>NW_027362761.1:382077819-387552919 GCF_046119375.1 Phyllobates terribilis
GAGGAACCGCTGGAGCCGTGAGCAAGGCAGAGCAGAGAGGAACCGCTGGAGCGGTGAGCAAGGCAGAGCAGAGCGAAACCGCCGGAGCGGTGAGCAAGGCAGAGCAGAATGAAACCGCCGGAGCGGTGATCAAGGCAAAGCAGAGAGGAACCGCCGGAGTGGTGAGCAAGGCAGAGCAGAGAAGAACCGCCGGAGCGGTGAGCAAGGCAGAGCAGAGAAGAACCGCCGGAGCGGTGGACAAGGCAGAGCAGAGAGGAACCGCCGGAGCGGTGAACAAGGCAGAGCAGAGAGGAAACGCCGGAGCGGTGAACAAGGCAGAGCAGAGAGGAACCGCCGGAGCGGTGAGCAAGGCAGAGCAGGAAGGAACCGCCGGAGCGGTGAACAAGGCAGAGCAGAGAGGAACCGCCGGAGCGGTGAACAAGGCAGAGCAGAGAGGAACCGCCGGAGCGGTGAACAAGGCAGAGCAGAGAGGAACCGCCGGAGCGGTGAACAAGGCAGAGCAGAGAGGAACCGCCGGAGCGGTGAGCAAGGCAGAGCAGGAAGGAACCACCGGAGCGGTGAGCAAGGCAGAGCAGAGAGGAACCGCCGGAGCGGTGAGCAAGGCAGAGCAGAGCGAAACCACCGGAGCGGTGAGCAAGGCAGAGCAGAGAGGAACCGCCGGAGCGGTGAGCAAGGCAGAGCAGAGAGGAACCACTGAAGCGGTGAGCAAGGCGGAGCAGAGAGGAACCGCTGGAGCCGTGAGCAAGGCAGAGCAGAGAGGAACCGCTGGAGCGGTGAGCAAGGCAGAGCAGAGCGAAACCGCCGGAGCAGTGATCAAGGCAAAGCAGAGAGGAACCTCCGGAGCAGTGAGCAAGGCAGAGCAGAGAAGAACCGCCGGAGCGGTGAACAAGGCAGAGCAGAGAGGAACCGCCGGAGCGGTGAGCAAGGCAGAGCAGAGAGGAACCGCCGGAGCGGTGAGCAAGGCAGAGCAGAGAAGAACCACCGGAGCGGTGAACAAGGCAGAGCAGAGAGGAACCGCCGGAGCGGTGAACAAGGCAGAGCAGAGAGGAACCGCCGGAGCGGTGAACAAGGCAGAGCAGAGAGGAACCGCCGGAGCGGTGAGCAAGGCAGAGCAGGAAGGAACCGCCAGAGCGGTGAACAAGGCAGAGCAGAGAGGACAGGGCTCTGTTCACACTGAACAGACTGGAAGGGACAAGCAGAAACAGATACACACAAGGTACTTGCAATGAAGTAGCGAGTGACTCTAAACTCACAACAGAAGTACAGAGACAACGAGTAGGAGTTAGGTGCAGGTTCAGAGACTGCAGGAAAAGGGAAGGTACAGACACAGAGACAAACAGGCTAGGAGAGTGTACAGACAGGAACTGACACTGCAACAAGATACAGGAGCGAGTCTAGGTATACGGCCCCCAGTATGGCGGACAAACAGGTTAGGATAGTGTTCAGACAGGAACTGACACTGCAACAAGATACAGGAGCGAGTCTGGGCATTCGGCCCCCAGTATGGCGGACAAACAGGCTAAGAGATAGTTCAGACAGGCCTGGGAATACAGCCCCCAGGTTGGCGGACAGGCAAGAAACAGAACGGGACCTGGCACATTCAGAGTCAAGGAGCACACTGAATGTTAGAGTTGCTCAGGCCTCTCCTACAGGGTGGAGTGGATTTAAATGTCCAGTGACTCACAGCAATAGGCCCACAGCAGCTATAAGAAACAGGAAGTAACCGGGCCGCCGCCCTAAGCAGTCAGACCAGAGCATGCATACAGTAGAACAGGAGCACGGCTTACAAACTGGACTGAAGGTTAAGATGCGATCTTGCATAGTGGGAGATGGTGCACTATGCAAGCACGCCGCTAGGTATGTTACACTGACATGTCAAAAATCCTCACGAATGGAAATCTCTGTGGCTCTGAGAGGGATTGTGCGCAGCTATAGTTTTTGAAATTGACAGGTTCTAGTTTGCAAACATTTTTAACATGATCTTAAAATAAATGTCTTCTTCGAAAAATCACTTTTGGTTGGATTAACCCTTATAATTTTACAATGATGGGCTGATGTACAGCTCATCACACTGTCTCTTACCTGAGGTCCTGCAAATCCAAAAAGTGTCTTCTTCAGTGTAATTGCTCTTGGCAATGATTGTTAAATTGGTATCCTCTGTAAAAAAAATAAATAATAATAATCAGTTTGTGAATTGATATGATAGCATGTGATCTCTCCAACAGATATTTGCAAGACTAGCAGTGCCCACACAACCCACCATTTCTGTGTACACGTATGCCACCCATACTTTGCCAGACAATTATGCATATTTATAAGCATTACTGTTAAATGACCATCTGTTGAAAATATCCAACATGATATCTTCTGACATGTCAATAGAAAAATGTGTGAACCATTGTGTGCATTTACTTTAGAGGTGGACAACTTTTATGACATACAGTACAGATGTGTCCTTCTTTATTTGGTCTCTAAACCATCTATAGTCTTAGATCTATAGGGCAAGATGTTTAAAAAAAAAAAAAAACATGAAAAAATAATTACATTCACTTGCCATTGATAAGCGTTGTTAAAAGTATCAATGGCACAGTTGACTGGCAGAAAACACAACTTTTATTATTGTCCTTGAAGGGGTGGTTCAAAAGTAACAATGATTTAAAGAGAACTTGTCACATGAAAACACTATTAAACTGCAGATATGGGGTTAATCTACAGGTTAATAGCGTGCTTAACCAGCCTGGCACCTGCACTTAGAGCCCCTCTGCATGGAGGAAATTAACTTTATTCTCCCGGCAGCATTCAGGTTTCAGTCATGAGGTGGTGCCGGATCAGTCACCGCTCTGTGTATCACTTAATTCTAATGTTGAGCTGCTGTCAGTCAGGGTCGGGGGCGCTGTCTATCCACAGAGCGGTGACTGAACCCACAGCGGCTCCACCTCTATGACTGAAACCAGAACGCTGCTGGGGGGAATAAAGTTCGCTTCCTCCCGGCAGCGGGGGTCTAAGTGCAGGCAGGTTCAGAAAGCTATTAACCTGCAGATTAATCCCAGTATCTACAGGTTAATAGTGTGTTTTCATGTGACCGATTCTCTTTATTCCTAAATGTCTGACTATTTAATGTAATAATCGAGTTGTTTTTCTAATACTGGGCAGCACAGTTGCTCAGTGGTTAGCACTGCAGCCTTGCAGCACTGGGGTCCTGGGTTCAAATCCTACCAAGGACAACATCTGCAAGGAGTTTGTATATTCTCCCCGTGTTTGCGTGGGTTTCCTCCGGGTTCTCCGGTTTCCTCCCACACTCCAAAGACATACTGGTAGGGAAATTAGATTGTGAGCCCCAATGGGGACAGTGATTAAAATGTATGTAAAGCGCTGTGGAATATGATGGCGCTATATAAGTGGGTACAATAAATAAATAAAATGCTTTAATTAAAAATTCCCTATAGTTCCCTCTCTAATTTTACCAACTTCCGGTTTGACATTTTGTTTGAGAATCCCCAGTGCATGCTGGGATACTCAAATGAGACGTTATCAGGGACAGAGGTTGCGGGCACTGCCATCCTGAAACAAATCGTAATCAGTGACTCCATTTCAGGGGCTGGGCTTATCCCTGCTCTACTGAGCATGCATCGGTTGTCAATTCTAATTTATGCTCAGTAGAATCTTGTCACTCTGCAATATTCTTTTGAATGCACAGTGACAGTGCGTCCCCTTGCCGACTCTGATGACAATTGACGAGCCAGCAAGAGAGCGCACTGTCAGTGCGCATTGTAAGCAGAGGACCTGGTGAGCAGGAAAAGCAGAGACCAGACCCGCCCGCTAAATTGATGTTGGTTTTGGGGGCTGGTCTCTACTGTTTGTGCTCTCTTGCCGGCTCGGCACTTCTCATCAGAGCCGTCATAAAAAATCCAAGTGACACAGACTTTTTGTAATTTGCTTATCGCAATCGCAGTACATTGCGGTTCTTGAAGTTCACTTGCATTATGGTGCGATGTAGCAGCGGCATACAGCGGTCTTTGGCTGTACAACCTCTATCACGACCAAAGTCGCTGTGTTACCACGTCTTAAGTTATATGAAAACAAGGCCTAGGAGAACGGGGCATTCTACAGTGAAGGGATACATTTGGATTGAGGGAAACACTATTTCCTGCAGCAGCTTTACCTTATGTACTAACATCACAGTATGTGGGGAGGACGAATCATGATTTCGATTATGAGTATTAAAGGGGTTTTCCAGAGACATTAAAATGTCTTTGGTTGGTTTGCAAATATCAATTAATAGAGTGCTGCACCGTTACGGGGACAGTGCTGCAATACAAGACGCTCCACTTCCGCATTCATTCTGACAGCGGCAGAGAGCTTACTCCCCTGAGTCATTGATGTGCTAGAAGGCGGCAATCTAACTGGCCCAGTTTTCATTTTTTAACTAAAAAATGTAGAACAAAAATATGTTAAATGACTTCATAGTTCACAAAAATATATATTATAACCACAAAGTGAAATTGCTAATAGGATCTAATCAATACTGATGCTTTAAGTACTGTATATGAATGCTGATGGGAAAAAATTTGTGCGTATGCAACGTGTATATAACATAGCATATTACATCAACTGCAACTCGAGCCATGTTGTATATTTCTTTTCTTGTACCGAGTGTCATGTTCAGCACGTGAGCTGCATGACTTGCTGACTTGGGGATTACATGTTGGAGCAAATGTATTGAGTATTGGAGTAAATGAGGGGTAAAAATCCTTTTAACGGATAGTTTTTAAGTTTTTACTGACTATTAGTTTTTTCTCTATGTAAAGCTTTTATATGATTATAAAGGGGCTGTTCAGGCATAGTTATTTGATGACCTTTCTACAGGATTGGTCATCACAAGTAGATCGGTGGGGGTCCGACATTCAGCGTCCCCACCAATCAGCTGCTTTTTTTGCTCTGACAGGTGGCCGGATGTAGACACTTTGATAATAGCTGCTGAGCATAGCTCCATTCATAGTGTGGTGGCTGTTTCCAGACACTGCAGCACAGATCCTATTCTTTTACATAAATCAGGTGATTTGTGGGGGCACCAGGTGTCGGATCCACACCGACCTGCTATCCTGCAGATAGGTCATCAAATACCTATGTCTAGACAACGGCTTTAATAAGCCCTGAGAGGCAGAGGTGGGTGCATCATCTCTTATCAAAAGAAGCCTTTTCTTATTTTTTTGTGGATGAGAGTATTTCACTGTTGAAAGTCAAAAGATTTAACCTCATATTATTTTATGTGGCTCTTTTCTCTATGCATTAAGCCAATTATATCATGTAGTAGTTTAATAGCTTTTACCCATATATATCATTATCTTCGGACCGTTCTCGGATCAGAAGACCTAACCTGATCGCCATGTCTCCTGACCTAAGCGAACTGCCTCATAGGTATATAACAAGCAATTTTATTGGGTCAGGAGACATGGCGATCATACTGAGTCCTCCGATCCAAGCACGGTCCATGTTTCATGGATGTGTGAAACTTTCCTTAATTGTATGAATTCTTTCCATGTTACAGAATATTTACTACAACATAAGATGCCTATACACCTTAGACTACTATTGGTTGGACACTCGTTCAGCCCACAACTAATCCTTCCGACTCTCAACACTCCCCATACACATGCACACCCGCCCAAGAATATATGCATACCTAAGGCTATGTTCACACTGTGTCTTTTTCTGGTAGTCAAAAATGTGTTTTTTAAGCAGAATATGCCTCAGCGTCTTTTGCTAGCGTATTTTTGGTCATTTCTTGAGCATGTTTTGAGAGTTTTTTTCAGACCATTCCAGATGTTTATTGTAGTCCATTAAGCAATGGGGAAAAAAAGCTCAAAAAAATGATCAGGCGTTTTCTGGGTGACTTTTCATCCTTCTAATTGACTTGTGTTATAAGTGGTGAGCTTCTTCCTAGCAGAAACCACCTGAAGAATGATTGTTACTTCTTTTAAATGTTTGGTGTCTTTTAAGAGCCTGAAGCATTTAAAATAAACTCAATAGCTTGAATATATGAACAGAAAGTCATTTTTACATAGAAACGAATATGTTCACCGTTCTGAACCTTTTTGTTGCCGTTTTCTATGCAAAAAATGGCAAAAAAAAAGAGTGTGAATACACCTTAAAGAGTAAAGATGAGTTGGCTACTGCCATACTAATCTTCCTTGAGAAGAAAAGGATCGGACATGTTGAAATCCAACATAAACATGCCTGGTCTGCCTTTCCCCCAACATCTGCCATCAAGTGAGCATTTAAAAAAAAACAAAAAACATGCAAATTAGTTGGTCAGCCACTGTCGATAAAATTTCATGTAATGGCTATGGCCAACTTCAGAAGTGTTGTATCACATTGCCAAGTGTTCTGCACTACACATTAACGATATTAGCCATGGAAGTGCCAGTTGTCTCTAAATGTCGTACATGATTTAATCTCAAGCTTTTACATGGCCTCTATTTTCACCATTATTCTTATATCTGCCTTGAATTTTACCTATAATCTGAAAAAATAGGTATGTCTGAACTTTTGCTGCATGCCTTACTTCTCTCTCTTTTCATGTCATTGCCTATGTCTAGATCCTAGGTTCTCAACCTGTAAAATGTATACTCTGGGGTCATACTTGCCATATCTCTGATGGGTTCTTCCATTATGATCATGCTATACTTTTAGTTGGCAGCACAGTGCTTTACCACAGTCATAAGGGGCTTCTTGTTTGAGTTGTCAAAACTTGGCTCTGGAACGTTGGGTGTCTTTGATCTAGATGTTCTCAACCATGTGCAGCCATCTCATTTCATTTCTTTTCTTACCGTAGGTCAATTTCAATGAGCCACTCTCCATGCTGCAGAGACTTACTGAAGACCTGGAATACCATGAGCTGTTGGACAAGGCGGCCAAATGTGAAAATTCCGTAGAACAGATGTGCTTTGTTGCAGCCTTCTCCGTGTCTTCCTATTCCACCACAGTCCACCGGACAGCAAAACCATTCAATCCTTTATTAGGAGAAACATTTGAACTTGACAGACTAGAAGATTTGGGGTTCAGGTCGATATGTGAACAAGTGAGTAGAATTGAAGATCACTAGGGTTTATGGGCAAGTTTTTTTGTGGTCTGGATTCCATGTGCAGATCATAGTGCCAATCGCAGAGAACTCACTGCCTCCTTACAGCAGGTTATGGGAGTCAAACAGATCAATGGCAATGAATACATTTGCTGAATTTCTATTCTAGAATTTTAAATCTTGCAAAATTGCAATGAAACACGATTTTGGCTTAAAATTTCTATCCAACCTGATTGATGTGCACCAATTGCCTTTTGTTGTGTCCCATCTGTCATACATTGACGTTTACTTGCTATACATTACATGTGCCTACATTGTATGTTATTATCTGTGAGTTTTCTCCTATACTAGACTCTGTTTCATTGCAATCAATACTGGCTGATAAGAGTTCAGATGATGCAGTTCGATCCTGCAGATGAAAAGAAGATACCTTTAATTACTCTGAACTTCCATTTTGCGAACAGACAGATCTTCTCAAGTCAATTAAAATCCATGATAGTTGATTTGGAAAACTTAAGTCCTAGACACCTTAATAATTTCTTCTCCAAAAAACCTTTTGAAAAAACAATTTAGCGTTCAAGTCTACAGTACGCTTCTCCATTGACAGCTTAACCTATTTTATCCCAAGTATAGTGAATTACAGAGATTTGTCTCTGCTTCAGAGATTTATACCAGAAGCAAAAGGAAAAAATTAAAGTGTGGTACCTGGTAATAAGGTTACTGTTAATGGGTTTAGACCACAGGCAGACACATACCCCACCATAAGGCTGATTGCAAAATCTGCTGCCTCACATATGCTGTAGATCTGCTGACTTTCTGGGTCTCTAGCTGTTGGGAAACAACCACTCTCATCATGACGTGACAGCTGAACACCATTGCAATAGACTTAAACCAGTTACTATTGACCAATTATATTGTTCTGCAGATAAGCAATTTATTTCCTTTTGTCGTTTATGGCGTATTATACACCAGTGTGATCGTTAAAGGAACACTGGACCAAGGAGTGAATGTGTGAATTATATAAGGAATCTACAGATGTAGCCGAGTTTAACAAATAATGGCCCATCTTGATAACTTTGCGGAAAGTGATCTCACTTAAGGGGTTTAACATAATTTAACGTTGCCAAGCCATTGACTGTTGTAGAGTTAAGCTCCCATTGGGTTAATGTCAGCTGAACCTGCTGATACAGACTGGTTCGGCCGACGGTCTAAAGTGTATGGGGACGCCAACCGACTGATTGTCGGGGGAGATGTTGATCAGTCATGTCCAATTCTGGACTGCTGATTGCTTTGCTCTTCTGGAGAGAGAACACCAGTAGAGACATCTGTCGACAGCCTTCTCATCGAAAACACAGAGGAGCTTGGTTGAACGAGTGCTCCTATCTTTGGAAGCCATACTGAGATGGCTGCCGGCTGATTGATCATCCGAATCATTGCTCGGCCGACAGCCATCTAATGTGTATGAAGAGCTTTAATATGTCAAATTACACTTTTTTGTGCTCTGATATACCAGTGCTCTTATCTGTGTTAGGGTCAACTTGCTTACATCTGCAGCTGTCCTCAAAGTTTGTTAAGCCCCCCATACACTTCAGATAGCAGTTGTTCGAAAGATGGCTCATCCGACAGTCCCCCGACTCTCCCATGATCTGGAGCGCTCAGCTGGCCAAGCGTTCCTATGTTCTAGAAGAGACTCTCTTAGGCCATGTTCCAACATAGTGTAAATACTGTATTTTTTCTGCTGCGTTTTTTTTTTGTGCAGAAAATCTGCTGCGTTTTATTATCAAGCATTCATGGAAAACTCATGCACACTGCCCGAAAGATGCTTTTGCTCTGTGCGGTTTTGGTGCATTTTTTTCTTATAGGTTTCTATGGGGAGCCTGATAAAAATGCAGTTGCATTTTTAAGTGCAGAATCGAAGCTTTCTTGTATAAAAAAAAAAAAACATTAAAACTACTGCCGTATATTTGCACCAAAAACCCATGAAATGAAGGGAAAAATGCAGCAAAAGCAGAAAAGATTTCTTTATCTATTTCTCAGTTGCAGGGATTTTTTTAAAGCGAATTTGTCCTAAAAAAAATCAACAAATTTAAAAAAATGTAAAGTATTAGGGCCTGATTTATCAAGACCTGCATTGTTCACACCAGTCTTGATGAGATGTGCTATAGTCAGACACTCCTGATTCATTGAGAGGCTCATGTCTCTTCATGAATCTGAAGCATGCGCCTCACCACAAATCCTACTCCAGACCCTGCTGGAGTAAGATTTATGGTATAGCAAATGCTGCCACCTGTTGCCACGCCCCCACCCACCCACTTTGTCGAAGCTAGGCAGAAATGGCGTGAGAACATCAAAAGTCACAAAATTGTAGCCCAGCCTCAAGTTGAGTCAAAATTTTGTGACTTTTCAAAGCTTTTAACACCAGAATACTGGAATAAAAGGTTTAATGAATCGGGCCCTTAATGTTTTAATTTTTTTTATATATGTTTAGAAAAATATATAATGGTATAAAACGGGAAAAATTATTACAAATGTTTTGATAATTTCAACTTTTATACACTAGATGGAGCTGCTGCTGACATAATAACCTAGTGTACCGCTAGTGCACACTATGACTACAGTAAATATGGGCGGATCTGCTCTGTCTGATGTCACTCTCCCTTCCCCTTCTGGGCATTTGCAAAAGGATAAGGGAGGATGAAGTTTAGGATCACAGTGAGGAGCCACTTTGCTGGTGACTGTAATGTGATATTGAGATGTAGACAGTCACCGAGGATGAATGGCGGCGCCGATCTGGCTTTTCTGCTAACTAAAGTAAAAATTAAAATGGCGCCCCTTCCCCACAATGCCATGCCTTTATGGACCTTGCTTTGGGCACTGGGGTACAGTCGTGCTGAAACAGAAAGGGCCTTGCCCAAACTGTTGTCGCAAGATTAGAAGTATTCTATTGTCCAAAATGTCACAGGATGCTGAAGCATGAAGATTTCTATTCAATGGACAAACTCCTGAGAAAACAACCCCAAAGTATCATGCAGTCCGACAGGTAACGTTTTCCTGGCATTCCCTAATCCCAGACTTGCCCATCAGACTGCCTCATAGAGAGGCATGATCCCTCACTTCTCAGCATATGTTTCCACTGCTCCGGAGTACCTGGCGGTGTGCTTTACACGTCACCTGACACTTAGCATTATACTTGGTGATGAAAGGCTTGTATGCAACTGCTTGACCATGGAAACCCATGGCATGGCGCCCCCTGTGTACAGTTTATGTTCCAGGGTCAATGATTGAGGAGAGCGGAGCTTTGGTGACTTTATGCACTATGCTCCTCAGCATTCAGCGTCCCCGCTTTGTAACTTTATGTGATCTGGCAATTTATGGCTCAGTTGCCTCACAGTCAATTGTGAAATATATAGGAGCACATAAATTTCACAATGGTGACACCCTATTTCAGTGTTGTGCTCAAAATCACTGGGCTCTTTACAACCACCCATTCTTTCTCAGACTGCATGGCCGGTGCCTGATTTTCTTACGCATGTGACAATAGGACTGAATGAGAAACCGAAATTTGAGAAAATGAGAAAAAACAACACCAATTTCTTACTGAAATTATCAGTTGATAAACAAAGATTGCTTGTTTTGCCCCTGAAGTTTCCCAGAGAATACAAAAACTAGATATGACCACGACTTACCTGGCACGAAAGTCATACAGGTCTTCCTTTGGAACCCCTCGTAATGGGCCGGTATTGCTGGGGGAAGTTACAGTCAGCCATACGTTGAATGAAACGCCATCAATGTAGTACATAAATGATCTGGGTCCATCAGATCCGAGTATTGGGTTTGTGCACAGGGTCGTTCTGGTGAGTCAGCTGCATATAATAACCAATATTTTTCTCAGAATCGTAGCCATTTAGTGGACAGTAGTGGTAAAATAAAAGAATTTATGATCGGTATAGTAATTTTTTTTACGGCTGTCATGACTTTGATACAAATTAATAGTGAGAGCAGAACTGTGTAATTCGATGAGAAGTATGTCAGATTCATTAATTACTCAAATCAAAGAGAACGATTTGTTTGGTCTTCACTGTAATGTAAATTTTTGGAAATGTTCTAGATAAAATAATGTGTTTTATGTTTTTACCATCAGGTCAGTCATCACCCACCAGCCGCAGCTCATCATGTCTACTCCAAGAATGGCTGGAGTCTATGGCAGGAAATCACCATTGCCAGTAAATTCAGGGGCAAATATCTCTCGATTATGCCATTAGGTAAGACTAAAGAAACTCACATTATGGTGCCAGAGGTAGAAAACTAAATAAATATGTTAAGGTCCAATATTTGTGTTGTTGTTGAATGGTATCTAATGTGGGTACAATGTACACTTGAAAGATAGTCCTAGTCATTGGTAACAGTAGAAAGTCATATCCTTCCCAATAGATATTGAAGAAAAATTGCCATTTGAAAAATTTATAAAATATTGCTAGGAAATGCTATCACTTTATATTAACCACAAATCCCAGGGGTCAAACTTGAGAATAAAGTGGGTCCTTCAGTGTTTTTCTGCTCACTAAAAGGTCATAGCACTGAAGTAGAACTGCAGTTACTTCTCAGGATCATTCGCCGTCCCAGAAGCCTTACCCCACCGATCAGTGATGTGTAATTTGCCTCTTCAGAGAGGAAGAGGACTATTAATATAAAATGGAAATGTCCTGGTTGGATATTAAAGTAATGGAATCTGTCTGTAATCACTGGTATTCGGACACCACCCCACGGTATGTTCGATTGTCCCCCCAAAAGTGCTTTTTCAAGGTGTTCCTGTAAGCTACTGAGAGAAGAAAACATGAATTTTAAAGAGTGACGGGGTGTGGGACTGCGAATGTTCTAGGGGTGCTGATTCATTGCCTCCATGTTGTAGTCATGTCACACAAAATACAGTATAAAACACCTTAATAGTCTAATGGGACTAATCCTACTTTTATTAACACAGAATATCATCTGCCGTTTCAAAATCAAATCCTCTAATCTATTCAAATCTCCATAAAGACAACACTTTCCTGTGACCTATTTTCCCCATTTGAATCATTACTGTGTTTTCATCATAAGATGTTTTATCTGGAGGCAAATACGTGATAAATCAGTGCCTAAACATACCAATTACTTCAGCGTTTCCTGTCCAAATTGTTTATGTCACAGGGGATATCCACTTGGAGTTTCTGTCCAGTGGCAACCATTATGTGTGGAAGAAGGTCACCTCCACAGTGCACAACATCATCGTAGGCAAACTGTGGATAGACCAGGTAAGGATAAGAGAAATTAACATTTCTAAATGTCAACAAATCAGCAAAGAAATGTTTCCTTCCAAATCCATGCATTGTAGTACTAGGAATAGAGCAGCAGAATGACATAAATGCCTTCTATTCATCTGTGCTAGGTTGTTCTGCTTCTCCTCCCCAGCACAGAATCGATACAGTATATATTCTGTTCATTTATTGAAATTATAGGCTTTTAATGGAATATTCAAGATATCAAATCAGATAATGAGAGCACAAACATTTTTGGGGTATATTTAATATACTCAATTGTGGAGCATTTTATGGGTATTTTTCTTTGTGCCTTTTATAGCACCAACATCTAGCATAGTGTTGTAAAAAAAAAAAGTGGGTGAAGCTGGGGCGGGGCATGACCAAATTCATGATGAGCAGTGGTGTTCGCTAGGCCACAAATCTTACTCCAGTAGGGTGTTTGTGGAGAGGCGCACACAGAGGTGTACGTCACTTGTCTGGCACTCCTGATTCATGAATTAGGAGCGCCTGACTCCAGCACGCCCCCTCATTCAGACCAGCGTGAACAATCCCGGTCTTGATGAATCAGGCCCAATGCATCTACCTTTTTTTGGACTGGGATTCTGTGGGCCTGTTAGAGTAAATGATTCTGGGAGGACTCATCCATACAGAACATGTACTTATCCATTCTTAATAGCATCGTAAATTTTGCTTTTAGTATTGCACCCAGTAGAGATATCATCAGTGATGTCTAATTGAATTAAACCATGAAAAAAAATAAACACTGTTAACAAGGCCTTCAAAGCCAGCTCCGAATGGGTGAGAACATGGACCCAATGGAGAAGGTGCGGACACAGACAGAAGAGAGCCCCTGTGCAAGAAAACTATATGCGCCCTTTGCATTTTAATATTGTGGCTGCGATTGAAGCGGCTTGCTGTTCTGGAAGTCAAATTGGGCCCTCTTACCCTCTGGGCCCTTGTGGTTCCACCAATGGTGTGCGCTATTCCATGATTTTCTGCTCACATACGAAACTTGAGATTAGGCTAAAATTAGACATTTTGTAATATTGCCCAACCACACAATCTGAAAATAACTTCCATCAATTGCTTCAGAAAACTTACTGCTGGTTCCTGAAAGTTTTCTATGTAGCTACCACAACCAGTTTTCTTATAGGAAGCAGCCGAGATATCAGACTTGATGACTCTCCTAGCTTGCAGTAGACAAGTACTGGAGCTTTCAAAATGAACTTTTTATTTTTTCTCTGACCATTCAAGATATTCTCTCTCTTTCTTTTTTCCTATAGTCTGGAGATATAGAGATTACGAATTATAAAACCAAGGACAAATGCCAGCTGAAATTCACACCTTATAGCTACTTCTCAAGGGACATTGCAAGAAAGGTAGTGATTGATTCAGCGTGCATATAGATTATTGTTTTATATTTGAAAGCGTTTATTGAACCCTTATACAATGAAACGTTTTATGATACATTTATGTTTTATGTAAGAAACTTAAAGTACAACTGATGAGACTTTGTAGTCTTTGTCTTTACATTGTAAAAATAACGGTAAAAGCTGTATGACTTGTCAGTAGTTTATAGTAAATAGTACATAAAATATGACCACGGTCCAAACGACCAAAGGGAATAGATTTTGGAAATTCGAATCTTAAGTAGTTAATGCAACCCTCCAATAAAGAACCTATGGCCACGGCCCCACTATCAGTATTCGGTCAGTATTTTTTCTCAGGAGTGGGAGCCAAACACCAGGTGAGGAACAATCAGAGAAAAGGTATAATGGAAACAAGTCACCAATTCTGCATTTATCACCCACTCCAGGTTTTGGCTCCCACGCCTGAGAAAAAATACTGACCAAATACTGACCAATCACTGATAATGGGGTCGTATATGTGACTATATATTTACCACTACCACTGCCCTCCGTTCTGCTGTCGATGCTTCCCTATGTCAGATTGGCAGCCTTTTCCCATCTTCTCTGAAATTGCCATGGAAAGTTAGAACCATGAGAAGGCCTAGTTCAGATTTTCCACGGCGCTTCATCTGCAGTGGAGAAGAGAACGGGACACTGATTTATCATAGGCAGGCTGCGGCATCAAGAACAAAGGGCTTGAGAAATGGTGACTTACATGGGCATTTAGGTTCGGGGGTGAAGCTTTTCTTTGAAGTCAACTTTCAAAAACTTTTGATGAGTTATAGCCACAACTCAATTGTATTGATCGGGAAAAGTCCGGATACTTAGACCAAATCGTACAAACAGAGGGGTAGAAGCTCAGCTTATCCTTGAGCTGAGTGATGTGTGGGCTCCATATAAAATTCCATGTTTCCGTTCACTGCTTTACTCATGCTTGAGGGTAAGCTGAGCGCTTCTGCCCCTTCCTTTGAGCTCTCAGTATGGTTCTAAGGGCACACATACACATTATACTAACACCAGATGAACCTGACAATATCAGTGGGTTCTGCTGATAGTCTAATATATATTGGGGGGCCTCCTAAATCGCTCCAGGCAGGTGTGGTTTGGGACGATAAGGATCCAGCATGTCTGATCTTTTTGTTCTCTAAGAGATAAGCCAGTGTCAGAGATGTCTCACCTCATGGAGCACACAGGAGCACAGTGAGACAGCTCTTGGCCAAACGATCAGTCAAGCCATTGTTTGTCTGACAGCTATCTAAAGCGTATGGGAGCTTTAGAACCAAGACCCCTTTAATCCAAACTACTGAAGAGCGGCTATAACATATCAAAATTTTAGTTACCTTTTAAGATAACCTGTCATAAAACATTCTCAGTGGGAAAAAATGAAAGCAATGAAAAATCCAGTGGTTCCCATGTGACAACAGCAAAGTTATAGACGATCTTGAGATGAATCCTAAATACATACGCCTAGACAATAAAGAAATAGCAGTGTTGTAAAGATGAGGCCAAGCAATTCTTTCTTCTAGCTGAACTCCAGTGTAATGTAAACATTTTCTAATTTTAGGTTGCTGTACTTTATAAATCAGTAGTGCATTTTATTAATATAGAAATGAAATCATGGAGTGCCGCGGCAGCATCCACTGTTCTGCTCCTTCACTAAGCAGTGGGCACAATGCTCCCACGCTGAGCGCTGCCTCCCGGATAAAAGAAGGTACATATATTTCTCAGCAGTCTCTTTTCTTGCTGAGCATGAAAAGTTCATGTTTTGTACCTGCGAGCTTCCTCCCATAGCCACAGGTGGGCTGCGATTTAACACATTTATTCCTTGAGGAGATCATAAAGAAATCTGTTCTGGAACATAATTTACAGATTTCTGAATAATGAGTGCATGTCAGAAAGAATACTGACAGTAACGTCTGCCGCTGATAAAATGCTGACTTGTGCGTATTAGTGATTTATTCCTATAGTGACATTTGCAGCATATTGGCTTTTTAGTGTCCTCTGTGGGTTCAAAATCGTATTAATTAGTTTATCTTTACAAATCTTAAAGGGAACCTGTTGCATTGTACATGCAGTCTGATTTGTAGACCGCCTGGTATAGAGAAGGACAAGCTGAGCAGAATGATATATAGGTTTGTTGGAAAAGAATCAGTATAATCTGTATTTTATTCGTTGAAATTCCAGGTGACAGTATGCATGAGTCCAGTGGGCAGTCCTACTAGTGACTGACAGCTATCTCTGCATGCACAGTCATACAGGGAAGACTGTCAATCACTGAATAGGACAGCCCACTGGACTCATGCATACTAATGCCAGGGATTTTAATGATTAAAATCTAAGTTTTACTGAAACTTTTCACACAAAAGCTGAACATAAATCTGATCAGCTCCTCCTGCTTTATAACATCCTGCCTGCATATCAGATATTATCTTCCCTTTAATAGAGCAATTTTGGGTTTTATGTGCCTTGTAAGGCTTGAGTTCCACGACATGAGGCAGCGACCCAGGATAGTTCAACTTAAATGTCTTTATTTTGGCAACTTATGAAAATAAACTCAAAGGTTATCCTCCGGTTCACAACCGGATCGTTCGTATCAGTCCATTGCCGTGGGCGACTTCACCACCGTATAACTTGTGGGAGCGGCTATGGCTTTGCTCTCTCTGGCTCTGATCTCTGTTCAGTCTCACACAGACCTGTCATACACAGAGCTACTGCTCTGTTGCTTGCAAAACCAGTACTGACACACCCAAACCTTACCTGAAAGTTTAAATAGGAATCGTGGACATGGGTCACTCCCAAAACCCGGAGTGGAGGGAGAGATCAGTCCCACTACCTTCCTACAGATCTCTCCAAAAATAAAAGCCCATGTCAGGTTTTCCTAAATCTGACTTGGTTAAATAGCTTGACCAAGTCCACTCCACACTCACTTTTATTTTGAGTTGTAACCACAGCTGTGGCTGAAATTACAACGCTCTCCAGTGGGTTCAGTATGTTTCTATGCACATCCTGAGGGACACATGACGACCCTCGTATAGGATTCCCCTCACTGCTACTCAGCATGTACACTAGATGAAGGCTCTCCATCTTGTTTTGTGAGCTTAAGCTGGCCTTACAAGTTGGCTGAACTTACTCATGACCTAATGTGGATGGGGGCAGCATACAGTCTATTGATGGCAGACATCATAGAAAAGAAATCTATCATGTTGGATTTCAACATGTTTCACCGGAAGATACCTCCTTATCGCATAAAAATAAACATGTACACTCAGCCAAGCCCTGTATGGTGGGACACCGTAATTGTGATAGGAGTGAGTCCTAGACAAGGGACCCTTATCTATTGGACACACATATCGTATGGATATGCCATAAATGGTATGTTTGAGATGGGGATAACCTTTTAATGACCACATCTATCTTGACCTGCCTAAACCTAAAAGTAGTTGCTAATTATTTTGTTATTGATCAAGTGCCTTGACAATTAAACCTTTTAGTAATGTTTGTGTAAGTTAAGAACGATACATGGCACACAGTTGGTCTTGTTATAGATTTGTATCGGATCAACAGCTACAACTCATATCTCTGTTTCTGAGTTCTATGGAAAATTTGTATTGTACCAATTTGCAAAGCTCTATAGAGAACTATTCACACAGACTGAGGCCTCATTCAGACATCTGTGTTTTACGTACAGAACACGTACCCATTATAATATATGGTGTTTTCACATGTCAGTGTGTCAGTGCAAAACACACGGAGACAAGTCCATTTTTTTCCGGTATCACAGATGAAAAGTACCAATACACGCCTATGGGTCTGTGAAAAACATGTACAGCACACGGATGGCATCATCGGTGCCCAGTCTGTGTGCTCTCCATGTGCTGTACATTTTGAAAATGGATAGGAGAAACTTCGTAAATTGTTTATCCATCCGTGAAAAACACTGACACACTGATCCAAAACACCAATGACACCGATACCATTTTTTCGCACTTCACGGGCATGTGAATGAGGCCATAAAGCAGGGGTGGGGAACCTTTTTACTGCCGGTGGCCATTTGGATAGTTATACCATCCTTCGGGGGCCATGCTAAAATATCAACTTGAAAATGATCCTGCGATATTTGGTCAAACATTTAATTAAATGACCCTACTGTAATCACTGGAGCTATGTCACGGGTCTACGACGACAGAGAGGGGCCAGAAGATTGCAGCATCTGGTCACATGAAATCCTGCACTGATTAGAACTGCTTCACCATCCTATCAAACAGTGCAGGTTTTCCTTGCTCTGTCATTGCAAGGGTTAATCAGTTCAGTTGATCTCCTGGAGCTCTCCATCCTGAATTGCCTCAGCTGTTTTGTGTTGGCCACTCCCCTGTGGTGTATATGCTCGCCATTGGCTCTTGGGAATTGCCAGTGATAGTTCTTACTTCCTGGTTAGGTGCTGGAGGAGATATTCAGTGTTTGGAGTACGCGGTGTTAGGAATCGTGGTTCTGTGCTCCCACCTGGGAATGGAGCAGGTCCGGTGCTACACTACTCCATTCGCAGGTGCCGCCATTGTTCTGACCCTGGTGGAGCTACTACGCGTGCGCGGAGACTGTCCCAATCTTATGGAGCATTGCGTTCTGGTGTTGTAGGATGTGTGAGGACACAGGACGTCGTGTCTCTCACATATTTCCTCGGTTGCCAGGCAACGCAGGACGCTGCTTTGTCTGGCACTAAGCAGTAGTGGAATTATGCTCATTCTGCTGTGCAAGCCAGCAGGGAGTAGCTGTCTGGGGATGATTGGGAGGTATTCAACAGCTGATCATTAGGCAGGCTATTTAATCCTGCTCCCTGCTCAGTGCTTTGCTGTTTATTGCAGTTCCTATGTGCTGTGGAGTCGAATGGTGCTAGCATTAGTGTTGCTATCTTTTCAGGGGTTTTCTCATTTTCTCTTTTGGTTACACTTCCTGGGGTTCTTGCAGAGGTACTCACCTGGTCCTTGACTAAGCACAAGCCACGTCACCCACCAGACGCCAGCTGTCCGGCGACAGTGGGCCTGGGAAGACTCTGCCAAAGTCCCCCTTCCATTTTACTGGGAGCTGGGTGAAGAGTATTTCCGGCCCTCAAGGGCTTGCCTAGCTGGGCAGCTTGTGCCGAGTGTGTCTGTGGTTGTGCCTTTGCTGGTTTAGTGCCAGTCTTGCTGGGTCCCTCTGCAAAGCACATAACCGGCGGTTGGAGAGTTGTTCAGGAGATTTCTACCTGGAGTTGGTTTGCATGTCTATCTTCATTCTCTCCTATTTGGTTTCTCCTACCTATCCCTTCCCTGTGTTCCACTCTTGTTTTGTGAGGATATGATTGTAGTTTCCTTTCATTCCTGTCTGTCTTCCCTTGTATGTCTGTTTAGTGTAATCCTATACATTTCTTCCTCACACCTCCCTGGGCGGAGGAGGGATAAGATGAGGTTTAAGATAGGAGCATAGCAAGGTACATGACCCTGGCATCTTCACCTTCTGGGGTAATCCGGGGGACAGGGATAGACTAGGACGCCCCCTAGTTCGAGGGATCAGAAAGTTGCCCACAAGCTGATTCTCTTTGGTGTGGCTGTGATGTTAGGTGGTATAGACGATGTTGCTATTCATAACTGCTTTTCCAGGTTTGCGTTGGTCTGAAGGACAGGTGACTCTTTGCCATTATAAGTTTTGTAAAGAATTCGCAGCAGTAAGTCGTACCAAACACAGATGTATATTACACTGCAGGTCTCCTCACAGTGGGAAATCCATCACTGTTCACGTTACATTTATAGAACTCAAGAGGTGGGAGATCTACAGTATATACATCACAAAGGAGACGCCAAGACTGTGCCTCCTATGTAATGTATACGTCAGTCTCTGTGTTTCTTTTGTGATATATAGGGTAGTCACAAAAGAGACACAGAGACTGCCATATACATCACATAGGAGACACTGAGACTGCCGTATACATAAAATAAGAGACACCAAGACTACTGTTTATACAGTACATCACAGGAGACATGGGGTTGCAGCATAAACATGACAGGAGACTTGGTGCTGCGGCATAGACATCACAGGAGACTTGGTGCTGCGGCATAGACATCATAGGAGACTTGGGGCTGCAGCATAAATATCACAGGAGACATGGGGCTGTGGCATAGACATCACAGGACACACTTTTGGACTGTGGTCATCTTGTGTTGAATGGGAGCGCATCATGCGCTAACTGCCCACAAAGTACGTCCGGACGATGGGACTGGTCAACGTCTTGATGTAATCTTTCATTGCACGCGCCACAGCATTCAGTAGTGAACGCTGCGTGTGCGTGCTCTCAGAGTAAGAAGAAATTAAAAGGCCGACAGCCGCTAAAACGCAGCTATTGGCCCGAGCACTGCGGTCCCCAGGAATCTGCCGATGTGACGGAGTAAAGGTTCCACAGGCATGAGCTTCGCTCCTCTGCCTTAAAGTGATTGTTCTCTTTATTTTAACACCTACTATTATATTAGTATTACAGATTATCCTCGCTAGTACAGCTTTCCAGACTGCACAGTAATCCTGCCCGTAAAATTGCTGCTGGTGGAGGTGCATGTGATATCCATCGGCCTCCTCAGATTGAAAAACGCCTGAAGGCGGCCTGTGTCTGCCATATTATATCTCGTATGAAGCCCATCCTATAACTGGGCTTCATAGGAGATCATCAATTTCATGATTCACTACAATAATATTGTATTGCAGTTTATTGAGGAAGTGATCAAGCAATTGCAGATTCAAGTCCACTAAAGAGACTAAGAAAACATTGAAAAAAAGTCTAAAAATATATATATAAAAAAAAAATATATATATATATATATATATATATATATATATATATATATATATATTTATATATATAGCATTTTTTTGTAGTAAACTACAAAAGTAGAAAAGGAAAATTAACATCTTTGGTACTGACACGTGTGTGTTTACCAAAACTAATAATATCTAAAACTATTTATCCCATAAGATGACTGCTGAAATGCAAAAAAGATCAAAACGCTGAATTCCCAAAGAAGTGCAATAACTGTGACCAAAACATTGTACAGTGTTGGCCAAAAGTATTGGCACCCCTGCAATTCTGTCAGATAATACTCAGTTTCTTCCTGAAAATGATTGCAATCATAAATTCTTTGGTCTTATTATCTTCATTTAATTTGCTTGCAAGGAAAAAACACAAAAGAGAATGAAGCAAAAATCAAATCATTGATCATTTCACACAAAACTCCAAAAAAGGGCCGGACAAAAGTATTGGCACCCTCAGCCTAATACTTGGTTGCACAACCTTTAGCCAAAATAACTGCAAACAACCGCTTCCGGTAACCATCAATGAGTTTCTTACAATGCTCTGCTGGAATTGTAGACCATTCTTCTTTGGCAAACTGCTCCAGGTCCCTGATATTTGAAGGGTGCCTTCTCCAAACTGCCATTTTGAGATCTCTCCACAGGTGTTCTATGGGATTCAGGTCTGGATTCATTGCTGGCCACCTTAGAAGTCTCCAGTGCTTTCTCTCAAACCATTTTATAGTGCTTTTGGAAGTGTGTTTTGGGTCATTGTCCTCCTGGAAGACCCATGACCTCTGAGGGAGACCCAGCTTTCTCACACTGGGCCCTACATTATGCTGCAAAATTTGTTGGTAGTCTTCAGACTTCATAATGCCATGCACGCGGTCAAGCAGTCCAGTGCCAAAGGCAGCAAAGCAACGCCAAAACATCAGGGAACCTCCGCCATGTTTGGCTATAGGGACCGTGTTCTTTTCTTTGAATGCCTCTTTTTTTTTCCTGTACACTCTATGTTGATGCTTTTTCCCAAAAAGCTCTACTTTTGTCTCATCTGACCAGAGAACATTCTTCCAAAACGTTTTAGGCTTTCTCAAGTAAGTTTTGGCTAACTCCAGCCTGGCTTTTTTATGTTTCGGGGTAAGAAGTGGGGTCTTCCTGGGTATCCTACCATACAGTCCCTTTTCATTCAGACGCCGACGGATAGTACGGGTTGACACTGTTGCACCCTCGGACTGCAGGGCAGCTTGAACTTGTTTGGATGTTAGTCGAGGTTATTTATCCACCATCCGCACAATCTTGCATTGAAATCTCTCGTCAATTTTTCTTCTCCGTCCACATCTACGGAGGTTAGCCACAGTGCCATGGGCTTTAAACTTCTTGATGACACTGCGCACGGAAGACACAGGAGCATTCAGGTCTTTGGACATGGACTTGTAGCCTTGAGATTGCTCATGCTTCCTCACAATTTGGTTTCTCAAGTCCTCAGACAGTTCTTTGGTCTTCTTTCTTTTCTCCATGCTCAATGTGGTACACACAAGGACACAGGACAGAGGTTGAGTCAACTTTAATCCATGGTAACTGGCTGCAAGTGTGATTTAGTTATTGCCAACACCTGTTAGGTGCCACAGGTAAGTTACAGGTGCTGTTAATTACACGAATTAGAGAAGCATCACATGATTTTTCAAACAGTGCCAATACTTTTGTCCACCCCCTTTTTTAGGTTTGGTGTGGAATTATATCCAATTTGGCTTTAGGACAATTCTTTTTGTGTTTTTTCATTGAAGACAAATTAAATGAAGAGAATAATACCAAAGAATTTGTGATTGCTATCATTTTCAGGAAGAAACTGAGTATTATCTGACAGAATTGCAGGGGTGTCAATACTTTTGGCCAGCACTGTATGTGCTGGAAAAAAACACACACATAATACAGGTCTTTTGACAAATGAATAAAAAAATCTCTGGCAATGGTGAAACAAATCAGTTTTTATTTTTCTTTACAAAGTTCTGATTAAACATTAATTAAAAATAAATCGTTATCAGTTTGGTATCGCTGTAATTGTACGGACCTGAAATATCATGTTGCCAGGTAATTTTTACCGCAAAATGAGCGGTGTAGAAACGAACCCAAAAAAGCAATGGTACAAATGCATTTTTCACCATTGCACAGCACTTTGAATATATGTCCCCATTTTTTAGTACACTATATGGCAAAATGAATGATGTCATTCAAAACTACAATTCATCCCTAAAAAACAAGCCCTTATACTGCTATGTTGACTGAAAAAAAAAACTTATTGCTCCTCAAAGAAGAGAGAGGCAAAAACAAGAGCGCAAAAAAAAAAAAATTGGTCTGTTCGTAAGGGGTTAAATATTGACTTGAAAGAATATGTTTGGATTAATTTTCTTTTGTATTTAATAATTGTGAAGAATGTCAATCATTTTTGTAGGATTTGCTTTCCCCTGGAGCTTGCAATCATCAACCTCTAATACCTAATTTGTTGGCCCTCCTATATGTCCTATAGGTTACTGGAGTTGTGATAGATGCGAATGGAAAAGCACATTATGTCCTATCTGGGACATGGGATGAGAAGATGGAATGTGCAAAGATTGTGCAGAGTAGTCAAGGCAATGGCAGCACTGAGGGGAAGCAGAAGACTGTATACCAGACGCTCCCACCAAAACTGCTCTGGAAAAAATACCCTCTACCGTAAGTCATAACAATATATGGTATGAAGGTTTAAAAACTATATGTATATTTATTTATTATACTTGCTTACATAGCGCTTTTCAGACATCATCATCACTGTCCACATCGGGGCTCACAATCTAGATTCCCTATCAGTTTGTCTTTGGAGTGTGGGAGGAAACCGGAGAACCAGGAGGAAACCCACACAAACACGAGGAGAACATACAAACTCCTTGCAGATGTGGTCCTTGGTGGGATTTGAACCCATGACCCCAGCACTGTAAGGCAACAGTGCTACCCACTGAGCCACAATGCAAAGATGATTGGTCATAGGGGTGGGCTAAAACATTTTACCTATCAGGAACCACTGTGAAGAACACTACAGTAAGCCTCTCCTTCCCAGTGATGGCAGTAGAAACATTCAACTGGTTTCTGATTCTGTGCGCATTCATTTAATGACTTTTATTGTATAGAGTCTATATATGTCTAAACAATTTTCAGTCCCCATAAGACTAAATTCTTGTTTCATTATCCTAAGATTAAGCCGTGTAAAATCACAGTTAATGTTTGTCCCAAAAAATCCTCGTCTCAAAATTAAAATACTCCTGAAGCAAGTCAAATTCCACAGTTTTAGGTATTGTTGGGGGTGAGATCACTGGGACTCTTCCCAGTCAGAAGATTGAGGAGACTACAGCATTCTGGTGCAGCTAATACGTGACTGCAGCCATCACGTTCTGTACTACTGCCATCACCATTCCGCAATGGTAGCCATGATGTCTGTAGCATGGCTACTGATTAGCTGCAGTCGTTACATCCTGCTGATCACTTGGAAACAAAGCCAAAATTGCATTGGAAAGAAGAGTTTTCATTGTTTTAAATCATCTGTAGACATTTCTTTAAAATATAATAATTGATAGCCTTTTTACTGAAACTTCAAACACGATGTAACACACTCTGAATGCACTTTCGCTACACACATAAAAACGTGAGGTTCTTAGTGCACATTGTGATCAAAGTGTGTGACCCCAACTGCAAGCGATAGGACAACATATTTTAGATGGACTCTATACTAAACAGGCTCACCTATGTTTGTGACCAATCCTCAAATTAACTGGGGAAGAATAAGATCCTGCTAATTAAAAAAGAAGGAACTTTAATGAAAGACTGTGTGATTTACTGATACACTGGGTCTGCTAGAGTCGTAGCTCCAGGAAAATATTCACTTTTTACTATGGGCCTAAGAACTAACAGGCAGGTATTTGCTAACTATGTGCCTGGTGCCGACCTCTTTCAGCAGAGCAGTCACAGACCACTCCTGCCGTGTAGCTTCTGCTGACATCACGTCGACAGAGCAATGGGTTCTCATGTGCTCCGCTCACGGAGCATCACTGCCGGTGTCATGCTGATTGACAGCCGGCTCCCTAATGCCTAACTGCAGGAAACCGGCTGTCAATCTGCATGATGTTGGCAGTCACGCCACGTCGACAGGGTAGCCCAGAAGAGAAGGAGCTTGTCTGTTGACATGCATCGTCGACAGGAACAGTCAGTGACTGCTCTGAGCCGGCGCTGGATAGAACAGGTAGGTAATTGCTAAATACACTGCTCAAAAAAATAAAGGGAACACTTAAACAACAGAATATAACTCCAAGTGAATCAAACTTCTGTGAAATCAAACTGTCCACTTACGAAGCAACACTGATTGACAATCAATTTCACATGCTGTTGTGCAAATGGAATAGACAATAGATGGAAATTATTGGCAATTATCAAGACACACTCAATAAAGGAGTGGTTCTGCAGGTGGGGACCACAGACCACATCTTAGTACCAATGCTTTCTGGCTGATGTTTTGGTCACTTTTGAATGTTGGTTGTGCTTTCACACTCGTGGTAGCATGAGACGGACTCTACAACCCACAGAAGTTGCTCAGGTAGTGCAGCTCATCCAGAATGGCACATCAATGCGAGCTGTGGCAAGAAGGTTTGCTGTGTCTGTCAGCGTAGTGTCCAGAGGCTGGAGGCGCTACCAGGAGACAGGCCAGTACACCAGGAGATGTGGAGGGGGCCGTAGGAGGGCAACAACCCAGCAGCAGGACCGCTACCTCCGCTTTTGTGCAAGGAGGAACAGGAGGAGCACTGCCAGAGCCCTGCAAAATGACCTCCAGCAGGCCACAAATGTGCATGTGTCTGCTCAAACGGTTAGAAACCGACTCAATGAGGGTGGTATGAGAGCCCGACGTCCACTCATGGGGGTTGTGCTCACAGCCCAACACCGTGCAGGACGCTTGGCATTTGCCACAGAACACCAGGATTGGCAAAGTCGCCACTGGCACCCTGTGCTCTTCACAGATGAAAGCAGGTTCACACTGAGCACATGTGACAGAGTCTGGAGAGGCTGTGGAGAGCGATCTGCTGCCTGCAACATCCTTCAGCATGACCGGTTTGGCAGTGGGTCGGTAATGGTGTGGGGTGGCATTTCTGGGATGTGTTATTTGAGTGTTCCCTTTATTTTTTTGAGCAGTGTACTTAGCAACTACCTGCCTGTTAGTTTTTTGGCTCATAGTAAAAAAAATAAATTAGTCCTGGACAACCCCTTTAACAAAGAAAAACATAAGCACTGCCCTGTTCTGAAGTGGAAGTGCGGGTTCCATATATACACAAAGCTGTTTTCTTGGAAAGCTTTTCTCAGTTATTTTATTTGCCCTAGTAGAAAGATGCAATATTGATTTCTGCGCCATTGGGTGAGATCAGTATTTCTCTAATTCTACAGATGAATTAACTGACCTGCTTGCAGAGAGATTTCATTAACCTTTGATGCCAGAAAAGGTTATTTTCCACATTGGCAATAAACATTGATGGTAATTGTAAAGCTATTTACATTTGAAAAAGAAAGTCACATCAGACTGACAGTAAAGGTCGCTTGTAAAAGAGTAAAATATACACCTGTGCTAAAGCCAGTTTTTTAAGGCTCTGTTCATAGTTTGCTTTTTTCTCTCGAGGTATTCACCTAATATATAGCTTAGAGTTCTACAACTATATGCTGTATGGATGGACAAGTCAACATTTGCTTTATTGCCAAGAATAATCAACTACGCTGTTATACGGTTAAAAAAACAAATATATCTATAAACCAAATGTGTGCCAAAAGGACACTTTCTGCCATATAACAGTGTGAATGGAAGCTGGTGTCTGTATTCCCAATGCTTAAAGGGGTATTCCCATCTCCAAGATCTTATCCCAATACTGTATGTAGTAGGTGTAATAATAATAATCTATAATATAACCGGGAATGCGTCCCTCTGTCTGAAGCCTCGATAGACTGTGCAAGCGCGACACGCCTGCATAGTCTGGACCCCACAAAGGCACACATCCCCATCCTAAATGAGGATGTGAATTGTGGCGCCGGAGATCGCGGTATGCGTAAGCACTGAACGCATACCGCGATCTCCGGCACCATAACAACTTACCTATCCGGGATGCAGAAGGCCGGGATCCACCATCGGTACCGGCGCATGCGCATAGCGCGCTTCCGGCGCCGTTTTATTGAAGACACATTGCAAGTGTGTCTTCAATAGACACATTGAAGAAACACTTGCAGTGTGTCTCCAACAACATGGCGCCGGAAAGTGCGGACTGCGCAGGCGCTGACCCGGCGTCACAGTTCTCCCCCGCCCTCTCATGACATCACTTATAATTTAAATATGTTATGTACCTCTGGGCCGGAAAGCGCGGTCTGCGCAGGTGCTGATCCGGCGTCACAGTTCTCCCCCGCCCTCTCCTGACATCACTAATAATTTAAATATGTAACGTACCACCACACTTCGCCGCCATTTTAAAAACAGAAGATTTCTCCGTCACACAGCGCCTCCGGTCTCTATCTTAAAAAAAAACCATTTTGTACATATATATATCTACTATATAGAATAGTCATCAGAGTACTCCAACACAGTCAGCGGAGCAATCCCGCACAAAAAACGTCAGCGGAGCAATCCCGCACAAAAAAACGTCAGCGTAGCAATCCCGCACAAAAAATGTCAGCGGAGCAATCCCGCACAAAAAACGTCAACGGAGCAATCCTGCACAAAATACGTCAGCGGAGCAATCCCGCGCAAAATACGTCAGCGGAGCAATCCCGTACAAAATACGTCAGCAGAGCAATCCCGCACAAAAAACATCAGCGGAGCAATCCCGCACAAAAAACGTCAGCGGAGCAATCCCGCACAAAATACGTCAGCGGAGCAATCTCGCACAAAATACGTCAGCGGAGCAATCTCGCACAAAATACATCAGCGGAGCAATCCCGCACAAAATACGTCAGCGGAGCAATCCAGCCACTTTCTACTGAACATATATATAAAATACATCAGCAGAGCAATCCCGCACAAAAAACGTCAGCGGAGCAATCCCGCACAAAAAACGTCAGCGGAGCAATCCCGCACAAAAAACGTCAGCGGAGCAATCCCGCACAAAATACGTCAGCGGAGCAATCTCGCACAAAATACGTCAGCGGAGCAATCTTGCACAAAATACATCAGCGGAGCAATCCCGCACAAAATACGTCAGTGGAGCAATCCAGCTACTTTCTACTGAATATATATATAAAATACGTCAGCAGAGCAATCCCGCACAAAATACGTCAGCGGAGCAATCCAGCCACTTTCTACTGAACATATATATAAAATACATCAGCAGAGCAATCCCGCACAAAAAACATCAGCGGAGCAATCTCGCACAAAAAACGTCAGCGAAGCAATCCCGTGCAAAAAACGTCAGCGAAGCAATCCCGCCCAAATATGTCAGCGGAGCAATCTCGCACAAAATACGTCAGCGGAGCAATCTCGCACAAAATACGTCAGCGGAGCAATCTCGCACAAAAAACCTCAGCGGAGCAATCCCACACAAAATACATCAACGGAGCAATCCCGTACAAAAACCGTCAGCGGAGCAATCCCGCACAAAAAACGTCAGCGGAGCAATCCCGCACAAAATACGTCAGCGAAGCATTCCCGTACAAAAAACGTCAGCGGAGCAATCCCGCACAAAATACGTCAGCGGAGCAATCCAGCCACTTTCTACTGAACATATATATAAAATACATCAGCAGAGCAATCCCGCACAAAAAACGTCAGCAGAGCAATCCCGCACAAAAAACGTCAGCGGAGCAATCCCGCACAAAAAACGTCAGCGGAGCAATCCCGCGCAAAAAACGTCAGTGGAGCAGTCCAGCACAAAAACAGTCAGCGGAGCAATCCCGCACAAAATACGTCAGCGGAGCAATCCAGCCACTTTCTACTGAACATATATATAAAATACATCAGCAGAGCAATCCCGCACAAAAAACGTCAGCAGAGCAATCCCGCACAAAAAACGTCAGCGGAGCAATCCCGCACAAAAAACGTCAGCGGAGCAATCCCGCACAAAAAACGTCAGTGGAGCAGTCCAGCACAAAAACAGTCAGCGGAGCAATCCCGCACAAAAAATGTCAGCGGAGCAATCCAGCCACTTTCTACTGAATATATATATATATATAATACGTCAGCGGAGCAATCCCGCACAAAAAACGTCAGCGGATCAATCCCGCACAAAATACGTCAGCAGAGCAATCCCGCACAAAAAACGTCAGCGGAGCAATCCCGCACAAAATACGTCAGCGGAGCAATCCAGTCACTTTCTGCTGAATATATATATATATATATATATAATACATCAGCAGAGCAATCCAGACACTTTCTACTGAATATATATATATATATATATATATAATACGTCAGCAGAGCAATCCAGACACTTTCTACTGAATATATATATAAAATACGTCAGCAGAGCAATCCCGCACAAAAAACGTCAGCGAATCAATCCCGCACAAAATACGTCAGCAGAGCAATCCAGTCACTTTCTACTGAATATATATATATATAATACGTCAGCAGAGCAATCCCGCACAAAAAACGTCAGCGGAGCAATCCTGCACAAAATACGTCAGCGGAGCAATCCAGTCACTTTCTACTGAATATATATATATATATATAATACATCAGCGGAGCAATCCAGTCACTTTCTACTGAATATATATATATATATATATATATATATATATATATATATATAATACGTCAGTGGAGCAATCCAGACACTTTCTACTGAATATATATATATATATATATATATATAATACATCAGCAGAGCAATCCAGACACTTTCTACTGAATATATATATATATATATATATATATATATATATATAATACGTCAGCAGAGCAATCCAGCCACTTTCTACTGAATATATATATATATATAATACGTCAGCGGAGCAATCCAGACACTTTCTACTGAATATATATATATATATACAATACGTCAGCGGAGCAATCCAGACACTTTCTACTGAATATATATATAATACGTCAGCAGAGCAATCCAGCCACTTTCTACTGAATATATATATATATAATACGTCAGCGGAGCAATCCAGCCACTTTCTACTGAATATATATATATATAATACGTCAGCGGAGCAATCCAGACACTTTCTACTGAATATATATATATATATATATATATATATATATATATATAATACATCAGCAGAGCAATCCAGACACTTTCTACTGAATATATATATATAATACGTCAGCAGAGCAATCCTGCACAAAAAACGTCAGCGGAGCAATCCCGCACAAAAAACGTCAGCAGAGCAATCCTGCACAAAAACCGTCAGCGGAGCAATCCAGCCACTTTCTACTGAATATATATATATATATAAAATACGTCAGCAGAGCAATCCCGCACAAAAAACGTCAGCGGAGCAATCCCGCACAAAATATGTCAGCGGAGCAATCTCGCACAAAATACGTCAGCGGAGCAGTCTCGCACCAAATACTTCAGTGGAGCAATCTCGCCCAAAAAACGTCAGCGGAGCAATCCCGCACAAACTACATCAACGGAGCAATCCCGCACAAAAAACGTCAGCGGAGCAATCCCGCACAAAATACGTCAGCGAAGCAATCCCGTACAAAAAACGTCAGCGGAGCAATCCCGCACAAAATACGTCAGCGGAGCAATCCCGCACAAAAAACATCAGCGGAGCAATCCCGCACAAAAAACGTCAGCGGAGCAATCCCGCACAAAATACGTCAGCGGAGCAATCTCGCACAAAATACGTCAGCGGAGCAATCTCGCACAAAATACATCAGCGGAGCAATCCCGCACAAAATACGTCAGCGGAGCAATCCAGCCACTTTCTACTGAACATATATATAAAATACATCAGCAGAGCAATCCCGCACAAAAAACGTCAGCGGAGCAATCCCGCACAAAAAACGTCAGCGGAGCAATCCCGCACAAAAAACGTCAGCGGAACAATCCCGCACAAAATACGTCAGCGGAGCAATCTCGCACAAAATACGTCAGCGGAGCAATCTTGCACAAAATACATCAGCGGAGCAATCCCGCACAAAATACGTCAGCGGAGCAATCCAGCCACTTTCTACTGAACATATATATAAAATACATCAGCAGAGCAATCCCGCACAAAAAACATCAGCGGAGCAATCTCGCACAAAAAACGTCAGCGAAGCAATCCCGTGCAAAAAACGTCAGCGAAGCAATCCCGCCCAAATATGTCAGCGGAGCAATCTCGCACAAAATACGTCAGCGGAGCAATCTCGCACAAAATACGTCAGCGGAGCAATCTCGCACAAAAAACGTCAGCGGAGCAATCCCGCACAAAATACGTCAGCGGAGCAATCCAGCCACTTTCTACTGAACATATATATAAAATACATCAGCAGAGCAATCCCGCACAAAAAACGTCAGCAGAGCAATCCCGCACAAAAAACGTCAGCGGAGCAATCCCGCACAAAAAACGTCAGCGGAGCAATCCCGCGCAAAAAACGTCAGTGGAGCAGTCCAGCACAAAAACAGTCAGCGGAGCAATCCCGCACAAAATATGTCAGCGGAGCAATCCAGCCACTTTCTACTGAACATATATATAAAATACATCAGCAGAGCAATCCCGCACAAAAAACGTCAGCAGAGCAATCCCGCACAAAAAACGTCAGCGGAGCAATCCCGCACAAAAAACGTCAGCGGAGCAATCCCGCACAAAAAACGTCAGTGGAGCAGTCCAGCACAAAAACAGTCAGCGGAGCAATCCCGCACAAAAAATGTCAGCGGAGCAATCCAGCCACTTTCTACTGAATATATATATATATATAATACGTCAGCGGAGCAATCCCGCACAAAAAACGTCAGCGGATCAATCCCGCACAAAATACGTCAGCAGAGCAATCCCGCAAAAAAAACGTCAGCGGAGCAATCCCGCACAAAATACGTCAGCGGAGCAATCCAGTCACTTTCTGCTGAATATATATATATATATATAATACATCAGCAGAGCAATCCAGTCACTTTCTACTGAATATATATATATATATATATATATATATATATATATAATACGTCAGCAGAGCAATCCAGACACTTTCTACTGAATATATATATAAAATACGTCAGCAGAGCAATCCCGCACAAAAAACGTCAGCGAATCAATCCCGCACAAAATACGTCAGCAGAGCAATCCAGTCACTTTCTACTGAATATATATATATATAATACGTCAGCAGAGCAATCCCGCACAAAAAACGTCAGCGGAGCAATCCTGCACAAAATACGTCAGCGGAGCAATCCAGTCACTTTCTACTGAATATATATATATATATATAATACATCAGCGGAGCAATCCAGTCACTTTCTACTGAATATATATATATATATATATATATATATATATATAATACGTCAGTGGAGCAATCCAGACACTTTCTACTGAATATATATATATATATATATATATATATATATAATACGTCAGCAGAGCAATCCAGACACTTTCTACTGAATATATATATATATATATATATATATAATACATCAGCAGAGCAATCCAGACACTTTCTACTGAATATATATATATATATATATATATATAATACGTCAGCAGAGCAATCCAGCCACTTTCTACTGAATATATATATATATATAATACGTCAGCGGAGCAATCCAGACACTTTCTACTGAATATATATATATATAATACGTCAGCGGAGCAATCCAGACACTTTCTACTGAATATATATATAATACGTCAGCAGAGCAATCCAGCCACTTTCTACTGAATATATATATATATAATACGTCAGCGGAGCAATCCAGCCACTTTCTACTGAATATATATATATATAATACGTCAGCGGAGCAATCCAGACACTTTCTACTGAATATATATATATATATATATATATATATATATAATACATCAGCAGAGCAATCCAGACACTTTCTACTGAATATATATATATAATACGTCAGCAGAGCAATCCTGCACAAAAAACGTCAGCGGAGCAATCCCGCACAAAAAACGTCAGCAGAGCAATCCTGCACAAAAACCGTCAGCGGAGCAATCCAGCCACTTTCTACTGAATATATATATATATATAAAATACGTCAGCAGAGCAATCCCGCACAAAAAACGTCAGCGGAGCAATCCCGCACAAAATATGTCAGCGGAGCAATCTCGCACAAAATACGTCAGCGGAGCAGTCTCGCACCAAATACTTCAGTGGAGCAATCTCGCCCAAAAAACGTCAGCGGAGCAATCCCGCACAAAATACATCAACGGAGCAATCCCGCACAAAAAACGTCAGCGGAGCAATCCCGCACAAAATACGTCAGCGAAGCAATCCCGTGCAAAAAACGTCAGCGGAGCAATCCCGCACAAAATACGTCAGCGGAGCAATCCCGCACAAAATATGTCAGTGGAGCAATCCAGCTACTTTCTACTGAATATATATATAAAATACGTCAGCAGAGCAATCCAGCACAAAAACAGTCAGCGGGGCAATCCCGCACAAAAAATGTCAGCGGAGCAATCCAGCCACTTTCTGCTGAATATATATATATAATACGTCAGCGGAGCAATCCCGCACAAAAAACGTCAGCGAATCAATCCCGCACAAAATACGTCAGCAGAGCAATCCCGCACAAAAAACGTCAGCGGAGCAATCCCGCACAAAATACGTCAGCGGAGCAATCCAGTCACTTTCTACTGAATATATATATATATATATATATATATATATATATATATATATATATATATATATAATACATCAGCGGAGCAATCCAGTCACTTTCTACTGAATATATATATATATATATATATATATATAATACGTCAGCAGAGCAATCCAGACACTTTCTACTGAATATATATATAAAATACGTCAGCAGAGCAATCCCGCACAAAAAACGTCAGCGAATCAATCCCGCACAAAATACGTCAGCAGAGCAATCCAGTCACTTTCTACTGAATATATATATAAAATACGTCAGCAGAGCAATCCCGCACAAAATACGTCAGCGGAGCAATCCAGCCACTTTCTACTGAACATATATATAAAATACATCAGCAGAGCAATCCCGCACAAAAAACATCAGCGGAGCAATCTCGCACAAAAAACGTCAGCGAAGCAATCCCGTGCAAAAAACGTCAGCGGAGCAATCCCGCACAAAAAACGTCAGCGGAGCAATCCCGCCCAAATATGTCAGCGGAGCAATCTCGCACAAAATACGTCAGCGGAGCAATCTCGCACAAAATACGTCAGCGGAGCAATCTCGCACAAAAAACGTCAGCGGAGCAATCCCACACAAAATACATCAACGGAGCAATCCCGTACAAAAACCGTCAGCGGAGCAATCCCGCACAAAAAACGTCAGCGGAGCAATCCCGCACAAAATACGTCAGCGAAGCATTCCCGTACAAAAAACGTCAGCGGAGCAATCCCGCACAAAATACGTCAGCGGAGCAATCCCGCGCAAAAAACGTCAGTGGAGCAGTCCAGCACAAAAACAGTCAGCGGAGCAATCCCGCACAAAATACGTCAGCGGAGCAATCCCGCACAAAAAACGTCAGTGGAGCAGTCCAGCACAAAAACAGTCAGCGGAGCAATCCCGCACAAAAAATGTCAGCGGAGCAATCCAGCCACTTTCTACTGAATATATATATATATATATAATACGTCAGCGGAGCAATCCCGCACAAAAAACGTCAGCGAATCAATCCCGCACAAAATACGTCAGCAGAGCAATCCCGCACAAAAAACGTCAGCGGAGCAATCCAGTCACTTTCTGCTGAATATATATATATATATATATATATATAATACATCAGCGGAGCAATCCAGTCACTTTCTACTGAATATATATATACAGTGCCTACAAGTAGTATTCAACCCCCTGCAGATTTAGCTGGTTGACACATGCGGAATTAACTTGGCATTGTGACATTTGTACTGTATATCAGCCTGGAAGTGGGAAATGTACTGCAGCAACTTTTTTTTTTTTTTTTTTTTTTTTTTTTTTTTAAAACGTTAAAAGTTAATTCAGAGTGTCATTTATTATTCAACCCCTTAAACCACAAGAATTCTGTTTGGTCCCCCTAAAGTATTAAGAAGTAGTTCAGGCACCAAGAATAATGAGCTTCACATGTGTGGATTAAAGATCTCTTTTGCCAGCCTTTTCTGACTATTTAAGACCCTCCCCAGCACTCAGACATGGTCAACATGGTAAAGACAAAAGAGCATTCCAAGGCCATCAGAGACAAGATCGTGGAGGGTCACAAGGCTGGCCAGGGGTACAAAACCCTTTCCAAGGAGTTGGGCCTACCTGTCTCCTCTGTTGGGAGCATCATCCGTAAGTGGAAGGCTTATGGAACTACTGTTAGCCTTCCACGGCCTGGACAGCCTTTGAAAGTGTCCTCCCGTGCCGAGGGCAGGCTTGTCCGAAGAGTCAAGGCTAACCCAAGGACAACAAGGAAGGAGCTCCGGGAAGGTCTCATGGCAGTGGGGACATTAGTTTCAGTCAATACCATAAGTAACGTACTCCACCGCAATGGTCTCCGTTCCAGACGAGCCCGTAAGGTACCTTTACTTTCAAAGCGTTATGTCAAGGCTCGTCTACAGTTTGCTCATGATCACTTGGAGGACTCTGAGACAGACTGGTTCAAGGTTCTATGGTCTGATGAGACCGAGATCGAGATCTTTGGTGCCAACCACACACGTGACGTTTGGAGACTGGATGGCACTGCATACGACCCCAAGAATACCATCCCTACAGTCAAGCATGGTGGTGGCAGCATCATGCTGTGGGGCTGTTTCTCTGCCAAGGGGCCTGGCCATCTGGTCCGCATCCATGGGAAGATGGATAGCACGGCCTACCTGGAGATTTTGGCCAAGAACCTCCGCTCCTCCATCAAGGATCTTAAGATGGGTCGTAATTTCATCTTCCAACAAGACAACGACCCAAAGCACACAGCCAAGAAAACCAAGGCCTGGTTCAAGAGGGAAAAAGTCAAGGTGTTGGAGTGGCCTAGTCAGTCTCCTGACCTTAACCCAATTGAAAACTTGTGGAAGGAGCTCAAGAATAAAGTCCACATGAGACACCCAAAGAACCTAGATAACTTGGAGAAGATCTGCATGGAGGAGTGGGCCAAGATAACTCCACAGACCTGTGCCGGCCTGATCAGGTCTTATAAAAGATGATTATTAGCTGTAATTGCAAACAAGGGTTATTCCACAAAATATTAAACATAGGGGTTGAATAATAATTGACCCACACTTTTATGTTTAAAATTTAATAAAATTCAACTGAGCAACACAACTTTTTGGTTTGTAAGATTTATGCTTCTGTTCATAAAACCTACTCTCGTTTGCAGTTTGAAGGCTCTAACTTATTTGCATCTTATCAAACCAGCTAAATCTGCAGGGGGTTGAATACTACTTGTAGGCACTGTATATATATATATATATATATATATAATACGTCAGCAGAGCAATCCAGACACTTTCTACTGAATATATATATAAAATACGTCAGCAGAGCAATCCCGCACAAAAAACGTCAGCGAATCAATCCCGCACAAAATACGTCAGCAGAGCAATCCAGTCACTTTCTACTGAATATATATATAATACGTCAGCAGAGCAATCCCGCACAAAAAACGTCAGCGGAGCAATCCTGCACAAAATACGTCAGCGGAGCAATCCAGTCACTTTCTACTGAATATATATATATATATATATATATATAATACATCAGCAGAGCAATCCAGACACTTTCTACTGAATATATATATATATATATATATATATATAATACGTCAGTGGAGCAATCCAGACACTTTCTACTGAATATATATATATATATATATATATATATATATATATATATATATAATACATCAGCAGAGCAATCCAGACACTTTCTACTGAATATATATATATATATATATAATACGTCAGCAGAGCAATCCAGCCACTTTCTACTGAATATATATATATATATAATACGTCAGCGGAGCAATCCAGCCACTTTCTACTGAATATATATATATATATATAATACGTCAGCGGAGCAATCCAGACACTTTCTACTGAATATATATATATATATGTATAATACATCAGCAGAGCAATCCAGCCACTTTCTACTGAATATATATATAATACGTCAGCAGAGCAATCCAGCCACTTTCTACTGAATATATATATATATAATACGTCAGCGGAGCAATCCAGACACTTTCTACTGAATATATATATATATAATACGTCAGCGGAGCAATCCAGACACTTTCTACTGAATATATATATATATATATATATATATATATATATATATATATATATATATATATATATATATAATACATCAGCAGAGCAATCCAGCCACTTTCTACTGAATATATATATATATAATACGTCAGCGGAGCAATCCAGCCACTTTCTACTGAATATATATATATATATATAATACGTCAGCGGAGCAATCCAGACACTTTCTACTGAATATATATATATATGTATAATACATCAGCAGAGCAATCCAGCCACTTTCTACTGAATATATATATATATATATATATATAATACGTCAGCAGAGCAATCCAGACACTTTCTACTGAATATATATATAAAATACGTCAGCAGAGCAATCCCGCACAAAAAACGTCAGCGAAGCAATCCTGCACAAAAACCGTCAGCGGAGCAATCCAGCCACTTTCTACTGAATATATATATATATAAAATACGTCAGCAGAGCAATCCCGCACAAAAAACGTCAGCGGAGCAATCCCGCACAAAAAACGTCAGCGGAGCAATCCCGCACAAAAAACGTCAGCGGAGCAATCCTGCACAAAAACCGTCAGCGGAGCAATCCAGCCACTTTCTACTGAATATATATATATATATAAAATAGGTCAGCAGAGCAATCCCGCACAAAAAACGTCAGCGGAGCAATCCCGCACAAAATATGTCAGCGGAGCAATCTCGCACAAAATACGTCAGCGGAGCAATCTCGCACCAAATACTTCAGTGGAGCAATCTCGCACAAAAAACGTCAGCGGAGCAATCCCGCACAAAATACATCAACGGAGCAATCCCGCACAAAAAACGTCAGCGAAGCAATCCCGCACAAAATACGTCAGCGAAGCAATCCCGTACAAAAAACGTCAGCGGAGCAATCCCGCACAAAATACGTCAGCGGAGCAATCCCGCACAAAATATGTCAGTGGAGCAATCCAGCTACTTTCTACTGAATATATATATAAAATACGTCAGCAGAGCAATCCAGCACAAAAACAGTCAGCGGGGCAATCCCGCACAAAAAATGTCAGCGGAGCAATCCAGCCACTTTCTGCTGAATATATATATATATATATCTATATATATCTATATATATATATATATATATATATATATATATAATACGTCAGCGGAGCAATCCCGCACAAAAAACGTCAGCGAATCAATCCCGCACAAAAAACGTCAGCGGAGCAATCCCGCACAAAATACGTCAGCGGAGCAATCCAGTCACTTTCTACTGAATATATATATATATATATATATATATATATATATATAATACGTCAGCAGAGCAATCCAGACACTTTCTACTGAATATATATATAAAATACGTCAGCAGAGCAATTCCGCACAAAAAACGTCAGCGGAGCAATCCTGCACAAAATACGTCAGCGGAGCAATCCAGTCACTTTCTACTGAATATATATATATATATATATATATATATATAATACATCAGCGGAGCAATCCAGTCACTTTCTACTGAATATATATATATATATAATACATCAGCAGAGCAATCCAGCCACTTTCTACTGAATATATATATATATATAATACGTCAGCGGAGCAATCCAGACACTTTCTACTGAATATATATATATATATATATATAATACGTCAGCAGAGCAATCCAGCCACTTTCTACTGAATATATATATATATAATACGTCAGCGGAGCAATCCAGCCACTTTCTACTGAATATATATATATATATAATACGTCAGCGGAGCAATCCAGACACTTTCTACTGAATATATATATATATGTATAATACATCAGCAGAGCAATCCAGCCACTTTCTACTGAATATATATATAATACGTCAGCAGAGCAATCCAGCCACTTTCTACTGAATATATATATATATAATACGTCAGCGGAGCAATCCAGCCACTTTCTACTGAATATATATATATATAATACGTCAGCGGAGCAATCCAGACACTTTCTACGGAATATATATATATATATATATATATATAAAACATCAGCAGAGCAATCCAGACACTTTCTACTGAATATATATATATAATACGTCAGCAGAGCAATCCTGCACAAAAAACGTCAGCGGAGCAATCCCGCACAAAAAACGTCAGCGGAGCAATCCTGCACAAAAACCGTCAGCGGAGCAATCCAGCCACTTTCTACTGAATATATATATATATAAAATACGTCAGCAGAGCAATCCCGCACAAAAAACGTCAGCGGAGCAATCCCGCACAAAATATGTCAGCGGAGCAATCTCGCACAAAATACGTCAGCGGAGCAATCTCGCACCAAATACTTCAGTGGAGCAATCTCGCACAAAAAACGTCAGCGGAGCAATCCCGCACAAAATACATCAATGGAGCAATCCCGCACAAAAAACGTCAGCGGAGCAATCCCGCACAAAATACGTCAGCGAAGCAATCCCGTACAAAAAACGTCAGCGGAGCAATCCCGCACAAAATACGTCAGCGGAGCAATCCCGCACAAAATATGTCAGTGGAGCAATCCAGCTACTTTCTACTGAATATATATATAAAATACGTCAGCAGAGCAATCCCGCACAAAAAATGTCAGCGGAGCAATCCAGCCACTTTCTGCTGAATATATATATATATATATATATATATAATACGTCAGCGGAGCAATCCCGCACAAAAAACGTCAGCGAATCAATCCCGCACAAAATACGTCCGCAGCAATCCCGCACAAAAAACGTCAGCGGAGCAATCCAGTCACTTTCTACTGAATATATATGTATATATATATATATATATATAATACATCAGCGGAGCAATCCAGTCACTTTCTACTGAATATATATATATATATACATATATATATATATTTATAATACGTCAGCAGAGCAATCCAGACACTTTCTACTGAATATATATATAAAATACGTCAGCAGAGCAATCCCGCACAAAAAACGTCAGCGGAGCAATCCAGCACAAAATACGTCAGCGGAGCAATCCAGTCACTTTCTACTGAATATATATATATATATATATATAATACATCAGCGGAGCAATCCAGTCACTTTCTACTGAATATATATATATATATATATATATATATATATATATATAATACATCAGCAGAGCAATCCAGACACTTTCTACTGAATATATATATATATATATATAATACGTCAGCAGAGCAATCCAGCCACTTTCTACTGAATATATATATATATAATACGTCAGCGGAGCAATCCAGCCACTTTCTACTGAATATATATATATATATAATACGTCAGCGGAGCAATCCAGACACTTTCTACTGAATATATATATATATGTATAATACATCAGCAGAGCAATCCAGCCACTTTCTACTGAATATATATATAATACGTCAGCAGAGCAATCCAGCCACTTTCTACTGAATATATATATATATAATACGTCAGCGGAGCAATCCAGACACTTTCTACGGAATATATATATATATATATATATATATATAAAACATCAGCAGAGCAATCCAGACACTTTCTACTGAATATATATATATAATACGTCAGCAGAGCAATCCTGCACAAAAAACGTCAGCGGAGCAATCCCGCACAAAAAACGTCAGCGGAGCAATCCTGCACAAAAACCGTCAGCGGAGCAATCCAGCCACTTTCTACTGAATATATATATATATAAAATACGTCAGCAGAGCAATCCCGCACAAAAAACGTCAGCGGAGCAATCCCGCACAAAATATGTCAGCGGAGCAATCTCGCACAAAATACGTCAGCGGAGCAATCTCGCACCAAATACTTCAGTGGAGCAATCTCGCACAAAAAACGTCAGCGGAGCAATCCCGCACAAAATACATCAATGGAGCAATCCCGCACAAAAAACGTCAGCGGAGCAATCCCGCACAAAATACGTCAGCGAAGCAATCCCGTACAAAAAACGTCAGCGGAGCAATCCCGCACAAAATACGTCAGCGGAGCAATCCCGCACAAAATATGTCAGTGGAGCAATCCAGCTACTTTCTACTGAATATATATATAAAATACGTCAGCAGAGCAATCCCGCACAAAAAATGTCAGCGGAGCAATCCAGCCACTTTCTGCTGAATATATATATATATATATATAATACGTCAGCGGAGCAATCCCGCACAAAAAACGTCAGCGAATCAATCCCGCACAAAATACGTCCGCAGCAATCCCGCACAAAAAACGTCAGCGGAGCAATCCAGTCACTTTCTACTGAATATATATGTATATATATATATATATATATATATATAATACATCAGCGGAGCAATCCAGTCACTTTCTACTGAATATATATATATATATATATATATATATATATAATACGTCAGCAGAGCAATCCAGACACTTTCTACTGAATATATATATAAAATACGTCAGCAGAGCAATCCCGCACAAAAAACGTCAGCGGAGCAATCCAGCACAAAATACGTCAGCGGAGCAATCCAGTCACTTTCTACTGAATATATATATATATATATATATATTTAATACATCAGCGGAGCAATCCAGTCACTTTCTACTGAATATATATATATATATATATATATAATACATCAGCAGAGCAATCCAGACACTTTCTACTGAATATATATATATATATATATATAATACGTCAGCGGAGCAATCCAGACACTTTCTACTGAATATATATATATATATATATATATATATATATATAATACATCAGCAGAGCAATCCAGACACTTTCTACTGAATATATATATATATATATAATACGTCAGCAGAGCAATCCAGCCACTTTCTACTGAATATATATATATATATATAATACGTCAGCGGAGCAATCCAGACACTTTCTACTGAATATATATATATATGTATAATACATCAGCAGAGCAATCCAGCCACTTTCTACTGAATATATATATAAAATACGTCAGCAGAGCAATCCCGCACAAAAAACGTCAGCGAAGCAATCCCGCACAAAAAACGTCAGCGGAGCAATCCTGCACAAAAACCGTCAGCGGAGCAATCCAGCCACTTTCTACTGAATATATATATATATAAAATACGTCAGCAGAGCAATCCCGCACAAAAAACGTCAGCGGAGCAATCCCGCACAAAATATGTCAGCGGAGCAATCTCGCACAAAATACGTCAGCGGAGCAATCTCGCACCAAATACTTCAGTGGAGCAATCCCGCACAAAAAACGTCAGCGGAGCAATCCCGCACAAAATACATCAGCGGAGCAATCTCGCACAAAATACGTCAGCGGAGCAATCTCGCACCAAATACTTCAGTGGAGCAATCCCGCACAAAATACGTCAGCGGAGCAATCCCGCACAAAATACATCAGCGGAGCAATCTCGCACAAAATACGTCAGCGGAGCAATCTCGCACCAAATACTTCAGTGGAGCAATCCCGCACAAAATACGTCAGCGGAGCAATCCCGCACAAAATATGTCAGTGGAGCAATCCAGCTACTTTCTAATGAATATATATATAAAATACGTCAGCAGAGCAATCCAGCACAAAAACAGTCAGCGGGGCAATCCCGCATAAAAAATGTCAGCGGAGCAATCCAGCCACTTTCTGCTGAATATATATATATATATAATACGTCAGCGGAGCAATCCCGCACAAAAAACGTCAGCGAATCAATCCCGCACAAAATACGTCAGCAGAGCAATCCCGCACAAAAAACGTCAGCGGAGCAATCCCGCACAAAATACGTCAGCGGAGCAATCCAGTCACTTTCTACTGAATATATATATATATATATAATACATCAGCGGAGCAATCCAGTCACTTTCTACTGAATATATATATATATATATATATATATATATATATATATATAATACGTCAGCAGAGCAATCCAGATACTTTCTACTGAATATATATATAAAATACGTCAGCAGAGCAATCCCGCACAAAAAACGTCAGCGGAGCAATCCTGCACAAAATACGTCAGCGGAGCAATCCAGTCACTTTCTACTGAATATATATATATATATATATATAATACATCAGCGGAGCAATCCAGTCACTTTCTACTGAATATATATATATATATATATATATATATAATACATCAGCAGAGCAATCCAGACACTTTCTACTGAATATATATATATATATATATATATATATATATATATATATATAATACATCAGCAGAGCAATCCAGACACTTTCTACTGAATATATATATATATATATATATAATATGTCAGCAGAGCAATCCAGCCACTTTCTACTGAATATATATATATATAATACGTCAGCGGAGCAATCCAGCCACTTTCTACTGAATATATATATATATATATATATAATACGTCAGCGGAGCAATCCAGACACTTTCTATTGAATATATATATATATGTATAATACATCAGCAGAGCAATCCAGCCACTTTCTACTGAATATATATATAATACGTCAGCAGAGCAATCCAGCCACTTTCTACTGAATATATATATATATAATACGTCAGCGGAGCAATCCAGCCACTTTCTACTGAATATATATATATATAATACGTCAGCGGAGCAATCCAGACACTTTCTACTGAATATATATATATATATATATATATATATAATACATCAGCAGAGCAATCCAGACACTTTCTACTGAATATATATATATAATACGTCAGCAGAGCAATCCTGCACAAAAAACGTCAGCGGAACAATCCCGCACAAAAAACGTCAGCGGAGCAATCCTGCACAAAAACCGTCAGCGGAGCAATCCAGCCACTTTCTACTGAATATATATATATATAAAATACGTCAGCAGAGCAATCCCGCACAAAAAACATCAGCGGAGCAATCCCGCACAAAATATGTCAGCGGAGCAATCTCGCACAAAATACGTCAGCGGAGCAATCTCGCACCAAATACTTCAGTGGAGCAATCTCGCACAAAAAACGTCAGCGGAGCAATCCCGCACAAAATACATCAACGGAGCAATCCCGCACAAAAAACGTCAGCGGAGCAATCCCGCACAAAATACGTCAGCGAAGCAATCCCGTGCAAAAAACGTCAGCAGAGCAATCCCGCACAAAATACGTCAGCGGAGCAATCCCGCACAAAATATGTCAGTGGAGCAATCCAGCTACTTTCTACTGAATATATATATAAAATACGTCAGCGGAGCAATCCCGCACAAAAATGTCAGCGGAGCAATCCAGCCACTTTCTGCTGAATATATATATATATATATATATATATATATAATACGTCAGCGGAGCAATCCCGCACAAAAAACATCAGCGAATCAATCCCGCACAAAATACGTCAGCAGAGCAATCCCGCACAAAATACGTCAGCGGAGCAATCCAGTCACTTTCTACTGAATATATATGTATATATATATATATATATATATATATATAATACGTCAGCAGAGCAATCCAGACACTTTCTACTGAATATATATATAAAATACGTCAGCAGAGCAATCTCGCACAAAAAACGTCAGTGAATCAATCCCGCACAAAATACGTCAGCAGAGCAATCCAGTCACTTTCTACTGAATATATATATAAAATACGTCAGCGGAGCAATCCTGCACAAAATACGTCAGCGGAGCAATCCAGTCACTTTCTACTGAATATATATATATATATATATATATAATACATCAGCAGAGCAATCCAGCCACTTTCTACTGAATATATATATATATAATACGTCAGCGGAGCAATCCAACCACTTTCTACTGAATATATATATATATATAATACGTCAGCGGAGCAATCCCGCACAAAATATGTCAGTGGAGCAATCTCGCACAAAATACGTCAGCGGAGCAATCTCGCACCAAATACTTCAGTGGAGCAATCTCGCACAAAAAACGTCAGCGGAGCAATCCCGCACAAAATACATCAACGGAGCAATCCCGCACAAAAAACGTCAGCGAAGCAATCCCGCACAAAATACGTCAGCGAAGCAATCCCGTAGAAAAAACGTCAGCGGAGCCATCCCGCACAAAATACGTCAGCGGAGCAATCCCGCACAAAATACGTCAGCAGAGCAATCCCGCACAAAATATGTCAGTGGAGCAATCCAGCTACTTTCTACTGAATATATATATAAAATACGTCAGCAGAGCAATCCAGCACAAAAACAGTCAGCGGGGCAATCCCGCATAAGAAATGTCAACGGAGCAATCCCGCACAAAATACGTCAGCGAAGCAATCCCGCACAAAATACGTCAGCGGAGCAATCCCGCACAAAATACGTCAGCGGAGCAATCCAGTCACTTTCTACTTAATATATATATATATATATAATACATCAGCGGAGCAATCCAGTCACTTTCTACTGAATATATATATATATAATACGTCAGCAGAGCAATCCAGATACTTTCTACTGAATATATATATAAAATACGTCAGCAGAGCAATCCCGCACAAAAAACGTCAGCGGAGCAATCCTGCACAAAATACGTCAGCGGAGCAATCCAGTCACTTTCTACTGAATATATATATATATATATATATAATACATCAGCGGAGCAATCTAGTCACTTTCTACTGAATATATATATATATATATAATACATCAGCAGAGCAATCCAGACACTTTCTACTGAATATATATATATATATATATATATATATATAATACGTCAGCGGAGCAATCCAGCCACTTTCTACTGAATATATATATATATAATACGTCAGCGGAGCAATCCAGCCACTTTCTACTGAATATATATATATATATATATATATATATATATATATATATATAATACGTCAGCGGAGCAATCCAGACACTTTCTATTGAATATATATATATGTATAATACATCAGCAGAGCAATCCAGCCACTTTCTACTGAATATATATATAATACGTCAGCAGAGCAATCCAGCCACTTTCTACTGAATATATATATATATAATACGTCAGCGGAGCAATCCAGCCACTTTTTACTGAATATATATATATATAATACGTCAGCGGAGCAATCCAGCCACTTTCTACTGAATATATATATATATATATATATATAATACATCAGCAGAGCAATCCAGACACTTTCTACTGAATATATATATATAATACGTCAGCAGAGCAATCCTGCACAAAAAATGTCAGCGGAGCAATCCCGCACAAAAAACGTCAGCGGAGCAATCCTGCACAAAAACCGTCAGCGGAGCAATCCAGCCACTTTCTACTGTATATATATATATATATATAAAATACGTCAGCAGAGCAATCCCGCACAAAAAACGTCAGCGGAGCAATCCCGCACAAAATATGTCAGCGGAGCAATCTCGCACAAAATACGTCAGCGGAGCAATCTCGCACCAAATACTTCAGTGGAGCAATCTCGCACAAAAAACGTCAGCGGAGCAATCCCGCACAAAATACATCAACGGAGCAATCCCGCACAAAAAACGTCAGCGGAGCAATCCCGCACAGAATACGTCAGCGAAGCAATCCCGTACAAAAAACGTCAGCGGAGCAATCCCGCACAAAATACGTCAGCGGAGCAATCCCGCACAAAATATGTCAGTGGAGCAATCCAGCTACTTTCTACTGAATATATATATAAAATACGTCAGCAGAGCAATCCCGCACAAAAAATGTCAGCGGAGCAATCCAGCCACTTTCTGCTGAATATATATATATAATACGTCAGTGGAGCAATCCCGCACAAAAAACGTCAGCGAATCAATCCCGCACAAAATACGTCAGCAGAGCAATCCAGTCACTTTCTACTGAATATATATATAAAATACGTCAGCAGAGCAATCCCGCACAAAAAACGTCAGCGGAGCAATCCTGCACAAAATACGTCAGCGGAGCAATCCAGTCACTTTCTACTGAATATATATATATATATATATATATATATATATATAATACATCAGCAGAGCAATCCAGTCACTTTCTACTGAAAAAAAAAAAAAAAAATATATATATATATATATATATATATATATATATATATATATATATATATATATATATATAATACATCAGCAGAGCAATCCAGCCACTTTCTACTGAATATATATATATATAATACGTCAGCGGAGCAATCCAGCCACTTTCTACTGAATATATATATATATAATACGTCAGCGGAGCAATCCAGCCACTTTCTACTGAATATATATATATATATATATATATATAATACGTCAGCGGAGCAATCCAGACACTTTCTACTGAATATATATATATATGTACAATACATCAGCAGAGCAATCCAGCCACTTTCTACTGAATATATATATAATACGTCAGCAGAGCAATCCAGACACTTTCTACTGAATATATATATATATGTATAATACATCAGCAGAGCAATCCAGCCACTTTCTACTGAATATATATATATAATACATCAGCAGAGCAATCCAGCCACTTTCTACTGAATATATATATAATACGTCAGCGGAGCAATCCAGCCACTTTCTACTGAATATATATATAATACGTCAGCAGAGCAATCCAGATACTTTCTACTGAATATATATATAAAATACGTCAGCAGAGCAATCCCGCACAAAAAACGTCAGCGGAGCAATCCTGCACAAAATACGTCAGCGGAGCAATCCAGACACTTTCTACTGAATATATATATATATATATAAATATATATATATAATACATCAGCGGAGCAATCCAGTCACTTTCTACTGAATATATATATATATATATATATATATATATATATAATACATCAGCAGAGCAATCCAGACACTTTCTACTGAATATATATATATATATATATATAATATGTCAGCGGAGCAATCCAGCCACTTTCTACTGAATATATATATATATATATATAATACGTCAGCGGAGCAATCCAGACACTTTCTATTGAATATATATATATATGTATAATACATCAGCAGAGCAATCCAGCCACTTTCTACTGAATATATATATATAATACGTCAGCAGAGCAATCCAGCCACTTTCTACTGAATATATATATATATAATACGTCAGCGGAGCAATCCAGACACTTTCTACTGAATATATATATATATATATATATATATATATATATATATAATACGTCAGCAGAGCAATCCCGCACAAAAAACGTCAGCGGAGCAATCCAGTCACTTTCTACTGAATATATATATATATATATATATATAATACATCAGCGGAGCAATCCAGTCACTTTCTACTGAATATATATATATATATATATATATATATATATATATATATATATATATATATATATATATATATATAATACATCAGCAGAGCAATCCAGACACTTTCTACTGAATATATATATATATATATATAATACGTCAGCGGAGCAACCCAGACACTTTCTACTGAATATATATATATATATATATATATATATAATACATCAGCAGAGCAATCCAGACACTTTCTACTGAATATATATATATATATATATATATATATATATAATACGTCAGCGGAGCAATCCAGCCACTTTCTACTGAATATATATATATATAATACGTCAGCGGAGCAATCCAGCCACTTTCTACTGAATATATATATATATATATATATATATATATATATATATATATATATATATATAATACGTCAGCGGAGCAATCCAGACACTTTCTATTGAATATATATATATGTATAATACATCAGCAGAGCAATCCAGCCACTTTCTACTGAATATATATATAATACGTCAGCAGAGCAATCCAGCCACTTTCTACTGAATATATATATATATAATACGTCAGCGGAGCAATCCAGCCACTTTCTACTGAATATATATATATATAATACGTCAGCGGAGCAATCCAGCCACTTTCTACTGAATATATATATATATATATATATATAATACATCAGCAGAGCAATCCAGACACTTTCTACTGAATATATATATATAATACGTCAGCAGAGCAATCCTGCACAAAAAATGTCAGCGGAGCAATCCCGCACAAAAAACGTCAGCGGAGCAATCCTGCACAAAAACCGTCAGCGGAGCAATCCAGCCACTTTCTACTGTATATATATATATATATATATAAAATACGTCAGCAGAGCAATCCCGCACAAAAAACGTCAGCGGAGCAATCCCGCACAAAATATGTCAGCGGAGCAATCTCGCACAAAATACGTCAGCGGAGCAATCTCGCACCAAATACTTCAGTGGAGCAATCTCGCACAAAAAACGTCAGCGGAGCAATCCCGCACAAAATACATCAACGGAGCAATCCCGCACAAAATACGTCAGCGAAGCAATCCCGTACAAAAAACGTCAGCGGAGCAATCCCGCACAAAATACGTCAGCGGAGCAATCCCGCACAAAATATGTCAGTGGAGCAATCCAGCTACTTTCTACTGAATATATATATAAAATACGTCAGCAGAGCAATCCCGCACAAAAAATGTCAGCGGAGCAATCCAGCCACTTTCTGCTGAATATATATATATAATACGTCAGCGGAGCAATCCCGCACAAAAAACGTCAGCGAATCAATCCCGCACAAAATACGTCAGCAGAGCAATCCAGTCACTTTCTACTGAATATATATATAAAATACGTCAGCAGAGCAATCCCGCACAAAAAACGTCAGCGGAGCAATCCTGCACAAAATACGTCAGCGGAGCAATCCAGTCACTTTCTACTGAATATATATATATATATATAATACATCAGCAGAGCAATCCAGTCACTTTCTACTGAAAAAAAAAAAAAAAAATATATATATATATATATATATATATATATATAATACATCAGCAGAGCAATCCAGCCACTTTCTACTGAATATATATATATATAATACGTCAGCGGAGCAATCCAGCCACTTTCTACTGAATATATATATATATAATACGTCAGCGGAGCAATCCAGCCACTTTCTACTGAATATATATATATATATATATATATATATAATACGTCAGCGGAGCAATCCAGACACTTTCTACTGAATATATATATATATGTACAATACATCAGCAGAGCAATCCAGCCACTTTCTACTGAATATATATATAATACGTCAGCAGAGCAATCCAGACACTTTCTACTGAATATATATATATATGTATAATACATCAGCAGAGCAATCCAGCCACTTTCTACTGAATATATATATATAATACATCAGCAGAGCAATCCAGCCACTTTCTACTGAATATATATATAATACGTCAGCGGAGCAATCCAGCCACTTTCTACTGAATATATATATAATACGTCAGCAGAGCAATCCAGATACTTTCTACTGAATATATATATAAAATACGTCAGCAGAGCAATCCCGCACAAAAAACGTCAGCGGAGCAATCCTGCACAAAATACGTCAGCGGAGCAATCCAGACACTTTCTACTGAATATATATATATATATATATATATATAAATATATATATATAATACATCAGCGGAGCAATCCAGTCACTTTCTACTGAATATATATATATATATATATATATATATATATATAATACATCAGCAGAGCAATCCAGACACTTTCTACTGAATATATATATATATATATATATATATATATATAATATGTCAGCGGAGCAATCCAGCCACTTTCTACTGAATATATATATATATATATATATAATACGTCAGCGGAGCAATCCAGACACTTTCTATTGAATATATATATATATGTATAATACATCAGCAGAGCAATCCAGCCACTTTCTACTGAATATATATATATAATACGTCAGCAGAGCAATCCAGCCACTTTCTACTGAATATATATATATATAATACGTCAGCGGAGCAATCCAGACACTTTCTACTGAATATATATATATATATATATATATATATATATATATATATATATATATAATACGTCAGCAGAGCAATCCCGCACAAAAAACGTCAGCGGAGCAATCCAGTCACTTTCTACTGAATATATATATATATATATATATATAATACATCAGCGGAGCAATCCAGTCACTTTCTACTGAATATATATATATATATATATATATATATATATATATATAATACATCAGCAGAGCAATCCAGACACTTTCTACTGAATATATATATATATATATATAATACGTCAGCGGAGCAACCCAGACACTTTCTACTGAATATATATATATATATATATATATATATATATAATACATCAGCAGAGCAATCCAGACACTTTCTACTGAATATATATATATATATATATATATATATATGATACGTCAGCAGAGCAATCCAGCCACTTTCTACTGAATATATATATATATATAATACGTCAGCGGAGCAATCCAGCCACTTTCTACTGAATATATATATATATATATAATACGTCAGCAGAGCAATCCAGCCACTTTCTACTGAATATATATATATATATATATATATATATATATATAATACGTCAGCAGAGCAATCCAGACACTTTCTACTGAATATATATATAAAATACGTCAGCAGAGCAATCCCGCACAAAAAACGTCAGCGAAGCAATCCCGCACAAAAAACGTCAGCGGAGCAATCCTGCACAAAAACCGTCAGCGGAGCAATCCAGCCACTTTCTACTGAATATATATATATATAAAATACGTCAGCAGAGCAAAAAACGTCAGCGGAGCAATCCCGCACAAAATATGTCAGCGGAGCAATCTCGCACAAAATACGTCAGCGGAGCAATCTCGCACCAAATACTTCAGTGGAGCAATCCCGCACAAAATACATCAACGGAGCAATCCCGCACAAAAAACGTCAGCGGAGCAATCCCGCACAAAATACATCAACGGAGCAATCCCGCACAAAAAACGTCAGCGGAGCAATCCCGCACAAAATACATCAACGGAGCAATCCCGCAAAAAAAACGTCAGCGAAGCAATCCCGCACAAAATACGTCAGCGAAGCAATCCCGTACAAAAAACGTCAGCGGAGCAATCCCGCACAAAATACGTCAGCGGAGCAATCCCGCACAAAATATGTCAGTGGAGCAATCCAGCTACTTTCTACTGAATATATATATAAAATACGTCAGCAGAGCAATCCAGCACAAAAACAGTCAGCGGGGCAATCCCGCATAAAAAATGTCAGCGGAGCAATCCAGCCACTTTCTGCTGAATATATATATATATATATATATATATATATATATATATATATATATATATAATACGTCAGCGGAGCAATCCCGCACAAAAAACGTCAGCGAATCAATCCCGCACAAAATACGTCAGCGGAGCAATCCAGTCACTTTCTACTGAATATATATATATATATATAATACATCAGCGGAGCAATCCAGTCACTTTCTACTGAATATATATATATATATATATATATATATATATAATACGTCAGCAGAGCAATCCAGATACTTTCTACTGAATATATATATAAAATACGTCAGCAGAGCAATCCCGCACAAAAAACGTCAGCGGAGCAATCCTGCACAAAATACGTCAGCGGAGCAATCCAGTCACTTTCTACTGAATATATATATATATATATAATACATCAGCGGAGCAATCCAGACACTTTCTACTGAACATATATATATATATATATATATATATATATATATATATATATATAATACGTCAGCGGAGCAATCCAGACACTTTCTACTGAATATATATATATATATATATATGTATAATACATCAGCAGAGCAATCCAGACACTTTCTACTGAATATATATATATATATATATAATATGTCAGCAGAGCAATCCAGCCACTTTCTACTGAATATATATATATATAATACGTCAGCGGAGCAATCCAGCCACTTTCTACTGAATATATATATATATATATAATACGTCAGCGGAGCAATCCAGCCACTTTCTACTGAATATATATATATATAATACGTCAGCAGAGCAATCCAGCCACTTTCTACTGAATATATATATAATACGTCAGCGGAGCAATCCAGCCACTTTCTACTGAATATATATATATATAATACATCAGCAGAGCAATCCAGCCACTTTCTACTGAATATATATATAATACGTCAGCAGAGCAATCCAGCCACTTTCTACTGAATATATATATATATAATACGTCAGCGGAGCAATCCAGCCACTTTCTACTGAATATATATATATATAATACGTCAGCGGAGCAATCCAGACACTTTCTACTGAATATATATATATAATACGTCAGCAGAGCAATCCTGCACAAAAAACGTCAGCGGAGCAATCCCGCACAAAAAACGTCAGCGGAGCAATCCTGCACAAAAACCGTCAGCGGAGCAATCCAGCCACTTTCTACTGAATATATATATATATAAAATACGTCAGCAGAGCAATCCCGCACAAAAAACGTCAGCGGAGCAATCCCGCACAAAATATGTCAGCGGAGCAATCTCGCACAAAATACGTCAGCGGAGCAATCTCGCACCAAATACTTCAGTGGAGCAATCTCGCACAAAAAACGTCAGCGGAGCAATCCCGCACAAAATACATCAACGGAGCAATCCCGCACAAAATACGTCAGCGAAGCAATCCCGTACAAAAAACGTCAGCGGAGCAATCCCGCACAAAATACGTCAGCGGAGCAATCCCGCACAAAATATGTCAGTGGAGCAATCCAGCTACTTTCTACTGAATATATATATAAAATACGTCAACAGAGCAATCCCGCACAAAAAATGTCAGCGGAGCAATCCAGCCACTTTCTGCTGAATATATATATATATATATATATATATATATATATATATATATATATATATATATAATACGTCAGCGGAGCAATCCCGCACAAAAAACGTCAGCGAATCAATCCCGCACAAAATACGTCAGCAGAGCAATCCCGCACAAAATACGTCAGCGGAGCAATCCAGTCACTTTCTACTGAATATATATATATATATAATACATCAGCGGAGCAATCCAGTCACTTTCTACTGAATATATATATATATATATATATATATATATATATATAATACGTCAGCAGAGCAATCCAGACACTTTCTACTGAATATATATATAAAATACGTCAGCAGAGCAATTCCGCACAAAAAACGTCAGCGGAGCAATCCTGCACAAAATACGTCAGCTGAGCAATCCAGTCACTTTCTACTGAATATATATATATATATATATATATATATATATATATATATATATATATATATATAATACATCAGCAGAGCAATCCAGACACTTTCTACTGAATATATATATATATATATATAATACGTCAGCGGAGCAACCCAGACACTTTCTACTGAATATATATATATATATATATATATATATATATATAATACATCAGCAGAGCAATCCAGACACTTTCTACTGAATATATATATATATATATATATATATATATATGATACGTCAGCAGAGCAATCCAGCCACTTTCTACTGAATATATATATATATAATACGTCAGCGGAGCAATCCAGCCACTTTCTACTGAATATATATATATATATATATAATACGTCAGCAGAGCAATCCAGCCACTTTCTACTGAATATATATATATATATATATATATATATATATAATACGTCAGCAGAGCAATCCAGACACTTTCTACTGAATATATATATAAAATACGTCAGCAGAGCAATCCCGCACAAAAAACGTCAGCGAAGCAATCCCGCACAAAAAACGTCAGCGGAGCAATCCTGCACAAAAACCGTCAGCGGAGCAATCCAGCCACTTTCTACTGAATATATATATATATAAAATACGTCAGCAGAGCAAAAAACGTCAGCGGAGCAATCCCGCACAAAATATGTCAGCGGAGCAATCTCGCACAAAATACGTCAGCGGAGCAATCTCGCACCAAATACTTCAGTGGAGCAATCCCGCACAAAATACATCAACGGAGCAATCCCGCACAAAAAACGTCAGCGGAGCAATCCCGCACAAAATACATCAACGGAGCAATCCCGCACAAAAAACGTCAGCGGAGCAATCCCGCACAAAATACATCAACGGAGCAATCCCGCACAAAAAACGTCAGCGAAGCAATCCCGCACAAAATACGTCAGCGAAGCAATCCCGTACAAAAAACGTCAGCGGAGCAATCCCGCACAAAATACGTCAGCGGAGCAATCCCGCACAAAATATGTCAGTGGAGCAATCCAGCTACTTTCTACTGAATATATATATAAAATACGTCAGCAGAGCAATCCAGCACAAAAACAGTCAGCGGGGCAATCCCGCATAAAAAATGTCAGCGGAGCAATCCAGCCACTTTCTGCTGAATATATATATATATATATATATATATATATATATATATATATATATATATGTATATAATACGTCAGCGGAGCAATCCCGCACAAAAAACGTCAGCGAAGCAATCCCGCACAAAATACGTCAGCGAAGCAATCCCGTACAAAAAACGTCAGCGGAGCAATCCCGCACAAAATACGTCAGCGGAGCAATCCCGCACAAAATATGTCAGTGGAGCAATCCAGCTACTTTCTACTGAATATATATATAAAATACGTCAGCAGAGCAATCCCGCACAAAAAATGTCAGCGGAGCAATCCAGCCACTTTCTGCTGAATATATATATATAATACGTCAGCGGAGCAATCCCGCACAAAAAACGTCAGCGAATCAATCCCGCACAAAATACGTCAGCAGAGCAATCCAGTCACTTTCTACTGAATATATATATAAAATACGTCAGCAGAGCAATCCTGCACAAAAAACGTCAGCGGAGCAATCCTGCACAAAATACGTCAGCGGAGCAATCCAGTCACTTTCTACTGAATATATATATATATATATAATACATCAGCAGAGCAATCCAGTCACTTTCTACTGAAAAAAAAAAAAAAAATATATATATATATATATATATATATATATATATATATATATATAATACATCAGCAGAGCAATCCAGCCACTTTCTACTGAATATATATATATATAATACGTCAGCGGAGCAATCCAGCCACTTTCTACTGAATATATATATATATAATACGTCAGCGGAGCAATCCAGCCACTTTCTACTGAATATATATATATATATATATATATAATACGTCAGCGGAGCAATCCAGACACTTTCTACTGAATATATATATATATGTACAATACATCAGCAGAGCAATCCAGCCACTTTCTACTGAATATATATATAATACGTCAGCAGAGCAATCCAGACACTTTCTACTGAATATATATATATATGTATAATACATCAGCAGAGCAATCCAGCCACTTTCTACTGAATATATATATATAATACATCAGCAGAGCAATCCAGCCACTTTCTACTGAATATATATATAATACGTCAGCGGAGCAATCCAGCCACTTTCTACTGAATATATATATAATACGTCAGCAGAGCAATCCAGATACTTTCTACTGAATATATATATAAAATACGTCAGCAGAGCAATCCCGCACAAAAAACGTCAGCGGAGCAATCCTGCACAAAATACGTCAGCGGAGCAATCCAGACACTTTCTACTGAATATATATATATATATATATATATATAAATATATATATATAATACATCAGCGGAGCAATCCAGTCACTTTCTACTGAATATATATATATATATATATATATATATATATATAATACATCAGCAGAGCAATCCAGACACTTTCTACTGAATATATATATATATATATATATATATATATATATAATATGTCAGCGGAGCAATCCAGCCACTTTCTACTGAATATATATATATATATATATATAATACGTCAGCGGAGCAATCCAGACACTTTCTATTGAATATATATATATATGTATAATACATCAGCAGAGCAATCCAGCCACTTTCTACTGAATATATATATATAATACGTCAGCAGAGCAATCCAGCCACTTTCTACTGAATATATATATATATAATACGTCAGCGGAGCAATCCAGACACTTTCTACTGAATATATATATATATATATATATATATATATATATATATATATAATACGTCAGCAGAGCAATCCCGCACAAAAAACGTCAGCGGAGCAATCCAGTCACTTTCTACTGAATATATATATATATATATATATATAATACATCAGCGGAGCAATCCAGTCACTTTCTACTGAATATATATATATATATATATATATATATATATATATATATATAATACATCAGCAGAGCAATCCAGACACTTTCTACTGAATATATATATATATATATATAATACGTCAGCGGAGCAACCCAGACACTTTCTACTGAATATATATATATATATATATATATATATATAATACATCAGCAGAGCAATCCAGACACTTTCTACTGAATATATATATATATATATATATATATATATGATACGTCAGCAGAGCAATCCAGCCACTTTCTACTGAATATATATATATATATAATACGTCAGCGGAGCAATCCAGCCACTTTCTACTGAATATATATATATATATATAATACGTCAGCAGAGCAATCCAGCCACTTTCTACTGAATATATATATATATATATATATATATATATATATATATAATACGTCAGCAGAGCAATCCAGACACTTTCTACTGAATATATATATAAAATACGTCAGCAGAGCAATCCCGCACAAAAAACGTCAGCGAAGCAATCCCGCACAAAAAACGTCAGCGGAGCAATCCTGCACAAAAACCGTCAGCGGAGCAATCCAGCCACTTTCTACTGAATATATATATATATAAAATACGTCAGCAGAGCAAAAAACGTCAGCGGAGCAATCCCGCACAAAATATGTCAGCGGAGCAATCTCGCACAAAATACGTCAGCGGAGCAATCTCGCACCAAATACTTCAGTGGAGCAATCCCGCACAAAATACATCAACGGAGCAATCCCGCACAAAAAACGTCAGCGGAGCAATCCCGCACAAAATACATCAACGGAGCAATCCCGCACAAAAAACGTCAGCGGAGCAATCCCGCACAAAATACATCAACGGAGCAATCCCGCACAAAAAACGTCAGCGAAGCAATCCCGCACAAAATACGTCAGCGAAGCAATCCCGTACAAAAAACGTCAGCGGAGCAATCCCGCACAAAATACGTCAGCGGAGCAATCCCGCACAAAATATGTCAGTGGAGCAATCCAGCTACTTTCTACTGAATATATATATAAAATACGTCAGCAGAGCAATCCAGCACAAAAACAGTCAGCGGGGCAATCCCGCATAAAAAATGTCAGCGGAGCAATCCAGCCACTTTCTGCTGAATATATATATATATATATATATATATATATATATATATATATATAATACGTCAGCGGAGCAATCCCGCACAAAAAACGTCAGCGAATCAATCCCGCACAAAATACGTCAGCGGAGCAATCCAGTCACTTTCTACTGAATATATATATATATATATAATACATCAGCGGAGCAATCCAGTCACTTTCTACTGAATATATATATATATATATATATATATATATATAATACGTCAGCAGAGCAATCCAGATACTTTCTACTGAATATATATATAAAATACGTCAGCAGAGCAATCCCGCACAAAAAACGTCAGCGGAGCAATCCTGCACAAAATACGTCAGCGGAGCAATCCAGTCACTTTCTACTGAATATATATATATATATATATATATATAATACATCAGCGGAGCAATCCAGACACTTTCTACTGAATATATATATATATATATATATATATATATATATATATATATATATAATACGTCAGCGGAGCAATCCAGACACTTTCTACTGAATATATATATATATATATATATATATATATATATATATGTATAATACATCAGCAGAGCAATCCAGACACTTTCTACTGAATATATATATATATATATATAATATGTCAGCAGAGCAATCCAGCCACTTTCTACTGAATATATATATATATAATACGTCAGCGGAGCAATCCAGCCACTTTCTACTGAATATATATATATATATATAATACGTCAGCGGAGCAATCCAGCCACTTTCTACTGAATATATATATATATAATACGTCAGCAGAGCAATCCAGCCACTTTCTACTGAATATATATATAATACGTCAGCGGAGCAATCCAGCCACTTTCTACTGAATATATATATATATAATACATCAGCAGAGCAATCCAGCCACTTTCTACTGAATATATATATAATACGTCAGCAGAGCAATCCAGCCACTTTCTACTGAATATATATATATATAATACGTCAGCGGAGCAATCCAGCCACTTTCTACTGAATATATATATATATAATACGTCAGCGGAGCAATCCAGACACTTTCTACTGAATATATATATATAATACGTCAGCAGAGCAATCCTGCACAAAAAACGTCAGCGGAGCAATCCCGCACAAAAAACGTCAGCGGAGCAATCCTGCACAAAAACCGTCAGCGGAGCAATCCAGCCACTTTCTACTGAATATATATATATATAAAATACGTCAGCAGAGCAATCCCGCACAAAAAACGTCAGCGGAGCAATCCCGCACAAAATATGTCAGCGGAGCAATCTCGCACAAAATACGTCAGCGGAGCAATCTCGCACCAAATACTTCAGTGGAGCAATCTCGCACAAAAAACGTCAGCGGAGCAATCCCGCACAAAATACATCAACGGAGCAATCCCGCACAAAATACGTCAGCGAAGCAATCCCGTACAAAAAACGTCAGCGGAGCAATCCCGCACAAAATACGTCAGCGGAGCAATCCCGCACAAAATATGTCAGTGGAGCAATCCAGCTACTTTCTACTGAATATATATATAAAATACGTCAACAGAGCAATCCCGCACAAAAAATGTCAGCGGAGCAATCCAGCCACTTTCTGCTGAATATATATATATATATATATATATATATATATATATATATATATATATATATATAATACGTCAGCGGAGCAATCCCGCACAAAAAACGTCAGCGAATCAATCCCGCACAAAATACGTCAGCAGAGCAATCCCGCACAAAATACGTCAGCGGAGCAATCCAGTCACTTTCTACTGAATATATATATATATATAATACATCAGCGGAGCAATCCAGTCACTTTCTACTGAATATATATATATATATATATATATATATATATATATAATACGTCAGCAGAGCAATCCAGACACTTTCTACTGAATATATATATAAAATACGTCAGCAGAGCAATTCCGCACAAAAAACGTCAGCGGAGCAATCCTGCACAAAATACGTCAGCTGAGCAATCCAGTCACTTTCTACTGAATATATATATATATATATATATATATATATATATATATATATATATATATATAATACATCAGCAGAGCAATCCAGACACTTTCTACTGAATATATATATATATATATATAATACGTCAGCGGAGCAACCCAGACACTTTCTACTGAATATATATATATATATATATATATATATATATAATACATCAGCAGAGCAATCCAGACACTTTCTACTGAATATATATATATATATATATATATATATATATATGATACGTCAGCAGAGCAATCCAGCCACTTTCTACTGAATATATATATATATAATACGTCAGCGGAGCAATCCAGCCACTTTCTACTGAATATATATATATATATATATAATACGTCAGCAGAGCAATCCAGCCACTTTCTACTGAATATATATATATATATATATATATATATATATAATACGTCAGCAGAGCAATCCAGACACTTTCTACTGAATATATATATAAAATACGTCAGCAGAGCAATCCCGCACAAAAAACGTCAGCGAAGCAATCCCGCACAAAAAACGTCAGCGGAGCAATCCTGCACAAAAACCGTCAGCGGAGCAATCCAGCCACTTTCTACTGAATATATATATATATAAAATACGTCAGCAGAGCAAAAAACGTCAGCGGAGCAATCCCGCACAAAATATGTCAGCGGAGCAATCTCGCACAAAATACGTCAGCGGAGCAATCTCGCACCAAATACTTCAGTGGAGCAATCCCGCACAAAATACATCAACGGAGCAATCCCGCACAAAAAACGTCAGCGGAGCAATCCCGCACAAAATACATCAACGGAGCAATCCCGCACAAAAAACGTCAGCGGAGCAATCCCGCACAAAATACATCAACGGAGCAATCCCGCACAAAAAACGTCAGCGAAGCAATCCCGCACAAAATACGTCAGCGAAGCAATCCCGTACAAAAAACGTCAGCGGAGCAATCCCGCACAAAATACGTCAGCGGAGCAATCCCGCACAAAATATGTCAGTGGAGCAATCCAGCTACTTTCTACTGAATATATATATAAAATACGTCAGCAGAGCAATCCAGCACAAAAACAGTCAGCGGGGCAATCCCGCATAAAAAATGTCAGCGGAGCAATCCAGCCACTTTCTGCTGAATATATATATATATATATATATATATATATATATATATATATATATGTATATAATACGTCAGCGGAGCAATCCCGCACAAAAAACGTCAGCGAATCAATCCCGCACAAAATACGTCAGCGGAGCAATCCAGTCACTTTCTACTGAATATATATATATATATATAATACATCAGCGGAGCAATCCAGTCACTTTCTACTGAATATATATATATATATATATATATATATATATATAATACGTCAGCAGAGCAATCCAGATACTTTCTACTGAATATATATATAAAATACGTCAGCAGAGCAATCCCGCACAAAAAACGTCAGCGGAGCAATCCTGCACAAAATACGTCAGCGGAGCAATCCAGTCACTTTCTACTGAATATATATATATATATATATATAATACATCAGCGGAGCAATCCAGACACTTTCTACTGAATATATATATATATATATATATATATATATATATATATATATATATAATACGTCAGCGGAGCAATCCAGACACTTTCTACTGAATATATATATATATATATATATATATATATATATATATATATATGTATAATACATCAGCAGAGCAATCCAGACACTTTCTACTGAATATATATATATATATATATAATATGTCAGCAGAGCAATCCAGCCACTTTCTACTGAATATATATATATATAATACGTCAGCGGAGCAATCCAGCCACTTTCTACTGAATATATATATATATATATAATACGTCAGCGGAGCAATCCAGCCACTTTCTACTGAATATATATATATATAATACGTCAGCAGAGCAATCCAGCCACTTTCTACTGAATATATATATAATACGTCAGCGGAGCAATCCAGCCACTTTCTACTGAATATATATATATAATACATCAGCAGAGCAATCCAGCCACTTTCTACTGAATATATATATAATACGTCAGCAGAGCAATCCAGCCACTTTCTACTGAATATATATATATATAATACGTCAGCGGAGCAATCCAGCCACTTTCTACTGAATATATATATATATAATACGTCAGCGGAGCAATCCAGACACTTTCTACTGAATATATATATATATATATATATATATATATATATATATATATATATATATAATACATCAGCAGAGCAATCCAGACACTTTCTACTGAATATATATATATAATACGTCAGCAGAGCAATCCTGCACAAAAAACGTCAGCGGAGCAATCCCGCACAAAAAACGTCAGCGGAGCAATCCTGCACAAAAACCGTCAGCGGAGCAATCCAGCCACTTTCTACTGAATATATATATATATAAAATACGTCAGCAGAGCAATCCCGCACAAAAAACGTCAGCGGAGCAATCCCGCACAAAATATGTCAGCGGAGCAATCTCGCACAAAATACGTCAGCGGAGCAATCTCGCACCAAATACTTCAGTGGAGCAATCTCGCACAAAAAACGTCAGCGGAGCAATCCCGCACAAAATACATCAACGGAGCAATCCCGCACAAAATACGTCAGCGAAGCAATCCCGTACAAAAAACGTCAGCGGAGCAATCCCGCACAAAATACGTCAGCGGAGCAATCTCGCACAAAATATGTCAGCGGAGCAATCTCGCACAAAATATGTCAGCAGAGCAATCCAGCTACTTTCTACTGAATATATATATAAAATACGTCAACAGAGCAATCCCGCACAAAAAATGTCAGCGGAGCAATCCAGCCACTTTCTGCTGAATATATATATATAATACGTCAGCGGAGCAATCCCGCACAAAAAACGTCAGCGAATCAATCCCGCACAAAATACGTCAGCAGAGCAATCCCGCACAAAATACGTCAGCGGAGCAATCCAGTCACTTTCTACTGAATATATATATATATATAATACATCAGCGGAGCAATCCAGTCACTTTCTACTGAATATATATATATATATATATATATATATATAATACGTCAGCAGAGCAATCCAGACACTTTCTACTGAATATATATATAAAATACGTCAGCAGAGCAATTCCGCACAAAAAACGTCAGCGGAGCAATCCTGCACAAAATACGTCAGCGGAGCAATCCAGTCACTTTCTACTGAATATATATATATATATATATATAATACATCAGCGGAGCAATCCAGTCACTTTCTACTGAATATATATATATATATAATACATCAGCAGAGCAATCCAGCCACTTTCTACTGAATATATATATATATAATACGTCAGCGGAGCAATCCAGCCACTTTCTACTGAATATATATATATATATATAATACGTCAGCGGAGCAATCCAGACACTTTCTACTGAATATATATATATATATATATATATATAATACGTCAGCAGAGCAATCCAGCCACTTTCTACTGAATATATATATATATAATACGTCAGCGGAGCAATCCAGCCACTTTCTACTGAATATATATATATATATAATACGTCAGCGGAGCAATCCAGACACTTTCTACTGAATATATATATATATGTATAATACATCAGCAGAGCAATCCAGCCACTTTCTACTGAATATATATATAATACGTCAGCAGAGCAATCCAGCCACTTTCTACTGAATATATATATATATAATACGTCAGCGGAGCAATCCAGCCACTTTCTACTGAATATATATATATATAATACGTCAGCGGAGCAATCCAGACACTTTCTACGGAATATATATATATATATATATATATATAAAACATCAGCAGAGCAATCCAGACACTTTCTACTGAATATATATATATAATACGTCAGCAGAGCAATCCTGCACAAAAAACGTCAGCGGAGCAATCCCGCACAAAAAACGTCAGCGGAGCAATCCTGCACAAAAACCGTCAGCGGAGCAATCCAGCCACTTTCTACTGAATATATATATATATAAAATACGTCAGCAGAGCAATCCCGCACAAAAAACGTCAGCGGAGCAATCCCGCACAAAATATGTCAGCGGAGCAATCTCGCACAAAATACGTCAGCGGAGCAATCTCGCACCAAATACTTCAGTGGAGCAATCTCGCACAAAAAACGTCAGCGGAGCAATCCCGCACAAAATACATCAATGGAGCAATCCCGCACAAAAAACGTCAGCGGAGCAATCCCGCACAAAATACGTCAGCGAAGCAATCCCGTACAAAAAACGTCAGCGGAGCAATCCCGCACAAAATACGTCAGCGGAGCAATCCCGCACAAAATATGTCAGTGGAGCAATCCAGCTACTTTCTACTGAATATATATATAAAATACGTCAGCAGAGCAATCCCGCACAAAAAATGTCAGCGGAGCAATCCAGCCACTTTCTGCTGAATATATATATATATATATATATAATACGTCAGCGGAGCAATCCCGCACAAAAAACGTCAGCGAATCAATCCCGCACAAAATACGTCCGCAGCAATCCCGCACAAAAAACGTCAGCGGAGCAATCCAGTCACTTTCTACTGAATATATATGTATATATATATATATATATATAATACATCAGCGGAGCAATCCAGTCACTTTCTACTGAATATATATATATATATATATATATATAATACGTCAGCAGAGCAATCCAGACACTTTCTACTGAATATATATATAAAATACGTCAGCAGAGCAATCCCGCACAAAAAACGTCAGCGGAGCAATCCAGCACAAAATACGTCAGCGGAGCAATCCAGTCACTTTCTACTGAATATATATATATATATATATATATATATATATATATATATATATATAATACATCAGCAGAGCAATCCAGACACTTTCTACTGAATATATATATATATATATATAATACGTCAGCAGAGCAATCCAGCCACTTTCTACTGAATATATATATATATAATACGTCAGCGGAGCAATCCAGCCACTTTCTACTGAATATATATATATATATAATACGTCAGCGGAGCAATCCAGACACTTTCTACTGAATATATATATATATGTATAATACATCAGCAGAGCAATCCAGCCACTTTCTACTGAATATATATATAATACGTCAGCAGAGCAATCCAGCCACTTTCTACTGAATATATATATATATAATACGTCAGCGGAGCAATCCAGACACTTTCTACGGAATATATATATATATATATATATATATATATATATATAAAACATCAGCAGAGCAATCCAGACACTTTCTACTGAATATATATATATAATACGTCAGCAGAGCAATCCTGCACAAAAAACGTCAGCGGAGCAATCCCGCACAAAAAACGTCAGCGGAGCAATCCTGCACAAAAACCTTCAGCGGAGCAATCCAGCCACTTTCTACTGAATATATATATATATAAAATACGTCAGCAGAGCAATCCCGCACAAAAAACGTCAGCGGAGCAATCCCGCACAAAATATGTCAGCGGAGCAATCTCGCACAAAATACGTCAGCGGAGCAATCTCGCACCAAATACTTCAGTGGAGCAATCTCGCACAAAAAACGTCAGCGGAGCAATCCCGCACAAAATACATCAATGGAGCAATCCCGCACAAAAAACGTCAGCGGAGCAATCCCGCACAAAATACGTCAGCGAAGCAATCCCGTACAAAAAACGTCAGCGGAGCAATCCCGCACAAAATACGTCAGCGGAGCAATCCCGCACAAAATATGTCAGTGGAGCAATCCAGCTACTTTCTACTGAATATATATATAAAATACGTCAGCAGAGCAATCCCGCACAAAAAATGTCAGCGGAGCAATCCAGCCACTTTCTGCTGAATATATATATATATATATATATAATACGTCAGCGGAGCAATCCCGCACAAAAAACGTCAGCGGAGCAATCCAGCACAAAATACGTCAGCGGAGCAATCCAGTCACTTTCTACTGAATATATATATATATATATATATATATATATATATATATATATATATAATACATCAGCAGAGCAATCCAGACACTTTCTACTGAATATATATATATATATATATAATACGTCAGCAGAGCAATCCAGCCACTTTCTACTGAATATATATATATATAATACGTCAGCGGAGCAATCCAGCCACTTTCTACTGAATATATATATATATATAATACGTCAGCGGAGCAATCCAGACACTTTCTACTGAATATATATATATATGTATAATACATCAGCAGAGCAATCCAGCCACTTTCTACTGAATATATATATAATACGTCAGCAGAGCAATCCAGCCACTTTCTACTGAATATATATATATATAATACGTCAGCGGAGCAATCCAGACACTTTCTACGGAATATATATATATATATATATATATATATATATATATAAAACATCAGCAGAGCAATCCAGACACTTTCTACTGAATATATATATATAATACGTCAGCAGAGCAATCCTGCACAAAAAACGTCAGCGGAGCAATCCCGCACAAAAAACGTCAGCGGAGCAATCCTGCACAAAAACCTTCAGCGGAGCAATCCAGCCACTTTCTACTGAATATATATATATATAAAATACGTCAGCAGAGCAATCCCGCACAAAAAACGTCAGCGGAGCAATCCCGCACAAAATATGTCAGCGGAGCAATCTCGCACAAAATACGTCAGCGGAGCAATCTCGCACCAAATACTTCAGTGGAGCAATCTCGCACAAAAAACGTCAGCGGAGCAATCCCGCACAAAATACATCAATGGAGCAATCCCGCACAAAAAACGTCAGCGGAGCAATCCCGCACAAAATACGTCAGCGAAGCAATCCCGTACAAAAAACGTCAGCGGAGCAATCCCGCACAAAATACGTCAGCGGAGCAATCCCGCACAAAATATGTCAGTGGAGCAATCCAGCTACTTTCTACTGAATATATATATAAAATACGTCAGCAGAGCAATCCCGCACAAAAAATGTCAGCGGAGCAATCCAGCCACTTTCTGCTGAATATATATATATATATATATATATAATACGTCAGCGGAGCAATCCCGCACAAAAAACGTCAGCGAATCAATCCCGCACAAAATACGTCCGCAGCAATCCCGCACAAAAAACGTCAGCGGAGCAATCCAGTCACTTTCTACTGAATATATATGTATATATATATATATATATATATATATAATACATCAGCGGAGCAATCCAGTCACTTTCTACTGAATATATATATATATATATATATATATATATATAATACGTCAGCAGAGCAATCCAGACACTTTCTACTGAATATATATATAAAATACGTCAGCAGAGCAATCCCGCACAAAAAACGTCAGCGGAGCAATCCAGCACAAAATACGTCAGCGGAGCAATCCAGTCACTTTCTACTGAATATATATATATATATATATATATAATACATCAGCGGAGCAATCCAGTCACTTTCTACTGAATATATATATATATATATATATATAATACATCAGCAGAGCAATCCAGACACTTTCTACTGAATATATATATATATATATATATAATACGTCAGCGGAGCAATCCAGACACTTTCTACTGAATATATATATATATATATATATATATATATATAATACATCAGCAGAGCAATCCAGACACTTTCTACTGAATATATATATATATATATAATACGTCAGCAGAGCAATCCAGCCACTTTCTACTGAATATATATATATATATATAATACGTCAGCGGAGCAATCCAGACACTTTCTACTGAATATATATATATATGTATAATACATCAGCAGAGCAATCCAGCCACTTTCTACTGAATATATATATAAAATACGTCAGCAGAGCAATCCCGCACAAAAAACGTCAGCGAAGCAATCCCGCACAAAAAACGTCAGCGGAGCAATCCTGCACAAAAACCGTCAGCGGAGCAATCCAGCCACTTTCTACTGAATATATATATATATAAAATACGTCAGCAGAGCAATCCCGCACAAAAAACGTCAGCGGAGCAATCCCGCACAAAATATGTCAGCGGAGCAATCTCGCACAAAATACGTCAGCGGAGCAATCTCGCACCAAATACTTCAGTGGAGCAATCCCGCACAAAAAACGTCAGCGGAGCAATCCCGCACAAAATACATCAGCGGAGCAATCTCGCACAAAATACGTCAGCGGAGCAATCTCGCACCAAATACTTCAGTGGAGCAATCCCGCACAAAATACGTCAGCGGAGCAATCCCGCACAAAATACATCAGCGGAGCAATCTCGCACAAAATACGTCAGCGGAGCAATCTCGCACCAAATACTTCAGTGGAGCAATCCCGCACAAAATACGTCAGCGGAGCAATCCCGCACAAAATATGTCAGTGGAGCAATCCAGCTACTTTCTAATGAATATATATATAAAATACGTCAGCAGAGCAATCCAGCACAAAAACAGTCAGCGGGGCAATCCCGCATAAAAAATGTCAGCGGAGCAATCCAGCCACTTTCTGCTGAATATATATATATATATAATACGTCAGCGGAGCAATCCCGCACAAAAAACGTCAGCGAATCAATCCCGCACAAAATACGTCAGCAGAGCAATCCCGCACAAAAAACGTCAGCGGAGCAATCCCGCACAAAATACGTCAGCGGAGCAATCCAGTCACTTTCTACTGAATATATATATATATATATAATACATCAGCGGAGCAATCCAGTCACTTTCTACTGAATATATATATATATATATATATATATATATATATATATATATAATACGTCAGCAGAGCAATCCAGATACTTTCTACTGAATATATATATAAAATACGTCAGCAGAGCAATCCCGCACAAAAAACGTCAGCGGAGCAATCCTGCACAAAATACGTCAGCGGAGCAATCCAGTCACTTTCTACTGAATATATATATATATATATATAATACATCAGCGGAGCAATCCAGTCACTTTCTACTGAATATATATATATATATATATATATAATACATCAGCAGAGCAATCCAGACACTTTCTACTGAATATATATATATATATATATATATATATATATATATATATATATAATACATCAGCAGAGCAATCCAGACACTTTCTACTGAATATATATATATATATATATATATATAATATGTCAGCAGAGCAATCCAGCCACTTTCTACTGAATATATATATATATAATACGTCAGCGGAGCAATCCAGCCACTTTCTACTGAATATATATATATATATATATAATACGTCAGCGGAGCAATCCAGACACTTTCTATTGAATATATATATATATGTATAATACATCAGCAGAGCAATCCAGCCACTTTCTACTGAATATATATATAATACGTCAGCAGAGCAATCCAGCCACTTTCTACTGAATATATATATATATAATACGTCAGCGGAGCAATCCAGCCACTTTCTACTGAATATATATATATATAATACGTCAGCGGAGCAATCCAGACACTTTCTACTGAATATATATATATATATATATATATATAATACATCAGCAGAGCAATCCAGACACTTTCTACTGAATATATATATATAATACGTCAGCAGAGCAATCCTGCACAAAAAACGTCAGCGGAGCAATCCCGCACAAAAAACGTCAGCGGAGCAATCCTGCACAAAAACCGTCAGCGGAGCAATCCAGCCACTTTCTACTGAATATATATATATATAAAATACGTCAGCAGAGCAATCCCGCACAAAAAACATCAGCGGAGCAATCCCGCACAAAATATGTCAGCGGAGCAATCTCGCACAAAATACGTCAGCGGAGCAATCTCGCACCAAATACTTCAGTGGAGCAATCTCGCACAAAAAACGTCAGCGGAGCAATCCCGCACAAAATACATCAACGGAGCAATCCCGCACAAAAAACGTCAGCGGAGCAATCCCGCACAAAATACGTCAGCGAAGCAATCCCGTGCAAAAAACGTCAGCAGAGCAATCCCGCACAAAATACGTCAGCGGAGCAATCCCGCACAAAATATGTCAGTGGAGCAATCCAGCTACTTTCTACTGAATATATATATAAAATACGTCAGCGGAGCAATCCCGCACAAAAATGTCAGCGGAGCAATCCAGCCACTTTCTGCTGAATATATATATATATATATATATATATATATAATACGTCAGCGGAGCAATCCCGCACAAAAAACATCAGCGAATCAATCCCGCACAAAATACGTCAGCAGAGCAATCCCGCACAAAATACGTCAGCGGAGCAATCCAGTCACTTTCTACTGAATATATATGTATATATATATATATATATATATATAATACGTCAGCAGAGCAATCCAGACACTTTCTACTGAATATATATATAAAATACGTCAGCAGAGCAATCTCGCACAAAAAACGTCAGTGAATCAATCCCGCACAAAATACGTCAGCAGAGCAATCCAGTCACTTTCTACTGAATATATATATAAAATACGTCAGCGGAGCAATCCTGCACAAAATACGTCAGCGGAGCAATCCAGTCACTTTCTACTGAATATATATATATATATATATATATATATATATATATATATATATATATAATACATCAGCAGAGCAATCCAGCCACTTTCTACTGAATATATATATATATAATACGTCAGCGGAGCAATCCAACCACTTTCTACTGAATATATATATATATATAATACGTCAGCGGAGCAATCCCGCACAAAATATGTCAGTGGAGCAATCTCGCACAAAATACGTCAGCGGAGCAATCTCGCACCAAATACTTCAGTGGAGCAATCTCGCACAAAAAACGTCAGCGGAGCAATCCCGCACAAAATACATCAACGGAGCAATCCCGCACAAAAAACGTCAGCGAAGCAATCCCGCACAAAATACGTCAGCGAAGCAATCCCGTACAAAAAACGTCAGCGGAGCAATCCCGCACAAAATACGTCAGCGGAGCAATCCCGCACAAAATACGTCAGCAGAGCAATCCCGCACAAAATATGTCAGTGGAGCAATCCAGCTACTTTCTACTGAATATATATATAAAATACGTCAGCAGAGCAATCCAGCACAAAAACAGTCAGCGGGGCAATCCCGCATAAGAAATGTCAACGGAGCAATCCCGCACAAAATACGTCAGCGAAGCAATCCCGCACAAAATACGTCAGCGGAGCAATCCCGCACAAAATACGTCAGCGGAGCAATCCAGTCACTTTCTACTTAATATATATATATATATATAATACATCAGCGGAGCAATCCAGTCACTTTCTACTGAATATATATATATATATATATATATATATATATATATATATATATATATATAATACGTCAGCAGAGCAATCCAGATACTTTCTACTGAATATATATATAAAATACGTCAGCAGAGCAATCCCGCACAAAAAACGTCAGCGGAGCAATCCAGCCACTTTCTACTGAATATATATATATATAAAATACGTCAGCAGAGCAATCCCGCACAAAAAACATCAGCGGAGCAATCCCGCACAAAATATGTCAGCGGAGCAATCTCGCACAAAATACGTCAGCGGAGCAATCTCGCACCAAATACTTCAGTGGAGCAATCTCGCACAAAAAACGTCAGCGGAGCAATCCCGCACAAAATACATCAACGGAGCAATCCCGCACAAAAAACGTCAGCGGAGCAATCCCGCACAAAATACGTCAGCGAAGCAATCCCGTGCAAAAAACGTCAGCAGAGCAATCCCGCACAAAATACGTCAGCGGAGCAATCCCGCACAAAATATGTCAGTGGAGCAATCCAGCTACTTTCTACTGAATATATATATAAAATACGTCAGCGGAGCAATCCCGCACAAAAATGTCAGCGGAGCAATCCAGCCACTTTCTGCTGAATATATATATATATATATATATATATATATATAATACGTCAGCGGAGCAATCCCGCACAAAAAACATCAGCGAATCAATCCCGCACAAAATACGTCAGCAGAGCAATCCCGCACAAAATATGTCAGCGGAGCAATCCAGTCACTTTCTACTGAATATATATGTATATATATATATATATATATATATAATACGTCAGCAGAGCAATCCAGACACTTTCTACTGAATATATATATAAAATACGTCAGCAGAGCAATCTCGCACAAAAAACGTCAGTGAATCAATCCCGCACAAAATACGTCAGCAGAGCAATCCAGTCACTTTCTACTGAATATATATATAAAATACGTCAGCGGAGCAATCCTGCACAAAATACGTCAGCGGAGCAATCCAGTCACTTTCTACTGAATATATATATATATATATATATATATATATATATATATATATATATAATACATCAGCAGAGCAATCCAGCCACTTTCTACTGAATATATATATATATAATACGTCAGCGGAGCAATCCAACCACTTTCTACTGAATATATATATATATATAATACGTCAGCGGAGCAATCCCGCACAAAATATGTCAGTGGAGCAATCTCGCACAAAATACGTCAGCGGAGCAATCTCGCACCAAATACTTCAGTGGAGCAATCTCGCACAAAAAACGTCAGCGGAGCAATCCCGCACAAAATACATCAACGGAGCAATCCCGCACAAAAAACGTCAGCGAAGCAATCCCGCACAAAATACGTCAGCGAAGCAATCCCGTACAAAAAACGTCAGCGGAGCAATCCCGCACAAAATACGTCAGCGGAGCAATCCCGCACAAAATACGTCAGCAGAGCAATCCCGCACAAAATATGTCAGTGGAGCAATCCAGCTACTTTCTACTGAATATATATATAAAATACGTCAGCAGAGCAATCCAGCACAAAAACAGTCAGCGGGGCAATCCCGCATAAGAAATGTCAACGGAGCAATCCCGCACAAAATACGTCAGCGAAGCAATCCCGCACAAAATACGTCAGCGGAGCAATCCCGCACAAAATACGTCAGCGGAGCAATCCAGTCACTTTCTACTTAATATATATATATATATATAATACATCAGCGGAGCAATCCAGTCACTTTCTACTGAATATATATATATATATATATATATATATATATATATATATATAATACGTCAGCAGAGCAATCCAGATACTTTCTACTGAATATATATATAAAATACGTCAGCAGAGCAATCCCGCACAAAAAACGTCAGCGGAGCAATCCTGCACAAAATACGTCAGCGGAGCAATCCAGTCACTTTCTACTGAATATATATATATATATATATATAATACATCAGCGGAGCAATCTAGTCACTTTCTACTGAATATATATATATATATATAATACATCAGCAGAGCAATCCAGACACTTTCTACTGAATATATATATATATATATATATATATAATACGTCAGCGGAGCAATCCAGCCACTTTCTACTGAATATATATATATATAATACGTCAGCGGAGCAATCCAGCCACTTTCTACTGAATATATATATATATATATATATATATATATATATATATATATATATAATACGTCAGCGGAGCAATCCAGACACTTTCTATTGAATATATATATATGTATAATACATCAGCAGAGCAATCCAGCCACTTTCTACTGAATATATATATAATACGTCAGCAGAGCAATCCAGCCACTTTCTACTGAATATATATATATATAATACGTCAGCGGAGCAATCCAGCCACTTTCTACTGAATATATATATATATAATACGTCAGCGGAGCAATCCAGCCACTTTCTACTGAATATATATATATATATATATATATATATAATACATCAGCAGAGCAATCCAGACACTTTCTACTGAATATATATATATAATACGTCAGCAGAGCAATCCTGCACAAAAAATGTCAGCGGAGCAATCCCGCACAAAAAACGTCAGCGGAGCAATCCTGCACAAAAACCGTCAGCGGAGCAATCCAGCCACTTTCTACTGTATATATATATATATATATAAAATACGTCAGCAGAGCAATCCCGCACAAAAAACGTCAGCGGAGCAATCCCGCACAAAATATGTCAGCGGAGCAATCTCGCACAAAATACGTCAGCGGAGCAATCTCGCACCAAATACTTCAGTGGAGCAATCTCGCACAAAAAACGTCAGCGGAGCAATCCCGCACAAAATACATCAACGGAGCAATCCCGCACAAAAAACGTCAGCGGAGCAATCCCGCACAAAATACGTCAGCGAAGCAATCCCGTACAAAAAACGTCAGCGGAGCAATCCCGCACAAAATACGTCAGCGGAGCAATCCCGCACAAAATATGTCAGTGGAGCAATCCAGCTACTTTCTACTGAATATATATATAAAATACGTCAGCAGAGCAATCCCGCACAAAAAATGTCAGCGGAGCAATCCAGCCACTTTCTGCTGAATATATATATATAATACGTCAGCGGAGCAATCCCGCACAAAAAACGTCAGCGAATCAATCCCGCACAAAATACGTCAGCAGAGCAATCCAGTCACTTTCTACTGAATATATATATAAAATACGTCAGCAGAGCAATCCCGCACAAAAAACGTCAGCGGAGCAATCCTGCACAAAATACGTCAGCGGAGCAATCCAGTCACTTTCTACTGAATATATATATATATATAATATGTCAGCGGAGCAATCCAGTCACTTTCTACTGAATATATATATATATATATATATATATATATATATATATATATATATATATATATATATATATATATATAATACGTCAGCAGAGCAATCCAGATACTTTCTACTGAATATATATATAAAATACGTCAGCAGAGCAATCCCGCACAAAAAACGTCAGCGGAGCAATCCTGCACAAAATACGTCAGCGGAGCAATCCAGTCACTTTCTACTGAATATATATATATATATATATATATATATAATACATCAGCGGAGCAATCTAGTCACTTTCTACTGAATATATATATATATATATAATACATCAGCAGAGCAATCCAGACACTTTCTACTGAATATATATATATATATATAATACGTCAGCGGAGCAATCCAGCCACTTTCTACTGAATATATATATATATAATACGTCAGCGGAGCAATCCAGCCACTTTCTACTGAATATATATATATATATATATATATATATATATATATATATATAATACGTCAGCGGAGCAATCCAGACACTTTCTATTGAATATATATATATGTATAATACATCAGCAGAGCAATCCAGCCACTTTCTACTGAATATATATATAATACGTCAGCAGAGCAATCCAGCCACTTTCTACTGAATATATATATATATAATACGTCAGCGGAGCAATCCAGCCACTTTCTACTGAATATATATATATATAATACGTCAGCGGAGCAATCCAGCCACTTTCTACTGATATATATATATATATATATATATATAATACATCAGCAGAGCAATCCAGACACTTTCTACTGAATATATATATATAATACGTCAGCAGAGCAATCCTGCACAAAAAATGTCAGCGGAGCAATCCCGCACAAAAAACGTCAGCGGAGCAATCCTGCACAAAAACCGTCAGCGGAGCAATCCAGCCACTTTCTACTGTATATATATATATATATATAAAATACGTCAGCAGAGCAATCCCGCACAAAAAACGTCAGCGGAGCAATCCCGCACAAAATATGTCAGCGGAGCAATCTCGCACAAAATACGTCAGCGGAGCAATCTCGCACCAAATACTTCAGTGGAGCAATCTCGCACAAAAAACGTCAGCGGAGCAATCCCGCACAAAATACATCAACGGAGCAATCCCGCACAAAAAACGTCAGCGGAGCAATCCCGCACAAAATACGTCAGCGAAGCAATCCCGTACAAAAAACGTCAGCGGAGCAATCCCGCACAAAATACGTCAGCGGAGCAATCCCGCACAAAATATGTCAGTGGAGCAATCCAGCTACTTTCTACTGAATATATATATAAAATACGTCAGCAGAGCAATCCAGCACAAAAAACGTCAGCGAATCAATCCCGCACAAAATACGTCAGCAGAGCAATCCAGTCACTTTCTACTGAATATATATATAAAATACGTCAGCAGAGCAATCCCGCACAAAAAACGTCAGCGGAGCAATCCTGCACAAAATACGTCAGCGGAGCAATCCAGTCACTTTCTACTGAATATATATATATATATATATATATATATATATATATATATAATATATCAGCAGAGCAATCCAGTCACTTTCTACTGAAAAAAAAAAAAAAAATATATATATATATATATATATATATATATATATATAATACATCAGCAAAGCAATCCAGCCACTTTCTACTGAATATATATATATATAATACGTCAGCGGAGCAATCCAGCCACTTTCTACTGAATATATATATATATAATACGTCAGCGGAGCAATCCAGCCACTTTCTACTGAATATATATATATATATATATATATATATAATACGTCAGCGGAGCAATCCAGACACTTTCTACTGAATATATATATATATGTACAATACATCAGCAGAGCAATCCAGCCACTTTCTACTGAATATATATATAATACGTCAGCAGAGCAATCCAGACACTTTCTACTGAATATATATATATGTGTATAATACATCAGCAGAGCAATCCAGCCACTTTCTACTGAATATATATATATAATACATCAGCAGAGCAATCCAGCCACTTTCTACTGAATATATATATAATACGTCAGCGGAGCAATCCAGCCACTTTCTACTGAATATATATATAATACGTCAGCAGAGCAATCCAGATACTTTCTACTGAATATATATATAAAATACGTCAGCAGAGCAATCCCGCACAAAAAACGTCAGCGGAGCAATCCTGCACAAAATACGTCAGCGGAGCAATCCAGCCACTTTCTACTGAATATATATATATATAATACGTCAGCGGAGCAATCCAGACACTTTCTACTGAATATATATATATATATATATATATATATATATATATATATATATATAATACATCAGCAGAGCAATCCAGACACTTTCTACTGAATATATATATATAATACGTCAGCAGAGCAATCCTGCACAAAAAACGTCAGCGGAGCAATCCCGCACAAAAAACGTCAGCGGAGCAATCCTGCACAAAAACCGTCAGCGGAGCAATCCAGCCACTTTCTACTGAATATATATATATATAAAATACGTCAGCAGAGCAATCCCGCACAAAAAACGTCAGCGGAGCAATCCCGCACAAAATATGTCAGCGGAGCAATCTCGCACAAAATACGTCAGCGGAGCAATCTCGCACCAAATACTTCAGTGGAGCAATCTCGCACAAAAAACGTCAGCGGAGCAATCCCGCACAAAATACATCAACGGAGCAATCCCGCACAAAATACGTCAGCGAAGCAATCCCGTACAAAAAACGTCAGCGGAGCAATCCCGCACAAAATACGTCAGCGGAGCAATCTCGCACAAAATATGTCAGTGGAGCAATCCAGCTACTTTCTACTGAATATATATATAAAATACGTCAACAGAGCAATCCCGCACAAAAAATGTCAGCGGAGCAATCCAGCCACTTTCTGCTGAATATATATATATATATATATATATATATATATATATATATATATATATATAATACGTCAGCGGAGCAATCCCGCACAAAAAACGTCAGCGAATCAATCCCGCACAAAATACGTCAGCAGAGCAATCCCGCACAAAATACGTCAGCGGAGCAATCCAGTCACTTTCTACTGAATATATATATATATATAATACATCAGCGGAGCAATCCAGTCACTTTCTACTGAATATATATATATATATATATATATATATATATATATATATATATATATATAATACGTCAGCAGAGCAATCCAGATACTTTCTACTGAATATATATATAAAATACGTCAGCAGAGCAATCCCGCACAAAAAACGTCAGCAGAGCAATTCTGCACAAAATACGTCAGCGGAGCAATCCAGTCACTTTCTACTGAATATATATATATATATATATATATAATACATCAGCGGAGCAATCCAGTCACTTTCTACTGAAATATATATATATATATATATATATATTCAGTAGAAAGTGACTGGATTGCTCCGCTGATGTATTATATATATATATATATATATATATATTCAGTAGAAAGTGACTGGATTGCTCCGCTGACGTATTTTGTGCAGGATTGCTCCGCTGACGTTTTTTGTGCGGGATTGCTCTGCTGACGTATTTTATATATATATTCAGTAGAAAGTATCTGGATTGCTCTGCTGACGTATTATATATATATATATATATATATATATATATATATATATATATATATATATATATATATATTCAGTAGAAAGTGACTGGATTGCTCCGCTGATGTATTATATATATATATATATTCAGTAGAAAGTGACTGGATTGCTCCGCTGACGTATTTTGTGCGGGATTGCTCTGCTGACGGTTTTTGTGCAGGATTGCTCCGCTGACGTTTTTTGTGCGGGATTGCTCAGCTGACGTTTTTTGTGCAGGATTGCTCTGCTGACGTATTATATATATATATTCAGTAGAAAGTGTCTGGATTGCTCTGCTGATGTATTATATATATATATATATATACATATATATATATATATATATATATATATATATATTCAGTAGAAAGTGTCTGGATTGCTCCACTGACGTATTATATATATATATATTCAGTAGAAAGTGGCTGGATTGCTCCGCTGACGTATTATATATATATATATTCAGTAGAAAGTGTCTGGATTGCTCTGCTGACGTATTATATATATATTCAGTAGAAAGTGGCTGGATTGCTCTGCTGATGTATTATATATATATATATATATATTCAGTAGAAAGTGGCTGGATTGCTCTGCTGACGTATTATATATATATATATATATTCAGTAGAAAGTGGCTGGATTGCTCCGCTGACGTATTATATATATATATATATATTCAGTAGAAAGTGGCTGGATTGCTCCGCTGACGTATTATATATATATATATTCAGTAGAAAGTGTCTGGATTGCTCTGCTGACATATTATATACATATATATATATATATTCAGTAGAAAGTGTCTGGATTGCTCTGCTGACGTATTATATATATATATATATATATATATATATATATATATATATAATACGTCAGCAGAGCAATCCAGATACTTTCTACTGAATATATATATAAAATACGTCAGCAGAGCAATCCCGCACAAAAAACGTCAGCGGAGCAATCCTGCACAAAATACGTCAGCGGAGCAATCCAGTCACTTTCTACTGAATATATATATATATATATATAATACATCAGCGGAGCAATCCAGTCACTTTCTACTGAATATATATATATATAATACATCAGCAGAGCAATCCAGACACTTTCTACTGAATATATATATATATATATATATATATATATATATATAATACGTCAGCGGAGCAATCCAGACACTTTCTACTGAATATATATATATATATATATATATATATATATATATATAATACATCAGCAGAGCAATCCAGACACTTTCTACTGAATATATATATATATATATATAATATGTCAGCAGAGCAATCCAGCCACTTTCTACTGAATATATATATATATAATACGTCAGCGGAGCAATCCAGCCACTTTCTACTGAATATATATATATATATATAATACGTCAGCGGAGCAATCCAGACACTTTCTATTGAATATATATATATATGTACAATACATCAGCAGAGCAATCCAGCCACTTTCTACTGAATATATATATAATACGTCAGCAGAGCAATCCAGACACTTTCTACTGAATATATATATATATGTATAATACATCAGCAGAGCAATCCAGCCACTTTCTACTGAATATATATATATAATACATCAGCAGAGCAATCCAGCCACTTTCTACTGAATATATATATAATACGTCAGCGGAGCAATCCAGACACTTTCTACTGAATATATATATATATATTACATCAGCAGAGCAATCCAGACACTTTCTACTGAATATATATATATAATACGTCAGCAGAGCAATCCTGCACAAAAAACGTCAGCGAAGCAATCCCGCACAAAAACCGTCAGCGGAGCAATCCAGCCACTTTCTACTGAATATATATATATATATAAAATACGTCAGCAGAGCAATCCCGCACAAAAAATGTCAGCGGAGCAATCCCGCACAAAATATGTCAGCAGAGCAATCCAGCACAAAAACAGTCAGCGGGGCAATCCCGCACAAAAAATGTCAGCGGAGCAATCCAGCCACTTTCTGCTGAATATATATATATATATATATATATATATATATATATATATATATATATAATACGTCAGCGGAGCAATCCCGCACAAAAAACGTCAGCGAATCAATCCCGCACAAAATACGTCAGCAGAGCAATCCCGCACAAAAAACGTCGGCGGAGCAATCCAGCCACTTTCTGCTAAATATATATATATATATATATATAATACATCAGCGGAGCAATCCAGTCACTTTCTACTGAATATATATATATATATATATATATATAATACATCAGCGGAGCAATCCAGTCACTTTCTACTGAATATATATATATATATATAATACATCAGCAGAGCAATCCAGACACTTTCTACTGAATATATATATATATATATATATATATATATATATATATAATACGTCAGCGGAGCAATCCAGACACTTTCTACTGAATATATATATATATATATATATATAATACATCAGCAGAGCAATCCAGACACTTTCTACTGAATATATATATATATATATATATATATATATATATATAATATGTCAGCAGAGCAATCCAGCCACTTTCTACTGAATATATATATATATAATACGTCAGCGGAGCAATCCAGACACTTTCTACTGAATATATATATATATATAATACATCAGCAGAGCAATCCAGACACTTTCTACTGAATATATATATATATATATAATACGTCAGCGGAGCAATCTAGACACTTTCTATTGAATATATATATATATGTATAATACATCAGCAGAGCAATCCAGCCACTTTCTACTGAATATATATATATATAATACATCAGCAGAGCAATCCAGACACTTTCTACTGAATATATATATAATACGTCAGCTGAGCAATCCAGCCACTTTCTACTGAATATATATATATAATACGTCAGCAGAGCAATCCAGCCACTTTCTACTGAATATATATATATAATACATCAGCAGAGCAATCCAGACACTTTCTACTGAATATATATATATAATACGTCAGCAGAGCAATCCTGCACAAAAAAACGTCAGCGGAGCAATCCCGCACAAAAAACGTCAGCGGAGCAATCCTGCACAAAAACCGTCAGCGGAGCAATCCAGCCACTTTCTACTGAATATATATATATATAAAATACGTCAGCAGAGCAATCCCGCACAAAAAACGTCAGCGGAGCAATCCTGCACAAAATATGTCAGCGGAGCAATCTCGCACAAAATACGTCAGCGGAACAATCTCGCACCAAATACTTCAGTGGAGCAATCTCGCACAAAAAACGTCAGCGGAGCAATCCCGCACAAAATACATCAACGGAGCAATCCCGCACAAAATACATCAACGGAGCAATCCCGCTCAAAAAACGTCAGCGAAGCAATCCCGTACAAAAAACGTCAGCGGAGCAATCCCGCACAAAATACGTCAGCGGAGCAATCTCGCACAAAATATGTCAGTGGAGCAATCCAGCTACTTTCTACTGAATATATATATAAAATACGTCAGCAGAGCAATCCCGCACAAAAAATGTCAGCGGAGCAATCCAGCCACTTTCTGCTGAATATATATATATATATATATATATATATATAATACGTCAGCGGAGCAATCCCGCACAAAAAACGTCAGCGAATCAATCCCGCACAAAATACGTCAGCAGAGCAATCCCGCACAAAATACGTCAGCGGAGCAATCCAGTCACTTTCTACTGAATATATATATATATATAATAAATCAGCGGAGCAATCCAGTCACTTTCTACTGAATATATATATATATATATATAATACGTCAGCAGAGCAATCCAGATACTTTCTACTGAATATATATATAAAATACGTCAGCAGAGCAATCCCGCACAAAAAACGTCAGCGGAGCAATCCTGCACAAAATACGTCAGCGGAGCAATCCAGTCACTTTCTACTGAATATATATATATATATATATAATACATCAGCGGAGCAATCCAGTCACTTTCTACTGAATATATATATATATATATATATATATATAATACATCAGCAGAGCAATCCAGACACTTTCTACTGAATATATATATATATATATATATATATAATAAGTCAGCGGAGCAATCCAGACACTTTCTACTGAATATATATATATATATATATATTCAGTAGAAAGTGTCTGGATTGCTCTGCTGATGTATTATATATATATATATATATATATATATAATACATCAGCAGAGCAATCCAGACACTTTCTACTGATATATATATATATATATATATATATATATATATATATATATATATATAATATGTCAGCAGAGCAATCCAGCCACTTTCTACTGAATATATATATATATAATACGTCAGCGGAGCAATCCAGCCACTTTCTACTGAATATATATATATATATATATATAATACGTCAGCGGAGCAATCCAGACACTTTCTATTGAATATATATATATATGTATAATACATCAGCAGAGCAATCCAGCCACTTTCTACTGAATATATATATAATACGTCAGCAGAGCAATCCAGCCACTTTCTACTGAATATATATATATATATAATACGTCAGCGGAGCAATCCAGCCACTTTCTACTGAATATATATATATATATAATACGTCAGCGGAGCAATCCAGACACTTTCTACTGAATATATATATATATATATATATATATATATATAATACATCAGCAGAGCAATCCAGACACTTTCTACTGAATATATATATAAAATACGTCAGCAGAGCAATCCCGCACAAAAAACGTCAGCGGAGCAATCCCGCACAAAATATGTCAGCGGAGCAATCTCGCACAAAATATGTCAGTGGAGCAATCCAGCTACTTTCTACTGAATATATATATAAAATACGTCAGCAGAGCAATCCCGCACAAAAAATGTCAGCGGAGCAATCCAGCCACTTTCTGCTGAATATATATATATAATACGTCAGCGGAGCAATCCCGCACAAAAAACGTCAGCGAATCAATCCCGCACAAAATACGTCAGCAGAGCAATCCAGTCACTTTCTACTGAATATATATATAAAATACGTCAGCAGAGCAATCCCGCACAAAAAACGTCAGCGGAGCAATCCTGCACAAAATACGTCAGCGGAGCAATCCAGTCACTTTCTACTGAATATATATATATATATATATATATATAATACATCAGCGGAGCAATCCAGTCACTTTCTACTGAATATATATATATATATATATATATATATAATACATCAGCAGAGCAATCCAGACACTTTCTACTGAATATATATATATATATATATATATATATATATATATAATACGTCAGCAGAGCAATCCAGCCACTTTCTACTGAATATATATATATATAATACGTCAGCGGAGCAATCCAGCCACTTTCTACTGAATATATATATATATATAATACGTCAGCGGAGCAATCCAGACACTTTCTACTGAATATATATATATATATATATATATATATAATACATCAGCAGAGCAATCCAGCCACTTTCTACTGAATATATATATATATATATATATATATATATATATATAATACATCAGCAGAGCAATCCAGTCACTTTCTACTGAAAATATATATATATATATATATATATATATATATATATATATATATATAATACATCAGCAGAGCAATCCAGCCACTTTCTACTGAATATATATATATATAATACGTCAGCGGAGCAATCCAGCCACTTTCTACTGAATATATATATATATAATACGTCAGCGGAGCAATCCAGACACTTTCTACTGAATATATATATATATAATACGTCAGCGGAGCAATCCAGACACTTTCTACTGAATATATATATATATGTACAATACATCAGCAGAGCAATCCAGCCACTTTCTACTGAATATATATATAATACGTCAGCAGAGCAATCCAGACACTTTCTACTGAATATATATATATATGTATAATACATCAGCAGAGCAATCCAGCCACTTTCTACTGAATATATATATAATACGTCAGCGGAGCAATCCAGACACTTTCTACTGAATATATATATGTATAATACATCAGCAGAGCAATGCAGCCACTTTCTACTGAATATATATATAATACATCAGCAGAGCAATCCAGCCACTTTCTACTGAATATATATATAATACGTCAGCGGAGCAATCCAGACACTTTCTACTGAATATATATATATATATTACATCAGCAGAGCAATCCAGACACTTTCTACTGAATATATATATATAATACGTCAGCAGAGCAATCCTGCACAAAAAACGTCAGCGAAGCAATCCCGCACAAAAAACGTCAGCGGAGCAATCCTGCACAAAAACCGTCAGCGGAGCAATCCAGCCACTTTCTACTGAATATATATATATATAAAATACGTCAGCAGAGCAATCCCGCACAAAAAATGTCAGCGGAGCAATCCCGCACAAAATATGTCAGCGGAGCAATCTCGCACAAAATACGTCAGCGGAGCAATCTCGCACCAAATACGTCAGCGAAGCAATCCCATACAAAAAACGTCAGCGGAGCAATCCCGCACAAAATACGTCAGCGGAGCAATCCAGCTACTTTCTACTGAATATATATATAAAATACGTCAGCAGAGCAATCCCGCACAAAAAACGTCAGCGAATCAATCCCGCACAAAATACGTCAGCAGAGCAATCCCGCACAAAATACGTCAGCGGAGCAATCCAGCTACTTTCTACTGAATATATATATAAAATACGTCAGCGGAGCAATCCCGCACAAAATACGTCAGCGGAGCAATCCAGCTACTTTCTACTGAATATATATATAAAATACGTCAGCGGAGCAATCCCGCACAAAAAACGTCAGCGAATCAATCCCGCACAAAATACGTCAGCAGAGCAATCCCGCACAAAAAACGTCGGCGGAGCAATCCAGCCACTTTCTGCTGAATATATATATATATATATATATATATATATATATATATATATATATATCATACGTCAGCGGAGCAATCCCGCACAAAAAACGTCAGCGAATCAATCCCGCACAAAAAACGTCAGCGGAGCAATCCTGCACAAAATACGTCAGCGGAGCAATCCAGTCACTTTCTACTGAATATATATATATATATATATATATATATATATAATACATCAGCGGAGCAATCCAGTCACTTTCTACTGAATATATATATAAAATACGTCAGCAGAGCAATCCCGCACAAAAAACGTCAGCGGAGCAATCCCGCACAAAAAACGTCAGCGGAGCAATCCCGCACAAAAACCGTCAGCGGAGCAATCCAGCCACTTTCTACTGAATATATATATATATATAAAATACGTCAGCAGAGCAATCCCGCACAAAAAACGTCAGCGAATCAATCCCGCACAAAATACGTCAGCAGAGCAATCCAGTCACTTTCTACTGAATATATATATAAAATACGTCAGCAGAGCAATCCAGACACTTTCTACTGAATATATATATAAAATACGTCAGCAGAGCAATCCCGCACAAAAAACGTCAGCGGAGCAATCCTGCACAAAATACGTCAGCGGAGCAATCCAGTCACTTTCTACTGAATATCTATATATATATATATATAATACATCAGCGGAGCAATCCAGTCACTTTCTACTGAATATATATATATATATATATATATATATATATAATACATCAGCAGAGCAATCCAGACACTTTCTACTGAATATATATATATATATATATATATATATATAATACGTCAGCAGAGCAATCCAGCCACTTTCTACTGAATATATATATATATAATACGTCAGCGGAGCAATCCAGCCACTTTCTACTGAATATATATATATATATAATACGTCAGCGGAGCAATCCAGACACTTTCTACTGAATATATATATATATGTATAATACATCAGCAGAGCAATCCAGCCACTTTCTACTGAATATATATATAATACGTCAGCAGAGCAATCCAGCCACTTTCTACTGAATATATATATATAATACGTCAGCGGAGCAATCCAGCCACTTTCTACTGAATATATATATATATATATATATATATAATACGTCAGCAGAGCAATCCAGACACTTTCTACTGAATATATATATAAAATACGTCAGCAGAGCAATCCCGCACAAAAAACGTCAGCGAAGCAATCCCGCACAAAATATGTCAGCGGAGCAATCTCGCACAAAATACGTCAGCGGAGCAATCTCGCACCAAATACTTCAGTGGAGCAATCTCGCACAAAAAACGTCAGCGGAGCAATCCCGCACAAAATACATCAACGGAGCAATCCCGCACAAAAAACGTCAGTGGAGCAATCCCGCACAAAATACGTCAGCGAAGCAATCCCGTACAAAAAACGTCAGTGGAGCAATCCCGCACAAAATACGTCAGCGGAGCAATCTCGCACAAAATATGTCAGTGGAGCAATCCAGCTACTTTCTACTGAATATATATATAAAATACGTCAGCAGAGCAATCCCGCACAAAAAATGTCAGCGGAGCAATCCAGCCACTTTCTGCTGAATATATATATATATATATATATATATATATATATATATATATATATAATACGTCAGCGGAGCAATCCCGCACAAAAAACGTCAGCGGAGCAATCCCGCACAAAATACATCAACGGAGCAATCCCGCACAAAAAACGTCAGCGAAGCAATCCCGCACAAAATACGTCAGCGAAGCAATCCCGTACAAAAAACGTCAGCGGAGCAATCCCGCACAAAATACGTCAGCGGAGCAATCCTGCACAAAATATGTCAGTGGAGCAATCCAGCTACTTTCTACTGAATATATATATAAAATACGTCAGCAGAGCAATCCCGCATAAAAAATGTCAGCGGAGCAATCCCGCACAAAATACGTCAGCGAATCAATCCCGCACAAAATACGTCAGCAGAGCAATCCAGACACTTTCTACTGAATATATATATATATAATACATCAGCAGAGCAATCCAGACACTTTCTACTGAATATATATATATATATATATATATATATATATATATATATATAATACGTCAGCAGAGCAATCCAGCCACTTTCTACTGAATATATATATATATAATACGTCAGCGGAGCAATCCAGCCACTTTCTACTGAATATATATATATATATATATATATAATACATCAGCGGAGCAATCCAGACACTTTCTATTGAATATATATATATATGTATAATACATCAGCAGAGCAATCCAGCCACTTTCTACTGAATATATATATAATACGCCAGCAGAGCAATCCAGCCACTTTCTACTGAATATATATATATATAATACGTCAGCGGAGCAATCCAGCCACTTTCTACTGAATATATATATATATATAATACGTCAGCGGAGCAATCCAGACACTTTCTACTGAATATATATATATATATATATATATATATATATATATATATATAATACATCAGCAGAGCAATCCAGACACTTTCTACTGAATATATATATATAATACGTCAGCAGAGCAATCCTGCACAAAAAACGTCAGTGGAGCAATCTCGCACAAAAAACGTCAGCGGAGCAATCCCGCACAAAATACATCAACGGAGCAATCCCGCACAAAAAACGTCAGCGGAGCAATCCCGCACAAAAAACGTCAGCGGAGCAATCCCGCACAAAATACGTCAGCGGAGCAATCCCGCACAAAATATGTCAGTGGAGCAATCCAGCTACTTTCTACTGAATATATATATAAAATACGTCAGCAGAGCAATCCCGCACAAAAAACGTCAGCGAATCAATCCCGCACAAAATACGTCAGCAGAGCAATCCCGCACAAAAAACGTCAGCAGAGCAATCCCGCACAAAAAACGTCAGCGGAGCAATCCCGCACAAAATACGTCAGCGGAGCAATCCAGTCACTTTCTACTGAATATATATGTATATATATATATATATATAATACATCAGCGGAGCAATCCAGTCACTTTCTACTGAATATATATATATATATATATATATATATATAATACGTCAGCAGAGCAATCCAGACACTTTCTACTGAATATATATATAAAATACGTCAGCAGAGCAATCCCGCACAAAAAACGTCAGCGAATCAATCCCGCACAAAATACGTCAGCAGAGCAATCCAGTCACTTTCTACTGAATATATATATAAAATACGTCAGCAGAGCAATCCCGCACAAAAAACGTCAGCGGAGCAATCCTGCACAAAATACGTCAGCGGAGCAATCCAGTCACTTTCTACTGAATATATATATATATATATATATATATATATAATACATCAGCAGAGCAATCCAGTCACTTTCTACTGAATATATATATATATATATATATATATATATATATATAATACATCAGCAGAGCAATCCAGCCACTTTCTACTGAATATATATATATATAATACGTCAGCGGAGCAATCCAGCGACTTTCTACTGAATATATATATATATAATACGTCAGCGGAGCAATCCAGCCACTTTCTACTGAATATATATATTATATATATATATATATATATATATATATATATAATACGTCAGCGGAGCAATCCAGACACTTTCTACTGAATATATATATATATATGTATAATACATCAGCAGAGCAATCCAGCCACTTTCTACTGAATATATATATAATACGTCAGCAGAGCAATCCAGACACTTTCTACTGAATATATATATATATATATGTATAATACATCAGCAGAGCAATCCAGCCACTTTCTACTGAATATATATATATAATACATCAGCAGAGAAATCCAGCCACTTTCTACTGAATATATATATAATACGTCAGCGGAGCAATCCAGACACTTTCTACTGAATATATATATATATGTATAATACATCAGCAGAGCAATCCAGCCACTTTCTACTGAATATATATATATATAATACGTCAGCGGAGCAATCCAGCCACTTTCTACTGAATATATATATAATACGTCAGCGGAGCAATCCAGACACTTTCTACTGAATATATATATATATAATACGTCAGCGGAGCAATCCAGACACTTTCTACTGAATATATATATATATGTACAATACATCAGCAGAGCAATCCAGCCACTTTCTACTGAATATATATATAATACGTCAGCAGAGCAATCCAGACACTTTCTACTGAATATATATATATATGTATAATACATCAGCAGAGCAATCCAGCCACTTTCTACTGAATATATATATAATACGTCAGCGGAGCAATCCAGACACTTTCTACTGAATATATATATGTATAATACATCAGCAGAGCAATGCAGCCACTTTCTACTGAATATATATATAATACATCAGCAGAGCAATCCAGCCACTTTCTACTGAATATATATATAATACGTCAGCGGAGCAATCCAGACACTTTCTACTGAATATATATATATATATTACATCAGCAGAGCAATCCAGACACTTTCTACTGAATATATATATATAATACGTCAGCAGAGCAATCCTGCACAAAAAACGTCAGCGAAGCAATCCCGCACAAAAAACGTCAGCGGAGCAATCCTGCACAAAAACCGTCAGCGGAGCAATCCAGCCACTTTCTACTGAATATATATATATATAAAATACGTCAGCAGAGCAATCCCGCACAAAAAATGTCAGCGGAGCAATCCCGCACAAAATATGTCAGCGGAGCAATCTCGCACAAAATACGTCAGCGGAGCAATCTCGCACCAAATACGTCAGCGAAGCAATCCCATACAAAAAACGTCAGCGGAGCAATCCCGCACAAAATACGTCAGCGGAGCAATCCAGCTACTTTCTACTGAATATATATATAAAATACGTCAGCAGAGCAATCCCGCACAAAAAACGTCAGCGGAGCAATCCCGCACAAAATACGTCAGCGGAGCAATCCCGCACAAAATATGTCAGTGGAGCAATCCAGCTACTTTCTACTGAATATATATATAAAATACGTCAGCAGAGCAATCCCGCACAAAAAACGTCAGCGAATCAATCCCGCACAAAATACGTCAGCAGAGCAATCCCGCACAAAAAACGTCAGCAGAGCAATCCCGCACAAAAAACGTCAGCGGAGCAATCCCGCACAAAATACGTCAGCGGAGCAATCCAGTCACTTTCTACTGAATATATATGTATATATATATATATATATATAATACATCAGCGGAGCAATCCAGTCACTTTCTACTGAATATATATATATATATATATATATATATATAATACGTCAGCAGAGCAATCCAGACACTTTCTACTGAATATATATATAAAATACGTCAGCAGAGCAATCCCGCACAAAAAACGTCAGCGAATCAATCCCGCACAAAATACGTCAGCAGAGCAATCCAGTCACTTTCTACTGAATATATATATAAAATACGTCAGCAGAGCAATCCCGCACAAAAAACGTCAGCGGAGCAATCCTGCACAAAATACGTCAGCGGAGCAATCCAGTCACTTTCTACTGAATATATATATATATATATATATATATATAATACATCAGCAGAGCAATCCAGTCACTTTCTACTGAATATATATATATATATATATATATATATATATATATATATATATATATATATATATAATACATCAGCAGAGCAATCCAGCCACTTTCTACTGAATATATATATATATAATACGTCAGCGGAGCAATCCAGCCACTTTCTACTGAATATATATATATATAATACGTCAGCGGAGCAATCCAGCCACTTTCTACTGAATATATATATTATATATATATATATATATATATATATATATATATATAATACGTCAGCGGAGCAATCCAGACACTTTCTACTGAATATATATATATATATGTATAATACATCAGCAGAGCAATCCAGCCACTTTCTACTGAATATATATATAATACGTCAGCAGAGCAATCCAGACACTTTCTACTGAATATATATATATATATATGTATAATACATCAGCAGAGCAATCCAGCCACTTTCTACTGAATATATATATATAATACATCAGCAGAGAAATCCAGCCACTTTCTACTGAATATATATATAATACGTCAGCGGAGCAATCCAGACACTTTCTACTGAATATATATATATATGTATAATACATCAGCAGAGCAATCCAGCCACTTTCTACTGAATATATATATATATAATACGTCAGCGGAGCAATCCAGCCACTTTCTACTGAATATATATATAATACGTCAGCGGAGCAATCCAGACACTTTCTACTGAATATATATATATATAATACGTCAGCGGAGCAATCCAGACACTTTCTACTGAATATATATATATATGTACAATACATCAGCAGAGCAATCCAGCCACTTTCTACTGAATATATATATAATACGTCAGCAGAGCAATCCAGACACTTTCTACTGAATATATATATATATGTATAATACATCAGCAGAGCAATCCAGCCACTTTCTACTGAATATATATATAATACGTCAGCGGAGCAATCCAGACACTTTCTACTGAATATATATATGTATAATACATCAGCAGAGCAATGCAGCCACTTTCTACTGAATATATATATAATACATCAGCAGAGCAATCCAGCCACTTTCTACTGAATATATATATAATACGTCAGCGGAGCAATCCAGACACTTTCTACTGAATATATATATATATATTACATCAGCAGAGCAATCCAGACACTTTCTACTGAATATATATATATAATACGTCAGCAGAGCAATCCTGCACAAAAAACGTCAGCGAAGCAATCCCGCACAAAAAACGTCAGCGGAGCAATCCTGCACAAAAACCGTCAGCGGAGCAATCCAGCCACTTTCTACTGAATATATATATATATAAAATACGTCAGCAGAGCAATCCCGCACAAAAAATGTCAGCGGAGCAATCCCGCACAAAATATGTCAGCGGAGCAATCTCGCACAAAATACGTCAGCGGAGCAATCTCGCACCAAATACGTCAGCGAAGCAATCCCATACAAAAAACGTCAGCGGAGCAATCCCGCACAAAATACGTCAGCGGAGCAATCCAGCTACTTTCTACTGAATATATATATAAAATACGTCAGCAGAGCAATCCCGCACAAAAAACGTCAGCGAATCAATCCCGCACAAAATACGTCAGCAGAGCAATCCCGCACAAAATACGTCAGCGGAGCAATCCAGCTACTTTCTACTGAATATATATATAAAATACGTCAGCGGAGCAATCCCGCACAAAATACGTCAGCGGAGCAATCCAGCTACTTTCTACTGAATATATATATAAAATACGTCAGCGGAGCAATCCCGCACAAAAAACGTCAGCGAATCAATCCCGCACAAAATACGTCAGCAGAGCAATCCCGCACAAAAAACGTCGGCGGAGCAATCCAGCCACTTTCTGCTGAATATATATATATATATATATATATATATATATATATATATATATATATATATATATCATACGTCAGCGGAGCAATCCCGCACAAAAAACGTCAGCGAATCAATCCCGCACAAAAAACGTCAGCGGAGCAATCCTGCACAAAATACGTCAGCGGAGCAATCCAGTCACTTTCTACTGAATATATATATATATATATATATATATATATATATATATATAATACATCAGCGGAGCAATCCAGTCACTTTCTACTGAATATATATATAAAATACGTCAGCAGAGCAATCCCGCACAAAAAACGTCAGCGGAGCAATCCCGCACAAAAAACGTCAGCGGAGCAATCCCGCACAAAAACCGTCAGCGGAGCAATCCAGCCACTTTCTACTGAATATATATATATATATAAAATACGTCAGCAGAGCAATCCCGCACAAAAAACGTCAGCGAATCAATCCCGCACAAAATACGTCAGCAGAGCAATCCAGTCACTTTCTACTGAATATATATATAAAATACGTCAGCAGAGCAATCCAGACACTTTCTACTGAATATATATATAAAATACGTCAGCAGAGCAATCCCGCACAAAAAACGTCAGCGGAGCAATCCTGCACAAAATACGTCAGCGGAGCAATCCAGTCACTTTCTACTGAATATATATATATATATATATAATACATCAGCGGAGCAATCCAGTCACTTTCTACTGAATATATATATATATATATATATATATATATATAATACATCAGCAGAGCAATCCAGACACTTTCTACTGAATATATATATATATATATATATATATATATAATACGTCAGCAGAGCAATCCAGCCACTTTCTACTGAATATATATATATATAATACGTCAGCGGAGCAATCCAGCCACTTTCTACTGAATATATATATATATATAATACGTCAGCGGAGCAATCCAGACACTTTCTACTGAATATATATATATATGTATAATACATCAGCAGAGCAATCCAGCCACTTTCTACTGAATATATATATATATATATATATATATATATATATATATAATACGTCAGCAGAGCAATCCAGACACTTTCTACTGAATATATATATAAAATACGTCAGCAGAGCAATCCCGCACAAAAAACGTCAGCGAAGCAATCCCGCACAAAATATGTCAGCGGAGCAATCTCGCACAAAATACGTCAGCGGAGCAATCTCGCACCAAATACTTCAGTGGAGCAATCTCGCACAAAAAACGTCAGCGGAGCAATCCCGCACAAAATACATCAACGGAGCAATCCCGCACAAAAAACGTCAGTGGAGCAATCCCGCACAAAATACGTCAGCGAAGCAATCCCGTACAAAAAACGTCAGTGGAGCAATCCCGCACAAAATACGTCAGCGGAGCAATCTCGCACAAAATATGTCAGTGGAGCAATCCAGCTACTTTCTACTGAATATATATATAAAATACGTCAGCAGAGCAATCCCGCACAAAAAATGTCAGCGGAGCAATCCCGCACAAAATACATCAACGGAGCAATCCCGCACAAAAAACGTCAGCGAAGCAATCCCGCACAAAATACGTCAGCGAAGCAATCCCGTACAAAAAACGTCAGCGGAGCAATCCCGCACAAAATACGTCAGCGGAGCAATCCCGCACAAAATATGTCAGTGGAGCAATCCAGCTACTTTCTACTGAATATATATATAAAATACGTCAGCAGAGCAATCCAGCACAAAAACAGTCAGCGGGGCAATCCCGCATAAAAAATGTCAGCGGAGCAATCCCGCACAAAATACGTCAGCGAATCAATCCCGCACAAAATACGTCAGCAGAGCTATCCAGACACTTTCTACTGAATATATATATATATAATACATCAGCAGAGCAATCCAGACACTTTCTACTGAATATATATATATATATATATATATATATATATATATATATAATACGTCAGCAGAGCAATCCAGCCACTTTCTACTGAATATATATATATATAATACGTCAGCGGAGCAATCCAGCCACTTTCTACTGAATATATATATATATATATATATAATACATCAGCGGAGCAATCCAGACACTTTCTATTGAATATATATATATATGTATAATACATCAGCAGAGCAATCCAGCCACTTTCTACTGAATATATATATAATACGCCAGCAGAGCAATCCAGCCACTTTCTACTGAATATATATATATATAATACGTCAGCGGAGCAATCCAGCCACTTTCTACTGAATATATATATATATATATAATACGTCAGCGGAGCAATCCAGACACTTTCTACTGAATATATATATATATATATATATATATATATAATACATCAGCAGAGCAATCCAGACACTTTCTACTGAATATATATATATAATACGTCAGCAGAGCAATCCTGCACAAAAAACGTCAGCGGAGCAATCCCGCACAAAAAACGTCAGCGGAGCAATCCTGCACAAAAACCGTCAGCGGAGCAATCCAACCACTTTCTACTGAATATATATATATATAAAATACGTCAGCAGAGCAATCCCGCACAAAAAACGTCAGCGGAGCAATCCCGCACAAAATATGTCAGCGGAGCAATCTCGCACAAAATACGTCAGCGGAGCAATCTCGCACCAAATACTTCAGTGGAGCAATCTCGCACAAAAAACGTCAGCGGAGCAATCCCGCACAAAATACATCAACGGAGCAATCCCGCACAAAAAACGTCAGCGGAGCAATCCCGCACAAAAAACGTCAGCGGAGCAATCCCGCACAAAATACGTCAGCGGAGCAATCCCGCACAAAATATGTCAGTGGAGCAATCCAGCTACTTTCTACTGAATATATATATAAAATACGTCAGCAGAGCAATCCCGCACAAAAAACGTCAGCGAATCAATCCCGCACAAAATACGTCAGCAGAGCAATCCCGCACAAAAAACGTCAGCAGAGCAATCCCGCACAAAAAACGTCAGCGGAGCAATCCCGCACAAAATACGTCAGCGGAGCAATCCAGTCACTTTCTACTGAATATATATGTATATATATATATATATATAATACATCAGCGGAGCAATCCAGTCACTTTCTACTGAATATATATATATATATATATATATATATATATATATAATACGTCAGCAGAGCAATCCAGACACTTTCTACTGAATATATATATAAAATACGTCAGCAGAGCAATCCCGCACAAAAAACGTCAGCGAATCAATCCCGCACAAAATACGTCAGCAGAGCAATCCAGTCACTTTCTACTGAATATATATATAAAATACGTCAGCAGAGCAATCCCGCACAAAAAACGTCAGCGGAGCAATCCTGCACAAAATACGTCAGCGGAGCAATCCAGTCACTTTCTACTGAATATATATATATATATATATATATATATATATAATACATCAGCAGAGCAATCCAGTCACTTTCTACTGAATATATATATATATATATATATATATATATATATATATATATATATATATAATACATCAGCAGAGCAATCCAGCCACTTTCTACTGAATATATATATATATAATACGTCAGCGGAGCAATCCAGCCACTTTCTACTGAATATATATATAATACGTCAGCGGAGCAATCCAGACACTTTCTACTGAATATATATATATATAATACGTCAGCGGAGCAATCCAGACACTTTCTACTGAATATATATATATATGTACAATACATCAGCAGAGCAATCCAGCCACTTTCTACTGAATATATATATAATACGTCAGCAGAGCAATCCAGACACTTTCTACTGAATATATATATATATGTATAATACATCAGCAGAGCAATCCAGCCACTTTCTACTGAATATATATATAATACGTCAGCGGAGCAATCCAGACACTTTCTACTGAATATATATATGTATAATACATCAGCAGAGCAATGCAGCCACTTTCTACTGAATATATATATAATACATCAGCAGAGCAATCCAGCCACTTTCTACTGAATATATATATAATACGTCAGCGGAGCAATCCAGACACTTTCTACTGAATATATATATATATATTACATCAGCAGAGCAATCCAGACACTTTCTACTGAATATATATATATAATACGTCAGCAGAGCAATCCTGCACAAAAAACGTCAGCGAAGCAATCCCGCACAAAAAACGTCAGCGGAGCAATCCTGCACAAAAACCGTCAGCGGAGCAATCCAGCCACTTTCTACTGAATATATATATATATAAAATACGTCAGCAGAGCAATCCCGCACAAAAAATGTCAGCGGAGCAATCCCGCACAAAATATGTCAGCGGAGCAATCTCGCACAAAATACGTCAGCGGAGCAATCTCGCACCAAATACGTCAGCGAAGCAATCCCATACAAAAAACGTCAGCGGAGCAATCCCGCACAAAATACGTCAGCGGAGCAATCCAGCTACTTTCTACTGAATATATATATAAAATACGTCAGCAGAGCAATCCCGCACAAAAAACGTCAGCGAATCAATCCCGCACAAAATACGTCAGCAGAGCAATCCCGCACAAAATACGTCAGCGGAGCAATCCAGCTACTTTCTACTGAATATATATATAAAATACGTCAGCGGAGCAATCCCGCACAAAATACGTCAGCGGAGCAATCCAGCTACTTTCTACTGAATATATATATAAAATACGTCAGCGGAGCAATCCCGCACAAAAAACGTCAGCGAATCAATCCCGCACAAAATACGTCAGCAGAGCAATCCCGCACAAAAAACGTCGGCGGAGCAATCCAGCCACTTTCTGCTGAATATATATATATATATATATATATATATATATATATATATATATATATATATATATCATACGTCAGCGGAGCAATCCCGCACAAAAAACGTCAGCGAATCAATCCCGCACAAAAAACGTCAGCGGAGCAATCCTGCACAAAATACGTCAGCGGAGCAATCCAGTCACTTTCTACTGAATATATATATATATATATATATATATATATATATATATATAATACATCAGCGGAGCAATCCAGTCACTTTCTACTGAATATATATATAAAATACGTCAGCAGAGCAATCCCGCACAAAAAACGTCAGCGGAGCAATCCCGCACAAAAAACGTCAGCGGAGCAATCCCGCACAAAAACCGTCAGCGGAGCAATCCAGCCACTTTCTACTGAATATATATATATATATAAAATACGTCAGCAGAGCAATCCCGCACAAAAAACGTCAGCGAATCAATCCCGCACAAAATACGTCAGCAGAGCAATCCAGTCACTTTCTACTGAATATATATATAAAATACGTCAGCAGAGCAATCCAGACACTTTCTACTGAATATATATATAAAATACGTCAGCAGAGCAATCCCGCACAAAAAACGTCAGCGGAGCAATCCTGCACAAAATACGTCAGCGGAGCAATCCAGTCACTTTCTACTGAATATATATATATATATATATAATACATCAGCGGAGCAATCCAGTCACTTTCTACTGAATATATATATATATATATATATATATATATATAATACATCAGCAGAGCAATCCAGACACTTTCTACTGAATATATATATATATATATATATATATATATAATACGTCAGCAGAGCAATCCAGCCACTTTCTACTGAATATATATATATATAATACGTCAGCGGAGCAATCCAGCCACTTTCTACTGAATATATATATATATATAATACGTCAGCGGAGCAATCCAGACACTTTCTACTGAATATATATATATATGTATAATACATCAGCAGAGCAATCCAGCCACTTTCTACTGAATATATATATATATATATATATATATATATATATATATAATACGTCAGCAGAGCAATCCAGACACTTTCTACTGAATATATATATAAAATACGTCAGCAGAGCAATCCCGCACAAAAAACGTCAGCGAAGCAATCCCGCACAAAATATGTCAGCGGAGCAATCTCGCACAAAATACGTCAGCGGAGCAATCTCGCACCAAATACTTCAGTGGAGCAATCTCGCACAAAAAACGTCAGCGGAGCAATCCCGCACAAAATACATCAACGGAGCAATCCCGCACAAAAAACGTCAGTGGAGCAATCCCGCACAAAATACGTCAGCGAAGCAATCCCGTACAAAAAACGTCAGTGGAGCAATCCCGCACAAAATACGTCAGCGGAGCAATCTCGCACAAAATATGTCAGTGGAGCAATCCAGCTACTTTCTACTGAATATATATATAAAATACGTCAGCAGAGCAATCCCGCACAAAAAATGTCAGCGGAGCAATCCCGCACAAAATACATCAACGGAGCAATCCCGCACAAAAAACGTCAGCGAAGCAATCCCGCACAAAATACGTCAGCGAAGCAATCCCGTACAAAAAACGTCAGCGGAGCAATCCCGCACAAAATACGTCAGCGGAGCAATCCCGCACAAAATATGTCAGTGGAGCAATCCAGCTACTTTCTACTGAATATATATATAAAATACGTCAGCAGAGCAATCCAGCACAAAAACAGTCAGCGGGGCAATCCCGCATAAAAAATGTCAGCGGAGCAATCCCGCACAAAATACGTCAGCGAATCAATCCCGCACAAAATACGTCAGCAGAGCTATCCAGACACTTTCTACTGAATATATATATATATAATACATCAGCAGAGCAATCCAGACACTTTCTACTGAATATATATATATATATATATATATATATATATATATATATAATACGTCAGCAGAGCAATCCAGCCACTTTCTACTGAATATATATATATATAATACGTCAGCGGAGCAATCCAGCCACTTTCTACTGAATATATATATATATATATATATAATACATCAGCGGAGCAATCCAGACACTTTCTATTGAATATATATATATATGTATAATACATCAGCAGAGCAATCCAGCCACTTTCTACTGAATATATATATAATACGCCAGCAGAGCAATCCAGCCACTTTCTACTGAATATATATATATATAATACGTCAGCGGAGCAATCCAGCCACTTTCTACTGAATATATATATATATATATAATACGTCAGCGGAGCAATCCAGACACTTTCTACTGAATATATATATATATATATATATATATATATAATACATCAGCAGAGCAATCCAGACACTTTCTACTGAATATATATATATAATACGTCAGCAGAGCAATCCTGCACAAAAAACGTCAGCGGAGCAATCCCGCACAAAAAACGTCAGCGGAGCAATCCTGCACAAAAACCGTCAGCGGAGCAATCCAACCACTTTCTACTGAATATATATATATATAAAATACGTCAGCAGAGCAATCCCGCACAAAAAACGTCAGCGGAGCAATCCCGCACAAAATATGTCAGCGGAGCAATCTCGCACAAAATACGTCAGCGGAGCAATCTCGCACCAAATACTTCAGTGGAGCAATCTCGCACAAAAAACGTCAGCGGAGCAATCCCGCACAAAATACATCAACGGAGCAATCCCGCACAAAAAACGTCAGCGGAGCAATCCCGCACAAAAAACGTCAGCGGAGCAATCCCGCACAAAATACGTCAGCGGAGCAATCCCGCACAAAATATGTCAGTGGAGCAATCCAGCTACTTTCTACTGAATATATATATAAAATACGTCAGCAGAGCAATCCCGCACAAAAAACGTCAGCGAATCAATCCCGCACAAAATACGTCAGCAGAGCAATCCCGCACAAAAAACGTCAGCAGAGCAATCCCGCACAAAAAACGTCAGCGGAGCAATCCCGCACAAAATACGTCAGCGGAGCAATCCAGTCACTTTCTACTGAATATATATGTATATATATATATATATATAATACATCAGCGGAGCAATCCAGTCACTTTCTACTGAATATATATATATATATATATATATATATATATATATATAATACGTCAGCAGAGCAATCCAGACACTTTCTACTGAATATATATATAAAATACGTCAGCAGAGCAATCCCGCACAAAAAACGTCAGCGAATCAATCCCGCACAAAATACGTCAGCAGAGCAATCCAGTCACTTTCTACTGAATATATATATAAAATACGTCAGCAGAGCAATCCCGCACAAAAAACGTCAGCGGAGCAATCCTGCACAAAATACGTCAGCGGAGCAATCCAGTCACTTTCTACTGAATATATATATATATATATATATATATATATATAATACATCAGCAGAGCAATCCAGTCACTTTCTACTGAATATATATATATATATATATATATATATATATATATATATATATATATATACATCAGCAGAGCAATCCAGCCACTTTCTACTGAATATATATATATATAATACGTCAGCGGAGCAATCCAGCCACTTTCTACTGAATATATATATATATAATACGTCAGCGGAGCAATCCAGCCACTTTCTACTGAATATATATATTATATATATATATATATATATATATATAATACGTCAGCGGAGCAATCCAGACACTTTCTACTGAATATATATATATATATGTATAATACATCAGCAGAGCAATCCAGCCACTTTCTACTGAATATATATATAATACGTCAGCAGAGCAATCCAGACACTTTCTACTGAATATATATATATATATATGTATAATACATCAGCAGAGCAATCCAGCCACTTTCTACTGAATATATATATATAATACATCAGCAGAGAAATCCAGCCACTTTCTACTGAATATATATATAATACGTCAGCGGAGCAATCCAGACACTTTCTACTGAATATATATATATATGTATAATACATCAGCAGAGCAATCCAGCCACTTTCTACTGAATATATATATATATAATACGTCAGCGGAGCAATCCAGCCACTTTCTACTGAATATATATATAATACGTCAGCGGAGCAATCCAGACACTTTCTACTGAATATATATATATATAATACGTCAGCGGAGCAATCCAGACACTTTCTACTGAATATATATATATATGTACAATACATCAGCAGAGCAATCCAGCCACTTTCTACTGAATATATATATAATACGTCAGCAGAGCAATCCAGACACTTTCTACTGAATATATATATGTATAATACATCAGCAGAGCAATGCAGCCACTTTCTACTGAATATATATATAATACATCAGCAGAGCAATCCAGCCACTTTCTACTGAATATATATATAATACGTCAGCGGAGCAATCCAGACACTTTCTACTGAATATATATATATATATTACATCAGCAGAGCAATCCAGACACTTTCTACTGAATATATATATATAATACGTCAGCAGAGCAATCCTGCACAAAAAACGTCAGCGAAGCAATCCCGCACAAAAAACGTCAGCGGAGCAATCCTGCACAAAAACCGTCAGCGGAGCAATCCAGCCACTTTCTACTGAATATATATATATATAAAATACGTCAGCAGAGCAATCCCGCACAAAAAATGTCAGCGGAGCAATCCCGCACAAAATATGTCAGCGGAGCAATCTCGCACAAAATACGTCAGCGGAGCAATCTCGCACCAAATACGTCAGCGAAGCAATCCCATACAAAAAACGTCAGCGGAGCAATCCCGCACAAAATACGTCAGCGGAGCAATCCAGCTACTTTCTACTGAATATATATATAAAATACGTCAGCAGAGCAATCCCGCACAAAAAACGTCAGCGAATCAATCCCGCACAAAATACGTCAGCAGAGCAATCCCGCACAAAATACGTCAGCGGAGCAATCCAGCTACTTTCTACTGAATATATATATAAAATACGTCAGCGGAGCAATCCCGCACAAAATACGTCAGCGGAGCAATCCAGCTACTTTCTACTGAATATATATATAAAATACGTCAGCGGAGCAATCCCGCACAAAAAACGTCAGCGAATCAATCCCGCACAAAATACGTCAGCAGAGCAATCCCGCACAAAAAACGTCGGCGGAGCAATCCAGCCACTTTCTGCTGAATATATATATATATATATATATATATATATATATATATCATACGTCAGCGGAGCAATCCCGCACAAAAAACGTCAGCGAATCAATCCCGCACAAAAAACGTCAGCGGAGCAATCCTGCACAAAATACGTCAGCGGAGCAATCCAGTCACTTTCTACTGAATATATATATATATATATATATATATATATATATATATATATATAATACATCAGCGGAGCAATCCAGTCACTTTCTACTGAATATATATATAAAATACGTCAGCAGAGCAATCCCGCACAAAAAACGTCAGCGGAGCAATCCCGCACAAAAAACGTCAGCGGAGCAATCCCGCACAAAAACCGTCAGCGGAGCAATCCAGCCACTTTCTACTGAATATATATATATATATAAAATACGTCAGCAGAGCAATCCCGCACAAAAAACGTCAGCGAATCAATCCCGCACAAAATACGTCAGCAGAGCAATCCAGTCACTTTCTACTGAATATATATATAAAATACGTCAGCAGAGCAATCCAGACACTTTCTACTGAATATATATATAAAATACGTCAGCAGAGCAATCCCGCACAAAAAACGTCAGCGGAGCAATCCTGCACAAAATACGTCAGCGGAGCAATCCAGTCACTTTCTACTGAATATATATATATATATATATATATATAATACATCAGCGGAGCAATCCAGTCACTTTCTACTGAATATATATATATATATATATATATATATATAATACATCAGCAGAGCAATCCAGACACTTTCTACTGAATATATATATATATATATATATATATATATAATACGTCAGCAGAGCAATCCAGCCACTTTCTACTGAATATATATATATATAATACGTCAGCGGAGCAATCCAGCCACTTTCTACTGAATATATATATATATATAATACGTCAGCGGAGCAATCCAGACACTTTCTACTGAATATATATATATATGTATAATACATCAGCAGAGCAATCCAGCCACTTTCTACTGAATATATATATATATATATATATATATATATATATATAATACGTCAGCAGAGCAATCCAGACACTTTCTACTGAATATATATATAAAATACGTCAGCAGAGCAATCCCGCACAAAAAACGTCAGCGAAGCAATCCCGCACAAAATATGTCAGCGGAGCAATCTCGCACAAAATACGTCAGCGGAGCAATCTCGCACCAAATACTTCAGTGGAGCAATCTCGCACAAAAAACGTCAGCGGAGCAATCCCGCACAAAATACATCAACGGAGCAATCCCGCACAAAAAACGTCAGTGGAGCAATCCCGCACAAAATACGTCAGCGAAGCAATCCCGTACAAAAAACGTCAGTGGAGCAATCCCGCACAAAATACGTCAGCGGAGCAATCTCGCACAAAATATGTCAGTGGAGCAATCCAGCTACTTTCTACTGAATATATATATAAAATACGTCAGCAGAGCAATCCCGCACAAAAAATGTCAGCGGAGCAATCCCGCACAAAATACATCAACGGAGCAATCCCGCACAAAAAACGTCAGCGAAGCAATCCCGCACAAAATACGTCAGCGAAGCAATCCCGTACAAAAAACGTCAGCGGAGCAATCCCGCACAAAATACGTCAGCGGAGCAATCCCGCACAAAATATGTCAGTGGAGCAATCCAGCTACTTTCTACTGAATATATATATAAAATACGTCAGCAGAGCAATCCAGCACAAAAACAGTCAGCGGGGCAATCCCGCATAAAAAATGTCAGCGGAGCAATCCCGCACAAAATACGTCAGCGAATCAATCCCGCACAAAATACGTCAGCAGAGCAATCCAGACACTTTCTACTGAATATATATATATATAATACATCAGCAGAGCAATCCAGACACTTTCTACTGAATATATATATATATATATATATATATATATATATAATACGTCAGCAGAGCAATCCAGCCACTTTCTACTGAATATATATATATATAATACGTCAGCGGAGCAATCCAGCCACTTTCTACTGAATATATATATATATATATATATAATACATCAGCGGAGCAATCCAGACACTTTCTATTGAATATATATATATATGTATAATACATCAGCAGAGCAATCCAGCCACTTTCTACTGAATATATATATAATACGCCAGCAGAGCAATCCAGCCACTTTCTACTGAATATATATATATATAATACGTCAGCGGAGCAATCCAGCCACTTTCTACTGAATATATATATATATATAATACGTCAGCGGAGCAATCCAGACACTTTCTACTGAATATATATATATATATATATATATAAATATATATATATAATACATCAGCAGAGCAATCCAGACACTTTCTACTGAATATATATATATAATACGTCAGCAGAGCAATCCTGCACAAAAAACGTCAGCGGAGCAATCCCGCACAAAAAACGTCAGCGGAGCAATCCTGCACAAAAACCGTCAGCGGAGCAATCCAACCACTTTCTACTGAATATATATATATATAAAATACGTCAGCAGAGCAATCCCGCACAAAAAACGTCAGCGGAGCAATCCCGCACAAAATATGTCAGCGGAGCAATCTCGCACAAAATACGTCAGCGGAGCAATCTCGCACCAAATACTTCAGTGGAGCAATCTCGCACAAAAAACGTCAGCGGAGCAATCCCGCACAAAATACATCAACGGAGCAATCCCGCACAAAAAACGTCAGCGGAGCAATCCCGCACAAAAAACGTCAGCGGAGCAATCCCGCACAAAATACGTCAGCGGAGCAATCCCGCACAAAATATGTCAGTGGAGCAATCCAGCTACTTTCTACTGAATATATATATAAAATACGTCAGCAGAGCAATCCCGCACAAAAAACGTCAGCGAATCAATCCCGCACAAAATACGTCAGCAGAGCAATCCCGCACAAAAAACGTCAGCAGAGCAATCCCGCACAAAAAACGTCAGCGGAGCAATCCCGCACAAAATACGTCAGCGGAGCAATCCAGTCACTTTCTACTGAATATATATGTATATATATATATATATATAATACATCAGCGGAGCAATCCAGTCACTTTCTACTGAATATATATATATATATATATATATATATATATATATAATACGTCAGCAGAGCAATCCAGACACTTTCTACTGAATATATATATAAAATACGTCAGCAGAGCAATCCCGCACAAAAAACGTCAGCGAATCAATCCCGCACAAAATACGTCAGCAGAGCAATCCAGTCACTTTCTACTGAATATATATATAAAATACGTCAGCAGAGCAATCCCGCACAAAAAACGTCAGCGGAGCAATCCTGCACAAAATACGTCAGCGGAGCAATCCAGTCACTTTCTACTGAATATATATATATATATATATATAATACATCAGCAGAGCAATCCAGCCACTTTCTACTGAATATATATATATATAATACGTCAGCGGAGCAATCCAGCCACTTTCTACTGAATATATATATTATATATATATATATATATATATATATATAATACGTCAGCGGAGCAATCCAGACACTTTCTACTGAATATATATATATATATGTATAATACATCAGCAGAGCAATCCAGCCACTTTCTACTGAATATATATATAATACGTCAGCAGAGCAATCCAGACACTTTCTACTGAATATATATATATATATATGTATAATACATCAGCAGAGCAATCCAGCCACTTTCTACTGAATATATATATATAATACATCAGCAGAGAAATCCAGCCACTTTCTACTGAATATATATATAATACGTCAGCGGAGCAATCCAGACACTTTCTACTGAATATATATATATATGTATAATACATCAGCAGAGCAATCCAGCCACTTTCTACTGAATATATATATAATACGTCAGCGGAGCAATCCAGACACTTTCTACTGAATATATATATATATATATATTACATCAGCAGAGCAATCCAGACACTTTCTACTGAATATATATATATAATACGTCAGCAGAGCACTCCTGCACAAAAAACGTCAGCGGAGCAATCCCGCACAAAAAACGTCAGCGGAGCAATCCTGCACAAAAACCGTCAGCGGAGCAATCCAGCCACTTTCTACTGAATATATATATATATAAAATACGTCAGCAGAGCAATCCCGCACAAAAAACGTCAGCGGAGCAATCTCGCACCAAATACTTCAGTGGAGCAATCCCGCACAAAAAACGTCAGCAAAGCAATCCCGCACAGAAAACGTCAGTGAAGCAATCCCGCACAAAATACGTCAGCGAAGCAATCCCGTACAAAAAACGGCAGCGGAGCAATCCCGCACAAAATATGTCAGTGGAGCAATCCAGCTACTTTCTACTGAATATATATATAAAATACGTCAGCAGAGCAATCCCGCACAAAAAATGTCAGCGGAGCAATCCAGCCACTTTCTGCTGAATATATATATATATATATATATATATATATATAATACGTCAGCGGAGCAATCCCGCACAAAAAACGTCAGCGAATCAATCCCGCACAAAATACGTCAGCAGAGCAATCCCGCACAAAATACGTCAGCGGAGCAATCCAGTCACTTTCTACTGAATATATATATATATATAATACATCAGCAGAGCAATCCAGCCACTTTCTACTGAATATATATATATATAATACGTCAGCAGAGCAATCCAGCCACTTTCTACTGAATATATATATATATAATACGTCAGCGGAGCAATCCAGCCACTTTCTACTGAATATATATATATATATATAATACGTCAATGGAGCAATCCAGACACTTTCTACTGAATATATATATATATGTATAATACATCAGCAGAGCAATCCAGCCACTTTCTACTGAATATATATATAATACGTCAGCAGAGCAATCCAGCCACTTTCTACTGAATATATATATATAATACGTCAGCGGAGCAATCCAGCCACTTTCTACTGAATATATATATATATATATATATATATATATATATATATATATATATAATACGTCAGCGGAGCAATCCAGCCACTTTCTACTGAATATATATATATATATATATATAATACGTCAGCGGAGCAATCCAGCCACTTTCTACTGAATATATATATATATATATATATAATACGTCAGCGGAGCAATCCAGACACTTTCTACTGAATATATATATATATATATATAATACATCAGCAGAGCAATCCAGACACTTTCTACTGAATATATATATATAATACGTCAGCAGAGCAATCCTGCACAAAAAACGTCAGCGGAGCAATCCCGCACAAAAAACGTCAGCGGAGCAATCCTGCACAAAAACCGTCAGCGGAGCAATCCAGCCACTTTCTACTGAATATATATATATATATAAAATACGTCAGCAGAGCAATCCCGCACAAAAAACGTCAGCGGAGCAATCCCGCACAAAATATGTCAGCGGAGCAATCTCGCACAAAATACGTCAGCGGAGCAATCTCGCACCAAATACTTCAGTGGAGCAATCTCGCACAAAAAACGTCAGCGGAGCAATCCCGCACAAAATACATCAACGGAGCAATCTCGCACAAAAAACGTCAGCGGAGCAATCCCGCACAAAATACGTCAGCGAAGCAATCCCGTACAAAAAACGTCAGCGGAGCAATCCCGCACAAAATACGTCAGCGGAGCAATCCCGCACAAAATATGTCAGTGGAGCAATCCAGCTACTTTCTACTGAATATATATATAAAATACGTCAGCAGAGCAATCCCGCACAAAATACGTCAGCGGGGCAATCCCGCACAAAAAATGTCAGCGGAGCAATCCAGCCACTTTCTGCTGAATATATATATATATATAATACGTCAGCGGAGCAATCCCGCACAAAATACGTCAGCAGAGCAATCCCGCACAAAAAACGTCAGCGGAGCAATCCCGCACAAAATACGTCAGCGGAGCAATCCAGTCACTTTCTACTGAATATATATATATATATATATAATACATCAGCGGAGCAATCCAGTCACTTTCTACTGAATATATATATATATATAATACGTCAGCAGAGCAATCCAGACACTTTCTACTGAATATATATATAAAATACGTCAGCAGAGCAATCCCGCACAAACAACGTCAGCGAATCAATCCCGCACAAAATACATCAGCAGAGCAATCCAGTCACTTTCTACTGAATATATATATATATATATATATATATATATATATATATATAATACATCAGCGGAGCAATCCAGTCACTTTCTACTGAATATATATATATATATATATATATATATATATATATATAATACATCAGCAGAGCAATCCAGCCACTTTCTACTGAATATATATATATATAATACGTCAGCGGAGCAATCCAGCCACTTTCTACTGAATATATATATATATAATACGTCAGCGGAGCAATCCAGCCACTTTCTACTGAATATATATATATATATATATATATATATATATAATACGTCAGCGGAGCAATCCAGCCACTTTCTACTGAATATATATATATATATATATATATATATATATATATAATACATCAGCAGAGCAATCCAGACACTTTCTACTGAATATATATATATATATAATACGTCAGCAGAGCAATCCAGCCACTTTCTACTGAATATATATATATATAATACGTCAGCGGAGCAATCCAGCCACTTTCTACTGAATATATATATATATATATATATATATATATATATATATATATATATATATATATATAATACGTCAGCGGAGCAATCCAGACACTTTCTACTGAATATACAGTACAGACCAAAAGTTTGGACACACCTTCTCATTTAAAGATTTTTCTGTATTTTCATGACTATGAAAATTGTACATTCACACTGAAGGCATCAAAACTATGAATTAACACATGTGGAATTATATACTTAACAAAAAGTGTGAAACAACTGAAAATATGTCTTATATTCTAGGTTCTTCAAAGTAGCCACCTTTTGCTTTGATGACTGCTTTGCACACTCTTGGCATTCTCTTGATGAGCTTCAAGCGGTAGTCACCGGAAATGGTCTTCCAACAATCTTGAAGGAGTTCCCAGAGATGCTGAGCACTTGTTGGCCCTTTTGCCTGCACTCTGCGGTCCAGCTCACCCCAAACCACCTCGATTGGGTTCAGGTCTGGTGACTGTGGAGGCCAGGTCATCTGGCGTAGCACCCCATCACTCTCCCTCTTGGTCAAATAGCCCTTACACAGCCTGGAGGTGTGTTTGGGGTCAATGTCCTGTTGAAAAATAAATGATGGTCCAACTAAACGCAAACCGGATGGAATAGCATGCCGCTGCAAGATACTGTGGTAGCCATGCTGGTTCAGTATGACTTCAATTTTGAAAAAATCCCCAACAGTGTCACCATCAAAGCACCCCCACAGCATCACACCTCATCCTCCATGCTTCACGGTGGGAACCAGGCATGTAGAGTCCATCCGTTCACCTTTTCTGCGTCGCACAAAGACATGGTGGTTGGAACCAAGACCAAATCACAGATTTCCACTGGTCTGCTGTCCATTCCTTGTGTTCTTTAGCCCAAACTTGTCTCTTCTGCTTGTTGCCTGTCCTTAGCAGTGGTTTCCTAGCAGCTATTTTACCATGAAGGCCTGCTGCACAAAGTCTCCTCTTAACAGTTCTTGTAGAGATGTGTCTGCTGCTAGAACTCTGTGTGGCATTGACCTGGTCTCTAATCTGAGCTGCTGTAAACCTACGATTTCTGAGGCTGGTGACTCGGATAAACTTATCCTCAGAAGCAGAGGTGACTCTTGGTCTTCCTTTCCTGGGGCGGTCCTCATGTGAGCCAGTTTCTTTGCAGCGCTTGATGGTTTTTGCTACTGCACTTGGGGACACTTTCAAAGTTTGCCCAATTTTTTGGACTGACTGACCTTCATTTCTTAAAGTAATGATGGCCACTCGTTTTTCTTTACTTAGCTGCTTTTTTCTTGCCATAATACAAATTCTAACAGTCTATTCAATAGAACTATCAGCTGTGTATCCACCTGACTTCTGCACAACACAACTGATGGTCCCAACCCCATTTATAAGGCAAGAAATCCCACTTGTTAAACCTGACAGGGCACACATGTGAAGTGAAAACCATTTCCGGTTACTACCTCTTGAAGCTCATCAAGAGAATGCCAAGAGTGTGCAAAGCAGTCATCAAAGCAAAAGGTGGCTACTTTGAAGAACCTAGAATATAAGACATATTTTCAGTTGTTTCACACTTTTTGTTAAGTATATAATTCCACATGTGTTAATTCATAGTTTTGATGCCTTCAGTGTGAATGTACAATTTTCATAGTCATGAAAATACAGAAAAATGTTTAAATGAGAAGGTGTGTCCAAACTTTTGGTCTGTACTGTATATATATATATGTATAATACATCAGCAGAGCAATCCAGCCACTTTCTACTGAATATATATATAATACGTCAGCAGAGCAATCCAGCCACTTTCTACTGAATATATATATATATATAATACGTCAGCGGAGCAATCCAGCCACTTTCTACTGAATATATATATATATAATACATCAGCAGAGCAATCCAGACACATTCTACTGAATATATATATATAATACGTCAGCAGAGCAATCCTGCACAAAAAACGTCAGCGGAGCAATCCCGCACAAAAAACGTCAGCGGAGCAATCCTGCACAAAAACCGTCAGCGGAGCAATCCAGCCACTTTCTACTGAATATATATATATATATAAAATACGTCAGCAGAGCAATCCCGCACAAAAAACGTCAGCGGAGCAATCCCGCACAAAATATGTCAGCAGAGCAATCTCGCACAAAATACGTCAGCGGAGCAATCTCGCACCAAATACTTCAGTGGAGCAATCTCGCACAAAAAACGTCAGCGGAGCAATCCCGCACAAAATACATCAACGGAGCAATCCCACACTAAAAACGTCAGCGGAGCAATCCCGCACAAAATACGTCAGCGAAGCAATCCCGTACAAAAAACGTCAGCGGAGCAATCCCGCACAAAATACGTCAGCGGAGCAATCCCGCACAAAATATATCAGTGGAGCAATCCAGCTACTTTCTACTGAATATATATATAAAATACGTCAGCAGAGCAATCCAGCACAAAAACAGTCAGCGGGGCAATCCCGCACAAAAAATGTCAGCGGAGCAATCCCGCACAAAAAACGTCAGTGAGCAATCCCGCACAAAATACGTCAACAGAGCAATCCCGCACAAAAAACGTCAGCGGAGCAATCCCGCACAAAATACGTCAGCGGAGCAATCCAGTCACTTTCTACTGAATATATATATATATATATATAATACATCAGCGGAGCAATCCAGTCACTTTCTACTGAATATATATATAAAATACGTCAGCAGAGCAATCCAGACACTTTCTACTGAATATATATATATATAATACGTCAGCGGAGCAATCCAGCCACTTTCTACTGAATATATATATATATATATATATATATATATATATATAATACGTCAGCGGAGCAATCCAGACACTTTCTACTGAATATATATATATATATATATAATACATCAGCAGAGCAATCCAGACACTTTCTACTGAATATATATATATAATACGTCAGCAGAGCAATCCTGCACAAAAACCGTCAGCGGAGCAATCCAGCCACTTTCTACTGAATATATATATATAAAATACGTCAGCGGAGCAATCCCGCACAAAATACATCAACGGAGCAATCCCGCACAAAAAACGTCAGCGGAGCAATCCCGCACAAAATACGTCAGCGAAGCAATCCCGTACAAAAAACGTCAGCGGAGCAATCCCGCACAAAATACGTCAGCGGAGCAATCCCGCACAACATACGTCAGCGGAGCAATCTCGCACAAAATACGTCAGCGGAGCAATCTCGCACAAAATACATCAGCGGAGCAATCCCGCACAAAATACGTCAGTGGAGCAATCCAGCTACTTTCTACTGAATATATATATAAAATACGTCAGCAGAGCAATCCCGCACAAAAAAAACGTCAGCGGAGCAATCCCGCACAAAATACGTCAGCGGAGCAATCCCGCACAAAATACGTCAGTGGAGCAATCCAGCCACTTTCTACTGAATATATATATATATAAAATACGTCAGCAGAGCAATCCCACACAAAAAACGTCAGCGAAGCAATCCCGCACAAAAAACGTCAGCAGAGCAATCCCGCACAAAATACGTCAGCGGAGCAATCCAGCCACTTTCTACTGAACATATATATAAAATACATCAGCAGAGCAATCCCGCACAAAAAACGTCAGCGGAGCAATCCCGCACAGAATACGTCAGCGAATCAATCCCGCACAAAATACGTCAGCAGAGCAATCCCGCACAAAAAACGTCAGTGGAGCAATCCCACACAAAATACGTCAGCGGAGCAATCCAGTCACTTTCTACTGAATATATATATATATAATACATCAGCGGAGCAATCCAGTCACTTTCTACTGAATATATATATATATATATATATATATATATATATATATATATATATATATATATAAAATACGTCAGCAGAGCAATCCAGCCACTTTCTACTGAATATATATATATATAATACATCAGCAGAGCAATCCTGCACAAAAAAACGTCAGCAGAGCAATCCCGCACAAAAAACGTCAGCGGAGCAATCCTGCACAAAAACCGTCAGCGGAGCAATCCAGCCACTTTCTACTGAATATATATATATAAAATACGTCAGCAGAGCAATCCCGCACAAAAAATGTCAGCGGAGCAATCCCGCACAAAAAACCTCAGCGAAGCAATCCCGCACAAAAATAGTCAGCGGTGCAATCCCGCACAAAAATCGTCAGCGGAGCAATCCCGCACAAAATACGTCAGCAGAGCAATCCCGCACAAAAAACGTCAGCGGAGCAATCCCACACAAAATACGTCAGCGGAGCAATCCAGTCACTTTCTACTGAATATATATATATAATACATCAGCGGAGCAATCCAGTCACTTTCTACTGAATATATATATATATAATACATCAGCGGAGCAATCCAGTCACTTTCTACTGAATATATATATATATATATATATATATATATATAAAATACGTCAGCAGAGCAATCCAGCCACTTTCTACTGAATATATATATATATATAATACGTCAGCGGAGCAATCCAGCCACTTTCTACTGAATATATATATATATATATAATACGTCAGCGGAGCAATCCAGACACTTTCTACTGAATATATATATATAATACGTCAGCAGAGCAATCCTGCACAAAAAAACGTCAGCGGAGCAATCCCGCACAAAAAACGTCAGCGGAGCAATCCTGCACAAAAACCGTCAGCGGAGCAATCCAGCCACTTTCTACTGAATATATATATATAAAATACGTCAGCAGAGCAATCCCGCACAAAAAATGTCTGCGGAGCAATCCCGCACAAAAAACCTCAGCGAATCAATCCCGCACAAAAATAGTCAGCGGAGCAATCCCGCACAAAAATCGTCAGCGGAGCAATCCCGCACAAAATACGTCAGCGGAGCAATCCAGCCACTTTCTACTGAATATATATATAAAATACGTCAGCAGAGCAATCCCGCACAAAAAACGTCAGCGGAGCAATCCAGCACAAAAACCGTCAGTGGAGCAATCCCGCACAAAAAACGTCAGCGGAGCAATCCCGCACAAAATACGTCAGCGGAGCAATCCAGCCACTTTCTACTGAATATATATATAAAATACGTCAGCAGAGTAATCCCGCACAAAATACGTCAGCGAAGCAATCCCGCACAAAATACGTCAGCGGAGCAATCCCGTACAAAAAACGTCAGCGAAGCAATCCCGCACAAAATACGTCAGCGGAGCAATCCCGCACAAAAAATGTCAGCGGAGCAATCCCGCACAAAAAACCTCAGCGAAGCAATCCCGCACAAAAATAGTCAGCGGAGCAATCCCGCACAAAATACGTCAGCGGAGCAATCCAGTCACTTTCTACTGAATATATATATATATATATATATATATATAATACATCAGCGGAGCAATCCAGTCACTTTCTACTGAATATATATATATATATATATAATACGTCAGCAGAGCAATCCAGACACTTTCTACTGAATATATATATAAAATACGTCAGCAGAGCAATCCCGCACAAAAAACGTCAGCGAATCAATCCCGCACAAAATACGTCAGCAGAGCAATCCAGTCACTTTCTACTGAATATATATATATATATATATATATATATATATATAATACGTCAGCAGAGCAATCCCGCACAAAATACGTCAGCAGAGCAATCCAGCCACTTTCTACTGAATATATATATAAAATACGTCAGCAGAGCAATCCAGCCACTTTCTACTGAATATATATATATATATATATATATAATACGTAAGCGGAGCAATCCAGCCACTTTCTACTGAATATATATATATATAATACGTCAGCGGAGCAATCCAGCCACTTTCTACTGAATATATATATATAATACGTCAGCGGAGCAATCCAGACACTTTCTACTGAATATATATATATATATATATATATATATATATATATATAATACATCAGCAGAGCAATCCAGCCACTTTATACTGAATATATGTATATATATATAATACGTCAGCGGAGCAATCCAGCCACTTTATACTGAATATATGTATATATATATAATACGTCAGCGGAGCAATCCAGCCACTTTATACTGAATATATATATATATAAAATACGTCAGCAGAGCAACCCAGACACTTTCTACTGAATATATATATATAATACGTCAGCAGAGCAATCCTGCACAAAAAACGTCAGCGGAGCAATCCCGCACAAATACCGTCAGCGGAGCAATCCCGCACAAAAACCGTCAGCGGAACAATCCAGCCACTTTCTACTGAATATATATATAAAATATGTCAGCAGAGCAATCCCGCACAAAAAATGTCAGCGGAGCAATCCCGCACAAAAAACCTCAGCGAAGCAATCCCGCACAAAAAACGTCAGCGGAGCAATCCCGCACAAAAACCGTCAGCGGAGCATTCCAGCCACTTTCTACTGAATATATATATATAAAATATGTCAGCAGAGCAATCCCGCACAAACTACATCAGCGGAGCAATCCTGCAGAAAATACGTCAGCGGAGCAATCCCGCAGAAAATATGTCAGCGGAGCAATCCAGCCACTTTATACTGAATATATATATATATAATACATCAGCGGAGCAATCCAGCCACTTTATACTGAATATATGTATATATATATATATATATATATATATATATATATAATACGTCAGCGGAGCAATCTAGCCACTTTCTACTGAATATATATATATATATATATATAATACGTCAGCAGAGCAATCCAGCCACTTTATACTGAATATATATATACAGTATAATACGTCAGCGGAGCAATCCAGCCACTTTATACTGAATATATATATATATAATACATCAGCGGAGCAATCCTGCCACTTTCTACTGAATATATATATAAAATACGTCAGCAGAGCAATCCAGCCACTTTCTACTGAATATATATATATATAATACGTCAGCGGAGCAATCCAGACACTTTCTACTGAATATATATATATAATATGTCAGCAGAGCAATCCATCCACTTTCTACTGAATATATATATATAATACGTCAGCAGAGCAATCCAGCCACTTTATACTGAATATATATATATATAATACGTCAGCGGAGCAATCCAGACACTTTATACTAAATATATATATATATATAATACATCAGCGGAGCAATCCAGCCACTTTCTACTGATTATATATAATGCGTCAGCAGAGCAATCCAGCCACTTTCTACTGAATATATATATATAATATGTCAGCAGAGCAATCCAGCCACTTTCAGCTTGAAAAAAATACTGTCAGAAGAAGGGCTGACCGTCATAATCTCACCCAAAAAAAGCATCAACCGATGCGCAAAGCTGACGCTGAGAGGCATAGGTCTGCCCAAGAGAGTATGACAGACGGTGAGCTTCAGCAGCATCGCAAAGCCAATGCTGAGAGACACAGAGTGGCCCGTACTAAACATCCTGCCCGCTGGGGGAAGAACGTAAGATTTCGCAACACTGCTTTGCTTACTGAAAACTTCAATGAAGACGACATTGAGGCATGCTACCTTGGCCCAATGAACAATAAATGCTCATTTTGTAATGCCAACCATTTCCAAAATGAAATTACAACAAACTGTTGTCATAGTGGAACCATCAAACTGGAAGAAGTACGAATGCATCCCTATATTACTAATTGCATGAAGAGATCAGAACCAAACTCGAAGAATTTTATGGAAAACACTAGATGGTGGCCCGATTCTAACGCATCGGGTATTCTAGAATAGGCATGCGGCCGACCGGGCGCAATCAGCAGAGCGGTATTTAAATTTGGCGCCAAAATCGCTGATTGGTCGAGGCCGGCAACCGCGACCAATTAGCAAAGCGGTGTTAAAATTTGGCGCCTATATCGCAGATTGGTCACGGCCGGCGGTCGCGACTAATCAGCAGAGCGGGGTTTAAATTTTGTGCCAATAATGCTGATTGGTCGCGGCCAGCGAACGCGACCAATCAGCAGAGCGTTATTTAAATTTGGCGGCAATAATGGTGATTGGTCACGGCCGCGACTAATCAGCAGAGCGGTGTTTAAATTTGTCGCCAATAATGCTGGTTATTCGTGACCGGTAACCGCGACCAATGAGCAGAGCGGTGTTTAAATATGGCGCCAATATCGCTGATTGGTCGCGGCCGGCCACCACGACCAATCAGCGAAGCGGTGTTTAAATTTGGCGGCAATATCGCTGATTGGTCACGGCCGGTGGTTGCGACTAATCAGCAGAGCGAGGTTTAAATTTGGCACCAATACTGCTGATTGGTCGCGGCCGGCGACCGCGACCAATCAGCAGAGCGGGGTTTAAATTTGGCGCCAATACTGCTCATTGGTCGCGGCCGGCGACCGCAACCAATCAGCAGAGCGTTGTTTAAATTTGGCGCCAATCTCGCTGATTGGTCGCTGACGCCAGACGCGACCAATCAGCAGAGCGTTGTTTAAATTTGGCGCCAATCTCGCTGATTGGTCGCGTCTGGCGTCCGCGACTAATCAGCAGAGCGGTGTTTAAATTTGGCGCCAATCTCGCTGATTGGTAGCAGTCGCCGGCGGCCGCGACCAATCAGCACAGCGGTGTTTAAATTTAGCGCCAATCTCGCTGATTGGTCGCGGCCGGCCACCGCGACCAATGAGTAGAGCGGCGTTTAAATTTGCCGCCCATCTCGCTGATTGGTCGCGGCCGGCCACCGCGACCAATGAGCAGAGCGGCGTTTAAATTTGCCGCCCATCTCGCTGATTGGTCGCGGTCGGCCACCGCGACCAATCAGCAGAGCGGCGTTTAAATTTGCAGCCTATATCGCTGATTGGTCGCGGCCGGCGACCGCGACCAATCAGCAGAGCGGCGTTTACATTTTCCGCCGATATCGCTGATTGGTCGCGGTGGCCGGCCACGACCAATCAGCAGATCGGCGTTTAAATTTGCCGCCCATCTCGCTGGTTGGTCGCGGTGGCCGGCCGCGATTAATCAGAGTGGCGTTTAAATTTGCCGGACATCTCGCTGATTGGTCGCGGCCGGCCACCGCGACCAATCAGCAGAGCAGCGTTTAAATTTGCCGCCCATCTCGCTCATTGGTCGCGGTGGCCGGCCGCGATTAATCAGCAGAGTGGCGTTTAAATTTGCCTCCCATCTCGCTGATTGGTCGCGGCCGGCCACCGCGACCAATCAGCGTCGTATTAGTGTGGGCCCGGGAGCGGCGCTGCTTGTGCGGCTCCATATTAGCGAGGACCGGGGAGCGGCGCTGCCTGTGCGGCTCCTTCTGCTGCGAGAAGCCGGGAGATGAGCGGCTACTCGCAGCAGAAGCATCCCGACCGGCGGCGCCGCTCCCCGGTCCTCCGTTCACACTTGCTGTCGGGAGATCAGCGGGCCAAGCCGCTGATCTTCCGACGCTGGAGGTCAGCGGCGCCGGTCGGGGTAGTTGTGCTGCTAGCGCCGCTCATCTCCCCGCTGCATCGCCGCTGACCTCCGTCTGGCAGATGAGCCGCTAATGGCCGCCATCTTTTTTCAGAAATCCCGCGGCGCTGATTGGCCGCTGCCGGACCAATGAGCGACGCGGGATTTCCTGGACAGACAGACAGACAGAAAGACAGACAGAAAGACAGACAGACAGATAGACAGACAGACGGGATAAGACAATTATATATATAGATAAGATCATACAATAGTACAAACGCTTTTGCATCAATGGGCGCACAAATTGACCAATCAATTAACAGGCGAACAGGTCCTTTCTGTTACAGAATCCATGGGCAAATTTACCATGCAACATCTGCATTGCACCCTAACCAAGGTGAATCACCAACATACGCCCAGTTATATATTCTGGATTCGGCTCAAGCCTTGAATGAAAGAATGCACAATCCAGCCAACAGTGGATGCATTCATAAATAAATCTACAAAGAATTCTCGAAGATATCAATCCTTTCTCCAGAGAATACAAAAATATGTTGCAATTTGAACAAGAAGAAATGCTAAAAGCATATCTAGAAAACCAAACGCCAATTGAATATAGCATGATTTTCGTGAGAGAAAATGTAAATACTATGCACCACGGCAGAATCAATGCTCTAACTGCCAGAGGGGAAATTGCTGCCATTTTCCACAGCACAGATGGTGCACCCCTAGAAAACCGTGACATTACCATTCATCCAAAAAGTGGGATTTTACAAAATATATCTATTCTGAGTAGACTCTATGACCCAATGTGCTACCCTTTGATTTTCCCTTATGGGGACTGTGGGTGAACTACAGAACTAAAAAAAACAGTTGGTCAAGGAAATGTGACTCAACTGAAATGGTGTTCATACCACTTTGCCATTCGTGATGGTACTTTTAACCAGTTCCTTAATGCAGGAAAGCTGACACACCAATTTATGGTTGATGCCTATTGCAAAACTGAGGCCAACCGTTTGAATTGGGTGCGCACAAAAATCAAAGTATTGTAAGAGCTGAAGAATATGACGTCCTTCACCAATTCGTGACCAGCCACCATTTCATGAACATAAATATCCTACCTGGAAAACAAGTCATATTGCCATCAACTTTCCAAGGAAGTCCAAGAAATATGGCACAAAACTACCAAGATGCCATGGCAATGGTCAGGAAATATGGCAAACCAGACCTATTTGTAACAGTAACGTGCAATCCAAAATGGAGGGAAATCAGGGAAAACTTACTTCCCAGTCAGCAACCATGCGACAGGCCCGATTTAGTAGCTTGAGTATTTAACATGAAACTAAAATTGCTACTTGGAGACCTAACCACATACCACAGATTTGGACGTGTTAATGGTATGGTGTATGTAATTGAGTTCCAAAAAAGAGGGCTCCCTCATGGACACATATTGGCATTTATGGCCCCGGAATACAAAGCCTGGGAAAAAGAAAGAATTGACAAAATTATTTGTGCAGAGCTCCCGCACAAAGACACTCATTCTAAGCTTTATGAAACTGTAAAATCTTGCATGATACACGGTCCATGTGGTCCACTTAATCCAAATGCACCATGCATGAACAATGGGAACTGTACTAAAGGTTTTCCCAAGGATTTCTGTTACGAAACTAATAGCAATGTAAATGGATACCCTAAATATCAACGCCGGAATGATAACAACTTTGTTGAACTTGGTGAAAACAGGGTTGATAATAGATGGGTTGTACCTTAATCCTTATCTTTCCTTAAAATACAATGCCCACATAAACGTTGAGATTTGCAGTTCTATACAAAGTGTAAAATATTTGTTCAAATAATTTTACAAAGGGCATGATTGTGCAAATATCCAGTTTGTTACTGCTGCCACAGAACAAGAAGCCACGGTTGAATGGGATGAAGTAAAAAATTACTTAGAAACTTGATATGTAAGTGCACCTGAAGCATGCTGGAGACTCAGGGAATATAAAATGCACCATCAAACTGATCATGTGGAAAGATTAAATGTCCACCTCGAGGACAAGCATACAATATGGTTTATACCAGGTAAAGAAGCTGTAGCTGTGCAGCAGAAAAACACCAAGTCTAAACTTCTTGCTTGGTTTAAACTGAATCGGGAAGATCCTAATGCCCAACAATATTTATACATTGAAATCCCTGAACATTACACTTGGGATGAAAAAAATGTTAAATGGAAACCACGTTGCAAATGTCATAAAATCACAATTGGCAGAATGTTTAACGTTAGTCCATTAGACAGAGAATAATACTTTCTCCAAATTCTCCTTCTGAATGTTAGAGGCGCAACATCTTTTGAGGATCTCAGAACAACTGAAGGAAACCGTTTTGCTACTTTCCAAGAAGCCTGTATTGCAAGAGGGTTAACTGATGATGACCCTGAATGGGATACTTGCCTAACAGAAGCTGCCACTTATCAAATGCAAATACAACTTAGACAATTGTTTGCATTTATTTGCATCATGTGTGAGCCATCTAATGCTGCTGCATTGTTTCAAAGGCACAATAAAAATCTCATGGAAGACTATACCAGACGTTTCCCTCATGTAGAAAAGGCCCTCTATATGACATTACATGAAATTGAGTCTGTGTTACGGACACATGGAGAGTCATTACAAGATTTTGGCCTACAACTTCCTGTTGGCAAGTACGATGATCCAATCAATTCTGGCAAATATTACGATCCTGTTGCGGAAAAGGCTTTGTTTAAGGAGAAATTCCTAATGTTAAACCCAGGACAACGAAAGGCTTTCAAAAAAATCAGAGAATCTTTTGAGAATCCCAACTTGGAAAAACGTCTATTTTTTATTGACTGACCTGGTGGAAGTGGTAAAACATTCCTGTATAATACAATCATGCATTACGTTTGGAGCAAAAATGAATTAGTCTTGCCATGTACATTTACAGGCATTGCTGCTACTTTGCTGGAAGGAGGCCAAACTTCCCATAATCTGTTCAAACTGCCTATACCAATTAATGAAACGTCGACGTGCAATAATCGTTATGGCAGCAATACTGCCAATGAGTTGAAAAACACCAAACTCATAATCTGGGACGAAGCTTCTATGGCTCCAGCTCATGCTGTAAATTCAGTTGACACCTTCTACAAAGAACTCATGGCTGAAGATCCAAAAGTTCCCTCCAAAAAAACGTTCGGAGGTGCGGTGTTTGTTTTTAGTGGAGATTTTCGACAAATCCTTCCTGTTGTACCACATGGCAGCAGAACCAAAATAATTTCTGCATGCATGAAGAACAGCAATTGTTGGAGGAATATTGAAGTCCTCAAATTGGACCAAAACATGCGTACCAATGAGGACAATGTCCCACAAGAACATCAAGGCTTTTCCCAATGGCTTTTAAACCTCGGAGATGGAAAACTTCAAGATCCAGGACTAGATGAAGTTATCTTTGAAATTCCTTCTGTCTGCATTGAAAATGGATGTATTGTTGATGCTGTCTTTCCTCAAGTCATACAACCAGAAAATGAAAGCATTGCAAACCGTGCAATCCTAACTCCAAAAAACCAACATTCACATGAACTGAATGAAAATGTTCTTAGACGAATTCAGTCTGAATTGAAATGCTACACCAGTATTGATTCCACTCAGCAAGATACTGCAAATGCTGAGGAAGCGGCAAACTATCCAATGGAGTTCTTAAACAGCTTTACGCCTGGTGGTATGTCTCCTCATAGATTACATTTGAAAGTTGGAGCAGTAGTCATGCTATTAAGAAACCTTAACTCAACAAGAGGTCTTTGCAATGGCACCAGAATGGTTGTGAAGCAAATGATGTCAAAAGTCATTGACTGTGAAATCCTCACCGTATCATTTAAAGGTACAAGGGTATTCATTCCCAGAGTTATTCTGGCACCAAGCGATCCTGATCTTCCTTTTACTTTAAAACGAAAACAGCTTCCCTTAAGACTTGCTTATGCTATGACCATCAACAAAAGTCAAGGACAAACACTGGATTCAGTTTGCATATATTTGCCATCTCCAGCCTTCAGCCATGGCCAACTTTATGTCGCCTTTTCAAGGACAAAATCCTTCCAGCAAGTCAAAGTTTTTGCTACTGATCAACAAGGCAACTTAAAGAAAGACCACAGAGTTTACACCAAAAATGTTGTTTACAGAGAAGTTTTTGCACAATAATTTTTTTTTCCAGCTAATAGTTTAATAAAATGTAAAATGTTATATATAACAGTGAATGTGTCTTTCTGTTCAAAGCCAAAATGGGTGGCGCCTGTGCAGTGTGGTGCCTGAGTCAGAGCGTGTGCATACTGCACTACAATGACATTTTAGTGAAGACACTGTGTGTGCAAATTCCCAGACACAGTGTCTTCAAGAAAATGGCGCCAGATATTGTGAGATGCGCATACGTTGACTCAGGTGCTATTTTATGGGAGCAGCACATGACAGGATGGGGGCACAGGATGGGAGCACCACATTACAGAGTGGGGGCGCAGGATGGCAGCAGCACTTGACAGGATGAGGGCGCAGGATGGGAGCAGCACATGACAGGATGGGGGCGCAGGATGGGAGCACCACATTACAGAATGGGGGCGCAGGATGGCAGCAGCACACACCAGGATGGGGGAGCAGGATGGCAGCAGCACATGACAGGATGAGGGCGCAGGATGGGAGCAGCACATGACAGGATGGGGGCGCAGGGTGGCAGCAGCACTTGACAGGAGGGGGGCGCAGGATGGGAGCACCACATTACAGAATGGGGGCGCAGGATCGGAGCAGCACATGACAGGATGGGAGCAGCACATGACAGGATGAGGCGCAGGATGGGAGCAGCACATGACAGAATGGGGGCGCAGGATGGCAGCAGCACATGACAGGATGAGGGCGCAGGATGGGAGCAGCACATGACAGGATGAGGGCGCAGGATGGGAGCAGCACATGACAGAATGAGGCGCAGGATAGGAGCAGCACATGACAGGATGGGGGCGCAGGATAGGAGCACCACATTACAGAATGGGGGCGCAGGATGGGAGCAGCACATGACTGGATGGGGTAAGCACATACCAGGATGGGAGCAGCACATGACAGGATTTGGGCGCAGGATGGCAGCAGCACTTGACAGGATGGGGGCGCAGGATGGGAGCACCACATTACAGAATGGGGGCGCAGGATGGGAGCAGCACATGACAGAATGGGGGCGCAGGATGGGAGCACCACATTATAGAATGGGGGTGCAGGATGGCAGCAGCACTTGACAGGATGGGGGCGCAGGATGGGAGCACCACATTACAGAATGGGGGCGCAGGATGGCAGCAGCACATGACAGGATGGGGGCGCAGGATGGGAGCAGCCCATGACAGGATGGGGGCGCAGGATGGGAGCAGCCCATGACACGATGGGGGCGCAGGATGGGAGCAGCACATGACAGGATGGGGGCGCAGGATGGGAGCAGCACATACCAGAATGGGGGCAGAGGATGGGAGCAGCACATTACTGAATGGGGGCGCAGGATGGGAGCAGCACATTACAGAATGGGGGCGCAGAATGAGAGCAGCACATACCAGAATGGGGGCGCAGGATGGGAGCAGCACATGACAGGATAGGGGCGCAGGATGGGTGCAGCACATGACAGAATTGGGGCGCAGGATGGGAGCAACACATGACAGGATAGGGGTGCAGGATGGGAGCAGCACATGACAGGATGGGGGTGCAGGATGGGAGCAGCACATGACAGGATGGGGGTGCAGGATGGGAGCAGCACATGACAGGATGGGGGCGCAGGATGGGAGCAGCACATACCAGGATGGGGGTGCAGGATGGGAGCAGCACATGACAAGATGGAGGCCATATACCAATATAAATGCTCGCCACCCGGGCGTAAAACGGGTTCAATAGCTAGTAATAATAATAATAATATTAGCAAATGGATACCTAAGGTCCTGCCATGCAGGCACATGAGGAAAGAGACAGCGAATCAGAAGAACGACACTACATTTCTAATTGGAAGTATTTGCTAATATTATTATTATTACACCTACTAAATATTGGGATAAGATCTTGGAGATGGGAATACCCCTTCAAGGCTAATGTATAGCAGATGTGAGCATAGCCATACCTGTACAGTACATTGGTACCATTTGATTTAGGTAAAGCCGAGATTCTAAAGAAATGTAACTTTATGGGTCAAGCAATCATGTTGAAAAAAAACTGAGTATTTTTAAGCAAGTAACAGATCACTTGATCTACTAAATCAGCTTGTCTTATTTGACGCAATTATCAGAAATTCAAGATTTTTCATTTATATGCAATTCATGCAATCTAGCATCAATGGGACCTGGTAAATGCCACATGGTAAATAAACCGCATTAATTGCCATGTTAGTAGAACATGCAAACATCAAGTTCTGGATATCTTCTTGTATCAATAATAATAATCCAAATAATTATTTGATTTTTAACAGTGACAATGCAGAAAATATGTATTTCTTCTCTGAAATTGCCCTTACACTAAACGAACCTGATGACAGCACTGCTCCCACGGATAGTCGGCATCGGCCAGACCAGCGATTAATGGAGAATGGCAAGTGGGATGAGGCCAGTGGGGAGAAGCAGCGGCTAGAGGAAAAACAGAGAGCTGTTCGGAGGAGAAGAGAGGCAGAGGCGGTGGAGGCCTTAGAAGAAGGTATATCGGTTTGTCTATTTTTATGTGAATAATTGTATTTTACTAGATGACTTTTAAAGGGGGTCCATTAGGTGAAACTGACAGTATAAGCTAAGCACATATCTTGTAGGGGATACAGCCCTTATCAAAATTGCACCTATAGTGTTCTGGTTGGTACCTCTGTTCTTCTGCAACTAAAGTTTAATTGAACATGCTAATCAGGTTACATGGTGCACCCTGGTGTGGCCAAGAAAAGGGGAGGCCAACATCAACGAATAAAAAACACTTTATTTTCTTCTTTGTTAAAATAATACACAAGCCACATAAAAACACAGGAGAAAGCATTACGCGTTTCAGGCTCTTTAGTACACTATGACGTACTAAACGAACTACTGAAAGAGCCTGAAATGCGTAAATCAGTGAATGCTTTCTCCTGTTTTAGGTGGCTTGTGTATCATTTTAACAAAGAAAATAAACTGTCTTTTATTTGTTGATGTTGGCTCCCTTATGTTTGGATTACACTATGGAAATAATAAAAGAACAATCCCACCAATAGTTTCAGGTGCTGTCCTTTTTGTATGATCCAGGTCTGGTCCCTTGTGCCAGGTCAGCTCACTTCAGTAGTCAATTTATAGAGAGAAGGACATCAGGGGGGAGGCAATGACCACAACTCACACAATACCCCCAACCATTCTCAAGGAGAGCCATATTGATACTACCACTTGCATTTGGGCAAGTGATGCCCCTGCCTATACCTTTATTGACCCCTTGTCTCCCCTGATGAGTTTTCAAACAAAACGCGTAGGGAGCTCTATGGGGAATTGATTTGTGGTTCCCAAGGCTCTCTTTGAGAATGGTTGGGGGTATTGTGTGGGTTGTGGTTATTACCTCACCCCCTGATGTCCTTCTCTCTATAAATTGACTACTGAAGTGAGCTGACCTGGCACAAGGGACCAGACCTGGATCTTACAAAAAGGACAGCACCTGAAACTATTGGTGAGATTGATCCTTTATTATTTCTATACCCTTTACATATAGATAGGTATAGGTATTACCTGAATTTATGTTGTGTGTCTCTTATTGAGCCTATAGCTCTTTCTAATTAGTTATGTTAAAGGTTATATTTTAAAATACCCTCTACACTGCTGTATACACATTGGATTACACTATGCTTACCGTGCATCTCCTATTGCAGAGAGTGAGCCAGGAGGCTCAGTTTATGCAGAATAAGGGCAGTGATTACAGCACTAAAGGTTCAATGTTTATAGGGACTCTGTCGAATAAAGATTTAGGCCCGATTCATTATTGCATTTGCACTTTCGTTGAGCTTTTGGTGTTTTGCCCCTTTGTTTTTGTTCACGCCATTTTGAAAGTCACTTTTTTACACGTTTGTCTGTGTTTTCTTTTGTTCTTTATTAGTTCGTGGGCAGAGTTTAGAGTTTCCAGATGTACTCCGGTACTTCCCCAAAGTGATTTCATATTTGCCTGAAAATTTGGCCCGAATTCTGCAAGATTTTAGCAGAACATGTGACCTTTTTTTGCGCTAAACTGTCAAATAACAGGTTAAAGGCGAAAAAAAGAGCGTTTTTTTTATTTTGATCGATATTCATGAACTTCCTGCACCAATTTAAGAATTCGATTAAACTGTCAGTTTAGGCTGATGGACTTTTATAAAGGAGTATTTTCAAGTTTGGAAGTTATTCCATATCAATGAGATAGGGGATAACTTTTGATTGCTAGGACCCCACCGATCCTGAGAACCAGTGCTCTAAAGAGCCCAATGTAAATGTAGCCGTGGCTGATCATGCTCACTGCCGCTCCCTTTATTAATAGGACCGCATTCAATTGGCCTTCAAGCTCTCCCATAAGAATGAATGGAACGGTGGGGGACCCAGCAGGCCCTTACATAGAAATCATGGGGCCCCATAGCGGAAGTTCTAATTGGGCCCCCAGCCCCCCCCCAAAAAATAAAAATAAATAATTGTCGGGGTCACAGTAGAGCATATCACACAACATTCCAGCCTTTACATAGTAATTATCCCCCTGCTGAAGTGTTATATTCCTCTTTCATTGCCACCAAAAAGTATCATGCAAACAAAAGTGCCCCCCAAACACAGTATGATACCCCCCATGGTGAATTCCTCCTCATGCATAGTATAATGACCCTACTGTACCCCACCTCAACTCCCAAGGCAATGTATGGTGACCACAACACAGTATGATCTCCCAACTGTGACCCCCACACAGCCCTCCATGCAGTATAATGGGCGCCTACATATAGTATAATGGCCTGCACTAGCCCTCCAAACAGTATAATGACCCCCACACAGTATGAAGGACCCCATAAAAACCTTCACACTGTATAATTGCTTGCATACAGTATAATGGACCCCCACATATTATAATGGCCCCACATAGCCTTCCATATAGTATAATGCACCCCCCATAATCCTCCATATAGTATAATGCACTCCCCATGGTCCTCCATAGAATATAATGCACTCCCCATGGTCCTCCACGCAATATAATGTACCCCCCATGGTCCTCTATACAAGTATAATGCACCCCCCATGGTCCGCCGCACAATATAATGTGCCCACCATGATCCTCCATACAGTATAATGCACCCCCATGGTCCTCCATGCAGTATAATGCACCCCCATGGTCCTCCATGCAGTATAATGCATCCCCATGGTCCTCTATACAAGTATAATACCCCCCATGGTCCTCCACACAATATAATATTCCCACCATGATCCTCCATACAGTATAATGCACCCCCGTGGTCTTCCACACAGTATAATGTGCCCACCATGGCCCTCAACACAGTATAATGCACCCCCATGGTCCTCCATGCAGCATAATGCACCCCATGGTCCTCCATGCAGCATAATGCACCCCTATGGTCCTCCATACAGTATAATGCACCCCCATGGTGCTCCATGCAGTATAATGCACCCTCTATGGTCCTGCATACAGTATAATGCACCCCCATGGTCCTCCATACAATATAATGCACCCCCCATGGTCCTCCATACAGCATAATGCACCTCCATGGTCCTCCACACAGTATAATGCACCCCTTGGTCCTCCATACAGTATAATGCACCCCCATGGTCCTCCATACAGTATAATGCACCTCCATGGTCCTCCACGCAGTATAATGCACCCCCCAATGGTCCTCCATGCAGTATAATGCACCCCCTATGGTCCTGCATACAGTATAATGCACTCTCCATAGTTCTCCATACAATATAATGCACCCCCATAGTCCTCCATACAGTACAATGCACCCCCCATGGTCCCGCATACAGTATAATGCACCAACCATGGTCCTCCATGCAATATAATGCACTCCCATGGTCCTCCATACAATATAACGCACCCCCTATGGTCCTCTATACAGCATAATGCACCCCATGGTCCTCCACACAGTATAATGCACCCCCATGGTCCTCCACATAGTATAATGCACCACCATGGTCATCCACACAGTATAATGCACTTCCATGGTCCTCCATACAGTATAATGCACCCCCATGGTCCTCCATGCAGCATAATGCACCACCATGGTCCTCCATACAGTATAATGCACCCCTATGGTGCTCCATACAGTATAATGCACCCTCTATGGTCCTGCGTACAGTATAATTCACCCCCATGGTCCTCCATACAATATAATGCACCCCCCATGGTCCTCCATACAGCATAATGTACCTCCATGGTCCTCCACACAGTATAATGCACCCCTTGGTCCTCCATGCAGTATAATGCACCCCCCATGGTCCTCCTTCAGCATAATGCACCCCCCATGGTCCTCCATACAGTATAATGCACCCCCATAGTCCTCCATGCAGTATAATGTGCCCACTATGGTCCTCCACACAGTATAATGCACTCCCATGGCCCCCCATGCAGCATAATGCACCCCCTTGTTCCTCCATGCAGCATAATGCACCCCCATGGTCCTCCATACAGTATAATGCACCCTCTATGGTCCTGCATACAGTATAATGCACCCCCATGGTCCTCCATACAATATAATGCACCCCCATGGTCCTCCATACAGCATAATGCACCTCCATGGTCCTCCACACAGTATAATGCACCCCTTGGTCCTCCATACAGTATAATGCACCCCCATGGTGCTCCATGCAGTATAATGCACCCTCTATGGTCCTGCATACAGTATAATGCACCCCCATGGTCCTCCATACAATATAATGCACCCCCCATGGTCCTCCATACAGCATAATGCACCTCCATGGTCCTCCACACAGTATAATGCACCCCTTGGTCCTCCATACAGTATAATGCTCCCCCATGGTCCTCCATACAGTATAATGCACCCCCATGGTCCTCCATGCAGTATAATGCACCCCATGGTCCTCCATGCAGTATAATGCATCCCCATGGTCCTCTATACAAGTATAATACCCCCCATGGTCCTCCACACAATATAATATTCCCACCATGATCCTCCATACAGTATAATGCACCCCCATGGTCTTCCACACAGTATAATGTGCCCACCATGGCCCTCAACACAGTATAATGCACCCCCATGGTCCTCCATGCAGCATAATGCACCCCATGGTCCTCCATGCAGCATAATGCACCCCTATGGTCCTCCATACAGTATAATGCACCCCCATGGTGCTCCATGCAGTATAATGCACCCTCTATGGTCCTGCATACAGTATAATGCACCCCCATGGTCCTCCATACAATATAATGCACCCCCCATGGTCCTCCATACAGCATAATGCACCTCCATGGTCCTCCACACAGTATAATGCACCCCTTGGTCCTCCATACAGTATAATGCACCCCCATGGTCCTCCATACAGTATAATGCACCCCCATGGTCCTCCACACAGTATAATGCACCCCCATGGTCCTCCATATAGTATAATGCACCCCCCATGGTCCTCCACACAGTATAATGCACCCCCCATGGTCCTCCATACAGTATAATGCACCCCCCATGGTCCTCCACGCAGTATAATGCACCCCCCAATGGTCCTCCATGCAGTATAATGCACCCCCTATGGTCCTGCATACAGTATAATGCACTCCCCATAGTCCTCCATACAATATAATGCACCCCCATAGTCCTACATACAGTACAATGCACCCCCATGGTCCTCCATACAGTATAATGCACCCCCCATGGTCTTCCATACAGCATAATGCACCCCATGGTCCTCCATGTAGTATAATGCACTCCCCATGGTCCTCCATGCAGTATAATGCACTCCCCCATGGTCCTCCATGCTGTATAATGCACTCCCGCAATGGTCCTCCATATAGTATAATGCCCCCAGATGGGCCTCCATATAGTATAAAGCCCCCCCGTGGTCCTCCATGCAGTGTAATGCACTCTTCATGGTCCTCCATGCAGTACAATGCACTCCTCATACTGTATTATGGCCACCAGTCACTGATTTAAAAAAAATAAATACAATACTAACCTCTCCTGGTTCCAGCCGATCCTCCAATCCCCTCAGTGTGCAGTGTGAAGCGCAGGACATCTCAGAGCAGTGGGTGCCCTGTAATGATGTCATACGTCGAAGAAGAATGATGGGAGTGGAAACTCCTTCTGACGCTCCCTCCTCCATCATCATTGCTTGCACTGGGCCCACCCTCCGGCCGTCAGCGTGAGCAATGATGATGGAGGAGGACGCGTCAGAAGACGTTTCCATTCCCATCATTCTGTGCAGGCGAGCGCCTGGGCAGTGCGGGTGCTAACGGGCGGAGGCGGGGCCCGATGCGGTGAGGGCCCACTTGCGGTGAAGGCCCGCTGTGGGCCCCCCCGGCTCAAGGGTCCCATAGCAGTGGCGTGGCCTGCCACCATTGGCAGTACACCACTGCATATATGCACACACATATATATATATACTGTGTGTGTATACAGTACAGACCAAAAGTTTGGACACACCTCATTTAAAGATTTTTCTGTATTTTCTTGACTATGAAAATTGTACATTCACACTGAAGGCATCAAAACTATGAATTAACACACATGGAATTATATAGTTAACAAAAAAATGTGAAACAACTGAAAATATGTCTTATATTCTAGGTTCTTCGAAGTAGCCACCTTTTGCTTTGATGACTGCTTTCCACACTCTTGGCATTCTCTTGATGAGCTTCAAGAGGTAGTCACCGGAAATGGTCTTCCAACAATCTTGAAGGAGTTCCCAGAGATGCTTAGCACTTGTTGGCCCTTTTGCCTTCACTCTGCGGTCCAGCTCACCCCAAACCATCTCGATTGGGTTCAGGTCTGGTGACTGTGGAGGCCAGGTCATCTGGCGTAGCACCCCATCACTCTCCTTCTTGGTCAAATACCCCTTACACAGCCTGGAGGTGTGTTTGGGGTCATTGTCCTGTTGAAAAATAAATGATGGTCCAACTAAACACAAACCGGATGGAATAACATGTCGCTGCAAGATGCTGTGGTATTCATGCTGGTGCAGTATGCCTTCAATTTTGAATAAATCCCCAACAGTGTCACCAGCAAAGCACCCCCACACCATCACACCTCCTCCTCCGTGCTTCACGGTGGGAGCCAGGCATGTAGAGTCCATCTGTTCACCTTTTCTGCGTCGCACAAAGACACGGTGGTTGGAACCAAAGATCTCAAATTTGGACTCATCAGACCAAAGCACAGATTTCCACTGGTCTAATGTCCATTCCTTGTGTTCTTTAGCCCAAACAAGTCCCTTCTGCTTGTTGCCTGTCCTTAGCAGTGGTTTCCTAGCAGCTATTTTACCATGAAGGCCTGCTGCACAAAGTCTCCTCTTAACAGTTGTTGTAGAGATGTGTCTGCTGCTAGAACTCTGTGTGGCATTGACCTGGTCTCTAATCTGAGCTGCTGTTAACCTGCGATTTCTGAGGCTGGTGACTCGGATAATCTTATCCTCAGAAGCAGAGGTGACTCTTGGTCTTCCTTTCAAGGGGCGGTCCTCATGTGAACCAGTTTCTTTGTAGCGCTTGATGGTTTTTGCAACTGCACTTGGGGACACTTTCAAAATTTTCCCAATTTTTTGGACTGACTGACCTTCATTTCTTAAAGTAATGATGGCCACTCGTTTTTCTTTACTTAGCTGCTTTTTTCTTGCCATAATACAAATTCTAACAGTCTATTCAGTAGGACTATCAGCTGTGTATCCACCAGACTTCTGCACAACACAACTGATGGTCCCAACCCCATTTATAAGGCAAGAAATCCCACTTATTAAACCTGACAGGGCACACCTGTGAAGTGGAAACCATTTCCGGTGACTACCTCTTGAAGCTCATCAAGAGAATGCCAAGAGTGTGCAAAGCAGTCATCAAAGCAAAAGGTGGCTACTTTGAAGAACCTAGAATATAAGACATATTTTCAGTTGTTTCACACTTTTTTGTTAAGTATATAATTCCACATGTGTTAATTCATAGTTTTGATGCCATCAGTGTGAATGTACAATTTTCATAGTTATGAAAATACAGAAAAATCTTTAAATGAGAAGGTGTGTCCAAACTTTTGGTCTGTACTATATATATATATATATATATATATATATATATATATATATATATATATATATATATATATATAATCACACACATATGCATACACATATATGCACACACACACATATGCATCTATAATATGACGCTACAAGCGTCCCTTTGTCCGAAGCCTTTATAGACTACACAAGCGCGAAGCACCTGTGCAGTCTAGCTCCAGACAGAAGAATGCATCGAGCCGTTACAGGTAAGAGGGGCGTATGGCGCCGGAGATCGCGGTATGCGTAGACACAATGCATACTGCGATCTCCGGCGCCATACTTACATTCTTACCTGTCTGGGAGGAGCGTTGCCGCGGCGCTTCTGTTCTGGCCGGAGACCGGGGCAGGATTGCGGCTTTGAAATTAGCGCATACACGTAGCGCGCTATCCGTCGCCATTTTACTGAAGACACATTTGCAGTGTGTCTTCAGCAAAATGGCGCCGGACAGCGCGGTATGGGCACGCGCGTACTCCGACGCCACACTCCTTCCCCGACCTCCGGCAGAACGTGACGCAGCGCTGGAGCACAGGGAAGAAAGGTGAGTATAATTGTTTATAGTTTTGTGTGTGTGCAGCATAATAGGGATGAGGGGGTACCATACATACCAGGATAGGGATGAGGGGGTACCATACGTACCAGGATAGGGATGAGGGGGTACCATACATACCAGGATAGGGATGAGGGGGTACCGTGCATACCAGGATAGGGATGAGGGGGGTACCATGCTTAACAGGATAGGGATGAGGGGGTACCATGCATACCAGGTTACAGATGAGGGGGCCATTCATACCAGGATGAGGAATGGGGTGCTATACATACCAGGATAGGGATGAGGGGGTACCATACATACCAGGATAGGAATGAGGGGGTACCATGCATACCAGGATAGGGATGAGGGGGCCATGCATACCAGGATACGGATGAGGGGTACCATACATACCAGGATAGAGATGAGGGGTGCCATGCGTACTAGGATAGGGATGAGGGGTGCCATGCGTACCAGGATAGGGATGAGGGGGCCATGCATACCAGGATTGGGAAAGAAGGGCCATGCAAACCAGGATAGGGATGAGGGGGTCATGCATACCAGGATAGGGATGAGGGGCCATACATACCAGGATAGGGATGAGGAGGCCATATACTGTATACCAGGATAGAGATGAGGGGTACCATGCATACCAGTATAGGGATGCGGGATGGGGTGCCATGCATACCAGGATGAGGGGTACCATACATACCAGTATGAGGGATGGGGTGCCATGCATACCAGGATTGGGGGATGAGGGGTGCCATGCATACCAGGATAGGGATGAGGGGGCCATACATACCAGAATAGGGATGAGGGGTACCATGTATACCAGGATAGGGATGAGGGGTACCACGCATACCAGGATAGGGATGCGGGGTACCATGCATACCAGGATGAAGGATGGGGTGCCATGCAAGCCAGGATGAGGGATGGGGTGCCATGCATACCATGGTGAGGGGTACCATACATACCAGGATAGGGATGAGGGGGGCATACATACCAGGATATGGATGAGGGGGGCATACATACCAGGATAGGGATGAGGGGTACCATGTATACCAGGATAGGGATGAGGGGTACCACGCATACCAGGATAGTGATGCGGGGTACCATGCATACCAGGATGAGGGATGGGGTGCCATGCAAACCTGGATGAGGGATGAGGGGCCATGCATACCAGGATAAGGCTGAGGGGGCCATACATACCAGGATTGGGGATGAGGGAGCCATGCATACCAGGATGAGAGATTGGGTGCCATGCATACCAAGATTGGGATAAGGGGTACCACACATACCAGGATAGTGATGCGGGGTACCATGCATACCAGGATGAGGGATGGGGTGCGATGCAAACCAAGATAAGGGATGAGGGGCCATGCATACCAGGATAAGGCTGAGGGGGCCATACATACCAGGATTGGAGATGAGGGAGCCATGCATACCAGGATGAGAGATTGGGTGCCATGCATACCAGGATTGGGATGAGGGGTGCCATGTATACCAGATTTGGGATAGGGGGGCCATGCATACCAGGATTGGGGATGAGGGGGCCATGCATACCAGGATAAGGCTGAGGGGGCCATACATACCAGGATTGGGGATGAGGGAGCCATGCATACCAGGATGAGAGATTGGGTGCCATGCATACCAGGATTGGGATGAGGGGTGCCATGTATACCAGATTTGGGATAGGGGGGGCCATGCATACCAGGATTGGGGATGAGGGAGCCATGCATACCAGGATATGGATGAGGGGTACCATACATACCAGGATAGGGATGAGCGGGTACCATGCATACCAGGATAGGGATGAGGGGGCCATGCATACCAGGATGAGGGATGGGTGCCATGCATACCAGGATTTGGGATGAGGGGTGCCATGCATACCAGGATTGGGGATGAGGGGGCCATGCATACCAGGATGAGGGATGGGGTGCCATGCATACCAGGATGAGGGATGGGGTGCCATGCATACCAGGATTGGGGATGAGGGGTGCCATGCATAACAGGATTGGGGATGAGGGGTGCCATGCATACCAGGATTGGGGATGAGGGGGCCATGGCCATGCATACCAGGATGAAGGATGGGGTGCCATGCATACCAGGATTGGGATGAGGGGTGCCATGCATACCAGGATTGGGGATGAGGGGGTACCATACATACCAGGATAGGGATGAGGGGGTACCATACATACCAGGATAGGGATGAGGGGGTACCATGCATACCAGGATAGGGATGAGGGGCCATGCATACCAGGATAGGGATGAGGGGGCCATGCATACCAGGATACGGATGAGGGGTACCATACATACCAGGATAGGGATGAGGGGTGCCATGCGTACCAGGATAGGGATGAGGGGTGCCATGCGTACCAGGATAGGGATGAGGGGTGCCATGCATACCGGGATTGGGGATGAGGGGGCCATGCATACCAGGATGAGGGATGGGGTGCCATGCATACCAGGATGAGGGATGGGGTGCCATGCATACCAGGATTGGGGATGAGGGGTGCCATGCATAACAGGATTGGGGATGAGGGGTGCCATGCATACCAGGATTGGGGATGAGGGGGCCATGGCCATGCATACCAGGATGAAGGATGGGGTGCCATGCATACCAGGATTGGGATGAGGGGTGCCATGCATATCAGGATTGGGGATGAGGGGTGCCATGCATACCAGGATTGGGGATGAGGAGTGCCTTGCATACCAGAATAGGAATGAGGGGGTACCATGCATACCAGGATAGGGATGAGGGGTGCCATGCATACCAGAATAGGGATGGGGTGCCATGCATACCAGGATGAGGGATGGGGAGCCATGCATACCAGGATACAGATGAGGGGCCATGCATACCAGGATAGGGATGCTGGGTGCTATGCATACCAGGAGGAGGGATGTGGTGCCATGCATACCAGAATAGGGATGAGGGGCCATGCATAACATGATAGGGATGAGGGGTACCATGCATACCAAGATGAGGGATGGGGTGCCATGCATTCCAGGATGAGGGTTACTATACATACCAGGATAGGGATGGGGTACCATGCATACCAGGATAGGGATGAGGAGTGCCATGCATACCAGGATGGGAGAGAGGGGCCCATGCATACCAGGATAAGGCTGAGGGGGCCATACATACCAGGATTGGGGATGAGGGAGCCATACATACCAGGATTGGGATGAGGTGTGCCATGCATACCAGGATTGGGGGTGAAGGGTGCCATGCATACCAGGATAGGGATGAGGGGTACCATGCATACCAGGATAGGAATGAGGGGTGCCATGCATACCAGGAAAGGGATGAGGGGTGCCATACATACCAGGATAGGGATGAGGGGTGCTATGCATACCAGGATAGGGAGGAGGGATGCCATGCATACCAGGATAGGATGGGGGCCACACATAACAGGATGGGGGAACAGGATTGGGGAGAACAAATACCAGGATGGAGGCAGCACAAATACCAGGATGGGGACAGCACAAATACCAGGATAGGAACAGCACATAACAGGATGGGGGCACAGGATGGGGCCAGCACATAACAGGATGGGGGCAGCACATAGCAGCATGGGGGCAGCACATAGCTGGATAGGGGCAGCACATACCAGGATGGGAGACCATATACCAATAAAAATGCTCGCCACCCGGGCGTAGAACGGGTTTAATAGCTAGTACACATATATGCACACACACACACACACACACACATTACACATGGACTTACCCTCTCTGCAAATGATTGCACATGATGCATTTCTCTGGTGCAGCCTCCCATCTCCCAGGGCCCGGCTGCAGAGCTTTCTTGCAAATTGCAGGGCTGAAGGCAGGAGGGGGAGAGGAGAGCAGTACAATACAGAGCAGGGGAGGCAGAGAGAGCAGGGGCCATGCTGTGAGCTGCCCCTCTGCTGGAGCTGGTTGGCGGAGCCTCATCTCCTGCACTTACAGAGCAGACACTGAGGCATCGCCTGCGTGGCGGACACAGTGCGGCCAGAGGTGAAGAGGTAGGTCCTTCTGACACCGGGCCACCGAATCCTCTGGAGGTCCTGACAGAGCCTGGCTGTTTTCAACTGTATCTGCATCCTGAGGATGCAGATACTGTTGAGATTGTGATGTGGGATGGAGGGGTCCGATGCCATTTCACATTGGGCCCCACTGTCTCATGGGCCCCATGCGTGGGCTGCCGCTATGGACGGTACGCCCCTGGGACCCAACAATCGGACCCCCAGCGATCAGGAAGTTTCACCTATTCATTGGATGATGGATAACAGCCAAACTTTAGAATATCCCTTTAAAGAGAACAACAGGTAAACCAGGTGGGGTAGTAATACACACTGTATGGACCCCCATAACTCCCTGCCACCAATGCCTTTAAAGTAGTGACCCATCTCATTTATGGGCGGAAACCATTCATTATTGTCATGTAACTATGTTTTCATATGTATCAGCATACAGCTCTTCTTTTTATAACATTTATTCTTGTTCTCTTCCGTTCACGTACATGTCCTTGCAGGTAATGACTATGAAGGGTATCAGCCACTGTGGTTTGAGAGGAAGGTCGATCCATACACCAATGAGCTCATGTGCATTTATAAAGGAGGATACTGGGAGAGCAAAGAAAAGCAAGACTGGTCGAAATGTCCTGATATTTTCTGACAGCGCCTGGGACAACGAAAGCTCACAGATCTCGCCGGCCTCAATGAGGGGCTGCATACAACAGGCAAAGACTCTTTAACGCTCAGGAACAGGCAGCAAAGGCCGACTACCAATGTGAACAAAGCAGAAATACAAACCAAAACACATGCCAAAATAACCACATCCGAGCGGGAGATTCGAGGGGGAACAGGGATCTGAGGCGTATTTTTTAAAGCTTTTCATTTTACAACATTGGAATTTCTTTTTTATCAACTACCGTAATAGTTGGGAAATAAGAATATTTATTTTGATGTTTATTTTAACATTTACTATATATACACGTACATACGTATATGTATAAATATATATATATATATATAATTGGGCTTTGTTCAATAAGGGTTTTTCTCTAGTTCTCAAGTCAATCTTTCACAAGTACAATCTTAGACTTTGAGCAAAGCATAGAAAATGAAGGTACTCTTAGCTATATAATTTATTTATGTACATTAGATGCATATGTATATTCTTGTTAACAAATTATAAAATGCTTTTAATTATGGGCAGCGAGGAAATCACTAATTCTGATGACGGTGGTCATTTGTACATTTCTTGAAAAGTTTGTACACTAAATGATGGGTCCGGTATTCAGTTACAATTAACATCACTGTGTTATATCTTTATTTTTTAATTGACTAGGGCACTTTTGTTGATACTTTTCCAAAGATCATGGCCCTCTTTTACTAGGCAATTGTATTCATGTTCAAGTAGATCAGGGTGAAATGGTAGCCCACAGGGCGGCGCTGCTTTGTAAGCCTGGGCTATTAATGACTGGTTATTAAAAGGCTTCATTACATGGCTTCTTTGTATGACAAGACAATGTTGCAATGGATTTACTTCTTATTCTTCATGGTAGTAAGGATATAATGTTGTATAAGCCTCATGCACAATGTCTTAGCACGGATCCGTGTTGTACTAATCCATAATAGGATGGCCATAGAGTGCTATGGAGATAAATAATGGATCTATGAGAAAAATAAAACATGGCATTGCCCAACACATGCCATATTAGGCTTTTAAGATGGATACAATGCCTCCATACAGCAGCACACAGACTGCTAACAGTTCTGTAATAGGGACCTGTTTCCTTTCACACAGGGTCCCTGCATGGCTTTGATATGTGCATAAGCTCTTAGTCCAGTCTTAGTTCCAAAATCTACAGCCCCAATTCCAAAAAAGTTGGGAGGCTGTGTAACGTGTAAAGAAAACAATAATGCAATGATTTGGAAATCTCTTATAGACATATTTTATTCACAACAGAACATAAAGCACAGATCAGAAGCTGAAAGTCAGACATTTTCCAGCTCATTTGAAAAAAATTAACTAAATTGATGGGAGCAACACATCTCCAAAAAGTTTGGCCCAGGCCATGTCTACCATTGTGTATCATCCCTCCCCTCTTCTTTTTACATAAGTCTGTAAACATCTTGGAAGTGAGTAGATAGATTGCTGGAGTTTTGGGCGAGGAATGTTGTCCCATTCTTGTCTGATGTAGGATTCAAGCAGCTCGATTGTCCGAGGTCTTTGTAGAATTTTTTATTCTATAATGCGCCAAATGTTTTCTATTGGTGAAGGTTCTGGACTGCAGGCGGCCAGTTCATCACCCAAACTCCTATTCTGTGAAGCCATGCTGTTGTGATGGGTGCAGTATGTGGTTTAGCATTGTCTTGCTGAAATATACAAGGTCTTCCCTGAAATAGACATTGTCTGGATGGGAGCATGTGTTTTATTAAAACCTCTATACAAGGCCTCATTCACACATCAGTGTTTAAATAAGTACATGGAAAAATAGTACTGTGTTATCAGCGTTTGGGATCAGTGTGACATCAGTGTTTGGTCCATGTGTCTGTTTTTACCATCAGTGTTTTTCAAGGATTGATAAATATCTAAGTAAATTACAAAGCTCTTTCTATCCTTTGCAATGTTGCACATGGGACTGCACACTGATGCCATCTCTGTGCTTTACATGTTTTTCACAGACCCATTTGTATTGGACGTTTTCAGCCATGATACCATAAAAAATGAACCTATCTCCAGGAGTTTTGCACTGACACATGGTCTGTATAAAAACACGGACATGTGAATAGGACAGTAGGTTATAATAGGTATTTGTTGTATCCGTGAAAAGAATGGAAGCAACAGGGACGTCTGAATGATGCCCAATACTCAGCATGGATTGTGCCTTTCAAGATGTGTTGCTGCCATCAACTTCTAATAGTTAATATTATCAAATGAAATGGAAAAAATCTAAAGTTCACCTTCTGATCTGTGTTCTATGTTGTGAATAAAATATGGATGAGATTTCCAAATATTGCATTCTTGTTTCCTTCACATTTTACACATCAACCCAACTTTTTTGGAAATGGTGTTGTGTACTGTCTATCTCCTGAACATAAGACAAGTTCCTTTGTTGCCTGGAAGGTGCTATTAGAAGTAATATGACAGGCACTTAGGATACAGTACATCTGTACTCTGACATTACTTACGTATCTAAAAATGCTTAGTGAGATACAAAAATTGTTTTTTATGAGGTAATGAGGCATATTTCATAGTAGACCTGGTGGACCTACGACTTGATAGCGCGTTTTTGCTGCCCTTTTGGTTAAATGATCACCAATTCAGGATGTACAAAACTATTCGTTCAGATTCATCCAAATTTATCAACATACTACATAAAAACTAACTTAAATGGAGTTTGTCATCCCCAAAACTCAAATTAAACTACATATACATTCATATAGGGGACTTGGCACCTATAACAATCAAACATGTAGTACAGAGTTCACCAATTTGTTTTTAAAAACGGTTTTATTACTTATGTAATGACGGGTCCTTGGTGCACCCTTGGTGTTGCTTAGAGCGCTGCCTGATCTGAATCCCGAGGCCTGTGTGTCTGCACTGACACTGCAGTAGCTGGGAGCACACAGTTTCAATGCGAGCTCGCGCGCATCCTCCTCTCCTGTCTGCATCGGCTGCCCGCTACTGTATGATCATGTGGGCAGCAAGAGGCCACTTCAGAAAAGAGAGGGGGATGAGAGAATGCCCACACTAATACTGTGTGTGTGCACTTCATGGGCGCCTACAGTGTCAGTGTGGATGCGCAGGGCTGGGGATTCAATTCAGGCACCATTCCAAAGTGAGCGCTGTCAATCAACAAGGTGCGGAGGATTGTAATTGAAGGGGTGGGACGGTGCGCACTGAGCGCTTGGCCCCACCAAGGGTGCACCGAGGATCCCTCATTTACATAGCTAATAAAATATTTTTTATATCAAATGAAATGAGTGAAATCTGTACTACAGGTATGATTTTTATAGGGGCTAAATTACCAGTGTGAATGTATAAGTTGTTTAATCGGAGTGTTCATAGTGACAGACTCTCTATCGGGTGGTATTAAAAATCTATTGGAAAAAACTAATTTGATTTTAAAATTGGCATTGGTGCAATCTCACAACCCAAATTTATTTGTATTGCAACCAAGACAGATTTACAGAAGACTGATGGCAGCTTTACTACCAAGCAGAACATTAAAGGATATTCTGTTACTAAACTGTCACCATGGTGTTATAGCATTATAGTAATTACTTGTTAAACAAATTCTTCTTGTAAATGGGCTTTACAGCGTAAAGAAGAAAAAAGTTAGAAAGTAGCAATCACAACCAGTTAAGAGTCAAGGAGGTGGTCCCGGTCTCCCCTCAGTCATGCAGACCTAGGATTACAAAGCAGTTATAGCGCCATCTAGTCCATGCACATATTAGTACATCTCGCATCACTGCTTATGGATGCCACGTGAGGTGCCTTGTAATACTAATACTGCATGACTGCATACTTTATAACTTGCTCTATATTTCATTTCAGAAGGGAACATCTTTGGAAAGTTATTACCATTATGTGTAACACTTTGGCAGCAGTTGAGGGACCCTATATTCGATAACGGGTTCTCTTTGAATCCTATTGCAATACACTGGAGGTGCTTATTATACTTTTTTTTTATCAGAAGCAACCAGAAAAATTAATTCCTGGTTAAATACATTTTTCAAATTCTGTAATGCCCTATGAAAAGTCAAATCATCTTTACTAACTCCATCGCGAAGCAGACCGTGCAATATTAGGATTCAGATTTTAAAAGAGCAAACCATTTTGATATAAGTATATAAAATGAATGAATTTGCCTTTTTATACAGACATCATGGTGAGGTAGTGACGATTGACAGTAGCGCTTACGTTCAGTTTTAGTGTGATAACTACTCTTTTTGTCACCTGTCTGGAAATCATGGGACTATAATCTACTCCACATAGTGTGCAATTACTAGGGTAGCTTTAGACATTTCACTAGACGTAGTCTTGCTACTACTATTGCAGCTGTATTTTTATATATACTTATTTAACCATGTAAGGATCAGTGAACATGTATATAAAGTCAGGACTACGCCACATGATATAGTGAAGCTAGTTAACAGGTTATAGATCTGTGACACTCCTTCAGGTCCCATTACACGGACCAACCGGCAGCTCGATATAACCGCTGATCAATAAACCTTACCGATCGGTGGCAGTTTATTGGCCTGTTTACGTAGACAGACCGAAGTAAGCGATGCACACCAAGCGATCTGTAATAGATCACTCAATGCGCTTAGACTGCCATGGCTCTCGGAAGTGAGAGTCCTGTTTACACAGGATGACGCACTGCTAAGAACAAGGATCTTTTGCACTATGCAAAAGATTATTTCTCACTATGAATGAGACTTTTGCTCATTTATTGGGTGATTGTCAGCCTGTTTACACCGCAAGATAATCATGAAACAAGCATTTTTAACAACGCTCCTCCATAATTATTTTTCAGTGTAAATGCAGCTTTATTCTAGCGCAGAGCCATAAATGGCCGTTCATCCAGGAGCTGAATGAATGAAGGGGCCGAACTACCAGATGACTGGTCAGTATTACATAATGAGGGTCTTCCAACAAACAGTGTACACCTCGAAAACTGGTCATAGATGTTCATTTTTTTAAACTTGGCCAATCCCAATAACTCCATATAGAAATGCTGACAATCTATTGACCTTGGACAACTATGGCATCTGCAATTGGAAATTATGTTCCCACGGGTCAAATTTTACTTGTTCATGCATTGTTTCCAAAGGAAATTAGAAATGCTGCTTATCTCCCTCTCTTACGGAGTTAGATGTTCTAGATGCTGGCCAAACAATCATTCATCTCATAGCTATGTAATGTCTGTAGCTAAGGGTGCTTTTACATTGCGTTTTGTCAAACCTTCGTTGGTCCTGTCGGGGGCTTACATCTGAAACCCCTGTAAAACAGGATTTGGGCGTATGCGCTGACGGGGCCATAGACTATAATGGTGCCGACAGAGTGAATGTGCGCTCTGAACGTGCATCATTTTTGGGCGTATATTCCTACTGGAGACAGACACCTAGACGCAGTCTACTATATCCGAATTTCCGCTTCCAGTAGGCGTATACGCCAAAAATGATACACAGCAGAGGGCATATTCACTCTGTCGGCACCATTATAGTCTATGGCCCCATCGTTTTGCGGGTGGGGGGAAGGGGGTTTGGACATAAGCCCCGACAGGACCAACGAACGTGTGACAAAATGCAATGTGAAAGCACCCTAACTCAAGGCCGTGTTCACACTATCTCTTTCTGATGCTTTATGTCACAGCTGTAATAAGACTGTAATAGTGGTGAGCTGTCGTATAATAGTGGAAGTGTATTGGGACATAATGTGTCTCCATTTGCTTCATACAGAGGTTTTTTTTTAATCTGTCAAGATTTGTAGAAACATTACAAAAAAGGTGGAGAAAGGCACTTTTAATTCAACCTTTAAACTTCAAAAATATCTTTAAAAAAATAAGGCAACAGAAACAGTGTGTAATATCAGCCATAATAGAATTGGTCTCTTAGGGTTAGGTTTTAAAGAGTAACTGTTTTATTTTTTCCATAAAACAATAGTATAAGTGAAGGTAAGAATTTTTATATCTTACCAGAGAAATCTGCTTCTTTCTCCTCCCAGATTGATATTTCACTATCAATTGATGCGTAAAATTTTAGTTCAGTGAATATAAACTTTCCCATTACTGAGACAGGTGATGGCAGTTGCTGCTCATATAATTCTATGGAGAAGGGAGGTGGAAGAGGAGCTGGAGGCAGACAGACATTCTGCTGCAAGTGCACCTGAAATGATAAATACACTTTAAAGAGGTTGTCCACTACTTCTATAGTGATGACCTATCCTTGGGATAGGTTATCAATGTCTGATCAGCTGGGCTCAGACACTCGGCACCCCGGCCAATCAGCTGTTATCGGTGTCGGCTGCTGGCCGGAAATACTCACTTGCGGAGCTGCTCCGTCTCCTGGTGGAGGCTGCCACAGGGTACTGTACATCCGCTCCTATTGATTTGAATAGGAGGCGGATGTGCATTACCACGTCCCAGCCACTACCAGAAGACGGAGCAGCTCTGCAAGTAAGTATTTACGGCCGGTGGCCACGGATAACGGCTGATCATCGGGGATGCTGGGTGTCTGACCCCAGCCGATCAGACATTGATAACCTATCCTAAGGATAGGTCACCAGTGTAAAAGTAGTGGCCAGCCTCTTTAAATATATGTTTGAAAACCTCGACCACTGCATCTAGGGTGTGTTTTCAGACACATACAACTCTAAAAAAATGTGGACGTACCCTCACGTAATACAATCCCAGGACTACAATACGTGAAAAATGCAATGGGCATCATTACTTTGGCCATATGTATAACTAATACCGCCAGTTTAAATGCCCATTGGTAAAATGTGTTCCGACCAATCTAAGACTTTAGCTCGGACTGCTATACAGAAGTTGTCGTCTGTACGTGGCATGGTTGAAAGAACTAGATAGATCTCATATAGGACAAGATTTTCCTATTTTTCACTTTCACGGTCTAATATGTATGTAGTCTCTAAAGAGGCTGAGGATTTCTTGGTGTTTATATAGGATCTTGCTGTGATAATTTTAGTGCCTGAAACCGCTGCCTTCAAACATCATGCAAAGCCTTTCAATCATAGCTCTGTCACTATAGGAAGATTTTTGCAGGTAGTTTAAATACATAAAATAAAAGTTATTGGTGCAGCCAGATATTTATCAGTAGGCAGCTCCAGAATGCTGCAGTCTATTAATGCAATATAAGAAAGTTATGAAGAATACAGGTAGAGGTAAAATGAAGGTACGAGCCACCTCCAATTGTATCGCCTAAAAACAACAGCTCTCATTGACTCCTGAAACAAGATGTGTAGATCTCAGGGTGTAGCGGCTAATACTTATTACTCAGTAGTGTACAATGTCTGGTCCCATCACTGTGAAGTCTCAATGACAAGATGGGATGGAGGACTTGGGGTCAGAATAAGGTAACAGAATAACCAAAGGATGAATGTACATGAACTGGTTATTGATGGACTGTGAATGCAATGACTGTACTGTCACAAACATGGTGGCTATACTGAAATGTGAATAAAGGTGAAAAGCTGATCGGCTGTGTTTTCCTGCATACAGGTTCATACACTCCGGGAATATTTCTCGTCCCTCTGACGTTACCTGTGGACATTGTGAGAATTTGAAAGACTGTAATAAAAGCACAACATGTTCTGTGGCTCAGAAACAACCATACAAACCCATCAATAAATGATACGATCAGATCTTGTTGTCATGTTTCGATCACAGTGTGAACTTAACGGGGGATACACCGAATCCTTTATACCAGAATATGAGTATAATATAATTTTATGGCCTCTGGGTAATAAAAGTCAAGGACCCAATGAGAAACTTGATTTGGGTGAACATAATGGAGATTTATCAAAAGCTACAGTGATGCTTGAAAATTTGTGACCCTCTCCAGCATTTTCCATATCTCTGCAATGTATGTAGTTTAAAGCGCATCTGTAAGCAGGATTGTGCTCCGTAAAGAAGGTCTTGTGTACATGGTCGCTTTAATGGGACGAGTGCTATCCGTGGTTTTGACGGATAGCACTTGTACCTATGTTATTCTATGGGGCCGTGCACATGTCTGACTTTTTTCTTATTGCAGCCTGGATGATTTGCCTCCAACAATCAGATGGCACTCGCCCATTCATGTCTTATTGTTCTGCTTATCACGGACTGACTGCATGGAAAAGGTGGAGAAACTATTTTTTTTCTCTCTCCAACTCTGAAAAAAATCGGATCCCACTCTGATCAAAGTTTGATTAGCATAATCAGACCAATTTTCTTGGATGGAGAGAAAACAGCTGTGTGACCCTAGCCAAACTAGGATCTATTAAACCTTTAGTGACCAGATCAATTTTTTTAAATCTGACATGTCCCTTTATATAGTAATAATTCTGGAATGCTTCAACATATCCCATTGATTTTGAGAATATTTTTTTGTGACACATTATACTTTATAATCATATTAAATTTAGGTTGATATGTTTTGCGTTAATTTATAAAAATATCAGAAATTTGACAATTTAAAAAAAAATTGCAATTTTCAAACTTTGAATGATTATCCCTTTAATCCAGTTACACGACAAAATAAACATAAATAAATAACATTTCACATGTCTGCTTTACATGAGCACCATATGTAAAATGTTGTTTTATTTTGTTAGAATTTTAAAAGTTTAAAGATGGAGCAGTAATTTTTCATTTTTTTAAGGAAATTTACAAAACTCATATTTTTAGGGACCTGTTCAGTTTTGAAGTGATTTTGGGGGTCCTATATATTGGGAAGCTACCAAAAGTGATACCATTTTAAAAACAGCATCCCTCAACGTATTCAAAATTGCTTTCGGGTAGTTCATTAACCCTTCAGGTGCGCTTCAGGAATTAATGCAAAGTGCCATGACAGCAATGAAAAAGTTTATTTTTACCACCTAACTTTTGATAGCTTCTAAAAAGGTCACTATAGCCGGCAGACTCTAAGGCCCTTATTTGGCCATGAACTGCTATGGCAAACATCAGGACCACACAATTAAGATCTCATGGTGCCAATGGGGTTAAAGAGAAAGACCTCACACTCTGTTAACTATTTAGATTCTGTAGTCACTATTGACAGCAGCATCAAAGGGGTTAAACAGCCATGGTCGGTGCCAACACTGCTCATGGTTGATGCAGCAATTTGTCAGATGTAATGTACAGCTGACAGCTACCAGAGTGTCACCCATTGGGGGATGCTAGTCTCTTATATCGCAGGTCAGTAAAAAGGCGTATTGATGGTTACTAAGGGGTTAAAGTCTGACTTCACAACATGTGTTCATAAAAGTGCATCCTGGCATGAACAAAGGACATTTCTGAAGACCTCAAAAGAAGAGATGTTGAAGCTCTTTAAGCTGGAAAAACTTTCCACACCATCTCTAAAGAGTTTTGACTCTAGCAATCCACAGACAGATGGTGTAAAAAAGTAAATTTTAGGCCAATATTAATCTCCCCATGAGTGGCTGAGAAACAAAGATCACTCCAAAAGCAAGGACTATAATAATCCACAAGTTCACAAAGGAACGCAAGGTAACTTATAAGAAACTCAAGGCCTCTTTCACATTAGGGAATATTGATGTTCATGAATCCATCATCAGAAGGACAGTGAACAACAATGGTGTGCATGACAGGATTGCAAGGAGAAAGCCAATTCTCTCCAAAAAGAACATTCCTAACCATCTGCAGTTTGCTAAAGGCCACCTGGACAAGCCAGAAGGCTATTTCCTACATGAGCCGCACAGGTCGTTTCTCTCCCTTCAGCGCGGGCTCCGGCGATGAGCCCGCACCATTCCAGGTACATGACAGCTGATCTGTCAAATATACTCATATTTATTATTGGCGCTTTCAGAAACGCCCAATCTATCAATATATAAAAATAATTAATCTGATCAGTAAACGGCGTAACGTAACAAGAGAGAAAATTAAAACGCCAGAATTACGTTTTTTTGGTCGCCGTAACATTGCAATAAAATGCCAAAACAGGCGATCAAAACATCATATCTACCCCAAAATGGTATCAATAAAAACGTCATCTCGGTGCTCAAAAAATAAGCCCCACCTGGCCCCAGATCCCGAAAAATGGAGATGCTACGGATCTCGGAAAATGCCGACTTTTTTTTTAACAAACTTTGGATTTTTTTTCACTACTTAAATAAAAAGAACCTATATATGTTTGGTGTCTACGAACTCGTAATGACCTGGAGAATCATCATGGCTAGTCAGTTTTAGCATTTAGTGAACATGGTAAAAAAAAAGCAACTGTGGAATTGCATTTTTGTTTGCAATTTCACCACACTTGGAATTTTTTTCCCATTTTCCAGTAAACAATATGGTAAAACCAATGGTGTCATTCAAAAGTAAAACTTGTCCCGCAAAAAATAAGCCCTTACACGACCATATTATCGGAAAAATAAAAAAAGTTATGGCTCTGGGACGAAGGGGAGCAAAAAACGAAAGTGCAAAAACGGAAAATGGCCCCGGGGTGAAGGGGTTAAAAGTCATAAGTTACTTAACGGTAACGGGATTTTTCGGAGATCATGACAGCACGACGAGAGAGGGGATCCGCCCACGAAGGACAGGAAACCAACAGGCTTAAAAGGGGCGGCCCTCTCTCTCGCCTCAGTTTGGATTACAGAGCCAGGTTAGTAGACATAGCAAACATGATAAACCAATATTTTTATATATCACCAACTAAGAGTGAAATCAGTAAACAAGGAGTGCTCCCACAAACGTGAAGGGAGGGAATATAAGGGTGCTGTCATAGTCTCCGAAAAATCCCGTTACCAGTAAGTAACTTATGACTTTATCGGTCGACCATGACAGCACCACAAGAGAATTGCAGAGATGAAGAAGTTTAGGGAGGGACTACAGTTTGGAGCACCCTTCTCCCGAAAGTGAGATCAGATGAAACACCCGAATCCAGTCTATAGTGCCTGTAGAAAGACGGAGAAGACCATGTAGCAGCCTTACATATGTCTTCTATCGATACACCCGTCTTCTCCGCCCAGGAGGTCGCCACTGCCCGGGTGGAGTGAGCCTTCAACTCTTATGGTATTTCCTCACCGCTGGATGTATAAGCTAGGGAAATAGCCTCCCTAATCCATCTAGTTATGGTGGACTTTGTGACTTTAAAGCCTTTCCTAACACCTTGGTAGGATATAAATAACAAACTGTCTCTCCTAAAATCTCTGGTGACCAAGAGGTACCTAATTACACATCTCCTTACGTCTAACGTATGAAACTCTTCTTCCTTCTGGTTACCCGGATTAGGGCAGAAGGAGGGTAGGACTACTTCTTGGAGTCTGTGAAAACGGGTAGCTACTTTAGGAAGATAAGCGGGATCAGGTTTAAGAATTATTCTATCATCCAGGATCTGAGTGAAGGGCAAGGCTGAAGACAGAGACTGAATATCACTAATCCTCCTAGCAGATGTTAAGGCTATCAGAAGTGCTGTTTTAAGGGAGAGGGACTTAAGAGTAACTAACTCTATTGGCTCAAAGGGTGAACTAGTTAAGGCTTTTAGAACCAAATTTAGATCCCAGGGTACCAATTTTCTTCTGTCAATGGGCCTGGACCTAAAGGCAGCTTTACTGAAACAAGAAATCCAATAATTACTCGCCAGATCACAGCTATATAAGGTGTCTGCCTAAGGCAGACACCTGAACTTTTAGCGTGCTAGTTGCTAGCCCTAGCTCAAGACCTTTTTGCAGAAATTCTAGAATTTTACTTAATGGAGCCCCCTCATCGAAACTGGAACCGAAAAAGATAAAAACTTCTTCCAGGTCCTCGCATAAATTCTGGTTGTAACAGGTTTACAGCTACGCATTAAGGTAGCTACTAGACCTTGGGAGAACCCCTTTTTTCTTAATAGGTTCCCTTCAAGTACCATACAGTCAAGTGGAGGCCAGACACTTGAGGATGGACTATCGGACCCTGGAAGAGGAGATCCGGAACTTCTGGTAGGACCCAAGGAACTGACACAGACATGCTCCTCAGGCACGAGAACCGGGGCCTCCTGGGCCAGAAGGGTGCGTCCAGCAGAACTCTCGCCCTGTCCTCCCTAATCTTCCAGATAACCATGGAAAGAAGGGTCAACGGGGGAAAGGCATAGGCTAGGCTGAACCCCCAAGGTATTTGGAGAGCATCCACTGCAAGGGGTTTTTCTTCGGGATTCAGGGAACAGAAGAGCCGTGTTTTTCGATTTAACCTCGTGGCAAACAAGTCCACTACCGGAGGCCCCCATCTTCAGACTATTTGGAAGAAAATGTCCTGATTGAGTTCCCATTCTCCCTGTCTCAGGGTATAGCGGCTCAAGTAGTCTGCCCTTGAATTTTCTTTTCCCTTTATATGAAGAGCTGTTAGGGAACGAAGATGGCATTCCGAGATCTAAAAGAGATGATCCGCCACTCTCATCAGAGATCTTGATCGTGTACCCCCCGGGTGGTTCACGTAAGCTACTGCGATTTTATTATCAGAAAGAATCTTTACGTCACGTTTTTGAAGAAAGACTAGAAAATAATTGGCTGCCCTGTCTATCGCTAGCAACTCTTTAACGTTGGAGGAGAGACTCTTTTCCGTATTAGACCATGACACCTGGGTTACCATATCTCCTAGATGGGCACCCCACCCACTGGAACTGGCATCGGTAGTAATTGTTCTGGTGGTTCTAAAAATCCAGGGGACCCCTCTGGAAAAGTTCGCTTTATCATCCCACCACTGTAAGGATTCAACTGAACGGGGGGACAAGGAAAACCACCTCCCCTCTAAGTGTCCCTTCAACAAAACTTCATATCCCATTGTAAAACCCTAGAGTGGTATTGTGCCCACAATGTGCCCACAGAACCCCAGGGAAGCAAGATATCAGGGGACATGACTGGGTTTGACACTGCCCTTCTCACTTGATCCCTGATGTTTAGTTTTTTGGCTTCAGGGAAGTAACATGTCTGAGAATTTGAATCCAGCATAACGCCCAAGAATTGTTGAACCTTTGTGGCAGTTAGTCTAGATTTATTCAGATTGAGCACCCAGCCCAGATTCTCTAAGATGGAGATCACTATTTTAAGATGCTTAGTACATTGGAGGGCAGAATTACCAACTATCAGGAAATCATCCAGATAAGGGATACAGTGCCTTGTGAAAGTATTTGGCCCCCTTGAACTTCTCTACCTTTTGCCACATTTCTGGCTTCAAACATAAAGATATAAAATTCTAATTTTTGGGGGAAGAATCAACAACAAGTGGGACACAATCGTGAAGTGGAACAAAATTTATTGGATATTTTAAACTTTTTAAAAAAAATTAAAAATGGAAAAGTGGGGCGTGCAATATTATTCGGCCCCTTTACTTTCAGTGCAGCAAACTCACTCCAGAAGTTGAGTGAGGATCTCTGAAGGATCCAATGTTGTCCTAAATGACTGGTAATGATTAATAGAATCCACCTGTGTGTAATCAAGTCTCCGTATAAATGCACCTGCTCTGTGATAGTCTCAGGGTTCTGTTTCAAGTGCAGAGAGCATCATGAAGACCAAGGAACACACCAGGCAGGTCCGAGATACTGTTGTGGCGAAGTTTAAAGCCGGATTTGGATACAAAAAGATTTCCCAAGTTTTAAACATCTCAAGGAGCACTGTGCAAGCGATCATATTGAAATGGAAGGAGTATAAGACCACTGCAAATCTATCAAGACCCGGCCAAATACAGGACCATTCTGGAAGAAAACCTGTTGGAGTCTGCAAAAGACCTGATACTGGGAAGGAGATTTATCTTCCAACAAGACAATGATCCCAAACATAAAGCAAAATCTACAATGGAATGGTTCAAAAATAAACGTATCCAGGTGTTAGAATGGCCAAGTCAAAGTCCAGACCTGAATCCAATCGAGAATCTGTGGAAAGAGCTGAAAACTGCTGTTCACAAACGGCCTCCATCCACACCTCAATGAGCTCGAGCTGTTTTGCAAGGAAGAATGGGCAAGAATTTCAGCCTCTCGATGTGCAAAACTGATAGAGACATACCCCAAGCGACTTGCAGCTGTAATCGCAGCAAAAGGTGGCGCTACAAAGTATTAACTCAAGGGGGGCGAATAATAATGCACGCCACACTTTTCAGTTTTTAATTTTTTTAAAAAGTTTAAAATATCTAATAAATTTCGATTCACTTCACAATTGTGTCCCACTTGTTGTTGATTCTTCGCCAAAATAATTAGAATTTTATATCTTTATGTTTGAAGCCAGAAATGTGGCAAAAGGTAGAAAAGTTCAAGGGGGCCAAATACTTTCACAAGGCACTGTAATTAATATGTTATGTTCCCTGACATGAACCATTACCTCTGTCACAATTTTGGTAAATACCCGGGGGGCTATGGCTAAACCAAACGGAAGGGCCCTATATTGAAAATGCTTGATTACCCCATCTATAACCACGGCCACTCTAAGATATTTCTGGTAATCTGAATGGATAGGTACATGGTAATAGGCGTATTTCAAATCCAAAACTACCATGTAACAAGAAACAGCAATTTTATTGTTGACTTGACTGATTCCATTTTGAAAGTGGGGATTATCAGGAATTTATTCAGTGCTTTTAAGTTTATAATACACCTGAAAGAACCGTCCGGCTTAGAGACCATAGAGGGGAGTAAAATCCCTACCCTCTTTCAGATGCCGGGACATCCACCCGGACTGCTTTATGAACAAGGTCCAGGACTTCTCTCTGAAGGGCGAACTGTTCTGACATAGAGAAACGAACCGGGGTCAAGATAAACCTTCTATGAGGAACTGCTTGGAACTGGAATCTCAGACCGAACCTGGGCTACGAGTCATTAACTCGATTTCTGGGGCTCCCGAGTAGAAGACGTATTGATCAGAAGACCTCTACCTTTTGGTTTACGGTCTTCCCATTTATCTTGGTCCATCTGTGGCCTCTTACGTACAAATCTTCTCCTGCGAAAAGACCGCTTGTAGGGAGGAATGGACAGGCTAGGGAAACCTTTCTTCCTGTCGCTTGTTTTGTCCAGGATTTCATCCAGGACTGGACCGAAGAGCTGCCCCCTTCGCAAGGTATAGCACAGAGTCTAGTTCTAGCCTGGATGTCACCCGGCCAACACTTGAGCCACAGGGCCCTGCGGGCTGCATTAGACATGGCGGCCGATCTAGCAGCTAACTTAACTGAGTCCGTGGAAGCATCCGCTAGAATAGCTAGACAAGATCTCTTCCTGGATGTATTGTTTTCTAAATGTGACTCCAGCTGATTTAGCCATATCATCAAAGACCTAGCTGTACAAGTTGCGGCAATTGCCGGTTTTAAAGCCCCAGCAGTTGTCTCCCATGTGCCTTTGAGAATCACATCTGCTTTTCTGTACAGAGGGTCTTTAAGGGCCCCCATATCATCATAGGGGAGAGATGACTTTTTAAAAGCTAGTTATAGCTGCGTCTAGTTTAGGAGCCTCCTCCCAGGAGGAAGAGGCCGAGTCCTCAAAGGGGTACTTTCTTTTAAAGAATGGGGGTAGAGAATCCTTTCTTTCCGGCCTTTGCCACTCTTTACGGATTAGACCCTGAAGTTTTTCATTAAACGGAAAAAAAATTCTCATCCTCTGTCCCAGTCCTCTGAACATGACATCTTGGACTGACTTCTCTGGCCTGGGGTCCGTAATGCCCATGGTTGAGCTGAAAGATTTAACCAATCCGTCAACCTCATTTAACGGAAAGCAGTGCTGGCCTGAACCACTATCCGAGGATGAGGAAGATGAGAAGATGAATCGTCAGAGTCCACCTCATCGGCTGACGATAGGGATTAATCAGGGATTGGGGAGTCCTCATAGTTAATTTCCTTCCTCTTAGATTTTTTTAGAGAGGACTTTGCTCACCTCTGATTTAACTAGGGATTTTAAGCCTGAGGCGAAACTAGGGGTCTTGTCTGCCAAAGTTTGGTTTATGCAGAACTGGCACAGTCTTTTGGAATATAAGACCGCCAATACGGCCTTGCATAATGCACATTGCTTGTGCTTGGCTTTGGAGGTACACTTCTTCCCCTAAACAGCTAAGAAGGGACACCTTATTACCTAAGTGAACTTTCTTGAAGATCACTTACCCAGAGCTCAAATAGCCGGTAGCAGTTTAGCTGGAGGACCTTTCTCAGCCGGGGGATCGTCTCTAGGGGCTGCAGATTCGTCCGTCCTGTTAGAGTCACGATGGCTGGACAGGATTCGCCTACCCGAAGTCCGAGAATTACTGGTGACTCGGGGGGGGGGGGGGGGTCGTGTCTCCTGGGGCTACCCAGGCGACCGCTGAGATAGAGAAGGCGGTGGCCCCTGGATTTTCTGCTGCTCGTCTTCAGAATCCATTTTAATAATAGAGACCAAAGTAGCTGGGAATCCTGGATGACCATGTCTGGACGGTTATGTAAGAGCATCTACTTCCCCTTATTTCTTTTTTTTTGAGCGCCCTCTGATGGTTGGAGGGGCAACTGCAGCACTTACCCGGCGTTTGCATGCATGTGGCCAGAAATTTCCTGTTCTGGTCATATGATCACCTGGGCATCATCATGACCTGCCCCCGGTCATAGTAAAAGACCGGAAGTATGCGGCGCAGCCGGATTCTGCGGTACGGAGTACAGCTCCCTCCAGTGTCCTGTGCGCAGGTTTGGGGCTGCTCACCCCAGATAGGGGCGCAGCCCCCCAATGCTATGACCAGCTCAAGTTGGGGCTGCAGACCCCAGATAGGGGCGCAGCCTCCGTCACCACGATTACATCTGGCTGGAGCTGCCACCCCAGACAGGGGAGCAGCTCCCACAGCCAAGGGCACAGGACAATGCCGGAGCTGCCGGCCCCAGACGGGCGCAGCTCAACAGCACGTTTCTCGGACATCTTCAACTGGTAAGCCTGTCACAGGTTCCCTCCATCAAGGACAGGAAACCAAACTGAGGCGAGAGAGAGGGCTGCTCCTTTTAAGCCTGTAGGTTTCCTGTCCTTGGTGGGCAGATCCCCTCTCTCATGTTGCTGTCATGGTCGACAGATAAACAGAGTGTTGTGGACGGATGAGACGAAAATAGAGCTTTTTGGATAAAATGTGAAGTGTTATGTTTGGAGAAATAAAACATTGCAATACAGCATGAAAACCTCAATCCATCCGTGAATCACGCTGGTAGTAGTATCATGATTTGGGCCTGTTTTGCTGCACTTGAGCCAGGACAGCTTGCCGTTAATGTTAATTCTAAATTATTTCAGCAGATTTAAAAGGAAAACGTCAGGACATTTGTCTATGTGTTAAATTTCAAGAGGAGTGTGTCATGCAGCAAGACAATGACACAAAGAATTGTTAAGAAAGAATAAAGTTAATGTTTTGGTATGGCCAAGACAAAGTCCTGACCGTAATCCTATAGAAATGTTGTTGATGGACCTAAAGCGAGTAGTTCATAAAGTAAACAATAACAACGCTGAAACTCTTTTGTAGGGAGGAATGGGATATAATTCCTCCAAGCCAATGTGCAAGGTTAACCAACAATTACCAGAAATATTAAGATAAAGTTATTGCTGCACAAGGTGGTCACACCAGATACTGAGAGCAAAGAGTCACACACTTTTGCTACTCACTTACATGTGACATTGGATCATTTAACTCATTTAAAGAATTACAAAGTCTAATATTTTTAACTAATTTGTTTGAACTGGTTATCTGTATCTACTTTTACGACTTGTGTGAGAATTTGATACAGTTTTAGGTCAAATTTTTGCAGAAATATGGAAAATTCTGAAGAGTTCACAAACTTTTTTTCCTCAATGATGTAAATTGGCCTATACCGCATGGTTTTTTTTTTTGCCTTCCCCTGGATCAACGCTGCGGAATAGCTGCAGTGCACAAGAAATAGGCTGAACTGGATGGACGCTTGTCTTTTTTCGGCCTTATAAACTATGTAACTATGTTTTAAGCATATCTGTAAATGAGCCAGAATTCTTCTGTAATTTGTGCTGAAAAATACTATCTTTCATGATTTGCACCTCTGCTGAAGAGGATAAGTTCATCAGTTACCAGACTCAGAAATGACAAATTGACAGCATCTTAGGTAACTGTCCTCTTAAATGAGCCAAACTTTTGAGTTATACTGTACATACATACAGTAGATGTGTGTGGCAATTGTCAAAAGTGACATTTTATAAATGGATCGGAAGTACTGAAAAACTAATAAATACAATACATGTAGCGTAATTCCTATATGATTAGATGCAAAGCCCTGGGCTTAAAACCTCATACATAAATGAATACACTGCAAAAATAGTGACACAATATGAATAAGAATTGTAATAGAATAATTGATGGAAATATCATAAATAATGCACGTTCTTTAGGCTCGGGAGTGAATTTAGCTCTATAACTTTATTTGCTGCCCTATGGTAGACACTGAGCCACGTTTATTGTCTTATATAAATCACTTATTAGAGATGAGCAAACTGAAATACTGAGATTGAATAGAATCTGTATTGAAGTTTTAAAATTTTGCTGAAGCCTGTGAAATTAAATATACAATTTGCTAAGCACGAATCATATAAAATGGCCACTGCTATTTTACACAAAGACTCAATCAGCCAGAAATGGATGACGACCTTGAGTGAGGCCTGGCGGGCTTCCATATAATATCATGCAGCTCATCACATTGTAGAGCATAGACAATCAGTGGGACTAACATATCCTGTATAAAAGCCAAAGCAGGATAGTAAAAGGATGTCCCCGCTCACATCTTAGGTATAGAAATAATGAGAGAAAGCCATAAAACACTGATGTAACTGTACAGATAGTGTGTGACAGTACAGCTGTGAAGATTACTGGGTGAGAAAAAGAGAATAATAGAGAGATAGGAGAGTCAATAATGATGCCTTCCACTTGTTTCCACTTATACTCAGAGCAATGACTGATCGAGCCAGTGCCGCCCCCGTGACTGAAACCGGGACGCTGCCGGGGGAAATACAGTTAATTTTCTCCCCGCAGCGTTTGGCTAAGTGCCGGCACCAGGCAGGTTAGTAACGCAATTAACCTGCAGATTAACCCCATATCTGCAGGTTAATAGCGTTTTTTTCTGGTGACAGGTTTCTTTAAAAGTTGTACATGATGTGTTTCCACACAATGAAACAGCACTTTTTTAAACAAAATTTTTACAAGGAAAAAACGCAAGAAACAATAGCTGACAGCGAGTAGCAGATGGTGACTATCAGCGGGTCTGCACCTGTGACCTCCACTGAAGGCATGAGAATACAAATAATCTGACAAAGACCAGGGGATTTTTGAGGAACGTCGCTGCCTGTGTGGTTAGCACATCTAATGATGAAATGTGTAGGAGTTGGATGTTTTTCCCACTAATCAGGACAGAATAATGATTGGGGACTGCTCTTTTCAGAGCAATTGCCCATAGTAGGAGTGATCTGAAGGGGATAATATAAAAGACTAGTCAGACTAGTATAGATGAGCATATAAACCCTAGAAATTGAAAAGTTGGAATCATAAATGTAGATTTATTAACAAGTTATGTTTTAGTATGACTTGTGCTAGTCAGGCTAGCCTGGGTCCTGCTGGTCATGGGATTCTGGTACATGTCGGGCTACATGACAGGTACACGTGGGGTTGTATAGGTGCTTCTCACAAAATTAGAATATCAAAAATTTAATTTATTTCAGTTCTTCAATACAAAAAGTGAACACATATATTATATAGAGTCATTACAAACAGAGTGATCTATTTCAAGTGTTTATTTCTGTTAATGTTGATGATTATGGATTACAGCCAATGACAACACAAAAGTTACACTACATTGGTCACTCCAGTTTGGCCTAATTGGGTTATGGGTGTCAAAGCTGGCATCAAAGTAGAAAATTACCAATTTTCACAGATTTGAATAAGTATCTGGTATTTTTAAAGAGTTAAATGACTTTTGTCTACGGATCTCACATCGTCATTACACAGATAGTGATTCCCCGGATCTAAAACTGGTCACTCTAGCTTGTACGAGACAGGTACTGAGCATCAGAGCTGGTAGCAAAGTAGGCAAGTAGTCAATTTTCACAAAATTGAATAAGTAACTAGAGTTTTTAAGGGGTTAAATGACTTTGGGCCACTGATCCGTCCCCTCCATGCTCCATCCCCCACTCCGTCCCTCACTCACCTCCATGCTCCTGCTCCGTCCCCCACTCTCCCGTCCCCTCCGTGCTCCGTCCCTCACTCCCCTCCATGCTCCGCCCCCCACTCCTCCATGCTCCGTCCCTCACTCCTCTCCATCCCTCCATCCTCCACTCCCCCTGCTCCATCCCTCACTCCCCTCCGTGCTCCGTTCCCCTGCTCCATCCCTCACTCCCTCCGCTCCGTCCCTCACTCCCTGTCCCCTCCATGCTCCGTCCCCCACTCCCCATGCTCCGTCCCTCACTCCCCCGTCCCCTCCGTGCTCCGTTCCCCTGCTCCATCCCTCACTCCCCTCCGTGCTCCATCCCCCCCATGCTCCATCCCTCACTCCCCCAGCTCCGTCCCTCACTCCCCTCCATGCTCCGTCCCCAACTCACTCCCCTCTCCATGCTCCGTCCCCCATTCCCCCGTGCTCCGTCCCTCACTCCCCATGCTCCGTCCCCTCCGTGCTCCGTCCCCCACTCCCCTCCATCACTCACTTCCCGGTCCCCTCCATGCTGTCCCCCACTCCCTTCCATGCTCCATCCCCCACTCCCCATGCTCCGTCCCCCTGCTCCATCCCTCACTCCCCTCCGTGCTCCGTCCCCCACTGCCCCAGCTCCGTCCCTCACTCCCCTCCATGCTCCGTCCTCCACTCACTCACTCCCCTCCATGCACCGTCCCCCATGCTCCATCCCTCATTCCCCTCCATGATCCATGCCCCACTCCCCCCTCACTCACCTCCATGCTCAATCCCTCACTGCCCTCCGTCCCTCACTCCCCTCTGTGCTCCATCCCCCACTCACCCCCTCACTCACTCCCCTCCATGTCCCATCCCCCATGCTCCATCCCTCACTGCCCTCCGTGCTCCGTCCCTCACTTCCCTCCGTGCTCTGTCCCTCACTCCCCTCCGTCCTTCACTCCCCTCCGTGCTCGGTCCCACAATCCCCCATCTACCCCCCTCCATGCTCCGTCCCCCCTTCCACCTCACTCCCCCCATGCCCCATCCCCCCGTGCTCGGTCCCTCACTCACCCGTCCCCCACCTCACTCACTCCCCTCCATGCTCCGTTCCCTCCTCCATCCCCCTGCTCCGTCCCTCACTCCCCTCCATGCTCCGTTCCCCACTCTCCCGTCCCCTCCGTGCTCCGTCCCTCACTTCCCTCCATGCTCCGTCCCCCACTCCCCCCTCACTCACTCCCCTCCATGCCCCGTCCCCCATCTACCCCCTCACTCCACTCCATGCTCCGTTCCCCATTCCCCCATCCCTCACTCCCCTCCATGCTCTGTCCCTCACTCCCCCGTCCCCTCCATGCTCCGTCCTCCACTCACTCCCCTCCATGCACCGTCCCCCATGCTCCATCCCTCACTGCCCTCCGTGCTCCATCCCCCACTCCGTCCCTCACTCCACCGGCTCCATCTCTCACTCCCCTTCATGCTCGGTCCCCCAATCCCCCCTCACTCACTCCCCCATCTACCCCCCTCACTCCCCTCCATGCTCCGTCCCCCCTTCCACCTCACTCCCCCACCATGCCCCATACCCCCGTGCTCGGTCCCTCACTCACCCGTCCCCCACCTCACTCACTCCCCTCCATGCTCCGTCCCCTCCTCCATCCCCCTGCTCCGTCCCTCACTCCCCTCCATGCTCCGTCCCCCATCACCTCCATGCTCCGCACCCCACTCTCCCGTCCCCTCCGTGCTCCGTCCCTCACTTCCCTCCATGTTCCGTCCCCCACTCCCCCCTCACTCACTCCCCTCCATGCCCCGTCCCCCATTCCCCCAGCTACCCCCCTCACTCCACTCCATGCTCCGTTCCCCATTCCCCCGTGCTCCGTCCCTCACTCCCCTCCATGCTCTGTCCCTCACTCCCCCGTCCCCTCCATGCTCCGTCCTCCACTCACTCCCCTCCATGCACCGTCCCCCATGCTCCATCCCTCACTGCCCTCTGTGCTCCATCCCCCACTCCGTCCCTCACTCCACCGGCTCCGTCCCTCACTCCCCTCCATGCTCCATCCCCCACTACCCTCCAGGCTCTGTCCCTCACTCCTCCGTCCCCTCCATGCTCCGTCCCCCACTTCTTCCATGCTCCGTCCCTGACTCCCCTCTGTGCTCCGTCGCCCACTCACCCCCTCACTCACTCCCCTCCATGTCCCGTCCCCCATTCCCCCGTGCTCCATCCCTCACTCCCCTCCATGCTCCGTCCCCCACTCACTCCCCCAGCTAACCCCCTCCATGCTCCGTCCCCCCTCACTCCCCTCCATGCCCCGTCCCCCATGCTCCATCCCTCACTGCCCTCCGTCCCTGACTCCCCTCTGTGCTCCATCCCCCACTCACCCCATCACTCACTCCCCTCCATGCTCCGTCCCACCTCACTCACTCCCCTCCAACACCGTCCCTCACTGCCCCCGCTCCGTCCCTCACTGCCCCGCTCCGTCCCTCACTGCCCTCCATGCTCTGTCCCTCACTCCCCCGTCCCCTCCAACCCCACTCCCCATGCTCCGTCCCCTCCTCCATCCCTCACTCCCCACCGTGCTCCATCCCTCACTCCGCTCCATCCCTCACTGCCCTCCGTCCCTCACTCCCCTCCGTGCTCCGTCCCCCATTCCCCCCCTCACTAACTCCCCTCCATGCCCCGTCCCACATTCCCCCGTGCTCCATCCCTCACTCCCCTCCGTGTTCCATCCCCCACTACCCTCTCACTCACTCCCCTCCATGCCCTGCCCCCCATTCCTCCGTGCTCCTTCCCTCACTCCCCCGTCCCCTCCATGCTCTATCCCCCACTCCCCATCCCTCACTCCCCTCCGTGCTCCGTCCCGCACTCCCCTCCATGCTCCGTCCTCCACTCACTCCCCTCCATGCCCCATCCCCCGTGCTACATCCCTCACTCCCCTCCGTGCTCCGTCCCTCACTCCCCTCCGTGCTCCGTCCATCACTCCCCCCGTGCTCCGTTCCTCACTCCCCCCGTACTCCGTTCCTCACTCCCCTCCATGCTCCGTCCCCCTCACTCACTCTCCTCCGTGCTCCGTCCCCCCCTCACTCACTCCCCTCCATGCCCTGTCCCCCATTCCCCGTGCTCCATCCTTCACTCCCCTCCATTCCCCGTCCCCCATTCCTCACTCCCCTCCATGCTCCGTCCCCCAGCTCCATCCCTCACTCCCCTCCATGTTCCGTCCCTCACTCGCCCGTCCCCTCCATGCTCTGTCCCTCACTCCCCTCTGTGCTCCGTCCCTCACTCCCCTCCGTGCTCCGTCCCCCCGCCTCACTCACTCCCCTCCATGCTCCGTGCCCCCTCCCCTCGCCTCACTCACTCCCCTCCATCCCTCACTGTCCTCCGTCCCCCTGCTCCATGCTCGGTCCCTCCATGCTCCGTCCCCTCCATGGTCTGTCCCTCACTCCTCCCCTCATGCCCTGTCCCCCATGCTCCATCCTTCACTCCCCTCCGTGATCCGTCCCCCACTCCCTCTCCTCCATGCCCCGTCCCCCATTCCCCCGTGCTCAATCCCTCACTGCCCTCCGTTCCTTCTCTCCACTCCGTGCTCCGTCCCCCACTCCCCTCCTCACTCACCTCCATGCCCCGTCCCCCAGCTCCCCTCCATGCTCCGTCCCACCTCACTCACTCCCCTCCAACCCCATCCCTCACTGCCCCCGCTCCGTCCCTCACTCCCCTCCATGCTCTGTCCCTCACTCCCCCGTCCCCTCCAACCCCACTCCCCATGCTCCGTCCCCTCCTCCATCCCTCACTCCCCACCGTGCTCCATCCCTCACTCCGCTCCATGCCCCATCCCTCACTGCCCTCCGTCCCTCACTCCCCTCCATGCTCCGTCACTCAATCCCCCGTGCTCTGTCCATCACTCCCCCCGTGCTCCATCCCTCACTCACTCCCCTCCATGCCCCGTCCCCCATTACCCCGAGCTCCATCCCTCACTCCCCTCCGTAATCCGTCCCTCACTCCCCCTGTGCTCCGTTCCTCACTTTCCTCCATGCTCCGTCCCCCACTCCCCCCTCACTCACTCCGTTGCAAGCCCCGTCCCCCATCCCTCACTGCCCTCCGTGCTCCGTCCCCCACTCCCCCCCTCCATGCCCCGTCCCCCATGATCCATCCCTCATGGCCCTCCGTCCCTCACTCCCCTCTGTGCTCCGTCCCTCACTCCCCCCCCTCACTCACTCCCCTCCATGCCCCGTCCCCCATGCTCCGTCCCTCACTCCCCTCCATGCTCTGTCCCTCACTCCCACTTCCCCTCCATGCTCCATCCCCCACTCCCCATGCTCCTCCATCCCTCAATCCCCTCCGTGCTCCGTCCCTCACTCGCCTCCACGCTCCGTCCCCTCCGTGCTCCGTCCCCCATCCCTCACTGCCCTCCGTCCCTCATTCCCCCCCGTGCTCCGTCCCTCACTCTCCTCCATGATCCGTCCCCCCCTCATTCCCCTCCATGCCGTCCCCCATTCCCCCGTGCTCCATGCCTCACTCCCCTCCATGCCCCGTCCCCCATTCCTCACTGCCCCTCCGTCCCTCACTCCCCCCGCTCCGTCCCTCACTCGCCGGTCCCCTCCGTGCTCTGTCCCCCACTCACTCCCCCCGCTCCATGCCTCACTCCCCCGCTCCATCCCTCACTCCCCCGTCCCCTCCATGCTCCGTCCCCCACTCCCCATGCTCCTTCCCCTCCGTGCTCAGTCCCCCATTCCCCTCCATGTTCCATCCCTCACTCCCCCGTCCCCTCCATGCTCCGTCCCCCACTCCATTCCATGCTCCATCCCCCACTCCCCATGCTCCATCCCTCACTCCCCTCCGTGCTCAGTCCCCCACTCCCCCAGTTCCGTCCCTCACTCCCCTCCATGCTCCGTCCTCCACTCACTCATTCCTCTCCATGCACCGTCCCCCATTCCCCCGTGCTCCATTTCTCACTGCCCTCAGTGCTCCATCCCCCACTCCCCTCCATGCTCCATCCCCCAGTGCTCCGTCCCTCACTCCCCACTGTGCACCGTCCCCCCCTCACTCACTCCCCTCCATGCCTTGTCCCCCCCTCACTCACTCCCCTCCATGCCTTGTCCCCATTCCCCTGTGCTCCATCCCTCACTCCCCTCCATGCCCCGTCCCCCATTCCACCGTGCTCCATTCCTCACTGCCCTCCGTGCTCTATCCCCCACTCCCCTCCATCCCTCACTGCGCTCTGTGCTCCGTCCCTCACTCCCCTCTGTGTTCCGTCCCTCACTCCCCACTGTGCTCCGTCCCCCATTCCTCACTGCCCTCCGTACCTCACTCCCCTCCGTGCTCCGTCCCTCACTCCCCTCCGTGCTCCGGCCCCCAGCTCCAGACCTCACTCCCCTCCGTGCCCCGTCCCTCACTCCCCTCCGTGCTCCGTCCCCCCTCCCCCGCCTCATTCACTCCCCTCCATGCTAAACCCCCCCTCCATCCTCCATTCCCCCGTGCTCCATCCATCACTGCCCTCCGTGCTCCGTCCCCCATGCTCCATCCCTCACAGCCCTTCATGCTCCGTCCCCCCTCACTCACTCCCCTCCATGCCCTGTCCCCCATGCTCCGTCCCTCACTGCCCCTGCTCCGTCCCTCACTGCCGTCCCCTCCTCCATACCTCACTCCCCTCCGTGCTCCGTCCCCTCCTCCATCCCTCACTCCCCCTCCCCCTCAATGCCCCATCCCTCACTGCCCTCCGTGCTCCGTCCCTCACTCCCCCCGTGCTCCGTCCCTCACTTCCCCCGCTCCGTCCCTCACTCCCCTCCATGCCCCATTCCTCACTGCCCTCTGTCCCTCACTTCCCCCGCTCCGTCCCTCACTTCTCTCCATGCTCCATCCCTCAATCCCCTCCATGCTCCGTCCCTCACTCGCCCATCCCCTCCATGCTCCGTCCCCCCTCCCCTCCATGCTCCGGCCCCCACTCTCCCTGTCCCCCCCATGCTCCGTCCCCCACTCTCCCTGCTCTGTCCACTCCATGCTCCGTCCCTCACTCCTCCCATGCTCCGTCCCCCACTCTCCCATGCTCTGTTCCCCACTTTCCCTGCTGTCCCCTCCATGCTCCGTCCCTCACTCCCATCAGTCCCCCCGCCTCACTCACTCCCCTCCATGCTCCGTTCCCCACTCTCCCTGTCCCCCTCATGCTCCGTCCCCCACTCTCCCTGCTCTGTCCCCTCCATGCTCCATCCCTCACTCCCCCCCATGCTCCGTCCCCCACTCTCCCTGTCCACCCCTTGCTCCATCCCCCACTCTCCCAGTCCCCCCCATGCTCCGTCCCCCACTCTCCCAGCTCTGTCCCCTCCATGCTCCGTCCCTCACTCCCCTCCATGCTCCGTTCCCCACTCTCCCTGCTGTCCCCTCCATGCTCAGTCCCTCACTCCCCCCTATGCTCCGTCCCTCACTCTCCTCCGTGCTCCGTCCCTCACTCCCCTCCGTGTTCCGTCCCCTCCATGCTCCGTCCCCCACTCTCCCTGTCCCCCCCATGATCCATCCCCCACTCTCCCTGCTCTGTCCCCCCATGCTCCGTCCCCCACTCTCCATGCTGTCCCCTCCATGCTCAGTCCCTGACTTCCCCCTATGCTCCGTCCCCCACTCTCCCAGCTCTGTCCCCTCCATGCTCCGTCCCTCACTCCCCTTCATGCTCCGTTCCCCACTCTCCCTGTCCCCCCATGCTCCGTCCCCCACTCTCCCTGCTGTCCGCTCCATGCTCAGTCCCTCACTCCCCCCTATGCTCCGTCCCCCACTCTCCCTGTCCCCCCCATGCTCCGTCCCCCACTCTCCCTGCTCTGTACCCTCCGTGCTCCGTCCTTCACTCCCCTCAGTGTAACGTCCCCCACTCCCCTCCATGCTTCGTCCCCCCTCACTCACTCCCCTCCATGCCCCGTCCCCCATGCTCCGTCCCTCACTGCCCTCCCTCAATGCTCCGTCCCCTCCTCCATACCTCACTCCCCTCCGTGCTCCGTCCCCTCCTCCATCCCTCATTCCCCCTCCATGCCCCATCCCTCACTGCCCTCCGTCCCTCACTCCCCCCGTGCTCCGTCCCTCACTCCCCCCGTGCTCCGTCCCTCACTCCCCCCGTGCTCCGTCCCTCACTTCCCCCGCTCCGTCCCTCACTCCCCTCCATGCCCCATCCACCATTCCTCACTGCCCTCTGTCCCTCACTTCCCCCGCTCCGTCCCTCACTTCTCTCCATGCTCCATCCCTCAATCCCCTCCATGCTCCGTCCCTCACTCGCCCATCCCCTCCATACTCTGTCCCCTCCATGCTCCGTCCCTCACTCCCATCCGTCCCCCCTCCCCCCACCTCACTCACTCCCCTCCATGCTCCGGCCCCCACTCTCCCTGCTCTGTCCCCCACTCTCCCTGCTGTCCCATTCATGCTCCGTCCCCCACTCTCCCTGCTGTCCCCTCCATGCTCAGTCCCTCACTCACCCCTATGCTCCGTCCCCCACTCTCCCTGTCCCCCCATGCTCCGTCCCCCACTCTCCCTGCTGTCCCCTCCATGCTCAGTCCCTCACTCCCCCCTATGCTCTGTCCCCCACTCTCCCTGTCCCCCCCATGCTCCGTCCCCCACTCTCCCTGCAGTCCCCTCCATGCTCAGTCCCTCACTCCCCCCTATGCTCCGTCCTCCACTCTCCCTGTCCCCCCCATGCTCCGTCCACCACTCTCCCTGCTGTCCCCTCCATGCTCAGTCCCTCACTCCCCCCTATGCTCCGTCCCCCACATGCTCCGTCCCCCACTCTCCCTGGTGTCCCCTCCATGCTCAGTCCCTCACTCCCCCCTATGCTCCGTCCCCCACTCTCCCTGTCCCCCCCATGCTCCGTCCCCCACTCTCCCCTCCATGCTCAGTCCCTCACTCCCCCTTATGCTCCGTCCCCCACTCTCCCTGCTCTGTCCCCCCCATGCTCCGTCCCCCACTCTCCCTGCTGTCCCCTCCATGCTCAGTCCCTCACTCCCCCCTATGTTCCGTCCCCCACTCTCCCTGTCCCCCCCATGCTCCGTCCCCCACTCTCCCTGCTGTCCCCTCCATGCACAGTCCCTCACTCCCCCCTATGCTCCGTCCCCCACTCTCCTTGTCCCCCCCATGCTCCGTCCCCCACTCTCCCTGCTGTCCCCTCCATGCTCAGTCCCTCACTCCCCCTTATGCTCCTTCCCCCACACTCCCTGTGCCCTCCATGCTCAGTCCCTCACTCCCCCTTATGCTCCTTCCCCCACACTCCCTGTGCCCTCCATGCTCAGTCCCTCACTCCCCCTTATGCTCCGTCCCCCACTCTCCCTGCTGTCCCCTCAATGCTCAGTCCCTCACTCCCCCTTATGCTCCGTCCCCCACTCTCCCTGTGCCCCCCATGCTCCGTCCCCCACTCTCCCTGCTCCGTCCCCCACTCTCCCTGCTGTCCCCTCCATGCTCAGTCCCTCACTCCCCCCATGCTCCGTCCCCCACTCTCCCTGTTCTGTCCCCCCCATGCTCCGTCCCCCACATGCTCAGTCCCTCACTCTCCCTGCCCTCCCCCCATGCTCCGTCCCTCACTCCCCAGCGCGGGTAAACTACCTCTGTCTGGCGCTTCTACAACCACCGCTCACAATGTCCCTAAGCGACAGCAGCATGCTCTAACCAATCAGCGCGCTCGCTCTCGCGTTACCATGACTACGCCGGGACATCCGGCGTTCGCCGTTGCTGGGAGACGCAGAGACCACTTTTCTCCACAAGTTTCTGGAGCAGTTTGAGCAGAGCTGTGCACCCGGCCCGAGAACACGTAAGTGCCTCCTCCGTCCGTCCCTCCATGGCCGGAGCCTGTGTGCGGTGTGTGGGAGCTGATGGATGGCGACCAGTGCAGCTCATGCTGGATATAGACACGAGAATGTCATGTCTTACTGTAGAGCCGGGTGTAACCACAGCTGTGACGTCACAAGGGTAATATCTGGATTTATTCTCTCTGCTGCTTCTTTACACCTGTAGTGACGTCACTATGGTACGGTGACATCATTGGTATACCTTATTCTTGAGCTGTGACATCACTGTCGCCCTTCACCAATGACTATGACATCATCACTGGTCTGTGATGTCACTGTGCTTTCTGTACAGATGGTGACATCACTGTGTGCGTAACCCTTTCCTATGATTGCACAGTGTTCACTATCCCCGTGTAGTGCTACAACATGATCACTGTGTGCGTCACAGCACTGTGCCCGGGGCCACCTGGCTGGCACATTACTGGCACATTACTGGCACAGTCGGGATAGCTGTATTGTAAGACGTGCATGGCAGTGTTATTTATTACAGCTTTGCCAGGCCAGCTAGCCCTATAGAAGTCAGCAGTGCCAGGGCCAGGCCAAGTGGGATTGGCACCAGCAGGCATTGCCATGGGCACGCTGCCCGCCTGTACAGCCCTGTGAGTAGAGAGCAGAGTATGCCCACCTAGGCCGCGCTGCAGTGTCCGTGTGCTGATTACATCCTTTTGGCCTCCGTCAGTAAAGTGATTAAATTGTCTTATTAATAAATGATTCCCAGATCGCTGTGTAAAGTCACCTTGTGATAAGCTGCGTCCTCAGCACCGGATCCTTTTATGTTGTCTGCCAGTATTTTGGGGTGAAAAAGATGGCAACCCTAGACATGACTATGTACTGTATTTATTATCCCTGTGCTCTACCTGTACTGTGACATCGCCGTTTACAATCCCTGTACCGTGACGTCGCTGTTTACAATCCCTGTACTGTGACGTCGCCGTTTACAATCCCTGTACTGTGACGTCGCCGTTTACAATCCCTGTACTGTGACATCGCCGTTTACAATCCCTGTACTGTGACGTCACCGTTTACAATCCCTGTACTGTGACGTCACCGTTTACTCTACCTGCGCGGTGACGTCGCCGTTTACTCTACCTGTACTGCGACGTCGCCGTTTACTCTACCTGCGCGGTGACGTCGCCGTTTACTCTACCTGCGCGGGGACGTCGCCGTTTACTCTACCTGCCTGGTGACTTCGCCGTTTACTCTACCTGCGCGGTGACGTCGCCGTTCACTCTACCTGCTCTGTGACGTCGCCGTTTACTCTACCTGCCTGGTGACGTCGCCGTTTACTCTACCTGCGCGGTGACGTCGCTATTTACTCTACCTGTGCTGTGACGTCGCTGTTTACTATCCCTGTACTGTGACGTCGCTGTTTACAATCCCTGTACTGTGACGTCGCCGTTTACTCTACCTGCGCTGTGACGTCGCTATTTACTCTACCTGTGCTGTGACGTCGCTGTTTACTATCCCTGTACTGTGACGTCACCGTTTACTCTACCTGCGCGGTGGCGTTGCCATTTACTCTACCTGCGCGGTGACGTCGCCATTTACTCTACCTGCGCGGTGACGTTGCCATTTATTCTACCTGTGCGGTGACGTCGCCATTTACTCTACCTGCGCGGTGACGTCGCCATTTACTCTACCTGCGTGGTGACGTCACCATTTACTCTACCTGCGCGGTGTTGTCGCTGTTTACTCTACCAGCACTGTGACGTCGCCGTTTACTCTACCTGTACGGTGACGTCGCCGTTTACTCTACCTGTACGGTGACGTTGCTGTTTATTACACCTGTAATGTGGCATCATTTATCTACTTATTTTACTCACATAGCGCCATTAATTTCACAACGCTTTACAGACTGTTACGGGTCCGGGTGGTGGAACATCTGTGCCGAGGTGCAAGGAGGGACCCATAGGGGCATGACTAAGTATCCACCCAAACCGACCCTGGTTGTACGGCAGCTAACGACACCGTGACCAGGGAGGATCCGGGCTGAGGGACCAGGTGCTACTCTGGGGACGACCTTGTAAGAGAGCAGGTGGCTCCCACAGGTCAGATGGCTGGGACTGACCGGTATGGCGGAAGGACACGGCAAGCAGGCGGAAGTCTCTGGTAGCTGACAGGTGGTCACAGTTCGAGAAAGCAGGGCAAGTAGCAGTCTTTAGGTTTACCAGGAAGGTGGTCACAGCAAGTGACAGCAGGGTCTCCAGGCAGGCTGGCAGGAAACAGGCAGGTGCTCCCAGGTGAGCGGGCAGACAGACGAGGCGGGTAACTGACAGGTAACTGGTGGGCGCTCCCAGGTGAGCCGGCTGATGGACACAGCAGGTAACAGGCAGGTAACTGGTGTACGCTCCCAGGTGAGCGGGCAGACAGACGAGACAGGTAACAGGCAGGTAACTGGTGGACGCTCCCAGGTGAGCGGTCTGACAGACGAGGCAGGTAACAGGCACAGGTAACTGGTGGACGCTCCCAGGTGAGCGGTTTGACAGACAGGGCAGGTGGATGCTCCCAGGTGAGCGGACAGATAGCCAAGGCAGGTAACAGGCAGGTAACAGGTGAGCGCTCCAGGTGAGCAGGCTGGCAGGCTCGGCAGGTAACGGGCAGATAACAGGCTGGCAGGCAGGACGAGAAGTCAGGCTAGCAGCGGGACCTGAGGGCTGAAGTACAGATCAGACACAGTGCAAACAACTTTGCTCGGGCACCTCCATTTTGGAGGAGGTGCCTTATATATGGGAAGTCCTCCGGCAATTGGCCGGGGACTCCTTAGGACGACGGTCGCGGCCCCTATAAGAGAGGGGGAGCGCGCGCGCGCCCTAAGCACAGTGCCCGGGAAGGAGCTTGCGCCGGCAGCAGCGAGGGAAGGAGCGCTGGAGGATGCCGCGCGCTGAACAGGAAGGTGAAAGGGACAGCGTCTCTGCCTAGCAGGAGGCAGAGATTCTGATGCTACAGTACCCCCCCTTTAGGCCCCCCCTTTTTTAGGCCAGAGAGAAATTTCTCAAGGAGAAGCGGAGCGTTGATGTTCTCCCTGGTTTCCCAAGTTCTTTCCTCAGGACCAAACCCCTTCCAATCCACCAGAAAAAAGGTTCTTCCTCTTACCCTCTTGGTGGCCAGGATACTCTCCACTTCAAAGACGTTCTCAGCAGAAACCCGGGTAGGAGGAGTACCTGGATTGTTGGAAAAAGTGTTAAGGACAACGGGTTTGAGGAGGGATACGTGGAAGGAGTTGGGAATGCGTAGGGTGGCCGGGAGTTTTAATTTGTAGGCCACTGGGTTAATTTGCCTGAGGACTTCGAAGGGTCCGATGAACCGAGGGCCCAACTTGTAGGAGGGTACTTTGAGCCGCACATATTTGGAAGAGAGCCAAACCTTGTCTCCCGGACGGAATTGAGGTGGATCCAGACGTCTCTTATCAGCATATCTCTTCATCCGCTCGGAGGACAGAAGAAGAGCGGACCTGGTACTCTCCCAAATAGTAGAAAATTCGCTGACAAGAGACTCTGCGGCGGGGTTGTCCACAGAAGCGGAGACAGGAACTGGAATCCGGGGGTACTGGCCATAGACAATAAAGAACAGGGATTGGGAAGAGGATTCGCTCTCATAGTTATTATAAGAGAACTCGGCCCATGGTAGGAGATCCACCCAATCCGAATGGTGGGCATTAACGAAGTGCCGGAGGTAGCTGGTCAGGATCTGATTGATCCGCTCCACTTGACCATTGGACTGTGGGTGGTAAGCGGAGGAGAAATCCAGGGTGACGTCTAGCAGCTTACATGTGGCTCTCCAGAAGCGTGAGGTGAACTGAACCCCACGATCCGACACAATGTGGAGGGGTAGGCCATGGAGACGGAAGATGTGGCGGATAAAGTCTTTAGCCAGCTCGGGTGCAGATGGGAGACCAGGCAGGGGAATGAAGTGGGCCATTTTAGAAAAGCGGTCAACGACCACCCAAATGACTGTACAACCGGCAGAAACAGGAAGATCGGTGATAAAGTCCATATCAATGTGCTGCCATGGAGCAGCAGGTACGGGCAGGGGCAAGAGATGGCCAGCTGGTAGATGTCTGGGAACTTTGTTACGGGCACAGGATGAACAGGCCGCGACGAAGTCTACAATGTCCTTGCGCAGGGTAGGCCACCAGTAATGCCGGGAAATGAGCTGGAAGGTCTTCTTTTGGCCAGCATGGCCAGCTAGTTTAGAAGAATGTTCCCAGCGAAGAACCCTCTCCCGATCTGGTACTGCTACAAACGTCTTACCGGGTGGAAGACGAGTCAGATCCAAGGAGGCCACATTCATCACCTTGGAGGAGTCAATGATGTGCGTAGGCTCCTCCTCTTGATCAGACGACAGGAAGGACCGGGACAAGGCATCAGCTTTGACGTTCTTGTCCGCCGGGCGGAAATGAAGAATGAAGTCGAAGTGGGCAAAAAACAACGACCACCGGGCCTGGAGAGGATTGAGTCTCTGGGCATTTTGGAGATATGCCAGGTTTTTGTGATCCGTGTAGATTACCGGGTAAAGAGCCCCTTCTAGCAGATAGCGCCACTCCCCCAGTGCCAATTTGATGACTAGCAATTCATGGTCTCCTATGGAGTAGTTGCGCTCAGACGAGGAGAAGACTTTGGAGAAAAAGCCGCAGGTTACCATTCTCCCGGTAGAAGATTTTTGGGTGAGTACCGCTCCGGCTCCGGAGGAGGAGGCATCAACCTCCAGGTAGAATTGTTTATTACAGTCCGGACGATGCAGGACGGGGGCAGAGGCGAAAGCTCTCTTTAAGGAAAGGAAGGCCTCCTCGGCTTCAGGCGACCATACCTTGGGATTAGCCCCCTTACGGGTAAGCGCAGATATGGGAGCAGTCCGGGACGAGAAGTGTGGGATGAAAAGACGATAGTAATTAGCGAAGCCCAGGAATCGCTGTATCGCCTTCAAACCTTCTGGACGGGGCCATTTTAGAACAGGAGAGCTTCTCTGGATCCATTTGTAGACCTGTCTGGGAGATAACATAGCCCAAGAATGGAAGGGAGGTCTGGTCGAAGAGGCACTTCTTGTATTTGGCATAGAGGTGGTTCTGCCGGAGCCTAAGCAGGACCTGACGAACATCCCTCCGGTGTGTGCGGAGATCCGGAGAGAAGACCAAGATATCGTCCAGGTAAACCACTACGCAGGAGTACAGGAGATCACGGAAGATGTCGTTGACCAGCTCTTGAAAGACAGCGGGGCTTTACAGAGACCAAAGGGTATCACAAAGTACTCATAGTGACCGTCCCGGGTATTGAATGCTGTCTTTCACTCGTCTCCTTGACGGATACGGACCAGGTTATATGCTCCTCATAGATCCAGCTTGGAGAAGATCCTGGCGCCCTTGAGACGGTCAAACAATTCGGAGATGAGCGGCAGGGGGTATTTGTTTTTCACAGTGATTAGATTGAGTCCTCTGTATACTGGGACGTAACGAGCCGTCTTTCTTTTTGACAAAGAAGAATCCGGCTCCAGCCGGGGAGGTAGATTTTCGGATAAATCCCCTAGCCAGATTCTCTTCAATGTATTCAGACATTGCCTGGGTTTCGGCCGCAGACAACGGGTAGATACGCCCACGGGGAGGAGTGGCGCCGGGTACCAGGTCGATCGGGCAGTCGTATGGCCTATGGGGTGGCAACGTCTCCGCTTCCTTTTTACCGAAGACGTCCGCATAGGGCCAGTATGGAGCCGGGAGACCGGGTAGATTAGCTGGAGTAGGCGGAGGGCGAACTGGGCGGACCGGAACCAGGCAGGTCTTATGGCAGTCAGGACCCCACCGGAGTACTTCGCCGGATCGCCAGTTCAATACGGGTTCATGTGTCTGGAGCCAAGGTAGACCCAGCAACAGGGAGTGAGAGAGTCCGGATAGCACATGGAAGGAGATCTTCTCAGAGTGCAGCATTCCCACCTGCAGAGTTAAGGGTTCAGTGACGAGCAGGATGGGTACTGGAAGGAGTTTACCATCCACGGAGGCAACTGACAAAGGTTCAGTGAGAGGCTTGGTGGGAATACGGTATCTCTCTACTAAAGACTGGGAGATGATTTTCCCAGCCGCTCCAGAGTCCAGGTGAGCGTTTTCAAAGTGCCGATCCTCTCCCCAGGAGAGAGAGACAGACAAAGTCAGGGAGGGAGAGGACTTACTTTTGTCTAGGACGACCTCTTCGAGCGATCCTAGACACCGGTGTTTCCCGGCCTCTCCGGGCAGGAACGGATCAGGTGCTCCTTGCTGCCACAATAGAAACAGCTCCCCTCGGCCTGGCGTGACTCCTGACGGGATTTTACCAACTTGGTCTGGTCGACCTCCATGGGCTCGGGTGAGTGCGCCCGGGGAGTGACTGAAGAAGAGACAGGTCTCTGGAAGTTAGGAGCAAGGCGGGGAAACTTTCTCTCACGGGTGGTCTCCTTGGTACGTTCCTGGAACCGGATGTCAATCCGGGTAGCAAGTGACACCAGGTCGTCCAGGGTGGTAGGGATGTCTCGACCGGCAAGTTCATCTTTAATCCGACCGGAAAGACCCTCCCAGAAGACGGACAGCAGGGCCTCGTTATCCCAGGCAAGTTCAGAAGCGAGGGTACGGAACCGTATGGCATATTGGCCTACGGTGAGACTCCCTTGGCGGAGACGTAGCAGAGAAGAGGCTGACGAGGTCTTTCGTCCCGGTTCATCGAAGACTTTCCGGAAAGCAGTGAGGAAAGCTGACAAGTTGGATACTAGGGGATCCCCTCTCTCCCACAGGGGATTTAGCCAAGCCAGTGCTTCCCCAGTGAGATGGGACATGATGAAAGCCACTTTGGCCCGGTCGGTGGTAAAGTGATGTGCCAAGAGTTCAAAGTGCAGGGTGCACTGGTTTATGAAGCCCCGAGCTTGAGCGGTGTCGCCTCCGAAACGAGGAGGTGCAGAAAGCCGGGGTCCGGAGCAGGATGCCATGGTATTGATGGGCAGCGGCGCTGCCGGGGTGCGGGTTGTGCAACTAGCGGTGGTTGCTGGTGGAGCAGTCAGTGTGTCCAGGCGGGAGTGGACATTCCGCAAGTGGTTCAGGATGAACTCCTGCTGGGATCTCTGACGGGAGACTTCCTGGTATAGGTCAGAGAGCGAGGGAGCTTGGGTGCCACCGGGTTCCATGGCCCGAGCAAACTGTTACGGGTCCGGGTGGTGGAACCTCCAAAGGGGCGTGACTAAGTATCCACCCGAACCGATCCTGGTTGTACGGCAGCTAACGACACCGTGACCAGGGAGGATCCGGGCTGAGGGACCAGGTGCTACTCTGGGGACGACCTTGTAAGAGAGCAGGTGGCTCCCACGGGTCAGATGGCTGGGACTGACCGGTATGGCGGAAGGACACGGCAAGCAGGCGGAAGTCTCTGGTAGCTGACAGGTGGTCACAGTTCGAGAAAGCAGGGCAAGTAGCAGTCTTTAGGTTTACCAGGAAGGTGGTCACAGCAAGTGACTGACAGGTAACTGGTGGGCTCTCCCAGGTGAGCGGGCTGACGGACACAGCAGGTAACAGGCAGGTAACTGGTGGACGCTCCCAGGTGAGCGGGCAGACAGACGAGACAGGTAACAGGCAGGTAACTGGTGGACGCTCCCAGGTGAGCGGTCTGACAGACCAGGCAGGTAACAGGCAGGTAACTGGTGGACGCTCCCAGGTGAGCGGTTTGACAGACAGGGCAGGCGGATGCTCCCAGGTGAGCGGACAGATAGCCAAGGCAGGTAACAGGCAGGTAACAGGTGAGCGCTCCAGGTGAGCAGGCTGGCAGGCTCGGCAGGTAACGGGCAGATAACAGGCTGGCAGGCAGGATGAGAAATCAGGCTAGCAGCGGGACCTGAGGGCTGAAGCACAGATCAGACACAGTGCAAACAACTTTGCTCGGGCACCTCCATTTTGGAGGAGGTGCCTTATATATGGGAAGTCTTCCGGCAATTGGCCGGGGGCTCCTTAGGACGACGCCCGCGGCCCCTATAAGAGAGGGGGAGCTCGCGCGCGCCCTAAGCACAGTGCCCGGGAAGGAGCGCGCGCCGGCAGCAGCGAGGGAAGGAGCGCTGGAGGACGCCGCGCGCTGAGCAGGAAGGTGAGAGGGACGGCGTCTCTGCCTAGCAGGAGGCAGAGACCCCGATGCTACACAGACATTATCAGCACTGTCCCCATTGGGTCTCACAATGAATATTTTCCATCAGTATGCCTTTTGGCTTTTGTTATAGCTGTACTGTGACACCATTGTGGTTATTATACCTCCTCTGTGATGTCATTGTGTTTATTATACCTGTACTGTGATGTTACTGTATATTATACCTGTGCAGCGATGTTGCTGTGTTTGTTATCCCTCTACTCTGATGTCACTGTGTATATTATCATTGTATAATAATATTATTCATTATCTTTGTGCTGTGACCTCACAGGTTTATTATACCTGCAGTGATGTCCATGTGTTTGTTGTGCCTGCACTGTGACATCGCTGTATTTTATCCTTGTGAAGCCTCAATTGTTTGCATGGTTGGTAATACAGTATATAAGGTGCATACGTTTTGGTTGCAGCCAGGGACTAGCGCCGGACGTGATCCAACAGTTCCCCCACATCAGAGTTCTGCTAATATGTAATGCAGGCCTGCTGGGGCTCAGTTACTGATTTTGCAGTGCAGAATATGACACATTTTGTTATGGTAGATGGGACAGGGCACACGAAAATATTTTGGAAGGATGAGATCACTTTTCATTGAAATGGAGAAAAATAACATTGTTTAGACGAATCAAGTAGAACCTCTCATTGACATTTTTGTGAGCCGCCCTGTATATATACTCCTGAAGAATATAATGCCAAGTTTCCTGTGACCTTTGTTCCCATTCCCTGCAGAATCCCCAAAAATTATATTTCTTGCTAAAAAGTTTCTAGAAGTAGGCGTCTGATATTCCCGGCAGCCTTGTACATTACACTTTCCTGTGTCCATCCAAGTCCAACTATAGGAGCAGATAATGCACAGTAATAGTCGGCAGATTAGTCACACAGGACCTGCCGGCAGCCCGGCTAATTAGTGTTGGTATTTAACATCTCTGATAGAAAACTAATTAATTCTATCAAATTGAATTGTCATTTCACAGAGTGGAGTAAATTATGTAGTGAGATAACTGTATCCTTGTGGTGAGGAGTGAACTGAATGTCCTGGAGACTTTTTCTTCTAAAAGATTACATAGCAGGAATACTTTTAATGAAAAGGGATATCCCAGCAATGTGGATGTTGTACAGTTTGTACTGCAATTGGGTGATACCATGTAGTATGGGTGCAAGGTTTCAGACCTTAATTAGCCTGTTAGGGTTATGGTTTGTTCACTATCATTGTTAGGAAAGGCCAGGTGATGCAAATTTCCCAGCTTTATAAAAACCCATCCTCCTCTAACCTTGTGCCAGAAAACAGCAGCCACGGGTTCTTCTAAGCAGGGCTGTGGAGTTGGTAATCCAAACCTCCGACTCCTTAATTTCCCTGACTCCCGACTCCACGACTCCGACTCCACAGCCCGGCCTCACTACTGAGCGTGTACATAAAGTGCAGCACAGATTCATCTCAACTAAAAGCCGAGATCCTTAGATCAGGAACAGAACAGACATTTCTAGGACATTTCATAACTTTCCCACATTCTTCTGAAAACATTTACAGCACATCGTGCACTGAACTACTGAACACAATTTATTACTTATTTTCGGAGTCTGTCCATTTTATACAGACTCTGACAACGAATCCCAACTCCACGAAGATGGACACTGACTGCAACTCCACAGCCCTGGCATGGATGCTGTCCTTTTGCAATCTGGGTTGTGTCCGTGATTAATGTTGCAATTAGGTTGAAGAAGCTTTGCAATTTATTTATTCTTTTCATGCGGCAAAATCACTGACATTTCAATGAAGCCTAAGTATGTATTATATGCTCAGTTTGTTGCATATTTTGTTTCAGATTCATCAAGATTGTACCCCTGTCATTAAGAGTGTTTAAAGGGGTTGTCTGGCCTTAGGCTACAAGTCTGCAGTCACTCTCTGTGACTGCAGACTTATTCATCACATCGCCATCACTGCGTGCTGTGAGGATACTCCGTCAGCGGAAGCAGGTGGTCATGTGACTGTAAGTATGCGATTTGCATACTTCTGACCACATTCCAACTAGACGTGTCCATCCTCCCTCAATGCAAGTGCTGCGTCCATCTAGTCGGTACATTATCGCATGTATGCAAATCACATACTTGTAGTCACGCACCCGCAGCTCCCGATGAATCCTCACAGCGTGCAATGTGTGCAATGTGAGGATTCATAAGTCTGGAGACACATATTCTATAAGTCTGTAGTGACTCTAAGGTCAGACAAGCCCTTTAAATGTGCAATGAAAGTCTGAGTCACTAATTGACATGCTGCAATTTTTCTGTGGATGGATAGAGATCAGCTACTGCTCTCAGCTAACAGCCAAATCATCTGGACTGGGCATTAGACATGTAACCGCGATGGTGGGATCTGGTCAGAGGTTTCATGCCGCACCCCCTCCTTGACTGTCCCCAAATGTCTTCTGGTGCTGCAGTGTCCATGAGACCTCGGAGGGCTTCAGATTGTGTTCTACAAGAAACGAAAGCACTAGCTTTTTATAAAGACCATGAAGCTGACACTAATAAATGGTCGTATGGATGGCACTTTTGTTTTGGCCTGATTATGAGACTTCCATTCCTGTCTGTGCAATTAGACGTCCCATGTGTACTCTATTGGTAGGAGGAGATCTGTGTAGACAAAATTCAGTGGTTTTACACTTATTCCCTTTTAGGGTAAATCCAATACATATACCATAATTCTTTGATTGATGGTTGTCCATACACTGGAATACCCGCCTATGGCTATTTTTGGTAAACGGCTGGTCAGTGATTCATGGTCACAATCTGTATTTGTATAATGGACATATGGAAGGGGGCCAGAAAACATGTGGAAAGCACCTTTACAATTAGCCTCTAGGGGATCTAATAAAGTTAAAAAAGTATAGTGCCTTCATGACTGTGCTGTGGTCCAGGTTACAAAATTAAAGCGTACCTTAATAAGAAAATGATTATAGTTCAGGACTCTGGAGTATAATTATTTTTCTAAATCACTCTACTAGCGATTATTGCCGATGACCAGCAGTACGGACCGCTAGAAGTCTGTGCTGCTGCTACACCAATCTAAGCGGCGTGCTTGTCCTGCTGTCAGGCGGCCGTCTTGAGTGCGGGAGCGAGCGTCACAGGACCTTACAGCACTCGCTGCCGCACTGAAGACGGTGGGTAAGGGCGACCAGCAAGATGCTGGCAAGTTTGTTCCACCCCATAGCGCAGGCTTTGTCAGTCCGTTCCGCTGGTTATGAGCAAAAATCACTAATAGAGCGATTTCGAAAAAATATTATACAGCACAGTCCTGAGCTATAATCACTGTCTGGTGAAGCAAGTAAGAGGCTAACGTATAGGCATTTCTCCACCAAACCCCTGGAGATAGGAATCTCCATTCTGTCCTTCTTTGATGTACAAGCAAGAAGAAGCAGATTTGCATTATATCTTATATACTTTTTTGTTTCCTTAGCACAATATGACGGATACTGGGCGAGAAAAACATACAGATTTTGAGGATTCAGCAGCAGATATTGGAATAAGTAAGGACCTTATTAACAATAAATATTTAGATTGTAATTCACATTGTTATTTCTACCTAATAAAGACAACCTGCCATGTGTTAGAGTCCTTACAGCAGTGTGCAAAGACCACATATGTAAGGGCTCATACACATGGAAGAGTAGTGACCATAGACCATGTCTGTAAGGGCTCATACACATGGCAGAGTAGTGACCATAGACCGTGTCTGTAAGGGCTCATACACATGGAAGAGTAGTGACCATAGACCATGTCTGTAAGGGCTCATACACATGGCAGAGTAGTGACCATAGACCGTGTCTGTAAGGGCTCATACACATGGCAGAGTAGTGACCATAGACCGTGTCTGTAAGGGCTCATACACATGGCAGAGTAGTGACCATAGACCGTGTCTGTAAGGGCTCATACACATGGCAGAGTAGTGGGCATAGACCACGTCTATAAGGGCTCATACACATGGCAGAGTAGTGACCATAGACCGTGTCTGTAAGGGCTCATACACATGGAAGAGTAGTGACCATAGACCGTGTCTGTAAGGGCTCATACACATGGCAGAGTAGTGACCATAGACCGTGTCTGTAAGGGCTCATACACATGGAAGAGTAGTGACCATAGACCATGTCTGTAAGGGCTCATACACATGGCAGAGTAGTGACCATAGACCGTGTCTGTAAGGGCTCATACACATGGCAGAGTAGTGGGCATAGACCACGTCTATAAGGGCTCATACACATGGCAGAGTAGTGGGCATAGACCACGTCTATAAGGGCTCATACACATGGAAGAGTAGTGACCATAGACCGTGTCTGTAAGGGCTCATACACATGGCAGAGTAGTGACCATAGACCGTGTCTGTAAGGGCTCATACACATGGCAGAGTAGTGACCATAGACCGTGTCTGTACGGGCTCATACACATGGCAGAGTAGTGACCATAGACCGTGTCTGTAAGGGCTCATACACATGGCAGAGCAGTGGGCATAGACCACATATGTAAGGGCTCATACACATGGCAGAGTAGTGGGCATAGACCACATCTATAAGGGCTCATATACATGGCAGAGCAGTGGGTATAGACCATGCCTGTAAGGACTCAAACATATGGCACAGCAGTAGGCGTAGGCCAGGTCTGTAAGGGCTCATACACATGGTAAAGCAGTGGGTATAGACCACGTCTGTAAGGGCTCATACACATGGCAGAGGAGTGGGCATAGACCATGTCCGTAATGGCTCATACACATGGCAGAGCAGTGGGGATAGACCACGTCTGTAAGGGCTCATACACATGGCAGAGCAGTGGGGATAGACCACGTCTATAAGGGCTCATACACATGGCAGAGCAGTGGGCATAGACCACGTCTATAAGGGCTCATACACATGGCAGAGCAGTGGGCATAGACCATGTCTGGCAATGCACAGAGGAGGTTCTGCTCCCAAATTCTGACTACATTGGATGCCTTTTGTGCAAAGATATCCTTCTCTAGAATCATATTTCATGGGAATACATATATGTGGCATATATGGAACATGGCACATTTTTTCTTCTTGTCTGATCAATGCAAAACAGAGCTGTAATGCCGCCATGTAATACCGCCATGTAATGCCGCCATGTAATACTACCATGTACCCGAGTCCTTATGCTGGGAGCTCTCTTGGCAATGTTTTGCCTCCATCCGGTGTTTTCGTGTATCAGCAAGGTCCCAATGAAAATCCTCCGGAGTCCATGTTTCACTTTTTCTGATACATGAATCCCTAGATTACGACCATGATTGCTTTTTATTTGCTCATGAAGATATATAGAATTTATAAAACTGATCACATTTGATAATGTTTAGCAGATTATTGACTACAATTTACTAATATCTGGGCCATTCAATGTTTGTAACTTTTCCAGATCTCCAGATGCCCCGTCTGTCTGAGGATAGACATCGGGATCATTGTGATTACCTGTTGGACGCATTGGATGAACAACTTGACCAACTTCAGGTATGAATGCAGAAGGGAAATACAGACAGGACAATTGTAATGTGACAACCCCTTCGCAATCTGTATGTTTCCCCCCTTTTAAAATAATAACACTTATACTCACCTAGAGTGCCGGCGCCATTCCTGCTGTGTCGGCACTGTCTCTACAGGTGGTCACGTAACGGTGTGACGTCACTCAAACCCTGCAGCCAATCAGCGGCTGCTTCACTCTCACCTCCACCCCGCTTTTGGACGCATCACATACATTCGGAGGAAGGGATTTGTCCAAATGCGGGGAGTGTGAGGCGGCCCCTGTCACACTGTTACACGATCGCCAGGAGAGACAGTGCTGACACCACAGGAATGGCGCCGGCACTGGAGGTGAGTATAAGTGTTTTTATTTAAAACAAGTGGGCACAAGCGGATTGAGAAGGGGTTGTCTGAGTAGTGGACAACCCCTTTAAAGAGGACCTTTCACCAGTTTGAGCATGTTAAGCTGGCCACATCATGGAACAGTGTCTGCAGAGCTGAGTAAAAACATAGTTTTTATATTTTAACTTCTCTCCAGACTTAGCATAAATTATAACCTAAACTTTACAAGCAAATATCTCGCAACGGAATTGTGAAATTAAATATGGAAAAGATGTTTTATTCAACTCTGCAGCCAATAATCCTAAATGTGGCCAGCTTAACATGCTGATACTCTGTTGCAGTAAAGATATATGGTATTTTTAGCTGCCCAGTTATTTGGAGGGGCCCACGGTATCATACCCCAGCAAAATCACCTTCCACAGTGCCTGTGTTACAGTCGCTTACTTGCTAACATTGCTCCTCCCTCACTCCCAATGCAAATGAGGAGCTCAGTAGAAGAGTAAAGCACTAAGGCCACGTTCACACATTAGTATTTGATCAGTATTTTACATCAGTATTTGTAAGCCAAAACCAGAAGTGGGAAAATCAGAGAAAAAGCATAATAAAAACACGTGCACCAATTCTAGTGTGACCGTAGCCTGAAAATGACATGCCAGTAGGATCTCGAGACAGTAGGCAACCAGCATGATGGTCTGGTGATTTACTTACATCCCCAGGCTCTAACGATGTGTTAAGTCAGAGAGCAAAACGGCTTGTATCAATCGCACTCGGCTTCCCTTCCTGCCCTGCACTGATCATACAGATCATTGTCGGGCTAAGAGAAAGAGATTGCATGGCTATCAATCACAGCATAGTTCTTTCCATGACAGAAAGCTCAGTTTCTCCTGCACCGACCATACAGATCAGTGCCAGGTAGGGCGAGTGAGAACTGTGTGGCTATGAACAGCCATACAGTTCTCTCATTGATCAGACATAGCGCTGTATGAGCCCCCTGCCCAATAATTAGGAAAGCCCACCTGACTGCAGGCTATAAAATGAAGATTTATTAGTCTAGTCGTGGTTTCAGTTTAGAGCAGACCTGGGCAAAGTGCGGCCACATCCGGCCCTCTGGCTGTTCCAGTTCAGCCAACGGACTGATAAAGCTGAGGGTCTGAAAACACTGGCCCATGGGCTGCCCCATGAGGCCGCCCTCCCCCGCCTGGCGTACTGATATCACCGCTATCTGCATCCTCAGGAGGTAAGTAGCGATGAGTATAATGGTGGAGGAGGGAGCTGCCATCACTAAATCGTGTCTCCTGAGAAGTGCGTCAGTGCATACAGCGAAGACCAGAGTGGAGCGCCGGGGGAACGGGAGCAAAGTGAGTGTTTTTTTTCTGTTTGAATGTGTGTATGTCTGTATATGGGGGTACTGTGGGGGGAGTCACACTATATAGGGGACTGTGTGTGATTTCATACAGGCATAGGGGGCTGCGTGGGGGATCTCAGTGCATATAGAGTGGTGTGTGCATACTAACTTCTGTTCAATATTACGTGATACAATTAATATTAATATAAAATTGTAATTAATATGTTACTATTAATATTGAACATAATTAATTTAAGCCTATTGGTTCAGCTCTTCACAGCAGTCACGGTCTCTCGTGGCCCTTCAGAAAAACTAATTGCCCATCGTTAATCTAGCGGATCCGAAGGCTCACTAATTGTTGCTTGTGCACTTACTCCATATCATCAACTTTTCTTATTCTTTTCTTTCTTCTTTTGTTACCTTAAATAAGTAATACAGATTAAGGGTTCACTCATTGGCCTATGTTCTCTCATGCTAGAGAATCAGGCCCATTATGCTACTGACACTTGGCTCAAACTCTGTCAGAGATTATCACCTTAGTGTGAGCCGATTCTCTCACATGAGAGAATCGTGTCACAGGCGCGGAGAAGATGGAGAACTTAATTTCTCCATCTTCTCCATTATGTCTGTGTACGTACATCGGACTGCACTCTGATAACATCTGAGTGCAGTTTTCTGTTTCACATGCACCCATAGACTTGTATGGGTGCACGTGATCTGAATATCGGATGTACCCGTAGCATGCTACAATTGTTTTCTTATGCTGAACCGGCATGAGAAAATAATCTCAGATTGGCACTGCCCCACATTATAACACTGGGCCGAGTGCAATCTGATAAACTCGACTGAGTCATACTCCAGTGTGAGCGAACCCTTTTACTAATATCCAAAAATTAGACCAAACCGAAAACAAAATCAATATCTGGACATTTGATTTGATCGGGATGTTACTCTTCTTTTATCTGATCAAAACAAACCACTTTTACTTCAAATTAGCAAATCGTCCATCAGGTCACCATTGGCACGCTAGTATCGTAATGATCAGTAATTGTGGGATAGTGAAAGGGAAGAATTATTCATATAGTGGAAATTATCTGTTCATGTAGTCAAATGAGTCTATTCAGAAGCTGTGATGCTAATTTGAACAGAACCTAATAGACTAAAACCTTTAGACAGGACGTGGAGCTCATCTGCTCAAATAGATAAGTATCGTACAAATGGGGCTTCAGTAAGACATCCAGGCTGCGGTTTGCCTGTGTAATGTGTAATGACATCATCTGTATTTAGTGATTTTCTGATCATCCCCCAGAGAGAAACCCATTCCTGTTTGTTTGCTTTTCAGTCACAACCCAATTTCAAGAGTTCTCTGAGAAATGGTGACAACACTAAAGACACATGTGCAACAGGTAAGACCTAAGTATGTCCAGCCCACCAAAGACAGAAAAGCATGGTATATATTAATGTCACAATCTATGAGTCTGTCCTGCCTCTTTAAATTTGAGTTTAAAGGGAATCTGTCAAATTGTACATGCGCAGAAGAAGCTGAGCAGATATATAGGTTTGTGGGAACAGATTGAGTAAAACGTGTAATTTTGTATTGAAATCATGATTATTCTAAATTTAGTAGTTATGTGGGAGGGGGTCCAAATCAGGATACATAAGGCCTCGTGCAGATGACCCTATTTTAGGTCTTAGTGCAATTCAACAAAACATCGGATTGCACTGGGACCAATGTTATTCTATGGGGCCGTGCACGTGTCCCATATAAAAAATTGCAACATGCCTGATTTGCATCCGATTATCAGATCGCACTCGGCTTTGCAAGTCAATGAGTTTGTGGGAACATCGGACTGCACTCAGATCACTTATGAGTGCATACTGATTTTCACAGACTGACAAAATGGAGAAGATGGAGAATTTTTTTTTACCATCTTCTCCTCATGCAAGAAATTTGGAACACACTATGTTCAGAGTGTGATTACTTTAATGGGACAGATTTTGTTGGATGAGAGAATATACATTCGTGTGACTCTAGCCTAAGGCTGTAAATAAGTCATTATGGGCTTAGCAGACAAGGGGTATATAGGGCTTGAGAATCTGTAATAGTCACGTGATGATCACATAGCTAACATCGAACTATAAAACTGAGTAATTAAAGAGAAAGTACAATAGTAAGCTCAAAAATAAAAGTGCCACTGTTTGGAGGCGTGCTGACATGCTGATATTACTGCACATTAAAACATGTACTTGCTCAGGATCACTAGTTGGGAGAAAAGGGAGCGCTGTCATTACGTAAGAGCTACGGAGTAGAAGTGTTAGAAGTCTGTACTAATGTCAAAACGTCAGCAAGTTGGAAAGGATGATCCTGTCTGACATAGACCAGGTTCACAATACTGGGGAGGGTTTCCTAAGGATGTCTCACTGTTAGACACTGCACATGTAAACTAGGCAGACTTAAAATGCGTCAGTGTGAATTCACCTCTAAATCTATGCCAGATCAATCTGTATTGAAATCTTCATGTTCATCGCAGGACAAATACATCCCTGGCCGCCTAGCCACTAACATAACACAGCAACCCCTCCATAGCTTCACAGATATACGGCCTTCCACCAGCCACATCAGACATATCATTGTGTCCATATTATTTTTCATGGTTCTGATAGCTCTTATGAGCCTTAGCACAGCCCGTTCCTGTAGTTGGGAGCCATGTTCTAAGTTTACCTTTATTTTCTTAAAGGAGCCTCCACAGCCTTCCCCTATTGGGGTTAAATAGACAGCTCCAGACATAGATGTGTCAAATGAGAGTCGTCCTCCCTCCTCTATCACCAATAACCAGGCTTTATTCCAGTTTTCAACCCAGAAACAGAGAAATGCCCCTTCCTCTGCTGCACACATTCCCTCTTCACATGAAATGTTGCTTTAATGCTGTATACAATTCCATCATCTGCGCTGCCACAATATGGGCATAGCTAAATAGTGATTTCTTATGGCCAAATTGCAGAAATTCACATTAATCATAATAATATTTGGTTCCACAATTGCTGGAAAAAATACAAAAAGCCACAAATGTTAAAAAAAAAAAAATGACACCCCTCTTCTATCCCTAGCCCTAATGCTCTGGTGGTCTCTGACTGTCTTTGTTTATAAGTTGCCAGCATGTTATCCCTGTAGCCATTCAGTATGGCATGTGATCACTAGGGCCACTGAGTTGCTACAGCGGTCACTTGCTGCTAGATTCTAAACAAAGTGCATCAGGGACCGACGGAGCGTCTGTGCTGGAGCGGCAGGGGATAGAAGAGGCGAGCAATGTGTTTATTTATTTTGTTATTCTATAACACTTGTGGCTTTTTAAATTTTTTTTCCAGAAATTGGACAAAGTTACCTAGGCTTAATTAAATGTATCTAATAGTGTAATTTGACTGCAAATTGTATTAAGTGAAATCTGAGATGATCCAGTATGTAAATTATCTTTTGTAATAAAAGAAAGCGGAAGAGAATTAATTGCCATTATGTAAATGTATGCTGTACCTTATTACAGGACCCTATGAAGCCTGTTATGTGTCAGTATTGCCTCTTGTCTGCCATCTAGTGGCCCTTTTTTAACATTTTCAATGATTTGTCCTTCGGTTGCTGTCAGCATCATGTTTCAGGATGTGAGGAATGACAGGTCCAGACTGCAGCATCCTTGCATTGCTGGCCTGATGGCTCGCTGGGGGCTGGTGGCCCGCACGGTCGGGCTGCTCCTGGGTTTGCAGCACTGGCATACAAAGAGATCCCATCGGGCCGCATTGTAAGCTCGACAGGACTGATGTGCGCAGTCAGACAGCAGCGGTGACAACAAGCAATAGACAAAACGATGGTAAAGTAATGATAGGAGGTGAATGGAGGTAGATAGAAATAGCAAGTAAATTGCGCTTGATTCATTTCTTATTGTCTACCATTCTTTTCCACTTTTTTAACCTCCACTGGAATGGAAATATAGAGATAAACCGCAGTTCTCACCAATGTACAGATCTGCACTTTTCAGCTGATCAATGGGGATGCTGGGTGCTGTACCCCCAAACATCTTATATTGAGGACCCATAAGTCATTCTATGAATAGGACTTGTGTTATTACGTCCTGGGCAACCCCTTTAATAAATAAAAGATCAAGTGCCTTTGCGCAGTGCAATTCCTCCAACCACTTAAAGCACCACTCCAGCGTTTTTCTTATTTCCATGCTGGAATGGTGCTACTAACCTAAGGTCCCTGCCCCTACTTATATTCACAAGCCACCGTCTTCACCTTTTTTCAGCGTCGCTCCGATCTCACGGCGCCATCTTGTGACGAGACTCTCAGAGACTTGCATTGAAAAGTGACCGACGGCTCGCTCCAGTGTTTGCCGTCAGGTCACAAACTGCTGGAGACCGACCGGGCGGCTGTGATAGAAGGTGAAGATGGCGGCAGGTGAGTATAGTACTCCGGTCAGAGACCTTGCATTAGAAGCACCACTCCAGCGCTGCAATAAAAAGCCTGCTGGAGTAGTGCTTTAACCCTTTATTAACAGTTAGGTGGTTCTCATCTTTCTCACTGTCTGTATTAATATCACTGCTTGTCTTAATAAACTCCTTTATTAGAGTTTATGACATATAATGGCAGAATGTGCAGTCGGTCTTATGGCTCCTACCTCGCTGCAGAAAAATTGTATAAATAAAAAAGTGGATACATACAAAAGCTTGTGTTTCTCATTGTCTTTTGTACACTAAAAAATGTTTTCACAGGATAAGGGAGAAATGTCTGATCACTGGAGTCCACACACATGCATAATCACCACTATGTTCAAATCTAAGAGAGTGACAAAATCGGCTATCTCCCCTAGTTCCATAGAAGTGAATGGAGCAGTCACACATGTGCACTACAGTTCCATTAACATGCAGGACTTTAAGACCCATATTCTCAAGATCTATGGGGGTTCAATTTCCAAACTTCCAGTAATCATACATTTTTTTGCCTGTAGACCGGAAAAATGTATTTAGTGAGAAAAACCCCTTAAAGGGAACCTGTCATGTCTTATCTACTATGTAAACGGCTCCTGGCGCAGTGAAGTTCCCAGCTTCACTGTGTGCGGCCGGAGCCTCTCATCACAGCACATGCGGCTCCCAGCGCTACAAGCTTTACTGCCTGGCCATCTCATACTGCGCAAGTGTCCTACACTGGCTTCATCGCTCTCCGGGAGCAAGATTCACACCCCTATGACAGAATGAGCAGGTAGGATTATAAGTATATATAAAATGTTATAAACTCATTATATTTGTACCAATTTTATTGAAAAAAACATGTTAGTGATGCACATTGCATCACTAACAACACAATGGGGGCAGTTTACATAGTAGATAAGACATGACAGGTTCCCTTTAAGGACATTGTAAAAAAAATGTAACAGCAAAGAAAATGTTATAAAACAGAAAAATAGTACAAAGTCCTTGTTGTCCCTTCCCCCACCACTTTATTTTCCTGATGTGATGATATGTGGTATGACTATCACAACCATTCAGTAGCTTCAGTCATCACTTTTACTTACTGATGTCTTATGCAACTGATGCATTGGTCCTGGATCTGTGGGGAATGTTTTTTTTTTTTTTAATTTCTTTCTAACATTCATTGGTGGCAGTTTTATTTTTTTACTCTTATTTAATAATTTTAAAGGGAATCTGTCACCAGGTTTTTGCTACCTCATCTGAGGGCAGCATAATGTAGAGACAGAGACCCTGATTACAGCAATGATGTATCACTTTGTTTACTGGGTGCAGCAATTGTGACATAATCATAGTTTATAGATGTGGCAGATCTAAGAAAGCTAACCTCGCCCACACCCCTGATTAGCAGCTTTCTATGTACACTATATATTGACAGCTGTTCATCAGTGCTGGGGGTGGGGTTGGATCAGAATGCACAGGGCATCTAGTCTCGCAGTAATAATCTTCTGCTGATAAAACACTCAAGGTATTGAAACAACAGCACACAGCCTAATAAATAACACATCGCTGAAATCAATGTCTTAGCCCCTACTTCATGCTGCCCTCAGGTTACATAGGCAAAACTGCTGACAGATTCTCCTTAAGCCTTTAAAAAAGAAAAACACAAGATTTTGTATGTGCTCATGTTTTTGCTATTAGGATCCAATCACCTCTGGAAAGATGTGGAAACACAACCCATTTCTTCACCTGTCATCCTACTAGGGGAGTGTTCTTAGAAATGAACTTCCCCTTTAAGTATGCTTTTAGGAATGTAGCTTACGTAGACTATTGGGATATTTATAAAGCCTGCAGTAAAGTACTATCCCATTCCATCAACATAAGAATCACTTAGTAATGATGTCCATACAAGAGGCTTTGCGCAGTTCAGAATTGTATTTAGTGCAAACTTTAAAGGAGTTTTCCATCTGTGAGTTATTTTCACCCAATCAGCTCGCTGTAGTTAAAAATATAAAATCAACTGTTCCTATGTTGCCTCTCCGCCACTGCTCCCATGTATTGTTTACATGCTGCTTCACTGACATCATATCTACAGCACACGTGACCACTGCAGCCAATCACTGCTTTCAGCGGGTCTTGCCATCTACATAGACAGAGCTGCCAAGTTCACTGATTGGCTACTGTGGTTATATGCAGTGTAACTGTGATACCACCCCAGCAACATCTGAGGAGCATTGGTGAGCCACTGCTAGAGGAGGGCATGGTGAGTCCAGTTGATTTGATTACTTTAATTATAGCAATCCAATGGGGTTAAACTGTTTAGAGGTGAAAAACCCCTTTAATCTGTGCTATGGCTACCTCACCAAATATATCTCATGTGATTGCATTATGAGATTATTGATGTAGCCATTCAAGAAAATCTATATGTACTACAAATAGAATTTAGTTTGTGCATTTTCATGTGCCTCATGTAGTAATGCCTTGACTCCTAAGACCATTGGGATAGTACACGGAGGAGCTATAACAACAGTAGCAATGTTATCTTATACCCTCTCCGTCTTTTATGCAGATAAACAGCAACTGCATGAAGTCAGTTCTTATAAAGCTAAAGATGACGTTACCTCTGATGCTAGAGAACACAGGAGACATACAGACAGTAAGAAAGATGAGTACAAATGGAGACTGTCCCACCTACTGGGCTCTGAACAGACACTGGGGGAAGAATACCAGAGCGATTCCAACTCTGCGGAGAGTGTGTGCACAGAGGACTTTGCTGTAAAGTTTAAACAACGAATGATCGAGCCAATAGTGACTTCAGAGGCCCATGAAAATGCACAGTACAACACTGGGAAAACTATGGTAGATTACACTGATAGTGTATCACTAATACTTCCATCTGATGACAACCCTGAAGACCATTTGAACACAGCCAGGAGAGAAGACATCCTTCAACAGTTCAAAGAGGAGTTGGAGGATGACTTGCAAGCGGCTCTTACCAAAAATGCAGAGGACCTAGCTTCAGACAGAAACCAAGAGAGGAAAAATAGCGTAGAGTCTTTAGGTGGTCAGATTTCAAGACTAAGCCAAGCAATTCATACTCCAATATCAAGTCTACCAAGTATGGAGAGAAGCTCTGTCGTAAGCCACTTGTCATCAAGAGGAGGTGAGGAGCATCAGCCACTTTTTTACACTGGGAACGTTACAGTAAGAGAAAACATGAGCAAGACTGAAACGTCACTATCAACCAACAATTATCCTGATGTCAGGGAGCTGGAAAAATATCTGTGTGAGGAGAATTCTGCAGATGTGGATCAAATTGCATGTGAAAAGATAAACCTTGTGATGAGTTCTGCTGGCACAGGAGCAGCGGGCTGTCCTACAGACACATTGGATGCAGGCTTCATAAACAGATCTGAAGGACTTAATAACATTGACCATATTGCCACAAAAGAAGATGCATGGGTTAATAATACGGTCTATCAAGCATCTGACTCATGGGACTTGCCAAACTGTGTGGCCTGGAAGAAGGATGTTGGAGAAACGCCATCACCTAGTAAGAAAGCATTATACGGTGGATCAGACTTGGGTGAAGCAAATTATGTGGACAATTTAAGTAAGTCATGGAATAGTACTATTGTTATACTGGTATTTAAAGAAACAGACATTGATTCCAAAGGACTTGTCGCATTGAAAATATTGTTCAAAACTGTAAAAAGAAGTGGACTTACAATATACATGAATTAGTATATTGTCAAATAGTGTGATTAGAAATAGTGTGATAGATAATATAGTGTGATAGAAGGTGTCATTTTGTAATCATATTCTCATCTGTGGAGGTGCTCCCTGCTGTTTCTCCTGTGGATAGTATATGTCCACCTTGGATGGAGGACTCACATGCTCAGTAGCTTCCCTGTTCTGTTCTGCCCTGATCATGCTACATAGTGCAAAAAGAAGAGGGTCCGGATTGGAAAGTTATACATAAAACAGTTAATGCTTTATTCCATTCAATTAAAAGGATTCAAAAATATCCAATCACAAAGATTGAAAAAGGTTTCGGTTGAGAAAATTAAACTGGACACTACAGAACTGCATTTTAGAAATGATACCATGCTCATATATTAGAATTTATGTATTGATGCATCTGTAGTTATTAATTTGCTATTTTTTTGTATGTTTTATGCATTTAATTGTTTCACATATATGTTATGAATTACGATCTTTATGATTGGGGATTGTTTCTTTTAAATAAGATATCCCAAAACTTTCTGCTAAACTCTGTGACTAAGGGCTGTAACGCCAGAAACACGTCAAAGTAACTCCATCTCCTCCCATCATGGATATTTTTTAATCCTTTTAATTGAATGGAATAAAACATTAACGTTTTTATGTATACCTTTCCAACCCGGACCCCCTTCTATTTGCACTATTATTACCAATGGCATCGGTTTTCATTCAGATTGAAGTGTGTATTGGATGCGAGGAGTTTCTCCAGAATTCTTTATCACTTTATGATCATGCTGCATAGTGATCTGACAATGCAGATGTGTTAGTGAGGACTACTGCAGTGAAGTTGATGTAACAAGTGGGGGGCAAGATAGATAGATAGGACATTAGCTATTATTGTGTTGAAGGGAAATGTTCATTCTCCTGTGAAGTCCAGACTAGGTTTCTTAACAGACCCTTATGAACTGAAAAAAAGGGACATTTAAAATAAAAAAAAGCTTTTGAAAATATTAGTAAAAGTAAAAAAGTAACAAATTTGAATCACTCACTCCATTTTTCAGTTAAGAATAAAGAAATGTAAAAACTATAAAATTTTAGTCCATATGGTAGAGTTGTAAAAAAGAAGAAATTGAAACACCAAAGTTGATGATTTATCGTTACTGCACCTCCCTCAAAAAATCAATAAAAAACGAACAAAACGTTGTGTCTACCACAAAATATTATCCCTAAAAATGCAAGCTAACCATGCAGCAAATAGGCATTAACAAAACGTAAAAATAAAAAACGTATAGATCTCGGAAAATGGCAACACAAACCACGTATTTTGTTCACAATTTTTTTAAACCATTAAAACAATAAAAAAAAACGATACATGTTTGGTATCACCTTAATTGGACTGTAAATATTAAACCCCGAAACATAATGGCAGAATTGCATCCCCCCCTCCCCCACTTCATTTTCCCATATGCTCTATGGGGAAAATAAATGGTGTCATTCAAAACTACAAACTATCCCCCAAAAAATAAAGCCCCAACACGGCTATATGGACAGAACAAATAAAAAAAGCTATGGCACTTTGCAAAAAGGGAGAAAAAAAGTGACAAGGCAGAAATTAAAATTGGCTGTGTCATTAAAAGTTTTTTTTAAAAAAAAAAACAACAACAAAAAAACAACAGCAATGAAAAAAATATATTATGTAATTGACAGTATTTGTCTGTAATCAGGACCCTGATTAGAAAAATGTCGAGAAACTAATACATCAGTTTGTTACATAGAAATTTGATTAAAAATAATATCCCAAAAGGAACATAATATGGAATAAATAGTGGTATCATAATAGAGAGTAAAGCCCAGTGGTAGGTAAACCATCACACAAGGATGCTGCAACCATTAATTTAACTTTCTCGTTAATTTGTGAGAAATTGTCAAGGGCACTGTGTGGAGATTGTGTTATTAATCTTCATGTGAATGTAATACAGATCAGTGGAGCACTACAACTGCCCTATGAATGGAGATGTCCATGTTACATACAGGTCTTACCCCCCCTATTCACAATCTAACTAAAAATATTTAATGATTAAAAGTAAATAATATATTACCCCAGGGTGCAACCCTGGTTACCTTACTACTTATGTAGCCCTGTACAAGGTTTATTGGTAATGGCAGCAGTACAAAGGTGACAGTTCATCATTGTCTTCTCCCTTTAAAGGGAAACTGTCACCAGATCTTTGCTATGTAATCTGAGAGCAGCACTGTGTAGGTGCTGGGAGTCCAATTCCAGTGATGTGTCACATACTAGGCTGTAGGTTGCTGATTCAATAAAATCAGTGTTTTACAGTTATATGAAAAAGTTTGGGCACCCTTATTAATCTTAAGCTTAATGTTTTATAAAAATTGGTGTTTTTGCAACAGCTATTTCAGTTTGATATATGTAATAACTGTTGGACACAGTAATGTTTCTGCCTTGAAATGAGGTTTATTGTACTAAGAGAAAATGTGCAATCTGCATTCAAACAAAATTTGACAGGTGCATAAGTATGGGCACCCTTATCATTTTCTTGTTTTAAATACTCCTACCTACTTTTTACTGACTTACTAAAGCACTTTTTTTGGTTTTGTAACCTCATTGAGCTTTGAACTTCATAGCCAGGTGTATGCAATCATGAGAAAAGCTACTTAAAGTGGCCACTTGCAAGTTGTTCTCCTGTTTGAATCTCCTCTGAAGAGTGGCATCATGGGCTCCTCAAAACAACTGTCAAATGATCTGAAAACAAAGATTATTCAGCATAGTTGTTCAGGGGAAAGATACAAAAAGCTGTCTCAGAGATTTAACCTGTCAGTTTCCACTGTGAGGAACATAGTAAGGAAATGGAAGAACACAGGGACAGTTCTTGTTAAGGCCAGAAGTGGCAGGCCAAGAAAAACATCAGAAAGGCAGAGAAGAAGAATGGTGAGATCAGTCAAGGACAATCCTCAGACCACCTCCAGAGAGCTGCAGCATCAACTTGCTGCAGATGGTGTCACTGTGCATCGGTCAACTATACAGCGCACTTTGCGCAAGGAGAAGCTGTATGGCAGAGTGATGCGAAAGAAGCCATTTCTGCAAGCACGACACAAACAGAGTCGGCTGAGGTATGCAAAAGCACATTTAGAGAAGCCAATTTCTTTTTGGAAGAAGGTCCTGTGGACTGATGAAACCAAGATTGAGTTGTTTGGTCATACAAAAAGGCATTATGCATGGCGGCAAAAAAACACAGCATTCCAAGAAAAACACTTGCTACCCACAGTAAAATTTGGTGGAGGTTCCATCATGCTTTGGGGCTGTGTGGCCAATGCCGGCACCGGGAATCTTGTTAAAGTTGAGGGATGCATGGATTCCACTCAGTATCAGCAGATTCTTGACAATAATGTTCAAGAATCAGTGACAAAGTTGAAGTTACGCAGGGGATGGATCTTTCAGCAAAACAATGATCCAAAACACCGCTCCAAATCTACTCAGGCATTCATGCAGAGGAACAATTACAATGTTCTGGAATGGCCATCCCAGTCCCCAGACCTGAATATCATTGAACATCTGTGGGATCATTTGAAGAGGGCTGTCCATGCTCGGCGACCATCAAACTTAACTGAACTGGAATTGTTATGTAAAGAGGAATGGTCAAAAATACCTTCATCCAGGATCCAGGAAATCATTAAAAGCTACAGGAAGTGACTAGAGGCTGTTATTTTTGCAAAAGGAGGATCTACTAAATATTAATGTCACTTTTCTGGTGAGGTGCCCATACTTATGCACCTGTCAAATTTTGTTTGAATGCAGATTGCACATTTTCTATTAGTACAATAAACCTCATTTCAAGGCAGAAACATTACTATGTCCAACAGTTATTACAAGTATCAAACTGAAATAGCTGTTGCAAAAACACCAATTTTTATAAAACATTAAGCTTAAGATTAATAGGGGTGCCCAAATTTTTTCATATAACTGTATTAGCAAGAGATTATCACGACAGGACTAGGTGTCACATGCCTTCTAAATCATGCATCTCTCAGATTAAATAGCAAAATCCTGGTGACAGATTGCCTTTAACCCCTTCCCGACATATGAAGTAAATATACAGTACAGACCAAAAGTTTGGACACATCTTCCTATTTAAAGATTTTTCTGTATTTTCATGACTTTCAAAAATTCAGTCATAATACAAATTCAGTCTATTCAGTAGGACTATCAGCTGTGTATCCACCTGACTTCTGCACAACACAACTGATGGTCCCAACCCCATTTATAAGGCAAGAAATCTCACTTATTAAACCTGACAGGGCACACCTGTGAAGTGAAAACCATTTCCGGTGACTACCTCTTGAAGCTCATCAAGAGAATGCCAAGGGTGTGCAAAGCAGTCATCAAAGCAAAAGGTGGCTACTTTGAAGAACCTAGAATTTAAGACATATTTTCAGTTGTTTCACACTTTTTTGTTAAGTATATAATTCCACATGTGTTAATTCATAGTTTTGATGCCTTCAGTGTGAAAGTACAATTATCATACTCATGAAAATTCAGAAAAATCTTTAAATGAGAAGGTGTGTCCAAACTTTTGGTCTGTACTGTACATACCCTCCGTTATCAGGTCTCATACCGGTGAATCCCCGCAGTGCACAGAGCCTGCGCTGGGGGAATTCATAAGTCTGCAGTCACACAGAGTGACTGGAGACTTATGACTTTTGACCGGACAACCCCTTTAAGCACTGGTATGTATAGTACAAGCGATTGGACGATCACAGGTTCAAGTTCCCTAAGGGGACTAACAAATAGAGTAAAAAGTGAAAAAAAAGTTTTTAAAAATAAAAAATATATAAAAGTTAAAATCACCCCGCTACTAAAAATAAAACAATAAAAAAAAAAATACACATATTTGTTATTGCTGCATTTGTAAAAGTCCGTTCTATCAAAATATAAAATAAATTCATCTGATCGGTAAACAGTGTAGAGAGAAAAAAATTGAAATGCCAGAATTACGTTTTTTTGGCCTCCACAACATTGCAATAAGATGCAGTAAAAGCCAGACATCATGTCTACTCCAAAATGTTATCAGTGAAAACGTCAGCTCAGGGGACAAAAAAATAAGCCCTCACACAGCCCCAGATCCCGAAAATGTAAAATGTTACGGGCCTCAGAAATGGTGACACAAGCAGAATTATTTTATTTTTTTATGACAAATTTCCAATTTTTTTTCACTTCTAAAATAAAAAAAAACAGCTATACATGTTTGGTATCAGTGTAATCGTACTGACCTGGAGAATCATATTGCCAGGCCAGTTTTACCATATAGTGAACATGGTAAATAAAATAAAAAAATACAATTGTGGAATTGCACTTTTTTTTGCAATTTCACCGCACTTGGATTTTTTCCCACTTTCCAGTTCATCACATGATAAAATGAATGGTGTCATTCAAAAGAAAAACTCATCGTGCAAAAAAACAAGTCCTCATACGGCTGTGTGGACGGAAAAGTAAAAAAATTATGGGACTTGGAATAAGGGGAGGAAAAAACGAAAATTGGCTGTGGCGTGAAGGGGTTACGATGAAATCTTTCTGGTAAATTGTGACATGATTACTACTGCAATAATTCCATATAAATTACTGTTATCTCAGTGATATCCAGGTTGTTATTCGTATTTGTGTTCAGATTATGTATATTTTTTGCTTTAGACATAGTTTTTTCTTGTATACATTTGATACCTAACAGACTTTTTGCTGAAAATATTTTATTCAAGTAATTTGCATGTGAGGACATTCGTGTATCTTCAGGAAAAAAAGGACACTGTTCCTACGTATGCATTGTTTTTGGCCAGTTTTCTATGTACCGCAAGCTTGGGAAGTTGCATCGGAAGGGAGGTTCTTGTGTCATTGTCAGATATGATGATAGCATTAAGAAAGATTGTAAATCAACAAGCACAATAATTAGGGAAATATTTTTTTGCATTGTTTTTTTTTCCCATTACACAATTGTGAAAAATTAGAAATCTTGCATTTTCACATTGGCTTCTGGGGCTTTTTTAGACTCTAACTTCCTGTTTCATAAATTACACATGTACAGTGGGTACGGAAAGTATTCAGACCCCTTTATATTTTTCACTCTTTGTTTCATTGCATCCATTTGGTAAATTCTAAAAAGTTCATTTTTTTCTCATTAATGTACACTCTGCACCCCATCTTGACTGAAAAAAAAACAGAAATGTAGAAATTTTTGCAAATTTATTAAAGAAGAAAAACTGAAATATCACATGTTCATCAGTATTCAGACCCTTTGCTCAGTATTGAGTAGAAGCACCCTTTTGAGCTAGTACAGCCATGAGTCTTCTTGGGAATGATGCAACAAGTTTTTCACACCTGGAATTGGGGATCCTCTGCCATTCTTCCCTGCAGATCCTCTCCAGTTCCATCAGGTTGGATGTACTTTAATGAGAAAAAAATGAACTTTTTAGAACTTACCAAATGGCTGCAATGAAACAAAGAGTGAAAAATTTAAAGGGGTCTGAATACTTTCCGTACCCACTGTACATTAGCAGCAATGAACAGACTCAGACCCTTATATCTTGTATTGAAGCATTTAATGAGCATGTGCCATGGTCATTGTGAAGAGAGAGGGAGCAGGGAGAGTTGTGACAGTGCCTATTATGAATGGTGGATCCTGTGTTATCAGCTGTGTAAAGAGATGTTACCTGCCATTGTAATCCTGCCTTTGATGATAAGGAAACAGCTGTAAACTCTTTTTGAAAGGACTATATATATATATATATATATATATATATATAGTACCCATAAATAAATATTTTTATGAAAAAAAAACACCACACATATTTGGAATCGCCGTGCCCGGAACGACCCAACCTATAGAACTGTCCCTCCGGTTAACCCCTTCAGTGAACACCGTAAAAAAAATTAACATACCGCGATCATACCTCCGAACAAAACGTGGAATAAAACTCGATCAACAAGACGAATGTCAATAAAAATGGTATCGCTGAAAACGTCATCTTGTCCCGGAAAAAGAAGCCGCTATACAGCTCCATCAGCTGAAAAATAAAAAAGTTATAGCTCTCAAAATAAAGTGATGCAAAAATAACTTTTTTTTCTATAAAATTGTTTTTATTGTGTAAAAGCACCAAAACACAAAAAAACTATATAAATGTGGTTTCGCTGTAATCGTACTGACCCGAAAAATAAAGCTGCCTTATCAATTTTACCACATGCGGAACGGCATAAAAAAAAAAAATTCCAAAATTGCTGATTTTTGTTCATTCAAAAGTAGTTTTCGAGTACATATGGGGTATCGGTGTACTCAGGAGAAATTGTAAAACAAATTTTGAGGTTCATTTTCTCCTGCTATCCTTGTGAAAATGAAAAGATTTGGGGGTAAAACAGCATTTTTGTGGGAAAAATATAATTTTTTTTCATTTTCACAGATCAACGTTGTAAAATTTTGTGAAGCATCTGTGAGTTCAAGTTGCTCACCACAAAGTTAGATAAATTCCTTTCGGGGTCTAGTTTCCAAAATCGGGTCACTTGTGGTGGGTTTACACTGTTTAGGCACTTCAGGGGCTCTCCAAACGAGACATGACACTGGCAGACCAATCTATCAAAGTCTGCGGTTCAAAACGTCACAGTGGTTTAGCCCCACAAATAGGGTATCTGCGTACTCAGAAGAAATTGCACAACAAATTTTTGGTTCCATTTTCTCCTGTTACCCTTGTGGAAATAAAAACTTTGGGGCTAAAATAACATTTTTGTGGGAAAAATTTGATTTTTTATTTTTTTTTTATTTTCACGGCTGTACGTTATGAACTTCTGTGAAGCACCTGGGGGTTCAAGGTGCTCAGCACACATCTAGATAAGATCCTTGATGGGTCTAGTTTCCAAAATGGTGTCACTTGTGGGCGGTTTTCACTGTGTTGGGCTCTCCAAACACGACGTGGCGTCCGCTAATCATTCCGGCAAATTTTACATTCACAAAGTCAAATGGCGCTCCTTCCCTTCCGAACCCAGCTGTGCGCCCAAACAGTGTTTTTTTTCCCAAATATGGGGTATCTGCATTCTCAGGAGAAATTACACAACAAATTTTGGGATTTATTTTTTTCCTGTTACTGTAAACTTCTTAAATGTGGTTTTCAGCACCTTGAGGGCTGAAGTTTTTAGAATGGTGTCACTTTTGGGTATTTTCTGTCATAGGCCCCTCAAAGTCGCTTCAAATGTGATGTGGTCCCTAAAAAAATGGTTTTGTAAATATTGCTGGAAAAATTAGAAATCACTGGTCAACTTTTAACCCTTCTAACTTCCGAACAAAAAAAAATTACTTTTTAAAAAATGGTGCTTATGTAAAGTAGACATGTGTGACATTTGTGTGATATAACTCTCTGATTTAAGGGCATAAAAAGTAAAAGTTTCAAAATTGAAAAAGTTTCAAAATTTTTGCCAAATTTCCATTTTTTTCCACAAATAAACGCAAAGTCATATCGAAGAAATTTTACCACTATCATGAAGTACAATATGTCACGAAAAAACTGTCTCAGAATCAGCGGGATCCGTTGAAGCTTCCCAGAGTTATTACCTAATAAAGTGACACTGGTCAGAATGGTAAAATTTGACCTGGTCATGAAGGTGAAAACAGGGGGATAAAATGGGGTCAAAGGGAATACAGCTAGTGGAAAAAGTTACTTATTTTAATGACTTGTTTATTATCCATCCTTATGTTTAGGAATAGACACTATGTTTGTGATAACCTTTGTCTTTGATTATATGTTCACAGAACAAAATGATCAAGTGGAAGATATAATCCCTGTGGACTCCTCATTGACCAAAGACAACAAAAGTACTGCATACAAACATGTGGCTGGTAAGTAATACATTACCACGATAGTATTTGTTATTCCTGTTCAATTGAGGTTACATACAATGGCATGTAAAAGTTTGGACACCCCTGGTCAAAATTACAGCATTGTGAACAGTTAAGCAAGTTGAAGATGAAATGATCTCTAAAAGGCCTAAAGTTAAAGATGACACATTTCCTTTGTATTTTAGGCAAAAACAATATATACCGTATTTTTTGGACTATAAGACACACTTTTTTTGTTCAAAATTTTGGAGGAAAGTAGGGGGTGCGTCTTATAGTCCAGATGTAACTTATAGTGTGGCTGTGGGGGTAAGTGGCAGCGTTGGCGGAGCGGGTCACAGGAGGCAGGAGCTGGCTGCTGCAGCTAACACTGTGCCTGCTGTTAAGGAGAATGAATATTCACTGCTCCCCACACCCATAGTCCCACCCACCTATATGTACTGAAGCCTGCGCTGAGTGGTGCGCGGGACTATGGAAGTTGAGAGCAGTGAATATTCATGCTCTTTAATAGTGGGCATACATGTTCTACCAGCCGCTGCAGGAGCTGGAGAATACAGCAAACAGTGTGCCTGCTAATAAAGAGAATGAATATTCACTGCTCCCCATGCCTATAGTCCCGCCCAACTCTATGCACTGAAGTCGGCACCAAGAGGTGGGAGGGACTATGGAAGTGGAGAGCAGTGAATATTCATTCTCTTTAATAGCGGACACACGTGATCACCCAGCAGCTGCAGAAGCCGGCGGCTGCGGCTAACAGTGTGCCCGCTAATAAAAAGAATGAATATTCACTGTTCCACACGCCCATAGTCCCGGGTGTGGGGAACAGTGAATATTCCAGCAGCTGACGTCGGCATGTGGGGGCGCATGGCAGTGACGTCATGTGCTGCTTAAACTCTGAAATCAGCTGCTGGCATCAGAACAGGACGCAGTGCTGCGAGGGAGCGGATGGAAATTGAGTATTATTTTTTATTTTTTTATGTGTGCATGCGTGATGGGGGCCATATATAGCAGGTTGGGGATGGGGGGCCATGTATACCTGGATGGGGGCCATGTATACTAGGATGGGCGTGGGGGACCATGTATACCAGGTTGGGCATGGGAGACCATGTATACCAAGATGGGCATGGGGGACCATGTATACCAGGATGGGGGACCATGTATACCAGGATGAGGATGGGGGGAGTGTATACCAGGATGGGAGGCCATGTATACCAAGATATGGATGGGGGCTATGTATACCAGGATGGGGGACCATGTATACCTGGATGGGGATGGGGGACCATGTATACCAGGATAGGGATAGGGGACCATGTATATCAGAATGGGGATGGGAGCCATGTATACCTGGATGGGGGACCATGTGTACCAGGATGGGGATGGGGGCCATGCATACCAGGATGGGGGACAATGTATGCCTGGAAGGGGATGGGAGCCATGTATACCTGGATGGGGGACCATGTATACCAAGATGGGGGACCATGTATGCCTGGAAGGGGATGGGGACCATGCTTACCAGGATGGGGACCATGTATACCAGGATGGTGATGGGGGCCATATATACCAGGATGGCGATGGGGACATGTATACCAGGATGGTGATGGGGGCCATATATACCAGGATGGCGATGGGGACATGTATACCAGGATGGGAATGGGGGCCATGTATACCAGAATGAGGATGGGGGCTATGTATACCAGGATGGGGATCTGGGCCATGTGTACCAGGATGGTTATGGGGGCCATGTATACCGAGATGGGGGCCATGTATACCAGGATGGGGATGGGTGCCATGTATACCAGGATGAGGATGGGATGGAGGCCATGTATACCAGGATATGGATGGGGGCTATGTATACCAGGATGGGGGACCATGTACACCAGGATGGGGATGGGGGACCATGTATACCAGGATAGGGATAGGGGACCATGGATATCAGAATGGGGATGGGAGCCATGTATACCTGGATGGGGGACCATGTGTACCAGGATGGGGATAGGGGCCATGCATACCAGGATGGGGGACAATGTATGCCTGGAAGGAGGGGATAGGGATCATGCCTACCAGGATGGGGGACCATGTATACCAGGATTGGGATGGGAGCCATGTATACCTGGATGGGGGACCATGTATACCAAGATGGGGGACCATGTATGCCTGGAAGGGGATGGGGACCATGCTTACCAGGATGGGGACCATGTATACCAGGATGGTGATGGGGGCCATATATACCAGGATGGCGATGGGGACATGTATACCAGGATGGGAATGGTGGCCATGTATACCAGAATGAGGATGGGGGCTATGTATACCAGGATGGGGATCTGGGCCATGTGTACCAGGATGGTTATGGGGGCCATGTATACCGAGATGGGGGCCTTGTATACCAGGATGAGGATGGGATGGAGGCCATGTATACCAGGATGGGGATGGGATGGAGGCCATGTCTACCAGGACAGGGATGGGATGGAGGCCATGTGTACCAGGATGGGGATGGAGGCCATGTGTACCAGGATGGGGATGGGATTGGGGCCATGTGTACCAGGATGGGGGTGGGAGGGAGGCCATGTATACCAGGATGGGGATGGGAGGAGGCCATGTATACCAGGATGGGGATGGGATTGAGGCCATGTATACCAGGATGGGGGGACCATGTATACCAGGATGGGGGTGCCATGTATACCAGGACGGGGTGCCATGTATACCTGGATGGGGAGTGGGGGCCATGTATACCTGGATGGGGATCATATACACCAGGATGGGGACATATATATCAGGATGAGGGCGCCATATATACCAGGATGGAGACATATATATATATATATATATATATATATATATATATATATATAACAGGATGGGGGATATTAGTACAGAATTGGGGGACATTACCCCTATAACAGTGTCAGCAACAAATCCCCACCACCACCATAACACTGCATCACGAGCACATTTTTTTGCTTCAATTTTTTTCTATTTTCCTCCTCTAAACCTTAAGTGCGTTTTATCATCCAGTGCGTCTTATAGTCTGAAAAATACACTATATATTTTCATGTTTTAAATTTTAAAATTTACAAAAAGGTAAATGAGCCTATGCAAAAGTTTGTGCACCCTGCATGGTTAATACCTAGTAGCACCCCCATTTAAAAGTATCACAGCTTGTAAATGCTTTTTGTAGCCAGCCAAGAGTCTTTCAATTCTTGTTTGAGAGAATTTCATTAATTCTTTCTTGGAAAATTCTTCCAGTTCTGTGAGATTCCTGGGTCGTCTTGCATGTACTGCTATTTTGACTTATAGCTACAGATTTTCAATCATGTTCAGGTCAAGAGACTGTTAGGGCCATTGTAAAACCTTCAGCTTGCGCCTTTTGAGGTAGTCTATTGTGGATTTTGACATGTGTTTAGAATCATCATCCATTTGTAGAAGCCATCCTCCTTTCAACTTCAGCTTTTTTACAGGTGTTATGTTTGCATCAAGACATCAAGAATTTCTTGAAATTTCATTGAATTCATTCTTCCCTCTACCCGTGAAATGTTCCCTGTGCCATTGGCTGCAACACAACCCCAAAGCATGATTGATCCACTGGTTGGCGAGATGTTCTTTTCCTGAAATTCTGTGCCCTTTTTTCTCCACCCATACCTTTCATCAGGATGCGGGAGAGGTTTTCTGCTGATGACTTTTCCATATATTTGTGCAGGTGTCTCTGAACAGTAGAACAATGTACCACAACTCCAGAGCCTGCTAAATATTTCTGAAGGTCTTTTGCCATCAAGCTCGGGTTCTAATTTGCCTCTCTAGCAATCCTACAAGCAGCTCTCTCTGAAATTTTGCTTGGACGTCCAGACCCTATCTTGACTTCAACTGTTCCTGTTAATTGCCATTTCTTAAAGGGATTCTGTCACCCCCTGGCACTTATCTGACTTCTAATATGGGCATACAAGTGATAGAAATGTAAATTTATACCTACCTGCATGCCTCATATTAGAGGTCTTGTTGCGGAGAAATGAATTTTAATTCAATCGAGTTTCTGACGTTTGCAGGCCCAGGGCCCTGAAGAAATCCCCGCCTACTATGGTAATTATAATGTTTCCCCCCTCCCCTGCACGTCACAGTGCCCTGTGATGTGCAGTTGCCATGGCCAAATCCGGGCACTGTGACATGCAGGGGGGGGAGGGAAACATTGGAATTACCACAGTAGGCGGGGATTTCTTCAGGGCCCTGGGCCTGCAAGTTTCAGAAACTCGATTGAATAAAAAGACATTTCTCAGCAACAAGACCTCTAATATTAGGCATACAGGTAGGTATAGATTTACATTTCTATCACTTATATGCCCATATTGGAGGTCAGATAAGTGCCAGGGGGTGACAGATTCCCTTTAATTACATTTCAAACTGAAGAAAGGGCATCTTGAAATTGCTTTGCTGTCTTCTTATAGCCTTCTCCTGCTTTATGGGCCTCCAACATTTTCATTTTCAGAGTGCTAGGCAGCTGCTTAGAAGAACCCATGGCTGCTGTTTTTTGGCAGGTCAGAGGAGGCTGGGTTTTTGTAAAGCTGGGAAATTTTCATCACCTGTCCTTTCCTAACGATGATAGTGAACAAGTCATAACCCTAACAGGCTAATTAAGGTCTGAAACCTTGGTCAAAGTTATCTGAGCACGCAAATCTCCAAAGATGCCCAAACTTTTGCATCAGCCCATCTTGCTTTTTGTAACTTTAAAATGAAAAAATGTGAATATTTTTTTTTTGTTGCTTAAAATACAAAAGAAATGTGTCAACTTTAACTTTAGGCCTTTTAGAGATCATTTCGTATTCAACTTGCTTAACTATTCACACTAACAGTAATTTTCACCAGGGATGCCCAGACTTTTACATGCCACCTTACATATACTGTGCACATACGTTAAAGTGGTTGTCCACTACTCAGACAACCCCTTCTCAATGACTATATTTCCCCCATGTAAAATAATAACATTTACACTCTCCTCCGGTGAGAGCGCCGTTCAGTGATGTTGAAGCCTGCTCTCCCATGGCTTGTGTGACATTGTTATATCACGCGAGCCCTGCAGCCAATCAGCAGTTGCTTCACTCTTTTTTTCCTCTGAACGAAACTGACACCCGGAAAAAGCGAGAGCTTCTGCCCTGGAAAGACCAAGCGCCGACATAGTTGGAATGGCGCCCGAATCGGAGGCGAGTATAGCTGCTATTATTTTACATGGTGAAATTTAAAGATTGAGAATGGGTTGTCTGAGTAGTAGACAACCACGTTAAATATTTTCCGAACTCCCTCTTAAAAGAGTTGTCCAGTACTTTAAAACTGACAACCTATCCAATCCTAGGATAAGTAATCAATATCAAATCCTTGGGGACCTGACACCCAGGACCACCACTCGGCAGCTGGATGTAAACACTGTACAGTGGATATAACATCACAGCCTCGTACATTGTGTAGTGGCCTTGCCATGTTTCAGTTGAATAGGAGCTGAGCTGCAGTTTCTGCAATGGGTGTCAACCCCACCACTGATCTGATATTGACGATCTGTTCCAAAGATCAAAGTAGTGGACAACCCCTTTAATTAGGCCCATTTAGTGGAACAGATATTGTATGTTGTTTGTAATAAAGGAGTAGTGTCTGTCACCCAGCACTGAATTGAATAGATGAAAACCCAAGCTGTTTTGTCCTGATGAAGGGTGACTGCTTGGCTGAGCCCATAGGCATCATGTAGTCAGTGGATACATTGACATTTATCTAATGTCTATGACCTGAAATATCTTATACATAGCGTTTCTTACTTTCTTTAGCACTTTTCTATAGTTCTATGCTATTTTTTGTCCTTCTGTGTCTCTCAATTACAGTTTTGGAAATCTTGGCAGATAGACTATTACATATCTCTGACATTGCATTGTGTATCATTTCTGTAATCCAGTCTCATTCCAGGCTGGATCTCTGCTGCTACCTGCTTATTGTCTTACCTGCATATGTAGTGGGGAAATTAAGTATTTGATACTTTGCAGATTTTGCACGTTTTCCCACCTACAAAGAATGGAGAGGTCTGTAATTTTTATTGTAGGTACACTTCAACTGTGAGAGACAGAATCTAAAAATAAAAAAAACAGAAAATCACATTGTATGATTTTTAAATAATTAAATTACATTTTATTGCATGAAATAAATATTTGATCACCTACCAACCAGCAAGAATTCTGGCTCTCACAAACCTGTTAGATTTTCTTTAAGAACCTCTCCTCCTCTGCACTCATTACCTGTATTAATTGCACCTATTTGAACTTGTCACCTGTATAAAACACACCTGTCTACACACTCAATCACACTCTAACCTCTCCACCATGGCCAAGACCAAAGAACTGTCTAAGGACTCCAGGGCCAAAATTGTAGACCTGCACAAGGCTGGGATGAGGACAATAGGCAAGCAGCTTGGTGAGAAGGAAACAACTGTTGGCACAATTATTAAAAAATGGAAGAAACACAAGATGACTGTCAATCTTCCTCAGTCTGGGGCTCCATGCAAGATCTCGCCTTGCGGGGTAAGAATGATTCTGAGAAAGGTCAGGAATCAGCCCAGAACTACATGGGAGGACCTGATCACTGACCTGAAGAGAGCTGGGACCACAGTCTCAAACATTACCGTTAGTAACACACTACACCGTCATGGTTTAAAATCATGCAGGGTGCGCAAGGTCCCCCTGCTCATGTCAGCACTTGTCCAGGCCCGTTTGAAGTTCAGCAATGATCATCTGGATGATCCAGAGGAAGCATGGGAGAAAGTCATGTGGTCAGATGAGACCAAAATAGAACTTTTGGTATTAACTCCACTCGCCATGTTTGGAGGAAGAAGAAGGATGAGTACAACTCCAAGAACACTGTCCAACCGTGAAGTATGGTGGGGGAATGCTTTTCTGCAAAGGCTAAAGGGCAATTGCACCATATTGAAGGCAGGATGGATGGGGTCATATACCCCGAGATTCTGGCCAACAACCTCCGTCCCTCAGTAAGAGCATTGAAGATGGGTCGTGGCTGGGTCTCTGGGTCTCCAAGGATGAATATTACCTGGAACACACAGCTAGGGCAACTAAGGAGCGGCTCCTTAAGAAGCATTTCAAGGTCCTAGAGTGGCCTAGCCAGTCTCCAGACCTGGACTCAATAGAAAATCTGTGAAGGTAGCTGAAACTCAATGTTGCCCGACGACAGCCCCGAAACCTGAACTATCTGGAGAACATATGTATGGAGGAGTGGGCCAAAATCCCTGCTGCAGTGTGTGCAAACTTGGTCAAGAACTATAGGAAACATTTGAGCTCTGTAATTGCAAACAAAGGTTTCGTAACCAAATATTAAATTCTATTTTTCTATTGTATCAAATTCTTATTTCATGCAATAAAATGCAAATTAATTATGTAAAAATCATACAATGTGATCTTCTGTATTTTTTTTAAGATTATGTCTCTCACAGTTGAAATGTACCTACGATAAAAATTACAGACCAAATTACAGACATTCTTTGAAGGTGGGAAAACTTGCAATATCGGCATTGTATCAAATGCTTATTCTCCCCACTGTATGTAGTGACGCGCCCCCTGGGCCTGTGTTGTGCAGGGGAACCCGGAACCGGACCTGTTGTAGAATGCTGGGGGTTGTAGTCTCCGTGTGGCGGTGACCCGGTCCGTGCCCAGGGTGGTCAAACCAGTGGCAGTCTTAATGTATAGCAAATGTCCGACTACGCCACCCGTGGATTGCGGTCAGTGGGGACCGCCGCTGCGCTGCCGACCGCTGAGGCTGATGTTGTTTGCGCAGCCGAGTATGGGATAACTCCCCACGGGAGAAGTATTGCCTCAGGGCAGCTAATGTGAGAGATGATGGGAGTGATGGTGTGAGGGTCCCAGTGCTAATGGTGCTGGTGCGGCAAGGAATCACAGAGACGTGAGGTGCAGTTCAGGGTCTTTACTGATGGTACAAGGCAGACCCTCCCGAGAGTACTGGCTAGTATAAGGGGCCTGGTCAGTCTGCGAGCAAGCAGGAGTTCCCCTGGCCAGGTGGAGTTGTAGGCCTCCCCGTTTATCTGCACTCTTCCTGGCTACCTTGCTGTCAGCGGTTACAAGTAGCCCACGTCCTTGAGTATACCGTGTGGTGCTCACCCGTATGGCTGGTGACTTGGGGCCTTCTGTTAGCCTCCGCTCCTGGATGGCGGCGCTGGTCCCTTCTTTGTGACTGAGCCTCCGGGCTTCTATGGCCAGAGGACCTGGAATCCCCTGCCGGTTGGTTTCTGCTGCTGGGTATATATCAGTCCCCACAGCCTCGGACTCCTGTGTCCGGTTTTAGTAACTTCAGCCAGGGCGAGCTATATCTCTGCTCACAGCCCCTGGCCTTCAGCTGCTGCTCCTACAGAGCTCCTGTTCTCACTTTCCCTCTCCAGGCTCTGACTGCTCTGCTTGTTCTGCATGCTCTGTCTCCAGCTTCACTCACTAATCCCGCCCCAGACCCAGTTTATAAGGGCAGATTCCTCCCCTCCCAGGTCTGGGCGGACCGTGTTGCATGCTTAGGGCTCCTGACCAGAGAAACCTCCCACTTGCTCGCAGACATAATATCTCTATTACTGTGGCAACCAGACCCCTGGGGTGTCACAGTAGCATGCTGCAAATAGAGAGTGGTAAGATAGGACGGCAATTCCACTCCAATATGCTTACATTTTGTTGACTGGTGTATTTTACCCAAAATATTGATGGATAGTCAACCAAATAAATAGAAACTTTTCATGGCCACCTCCAAAGTCACCTAGCCTATGAAAATGGATTGGATTACTGATTTCAGACAACAGAATGATAATGACTGTGACTTTTTTCTTACCTTAAGGTGTTCCTTTAATGAGTTTTGATACCGTTACTGTTGACAGCGATTTGGACTCTGTAACTACAGAAAGAGTAAGGAATCACATCCGCAAAGCTATGAGCAACAGCAAAGGAGGTGCGGGGTTACATTGTTTTATTGTATAAATCAGCTATTCTCAGATTTCAAATTCCTTTTAAACTGTGGTTTAACTATAGTGGCTGCAGGGGTTGCACCCAGGCCTTGGAACCTTGAGGGGCCCTAAAGGTCCCTTAGCCTATATGAGCAAACCAGTACTATGAGGCTCCCTGTAGGAGATTATGCATTGTGTTCAATGAGCTTCAAGTTATGCCTTGCTTCCTTCCAGTCATCGAACACTCACCGTCACAGCACTGAGCAGTCATTGATGTTCTCCAATCATGCGCACTATTTACCGTAGTTGATTTATGTCCCTCTCGACACATTCACACGCTAAGTGGGACATTAATCCGGGCCAATTCTAGATTTTCTGTTGCTTCAGGAGGAAATTCAAATGCCCCTTCCCATGCCCTAGTCACTCCCCCTTGTTAAAAAGAAATAAATAATCTTAAAATATAATTATCCATGATTTGTGCAGTAATTATCTCCTGGGTCAATTCTAGGTTTTCTGCTATCTGAGGCAAAAATTGAAATGCGCCCTTCCCCACAGTGCAATTTAAACCTGCAGTGAGCTATCGCAATTCCATCATTGCTTTTAAGATATACAATCATTATTATTTAGCCCTCTTAGGGAACTTGAATCTGTGATTGCGTGATCGCTTATACTATATACTGCAATACAATGGTATTGCAGTATTCAGAACAAATCACTGTTTCCATCAGTACATGAATACATGGCCATAATCAACATCAGAGCATGAATACATCACCAGCACCAACATCAGTACATGAACATGTGCTTAGAACCACCATCAGTACATGAATACATTACCAGCACCAACATCAGTACATGAATACAGCACCAAGCTTAGTACAGTGATCAATTGCAATTTCGGGTCAGTATATCCTTAACAATGGTAAGGAGATACTGGGAGTTGTTGTTATCATCAGACTGCGGGCCATACAAGAACCACAGTACTGATTAGACACAAGCAGTATCACAAAGTAATATTTACACACAGGTACCTTATAGGTGACAGCTTCTCAGATTAAAATCATTCCCATGCCTTTCAACTCCATCTGGTCTAGACATCATAAAGACTTTGGACATCCACACTTTATCTCTACAAACTTTTCTCTTCATTCTTCTGTAGCACATCCCAACATTGTGACCTTAAAATGAATAGTGTCATTACAGCACTCCTGAATAATAATATCTGTGCTTGCTGTGTCCTGAATAATAATTGCAATTCATTGTGCTTTCTGCACAAAACATGACTCCCACACTATCCCTCTTAGGCTGTGTGCCCACTATGCGTTTTTTAAGTGTTTGTGCAGCGGCAATTCTGCTGCAGAAACGCTTAAAAAACACTTGGTAGAAGGTCTCTTAACTTTTATTCATAATATTAATAGTTAGTGTATATATTAAAAATACACAAGCTTGCAACCACGTCAAGGGTTCCTCATACTTGTGAGTCCCTACACTAATATTAAAAGCAAAGCCACAGAAAGAGGAATTAAATTTTCCCAAAAAATTCAAGAATTAACACCGCAAAAAAGAGCAACATTATTTACCTGCCCAGGTCACAAAACCCTGTAGTACCCTCCTATTGTTTTCAGAACTTTACTGTGGTTTGAATACCCTTTTGAACTCTTCCATTGTTCTTGAAATTCTATTAATATATAAATAATCCAGTAGAACTCTCCCATTGTTCTTGGAATTTTACTGTAGTTTGAAAACCCAGAAGAACTTTCATATTGTTTTCTGAAGTCTGTTGTTGTTTAAATAACTGTATAATTCTCAAATTGTTCTTGGAAAACCTAGTAAAACTCTCCTATTGTTCTTAGAATTCTATTGTTATTTAAATAACCCTGTAGTTTGAAAACCCAGGAGAACTGTCCAATTGTTCTTTGAATTCTACTGTTATTTAAATAACCCTGTAGAACTCTTAAATTGTTCTCGGAATGCTATTGTTATTTAAATAACGCTGTACAACTCTCCAATTGTTCTCGGAATTCTACTGTAGTTTGAAAACCCAGTAGAATTCTAGGAACAATGGGAGATTTCTACTGCAGTTTGAAAACCTAGTAAAACTCTCCTATTGTTCTTGGAATTCTTTTGTTATTTAAATAACACTGTAAAACTCTCCCTTTGTTCTCGGAAATTCTAATGTACAAGTATTTTGAAAACCCAGTACAATTCTCCCATTATTCTCGGAATTCTATTATTATTTAATTAACCCTATAAAATTCTCAGATTGTTCTTGGAATTCTACTGTAGTTTGAAAACCCAGTAGAATTCTTCCATTGTTCTCAGAATTATATTGATTTTTATATAATCTTGTTGAACTCTGCTATTGTTCTCGGAACTCTACTGTTGCTTGAAAACCCAGTAGAACTCTCCTGTTGTTCTCGGAATTCTATTGTTATCTAAATAATTTTGTAGAACTCTCCCATTGTTCTCAAAATTCTATTGTTATTTAAATAACCTTGTAAAACTATTTAAATAATGCTGTAGAACTCTACCATTGTTTTCGGAGTTCTACTGTAGTTTCAAAACCCAGAAGAACTCTCCTATTGTTCTCTGAAATCTAATGTACCATATATACTCGAGTATAAGCCGAGTTTTTCAGCACATTTTTTTCGGCTTATACTCGGGTAAATACTCGAGTATATAGAAATTCCATTGGTGGATAGTAGGGGCGGGGGTTGCGGCAGCGGAGGAGCCGGGGCATACGCACTGACGTGGAGTGGAGAGGAGTGAATATGCCGGCAGCTCACATCAGCTGTGACGCCGTGCGCTGCTCAGATGCTGACATGAACTGCTGCAGCAGAATAGGACGCAGCGCTGGAGCAGAGGTTAGGAAGGAAGGTGAGTGTAAGTGTTTATTTTTTAATGTGTGCAGTGATGGGGCCATACATACCAGGATTGAGGGATGAAGAGGCCATACATACCAGGATTGGAGATGAGGGTGCCATACACACCACGATTGAGAGATGAGGAGGCCATGCATACCAGAATTGGAGGATGAGGGGTGCCATACATACCACGATTGGGGGATGAGGAGGCCATGCATACCAGGATTGGAGATGAAGGGGGCCATGCATACCAGGATTGGGGATGAAGGGGGCCATGCATACCAGGATTGGTGATGAAGGGGGCCATACATACCAGGATTTTGGATGAAGGGGTCCATGCATACCAGGATTGGGGATGAGGGGGCCATGCATACCAGGATTGGGGATGAGGGAGCAATGCATACAAGGATTGGGGATGAGTGGGCAATACTTACCAGGATGGGGAAATTTACCAGTAGCTGCAGCATTTCCCACCCTAGGCTTATACTCGAGTCAATACGTTTTCCAAGTTTTTTGTCGTAAAATTAGGTAACTCGGCTTATGCTCGGGTCGGCTTATACTCGAGTATATACGGTAATTTGAAAACCCAGTAGAACTCTCCTATTGTTCTCAGAATTCTATTGTTATTTAAATAAACCTGTAGAACTCTCTTATTGTTCTTGGAATTCTACTGTAGTGTGAAAACCCAGTAGAACTCCCCCATTGTTCTCGGAATTCTATTGTTATTTAAACTACCCTTTAGAACCCTCCTATTGTTCTCGGAACTTTACTTTGGTTTGAATACCCTTTAGATCTCTCCCATTGTTCTCAGAATTCTATTAATATTTAAATAATCCAGAAGAACTGTCCTATTGTTCTTGGAAATCTAATGTTATCTAAATAACCCTTTAGAACTCTTCCATTATTCTTGTAATTCTCCTGTAGTTTGAAAACCCAGTAGAACTATCCCATTGTTCTTGGAATGGTTGTCACGGGTGTATCAAGTGTGACAGACAGTCGCCCTGGATCCGGCTGTAGAAGGCCACTGCCTTGGCATTGCAGACGGCTTCTTGATTCTCTCATCTCTGTAGTGTAGTGATATCCTTCTTCCTTTAGGACCCAGGAGCGACCTCCACCTTCTGCTGCTAATTGACATACCCTTGCTTGGTAGTTAAAAACTCTCAGTGTCTCTAGAGAGTCACCGGTGATAGTCCTCTGTCCATGCCTGGAGTACTAATAGTTGGCTAGTTTCTTCTTGGACTTCCCTTGGAGGACAGTTGGCGTTATCTCTCTGGTGTCTTCTCAAGCTAAGTGTATCCCCTTTGTTTGTTTACCTTGGTGTCTTTTGTTACAGTGGGGCCTGACTAGTGTTCACCCCATCCCTCTCCCTACCTAGGGCCAAGCTCTGTGGACATTCAGGGATTAGGATTCCTGCTCTGCGATACTGTGGAACCTATATAGGGACGATAGGGTAATTAGGGTGATATTAGATCTGCCTAGGGGTCTCCACTTCCCCTTTTTCTAGTAGTTTGGCTCTCTTCCCCCTTTTACCGTCGTTGTACACTTGTTCCTTCTCTCACCTTGCATGACAATGCTACTATTGTTTGAAAGCCCAGTAGAACTCTCCCATTGTTCTCGGAATTCTATTGTAACTTAGATAACCTTTTAGAACCCTCCTATTGTTCTTGGAACTCTACTGTGATTTGAATACCCTTTAGAACTCTCCCATTGTTGTCGGAATTCCATTAATATTTAGATAATCAAGTAGAAATCTCCCATTGTTCACAGAATTTAATTGTAGTTTGAAAACCCATGGCAACTCTCATATTGGTCTTGGAATTATATTGTTATTTACATAAACCTGTAGAACTTTCAAATTGTACTCAGAATTCTATTGTTATTTAACCCCTTAACAACATTTGACGTACTAATACGCGTCTGTGCCCTGGGACTTAAGAGCCAGACCCATATTAGTACGTCATGGCGATTGCGCGCGCACACAAGCTGTGCGGGCGCGATCGCCGCTGGGTGTCAGCTGATTGTCATTTTTCATTTTTACGAATCAATTTGTGAAGCACCTGGGGGTTCCCAGTGCTCACTATGCATCTAGATAGGTGCCTTGGGGGATCTAGTTTCCAAAATGGGGTCACTTGTGGGGGAGCTCCAATGTTTGGGCACACAGGGGCTCTCCAAACGCAACATAGCGTCCGCTAATTATTCAAGCAAATTTTACAATCAAAAAGTCAAATGGCGCGCCTTCCCTTCCGAGCCCTGCCGTGCGCCCAAACAGTGTTTTTCCCCACATATGGGGTATCTGCGTGCCCAGGAAAAATTGCACAACAAATTTTGGGGTCCATTTTTTCTTGTTACCCCTGTGAAAATAAAAAAAATTGGGTCTAAAGTAACATTTTTGTGAAAAAAGTTAAATGTTAATTTTTTTCTTCCACATTCCAAAAATTCCTGTGAAGCACCTGAAGGGTTAATAAACTTATTGAATGTGGTTTTGAGCACCTTGAGGGGTGCAGTTTTTAGAATGGTGTCACTTTTGGGTATTTTCTGTCATAAAGTCCTCTCAAAGTGACTTCAAATGTGATGTGGTCCCTAAAAAAATGATTTTGTAAATTTTGTTGGAAAAATGAGAAATCGCTGGTCAACTTTTAACCCTTATAGCTCCCTAACAAAAAAAAATTTTGGTTCCAAAATTGTGCTGATGTAAAGTAGACATGTGGGAAATGTTATTTATTAACTCTTTTATGTGACATATCTCTCTGATTTAAGGGCATAAAAATTCAAATTTTGAAAATTGCTAAATTTTCAAAATTTTCGCCAAATTTCCATTTTTTTTCACAAATAAACGCAAGTGATATCGAAGAAATTTTACCACAATCATGAAGTACATTATGTCACGAAAAAACCATCTCAGAATCATTATTCTCGGAATTCTACTGTAGTTTGAAAACTCAGTAGAACTCTCCCATTGTTCTCGGAATTCTACTGTAGTTTGAAAACCCAGTGGAACTCTCCCATTGTTCTCAGAATTCTATTGTTATTTAAATAACGATGTAGAACTCCCCCATTGTTCTCGGCATTCTATTGTTGTTTAAATAACGCTGTGGAATTCTTCCATTTTTCTCGAAATTCTACTGTAGTTTGAAAATCCTGTAAAACTCTCTGATTATTTTTGGAATTTTATTATTTAAATAACCCTGTAGATCTCGCCCATTGTTTTCTGAACTCTATTATTTATATAATGCTGTAGAACTCTCCCATTGTTCTCGGAATTCTACTGTAGTTTCAAAACCCAGTAGAACTCTCCCATTGTTCTTGGAATTCTACTTTAGTTTGAAACCCAAGTAGAACTCTTCTATTGTCCTCGGAATTCTATTGTTATCTAAATAACTTTGTAGAATTCTCCCATTGTTCTCAGAATTCTATTGCTTTTTTAATTAACCCTTTAGAACTCTCCCATTGTTCTACTGTAGTTTGAAAACCCAGAACAACTCTCCCATTGTTCTCTGAATTCTATTGTTATTTAAATAACCTTGTAAAACTCTCCCATTTTTCTTCGAATTCTATTGTAGTTTGAAAACCCAGTAGAATTCTTCCATTGTACTTGGAATTATATTGTTTTTTTAAATAATGTTGTAGAATTCTCTCATTGTTCTCGGAACTCTACTGTGGTTTGAATACCTTTTAGAACTCTCCTATTGTTGTCTGAATTATATTAATATTTAAATAATCCAGTAGAACTCTCCCATTGTTCACGGAATTGTACTGTAGTTTGAAAACCCAGGGGAACTCTCCTATTTTTCTCGGAATTCTACTGTAGTTTGAAAATCCTACAGAACTCTCACATTGTTCTTGGAGTTCTATTATTATTTAAATAATCTGTAGAACTCTCCCATTGTTCATGGAATTGTACTGTAGCTTGAAAACCCAGGGGAACTCTACTATTGTTCTCGGAATTCTACTGTAGTTTGAAAACTCTACAGAACTCTCACATTGTTCTTGAAGTTCTATTATTATTTAAATGATCTGTAGAACTCTCCCATTGTTCATGGAATTGTACTGTAGCTTGAAAACCCAGGGGAACTCTCCTATTGTTCTTGGAATTCTACTGTAGTTTGAAAACCTTGAGAACGCTCACATTGTTCTCGGAGTTCTATTATTATTTAAATAACGCTGTAGAACTCTCCCATTGTTTTAAGAATGCTATTGTTATTTAAATAATCCTGTAGAACCTTCCTATTGTTCCCGAGACTGTACTGTGGTTTGAATACCCTTTAGAACTCTCCCATTGTTTTTGGAATTCTATAAATATTTAAATAATCCAGTAGAACTATCCCATTGTTTTTGAAATCTAATGTTTCGGAACTCTAGTATTTAAATAACGTTGTTGAACTCTCCCATTGTTCTCGTAATTCTACTGTAGTTTAAAAACCCAGTAGAACGCTCTCATTGTTCTCAGAATTTAGTTTTTTTTAAACACCCCTTTAGAACTCTCCCATTGTTTTTGGAATTCTACTATTGTTTGAAATCCCAGTAGAACTCTCCCATGGTTTACAAAATTATACTGTAGTTTGAAAACCCAGAGGAACTCTCCAATTGTTCTTGGAATTCTATTGTTATTTAATTTAACCTGTAGAACTCTTTTATTTTTCTTAGAATTCTATTGTTATTTAAATAACCCTGTAGAACTCTCTCATTGTTCTCGAAATTCTATTGTTTTTTTTAAATAATCTTGTAGAATACTCCTTTTGTTCTCGGAACTCTACTGTGGTGTGAATACGCTTTAGAACTCCCCCATTGTTCTCAGAAGTCTATTAATATTTAAATAACCCAGTAGAACTTACCCATTGTTCTTGGAATTTTACTGTAGTATGAAAACCCTGTGGATCTCTCACATTGTTCTCGGAATTCTATTGTTATTTAAATAACCTGTAGAACTCTCTCAAATTATACTCCTAATTCTATTGTTATTTAAATAACGTTGTGGAACTCTCCCATTATTCTCAGAATTCTACTGTAGTTTGAAAACCCAGTAAAACTCTCCCATTGTTCTCGGAATTCTACTGTAGTTTAAAAGCCCAATAGAATTCCCCCATTGTTCTCAGAATCATATTGTTTTTTAAATAATCTTGTCGCATTGTCCTTTGGTTCTCAGAACTCTACTGTGGTTTGAATACCCTTTAGGCCATGTTCACACTAGGCTTTTTTTAAATGCTTTTTTAATGCAAATTTTCAGCTGCTTTTTACAGTATCAGTAAAGTCTATGAGATTTCAGAAATCTCATGCACACACATTAGTTTTTGTGTCATCAGTATTTTGTTCTTTGCATGTTTTTTTCTTTTGCAAAATAGAGCAGGTCACTTTCAGCTTTTTTTCTGCGTTTTTTCAGCGTTTTTCACTCATTGAAAGTAATGGGTAGTGAAAAAACTCCTAGTGTGAACATAGCTATCAGGTTTTGCTGCGTTTTTAATAAAAAAAGTAAGTACGGCAGTATGGGAAACTCCTTTATTTTTGTGATTTTACCATCTTGTCTTGGTCACCTGAGATGGCAGTTTGGAATAGTACAGTTTAGTTAAAATAGTGATGTGTACAATTTAAACATTGGCTGAGCTAGGTGTGAGATTGAACAATACCTGTGGCCCACGGAGGTGTGAAATTGAACAATCCCTGAGCAACTGAATGGCAGACCATAGTGTGAAAATAGTGGCCTACAAACTCAATGCACTGCCAGTGTCTTAGGTAAACTATTCCTGAATAATTCACCTCCCCCCACTGTTACATTTGAAATTCTTGTTAATATGGTGTGGTAGGTCACTCACTCAGCTGCACACGGAGGTAGACACAGGCATGGCTGTGGAGTCGGAGTCGGTGTCCATTTTGGTGGAGTCGGAATCAGAGTCGGTATAAAATGGACTGACTCCAACTCCTAAAATATATAATAAATTGGGCACAGTAGTTCAATGCAGTTTGTGGGAATATTTTTTTCATAAGAATTTGGGAAAGTTATGAAATGTCCTATAAATGTCTGTCAAATTCCTGATCTAAGGGTCTAGACTTTTAGCTGAGATGAATCTGTGCTTCAGTAAAGTCATCACTTAAACATGAGCCATGTATGAGGGAGTCGGAGTTGGTGTCATAGAAATTGAGGAGTCGGAGTTGGAGTCTGAGTCAGAGGTTTGGCTTACCGACTCCACAGCCCTGGACACAGGTACGCTGTCTCTTTAAAACTTCTGGTTGGTTTATTAAAATGCAGCATAAACCAACACTGAGTCCATAAAAGAAAACACGGCCTTTGGGCAAAACAGGGAAAACAAAGCAAAATTGTAACACAAAAGCACACAGTCTTTGTGGTAGCAAGGATCCGCCTGCTCAGAGTTCAGCAACTCCATGTGGTTCAGGATAGCTCCACAGAAACAGATCTGTAGTTACTCTCTCCAGACCTACTGAACACCGAATGCCACAGCAGGATGAGTATTTAAACCCAAGACCACACCCTGGGGTGTACATATGGTGAACGACCTCCCACCTGCACTATGGTCGTTCACTCAAACTGGCCCATTTAAATATGGCTGATTAACCCTCTCAGCACATACCATACAGGAGAAGACTTCCAGCATCACATCACTGAAGCTAATAGCCTCAGTGAAACATATATCCCCTCCGACACTCTGCCAGTGACTTTGTCACAATGGTTTCACATATGTCTTGCATGTCTGATTTGGCCTCTCACCTAGCCAAATCAGAACTCATACTTTGCACTGACGAGGGCCAACAGCCCGAAACACCGTGTCTGCAAATTGAGATTCTGATTTGGCTTTTATCCTAAGTCATATTGCACGACTCGTTAAATGGTTGATTGTGACTTGTAGGATTGCTGCTTCCAATAGGTGGCGCTATAGAGTACAAGTCCTCTTTTATTCTGAAGAGGCAATTTGCATATTAAATTTCCCAGAGGAGCATTGCATAGCGAATAAGCCTCCTTACCTTGACGTGCCAGAGATGGTGTGTCACTCTCCATAAGGAGAAACGCTACACCTTAGACCTCAGTCCAGAGCCTCTCACCTAGCCAAATCAGAACTCATACTTTGCACTGACGAGGGCCAACAGCCTGAAACACCGTGTCTGCAAATTGAGATTATGATTTGGCTTTTATCCTAAGTCATATTGCACGACTCTTTAAATGGTTGATTGTGACTTGTAGGATTGCTGCTTCCAATAGGTGGCGCTATAGAGTACAAGTCCTCTTTTATTCTGTAATTTGCAGATTGTAGTTTGAAAACCTAATATGGTACATCTCTCTCATTATTCTCTGAATTCTATTGTTATTTAAATAACGTTGTAAAACTCTCCCATTGTTTTTGGAATTCTATTGTAGTTTGAAAACCCAGTAGAATTCTCCCATTGTTCTTGGAATTATATTGTTTTTTAAATAATGTTGTAGAATTCTCCTATTGTTCTCGGAACTCTACTGTGGTTTGAAAACCCTGTAGAATTCTCACATTGTTTTTGGAGTTATATTATTATTTAAAGGGAATCTGTCACCCCCTGGGAGATAATATACCTCTAATATGGGCATACAGGTTATAGAAAAGTAAATCTATACATACAGTACAGACCAAAAGTTTGGACACACCTTCTCATTTAAAGATTTTTCTGTATTTTCATGACTATGAAAATTGTACATTCACACTGAAGGCATCAAAGCTATGAATTAACACATGTGGAATTATATACTTAACAAAAAAGTGTGAAACAATTGAAAATATGTCTTATATTCTAGGTTCTTCAAAGTAGCCACCTTTTGCTTTGATGACTGCTTTGCACACTCTTGGCATTCTCTTGATGAGCTTCAAGAGGTAGTCACCGGAAATGGTCTTCCAACAATCTTGAAGGAGTTCCCAGAGATGCTTAGTACTTGTTGGCCCTTTTGCCTTCACTCTGCGGTCCAGCTCACCCCAAACCATCTCGATTGGGTTCAGGTCTGGTGACTGTGGAGGCCAAGTCATCTGGCGTAGCACTCCATCACTCTCCTTCTTGGTCAAATAGCCCTTACACAGCCTGGAGGTGTGTTTGGGGTCATTATCCTGTTGAAAAATAAATGATGGTCCAACTAAACGCAAACCGGATGGAATAGCATGCCGCTGCAAGATGCTGTGGTAGCCATGCTGGTTCAGTATGCCTTCAATTTTAAATAAATCCCCAACAGTGTCACCAGCAAAGCACCGCCACATCACCACACCTCCTCCTCCATGCTTCACGGTGGGAACCAGGCATGTAGAGTCCATCCGTTCACCTTTTCTGCGTCGCACAAAGACATGGTGGTTGGAACCAAAGATCTCAAATTTGAACTCATCAGACGAAAGCACAGATTTCCACTGGTCTAATGTCCATTCCTTGTGTTCTTTAGCCCAAACAAGTCTCTTCTGCTTGTTGCCTGCCCTTAGCAGTGGTTTCCTAGTAGCTATTTTACCATGAAGGCCTGCTGCACAAAGTCTCCTCTTAACAGTTGTTGAAGAGATGTGTCTGCTGCTAGGACTCTGTGTGGCATTGACCTGGTCTCTAATCTGAGCTGCTGTTAACCTGCGATTTCTGAGGCTGGTGACTCGGATAAACTTATCCTCAGAAGCAGAGGTCTTCCTTTCCTGGGGCGGTCCTCATGTGAGCCAGTTTCTTGATGGTTTTTGCAACTGCACTTGGGGACACTTTTTCAAAGTTTTCCCAATTTTTCGCACTGACTGACCTTCATTTCTTAAAGTAATGATGGCCACTCCTTTTTCTTTACTTACCTGCTTTTTTCTTGCCATAATACAAATTCTAACAGTCTATTCAGTAGGACTATCAGCTGTGTATCCACTAGACTTCTGCACAACACAACTCATGGTCCCAACCCCATTTATAAGGCGAGAAATCCCACTTATTAAACCTGACAGGGCACACCTGTGAAGTGAAAACCATTTCCGGTGACTACCTCTTGAAGCTCATCAAGAGAATGCCAAGAGTGTGCAAAGCAGTGATCAAAGCAAAAGGTGGCTACTTTGAAGAACCTAGAATTTAAGACATATTTTCAGTTGTTTCACACTTTTTTGTTAAGTATATAATTCCACATGTGGTAATTCATAGTTTTGATGTCTTCAGTGTGAATGTGCAATTTTCATAGTCATGAAAATATATAAAAACCTTTAAATGAGAAGGTGTGTCCAAACTTTTGGTCTGTACTGTACCTGTGTGGCCCATAGTAGAGGTCTGCTTGCAGAGAAATGTGTTTTTATAAAATGGGTTTTCATCTGCTTGGCGCCCGGAAGTCACAGTAGACCCCTCAAAGACACTTCAAATGTGATGTGGTCCCTAAAAATTTTTTTTGTAAATTTGTTGGAAAAATTAGAAATCGCTGGTCAACTTTTAACCCTTATAACTTACTAACAAAAAAAAAAGTTTTTTTGAAAAATTGTGCTGTTGTAAAGTAGACATGTGAGAAATGTTATTTATTAACTATTTTGTGTGGCATAACTCTGTGATATACAGGTATAAGAATTCAAAGTTTGAAAATTGCAAAATTTTCTACATTTTTGCCAAATTTCCATTCAATCATATCAAAGAAATTTTACCACTATCATGAAGTACAATATGTCACGAAAAAAACATTCTCAGAATCAGGGGGATCCGTTGAAGCGTTCAAGAGTTATTACCTCATAAAGTGACAGTGGTCAGAATTGTAAAATTTGGCCCAGTCATTAAGGACATAATTGGCTCCATCACTAAGGGGTTAATCTGCTGTTTATTTATCAATTTGTTTTTCTGTTTCAAACGCTTACCAATGCCTTATTCGTGGACCATTATTGGAATTGTGACAATCACAACACAAGCCAAACCTCCGACTCCTCAGTTTCCATGACACCAACTCCGACTCCACGACTCCGACTCCCTCATAAATGGCTCATGTTTAAGTGATAAATTTACTGTACTGTAGCACAGATTCATCTCAGCTAAAAGTCTAGACCCTTAGATCAGCTATAGGATGGAGATTTATAGGACATTTCATAACTTTCCCAAATTCTTATGAAAAAATATTCCCCAAAAACTGCATTGAACTACTGTACCCAATTTATTATATATTTTAGGAGTTGGAGTCAGTCCATTTTATACTGACTCCGACTACACCAAAATGGGCTCCAACTCCACGACTCCGACTCCACAGCCCTGTGAGCAACTCCATAACTCCCTTCTCATCAGTACCCTTCAGCTTCACGTATGTACTCTTGTCCTCTACCCTTCTTTTCTCTACATTCAGCAGATTATCACAGTGCAGGAAGACTTCAGCCTCACATTCAGAGTTTTATTGCAATGTAATAACCTGCTGAAGTGTGTGTCTGAAGTCTTCCTGTGTTGTGAAAACCTGCTGACTTAAAGGGGTTGTCCAATACTTTATATTACACCCCAATGTATCCCCTCGAGGCCCCTACGACTTTTTGTAAATACCTTCCGTTGCAGATAATGCCTGCGCTAACACTGGCCGCTCGCATGCATCACGTGACCCCCGGCTGCAGCCGGCTCTGACATCCGCTGATGTCACGACAAGTGCTGGCAGCAGCCGGGGGTCTTTGTCTTCCTGGTTCCACGGTGGATGCCAGGTTGTGGGCGGGGTTACCCCCCGCGTCACACCCGGCATCCACCGCGCGCTCTGCCTCTCCCCATTTATTGAGAAAGCGCGCGGTGGATGCTGGGTGTGACGTGGGGGGTAACCCCGCCCACAACCCAGCAGCCACCACGGGGACCCCAGAGCTGAATCACGCCTCACTTATCGTGAAGGTTGTTGAAGGTATTTACAAAAAGTCTTAGGGGCCCCGGGGGGATACATTGGGGGAATAATATAAAGTAATGCACAACTTCTTTAAGATAATTAAAAACCTGGGAGTCTGAACTGAAATGTAAATTGATGTGCATGCAAAATGTAAATGCATGTTCACACAAGGCCACTAGACAGAGAAAAACCAAAAACAAGCAAAATACCCAAATAACTGGAAGTAAATGGATAAATCGCACAGTGCAAAAATAATGATAAATAATAAAGGGTATTTAGTTAACATAATTTTAATCAAAATAATGTAAAAGCCATCCCACCACGTCACGGTAACCCTTATGGGACAGTCCTAACTCTAATATTAAAACCTTACCATTTGTCAAGTGACATACATATGGATAAGGACAGAGAGACTGAACCCGTAGTAGAGGCATAGACCTAAGAGGCAGAATGAACATTTCAGCTCAGACAAAGGGCGGCCACATCCGCTGATGTCACGACAAGTGTTGGCAGCAGCCGGGGGTCTTTGTCTTCCTGGTTCCAAGGTGGATGCCAGGTTGTGGGCAGGGTTACCCCCCCGTGTCACACCCGGCATCCACCGCGCGCTCTGCCTTTCCCCATTCATTGAGAAAGCGACCCCAGAGCTGAGTCTTGCCTCACTTGTCATGAAGGTTGTTGAAGGTATTTACAAAAAGTCTTAGGGGCCCCGGGGGATATATTGGGGGAATAATATAAAGTAATGCACAACTTCTTTAAGATAATGTAGTAGGTTTGCTGCCAGCCCAAAATTTGCCATCACAAGCAATGCCACTATGCACAGTGTAAGCAGCACGGAGCTCTTCACTGGGGGCGCAGCTTTCAGCACATGGTCAGTAGAAGATGAACATTGAGGCTTCATATCTGGGAGCACAACTGAGAGAACTACCTGCAGAAAGGACAGACAGCGGTAGAAGACACCTGCGCTCAGCAGGTATTGGGTCAGAATTAAAAGCTTCCCCTAGTTATTTACATATCAGTACACACTACTAAGAAATGAAAAAAAAAATCAAGAGCTTCAGCATTTTGTCGCCCCCTGAGAGACACCTCAGCTTAGCCACCAGAGGAGAGATGCTCATCGGAAGCGGCTCTGGCGTCAATCAGCTGAACAGTGGGCATGATTGGAGAACAGTCTTGACTGCTCAGTGCTGCGCGCTGCTCCGATGACTGGAAAGAAGTGAGGCGCCTTTCACCTAGGACCTCTACCTATGATATACACAAGCTCTGAATGCTAAAGATCCCCTCTAATATGTCCTGCTTTTGCTTACATAGGGAATCTGGACTTGACGGGTTCTCTTTAAAGATTGTTTTTTTTTAAACTAAATTTGTTGCATTGGTGGTCAGGGGGATGTTCTATTTTTATTTATTTATGTTAATTATTTTTTCCACACTCTTTTGTTATTTGTCCCAAACCACTGCTATATCGCTATGGATGCGGATGTATTCTGATAAGGTGTTCTATGTTGCACTTGCTCACATGCTTGAGGTTTCCAGCGGTCGTGCCATAGCAGAGATTGAATGCAGGCTGTCAGTTATAGCCAGTGAGGCTTAATTATAGTTAATTATAAGTTAATTATAGTTAATTATAGTTTCCGAGGCATGACTAGCCCAGGGGAAGAGACGCCTCGCCGGACGTATTCTGTCTCATCTGTATATGCAAAACTGCAGAATAAAAATTTATTTTGAACACAGGATTGTTACTGTCGACATGCAACTCCTTATCAGAATCTGAAATCCTCATCCATACAGCTATAGTAGCAGTGTGGGACAATCAGGAGACCTAAGACTGCGCACATTTTAGCCTTTGTAAATGAACTCACAAATAGAAGTTTATAGACATCGAATATCTCTGTGATCCAGCTCTCCTCCTCTGCTGCTTTTTCAGGTATCATGTGACCATAAAATAATTGCTGTAAATCTTTTGGCGCTTTACTTTAGATATGCAGAGGAGTAAAAATCACTAGTGTGTGTCACAATCCTTTATATTTTATGCTTTCTTTTGCTTCAAAACAATTGTTGTTGGAAAATTATACATAAACGTATATATGTATATATATATATATATATATATACACATATGTGTGTAATAAAGAGAAATGACACAGGGTAAAAGTATTGAACACACTTAGTGAAATTTAATTAATACTTCATACAAAAGCCTTTGTTGGTGATGACAGCTTCAAGAGCCTCCTGTATGGAGAAACTAGTCACATGCATTGCTCAGGTGTGATTTTGGCCCATTCTTCCACACAAACACTCTACAAATCTTGAAGGTCCTGTGGGCTCCCTCTATGAACTCTGAGCTCTAGTTCCTTCCATAAACTTTATATTGGATTCAGATCATGGCTCGGCCATTCTAGCAGCTTTATTTTCTTTCTCTGAATCCAATTGAGATTTTCCTTGGCTGTGTGTTTGGGATCATTGTCTTGGTGAAATGTCAAAATTTGTTTCATCTTCTTCATCCTGGTAGATGGCATCAGATTTTTATCAAGAGTATCTCCGTATATTTGTCCATTCATCCTTCTTTCAATTTTGTGAAGTTTGCCAGTGCCATATGCTGAAAATCAGCCCTACATCATGATGTTCTCACCTCCAAATGTAACTGTTGGTATGGTGTTTTTAGGGTGGTCTGCAGTGCCTTTTGGCCTCCAAACATGGTGTGTATTATGGCACCCAAAGAGTTCAATTTTAATCCCATCTGACCAGACTATATTCTCCCAGTATTTCTCAGGCTTGTCTAAATTTTGTTGAGCAAGCTGTAAACGCTTCTAAATATATGTTTTTTGTTCAGCAGTGGAGTCTTGCGTAGTGAGCGTGCATACAGGCATGGAGGTTGAGTGCATTGCTTATAGTTTTCTTTGAAACAATTGTACCTGCTGATTCCAGGTCTTTGTGTAGCAGTCCACATATGGTCCTTGGCTCTTGGACAACTCTTCTAATATTTTTTTTTACTTCTCTGTCTGAAATCTTGTGGTGGGCACCTGGTTGTGACCGGTTTATGGTGAAATTATGTTCTTTCCACTTCTGGATTATGGCACCAACAGTGCTCACTGGAAACTTCAGCAGTTTAGAAATTCTACTGTAACCAATGCCATCAGTATGTTTTGCAACAATTAGGTTGTGAAGATCTTGACACAGCTCACTGGTTTTACCCATCATGGGGTGTTTCTTGTGTGGCACCTTAGTAATGAGACCCCTCTTTATAGGCCACCAGTTGAACCAGCTGATAGTATTTTTCATTTAGTGGCAGGATTGCTTTCTAATTACCGTATTTTTCGGACTATAAGACGCACTTTTTTCGTCCAAAATATTGGATGAAAATGGGGGGTGCGTCTTACAGTCCGAATGTTGGGGGAGGAGGGGGTGTATATATACAGTACAGACCAAAAGTTTGGACACACCTCATTTAAAGATTTTTCTGTATTTTCATGACTATGAAAATTGTACATTCACACTGAAGGCATCAAAATTATGAATTAACACATGTGGAATTATATACTTAACAAAAAAGTGTGAAACAACTGAAAACATGTCTTATATTCTAGGTTCTTCAAAGTAGCCACCTTTTGCTTTGATGACTGCTTTGCACACTCTTGGCATTCTCTTGATGAGCTTCAAGAGGTAGTCACCAGAAATGGTCTTCCAACAATCTTGAAGGAGTTCCCAGAGATGCTTGGCACTTGTTGGCCCTTTTGCCTTCACTCTGCGGTCCAGCTCACCCCAACCATCTCGATTGGGTTCAGGTCTGGTGACTGTGGAGGCCAGGTCATCTGGCGTTGCACCCCATCACTCTCCCTTTTGGTCAAACAGCCCTTACACAGCCTGGAGGTGTGTTTGGGGTCATTGTCCTGTTGAAAAATAAATGATGGTCCAACTAAACGCAAACCGGATGGAATAGCATGCCGCTGCAAGATGCTGTGGTAGCCATGCTGGTTCAGTATGTCTTCAATTTTGAATAAATCCCCAACAGTGTCACCAGCAAAGCACCCCCACACCATCACACCTCCTCCTCCATGCTTCACGGTGAGAACCAGGCATGTAGAGTCCATCCGTTCACCTTTTCAGTGTCGCACAAAGTCACGGTGGTTGGAACCAAAGATCTCAAATTTAGACTCATCAGACGAAAGCACAGATTTCCACTGGTTTAATGTCCATTCCTTGTGTTCTTTAGCCCAAACAAGTCTCTTCTGCTTGTTGCCTGTCCTTAGCAGTGGTTTCCTAGCAGCTATTTTACCATGAAGGCCTGCTGCACAAAGTCTCCTCTTAACAGTTGTTGAAGAGATGTGTCTGCTGCTAAAACTCTGTGTGGCATTGACCTGATCTCTAATCTGAGCTGCTGTTGACCTGCAATTTCTGAGGCTGGTGACTCATATAAACTTATCCTCAGAAGCAGAGGTGACTCTTGGTCTTCCTTTCCTGGGGCGGTCCTCATGTGAGCCAGTTTCTTTGTAGCACTTGATGGTTTTTGCAACTGCACTTGGGGACACTTTCAAAGTTTTCCCAATTTTTCGCACTGACTGACCTACATTTCTTAAAATAATGATGGCCACTCGTTTTTCTTTACTTAGCTGCTTTTTTCTTGCCATAATACAAATTCTAACAGTCTATTCAGTAGGACTATCAGCTGTGTTTCCACCAGATTTCTGCACAACACAACTGATGGTCCCAACCCCATTTATAAGGCAAGAAATCCCACTTATTAAACCTGACAGGGCACACCTGTGAAGTGAAAACCATTTCCGGTGACAGAAAAATCTTTAAATGAGATGGTGTGTCCAAACTTTTGGTCTGTACTGTATATGATGTGTGGGGGGAGCAGTATCAGCGGAGGAGCGGGGCACAGGAAGCAGCAGCCGCCTGCTGCAGCCTACACTGTCCCCGCTGCTAAAGAAAATGAATATTTACTGCTCCCCACGCCCATGGGTCGTGGGGAGCACTGAATATTCATGCTCCTTAATAGCAGCACACAGTGTAGCCGCAGCGCGGCTCCTGCTGCTGCCAGAATCGCCTGTGCCCACTGTTAAGGGGCATGAATATTCAACCTCTCTCCACGCCCATGGGCGTGGAGAGGGGTGAATATTCATGCCCTTTAATAGCGGGCACATGCGATCGCCTGGCAGCAGCAGGAGCCGCGCTGCGGCTACGCTGTGTGCCGGCTATTAAGGATCATGAAGTCATTGCTCCCCGTGCACACAGTCCCGGTGTGAGGCGCAGTGACTTCCGGCAGCTGATCTCTCCTTGTGAGCCGCGCATGGTAGTGACACCATGCGCGGCTCACATGGCAAGATCTGTGCGGGCAGACAGGACACAGCACTGCAGGAGAGAAGAAAGTTGAGTAGGAGTGTTTATTTTTTTATGTGCAGCATGATGGGGACCATGCATGCTAAGAGAAGGATGAGGGGGCATACATAACATAATAAAGGGGAGGGGGCCATACATACCAGGATAAGGCTGAGGGGGCCATACATTCCAGGATAAGGATTAGGGGTGCCATGCATACCAGAATAGGGATGAGGGGTGCCATGCATACCAGAATAGGGATGAGGGGTGCCATGCATACCAGGATAGGGATGAGGGGTGCCATGCATACCAGGATAGGGATGAGGGGTGCCATGCATACCAGGATAGGGATGAGGGGTGCCATGCATACCAGGATAGGGATGAGGGGTGCCATGCATACCAGGATAGGGATGAGGGGTGCCATGCATACCAGGATAGTGATTAGGGGTGCGATGCATACCAGGACAGGGATGAGGGGTGCCATGCATACAGGACAGGAATGAGGGGTGCCATGCATACCAGGATAGGTATGAGGGGTGCCATGCATACCAGGATAAGGATGAGGGGTGCCATGCATACCAGGATGGAGGGATGCCAGGCATACCAGGATGGGGATGGGGGCATATATGCCAGGATGGGGGATATTGCCAGAATTGGGGGACATTACCCCTATACCAGTGTGAACACATTTTTTACTTACATTTTTTTCTATTTTCCTCCTCTAAAACCTAGGTGCTTCGTATGGTCCGGTGCATCTTATAGTCCAAAAAATACGGTACTGATAGATTTCAGCTGGTGTCATGACTTTTCATGGATTCCATGCACCTCTCTTTCTTCATGTGTCCAATACTTTTTCCCTGTGTCATTTCCATTTCTCATTATTACACATAATTTCATTTATGGACATCTATGGTGTGATTTCTTTGCCTGAGTGGATTGGACAGGTTGTTACCGACATCTGATCAGAATTTCATGTCAAGAGCACCTTTAGAAATATATTAGAAAATTTGTGACCTGTTCAATACTTATTTCACACACTGTGTGTCTGTATATAGTTTTCTTTTTCTTTTTTTTTTCTAACAGATTCCAGTCTCAAAACCAGAAGGTTTACACGAAGTAGGAGTAGCTCTGGAAGGTATAATTTACAGACATTTTTTAAGTACTCTCTTTTAAAATTTAGTCTTGCAAAAATATTATACTAAGGAGTAGAGAAAAGTGTTCCTTAAAAAGGTATTCCACGACAATTACTGTGGATATAAAAAGTCTACACACCTTTGTTAAAATGCCAGGTTTCTGTCATGTGAAATAAATCATACCAAGAAGAATAATTTAAGAACTTTTTCCGCCTTTAATGTCGCCCATAATTTGTACAAATTCATTGAAAAATAAACAGAATTTTTTTTGGGGTGGAAAAAGAAAAATAATGAATTGAAATACGATTGCATAAATATGCACACACTTAAATTAATACTTTGTGGAAGTGCCCTTTGAATCTATCACAGCATTCAGTATTTATGGGTCTATCAGCATGGCACGTCTACAATTAGCAATGTTTGCCCACTCTTCCTTGTAGTAGTGCTCCAAATCTGTCAGATTGTGAGGGCATCGCTTGTGTACAGCGCCCTCTTCAGGTCAACCCACAGATTTTCATTTGGATTCAGGTCAAGGCTCTGACTGGGCCATTCCAAAACTTTGAAGAGCTAAAGTTTAAATGAAGTTAATCAGAATCACTGCAAATGAGCTGTGTCCTGACTACTATTTAACATGAGTTTAAATGTGATTGGCTAATTCTGAATACAAACTGAAAAAAATGAACTGGAGTATCAGTTGGTGTAGGAGCATAGGATAAGTGACTTAGCGAATTAGAAGAACTATACGTCATTTCTAATTGGAGGTATTTGCTTATATTATTATTATGTCTACTACATATTGGTATAGGATCTTAGAGATGGGAATACCTCTTTAAGAAAAGGTAATCAATATAATATCCTTGGGCTTTTGCCACCTTGCACCTCTACCGGTCCTTTGTTATCAGCCTCAGCAGCAGCCATATATAAATGGAGTTGAATAGTTAGTGCAGCTCTATACACCATTTAGTGGCCATTCTTGGGTACTGCAGATCAGCTCCTATATGTATTTAGTTTTCATTACTAAACATGGTCATGCTGTGCAGTATTTAGCCATGCCTGTCTGCTGCAAAAATAGTTTAGAAATACAGAGAATATCTTGTTGTGACCTGTACATGGCAATTGCGTTGTATCACCCATTCAACTTATTCTACCTACTAATCGTTTTTCTTTCAGATACCCTGACTTTAGCAGAACATCCACAGATGAAGAAGAGGAGTTTGAAAGAAAATTTACAAATAGAGAAACAAAGGATGAAAGTTCAAAGCGATGGATCCCCAGCCATCTTAAATCCACTGAGTCCTCCAGAGACAACCGTGCAAAGAGCATTCCTAATGACATTCTGGTACGCAGATAGTTAGGCTGTATTGATGCATTGGGTTCCTGTTCTCATTATTATCATCTTTATACTATTTATACTGTTGCTGTTATTTGTTGAAGTTTTGGTAGCCACATAGATGTTATATTATATAGCACTATGTACTTAAAATTGCTAATTTTGCCCTTCTACCCAGCTAATTCTTCTCTTTTCCATTTGGTCTATGACATCACGTGATTAAAAACTGACTAGCTGAATCCTTCTAAGCTCTATGTAGAAACAGAAGGTCAATGTATGAGTCATAAGTCACTGCTAAAGTCCCTGGCAGGGGGAGGAGGCAGCAGCTCGGTCAGTAGTAGAAGGAGGTGAATGATTTTTGCAGGGACAAGAGACTTCCTGTTTCTAGAAAGAGCAGAGAAAAGAGAATAATTAGCTGGGTAGAAGGGCAAAATGACCAATTGTAAGTGCACAGCACTATATAATATATATATGCAATAAATTAAGACGTTAAAAACTTTGATGAGAGTGCTTCTTTAAAGTCCAATGCTTCTTGTTGGGCCTGAATTTATTAGTGTACCATACATGAGGAGCTGTCCCTATGTCATTTGGCTGATGGAAGGGTCAGAGTTTGATGTATAACGTACCTACCTCCGATAGGTGATATAGTTTATTTTCCTTCATGCAGAGAGCTACTTTACATACTTTTTCCTCATCGAGCATTAAAATAGGAATCCATACACAGCTGGTCCATTCCCCCAAAATAGAGGTGTTTATATGCAAAGTATAGTTACATAAAAATGAGACTGTTATTAACAAGGAAATGATGAAGATTGTAAACCTTTTTAATAATAAACTATATTAACACCCATGAAATTACTAATATTTATATTGCACATTGTGACACTGAGTCACTTCTCACGTGCAAGCTCTGTGACGGGGAATTCGAGTACTCTGAGGTCAAATACCAGGAGGGTTTCGTTGTAGACAAAGGGATAATACAAACAGATAGTTAGAGACAAAGTTCAGGGTCTGGTAACTAAGGTCAGAGTGTGTCAAAGGCAAAGGGGTAATCCAAATGAGTTATCAAAAAGGCAAATACAAGGTCCAGCAACAAAGATCAGAATACAGAGCAAACACACCATGGAGCTAAAAGCTACAACTGGCAAGGTCTGATAATAGCCTAGCCAGCTAAATAGCCGGGTAATCACCCAGAACATATGACACTTGTAAGACCCTGCAGGCCCAGCCAGATTAGGCAGCTGGGCTGTCAATCACAATAATGTCAGCCCAGCACGCCCCTACCCTCAGATTGTGCAATTGGGCTGTTACTCACAATACTGGCAGCTCAGCACTCCCCTATCCTATAGAGCGGCTGAGCTGTCACTCACAGCGTGGTGGAATCGTGACACATATACTCCCGAGCTCATGATTTTATCCACAGCCACAAATGTCAATTTTATTTGACACACATTGTAACGGGTCTGGGAGGTGGAACCTCTGAGCTACTATATAAAGGGGCAGTCCTTGTAAGGAAGCGGGTGGCTCCCAGGGAAGGCGGGCAGGTATTCACGGCAAGTGACAGGGACAGTCTCTGGATAGAAAGGCAGGAGGTCACGGCAAGTGACGGGAACAGTCTCTTGACAGGCAGGTGGTCACGGCAAGTGACAGCAGGGTAGGAGTCTCTAGACAGGCAGGTGGTCACGGCAAGTGACAGCAGGGTAAGAGTCCCTCGGCTGGCTGGCAGGTGGTCACGGCAAGTGACGGCAGAGCCTCCAGGTAGGCTAGCAGGCGGGTAGCAGGTGAGCGCTCCCAGGTGAACGGGTAAGAGTCTCTCGGCTGGCTGGCAGGTGGTCACGGCAAGTGACGGCAGAGCCTCCAGGTAGGCTAACTGGCGGGTAGCAGGTGAGCGGGTAAGAGTCTCTCGGCTGGCTGGCAGGTGGTCATGGAAAGTGACGGCAGAGCCTCCTGGTAGGCTAGCTGGCGGGTAGCAGGTGAGCGCTCCCAGGTGAGCGGATACGAGTCTCTCGGCAGGCTGGCAGGTGGTCTCAGGCAGGTATCAGGCAGGTATCAGGCAGGTGCTTCCTGATCCGCAGGCGGACTGGTCCATAGACAGACTGGCGGATGCTGGTAGACAGACTGTCGGACCTCAGGGAATGCAAGCAGATAGACAGAGCTGGAAAACAGACTGGCAACGGGACCTAAGGGCTGAAGCAGAGGTGAAAGGCTTTGCAACAACTTTGCTCGGGCACCTCCATTTTGGAGGAGGTGCCTTATATATGGGAGCTCCACCGGCAATTGGCCGGGGACTCCTTAGGACGGCGCGCGCGGCCCCTTTAAGAGAGAGGGAGCACGCGCGCGCCCTAAGAACAGTGCCCGGGAAGCGGAGAGCGCTGCCAGCAGCGCGGGAAGAGGACGCCGAGGACGGAGCAGGGAGGTGAGAGGAACGGCGTCCCTGCCTAGCAGGAGGCAGGGATGCCGACGCTACAGTACCCCCCCGAATTATCCACCGAGGCGGAGACGGGAAACGGGATCCGAGGATGTTGACCGTAGACAATAAAAAACGGGGATTTGGAGGAAGACACGCTCTCGTGATTGTTATAGGAAAATTCGGCCCACGGTAAAAGATCCACCCAGTCGGAATGGTGGGCATTAACAAAGTGCCGGAGGTAACTGGTTAAACTTTGGTTGATCCGCTCTACTTGACCATTGGACTGTGGGTGATAAGCAGAGGAGAAGTCCAAGGAGACCCCCAGCAGTTTACACATGGCTCTCCAGAAGCGAGAGGTGAACTGAACTCCTCGGTCGGATACGATGTGGAGAGGGAGACCATGAAGACGGAAAATATGATGGATAAAGTCTTTAGCCAATTCAGATGCAGACGGAAGGCCCGGCAGGGGAATGAAGTGAGCCATCTTAGAGAAGCTATCAGCGACCACCCAGATGACCGTACAACCAGCAGAGACAGGGAGATCCGTTATAAAGTCCATGGCTATATGCTGCCATGGGGCAGCAGGTATGGGAAGAGGCAGAAGGCGGCCGGCTGGCAGATGTCTAGGAACCTTGTTGCGGGCGCAGGACGCACAGGCTGAGACAAAGTTTATTACGTCCTTGTGCAGGGTAGGCCACCAGTAATGCCGGTTAATAAGCAGGAGGGTCTTTTTCTGGCCAGCATGGCCAGCTAGCTTAGACGAATGTCCCCAGTGTAGGACTTTCTCACGATCAGGTACTGTTACGAACGTCTTACCGGGTGGAAGACGATTAAGATCCACGGGAGCCACCAGCATTACCTTGGCGGGGTCGATGATGTGCTTTGGCTCCTCCTCTAGATCGGAGAACAAAAAGGATCGGGACAAGGCATCAGCTTTGATATTTTTGTCTGCCGGGCGAAAATGAAGAATGAAATCAAAGCGGGCGAAGAACAAGGACCACCGGGCTTGGCCCGGGTTAAGTCTTTGGGCACTCTGGAGATAAGCCAAGTTTTTGTGATCCGTGTAGATTATTACCGGGTGAAGAGCCCCCTCGAGCAGGTAACGCCACTCCTCCAGTGCCAACTTAATGGCTAACAATTCTCGGTCTCCTATAGAATAATTGCGCTCAGATGAGGAGAAGAGTTTGGAGAAGAAGCCGCAGGTTACCATTCTTCCGGAAGACGACTTTTGGGTGAGCACCGCTCCGGCTCCGGAGGAGGAAGTGTCTACTTCTAAGAAGAATTGTTTGTTGCTGTCCGTACGGTGCAGCACAGGAGCGGAGGAGAAAGCTTGTTTCAAAGACAGGAAGGCCTCCTCTGCCTCGGGCGGCCATTCTTTGGGATTAGCGCCCTTACGGGTGAGCGCAGAGATAGGGGCAGTCCGGGAAGAGAAGTGCAGAATGAAGAGGCGGTAGTAGTTGGCGAAGCCCAGGAACCACTAGATAGCCTTTAACCCCTCTGGTCGGGGCCACTTCTGGATGGCAGAAAGTTTCTCAGGATCCATTCGTAGACCGGTCTGAGAGATGATGTAGCACAGAAATGGAAGCGAGGTCTGCTCAAAGAGGCACTTCTGAAATTTTGCGTAGAGGTGGTTTTGCCTGAGCCTGAGCAGGACCTGACGAACGTCCCTCCGGTGTGTGGGGAGATCCGGAGAGAAGACCAAGATGTCGTCCAGGTATACCACCACGCAGGAGTAGAGAAGGTCACGGAAGATATCATTGACCAACTCTTGAAAGACGGCGGGAGCATTACAGAGACCGAAGGGCATTACGAGGTATTCATAGTGGCCGTCCCGAGTGTTGAATGCCGTCTTACATTCATCCCCCTGACGGATACGAACCAGGTTATAGGCCCCACGGAGATCCAGCTTGGTGAAGATTCTAGCACCCCTCAGACGGTCAAATAATTCGGGAATGAGCGGAAGGGGGTATTTATTCTTCACCGTGATCCGGTTAAGGCCTCTATAGTCTATGCAGGGACGGAGTGAGCCGTCCTTCTTTTTAACGAAGAAGAAGCCTGCTCCCGCCGGGGAGGTAGATTTCCGGATAAATCCCCGGGCCAGGTTCTCCTCGATATATTCAGACATGGACCGGGTCTCAGCAGCGGACAAAGGGTAGATACGCCCTCGGGGCGGAGTAGCGCCAGGTACCATGTCGATGGGGCAATCGTATGGTCTATGAGGAGGTAATGCCTCTGCTTCCTTTTTATTAAAGACATCAGCATAAGACCAATAGGGTACCGGCAGGCCGGGTAGATTGGCTGGGGGAGGAGAAGGACGGGCAGGACGAACGGGAACTAAACAAGTCTTATGGCAGTCCTGTCCCCAGCGAAGGACTTCCCCGGTCTGCCAATCAAGCACGGGTGCATGTTTCTGGAGCCAAGGTAGGCCAAGCAAAAGGGCATGAGAGAGTCCAGGTAGAACATGAAAGAAGATGCTCTCAGAGTGCAGCATTCCCACCTGCAGAGTTATGGGTTCGGTGATAAGTTGGATGGGATGCGGTAAGAGACCCCCGTCCACAAAGGCGACAGATAAGGGTTCGACCAGAGGTTTGGTGGGAATGCGGTATTTCTCTACCAGGGACTGAGAAATGAGATTTCCGGCAGCTCCAGAATCAAGTTGAGCTAGTTCAAAGTAACGGTTCTCCCCGCAGATGATAGAGACCGACAGCATCAGAGATGGAGAGGGTTTACTCTTGTCTAGGATGACCTCTCTGAGGGATCCTAGACACAGGCGTTTCCCGACCTCTCTGGGCAGGAACGGATCCAGTGCTCCTTACTGCCACAGTAGAAGCAGCTCCCCTTGGCACGGCGTGACTCTTGATGGGTTTTGACCATCTTGGTCTGGTCGACCTGCATAGGCTCGGGTGAGTGCGCCTGGGGAGTAACAGAGGAAGTGACGGGATTCTGGAAGGTAGGAGCAAGGCGAGGAAACCTCCTCTCACGGGTGACCTCTTTGGTATGCTCCTGGAACCGGATGTCAATCCGGGTGGCAAGAGTTATTAAGTCGTCGAGAGTGGTAGGAATGTCCCGACCGGCAACTTCATCTTTAATCCGGCCGGATAGACCTTCCCAGAAGACGGACACCAGGGCGTTGTTATCCCAGGCAAGCTCAGAAGCAAGGGTACGGAACCGTATGGCATATTGGCCCACGGTGAGACTCCCTTGATGGAGGCGTAGCAGAGATGAGGCGGATGAGGTCTTTCGTCCTGGTTCGTCGAAGACTTTCCGGAAGGCCGTGAGAAAGGCTGGCAGGTTGGACACCATAGGGTCTCCTCTCTCCCATAGAGGATTTAGCCAGGCCAGTGCCTCCCCAGTGAGATGGGACATGATGAAGGCCACTTTGGCTCAGTCGGTGGAAAACTGGTGTGCCAAAAGTTCGAAGTGCAGGGTGCACTGGTTAATGAAGCTCCGTGCCTGACCGGGATCTCCACCAAAACGAGGCGGAGCGGAAAGGCGGGGACCGGGAAAGGATACCATGGTATTGATGGGCAGCGGCGCTGCCGGGGTAGAAGTTGTGCGAGTGGAAGCAGCTCCCGACGAGGTAGTCAGTGTGTCCAGGCGGGAGTGAACACTACGCAGGTGGCCCAAGATGGAGTCCTGTTGGGACCTCTGACGGGAAAGTTCATGACATAGGTCCGAGAGCGAGGGAGCTTGGGTGCCACCGGGTTCCATGGCCCGAGCAAACTGTAACGGGTCTGGGAGGTGGAACCTCTGAGCTACTATACAAAGGGGCAGTCCTTGTAAGGAAGCGGGTGGCTCCCAGGGATGGCGGGCAGGTAGTCACGGCAAGTGACAGGGACAGTCTCTGGATAGAAGGGCAGGAGGTCACGGCAAGTGACGGGAACAGTCTCTTGACAGGCAGGTGGTCACGGCAAGTGACAGCAGGGTAGGAGTCTCTAGACAGGCAGGTGGTCACGGCAAGTGACAGCAGGGTAAGAGTCCCTCGGCTGGCTGGCAGGTGGTCACGGCAAGTGACGGCAGAGCCTCCAGGTAGGCTAGCAGGCGGGTAGCAGGTGAGCGCTCCCAGGTGAGCGGGTAAGAGTCTCTCGGCTGGCTGGCAGGTGGTCACGGCAAGTGACGGCAGAGCCTCCAGGTAGGCTAGCTGGCGGGTAGCAGGTGAGCGCTCCCAGGTGAGCGGATAAGAGTCTCTCGGCTGGCTGGCTGGTGGTCTCAGGCAGGTATCAGGCAGGTGCTTCCTGATCCGCAGGCGGACTGGTCCATAGACAGACTGGCGGATGCTGGTAGACAGACTGTCGGACCGCAGGGAATGCAAGCAGGTAGACAGAGCTGGAAAACAGACTGGCAACGGGACCTGAGGGCTGAAGCAGAGGTGAAAGGCTTTGCAACAACTTTGGAGGAGGTGCCTTATATATGGGAACTCCACCGGCAATTGGCCGGGGACTCCTTAGGACGGCGCGCGCGGCCCCTTTAAGAGAGAGGGAGCGCGCGCGCCCTAAGCACAGTGCCCGGGAAGCGGAGAGCGCTGCCAGCAGCGTGGGAAGAGGACGCCGAGGACGGAGCAGGGAGGTGAGAGGAACGGCGTCCCTGCCTAGCAGCAGGCTACACACATAAGCTTTAGTAGAAATGTTCTGGCTCATTCAGTGAAAAGGGATTTACATGGCAGATGTAGGTCTCAGAGTTTTGCATATTAATGCCAGTCATGTGAACTTAATCTGTTTTTATGGGCTTTTTAAACAGCTTCTATGTCATTTTGCATATTCTTCTGTCACTGTGGTCATTTTGGTTATGGTTGCATTTGTGATGAACTCTGTAATGTAAAGCACCACATTTATAAGATTATCTCAGCACAGGAACATTTTATAACAAATCCAATTGAGAAATGTATTATTATTCCAAGATCTATTGATTAAAGTGTACTTTGTTTGTGGGAAAACCCTTTTAGGCTATTTGCACACGATGCAGAAATGAAGCAGAAAATTTCTGCATAATTTCTGCATCTCCCTGGCAGAAAAAACGCATGCAGATTGTGCATGCGTTTTTCCTGCAGAATACATGCGGATCCACATGCGGATTCACATGCGTTTCCGCATGCAGATTGACAAGCGCTTTCCAGGCGATTTTAGCATCACTTGGAAAGTGCTTGACAACTAGGTCACACTATATAAATCCATGCAAACAGCATGGATTTATATAGTGTGACCCGAGAGAGTGTATATACTTACCTCCGATGGCCCGCGCTGTCCTGCTCACTCCGTTCTCCCGGCTGCCGGCAACTTTGAATTGAAAGACCTGCCGACGTCAGCGTCACGTTACCCGTCACATGACTCTGACGTCACCGCAGGTCCTACAACTCACTGCAAGTGCCGGGAAGCAAGCAGGAGCGCTGCGCGGGCCGACAGATGGTAAGTATATATATATTTTTTATTTTATTCTTGTTTTTACAGCTTTTTTAATGGTACCTGGGTGTGGATGAGACTCTCCTCTCCTCCACACTCGGGTACCATCCGCACATTAGAACGCACCAATTACGCAAGTACAGATGCAGTCTTGCGGAATTGGCGCGTTCTAATGCAAGTCAATGGCGGCGAAAACGCCGCGTTTCCGCAAAATTAAATGACATGCTGCGGATTTTTGAGCGCAGCGTTTACGCTGCGGAAAAATCCGCATCATGGGCACAGCACATGCGGATTTCAATTGGGGAACATTGCTTCCCTTCTACCATGCGTTTTTCATGCGTTTCCGCAACTGCAAAAACGCCGCGGAAACGCATGAAATACGCATCGTGTGAACTCAGCCTTAAGGAAATATTTTTTTTTTTATTACAGCGTTCCCCTGAGCAAACACAGAACCGGAGAATCATTGAAAAACTTGTGACTGAACGGGTGATGCTGGAGGAAACTACTGCCAAACTGCGCAGGGTAAGTAATATACACCGCTTCCCAGAGGCAAGGCTGGTCTCTACTCATGATGTATTATAAAGCACATATATTATCTAAGGAATATGACACACTGATATCAGTTTTAGTAGTGAAATAAAAAGAATGTAATTTAATGTAGCTCAGAACAAGACCGGATGATTCAAAAAGAATGGTGCAAAAGTAAAGGCCTATGATTAAAGTGAATCTGTCTGCAGTTTTTTTCCTATTTAATCGGAGAGCAGCATAATATAGGGCACAGGATCCCGATTACAGTGTCACTTATTAGGCTGTGTGTTGTAGTTACACATTGTCTCCTGACATCACCCCTGCATTAATACAGATTACCAGTGATTGTCTTTCCGCTGTCTCTAACATCATGTCCTCCCTCTAAAACTGAATCTGTCAGAAACTGAACTCCTTGTGTTTCCTTTCAACTCCACCATTACGCCCCTGCAGCACGCCCGCTGTTTTGGGGTTATATTTGACTCAGATATTTCCTTCACTCCCCACATTCGATCATTCGCTCGCTTATGTCACCAACATCTCAAAAACATCTGTAGAATTCGACCTTTTCTTACCTTTGACTCTGCAAAAACTCTTACTGTTGCTCTTATTCATCCTCGTCTAGACTACTGCAGCTCTCTACTAATCGGTCTCCCTCTTACTAAACTCTCCCCTCTCCAATCCTTCCCTAATGCAGCAGCCAGGATCATATTCCTCTCCAGCCGATACACCGATGCCTCCACCCTGTGCCAGTCATTCCGTTATAAACGAATGACTCTCACCCACAAACCTTTCCACAGTTCTGCACCACCGTACATCTCTTCTCTCATCTCTGTCTATAACCCCACCCATGCTCTCCGTTCCGCTAATGACGTAAGACTAACATCCTCAATAATCCAAACCTCCCACTCCCGTCTCCAAGACTCATGAGCTGCGCCACTGCTCTGGAATGCACTACCCAGGACAATTAATTCCCAATGCCCACAGTTTTAAGTGTGCCCTAAAAACGCACTTTTTTAAACTGGCCTATCACCTCACTTACGGTGGGTATGGAAAGTATTCAGACCCCTTTACATTTTTCACTCTTTGTTTTACTGCAGCCATTTGGTAAATTCTAAAAAAAATCATTTTTTTTCTCATTAAAGTACACTCTGCACCCCATCTTAACTGAAAAAAACAGAAATGTAGAAATTTTTGCAAATTTATTAAAAGAAAAACTGAAATTTCACATGGTCATAAGTATTCAGACCCTTAGCTCAGTATTGAGTAGAAGCACCCTTTCAGCTAGTACAGCCATGAGTCTTCTTGGGAATGATGCAACAAGTTTTTCACACCTGGATTTGGGGATCCTCTGGCATTCTTCCTTGCAGATCCTCTCCAGTTCTGTCAGGTTGGATGGTGAACAGCCATTTTCAGGTCTCTCCAGAGATGCTCAATTGGGTTTAGGTCAGGGCTCTGGCTGGGCCAGTCAAGAATGGTCACCGAGTTGTTCTGAAGCCACTCCTTTGTTATTTTAGCTGTGTGCTTAGGGTCATTGTCTTGTTGGAAGTTGAACCTTCGGCCAAGTGTGAGGTCCAGAGCACTCTGGAAGAGGTTTTCATCCAGGTATCTCTGTACTTAGCCGCACTCATGTTTCCTTCAATTGCAACCAGTCGTCCTATCCCTGCAGCTGAAAAACACCCCCATAGCATGATGCTACCACCACCATGTTTCACTGTTGGGATTGTACTGGGCAGATGATGAGCAGTGCCTGGATTTCTCCACACATACCGCTTAGAATTATCACCAAAAAGTTCTATCTTTGTCTCATCAGACCAGAGAATCTTGTTTCTCATAGTCTGGGAGTCCTTCATGTGTTTTTGAGCAAACTCTATGCGGCCTTTCATATATCTTGCACTGAGGAGAGGCTTCCATAGGGCCATTCTGCCATAAAGGCCCGACTGGTGGAGGGCTGCAGTGATAGTTGACTTTGTGGAACTTTCTCCCATCTCTCTACTGCATCTCTGGAGCTCAGCCACAGTGATCTTGGGGTTCTTCTTTACCTCTCTCACCAAGGCTCTTCTCCCATGATTGCTCAGTTTGGCTGGACAGCCAGGTCTAGGAAGACTTCTGGTGGTCCCAAACTTCTTCCATTTAAGGATTATGGATGCTACTGTGCTCTCAGAAACCTTGAGTAATGCAGAAATTCTTTTGATAACCTTGGCCAGATCTGTGCCTTGTCACAATTCTGTCTCTGAGTTCCTTGGACAGTTCCTTTGAGCTCATGATTCTCATTTGGTCTGACATGCACTGTGAGCTGTGAAGCTGTGATGTCTTCTATAGACAGGTGTATGCCTTTCCCAATCAAGTCCTATCAGTTTAATTAAACAAAGCTGGACTCCAATGAAGGAGTAGAATCATCTCAAGGAGGATCACAAGGAATGGACAGCATGTGATTTAAATATGAGTGTCTGAGCAAAGGTTCTGAATACTTATGACCATGTGATATTTCAGTTTTTCTTTTTTAATAAATTTGTAAAAATTTCTACATTTCTGTTTTTTTTTCAGTCAAGATGGGGTGCAGAATGTACTTTAATGAGAAAAAAAAATGAATTATGTGTTACTATGTTATGTCTTTATTGTCAGTACAAGTCCCCTCTGAAATGTAAAGTGCTGCGGAATATGTTTGCGCTATAGAAAATAAAAATTATTATTATTATTCGATACAATCAGTATTTTATCAGCAGGAGATTATCACCGACTACCAACATAAAGAGCATAAATAAACTTAGTCCTATTCTCTGAGGACACACCTAAAACTGCAATTACCACCAAAAGAAACCAATAGGTGTCTATTTCCTCTAAAATTTACATCTTTATTGACATAAACAATAGAAAAACAACATCAGTTTAACAGAGTAAACACAATGGCGATCACACCATATAGTGTGACTATCACAGATATTAAATTATAAATAGTCTGCATATGTTTATATTTTAAAATGAATGACATCCAAAATAAAGTCTAATAGCTCAATATATATATCACATAATGCAAATATTTGACATATCCATGACATTTATATGTATCAAAAAATCACCAATGTTAAATCTCCATGTGAGTGTTTGTATGCGCTACAAAATTAGCAACACCAAAACTAAGCTCTCGTGGCTCTTGGGGCATTAGGACCACATTTCACACCAGTCCACCGGACATGTAAGTTCCCTTTAGCCATTTTTTGCACATTAGCTGTATTAGATTATGGGCTAGACACACCAGCAATCTGCATCAAGCAGTATATACATAGAGCCACTAGAGCTTTGTTTTGGTGTTGCTAATTTTGTAGCGTATACAAACACTCACATGGAGACACACGGTCAGTTTTTTTGTGTAGCTTAGACAAAATGCGAGCCGCACACGTGCACACTAATGACATCCGTGTGTCGTCAGCGTGACACGTACCAGAGCCTGGGAAAAAGCGGTACAGTTTGCGCTAATCCCAGGCGCCGGGTGCTGAAGGCAGCTCTCATCATTGTCGCTTAGTCTCCCTGAGTTCAGCGTGACCAGCACACAATGATGGACCCCAGAAAAAAGATGACGTAGGGTCCCCCTATAAATTCAAACCAGAAAAGGCTAAACAGACAGCTGTGGGCTGATATTAATAGCCTGGGAAGGGGCCAGAGATATAGCCTCCCCTTCCTGGCTGCCAACATCAGCCCTCAGCCGCCCCAGAAATGGCGTATCCACAAGATGCGCCAAATCTGATGCTTAGCCTCGCTCTTCCCATTTGTATTGCCAGCTGACATCAAGCCCAGGGGTTAGTAAATTGGTGCCAGTGGCAGCGCAAGCTCTGACTGAGATCTCGGCTTGTCAATTTTCTGAAGACATTCGAATGTCATTCTGCGCATGCGCCGCCACTGATGCCATTTTGCTGAAGACCACTGGGAGAAGAATGTGCATAAACGTCGACAGCAGCAAGGGCGGCGCTAGCACAAACTTTAAGAAAGGAGGCTTGTACAAACGCAGAGGGGGCCACGGCAGAGCCAATAACCCTACCCACAGACCTGCCTCGATGTATGAAGAGGATATTGCACAAAAACTTCTAACATGAATTAAACAAGAACCAGGATGTGGATTTCTTCCCTATAGGTATCTATTAAATCAGTATAAAAGCGCCACTATGACCATACCTTTATTTTAACATACTAAACCGTGATGACAGGTTCCCTTTAAATTTTTAATGGTGTTAGTGCAAACTTGCAGATCATAATTGATCATAGCAGCTAAGTATGTAAGATTTTTTTCAAGCTCACTTTACAGCCTGCATTGCACATTATTATACTATTTGAGTATAAGCCTCACCTAGTAGGCAAATATATTATTGTACTTTTTTTTACTACCTTGTTATTTGGCAACACCCCGTCCCCCCTCACCCAATCATTAGAAACATGGCATTAAGCCATGTGGAAAAATGAATTAAAAGACAAAGTCTGTTGCCATATGACTAAGGCGAATGCATTAAAAAAGTTTTTCATATGGCAAAATGCCTTTAATACAGTTCTCTATGGTCTAGAAAGTTTGAAAATCTGTCTGGTTTTTTTTTTGTTAGTGTGACCGTAGCCTAATACACATAATTCACTATCAGTATTTGGTCAGTATTTACATCAGTATTTGTAAGCCAAAACCAGGTGAGGAACAATCAGAGAAAAAGTATAATAGAAACCCGTGAACCAGTTCTGTATTTATCACCCACTCCTGGTGTTGGCTTACAAATACTGATGTGAAATACTGACCAAATACTGATAGGGTGATCGTAGCCTTATGTGAGATAAAACATTTCTGCAACTGGTTTTAAAGGGGTGTTCTCAGGTTGTTTTTGAGCAGTTCAGAACAATGCAATCTCCTTACACTTTCCTTATTTCCTGGGTTCTAGCAGGGTGGGCTTTCTTCCTTGAGTGAGAGTTCTGGTGAATAGACCTGTAGTATTTGTAGAACTATAAAGCTCAGCACAAGTTCTGCTATATCACATTCAGCCATCAGTGGTGAGTCTACACTTTTATCCCTGTTTTTACAAATAGAGATAAGAAGGCATCTGAACAAGCACAGGGCTCTGGACAGAGCAGAGAGCCATTATTTGGATACTTAAAGCGCCCCTGTCAGCAGGATTGTGCTTAGTAAATCACATACACTGTCAGGTGGGCGACATTACACTGAGTAAAATGATACTTTTATTGATGAAATCCGTTTTAGAATCTTCATTTTCATTTCTACCATAATGATATGCATGTGCTCTGGTGCTCTCATTATGTATTCATGTATTCCTACCTGTGCCTTGTGACAGGTCACTGTGCTTTCAGTGACCTGCCTACTATTTTACATACTGAGAGCACCAGAGCACATGCATATTATTATGCCATATTGCTGCACCCAAATTCTTTTTCCAAAAGCAAAATGGGGCCAGCGCGTGCGCAGTAGCATTTCTCGGCAAATGAAACCTGCTATTGCGCATGCGCTGGTAGCCGTGGCGGCCACTTTGGGAATGTATATTTCAATTTGACACAGAAATTACAAAGTCAGTATGTAAAATAGTAGACAAGCCACTGAAAGCACAGTGATCTGTCACAAGTCACAGATAGGAATACATGAATACATAATGAGAGCACCAGAGCACATGCATATCATTATGGCAGAAATTAAAATGAAGATTCTAAAAGAATCACTGGATGGATTTCATCATCAAAGGTATCATTTTACTCAGTGTAACGGCGCCCACCTGACAGTGTATGTGGTTTACTGAGCACAATCCTGCTGACAGGTGCGCTTTAATGTGAAGGCTTCCAGGGTGGTGATTTATAACTGTATCTCTTCAGAAGATAAGAGGGGGAGGGAAGTGAGTATCTAACTGCTGTATTTAAATCAATAGACTGGAGAGAGCTGACTTGTATGTTAAGAGTTAACCATCCTCCTGGAATGTTACTATTGCCTCTGAGCAGGCAAGTGCTCTATGGAAACAAGTTGTACACTAAAAGATAAAATCTCTCATTACAGGAGAATAGCAGCAGACAGAAAATACAAGTCAATTGCTAACTTGCTTATTTTTATGCTGTTTATTTAATTAAAGCAATGTAAGAACTTGAGAATACCCCATTAGACAAAAATTTGGACCATTTTTCTTCTGCAGCTTGCACATGTCATAGTGTATTGTAAGCTGCTCTAATCCATTCAATCTTAAGTCAGACAGCCATGTTAACCCGATCTCCAGCCCCACACTCCCTTTATGTTAATGTGCAAGTACGCAGATATCTGATTTAATTTGTGTTTAGAGGCGTATTCATGAGAGAAATGGACTGAATACTGAGCAGACAGGCAACTGGCTGTCAGGATGAAGACTGAGTGGAATTGAGCAGCTTGCATTGTAATGTATCACATGCAAGTTAAAGAAGAAAAACTGTAAAAAAATTTTTCATTAACTAACTGTACAAATATTTATCCAAATAATACATATAGTATAGTAAAAAATAGGTGTCCACATAGTCTTTAAAGGGAATATGTCAGCATGACTTCACACTGAAAACTATTTATATTTGCACATACTCTTTCAAAAACAAGTCCTGCAATATCTTTACTTGGCAAATTCATTCTTTCTTTACTGAGGAAGTAGCATTTAAACTGCTATGCCAATGAGACTGTAGATGTGAAACCTCTGTCACTCCACCTCTGTTCCCTGTCCAGAGTCGCCTCCTCCTGCTTGACTGACACTCCTTTGCCTGAAACAATAAAATAAACAGAGACGTTTTTTAATTGTTACAGTTCGTATGTCATTTATGTATTGCAGTGTCAATGCAAATTGCAATATGTGGGATGGACCACCATGCCAATACATCTCAGGATGAATAAGCACAGGTCTAATATAAAAAATGGGATCATGAATCACAGTTTGTCGAGGCATTTTTTTCATGTACATGAAAAAAAAAACGCCAATCTAGAACTCATTATAATAGAACAAATACCAGCTAGTCATACCAATAGATATCAAAGATTGGTGAATAGGGAAAGTTTCTCGATTTTTAAATTGTCCACATTAGTCCCTGAAGGATTGAATGAATGTATAGGCCATACAGTTTGAATAGGAATATATTGATTTTTTGATTGTTAACCGCTCTGAGTAATATCTGGGGGTATATGTTTCTACTGAAAAGTGATTACATGGTAAGAGTTAAATAGTTAATGAATCTAAACACCTACACCTGGTTTATGTACTTATAAGAATGCAATTCACTCTGTATGTATGTTTTTATTTGTACCTGATGAAGAGAGCGGTCCACTCTAGAAACGCGTTGTTTTATTAATAAAACACTTATTTTAAATTAATCCGGTGAGACAGCGCCTTGAGACCTTCATTTTTTCATTTTTGTTCCTTGGGCTCCTTTGCCTGAAGTCACACAGCATAGACGAGGCTGTCAGAAAAGCAGGAGAGCACAGCGCTGGGTAGGGAATAGTGCTGGAGTTCCAGAGGCTTCAGATCTACCATAGCCTTTCAGCCTCATTTGCATATCAATTCATACTCTGATTTTTCAGCAGCAAAGAAACGGCCATGTAAAGGAATTGCTGAACTTGTCTTTGAAAGGGCTACATGCACCTATAAGTAGCTTGGGAGTTGAAATTCTGTTGACAGATGATTCCCTTTAAATGGACATCTAAAGATTAACTGGTTGGGTTTTGTCATCCACTTAATGTCAGAGGTTTTTTTTTTCTTAAATATCTTTTTTATTTTCTTTAGTCCAATTACCCCGAAAATCATATATTATATTTATTATTACATTAATGGGATTGTCCGGTCTTGTACTAAAAGTCTGCAGTCACTCTATATGACTGCAAACTTATGTATCCTCAAAGCGCGGGTACCACATGCTCCCAAGATTCTCTGGTGTTGACAGCAAGAGCGGGTGGTATGCGATTTGCATACTTTCAGCTACATTCTGTTCACATGCCACCAACATCGAGGAATCCTGACAGTGTGCGGTGCACGTGCTGCGAGGATCCAGGAGTCCGCAGTCACATAGAGTAACTGCAGATTATTACAGAAAGACCAGACAAACCCTTTAATTCTCAACACTTTTTTTTGTAATATCATAGGATGTAGCCAGTGAAGAAGAGAGGTTGTCACAAAGGAGATCTCAGTACAGGGAGGCAGAACAGCTGTTTAATGACGTTTTGCAACAGAAAAAGGTAACTAATCTTTCCAGCATGATTTTCTGCCATCCCCTATATTTCACAACCTGACTACTAAATACTAACTGTATATAAAAAAAATGATTTTTAGCTATTTTCTTCTATTTTCTAACCCTGAGTAAAATCTTGGTGATGAAGACATTCATTGTTTTGATGTTTTCCTTTTCTGTAAGAGGCTGATATTGCGCACTACTGTAGCCCATATTAATGTTGTTCAGGTTTCCTTTAGGGTCAGATTATTTGCTACATCTGCACAGTTATATAACCACAGATAGACTGTAAGATCTAACTCTGACATATGGTGAAAGATTACATGTTCTGTTTGTGATAGGAAACGTACCATGACCTGCAGTCTCTACGTGATCTACTGGAGACTACTCAAAAAGAAGTTGTGAAGATGGAGTCACGAGTGAGGGAAAGTCAGATCACAGAGGAGGACTTCAGGTAACAAATAACAGAGCAGACAAAAATGACATTAATATTATATGGAAAAATGGTATATGAATTCAGTATCCATATGTCCTATATTTAAGATGTTGTCCACACTTGGACAACCCACACTTAAAGACTATAAAATAAAAAAAACAGACTCACCTACCGCACCAGCTCCTCCCGGTGCTCAGTATACATTGTTATGCCACGTGAGCCCTGCAGCCAAATAATAGCCACTAATGGGCTGCTTCACTTAAACTTCCCCCAGATGAAACTTGGAAAAAAGTGTGGGAATAGCAGCGCGATAGGCTGCAGCGCTCACATGGCATAACATTATCTTTCGAGCTCCAGGAGACCCACACCAACATTATTGGAATGGCACCGGTGCAGAAGGTGAGTATCTGTTATTTTTATTTTACACTGGGGAATATTGTATTTAAGAGTGGGTTATCCTAATAGTGAACAACTCCTTTAAGCTTAGCTGCTGATTTAATTGAGGAATATAAGACGGGGCAGTACAATGCTAATAATTAGCCTAATGTAATATAAGTTATTTATGACTTTAATATGGCATAGATTGCAAACATTATTGACCAATCATACATATCTATGATAAACTAATATGTCTTGTGTTCTCTTCCTGGAAGTTCTTAAGTAATCTCACAATCCAGTGATGTTGAGGAGACACTTTCCCAATATATTGTATGGTCACATTTTGACCACTCGGACAATGCTCCAATGCAATGGTCCCCATCCTATTAAATGTATGGCCTAGTGATATGGCTTCAACTCTAGTAAAATTGCTAAGTGCTGGTGTTAAGGTTTTACCCTAGTATTAACTTCTAGTAATGATATCCATCTTCACACTGTGACGCTAGTTACATCACGCCGTGAGGCTTGGGTAGTCAAGAGGTCCGGGGTCAGGAACCATGAGGGCTCGTCATATACAAAGGGGTAAGGCAAAAGGTGTAGTCAGGTCACAGTCCAAAGTAAAAATTCCAAGGTCATAGTGCATCAAGGCAAAAAGGAGTAATACAAACGGGTAGTCAATAGACAAATCCAGGGTCCGGCAACAAAATATCAGAATGCAGAGTACAAGGCACAGAGGACAAGTCACACAGAGCTGAAAGCTGCGACTGACAGCTATCTGGGACAGACAGCTTAGTTAAGTAGCTGAGTAATCACTGGGAACAGGTTAGACCTGAAGGGAGCTCAGCACCTCCCAGTCTCAGATTGGATGACCGGGCTGTCACTCAAAATACTGACAGCTCAGCACGCCCCAACACTAGATTGGATGACTGAGCTGTCACTCAAAATACAGACAACTGAGCACATCCCTGCTTTAGATTGACAACTCAGTCATCCAGTCACTGCATCCAAGACACACTGAGCAGTGGAATCGTGTCACACGCATGTGCACAGTAGTGTGTTGAGATGCCTAAAGAGAGCCATAAGCAGTGGACCCAAGAGCCACATATCCGAAGCCACTAGTAAGAGAAAACTGCTTTAGTTTCTATTATAATCCATCCTTGATTTAAAAAAAAACTTTAAATGTTAGAAAAATCTTGTTCTTTCTGAGATTATTCTGCGCAAATATTTTATTGGGCCCTCACATTCGGTAGATTCTTCATTCTATCTTTATATAATAAAGATAACGTTTCATATAGGTTTAATAAGTATTATCTCAATAGTGCAACTTCCTTTGCTGTCTATAGGCGTGAGCTAGTGATCCTGGAGTACAAGCGCAGCGAGTACATGAAGGAACTGCAGGAACTAGAACTGGAGCTGGAATCTGTACGACAGCAATGCTCCAGTACTCACAGCAGCCAAGTCGCCAGCTTCCAGTACGAGGTAATCTCCGTAATACAGTATATAATGGCAACAGCCAAAATAGCCCTGGACCTCATGCTTTGGCTTTTATCATTTATATAGATCCGGGGCAGCATGGTGGCTCAGTGGTCCTGGGTTCAAATCCAACCAAGGACAACATCTGCAAGGAGTTTGTACAGTAGTGTTCAAAATAATAGCAGTCCAATATTACTAACCAGATTAATCACTGTTTTTGATATAAATTATATCACCACATGTCAAACAATTTACCAGTTGGTGCAGTAGATTCTAAGAAAACCAATAGACTCAGCATTCATCATCTGCATGTTTTTGAGTCTGTGTATTTGCATAATTAATTGAAAAGGGATGTGTTCAAAATAATAGCAGTGTGGAGTTCAATTAGTGAGGTCAATCATTCTGTGAAGAAACAGGTGTGAATCAGGTGGCCCTTATTTAAGGGTGAAGCCAGCACATGTTGTACATGCATTTCTCCTTGAAAGCCTGAGAAATATGGGTCGTTCGAGACATTGTTCAGAAGAACAGCGTACTTTGATTAAAAAGTTGATTGGAGAGGGTAAAACTTATAAAGAAGTGCAGACAATGATAGGCTGTTTAGCTAAAATGATCTCCAATGCTTTAAAATGGAAAGCAAAACCAAAGAGACTTGGAAGAAAACAGAAGACTACCATTCGAATAGATCGAAGAATAGCCAGGATGGCAAAGGCTCAGCCAATGATCAGCTCCAGGATGATCAAAGACAGTCTCAAGTTGCCTGTGAGTACTGTGACAGTTAGAAGACGCCTGTGTGAAGCTAATTTCTTAGCAAGAAGTCCCCTCAAAGTCCCACTGTTAAAAAAAGACATGTACTGAAGCGGATACAATTTGCCAAAGAACACATCAACTGGCCTAAAGAGAAATGGAGAAACATTTTGTGGACTGATGAAAGTAAAATTGTTCTTTTTGGGTCCAAGGGCTACAGACCCCCAAACTCTGCATTCAAGCCACAGTACACTCTGAAGACAGTGAAGCATGGTGGTGCAAGCATCATGATATGGGCACATTTCTCTTTCTATGGTGCCGGACCTATTTACCGCATACCAGGGATCATGGACCAGTTTGCTTATATTAATATACTTGAAGAGGTCATGCTGCCTTACGCTGAAGAGGAAATGCCCTTGAAATGGGTGTTTCAACAAGACAACGACCCTAAACAGTAAACACACCAGTAAACGAGCAAAATCTTGGTTCCAGTCCAACAAAATTGAAGTTATGGAGTGGCCAGCCCAATCCCCGGACCTTAATCCGATAGAACACTTGTGGGGTGACATCAAAAATACTGTTTCTAAGGCATAGCCAACAAATGCCAAAAAATTGTGGGATGTAATCAAAGCATCCTGGGCTGGAATAACAGTTGACAGGTGCCAGAAGTTGGTCAACTCTATGCAACATAGATGTGAAGCAGTTCTAAAAAACTGTGGGTATACAACTAAATATTAGGTTAGTGATTCACAGGAATGATAAATCCTAAAAAAAAGAGAACATATTGTGAGTTTGTAAAGACAAATACAGACACTGCTATTTTTTTTGAACAGCCCAATGTTCGTTTTTTGTTATTTTTTGTAAAGTAGTTAAAAATTATATACATTTCTCTTCATGTTTTGATTTAGAAAACAGTGTGCAATGTTCCCAATGCATGGAAATAAAAACTAGTATAAAGATTTTGTGCTTAACTCATGATTTTGAACACACTTCTATTATTTTGAACACTACTGTATGTTCTCCCCGTGTTTGCGTAGGTTTCCTCCGGGTTCTCCTGTTTCCTCCCACACTCCAAAGACATACAGATAGGGAATTTAGATTGTGAGCCCCAATGGGGACAGAGATGATGATGTCTGCGAAGTGCAAGGAATATGGTGGCACTGTATAAGCAATAAATAATAAATAAAATAAATAAATCAATTTTCTAGGATTAGTACAGACTGTATTAGCTATTTAGACCTTAGTTGAAATAATTTTTTTTCCAAAATAGGTCTCTTCTCTGAAAACGGAGAGAGATGAGTTAAAGGCACGTCTGCGACATCTGGAAGGAAGTCTGACATTCATGGAAAGGCAGGACCTAGAACGTCAACTGAACAACGCAAAGTCAGAACTGTTCTCCGAGCAGAAAACATCCCGAGCAAAGATTGAGAAGCTGCATGAGGTAGGCTGATCAAAAAGAAAAGGCTTTATTTGTGAATATAAATGAATGTCATATGAAACTTTCACAACTGCAGGGATTTATTGCATCACAATTTGAAGTCTTGAAATGATAACTGCTGTGACAATATTTGTAAGGCCACGGCACCACTATCAGTATTTGGTCAGTATTTTTTCTCAGGAGTGGGAGACAAAACTTGGTGAGGAACAATCAGAGAAAAGGTATAATAGAAACAAGTCACCAATTCTGCATTTATCACCCACTCCTGGTTTTGGCTCCCACTCCTGAGAAAAAATACTGACGAAATACTGATAGTGGGGGCGTGGCCTAAAGATTCAATTCACACTTTGCACTTTTGGTCACTTTTTTCTATGCATTGGAGGTGAACCTAAAGCTAAAAGAAGTAGAACTGAAAGCGTTATGGCTCTTTTTTTTTTTTTTCTAATTTTGGCTACATAAAAGTAAATGCACATTTCATTGAGTGAAATGGGCCTATGTGTTTGGCTTGTACTTTTTTAAATATCACCTTTAAGGGATTTTTAGGTTTTATGTGCGGTAAATAAAGCACTATAATGAAGGTTTGGATCTTTCATACATTCTTTTTTACATCCAGATGTGGGTTAGGCTTATACCCTTACAGAACTAGTTTAAAAGGGTTGTCTCAAGTATGAAAGTTATCACCTATTCATTGGATAGGGCATAACTTCACAATCGCCACTCGGAACCCCACTGATCCCGAAAGCCTCTGTGAATGGAGCACTTGTCAATCATGCACACTACCGCTCCATTGATACTTAATGAGACCATGGATAGGGGATAGCTTCCAAACTTGAGTATACCCCATTAAGCAATCCTTTGTCAGCTAAACAGTATTGGCTTTTGGATCATTAATCAGGACAGGAGAGAGATTTGTTGCTCCACTTGTAATCAGCTCAGAGAGGATTGTCTAGATCTGTCACACTAAAGTTGCTTATACACCTTAGACAGCTGTCCGCAGAACACTTTTTTGTCTCTTCAGACCCCACCATACACATGAATGCTTGGCTGGGACTGCATATGTTCCGAATTCATTGCAATGCATTTACTGTGATGGCTTATCTTACAAAGGAACAAAAGGATCGGTCGTTCTTCCAACATCATCTGTCAGGGGAGATTCTAATGCTCCTTATACACATTAGATGATTGGGTGGTCTTGCTAAATCTAGTATTTGAGGGCAATTAACCTAAATCTAACTTTGAACATCATTTTTAGCAGATAAATTGAGAAATCTTCCAGACATATACATCAGAGGTGCCCATAGACCTGTGTTGATGTCCTTTTGCCATACACTTGGTTTGCATAGCTTTCAGCTGTATTGAAAAGCGCACTTGGCTAATTCGACTATGTCTTTCATATTGTTTTTTTTTATATACAATGGGTGTTCATTGCAACTGTATATAACCTAATGAGCTTAATCTAATGGCTTTAATAATGAGAATGTATCTAACATCAGAAATTTAAAATAAAAATTAGGTGGCAAATTAGGTAAAATTCTTAGATTAATATTAAGATATTGTAGACGTCCACTTTTTAGTCATCATTTCCAAGAATGTGTATTTCACGATAATTGTGCAGTCTAAACAAGTTGCCGGTCACCCGATGAATGCACAAATCACTTGTTCGTCAGGTGAAATGATCTTTTATGCTGCACAAACGATCATCGTTCCTGGCAGTGCATCGTCTTGTGTAAATGGGACCTGCGCTGCCAAGAGCAATGGCAGCCTATGTGCACTGAACGATCTATTACAGGCTGGGTTGGCTTGTGTAAATTGGCTGTTAAACGATCGCTGACTGGTAGGCATGTTGCCGGTCCGCGGTCATTTACACTGTGCATTGTGTTGTGTTAATCCACCCTCACAAAGTAAGATTAATAATGATGAGAACAAAGAAGAGCATAAAACCTACAGGTACAGAGAATGAACAGAAGTTTGGTTTCTGCAAGTCACATTTTGCAGCATACATGTCCAGTGCTTGTATGTATAATTGATTTTATTGAGTATTAAAAAAAGAATTATTCTTACAACTTATTTTAATCTAAAAACTATTTTTCATAATAATCAGGTAGAAATATGATTTTATTTGTAGAATTTGGAGGAATGTCAAAGTAAACTGGAAGAATCAAGGGCAGATTGTGCCGAGAAGCAGGAGAAGAACAGGCTACTTAAGTCAGAGCTGCGGGAGCTTGAAAAGAAGTATGAGACCCAAATGCAGGTCAGTTCATTATCCCCTTCACAACATTTGACATACCTATACGTCATGGTTGTATAAGGGTTCTCAACCAATGACATATAGATATGTCATGGCGATTGTGCGTGGCACAGGAGCCTGCACCGCCCCCGACTGTTTAACCCCCTAAATGCCAATATCAATATCGATCGCAACATTTAGGAGGCTGGGAGAGGGAGGGGGCTCCCTTTCCCTTCTGACCAGCACCCCCACGACGTCATCTCGAGGGCCCGATGGTCGTTATGGCAACCCGAGTCTGCCAGTGACAGTGGCATGCTTAGACCATGCCAGGAGCATGGTCTAGGAGGCTTCTGTCTGTGCAGCACTGACAGGTGTAATGCATTGCAATGCTGATGCATTGCAATGCATTATACCAGCGATCAGACTAGTGAAAGTTAAAGTCCCATGGAGGGACTAAGTAAAAAAGTTAAAAAAAAATTGTAAAATATTTAAAACAAATTCATTAAAAAAAATATTATACCCATAAATACGTATATTTATGTAAAAGAAAAATAAACAATAAAAGTACACATATCTGGTATCACCGCCTCCAGAATGTCCTGATCTATAAAACTGTCAAACTAGTTAACCCCTTTAGTGAACTCTTTAACCGGTTCCCGACCGCCCACTGTAGATAAACGTCCGCGCTGCCTGGGCTCTGTGCAGCGCCGACGTTTAAAAACGGTGGGTGGTCTCGCAGTGCTCAGGACCCCCAGGGTCCTGCAAGCACTGCGATTCCGGTGCAGAGCGTTAGCTCTGACAGGGTACATCATCGGGACCTGATTAGATCAGGTCCCAGTGATGTTAACCCTTTGCTGTCTTCTATATGCTGCGATCTATAGTGATCGCGGCATATAGGAGACAGCAGGAAGAGAGGGGGTCGTCTTACTTACCTCCGAAGACCTCCGTTTCGTTTGAGGACCTGGGGTTGCTATGGCAGCTGGAGGTCACATGACCGCCTCCAGCTCTGCCATATATGGTGTCCTTCCTGTCTGGCTTCAACCTGTATGTAGCTGATGCCAGACAGGAGACTGACTGAAACAGTCAGTGAAGATCTCATGTAATGTAATATATGTCTATTACATTACATGAGATCAGTGATCAGAAAAATAAAAATTAATGTCCCATACAGGGACTAAGTAAAAATGTATAAAAAAGTAAAAAAAAAGTTTTTAAACTATAAAAAAAAAAAAATCACAAAATAAATAAAAATAAATAAATAAAATATTAAACCAATAAATCCGTATATTATTACAAAACCAAAAAAAGTACACATATTTGGTATCGCCGCGTCCGAAACAACCCGAGCTATAAAACTGTCACACTAATTAACTCCTTCTGTGCACACCGTAATAAAAATAAATAAAAAACGGAGCAAAAAAATATGCTTTTTCATCATATCGCCAAACAAAAAGTGGAAAAAAATGCGATCAAAAAGCAGAATAGAAATAAAAATGGTACCACTGAAAACTTCATCTTGTTCCGCAAAAAAAAGCCGCCATACAGCTCCATCAGCCGAAAAATAAAAAAGTTATAGCGCTCAGAATAAAGCAATGCAAAAAAAATATTTTTTTTTTCTATAAAATTGTTTTATTGTGTAAAAGCGCCAAAACATAAAAAAAAATACAGTAAGTGTAGTATCGCTGTAAACGTAATGACCCGAAGAATAACGCTGCCTGATCACTTTTACCACACGCAGAACGGCATAAAAAAAAACTCAAAAAACAATTCCTGAAGTGTTTGTTTTTGTTAACTTTACCTCCCAAAAAACGGAATAGAAAGCGATCAAAAAATGTCACGTACCCAAAAATGGTTCCAATAAAAATGTCAACTCGTCCCGCAAAAAACAAGCCGTCACATGACTCTATCGGCCGAAATATGGAAAAATTATAGCTCTCAAAATATGGTGATGCAAAAACTAGATTTTGCAAAAAAAGCGTATTTTAGTGTGTGACAGCTGTCAGTCATAAAAACCCAGTATAAATCTGGTATCTCTGTAATCGCACCGACCCGAAGAATAAAGTAATCTAATCAGTTATATCACACTAGGAACGGCATAAAAAATAAATAAAACAAATATTATTCACCTGCTACTGATTTGTTTATTATGTCTCCCAAAGATCCCAGTAAGGCTCTGCTCACATTTATCCTGTGCTCTGCGCTGAGCACTTACACCAGAGTTTCCGTGTAAATCTCTGAAATACGTGATTCAGCCAGAACCCATGATGGAAGATTCCCTGTAATGAGGCAGATATAGGCCACTGTGGACGCCGTCTAGCCTGGGATCCCACTGTGTCATTTGTTTTAGGCGTGCATAAAAGTGCGGTTGGCCACAGTTTTGTGCACTTCTGAAAAAAAGGACACCACTAAACAGAGGCCAGACGGAGTCCAGAGTAACTCTGCTGCCTCATTATAGTGAATGGATCCCGCAGGGGTTTCATCTGAATTACATCACTTGGAAATTTAGATGGAAACCCCGATGTAAGTGCTCAGCCTAGAGCGCCGGATAAATGTTACGTAAAATGTTCCCAATAAAAGCTTCAACTCAGTCCTCAAAAAAAGCTAGTCCCCACTCAGGTCCATCATCTGTTAAAAATATAAGGGACTTCCAAGTTACTGGTAGCAGAAAGGCTCTGGAAAAGCAAAATGGTCCTTGCCCCCCCAAAAGAAATTCAGAAAATTTTGTGGTCCCAAATCCAAATGCCTATTCTACAATAATTTGTTCTCCAATTGTCAAATAGCACTCCTTCCCCCTCAAATCTCACCGTATGGCTAAGTGGTACGATACAGCCACATATGGGGTATTGGCACTTTTAGAAGAAATTGTGTGACACATTTCGGCACCATTTTTACCCATTGCCCTGTGTGAAAATGTAAAATCTGAGGGTAAATCATTTTTTTGTGGTAAAAATATAATTATGCTTTTTTCACTGCCCAATGGTATAAATTTAAAAATTAAAAAATGCTCACTACTTCCCTAGATGAATTCCTTGAGAGGTGTAGTTTACAAAATGGGGTCACTTGTGGGGGTTTCTGCTGTTTCGGCATGTCAGCGACTCTTCAAATGTGACATGGTGTCTGCTGCCTATCCCAGCCAACATAGCGCTCCTTTCTCTTCCGAACCCTGCCGTACACCAAAGCAGTGGTTTTCCCCCACATATGGGATATCGGCGTACTCAGGAGAAATTGTACAACAAATTTCATGGTGCAATTTATCCTGTTACCCTTATGATAATGCAAAATTAGGGAATGAAAAACATTTTTTATGGGAAAAATGTGAAAATTTTATTTTTACGGCTCAATATTATAAACTTCTGTGAAACAGCTGGGGGTGCAAGGTGCTCACCACACATCTAGATAAGTTCCCTAAGGGGTTTAGTTTCTAAAATGGTGGCACTTGTGGGGGGTTTCCACTGTTTAGGCACATTAGGGGCTCCCCAAATGTGACATGGCGTCCGCTAATTATTCAAACAAATTTTACATTCAAAAAGTCAAATGGCGCTCCTTCCCTTTCAAACTGCCATGTGCCCAAACAGTAATTTGCCTCCACATATGGGGTATCGGCGTGTTCAGGAGAAATTGCACAACAAATTTCATGGTGCAATTTATCCTGTTACCCTTATGATAATACAAAATTAGGGAATGAAAAACATTTTTTGAGGGAAAAATGTGAAAATTTTATTTTTACGGCTCAATATTATAAACTTCTGTGAAGCAGCTGGGGGTGCAAGGTGCTCACCACACATCTAGATAAGTTCCCTAAGGGGTCTAGTTTCCAAAATGGTGGCACTTGTGGGGGGTTTCCACTGTTTAGGCACATTAGGGGCTCCCCAAATGTAACATGGCGTCCGCTAATTATTCAAACAAATTTTACATTCAAAAAGTCAAATGGCGCTCCTTCCCTTTCAAACCCTGCCATGTGCCCAAACAGTAATTTGCCTCCACATATGGGGTATCAGCGTGTTCAGGAGAAATTGCATAACAAATTTCATGGTGCAATTTATCCTATTACCCTTATGATAATGCAAAATTAAGGGATGAAAAACGGTTTTGTGGGAAAAATGTGAAAATTTTATTTTTACAGCTCAATATTATAAACTTCTGTGAAGCACCTTGGGGTTCAAGGTGCTCACCACACATCTAGATAAGTTCCCTAAGGGGTCTAGTTTCCAAAATGGTGTCACTTGTGGGGGGTTTCCACTGTTTAGGCACATCAGGAGCTCTCCAAACGCAACATAGCGTCTGCTAATTATTCAGACAAATTTTACATTCAAAAAGTCTAATGGCGCTCCTTCCCTTCCGAACCCTGCCGTGCGCCCAAACAGTGGTTTTCCCTCACATATGGGGTATCAGCACGCTCAAGAGAAATTGCACAAAAAAATTTGTGGTCCATTTTTTCATGTTACCCCTGTGAAAATAAAAAAAATTGGGTCTAAAGTAACATTTTTGTGAAAAAAGTTAAATGTTAATTTTTTTCTTCCACATTCCAAAAATTCCTGTGAAGCACCTGAAGGGTTAATAAAGTTCTTGAATGTGGTTTTGAGCACCTTGAGGGGTGCAGTTTTTAGAATGGTGTCACTTTTGGGTATTTTCTGTCATAAAGTGACTTCAAATATGATGTGGTCCCTAAAAAAATGTTTTTGTAAATTTTGTTGGAAAAATGAGAAATCGCTGGTCAACTTTTAACCCTTATAGCTCCCTAACAAAAAAAAATTTTGGATCCAAAATTGTGCTGATGTAAAGTAGACATGTGGGAAATGTTATTTATTAACTATTTTGTGTGACATATCTCTCTGATTTAAGGGCATGAAAATTCAAAGTTTGAAAATTGCAAAATTTTCAAAATTTTCGCCAAATTTCCGATTTTTTCACAAATAAACACAAGTTATATCGAAGAAATTTTACCACTATCATGAAGTACAATATGTCACGAAAAAACAATCTCAGAATCAGGGGAATACGTTGAAGCGTTCCAGAGTAATTACTTCATAAACTGGCAGTGGTCAGAATTGAAAAAATTGGCCCGGTCACGAAGGCAAAAACAGGCTCTGGCGCGAAGTGGTTAAAAAAAAAAATTAAAAGTTGGTGAAAAACTATGCTTTTTTATCGTATCGCCAAAAACAAAAAGTGGAATAAAACGCAATCAAAAAGTCAAATGTAAATAGAAATGGTATCGCTGAAAACATCATCTTGTCCCGCAAAAAAGCAAGCCAGCATACAGCTCCATCAGTGGAAAAATAAAAAAGCTGTAGCTCTCAAAATACAGCTATACAAAAAACAATTATTTTTTCTATAAAATAGTTTTTATTGTGTAAAAGCGGCAAAACATATAAGAAATTATATAAATGTGATATCATTGTAATTGTACTGACCCGACGAATAAAGCTGCCTTATCAATTTTACCATATGGTGAATGGCATAAAAAAAAAACAGTTCCTGAATTGCTGTTTTTTGTTCATTCTGCCTCCCAAAAATCAGAATAGAAAATGATCAAAAAATGTCATGTGCCCGAAAATGGTACCAATAAAAACGTCAACTCGTCCCACAAAAAACAAGCTCTCTCATGAGTCTGTCAGCAGGAATATGGAAAAATTATAGCTCTCAAAATATGGCATGCAAAACTTTGTTTTTGCAACAAAAAAAAAAAGCATCTTTCAGTGTGTGACAGCAGCCAAATATAAAAACCTGATATAAATCTGATCGGTGTAATCGCACCGGCCCAAAGAATAAATTTGTCTAATCACTTATACTGCACTAGGAACGGCGTAAAAAATAAATAAAACCAATTCTTCACCTGCTGTTGATTTGTTCAGATCGCAGTAAGGCTCGGCTCACCTTTATCCTGCGCCTTACTATGAGCGCTTACACTGGGGTTTCCATGTAAATCTCTGAAATAAGTGATTCAGATGGAACCCTGACGGAAAATTCTCTATAATTAGGTTGTTGGAGGCACTGTGGACACCGTCTGTCCTATGATCCGGTGGTGACCGTCTTTTTTGGTGTGCATAAAAGCGTGGTCCGCCACAGTTTTGTGCACCTCTGAAAAGAAGGACACCGCTGAACAGAGGCCAGACGGAGTCCAGAGTAACTCTGCTGCCTCATTATAGTGAATGGATCCCTTAGGGGTTTCATCTGAATCACGTCATTCTGATATAGTTGGAAACCCCGATGTCAGTGCTCAGCTTAGAGCACAGGATGATCCAAAATGTTATGTAAAATGTTCCGAATAAAAGTTTAAACTCAATCCACAAAAAAATCAAGTCTCAACTAAGGTTCGTCAATGGAAATATAGGGGCTTCCACGTTACTAGTAGCACAAAGACTCTGGAAAAGCGCTATGACTCCTTGCCCCCAAAAGAAATCCAGCAAATTTTTGCCTCCCCAAATCCAAATACCCCTCGCATCCGACCCCCACAATGCGCCTAAACCACATTTAGTGTCCACATGTTTGGCATTTCTGTAACCATGAGAGCCTACTTAATTTACAGGTGCATGTGGACTGGGCAATACAAAGTACTGGGCACTACAACGTACGGCCACTACAATGGCAGATTTGCAATTTTCACTTAGCAACATCCATTGCTGCTCGTCTATGGAAAATACCAGTGGAGTCAAAATCATCAGTACATCTTCCCAGAACAGTGTAATTTCCAAAATGGGGTCACTTGAGGGGGTATTCTGCTCTTCTGGCACTTAGTGGCTCTGTATATGGAGTCCACAAACTATTCTAGAAAATCTGGCTAAGCAGTTCTGTACTGCCAATATAGGGTAAAATCTGGGGCTAAAACAACATTTTTGCGGTAAAAATGTAATTCTATTTTCTTTACTGCTCAATGGTATAAAATTCAGTGAAACACCAGTGGTGTCAATATGATCACTGCACTTTTAGATGAATTCATTGAGAGGTGTAGTTTGTAAAATGCGGTCACGTATGGGAGGTTCCACTGTTCTGGCACCTCAGGGGCTTTCCCAATGGGTCATGGCACCCTCAAACCATTCCAGCTAAATCTGAATTGAAATATGGTGCTTCTTCCCTTCTGAGCTTTGCACTGTGTCTCGAAAGTAGTTTTCTTCCACATATTGGGTATTGGTGTACTCAGGAGAAATTGCAGTAGCTCAGGTATCCAATGTTACGACCACTCATATAGTGACAGTAACCATGGATACCTAAACTACTGCAGTGCCCTGCACATGGGGTAAGCGACATAACGAATCAGAAGAACTATACTATATTTCTAATTGGAGTTATTTGCTAATATTCTTATCATTGTACCTACTACATATTGGGATAGGATCTTGGAGATGGAATACCCCTTTAAACCTATCTCCCAGTTAATAGAATACAACACCTAAGTGTTGATTAAGGCGTCTGGTGATTGACACTTTGATCCTAATAGATTAGACATTACAGTGTCAGGTGTTATGGTTGTAGTATGGCTATGTAGAAAGTGTTTGTACTAAAAATCCTACAAAGTGTTCAATAGATGTTTACATTTTTCAACTTACACTGTAATTCCAGACTCATGCAGAAGAATCCAGGGAACAAAAAGACATGTACGACCAACAGATTACTGATCTAACTTCCCAGGTCAGGGAACAAAGCACAAGGATTACTTCCCTTGAGAAGATCCTGTCTGAGAAAGAGCTGGACCTGCTTAAATTGAGAGATGTTATATCCTCAATGAAAGCTGAGAAGGAAGCCCAGTTGCTGGCAGCAGAGGTCCTGAAGGAAGAACACAGTAAGCGACTGGTTGAACTGCAGGTCCAGCATCAGCATGATAAGGTATATATGTCTCTATGTAGGTACATTGCTCAGTAAAGCTAACCAGAAACACTCATATTGTGCCCTGATCAGACACACTACCTTTTGCAGTTATGCTTTAGTGATCATTTGCATCCTTTCCAACATGTCGTTTTTCAACAGAACTCAAAAAGGGGGTCCTTAGCAAATAGGCCCCAAAAAATAAATCCTGGTAGGTTTTGTTGGCATTCTGTGGATTGGGGCTTTAATGTCAAGTTTGAATTATTTGCAAATATTGAAAGGTACAGTACAGACCAAAAGTTTGGACACACCTTCTCATTTAAAGATTTTTCTGTATTTTCATAACTATGAAAATTGTACATTCACACTGAAGGCATCAAAACTATGAATTAACACATGTGGAATTATATACTTAACAAAAAAGTGTGAAAGAACTGAAAATATGTCTTATATTCTAGGTCCTTCAAAGTAGCCACCTTTTGCTTTGATGACTGCTTTGCACACTCCTTGGCATTCTCTTGATGAGCTTCAAGAGGTAGTCACCGGAAATGGTCTTCCAACAATCTTGAAGAAGTTCCCAGAGATGCTTAGCACTTGTTGGCCCTTTTGCCTTCACTCTGCGGCCAGCTCACCCCAAACCATCTCGATTGGGTTCAGGTCTGGTGACTGTGGAGGCCAGGTCATCTGGCGTAGCACCCCATCACTCTCCTTCTTGGTCAAATAGCCCTTACACAGCCTGGAGGTGTGTTTGGGGTCATTGTCCTGTTGAAAAATAAATGATGGTCCAACTAAATGCAAACCGGATGGAACCTAATGCCGCTGCAAGATGTCGTGGTAGCCATGCTGGTTCAGTATGCCTTCAATTTTGAATAAATCCCCAACAGTGTCACCAGCAAAGCAACCCCACACCATCACACCTCCTCCTCCATGCTTCACGATCGGAACCAGGCATGTAGAGTCCATCCGTTCACCTTTTCTGCGTCGCACAAAGACACGGTGGTTGGAACCAAAGATCTCAAATTTGGACTCATCAGACCAAAGCACAAATTTCCACTGATCTAATGTCCATTCCTTGTGTTCTTTAGCCCAAACAAGTTTCTTCTGCTTGTTGCCTGTCCTTAGCAGTGGTTTCCTAGCAGCTATTTTACCATGAAGGCCTGCTGCACAAAGTCTCCTCTTAACAGTTGTTGTAGAGATGTGTCTGCTGCTAGAACTCTGTGTGGCATTGACCTGGTCTCTAATCTGAGCTGCTGTTAACCTGCGATTTCTGAGGCTGGTGACTCGGATAAACTTATCCTCAGAAGCAGAGGTGACTCTTGGTCTTCCTTTCCTGGGGCGGTCCTCATGTAAACCAGTTTCTTTGTAGCTCTTGATGGTTTTTGCAACTGCACTTGGGGACACTTTCAAAGTTTTCCCAATTTTTCGAACTGACTGACCTTCATTTCTTAAAAGTAATGATGGTCACTCGTTTTTCTTTACTTAGCTGCTTTTTTCTTGCCATAATACAAATTCTAACAGTCTATTCAGTAGGACTATCAGCTGTGTATCCACCTGACTTCTGCACAACACAACTGATGATCCCAACCCCATTTATAAGGCAAGAAATCCCACTTATTAAACCTGACAGGCCACACCTGTGAAGTGAAAACCATTTCCGGTGACTACCTCTTGAAGCTCTTCAAGAGAATGCCAAGAGTGTGCAAAGCAGTCATCAAAGCAAAAGGTGGCTACTTTGAAGAACCTAGAATATAAGACATATTTTCAGTTGTTTCACACTTTTTTGTTAAGTATATAATTCCACATGTGTTAATTCATAGTTTTGATGCCTTCAGTGTGAATGTACAATTTTCATAGTCATGAAAATACAGAAAAATCTTTAAATGAGAAGGTGTGTCCAAACTTTTGGTCTGTACTGTATATGTCTGAATTATCGTAAATGTCAGGAATGTTAAATACAAATATACGGTACATTGGATATTCGGATATACTTCTGTCGACTCCTTTACAAATAGAGAATTTCTCAGCAGTCATCTTAATAAAGGGGTTGAAGAAGACATAGCAGCTCCGTGAGCTTATCTGCAGTAGCTACAGTACCAGACACAGACGCAAATACATACAAGCTGCTGGGGGACATTTTTAGCTCGATCTTAATAAAAAAAACTCACTGGTGTAAAATGCGGTCGATTTAATAAGAGCCTCTTAATAAATTTGGTGCATACCTTACTGTGCGTACGGCAAAAAATCTAAACTTTGTCATTCATAGCCTGGTATATTTTTTCACAATAATTTACACCACTTTCTGGAATAAATTCTAGTAACAGTTTGAAATAATACAAAATATCTTATTATTTTGCCAGGATCTACAGATTTCAAAGCTGAAGGAAGAACTGCAGAACCAAAAACAAAAGGAAATTCAACAGGTATGTCCATTACCTTTCCTGATGGGGTTACAGACCACACACTAGCTTGCACAAAGAATTGCAAAAGATGTTAATAATAACAACCAATCAAATCTAATATTGTTACGTATTGTTTAGTTGACGCTATGTAACAAGTAATCTTTATTATAGACATGGTTTCTGACTGTTCTTTTATTTAAGTTTGCAGAAAATATGGAACAAGTAAAAGCAAAAGCTCTTCAGGATCAAGCAGAATCTCTGAAAAAAGAAATGGATAAAGTAGTCAATTCTGTAGAGGTAATGGACTTAGAATATAGCTATACACACGGATGATCCGTATCATAGCACTTATTTACCGGTTTAACCCCGATGAGCACACATTTTCATTGTAGGTCAACAAAGGAATAAATGAAGCTGGCTCAGGATCTGAGCCTGCTTCATACCAGGCAGATGCACCGCTGTTAACCATTTTAAAGCCAGTCAATCTCTGACAGCGGAATTTAAAGGGAACCTGTCAGCAGGATTGTGCTAAATAAAGTACAGACATGACCATATTGGCGCTGTTACACTGATTAAAATGATACCTGCGTTGAAGAAATCAGTTTTGTGGATTTTGTGTAATGAGTGTTTGAAGTTTTCTTGCAATCCTAGCTTTGCTCATCGGGGCGGGACTGTGGGTAGGGTCTTCGGCTCTGCCATGGCCATTGGTGCCATTTTACTGAAGCCTGTGAGAAGATCAATGTGCACAAGCGCCGCCCACGACTAGGACGGCGCCAGCGCAAAATGTAAGCCGGGAAGACGATGAAGACTGCAAAGCCAATGGAGGGGCCATGGCAGAGCTGAAGACACTACCCACAGTCCTGCCCTGATGCAATGATTATAAGAATACTTCAAACCTCGATTACACAAAATCTACAGAACTGATTTCTTCACCACAGGTATTGTTTTAATCAGTGTAACAGAACCAATATGGCCATGTCTGTACTTTACCTAGCAATATCCTGCTGACAGGTTCCCTTTGAATGACGCCATCGTCAGCTTGCATTCTCCACAACTCATCAGTCCCCTGCAGTGTGATCATGGGATACCTATGGGTTACCATTGCAGCTGGGGGCCTCCTGTGAAGCTCAACCACACGCCGTGATTTCACTGTTTACTGCAATATTGTGGTATTGCAGTATATAGTATAAGCACTCATAGGCTCAAGTCCCCGAAGGAACTAAAAGATAAAGTTAAAAAAAACATTTTTTTAAATATAAATATAAAAATCCTAATCACCCCTCTTTTCCCCCTGTAAAAAGAAATACATTTTAAAAATTTAAAAAATTAACATATTTGATATTGTCATGTTCAAAAAAGTATGAAGTATGAAAATATTACCATTGATTAATCTGTATGGTAAATGTAAAGAACCCCAAAAAATTGAAATGCCAAAATAGTGATTTTTTACAAATTTTAGATTTTTTTTCCACTATTATAATTTAAAACACTAACAATCTTAGTACTGCCGTAATTGCACCGACTTAGAGAATCAGGTTGTCAGGTAGTTTTTAATGAATAATGGTGTAAAAAAAGAAACCCAATAAACAACGGCAGAATTGCAGATTTTTTTTTTGCAATTTCACCGCACTTGGAAGATTTTTCCTATTTTTCAGTACAATGTATGATTAATTGAAACTTCTTCTTGTCCTGCAAAAACAACAAGCCCTCATAAGGAGTTTGTATGTTCTCCTCGTGTTTGCGTGGGTTTCCTCCAGGTTCTCTGGTTTCCTCCCACACTCCAAAGACATACTGATAGGGAACAAGGTGGCGGGATGGAACAAAAACCCAAAAATGAAAAATTCCCAGCTCCTTAAAGGGTAAATGAAATACCGTATTATTTGGACAAAAAGATGCACTTTTTTGCCCCCAAATTTGGGGGCAAAATGGGGGTGCGTCTTATACACCAAATGTAGCTTACCGGGTAGGGCAGCAGTGACAGGAGTCGGACGATACTGTGGGCCCTGGGCTGGGAGAAGGGCATGTCCGGAGGTGCGACGCTGCGGGGCTATGCTGCGAGCCCCATCCCAGGCTGGTAGAAGGGGGTGTTCAGCGGTGCAGGGGCTCTGCCGACATTTTGTGAAAGCCCCCGCACTTACATGGTTTCAATGCAGCGGTCTCTGAGAAAATGGCCACTGGAGGCTACGCATGCACAGATTGAGATCTCGTCACCGAGATCTTGTCTTCTGAGATCTCAATCTGGTCAAGTGCCGCCTCCAGCGGCCATTTTCCCGGAGGCCGCCGCATGAAACCATGTACGTGCGGGGGCTCCGGGCTTTCACAAAATGTCGGCAGAGCCCGAGCACCGCTGAACACCCCTTTCTACCAGCCTGGGATGGGACTTGCAGCGTCGCACCTGTTGTAACTCTGCTATACCATCGCCGCTGCCCACCCTGCCAGAAAGCTGAACTCTGACTGTAAGACGACCCTCATTTGACGCATTAAATTTTTTCCCCTATTTTCCTCCTGAAAATTTGGGGTGCGTATTATGGTCCGAAAAATATGGTAGGTTGCCCAGGATTAAAAAATAAAAATGGACTCTCTTTTTTTTTTCTCCAGGAATGGCATCCTTCACATGCATGGGTTTTGTGTATAACAACAGCTTGTTGTGAACCAGTATAACCTAGAATACAAACAATGAATAGCTACCCTCCAGTACGTAAATAAATAGTAATAACACGTAAAAAAAATTGTAATCAAAAAAGTGTAAAAACGATCCCCCTGTGACAAGATGTATCCAATCGGAGTAACTCCATTATCTCACCTCGCTATGTGCCAGTAGGCACTCAAGTAAGTATCCAATGTTTTTTGCATGTTTTTATTTGATTTATTTTATTGATTTTACTTACTTATATAGCACTATTAATTCCACAGCGCTTTACAGACGTCATCACCACTGTCCCCATCGGGGCTCGCAATCTACATTCCCTATCAGTATATCTTTGCAATGTGGGAGGAACCCGGAGTTCCCGGAGGAAACTCACGCAAACATGGGGAAAACAGATATTTTCCTTGGTGGGATTTGAACCCAGGACCCCAGTGCTGCAAAGCAACAGTGCTAACCACTGAGCCACCGTGCTGCCCCATGTATTACTACTATTTATTTACTTACTGCAGTGTAACATTCATTGTTTTTATTCCAGGTTATATTTGTCTGTTAATGGCCACAGTGTGAATGTGCACTACACATTACACTTATACCAATAGGTATGCTGGCACATGTTTTAGTTTTTACTTTAGTTCTTTGTACTTTGTGCATTTTGTCTATTTAGCTTTCCACAGTCAGGCACGGGTCCTTCTTGGCCCCAGTCTATTTTGAGGCCTGCTGGCACATAGCGAAAGGACCATCCTGTTTGGGTCCATCTTGTCACGGTGGGATAGCTTGTAAACTTTTTTTGGTTAAAAAAGATGTAAACTAAGTACCCTATGTATTACTACTATTTAGTTACTTATTGCAGGGTATCTATTCATAATATTTATTCTAGGTTAGATTTTCAGTTTTGCTCTAAACCAGGCTGCAGTACTAACACATCCACAGGACAAGAATCGTGATGTGCTTTGCTAAAGGTTTCGTTTTTGTTGAGATGCGTTTGGTTATATTCCTGCCAAGATCTTCCAATACTTATAATGTAGGTGCTAAGTGAAAGTACATTGTGCATTGGTAATTAAAGGATTGTTCTCAATTGTTATCTCCGGGAGGCAGGTACGCTCCCGAAGATGACAAGTGAGAACAACCCTTAATTACCAAAGACTGGCAGTTCGGACCAGTAGAGTGGTCGCTTTGCTGGTCTGGACTGTGCTCTCTCCCATGCTGCTGCAGCATCAGAGGAGCACAGGGACACTAATGCTGGACGGCGCATCATCCACTCCAGCCAGCTTTTACATCAGTGCTCTATTGAAGAGAGCCTTTAAGCATTGCCCATGCTCTGCCACTCTGCTAGACTGCAGCGGTGGTCGGTAACCTAGACAACGAGTATTAAACAATACAATTCAAAGTCCCTTGGAGAATGGACGGTATTTTTAGTAAGATCATAATTGCAAAGTTACTTGTTTTTACAAACACTTTGCAATTTTAACAATTATTGATGTTGAGACAACAAAATGATTTGAGCTACAGCCTTCACTCTCACTATTAGCCCATATTATGCTCTTCTGTGCAGATTAAAGATAAGGAAATTGAAAAATGGAAGGAGACTCTTAAGTCACAGAAGGAAACAATGAAGAAACTGGCTATAGAACTCAAACAAGAAGCAAGGGAAATGGTACGAGACATCGTGTTATTTGCTCTAAACCTGTAGCCTTTATTACTGGAGCTTTTCTATTTTGTGAAATGCAGTTTCCCATTTTCATTTTTATTTAAAAACATTTACTATTTCTGTTGGTAATGGTTATATTTTACTGGATCTTATCTCATATAATCTACCAACTACAGAAACAGAGCTGATTTTTCATAGACAATACGTAGGTCTATTTACACGGGCTGATTTATGCTCATAGCAAGCACCATTTAAAGCTTATTCATGTGGCTCGATACAAACTGTATGGGGACAGAATAATCATTAATATGATTGTTCTGTCCTCATATAGGATGCATTTTGTGGATAGCACATCCCCTGCTTAGTAGGGGAGATACACTGCTGACAACAATGAATTTTATGTATGTGTTAACGATCCAATCAGCTGACGGTCGAGCGATTTACTCGTTTGATGGCTGATTAGCGGCATATTTACATAGGCCAATGGACGAGTGTTCTTATAAAAATTCATTGGCCGATTATCAATGTAGTGAGACCTTTCATCCATCTATTCTCTGAGAACAGCTGACTGTCACTGATTTTGCTTGACGCAGTGACTTTAGTGTTTTCATCTCTTTTATATTTGTCTATAAATACAAGGAAAAGTTCTGAGTGATTTTTAGTTGACGCTGTGTATATATTATAGAGCATATACAGTCATGAACCAAAAGTGTTGGCACCCTTGAAATTGTTCCAGAAAATGAAGTATTTCTCCCTGAAAATTATTGCAATTACACGCGTTTTGCTATATGCATGTTTATTTCCCTTTTGTGCACTGGCACAACACAAATAAAAGAGAAAAAAAGGCAAATTGGACATAATTTCACACAAAACCCCCAAAATGGGCCGAACAAAATTGTTGGCACTTTTACAAAATTGTGGGTAAACAACTTTGTTTCAATCATGTGATGCTCATTCAAACTCACCTGTGGCAAGTAACCGGTGTGGGCAATATGAAAATCACTCCTGAAACCAGATAAAAAGGGGAGTAGTTGACTCAATCTTTGTATTGTGTGTCTGTCTGTCTGTGCCACACTAAGCATGGAGAACAGAAAGAGGAGAAGAGAACTGTCTGAGGACATGAGAACTAAAATTGTTGAAAAATATAAACAATCTTAACCCCTTCCCGACATGCGCAGTACATGTACTGCTCTGTGGGAGCTGTGTTCCCGCAAAGAGCAGTATATGTACGGCGCAGTGATCGGGTGGGCTCACTCTGAGCGCCACCGCCATCACATGTGGGTGTCAGCTCTATGTGAGAGATGACACCTCACAGCACCGCCCACGATCGGTGCTAGTACTAATCGCGGGCGTTTAACCCCTCTGATGCCGCTGTCAATAGTGACAGTGACATCGCAGGGCATATCAGAGTAAGTGTGCTCCCTCTGTGATCCCATCAGCTCAACGCGTTGACACTGATTAATATTATGGAACCAGTATCCCCTGATGAATCGGCATGAGGAAACGCATCGGGAGGTTCTTTCAAATTATACACTTACCTGAGGGACGATTGCTGAGAGTTCTAACATTCCCGGGTGAGATCTTTCCATTTCCTATCCTTGATTGCCCAATGAGTATTATAGGATATGGGTATTATATTCATGGAGATTTAGCAATGTTTGTTCTCCTGTATATTGGCATATTATCTGAGGACATATAATATCGATCTCGGCACTTTAGGGTCCACAATTTGGACTCACAGTACATTTTGGTGGTATATTTGATATAATCAAACTGTTTGTTTGAACTTCTGGAGGACAGCGTTGCTTTCCTCTGTTATATATGCTTTTTAAGCGCTAAGGGGTTAGTCCTAAGAGCAGGACATATTGATGGATAAAAGTATGATATAGTCCTTGACTGTATGCCTATAAATCTATACCCCTTCCTTAAAGCTTTTATTTTGGAGATCAGAATATTTTGAAGCATAGGGTCATTGGTCTTTGACCGTATATCATACAGTACCACCCTTTTTCTTGTTAGCACTTGGCACTTTTTTCATATATTTTTAATATTATTAATAAAGGTTAATTTTTATTATATTCTGATTTTGTGCTGTAGCAATAGATTAACTTTTCTTAATCAGATACTTGACACTTGCCTTTGGCTGATCTTCGAAAACAGAATGACGCCTACAAAGAAAAGAACATAGTACCTAAAGTCAAATATGGTGGAGGTTCAAAGATGTTTTGGGGTTGCTTTGTTGCCTCTGGCACTGGGTGCCTTGACTGTTTGCAAGGCATCACGAAATCTGAAGATTACCAAAGGATTTTGGGCCGCAATTTAGTGCCCAGTGTCAGAATGCTGCTTTTGAGTCCTTGGTCATGGGTCTCCCAGCAGGAGAATGATCCTAACCATACTTCAAGAAGCACCCAGAAATGGATGGAAACAAAGCGCTGGAGACTTCTGAAGTGGCGAGCAATGAGTCTGCATCTAAATCCCATTGAACACCTGTGGAGAGATCTTAAAACTGCTGTTGGGAGAAGGCACTTTGCAAATATGAGAGATCTGGAACAGTTTGCAAAGGAAGAGTGGTCCAAAATTCCAGTTGAAAGATGTAAGAAGCTTGCTGATAGTTATAGGAAGCGATTAATTGCAGTTATTTATTCCAAAGGGTGTGCAACCAAATATTAAGTTGAGGGTGCCAGGAAATTTTGTCTGGCCCATTTTGGGGGTTTTGTGTGAAATTATGTCCAATTTGCCTTTTTTTCTCTTTATTTGTGTTGTTCCAATACACACAAAGGAAATAAACGTGTATAACAAAATATGTTCTGGGAGATATACTACATTGTCTGGAACAATTTTAAGGGTGCCAACACTTTCGGCCATGATCGTATATTATAGTTCCTCTTCAAACAGAAGAAAAATCATTCAGGAGTTGTACTTTCCTTGTGTTTTTTGTAACCAAGTATGAAATGAGTAACACACTCAACACAAATGTGCACATTACCTAATAGGAACTCAGGTAATAAATGTTCTATTTTTTCTATTCAAGGTGCACAATACATTGCTGCGAGAACAGAAAAAGTGGGAAAGTGAAAAAAGAGACGTTCTTCAAATACAAAGGCACACGTTGGAGGAAGAGAAACTTCGAGAAATGGCAGACCTGCGGGAAGCAATGGAAAGAGAGCGCAGGATGTCTATGACATTGGAAAAGAAATGTGCTGACCTCCAAAATGTAAGACTGCCCAATAGGCTAATTGATTAGGATTTATTGTCATTAGGTCATCAAAAAGCAGAGGAATTTTTGATTGTATAGTCTATCGTTGTCAAGGTTATCAAGCACCCTGCAGTTTCAGAGTGACCGGTTACCCAGGCAAGGATTGTACGACAGGTTTAGTGCCTCTGTGCTTCTTTGATGCTGCAGAGACAACACTATCTCTGCTAGCACCATCGTAGAGTGCTCAATTTGGGCCAGCAGAGTGACCCTGCCGCTAGTCTAAACGGTCATTCTTCAGGAGTCCACCTTCCTGGGCAAACAGGAGGCAGAGGAGCGCTGCACTCCTGAAGAAAGAAATTAAAACACTCCTCTAATAATGGACTATTATCTAATACAACTACCATTACTGATGGTAATTACACGAGTGGGAGAATTAATTAAACATGGATAAGTATTTTCATAATCATGAATGATGGATGGGGGTACCTCTGCAAATCACTGGCCACCAAATATTGATGTGGGGTCTGCTGTATTTTTCTTGGTTTATATACAAATAAACAGGGCTGTGGAGTCGGTAAGCCAAACCTCCGACTCCAACTTCTCAATTTCCATGACACCAACTCCGACTCCGACTCCCTCATACACGGCTCATGTTTAAGTGATAAATTTACTGTATCACAGATTCATCTCAGCTAAAAGTCTAGACCCTTAGATCAGGCATAGAACAGACATTTATAGGACATTTCATAACTTTCCCAAATTCTTATGAAAAAAATATTCCCCACAAACTTCATTGAACTACTGTACCCAATTTATTATATATTTTAGGAGTTGGAGTTGGTCACTTTTATACCGACTCCGATTCCGACTCCACCAAAATGGACACCGACTCCACGACTCCGACTCCACAGCCCTGCAAATAAATGTAGAGCTTTCCTAATGAAGGAGTTGACCTCAACAAAGCATAAAATTGGATAGAATAGTCCAGGGCCGGCCAAGACAGTTAGTCCTTACTGACGTCACTAGGGATCCTCTTTTACTGCTTATTTGAGTTGATGCTACTGATAGAAGTGTCTTTATTACCTCTGTCACATATCAGTATTAGATTCTGAAGTGACACAACATCCCAAGAGAATTTTGATACCTTTTTCCCCAGTTGCAGTGTTTATAGATCTTTACATAATGTACAGTTTACGGCACATGTAATAAAGTGAGCGGTGACCATCATAACCATCTGTATAGCTGCAGACCTCCCGGTTTCAAGTTATCTGCAGAATAGCTTTGGTTTTGCTTTTATCTGTTTTATTGTTTCAAGTGCCGATTTTAAGACTAACGGGCTTCAAGGCGACATTGGGCAGATCTGACTATGTTGGTGCTACATCAGCATAATGAATGTGATTGTATTGCGAATAGCAAGATAAAAGAAATCCAGATATGCTGAATTTTTTATAACTTGTGTGTCATGGTCACGGCTACTTCTTGATTGCAACACAACCACAATCACATTCATTATGGTGCTATTGTAGCATCGAACTAGTGCAATTAATTTTCCCAAGGGGTTACATGAGAGACCGTGACTGTTGTGGAGGGCCGAACCAATAGGCTGAAATTAATTCTGCTCAATATTAATATTAACATATTAATTATAGTTATTTTATATTAATATTAATTGTATCACTTAATATTGAGCAGAATTAAGTATGCTGACATCCCCCTATATACAGGAATGAGCCCCCACATAACCTCCTATATAACGTATGAGCCCATACACAGCCCCCTATTTACCGTAAGAGGTCTTACATAGCCACCTATATACAGTATGAGTCCCCACATAGCCTCCCATATACAGCATGAGCCCCCACACAGCCTCCCATGTACAGTATGAGGCCCCACATAGCCTCCCATGTACAGCATGAGCCCCCACATAGCTTCCCATGTACAGCATGAGTCCCACATAGCCTCCTTATATACAGCATGAGCCCCACATATCTCCCTATATACAGCATGAGCCTCACATAGCCTCCTTAATACAGAATGAGCTCCCACGTAGCCTCCATATATACAGTGTGATCTCCACATAGCCTCCCTATATACAATGTGAGCCCCCACATAGCCTCCTATAATTTTTCTTTGTATATTGAGCAGAATTAAGTATAGCGACATCCCCCTATATACCGTGTAAGCCCCCACATAGCCTACTATATAACATATGAGCCCACACACAGCTCCCTATGTACCTTAAGAGCCCTTGCATAGCCTCCTGTATACAGTATGAGCCCCCACACAGCCTCCTTTATTCAGTATGAGCCCCCACTTAGCCTCATTTATACAGTATGAGCCCCATATAACCTCCCATATACAGCATGAGCCCCCACACAGCCTCCTTTATTCAGTATGAGCCCCCACTTAGCCTCATTTATACAGTATGAGCCCCATATAACCTCCCATATACAGCATGAGCCCCCTCATAGCGTCCCATATACAGTTTGAGCCCCACATAGACTCCCATATACAGCATGTTCTCCACATAGCCTCCCATAACCTTTTATATACAGCATGAGCCTCACATTGCCTGCCATATACAGCATGAACCTCACTTAGCCTCCCATGTACAGCTTGAGTCCCACATAGCTTCCCATAAGAGCCCCCACATAGCCTCCCATATACAGCTTGAGTCCCACATAGCCTCTCATAAGATCCCCCACATAGCTTCCTATAAACAGTATGAGCCGCAACATAGCCTCCTATATACAGTATGATCCCTCACATAGCCTCCTATATACAACATGAGCCGCCACATAGCCTCCCATGTACAGCCATGAGCCCGCACATAGCCTCTATATATACAGTGTGAGCCCCACATAGCCTCCTATGTACTGTAAGGCAGCGCTATTCATCATGCTGAGGGGCACTCGCTTCACCGGGTCAATTAAAGCACACATGCAACGTCTTTCCGGTATTTCACAATCCAGCAGTTTATTATTTATCATAAACCGCTCATAACCGAGTCCATCTCAGTGGCTCGCTGACATATTACACATATATTGTCCAAGAGCCTTTCCAGTGACAGATATGTCCACTCGGCTCCAGTTACAGCCTTCAGCAAGGTAACAATATAAATGTCCACATCAAGCAGCGTTTTTACCTTTGCCGGGTTTTAGCTGCTTCTCTCAGCTTGGTTCTGCCACCGCTGTGGCTTCACGGCTTGCCAGATGGGCCTCCAGGCCTCGTACCTTCAGAGGCTACTGGTATCTCAAAACACAGGGAAGATCCAACCTCTGCCTTCCAGGCTAGTGAAGTCCCACACAGGGACCAGGCCTATCACCCTCCAAGGCTACTGGCATCCTAAACACAGGGGGATCCAGCCTCTGCCTTTCAGGCTTCACCAGGCCTCACACACGGGGAACAGGCCTCACACCTTTCTCACACTGTCTCAAAAGCACCAAGATTTATATATCCCTCAGTGCATACAGGACCTGTGCTGATGTCACAGTCATGTGATCAGTCCTTCTGTGTGCACAGGACCTGTGCTGATGTCACAGTCATGTGATCAGTCACCTGAGGGAGAGGCACATGGTTAGCCAGAACACACCCTGGACCATTACAGTAATGCCGCAAGCCGCTGCATTACATACCCCCCCCGCCCCTCTGTTCAAACTTGTGGGGTTGGACACATAATATACTCAATCACATTATAACCCACAGTTCACACAGAGACCATGTACTTGACTATTGCGCTGCTCAGCCCCTGGAACATTAGTCATCGACATTAGCCCATTCCGTAGGGACCTACCATCTGCCATTGTCACTGACTTCGTCAAGTCACCTTTCCGGGTCGTAACCTTGTCAGACCTCCCCCGCTCCCAGCGGTCAGTCGTAACATTGTCAGACCTCCCCCGCTCCCAGCGGTCGGTACAGCAGTGTGACTCACATGCCCTGGTATCTAAGGTCCGGTTCGACTCCGTACTGTCCCGTACTCTATTGGGTCGTTTGTATGGGCCACTCAAACCTGAGTTACTGGAGGTCTCACTACCTCTAAACCCACGCCCACTATCCTCAGGACATCTTGGAAAGTCTCTAACTTCTACTGTAGCCGTTCTATTATTTGAAGGGCCCTTTCTCTGTCTGGTCTCACAATTTCTAGACGGCTGCCATCTTCTGCTGCTCAGGCGATTCTGTCTTTCCACTCGCTGTCTAGCGAGATTCAACTGTTCTACCTCTCGCAGGTAGGTCACTCGGTACTCCATCAGCATGCGTATATATGCAAGACTTTCTTCCTTTCCTACAGCGGAGAATGACACCATGCCGTCTTCATCTGGTATCCAGTCCTGTCGATCACGTGGACTGCTTACTTTCATCACACCAGACTTCTTTACCATCATTTGCATGGTTCGGCCATTTCTCCCAATGAGCTTTCTTACCAGAGCCTGAGGCACCCAGATGACTTCTTCACGCAGACTTTGAGCTTTTCTCCTAAGCTCCAGTTGTCTAACCGGACAAACCGCTTTGTGCGAATACATCGCCAGTGCATGTCACTTAGGATAGGCACCCTCTTCACTGTGACTTCGGTTGTGGACAGGACCACCAGCTGTTTAGCTTCTGAGGTCTAGTACACCTTACAGGCTCCCACGGCCTTCTTAAACTCTTCATGCACGGACTCACTGGTGCATTGTTCTCTCAAATCCTCGGGTACATCTATGAGGCACTTGTACCGAGAGGTTTCTGTCTCACCAGTGGTCTCCCAACGATCATCTGGCTCAGGTTTCAGGGGCAACTGACTTTCAGCTTCTTCACCCTGTATGCTTCCCCTGAGCTGACTCACAGCTACAAATTCAAGAATTTTCATCTTGACCACTTCCATCTCATACTTATCTTCTGTTAACACTCTCTTAGCTATCCTCAGGTCCACCTTCTCATGGTATAAAGGAGTAAGTGCAACTTTTTTTCCCTTTTCCTTCTCCAAGGAGGCCTCGTTCACTGAGTGATACTTTGCCAGGCGACCTTTGAGCACACCCTCGACCATTACAGTAATGCCGCAAGCCGCTGCATTACAGTACATACAAACATCCCATACATATGAAAAAAAACAAACACCACATACTCCCCTCGCTCCCGTTCCCCCAGCGCTCTGCCTCTGCTCCTGTCTCCAGTGCACTGACTCTCCGGTGTGCACAGCTGACACGATGAAATTACGTCATTGTGTCAGCTGTCTCACACGCTGATTGGTGGAAGAAGGGGCCGCGGCCCCTCCTCCACCAATGTATTCACCACTGTTTGCTTCCCGAGGATGCGGATAGCGGTGACTGTGGCGGTTGGGGGAGAGCACTGTGCGGCCCATGGGCCACTGTGTTGATCCACAGGCCAGACTGGAACAGCCAGAGGGCCGGATGTGGCCCGCGGGCCGCACTTTACTCAGGTCTGATCTAGTGCAAATTGTGGCCATGTGATGCACATTGATAATACACTTTTCAACATTGAAATTTCTACTTCATGAAAGAAAACTTATGGAATTATGTAAATCACATGATTGATAGACATGTTAATGATATGCAAATGATGAAAAAATGGAAACAAATCTTTCAAAACATCTAGATTTATTCATTATTGAATATGGTCTCTACGTGCAGAAATAAATGCAATTACACGCTTTGGCTGCTATCAGTAAGTTTATTGATGGTTGTCTGAGGAACGTTCTGCTACATTGAATGCACTTGGGCAAATCACCAAGATTCGCTGCTGGCAGCTCCCTGTGCAATTGCTGAACAATGACGTCCCAGATGTGCTTGATAAGAAACAAGTCCGAAGACAGTGCAAGCCATTGTAGCACATTACAGCCATGCAGGAAGCTCACTGTTGTACAAGCAACATGAACTTGGTGTTGTTGTGTTGAAAAACGGCTCCTGGGACAGTTTGGAGAAATGGCCATACCATTAGTTCCACAACCAAATGATTGTACCGCTGAGCTGTTAGTGTACCTGAAATAAAGACTCAATAGGGCTCTGTCTACCTTGCAGTATGCCACACCACACCATAATTCCAGGAGTAGGACCATTGTAACACTTCCTCCTGGAGAGCTCTTCTTGGCATTGCCCACATGGTCTCATCAGATTTGAAAATGGTGTGTAGTGATTACATTCTGTACTGAAAATGAAATTAGACCTCACATACCAAGCCAAAGGCATCAAACAGAGTCTACAGAAACCATCTAAAGACTTTGGTCCACCTTAACAGCTTGTGACATATATTATGACCAACAAGATATGTGAAAAGTTGTTGATTGCTGATAGTTCAACTACTGGAACTGCTCTGGACCAACACTGTTTTAATGAAGTGATAGTCAATCATGCAATTCACTGGCTATTTCTGTTAGTCCCATAGACCAGAGGTCCCCATCTCAAGGCCCACAAACAGGTCATGTTTTCAGGATTTCCTTAGCATTGCACAGGTGATGGAATTATTGCATGTGCAGGTGATGCAATTATCACCTGAGCAATACTAAGGAAATCCTGAAAACATGACCTGTTGGTGGGCCTTGAGGACTGGAGTTGGGGAACACTGCCATAGACAATGAGTGTAGTGGTGTATATGTGTGAGACTATTGCTCTATTCAAACAAGGCACTACAGAGCCCTGTTCTTGGTTTTGGCGGGGATCCTCTTTAAAGGGGTATTCCCATCTCCAAGATCCTATCCCAATATGTAGTAGGTGTAATAATAATAATATTAGCGAATACCTCCCATTAGAAATTTAGTATACTTCTTCAGATTAGCTATATTGCTTGCCCCATGTAGGACATTTCAATAGCTTAGGTAGGTATCCATGGTTAGCCACTAAGAGCTATCTAACTGTCACTATGTGAGTGGTGATAACCATGGATACATAAGCTACTGCAATGCCCTGCACATGGGGTAAGCGACAGCGAATCTGAAGAACTATACTAAATTTCTAATTGGAGGTATTTGCTAATATTATTATTATTACACCTATTACATATTGGGATAGGATCTTGGAGATGGGAATACCCCTTTAACTTTGCATGGTGACATAGTACATGTTAACATGCCACCACCTGGGATGTGAAAATCATACAACATGAAAAAAGACTGTACCAGACCAATAATGATTTATTAAATCTTCACTGACAGACAATTCAGGAGCTTGAAATTCATCAGCGTGCCCTACAGCGGGAGAAGCAAGAAGCTGTGGATGAACTACGTGCTATCCTGAAAGAAGAGAAGCAAGAGGAGATGAGGAGACTGGAGCAGGAGCTTGCACTGGTATGTCCAGATGGTGGAGTCAGAATCTTTATAGCAGCAAATGACCATGATGAAGCAGGCACCCCTGCCTTACCCCTATAGAACCACAAGTCACTCCCCACTCATTTCCCCTGGGTACCGAGCCCATAGCTTATGGTAGTTATAACTCTGAAGTCTGATACTAACACTCCTCATGTAATAATCACAGCTTTTATTGTTTTACAGGTTTTTATTATTGCCCACTGCTAAACACTCTTTTTCACCTACAGGACTGTGACTGACAATGTGAGAGGTCATCAGTTGACAAAACTTCTTCAGTGCAATGTTACAGATTTTCTGCATTCATTTTGGGAGATGTATTTTAATCACCCAGAAGTGACATTGGTGAAAGCATCCCCATACTGAGTTCTTATTTTTTTAGGAAAAGGAGCGGGACATTGAGCGTCTGAAGCTACGGCTGCAGCAAATGGAGGAAGAGCAGCATGAACTCAGGGCTGAAAAGAATGAATTGCTTTTCAGAGAACGAGAGGCAATGGCCCAGACCGAGCGAGCGGAGAGGGCCCTTGCCAGGGAGATCAATGCAGCTTGTGAACGCATGCAGGGCACCCCAGGGAGGTCTAAAGTACACAGTCCAGCAAGAAGCAGACATGGGTAAGTGACAGCTCACAGATGAGTGGAAACTTGGAGATTTGTAGAAAGTGTTATGGACACCATGAAGTGTGATCATTATATGAAGTCCAAACACAAATATAGCATATTAGGTAGTAATAGGATAAATCACTGATCTACAGTGGGTACAGAAAGTATTCAGACCCCTTTAAATTTTTCACTCTCTGTTTCATTGCGGCCATTTGGTAAATTCTAAAAAGTTCATTTTTTTCCTCATTAAAGTACACTCTGCACCCCATCTTGACTGAAAAAAACAGAAATGTAGAAATGTTTGCAAATTTCTTAAAAAAGAAAAACTGAAATATCACATGGTCATAAGTACTCTTTGCTCAGACACTCATATTTAAGTCACATGCTGTCCATTTCCTTGTGATCCTCTGTGAGATGGTTCTACTCCTTCATTGGAGTCCAGCTGTGTTTTATTAAACTGATCGGACTTGATTTGGAGAGGCACACACCTGTCTATATAAGACCTCACAGCTCACAGTGCATGTCAGACCAAATGAGAATCATGAGGTCAAAGAAACTGCACAAGGAGCTTAGAGACAGAATTGTGGCAAGGCACAGATATGCCAAGGTTATAAAAGAATTTCTGCATTACTCAAGGTTCCTAAGAGCACAGTGGCCTCATTAATCCTTAAATGGAAGAAGTTTGGGACCACTAGAAGTCTTCCTAGACCTGGCTGTCCAGCCAAACTGAGCAATCGTGGGAGAAGAGCCTTGGTGAGAGAGGTAAAGAAGAACCCCAAGATCACTGTGGCTGAGCTCCAGAGATGCAGTAGGGAGATGGGAGAAAGTTCCACAAAGTCAACTATCACTGCAGCCCTCCAACAGTCGGGCCTTTATGGCAGAGTGGCCCGACAGAAGCCTCTCCTCAGTGCAAGCCATATGAAAGTCTGCATAGAGTTTGCTCAAAAACACATGAAGGACTCCTATGAGAAATAAGATTCTCTGGTCTGATGAGACTAAGATACAACTTTTTGGTGATAATTCTAAGTGATATGTGTGGAGAAAACCAGGCACTGCTTATCACCTTCCCAATACAATCCCAACAGTGAAACATGGTGGTGGCAGCATCATGCTATGGGGGTGTTTTTCAGCTTCAGGGACAGGACGACTGGTTGCAATTGAAGGAAACATGAATGCGACCAAGTACAGAGATATCCTGGATCAAAACCTCTTCCAGAGTGCTTGGACCTCAGACTTGGCCGAAGGTTCACTTTCCAACAAGACAATGACCCTAAGCACACAGCTAAAATAACAAAGGAGTGGCTTCAGAACAACTCTGTGACCATTCTTGACTGGCCCAGCAAGAGCCCTGACCTAAACCCAATTGAGCACCTCTGGAGAGACCTGAAAATGGCTGTCCACCAACGTTCACCATCCAACCTGACGGAACTGGAGAGGATCTGCAAGGAAGAATGGCAGAGGATCCCCAGATCCAGGTGTGAAAAACTTGTTGCATCATTCCCAAGAAGACTCATGGCTGTACTAGCTGAAAGGGTGCTTCTACTCAATACTGAGTCTGAATACTTATGACAATGTGATATTTCAGTTTTCCTTTTTTAATAAATTTGCAAAAATGTCTACATTTCTGTTTTTTTTCAGTCAAGATGGGGTGCAGAGTGTACTTTAATGAGAAAAAAAATAAACTTTTTAGAATTTTACCAAATGGCTGCAGTGAAATAAAGAGTGAAAAATGTAAAGGGTTCTGAATACTTTCTGTACACACTGTATAATATCTTATAGTATTAGATAACAAGAATGTCCCTTGTAGGAGTCCTTCTTGTCCTTCCACCAACCAAGCAATGAAAGTGCTGCATGAAGTAAGTGAGGAAACCAAGCAGATCATTCATGAATTACAGCAAGAAGTAGAGGCTCAGAAGCGCACTTTACTGCATGTGCAAAGAGAGCGGGTAAGTACACTGTGGTCTACCATACATGTATGCTGTTGGCGCTCAGACTGACATTTGTCAGCCAGTGGCCTGCCAGTTTTACTGCCCGCTACTTTCTTCCTTGCCATGACTCCAAAAAAACAAATCATAAAAGATAAAAATTGGCTAGTGAAACCAGAATATTTCTCAAATCTCGTTTGTCCATAAAATATCTCAAATATACCGTAGGGCAAAAGTGGTAAATGATTAGGGATCTCCACATCCGAGAAACCCTCAGTCCCTTTAGATGTGACATTTCCACAGGATATATGCAGGCCTGATTCTGACTCCTTCACCTACATCGAAAATGGGGCCCCGTCCTGTACTACTGGGATTGGCTGCACATTCATGGATGTTTCCATTCACTTCTATATGAGTCCTATAGACATCTGGGCAAACGTGCTTGACTTTTTCAGAACTCCCATTTAACTGAATGGAGAGACCTGTGTATTACTACCTCTTTAATTGCAATAGCGCAAGATATTGCTCCTTTCTTGATACATGTGCTGGTTCCAGAGGGAGACCCACAGTTATCAGAAATGTATGGCATATCCTGTGAGCCTGCAATAAATGTATTAGATGGGAATATGCCTGTAAGGAGCAAAATCTTGATGTGCTGCTAACTAGAAGAAATAAGGTGGTCACATTTGCATGCTAAGAGTTATAGGGAGAGTGGGATGATAACCTTTAGCAGCATTAATCTCTCATCTGGACAAAGGATTGTGAAGTCCAGACATTGTGTTCCCTAGGACAGTGGGGCTGCACTAAACACCAAATGGTTGTTGCTACGTCCTTTTTATACGGACACTATAAATGCTGACAGTTAATTACAGAATGTTTATATCTAGATCGTTAGCCATGCTGTATGTGAGACTGCTCCCGGGGAGAGAGAATCCACAATTTTTTTTTGCCCAGGAGCCTCCACTAACCTTGACCAATCTCTATTGCTGACTATGGGCCAGATTCATTAAGGTGTTTTTGCCAATTTTCTATCATACAACACCTTGAAATGTTGCGACTTTTGGCGTATTTACATCATTCATGACCAGATCCGACAGTGAGGAGCGCAAAGTCCGCCCAGCAAATTCATCAAAACTTTTGCATATTTAATGATGTAAATTACACCCTATATGTACTCCAGCCGCTGACTAGAGTATCATTTCTGGCGGAGGCGCGTGGCAGTTGTACGATATGACTAATTCATTAAGTAACGTGCGTCTCTTTATTAAGACTGGCTTATCCAATCAGTCTTAATGAACCGTCCCTCAAGTCTCTGCTTTTTTTGTATATATTTGGCATTTTCTAAAATAAAACTTGTGCTCAAAAGTTACTTTACATATTAACCAGGAACGCGAGATACAGCAAGTAAGAGAACAGCTGCAGCTGGAGAAGGAGAAAGCTCTGGAAATGTTAAAAGATAGACTCATACAGGTCCGTATCACTCATTCCAACTAAAACATCATACAAACTGTTTTACCTATTTTTTCTTTACTGCTTGTTGATAATGTAATGAAATATAATCTCTGATGTCAGGAACACATAGAAGAAATCACAAACCTGCAGCGGGACCAGCTCAGGGAATCCAATGGAGGAGAGAAGCAGTCACTGCGGCAGCAGCTCAGAGAGAAGGACAATGAGCTCAGAGCCATCCAGAGAAACATGGGCAAGTGGAAAGACGAGACTGCCACCAAACTCGCTCGAAAATTTGAAGAGGAACTTAATGCAGAGCTTGAAAAGTAAGTGCTCTACATGGTATTCTTCAGGGGTGACTAGAATTTATAAGAATAATCACAATTAATTGGCAAATAATGCATTTTTAATGTGTTTCCGCGGCGGAAATGCAAAAATATTTATATAATCCGCACCTAAGTATATCAATAAATTTTTGTCAAAGCCAAATACCAGGAAGTATCAAAAACAAAGCAGCTTTATAAAGCATGACACAAAAAAAGAGACAAAAAGTGCAGCGTCAAAAACGCAAGTAATCTAATTATATAATAGGTGCAGAAATTCTGCATTGTCACAAACTCACCAAAAGCTCATTGTGGGAACATAGCCTTATGGGCACATGTTCTATCCGGGAAAACCACAGATAGAACACGTACATGAAAAACAGATATCTGAATGAGCCCTAAATCGCAGTATAGCGGCCCTAAAAGAAAGAGAACAAAGCTTTCTGTTTTAGCTGTGCATCATTTTGTCGTATTGGCACCTTCTGCCTCCGATATTTCTTGGTATAATGATACCATGTCTCAAGATTATTCCGCACTGTGGAGGACGCCAGGTCACTGTGGTAAACACCAGGTTACTGTGGTACACCATAGATGTTGCGCCATTAGCTTTGTGTGGCATGAGGCACCTAGTAAAAAGATGCGGGTCTTTACATTAGCCAACTTTGCAGCGTTAAACACAGACCATCAGTAAATATTCACTGATCGGTGGTCGTTAAAAATCCTGTTTACACAGGTAGACCACACTTAACGATGTGCATTGAGCGGTCTGCAATAGATAATTCAAAGCTCAGAAGCTGCCGTCATTCTTGTCATAGCAAGTTCTGTGTCATCAAGACTCATACTGCAGAGAACAATGGCAGCCTATGTGCACGGAATAGTTTATTCCAGATCGTCGTAATTTATTACAGCTCATTAAAGAGGTTGTCCACTACTTTAGCACTGATGGCGTTTTCTTAGGATAGTTCATCAATGTCTTATCGGTCAGGCACCTGGCGCCCCCTGCGATCAGCCGTTATCGGCGGATGCCTGCCGGAAGTACTCGCTTGCGGAGCTGCTCTGTCTTCTGATAGTGGCCGCCACAATAGGAGGCGGATGTGCAGTACCCTTCGGCGGGCACTATCAGAAGACAGAGCAGCTCCGCAAGTGAGTACTTCTGGATGGCGGGCGACGCTGACACTGATAACAGCTGATCGGCGGGGGTGCTGGACCCCGTCCGATTAGACATTGCTGACCTATCCTAAGAATCAATGATAATGTAGTAGACAACCTCTTTTAGCATGGTCTGCTTGTGTTAACATTATTCGGTGCCCATAAGTTGCCAGTGTTCTCGGCAGCGTGAGTCAGGTTTACATAGGACGAGAATGATGATGTTTTGGGAAAACTAAAAGATGATTTCAGCAGACTACCAAGCGTTTTTCTCATTCTTCTGGTGATAGGCAGCCTGTTTACACTGTATAATTATCATGAAACCAGTGCTCCTTGAAACACTCGTTCACTATAATTGGGCAGTGCAAATCGACCTTTCAATTTGAAATCAATTGGCCTCTGCATGGCAAGATCTACTCTTCTTGGTTCCTTTCAGATTGGACTGATAGCAAAACGCCAGCAGGACCAGCGTTACCTTTTTACAGTATTGACCCTAATAGTTCATTCATAAAGACATTCTCTAAAAAGCACAATACATGTTATTGAAAAGGAGTGAAAGAGTTCTACTTGGAGCAACCAGCCACGTTCTCATTTTTGTATTCTCTTTGTAACCTGATTGGTCGCTATAAGCATCTCCACCACTTTTACTTTGATACTGAGATAAAATCTCTCTTCCCTGTATGTAAATATAGTCTTCTTAGCCAACAGGGTGCGGTCCTCATCAAGATGCCCATAGAGAATAGTAGATAACCACGCTCACTTGGAGTTGAAACTGATAAGTCCTCTTTAAGGGTTTTCAGGGATCTCATTTCTCATAACCTATCCTTAATGGTTCCCATGAACATGAAATGGTAGAATAATTTTTCTCTTCCCTGACATCATCTGTCTGGGAAGAGTTGGGATACCCCTATACACATCAGAGAGCTGACTGGTCACTGGGAAATTGGCCGGTATGGATGACTTTAATGCGTAGAGGGCCTTTTGGGGGGATAGCCCTTCAATATCAGGCTTGACAGTGTAGAAGAGGCAGCAGCACTCACACGAATACCTCTGCCCCTCATAATCAGCAGCCGTGCTGAGAGTTGAACCCCCACCGATCTAATATTGATGGCCTAAAATGTAGCAATTGGCATAATAGGATATATTTATTGACAAGACATTAAAAAAATAAAATGTTTGAATTTACTTTGATAGATTCAGTAAGAACAAAACCATTCATTATTTCTGCTGATTTTTTTGAAATAAGGCTGAACCTTTGCTGGTCACCACTGCATATCGTTATTTACATTCTTTTTTTCTTTTTTCACTTTGTTGCTTCCGCTCTGTGGAATTTTGCATTTAAGTAGCTATTTATTTCTACAGATGCAAGGTGGATTTTCTAAGAGAAAGGTAACCGGTTAAATAGTTGAAATAAGGAGGTATAGTTGTAGATAACCATCATATAACACTGCTGCATGTTCATAGGAACCATGGGGACATTTATAAAGGCCAGTAACAAAGAAGATAGTAGTGTCATCCATAGCTACCAGTTACACACGTATGCATAGATCTGTTTTTCCAGATTTCCATCAGATTGATTACCTACTAATATATTGCCAATTTATGATAAGGCCCAGTGCAAACGCAGTGTGAACCTGGCTATAATCTGCATGTGTAAACCTAATCGTGCTACATGGTTGCAGTAGGAAGCTCCTCTGTGCATTTCTAAATGTCCCCAATATTGTATCTTCCCACATCAATCACTAACATAACGCATAACAGGATATGTAAGTAGGTTGCAAAAGTCCGAAAGATTACTCATCATTCTGCTTGCATTGTGTTACATCTCACTCTTAAGGATCGTGCATATGGCCGTATTTTGGGTCCGAATGCATTCCGACAAAACATCAGATCGCGCTTGGACCAGTGTTATTTTATGTGGCCGTGCATATGTCAGACTTGCTGCATGTCCAAATTTGATCGATCTTTAGATCGCACTACGTCATGCAAGTCAATGAGTTTGTGGAAACCATCGGACTGCACTCGAATGACGTTTGAGTGCAATCAGATTTCCACAGGTGGACAGAATGGAGAAACTTTTTTGTCCATCTTCTCATCTGAGAGAATAGGATCACACTATGATCAAACTCAGATCAGAGAGTGATTTAAACCTAAAACAGAAACAAAATGAACATGTACCCTGTAAGTAAATAAGTAAATGCAATAGTGCATATAAATAACACAGGGTACTTTGTAAACACCGTTTTTGATTTAAAAAAAAAAAGCGTAAAAGCCATGCCACCAACGTGAAGGTGTACCCAAATAGGGTTGGCCCTGACCTCTAGTGTTAAAGCCTTACCATGTGTCATAGTGACGTCAGTGTGAATGAGGGCCAAGCAGGACCAGGTCCTGAATATGGGCACACAACAAATGGGAAACAATGTCCATCTCAAAGAAAGGGAGGCCACATCCTTACCTGCACTGAATGCAATGTTCCTGTCTTAGGTTATGTGTGAACATGCTCCTATTTTGAATGCATACCGATTATAACTGCAGTTCAGAGTGTGATTTGCATAATGAACCCGATTCTTTCGGATGAGAGTGTGCACCTAACCTAGGATGTAAATTGGCGACGGGGTCATATATACCTATCATATGAATGTGTCGGTGTGGAAATTGATCTGAGTTATTTTGTCTGTGGGATTGTATACGCACCCATCTCTTATTTGCTTTGCTGCAGTTTCATCTATTGTTGTCTGATAGTTGATCAGAGCCTAAAGGCCCTGTCACACTAAGCGACGCTGCAACGATCCCGACAACGATACGACCTGTCAGGGATCGTTGCTGCGTCGCTACGTGGTCGCTGGTGAGCTGTCAAACAGGCAGGCTCACCAACGATCAGGGGAGTAGCGACATCGTGGAAAGAATCTTTCCACGATGTCCTGCTCCTGGTTACCAGCCTGCTGAAGCCACTCTGCTACAGTGAGCGGGAGGTTACCGCTCACTTTAGCAGGCTCGTAACCATGATAAACTACGGGTTACTAGGGGCACGTGTGCCCCTAGTAACCCGATGTTTATCATGGTTACCAGCCTGATCGCTGCTCCCGCTGGTCACACACAGCGATGTGTGCTGACCAGCGGGAGGGCAACGACCAAAAAATGGTCCAGGACACTTTGCAGCGATCAGCGACCTCACAGCAGGGGCCTGATCACTGCAAAGTGTCACACATAGCGACATTGCTGGTGAGGTCGCTGTTGCGTCACCAAAACCGTGACACAGCAGCGATCTTGCTAGCGATCTCTCTATGTGAGACGGGGGCTTTAAAGGGAGTTGTCTTGTGCTACTTACTTCCTCATTGGAGGTGAACTGGGCCGATAATGTTATGACACCACTTACATGCAGAGACACATGGATGATGGTCAGGTAATGGGTATGTGTCCTGTTCTTTACCTGCGCTTCAGCAGGTAATTGGGGTCATAACGTGATCAGCAATGCTCATCTCAAATGCAATTGTGAGTGGTGCCGGACAACTCCTTTACCACCTTCAGGCAAAGGGGCCGACATCTACTGTCCGTCCCGGTAAGGAGTAATTTGCTGCACCAAAACAAACAGTTATATCACTGGGTTGGTGCTGGCGCTCCTACCAGATAACGGAATCAGAGATCCATATGTATACTAAATCTATACCAGTAAAAAAAACAACACAAGTTGCCCTTGACTGAAGACAGTGATTTTTTCTTTAGTAGTAAAATATAAAAAATCCTTCACATTAGAATATTAAATATTGTTGAGTTTAATACACAACTCACCTTTTCTTTCGAGTAATATAATCTCTATCACATTCAATGATTTGACATTTTTTGTGTATTTTGTGCAGAAGTTTGTCTAGAAGTAAAGCCTCAGAAAGTCACAGGAACCCAGAGAGAACTGGATCAGCAGTCCGGAGATTGTCACTGGTAAGATTCTGCTGATGGTGGAATGGTAAATCAACCAAATATTGGACACATGGGGTTATCAAAACTAGTGCAAAGAAAAAATGCAGATGTTCCCATAACACGTAAGCACATTCCAGCTCTCACTTTTCAGATGTCGATTAAAAAATTAAACCTGATTGATTGCTTTGTGCAGCGACACCACTGTTTTAATGCCCTGTTTTTGATAAATGTCCCCCCATTACAGGTCTTTGTCAATAATCCTTATAATTATTTTTTTTTCTAATATGATTGATAAATTTATCATTAATAAAATCCATGGTCCTAGACCAAAATTATTTCTAGAGTATTTACACCCAGATTGCAATATGTTAGTAATCAGATGTTAGAGCTATGGTCAGATGTTCCCTTTACTTGTGCTTTCACAACTTGAATTAGCTTCTCAGAAATTAATAAAAAAAAATCTTCTTGAATGAAGGATTTTTTTTAGCTGTTCCTTCTCGTTGTAGAAAAGCTGAGTGACAGCTGTTACAGAACTGCTTAGTTATGAAGCGATTCATCCCGATATGATTGCATTACTAATCAATTTTGCAATTCACGGAGAGCCTGTCATGCACAGTGTGGGAAAGACTAAGTGCAACACGAAGGGATGAGGGGAAGGAAGCCCAGACACTAGGGAAAGGGGGAGTGGAGACCCCTAGTCTGATCTAATAACACCCTGCCTACTCTGTTGTCCCTATATTGGTTCCACACGAATCGCCGAGCAGGAAACCTAAGCTCTGTATATCCCTAGAGCTAGGCCCTTGATAGGGAGGGGGGGGGTGAGCACTGGTCAGTACCCCACTATAAACTAAAGACAACAAGGGAGACAAACAAAGGGGGAAAACTCAGCTTAAGCAGACACCAGAGAGACACCAAACGTCCTCCAAGGGCACCAGAGAGGAAGCCTGCCGACTGCTATAGCTCCAAGCCTTCACAAGGGAAAATGTGAATATCACCGGCGACTCCCTGAAGCAAACTGAGAGTTTATAAATACCCAGACCAGGGTGGGTCAGTCAGAGCAGGAGGGAAGTTGCCGCTGGGTTAAAAAGTTAGAAGGATTAAGAAGGCGTCTGCAATGTCAAACGCAGTGACCTTCTGCAGCTAGATGCAGAGCGACTGTCTGTTACATCTGACACACCCGTGACAGAGCCATCCACGTGTCAGCAGACCTATATCTTATGTTAACAGGTATTTTTGGGGTGGAGGTGATGGAATAGGATGGTCTTACAAGGAAATCTTACGGAATGTATGACAATGACATGCTTTTACATAGTGACAGGTTATTGATATTTTTATGATGGCAGGAAAGGAAGGACAACTCCCATCTGCGGTCAGCCTCCAGCCCATCACTCGGTGGCACTGTGTCGCCACATGATTTCAGCACACTGAAGATTCTACGCAATTTGCAAGGGAGAGTGAAAGAACTGCGGGTAGATAATGGAGGACACCATGGCAGGAGCATGGAGGATCTGAGTATACTAAGGACTGACTTAGGAGGCTCATATCGAGAGAAAGTAAGTGAAAAAAATCTGTTGTTTTTTCTCTGCACAGTGCAGGTATGCCACAATTCAGCTACTACATTTTTCTTTACCAAAATGCGTTAGGGTGGCATTAGATAACGCATTGTTTGTGTCAACTCAGTAGTAAATGACTATAAAATGCACTATTAAGTACGTCTATTCCTAGACAGAAAGCCAGCTGGCGTAGGGTGACTTATGGGCCTGGTAGTAAAGGGTATGCAAAGTAGATTTCTTCCAGAAGCAAGAAGTCTGGCTCTCTAGTATTAACTAAGAGCTATCTACTCTGTAAAGTCAGTAAAGAGCATATAACAAAGAATTGCACCCAAGAACCAAGTATAAGGTTAAAAAATATGACTTTATTAGTTTGATTTAAAAGGATAGTACCAACATAAGGAAAAAGGGTCATGACAGAAAATGACCAAAATGTGGCACCACAACAAAAGAGGTAGAGTATTATACATATGTATTATGAAAATAGCGGTAACTTGTGAGGTCAGAGCACGGCTGAATTTTCCATCTATAATCAGGTCATTGATTGTACCTATTTGTCCAAAATCAGGGAAGCCTCAACACTCTGATATCCCAAGATTTACATAGTAGCGTGAACATGTACAATAATGTGGGTAGTATTAATGATTGTAAAATAGTCCTGATAGGGACTTAATTACCTGAAAGTTGCAGTGCCGCCACCCCTAGGATTTATCTGTAATGTTTAACCATTAACATGTTACATGACTAAGGATGTTTAGCCAAACCATGGAAATCTTTAGGAGAACATCGGCCCCAAGTTCCAGTCGGTAGGCTACCTATATGTTCTTTAAATCTGTTTTCAGAAAAAGGCAATAAATCAAATCAATAATTTTATAAGAAATTAATTAATCTACATGAATATATATATGATGGGGGCTCTGACATGCCCTGTTAGATTGGAGCAGTGACCATGCATGCAGCATAGCGCAGTACTCCACTATGTTGTGTGCTCCTATAGATAAAGGGTGCAGATAGGCATTTCAGTGCCCTGTGTTCTGGATCTGTTGGGGTCCAATGGGTCCCATCATCCAGATTGCAACTTATCCCTTTGATCAGTGTATCAGGGGAATGGGCAGTGGACATTTCTAAGAAAAAGAGATTTTCCATTTCCTTTAACGCCTTTCTATTATGACCACTTTTCATTTTTGGGTCTTAATTTTTCCCTCCTCTTCTTCGAAGAGCCATAACTTTTTAATTTTTCTGTGAACACAGCCGTATGAAGACTTGCTATTTGCAGGATGAGTTGTAGCTTTGAAAGACACCATTTATTTTATTATATAATATACTGGAAAACTGGGAAAAAATTCCAACACTGAAATGGTGAAAAACCCTGCAGTTTTGCCATGCTTTTTGTGTTTTTTACGACATTCATTGTGTGGTAAAATGACGTGGCAATATGATTTTTCATGTCAATACAGTTATAGCCATACCAAATATGTATGTATGTTTTTTTTATTTTCTGTAGATGGAGCTGTGTGAGGGCTTATTTTTTCATGGCAAGCTGATGTTGTTATCAATACTATTTTGGTGTTTTTATCACTTTTTGGGGAAGGTGTGGTGATCAAAATATTAATCTGCACTTGTAGGGTTAATCTGCAGGTTAATAGTAATTTATTATTTTGATAGATCAGACTTTTACAAATGCAGGAACCAATTTTTTTCTATAAAAGGGGATGATTTGAAATTTTTGGTTTTATTTTTTTCATCATTTTGAAAACCTTTTTTTCAGTCCCCTTTTGATCCAGCGATCAACATTACAGTTGTAATGGAGTACATAATTAAAACCAGTGGCACGAGGCTGGGCTTCACAGGAGTACTGGCTTGGCTGCTATGGAAAATCATTGGGACCTTGGGATCGCATCACAGGAGGGGTCAGTGGGCACCAAGAAACCAGAGCCACTGTAAAAATAAGCTTTGCAATTTTAATCTTATGGGCTGAGTATGCACAGTGCTTACAGGGAACTGATCTAAGGCTGACGGGTTCTCTGGAGCACATGATCCCGCCAGCGTCAGTGTCCCTACACTCCTCCAGTACTGCTGCAGCATCAAATCCTTGCGACTGGTCCGAATTATCGATCTTCAGGAGCACTCCTGGAGATGAAAAGTGAGAGTAACCATTTAAATGCTGAAGTCACAGATTGGGATAACAGCATTGATTGGAGCTCAGCTTTAAGATCATCACTATTAGTTTGGTGAGTGTCTTACACCCGATACACCCAATGATCACCTGTTTTTAGCGATTGGATTTAAATACACCACAGCTCCATTCACTGTATAGTGGCCGTTCAATGGTACTGCAGATCAGCTCCTATTAAAGGAGCTCTGTCAGCCCAGAATGACTGTTCAAACCAAGTACAGGCGCTCGGTGCATCATGGCCAAACATACTGTATAACCACACCTTCCCTTCTGCTTCACAGTGAAGAGAGCTGTTCCAGGCCATACACTGTTTAAATCCAGTCTCTTAGAACAGCTTATTTGTGGGGGTGCTGGGTGTCAGCCCCCCACTAATCTAATATTGACGACATATCCTAATGATAATTAATAATAATAAAGTCAGGAGGAGTTGTCCTGCTGAAGAATAGGAATAATAGCTTACCCTTTCAGAGTATTTATTTTTCATTCATATGAAACAGGGCAATGCTTTTTGCACTGAACCCGTATTTACGCCTGCTTTTTATTAATTTTAACCTTTAAGGACCAGAGATTTTTTTCATTTTTGCGCTTTCATTTTTTTCCTCACCTTCTTCTTAGAGCCAAAACTTTTTATTTTTGTGTTGACATAGAGTTGTGAGGGCTTGTTTTTTGTGGGACAAGCTGTCATTTTGAATTGCACCATTCTTTTTACAATATAATATACTGAAACATGGAAAAAAATACCAAGTACTGTGAAATGGTGAAAAAATGCAGTTCCGCGTTTCTGTTTTTAAAACTTTTTTATTATTATTATTATTAGTCCCCTTAGGGGACTTCCTGCTGTGATAATATTTACTATGTAGAATACAGTGAAAATCTCCATCTCCTATGAAGCTTTGCCATGGACTGAGCTTCATAGGAGGACTGAGATGACAGTGATAGGAGTCTTCAGCAGACTCCCACCTGTAACCTATGTAAGTCATAGTAGCCCATCTGTCCCCTGCGTTCGTGTTGCAGGGGGCAGATTGGAGCCAGTGTGCTCGAGCACCAGCGCGCATTCCATTAAAATGCTGCTGTCAGAGATTGATGAACAGATGCGACTGGAACTCGGGACCAGCCAAGGCAATGTCATGTTTTGTTCCTGCTTTTCTGCATCTGCCATTGGCCCTCTACAAAGAATTCCTCGAAATATGAATGCCACCATGTACAAGGACATACTGGAGAATGTTATGCTGCCACATGGTAAAACCAAAGTAGTCAGGGGATGGAAATTCCAGCAAGACAATGATCCTGAGCACACATCCAATTTAGTCAAAAATTGGTTAGCAAAGAAAAATGTTCATTTGTTGCAATGGCAAGCCAATCACCTGATTTACACCCTATAGAGCACCTTTGGGATGAGTTTTGGCGACGAGGTGGTGCCTGTACCCATAGCAATAAAGAATTGCAGATTTTCAAATGGAATAGAGCAAGATCCCTCAAGATGTCTTGAATACCCGAGTGGCTTCAATGCCCCGTCAGTGTGGTGCAGTAATTAAAGCAAGAGGTTATGCTGCAAAATACTAAGTTATTACATTGTAAACAATGAATTACTCTCTATGTTGTGATCAATAAATGGTATATGCAAAACGTTTGGCAGTCAGTTTTCTTTAATTAAAATGAAGGTCTTGCATGATGACAACTTCATGGACTTTCAATTCATTACCAGGAAAATGACATCACAATAACCAGACAGAAGTAATCACACTTTTTTAAAAAAATGCAAAACTTTTGGTCACCACTGTATAGACGGTATCTCCTGTGTGCGGAATGAGTTCAGCTTTTGAGTGCCCTTTGCATATGAGGACCTTTCGCTTGATTGACAGCTCTGGCTTCATAGAGCCAACGGTAGTCGGAGATAAATGGAAAACATGTAGATAGGAAGGATCACTTGCAGTACTTGTTTGGCTCCGCCATAATGCACCAAGCACCTGTACTTGGTATGAACAGTGATTCTGTTCTGACAGAGACCCTTTAACATTGGATTCAGCAGCAGCATCCTCCAGCTGACCAGTTTACAGGGGAAGAGCTGCAGCTGATTCATCCACATATCAAGGTATTGAAACAGAGTTGTAGTAACACATCCTGTATCTTAGGGTAGGTTCACACGAACGTATAAAAAAAATCGTTCAGTTTCATAAAGAAAAGTGGGACAGTTTTTTTCTCACTTGTCATCTGTTTTTTTTTTTCTCAGCAGCTAGTAATCTTTTACTGGACCATTTACAGTTTCCTATGTTACAGAATTGCAATATATCTGTAAAAATTGGATGCTGCACTGTGGCTCCACGTGGAGTCTGATTTTTTTTCATGCACCCATAGATTTGAATTGGTTAGTCTCATCCGATTTATGAAAGAAACTAGTGGATGCTGCAATTTTTTTCCACGCAGATTCGGTCAGTGAAAAATAAAAAATGGATAGTCTACACTGCCCCATTGAATAACATTGGACCTAGTGCAATCCGTTTTTTTCACAGCACCTTTTAGTTCAGGTTCTGCACTATGGCACGATTTGTGTTGTTTCTTTTCTAGTGATTACTATTGTCAAGATGATAGGATTGGCCTGGAGAACGGCTTTATGGAGTATTTTCAAGTTCTTAATTATTCCCATTTCCTCCACAGTTGTTACCACCCTGCTTTCTAATGATCCTGTACTTATTGTGACCTGCTTATATAATGAATATACGTTTCTTTGATTCCTTTATTTCAGCGACCTATTATAATGGAACGATCCACATCACAGATCCAAGGATATATGAGAAAATAAATCTCGTGTGATACAAGACCACAAAAGAAAGTAAAACATGAAGATTAGAAGCAATAATCAAGAGAATCTGTTCATCTCTTTGGTGCTACAACATATCAATGTCAAGGAAATGTATATTTTAATTTACTAATCCATACTAAACTGCATTTTGTACTTTTTCCAGCGTAGATCTTAGAAGTGTGTATGATCACGCTGGATGGAATAACCTGAAACATTATGTAACACTGTGAATATACTTTATATACTGTGAAAATCAGCATTTAGAGATATTATGGAACTGTACTGTAATCTGCCATAGTTGGGTGTAATAACTTGGTTTGTGGTATCTCTTAGTGCATGCATTATTTATATTTTAGGGTAAAAAGTATGACACTGTGCTTTATCATTTATATATGGTTATCTGGGTCTGTACTGTTATATTTTTTTATTAAAACGCCTTTTGTATTTTGTTTTACCTTTGTTTTTGTTTTTTTATGTAATGTATGTAACCTCTATCATATTGCTGTGTGTGGTCGACATAGGAAAAATGTAGCCTGTTTAGGATTATAAAACTGGCCATACACATGAGATGTTGGGTGAATGCTTGTTTGGCCTGCAACTTTTGGCACCCCAAGTCTCAAAAACATTCATATTCATTCAAGAGCGGAAAAACACTGCCAGACCCCTGTGACAGCAGCTTATCTCCTACAGGAACATAGGATCAGACACGTTGGATTTCAAGAATCTTGTTTCTGCCAGCATCTGTAGACAGAGGAGAATCGAGACACCGTTATACACCCTAGCGCAGGGGTTGGGAACCCTTTTTCTGCCAAGGGCCATTTGGATATTTATATCATCCTTCGGTAGCCGTACAAAATTATCAATTTGAAAATTACCCTGCTATATTTGGTCAAACATTTAATTAACTCACCCCTAATGCAATGGCTGGAACTGCTTCTCTTTGCTGCGGCTGTGATGTTAGGTGGTATGGATGATGTTGCTACTTGTAACTGCTTTTCTAGATTTGCGCCAGTATGGAGCACAGACGACTCTTTGTGATTACAAGTTTTGTAAAGAACTTGCAGCAGTCAGTTGTACCGAACACAGATGTATATTACACTGCACGTCTCCTTACAGTGGGAAATCCATCAATGTTCACTTTACATTTATAGAAATCAAGCAGTGGGAGATCTGCAGTATATACATCACATAGGAGACACAGAGACTGCCATATACACATCACATAGGTCCAGAACGGGAGACCCTGCACACATGTAACACTTTCCATTGAAGATTATGGGTATTGTAGTAGCTGAACATATTTTACAATTCCCATAAAACAATATTCAAACTAAAAAAGAAAGAGTGGTGATTCCCAGGCGCTGCCACTGAATGAAAGCAAGCGCGTGTGTTCTCTGGATCTTTATTCATACAATCTGTTTCGAAGTCGGGTTGACTCCTTCAACAGGTATAGTATGTTATACTTCCTTATATAGGTGAGGAAAGTAACTTATACACAGCTTAAAACAATAAATTATTAAAACCCACAGTTTATACAAATCACATATATAAAATTTGCAACAAAAACAGCACCAGTACAGTGGGAAACGATAAGAAGATTAAATCGGAACCTGATGATAGAAAATCCAAATATAGCTTTTTAACAACCTTCAAATCAATCAGAACTGCGTTGTCCGCATCATGGTCCATTATTCAAAGTGACCCTTTACTTTCAAAAGTTCTACCCTCAAATCCAGGGGTAATTTTGAGGACAAATATGACCCTCAAAAATCATGTAACCCCCAGCTGTATCAAAAGTGCCCAGTCCCCACCGCTCTAGTTCCTGATTGGTTTCAATATGTTTCTTCCCATCTCTGTATTGGCCGAGGTCAGAGCAGCAGCCCTTCATTCTTTCAAGTATGGAGTTGTGGCGGGTCACAACCCAGGTGGGAGAGCATATACAGTCATGGCCGAAAGTGTTTTCATCCTTGAAATTGTTCCAGAACATGAAGTATTTGTCCCAGAAAATTACAATTATACATGTTTTGTTATACACATGTTTATTTCCTTTGCGTGTATTGGAACAACACAAAAAAAAGGAAAATTGGACATAATTTCAGACAAAACACCAGAAATGGGCCAGACAAAATTGTTGGCACTAGTGATGAGCGAACGTGCTCGGGTTATCCGAGCATGCTCGAGTGCTAACCGAGTATCTTCGGCGTGCTCGCAAAATAAGTTCGAGTCCCTGCGGCTGCATGTCTTGCAGCTGTTAGACAGCCGCAACACATGCAGGGATTGCCTGTTTGTCAGGCAATCCCTGTATGTATCGTGGCTGTCAAACAGCCGCGAATCATGCAGCCTCGGTGATGCGAACCTATTTTGCGAGCACGCCGAAGATACTCGGTTAGCACTCGAGCATGCTCAGATAACCCGAGCACGTTCGCTCATCACTAGTTGGCACCTTTCCAAAATTATGGGTGAATATCTTTGATTGAAGCATGTGATGTTCATTCAAACTCAACTGTGACAAGTAACAGGCGTGGGCAATATGAAAATCACACTTGAAACCAGATAAAAAGGGGAGAAGTTGTTCTAAATCTTTGCATTGTGTATCTGTGTGTGCCACACTGAGCATGGAGAACATAAAGAGAAGAGAATCAAAATGGAGTCAGGATAGATAAAGTAACTCCTGCTCTCACAGTGCAAATAATTTTGTCTGGGCCATGTTTGAGGTTGTGTGTGAAATTATGTCCAATTTGCCTTTTTTTCTCAGTTTTTTGTGTTGTTCCAATACACAGAAAGGAAATAAACATGTAATTACGCACATGTAATTGCAATCATTTTCTGGGAAAAATACTTCATTTTCTGAAACAATTTCAAGGGTGGAAACACTTTTGACCATGACTGTACCTATATAGTCACATACATCAGAGGCATCACTTGGAGGTCTATGTCGGGAAATTCTCATACACTGAATATACAATGTGAATAGATCCTTAATAGTGTTGTGCTCGCCCGAGCATCTCACTACTCGGGATGCTCGGCGAGCACCGAGCATTTCTGGGTTACTCGGGCGGGAGCTCTGGTGCCCTCCCTGCATGTTTGGCGCTCTTTACAGAGCCAATGAACATGCAGGGATTGCCAGCCAGTCACTGTAATGCCGCAGCCATGTTGTTTGTGGGCATTACAGTGATTGGCTGGCCGCACAGCGTCACCTCGAGTATTTAAAACCGGGCGCCGCCATCTTGGACACAGTCGTTCCGGATCAGACAGTGTAGGGAGAGTGCTGCTGAGCTAGGGAGAGATTTATACTGCGAAATAGGTAGTGTAGGGTCTCTAAAGCCTTCAAAATCAAACAAACAGTCCTTCTGAGGACTAATATCCATCCCAGATAGACAAGGACTTGCACGGGGATAGTTGCAAGTCTGCATCTTCTGATGCGGCAAGGATCACTTCTGATGGGCACACTTTTAGGCAGTGACCTGGGTGTCAGAGATGCTTCCAGGAGTCTTCCCCATGCTGTTCCCCATGTCTTTTCAGCACTATATGCATGTGTCACACAGCACATGGCCAGATAAGGTTGTAAAATGTTAAAATGACATTTCCCGGTGAATGCATTTGTCATGGTTGAAAGCAAAATAAAAGTGCAAAAACGCATAAAAAATGCTACTTATGAACATAGCCCAAAGTGTGGAGGAGTATTTTTGTTTTTGGTTATTTATTTTACCATATACATAAGTCTTTACCCTGGAAAGGAAGTTCCTTAACATATTTCAGAGGAAAACAGTTTCAGTTTAGTTTTTGAATGTTTTATTGTGAGCCCGTAAAAGTGGCTTAATACCTCTGACCACGTTGTTGACAGCAGTGACCTGGGGGTCAGAAATGCTTCCTGGGGCGATCCCCATACTGTCCCCATGTCATTTGAGCACTGTCACTATCGTTTTGGGCACTTTTTAGTCTTTCTACAGACTGCCGGGGGTGCCGCCGCAAAAATGCTCGGGTCTCCCATAGACTAACATTGGGCTCATTGCTCGGGTCGAGCACCCAAGTATCACGGCGAGCTCGGCCCGAGCTTCGAGCACCCGAGCATTTTAGTGCTCGCTCAACACTAATCCTTAACCCTTTGCCTATGAAGCCAATTTTCGTTTTTGCACTTTTTCTTTTGACATAGCTGTGTAAGTGCTTGTTTCTTGCAAGACGAGCTGTACTTTTGAATGACACCATATATTTTACCATACAATGTAGTGAAAAAGTGAGAAAAAATTCCAAGTTGGATGAACTGGTGAAAAAAATACAATTCCCAATTCTGCTATTGTATTTAGGGTTTTGTTTGTACAGTGATCGTTTTATGATAAAAATAACCTAGTAGCTCGATTGTCCAGGTCAGTGCTATTACAGCGATATCAATCTTGAATAGATTATTTTTATTTAACAAAGAAATGTTTGTAAAAAGAAAATTGGGGTTTGTATCGCTATCTTCCGAGTCCCATAAAATTTATATTTTTCAGATGATTGAGCTGTGTTAGAGTTTGTTTTTTGCATGGTGAGCGGACGGTTTTATTGATACCAAATAGGGGTACATACAATGTATTGTTCACTTTTTAAGAAGGTCTGATGGCCAAAAAAGTGTAATTCTGGTGTTTTGATTTTTTTTCTCTTTACAGCTTATAATGTACTGCATAGGGGTCTTCCAGGTTTGGCACGAAAGCCTGCAGTCATTCTATGTGATTGCAGACTACTGAATCCTCACAGCACGCACAGTGCGCAAGACCTGACAGCCATATAACTTCAAATATTCTATATGCATACTAGAGTCCCGACCACATTCCGACTAGTAGTGCGCGGCCTCATTCAATTCACTTGTATTGAGCAAGGCCGTGCACGTCTAGTCGGAATGTGGCAGGGAGAATGCATATAGAATATTTCACAAGTTTGAAGTCACATGGAGTGACTGCAAATATTCATGTCAAACCTGGACCAACTCTTTAATTAACTTTTGTCTTTTGATAGATCAGACTTTTCTTTTCATGTTCCGTTTTTTGAACCAGATCAAACTCGTCCATAAATCAATGGGTCTGTGAAGGCTGACAGAAGCCATCAGTATGTCATATACGTAAGTACTGTCCATTTTTACTGTCTCATGGGTAGAAGAAGCTTGGAATTTTTTGTTTTTCATACTAGAAAATCAGATGCCACTGATGGGAAACAGACACACTAACCAAAAAGGGATGAATACTGGATCCAGCGCACTGATGAACAAAATATATTATTATTCTCGTTTGCAAAAAATAAACAGATGTGTCTGAATGAGGTCTAAGGGTATGTGCCCATGTAGCGTTTTACAAGCGGATTTGATGCGGAATTTCCGCAGCGGAAATGCTTGATAATCCGCACCCCATGGTCCCCAATGAGAATCCGCAAGTTCTATGCCCATGCTGCGGATTTTTCCGCAGCGTTTTTGATGCGCACAAAAATCCGCAGCATGTCAATTCATTTTGCGTTTCCGCATGCGGAATTGCCTTTTCAGTGCAATAAAAAACGCAAGGCAATTCCGCATGTTGAAAACGCGCGAAAAACGCTTGATAAATGCTTGCGAAATTCCGCATGCGTTTTTCCGGGAAAGGACATGCAGAAATGAAGCGCAAATTTTCCGCTTCATTTCTGCAACGTGGGCACATAGCCTAAGACCACTACACAGGTTGCTGGGCCACAGACTGCGCTATGCCGCTGCATACGTAGCATTACATGGCGACCATTCAAGGACGGCTTGTGTCCCCGTCACGGATACTTGTTTTAGCTCATATGGGGGTGTCATGAATGGGGGTCACACCTGTATAGCATCATTGTTCCCTAATGAACAGCTGCAGGCTTCACTTCCTCAATGTTCCTCTTCTATTATCCCATAATTGTCAATTACTAAGAATTCTGAGCTGTTTTCTCCACAGTTTATCAGCTCTAGGGGTGTAACATCATCCTATCCTGGAGCTCCAGATGCCATCACCAGAACACCGGACCTCCTCATCGTCAGCCTCTTACACCGTCCCCTCAGCGGACTTCCAGACCCCGGAACGCTGTGTGTTGCACCTTTGTTTCCGCACGGTTGTTTTACACTTGCGTACCGAATGTAGTTGTTCCCCGCTGTGTTGCTAGGTAACCTGTAAGCGCAGTGAGACGGAGGCCTTGGGCGGGAAAGCAGTGTCGGAGTGTCTGGTGGACTGATAACCAGCGGCTCCTCTGATATCCGCTGCTGGGGAAGCGGTAACAGTGAGCGGCTTCCAACAATGGCTGCGCCTCAGCCCGGCCCGGACGCGGCCATGACAGTAAGCGGCTCGGTGCAGAAGTACGTGACAAAGAAGAAGAAGGTGCTGACCGCGGAGGAGGCCGAGCTGTTTGAGCTGGTGCAGGCCGCGGGCATAGTCATGGACCAGGAAGTGTTCAAGTAAGAGCTCGGCCTGAGTGACAGGATACATGGCTGACAGGGCAGGATCCTTCCCTCTCTCCCATCACTGGCTCCTGTCATCTGCGTCTCAACAGCATCTCCACAATCCGCCCTTTTCTTAATATCGAAACCACAACATTTACAGTCGCTTCTATTATTCTCTCCTGGATTATTGCATGTCTACTAATCAGTCTCCCCAGAGGCGTAGCGAGGGGTTCAGCTCAGGGGGCCTAACACCTGAGTGGACTGCTACCAGGTAAATAAAAAAAGGAAATTCAGCCTACCATACATATGCCATGAGGGTCCACTGGGGCACGGAAATCCTTGGTAGCAAATCCAGGGATTTTCATCAATTACTCCCTACCAGGTAACCCTGATTACAACTACAGGGTGCCCCCTAATTGTGGCTTCAGGGAAGCCGCAGCCAATAGAAATACATTTCTATACAAAGACCTCATTGCTTCCTCAAAACATAGTATGATGGTCCCCACGGTGGTCTGCCCGCTGTATGATGGTCCCCACGCTGTATGAAGACCCCCAATACTTTGATGCCCCCACAGTCACACCACGCTTTTTAATTAAAATAAAAAACATCATATACTCGCCTAATCCAGGATCCTGATGAGCGCTCCTGAAAAGCGCCAGCGCACGCACTGGACATCAGTGTCACCGCGCTGGTGTATTGTGCTTGCGTCGGCACTTCTGACACTCAATCATCCTCCTGTTCTGTAAGCTGCAGGCATATAGTGGCCTGAGGTAATGCAGGACGATCGTGTCTCCCAGCTTAACTATATCGGCGATATAGTTATGGGCAGCGGTGAGCACGGGGCCCAGGGCGATCACACCCTTTGCGCCTTGGTAGCTAAGCTACTGGGTCTCCCTCTTACTAAACCCCTCTCCAATATATCCTGAATGCAGCAGCCAGGGTCATATTTCTGTCCAGCTGCTACATCGATGCCGCCATCCTGTGCAAGTCATTACACTGGTTACACATTCGCTACAACATAAACTTATTGCTCTCACCCACAAAGCTCTCCACAGTCCTGCACCCCCTTTCCTCTCCTCTCCCATCTCTGTCTACCAACCTACCCATGCTCCCTAATAATGTAAGACTAACATTGTCCATAACACAAACCTCCCATTGCTGTCTCCAAGACTTCTCGTGCTGCTTCGGTTCTCTGGAATGCGCTACCCCAAACAATCCTGTTACTTCTCAATGTCCAAGGTTATGTGTGCCCTAAAAACACATCTTTATAGTCAGGCCTATCACCTCACCTCATTAAGATAACTGTCACTAAATTTTTACTCAGAATCTGTCCCCACACCTTCCATGTACTCACTATAACTTTGTATAAAGACATACGCAGACTTTGGCTGGTGACCTGCTCATGCAGCGTTAGTTGAATACACCTAAAGATGGCTGGGTCAAGCAATACAGGCTCTTTTTACCTCTTGCGTCCCCCTATACCCCTATAAATTGTGAGCAGGGCCTTCACTCCTAATTGTAGAATTATGTGACACCGCAATGTCTGGTGATGTTTGTACGTGTCTCCTCTGAATATATTGGCGCTATATAAAATTATTATTCTGTCCTCCATATTACATCAGGCCTGCTCTACCAGTGCTCTGAGCTTTTCTCTTACATTACCAGGATAATTGTGGATTTACTGAAGATGAATGTGGCCCCATTAGCCGTGTTTCAGATGCTGAAGTCCATGTGTGCCGGGCACCGGCTTACAGATCCTGCTACTGAGGCACATTCCTCGCCCGGATTGATGGCCCATTCAGATACACGAGGTAGGACATGTGGCTTACTTTCTATTGAGATGTGACTTGTCTCATGAAGCTGGTGAGACACATCCATCGCTTTTCTCTAATATAAAGGACTCTTTACCACCCATAGTGATTGGATAATAACTTTTAGATCCAAATCCTTTCTGTTGCCAAGATTGTCAGCAAAGTATAGGTGCTGTTTATGGCAGACTACTGGGACCTTGATATTGATAGAATATCCTTAGAAAAGGCTATCCATAACAGATTGATGGGTCCAACCTCCAATATCCTCACTGAATAGCTTACTGATAGGTTGTATCTTTCCGCCTCTTCATTGTTTGCCAGGCACAGACCATACATTTTCAAGTAGGTTGCAAGTATCAGGGAGACGCGTCAAGTATTTTGTGTCCACTAACCCGCAAACAGTTATCGATCGTTTTCACCAGTCCAGTATTGAGCACTTATCCCCCAAGCACATGTTTTGTAACAGTGGTCCTCCACTCTTCTACATAATACACAAAGGGCAACATTGGCTGCTCTACACATGATTCAGTACTTCATTATACCAAGCCGCTGTCTATTTATAGCACTCGATAGTCAAGATGACTTTGTTATTGGGTCCAGTTCTGTGCATAGGCAGCGACCAAGATGACAAAGCTCAGTATAATAAAGTATTGAATATGAATAGCACACACATTTAACACCTGATTACACTGAGCTTTGTCATCTTAGTCGCTACTTATGCAAAGAGCAGCAGTCGATGATAAAACCTGTCTGCTCTGTATAGGCAGCAACAGAGATGACAAAGCAGTCACTTTCAATTTGCTCGCAAACCGCCTGGGGACTAGGCATTCACTATATCAATCACAGTGCACAAAGCTCGGCTGCTGAAGAAGTGTATTCCCCTGCGCCAGATCATTTAAAGGGGGAGGGGGTTTCTTTGCACCACTAAGATTTTGTCCTCTTATCCTCCTCCCCCTTCATGCCTCGTTATTAGCTGCGCCTTTATTGTATTTCAAACTCATTGTTTTAGACCTCATTCACACGTCCGTGTTTAAAGACCTACTTGAAAAAGTAGTACCGTTGTCATCAGTGTACGGTCCATGTGTCCATCAGCTTGTCATCAGTGTTTTTCACGGATAGATAAATAAATTACAAAGCTTCTCCTATGCTTTGCAATGTTAAATACGGACTGTACACTGATGCCATCCGTGTTCTATACGTGTTTTTCATGGACCAATAGACTTGTATTGGCGCTTTTCATCCGTGAAACCAGAGAAAAACAGATGTCTCCAATGAGTTTTTCATGGACACACGGTCCTTAAAACCCATGGACATGTGACTAGCACCATTCTATCTGTGAAAAAACTGATGCAACACGTACGTGCAAGATGGATGCTTGAATGAGGCCTTAAAGAAGCACTCCTATCAAAGTTTTCATCCTCTTAATATATTGCAATCATCATATTATATAGCACTGTATACTTACAATTGCACATTTTGCCTTTCTACCCAGTAAATTCTTCTCTTTTTTCTACTCTATATAGAAACAGGAAGTCTCTTTTCCCTGCATTTGTCATTCCCTTCTTTAACTCCTGACCCAGCTGCTCTTCTCCTCCCCCTGCCAGAGACTTTTGCAGTGACTCATGACTTGTGCAGAGAAAATTGACCTCCTGTTTCTACATAGAGCTTAGAAGGATTCAGCTAGTCAGTTTTTAATCACATGATGTCATAGACCTAACGGAAAAGAGAAGAATTAGATGGGTAGAAAGGCAAAATGAGCAATTTTAAGTACACAGTGCTTCATAATATGATGACTGCAATATATTAAGAGGATAAAAACTTTGATGGGAGCAGTGCTTCTTTACGAGACTGAGCTGCAGTGTAAGGTATGACCTCTACAAAGTGCATAGCGCCAAAAAGGCCTACATATGTACATATGGCTATGTCGATGTAAAAAAAAATGAAAGTTATGATATTTGAGGAAAAAACGAATGCACAAAAATGAAAAATCGTCGGGTCTTAAAAGACATCCTTGAGGTGATTAGCACTAAGGACTCAATCAGACCTCTGTGTATCATGGGCTGCCCGCAGTTCTCCTGACTTGAACTTGCCAGGCTCATACAGTGCCTACAAGTAGTATTCAACCCCCTGCAGATTTAGCTGGTTTGATAAGATGCAAATAAGTTAGAGCCTTCAAACTGCAAACGAGAGTAGGTTTTATGAACAGAAGCATAAATCTTACAAACCAAAAAGTTATGTTGCTCAGTTGAATTTTATTAAATTTTAAACATAAAAGTGTGGGTCAATTATTATACAACCCCTATGTTTAATATTTTGTGGAATAACCCTTGTTTGCAATTACAGCTAATAATCGTCTTTTATAAGACCTGATCAGGCCGGCACAGGTCTGTGGAGTTATCTTGGCCCACTCCTCCATGCAGATCTTCTCCAAGTTATCTAGGTTCTTTGGGTGTCTCATGTGGACTTTATTCTTGAGCTCCTTCCACAAGTTTTCATTTGGGTTAAGGTCAGGAGACTGACTAGGCCACTCCAACACCTTGACTTTTTCCCTATTGAACCAGGCCTTGGTTTTCTTGGCTGTGTGCTTTGGGTCGTTGTCTTGTTGGAAGATGAAATTACGACCCATCTTAAGATCCTTGATGGAGGAGCGGAGGTTCTTGGCCAAAATCTCCAGGTAGGCCGGGCTATCCATCTTCCCATGGATGCGGACCAGAAGGCCAGGCCCCTTGGCAGAGAAACAGCCCCACAGCATGATGCTGCCACCACCATGCTTGACTGTAGGGATGGTATTCTTGGGGCCGTATGCAGTGCCATCCAGTCTCCAAACGTCACGTGTGTGGTTGGCACCAAAGATCTCGATCTTGGTCTCATCAGACCATAGAACCTTGAACCAGTCTGTCTCAGAGTCCTCCAAGTGATCATGAGCAAACTGTAGACGAGCCTTGACATGACGCTTTGAAAGTAAAGGTACCTTACGGGCTCGTCTGGAACGGAGACCATTGCGGTGGAGTACGTTACTTATGGTATTGACTGAAACCAATGTCCCCACTGCCATGAGATCTTCCCGGAGCTCCTTCCTTGTTGTCCTTGGGTTAGCCTTGACTCTTCGGACAAGCCTGGCCTCGGCACGGGAGGACACTTTCAAAGGCTGTCCTGGCCGTGGAAGGCTAACAGTAGTTCCATAAGCCTTCCACTTACGGATGATGCTCCCAACAGTGGAGACAGGTAGGCCCAACTCCTTGGAAAGGGTTTTGTACCCCTTGCCAGCCTTGTGACCCTCCACGATCTTGTCTCTGATGGCCTTGGAATGCTCCTTTGTCTTTCCCATGTTGACCATGTCTGAGTGCTGTTCACAAGTTTGGGGAGGGTCTTAAATAGTCAGAGGCTGGCAAAAGAGATCTTTAATCCACACATGTGAAGCTCATTATTCTTGGTGCCTGAACTACTTCTTAATACTTTAGGGGGACCAAACAGAATTCTTGTGGTTTGAGGGGTTGAATAATAAATGACACTCTGAATTAACTTTTTACGTTTTAAAAAAAAAAAAAAATTGCTGCAGTGCATTTCCCACTTCCAGGCTGATCTACAGTACAAATGTCACAATGCCAAGTTAATTCCGCATGTGTCAACCAGCTAAATCTGCTGGGGGTTGAATACTACTTGTAGGCACTGTATATGCTTATGAGGCTGTTGAGTTTGCCTCAGGACACCCTCATTCAGTCCGTGCGGTACAGTGGTCCACAGACAATGTTTTACAGGCAATAAATGTCATATTACCTAGGTCCATCAAGTTCAACTTTTCTCCACCAATTATACATTTTGTCACTAAATTAAGGATAACCCACAATGTTATGTGTATGTTATATCCCCGTCACTCCTTTCCAGTTATCTGGCAGGGCAACAGCACAGAGCTGTCAGGGTTATACTGTGCCTGCGCATTAATCACATTTACTGATACTTAAGTGACATCCGGCACAATATATTCAACGGATAATCTGCTAACATGTCACATAAACATACAACATGAGGATTGCTGCAGGTAAGAGCAGACGCTCCTGTATTAAATGATCCCGTGCTCAGCACGGCAAGATCACATATCTATAACGAGTCTGTCTTATAACTCCATTCACTTCTATAGCAATACTTCACAACCAAAGATATTAGTGTGTTAGCTCCGATCTTGAACTGCATTGTACGGACTGGCCACGGGTCTCTTGACCCGAGCGTGATAGAAATGCCTAAAGCTGCCCTACTCTGGTCGGGAGATCTGCGTCCAGTCCGTGCATTAACGGTCCATGCTCGGACTGATTTGCACGGATGTCAGCATGAGCCCTAATTTTATTGGGATATATGTATATGTATTTATTTTGTATGAGTGTGTATGCCAGCCATTGGCAGCTCCTAGATCTACATATGTTTTGTATTTGTCTAGCTTTAAAAATACGCATGGCCTAAATAATGTATTTTTTTTCGACTTTTAAATATCTGCATTTTTATGTTGCTTCCTTTGACAGACATAAAAGGTTTGTATTGTATTTCCTCAGATGACTAACATGTCTGCAGGTGGTATCATTGCTCTTAACCAGTGTTTCTGAAATCTACCATGTTGCTTCTTTTTTTTGATGTTTGTCTCTTCATATTAGAGCTTCAATTTCTCACAGCCAAGAACAGTAAAATTCCTGCTCCGCACTCCTTTTCTTCTTATCTTCGGGCACCAAGAATTAAAGGCGCTAAGATTGTGGTCTACAGCTCGGTTGATGTTTGTTCACCTATTTCTCAAGGTCCTCCTGGTTCCTTCCAGCTTTCTTGCTGCCTGTTCTCACCATTCGCAGGTTGCTTTTAGTATATTCTACTTGGATGACTCTGGGGAACATTTATGTAAACTGCTGCGCGATAAGACGGTGCTAAATTTGACTTCTATCAGATTGACCTTACGATCAGGACCTTATCTGTGCGAGGGTTTTCATAAAAGTCCCCAGTAGTCCGCTCTCACACTAGGAACCGGTTATATTAACATTTGTCTTCTGGTCTGGGAATTAATTGGTTTCATTATTTCAATTTACATACAAGCACAACTCGCAGATATTTTCAAAGTTCTGGTTCCTATTGTGATCTGACAGCTGCAAGTAGGGCTTATACTGTGGATGGTGCCCTTGCCTCGGTATGTACTTTCACCCATTGGCAGTGTTAATTCTCTCGGGTTTTCATCATACTGAATATTTCTGTTTTTTAATATTGATATTGTTACATGCTACAATAAAAAAAGAACCTGATTAGCCCCCTTACACGGCTTTCATGAAGGTGATCATGATGGACTTATAAATGCTTTTTTGCGTGAAAAATAAAGGGTTTGTATTAGCAATCAATGTATCAGCGTGCCTGTGGGTCACTCGCAAAACTGTAGTGAGAGGTTCTCTTTAATAATAACATTAATCGGAAAAAAATCAAGATCCTATAGCAAAGCACTCTTCAGAAGAAATGGTAATGCCCTGTAGTAGGGCCGGCCATTAACAAATTATCTGATTAATTCACTGTCGGCATACCGCACTATTCTGATCTTTTTCAAATTCAAAAAATCAAATTAACGTAGCCCCAGCCTCACAGCAGCGCTATCTTGTATTGGTGTGAGTGCGGCTTCTGAGCTCCATGATTGGGCAGAAGCTCAGTCTTCAGGTTGTGACCACCTGAGGTCAGCGGCATGAGTAGAGTGTAAGAGTTGCTGCAGATAACCAGGATGTAGTCAGCCTGCAAGTAGCAATCATCCAGGAGATTTAGATAGACTGGTGTGCTGGGATGGTAATATGCTGTGCTGACTGCACATGTGCTGCCTCCTAGGACAATAGCTTAACCCCCTAACTGCCTGAGCACAGCTCTGACAGCTGTTTAAAGGAAAGCTATCTTCAGAAAATTGTTTGTTTTTTCTTTTCTATATCACAATTTGTATTAAAAATAGAAATCTTGCAGTTTTCGCACTGACCACTGGGGCTTATCTAGACTCTAGCTTCCTCTTGTTTCAAGAAACAACACATGTACATTGCCACAATAGCCAGACCAATTTCTTATATTTTGTATTTAAGCATCTAATGAGCCTGTGCAAAGGTCATTGTGATGGGGGGAATCTTTACTATAGTGAAATTGTTATTGCTAATTATTGGCCATTTGTAATGGAGTAAAGGTGTGGGAAAAATAGAAGAATCAGAAATTTGGCTTACAGACTCCCTAGTGCTGATATACATTTGCATGGCACAGAGCTGTAATGATAGCTTTCCATTCTATTACTATTCATAAGACAAAGCCAAACTGCGGACCGCAGATCTGGTCCTTTGGCTGTTCCTGTCAGGACAACTGGAGGCCTGGTGCATCGATCGTGACCTGTGATCCGCCCCACGATCTATTGATGGCTTTTGCATCATCAGGATGTGTACTGCTAAATACAAGGGTAATGGGATTGGGGGGGGGGGGGGAGTTTGTCACGTCCCTCTTCCATTCAGCCTGTGCATCTTAATCTCAGCCTAGCAGGCTGGATGACCAGAACTAGAACGCACCTATTGCGCGGAGCCTCAGTCTGACGAGCAGTGGAGGCCATCATTTGACATGGTGAATATGGGAGAAAAGACGAGAGCTGTGAGGGCTATCATACTGTGCAGGGTATAGAGAGAGCTATGGGGACCATTATACAGCTCAGAGGGTGGGGGGGGGGGGTGTGAATCATAGTACCGCGTGGGGGAAGAAGAGAGCTTTGGTGGCCATCATACCCTCATACTGTGGATTTGTAGTGGCTGGGGTATCATACTGTGTGGAGGAAAGTGGGGCATCATGTTGTGTGGTGGCCATCAGGGCATCATACTGTAAGTGTGGGAGGGTTGTGGTGGTCATCAAACCCCCAAATTGACCTCGGCCCTCCTCATACAACTCCTGTCTCCGCCGGTCCTCTGAACAGCTCCTAGTCTCCCTCCACCGATGTCACTGATCCATGTGATTTATTTTTATTTATTTTACTTGCTTACATAGCGCCATTAATTCCACAGCGCTAAGAGAGATATTCACATTGATAGGGTCCTGGTATTTTGAGAGACGCCTTAACGTGGCTACCAGGTACACATGAATTGGCCAATTTATTCGCTAAAATATCTAATTTCTATTCTCTAGAGCAGTAATGCTATTCAAATTTCATATATTTCATGTTCACATACTTAGCGTTACAGTGTGCTACTTTATTTGTTAGTTAGGCCCCATATTGTCACGTGGGAATCAACTCACATCAGTGATGTGCTCCACACTGATGCATTTGACTTATTTTTATTTATTTTACTTGCTTACATAGCGCCATTAATTCCACAGCGCTTTACAGACTTGATCATCACTGCCCGCATTGGGGCTCACATTCTAATTTCCCTATCAGTATGTCTTTGGAGTTTCGGAGGAAACCCATTCAAACACAGGGAGAACATACAAACTCTTTGTAGATGTTGTCCTTGGTGGGATTTGAACCCAAGTCCCCAGTGCTGCAAAGCAACAGTGCTAACCACTGAGCTGCCTACGTGATTGATCGGAGTTGCACCACACATGACGACATAGGGCCTATTCAGAAGCGGCAGTGCCTGCCGAAAGACCAAGTGGGAAAAGAAGGAGAAAAAGCCCATAGGAGAAGGGCTGTGGTGTCTGAGTCGGAGTTAGTTTTGGTGGAGTCAGAGTTGGAGTTGATATAAAATGGACCTACTCCGACTCCTAAAATATATAATAAATTGGTACAGTAGTACAATACAGGATGTCCTGTAAATGTTTTCATAAGAATGTGGGAAAGTTGTGAAATGTCCTAGAAATGTCTGTTCTGCTCCTGATCTAAGGATCTCAGCTTTTAGTTGAGATGAATCTGTGCTGCACTTTATGTACATGCTCAGTAGTGAGGCCGAGGAGTCGGAGGTTTGGCTTACTGACTCCACAGCACTGCATAGGAGGATAAGGGTGGGGGTGGTGGGACATGTACTTAGAAGGCCCAGGTGAGTATTTATTGTTTTTTAAACAAAAACCCTTCCCTAACCTCCAAAATCTATCAAAATGGCAACTGGCTTCCAAAGTGTATCTCTCAAAATTTTTATTAGTTTGAATTCACAAATTTTAGATAAGATAAATGAATTTGAGTTGTTTAGAATTGATTTTGTTTGCCTGTAGAAATAATGTTTATATGAGAGAGAGGCTGAAATATCTGGTTCCAGCTTCTGTTACTAATATCTAAGTGTGGCTTTATTTATCAGTAAAGAATCTATTAATATCTTGTTCCATGCCTAATGTGTAATAAAGTTTATAACTATTTCCAACATACTAAATTAATTATGAGATAATCTGATGGAAAGTACAACACTTGTTCTTCCAAAAATAAGTTTGGACGCTGTGTAAAATGGAAAGCAAGGAAGAATGCAATGATTTGGAAATCTTATAGCTATATTTTATTCGCACAGAACAGAAGTTGAAATGTAGACATTTTCCATTTTATTTGTTAAAAAAATTACCTCATTTACAAATTGATGTCAGCAACACATTTCAAAACATTTAGGATAAGGTTAACAAAAAGCTGGAAAAGTAAGTGGCACAAATGAAAAACAGCTGGAGGGTCAATTTTCAACTAAGTCACATGACTGTATAATAACAGCATGTTAGAGAGGCAAAGTCTCTCAGAAGCAAAGATGGTCAGAGGCTCACCAACCTGTGAACAACTGCGTCTAAAAATTGTGGCACAATTTCAGAAAAATGTTCCTCAATGTAAAATTGCAAAGACTTGAAATATCACATCATATACAGTACATAATATAATCAATAGATTCTGTAGAAATTCAGGTGCACAAGAGACAAGCTGACGGGTCAGTTCTGGATGTTTGTGATCTTTTAGTCCTCAGGCAGCACTGCATTAAAAAGCACTCTATGCTCCACTCAATCGGCATAAAGGACACAGCTCTCTCTTGGTTCTTCTCCTATCTTTCTGACCGCTCCTTCAGTGTATCGTTCACTGGCTCCACTTTTTCTCCTCTTCCTCTCCCTCTTGGGGTCCCTAAGGGTTAAGTCCTTGGCCCTCTTCTCTCTCTACACGGCCCCAGTTGGCTAGACCATCGGCAAATTTGCCTTTCAGTACCATCTTTATGCTGAGGACACACAACTATATACTTCCTCCCCTGACCTCACCCTCGCTGTACTACAGAACACCGGTGATTGTCTGTCTGCAGTTTCCAACATTATGTTCGCTTTCTATCTGAAACTCATCCTTTCCAAAACTGAAATCTTCTGCTCCCGCCATCTACTTGCCTCCCTAAATCTGACATCTCCCTCTCCGTGTGTGGCACCACAATAACGCCGAGCCAGCTGGCATGCTGTCTGGGTGTTGTTTGACACCAATCTTTCCTTCACCTCTCATATACAATCTCTTGCCCGCTCTTGTCGCTCTCGCCTGAAGAACATCTCTAGAATCAACCCTTTAATCACCATGGAAACAACAGTAACCCTCACTGTCTCCCTCATCCACTCCCGCCTTGACTACTGTAATTCTATATTAATTGGCCTCCCCCTCACTCGACTTTCCCCTCTCCCGTCCATCCTTAATGCAGCAGCAAGGATGGACGGACTCTAGCTAATCGTTACTCGGACGCTTATGCTCTGTGTCAGTCATTGCACTGGCTGCCCTTACATTATAGAATCCAATTTAAGTTGCTTGTTCTTACCCACAAAGCCCTCCACAGTGCGGCACCTCCCTACATCAATCCCTCATTTTTTGTTTACCAGCCAACCCACTCTCTACACCCTGCAAGCGACTTTCAACTAACATCCATACCTCCCGCTCCCGGCTCCAAGACTTCTCCCGAGTTGCTCTTATTCTCTGGAATGCTCTACCCCAAGAAATTAGGACGAACCACAACTTACGCAGTTTTAGGTGCTTGCTAAAAACACATCTGTTTAGGGAGACCTATTACGTTCCCTAATCGAAGTTTTATATATATATATAAATTTGCCCATTCACTAGTTCTCTGAACATAATTCTCCATCAAACTCCACCTTACCCGAAACCATTGCAGATATTGGGTGTGGTGAGCTCATGCAGCCTTTCTCCATCCCCCATTCCCTCGTGAAAGCTGGACCATCATTGTAAATAAGCACCTGATCACTATTCAGTCCACAAATGCAAGTGAAAGCTCTATCATACAAAGAAGAAGCCGTATATCAACACAATCCAGAAACGCTGCCGTCTTCTCTGGGTCCATGCTCATTTAAAATGGACTGAGGCAAAATGGAAAACTTTTCTGTGGACAGATAAATTAAAAATGTTAAATTATTTATGGAAACCTGTCCTGCAGATTCAAGGGGAGAGGGATCATCCAGTTTCAGTGTACAGTTCAAGGCCCTGCATCTCTGATGGTATTCAGTGGCATTAGTGCCTATGGCACAGGCAGTTTACTCATCTTGAATGGCACCATCAACGCTGAACATTATATAGCGGTTTTAGAACAACATATGCTCCCATCCAGACAATTTCAAGAAAGGCATTTCATATTACAGTAAGATAATGCTAAACCACATATTGCACCCATCACAACAGCATGGCTTCACAGAAGATGAGTTTGGGTGATGAACTGGCCGCCTGCAGTCCAGACCTGTCACCAATAGAAAACATTTAGTACATTATGAAGCGCAAAATCCAACAAAGAAGACTCTGGACTGTTGAAAAGTTAGAATCTTACATTAGACAAGAATGGGACAACTTTCCTCTCCTAAAACTGCAGGAATAGGCAGGGCTGTGGAGTCGGTAAGCCAAACCTCCGACTCCTCAATTTCTATGACACCTACTCCACGACTCCGACTCCCTCATACGTGGCTCATGTTTAAGTGATAAATTTACTGTAGTAAAATGGTAACATCAGGCTTTTAATCATTATTATGATACAATAATCAAGCCATTTAGATAGCTCATAAATATATTTTATGTTCTATGAGGAAAAATAAACATCAATCATACAGAGACAACATATACTGGACTATTGATTTATGCACAGTTTATTTAAAGTTTAGATATGCTATAAGAAGTGCTTACCTTAATCCTGCTTTCCTGTTCACTCCAGCAGTTCTGAGATGAGTGCAGGCATTCCTCCCTGTGTGTTTGTTTTTTTTCCTCTTAACTGTAGAGGAGGAGCTTCACTAATCATGTACATAAACTGCAGTACAGATTAATCTCAGCTAAAAGTCTAGACCCTTAGATCAGGAATAGGAGAGACATTTATAGAACATTTCATAACTTTCCCAAATTCTTATGAAAAACTATTCCCCACAAACTGCATTGAACTACTGTACCCAATTAGATATATATTTTAGGAGTTGGTCCATTTTATATCTACTCCGACTCCACCAAAATGGACACCGACTCCACAGCCCAGGGAATAGGTCTCCTTCCCAGACGTTTACTGACTGTAGTAAAAAGAGGGGATGCTACACAATAGTCCACATGGCCCTGTCCCAACTTTTTTGAAATGTGTTGCTGCCATCAATTTCTAAATAAGTTCATTTTTTAAATGAAATGAAAAATGTCTGACTTTCAACTTCTGATCTGTGTTCTGTTGTGAAAAAAATGAGATTATAAGAGATGTCCAAAACATTGCATTATTGTTTTCTTTTCATTTTACATGGAGTCTCAGTTTTTGTGGAATTGGGGTTGTGGTTAATTATGAAAAACAACATGGGTGTGATAACATTTTGTAGCACGTTCCTCTGCTGTGGAGCTTTACATTATGATATACATCTGGGCACCTAATACTATTTTACTGTACAGTCTACTTTCAGTATATTACGATCATTGGGCAGCAGTACAAATATTTTGAACTAAATATATTTACACTAAGCTCCATTTTATTGTAATTCATGGTCGTCCTGTTTATTGCAATGATTGCTTCTTTACATGTCCCATTTGCTTTCCTTAGCATTAATGCTTGTTTCTGGGGGTCGCCATGCTGCCGCTTGCTGTGTAGGATTTCCTGGGTCTTGCTTACTGTACAGACGCCGCTCTTTCATGACTCTGTGTTGCTAATGTTCCTTTATATTTTACCAACTATTTACAGGGACCTTTATAGTATAGCTCCATGGGAAGTATAATATCTTTAATACAGCATACAAGCAGTTAATCCATACTGTTTTTATTTTAAAGGTTTAAAACAATGTGCATTTGTAACAATTTACAATTATATATTTATTAGAACCTACACACAACATACACAAATAAGGAGAAAACATTTCATAGGAGCAACAAATAACTATTTTACCTCTGTTGAACAGTAATGTATTAGGGCTGTATTCCTGTGTGTGCCCCTTCGGGGGAAGCCACTGTATTCCTATATGTGCACTTTGAGTGGGAGACTGTATTCCAATGTGTGCTCCTTCAGGGACAACCAATGGATCCCTCCGTGTGTTCTCCTTCAGGGGCAGCCGCTGGATGCCTCAGTGTGTGTGTGTGTGTGTGTGTGTGTGCGCTCCTTCAGGGGCAGCCGCTGGATGCCTCAGTGTGTGTGTGTGTGTGTGTGCTCCTTCAGGGGCAGCCGCTGGATGCCTGTGTGTGTGTGCTCCTTCAGGGGCAGCCGCTGGATGCCTGTGTGTGTGTGCTCCTTCAGGGGCAGCCGCTGGATGCCTGTGTGTGTGTGCTCCTTCAGGGGCAGCCGCTGGATGCCTGTGTGTGTGCTCCTTCAGGGGCAGCCGCTGGATGCCTCAGTGTGTGTGTGTGTGTGCTCCTTCAGGGGCTGACGCTGGATGCCTCAGTGTGTGTGTGTGTGTGTGTGTGTGTGCTCCTTCAGGGGCTGACGCTGGATGCCTCAGAGTGTGTGTGTGTGTGCGCGCTCCTTCAGGGGCAGCCGCTGGATACCTCTTTGTGAGTGTGTGCTCCTTCAGGGGCAGCCGCTGGATGCCTCAGTGTGTGTGTGTGTGCTCCTTCAGGGGCTGACGCTGGATGCCTCAGAGTGTGTGTGTGTGTGTGCGCGCTCCTTCAGGGGCAGCCGCTGGATACCTCTGTGTGTGTGTGCTCCTTCAGGGGCAGCCGCTGGATGCCTCAGTGTGTGTGTGTGTGCGCTCCTTCAGGGGCAGCCGCTGGATACCTCTTTGTGTGTGTGTGCTCCTTCAGGGGCAGCCGCTGGATGCCTCAGTGTGTGTGTGTGTGCTCCTTCAGGGGCTGACGCTGGATGCCTCAGAGTGTGTGTGTGTGTGTGTGTGCGCGCTCCTTCAGGGGCAGCCGCTGGATACCTCTGTGTGTGTGTGCTCCTTCAGGGGCAGCCGCTGGATGCCTCAGTGTGTGTGTGTGTGCGCTCCTTCAGGGGCAGCCGCTGGATGCCTCAGAGTGTGTGTGTGTGTGCGCGCTCCTTCAGGGGCAGCCGCTGGATACCTCTTTGTGTGTGTGTGCTCCTTCAGGGGCAGCCGCTGGATGCCTCAGTGTGTGTGTGTGCTCCTTCAGGGGCAGCCGCTGGATGCCTCAGAGTGTGTGTGTGTGTGTGCGCGCTCCTTCAGGGGCAGCCGCTGGATACCTCTGTGTGTGTGTGCTCCTTCAGGGGCAGCCGCTGGATACCTCTGTGTGTATGTGTGCTCCTTCAGGGGCAGCCGCTGGATGCCTCAGTGTGTGTGTGTGTGCTCCTTCAGGGGCAGCCGCTGGATGCCTCAGTGTGTGTGTGTGTGCTCCTTCAGGGGCAGCCGCTGGATGCCTCAGTGTGTGTGTGTGTGTGCGCTCCTTCAGGGGCAGCCGCTGGATGCCTGTAGCTCAGTAAGCCCCTCTGCTTCAGTAACACCAAAAATATAGCTGTAGACTGAGGACCAACAGTCAAAAGGCAGAGGGCAATTCAATTTTTTCTGTTCAATTCTCATCTAGTGAGTGTTTGTACAACCAGCCCAATATACAGTAAAAGAATAGATTTCCTTTGCATTACCGAACAATAGCGTTTCCATATAACACAGAGAATACTCAGAGGATTTAATTTCAGTTTTTAATTATGTTTGGATGTTTTGGTTCCATCTTTTAGATGCCAATTCTTGAACTTATTTTAGGCTATTCATGTAAGCAGCCGACATGAATTTATGACTTCTAGATACAGATTCTTCAGAAAGTTTGTGGATTTTGCCTCTGATTACAAAGAATACTTTGGTTTTACAAATGCACATGAAGCAAATTGTTTTCTGCGGGGACAACTGAGATAGTGGATAATTTTCTGTGCTTACTTTATCTCTTCATCTTTTTGAAGGAACATTATCAATTCCTAGTAAGAACATCAAGCAATTTTTTTTTATTATTGACACCTCTTTATTTTCTCTATAGGAAGAAATAAATTGAACCCCCCAATAACCTCCAGTCAAGTCCCAGCTGAACGAAGCAGTCGGGAAGGTTCAAGTCAGCGAGTGCCCCGCCAGTCTAGTGCTAGTCGTATGCAGAAGAGCAGCAGCTCCGGGAAAAGCAGTGGAGGAAGCAGCACGTAATGGATCTCATACAGCACCGCAGTCACAGTGCCATTTCACTTACAACTCTAGGGCTGCGCTGAGTGGTGTTTCATTTCATTGTAATGATATGCTGTGTGCTCCGTTTACATGTCCGGCTGCTGAGCTTGTACTTCACTGTTTTGATTTATTTAGATGAGCTCAAATGACTGGTGTAACAGCAGATGTATTCACTCCTTTTATGAAAAAGCAAGCAGGGAAAGGAGTAAAATTTTGCATAGAAGCAGCTAGATCTGCCCTTGCTCATGGCATCTGTGTAATGTATTGGCTTGTGCTTCCTCACCTTGCCAGAAACTGTACATCGCTGCCATCAGCTGCAGCACCTCTACATGGTCAGGCACAGCTAGTTACACAGGCGACATCAAGGGCGTCTTTATAAGCTTTTCACACACCAACACTTTTTTTTTTCTTCTTTTTTAAATGCATCCAACTATGGATTCACTTTATTTTCCCTATACTTTTGTTTGAGGCAACCCCTTTAAGTGACTAATACAAGAAAAACCTTCTTTTCTTTTCTCCCTATTAAAATGAGAGAACCTAATAACAATCATAGTTATGTTTTTCCTTCCAATAACAAACCACAGAACACTAGTGTGACCTAGACTTGTTAGTTTAAAGTCTATGAGCTGTTTATACATTTGGGAAACTAAATGTATTTATTGATGGTAGAATTGTATTATTGTTAATATACTATACGAGCTTTGTTTCTGAGTTATGATTGTATAATATGCATAATGATGTCGTATCTTACAGAATGACATGTCAACAGGATGTCTGTTTTGTTGAATATGACAGACCATGATGGATTAGCAGCTTTTTATCCACCTATGTATGTATAGGAGAAACCTAAAACAGGGTATGCTGTTTCCAAGTGTAAGGAGTGAGTTTCCCAATACAAGAGGATAAATGCATTTTTTATCTTAACGTAAATGTTGCTTTTTTCCTTATGTGCAAAATTCTTTATTTATGCCATAATAAAACAATATAGTGTGAAATTAATAAAGTATCGGTAGATTTTATTTAATCTCCTTTGAACAGGAGTAATCATGAATAGAGATGAGCGGTGTTCGACTAGAACTGTTCGCCAATCTCAAATTCGAGCTGTTTTGGGCGGTGTTCGAGTTGTTCGACGAACCCGAACGATTTGCAAAAAATTCGGCTGTTCGAGGTTATGTTCGATAACTGTTCGTGCACCAAAAGCGTGTCCTGCATGTCTGGTGCTATTTAGAGCACCAATCATGCAGGGATTGTCTGCCACTCACTGTAATGCCACAGCCATGGTGGTTGTGGCATTACAGTGATTGCCCAAATCGATGGGAACAGTGCCAACAGTGAAACATGAAAAGCCGGCAATTCATCAGCAGCATACACCGGTACCCGACAATTTAGAACCGAAAGAATAGAGCTTCACACATAGATTAGATAGATAGAAACATGTCAGCCACATATATATGAAGTACAGTGACAGTGTTGCTTACTGTACTTGTCATTTAGTGTAAAGGATTTATCAAAAAAAATAATAGTGTTTTCATGCACCGTCTCTTTAAAAAAGCCGGCCGGCAATTCAGCAGCGGTACCCGACAATTTGGAATAGAAAGAATAGAGAATCACACATAGATTAGATAGATAGAAACATGTCAGTCACATATATATGAAGTACAGTGACAGTGTTGCTTACTGTACTTGTCATTTAGTGTAAAGGATTTATTCAAAAAAATAATAGTGTTTTCATGCACTGTCTCTTTAAAAAAAGCCGGCCGGCATTTCAGCATCTGTACCCGACAATTTAGAATAGAAGGAATAGAGCATCACACATAGATTAGATAGATAGAAACATGTCAGTCACATATATAAGAAGTACAGTGATAGTGTTGATTACTGTACTTGTCATTTAGTGTTAAAATAAAGGATTTATTTTAAAAAAAATTGGCGTGGGGTTCCCCGTAATTTTAGGCTCTAGCGGAGGTTAAGCAGACGGCTGGGGCAGATGTTTGAAGCCTGGGAAGGGGGTAATACCCACGGAGCTTCCCAGGCTACTAATATCAGCCCCCAGCGGAATACCTAGCCTTTACTAGCTATTAAAATGGGGGACCCCCCCCCAAAAAAATGACGTGGGGTCCCCCCTATTTTAATAGCTAGCAAAGGCTAGGCAGACAGCTGGGGGCTGATATTAATAGCCCAGGAAGGGTGCCATGAATATTGGCCCCCTCCCAGGCTAGAAACACCAGCCGTCAGCCGCCCCAGAAATGGCGCATCCATAGGATGCGCCAATTCTGGCACTTAGCCTCGCTCTTCCCACTGCCCTGTAGCGGTGGCAGGGGGTAATAGGGCTGGGGTTGATGTCAGCTTATAATGCCAGCTGACATCAAGCCCAGGTTAGTAATGGAGAGGAGTCTATAAGACACCCCCATTACTAACCCCATAGTCAAAGTTAAAAGAAAACACAAACACCCAGAATAAAGTCCTTTAATTGAAATAAACACACAATCCTTTATTGTTCTAAATTAAACCATACTTACCACCACGCCCATTCCAGCTGAAGCCAACGATCTCCTGCAATAAAAGTAAAATAATAAAGCAACCTCATCCTTACCTTTCCATGGTTCCCAGGACAGCTTCAGCTCTGCTACATTGAGATGACAGGCTGGACCGCAGCAGAACGCTGCCATCCAGCCTGTCATCCCGCAGACACTGAGAAGCGCAGGCATGCTTGCGCTCCTCTGTGTCTCGCTGTGACGGCATAAAGATGAGCCGACAATGAACTCGGCTCACCTCATGCACGTCACTGACAGCGTGGGAGAATTCTCCTGCACTCAGCGCTTCAGCGTGAGAATTTTCCCACGCTGTCGGTGACGTGCATGAGGTGAGCCGAGTTCATTGGACATGAATGAGCTCACCTCATGCACGTCACTGACAGCGTGGGAAAATTCTCACGCTGAAGCGCTGAGTGCAGGAGAATTTTCCCACGCTGTCAGTGACGTGCATGAGGTGAGCTCATTCATGTCCATTGAACTCAGCTGACCTCATGTACATCACTGACAGCGTGGGAGAATTCTCACGCTGAAGCGCTGAGTGCAGGAGAATTCTTCCACGCTGTCAGTGACGTACATGAGGTGAGCTGAGTTCATTGGACATGACCTCGGCTCATCTGGATGCCGTCACAGCGAGACACTGAGGAGCGCAAGCATGCCTGTGCTTCTCAGTGTCTGCGGGATGACAGGCTGGATGGCAGCGTTCTGCTGCGGTCCAGCCTGTCATCTCGATGTAGCAGAGCTGAAGCTGTCTGGGAACCATGGAACGGTAAGGATGAGGTTGCTTTATTATTTTACTTTTATTGCAGGAGATCGTTGGCTTCAGCTGGAATGGGCGTGACGGTAAGTATGGTTTAATTTAGAACAAAGAATTGTGTGTTTATTTCAATTAAAGGACTTTTTTCTGGGTGTTGTGTTTTTTTTAAATACTTTACTAGAAATTCATAGTGGTCATGTCTAATATTGGCGTGACCCCATGAATTTCGGGCTTAGGGCCAGCTGATAATGCCAAGCTGGCCCTAACCCCTTTATTTCCCAGTGAGCCACCGCACCAGGGCCCTGGATGAGTTGGGTACAGCGCCAGAAGATGGCGCTTCTATGAACGCGCCATTTTCCGGGGTGGCTGCGGACTGCAATTTGCAGCTGGGGGGACCCAGAAAGCTTGGGCCTCCCTGCGCTGCAGATTCCAGCCCCCAGCTGCCTAGTTGTACCTGGCTGGACACAAAAATAGGGCGAAGCCCCACGTATTTTTTTTTTTTAATTATTTCATGAAATTCATGAAATAATTAAGAAAAAAAGGGCTTCCCTATATTGTTGTGTCCGGCCAGGTACAAATAGGCAGCTGGTGGTTGGGGGCAGCCCGTTCCTGCCTGCTGTACCTGGCTGGACACAAATATAGTGCGAAGCCCCACGTCAATTTTTTTTTTAATTATTTCATGAAACTAGATGGTGGCCCGATTCTAACGCATCTGGTATTCTAGAATATGTATGCGGCAGACCCGGCGCAATCAGCAGAGCGGTGTTTAAATTTGGCGCCAAAATCGCTGACTGGTCGCGGCCAGCAACCGCGACCAATCAGCAAAGCGGTGTTGAAATTTGGCGACTATATCACTGATTGGTCACGGCCGGCGGTCACGACTAATCAGCAGAGCGGGGTTTAAATTTTGCGCCAATAATGCTGATAGGTTGTGGTCGCGACCAATCAGCAAAGCGGTGTTTAAATTTGGCGCCAATAATGGTGATTGGTCACGACCTCGACCATTCAGCAGAGCGGTGTTTAAATTTGGCGGCAACAATGTTGATTAGTCGCGGCCGGCGGTCGCGACTAATCAGCAGAGCGGGGTTTAAATTTTGCGCCAATAATGCTGATAGGTTGTGGTCGCGACCAATCAGCAAAGCGGTGTTTAAATTTGGCGCCAATAATGGTGATTGGTCACGACCTCGACCATTCAGCAGAGCGGTGTTTAAATTTGGCGGCAACAATGTTGATTAGTCGCGGCCGGCGGTCACGACCAATCAGCAGAGCGGGGTTTAAATTTGGCACCAATAATGCTGATTGGTCGCAATCGCCGGCCGCGACCAATCAGCAGAGCGTTGTTTAAATTTGGCGCCAAGCTCGCTGATTGGTCGCGGCCGCTATTTAAATGTGGCGCCCAAATCGGTGATTGGTCGCGGGCAGCGTCCGTGACCAATCAACAGAGCGGTGTTTAACTTTAGCGCCAAGATCACTGATTGGTCGCGCTCTCCGCACGCGACCAATCAGCTAATCGTATTGGTGAGAACTGGGGAGCACCGCTGCCTGGTCGGATACTTCCGTTGCGAGAAGCCGGGAGATGAGCGACTGCTCGCAGCAGAAGTATCCCGACCCGCAGCGCCGCTCCCCGGTCCTCCCTTGACACCCTAGCCGCTGGTGTCCCCACAGTATCCGCATGGTGTTACAAAGATCCGGATCACCGATTTGGGCGCCAAATTTAAATATCGGCCGCAACCAATCACCAATCTTGGCTCCACATTTAAACACCGCTGTGCTGATTGGTCGCCGACACTGGGCGCGACCAATCACCGATTTTGGCGCCACATTTAAATAGCGTCCGCGACCAATCAGTACAGCGGTGTTTAAATGTGGAGCCAAGATGGGTGATTGGTCGCGGCTGATATTTAAATTTGGCGCCCAAATCGGTGATTGGTCGCGGGCAGCGCCAGCGACCAATCAGCAATTTTTAACACAAATGTCCGGACCTTTGTAACACCATGCGGATACTGTGGGGACATCAGCGGCTAGGGTGTGAAGGGAGGACCGGGGAGCGGCGCTGCGGGTCGGGATACTTCTGCGAGCGCCCGCTCATGTCCCGGGTTCTCGCAGCGGAAGTATCCGCACAGGCAGCGCCGCTGACATCCATGCGGCTAGGGTGTGAAGGGAGGACCGGGGAGCGGCGCTGACATCCAATTGGTCGCGGCCGCTATTTAAATGTGCGGCACAAATCAGTGATTGGTCGCCGTCTTGACCGCGACCAATCACTGATCTTGCCGCCAAAGTTAAACACTACTGTGCTGATTGGTCGCGGACGCTGCCCGCGACCAATCACAGATTTGTGCGCCAAATTTAAATATCGGCCGCGACCAATCACCGATCTTGGATCCACATTTAAACAACGCTGTGCTGATTGGTCGCGGCCGATATTTAAATGTGGCGCCCAAATCGGTGATTGGTCGCGGTCTTGGCGCGCGACCAATCACTGATCTTGCCGCCAAAGTTAAACACTACCGTGCTGATTGGTCGCGGACGCTGCCCGCGACCAATCACCAATTTGTGCGCCAAATTTAAATATCAGCCTCATGCACGTCACTGACCGCGTGGGAAAATTCTCCTGCACTCAGCGCTTCAGCGTGAGAATTCTCCCACGCTGTCAGTGACGTACATGAGGTGAGCTGAGTTCATTGGACATGAGCTCACCTCATGCACGTCACTGACAGCGTGGGAAAATTCTCACGCTGAAGCGCTGAGTGCAGGAGAATTTTCCCACGCTGTCAGTGACGTGCATGAGGTGAGCTGAGTTCATTGGACATGACCTCGGCTCATCTTTATGCCGTCACAGAGAGACACTGAGGAGCGGAAGCATTCCTGCGCTTCTCAGTGTCTGCGGCATGGCAAGCTGGATGGCAGCGTTCTGCAGCGGTCCAGCCTGTCATCTCGATGTAGCAGAGCTGAAGCTGTCGTGGGAACCATGGAAAGGTAAGGATGAGGTTGCTTTATTATTTTTCTTTTATTGCAGGAGATCGTTGGCTTCAGCTGGAATGGGTGTGATGGTAAGTATAGTTTAATTTAGAACAATAAAGAATTGTGTGTTTATTTCAATTAAAGGACTTTATTCTGGGTGTTTGTGTTTTTTTTTTTTTTAACTTTGACTATGGGGTTAGTAATGGGGGTGTCTTATAGACGCCTCTCCATTACTAACCTGGGCTTGATGTCAGCTGGCATTATAAGCTGACATCAACCCCAGCCCTATTACCCCACTGCCACCGCACCAGGGCAGCGTGGAAGAGCGAGGCTAAGTGCCAGAATTGGCGCATCCTATGGATGCGCCATTTCTGGGGCGGCTGACGGCTGGTGTTTCTAGCCTGGGAGGGGGCCAATATTCATGGTACCCTTCCTGGGCTATTAATATCAGCCCCCAGCTGTCTGCCTAGCTTTTGCTAGCTATTAAAATAGGGGGGACCCCACATCATTTTTTTGGGGGGGTCCCCCATTTTAATAGCTAGTAAAGGCTAGGTATTCAGCTGGGGGCTGATATTAGTAGCCTGGGAAGCTCCGTGGGTATTACCCCCTTCCCAGGCTTCAAACATCTGCCCCAGCCGTCTGCTTAACCTCCGCTAGAGACTAAAATTACGGGGAACCCCACGCCAATTTTTTTTTAAATAAATCCTTTATTTTAACACTAAATGACAAGTACAGTAACCAACACTATCACTGTACTTCATATATATGTGACTGACATGTTTCTATCTATCTAATCTATGTGTGATGCTCTATCTTTCTGTTCTAAATTGTCGGGTACAGATGCTGAATTGCCGGCCGGCTTTTTTAAAGAGACGGTGCATGAAAACACTATTATTTTTTTAAATAAATCCTTTACACTAAATGACAAGTACAGTAAGCAACACTGTCACTGTGCTTCTTATATGTGTGACTGACATGTTTCTATCTATCTAATCTATGTGTGAGGCTCTATTCCTTCTTGTCTAAATTGTCGGGTACCGGTCTATGCCGCTGCTGAATTGCCGGCCGGCTTTTTTAAAGAGAGCGTCTTCTGAGCAGTTTGTCAGCTTTTGGACACCTTTGAAGGTGTTTTCTATGTGTTTCTATGTGTTTTTGTTTGCCTGCCATTGGTTTTAACGGTGTTCGACGGTGTTCTAAGGTGTTCGACGAACAGTTCCTCGAACATCCCGGTGTTCGACGAACCGAACCCGAACACTACGGGGGTGGCTCAACACTAATCATGAATGATCCAAACACTGAAAAAGCATTATATAGTATTGGAAGAAAGTTCATTGTCACGGCACCATTAAAAGGTTTATGTTGTCTCAACTTTAGATTTCTTTTTAAAACTTAGAACTTTTGTAAAAGCAAACACAAGAACATTTTTCACCTTTTAACCCCTTTAGGACCTTGGATATATATGTTATTTTGAGGATTATAGGACGCAGTGGATTATAAGTCGCATCCCAAATTTTGGGGAGGAAAATAGGAAAAACAATGTTATAAAATGGTGGTGCATCTTATAATCCGCTTTTACGATAGCTCACTTGGGGGGTGGCGATGGACCGGAGTCCCAGGTGGGAGGGTCGGTGGTGTAAACAGCTGGCGGGGAGAGAGATGAAAGCAGAGCAGAGAGTAGCTTGGGAATTTCCCTGTAGGCTGAAGGGTTGGCTCATTCGGTTGAGAGGCTCGTAGCAAGAAGGGGAGTTTTTCTCCCACTTGGTATATGCCTTTGTAATTTATTTTCAAATGATTTATGTTATTACCTGTCTTTTAAATTAAATAAAACATTTAGTGATGGGTCCTCTTTAATGTCACCCATAGTTTTTCTCTATAGAGTTGTACAAGTTTTTTTTTTTTCTTTCTTCCATCCGAAGAACTAAAATACTGTGGTTTGCATAAATTTTTGCATCCTTACACTAATACTATGTACTGTGTGGATACTGGGCTGGGATAGGGGCAAAAGGGAGGGTGGTGGTGAGGGTTTTGTTTAGGGTCCAATTGTAATTTCTCTTTTCTGAAAATGTCAAAAAATTGTGATTAAAAAAAAAAATACTTTGTATAAGTTCCCTTTGAATCTATGACAGCATTCAGTCTTTTTGGATAGTTGTTTTTCAGCATAGCACATACAGAATTGGCTCCCTTGGTCCACTCTTCCTTAAATTAGAGCTCCAAATCTGTCAGATTGTGAGGGCATCTCCTATGTACAGTGCCTTCTTCAGGTCAACCCACAGATTTTCAATTGAGTTCAGGTCTGAGCTTTGGCTGGGCCATTCCATAACTTTGTTCTTCTTCTATGCTCAGGTTCATTGTATTGCTGAAAGGTAAAATTCATCTTCAGCTTTTTAGCAGAGGCCTTAAATTTTTGTTGCAAAATTGACTGACTAGTATTTGGAACTGTTCATAATTCCCTCCATCTTTACGAAAGCCTCAGTTCCAGCTGTTAAAAACAGCCCCAAAGCATAATGCTGCCTCCACAATGTTTCACTTTTGGGTATGGTATTCTTTTGACGATGCACAGTTTTGACTATGCGCTAAACATATTTTTTGGAATTGGGACCAAAAAGTTCAACCTTGGTCTCATCAGACCATGACACATCTGCTATTGGCAGATTTAATGTAGGTTTTGGCAAAAAAATAGCCAGGCTTAGATGTTTTTTTTTTTTTTTTATTTTGTAAGAAAAGGCTTCCGTCTTGCAACCCTACCCTACAGGCCAGACATATGACGAATACAGGAATTTTTGTCACATGCAGTGCGCAACCAGTACTTGCCAGATATTCCTGCAGCTTCTTTAATGTCGCTGTAGACGTCTTGGCTGCCTCCTGGCTTATTGTCTATATCAATTTATGAGTGTTTTCCAGTTCGAGGTAATGTCACTGTTGTGCCCAGGGCTGTGGAGTCGGTAAGCCAAACCTGCGACTCCAACTCCTAAACTTCCCTTACACCGACTCCAACTCCACGACTCCGGCTCCCACATGTATTGCTTATATTTAACTGAAATATTTATTGTAGTACAATGTGAACATCAGACATTTAATCATTTTTATGATACAATAATCAAGATATTTAGATAGAATATAATGATGGATAGATGGAGGGATAGACAGATGACAGCTACAGACAGCAAATAGTACATTGCACATATAGTTCACACACATTGTACAGAGAGCACATAATAATCACCTACAATATTAGCAGTAGTTACCTTCCTGTGACAGAGATGAGCAGTAGTACTTTCACTTTCTCCAGCTCTGGGCCCAGGAATCGGATCCTGTGCAGGGCAGGCACCCTTCCCCCTCCTCTCTCTGGTGAAGACGGCAGAAGACAGGACAGAGGAGGGGAGATTGCCCCCTGCAGTCTGGAGCCAGTGCAGGATGGGAGCACTGCAGCATACAAGTGAGTTTTGATAGGTGCGTGCCCCTGCTTCTAGGGGAGGGGGGGGCAGCTGCCCCCCCCCTGCCCCTCACTGGCTACAGCCATGATTCACACACAGCGTATTTGCGGATCCGTTTTTTTCAGTAAAATGCAGCGTCTCTGGGCATCCCAGCGAAGTCAATGGGTTTCAAGATATGACATTCAGACACATCGTTTTGTGAGGATCTGTTTTTGGGCTCAAAAACGGATCCTCACAAAGAATGAGCATGTCAGTTTGTTCGGCGTTTTTCTAATCTGCTTTTGCTATTGAAAACATTACACTGTGTTCCAAATTATTATGCAAATAATATTTTCTCAGATTTTCCCAAATTACCTATATGAATTGCAGTCATTGTAATTTTTCAGTCAAATAACTATTAGAGTACAATTGAAAGGTTTTTGTACAAACTGCCTATGATAACAGTATATTTAAAAAAAATAAAAAAACTCAAAATGCATGTTCCAAATTATTATGCACAGCAGAGTTTTCAACCTTTTCATTTTAATAATGAACAAAAAAATGGTCATTTTTGAAATTATAAGCATTAGCAGGTTATTACAAACTGAAATCAAACAGTTTTCAACTCAAAACTTTATTCTAGGTGATGTTACATTTGCACATAGGACCTCTTGTTCGAAAGGAGCTTCTGAACGCTCTCGTCTATTGAATTTGTCAGGTTTTGGATGGTTTCTGCTTCCAATTGTTTTGCATGAGGACAGAATACCCTCCCAGAGCTGTTGCTTAGATGTGAACTGCCTCTTCTTGAACCATGGCAGGAAGTGCTGTTTGAGAAACTCAACATACATTATGGAGTTCATCTTTACCCTTTCAGAGATCCTAAAAGGGCCGACAATCTCTCTCACCATGATTCCAGCCCAAAACATTACTCCACCTCCTCCTTGTTGGCGCTGTAGCCGTGTTTGCATGGGGTGTCCATCAACCAGCCATCCTCCACTCCATCCATCTGGACCATCGAGATCATTTCATGCATGATAATGCCCCGTCTCATGCTGCACATAACACATGGTAGGGAGCTATAAGGGTTAAAAGTTAACCAGCGATTTCTCATTTTTACAACAAAATTTACAAAACCATTTTTTAGGGACCACATCACACTTGAAGTCACTTTGAGGGGCCTTTATAACAGAAAATGCCCAAAAGTGACACCATTCTAAAAACTGCACCCCTCAAGGTACTCAAAACCACATTCAAGAAGTTTATTAACCCTTCACGTGCTTCACACCAATTAATTGAACGTGAAGGGAAAAAATGAGCATTTAATTTTTTTTCACTCAAATTTTATTTTAGACCCCAATTTTTTATTTTCATGAGGGTACTAGGAGAAATTGGACCCCAAAAGTTGTTGTGCAATTTCTCCTGGGTACGCTGATACCTCATATGTGGGGGAAAGCCATTGTTTGGGTGCATGGCAGGGATCGAAAGGGAAGGAGCGCCATTTGATGTTTTCAATGCAAAACTCGCTGGCATTCACAGTGACCCCATGTCGCGTTTGGAGAGCCCCTAATGTGCCTAAACAGTGGAAACCCCCCACAAGTGACCCCATTTTGGAAACTACACCCCTTAAGGAATTTATTTAGATGTGTGGTGAGCACTTTGAACCCCCGGTGTTTTGCAAAGGTTTATGACGTAGCGCAGTGAAAAAAAAATAATAATTTTTTTTCCACAAAAACGATTTTTTAGCCGCAATATTTTTATTTTCACGAGGGTACTAGGAGAAATTGGACCCCAAAACTTGTTGTGCAATTTCTCCTGAGTATGCTGATACCCCATGTGTTTGAGAAAACTACTATTTGGGCGCATGTCAGGGCTCGGAAGGAAAGGAGTGACGCTTTGGAATGCAGACTTTGATGGAATGGTCTGCGGGCGTCATGTCACGTTCTCAGAGCCCGTGATGTGCCTAAACAGTGGAAATGCCCAACAAGTGCCCCCTTTTTGGAACTGATACCTGATTTGTCAATTGTATAATGTAGTGTTATACGTCAGTTGTGTAGGACAACCTGACAAATACTGCACAACTGACATATGACAACCTGACAAACACTACGTCAGCTGTGTAGTGTTAGTCAGGTTGTCATACGTCAGAAATTAATTTAATAGTCCGTGGAAGTATGGTACCTTTTGAAGCAGTCTTTCATGCAGAAGCCAGGTTTGTCGGGGCAGGTGTCACATTGATAAATGGTGTCCTTGCGTATTCCCCTTTTATAACACACTCGGCACTTCTTTTGTGACTTACATTTTTTTCCGCTGTGAGGGATCTTCCCCGGGAAATGCTGGCCCGGTACAATTCGAGGTCCTTCAGTTCCAGAAGTACTGGGGCCCGCTCCGTCACCACTGCCAAATATCAGGGCCTTGACAACTCTCCTGAAAGTGAAGATACGACGTAGACGTCTGGCCTGCACCTTGTGACAGAAGGAAAGCGTTGTGCATTGCCATCTGTACAATGTGCACGGCCAGCTTCTTATACCATACCTTAGCCTTTCTCAAAGCACTGTACGGCTGGAGGACTTGATCAGAGAGATCAACTCCCCCCATGTACTTGTTGTACCCCACTATGCAGTCTGGTTTGGCGACCTGTGTAGTGGAACCTCGTACAGTGCTGAGGGTGCTGCCATCACCATGTATGGTGGTCAAGAGAAGAACATCCCTCTTGTCCTTGTACTTGACCACCAACAGGTGGTCGCTACATTGGGCTCTGCTCTCACCCCTTCTGAGCAGCTGCCCAATTAGCGTCTTTGGGAGGCCCCGCTGATTTTTGCGGACAGTACCGCAAGCTGCGGTACGTCGCGCAGAGAGGGACTTGAAGAGAGGGACACTGGTATAAAAGTTATCCACGTACAAGTGATAACCTTTATCCAGCAGTGGGTGCACCAAGTCCCACACAATTTTTCCACTCACTACCAGAACAGGGGGGCATTCAGGGGGTTCAATCTGGGAGTCCTTCCCTTCATAAACTCTAAACTTGTGAGTGTACTCTGAGGTACTCTCACAAAGTTTATACAGCTTGATCCCCCACCTCGCCCTCTTACTGGGCAGGTACTGCCGGAATCCAAGCCGCTCCTTAAAAAAGAGATTAAGGACTCATCCACGCAGATGTCCCTTTGGGGCACATACACTTCAGCAAACTTGTTGTTGAAGTGCTCGATGACCGGCCGAACTTTGAAAAGACGATCAAAGTTCGGGTCATCGCGTGCAGAACACCTTGCATTATCTTGGTAATGCAAGAACTTGTGGATGGCCTCAAAACGTCTCCGGATCATGAACATTCGGAACACTGGAGTGTTATACAAAACGTCAACACTCCAGTATTGCCGAACCTCTGGTTTCTTCAGGATCCCCATATGAAGGACCAGGCTCCAAAGCTTCATCATTTCTTCTGCGTCTACAGGAGACCAGTTAGAAAATGATGAAGAGGGGTTTTGTTCCAAAAATTGATGAGCATATAAATTAGTTTGGCCCACCATGAGATTGATAAAATCTTCAGAGAAAAAGACTTTGAAAAAAGTCTATTTCTGTGAGGCCGGTGGTGTCAAACTTGATTCCTGATTCCGCAACGAAATCAGAAATCAGTGGCTCATAATTTTCAAGGGGCGAGGTCCGTATGGGGTCAGTAGTGGGGGGCGCTGGATCATCTTCTCTCCTGCGACGACTGCGGGGTGGTCCAGCAGCACCGGAGGAGGAAAAATAGGACGATGAGGCGTCGGAAAAAGTAAAGAAATGTGGGATCCTCTCCCTCACTGTCAGTGTCGGAGGCAAGAATAGCGTATGCCTCCTCCGCTGAATAGCGAGTTTGGGATGAGCGGGACATTTTTTTTTCTTGTGTATGTGGTGCGTGTGTGTCAGTACTTTATTTAGAGTGTGTGTGTGTCAGTGTGGTTGGTGTGAACTTTTTTTTCTGAGAAAAAAAAATGAACTACTGCCACTCCAGAAGATTCTGTGGCACTACAAGGCCCAGCACAGAGAGTTCAGCAGTGTGACCGCTCTGTGGAAATCCTCACCAAGTGTGAGGATCTGCAGGGCGGTCACAGGGGGGGTGATAGGCTGATGACAGGCAGGTCACAGGCCGGTCACCTCCCGGTCAGGTACTCTGATTGGTGCGATCGATGATGACATCGATCGCACCAATCAGAGATGGCTGGGGCCTGGGCACACACCACAGGGAGGTTACAGGCAGATCACAAGCCGGTCACCGCCCTGTGACCCCGCCTGTCACCTGTGTTCAGGTACTCTGATTGGAGCGATCGATGTCATCATCGATCGTTCCAATCAGAGCTGGCTGGGGCTTCTGTGACATCACAGGGGATCATGGGGCGGTGACAGGCAGGTCACAAGCCGGTCACCGCCCCGTGACCGCCCTGTTACCACGCGGTCCCGCTATGATCGCAGTTTGGGGGGAGAGGGCTGAGGTTACTAGGCAACAGCCTAGGATCGGTGCTCTTAGGAGCACCGATCCTAGGCTGCACATCACTGTTTCCAGCAATCTGATTGCCGGAAACAGTGAGAAATGCTGTGATTGGCATTGAACAGCCAATCACAGCGATCGTGGGTGCGGGGGGGGGGGGGGGGCGGTGACACCCCCCGAGATGCCAGCACCATCTACCCTAAGGTAAGATGGCACCGGAATTTTAATGCTATCACTGCGACTTTGGTCGCGGTGCCGCATTAAAGATAGGGTGTATTAATACATATCAGGCCCATAAGGCCCAGGGCACAGATACGTACTAATACGCCCTGGGTCAGAAAGGGGTTAAATCAGTGGTCATGTGCTAAGAAAATTGCGGGCTCCGCGTGTGAGCTCACATCAAAGGCAGGGATACGACATAAGACGTAAGGCTGCGTGCCCACTATGCATTTGTTAAGCGTTTTTGCCTCGGAATTTCCACAGCGAAAATGCTTACAAAACGCTTGGTAATATACGTGCACCATGGTCCCCAATGATAATCCGCATGTGCTGTGCACATGCTGTGGAAATTTCCGCTGCGGATTATCATTGCGGTATATAAATCCATGTCGGTTGGATGGATTTATATAGTGCGACCAAGTTGTCAAGCACTTTCCAAGTGATGCTAAAATCGCTTGGAAAAGCGCTTGATAACCCGCATGCAGAAATGCATGCAAAAACGCTTGACAAACGCTTCTACCTGGCAGGAAAAATGCATGTAAAATCCGCATGTGTTTTTCCTGCCGGGAGATGCAGAAAAAAATCAGGAGCATTTCTGCATCGTGGGCACATAGCCTTAATGTACGTCATGGGGTTAATAGCTCAGACATTGGATCGCAGATATCAAGGTATCATTTTATTCAACATCCTATCACCTACATGCCCATATAGAGGGTTAGGAGGGTTGATCCTTCTGACATTACTTTTTAAGGCCACGGCCACTATCAGTATTTGGTCAGTATTCGGTCAGTATTTTTTCTCAGGAGTGGGAGACAAAACCAAGAGTGGGTGATAAATGCAGAATTGGTGACTTGTTTCTATTATACCTTTTCTCTGATTGTTCCTCACCTGGTTTTGTCTCCCACTCCTGAGAAAAAACACTGACCAAATACTGATAGTGGGGCTGTGGCCTAAGAATCAGCATTTACTTCACTACTGACGCATCACAATATTTTCTGTATTTTACTTCACATTGCCTCCATGTATTTGATCAGTTGGAGATTTCATTGCCTGTTATGTGCTAATCTGCTTTTGTGTGGGGTTACTGCCTTTCCTCTGTGATCCTGACTGTAGCAGCTCTTTTATTTCCTGAATTCCCTAATTTGTCAGGTTTAGGGTTCACTCATACTGGCGTATAAATCAGATGAGTGCAATCAGAGAGAATGTCAAAAAATCAAAAAATAAAAATATACTTACCCTCTGATGGCCCCCGGTGTCCTGCTTCCCTCCGTTCTCCCTTTCCGGCAGCGGTACACGGAAGGACCTGCTGACATAAGCGTCGCGTGACCCGTCACATGACTATGACGTCAGAGCAGGTCCTTCAGTCCATAGCGAACTGCCGGCATGCGAGGAGGAGCTAAGCGGGGGCCGCCAGAAGGTAAGTATATATTTATTTTTTATTTTATTTTACAGTTTTCTATGGTACCCAGGTCCGGAGGAGAGTCTCCTCTCCTCTAGACCTGGGTACCATCCACACATTAGAACGCATGGAATGTGCATCTACATATACAGTGATGCGTAATCCATGCGATCTAATGCAAGTCAATGGCGGCGAAAACTTAGCACTTCCGCAAAATAATTGGTAGTGCTGTGTTTTTTTCCACAATAATAATCCGCAGCGGAAATTTCCGCAGCATGTGCACAGCATATGCGGATTATCATTGGGGAACATGGCAGGCCTTCTACCATGCGTTTAAGAGTTTCTGCAGCGTTTTTGCCGCTGTGGAAACGCTTAAAAAACGCATCGTGGGCACACAGCCTAATAGTGTAGATCTGTGTATTTTTTCTCAGCTGTATTCGGCATGAGAAAAAAGTTGCATCATGCTGTGAATTCACTCCGAAATCGGACGTGAGAAAAAAAATTGCATGCCATATGGACAATCACTATGGCATCTGATTTTTATTTATACATTACAATTCTGTAGCACAGGCAATGGTAAATGGTCCTGTAAATGATTAATAGCTGCTGAGTAAAAAGACGGATTGTATACGGACAGCACACGGATGACAAGTGAGAAAAAAATCCACATTTTTGGATGAGAATGGGAAAGATTTTATGCGCTAGTGTGAGCGAGCCCTCATAGTGTCTAATTGTCATGATGTATATCATGATATAGTTACTCCCTCCTTGATTGAATTATATTTCAGGCCCCAGAGGCACAAGGCAACATTGAACAAGAGAAAGATGCCTCGTTCTGCAGCGTCTCATCAGCATTGGAATGCAGAGAGCGTGGAATAGTTTATGCCTTAAAACAGGAGTCCCCAACCTGTGGCTCGCGCACCAATGACGTGTGGCTTGCGGCTGCCTGCCAGCTTGGTGCATTAGCACGAAGTGTAGCATTCTCCAGATGGTGAATTTTGTGAGTAGCCCTGCACAGAAGAACAGATCTGGATGCTCATATACTTGTCTTGGGGGTTTGGAGATAATATAAGTATGGTAAGCTGGAGACAGGATGATATGACCAGTAAGAGGAGGTGCTTGAAGCTGGATGCGACAGTGTGGTGGGAGTGATTGATGGGAGAATACTGAATGGGGGTATTATAGGAACCCGTGGATCTTGGTATTCTTCCTCGGTGTGATTTCTCTTGAAGAGCTTTGGCTGTCATTATACCTGTAATGGGGGCTCTGTGTGTCCCTACTCTGAGGAGGGCGGGAGCTGGATGTGGCTCGCGAATATTACACCTAAATGTGGCTCGCGACCATCTCTCAAAGCTGAATGTGGCTCTCAGGGGCAGAAACGTTGGGTCCACTGCCCTAAAACGTCAGCCCACTACCAATAAGGTTAGTAACTTTTTCTGTGGTTAATGAATGATACATTTTCTCATGGTCACTGACTGTAGGGCAGGTCATGTAAATATAAATTGCTTTTTTTTTTCCACTTCATAAATGCTCACTAGTAATTATTATAAAAAAAAAATCCAATATCAAACGTTTTCCACATTCTTTGTCCATTTTTGGACATTATTCTATAGTTATGCCACATTATAAGCAGCAAAAATATGTATTTGTAAAATAAAAAATATATGGAATAACAAGGTCTTTGTCTGTCACTTTTTAGCCACCCGTAATACAGGCGTCCACGCTCATTCAGATGCATTCATTAGCATTAATTAATGACCTGCTTGATAAGCGTCACAGCTTGGTGTCTGGTTCCAGTCCATTTATGTCTATGTCATACTTCTGAAATTGATTCTCGATGACATAAACGGCAAAGTCATTTTTGGCTTTTTTCTTTCTCATGAACACTGCAAACTGGTAGAGAAGGGCACCTATAAAAAAAATGAAGGAACATGCTGAAAAACAGGGTAATTGTCATTTACATTCTCACTTGAAGATTTCGCTACTTAGATCCCTAGATTGTATGTGGGCAATTCAAACACACAATATTTCCTATGATACAAACTTTTTTTTTCCATTAGGAAAACTGTTTATTTGGTGGAAAATATTAGTATGTGATCGCCACACTTTCCTGAAGAGTTCTGATTTTTAGAGTTGAGTAAAAAGATTAGATTTGCAGGAACCTGGTCCAGAAGCCACATTGATTATCTGTGGCTGCTGGTCCAGAGGCTTCGAAAGTCTTCCTACTTGCTGGTATCCACTGCTCCTCTTCTGATTAGTAGGCCCAGCGCAAAATCATGATAGGCTAAGGCCTCATTCACACATCTGATTTACGTGTATGAGTGCTATCCGTGGTTTTCATGGATAGCACTCATACCTGTGATAGTCTATGGAGCCATTCACTTGTCTGATTTTTCAAAGACCGAGCAGTCTGCAGAAAATCGCAAAGACATGTCCGATTTTGATCTGAGGGTCGGATCAAAGTTAGCAAAGTAAGTCTGTGGGTCAGTGAAAAAAAAAATCGGACTGCACTCTGATTCCAATCGAGTGTGACCTGATTTTTAGGGACTGTCACATACAGGTGCATCTCACTAAAGTAGAATATCATCAAAAATTTTATTAATCATCATTTCACTAATTTATTTCAGTTCTTCAGTACAAAAAGTGAAACTCATATTATATAGAGTCATTACAGAGTGATCTATTTCAAGTGTTTATTTCTGTTAATGTTGATGATTATGGCTTACAGCCAATGAAAACACAAAAGTCATTATCTCAGTAAATTAGAATAATTAACAAAAAACACCTGCAAAGGCTTCCTAAGCATTTAAAAAATTCCCTTTAGTCTGTTTCAGTAGGCTCCACAATCACGGGAAAGACTGCCGACTTGACAGATGTCCAGAAGGCAGTCATTGACACACTCCACAAGGTCCCAGAGTTCCAATTTTCATTTGGAAATCAAGGTCCCAGAGTCTGGAGGAAGAGTGGAGAGGCACACAATCCAAGCTGCTTGAGGTCTAGTGTGAAGTTTTCACAATCAGTGATTGTTTGGGGAGCCATGTCATCTGCTGGTATAGGTCCACTGTGTTTTATCAAGACCAAAGTTAGCGCAGCCGTCTACCTGGAAATTTTAGAGCACTTCATGCTTCCCTCTGACGACAAGCTTTTTAGAGATGGAAATTTCATTCTCCAGCAGGACTTGGCACCTGTACACACTCCCAAAAGTACCAATACCTGGTTTCAAAACAACAGTATCACTGTGCTTGACTGACCAGCAAACTCGCCTGGCCTTAACCCCATAGAGAATCTATGGGGTATTATCAAGAGGAAGATGAGAGACACCAGACCCAACAATGCAGACGAGCTGAAGGCTGCTATCAAAGCAACCTGGGCTTCCATAACACCTCAGCAGTGCCACAGGCTGATCGCCTCCATGCCACGCCGCATTGATGCAAAAGGAGCCCCGACCAAGTATTGAGTGCATTTACTGAACATACATTTCAGTAGGCCAACATTTTGGATTTTAAAATAATTTTTCAAGCAGTTATAAAGTATTCTAATTTACTGAGATAATGACTTTTGTGTTTTCATTGGCTGTAAGCCATAATCATCAACATTAACAGAAATAAACACTTGAAATAGATCACTCTGTTTGTAATGACTCTATATAATATGAGTTTCACTTTTTGTATTGAAGAACTGAAATAAATTAACTTTTTGATGATATTCTAGTTTAGTGAGATGCACCTGTAGGTGAAAGTGGAGAAACTTTTCCCCATGAACAAGAAAAATGGACCAAATTCTGATCAAATTAATCGGTTGAATATTCTCATACGTGGGAAAAACTGACATCTGAATGAGACCGGACTATCAGAAGAGGCACCAGAAACAATGGCTGATAAGAGAAGGTTTGCATGGTTCTGGTCCGGTAGCCATAGATTACCGATGTGGCTGCTGGATCACGATCCTGCTTGTCTTTTTGCTTAGCTCTACTAATTTTCAAAAAGTTAAATCAGAATTAAATTGAGACCTTTAGTTCTATAAGAAAATAATATTTCTGTTTTTTTGTACTTCTAAGTTTAACCTCTTCAGGACCCAGCCTATTTTGACCCTAAAGACCTTGGCATTTTTGTCAATTCTGACCAGTGTCCCTTTACGAAGTAAAAATTCTGGAACACTTCAACGGATCCTAGCGATTCTGAGATTGTTTTTTCGTGACATATTGGGCTTCATGTTAGTATTAAATTTAGGTCGATAATGTTTGCGTTTATTTGTGAAAAAAATCAAAAATTTGGCAAATTTTGCAATTTTCAAATTTTGAATTTTTATTCTGCTAAACCAGAGAGTTATGTGACACAAAATAGTTAATAAATAACACTTCCCACATGTCTACTTTACATCAGCACAATTTTGGAAAAAAAAAATTGGGGGTAGGAAGTTTGAAGGGTTCAAAGTTCATCAGCAATTTTTCTTTTTTTCCAGCAAAATTTACAAAACCATTTTTTTTTAGTGACCACATCACATTTGAAGTTCCTTTGAGGGGTGTACATGACAGAAAACACCCAAAAGTGACACATTCCAAAAGCTGCACCCCTCAAGCTACTCAAAACTACATTCAAGAAGATTATTAACCCTTCAGGTGCATCACAGGAACTAAAGCAACGTGGAAGGAAAAAATGAACATTTTAATTTTTCTAACAAAAATTTTCTTTTAACCTCAATTATTTCATTTTCACATGGGCAACAGGATAAAATGGATCCTAAAATTTGTTGGGAAATTTCTCCTGAGTACATTGATACCTCATATGTGGTCATAAACCACTGTTTGGATGCATGGCAGGGATCAGAAGAGAAGGAACGCAATTTGACTTTTTGAGCTAATTTTCCATTCAAAAAGTGAAATGGCGCTCCTTCCCTTTTGAGCCCTGCCGTGCGCCCAAACAGTGGTTTATGACCATATATGAGGTATCGGTGTACTCAGAAGAAATTGCCCAACAAATTTTAGGATGTATTTTATCCTGTTACCCATGTGAAAATTAAAAACTTTAGGCTAAAAGAACATTTTTGTGAAAAATAAAGTACTTTTTCGTTTTCACAGATCAATTTGTGAAGCACCTGGGGGTTTAAAGTGCTGACTATGCATCTAGATAAGTTCCCTGGGGGGTCTAGTTTCCAAAATGGGGTCACTTGTGGGGGAACTCCAATGTTTAGGCACACAGGGGCTCTCCAAATGCAACATGGTGTCCGCTAACAATTTGAGCCGATTTTCCATTCAATTTGTTAGCGGACACCATGTCGCGTTTGGAGAGCCCCTGTGTGCCTAAACATTGGAGCTCCCCCACAAGTGACCCCATTTTGGAAACTAGACCCCCCAGGGAACTCTCATGCACACACCTTGTTTTTTTTTTCCTGACTCGTTTGGAAAACTGCTGCAATTTTGCAAACTGCAGCATGTCACTTCTTTCAACGTTTTTTTCACCCATAGAAAGCAATGGGTAAGTGCAAAAAACACAGGTGTCAGGTTTTGCTGCTTTTTTGGTACAAAAACCTGAGGAAGTTGAATCATGTTTTTTTTATGTACTAGAGTTTATCAACATGAACAAGAAACAAATGTACCTGACAGAAACGCAGCAAAAACGCAACATGTGTACATAGCCTAAGGCTACGTTCGCACACTGCTTTTTGACTGGGCGTGATCACAGTGTAAATGGAACCTGAGCTACCTGTGTATTAGTTTAGAGGCAGCTGAACCCAATTTAAGGAAAATTGACCTTTAACCTGTAACATACCTGGCGGCGTCCTTGCATGGTGGTCCATCTCCCACTGTGCAAGAGGGCGCACTTGATCTCCTGTCCAGAATGTCTCTCTGGCTTCCCTCCATGCTGTCTGTTTGTGTCTGTTTCTGCTGCTTAAGGGCGGCGCCCGATCACTTCCTGCCTTTTGTACCTGCTGTGGGTCACACCCCTTGTGCGTCCTCAGCCTATTGCTGTCTGTCACTTGGTATATAGCTCAGCAGCTCCCTTCTATCCCTGCCTGAGCATAGTGTTTCCTTCAGTGTGTGCTTGCACTCTGAAGGTGCCAGGTCCCGTCTCTTGTCTCCTGCTTTTTGTATCAGTTCCCGTGTCTGAACTGAGTCCTGTATGTCTCCTGCTTTGCGGTATCAGCTCCCGTGTCTGAACTGACTCCTTTCTGTGTTCTCTTGTCTGTCCTGTCTGAACACGCTCCTAGCCTGTTCCTCTCGCCTTCTAGTGGCCGATTTCCTAGACCCGCTCCTGTGTCTGGTCTGTCCTGTCTGAACACGCTCCTTGCCTGTTCGTTCCGCCTTCTAGTGGCCGATTTCCTAGTCCCGCTCCTGCGTCTGGTCTGTCCTGTCTGAACACGCTCCTTGCCTGTTCGTTCCGCCTCTCTGGGGGCCGTATTCCCAGACCTGCTCCTGTATCCCTCTGCAGTGTCGGTCTCCTCCGTACACTCAGTTCCAGTCTGAACTCTCTCCTGTCCTTTACCTGTTTTGCCTCTATGTCCGTTCCCTTCCTTTTTCTGCAGAGTCTGAACTCGTACCTAACTCCTGCTTGTTGTCTCTGCAAGTACTGTGTGAGTATCTGGCTCTGTCTTTCCCTTCCTGTCTGTTCCGTGTGAACAGAGCCCTGTCCTCCCTGCTCAGCCTTGTCTGCACTCTAGCTGTGCTTGCCTGTAACCCTCTGCCTGTATTGTTCCTGAGTCCCGGTGTGTACTGGGTCCTATCCCGCCTGTGTTCCTACCTGCTAGTGCCTCCCTGTCTGCACTCTAGCTGTGCTTGCCTTTACCCCCCTGCCTGCATACCCGCCTGCCTGCATACCAGTCGTGCCTGCCTATACCCTCCAGTCTGTGTGCCAGCCTACCAGCCTGTTCCTGTATTCCCCTGTGTGGGTCAACAGCCGTGTCCGGGGTCTGTCCTGGAGTAGCACCTGGTCCCTCTGCTCGGTTCCTCCTTGGTGCACTGGCGTCGTATGCCGTCGTGCGACCCTGGTCGGATCGGGTGAATACTTAGTCACGCCCCTCCAGGCATTCACTCTCCGGCACGGTCCAGTGGAATCACTACCAATCACACGCACACGCCGCTTAGCCCGGGCGTGTGCATAACAGCATGCTCAGGCCATGGTTCCCGTTGAGCCCCACGGCCTTCGCTCTTTGAGAAGTTTTTCCAGCGAATACATGCATTAAAATAAAATAAATAAATTTTTTTCCCCCTTTAGCTGAGTTCCAGGCGAATTACGCACCCGTCCAGATGGATCTATCAGCTCTCGTTCCTGCGGATCCGCCACGTTACTATGGGGATCCAAGACAGTGTCGTGCATTTGTGGAGCAATGCATGCTACACTTTAAGGCCTACCCTCTCTATTTTCCTTCCGATTGGGCTAAAGTGGCCTTTATGTTTGACTACCTAGCGGGTGATGCCTTGAAATGGGTCACCCCCCTATGGGAAGCATGGGATCCTGTCATCCTTGACCTGCAGGCCTTCCTGGTGGCCTTTCGTATGGTCTTCGAGGACCCTAACTCTGAAGCCCCTGCTGAAGCTTCACTTCCCAATATCCCGGAGCAGCCCCGACGGGTAATGTGTGTGGGTAGCGCAATAGTCCTCCAGCCCAATGAGACTACTGCCCACCCAGAATCCTCACAGGGTGACTACGCTTTCCGGAATACTTCTCTCAACCCCAAGAGGCAGTCCAGACGTGCTAGACTTAGAGGCAAGCCGTCACGCCAGGGTCTGTCCTCCCTGAGACCTCCTGACCCCAGCCTTGGAGTCCCTACTGAAGCTTCATCTCCCTGTATCCCGGAGAAACCCCAATGGGTAATGTGCGTGGGTAGTGCACCAGTTCTCCTGGCCGAAGAGACTTCTGCCCATCCAGACTCCACACAGGAGAACTTCCTGCACCCGGCATCAGATGCTTCTTTCTCTTTAACCGGTGTGCATGTCCAAGGATGCTCCAAAGCTGTGGTTACCTCAGAGTCTGTGCACCTCTACTACCTGGCGGAGGATCCCCTGTTGCCTCCTGAACCCTCCGGGATACCACTCGATGACAAATGGAGAGAGACTTCTCTACACCCGGTACTCAATACTTTGTCCGCTTCGTCCTGTGAGCCTGACAATGGGTACCCCAAAGTGGTAGTTACCTCCGAGTCTCTACACCCCTCCGACCAGGCGGAGGATCTCCAGTTGTCTCCTGAACCCTTCGGGGTGCTACCTGGTAGCGAAAGGACAGAGACTCTCCTATACTCTGTACCTGATACCTCGCTCGCTTCGTCCAGTGAGTCCAACTTAGTGTACTCCGAAGCAGAGGTTACTCCTGAGTCTCTACACCCCTCCGACCAGGCGGAGGACCTCCAGTTGTGTTCAGAATCCTTCGGGGTGCCACCTGGTGGTGAATGGACAGAGACTTTCCTATATCCTGGATCTGATACCTCGCTTGCTTCGTCCAGTGAGTCCGACCTAGTGTACTCTGAAGCAGAGGTTACCCGTGAGTCTCTACACCCCTCTGACCAGGCGGAGGACCGCCAGCTGTCTCCAGAACCCTTCGGGGTGCCACCTGGTGGTGAATGGACAGAGACTTTCCTATACTCGGTACCCGATACCTCGCCTGCTTCCTCCAGTGAGTCCGACCTAGTGTACTCTGAAGCAGAGGTTACCCGTGAGTCTCTACACCCCTCTGACCAGGCGGAGGACCGCCAGCTGTCTCCAGAACCCTTCGGGGTGCCACCTGGTGGTGAATGGACAGAGACTTTCCTATACTCGGTACCCGATACCTCGCCTGCTTCCTCCAGTGAGTCCGACCTAGTGTACTCTGAAGCAGTTGTTTTCTCTGAGCCTCTGCACTCTTCTGACCCGGCGGAGGACCTCCAGTTGTTTCCTGAATCCTCCGGGATACCACCAGATAACAAAGAGACAGTGACTTTTCCTCATTATGTACGTGATAACCCGTCTATTTCTTCCTGTGAGCTTGACAAGATGTACCTCGAAGCAGAGATTACCCTTAAGTCTCTGTCCCCCTCCAACCCAGTGAACGACTGGCCCTCGAATTCCCTGCGGAAGATTCTGGCAGGCCTGAAGAAGAGGGGGCGTAAGGGGGGAGGTACTGTAACATACCTGGCGGCGTCCTTGCATGGTGGTCCATCTCCCACTGTGCAAGAGGGCGCACTTGATCTCCTGTCCAGAATGTCTCTCTGGCTTCCCTCCATGCTGTCTGTTTGTGTCTGTTTCTGCTGCTTAAGGGCGGCGCCCGATCACTTCCTGCCTTTTGTACCTGCTGTGGGTCACACCCCTTGTGCGTCCTCAGCCTATTGCTGTCTGTCACTTGGTATATAGCTCAGCAGCTCCCTTCTATCCCTGCCTGAGCATAGTGTTTCCTTCACTGTGTGCTTGCACTCTGAAGGTGCCAGGTCCCGTCTCTTGCTTTTTGTATCAGTTCCCGTGTCTGAACTGAGTCCTGTATGTCTCCTGCTTTGCGGTATCAGCTCCCGTGTCTGAACTGTGTCCTGTATGTCTCCTGCTTTGCGGTATCAGCTCCCGTGTCTGAACTGACTCCTTTCTGTGTTCTCTTGTCTGTCCTGTCTGAACACGCTCCTAGCCTGTTCCTCTCGCCTTCTAGTGGCCGATTTCCTAGACCCGCTCCTGTGTCTGGTCTGTCCTGTCTGAACACGCTCCTTGCCTGTTCGTTCCGCCTTCTAGTGGCCGATTTCCTAGTCCCGCTCCTGCGTCTGGTCTGTCCTGTCTGAACACGCTCCTTGCCTGTTCGTTCCGCCTCTCTGGGGGCCGTATTCCCAGACCTGCTCCTGTATCCCTCTGCAGTGTCGGTCTCCTCCGTACACTCAGTTCCAGTCTGAACTCTCTCCTGTCCTTTACCTGTTTTGCCTCTATGTCCGTTCCCTTCCTTTTTCTGCAGAGTCTGAACTCGTACCTAACTCCTGCTTGTTGTCTCTGCAAGTACTGTGTGAGTATCTGGCTCTGTCTTTCCCTTCCTGTCTGTTCCGTGTGAACAGAGCCCTGTCCTCCCTGCTCAGCCTTGTCTGCACTCTAGCTGTGCTTGCCTGTAACCCTCTGCCTGTATTGTTCCTGAGTCCCGGTGTGTACTGGGTCCTATCCCGCCTGTGTTCCTACCTGCTAGTGCCTCCCTGTCTGCACTCTAGCTGTGCTTGCCTTTACCCCCCTGCCTGCATACCCGCCTGCCTGCATACCAGTCGTGCCTGCCTATACCCTCCAGTCTGTGTGCCAGCCTACCAGCCTGTTCCTGTATTCCCCTGTGTGGGTCAACAGCCGTGTCCGGGGTCTGTCCTGGAGTAGCACCTGGTCCCTCTGCTCGGTTCCTCCTTGGTGCACTGGCGTCGTATGCCGTCGTGCGACCCTGGTCGGATCGGGTGAATACTTAGTCACGCCCCTCCAGGCATTCACTCTCCGGCACGGTCCAGTGGAATCACTACCAATCACACGCACACGCCGCTTAGCCCGGGCGTGTGCATAACATAACCTATGTAGAAATAAAGCCTGACTGCCCCTCAACACCTGCTGCATGGAGAAAGAATCAGGCTTGAATCTCTACATTGCCAATCCTGTGCTTCCCTGGAAGATCAGCATTGAAAGAGGTAACTGCTTGTTCCCATCTCACTGCTGAAAGTAACATGTGCAGTGAGAACACGTGTTTATGGGAGACTGGCATATAAAGCGGTTATTGTCAGCCAAACCCTTATTCAGTTTTTTTCGTGTGTACAACACGCTGAGAGCAACTGTTTGGATGTCGATACAGAGCCGAGTGGTGAACAATTGGAGAAAACCAACTAGTCTTTGCAGACAATTTTGAGACTTTTTTTTTTAAAAAAATGCAGAAATCAGCAAAATGTGGCATGGACTATCACAATACAACAAATTTCCTATATTTCATTTTCTGGTGCACACACAGCCCAAAGATGCATTCAATTTATAAAGAAGAGTGTAACTCTCAATAAATTTGACAGTCAGAAAAGCTAGTCTTGATAAATTTCACCAATGGAAATTGGTGAAATATTTACGATCTGGGCATGGCCTGATGCATATAGCATCAGCCATTGGCTGGGGGGAGTGTCAGCTCTGCCCCCCACCCCCCCCAGCTCTGATTGGGGCTAGTGTCCATGTGACGCTAGCCCTCCAATCAGATGTGGAGGGGGTTGTTTACAATGGCTGACCAAGCTCCCCAGCTTCATCCCGTCCATGGAAGCTGAGGAGCTTGGTCACCCCGCCGATCTGCTGCCGCCATCGATCCGCCGCCGCTGGTAATATTTCTCTTCTCCCCCCTCTACCCCCCCCCAGTCCAATTTCATACCTCCACCCCGACCTCTGCTCCATCTCCCATGTCTGCATCCACCGGCTGGTGCTCTCCTTCTGTGTACGGTGATCACAGGCAGCAGCAGGGCAGGCTCACTGTAAATCCCCTGCGCCTGTGATCACCCACCATCCCTCCCAGTGATCACCCCCCCTGCTGCTGCCAGCTCCTGCTCCCCTTTCTGCTCCAGTGATCACCCCCCCTGCTGCTGCCGGCTACTGCCGGCCTCCTACCCCCTTGCTGCTGCCGGCTACTGCCCCCTTTCTGCCCCAGGGTTTACCCCCCCTTGCTGCTGCTACTGCCGGCTCCTGCCCCCCTTTCTGCTCTCTTCTGCACCAGTGATCACCACCCCTGCTGCTGCTACTGCCGGCTCCTGCCCCCCTTTCTGCCCCAGTGATCACCCCCCCTGCTGCTGCTGGCTCCTGCCCCTTTTTCTGCCCCAGTGATCACCCCCCTTGCTGCTGCTGCTGCTGGCTCCTCCATCTCCTCAGCCCCCTCCTATGCCTGACCGCCCCCTCCTGTGCCCCGTGTGCCTGAGCGCGCCCCCTCCTGCGCCCCCTCTGCCTGAGCGTGCCCCATGTGCCTGAGCGTGCCCCGTGTGCCTGAGCATGCCCCCTCCTGCGCCCCGTGTGCCTGAGCACGCCGTGTGCCTGAGCGCGCCCCCTCCTGCTCCCCGTGTGCCTGAGCGCGCCCCCTCCTGCTCCCCGTGTGCCTGAGCGCGCACCCTCCTGTGCCCCCTCTGCCTGAGCATGCCCCGTGTGCCTAACCGTCCCCTACGCCTGACCGTCCCCTACACCTGACTGCAGAAGGTTACACCAAGCACTCACACATACACACACACGTATACTCACACTATAATGAAGTTTCGATTTTTTTACACACGCACACAGCACACAAAATGTCCCGTCCGTCCCGCTCATCCCAGTCTAGGGCGTACTCAGCTGAGGAGGCATATTCCATTATTGCCTCCGAAGCTGATAGTGAGGGAGACGACCCCACGTTCCTCTATTCCTCCCATTCTTCCTCCTCCAGTGACACCGACTCGGCACCAAGACAATGTCGCAGGTGGAAGAAGACCCACAGCCATCTGTGAGTAACCCTCAACCTGGTGCTAGTCACGCCCAACCTAGCACCAGGGCCCCCGTGTGGACCCCCGTCCCTGAAAATTACACTCCACGGATTCCTGATTTCCTTCCCCAATCAGGAATCCAGTTCGAGACAGCAAACCTCAGGGAAATAGACTTTTTCAAAGTCTATTTCTCTGAGGCCATTGTGAGTCTCATGGTGGAGCAGACCAACATCTACGCCCAACAGTTTTTGGCTGCAAACCCAAATTCAATGTTTTCTACTTGGAGTCCCGTTGACTCAGTAGAAATGTTGAAATATTGGGGACTGGTACTTCACATGGGGATTGTGAAGAAACCAGAAATCCGCCAATACTGGAGTACCGATATTTTATATCAAACTCCAGTGTTCGGAATGGTGATGACCCGCAAAAGATTTGAGGTCATTCACAAGTTCTTACATTTCCGGGATAACGCGGACAGCCTTCCCCGCGATGACCCGAATTTTGACAGACTGTTCAAAATTCGTCCGGTCATCAAACACTTCAGCAACAAGTTTGCTGAAGTGTACGTTCCCGAAAGGGAAATTTCTGTGGATGAATCCCTCATCCATTTCAAAGGGAGGCTTCAATTCCCAGTAAGAGGGCCAGGTACAGAATAAAACTCTACAAGCTGTGCGAGAGTGCCTCAGGGTACACTCACAGCTTTAGAGTGTATGAAGGAAAGGATTCGAGGATCCAGCCCCCAGAATGTCAACCTGCTCTGAAGGCGAGTGGGAAAAGTGTGGGATTTGATCCGCCCACTGCTTGATAAAGGTTACCATCTATACATTAACTTTTACACAAGCATTCCACTATTTCAGTCCCTCTCTGCCAGAACTACCGCCGCTTGCGGTACTGTGTGCAGAACCCAGAGGGGTCTCCCTTTAACGCTAATTGAGCAGCCACTCCCAAAGTGTGAGAGCCGAGCCCAATGTAGCGGCAACATGGTTGTGGTGAAGTTCAAAGACAAAAGGGACGTCTTTTTCTTGACCACAATCCATGGTCCCGGCACCACGGCCACCACCGTTAGAGGTACCCCAGCACCGGTCTACAAACCGGACTGTGCCCTGGGATACAACAAGCACATGGGGGGAGTTGATCTTTCTGATCAAGTCCTCCAGCCCTACAGTGCCATGTGGAAGGCGAAGGTTTGGTACAAAAAACTGTCCGTGCACATCGTTCAAATGACACTGTATAACGCATACGTGCTATCACGATGTGCAGGCCAGACCACCAGCACCTTCCTCCACTTCCAGGAGGCGGTGATAAAGGCCCTGATTTTTAGAGGTGAAGAAGAAGCGGGCCCCAGCACCCCTGGAACTCGAGTCTCCCGTGTGGTACCAGGGCAACATTTTTCCAGTGAGGTCACAGTAAGAAAAAGATGCCGGGTCTGCCATAAAAGGGGGACAAGAAAGGTCACCCGTTTCCAATGTGAAACGTGTCCTGACAAACCGGGACAGTGTTTGAATGAATGCTTCAAAATGACAGGTCACAAACCGACGTTGGCGGTCGCGTGACCTGTCACATGACTAAATGACTTAATGGCAGGTCCTTTTACACAACTGCTTGACACCGGGAAAACCGGATGCATCGGAGAAGGAGACCGGGGGCCATCGGAAGGTGAGTATATGTTTTTTTTTGTTTTTTTTTTACCATTTTTATTCTTTTTTTTAACTTACTTGGTCTCACCAGATAAAATCCATGCCGGTTGCATGGATTTATATAGTGTGACCAAGCTGTCAAGCACTTTTCCAAGTGATGCTAAAATTGCTTGGAAAGCGTTTGACAACCCGCATGCGAAATCGCATGATCAAAACGCTTCACATCCGCATGTCCCTGGCAGGAAAAATGCATGTACAATCAGCATGTACAATCCGCATGTACAATCCGCATGCGTTTTTTCTGCCAGGGGAGATGCAGAAACGCTCAGGAAAAATCCGGAGCATTTCTGCATTGTGGGCACATAGCCTAAAGGTGGGTTCACATGAACCAATCTTCAGCTTTAAATGACTGCAGATCTATAAATATTTTCTGATCAGCGGTTGTGTAATATCCTGTTTACACGGGCAGACCACGCTTAAGATGCGCACTGATCGATCTGTAATAGTTTGTTCAGTGCACATAGGCTGCCATTGTTCTCTGCCGCACAAGTCCTGTTCACACAGGGCGTCGTGCTGCCGAGAACAATCATCTTTTGTGCATCTGATAAATGAGCGTTCTGCTCTTTCATCAGGTTATCAGTAACCTCCGTACACTGCAAGATTATCATGAAGCGTGTGTTCCTAGGAGCACTCATTCATGATGATCTTTCAGTGTAAATGCACCTTAAAGCCTCAATTCAGACGTCTGTTATTCTTATACGTGGTGGAAAAAAAGTTGGACCGGTTTGGTTAGTGTTTTTCTTTTCTTATGCCCAAAAAAATTGTACAGCTTCTCCATCCTATTACAATGTTAAAATCGGACAGCACACGGATTGTACACAACAGGCATCTGTGAGCTGTTCGTGATTTTCACAGACCCATAAACTTTTGTACATTATTTTGATCTGTGACTTGGAATAAAAACTCACACAGCAGATTTTTTTTTTGTGGACAGTGTATTCATGTGAACATGCCCATAGATATTAATAAGTATATGTTCTAGCCATGAAAATATGGATAGAACCCGTACGTGGAAAATAGACATCTTTAGGACACTTATGTACGATCAGTATTTGCTTAGTTTGGTGATATATAGCTGATGTGAAAATTGCAGTTTATGCTGCATGGAAAAGAGCACATTGTTCATGAGATTCCTATAAATCTCATCCACTTTGCTGGAAATATGCAGCATCAAAAACTCATCATGGGAACTTAACCTAAGCTATACACATAGTCCATATTTGTTCAATCTGGCCCTACATATTAGTGACACCGGGCTAATATGGAATCTTTGAGTACAAATTGCTAATGAAAAGCACATGACTTTTCTAGCTGATGACAGTCTGTAATTATTTGGCCAAAATAATAGTTATTTCACTCAATAAATGATCACTTTAGTTGGGTCCGTATTGATCAACTTTGGACTAATGTGTTTGACCATCATTAGTTTATTAGGCTTATGACATGAGTGCTCAGGTAGACTTACTGTTTATACCAGGGATGGGGAACCTTTTTTCTGCCAAGGGCCATTTGGATATTTATAACATCATTCATGGTACAAAATTATCAACTTGAAAATTACCCTAATGTGACAGCTGGAACTGCTTCTCTTTGGTGCGGCTGTGGTGTAAGGTGGTATGGATGTGACGCGCCCCCCTGGGCCGTGGGGTACTCGGGCCGGTCATTGCTAGGGGAGATGTCACAGTGGCGGTGACCCGGTCCGTGACTCAGGGCAGTCAATAAAAGGGGATATTTACAGGGGATTTATAGTTCGTATATAAAGTTTGTGACGCCACCTGTGGTATGCGGCTATATGGAGCCGCCGCTGCGGTGCAGAACCTCTGGAGCCGATGTTAATGCAGCAGAGTTGGTTAAGCTCTCCATAGGCAGAGCTTAGCTCCAGGACAGTGTAGAGGTTATAGATGTTGCTGTGCTGTGTAGTGCAGGGGGTGATGGCGCAGCAGTAATAATTCACAGAGACAGTGGGGTGCAGTCTTCCGGATTTACTCACAGTTCTCACTTTGCTCCTGGTTACAACTGCAGATCATAACTTCCCACATCGTCCTGTGCTTACTCAGGGCGGGGTTCAGCAAACCCACAGGTACCTTCGGAGTACATAACGGGCCCCCCTTCTGTGTGTTCCTTCTGGCCGTCTACCTGCACCTCACACCCAGTGTCCCAATCCGGTGACCGCGGACCTTGTCGGGCGACGTCTTCTCTGTCCCCTGGGTCCTCTATGGCCACCTTTTCGGTGAGTTAGATGTGGCTTTTGGCTGCAGCACCTGAAATGCTGCACCCTCCGGTTACCTATTTGAACGTTGCAATTCTCACTAGTTAGGGCCGGACCCGATCCTTCCACCGCCTGGTAGATTCGGGCATACCCCTGGGATCCTTTCTTCTTTACTCCTGGAGCCTTCTCTCTGCTCCCGTTCCTTCCTCCTCTCCTTCTCCTGGGCCTCCCTCACTCAGGCCCGCGCTTCTCCTGAGCAGACCTCCTGCAGAACTCCTGCTCCCAACTCTTCCTCTGACTCAAGACTTCCTCTCAGACTCCATTCCCCTCTAGAATGTTCCACCCTCTCTTTTATATCGCTTCTTACTGAGCTCCCCTGAACTACTTCCTCCACCCACACCCACTACATGGTTCCCCCTACTTTGGTTTCCTCCCACTCCAGCCAGGGACAGGGCTCAGCAGAGGAGCAGCGCATCTTACCCCTCCTGCCGGTCTGGAGTAGTGTAGTGTTGGATGCAGGTGTTAGGGTCCTTACTCCTTCCTTACCTGAGAGTGAGATACCACACCTCTGGGTGAGATGCAGTACCACTGTGGCGACTGAACCCGCAGGGGCACCACAGATGATGCTGCTACTCACAACTGCTGTTTCAGAATTTGCATCGATCTCGAGTGCATTGGACTCTGTGATAAGTTTATTTAACTCACAGCAGTAAGTTGTACTGAACAAACATGTATATTACACTGGAGGTCTCCTTAAAGAGGGAAAATGATTAGTGATGAGCGAGTATGTTCGGTTAACCCTTTCGCCGAGTATACTCGGCCGAGCACCGAGTATTCATAGAATGCTCGGGCTTTAAGTTTTCGTCGCTCTGTGTACATGATTTGCGACTGTTTGACAGATTTAATACATGTGAGGAATGCCTGTTTTTCCTGCATTTCTCACATGCTTTAGATCTGTCAGTCGCAAATCATGTTCACGGAGCGACGAAAACTTAAAGCCTGAGCATTCTATGAATACTCGGTTTTCGGCCGAGTATACTCGGCGAAAGGGTTAACCGAACATACTCGCTCATCACTAAATATGATGTATAGACAGCAGTGTCGGTATCGCCTCTGTGATGTATACACAGCAGTCTCGGTGTTGCCTCTGTGATACCGACACTGCTGTATATACATCACAGAGGAGACACTGGTACTGCTGTTTTCAGCAGTGGGACGAGAGTGCGGAGAGCGCTAAATCCACCCACAAAGTGTCAGGATGTAATCCTCGATTGCGGGCGCTGCAGCCTTTAGTAGTGAACGCTGTGTGCATGTGCTCGCAATGTGAAGATGGATTAAAGGGCCCCTAACCTGAGCACTGCAGACCCCAGGAATCTGCCCGAGGGCCAGAGAGAAGGACATTGCGAGCTGTAAATTCCCCACGGGCTAAGGTTCTCTACCCCTCGCTTACATGCACAGAAAATATGAGAAGAAATAAATGCTAGGGTGCGCATTATGGAGAGGCAAATGTAGAATATAATATCCCCAGGCCATCAGTGACGACCGCTGACTCTAGCATGCTCACTAAAATGAATGCTCATAGAATGCTACATGCAAAGATCATGCTATGATTAGTAGTAGGGAATATTACATCTTCAGATAAACCTTTAGATGTGGCTTTAAGTAATTTTACTTCACATTTGTTATTACTAATATTCATTATTTCTAGCATAACTTAATAAAATATTTTCTACTTGCCTAATATAATAGTGCCAAAAACCACTCCTATGGCAATAGCTAGGACTTCTGCACTTTCAGGTCCAGAGCTGCAATCTGTTTTGTCCATCACATCAGTGGTCATGTCAGGAGTTACTGACTGCTCATCAACAGAGTAAAGGCTTGGATAGAAATGCGTGTGGTTGTGTAATTCTGTCCCAGCGATGCCCCCTGTGGTATTCTGAATGCCACCCATCAGATCTGTAGTATTCCATGAGCTATTGGGGTTCTGGGTTGTAAAAGTATCGTTGTCTAGAGTGGCTGGATAATAAGTTGGGGCTGTAGACAATGTGAAATTGTTCTCTTCAAAATCTGTGACAAAGTCAGATTCTTTCGGTGTATTTGTTTCTCCCAGTGAAACGCTCTTCAGGGTAGGGAGCCTCTCATAGGTTTGGATTTCAGAAACTTCTGTTTGTGTAGTTGTGCGAGTGACAGCTCCTCCGGTGATCAACAGCAATATGTCCGCAGCAGCAGGATTCACGGGAAGAAACCATATGGCAATGGCGCTCAATAGACCTGAAAATGTAAGATTGTACAAAATGAGTGATTGTAACAATGGTAATAGTGCTTCATTAAAATGTTTCAATCTCATCTCTGCTACGTGAATGGTTAGTGTTATATACCTTGTAGAACATATGGTAAAGAGGTTTTCTGTTAGAAATAGCAGATCTTTTTGTCTGTGGCAACACCACTCTTGTCCATTTGTCTGTTAGTGCAGTTTATCCCCATTCAGATTGACAGATTAGATGCAGTTTCAGGCATGGCTGCTTGACAACAATGGCCCTGTTGCTAATAGGAAAGATTCAACTTTTTCTTCTCATTTTGCGGATTATCATTGGGGAACATGGCAGACCTTCTACACACTTTATTGCAGGGTTTGTAAGCTGTCCAGTAAGCACTTAGGCTGTGTGCCCACTATGCGTTTTTTAAGCGTTTCCGCGGCGGCAATTCCGCTGCAGAAACGCTTAAAAAACGCTTGGTAGAAGGCCTGCCATGTTCCCGAATGATAATCCGCATGTGCTGTGCACATGCTGCGGAAATTTCCGCTGCGCATTATCATTGCAGAAAAATCCGCAGCACTACCAATTATTTTGCGGAAGCGCAGCATTTTCGCCGCCATTGACTTGCATTGGATCACATGGAATCCGCATCACTGAATCTGTACATGCGGATTACATGCGTTTCAATGTGCGGATGGTACCCGGGTCTGGAGAAGAGGAGACTCTCCTCCGGACCCGGGTACCATAGTACCTGTAAAAAAAAGTATCATAAAATAAAAAATATACATTATACTTACCTTCTGATGGCCCCCGGTGTCTTTATCCGATGCGTCCTGGCTTGCCGGCAGCTAGTGGTGGACTCAAGGACCTGCCATGACATCATTTAGTCATGTGACGGGTCACGCGACTGCGGACGTCAGCAGGTCCTTTAGTGTACCGCGAGCTGCCGGCAAGCCGAGACGCATCGGATAGAGACACCGGGGGCCATCAGAAGGCAAGTATAATGTATATTTTTTATTATTCTTTTTTTTACAGGTACTATGGTACCCGGGTCCGGAGGAGAGTCTCCTCTTCTCCAAACTCGGGTACCATCCGCACATTGAAACGCATGAAATCCGCATGTACAGATGCAGTGATGCGGATTCCATGTGTTCCAATGCAAGTCAATGGCGGCGAAAATGCAGCGCTTCCGCAAAATAATTGGTAGTGCTGCGGATTTTTCCGCAATGATAATCCGCAACGGAAATTTCCACAGCATGTGCACAGCACATGCAGATTATCATTGGGGAACATGGCAGACCTTCTACCAAGCGTTTTTTAAGCGTTTCTGCAGCGGAATTGCCGCTGCGGAAACGCTTAAAAAACGCATAGTGGGCACACAGCCTAATATTTATTTTTTACCATTCTTTCAGTCACACTATATAAATCCATGCCGGTTGAATGGATTTATATAGTGTGACCAAGTTGTCAAGCACTTTCCAAGTGATGCTAAAATCGCTTGGAAAGTGCTTGACAACCCGCATGCGGAAATGCAAGTGAAGAACGCTTCACATCCGCATGTCCCTGGCAGGAAAAACGCATGTACAATCCGCATGCGTTTCTTCTGCCAGGGAGATGCAGAAACGCTCAGGAAAAATCCGGAGCATTTCGCCTTTCAAGGGTTGTTTCATCTTCTGAAGCAGGAGCCCAATGCTCCTCAGCCTTCGAGCTTTCTACTTGCTGGAGGATGGAGAGTGCACTCCTGCTTGATCAACAGTTTGGAGCAGCGGCATCTTTGCACTACCGGCCTGAACTGTGCGCTCTCTGATGCTGCTATACGAGTCAGTTTTGCCTCTTCATCACTGGAAGAGAAGTAGTTAGCCAGGGCCAGCAATACTGCCAGCTTCAGAGCAGGCCACAAATGTACATGTGTCTGCACAAACGGTTAGAAATCGACTCCATGAGGGTGGTATGAGGGCCCGATGTCCACAGATGGGGGTTGTGCTCCTAGTCCAACACCGTGCAGGACGCTTTGCATTTGTCACAGAACACCAGGATTTGCAAAGTCGCCACTGGCGCCCTGTGCTCTTCACAGATGAAAGCAGGTTCACACTGAGCACATGTGACAGACGTGACAGAGTCTGGAGACACCGTGGAGAGCGATCTGCTGCCTGCAACATCCTTCAGCTTGACCGGTTTGGCACTGGGTCAGTAATGGTGTGGGGTGGCATTTCTTTGGAGGGCCGCACAGCCCTCCATGTGCTCGCCAGAGGTAGCCTGACTGCCATTAGGTACCGAGATGAGATCCTCAGACCCCTTGTGAGACAATATGCTGGTGCGGTTGGCCCTTGGTTCCTCCTAATGCAGGACAATGCCAGACCTCATGTGGCTGGAGTGTGTCAGCAGTTCCTGCAAGATGAAAGCATTGAACCTATGGACTGGTCCCCGAACCTGAATCCGATTGAGCACATCTGGGACATCATGTCTCGCTCCATCCACCAACGTCACGTTGCACCACAGACTGTCCAGGAGTTGGCGGATGCTTTAGTCCAGGTCTGGGAGGGGATCCCACAGGAGACCATCCGCAACCTCATCCGGAGCATGCCCAGGCGTTGTAGGGAGGTCATACGGGCACGTGGAGGCCACACACAATACTGAGACTCATTTTGACTTGTTTTAAGGACATTACATCAAAGTTGGATCAGCCTGTAGTGTGTTTTTCCACTTTAATTTTGGGGGTGACTTCAAATCCAGGCCTCCATTGGTTAATAAATTTGATTTCCATTGATGATTATTGTGTGATTTTGTTGTCAGCACAGTCAACTTTGTACAGAACAAAGTATTCAATGAGAATATTTCATTCATTCAGATCTAGGATGTGTTATTTGAGTGTTCCCTTTATTTTTTTGAGCAGCGTAATAGTGGTTTTAGTTTTCTGGTAATTTAAGGAGTTGTCCGGGACAGGGACTTTTACACATGGAATCTTAAGGGCTCATCCAGATTATCATATTTTTAGTTCAAGTGTGATTAGACAAAACATAGAATCGAAGTTAGTGATGAACGAGCGTGCTTGTTTAACCCTTTAACCGAGTATGCTCGGGTGCTTACAGAGTATCTTCGGCGTGCTCGTATATTATATTCAAGTCCCTGTATCTGCATGATTTATGGCTGTTAGCCTCAACACATGCAGGGATTGCCTGTTTGTTAGCATCCACACATGTGATGATTCCCTAACAGCCACAAATCATGCTGACGCAGGGACTCGAACATAATATACGACATAATATACGAGCACACCAAAGATACTCGGTATACTTTTTATCTCCATTGAGAACCATTCAGAAACTGCAAGTGGCTTTTACTGGGGTGCCGGCTCCCATTGTTCGGCTGCTAAGTGACACCGCACCTATTGCATATCAACAGCTATGACCTGAGGAAGCGGACGGGTATGTCCGTGAAACGCGTTGTCTATTAGCTTATTGTTACAATAAAGTAGAGTTATCCATACTGCTTACCTGTCTTCATTTTCACTGGTGGAGCTCGGATCTATCAGCACCACTCTTCATCCGTAAATCTGACATCTTCATATCCCTTGGATATTTGTGCTGTCTGCAGCCGCCGGTCGATTCCTTCTCGTTGTGCAGATCACAACTGATCAAGGTGAGCAACTCTCATTGCATACCTACATTGTTGTATTGGGTAACGGTGCTATTGCGCTTCCTCTCTTTACTTATTTTCAAAGATACTCAGTAAGCACCCGAGCATGCTCTGTTAAAGGGTTAAACGAGCACGCTCGCTCATCACTATTCGCAATCAAATCAATGTTATTCTATGGGGCCGTGCATACAGTATGTCCGAGTCTGTCCGAGGACAAAATCTCAGCATGCTTGAGTTGTATCAGATATTCGGATGGCACTTGGCCATGAAAGTCAATGAGTCTGTGGAAAATATCGGACTGCACTCGAATGACGTCTGAGATCAATCCGATCATGAACTGACAGAATGGAGAAATAGTCTTTTTTCCTTTTACTCATCAGAGAAAATCGTATCACACTCTGATCAGAGCGTGATTAGCATAATCAGCCTGATTCTCTGGGATGGGAGAAAATACTGTCGTGTGACCCTAGCCTTAGGGCAGATGCAGACGAGCGTATTTTTGGTCTGAGTGCGATCCGACAAAACATACGATTGCACTGTTAGTCTATGGGGCCGTGCACATGTCCGATTTGTTTTCCTGAGATGGAGACTGTGAGGAAACAAATCACTGCATGCCCAAGTTTGATCCGATATTTGGGTTGCACTCAGCCTTGCAAGTCAATGAGTGCGTTGAAAACTCCAGACTGCACTTGGATGATATCTGAGTGCAGTCAGATTTCTGCTCACTGACAGAATCGAGAAAATTGAGAATTTTTTTTTCTCCATCTTCTCCTCATCTGATAGAATCGGATCACGCTATGATCAGAGTTTGATCAGAATGTGATTTGTATAATTGACCCAGTTCTCTCGGATGAGAAAATCTACGGCCGTCTGCACCTGCCCTAACTTTGCATAATATACTCACTGTTGGGGTATGTTACACAATGCAATTATGGTCTTTTTCTTGCTACAATTTTTTAAAATCACTGAAAAATTGTCTTTTTTTTTTTTACACAATTTTTGAAAGTTGGCCAAAATAACACAATTTTTAGTCATTTTGGAAAATCGAAGCAAAAACTGCACCACCATCACGTCATGTGGACATAACCTTGGGATTCTACATTTTCTACACTCCCCGTGTTCATCACATAACCGTTTCACATACGATTTGCACGCAGCCAATCATGCCAATTTCCACTTTTCTTTTTTGACGTAATTGAAAGAGGGAAAAGAAAGTGGTTGGTAAATTGCATGTAGAGTGTTCCCGTGATGTGCACACGGAGTGTGGAAAGAGTGTAATTCTATCGGTCACTACAGTACACACCGCTCTGCTCGGATTCTCCATGTTTGGAGTTCACATGATGAGTGGTTTCTTTATTTTTTGCTGCACATTTTCATGAGCAAAAATACGCAGCATCTTTCAGTTCCAGCAAAGTGGATGCGATCTCTATATACGGTAAATCTCATGCCCGCTGTGCAGTTTTTAACGCTGCAGAAATTGACCAGTGTGTTTTTTAATCTGCAGCTTGTCAATTTCTCCTGTGATAAATGAGTTTTAACTGTGGATGTTCACTGTAGACTTGAATGCTGTATGGAAAATCTGCAGATTTCTGCATGTATTTTTATGCCGCTGTCACACTCGGGTCAGGAGAGCCGACGGCCAGTCCTGGCATTGTGATGTTATACGGCCGTCTAGCTGTGCCCTTAAAGTCCTTGTAAAGTCATGTGTCCCCTTCTGCTGACCCAAGGAAACCCATAGACCTCACTACACTAAGCCACTTACTTTAGCAGCCGGATATTTGGCATTGTTCAGATAATGAAAAAGACTTGTAGAAGAATCCCTGATATGTTGGCCTGGGGTGAAACGTAGATTTCCATCATTTTACTACCAAACTACATTTTTTTTCACTGGTGAGAGATGTGGTGGTATCTACACCAAAAGGTGGCTGAAATATCTATCTATCTACATACATACATACAGTTATATGAAAAAGTTTGGGCACCCCTATTAATCTTAAGCATAATGGTTTTTAAAAATTGGTGTTTTTGCAACAGCTATTTCAGTTTGATATATGTAATAACTGTTGGACACAGTAATGTTTCTGCCTTGAAATGAGGTTTATTGTACTAACAGAAAATGTGCAATCTGCATTCAAACAAAATTTGACAGGTGCATAAGTATGGGCACCTCACCAGAAAAGTGACATTAATATTTAGTAGATCCTCCTTTTGCAAAAATAACAGCCTCTAGTCGCTTCCTGTAGCTTTTAATGATTTCCTGGATCCTGGATGAAGGTATTTTTGACCATTCCTCTTTACAAAACAATTCCAGTTCAGTTAAGTTTGATGGTCGCAGAGCATGGACAGCCCTCTTCAAATGATCCCACAAATGTTCAATGATATTCAGGTCTGGGGACTAGGATGGCCATTCCAGAACATTGTAATTGTTCCTCTGCATGAATGCCTGAGTAGATTTGGAGCGGTGTTTTGGATCATTGTCTTGCTGAAAGATCCATCCCCTGCGTAACTTCAACTTTGTCACTGATTCTTGAACATTATTGTCAAGAATCTGCTGATACTGAATGGAATCCATGCGTCCCTCAACTTTAACAAGATTCCCGGTGCCGGCATTGGCCACACAGCCCCAAAGCATGATGGAACCTCCACCAAATTTTACTGTGGGTAGCAAGTGTTTTTCTTGGAATGCTGTGTTTTTTTTGCCGCCATGCATAACACCTTTTTGTATGACCAAACAACTCAACCTTGGTTTCATCAGTCCACAGGACCTTCTTCCAAAAAGAAATTGGCTTCTCCAAATGTGCTTTTGCATACCTCAGCCAACTCTGTTTGTGGTGTCCTTGCAGAAACGGCTTCTTTCGCATCACTCTCCCATACAGCTTCTCCTTGTGCAAAGTGCGTTGTATAGTTGACCGATGCACAGTGACACCATCTGCAGCAAGTTGATGCTGCAGCTCTCTGGAGGTGGTCTGAGGATTGTCCTTGACTGATCTCACCATTCTTCTTCTCTGCCTTTCTGATGTTTTTCTTGGCCTGCCACTTCTGGCCTTAACAAGAACTGTCCCTGTGTTCTTCCATTTCCTTACTATGTTCCTCACAGTGGAAACTGACAGGTTAAATCGTTGAGACAGCTTTTTGTATCCTTCCCCTGAACAACTATGTTGAATAATCTTTGTTTTCAGATCATTTGACAGTTGTTTTGAGGAGCCCATGATGCCACTCTTCAGAGGAGATTCAAACATGAGAACAACTAGCAAGTGGCCACTTTAAGTAGCTTTTCTCATGATTGCATACACCTGGCTATGAAGTTCAAAGCTCAATGAGGTTACAAAACCAAAAAAAGTGCTTTAGTAAGTCAGTAAAAAGTAGGTAGGAGTATTTAAAACAAGAAAATGATAAGGGTGCCCATACTTATGCACCTGTCAAATTTTGTTTGAATGCAGATTGCACATTTTCTGTTAAAACAATAAACCTCATTTCAAGGCAGAAACATTACTGTGTCCAACAGTTATTACATATATCAAACTGAAATAGCTGTTGCAAAAACACCACTTTTTATAAAACATTAAGCTTAAGATTAATAGGGGTGCCCAAACTTTTTCATATAACTGTACATACATACATACATACACACACACACATGCATACAGTACAGACCAAAAGTTTGGACACACCTCATTTAAAGATTTTTCTGTATTTTCATGACTATGAAAATTGTACATTCACACTGAAGGCATCAAAACTATGAATTAACACATGTGGAATTATATACTTAACAAAAAAGTGTGAAACAACTGAAAATATGTCTTATATTCTAGGTTCTTCAAAGTAGCCACCTTTTGCTTTGATGACTGCTTTGCACACTCTTGGCATTCTCTTGATGAGCTTCAAGAGGGAGTCACCGGAAATGGTTTTCACTTCACAGGTGTGCCCTGTCAGGTTTAATAAGTGGGATTTCTTTCCTTATAAATGGGGTTGGGACCATCAGTTGTCTTGTGCAGAAGTCTGGTGGATACACAGCTGATAGTCCTACTGAATAGACTGTTAGCTGCTTTTTACTTGCCATAATACAAATTCTAAGTAAAGAAAAACGAGTGGCCATCATTACTTTAAAAAATGAAGGTCAGTCAGTCCGAAAAATTGGGCAAACTTTGAAAGTGTCCCCAAGTGCAGTTGCAAAAATCAACTGGTACAAAGAAACTGGCTCACATGAGGACTGCCCCAGGAAATGAAGACCTAGAGTCACCTCTGCTTCTGAGGATAAGTTTATCCGAGTCACCAGCCTCAGAAATCGCAGGTTAACAGCAGCTCAGATTAGAGACAAGAAAGCCATAAAATGACTTTCTTGGGAGACAACACCCACCCTCTTTTTTTTTTTTAATTGTTGCCCCATTGGGCATTTGTGTTTGTCATTTTTCTCTGCTTCTCCTACTGCTTTTCTCACGAACTGAATAGCTTAAAAGGGAATCTGTCACCCCTTTGGAGTTATCAGACCTCTAATATGGGCATACAGGTTATAGAAATGTAAATCTATACTTACTTGTATGCCCCATATTAGAGGTCTGATTGCAGAGAAATCTATTTTTATTCATTCAGTTTTTCTAGGCTTGGCGTCCAGGGAACGCCAAGAAATGCCCGCCTATATGCTTAATTTAAATATCCCCCCCCTCCCCTGCACGTCACAGGGCCCTGTGATGTGCAGTCTAGAGCTGAACATCCCGTGCATGCGCAATGCGCCTATAGCTGAAGGCGCGGTTTTTATTTTTCTCCTTGTGCTATTTTACTTGTCTGCTCCCGTGTGCAGGTGCCGGGAGTCAATGTGACTTCCTCTCCAGTGACCTCCGGTGTGTGCAACAATGAGGTTTGGTCCAAACTTCCTCCCAACATCCTGCTATCCGGGAGGAAGTGGATGAATGAAGGCTACAAGAAAGGAATTTAATGGTAAATCCAAAAATATTCTTTTCTATGCGCAGTGTTTTGCAATTGGAGCCCTCAGAAGGAGCAGGCATGTTTAAATACAACATGCTTGATCTCCACCCCACCCTATATGAACCTTATAAGTTTTTCTGGTCCTGCTATAAACAGTGGGCTTGTTCCATATTAGACTGTGTGTGGCTATCTTTATGTCATCCGTTTGAATGGTTTGGTAGTGTTTCTTCTGTAGTGCTACTTCTTCTCGAATGCTGATATATGAGAACGGGACCACCACTTTCCCACCAGATGGGAGCTCTGGAAAATGGAACCCGCACCTCTCAGACATTTCTGGTACATACTTTTCATATGCCACAAGTGGTTAGAATAGAAATACTGATTCAAGTATTGAGACCCTTGGGAGTGGTTCAATATGATACTGGCACCCTTAGGGCACAGTCAGATGGCCATTTAAACCGGACCGAGATCGAACAGCAACGCTCGGATTGGCGATGGATCTCCCGACAGGAGCGTAACAGCTGCATAGAAATGTGAATCTGTCACGCTCAGGTCGGGAGAGCCGCTGGCCAGTCCGAGCATTGTGATCCAATTTATACGGCCGTCTAACTGCGCCCCTGGGGTAGATACGGTTGTGCACTCTGTTTTAGGCCTCCATGTTATATATGCTTTTTAGTTCTTCTTGGCCAGACTTAGTCATTTTTATGACTATTTATTACACATTTTCATTAGTATTGCTTACAGTTAGCATTTTACAGTTCAAGCTTTTGCATTGGAATGGTTTGTATTACTATTCTTTTATGTGAGTTTAGTAAAACATCTATTGATAAATTTTCAGTATTTAGATCTGTTCTTTTAATTGGGAAACTGGAACATTAAAACCTATGGAACAGAGTGGAGATGTGAGTGTGCGCATATATAGGATTTATAGTAGAGAGAAATGACAGGCAGGATCTGGGTAATAACTGAAGATCCTGTGAGTGAAATGGATGAAAGGAGCGTTCCTGCAGCGGTGCATATAACGGGACTGCTTGCTAGTCACTTTTTATGTTTTCAGAAAAGTATTAACTCAAGAATGTGACATGAGTCGCTGGTAGTTACACAATTACATGCTTAGTTAATGTGAGAAAAGGGGAGTTTGATGATTAGACACTGGACCCAACACAATTTGTTTTACATGGGTCAGCTCACTTCCTTCCAAGTCATCAGATGTCTTTTTACCTTATTTTACTAGCTATAGAAAAAACATAGTGACTAGCCCCATTCCTCGACTCACATGCTTATTCACATAGGCAAATGGATATGTTATTTCTAAGGAGATAAGTGGCTGCTGACACTTTCTGGCTTCACTCACACAAATGTGATTCCATGAACTGAAATCCAACCAGTTACGTTTCCTAATAAGCCATTAAGGCCCTCATACTCATTAGATCACAGTTAGCCAAATGATCGGTTGGCCGACAGCCATCTCTCCCTACTCCCCCATACACAGAAGTGACCCTGTCCTCTTTTTGAGACACCAACTACCAGGCTCCTCTGGTGGCACCTTATCTCCAGGTAGAATCCAAGGATCGGCTACTGAAATCCAACAGGCTGGATCCTTCGGCCTCATCTATCGAGTGAGAGTCCGGAGACCCTCATACACGAGACTGTCAGTCGATATTGCCGGGTTCGATCGACTTAAGTCTAATGTGTACGGGGACCTTTATATTAAATTTTAGAATTATTCAACTGTAGGGCATCAATGAGATTGGAGACGCGTTTGCATTTTAAATGATCTTGAAGGGTTCTCTCTCTACTGTATCATATCGCTTTACATCTATAATGGCCTGGACCCTAGAAGCCATTTAAGCTGCCATAGAATTCTTGTAAAGTGAAAGCGTATGGTATCATTTACACACATGTATTCATGTTGTGATTATCTCGCATCAAGGTTACCAGATACTACAGGCCATAACGCTGTGAAAAGTTGCGTCACCTATTTTGTACTGAACCAAAGTTACTTACGTTATGTAAATATGGTATATCTATAGAAAGACTGTGAAATCATGTTTAGAAGTGGACATACCCTTAACGTTTTTCAAGGAAGGGAAGGTCTGCTTTTGTTAGTATGCTAGTAATATACAGTCACGCTTCGGACACAGGTTTACAGGGTCCGCCTGCCAGGATCGGCACGTTATTGGTATCCCCATAAGTATAACTACACAGCATAATCATTCATAAAACAAACACAGTAATGATGTTTTCACCCGCTCACCAAATTAAAATGAATTTCTTATGTATACATTTACCATAATGGTATTTATAAAAAGTACAACCTGTCCAGCAAAATTCAAGGTGGCAAGAATAAAAAAGATATAAATTCTCTTATAAATTTGTGTACGTTTTAAAAGGGTATTCTCACGTTTCAAAGTTTTCCTCTATTCATTGGACAGGATATAATTTTCCGATTGCTAGGGAGCCTAGCGATCCAAAGATTCTGGGTTCTACAGAGATTTGTGTGAACAGTAGGAAGGTTAATCATGCGCACTGCCACCATTAATTCTACTGGGAGTGCTGACGACCAGCTGAGTGCTGCACTCCGCCATCTAAAGATTTTTAGATTTCTTAAAATTCCTGTGCGGGATCTCTCTCACTTCTCCGGTGATGGTTTACAGGCTACAGCACACATCACCGCTGCAGCCGATCACGGAGGTCAATGGCTCATGGCGTCACTCAATCCCTCGTGCCATCCACTTTGGCAGAGCTCCATGATTGGCTGCAGCAGTGATGTGTGCTGGAGCCATGTTGTCACCACTGCAGCCTGTATATATTCACAGGAGCAGCAGCGGAGAGGCAGGACTGGACCTGGGGAGGGTGAGTAAGAGGTCTTTATGTTATTCATTCTTTTAATTTAACCAAGCACTGGCCAATTTGGTGGAAAACTATTCCTGAAAACCCCTTTAATAACACTGATGTAAAGCATCTGTTACTGCTCCATACACTTTCTGGCACCAGGTACATTTCTGCTTAAAGAATACAATTACATTTTAACCCGCAGTAATGGTTCTTTCCACGCATTAAGGCAAGTTCTCTGTGTTACACATGTACCTGTAATATATTAGTTATGCACCAAGGCAGTTATTGCCCTGCAGCAAAGCCATGAAAATTACAACCTATTAGTAGCAATTGTGGCTGCAGGACAAGGTGAAACGCCCTGCTGTACTCATATGTATAACTCTAACATATTCCAAAGTGCTGTACAGAAGTTATCATGCACACAACTTTATGCCACGCCTGCAACATATAGTAATGCCAGGTACTTGTGCCCACCAGTCTCTACACGCACATTAGTGACTACAGCTTATTACACAGGTGTCAAAGAGGGGGGAGGTTTGGTGACCATGTTCATGCATATGGACCATGCATATGGTTGTCGGCATCTGCCAGAAAGGAGGCGCAGCTAAAATAAAACACTTTTCTAATTATATGGCACTCACTCATTCTATTCCCTCCGACAATCCCGTAAAATCATCTATGCTTCAAGCAAAAAGTATCTATAAGTTTACAGTGATATTTCATGTCGTTTTCAGCTTGAAATACAAGAAAACATGTGGCTGCTAGTAGATGATCACAATAATCCCATATTATCCACAGAGATCAATGAAGAGGTAGAAGCAAACATGCGTACATCTATGTTATATGATACTGTATATACATATATGTATCAGCTGGTGAGTAGTAGATATGGGGACTGACCTGCCAGCAGTAGGACTCCCAGTCCACATTTGCTTTTCATGTCCACATTGATGGTCTTGTAGCAGAAGTCTGGGAAGGACGGATATATTGTAAGGCAAATGGTGCTCTTACCTTCTGCTGCCTCCGAATGTAGAGGAAGGTGCAGGGTACAAGTGACCGGGACCAGCCTGTCCCTCCTCCTTCCAGGCTCTCAAGGCTGAACTCTTAAGGAGAGGGGAATGGGTTTGCTTTGTTGGAGGAGAAATCTTATTTTATCAAGTGTGCAAATAGACAAGATACTGACTGAATGAGGAGTTTTTCCTGTTTTTTTTGTTGTTGTTAATGAATTATTTTTCTCCTTAAAGTGAACCTGTCACCCGAAAAACCGCTATTAACTTGCATGGGGATATGGGGTTAATCTGCAGGTTAATAGTGTTGCTAGTTAGCCAAACAGGCCACTAATTAGTCTATGTAGGTCAAAAAAATCCATAAGACATCCTAAACAAGAACAAGACCTCCTCACTTCATATATAACAAAAAGTAATACTTTATTGTACACATTTAAAAAAAACCACCATAAAAATGTCTATGGGGGATACAAAAACATGATCAACACAAGAGAAAAAAAGCTGGAGTGTAGAGACACACCAACGTACGTATGGGATCAAAATATATTCCACGGCTATCCTCAACGTTATCACACATTGCACACATGTCTCTATAGAATAAATGTAACACTGTGGTTAATATGACAAAAAAATGATAATACATCTATTTGTATTCCATGATACCATTCAAATATTTAGATTCCGTATAAAGAAAAGAAGAACATTATAGATGTCCACAGTTGCCCAGGAAGTGTTTTGTCCTCATATATAAATAGACAAAAATGCCACAAAGAAGTCGATCAAAAAACACAGTCACCATATGTATAATAAATGGCCGTGCCTACCAGTAATTTGATAACCACTAAACATATTCGGCTAATGCCGGGTACAGGTCCACACAAGTATTAAACACATGATCTATAGGTATAATTTGTTACATATATTTGTTTGCATCTCTCTCATGCCTCAAGCATAGCTTATAGTCATTATGCATAAAGTGCTTGGTGCTGCGCTTATCCCTTATGGGTTAATAGTAAACTGTTCCTGACTGGGATGTGCAAACTAGGGGTTGCCTTCTGATGAAGCCTGATGCGAAACGCGCATCAAGGGGTGCAGGATGAGACACTCCAAGAGTGGGTAATGTATGGTCTTTCTGTTCATCTTATGCTGGCTAGTATAGCACATTGCACTTTTTAATACGGAGCGTAGTTTGCACATCCCAGTCGGAAACAGTTTACTATTAACCCATAAGGGATAAGTGCAGCACCAAGTCACAGTGACTCGCCGGTAACTGTGCACAAGATCCCTGCAGTACTATGACAAAAGACGGGAGGAAGAAGTGCGCAGGTGTGGGATTTGGCAGCAGCAACGGCAGGGGAGGGTGGAAACATTATAATTCACACAGGAGGCGGGGACATCTTGCGGGCCCCGGGACGTGAACACATCAGCAACTTGTAGGAATAAAAAGACATTTCACAGCAACAAGACCTCTAATATGAGGCATACAGGTAGGTATAGATTTACATTTCTATCACCGATATGTCCATATTAGAGGTCAGATAAGTCCCACCGGGTGACAGATTACCTTTAATCAGTCAGGCAGCTTTCAAAAAGGATTTTATAGCCATTCTGAATTTCCAAAGTAAGTACACTCATCGGGTCTAAGCGATCTACAGCAGGTGAGATAAGTACTGAACACGTTCAATACTAATTTTACCCGCTGTATATAAAAACATGCAGTTTGTATTTCAAAACACGCAAAATTATTAGAGAGAAGTAGATCTTTGCAAAGGTCAATTAAATCAAGTCTTTGCTTATGTATGCAATGTTTCAGCTCTTCTGCCTTTTTCAAGCATTCTGGATTATTGTAAAATCTGGTGACAGATCCGCTTTAATTCCCGAGCCTATTTTCACCTACATGACCAGGCCAAATTTTACAATTCTGACCAGTTTCACTTTATGAGGTATCGATGTAAATACTTTTATGCCAAAAATGACAAAAGTATTCTTGGGGTGATACCTTTATTGGCTAACCAGAAAATATATATATATGCAATAAAGGTATCACCCCAAGAATACTTTTGTCATTTTTGGCATAAAAGTATTTACATCTATTTTTCTGGCTAGCACGGTACCACAATATAACTTTATGAGGTAATAACTCTGGAACGCTTGAACGGATCCCAGTGTTTGTGAGATTATTTTGTTGTGACATATTGTACTTCATGATAGTGGTAAAATTTGTTCGATATGACTTACGTTTATTTGTGAAAAAAAGGAAATTTGGTGAAAATGGAGAATTTTTTTGCCATTTTCAAACTTTTCATTTTTATGCCCTTAAATCAGAGTTATGTCACACAAAATAGTTAATAAATAACATTTTCCACAGGTCTACTTTACATCAGCATAATTTTTTAACCAATTTTTTTTTAGGAAGTTATAAGGGTTAAAAGTTGACCAGTGATTTCTCATTTTTACAAAATTTACAAAACCATTTTTTAGGGACCACATCACATTTCAAGTGACTTTGAGGGATCTATATGACAGAAAATACCCAAAAGTTACATCATTCTAAAAACTGCACCAGGTGCTTCACAGGAACTGAAGCAATGTGGAAGGAAGAAATTAACATTTAATTTTTTTTCACAAAATTTTTACTTTAGACCCAAATTATTATATTATCACAAGGGTAACAAAAGAAAATGAACACCAGAATTTGTCGTGCAATGTCTCCTAAGTACGCAGATACCCAATATGTGGAGGAAAACTACTGTTTGGGAGCACGGCAGGACTCGGAAGGGAAGGAGGACCATGTCACATTTTGAACGCAAAATTGGCTGAAATCAAGAGTGGAAGCCATGTTGCGTTTGGAGCGCCCCTGATGTGCCTAAACAGTGGAAAAACCCCACAAGTGACCCCATTTTGGAAACTAGACCCCCCCAAGGAACTTGTCTAGATGTGTGGTGAGCACCTTGAACCACCAGGTGCTTCACAGAAGTTTATAACGTATAGCCGTGAAAAGAAAAAAATAAAATTTTCCACAAAAATGTTCTTTTAGCCCCCAATTTTTTATTTTCACAAGGATAACAGGAGAAAATGGATTCAAAATTTGTTGTGTAATTTCTCCCGAGTACGCTGATACCCCATATCTGAGGGAAAACTACTCTTTGGGCACACGGCAGGGTTTGGAAAGGAAGAAGTAACGTTAGGAACGCAGACCTTGATGTAATGGTCTGCGGGCATCATGTCGCGTTTGGAGAGCCCCTGATGTGCCTAAACAGTAGAAACCCCCCACTAGAGACAAGTGACTCTATGTTGGAATTGATCTAGTGTTTTCCTGGTATGTGAAGTTTTTAATGTGGCGGCATATGTGAGTTGTGTAGAATGCATCAGGTTGGCATATGTGAGTAGTGTAGAATGCATCAGGTTGGAATAGGAGTTGTGTAGAGTGCATCAGGTTGGCATATATGAGTCGTGTAAGTCAGAAATAAATTTATTAGTCCATGGATGAGTGGTAGACTCTGAAACAGTCTTTCATACACAGAGCAGGTTTGTCAAGGCAGGTGTCACACTGATAAATGGTGTCCTTTCGTATTCACCTTCTGTAACACACTTTGCACCTTTTTTGTGACCTTCTTCTCTTTGAAGTTTGAGGGACCTCACCGGGGAAATCTTGCCCTGGTACAACATGGGCACCTTCAGTCCCGGAAGTACTGGGACCCGCTCCTTCCTGACTGCCAAATATTAGGGCCTTGATCACTACTTCCTGGAACTGAAGGAAGGTCCCGGTCTGGCCTGCACATCATGATAGCACAAAAGATTTATATATTGCCATCTGTACAATGTGCACGTCCAGCTTCTTGTACCATACCATGGCTTTTCTTATGGCACTATACGGCTGGAGGACTTGATCAGAAAGATCAACTCTCCCCATGTTCTTGTTGTACCCCAGGACACACTCTGGTTTGGGGACCAGTGTAGTGGAACCTCGTACAGCGGTGGGGGTGCTGCCATCACCATGTATGGTGGTCAAATAAAGGACATCCCTCTTGTCCTTGACCACCAGCATGTTGTTGCTACATTGGGCTCTACTCTCCCCCTTTCTGAGCAGCTGCCCAATTAGCACCCTAGGGAGACCTCTCTGATTTTTGCAGACAGCACTGTATACTGCAGTAGCTTGCACAGAGAGGGACTTGAAGAGTGGGATGCTGGTATAAAAGTTATCTACATAGAGGTGATAACATTGATCCAGCAGTGGGTGCACCAAATCCCACACAATTTTCCCACTCACTCCCAGGGCTGGGGGACTTTCAGGGGGTTGAATCCAGGTGTCCTTCCCTTCATAAACCCTAAACTTGTAGGTGTACCTTGAGGTACTCTCACACAGTTTGTAGAGCTTACTTCCGTACCTGGCCCTCTTGCTGGGCAGGTATTGCCGGAATTTGACCCTCCCCTTGAAATGTATTAGGGACTCATCCACGCAGATGTCCCTTTGGGGAACGTACACCTCAGCAAACTTGTTGCTGAAGTGATCAATGACCGGCCGAACGTTGAAAAGTTGGTCAAAGTTGGAGCATTATCACTGTAATGCAAAAATTTGTGGATGGCCTAAAAGCGTTTATGGGTCATAGCCATGCGGAACACTGGAGTGTTGTATAAAACATCAACACTCCAATATTGCCGAAGCTCTGGCTTCTTCACTATCCCCATGTGAAGAACAAGGCCCCAAAACTTAATTATTTCTATCGCGTCTACAGGGGACCAGTTGGCAAATGATGAAGTGGGATTTTGGGATGAAAATTGCTGGGCGTACAAATTTGTCTGGCACACCATGAGATTTACAAAATCCTCAGAGAAAAAGACTTTAAAAAAGTCAATTTCTGTGAGGACGGCAGTGTCAAATTAGATTTCTGATTGCGCCACAAAATCAGGCTTATAATTTTCAGGAGGTGAGGTCCATATGGGGTCAGTAACGGTGGGCTCTGGTTCATTTTCTGTCCTGGGGCGTCTGCGTGGCGGTTCGCTATCACTTGAGGAAGAGGATGAGTAAAGGAAGGTGGGATCGTCTCCCTCACTAACTGTGCCAGAGGCAAAGAAAGCGTATGCCTCCTCCGCTGAATACTGGGTTTGGGACGAGCGGGACAACATTTTTTCATGTATGCGGTGTTTGTGTGTGTACCAAATTTTATTCAGGCGTGTGTGTGTGTGTGGTGTAAACCTTTTTTTATTTAAAAGAGACAAAAAAAAGAGAGAAAATAATCTAGAAAGAAAAAGATAAAAATAAAATAAAAATTTGGTAAAATAAAAAACAAACTTGCTAAACGGATGTCAGTAAAAAACAAATTACTGAGCGTCTGCAACTGACTCTAACCCTGACTATATTCAGTAGAAAATACTGTGGCAGTCGCCAATTACTACAGTATATTTTTATTGTCACTAATTTAGGCCTATTAACTTATCTAAATAATTTTTTCTTCTTTTTTCACACAAAAACAAACAACAAGAAGCCAATCAGTGATTTGTCACGGACCACAGCTCGACGGCTGTAGGATGCACGCCCGGAAGTGATTCTTTTCTTCTGAGTTGACACTAACCCTGACTAAATTCAATAAAAAAAATACTGTAGTTTAAGCTGATTACTATGGTATATTTTTACTGTTCCTAATCTAGTCCGATCAACTAATCTAAATTATTTTTTATTCAATTATTTTTTCACACAAGAAAACAAACAAAAAACCAACAACCGGAGGCTGATCAGTGATTTGTGTCACCGACCAGCGCTGTAGGACGCACGAATGGATGTTGTGCAAAAAGGGAATAATAAAAAATAGGACAGGAAAAAGAAAAGTCCTGGCCAAAAGCAAGCACGGGTACCAATCAGTGATGTGCAGCTGTAGGACGGATACACGGAGTAGTGCAAAAGGGTAAAGGGAATTAGGGGGGAAAAAAAAGTCCTGGAAAACAGCGCTCAGCAGCTGCCGGACGCTCGAACAAAAAAAACTGCCAAAAATCGAGCGATCAAGTACTGATCAGCGATTAAGTACTGATCAGAGCTCGTTGGCAGAAGGGAGGGTGGAGAGAGGATTAGGGAGAGGGGGAAAAAGGGGGTAGAGGGGGATTGGAGTGAATTAGGAAAAATCTAGGGATCAGGAATGTCTTCTTTCAGGAATCCCAGGATCACCTGCAGCAGTGATGGCACCATAAGGCTCAGCACAGCGTGACAGAACGAAACAGTAACTGCCCTGTACACGTCTGTGTGGTCAGATCCCGTTTGTGCACTCCGATTGGTGCGATCGGATGATGACTTCGATTGCACCAATCAGAGCTGGCCCTAGTGACACAGTCGTTGCTAGGCTCCAGCCTATGATCGGTGCTCTTACAGCACAAATCATAGGCTGGACATAAGTGTTTCAGGCAATTTAATTCCTGAAACACGGAAAGAGCTGTGATTAGCTGTTGAATTGAACAGCCAATCACAGCGATCGTAGTTGCGGGAGGTGGGGGGCCACACCCCCCCCCATAGCTACGAATCCTGGTTCCCTGCTGGCAGAAACAGCAGGCACCTTCATGTGATCACCGAGCGTTTAGTTATGGTGATTGCATGAATGACATGACTTCTATATACTTCATTGGTGGGGTATTGCCCACACCTGTTACTTCCCACAGGCGAGTTTGAACAACCATCACATGCATAAAACAAAGTTGTTTACTCACAATTTTGGAAAGGTGGCAATAATTGTGTTCGACCGATTTTTGGAGTATTGTGTGAAATTATGCCCAATCTGCCTTTTTTTCCTGTTTTTTTTGTGTTGTTCCAACACACACAAAGGAAATAAACATGTGTATAACAAAACATGTGTAATTCCAATAATTTTCTAGGAGAAATACTTCATTTTCTGGAAAAATTTCAAGAGTGCCAACACTTTTGGCCATGACTGTATATTACTGGCTGCAGTATAAGTAGAGGGAATGTTGTTTAAACACTCAAGATAACTCATTTTATGTGTGTTACCTTGACTATAGAAAGGGAAGCCCAGAGAGCATGGGTCTTTGAGATACCTGTGGTTATTTAAAGGGTAATGACCTATTATTGGCTGCATGGTGATCAGACATTACAGGAAAATCATAAAATGAGAGAGTCTGGGACATTTATGACAACAATGGAAGGAAGGGTCAGTGAAAAAACAGGATTTTTGGTTACTCACCGTAAAAATGATGATTACTTACCGGTAATTGGATTTTCCATGACCCACGACAGCACCCATGGAGAGAGGGATCCGCCCCGAGGACAGGAAACCACTACAGGTTTAAAAGGCGGAGCCCTTTACTATGCCTCAGTGGTTTGCCGAGCATCAGAGGAACTCTGTTGGTTAGTTTAGACAATACATACATATAACTTTCACGTTCAGAGTGGAGTCCACCACTTATGGCAACTCCAGAATGGAAGGTATAAACATAGATTATAAATGCATGCATTCTACATTTTTTTTTTTTTGCGACACCTTGTGATTAACACGTGCATCCTCCACCATAATGAGGGTGAAAAGGAAAGGGAGGGAATAAGTGAGGGTGCTGTCGTGGGTCATGGAAAATCCAGTTACTGGTAAGTAATCATCATTTTTCCCACTCCCCAGGACAGCACCCATGGAGAGATTACAAAGGAATCCCCCTAGGGAGGGACCACCGCTTGTAGAACTTTCCTACCGAAGGATAGATCACCAACACCCAGATCCACCCTGTAGCGCTTGAAGAAAGTGGAGGGTGAAGACCATGTGGCAGCCCTACAAATCTGCTCCAGAGAAGCATTTGCTCTTTCCGCCCTTGAAGTAGAGACAGCCCTTGTGGAGTGTGCATTAATCTTATCAGGAGGGGGGAACCCCCCCCCCCCAAGGTGTATGCCAGAGCAATCCCCGTCCTGACCCATCTCGCTATGGACCCTTTGGACACAGCCTGGCCCTTCCTGGGACCCTGGAAGAGAACAAACAGGGAGGTAGTTTTCCAAATCTCCTAGGTTGATTCCAAGTATTGCAGTAGGCATCTCCTGACATCTAGGGTGTGGAACTCCCTTTTCCCCTCATTTTTAGGGTTCTCGCAGATTGATGGTAAAACTATATCCTGTGATCTATGAAAAGAGGACACTACCTTTGGAAGGAAGGCAGGGTCCGGGGAAATAATAACCCTATCCGATAGGATTTGAGTGAAGGGCTGATTTACTGATAGGGCTTGAATCTCTCCTACCCGCCTAGCTGATGTAATAGCCACCAGGAGTGCCGTTTTAAGGGTCAAATTTTTAAGAGAACAATCTGATATGGGCTCAGAGTCTTAGTAAGAGCTTTGAGGACTAGATTTAAGTCCCAGGGGGCTGCTCTCAGTTTTGGAACAGATTCCGAGCGGCTAAGCGCTCTAAAGAATTTTACTATCAAGGGGTGGGATGAGATGTCTCCTCCAAAAAGGGATCCTAAGGCTGCAGAATGAACCTTAAGGGTGCTCTTTTTTTAGCCCCATCTCCCAACCTTTTTGCAGGAATTCCAAAATCCCCACGTATGGTACCCCTTGTTTTTTTTAAAGAATTTATTCCTGAAAAAATTAGAAATTTACTCCATATTCTATAATATTTAGTTGACGTTTTCTTCCTTGCTTTAACAAGTGTGGAAATCACTCTCCCTGAGCACCCTTTAGATTTCAGAAGTTGCCGCTCAAAAGCCAAGCCGTCAAATGCAGCTTCTTTACGGCGGGGTGGTGAATGGGACCCTGGGAAAGGAGGTCTGGAATCTCTGGGAGTACCCACCGATAGGCGACGAACCCAGGAAAACCATGTTCTCCTGGGCCAAAAGGGTGCCACTAGAACTTTCTCGGCCCTCTCCATACGTACTTTCCTGAGAACTGCAGGAATTAGATGTAGAGGAGGAAAGGCATAGAGCAGGCCTACCCCAGGGGTGCTTTTTTCCATCTATTGAGAAGAATTTGCGGACTTTTTTGTGCCTGTCGCCGGGGTGACTGCTCCGGAGTGCTACTGCGATCGACATATAACGCTCTGCGATGTGCACCCGATGCCCGCTGCCTCCGGTACCTCTGGCACTTCTGGCGTCTCCACATTGCTGTGACGACGGGCGAGCGGCGCGTACTTCCGCCCCGCTCACACGGGAAGCTCGGAGCTCGCCGGATTGCCTGGAGGGGCGTGACATTGGACGACATCGCACACCCATAGGCCAGCCTCTCACATTGAGTCATACTTAAACACTCATCAGCACACTGTTAAGCCACGCCTCCTGACGAAGCCACGTAGGTGAAACGCGCGTCGAGGTGCGCTGCCAGCTCTCTGTAACCAGTACCTGCACACCGATATGCCCAATATGTCTCAAGGTAATATTACTTGTAACATAATGCATTTAATATAACCTTGATTACTCACATGTGTACACTATGTGTCATTCATAATCTCTTTTTTGTCTTGCTTAAGTAACACTTAGGCTATATACCATATGGCTCAGCAAGACCTATAGACCTTCATACTTACTAATAGTATTAACTGCTACTTACCCTTATTGTTAGACATTCTGAATGACTATTATATTACTTTTTGTAGGATTATCCTATCATATATATCTTAACTGACTTATGTATAGTGTATATTTGTATGTTCATTTACTAGTTGAGCATTTTGTCCCATACACATGTGATTAATTTGGACTTATGGGTGCATTTTTCCAAACAACACAGCCGCTTCCGAATGTACCCGTGCACCTCCACCGGAGCTCCAGGGCTTTCCCCCCCTGTCTTCATGCCCACAAATTGAAATTTTTGTAAAATTAGTACGGGAAGACCTTATTAGAATGGACTCTAAAATCCATTCGGACAATCTCTTACCATCTCAACGTCGTAAGGAATTACAGAACATGAAAAATATTGTCATTAAAAGAGCAGACAAGGGGGGGAATGTGGTCATCTGGCCGGTGGAGTTATACGAAGCGGAGGCATTTAAACACCTGGATTGTGTTGATAAATATAGGAGATTAGAAAATATTCCACTTAATATCTTCCGCAGGGAACTTGTGGACCTGATTGATGATGCTCTGGAATCTAAAGTAGTTATACCAAAGATGGCTGAAGCACTCGTTCCGGATTTCCCAGTGAATCCTACCTTTTATCTGCTGCCCAAGGTCCACAAGGACCCCCTTTTTCCTCCTGGCAGACCCATTGTCTCGGGAATCGGGGGTCTTTGTGGACCTGCTTGTAGATTTATCGATTTCTACCTGCAGCAGTGTGTTGAGACTCTTCCATCCTTTGTTAGAGATACCACGGATGTTTTGAGAAGACTCGATGGTGTTACACTTGAGGAGGATATGTGGCTGGTAACCTGCGACGTGGAGTCCCTCTATACGTCTATACGGCATGACCAGGGTATAAAAGCCGCGAATTTTTTTCTTTACATGACTAACTTGGAGGTTGAACTTATTGAGTTTATTTTAAAATTATTGAGATTCATCCTCACACATAATTATTTCGTGTTCAAGGACCGTCCCTTCCTACAGCTCCAGGGGACTGCAATGGGGGCGGCCTGTGCGCCTTCATATGCAAATCTGTTCCTGGGCCTGTGGGAGAGGGAGGTTGTCCTGAACACCCCCGGGCATGATGGAGTTGCTCTCTGGTCACGCTATATAGACGACGTGCTCTTTATATGGCAGGGCTCCACGTCGCAGTTGGAGGTGTTTCTTGGCAATCTGAACGCCAATGACCTTAATATAAAACTGACCTGGAAATATAGCCAGCAACAGGTCGATTTCTTGGATTTATTTATTTCAAAGAACTCGGATGGTACATTGGGTACGGATATCTTTCGTAAGGAAACATCGACCAATTCGCTTCTTCACTTCTCCTCCTCCCACCCCCCCAAACTCAAGAGCTCTATACCGATTGGGCAGTTCCTGAGGGCACGCAGGATCTGCTCAAGCGATGATGGGTTTAGAGACCAAGCAAATGAGTTGGCTGGGAGATTTCGGAGCAGAGGCTATAGACAGTGAGACATCAATAGGGGCCTGACTAGGGCTATTTCTACCTCTAGGCAGGCCCTTCTTGATTCATCCTCCAGGTTACATAACACATGTAGATTCAATCAACCTGACGGAACTCCGAGATTTGTCTCCACATTTAACGCTAATTGGAGGAAAATCAAAGATACCCTATCTAAATACTGGTCAATCCTCCTCACAGATAGGGATTTACGCAAACACTTGGCGCCTCAACCATGCATTTCCTGGCGCAGATCGAAGACACTGGGTGATTTACTCTCAAAAAGTCATTGTATACCCCCCGGTAACCGCTTTATCTTTGGCACTAAAGGCCCACCATGGGGTAGCTTCTCTTATAGTAGATGTTCTATTTGTAAATTTGTTCCAAAGACTACGGAATTTTGGAACTCAAGTCATGATAAGTCTTTTAAAATTGTACATCACATATCTTGTGATACCGAATCAGTGATATATCACCTCACCTGCCCCTGCGGATTGATTTATGTGGGAATGACCACAAGACTACTTAAAATTCGCATTCAAGAACACATTCGTGATATAAAAAACGCAATCACATGCTTAGAACCGGAGTCACTTAAAACTATTCCTAAGCACTACTATACAGCTCACAAATGCAATCCTAAAGGTACAGTAGTCTGTGGCATTGACCATATTTCGCTCGGCATTAGAGGAGGCAATGTTAAACAGAAACTACTGCAAAGAGAGACACGCTGGATCACGATTTTGGATACAGTCGCCCCCAAAGGTCTTAACGAAAATGTTAGCTTTAAGCCCTTCTTGGCTTAAATAGAATCAGTGTCCTTATTTTTAACAGCAGACTTGGTTTTTATATTGTATAACATTTCCACTTTTAACTGCTTTGTTTGTCTTATTTTAGTGTATATGACTCATTTGACGTGCATGGCCTTATTGATGGAAGTACGCTGATCTGGATGTCCACATCAATCAACATGGATTTTATTACGTTGATCCTACGACATATGCCGCCAAAGATTGTGTACTCTGATGTATATTAACATATTATGTCATATCAGATATTTATGTGTGAGTGTGCAATATATGCGGGTTGTCGCACTTCCCTTTTTTTTTTTTTCCAGCACCATATGTGCTATAGATATGGGCGCGTTTTGTCAGTTTGTCAGGGGCTGAACATTAGTATAATTCAATCATGAATGTAATTCTATAATATATTTAACGCCTACTGTGCCTATGTTACTTTTACATCTGGTATATTGCATATATACATTGGTGCTATTTTATTAATTATTTATTTTCATTATTCTACTGATATTGATGTGGATAGGGACTATGTTTCATTATGACATGCACTTATTTTTGATTAGTTATGGCAGCCCCATAGAGTGCATACTACCTTCCCTATATACCTTCGTTGATACTCACAGACCTCATCCATTCGCAACCCTTCTATTCACTCGCAGACCACCCTGGAGCTCCCCTGACACAGGCGGACTGGCCACCCACCTGTCGCCGGGGTGACTGCTCCGGAGTGCTACTGCGATCGACATATAACGCTCTGCGATGTGCACCCGATGCCCGCTGCCTCCCGTACCTCTGGCACTTCTGGCGTCTCCACGTTGCTGTGACGATGGGTGAGCGGCACGTACTTCCGCCCTGCTCACACGGGAAGCTCGGAGCTCGCCGGATTGCCTGGAGGGGCGTGACATTGGACGACATCGCACACCCATAGGCCAGCCTCTCACATTGAGTCATACTTAAACACTCATCAGCACACTGTTAAGCCACACATCCTGACGAAGCCACGTAGGTGAAACGCGCATCGAGGCGCGCTGCCAGCTCTCTGTAACCAGTACCTGCACACCGATATGCCCAATATGTCTCAAGGTAATTAATATTACTTGTAACATAATGCATTTAATATAACCTTGATTACTCACATGTGTACACTATGTGTCATTCATAATCTCTTTTTTGTCTTGCTTAAGTAACACTTAGGCTATATACCATATGGCTCAGCAAGACCTATAGACCTTCATACTTACTAATAGTATTAACTGCTACTTACCCTTATTGTTAGACATTCTGAATGACTATTATATTACTTTTTGTAGGATTATCCTATCATATATATCTTAACTGACTTATGTATAGTGTATATTTGTATGTTCATTTACTAGTTGAGCATTTTGTCCCATACACATGTGATTAATTTGGACTTATGGGTGCGTTTGGATTCTGTGGACAGGGATTTGGTCTCCATTCTCTTGGCATTTTTCCATCTGACTTAATCTAGTCATGCTTCTCACATTACCACGTTCACTTATTGTAACCTTCAATTAGAGAATATCTTTTCTATTGTTATGATTAATTAATAAAAACGTATATATTGTTCAATAGCTCACTCTCCGGCTATTTTCTTTGGGATGCGGTCTTTATTCTGAATATCATAGACATCCCCTTCATTTTATTCCTCCCCCTTTCGGTCTTATATTTTTTGTTCAGTTTGTTCGCAAAAAGATCTATTTTTGGAACCCCCCAGAGACCTACTATTTTCTGGAAGATTCCTGAGTTCAGGGACCATTCGTCCTGATCTACCCTGTGACGACTCAGGAAGTCTGCTTTTATATTTTCTGACCCCTTGAAATAACCCGCTAAGATGGAACTTAGATTTCCTTCCGCTAACAACATAATCTTTTGAGTTTCTGCCATAAGACCTTCTGATTTTGTTCCCCCGTTTGTTTATATAGGCCACTGCAGTTTTGTTGTCTGAGAGGATTCTTAGATGACGATCTTTTACAACTGGCAAGATTTGTCGTAAGGCTAATCCTATGTCTGCTCTTTCCTGTTGGAAGACGCATCTATCAAGTCTCGAGGCCATCTCCCTTGCAGGATGCTTCCCTCTACATGGGCACCCCACCCCCAGGGACTTGTGTCCGTAGTGAGTATAAAGGGATTTTTTATTTCCCATGGGACACCCTGCGATAGATTTGACTCGTTTGTCCACCACATCAATGATAGTTGAGTGTCCTTGGATATCATTATCTGCGTGTTCCGGTTTCCTCCGGCTTTCGGTTCTACTCTCAGGATGTCCCACTGGAGAGGTCTGAAATGACACCTTGCCCAAATTACTGTTGAGATGCATGCTGTTAGGGACTCCAAGATGGACATGGCCCTTCTTAGTGTAGTCTCTGGTTTGTTTATTAGTTCTAAAGCTAGTCTTTCTACTCTTTCCCTTCTTTCTTCTGGAAGGAAGGACATTTGTTTTCTTGAATCCAACCAGGTGCCTAAGAAGATTTGTTTTTGTTTTGGCTCTAGCCTTGATTTTTTTGAGTTTATCAGTCACCCTAAAGAGGCTAAGATACTTGAAACCTTTGTGACTGCCAGGTTGAATTCGGACTCTGATCTTCCTACCACAAGAAAGTCGTCCAGATACGGGATGAATAAACGTTTCCCTTATGTGTGCTGACATTTCCTCCACTATTTTTGTAAAGACCCTTGGGGTCATGGAAAGTCCAAAGGGGAGGACTTGGAACTGTAGATGTGTCAGATGGCCCTTGATGTAGACCGCCACTTTTAAGAATCTTTGATGAGCTTGAAAGATGGGAACATGATAATAGGCATCTTTGAGATCTATAGTGGCCATGAAGCACTTTGGGAATAGGAGCTTTAGCACTGACTCGATGTTTTCCATGTTGAACCATTTGAGAGCCAGAAACTTGTTGAGGTTCCTTAAGTTTATGATTGTCCAGTATGACTGATCTGTTTTTTTCCTTAAGAATAAGGGGCTGTAAAACCCTTTTCCCTCTTCCCCTTCTGGAACACAAGATAGAACTCCTTTTTGAATTAGAGACCTAACCTCCTGTTCCAGGGTATCCTGTACCAAACCCGAAAGTTGGATTCTGGTGACTATATAAGTGTCTGGAGGGGGAGAAAGGAATTCTAATTTCAACCCCTCTCGTATTGTGTGCAGAACCCAGGGACTTAGGGAATTTCTTTCCCAGGCGGGGATGAAGAGTTTTAATCTTCCACCTACCTGGGACCTGGAGTCATTGTCTTCTCGCTCTTTTTGGGAACCCGGACAAAAAACGATCCCCCTGTTTCTTTCTGGTTCCTTCCATTTTGAGTCTTTCGGCTTCGCCCCCCATTTCTGAACGTGCAGAAAGGCCTCTTAAATTTTGGTGTGCTTAACTGGGGAAACCCCTTTTTTTAGAGTCTCCTGCTTTGTCCAGAATTTCGTCAAGAGAGGACCCAAAAAGGTAATTCCCCTCGACGGGAATGCCACAAAGCCTGGACTTAGAGTTGAAGTCGCCTTCCAGTTTATTAACCAGAGGGCTCTTCTGGCTGAATTTGACAGGGCACAGGTTCGGGCTGTTAGACGGACTGCGTCTGCCGCGGCGTCTGCAAGGAAGTCTGCCGCTTTGGCCAAATTGGGTATACAGGCTAGTATCTGGTCTTTGGGGCATTTATTCCGGATCAGGTCTTGTAAGTGAGCCAGCCACACGCTTAAAGATCTCGCAGTGCATGTTGCCGCTATGTTCAGTTTAAATGCTGCGGCCCCTGTCTGCCAAGCTCTTTTTAGAAAACTTCCCATCAAGAGGGTCTTTTAGGAGTCCAGCATCATCAAATGGGAGGGAGGAGTTCCTGGAGACTTTGCAAACCGCCACATCTATCGTGGGTGCTTTATCCTTTACCCTTTCGGAGCAGAGGACTTGGACATTTTCTCTTCATCAGCTTGGGAATATAAGCCTTCCTGTCTGTTTTTTTCCATTCCCTTTGGATCAGCTGGGAGATGGTTTTGTGGACTGGAAAACATTTGTTTTTTACTCTCTAGACCCCCAAACATCTGATCTTGTACGGATCTGGGCTCCTTCACTTCTTCCACTATCATGGTAGTCCTCACGGTTTTCACTAGCCTACTAATCTCTTCAGGCGGGAAACATGAGGAGTCCCCCTCGCTATCCGAAGAGGATGACGACGGTGAGGGACTTGATTTGGAACTCCCTAGCTGGTCTCTTTCCCCCTCGACATCTGCACTAGAGTTCCCACTGGCCTCTCTTGCTGTTGAACCAGTTTTAACCCTTTGAACAATTTTTTAATTTCACTTCTAATCATGCTCCGCATGTTATCCATTAGTGAGGGAGACTCCTCTGACAAAGTTCTTTCTATAATGTACATTCCTTATGTTTCAATTTGGCTTGAGTCTTCCTAGGCCTTCCCTAAAGGAAATGTATAGAAAAAGTGCACTTTTAACTAAGTTTTTTCCCCAGGGTTTCCCCCCGGACTTAGCCCACCTGACGCAGTACTACCGGTGAGGGAGGGGCTGCTTCGATGGGTTCTACAGGTTGAGCTGTGTCCTCTATTCTTGGGATGCAGCACTGAATGGAGGTAGGGGGGGGGGGGGATCTTATATCCTCTTCCTGCCCCCCCCCCCCCCCGTGATAAGCCTCATGGTGTTCTCTGGGGAAGCACTATGCCCCTCGGGCCGTGCCCCCAGATGACGCCCCCGCTCCCGTCCCGGGAACGCACCAACCACTCAAGCCGTGCCCCCGGGACCATCGCTGGCCGACTCCCAGCGATGCATCGCACCAACGGATGTGACGCAAGACGCCGGCGGGGATTCCGGGGAAGCACTCTGCCACGATAGGCCGTGCCCCCGGAACTGACGTCACGCCGGCCCGGAGATGCTTGCGTGCGACTCGCCGGCTGGCATCTGGTAAATCTTCACTCCCCCAGCACAGCTTGAGGAGCTGTAGGGACTCCTTGAGGTCAGGAAACCACTGAGGCATAGTAGAGGGCTCCACCTTTTAAACCTGTAGTGGTTTCCTGTCATCGGGGCGGATCCCTCTTCTCCATGGGTGCTGTCATGGGCAGTGGGAAAATCAGTTTTTTCTAAGCCTTCATTGGGGGACACAGGGAACCATAGGGTGCATGCTGCTGCCACTATGCACAAAAAAGTTAGCTCCTCCCCAGCAGTGTACACCCCGACTGGCATTAAATGAATCAGTTAGTGCACAAACAGTAGAAGTAACATTTAACAGAGAAATACACAAAACCAAACTATAACAGAATAAAAAAAGTTAGTAAAGGCTGTCAAAAAATTGGAGGGTGCTGTGTCCGTCAATGGAAGCTCTGAGAAACAGATTTTACGGTAGCCAAAACTCCTGTTTTCTCTATTGCTTCATTGTGGGGAACACAGGAAACCATGGGACGTCCCAAAGCAGTCCCCCTGGGAGGGAAACAGCAGAAACTCCATTCCGATGGGAGAACTAACTAATGCCGCCTGCAAGATTCTCCAACCTAGGCTGGCATCTGCCGAGGCGTAGGTGTGGACCCTGTAAAACTTGGCGAACGTGTGGATGGAGGACCAGGTTGCCGCTTTGCAAAGCTGTAGGGCGGAAGCCTTAGGATGCCCAGGAGGCGCCCACCACTCTGGTAGAGTGGGCCTTAATTCCAGGGGAGGCGCCCTGTTCTTAGTCCAGTACGGCTACCTTGATTACCGTCCGGATCCAGAGCGTAACTGTAGACTTGGAAGCCAGAAGGCATCTCCACGCGCCATCAGGAATAACAAAGACAGAGTCTGTCCTCCGGAAGGGGAGGGTCCTAGCAAGGTAAATTTGAACTGCCCTGACTAGGTCCAACCTGTTCAGGGAACATTCCAGAGGGTAAGACGGGGCCGGACAAAATGAAGGGAGGACGATGTCCTCATTGAGATGAAAGGTGGAGACCACCTTGGGAAGGAAAGAAGGCACTGGCTGCAAAACCGCCTTGTCCTGGTGGAGAACCAGGAAAGGAGAGCGACAGGAAATAGCTGCCAGCTCCGAAACACGCCTGATGGAAGTGATGGCCACAAGGAAGGCCACCTTTCAAGAAAGAAAAGACAGATACTTCTCGCAGTGACTCAAAGGACAAATTCCTAAGGGCCTCCAAAACTAGGTTGAGGTCCCAGGGATCAACTGGCGTTCGGTACGGAGGAACCGCGTGAGACACTTCTTGAAGAAACGTTCTGACAAAGTCAGAGGCCAAATTCTTCTGAAAGAGAATAGAATACGCAGAAACTTGGCCCTTTAAAGAGCTGAGAGCAAGGCCTGCGTCAAGTCCTGGCTGAAGAAAGGCCAGAATAGAGGGAAGGGAGAAAGTCATAGGCGCGGTGTGATTAGTCTCACATCAACGGAAAAAGGCTTTCCAAGTCCGATAATAGAATTGAGACTATGATGGCTTCTGAGCCTGGATCATCGTCTGAATCACTCATTCCGAAAACCCAGATGCTCCTAGAACTGCAGTTTCAACAGCCATGCTGTAAAATCGAGTGGCCGAGAATTCCGGTGGAAGATGGGGCCCTGGGAAAGCAGATCTAGCTGTCCGGGAACTTCCAAGGGGAGTCTACTAGAAGATTGACGGACCTCTGCATACCAGGACCTCCTGGGCCAATCCGATGCTATCAGAAGGCACCCCTTCTGCTTTGATCTTCAATAGCCTGGGAAGGGGGAAGGGTCGGGAACAGATAAGAAAGAGCAAACTGCGACCAGGGTATTGCGTCGACTCCCATCGCGAGAGAGTCGCGGGACCTGGAGACTAACCTTTCTGTTCAGCCGGGACGCCCTGAGATCTAAATCCGGAGTACCTCACCTCAGGCAAATCTGAAGGAAGACATCCTGATATAGAGACCATTCCACCGCCGCGAGGCACTCCCGACTGAGAAAATCGGCTGCCTAGTTCTCTATGCTAGGAAATATGCACTGTGGATATTGCCGAAACCTTGTTCTCTGCTCAGAGATCGATCTTGGAGACTTTGCATAAAGCCAAAGGACTCTGGGTCCCTCCATCCTCTATTTATCATTAAAACACATTTGACATTTTTAAAAGTACTGGACAACCCTTTTAATGCCAGTCGGTGGGGTGTACACTGCTGGGGAGGAGCTAACTTTTTTTTGTGCATAGTGTCAGCCTCCTAGTGGCAGCAGCATACACCCTATGGTTTCCTGTGTCCCCCAATGAAGCGATAGAGAAATGTTATTTCTATACAGTGAAAGATTAACAAACCTACATCTTATTGTGGAAGAATATTAGAGTTCTGTACACATTGTCACACTGTGTTCAAAGACAGTTCTCAGCAATCCACAATCGTAAAGAATAACTAAACTGTTTTTTCATTCTCTTTCATTTTAAAGCAGAAAATGTGATTATAAAAAAAAAAAAAATACAATAAAAGTACAATGGGGCAGTCTTCACAGTTCACGCTCTGCCTTTATAGCAGCCACAGTGAGAGGATAGCAGAAGTGAAGTTTATGGAAAATGACAATAATACAAGTCACTGAGTGCACTGTGCAGACTCCGCTACCCTCCTATCATTGTCACTGCTATAATTACAAGGGGTTATCCAGTTTAACCCCTTTCCGACCTGGTCAGTAATAGTACGCACCAGGTCGGAAAGGCCTGTTCAGCGGGGGCTCCAGCGCTGAGCCCGCACTGAACCGGGCACATGTCAGCTGATTTTTACAGCTGACATGTGCCCGCAAGAGCCGCGGGTGGAATCGCGATCTGACAGCGGCATTTAACTCGCGCTTCCGGGAAGCGCGTCCTAAGCCCCGCCCATCGGTGACCCCGTCACGTGATCGCGGGTCACCAATGGGTGGGCATGACAACCCAGGGTCTGCAGCAGATGCCTGTGGCTGTCAGGTCTCAATTGCTATGAGCGCCACCTAGTGGTCAGCGCTCATAGCAAGTGAGCATTTCTGCTGCATACAAGCGATCTGCTCATCGCCTGTATGCAGTAGAAGCAATCAGACAACTGCTGCTTCTAGTCTCCTATGGAGACTATAGAAGCAAGCAGAAAGTGTAAAAAAAATGTTTTAAAAAAAATTAAAAACATCCAAAAGTTTAGATCATCCCCCTTTTGCCCCATTCAAAATAAAAGAATTAAAAAAAAAAAACCCACATACACATATTTGGTATCGCCGCGTTCAGAATCGCTCGACCTATCAATATAAAAAAAAGAATTAATCTGATCGGTAAAAGGCGTAACGAGAAAAAAATTCTAAACGCCAGAATTATGTTTTTTTTGGTCGCTGCAACATTGCAATAAAATGCAATAACGGGCGATCAAAACATTGGATTTACCCCAAAATGGTATCAATAAAAACGACAGCCCGGCACGCAAAAAATAAGCCCTCACCCGGCCCCAGATCCCGTAAAATGGAGACGCTACGGGTCTCAGAAAATGGCGTAATTTTTTTTTTTTTTAAGCAAACTTTGGATTTTTTTTCCACCACTTAAATAAAAAAGAACCTGTACATGTTTGGTGTCTATGAACTCGTAATGGCCTGGAGAATAATAATGGCAGCTCAATTTTAGCAATCAGTGAACGTGGTAAAAAAAGGACCCAAAAAACAACTGTGGAATTGCATTTTTTTTGCAATTTCACCGCACTTGGAATGTTTTTCTTGTTTTACAGTACATGATAGGGTAAAACCAGTGATGGCGTTTAAAAGTACAACTTGCCCCGCAAAAAATAAGCCCTCACATGGCCATATTGAACAAAAATTAAAAAAGTTCTGGCTCTGGGAAGAAGGAGAGCAAAAAATGAAAACACAAAAACCGAAAGACCCAAGGTCGTTAAGGGGTTAAAACTACAAGTCTGCAGTCACTATGTGATTGCAGACTTGTAAATCTTCACTGCATGCTGTGAAGATTCTTGGGTGTCAGCACCGGAAGAGGTGGTCACGTGACCGCAAGTATGCGATATGCACACTCCTGGCCAGAATCAGACTACACCGTTTCTAGCACACTCAATGCAAGGCCGGAAACAGATGACTGAGAGCTATGGCTCTGTAATACAACTCTGTAGATGTATGGAAGCTTAATTTGGTTGTGTCTTACAAGGTCAGAATTTCCCCAAATTTCATACAAATATGGATATGATGGCTTCTGTCTACTAGCGAGCTGTGCATCCACACTGACATCACTTGGTAACTCTACAACAAATCGGCATCACACACATGTTACAGCAATAAATACATTTTATTTGTAACTAGATACATGTCTGCTTCCTCTCATATCACAATATACAGAAGAGAAGATACTTGGGCACATTATGCTTTTACTATGTACATTTTACAATACACAGATAGCAGATAGGTATGGGTACAGTATATAGACAAGCATTTTACCTCTATACTTGCTTAAAAGGAATAATTTCTCACTATTTTTATCTTATATCTGATCATATTGCCCTCCAAAAATTAAGAAAAAAGTTGAGCCTGGGCTTAATTTGCCAGAAAATCCAATTTAGGATAGATTTGATAATATGACCGTTAGGATCCTGAAGCCTTTCATTACAGGCCTCAGACATTCAATAACTATGCTGAATGTTCTGCTAAGCTGATTAACATGCAAGTTTCCCCTTTTTGGTAGATATTTGGAGACACACGGACGATGTAGTGATATAAAGTAGATCTATAAGTCTTCTCTCCAGTTATACAATACTGTTGCCTATTAGCAGTATTTTCAGAAATTTGGCTGTGCAAGAGGGTCCCCTCATGCATTTCTTTGTGAAGCATTAATATATATGTCTAAAAAAAATGACAACATAAACCAGACTGACATCTTGTCAAAAAAGTACAACTATTGTATTCTGGTATCTCGATATATACAGTGGGTACGGAGAGTATTCAGACCCCTTTAAATTTTTCACTCTTTGTTTCATTGCAGCCATTTGGTAAATTCTAAAAAGTTCATTTTTTTCTCATTAAAGTACACTGTGCACCCCATCTTGACTGAAAAAAACAGAAATGTAGTTTTTTTGCAAATTTATTAAAAAAGAAAAACTGAAATATCACATGGTCATAAGTATTCAGACCCTTTGCTCAGTCACTTTTAAGTCACATGCTGTCCATTTCCTTGTGATCCTCCTTTAGATGGTTCTACTCCTTCATTGGAATCCAGCTGTGTTTAATTAAACTGATAGGACTTGATTTGGAAAGGCACACACCTGTCTATATAACACCTCACAGCTCACAGTGCATGTCAGACCAAATGAGAATCATGAGCTCAAAGGAACTGCCCAATGAGCTCAGAGACAGAATTGTGGCAAGGCACAGATCTGGCCAAGGTTGCAAAAGAATTTCTGTATTACTCAAGGTTCCAAAGAGCACAGTGGCCTCCATAATCCTTAAATGGAAGAAGTTTGGGACCACCAGAACTCTTCCTAGACCTGGCCATCCAGCCAAACTGAGCAGTCGTGGGAGAAGAGCCTTGGTGAGAGAGGTAAATAAGAACACCGAGATCACTGTGACTGAGCTCCAGAGATGCAGTAGGGAGATGGGAGAAAGTTCCACAAAGTCAACTATCACTGCAGCCCTCCACCAATCGGGCCTTTACGGCAGAGTGGCCCAACGGAAGCTTCTCAGTGCAAGACATATGAAAGCCCGCATAGAGTTTGCTCAAAAACACATGAAGGACTCCCAGACTATGAGAAATAAGATTCTGCTCATCACCTGCCCAATACAATCCCAAGAGTGAAACATGGTGGTGGCAGCATCATGCTATGGGGGAGTTTTTCAGCTGAAGGGACAGAACGACTGGTTGCAATTGAAGGAAACATGAATGCGGCCAAGTACAAAGATATCCCGGATGAAAACTTCTTCCAGAGTGCTCTGGACCTCAGACTTGGCCAAAGGTTCACCTTCCAACATAACAATGACCCTAAGCACACAGCTAAAATAACAGAGGAGTGGCTTCAGAACAACTCTGTGACCATTCTTGACTGGCCCAGCAAGAGCCCTGACCTAAACCCAATTGAGCATCTCTGGAGAGACCGGAAAATGGCTGTCCACCAACGCTCACCAGCCCACCTGACGGAACTGGAGAGGATCTGCAAGGAAGAATGGCAGAGGATCCCCAAATCCAGGTGTGAAAAACTTGTTGCATCATTCCCAAGAAGACTCATGACTGTACTAGCTCAAAAGGGTCAATACTGAGCAAAGGATCTGAATACTTCTTAACATGTAGTATTTCAGTTTTTCTTTTTTAATAAATTTGCAAAAATTTCTACATTTGTTTTTTTTTTTTTTTAAGTCAAGATGGGGTGCAGAGTGTACTTTAATGAGAAAAAAAATGAACTTTTTAGAATTTACCAAATGGCTGCAGTGAAACAAAGAGTGAAAAATATAAAGAGGTCTGAATACTTTCCGTACCCACTGTATATTCCTAATAAAGAAATGGTCCATTGAATCTTCTGTGCAAAAAAGATATGTTTTACATATTATACCAAACACAGATACACACAAACTAAAGGTGTACATGGTACAGTCGTGCACTATGTGCCCTGCACCGAGACTTGCATTTATATTCATAGTATATTAACAGAGTATTTCTACTGCACCGTGTTAGCAAAGTATGAACAGTGAATGCAAAATATAGACCAAAATAAAAGAACCCAGCTCCACAGCTGTCCCATGCCCTGGTACTGGAAGGTATCATTTTACTGGAGTGTCACACATTGGAGAGAAGTGTTGGTTCCCTCTGTCTTTTTCAGTTCATGGATCTGTCTGCTGAAACCAAGAGCATTCAGCTATTGGCACCAGGGAATGTAATTCATCAGATCTACACTACCTAAACACCTCGGCTAAAAGAAAAGGGTTCCCGATTGTCTTATGACATCCATATGTCCTAATAGGACATGTAAAACGGAGTGGTCCCTTTGGAACAACACCTTAAAGCACTACACCAGCGTTTTTTTATTTTTATTTCACCACTGGAGTGGTGCTGCCCCGATACTCACCTACTGCTGCCTTCGTCGTTTTCCAGTGTCGCTCCCGTCGGTCTCAGGCGAAAAGTGACCTGCCGGCTGCTCCAGTGTTTCATGGACCTGCGCAGAGGTCACTTTTCAATACAAGTCTATGAGAGCCTTGTTCTGGCACTCAGACTTGTATTGAGAGCGTGTGACATAGCTTTGGACTTCTGGCCAGTCAGAAGCTACTCACACAAGATGGCGCAGGGAGACCAGAGCGGAACTGAAAAAACGGAAGATGCCGTAGGGTGAGTATATGACCGGGGCAGGGGTCTTACATTTAAAGCGCCACTCCAGCGCTGGAAAAACAAACGCTGGAGTGGTGCTTTAAAAAAAAAAAAAGAAAAAAAAAAGCATCATGCAAAAGATAGATGTTGAGTTCTACTAGAAGTATTTTCCCTGCAGATTATTTTCTAGTATAGCACGCTCTTCTCTCATTCTGTCGGCTCTTCCAACCTGATAAATGTGCAACAAGCATCTAATCTAACTGCCTTTATGTTAACCCTATTTCGGTAGTTGCCCTTTTTCTCTGAGTACAGAGTTTGTCCTAAAAGTAATGCTAGAACAAACCATCAGCTGTTTAATTAGAATTAAGCCAATAAGGGTTTTATATTACAATTAAAAAAGAAAAACATCATAGGAAAAGGATGTGTGACTTCCCCCCCATATAAGTTACTTCTAAACAGAACAATACACACTGAAGGGATACTTGTAACTGCTGTAATGTGCAGGGCAAATCTCAGAATACAGTACATTCAACTACTCTTCATGGTCCCGTATCTTCTGTCTATGAAGGACATCCACCTTCAGCAGCGAGGAATGTTTCCACAACTATGTCCTAGAAAACATTGGTTCATATGTCTGAGCCTAGCTCCGCACATTGCTTGTCTGAGATGTGGCTGGCCAGAGACTCGATAATGTTGATGAGTAAAGGCTGGCTCAATGAACGTAGATTCGGCAGCTTGGCAACCTTCATGTGAGGGAGGAAAGGAGGAACAATGAGGAGGAGTGTGGTGTCATCTTCTATCTGCTAATAAAAACTGACAGGCTCTTACATAATTATCCAAAATGTAATATCCTAGAATAATTTGGATACCCCACAATTAAGAACCCCCCTGGTTTTCATATATTATGGCACAGTGTGCAGGAATACAAGAGTAGTAAGTTATGTACAAAGAAAGGACAGAGACAATAAATAACAGTTTTATTTCTTCAGGTGCTTAAAAAGTGGTAAGTGCATAGAAAGCGCCAACAGACAAAAGAGGCATACAAAAGACAGGTTCTCCAGGAAACTCATGGAAGTATCAGTCAATTACTACCATTCTGCAATCGACGTCACAAGAATGAAAAGGTAATTGCATGGCGTTATGATGAAACATATAGAAAGACATATGTAGCAACAAGTAGTGACAGATCAGCAAGTGAATGAGTTAGCTGATTTACAAGGATGAGATGGAAGAACTGGTAAACTGATACATAAATTAACCATTACTCTTGTAATGGGGAAACACACACACAAGATTACGAAAGGTTTGGCAGAATGCAATCCAACACTCAAGGTGAAGTCTGATGACACCAATCCAGCCATTCCTCACCCCTTCCAATCCCCACGCACAGTATAACATTCATTGTTAGTGCAGAAAACCAGCATTTTTTTAAGGCACAGTAGAAAAGATTGCTCCAAAACTGAAGATGAGAGGACAACATGTTCCCAGAGCCCCACCAACCTTCGTGAACTGATGGACAATGATGTGAAGGCAGTGCTTCTTCATATCCAGGGCTTGTGTCTTGTCTGCAGCCTCTAAGATCTAAAACACAAACTTCACATTAAACTTGCATTTCTCTTATTAATAATGTATCATCAGATATTTCCAGAATCCTTCCAGTAATGCCTCAGTCCAATGTTATATGTGTAGGGGGAACCATACACAACAGATCGCTGTCGGACAAAGGTTTGGACGATCCTTCCAGCTATCTGTCCCAAACACAATAGCACTCATTCTCTAAGCGCTCCTGTGTTCTCTAGGAGAGAGCTGCAGCCAGACTCCTCTAATGAAGGCTTATCTTGCCAAAAATCAAATGATCAGCAGTCCGAAATTGGACATGTCCTCATGTCCCCCGACATCATCTGCCGGGGGAGAGTCAAGAGGCACTCATACATATTAGACTGCTGGTAGAGGCCGATCAACATTAGTCTAGAGTGTATGGTCCCCTTGAGGATTACTCATGCACAATCACAACTAAACTCGGTCCCTAACCAGCTGTATATAAAATACTTGTGCTAAAAATCCTAGTAGGCCTCCATGCCTCCTAATACATAAATAAAGGTCCTTTAACATGGAAGTTACTCTGTGCACAAGCGCCCATCTACGATATAATACATAAATGAAACTGTAACAAGCGCCATATGACAGGAGTATTCCTGCATATACAGCACACAGTAGGTATATTTCTGCAGTATGTCCCCGGTTTATACAGGATGTGTTGTCAATCAAAATTTCTTAGGACTGCATGAAAGATGCAATCAGCTTTCAAATGAGACAACGCTGGTTTGTCGGCTGATCACCTCCGAGTTTCACAAGGCAATGATTAAGAAAGAACATTCATAGGAACACGGGACCATTGGTCTTCACTGTAATATCACAGCTATCAGTGGTCAGTAATTCATAGGTTCCTCTACCTGGAGCACATTCTCAACCGTCACATTCATCTCTAAATTTTGTCGGCAATAGGCCTGCAACCGGTTACTGAAGAATCCATAATAATATGGAGCAGAGAACAAATATCTAGTGTTCATGATAAGGAATATAGAAAATCATCTGGATAATTTATTAGAGGTTTATCCACTTTGTAGCTGCTATCTTGAGGCTTCTGTGAAATATCAGAATTACCTGAATTATTAGAAACGCCCCAACATATCTACTGGCAGAACAGGAAAGGGAATATATTTGCCATGGTAGCTTTACCAGTGCTGTACACAATATACAATCTCCATTTATGGTACATGCATTCAATGGAGGATACTAAGTGGCTGTCAAATGTTGCCAGCACTTTAGGCTCCCATACACATTAGGTTAAAGGGATTGTCTCAACATGTGTCTTCATGAGCAGCTCCACAGCCTCCTCAATTCCTTATTGTTGGGGTGAAGGCACTCTTCCTTGAGTGACAGTTCTGGTTAAGAAGCATTGTCCTTCTGCAGACCTGAACATGCTATTGTGATACATTCAGGTCTGATAACTGTAGACTTTAGAGCAAGTGCACTATGAGACCTGAATGTATCACAATAGCATATTCAGGTCTGCAGAAGGACAATGCTTCTTAACCACAACTGTCACTCAAGGAAGAGTGCCTGCTCCCCAGCAATAAGGAACGGAGGAGGCTGTGGAGCTGAGCACATATATAGATTTACAGTGTCTATGAACAAGCCCACAGTTCATGGGCTAAGCGAGCAGTGATTACTACAACTAGACAGGTGGTGGTCACAGACTTGTGATTTTGTAGGACTGATAACAGCAGCTCCGAGTCAGGAACCAACGGGGATGGAGAGAAGCACTGTAACTCTTCCATAGAAATGAATAGGTTAAAGGGAGATGGCTGGGATCATTTGCTAACTTCCCAGCCTGCAATGTAGCTACTGCACATTTTCAGAACGACTCCGGTGGTCGGTCTCCTTGGAAACAAATTGTATACAATGCAAAACAAAAGCTCTCACAGCAGAACGACAGTAGATAGAAAAAGCAAGTCAACTGCAAATGTGCTCATTTATGCTGTAACTGGCTACCAATTTCTTAACATGAGTTTAACCCTTTAAAGTCATATAAAGGCTTCCTGACTTTCCCTTGACAGATTAAGTTGGAAGAGATAAGAGTCGGGCAGTTTGAACTCAAGAGAACGATCCTTTTGTTTTCCTCTCTCCCCTTTGAAATAAATGAAAGCTCAGCCGAGATGAAAACTCATGTGTATTGGAGAGTCAGGATGGAGACAAAGGTCGGACTTCGGCTATGTTCACACACACGGTGTTTTTTTTTGCTGCAAATCTGCTACTATCTTTTCTCTGGCAGGAAAACAGCTGTGTTAAATGCAGGTTTTGGTGCATTTTTGCTGTGTTTTTTGACCACCCATTACTTCCTATGGGTGAAGAAACACTGTAAATATGCAGCAAAAACACGTGTATTTTCTGCTGCAAAAACACTGAAATAAGTGACATGCTCTATTTTCCAAAAACACAACCAAGTCACAAAATAAGCAGCAAAAAAATAAAAAACATGTCTGAACAGAGAATTTTGGTTTCTCACAGACTTTGCTGGTACTGCAAAACACAGCTGAAAATTTGCATAAAAATCGGCAGCAAAATACGCTGAAAAACCCAACGTGTGTGAGCATAGCCTAACACTTGTTTAGCCAACAGCCAATGTGTATACCCTGTTTTCCTACCAGATTACAGAGCGAGTAAACCCTTTGTTTCCTGTATTGGGGCCAGACATAACACATTTAAATTTTACATTTTAGAAGCAGAAATCTACTATACACGCATTGACTGAGATATTACATTAGACCTACTCTTTATCATTTGCACATAGCAATAATTTCTAAGGCAGTTTCAGGAATAAAAGGATACAGAGAGTCTTCAGGAGGCATATTGACTTCTCCATAATAAATATAACGAAGTAGTGACTCAAAGGCTTGCTTGCTTGGCACCATCTCACCAATAGAAATATTCACTTGTCCATCCTCAGGCATGAAAGAGCGGAACATGGCCTCAAAGTAGCTGAAAAGAAAATTACGGCTAATCATGGCTAAGAAAGCACAGCTTTAATGGAACTTGGATATCTTAAAAGTAATAGGGCTTCTGTAACAAGCAGCTATCACACAGTCTTTCTTCACCGGCATTAAATTATATGTCTGTCAGGTAGACAACTACAAGTCCAGTGTCAGATTTCGAGGGTGACAGGTGCTCATATTGTAGGGTTTCCATAATATCATAGGTCCTGCCTTTACTAAACTTAAACACTGCCCAGAAACTTTAGACAGATGTTGGCTGCTGACAATAACTACTGACTGCTCTACTCATTCTTGGCTCTACCTATAGTGAGGGGAATATTCTCCACTAACAGCAGTTTGTCTCCTATCAGGCATCCCCTGCAATTCCTGGCTTACATTTATATTAAGATGCATACAGGTGACGCTATAATACCTTGGCCTTACAGCTGCTGGGGTGCTCTTTCACACTCCTAAACGTCCTGATAAGGCTCGGATGACAATATTGTTCAGAGCCGTCTTCGGGGGTTCGATCAGTTTTGATGACAAAAATAGTGCAGCATACAGCTCATGATGGTTTACACTCGTAAGCACTAAAAACTCAGTAATGGATAAAGCACGGGACTGCTAAGAGCTCCCATTATGAAGCTCCTAGCCACCCACTAATTTAAACAAGAGGATCAAGAAAAGCAAGACATACAGGATTTAGTTAAAAATATGAATGATTGAGAATGGAGCGAAAAGATTTACAGGACCCTGGTCCAACAGAAATATCAGTAGTAGTCCGTCGCCGCTGGACAAGAGCCATGCAAACCTCTTCTTACTTGTCCGTATCCATTGTGCTTCTTCTGAATAGTAGGCCGGCTGCAATGCACACATGACATTGTACTGGGGCTCAGAAGAGGTGCCAGGGAGGTAGGAGGTGGTTCACAGGGCCCTGGTCCGACGACCACAAACTAGCGATATGGCAGCTGGCAAGGGACCTGCACATCTTTGTACTCAACTTTAGTAATAGATAATGAAATGACAGAAATACAACATCCTTGCAATAGCGAGAAGGAAAAGTCATGAAACTATTACATCAACAGATATGTAAATGAAGAAAAAAATGGAAACAAAATTCTCAAAACATCTCGACTCAGTATGGGGTATGAGTGTCAGATGCAGAAATACATGCACTTACACATCTTGGCTGCTACCAATAAGGTTATTAAGGGTCATCTGAAGAATACTGTCCCACACTGAATTCACTCAGGCACGCAAATCATCAATATCCGCTGGAGGCAGTGGCCTTTGAAATTATTAATCAATGAAGTCCTTGATGTGCTCAATGGGACACGTTTGGAGATGCTATAGGCCATGGTAGCACGTTTAGGCCACACAGTAGTACGAGCAACATGTGGCCTGGTGTTATCATGTTGAACAACTGTTCCTGGGACACTTTGGACAAATGGCAGTACCATTGGTTACTTAACCAAATCAATGTAACACCAAGCTGTGGGTATACCTAGAAGGAAGATTAAAGGAGTCCCGCCACTGTACATTATGCTGCCACACACCCCTTGTGAAGGCCTTTTCATGGTGTTGCCTGTGTGGTCTCCAGACATATCTCCAGCCATCATTGCGTCCAAGATAGAAGTGGGACTCATCACTGAACATGGTAGACTTCCATCGCAGTCTTGCTCTGCACAATGATAACCATTGAGAGCAGTGAGGTGAGGTCAATGGAATACCTCTATCGTCTAGCTTGTAGCCTAATATCATGCAAATAACTTCTGATGGTTTGTGTAGACACTCACTAATGCCTTTGGTTCCACAATTGATCTACAGTGCCGGCAAAAAAAATCTTTACACTTGCGCAGCAAAAAAAAAACTTTACGTATAAAATCCACATCATAATTTCACTTTTTAAAAGTGTACACAATGGGGGAGATAATAAAAAACTGTCTAATATTAAAGCTGGCTTTGTTGCAAATATCAACCAATCAACGCTCAGTTTTCACTTCTCTGGTAAAGCAAAAGCTGCACTCTGATTGGTTGTTGTGTCGCTCAGCCAGTTTTGCTATTAGGCAGTCTTTTATTATCTCCCTCAGTTTTTTATTATCTCCCACAATGGGTCGAAAGAAGCTTAAAATGAAAGAGAAATCCCGTGCCTTGACTCTGCTCGAGAAGGGGGATTCGGTGATTGCTGTAGCTAGAGATCTGGGAGTGTCAAGAGAAGCAATTTATCAACTGAAGTGGTTGTCGGCATCATTGCCTCCTGGGATGGTACCGCAGAGGAAGTCAGGCTCTGGCGCACCTAAGAAGACTTCACCAAGGACTGATCAGCTTCTGAAGCGTGAAGTGATGTCACATCCTTCTATAACTGCCGTTGAAATAAAAAACAAGTACCCTATGCTCCTCCAGAACATCGCAACTAGGACAATTCGTCACCGCCTGCAGAAGGACCTGGGTCTACTAAGTTGCTGTGCCGCAAAGAAGCCCCTGCTCACAGCAGCAATGAAGAAGAAAAGGCTTGCCTTTTGTAAGAAATATCAAGATTGGACATCTGAAGAGTGGAAGAAAGTGATGTTTAGTGATGAGAGCACTTTCAGGCTGGTCAGGGGAGGCTCAAAGGTTGTGCGTCGTCCGAGTACAGTGTCACGTTATGACCCAAAATATACAGTTAAGACTGTTAAACACCCTGACAGTGTGATCGTGTGGGGTGCATTCAGTGGAAGCATGGGCAGGGCAGGTTTGTACTTCCTTCCCAAGATTGTAACTATGAAAGCAAGCAATTATATTACTGTTTTGGAAGAACACATGCTTACTTTTTGGGTCATACATCAGTGTGATTACTTTATGCATGATGGAGCCCCTGTCCACAAAGCCAAGGCCGTGAGAAAGTTTCTCAGTGACCATAACATTAACATTTTAGAGTGGCCAGGTAATTCCCCTGACCTTAACCCCATAGAAAATGCCTGGAATTTAATGAAAAACAAGGTTCAAGAGACACGACCCAGCAACATCAACTGTCTAAAGGAGGTGCTGAAGACACTGTGGGTAAACATGGACTCCACCTACTTAGCCAGCCTTGATGAATCCATGCCAAAACGACTGCAGATGGTGATAAAATGTAAGGGTGACATGACAAAATACTAATTGTAATAAAATATCCACAATAAAACACTTGAATCCACTTGAATATTAAGATTTTGTGGTTTCATTGAACTTGTAAAGATTTTTTTTGCCGGCACTGTATTCTAAGGAACCTGAGGTATGGACATTGTTTTCAAAGTGTCCTAGAAGCCGTTTTTTCAAGATCGCGAAAGGCCGCCAAAGTGTGTAAGTGCGTGTATTTTTGTGAGAGGAGCTCATACTGAATATATTGAGATGTTTTAAAAATATTGTTTCCATTTCTCCATCATTTGCATTTCATTAATATGCCTATTATCCTGTGATTTCCATAATTGCATAACCTTTTTCTTCTTGGCGTTGCAGTTTCAATGTTGACGAGTGTAGATACCAAGTAGTCAAAAATGATAATGGGAATGTTGTGCACAAAACCATCTGAAAAAGTATACAAACATTATAAACCATTGCTTGCACTTGATGCGTACCTGGAGCGAGCAGCAAGGATGGCTTTGTGTGCAGGTCTTGGGTGTCCATCCAGCAACAAGGTGATGTCACAGAAATCTCTTCCTGCGCCCTCCAGATAAGCCTTCATATCCTGGACTAGAGAGGTGCCTAAAAGACAATCAGAATAATTTCAGCATTGCTAGTTGCATTAAACAAAACTATAACTGCCTCATACATAAAAGGTTCATCATAAAATGTAGCGACAAGTCATCCAGCCTCCACCATGGCTGTTCTTCAGCTTATAAGCAACGCTTTTATTATTATGCTTTGCTTACATAGCGCCATCCTATTCCACAGTGCTTTATAGGTGGTATCATTACTGTCACCATTGGGACTCAATCTAAATTCCCTATCAGTATGTCTTTGGCGTGTGGGAGGAAACCCACGCAAATATGGGGAGAACATAAAAACTCCTTGCATGTGTTTGTCCTTTGTAGGATTTGAACCCAGGATCCCACACTGCAAGGTTACAGGTGCTACCCACTGAGCCGCTGTGCTGGCATCATAGAATTATTCTACTTTACTTGGACAGAACCTGCAATAACTGACAAATTTGTAGAGAAAATATAGATTTCCAGCAGCTCGCTACCTACGACTATCACCTGGAGTGTTTTTTTTTTTTTTCGGGAAAACTTCAGAAAATAAAAATAACCAGTTTGAAAAAATTTCCGATACACACAGATGGGGAGACGACTATAAAATAAGAAGTCACGTCTGTCTTTATTTTCCTATTGATGCGGCCTCCTCAGAAACTCCCAATAATTTTGGCAACAATATCTCCCCATATTCTTTATAGAATTCTTCTGGGATACCATCAGACCACGGGGCATTTTAATTTAGGAGTTTACTCACTGCCTCCTCTACTGTTAATGGCCGCCCAAGAGCATACTAGAATCTACGGACAGTTTAGGGAGCTTTATAATGTCTAAGCATAGGGATATATCGTCCTCTTGTGCTGTGGAGTTAGACGTGTATATTTCTCTATAATGTGTATTTAATGTGGACAAGATATCTGAAGTGTCTGTAATTATTTCCCCTTCTGCTGATACTAGTTTAATTATATGTGAAGACCCTTCTTGCGCCTTTACTATCTTTGCCAGCAAATGTCCTGCACTTTCCTCCTCAATAGAATATTTTTGTTTGGTGAACATACGCCTCTGGGACGCCAACCCCATCAGATGATCCGTCATGTCTCTCAGTTTAAAGGGGTTGTGCATTTTAGTAAACCAATCTTTATATACCCTATAAGGGAATTCTATGATAAGGATGAGGGGGGGAAGAAGATGGAGACATTTCCACAGGATACACAATAAATCTGTGATAGATGCGGTCCCACTTCTGGGACTCATACCTACCGTATCTCACAACAGCCATGATGTGTGGCCAAATTCTAAGGCTAGGTGAAGGCCTCAGAGGTAGGACTCACATTGATCAGACATTTATGCCATATCCTGTGGATGTTTCAGAAATGTTTAAAATGGGAAAAGCACAGACAACAGCAGACTGTACTGGTCCCATCAAAAGCAGGAAAATCCTTTAGGGCTCATGCAGACGTCCAGAAATTTCAGTCCAATCTTGGATCACAATGCACGGACTGGCCATGGCTCTCCAGATCTGAGCGTGACAGCTTCATATATTTATGCAAGTCTGTCATGCTCAAGTCGGGAGACTCACGGCCAGTCCGTGCTAGGACCGACATCTGCATGAGCCTTTAATGTCTGCTGAACTGCAGGTATTAAGAACTTGGACCATACAATCTTTGCATGTTTAACCACTTGAAGACGCAGTCAATTTTTGTTTTTGCATTTTTACTTGTCTCCCCACCTTTTCCAAAGAGGCATAAATTTGTTTTATTTGCAGGATGAACTGTAGTACTCATTTTACCATACAGTGTACAGGAAAATGGGCAATAAATTCCAGATTTCCATGTGCAGCCATAAAGGAAAAAAAAAGCAATTCTGCAATTGTTTTTGGGTCTCATCTTCATGGCATTAATTGTGTCGTAATAATGACCCGGCAAGAGGATTTTGCAGGTCAGTACAAGTATTGTGGATACCAAAAAGGTTTCTCTTTTTTACATTTTAGTGGCCTAAAAAAAATGTGAACTTTCTAAAAAGAAATTATTTATATTTTGATAAATTCTGGACTTTTACAGACGCAGCAATGCCAAATATGTATTATTTTTTCCTATTTTTCACATTTCTTTATTTTTAACTAGGGAGAAGGGGAGTGACTCACATTTTTATATATATTTTTTTTTTTACTTTTCACTTTTTTCCCCAGTCTCCATCGAGGACTTGAACCAGCGTTCATTTGATCACTTCTACTATACACTACAATAAATCAGTATTACAGTATATAGTAAAAATGATGGTTCCCTATTAGGATCAGGCTGTTGCTAGACTTCACAGGAAAACAAACATGGCAGGGTCCTTCAGAGGGCCCTCAGCTGCCACGGAAAACCGCTGAGACCCCACGATTGCATGGTGGGGGGGGGGGGCAATGAGTGCAGGAAGGAATTCCCAGGACAGAGCTTAAATGTAGCGGTCAGAGAGGCATCTGTCCTGTGTGGGGCCAACTTCATACACCCCGACATATATATTCAATGTGGAGCATTAAGGGGAAACAATGTAGAAATGAATTTTAAAAGTACACAGGGGATAATCTTGCTCTCACTGGTTGTCAATCTTGTAGAAATTCAGACGACCCAGGGATTAATCCAATCTTTTACTAATAAGGTCTATTTTTTGCTGCTGACCAATTTGTGGGGGGGGCTTTTTTTCCTAGTTCTACTACAAACTGGGGAGGCTCCTGCTGCAGCAAGTTGTCTTACAGCCAGACACAAGACAGTGAGGAGGAGATATATAGCTGATCTTCTGGTACACAGAGTAGATATTTCTCAATTTTAATTGTAATAGGATCTCACAGCCATACAGTGGCATTTGTCACACATTACCACGCACTGTATGCTCTATTATTGTGGCCAAACGTTTTTTTTTTTTTGCATTCTGCTGTGCCAGCACTATGTGAGCACTTGGCTTATTTATCTTTGCGTGTAGTTTAGAGCCTTTTTGGCTCCTCTCTGTTCTTTTTCCTATGTATGGATGGACGTTGTTTCCTCCTTTATTGAATACAAGTACACTCCCCTGATGAGAACTCACCAATGAGACAGAAAAGCATTGGGAGGGCTGTTTCTTTCTTGGGGATTTATTTAATATAGGCTACACTTGGGTACTGCTCTTGTGAGAGCGGGAGACAAACAGGGCACGACAGGGTATATAGGGAACATTGATCTGTATTCCTGCATTCTGGCTGACCTGTCTTCGTTCCTTGGATTCATCTGAAACTACAAGTCCTGGATGAGATCGTGACTTTTAATGAGATTTTACATGCGCTTTCTCTGCCAGGGTGAAGCGTTTTCTAAGCGTTTTTACATGCATTTATGCATGCGTTTTTCCAAGTGATTTTGAGCATCACTTGGAAAAGTGCTTGACAAGTTGGTCACACAATATAAATCCATGCAACCGGCATGGATTTATATTGTGTGACCAGAGAGTTCTGCTTGCAAATGCAGCATCCTTAAAAAAAAAAAGAAATAAAGTTAAAAATAAAAAAAGAGGGATTTTTGGTACTCACCGTAAAATCTTTCTTGGAGCCTTCATTGGGGGACACAGGACCATGGGTGTATGCTGCTATCGCTAGGAGGTTGACACTAGGCAAAAAAAGGAAAATAGCTTCTCCTCCGCAGTATGCACCCACCTACAGGCACCAAGCTCAAAAGTTAGTGGCTAGAGCAGTAGGAGAAGCATAAAATAACCAACTATGCAATGCCCAACGGGGCACAACCGTGAAAACTAAATGAGATGCCCAACAGGGCCAACTGGACATATGTCCAAAAACAGGGAGGGTGCTGTGTCCCCCAATGAAGGCTCCAAGAAAGATTTTACGGTGAGTACCAAAAATCCCTCTCTTTCTCTATCGTTTCATTGGGGGACACAGGACCATGGGACGTCCCAAAGCAGTCCCCTGGGTGGGAGAACAGAAGATAGTCACAGACTAGATCAGACTGCGGCAAATGCCGCCTGCAGGACCTTCCGTCCAAGACTGGCATCAGCCGAAGAATAAGTGTGGACCTTGTAAAACCTTGAAAAGGTGTGAAGACCACGTTGCGGCCTTACAGATTTGAGAGGCCGAAGCCTGATGGTGGACCGCCCAAGAGGCCCCCACCGCCCTGGTGGAGTGAGCACTTACTCCGGGAGGGGGAGGTTTGCCCGAGATGCGAAGTGCCTCCAAAATGGTCGAACGTATCCAACGGGCGATGGTTGACTTGGAAGCAGGGAGACCCTTGCAATGCCCCTCAGGGATGACAAAAAGGGCATCCGAGCGCCGAAGGGAGGCCGTTCTAGAAAGGTACACACGTAGAGCTCTGAACCAGGTCCAGTTTGTGCAGGGACTTCTCCCGTGGATGCACTGAAGCAGGGCAAAAGGAAGGCAAAACGATGTCCTCATTAATGTGAAAAGAGGAAACCACCTTTGGCAAAAAGGAAGGAACCGGCCTGAGCACTACTTTGTCTTGATGGAAGACCAGAAAAGGCGACCGACAAGAGAGGGCTGCGAGTTCTGCGACCCTTCTAATAGAGGTAACAGCCACCAGAAAAGCCACCTTCCAGGAAAGGAGAGAGGCTGGAATGTCCTGAATGGGTTCAAACGGAGGCTGTTGTAGGACGCTTAGGACCATATTAAGGTCCCATGGTTCCACTGGAGGGCGATAGGGGGGCGCCAGGTGGGCCACCCCTTGTAGAAACGTCCTGACCTGAGGACGGCTAGCTAAGTTACGCTGGAATAGAATGGACAAGGCCGAAACTTGGCCCTTGAGAGTGCTGAGAGAGAGTCCCGCCTCTAGGCCAGACTGAAGAAAAACCAAAATGACTGGCAAAGAAAAAGACATAGGTGTCAGCTGATCCTGTTCGCAGTGACGAAAAAAGGCTCTCCAAGTTCTGTGGTATATGCGCTAGGTAGCGGGTTTTCTGGCGTTAATTAGGGTCTGAATGACATTGTCAGTAAAGCCCGCCGTCTTCAACACCGCGGCCTCAACGGCCATACCATTAAATTCAGAGAACGAGAACTCTGATGAAGAATAGGACCCTGAGAGAGGTCCGGACGGTCTGGTAGTCTCCAGGGGGAGTCGACAAGCAGATTTACCAGATCTGCGTATCAGACGCGTCTGGGCCAATCTGGGGCTACTAGGAGAACTGGTACTCCCTCTGTCTTGACCTTTTTGATGACTCGAGGGATCAAAAGGTAGAGGTGGAAAGAGATAGGGCAGTTGGAACTGTGACCATGATATGACTAGCGCGTCCTGGGCGATTGCTAGCGGATCACGGGACCGAGCTACAAAGGACGGAACCTTGTGGTTTAACCGGGACGCCATGAGGTCGACGTCCGGCGTGCCCCACTGTAAGCAGATTTGGTGAAACACCTCGGGATGGAGAGACCATTCTCCTGAGGCGAGGCCCTGCCGACTGAGGAAGTCTGCCGCCCAATTGTCGATCCCTGGAATGTGGACTGCTGAGATTGCCGGGACAGTCTTCTCGGCCCAAAGTAGCACTCTTGCCACCTCTTTTAAAATGGGCTTGCTGCGCATTCCTCCCTGATGGTTTATGTATGCCACGGCCGTGGCATTGTCCAATTGTACACAGACTGGGAACCCTGCCAGGATCTTCTGCCAGTGACGCAACGCCAGGTAAATCGCCATTATCTCCAGAATGTTGATGGGAAGGGAGACTTCGTGGGGACTCCACCGGCCCTGGACCGTGTGTTGTAGAAAAACGCCCCCCCAACCGATGAGACTGGCATCGGTCGTGACCACCTGCCAGCGAAGCGGAAGGAATGATCTCCCGGGTCTGAAGGAAGAAGGGCGGGACCACCAGGTTAGCGACCGTCTTACTTGACGAGGTAACTTGATGCGTCGATCTAGAGATGACGGATTCTTGTCCCAAGCTGAGAGAAGGGCTAGTTGAAGAGGCCGGGTATGGAACTGGGCAAACGGAACTGCCTCCATGGCTGCTACCACCTTTCCCAGGACACTCATGCATAGGCGAAGGGAGTGTGGACTTGGGTCGGAGAGGATGTGGATTCCTTGTTGTAGAGAGTTTATCTGTTCCCTCGGAAGGAGGACCCGGGCACGGGTCGTGTCGAACTGCATCCCTAGGAAGGTTAAGCGTTGGGATGGGACCAGGGAGGATTTGTCTGTGTTGATCAGCCAGCCTAACTGGGAGTGTGTTCAAGGTGAATTGGAGACTGTGGAGACAGTCCCTGAACGTGGGGCCTTTGATTAACAGGTCGTCGAGGTAGGGGATGATTACAATTCCCCTTGTTCGAAGAATGGCCATAACTGTCGCCATCACCTTCGTGAAAACCCTCGGGGCTGTGGCGAGTCCGAAGGGGAGGGCAGTGAACTGGTAATGTGCGTTCCTGAAGGAAAAGCGAAGGAACTTCTGGATGTGACGCGCAGATTGGGATGTGAAGGTATGCATCCTGAATGTCCACTGAACATAGATATTCCTCGGTTTCCATCGAGGCCATTACCGACCTGAGGGACTCCATCCTGAACTGTTGAATGCGTACATGTCGGTTTAGCTGTTTGAGGTCCAGAATCGGACGCAGGGAGCCGTCCTTTTTTGGGACGACGAAGAGATTTGAGTAAAAACCGGAAAACCTTTCCTGAAAGGGAACCGGGACTATGACTCCTGAGCGCAGAAGGGAGGTGATGGCTTGAAGGAAACCGGGAAGCAGAGATGGTTGTGGGGGGCGGGACCTGAGAAAACGCGATCGTGGGCTGGAGTCGAACTCGATTTTGTAGCCGGAAGTAACAATTTCTTTGACCCAGGCATCCTCTATTGCCAAGAGCCAAGAATCTCGGAACAGAAGGAGACGGCCGCCCACCCTGGGAGAAGTCCCAGGTGGGAGTGACCCGTCATACTGAGGAAAACCTGTTGAATCGTGATCCAGAGGACTTGGAGGAGAGACTCTTTGGGCGCCAGTTAGACGTGGGCCTAAAGGAGGGCTTACAACTGTCCCGCTGTGCTGGAGTATGGTCCTGTTGAGCGAACTGACGAAAGGACCGGAACTGAAGGGGGGAGTCTCCTAGGAAAAGGGTGTCTGGGCTGGGGGAGAGAGGTGCTCTTACCCCCAGTAGCATCAGAGATGATCTGGTCTAGCTTGGATCCAAACAGCCTGGAACCTTGAAAAGGAAGATTAGTTAGAGATCTTTTGGAAGCCAGGTCGGCGTTCCAGGCTTTAAGCCAAAGAATTCTACGTAAGGCAACGAGATTACTGGAAACCCGGGCTGAGAATGCAGCGGAGTCGAGGGACGCCGTAAGTAGATATTTTCCAGCGTGGCCGATTTGATCAGCTAAGTCGGTCATATCGTCCGGGCCTGCTAGGATGCCCTGTCTGAGCTGTTTGGCCCATGCGGACACCGCTTTTGATACCCAAGTTGAGGCGAAGGAAGAGCAAAGGGAGGTGCCCACGGCCTCAAAGGCTGACTTAGTGAGGGCCTCAACGTGTCTATCCGTGGTATCCTTAAAGGAGGAACCGTCCGGAAGAGACAGTACCGTCTTGGCGGAAAGGCGAGAGATGGGAGGGTCCACAGATGGGGACTCCGTCCATTTGCTGACAAGATCATGGTTAAAGGGGTATAGGACGTTTAACTGTTTCTTTCCTGTAAAGCGCTTTTCTGGATGCTCCCACTGCTTTTAAAAAACACTGTCAAATTCTGCATGGTTAGAAAAAGTGCATGCAGGACGCTTAATCTTTTTGAAGGAAACTGAGTAGTCCCGGGAAGGGCTCTCGTCTTCTGTAACAAGCAGAGACTGATTGACAGCCGTTATAAGACTGTCTATCATGTCCTGGATCTTAGAATACTGGTCTGTGTCGGAACCAGAGTCTGAATCTGAAGCAGAGTTAGATCCCGGGGCGACTTCCCGGGAAGAGGTGTGAGACGCAGAGAGCATCTTGGAGTCTGGAGAGCTGGAGGATGAGCTTGTGTGAGTCCGTTTCTGAGAACGTGCCGTCAGTCTGCCCCTGTGAGGAGGGGGCAGGGGTGCCTGCGAATCGTCTGTGGGGACGTTCGGAGCGCTGGTGGCCGTGGATAACATAGGCAAACATTCTGGCAAGCGTTCTAAGACCTGCACCAGAGATTGAGAAACCTTGCTGAGGTCAGAGACAGACTGTGACATAGCAACAGCCCACTCCAGAGGGGAGGGGGTTACCACGTCCTTAGCGGCGTGGGGATCTTGGGGTGCCAGCATGGCGGGAGGTTTGCAGGTCGAGCAGAAGGCCATAGTATGTGACAATGTGAGAGGGACGGACTGAGAGCTCCCTGGGTTTGGGCACATGTGCCTGACCAGGGATACTGCAGAGGAGGGCGGTGTGGGCAGGAAAGGGTGGGGGGCGGTGTCAGGACAGAGCCTACCTGATCCTGCAGAGAAGCGGTCCCGTGTCCCCCTGAAAGGCTCCGAAGGTGAGGCTGGAGCGGGTCACAGTAGGTGCCGACGGAGTAGGGAGCTGCGTGCGGCAGAGTGATGGCGTCGGTGTAGGGGGAGGAGCAGAGGACGCTGCGTTGATGACGGAGCGCGTCGAGGCTCCGATAGGCGGATGGGAAGGGGGGGCGGGCTTGAAAGGCCCCCCGTTGATAGGTCCGCGGAAGGCTCGAGGGCGTGACTGAAGCATCACACTGCTCCTCGGCCCTGGTTGGTCAAATAGGAGGGGGCGTATAGCTGTCAGAGCGGGACCGCCCACCGGACACGCCCCCCAACGGAGAAAAGCGCGGCAGATTTGCCGCGCATAATGAAGAAGGAGGAGGAAGTGGCCCAGGGAAGCGCTGTTAAGCGCCATGTTTGGTGAGAGAGGGAGGGGGGAGGAGGGCAGGTAACGCCGGGGGACTGGGACCTACAGCTGAAAGACAGGGAAGTACCTGTCTTAGCGGGTCCGGGAATCGTCTCTTCCTTTCTCCTTCTGAGGATGGTCTCAGGATGCCTTCCTGGATAGGGGGGGGGGGATCCTGGCTTTTCCTCCTTCCCGCACTCTCCAGTCCTGGACAGTGCAGGAGATGGTGTCAACCCCAGAAAACTGGGGGAAGGTCACCCACAGGGACCACCGTCTCCCTCCCAGGCCGCTCCGAGGAGGGGGCTGGGGTGGGGAACAGGCTAGGACTGGCCACCGAAATCACCCTGAGACACCCTAAGGTGACAGGGGATAAGTCCTGCCCAGCGGGTCCGAGAGTGGGCAATGTGGGGGTAGCCACATTGCTCTCTCGGTTGCTTGTGGGTTAACAGGGGACGCAGTGTTCCCTGTTAGCCTGAAGAGCTGTATCTGAAAGAGAAAAAACAAGGATTAATAAACACAACAGGGTTGGATCTGTGAAGATCCAGGTCTACCTCTTACAGACACTAAGCTTAAACTGGTGAGCTTGGTGCCTGTAGGTGGGTGCATACTGCGGAGGAGGAGCTATTTTCCTTTTTTTGCCTAGTGTCAACCTCCTAGTGACAGCAGCATACACCCATGGTCCTGTGTCCCCCAATGAAGCGATAGAGAAAACCTTATATTCACCTCTCCGGCGGCCCCCGGTCTCATCCCCGCGATGATCCGCTCTCTCCTTGGCGGCCAGCGGTGTACTGGCAGGACCTGCGGTGATGTCATTTAGTCAGCTGATGGTCACGCGACTTGCAGGTACGATGTTACCCGGGTCGGATGAGAGTCTCCTCTTCTCCCAACCCGGGTACCATCCGCACATTGAACTGCATAATATCCGCATGTACACATACAGTGCTGAGCAAATTAATTGGGACAAAGCAAAAAAACACATATTTTTGAATTTTTAATAATAAAATGTTATAATACACTGTTACATACTAATTTTAGTAAGAAATATGTCGTCCTTTAGCAGATATGAGATTTTCAATGTGTTTTGATTCTACCAAGTTTTTGCGGAAATTCTTCAATTCTTCATCATGGAACCACACTTGTATGGCACAGTTTATCATCCGTTCTTTGGTTGTACTTCCATTTTGCCAAGACGTCTCTTCAGAATGCTCCACAAATTTTCTATAGGATTTAAGTCTGGTGAATTGCCAGGCTAGTCCAGCACTTTTACTTTATTTTCTTCCAGGAATTTCTTCACACACTTGGAATTGTGGCATGGAGCCAAATCTTATTGGAATGTCCCTTCAAATTTACGCATGAATGGCACAATAAAACATTTTAAAACGACTATGTATTTGGATGAATTCATCATAACATCAACAGGAAATAAGCTCCCTGTACCATCAGCTGTAAAAAAGCCCCAAAACATATGTTCAAAGCTGTTAAAACTGGTTTGAATCACTGACTGGTAACCAATTTACGATTTTACTTAAAAAATGCTTTGTCCCAATTAATTTGCACAGCACTGTATATACACATGCGGATGTTATGCGGTTCAATGCAAGTCAATGGGCGTGATTTCACCACAAAATCGCCCCCAAATTGGTTGTGCTGCGGATTTTTCCGCAATGATAATCCACAGCGGAAATTTCCGCAGCATGTGCACAGCACATGCGGATTATCATTGGGGAACATGGCAGACACCTTAACAAGCGATTTTAATGCGTTTCCCAAGCGGCATTTCCGCATTAAGTCTGCATCGTGGGCACACAGCCTAAAGGTTACGGTTTAAAATACCCTGTATGTTTACAACGAATTGGTGAGGAGTATATTGGTCTTATCTGTTGAGATAATATTCCCATAGCTGTCTGGGCCATTATACAGTTACAATCATAAGATATACAATGCAAATCATCAAATATAACATATCCAGAGCACAGCAATCTACCATAGCCAGTAACAAACCTATATCAACAGGCTGATCAGAATGGATCCGGAGAGGGGGCTGCTGCTTTCTGCGTACAATCTCCACGATCAGTGAGGACGACAAATGCTCAAACTCTTTCATCATTATCACCTGGTTGAAGTGGGATTCCTTTACTACAAAGTTCAGGCAGTGTTCCTGGTGAAGAGAGAGTTAAGTCAGTGGCAGCCTAATAATACATCACGTGGATATTCAGCAGCTCTGGAATAATGAAATGTACAGTAACCGGATCAGCCCGATGCATTCATTAAAAATGGAATGTTTCTCAGAAGCCCCCCTGATGTAGCAATACCTGTGACGGACATAGTACATTATATACATGACATCTGCTGCTTCCCATGAGGGGGAAATAACAGCCTTGAGCTGGCACACCCGCCATTACCTTCAGCTGGTCCAGCTGCAGCTTGTTGGCATTTTCACACACTACAAGGACATTCTGAAGGTCAACAGATGCTTCGATGTACTGAACACAGAGCTGCTCCAGCCGTGACAGCTTGAAGTGCAGCGCTATCTTATACACATCCATAATGAGGAGAACGTCCTGGACGTGACCTGAGGGGCAGAATCACCGTTAATAGACATCTATGTGCAGGGACTCAATAAGATAATCAGTCCTTCTCTGAATAATGCACTGAGGCACATAAGTGAAGGAGCACATTACCTTTTCTGATTTACTCTGCAAGTATTAAAGGATATGCCAAATATGTAGGGTACATGTGATCTACATTACCGGCCTCCATAGTAATTAGACTTCCTTACTGGAACACAAATCCTGTTAGCAGAACTGATATATCCTCAAAAATCCACTCATGCTATATATTAACTAGCTATTGAACCCGTTCTACGCCCGGGTGGCGAGCATTTTTATTGGTATATGGTCTCCCATGCTGGTATGTGCTGCCCCCCTCCTGGTATTTGTGCTGTCCCCATCATCCTATCCTGGTGTGCATGGCACCCCTCATCCCCAATCCTGGTATGCGTGGCATCCCTCACCCCCAATCCTGGTATGCGTGGCACCCCATCCCTCATCCTTATCCTGGTATGTATGGCATCCCTCATCCTGGTATGCATGGGCCCCTCATCGCCCCAATCCCGGTATGCATGGCACCCCTCAATCCCGGTATGCATGGCACCCCTCATCGCCCCAATCCCGGTATGCATGGCATTCCTTCATCGCCCCAATCCCAGTATGCATGGCACCCCTCATTCCCCCAATCCCAGTATGCATGGCACCCCTCATCGCCCCAATCCCAGTATGCATGGCACCCCTCATCGCCCCAATCCCGGTATGCATGGCACCCCTCATCGCCCCAATCCCGGTATGCATGGCACCCCTCATCGCCCCAATCCCGGTATGCATGGCACCCCTCATCGCCCCAATCCCGGTATGCATGGCACCCCTCATCGCCCCAATCCCGGTATGGATGGCACCCCTCATCGCCCCAATCCTGGTATGCATGGCACCCTCATCCCCCAATCCTGGTATGCATGGGCCCCTCATCCTGGTAAGCGTGGTCCCTCACCCCCAAATCCTTGTATGCGTGGTCCCCTCACCCCCCAATCCTTGTATGCATGGTCCCCTCACCCTTCAATCCTTGTATGTGTGGTACCCCACAATCGTGGTATGCATGGTCCCACCCGGTCTCCGGCGAAGAGAGGCGCCGCGGCAACGCTCCTCCCGGTCAGGTAAGTATGCAAGTATGGCGCCGGAGAACGCGGTATGTTGCCTACACATACCGTGATCTCCGGCGCCATACACTCCTCTTACCTGTAAAGGCTGGATGCGGTCTTCTGTCTGGAGCCAGACTGAGCGTCATGCATGCGCAGTCTATAAAGGCTTCAGACAGAGACACGCATCCCCCGTCGTTATATTATAGATCATCCCTGGCTCCAAACAAGGACACTGATCACAGTCCCAATGACATAGGTGTCAGCTCCAACACGGTACAACACTTACCTCTCCTTGGGTACTTTATTTTGTCTGTGTACAAGAACTGCATGAGTAGTTCAAATGGCCGAGCCTCTGCGTCTCGGATGACCACATCCAGCATGGGAAGACAGCGACTTTTTTGAGGGCCACTTGCATTCTCCTGCTTCTGCTGTACACACTGGCCGTCATCTTCTGGATCCTGCTTCACCTTCTGATTGTGCAGAAAACAAGAATCACTGTATGTTTCTAACTTTAAGACCTTGCCATAAGATGCACCCCAGATTTACACAGCAGAAAAAAGGAAACACATTTTTCCAATTAATTAAAACTTCCCTGGTGGTGTAAAATGGAGGGGTCATTATCACAAATCTTAATGCACTAGGGTAAAATAGAGATGCCATGAATCTTTTGTAAGTTTTTCTCTGCATTGTGTATTGTACACACAGCTCTGCTACATATTCACATACACATACATTTTGCTACATATGTACATATACACACACACAGCTCTGCTACATATGCACATAGACATACAGCTATGTTACATATGCACAGACACACACCTCTGCTACCATATGCACATAGATACATAGAACTCTGCTACATATGCACATACACAGCTCTGCTACATTCATATTTACACACACACACACACACACACATCTTGCAGTTCCTTCCAGGCATATGACTAATTACATGATCTAAAAGGTCCTGGAGGTGATTGGGTGGAAGGTCCTTCAGCTGCTCAGAACGTGCAGCCTCCATTCAGGTCCCGGTAGCTTCCTCTCCTGCTCTGCACCGATCACAAAGATCGGTGTTGGGCAGGAAGAGAAAGCAGTTCTATCTGTGATTGGGAAGGATGTGTGTCTGCGTTCTCCTCCATCACAAGAAGACTATAGGACACACACTTTTCAGCAAGAGTTTTTCTTGCTAAAAAGTGTCTTTTAGCCCAAAAATACAGTCAGTCAATCTTAATCACATGAACCTATCCTCGTTATTATATGCTTAAACAACCACTTTAATGACACAGTAGAGGGGTTGATTAAGTAATTCATGAATTCCTCTCTTCATAACTACCCAAAAAAATACAGAAAGGATAAATACACCTCTCTGCTTCGTGCACTATGCGTTTAGGGCATTGGCAAGAAGCATGTCCAGAGCACCATTGCAAATGTATGGCATAGCTTATGTCATAATATTATATTGAGGGAAAAAAAAAAAGTTCTGACTGTCAAAATATGATTGAGCACAAATGAAAAAAAAAAAAAATTGTTCCAGCCTAAGGGGTTAAAGAGCATATTGTTGTATTACTGCACTTACTTGTCTCTGCCTCTCTCTTGCTTGAGTGATTTTCTTCTGCAGATATTTACACCGAGCAGTGACAATTGATATGTGCCCCCGGACTCGCTCTTCTTTCTTGAAAGTTTTATTTTCAGTGGGAAGTGTGGAGAGAGCCAAGAACACCGTATTTAGACACTTGGTGAGAAGTATATTCAGAAAACTGATATTTCTTGCAAAACAGCACATAGAAAAACGTTTGCCAAGATCTTTATATACATTATATATAGTTTCTGACGGGTTTTCAAATTTAGCTCCAGTTTGGAGCAATTAAAAAAAATTCTTTATGTACCATGCCGCCCAAAAAAAAATAAAATAAAAATAACTGTGGCAATTTCTGATGCCTTAATAATAAATCCAGCACCTGTGCAATACTAAGGAAATCCTGATCTGTTGGGGGTAGTGAGGACTGGATTTTGAGAAACACTGGCTTATACTCTATACTGCAATACCAAAGTATTGCAGGATATAATGTGAAAATCTCCGTGTCCTATTGAGCACAGCTTACGGCTGAACTTTACATGAATACCAGGGGGACAACAACAGGGTTCTTCAGCAGACCCCCGGCTGTCTTAGTAAGCGATCAGTCCCCCACGATCAAGTTACAGTTACGGGGAAGCTGATGGGAGCCGGTGCGTGCATGTTCATTTAAATGCTGTTGTCAGAGTGATTTAAATGGCTATCACTCCAGCGCTCTTTTTTTATTTTACTGCTGGAGTGGTGTCATTATTTTAAGTTCCCTGCCACTGGTAATATACTTAGCAGTCACAGTCTTTATTTGTTAACACCACCACTCCAATCATCTCAAGCAGTTTGTGACCTGTCGGATGACTCCAGTGTTTGCTGGGAAAGCCAGAAGTCACAACACAATGTAAGTCTATTAGAGCCAGAGGAGGTCAGATCCCGGCTCTTAGACTTACACTGAGAACTTGTGACCATTGCGCCTGACTTCTGGGCAGTCAGAAGTTCTGCTTAAACGAGAACTGTATGGGACCAGAGCGGTGCTGAGAAGAGCTGAAGTAAGCGGCTGCTAATTATAGTATTAGGGGCAGGGAACTTATATTAGTGGCACCACCCTAACGCTGAAATAAAAAACTGATGGAGTGGTGCTTTATCAGCCATGGCCAGAAATCTGCTCCAGCTGTTAGAGACTGATGCCAGCTATGTAATATAGCCACCATCAGCTGCATAGAGAGGGAGCTCAGCTTCCGAGTCCCCTTCACACATGCAGACCCCTCCCAAGACATTAATTCACATCTTGCTGAGGGAATGGGTTAACGAAAAGAAAATACTTTTATATTGCAACACTGTAACTACAAAAACCCTTTGATATTAATGGATATATTTCCTTTCTTTGGCTTCAGATTATTATTAGTCAAAATAGATTACTTTTCACTCCTATGAGGGTGCACGGATAGGATTCCACTCCTCAATAAACAAAAAGAAGAATCTGGCACTCCAGAAATTGTTGCAAAGAATTGAAAGAAATTCTTTATTGCATACAGTATCCTCAGATTTGCATTTTTATAAAGTTTTGGCCTGAATTGGCCTTCCTCAGAACTATAAAATAATAACCAAAATTACAGATGCATATACATATCAATGGAGATACTAGAGCCTTAGTTAATCGTGCAAAACAGGAACCACAACTTGATGAGGTTTACAAAATTTATATATTAGCAAAAACATTGAATTACAGATATATGGTTGCCAATCATGTGAACTCAAAGTAATGGCCATCAGAAAACACAATAGATATGACTTACAGGCATACATCATACAATATAGTTCGTTAGTGACTATATGCCTTGCATTGTCTTGCTATTATTAGGCATATACTGTAGTAACTAAATTACTGGAGTGCCGGATTCCTCTTTTTGTCAGATTAGGTCATAGACTTGCCAAGTCATTTATAAATTAATCAAAGCAACCAGGGCTGTGGAGTCGGTAACCCAAACCACCGACTCCGACCCCACAGCTCGGCCTCGCTACTGAGCATGTACATGAAGTGCAGCACAGATTCATCTCAACTAAAAGCTGCGATCCTTAGATCAGGAACAGAACAGACATTTATAGGACATTTCATAACTTTCCCACATTCTTATGAAAACATTTACAGAACAAACTGCATTGAACCCAATCTATCTATCTATATAAATAAAAATGTAAATGTTCGTTTGTTCAAAATCTTAAATCTCCGAAAGTTCTTCATTGATTGCTTTGAAATTTTGGCACAACATTGCATTCAAATACACGCATGTTTTTATATACCAACTATGCTTTTATATACCAGCTGTTGGATGTAAAAGCAACAGCGAGAGGGGAATGTTACGAGCTCAGTCCCAGGCTGACTCACCCGGCATTCTACCCCCCTTAGTGACATCTCATTCATAAACCCTTCTCCCTCTCCTTCAGTCACCCCAGCCGCTGCCCATGCTCTGCTCCTTTCGTGTCTCCCGCAAGGGTTGGGAGGGAAGGGGAATGATGAGACTGTCTGTTCGAGGCCGAAAGATGCTGCTGCTCATCACCACCTCCTGAAAGCAGGCTGCCTCTGCTCTCCGGCACCGCGGCTTCTGCAGCTTCTTCTCCGGCAGGCGAGTCTTATTTCGGACTGCGCAACAACAAGCGGGGGAGGGAGGGAAGGAGAGAGGGAGGTTGCATGAAGAGGCGCAGGCCGCGGCCTCGCTCTGGGCGCTGAGCTGGGCCCGAGCCTCTCAGCAGTGGGCGGAAGTGCCTACATTTTACACATGGAATGCGAGTACAAAATCATTTGAATGACGCAAACAAGGAGAGCGAGTCGACGGACAACCTGGCATATTCAAAGAAACTACGATAGGTAGATTGTACACCATGCATCCCAATCAAGATGACTGCTTCTTTCTTTGCATGCCGTTGGTAAATGTGGCCAGTCCAACGTCTTTCTAGCAATTGAGAATTGTCAATGGCGTTACACATGCCACTTTCCGCAGTGCATGTCAAGCTCTGAATTTATTGCAGAAGGACCGACACTGAGATGTATGCATTAATGACGCGTGCAACACGTCACATCAAAATCAAATTTGTGCATTGCTTGCAATCATATTGATCGCCTGCTCTCCTTCATCGCCAACAGTTATGGGAGAAATATAAATCGCACATGACTGAAGATATTTTCCGTCGAATACGCAAGGAAAATTCAAATCTGAACATGGATTTTACAGAAGAAATCTACAACGAAGCGTTGATAATGATTGAAGATTTGTGCTTAGAAATCGTGAACAAAGTTCTCAATCAATAGGGAATGCCATCACCGAATCGATCTGCTGCGGCTTCGTTTGATGTAGAATTGCGTCGTGAACAAAATTACAACACGAGTGATCTTTTGTCGTATGTGCAATCAAAGATTCCTAAGCTAACGCTTGAGCAAAAAGGCATTTACGATCAAATAATGCAGACCTTCAACGATGGAGATGGAGAAATCTTCTTAGATGCGTCAGAAGGAACTGGTAAAACGTTCCTAATTAGATTGATTCTGGCAGCAATTCAATCCCAAAATGACATAGCCTTAGCTCTTGCGTCGTCCGGAATAGCTGCGACATTGCTACCAGGTGGAAGAACTGCTCATTCCGCTTTGAAATGGTCATTGAACATGCAATACATTGAAACTCCCATGTGCAACATTTCCAAAGCATCCGACATGGGAAAAGTATTACAGAAACGCAAACTTATTGTTTGGGATGAATGCACAATGGCGCACAAAAAAAAAAAAAAAAAAAAATCGCTCAAGGCTCTTGATCAATCATTGCAAGATTTACGCGGAAACATCAGACTATTTGGTAATGCATTAATATTGCTTGCAGGAGATTTCAGGCAAACATTACCTGTAATTCCTCGATCGACACCAGAAGATGAAATAAATGCTTGCCTGAAATACTCTACTTTGTGGCTACACGTAAAGACGTTAAAATTAACTACAAATATGCGTGTCCAGCTGCAAAACGAGTGATCAGCTGAAAAATTCTCACATTTGCTGGAAATTGGGAACGGAAAGGTGTCGGTTGATCTGACCTCATAACTTCTGCAATTTAGTGACGTCAAAAGAACAATTGGTTGAAAAAAATATTTCCCAATATTCAAACCAATTATAAGAATCACGATTGGCTGAGCTATTCGTGCGGCCACAACAAAGACGTCTACGAACTTAACAATATTATTCAGTCTAACATTCAAAGCGAGGCACTGTTGTGAAAACAGATGAAGCGGTTAATTATCTAACAGAATTTTTGAAGTCACTCGATCTGCCAGGGATGCCACCGCACGTACTGCAACTGAAAATCGGCATGCCAATTATGTTGCGAAATATCAACCAGCCAAAGCTTTGCAATGGCACGCGGCTTGCAGTATAACAATTAATGAGCAACGCTGTTGAAGCAACAATCTTGACAGGACCTTTCAAAGGTGAAGATGTCCTCATTCCTCGCATGCCTATGATTCCAACGGATATGCCATTTCAATTTAAGAGATTGCAATTCCCAATTCGATTGGCGTTTGCAATCACCATCAACAAAGCTCAGGGCCAATCTTTACAATTGTGCGATTTACATCTAGACACGGATTGCTGCTCACATGGACAATTATATGTTGCGTGTTCTAGAGTCGGAAAACCAGTCAATCGCTATCGACACAGACAAAGGAACAACAAAAAATATTGTATACCCACAATAATTGTGAAATTAAATATTTTAGAAATGTTCCATTTCTCTTTTCTTTCTTTTCCATTTAACCAGACTGAGCGACAGCAACGTGTGGCCGGGTAAAGCTAGTTTATTATATATTTTAGGAATCGGTCCATTTTATACAAAATAGACACCAACTCCACAGTCCTGAAAGCAGCTGGACTGAACCTTTATTTGAAAGCAAATTTTACAATATATAACTATTAAATCCTTAATCCAAGGTGATCAAAGTTGTGTAATAAGAAACTACTCACTTCTCCCAAAATAAATTCCACGTCACAGAATTGTTGGTTCTCAAATAATCTTCCATAATCCTCGTGTAAAGTGCATTTTGGATAACATGAAAACTAAGGAAAAAATAGAAACATGATGGGTCTGAAATTAATGCTGTATAAGAATATATTACTTTAAAGGGAACCTTTGACCCCCAAAAAAACAAAACACTATTAACCTGCAGATATGAGGTTAACCTGCACGGCGCCTGCACTAAGCCGACTGCGTGCAGGCGCCTGGCAAGTTAATAACACTATTGACCTGCGGATTAAGCGCATATCTGCAGGTTAATAGCGTTTTATGATGACAGGTTCCCTATAAGGGTATGTGCACATGGTACGTTTTTGATGAGGTAAATCCGTGCATAATTGGTCTCAAAAACGCACTGCAAACCTTATCCCAGCATTTTCTATGAGAATTTGGAAGATCTGTGCACATGATCAGGAATTTTCCTGACAGGAATTTATGTGCATTTAAATAAGCAGCATGTCCATTCTTTGTGCGGATTTGCCTGCATTTTTCCTATACAATGCATTGGAAAATACGCAGGCAAAAACGCACAAAAAAATGCATGAATATGCATGGCAAATCCGCAGGCAAAAATGCACAAAAAACGAATGAATGAAACGAATGAAAACACAAAAAAAAAAGCGCAGAATTTCCGCACCATTTTTTATGCCAAGAGGTGCAGAACCTTGCAGAAACCCTGCAGAAATTTGTGCAAGCAAATACTGAACGTGTGTACATACCCTAATATTAACAAGACGCGTTACTGTAGTTTTATAACTTATGCCCTCCAATGAGCCATATGGATGTCAAGCGCCATCGTAATTCAGAAGTTACCATTATAAACCAATGTGACGAACTCTGGCAGACTCGAGCTACCTAAATGGTTGATATTCAATACTACATTTTCTCCGCAGCATCACTGTATGGCCAGGCTGGACACAGCGTCCCCTTTATATAGGAGCTGATAGCCAGGGTACTTTAACAAACATCACATTTTGGACAAATAGCAGCTCTCCACTTAACCCCTGAAAAAGGGAATATATCACCATCATAAAAAAGGACCTCTTTACTTGACAGCCAAGGTTTCTATCTTGCTACTCTCCTATGAGTTATGATTACAGATTTCCATCCTTATTAACTTTGGAGAAACCCCTGTAAAAAATATTTCTACTCCCCTGGAACACTTGCTTCCAATTTTACCTAAGAGAAGCTTTGTATATGAGCGGGTGGTGGGGGGTAGTGCGCTCTCTTATTTAGCATTTCGGCATATTTTGCCATAGCTACTGAAGAAGCGGCATCTCTTATTGCCGCTTTCTCCTGGGAAAGCCCCTGATCAGGTTCTTGAAAATGCTCACATACCATCATGACTTTCAGCTCTTATTTTCTTCTGGGATGGGCTGTGACTTGGATTAGTTTTGTCTGCTCAAACTCCCTTCGTCTGATACTTCATTCAGTCATAATAGGGGACAAGCGCTAATGAAGAACGTGTAACAAATATGCATTGATCTTTCTTGTCCCGAGGGCAGACATGTCCTCTGTACGTCACATTGTGTTACCTGAAAACGATACATTTCTCCGCTCCTGACATTGTTATCCACAGTCCCCCCAAAGATGTACATGGCATCAGCAATGACGGCTGCAGCGTGGAACAGGCGACCACTTGGCAGCTGAAATACAAGGTTTGGGGTATTTATTTCACTGTAATCAGACATCATCAAGGCTTTGGGCAAATCTGCAGCAGTCATACAGTGGGGAAAATAAGTATTTGATACATTGCTGATTTTGCAAGTTTTCCCACTTACAAAGAATGGAGAGGTCTGTAATTTTTTATCGTACGTACACTTCAACTCTAAGAGATAGAATCTAAAAATAAAAACCAGATAATTAAATTGCATTTTATTGCATGAAACACCAAGGTTACTTACCGGTAGCCGGTTTTTCCTGAGCCCATGACAGCACACCTTGAGAGAGAGGATCCGCCCCACCAAGGACAGGAAACCGTCTGAAATAAAAGGGCGGTACCTCTCCCTCGCTTCAGTTGTTTACAGAGCATTGAGAGGACCTCCCTAAACAGGTTAGGCACATAACCAACACCACAATATACATATACACACCACCCCACACAGTGCACACCAGGGTGTGAGAAACATAGAAAAAATAAGGGGGGGAAACTACGGGTGCTGTCATGGGCTCAGGAAAAACCGGCTACCGGTAAGTAACCTTGGTGTTTTCCCCTCCCCCATGACAGCACACCTTGAGAGAATTTTGGAGAATTTATGAGCACCCTAGGGAGGGACCACCGCCTGAAGTACCCTTCTCCCAAAGGTGAGATCAGAAGAGGATAGATCCAACCGATAGTGCTTAAAGAAGGTGGATGGTGTAGACCAAGTAGCAGCCCTACATATCTGCTCGATCGAGACGTCTGCTCTCTCTGCCCAGGAGGTTGCAACGGCTCTGGTGGAATGAGCCCTCACATTGTCCGGGGCTGGAACCGCTGTGGACGTATAGGCTAAGCAAATGGCCTCCCTGAGCCACCTAGAGATGGTACCCTTGGACACCCCATGACCTTTCCTACACCCTTGAAAGGCCAGGAACAGAGAACAGTCTTTCCTCCACAGACTAGTTATGTGAATGTACTGTAGCAGGGACCTCCTAACATCTAGGCTATGGAACCTGACTTCCCCTGGGTTCTTGGGATTGCTGCAGAACGAGGGTAGCACAATCTCCTGACTACGGTGAAATCTAGATACCACCTTGGGAAGGTATGCTGGATCTGGCCGCAAGGTGACCCTATCCTTAAAGATTTGTGTGTAAGGAGGATTAACCGAGAGGGCCTGCAGATCCCCCACCCTACGGGCTGATGTTAAGGCCACTAGAAGGATGGTCTTAAGGGTGAGAATTTTTGGAGAAACCTTGTGTAGGGGTTCGAATGGTTCACTAGTAAGAGCGTTCAAGACTAAATTCAGGTCCCAAGGAGGAACACCCATGGACCTAACCGGTCCAGCTCTGGCACAGGACTTGATAAACCTAGAGATCCACCTATTCCCAGCCAGATTACAATTGTAGAGTGCTCCCAAAGCTGAAACTTGAACCTTAAGGGTCCCTGTAGCTAGACCCAGGTCCCGCCCCTTTTGCAGAAATTCCAGGATCCCTCTGATCGGAGGTTTGCTCGATAGCGGAATATCTATAAACTCTAGGAATTTACCCCAAACCCTGCTATAAATCTTAGTTGTAATCGGTTTTCTGCTCCCCAATAAAGTAGAAACTAAGCCTGGTGAAAACCCCTTGCTACTCAATAGCGACCTCTCAAATTCCATGCCGAAAGATGGAACCCCCTGGCCTGGGCATGGAATACTGGTCCCTGCATGAGAAGGTCCGGCCTCTCTGGTAGAATCCAGGGATCTGACACCGACATTAGCCGAAGCAGAGAGAACCAAGGCCTCTTGGGCCAAAAAGGGGCTATCAAAATCACCCTGGCACCTTCCTCCCGGATCTTCCTCACCACTACTGGAATCATCACTAATGGCGGAAAGGCATAGGCCTTCCTGAACCCCCAAGGAATCTGGAGGGCATCTATGGCATGGGGATTTTCTGCCGGATTTAGGGAGCAAAATCTCTGCACCTTTCTGTTTGCCCTTGTGGCGAACAGGTCTATGTCTGGCTGCCCCCATAACTGGACAATCTGATGGAAGACCTCCGGGTTCAACCCCCACTCCCCCTGTCTTAGGGTATGGCGGCTTAGAAAATCTGCCTTCACGTTTTCTATCCCCTTTATGTGAAGGGCGCTGAGGGATAGGAGGTTTCGCTCTGCTAGACCAAGGATCCTGTCTGCCACCACCATCAGAGGGCGTGACCTTGTCCCTCCTTGGTGATTCACATAGGCTACTGCGGTCCGGTTGTCGGACCTGACCTAGACATGGTGATTTTGGATGTGAGGGAGGAAGCCCCTGAGGGATCTTTCTACTGCCCAAAGCTCCTTTAAGTTTGAGGATGATCCCCTCTCGTGGTAAGCCCAGTGACCCTGTATTGAGAGTTCTGCCAAATGACCCCCCCATCCGGAACTGCTTGCGTCGGTCGTAACTACCCGATCTATCGATCCGGACCATTGAACGCCTGTGGTCAGATTTCCCCTGACTGTCCACCACGAAAGAGAATCTACTACTTCTGGGGAGAGAGAGAGCCTGCCTTCTAAATGCCCGTTGCAGGACCTCTGTGCTGACAGGACCTCCCACTGAAGCCGCCTCATATGCCCCTGGGCCCACATTACTGCTGGGAGACAGGCCGTCATAGAACCCAGGAGGGACATTGCCTCTCTCAGAGACATCTCTGGAGCTTGAATGGCCTTCGAGACTAATGCAATTAACCTGCAGATTTTGTCCTCTGGGAGGAAGCAGGTTTGACTACGAGAGTCTAGGATTAGACCCAGAAAGGTCTGAGTCCTGGAGGGGGTTAGTCTTGATTTCTGGAAATTTACTAACCACCCCAGCTGATGCAACACTTCCGTGACCACTAGGAGCTGACTGGAGCAGTGGGCTTCTGTTTTCCCTATTATCAAGAAGTCGTCTAAATATGGCACGATCACTACATTCTTGATCCGTAGGAAGGCTGTCACTTCTGCTATTAGTTTCGTAAATATTCTCGGGGCAATGGAGAGGCCAAAGGGTAGGGCAGCAAACTGAAAATGCCTCAGCTTCCCCTGAATAAACAGGGCTACTCTCAGATACTTCTGATACTCCGGATGGATTGGGACGTGATAATATGCGTCCTTCAAGTCTATTACAGCCATAAAGCAGTTGCGATGTAAGAGCTTCACTGCCGAGCCTACTGACTCCATCTTGAAAGTCTGGTTTTCTACTACTTGGTTCAGACTCCTGAGGTTGATGATGGTCCTTAAGGACCCGTTTGGTTTTTTTTATCATGAATAGTGGGGAATAGAACCCCCTCCCTCTCTGTGTTGCTGGTACTTCGAGAAGGACCTGCTTTCCTACTAACTCTAACACTTCTGTTTCCAGGGCTAATTGTTCTTCCTGGACCTTTCGTAGGGGGGTAACCACAAAGGTCCGCCAGGGGGTCTGGCTGAACCGGATTTTCAGGCCCCCACTGATAATTTTCAGAATCCATGGGTTTGTTGTTATCGCGTCCCAAGCTGGAAAAAAGTGGGAAAGCCTTCCACCCACTTCCAGCCTGGCATCATTGGGAGGATCTCTTCGAACTCGAGGATGGTCCTCCAAACATGTAGCCCGATTCTTTTTTGGACTTGGCTTCCCATTTCTTTTTGTCTCCCGGAGGACGACCCCGGTTAAATTTTCTCCTCCGAAAACTAAATCTTCTTGGTTCCCCCGAAAATCCCGGGAACCCTTTGGTTTTATCGCCTGCTTTTTCTAACAGGTCCTCTAACCTTTGGCCAAACAGGAGTCTACCGTCACACGGGAGGGAGCACAGTTTCTGTTTCGAAGGTAGGTCGCCTGGGCAACCCTTGAGCCACAAGGCCCGCCTGGCTGCGTTGGATAGTCCCGCTGCCCTAGCTGACAGTCTGACCGAGTCAGCTGAAGAGTCGGCCAGGAAGGCCGATGCTGTTTGAATTAAAGGTAGCTCTGCAAGTATTGCCTGTCTGGAGACCTTTTTATCTTTAAGGTGGTCTTCCAGCTGTTGAAGCCACACCATCAAGGACCTCGCCACACAGGTGCTAGCCACCGCTGGTTTTAGGCCACCTGCTGCCGCCTCCCACGTGTGGCGCAGGAAGGAGTCAGCTCTTTTATCCAGGGCATCTTTTAGGACGCCAGAGTCCTCCAAGGGCAGGGAAGATCTCTTTGATGACCTTGCCACAGTCCCGTCCACCTTGGGGATCTTATCCCAAGGTTCCGCATCCTTCTCTTCGAAGGGGTACCTTCTTTTGGAGAAGGAGGGTAAAGCCCCTGATCTCTCAGGTCTCCTCCACTCCCGGTCAATGAGGCCCTGAATCTTACTGTTCACCGGAAATGAGCGTCTCTTCCTCTCTCCCAAGCCCGCAAACATGATGTCCTCCCGGGATTTAGATGCTCTCTCTTCCTCCAGACCCATGGTTGATCTTACTGCCCTAACCAGTCTGTCTGTATTCTCAATGGGGAAGCAGGGTCTACCGCCCCCCGATGAGGAAGAGGACGATGAATCCCACTGCTCCTCGGACTGGGAGGAATCAGAGACGGAGGAAACCTCTCTACGGGGTCTTTTCTTCCCTCTAAGGAACCCCTTCAGGGACCCCTGAACTTCTGCATGTACTATGGACTTTAAATTTGCAGCAAAATCCTGGGAATTCTCAGCTATGGTTTTGGTCACACAGCCCTGGCAAAGTGGTTTCTGCCACTCTACTGAGAGAGAAGCTTGGCAAAGGGCACACATCCTATGCTTTTGCTTGGCACTACTCTTCTTAGGCTCCTAAAAAAAGGAAGCACATAAGAGACTTCCCGTTACTAACCAGTGACATTCACGAAGCTCACTCACCCTCGGAGGTCACAAACGGGTACCGGATTCGGAGGCTGTCGCGGAACTGATGATTCCAATCTGGATGGTCCCGAGGCGCTCGAAGCCTTACTCCTGCGGCTGCCACTACGATTACTCGAGCGGCTGTCTGTATACGATGCATCCCTCTGCTTCTGTTGCTGAGGTGGGGGGGTAAGCTGCTGCTCCTGGCTATCTGGATCAGCCATGTCTCAGAAGCGCACCACGCTTCCAGGATAGCTCCCCCCCCTTAAATATAGGGCCATCCAGCCTCCTCCGGTCTGTGGGCCCTCCCCCTTCCTCAGGCCGGAGCTCCGTTGAAAAAAACCGGCCCGCGACGCTCCGATGGGCGCCGCCATCTTGGATCGGCGCCGCCTCCTGACGTCACCCAGCGCGCCGCTCCCAGCGTGCCCTGCGCCGTGACGTCAGGCGCGTCACACCCGGAAGCGTTCCACACTGCAGGGGGAGGACGGCGCCGCGGTCTCCGGGAGGACAGAGCCTGCCTCACCGCGTGCGCCCCGCTCGGCGCAGAGACCCCAGGGGAAGCTGCGGACGGCGCTTCTGGGATACTGAACCCGGTGCACAGGCCAGTGCCCGCTCTTCCACACCGGGACAGCCCCAGGTAAGTCTTCTTTCCAGACAGGTTCCCCATCAAGGACAGGAAACCAACTGAAGCGAGGGAGAGGTACCGCCCTTTTATTTCAGACGGTTTCCTGTCCTTGGTGGGGCGGATCCTCTCTCTCAAGGTGTGCTGTCATGGGGGAGGGGAAAATAAGTATTTGATCACCTACCAACCAGCAAGAATTCTCTCTCTTAAAGACTTGTTAGTTTTTCGTTAAGAAGCCCCCCTACTCTGTACTCAGTACCAATCCACACAGTCAATCAATCACGCTCCAACCTCTCTCCAATGGCCAAGACCAAAGAGCAGTCTAAGGACACCAGGGACAAAATTGTAGACCTGCACAAGGCTGGGATTGGCTACTGGACAATAGGCAAGCAGCTTGATGAGAAGGCAACAACTGTTGGCACAATTATTAGAAAAAGGAAGAAACTCAAGGTGACTGTCCATCTTCCTCGGTCTGGGGCTCCATGCAGGATCTCGCCTCATGGGGTAAGGATGATTCTAAGAAAGGTCATGAATCAGCCCAAAACTACATGGAAGGATGTGGTCATTGGCATGAAGAAAGCTGGGACCACAGTCTCAAACATTACTGTTAGTAACACACTACGCCGTCATGGAGTTACATCCTGCAGGACACGCAAGGTCCCCCTGCTCATACCAGGACATGTCCAGGCCCGTTTGAAATTTGCCAATGACCATCTGGGTGATCCAGGGGAGTCATGGGAGAAGGTCATGTGGTCAGATGAGACCAAAATAGAATTGTTTAGTATGAACTCCACTCGCCGTGTTTAGAGGAATAAGAAGGATGAGTACAACCCCAAGAACACAGTCCCAACCATGAAGCATGGTGGGAGAAATATCATATTTTGTGGGTGCTTTTCTGCAAAGGGGACAGGACGACTGCACCGTATTGAATGGAGGACGGATGGGGTAATGTATGGCAAGATTTTGGCCAACAACCTCCTTTCCTCAATAGGAGCATTGAAGATGGGTAGTGGCTCGGTTGTGGCAGCGACAGCCCTGAAACCTGAAGGATCTGGAAAAGATCTGTATGGAGGAGTGGGCCAAAATCCCTGCTGCAGTGTGTGCAAACTTGGTCAAGAACTACAAGAGACGTCTGACCTCTGTAATTGCAAAGAAAGGATTCTGTACCAAATATTAAGTTCTGTTTTTCTATTGTATCAAATATTTATTTCATGCAATAAAATGCAAATTAATTAAGTAAATTCATAAAATGTGATTTTCTGTTTTTTTTTTCTTTAAGGATTGTCTCTCACAGGTGAAATGTACTTGCGATTAAAATTACAGACCTCTCCATTCTTTGTAGGTGGGAAAACATGCAAAATCAGCAGTGTGTCAAATACTTATTTTCCCCACTGTATATAAATACATCCTATAACAAAAACTTACTAATGACACGGATCATGGGCGGTGATAAATATATAAAGAATTGGATCTGATGCCAGGCTTGGCCCTTACTAGTATCTTATATTCTTTTTTCAACTGTTTGTGACTACAGCATCTTTCATTGTGTTGTCCAATTTCTTTCAAGTCAGGTCATATATTTCTGTCATTCAAACAATAAAATAGATGTTGCTATTGGAGCAAGAAGAAATAATTTGAAATATATAGCCACACGAGTGAGAGAGCACAATAATGCACATATATTTAAAGGGAACATGTCAGCTCCATCATGCCGTTCTCCCATTGGGAATGAGCGTTTTTTGGAAACTTCATTTATATGATCATCACCCAGTGTAAACAGTCCACCAATCACTCGACAAACGAGCAAACCACTTGTTCTTTAGTCAAAATATTTTTAAAGGGGGTTGTCCGATACCTGTAATGCCCTGTATAAATAGCTATCTTTAAGCCTTAACCACTTTTGTAAGTTGCTTTATTATAAAATTCCCTACTGTTCTCTCTCTAGAGTTTATCCCTATATCTGTTTTTCTTTCTTTACTTCCTGTGAGGTTTCATTTTAGGGGAGTCTCAAATGGGACGTCACAGGAGGATGGCCCTGCAGTCGCTTCCCCGCAGCTTCTATTCCCCCCTTCCCGGAACAGGACGTCATCATAGGGTGGCACTGCAGTCACTTATCACAGCTTCTGTCACCACCATCCCCTGGTGACACCCTGGTTTGGTAGTGGTGATGCCACACTTCTATGCCTGCCACTCACAGTCAGTTCCTACTTCAGACACTGCCAACTCTTTTGCTGAAATTAATTGTCAAGAGGGGGCCGTGATAGGAGCAAGGTAAGTGCCTGCAGCACTGCCTCAAAGCTTCTATCACACCCATTAAATGAATAGTCTTCAGGGGGCAACGCTGGTGTCACTTACTTGTATCATCACCTTCACATGACTATTTGTTTCAGGGCAGTGACAAACTGTGGGACGGTGCTGCAGGCACTTACCCTGCTTCTATCAATGCCCCCTGATGATGTCTCATTTAGTCGCAGCGTTGTCAGAAGCAGACTGTGGGGACAGACATTAAAGATGCAAGTGCAGGGATAGAAGTGTGTCGGTGGTCACTGAGCATGTGGGTGGGGGGTTGGGGGGTAGAAAGCTGCAGTCACCTCTGCATCACCCCCTGAAACACAACATTATCAGGGAACGGAAAGGACAAGAAGCTGTAGTAAGTGACAGCAGCGTCGCCCCCTGATGATGTCCTGTTTTAGAATGGGGGAGATGGCATCTACAGAGAAGCGACTACAGGGCCATTCTTCTGATGAAGTCTCATTTGACAATCCTCTCAAAAGAAATGTCACAGCAAGCAAAGGAAAAAAAACAGATTTAAGAAACACCACAATCGGGAGAAAGCTAGGGAATTTTATAATAAAACAAATTACATAAATGGTTAGGTCTTAAAAACAGATATTTATAAAGGGCACTATAGGTTTCAGACAATCTCTTTAAGCTTGCTTAAAAATCCACGTTTCCAGCAGAAGATCGTCAGGTGCTGCCGGAAATAATGACGTCTTTGTGCACAGAATGATCTATTACTGATCGTTCTGTGTACATGTAAGTGTGGTCATCCTGGCTAAAAAAGCTATTTAACGGACCACCAATCAGCAAACAAATGTAGCCAACTATCGGTGGTTTAACGTCCGCCTTTGGCTAGTCTAAACTCACCCTTGACCATTAAGGACAATCTTCAATCAATACAAACTTAAAACTGATCCAGGCTCTAATAAGGATACATTTATCAGGATACTTTTGTAGTCTTTACCTCACTGTCTGGACTAGGCTGTATCACCTCCCAGGATTGGGAGTCCACATCATAGCAATGTAACTCATTAGGCAAAGTGTTGTCTGCAGCTCCACCAAATACATAGAGGTGGCGATCAAAAGCCACCATTGTGTGCCCATAACGCCTCTGTGGAGGGGGAGGTGACCCGCGCAGTAGGTGTTCAGTAGGAATGCGCATCCAGCTGTGGGCAAAGATCACAAATTCAATACAAACTTATTGCATTTGGCGTAGTTGTGTAGAAACATTGAGAAAAGAGTTTGAGAATAAACTTGCTATAGGCCAATGCTCTCCAACTTCTCTGGCTCTCAGGTCCCCTGCACGTGGCTCCTTAGTTGGCAGACGTCAGAAATGACTTTGTGCAAAAGTGCTTATAGGGAAGTCATAGTTTTACCTAAATGTGGCCACAGGGTTCCAACCATATCATTGGCAGTCAGCCCGGGTGTAAAAAACCATCTTTCAACATCAACACTAGAATAGCCGTAAGTCAGCGTATATGACACAAAATAGGTCACCGTGTAGTAAACTGAAGAGGACAACTGGGATAAATATTATGAGGGGAGTCCTGTCCGACAGCCCCTTTCAGCCAATCATTATTGCTCGGAGTATTCCTAGTAGGGCGGTGTGACAGTGTAACTGGCAAGAGCCTCACAAAACTCTCAAATGTCCAAGTCTACAAATTCGCATTACCCAGTGACTAATTATGTGACTTCTGTGAAGCCAATTACCAATTCTTGGTGGCAGTAAAATCCGACAAGTTTTTCAAGAGGAATCCCAAAATGGTGCTTTTATTTGGAATTTGGAGACGTTTTGGGTTTCCCCGAGTCATCCACAATGTGTTTTGCAGTAGATTTCATGAGAAATCCGCCTCAAACAAATGTCATGTCACTTTTGTAATAAGGTTTTGAAAACCTTATTGGTAAGAAACTTAAAAAAAACAAAAAAAAAAAAACCATCTTATGCATTTTACATTTTATTTGAGATAAAATAGGAAGAATATTTTAAGCAGTTTATGATGCAGATTTTGGCCTGGATCCACTTCAAAATATTCTTCAAAAACTCTGTGTGAACCTAGCTTAAAGCTATGTGCACACAACACTTAGTCTTAGGAGGATTCCACCTAGAATTCGCCTGAAAAAGCACCCGATAAAATGGACATACATCAAAATAACATAGCTGTGCTCATGCTCTGTCTTATGTCACTTATTTTAACCGAAGAAGTTAGAAGTTAGCTGCTAATTCTTCAGAAGTCGCCCGCTCTCTATTCTTCATAATATGGAGTAACAGCCGCCGCGAATGGCAAACTGCTAGCGAAGCCACTTCAGGGATCATTATAAATACAGATCACTATTACAGATTACTATGCGTACAGAAAATCTCCTTTAAAAGTGTCATTTTGTGCAAGATGGAGCATGTATAGAAATGCGTGGTAAACTTTATAGATGACATAATCACATGTTGGGTCCATGTTTGGCTCTTACACTTTCTCTGCAAACTCAAACTGGAATAGGTTGTTTGTGATCTTGGCTCCACTCTGACCAGAGAAGACAAACATTTTGTCCCTACAGACAGCCACCGGGAAGTTACAGCACGAGGGTGGGATCTCTCCACTTTGCTCAATCTGCAATAAACACAGACACATTTAGTGATACACAGACCGAACATGTCAAATACATAGCATTATGGTGAATCTATAGCAATATCTTTATATCAAGCAGCATATCCCCTCTATTTGGCTAATTTGTAGGGATTTACACAGTATTTGACATGTTGACAGCTCCTCCTATATGGTCCATGTAATGCCGTCTACAATGTGTCTTCATTGCTGTAGGACATTTTAGTTCCAATATATGTGTATATTTTAGGAACAGTAAGCATTATAGTATTGCAGTACATATACTGACCGCTACAGTTGATGCTGCCACCACCTGTGTTACACAGTTGGGATGGTGTTTTAGGCTTCCAAGCTTCTCCCTTTTTCCTCCAAACATAACGATGGTCATTATGTCCAAAAAGTTCAATTTTAGTTTCATCAGACCACAGGACATGTCTCCAAAAATTAAAGTCTTTGTTCCGGTGTGCATTTGCAAACATTAATCTGGCTTTTTTTATGGAATAATAGCTTCTTCCTGGCAGAGTGGCCTTTCAGCCCAAGTTGATACAGTACTCGTTTCACTGAGGATAATGACACAATCTTACCAGTTTCAGCCATCATCTTCACAAGGTCTTTTGCTTTTTGTCCTTGGGTTGATATGCACATGTCGGACCAAAGCACGTTCATCTCTGGGACACAGAACCCGTCTCCTTCCTCAGCAGTATGATGGCTGGACATTCCCATCTTGTTTGTACTTGCGTATAATTATTTGTACAGATGAACGAGGCACCTTCAGGTATCTTGAAATTGTATCCAAGGATGAGCCAGACTTGTGCAAGTCCACAATTCTCTTCCTGATATCTTGGCTGATTTCTTTAGACTTTCCCATGATGCTACGCAAAGAAGCAGTGTGTTTCAGGTGTGCATTAAAATACATCCACAGGTGTGTCTCTAACTCAGATGTTGGCAAAAAACTTATCAGAAGCTTCCAAACACATGACATCATCATATGGGCAGTCCAGAATTGTTTAAAGGCATTGTAATCTTAGTGTATGTAAACTTTTGACTTTGCAGTAAGTAAAAAAATGCCTTAAACATTCTCTCTCTCTCATTATTCTGGCATTTGGCAAGTATTAAAAATTATGGTAATCCTAATTGGTCTAAAACAGGAAAGGTTTATTCTGATTTCATGTCAGATATTGAGAAAAACATGCATATGTGTCTTTTTATATAGTGTATGTAAACTTATCGTTTCAACTGCATATACCATGGACCTGTAGAAGCCTATCAGGAGATATCCAGGACCTACACATTGATAACCTACTCTTAAAGGGTTTTTCCCATGAACAAAGTTAATTTTAAAGTTGATTTTAATCAATAGATCTTGGAATAATCAATTTCCACAATTGGATGTTTAAAAGATATGTTCCAGTGCTGAGATAAACTTATAACTGTGCCCCTGCTGTGTACTGTGTAATGGCTGTGTCTAATAGTGCAGGAACATGGTCTGATCATACCACATCTCCTGGGCATGTGGAGGAAGCAAAAGAGTGTACAGACATTACAGCACGGGATCACACATGACTCTTTCTTTGAGGATAAAACATTTTTTTAAAACAGTCTAAGAAATGTTTTAACTCACAAAAAGAAACAGCTGTGATCCCATGCTGTAATATCTGTATACCTTTATGCTTCTTCCCCTGCCCAGGAGCTGTGGTATGATCAGACCATGTTCCTGCACGGTCAGACACAGCCATTACACAGTACACAGCAGGGGCACATTTATAAGATTATCTCAGCACAGGAACATTTTATTTAAACACATCCAATTGTACAAATTATTATTATTCCAAGATCTGTTGATTAAAATCAACTTTAAAATTAACTTTGTTCATGGGAAAAAACCTTTACAGCCCACAAATCTATAACAGGCCAAGCGTCCCTCTGTCTGAAGCCTCTATAGACTAAGCATGCTCAGTGTGGCGCCATGACGACAATATGTCTAGGACAAGAGAGAGAAATAGAGAGACAAATTTGTGAGTACACTCCTATATTATCAGTACATTATATATACAGCAGTCAACATAAGTGAGCACACCCCCATATTAACAGTACATTATATATACAGCGCTCAGGAAAAGTGAGTACACCCCCCTGTATTATCAGTACATTATATATACAGCACTCAGCGTAAGTGAGTACACACCCATTTATTCTCAGTACGTTATATATACAGCGTTCAGCATAAGTGTGTACACCCCCCTATATTCTAAGGACATTATATATACAGCGCTCAGCATAAATGAGTACACCCCCATGTTTTCTCAGTACATTATATACACAGAGCTCAGCATAAATGAGTACATCCTCTGTATTCTCAACACATTATATATACAGCGAACAGCGTGAGTACACCCCCATGTATTCTCAGTACGTTATACATACAGCGCTCAGCATAAGTGAGTACACCCCCTGTATTCTCAGTACGTTATACATACAACGTTCAGCATGAGTACACTCCCCGTATTCTCAGTATGCTATACATACAACGTTCAGCGTAAGTGAGTACACCCCCTGTATTCTCAGAACGTTATACATACAACGTTCAGCGTAAGTGAGTACACCCCCTGTATTCTCAGTACGTTATACATACAGCGCTCAGCGCGAGTACACCCCCTGTATTCTCAGTATGTTATATATACAGCGCTCAGCGTGAGTACACCCCCTGTATTCTCAGTACGTTATACATTCAGCGCTCAAAGTGAGTACACCCCCTGTATTCTCAGTACGTTATACATACAGCGCTCAGCGCGAGTACACCCCCTGTATTCTCAGTATGTTATATATATAGCGCTCAGCGTGAGTACACCCCCTGTATTCTCAGTACGTTATACATTCAGCGCTCAAAGTGAGTACACCCCTCTGTATTCTCAGTACATTATATATACAGCATTCAGCACATCCTCACTGTTATATATACAGCATTCAGCTTAAGTGAGTACACCACCCATATTCTCAGTACGTTATACATACAGCGCTCAGCGTAAGTGAGTACACCCCCTATATTCTCAGTACATCTTATATATGCTGGACGCGTCCTTCTGTCCGAAGCAGGAATGGGTGGCGCCTGCACGGTGAGGCGCTGGAGTCAGCACGTGTGCATACCACACTGCGGCGCCATTTTATTGCAGACACTGTATATGCAAATTTGCAGACGTCTTTAAACAAAATGGCGCAGGATAGCGTGGTATGAACACATGCTGACTCCAGCGCCATTAATAAAATTAAAAATGTACCAATAAAAATGCTTGCCACCCGGGCGTAGAACGGGTTCAATAGCTAGTACATTAGACTAACATGGGCCAAGCCTATCGATATCAACCAACAGTCTAAATAAGTATGGGGGCTATTCAACTTTCCGCCGACAGGCAATATCAAAGAGAGAGGGATTTAGCATAGGTCATCAATGTCAGTTTTCTGATGGCTGATCCTTTTGTTTTCCCAGAGATAAGCCGCCACCAGAAGAGTCTGACAACAGCTCTCACAGAGAACATGGGAGCGCTCAGCTGAGCCAAGTATTCCTGTATATGGAAGGCTCTGGAGAGATAGCTGCCAGCTGAATGATTACAGGTCTGCGAATAAAAAGCTGTTTGATTATTTTCATATAATTTCCATGTATTTTGGTCTTTTGATAACGAAAAAAATATTGAAAAAAATCCTAAACGTCAGGACTTGCCACAAACCTATAGGTTCTTCTGCAAACTCTGGTGTCAATCATCGGCACGGCAGCTTATTTTCTTTCCCCATTAACATCAATAGGAACTGCATGATTGGCTGGTTGCAGTCACATGGTTAAAAGACATAATGAAAGGAAGGTCCTTATGCTTTCAAGAAACTTGCATTGGAATTTCATTCATCAACAGTGTTTCCCCAAATTAGCGTTATGGCTTTGTGGAAGTGTATTAATTCCCCTGACAGTTTGTTTAATTGGTGGTGAATATACAGTGTTGAATCAACAGCTGAATATTACAGACTTTGTGAAAAAAGTATACTTCGCATACTTTGGACTAAAACTTGGAGATCAAGATAAAGTTTGGGTGCCTCAAAGTGTGCTAACGGTGTGTTGAGGACCTCCGAAATTGGTTCAAGGGTAAGAAAAAAGCTTTCCTTCCATTATGGGATTCCTATGGTATGGCGAGAGAAAAAGAACCATAGTGACGACTGCTACTTTTGTTCATGCAATGTGAAAGGGTATAATTCCAAATGGAAGCATTCCATCTCATACCCCAATCTTCACTCAACAATTCGTCCCATCCTCCACAGCACAGATATACCAGTACCCAAGGCCCCTGCTACCTTGGAAGAGATACCTAGCTCCGATGAAGGTGGAATCATACCTGAACCAGATAAAGAATCAAGTTCTGACTTTAAAGATGATACAAGACCAAAATTTTTTTCCCAGGAGGAGATGAAGAATTTAGTAAGAGACTTGAATCTTCCCAAAGATGCCGCTGAGTTACTCAGATCAAGGCTCAAAAGCAGGAATTTATTGTTACCAGGAGTGTCTTTTTCATGGTTCAGACATCGTGAAAAGGAGTTCGTTCCTTATTTTGCCCAGGAAGACAAGTTGATTTATTGCATCGATGTCGAAGGTTTGATGCGTCAATTCAAAATCCAGAGCAATGGCGTCTTTTTATAGATACTTCAAAAAGAAGTCTCAAAGCATTTTTACTCCACAATGGCGGTTTTTACGCTTCCATCCCTGTAGGTCATTCCATACACTTGAAGGAAACCTACGAGAACTTGGAATTGGTTCTTCGTAAACTTAAATATGAAGACCACGGTTGGCAAGTGTGTGGGGATTTGAACGTCATGTGTATGCTGCTCGGGCAACAAGCTGGGTATACCAAAAACCCCTGTTTTCTGTGTCTGTGGGACAGTCGAGACCAAAAAAATTACTGGACCAAGAAGAGTTGGCAGCCGAGGGTGCTCACAGTCGGTGAAAAAAAATGTCCTCCCAGAAACTCTGGTACCTCCCTATAAAGTTCTTCTACCACCTCTCCACATAAAATTGGGCTTAATGAAGCAATTCGTAAAATCACTTCCAAGAGATGGGGAATGCTTCAAATACTTGGTCACCAAGTTTTCAAGCCTCTCGGAGGCAAAATTGAAGGAAGGTGTGTTCATCGGACCAGACATTAGAAAGCTTATAGCTGATAAAGAGTTTGTCAATACCATGACGAATCCGCAAAAAGAAGGGTGAATTGCATTTAAAGAGGTCGGAGAGAAATTTTTAGGCAATAAAAAAGATCCTGACTGCAAAAAGATCGTTAGACCAATGCTGAAAGCATTTTAAGCTTTAGGTTGTCTGAAGAGTTTGAAAGTGCATTTCCTCCTTGACTACTTTCCTAAAAATTTGGGAGCTGTGAGTGAAGAGCAAGGTGAACGATTCCACCAGGACATTAAAGAGATGGAAAGAAGATACCAGGGAAAATGGAGCATTACAATGATGGCAGACTACTGTTTGATGCTTCAGAGAGACATTCCAGATGCTACTCACAAGCGTAAATGTACCAAGAGGAGCCTCACAGGGAAAAAAAAAAATCAATTTTAGTGAGTATTAGGGAGCTCATTTCAGCTGAAAAATGATTTTCATGAAAAATTTGTAATAAAAAAATAATTTTCTAAGTCTATTTTAATTTATTTCGCGGTATTGCCTTATTTAACATGGTTACCTAAATTGTCAGGAAACGTGATGTCCTATGACAAAAAGGAGGTCATTTTCGGATTCACCGCACCAAAAAACAAATATTACGTGGAATAACCAAAAGAGCTCTTGAAATTTTATTTTTTGCAGACCTGTGCTATTCATCTGACATCTATTGTGTATGGGGGATTTTAGGATAGGTCATCAACATCAGATTGGTGTTGGACCCCCACTTACCTGCAAACACCTGCTCAGTGGGGGTCCAACATCAGCAAACAGATGGTCTGTGGAGGTGCCAGATGTTGGCCAGATCCTTTGGATCAGTCATCAATATGTAAGTCTTGATCAATCCATTTAACAGCTATAATCAATAGTTTTCATTTTACCTCTTCCCAAGCTGCGGCCTCTCGATCTTGCAAACTGATGGTCCACATGTCATTCAACCTAATTGAAAAATACAAGTAAGCACGAACGTAGATAACCTGCTATAGAGTATGATGAAAGCCTGTATCATGAAAAATTGGAAGTTGGCATTTATCGCTAATTACATTCATACTGTGTTTTCATATACTCTGTCAAGTAGTTTAATATTCATGACCTGTCCATGGGATAGGTAAGCAATATCAGATCTGTGGGGTTTTGACACCTGGCACTCCCACACATCAGGTGTTATCATCTTGAGCGGTGACAGGATGTAAATGGTGTACGGAGCAGCTCAGCCTTGTACGCTTCAGTTGCTGTTGCCAAGAACTGCAGCTCAGCTCCTATCCAACTGAGGGTCTTGGCTCTGCTCTGTGCACTGTATACATCCGGCCGCCAGCAAAGCGGATAACAGCTGATCAGTGGGAATGCCAAGTATCGGACCTCCAGAGATCTGATATTACTCACCTATCCTAAGGAGAGATCATACATATCTAAGTTGTGGACAACCCAATCACGTGCTACAATCATTTACCTCTCAGATCTTCAAAATGTTACCCTCTCATTCTGTTCATACTCTAATTGATTTTGTACCCTTGTTAGTTTCATATTTTTTATAGGATGCTGTCTCCGTTATACCATTTCACAAGCATCAAACATTGCTTAAGTACCTTGCATTTCCATCATAGCCCGCAAAAATCCATAGCTTATCATTGTATACTGTAGCTCCATGCGCTGACCGAGCCACTGGTAATCTGAAAGAAATAGATATCAGGTCAGTTAAGGTTCATTTACAGGATCGACGGCACCGCACGACCACCGGACGGTGATTTTTTACTGATCGGTGGTCATTTGATTGCCTGTTACATGGGCAGACCAAAGTAAACAATACGCAGTGAGCGATCTATACCAAATCACTCGTAGGCTGCCAAGTTCTCAGCAGTGAGTCCTGTTCACACAGGATGATACATCACTGAGAAAGATGATATTTTAAGATGCACAAAAGATTTCACCCACCGAACAAGCATTTTGCTCGTTCATCAGGTGATCGGCAGCCTGTTTACACGATAAGATCATATCAATAATATAAGATAATAGTGAAACAAGCGTTTATAACAACGCTCCTTCACGATTACCTTGCCGTGCAAATGCCCCTTTAATGATATCTCTAGTAAAAGTAGACCTCATACTCCAAATCCATCCATTCACAATGTAATCATCCCTAAACAGATAAAAATGAGGGTGATACTACATGACACAAAGAAAAGTATCTGGTAAATATTTAATTGGGCAATCCCTGGTCCTAGGCCTAAAAAAGTCCTAAAAGATGATTCCTAAATGTTTGGTTAATACACATAGTAGCTAACAGATCTCTTATCGCAAGATAGCAATACAAAGACCAGAAAAACACTGATAAAACATGTCAGCCATTAATCATTGTCTTGTATATAATGACAAACCTGTAAGTGCTTGTATAGCTACTGACCATGAAATACATTCCTTGTCTATTCAAAGAGAAGAGACCACTTGGTATATACCTGGATGTATCTAGTTATACTGTAAAGTAAAACATTAAGAAACTGGCCCTGCTCATCACAATGCTCATCTCTCCCGGAAATACAGTAGGTGCTAGGATTTAAAAGTATCATTTATTGCATAGACAACATTGCATAAGAGCAAGGACTAAGAACAAGGTGATTTATTAGTAACTACTAAACTATTTTTGACTGAACAACTCTTGCCGAATATTGGTTAAAATTTTAATGAAGTCTACTATAAAATAAAGTCACTTATGCTAGCCAAAAAAAATCATGGTTATAACTTCTTGTGGGATGTGCAGCTAATAACATTATACTGTAAGAAGACAGAATGATCATAGTAGAGGTCATCATAGTTTGGTGATAGTAAATGGGCAGCAAACTTTTATATAGATATAAAACCGGCATGTCCAAATGCACCATAGGACACCAGCCACAAATGGTGCATTAGGTGATGGCTGGGAGGGGACAGTTCACTTTCACAACAGTATGTGTGTATAATATATGCAGTTTTATCTGACTAATTTGACATTAAACATATATGCATCTGTGGCTTTGCTGCCTCTGTGTTTTAATATCTACTAACCTTCCTTCAATTTTCCATTCTGTCCAGAGACCAGTCCCAAACTTGTACTCAAAAAGATCATTCTTATTCTTCAGGTTGGAATTGGAGTAGATGTCCCCAGTATAGCCGCCTAGTAGACAAACCCTAGTTAGATGTCAGGGTAGTAGTTGTAAATGACAAAAGTCACTAGTAAAAAAACATTCAAGATATTCCAATGTACTGTAAAAATCATATTTCCCCATTGTCAGGCTACTCACCAAACACAAACATGCTGCTTCCATAGACTACGGCAGAATGGTGGTATCTTGGTGCTGGGGGAGTTCCTGTAGTAAAAGCCCTTTTTGAAAGACAAAACAATATAAGGTCAAGGATGTTCACAGGTCTCAGATTTACCTACAGAAAATCTGAGCAGAGTATGGGCATGCAATACTTAAATATCAAAGTGGAAAGATCTCCAACCCTGAGCAGGAAAGTATTGGGGTTATGATCACACGCTGTACCTGCACCAGGAGCAGTCCTTCACATCAAATCGCAGCAAGTCATTCAACATGTTCTTCCTGTTAATTATAAAGGATGAATGAATACACATTCCCTCATCAGACACTCCATATAAAGTAGGAAGAGCTGAGCGAATTTCTTTCCAATAAGTATTTATACTGAATCCCAGCTCTCATCCATCTTATTTACATCGGAAACCTTTGCTACATTCTCTAAAGACCAAAGCAATGTATAAACACACTGGCATTATTTGGCACCTAAAACAGGGAGATGGCAAGTGATTCTGTGCTGTTCTGACATTTTGTAAAACCACATGCAGATATCTAAAAATCTCAGCTATTTATTTTGCTTTGCTTATATAGCGCCATTATATTCCTTCGCACTTTACAGACAATATCATTGCTGTCCCCATCGGGGCTCACAATCTAAATTCCATCTTTTATCTTTGGAGTGTGGGAGGAAACCGGAGAACTTGGAGGAAACCCGCACAAACACGGGGAGAACATACAAACTCCTTGCAGATGTTGTCCTTGGTGGGACTTAAACCCAGGACCCCAGTGCTACAAGGCTGCAGTGCTAACCACTGAGCCGCCATGCTGCCCATTGTTTCACAATCTTCAAATGTTTTATTTGCTGCTGTTTATTACTATATTTCAGTCTATTGACCTTTATTTTGAATGAAGATAAATAACATATGAACAGAAATGAAGCAGCATCCAAACGTCTAAGTGAAAAAGTGTGCGGTCCTTTATTCACCCCTGCATCACTTCTGGGCCTTTCTGGTGTGAGCCTTTTGTCCTTTTGCAGGACGCTGAGCCAATGACCCGAGAGGGTTTTATACCCATCCACATCATAGTCTGCGCTATTATCTTAGTGATTTAATATATGGACCAGATAATAAGGGTGAGAACCAAAGCAATAATGATTACACTAGGACTAGAACGATTCGATATCTATTTAGAATCGTCTAATACTAAAATAATAAATATCATAAAACTATAACTCCAGGGCCAAGTGAAACCCGATTCGGGGTTCCCCTGGCTTTCATTTCCTAATTCAAACAGACTGATCATATGGACAGTCCATGCCCTCAGTGTGCCACCTAATGTATAAAGTCCAGCAGAACACAGCAAGCGGCAGGGGATGGATTCTAAAAGCAGCATTACATTTCTGGGACCCAGGCACTTAAAGGGGTATTCCCATCTCCAAGATCCTATCCCAATATGTAGTAGGTGTAATAATAATAATAATAATATTAGCAAATCCCTCCAATTAGAAATGTAGTATAGTATTTTTGATTCGCTATGTCTCTTTCCTTATGTGCAGAGAGAGAGAGAAAGAGAGAGAGAAAGAGAGAGAGAGAAAGAAAGAAAGAAAGAAAGAAAGAAAGAAAGAAAGAAAGAAAGAAAGAAAGAAAGAAAGAAAGAAAGAAAGAAAGAGAGAGAGAGAGAGAGAGAAAGAGAGAAGAGAGAGAGAGAGAGAGAGAGAGAGAGAGAGAGAGAGAGAGAGAGAGAGAGAGAGAGAGAGAGAGAGAGAGAGAAAGAGAAAGAGAAAGAGAAAGAGAAAGAGAAAGAGAAAGAGAAAGAGAAAGAGAAAGAGAAAGAGAAAGAGAGAGAGAGAGAGAGAGAGAGAGAGAGAGAGAGAGAGAGAGAGAAAGAGAAAGAGAAAGAGAAAGAGAAAGAGAAAGAGAAAGAGAAAGAGAAAGAGAAAGAGAGAGAGAGAGAGAGAGAGAGAGATTCTCTCTGATATTTTTTTGGCAACATCTGAGTTAATTAGACACACACTAAAGAAATCAGCCAAGATATCATATTCATATATATACAGTACAGACCAAAAGTTTGGACATACCTTCTCATTTAAAGCTTTTTCTTGACTATGAAAATTGTACATTCACACTGAAGGCATCAAAACTATGAATTAACACATGTGGAATTATATACTTAACAAAAAAGTGTGAAACAACTGAAAATATGTCTTATATTCTAGGTTCTTCAAAGTAGCCACCTTTTGCTTTGATGACTGCTTTGCACACTCTTGGCATTCTCTTGATGAGCTTCAAGAGGTAGTCACCAGAAATGGTCTTCCAACAATCTTGAAGGAGTTCCCAGAGATGCTTAGCACTTGTTGGCCCTTTTGCCATCACTCTGCGGTCCAGCTCACCCCAAACCATCTCGATTGGGTTCAGGTCTGGTGACTGTGGAGGCCAGGTCATCTGGCGTAGCACCCCATACTCTCCTTGGTCAGATAGCCCTTACACAGCCAGGAGGTGTGTTTGGGTCATTGTCCTGTTGAAAAATAAATGATGGTCCAACTAAACGCAAACCGGATGGAATAGCATGCCGCTGCAAGATGCTGTGGTAGCCATGCTGGTTCAGTATGCCTTCAATTTTGAATAAATCCCCAACAGTGTCACCAGCAAAGCACCCCCACACCATCACACCTCCTCCTCCATGCTTCACGGTGGGAACCAGGCATGCAGAGTCTATCCGTTCACCTTTTCTGCGTCGCACAAAGACACGCTGGTTGGAACCAAAGATCTCAAATTTGGACTCATCAGACCAAAGCACAGATTTCCACTGGTCTAATGTCCATTCCTTGTGTTCTTTAGCCCAAACAAATCTCTTCTGCTTGTTGCCTGTCCTTAGCAGTGGTTTCCTAGCAGCTATTTTACCATGAAGGCCTGCTGCACAAAGTCTCCTCTTAACAGTTGTTGTAGAGATGTGTCTGCTGCTAGAACTCTGTGTGGCATTGACCTGGTCTCTAATCTGAGCTGCTGTTAACCTGCGATTTCTAAGGCTGGTGACTCGGATAAACTTATCCTCAGAAGCAGAGGTGACTCTTGGTCTTCCTTTCCTGGGGTGGTCCTCATGTGAGCCAGTTTCTTTGTAGCGCTTGATGGTTTTTGCAACTGCACTTGGGGACACTTTCAAAGTTTGCCCAATTTTTCGCACTGACTGACCTTCATTTCTTAAAGTAATGATGGCCACTCGCTTTTCTTTACTTAGCTGCTTTTTTCTTGCCATAATACAAATTCTAACAGTCTATTCAGTAGGACTATCAGCTGTGTATCCACCTGACTTCTGCACAACACAACTGGTGGCACCAACCCCATTTATAAGGCAAGAAATCCCACTTATTAAACCTGACAGGGCACACCTGTGAAGTGAAAATCATTTCCGGTGACTACCTCTTGAAGCTCATCAAGAGAATGCCAAGAGTGTGCAAAGCAGTCATCAAAGCAAAAGGTGGCTACTTTGAAGAACCTAGAATATAAGACATATTTTCAGTTGTTTCACACTTTTTTGTTAAGTATATAATTCCACATGTGTTAATTCATAGTTTTGATGCCTTCAGTGTGAATGTACAATTTTCATAGTCATGAAAATACAGAAAAATCTTTAAATAAGGTGTGTCCAAACTTTTGGTCTGTACTTATATATATATATATTTTTTTTTTCTTATTCTTTTGCATGTTTGTCACACTTAAATATTTCAGATCACAAAACAAATGTAAATATTAGACAAAGATAACACAAGTAAACACAAAATTAAGAGAAAAAGAAATCCAAACCTACAGGGCCCTGTGTGAAAAAAATGACTGCCCCCCCCTTAAAACATAAATTAACTGTGGTTTATCACATCTTTGGAAAGCTGAGTTCAGACATCATGCTGCGATCCAAATAAATTCAGGAACAAATGAGAAAAAGTTTAAAAAAAAGTAAGCTTTGGGACTCCGTGAACTACAGTGAGAGCCATTATCCACAAATACCGAAAACATGGAACAGTGGTGAACCTTCCCAGGCGTGGCCAGCCGGCCGACCAAAATTACCTCAAGAGCACAGCGACGACTCATCCAAGAGGTCACAAAAAACCCCACAACAACATCCAAAGAACTGCAGGCCTTTCTTGCCTCTGTTAAGGTCAGTGTTCATGACTTCACCATAAGAAAGAGACTGGGCAAAAATGGCATGCATGGCAGAGTTCCAAGACGAAAACCACTGCTGAGCATAAAGAACATAAAGGCTTGCCTCAGTTTTGCCAGAAAACATCTTGATGATTTGCAAGACTTTTGGGAGAATACTCTGTGGTTTGACAAAAACTGAACTTTTTGGAAGGTGTATGTCCCAATACATCTGGCGTAGACTAACACAACATCATACCAATAGTAAAATATGGTGGTGGTAGTGTAATGGTCTGGGGCTGTTTTGCTGCTTCAGGACCTGGAAGACTAGCTGTGGTAAATGGAACAATGAATTCTGCCATCTACCAAAAAAATCCTAAAGGAGAATGTCCAGCCATCTGTTCATGACCTCAAGCTGAAGCACACTTGGGTTATGCAGCAGGACAATGCACACCAGCAAGTCCACCTCTGAATGGCTTAAGAAAAATTAAGACTTTGGAGTGGCCTAGTCAAAATCCTGACCTTAATCCATTTGAGATGCTGTGGGTGGCATGACCTTAAAAAAGCGGTTCATGCTTGGAAACCCTCCAATGTGGCTGAATTACAACAATTTTGCAAAGATGAGTGGGCCAAAATTCCTCCAGAGCGTTGTAAAAGACTCATTGGCAGTTACCGCAAACACGTTAAGGCAGTTGTTTCTGCTAAGGGAGCCCAACCAGTTGTTAGGTTTAGGGGGCTCTCACTTTTTTCACACAGGGCCCTGTAGGTTTGGATTTCTTTTTCCCGTAATAAAGACCTTCATTTAAAAACTGCATTTTGTGTTTACTTGTGTTATCTTTGTGTGTGTGTGTGAATGTATATATACACACACACACAAACACACTCTACTACTTGCCTTATTAGTCTATACTTAAATAACCTTGAAAATTAAGATTTAAAAAAAAAAGCAGAATGTCACTTACCCGTTATCACCTCCAAAGACGTAAATGGCATCCTTGTAAGCTACAACTGTATGTTTACTCCGTCTGTAAAACACAGAATGAACACAAGGATGTGGGCACCTAGGGCTTCTTCACATGGTTCAGTAATGAACATATAACAGGTCTGTTCCTGAAGGGCAATAAATCCACTCATCATGGCGTTTGTCATTTGTGTCTTTTGCTCACCAAACATATTTGCAGACAACTCTCTCTCCCGTTCCCCATACTCAAACACGAGAGGCAGTGGGTGACTTATCAACTCTAAGAGTAAAAGAATCGGGCAAAATAAAATCCAGCTGTCAATGTTTCTCTCCCCTGACATCTGCAAATGGGGAGCTCCTTCCAAAAAACAATTGATGGCTGGCAGGTTTGGCAGACATAGAAACTATTTCCTGTGTCGAACACAGACTGGAAATAGATCTGCCGGGACTGATGCCGATAACTATGGCTGGTAGACTCTGGTCTTCTCTGTTTGTGTCCTCGCTAGTGTTGAGCGATACCTTCCGATATCAGGAAATATCGGATCGGATTGGATAGGGCCGATACCCAAAAAGTATCGGATATCGCCGATTCCGATACCGGAAACCAATGCAAGTCAATGGAACACAAATATCGGAATGAAAATAAACCCTTTCTTTCCTTGTAGGTTAATTCTACATGAAGTAAAACAACTAACAATAATGTAGAATGTATTGGGGGGAGGTGGTTGCCCAAATCGATGGGAACAGTGCTCACAGTGAAACATGAAAAGCCGGCAATTCAGCAGCGGCATACACCGGTACCCGACAATTTAGAACAGAAAGAATAGAGCGTCACACATAGATTAGATAGATAGAAACTTGTCAGTCACATATATATGAAGTACAGTGATAGTGTTGCTTACTGTACTTGTCATTTAGTGTAAAGGATTTATTAAAAAAAATATTAGTGTTTTCATGCACCGTCTCTTTAAAAAAGCCGGCCGGCAATTCAGCAGCGGTACCCGACAATTTAGAATAGAAAGAATAGAGAATCACACATAGATTAGATAGATAGAAACATGTCAGTCACATATATATGAAGTACAGTGACAGTGTTGCTTACTGTACTTGTCATTTAGTGTAAAGGATTTATTAAAAAAAATATTAGTGTTTTCATGCACCGTCTCTTTAAAAAAGCCGGCCGGCAATTCAGCAGCGGTACCCAACAATTTAGAATAGAAAGAATAGAGAATCACACATAGATTAGATAGATAGAAACATGTCAGTCACATATATATGAAGTACAGTGACAGTGTTGATTACTGTACTTGTCATTTAAAATAAAGGATTTATTAAAAAAAAAATTGGCGTGGGGTTCCCCGTAATTTTAGTCTCTAGCGGAGGTTAAGCAGACGACTGGGGCAGATGTTTGAAGCCTGGGAAGGGGGTAATACCCACGGAGCTTCCCAGGCTACTAATATCAGCCCCCAGCTGAATACCTAGCCTTTACTAGCTATTAAAATGGGGGACCCCCCAAAAATGACGTGGGGTCCCCCCTATTTTAATAGCTAGCAAAGGCTAGGCAGACAGCTGGGGGCTGATATTAATAGCCCAGGAAGGGTGCCATGAATATTGGCCCCCTCCCAGGCTAGAAACACCAGCCGTCAGCCGCCCCAGAAATGGCGCATCCATAGGATGCGCCAATTCTGGCACTTAGCCTCGCTCTTCCCACTGCCCTGTAGCGGTGGCAGTGGGGTAATGGGGTTGGGGTTGATGTCAGCTTATAATGCCAGCTGACATCAAGCCCAGGTTAGTAATGGAGAGGGCGTCTATAAGACACCCCCATTACTAACCCCATAGTCAAAGTTAAAAAAAACACAAACACCCAGAATAAAATCCTTTAATTGAAATAAACACACAATTCTTTATTGTTCTAAATTAAATCATACTTACCGTCACGCCCATTCCAGCTGAAGCCAACGATCTCCTGCAATAAAAGAAAAATAATAAAGCAACCTCATCCTTACCTTCCCATGGCTCCCAGGACAGCTTCAACTCTGCTACATCGAGATGACAGGCTGGACCGCAGCAGAACACTGCCATCCAGCCTGTCATCCCGCAGACACTGAGAAGCGCAGGCATGCTTGCGCTCCTCAGTGTCTGGCTGTGACGGCATCCAGATGAGCCGACAATGAACTCAGCTCACCTCATGCACGTCACTGACAGCGTGGGAGAATTCTCCTGCGCATGCGGTGAGCGTGAGAGACTCAGCTCATCGGGATGCCGTCACAGCCTGATACTGAGGAGTGCAAGCATGCCTGCGCTTCTCAGTGTCCGCGGGATGACAGGCTGAATGGCAGCGTTCTGCAGGTCCAGCCTGTCATCTCGATGTAGCAGAGCTGAAGCTGTCCTGGGAACCATGGAAAGGTAAGGATGAGGTTGGTTTATTATTTTTCTTTTATTGCAGGAGATCGTTGGCTTCAGCTGGAATGGGCGTGATGGTAAGTATGGTTTAATTTAGAACAATAAAGAATTGTGTGTTTATTTCAATTAAAGGACTTTATTCTGGGTGTTGTGTGTTTTTTTTTTTAAATACTTTACTAGAAATTCATGGCGGTCATGTCTAATATTGGAGTGACCCCATGAATTTCGGGCTTAGGGCCAGCTGATAATGCCAAGCTGGCCCTAACCCCTTTATTACCCAGTGAGCCACCGCACCAGGGCCCTGGATGAGTTGGGTACAGCGCTAGAAGATGGCGCTTCTATGAACGTGCCATTTTCCGGGGTGGCTGCGGACTGCAATTTGCAGCGGGTGGGGCCCAGAAAGCTTGGGCCTCCCTGCGCTGCAGATTCCAGTCCCCAGCTGCCTAGTTGTACCTGGCTGGACACAAAAATAGGGCGAAGCTCTACGTATTTTTTTTTTTTAAATTATTTCATGAATTTCATGAAATAATTAAGAAAAAAAGGGCTTCCCTATATTGTTGTGTCCGGCCAGGTACAAATAGGCAGCTGGTGGTTGGGGGCTGCCCGTTCCTGCCTGCTCTACCTGGCTGGACACAAATATAGGGCGAAGCCCCACATAAATTTTTTTTAAATTATTTCATGAATTTCATGAAATACTAAAAAAAAAAAAAAAAAAAATACGTGGGGCTTCTCCCTATTTTTGTGTCCAGCCAGGTACAACTAGGCAGCTGGGGGATTGAATCTGCAGCGCAGGGAGGCCCAAGCTTTCTGGGCCCCACCCGCTGCAAATTGCAGTCCGCAGCCACCCCGGAAAATGGCGCGTTCATAGAAGCTGGATGCTGTACCTGGCTGGCATACAAAAATATGGCAAAGCCCACATCAAAATTTTTGGGAAAAATTAATTAAAAAATAAATAATAATTTAGGGACTGCATCTTTATTAACTCCTCAAATGTCATTTAGTGTTAAAATAAAGGATTTATTAAAAAAAAAATTGGCGTGGGATCCCCCATAATTTTAGTCTCTAGCGGAGGTTAAGCCGACGGCTGGGGCAGATGTTTGAAGCCTGGGAAGGGGGTAATACCCACGGAGCTTCCCAGGCTACTAATATCAGCCCCCAGTTGAATACCTAGCCTTTACTAGCTATTAAAATGGGGGACCCCCCCAAAAAAAATAACGTTGGGTCCCCCCTATTTTAATAGCTAGCAAAGGCTAGGGAGACAGCTGGGGGCTGATATTAATAGCCCAGGAAGGGTGCCATGAATATTGGCCCCCTCCCAGGCTAGAAACACCAGCCGTCAGCCGCCCCAGAAATGGCGCATCCATAGGATGCGCCAATTCTGGCACTTAGCCTCGCTCTTCCACGCTGCCCTGGTGCGGTGGCAGGGGGTAATAGGGTTGGGGTTCATGTCAGCGCCAGCTGCCATGAAGCCCAGGTTAGTAATGATGGGCGTCTATAAGACACCCCCATTACTAATCTACAAAGTGTTAAAAAGAAAAAAAAACACACTACACCCAGAAAAAAATTATTTATTTGAAATAAAACACACCATTTTATTTAATTCTTAGTTTACTAAAAAAAAAAAAATAGTTACCTGTCCACGTTCCTGCGCTGATCTCCCATGCACAGCTGTCACATCTGGAGATGGTGACAGCTGTGCATGGCTGCTGTAAGCTCACGCTGCCGGGAACACGTACGCTCCCGGCAGCGGGAGCCACTGACTGAGGTCACCGGAGTGCATTCAGGCAGCGCAGCTCCGGAGACCTCCTTTACGGCACTGCTGTACCCTGGGAATTTCTCACGATACAGCAGGGCCGTAAAGGAGCTAACCGGAGCAGCGCTGCCTGAACTCCGGCGAACCCGCTTATGCAGTGACAGGGCTGCTTTACGGCCCCGTCATTCTAGCGGCGGCAGCGGTTCAGAGCGGTCACATTCTATGTGGCTGCTCTAAACTGGAGATCATCGTGGGACACTCGTGGACTACTACGGAGGGGTAAGGATAAGGTTGTGGTTTATTATTTTATATTTTATTACAGGAGATCGATGGCTTCGGGGAATTAGGTGTCTAGATGAGTATAGGTGTATTTTTTTATTTTTTACTTTATTTTAGGTGGCGATCGGCGGGGACAGGTAATGTATGAACTAATTTATTGTAGGTAACCACTGGCCACCAATGACATGTATTTAAAATTTATTGGGGACACAGTAGAGCAATTTAAATAGCAGGATCAGGCTGATGGGAACTACTGCTCCCATCGAGCTGATCCTGCTGGCACGAGTGGATGGGGGACAGACATAGGCCGATGGGAGCAGTAGTGTCACATCGGCCTATGTCTGCCTGCACGCACACACCACCCAGACATCGCACAGACACCGCGCACACACCACACACACACACTCGCAGACATCGCACAGACACCGCACACACACTAATCATGACGGACTGATGGTCTGGGAGGTGAGGCTGACCTGTGCGGCCGTGGGAAAGTTCATGTGAGTTCATGCAATGCAGTCAAGCATGAACTCACATGAACCCTCTGAGGGCACCGCGGCTACTTCAAATGAACAGCTGATCGGCATCACCTGATACCTCAGCTGTTCATTTGAAATAACCGGCGAGAAAGCGCAGCACAGAACGGGAAAGCCGGCGGTGAAGTCTTTTCACTGCCGGCTTCCCTGCCCGGGTCCTTCGCTCCCCGCTCCTTGGTGCTGTGCTCCCCGCCCGGTCCTAACTTACGATCGGGATGGGAGGTGGCGAGGGGAGCGGAGGATCGGGGTGGGAGGCTGAAAGGAAGCAGTATGGGGCTGTGTGATTGTTTAAAAGCCGGCGGCTTTTTACCGCCCGCCGGCTTTTAAATAATCAGGAGAATTCTCTCACGCTGGGATGGCATTATGATGACAGGCTGGATCGCAGCTGAGAGCTGCCATCCAGCTTGTCATCCTTCAGAGACACTGCAGAGCGCAGGCATTATGGGAACTTCCGATTCCGGTATTCGATACTGTAAAAATATCGGAATTAAGTATCGGAATTCCGATACAGCGAATATCGGCCGATACCCGATATTTCAGTATCGGAATGCTCAACACTAGTCCTCGCTGATCTGTTCATCATATTTCTCAAGATGCACAATTGTTACAGAATATAACGGAAGACAAAAAGCAGTTGTGCGATAACGGACAGTAGACGGTCAGATACACTGCCCTGTTTGTTTTTTTTAAGAATGTCAATTACAAAACTACATTACAGTAACATGATGAGAGGTACAACAGTTTATGTATAAAGAAAGAAAAGAAAAAAAACAGATATGAAGGTTAGGGCTACAATGCAACAAGGGCCACACACTAACAAATATTGAGTCCCATGACTAAAAAGATTTATGCAATTCCAGGTCTGAATATACTACATAGACAAAAGTATGAGAACACATCAATCATAGAATTCAGGTTTCTCAATTTGTCATATTGCCACAAGTGTATAAAATCTGGCCCCCAGCAATCTATCTTTACACACATTTGTTCTAACAAGTCAGTTCATTAAATTTCTTCCCACTGAAATATTCCACGATCAACTGTGAGTGCCATTATGAAGAAGTGGTGACACTTAGGAACCACAGCCACAGAGTGGAGACCACACAAAATTACAAAGAGGCGCTGAGTGCTGAGGAGCATTACACATAAAAGTCACCAATAGAGATGAGCGAACCCGAACTTAAAAGTTTGGTGCTCTTACCAGACAGTTACTTCCAGGGGGAAGTCCGGACAAGAGACAGAAAGTTCCTGCTCCAAAGTTCAGGTCCCCGTTGTTTTCAATGGCGTTTGGGTTCTGGTACCAGAGCCGAGCTTTCAAGGGTCCGCTCATCCCTTGTCACCAACAGTCTGCTGCCTCACTAACTGCAAACCTCCTCTGGCATTAACATTACAAACTGTGAGCTGGGAGCTGCATAGCATAGGTTTCCATGGCTGAGCAGCTGCATGTCAGCCTTACACCACCAAGCACAATGCCAAGTGTAGGTTAGAGTGGTGTAAAGTATAACCCAACAATGGACGATGGGAACCTGCTCTGTGGAATGACAGACCACACTTCTCTTTCTGATGTATGAATCTGGATTTGGCAAATGCCAAGAGATCATTACCTACCCATGATACGGGGGGGGGGGGGGGATTCTTTAGGGGTTGGCCTTCATCCCTTACTTCCAGTGAAGGGAAGTCTTAAAGGACATCTGTCATCATGTCTTTGCTACCCCATTTGACAACAGCATAATGTAGGGGTAGAACACTGATTCCAGAGATGTGTCACTTACTGGGTTGTTTGCTGTCATTTTGATAAAAAAAAAAAAAAAAAAAATCACTTTTTTATGCTGCAGATCTAGCAGTTCTCTGAATGCTGAGCTCCATATAACCCCACCCACAACACTGATTGGCAGCTTTCAGTGTACTTCCATGATATACAGAAAGCTGCCAGTAAGGGGTGGGGGCAAGGTTATTCAGATCTTGAATATGGAGGGCTACATGGCAGCAGGTTTACTAGTCCTATAGCGACAAAACAGTGATTTTATCAAAACTACAGCAAACAGAGCAGCGACATGTCAATGGAATCAGGGTCTCTGCCTCCAAAAACACTCCTGGGATGAACTAGAACAGAGATTGTGAGCCAGGCGACCTCATCAAGCATCAGTGCCTGACCTCACAAATGCTCCTCTGGATGTATGGCCAAAGATTCCCATAGACACTCCAAAATGTTGTAGAAAACCTTTTGAGAAGAGTGGAAGTTGTTTTAGCTGCAAAAGGGGTTATCAACTCCATATTATTTGTCCGTATTAATGCCTATCGATTTACATCAGCATGTCATAAAAGATGCGATGTGTAGATGTCCCAATACTTAGGTCTAAAATAAACTATATGGACAAAAGATTTTGCAGATGACTTACATTGAAATTTATGGGGCAAAGTCACTTGTGACATGAGGCACAAATATATAGGAATATCAGGTTTAAGTAGGTTAGTAGAAGGAGGAAACAAGGTGTTCAGTTTTGGAAAGATTAAGCTTCAGATAGAGTGAGGCTATGATGTTAGAGACACTAATATTTTGTACGGCTGAGGGAGATGTCAGGAGATGCGTATAATCGTTTCTGCATCTCCCTGGCAGAAAAAACACATGCGGATTGTACATGCGGATTGTACATGCGTTTTTCCTGCCAGGGACATGCGGATGTGAAGCGTTCTTCACATGCATTTCCGCATGCGGGTTGACAAGCGCTTTCCAAGCGATTTTAGCATCACTTGGAAAGTGCTTGTCAACTTGGTCACACTATATAAATCCATGCAAACGGCAAGGATTTATATAGTGTGACCTTAAAGAATGCTAAAAAATAAAAAAATAAATCTATACTTACCTTCTGATGGCCCCCGCAGTCTTGCTTCGCTCCGTCCTCGCTTGCCAGCAGCTCGCAGTACACTGAAGGACCTGCCGTCACATGACTATGACATCAGCGCAGGTCCTTCAGTCCATCACGAGCTGCCGGCAAGTGAGGACAAGCGCAGCGGGGGCCGTCAGAAGGTAAATATAATATTTTATTCTTTTTTTTTTTTACAGTTTTCTATGGTACCCGGGTCCGGAGGAGAGTCTCCTCTTCTCTAGACCCGGGTACCATCCGCACATTGAACGCATGTATTCCGCATGTGTTTATCTAGTGAAGCGTAATCCATGCGTTCTAATGCAAGTCAATGGCGGTGAAAACGGAGCGCTTCCGCAAAATAATTGGTAGTGCTGCGTTTTTTTCCGCAATGATAATCCGCAGCGGAAATTTCCACAGCATGTGCACAGCACATGCGGATTATCATTGGGGAACATGGCAGGCCTTCTACCATGTGTTTTTTAAGTGTTTCTGCCGTTGCGGAAAAGCTTAAAAAACGCATCGTGGGCACACAGCCTTAGTATAACTGTACAGCCCAGCACAAGTCCGCTGTACCACATTCAGCTATCAGTGCTTGTTCTGGACTCTACACTGTTATCACTAGATTTATATATAGAGATAACAGGGCTGGGGAAAGTGAGAGATAATTGGGAGACTTGCTTTGAAAGCAGCCAAAAGGTAAGGGTTTGTGATTTTGCAAAATATACAACCCCTGGCTAAAATTATGGAATCACCGGGCTCGGAGGATGTTCATTCAGTTGTTTAATGTTGTTGAAAAAAAGCAGATCACAGACATGGCACAAAACTAAAGTCATTTCAAATGGCAACTTTATGGCTTTAAGAAACACTAAAAGAAATCAAGAAAAAAAATATGGTACTCGGTAAGGGTAATTTTTTCAGACCAAGCAGAGGGAAAAAATTATGGAATCACTCATTAAAGCCATAAAGTTGCCATTTAAAATGACTTTAGTTTTTTGCCATGTTTGTCATCTGCTTTTTTTCAACAACATTAAACAACTGAATGAACATCCTCCGAGCCCGGTGATTCCATAATTTTTGCCAGGGGTTGTATAACAGAAGCTCAGTCAGGAGCTGAGGAGGAGAGGTAAGCAGCTAATTGCTGTATATAGATCAATGTGCTGGAGAGGTGACTGGAATGTTAGGAGTTAAAGGGGTTGTCCAATACTCAGACAACCCCTTCTCAATCACTATATTTTCACCATGTAAAATAATAATAGCTCCGGGTACGGGTGTGTTCTCCCGGGGCTCATATGATGTTGTGGCACACGAGCCCTGCAGCCAATCAGTGTTCGCTTCACTCTCACCTCCTTTGGACAAATCAGACATCTGGAAGAAAGTCAGAGAGCAGCAGCTTTCACTTCTTCAGGGTGTCAGTTTTGCCTAAATAAAGTGAGAGAGAACCGGTCGCTGATTGGCTGCAGAACTCATGTGACATAACGTCTCATGAGCACCAGAAGACCAGGGCCCAACATCGCTGGAGCAGTGCTTGCCTAGGAGGTGAGTATAGCTGTTATTTTACATGGGGTAAATATAGTGATCGAGAAAGGGTTGTTTGAGTAGTGGACAACCCGTTTAAATACTCTTCTAAAATATAATTGCTGCGAAGTAGAGGCCAGGCTTCTAATGGTCTGTCTCCTTGGAAACCAGCTGTACTCTATGTAAAATAAAAGCAATCACAGCAGATAGAAAAAGCAAGTCAATTGCAAACTTTAATATCACGAGACTACACCTTTAATAGCTGTTTAGACAGGTCAACCAAACTTTCCATGAGCAAAAAATGTGCACATAGAATATCATTATTCTTAGCAGCACATGTTCTGTTTACACAAGATGAGGTGCTGCCTAGAACAATGGTTTGTATGCAAGCTTAGAATCATTTCACCCAACGAATGACCGTGATTGGTTGCCCATTTTGACTGGCTGATTATCGAGAAAACAAGCTTTCCTAGGAATGGTCGTTCACTATAATAAGCCAGTTCAAATGCTTCTTAAAGCCTGTTTCTGTAGCGTATGCAAAGACTGTAAAGGGTCAAGAATAGAGCTATCTGATAAAGAATTAAACGAAGGTAGAACAAGTGTTCCAGGAGTTTAGAGATGAAGGGGAGAATTAGAGACTGGTCTGTAATTTGAAGAGCAGATCTGGTCATGAGATGTTGTATTTTAGTAATGGGGGTTGTGTGTGAAAGAGGAAGGAAAGATGCCAGAAGAGAGGGAACCTGCCACCCGATTCATGCTGCACCAACTGTGGGCAGCTCAGGTCCAAGATATTCCCGACTTCATGTGGGAGTTAAATTGTGAAAGGTCTAAATAGGAGGTAAGAAATAGAATGAGTTGCAGATGGGAGATCAATTGTCAACGGGGATGGTAAAGCCCTCATGAGTGGGAATGTTACAGGATAGTGTGTACAAACCCTGGTACACTAGTCACAGACTACAACACAGGGAGGGCTGTGGAGTCGGAGCCCATTTTGGTGGAGTCGGTATAAAATGGGCCGACTCCTAAAATATATAGTAAATTGGGTACAGTAGTTCAATGCAGTTTGTGGGGAATATTTTTTCATAAGAATTTTGGAAAGTTATGAAATGTCCTATAAATGTCTCTCCTATTCCTGATCTAAGGGTCTAGACTTTTAGCTGAGATGAATCTGTGCTACAGTAAATTTATCACTTAAACATGATGGAGGGAGTCAGAGTCGTGGAGTCAGCGGTTTGGCTTACCGACTCCACAGCCCTGCTACAACACGCTATTATAACTGTAGGATCGTGCTGTGAGCTGCAGGTTTTACACCGTCCATACATACAGCACACATCACTCATTACACGAGGGGTGACTGGGCCGTAACAGGCTTACCTTGCCCCCACAAACTCATCACAGGGCAGCAGTCTTCTCCAGCGATGAACACTCTCAAAGGGCCCGAAATTGAGAGTCAAGTACTCCACACTGTCCGAACAGCTGTGGTCGAAGTCTACGCTGGGGGCCACCTTCGACTTACACGCCATGGGGAGAGCTACAAGCACTGACCCTGCCTACAATGTACAGGCAGGTAATGGGCGTCTACCCCAGCACTGACCCTTCTACGTACAGGCAAGTAATGGCCGTCTACCCCAGCACTGACCCTCCTACGTATAGGCAAGTAATGGCCGTCTACCCCAGCACTGACCCTCCTACGTATAGGCAAGTAATGGCCGTCTACCCCAGCACTGACCCTCCTACGTACAGGCAGGTAAAGGAAGTCTACACCAGCACTGACCCTCCTACGTACAGGCAGGTAAAGGAAGTCTACACCAGCACTGACCCTCCTATGTACAAGGAGGTGATGGCCATCTACCCCAGCACTGACCCACCTATGTACAGGGAGGTGATGGCCGTCTACCCCAGCACTGACCCACCTATGTACAGGGAGGTGATGGCCGTCTACCCCAGCACTGACCCACCTATGTACAGGGAGGTGATGGCCGTCTACCCCAGCACTGACCCACCTATGTACAGGGAGGTGATGGCCGTCTACCCCAGCACTGACCCACCTATATACAGGGAGTAAAGGCTGTCTACCCCAGCACTGACCCACCTATGTATAGGGAGTGAAGGCCGTCTACCCCAGCACTGACCCACCTATGTACAGGGAGGTGACAGCAGTCTACCCCAGCATTGACCCACCTATGTACAGGGAGGTGACGGCAGTCTACCCCAGCACAGACCCACCTATGTACAGGGAGGTGACGGCAGTCTACCCCAGCACTGACCCACCTATATACAGGGAGTAAAGGCCGTCTACCCCAGCACTGACCCACCTATGTACAGGGAGGTGACAGCAGTCTACCCCAGCACTGACCCACCTATGTACAGGGAGGTGACAGCAGTCTACCCCAGCACTGACCCACCTATGTACAGGGAGGTGACAGCAGTCTACCCCAGCACTGACCCACCTATGTACAGGGAGGTGATGGAAGCTGCCCTCCTCCAGCACTAACCCTCCTGTATACGATGTGCAGGGAGGTGATGGCCGCTGCCCTCTGCCCTCCTCCAGCACTAACCCTCCTGTATACGATGTGCAGGGAGGTGATGGCCGCTGCCCTCTCCTCACAGCTCAGCCATTATTTACTATAGTGCTGTGAACGTGGTAACCGCATGCCTACCGCAGGCCACTACCGCGCACACAATGCAGACACAGCGGCCATTATAACCTCCATCCACCAGGAAGAAAAAATAAATACAGGAGCGGCCACAGCGTGAGCCGACAGGAAGCCAGAGGAAACAACCGGAAAAAAGGACAGAACGTCCCAGCCTAATGGCCTATCCAGCTCTCACGTAACTCTATGGTTAAGTGACAATACTTGTACTGCAGCGACATCTAGTGTTCGAAGATCAAACTGAAGCCAAAAATGTTCTTTTGGATGTAGTTTATTTGTGATGCTCTTAAAAGGGTTTTATTATCTTGTAAATAGCTTATAACTTAGCTTATAGCTTAGATTAATAGTTTCTAATAAATGTCTCTAGCTCCAAAGACCATTATAAAACACACAGCAGCCTTGGTCTTACAAACATTTGCTTTACATAGAATTTTGGACTTTATATATGATGTACAATAAAAAAAACTATGCAAATAATAGCTGATGTGTTTGCATGCAGCCCTACACAAGGACACTACCACCACCATGTTTCACTGTAGACACCATGCATTTAGAAAAACAAATTTCGAAAAATACATGGTGCCTAGAGGGAAGCATAGTGGTGGCAGTGTCCTTATGTGGGGCTGCATGAGTGATGCTGGTGTCGGGGAGCTACATTTCATTCATGGTATAATGCATTCACAGATGTGCTGCCTTTTATTGAAAGAGAAGATGCTACCCTCACTCCATGTTCTTGGTAGATGTGCACTTTTCCAACATGACAATGATCCAAAACACACATCTGCTGCATTTCTGAAGAAGAACAGAGTGAATGTCATTCAGTGGCCAAGTATGTGTCCTGATCTAAACACAACTTAACACCTATAGGGAATTCTGAAGAGACAAGTTGAGCATCACTCTCCATCCATCGTTCAGGTTCTAAAAGAGCAATAACATGCAAATTAATAATGTAAAAATCATACAATGTGATTTTCTGTGATTTTTTTTAGATTCTGTCTCACAATTGAAGTGTACCTACGATAAAAATTACAGACCTCCCCATTCTTTGTAGGTGGGAGAACTTGCAAAATCGGCAGTGTATCAAATACTTGTTTTCCCCACTGTAAGTCTCCCATCCTGGTATATATATCCCCAATCCTGGGCCACTTCCTGGTATATATGTTTCCCATCCTGGTATACATGTCCCCCACCCTGGTATATATTTCCCCCTGCTGGTATATATTTCCCCCTTCTTGGTATATATTTCCCCCATCCTGGGTCACCTCTGGTATATACGTCTCCCATCCTTGGCCCATCCTGGTATATATATCCCCAATACTGTTCCACTTCCTGGTATATATGTTCCCCATCCTGGGCCTCTTCCTGGTATATATGTCCCCCATTCTGGGCCACTCCTGGTATATACGTCCCCCATCCTGGTATACATGTCCCCCATCCTGGTATACATGTTCCTCATCCTAATGCCCTTTCTAGTATATATGTTCTGCATTTAAAAAAACAAAAAAATTCTTTGCATCTTCCTCCACTCCCTTGACGTGCAGCGTCCTGTTCATTGCCCTCTTCTGGGCCCATGTGGGAGGGGGACCTGCTGATCCCAGCACCTACTTCAGCTGGATGTGTGAGCGAGACACATATTCAGCTGGAGTGTATTGCAGCTCAGGGATTCTGCGGATCTCTGCGCTGCAATACTCGCCGCCGACTATTCAGAGGCCGGCAGTTGACATTGGCGTGCCTGCTATGGCGACGCATGACGGCACTGCCATGAGACGCCAGTGCCTGGGATGCCAACATCAGCTACCGCCCTCTGATCGTCGGCATGTATTACAGGGCAGAGATCTTCAGAATCCCTGCGCTGCAATACTTTTCAGCTGAATGTGCTTCCTCGGATGCACATCCAGCTAAAGTAGGAGCTGGGGTCAGCGGTCCTCAATCCTGCACCGGCTTGTTACGCCAACTTGTTTGTTCCATGCCTAGAAGATGTGGTGCTTTCCTTAAGAAATCACAGAGGCCGTACCAAATACTAGATGTGGTAGTTTTTGATGTAGAGTGTATTTACATCAATTAATTCGAGTAACACTGAAGTTTTTGTAATGAAAGTTATATTATTAACCTTACTTTCATGTTATGGGGTAAAAAAAATGTTCTATGAAACTCACTTTGGTCAGAATTTTGGAAATTGTTCTTGCATTTGGTGAGATATTTAATAAGATCTTACTTTTCATATGGGGTGTACTCATTTATGCTGCACACTGTATATGGAAATGTCAGAAAAGGTAGATATTTCTTCAAAGTTGTTCCAATCATGACTGATTTGTGAACACTTTCCTCTATCCTGCATGGGAAAAGATACTGGAGAATTGTTCTCTTAGGCCACCAGTATTAAGAATTCTCCCTCCGTATTCATCCAAGCATCATAATAATGAAATAGTCTGCTTAAAGAGCACGTTTTTCCATACAGCAAAAAAAGCCCATGACCATAGGTGTTTGAAAGGAAAAGGACGACTATTCCTAAGGGTGAAGACTGTCATACAGTTAGGCCTATAGATTCACACAAATGTCACAGAGGCAGAACGCTATAAACATACAGTACAGACCAAAAGTTTGGACACACCTTCTCATTTAAAGATTTTTCTGTATTTTCATGACTATGAAAATTGTACATTCACACTGAAGGCATCAAAACTATGAATTAACACATGTGGAATTATATACTTAACAAAAAAGTGCGAAACAACTGAAAATATGTCTTATATTCTAGGTTCTTCAAAGTAGCCACCTTTTGCTTTGATGACTGCTTTGCACACTCTTGATGAGCTTCAAGAGGTAGTCACCGGAAATGGTCTTCCAACAATCTTGAAGGAGTTCCCAGAGATGCTTAGCACTTGTTGGCCCTTTTGCCTTCACTCTGCGGTCCAGCTCACCCCAAACCATCTCGATTGGGTTCAGGTCTGGTGACTGTGGAGGCCAGGTCATCTGGCGTAGCACCCCATCACTCTCGTTCTTGGTCAAATAGCCCTTACACAGCCTGGAGGTGTGTTTGGGGACATTGTCCTGTTGAAAAATAAATGATGGTCCAACTAAACGCAAACCAGATGGAATAGCATGCCGCTGCAAGATGCTGTGGTAGCCATGCTGGTTCAGTATGCCTTCAATTTTGAATAAATCCCCAACAGTGTCACCAGCAAAGCACCCCCACACCATCACACCTCCTCCTCCATGCTTCACGGTGGGAACCAGGCATGTAGAGTCCATCCGTTCACCTTTTCTGCGTCGCACAAAGACACAGTGGTTGAAACCAAAGATCTCAAATTTGGACTCATCAGACCAAAGCACAGATTTCCACTGGTCTAATGTCCATTCCTTGTGTTCTTTAGCCCAAACAAGTCTCTTCTGCTTGTTGCCTGTTCTTAGCAGTGGTTTCCTAGCAGCTATTTTACCATGAAGGCCTGCTGCACAAAGTCTCCTCTTAACAGTTGTTGAAGAGATGTGTCTGCTGCTAGAACTCTGTGTGTCATTGACCTGGTCTCTAATCTGAGCGGCTGTTAACCTGCGATTTCTGAGGCTGGTGACTCAGATAAACTTATCCTCAGAAGCAGAGGTGACTCTTGGTCTTCCTTTCCTGGGGTGGTCCTCATGTGAGTCAGTTTCTTTGTAGCGCTTGATGGTTTTTGCAACTGCACTTGCGGACACTTTCAAAGTTTTCCCAATTTTTCGCACTGACTGACCTTCATTTCTTAAAGTAATGATGGCCACTCGCTTTTCTTTACTTAGCTGCTTTTTTCTTGCCATAATACAAATTCTAACAGTCTACTCAGTAGGACTATCAGCTGTGTATCCACCAGACTTCTGCACAACACAACTGATGGTCCCAGCCCCATTTATAAGGCAAGAAATCCCACTTATTAAACCTGACAGGGCACACCTGTGAAGTGAAGACCATTTCCGGTGACTACCTCTTGAAGCTCATCAAGAGAATGCCAAGAGTGTGCAAAGCAGTCATCAAAGCAAAAGGTGTCTACTTTGAAGAACATAGAATATAAGACATATTTTCAGTTGTTTCACACTTTTTTTGTTAAGTATATAATTCCACATGTGTTAATTCATAGTTTTGATGCCTTCAGTGTGAATGTACAATTTTCATATTCATGAAAATACAGAAAAATCTTTAAATGAGAAGGTGTGTCCAAACTTTTGGTCTGTACTGTATATGGTGGAGCTGTACTCTTAATCAAGGAATTGGAGAGTGACATTCAGTAAAATCTGACAAAATAATTTGTCCTTGACCCCGTAGGCAATTTGTTTGTACCTTATTTATATATATTATATACTTATACTGTATAGATCTTCATGACTTAATCTAGTAACAATTTTAATATTGTCAAAAATGCTACTTTCATAGTTAAATATTAGTCTTCCAACAAAATGCACATTGTCCTACAAAATAAACCCCATTGATAGAATGATGGAGATCTCGGGATGGTGAAACATAGACACAATAGATCTGTTCAAAAACGTAAGCTGCTGGACATTTATTCTTGAGTGGTGGAAGAAGTGCTTGATATTGCTAATATACAACAATATAATATACTGATTGGCCCTGCAAAGTTATTACAGATCCTAGTTTATACCATATATCACAGTTCTATTGGCGGAGAGAAAAGTACTTATTACTACTGTGTCTATCTTTGGTGATACCCTTGGTACTGAGAAGCAATAATTATGTCTGTTCTCTTTCTCCCCCATATACAGTAACCTCTACTCCAAATCTACTCCCATATGTTTATGTGTGTGTTCTTACTTGTATTAAGGAGACTGCAGGGTCTTCTATTGTTCGTTAAGTATGCTAGATTTTATCTGTTATATTATTGAAACTTTGCTCTCCTTTATTTCCATATTGTAAAACTACAGAATAAAAACAATTATGAAATCAAAAAATAACAGATTACAAATAAAAAATATTTATGTGCAAATGGCGTAACACTAGGTTGTACAAGAGTACCCAAGTTCACCATCCTTCCTTGGGGTCTCCAGTGTTTGGGGATTTTAAGACTTTGCATGTCGCCATTATGTGCTGTGTGGGAACATTATAGTAATGTGTGGCCACAAAATAGTGCACAAAAGGAGAACTATATGGATGTATGTTGTCAAACATGGCATTCTCTTAGCACTATTTGTGGATTTAATATAGAAGTATCTGGACATTGCTGAAACACCATATGACTCTACACCAATAAGTCACCATCTACCCAATATGAATAGAGTCTCTCTTGTGCCACCAAAACAGCTCTGATCCCTCAAGGTATAAACTCTACAAGATCTCTGTTGATGTCCTGTGGTATTTGGCACTAACACATTAGCTGCGGATTTTTAAGTTCTGTAGGTTGCCAGGTGTGGCCTTCATAGTTTTAACATGTTGTTTTAGTTCATTCCTCAGATGTTCAATGGGTTTGGGAAATTAATATGTATATGGAGTCTAGTGTGAGTGTAATAATTGTTACCCACACGCCCGGACTGACTGGCGTGAGCATAGTTAGTGATCCCACTGGACCATGAACCGAGGAGTGCCTGGAGGGGCATGACTAAGTATGAACTCGGTCTGACCAAGGTCGCACGGCGGCTCAGTCGACTCCGTGAACCAGGGAGGAACCGAGCAGAGGGACCAGGTGCTACTCCAAGTTAGACCCTGGTCACAGCTGTTGACCCACACCGGGGAATGCAGGAACGGGCAGGCACAGCTGGTATGCAGACAGGTGGATACTGGCAGTCACGGCTGGTATGCAGACAGGCGGGAACTGGCAGGTACGGCTGGTATGCAGACAGGCGGGTACTGGCAGGCATGGCTGGTATGCGAACAGGCGGGTACTGGCAGGCACGGCTGGTATGCAGACAGGCAGATACTGGCAGGTATGAACGCAGGCAGGATAGGGACCAGTACAGACTGGGATATAGGAAAAGAACCACAGGTGCGGTGGACAAGCAGAGCCGAGCGAAACCGCAGATGCGGTGAACAAGCAGAGTGGAACGAAACCACAAGTGCGGTGGACAAGCAGAGCGGAGCGAAACTGCAGGTGCGGTGGACAAGCAGAGCGGAGCAAAACCGCAGGTGCGGTGAACAAGCAGAGCGAAACTGCAGGTGCGGTGAACAAGCAGAGCAGAGCGAAACAGCAGGTGCGGTGAACAAGCAGAGCGGAGCGAAACCGCAGATGCAGTAGACAAGCAGAGCAGAGCAAAACTGCAGGTGCGGTGAACAAGCAGAGCAGAGCGAAACCGCAGATGCCGTAAACAAGCAGAGCAGAGCGAAACCGCAGATGCAGTGGACAAGCAGAGCAGAGCGAAATCGCAGGTGCAGTGGACAAGCAGAGCAGAACAGAGCAGAAGGTGCAGGCATACAGGACAGGGCTCTGTTCACATGGAACAGACTGGAAAATACAGGAAGATAGTTAGAATACAGGAGGTAGATACGGAGGCAGGGAAACGGGACAAGCAGAACCAGATACACACAAGGTACTTACTATGAAATAGCGAGTGGACACAAAACTCACAAACAGAAGTACAGAGACAACGAGTTGGAGTTTGGTGCAGGTTCAGACACTGCAGGAAAAGGGAAGGTTCGGACATAAAGACAAACAGGTAACGGGCTAGGACACAGTTTAGACAGGAACTGAACCAGGAACAAGATACAGGAACGAGCCTGGGAACTCAGCCCCCAGGGTGGCGGAGACAGACTAGAAGTCACAGATACAGGTAACGGGCCTGGGTATGCGGCCCCCAGGGTGGCAGAACAGACTAAAAGTCACAGATACAGGTAACAGGCCTGGGTATACAGCCCCCAGGGGCGGAACAGACAAGATACAGGACAAGACCTGGCAACTCAGTTGCACAGAACACACTGAAGAAAAGTGTTGCTCAGGCACCCCCCTACTGGGTGGAGGGGGTTTAAGTATCCAGTGACTCACAGCAATAGGCTGGGGAGGCATTAGGAGTGCACACACAGTAACTATAAGAATCAGGCAGTAGCAGCGTCGCCGCCCTAAGCAATCAGACAAGAGACACAGCAGGTACTGGAGCAAAGTATGCAGCCTGGATTAATAGGTAAGATGGCGGTCTTGCATGGTGGGAGGTGGTAAGTCATGCCAGCACGCCGCCAGTAATGTTACAGTACCCCCCCCCATTACTCCCCCTCTTCTTCAAGCCAGCAAGGATTTTCTGCAGAGAATTTGGAGGCCGATCCTTCTCTTCAAGAAGATTACCTCTTCTGTCCACTAGAGGGAATGAAACTGGTCTCACCATCTTGGTGACTAGGATGCTTCCTCCCATCAAGCCATCCTCAGCAACAGATAAAGTGACTGAAGTACCAGGAACAGGACACAGGAAAGTCTCTCTCCATTTTTTAATATCGGGTAGCACCCCAAAGGATTCACGGGACAACTGGAGATCCTCCACCGGGTTGGAGGGGTGCAGAGACTCGGGGGTAACCACCGCCTTGATGTACACTTTGCCAAGCTTACCGGATGAAGTGGGCGAAGTACCAGGTACAGGATGCAGAAAAGTCTCTTTCCATTTGTTATCAGGTAGCTCCCCGGAGGATTCAGGAGGCAACTGGAGGTCCTCCGCCTGGTTGGAGGGGTGCAGAGACTTAGAGGTAGCCACCGCCTTGATGGACTTATTGCCAAATTTGTTAGAGATGGAGTATCCTTTCTTAGGGACCAACTTCAGTCTGGTTTCTGAGATGACACGTCTGCGAGGCGGGGTGGTGCCTAAAGCCAGATCATTGGTACAATCGTCGAGACTGTGTGGGGACAATGCCTCCGCTTCCCTTCCTTCGGAGACTTCATCGCACAGCGAGTCAGCGACTAGCAGATCTGGTGAAGAAGAAGAAGAAGACACTGCTGACTGTCCTGAAGATATGGGAACTGGACACCCCTTGTACCTCAGCAGTCCCCCAGGAAACACCATGCAGGATCTCCAGACCTGAGCGGGCACTAGATCTTTCGGCTCTGGACGACCTGTGGGTAAACCAGACAGCACCTGGAATGTGAACTTCTTCATGTGTAATGCTCCAATCTGGAGCTTAATTTGTACAGACATATTTTGACTGTTTTTAAGTAGGGCTCGTCCTTCCGCTGACAATGCCCAAACCGGATTCTGGAGTTGTCGGACGGGAATCAGACACCGACTCTTCAAGGCTTTATGCCCGAAACTTCCGGTTAATCCGAGGCCTTCACTTGCCATGGAGACAGTCACAGTCATCTGTGGAGAGGAAACACTAACGCCAAGGGCAGACTCTCCTAGAGGCCTAATGTCTTGGGATTCTCCAACCTTCGCTGGACAGAAACCGTCAGGGTGTCCCAAACAACCGCAGCGGGACCGCAATCCGATTTTGTGACTGAGTTCCGGTCTCTGCTTTGCCTGACGAACATGGTCATCCTTCATGGATTCTGTGCGGGTAGCTGCCTCAACAGGCTGGGGAACAGGAGGTCTTTGAGAGGACAGAACCTGGCGTGACGGTTTACCTCTACGCCTTGCTCGTCTGGACTGCCTCTTGAGGTTGGGAAGAGAAGTATTCTGTGGAGCATTGTCATCCTGTGTAAATTCTGTGTGGGCAGCAGTCTCTTCAGGCTGGAGAGCTGGTGGGCTACCTACACGCATCACCCATCGGGACTGCTCCAGGATATTGGGAAGGGAAGCTTTAGCAGAAGCCTCAGGGTGAGGGTCATCGAAGACCATTAGAAAGGCCACTAGGAAGGCCTGCAGGTCAGAGACGATAGGATCCCATGCTTCCCATAGGGGGATGATCCAATTCAAGGCATCACCCGCTAAGTAGGACATCATGAATGCTACTTTAACCCGATCAGTGGGAAAATAGTGAGCATAGAATTTTAAATGCAGCATACATTGCTCCACAAACGCATGGCTTTGTTTTGGATCCCCATAGTACCGTGGTGGATCCGCAGGAACGAGTGCTGATAGCTTCATTTGGGCTGGTGCGTAAATCGCCTGGACTTCAGCTTGAGAAAAAATTTTTCCTTGGTGCACGTATTCGCCAGACAAGAATTCAAATGTCTCAGAGAGCGAAGGGCCGTTGGGCTCAACGGGGACCATGGCCTGAGCAAACTGTTACGCACACGCCCGGACTGACTGGCATGAGCGTAGTTAGTGATCCCACTGGACAATGAACCGAGGAGTGCCTGGAGGGGCGTGACTAAATATCAACTCGGTCCGACCAAGGTCGCACGGCGGCTCAGTCGACTCCGTGAACCAGGGAGGAACCGAGCAGAGGGACCAGGTGCTACTACAGGTCAGACCCTGGTCACAGCTGTTGACCCACACCGGGGAATGCAGGAACGGGCAGGCACAGCTGGTATGCAGACAGGTGGGTACTGGCAGGCACGGCTGGTATGCAGACAGGCGGGTACTGGCAGGTACGGCTGGTATGCAGACAGGCGGGTACTGGCAGGCACGGCTGGTATGCGGACAGGAGGGTACTGGCAGGCACGGCTGGTATGTTGACAGGCAGATACTGGCAGGTATGAACGCAGGCAGGATAGGGACCAGTACAGACTGGGATAAAGGAACAGAGCCGCGGGTGCGGTGGACTAGAAAATTAGAAACGCAGGCGCGGAGGACAAGTGGGGCAGAGCAGAGCGAAATCACAGGTGCGGTGGACAAGCAGAGCGGAGCGAAACCGCAGATGTGGTGAACAAGCAGAGCGGAGCGAAACTGCAGGTGCGGTGGACAAGCAGAGCGGAGCGAAACCGCAGGTGCGGTGGACAAGCAGAGCGCAGCGAAACCGCAGGTGCGGTGGACAAGCAGAGTGGAGTGAAACCGCAGGTACGGTGGGCAAGCAGAGAGGAGCAAAACTGCAGGTGCGGTGGACAAGCAGAGCGGAGCGAAACCGCACGTGCGGTGGACAAGCAGAGCGGAGCTAAATGGCAGGTGCAGTGGACAAGCAGAGCAGAACAGAGCAGAAGGTGCAGGCATACAGGACAGGGCTCTGTTCACATGGAACAGACTGGAAAATGCAGGAAGATAGTTAGAATACAAGAGGTAGATACGGAGGCAGGGAAACGGGACAAGCAGAACCAGATACACACAAGGTACTTACTATGAAATAGCGAGTGGACACAAAACTCACAAACAGAAGTACAGAGACAACGAGTTGGAGTTTGGTGCAGGTTCAGACACTGCAGGAAAAGGGAAGGTTCGGACATAAAGACAAACAGGTAACGGGCTAGGACACAGTTTAGACAGGAACTGAACCAGGAACAAGATACAGGAACGAGCCTGGGAACTCAGCCCCCAGGGTGGCGGAGACAGACTAGAAGTCACAGATACAGGTAACGGGCCTGGGTCAGACATCCGGATAAAACCAGTACTGGAGATATCCGTGTCTGTGTGATACGTGTGGTGCACTTGTGGCAACTGTGTGTCGCCTGTGTGCCGCATCAAGAGCACACATACCGGGGCTTGAGAATCAGCAATACAGTTAGCACTGTTACCAACCACCGGGTGCTGAATGCTGCCCTCATCATTGTCCCCTGCTGGCGCTGCGATCAGCACGAACAAGGGACAATGATGAGAGTAGTATTCTGCTCCCGCAGAATGTAAGAATGTAAAAATAAGAATAAAATTTAAAAAAATACTTATATTCACCTGCTCTAAGTGTCCCCTGCTGTAACCCATCTGACCTCTCATGCCAAAAAGCCGGGGAGAATGACTCATTGCAGTGAGCGAGCACCTGTCCACCGCTGAGCTCACTGAGCGGTGTCCTGTCACTCACTGAGTGCAGCTCCAGGGCCCGCTTGCTGCAGCGAGTTATTGTCCCTGGCTGCTCGCTGCAGTGAGCAAGCTCTGGACCTCCGCTGAGCTCAGTGAGTTACAGGACACTGCTCGCTGCAGTGCGTCATTCTCCCCGACTCCTCAGCATGAGCGGTCAGGTGGATTACAGCGGGGACATCTTCAGACTGGTGAGTATAAGGTTTTTTTTTATTTTATTCATATTTTTACACCAGGACACAGCGGGAGCAGAATACTACTCTCATCATTGTCCCCTGCTCACACTGATCGCAGCGCAAGCAGGGACAATGATGAGGGCGCTTGGGAACAGCGCTAACTGTACCGTTGATTCCCATGCGCCGGTATGTGTGATACTGATGCGGCACATGTGTGGCACACGGTTGCCACACGTGTGCCACACATATCGCACACACACGGACACGGATATCTCCGATACTGTTTTTCCCAGTACTGGAAACATCCGGACGTGTGAAAGAGGCCTAAAAGAGACTTTTGGCTCACATAAAGAGAATAGAGTGAGCCGGCTAGTCTGAAGAGCAGTGACGTCACTGAGAAGAGGAGAGGAACAGCGCTGGATCCCGGAGAAGGTGGGGGTAGGGAAGTATATTAATACACTCACAATATATTACATGCACATATACACACATTTAATGAAAACAATATTCATGGGAGAGCTTCTTTAAGTACTCTCTGATTTTGCTACAGAATCCATGAATAATTCACCTAAAAATCTGCAGCAATTGGGATTTGTTGTAGATTTAAACTTTACCATGAGATGAGTGGGGAAAATCAGTAACAAATACGCAACCATTGCACAACACGGTGTGGATTTAAAATTTATACTGCATGTCAATGTCGGCATCAAATGTTTTTATGTAGCATGTTGCTAAAATTTGTTAAAATCTCATCCACTTTGCAGCTAATTTAATAAGCCCTCTCTCATCTGAACATTTCCTTATTATGGCACAATCATAGTGTAAAGAGATGGACATATTACCCTCGTTTCTCCCTTGAAGAACAAGTGTGTTATCATAATGTGTAATGTGAATTTAGCTATACGTTAATGGTGTTAATGATGTATGTTGTTTGAAAGTAGGGAAAGAAAGAGTTAATGGTTGGGACTAGCCCAGAGTGGGAGGGGAGAAGTTGAAGGGAGAGAGACAGTTTCCTGTCTGAGTGTCAGAATAAAATAAAATTTTAGGGAAAAGTCGACTACCCATGACAAAATATGCAAAACATTTGGCCCACCAAATGTTGAAAACTAAGACAAAAAGGGATCTAACAATGTCAAACACAATTTTCGTCCTTATAGCTGACAAGTGACAACCATCTGCTTCCGGTTTACTAAAATCACCAGGAAATGGCATCACAACAACCAGACGGAAGTAATCACACTTTAAAAAAAAAATGCAGAAACTTTTGGTCGCCACTGTAGTTCCTGGGGGGCCCATGGCCAGATTGCCCTCATCATGTGTGGCTGGCAGGGAGCGATCGCTGCAGCTCTGCTGTCTTCAGGAAAGAATAGCGTCCTCCCCCATCTCACAATTCATTATGACATTGTCAGGGTCTTAAAATTTATTGGGGAGTGGGAGAGGAGGCGGTAAGGTGCATAGGACACTTTATAATGAATTGAAAGGTAGGATAAGAGGCCATCAGGGACTTGTAATGAAATGGGAGGTGGCAGACCATGCTCAGTACCTCAGTGTCTTCTCCCACCCTCAAATTCATTATGATGCTATCAAGGACTGGGAGGGGGGGGGGTTGGGGGTGACACAGGACAGGGACTAAGGCTTTGTGCACAAATTCAGGATTTGCAAGAGAAAATTCTGCTGTATGTCCTAATGTGTTGGCAGGAAGAACACTGAGTAAAATATTTTTTTTTGCCACGGTTTTCACATGCTTTTGTTGTGCATTTTCCCTTACTCATTAGTAAGGGTGAAATATGCTGCAAGAATTGACATTATGCAGATTTTAATCTGCAGCAAATTTGCAAGGAAAAAAATAAGCAATGTGTGCATGAGACTTCAGGGTTCTCATTCACTTTACTTGTACTATAAAACTTTAGTGATTTGGTTTTAGTGGCACTGGTAGGTCTGCATATTGGGGCCTGCTGCAAGTGGTACAACTACCACAAGTTCTTTTACGCCTGGGTCCAGCGCAAGTTTTAGTTTAATCTTAATTTTCTACTGTAAAACCTTGCATATTTTTCATAATAAAAATGCAGAGTGTGTACAGAGCCTTAAAGTTAATTGGGGAGAGTCACATAGACTGATTAATTTATATTTATTGGGCTACGGAGATTATAGTTAATGGGTGGGCACAGTGTTGCTTATCTTTTTATATTTTGATTGGTGCGTGGCTAATAGTATATTAATGGTAGGGTACACATCTGAATTCAGGGGCACTGTGGGGGGAAGACACATATATGTATACAATACAGTTGTGCTCAAAAGTTTACATACCCCGGCAGAATTTTTCCTTTCTTGGCCTTGTTTCAGAGAATATGAATGATAACCAAAAAACTTTTTCTCCACTCATGGTTATTGGTTGGGTGAAGCCATTTATTGTCAAACTACTGTGTTTTCTCTTTTTAAATCTTAATGACAACCAAAAATATCCAAATTACCCTGATCAAAAGTTCACATACCCCAATTCTTAATACCATGTATTTTCCCCTCTAACATTAATGACAGCTTGAAGTCTTTTGTGGCAGTTGTGGATGAGGTTCTTTATTTTCTCAGATGGTAAAGTTGCCCATTCTTCTTAGCAAAAAGCCTCCAGTTCCTGTAAATTCCTGGGCTGTCTAGCATGAACTGCGCACTTGAGATCTCCCCAGAGTGACTCAATGATATTGAGGTCAGGAAACTGAGATGGCCACTCCAGAACCTTCACTTTGTTCTGCTGTAGCCAATGACAGGTTGACTTGGCCTTGTGTTTTTTTAATTGTTGTCATGTTGGAACGTCCAAGTACATCCCATGCGCAGCTTCCGGGCTTATGAGTGCAAATTTCCCTCCAGTACTTGCTGATAACGTGCTGCATTCATCTTTCCTTCAACTTTTACCAAGTTTTCTGTGCCTTTGTAGCTCACACATCCCCAAAACATCAGCGATCCACCTCCGTGCTTTACTGTAGGAATGGTGTTCCTTTCATCATAGGCCTTGTTGACCTCTCTCCAAATGTAACGTTTATGTTTGTAGCCAAAAAGTTAAACTTTGGTCTCATCACTCCAAATTACCTTGTTCCAGAAGTTTTGAGGCTTGTCTCTGTGCTGTTTGGTGTATTATAGGCAAGATACTTTGTGGCATTTGTGCAGTAGTGGCTTTCTTCTGGTGACTTGATCATGCAACCCACTTTTCTTCAAGTGCCTCCTTATTGTGCATCTTGAAACAGTCACACCGCTAGTTTTCAGAGAGTCCTGAATTTCATCTGATGTTATTTGTGGGTTTTTCTTTGCATCCTGAACAATTTTCCTGGCAGTTGTGGCCGAAATTTTCGTTGGTCTACCTGACCGTGGTTTAGTTTTTGCAGAGCCCCTGATTTTTCTTTTATTAATTACAGTTTGAACGCTGCTGACTGTCATTATTAATTCCTTGGATATTTTTTTTGTATCCCTTTCCTATGTTATACAGTTCAACTACCTTTTCCCGCAGATCCGTTGACCACTTCATGACTCACAATCCAGAAACGTCAAGGGCTGGATGAAAGATGCAAGAGTCTGGCTGGATCCCAGAAACTCACTCAGCTTTTATGCACACACACACTGATTACAAGCACACAGGTCACAGGTGAGGATGTTACCTTTAGTAGCCATTCAAACCCATTTGTGTCAAATTCTGTGCATGTTATCAGGCCAAAATCACCAGGGTATGTGAACTTTTGACCAGGGTTATTTGGATGTTTTTGGTTGCCATTAGGATTTAAAAAGAGAAAACACAGTAGTTTAACAATAAATGGCTTCACCCAATCAATAACCATTAGTGGAGAAAAAGTTTTTTGGTTATCATTTATATTCTCTATATTCTCTGAAACAAGGCCAAGAAAGGAAAAATTCTGCCGGGGTATGTAAACTTTTGAGCACAACTCTCCTTTTTATTTTTAGGGCTGAGGTGATCAGTGTGAGAAGATGAGTCATGGCTGGGAGATGTCGACATTGAAGGTCTGACCAGATGGAGAAGAAACAGCAAAAAACGACTCTAATCAGATGAGACGTCAGCGGTCACTGGATGTAAATATTATTCTGTATCTGCACTGTGTGACTTGGAGTGATAATGTTATGTGTAAAATCCCTTAGGCTGCATTCTCACATTTGTGTGAACTGTCTGTGTGCTGCCAGATCTTTTTTATCGGACAGCACACAGACTTGCAGAGTTTTATAGGTCCATTCACCCAACCGTGAAAATCAAGGATCTGAGAATGAGATCCGAGAGGGTCAGACAATGTCCTGTTCGGATCCGATTTTGAATATCAGAATAGGACATGCTTAATGCGTCTGTAAAAGCGGGCAGCACACCGACACAACACATGGATACAGGAATGTAGCCTTATTATATATACACACTGCTCAAAAAAATAAAGGGAACACTCAAATAACACATCCTAGATCTGAATTAACGAAATATTCTCATTGAATACTTTGTTCTGTACAAAGTTGAATGTGCTGACAACAAAATCACACAAAAATCATCAATGGAAATCACATTTATTAACCAATGGAGGCCTGGATTTGGAGTCACCCCCAAAATTAAAGTGGAAAAACACACTACAGGCTGATCCAACTTTGATGTAATGTCCTTAAAACAAGTCAAAATGAGGCTCAGTATTGTGGACTAAAGCATCCACCAAGTCCTGGACAGTCTGTGGTGCAACGTGACGTTGGTGGATGGAGCGCGACATGATGTCCCAGATGTGCTCAATCGGATTCAGGTCTGGGGAACGGGCGGGCCAGTCCATAGCTTCAATGCCCTCATCTTGCAGGAACTGCTGACACACTCCAGCCACATGAGGTCTGGCATTGTCCTGCATTAGGAGGAACCCACGGCCAACCGCACCAGCATATGGTCTCACAAGGGGTCTGAGGATCTCATCTCGGTACCTAATGGCAGTCAGGCTACCTCTGGCGAGCACATGGAGGGCTGTGCGGCCCTCCAAAGAAATGCCACCCCACACCATTACTGACCCACTTCCAAACTGGTCATGCTGAAGGATATTGCAGGCAGCAGATCACTCTCCACGGCGTCTCCAGACTCTGTCACGTCTGTCACATGTGCTCAGTGTGAAGCTGCTTTCATCTGTGAAGAGCACAGGGCGCCAGTGGCGACTTTGCCAATCCTAGTGTTCTGTGGCAAATGCCAAGCGTCCTGCACGGTGTTGGGCTGTGAGCACAACCCCCATCTGTGGACGTTGTGCCCTCATACCACCCTTATGGAGTCGGTTTCTAAATGTTTGTGCAGACACATGCACATTTGTGGTCATTTTGCAGGGCTCTGGCAGTGCTCCTCCTGTTCCTTCTTGCACAAAGGCGGAGGTAGCGGTCCTGCTGCTGGGTTGTTGCCCTCCTACGGCCCCCTCCACGTCTCCTGGTGTACTGGCTGTAACATACCTGGCGGCGTCCTTGCATGGTGGTCCATCTCCCACTGTGCAAGAGAGCGCACTTGATCTCCTGTCCAGAGTGTCTCTCTGGCTTCCCTCCATGCTGTCTGTTTGTGTCTGTCTCTGCTGCTTAAGGGCGGCGCCCGATCACTTCCTGCTTTTTGTACCTGCTGTGGGTCACACCCCTTGTGCGTCCTCAGCCTATTGCTGTCTGACACTTGGTATATAGCTCAGCAGCTCCCTTCTATCCCTGCCTGAGCATAGTGTTTTCCTTCAGTGTGTGCTTGCACTCTGAAGGTGCCAGGTCCCGTCTTTGTTTCCTTGTCTGCCTTTCCTGGAGGCTGTATTTCCAGGCCTGTCTGAACTGAGTCCTGTATGTCTCCTGCTTTTTGTATCAGTTCCCGTGTCTGAACTTAGTCCTGTATGTCTCCTGCTTTGCGGTATCAGCTCCCGTGTCTGAACTGTGTCCTGTATGTCTCCTGCTTTGCGGTATCAGCTCCCGTGTCTGAACTGAGTCCTGTATGTCTCCTGCTTTGCGGTATTAGTTCCCCTGTCTGAACTGAGTCCTTTCCGTGTATCTTGTCTGTCCTGTCTGAACACGCTCCTAGCCTGTTCCTCCCGCCTTCTAGGGGCCGATTACCTAGACCCGCTCCTGTATCTTGTCTGTCCTGTCTGAACACGCTCCTTGCCTGTTCGTCCCGCCTCTCTGGGGGCAGTATTCCCAGACCCGCTCCTGTATCCCGCTGCAGTGTCAGTCTCCTCCGTACACTCAGTTCCAGTCTGAACTCTCTCCTATCCTTTACCTGTTTTGCCTCTATGTCCGTTCCCTTCCTTTTTCTGCAGAGTCTGAACTCGTACCTAACTCCTGCCTGTTGTCTCTGTACTCCCGTTTGTGAGTTTGTGTTCCACTCGCTACTTCACTGCAAGTACCCTGTGGGTGTCTGGCTCTGTCTTTCCCTTCCTGTCTGTTCCGTGTGAACAGAGTCCTGTCCTGCCCTGCTTCTGCCCGCTGCTCCGGCAGTCCTGTCCTGCCCTGCTTCTGCCCGCTGCTCCGGCAGTCCTGTCCTGCCCTGCTTCTGCCCGCTGCTCCGGCAGTCCTGTCCTGCCCTGCTTCTGCCCGCTGCTCCGGCAGTCCTGTCCTGCCCTGCTTCTGCCCGCTGCTCCGGCAGTCCTGTCCTGCCCTGCTTCTGCCCGCTGCTCCGGCAGTCCTGTCCTGCCCTGCTTCTGCCCGCTGCTCCGGCAGTCCTGTCCTGCCCTGCTTCTGCCCGCTGCTCCGGCAGTCCTGTCCTGCCCTGCTTCTGCCCGCTGCTCCGGCAGTCCTGTCCTGCCCTGCTTCTGCCCGCTGCTCCGGCAGTCCTGTCCTGCCCTGCTTCTGCCCGCTGCTCTGGCAGTCCTGTCCTGCCCTGCTTCTGCCCGCTGCTCCGGCAGTCCTGTCCTGCCCTGCCTGTACCCCTCTGCCTGTAATGTTCCTGAGTCCCAGTGTGTACTGGGCCCTATCCCGCCTGTGTTCCTACCTGCTAGTGCCTCCCTGTCTGCACTCTAGCTGTGCTTGCCTGTACCCCCCCTGCCTGCTTACCCGCCTGCCTGCATACCAGTCGTGCCTGCCTATACCCACCAGTCTGTGTGCCAGCCTACCAGTCTGTTCCTGTATTCCCCTGTGTGGGTCAACAGCCGTGTCCGGGGTCTGTCCTGGAGTAGCACCTGGTCCCTCTGCTCGGTTCCTCCTTGGTGCACTGGCGTCGTATGCCGTCGTGCGACCCTGGTCGGATCGGGTGAATACCTAGTTACGCCCCTCCAGGCATTCACTCTCCGGCACGGTCCAGTGGAATCACTACCAATCACACGCACACGCCGCTTAGCCCGGGCGTGTGCATAACAGCTTGCTCGGGCCATGGTTCCCGTTGAGCCCCACGGCCTTCGCTCTTTGAGAAGTTTTTCCAGCGAATACATGCATTAAAATAAATAAATAAATTTTTTTCCCCCTTTAGCTGAGTTCCAGGCGAATTACGCACCCGTCCAGATGGATCTATCAGCTCTCGTTCCTGCGGATCCGCCACGTTACTATGGGGATCCAAGACAGTGTCGTGCATTTGTGGAGCAATGCATGCTACACTTTAAGGCCTACCCTCTCTATTTTCCTTCCGATTGGGCTAAAGTGACCTTTATTATGTCTTACCTGGCGGGTGATGCCTTAGAATGGATCAACCCCCTATATGAAACACAGGATCCGATCCTCCTGGACCTAATGGCCTTCCTGGTGGCCTTTCTAATGGTCTTCGATGATCCTAACCCGGAGGCTCCTGCTGAAGCTTCACCTCCCAATATCCCGGAGCAGTCCCGATGGGTAATGTGTGTGGGTAGCGCAATAGTCCTCCAGCCCAATGAGACTACTGCCCACCCAGAATCCTCACAGGGTGACTACGCTTTCCGGAATACTTCTCTCAACCTCAAGAGGCAGTCCAGACGTGCTAGACTTAGAGGCAAGCCGTCACGCCAGGGTCTGTCCTCCCTGAGACCTCCTGACCCCAACCTTGAAGTCCCTACTGAAGCTTCATCTCCCTGTATTCCGGAGAAACCCCAATGGGTAATGTGCGTGGGTAGTGCACCAGTTCTCCTGCCCGAAGAGACTTCTGCCCATCCAGACTCCACACAGGAGAACTTCCTGCACCCGGCATCAGATGCTTCTCTCTCTTTAACCGGTGTGCATGTCCAAGGATGCTCCAAAGCTGTGGTTACCTCTGAGTCTGTGCACCTCTACTACCTGGCGGAGGATCCCCTGTTGCCTCCTGAATCCTCCGGGATACCACTCGATGACAAATGGAGAGAGACTTCTCTACACCCGGTACTCAATACCTTGTCCGCTTCGTCCTGTGAGCCTGACAATGGGTACCCCAAAGTGGTAGTTACCTCCGAGTCTCTACACCTCTCCGACCAGGCGGAGGATCTCCAATTGTCTCCTGAACCCTTCGGGGTGCTACCTGGTAGCGAAAGGACAGAGACTCTCCTATACTCTGTACCTGATACCTCGCTCGCTTCGTCCAGTGAGTCCAACCTAGTGTACTCCGAAGCAGAGGTTACTCCCGAGTCTCTACACCCCTCCGACCAGGCGGAGGACCTCCAGTTGTGTTCAGAACCCTTCGGGGTGCCACCTGGTGGTGAATGGACAGAGACTTTCCTATACTCGGTACCCGATACCTCGCCTGCTTCCTCCAGTGAGTCCGACCTAGTGTACTCTGAAGCAGTTGTTTTCTCTGAGCCTCTGCACTCTTCTGACCCGGCGGAGGACCTCCAGTTGTTTCCTGAATCCTCCGGGGTACCACCAGATAAAAAAGAGACAGTGACTTTTCCTCATTATGTACCTGATAACCCGTCTATTTTTTCCTGTGAGCTTGACAAGATGTACCTCGAAGCAGAGATTACCCTCAAGTCTCTGTCCCCCTCCAACCCAGTGAACGACTGGTCCTCGAATTCCCTGCGGAAGATTCTGGCAGGCCTGAAGAAGAGGGGGCGTAAGGGGGGAGGTACTGTAACATACCTGGCGGCGTCCTTGCATGGTGGTCCATCTCCCACTGTGCAAGAGAGCGCACTTGATCTCCTGTCCAGAGTGTCTCTCTGGCTTCCCTCCATGCTGTCTGTTTGTGTCTGTCTCTGCTGCTTAAGGGCGGCGCCCGATCACTTCCTGCTTTTTGTACCTGCTGTGGGTCACACCCCTTGTGCGTCCTCAGCCTATTGCTGTCTGACACTTGGTATATAGCTCAGCAGCTCCCTTCTATCCCTGCCTGAGCATAGTGTTTTCCTTCAGTGTGTGCTTGCACTCTGAAGGTGCCAGGTCCCGTCTTTGTTTCCTTGTCTGCCTTTCCTGGAGGCTGTATTTCCAGGCCTGTCTGAACTGAGTCCTGTACGTCTCCTGCTTTTTGTATCAGTTCCCGTGTCTGAACTTAGTCCTGTATGTCTCCTGCTTTGCGGTATCAGCTCCCGTGTCTGAACTGTGTCCTGTATGTCTCCTGCTTTGCGGTATCAGCTCCCGTGTCTGAACTGAGTCCTGTATGTCTCCTGCTTTGCGGTATTAGTTCCCCTGTCTGAACTGAGTCCTTTCCGTGTATCTTGTCTGTCCTGTCTGAACACGCTCCTAGCCTGTTCCTCCCGCCTTCTAGGGGCCGATTACCTAGACCCGCTCCTGTATCTTGTCTGTCCTGTCTGAACACGCTCCTTGCCTGTTCGTCCCGCCTCTCTGGGGGCAGTATTCCCAGACCCGCTCCTGTATCCCGCTGCAGTGTCAGTCTCCTCCGTACACTCAGTTCCAGTCTGAACTCTCTCCTATCCTTTACCTGTTTTGCCTCTATGTCCGTTCCCTTCCTTTTTCTGCAGAGTCTGAACTCGTACCTAACTCCTGCCTGTTGTCTCTGTACTCCCGTTTGTGAGTTTGTGTTCCACTCGCTACTTCACTGCAAGTACCCTGTGGGTGTCTGGCTCTGTCTTTCCCTTCCTGTCTGTTCCGTGTGAACAGAGTCCTGTCCTGCCCTGCTTCTGCCCGCTGCTCCGGCAGTCCTGTCCTGCCCTGCTTCTGCCCGCTGCTCCGGCAGTCCTGTCCTGCCCTGCTTCTGCCCGCTGCTCCGGCAGTCCTGTCCTGCCCTGCTTCTGCCCGCTGCTCCGGCAGTCCTGTCCTGCCCTGCTTCTGCCCGCTGCTCCGGCAGTCCTGTCCTGCCCTGCTTCTGCCCGCTGCTCCGGCAGTCCTGTCCTGCCCTGCTTCTGCCCGCTGCTCCGGCAGTCCTGTCCTGCCCTGCTTCTGCCCGCTGCTCCGGCAGTCCTGTCCTGCCCTGCTTCTGCCCGCTGCTCCGGCAGTCCTGTCCTGCCCTGCTTCTGCCCGCTGCTCTGGCAGTCCTGTCTTGCCCTGCTTCTGCCCGCTGCTCCGGCAGTCCTGTCCTGCCCTGCCTGTACCCCTCTGCCTGTAATGTTCCTGAGTCCCAGTGTGTACTGGGCCCTATCCCGCCTGTGTTCCTACCTGCTAGTGCCTCCCTGTCTGCACTCTAGCTGTGCTTGCCTGTACCCCCCCTGCCTGCTTACCCGCCTGCCTGCATACCAGTCGTGCCTGCCTATACCCACCAGTCTGTGTGCCAGCCTACCAGTCTGTTCCTGTATTCCCCTGTGTGGGTCAACAGCCGTGTCCGGGGTCTGTCCTGGAGTAGCACCTGGTCCCTCTGCTCGGTTCCTCCTTGGTGCACTGGCGTCGTATGCCGTCGTGCGACCCTGGTCGGATCGGGTGAATACCTAGTTACGCCCCTCCAGGCATTCACTCTCCGGCACGGTCCAGTGGAATCACTACCAATCACACGCACACGCCGCTTAGCCCGGGCGTGTGCATAACACTGGCCTGTCTCCTGGTAGCGCCTCCAGCCTCTGGACACTATGCTGACAGACACAGCAAACCTTCTTGCCACAGCTTGCATTGATGTGCCATCCTGGATGAGCTGCACTACCTGAGCAACTTCTGTGGGTTGTAGAGTCCGTCTCATGCTACCACGAGTGTGAAAGCACAACCAACATTCAAACGTGACCAAAACATCAGCCAGAAAGCATTGGTACTGAGATGTGGTCTGTGGTCCCCACCTGCAGAACCACTCCTTTATTGAGTGTGTCTTGATAATTGCCAATAATTTCCATCTATTGTCTATTCCATTTGCACAACAGCATGTGAAATTGATTGTCAATCAGTGTTGCTTCCTAAGTAGACAGTTTGATTTCAGAGAAGTTTGATTTACTTGAAGTTATATTCTGTTAAGTGTTCCCTTTATTTTTTTGAGCAGTGTAGTACAGTCCCTTAGTATATAGTGTGCTCACTTATTATGTATAGCACAGTCCCTTAGTATATATTGTACTCACTTATTGTGTATAGTGCCGTCCTTAGTTACAGTTATATGAAAAAGTTTGGGCACCCCTATTAATCTTAAGCTTAATGTTTTATAAAAATTGGTGTTTTTGCAACAGCTATTTCAGTTTGATATATGTAATAACTGTTGGACACAGTAATGTTTCTGCCTTGAAATGAGGTTTATTGTACTAACAGAAAATGTGCAATCTGCATTCAAACAAAATTTGACAGGTGCATAAGTATGGGCACCTCACCAGAAAAGTGACATTAATATTTAGTAGATCCTCCTTTTGCAAAAATAACAGCCTCTAGTCGCTTCCTGTAGCTTTTAATGATTTCCTGGATCCTGGATGAAGGTATTTTTGACCATTCCTCTTTACAAAACAATTCCAGTTCAGTTAAGTTTGATGGTCGCCGAGCATGGACAGCCCTCTTCAAATGATCCCACAGATGTTCAATGATATTCAGGTCTGGGGACTGGGATGGCCATTCCAGAACATTGTAATTGTTCCTCTGCATGAATGCCTGAGTAGATTTGGAGCGGTGTTTTGGATCATTGTCTTGCTGAAAGATCCATCCCCTGCGTAACTTCAACTTTGTCACTGATTCTTGAACATTATTGTCAAGAATCTGCTGATACTGAGTGGAATCCATGTGTCCCTCAACTTTAACAAGATTCCCGGTGCCGACATTGGCCACACAGCCCCAAAGCATGATGGATCCTCCAGCAAATTTTACTGTGGGTAGCAAGTGTTTTTCTTGGAATGCTGTGTTTTTTTGCCGCCATGCATAACGCCTTTTTGTATGACCAAACAACTCAATCTTGGTTTCATCAGTCCACAGGACCTTCTTCCAAAAAGAAATTGGCTTCTCCAAATGTGCTTTTGCATACCTCAGCCGACTCTGTTTGTGGCGTGCTTGCAGAAACGGCTTCTTTCGCATCACTCTCCCATACAGCTTCTCCTTGTGCAAAGTGCGTTGTATAGTTGACCGATGCACAGTGACACCATCTGCAGCAAGTTGATGCTGCAGCTCTCTGGAGGTGGTCTGAGGATTGTGCTTGACTGATCTCACCATTCTTCTTCTCTGCCTTTCTGATGTTTTTCTTGGCCTGCCACTTCTGGCCTTAACAAGAACTGTCCCTGTGTTCTTCCATTTCCTTACTATGTTCCTCACAGTGGAAACTGACAGGTTAAATCTCTGAGACAGCTTTTAATATCCTTCCCCTGAACAACTATGTTGAATAATCTTTGTTTTCAGATCATTTGACAGTTGTTTTGAGGAGTCCATGATGCCACTCTTCAGGAGATTCAAACAGGAGAACAACTTGCAAGTGGCCGCTTTAAGTAGCTTTTCTCATGATTGCATACACCTGGCTATGAAGTTCAAAGCTCAATGAGGTTACAAAACCAAAAAAAGTGCTTTAGTAAGTAAGTAAAAAGTAGGTAGGAGTATTTAAAACAAGAAAATGATAAGGGTGCCCATACTTATGCACCTGTCAAATTTTGTTTGAATGCAGATTGCACATTTTCTGTTAGTACAATAAACCTCATTTCAAGGCAGAAACATTACTGTGTCCAACAGTTATTACATATATCAAACTGAAATAGCTGTTGCAAAAACACCAATTTTTATAAAACATTAAGCTTAAGATTAATAGGGGTGCCCAAACTTTTTCATATAACTGTATATAGTTTCCTCTTTTATTATGTATAACACCATCCCTTATTACGTACCATCCTCTCAAGTTACATATGATGCCATCCCTTCTTATATATCTTCCACTGTACTGTACAGAGCTGTCCCTTACATAGTGTATTCTTGTTATTTTTGTTAGTCACAGCGCCCTATTTTAATACATAGTCCTCTTTTGTTAGATATAAAATGACTGCTGATGGAGCAGCCAGAGACCAGAAGACCAGTCCATCAGAAAAGAAGCTTTCTCATGCTTCATCAGCCATTATTTCAGTTTAAATCTAACAAGAGAGGATGGTATGTAATAAAGACAGGGCTCTAAATAATGTAAGGGATGGAGCTGTACATAACAAGAGAGGGCACTGTTTAAAAAGGCACATCAATATACAGTGCATAATAAAAGAGACTATGTAAGATATCTATATGTGTATGGCTAAATATATATGTATATGTGTATATATACAGTCATATGAAAAAGTTTGGGCACCCCTATTAATCTTAAGCTTAATGTTTTATAAAAATTGGTGTTTTTGCAACAGCTATTTCAGTTTGATATATGTAATAACTGTTGGACACAGTAATGTTTCTGCCTTGAAATGAGGTTTATTGTACTAACAGAAAATGTGCAATCTGCATTCAAACAAAATTTGACAGGTGCATAAGTATGGGCACCTCACCAGAAAAGTGTCATTAATATTTAGTAGATTCTCCTTTTGCAAAAATAACAGCCTCTAGTCGCTTCCTGTAGCTTTTAATGAGTTCCTGGATCCTGGATGAAGGTATTTTTGACCATTCCTCTTTACAAAACAATTCCAGTTCAGTTAAGTTTGATGGTCGCCGAGCATGGACAGCCCTCTTCAAATGATCCCACAGATGTTCAATGATATTCAGGTCTGGGGACTGGGATGGCCATTCCAGAACATTGTAATTGTTCCTCTGCATGAATGCCTGAGTAGATTTGGAGCGGTGTTTTGGATCATTGTCTTGCTGAAAGATCCATCCCCTGCGTAACTTCAACTTTATCACTGATTCTTGAAAATTATTGTCAAGAATCTGCTGATACTGAGTGGAATCCATGCGTCCCTCAACTTTAACAAGATTCCCGGTGCCGGCATTGGCCACACAGCCCCAAAGCATGATGGAACCTCCACCAAATTTTACTGTGGGTAGCAAGTGTTTTTCTTGGAATGCTGTGTTTTTTTGCCACCATGCATAACGCCTTTTTGTATGACCAAACAACTCAATCTTGGTTTCATCAGTCCATAGGACCTTCTTCCAAAAAGAAATTTGCTTCTCCAAATGTGCTTTTGCATACCTCAGCCGACTCTGTTTGTGGCGTGCTTGCAGAAACGGCTTCTTTCGCATCACTCTCCCATACAGCTTCTCCTTGTGCAAAGTGCGTTGTATAATTGACCGATGCACAGTGACACCATCTGCAGCAAGTTGATGCTGCAGCTCTCTGGAGGTGGTCTGAGGATTGTCCTTGACTGATCTCACCATTCTTCTTCTCTGCCTTTCTGAAATTTTTCTTGGCCTGCCACTTCTGGCCTTAACAAGAACTGTCCCTGTGTTCTTCCATTTCCTTACTATGTTCCTCACAGTGGAAACTGACAGGTTAAATCTCTGAGACAGCTTTTTGTATCCTTCCCCTGAACAACTATGTTGAATAATCTTTGTTTTCAGATCATTTGACAGTTGTTTTGAGGAGCCCATGATGGCACTATTCAGTGGAGCTTCAAACAGGAGAACAACTTGCAAGTGGCCACTTTAAGTAGCTTTTCTCATGATTGCATACACCTGGCTATGAAGTTCAAAGCTCAATGAGGTTACAAAACCCAAAAAAGTGCTTTAGTAAGTCAGTAAAAAGTAGGTAGGAGTATTTAAAACAAGAAAATGATAAGGGTGCCCATACTTATGCACCTGTCAAATTTTGTTTGAATGCAGATTGCACATTTTCTGTTAGTACAATAAACCTCATTTCAAGGCAGAAACATTACTGTGTCCAACAGTTATTACATATATCAAACTGAAATAGCTGTTGCAAAAACACCAATTTTTAGAAAACATTAAGCTTAAGAATAATAGGGGTGCCCAAACTTTTTCATATGACTGTATATATATATAGTAAGGTGGGTAATGGTCGCATAGTCGCATAGTCGATGGGAGTTATGTGTCATAGAGATGGCTGGTCTCTGTGATGTAGTTTCTCTAGTGCATGTAAGCAGTAAGAGGTTCATTTGGTGCACCAGGGAGACGGGGTACGGGTTGCTAGAAGAGAATGGGCGGGTTCAGCAACCCACATACCTCACCTCTGGGTGTGGTCAACAGCCTATATAATGGAGGCTGTTGTTTGGCACATGGTCTGTGTGTCTGCAAGGAGAAGGACTCCTGTGTGTCGTTGTCTCCAGACTGGGCCATGTACTGGATGCTTGCCAGCCTGTCGCTGGCTAACCAGAGTCTTTGCTAAATTTGTTTTTGCCTGAACTAAAGACTGTTTGCTTGCATTTTGCTTTAAGTAGGTTTATGAAGCCAATAAACCGTTATGGACACTTAAATGAACATGCCTCCTGTTTGCCTCCCATCACACTCAAGTGAGTGCGATCCCTACAATATATATATATATATATATATATATATATATATATATATGTATATATATATATCTGTAGCTTTGTCGCCATAAAAGGTGGGGGGACCAGACACATTTCTTGCACAGGTGCCCCAAGCTGTCAGTGTCCGAACCTGATCTGCTTTTGGTGAATGCCTGAGTATTGCTACCGGAATACATAGTGCTAATGGAATAATGATAATCTTTTTATTTATATAGCGACAAAATATTCCGCAGCACTTTACTTTACAATTCAGACAATTTACAGATATTCTCATCGCTGTCCCCATTGGGGCTCAAAATCTAGATTCCCTATCAGTATGTCTTTGGGAGGAAACCAGAGACCCAGAAGAAACCCGCACAAGCACGGGGAGACCATACAAACTCCTTGTAGATATTGTGTTAGGGGTGTGTGGAGAATGTCTGCTCCACTCCTCTGTAGAACTGTACTGTTTTAGTAATTCTATGCATGTTTTATTCATCTGAAAATGTGCTATGTGTTACGCTCGTGCCTGGACTGACTGGCGTGAGCGTGATTAGTGATCCCACTGTACCATTAACCGAGGAGTGCCTGGAGGGGCGTAAGTAAGTATCAACCCGATCCAACCAAGGTCGCACGGTGGCTCAGTCAACTCCGTGAACCAAGGAGGAACCGAGCAGAGGGACCAGGTGCTACTGCAGGTCAGACCCCGGTCACAGCTGTTGACCCACACCGGGGAATGCAGGAACAGGCAGGTTAGACTGGCATACAGGCAGGTGGGTATTGGCAGGCACGGCTGGTATGCAGACAAGTGGGCACTGGCAAGCACGGCTGGTATGCAGACAGGTGGGCACAGGCAAGCACGGCTGGTATGCAGACAGATGGGTACTGGCAAACACGGCTGGAGTGCAGACAGGGAGATACTGGCAAGCACGGCTGGAGTGCAGACAAGGAGATACTGGCAAGCATGGCTGGAGTGCAGACAGGGAGGTACTAGCAGGTTGGAGCGCAGGCTGGATAGGGTCCAGTACAGACTGGGAGACAGGAACAGAGCCGCAGATGCTTTAGACAAGCAGAGTAAAGTGAAACCGCCGGAGCGGAGGACAAGGCAGAGCAGAGAGGAACCGCTGGTGCGGTGAGCAAGCAGAGCGGAGCAAAAACCGCCGGTGCGGTGGGCAAGGCAGAGCAGAGCGGAACCGCCGGAGCAGTGGACAAGGCAGAGCAGAGCGGAACCGCAAGTGCGGTGGACAAGGCAGAGCAGAGCAAAACCGCAAGTGCGGTGGACAAGGCAGAGCAGAGCAAAACCGCAGGTGCGGTGGACAAGGTAGAGCAAAGCGAAACCACAGGTGCGGTGGACAAGGCAGAGCACAGCGAAACCGCAGGTGCGGTGGACAAGGCAGAGCAGAGCGGAACCGCCGGAGCAGTGGGCAAGGCAGAGCAGAGAGAAGCCGCCGGAGTGGTGGGCAAGTCAGCAGAGGGAAACCGCTGGCGCGATGAGCAAGCAGAGCCCAACAGGGCTGAAGGGTCAGGCAGAGAGGACAGGGCTCTATTCACATGGAACAGGCTGGAAAATACAGGAAGATGGCTAGAACACAGGAGGAAGATACGGAGGAAGGGAAAAGGGACAAGCAGAACCAGATACACACAAGGTACTTACTATGAAGTAGCGAGTGGACACAAAACTCACAAACAGAAGTACAGAGACAATGAGTTGGAGTTGGGTGCAGGTTCAGATACTGCAGGAAAAGGGAAGGTACGGACATAGAGACAAACAGGTAACAGGCTAGGATACAGTTCAGACAGGAACTGCTACTGCAACGAGATACAAGACCGAGCCTGGGTATACAGCCCCCAGAGTGGCGGAAACAGACTAGAAGTCAGAGATAACAGGCCTGGGTATACAGCCCTCAGGGTGGCAGAAACAGACTAGAAGTCACAGGTAACAGGTCTGGGTTTGCAGCCCCTAGAGTGGCGGAAACAGACTAGAAGTCAGAGATAACAGGTCTGGGTATGCAGCCCCCAGAGTGGCGGAAACAGACAAGATACAGGACAGGACCTGGCAATTCAGTTGCAAAGACAAACTGAGTGAAGGTGTTGCTCAGGCACCTCCTTCTGGGTGGAGGAGGTTTAAATATCCAGTGACTCACAGCAATAGGCTGGGGACGCATTAGGAGCGCGCCCACAGCAGCTATAAGAATCAGGAAGTAACCGGGCCGCCGCCCTAAGCAATCAGACAAGAGACATGCACACAGCATGAACTGGAGCAAGGTTTGTAGGCTGGACTGATGGGTAAGATTGCGGTCTTGCATAGTGGGAGGTGGTGCACTATGCAAGTGACGCGCCCCTGGGCCTGTGTCGCGCTGCGTTGCGCACGCGGGAGCTTACCCGGAGCCGGATCTGTTGAGGGTTGTAGTCTCGTGGCGGTGACCCGGTCCGTGCCCAGGGAGTCAAACTGAGCGGCGATGTATCAGCGGTAGATGTTGGACGACTACGCCACCCGTTGAGTACAGCTAAGGAGCTGCTGCTGCAGGGCAGACCACTGAGGCCGGTGGTAGGATTGTGCAGCGTGATAGTATAACCCCCAACGGGAGGGGTATGGCCTCAGGGCAGCCGACGTGGATGATGGGGGTAGCAGGAACCACTCGGAGACGGTACGGTGTAGTTCAGGGTCTTTACTGGTGACAAAGATAGACCCTCCCGGAGTACTGGCTAGCGATTGGGGCCTGGTCAGTCCTTGAGCAGATGGGATCTCCCCTGGCCAGGCGGAGTTGTAGGCCTCCCAAACTAACTGTACTCTTCTGGCTACCTTGCTAGAGGCGGGTATAAGTAGCCCACGTCCCTCAGTGTACCGTGTGGTGCTCACCCGTATGGCTGGTTACTCGGGGCCTTCGGGTTTCTTGGCCAGAGGACCTGGAATCCCCTGCCTGACGGATTCTGCTGCTGGGTAGGAGTTAGTCCCCACAGCCTCGGACTCCGGGTCCGGTAAGAAATCTTCTCAGTCAGGGCGAGCTCTGCAGCTGCCAGCCCCTGACTCCTTGTAACACTGCTCCCACAGAGCTCCTGATGTTCTGTTCCTATATTTGCTTCTTTTCTCTGTCTCTACTTCTTCTCTACTCACTAACCCTGCCTCAGCCCTAGGTTTATATAGGGGAAGTTCTTCCCCTCCCAGGACTGGGCAGGAGGTGTGGCATGCATAGGATCCCTGACCAAGAGACCTCCCACCTGCTCTCAGACGTAATATCTCTATCACTGTGGCAACCAGACCCCTGGGGTGTCACATTCCCCCCTAGTGAACTTTAGTACTCCGGGACTAAACATATTTTTTAGAAAAAACATAACAAGGTATAAACAATAATAATACAATAAGAAAAACACATAAAGATGGTTACGGCGTGTCCGCAACCGAGTGCAGTTTTGAAGAAAACAAAGGTGTCCATTTCACCAAAACAGGGAGACGTAACCAGGTAGGGGTCTGTCCTGCCCCGAGTCCTTATCAGTCTTTTAGTCCATCCTGGGTTACGCTCCAACTAATTGTACAAGGATTCCCGGTAAATCCACCAAGGACTCCTAAAAATAACTAGAAACACATAATTATTTACAAGCAACAAGAAAAACAGGTAACCATAAATAAAACAACTTATACACTTCAAATCCTCCAACGTGCGGGTAACTGGCCTCTAGTGGCCCTAGTGGACCTACGGAACTGACTGTCTGGCCCTGAACTACAGGGTGTAGGAGCTGTCAAGGGTAAACTGGGCAGCTGTTTACGGGCTCTTTGGCTCACTAGGGATATGGCAGGCTCACTGCAAGCAGAGGGTTGATCCTCCTGATCTGCTGGTGTGGGGTCTTCTGCCTCCTGGACCGGCTGTTCTTCCAGCTCTACCTGTTGCTCCGTAGGTGCTTGGGATGCTGGTTAGAGGAAGGTGAGTACGGGTACCACAACTGCACCATTGACTTGAGTCCAAGACCGAGGGAAGTCTCCGAGCACAGTACTAACCATATCTTCCCTTTCCTCTACGGGTCGATGGTCTTCTTGTTCCTCTTCAGGGTTCCGTAGCTGTTCAGGACACTTCTTCAGGTGATCCCGGGATACAATGGCTGTGGTCTCCCCTCCGTCTTTACTGATGGTACAGACCTTCGGGTTCTCGTGGCTTGAGGGCAGTACGGTGTACGGGTCCTTCTCCCACTGGTCGTCCAACTTGTGGAGCCGTCTTTTCCTCTTCAAGACCTGCTCTCCGGGCACCAGGGGAACAGCGGGAGCATACTGGTTGTAAGTTTTCTCTTGTCTCTCCCTAGCCTGACAGAGACTTCGCTCCACGCTCTCCTGTACTTTCCGGTACTGCTGCTGCCTCTCTGTGTCCCAGTCTGCTTCTGGTGAAGTGTCCTCGGGTATCAGGACTCCCATTTCCAGGTCAACAGGTAACTTACCAGGTCTCGCCCTCATTAGGTAAGCCGGGGTACAGTTGGTGGAACCTACCGGGATGTGGTTGTATAGGTCCACCAGATCGGGCAGCTTCTCAGGCCACAGACTGCGTTCTTCCAGGGGCAACATTTTCAGAAGATCCATTACCACCTGGTTCATTTTCTCACAAAGTCCATTAGTTTGCGGATGATAGGGTGTCGTCCTTATCTTCCGGCAGCCATACAGATTGCAGAATTCCTGGAAGACCTCCGCTTCAAAGGCAGGTCCCTGGTCCGTCAGCACTTGGTCCGGGTACCCGTGTGGACGGCAGAAGTGCTGCTGGAAGGCTCTAGCTGCTGTTTGAGCCGTTAAGTCCTTGACGGGGACGACAACCAAGAACCGGGAGTAATGATCCACGATGGTTAACGCGTAGACGTAGCCACTTCTGCTTGGGGTCAGTTTTACATGATCCAAGGCTACCAGTTCCAACGGCTGCCGGGTGACGATGGACTGCAGGGGAGTCTTCTGGCTGGCACGGTCCTTCCTTCTTAGGTTGCACGGGCCACAGTCTCTGCACCACCTCTCGATGGTTCCCCTCATGCCTACCCAGTGGAACCGCCCGCGCAGCAGGAACTCCAACTTCTTCCATCCGAAGTGTCCAGCCCCGTCGTGGTATGCCTCCATCACCATGGCTGCGTCTCTTCATGGCACCACTACTTGCCAGATTAGTTCATGCATCCGGGAGTTAACCATTCTGCGGCACAACTTCCCCTTGTAAAGGAACAGTCGACTCTTCTCAGCCCACAGTTGTTTGGCTTCCTCCGGAGCGTCTGCGTCAAGGCGAGCCTCTGGCCGAGTCAGCATCTCCTTCACCAGTCGGATGGCAGGGTCACTGTCTTGCGTTTCCTCCCAGTTGTAGTGAGGCAAGGGGTTAAACGTAGCGGCTTGCTTACTCCTTAACCGATGGGAATACTGGATAGTCCCATGACGGTGGAACGCGGGGAGTTCGACTTCTTCCAGTCCCTCTGGATCTTCTCCTACGTCCGGTAGGTTTGGCATCCTGGACAGGGCGTCCGCGTTGGTATTGGAGCGTCCTGCCCGGTATTTGATGGTGAACTCGTAGTTGGACAGGCGGGCCATCCATCTCTGCTCTAGGGCACCGAGTCTTGCCGTGTCCAGGTGTGTCAACGGGTTGTTATCCGTGTACACGACGAACCGGGAAGAAGCGAGGTAGTGCTTAAAGCGTTCGGTGACTGCCCACACCACTGCCAGGAACTCTAGCTTAAATGAGCTGTAATTCTCAGGGTTTCTTTCGGTGGGTCGCAGTTTTCGGCTGGCGTAAGCGATTACTCGCTCTTTCCCCTGCTGGATCTGGGACAGCACGGCTCCTAGCCCGATGTTACTTGCGTCGGTGTAGAGGATAAAGGGCTGGCTGTAATCCGGGTACGCCAGGATTTCATCCCCCGTGAGGGCCATCTTCAGCTGGCGGAAGGACTCTTCTTCCAACTTCTCCCATCTGAAGGGCGGCTTCTGGTTCTTGGCCTTCCGGGACTGACCTATCAGGAGGTCCTGCATAGGAGCTGCCTTTTTGGTGAAACCGGGGATGAACCTGCGGTAGTAGCCTACCAACCCGAGGAACTGCCGCACTTCCTTTACACTGGAGGGACTTGGCCATTCCTTAATTGCGGTGATCTTATCAGGGTCGGGAGCCACTCCGTCAGCGCTCACCACGTGTCCCAGGTACTGCACCTTTGGTTTCAGGAGGTGACACTTGGAGGGTTTCACCTTTAGGCCGTAGCTTGCCAGAGCTTCGAACACTTCCGCCAGGTGTTTCAGGTGGTCCTCATAAGTCTTAGAATATACGATGACATCGTCCAGGTACAACAGGACCGTCTCGAAGTTTCTGTGGCCCAGACAGCACTCCATTAATCGTTGGAAGGTTCCTGGTGCGTTGCAGAGTCCGAACGGCATACAGGTAAACTCGCTAAGTCCCATCGGGGTGGTGAATGCGGTCTTCTCCCGGTCCGCCTCTGCTACAGGAACCTGCCAGTACCCACTAGTGAGATCCAAGGTAGAGAAGAAGTTAGCAGATCTTAAAGCAGCCATAGACTCCTCTATCCTTGGTAAGGGGTACGCATCCTTGTGTGTGATACGGTTGATTTTCCGGTAATCTACACACATCCTCATGGTGTTGTCTTTCTTTTTGACTAAGACTAGTGGAGCTGCCCAGGGGCTACAGCTATCCCTGATCACCCCAGCCTCCTTCATGTCTCTAAGCATCCCCTTGGCGTGTTGGTAGTGTGCAGGGGGTACGGGTCGATACCTCTCTTTTATGGGAGGATGGTCTCCCGTGGGGATGTGGTGTTCTACCCCCTTGACTCGCCCGAAGTCTAACGGGTGTTTACTAAACACTCTCTCGTACTCTTGAACCACCCGATAGACTCCCTGTTTCTGGTGTGAGGGAGTGGAGTCAGTACCCAAATGTAGTTGCTGACACCAGTCCTCCATTGTTTTCTTAGAGCCGTTACCTTCCTCCGGGTGAGATGGAGGCAAGGGTTCCACAGATTGTATAGCATTTTGGTTAATGGTATATAATTTGGCTAGCGTGGCATACCGGGGCAGGTACACTTCCCTCTTCCCGATATTGATTATGCGAACGGGCACCCTCCCATGGCGTACATTAACCACCCCCCGTGCTGTCAAGATGGTGGGCCTACTGTCTGAGTAAACTGGTTCTACCATTGCCTGGTAATCTCTACCTCTCAGACCAATAGCTGCCCGGCACCAAATCATCATTTCACTTTTTGGGGGCATGGCAATAGGGAAAGGGTCACACATTCTCACGCTACCAATCTCACCGCCGGAGAGTTCCACCTGTTGCCGTCGCATCAGTGCCCAGATCTCTTTTTGGAGCACTCGCTGCTCGCCGGAGCTGGCGTTCTTGGCAAACTGCTGTAAAAGGAAAATCACCTCTGCAAGACAATTTTCAATTACATTAGTTCCTAGAGTTATCTTTGGGTGACTCTCGTGTTTGTCAATGTCTACAATGATCAGTCCCTGTGCTGCCAGTTCGACTCTACCGATTTTAATGGTCACCTCTTTAAATCCAATCTGGGGCACGGGCTGACCATTGCTGGCGATGATACTCAAGTCGTCGTCAGGGTAGCGGGTGATATCCGAGTCATTCCAGTACTGCTTGAAGAGCACGTACGGGATGGTGGTGACCTGTGACCCGGTGTCCAGTAGGGCACTCATAGGAATGCCATCCAGTACCACGGGTAAGACTGGACGTCCTCCCACATATTTGTCGCGCCAGTTCGATGGGCCTGGTGATCTTTTTCCTGGGGGTTGGCCCTCTACCCCAGGTTGTGCCAGTTTAAAGGACAGTACCTTGCCATATGTCCGGGTTGATTGCAGCGGCGGCAGATGGGTCGTCCGTCCTCGTTGTATCGGTCGCTGGGTCTCCCTCTGGCCGGTGGGGTCCTCCTTGGTCGACGCCACGGGATGTCCTCCGGTCCGGATGCCAGCTGGATCTTCCCTGGAGTGGAAACCTGTAAAGACTGCACAGTTCGGGTTAGCGCAGCAACGCTTTTAGCTAGCTCTTGGACCTGATGGTGCAGGTCTGGAGCCGGGTCATTGTTCAAAGCCTGCGCATCAGCTCCCACAGGCCCTGCCGACAAGGGTGCCGCCTCCTGGTGGTAAGTGGTAGTGGGGCGTCTGTGGGTCACAACGCCACCTGGTGCCGGTTCTCGGAGCACCCGGATGGCTCTGTCCTTGAACTGTGCAAATCCCAGATGAGGGTCCTGTAAGGCCATTGCCCGCAACTGGGTTCGGTGGGCATTGCAATATAAACCCTCTATAAATTGTTCAGTCAACAGCCTGTCCTCGTCTCCCACGCCGTCAGGGTCGGTCTGCTTAATGGCTCTCAGGGCCTCTTGTAGGTTCAGGGCATAGTCCCTTATACTCTCGTGTGCTCGCTGCTTGCACCCGTAGAATCTAAGCTTGATCTCGGCTGAGGTGTGGGTATCAAAGGTGTCCCTCAGCCGGGTTAGTATCCCTGCGACAGTCCTCCCCCCAGGTGGCCAGGACTTTACCTCCCTTCGGGCTGCCCCAGTTAATTGGGCCACCAGGATGCTCACTTTTTGCTCTTCTGTGAGGGGGTACACCTGGAAGAGGCTATCCAGCTTTTCTCTAAAGTCATGCAGGGTATGTGACTCCCCTGAGTACTGGGGTAGCCAGGCCGCTCCCGGGATATAGGGCATGGTGAAAGGCATGACTGCAGCAGCGGTGGCGCTGGCGGGGGTTGAGGCAGTGAAGCTCTCCTCCGTATCCGACATCCTCCTCCCCCCTAGTGGACCGTGGCCTACCTTGCGATGATCCTCTTCCGTAGGCCGCGGCTCCGCAGTAGATCGTCAGGGTTGAGGACCTTCCGTCGCGCTCCTGTGACGTCGGCGTCTGCTGGGCTCCTTCCAGGACCTTACGCGACGTCCGGACGTGAGGCGGGGCTTCAGTTCTCGCGTGCTTTCGGAGTCCACGCCCCTCTTCTTCCCGCGCGACGTCTTCAAGATGGCGTCCAACGGCGGGAAAACTCCACGGAAGGCGGGAAGAAGGCTGAAAATGGCGCCGGATGGCGGGAATCTTCACCACAGGTAAGTTTGAACAGTCTTTTTCAGGCACGCAGTACCCGGTGGTTGCGGGCACGATATCCTGCCGACTACGCCAAAAGTTGACGCGCCCCTGGGCCTGTGTCGCGCTGCGTTGCGCACGCGGGAGCTTACCCGGAGCCGGATCTATTGAGGGTTGTAGTCTCGTGGCGGTGACCCGGTCCGTGCCCAGGGAGTCAAACTGAGCGGCGATGTATCAGCGGTAGATGTTGGACGACTACGCCACCCGTTGAGTACAGCTAAGGAGCTGCTGCTGCAGGGCAGACCGCTGAGGCCGGTGGTAGGATTGTGCAGCGTGATAGTATAACCCCCAACGGGAGGGGTATGGCCTCAGGGCAGCCGACGTGGATGATGGGGGTAGCAGGAACCACTCGGAGACGGTACGGTGTAGTTCAGGGTCTTTACTGGTGACAAAGATAGACCCTCCCGGAGTACTGGCTAGCGATTGGAGCCTGGTCAGTCCTTGAGCAGATGGGATCTCCCCTGGCCAGGCGGAGTTGTAGGCCTCCCAAACTAACTGTACTCTTCTGGCTACCTTGCTAGAGGCGGGTATAAGTAGCCCACGTCCCTCAGTGTACCGTGTGGTGCTCACCCGTATGGCTGGTGACTCGGGGCCTTCGGGTTTCTTGGCCAGAGGACCTGGAATCCCCTGCCTGACGGATTCTGCTGCTGGGTAGGAGTTAGTCCCCACAGCCTCGGACTCCGGGTCCGGTAAGAAATCTTCTCAGTCAGGGCGAGCTCTGCAGCTGCCAGCCCCTGACTCCTTGTAACACTGCTCCCACAGAGCTCCTGATGTTCTGTTCCTATATTTGCTTCTTTTCTCTGTCTCTACTTCTTCTCTACTCACTAACCCTGCCTCAGCCCTAGGTTTATATAGGGGAAGTTCTTCCCCTCCCAGGACTGGGCAGGAGGTGTGGCATGCATAGGATCCCTGACCAAGAGACCTCCCACCTGCTCTCAGACGTAATATCTCTATTACTGTGGCAACCAGACTCCTGGGGTGTCACACAAGCACACCGCCAGGGATGTTACACAATGTTCAGACATGGCCATTAGTTAGCAGTAGAGTTTATACTTGTATTATCTTACTCTCATGGTAGTTGGGGGCACATAGAGGGTTAACTTAGGATGGGCCGGTCTCAGTGACAAGGAGGAACTGAGGGATCTCTGGGAGTTTAGTTTCGGCCATCTTAGTTGAGTAGTTGTTCAGGGACAGTGAAGAGTGGAGACGTGTCAGGAGGACACAGGAACAAGTACAACAGAGGGTGTGTGTGTGGTTCAGTGAAAAAGGAAGCAAGTGTTCTCAGCAAAACTACAGTGCGACAGTGTTCTCCCGGACACAGACAAGTTGGGGGATCTACAGTGAGGAAGAGATGTTTTGAGGAACCTTTCTAAGAGAGGTGGTGGGAACAGCCCTAGTGCTAGATAGGCCCGAGAGCTGCAGTCAAATGGACGGAGACAGAGAGGTCTGGGAACGAATAGGAAGAAGATCGTGGGAGAAGCACCCTTACTTCTATTCCAGAGGAAAGATTGGTCTGAGTGCAGTTCCACGGTGAAACACATCGACCCGGGTGGCGCTGCATTAGTAATATGGAGGTCCTCTGCCTGAACTGTGAATTGTAACTTTTGCCACAAGTATTGTGCCGTCGCCAGTAACCGCCAAGAGCGTGCGTTTGTTTGGTGCAGAAGTGAATAAGTGTAATTCCTGCTATCCTTTGTATGCTGATTGTTTGACAAGTAAAATTGACTTGGTTTTTATCAAACTGTCTGGTCTCCTCCTTCTGAATGCTAAAAGAGTGGACACCCGGGACGGCGAGTCAGAAGTGAGTATGGAGGTTCCCTCCACAGTGTCACAACAACACACACACACCCAGGGATTCTCAGAGTCCCCATTGTCTGTAGCGGGCCAGGGTGAAGATCCAAACACTGAAACTGACATGCCACTCGCCACTGACTACCACCCTGCCCCCCGTTACAGTTGTCCTTGGTGGGATTTGAACCCAGGACCCCAGCGAGGCTGCAGTGTTAACCACTGAGCCACCATGCTGCCCAGTATATCAGAAGAATAATAGTAGGGGGTTTATATCCAGTGACTGGTAATATTAATGCAATAGCATACAAAGACACAATTGTACACTTCCAACTTTGTGCCAACAATTCTGGAAAGGCCTTGTGTGAAGTCTATAAAGACAACTTTGAGATGATCGAAAGGCAGCGTTTCTCATCCAGGATTAGTAATTGATCTCGCAAAGGCTCTTATGGGAATGTTCAAAGAATACATTTTTTTATCCATATACTGCCCTTGCGAATAACAGACCGCATAAGGAATTCAGATCTAGTGTAAACTTGAATGGACTTTTAATGGAAGATATATTGTAATTTTATTTTATAGCATCACATATTATGTATTTGAAATGATGAGATTTTGCACAAATAGAATTACACTCGGGTTTCAGAAAATGCTGATTTTCACTGTTCTTTTTCGGTGCTCAGACTAATCTAGCTGGTGTTCAGCTGATGAACTTCTGGGTAACAGATTACAGATAATAGATTACAATAGGGGGTCACACAGGGCATTGGCTGTGGCCAGCAATTATACATGAAGATGAAAGGTGACTTAGAAGTGACAGAGATGTGTAATCACTTGCTGGGAACACACCATAAACTGTTTATTATCAGATAGTCCATAAAGCTATTGAGTCTAAAGAGCACATAAGGAACACCGAGAACTCATCTTACAAAAGAAGCACGCAATGCATGACCTTCTTGTGACGTCCATTTCTGTAGCATGTCCAATGTATACCCAGAAAACTATATATAGAAAAGCTCATAGCACTAGATACTGAGAAATCCCAAACTTTTAGCCTTTGGCCACAAAGGCCATATATCTAAAAGCAGAATCACCAGTCTGACTAGTTTACCACTAAAATGACTGGTCAATCATTATCTACTGAATATTGATGAATAAACCAACAAAATGCCCAAATAATCAAACAGGATTAGCATTACAATATCGATACACTAGAAAATGACAGTGTGGCCTTTTTAGATGATCATCAAAAATTGTAGCAAAACTGGTCTTTTAGCAGGGTGGTCTTCTCAGAGCTCAATATACAGTACAGTATATTTGATAAAAGGACATTGAAAATTGACCACAGAAGAAACAGATCTGAATTAGGAAGATTTTTTTTTAAGGAGGTTTTTTTTTAGAGAGAGATTTCAAATGACATTGGCATTGGTCTGTATACTGATTTGAAAAGCAATTTAGGGAAAAAGACATAAAGACTTAAAAAATTAAGCAAACAAAAAAGAAAAAACAGCAAAAAAAGCAGCCGTACTTACTAATACCTGATCACAATCAATATACTGCAGGATGCAGCGCAGGGGCAAAATACACATGAACAATCACTCACATGAAAGAGATGGACATATTGCCCGCGTTTCCCCCTTAAAGAACAAGTGTTATTGTAACATGTAATGTGAATAGTGATAGGCGTTAATAGTGTATGTTGTTTGACAGTAGGGAAAGTAAGAGTTAATGGTTGGGACTAGCCCAGAGTGGGAGGGACTAAGTTGAAAGGAGAGAGACAGTTTCCTGTCAGAACGTCAAAAAGGGCCTAGCGTGCGTAGAAAGCAGACCTACGGTCTAATGTGAGCAGTGCCACATGATGTAGGTGTCTCTAACGAGAGAAAAGACTGAGACAGAGGATAGCGAGATCCTAGCGTAAAGTGAGAGACAAGTGACCGAAAGAACAGAATAATTGATCGGAGATGGGTCCTGGGTCAGGAAGCCTAGAAGTACAGCCCAGAGTTGACAATTTATAAAGACAGGGCTGGCGTTAGGGCAGGGCAGACTAGGCATCTGCCTAGGACCCCCACACCCTTGGGGCCCCCAGCTTCTACAGCAGGACCTTCACAGATAATAGCATTATCAGTGAAGCTTCTGATGTAGAGACTTCCAGGATCTGTAGTTACATCACGATCATGTCACCACAATCCTTGCACTCTGGGGAACTTCAGGAACTTGGGCGAGTGCCTGGCATTGAAAGGGGAGCTTGCAGTGAAGGACAAGAGCACCGGCCACTGAACCATCCCAATCAGAGGGATAGAAGCGCTCATTGGCCAGTGCTCCTGTGCTCCTGCATGGCGCCTCTGAGGAGGAAGGAGAGCCAGAGACTCGCAACCTACCAAGCTGAGCTGCCATATAAATTCTCCTGTATCCACTGTGTACTTCGCTGCTCCTGGTGATATTGGAAGCGCGACCTGTCCTGTCAGCAGTCCCAGCAGAGGAGAGGGCAGGGAGGTGTCTGCTTGGACTGCGCTGCTGTGAGCAGTAGAAGCTGCAGCTCAGTGAGGAACATCTTCATTCCCTCCAATATAAAGCAGAGTGTATACAGTCATATGAAAAAGTTTGGGCACCCCTATTATTCTTAAGCTTAATGTTTTCTAAAAATTGGTGTTTTTGCAACAGCTATTTCAGTTTGATATATGTAATAACTGTTGGACACAGTAATGTTTCTGCCTTGAAATGAGGTTTATTGTACTAACAGAAAATGTGCAATCTGCATTCAAACAAAATTTGACAGGTGCATAAGTATGGGCACCCTTATCATTTTCTTGTTTTAAATACTCCTACCTACTTTTTACTGACTTACTAAAGCACTTTTTTGGGTTTTGTAACCTCATTGAGCTTTGAACTTCATAGCCAGGTGTATGCAATCATGAGAAAAGCTACTTAAAGTGGCCACTTGCAAGTTGTTCTCCTGTTTGAAGCTCCACTGAAGAGTGCCATCATGGGCTCCTCAAAACAACTGTCAAATGATCTGAAAACAAAGATTATTCAACATAGTTGTTCAGGGGAAGGATACAAAAAGCTGTCTCAGAGATTTAACCTGTCAGTTTCCACTGTGAGGAACATAGTAAGGAAATGGAAGAACACAGGGACAGTTCTTGTTAAGGCCAGAAGTGGCAGGCCAAGAAAAATTTCAGAAAGGCAGAGAAGAAGAATGGTGAGATCAGTCAAGGACAATCCTCAGACCACCTCCAGAGAGCTGCAGCATCAACTTGCTGCAGATGGTGTCACTGTGCATCGGTCAACTATACAACGCACTTTGCACAAGGAGAAGCTGTATGGGAGAATGATGCGAAAGAAGCCGTTTCTGCAAGCACGCCACAAACAGAGTCGGCTGAGGTATGCAAAAGCACATTTGGAGAAGCCAATTTCTTTTTGGAAGAAGGTCCTATGGACTGATGAAACCAAGATTGAGTTGTTTGGTCATACAAAAAGGCGTTATGCATGGTGGCAAAAAAACACAGCATTCCAAGAAAAACACTTGCTACCCACAGTAAAATTTGGTGGAGGTTCCATCATGCTTTGGGGCTGTGTGGCCAATGCCGGCACCGGGAATCTTGTTAAAGTTGAGGGACGCATGGATTCCACTCAGTATCAGCAGATTCTTGACAATAATTTTCAAGAATCAGTGATAAAGTTGAAGTTACGCAGGGGATGGATCTTTCAGCAAGACAATGATCCAAAACACCGCTCCAAATCTACTCAGGCATTCATGCAGAGGAACAATTACAATGTTCTGGAATGGCCATCCCAGTCCCCAGACCTGAATATCATTGAACATCTGTGGGATCATTTGAAGAGGGCTGTCCATGCTCGGCGACCATCAAACTTAACTGAACTGGAATTGTTTTGTAAAGAGGAATGGTCAAAAATACCTTCATCCAGGATCCAGGAACTCATTAAAAGCTACAGGAAGCGACTAGAGGCTGTTATTTTTGCAAAAGGAGGATCTACTAAATATTAATGTCACTTTTCTGGTGAGGTGCCCATACTTATGCACCTGTCAAATTTTGTTTGAATGCAGATTGCACATTTTCTGTTAGTACAATAAACCTCATTTCAAGGCAGAAACATTACTGTGTCCAACAGTTATTACATATATCAAACTGAAATAGCTGTTGCAAAAACACCAATTTTTATAAAACATTAAGCTTAAGATTAATAGGGGTGCCCAAACTTTTTCATATGACTGTATGTGAGGTATGTGTATTGTGTGTAGTGTGTGTATGTGAGGTATGTGTAGTGTGTGTACAGTGGTGGCCAAAAGTATTGGCACCCCTGCAATTCTGTCAGATAATACTCAGTTTCTTCCTGAAAATGATTGCAATCACAAATTCTTTGGTATTATTATCTTCATTTAATTTGCTTGCAAGGAAAAAACACAAAAGAGAATGAAGCAAAAATCAAATCATTGATCATTTCACACAAAACTCCAAAAATGGGCCAGACAAAAGTATTAGCACCCTCAGCCTAATACTTGGTTGCACAACCTTTAGCCAAAATAACTGCGAACAACCGCTTCCAGTAACCATCAATGAGTTTCTTACAATGCTCTGCTGGAATTGTAGACCATTCTTCTTTGGGAAACTGCTCCAGGTCCCTGATATTTGAAGGGTGTCTTCTCCAAACTGCCATTTTGAGATCTCTCCACAGGTGTTCTATGGGATTCAGGTCTGGACTCATTGCTGGCCACCTTAGAAGTCTCCAGTGCTTTCTCTCAAACCATTTTATAGTGCTTTTGGAAGTGTGTTTTGGGTCATTGTCCTGCTGGAAGACCCATGACCTCTGAGGGAGACCCAGCTTTCTCACACTGGGCCCTACATTATGCTGCAAAATTTGTTGGTAGTCTTCAGACTTCATAATGCCGTGCACACGGTCAAGCAGTCCGGTGCCAGAGGCAGCAAAGCAACCCCAAAACATCAGGGAACCTCCGCCATGTTTGACTGTAGGGACTGTGTTCTTTTCTTTGTATGCCTCTTTTTTTTTTCCTGTATACTCTATGTTGATGCTTTTTGCCAAAAAGCTCTACTTTTGTCTCATCTGACCAGAGAACATTTTTCCAAAACGTTTTAGGCTTTCTCAGGTAAGTTTTGGCAAACTCCAGCCTGGCTTTTTTATGTCTCTGGGTAAGAAGTGGGGTCTTCCTGGGTATCCTACCATACAGTCCCTTTTCATTCAGACGCCAACGGATAGTACGGGTTGACACTGTTGCACCCTCGGACTGCAGGGCAGCTTGAACTTGTTTGGATGTTAGTCGAGATTCTTTATCCACCATCCGCACAATCTTGCGTTGAAATCTCTCATCAATTTTTCTTTTCCGTCCACATCTAGGGAGGTTAGCCACAGTGCCATGGGTTTTAAACTTCTTGATGACACTGCGCACGGAAGACACAGGAACATTCAGGTCTTTGGAGATGGACTTGTAGCCTTGAGATTGCTCATGCTTCCTCACAATTTGGTTTCTCAAGTCCTCAGACAGTTCTTTGGTCTTCTTTCTTTTCTCCATGCTCAATGTGGTACACACAAGGACACAGGACAGAGGTTGAGTCAACTTTAATCCATGTTAACTGGCTGCAAGTGTGATTTAGTTATTGCCAACACCTGTTAGGTGCCACAGGTAAGTTACAGGTGCTGTTAATTACACGAATTAGAGAAGCATCACATGATTTTTCAAACAGTGCCAATACTTTTGTCCACCCCCTTTTTTAGGTTTGGTGTGGAATTATATCCAATTTGGCTTTATGACAATTCTTTTTGTGTTTTTTCATTGAAGACAAATTAAATGAAGATAATAATACCAAAGAATTTGTGATTGCAATCATTTTCAGGAAGAAACTGAGTATTATCTGACAGAATTGCAGGGGTGCCAATACTTATGGCCACCACTGTATGTGTACATGTGCTGTGTGTTATGTGTTTATATACTGAGCATTTGTTGTGCAGCATGTGTGTGCTATGTACATGTATGTATAAGTGTGTGCCATGTACATATAATTGTGTCATGTACATGTATGTATAAGTGTGTGCCGTGTCCATGTATGTGCATAAGTGTGTGCCATGTGTAAAAGTGTGTGCAGTGACCATATGTTAAGGCTGTGTGCCCACTATGTGTTTTTCAAGCGTTTTTGATGCGGAATTTTCGCAGCGGAAACGCTTTAAAAACGCTTGGTAATCCGTGCCCCATTGTCCCCAATCAAAATCCGCATGTTCTGTACACATGCTGCGGAATTTTCCACAGCAGATTTTCTGTGCGGAAGAATCCGCAGCATGTCCATTATTTGTGCGTTTCCGCATGCGGATTTGACTACTCAATGCATTTGAAAAATGCAAATCAAATCCGCATGTAAAAACGCTGCAAAAACGCTTAAAAAAGTGTGTAAAATCCGCAAGCATTTTTACTGCCAAGGGCATGCAGAAACGCTGCGGAAATTTTCAGCTTCAATTCTGCATCGTGGGCACATAGCCTAATAGTATATGTAGATGGTCAGGTATAGACACACAGTGGCAGTATTTGACACACATTGCGTGTGTATGTAGCATCCACATTTATAAATCCCCGGCAGTGCAGACAGGGTCGGCGTCAGCACCCGGTGTACCCGGGCAAGTGTCGGGGGCCTGGAAAATCAGAGGGGCCCACCGCCCACTCACTGTCGGGGCCCACCGCCCACTCACTGTCGGGGCCCACCGCCCACTCACTGTCGGGGCCCACCGCCCACTCACTGTCGGGGCCCTGGCCGCTTCCTCTGCACCTGTTCAGTGACGCAGGCGCTGCTTGATTGCCGGCACTCCCCCAGACATGGCCGCGCGCTGTCCGGCTGTGTCTGCTAGTAATGACGCGGCAGGGTCGACGGCACTGCACCTTTAATTGTGCTTGTGTGTCGCCCCTGCCGCGTCATTACTAGCAGACACAACCGCACAGCGCGCGGCCATGTCTGGGGGGAGTGCCGGCAATCAAACACCGTCGGAGGTCCTGCACAGATGGGGGGGAGCGGCCCAGACCCGACCGCAAGTGGGCCCCTCTGATGGTCCAGGGCCATAATGTCTGTGACACTACGGGGGCCCTGCACTGCCCCATACCTGAGGAGCTGCTGGACAGGACACTGGACCGGGGACAGGTGAGTGAGGCTTCCCCAATCCCCATATTAAAAATATTTGTAATGGGTCTGTGTGAGTGCATGTATGTGAATGTCAGTGTATATGCCTGTGTATATATATTTGTCTGTTTTATATATGTCTTTAAGAATTTGTGTAAAAATGTGTGTATGTCTGTATGTGTACATATCTGTGTACCGTGTGTGTGTGCGTGTGACTGTGTACCGTGTGTGCGTGCATATGTCTGCGTACCGTGTGTGCGCATGTCTGCGTATCGTGTGTGTGTACATATGTCTGCGTACCGTGTGTGTGTGCGTGCGCATGTCTGCGTACCGTGTGTGCGTGCGCATGTCTGCGTACCACGTGTGCGTGCATGTGTCTGCGTATCGCGTGTGCGTGCATGTGTCTGCGTACCGCGTGTGCGTGCATGTGTCTGCGTACCGTGTGTGCGTGCGCATGTCTGCGTACCGTGTGTGCGTGCGCATGTCTACGTACCGTGTGTGCGTGCGCATGTCTGCGTACCGTGTGTGTGCGCATGTCTGCATATGTGAAGGATGAGGTGGCAGGCTGGGCCCTGTGTACTATATATATATTTCTCCGCCGTATCTGTGCATCATGAATCGTGGTATGTGCTAAAAGGGTCCACTGAGACTCTTTCGCCCGGGGCCCAGAAAAACCTGGAGCCAGCCCTGAGTGCAGATGAGAGATCATAGGTGTAAACATGTCAGCAACCGGCCAACGAATGAAAAAAATGCTTCTCATTCATAGGGTTATTGGATTGTTTATGGTGGAGTAAAAATCATTGTCCTCAGCAGCACATCGCCTATGTAAACTGCAGATATCCTGCTAATAACATGATACTGTATGGGGTCAGATTGATCTATTAGTGATTGTTCTGTCCCTGTCATTCTTTGTCAGCCGGTGTAAAGAGGCCGAACGACTTTAAAATTGTCGATCGCACTCATTGAACGGCCTGAAGTCAGCGCATGTAAGTACAACTGAAATGTTTCTGTGTGATGGTGCAATATGTTAGCATTTAGGGCCCTACTTTAAACTTTTGCCCAGGGCCCCACTTTGTCTAAAACCAGCCCTGCATATAGGTAAGGGGCCTAAAAGGGATAGAGTAGGTAAGACGAAGAGACTGCCCCGGGCCGGCGTTCCAAAGCTTCAGAGACAGAGAATAAAAGTGCCGGCCATACTGGCAATATAGTTCCCTAGAGGGGAACGAAGATGCGGAACCGCGGGTTGAAAATAAGACTCTTGCTAACTGAATTGTAGTACTGAGCTGGGCTGTGGTGAAGTAGAAAGGCTGTGTGCCCACAGTGCGGATTGAATGCGTTTCATATCTGCCATGAAAACGCATTAAAAACGCATACACTTGTATGGAGCAAGGCTGCGCCCTATAGTCGGCTGCGCCCACTAGACGGCCACATCACTAGACGGGGCACAGCCTCAGCTCAATACAAGTGTATGGATGTATGGAGCGAGGCTACGCCCACTGGCCGGGGGTATGTATGAGTTCCCTGCTCTGGGGGGATTCATAAGTCTGCAGTCACTCTGTGTGACTGCAGACTTATCAGTTTGGTCCGGACAACCCCTTTAAGTTATATGTCGTGCCTTTGATGCGGGCTTGCACGCTGAGCCTGCATCTTTCCCCACACATGATGGCTGATTTAAACAGCCATCATGTGCCATCTCTGACAGCAGCATTTAACACACGCTGTAAAGGGGGCACGTTGTTCCACACTCCCATCAACGAGCCCGTGATGTGATCGTTGGGCACCGATGGGTTGTCATGACAGCCTGGAATCTGCTGATGACCCCCTTGCCTGTCATTACGATCCTAATGTGAAAGCCATCCCGTGGCTGGCGTTCATAGGAGATCAAGATTTTTTCTATACATGCTGATGCACTGCTATGTATAGTACAAGCGATCAGACGATCACAGCTTCAGGTCCCTTAATGAGACTATTAAAAACAGTAAAGATTAAAAAAAAAAAGTTTTTAAAAATATGAAAAAAATAAAAAAAACACAAAAATTCAAATCACCTGCCCTTTTTCCAAATAAAAAAATTAAGAAAAATAAAAAAAAATACACATTTTTATTATTGTTTTCTTCGTAAAAGTCCAATCTATCAAAATATAAAAATAAGTTAATGTGACCGGTAAACGGTGTAACGAGAAAAGAAATCAAAACATCAAAATTACATTTTTTGCCCGCCACAACATTGCAATAAAATACAATCAGAGGCGATCAAAACATTGTATTTACCCCAAAATAGTATCATTAAAACGTCAGCTCAGGGCACAAAAATAAGCCCTCACACGGCTCTATATGATGAAAAATGAAAACTTTACATTTATTGGAGACAAAAGCCAATTTTTTTTTAAATGAAAAATCAAAAAATTAATTGTGAAATTGCACTTTTTTGCAATTTCAACACACTTTGAATTGTTTCTCGTTTTCCAGTACACTATGTGTTGGAATGAATGAAAAGTACAACTCGTCCTGCAAAAAATAAGTCCTCATACAGCTATAGGGGGGAAAATAAGTATTTGATACACTGCAGATTTTGCAAGATTCCTACCTACAAAGAATGGAGAGGTCTGTAATTTTTTATCTTTGTTTGTAATTACAGAGGTCAGACGTTTCAGGTCTGGACACTGGCTAGGCCACTCCAGGTCCTTGAAATGCTTCTTACGGAGCCACTCCTTAGGCTGTGTGCCCACGATGCGGTTTTGGTGCGTTTTTTGGTGCGGATTTGCAGCGCAGACACGCTCCAGAAACACATTGCATACCTTATCCCATGACTTCCTATGACATTCTGCAAGTTCTGTGCACATGGTCAGGATTTTTTCTGAGCGGATTTTACTTGCAGAAAAAATCCGGACATGACCAATTCTTGTGCGTTTCTGCATGCAGATTTGTCTATGCAATGCATTGTAAAAACGCATGGCAAATCCGCATGCAAAAACGCATCAAAAAATCGTCAAAAACGCATGTAAAAACTACATGCGTTTTTCTGCCAAGAAGATGCAGAAATGCTCAGGAAAATTTCTGCTTAATTTCTGCATCGTTGCCTTGGCTGTGTGTTTCAGGTCATTATCATGCTGGAAACCCAGCCACTACCCATCTTCAATGCTCTTACTGAGGGAAGGAAGATGTTGGTCAAAATTTGCTATACATGACCCCATCCATCCTCCCTTCAATACACTGCAGTTGTCCTGTGTCCTTTGCAGAAAAGCACCCCTAAAGTACGATGTTTCCTCCACCATGCTTCACTGTTGGGACGGTGCTGTTGGGGTTCCACCCATCCTTATTCTTCCTCCAAACACGGCGAGTGAGTTCATACCAAAAAGTTCTATTTTGATCTCATCTGACATGACCTTCTCTCACGCCTCTTCTGGATCATCAAGATGGTCATTGGAGAACTTCAAACAGGTCGGGACATGTGCTAGCGTGAGCAGGGGGGCCTTGCGTGCTCTGCAGGATTTTAATCCATGACAACGTAGTGTATTACTAACAGTAATGTTTGAGACTGGGGTCTCAGCTTTCTTCAGGTCAATAACCAGGTCCTCCCCTGTAGTTCTGGGCTGATTCCTGACCTTTCTCAGAATCATCCTTACCCCACGAGGTGAGAACTTGCATGGAACCCCAGAATAAGGAAGATTGACAGTCATCTTGTATTTCTTCCGTTTTCTAATAATTGTGCCGACAGTGGTTGCCTTTTCACCAAGTTGCTTGCCTATTGTCCTGTGGCCCATCCCAGCCTTGTGTACGTCTACAATTTTTTCCCTGGTGTTCTTAGATAGCTCTTTGGTCTTGGCCATGGTGGAGAGGCTGGATTGTGACTGGTGGGTGGACAGATATCTTTTATACAGGTAACAAGTTCAAACAGGTGCAATTAATACAGGTAATGAGTGCTGAGGAGCAGGGCTTCTTAAAGAAAAACTATCAGGTCTGTGAGAGTCAGAATTCTTGCTGGTGGGTAGGTGATCAAATACTTATTTCATGCAATAAAATGCAATTTAATTATTTAAAAATCATACAATGTGATTTTCTGTTCTTTTTAGAATATGTCTTTCACAGTTGAAGTGTGTACCTATGATAAAAATTACAGACCTCTCCAATGGGAAAACTTGCAAAATTGGCAGTGTATCAAATACTTATTTTCCCCACTGTATATTGAAGGAAAATAAAAAAGTTATGGCATTTGGAAAAAGGGGAGGAAAAAAAAAAGGAAAATAGCCATGTAATGAAGAGATTAAAGTGCATGGGCTGTCCAGAAGTGGTTAAATCAGGTTTTTGGGTTACATGTATTTTTACATTTTTTCTTTACAATGTTTCATTTTTTATTCCATGATCCTTATAAGAAAGAAGAAAATCATAAATCTAGAGCTCCAGCTAGCTTGCAAAGAAGAATGGACAATGACGCGTGAACCAACGGATAAAGGCGGTGTTAGGAATCAGCAAATGGAAAAGCGTTCAAGGAGCGCGTCACATGACGGCAGTGCTAGAGTAGAAGCTGAGTCATCACTATGATGACGTGCATAAACAGAGAGCGCTCTCAATACACTAAAGGCCAGCGCAGTGCGACCTGTATCAGTGGCAGAGCGAGGGAAGGTAAGAACATAAAAGATAAAAACCAGCAGACAAAGACAGATAATCATATAACAGTAATATTGTATTGATAAGTATATTTAATAGTGGGATGCACTAGTCACTTCATATATAATACCTCCGGAACACTGTGAAGTTTTATTATATAATTATCTATCTACAGTATGTCTGTTGATTTTTATCTTTTCAAGTTCTCACCTTGCCCCGCTCTGCCACTGATGCAGGTCAAATTTGAAAGATGTTCTAGCCTTCACCGCTTTCACCGCCCTTATGCGCCGGCTCACCCGTCATTGGCAGTTCCGGGATCACACACGCTACAAAATGAGGGTTCATACATTCCAATCCTCACCAGGAGCAACGAAACGCACGATGAGGTGTATCTCTGCAGGCTGCATGAATATGTCGCTGGGTGAGTGCATTTTTTACATACTGTAGCTTGTCTTACATAGCATATAGACAGTCTAGCTGCATATCCTTTTTAATCCTTTATTTCCTTTTTGACTATATGGGATTATTATACCACTATAGTTATTATGGTTTCTGGTTTTTTATTACAATGATAGCTTTATTTATCAACTTTTGGATTTGAGCCTTATGACCGTACTCACACTGATATTTCAGTAACCTGCTGAGCCGATTCTCCTTGTAGTAGGGCATTCTACAAAACTATAAATTTTATTATTCTGCCTCTCGGGTTGTTATACATAGGTTATTTATATTTAATTTAGGAGGTTTTTGTGATTATTTTTTAGGGTGTTTTATATTTTTAAAATATTTTTTATTAAAATATAAAATAAAAAAATGCCCTAAAAAATAACCATTTAAATTTATAATTAGAAAATCATTTATATATATATATATATATATATATATATATATATATATATCGGGGATGAGGGGTACCATGCATACCAGGATTGGGGGATGAGGGGTACCATGCATACCAGGATTGGGGGATGAGGGGTACCATGCATACCAGGATTGGGAGATGAGGGGACCAAGCATACCAGGATTGGGAGATGAGGGGACCATGCATACCAGGATTGGGAGATGAGGGGACCATGCATATCGGGATTGGAGGTGAGGGGACCATGCATACCAGGATTGAGGGATGAGGGGGCTACGTATACCATTATTGGGGGATGAGGGGTACCATACATACCAGGATTGAGGGATGAGAGGGCCACACATACCAGGATTAGGGGGATGAGGGGACCATGTATACCAGGAATGGGGAATGAGGGGACCATGCATACCAGGATTGGAGTGTGAGAGGACCATGCATACCAGGATTGAGGGATGAGGGGACCATACATACCAGGAATGGGGGATGAGCGGACCATGCATACCAGGATTGGGGGATGAGGGGTACCATGCATACCAGGATTGGGGGATGAGGGGTACCATGCATACCAGGATTGGGGGATGAGGAGTGCCATGCTTACCAGGATTGGAGGTGAGGGGTGCCATGCATACCAGGATAGGGATGAGGCGTGCCATGCATACCAGGATAGGGATGAGGGGTGCCATGCATACCAGGATTAGTAGTGAGAGGTGCCATGTGTAGCGTCGGCGTCCTTGCCTCCTGCTAGGCAGGGACGCTGTTCCCCTCACCTCTCCGCTCCGTGCCCGGCGTCCTCCTCCCGCTCTGCTGGCAGCGCGCGCTGCTTCCCGGCCACTGCGCTTAGGGCGCGCGCGCGCGCTCCCCCTCTCTTAAAGGGGCCGCGCGCGCCGTCCTAAGGAGTCCCCGGCCAATGGCGGTGCCCGAGCAATGTTGTTGCAAAGCCTTCACTCTGCTTCAGCCCTCAGGTCCCGTTACCAGTTACCTGCCAGTCACCTGCCAGATTCCTGCTTGTTACCTGCCAGTCACCTGCCAGATTCCTACTTGATACCTGCCTGATATCCGCTTACCTGCTTGCAAGCCTGCGGTCCGACGGTCTGCCTTCCGACACCTGTCAGTCTGTCTATGGACCAGCCTGCCCGCTCACCTGGGAGCGCTCACCTGCTACCTGCCTGCTAGCCTACCTGGAGGCTCTGCCGTCACTTGCCGTGACCACTTGCCTGTCCAGAGACTCTTACCCGCTCACCTGGGAGCGCTCACCTGCTACCTGCCTGCTAGCCTACCTGGAGGCTCTGCCGTCACTTGCCGTGACCACCTGCATGTCCAGAGACTCTTGCCCGCTCACCTGGGAGCGCTCACCTGCTACCTGCCTGCTAGCCTACCTGGAGGCTCTGCCGTCACTTGCTGTGACCACCTGCCCGTCCAGAGACTCTTGCCCGCTCACCTGGGAGCGTCCACCTGCTACCTGTCTGCTACTCTACCCAGAGACTGTCCCTGTTACTTGCCTTGACTACCTGCCCTTCTACCCAGAGACTGTCCCTGTCACTTGCCGTGACTACCTGCCCTTCTACCCAGAGACTGTCCCTGTCACTTGCCGTGACTACCTGCCCGTCTTCCTTGGGAGCCACCCGCTTCCTTACAAGGACCGCCCCCTTGTATAGTTGCTCAGAGGTTCCGCCTCCCAGACCCGTTACAGTTTGCTCGGGCCATGGAACCCGGTGGCACCCAAGCTCCCTCGCTCTCGGACCTATGTCATGAACTGTCCCGGCAGAGGTCCCAACAGGAGTCCATCCTGAGTCACCTGCGGAATGTCAACTCTCGCCTGGACACTCTGACTGCTCCACCAGCAACCACCGCTAGTGTCATGACTCGCAACCCGGCAGCGCCGCTGCCCACCAATTCCATGGTATCCTGCCCCGGACCCCGGCTTTCTGCACCTCCTCGCTTCGGAGGCGACTCCGCTCAGGCTCGGGGCTTTATAAATCAGTGCACCCTGCACTTTGAACTCCTGTCCCACCAGTTTAACTCCGACCGGGCCAAAATTGCCTTCATCATGTCCCATCTCACCGGGGAGGCCCTGGCCTGGCTAAATCCTCTATGGGAGAGAGGAGACCCCCTGGTGTCCGACTTGCCTGCCTTTCTCACGGCTTTCCGGAAAGTCTTCGACGAACCTGGACGGAAGACCTCATCCGCATCATCTCTGCTACGCCTCCGTCAGGGAAGTCTCACCGTGGGCCAATATGCCATACGGTTCCGTACCCTTGCTTCGGAGCTGGCCTGGGATAACGACGCCCTGGTGTCTGTCTTTTGGGAGGGTCTGTCCGGCCGTATTAAAGATGAACTCGCTGGTCGGGACATTCCTACCACTCTCGACGACTTAATAACACTTGCCACCCGGATTGACATTCGGTTCCAGGAGCGCGCCAAAGAGGTCACCCGTGAGAGGAGGTTTCCACGTCTAGCCCCTACCTTCCAGAAACCTGTCACTTCTCCCGTTACTACCCAGGCGCACTCACCTGAGCCTATGCAGGTCGACCAGACCAAGATGGTCAAAACCCGTCAAGAGTTACGCCGTGCCGAGGGGAGCTGCTTCTACTGTGGCAGTAAGGAGCACCGGATCCGTTCCTGTCCGGAGAGGTCGGGAAACTCCTGTGTCTAGGATCGCTCAGAGAGGTCATCCTAGACAAGAGTAAACCCTCTCCATCTCTGTTGCTGTCGGTCTCTATCATCTGCGGGGAGAACCGTTATTTTGAACTAGCCCAATTTGACTCTGGAGCTGCCGGAAATCTCATTTCTCAGTCTCTGGTAGAGAAATACCGCATTCCCACCAAACCTCTAGCTGTACCCTTATCTGTCGCTGCCGTGGATGGGGGCCTCTTACCACATCCCATCCAACTCATCACCGAATCCATAACCCTGCAGGTGGGAATGCTGCACTCTGAGAGCATCTTCTTTCATGTTCTGCCTGGACTCTCTCACGCTCTCTTACTAGGCCTACCTTGGCTTCAGAGACATGCACCCGTGCTTGATTGGCAGACCGGAGAAGTCCTTCGCTGGGGACAGGACTGCCATAAGACTTGTTTAGTTCCCGTCCATCCTGTTCGTCCTTCTCCTACTCCAGCCAATCTACCTGGTCTTCCGGCTCCTTATTGGTCGTATGCGGACGTCTTTAATAAAAAGGAGGCAGAGACATTACCCCCTCATAGACCATACGACTGCCCAATCGACCTGATGCCCGGCGCTACTCCTCCCCGTGGGCGCATTTACCCTTTGTCCGCTGCTGAGACCTGATCCATGTCAGAATATATTGAGGAGAATCTGGCCCGGGGATTCATCCGGAAATCTACTTCCCCGGCGGGAGCAGGCTTCTTCTTCGTCAAAAAGAAGGACGGCTCACTCCGTCCCTGTATAGACTATAGAGGCCTTAACCAGATCACGGTGAAGAATAAATACCCCCTTCCGCTCATTCCGGAATTATTTGACCGTCTGAGGGGGGCTAGAATCTTCACCAAGCTGGACCTCCGTGGGGCGTATAACCTGGTCCGTATCCGTCAGGGGGTGAATGGAAGACGGCATTCAACACCCGGGACGGCCACTATGAATACCTGGTAATGCCCTTCGGTCTCTGTAACGCTCCCGCCGTCTTTCAAGAGTTGGTCAATGACATCTTCCGGGACCTTCTCTACTCCTGCGTAGTGGTGTACCTGGACGACATCTTGGTCTTCTCTCTGGATCTCCCCACACACCGGAGGGATGTTCGTCAGGTTCTGCTCAGGCTCAGGCAGAACCACCTCTACGCTAAATATGAGAAGTGCCTCTTTGAGCAGACCTCGCTTCTGTTTTTGGGCTACATAATTTCTCAGACCGGCCTACGAATGGATCCTGAGAAACTGTCTGCCATCGAGAAGTGACCTCGACCAGAGGGGTTGAAGGCTATTCAGCGGTTCCTGGGCTTCGCCAACTACTACCGCCTCTTCATACCGCACTTCTCTTCCCGGACTGCCCCAATCTCTGCGCTCACCCGTAAGGGCACTAATCCCAGAGAATGGCCGCCCGAAGCAGAGGAAGCCTTTCTTTCCTTAAAACAGGCTTTCTCTTCCGCCCCGGTGCTGCATCGCCCGGACGGCAACAAGCAATTCTTCCTGGAAGTTGACGCCTCCTCCTCTGGAGCCGGAGCGGTACTTACCCAAAAATCGTCTTCCGGGAGAATGGTAACTTGCGGCTTCTTCTCCAAACTCTTATCCTCTTCCAAGCGCAACTATTCTATAGGAGACCGAGATTTATTGGCCATTAAGCTGGCATTGGAGGAGTGGCGTTACCTGCTCGAGGGGGCTCTTCACCCAGTAATAATTTACACGGACCACAAGAACTTGGCTTACCTCCAGAGTGCCCAGAGACTTAAACCGCGCCAAGCCCGGTGGTCCTTGTTTTTTGCTCGCTTTGATTTTGTTCTTCATTTTCGCCCGGCTGACAAAAACATCAAAGCTGACGCCTTGTCCCGATCCTTCCTGGTGTCTGATCTTGAGGAGGAACCTAAACACATCATTGATCCCGCCAGAGTAATGCAGGTGGCCCCCGTGAGTCTAAATCGTCTCCCTCCCGGTAAGACGTTCGTAACGGTACCTGATCGGGAGAAGATCCTACACTGGGGTCACTCGTCTAAGCTTGCTGGCCACGCCGGTCAGAAAAAGACCCTCCAGCTTATCACCCGGCACTACTGGTGGCCTACCCTGCACAAGGATGTAATAGACTTTGTTTCTGCCTGTGTGTCCTGCGCCCGCAACAAGGTTCCGAGACACCTGCCAGCCGGTCGCCTCCTTCCTCTTCCAGTACCTGCTGCACCCTGGCAGCATATAGCTATGGACTTCATAACAGATCTCCCTGTCTCTGCCGGTTGTACGGTCATTTGGGTGGTCGCTGACCGCTTTTCCAAAATGGCTCATTTCATTCCCCTGCCAGGCCTCCCGTCTGCACCCGAGCTGGCTAAAGACTTTATCCGCCACATCTTCAGTCTCCATGGCCTGCCCCTCCACATCGTGTCGGATCGTGGGGTTCAGTTCACCTCACGCTTCTGGAGAGCCACATGTAAGCTGCTAGACGTCACCCTGGACTTCTCCTCCGCATACCACCCACAGTCCAATGGTCAAGTGGAGCGGATCAATCAGATCCTGACCAGTTTCCTCCGGCACTTCGTTAATGCCCACCATTCAGACTGGGTGGATCTCCTGCCATGGGCCAAATTCTCTTACAATAATCACGAGAGCGAATCTTCCTCCAAATCCCCGTTTTTTGTAGTCTTCGGTCAGCATCCTCGGATCCCATTTCCCGTCTCCACCTCGGTGGACAATCCGGCTGCGGAATCTCTCCATTTGGGAGAGTACCCGATCCGCACTCCTTCAGTCGTCCGAGCGGATGAAAAAACACGCTGACAAAAAACGCCTGGATCCTCCACAATTCCGTCCTGGAGATAAAGTCTGGCTCTCGTCCAAGTATGTCCGGCTCAAGATTCCTTCCTACAAGTTAGGGCCTCGGTTCATCGGCCCACTGGAAGTTCTCAAACAAATCAACCCAGTGGCCTATAAATTGAAACTCCCGGCCAACTTGCGGATCCCTAACTCCTTCCATGTATCTCTCCTCAAACCCGTGGTACTTAACTCTTTTTCAAAGTCTACAGGTATGCCTCCTGCTCCGGTTTCCGCTGAAAACGAGTTTGAGGTAGAGAACATTCTGGCCACCAAAAGGGTAAGAGGGAAAACCTTTTTTCTGGTAGATTGGAAGGGGTTTGGTCCTGAGGAGAGAACTTGGGAGCCCCAGGAGAACATCCATGCCCCTCTCATCCTTGATAAATTTCTGTCTGGCCTAAAGGGGGGAGTACTGTAGCGTCGGCGTCCCTGCCTCCTGCTAGGCAGGGACGCTGTTCCCCTCACCTCTCCGCTCCGTGCCCGGCGTCCTCCTCCCGCTCTGCTGGCAGCGCGCGCTGCTTCCCAGCCACTGTGCTTAGGGCGTCCTAAGGAGTCCCCGGCCAATGGCCGGAGGACCTCACCATATATAAGGCACCTCCTCCAAAATGGAGGTGCCCGAGCAATGTTGTTGCAAAGCCTTCACTCTGCTTCAGCCCTCAGGTCCCGTTACCAGTTACCTGCCAGATTCCTGCTTGTTACCTGCCAGTCACCTGCCAGATTCCTGCTTGATACCTGCCTGATATCCGCTTACCTGCTTGCAAGCCTGCGGTCCGACGGTCTGCCTTCCGACACCTGTCAGTCTGTCTATGGACCAGCCTGCCCGCACACCTGGGAGCGCTCACCTGCTACCTGCCTGCTAGCCTACCTGGAGGCTCTGCCATCACTTGCCGTGACCACCTGCCTGTCCAGAGACTCTTACCCGCTCACCTGGGAGCGCTCACCTGCTACCTGCCTGCTAGCCTACCTGGAGGCTCTGCCGTCACTTGCCGTGACCACCTGCCTGTCCAGAGGCTCTTGCCCGCTCACCTGGGAGCGCTCACCTGCTACCTGCCTGCTAGCCTACCTGGAGGCTCTGACGTCACTTGCCGTGACCACCTGCCCGTCCAGAGACTCTTGCCCGCTCACCTGGGAGCGCTCACCTGCTACCTGCCTGCTAGCCTACCTGGAGGCTCTGCCGTCACTTGCCGTGACCACCTGCCCATCCAGAGACTCTTGCCCGCTCACCTGGGAGCATCCACCTGCTACCTGTCTGCTAGTCTACCCAGAGACTGTCCCTGTTACTTGCCGTGACTACCTGCCCTTCTACCCAGAGACTGTCCCTGTCACTTGCCGTGACTACCTGCCCTTCTACCCAGAGACTGTCCCTGTCACTTGCCGTGACTACCTGCCCGTCTTCCCTGGGAGCCACCCGCTTCCTTACAAGGACCGCCCCCTTGTATAGTTACTCAGAGGTTCCGCCTCCCAGACCCGTTACACCATGCATACCAGGATTGGGGGTGAGGGGTGCCATGCATACTAGGATTGGAGATGAGGGGTGCCATGCATACCAGGATAGGGATGAGGGGTGCCATGCATACCAGAATTGAGGGTGAGGGGTGCCATGCGTACCAGGATTGAGGGTGAGGGGTGCCATGCGTACCAGGAATGGGGGTGAGGGGTGCCATGCATACCAGGATTGAGGGGTACCATGCATACCAGGATTGAGGGGTGAGGGGTACCATGCATACCAGGATAGGGATCTGGGGGGGTCATGCATACCAGGATTCGGATGAGGGGCCATGCATACCAGGATAGGGATATGGGGTACCATGTATACCAGGATAGGGATGAGGGGTACCATGCATACCAGGATGAGGGGTGCCATGCATGACAGGATTGAGGATGGGGGGTGCCATGCATACCAGGATTGGGGGAAGAGGGGTACCATGCATACCAAGATTGGGGGATGAAGGGTACCATGCATAACAGGATTGGTGGGTGAGGGGACCATGCATACCAGGATTGGGGGATGAGGGGACCATGCATATCAGGATTGGAGGTGAGAGGACCATGCACACCAGGATTGAGGGATGAGGGGGCCACGTATACCAGGATTGGGGGATGAGGGGTACCATACATACCAGGATTGGGGGATGAGGGGTACCATACATACCAGGATTGAGGGATGAGGGGGTCACACATACCAGTATTGGGGGGATGAGGGGGCCATGCATACCAGGATTGAGGGATGAGGGATACCATGCATACCAGGATTGGGAAATGAGGGGGCCACGCATACCAGGATTGGGGGATGAGGGGGTCCACGCATACCAGGATTGGGGGATGAGGGGTACCATGCATACCAGGATTGGGGGATGAGGGGTACCATGCATACCAGGATTGGGGGATGAGGGGTACCATGCATGCCAGGATTGGGGGATGAGGGGTACCATGCATGCCAGGATTGAGGGATAAGGGGACCATGCATACCAGGAATGGGGGATGAGCGTACCATACATACCAGGATTGGGGGATGAGGGGTACCATACATACCAGGATTGAGGGATGAGGGGGCCACATATACCAGGATTGGAGGGATGAGGGGACCATGCATACCAGGAATGGGGGATGAGGGGACCATGCAAACCAGAATTGGGGGGGTGAGAGGACCATGCATACCAGGATTGAGGGATAAGGGGACCATGCATACCAGGAATGGGGGATGAGTGGACCATGCATACCAGGATTGAGGGATACCATGCATACCAGGATTGGGGGATGAGGGGGCCACGTATACCAGGATTGGGGGATGAGGGGGGCCACGCATACCAGGATTGGGGGATGAGGGGTACCATACATGTCAGGATTGAGGGAGGAGGGGTACCATGCATACCAGGATTGGGGGATGAGGGGTACCATGCATACCAGGATTGGGGGATGAGGAGTGCCATGCATACCAGGATTGGAGGTGAGGGGTGCCATGCATACCAGGATTGGAGGTGAGGGGTGCCATGCATACCAGGATTGGAGGTGAGGTGTGCCATGCATACCAGGATAGGGATGAGGGGTGCCATGCATACTAGGATTGGGGGTGAGTGGTGCCATGCATACCAGGATTGGAGGTGAGGGGTGCCATGCATACCAGGATTGGAGGTGAGGGGTGCCATGCATACCAGGATAGGGATGAGGGGTGCCATGCATACCAGGATTAGTGGTGAGAGGTACCATGCATACCAGGATTGGGGGATGAGGGGTACCATGCAAACCAGGATTGGGGGATGAGGAGTGCCATGCGTACCAGGATTGGAGGTGAGGGGTGCCATGCATACCAGGATAGGGATGAGGCGTGCCATGCATACCAGGATAGGGATGAGGGGTACCATGAATACCAGGATTAGTAGTGAGAGGTGCCATGCATACCAGGATTGGGGGTGAGGGGTACCATGCATACCAGGATTGGAGGTGAGGGGTGCCATGCATACCAGCATAGGGATGAGGGGTGCCATGCATACCAGGATTGGGGGTGAGGGGTGCCATGCATACCAGGATTGGGGGTGAGGGGTGCAATGCATACCAGGATTGAGGGGTACCATGCATACCAGGATTGAGGGGTGAGGGGTACCATGCATACCAGGATAGGGATCTTGGGGGACCATGCATACCAAGATTCGGATGAGGGGCCATGCATACCAGGAAAGGGATGAGGGGTACCATGTATACCAGGATAGGGATGAGGGGTACCATGCATACCAGGATGAGGGATGAGGGAGCCATGCATACCAGAATGAGGGGTGCCATGCATGCCGGGATTGGGGATGAGGAGTGCCATGCATACCAGGATTGGGGAAGAGGGGTGCCATACATACCAGGATTGGGGGTGAGGGGTGCCATGCATACAGGATTGGGGGATGAGGGGACCATGCATATCAGGATTGGAGGTGAGGGGACCATGCATACCAGGATTGAGGGATGAGGAGGCCACGTATACCAGGATTGGGGGATGAGGGGTACCATACATACCAGGATTGGGGGATGAGGAGTACCATACATACCAGGATTGGGGGATGAGGGGTACCATACATACCAGGATTGAGGGATGAGGGGCCACACATTCCAGGATTGGGGGGATGAGGGGACCATGTATACCAGGAATGTGAATTGAGGGGACCATGCATACCAGGATTGGGGGGTGAGAGGACCATGCATACCACGATTGAAGGATAAGGGGACCATGCATACCAGGAATGGGGGATGAGCGGACCATGCATACCAGGATTGAGAGATGAAGGGTACCATGCATACCAGGATTGGGGGATGAGGGGGCCACGCATACCAGGATTAGGGGATGAGGGGGCCACGCATGCCAGGATTGGGGGATGAGGGGTACCATACATACCAGGATAGGGAGATGAGGGGACCATGCATACCAGGATTGGGAGATGAGGGGACCATGCATACCAGGATTGGGAGATGAGGGGACCATGCATACCAGGATTGGGAGATGAGGGGACCATGCATATCAGGATTGGAGGTGAGGGGACCATGCATACCAGGATTGAGGGATGAGGGGGCTACGTATACCATTATTGTGGGATGAGGGGTACCATACATACCAGGATTGAGGGATGAGAGGGCCACACATACCAGGATTAGGGGGATGAGGGGACCATGTATACCAGGAATGGGGAATGACGGGACCATGCATACCAGGATTGGAGCGTGAGAGGACCATGCATACCAGGATTGAAGGATGAGGGGACCATACATACCAGGAATGGGGGATGAGCGGACCATGCATACCAGGACTGAGGGATGAGGGGTACCATGCATACCAGGATTGGGGGATGAGGGGCCCACGCATACCAGGATTGGGGGATGAGGGGTCCACGCATACCTGGATTGGGGGATGAGGGGTACCATGCATACCAGGATTGGGGGATGAGGGGTACCATGCATACCAGGATTGGGGGATGAGGGGTACCATGCATACCAGAATTGGGGGATGAGGAGTGCCATGCATACCAGGATTGGAGGTGAGGGGTGCCATGCATACTAGGATAGGGATGAGGTGTGCCATGCATACCAGGATAGGGATGAGGGGTGCCATGCATACCAGGATTAGTAGTGAGAGGTGCCATGCATACCAGGATTGGGGGTGAGGGGTGCCATGCATACCAGGATTCAGATGAGGGGCCATGCATACCAGGATAGGGATGAGGGGTACCATGTATACCAGGATAGGGATGAGGGGCACCATGCATACCAGGATGAGGGGTGCCATGCATGCCAGGATTGAGGATGAGGGGTGCCATGCATACCAGGATTGGGGGAAGAGGGGTACCATGCATACCAAGATTGGGGGATGAAGGGTACCATGCATAACAGGATTGGTGGGTGAGGGGACCATGCATACCAGGATTGGGGGATGAGGGGACCATGCATATCAGGATTGGAGGTGAGGGGACCATGCACACCAGGATTGAGGGATGAGGGGGCCACGTATACCAGGATTGGAGGATGAGGGGTACCATACATACCTGGATTGGGGGATGAGGGGTACCATACATACCAGGATTGGGGGATGAGGGGTACCATACATACCAGGATTGAGGGATGAGGGGGTCACACATACCAGTATTGGGGGGGATGAGGGGACCATGTATACCAGGAATGGGGAATGAGGGGACCATGCATACCTGGATTGAGGGATAAGGGGACCATGCATACCAGGAATGGGGGATGAGCGGACCATGCATACCAGGATTGAGGGATGAGGGATACCATGCATACCAGGATTGGGAGATGAGGGGGCCATACATACCAGGATTGGGGGATGAGGGGTACCATACATACCAGGATTGGGGGATGAGGGGTACCATGCATACCAGGATTGGGGGATGAAGGGTACCATACATAACAGGATTGAGGGATGAGGGTGTCACACATACCAGTATTGGGGGGGATGAGGGGACCATGTATACCAGGAATGGGGAATGAGGGGACCATGCATACCAGGATTGAGGGATAAGGGGACCATGCATACCAGGAATGGGGGATGAGCGGTCCATGCATACCAGGATTGAGGGATGAGGGATACCATGCATACCAGGATTGGGAGTTGAGGGTGCCACGCATACCAGGATTGGGGGATGAGGGGTACCATGCATACCAGGATTGGGGGATGAGGGGTACCATGCATACCAGGATTGGGGGATGAGGGGTGCCATGCATACCAGGATTGGGGGATGAGGGGTACCATGCATACCAGGATTGGGGGATGAGGGGTACCATGCATACCAGGATTGAGGGATAAGGGGACCATGCATACCAGGAATGGGGGATGAGCGTACCATGCATACCAGGATTGGGGGATGAGGGGTACCATACATACCAGTATTGAGGGATGAGGGGGCCACATATACCAGGATTGGAGGGATGAGGGGACCATGTATACCAGGAATGGGGGATGAGGGGACCATGCATACCAGAATTGGGGGGGTGAGAGGACCATGCATACCAGGATTGAGGGATAAGGGGACCATGCATACCCGGAATGGGGGATGAGTGGACCATGCATACCAGGATTGAGGGATACCATGCATACCAGGATTGGGGGATGAGGGGGCCACGCATACCAGGATTGGGGGATGAGGGGGGCCACGCATACCAGGATTGGGGGATGAGGGGTACCATGCATACCAGGATTGGGGGATGAGGAGTGCCATTCATACCAGGATTGGAGGTGAGGGGTGCCATGCATACCAGGATTGGAGGTGAGGGGTGCCATGCATACCAGGATAGGGATGAGGTGTGCCATGCATACCAGGATAGGGATGAGGGGTGCCATGCATACTAGGATTGGGGGTGAGGGGTGCCATGCATACCACGATTGGAGGTGAGGGGTGCCATGCATACCAGGATTGGAGGTGAGGGGTGCCATGCATACCAGGATAGGGATGAGGGGTGCCATGCATACCAGGATTAGTGGTGAGAGGTGGCATGCATACCAGGATTGGAGGATGAGGGGTACCATGCATACCAGGATTGGGGGATGAGGAGTGCCATGCATACCAGGATTGGAGGTGAGGGGTGCCATGCATACCAGGATAGGGATGAGGCGTTCCATGCATACCAGGATAGGGATGAGGGGTGCCATGAATACCAGGATTAGTAGTGAGAGGTGCCATGCATACCAGGATTGGGGGTGAGGGGTACCATGCATACCAGGATTGGAGGTGAGGGGTGCCATGCATACCAGGATAGGGATGAGGGGTGCCATGCATACCAGGATTGAGGGTGAGGGGTGCCATGCATACCAGGATTGGGGATGAGGGGTGCAATGCATACCAGGATTGAGGGGTACCATGCATACCAGGATTGAGGGGTGAGGGGTACCTTGCATACCAGGATAGGGATCTTGGGGGGCCTTGCATACCAGGATTCGGATGAGGGGCCATGCATACCAGGAAAGGGATGAGGGGTACCATGTATACAAGGATAGGGATGAGGGGTACCATGCATACCAGGATGAGGGATGAGGGAGCCATGCATACCAGAATGAGGGTGTGCCATGCATGCCGGGATTGGTGATGAGGAGTGCCATGCATACCAGGATTGGGGATGAGAGGTGCCATACATACCAGGATTGGGGGTGAGGGGTGCCATGCATACAGGATCGGGGGATGAGGGGACCATGCATATCAGGATTGGAGGTGAGGGGACCATGCATACCAGGATTGAGGGATGAGGAGGCCACGTATACCAGGATTGGGGGATGAGGGGTACCATACATACCAGGATTGGGGGATGAGGGGTGCCATACATACCAGGATTGGGGGATGAGGGGTACCATACATACCAGGATTGAGGGATGAGGGGCCACACATTCCAGGATTGGGGGGATGAGGGGACCATGTATACCAGGAATGGGGGTTGAGGGGACCATGCATACCAGGATTGGGGGGTGAGAGGACCATGCATACCACGATTGAGGGGTAAGGGGACCATGCATACCTGGAATGGGGGATGAGCGGACCATGCATACCAGGATAGAGAGATGAAAGGTACCATGCATACCAGGATTGGGGGATGAGGGGGCCACGCATGCCAGGATTGGGGGATGAGGGGGGCCACGCATACCAGGATTGGGGGATGAGGGGTACCATGCATACCTGGATTGCGGGATGAGGGGTACCATGCATACCAGGATTGGGGGATGAATGGTTCCATGCATACCAGGATTGGGGGATGAGGGATACCATGCATACCAGGATTGGGGGATGAGGAGTGCCATGCATACTTGGATTGGGGGATGAGGGTTACCATGCATACCAGGATTGGGGGATGAGGGGTACCATGCATACCAGGGTTGTAGGTGAGGGGTGCCATGCATACCAGGATAGGGATGAGGGGTGTCATGCATACCAAGATTAGTAGTGAGAGGTGACATGCATACCAGGATTGGGGGTGAGGAGTGCCATGCATACCAGGATTGGAGGTGAGGGGTGCCATGCATACCAGGATAGGGATGAGGCATGCCATTCATACCAGGGTAGGGATGAGGGGTTTCATGCATACCAGGATTGAGGGTGGGGGGTGCCATGCATACCAGGATTGAGGGTGAGGGGTGTCATGCGTACCAGGATTGGGGGTGAGGGGTGCCATGCATACCAGGATTGAGGGGTGTGGGGTACCATGCATACCAGGATTGAGGGGTGAGGGGTACCATGTATACCAGGATAGGGATCTGGGGGGGGCCATGCATACCAGGATTCGGATGAGGGGCCATGCATACCAGGATAGGGATGAGGGGTACCATGTATACCAGGATAGGGATGAGGGGTACCATACATACCAGGATGAGGGATGAGGGAGCCATGCATACCAGGATTCGGATGAGGGGCCATGCATGCCAGGATTGGTGATGAGGAGTGCCATGCATACCAGGATTGGGGATGAGGGGTGCCATACATACCAGAATTGGGGGTGAGGAGTGCCATGCATACAGGATTGGGGGTGAGGGGTGCCATGCATACCAGGATTGGAGGTGAGGGGTGCCATGCATACCAGGATAAGGATGAGGAGTGCCATGCATACCAGTATTGGTGGTGAGAGGTGCCATGCAAGCCAGGATTGGGGGTGAGGGGTGCCATGCATACAGGGATTGGAGGTGAGGGGTGCCATGCATACCAGGATAGGGATGAGGTGTGCCATGCATACCAGGATAGGGATGAGGGGTGCCATGCATACTAGGATTGGGGGTGAGGGGTGCCATGCATACCAGGATTGGAGGTGAGGGGTGCCATGCATACCAGGATTGGAGGTGACGGGTGCCATGCATACCAGGATAGGGATGAGGGGTGCCATGCATACCAGGATTAGTGGTGAGAGGTGCCATGCATACCAGGATTGGGGGTCAGGGGTGCCATGCATACCAGGATTGGAGGTGAGGGGTGCCATGCATACCAGGATTGGAGGTGAGGGGTGCCATGCATACCAGGATAGGGATGAGGTGTGCCATGCATACCAGGATAGGGATGAGGGGTGCCATGCATACCAGGATTGAGGGTAAGGGTGCCATGCGTACCAGGATTGAGGGTGAGGGGTGCCATGCATACCAGGATTAGGGGTGAGGGGTGCCATGCATACCAGAATTGGGTGTGAGGGGTGCCATGCGTGCCAGGATTGAGGGTAAGGGGTGCCATGCGTACCAGGATTGAGGGTAAGGGGTGCCATGTGTACCAGGATTGAGGGTAAGGGGTGCCATGTGTACCAGGATTGAGGGTGAGGGGTGCCATGCGTGCCAGGATTGAGGGTAAGGGGTGCCATGCGTACCAGGATTGAGGGTAAGGGGTGCCATGTGTACCAGGATTGAGGGTAAGGGGTGCCATGCGTACCAGGATTGAGGGTAAGGGGTGCCATGTGTACCAGGACTGAGGGTAAGGGGTGCCATGTGTACCAGGATTGAGGGTGAGGGGTGCCATGCGTACCAGGATTGGGGGTGAGGGGTGCCATGCATACCAGGATAGGGATGAGGGCAGCACATAACAGGATGGGGGTACAGGATTGGGGAGCACAAATACCGGGATAGGAGACCATATACCAATAAAAATGCTCGCCACCCGGGCGTAGAACGGGCTCAATAGCTAGTCTGATATAAGCTGCTGGGACTTTGGGCATGCAGTCTGACACTCTGGGGCATTTGGATTCTACTATATAACTTTTTAGTTCTGTAATTTTTTTTTTACTATGTACAGTTGCTTTAATTTCCTACCAGTGACTCAAGAAAATTGCCAATTTTTTATTACATTGTTGTACAAACTTTACAATGTTATTGTGCATTCTAAATAAAACACATTGCATTTGCAACATAACCATACTAACATAAACCAAGTATATTTCTAGGTATAAAACACACAGTCATATAGTTTGTTACTATTGTGTAGTGGAAAGTTTTTCATTGACTGGCTTCTAACATAAAAGTAAACCATTCAAATTATGCCATGATACTACACTAATTATTCTTTTCCCAGTAGTAGCAATCTTCTCAAGCTAATTACAAAGTAGCCACAATCCAATCACTACAGGACTACGATAAGTGGAAATGAAGACACTTGTGACCAGGCTTGAACTGACCCACAGGAGAATAGAAGAATCCTCCAGTAGGCCCCTGGGCAAGAGTGGGCCACCACACTCATATGAGCAGTACTTGGCACTATGTACTTGAATCACTACATACAGACAAAGGCAGCATCTTATTACTTTAACAATCTACCCAGTTCATTGCTATATAAAATTGTGATTGAGGATAATGTCACATTTGCATGTAGTTGAAAAGTTGGGCTGTCACGCAAGGTGTGGGAAAGACTAAGTGCACCATGAAGGGTAGAGGGGGAGGAAGCCCAAACACTAGGGAAATGGGGAGTGGAGACCCCTAGGCAGATCTAATATCACCCTGCCTACCCTACCATCCCTATGTAGGTTGCACACCTATTGCCGAGCAGGACCCTAAACCCTGGATGACCCTAGAGCTTGGCCCTAGATAGGGAGGGGGAGGGTTGAGCACTGGTCTGGCCCCACTACAAACTAAAGATAGATACCTAAAACAAGGTAGACAAACAAAAGGGATTAACTTAGCTTGAGCAGACACCAGAGGAGTAACACCAACTGTCCACCAAGGGCACCAGAGAAGAAGCTAGCCGACTGCTAGTGCTCCAAGGCTGTACATAGAAGTATCACCGGTGACTGCCTGGAGCACACTGAGGGTTTTTAACTCCCATGCAAGGGTGTGTCAATCAGCAGCAGGAGGGAGGTCGCCGCTGGGTCTTAAAGGAAGAAGGATTAAGAAGGTGTCTGCAATGCCAAGTGCAGTGACCTTCTACAGCTAGATCCAGAGCGACTGTCTATTACTCCTGACAGGGGCCTTAGCATTGGTTACTGGTGGGCCCTTGGCTCCCCAGTCCAACACTGCTTGAGACATCCGGTTTTATACTTCTTCTGACTTCAGTTGCTTTGGTTTATACTTGCAAAAATTTGCAGACAGCTTTGAAAGTTTACTGCCACTTCCTTCAACAGCACCTGTGTCCCTCTAGAACAGACTCTACATCACATCCACAAATATAATTAATTGGTGGAGGGGGATTCTGGGGTCCTGAAGATAGCGACAAACAGCAAGCACAATGTAGTATATGAGGCTTATTTGGTGTGTAAAGTTAAGACATCAATGTAGTTCTTAAATTAATCTCATAGCTTTTAGTTTCATACTAAACTACCCTGTAAAATATGAGACCATGCATTCATGGTGACTTGGCATATAACTAAACCTGCCAACCTTGGAGAGAGCATCTGAGAGGTTTAGTGTCTAAGATGGTTTAGTGAATCCTGCATTGAGCATGGGGTTGGACATGATGACCCCGGAGGTCCCTTCCATCTCTAACAGTCTATGATTCTATGAGAGATTATGAGGAGGCAAACACGTCTGCACAAAATTTTTTTCTTATGCATCGCCCTATCACGCACCTGTAGTGTTTGACTGACAGTATATACTGTATTTCCCCTAGTCTTCATCATTGCCAAAAATGAATGCATGCCTCATCCCAACCCTCGAGACAAATAAAAATCACACTGAGGCAACACTCTACTTAATATTAACTCCTTAGATATATGACGTACATTTTCGGCATAGATTGCAAAAGAAAGTATGGAGCCTGCTCAGGAGCTGAGCCGGCTTCATGCCAGACAGCTACCAGCTGCTTTACATTCCCAGAATCTGCTGTTATCTGCAGTGGCAGTATCTTGCTTCGATGGCTGCAGTTTAACCATTCAATCAATGACAGTGGCATTTAAATTACACAGCTGACGCGATCGTGGGGAACAATGGGTTAAAGTGTAGTGAATACACTGTCACATGAATACTGTAAATACACTGTGCCCTATCAATAAGGTAATTACATGGTTTCCTCCCTAAATAATGTGAATACACTGTAATCACTAAATATGGTGAATGCACTGAGTCCCTTCTTGAATAAGGTAAATATGCTGTGACCCTGAGCAAGGTGAATACACCGTGCCCCCTGAATAAGGTAAAGGTGAATACATTGTTCCCCATGAATAAGGTATCTAGTTACATGGTTTCTTTCCTGAATAATGTGAATACACCGTGCCACCTAAATAAGATGATTACACCGTGCCCCATGAATAAGGCAAATACTGAGCCCCCTAAATAAGGTGAGGGGGGCAATACTCTGTGTCCCCTGAATATGGTGAATATGCTGTGCCTCTATGATTAAGATGAACACCCTTTAAATAAAATGAATTCGCTATTGTCTCTAAATAAGGTAACTCCACTGTGCATCCTAATATTGTGAATACACTGTACCCACTGGGAGGAAGCAAAAAAAAAAAAGGCAACATATGAAACAAACTACAGCTCACCACACCTTCAAAAGCTAAGGCAGTAAATCCACTATGATAAAGAGAACCAGCAGTCAGTCTTTCTTATAAAATGATCCAATTTTGTTTCTTCAATAAACATAAAACCAAACCTAAAGTTTTGGGTTAGCAAGTCACAGTTCCTTATACTCAGGCATGAGCTTCTAGACTCCTTTGGTGTAGCTACTAGTGATGAGCGAACGTGCTCGCCACTGCTCGGCGAGTATTTCTGGGTTGCTCGGGCGGGAACTCGGGTCCCCAACCTGCATGTTTGGCGCTCTTTAGAGAGCCAATGAACATGCAGGGATTGCCTGCCAGGCACTGTAATGCCATAGCCATGTTGGTTGTGGGCATTAGAGTGATTGGCTGGCCGCACAGCATCATCAGGTCTATATAGGACCTGGCGCTGCTATGCTCGTCAGTCTACCCCGGAATCAGGCAGAGTAGGGAGCATGCGCGGTCCGACTTCCGGGACGCCGGCCTCGGGTGAGCGATGCGTGACGGGCAGCATGGCCGCGCCATTATATACATCATGGACAGCACTATATATTGAACCCTGCTGGGATCCTAGAAGGTAATCGATTGTGACTAATTAATATTCACTCATCTGACTAACCATGTATGATAGGGCACAACAATTGGCCCAACACCCTCTGGTAGCTATATATGAGCAGACCATTCACTGCATCAAGTACCCCCCGAGGAAGCAACGTACGCAAAATGTGTGTTGGGGTGCTTTGGTGGTGTGGAGATACCGCCATGGCATCTGGTTTGTATTTTTAGCCATTATATATTCGATTCTCTGCTGAGGAATATACATAGTTATTAAATGGCTGATGCCAAGCAATATACATAACAACCATGTGGTTATATATTTGATTGAATTGTGCAATATATTTTGATTGTAACATAACCAACTAATTGATTCACATTCTGCATTATACTGTATGATTATATATCTGACGGAATTGTGCCATATACCTTGATTGCAACTTAGCCAACTAATTGATTCACATTTTGCATTATATATCGGTAATATTGTTGTATATCAAGTTATTTTGTACAATGTATTATAAGTGATAGAATTGTATAATAGACTTCCTTGAAATTTGACTAAATGCATTAATTCATGCTATGCAATATATATGCTGGTAATACTGTATATTGAGCTAACTTGTACAACATACTACCTTATGCCAATAAGATAGTGATGGACCGCACCACCCTTGTGGTTTTATGGGATTTTTTTAGGGGCTATTTTTTTATTTTTACTCTGTTTGCTGTGTTTAATAATTGCAATAAAGTAACAATATGAAATAACAGATGACTTTTTCTTATTAATTGACTACTATGATGTAAAGTGGGAGTGTATATAGGCTATAATAATTTGTGTTACTCCTTGTGAATTACCTATGGATCTATATATCCTTTATGTGGTTATTAAGAGTAGGGAGAGGTGCTGCTGAGTCAGGGAGAGATTTGCTTGTTTAGAGTTAGTATAGTTATTCCACAAGATATATCTATATATCCATCTGAACTAACAGTCCTTCTGAGGACTAATCCAGGTACATATTTTCAGTTGTGAAGGTGATAGCAGGAGTTAGGCAGGCAGGCAGTCTATGTGGCAGACTGCAGTGCATGTAAGAGGGTCCATTGAAAATTCCTGCTGCTGCTGTTCTTACAGATATTTGTAGACATAGCCCCATATATCAGGGGCCAGGGCCATTTTTTTTTGTATCTTAATCCTGATTATTTGCTTAACAATCCAGAGTACACATTTTTTCTGCTGCATTTGCTTGTTAGCACTGCAGAATATAGCCAGAACATAGCCAGATCTTTGCCATATTACAGCGTTAAAAATCCAGAAATTTGAACTGAACATGGAAAATATTCGCTTACATTTTCATTTTGTTGCAGTGGGTCGGTTAAGCTATTCACACTAAGTCTCTGATAAGAATAGTATTACTAAACTATAGGCCTGCTATTTAAAACCGTGGTTCTCTGTCAGACGTAACTCACATATAACTGTGTTTCAAAATCAGCCATTTCTGCCTTCCATTTTATTGCAGTGTGTCGGTCAAGCTATTCATTTGCTTGTTATCACTGCAGAATAGTCTGTGTCCCTCAGCTTAAGTGTCCATGAGCTGAAGTGTCTGAAATTTAAATTAATCCTGAATAATATGATGCATGCAGACTGTACCTTACATGCCATCACCGCACTCTAATCAGCATCTGTTTATCCATTCCTCTTACAGGTACGTCACCCACCTTTTCCCAGGCTGAATTCCATGCTGTCTTCCCTATACCGTTTTGTTCCAATTCTCTAATGGTACGTCACCCAGCTTTTCCCATGCTGAATTCCATCCTGTCTTCCCTATACCGTTCTGTTCCAATTCTCTAATGGTACGTCACCCAGCTTTTCCCATGCTGAATTCCATGCTGTCTTCCCTATACCGTTCTGTTCCAATTCTCTAATGGTACGTCACCCAGCTTTTCCCATGCTGAATTCCATGCTGTCTTCCCTATACCGTTCTGTTCCAATTCTCTAATGGTACATCACCCAGCTTTTCCCATGCTGAATTCCATGCTGTCTTCCCTATACCGTTCTGTTCCAATTTTCTAATGGTACGTCACCCAGCTTTTCCGTCTTGACTCCCATGCAGATTTCTCTATATTTCTCTACCCCTATGTCCCACTGGTATGTGACCCAGCCACCCCCACTTTCATTTATGGCCTTGTTTACTCTGTCTTGAGCATCCAGCATCTGGTTCAATCTAATCAGCTGATCAAGATGAGCACAGACCACTTCCATCTGCTTCACAGCTGAATGCATTCTGTAGCCCATATATTGAGAACTAGGAGTCTGTGTCAGACTTCAGTCTGTGTCCCTCAGCTTAAGTGTCCATGAGCTGAAATGTCTGAAATTTGAATTAATCCTGAATAGAACCTGAAGTGAACTGAAGGTACCTGGATACTAAGTCACAGTAAACAATGTTTGTCTTTGTTTTCACTCTCACCCCCTTAATCCTTCACTTCTTTCAACCACCCCTAATCCCTACACCTAGTAAGGAACTCTTCATCTCTCCCTCCATTCTCCCCACTCATCTCACCTTCTCCTCAGAGCTATTCCTCAACATACAATCCTTTGACTCCAAACACAGACAGCCACCTCATGCCCTCTCCTGCTCCCACCTAATAACGCTTTCTCTGCTCCTCCTTACTGCCGGCGACATCTCTCCAAATCCCGGCCCTCCTCACCACATCCCTACAATCACTTCCACCTCCTACCCACGATCTATCCCAAACTCTCGTAACCCTTCTAACCTTATACCTATACTCCCAGCCCCCGCTTCCCCAGTTCCTCTAACAGGAGCTCTATGGAACGCTCCCTCTGTCTGCAATAAACTTTCCTACATTCACGATCTCTTCATCACTAACAAGCTTTCCTTCCTCGGCATCACTGAAACCTGGCTCACCCCCTCCGACACAGCCTCTCCTGCTGCACTTTCATATGGCGGATTCCACCTCTCCCATACCCCCCGCCCCACCGGCAAGCACGGTGGAGGAATAGGTTTCCTCCTCTCAGAAAACTGCTCCTTCACCCATATCCCACTGCCGCCCACAATTACTCTCCCCTCTTTTGAAGTGCACTGTGTGCGCATCTACTCCCCATCCAACCTCCAACTAGCTGTCATTTACCGCCCCCCAGGATCAACCACCACTTTCTTTGACCACTTCACCACCTGGCTACTTCATTTCCTCTCCGTTGACATCCCCACTATCCTCATGGGCGACTTTAACATCCCCATTGACACTTCCCTCTCAGCTGCCTCTAAGCTTCTATCCCTCACTTCCTCCTTTGGTCTTACTCAGTGGTCTTCCACACCCACCCACAAAGATGGCCACACGCTGGACCTCATCTTCACCCGCCTCTGTTCCCTATCTAACCTCTCTAACTCACCTCTCCCTCTTTCTGACCACAACCTACTCACATTCTCTTCTCTCTCCTCCCCGGGGCAACAATCCCCACTCCACAAACTTGCATACCCTCGTAGAAATCTCAAACACCTTGACCTACATTCTCTCTCTGAATCCCTCCTCCCTCTTACAGACATTAGTTCCTTACATGATGCAGATGCTGCTGCCACTTTATACAACACCACAACAGCTGCAGCTCTCGATTCGGTCGCCCCCCTCACACATACCAAGGCTTGCACAATTAACAGACAACCCTGGCACACCAGCCTAACTAATGAACTGCGACGGGCCTCCAGGGTTGATGAACGTAGATGGAAAAGGTCCCACTCCCATGAGCACTTCATCACATTCAAACAGTCCCTCACTACCTTCAAGTCCACACTCACTGCAGCAAAACAAACATACTTTGCATCTCTCATATCCTCCCTGTCTCACAACCCTAAACAACTATTCAACACCTTCAATTCTCTCCTCCGTCCCCCAGTGCCTTCTCCCTCTCCTCTTATTTCAGCTGAAGACTTTGCCTCATTCTTCAAGCAGAAGATTGACACCATCAGACAAAGTTTTTGCCTAAAGCCCCCACCGCCCCTCCCCACACCTACTCAACCCTCCTCCTCCAAAACTACATTCACCACCATTTCTGAAGATCAACTTTCCTCCTTACTCTCCAAATCACACCTCACCACCTGTAAACTTGACCCAATCCCTTCCCACCTCATCCCAAACCTTACCACTATCTTCATCCCAGCCCTAGCCCACCTCTTCAACCTGTCACTAACAACTGGTGTCTTCCCCTCATGCTTCAAACATGCCGCAATCATACCCATCCTCAAAAAGCCCTCCCTTGACCCATCCTCTGTGTCTAGCTATCGCCCCATATCACTTCTCCCCTATGCCTCAAAACTACTGGAACAACATGTCCATTCTGAACTGCTTTCCCACCTCTCCTCCTGCTCCCTCTTTGACCGCCTACAATCTGATTTCCGACTGCACCATTCTACTGAAACTGCACTGACTAAAGTCACAAACGACCTACTAACCGCCAAATCTAAGCGACACTACTCTGTTCTCCTCCTCCTAGACCTGTCATCTGCCTTTGACACAGTGGACCATTCCCTCTTACTCCAGACTCTCTCATCTCTCGGCATCACAGACTTGGCCCTATCCTGGATCTCCTCATACCTAACAGACCGGACATTCAGTGTCTCCCACTCACACACCACCTCTTCATCTCGCACCCTATCTGTCGGTGTCCCCCAAGGTTCAGTTCTAGGACCCCTGCTCTTCTCCATCTACACCTTAGGCCTGGGACAGCTCATAGAGTCTCATGGCTTTCATTATCACCTCTATGCTGATGACACACAGATCTACCTCTCTGGACCCGATATCACCTCCATATTAACCAAAATCCCACAATGTCTGTCTGCTATTTCAGCCTTCTTCTCTGCCAGATTTCTAAAACTTAACATGGACAAAACAGAATTCATCATCTTTCCGCAATCTCATTCAACCCTCCCAACTGACCTATCTATCAATGGCTGCCCACTCTCCCCAGTCCCTCAAGCTCGCTGCCTTGGGGTAACCCTTCAAAACCCTTCTCTCCTTCAAACCACATATCCAAGCCCTTTCCACTTCCTGTCGACTCCAACTCAAAAATATCTCCCGGATCCGCACATTCCTAAACCATGAATCTGCAAAAACACTAGTGCACGCCCTCATCATCTCCCGCCTTGACTACTGCAACCTCCTGCTCTGTGGCCTCCCCTCTAACACTCTCGCACCCCTCCAATCTATCCTAAACTCTGCTGCTCGACTAATCAACCTGCCCCCCTGCTATTCCCCGGCCTCTCCTCTCTGTCAATCTCTTCACTGGCTCCCCATTGTTCAGAGACTCCAGTTCAAAACCCTAACCATGACATACAAAGCCATTCACAACCAGTCTCCTCCATATATCTCCGACCTAGTCTCCCGTTACATACCTGCATGCAACCTCCGATCCTCACAAGATCTCCTGCTCTACTCCCCTCTTATCTCCTCCTCCCACAACCGTATACAAGATTTCTCCCGTGCTTCCGCCCTACTCTGGAACTCTCTACCCCAACGTATCAGACTCTCGCCTACCGTGGAAACCTTCAAAAGGAACCTGAAGACCCACCTCTTCCGACAAGCCTACAACCTGCAGTAACCACCGCTCCACCATACCGCTGCACGACCAGCTCTACCCTTACCTACTGTATCCTCACCCATCCCTCGTAGATTGTGAGCCCTCGCGGGCAGGGTCCTCGCTCCTCCTGTACCAGTCGCTGTCACATTGTGTTCGAGATTAATGTAATTGTTCTTGTATTATACCCCCTTTTTCACATGTAAAGCGCCATGGAATAAATGGCGCTATAATAATAAATAATAATAATATAGCCAGATCTTTTCCATATTACAGCGATAAAAATCCAGAAATTTGAACTGAACGTGGAAAATATTGGCTTACATTTTCATATTGTTGCAGTGTGTTGGTCAAGCTATTCACACTAGGTCTCTATGAAGAATAGTATTAGTAAATTACAGGCCTGCTATTTAAAACCGTGGTTCTCTGTCAGACATATCACATATAACTTCGTTCCAAAATCAGCCATTTCTAGTGAACATGGAAAATACTGTCCTCCATTTAAAATGGGCATTGCGTGGGAAGGGGCGGGGAAGTGGACGTGATGGTGATGGTGCATGCAGAGGCCGAGGCCATGGGCAAGCTGAAATTGTGTCTCAACAAACATCCACATCTTGTTGCCCAACCTTCCTGTCCCAATTGCTAGGGGACCACAGCACACCACTATTGAACCCAGAGCAATGTCAAAAGGTTGTTGGTTGGATAGCAGATAATGCTTCCAGTCACTTTGCCACCACCACTACCATTCTGTCTTCCACACAGTCAAGTCTCAGTAGCTGTAAGTCTGGACCGCATATTCCTCACCCTGATCCTCCTTCCTCCCACCATGCCAAGTGCCCGGAGACAACTGATCCCACACTTGGACACTCAGAAGAGCTGTACATTTTTCCATTTGTAGATTCGGGCCTCTCACCCGGCCAGCTTCAAGCTAGTCAAGAGGAGAACTCATGTAGCGATACCCAAAATATTTGAGCAGCCACGGTCACACGAAGGCAATGGGGGGAAAGTAGAATTACTGTCGCAAGAGGTGGATGATGATGATGAGACACAATTGCCAGAAAGTCAGGAGGAGGACCAGGGAGCGGAAGTGGAAGACGAGGTGGTGGATGATATAGTAACTGATCCAACCTGGCAGGGAGACATGCAGAGTGAGAACAGCAGCACACAAGGGGAGGGAGGCATAGCACCACAACAGGCAGGAAGAATCAGTGTGGTGCCTGCAGACACAAAGCGGGAAAGCGTTCCTCATAATGCCAACACGACAGAAGTTGCTAGTACAACTGTTAGATCTTGCTGAGTCTGGTTGTTTTTTAAAGACTCTGCAGATAACCCCAAAAAGGCCATTTGCACCACCGGCCAGGCCAGCATCCGCAGGGGTAGCAAAACTAGCAGCATGACCACCACCAACATGATCAGGCACATGGCAGCAAAGCACCATACTAAGTGGGCCAAACCCCAGGGTCCAGAAACAGTGTCTGTGGGTGACACCTCTGCTTCTTCCGCTGTTGTGCATGCATGCCAATGCCCTGTCCATAGCGCATGTGAAGATGCCTCCCGCCCTGCACATGTCATTGCATACTCTCAACTAGCACCATCAGCAAGCACGTTGACCTCCTTGTCCCAGCGCAGCGTTCAGTTTGTCCCTACCCCAGTCCTTGTAACGCAAGCACAAAAACGCAGCCAACTCCCCACAGGTCACACATTTCGCGACTGCTACTGGTAAAGTCCACCTAACCACGGACACGTGGACAAGTGCTTGTGGGCAGGGATGGTACATCTTGCTGACAGGACACTCGGTTAGTATAGTGGAAGCTGGGACCTAGTCAGACCATGGGATGGAACGCGTCCTCCCGACGCTGAGAATTGCGGGCCCTCGGTCAATGAGGGTTGCCCCCACATTCTAGAGCTCCTGCACCTCCTCCTCCTCTTCCTCCTCTTTAGCCTCCATCTCCGAAATGACCACATCAGTCAGAAGTTGGAAGCACTGAGCACTGCCTTGGCCAAGCTGCAACAGGCTGTGCTGAAGCTAATATTCTTAGGTAACAAACTGCACACCACTGAAGAGTTGTGGATAGTTCTGAAAGAGCAGGCAGATCTGTGGCTGACACCGCTGAACCTACAGCCAGGCATGGTCGTGTGTGACAATGGCTGGAACCTGGTGGCGGCTCTGAAGCGAGGCAAGCTCACACACGTACCAGGCCTGGCCCATGTGCTTAACCTCGTGGTTCAGCGGTTTCTCAAAACCTACCCAGATCTGTTGCATCTGCTTGTCAAAGTACGCCACGTGTGTGCCCATTTTAGAAAGTCAGCTACTGCTTCCACCGCCCTTGCCGTGCTTCAGCAGCGTTTCCAGCTTCCAGCTCACCGACTGGTGTGCGATGTCCTCACACGTTGGAACTCTACATTACAGTTGTTGGGAAGGATTTATGAGCAGAAGAGGGCTGTTGTTGACTACCAGCATCATTAACACGGCTGTCAGTATTCAGGTCAGACTCCACACATAAGACCTCAGGAGTGGACATGGATGTCAGACATCTGTACCATACTCCAAAACTTTGAGGAGTTCACCAAAATGGGAAGTGGCAATGATGCCATAATTATCATCACCATCCCGCTTCTCTGTCTTCTGAAAAGCTCTCTGTTCACAATTAAAAAGGATGCATTGCAGGCGGAGCACGATGAGATGGAGCAAGGAACCATACAGGGTGATTACACACAGCCCAGCCTCATCTCATCCCAACGTGGATTGGGTGACAATGAGGACGAGGAGGATGAGGAAGAACAGGAGCTAGTTTACTGCGCTATAGACGGTACTACATGCACCACTGTGATACCGTCTGTTCAGCGTGGATGGCCTGAGGACAGGGAGGAGGAAGAAGAGGAGGAGGAGGAGAGCATGGTCAGTCGTCCTCCTGGTGAGGACACGGAAGTCTTGCCTCTTTGCAGTCTGGCACACATGGCTGAGTTTATGTTACCCTACTTTCGCGTGACCCTCGCGTTGTCCAAATTTTGGGTGACAGTCATTACTGGTTGGTGACACTTCAAGACCCACGCTACAAGGAGAACTTTCTGTCTCTTATTCCCACGAAGGGCAGGCCTAATGAAATGGGGCAGTACGAGAAGGCCCTTGTTGGGGAATTATTGAAAAAATTCCCATCTGAAAACGCTGGCGGCAGAGGTCACAGTTCATTGGACAACCAAGGAGTACAGGCGAGAGAGACACAAATGCAATCCAGCAGAGGCAGAGCATTACTCTTAAAGTTCTGGGACAGTTTTCTCAGACCCTCCCATCGCACAGGCCCTGAGGCACAGGGTACTCTCACAAGGAGGGAAAAGTTTTGGAAGATGGTGAGAGAGTACCTTGCTGACCGTACCAACATCCTCCGTGATTCCTCTGTGCCTTATAATTATTGGGTATCCAAGCTGGACACGTGGCATGAACTGGTTCTCTATGCCTTGGAGGTCCTGGCCTGCCCGGCCGCTAGCGTTTTGTCAGAGCTGTTTTTTAGTGGCGCTGGTGGAATTATAACTAATAGTCGCATCCGCCTGTCAACTGAAAATGCTGACAGGCTGACTCTTATAAAAATGAACAAGGGCTGGATTAGGCCAGACTTCTCAACACCACCGAATGATAGCAGCGTAGTATAAACTCAAATACAGTGTCTTTTTTTTAGGAGCTCTAACTCTATTCGCATGCATCTCTGTCTTCACACCCAGACATGGGTATAAGCTCCCTGATTTTGTCTATTTGCTCTTGTCCTCCTCCTTCTCCTCATCCTCATCCTCCACCACCACATCACCATACTATCTACCATATCACCATATCTACAAGGCGCATTTGAGTTCCTCACAATTTTTGGCAGCTGTTGCATTCACTGCATAGGCAAACAGTATGGGAGACCCACTTCCTAATAATGGGAACATTATTTTCAGGAGGCCCTCCGACCTCTACGTCTCTTGCAAGGGACATTGGAGTTCCTCCAAATTTTTGGCAGCTGTTGCATTCACTGCATAGGCAAACAGCATGGGAGACCCACTTCCTAATAATGGGAACATTGTTTTCAGGAGGCCCTCCGACCTGTACATCTCTTGCAAGGGACATTGGAATTCCTCCAAATTTTTGGCAGCTGTTGCATTCACTGCATAGGCAAACAGTATGAGAAACCCACTTCTTAAAAATGGGAACATTGTTTTCAGGAGGCCCTCCGACCTCTACGTTACTTGCTAGGGACATTGGAGTTCCTCAAAATTTTTGGCAACTGTTGCATTCACTGCATAGACAAACAGTATGGGAGACCCACTCCTTTCTAATGGGAACATGTCATTACTGTGGCCCAGCTCTATGTGTCTTTAAATTGTTATTGGGGTATTTCCTAAATTTTGGCCGCAGTTGGACTCACAGCATACCCTATAACTGTATAACAGACCTGCTCCTTTCTAATGGAAACATGTCCTTATTGTGGCCCCAGTCTATGTGTTTTTAAATTGGCATTGGGGTTTTTCCCAAATTTTGGTAGCTCTTGCAGTGACTGCATGGACATTTCTACAATAGGATTCCCACTCCTTTTTAAAGGGAACATTTTTTTTACTGAGACCCTCCTCTATGTCTCTTCAAAGGGGTATTAGGGTGCGTCCAAATGTTTGGCATCCCGTGCAGTCACTGCATATGCAATAACAGTATAAGAGACCCACTCTTTAATAATGGGAACAACAAAGCATAGCCGACTGCTGGCCCTTTAAGAACAGAAAGGGCTGCCTGATGGCCCTATAAAAATAGTTTTTTGTGACTTTCAGTGTCCCTCCTTCATAAATGAAACAGGATGTGTCTGATGATGTCTCACACACCACATGGCCAGATAAGGTAGTAAAATGTTAAAATGACATTTTCTGGTGAATGCATTTTTCACCATTGAAAGCAATGCAAAAGTGCAAAAATGCATCAAAAACGCTACGTGTGAACATAGCCCAAGGTGTGGAGGAGCATTTTTGTATATTTATTTTGCCTTATATACAAGTCATTACCCTGGAAAGGATGTGTCCTAACATTTTTCCCAGGAAAATCCATTTTGGTTTTGTTTTTGTATGTTTTATTGTGAGTCCATAAAAGTGGCGTAATACCTCTGACAACGTTGTTGACAGCAGTGACCTGGGAGTCAGAAATGCTTCCAGGGGTCTTCCCCATGCTGTTCCCATGTCATTTGAGCACTGTTCCCATCATTCTGGGCAATTTTTAGACCCTCTGCGGACCGCCGGGTGGGGGGGCCGCTGAAAAAATGCACGAGTTTCCCATAGACTTACATTGGGCTCGTTGCTTGGGTCGAGCACCCGAGTATTCCAATTTGCTTGACCCGAGCAACGAGTACCCGAGCATGTTAGTGCTCACTCATCACTAGTAGTGTTGAGCCACCCCCGTAGTGTTCGAGTTCGGTTCGGTTCGTCGAACACCCGTGTGTTCGCCGAACTGTTCGTCGAACTGTTTGTCGAACACCTTCGAACACCGTTAAAACCAATGGCAGGCAAACAAAAACACACAGAAACACATAGAAAACACCTTCAAAGGTGTCCAAAAGCTGACAAACTGCTCAGAAGACATAACTAACACATGGAAAAGTGACAAGTACATATAGTCATGCGAAAAAAAAAGAGGTGGAGGAGTAAAAGGAGGGGGAGACACAGATATAGGGATGTCATGCCCTTCTAAAATCCAAAAAGTGAGAAGCCGACACGGCCAGTCCGTTCCTGCCCGTGCCACCTCCGTGTCGCCGGGTTTGTGCCAGAGCCGGGGTGGACCCTGACGGCCAGCCCCCCTCTCCCAATACTGGTGCCTGTCAACTGGTGGGTCGAGCGAGCCCCCCTGTGATGGAGGCAGCTCTAAGCTTTTTAATTTAAATTGTCTCTCTAATTTGAATGAATACACTTTAAATCCTTTAACAAGGATCTATTGGAGGGCAAGTCTCATGCCAGCAGCCGCATAATTCCAGCTCCAGTAGCGTCCACTAAAGCTGCTGCAGTTAAAAAGCTTTTATAAGGATCGAGCTCGGCTGTCCACCGCAAGGCATCCTACCGCCAGTCCCAGCCCCTATGCCTTGGGGTGCCTCCTGATGCTCTTCACTGAGTATCCCGTGGTCCCGAAGCATTTCCTTTGAAAAAATTAAGTGTCCAAACTACAGGTGGTGTAGCTTGCTTAACAGCCGGGATAATCCGCTGACTAGCAGACACTGCTACTAGGCACAAAGTATTTCCTGGGCTAGATGCAGTTAAAAATTTGTAATTAGATACTCTCGTTGGATGCTGAGAAAGCATTCCATAGAGTCTCCTGGCACGCCATATATTATTCTCTTAAAAAGCTTGGGGTAGGGGTCTAGGGGACCCTTTCATAGCCAAAATCACGGCCCTGTATCGCAATACGTCACCTAGGCTGAAGATGAATGGAACTGTAGCACCCTGAGGGCTCGGTTGCTACAGAGGTATTGCACCTCACCCAGAGGTGTGATATCTCACTCTCAGGTAAGGATGGAGTGTGGATCAGGACCCGACACCTGCATGCATTACACCACATTGCCGTGGGGCAGGGCGACCAATATGCCCCAGAGATGGGCACGACAGTCCCTGTCCCTGGCTGGAGTGGGGGAGGGAACACTGAGGAAGGGGAACCCTGTAGTGCAGGAGCAGGGAGGAAGCAGTTCCTGGGTGCATTGAGAAAGGAGTATAAAAGGTGGGCACCATCTTAGTTCAGTGCAGAGAAGTCTGAGCAGAAGTGACAGGGAGCAGGGGCTCTGCATGAGCTCTGCTCCGGAGGCGGGCCTAGTAACAGAGGCCCAGGCCTGGAAGAGGGAGAAGGAAGGAAGAGGAGCGGAGAAGGCTCCAGTAACGAGGAACGAAGAGATCCCAGGGGTGCGGACGGGCGAGTCGCCACCGCACGCCCAAATCCACCTGCGTGGAGGGGTCAGGCCAAAGGGGGAGACCGGTCCCCGAAACTAGTGGAGGCGGGAAATGACCCTCAGCTAGAAACCGGAGGCTGTGACATTTTATGTAGCGCAGCCCCTCGCTACACCCGCTAGGAAGGCACCACATAGGGTCAGGGAAACTGGCGCCAAGTTTACCAAGAGGAGGCCCGAGGCAGCCGGACAGAAGGGTTGGTAAGAAAGGCCAGACAAAGGACACAGAAAGGGGGTCCTGTGAAGTGCTCCAAAGTTATCTGGGAGTTGTCTGAGCCCCTCACCTGGTGAGCACAGTACGACGTGGGCAGCCGTTACCTGCAGAAGTGGTCTGGATAATAAGAACTGTGAGTAAAGGCCCTGGACTGCATCACTGACTCTGTGTCGTTACTGCTGCTGCCCTGGACCATCACCCCCATCCTCCGCATACACTGCCCTGAGGCTATACTCCTCCCGTGGGGAGTTATGCTACGCTCTGCTGCACCCACAACACCAGCCTCAGAGGTCTGCCCTGCAGGGGTGGTTCACTCTGACCGCAATCCACGGGTGGCGTAGTCGGACATTTAAACATCAAAACCACATAAATAGTTCCGCCACTGGCTTAACCGCCCTGAGCCACGGAACCGGGTCACCGCCACGGAGACTACAACCACCAGCATCCACCAAAAAGTGTCCGGCTCCGGGTGTCCCAAGGCCCAGGGGGCGCTTCAGAACATTTTCATCACCTTTCATAATCACCAATGGGACAAGGCAGGGATGTCCTCTGTCTCCTCTCTTATACATCCTAGTGACGGAGCACCTGCTCTCATCAATTCGCCATAACCCCAATATTAGGTGGATTGAGGTGGGAGGCACCGAGTACAAGTGCTCTCTATTTGCTGATGATGTTCTAGTATATATCACTCAATCACATATATCCATCCCTGCTGTTATGGCTGAAATAGATCACTTTGTTACATGGTCAAATTTAAAAATCAATGCAGCGAAGTCTGAGGTCCTCGATGTCTCCCTCCCCAAATCCATGCAGGATTCCAACCAGTCCAACTTTCCCTTTGCCTGGCCCTCACAGGGTATCAAATACTTAGGAATTCCTATTCATAGAAACCTCTCCCGTCTATGTTATCTTAATTTTGGGCCCTTTATTGAACAACTCCATACAGACCACGGTTGGCAAGTTAGAACTGTAAGATTCACTACGTGAACCACTGGTGTTTTGTGGAAAAGCACATGTACACTGTGTTCCAAATTATTATGCAAAAAGTGTTTAGGAGTGATAAGGGAAGAATTTGTTTGTTTGTCGGTTAAACTCATTGATGGTGATGTGTGTCAGGGCTCTTTATATCACTGTAAGCAATTGCAGACACCTGTGCTAATTAGTTTGGCAGATGTGTCCAATGAAAGGCAAGACTACTTAAGAAGGCTGTCCCACATTATTAAGCAGCCTACATTTTCTGCCAAAATGGGAAAGAAAAAGGATGTGTCGGCTGCTGAGAAGCAACAAATTGTGGAGTGTTTAGGTCAAGGCAGGACTACAATCAACATTGTGCGATGATCAGGATGAAGTGTCTTGGCAATCAAGAAGTATGTAGCTGATTCACAGTACACATGTGTGCGCGCTGATAAGGGCAAATTGAGGACTCTTTCCTACAGGCAATTACGTCAGGTTAAAAGAGCAGCGGCAAAAAAGCCTTGTCATAGCAGCAGACAAGTTTTGAAGCTGCTGGTGCCTCCAACGTCCCCCGAACAACAAGATGCAGGGTCCTTCAGAGGTTTGCAGCTGTGCGTACGCCATCCTGTCGACCTCCTCTATCCACTGCACACAAGCAGAAACGGCTCCAGTGGGCCAAACATTACATGAAGACTGATTTCAAAACTGTTTTGTTCACGGATGAGTGCCGTGCAACGCTCGATGGTCCAGATGGATGGAGTGGAGGATGGCTGGTTGATGGACACCCCACGCAAACATGGCTACAGCGTCAACAAGGAGGAGGTGGAGTAATGTTTTGGGCTGGAATCATGGGGAGAGAGATTGTCGGCCCCTTTAGGATCCCTGAAGGGGTAAAGATGAACTCCATAATGTATGTGGAGTTTCTCAAACAGCACTTCCTGCCATGGTTCAAGAAGAAGAACCGTGTATTCCACAGCAAGATCATTTTCATGCATGATAATGCACCGTCTCATGCTGCACATAACACATCTGCATCTCTGGCTGATATGGGCATAAAAGGGGACAAACTTATGGTGTGACCCCCATGCTCCCCTGACCTCTACCCCATTCAGAACCTCTGGAGCATCATCAAAAGGAGTGTCTATGATGGCGGGAGGCAGTTCACATCTAAGCAACAGCTCTGGGAGGGTATTCTGTCCTCATGCAAAACAATTGAAGCAGAAACCATCCAAAACCTGACAAATTCAATGGACGAGAGAGTTCAGAAGCTCCTTTCGAACAAGGGGTCCTATGTGCAAATGTAACATCACCTAGAATAAAGTTTTGAGTTGAAAACTGTTTGATTTCAGTTTCTAATAACCTGCTAATGCTTATAATTTCAAAAATGACCATTTGTTGGTCTTTATTAAAATGAAAAGGTTGATCGAAGAGTGTGGGGGATCTAAGAGTGTGGCAACCCAGTAGTCAGGATTACTTCGAATTCTGACAATCTGGGGGTCATGTTGCAAGTAGTGCAGCAAGAAGGCACTTATGTGTCTTGCGCATCTCGGAGCCCCAAAATTATTTTCCGGGCTAGATGCAGCTAAAAATTATTATTAATTTTAAATCTGGTGGAGCTTAGTATAGATGGCCTAATAGAATCAGTACTGCACACTGCTACAAAGCCCAAATTATTTTCCAGCTAAGATACAGATAAGCATGATTAGTAATTTTAAATCTGGTGGAGCTTAGTATAGATGGCCTAATAGAATCAGTGCTGCACACTGCTACAAAGCCCAAATTATTTTCCAGCCAAGATACAGATAAACATGATTAGTAATTTTAAATCTGGTGGAGCTTAGTATAGATGGCCTAATAGAATCAGTACTGCACACTGCTACAAAGCCCAAATTATTTTCCAGCCAAGATACAGATAAACATGATTAGTAATTTTAAATCTGGTGGAGCTTAGTATAGATGGCCTAATAGAATCAGTACTGCACACTGCTACAAAGCCCAAATTATTTTCCAGCCAAGATACAGATAAACATGATTAGTAATTTTAAATCTGGTGGAGCTTAGTATAGATGGCCTAATAGAATCAGTACTGCACACTGCTACAAAGCCCAAATTATTTTCCAGCCAAGATACAGATAAACATGATTAGTAATTTTAAATCTGGTGGAGCTTAGTATAGATGGCCTAATAGAATCAGTACTGCACACTGCTACAAAGCCCAAATTATTTTCCAGCCAAGATACAGATAAACATGATTAGTAATTTTAAATCTGGTGGAGCTTAGTATAGATGGCCTAATAGAATCAGTACTGCACACTGCTACAAAGCCCAAATTATTTTCCAGCCAAGATACAGATAAACATGATTAGTAATTTTAAATCTGGTGGAGCTTAGTATAGATGGCCTAATAGAATCAGTACTGCACACTGCTACAAAGCCCAAATTATTTTCCAGCCAAGATACAGATAAACATGATTAGTAATTTGAAAGCTTAAATCGGTTTGTGAGGTGATTTTAACCAATCATCAAGCTTTTACTCTCCCCAGGATGACACAGGGGTAGAAAAGTCATTTCGGATCCATGATTTGTTGATCTTTATGAACGTGAGTCTGTCTACATTATCAGTGGAGAGCCGCGTGCGCTTATCTGTCAGCACACCACCAGCAGCGCTGAACACACGTTCAGACAGAACGCTGGCTGCGGGGCATGACAAGATCTCCAAGGCGTAAGTGGCTAGCTCCGGCCATTTATCCAGATTGGAAGCCCAAAAAGAGCAAGGGTCCAGTGACACAGTCATGGCTTCAATGTTTACTTGGAGATACTCCTGTACCATCGTCTCTAGGCGTTGACTATGTGTCAGACTTCTTGTCTCCTGTGGCCTTGCAAAGGATGGGCTAAAAAAGTGGTGAAATGATTCCACAAAATTGATGTTACCAGCAGATACTGTGTTTCTGTTACGGTTTGAGTGCTGAACACTCGACGGTCCCACGGTTGGAAAGTTGGAACTGTGAGATTCAGTACGTGCACCACTGGTGTTTTGTGGAAAAGCACATGTAAGATTCTGCAACAGTCTCTGCTGATACTCCTGCATGCGTGCATCCCTTTCTATGGCAGGAATAATTTCTGCAAATTTACTTTTGTACCGGGGATCTAACAGTGTGGCAACCCAGTAGTCAGGATTATTTCTAATTCTCACAATTTGAGGGTCATGTTGCAGGTAGTGCAGCAAGAAGGCACTCATGTGTCTTGCGCATCAAGGAGCACCAAGTCCCTGTTGTGTTGGTGGCGAGGTAACAATCATGCTTCCTTCCTCTGTCCTCTCCCCCCAACCTCGCACAACAGAAATGTGATCAAGGTCTCCCTCATCTGATGAGTCTTCCATCAGTTCGTCCTCCACTTCTTCCTGGGCTCCTGCACCTTCCTCACTAGTTTGGCTGCTACCATGCGCCCTGGTAAAACCATCTCCCCCACCCTCACATGCCTGCCGCATTGGTGCTGCCGACCCTCTGGACCTTGCAGATGTTAGCCTTTCCGCATACAACTCCTCCTCCTCTACTTCCTCCACCTCCTCTTGTGCCACCACCTGACTCCGAATTCTGTTTAACATGTGCTCCAGCATGTAAATCACCGGAATAGTCATGCTGATAATGGCATCGTCGGCATTAAACATCTTCGTCGCCATTTCAAAACTGTGCAGAAGGGTGCATAGGTCCCTGATCTGAGACCACTCTTCCAGCGTGATTTGCCCCACCTCTGGATCTCGTTGGCCCAGGCTATACGTCAGAACGTATTGCACCAGGGCTTGTCGGTGCTGCCACAGTCGCTGCAACATGTGCAGAGTTGAATTCCATTGGGTAGGCACATCGCATTTTAGCCGGTGAAGTGGCAGGCCCAACGACTTCTGTAGAGATGTAAGTCGCTGAGCTGCGGGATGCGAACGGCGGAAGTGAGCACACAGCGACCGTGCCCTCTGCAGAAGGCCATCTAGTCCGGGATAGTGGGCTAAAAATTGCTGGACAACCAGGTTCAACACGTGAGCCATAGAAGGCACGTGTGTGACATTGCCCCGGCGAAGGGCCGCACCCAGGTTTGCAGCATTGTCGCACACGGCCTTCCCTGGCTTCAGGTCCAGTGGAGACAACCATTCATGAAATTGGTTCTCCACAGCTGACCACAACTCCTCAGCTGTGTGACTCACATTTCCCAGACATTTCAAAGTAAAAACCGCCTGATGACATTGAGCCCTACTGCCAGCATAGTAAGGAGGTGTGCAGGATCCCTTCTGCGCAGTTAGAAAGCTTGTGGCATGACCAGACAGGCTTTGGGTGCAGGTGGAGGACTGAGAGGAGGTTGAGGAGGCAGAAGCAGTGGAGGAACTTTGAGATAAAGAGGATTGACGCACAACTCGTGGGGACGGCATGACTTGGACAGCAGCCCCTTGTCCTGCTGTCACCATAGTTACCCAGTGCCCAGTCAGCGACATGTAACGCCCCTGTCCATGCCTACTCATCCAAGTGTCTGTGGTGAAATGCACCCTGTCACACACAGAGTTTCTCAAAGAAGCGGTGATGTTGTGTGCGACATGCTGGTGGAACGCAGGCACACCTTTCTTTAAGAAGTAGTGCCGACTAGGCATCTGGTACTGGGGCACTGCGACGGACATAAGGTCTCGAAAATCCTCTGTGTCCACCAGGCGGAAAGGCAGCATTTCTGTAGCCAAGAGCTTGCAGATGGTGAAATTCAACCTCTTAGCTTTCTCATGGCTAGGAGGAAATGGTCTTTTACTTGTCCACATCTGAGGGACCGAGGGCTGGCTGTTGTGCTTAGACGGGGTTGATAAGGGTGTCCCCGGCAAACTGCCGGTCTGTGAGGAAGATGCAGGTGGACATGTTAGGGTGCCTTGATCCAAAGGTGGTGCTATCGATGTCGGACAGCGCTCAACACCAGCTGGTGTTACCACCTCCAAAGAAAATGATGACCTGCCAATCACGCTAGCTGTTGCGGGTAAAGAGGTGGCAGGTCTGCGCCCCAAAACAGGTGTGACTGCTGTCCCCATCCCCAGTTACAGAGGATGAAGAGGCCGCGGATGCACAAGATGTGGCAGACGGCGGCTGGCCCGGCCGGCTAGGCTGCATTGTAGCACAGTGAGCTTCCCACTGCAACTTATGCTTCATGTCCATGTGCCGGTTCATGCATGAAGTACTCAAACTATGTATTTTTTGGCCTCTACTTAGCTTTTGCTGACAAATGTTACAGATAACACGAGTTGGGTCATCTTTATCGATCTGAAAAAATGCCCAGGCTATGCAAGGCTTAGCACCCATGCGACCTGAAGAGCCACCACGACTTGTGGTGAGAGGCAGAGTTGTGTTTGAGGATGCAGTTGTTGACGTGCTTCCAGTACTACGTCTCTGTCCAGGAAGGCGCAACCTGACCTCGTCGTCACTAGCATTCTCCTCCACCTCCTCTGCTGACCTCATCTCTTGGCTGACTGTGGGTTGACAGTAAGTGGGATCTCCAACCTCATCATCATCACCCTGTGTGTTATTACACCCGTCGTCCTCAGAGCCAACCTGTTCCTGCCCTGACAAAAAACTCAAGTTGTCGCTCCAATCAGGTATTTGAGTCTCATCATCGTCTTCCTCATTGTCTCCACCAACAGGAGTTACAGTTTGGGAATGAGGGTCTACATTATGGTCAGAACCTTCTGCGTCTGGTCCTGGATCCGACTCATAAAGATTCTGGGCATCAGTGCAGATCATTTCCTCGTCTGGATTCACAGAAGCACTGGAGCCGACCTCTGATTCCCAGGCTATAGTATGAGTAAACAGCTCTGCAGACTCAACCATCTGTTCTACCTCATACTCAGACTGGCAGCTGGAGATTTGGGAGCTGTGAGGAAGCAAGTGCAATTGGGATGACACCTCTGAGGACTGGAGTATTTGTGAGGTTGAAGTTGATGTGGAGGAGAGCCCACTTAAAGGAGCACTTGATATCCGTTGAAGCACCTGCTGTTTTTGTCCCTCATCTGGAATCTGTAGCGATTGGCATTGTCCGCTAAAAGAAGTAGACATTTTAGTTTGGCTGGAAGATGGTCTTTCTTCTGCAGATGTTACTGTTGCTTTAACACCTACCCCACAGACACAACCTTTTTTCCCCTTCCCAACACGCCTATTCCCCTTTCCACCAGCAGCAGGCCTTTTTCCACCCATTTTGGTGGTTAACTAATTCACAACTCTGGAGTTGTTGGCACAAAAAAACAATGGATGGGAACCGAGCAGAGCTGAGTGGCCAAACTGTGGTATTAGGCCAAAACTATTGGCTGGGTTAGATGCAGAAAAAAATTATATTCAATTTGTAACCTGATGGAGGTCAGTATAGATGGACTAATAGACCAAGTCCCACACACTGCTAGAAGCCCAAATATTTTTTCAGAGCTAGATGCAGATAAAAATTATTTTTAATTTGCAACCTGATGGAGGTCAGTATAGATGGACTAATAGACCAAGTCCCACACACTGCTAGAAGCCCAAATATTTTTTTCAGAGCTAGATGCAGAAAAAAATTATATTGAATTTGCAACCTGATAGAGGTCAGTATAGATGGACTAATAGACCAAGTCCCACACACTGCTAGAAGCCCAAATATTTTTTCAGAGCTAGATGCAGATAAAATTATTTTTAATTTGCAACCTGATGGAGGTCAGTATAGATGGACTAATAGAACAAGTCCCACACACTGCTAGAAGCCCAAATATTTTTTCAGAGCTAGATGCAGATAAAAATTATATTCAATTTGCAACCTGGTGGAGGTCAGTATAGATGGACTAATAGAACAAGTCCCACACACTGCTAGAAGCCCAAATATTTTTTCAGAGCTAGATGCAGAAAAAAATTATATTCAATTTGCAACCTGATGGAGGTCAGTATAGATGGACTAATAGAACAAGTCAAACACACTGCTAGAAGGCAAAATATTTTTTCAGAGCTAGATGCAGAAAAAAATTATATTCAATTTGCAACCTTATGGAGGTCAGTATAGATGGACTAATAGAATGATGCTATGCCCAAAAGGTTTTACTTCACTAGGTGCAGTAAAAAATTGGTATTCTATACACAGGTGGTGTAGCTTGCAACACAGATAGGCTACTCCACTGATTAACACACTCTACAATAGGCCAAAAAGGATTAGCTTTGCTAGATTTAACCAAATGCTGTGAAAAAAACTTGCACAGCACTGGCACAGACCTGCCTGGCAAAAACTGATAGGAACTGATGTAACTTAGTCCTGAAAAGGACTGCAATTACAATTAGTCTTTACTCCCAACCTATCTATTTAGGAGCACAGACCTGCCTGATAAAAGTCGTAGGAAATGCTGTAACCTAGTCCTTAAAAGGACTGCAATCACAACTATTCCCTACTCCCAAGCTATCTGTAGATTTGTGCGAAAATTGGCTTGAAATTAGCAAGGTATAGCGCACACAGCAACAGCGGTGCCGTCTAACACGCAGCTGCAGCAGTGAGAAAATGGTGGCGACGGGGAAAATGGCTGCCCCTTATAGGGCAAGGACATGTGACATACACTGCCAATGACACATGCCCTTGCTTGTGCGAAAAAAAGCACTTCGCTCCGTGTGTGCGCTGCTGATAGGCTGACAGATTGCACCTCCCCACTGTAAATGCGGGAAAGAGAAAAAAAAATGGAGATCTTCATTGTTCCTGCAGAGATCCATCCCCTGCCCCTCCCCCCGCCCCGCTGTACACTCAAACTGCGTATTAACATTAATTTTCATCATTACTGAGAAAAAATCCAGTTATGATTTTGGTGCACGAACAGATATCGAACATAACCTCGAACAGCCGAATTTTTTTCAATTCGTTCGTGCTCGCCGATCGGCTCGAACACCGCCCAAAACAGCTCAAATTTGAGATTGGCGAACAGTTCGAGTCGAACATCGCTCATCTCTAATCACTAGTAGCTACTCATAGTGCCTCACAAGCAGTTATGTTTTCACCCTTTACTTGCTGATGCACTCTTTACAGTTAAAGGGAACCTGTGATGTCCTAGCTACTATCTACACTGCCCCTGTAGAGTTGTTAGTGATGCAATGTGCATCACTAATAAGCTTTTTTTCATTAAAGTTAGTGGTATTATAATGATTTTATAACCTTTTATATACTTTGTATTACCTGCTCGTTTTCAGTCATAGGGGTGTGATTCTCACATTCAGTCACTGTTGGTGCCGCCCACGTATTTAAATATTGCTACCGGCAAGCGCTATTATTGTGGGGTGCATGCGCATTTCTACATGTCCGGCCGCTGGTCCCGCGCCTGCACAGTGAGGCTGTGTGGTTACCATCTTCACTGCGCATGGATTATGTTCGCCGCGCGTGCGCAATGAGGATGTGTAGCTCGCGGCTTCACTGCACATGCATGGAGAACAGAGGGTCCACAAGCCACAAATATGACAGTGATGCTCTAGACCACAAATGTCAAACTCTGGCCCACGGGGTGAGTATATTTAGCCCGCGATGCCAGTTGGGGCCATTTTTCTGTATGGAGGGCTATGTGGGACCATTATGTTGCATGGAGCACTGTGTGTAGCCATTATACTGTATGGAGCACTATGTAGGGACATTATACTATATGGAGCACTATGTGGTGCCATTATACTATATGGAGCACTATGTGGGGCCCATTATACTGTATAGAGCACTATGTGGGGCCATTATGCTGTATGAAGCACTATGTGAGGCCATTATACTGTATGGAGCACTATGTGGGGCCATTATACTATATGGAGCACTATGTGAGGCCATTATACTGGCCCACAGGGTGAGTATATTTAGCCCGCGATGCCAGTCGGGGCCATTTTTCTGTATGGAGGACTATGTGGGACCATTATGTTGTATGGAGCACTATGTGGGGCACTATGTGGGGCCATTATACTATATAGAGCACTATGTGGGGCCATTACACTAGGTAGAGCACTATGTGGGGCCATTACACTATATGGAGCACTATGTGGGGCCATTATACTATATGGAGCACTATGTGGGACCCATTATACTATATGGAGCACTATGTGGGGCCATTATACTGTATGGAGCACTATGTGGGGACATTATACTATATGGAGCACTATGTGGTGCCATTATACTATATGGAGCACTATGTGGGGCCCATTATACTGCATAGAGCACTATGTGGGGCCATTATGCTGTATGAAGCACTATGTAAGGCCATTATACTGTATGGAGCACTATGTGGGGCCATTATACTATATGGAGCACTATGTGAGGCCATTATACTGGCCCACAGGGTGAGTATATTTAGCCCGCGATGCCAGTCGGGGCCATTTTTCTGTATGGAGGACTATGTGGGACCATTATGTTGTATGGAGCACTGTGTGGAGCACTATGTGGGGCAATTATACTATATAGAGCACTATGTGGGGCCATTACACTAGGTAGACTACTATGTGGGGCCATTACACTATATGGAGCACTATGTGGGGCCATTATACTATATGGAGCACTATGTGGGGGCCATTATACTGTATGGAGCACTATGTGGGGCCATTATACTACATGGAGCACTATGTGGTGCCATTATACTATATGGAGCACTATGTGGGGCCATTATACTATATGGAGCACTACGTGGGGCCATTATACTATATGGAGCACTATGTGGGGCCATTATACTATATGGAGCACTATGTGGGGCCCATTATACTGTATGGAGGACTATGTGGGGCCATTATGCTGTATGAAGCACTATGTGGGGCCATTATACTATATGGAGCACTATGTAGGGCCATTATACTGTATGGAGGTTGGCCCTCGACTTTGTCCAAGCTTTTAATTTTGGCCCTCTGTATATTTTGACATTGACATTCCTGCTCTAGACTCAAGCAACCTAAATGCCAGTCATGCACTAGACATGTGCCACATAAGTGAAATGTACACATTAGGCACATGCCTCATGCAAACCTGTCACACAATGGTTGCATTCCACATAGACTCCACATAAACACATGTCATATAGATGGCAGCCATGCACCAGAGACTTACCACACAAACTCCAGTCACCCACTAAAAAATTCCATTAACACACTAGTCAAGCACTACACACATTTTTTCTGTTGCTCAGCTGTACTGTCCGGCCTACGAGCGCTATACTGCTGAACTAGCGCTCCTTGCCCCCCAAAAGAAATTCAAGGGATTCTGTGCTCCAAAATCCAAATGCCGCCCTGCCTTCTGAGCCCCACAGTGTGCCTAAACCACATTTAGAGTCCACATGCTTGTGAGGGATATAATTTCCAAAATGGGGTAATTTGAGGGGGGATTCTGCTCTTCTGGCACTTAGCGGTTCGATATATATGAAGTCCACAAACTATTCTAGGAAAATGTGCACACCAGGAGTCAAATAACGCTCTGTTCCTGCCAACTCTCTCAGTGTGGGTAAGCAGTACAATACAGCCACATATGGGGTATTGCCATGTTCAGCAGAAATTGTGGGACAAATTTTGGTGCCGTTTTTACCCATTTCCCAGTGTGAAAATGTAAAATCTGGGGGTAAAACAAGATTTTTGTCATAAAAATGTAACTATTTTTTCTTCACTGCCCAATGGTATAAACTTTTGTGACCCACTTGTGGTGTCAATATAATGACTGCACCCCTAGATGAATTCATTGAGAGGTGTAGTTTGTAAAATGAGGTCTCTTATGGGAGGTCTGCTGTTCTGGCACCTCAGGGGCTTTGCCAATATGACATAGCACCTGAAAACCAGTCCAGCAAAATCTTAACTCCAATATGGCACTTCTTCCCTTCTGAGCTTTGCACTGTGCCTCAAAAATAGTTTTCCCACACACATGGGGTATTGGCACACTCAGGAGAAATTACACAACAAATTTTGGGGTTCATTTTCTCCTGTTATCCTTGCAAATATAAAAAATCTGGGGCTAAGAGAATTTTTTTGTGGGAAAAATTACATTTTTTTTTTTTCACGGCTCTACGTTATAAACTTCTGTGAAGCACCTGGGGGTTCAAGTTGCTCACCATACATCTAGATACATTCCTTGAGGTGTCTAGTTTCCAAAATGGAGTTATTTATGGGAGGGTTTCTACTGGTTGGGCACATCAAGGGCTCTCCAAACATGATATGGTGTCCGCTCTCGATTCCAGCCTTTTGTGTTCAAAAAGTTAAACAGTGCTCCTTCCCTTCCGAGCCCTGCAGTGCACCCAAACCGTGGTTTTCCCTCACATATGTGGTATTGCTGTGCTCAAGAGAAATTGCAAAACAATTTTCTCCTCATTCCCTTGTGAAGATAAAAAATTTGGGGCTAAAAAATCATTTTTGTGGAAAAAATGTGATTTATTATTTTACGGCTCTATGTTATAAACTTCTGTGAAGCATCTTGGGTCTCAAGATGCTCGCCACAGATCTAGATAAGTTCCTTGAGGGGTCTAGTTTCCAAAATGGTGTCACTTGTTGGGAGTTTCTACTGTTTAGGCACATCAGGGGCCCTCCAAATGCAACTTGGCATCTGCTCTCGATTCCAGCCAATTTTGTGCGCAAAAAGTCAAACGGTGCTCCTTCCCTTCCGAGCCCCGCCGTGCGCCCAAACAGTTGTTTTCCTCCACACATGGGGTATAAGCGTGCTCAGGAAAAATTGCATAACAACTTGTGTGGTCCTTTTTCTCCTGTTACCTTTGTTAAAATAAAAAAATTGGGGCTAAAAGAACATTTTTGTGGAAAAAAATAGATTTTTTTATTTTTACGGCTCTACATTATAAACTTCTGTGAAGCACCTTGGGATTCAAGGTGCTCATCACAAATCTAGATAAGTTCCCTGAGGGGTCTAGTGTTAGAACTCTCCTGTTAGGTTTTTTCTATCTTGCTGGTCACATCACCTTTGTTGCCTATTTAATCCTGCTCCGCCCTCCTGGCCTTGCTGGACTTCATTGTAATTTCTACTCTTAAGCTTGCCTGGTGCTTAGTTACCTTTCTCAGTCAGTTTAGCTAGGTCTTCGGACCTTTAAGTTCTATGTTGTGTGTTTGTCTTTTACTGCTACAATTTCTTCTAGGAGGTGTCCAACTTTATCCCAGTCCCTAGTTCTTGTAGGAATCCCTCCCTTGCATCTATAGGTCTTCGTACAGACTAGCCGAGGACTTTAGCGGGTCTGATTGCAGGATCAGGTTCCCCGTTACATCATAGGGATCTAGCTTAGTTCTATTGTAGGGACAGATCTCCTTTCTTTCCTTAGTGCTTGTAGCAGATCATAACAGTAAGTCCAGCCCAAAAATATCTCTAAGGAAAGACCTCCAGTTTCCATCATGGTGTCGGTTCAGGATTTGGCTCAACGCCTGCAGGGACTCTCTCTGGAGGTGGCCGAGCTCCAACAACACGTGATTAGCTGTTCTGGAGCACATTTTGTGGAGCCAAAGGTACGTTTGCCTGATTTATTTTTTGGTGATTAACAAGAATTTTTTTCCTTTAAAAATGCTTGTTTGTTGTATTTTCGTTTGAGACCCAGATCCTCTGGTGATGAATCACAGCGCATAGGGTTCATAATGTCACTTTTGCGCAAAGAACCTCAGGGATGGGCCTTTTCTCTCCAACCTAGCGATCCATGCTTTAGATCAGTGGATAGTTTTTTTTTCTGCTTTGGGTTTGTTGTATGATGATCCTGATCGTGTCTCATCAGCTGAGACTGAATTGAGACGTTTGAGGCAGGGATCAGGTAATGTGGAAAAATATTGTTCTCACTTCTGTCGGTGGTCTTCCCAGGTGGGGTGGAACGATTCAGCTTTGAAAAGTTTGTTTCTTGCGGGGCTAGGTGAAAGGGTTAAGAATTTGCTGATTGCTTATCCCACACCTGGAAACTTGCAGGAGGCAATGCAATTAGCTATACGGGTGGACAGGAGACTGCGTGCAAGGGTTAATGAGAGTAAATCCTCTGCCATGTCAGCTCCGAGTCTTGAGAGGGTCTGTACTGACATTGGAGAGCCGATGGAGATTGGGGCGATGGCACCCCGCTCTCAGGAAAAAGACCGCAAGTCTTCTGAAGGTTTGTGCTTTTATTGCGGGAAATCTGACCAATTTATTAAGAACTGTGTGCTTCGTATGAACAAAGAAAAAAAAAAGGTCAGTTACGCCCGTATAGCCTGTTTAAACACTAAGGGGGTATTTCTTTCTGCTACTACTGCTGCTCAGGAAGAATTTATTGAATTTCGGGTATTTGTGGATTGTGGTTCTACTCTGAATGTGATTGATGGGGGATTCTTGGAAAAACTTAAATTAAAACCCAAACCTTTGTCATCCCCTATTGCTGTGGTTTCTGTTGATGGCTCCCCCTTGAAGAGTGTTACTCACAAGGTCTGTGAATTTCCCCTCACTATTAATGGTATTCACCAAGAAAATTTGGATTTGGTAGTATTAAATAATTTGCCTTCTCCAGTATTTTTGGGGTTACCCTGGTTAAAATTGCACAATCCTGTACTGGATTGGTCTACCAATGAAATTAAGTCCTGGAGCCCTAAGTGTTATGACAAGTGTTGTAACGGACGTATTGCTGCGGTGGAAAAAGGGGAATTACCTGTACCTATTCAGGATTTTTGGAGAGTTTTTTCTGAGGAGGAGTCACAAATTTTGCCTCCCCATAGAGACTATGATTGTACCATTGAATTTGTCCCTGGAGCGACTCTTCCTAAAAGTCGTTTATTTAATCTTACTATTCCTGAGAGAAAGGCTTTGGAGGAATACATACAGACAAGCTTGGCCGCCGGTCACATTAGGCCTTCCAAGTCTCCTGTGGCTGTTGGATTTTTTTTTGTTAAAAAAAAGGACGGAGGTTTACGTCCTTGTCTGGATTTTCGTGAGATTAATTAAATTACTGTACGCAATCCTTACCCACTGCCATTGATTCCTGATTTGTTTAACCAGTTAGTGGGGGCCAAGTGGTTCTCTAAAATTGATCTCCGGGGGGCATACAATTTGTTGTGCATGAAGGAGGGTGATGAATGGAAGACTGCTTTTAACACTCCTGTGGGTCATCTTGAGAATCTGGTTATGCCTTTTGGTCTTACCAATGCTCCAGAATTTTTTCAGAATCTTATTAATGACATCCTTAGACCTTTGATCGGCAAAAATGTGGTTGTGTATTTGGATGACATTTTGATTTATTCGCCTGACCTGGAGTCTCATTGGCGGAGTGTACGTGAGGTATTGCAGTTATTGATTGACAATTCGCTTTTTGCTAAGCTGGAGAAATGTGAGTTCGCTGTACAGAGAATTAGTTTTGTGGGCTACATTATCTCCAGCGAGGGCTTTGAGATGGACCCGGTGAAAGTTCAAGCTGTGCAGGAATGGCCTAGGCCTATTGGTTTGAAATCGATACAGAGAATTTGGATTTCGCCAATTATTACAGAAAATGTAATTAAAAATTTTTCTATTATTGTCAAACCACTGACCGATCTCACCAGGAAAGGTGCTAATGCGGTTCAGTGGACTACTGAGGCCATTGAAGCTTTTGTGTTTCTAAAGGAGAGGTTCAGCTCTGCCCCCATCCTTATGCAGCCTGATGTGACTAAGCCATTTTTGGTTGAGGTTGATGCTTCTTCGGTGGGGGTCGGTGCGGTGTTGTCTCAGAAAAACAAGGATGGAGTACATCCCTGTGCTTTTTTTTCAAAAAAATTTTCTGAGACTGAACTTAATTACGATATTGGTAATCGGGAATTGCTAGCTATTAAACTCGCATTTGAACACTGGCGTCATCTCTTGGAAGGTGCTGAATTTCCCATTCAGGTTTTCACTGACCATAAAAATCTGATCTATCTTGATGCTGCCAAGCGCTTGAATGCCCGTCAGGCTAGGTGGGCACTTTTTTTCTCGCGGTTTAATTTTTCCGTTACTTACATCCTGGGTACCAAGAATGTTAAAGCTGATGCTTTGTCTCGCAGCTTTTCTCCCATGGTCGGTGCTGAGGAGGAGGGGAGCATTTTACAAGAAGGTGTTGTGATTGCTGCATTGGTCTCCGTTTTGGAAGATGAGATTCTTAAAGCCCAGGAGAATGCCCCATCTAACACTCCCCATGGGAGGTTGTTTGTGCCTAGGACCTTTAAGAGAGATTTGTTTGTTGAGTGTCATGAGTCTCGGTTGGCAGGTCATCCAGGAATTTCTGAGACCAAGAGACTTGTGGGTCGCAGATTTTGGTGGCCTGGATGGCAGAAGGAAGTCATTAAGTGGGTGCGTCAATGTACGGTGTGTGCTAGATCTAAGTCTTCACATACTCCTGCAGCGGGGTTGCTTTGCCCTCTGGAGGTTCCTAGTGCACCTTGGACACATCTGGCTATGGACTTTATTACTGACCTTCCCCCCTCTGAGGGTTTCACAGTCATCTGGGTGGTCGTTGACCGCTTTAGCAAGATGTGTCACTTGGTTCCTTTCATCAAACTGCCCTGCGCTAAGACACTCGCTAAGGCCTTTGTCAAGGAAATTGTCAGACTACATGGCGTTCCTACTGACAATGTTTCGGATAGGGGACCTCAGTTCATGGCTCGTTTTTGGCGTGCTTTTTGTGACAGGTTGGGAGTTCATTTGTCGTTTTCATCCGGATATCATCCTGAGTCTAATGGCCAGACAGAAAGGAAAAATCAGGATGTTGAGCAGTTCTTGCGTTGTTTTGTGGCAGACAATCAGGAGGGGTGGTCTGAGTTTCTGCCACTTGCTGAGTTTGCTCTTAACAACCATACATCCTCTTCTGCTGGTTGTTCGCCTTTTTTTTGTTGTTCTGGGAGACATCCGTCTTTTGGGTCATTCTCCAAATTGGTATCGGCTGTGCCTGAGGAGGAGAGTTTTTCCGGTGATTTGGAGAGAGTTTGGACGGATGTGCGTGGTAATCTTCAGGAGGCTAACAAAAAATCTAAGAGGTGCTTTGATAGGAAACGGCAAGAGGTTTTGTTTGCTATTGGTGACATGGTTTGGTTGTCCTCTAAGAATCTGCAGTTGAGGATTCCTTCTAAAAAATTGGGTCCCAAGTTTGTAGGGCCCTTTAAGGTGCTTCAGGTAGTTAACCAATCTGCTGTTAGGTTGGAGGTTCCTACCTCCTGGAAGATTAATCCGGTGTTTCATGTTTCTCTGTTGAAAAGAGCTTATGTGTCGGATGGAGACGCCTCTGCCACTGTTCCTCCGGTGGTGGAGGACGGGGAATACGAAATTTCCCGCATCCTAAATTCTAGACAGTATAGAGGGAGTTTGCAGTATCTCGTCGCTTGGAAGGGTTTCGGACCCGAGGATAACTCATGGGTGAGAGCGGATGATGTTTCTGCTTCCAGACTTGTCAGAGCGTTTCACAAGAGGTTTCCTGATAAGCCTGGGCCTAGGGGATCCGGAGGATCCTCATAGAAGAGGGGGTACTGTTAGAACTCTCCTGTTAGGTTTTTTCTATCTTGCTGGTCACATGACCTTTTTTGCCTATTTAATCCTGCTCCGCCCTCCTGGCCTTGCTGGACTTCATTGTAATTTCTACTCTTAAGCTTGCCTGGTGCTTAGTTACCTTTCTCAGTCAGTTTAGCTAGGTCTTCGGACCTTTATGTTCTATGTTGTGTGTTTGTCTTTTACTGCTACAATTTCTGCTAGGAGGTGTCCAACTTTCTCCCTGTCCCTAGTTCTTGTAGGGATCCCTTCCTTGCATCTATAGGTCTTCGTACAGACTAGCCGAGGACTTTAGCGGGTCTGATCGCAGGATCAGGTTCCCCGTTACATCGTAGGGATCTAGCTTAGTTCTATTGTAGGGACAGATCTCCTTTCTTTCCTTAGTGCTTGTAGCAGATCATAACATCTAGTTTCCAAAATGGGGTTACATGTGGGGGGTTTCCACTGTTTAGGCATATCAGGGGTTCTCCAAACGCGACAAAGCGTCCACTCCAGATTCCAGCCAATTTTGCATTGAAAAAGTCAAATGATGCTCCTTCCCTTCCAAGCCCTGCCATGCACCCAAACCGTGTTTTTTCCCTTTTTCCCCACATATGGGGTATTGGCGTACTCAGGAGAAATTGCAGAAAAATATTGTGGTCCATTTTTTTCTGTTACTCTTGTGAAAATAAAAAAATTGGGTCTTAAGTTACATTTTTGTGAAAAAAGTTAACTGTTAATTTTTTCCTTTTACATTGCTTCAGTTCCTGTGAAGCACCTGAAGGGTTAATAAACTTCTTGAATGTGGTTTTGAGCACCTTTAGGGGTGAAGTTTTTAGAATGGTGTCACTTTTGGGTATTTTCAAAGTTATTTCAAATGTGATGTAGTCGCTAAAAAAATAGTTTTGTAAATTCTGTTGGAATAATGAGAAATCACTGATCAACTTTTAACCCTTATAACTTCCTAACAAAAAAATGTGTGCTGATGTAAAGTAGACATGTGAGGAATGTTATTTATTAGCCATGTTGTCTAACATAACTCTCTGATTAAAGGGCATAAAAAAGTTTGAAAATTGTGACATTTTCTAAATTTTTGCCAAATTTAAGATCAAATCAAATAATTTTTACTACTATCATGAAGTACAATATATCACGAAAAAACAATCTCAGAATCAGCGGGATCCATTGAAGCGTTTCAGAGTTATTACCTCATAAAGTGACCCTGGTCAGATTTAAAAAATGAGGCCTGGTCATTTATCTACAAAGTGACTTGATTCTTAAGGGGTTAAAGTTAATGTGCAGATGAAATAGCTGGATCTTGGGTCTGTACAAGTATGTACAACCCCTGGCAAAAATTATGGAATCACCAGGTGTGGAGGATGTTCATTCAGTTGTTTAATGTTGTTGAAAAAAAGCAGATCACAGACATGGCACAAAAATAAAGTCATTTCAAATGGCAACTTTATGGCTTTAAGAAACACTAAAAGAAATCAAGAAAAAAAATGTGGTACTCAGTAAGGGTAATTTTTTTCAGACCAAGCAGAGGGAAAAAATTATGGAATCACTCAATTCTGAGGAAAAAATTATGGAAGCACCCTGTAAATTTTCATTTCCAAAACTAACACCTGCATCAAATTAGATCTGCTCGTTAGTCTGCATCTAAAAAGGAGTGATCACACCTTGGAAAGCTGTTGCACCAAGTGGACTGACATGAGTCATGGCTCCAACACGAGAGATGTCAGTTGAAACAAAGGAGAGGATTATCAAACTCTTAAAATAAGGTAAATCATCACGCAATGTTGCAAAAGATGATGGTTGTTCACAGTCAGCTGTGTCTAACATCTGGACCAAATACAAACATGCGAAGGTTGTTAAAGGCAAACATACTGGTAGACCAAGAAAGACATCAAAGCGTCAAGACCGGAAACTTAAAGCAATATGTCTCCAAAACAGGAAATGCACAACAAAACAAATGAGGAACGAATGGGAGGAAACTGGAGTCAATGTTTGTGACCGAACTGTAAGAAACCGCCTAAAGGAAATGGGATTTACATACAGAAAAGCTAAACAAAAGCCATCATTAACACCTAAACAGAAAAAAACAAGGTTACAATGGGCTAAGGAAAAGCAATCGTGGACTGTGGATGACTGGATGAAAGTCATATTCAGTGATGAATCACAAATCTGCATTGGGCAAGGTGATGATGCTGGAACTTTTGTTTGGTGCCGTTCCAATGAGATTTCTAAAGATGACTGCATGAAGAGAACATGCAAATTTCATGCCAGCAGAGGTCAGGCTCACAAATGATGTAGACAGGATGTTCATATGGCATGAAATTCCCATGCTTTACGCTTTCTGAGATGCTACCGTGGGCAGATACTTACATATACAACCCCTGGCAAAAATTATGGAATCACCGGGCTCGGAGGATGTTCATTCAGTTGTTTAATGTTGTTGAAAAAAAGCAGATCACAGACATGGCACAAAACTAAAGTCATTTCAAATGGTAACTTTAGGGCTTTAAGAAACACTAAAAGAAATCAAGATTAAAAATGTGGTACTCAGTAAGGGTCATTTTTTTCAGACCAAGCAGAGAGAAAAAATTATGGAACACACCAGTCAAGCACTACACACATTTCACAGACACTGATGCAATAGACACATGCCACATAAGCACCAGTCACAAACAAGACACATTACATTCATGCGACTGGCACTACTCAAAGTTCATATGTCAGTCACTCACGGGCAGCATGAATCAGAGCCTGGCTGGGTTGCAGGACTGCAGCCAGGTATGTTTTTCTCTGAAATACGTTTTAGAGAAAACATAATTTTAAGAGCCACCATGGACCATAAGGAGAGACAAGACTACACCGCTCCTCTCCAGTTTCTCCTTGCACCGGTCCAGGTGATTGACAGATCTCTCCCATCTTTTTCAGTGAGCATTTGTGACGTTTAGGGTATGCTCACAAGATCATATAACATGCCTGAGTGTTGTCTGATTTTTATCAGATAGCAGTCTGCCCAATGTTATTCTAAGGGGCAGTGCCGACTATTGCTTTTTCATGACGATTCTATTTACACGCACCCATACAAGTCTATGAGTGTGTGTAAAACATCGGACTGCACTTAGATGTCTTCCGATTGCAGTCCAATTTAATTTAATTTAAGAAATTAAGTTTTCCGTTTTCGTGCACTTGTGCTGCGATCCTCTCAAGCGAGAGAATTGGATCACACTAAGATGACACTCAGATCAAAGTTTGACATAATTGGCCCGATTCTCTCGCATGAGAGAAAATGAGACCGTCTTACCGCAGCCTTATTCATATAGATAGTTAATAGAGCAATGGTCACACAATCTCATTAACACCCCATTATCACATGGAACTTTGGGAGCCTGTTCTCATGACTGATGTGGATAAATTAAAAAGTTAACAAGTGCGGGATTTTGGGTCTACTTAAAATTGAAAAATAAATAATAGATCCACTTAAATAATTGTTTTCGAGTAACTTCATTGATTGCAGCAAACACATTTAAAAATGTATATGTAATCTGCTTTTATAAAATTCCAGTTGATGTTTGAACAAATGTATACCCAGACAGATTAGCCGTCTAATTCAGTATGTGCAGGCACTTCGAGAAATTGCTTGGAATTTGTACAGTCCTTTAATCAGTGGAATTAGAGTTTGACTTATGAATGAAAGCATTCACATTTCCTCTGTTGTGCCAGGAAAGTATTAATTCTAGTGAACTTCACTCCTGTAGTTAACAGAAGACACCTTTCTTACCCCAGTGTAGTTACCATTAACCTCTTCACGCCATGGCCATTTTCCGTTTTTTTTTTGTTTCTTTTTTCTTCCCCTTCTTCCACGAGCCATAACTTTTTTATATTTCAGTCAATATAGCCGTATGAGAGCTTGTTTTTTTGTGGGACAAATTGTACTTTTGAATGGCACCATTGATTTTACCATATACAGTAATGTGAAAAAGTGTTTGACCCCTTCCTGATTTCTTATTCTTGATTGCAGTTGTTGTTGCTAAGGGTGGCCCAACCAGTTATTAGGTTTTGGGGGCAATCACTTTTTTCACACAGGGCCTTGTAGGTTTGGATTTCTTTTTCCCTTAATAATACAGACCTTCATTTAAAAACTGCATTTTGTGTTTAATTGTGTTACCTTTGTCTAATATTTAAATTTGTTTTGTGACCTGAAACATTTAAGTGTGACAAACATGCAAAAGAATAAGAAATTAGGAAGGGGGCCAACACTTTTTTCACACCACTGTAGTTTACTGGAAAACAGGGAAAAAAAATCCAAGTGTTGTGAAATTGCAAAAAAAAATGCAAGTCCACAATTGTTTTTTGGGTTTTTCATTTACCATGTTCACTATATGATAAAACTAACCTAGCAATATAATTCCCCAGGACAGCATGAGTGCTCAGATACCAAATATGTATAGTTTATTTTTAATTATAGTGGTGAAAAAAAATTCCAAAATTTGTATGAAAAAAAGTTTTGTGTGTTTGTCTCCATATTTCAAAACCCCTAGTGTTTCTATTTTTTGGGATCTGAGGTTGGGTGAGGGCTTATTTTTTGCGCCCTGAGCTGATGTTTTTATTGATACCAGATTGGGGTAGATACAATGTTTTGAACGCTTCCTATTGCAATGTTGCTGCGGCCAAATAAACACAATTCTAGTGTTTCGATTTTTTTTTCTTGATACGTTGTTTACCGATCTGATTAATTCATTTATTTTATATTTTGACAGATCAGATATTTCTGAACGCAATACCAAATATGTGTATTTTTTAAAAATTGTTTTATTTTCAATGGAGCAAAACGGGAGTGATTCAAACTTTTGTGTTTTTTTATTATATTTTTAAAAACTTTTTTTCACTTTTTACTGAATTTAATAGTTTCCTTAGGAGACTTGAAGTTGCAATCATCCCATCGCCTGTGCTATACATAGCAATGCTTCTTTACTAAAAAAATGCAGGTGGAGCTTGGCTGAAGAGAATGTGGCCACCTAGAGCGTGACAAAATTTACATTAGAAATTAGTATAAATTACAGCGCAAATCAATGCCAGCCAAGCTGATATAGATTTAGTTTTCTGGTGAATAGACAGCCAGAAATGTCTCTAATTTGGGAAATATTACTATACTCCACTGCTGCCGCCCCCACATTATCGCTTGGCTGGAATTCTACTGAACCCTGTATTCTGGCCTCTAGCCTTGATATATGCTGTAGATGTGATTTAGTAAGTAGACATATGACATACTGTATTGGTTATAGCATTACCATGTGGTGGGTATGCTGTTCTTATTTTCGACGATCCACAAGCGATAAGTTAAAGGGGTTTTCCCACGAAGAAAGGTTAATTTTAATCACTAGATCTTGAAATAACAATAAGTTCCACAATTGGATGAATTATAAAAAAATGTTCCTGTGCTGAGAAAATCTTATAAATGTGCAGCTACAATGTACTGTGTAATGGCTGTGTCTGACCGTACAGGAACATGGTCTGATCACAATAACAAAAAAGATGTGATCAGCTCACCCATCCACGAGTGCACAGGATCCCAATTCCAAGGAAAAGCAGTCCGTAAAAAGAAGGGAGTTGATCCAGCACTCCAGTATTCCATCAGTAAAAACATGGTTCAAAGGAAAATCCCCATCATTAAATGGATAAATGTATCCTTCAAGGAGAAAGTCCCAAGAGAAATATTCAAAGTTGGTGGTCTGATCACACCACAGCTCCTGGGCAATGGGGGGGGGGGAGCAAAAAAGTATACAGACATTACAGCATGGGATCACAAATGATTCTTTCTTTGAAGTAAAACATTGTTTAAAAAAAGGCAGGGGAATGTTTTACCTCACAAAAAGAATCATTTGCGATCTATGCTGTCCTGTCTGTATATCCTTTTGTTTCTTCTCCTGCCCAGGAGCTGTGGTATGATCAGACCATGCTCCTGTATGGTCACACACAGCCATTACACAGTACACAGGAGGGGCATATTTATAAGATTATCTCAGCACAGGAACATTTCATTTAAACACATCTAATTGTGGAACTTATTATTATTCCAAAATCTATTGATTAAAATGAACTTTTGTTAGTGGAAAAACCCTTTAACATAAAAATCTGAGCTAAAATGGGCATGATTCATTGAGGATTTCCAGCTTCAGATTTCCCTGTAGATTACTCCAATTTTATGCCGAAATTTTTCACAGCAAATTCAATGTGCTGTGAGGATTATTTGATGCCGGAGCAGGAAGTCATGTGACCGCAAGTATGCGATTTGCATACTTCTGGCCACATTGCCGCTAGATGTGTCCAGCCTTGCTCAATACACTTGCATTGAGCGAGGTCGCACCTACTTAGTCAGCACATGACCGCTTGTATGCAGTCACGTTCCCTGCACTCCCGGAACCGGAGAATCCTCACAGCGTGCAGTGCTCATGCTGTGATGATTCACAAGTCTGCAGTCACATAGAGTGACTGCAGACTTGTACCCTAAGGCCAGACATCCCCTTAAAGCTTTCAACAGACTATTCCGTCTGTAGCTCTTTTCTTTGTTTTATGTAGATTTGTGCCCAAAAGGGGTAAAATAGACAAAAGGCACAACCATGTAAAGTTTTGTAAAGGATATTTTGAGTTGGTAATGAATAAAATATAGCTGTTCATTTTATGAGATATGCTAAGTAAAATTTCATATAACGGCTCCAAGCGGAGACTCTTCCTCTTATTATGTTTTTTGAGGATTTATTACCTTAAATATATCTTAAAAAATCAGAACAAACAATAGAAGCATTTGTAATAGCACAATCAATATAAAGGCACCACAAGACCGTTTAGCGGTGTAGTTTTCCCTTGCTCTACAAATTCTTAGAAATAATATTTTTTAAATTGAAGGTCATTTGAGATAAACATGAAAGAAGTGCCTGCATTAGACAAAACATGTCTGTGGAATTTTCTTTGTATCTTTGCTTAAAGTTGCTTATAGCTTCAAAAGTAAAAAAAGTGCAAATCAAAAATATTTTTGTCTATTGTTGGTATTTTTTAATAATTGTAAAACATTGCCAAATTGATGTAAAAGTGTACTAAAAAATCCATCTCTAGAACACAAATATATAGCTGTATCTCCATTCTAGAGCTAATCCCATTTATACCCGGAAGAACATTCATGGAGAATGTATTATTGTGTCTGAATAGTGTCTTATGGCCATTAAACAACTGCCAGTTGGCTATATATAGGCAGATTGGTGATTGTCTACTGCCCTCCTAAATGGGGGTAGCTAAGGTAGTGGGCATAGTGGCACTAGTCTGGAAGCTCAAACACAATGATATTTAAATAATAATAATAACCATAATATTTTGCAAGTAGAATTATGCTTGATTTTTGAGAGCAAGGTCTCTGTTCAGCAGCCAAACCTGCTGAGGGCAAGCTGAAGGTTTGACTGCTGAACTGTAGACTGATTAGATATAAATGTGGATCAGACTCTATGTATTACTTTGCCATAGCTCAGCTCTTCCTATATTGCTTTGCGTAAAGGGTCAATGAGCTAATGCCCAGGGTCAAATAAAACCTATGATCGTCTCTGCCTTCTAGCATTGTCAGTGTTTAGCCATGTTCAAACGTTCAGTATTTCATCAGTATTTTCCATAATTTTTTGTAAGCCAAAATCAGGAGTGGATGAAAAATGCAGAAGTGTTGTGTAACGCTGGTGGGTGTGGACACACCACACGCTTACTCTTTAGAACTTGTGTGTGTTTCTTTGGTGGGTCAAGAAGGACAGACCAGTATTTGCATAACCCTGAATGTTGTCTTCTCTTGGTTCAGAAACAATGATGTTCGTTACTATGCTAATTGCATATTGTACTAAAGCCAGCTAGATGTTTATTTACAAGAGCCACCTGCTATACCAACTATGTAAATAGATTAAATGCTCAAACAATGAGACTAAAGCGCTGTGGAATAATACTCTCCCTAACTCTTGCCCTGTGGATGTGTACTTGAAAGAACAAATGTGAACTATTTAAGGAACACATGGCTCCACAGCAGGAGAATTGAAAGAGACTTTGCAAGGAGAATCCCTTCAGACCATCAGCTTGGTAGCATGGCTTTATCCAAAGAGACACAGATTTGGATTCTACATAATTCCAGCCTAAGGGTATATGTCCCTGACTGGAAAGATACGGATCTGCTCCATTGACCATCAAAGAGCCCATGGATACATTTGGAGAGACCAGGTTGGGACGATGAAGTCACCTGGCCCCATTGATATGTTGTTTGGGGTTGCCAGGTGGGACCCTCCGGTCGCCTGAAAGCCATGGATACATTCGGAGAAGCCAGATTGGGACCAAGCAATCAGCTTGGTGGATGTCCATATGCCCATATGCCCAGAAAACTTGGACTCATGCCCTCAGGACAGAATTTTCTTCCTTCTAGCAGAGTGGACAAAGGTCTTGCCCAAAGAAGAGTGCCTGCCTGGCTTGGCGGGGATTCAACCGCTCGGTAGACTGCAGGAAGGTCAGATTTTTATGGTCTATGTAAATTATCACCAGACAGCTGGTATCCTCCAATAGATGTCTCCTCTCCCCAAGTGCCATCTTGATAGTCAGAAGTTTGTGATACCCAATAGTATAATTTTGCTCAGCCGTCAAAAATAGTTTGAAGAAAAAAACGCAAGAAACAGACCTCCCCGAAGAAGTTTTTTGCAGAAGCACTGCCCTGGGACCGACAGATGAGACATCTACCTACAAGACAAACTGCTTGTGGGGTCGGGGTGATGTATCACCGGAGTGACTCACCCCCTGGGCCAGTTCTGTAGTGCGGCGCGCGTGCGCGCGGGGGATACCCGGAGCCGGATCCGATGGGGGTAGTAGTCTTCGTGTGGGGGTGACCCGGTCCGCGCCCAGGGTGGTCAAACTAAGTGGCAGTTATTGGTATGATGGTATTAGTGTCCGACTACGCCACCCGTTGAATGCGGTTATGAAACCGCCGCTGCAGGGCAGACCGCTGAGGCCGGTGGTATAGGTGTGCAGCAATGTTGATATAACCCCCAACGGGAGAGGTATGGCCTCAGGGCAGCGGATGTGGGTGATGTTGGGAGTGATGGTGTGGATGTCCCAGCACTAACGGTGCGACAAGGAAGCACGGAGACGCGAGGGTACAGTTCAGGGCCTTTACTGATGGTACAAGGCAAATTCCCCCGGGAGTACTGGCTAGTAGTTGGGGCCTGGTTAGTCTGCGAGTAAGCCGGAGTTCCCCTGGCCAGGTGGAGTTGTAGGCCTTCCCGTTAGTCTGTACCCTTCCTGGCTACCCTGCTTTCGGCGGTTACAAGTAGCCCACGTCCCTGGGTATACCGTGTGGTGCTCACCCGTATGGCTGGTGACCTGGGGCCTCCTGTTAGCCTCCGCTCCGGGATGGCGGTGCTGGTCCCTTGGTTGTAACTGAGCCTCCGGGCTTTTATGGCCAGAGGACCTGGAATCCCCTGCCGGATGGATTCTGCTGCTGGGTATATTTTAGTCCCCACAGCCTCGGACTCCTGTGTCCGGTTTTAGTTCCTTCTCCCAGGGCGAGCTCTGCACAGCTCCAGCCCCTGGCGCTTCTCCTTGGCTCCTACAGAGCTCCTGATGACTATCTGTCCCTGTTTCTGCGTGTCCAGACCAGACTCCGTCTCTGTCTGGAACTCCTCTCTCTAACCCTGCCTCAGCCCCAGTTTATGTAGGGGAAGTTCTTCCCCTCCCAGGACTGGGCAGGAGGTGTGGCATGCTTAGGATTCCTGCCCAGGAGACCTCCCACCTGCTCACAGACGTAATACTGCTATTACTGTGGAAACCAGACCCCTGGGGTGCCACATTCCCCCCTAGTGAAATTTAGTACTCCCGGACTAAACATATATATATTTTTTTTTTTCAAAACATAACAGGGTATAAACAATAACAATTAAATACATGAGATGGTCACGGCGTGTCCGTAACCGGGAAGCAATAAGGGTGTCCATTTCACCAAAGAACAGGGAGCCATAACCAGGTAGGGGTCTGTCCTGCCCCGAGTCTTCAACAGTCTTTAGTCCATTCCTGGGTTACGCTCCAAACATATTTACAACAGAGTTCCGGTTACTCACTGTCCATAACCTGTCAGTCCATATAAAGAAATCTGTAACTGAAAAACATAATTAGCAATGGCTACAACAAAACAGGTAAACATAAAATAGTTAAAGCAACTAGCCAACTTAGATTCTCCAACGTACGGGCATCTGGCCTCTGGTAACCCTAGTGGACCTACGGAGCTCACTAACTGGTCCTGCACTACAGGGTGTAGGAGGTGTTATGGGCAGACTGGGCAGCTTTCTGCGCACTCTTTGGCTCACTAGGGGCACGGCAGGCTCACTACTAGCAGAGGGTTGATCCTCCTGTACTGCTGGTGTGGACTCTTCTGCCTCTTGGGCCGGCTGATTTTCCAGCTCTACTGGTTCCTCTGTAGGCACTTGCGGGGCTGGCTGGAGAAAGGTGAGGACGGGTACCACGACAGCACCGTTTACTTGTGTCCAAGACCGGGGGAAGTCTCCGAGTACAGTCCTGATCATTTCTTCCCTTTCCTCTGCGGGTCGAGGGTTTTCTTGATCTTCTTCTTCAGGGTTTTGCAGCTGCTCGGGACACTTCTTCAGGTGGTCTCTGGAGACAACGGCTGTGGTTTCTCCCCCATCCTTACTGATCACGCAAATCTTTGGGTTCTCATGGCTTCGTCCAACTTGTGGAGCCGTCTTTTCCTCTTCAAGACCTGCTCTCCAGGTACCAGGGGAACAGCGGGAGCATACTGATTATAAGCCTTCTCTTGCCTTTCTCTAGCTTGAGACAGACTTCGCTCCACGCTCTCCTGCACTTTCCGATACTGCTGCTGCCGTCCTGTATCCCAGTCTGCCTCTGGCGAGGTGTCCTCGGGCGTCAGGACTCCCATATCCAGGTCGATAGGCAGCTTACCAGGCCTCGCTCTCATTAGGTAAGCCGGGGTACAGTTGGTAGAACCTACAGGGATGTGGTTGTATAGGTCCACCAGATCAGGCAGCTTCTCAGGCCACAGACTGCGTTCTTCCAGGGGCAATGTTTTCAGGAGGTCTATCACCACCTGGTTCATCTTCTCGCAGAGTCCATTAGTTTGTGGGTGATAGGGCGTTGTTCTTATCTTCGTGCAGCCATACAGGTTGCAGAACTCCTGGAAGACTTCCGCTTCGAAGGCTGGCCCTTGGTCTGTCAGCACTTGGTCCGGGTACCCGTGTGGACGGCAGAAGTGCTGCTGGAAGGCTCTAGCTGCTGTTTGAGCCGTTAAGTCCTTGACCGGGACCACCACCAGGAACCGGGAGTAATGATCTATGATTGTGAGGGCGTAGACATACCCAGATCTGCTTGGAGCCAGTTTCACATGGTCCAGGGCTACCAGTTCCAGTGGCTGTCGGGTGATGATGGGCTGCAAGGGAGTCTTCTGGCTGGCACGGTCCTTCCTTCTTAGGTGGCACGGTCCACAGTCTCTGCACCACCTCTCGATGGCTCCTCTCATGCCTACCCAGTAGAACCGTTCACGCAACAAGAACTCCAGCTTCTTCCACCCGAAATGTCCTGCTCCGTTGTGGTACGCCTCCAGAATCATAGCCGCGTCTCGTCTGGGGACCACTACCTGCCAGGTCAACTCATGTGTTCGAGAGTTAACCATTCTCCGGCACAACTTCTCCCTGTAGAGGAACAGCCTACTTTTCTCCTTCCACAGTTGCTTAGTCTCTTCTGGGGCGTCTGGGTCCAGACTGGCATCGGCTTGGGTCAGCATTTCCTTCACCAGACGGACTGCAGGATCACTGTCTTGCGTCTCCGCCCAGTTGTAGTGGGGCAAGGGATTGAACGTCGCGGAGCGCCTGTCCTTCACATGGTGGGAATACAGGGTAATCCCATGACGGTGGAACGCAGGGAGCTCAACTTCTTCCAGATCTTCTGGATCTTCCCCTACGTCCGGTAAGTTCGGCATTCTAGACAGGGCATCCGCGTTGGCATTTGAGCGTCCTGCCCGGTATTTGATGGTGAATTCAAAGTTGGACAGGCGAGCCATCCATCTCTGTTCCAGAGCACCGAGCCTTGCAGTGTCCAGGTGTGTCAACGGGTTGTTATCCGTGTACATGATGAATTTGGAGGAGGCAAGGTAATGCTTGAAACGTTCGGTCACTGCCCACACTACTGCCAGGAACTCCAGCTTGAATGAGCTATAATTCTCAGGGTTCCTCTCGGTGGGTCGTAGCTTTCGGCTAGCGTAAGCAATTACTCGTTCTTTTCCTTGCTGGATCTGGGACAGCACGGCTCCTAGCCCGATGTTACTTGCGTCCGTGTGGAGGATAAAGGGCTGGCTGTAGTCTGGATATGCCAGGATTTCATCCCCCGTGAGGGCCATCTTCAGCTGGCAAAAGGACTCCTCTTCCAGCTTTTCCCACCTGAAGGGCGGCTTCTGGTTTTTGGCTTTTCGAGATTGACCTATCAGGAGGTCCTGTATAGGGGCTGCCATTTTGGTGAAACCGGGAATGAATCTTCGGTAGTAGCCTACTAACCCGAGGAACTGCCGCACTTCCTTTATGCTGGAGGGTCTTGGCCAGTCCTTAATCACGGTGATCTTATCAGGGTCAGGAGCCACTCCGTCAGCACTCACCACGTGTCCCAGGTATTGCACCTTTGGTTTCAGGAGGTGACACTTGGAGGGTTTCACCTTTAGGCCGTAGTTTGCCAGAGCTTCGAACACTTCTGCCAGGTGTTTCAGGTGGTCCTCGTAGGTCTTGGAATAGACGATGACATCGTCCAGGTATAACAGGACCGTCTCGAAGTTCCGGTGTCCCAGACAGCATTCCATCAACCATTGGAAGGTTCCTGGTGCGTTGCAGAGCCCGAACGGCATACAGTTAAATTCGCTGAGACCCATCAGGGTGATGAATGCGGTCTTCTCTCGGTCTGCCTCTGCTACAGGAACCTGCCAGTACCCGCTAGTGAGATCCAAAGTAGAGAAGAAATTAGCAGATTTTAATGCAGCTAAGGACTCTTCTATCCTTGGTAACGGGTACGCATCTTTGTGTGTGATACGGTTGACCTTCCTGTAGTCTACACACATTCTCATAGTGTTGTCCTTTTTTTTCACTAAGACTAGTGGAGCTGCCCAGGGGCTACAGCTGTCCCTGATTACCCCAGCCTCCTTCATGTCTCTAAGCATCCCCTTGGCGTGTTGGTAGTGTGCAGGGGGTACGGGTCGGTATCTCTCCTTTATGGGAGGATGGTCTCCCGTGGGGATGTGGTGTTCTACCCTCTTTACTCGCCCGAAGTCTAACGGGTGTTTACTAAACACTCTCTCGTACTCTTGAACCACCCGATAGACTCCTTGTTTCTGGTGTGAGGGAGTGGAGTCAGTACCCAGATGTAGTTGTTGACACCAGTCCTCCACTGGTTTCTTAGAGCCGTTACCTTCCTCTGGTTGAGATGGAGGCAAGGGTTCCACGGCCTGTACAGAATTCTGGTTTATGGTGATCAATTTAGCTAGCGTGGCATACCGGGGCAGGTGTACTTCTCTCTCACCGATATTTATGATGCGAACGGGCACCCTCCCATGGCGTACATCGACCACCCCCCGTGCTGTCAAAATGGTGGGCCTACTGTCTGAGTAGACGGGTTGTACCATTGCTTGGTAGTCTCTACCTCTTAGACCAATAGCTGCCCGGCACCAAATCATCATCTCACTTTTTGGGGGCACGGCAATAGGGAACGGGTCACACATTCTCACGCTACCTATCTCACCACCAGATAGTTCCACCTGTTGCCGCTTCATCAGCGCCCGGATCTCTTTTTGGAGCACACGCTGCTGGCCGGAACTGGCGTTCTTGGCAACCTGCTGTAAAATGAGAATCACCTCTGCAAGACAATTTTCAATTACATTGGTTCCCAGGGTGATTCTAGGGTGACTCTCATGACGGTCTATGTCCACTATAATCAGTCCTTGTGCCGCCAGTTCGACTTTACCGATTTTAATGGTCACCTCCTTGAATCCCACCTGCGGCACGGGCTGACCATTGCTGGCGATGATACTCAGGTCGTCGTCTGGGTAGCGGGTTATGTCCGAATCATTCCAGTACTGCTTGAAGAGCACGTACGGGATGGTGGTGACCTGTGACCCAGTGTCTAGTAGGGCACTCATAGGAATGCCATCCAGTACCACAGGCAAGATTGGACGTCCCCCTACGTATTTATCACGCCAGTTTGATGGGCCTGATGGTCTTATGCCTGGGGGTTGGCCCTCTACCCCAGGTTGTGCCCGTTTAAATGACAGTACCTTGCCACATGTCCGGGTTGATTGCAACGGCTGCAAATAGGTCGTCCGTCCTCGTTGTATCGATCGCTGGGTCTTCCTCTGGCCGGTGGGGTCCTCCTTGGTCGGCGCCACGGGATGTCCTCCGGTCCGGATGCCAGCTCGATCTTCCCTGCAGTAGAAACCTGTAAAGACTGCACAGTTCGGGTTAGCGCGGCAACGCTTCTAGTTAGCTCTTGGACCTGATGGTGCAGGTCTGTAGCCGGGTCACTGTTTAAAGCCTGCGCATCAGCTCCCACAGGCCCTGCAGACAAGGGCGCCGTCTCCTGGTGATAAGTGATAGCAGGGCGCCTGTGGGTCACAGCGCCACCTGGTGCCGGTTCTTGGGGCACCGGATGGCTCTGTCCTTGAACTGTGCAAAGTCCAGGTCAGGGTCCTGTAAGGCCATTGCCCGCAACTGGGTCCGGTGGGCATTGCACAGTAGACCCTCAATGAATTGTTCAGTCAACAGCTTATCTTCATTTCCCACGCTGTCAGGGTCTGCCTGCTTAATGGCTCTCAGGGCCTCTTGTAGGTTTAGAGCATAGTCTCTTATACTCTCATGTGCCCGTTGTTTGCACCCATAAAATCTTAGTTTTATTTCGGCTGAGGTGCGGGTGTCAAATGTGTCTTTCAGCCGGGTTAGTATGTCTCTGACAGTCCTCTTCCTTCCAGGTGGCCAGGACTTTACCTCCCTTTGGGCTGCCCCGATTAATTGGGCCACCAGGATGCTCACTTTTTGCGCCTCCGTGAGGGGATACACCTGGAAGAGGCTATCCAGCCTTTCTCTGAAGTCATTTAGGGTATGTGACTCCCCTGAGTACTGGGGTAGCCAGGCTGCCCCCGGGATATAGGGCATGGTGAAAGGCATGACCGCAGCAGCGGTGGCGCTGGCGGCGGCTGTGGCGGTGAAGCTCTCCTCCGTATCCGACATCCTCCTCCCCCCTAGTGGACCGTGGCCTACCTTGCGATGATCCTCTTCCGTAGGCCGCGGCTCCGCAGTGGATCGTCAGGGTTGAGGACCTTCCGTCGCGCTCCTGTGACGTCGGCGTCTGCTGGGCTCCTTCCAGGACCTTACGCAACGTCCGGACGTGAGGCGGGGCTTCAGTTCTCGTGGGCTTTCGGAGTCCACGCCCCTCTTCTTCCCGCGCGGCGCCCTCAGGATGGCGTCCAATGGCGGGAAAACTCCACGGATGGCGGGAAGAAGGCAGAAGATGGCGTCGGATGGCGGGAATCAGCTCCAGATGGCGGGAAACGACTCCGGACGGCGGGAAACTTCACCACAGGTAAGTATAAAAGTCTCTTTTTTCAGGCACGCAGTACCCGGTGGTTGCGGGCACGTAATCCTGCCGACTACGCCAAAGTTGACTCACCCCCTGGGCCAGTGCTGTAGTGCAGCGCGCGTGCGCGCGGGGATACCCGGAGCCGGATCCGATGGGGGTAGTAGTCTTCGTGTGGCGGTGACCCGGTCCGCGCCCAGGGTGGTCAAACTAAGTGGCAGTTATTGGTATGATGGTATTAGTGTACGACTACGCCACCCGTTGAATGCGGTCATGAAACCGCCGCTGCAGGGCAGACCGCTGAGGCCGGTGGTATAGGTGTGCAGCAATGTTGATATAACCCCCAACGGGAGAGGTATGGCCTCAGGGCAGCGGATGTGGGTGATGTTGGGAGTGATGGTGTGGATGTCCCAGCACTAACGGTGCGACAAGGAAGCACGGAGACGCGAGGGTACAGTTCAGGGCCTTTACTGATGGTACAAGGCAAATTCCCCCGGGAGTACTGGCTAGTAGTTGGGGCCTGGTTAGTCTGCGAGTAAGCCGGAGTTCCCCTGGCCAGGTGGAGTTGTAGGCCTTCCCGTTAGTCTGTACCCTTCCCGTGTACCCTGCTTTCGGCGGTTACAAGTAGCCCACGTCCCTGGGTATACCGTGTGGTGCTCACCCGTATGGCTGGTGACCTGGGGCCTCCTGTTAGCCTCCGCTCCGGGATGGCGGTGCTGGTCCCTTGGTTGTGACTGAGCCTCCGGGCTTTTATAGCCAGAGGACCTGGAATCCCCTGCCGGATGGATTCTGCTGCTGGGTATATTTTAGTCCCCACAGCCTGGGACTCCTGTGTCCGGTTTTAGTTCCTTCTCCCAGGGCGAGCTCTGCACAGCTCCAGCCCCTGGCGCTTCTCCTTGGCTCCTACAGAGCTCCTGATGACTATCTGTCCCTGTTTCTGCGTGTCCAGACCAGACTCCGTCTCTGTCTGGAACTCCTCTCTCTAACCCTGCCTCAGCCCCAGTTTATGTAGGGGAAGTTCTTCCCCTCCCAGGACTGGGCAGGAGGTGTGGCATGCTTAGGATTCCTGCCCAGGAGACCTCCCACCTGCTCACAGACGTAATACTGCTATTACTGTGGAAACCAGACCCCTGGGGTGCCACAGGAGCACTGGGGAAGGCCATTTTCAAATGCTCTGGTATTGGCTCCCTTCTTAGTTAAGGCAGAAATAGGTGTTATAAGTGACGACAAATGCGGGATAAATTGCCTGTACAAGTTGGCGAAACCCATGAAGTGCTGGATGGCATGCAGATCTTGAGGATGGGACCAAGAAAGAATTGAAGAGACCGTCTCTGGATCCATTTCAAGATCTTGATTGGAGACAATGTAGCCGAGGAAAGGCAAGGAGATTTTTTCAAAGAACTTGTCGGACGTGCTGCTTGTAGAAAGGAAGGTCAGGGGAGAATATCAGGATATCATTCAAATACACAACTACGGAAACATAGAGGAGATCCTGGAAGATGTCATCAATGAACTCTTGAAACACGGATGGTGCATTAGAGAGCCCAAAGGGCATGGCAAGATGCTCATAGTGGCCGTTGTGGGTATTAAAGGCTGTTTTCCATTTGTCGCCCTTATGGATGCGAATCAAGTTATAAGCCCCTCGGAGATCTAATCTAGAGAAGATTTTAGCTCCACAGATTCTGTTAAACAGCTCAGAAATCAGAGGCCGAGGGTACTTATTCTTTATAGTGATTTTTTTGAGACTTTGATAGTCTATACTGGGGCAAAGAGAACCCTCCTTCTTAGTCGCGAAAAAGAAGTTGGCTCCGGCAGAAGAGGATTTATGGATGAATCTCTTTGCTCAGTTCTCTTGAATGTATTCATACATGTCACTCTCGAGTCTCAGGTAGTGATAGGGGTTACACCCGCTCCTGGGGAGGTGAAGTGCCAGGAAGAAGGTCGACGGGACAGTCATAAGATCTGTGGGGTGGCAGGACCTCAGCCTTCTTTTCACAGAAGATTTCCACAAAGGCACGATATTGAATAGGCAACAAAGCAAGGTTCGAAGGCACAAGAGGCAGAGTCTTTGGCGTAACCTTTGTCAGGCAATTAAAAGCACAGTGCAGTCCCCAGAGAAATGCATATCTGGAGGACCAGTCGATAACCGGCGCATTTAGACACAGCCATGGAAGACTCAGGAGAACAGAATTCACCGATCTGGATAGCACATAGAAGGAGATCCTTTCGGATTGCAGTGCACGGACCCGCAGCATAACTGACAACGTAATGAAACGAACAGGTTCAGCCAAGCGTTGTCCATCTATGGAAGCAATAGTCAAGGAATGATCCAGCTGTTGTGTAGGAAGCTGAGATCGACGGACCAGATCCAGGTGAATGAAGTTGCCTGCGGAGGCGGAATTCAGATAGGCAGAGATGAAGAAGGACCTCTCCTGCCTAGTCAAGGTAACTTCAGACAATAAAAAAAAAAAACTAAAGGAAATTAACTGGAATATAAATTGGTGTGCATGCAGGATGTAAGAGCATGTCCACACATGGCCACTAAACAGAAAAAAAACAAAGACAGAAACATAACATGCAAATATCCTGCAATAAATAAATAAACAGCAATAGTGCATGAAAACCACCAAGGTATGGAAGTGCAACGCATACTGAGCTACAGTATCCGTGCTCTGTCTTAGACTCAATAGAGACGAGGCAGCAGAGGAGGTACGGCCTGGAACCTCGAAAACTACATGGATCATCCCCAAGAACTTCTCCACATGACTCTAACCGGAGGAATACAGATTTTATTCACTGCCCATCACTGAACCCATGGAGACATCTGGAAAACTCAGGTTGGGACAATCAGGTCATCTAGCCACATACCTAAAAGGACTCTGTCAGCTTTCTAAGCTTGCCGCTACTTCCTCTCTGTTGGTGCCCGCCAAAAGTGGGGTGCTTCTGGTTGAAGTAGTTGGTCCTGGAAGCCCCGATGTTCTAATTCCTGGCAAGCCAGTGGAAGGGTGAGACTCTGTCATTTGCACCATCTTATATACTGCACTATATGTTATTGATTGTTGGTGATCCAATAAATTATTACCGTATTGTGTTACCCTCACCCTGTGTTGTCTGAGTAGTATTCTGCTCCCAGGAAAAGAGTACGGACGTTCAGTGTGATGTTTCCTGGTCCAGGCAGTCTTTCTAAAGACAGCCAGGCCAACAGAGAGCACCCACTGACCCTCATGCCTCCACAGTGAACGTGGAGTGTAAAGTGGATCTTACACCCATTTACGAAACCATGGCTCTCCTTAGGGTCTCCATGAAACCGGGACGGAAAGGGAAGCTGAAGCTTGGCAGCGCCAACAGAAATCGGAGCATAAGGCAGATCCCTCATAGAGGCTGACTGTCCAGAAAGGGGCTGGCTGGACATGGCGGCAGGCAGACCCTGCAGCTGGATAGCCACCACATTCATGCCCTGTATCAACTGGTCCTGACGCTCGCACTCAGAGTGGACCTCCTTGTACGGCAGTTGTACTGTCATCTTGGGGTCCCTGGATCCTCACTTGTCAGTGGGTCCATAGCCCAAACACAATGTAATGTTGGTGGGTGTGGATCCACTGCGCCATGGGTCGGGCTCCGCCTGGAGGAGCGTGACTGAGCGACTCTCTGGTGTTCGTTAGAGCCTTTAGTGGCACGGTTAGGCTTGGCTGCAGGTAGTCACCAGGTACCACTCCAGGGCAGTCCCTGGGTCTGCAGTAGCTGACTGGAATGTCAGAGGCACGGTACAGGAGGGCAAAGACAAAGCGCGGTCAAACGGTCCGAGATCTGGGTAGGCAGCACAAGATTAATATGAATAGCTGGAGTCAAAATGGAGAACTCAGACAGGACGGGAAACTAGCTAGGTTGGTAATGAGAATCAGAATATGGGATAGCATGCAGGTGAACAAACATATAGCTGAAATGCGTTGGGACTATCATGTTCTGTGGATTTGTATCCCGTGTTTTGTCCTTGTGACATGGCTGCTTTTATACGTCTTAAATAAAAGCTATATTTTATCGAAGATCCGCTGGATATCCGTTTTTTTTTCCTGTTTCCTATCAACAAACAGGGTAGGAACCAAACGTTCGGCAAGGAGTGGTAGGAGGAGCTGCCTCATATGGAACCTGCTTGCATGGAATAGGCTGGGGAACTACATCTCTTTAGGACACAGCAGGATTAAATTCCTGCAGAGAAGCCCCAATAAGGCCAGATGGAAACACCAAACAACAAACTTTAGGGCAATGGCCTGCTGCGAGGAGAAACCGTACGGTGAGTGGGGCAGCGCTGAGGAGCCATTCAAGTTGCCGCAGTGACATAGTGCATGTGTTTCTATTATACTTTACCTCTTATTGTTATACTCCTGATTTTGGCTTACAAATACTGATGTAAAATATTGAACAAATACTGAACGTGTGAACGTAGCCCTATACTGTGCATGTCTCCTATAAATAGAAAACGAAGGTCTGTGAAGGATCACCTCCCTCTTATCCAGACGCAAAATATAGCCATAATAGGCTCTATATTGTCTATAATTAACTTCTCAAATTGTACTCATGTTCAGATCTGTAGACTGACTATCTGTGCAAAAGGTAACTGAAAAGACCAGGAAAATCAAGTTTTTCAAAGTAAGAAAGAACATAATGGGAGGGGAGTGCTAGGGGGCAATGGGTAATTAATTCCAGCTTAAAAGTGCCATTTTGTGTGAAAAGAACAAGCACATACGACAGGGTCATAACTTTAGTGGGGTCAGGAATTTCACTCACACCCAGGCCCTGGAGCCTTGGAGCCTTTAGCCCATAGAAGAAGACCAATATTATTAAAGATCCATTATAGTTGGGGGACATGGAGTTTCTGCATTGGAGCCCGCATGCTTCATTTTATCACATAAGAAAACTAACAATAAGATGAGAAACTAACAAGAAAAAGCCAAACAAACAAAAAAAAAAGTATAGTATACAAAAAACAATCCTTATGCCATTATAACTATATTTTAAAATACATTAAATATACTGTATAAAATATTAAAATAATTATCATGGGGGTTGTCTAAAATGTATTTAAAAGGTCTGAGTGGCTATTGCTTGAGTTTTTTTGTCAAGCTATAACATTAGTTATGTTGATTTTATGAACATTAGAAGTTGTCCCACATTTACCACTTTTACATGCTTATACTTTTAAATGATTTAACAAAAACATTCAAAATTTGATCTGATGGTAAATAGGATAGAGATTAAAAGTCATCTTATATAGTACTGTGAAAAACTTTTGGGCAGATGTGAAAAAAATTCTGCAAAGGAAGAATGATTTCAGAAATAGAAGTGTTAATAGTTTATTTTTTATCAATTAACAAAATGCAAAGTAAATGAAGAAAAGAGAAATCTAAATCAACTCAATTTTTGGTGTGACCACATTTTTCATATTGCCTTCAAAACAGCATCAAAGTATAAATTCCTCTACGTACAGTAGTACACAGATTTTGAAGTAACTCAGCAGGAAGCTTGTTCCAAACATCTTGGAAAAATAACCACAGATCTTCTGTACGCTTCCGAAAATTCTTCTGTCACGGTTCCACCCCTCACTGTGTCTGGGATGCAGTTACTGACAGCTCAGCCATCCAATCTTGTACAGGGGCGTGCTGGAGCTGTCAGTACTGTGATTGACAGCTCAACCATCCAATCTGGTACAGGTGTGTGCAATAGCTGTCAGTGTGGTGATTGACAGCTCGGCTGTCCAATCTGAGACTGGGAAGCACTGGCTATCTTCAGGTGTTCATTATTCCAGGTGAATGCCTGGCTACTTAACTGAGCTGTTTGTCCCAGATCTCTGCCAGACGTACATTCAGCTAGTGTGTGTGGTTCGGTTGTCATCCAGGAACATTAAACTTAAAGTGCCGTACGCAAAGTTGGGTCCAAAGTTTATTGGTCCTTATGAGATCCTTGAGGTGGTCAATCCAGTGGCATTCAGATTAAAGCTTCCTCCATCCCTAACATCTTCCATAAATCCCTATTGAAGGAGTTTGTCTCTTCGGTATTGTCTCCATCATCCCCGCCTCCTCCAGTGTCAGTCGACGGTGGCTTGAAGTATGAGGTTCAGAGAGTGGTGGATTCTCATAGGGTCCGTAATTCCCCCCAGTACCTCATCCACTGGAGGGGATACAGACCAGAGGAGAGATCATCGGTCTCTGCTCGAGATGTGAAAGCCAATCGGATTACTTTACAGCTCAGCCGTCAAATCTTGTACAGGGGCGTGCTGGAGCTGTCAGTACTGTGATTGACAGCTCAACCATCCAATCTGGTACAGGGGCGTGCAATAGCTGTCAGTGTGGTGATTGACAGCTCGGCTGTCCAATCTGAGACTGGGAAGCACTGGCTATCTTCAGGTGTTCATTATTCCAGGTGAATGCCTGGCTACTTAACTGAGCGGTTTGTCCCAGATCTCTGCCAGACGTACATTCAGCTAGTGTGTGTGGTTTATTCTCTGTGCCTTGCGTCCTGTTTATTGATCTTCTGCTGCCTGACCTTGGACCTTGTTCTGACCATCCGTCTGTTTAACCCCTTCTGCTCTGATCTGCTGTCCTCCTGGAATTCGGACCAACGGTACGTTACCTGACTACGCCTTTGCCTCTTCCCTCTGTTTATGACGTACCCTCCTGGCTTTGACTTCGAACTCCTTGACTATTCTGTCTCATGGCCTGGCCGTGAAATGTGACTCATCGTCACACTGTCTCTTCATGTAATCCTGCATAGACTTAATGATGTTGAAATCAGGGCTCTTCGGCGGAAGCCATATCATCACTTCCAGAACTCCTTGTTCTTCTTTACATAGAAAATAGTTCTTAATTGCATTGGCTGTATATTTGGGGGTCATCAGACGCCTTCCTTATAGTATTGCATGATGGATAAGAATCTGCCTGTATTTCTCAGCATTGAGGTCACCATTAATCTTGACAAAGTTCCCAACTACTTTTGCTGAAATTTGCAAGAATTGTACCACTCCTGAGCCATTCAGTAAACAAACTGTTGCAGCCAGATATTTCACATTTTGACTCATCAGTCCAGAGCACCTGCTGCCATCTTTCTGGATTGAAGTTTCTCTGTTTTTGTGCATCACTGAGTCACTTGGCTTTGGTTCCATGTCAAAGATATGGCTTTTACAACAGTTCTTCCACGAAGACCACTTCTAGTTTTCTCCAAATAGTACATGCGTCCCACAGGTTTCTGCCAGTTCTGAGCTGATGGCACTGCTGTGCATCTTCCAATTTTTAAGGAAAGCCAGCATGATGTGTCTTTTATCTACTGCACTAAGTTTCCTTAGCCAACCACCGCATCTACAGTCCTCAACGTTGTCCATTTATTGACCTCAATGCTGATAAATACAGACAGATATTTATCCAACATGCAATACTATCAGGCAAGCATTTGACTGCCTAAAAATTAATTCTGCAGCAGGACAATGATCCCAAAGATGCAGTCAATGTCATTAAGAAATTTCAGAATAGAATCGGTTTCATAGTTAAAAAAAAAAAATGACAAAAAGAAACAAAAACAAAGTACAAAATTGTATGAATGGAACACCAGAAATTGACAATTCAATTAAGATGGCAGATTGTTGGACTCTCCATATAAAACTTTACTCTTAATAAGAAATGGAAAACCAAGGACTTTTAAAGTAACTAACCTGTTTTTAGACATACAACATGGGGATAATCATAATTTTTAGAGCAGAACAAGACCAATTTCTGTTTGGGAACAAAATAACATCACAGTTTCTATAAATTTTCAACATTTCTAATGCGTTTTCTATGTACCACTTTTCTAGTTTCATTCACTATAGATGTCATATTTCCTGTGGTTTCTGTTGTCTACAGACCTACAGAAAAGAGTATAGTTCTCTCTGTAGGGATGTTCCTGCATAAATGGGAAGATAAGGATGGACTCATTAATTAATCACCAGTCTGGCTTTTAGAATATAGTGCTTTCTCTGAGGGGGCAGTAAAGGTTTCGGTTGGCTCCAACTAAAAGAGAATATTTGAAATTAAACAATCCATCATAGATTAGCCTAATAGACTAGTCTTGGATCCTTTTAACTGATTATAAAAATATTGACATCATCCTTGTGAAAATAAATTAAGACTAGACATAAACTCAGACTGTCATTTATTCAGGTGATTTTTAAAAGGTCAAAAATTACGACTTAAAACAAGGACACAACAAAGGCAAAAAGAAGCACCTAAATTTTGTATATTGTTTGAACTTGACCTTGTTGTAATTTATTTAAATAAAAGTATATTTAGCTTCCAAATTACCCCATTATTATAAAGTGAACTTTATCAGTAGTTGAACATGACAATCAAGAGTTCATCATAATTCCGGGATATTTATACACTGTGTGCCGAATTATTAGGCAAATGAGTATTTTGATCACATGATACTTTTTCTACATGTTGTCCTACTCCAAGCTGCATAGGCTTGAGAGCCAACTACCAATTAAGTTAATCTGGTGATGTGCATCTCTGTAATGAGGAGGGGTGTTGTCTAATGACATCAACACCCTATATAAGGTGTGCTTAATTATTAGGCAACTTCCTTTCCTTTGGCAAAATGGGTCAGAAGAGAGATTTGACGGGCTCTGAAAAGTCCAAAATTGTGAGATGTCTTGCAGAGGGATGCAGCAGTCTTGAAATTTCCAAACTTTTGAAGCGTGATCACCGAACAATCAAGCGTTTCATGGCAAATAGTCAACAGGGTCGCAAGAAGCATGTTGGCCAAAAAAGGCGCAAAATAACTACCCATGAATTGAGGAAAATCAAGTGTGAAGCTGCCAAGATGCCATTCACCACCAGTTTTGCCATATTTCAGAGCTGCAACGTTACTGGAGTATCAAAAAGCACAAGGTGTGCGATACTCAGGGACATGGCCAAGGTAAGGAAGGCTGAAAAACGACCACCTATGAACAAGAAACATAAGATAAAACGTCAAGAATGGGCCAAGACATATCTTAAGACTGATTTTTCAAAGGTTTTATGGACTGATGAAATGAGAGTGACTCTTGATCTGCCAGATGGATGGGCCAGAGGCTGGATCAGTAAAGGGCAGAGAGCTCCACTCCGACTCAGACGCCAGCAAGGTGGAGGTGGGGTACTGGTATGGGCTGGTATCATCAAAGATTAACTTGTGGGACCTTTTCGGGTTGAGGATGGAGTGAAGCTCAACTTCCAGACCTACTGCCAGTTTCTGGAAGACAACTTCTTCAAGCAGTGGTACAGGAAGAAGTCGGTATCGTTCAAGAAAAACATGATTTTCATGCAGGACAATGCTCCATCACATGCATCCAACTACTCCACAGCGTGGCTGGCCAGTAAAGGTCTAAAAGAAGAAAAAATAATGACATGGCCCCCTTGTTCACCTGATCTGAACCCCATAGAGAACCTGTGGTCCATCATAAAATGTGAGATCTACAGGGAGGGAAAACAGTACACCTCTCGGAACAGTGCCTGGGAGGCTGTGGTGGCTGCTGCACACAATGTTGATCGAAAACAGATCAAGCAACTGACAGAATCTATGGATGGAAGGCTGTTGAGTGTCATCATAAAGAAAGGTGTCTATATTGATCACTAATTTTTTGGGTTTTTGTTTTTGCATGTCAGAAATGTTTATTTCTAAATTTTGTGCACTGATATTGGTTTACCTGGTGAAAATAAACAAGTGAGATGGGATTATATTTGTTTTTTATTAAGTTGCCTAATAATTCAGCACAGTAATAGTTACCTGCACAAACAGATATCCTCCTAAGATAGCCAAATCTAAAAAAAAACCCACTCCAACTTCCAAAAATATTAAGCTTGGATATTTATGAGTCTTTTGGGTTGATTGAGAACATAGTTGTTGATCAATAATAAAAATAATCCTCTAAAATACAACTTGCCTAATAATTCTGAACACAGTGTAGTTCCATAAAGCATTATACTATGGACAGGGGTTCAGGCTGTGATGATTTTTGGTAAGTAAGTTACCCAGTCAAAATAGTCTGTTATTGACCTGTATTTCTTTTCCATTATAAGACCATTATCATAATAAACTAATCAATGTACCAAATAAAATTTTTTTTTCCTTATTATTTTAGAAAATAAATAAGATAAATATAAAAAAAATCAACAATCAATTCTTGTCTCATTGAAAAATTATACATAACATCTTTTAAAATCAACTATACATTACGCAAATAGGTCATGTCCTCCAGAGTGAATTGCTTGTTCTGTAGGACTTAAAGTGGTTGTCCGATGAAAACGAGTTAGGTGATAGGAAATTGCTTGTTGATTGGTGAGGGTCCGACTGCTGGGATCCGAACCGATTGGCAGAATGGGGAACTTTTATCCTATGGTGTGATAGTATGCATGTGCTCAGCTTTTTCCTTCCGCCTTATAGAGAATGGAGCGGCGGTTGGACATACCATCTGCCGCAACATTTTGTAACGAGGACAAAAGTGCCTTGTTGGGGATAAAAATTCCCCGTTCTTCTGTGCGGGTCATAGGGGTCACTGATCAAAAAGTTATCAACTATCTGTAGATAGGTGGTAGCTTATTTTCATTGAACACATACTTTAAACCCACTCCAGACTAACAAATTAATGACACATCTGTTGTAGAGGTCATGAATATCAGATAGGTGGGTGTCCGACACACGTCAGCCCCACTGGTCAGCAGTTATTTGCTCTGATATTGCTGGAACAGTACACCTTTGCACATTGCTTAATGGCCACTTCTGGGTATTGCACCATATTTTCTATTCAGCTGAATTGGACATAAGGTGCAGAACCCGGGAGCTGCAACTAAAGTTGTACAGAACAGAGATGTTCCATCAAAGTGCATTGTTTACATTTGGCCACCGCCAGAGCGGAAAACAGCTGATCAGTGGGGCACCAGATGTTAGACCACCATCAATCTGATACTGATGACCTATCCTGCAGAAAGGTCATTAACATGTTAATCCCATACAACCCCTTTAACTTATCCATTTATGGACTATGAATTTTCTAAAATAACATGTTAAGAAGCGCGTCAGTATATTAACCAGTCAACTCATCATTTTATGCAGTTTCCCAACAGTTACAGTTGAAAAAAGCGACCAACAAATATAAAAATATTTAGTAATATTTGTAATATTGGAATACCGAAATATTAAGCATTTGACAGACTCACTGGGAAATTCTTCCTCTATCACTATTCTATTGTGAGATAGTTTTATGCCCAAAATGGGAAAAAGAGAGACAAAAGGCACAACTTTGTAAAGTATTGTAAAATAAATTTCAAGTTAGTTAGTTATGGATAGAAAACTAAATCTGCACATAACTACTTGCACATTGATAGACCCAGCCCTCCAGGAATCTCCCCTTTTTGAGGGGACTCCTGAGTGGGGGACCCTTTCTAAGACCTCTACGGCATGTGAACAGTTGTTGTCTTTTTAGCTACAACCATGGAAAAAACTGAAAAGAAAAAACAATCTTCCGAATATTGGAATTCAGAAGTATTTTAAGCTTTCGACAGACTCACTAGGAAATTCTTTCTTTATCACTATTCTTTTTTGTGTAGATTTGTCCCAAAAAGAGTTATATAGAGATAAAAGGCACAACCTTGTGAAGTTTTATAAAATAAATTTTGAGTTGAAAATGGATAAAATATAGCTGTGCTTTTTACAAGATACATGTAGCACCAGTTCTGATGTCCTTGCGTGATACCTTTCCCTCCTTCAGGCAGGGACGCCGACATACTCACTGCCCCTGCAACACGGTGGTGTCCTCGTTCCCTGCTGTGGCTTCCTGCTTCTCTGGGCCTGCGCATGGCGCGCAGGTCTCCCAGCGGCGTGCCAGCGCGCTCCCCGATTCTTAAAGGGGCACTTTGGAAATGCCCCCAGCCAATAGCTGGGAGGCATCAGCTCCATGCGGCACCTTAGCTGATAGGGAGGTGCCTGAGCAACCCCTGTAGTTTACCTACTTAGTGTGTGTGCAACTAGTATGTTGCCAGGTCCTTGTCCTTGAAACCCGTGTTGTCTGAACCAGAACCTGTTCCTGAAACCCATGTTTTCTGAATCAGAATCTGTTCCTGAAACCCGTTGTCTGAAGTAGGACCAGTATCCGTCCTGTCTGGTGATCCAGAATCCGTACTGTCTGTACCGGCTCTGATATCTGTTATACCAGTATCCGAATCCTGTTCTGCCAGTGACCGAGTCCGTGTCCGTGACTGGGGTCAGCTGCTGCAGTACTAGGAACTGCCTAGGAGTGGTACCTGGCGGATACCTGCAAAGCAAGCCTAACTCCACCATCAGATGCTCTAGCGAACACCAGGTATACACTTAGCCACATCCATCCTGGGTAAGCCCGGCTTGTGGCACAGTGGATCCATGATCCACGTGTGTAACAGTATGCTTAGTGAATGATATCACGGTGTGCTTTGTCTCCTCCTTTAGGCTAAGTGCCCATGAAGCAGAAATGCTCTGGATTTTTTCTGTATCTCCCTGGCAGGAAAAACGCATGCGGATTTTACATGCGTTTTTCCTGCCAAGTAGAAGCATTTGTCAAGCGTTTTTGCATGCATTTTCGCATGCGGGTTATCAAGCTCTTTTCCAAGCGATTTTAGCATCACTTGGAAAAGTGCTTGACAACTTGGTCACACTATATAAATCCATGCAACCGGCATGGATTTATAAAGTGTGACCAAGTTAATAGCTAAAAAAAGAATAAAAATGGTAAAAAATAATAAAAAAAAAACATTATACTCACCTTCCTATGGCCCCCGGTCTTCTGTTTGGTGCGGTCGGCTCGCGGTAGTGTAAAAGGACCTTCCATGACATCATTTAGTCATGTGACAGGTCACGCGACCGCCGCCGTCAGCGGTCGCGTAACCTGTCACATGACTAAATGACGTCGTGGAAGGTCCTTTTACACCATTGCGAGCCACCGGCGAGCCAGGACGCACCGTAGAGAAGACCGCGGGCCATCAGAAGGGGAGTATAATGTATATTTTTTATTTTAAATTCTTTTTTTTTTAACAGGTACTATGGTACCCGGGTCTGGAGGAGAGTCTCCTCTTCTCCAGACACGAGTGCCATCCGCACACTGAATCGCTTAATATCCGCATGTGCACATGTACACATGTAGTCATGCGGATATTAAGCAATTCAATGCAAGTCAATGGCGGCAATGACTCCATGTTTCCAGAAAAATAATGGGCATGCTGCGGATTTTTCCGCAATGATAATCCGCAGCGGAAATTTCAGCAGCATGTGCACAGCACATGCGGATTATCATTGGGGACCATGGGGCACACGCAGCCTTACCAATACTATGACAAGGTCATTAGTAGAATCACACTATTGCAAACAAGAACACCATGTTAACTAATAAGACGACCATAAGATTCACTCATAACAATGTCACAAACATTTGGTTCAGATCAAGAATTAGCCTATGTGCTAGATATAATGGGGATTATTGTTCACGGTTGGTTATGAGGAATGAGCCTGTGGCAAACTGAGTGAAGGCCCCATACACATATACACATTAAATAGCTATCAGCTGACAGCTATCTTCCCAAAATTGCCCCGTACCATGGCTCAGCTCACATACACATTAGACTAAAATTGGCCAATCACACCAATATGCTCAAAAAAATAAAGGGAACACTTAAATAACACAGCCTAGATCTGAATGAATGAAATATTCTCATTGAATACTTTGTTCTGTACAAAGTTGAATGTGCTGACAACAAAATCACACAAAAATCATCAATGGCAATCAAATTTATTAACCAATGGAGGCCTGGATTTGGAGTCACCCCTAAAATTAAAGTGGAAAAACACACTACAGGCTGATCCAACTTTGATGTAATGTCCTTAAAACAAGTCAAAATGAGGCTCAGTATTGTGTGTGACCTCCACGTGCCTGTATGACCTCCCTACAATGCCTGGGCATGCTCCTGATGAGGTTGCGGATGGTCTCCTGTGGGATCTCCTCCCAGACCTGGACTAAAGCATGCGCTAACTCTTGGACAGTCTGTGGTGCAACGTGACGTTGGTGAATGGAGTGAGACATGATGTCTCAGATGTGCTCAATCGGATTCAGGTCTGGGGAACGGGCGGGCCAGTCCATAGCTTCAATGCCTTCACCTTGCAGGAACTGCTGACACACTCCAGCCACATGAGGTCTGGCATTGTCCTGCATTAGGAGGAACCCAGGGCCAACCGCACCAGCATATGGTCTCACAAGGGGTCTGAGGATCTCACCTCGGTACCCAATGGCAGTCAGGCTACCTCTGGCGAGCACATGGAGGGCTGTGCGGCCCTCCAAAGTGTAGCGCCGGCGTCCCTGCCCTCTGCTAGGCAGGGACGCTGTTCCCCTCACCTCTCTGCTCCGTGCCCGGCGTCCTCCTCCCGCTCTGCTGGCAGCGCGCGCTCCTTCCCGGCCACTGTGCTTAGGGCACGCGCGCGCGCTCTCCCTCCCTCTTAAAGGGGCCGCGCGCGCCGTCCTAAGGAGTCCCCGGCCAATGGCCGGAGGACTTCACCATATATAAGGCACCTCCTCCAAAATGGAGGTGCCCGAGCAATGTTGTTGCACTGTTCACTACTCTGCTTCAGCCCTCAGGTCCCGTTGCCAGTTACCTGCCAGTTACCTGCCAGTTACCTGCCAGATTCCTGCCTGATTATCTGCTACCTGCCTGCTAGTCTGAGGTCCGACGGTCTGTCTTACTACTCCTGTCAGTCTGTCTAAGGACCAGCCTGCCCGCTCACCTGGGAGCGCACATCAGCCACCTGCCTGCTTGCCTGAGGTCCGACGGTCTGCCTTCCAACTCCTGTCAGTCTGTCTATGGACCAGCTTGCCCGCTCACCTGGGAGCACACACCAGCTACCTGCCTGCTAGTCTACCTGGAGGCTCCGCCGTCACGTGCTGTGACCACCTGCCTGTCCAGTGACTCCTGCTCGCTCACCTGGGAGCGCTCATCTGCTGCCTGTCTGCTAGCCTACCTGGAGGCTCTGCCGTCACGTGCTGTGACCACCCGCCTGTCCAGAGACTTCTGCCCGCTCACCTGGGAGCGCTCATCTGCTGCCTGTCTGTTGGTCTTCCTGGAGGCTCCGCCGTCACATGCTGTGACCACCCGTTCATCCAGAGACTCTCGCCTGCTCACCTGGGATCTCACGTCTATCATCAGCCGCCACAGGTCGTACCAACCCTTTACCTAGAGACTGCCCCGGTCACTTGCCGTGACCATCTGCCCGTTCATCCAGAGACTGCCCCGGTCACTTGCCGTGACCATCTGCCCGTTCATCCAGAGACTGCCCCGGTCACTTGCCGTGACCATCTGCCCGTTCATTCAGAGACTGCCCCGGTCACTTGCCGTGACCATCAGCCCGTTCATCCAGAGACTGCCCCGGTCACTTGCTGTGACCTCCAGCCCGTTCACTCAGAGACTGTCCCGGTCACCTGCTGTGACCTCCTGCCCGTCTTCCCTGGTCGCCACCCGCTCCCTTACAAGGACTGCCCCCTTGTATAGTAGCTCAGAGGTTCCGCCTCCCAGACCCGTTACAGTTTGCTCGGGCCATGGAACCCGGTGGCACCCAAGCTCCCTCGCTCTCGGACCTGTGTCATGAACTGTCCCGTCAAAGGTCCCAACAGGAGTCCATCCTCGGTCACCTGCGGAATGTCAATACTCGCCTGGACACTCTGACTGCTCCACCAGCAACCTCCGCCAGTGCCATGTCTCGCAATCCGGCAGCTCCGCTGCCCACTAATACCATGGTATCCTACCCCGGACCCCGGCTTTCTGCACCTCCTCGCTTCAGAGGCGACTCCGCCCAGGCTCGGGGCTTCATAAATCAGTGCACCCTGCACTTTGAACTATTGTCCCACCAGTTTAACTCCGACCGGGCCAAAATTGCATTCATCATGTCCCATCTCACCGGGGAGGCCCTGGCCTGGCTAAATCCTCTTTGGGAGAGAGGAGACCCCCTGGTGTCCAACTTGCCTGCTTTTCTCACGGCTTTCCGGAAAGTCTTCGACGAACCCGGACGGAGGACCTCATCCGCATCATCACTGCTACGCCTCCGTCAGGGAAGTCTCACCGTGGGCCAATATGCCATACGGTTCCGTACCCTTGCCTCGGAGCTGGCCTGGGATAACGACGCTCTGGTATCCGTCTTCTGGGAGGGTCTGTCCGGCCGTATTAAAGATGAACTTGCCGGTCGGGACATTCCTACCACTCTCGATGACCTAATAACTCTTGCCACCCGGATTGACCTACGGTTCCAGGAGCGTGCCAAAGAGGTCACCCGTGAGAGGAGGTTACCACGTCTAGCTCCTACTTTTCAGAAACCCGTCACTCCCTCCGTCTCTACCCAGGTACACTCTCCTGAGTCTATGCAGGTCGACCAGACCAAGATGGTCAAAACCCGTCAGGACTTACGCCGTGCCGAGGGGAGCTGCTTCTACTGTGGCAGTAAGGAGCACCGGATCCGTGCCTGCCCGGAGAGGTCGGGAAACGCCTGTGTCTAGGTTCGCTCAGAGAGGTCGACCTAGACAAGAATAAATCCTCTCCATCTCTGCTGCTGTCAGTCTCAATCGTCTGCGGGGAGAACCGTTATTTCGAACTAGCCCAACTTGACTCTGGAGCAGCCGGGAATCTTATTTCACAGTCCCTGGTAAATACCGCATCCCCACCAAACCTCTGGCTGTACCCTTGTCTGTCGCTGCCGTGGATGGGGGCCTCTTACCACGCCCCATCCAACTCATCACCGAATCCATTTCTCTGCAGGTGGGAATGCTGCATTCTGAGAGTATCTCCTTTCATGTTCTGCCTGGACTCTCTCACGCCCTCTTGCTAGGCCTACCTTGGCTCCAGAGGCATGCACCCGTGCTTGACTGGCAGACCGGAGAAGTCCTTCGCTGGGGACAGGACTGCCATAAGACCTGTCTGGTTCCCGTCCATCCCGTCCGTCCTTCTCCTACCCCAGCTAATCTACCTGGACTTCCGATTCCTTATTGGTCTTATGCTGATGTCTTTAATAAAAAGGAAGCAGAGACACTACCTCCTCATAGACCATACGACTGCCCTATCGACCTGTTACCTGGTACTACTCCTCCCCGTGGGCGTATTTATCCTTTATCCGCTGCTGAGACCCGGTCGATGTCCGAATATATTGAGGAGAATCTGGCCAGGGGATTCATCCGGAAATCTACCTCCCCGGCGGGAGCAGGCTTCTTTTTCGTCAAAAAGAAGGACGGCTCTCTCCGTCCCTGTATAGACTATAGAGGCCTTAACCAGATCACGGTGAAGAATAAGTACCCCCTTCCGCTCATTCCGGAGTTATTTGATCGTCTGAGGGGGGCTAGAATCTTCACCAAACTGGACCTCCGTGGGGCGTACAACCTGGTTCGTATCCGTCAGGGGGATGAATGGAAGACGGCATTCAACACCCGGGACGGCCACTATGAATATCTGGTAATGCCCTTTGGTCTCTGTAACGCTCCTGCCGTCTTTCAAGAGTTGGTCAATGACATCTTCCGGGACCTTCTCTACTCCTGCGTAGTGGTGTACCTGGACGACATCTTGGTCTTCTCTCCGGATCTCCAGACTCACCGGAGGGACGTTCGTCAGGTCCTGCTCAGGCTCAGGCAGAATCACCTCTTCGCTAAATACGAGAAGTGCCTCTTTGAGCAGACCTCGCTTCCGTTTTTGGGCTACATTATTTCTCAGACCGGCCTACGAATGGATCCAGAGAAACTGTCTGCCATCGAGAAATGGCCTCGACCGGAGGGGTTAAAGGCCATTCAGCGATTCCTGGGCTTCGCCAACTACTACCGCCTCTTCATACCACACTTCTCTTCCCGGACTGCCCCAATTTCCGCGCTCACCCGTAAGGGTACTAATCCCAAAGAGTGGCCGCCCGAAGCAGAGGAGGCCTTTCTTTCCCTAAAACAGGCCTTCTCTTCCGCCCCAGTGCTGCATCGCCCGGACGGCAACAAGCAGTTCTTCCTGGAAGTTGACGCCTCCTCCTCTGGATCCGGAGCGGTACTTACTCAAAAATCATCTTCCGGGAGAATGGTAACTTGTGGCTTCTTCTCCAAACTCTTCTCCTCTTCTGAGCGCAACTATTCCATAGGAGACCGAGAGTTATTGGCCATCAAACTGGCATTGGAGGAGTGGCGTTACCTACTCGAGGGGGCTCTTCACCCGGTAATAATTTACACTGATCACAAGAACTTCGCTTACCTCCAGCATGCCCAGAGACTTAACCCGCGCCAAGCCCGGTGGTCCTTGTTTTTTGCTCGCTTTGATTTTGTTCTTCATTTTCGCCCGGCTGACAAAAACGTCAAAGCAGATGCCTTGTCCCGATCCTTTCTGGTGTCCGATCTCGAGGAAGAACCTAAACATATCATCGATCCCGCCAGAGTAATGCAGGTGGCTCCCGTGAGTCTAAATCGTCTCCCTCCCGGTAAGACGTTCGTATCAGTACCTGATCGGGAGAAAATCCTACACTGGGGTCACTCGTCTAAACTAGCTGGCCACGCCGGTCAGAAAAAGACCCTCCAGCTTATTGCCCGGCACTACTGGTGGCCTACCCTGCACAAGGACGTAATAGACTTTGTTTCTGCCTGTGTGTCCTGCGCCCGCAACAAAGTCCCGAGACACCTGCCAGCCGGTCGCCTTCTTCCGCTTCCTGTGCCTGCTGCCCCCTGGCAGCATATTGCTATGGACTTCATAACTGATCTCCCCGTCTCTGCCGGTTGTACGGTCATTTGGGTGGTCGCTGACCGCTTTTCCAAGATGGCTCACTTTATTCCCCTGCCTGGCCTCCCGTCTGCACCCGAGCTGGCTAAAGACTTTATCCGCCACATCTTCCGTCTTCATGGCCTGCCCCTCCACATCGTGTCGGATCGTGGGGTACAGTTCACCTCACGTTTCTGGAGAGCCACTTGTAAACTGCTAGACGTCACCCTGGACTTCTCTTCCGCTTACCACCCACAGTCCAATGGTCAAGTGGAGCGGATCAATCAGAGCCTGACCAGTTACCTCCAGCACTTCGTTAATGCCCATCATTCTGACTAGGTGGATCTCCTACCTTGGGCCGAGTTCTCCTATAACAATCACGAGAGCGAATCCTCCTCCAAATCCCCGTTTTTTGTAGTCTTCGGTCAGCATCCTCGGACTCCTTTTCCTGTCTCCACCTCTGTGGACAACCCGGCTGCGGAATCTCTCGTTAGCAAATTTTCCTCCATTTGGGAGAGTACCCGATCCGCACTCCTTCAGTCGTCCGAACGGATGAAAAGACACGCTGACAAAAAACGCCTGGATCCTCCACAATTTCGTCCTGGAGATAAAGTCTGGCTCTCATCTAAATATGTCCGACTCAAGATACCTTCTTACAAGTTAGGGCCTCGGTTCATCGGTCCTCTGGAGGTCATCAGTCAGATCAACCCGGTGGCCTATAAATTAAAACTCCCGGCCAACTTACGGATCCCTAACTCCTTCCATGTATCTCTCCTCAAACCTGTGGTACTTAACTCTTTTTCCAAGTCTACAGGTACGCCTCCTGCTCCGGTTTCTGCTGAGGACGAGTTTGAGGTAGAGAACATTCTTGCCACCAAAAGGGTAAGAGGAAAGACCTTTTTTCTAGTAGATTGGAGGGGGTTTGGTCCTGAGGAGAGAACGTGGGAGCCCCGGGAGAACATCCATGCCCCTCTTATCCTAGCTAAATTTCTGTCTGGCCTAAAAAAGGGGGGGCCTAAAGGGGGGGGTACTGTAGCGCCGGCGTCCCTGCCCTCTGCTAGGCAGGGACGCTGTTCCCCTCACCTCTCTGCTCCGTGCCCGGCGTCCTCCTCCCGCTCTGCTGGCAGCGCGCGCTCCTTCCCGGCCACTGTGCTTAGGGTGCGCGCGCGCGCTCTCCCCCCCTCTTAAAGGGGCCGCGCGCGCCGTCCTAAGGAGTCCCCGGCCAATGGCCGGAGGACTTCACCATATATAAGGCACCTCCTCCAAAATGGAGGTGCCCGAGCAATGTTGTTGCACTGTTCACTACTCTGCTTCAGCCCTCAGGTCCCGTTGCCAGTTACCTGCCAGTTACCTGCCAGATTCCTGCCTGATTATCTGCTACCTGCCTGCTAGTCTGAGGTCCGACGGTCTGTCTTACTACTCCTGTCAGTCTGTCTAAGGACCAGCCTGCCCGCTCACCTGGGAGCGCACATCAGCCACCTGCCTGCTTGCCTGAGGTCCGACGGTCTGCCTTCCAACTCCTGTCAGTCTGTCTATGGACCAGCTTGCCCGCTCACCTGGGAGCACACACCAGCTACCTGCCTGCTAGTCTACCTGGAGGCTCCGCCGTCACGTGCTGTGACCACCTGCCTGTCCAGTGACTCCTGCTCGCTCACCTGGGAGCGCTCATCTGCTGCCTGTCTGCTAGCCTACCTGGAGGCTCTGCCGTCACGTGCTGTGACCACCCGCCTGTCCAGAGACTTCTGCCCGCTCACCTGGGAGCGCTCATCTGCCGCCTGTCTGTTGGTCTTCCTGGAGGCTCCGCCGTCACATGCTGTGACCACCCGTTCATCCAGAGACTCTCGCCTGCTCACCTGGGAGCTCACGTCTATCATCAGCCGCCACAGGTCGTACCAACCCTTTACCTAGAGACTGTCCCGGTCACTTGCCGTGACCATCTGCCCGTTCATCCAGAGACTGCCCCGGTCACTTGCCGTGACCATCTGCCCGTTCATCCAGAGACTGCCCCGGTCACTTGCCGTGACCATCTGCCCGTTCATTCAGAGACTGCCCCGGTCACTTGCCGTGACCATCAGCCCGTTCATCCAGAGACTGCCCCGGTCAATTGCTGTGACCTCCAGCCCGTTCACTCAGAGACTGTCCCGGTCACCTGCTGTGACCTCCTGCCCGTCTTCCCTGGTCGCCACCCGCTCCCTTACAAGGACTGCCCCCTTGTATAGTAGCTCAGAGGTTCCGCCTCCCAGACCCGTTACACAAAGAAATGCCACCCCACACCATTACTGACCCTCTGTCAAACTGGTCATGCTGAAGGATGTTGCAGGCAACAGATCGCTCTCCACGGCGTCTCCAGACTCTGTCACGTCTGGCACATGTGCTCAGTGTGAACCTGCTTTCATCTGTGAAGAGCACAGGGCGCCAGTGGCGACTTTGCCAATCCTGGTGTTCTGTGGCAAATGCCAAGCGTCCTGCACGGTGTTGGGCTGTGAGCACAACCCCCATGAGTGGACGTCAGGCCCTCATACCACGCTCATGGAGTCGGTTTCTAACCGTTTGTGCAGACACATGCACATTTGTGGCCTGCTGGAGGTCATTTTGCAAGGCTCTGGCAGTGCTCCTCCTGTTCCTCCTTGCACAAAGGCGGAGGTAGCGGTCCTGCTGCTGGCTTGTTGCCCTCATATGGTCCCCTCCATGTCTCCTGGTTTACTGGCTTGTCTCCTGGTAGCGCCTCCAGCCTCTGGACACTACGCTGACAGACACAGCAAACCTTCTTGCCACAGCTCGCATTGATGTGCCATCCTGGATGAGCTGCACTACCTGAGCAACTTCTGTAGGTAGTAGAGTCCGTCTCATGCTACCACGAGTGTGAAAGCACAACCAACATTCAAAAGTGACCAAAACATCAGCCAGAAAGCATTGGTACTGAGATGTGGTCTGTGGTCCCCACCTGCAGAACCACTCCTTTATTGAGGGTGTCTTGATAATTGCCAATAATTTCCATCTATTGTCTATTCCATTTGCACAACAGCATGTGAAATTGATTGTCAATCAGTGTGGCTTCCTAAGTGGACAGTTTGATTTCACAGAAATTTGATTTACTTGAGGTTATATTCTGTTGTTTAAGTGTTCCCTTTATTTTTTTGATGTGTATAAAGTGTACAGAGGCCTCCTGATTCTCCTGACCCAAGAGATAATGTCAGGGGAAAGAAGGATGCAACCTTTTGGATTTTCAATGACTGATTCATTTGTTCTTTGGGAGATAAACCTGCTGCCAAAGGAGCCTGGAAGTGGCTTTCTCATAGAGAACACAGTAGACCTTGGCTGAGCTGAGCGTTCTGTGTATGGAGGAGGTGAGAGAGATAGTTATCTTTCAGCACACAGCTATCTTATGTGTATGGACCCTTTACTCATACCAAAGCTATAGGTTATGCAAGATTCCCATTTAGTAACATAAATTATTGTGGCTGTGTATTCATGTATGCTTTATCTTCTCTATAATTATTTTGTGTATCTAATATAAAACAAATTAGTTGCTGTTTTGCAGTATCACTACAGCCAGAAGACCTAGATAAATAGTTGTTTTAGCCTAAATGTTACAGACAGGAGAATGTGATGAATAGACTTGATAATCTCTACAGGAAATCCTTCTTTAGAAAGTGAACATTAGATTTTCAAATAGAGGAAACTAAGAAGACTATAGCATTTGTCAGTGCTGCAAATGGAAGCTACAGTAGCACCACTTTGCAGAAAAACAGACACTTGAAGTAATAACCTCCTGTTCAACTTGTCTGAAATTGTGATTATATTGAGCACAACATTCTATTTTTAGTTTTTTCCAACATAATATTTTACTATGCAATTTTTTTTTAAGTAATATACTACAAAATTAAAGGGAACCTGTCACCAGAAATAATGCTGTTAACCTGCAGATATGCGGTTAATCTGCAGGTTAATAGCGTTATTCTGCTGCCCGGCGACTGCATGCAGTGGGGAGAAAATTAACTTAATTCTCCCTGCCAGCATTCGGTTTCAGTCATGGGGTCGGGGGCACTGCGGTCATTGCTCTGAGAATACAGAGCGTCTGCTATAACTGCGCCTCCAGCCCTGATTGACACTCCCTCTGCATTAAGGCTGGACGGATGGATGGGTCCCCCAGCCTGGTATATGCTCCTCCATCCTGCCTGCGCTGCTGTTCCATTGATCCATGCTGCTCATCCATCCATCCCTCCAAAAACATTCCTACTCACCTTTCCCTCGCAGCCCTGCAGCACATCGTCTGAGTCAAGAGTAGGTAATTAATTTTCCTCAGAGACTGTGACTGTTTTGGAGGGACGAACCAATAGGCTGAAATGAATTATGAGCAACATTAATATAGTGATTATTACTAATATATCGATATTATTAATAATTATATTCATATTAATTATATGACTTAATATTGAGCAAAATGAAGTGTGCTGACATTCCCCTATTACTGCTTGAACCCGAATACAGCCCATCTATATATCGTATGAGCTCCCCCACATCCCCTTATATACCGTAAAAGCCCCCACATAACCTCTCCATTTACAGCTTGAGACCTCCATAGCCTCCCCATATACAGCATGAGCTTCACACAGCCTCCCCATGTCCAGCATGAGAACCCCATAGACTCCCCATGTCCAGCAAGAGAGCCCCACAGCCTTCCCATGTCCAGAAAGAGAGCCCCACAGCCTTCCCATGTCCAGAAAGAGAGCCTCACAGCCTTCCCATGTCCAGAAAGAGAGCCCCATAGCCTTCCCGTGTCCAACAAGAGAGCCCCACAGCCTTCCCATGTTCAACAAGAGAGCCCCACAGCCTTCCCATGTCCAGGATGAGAGCCACAAAGCCTTCCCATGTCCAGCATGAGAGCCACAAAGCCTTCCCATGTCCAGCTGTGACGCTCACAGCCCTAACCCTGGGAAGATGGGGGATTACTCGGAGCCGGGTCCTATGTTTTGGTGGGGTGCAGCCGTAGCCTGGACCTGTTCCGTGCCCAGGGCTGTCACATTAAAAAGGGTGGTACGGGCTATCAGGGTTGCGCTGCTGCAGTCCTCCGAGGCGGGATGTTGTGGCAGCCAACGTTGATACTACTCCCCACAGGCGGAGCAGGGCCTTAGGGCAGAGACAAGGATGGAGGGGGTTGTAGTGTAGGAGGTCTGGTGCTGCGTGGTGCGGTGCAGTGCAGAAATAAAGAGTCCGGAGGCCATAGGGGTCGACTTCCAGGGTTTTTACTCATGTTGGAGAGTACAGCTGCAAAGCTTCTCCCTGCTCCTCACGGAGTTCTGCGGTCACCAGGGACGGGGGTCCGACAACCTCCGAGTAATTCAAGTGCTCAATCAGGACCCCGCACCAGAGTGTTCCTAGACTTCAGACCGGGTCCTTTCCTGTCTGTGTGTGTGTAGATAGGCCGGGTCTCCCTCTGGACTTTGCTCAGAAAAAGGGTACGGGTGGCAGCTCCGCTCCGTCCGTTACCCGGTGGGATCCTCAGGGCCTGCCGGGCTTCCCTGACAAGGACGTAGAGTAGCAAAGTCAGGAGTCAGGGGCTGGTAACCCCTCTTGCAGCCGGAATCCCTCTGACTAGGCCAGAATAGTGAGGACAGGTGGCGTATACCGCTCCGTCTGCATCCCCCTGGGATCCTTTTGCGGTGGAGCTACACTCCTAAGCTCCAGGCCTTCTTGGTTATGGTCCTTGACTGGGTTTGAGACATTTGTTTACTCCAACCTGCCCCTCGACTCAAGGCCAGGGCATGAGGGCTGTGTCTCCATCCGCTGCAGGTTTACCCAGAAGCCACGTTCAGGGATGGAGAACACAATCAAAGAACCATGAACCCAATATGGCTGTTTATTAAATATGAAATATTAAGTGTAAACTAGATGTGCGTCCTCCACCCTCACCCACTGCATGGTTCCCCCTATCTCTTGGTTCCCCAGTCTCCCAATTTCCCGTAGGGGCAGCACCCTAGTGCTTACTAGCCCCCTCTGGTGGGAGAAGTGTGGTGTTGGATGTGGAGGTGGGGTCCTGACCATTGCACCGTTCTTACCTCGAAGGAGGAACACCACACCCCATTAAAGAGGTGCAGCATCCCTGTGGCGGTCGAACCCTCAGGGCCGCCACATTCCCCCCTGGTGAAACAGCACGTCCGCGGACTGCAAAGAGAGCAAAATCTGGTACAGTCTTTTTTTATATTTTGACAACAGTAAACAATCTTCCCATTATGGGAGGCACTTCTCCTTTAACGTTACAAACTGCACATAATATAAAAGTACAAAAGTATAAAAAATATAAATATATAAAACCATCCAGAGACATTTATGCATAGACAGACGGGTTAAAGTGCAAGGACGAAGAGTCAGTTCAGAAGCGCGAGGGACCTGTGCCAAACCCCCAACGTAGGCCCTGGGGTGGCTGCAGGGCATGAAGATCACGAGTTGGACCTCCAGGAGAGCCACTCCAGACAGGTTTTTCTTCTGAGGTCTGAGGTAGAAATAGCCGCGGTTTTACATAAAACCAATAAGGAGCACCTAAAGAGATGCAAACTATTTATAGATAAGGAGTCTGTCTGCTGCAAGTCCGCAGGGACAAATGTCTCTAGAAACCGGGGAAACATGTTAAAACATAAACATCAACATAATAGCTTTGAACAGGTTACAGCTGCCGGGGCTGCTTAATCCTCGGGTCTCCACCGGGGAAAAGGCTCATTCCTCCCGACGGAGGCTGACCCGTCCTCCATGGCCGAGCGCGAGGGGGCATCACTCCTGGACACCTTGTGGACATCCAGGGCGTACCACCCCCGCACCCCGTGGTGGCGGGTGTACGTGACTATGTCACCCGGGAAGAGGTTCCGGCCAGGGTGTCCCTTTTTCAGCTGCGGCTCGACGTCCCGCCGGCTGACGAAGACGTCATGCTCATGCTGGAAACTCCGGATGAATCCCCATCCCACCTCATGGTGGAAGCAGACAACTTGCCCTTCCACACGGGGGCTTGGACGGGTTGCCTCCTCCTGACGGGCCCGGGATTTTGCAGCTTTGGCGCGCACCTCGAGGCGCTCGCAGTGAACTTCCCTCTGGCGTTGCTCCCGGTTGAGCTGGAGGATCTGTTGACTGCACAGCTCGCTCCTCCTACGCGCTTCGGCCCGGTGACTGTAGGTGCGGGCAGCGGTGACAGTGGGGGCTGCTGCAGGTCCTCAAGAAGTGCGGACCAGTCCGGGTTGGGGTCGGTGGATACCCCAGCAGACTCAGGTTCTTTCAAGTCAGGAGTTGGGAGGCAGTGCAGGTCTCCGTCAATAGCAGAGGCTTCCAGTTCTGGGGCAAAGACCTGCTCCCAAGTGACCGCGCGGGCAGCAGGTACTCGGTCATGAGGTCCAGGAGGGGCACGGCGGGCTCAGCAGCCGGGACAGGGGTATCACTCTCACTCACTCCTGGGCTGCTCGTGGCCTCTGTTGCAGCCTCCTCCTGAGTTGCTGCTCCTTGGCGGCAGGTCCGGACGCGCAGCAGCATTTCTTCCCGCCACACAGCGGATGCCGCTTGCTGGGCCTCAGCCACTCTCCAAGCGAGGTCCGGGGTTTCCTACCGGAGAAATTCCATATCTCCTGCTGTTAGGGTTATGCCGCTTCGCTCGCTGACAGTAGAAGAACCTGGGCCGGGTTCGGAAGATTCCGATTGACTCGTCCCAGCAGCGTCCATGTCCGCTCCTGAGGATTGCCAACCTCCAACTGCTATGGCCGCACCTTGTTGTTTTTCCATTTCCTCCTCTTTTTGGGGCGGCTCCAGGGCGGTCGGCCGACAGGCACGCCCTCGTTCAGCCCATCCGATTTGACCGGCATTATCCCGCGGATAGTCTCTGATGGAAGGGGCGGTCTTCTCTTTTGGCGCCATGGGAGAGCCAGGCCCACGATAGGAGGTGCTAGGAGACTGTCTTTTTGATGCACTATGGCGTCCGTTCTTCTTGGGCGAGCGCCATTTTAAGTGGAAATGACAGTCTAAGGTGTAAGGCACACAGTACCCGGTAGCAATGGGCAATTTCTTCTGTTGCTGCGGGCACGCTATCCTGCCAACTATGCCAAGTATGTGACGCTCACAGCCCTAACCCTGGGAAGATGGGGGATTACTCGGAGCCGGGTCCTATGTTTTGGTGGGGTGCAGCCGTGGCCTGGACCCGTTCCGTGCCCAGGGCCGTCACATTAAAAAGGGTGGTATGGGCTATCAGGGTTGAGGGATTGCTATTGACTACGCCACCTGTGGTACCTGGTGAAGGCCACCAGCGCTGCTGCAGTCCTCCTAGGCGGGATGTTGTGGCAGCCGACGTTGATATTACTTCCCACAAGCGGAGCAGGGCCTCAGGGCAGATACAAGGATGGAGGGGGTTGTAGTGTAGTAGTTCTGGTGCTGCGTGGTGCGGTGCAGTGCAGAAATAAAGAGTCCGGAAGCCATAGGGGTCGACTTCCAGGGTTTTTACTCACGTTGGAGATACAGCTGCAAGGCTTCTCCCTGCTCCTCATGGAGTTCTGCGGTCACCAGGGACGGGGGTCCGACAACCTCCGAGTAATTCAAGTGCTCAATCAGGACCCCGCACAAGAGTGTTCCTAGACTTCAGCAGGGGTCCTTTCCTGTCTGTGTGTGTGTAGATAGGCCGGGTCTCCCTCTGGACTTCACTCAGAAAAAGGGTACGGGTGGCAGCTCCGCTCCGTCCGTTACCCGGTGGGATCCTCAGGGCCTGCCGGGCTTCCCTGACAAGGAAGTAGAGTAGCAAAGTCAGGTGTCGGGGGCCGGTAACCCCTCTTGCAGCCGGAATCCCTCTGACTAGGCCAGAATAGCGAGGACAGGTGGCGTATACCGCTCCGTCTGCATCCCCCTGGGATCCTTTTGCGGTGGAGCTACACTCCTAAGCTCCAGGCCTTCTTGGTTATGGTCCTTGACCGGGTTTGAGACATTTGTTTACTCCAACCTCGACTCAAGGCCAGGGTATGAGGGCTGTGTCTCCATCCGCTGCAGGTTCACCCAGAAGCCACGTTCAGGGATGGATGGAGAACACAAACAAAGAACCATGAACCCAAGATGGCTCTTTATTAAATATGAAATATTAAGTGTAAACTAGATGTGCGTCCTCCACCCTCACCCACTACATGGTTCCCCCTATCTCTTGGTTCCCCAGTCTCCCAATTTCCCGTAGGGGCAGCACCCTAGTGCTTACTAGCCCCCTCTGGTGGGAGAAGTGTGGTGTTGGATGTGGAGGTGGGGTCCTGACCATTGCACCGTTCTTACCTCGAAGGAGGAACTCCACACCCCATTAAAGAGGTGCAGCATCCCTGTGGCGGTCGAACCCTCAGGGGCACCACACAGCATGAGAGCCACAAAGCCTCCTCATGTCCAGCATGAGAGCCCCACAGTCACCCCATGTCCAGTATGAGAGCCCCACAGCATCCCCATGTCCAGCATGAGAGCCATACAGCCTTCCCATGTCCAGCATGAGAGCCATACAGACTTCCCATGTCCAGCATGAGAGCCACAAAGCCTTCCCATGTCTAGCATGACAGCCCCACAGTCACCCCATGTCCAGCATGACAGCCCCACAGCCTCGCCATGTCCAGCATGAGAGTCCCACAGCCTTGCCGTGTCCAGCATGAGAGCCCCATAGCCTCTCCATTTCCAGAATGAGAGCCCCACAGCCTCTCCATGCCCAGCATGAGACCCCCATAGCCTCCCCATGCCCAGCATGAGACGCCCATAGCCTCCACATGTCCAGCATTAGAGCCCCATAGCCTCCCCATGTCAAGAATGAGACCCCCGTAGCCTCCCCATGTCCAGGATGAGAGCCTTATAGCCTCCCCTTGTCCAGGATGAGACCCCCATAGCCTCTCCATGTCCAGGATGAAACCCCCATAGCCTCCCCATGTCCAGAAATGAGACTCTCATAGCCTTCCCATGTCCAGAGATGAGACCCCCATAGCCTCCCCATGTCCAGGATGAGACCCCCCCATAGTCTCTCCATGTCCAGGATGAGAGCCTTATAATCTCCCCAGGTCCAAGATGAGACCCCCGTAGCCTCCCCATATCCAGAATGAGACCCCCATACCCTTCCCATGTCCAGGATGAGACCCCCATAACCTCCCCATGGCAAGGATGAGACCATCATAGCCTCCTCATGTCCAGGATGAAAGCCTTATAGCCTCCCCATGTCCAAGATGAGAGCCTTATAGCCTTCCCATGTCCAGGATGAAACCCCCATAGCCTCCCCATGTCCAGAAATGAGACTCTCATAGCCTTCCCATGTCCAGAGATGAGACCCCCATAGCCTCCCCATGTCCAGGATGAGACCCCCCCCCCATAGTCTCTCCATGTCCAGGATGAGACCCCCATAGCTCCCCATGTCCAGGATGAGACCCCCATAGCCTCCCCATATCCAGGATGAGAGCCTTATAACCTCCCCATGTCCAAGATGAGACCCCCGTAGCCTCCCTATATCCAGAATGAGACCCCCATACCCTTCCCATGTCCAGGATGAGACCCCCATAGCCTCCCCATGGCAAGGATGAGACCCCCATAGCCTCCCCATGTCCAGGATGAGACCCCCATAGCCTCCCCGTGTCCAAGATGAGAGCCTTATAGCCTCCCCGTGTCCAGGATGAGACCCCCGTAGTCTCCCCATATCCAGAATGAGACCCCCATACCCTCTCCATGTCCTAGATGAGAGCCCCATAGCCTCACCATGCCCAGCATGAGACGCCCATAACCTCCACATGTCCAGCATTAGAGCCCCATAGCCTCCCATGTCCAGGATGAGACCCCCATATCCAGGATGAGAGCCTTATAACCTCCCCATGTCCAAGATGAGACCCCCGTAGCCTCCCTATATCCAGAATGAGACCCCCATACCCTTCCCATGTCCAGGATGAGACCCCCATAGCCTCCCCATGGCAAGGATGAGACCCCCATAGCCTCCCCATGTCCAGGAGGAGATCCCCATAGACTCCCCATGTCCTGGATGAGAGCCACATAGTCTCTCCATGTCCAGGATGAGAGGCCCATATCTCCCCATGTCCAGGATAAGACCCGAATAGCCTCCTCATATCCAGGATGAGAGCCTTATAACCTCCCCATGTCTAAGATGAGACCCCCGTTGCCTCCCCATATCCAGAATGAGACCCCCATACCCTTCCCATGTCCAGGATGAGACCCTCATATCCTCCCCATGTCCAGGATGAAAGCCGTATAGCCTCCCCATGTCCGGAATGAGACCCCCATAGCCTCCCCATGTCCAGGATGAGAGCCTAATAGCCTCCCCATGTCCAGGATGAGACCCCCGTAGCCTCCCCATATCCAAAATGAGACCCCCATACCCTCCCCATGTCCAAGATGAGACCCCCATAGTCTCCCCATGTTCTAGATGAGAGCCCCATAGCCTCCCCATGTCCAGAATGAGACCCCCATACCCTCCCAAGGTCCAGGATGAAAGCCCCATAGCCTTGCCATGTCCAGGATGAGACCCTCATAGCCTCCCCATGTCCAGGATGAAAGCGTTATATCCTCCCCATGTCCAGGATGAGACCCCCATACCCTCCCCAGGTCCAGGATGAAAGCCCTATAGCCTACCCATGTCCAGGATGAGACCTCCATAGCCTCCCCATGTCCAGGATGAGACCCCCATAGTCTCCCCATGTCCTACATGAGCACCCCATAGCCTCCCCATGTCCAAGACAAGACCCCCATAGCCTCCCCATGTCCAAGTTGAGAGCCTTATAACCTCCCTATGTCCAATATTAGCGCCCCATTGCCTCCCCTTATCCAGAATGAGACCCCCATACCCCCCCATGTCCAGGATGAGACCACCATAGTTTCCCCATGTCCAGGATGAGAGCCCCATTGTCTCCCCATGTCCAGTATGAAACCCCCATAGCCTCCTCATGTCCAGGATGAGAGCCTTATAGCCTCCCCATGTCCAGGATGAGACCCCCGTAGCCTCCCCATGTCCAGGATGAGACCCCCATAGCCTCCCCATGTCCAGCATGATACTCCCATAGCCTCCCCATGTCCAGGATGAGAGCCTTATAGCTGTTGCACAGCTTCTGGATACCCACAGTTGAAGTAGAAACTTCACAGAGCAGATTACATGGGATAACAAGCTTTTACTTCTCAGAACATGAGGTAACGGAAAAGACACACAGTCACATAGTACTGCACCAGAAAGTAAGAAAAAAACAGAAAGTACAAGAGAGACTTTTTTCTTTTACAATGCAGTAAACAAGGAAACTTTACACAACATCGCCATCTACTGTCAGATCAGCATAAAGTCCTCCTTTACACAAACAAAGAAGTCCACAACTGTTGCATATACCAACACCCTTTCTCAAAAGTAAGGACTTATTCAGTCAAACCTAATTTCTTCATTAGTCTCTGATGTTTTTCAGCATTCAATGCCTTTGTGAAAATGTCTGCTGACATATCTTCAGTTGGACAATATTCTAATTTCAGGATTCTTTGTTCCTGATGGTCCATTAAGAAATGATACTTCACATCAATGTGCTTGGTTCTTGGGTTAACTCTTTCCATCTGAGCAAGAACAAGACATCCCTGATTGTCCTCATTTATTTTTGTTGGTTCCAACTGTGCTTGTCCTAGGTCTGTTAGCAATTGTCTTAACCATAGAACTTCTTGACTCGCATGTGCTGCTGCAACATATTCTGCTTCTGTTGACGACAGCGTTACGATTGATTGTTGTTTACTAGTGCAACTAATTGGTCCACCTGAGAGAAAGAAAAGATAGCCACTGGTAGATTTTCTGTCAGTTGGATCTCCAGCCCAATCTGCATCAACATATCCAGTTAAAATGCATTTATCACTTGTAGGCAGTTTCAGTTTAACATTGCTGGTTCCTTTCAAATAACGTATTACTCTCTTCACAGCATTCCAATCCGCTTTATTTGGCTTGGACACTTTTCTACTCAGAATTCCTACTGTTGCTGCAATGTCTGGCCTTGTAACAGTCACTAGATACAGTAATTTTCCTATCGCCATTCTGTACTCTTCATTATTTGGTAACACATTTTTCTCACTACTTATCTCTTTAAGATAATTAGTTTCCATTGGAGACTTTGCATCCTTCAATCCAAATGTTTCGGTTATGTCTTAAATCATGTGATTTTGATTAAGTAGGAAACTTCCATCTTCTTCTCTTTCTATCTGTATTCATAAGTACTGTTTCACATTTCCCAAGTCTTTGATCTCGAAATGTTGATTCAGGATTTTTAGTATGTCCTCTATATCCCTTTCTTTTTCAAAACAAACTAAAATGTCATCAACATATATGAGTACATAGATCCATCTGTCCATTAGTCTTTTTGTGTACAGGCAAGGATCAGCTTTGCTTCTTTTAAATTTTTCATTTGTGAGCACCTCCGTGATTTTATCATCCCACGCTTTAGCAGCTTGTTTTAAACCGTATATACTTTTCTGTAATTTGCAAACCATGTTTGGGTTACTTTCATCTTTGAATCCTGGAGGTTGTTCCATGTAAATATCTTCTGCTAAACTTCCATTCAAAAATGCTGTCTTTACATCCAGATGTTTCAGTTCCATTTGTTTCATTGCTGCAACTGCAAACAAAGTTCTTATTGTAGTATGTTTGACAACTGGAGCAAATGTTTCATCATAGTCTTCTCCATATTTTTGAGAATAACCTTTAGCTACTAGTCTTGCTCGGTATCGTTCAGCTGTGCCATCTGTTCAGTACTTTACTTTAAAAACCCATTTACATCCTATAGCTTTTCTTCCTTCTGGTAATTCTGTTAGTGTCCATGTTTTTGAGTCATGCATGGATTTTATTTCTATTTCTGTTGCTTCTATCCATTTATTGGCTTCTTCTTCAGGAAGTCGAGATATGTCTTCCCAAGAGGTAGGCTCATAAATTTTACTTGTACTTGCCTTGTTTTCCTTTGTTTTCTCTTATTGAACGTATTGGTTCTGTGTCTGTTTGTAGTTGTATCTCTTCACTTTCAGTATTCTGTTTTTTATTAATTTCAACTTCTTTTTCATCAGATATTCCTTCAGCTATATCATTGCTGTTTTTCTCATTTTTTGTTTCCAGTGAAACCATAGTGTCTTCATTTAGATCCTCAATGAATGTCACACTGTTACTCACCATAACTCTGTTTTGGGATTTAGGATTCTATATCCTTTGCTATTTTCACTATATCCAACAAATATTCCTTCCATGGACCTATTTTGAAGTTTGGAACGTTTTTCTGTTGGAATGAATACAAAAACTTTACAACCAAAAACTCTTAAATGATTTACACTCGGTTTCATACCTTGCCACAGCTCATATGTTTTTTTTTTCAGTTTTCTAGAAAAAAGTCGCTTCTGTAGATATGTAGCTGTCATTGCTGCTTCACCCCAATATTTCTCTGATAGTCTGAAATCTGTCAGCATACACCTTATCATTTCAGTCAGAGTTCTGTTTTTCCTTTCTGCTACTTCATTTTGTTCAGGTGTGTATGGAACAGTCTTTTGATGCTCTATACCATTTTTTCTTAAGTAGTTTTCTATTTGGTGTCCTCTGAATTCAACTCCATTATCACTTCTAATGACAATTGGCTTCCTCGGAAACTTGTTATTCGACTTTGTCACGTAGTCTACTAGTTAACTGAAAACTTCACTTTTGTTTTTGATCAAGTATGTGACTGTGTATCTTGAGTAGTCATCTATAAAAGTCACCATATATCTATTGCCTCCTGATGTAGTCACTTTCATGGGTCCACATACGTCAGTATGCACCAAATCAAGTGGTCTTATGCTTTTTGTTTCACTTTCTTTAGGAATAGATATCCTTGTGGCTTTGGATTTTATACAACATTCACATCTTACGGTAATTGAGCAATCAGATATCAATAGATCGTTTGTCAATTCTTTCCTTTGCAGCTCCGTTATACTTTCAGGATGTTTGTGTCCTAGACGTTTATGCCACATGTGAATACAATTCTTGTGATCATGTCTACACAACTTCATCTGTTCCTTTAATGTGTCTAGATGATATAATTGTTCATCTGCCTTGACATTGGTTATTACCTTGTTTCATGCTAGGATTGTACACTCATCATCTTTGAATTTTACAGTAAGTCCTTTAGCTGTTAGAGTCTAACAGTTAGATGTTTTACAGATAACAATCCTCCTTCTAATCCTGGAACATATAACACATCCTGTAGAAGTATTTTTGAATCATGCCCAAACTTAGAACAGTTTAGCATTCCTTGTCCAACACCTTCTGCAGTTATTTTGCTTCCATCTGCAAGATAAATGGCTTCCTTCTTATTTAAATTAAGTTCAGTAAAAAAATTTTTATTACTTGTCATGTGACTTGTTGCTCATGAGTCAATAAACCAACCCAACGATGATTTCTTATCAGTCACTTTAAATGTGCCATTCCAATTATTTTCACATGAATCGGAAATTGTGTTTTTCACCTTCTGTGTATTCTCTTTATGATGTAATTTCTGTTGTTCTGCTTTCCATTTAGTACAGTCTTTCTTTAAATGTCCTTTTTTTCTTACATCTGAAACATTCTCTTGTCTCTTTATTATAGGGTATTTTTTGATTCTGTAACTTTAAGAGCATTTCCATTATCTTTTTCTGTAGAAGAATCATTTGTTTGTTCTTTCCTTCTTTGATATTCATCTATGAGTCTGGTCTTCACAAACTCTAATGTAATGTGTGTTTCAGGTCTTGTCTCTAGTGCATTTATCAAAGCAGTATATGAATCCGGTAAACTGCACATGGCTTTCCTTAATATCTTCACCAATTGATCTCAGCTGTGATATCACTTCCATAATAGAGAATATATGCTTCTGCATGTCATTGTCTGCACTTAGTCTCATACTGTAAAGCTTTCTTAGCAGAAATAACTTGTGATTTAAGCTGGGTCTTTCATGTAGCTTTCTTAGTGCTTCCCACATTCCCTTTGCTGTATCCTCATTCCTTATGTGGAATAATTGAGCATCATCCACTAATAGGCTGATGGTAGCTCTTGCTTGTCTATTTTTCTTATCCCATGTCTGATTATCCTCATCAGGTCTATCTGTAGTGGTTACTTCCCATAAATCATCTTTAGACAATAACATTTCTACTTTGAACTTCCATAACTGATAATTCTCATTATTCAGCTTAGCTACTATGAGTTTTAGCTCTGTGCTACTTGTCATCTTTAACTTGTCTTACTTGTTTGGAGAGAATTGTACTGAGGAATTCTCCTGCATTCACCAGGGTCTTGCTGAGAGTTCCGATGTCCTGGGTGTATGGGGTCCTCGGTGCCTGGGCCCATAACCTGTTGCACAGATTCTGGATAACCACAGTTGAAGTAGAAACTTCACAGAGCACATTACATGGGATAACAAGCTTTTACTTCTCAGAACATGAGGTAAAGGAAAAGACGCACAGTTACACAGTACTGCACCAGGAAGAAAGAACAAAACAGAAACAGAGACTTTTTTCTTCTACAATACAGTAAACAAGGAAACTTTACACAACATTGCCATCTACTGTCAGATCAGCATAAAATCCTCCTTCACACAAACAAAGAAGTCCACAACTGTTGCATATACCAACAATAGCCTCCCAATGTCCAGGATGAGACCACTATAGCCTCTCCATATCCAGGATGAGAGCCTTATAGCCTCCCCATGTCCAGAATGAGACCCCCATACCCTCCCCAGGTCCAGGATGAAAGCCCCATAGCCTCCCCATGTCCAGGATGAGACCCCCATAGCCTCTCCATGTCCAGTATGAGACCCCCATAGCCTCCCCATGTCCAGAGTGAGACCCCCATAGCCTCCCCATGTCCAAGATGAGACCCCCATAGTCTCCCCATGTCCAAGATGAGACCCCATAGACTCCCCATGTCCAAGATGAGACCCCCATAGCCTCCCCATGTCCAAGATGAGAGCTTTATAATCTCCCTATGTCCAAGATTAGAGCCCCATTGCCTCCCCATATCCAGAATGAGACCCCCATACCCTCCCCATGTCCAGAATGAGACCCCCATATTCTCCCAATGTACAGGATGAGAGCCCCATTGCCTCCCCATGTCCAGGATGACACCCCCATAGCCTCCTCATGTCCAGGATGAGAGCCTTATAGCCTCCCCATATCCAGGATGGGACCACTATAGCCTCACCATGTCCAGGATGAGACCCCCATAGCCTCCCATACACATGAAAAAAAAGAACACCACATACTCAACTCGGTCCCGTTCCCCCAATGCTCTGCCTGTGCCTCTGATCCTCTGTCTCCGGTTTGATGACCCTTTGCAGTACACGCGCTGATTGGTGGTTGGTGGAGGGCCCTCCTCCACCAATGCAGTCAGCGCAAATGGAGACAGGAGGCGGATGGAGACAGTGGGCAGATGAGACATCGGGCGGGTGGAGACAGCAGGCGGGTAGGTGTGGGACGGCATGGTGAGGTGGATATTTAAATAAAACATAGCCGGAATCAGAGCATGCGAATACCGCGATATCCGGCGCCATTTGTCTTCAACAAAATGGCGCCGGAGATCGCGCTATACACACAGGCGCTGACTGCGGCGCCACACTCCTCCTCCATACTTACTCTTCGGTATGTCCTCATGGCGCCGGAGATCACAGTATGTGGTCAGCGCCTACGCATACCGCTATCTTCGGTGCCACACTGCTCGTCTTCCTCCCGGTCTGGATGTGTTCTTCTATCTTCCTATCTCCGGCCACACGGCGCAGGCGCAGTGCGCTTGCGCAGTCTATAGAGGCTTCGGACCGAAGGGCGCATCCCTGGTTATATTATAGATGTCAATAATTAGTATTGCATGCAGTATTAATATAATGAGCTCCCCCTGCCTTACAGTGAATAAGATTATTCATCATATAAAACAAAATTAAATCATTTCATGATAAAGCTGGATAAATAAAATCATCATCCACATGGCAAATCATAAACATGGTCATAAACAGTAGCAAACATTTATTACATGACCCCTTAAAATATTCATACTTAAGACATGCCTATTTAATGAGGTGAGATTTTCCAACTTTTCTTTCTTACTTGTTTAAAGGGGTTGTCCACTACTTGAACAACCCCTTCTGAATCCCTATGTTTCCACTCAGTAAAATAATAACAATAAGGCTACGGCCCCACTATCAGTATTTGGTCAGTAGTCGGTCAGTATTTTTTTCTCAGGTGTGGGAGACAAAACCAGGAGTGTGTGATAAATGCAGAAATGGTGCACTTGTTTCTATTATACCTTTTCTCTGATTGTTCCTCACCTGGTTTTGGCTCCCATTCCTGAGAAAAAATACTGACCGAATACTGACCCAATACTGATAATGGGGCCGTGGACTTATTCTCACCTCTGGTGCTGACACCATTCCATCAATGTCGACACTGCCTCTACCAAGGATCCTGTGACATTTTTAAGTCATGCGATCCCTGCAGTCAATTAGTGCTGACTTCATTCTCCTCTCCACTCTCCTCTCCTTTGGACATAAAACAAAAGAAAGGGTACTCCATGTGAAAATTATCCAAGCACACAGGTGGAGGAGGGAGAGGTATTGCACTCACCTCTGGTAGTTGTGCATACCAGACACAACTCCAATAATAGGTGATGAATGACGGCAGTCCTGGACCTTCCACCCGCTCCTCGCGTCCTGCTCAGGAGCCGTGATACAATGGAGAGAAGATGAATGGACAGTGAAGATCCACACGGCACCACACTCTGAGTTAGGAACCACCCAGGTCAGATAAAGGAAGTCGATTTATTCAGAACATATCAGGTAATACCTGTGCATCTCCACTGCCATCCATTCATCTTCTCTCCTTTGGACAAATCAAGACATTCAGAGGAAGTGAGAGCTGTTGCTGCCATGCAGAGCTGTCAATTTTACTGATACAATTTTGAGGTCGATCTGAAGTTTAGAAAGCCTCTTATTGCATTTTTTGCAATGTTGCAGCGTCCAAAATAAGCAATACTGGTGTTTAGATTTTTATTTCTCATTACAGAGTTTACCAATTGGGTTAAATCATTTTATATTTTGATAGACCAGACTTTTATGGACAGATACCACATATATGTATTTTTTTCATTTTTTTATTCCTTTAATTTTTAATAGAGAAAAGTGGTTAAACTTATGGCTTTAATTTGTTTGATTTTACATTTTTTTTATTTTTTAATCTATTTGTTAGTCCTTTAAGGGTCACCATGAACTGGCTTTCATAGAAGTACTGTCATGTCAGGCATGGGGGTCTTTACCCTGGCCGTCATTGCAGCCCATCGGCATCCCTCAATCAGTTAGAACAACGCACCTCCCAGGCCATGTGCTGTAAATGTCACATAGTGACAAGGGACTGTGGGCACCTACCGGATTCCTCGAACTAGGGGCGCCCTAGGCTATCTCTGTCCCCCGGATTACCCCAGATGGTGGAAATGTCGTGGTTTCGTACCTTGCTATGCTCTTATCCTAACCCTTATCTGATCCCTCCCACACCTAGTGAGGTGAGAGGCTGAAGTGTATAGGAAAACACTAACCAGACAGGGGTAAACAGACAGGGATAAAAGAAAACTACAATCATACAAATGCACTCACAAAAAAACTGAGTCGGAAACAGGGGAGGTATAGGAAGGAGAAAGCAAATGGGAGAGGATAAGAATAAACATGCAAACCAACTCCTTGCAGTAAACTCTTGAAAAACTCTCCAACCGCCATCTCCAAGCACTGAACTTCTCTTTCAACTCCAAACCAGGAAGTAGAACCACTATCACTGCCAACTCCTAAGTGCCAGTGGCGAGCATATATAACAGAGGGGAGTGGCCAAAACAAAACAGCTGAGACAATTCAGGATGGTGAGCTCCAGGCGATCAACAGAACTGATTAACCACTGCAATAACAGAGCAAGGAAAACCTCCACTGTTTCACCCCCGGGTCATTTTCCGTTTTTTATTTAATTTTCTCTCCCCTTCTTCCCAGAGCCATAACTTTTTTATTTTTTCGTCAATATGGCCATTTGAGGGCTTGTTTTTTATGGGACGAGTTGTACTTTTGAACGACACTATTCATTTTACCATATAATGTATTGAAAAATGGGAAAAGAATTCCAAGTGCGGTGAAATTTCCAAAAAAAAAAATTTTTTTTTTTACCATGTTCACTAAATGCTAAAACTGACCGACCATTACATTTCTCCAGGTCATTACGAGTTCGCAGACACCAAACATGTATAGGTTCTTTTTAATTCAAGTGGTGAAAAAAAAATCCAAAGTTTGTTAAAAAAGGAAAAAGCAACATTTTTTGAGACCTGTAGCGACTCCCTTTTTTGGGATCTGGGGCTGGGTGAGAGCTCATTTTTTGCGCGCCGAGCTAACGTTTTTATCTATACAATTTTGGGGTAGATATGATATTTTGATCGTCTGTTATTGCATTTTATTACAATGTTGCGGCAACCAAAAAAAATGTACCGTATTTTTTGGACTATAAGATGCACCGGACTCCAAACTTTGGGGTGGAAAATAGAAAAAAATATATACCTGGGGGGCGGTGGAGCGAGGGTCACAGGAGGCAGGGTCCTTCAGGAAGCCGATGGAAGTGGAGGAATGCTGAGGACCCTGGGTGCGAGAAGGCGGTGCTCCAGCAGCGGGGAGTTGCGGTGGTGGTGGAGCAAGATCGCAGGGCCCTCCATTCCCTCCCTCAGGAACCCAGAGGCTCCAGCAGAAAAGGTGAGGTGCTGCGGGCCGGTGCCTGTGCCTGGCTGGGGTTGGGGCCTGGGGCTGGTGCCCGGCTGGGGCCGGGGCCTATGCCTGGCCGAGGCCTGGCTGGGGCACCAGGCTTTGAGTGGCATGCGCTGCTTTTCAGTGGCTGTGAGGCAGTGCAGCAGAGCGGCGGTGAGGCAGAGCGGTGGGTGAGGCGATGCAACACAGCGGCTTTCCGGTTGCCACTGCCATCTTCCTGAAACTGTGATCTACAGGAAAATTGCCTCCCAAGCACCCAAACTGCACATGCGCTGGCTCGGGGGGCCATTTTCCTGTAGATCAGGGCTTCATGAAGATGGCTACGGACACCGGAAAGCCGCTCTGCTGCACCGCCTCACCGCTGCTCTGCCTCACCGATGTTCTGCTGCAGCGCCGCTCTGCCTCACCGCTGCTCTGCTGCACTGCCTCACCGCCGCTCTGCCTCACTGCACTGCCGACAGCATCTCTCCTCTTCTTCTGCTGCTGCCATCGCATTCCTGAAGGAGGGAGGGAACGGAGGGCCCTGCGATCCCGCTATACCACCACCGCAACTATACGGTAAGCTACGTTCAGACCATAAAACGCACCCCCCAATTTCCTCCCAAATTCCCAAAAATACGGTAATTCTTGAGTTTTAAATTATTTTTTCCTTTGCGCCGTTTACTGATCAGATTAATTCATTTTATATTTTGATAGATCAGATGTTTCCGGACTCGGCAATACCAAATATGTGTATTTTCAATATTTTTTTATTGTTTTATTTTGAATGGGGCAAAAGGGGGGTGATTTGAACTTTTATATATTTTTTATTTTTTTTATATTTTTAAAACATTTTTTTTTATACTTTTTACTTGCTTCAATACTCTCCTTACGAAACTTGAAGCTGCAATCTTCTGATCGCATGTGCTACACATAGCAGAGCGTATTGTGCTGCAGATAATTTGGGGGCATTACTGTGGGGGCCGTTACATTGTGCTAATGTGGTTATATGCTATTAATATGGTAATGTGCTATATGTTAATGTGTCAGCCATTATTGTGTTGCAGATAATATGGGGACCATTATACTGTTCAAGTACTACTGTGGGGCCATTATATAGTGTGGCAGCTAAAGTGGGGGCCATTTTACTATTTGGGTACTACTATGGGGGCCATTATATAGTGTGGCCTTATATAATGTGGCAGCTAATGTGGCGGCCATTATATAGCATGGCAGCTAATATGGTGGCCATTACATAGTGCTGCAACTAATTTTGGGTCATTATACTGTGTATAAGGAAGCACTGGGCCCATTATACTATGTATAGGGGATATGTGGCCCATTATACTGTGTATAGAATAGCTGTGGTGGCATTATACTGTGTATAGAGGAGCTGTTAGCCCATTATGCTGTCTAAACAGGAGCTGTACATGGTGGGTCTCAGAGGACATTATTACTGTAGATGGAGGAACTCAGGTGACGTTATTAAATTAATAAGGCACTTAACAAGCATTATTGTTATAGGGGCACTATCAAAGGGGCACATAGGGGGCATTATTACTTTCTACTGTAGGGGCAAAATGTGAACACTATTATCTAGGGCACTTACCCAGGGTATTAATATTTTCTATGGAGCAATTTTGCCATCTAGAGGGCATAAAAGAGGTATTTAACTTTGTAAGGGACATAGTGGTGGACATTAAGAAGAGTAATGTTATTGTACCACACTGCAGGCGCGGTAATAGGGCAACATATGGCAGAATGAGGAGTTTATGCCAGTTGGAAATAGATGGGGACTGTGCTGTAAATGTGAGAAGTCAAATATGTCTTTGTTGTAATTTCTGCAGATGAGTCTTGGCTGGAGAAGTTGTCATGTCAGTCTGGGCTAGATGGAAAAGACGGAAAAAGAGAGTGACTCCATCAGAAAGAACTTCAGCTGTAAGTGATCTAATAAATAACTGTACTGTAATCACTTGTATAGTCTGCAGCACAGGTATCTACCACTATATGGTCACTGTATGGTGTTAATATGAGATCTGGTCTTTGTATAGAGATATATTTCTCCAATCTACCAGTGGCTGTTAGAGGCACTTGATGGCTGATTAAATCAGCCATCAAGTGCGGGAAGAGATGCGGGCTCAGCGTGTGAGCCCGCATCAAAGGCAGGGATGTAAATATATACATCATCGGTTGTCAAGGGGTTAAAGAACGTAAAAGTGAGGTTTTGTTTTTATTATGAAAATATCCATCGGTGCAAAATTATTGGGCAACTATTAGTGTGCAGAATTATTATTTAACTAAATGAAAAAGGTAACTTTTCCCATCTCAATTGTTTATTTTCATCTGTTAAAGTAAGAATAATAACCAATCAATACAAAATGTACAAAAATACATTTCTGACATTTAAATTATCAGTGACCAATATTGTACGCCGATACCCCATATGTGGGGAAAAACCATTGTTTGGGCGCACGGCAGGGTTCAGAAGGTGTAACTTTTTGAATGCAAAAGTGGCTGGAATCGCGAGCGGACACCATTTTGCGTTTGGGGAACCGCTGATGCGCCTAAACAGTGGAAACCCCCCACAAGTGACCCCATATTGGAAACTACACCCCTCGGGGACATTTTGAACCCAGAGGTACGACACAAAATTTGATAACAATAGGTTATTATATTGAATATGTTGTCATTAGTCTTGAGCGCAAGTGCTCGCTACTTGAGTTTGCATCGGGTACTCGTGTATGCACCAAGTATCGCGGGTGCTCGAGTGACATGCTCGAGTCTCCGCCCCTCTTGTTTCATGGTTGTTAGACACCCCAAAAAAAAACATGCGGGGATTGCTCGTGTATGGCAGGCAATCGCCGCGTGTTTTTTTTGGCTGTATAACAGCCACGAAACATATGGGGCGAAGACTCGAGCATGTCACTCGAGCACCCTCGATACTCGATGCATACCCGAGCACCCGATGCAAATTCAAGTGCCGAGCACTTGCGCTCAACACAAGTCGCCATATTGTCATAATTTTTTTTCTTCACTTTTGGAAAAATCTCAACCCCAACACAACACTAGCACAAACCTAACCCTAACCCTAATAAAACCCTAACCCTAACTGCAACCCTAATCCTAACCCTAACACAACCCTAATCCTAACCGTAACCCTAATCCTAATACAATCCTAACCCTAACACAACCCTAATCCTAAACCTACCCTAACCCTAATACTAACTCTAACCCTAACACAACCCTAAACATTTTCTGAGGGATTCATTCACTATAATGAGGTAGCAGAGTTATTCTGCACTCCATCTGGCCTCTGTGTAGCGGTGTCCTTTTTTTCCGAGGTTCACAAAACTGTGGCCGATGGCACTTTTATGTACGTCTAATAAAAAGATGGACACCGTGGGATCACATGCCAGACAGTATCCACGGTGCCTCATTACAGGGAATCTTCCACCGGGGGTTTCATCTGAATCACATATTTCAGAGATTTACACGGAAACCCTGATGTACGCGCTTAGCGCAAAGGGCAGGATAAATATGAAACGAGCCATACAGCGATCTTTGGAAGGCAGAATGAACAAATCAGCCGCAGGTGAAAAATTGGTGCGGTATAGTGATTAGACGACTTTATTCTTTGGGTCGGTGCGATTACAGCGATACCAGATTTATATCGTATTTTTAAGTTTGGCAACTGTCTCACACTAAAAGACGCTTTTTTTTGTAAAGACTAGTTTTTGCATCACCATATTTTGAGTGCTATAATATAATTTTTCCATAATTCGGCCGACAGAGTCATGTAAGGGCTTGTTTTTTGCGGGACAAGTTGACGTTTTTATTGGTACCATGTTTGGGCACGTGACATTTTTTGATCGCTTTCTATTCTGATTTTTGGGAGGCAAAATAAACAAAAACCAACAATTCAGGAATTTTTTTTATTGTTTTTTTTATGCTGTTCTGCGTGTGGTAAAATTGATAAGGCAGCTTTATTCTTTGGGTCCGTATGTTTATAGCGATACTACACTTATATCGTTGATTTATGTTTTGCCGCTTTTACACAATAAAAACAATTTTATGGAAAAAATATTTTTTTTTGCATTGCTTTATTCTGAGAGCTATAACTTTTTTATTTTTCGGCTGATGGCGCTGTATAGCAGCTTGTTTTTTGGGGGACGTTTTCAATGGTACCATTTTTATCCACATTTTTTTTTATCGCGTTTTATTCCACTTTTTGTTCGGCAGTATTATGATAAAGCACCGTTTTTTGCTTTGTTTATTTTTAATTTTTTTTACCGTGTTCACTAAAGGGATTAACTAGTGGGACAGTTTTATAGGTCAGATCGTTCCAGATGCGGCGATACCAAATATGTGTACTTTTATAGTTAATTTATTTATTTTTCATAATATTATTTATTTATGGTTACAATATATATATATATATATATATATATATATATATATATATATATATATATTGGATTAATTTTTCATTTTTTTTCATATTTTTACAATTTTTTTTCACTTTCTTTCACTCTTAATTTGTCCCACTATGGGACTTTCATTTTTTGCAGGCTGATGCTATGCGGGCTGTTAGTGCTGCACTGACACAAGTTCATGCACAGCGCATGATCTGACTAAGTTTCTGGTGCATGGTGACCCGGATGTAGTCATGACGACATCAGGTCACCATGGCAATGATCGGGACCCCGCGATGACGTCACGGGATCTCCGATCCAAGGTAAGAGGGGCTGTCTTACCTCTACCTGCTCCCGAAATGCTGCGATCAACTTTGATCGCAACATTTTGGGGGTTAATGTGCCAGGAACAGTGCGGGACCGCACCTGGCACCGAGTGCCAGGTGTCAGCCATCAGAATCAGCTGACTCCCAGCGGCGATCGCGCCCGCACAGCCTCTGTGCTTGCGCGATCGCCGAGGCGTAATAATACATGCCTGGTTATTAAGGCCCAGGGCAGAGGGACGTATTGTTACACCTCACGTGAAAAAGGGGTTAAAGTGCAGACAATCCAAAAAGTGAAGACGTTTCAGTCAAGGGACCTTCATCAGCATAGAGTATAACGTTGAACGCTTCCTGCCATTGCAGTGCTTACTGCTCATCCACAGCGTTAGCATATACATTCTGCCTTTTGCAATCCATTATACTGATGAAGGTCAATTGACCGAAATGTCTTCACTTTTTCAATTGCCTGTACTTTAAATAAATGTATTCAAAATATTCTCTGATTTACTACGGGTTTCAAGTTTTTTTCACCCCTGATTTGTAAGCTACTGTTCCTGAAACTGAGGACGTGGAGACAGCGAAGGCTTCCAGCCTGCAAATGAGAATAATGAACCATTCACAGCACAACAAATACGGACTGGGACACAATAATAATAATAATAATTTTTATTTTTATAGCGCCAATATATTCCGTAGCCCTTTACAATTTTAGAGGGGAAGGCTTGTACAGACAAAAAGACATTACAAAATAAGCATAACTCAGATATTAAAAAGGAGTGAGGGCCCTGCTCGCAAGCTTACAGTCTATGAGGAAATAGGGGGGACACTAAAGGTAAAATGTACAAATATTGTATAATACAGCCATGGTATGCTAAATAGGGTAAGTACATAGTACTACATGAACTGGTCGCCAGCCAGTTAGTGTACAGTACAAACAGAGGCTAATCAGTGCATGGATGGTATGAACATGATTTTGAAGAAAATTTTGATATGGGCCAAACTGGGACAGTTAGATAAGTGTGTTAAGGCGATAGGCCAGTCTAAAGAAATGAGTTTTTAGGGCATGCTTAAAGCTGTGGATATTGGGAATTAATTGAATTGTCCTGGTTAGTGCATTCCAAAGAATTGGCGCAGCACTTGAGAAATCTTGGAGACGGGAGTGGGAGATTCGGATTAAGGAGGATTTTAGTTTTAAGTCATTAGCAGAATGGAGGGCACGGGAAGGGTGGTAGACTGAGATGAGGGAGGAGATGTAGAGTGATGCTGAATCGTGGTGAGCTTTGTGGGTCATAGTGATTAGTTTATATTGAACTCTGTATTGGATGGGAAACCATTGCAATGACTTGCACAGAGAAGAGGCATCGGTGTATCGGTTGGAGAGGAATATGATCCTGGCTGCTGCATTCAGGATGGATTGTCCAATAGTCCAGACGAGAATGAATAAGAGCTACAGTAAGAGTTTTTGCCAAGTCAAAGGTAAGAAAAGTTCTGATTCTAGAGATGTTTTTGAGGTGTAGATGACACGAGTGAGCGAGTGATTTGATGTGAGGAGTGAAGGAAAGATCTTAATTCGAGTATGACCCCAAGACAGCCGGCTTGTTGCTGGGGAGTAATGGTGGAGCCACAAACGGGAATGGCAATATCGGGCACAGGTAGGTTAGTGGAGGGAGGAAATACAAGTAATTCAGTTTTTGACAGATTCAATTTTAGATAGAGGGAGGACATTGTGTTAGCGACAGTGGAAAGACAATCACTGGTATTTTGTAATAATGCAGGGGTGATGTCCGGAGAAGAGGTGTATAATTGGGTGTCATCAGCATAGAGATGGTACTGAAAACCGAATCTGCTGATTGTTTGTTGTTGTCCAATAGGAGCGGTGTATAAGGAGAAAAGAAGGTGGCCTAGGACTGATCCTTGAGGGACCCCGACAATAATAGGGAAGGTGAGAGGAAGAGGAGCCGGCAAAAGACACAGTGAAGGAGCGGTCAGAGAGGTAAGAGGAGAACCAGGATAGAACAGTGTCCTTGAGGCCAATAGAACGGAGTATAGTGAGGAGGAGCTGGAGATCCACAATGTCAAATGCTGCAGAGAGATCTAGGAGAATCCGCAGGGAGTAGTGACCATTAGATTTAACTGTTAGTAGGTCATTAGAGACTTTAGTGAGGGCAGTTTCAGTAGAATGTGAAGAGCAGAAACCAGATCGTAAAGGGTCAAGAAAAGAATTATCTGAGAGATAGAGGATTAGATGGAAGTGGACCAGGCGTTCCAGGAGTTCCAGGAGTTTAGAGATAAAGAGAAGATTGGAAACAGGTCTGTAGTTAGCAATTTTCTTGTAATGTGCCATGGCGTTGTGGAGCAGAAGCTCGCCCACGGCTACCGTCCTGGGCATCTTACAGTTCAGTGGTGGTTGGGATTCAGCTTTCCTTACCTCGACCATGTCGCTGAGCACTGAACACCTTGTACTACTGGTTAATACAGGGAGGTTGCAGTTCTGGAATATGACAGCACTGGAGGATAATAGATTCCTGGTCGCTTCACGTTTGATTTTTTTCAAATACTTGGTAGTCAAAGAGGTTTCCACTACTACACATAATGCCCCCATCGATTTAACCCCTTTACCCTTGAAGGTGGTTTGCACGTTAATGACCAGGTCAGTTTTTACAATTTTGACCAGTCATTTTATGAGGTAATAACTCTGGAACGCTTCAATGAATCCCACTGATTCTGAGAATGTTTTTTTTCATGGCATATTGTACTTCATGATAGTGGTAAAATTTCTTCGATATGACTTGCATTTGTTTGTGAAAAAATCGGAAATTCGGCAAAAATTTTGAAAATTTTGCAATTTTCAAATTTGAATTTTCATGCCATTAAATTAGAGAGATATGTCACACAAAATGGTTAATAAATAGCATTCTCACATATCTACTTTACATCAGCACAATTTTGGAACCAAAATTTTTTTGGTTAGGAAATTATAACGGTTAAAAGTTGACCAGCGATTTCTCATTTTTCCAACAAAATTTACAAAACCATTTTTTTAGGGACCACATCACATTTGAAGTGACTTTGAGGGGCCTATATGACAGAAAATACCCAAAAGTGAAACCATTCTAAAAACTGCACCCCTCAAGGTGCTCAAAAGTACATTTGAGAAGTTTATTAACCCTTCAGGTGCTTCACAGGAATTTTTGGAATGTGGAAGAAAAAAATAAACATTTAACATTTTTCACAAAAATGTTACTTTAGACCCAATTTTATTATTTTCGCAATGGTAACAGAAAAAAATGGACCCCAAAATTTGTTGTGCAATTTCTCCTGAGCGCCATTTGACTTTTTGAATGTAAAATTTGCTTGAATAATTAGCGGATGCTATGTCGTGTTTGGAGAGCCCCTGATAAGCCTAAACAGTGGAAACCCCCCACAAGTGACACCATTTTGGAAACTAGACCTTTCAGGGAATTTATCTAGATGTGTAGCGAGCACTTTGAACCCCCAGGTGCTTCACAGAAGTTTATAACATTGAGTTGTAAAAATAAAATGTTCACATTTTTCCCACAAAAATGTTTTTCAGCCCCAAATTTTGCATTTTCATAAGGGTAACAGGAGAAATTGCACCCTGCAATTTGTTGTGCAATTTCTTCTGAGTAAGCCGATACCCCATATGTTGGGAAAAAACACTGTTAGGGTGCACGGCAGGGTTCAGAAAGGAAGCAGAAGTGATTTTTTTAACTCAAATTTGGCTGGAATCGCGAGCGGATGCCATATTGCGTTTGGAGAGTCCCTGATGTGCCTAAACAGTGGAAACCCCTCACAAGTGACCCATTTTGGAAACTAGACCCCTCAAGGATTTTATCAAGGGGTAAAGTGAACATTTTGAACCCAGAGGTATGACACAGAATTTGATAACATTAGATCATCATATTCAATAAGTTGTCATTAGTCTTGAGCGCAAGTGCTCTCTACTTGAGGTTGCATCGGGTACTCGGGTATGCACCAAGTATCGTGGGTGCTCGAGTGACATGCTCGAGTCCCCACCCCGCATGTTTCATAGTTGTTAGTCACCCAAAAAAAAAACATGCGGGGACAGCCACGAAACATATAGGGCGAAGACTCGAGCATATCACTCGAGCACCCGCGATACTCATTGCATACCGGAGCACCTGATGCAAACTCAAGTAGCGAGCACTTGCGCTCAACACTAGTCGCCATATTGTTGTCATTTTTTTTCTTTACTTTTAAAAAAATCCCAACCTGAACATAACCCTAGCCCTAATACAACCCCAATGTTAGCACAACCCTTACCCTAGCACAACCCTAATCCCAACCCAAACTCTAATACAACCCTAGCCCTAACCCTGGCACAACCCTAACCCTGGCACAACCCTAAGCCCTAGCACCAAAAGTTTGGACACACCTTCTCATTTAATGATTTTTCTGTATTTTTATGACTATGAAAATTGTACATTCACACTGAAGGCATCAAAACTTGGAATTAACACATGAGGAATTATATACTTAACAAAAAAGTGTGAAACAACTAAAAATATGTCTTAAATTCTAGGTTCTTCAAAGTAGCCACCTTTTGCTTTGATGACTGCTTTGCACACTCTTGGCATTCTCTTGATGAGCTTCAAGAGGTAGTTACCGGAAATGGTTTTCACTTCACAGGTGTGCCCTGTCAGGTTTAATAAGTGGGATTTCTTGCCTTATAAATGGGGTTGGGACCATCAGTTGTGTTGTGCAGAAGTCTGATGGATACACAGCTGATAGTCCTACAGAATAGACTGTTAGAGTTTGAATTATGGCAAGAAAAAAGCAGCTAAGTAAAGAAAAACGAGTGGCCATCATTACTTTAAGAAATGAAGGTCAGTCAGTGCGAAAAAATTGGGCAAACTTTGAAAGTGTCCCCAAGTGCAGTTGCAAAAACCATCAAGCGCTACAAAGAAACTGGCTCACATGAGGACCGCCCCAGGAAAGGAAGACCAAGAGTCACCTCTGCTTCTGAGGATAAGTTTATCCGAGTCACCAGCCTCAGAAATCGCAGGTTAACAGCAGCTCAGATTAGAGACCAGGTCAATGCCACACAGAGTTCTAGCAGCAGGCACATCTCTTCAACAACTGTTATTAGGAGACTTTGTGCAGCAGGCCTTCATGGTAAAATAGCTGCTAGGAAACCACTGCTAAGGACAGGCTACGAGCAGAAAAGACTTGTTTGGGCTAAAGAACACAAGGAATGGACATTAGACCAGTGGAAATCTGTGCTTTGGTTTGATGAGTCCAAATTTGAGATCTTTGGTTCGAACCACCGTGTCTTTGTGCGACGCAGAAAAGGTGAACGGATGGAATGTACAATTTTCAAAGTCATGAAAATACAGAAAAATCTTTAAATGAGAAGGTGTGTCCAAACTTTTGGTCTGTATTGTATCTCTCTGATTTAAGAGCATAAAAATTCAAATTTTCAAAATTGCGGAATTTTTAAAATTTTCTCCAAATTTCCATTTTTTTTCACAAATAAACGCAAGTGATATCGAAGAAATTTTACCACTATCATGAAGTACAATATGTCACGAAAAAACAATCTCAGAATCAGCGGGATCCGTTGAAGCGTTCCAGAGTAATTACCTCATAAAGTGACAGTGGTCAGAATTGTAAAAATTGGCCTGATCATTAACGTGCAAACCACCCTCTGGTGTAAAGGGGTTAAAAATGAAATAATAATGACATGGCCCCTTCCTCATCTGACCTATACATTATTGATAACTTCTGGGCCCTTCTTAAACTGGAGATTTATGGTGAAGGAAAACAGTACACCCCTCTGAACAGAGTCTGGGAGGCTGTGGTTGTTGCTGCCCAAAAAGTTGATCGTCAACAGGTTAAAAAACTGACAGACTCCATGAACGGAAGGCTTATAAGTAGGTGGGCTATATTGGTCACTAATATTTTTTTTAAGTGACAGAAATGTGTTTTTGTATTTTTTTTATTATTCTCACTTTAACAGATGAAAATAAACAATTACAATGGGAACATTTACGTTTTTCATTTAGTTACGTAATAATTATGCACACTAATAGTTGCCCAATAATTCTGCACACATAGGTATTCTACTAAAAAAGAGTAAACCTCACTTTTACTTTCTTAAATATTTAGGTTTCTGGTTTATTAACTTTGTGGATTAACCGACCGCAATGTGCTACAAAAATAAAAGTAAGCACAAAAATACAAATTGCCAAATAATTGTGCAAACCGTGTATTTACAGACCAATAACCCCCATCAACCTGCAGCTGAAAAACATCTGCATGGATATCAGAATACAGATATTCAAATCAGGTATTTTCTTATTTTTTATACAAATGTGGCTTTTACCACAAAATTTTACCCTTTGTAGAACACATGGTAATGTTTGCATGGGAAGTTTTTGGATTAAATTGGCCAAATTGGCCTTTATTATAACAAAACCAAAAAATAATAAGTAACTTGTGGTAAGGAGGTTCTTGGAGCTCCAAAACCGGGCGGAAACAAATATAATAACCATCCAGCATTACCCCCAGTTGCAACTGACGCACCCCCTGGGGCCGTGGGAAACTCGGTAGCCGGGCCGGTCGGTTCTATAGGGGTAGTCGTCACGGTGGCAGTGACCCGGTCCGTGGCCCAGGGCGGTCAATAATTAAAGAAAATGGGAAATAAAGTTTTTGGGATAATGTTTCGTGATGCCACCCGTGGTATGAAAAGGGGAAGAGAGCTAGGCTCAAAAAGATGATACCTACACAAAACGTAATAAGTAGCATATATTTATTAGAGCATATATAAAGAACAATACAAAAATGGAGGTGCAAATACATACGTGAACAAACTCACAAGAGATAAAATGTCGTGCACAATGGGAGAGAGGGCTCCATATAGGACATAGTAACAATTGTATAGAATAAATAATAGTAGTATCTAGTGTATATATACTTAGTAGAGATCACATAAAGAAGATACACTGATTGTAAACATTCTCAGAGAGGAAGCGATTGCTTCTTTAACAGTTACCTGAGATAGTAGCCCACGTGCATGCCAGCCCCGACGCGCGTTTCGGCAATGCGCCTTTGTCAAGGGGTGTGACAAAGGCGCATTGCCGAAACGCGCGTCGGGGCTGGCATGCACGTGGGCTACTATCTCAGGTAACTGTTAAAGAAGCAATTGCTTCCTCTCTGAGAATGTTTACAATCAGTGTATCTTCTTTATGTGATCTCTACTAAGTATATATACACTAGATACTACTATTATTTATTCTATACAATTGTTACTATGTCCTATATGGAGCCCTCTCTCCCATTGTGCACGCCATTTTATCTCTTGTGAGTTTGTTCATGTATGTATTTGCACCTCCATTTTTGTATTGTTCTTTATATATGCTCTAATAAATATATGCTACTTATTACGTTTTGTGTAGGTATCATCTTTTTGAGCCTAGCTCTCTTCCCCTTTGTATATTTATAGGATGATCCTATTTGTATAGTCCCTATGGGCAGTCATTTTAGATATAACCTATCATGCAATACATAGTTGTCATGTTAATATTGCCCAAATATGTCAGGTTTTCTTTTCCACCCGTGGTATGAGGCTATAGGTGGCCGCCGCTGCTGTTCAGATCCACTGGGGCTGTTGGTGACGCAGCAGAGATGGTTCAGCTCTCCACGGGTAGAGCTAGGCCTCAGGGCAGTTAAATGGGAGGATTTAGGATGTTGGTGTTGTGATGCAAGGCAGGTGATGCAGCAATTAAGTCAAGGTCACAGTGGGGTGCAGTCTTCAAGTATTTACTCACAGTTATTAAGATGCTCCAGGTTGCAACTGCCAGATTAAAACTGCCCGAAGAGTCCTGTGTCCTGCGGGGAAGTGATCCAGCCAACTCTCAGATAACTTGGGTGCACATGATCGGGACCTCCTTCTTGTGTACCTTCCCAGGTCGTCTGTCTGCGTTGGCTCTCGCCCTCCTGCCCTGCGCCCCACAGTGTCCTGAGCCAGTGGCCGCGGGCCTTGTTGGGCGACGTCTTTTCTGTCCCCTTCGTCCTATGTGGCCACCTTTTCAGCGAATGTGTGTGGTTGGTGGCTACGGCACGTGAAGATACCGCGACCACCGGTATGCTAGCTGAGTCTTGCAGTCCTCCACTAGTCTGGGGCCGATCCCCTACTGCGACCTGATCCCTTCACGGTCAGTGTGAACTCGGGCGCACGGTTGGAATCCGCACTTCTTGTGCCATTAGGATCCTCTCTCTCTCTGGAGCCCTCCTCACTGCTCCGGTCTTCTCTCCTCACTCTCCTACTGGGCCTCACTCACTGAACTCCTGTTCCAAGGACTGGAACCAGGAATGGCCCCTTCTAGATGTTTCTACCCTTCTTTTATACTCTTCCTTCAGTGCTCCCCTAAACTACTTCCTCCACCCACCTCCTCTACTTAGTTCCACCTTACAGACAGGGACCGGGTCTGTGCTCTCCCTCAGGAGCTATCTGGACCCTCCCTCAGGAGTGGTGTAGTGTTGGATGTGAGTGTTTGGGTCCCGGGTAGTGCTCCCTCCTTACCTGAGAGTGGGGTACCACACCTATGGCTGAGATGTAGTACCTCTGTGACAATTGGACCGGCAGGGGCACCACACAACCACAGGCTCAGGAGCACCTCTATTGCCAGAATACCATTTCCATACCACCGACTCCCAGTCTTTCCATACCACCAACTGAAGAGCCCCAAAATCCGCAAGGCAATTCCCAAAATTTCAAAACCAATAGGAGGTTACCATCTACATGATGTACAACTCCCCACTGCAATTTGTGTCATCAACTCCAACTTAAAAAGGAACGACCATACGCCCACAAAGAACTTCATGTATAATCTTTTGACTTACAACTGAGGGGTGCTGATAAGCAGACTAAGTTTTTTAAGGTAAAAGGAACATCGAATGATGGAGAGGGAATCCTAAAACCGAAAAGAAAACCCTCCTCCAACAACACTGCCTTATCCCGGTTTAGGTATCTACTTAGATAAGGAACCATTGCGGGAAGTCTCACTGGACTCACCCTCTTTTGCAAAATCCCCCCCCGGACCTATCTCTCCCTTTCTTAAAACAACGGGCTGCTCCTTGGGATTCGCCACTGCATAACAAACACTGGTGTTTAAATTTACAGCTTCCCCAAAACTTGCATTGGCCCTCATTAAACTGCAAACATAAACCTGTCTTTGTACCTGTGGACTCAGTCTGGGTCGCAACCCCCATAGTCCCATGTTGGCTGGAGACCCCAGTCCCCTGGAAAGGACTGACCGAAACGGGATGCCATTACCTTCAACCACAGAACAATATCCTTCTAATCCCAAAGAATACTAGGCCACACTGCCCTCCTCTGCCGAAATAGCTCATCATATCTTAGCCAAGTCTGTCCTCCATAAAACCTGTTCGCTTCACCTATAGCATCCATATAACAAAAAAGCCTGGAGCAATGCTCTGGGGTCTTGTCACCTATAACGCTTGCTAAAATAGTGAAAGCCTGTAACCAATTAACAAAGTTCTGAGGAATAAGCCGCTTTTCTTCCTCTTCCTTTTTACTCAAATCTTTCTTCCCCTTATCAAGGTTACATTTTTCCAATGGAAAGAGGGAGGGAAAATATTTCTTCATATTCATCCTTCTGTAACGGGTCTGGGAGGCAGAACCTCTGAGCAACTATACAAGGGGGCGGTCCTTGTAAGGAAGCGGGTGGCTCCTGGGGAAGACGGACAGGTAGTCACGGCAAGTGACAGGGACAGTCTCTGGGTAGAAGGGCAGGTAGTCACGGCAAATGACAGGGACAGTCTCTGGGTAGAAGGGCAGGTAGTCACGGCAAGTGACAGGGACAGTCTCTGAGTAGAAGGACGGGTACTCACGGCAAGTGACAGGGACAGTCTCTGGGTAGAAGGACAGAAGGCAGGTGGCTGGTGAGCGCTCCCAGGTGAGCGGGCGAGAGTCTTTGGACAGGCAGGTGGTCACGGCAAGTGACGGCAGAGCCTCCAGGTAGGCTAGCAGGCAGGTAGCAGGTGAGCACTCCCAGGTGAGCGGGCAAGAGTCTCTGGATGGGCAGGTGGTCACGGCAAGTGACGGCAGAGCCTCCAGGTAGGCTAGCAGACAGGTAGCAGGTGAGAGCTCCCAGGTGAGCAGGCAAGAGTCTCTGGACAGGCAGGTGATCACGGCAAGTGACGGCAGAGCCTCCAGGTAGGCTAGCAGGCAGGTAGCAGGTGAGCGGGCAAGAGTCTCTGGACAGGCAGGTGGTCACGGCAAGTGACAGCGGAGCCTCCAGGTAGGCTAGCAGGCAGGTAGCAGATGAGCGCTCCCAGGTGAGCGGGCAGGCTGGTCCATAGACAGACTGACAGGTGTCGGAAGGCAGACCGTCGGACCGCAGGCTTGCAAGCAGGTAAACGGATATCAGGCAGGTATCAAGCAGGAATCTGGCAGGTGACTGGCAGGTAACTGGTAACGGGACCTGAGGGCTGAAGCAGAGTGAAGGCTTTGCAACAACATTGCTCGGGCACCTCCATTTTGGAGGAGGTGCCTTATATATGGTGAGGTCCTCCGGCCATTGGCCGGGGACTCCTTAGGACGGCGCGCGCGGCCCCTTTAAGAGAGGGGGAGCGCGCGCGCGCCCTAAGCACAGTGGCCGGGAAGCAGCGTGCGCTGCCAGCAGAGCGGGAGGAGGACGCCGGGCACGGAGTGGAGAGGTGAGGGGAACAGCGTCCCTGCCTAGCAGGAGGCAGGGACGCTGACGCTACAGTACCCCCCCCTTTAGGCCCCCCCTTTTTTAGGCCAGACAGAAATTTATCAAGGATGAGAGGGGCATGGATGTTCTCCCGGGGCTCCCAAGTTCTCTCCTCAGGACCAAACCCCTTCCAATCTACCAGAAAAAAGGTTTTTCCTCTTACCCTTTTGGTGGCCAGAATGTTCTCTACCTCAAACTCGTTTTCAGCGGAAACCAGTGCAGGAGGCGTACCTGTAGACTTGGAAAAAGAGTTAAGTACCACGGGTTTGAGGAGAGATACATGGAAGGAGTTAGGGATCCGCAAGTTGGCCGGGAGTTTCAATTTATAGGCCACTGGGTTGATTTGTTTGATAACTTCCAGTGGGCTGATGAACCGAGGCCCTAACTTGTAGGAAGGAATCTTGAGCCGGACATACTTGGACGAGAGCCAGACTTTATCTCCAGGACGGAATTGTGGAGGATCCAGGCGTTTTTTGTCAGCGTGTTTTTTCATCCGCTCAGACGACTGAAGGAGTGCGGATCGGGTACTCTCCCAAATGGAGGAAAATTTGCTAACGAGAGATTCCACAGCCGGATTGTCCACCGAGGTGGAGACGGGAAATGGGATCCGAGGATGCTGACTGAAGACTACAAAAAACGGGGATTTGGAGGAAGATTCGCTCTCGTGATTACTGTAAGAGAATTCGGCCCATGGCAGGAGATCCACCCAGTCTGAATGGTGGGCATTAACGAAGTGCCGGCGATAACTGGTCAGGATCTGATTGATCCGCTCCACTTGACCATTAGACTGTGGGTGGTATGCGGAGGAGAAGTCCAGGGTGACGTCTAGCAGCTTGCATGTGGCTCTCCAGAAACGTGAGGTGAACTGGACCCCACGATCCGACACGATGTGGAGGGGCAGGCCATGGAGACGGAAGATGTGGCGGATAAAGTCTTTAGCCAGCTCGGGTGCAGACGGGAGGCCTGGCAGGGGAATGAAATGAGCCATTTTGGAAAAGCGGTCAGCGACCACCCAAATGACCGTACAACCGACAGAGACAGGGAGATCTGTTATGAAGTCCATAGCTATATGCTGCCAGGGGGCAGCAGGTACTGGAAGAGGAAGGAGGCGACCGGCTGGCAGGTGTCTCGGAACCTTGTTGCGGGTGCAGGACACACAGGCAGAAACAAAGTCTATTACGTCCTTGTGCAGGGTAGGCCACCAGTAGTGCCGGGTGATAAGCTCCTGTTGGGACCTCTGACGGGACAGTTCATGACATAGGTCCGAGAGCGAGGGAGCTTGGGTGCCACCAGGTTCCATGGCCCGAGCAAACTGTAACGGGTCTGAGAGGCGGAACCTCTGAGCAACTATACAAGGGGGCGGTCCTTGTAAGGAAGCGGGTGGCTCCCGGGGAAGACGGGCAGGTAGTCACGGCAAGTGACAGGGACAGTCTCTGGGTAGAAGGGCAGGTAGTCACGGCAAGTGACAGGAACAGTCTCTGGGTAGAAGGGCAGGTAGTCACGGCAAGTGACAGGGACAGTCTCTGAGTAGAAGGACAGGTACTCACGGCAAGTGACAGGGACAGTCTCTGGGTAGAAGGACAGCAGGCAGGTGGCTGGTGAGCGCTCCCAGGTGAGCGGGCTAGAGTCTTTGGACAGGCAGGTGGTCACGGCAAGTGACGGCAGAGCCTCCAGGTAGGCTAGCAGGCAGGTAGCAGGTGAGCGCTCCCAGGTGAGCGGGCAAGAGTCTCTGGACGGGCAGGTGGTCACGGCAAGTGACGGCAGAGCCTCCAGGTAGGCTAGCAGACAGGTAGCAGGTGAGCGCTCCCAGGTGAGCAGGCAAGAGTCTCTGGACAGGCAGGTGATCACCGCAAGTGACGGCAGAGCCTCCAGGTAGGCTAGCAGGCAGGTAGCAGGTGAGCGCTCCCAGGTGAGCGGGCAAGAGTCTCTGGACAGGCAGGTGGTCACGGCAAGTGACAGCGGAGCCTCCAGGTAGGCTAGCAGGCAGGTAGCAGATGAGCGCTCCCAGGTGAGCGGGCAGGCTGGTCCATAGACAGACTGACAGGTGTCGGAAGGCAGACCGTCGGACCGCAGGCTTGCAAGCAGGTAAACGGATATCAGGCAGGTATCAAGCAGGAATCTGGCAGGTGACTGGCAGGTAACTGGTAACGGGACCTGAGGGCTGAAGCAGAGTGAAGGCTTTGCAACAACATTGCTCGGGCACCTCCATTTTGGAGGAGGTGCCTTATATATGGTGAGGTCCTCCGGCCATTGGCCGGGGACTCCTTAGGACGGAGCACAGTGGCCGGGAAGCAGCGCGTGCTGCCAGCAGAGCGGGAGGAGGAAGCCGGGCACGGAGTGGAGAGGTGAGGGGAACAGCGTCCCTGCCTAGTAGGAGGCAGGGACGCCGACGCTACACCTTCCACATTTTGTCCTTCATCTCCTTTTTTAAATGAGCTCCAAGAGCACCTTCAAAACAAACATAAACCTTTCCTTTTACCCTATCATCTTGCACTATCCTATCCCCTTCCTTATCCTTTTCAGTTTGCACTGACACCAAAACACTTCTTCTACTCATATCTACAACCTCAGCCTGAACAGCTGTTAGAACCTTGCTCTTAGGTTTTTTTTCCTTTGCTGGTCACATGACCTTGTTGGCCTATTTAATCCTGCTCCGCCCTTCTGGCTTTGCTGGACTTCATTGTATATCTACTTTCTAGCTAGCCTGTGCTCTGTGTCTTGCTCTGTTAGTTTGCTTGGTCTACTGACCTCTATGTTCTATATATTTTGTTTGTTCGTCTGTCTGCTACTATTTCTGTTAGGAGGTGTCCCATATTCCTCCCAGTCCTTAGTACTTGTAGGGATTCCTTCCCCACATCTATAGGTCTCCGTACAGACTAGCTTAGGACTTTAGCAGGTCTGATCGCAGGATCAGGTCCCCTGTTACATCGTAGGGATTAAGCTGAGTTCTATCGTAGGGACAGATCTCCTCTCTTTCCTTAGCTCTGGTAGCAGAACATAACAGTAAGTCCAGCCAGCAAATTCTCTAAGGAAAGATTTTTCTGTTCCATCATGGTGTCGGTTCAGGATTTGGTTCATCGCCTGCAGGGACTCTCTCTGGAGGTGGCCGAGCTCCGTCAGCACGTGAGTAACTGTCCTGGAGCACATTTCTTGGAGCCTAAGGTATGTTTGCCGGATTTATTTTTTGGTGAACACCGAGAATTTTTTTCATTTAAAAATGCTTGCTTATTGTATTTTCGTTTGAGACCTAAGTCCTCTGGGGATGAATCCCAGCGCGTAGGGTTCATAATGTCACTTTTGCGCAAAGAGCCTCAGGAGTGGGCCTTTTCTTTGCAACCTAGTGATTCATGCTTCAGATCAGTGGATAGTTTTTTTTCTGCTTTAGGACTATTATATGATGATCCTGACCGTGTCGCATCAGCTGAGACTGAGTTGAGACGTTTAAAACAGTGATCAGGTAATGTGGAAAAATATTGTACTCATTTCCGTCGTTGGTCTACTCAAACAGGGTGGAACGATTCTGCTCTGAAAAGTCTATTTCTTGCTGGGCTCAGTGAAAGGGTTAAAGACCTGCTAATTGCTTATCCTACACCTGAAGATTTGCAACAGGCTATGCAATTAGCTATACGGGTGGATAGAAGACTGCGTGCAAGGGTTAATGAGAGCAAATCCTCTGCTATGTCAGTTTCTGGTTATGAGAATGTGTGTACTAACAGTGGTGAACCGATGGAGATTGGATCGGTGGCACCTCGCTCTCAAGAAAAAGACCGTCGATTTTCTGAAGGCTTGTGTTTCTATTGCGGAAAATCTGGTCATTTGATTAAAGGCTGTGAGCTTCGTATGAAGAAAGAAAAAAAAATGGTCAGTCACGCCCGTATTGCCTGTTTAAATTCCAAGGGTATATTTTTAGCTGCTTCCACGATTGCTCAGAAAAAATTAATGGAATTTCGGGTGTTTGTTGATTGCGGGTCTACTCTGAATGTAATTGATGGGGGATTCGTGGAAAGACTCAATTTAAAACCTGAACCTTTATCATCCCCCATTGCTGTGGTTTCTGTGGATGGTTCCCCTTTGAAGAATATTACTCTCAAGGTCTGTGAATTTCCTCTCACTATTAATGGTGTTCACCATGAGAAATTGGATTTGGTAGTGTTGAATAACTTGCCTTCTCCAGTAATATTGGGATTGCCCTGGTTAAAATTTCACAATCCTGTACTGGATTGGTCTACCAGTGAAATTAAATCCTGGAGCCATAAATGTTATGACAAGTGTTGTAACGGGCGTATTGCAGCTTTGGATAGGGGAGAATTGCCTGTTCCTATTCGGGATTTTTGGAGAGTTTTTTCTGAGAAGGAATCGCAAGTTTTGCCTCCCCATAGAGACTACGATTGTTCTGTTGAATTTGTCCCTGGAGCGACTCTTCCTAAAAGTCGTTTATTTAACCTTACTATTCCTGAGAGGAAGGCTTTGGAGGAATACATACAGACAAGTTTGGCCGCCGGTCACATTAGGCCCTCTAAGTCTCCTGTGGCGGTTGGATTTTTTTTTGTAAAAAAAAAGGACGGCGGTCCTTGTCTGGATTTTCGTGAGATTAACAAAATTACTGTACGCAATCCTTACCCACTGCCATTGATTCCTGATCTGTTTAACCAGTTAATGGGGGCCAAGTGGTTCTCTAAAATTGACCTTAAGGGGGCATACAATCTGTTGCGCATGAAGGAGGGTGACGAATGGAAGACTGCTTTTAACACTCCTGTGGGTCATTTTGAGAATCTGGTTATGCCTTTTGGTCTTACTAATGCTCCTGCATTTTTTCAGAATCTGATTAATGACATCCTTAGACCTTTGATCGGCAAAAATGTGGTTGTGTATTTGGATGACATTTTGATTTATTCGCCGGATCTGGAGTCTCATTGGCGGAGCGTGCGTGAGGTATTACAGTTATTAATGGACAATTCGCTTTTTGCTAAGCTGGAGAAATGTGAGTTCGCTGTACAGAGAATTAGTTTTTTGGGCTACATTATCTCCAGCAAAGGTTTTGAGATGGATCCGGTTAAGGTTCAGGCTGTGCAGGAATGGCCTAGGCCTATTGGTTTGAAATCGATACAGAGGTTTTTGGGTTTCGCCAATTACTACAGAAAATTCATAAAAATTTTTTCTAGTATTGTCAAACCTCTGACTGATCTCACCAGGAAAGGTGCTGATGCGGTTCAGTGGTCTTCTGAGGCCATTGAAGCTTTTGTGTATCTCAAGGAGAGGTTCACCTCTGCTCCCATCCTTATGCAGCCTGATGTTACTAGGCCGTTTTTGGTTGAGGTTGATGCTTCCTCTGTGGGGGTTGGCGTAGTATTGTCTCAGGATAACGGGGATGGATTACATCCCTGTGCCTTTTTTTCAAAAAAATTTTCGGAGACTGAACTGAATTACGATATTGGTAATCGGGAATTATTGGCTATTAAACTCGCATTTGAACACTGGCGCCACTTCTTGGAAGGTGCGGAATTTCCCGTTCAGGTTATTACGGATCATAAAAATCTGATATATCTTGATGCTGCCAAGCGCCTGAATGCCCGTCAGGCTAGGTGGGCACTGTTTTTCTCGCGGTTTAATTTCTCCGTTACTTACATCCCTGGTACTAAGAATGTTAAGGCGGATGCCTTGTCTCGCAGTTTTTCTCCCATAGTCGATGCTGAGAAAGAGGAGAACATTTTACAAGAAGGTGTTGTGATAGCTGCTTTGGACTCCGTTTTGGAAAATGAGATTCTTAAAGCACAGGAGAATGCCCCTTCTAACACTCCTCATGGGAGGTTGTTTGTGCCTGGGACCTTTAGGAGAGATTTGTCTGTTGAGTGTCACGAATCTCGGTTGGCAGGTCATCCCGGAATCTCTGAGACCAAGAGACTGGTGGGTCGCAGTTTTTGGTGGCCTGGATGGCAGAAGGAAGTCATTAAGTGGGTGCGTCAATGTACTATATGTGCTAGATCTAAGTCCTCACATACTCCTGCTGCGGGGTTGCTTTGTCCTTTGGAGGTTCCCAGTGCTCCTTGGACACATTTGGCTATGGACTTTATAACTGACCTTCCCCCCTCTGAGGGTTTTACTGTCATCTGGGTGGTCGTGGACCGTTTTAGCAAGATGTGTCACTTGGTTCCTTTCGTCAAACTGCCCTGCGCTAAAACTCTCGCTAAGGCCTTTGTCAAGGAAATTGTCAGACTTCATTGCGTTCCTACTGACATTGTTTCTGATAGGCGTCCTCAGTTCGTGGCTCGTTTTTGGCGTGCCTTTTGTGATAGGTTGGGAGTTCATTTGTCGTTCTCGTCCGGATATCATCCTGAATCTAATGGCCAGACAGAAAGGAAAAACCAGGATGTTGAGCAGTTCTTGCGTTGTTTTGTGGCAGACAATCAAGAGGGGTCGTCTGAGTTTCTGCCACTTGCTGAATTTGCTCTGAACAATCATACATCTTCTTCTGCTGGTTGTTCGCCTTTTTTTTGTTGTTCTGGGAGACATCCGTCGTTTGGGTCGTTCTCCAAGTTGGGATCTGCCGTGCCTGAGGAGGAGAATTTTTCCGGTGATTTGGAGAGAGTTTGGACGGATGTGCGTGGTAATCTTCAGGAGGCCAACAGAAAATCTAAAGACTACTTTGATAGGAAACGACAGGAGGTTTTGTTCGCTGTTGGTGACATGGTTTGGTTGTCCTCTAGGAATCTGCGGTTGAGGATTCCTTCAAAGAAATTGGGTCCCAAGTTTGTAGGGCCCTTTAAGGTGCTTCAGGTTGTCAACCAATCTGCTGTTAGGTTGGAGGTTCCTACCTCCTGGAGAATTAATCCGGTATTTCATGTCTCTCTGTTGAAAAAAGCTGTTGTATCGGATTGTGACGCCTCTGCCTCTGTTCCTCCGGTGGTGGAGGACAGGGAATATGAAATTTCTCGCATCCTTAACTCTAGACGGTATAGAGGTAGTTTGCAGTATCTTGTGGCCTGGAAAGGTTTCGGTCCCGAGGATAACTCTTGGGTGAGGTCGGATGATGTTTCCGCGTCCAGACTTATCAGAGCGTTTCACAGGAGATTTCCTGATAAGCCTGGTCCTAGGGGATCCGGAGGATCCTCTTAGAAGGGGGGGTACTGTTAGAACCTTGCTCTTAGGTTTTTTTTCCTTTGCTGGTCACATGACCTTGTTGGCCTATTTAATCCTGCTCCGCCCTTCTGGCTTTGCTGGACTTCATTGTATATCTACTTTCTAGCTAGCCTGTGCCCTGTGTCTTGCTCTGTTAGTTTGCTTGGTCTACTGACCTCTATGTTCTATATATTTTGTTTGTTCGTCTGTCTGCTACTATTTCTGTTAGGAGGTGTCCCATATTCCTCCCAGTCCTTAGTACTTGTAGGGATTCCTTCCCCACATCTATAGGTCTCCGTACAGACTAGCTTAGGACTTTAGCAGGTCTGATCGCAGGATCAGGTCCCCTGTTACATCGTAGGGATTAAGCTGAGTTCTATCGTAGGGACAGATCTCCTCTCTTTCCTTAGCTCTGGTAGCAGAACATAACAACAGCTACCTGACCTGTAGGATTATGCCTGGCCTTCCACATGGGATCTGGGGACCCCGTAAGCCCGCTATTCGCCCGCTCCAACTTCTCAAGCAATTCCCAGATGCCCCCAAGTAAATTAACAATCGATCCCCTTTCCTCATCCAGAGCTCCCACAACTGACCCATAAAAAGAAAAATGCCGAGTAGAAACTGGGGCCTAGCTAAAACCCACCCCCGGGGGAAATGATACTAGGAAAAGGCTTACAAGACATAGGTATATACTCACCAGACTGCGTCGGTGCAGGAAACCCACCAGCCAAAGATCCAGGGTCCTGTCGGTCTTCCTCTTGTCCCATGGGAAAAAGCCCTTCAGCAGCTCAACCAGGGCCTCCCTGGCCAGCCGCCATGCACGAACCCGGCATAACAACCAGGGAGCTCACTGAAGGCTGCATCTCATTTTGTAATCCACATCTTCTTCAAGTCTAATCCAGTCTTGGAGACTGCAGCACCCCTGAACTAGGGTGCATCCACCATAAAGATTCTCCAAAAGTACAAGCAGCCCCTCCCACTGGAGCTTCATTGGAGACCGAGGCACTAGAGAAAGCAGGGCCGGTCACATGACCGGTTGCTGGCTTGCATTTCTGCACTGGCCCCGTTTGCCTGAGAAGATTCCTCCCAAGCTGAAAACTGCGGCCCGAGAGAAGGGGCATGCTATGACATGAAGGGTCCCTGGTGGGGCTCCTGTGGCGCCACTGAGGTCAAGAAACCACTTCCAGTGACAGATGTTCTGGTGGTTGGGTCCTGTGTGTGTGTGCTGGGCTGCAGGCATCGCAGTCTCACTGACGGCTTCCAGCCCTCCGTGGATCTCCTGCAGCTGCGACGTCACCCAGGCTCCATTTGTGCCACTGTGTGCCAACAGCAGTAAGTCCAGGATCTCTTCCACAGCTGCCATTTTGACTAGGTTACTGCAGGAGGGAGGTACTGTCACGGGTTTGTCAGATTTATCAGACAGTCGTTCTGGATCTGGCTGCAGAAGGTCACTGCGTTTGGCATTGCAGACAACTTCTTAATCCTTCTGACTTTTTGACCCAGTGGCAACCTCCCTCCTGCTCTGATTGACACACCCTGGTCTGGGTGTTTATAAACTTTCAGTCTGCTTCAGGGGGTCGCCGGTGATATTTTCCCTTGTGAAGGCTTGGAGCAATACCAGCGGGCTAGCTTCCTCTCTGGTGCCCATGGAGGACGTTTAATGTTATCGCTCTGGTTCTGCTCAAGCTAAGTTTTCCCCCCTTTGTTTGTCTCCCTTGTTGTATTTAGTTTATAGTGGGGACTGACCAGTGCTCACTCCCCCTTCCCTATCTAGGGCCTAGCTCTAGGGATATACAGGGATTAGGTTTTCTGTTCGGCGATAGGTGCGGAACCTATGTAGGGACGGTAGGACAGGTATGGTGATATTAGATCTGCCTAGGGATCTCCACTCCCCCTTTCCCTAGCGTTGGGCTACCCTCCCTTCATCCCTTCATGTTGCACTTAGTCTTTCCCACACTGTGTGTGACAGGTACATAGGGATGCAGAGACCTCTACAGAGTGGTGCCTACATGCATCTTAGGAGGCCACCACCCTTTCACAACAATTTATAGCCCCACTTTTTTACCAACCACCCCCCTTCTCCTCTCCTTGAACTTTTTACCCTACTTAACTACAACCTTACCTAAACTATTTTAATTCATGTCTTGACCTAGATAGCTGAGTCATGGGTCACTGCGCCAGGGCTGCGTATTTCCTTTCTCACTTCCTTCGGACTTAACTGACATATGGAGGAAGTCAGAAAGCAACAGCAGTTCTCACTACTTCTGGGTGTCAGTTTTAGCCAAAGGAAGTGAGAGGGAAGCAGCCACTGATTGGCCGCAGGGGTCACGTGGCATAATAACATCACACAAGCATCGGTAGACAAGGCGCCAACACCACAGGAATGATGCCAGCACCGGAGAGGAGTATAGGCTGTTGTTATTTTATATAGGGGAATATAGCAAATGAGAAGGGGTTTTCCGAGTAGTGACAACTCCTATAACATCCTCTATGCTATGGCTACTGCTCATGTGTGGTACAGTAGATAGGTGAACAGGATCTGCTCTTCTTTATGTGTGCAGTATGTTGGGGTTATTTTAGCAGCTAGTCTCTGTCAACTCTGGATCTCAGCGCAGAGAAAATCTCCAGCTTTAGATATGAAGCCTGTAGAGGCTTATTAATTATCAAAAAGGGTCTCTCTTTCAAAGAAGATCTGTCACTTGCAAATAAAAAAAGTTAAAGGGGTTTTAAAAAAAATGCCAGTGTATTTTAATGATAAATACAAGCTTCTTTCTAATTATCTTGCGCTGCTGATACTGCCTGTGAGCGGCGCTATTGGTGGCTGCTCATAGGATTATGTGACCCCCGGCTGCAGCCGGCTCTGACATCCGCTGACGTTACGACAAGTTGAGGCTGCAGCCGAGTGTCCCTCTTCCGCGTTCCACGGCACCCGGCATCCACCGCGTGCTCTCCCTCTCCTCATTCACTGGGAAAACGCACGGTGGATGCTTGGTGTGACGCAGGGGAATAACCCCGCCCACAACCCAGCAGCCACCGCGGGGACCCCAGCGCTGAGTCACGCCTCACTTGTTGTGACATCAGCGGGGGGTCACGTGCTGCCTGTGAGCGGCCACCGATCTTGCCTGTGAGTGGCGCTATCAGCAGCGCAAGGTAATTAGAAAGAAGCTTCTATTTATCATTAAAACACATTGGCATTTTTTTAAAGGTACCGGACAACCCCTTTAAATAACTTCTAAAAATCCCAGAGCTCCCTAATTCTGACACTTTTTTTTTCTGTGGTGTATTGTTCTATTGTAGAGAAATACCTGTACATTGCTTTGGAAGGGCAATATGTGAAATCTCTGCTTGTGCATCTGGGCATTAGTGTTTCTTCAGAGTCTTATATAGGGACGTGTGCTTTCACCCCTCCCTCCCAGGCACTAGCAATCACAGCCTGGCAGCATCGGAAACTAATAGACTGCTAAATCAATTGGCCAGCTGTGATTGGCAGCATCTGGGATGGAGGGTGAGAAAGTCCAAGCCTCCAGAGAAATCTCTGAAGAAATGCAGAGTTGAACGACAAGCAGCGATTTCACATGTCGTGCTCCTATCCTCTTTATGTAGGACTGGTGAAATAAATGTATTTCTCCTATGGGAGTTTGGGGACTCCCTTTGTCACTATTATGGCTACATTATATAAATCTAATGTTGACACTAATCTGACCTGATACATCTTCAGGTAACATGCCGGGTAATCATTTATCAACCCTTCAGGTGAAATGTCATAGACAATCCCTCTGGAGAATGAGAGTAGGTATATTGCTCCAGGGATTTCTTCCCTTGGCAGTAGGGCTGGCTCAGGCTATGGGATAGAGTGGGTGGGAGGGGGCAGAGTGTTTGACAATTCTTGCTGTGCTTGCATCCTGACTTACTTCATCAATACTGCATGCAGCTGTAGGGTGCTGCCTGTGTTCTCTGCTGCAAACCCAGGACTGGCAGTTCTATCTATTCTCTCCAGCTAGCCCCCTCCAAAAAATGCATATCCTCCTCAACCAATCATCATCATCACCATCATCATCATTTCAACCACTCTAAATGGATACAAAGCAAATATATTTCTTCCTTGGTTATACCAGGTTCTGTATGTTTTAAAGGAATCGGGGGAAGTTGTAACTTTGACATATGATTCTTCCTTCTAAGGTAAGTGGCTTGTGATTTATCTTCTCAGTTAAGTTGGAACCAGCAGAGGGGACAGCAATGCTGCAGACTGATGTATGTACAGGGCTGCACACTTTCTATAGCAATGCAGCTTTGGAGTTTGGCTGAATGCAGGTGCATAGGTATCTCTGATCTTTGCTGCATACAGTGTGAGATCCAATAGGTTTCAGATTTGACATTATGCAAATCTATTAAATGTCCAATGTGTGTGCTTTTAATAGCAGCATAAGAAGCCTGCATGTAAAATCAGGTGTAGGGAATAAATTCCTGCCCTATGTCTATTTCAGTGTGTAAGCAGTACATCAATGCTGAATGCCATACTAAAGGCTCCTAATAATATTTTTATTATGCATCATTTAGCACTGCAGGGAATGGATTACAGATTGTCACAACAGTCTAGTTGTAATAGTGGTAATAAACACCAACCAAATACAGCATAGTTTGCCAGATACAGCAGAGCTGAGATAAGGTGACTATGGATGTAATCATAATAACAATCCAACTGACTGATGATAATTGCAATATCTATACAATGCCTGCTGATTGAGCAAGTATTGAATGTATTCATGTTTCTTGTTTATTACTAATAAATGGTACAATAGCATAGAAAAAAATTCATATGCGGTAATACAAAAAAGCAAGATTTGCAGCAGTCAAATGGAGAACTTCCTTTCATAATTAAAATCTATGCCCTTTTTAACGATCGACATTCCATAATAATAAATCATGCAAAGCTAAAAAATTGTCCTGATGATGGCCAACCTGAGACTTTCAGTCAGATCACTTTTTATTACATTCAACTAAGTAAAACGATATTATGTTCAGTTCCTAAATGCCAAGAGAATCATCATTTATAATAACCACATTTAGACTATGGCTATTATCTTAGTTTGTAAATAAAAAACACAAAATTATTTAGAAACTTTACTATTCCTCGCTCCTCCTGTACCAGTCGCCGTCACATTGTGTTCAAGATTATTGTAATTGTTCTTGTATGTATACCCCTTCTTCACATGTAAAGTGCCACGGAATAAATGGCGCTATAATAATAATAATAATAATAATTACTTTACTATTTTGTTCTTCTAGAGACACCACTTCCCTCCACCCTTCCATTTTGTGAACAATCCTCATTATTTACTAAAAAGAATTATTTCAGGAAAAAGTTCAAGATAGATCCACATATTTATATCTTTGGAAACATTTTACCCTCTGAAGTTTTAAACGGGGAAAATAATCAAAATAATTATTGTTAATGACCTGACTGCACAAGACATAGTTACATAGTTACATAGTTTATAAGGCCGAAAAAAGACAAGCGTCCATCCAGTTCAGCCTATTTCTTGTGCACTGCAGCTATTCTGCAGCGTTGATCCAGGGGAAGGCAAAAAAAAACCATGCGGTATAGGCCAATTTACATCATTGAGGAAAAATTCACTTCCCGACACCAATCTGGCAGTCAGATTAAATCCCTGGATTAATTAACTATCACTAAGCATAAGATGTAATTTTATTGTTCTCAAGAAATGCGTCCAGGCCTCTCTTGAACTCATTAAGTGAGTTGGACATCACCACTTCCTCTCCCAGAAAGTTCCAGAGTCTCACGGCTCTGACCGTAAAGAATCCCCTTCTATGCTGGTGCAGGAACCTCCTTTCCTCCAGACGCATAGTGTGCCCCCTCGTCTTTGTCACCATCCTTGGTATAAACAGGTCATGGGAGAGATCTCTGTACTGCCCCCTGATGTATTTATACATGTTTATGAGGTCTCCCCTAAGCCTTCTCTTTTCTAACGTAAATAGGCCTAATTTTGACAACCTCTCTGGGTATTCTAGTCCCTCCATTCCCTTTATTACCTTAGTCGCCCTCCTTTGTACCCTCTCTAGCTCCAATATGTCTTTCCTGAGCACCGGAGCCCAGAACTGTGCACAATATTCTAAGTGCGGCCTTACCAGCGCTTTATACTGAGGAAGAACAATGTTCTCATCATATGCCCCTATTCCTCTTCTGATGCATGCCATGACTCTATTTGCCTTCGCAGCTGCTGCCTGACACTGGGCACTCCAATTTAATTTGCTATTAACCAAGACGTCCAGGTCCTTCTCCATGTCAGATTTCCCCAACGGTTTCCCATTTAATATGTATGGGTGACTGCTGTTTTTCTTTCCCATGTGCATGACCTTACATTTATCGGCATTGAACCCCATTTGCCATTTTTTGGCCCAACTCCCCAATTTATCTAAATCCTCATGTAGCTGTGCCCTATCCTCATCTGTATTAACTACTTTACAAAGTTTAGTATCATCTGCAAATATTGCTATTTTACTATGCAACCCTTCCACTAGATCATTAATAAATATATTAAATAATATAGGGCCCAAGACAGACCCTTGAGGCACCCCGCTAGTAACCCTGACACCCCCTGAGCTTACTCCATTGATAACCACCCTCTGCTTTCTATCACTCAGCCAGCTATTTACCCACTTGCACACATTATCCCCCAGACCAAGCATTCTCATTTTATATACCAACCTTTTGTGTGGCACGGTATCAAACGCTTTGGAGAAGTCAAGGTATACAACATCCACTGACTCTCCCCTGTCCAGCTGTGAGCTCACCTCCTCGTAGAAGGCGATCAGGTTTGTTTGGCAGGAGCGATCCCTCATGAATCCATGTTGATATGGAGTTAGACAGTTATTATCATTAAGATATTCTACAATAGCATCTCTAAGAAATCCTTCAAACATTTTACCCACAACAGACGTTAAGCTTACTGGTCTATAGTTCCCAGGGTCACTTTTAGACCCCTTTTTCAATATTGGTACCACATTTGCTTGGCACCAGTCTAGTGGGACAGTCCCTGTCCATAAAGAGTGCTTGAATATAAGATACAGCGGTCTGTCTATCACATTACTTAATTCTTTTAGTACCCGGGGGTGTATGCCATCTGGGCCTGGTGACTTGTCTATTTTGATATTATTTAGGCGTTTCTGAACTTCCTCCTGGGTTAGGTGGGTGATATTTAGCGGAGGGTTTACTTTATCACTCTGCATTTCCTCCGATAAATTGTTTTCTTTTGTGAAAACAGTGGAGAAGAAGCTATTGAGTAGGTTTGCTTTACCCTCATCGCCCTCTATGATTTTACCCAGGTTATTTTTCAATGGGCCAACTCCATCAGTTTTAATCCTTTTACTGTTTATATAGTTAAAGAACAGTTTGGGATTCGTTTTACTTTCCTTGGCAATTAGTCTCTCTGTCTCCTCTTTTGCTATTCTTATTTCTTTCTTACAGATTTTGTTTTTTTCCCTATAAGATATTAGCGCTTCCTCGCTGCCTTCTTGTTTAAGTTTACCGAAAGCCCTTTTTTTGTTTTTCATTGCCCTCTTGACTTCCTTATTTAGCCACATTGGCTTCCTCCTATTCCTAGCCCTTTTATTCCCATAAGGTATGTACCTTCTACAGTGACTATGTAGGACTGTTTTGAAAATTTCCCATTTTCTATCCGTGCTCCTATTACTAAAGATACTATCCCAGTCTATAAGGTGAAGGGAATCTCTTAGCTGATCAAACTTTGCCCTCCTGAAGTTCAGTGTTTTTGTGACTCCCTTGCTGGGCACCCTACTGAAGCACATGTGGAATTGTATAATGTTGTGGTCACTATTTCCCAGGTGCCCCCCGACCTGCACCTCAGTTATTCTGTCTGGCCTGTTAGTTAATATTAAGTCTAAAAGGGCCGTCCCTCTAGTTGGTTCCTGCACAAGTTGTGACAAATAATTGTCATTTCTCCCAACTTCGCAGCCCTTACAATCTAATTTTGCTCCTATTGAAGCCCCTTAGTGTTCCCACACACACTAAGATATCCCATTCATGGCATCTATAAAGTATGATGCCCTCCACATGGTATGATAGACCCTACTCAACCCTACACACTGTATAATGGCCTACATACAGTATAATGGCCCCCATTAGCCCTCCAAACAGTATAATATCCCCCACAAAAGCCTCCAAGCAATAAAATACTCCCCACACACAATATTTCACACAGTATGATGAACCCCACACAATCCTCCACACTGTATAGTGGCCTGCACATAGTATAATGGCCCCCACTAGCCTTCCAACCAGTATAGTGGCCCCCACATATCCTTCCAAAGAATATAACGCCTCCCATATAGGCCTCCAAACATTATAATGACCCTCACATAGCCCTCCAAACAATATAGTAACCCCACATAGCCCTTCAAACAGTATAAATGCCGCCCACATAGCCCTCTAAACATTGTAATGACCCTTTCACATCCCTCCAAACAGTATAGTGGCCACCTCACAGTATGATGGCCCCCATCTAGCCTTCCAAATAGTATAATAGCCCCCAACATAGCCCCCAAATAGTATAATGGCCCCCAATATAGCCCTCAAAATAATATAGTGACCCCCATATAGCCCTCCAAACTGTATAATTTGAGCTTTCAGATTTCTGTCCTATTCCCTTGAGTTCCAAAAGCCACATATTTTGGTTAATAATTCCTCCTTGATTTACTTTTTATAACAATTCGTAAAACTTTTCTACAATGAAGGACCATTTTATATTTTGAAGTACAATATGTCACGAAAAAACAATCTCAGAATCAGGGGGATTCGTTGAAGCGTTCCAGAGTTATTACCTCATAAAGTGACAGTGGTCAGAATTGTAAAAATTGGCCTGGTCATTAACGTGCAAACCACCCTTGGGGGTAAAGGGGTTAAAACATGACTTACCAAAAAGAGACAAAAATATGCAGAGTCAAAAATGCGATAAAACGCACTAAAATGCAATGAAGCCTAATTTACTTAATAGGTATAAAAATCTGCAACATCAAAAACTCACCAAAAGCTCATCATGGGAACATAGCCTTAGGGGTATATTTACTATTCTTGAAAAATGGGTGTCTGAATGAGCCCTGTCATTCATAAAACATAGCCGGCTCTAAAATATTTACTGCTGTATTTCTGTAGATAAATATACAGTAGCCAAACTTCTAAGCAACGCTAAGAATTAGCAATTATTGTTTGAGTGATTACATTCAGTTTGGGGCAATTGTAAAATGTATGCTCACCTTTGTAACCCATTAAAAAAAAATAGGATCCCAATTGGCATCTAAATTGGCAAAAATGAAATAACCCTGTAAATAGTCTGGGTTCCAAGATCTTACTGTTTTGGATACAGCATATCTGCAGGCTTATGTGTCTCCGTGGTTACAGACTACAAAAATTTGTATAGTTTGATCCTGTAGTCATCAAACTATAAACACACTAGGCGTTTTTTCAGCATTTTATTGATGCAAATTTTGTGCTGCGTTTCACAGTACCAGCAAATCTATGAGATTCCAGAAATCTCATACACACACCTTGTTTTTTGTTTCATCAGCATTTTGTGCTTTGCATAGATTTTTTGCAGAATAGAGCATGTCACTTCTTTCAGCATTTTTTCAGTGTTTTTCACCCACTAGAAGTAATGGGTGGTGAATAAACACTTAAAAAACGCACCAAAAAAATGCAGGTATCAGGTTTTGCATCGGTTTTTGTGCCAAAACTTGATGAAATAGAATGAAAATTTTTTTTTTCACTGAACTTTATGTACATGCATAAAAAGACAAAAGAACAGTGAAAAAATTGCAGCAAAAAACAAGCAAAATCCTGAACAAACCTTCCTGGCAAGAGATCAGGCTTTGCTGCAGAAAAAAAACGTTGAAAAAACGCCTAGTGTGAACATAGCCATAAACTATATCTTCCTTACATACAGTACATTCGCAGGTTCATCCTGCAAGTGTTTGTAGGAGGTAACCATGGAGACATACAGTACAGACCAAAAGTTTGGACACACATTCTCATTTAAAGATTTTTCTGTATTTTCATGACTATGAAAATTGTACATTCACACTGAAGGCATCAAAACTATGAATTAACACATGTGGAATTATATACTTAACAAAAAAGTGTGAAACAACTGAAAATATGTCTTATATTCTAGGTTCTTCAAAGTAGCCACCTTTTGCTTTGATCACTGCTTTGCACACTCTTGGCATTCTCTTGATGAGCTTCAAGAGGTAGTCACCGGAAATGGTCTTCCAACAATCTTGAAGGAGTTCCCAGAGATGCTTAGCACTTGTTGGCCCTTTTGCCTTCACTCTGCGGCCAGCTCACCCCAAACCATCTCGATTGGGTTCAGGTCTGGTGACTGTGGAGGCCAGGTCATCTGGCGTAGCACCCCATCACTCTCCTTCTGGGTCAAATAGCCCTTACACAGCCTGGAGGTGTGTTTGGGGTCATTGTCCTGTTGAAAAATAAATGATGGTCCAACTAAACACAAACCGGATGGAATAGCATGCCGCTGCAAGATGAAAATATGTCTTATATTCTAGGTTCTTCAAAGTAGCCACCTTTTGCTTTGATGACTGCTTTGCACACTCTTGGCATTCTCTTGATGAGCTTCAAGAGGTAGTCACCGGAAATGATTTTCAGTGAACAGTGAAAAATTTGCAGCAAAAAACAAGCAAAATCCTGAACAAACCTTCCTGGCAAGAGATCAGGCTTTGCTGCAGAAAAAAAACGTTGAAAAAATGCCTAGTGTGAACATAGCCATAAACTATATCTTCCTTACATACAGTACATTCGCAGGTTCATCCTGCAAGTGTTTGTAGGAGGTAACCATGGAGACCTACAGTACAGACCAAAAGTTTGGACACACCTTCTTATTTAAAGATTTTTCTGTATTTTCATGACTATGAAAATTGTACATTCACACTGAAGGCATCAAAACTATGAATTAACACATGTGGAATTATATACTTAACAAAAAAGTGTGAAACAACTGAAAATATGTCTTATATTCTAGGTTCTTCAAAGTAGCCACCTTTTGCTTTGATCACTGCTTTGCACACTCTTGGCATTCTCTTGATGAGCTTCAAGAGGTAGTCACCGGAAATGGTCTTCCAACAATCTTGAAGGAGTTCCCAGAGATGCTTAGCACTTGTTGGCCCTTTTGCCTTCACTCTGCGGCCAGCTCACCCCAAACCATCTCGATTGGGTTCAGGTCTGGTGACTGTGGAGGCCAGGTCATCTGGCGTAGCACCCCAGCACTCTCCTTCTGGGTCAAATAGCCCTTACACAGCCTGGAGGTGTGTTTGGGGTCATTGTCCTGTTGAAAAATAAATGATGGTCCAACTAAACGCAAACTGGATGTAATAGTATGCCGCTGCAAGATGAAAATATGTCTTATATTCTAGGTTCTTCAAAGTAGCCACCTTTTGCTTTGATGACTGCTTTGCACACTCTTGGCATTCTCTTGATGAGCTTCAAGAGGTAGTCACCGGAAATGATTTTCACTTCACAGGTGTGCCCTGTCAGGTTTAATAAGTGGGATTTCTTGCCTTATAAATGGGGTTGGGACCATCAGTTGTGTTGTGCAGAAGTCTGGTGGATACACAGCTGATAGTCCTACTGAATAGACTGTTAGCTGCTTTTTTCTTGCCATAATACAAATTCTAAGTAAAGAAAAATGAGTGACCATCATTACTTTAAGAAATGAAGGTCAGTCAGTCCGAAAAATTGGGCAAACTTTGAAAGTGTCCCCAAGTGCAATTGCAAAAACCATCAAGCGCTACAAAGAAACTGGCTCACATGAGGACCGCCTCAGGAAAGGAAGACCAAGAGTCACCTCTGCTTCTGAGGATAAGTTTATCCGAGTCACCAGCCTCAGAAATCGCAGGTTAACAGCAGCTCAGATTAGAGACCAGGTCAATGCCACACAGAGTTCTAGCAGCAGACACATCTCTACAACAACTGTTAAGAGGAGACTTTGTGCAGCAGGCCTTCATGGTAAAATAGCTGCTAGGAAACCACTGCTAAGGACAGGCAACAAGCAGAAGAGACTTGTTTGGGCTAAGGAACACAAGGAATGAACAATAGACCAGTGGAAATCTGTGCTTTGGTCTGATGAGTCCAAATTTGAGATCTTTGGTTCCAACCAGCGTGTCTTTGTGCGACGCAGAAAAGGTGAACGGATGGACTCTACATGCCTGGTTCCCACCGTGAATCATGGAGGAGGAGGTGTGATGGTGTGGGGGTGCTTTGCTGGTGACACTGTTGGGGATTTATTCAAAATTGAAGGCATACTGAACCAGCATGGCTACCACAGCATCTTGCAGCGGCATGCTATTCCATCCGGTTTGTGTTTAGTTGGACCATCATTTATTTTTCAACAGGACAATGACCCCAAACACACCTCCAGGCTGTGTAAGGGCTATTTGACCAAGAAGGAGAGTGATGGGGTGCTACGCCAGATGACCTGGCCTCCACAGTCACCAGACCTGAACCCAATCGAGATGGTTTGGGGTGAGCTGGACCGCAGAGTGAAGGCAAAAGGGCCAACAAGTGCTAAGCATCTCTTGGAACTCCTTCAAGATTGTTGGAAGACCATTTCCGGTGACTACCTCTTGAAGCTCATCAAGAGAATTCCAAGAGTGTGCTAAGCAGTGATCAAAGCAAAAGGTGGCTACTTTGAAGAACCTAGAATATAAGACATATTTTCAGTTGTTTCACACTTTTTTGTTAAGTATATAATTCCACATGTGTTAATTCATAGTTTTGATGCCTTCAGTGTGAATGTACAATTTTCATAGTCATGAAAATACAGAAAAATCTTTAAATGAGAATGTGTGTCCAAACTTTTGGTCTGTACTGTATGTCTCCATGGTTACCTCCTACAAACACTTGCAGGATGAACCTGCGAATGTACTGTATGTAAGGAAGATATAGTTTACGGCTATGTTCACACTAGGCGTTTTTTCAACGTTTTTTTTCTGCAGCAAAGCCTGATCTCTTGCCAGGAAGGCTTGTTCAGGATTTTGCTTGTTTTTTTGCTGCAATTTTTTCACTGTTCTTTTGTCTCTTTATGCATGTACATAAAGTTCAGTGAAAAAAAAATTTTTCATTCTATTTCATCAAATTTTGGCACAAAAAAACGATGCAAAACCTGATACCTGCATTTTTTTGGTGCGTTTTTTAAGTGTTTATTCACCACCCATTACTTCCAGTGGGTGAAAAACGCTGAAAAAATGCTGAAAGAAGTGACATGCTCTATTCTGCAAAAAATCTATGCAAAGCACAAAATGCTGATGAAACAAAAAACAAGGTGTGTGTATGAGATTTCTGGAATCTCATAGATTTGCTGGTACTGTGAAACGCAGCACAAAATTTGCATCAATAAAATGCTGAAAAAACGCCTAGTGTGTTTATAGTTTGATGACTACAGGATCAAACTATACAAATTTTTGTAGTCTGTAACCACGGAGACACATAAGCCTGCAGATATGCTGTATCCAAAACAGTAAGATCTTGGAACCCAGACTATTTACAGGGTTATTTCATTTTTGCCAATTTAGATGCCAATTGGGATCCTATTTTTTTTTAATGGGTTACAAAGGTGAGCATACATTTTACAATTGCCCCAAACTGAATGTAATCACTCAAACAATAATTGCTAATTCTTAGCGTTGCTTAGAAGTTTGGCTACTGTATATTTATCTACAGAAATACAGCAGTAAATATTTTAGAGCCAGCTATGTTTTATGAATGACAGGGCTCATTCAGACACCCATTTTTCAAGAATAGTAAATATACCCCTAAGGCTATGTTCCCATGATGAGCTTTTGGTGAGTTTTTGATGTTGCAGATTTTTATACCTATTAAGTAAATTAGGCTTCATTGCATTTTAGTGCGTTTTATCGCATTTTTGACTCTGCATATTTTTGTCTCTTTTTGGTAAGTCATGTTTTAACCCCTTTACCCCCGAGGGTGGTTTGCACGTTAATGACCAGGCCAATTTTTACAATTCTGACCACTGTCACTTTATGAGGTAATTACTCTGGAACGCTTCAACGAATCCCCCTGATTCTGAGATTGTTTTTTCGTGACATATTGTACTTCATGATAGTGGTAAAATTGCTTCGATATCACTTGCGTTTATTTGTGAAAAAATCAGAAATTTGGCAAACATTTTGAAAATTTTGCAAATTTTTATGCCCTTAAATCAAAGAGATATGTCACACAAAATAGTTAATAAATAACATTTCCCACATGTTTAGTTTACATCAGCACAATTTTGGAACAAATTTTTTTTTTAGTAGGGAGCTATAAGGGTTAAAAGTTGACCAGCGATTTCTCATTTTAACAACAAAATTTACAAAACCATTTTTTTGGAGACCACATCACATTTGACGTGACTTTGAGGGACCTTTATGACAGAAATACCCAAAAGTGACACCATTCTAAAACTGCACCCCTCAAGGTGCTCAAAACCACTTTCAAGAAGTTTATTAACCCTTCATGTGCTTCACAGGAATTTTTGGAATGTGGAAGAAAAAAATTAACATTTAACTTTTTTCACAAAAATTTTGCTTTAGACCCAAATTTTTTTATTTTCGCAGGGGTAACAGAAAAAAATGGACCCCAAAATTTGTTGTGCAATTTCCCCTGAGCATGCAGATACCCCATATGTGAGGAAAAACCACTGTTTGGGCGCACGGCAGAGTTCAGAAGGGAAAGAGCGCCATTTGACTTTTTGAATGTAAAATTTGCTTGAATAATTAGCGGACACCATGTTGCGTTTGGGGAGCCCCTGATGTGCCTAAACAGTGGAAACCCCCCACAAGTGACCCCATTTAGGAAACTAGACCCCTTAGGGAACGTATCTAGATGTGTGGTGAGTACCTTGAACCCCCAGGTGCTTCACAGAAGTTTATAACATTGAGCCGTAAAAATAAAATTTTCACATTTTTCCAGCAAAAATGTTTTTCAGCCCCCAACTTTGCATTTTCATAAGGGTAACAGGAGAAATTGCACCCTGCAATTTGTTGTGCAATTTCTCCTGAGTAAGCCGATACCTCATATGTGGGGGAAAACCAGTGTTTGGGCGCACGGCATGGTTCGGAAGGGAAGGAGCGCCATTTGACTTTTTGAATGTAAAATTTGCTTGAATAATTAGCGGACACCATATTGCGTTTGGGTAGCCCCTGATGTGCCTAAACAGTGGAAACCCCCCACAAGTGACCCCATTTAGGAAACTAGACCCCTTAGGGAACCTATCTAGATGTGTGGTGAGCACCCTGAACCGCCAGGTGCTTCACAGAAGTTTATAACATTGAACCGTAAAAATAACCTTTTCACATTTTTTCAACAAAAATGTTTTTCAGCCCCCAATTTTGCATTTTCACAAGGGTAACAGGTTGCGTTTGGGGAGTCCCTGATGTGCCTAAATAGTGGAAACCACCCCACCCTCCCCCCAGTGACTCCATTTTGGAAGCTACACCCCTCCAGGATTTTATCAAGGGGTATAGTGAACATTTTGAACCCAAAGGTACGACACAGAATTTGATAACATTAGGTCATCATATTGAATAAGTTGTCATTAGTCTTGAGTGCAAGTGCTCGCTATTTGAGTTTGCATCAGGTACTAGGGTATGCGCCAAGTATTGTGGGTGCTCAAGTGACATGCTGAAGTCCCTGCCCCGCATGTTTTTTTTATTAGACACCCAAAAAAAAAACATGCGGGGATCGCTCGTGCATGGCAGGCAATCCCCGCAAGGTATTTTTAGCTGTATAACAGCTGCAAAACATTTGGAGAGGAGACTCGAGCATGTCACTCAAGCATCCGCCATACTCGGTGCATATCCAAGAACCCGATGCAAACTCAAGTAGCGAGTACTTGCGCTCACTAGTCTCCATATCGTCGTCATTTCTTTTTCTTTACTTCTGAAAAAATCCCAACCCCAACCCGAACCTCAGCCCAACCCTAACCTTAGCCTAACCCTAACCCTAGCCCAACCCTAACCCTAGCCCAACCCCAACCCTAGCCCAACCCTAGCCCAACCCTAACCCTAGCCCGACGTTAACCCAAACCCTAGCACAACCATAACCCTAGCACAACCCTAACCCTAAAATTTATTTTTTACGCCGTTCCTCGTGTGGTATAAGTGATTAGACGACGTTATTCTTCGGGTCGGTGGAATTACAGCGATGCCAGATTCATATCGGGTTTTTATGATTGACAGCTGTCACACACTAAAAGACGCATTTTTTTGCAAAGACTAGTTTTTGCATCACCATATTTTGAGAGCTATAATTTTTCCATATTTCGGCCAACAGAGTCATATTACGGCTTGTTTTTTGCGGGACAATATCGGTATCATTTTCGGGCAAATTACATTTTTTGATCGCTTTCTATTCCGATTTTTGGGAGGCAGAATAAACAAAAGCCAACAATTCAGGAATTGTTTTTTTTTTTCTTTTTATGCCATTCTGCGTGTAGTAAAATTGATAAGGTAGCTTTATTCTTCGGGTCAGTACGTTTACAGCGGTACTGCGTTTTTTTTTTTTTATATTTTGGCGCTTTTACACAATAAAAACTATTTTATAGAAAAAAGAATTGTTTTTGCATCGCTTTATTCTGAGAGCTATAACTTTTTTATTTTTCTGTTGTTGGAGCTGTATTGCGGCTTCTTTTTTGCGGGACAAGATGACGTTTTCAGCGGTACCATTTTTATTTACATTCGTCTTTTTGATTGCGTTTTATTCCATTTTTTGTTACGGTATGATGATAAAACATCGTTTTATGTTTCGTTTTTTTTTTTTACCGTGTTCACTAAAGGGGTTAACTAGTGGGACAGTTTTATAGGTCAGGTCGTTCCGGACACGGCGATACCAAATATGTGTACTTTTATTGGTTTATTTTTTTTCTTTCATAAGATTATTTATTTATGGGTACAATATATATATATTTTTTATTATTATTATTTTTTCATTTTTTAAAAAATATTTTTACAATTTTTTTTTTATTTTTTTGCACTTTCTGACATTTTTATTACTTGTTCACATTGTCCCACTCTGGGACTTTCACTTTTTGCAGCCTGATCACCTGCATGGCATAGAGAGCAGCAACTCCCTATGCCATGCAGCCTGTCAGCGCTGCACAGGGAGAAGTTACTTTGGTCGTGCACTGCACATGACCAAAGCAACTTCCTGCCTCCTGGTGACCCGGATGTTGTCATGATGACGTCGGGTCACCATGGCAACATCCGGGACCGGATTCAGACGCCGCTGGACGCCGGCAGAGAAGGTAAGTATTGCGATTACCTCCTCTTGCCACCGGAATGCTGCGATCGATTTCGATCGCAGCATTTTGGGGATTAATGTGCGTGTGCGTGACCGCTCCCTGCACATAGCACAGGGTGTCAGCTGTGACACTCAGCTGACACCCGGCGGCGATCTCGCCCGCACCGCTTGTGTGCGGGCGAAATCGCCAGGGCTTATTAATACGTATCAGGCCCATAAGGCCCAGGGCACAGATACGCACTAATACGCCCTGGGTCAGAAAGGGGTTAAACAAAGCTGCTTTTTTTTTTTATACTTCCTGGTATTTGGCTTTGACAAAATGTTATTGATAGTCATGTGCGGATTGCATGCGTTTTTGATACTTTTTCCGCCGCGGAACAGACTATAAACACATATGCGTTTTTTCACCTGCTGATTTCTGCATATGATGCAATTTTATGGGAAAATCTGCACATAAAGCCCAGCGTACCTGCAAGAAAAAATGACAAGTTGCAGATTTGATACACGCACCACAGGTCAGTTTACAATGAGTGAAAAATAAGCACAATGGGCAGGAAATTTCTATAAATCCCATCCACTTTGCTGGAACTGTAAGACGCTGTATTTCTGATGCAGCGGAAATAAGCAGTCAAAAACTCATGGTGGGCACACAGCCTAATAGTCTATGGAACTGTTCGCATGCCTGTGTTTTTTGCGGACCATGTTTCTTCAAAAAATCATGGAGACATGTTCATTTTTGGTTTAAGTCACGAATCAATAGCACCCATACAAGTCTAAGGTGCCCTCACAAGCATGGACAGCACACTGATCCACCTGTGTGCTGTCCGTTTTTAATATTGTAGCGGGCAAGAGAAGCTTTGCAATTTTATCAAATATCACATTCAATATATGACAGATTTCTTGCAGTAATGTCTGACTGAAAATCAGTTCTCTTCATCTAAGTAGATTTATTTTGGCGGCAAGCACATATTCAATAGGTTCCATTGAGATAAATAAGACATTCACGGTCAATTCTGCAACAATTAAAAAAAATGCAAATAACAATACCAATAAGCATTCAAACAACATATAATCCAAAAAATATATTCAAATGATTAAAAAAATAAGAATTACTTTATTATAGAAAAAAGGCCGCAATTATAATCAAATCACACAAGGCATCATATAAAATCATGCAGAGGAACAGAAAGTACCAACATTGCAAGTATACAATAAACAGGTGCTACATAATAAAAGTTTTGAATAACTACAGTTGGTCAGAACAACCAAAGTAGTAACAAGGAAAAAGAAAATGGGCCAATAATTCAAAGAAACCACAAGTGGCTAAAACAAGAAGTAGAATGAGATAAGACAATATTATAATATAATAAATCGTAACCAAAATAAAGGATGAAGTATTCACTGTATTAACTATTGCATAAGCTCGATGATACACAAAATAATAATAGTCTACAAATAGTCCTTATGAACCTAACATTGAGCCCAAAGATACGTTCTGCCCTGATTGCATAATGATGCCAACCTTTTCTCACACCACTCACTCCTGTGAGGGGAGTCAGTGTAGTGAGTGATGGTCAAACAGCCTGGCACCATTATGTAGTCGAGTCAGTATACATTTTTTTTATTAGAATTCTGCGACAGAAGCTGCATTGAGTAGATATACCCAAAAATGAATTCTCTGTTAATTCCCTTAACCCCCTACAAAGCCATCAATTAACAACAATATAAAGTACTGTGCAAACGTTTTATGCAGGTGTGGAAATATGCTGCAACATAAGAATGTTTTAGAAAATAGTAATGTTAATAGTTTATTTTTATAAACTTACAAAGTTCACAAACATAATAGAAATCTAAGTCAAATCAAAATTTGGTGTGACCACCCTTTGCCTTCAAAACACCATCAATTTTTCTAGGTATATTGTGTGGGGGTTATATCATCACTTGCAGGACTCTTTGCTATTCTTTACACTAAAGATAGTTCTTCATGATATTGGCTGACTGTTTGGGATGTTTGTCCTGATGCTAAATAAATTTGGAGTGATTCAGATGCCTCTCCCTCATGGTATTGCATGATGGATAAGTATATTCCTGTATTTCTCAGCATTGAGGCCACCATTAACCCTGACCAAAACCCCAACTCTATTTGCCGAAATGCACTGCTAAACTTTCAAGGGACCTCCACCATGTTTTACTGTTGCCTGCAGACACTCATTGTACCGCTCTCCAACTCTTCGATGAACAAACTGCCTTCTGCCACAACCAAATACTGTATTTCACATTTTGGCTCGTCAATAGAGAGCACCTGCAGACATTTTTCTTAACCCCAGTTCTTATGTTTTTGAGTGACTTTGCCTTGTTTCCTTGTTGAAGGTAATATTTTTTGCCACAGTTCTTCCATGGAGACAACTTCTGGCCAGTCTTTTCCAACAGTAGATGGGTATAGCTGTGTCCCACTTGTTGCTGCCAGTTCTAAACTGATGGTACTGCTGCCGGACATCTTCTGATTTAAAAAAAAGGAAGTAAGCATGATATGTCTTTCAGCTGCTGCACTAAGTTATCCTAGCCCATCATTGCATCTACAGTCTTCAATAAATGTTGCCCATTAATTGGTGTACTCATTGCTTTACTTATACATCATACAATACCATCAGGGATGCATCTGATTGGTTCCATATTTATTCTGCAGCAGCACAACAACCCCAAACATACACCCAATGTCATTAACTATTTTCATAGTAAAGAAGAACAAGGAGTTTTGGAAGTGCTGATATGACCCCCACAGACCCCTGATCTGAACATCATTGAGCCTACAAGAAGAGAAAAAAGGATTTGCGCAAATCGACATCTAGTGGAGATCTGTAGTTAGTTCTGCAAGATGTTCGGAACAACCTTTCTGCCGAGTTCCTTTCGAAAACTGTGTACAAGTGTAACTAGAGGAATTCATGCTTTGATGCTGTTTTGAAGACCAAAGGTGGTCACACCAAATATTGATTTGATATAGATTTCTCTTTTGTTCATTCACTCTGCATTTTGTTAATTGATAAAAATAAATAATTGTACTTTTTTTTTTTAAAACATTATTACTTTCAGCATTTTCTCCATTCCTGTGTACAGTACTATGTAAATAAATAACCACATTTTCAGAAATAGTCATAGAAAGTTTTCAGGTTCATAAAAAAAAAGCAAACTACCGTGCAAGTTATAATTCAAATCAATAGCTTCATAGTTTGTAGTCCTGTTTTCGCTTCTTACATAAAAGAAGAGTCAGTAACAGCAGTAACCGTGGGCATATCTTTCAGCCAGGTATAAATTTTAAAAAATTGAAAGCATTCGATATGCAAATAAGGAAAATGCATTGCTTAACAATTTATCTAATAAAATGTATCTAGTACAACCTAAAATGAGTAATTTTTAGATAGAATTTTATTAGTTAAATTGTTAAAACGGAGTGAAAGTTGCTGTACTGTAGTTATCGCCGCAGCTGAACATTTTGTTCTGAAGCAGAATAGTACTCAATATGATAAGTTATAAAGTTGAATTTATGGGAAGATTCTGAGTACTAGGTGTGTTTTATCTTTCAGACATTGTGCAAAGGAATATATTGGACATTGTACAGCTTAGTGACCCTCACAATATTCTCTAATTAGTTTTTGCCTTACAATTTCCCATTTCTTTTTGGCTGCAACATCTTAGCTATTTTTTCTTACTTTGAAAATCCAAAATTTTGCTTAAAAAAAACACTTCACATGGAGAGTGACCAGAAGATCTTGTTCAATAATCACTTAAAGTATTTGGTAGATCAGGAAATTCTTCTTTACATTGTAGCAAATTTGAAGCACCCTTTACCATTGAAATGGCTGCAGACTAGTTTTAATTCATTGCATAGTGGTTAATTTATCTCTGCAATGGAATTTTCAGAACTATTCCAGCAAAATCAAATGATCACCTACCTACTAGATTAGTGGGTGCCTGAGTCCTCTGAACCCCCCTGCTGATAAGAATGGGAGACTTTTGTTCCCTGTCTGAATAGAGCAGTGGCAGAGCAGGCATACATACATACATACATGCTTCATGTTATGCACACGCCCGGGCTAAGCGGCGTGTGCGTGTGATTGGTAGTGATTCCACTGGACCGTGCCGGAGAGTGAATGCCTGGAGGGGCGTGACTAAGTATTCACCCGATCCGACCAGGGTCGCACGACGGCATACGACGCCAGTGCACCAAGGAGGAACCGAGCAGAGGGACCAGGTGCTACTCCAGGACAGACCCCGGACACGGCTGTTGACCCACACAGGGGAATACAGGAACAGGCTGGTAGGCTGGCACACAGACTGGAGGGTATAGGCAGGCACGACTGGTATGCAGGCAGGCGGGTATGCAGGCAGGGGGGTAAAGGCAAGCACAGCTAGAGTGCAGACAGGGAGGCACTAGCAGGTAGGAACACAGGCGGGATAGGACCCAGTACACACCGGGACTCAGGAACAATACAGGCAGAGGGTTACAGGCAAGCACAGCTAGAGTGCAGACCAGGCTGAGCAGGGAGGACAGGGCTCTGTTCACACGGAACAGACAGGAAGGGAAAGACAGAGCCAGATACTCACACAGTACTTGCAGAGACAACAAGCAGGAGTTAGGTACGAGTTCAGACTCTGCAGAAAAAGGAAGGGACCGGACATAGAGGCAAAACAGGTAAAGGACAGGAGAGAGTTCAGACTGGAACTGAGTGTACGGAGGAGACCGACACTGCAGAGGGATACAGGAGCGGGTCTGGGAATACGGCTCCCAGAGAGGCGGAACGAACAGGCAAGGAGCGTGTTCAGACAGGACAGACCAGACGCAGGAGCGGGTCTAGGAAATCGGCCACTAGAAGGCGGAACGAACAGGCAAGGAGCGTGTTCAGACAGGACAGACCAGAGAACACAGAAAGGAGTCAGTTCAGACACGGGAGCTGATACCGCAAAGCAGGAGACATACAGGACTCAGTTCAGACACGGGAGCTGATACCGCAAAGCAGGAGACATACAGGACTCAGTTCAGACACGGGAGCTGATACCGCAAAGCAGGAGACATACAGGACACAGTTCAGACACGGGAGCTGATACCGCAAAGCAGGAGACATACAGGACTCAGTTCAGACACGGGAACTGATACAAAAGCAGGAGACAAGAGACGGGACCTGGCACCTTCAGAGTGCAAGCACACACTGAAGGAAACACTATGCTCAGGCAGGGATAGAAGGGAGCTGCTGAGCTATATACCAAGTGACAGACAGCAATAGGCTGAGGACGCACAAGGGGTGTGACCCACAGCAGGTACAAAAGGCAGGAAGTGATCGGGCGCCGCCCTTAAGCAGCAGAAACAGACACAAACAGACAGCATGGAGGGAAGCCAGAGAGACATTCTGGACAGGAGATCAAGTGCGCCCTCTTGCACAGTGGGAGATGGACCACCATGCAAGGACGCCGCCAGGTATGTTACAGTACCTCCCCCCTTACGCCCCCTCTTCTTCAGGCCTGCCAGAATCTTCCGCAGGGAATACGAGGGCCAGTCGTTCACTGGGTTGGAGGGGGACAGAGACTTAAGGGTAATCTCTGCTTCGAGGTACATCTTGTCAAGCTCACAGGAAGAAATAGACGGGTTATCAGGTACATAATGAGGAAAAGTCACTGTCTCTTTGTTATCTGGTGATATCCCGGAGGATTCAGGAAACAACTGGAGGTCCTCCGCCGGGTCAGAAGAGTGCAGAGGCTCAGAGAAAACAACTGCTTCAGAGTACACTAGGTCGGACTCACTGGAGGAAGCAGGCGAGGTATCGGGTACCGAGTATAGGAAAGTCTCTGTCCATTCACCACCAGGTGGCACCCAGAAGGGTTCTGGAGACAGCTGGCGGTCCTCCGCCTGGTCAGAGGGGTGTAGAGACTCACGGGTAACCTCTGCTTCAGAGTACACTAGGTCGGACTCACTGGACGAAGCGAGCGAGGTATCAGGTACAGAGTATAGGAGAGTCTCTGTCCTTTCGCTACCAGGTAGCACCCCGAAGGGTTCAGGAGACAACTGGAGATCCTCCGCCTGGTCGGAGGGGTGTAGAGACTCGGAGGTAACTACCACTTTGGGGTACCCATTGTCAGGCTCACAGGACGAAGCGGACAAAGTATTGAGTACCGGGTGTAGAGAAGTCTCTCTCCATTTGTCATCGAGTGGTATCCCGGAGGGTTCAGGAGGCAACAAGGGATCCTCCGCCAGGTAGTAGAGGTGCACAGACTCTGAGGTTACCACAGCTTTGGAGCATCCTTGGACATGCACACCGGTTAAAGAGAAAGAAGCATCTGATGCCGGGTGCAGGAAGTTCTCCTGTGTGGAGTCTGGATGGGCAGAAGTCTCTTCGGCCAGGAGAACTGGTGCACTACCCACGCACATTACCCATTGGGGTTTCTCCGGGATACAGGGAGATGAAGCTTCAGTAGGGACTTCAAGGTTGGGGTCAGGAGGTCTCAGGGAGGACAGACCCTGGCGTGACGGCTTGCCTCTAAGTCTAGCACGTCTGGACTGCCTCTTGAGGTTGAGAGAAGTATTCCGGAAAGCGTAGTCACCCTGTGAGGATTCTGGGTGGGCAGTAGTCTCATTGGGCTGGAGGACTATTGCGCTACCCACACACATTACCCATCGGGGCTGCTCCGGGATATTGGGAGGTGAAGCTTCAGCAGGAGCCTCCGGGTTAGGATCATCGAAGACCATTAGAAAGGCCACCAGGAAGGCCCTTAGGTCCCGGAGGATCGGATCCTGTGTTTCATATAGGGGGTTGATCCATTCCAAGGCATCACCCGCCAGGTAAGACATAATAAAGGCCACTTTAGCCCAATCGGAAGGAAAATAGAGAGGGTAGGCCTTAAAGTGTAGCATGCATTGCTCCACAAATGCACGACACTGTCTTGGATCCCCATAGTAACGTGGCGGATCCGCAGGAACGAGAGCTGATAGATCCATCTGGACGGTGCGTAATTTCGCCTGGAACTCAGCTAAGAGAAAAAAAATTTATTTATTTATTTTAATGCATATATTCGCTGGAAAACTTCTCAGAGGGCGAAGGCCGTGGGGCTCAACGGGAACCATGGCCTGAGCATGCTGTTATGCACACGCCCGGGCTAAGCGGCGTGTGCGTGTGATTGGTAGTGATTCCACTGGACCGTGCCGGAGAGTGAATGCCTGGAGGGGCGTGACTAAGTATTCACCCGATCCGACCAGGGTCGCACGACGGCATACGACGCCAGTGCACCAAGGAGGAACCGAGCAGAGGGACCAGGTGCTACTCCAGGACAGACCCCGGACACGGCTGTTGACCCACACAGGGGAATACAGGAACAGGCTGGTAGGCTGGCACACAGACTGGAGGGTATAGGCAGGCACGACTGGTATGCAGGCAGGCGGGTATGCAGGCAGGGGGGTAAAGGCAAGCACAGCTAGAGTGCAGACAGGGAGGCACTAGCAGGTAGGAACACAGGCGGGATAGGACCCAGTACACACCGGGACTCAGGAACAATACAGGCAGAGGGTTACAGGCAAGCACAGCTAGAGTGCAGACCAGGCTGAGCAGGGAGGACAGGGCTCTGTTCACACGGAACAGACAGGAAGGGAAAGACAGAGCCAGATACTCACACAGTACTTGCAGAGACAACAAGCAGGAGTTAGGTACGAGTTCAGACTCTGCAGAAAAAGGAAGGGAACGGACATAGAGGCAAAACAGGTAAAGGACAGGAGAGAGTTCAGACTGGAACTGAGTGTACGGAGGAGACCGACACTGCAGAGGGATACAGGAGCGGGTCTGGGAATACGGCCCCCAGAGAGGCGGAACGAACAGGCAAGGAGCGTGTTCAGACAGGACAGACCAGACGCAGGAGCGGGTCTAGGAAATCGGCCACTAGAAGGCGGAACGAACAGGCAAGGAGCGTGTTCAGACAGGACAGACCAGAGAACACAGAAAGGAGTCAGTTCAGACACGGGAGCTGATACCGCAAAGCAGGAGACATACAGGACTCAGTTCAGACACGGGAGCTGATACCGCAAAGCAGGAGACATACAGGACTCAGTTCAGACACGGGAGCTGATACCGCAAAGCAGGAGACATACAGGACACAGTTCAGACACGGGAGCTGATACCGCAAAGCAGGAGACATACAGGACTCAGTTCAGACACGGGAACTGATACAAAAGCAGGAGACAAGAGACGGGACCTGGCACCTTCAGAGTGCAAGCACACACTGAAGGAAACACTATGCTCAGGCAGGGATAGAAGGGAGCTGCTGAGCTATATACCAAGTGACAGACAGCAATAGGCTGAGGACGCACAAGGGGTGTGACCCACAGCGGGTACAAAAGGCAGGAAGTGATCGGGCGCCGCCCTTAAGCAGCAGAAACAGACACAAACAGACAGCATGGAGGGAAGCCAGAGAGACATTCTGGACAGGAGATCAAGTGCGCCCTCTTGCACAGTGGGAGATGGACCACCATGCAAGGACGCCGCCAGGTATGTTACACTTCATACATACTCTGCCTGAGATACAGTGCTTGGCTATCTCTGGCAATCCGATAGAAAATGAATAGTGTGGCAGTGCGTATGCTTGATCGTCCATTCATTCAAATAGGAAACAAAAGTCCTTTATTAACAAAAAACGATGTCAAAATGCAGAAGCAGTGTGTGAAAAATTAAGTACAATCCATGAATCAATTGCTTAAAGAACCACCTTTAGCAACAATATTTTAAAGTATTTCTATTCTTTATCAGTCTCTCACATTGTTCTCACATTGGCCCACTCTTCTTTACAACAGCTTAAGTTTATTGAAGTTTGTGAGCATTAGTTTATGCACAGCTTTCTTAAGGTCCCACAGCCCCATTTCATGAGGTCTGGACCTTGACTTGGCTATTGCAATCCGTTGATTCTTTTCTGTTTCAGCCATTCTGATGTAGATTTGCTGATGTGATTGGCATCCTTGTTCTGTTGCATGACCCAGTTTTAGCTTTTAAATAGATCGCCTCACATTTGACATCAGAATGATTTGGCATACCAAGAGAGGTGTGCATGGTCGCCTCAATGACTGCAAGGTCCCCAGTTCCTGTGGCTGCAAAACAACCTCAAATTATTATTATTTATTTTCAGAGCACCATTGATTCCATGATACCATACATGTGAAAAAGCTTTACCTACAAAATACAAATATAAAATTACAATGAACAAAATAACTTTGACAGACTGGTACAGAGGGGGAGAGGACCCTGCCCTCGTGGGCTTACAGTCTACAGGGTAATGGGGAAGGACACAGTAGGTTAGGGGGTTGCAGCACGTCCGATGGAGGTGAGGTGGCAGCGGGGTCATTGCTGGCTGTAAGCTTTCTTGAAGAGATAGGTTCAAGTTCTATCTGAAGGTTTTGAATGTTGAAGACAATCAGATGTGTTGGGGCACAGAATTCCAGAGGATGGGGGATGCTCGGGAAATTTTTTTGAAACCGATTGGATGAGGAACTTTCAAGGGTGGAGGAGAGAAGGAGGTCTTGTGAGGAATGAAAATTACATTTGGGAAGATATGAGGAGATTAGTTTGGAGATATATGGAAGAGACAGAACATGGGTAGATTTGTAGGTTAGTGTTAGTAGTTTAAACTGTACCCGTTGGGAAATTGGGAGACAGCAAAGACGTTTGCAGAGTGGACAGGCAGATGAGTGGTGAGGGGAGAGGTAGATTAATCGGGCAGCAGAGTTAAGGATGGACTGGAGAGGTGCAAGGGTGTTAGTTGGGAGGCCACAGGGAAGGATATTGCAGGAGATTATGAGGGCACTCATTAACATTTTAGTAGATTGAGTGTTTAGGAAAGCAACGAATTCTGGAAATATGTTTAAGTTGGAGGCAGCAGGAGGTGGTGTTATAGTGTTGGATAGATCTGGTAGGGGAGTTAAGTGAGATGGAGGAAAGATGATTAGTTTGGTTTTTGCCAGATTAAGTTAATGAGAAGAAGATGAATGTGACTGACACTCTGGGATTCTGGACAGCAGAGAGGTGATGTCTGAGCCAGAGAGGTAGATTTGAGTATAATCAGCATATAGATGATACAGGAAGCCATGGGACTTTATGGGTTGTCCCAGGCCAAAGGTATAGATTAAGAAGGGGTCCCAGAACAGATCCTTGGGGGACACCAACAGAGAGAGGGCGGGATGAGGAAGTAGTGTTTAAATGGAAGATGATAAATGTGCAGTTAGTGACATATGAGGAGATCCAGGAGAGGGCAAGATCTTTGATGCCGAGAGAATATCTATAATAGGAGGGAGTGATTTACTGTGTCGAAGGCAAAGGACAAGTCTAGAAGGAAGAGTATAGAGAATTGTCTGTTAGCTTTGGCGGTAAGTAAGTCGTTAGTAATTTTAGTTAGGGCAGTTTCAGTGGAGTGGTGGAGATGGAAAACAGATTGTAGATTGTCAAAGAGTGATCTGGAGGAGAGGTGGGAAGAAAGTTCAATGCTGTTTGAGGAGTTTGGAGGCGAACTAGAGTAGCGATATGGGACGATAGCTGGATGCAGAGGTTGGGTTAGGACTGGGATAAGCAGGGTGGTGAGGTTGGGAAAGAGATGGGAATGGGACAGGGTCAAGACAACAACTGGTGAGATGTGATTTGGAGAGAAGATGGTTTTTACTTCAGTGATGGTGATAAGGAAGGTTATGGGGGAAGGGCATTGGTCTGCTATATGGAGGGGTTGTAGTGGTTGAACAGTAAAGACTTGTCTGATTTGGTCGATCTTATTTTTGAAATATGTGGCACAGTCTTTTGCAGAAATTAGGGAGGTCAGAGGTGGTATCGGTGGATGCAGGAGGGAGTTTAAAGTGTTGAATAACTGTTTGGAGTTATGGGATGAAGTAGATATGACAGTTGTGAAGTATTCTTGTTTAGCAGAGGGGAGGGCCGACTTGAATGTGGGAATTGCTTGTTTGAATGTGATGAAGTCTTCCCACAAGTGCGTTTTCTTATCACCTCTTAACCACCATGCTTGACAGTTGGTATGAGGTGTATGTGCTGATATACTGTATTTGCTTTTTGTTTTTTTGCCAAACATGACACAGGACTATATAACCATACATCTCTATTTTGGTCTCATAAGACCAAAGGACATTGTTCCAGAGGTCTTGTGGTTGTTCAGATTCAACTTTGCAAACTTTTGCCATGCTGCCATATTCTTTTTAGAAAGAAGAGGTTTTCTCTAGTTACCTTTTCTAAACAAGCCATACTTGTTCTGTCCTTTTCTAATTGTACTGTCAAGAACTTGAATATGTAATATGTCAGCTGATGCATTTACAGAACTAGCTGTGGCTCTTGTGCTTTTTGCAATTTCTCTAAACATTACAGGATCTGACTTTGAGGTGAATTTCCTGAGACATCCACTTTTGGGAAGATTGTCAACTGTCTTGAATGTTTTTCACTAGCAAATAATCTTTCTCACTGTCGAGTGATGGACTCCAAATTGTTTGGAAATGTCATTATACCTAGAGAAGGGTGAATCTATTCACAGAATCCTGTTGGGCCTGTATGCATGTGTATTCACATAAGATCCCCCACTAACATGTTGGCTGTCAATTGATCACACAGAGATAATCATGTGAAATTTTTGCTAGAAAAGAAAATAGCATAGGAAAAATGTCTGCACCTGAGTGCAGAAATGCTGGTAATGTCCTGCTGTAATTTTCTTGGTTACATATATAAACTGGCTTCTGCCTGTGAAATGTGCTTCAAAAGCCAGCTACACAGAAAATACCAGCAGAAATACTGGCTCATGGGATACTTTGAATGGGAGGTGAATATATTGTGGCAAAACTTAACGTTCCCACTAGTTCATACCTTTTAAACCAGTTTTTAAGAGGTTATATGAGGTCATAATTGGCAAGTAAAGCTGTACACAGTCAAGTAAACCTGCTACACGTTTAATTTTTTGCTTAAGTATGCAAGAACAACTATGCGTTTGTAAAGATATTACCCTAGTATCCAATAGTGTGTTCAGGTGTATCGGGACCCTTTACCTAGATTGTCATAACCCCCTGTTCATGGTTCAGATATGGAGACCTTGTCAGTTTGTATTGATGAGTTATTTCACATTTAATTTCTTATTATAAATAAGTAGTCTAATATTCAGTGCTAAATATGTCTTCCAATTATTCATCTTTTGGATCAAATGTCTCTGAAACTAATAGAAGATTATGTAATATTGTCTAACATTTAGACCAGAGGTTTGAAACTTTTTTCTTCCAAGGGCCATTTGTATATTTATAACATCATTTGCAAGCCAATTACAAAATTAACAGCTTAAAAATTACCCTGCTATATTTGGTCAAACATTTATTTAACTCGCCTCCCTAACGTGATGGCTGAAACTGCTTCTCTTTGATGAGGCTGCGATGGTGTTGATGATGTTGCTTTTCGCAACTGCTTTTTCCGGTTTGCATTGGTCAGTCTGGAGCGCAGTCAAGTCTTTTTTTCAATGCATGTCTCTTCAAAGTGGGAAATTCCCTTCGGTTTGGGGGCTGGTGTTATGATCTGCAACATGTACTAAGGAAAGATAGGGGAAAGCTGTCCTTACAGTGAGACTAAGCTGAATCCCTACGATGTAGCGGGCTGCCTGTTCCTAGTGAACAGACCCTCCTTAGTCCTCGGCTAGTCTGAACGAAGACCTATACAATTAAGGGAGGGGTCCCTAAAAGAACTAAGGACTAGGACAAAAATGGGACACCTCCTAAACAGAGAAGTTGTTGCAGAAGACAAAAAGACAAACTGACAAAAATGTACTAGAGGTCCCAGAGGACCAAGCGAACTTGACAGAGAAAGGCACCGAAGCACCAGGCTAGAGAAACAGTCAAACACTGAAGTCCAGCACAGCCACAAGGGCGGAGCTGGTATATAAAGGCAGATGGTCACGTGACCGCAAAATACAAGATGGAAAAAACAAACAGGAGGGTTCTAACAGCTGGAAAATTCCCATCCCTGATTTTAGACCATCTAAAATGTACCAAATTTATCACAGTGGCTCATGTTGGATGATACATTTAGGGCATCTCATTTCCCATGTGGGGTTACTGAGTATTTATGGGTAGTTTCCTGCCAATGGAGGAGGAAGAGTTAAAGTTGTATGGATTTTACTTTCTAGTTGAGCAGTGTGTAATTGTCACTACTTTTTACTCCTGTGGAGGTGTGAACTACACAAGTGTGAATCTTAAAGAGGACTGAAATCAGGCAAAAAAGCGAGAGTAGCTGTCGTGGGTACCAAAATTCTGAAAGCCTACAAGTATTGAGTGACTGCCTAAAGGAGAATTTCACCACCATTCAGGGCAGTAAAGTTTGAGTGGTTCTCAAAGCCCTAAGCTTTGTGCACCTAGTTTTGAACCTCCAGGTGTGAAGTGCTGTCATAAAGAAGCACTATTACAGCGTATCTCCATGTGACGTGTGAACCACCACTATATATGCCATCCATCAGTCATAGCAGTACAGCTTGTTTATCAGTACAACCAAGTTTTCCGAAGAATTACAAAATGTTGTTCCTGTCCGTCAATGTGATGGTGTGATGCAGGTGCCTAAAAAAAAAACCTGTAGCTGTTACCTATTGATAAATGCTCAAGAACTGATGAGTGTAGAGGTACGGATTCATGAATATTGCAAAACCCTCTGCCTGCCCTTCCAAAAACTAGACATATTCACAAACGAATTGATTCATTAAGCATGATGTGAGGAAATGCTTCTGCTATTGCTTTCACTATTTAATATTACTGTCCAGTGTGACATTGACTTCTGCTCCCTTTAGCTTACTGCTGTGCATAAATTCATTAGCTTATGGAAATTAGGCATTTAGATAGGTCATATGTTTTTATCCTTGTTCTCTGTGGCCTTAATTGCCCTGGATAGAATTTCTATTTCTTACTTGCAAGGCTGTATATTTATTTCAAACGTAAAGGGCTCAACCGTTTCACTATACAGTACATGTCATGGCAGACAAGGCAGACATTCTCTGGAGTTTTGTTTGGAGTCATCAAGGAATTTGGCTGAATCCGAACTAGTGAAGGGATGTCATCAACATATACTTTCATGAGATCTACAGCCCTGACTAATGCAAATTTTCAATCTGTTAATGACAGACTCCACATGAACAGGACAAGGATCATTGTAAGTCAATGACACAATGCTGACAATTGTTTTTCTACTTTGAAAAAAAAAAGGAAAATGGCGGTATGCACTGGTCAAGTCTTATTCCAAGACAAGTCTTGTCCATTGAACTCAATGGCTGTGCCAAAGTAAAGGAGGCATCCATTTATCACATATCTATTGTAAAAATTACATAGGAAACTGAATTGGGTGTTTTTTTTATTGCAGACGTAAAAACTAGATGTCATATGGATGTCAATAGCAAACATACAGTCCACATGCAGACATGTGTAATGTAAATTTTGATTAACTTGTCCTTTGTGATTTTCCATGTCTTGTCTTGCATTTTGGTTAATTTGGCCAGAGCTGGCATAAAAATGCCAAAAGTTGCTAAAATTTTTGACATTTGAAGTTGTTTTACACCAGAATTCTGCCGAAAATGCCTTTCTGGAATCATGCCATTAATCTTTAAAAAAGTTTTTCCGTCTAATAAAATACATTTAGATGGCTGGTACTGTCCAAGCATAGCCTCAAAGAATATATGGAAAAGAATCTTATTCATGGGTTGTATTGGCCAAATATTAATTATTTTATGGCCAAAATAACATTCTTTTACCATTGGAAACTGACCACACCTATGGTGTGATGTGATAAAGCAGGGGTGAAGAAGCTTTTTTCTACTAACAGCTATTTGGATATTTATACCATCATTCACAGGCAGTACAAAACCATCAGCAATCTGGGTCTGCAGAGGCCGGAGGAAATGCCATTTATGGCCCGCGGGCCAGAGGTCTTCCACGTGATAAAGGAGAAACCTTTTGAAAAACAAGAACATATTGTAAGAATTTCAATACTGTGCTATACTTTGTACAGACTTCACAGCACAGCAGATTCATATCAGCTGGCACCTGCAGAGGCTATTATCTGCTTTCTCTAGCACAGGCGGTATGGTACTGCTGTGCCTCCACGACTTCTTATCTTTCATTTTCATAAATGACAATACAATGGCATGCCATTACCTGTGCCAGTTCCTGGGGGGACTATATTTATGTCAGACTGTGGGTCCTGCTTATTACAATAGCATAGTTTAATGTAACTCAGATACATCTCCTACTAAAATATTGGAGAAAGTGACTTATTCAGGGGATTTGTTTCTGCACTTATTAAAATAATTTACATTGATCCAGAAAACTAGTCTGATTGACATAATTGAAGTTGGGAAGACGTTGTTCCTCTAATATGAGGTAATTGGCATCTGCCTTTTGGGCTTTTTTCCTACCTTGGGATGGACATGTTAAGTTATAGTTTGAACTCCAATTACTTGTGTTACTTTCAGCCTTAAAACTATGAATTTATATGGTGGAAATACGTAATCTCACTTTTACTTTCACAAACAAAAAAACCCAAAAAAAACTGATCGCCAGTGGTGTGGATACGCTTATTAACCCTGCAGTGGCAGTTGCAGTGTAGTATAATAACTAAATACATTGCTTGGTAGGGCAGTAAAAGACAACTTCATAAATACCTTCCAGGGAACAATTGGATATTTCATCTTAGAGAAAATTAACTTTGAATCTTTATGATCCTGCATGTACCCTGAGGGTGGGACAATTTCCAACTAATGCTTCCATCCTTCTATTATTCCTCACTTAGCTCCACTTATATGTGCTTTATTGATGTATCATCTGCCTGAAGATGTAGTGCCACAGGAGATGTAATGCCGTCAACTGAGGCCTTGGTAGGTGGCACTAGGCAGGAATCAGACTCCTCTTGGTGCGCTTGTAGGGTCCTTTACACAAAGAATCTTGTTTTTTATTACTGTACACAGAAATGTAATCAGTTTGGTGACTTTAAAGCTCCTGACAAGTTTTCTTTAAATTATTGGGGGTCAGGTACATGGTTATAGATTGGTCAACTGCTATGATATTAATAATACAACCTATACCTACCAGTATTAAAAAAATCCTGCTGATAATGACTCATAGGGAGAGAGGATCCTGTTTGTAAGATTTCAAGAAGTAAATAATAGTCTATTGTTTTAAATTTACATTTTAAATGGACGCAGGGAGAGATCTGTCACTCAAGGGGAGTAGGCAGGGAGAAGCCGCCAGGGACCTGCCTATCTTAATAGTCTACAGTGCGGGTTGATCCCTGGTGGCCTTTAAAGTGTGCTACTCTCTGGAAAGCTACAGTGTTTCAGGGTCAAACATACCTGGTTGAAATCATGCAGCCAGAGTCTGATACTTCTGCTGCTAATTAGCTCGCCCTTGCTGTATCCTTAAATACACTCAGTTTCTCCAGAGAGTTGCTGGTGATACAGTGTTCTGATTCTATTCAGGCTGGGAATTCTAGTAGTCGGCTAGAATTTTTTTGGCGTTCCTTTTTGGATTGTTGCCGTGTTTCCTCTGGTGTCATCTTGAAACTAACTGTATTCCCTTGTTTGTTTCCCTTGTGTGTACTTTAGTTTGCAGTGGGGCTGACTAGTGCTCACCCCTCCCCCTCCCTCCCTAGGGCCTAGCTTTAGGGTCAGCTAGGACCAGGTTTCCTGCTCGGCGATAGGTGCAGAACCTATATAGGGTCCATAGGTGAGTGTTTGTCGTTTGACCTGTTTAGGGGTCTCCACTCCCCCTTTCCCTACTTGTAGGGCACACTCCCCTTTTCCTGTCGTTATACACTGGGTTCCCAGTACATATACTTGCTGCCAAACCTCCATCAGCTGTCAGGTTCCCTTTAACTTTGTCTTGACAGTCATCTGGAGTACTATGGAGCCATATTTTGTTTAGTGCTTTCCAAATCAATGAAAACTACTGGTTACGTCTTAGTAGAAAACACTTGTTACACATGCAAAGTACTTATTACTAAAATTCCAGTGCAGGTAAAAGTAATTGATCCTCTTGGTCTTTGCGTTAAAGACAAACCAGCTAAATCTGCGGCTCAGACAATAATACCACGATATATTGGTCTCATAAGTATGTGCCCCCTCTGTGAAAGCACAAGAGGATTAGTATTGGAAAATAATACTTTGAAAATGGTAATTTGCACACAGGGTCAATTCTAAGAAATGCAGAATAAAGCTGGGATTATATTGTCACAGGTCCAAGTTTGCTGACCTATAGTCAAACATTTTAACCCTCAGTACCGCTAGCCATAATAGATGAACCCTCTGGGAGGCAATGCACTGTGTAGTTAAACAATGCTTTGTTGACTTCCCAGTTTCTTGCTATTGTATTAGGGAGACAGATAATGTGCGTCTTTCCCCATCATTTCTAGCGTTCACATTTCCTTCATTTGTTAAGTTTGGATTTGTCGACTTTTCTTAGACAATATCAAAGTTTCCCCACAAGGTGCTGAGAGTATCTAGACTACCTTCTTAGGTAAATGCAGTAAACTTACATGTTGACATCAGACATACTAAGCTTCAGGCCCTTTGACCAGTGTGATCTCATCGAAGATAACGCGGTCATAAAGTAGCTGAGGTAATAGCCTGTTACAGATCATTCTCCCACTGACATATTCACAAATAAAAACAAAATTCACAACCAAATATCTCTCAAAATACGTGAATTTTATATCCGAAAATAATAATTTCTCACAGATTTCACATTACATTTAGTTTTAAGGCTTTAGGTTTCAATGCTAATTTCAATGACCTTTTTATTATAGCTGGTAAGCCCAATCAAAATGATAATTGCATTGCAGTAAATGTATTTTCCTTTGCAGGACTTGCTGAACTTCTATGATGTGTAATCAGCAAAGCTTGAAAGAAGCCAAAATGTAAAGAAATTTCAGTCTGAATAGTTCATCAAGTTGCACAGACATAAAGAAACCATTAATAACTGTCTCTCTTGGTCATATTGTTGTTACCTTTTATCATTGAGTCTGTAAGGGGATGAACAAGTGAGGAAACAGAAACAGTAGTGCCTAAACCAAGTATCTGCAAGTGAACATTGCCATCTGCTGACTGAAGATAAGAGAAGAGGAAGCAGAAAGAATTAAACTAGTAGGAACTGAAGAGTGAAGTACACGTCCCTTGAGGGAACAATTTAGAGAAGACACCAGGTTAGGTAACAGCTGTGGCAAAAAGCCCGTGAAGGCAGAGGAGGGGAGGAATCGGCACCTGGACCTGTAGCAGGATGGACGTCTGAACAGCAGAGTTGGCTTATAGCCGCCATTACTAGAGACCAGACCTGAGTGAAGACCCGAGAGACAGACCTGAAGACGAGATTCCTGAGTTGGGAGATCCGAGATGTATGAGCAGGGCCAGAACCGGGAGAGGCGACCGGGCTGTAGAAGAGGGATATTCGTGTGAGCTGCAAACCCCAGTGCAAACGTATGGTACAGAGGGGGGATCGGGGCTGTGCTTCAGGAAATGGAGGCAGTCAGTGTGTTGGGTGTGCCAAGTGACTCATCGATGCAAAACTTGCCGCCTAATGGGGAGTAATATAGACTCCTGTTAGGGCATGTATGGTGCTTTATATTGCTTAGGGAGTGACAATGGTAACGGGCCCATTAGTGATGGTGACGCCCCCTGGGTCAAAGCATTAGGACCAAGACGGCAGTAGTTGCTTAATGGTGATTATAGAACCACCCGGTGTAAATTAACATTGTGTAAATACCCAGTTTTAGCCGTATTACAGTGTAAATACCCTGTTTTAGCCGTATTACCGTGTTATTATTGTGCCATAATTTACTTCATTACCACTGTTCACTTTTCCATTTGATATTGGAACCAGGGGAGGAGTCCTGAGGAGATAATTTGCATATTCCCGCTGCATTTTGGGGTAAGTGAAGAGTCTCCGCGAGCTCAAAGAACACTGGATTTTGGCTGTTGGAGCTGAAAAGAGGACATCGGTAAACCGCGCGCATTTTGAAGCTTTTTTCACTGTTTTCAGAACATTAACAGTAAGAACATGGAAGAGTCCAGGAGCCATTTGGTGAGCTGCATATCCTGCTACATGTTCACAGACTTGCCAGTGGAAAAGCCAAACTTCACATGCCAGAAATGCAAGCTTGTGTCCCTGTTGGAGGAAAAGTTGCGAAATCTAGAAGAGAGGTTAACTACCTTGAAAATCATTAAGGAAGGTGAAGAGCTCTTAGACAGAGCAGAATTATCTCTTCATGATTCAGAAAGAGAAGAAATTCGAACTGCACCTGAGGAAACAGAGGAATGGAAGCATGTGACCCACAGAAGCTGGAGGATCGAGAGGCAGTCAGCACCCATACTGCTCAGGAACCAGTACCAGGCTCTCACGCAGGAGAACCATGAAGAAATACAGCAAAATAAGACTTTGCCAGCAATGAATAACCTTGTAAGCCCTCAGAATCCTCCTGGATGGAGAAAGAAGAATGTTGTGAAGAAAAAACGGAGAGTGGTGGTCATGGGGGATTCCCTGTTAAGAGGAACAGAGGCCGCTATCTGCAGACCAGACATAACCTCAAGAGAAATGTGCTGTCTTCCAGGAGCAAAAATTAAAGATGTGTCTGACAGGATATCAAGACTCTTCAGACCTACAGATCACTACCCATTCCTGCTAATACATGTGGGGACAAAAGACACCGCAAGAAAGGACCTGGAAACCATCTGCAGTGACTTTGAAGACTTAGGCAAGAAAGTGAAAGAATTGGGAGCGCAGGTGGTCTTCTCATCCATCCTCCCAGTGGATGGCCATGGAACAATGAGGTGGAATAAGATTCTACAGGTGAACAACTGGCTACGTCGATGGTGCCGTCAACAAGGATTTGGATTTCTGGATCACGGAATGAATTACCTATACGATGGACTACTTGCTAGAGATGGGGTGCACCTTACAAAGACTGGAAAACATGTATTTGGAAGTCGCCTTGCTACACTCATCAGGAGAGCTTTAAACTAGAACAATGTGGGAAGGGAAGCAAAAGGCCAGAAAAAGCCATACAGCTGACAAATACTATTGAGATCTCTGCTACTGGAAGTGGAAAGGAAGAACAAAGACAAAACAATTTAAATAATAAAAATATGGGAGGAAGAGAAACCAATCACAAACTAAAATGTTTTTATACAAATGCACAAAGCATGGGCAACAAACAAGGAGAATTGGAACTACTAATGCAGGAAAAGAAATATGATGTCATTGGAATCACTGAAACTTGGTGGGACGATACACATGATTGGAATAAAAGGCTAAAAGGATACAACTTATTTGCAAGAAACAGACTTGATAAACGAGGAGGAGGTGTCGCATTGTATGTTAGAAAAGCGTATATCTGCACAGAGATTGAAGCTTCAGAGACTGGGAGTTCTGTGGAAACTGTTTGGGTAAGAATACAAGGAGAGAACAACGGAAAGGACACCATTGTAGGCATTTACTACAGGCCACCTGGGCAAGCTGAAGATATGGATGAACTCTTTATGTATCAAATGACCAAGTTCTCAAAAAAATATGACGTAGTGGTCATGGGAGATTTCAACTATCCAGACATTTGTTGGGAATCTCTCTCAAGTAAAACTAACAGGTCAAGCAAATTCTTATCCTCTCTTGCTGACAACTTTATCTTCCAAAAGGTAGGGGAGAAAACAAGGGGATCTGCTACTTTGGATCTAATCCTTATAAACAGGGATGAAATGGTTGAGGAGGTAAAGGTGGCTGGGACCCTAGGAGGCAGCGATCATGCTATTATAGAATTTTCGATAACTAGAGGAGGAAGACATGTGAAGACTCAAACTTCAAGGTTAGATTTTAGAAAGGCAGATTTTAAGAGACTCAGAAAGAGAATAGGAGGGATCCAATGGCTGGATGTCCTTAAGGACAAAAATGTCCAGGAAGGATGGGAAATTTTTAAAACTGAGATTCTCAAAGCACAATCGTTAACAATCCCGAAAAGTAGGAAGAATGGGAAGCATTTAAGGAAACCAGGATGGATGAACACAGAACTTAAATACATGCTAAAAAGAAAGAAAGAAATGTTTATTAAATGGAAAGAGGGAGGCATATCTAAAGAAGATTATAATGCAGTCTGCAGATCCTGTAGGGCACGTATCAGGTTAGCTAAAGCTGACAATGAATTAAGGCTTGCAAGAGATGTCAAAAGCAACAAAAAAGGATTTTGGGGGTATGTCAAAAGTAAAAGAAAAGTCAAAGATGCTATAGGATTTTTACAGGATGAAAATGGAGAAATGGTAAGAGAGGATGTTGAGAAGGCCGAACTTTTTAATTCCTATTTTGCATCTGTTTTCTCTCAGAAAGAAAATGTATCATCAACTGATCTTCACTGTCGTTTTAAAGGAATAGAAGAATCCAAGTTATCTGTAAACAGAAAGATTGTGAGGGAATATTTAGCTAACATAAATGAGTTCAAGTCTCCAGGTCCAGATGAATTACACCCCAGAGTACTGAAGGAGATCGTAGAAGAAATTTTAGAACCACTCTCCATAATCTTTGAAAATTCTTGGAGAACAGGAGAAGTCCCAGAAGACTGGAGAAGAGCAAATGTTGTTCCTATCTTCAAAAAGGGGAAGAAGGTGGACCCAGGGAACTATAGGCCGGTGAGTCTGACTTCTATACCAGGAAAGATCTTTGAACAAATTATTAAACAACATGTAGGTAAGTACATGGGTAAGAATGAAGTGATTAACCAGAGTCAGCATGGGTTTGTAACTAACAAGTCATGTCAGACTAACTTAATTTCCTTCTATGACAGAATCACTGATTGGGTGGATCAGGGAAATGCTGTAGATATAGTATATCTTGACTTCAGCAAAGCATTTGACAAAGTATCTCACACCATCCTTATTGAAAAAATGACCAAGTATGCAATGGACCAGGCAACTGTTAGGTGGATTCATAACTGGCTTAGTGATCGGACTCAAAGGGTGGTTGTAAATGGCTTCACATCCAGCTGGATGAATGTCTCAAGTGGGGTACCACAGGGCTCCGTCCTGGGACCTGTATTGTTCAACATCTTTATCAATGATTTAGATGAAGGAATTGAGGGTAAACTGATTAAATTTGCTGATGACACAAAGCTAGGAGGGATAGCTAATACTAGAGAAGAGAGAGAGAGGATTCAAAAAGACCTAAATAAACTGGAGCAGTGGGCAGCAACCAACAGAATGGTTTTTAACAGGGAAAAATGCAAAGTACTACATCTGGGCAATAAAAATGAAAAAAGCATATACAGAATGGGAGGAATAGAGCTAAGCAACAGTACATGTGAAAAAGACTTAGGTATACTAATAGATCATAGACTGAACATGAGTCAACAGTGTGATGCAGCAGCAAAAAAGGCAAATACAATTTTGGGATGTATTAACAGAAGCATACAGTCTAGATCACGTGAACTCATTATCGGACTTTACTCCTCTTTGGTCAGACCTCATCTGGAATACTGTGTACAGTTTTGGGCACCACATTTTAAAAAAGACATAGACAAACTGGAGCAAGTTCAGAGAAGAGCGACCAGAATGGTGACTGGTCTGCAAACCATGTCCTATGAGGAACGGTTGCAGGATTTGGGAATGTTTAGCTTGCAAAAAAGAAGACTGAGAGGAGACTTAATAGCTGTCTACAAATATGTCAAGGGCTGTCACATTGTAGAAGGATCATCTTTATTCTCATTTGCACAAGGAAAGACTAGAAGCAATGGGATGAAACTAAATGGGAGGAGACACAGATTAGATATTAGAAAAAACTTTTTGACAGTGAGGGTGATCAATGAGTGGAACAGGCTGCCACGAGAGGTGGTGAGTTCGCCTTCAATGGACGTCTTCAAACAGAGGCTGGACAGACATCTGTTTGAGATGATTTAGTGAATCCTGCTTTGAGCAGGGGGTTGGACCAGATGACCCAGGAGGTCCCTTCCAACTCTACATTCTATGATTCTATGATTCTATGATATTGTGCCACAGGCACTAATTACATAATCATTTGTGTTAATCAAAAAATAGTTGTTGGTTAAGTACCACTGTCTCCTCATTTTCTGCGCTGCTGCATCCGTGTACCTGTTAACAAGTCCATAACCGGTATTTACGTAGGTTAATTGTGCAAAAGAGATCTGCATCATTACTGCACTGCAGCAATCCGCATGTATTATCAATGTATTTTTAACTGCAATACAGAGCAAAAAAAAAAATTATACATGCACATCCATCTTCTCTGAACCATTAATGAATAATACAAATGTGTCCTTAGGCAGATCTAATTGTATACATAACAGACTAGGCTCAATATAAGGGTTCGCTCAGACTTGACGAGTGCTGTCTGATGTTTTATCGGAGAGGACTCGGACCAGTGTTATACTATGGGGTACTGCAGATCAGTGTTTTTTTCTTATGCCGATTCGGCATGAGAAAAAAAAAATCTCGGCATGAGAAAAAAAAAATCTCAGCATGCGTTGCTGTGCAAATCTTGATCACACTTACCCATTTAAATCTGTGGGTGTGTGGAAAACATCAGACTGCATAATGACATCCGAGTACAGTCCGATTTCAGCGGACTCACACAAAGGAGAAGATGGAGAAATCTTGTTCTCCATCTTCTCATCAGTACTGCGATCCTCTCAGCCGAGAGAATTGTATTACACTAAGTTGTCACTCAGTGTCATTTACATAATCAATCTGATTCTCTCGCATGAGAGAATCAACGCTCATGTGACCCTGACCTTTAAGGCCACGTTCACAAGTTGAGTATTTGGTGAGTTTTTAAGCTAAAACCATGGGTGGAACAGTCAAAGGAAAAGTATAATAGAAACACGTCACCATCTCTGCATATTTTACTCACTCCTGGTTTTGGCTTACAAATACTGAGGCAAAAAACTCACCAAATACTCAACATGAGCACGTGACCTAAGACTGGATTCACACGAACATATGCAAAATCATCTTTTTTGCTTCCAGAAAATGACAATTTTTCATCTGTATAGTAATGCAATCTGTATGCCATCTGTGTGTCCCTTTTTTTACATCCATATGTTCATTTTGCACTTCTCTGTCATCCATTTTTTTACCTGAATAATTTCAATAAATAATAAAGGACAAATACAGTTTTTTCTTTATTATTTGTGACAGAGTTCCTAGCTCTTCAGGACTTCAGCTTTCACGTAGAGCATAGGCCCGGGAGTTACACGGGAACGCTGATGCCCTTTCTAGAATTCCCTGGTTGGTATCGGAAAGTGCCCAAGCCCCCGGCTTTGGGCAGAGGGGGGGAATATGTGACAGAGTCACTGGTTTTATATGCGAGGGGAGGTATGTGTCACTCAGGATCCTCTCCTGTGTGAACTAAGACCTACGGAATTTCTGCCAGCATGTTATATGCTGGGGGTTACCTTTTTTTTTAAAGAGTGTGGTTCTATGGGAATGACGTAGCGAGGGAATGAAGTCATTCCCCATACCTCCCCCTCAGGGTGTGGCTGAACAAGGTTTTAAATGTTCAGTCAGTTTGTTTTCCTGTATGGAGTGTGTGGTCTGGAGATTGAAGTATCCAGGTTGTGTGTGGCTGATGCCAGAGAGCAACACCAGAGGACTGGTGTTGCTGAAACTTCACAGGACTATCTGCAGCCAGCAAAGGCCTTGCTGGCTAGAAGACTCTGTTATATTTCATCTTTTGTTTTCCCGTTAACCCCAAGAGGGACTTTTTATTTTTATGGGATGCTGCTGGAGTTTATACCACACAATAAACCCGCAGGAAGTTTACCCAAACCGTGTGTCCTGTGTCTGCCTCCGGAGAGCCGAGCAAGTCGCTTTACCACATATTGTAATTAGTGCTGAGCGAGCACTAAAATGCTCGGGTGCTCGAAGCTCGGGCCGAGCTCACCGTGATACTCGGGTGCTCGACCCGAGCAACGAGCCCAATGTTAGTCTATGGGAGACCCGAGCATTTTTGCGGCGGCACCCCCGGCAGTCTGTAGAAAGCCTAAAAAGTGCCCAAAACGATAGTGTCAGTGCTCAAATGACTTGGGGTCAGCATGGGGATCGCCCCAGGAAGCATTTCTGACCCCCAGGTCACTGCTGTCAACAACGTGGTCAGAGGTATTAAGCCACTTTTACGGGCTCACAATAAAACGTTCAAAAACGAAACTGAAACGGTTTTCCTGTGAAATATGTTAAGGAAAATCTTTCCAGGGTAAAGACTTGTGTATAAGGTAAAATAAATAACCAAAAACAAAAATACTCCTCCACACCTTGGGCTATGTTCACAAGTAGCATTTTTTATGCATTTTTGCACTTTTGTATTGCTTTCAACCGTGACAAATGCATTCACCGGGAAATGTCATTTTAAAACCTTATCTGGCCATGTGCTGTGTGACACATGCATACAGTGCTGAAAAGACATGGGAACAGCATGGGGAAGACCCCCTGGAAGCATCTCTGAAACCCAGGTCACTGCCTAAAAGTGTGCCCATCAGAAGTGATCCTTGCCGCATCAGAAGATGCAGACTTGCAACTATCCCCGTGCAAGTCCTTGTCCCAGGGCAGTGTTCAATTGTACCTCCCCCATTCCTTGCAATGCAAGCGCAAATATGCAGCCAACCACCCACCCACCCACAGGCTGCAATACTATACTGCTAGCTTGCACTTGAAATGGGGCCTTTTAGTTTGGAGGAGGCCGAAGCTGGCCACTACCTCATGGCTGCGTCGGCGGCGAGGTCTCTATACTCAGTCCCCAGCCGCCACTATTTGTCCCGAGAACCTTCCCCACACTTTTCTTAGCCTGGCCTGCTTTAGGGCAGCATTGGACGAGCCCACCAGACAACCAGACTCCTCCAGTGGGCCCTGGCTTCTCCATCAGGGGAGTTGAGAGTGCTAAAGTGAGGAGCATGATGATGATGATAGAAGTTAGCATCTGCTTTGTTTTCTTGGAATGCAAGCGTAAGTGTGCAGCCTGCCACCCACCCACCCCCAGGCTGCAATACCATACTGCTAGCTTGCTTGCACTTGAAATGAGGCCTTTTAGGCTTGTGGAGGCAGATGCCGGCCACCATATCATGGCTGCGTCGGCGGACTGGTATCCATACTCAGTCCCCAGCCGCCCGGCGGCCGGATGTCCACACTCGGTACCCAGCCGCCCCTATTTGTCCCAGTGCACCTTATACACAAGCGCGCATACCAAAACATTACCTGTGCCCTCCCCAGTGCATTTAGTGGGAAGGACAGCCTAACCAAAAACACGTGGACAAGTGAATGTGGCCAGGGATGGTCCATCTCACTGACGCCTTCACACTGGGTTAATATTGTGGAAGCCGGGACACAGTTGGACACTGGGATGCAACACGTCCTCCAGACATAGAGGATTGCGGGTCCTGGGTCAGTCAGGCTTCAACACAAAGTTCAGACGGTAAACAGCAGCAGTGGTCGGCCTCCTACACAACGAGTAAATTATTCATGATCATGAGGCCATCCATCTCCTTAGCTTTCTGTTCCTTGGAATGCAAGCGCATGTATGTAGTAGCGGCTAGGCCTGAGGTGGTCAGCGTTTTGGCGCATATCCTACCTCCTCCAAGGATTGCTGGATGTTTTCCTGCTACTATCCCAGTTCTATGACTCCCGTTAAAACAAAGCTTCAGGTGATGAATGATGGATGAGGTGGTGGCAAAGGAGAAAGAGCAGGAGGAACAGGGACCACTCACATCAATATCAGGCCAGTCAACCACACATGTCTTGTAGGATATGTTTCTGTACCAAAAGGAGCGGTTCGGCTACACAGTTATAGGGCATACAGTGAGTTCAATGCCTACCAAAAATTTCGAGGCACTCCAATGCCCCTTGGAAGTGACATGGAGGTAAGAGGGCCTTAACTAAACCGTTTTTTCCATTTATGGCAACTGGGTCTCCTGTACACTGTTGGCCTTAGCAGTGAATGGAAGGCTTTCCAAAAATTATGAGGAACTGCAATGCCCCTTGAAACAGACGTGGATTACAGCATACTAAAAACCTTCTACCCATTATTGGGGAGTGGGTCTCCCTTAGTGTTTGCCTATGCATTGAAAAGCAAAAGCTGACTAAAATTAGGAGGAAATGCAATGCCCGTTAGAAGAGTCATGGAGGTTAGAGTTAATTAAAAACAACATTTCAATGCTCCTTGGAAGAGCTGTGGAGTTCAGAGTGGTTTAACAAGACTGTTTTAATGCCCCTTGGAAGAGACGTGGAGGTCACAGTAGCTTAACAAGACAGTTTTAATGCCCCTTGGAAGAGACGTGGAGTTCAGAGTGGTTTAACAAGACGGTTTTAATGCCCCTTGGAAGAGACGTGGAGTTAAGAGTTGTTTAGCAAGACGGTTTTAATGCCCCTTGGAAGAGACGTGGAGGTCACGGTAGCTTAACAAGACGGTTTTAATGCCCCTTGGAAGAGACGTGGAGGTCACAGTGGAATAAAAAGACAATATCAATGCCCCTTGGAAGAGATGTGGAGATCCCAGTGGAATAAAAAGACAATATCAATGACCCTTGGAAGAGACGTGGAGGTCACAGTAGCTTAACAAGACTATTTTAATGCCCCTTACAAGAGCAATGCAGTACAGCATATTAAAAACATTATTCCCATCATTGGGGAGTGGGTCTCCCATAGTCTTTGCCTATGCCTTTCAAGAAAAAGCTGCCAAAAATTAGGACGGAGGAACTTGCAATGCTGGCAACACAGACCACGGTCACCCTGGTGGTATAGTGGTGGTGGAGGCTGAGGATAAGGAGAAGAGCGAAATACAGCCGAAATGAGGAAGCGTATACCCATGTGTCGGTGTGAAGCGGTGCATGGGAATACACCTCCCAAAATAACACAGTGGATTTGACTTTATGTTACTCTGCTGTCATTTGGTGGTGATGAGAAGTCTGGCCCAATCCAGCCCTTGTTCATTTTGAAAAGGGTCAGCTTGTCAGTATTGTCCGTTGACAGGCGAGTGCGCTTATCAGTTATAATTCCCCCAGCGGCACTACAAACACGCTCCGATAACACACTAGCGGCAGGGCAGGCAAGGACCTCCAAGGCGTACAGAGCGAGTTCATTCCAAGTGTCCAGCTTGGATACCCAATAATTAAAAGGCACAGAGGAATCACGGAGGATGCTGGTATGGTCGGCAAGGTACTCCCTCACCATCTTTTGAAACTTTCCACTGCTTGTGAGAGTACCCCGCGCCTCAGGGCCTGTAAGCTGGGCGGGCCTCAAAAAACTGTCCCAGAACGTTGACAGTGATCCCCTGCCTCTGCTGGATTGGAGTTGCGTCTCTCTCGCCTGTACGCCTTGGTTGGGCAGCGAACTGTGACATCTGCCGCTAGCGTGTTCAGATGGGAACTTTTTTAACAGTTCTGCAGCAAGGGCCTTCTGGTACTGCCCCATTTTTGTAGACCTCTCCACCTCAGGAATAAGAGAGTGAAAGTTCTCCTTGTAGCGGGGGTCTAAAAGTGTCACCAACCAGTAATGACTGTCACGCAACATTTTGACAACGCAACGGTATGACAGTTGTACAGGTACTACCGTCTACAGCGCATGATACCAGCTCCTGTTCTTCCTCCTCCTCCTCCTCTCCCTCATTGTCCCCCAATGGACGTTAGGATGAGATGAGGCTGGGCTGTGTGTAATCGCCCGCTACGGCTTCTTGATCGATCTTATCATACTCTGGCTGCAATGCCTCCTCTTTAATTCTCTGCAGAGAGTGTTGCAAAAGACAGACAAGTGGGATGCTGACGCTAATGATGGCATCATCGCCACTCACCATCTTGGTGGACTCCTCAAAGTTTGTCAGGATGGTACATATGTCAGACATCCAGGTCCACTCCTGAGGTCTTATGAGTGGAGTCTGACCTGAATATCGACGGCCTTGTTGCAGCTGGTACTCCACAACTGCTCTCTTCTGCTCACAAATCCTTTGCAACATGTGGAGGGTAGAGTTCCAACATGTGGGGACATCAGTGTGCCGGAAGCTGCAAACGCTGCTGCAACACAGCAAGGGTGGCGGAAGCTGTAGCAGACTTCCGAAAATGAGCTGACAGGCGGCGTACTTTGACGAGCAGATCTGGCAACTCGGGGTACGATTTAAGAAACCGCTGAACCACGAGGTTAAGCCCATGAGCCAGGCATGGTACGTGTGTGATCTCGCCTCAGAGCCGCCACCAGGTTACGGCCATTGTCCCACACGACCATGCCTGGATGTAGGTTCAGCGGTCTCAGCCACAGATCTGCCTGCTCTTTCATAGCTGTCCACAACTCACAAGCAGTGTGAGGTTTATCACCTAGGCTTATGAGTTTCAGCACAGCCTGTTGCCACTTGGCTGAGGCAGTACTGCAGTGCTTCCAGCTTGTAACTGATGTGGTGATATCTGAGATGGAGGCTGAACATGAGGAGGAGGAGGAGGAGGAGGATGATGCGCAGGAGCTGTACACTGTGGGGGCAACTCTGACTGACAGGGCCCGCAATCCTCGGTGTGGGGAGGATGTGTTCTGTCCCAAGGTCCGACTGGGTCCCGGCTTCCACTATGTTTACCCAGTGTGCCGTCAGGGAGATGTACCGTCCCTGGCCACAATCACTTGTCCACGTGTTCGTTGTCAGGTGGACTCTCCCAGTAACTGCGTTGTTGAGGGCACGGCAGATGTTTTGGGACACGTGCTTGTGTACTGCGGGGATGACACACCGGGCAAAATAATGTCGGCTGAGGACCGAGTACCGAGGGACGGCCATCGCCATAAGGTTGCGGAAGGATTCCGTCTCCACCAGCCTAAAAGGCAGCATTTCCAAAGCAAGCAGTCGTGAAATGTGTGAATTTATGACTGTGGCCTGTGGGGCATTGGCTGCGAATTTGCGCTTTCGTTCAAAGGTCTGGGATATGGACAATTGAACGCTGCGGTGGGACGTGGGCGTTGATGATGTTTCTTGAGAAACTGCCGTAACAAGTGAAGACTGAGAGGAGAGGGCATCTTTGCATGCAGTATGGATAGGTGATTGCCTTGCACGCACAACAGGGGGTTCTCTTACACGCACAACAGCGGAAGAAGCAGTGGTGACACCCGCTGACACTGGTCGTGAACCCTGGGGTTCGCCCCACAAACTCGAGTGCTTTTCTTCCATGTGCCTGATCATACTGGTGGTGGTCAGGCTGGTAGTTTTGTCACCCCTGCTGATGCTGGCCTGGCAGGTGGTACAAATGGCCTTTTTGGGGTTATCAGCTGAGTCTTTAAAAAAAATTCCAGACTCTGGAAGACCTACTGGTTGTACTGGCAACGTCCCTCGTGTTGGTGTTACGGGGAACGGTTGCCCCCCTTCTGTCTGCTTCCACCACACTGCTTCTTCCTGCCTGTTGGGGTACTCTGCCACCCTCCTCCTGTGTGCTGCTGGCCTCGCTCTGCATGTCCTCCTGCCACGTTGGGTCAGTTACTAGATCATCCACCACCTCCTCCTCTTCCACTTCCGTACCACGGTCCTCCTCCTCACTTCGTGGCAATTGTGTCTCGTCATCGTCCACCTCTTGTGACAAATTGCCAACGTCGCCTTCCTGTGGCCGTGGCTGTTCAAATATTTGGCCATCGCTACATGGGATCTCCTCTTCCACCACTTCAAGCGGGGCAGGCGAGGGGCCCAAATATGGAAATGGACCAGTGAACAGCTCTTCAGAGTGTCCAACTGTGGGATCAGTTGCTGTCTGACGACACCCGGCATGGTGGGGGGAAGGAGCATCAGGGTGAGGAGGAGTATGCGGTCGGGACTCACGGCTACTAAGACTTGACCATGTGGAAGACAGACCAGAGGTGGTGGTGCCCAGGTGACTGGAAGTATTATCTGCTATCCAATTAATAACCTGTTCACACTGATCAGTTCTCAATAGTGGTGTTGTTGTGTGCTTCCATAGTAATTCGGTCAAGAACTGGGAGCGAGAAGTTGTGGCACATTTTCACCTTGGCCACGGCCCCGTCCTCTGCATGCATCATCACCAGAACGTCCCTTGCCACGCGCCTTGCCCATTGTAAATGAAGTAAAATAGCTTACACTCGCACTATCAATGGCAAAAGGGTAATAAAAAGGAGATTTGAACCGTGGAAGAGGAAAACCACAGTTCTAGTTCTCTGGCCTACACCAGAATCTTTTAAACAGATATATTTGTGTATGAACAATCACAGACACACTCAATTTTTTTTTTTTGGGGGGGGGGAAGAATACCAAAAGTTTAATAAGACGGGTATTTGTACAGTCTGACTGAGGGGGGAAAAAAAAAAGAAGAGTATTTATATGAAAAAAAAAGGATTTTTCCTGGTCCCTGAGACCTGGGGCTAAGTCTAGCAATTTGAGCAGCTGTAGCACACAGGACTGTAATGCAATGCAGTGTTTGTTGGTATAACCACTGCGTCTCCTATACAGCCTGCCTGCCTGATATCTTGGATGGATATTAGTCCTCAGAAGGACTGTTTGTTTGATTTTGCAGGCTTTAGAGACCCTACACTACCTATTTTGCAGTATAAATCTCTCCCTAGCTCAGCATCACTCTCCCTACACTGTCTGATCTGGAGCGACTGTGTCCAAGATGGCGGCGCCCGGTTTTAAATACTCGAGGTGATGCTGTGCGGCCAGCCAATCACTGTAATGCCCACAACCAACATGGCTGCGGCATTACAGTGACTGGCTGGCAATCCATGCATGTTCATTGGCTCTGTAAAGAGCTCCAAACATGCATGGCGGAGACCCGAGCTCCCGCCGAGTAACTCGAAAATGCTTGGTGCTCGCCGAACATCCCGAGTAGTGAGATGCTCGGGCGAGTACCGAGCAGTGTCGAGCATGCTCGCTCAACACTAATTGTAATGTATCCGTGAAAAACGCAAGACATACTGATGGTAACCCATATGTGATCCATTTTTTACACACCCATTGACTTATAATGGGCGAGTTGTTCTCTTGTTGCATTTATCTTCGGCGTGCTCGAAAAACATGTTCGCGGTGCCACGGGTGCAGGGATTGCCTGACAAACAGACAGCCGCAACACATGCAGGGATTGTCTAACAGCCGCGGAGACGTGAACATGTTTTCAGAGCACCTCAAAGATACTCGGTTAGGACTCAAGCGTGTCACTAATAACTAGAGATGAGCAAACATGTTCAAAAAAACATTCGCCAATTTCAAATTCGGCATGAACGTTGCACATTCGGATTCGTGATCGGTAACCCAAGCGTTTTTACTTAGGCAAATTTGGTAATTTGGTAAAAGTGCGGCTTATGATTGCGTTTCCACTACAGTATTTTCCGCACTTTGGCTAGGATAGTGGTGCTGCATGATGAGCCGAGGGGGTCGTGTTTTATGAGGGGAATGGGTGGGCAGAGGACAGAGGAGTGGCGTGCTGGTAATCTAATTTTTTTTTCTTAACTTAATGTGTGCAGATTGAGGCAAGCCAATTAGGGAGCAGGAACCATCCACAATGTCCAGACACAAGGGCTTGTGCCATTGGCTGCTGAAATCACATGGCTCTCTCCATATAAAGAGCGGACATGTTGTTTTAGCGCCATTTTGTCAGTATAACAGCTCAGAGAGGATGATCCTGACGCTGCTCCTGGATACTGAGAGATTTTAGATAGTTAGCTAGGAGGTGGCTTCTAAGTCAGATAGCTTAGATAGATAGGGTCCTGTGTGGCTGTGAAAACGACCTTCCAGCAGATCAATATTTTTTGCTACAGACAGAAATAGCAGGGCACATTTCAGCATAGAAATCTGTTGTACACTGCTTCTGTTTTGCTCCATGCATGAGTACACCTTTAAAATCCTATTTTTTTCTGTTACTACCGTGATTCATACAGCAGGTTACATCTCAGCTTGAAATGTTTTGGCGCATACTGTATATTCAACTGTATGCAGATCTCGTCCGCAATAAAAAAAAATCTAATTTCTTCTGTTATTATCATGATACAGCAGGCCACATCTCAGTTTGAAATTTTTTGGAGCATATATTCTATTGTATACAGGCCTCATACACAGTAAAAAAAATCTAATTTCTTCTGTTACTAAAGTGATACAGCAGGCCACATCTCAGCTTTACATTTTTTGGAGCATATATTCTACTTTATATATGCTGTAACATACCTGGCGGCGTCCTTGCATAGTGGTCCATCTCCCACTGTGCAAGAGCGCGCACTTGATCTCCAGTCCAGACTGCCACTCTGGTTTCTTTCCATGTTGTCTGCTTTGCTTTGCTCTTGCTGTTTAGGGCGACGCCCCGCCGAACTTCCTGATTCTTGTAGCTGCTGCAGACACACCTCTAATGCGTCCTCAGCCTATTGCTGTTTGTCACCTGGTATTTAAACCAGCTGCTTCTTGGAATCCATGCCTGAGCAACTTGTTCTGTCAGTTGGCTTCTGGTCGCTGACATGCCAGGTCCTGTCTATGTTTCCTGCCTTACGGTATCAGTTCCCGTGTCTGAACTGTGTCCTGTCTGTGCACACTAGCCAGCTGTCTCTCTGCCTTCCTGGAGGCTGTATTTCCAGGCCTGTCTGAACACGCTCCTAGCCTGTTTGTCTCGCCCTCTGGGGCCGCATACCCAGACTCGCTCCTGTATTTGTTGCAGTACAGTTCCTGTCTGAACTGTCTCCTAGCTTCTTACCTGTTTTGTCTTTATGTCCGTTTGCTCCCTTTTTCTGTAGTGTCTGAACCAGCACTTGGCTTTACCTAGGCTCGTTCTTGCATTTTGTTGCAGTAACTGTTCTTGTCTGAACTGTCTCCTAGTTTCTTACCTGTTTTGTCTTTATGTCCGTTTGCTCCCTTTTTCTGTAGAGTCTGAACCTGCACCTAACTTCTACTCTTGGCTTTACCTAGGCTCGTTCCTGCATTTTGTTGTAGTAACTGTTCTTGTCTGAACTGTCTCCTAGTTTCTTACCTGTTTTGTCTTTATGTCCGTTTGCTCCCTTTTTCTGCAGTGTCTGAACCAGCACTTGGCTTTACCTAGGCTCGTTCTTGCATTTTGTTGCAGTAACTGTTCTTGTCTGAACTGTCTCCTAGTTTCTTACCTGTTTTGTCTTTATGTCCGTTTGCTCCCTTTTTCTGTAGAGTCTGAACCTGCACCTAACTTCTACTCATTGTCATTGTACTTCCGTTTGTGAGTTGGAGTCCTTTCGCTACTTCTTTGCAAGTACCTTGTGTGTATCTGGTTCTGCCTTTCTTTTCCTGTCTGTTCCTTGTGAACAGAGCTCCGTCCCCTTTGCTTTGTCTTTGTTTACCTCTTCAGCGATTTGTCTCAGCCCTGTCCACCGCGTCTGCGGTTTCGCTCTGCTCAGCCTTGTCCACCGCGTCTGTGGTTTCGCTCTGCTCAGCCTTGTCCACCGCGTCTGCGGTTTCGCTCTGCTCGGCCTTGTCCACCGCGTCTGCGGTTTCGCTCTGCTCAGCCATGTCCACCGCGTCTGCGGTTTCGCTTTGCTCAGCCCCGTCCACCGCGTCTGCGGTTTCGCTTTGCTCAGCCCTGTCCACCGCGTCTGCGGTTTCGCTTTGCTCAGCCTTGTTCACCGCATCTGCGGTTTTGTTCTTCTCAGCCTTGTCTACCGCGTCTGCGGTTTTGCTCTGCTCAGCCTTGTCCACCGCGTCTGCGGTTTTGCTTTGCTCAGCCTTGTCCACCGCGTCTGCGGTTTTGCTCTGCTCAGCCTTGTCCACCGTGTCTGCGGTTCTGCTCTGCTCAGCCTTGTCTACCGTGTCTGCGGTTCTGCTCTGCTCAGCTTTGTCCACCGCGTCTGCGGTTCTGCTCTGCTCAGCCTTGTCTACCGCGTCTGCGGTTTTGCTCTGCTCAGCTTTGTCCACCGCGTCTGCGGTTTCGCTCTGCTCAGCCTTGTCTACCGCGTCTGCAGTTTTGCTCTGCTCAGCTTTGTCCACCGTGTCTGCGGTTTCGCTCTGCTCGGCCCTGTCTGCCGCGTTTGCGGTTTCGCTCTGCTCAGCCTTGTCTACCGCACCTGCGGTTTCGCTTTACTCTGTTTGATTACCGCATCTGCGGCTCTGAACTCGTCTCCCAGTCTGTACTGGACCCTACCCAGCCTGCGCTCTAGCCTGCCTGTTCCTGTATTCCCCGGTATGGGTCAACAGCCGTGTCCGGAGTCTGACCTGGAGTAGACCCTGGTCCCTCTGCTCGGTTCCTCCCTGGTGCACTGGCGTCGTATGCCGTCGTGCGACCTTGGTCGGATCGAGCAGATACTTAGTTACGCCCCTCCAGGCACTCTCCGGTTCTTGGCACAGTGGAACCACTAAACACGCACACGCCAGTCAGTCCGGGCGTGTGCATTACAGGATGCTCAGGCCATGGTTCCCGTTGAGCCCCACGGCCTTCGCTCTCTGAGACGTTTTTCAGCGAATACGTGCATCTAGAAGAAATTTATTTATTTATTTATTTTTTTTGCTACCAGCTGTGTTCCAGGCGAATTACGCACCCGTCCAGATGGATCTATCTGCACTCGTTCCTGCGGATCCGCCACGGTACTATGGGGATCCAAGACTGAGTCGTGCATTTGTGGAGCAATGCTTGCTACACTTCAAATTCTACCCTCTTTGTTTTCCCACCGATCGGGTTAAGGTGGGATTCATGATGTCTAACCTAGCGGGTGATGCCTTGGAATGGATCAACCCCCTATGGGAAACACAGGATCCTATCCTCCTGGACCTTCAGGCCTTTCTGGTGGCCTTTCTAATGGTCTTCGATGACCCTAACCCGTAGGCTCCTGCTGACGCTTCACTTCCCAATATCCCGGAGCAGCCCCGATGGGTAATGTGTGTGGGTAGCGCACTAGTCCTTATGCCTGAAGAGACTACTGCCCACCCAGAATCCACACAGGATGACTACGCTCTCCGGAATACTTCTCCCAACCTCAAGAGGCAGTCCAGACGTGCTAGGCGTAGAGGCAAGCCGTCACGCCAGGGTCTGTCCTCCCAAAGACCTCCTGACCCCAACCTTGAAGTCCCTGCTGAAGCTTAATTTCCCAGTATCCAGGAGCAGCCCCGATGGGTAATGTGCGTGGGTAGCGCACCAGTTCTCCTGCCCGAAGAGACTGCTGCCCACCCAGAATCCACACAGGAGGACTTCCTGCACCCGGTATCTGATACTTCACCCACTTTAACCGGTGAGCCTGTCCAAGGGTACTTCGAAGCAGTGATTACCTCCGAGTCCGTGCACCTCTACAACCTGGCGGAGGACCCCCTGTTGCCTCCTGAATCCTCCGGGATACCACTTGATGACAAATGGAGAGAGACTTCCCTACACCTGGTACCTGATACCTCGCCCGCTTCGTCCAGTGAGTCCGACCTAGTGTACTCCAAAGCAGAGGTTACCCCCGAGTCTCTACACCCCTCCGACTAGGCGGAGGACCTCCAGTTGTCTCCTGAACCCTTCGGGGGGTGCTACCTGGTAGCAAATGGACAGAGACTTTCCTATACTCTGCACCTGATACCTCGCCCTCTTCGTCCAGTGAGTCCGACCTAGTGTACTCCGAAGCAGAGGTTACCCCCGAGTCTCTGCATCCCTCCGACCAGGCGGAGGACCTCCAGTTGTCTCCTGAACCCTTCGGGGTGCTACCTGGTAGCGAATGGACAGAGACTTTCCTATACTCTGCACCTGATACCTCGCCCGCTTCGTCCAGTGAGTCCGACCTAGTGTGCTCCGAAGCAGAGGTTACCCCCGAGTCTCTACACCCCTCCGACCAGGCGGAAGACCTCCAGTTGTCTCCTGAACCCTTCGGGGTGCTACCTGGTAGCGAATGGACAGATACTTCCCTATACTCGGTACCTGATGCCTCACCTGCTTCGTCCAGTGAGTCCGACCTAGTGTACTCCGAAGCAGAGGTTACCCCCGAGTCTCTACACCCCTCCGACCTGGCGGAGGACCTCCAGTTGTCTCCTGAACCCTTCGGGGTGCTACCTGGTAGCGAATGGACAGAGACTTTCCTATACTCTGTACTTGATACCTCGCCTACTTCGTCCAGTAAGTCCAACCTAGTGTACTCCGAAGCAGAGGTTACCCCTGAGTCTCTGCACCCCTCCAACCCGGCGGAGGACTTCCAGTTGTCTCCTGAACCCTCTGGGGTGCTACCTGATAATGAGTGGAGAGAGACTTCCTTGTGTGCTGTTCCTGGTATTCCATCCGTTTCGTCTGGTGTTGAGGATGGCTGGATAGGAGGTAGCATCCTAGCTACCCAGATGAGACCAGTTTTGTTTCTTCCTGTGGACAGTAGAAGTAATCTCCTTGAAGAGAAGGATTGGCCCTCAAATTCCCTGCGGAAGATTCTGGCTGGCCTGAAGAAGAGGGGACGTAAGGGGGGGGGGGGGTACTGCAACATACCTGGCGGCGTCCTTGCATAGTGGTCCATCTCCCACTGTGCAAGAGCGCGCACTTGATCTCCAGTCCAGACTGCCACTCTGGTTTCTTTCCATGTTGTCTGCTTTGCTTTGCTCTTGCTGTTTAGGGCGACGCCGGCCGAACTTCCTGATTCTTGTAGCTGCTGCAGACACACCTCTAATGCGTCCTCAGCCTATTGCTGTCTGTCACCTGGTATTTAAACCAGCTGCTTCTTGGAATCCATGCCTGAGCATCTTATTCTGTCAGTTGGCTTCTGGTCGCTGACATGCCAGGTCCTGTCTATGTTTCCTGCCTTACGGTATCAGTTCCCATGTCTGAACTTTGTCCTGTCTGTGCACACTAGCCAGCTGTCTCTCTGCCTTCCTGGAGGCTGTATTTCCAGGCCTGTCTGAACACGCTCCTAGCCTGTTTGTCTCGCCCTCTGGGGCCGCATACCCAGACTCGCTCCTGTACTTGTTGCAGTACAGTTCCTGTCTGAACTGTCTCCTAGCTTCCTACCTGTTTTGTCTTTTTGTCTGTTTGTTCCCTTTTTCTACAGTGTCTGAACCAGCTCTTGGCTTTACCTAGGCTCATTCCTGCATTTTGTTGCAGTAACTGTTCTTGTCTGAACTGTCTCCTAGTTTCTTACCTGTTTTGTCTTTATGTCCGTTTGCACCCTTTTTCTGCATTGTCTGAACCAGCACTTGGCTTTACCTAGGCTCGTTCTTGCATTTTGTTGCAGTAACTGTTCTTGTCTGAACTGTCTCCTAGTTTCTTACCTGTTTTGTCTTTATGTCCGTTTGCTCCCTTTTTCTGTAGAGTCTGAACCTGCAACTAACTTCTACTCATTGTCATTGTACTTCCGTTTGTGAGTTGGAGTCCTTTCGCTACTTCTTTGCAAGTACCTTGTGTGTATCTGGTTCTGCCTTTCTTTTCCTGTCTGTTCCGTGTGAACAGAGCTCTGTCCCCTTTGCTTTGTCTTTGTTTACCTCTTCAGCGATTTGTCTCAGCCCTGTCCACCGCGTCTGCGGTTTCGCTCTGCTCAGCCTTGTCCACCGCGTCTGTGGTTTCGCTCTGCTCAGCCTTGTCCACCGCGTCTGCGGTTTCGCTCTGCTCAGCCTTGTCCACCGCGTCTGCGGTTTCGCTCTGCTCAGCCTTGTCCACCGCGTCTGCGGTTTCGCTTTGCTCAGCCCTGTCCACCGCGTCTGCGGTTTCGCTTTGCTCAGCCCTGTCCACCGCGTCTGCGGTTTCGCTTTGCTCAGCCTTGTTCACCGCATCTGCGGTTTTGTTCTTCTCAGCCTTGTCTACCGCGTTTGCGGTTTTGCTCTGCTTAGCCTTGTCCACCGCGTCTGCGGTTTTGCTTTGCTCAGCCTTGTCCACCGCGTCTGCGGTTTTGCTCTGCTCAGCCTTGTCCACCGCGTCTGCGGTTCTGCTCTGCTCAGCCTTGTCTACCGCGTCTGCGGTTCTGCTCTGCTCAGCTTTGTCCACCGCGTCTGCGGTTCTGCTCTGCTCAGCCTTGTCTACCGCGTCTGCGGTTCTGCTCTGCTCAGCCTTGTCTACCGCGTCTGCGATTTTGCTCTGCTCAGCTTTGTCCACCGCGTCTGCGGTTTCGCTCTGCTCAGCCTTGTCTACCGCGTCTGCGGTTTTGCTCTGCTCAGCTTTGTCCACCGCGTCTGCGGTTTCGCTCTGCTCGGCCCTGTCTGCTGCGTTTTGCGGTTTCGCTCTGCTCAGCCTTGTCTACCGCACCTGCGGTTTCGCTTTACTCTGTTTGATTACCGCATCTGCGGCTCTGAACTTGTCTCCCAGTCTGTACTGGACCCTACCCAGCCTGCGCTCTAGCCTGCCTGTTCCTGTATTCCCCGGTGTGGGTCAACAGCCGTGTCCGGAGTCTGACCTGGAGTAGACCCTGGTCCCTCTGCTCGGTTCCTCCCTGGTGCACTGGCGTCGTATGCCGTCGTGCGACCTTGGTCGGATCGAGCAGATACTTAGTTACGCCCCTCCAGGCACTCTCCGGTTCTTGGCACAGTGGAACCACTAAACACGCACATGCCAGTAAGTCCGGGCGTGTGCATTACATAGGCCTCATCCACAGTAACAAAATCAAATTTTTTTGTTGCTAATAGCTTGCTCCAACCACACTATTTGTGCCACATGAGTGGTAAAAAGCGAGGTCTTGGTGGAAGGGGGAATAGGCTTGGTGTTAAAGGTGTACGTGGTAATGTTAGTGAAAGCTCTAGTGACCCAACACCATCACGTCCTATGCAAAGACAACTGACAACTTCTGTTACTGGACTGGCTACTCTACTCTCTTTCTTTGGCAGCCACACAGCGGTACGCCTTGTAGATGAGGGCCAGAAAGAGCATGTGCTCCAGTGGAGGGCAAGCGCTGCATCAAGTGGCCTCTCCTCTTCCTCACACACAGTACAGTCCACAAAAGTGGCACCCCAATTACCCTTGTTTCCCCCCGCGTCACAACTGTCCAACTGCCCAACTGACTGTAGGGAATCACAGGTGGGTGAGTCTGCAGAGCTTTTCACACATTCTATGCCATGGGCATCAGGGGTCTGCTCCAAAGATTCACAGACTCAAGAGGAGGAAAGCATCTGCACCGATGTCAGAAAAAAAATTCTGTTGGATCCTGGGCAGAACGAAGTAGGGTTAGAGCAGAATCCTGACTCTCATCACCTGACGTTAATCCCCGGGGGGGAAGGAGGTGATCCTGATGAGACTCAGATACCTGAGGCTTTTGCGGACTGTACTGTGCTATCAGGGCAGAAAGAGGAGGAGGGTGACTCTCAGGACAAGGAATGGGAGAACAGAGAGGATGATGATGAGGTTGTCGATCCCACTTGGTGTGAACCCAGAGGCACGCACCTGAGTAGCTCATCTGAGGAGGTGGAGGAGGAAGACGAGGAGGTTACGTTGCACCCTAAGGCAAAGAAAGGGGGTGATGCAACCAGGACGAGCACTGCATCCTTAGCCCCAACTGTGGCTGTGGCCAACAGCGGTCATGGGTCTGCAGCTCGCAGGGGTGGCAAGGGTTGCCTAGCATGGGCTTTTTTTGACACTGCAAAGGATGAGCCAACTCACGTTATCTGCCAACTTTGCAAAAAAAAAAAGCTCAGTAGAGGGAAAAATTGCAATAATTTGACTACTACATGCATGAACCGTCACTTGTGCGATCAAGATGCGTTACTCTGGCAATCTCACTGCGATAAAATGCGGACCAGCGGGCCTCACCAACCATCGGCCACCCCATCACCCTCATCTGCTGCTTCTTCCTCCTCTGTCACCGTGCCAAGTGTTCTCACGCAGGTCTCCGACCGCAGAACCTCCACTTGTTTATCCACTCCAGTCAGTTTGTCGTGTTCACCCTACTCCACCCTCTCTCAGCACTGCAGCCAGCCCTCAGTACCACAGTTGTGGTCACATAAAAGATTGTTTCCTCCTACACATAACAAAGCTAAGAGGTTGAACTCCACCATCTCCAATCTGTTGGCCACAGAAATGCTGCCTTACCGCCTGGTGGATAGACTGTTTCCGAAAGCTGATGGCCATCGCAGCCCCCCAGTACCAGTTTCCCAGTCTCCATTACTTCTCTAAGAAAGCTGTGCCTGTGCTGCACCAACATGTTGCAGACAACATCACCCGTTCCTTGACAAAATCTTCGTCTGCCAGGGTGCATTTCACCAGAGACACCTGGACGAGTAAGCATGGCCAGGGGAGTTATATCTCGCTGACTGGGCACTGGGTGACTCTGGTGGCTATGGAGGCAGACAGGGAAGGGGCTGCTCCACAAGTCTTGGAATCCCCAAGGCTTGCAGTACAAACCTCTGTATTTAACACTTACTCCACTGCTTCTGACGCGCGACCTGGGCCGTGGGGATACCCAGAGCCGGGCCTTGTAGATGCTGGGGGTTGTAGTCACCATGGTGGCGACCCGGTCCATGACCCAGGGCGGTCAAACCAGGGTAGTCTAAGTGTATAGTCCGACTACGCCACCTGTGGAATGCGGTTATTAGTAACCGCCGCTGCGGAGCAGTCCGCTGAAGCTGGTGATATGCGCAGCAAGGTAGTGTAACTTCCCACAGGAAGAGTGTAGCTTCAGGGCAGCGTGAGTGGATGATAGTGGTGATAGTGCAGGGTGTCGCGGTGCAAGAAGAATCACAGAGTCCAGATGATGCAGTGCCAGATCTTTTATTGGTGGCAATTATATAGGCCTCAACGGGAGTACTTGCTAGGGATGAGGGCCTGGTCAGTCAGGGAGCAATCCTAGAATTCCCCTGGTCAGGTGGAGTTGTAGGCCTGCCGTTCTGATTGTTCTCTTTTGCTATCCCGCTTATAGTCGTGTTGTAGCCCACGTCCCTGAGTGTAACGTGCTGCTCACCCGTACGACTGGCGACTCGGATCCCGTGTATTCCTCGCTCCTCTGTGGCGGTACTGGTCCTTTCGTGTGGCTGAGCCTTCGGGTTTCTGTGGGCCAGGAGACCTGCAATCTCCTGCCCTGCGGTGTCTGCTGCTGGGCTTGAAGGGTCCCACAGCCTCGGACTCCGGTGTCAGGTCCTCTGTGTACACTGGCCAGGACGAGCTCTGCACAGCTCCAGTCCCTGGCTTCTTGCTCCTTAGTCCTATCAGACTCCAGCCCTGTCTCTGACTAGACTTAGACTGACTAACCCCGCCTCCAGATCCAGTTATATAGGGCAGGATCCTCCCCTTTTCTGGTCTAGAGCAGGAGGTGTTGCATGTAGTGTGTTCCCTGACCAGGAAACTCCTGTTTTGCTCCCAGACATGGTATTACTACCACTGTGGCAACCAAACCCTCTGGGGTGCCACACTTCTGCCTCCTCCACCTCCTCTATGGCCTCCACCTGCACCCTCAACCTCTGCTTTAATGAAACACGTGTCCTAACAGTGCAGAGCGAATCCCCACCACCTCCGTACTGCACAGCCATGGCTCACTGCAATCAGGCAGTGTTAAAATGAATATGCCTTGGAGATCGCAGTCATATAGCTGAAGAATTGTGAACAGCTTTCCAGGCCGAGTTTGAGCAATTGCTGTGTCCGTTGAACCTAGAGCCAGGGAAGGCCGTGTGCGATAACGGTGAAAACCTGGTGACGGCCCTACTCCGGGGCAAGCTCACACACGTGCCTTGCATGGCTCATGTCCTTAACCTGGTGGTACAGCACTTTCTCCGACACTATCACAGCCTAGATGCGCTGCTGCAGAAAGCACGGAAGCTGTGTGCTCACTTCCACCTTTTGCACCCCTCAAGTCAACGACTTGCATCGATACAGAGGTCTTTGTCCATGCCAGTTAACCGGTTGCTACGCGATGTGCCGATATGGTGGAATTCCAATCTGCACATGTTGCAGCGACTTTGGCAGCAGCGAAAAAGCCCTGACGCAGTATGTCATGTCGTATAGCTTGGGCCAATGCAATACCGATGTGGTGCAAATCACACTTGCAGAGTGGGTACAGATTAAGGACCTCGGCACCCTTCTGCACAGTTTTGAAATGGCTACTAAGATGGCTAGCGCTAACGATGCCATCATCAGCATCACTATTCTGGTCATCTACATGTTGGAGCAGACTTTAAATAGCCTGCGGGAGGAGGTGGTGGTCCCAGAGGAAGAGGAGGAAGCAGAGGAGGATGCCGAAGGGATAACAATGTCGTTCCAGACTGTCGTCACACAGGCAGTTGACAAGGGAGGGTGGATTACAGCGATCGAGGGAGGCTGGTGATACCATACAAACTGTTAGTGAAGGTGCAGGAGCCGAGGAACAAATTGAGGAGGAAGAGGTGATGGGCGAGCAACAGTCTGGAGATTAAAAGGATAATAATCCCCTCTCTGTTGTTTGTTGTTGGCAGGAGGGGATGGAGGAAACCAGCATCAGGGTTACCCAGCCACCATGGGCTTGGACCTCATGGAAGAGCCCGACATATGAGGACCTTCTTGCTGCACTATCTGCCACATGATCCCCGTATAGTTAGGATTCTAAATAGTGCTGACTACTGGGTTGCCACTCTGTTAGATCCACATTATAAGAGTATATTTTGCCAGATGCTTCCCGTCCTGGAAAGGGACCCGCGCATGCTGGAGTATCGAAACATGCTTTTACACAACCTTAAGAGAGGTTTTCCTCAAGACAGCAGTGAGGCACACAGTGTGTGTAATTTTTCTAAATGTGGAAACTCCTGATTGGGTCTCCATCTGCTTGGTTAGCTGTAGTGGAAGAGGTGTTGGTCCCCATTATACTATTTTTACTCTAGTGAAATTGATGCCACTTTGGTGTTTGCCCCTAATTTTTGGAAATGTGAAGACTCTTGGTTGGGTCTCCTTCATGTGTGTTGCCTGTAGCAGTAGGGCTCCCAGATCGGCAGGCCTCCGCTTACTTTCAACTACCTGTGTTACTATCCTTAAATGTTTGTACCAGTAGTACTCTATGAAACTGTTGCTGAGCAGAAAAGCAGCTTGCGCTGTTGCATGTGGTATCAGGGCTCCCAGCACAGTAGGCCTACACCAATCCCTCACCCACCTCATCTTATTTTGAAGTTAAATTCAAAGCTGTAAATGCTGGCCCAGACCCTGATACCTCATGCTTGGCCCATGGCTGACTGCTGTTGTGCCTTTATAAAATTTGTACTGTGGGTCAATTGATGCCACTTTTCCTGGTGTCTGGCCCTAATTTGAGCTGTTTTGGAAGCTTTTGGGCCCCTTTGAAGGTGCTGTGTATGCGTTTGTTTTTGCCTCCCTTTGAATGCAATAAGATTCGGATATGTTCGACGAATTATTCGAAGAACATCGGAAAGTTCGCCGATCTATAACGAATCGAACCTTGAGAGGTTCGCTCATCTCTACTAATAACTATGTGTCTTGGCTTATTACTTTTATTTGATTTTATTTGATCTAATTTTTCAGTGAAAGGTGAATCTGTTTTTGCTACATCATTTGATAGCAGTGTAAACAGTTATGCGGATGCAACGGCACAGAAGATGGAGACTCAGTGGTAACTTGAACCAATTGATTATTTACTGCAAATAATGTAGGTGAACAAAAATGAAAGATCTAAAAGTTTAGTCATTTACAAGGAAACGTTAAACTAGTTCACAGTGCTAAGGATTATTATTCTAGGTATATAAGATACTGTGTAAACAGTGCCTTTCAGTTTACAATTTCGAATCACAAAGTTAAATAGCTAATATACCAAATGATATTTCTAACTGGTACACCAGTCATATTTCAAAGCCATCCACAACCTGTCTCCTCCATATATGTGTGACCTAGTCTCCCAGTACATACCTGCACGCAACCTCCAATCCTCACAAGATCTCCTGCTCTACTCCCTTCTTATCTCCTCCTCTCACAATCGCATACAAGATTTCTCCCATGCATCCCCCCTACTCTGGAACTGTTTACCCCAACATATCAGACTCTCACCTACCGTGGAAACCTTCAAAAGGAACCTTAAGACTCGCCTCTTCCGACAAGCCTACGACCTGCAGTAACCACTACTCCACCATATTGCTGCATGACCAGCTCTACCCTCACCTACTGTATCCTCACCCATCCCTTGTAGACTGTGAGCCCTCGCGGGCAGGGTCCTCGCTCCTCCTGTACCAGTCGCTGTCACGTTTTGTTCAAGATTATTGTAATTGTTTTTGTATGTATACCCCCTTTCACATGTAAAGCGCCATGGAATAAATGGCTGTATAATAATAAATAATAATAATAAGTCAAAGTCCGCTTGGTAATTATCACTGTTGTCACCTATTGCTGTAGTGCACTGATGAGTCACTTCACCAACATGCCATTTGGATGCCACCATCTCAAAGAGCGCAGCCCGGGTCCTCTCTGTACTATTGCCTAAGGCCATGCCCCCACTATCAATATTTGGTCAGTATTTTTTCTCAGGAGTAGGAGCCAAAACCCGGTGTGGAACAATCAGAGAAAAGGTATAATAGAAACAAGTGCACCAATTCTGCATTTATCACCCAATCCTGGTTTTGGCTCCCACTCCTGAGAAAAAATACTGACTGAATACTGACCAAATACTCATAGTTGGGCTGTGGCCTTAACCTCCTGGTTTCAGCTCACTGAGTCGTCCGTATCTCTATAACCGCTCACTCGATCATCCGTATCCCTTTAACTGCTCACTCGATTATCGGTATCTTTAAATAGGCCTCCTGCCTGTAACCACGCTTCTTAGTCCTGGATCGAGACCTCGTCCTACTGCTCTCTCGTTCTTATGTATGTGGCTATAAGCTAGTTCCAGCTAACACTACGCTTCTGACCTGACCAAGTCCAGAAGGTGACTTCTTCCCCACTCTGGTCTCTGGGTCCTTTTATATTTTCTAACTGCGACACATTATGTCACATGTCCTTGTGCATATCACTTTCTCTGCCTCCCCGGCAATAGACATTTTTTATTAGTTCCTACTTGGCTTCTTTCTGTTCCACCTCCCTACAAATCAGCATGATGTAAGGTCAGAAATCCTGCTTCCAGCGATGTATCACTTAGTTTACTGGGTGCAGCAGTTTTATCTGCTGCAGATCTACCAGTTCTCTGAATGCTGAACTCTGTATATCGTCGCCTACATGTAGACCGTGTACTGGGGTGGTCTCTCCCAGAATACAGCAGGCCGAGGACAAAACACGACCTGGCAATTTGTTAAGGAACTAGTTTTTACTAACAACTGAAACTGAGTTACCCCGGAAACGCAAGAAAGAAACACATAACTATCACACACACCTACCCCAGGTCAGCTAGGACCCCTGCACAGCACAACCGATAGGCCCAGTATGTTCTTTCTGATACACTATAATTTGCTTGACCTGCGGTTCCGCCTAATGCAGTAACTGGGGGTTACCCAGAGCAAGGATGTAATTAGATGAATGCAAGAGGTGGCCCCTGCAGTGGTGCAGCGCAGAGATTCACAAACTTAACTCTATAAAATTATAATTCTGTTATGCTATCTGTACACAAGCTCACCCACAGAGGGGAGTATCTATCTAAGGTTCACACAGCCTTATTAGCAAACAATGTCTCTAACTGAGAATCTATGTTTGGCGCCAAACTCTCTCTATAGTTTGCATGCTCACTCTCACTGGGATCCCTGTGGTGGAGCCTGAGCTCAGGACTTACTGGCTGTTAATTGCTCACGGAAGAGGCTGCCTGATCGTCCAATCGGCTGTTTAGCTGGGAGACCAAGGAGAGGATCCTGGGCTTCTCACCTGGAGAGTAGTTTTAGCCTGACAGGCTAGCAGAAGGCCATTCACATCACAGCAGATGCTTTGGGGGGGAATCCAACTCTGCATCCAACCGTAGTCGTCCCCCCATAGTGATTCTTCCTCTGTGACAGGAGTCACAGGAACAGTTGCACCTTTCCTCAGTAATCTGACCAGCTCCTAGCACACTGCACACACTGAGCTTTCAGGATCTCATACTCATGTCTTGCTCAGGCAACTTCCTGTTCCAACCGACTAAACCACCATCCTCCCAGCCATAGAGATCAGTTCAGCCATAGAGTCTCTTCCAGAGGCAACAGTGACCTCTTGTGGCCGGAGTCCAATACTGCAACAATGTCCAAACATTTCCCTCTCACATACACCACTGATTGGCAGCTTTCTTTATGCACTGTATATTGACAGAGCTGTTAATCAGTGGTAGACCAGGAGGCAGGAGGCCAACTGTCCTCTAGTGATAATCTCCGGCTGAGAAAACACTAATTATATTGAAAAAGCAAAACACAGCCTAGCAAGTGACATTTCGCTGAAATCAGGGTATCTACCCCTACATCATGGTGCTCTCAGATTACATAGCAAAAACCTGACAGATTCCCCGATATTCTGATTTCTATAAATCATCAGCTATCCACTGTATAAATGTGAATTTTTAGATTGATGTAAATACCAATACTGGGACCCCGACCTATCACCATAATGGAAAACTTGTGAACCCTGTTCTTCCTTGGCTGCAAGACCATGGTCACATATGTAGCCTGATACTCCATTCTACGTCCATGACACTGAAGATATGAAGGTGGCTAAACGCAGTGCTGTTCTCAGCTATCTTCAACATTCAGTGTAATAAACCATGAATGAAGCTGCAGGGTATAATCAGAGCCATTCATTTAATTTAAGTACTCCTAGCTCCAATCTTACAGTCAGTATACAACAGAGCACAGAAGTATTGGGACCTACATTGATCTAAATATAATTTATTTAGACTTAGTACTAGTGATGAGCGAGCGTGCTCGCTACTGCTCGGTACTCGCCCGAGCATCTCACTGCTCGACATGCTTGGCGAGTACTTCCTGGATGCTCGGGTGGCAGCTTGGTCCCCGCCCCGCATGTTTGGCGCTGTTTAGACATCGGATAAATATGCCGGGATTGCCTGCCACTCACTGTAATGCCGTAGCCATGTTGGATGTGGCAGTACAGTGATTGGCTGGCCGCATAGCGTCATCGGTTCTATATATGACTCGCTGACCCTATGCTCGTCACAGTCTACCCTTCAGACAGGCTGAGTAGGGAGAGGTGCTGCTGAGCTAGAGAGAGAAATGATGGTTTATTTAGTTAGGTATTCCAGAGCAATACACGTCAAAACTAACAGTCCTTCTAAGGACTAATCCAGATCCATATTAATCCTGGTGATAGCAGGAGTTAGGCAGGCATAGTTTGTGGAGAGTGTATAGAGCAGAATAGGGTCCATTGCACGTTCTGTCTGCTGCTCTTACTGATATCCATAGCCCTAGATATTATTATTATTATTTATTATTATAGCGCCATTTATTCCATAGTGCTTTACATGTGAAAAAGGGTGTATACATAGCAAAAAACACTTACAATAACCTTAACAGAACGAGTCAGTGACTGGTACAGGAGGAGAGATGACCCTGCCCACGAGGGTTCACAGTCTACAAGTGATGGGTGAGGATGCAGTAGGTGTGGGTAGAGCTGGTCGTGCAGTGATGTGGTGGAGCGGTGGTTACTGCAGGTTGTAGGCTTGTCGGAACAGGTGGGTCTTCAGGTTTCTTTTGAAGGTTTCCACAGTAGGCGAGAGTCTGATATGTTGAGGTAGAGAGTTCCAGAGTAGGGGGGATGCAAGGGAGAAATCTTGTATGCGATTGTGGGAAGAGGGGAGTAGAGAAGGAGATCTTGTGAGGATCGGAAGTTGCGTGCAGGTAAGTACCGGGAGACTAGGTCACAGATGTATGGGGCAGACAGGTTGTGGATGGCTTTGTATGCCAGGGTTAGGGTTTTGAACTGGAGTCTCTGGGCAATGGGGAGCCAGTGAAATGATTGACAGAGGGGAGAGGCCAGGGAATAGGTGGATTATTCGGGCAGCAGAGTTTAGGATAGACTGGGGGAGTGGCGAGAGTGTTAGAAGGGAGGCCACAGAGCAGGAGGTTGCAGTAGTCGAGGCGGGAGATGATGATGGCATGCACTAGTGTTTTTGCAGAGTCTTGGCTGAGTAGTGTGCGGATCCGAGAGATATTTTTTAGTTGGAGTGGGCAGGAAGTGGAAAGGGCTTGGATATGTGGTTTGAAGGATAGATCAGAGTCCAGGGTTACCCCGAGGCAGCGAGCTTGTGGGACTGGGGAGAGCGGGCAGCTGTTAACTTTGATGGATAGGTCAATTGGGGGGGTTGAGTGAGGTGGGGGAAAGATGATGAATTCAGTTTTTTTCCATGTTAAGTTTTAGAAATCTATCAAAGAAGATAGATAAAATAGCAGACAGACATTGTGGGATTCTGGTTAGTAAGGAGTTGATATCGGGTCCAGAGAGGTAGATCTGTGTGTCATCAGCATAGAAGTGGTATTGAAAGCCATGAGACTCTATGAGCTGTCCCAGGCCAAAGGTGTAGATGGAAAAGAGTAGGGGTCCCAGGACTGAGTCTTGGGGGACACCGACAGATAGGGGATGAGATGAGGAGGTGGTATGTGAGTGGGAGATGCTGAATGTCCGGTCTTTTAGGTATGAGGAGATCCAAGATAGGGCCAAGTCTGTGATGCTAAGAGATGAGAGTCTGTAGTAAGAGGGAATGGTCGACTGTGTCGAAGGCAGATGACAGGTCCAGGAGGAGGAGAACGGAGTAGTGTCGCTTGGATTTGGCGGTTAGTCATTGGTGACTTTAGTCAGGGCAGTTTCAGTGGAGTGATGCGGTTGGAAGCCAGATTGTAAGCGGTCGAAAAGGGAACATGAGGAGAGGTGGGAGGACAGTTCAAGGTGGACGTGTTGTTCCAGTAGTTTTGAGGCATAGGGGAGAAGTGATATGGGTCGATAGCTAGTCGGAGAGGATGGGTCAAGGGAGGGCTTTTGGAGGATGGGAGTGATTGAGGCGTGTTTGAAATATGAGGGGAAGACACCGGTTGTTAGTGACAGGTTGAAGAAGTGGGTTAGGGTTGGGATGAAGACTCTGGTAAGGTTAGGGATGAGGTGGGACGGGATTGGGTCAAGTTCGCGGGTGGTGAAGTGTGATTTGGAGAGTAAAGACGAGACTTGATATTCTGTAATGGTGGAGAAGTTGGGATTAGAGGAGGACGGTTGAGTAGATATGAGGAGGAGCTGTGGGGACTTTAGGCAAAAGCTTTGTCTGATGTTGTCAATCTTCTGCTTGAAGAATGTGGCAAACTCTTTAGCTGAGATGAAAGGAGAGGGAGGAGGCACTGGGGGATGAAGGAGAGAATTGAAAGTGTTGAATAGTTGTTTAGGGTTGTGAGACAGGGAGAATGTGAGAGATGAGAAGTAGGTTTGTTTTGCTGCTGCGAGTGTGAACTTGAAAATAGTGACGGATTGTTTGAATGCGATGAAGTGCACGTTGGAGTGGGACTTTTTCCATCTCCGCTCAGGAACCCTGTAGGCCCGTCACAGTTCTTTAGTCAGGTTGGTGTTCCAGGGTTGCCTATTGAATGTGCGAGCTTTGGAATGTGTGAGATGGGCGACCGAGTCGAGAGCTGCTGCTGTTGTGGTGTTATATAAAGCAGCAGCAACATCTGCGTCATGTAAGGAATTTATGTCTGTAAGAGGGAGGAGGGATTCAGAGAGTGAGTGTAGGTCAAGGTGTTTGAGGTTCCTGCGAGGGTGTGCAAGTTTGTGAAGTGGGGATTGTGTATGTTGTGGTCAGAGAGAGGGAGAGAAGAGTTAGAGACATTAACTAGGGAACATAGGCGGGTGAAGATGAGGTCCAGTGTGTGGCCATCTTTGTGGGTGGGGGCTGAAGATCATTGAGCAAGGCCGAAGGAGGAAGCGAGGGATAGAAGCTTAGAGACAGATGGGTGGGATGTGTCAATGGGGATGTTGAATCCGGTATCAGGGCTAATATTCTTTTTGCTGTTAATCTTGATTATTTGCTTGAAAACAATATAATACACCATTTTTACTGCTCCATTTGCTTGTTAGCAGAAGATAGCAAGATTGGTTTGATTTTATTCGCATTGCTGTATTGTGGAAGCAGAGAAACTTGTCCATCATCTGACGTCACCCGATATTACTGTGGTAATAATTGTGATATTTTTGGGAATGTGCCCAATATTATACTCCATTTAAAGTCTGCCAGCTGTGTGTTGTTCAAACTATTCACACTTGGTCGCTGACCAATATCATGCTACAAGGCCACTGCCTAAAACTATGGTCATCAGACATCATCCGATATTACTGCGATAATAATCCTGACATTTTAGGGAGCGTGCCAAATATTATACTCCATTTAAAGTCTGCCAGTTATGTGTTGTTTAAATTATTCACGCTTGGTTTCTGACCAATACCATACTACAAGGCCACTGCCTAAAACCATGGTCATCAGAAGTGATCCAATATTACTGCGGTAATAATCCTTACATTTTTGGGAGTGTGCCAAATATTATACACCATTTAACCCCTTAACAACATCTGACGTACTAATACGCGTCTGTGCCCTGGGACTTAAGAGCCAGACCCGTATTAGTACGTCATGGCGATCGCGCGCGCACACAGGCTGTGCGGGCGCGATCGCCGCCGGGTGTCAGCTGATTGTCACAGCTGACACCCGATACTATGTGCAGGGAGCGGTCCTGCACCGCTCCCAGCACATTAACCCCCACGATGCTGCGATCGAAGTCGATCGCAGCATTGCGGGGGCAAGGGGAGGTGATCGCAGATACTCACCTCCTCTTCCGGCTTCCAGCGCTGTCTGCAAAGGCTTCCCGGGTGTTGACATGATGACCCGATGTCGTCATGACAACATCCGGGTCACCAGACAGCAGGAAGATTGTTTGGACATGCGCAGTGCATCTCCAAACAATCTTCTCCCTTTCCAGCGCTGACAGCCTGCATGGCACAGGGATGGTGCTGCATTCCTGTGCCATGCAGGCGATCAGAATAAAAAAAGTGAAAGTCCCACAGTGGGACAAAGTAAAAAAGTATATAAACTTTCAGAAAGTGGAAAAAAAAAAAAAAAAAATTGCAAAAATATTTAAAAAAAAAGAAAAAAAATAATCCACCAAAAATAAAAATATAATGTACCCATCAATAAATATTATTATAAAAAAAAACAAAAACAAAAACAATAAAAGTACACATATTTGGTATCGCCGCGTCCAGAACAACCTGACCTATAAAACTGTCCCACTTCAATGAACACGGTAAAAAAAAAAAAAAAAACGAAGCAAAAAGCAATGCTTTATCACCATACTGCCAAACAAAAAATGGAATAACACGCGATCAAAAAGACAAATATAAATAAAAATGGTACCGCTGAAAACGTCATCTCGTCCTGCAAAAAACAAGCTGTCATACAGCTCCATCAGCCAAAAAATAAAAAAGTTATAGCTCTCAGAATAAAGCTATGCTAAAAAATATTTTTTCTATAAAATTGCTTTTATTATGTAAAAGTGCAAAACATAGAAAAACGATATAAATGTGGTACCGCTGTAAACGTACTGACCCAAAGAATAAAGCTACCTTATCAATTTTACCACACGCGGAACAGAATAAAAAAAAAAAAAAACAATTCCTGAATTGTTGGTTTTTGTTTATTCTGCCTCCCAAAAATTGGAATAGAAAGCGATCAAAAAATGTCACGTGCCTGAAAATGGCACCAATAACAACGTCAACTCATCCCGCAAAAAACGAGCCGTCACATGACTGTCTGCCAAAATCTGGAAAAATTATAGCTCTCAAAATATGGCGATGCAAAAACTAGATTTACAAAAAATGCGTCTTTTAGTGTGTGACAGCTGTCAGTCATAAAAACCCCATATGATTCTGGTATTGCTGTAATCACACCGACCCGAAGAATAAAGTCGTCTAATCACTTATACCGCACGAGGAACGGCGTCAAAAATAAACTCTTGGGTTAGGATTGGGCTAGGGTTAGGGCAGGGTTTGGGGTTGGGGTTGTGCTAGGGTTAGGGTTGTGCTAGGGTTAGGGTTGTGCTATGGTTAGGGTTGTACTACGGTTAGGGCTGGGGTTGGGGTTAGGGTTGGGGTTAGGGTTGTGATGGGGTTGGGATTTTTTTCAAAAGTAAGAAAAAAAGATGACGATATGGCGACTAGTGTTGAGCGCAAGTGCTCGCTACTTGAGTTTGCATTGGGTGCTCTGGTATGCATTGAGTATCGTGGGTATTTGACTGACATGCTCGAGTCTCTGCCCCATATGCTTCGCGGCCAAAAAAACTTTACGGGGATTGCCTGCCATGCACGAGCGATCCCCGCATGTTTTTTTCTGGGTGTCTAATAACCATGAAACATGCGGAGCAGGGACTCGAGCATGTCACTCAAGCATACGCTGTACATGGTGCATACCTGAGTACCAGATGCAAACTCAAGTAGTGAGCACTTGCGCTCAAGACTAATGACAACTTATTCAATATGATGACCTAATGTAAACAAATTCTGTGTCGTACCTCTGGGTTCAAAATGTTCACTATACACCTTAATAAAATCCTTGAGGGGTATAGTTTCCAAAATGGGGTCACTTGTGGGGGAGCTCCACTGTTTAGGCACATCACGGGCTCTCCAAACGCGACATGGTGTCCGCTAACAAATTGAATGGAAAATCAGCTCAAATTGCTAGCGGACGCCATGTTGCGTTTGGAGAGCCCCTGCGTGCCCAAACATTGGAGCAACATGGTGTCCGCTAACAATTTGAGCCGACAATTTGTTAGCGGATACCATGTTGCATTTGGAGAGCCCCTCTGTGCCCAAACATTGGAGCTCCCCCACAAGTGACCCCATTTTGGAAACTAGACCCCCCAAGGCACATATCTAGATGCATAGTGAGCACTTGGAACCCCCAGATGCTTCACAAATTGATTCATAAAAATGAAAAAGTGTTTTTTTTTTCACTTTTTCATTTTTATGAATCAATTTGTGAAGCACCTGGGGGTTCCAAATGCTCACTATGCATCTAGATAGGTGCCTTGGGGGGTCTAGTTTCCAAAATGGGGTCACTTTTGGGGGAGCTCCAATGTTTGGGCACACAGGGGCTCTCCAAACACAACATGGCGTCCGCTAATTATTCAAGCAAATTTTACAATCAAAAAGTCAAATGGCGCTCCTTCCCTTCTGAGCCCTGCCGTGCACCCAAACAGTGTTTTTTCCCCACATATTGGGTATCTGCGTGCCCAGGGGAAATTGCACAACAAATTTTGGGGTCCATTTTTTCTTGTTACCCCTGTGAAAATAAAAAAAATTGGGTCTAAAGTAACATTTTTGTGAAAAAAGTTAAATGTTCATTTTTTTCTTCCACATTCAAAAAATTCCTGTGAAGCACCTGAAGGGTTAATAAAGTTCTTGAATGTGGTTTTGAGCACCTTGAGGGGTGCAGTTTTTAGAATGGTGTCACTTTTGGGCATTTTCTGTCATAAAGACCCCTCAAAGTGACTTTAAATGTGATGTGGTCCCTAAAAAAATGGTTTTGTAAATTTTTTTGGAAAAATTAGAAATCGCTGGTCAACTTTTAACCCTTATAGTTCCCCAATAAAAAAAAAATTTGGTTCCATAATTGTGCTGATGTAAAGTAGACATGTGGGAAATGTTATTTATTAACTCTTTTGTGTGACATATCTCTCTGATTTAAGGGCATAAAAATTCAAATTTTGAAAATTGCAAAATTTTCGCCAAATTTCCATTTTTTTCACGAATAAACGCAAGTGATATTGAAGAAATTTTACCACAATCATGAAGTACAATATGTCACGAAAAAACAATCTCAGAATCAGGGGGATCCGTTGAAGCGTTCCAGAGTAATTACCTCATAAAGTGACAGTGGTCAGAATTGTAAAAATTGGCCTGGTCATTAACGTGCAAACCACCCTCGGGGCTTAAGGGGTTAAAATGGGCAAGGCACGTGGCAAGGGACAGGGAAGTGGATGTGATGGTGATGGTGCACGCAGAGGCCGAGGCCGTGGGCAAGATGAAATTGTGCCTGCTGAGGGAGCACAACAAGCACTCACATCATGTCGCCCTACCTTCCTGTTCCACTTTTTAGGGTGCCACGGAACACCAATATTGAAGCCAGAGCAGTGTGAAAAGGTTGTTGGTTGGATAGCAGATAATGCTTACAGTCAGTTTGCCACCACCACCACCCTGTCTTCCATATGGTCCAGTCTCAGTAGCCATGAGTCTGGACCACATATTCCTCACCCTGATCCTCCTTCCTCCCATCATGCCGAGTGCCCTGAGACAAGTGATCCCACACTTGGACACTCCGAAGAACTTCACTTTTCCATTTATAGATTCGGGCCTCTCGCCCGGCCAGCTTCAAGCGGGGCAAGAGGAGATTGCATGTAGCGATGCCCAAATTTGAGCAGCCACGATCACATGAAGGCGACAGTGGTAAAGTGCAATTACTGTCGCAAGAGGTGGATGATGATGATGACACACAATTGCCAGCAAGTCAGGAGGAGGCCAAGGGTGTGGAAGTGGAAGATGAGGTGGTGGACGATGAAGTCACTGACCCAATCTGGCAAGGTGACATGCATAGCGAGGACAGCATCACAGAGGGGGAGGGAGGCGTAGCACCACAACAAGCAGGAAGAAGCAGTATGGTGGCCACAGACACAAGGCGGGCAACTGTTCCCCAGAACACCAATACGAGGGAAGTTGCCAGTCCAACTGTTAGGTCTTCCCGAGTGTGGCTTTTTTTTAAAGACAGTAAAGTTAACCCTAAAAAGACCATTTGCAACAACTGCCATGCCAGCATCACCAGGAGCAGCAAAACTACCAGCCTCACCACCACCAGCATGCTCAGGCACATGACAGCAAAGCACCTGACTACTTGGGCCGAACGCCAGGGTCCAGAAGCGGTGTCTGCGGGTAACACCACTGCCTGTTCCGCTGTCATGCGTGCTCGCCAATCCCCTGTCCATGGCGCAGGCAAAGATGTCTCCCACCCTGCACCTGGCATTGCACACTTGCAACCACCACCATCAGCAACCACGTCCTTGTCCCAGCACAGCGTTCAGTTGTCCCTACCCCAGTCCTTTGAACGCAAGCGCAAATACTTAGCCTACCACCCACAGTCCACAGCATTAAACTGCCACATTTCTTGAATGCGTGCAATTGAAATGTTGCCTTTTAAGCTCATGGAATTGGAATCTTTCCGTAACTTCATGGCGGCAGCTGTCCCTTGGTACTCGGTCCCCAGCCGCCACTATTTCTTCCGGTGTGCCGTCCCTGCCTTACATAAGCACGTGTCCCAGAACATTACCCATGCCCTCAACAATGCAGTTACTGGGAAGGTCCACTTAACGACGGTCACGTGGTCAAGTGCTTGTGGCCAAGGACGGTACATCTCACTGACGGCACACTGGGTTAATTTAGTGGAAGCTGAGACGTAGTCGAACCCTGGGACAAAAGACGTCCTCCCGACACGATGATTGCGGGCCCTGGGTCAATCAGAGTTGCCCCCACAATCTATATCTCCTGCACCTCCTCCTCCTCCTCCTGCTCTTCAGCCTCCATCTCCAAAATGACCACATCTGTCGGAAGCTGTAAGTACTGCAGCACTGCCTCGGCCAAGTGGCAACAGTCTGTGCTGAAGCTAATATGCTTAGGTGACAAAGCGCATACCGCTGCAGAGTTGTTGATAGCTGTAACAGAGCAGGCAGATCTGTGGCTGTCACTGCTGAACCTACAGCCAGGCATGGTCATGTGTGACAATGGCCGGAACCTGGTGGCTGCTCTGAAGCTTGGCAAACTCACACATGTACCATGCCTGGCCCATGTGCTCAACCTAGTGGTTCAGTGGTTTTTCAAAACCTACTCGGATCTGCCTGAGCTGCTTGTAAAAGTATACCGCGTGTGTGCCCATTTCAGAAAGTCACCTATAGCTTCTGCCGCCCTCGCCGTGCTTCAGCAGCATTTGCAGCTTCCAGCTCACCGACTGGTGTGTGATGTCACCACGCATTGGAACTCAACGTTGCATATGTTGGGAAGCATTTGTGAGCAGCAGAGGGCAGTTGTTGAGTACCAGTTTCAACACACCCGTCGGTATTCAGGTCAGCTCCACACATAAGAACTGATGAGTTGGCATGAATTTATGACATCTGTGCCGGCCTCCAAAACTTTGAGGACTCCACCAAGATGGTGAGCGGCGATGACGCCATAATTAGCATCACCATTCCGCTTCTCTGTCTACTGAAATGTTCGCTGCTCACAATTAAAGAGGAGTCATTGCAGGCGGAGCACAATGAGATGGAGCAAGGAACTATACAGGGTGATGCCACACAGCCCAGCCTTATCTCATCTCAACTTGGATTGGTTGCTAATGAGGAGGAGAAGGAAGAGGAGGAGGAGGAACAGGAGCTGCTTTCCTTCCCGTGGCAGAGAGATCTAATAAAATATTGCAGTACCAGAAGGCCCTTGTGGAAGAATTATTAAAAAAATTCCCATCTGAAAACGCTGGCGGAAGAGGTCACAGTTTGTTGGACAACCAAGGAGTACAGGCGAGAGAGACACAAATACGATGCAGCAGAGGCAGGGGAACATTGTCAATGGTCTGGGACAGTTTTCTCAGACCCTCCCAGTGCCCAGGCCCTGATGCGCTGAGTACTCTGACAAGGAGGGAAAAGTTTTGGAAGATGCTGAAGGAGTACCTTACCGACTGTACCAATATTCTCCGTGATTCCTCTGTGCCTTATAACTATTGGGCATCCAAGCTGAACACGTGGCATGAACTGTCTTTCTATGCCTTGGAGGTCCTGGACTTCCCTGCCTCTAGCGTTTTGTTAGAGCAGGTTTTTAGTGATGCCTGGGTATTATAACTGATAGGTGCATGCACCTATCAACTGAAAATGCTGACAGACTGACTCTTATCAAAATTAACAAGGGCTGGATTGGGCCAGACTTCTCAGCATCACTGGATGATAGCAGCGGAACATAAAGTCAAATCCAGTGGGTTTTTTTTTGGGGGGGGGGGGGTCTATTCCCATTTACCTCTTCACACCCAGACATGGGTATACGCTCCCTGATTTTGTCTATTGTATGTCACCCTCCTCGTTCTCCTCATCCTCCACCACCATATCAATAGGGTGACCATCATTCAACATCCACATAATTTTTTTTAAGGGTGTTTATTATGCCCGTAGGAAATATTTTTAGAGGCCTACCTCTAACATTCTGTATGTTATATAGTATGTTCAAGTATACCCGCCAGGGGTAAATGTTTTTCAGCCCATGTACTTCGTGCATGGGCATTACCAGTATAGGAGACCCACTCCTTAATAATGTGAACAATTTTTTTAATGAGGACCTCCTCTACGTCTCTTCAAAGGGGTATTGGAGTGCGCCCTAATTTTTGGCAGCCCTTGCAGTCATTGCATGGGCATTACCACTATAGGAGGCCCACTCCTTAATAATGGGAACAATGTTTTTAATGAGGCCCTCTTCTACATCTCTTCAAAGGGGTATTGGAGTGCGTCCAAATTTTTGGCAGCCCTTGCAGTCACCGCATGGGCATTACCACTATAGGAGACCCACTTCTTTATAATGGGAACATTTTTTTTACTGAGGCCTTCCTCTATGTCTCTTCAAAGGGGTATTGGAGTGCGTCCAAATTTTTGGCAGGTCTTGCAGTCACTGCATATGCAATAACAGTATAGGAGACCCACTCCTTAATAATGGGAACAACAAAGCATAGCTGGCTGATGGCCCTCTAACAATAGTGAGGGACGACTGATGGCCTTGTAAAAATAAGCTTTGTGACTTTCAAAGTCCCTCTTTCATAAATGAAACAGGATGTGTCTGATCATGTCTCACACACCACATGACCAGATAAGGTAGTAAAATGTTAAAATTACATTTACTGGTGAATGTATTTTTCAAAAATGCATCAAAAACACTACGGGTGAACATAGCACAAGGTGTGAAGGAGGATTTTTGTTTTTGGTCATTTATTTTGCCTTATATAAAAGTCATTACCCTGGAAAGAATGTTCTTTAACATTTTTTACAGAAAAATCCATTTTGGCTTTGTTTTTGTATGTTTTATTGTGAGTTCGTAAAAGTGGCGTAATACTCTGGCAACATTGTTCACAGCAGTGAGTCAGAGATGCTTCCAGGTGTCCAATGAACTCAGCTCACCTCTTGCACGTCACTGACAGCGTGGGAGAATTCTCCTGCTCAAGCGGTGCCGACAAATTATGTCACCGCTTGAGCAGGAGAATTCTCCCACACTGGGACGGCATTCAGATGGCAGGCTGGATGGTAGCAGAACGCTGCCATCCAGCTTGTCATCCTTCAGAGACACTGCAGAGCGCACTCCGCAGTGTCTCTGAAGGATGACAAGCTGGATGGCAGCGTTCTGCTACCATCCAACCTGCCATCTCAATGCCGTCCCAGCGTGGGAGAATTCTCCTGCTCAAGCGGTGACGTCATTTTCCGGCACCGCATGCGCAGGAGAATTCTCCCATGCTGTCAGTGACGTGCATGAGGTGAGCTGAGTTCATTAGACATGAACTCGGCTCATCTGGATGCCATCACAGCCAGACACTGAGGAGCTTCACTGAGGAGCTTCTCAGTGTCTGCAGCATGGCAAGCTGGATGGTAGCGTTCTGCTGCGATCCAGCCTGTCATGTCAATGTAGCAGAGCTGAAGCCGTCCTGGGAACCATGGAAAGGTAAGGATGAGGTTGGTTTATTATTTTACTTTTATTGCAGGAGATTGTTGGCTTCAGCTGGAATGGGCGTGACGGTAAGTAGAGTTTAATTTAGAACATTAAAGAATTGTGTCTTTATTTCAATTAAAGGACTTTATTCTGGGTGTTTTTTTTTTTTTTTTAACTTTCACTATGGGGTTAGTAATGGGAGTGTCTTATAGACGCCTCTCCATTACTAACCTGGGCTTGATGTCAGCTGACATTATAAGCTGACATCAACCCCCACCCTATTACCCCACTGCCACCGCTACAGGGCAGTGGGAAGAGCGAGGCTAAGTGCCAGAATTGGCACATCCTATGAATGCACCATTTCTGGGGTGGCTGACGGCTGGTGTTTCTAGCCTGGGAGGGGTCAATATTCATGGCACCCTTCCTGGGCTATTAATATCAGCCCCCAGCTGTCTGCCTAGCTTTTGCTAGCTATGAAAATAGGGGGGACCCCACGTCATTTTTTTTTGGGTCCCCCATTTTATTAGCTGGTAAAGGCTAGGTATTCAGCTGGGGGCTGATATTAGTAGCCTGGGAAGCTCCGTGGGTATTACCCCCTTCCCAGGCTTCAAATATCTGCCCCAGCCGTCTGCTTAACCTCTGCTAGAGACTAAAATTACGGGGAACCCTACGCCAATTTTTTTTAAAATAAATCCTTTATTTTAACAGTAAATGACAAGTACAGTAACCAACACTGTCACTGTACTTATTATATATGTGACTGACATGTTCCTATCTATCTAATCTATGTGTGATGCTCTATTCTTTCTGTTCTAAATTGTCGCGTACCGATGTATGCCACTGAGGAATTGCCGACCGGCTATTTTAAAGAGACGGGTGCATGAAAACACTATTATTTTTTTTTTAATAAATCCTTTATTTTAACACTAAATAACAAGTACAGTAACCAACACTGTCACTGTACTTATTATATATGTGACTTACATGTTTCTATCTATCTAATCTATGTGTGATGCTCTATTCTTTCTGTTCTAAATTGTCGGGTACCGGTGTATGCCGCTGATGAATTGCCGGCTTTTCATGTTTCATTGTGAGCACTGTTCCCATCGATTTGGGAAATCACTGTAATGCCACAACCACCATGGCTGTGACATTACAGTGAGTGGCAGACAATCCCTGCATGATTGGTGCTCTAAATAGCACCAAACATGCAGGACGGGGACCCGAGTTCCCGCCCGAGCATCTCGAAAGTACTCGGCGAGCTCCGAGCATCTCGAGTACTGAGATGCTCGGGCGAGTACCGAGCAGTGGCGAGCATGCTCGCTCATTCCTACTAATGATGTATAATGCTTGGCTTAGCCTGTAAGAATGTGTTAATTTAGTGCAGCTAATGTGTTAGTGTCCCCAGAAGACCATCTGATCTCACTATAAATGTTATTAAATGTTATGCTACTGCACAGGTTTACAGGAAAACATATAATCTTGTATGATATGATTGTGGATAAATAGAAAATCCAGCTCACCCTGTTTTCGGCTCTTATTAATCTTTGTCACAGAAAAAACACTTCTGCTTGATGTGGTCTAATGGTAGTAACAAATATGGAAGATAAAATAGGGAAAAAAAAGGGAAAAATCCTCCAGCGAAGAAAAAGATATTAAAAAATATGTTCTTTATTCATCCATCATGGGAAGATTAAAAACATGCAAACACCTTAGGACATCCAAGGAACACAGACCGACGCATTTCAGCGAAGCGCCTTAATCATGGTCTAAATATGGAAGATATTCCAACCATTTTTGGGATTAAAAGAACAATTTCATAATCTTTATTCCAGCATAATTAAAAGTACATTCCAAACAGAATCCAATTCAAAATGATAGCATTTCCTATGCATTTCAGACAAAACATAGTCCTTGTTAATGCTATAACTTTTTCGTAATCAATGTTCCAGTGTAATTAAAAGGATGTTCCAGGCGCAATTCAATCCAAAATTATAGCACTTTCCTACGTGTTACAGACAAAACTTAGTCCTTTTTCATGAATTAAGGACCGTCATGGAATAAGCACTAAGTTTTGTTTCAAACGTATAAGAAAATGCTATCATTTTGGATTATGCCTGTAACATCCTTTCAAAGGGAATTTGTCAGCCGATACAAGCTACCCAATCCGTGGCCAGCATGTATCAGTCACTAGCTGTTTGACTCGGAAACGCTGCGGCATTTCAGAGAAAAGCACACTTTAATAGCCACCGGGGACGGAGACCGTGCTGTAAACTAGTCTCCAGGCAGGTCCACGGCGGCTTCTCCCTGCCCTCTGCCCTGATATTGACTGGTCTCTGTCTATGTGCATATATAGGCAGAGACCTGTCGGTCCCTGGCAGTGAGCGGGTAGAAGCTGCCGGGGCCGGCCTGTCCAACTAGTCTACAGCTTTGTCTGGCAGCTATTGATGTATGTTTTTCTCTGAAAAGTTGCACAGATCGGGCAGCATTTATCAGCTGACAGGACCCCTTTTAATTACGCTAGAATGATTATGAAAAAATTCTTTCAATCCAAAAAATGGCTGAAATATTTTATTTATAATAAGATTGGCCCGATAATCAGTTTTTTGAAAGTTTAGGAAATATTCTTGGCCTTCTACCTTTCACCAACTTATGTGTCTTTTGCAGGCAGAAAATTACCAAGATGAGCAGATGGGAAATACCAACCATAAAGATGTCCATTACCAATGACTTTTGTGCCAAGTTCTTATAGTATCTACTCAACACAAAAAAATGGCTTAGCAGTCCATGTTGGATCTTTATATGTGGGGCCATTGTGTGTTTTATATATTTTTATTTTTTAAATTTGAATCATAATGGGTGGATGCTTCTCCAAACCTAAACCAGGTGAGAGACCATTATTATGTCCTACTACAATGTGCAATGAACTAGGTCAGGCATAGTGACTCTGCAGGGTGACTGCTGGAAGGAATGTTAATTCTGCGCTCTTGCAGGGAGGATTAAAGAGCGCTCTAGGTTACAATTAATCCAAGGAAAATTACACTTTGCTTTCTTTCACGTACAGAACATTCAGCTAGAATGAGCACAGAACATTTACTATGAGCTTCGACTAATATAGTTTATACTTTCCAAAACTAGGCTACAATAATGATAATAATTTGAAATCTTTTCCCTCTTGTAGCAGCGGGGAGCAGTTTGATAGCTGCATAGTTTTGGCAGTTCTGCATGCAAGAATTTTTCTTTTAATTGAAAAGAGAGTTAATATGGATTAACACAATTCAAAGGAGATTTTATGATTAAGTAAATACATATTTTAGAAAAGTTAATTAATTTCTTAAGAAAGGAATGAATTTTTATTTAAAATTTGTAATTGACACAATTGGGAACTAGTTAAAATTACGTAAAAAAAAAAGTTTTGTCCTACCTGAACTATGTGTTTGATAAGTAACGTTTTCTTCTTATTAGTGAACTTTGCGTGGTTAGGATAGCGCACTCTAGTCACATAATGTATTTTAGATCAGAGGTCCCCAATAGTTTTTGAGCTTCAAACCCACATTCAAGTGATGCGAGGTCACATTAAAAGAGTCTTCCAGGATTAGAGAAGGTTTAATTTTTTTTCCAGAACCACTTATGGTACATGGAGACTGCTTGCTACTGTAATTGAGCTTATTTCAATTCTACATAGATTGGGTAGGATTAGTAGTTTAGGTAGCATGATCAACAGAGCTGCAATACAAACACATATAACAGTGATGAGCGAACATGTTTGGATAAGGGGTTGTCCGAGCATGCTCGGGTGCTTACCAAGTATCCTTGGCGTGCTCGAAAACTATGTTCGAGTCGCTGTGGCTGCATGTCTTGCGGCTGTCTAACATCATTACCGCGGTAAAAAGTTTACCACGGATCATAAGCACTGAGTGATCGGACTACTACCCTCATCAGCCGGCACCTGCTAACACTATTAACAAGGAGCGCAAGCTCTGATGATGGGAGGAGTAATCCCTCATCAGCCGGCGCTTGCGCAGTGAAAGTAAAAAAAAAGTTTAAATTAATAAAGAATTATTTAAATAAAAATAATGAACCCATTATACTCCCCTACATCTAATCGATGATGTTCTCGCCCCCTGTTAAAAATAAAAAATAAAAAAACACCATACACTCACCTTAATGCCTAATCCCCGATGCCCATGTCTCCTGTAATAAAGAAAAAATAATAAACCACCATAAGTCTCACCTATCCGTAGTCCAGGTAATATCGAGTGTCCCACGCAGATCTCACTGATAGCACAGCCAGATCCGGAGATGTGACTGTGCTATCTGGCAGCCGGCGACACAATGACAGGAGCATGATTGCTCCAGCAGTGTATCGCGATGAGAGAGGTCACATCAGCTGACAAGCTCGTGTGACCTTACTTACTGCACTGCCACGTGAGAAAAATTAATTATTAAAACCGTGTGGACTTTTATTTCTAAACCTTACTTTGGGGTTAGTAATGGGGATGATTTATAAATTGCCTCCATTACTAACCTGGGCTTCATGTCAGCTGCCAATACAAGACTGACATGAACCCCAACCTTATTACCCCACTTGCCACCGCACCAGCAAGTGGAAAGAGCGAGGATAAGCGCCAGATTTGGCGCATCTTATAGATACGCCATTTCTGGGGCTGCTGAGGACTGATATTATTAGCCTGGGAGCAGGCCAGGATCCATGGCCCCTTCCCTGGCTATTAATATCAGCTCACAGCTGTCTGTTTATCCTTTGCTGGTTTGCTGGTTAGATTTTTCTGGGGTCCCCCTGTAATCTAGCCAGTAAAGGCTAAGCAAACAACTGTGAGCTGTTATTAATAGCCAGGGAACATCTTTGGCTAATGGCCTCTTTCCTAGCTAGTAATATCAGCCCCCAGTGGTCCGCTTTGCTTCTGCTGGTTATTTAAATGAGCCCATTCCATTTTTTAAATTTAATTCTTCATTTTAAGAAATCCCATGCCCACTGTGCGTGTTTTTGACGCTGCATAAACTCACTCGCAGCATGTCAATTTCTGTAGTGGAGACGCTAGTCTGCTCTGCAGATTTTGACCAATTGAAATGTCATTACATGCGGTGGATCCGCATGTACTGACAAAACAAGTATGGCATTGGAACTCAGCGTTTTGTACGCAGCGAAAAAACTCACCCCGAGTCCGACAGTAATCCAAGGGTTAAAGCGATGTCCCACGTTTCTTTTTTCAAATATCTTTAGGGTATGTGCCTATGATCAGGCTATTGCAGCGCTTTGGACCCAGCGTATTTTTGCTGCGTCCAAAGCTCTGCGTCCGATTCCGCAGGTAAATCCGCATGTGTTTATTGAATGTTTAGCCTTTGTATTAATGTATTAAAATATTCACAAGATTTAAAATTTATATATTTTTTTACAGTTGAAGTAAAAGTTGAAGTTGTTTTACCTGAAAAAGAAAGGGAAAAAGAAGAAATGTCTCCCAATGGCAAAGCGAGTCCTCTTGCCTACAAAGCCAATGGGACAACTCGACACTATCATCATGAAGAAAGACCTATAGTCCTTAATCCATACACAAATCCCAAAGATATGGTGGAAGCCTCTGTGTGTCATGTAAAAGATCTGGAGAATGGACAGTATGTGCTTTATAAATCCTTAATGTTTTATTCTGATAACAATTCCAATACTGGAGCCATGAGATTTGCTGACTTTTAATTTTCCTGGAAATGTGCATAGTTCAATTATTATTATTATTATTATTATTATGAGAAAAGTTTTATTCTACCGATCAATGGTTTTATTTAGTCAACTTTGTTTCTCTAGACTTCCATAAGCTGAATATATATTTTCTGTACAATTTTTGCAATTTTGTTGACTTTTCATGTTTATTTTTAGGATGCGGGAGGTTGACTTGGGATGTGGTAAAGCTTTGCTAATTAAGCAAAATGGAGAATACTATGCAATGGGACACAAGTGCCCACATTATGGAGCACCACTAGTTAAAGGTTAGGATTTTCAAATGATAATGTTTAAAGACTTTTTGGTGTAACATATAGATAAACTCCTATTTACTACTTATATTATTGTCTTAGAAACGTACTATCTCTAGAATAACTTTTATCAACTATCTACTGAATAAGTCATGACCTGTTCTTTCGTATTGCACTGACATAGAAGGGGGCATCATGGTCAAATATGAGCACTGCCGATCCATTCATGTCTATGCGACTGATGTAGATACAGGTGCATCTCACTAAATTAGAATATCATCAAAAAGTTAATTTATTTCAGTTCTTCAATACAAAAAGTGAAACTCATATATTATATAGAGTCATTACAAACAGATTGATCTATTTCAAGTGTTTATTTCTGTTAATGTTGATGATTATGGCTTACAGCCAATGAAAAAACAAAAGTCATTATCTCAGTAAATTAGAATACTTTATAACAACAGCTTGAAAAATGATTTTAAAATCTGAAATGTATGTTCAGTAAATGCACTCAATACTTGGTCGGGGCTCCTTTTCCGTCAATTACTGCATCAATGCGGTGTGGCATGGAGGCGATCAGCCTGTGGCGCTGCTGAGGTGTTATGGAAGCCCAGGTTGCTTTGATAGCAGCCTTCAGCTCGTCTGCATTGTTGGGTCTGGTGTCTCTCATCTTCCTCTTGACAATACCCCATAGATTCTCTATGGGGTTAAGGTCAGGTGAGTTTGCTGGCCAATCAAGCACAGTGATACTGTTGTTTTTAGTCCAGGTATTGGTACTTTTGGCAGTGTGGACAGGTGCCAAGTCCTTCTGGAGAATGAAATTTCCATCTCCAGAAAGCTTGTCGGCTGAGGGAAGCATGAAGTGCTCTAAAATTTCCTAGTAGACGGCTGCGCTGACTTTGGTCTTGATAAAACACAGTGGACCTACACCAGCAGATGACATGGCTTCCCAAACCATCACTGATTGTGGAAACTTCACACTAGACCTCAAGCAGCTTGGATTGTGGCCTCTTCACTCTTCCTCCAGACTCTGGGACCTTGATTTCCAAATGAAAATTGGAACTCTGGACCTTGGTGAGTGTGTCAATGACTGCCTTCTGGACATCTGTCAAGTCGGCAGTCTTCCCCATGATTGTGGAGCCTACTAAAACAGACTAAGGGACCTTTTAAATGTTCAGGAAGCCTTTGCAGGTGTTTTTTGTTAATTATTTTAATTTACTGAGATAATCATCAACATTGACAGAAATAAACACTTGAAATAGATCACTGTTTGTAATGACTTTATAATGAGTTTCACTTTTTGTATTGAAGAACTGAAATTAACTTTTTGATGATATTCTAATTTAGTGAGATGCACCTGTAGATGAGCACTGAGCTTGGTTACCTATGCATGTCCCATGTACATTGAATGGATAAGCAACAGTTGCAGACAGAGCCTGATTGACAAAACTGCATTGTCTGCACAAGCGCTTACTTGGTGGATCTTGAATTGGATCGCAAATATCAAGGTGTCCTTTTATTCGGATTCCTATGACCTACATGTCCATATAGACGGCTTAGGAGGGTTGATCCTACTGATAGATTTCCCTTAAACTGTGCTATTTTGATGTGCTTTAGGCCTCATTCAGATGTCAGTATTTTTAATGTGCGCAAAAAATAGCACCGGTATCATCAGTGTTTTTCATCCATGTGTCATCAGTGTTTGGTCTGTGTGTCATCAGTATGTCATCAGTGTTTTTCACATATGGATAAATAAATTAATAAATATATTACAAAGCTTCTCCTATTTTTTCCAATATTAATCACAATTCCATCTGTGTGCTGTCAACAGGTTTTTGCTGCCCCATCTGAAAGCAGCATGATTTATGGGCAGAGACCCTGATTACAGTGATGTGTCACTTACTGGGCTGTGTGTTGTATTTTCAATAAATTCCCTGTTTTATTTGCTGCAGATGTCAAAATGATCTCTGAATACTGAGCTACAGAGGGGAAAAAAAGTATTTAGTCAGCCACTGAAAAAAAATTCTAAATCAGACAATGTGATTTTCAGGATTTGTTTTCTCATTTTGTGTCTCATAGTTGAGGTCTACCTATGATGTCAATTACAGGCCGCTCTCATCTTTTTAAGTGGGAGAACTTGCACAATTGGTGACTGACTAAATACTTTTTTCCCCACTGTATGTATAACTCTTCCAACACCACTGACAGCTTTCTGTGTACACTGTGCATAGGCAGAAAGCTTATGCTCATGATTATGTTGGACTACATGGAAGGTTGTTTACTATTTTACTAGTCCTCTAGTGATATCTTGCTGATAAAACAGTAATTTTATCAAAATTACAGCAAGCAGCCCATTAAGTGACACATCACTGGATTTCTATCTCGTCATTATCTTTCCCTCAGATTAGGTGGAAAAAAGCTAGTGAAAGATTCCCTTTAACTGTTTTTTTACAGGCTGTCAAGCTATTGCAATAATTAATGAATCAGAACCAGATTGTCCTGGAGTGCTAATGACAGTGCTCTTACTTCTATGAGCGAGGCAGTGAGATTTAGCCTATTGCATTATAAAGCAGTTCTTTATTGTCATTATGTAATACACTGCAGGCTCATTTTTTCTTTTTTCCATTCTGAAGGTGTACTCTCCAGAGGCAGAATCCGTTGCCCCTGGCATGGAGCATGCTTTAATATTGCAACTGGTGATATTGAGGATTTCCCAGGACTAGACGGTTTACCAAAATTTCAGGTACATTATGTACCACTCTCTAAATTCTACTTCTGCTAAAAGTATAATCATTCTCTTTTTTTTTTAAATTACATTTAGGGTATACTCACACTTTCGTATAGTCTCTCATTTGAAAGAATCGGGCCAATTATACTAATGACACTGTCAGAGATTGATCCAAGTGTCATCTGAGTGTGATCCGATTCTCTCACATGAGAAAATCGCAGTACAGGTGTGGAGAAGATGGAGAACATAATTTCTTCATCTTCTCCATTGTTTCTGCTGGAGTACATTGGTCTGTACTCGGATGACATCCGATTGCTGTCTGATGTTTCACATGCACCCAAAGACTTGTATGGGTGCACGTGATCCGAACATTGGACCCACTCGCAGCATGCTGCGATTGTTTTCTTATGCTGGATCGGTAGGAGAAAATAATCACAGATCTGCATTGCCCCATAATATAACTTTGGTCCGAGAGCTATCCGATAAAACATCAGATAGCACTTGGCTGTTTAATATGGCTGTGTGAGCAAGCCCTAATACAAATAGTTGAATTGCATGATATCGCATGATGTAAGCAAGAATAAACTAGAAAAAAACTGTTAATTGACAAAAGAAGCAATACTTCTGTAATAAATAGATACAGTAATAAAAAAGAACAGATAAAATGAACAATTATTATCTTTATAAAGTGGTTTGAATAAGGCTATGTGCCCACGATGCAGAAATGAAGCAGAAAATTTCTGCAGCATTTCTGCATCTCCCTGGCAGAAAAAACGCATGCAGATTGTGCATGCGTTTTTCCTGCAGAATACATGCGGATCCACATGCGGATTCACATGCGTTTCCGCATGCAGATTGACAAGCGCTTTCCAGGCGATAGCATCACTTGGAAAGTGCTTGACAACTAGGTCACACTATATAAATCCATGCAACCGGCATGGATTTATACAGTGTGAACCGTAAAAATGAAAACAAATAAAGCTATACTCACCCCCGAGGCCCCGGCGTGGCTGCAGGGTTCCTGTCTGGTTCCTGGCTGCCGGCATATCGCGAGACAGAGCGGTGAAGGGCCTGCGGTCACATGACTGTGACGTCACCGCAGGTCCTCAAGCGATGCCGGCATTCAGAGAGAAGCCGCCGGACAGGTGAATATAAACTTTATTTGTTATTTTATTCTTTTTTTACAGGTACAATGGTACCCAGGTCTGGATGAGAGTCTCCTCTCCTCCAGAACTGGGTACCATCCGCACATAGAGACGCATAGAAGCCGCTTGTAAAAATGTACAGTCGCGGTTTCTATGCGTCTCAATGCAAGTCAATGGCGGGAGTTCCGCTGCGCTTCCGCAAAATTAAATGACATGCTGCGGATTTTTGTACGCAGCATAAACGCTGCGGAAAAATCCGCAGCATGTGCATAGAACATGCGGAATCCCCTTGGGGACCATGGGGTGCGGATTACCTAGCGTTTCACAAGCGTTTATGCTGCGGAAATTCCGCAGCATAAACGCTTGAAAAACGCTACGTGGGCACTCAGCCTCACCATTCAAAGTTGGATTAGATAGCCATTTGTGAGCTTGAATTATCAGGCCAAGTTTGCAAAGACTAGTTTTGTGTAGTTTTTGATTATTACTATTTGTTTTATCCAAAGACAAAAGTGGGTACGGAATCGAAGAAAAGAACAAGTGGAATAATTAGGTTTCTCATTTTTGTATCCACATTTCCGTAAAAACAACTATGAATGCAACATAATTATGAAAAAAATAAGCTAGAAATACCAACGAATTGTGGACTAAATGATTATTTCCATACCAACAAGTAGTCACCTATCCACAGTTTAGGTGATAACCTGCTGATTGCTGAGGGTTTCTTAGCTGGAACCCCCACTGATCCTGAGAACAGTGCTCAAAATTGCCTCTTTGGAAGAGAGCTGTTATAAGGTGCCCAGGGTGGTAGCTGTGGGCGAGCTGCTGCCTCTCCACGCCCCACAAATAAACAGTGTCCCAGTCCATTAGTGTCGTGCTTTGTACAGTGCAGTGTACTCACTTTCAGGCCGGAGACCTCCACTGCATCCACGTCCTTAGGTCCAGGATCAGCCACACATACATCAGGGGACATCCGGTTCGTTATAACAAGTTCAACTTTACTGGACAGTCCAATTACAACAGTTGTTAACACGCAGTATCGAGCACATCACCCTCCAGTTCTTGTTTCATTAGTACAGCACATTTCAAGCCTCTGCTTATGTTAAACTCGGACTATCCCTTCTCTTGATCCTACTGTCAGCCCCCGGGATTTCCCATCCGGCACCACAGCACAACCGAGATCCGTCACATTTTCCTCACGCGTTTCTCCTTCTGGCTTCCTCTGTATGGAAGGGAAAAAGGCACACTTCCCAGTGCCTAGTTCGGCCCATAGGCCACAGGAATGTCCATAGGAAATTTGGTATGACCTCATGCTGCCAGAACATTATGCACTCCACGTGCCTCCAGCCCACTGCCACTTGAACTCGATCTTGACACGAACCTCACACACTAACACTCTCTGACTAAACCAGGAAATGCTTTCCCTTTTTGCTTGACCTAATCCCCTCCCATTCTGGGCTGGTGTTACGATACTGGCAAAATACTGCTGGAAACCAGTGGCCGAAGAGCACGAGCAGGAACAGCAAGCAGTAGTAGAAGTTCTTGGAGTTTAGTAAAGGAGTTGCAGGAAACAATCTGTAGATATTAGATATTAGAAAAAACTTTTTGACAGTTAGGGTGATTAATGAGTGGAACAGGCTGCCACGAGAGGTGGTGAGTTCCCCTTCAATGGACGTCTTCAAACAGAGGCTGGACAGACATCTGTCTGAGATGATCTAGTGAATCCTGCTTTGAGCAGGGGGTTGGACCAGATGACCCAGGAGGTTCCTTCCAACTCTACCATTCTATGATTCTATGATAGGTGACAACAGTCTGGGTAAGAATGTTCAGAGCTGGAGACCGAACTTGGCTAACAGCTAGACACAATACTCAAGCAGTGAGTGAGAGATCCATGCGGCTTTAAGTAGGCCGAAACAGGAAACAAGATGAATCCCACAGGTTCAAAATCTGCCATCTTAGTAAAGGGCAATTGCAGAACACAACAGCAGCCTACAGTGGTAAGCAGTGGGATTGCGGCACAATTATTAAGGTGAACAATAGCAGCCTAAGTGGTCAAACTGTAGAAGGACAACAGGAATCCTGACAGCTGGTCCCAAATATTTAACTGTATCCTATCCTGTTTCTATACTGTACACTATATCTTGTACACTAATAGGCCCACCACTGCCCATCTGCCCTAATGTTCCTATCTATCACAAACTAAACACTAAACCATGTTCTATACTGTCCCTATTCCTGAGCTGAACGTACCAGGTTACCTTAGGCATTACCAATAGAGTACCAACACAGCAGCATCAGTACTTATAACACTCTAGGCATTTTTACATTTTACATTATACCATAAAAACGCAATGCAACTGCATATCAGTATTCACACTACAATTGTTGTCTTCAGGGGCAGGTATATGACAGTCCATGACACACCCTTACACTGTAACAGCTGGAGCCAACTCAGATCCTAAGAACAAGAGGCATTCAACGTGACTCTGTCAGCACCGAATGACTGTTCAAACTAAGTTCCACGGTTCGGTGCTTCATGGGGGGGGGGGCAATCATTTAAATACACCTTCACACCTTTAAAGCCGTGTCCTCAGGATCAATGGGGGTCCCAGCTGTAGAAGCCCCAGTGAACTGCAAGGTATTACTTATCTTGAGGATAGGTTATAACTTCTAAGATGAGTATAACTTTTAAAGGGACTCTATTAGCACAGAATGACTGTCCAAACCAAGTACAGACACTCGATGTACCCTTGGCGGGGCCAAACATTTAAGTGCACCTTCCAACCTGCTTGTTTTCTATCTATCTATGCCCTTCTCTGGCTCTACGAAGCCAGAGCTGTCAATCAAAGAAGAGGGTGAGGAGTATAGACATACGGAAAACAAGCAGGTGAGAAGGTGTAGTTAAATATTTGGCCACACCATGGGTGCATCGAGCACCTGCACTTGCTTTGGACAGTTATTCTGTACTGATAAAGTCCCTTTAAGACTTGCTCCAGTTTTAGATGTATAATGTGTTTTTGTATTTTTTAAATCCTATTTTATACAATGGTACTTCTAACCATTGTGATAAAATATTACTGCAACCATACAATGACAGTCATTATGACTGACATATAATAATTATAGGAAACTCCATATAATTGCTGAAGACGTTACCTTAAGATACTTGCTGATGTATAGTTATTGACTATTGTTTTTTCTATATTATTGCATTTTTATGCATGGCAGGTTAAAATAGAAAAGGAAAGAGTGTATATACGTGCAAGCAAACAGGTAAGTCACTCACTAGATAATGCAATTTAGATTTGTTTGATTTACATGTTTGGCTTATTATGTTTAGAATAAAAGAATACTTTTATTCATAATTCATGTTGGTCTGTGAGTTAAAATAGTAAAATTCTCTTAATTGCTGTTTATCAAACTATGAAACGAGCCTAATTGGTGTGGTGCCCCTCAACTGTTGGTAAGGCGCAGCTGGGAAATTGGTTTTGAACGAAATAATCTTACGATGAAAAAGCCTTTCTCTGACTGCACCAATCACTGATTTAGCAACATAATTGTCTCCTCTGAGTTTTAATGTTCTAACTAGCTAAAGAGCTGAAATAAAGACACAATCAGAATTTTTAGATGTAGCAGAGCTCAGAAAGCTTTCCCTGCCTACACCACAGCTTTCTGTGCACATTGTATATTGACAGTGAGCTGCTTATCAGAGGAGGGGCAGAGTTGGATCAGGGTTCAGTGTTCTGTGGTCCAGGCATTGATTATCTCCTGTTGATAAAACCTTAATTGTATGTAAACAACAGCACACAGCCTAATAAGTGACACATTCTGAAATCTGTGTCTCAGCCCCTACCTCATGCTGTCATCAGATTACACAGCAAAAACCTGTGCCTGCCGATTCTCATTAAGAATTGCAACGTATGAGCAAAAATCGGATGCTATGCGGTTGATGCCTATGAGATCCAATTTTGTTTTGCACACCTATAGACTTAAATTGGTGATTCTCATCTGAAATACAGAAGAGATTAGCGCATAGTACAATTTTTCTCACGCAAAACTTGGTTCATGTGAAAAAATGTCCGAGTTATGTCAGTTTTTTCCTTGGAAAGCACTCGGACTGAACATATCCTAAGGCTATCTAGTTGGGAAACTTTAGCCATCAGTAATTGAAAATAAGGTCTCAGTCACGACTCTATTTTTTTTAGTGTGGTAATGGTTATTCTTGAATAATAGTGAATAAAATTACAAGCTTCTTACACTCATTAAACCATAAAAATCGGACAGTTCCTGAATGACATATGGCATTCATGTGTTATCCCTGTTTTTCATGACACATGGACTTGCATTGACAAGTTTGAATGAAGACTCAGATAAAAAATGGACGTGTCTCCGTTTTTATTATTTGAGGACACTCCGTTCACATATGACGCGCCCCCTGGGCCTTGGGGTACTCGGTGCCTGGCCGGTCGGTGCAGGGGATGTCACAGTGGCAGTGACCCGGTCTGTGACCCAGGGCGGTCAATAAAAGGGGGTTTTAGTTTTTAGAGATAATGTTCATGACGCCACCTGTGGTATGCGGCTATATGGAGCTGCCGCTGTGGTGCAGATCTTCTGGAGCTGATGGTGACGCAGCAGAGTTGGTTCAGCTCTCCACAGGCAGAGCTTAGCTCCAGGGCTGGAAATGGTGACGTTATAGATGTTGCTGTGCAGTGTATTGCAGGGGATGGCGCAGATAATAACCAGTCCACAACTTAATGGCGGTTTCCTCTCATCTTTACTTGCGGTTGTTAAGCAGACCGGGGCACGGTTAAGCTTGTAGTAGAGGTCCGGGCGGCCTGGAAGCAAGTTGGGGATCCACCTCGCCAGGTGAAGTTGGAGGCCTTCCCTTTGCGCTAATCTCTTTGGCCCTGCTGCTTATAGCTGTGCTGTGGCCCTCGTCCCTGAGTAAAACGTCTTTATGCTCACCCGTATAGCAGGCAGATCGGGCCTTCCTGGAGTGTCGCTCCCACGTGGAGATGCTGGGCCCTATGTGCTGCGGAGCCTCCGGGCGTCTGATGGGGCCAGGAGACCTGCAGTCTTCTGCCCTCCGGTTTCTGCTGCTGGGCCTTCAGTGCCCAACAACCTCGGACTCCGGTGTCCGGTTCTTCTACACTCCTCTCTGGGGTGAGCCGCCATGCAGCTCCACTCCCCAGGTCTTTCCTCGTTGCCGTCCTGTCTTCAACTCCTCTCACTAACTCTCACTAACCCCGCCTCCAGATTCCAGTTGCTAAGGGGAGGAGCTCCCCTTGCTGGTCTGGAGCCAGGAAAGTGTTGCATGCTAGTATACCTGATTAGGGGACCCCTGCTTGCTTCCAGGCATGGCATCACCTCTTGTGAGGGAGGCAATGCCACTGTGGCAACCGGACCCCTGGGGTGCCACACATACATGGGAAGAGCCCAATAGACTGTAATGCATACATGTCCTATCTCTGAAAGACATGGATAGAACATTCATTTAAAGCATGTCTGACTGAATGAGTCCTAACAAATCAGTTCAGCTCCAGTGAACCAAATACGTATAAAATTAACCTCGTTAATATTCCTTTACCTACACCCTCCTCTTGCACATCATCAACCTATCTATCTAACATACCAAACATTGTGATTTTATTGAGCAAACCTTGTTTAATTTGCGAGATACCAATCATAACTTCCTCAATTCTTGCTTAACCCCTTTAAAGCCCATGACGTATTAATAAGCGTCTGTGCCCTGGGCTTTCAGAGCCTGACCCATATTAATACGTCATGGCGATCGCGCGCGCACACAGCCTGTGCGGGCGCGATAGCTGCCGGGTGTCAGCTGATTGTCACAGCTGACACCCGGTACTATGTGCAGGGAGCGGTCCTGCACCGCTCCCGGCACATTAACCCCCGCAATGTTGCGATCGAAGTCGATCGCAGCATTGCGGTGGCTAAGGGGAGGTGACCGCAATACTCACCTCCTCTTCCGGCCTCCAGAGCAGTCTGCCGCGGCTTCCCGGGTGTTGCCATGACGACCCGATGTCGTCATGACAACATCCAGGTCACCAGACAGCAGGAAGATTGTTTGCTCATGCGCAGTGCATGAGCAAACAATCGTCTCGCTGTGCAGCACTGACTGCCTGCATAGCACAGGGATGGTGCTCCATCCCTATGCTATGCAGGCGATCAGAATAAAAAAAGTGAAAGTCCCAGAGTGGGAGTGTAAAAACTCTCAGAAAGTGAAAAAAATAAATAGAAAAAAATTGTAAAAATATTAAAAAAAAAATAAAAAAAATAATCCACCAAAAATAAAAATATAATGTACCCATCAATAAATATTATGAAAAAAAACAAAAACAATAAAAGTACACATATTTGGTATTGTCGCGTCCGGAACGACCCGACCTATAAAACTATCCAACTAGTTAACCCCTTCAGTGAACACGGTAAAAAAATAAAATAAAAAACGAAGCAAAAAGCAATGCTTTATCATCATTCCGCCAAACAAAAAATGGAATAACACGCGATCAAAAAGACGAATATAAATAAAAATGGTACCGCTGAAAATGTCATCTTGTCCCGCAAAAAACAAGCCGCCATACAGCTCCATCATTCGAAAAAATCAAAAAGTTATAGCTCTCAGAATAAAGCGATGCAAAAAAAATATTTTTTCTATAAAATGGCTTTTATTGTGTAAAAGCGCCAAAACATAGAAAAATGATATAAATGTGGTACCGCTGTAAACGTACTGACCCGAGGAATAAAGCTACCTTATCAATTTTACCACACGCGGAGTAGAATAAAAAAAAACAAAAAAAAACAATTCCTGAATTGTTGGTTTTTGTTTATTCTGCTTCCCAAAAGCTGGAATAGAAAGCGATCAAAAAATGTCACGTGCCTGAAAATGGCACCAATAAAAACGTCAACTTGTCCCGCAAAAAACAAGCCGTCACAAGACTCTGTCGGCCAAAATATGGAAAAATTATAGCTCTCAAAATATGGCGATGCAAAAACTAGATTTTACAAAATATGTGTCTTTTAGTGTGTGACAGCTGTCAGTCATAAAAACCCGATATGATTCTGGTATCTCTGTAGTCGCATCGACCCGAAGAATAAAGTAATCTCATCACTTATACCGCACGAGGAACGGTGTAAAAAATAAACGCTAGGGCTGGGGTTGGGGTTAGGGTTGTGCTAATGTTAGGGTTGGGCTAGGGTAGGGTTAGGGTTTTTTTGGGGGTGTCTAATAACCGTGAAACATGCGGGTGGGGACTCGAGCATTTCACTTGAGCACCCGTCATACATGGTGCATACCTGAGTACCCGATGCAAACTCAAGTAGCGAGCACTTGCGCTCAAGACTAATGACAACTTATTCAATATGATGACCTAATGTCATCAAATTCTGTGTCGTACCTCTGGGTTCAAAATGTTCACTATACGCCTTGATAAAATCCTTGAGGGGTGTAGTTTCCAAAATGGGGTCACTTGTGGGGGGTTTCAACTATTTAGGCACATCAGGGGCTCTTCAAACGCGACATGGGGTCCGCTCTCGATTACAGCCAATTTTGCGTTCAAAAAGTCACACAGTGCTCCTTCCCTTCTGAACTCTGCCGTGCGCCCAAACACTGTATTTTCCCCACATATGGGGTATTGGCGTACTCAGGAGAAATTGCACAAAAGTTTTTGGGGTCCATTTTCTCCTCTTACCCTTGTGAAAATAAAAAAATTGGGGCTAAAACATCATTGTTGTGGAAAAAGTTAGATTTTTTTATTTTCACGACTCCATGTTATAAACTTCTGTAAAGGACTTGGGGGTTCAGGGTGCTCACCACACATCTAGATAAGTTACCTGAGGGGTCTAGTTTCCAAAATGGTGTCACTTGTGGGGGGTTTCCACTGTTTAGGCACATCAGGGGCACATCCGCTAATTATTCAAGCAAATTTTACATTCAAAAAGTCAAATGGCACTCCTTCCCTTCCGAACCCTGCCGCGCGCCCAAACAGTGGTTTTCCCCCACATATGGGGTATCTGCTTACTCAGGAGAAATTGAACAATAAACTGCATGGTGCAATTTCTCCTGTTACCCTTATGAAAATGCAAAAGTGGGGGCTGAAAAACATTTTTGTGGGAAAAATGTGAAAATTTTATTTTTACGGCTCAATTTTATAAACTTCTGTGAAGCACCTGGGGGTTCAAGGTGCTCACCACACATCTAGATAAGTTTCTTGAGGGGTCTAGTTTCCAAAATGGTGTCACTTGTGGGGGGTTTCCACTGTTTAGGCACATCAGGGGCTCCCCAAATGCAACATGGCGTCCGCTAATTATTCAAGCAAATTTTACATTCAAAAAGTCAAATGGCGCTCCTTCCCTTCCGAACCCTGCCGTGCGCCCAAACAGTGGTTTCCCCCCACATATGGGATATCTGCTTACTCAGGAGAAATTGAACAACAAACTGCATGGTGCAATTTCTCCTGTTACCCTTATGAAAATGCAAAAGTGGGGGCTGAAAAACATTTTTGTGGGAAAAATGTGAAAATTGTATTTTTACGGCTCAATGTTATAAACTTCTGTGAAGCACCTGGGGGTTCAAGGTGCTCACCACACATCTAGATAAGTTCCTTGAGGGGTCTAGTTTCCAAAATGGTGTCACTTGTGGGGGGTTTCCACTGTTTAGGCACATCAGGGGCTCCCCAAATGCAACATGGCGTCCGCTAATTATTCAAGCAAATTTTACATTCAAAAAGTCAAATGGCGCTCCTTCCCTTCCGAACCCTGCCGTGCGCCCAAACAGTGGTTTTCCCCCACATATGGGGTATCTGCTTACTCAGGAGAAATTGCACAACTAATTTTGGGGTCCATTTTTTCCTGTTACCCCTGCAAAAATAAAAAAAATTGGGTCTAAAGTAACATTTTTGTGAAAAAAGTTAAATGTTAATTTTTTTCTTCCACATTCCAAAAATTCCTGTGAAGCACCTGAAGGGTTAATAAAGTTCTTGAATGTGGTTTTGAGCACCTTGAGGGGTGCAGTTTTTAGAATGGTGTCACTTTTGGGTATTTTCTGTCATAAAGACCCCTCAAAGTGACTTTAAATGTGATGTGGTCCCTAAAAAAATGGTTTTGTAAATTTTTTTGGAAAAATTAGAAATCGCTGGTCAACTTTTAACCCTTATAGTTCCCCAATAAAAAAAAAATTTGGTTCCAAAATTGTGCTGATGTAAAGTAGACATGTGGGAAATGTTATTGATTAACTATTTTGTGTAACATATCTCTCTGATTTAAGGGCATAAAAATTAAAATTTTGAAAATTACAAAATTTTCAAAATTTTCGCCAAATTTCCATTTTTTTCACAAATAAACGCAAGTGATATTGAAGAAATTTTACCACAATCATGAAGTACAATATGTCACGAAAAAACAATCTCAGAATCCGGGGGATCCGTTGAAGCATTCCAGAGTAATTACCTCATAAAGTGACAGTGGTCAGAATTGTAAAAATTGGTCTGGTCATTAACGTGCAAACCACCCTCGTAGGTAAAGGGGTTAAAGAGGTTGTCCACCACTTTTTCATTGATGAGCTATCCTTAGGATAAGTCATCAGTGTCTGACTGGTCAGGGTCCGACACTCAGCACCCCCCTCGATCAGCCATTCTCGATGTCGGTAGCCACAACTGCTTGATTGCGGAGCTGCTCCATCTTCTGGTAGTGGCCGCGGCAGGGTACTGCACATCCACCTCCTTTTGATTTGAATAGGAAGTGGATGTGCAGTACCCTGCCGCGGCCACTACTAGAAGACAGAGAAGCTCCACAAACGAGTAGCTCCGCCACCGCTGACCCCAAGAACAGCTGATCGCTGGGGTGTGGGATCAGACATTGATGACCTATCCCAAGGATAGGTCATCAATAAAAAAGTAGTGGACAACCTCTTTAAATAGGACCTGTCACCAGGTCAAAAGTGACCAGTTGTTGCTGTTATGATAATCCTGCGGCATATTCGGTATTCTGTTTTTTGTTTTTTTTAATCTGCCATACGGTGCCAGGGATATGGGCCCCTTTATTTAGTGCTTATTGTTATGGTAGATCATATGGCAATAATACAGAGCAGCCTAAAGACACGTCCCCAGAGAATCCAATGAGCCCAGCCCCTTTAGCAAAGACCATAAAAATTAGCACTAAATGAAAAGGCCCATATCTCTGAAACCATATGGCAGATTAAAAAACAAACAAACAAACAATAAAAAAGAAAATGGAATAAGCAGGTTCTTTAATTTAGATGATTCCAAAACAAATAAAAATACTATTTACAATATACGTTTGCTGGAGTTGACAAGTACATATCAATCAATTCACTAACTTTAAATATATTTAATGCTAGAATGAAAAGCGCACATTATGGTATGTTTGTCATTCACAGGCTCTACAGTCACAGAGAAGGACTAAAGTAATGGCCAAGTGCATAGCACTCAGCAACTACAGTACAGCCATAACTAATGTGCTCATAATCGGAGCAGGTAAAAGTGCAGAAAATCATTGATAATCAACAATAGGAACAATTTCAAATTCTAACAATGTTCTCCTTTTTTATAGGTCCCGCCGGCTTAGTCTGTGCAGAAACGCTAAGACAGGAGGGCTTTTCCGACAGAATCGTAATGTGTACTTCTGAGAAGTATCTGCCATATGACCGGTCCAAATTAAGCAAAGTATGTATCTATCAGTATGTATCTAACCTTCGTATGTACAATGTATTTTTAAATCTACTTGTATATATTTTTAATGAGATTTTTTTAATGAGATATATTGTTATATGGATCATGTCCAGTAATCAAGATAAAGGGAACATTGGTCATGGAGTCTGATCTACAGACAGCATATTATTGAGCAGAAGGAACTGAGCAGATTGGTGTGTAGTATTGTTGACGGAGAAGATTAAGTATAACTTGGATTTTAGTAATTTAAACTGCTGCTCATTCTATGCTTTGGAGTCCAGTGGGCGGTCCTACTAAGTAATTGATAACCTTTTATGAATGACTGCATACACAGACCGCTATCAAACACATAGTAGAACCACCTACTAGACTCCTTAACATAGAAGGAACAGGGATTGAAATAAATAAAATGCAAGATATATCACCCCCCCACAAAACTAGATATCATTATTTTAAGCTCCTGTTGCTTTATAGTAAGCTGACCTAAAATAGACTGTAAATACACAGGTAGCGTTTAAAGTCTTCCTATGTATTAATGAGCACCCTAGCTAGTATAACTCATTATTAGATATTAATACAGCCCATTTCTGTATCCTTGGGACAAAACATAGCCGTATCTGGCAAAATATTACTGTGAAGACCCGGGGTCTTCCATGGGCGTAATACAACTCAGACAACACAGGGTGGAGGTAAAACAGCGTAGCAATACTTTATTAAACCACAAAACAGGCAATAAACACACAGAACCGTCCCAGCTAATACCCAAGATGGTGCAACTTTACACAGTCTTCACCCTTCCGCTGGCCCGCCTGGGATAGAACAGCTGTGACTTTGGGACTTCCAGGGCAAACTACCTTGACCAGTGGCCCCCCACTTCTGGCGGACCCCCACAGAGAGAGGGTAGCGGCAAGCTTAGGAAGCTAGCAGTCCATCGAGGTACAAGGCCAGGAGACCCAAGGGTCCCACCCTGGACTCTCCGAAAGTTTCCATGGGGCCAGATGACCGGCTTGTCCCTTTCTGGCTTCTCTGAATGTCTCCATGGGTTCCTGGTGACCGTAGGGTCCCACCTGGTAACCCCAAACAACATATCCATGGGGCCAGATGACTTCATCGTTCCAACCTGGTCTCCGCATATGTATCCATGGGCTCTCTGATGGTCAGTGGAGCAGATCCGTATCTTTTCAGTCAGGGCCATATACCCCTAGGCCGGAATCATGTAGAATCCAAATCTTTGTCTCTTTGGTTAAAGCCATGCTTCCAAGCTGATGGTCTGAGAGAGTCTCTGATCTTTGATTCTCCTTGTAAAGTCTCCCTCTTACAGAATTACAGAAGCACATGTCCTTTTAAGTACACATCCACAGGTCAAGAGTTAGGGATGATATTATTTCCAAGTGCTCTGGTCTCATTGTTTGTGCATTTGATCAATTTACATAGTTGGTATAGCAGGGGGCTTTTATAAATAAACTAGCTAGCTTAGTATAATATGCAATTAGCATAGTAACAAACACCATTGTTCACAGACCAATAGAAGACAACATTCAGGGTTATACAAATACTGGTCTGTCCTTCTTGACCAGCCACAGAAATACACATACATTGATAAGTCAATAGAAACACAATAGTGTATTTCTCTTGGCTTAACAAATCTAACCGTCTGGCTGATTAAGATTATAAGCTGTATCGTCACAATTACTCTCACCCTTCTTATTAGATAAAATCTGTTTTAGGCTAGAGTCACACGGCCGTAGGTTCTCTCATTCGAGAAAATTGGGCCAATTATGCAAATGATACTCTGATCAAACTCTGATCGGAGTTTGGTCAGAGGGTCAGCATAATGTACTCTGATTCTCTCAGATGAGGAGAAGATGGAGAAAAAAATGTCTCCATTTTGTCCATTGTGTCAGCACATGGAAATCGGACTGCACTCAGATGTCGTCCGAATGCAGTCCAATGTTTACCATGCAACCTAGAATTGCAAGGCTGTGTGCGATTCGAATATCGAATCAAACTCTGACATGCTGCTATTCTTTCCTCGGACAGGACTGGTCCGAAGAAAAAATCAGACATGTGCTCGGCGTTATAGAATAACATTGGTCCGAGTGTGATATGTTGTTTAGTCAGATTGCGCTCTGAAGGAAAATCCGAAGGTGTGCACCTGGTCTGAAATTACATGAAGCCATCTCAATGTTGTGTTCTGAACCATCTTATTTTTTGCTGATTTCCAGTCAATGGATTCTCAAGCAGAACAGATTTTGCTTAGATCCAAAGAATTCTTCCATACGTATGATATTGAAGTTCTGACTGAAACACAGGTAAGAAATCTGAATACTTTTAACATATTGTAAAATGAGTTTATTTCTAAATATTTTTATTGTACAGTACAGACCAAAAGTTTGGACACACCTTCTCATTTAAAGATTTTTCTGTATTTTCATGACTTTGAAAATTGTACATTCACACTGAAGGCATCAAAACTATGAATTAACACATGTGGAATTATATACTTAACAAAAAAGTGTGAAACAACTGAAAATATGTCTTATATTCTAGGTTCTTCAAAGTAGCCACCTTTTGCTTTGATGACTGCTTTGCACACTCTTGGCATTCTCTTGATGAGCTTCAAGAGGTAGTCACCGGAAATGGTCTTCCAACAATCTTGAAGGAGTTCCCAGAGATGCTTAGCACTTGTTGGCCCTTTTGCCTTCACTCTGCGGTCCAGCTCACCCCAAACCATCTCGATTGGGTTCAGGTCTGGTGACTGTGGAGGCCAGGTCATCTTGCGTAGCACCCCATCACTCTCCTTCTTGGTCAAATAGCCCTTACACAGCCTGGAGGTGTGTTTGGGGTCATTGTCCTTTTGATAAATAAATGATGGTCCAACTAAACGCAAACCGGATGGAATAGCATGCCGCTGCAAGATGCTGTGGTAGCCATGCTGGTTCAGTATGCCTTCAATTTTGAATGAATCCCAACAGTGTCACCAGCAAAGCACCCCCACACCATCACACCTCCTCCTCCATGCTTCACGGTGGGAACCAGGCATGTAGAGTCCATCCGTTCACCTTTTCTGCGTCGCACAAAGACATGGTGGTTGGAACCAAAGATCTCAAATTTGGACTTATCAGACCAAAGCACAGATTTCCACTGGTCTAATGTCCATTCCTTGTGTTCTTTAGCCCAAACAAGTCTCTTCTGCTTGTTGCCTGTCCTTAGCAGTGGTTTCCTAGCAGCTATTTTACCATGAAGGCCTGCTGCACAGTCTCCTCTTAACAGTTGTTGTAGAGATGTGTCTGCTGCAAGAACTCTTTGTGGCATTGACCTGGTCTCTAATCTGAGCTGCTGTTAACCTGCGATTTCTGAGGCTGGTGACTTGGATAAACTTATCCTCAGAAGCAGAGGTGACTCTTGGTCTTCCTTTCCTGGGGCGGTCCTCATGTGAGCCAGTTTCTTTGTAGTGCTTGATGTTTTTTGCCACTGCACTTGGGGATACATTCAAAGTTTGCTCAGTTTTTCGGACTGACTGACCTTCATTTCTTAAAGTAATGATGGCCACTCGTTTTTCTTTACTTAGCTGCTTTTTTCTTGCCATAATACAAATTCTAACAGTCTATTCAGTAGGACTATCATCTGTGTATCCACCAGACTTCTGCACAACACAACTGATGGTCCCAACCCCATTTATAAGGCAAGAAATCCCACTTATTAAACCTGACAGGGCACACCTGTGAAGTGAAAACCATTTCCGGTGACTACCTCTTGAAGCTCATCAAGAGAATGCCTAGAGTGTGCAAAGCTGTCATCAAAGCAAAAGGTGGCTACTTTGAAGAACCTAGAATATAAGAAATATTTTCAGTTGTTTCACATTTTTTTGCTAAGTATATAATTCCACATGTGTTAATTCATAGTTTTGATGCCTTCAGTGTGAATGTACAATTTTCAAAGTCATGAAAATGCAGAAAAATCTTTAAATGAGAAGGTGTGTCCAAACTTTTGGTCTGTACTGTATATCTGTACTTATACCTTTATTGTATATCCGTAATTATACTTATACCTTTATTTTATATCTGCAACTGTAGATGTCTTATCCCCTGGATAAAAGTTCTCATTAATTTTATGGTCAGTATGGAATTTCCATACTTGGTCACAGAGAATGAGGTAGGGGGAGCCCATGGTGACTATCAGTAGTCGGCGGCTGCTGCCGAACAGGGCTAGCCCCACAGTGCTTCTGTAAGTGTCCCTGATGGAACACCCAAAGGCATGTCCTTTATGGGAAGTTGGGCCCTAGTTCTGGTAAATGAGCCATTTAGTGTTATATGGACATACCCGCCAGGTTATTTTTAAACCCTCCTTGTTAATTTACTTATACATCAGACTTCTTTTAAATTTACATTGTGCAAAATTGATTTCAGGTTGTCAATGTTGACACAAAGAATAAGACGGTTGTTTTCAAGGATGGATTTAGGATGGAGTACAACAAGCTGCTTATTGCCACTGGAAGCACGTGAGTTTAGCTGCTTTATCCATCTACAATTTGTATCAATTAAGTACTTAGATGTAATCAATGGGAATAAATCATCAGAAAATGAATCGAGTTTATACACCCCACATTGAAATTGCAACACCAAGATGAAAAGGTTGTGAATTATATAAACCACAGGATCAATAGACAAGTTATTGGTATGCATATGATGAAAATATGGAAACAAAATTTTCAAAACATCTAAATTTATTCAGTATTATGAGCGCTATGCACAAAAGTATACACATTTACACGCCTTAGCATGCTAATGAGGTTCTTAAAGCATTGAAATAAAAAGTTACATATAGATGATGATAACATACAGTTAGGTCCATATATATTTGGACAGAGACAACATTTTTCTAATTTTGGCTCTAGACATTACCACAATGAATTTTAAACAAAACAATTCAGATGCAGTTGAAGTTCAGACTTTCAGCTTTCATTTGAGGGTATCCACATTAAAATTGGATGAAGGGTTTAGGAGTTTCAGCTCCTTAACATGTGCCACCCTGTTTTTAAAGGGATCAAAAGTAATTGGACAGATTAAATAATTATAAATAAAATGTTCTTTTCTAGTACTTGGTTGAAAACCCTTTGTTGGCAATGACTGCCTGAAGTCTTGAACTCATGGACATCACCAGACGCTGTGTTTCCTCCTTTTTGATGCTCTGCCAGGCCTTCACTGCGGTGGTTTTCAGTTGCTGTTTGTTTGTGGGCCTTTCTGTCTGAAGTTTAGTCTTTAACAAGTGAAATGCATGCTCAATTGGGTTGAGATCAGGTGACTGATGTGGCCATTCAAGAATATTCCACTTCTTTACTTTAATAAACTCCTGAGTTTCTTTGGCTTTATGTTTTGGGTCATTGTCCATCTGTAGTATGAAACGACGACCTATCAGTTTGGCTGCATTTGGCAGGATCTGAGCACACAGTATGGCTCTGAATACATCAGAATTCATTCGGCTGCTTCTGTCCTGTGTCACATCATCAATAAACACTAGTAACCCAGTGCCACTGGCAGCCATGCATGCCCAAGCCATCACACTGCCTCCGCCGTGTTTTACAGATGATGTGGTATACTTTGGATCATGAGCTGTACCACGCCTTCGCCATACTTTTCTCTTTCCATCATTCTGGTAGAGGTTGATCTTGGTTTCATCTGTCCAAAGAATGTTCTTCCAGAACTGTGCTGGCTTTTTTAGATGTTTTTTAGCAAAGTCCAGTCTAGCCTTTTTATTCTTGATGCTTATGAGTGGCTTCCACCGTGCAGTGAACCCTCTGTATTTACTTTCATGCAGTCTTCTCTTTATGGTAGATTTGGATATTGATACGCCTACCTCCTGGAGAGTGTTGTTCACTTGGTTGGCTGTTGTGAAGGGGTTTCTCTTCACCATGGAGATTATTCTGCGATCATCCACCACTGTTGTCTTCCGTGGGCGCCCAGGTCTTTTTGCATTGATGAGTTCACCAGTGCTTTCTTTCTTTCTCAGGATGTACCAAACTGTAGATTTTGCCACTACTAATATTGTAGCAATTTCTCGGATGGGTTTTTTCTGTTTTTGCAGCTTAATGATGGCTTGTTTCACCTGCATGGAGAGCTCCTTTGACCGCATGTTTACTTCACAGCAAAACCTTCCAAATGCAAGCACCACACCTCAAATCAACTGCAGGCCTTTTATCTGCTTAATTGAAAATGACATAATGAAGGGATTGCCCACACCTGTCCATGAAATAGCCTTGGAGTCAATTGTCCAATTACTTTTGGTCCCTTTAAAAACAGGCTGGCACATGTTAAGGAGCTGAAACTCCTAAACCCTTCATCCAATTTTAATGTGGATACCCTCAAATGAAAGCTGAAAGTCTGAACTTCTACTGCATCTGAATTGTTTTGTTTAAAAGTCATTGTGGTAATGTCTAGAACCAAAATTAGAAAAATGTTGTCTCTGTCCAAATATATATGGACCTAACTGTATATACTGTAGATAACACTGCATAACACCATTGACAGTAGATGATGGACACAGGTCAACTCCTCTTCGTCCCTGCATAATAACTTCTGTTCAGATTGCAAAGCATGCCAAGAAAACTCTTTTCTAGAATCCAGTGACTTCTCACCATACTATTGTTTTCTATTATTCACATGGCTGTTGTAAAGCATCCAGTGGATATCAAAAGTCTACACATCCCTGCTAAAATGCCAGATTTTTGTTCTTTTTATTTCCCCCCTTCAAAATTATTTCAGTTTGTTTCTCAATGGATTGTACAGATTATGGGTGACATTAAAGGTGGAATATGTTCTGAAATTATTCCTCTTGGTATGTTTTTTTGCATGGCAAAAATCTAGTATTTTATCGGGTATGTAGTCTTTTTATATCAACTGTATCTATAAATATTGCTAACAGAACTTCAAGCAAGATTGATTCCTCCATAGTTATGTACAAAAAATGGAATAAAACAATTTACAGTCAGAAAGTAAATATAGATTTATAAAAAATATCTATAAGCAGCATCCAATTTATATGCTAAAAATATAGTGATACATTCTCTTAAGACGTTAAAATATTGCATCATCTATGTGAAACTTTTAACTGATTGAAAAATAGCTAGGTGTTTCTACAAGTTCTTCCAAAATGCAAACTAAGCAACTTCCATTTTGTTGTTCCCTCAAACATCTGGCTGTGCTGCTCCTTCTGACATACTACTAACTGCACCAGGGGCATTGCTAGGGTCCTAAAAGATCAGGGGCCCAAGCGCCAAAGTACATGTTTCCCCATACGACCTCACCATATAGTATAATGGCCCCACTGCCCTTTATATAGTACGATGGCCCCCCTGCCCCTTATAAATAGTATGATCGCACCCACAACTCCTTATATATAATATTATGGCCCCTGCAACCGGATAATATAAAAAACAATAAAGATTAATCACCTAATCCTGATTCCTGGCACCGCAGCCTCCATCTCCTCTTCTAACTTCTATAGTGGTCCTGCAGAGTGGCACAATACAATGACGCCATCGCGCCACTTGCATGAGTACACTAAGTTCTTGTAAGCAGCAGGCCTATAGCAGCTGCAGCTTACGGGATGGACAGTGATAGGGCAGGGAGCTTGTGTCTCGCTGATCTATCACGGGCAAGAAGTTCAGGGCTGGATCTTTGACGCTAGTGATGCCCCTGGACAGCACACTGAGTCTGGCTGCACCCTCTGGTATTTCAGGGTTATGGATAGCAGTAAGGAGAGGGTGAAGTTTGTACACAACAGAGCAAGCTATTAGAGAAGGAGTAGAGGATCCAAGGTCTGCAGGAAGAGATCACAAGAAGATAGCATGGAGAGAAGTCATCACAGAATGTGGTAGCATCAAAAAGCTCTCATATTCTCCCCAGAAATATTAACATACAGTTAGGTCCAGAAATAGTTGTACAGTGTCACAAGTTTTGGCATTTTAGCTGTTTACCAAAACATATTCAAGATACAGTTATTTAATCAATATGGGTTTAAAGTACAGACTCTCCGCTTTGGGCCACAGCCCCACTATCAGTATTTGGTCAGTATTCCGTTTTAGGCCACGGCCCCACTATCAGTATTTGGTCAGTATTTTCTCAGGAGTGTGAGCCAAAACCAGGTGAGGAACAATCAGAGAAAAGTTATAATAGAAACAAGTGCACCATTTCTGCATTTATCACCCACTCCTTGTTTTGGCTCCTACTCCTGAGAAAAAATACTGACCAAATACTGATAGTGGGGCAGTGGCGTTAATTTAAGTGTATTCACAAGGGTTTAAGAATTACAGCTCTTTAAGATGTAGCTGCCTCTTTTTAAAGGGACCAAAGATAATTGGAAAATTACCTCAAAGCTCTTTATTGGGCTGCATGGGCTTTTCCCTCAATAATCCATCATCAATTGAGCAGGTAAATGCTCTGGAGATGATTCTAGGTGTGGCATTTGCATTTGGAAGCTGTTGCTGTTATCCCACAACATGCGATCAAAGGAGCTCTCAATGGAATTGAAACAGACCTTAATTAGGCTGAAAAAAAGATGAAATCCATTAGAGAGATAGCGGAAATGTTACGAGCGGCCAAATCAACAGTTTGATACATTCTGAAAAAAAAAAAAACGCACTGGTGAGCTTGGGAACTCAAACAGGCCTGGAAGACAACAGTGGTGGATGATTGCAGAATCCTTTCCAAAGTGAAGAAAAACCCCATTCACATCATCCACCCAAGTGGAGAACACACTCCCGGAAGTAGATGTTTCAGTACCTAAGTATACCATAAAGTGAAGACTTCATGAAAGCAAATACTGAGAGTCCACCACAATGTGCAAACTATTAACCAGCCTTAAAAATAGAAAGGCCAGATTAAAGATTAGATTTGCCAAAAAACATCTAAAGAAGCCAGGCTAGTGTTATGATCTGCAACATGTACTAAGGAAAGATAGGGGAAAGCTGTCCCTACAGTAAGACTAAGCTGAATCCCTACGATGTAGCGGGCTGCCTGTTCCTAGTGAACAGACCCGCCTTAGTCCTCGGCTAGTCTGAACGAAGACCTATAGAATTAAGGGAGGGGTCCCTAAAAGAACTAAGGACTGGGACAAAAATGTGACACCTCCTAAACAGAGAAGTTGTTGCAGAACACAAAAAGACAAACTGACAAAAATGTACTAGAGGTCCCAGAGGACCAAGCGAACTAACAGAGAAAGGCACAGAAGCACCAGGCTAGAGAAACAGTCAAACACTGAAGTCCAGCACAGCCAGAAGGGCGGAGCTGGAATATAAAGGCAGATGGTCACGTGACCGCAAACCACAAGATAGAAAAAACAAACAGGAGGGTTCTAACAGTACCCCCTCTTTTATGAGGATCCTCCGGATCCTCCAGGCCCAGACCTATCCGGAAACCTCCTGTGGAAAGCTTTAACAAGCCTAGGAGCAGAGACATCATCCGTCCTTACCCAGGAGTTGTCTTCGGGACCGAAACCCTTCCAGGAGACAAGATACTGTAATCTCCGTATATGCCATCTAGAATTCAAGATACAAGAAATTTCATATTCGCCGTCTTCCACCACAGGAGGAACTGTGACAGTGGCATCCCGATCAGATACGTCAGCCTTTTTCAACAAGGAAACATGAAACGCAGGATTAATCTTCCAGGAAGTAGGGACATCCAAACTAACAGCAGACAGGTTAACAACCTGAAGCACTTTAAATGGACCCACAAACTTAGGACCCAGTTTTTTAGAGGGAATCCTCAACCGCAGGTTCTTTGAGAACAACCAAACCATGTCACCCACAGTAAACAAAACCTCTTCAAGTTTCCTATCAAAATACTTCTTGGACTTCTTGTTAGCCTCTTGAAGGTTACAACGTACATTAGTCCAAACTCTCTCCAAATCACCGGAAAAATTCTGCTCCTCCGGCACCGCCGACCCCAATTTGGAGAACGAACCAAAAGACTGATGTCTCCCAGTACAACAAAAAAAAGGAGAACACCCAGCAGAGGAGGATGTATGATTGTTAAGAGCAAATTCTGCAAGAGGCAGAAACTCGGACCACACCTCTTGATTGTCCGCCACAAAACAACGCAAAAACCGTTCAACATCCTGGTGCTTTCTTTCAGTCTGTCCATTAGACTCAGGATGATAACCAGACGAAAATGACAAATGGACTCCCAACCTGTCACAAAAAGCACACCAAAAGCGAGCCACAAACTGAGGTCCTCTATCAGAAACAATATCCGTGGGAACGCCATGGAGCTTGACAATCTCCATAACAAACGCCTTAGCGAGTGTCTTGGCGCAGGGCAACTTAATGAATGGAACCAAATGACAGATCTTACTAAAACGGTCCACGACCACCCAGATGACAGTAAAACCCTCGGACACAGGAAGATCAGTAATAAAATCCATAGTGAGATGCGTCCAAGGTGCACTAGGAACCTCCAGAGGGAAAAGCAACCTCGCAGCAGGAGTATGTGAAGCCTTTGACCTAGCACACACAGTACACTGACACACCCACTTGATGACTTCCTTCTGCCATCCAGGCCACCAAAAACTGCGACTGATAAGTCTCTTAGTCTCCGAAATTACTGGATGACCTGCCAACCGAGACTCATGACACTCCACAAACAAATCTCTCCTAAAGGCTCTAGGCACGAACAACCTCCCATGGGGAGTGTTAGATGGAGCATCATCTTGAGCTTTCAGAATCCCATTCTCCAAAACGGAGTCCAAAGCCACCACCACAACTACTTTCTGTAAAATGTTCTCCTCCTCGGCACCGACTGCAGGAGAGAAGCTGCGAGATAAAGCATCGGCTTTAACATTCTTAGTACCAGGGATATAGGCAACAGAAAAATGAAACCGAGAAAAAAAAAGTGCCCACCTAGCTTGATGGGCATTCAAGCGCTTGGCAGCATCCAGATAGATCAAATTCTTATGATCTGTGAAAACCTGAATAGGAAATCTAGCGCCTTCCAAAAAATGATGCCAATGTTCAAACGCTAGTTTAATAGCCAGCAACTCCCGATTTCCAACATCATAATTCAGTTCGGTTTCCGAAAATTTTTTCGAAAAGAAGGCACAAAGATGTTCTCCACCCTTGTTCTCCTGAGACAAAACTGCTCCGACCCCCACCGATGCAGCATCGACCTCGACCAAAAAAGGCTTGGTCTCATCAGGCTGCATAAGGATAGGGGCGGAACTGAACCTCTCTTTGAGATACTCAAACACTTCAATGGCCTCAGTAGTCCACTGGGCCGTATTCTGGTGAGATCGGTTAGAGGTTTAACAATTACAGAAAAATTCTTAATGAATTTCCTGTAATAATTGTTAAAACCCAAAAATCTCTATATAGATTTCAAACCAATAGACCTAGGCCATTTCTGCACAGCCTGAACCTTCACAGGGTCCATCTCAAAGCCCTCGCTGGAGACAATGTAGCCTAAAAAACTAATTTTCTGCACAGCGAACTCACATTTCTCCAGCTTAGCAAAGAGTGAATTATCACTCAATAACTGCAAAACTTCACGTACACTCTGCCAATGGGACTCTAGATCTGGTGAATAAATCAAAATGTCGTCCAAATACACAACCACATTCTTACCAATCAAAGGTCTCAGGATGTCATTAATAAGGTTCTGAAAAAATGCAGGTGCATTGGTAAGACCAAAAGGCATCACCAGATTCTCAAAATGACCTACCGGAGTGTTAGGCTATGTGCCCACGTTGCGGACCTGAAGCATATTTTTTACGCTTCTCCCTGGCGGGAAAATCGCATGCGGATATTACATGCGGTTTTCCCGCCAGGTAGAAGCGTTTGTGAGGCGTCTTTGCATGCATTTCCGCATGCGGGTTATCAAGCACTTCTCCAAGCATCACTTGGAAAAGTGCTTGACAACTTGTTCAGAATGGTAAAAAATAAAAAAATAAACTTTATACTCACCTTCTGATGCATTCTCTGCCCCGTCCGGAGTGGTGGGTCACATGACTCAATGACGTGGCAGGTCCTTCAGACAACAGCGCGACGGAGGGAAAACATCAGAAGATAAGTATAAACTTTATTTTATTCTTTTTTTTACAGGTTCTTTGGTACCCAGGTCTGGATGAGAGTCTCCTCTCATCCAGACTTGGGTACCATCCGCACATTGATTCCGCTGCGCTTCCGCAAAATTAATGAACATGCTGCGGATTTTTGACCGTAGCATATACGCTGCGGAAAAATCCGCAGCATGGGCATTGACATTGCGGAATGCCATTGGGGACCATGGGGTGCGGATATACATGCGTTTTTCAAGCGTTTACGCTGCGGAAATTCCGCAGCATATACGCTTGAAAAATGCTACGTGGGCACACAGCCTTAAAAGCAGTTTTCCATTCATCACCCTCCTTCACACTTAACAAATTGTATGCCCTCCGGAGATCAATTTTGGAGAACCACTTGGCTCCCACTAACTGGTTAAACAAGTCAGGAATTAACGGCAATAGGTAGGAATTGCTTACGGTAATCTTATTAATTTCACGAAAATCCAGACATGGACGTAAACCGCCATCCTTTTTTTTAACAAAGAAGAATCCAACTGCCACAGGCGACTTAGAAGGTCTAATGTGACCAGCAGCCAGGCTAGTCTGTATGTATTCCTCCAAGGCCTTTTTTTCAGGGATAGTCAGATTAAACAAGTGACTTTTGGGAAGAGTAGCACCCGGAACAAACTCAATGGCTCAATCATAATCCCTATGAGGAGGTAAAACTTGCGACTCCTCCTCCGAAAAAACCCTCCAAAAATCTTGAATAGGTACTGGTAATTCCCCTTTTTCCACAGCCGCAATGCGACCATTACAACATTTATCATAGCACTTCGGACTCCAAGACTTAATCACATTAGTAGACCAGTCCAATAAAGGATTGTGCAGTCTTAACCAAGGCAATCCTAGAACAACTGGAGAGTGCAAATTATCCAAAACAACCAAGTCAAAAAATTCTTGGTGAACTCCATTGATAGTGAGGGGAAATGCAGCAGTCTTGTGAGTAATACATTTCAAAGGAGTGTTATCAATTGCAACCACAGAAATAGGTGATGACAAAGGTTTGGATTTCAATTTAAGGTTTTTCAAAAACCCTTTATCAATAACATTAAGTGTAGAACCACAATCCACAAATACCTGAAATTCAATCAAATCTCCCTGCAGAGTAGTACTCCCAGAAAGAAAAACTCCTGCAGAGCATAAACAAGCTATACGGGCGTAACTGACCTTTTCTTTTTCTTTACTTAAACGACGTTCAAAATACTTAATCAAATGGTCGGCTTTACCACAATAAAGACACAATCCCTCGGCGAACCTCCGGTCTCTTTCCTGAGAGCGGAGTGACATCCCCCCAACCTCCATCGGTTCCCCCGCCGTCAGAGCAGATTTTCTGGGGACTAGGAACTGACATTACAGGAGTCTTTGCCTCATTGAGCCTGCACCTCAGTCTCCTGTCTATACGAACAGCTAACTGAATAGCATTCTGCAGAGTCTCAGGTGCAGGGAATGCAATTAGCAAATCCTTAAACCTTTCACTCAGACCAGCAAGAAATAAACATCTCAGCGCAGGATCATTCCACTTAACTTCTGAAGCCCATCTACTAAAGTGTGTGCAATAATTTTCAACATCATCTGACCCCTGATTCAAACGTCTAAGTTCTGATTCAGCAGATGAGATTCGATCAGGATCGTCATATAATAGCCCCATAGCAGAAAAAAATTCTTCAACAGACCTTAAACACGGATCATTAGGCTGGAGAGAAAAGGCCCACCCCTGTGGTTCATTGCGCAAAAGTGACATAATAAAACCAATGCTCTGTGATTCATTCCCAGAGGATCTTGGTTTCAAATGAAAATAAAGCAAACAAGCATTTTTAAAGGAAAAAAAATCTTGCTGTTTACCATAAAACACATCAGGCAGTCCTACCTTGGGTTCGACAAAATGCGCTCCAGGACAGCTACTCACGTGTTGCTGAAGCTCGGCCACCTCCAGAGACAATCCCTGCAGGCGTTGAGCCAAATCCTGGACTGAAACCATACTGATCCCTGAATTTCTTTCCTTTTAGTTTTTTTTTTGGCTGGACTTACTGTTATGATCTGCAACATGTACTAAGGAAAGATAGGGGAAAGCTGTCCCTACAGTAAGACGAAGCTGAATCCCTACGATGTAGTGGGCTGCCTGTTCCTAGTGAACAGACCCACCTTAGTCCTTGGCTAGTCTGAACGAAGACCTATAGAATTAAGGGAGGGGTCCCTAAAAGAACTAAGGACTGGGACAAAAATGGGACACCTCCTAAACAGAGAAGTTGTTGCAGAACACAAAAAGACGAACTGACAAAAATATACTAGAGGTCCCAGAGGACCAAGCGAACTGACAGAGAGAGGCACCGAAGCACCAGGCTAGAGAAACAGTCAAACACTGAAGTCCAGCACAGCCAGAAGGGCGGAGCTGGAATATAAAGGCAGATGGTCACATGACCGCAAACCACAAGATAGAAAAAACAAACAGGAGGGTTCTAACAGCTAGTTCTGAGAAATCATTCTTTGGACAAATGAAACTAAGATCAACTTGTGCCAGAATGATGGGATGAAAAAAGTATGGCGAAAGGCTTGGAATGGCTCATGATCCAAAGCTCCCCACATCCTCTGTAAAACATGGTGGAGGCAGTGTGATAGCATGGGCATGCATGGCTTCCAATGGCACTGGGCCACTAGTGTTTATTGATTATGTGACTGAAGACAGAAGTAGCCGGATGAATTCTAAAGTGTACAGGGCGATACTTTCTGCTTAGATACAACCAAATGCAGCAATGTTGATTGAACAGTGCTTCACATGTGCAGATAGACAATAACCCAAAACATACTGGCAAAGGAACCCATGAGTGTTTTAAGGTAAAGAAGTGGAATATTCTTCAATGGCCAAGTCAATCACCAGATCTCGAATCCCATCGAGCAGCATTTCACATGCTTATGACAAAACTTAGGGTAGAAAGACCCACAAATAAACAACAACTGAAGTCTGCTGCAGTAAAGGCCTGGTAAAGCATCACAAAGGAGGATACCCAGCGTTTGGTGACATCCATGGCTTCCAGACTTCAGGCATCATTGCCTACAAAAGATACTCCACAAAGTATTAAAAATGTACACTTTAGTTTATGATAAAGTTAATTTGTCTAATTACTTTCGATCCCCTTTAATGAGAAGGCTTTGTAGAAAAATGGTTGCAATTCCCAAAGTTTCACAAGATATTTTTGTTCAACCCCTTTAATTAAACCTGAAAACCTACACTTCAATTGCATATCAGTTCTTTAATTTTAAAGCCAAAATAGTGGCATGCAGAGCCCAAATCACAAAGATTCGGTCACTGTCCAAATATTTCTGGACCTATTTGTATCTGTTCAATGCAGAGGAGATCTGTCATGCATTGTAGAAGGGCAAACTAGTACAGGAATGAAGCTATGCTGTTATATGAGATCTAGTGAAGACAGCTGCATCTGAGTCTTGTAGATCTTCACATCCAACTGCTGGGAAGGACCTCACATCCAGCATGTGTTACCGGGAGGGACCCCACATCCAGCATGTGTTACTGGGAGGGACCCCACATCCAGCATGTGTTACTGGGAAGTACCTCACATCCAGCATGTGTTACTGGGAGGGACCTCACATCCAGCATGTGTTACTGGGAGGGACCTCACATCCCTTCATAACCAGCATGTGCACTGGGAGGTACAGTCACACATAAACAAGTCTGTAAGAAGGAGCAGGTTGCAGATTACATATTAGGGAAACCAAATGCGAATAAAGACATGGAGATTTCAGCCTGAAACATTTTTACTCCAAGTAACCACTCTCATGTAAAAACTTTTTTTATTTTTTCATATCAAAGGTGACTATAGCCTTGAAAGGAATCTGTCACCAAATGTATGATACCCTATCTGATGGCAACATAAAGTAGTAAAATACCCAGATTAGTGTGCTGGGTCACTTACTTTTGTCGGGCAGTATTTTTCATAAAATCTCTTTTTATTGGCTGCAGTATGAGCTAAACAGTCCTACTACTCATGAGCATCAGGTTAGCCACTTGCTGTCTATATGGAAAAAGATGTTAATCAAGGCTGAAGGGCAAGATAAGCCCACAGCTCATGAAGGTTGGGGATTCAAGAGAGCGTACATTACATTGAGGTGACCCCAGTCTTGGATTGCATTGTAGTTAATGAACTGTGAGTTTATGAAAACTACTGCACCAACAAGGGTAAATCACCCAGTGGTAGAATCAGGGTCTCTGTCACTACAAATGGTGCCCTCAAACAGGGCAGCAGAAACTGGTGTCAGATTGAATTTAGGCTATGAAAGGGAGATACTGTATATGTAAAGTATATGTGAGAAGATTGACAAAAGTTGATTTTTTACAGTCCCAAGACTCTTACCTGTAAAGGAAAAGAACTGGATAATGTATTCACAATAAGAACGCCTGAAGATGCAAACAGGGTGGTGAAACTGGCAACTAGCAGGAATGCTGTGATTGTGGGTGCTTCTTTCTTAGGTAAACTTTGAAATGGAATATCTAATATTATCACATGCTGTATATACTGTACATATATGAATTCCTGTGCAGCACTGAGAAAGAACATGTCAGGAGCTTTAGGGACACCAAACTGATTACATTTCTGAGTTGAGTAGAAAAGACAAGTTTAAACAAACCCTCGCAGCTGCAAATTGATTTTCCATCACTAAAAAAATCAACTTTAGATATTTTGCAAGTGCAGAAAGGGAAGGCTGATTCCCGCTAGTACATCTATCCTCTGCATTTTCCTCTGCCCAGCACAATTGATTTCTGCCTTTTAATCACTGTTTTTAATTCTGTAATTGCTTTGTTACATTGTGCAATAAGCCTTCACTCATTTTTCATGTTTTTGATGGAAATTCGCCATTTTGCTCTTGTTTTATACAAGTGCACATCCAATGAACTGCCCATTTAGATTCAACCAATTGTCAGGTACTTTCATAGTGACATTTAGCAAGGGGTTAAAGTTAATTTCTACCCATATTTTAATATATCCTTCTAGAAATGGAAATTTCTGATATATAAACAAACAGAAATGTATCAAGCAACATAGTCTATCTAGTGACAGTGAAAGTTTAGGAGACCCTATCTATTCTAGTATATCAATTGTGTCAACCTGATTATCCACTGTCTCGTATGTAATGTTTTTTTTTTAAAATGTATCTTTACCTATTAGGCATGGAAGTGGCGGCCTATCTATGTGAAAAAGCGCACTCTGTTTCTGTGGTAGAACTGGAGAACATTCCCTTTAAGAAATTTTTAGGCGAAAAGGTCGGCCTTGCAATTATGAAGGTACAGTAATCATAATAATAATAATAATAATATTTAAGTGATTTTTCCAAGAATGACATTTTTTGATCCCATAAGCTTCAACTGTTTGAAAATAACCTTCCTCTGCTCCCGCACCGACTCTTTTGTTAACAGGCTGAAGCGGGGGTATTAAATAAAACACACGACCGCTACAGCTAATCACTGAGCTCAGCAGCAGTGGGATACCCTGAGTCCAGTGATTGATAGGTCCCTGTGCAGGTCTTGTGTCTGCCCCTCCATATAAACGCACACATTTATATGCATATACACAATAGCCACACATATGAAAAATACACATGCTAATACAATATACATATTCAAAGCTTATGGCATCAAAAAATTCATTCTTGGAAAACCCCTTTAATCATTGTGTAACAGAAGAAAAGTAATCAGTCACCATGACCACAATGCATTTCATTTGCGCATTATATCGTAGGTTTTGTCAATAACTGGATAATGATTTGGCTTTTTATCACTGCTATTAATGCATTTATGATGTAGAATAGGCCTTTATCTATATTAACAGACTTGTTATTATTCTGCCATTGATGTAGTTTATAATGCATTGTATGATGTTACAGTTCAGAGTATTTTTTTCTGCCCCCTTTCGCTTCATTTTTTGTTATTTAGGTCATTCTATAAATTGTGCCCCCTATAATGGCCCCCTAATCTGCCTACAGTTCAAAATTTTTATGGAAAAAAATATACAGTACTGTAATGCAGCGACTTGCTGGCATTACGGTAATGGTCCAGGATGTGTTTTACCTGACCATGTACCTTCCCCCTCAGGTGACTGGTCACATGACTGTGACATAGCACAGGTCCTGCACGCACAGAATGTCTGTCTGATCACATGACTGTGACATCAGCAAGGTCCTGTCAGTATGTCTGTGTGTGTGCACGGGATGCATATATAAACCCTGCTTGATGGGAGACAGGTGTGTTCGGTGTGTTGGGCGTGAGGCCTGTTCCCTGTGTGTGTGGGACACCGTGATACCGTGAAGCCTGGCAGCCTGAAAGGTCGAGCCTGGATCTTGTGTAGATGCCAGTGGCCTTGGAAGGCAGCGGCTTGGTGAAGAGTCCGGAAAGGCGCAGACTGGATGTGTGTGAGTGAAACATTCCAGTAGCCTTAGACGGGACGATAGCTAGAGACCCCCACCTGGGAAAGCCTTAAAGCCACAGTGGTGGCGGATTAAATGGACTGCAGCAACTAAACCCGGCAAAGGTAATACACTTTGTTATATGGACAATTAGATAGACATTGCTATAGTGTTACCTTGCTGAAGGCTGTAACTTGGGCCAATTGGGCCTGTCTGCTACTTGAGAGACTCCCGGATGTGAAGTGTGTAAACATGCTGATGATATACTAAGAAGGACTGTGTGATATGCGGTTTATGATAAGATAATAAACTGCTGTATTGAGAAAATACCGGAAGGACATTGCACGTGTGCCTAATTTACCCGGTGCAGCGAGTATCCCCCATTATGATGACTAGTGCTGCCTTACATATGGTTCGAGAATGCGGGCAACTGCAGCCCAGTTGCTAGCGGCAACGACAACCCGGTTGCTAGCGGCAACGACAGCCCGGTTGCTAGGGGCAACGGCACAGGACGAGTGTGGATTAAAGCATCTGGCTGCAACTCGGTGGGGTTGTGAAGATTGGCGTCGCACTCAAACCTGGTTTGCTGTGGCCCGGCGGGGCTCACGAAGTTTAAAGCATCTGGCTGCAAGTCGGCGGGGTTGCGAAGGTTGTCGTCGCACTCCAATCCGGTTTTGCTGTGGCTCGGTGGGGCCACGAAATTTTTACGGGGAGAGCGGTGTGTGAATAGTGTCCTGAGGAAATGCAGGAGCAGATAAAAATGGCTGTGAAAGGAGCAGCAACTGAGTCTGAAGCTATTGAGCGATTAGAGCGATTAAAGTGCCTGTTAAAACTGGAGCTGGTATTTGAGAAACGTCTACTGGACATGAAACTGGACATGGTGCAGGAACCACAGGAGCCGTGGGCACCGTATAGAATGGTGGCAGTGGACCATTCTGTGAACTCTCCGGGGGCGCCAGTGTTGTCCCAGAGTGCCCGGGGAGGTGGTAAGAGCTGTTCTGAACTGAGTCCTAAGACTATTGTTGATTTTTCTTGTAAAAATTCCCCTGCCGGTGTGGTTGTTAAAAAGGGGGCAGAGTCTAAAAAAGGGGCGGTTGTTCAAAACAGCGTGGAGGATAGAAAATCAAAAAAAATTACTGGTGGTGGGTTGATACCTCCTAAAAATGACAATGTGACCGTTGATAACGAGGTAGCTCCAGTAGAAGGGGGTGACGTCAAAGTGGGAGGTGACCTGTTAGTCCACAACACCATAGGGAGTGACACAGACCCCGTAGCTGACGGTGACACTACGAAAGTAGAAGGAGAGGTCAGTCAGGAGGGGCTAGACGAGGGGAGAGAGTCCCCCTCTCGTCGTCGACGGCGCAAGGGCCACAAAAAGGTTGCTCCTGTAGACTTGGCTGAAAATGAAAATAAAAAGAATGTAGTACTGTGTGCCTTTGCTTTAAGTGTGGATCCTCCATTAGAGGTAGAAGAGGAGGTGACGTTGCCAGTAGCAACCTCCGGTACGGTACCGAGTCAGAAGGATCTGACAGCCCTGAAAGAGGAGGCGGCCAGTCGTGACCAAGAGCTGAAGCCTATCGGCCAGCAGGGTCAGAGTGACGTGCAGCAATTATGTGAAAACCTGGGGAACGTGTCCTCAGACCACTTGATCCTGGAGTCTGAACAGCAGAAAATACACCAGCTTATGAGGAACTGGCAGCGAGACGTGGAGCAAAGCCACGCGGAAATTAACCAGTGGAAGGAAATGTTCTACGCAATTAAGGAGGACCGCCGCAAAATCAAGGAAGAGGTTTTGCAGTTGAAGCTTGAGAAGGAGGCGCGGCAGGATGGTGTTTCTGGACGCGAACAAATCCTAGAACGACTGCGCAAACAGCTCAACCAGGAGTTGTGTGACTCCAAGAAGGAGTGTGGTGAACGCAGTAGGGAACTGCAACAGAGTAAGAGAGATTATGAGGATCTCCTCAAGGTGAAGGAAAAACTAGAGGAGGATAAGGCGGGTGCAGAGCAAGTGCGCCAAGTGGTTGAGACCACTCTGCAAGACACCCGTGAGGAGAACGATGATCTCCGGGGAAAGACCCTAGATCTGGAAGCTCAGGTGAAGGAGCTACAGATGTCCTGTGATTCTCTCCAGAAGGCGGATACGTACCTTAAGGAAACAGTCAGCAAGATGGAAGCTGAGCGAGAGAAGATGGAGGAGTCCATCGGAAAAGCCACGGGCCAGGAGTTGACCGCTGGTGATGGGAGGTATGAAGCAGATACCTCCTCGAGTGATGTGGGCTCGGAGGGTTCGGTGGATGTCGAAGCCGAGATCAAGCAGCTCAAGGAGTTGCTACAAACCCAGTGGACGCAAGAGAAGCGTGAGAGACTGGCTATTGAGAGCCGAGTGGGCGCATTGGAGACGGAGAGGTCTGAGAGAGCTCTGCTGCTGGAAGAGCAGTTGAAGCAGGAAGAGCTTCAGAGACGGGCCGCTGAGAGGCGAGTGGCGGAGTTAGAGGAAGAAGTTTCCGGGCTCAAAAGTCGCCTGACAAAGTATCACTCAGTGAACGAGGCCTTCTTGGAGAAGGAAAAGGGCGAACACGTTGCACTCACTCCCTTATACCATGAGAAGGTGGACCTGAGGAGAGCTAAGAGAGTGTTAACCACAGATAAATATGAGATGGAAGTGGTGAAGACGAAAATTCGTGAATTTGTAGCTGTAAGTCAGCTCAGGGGAAGCATACAGGGTGAAGAAGCTGGAGGTCAGTTGCCCCTGAAACCTGAGCTGGTTGATCGTCTGGAAACCACTGGTGAGACCGAAACGTCTCTGTACAAGTGCCTTGTAGATGTATCCGAGGATTTGAGGGAAGAATGCACCAGTGAGTCCGTGCATGAGGAGTTTAAGAAGGCCGTGGGAGCCTGTAAGGTGTACTTGACCTCAGAAGCTAAACAGCTGGTGGTCCTGTCCACGACCGAAGTCACAGTGAAGAGGGTGGCTATCCTGAGTGACATGCACTGGCGATGTATTCGCACGAAGCGGTTTCTCCGGTTGAAGACGGAACAAGCCGTTAGACAACTGGAGTTGTTGAGGAAAGCTCACAGTATGCGTGAAGAGGTCATCGGGGTGCCTCATGTTCTGGTGAGGAAGCTCGTTGGGAGAAATAGTCGAGCCATGCAGGTGATGGTCAAGAAGTCTGGTATGGTGAAAGTAAGCAGTCCACGTGATCGTCAGGACTGGATACCAGACGAAGACGGCAAGGTATCATTCTCCGCTGTAAGAACAGAAGAAAGCCTGGGATATATGCGCATGCTGTTGGAGTACCGAGTGACCTACCTGCGAGAGGTAGAACAGTTGAATCTCGCTAGACTGCGAGTGGATAGACAGCATCATCTGAGTAACAGAAGATGGCAGCCGTCTAGAAATTATGAGACCAGACAGAGAAAGGGCCCCCTAAATAACAGAACAGCTATAGCTGGAGTTAGGGACCTTTCAAGATGTCCTGGGAGTAGTGGGCGTGGGTTTAGAGGTAGTGAAACCTCCAGTAACTCAGGTTTGAGCAGCCCATACAAACGACCCAATAGAGGACGGGACATTACGGAGTCGAACCGGACCTTAGATACCAGGGCATGTGAGTCACACCGCTGTATGACTGACCGCTGGGAGCGGGGGAGACCTGACAAGGTTACGACTGACCGCTGGGAGCGGGGGAGAACTGACAAGGTTACAACTGACCGCTGGGAGCGGGGGAGCTCTGACAAGGTTACGACCCGGAAAGGTGACCTGACGAAGTCAGTGACAGTGACAAATGGTAGGTCCCTAAGGAATGGGATAATGTCGTTGACTAAGGTTCCAGGGGATGAGTAGCACAATTGTAAAGTACATGGTCTCTATGTGAGCTGGGGGGGTTATAGTGATTGTGTATATTATGTGTTCAACCCCACAAGTTTGAACAGAGGGGAGGGATATGTAATGCAGCGACTTGCTGGCATTACGGTAATGCTCCAGGATGTGTTTTACCTGACCATGTACCTTCCCCGTCAGGTGACTGGTCACATGACTGTGACATAGCACAGGTCCTGCATGCACAGAATGTCTGTCTGATCACATGACTGTGACATCAGCAAGGTCCTGTCAGTATGTGCGTGTGTGCACGGGATGCATATATAAACCCTGCTTGATGGGAGACAGGTGTGTTCGGTGTGTTGGGCGTGAGGCCTGTTCCCTGTGTGTGTGGGACACCGTGATACTGTGAAGCCTGGCAGCCTGAAAGGTCGAGCCTGGATCTTGTGTTGATGCCAGTGGCTTTGGAAGGCAGCGGCTTGGTGAAGAGTCCGGAAAGGCGCAGACTGGATGTGTGTGAGTGAAACATTCCAGTAGCCTTAGACGGGACGATGGCTAGAGACCCCCACCTGGGAAAGCCTTAAAGCCACAGTGGTGGCGGATTAAATGGACTGCAGCAACTAAACCCGGCAAAGGTAATACACTTTGTTATATGGACACTTAGATAGACATTGCTATAGTGTTACCTTGCTGAAGGCTGTAACTTGGGCCAATTGGGCCTGTCTGCTACTTGAGAGACTCCCGGATGTGAAGTGTGTAAACATGCCGATGATATACTAAGAAGGACTGTGTGATATGCGGTTTATGATAAGATAATAAACTGCTGTATTGAGAAAATACCGGAAGGACATTGCACGTGTGCCTAATTTACCCGGTGCAGCGAGTATCCCCCATTATGATGACTAGTGCTGCCTTACAGTACACATATGTTTGGTATTACCATAATCGTATTGACCTGAAGAATCACGCGGTTGAGTCATTTTTACTCCACAATCAACACCATAAGCAAAACCCCAAAAAACAATGGTGGGATCACGTTTTTTTTCGCCATTTGCAGCACTTGGAATTTTTTTTTTCCCGTTTTCCTGCGTATTGTATAGTAAATTGAATGGTGTTATTCAAAACTGTAACTCATTCCACTAAAACCAATGCCTCATATATCATAAAAGCTTTGCTGGAGAAAAATAAAAAAAAAGTTATGGCTCCAGGAAGAAGGAGAAAAAAATCAAAAACGCAAAAATGAAATATTGTCCTTTCAGGAATAGATTGTTATACATACAGTACAGACCAAAAGTTTAGACACACCTTCTCATTTAAAGATTTTTCTGTATTTTCATGACTATGAAAATTGTACATTCACACTGAAGGCATCAAAACTATGAATTAACACATGTGGAATTATATACTTAACAAAAAAGTGTGAAACAACTGAAAATATGTATTATATTCTAGGTTCTTCAAAGTAGCCACCTTTTGCTTTAATGACTGCTTTGCACACTCTTGGCATTCTCTTGCGCTCCTCAGTGTCAGGCTGGGACGGCATCCAGATGAGCCGAGTCTCTCACGCTCACCGCATGCGCAGGAGAATTTTCCCACGCTGTCAGTGACGTGCATGAGGTGAGCCGAGTTCATTGTCGGCTCATCTGGATGCCGTCACAGCCAGACACTGAGGAGCGCAAGCATGCCTGCGCTTCTCAGTGTCTGCGGGATGACAGGCTGGATGGCAGCGTTCTGCTGCAGTCCAGCCTGTCATCTCGATGTAGCAGAGCTGGAGCTGTCCTGGGAACCATCGAAAGGTAAGGATGATGTTGCTTTATTATTTTTCTTTTATTGCAGGAGATCGTTGGCTTCAGCTGGAATGGGCGTGATGGTAAGTATGGTTTAATTTAGAACAATAAAGAATTGTGTCTTTATTTCAATTAAAGGACTTTATTCTGGGTGTTTGTGTTTTTTTTTAACTTTGACTATGGATGCGCCATTTCTGGGGCGGCTGACGGCTGGTGTTTCTAGCCTGGGAGGGGGCCAATATTCATGGTACCCTTCCTGGGCTATTAATATCAGCCCCCAGCTGTCTGCCTAGCCTTTGCTAGCTATTAAAATAGGGGGGACCCCACGTCATTTTTTGGGGGTCCCCCATTTTAATAGCTAGTAAAGGCTAGGTATTCAGCTGGGGGCTGATATTAGTAGCCTGGGAAGCTCCGTGGGTATTACCCCCTTCCCAGGCTTCAAACATCTGCCCCAGCTGTCTGCTTAACCTCCGCTAGAGACTAAAATTACGGGGAACCCCACGCCAATTTTTTTTTTAATAAATCCTTTATTTTAACACTAAATGACAAGTACAGTAACCAACACTATCACTGTACTTCTTATATATGTGACTGACATGTTTCTATCTATCTAATCTATGTGTGATTCTCTATTCTTTCTATTCTAAATTGTCGGATACCGCTGCTGAATTGCCGGCCGGCTTTTTTAAAGAGAGCGTGCATGAAAACACTATTATTTTTTTAAATAAATCCTTTACACTAAATGACAAGTACAGTAAGCAACACTGTCTCTGTACTTATTATATATGTGACTGACATGTTTCTATCTATCTAATCTATGTGTGAAGCTCTCTTCTTCCTGTTCTAAATTGTCGGGTAGCGGTGTATGCCGCTGATGAATTGCCGGCTTTTCATGTTTCACTGTGAGCACTGTTCCCATCGATTTGGGCAACCACCTCCCCCAATACATTCTACATTATTCTTAGTTGTTTTCCTTCATGTAGAATTAACCTACAAGGAAAGAAAGGGTTTATTTTCATTCCGATATTTGTGTCCCATTGACTTGCATTGGTTTCCGGTATCGGAATCAGCGATATCCGATACTTTTTGAGTATCGGCCCGATCCAATCCGATCCGATATTTCCTGATATCGGAAGGTATCGCTCAGCACTAGGTGTGTCCAAACTTTTGGTCTGTACCGTAGTTCATAGACAAATGGAAGGTAAATTGACCAGTATTATTCATATTGGCATTGACTTATACCAGGGGTCACCTTAGTATGTTTGATGGCGCTCAGAAGAAAAAGGTTTGGAAGTCGTGCTGTAATGGTCAGTGACAGCCCTCTCCTCTATCTATCTCTTCCAGACCTGAAAATAAAAGCGAATGACCCTTTATCCCCATTTCCATCATTGATGGGTGTCCCTGGGACAAATTTTTAAAGGAATATTTTTTACACCTTTTTCAAACAATGTCCAGAGAGAAGTATTTATTGTAAAAAAAAAAAAAAAAAAAAAAGAAGTCCTCTTTGAACCCCTGCTGCTTTGATGTCATCCCTCTGGTGGTCTATCGGGACCTAAACTGAAGATGTCCCATCCATAAGTCACTTGACCACTGAGGCCACAGATTGTCTGCAGAGTCAGGTAATTAATGGATGGGAGGACATCCTACCTGAAGTGGTGGGGGTTCAGAGAAGTAAGTAAGACTTCTTTTATTTTGCAAGCAATCATACCCCTAGACACTTTTAAAACTCCATTCAGACAGATAATGAATGATGCTTACTTGTATGTATCAGCCAGATGATAACAATAATCACGAGCTCTCATGGTTCACATTGTAACCTTATAATGTTCATACCATCAGAAGATTACTGAAGAGATCTAGTGCGAAGCTGTGGCCTCTCCATTTGTATGATTATGGTAATGGCAGAGCTGAATGTGACAGGAGCCCGGTCATGTTGTTCAAAGGAGAAAAGGAACAAACAGGAAGCCAAAAAATCTAGAGGGTAAGGAAGGAACAAAAAAGAGCAGTGATGTCAGGCTTCTATCCAGAAGAATGATCAGTTTGTTCAATCATTAATTAAGAGCTACCAGAAACAAAGGGCTTCTATACTTAGAACAGAAAATTATAAAAACCAAGTAACCCAACTACCTTTGAATATGAGCATTTCTATCAATGCCATGGTTGTAGGTAGAGAGGGTGCAGAAGAAGATATAAAACCTAGACAACAGTGTCTAAGGGGGCCAAATGGACCAAAGGGGGCCCTTTTAAAATTTTGCCTTGTGGGCACTGGAGTCAATACAGTTATAGGGGGCGCCGAAAGCCAAGCACCTTATGTCTGAAATGGCCTAATAGTTCCTCTGCCAAAAAAACAACCCATAATAATAAATGGCACATGGCTCCAATTACTTTAACCCCTAAATGACTGCTGTACCATGTTTTTATGGGGGCCTATAAGAGTAAGCTTTTTAACAGCGGTGCTGCAGAAGTTGCAGTGCTGTGTGTTACGAAATCCCAATGCCCAGACATGGCGGGCTTTGATTCGAAACCAATTTAGTTGATCCTTGACCATTTAACCTTTACAACATGGCATCTAAAGGTGTTAGACGGTAGGAGGGGCTTCCTCTGTAAGGCCATCACCCCTCGCTACCGGCAAAGTGATTGAGGAGATGCTTTCCTATAGTGTCTGGTTGTAGGTTGATTATGTCAAATACAAATGTGCATTAAATTGATAGTTACCAATACCTGGCATCATGGTCAGAATTATTTTACTGGTGGTTAAAACCAGGCTGCTCATACCACAAACACTACAATAATAACTATCATAATCATAGCACATCACTTGTCATTTTTTCTCCATAATTTTGCTAGTACTTATAAGTAACTGATTATAGTTTGTTAATAAATGTAATCTTTTGATTTTGATCATTTCATGGTATGTTGTGTCCAGTATGGTGACTCAGTGGTTAGCGCTGTTGCCCTGGGTTCAAATCTAACCAAGGTCCACCGGTGCAGTTTGAATGTTCTTCCCATACCATGTGGGTTTACTCCAGATACACGGTTTTCTTTCACAAATTTGATGTCTGATACCTTTCTTGATATGCTTGGTCTATTTTAATATGACTCTCAATCTAAAATGGGGTGAGAGCCTTTGATCTAGATTGTAATTACAAAAATGTCTTTAAAGGGGTGTGCCTTGTCTAATGATATTGATTATCTCTCCTTATGGCAATTATTGCAAATATAGGGGTCCTTAGGATAGGTCATCAATATCAGATTGATGGGGGTCCAACACCTAGCACCCCTACCAGTCAGTTATTATGACCTCCAGTGGTGGCCACATATAAACAATAATTGCTGCTCAACAGCACAGCTCTATTCACACTATAGTCAAGTGGCTGCTACTGAGAATAGAAGTTGAGCTGCAGTTTTAAGCAGTGGCCACTATACAGTGAATGGAGCTGTGCGGCTGAGCTCCCCTCACTGATTACACCCGGCCGCCACCGAAGCCGATAACAGCTGATCACAGGCGTTTGCAATCCCAAGGATATCTCATAATTATCATAAGTCTGGACAACCACTTCAATGCTTTAGTTACTCAATTTAACACTTATACTCATCAATCATAATGTTAAATCACTGACGATGAATGAATGAACAAATGAATAAATTATTTTTTGAGACAATGGCATTTGTCATTGAGTGAAGTGAATTAGTGGCAAGTGAACAGTCACTCCTTGAAGCTGGTTTGCTGAAAGATGGAAAAATTGGAAAGGGTCTGGGCAACATTAACATCTGCCAATTTGTGATGACTAGAAAACTGGGTGAAATCATCTCCAAAACATCAAGTCTTGTTTGGTGTCCCCAGTTTACAGTGTTTAATACCTACTAACAGTTGTCCATGGAAGGACAACCTGTGAGCTGGTGAACATGTTATGCGTGCTCAAGGTTCATTGATGCACATGATGGGGCAGAGGCTCGCTCTGTCTAGTCCCACAGATGGGCTGTTTTGTTGATAAGAGAGGTATTCACACACTAATGGTTTTAATGCAACATGAATATACAAATTGTCAAGATATTAAAAAATATTACAAATGTATTTTTTCTATCTAAGATGTTTGAAAACAACAGAGTGAAGTTTTACATGCAGACGGAAGTTTCTGAATTAAGGGAACAAGAAGGAAAGGTATAGCTCTATCTATCTATCTATCTATCTATCTATCTATCTATCTATCTCTGTCTATTATTCATATAATAAACACTTGTATAATAGGTACATTATTGTACATTGTACATGAGATTATTATATACATATTGTAAACTAATTATGTAATTCATCTGTAATTATGCACATTATTTTTACCCCTGTATATACTTAAGTGATCTATGCACTTAAACGCTGCTTGAAAAAGGCTCAGTGCTCCTTTCATTCTTTCAGTATTTATTCTTCCTTTCCTTCCTCTCTCCCTTCCTTCCTTTTCCTTCCCTTCCTTCCCCTCTTTCCTTCCTTTCCTTCATTCCTTCCCTTCCTTCCTCCCTCCCTTCTTTCTTTCCTTCCTTCCTTTCTCTTCCCTTTCTTCCCCTCTTTCCTTTACTTCCTTCCCTTCCTTCCTTCCTCCCTCCCTTCTTTCTTTCCTTCCTTCCTTTCTCTTCCCTTCCTTCCCCTCTTTCCTTTACTTCCTTCCATTCCTTCCTTCCTGTCTGTCTTTCTTCCCTAAACCAAGGGTTTAATCTTCTTTTTGCAGCCTGCAAAGGAGTCGGACATTCTTTCTGAGTTCTCTGCTTTTTGTTTTACTGCATTGAGCTAGATGTTATACTTTGCTTTACACAAGCATTAGGGTATGTGCACATGTTAAGTATTCGCTATAGACATTTCTGTATCAAAAACATGCTTCTTGGCATAATTAAAAAATGTGCATTCTTGCCACGTTTTTACATGCGTTTTCCCCCGATCATTAGAATGAGTGAATAACGCTGCAAAAATCACTGAAAGAATTGACATTCTGCAGATATAATACTTCTTCAAATCTGCAACTAAAAAATTAACAACATACGCATGAGATTGCAGAAATCTCATTCACTTTGTTGGGACAGTAAAATGCTGCATGTTTCAAGGCAAAAATTCATTGAGAAAACATGATATTTGGCCATACCCTTAAACTGAGGCTAAACCATGCATTAGCTTTATGCATGCAACTCCTTTATTCTAATCCTTAATTATAGAGCCGAAGGCTCTGTATGCCACTGCATGGTGTTTCTATGAGAGCAACTCCTCCATAGGGCTTTGTCCCATTGCATTGGAGCCAATTGATGTTCCCCATGTACGATCTATACATAAAGCTTCTATGTATAGCACTGTTTGCTAATAACATACATTGCCCATAGATTCCGAAACAAAAGGAAACATTTAGGCTATGTGCGCACGTTCAGTAGTTGATTGCAGAAATTTCTGCAAAGTTTCTGCATCTCTTGGCAGCAAAAATGCAGAAAAAAAACCCCATGTTTTGCCGCGGATTTTGATGCGTTTTTTATGCGTTTTTGTACAGCAATGAATGCTTTTTGGAGCTAGATAAAGATATTTAAAGAAAGAAACGTGGGACATCGCTTTAACCCTTGGATTACCGTTGGACCTGGGGGTGAGTATTTTGGTTAATTTTAAATGATTAAAGAATTTGTCTGTTTTATTTCAAATAAAGTGTTTTATTCTCAGTGTGTGTGTTTATTTATCTCTTTACTTAGTAATGAGGGTGTCTGGTTGACACCTCTTCATTACTAAAGCCAGGGTTAGGTGTCAGCGACACCTAATCCCATTAACCCTAATCCCATTACTCGTAATGCTGCACTTGTGTTGTCAGTATATGTGGATCCACCGCATGTAATGTCATTTCAATCTGTCAAAATCTGCAGCGGAGACTAACGTTTCTGCTACAGAAATTGACATGCTGTGGGTGAGTTTGGGTACTTGCCATGATCAGGAAATGTTGCGGGTTTGATTCTGCGTATTTATGCAGCGTCAAACCTGCAGTGGCCAGATGTTATAGCATAGTGGATCGTATTTTCAGAAATCCCATGTCCACTATGCATGCATCTGAGGCTGCAGATCACCCGCAGACACTGACATGTGGCACGTCTTTCAGGACCACAGCATGTCAAATTCTCTTTAACCACTAGAATGTACTGAATGCAGTAAATCCACATGGTTCAGTGAACACATACAGATTAAACTGCGTTCAATAGAACACAGCATTTTGGACATAGCAAAAATATGCCCTTAAATTTAAAAAAATGTCTCCCACGTAATTTTCATAACCAGCAGAGGGAAAGCCAACCACTTGGGGCTGATATTACTAGCCAGGGAAGGGGCCATTAGCCAAAAATGTTCCCTGGCTATTAATAACAGCCCACAGCTGTTTGCTTAGCCTTCACTGGCTAGATTACAAAGGGACCCCAGAAATAAATTGATGTAGGGTTCCCCTATAAAATCTAGCCAGCAAAGGTTAGGCAGACAGCTGCGTGCTGATATTAATAGTCAGGGAAGGGGCCATGGATCCTGGCCCCCTCCGAGGCTGATAATATCAGCTCTCAGCGGCCCCAGAAATGGCACATCCATAAGATGCGCCAAATCTGGGCTTAGCTTTCACTCTTCCCACTTGCCCTGGTGTGGTAGCAACTAGGGTAACACGGTCTGGGTTCATGTCAGCCTTGTACTGGCAGCTGACATGAAGCCCAGGTTAGTAATGGAGGGCATCTATAAGATGCCCCCCATTACTAACCCCATAGTAAAGTTTTTGAAATAAAGACACAGTCAGAATAAAGTCTTTTATTTTAAACAAAAATTACACACAGTTTTAATCATTTATTTAAAGATAAAATACACTGTATACTCACCTAACACCCATTCCGCTAAAGCAACTGTCACCTGTAAAAAAACAAAAATAAAGAACAACCATATCCCTCACCTGTCCGCTGTGATGACATAATCCAGTGTCCCACGATGATCTGGTGTGACTGTTCTAGCGGATAGCACTCTATACACTGACCGGAGTGTATAGCGCTGAGCCGCCTGGAGTGAGGTCACTTGAGTTCAATCAGCTGATAAGTTCAGTACTCACGCAGCACTGGTGCCATAAGTGAGGTCACCGGAGCTCTCAGCTGATTGAACTCCAGTCACCTCTGTCCCGGCACCTCTTCGCTAAACACTGCCGGGAGTGATCGTGCTTCTGTCAGTGTATAGAGTGCTGCCCGGTGATTGGATTGCCGTGGGACACTCGTGTTGACGGCGGTAGGTGAGTATGAAGGTATGAAGTGTTTTTTTTTACACAGAGCACAGACGCCGGCTAAGGAGATTACTTCTCCCCTCAGCTGCGCCTGCTCCCACTGTTATCAGCAGGAGCAGCCATAGGATGATAGGTGAAGTAGTCTCCCGCGGGCAATTCTTTGTGTGTTTTTGCCTCTTTTTTGACTAATTGACTTGAATTGAGTCAGTCAAAAATGCAGCAAAAATCCACAGCAAATCCGCAAATATTTTCATACCTGAATTTTGCTGCAGATTTGACTGACTTAACTGAAGTCAATGGGTGAAAAATGCTGAAAAAACGCACAAAGAATTGACATGCTGCAGATTTAAATGCAGTGACAATTCTCACAAGAAACTTCCATATCATGTGCACATCACTTCAGGATTGCCATTACATTAGCCGGCACAAGGATTCCCTAGCGTTTTTGGCCTATTTCCGCACGGCAAAAACGCACTGAAAACGCACCAAAAACACACAGTGTGCACATAGCCTTATTATAGAAATTATGTTCTTTGTAGAGTCCTTCTCCAGCCAAAGATGTAGTGGACTATACTGTTGAAAAAAATATATACTGATGATGATTCCCTGTACAAGCTCAGAGGCCAAGAGTAACAAGTGTCAACATAGCCAAATACAGCATGTGATGGAAAAGGCCACAGTTCTTTTCATTACAGATTTTGTCTTAATTCATTCAGACTTTGAAGTTGTCAGTGCTGTTTTTTTTCTTCTTCCATTAACGGGAATCTGTCAACAGGTTTTCACTATGTAATCTGAGTGCAGCATGGTGTAAGGGCTGAGTGCCTGAGTCTATTGATGTGTCACTTACTAGGCTGCGTGTTGCTGTTTCAATAAAATCTGTGTTTTCTCAGCAGATTATCACTACAGGACTAAGTGTTTCAGGCTTCCTAGTCATCTGCTCTGTGTAAACACGCCCCACCGCTTTCTGCCAAGGCACAGTATACACAGAAAGCTGACAATCAGTGGTGTGGGCGGGGTTATAAAGGGCTCAGCATTCTGAGTACTGCGGTATCTGCACCAGAGAAAACAGGGATTGTATCAAAATGACAACATGCAGACCAGCAAGTGACACATGGCTGAAATCAGAGTCTCTGCCCCTACATTATGTTTCTTTCAGATTAAATAGCAGAAACCTGGTGACAGATTCCCTTTAAAAAAAAATTACACTATTTAGAAATCAATACTCAAATATAGTGGAAGGTACAGAAAATTATAACTATAGTTTTACTAAAATTATTTGGCCCCAAGTCAGTTTTGATGAACAGTGCACTGGAGTAAGATGCACAAAATTCACTCAGGGACTGGTGTATATTTATGTCATAATTTTTGTAACTTTTGTGGTAAAAATTATGATAAATTTGTCAACCGGGCACAACACGATCCTCCTGTTAAGCTCCTCCCTTTTTTTTGCCATATTTAAAACTATTTTACACACAATTTTAGCAAAAACTATCTGATAAATCAGGGCCTTGCTGTGTCATTTTGTCTTTTTATTCTCCATGGCATGACATGTACAATGTTATGCATTTCAGCTAAAAGAAGTGGTGCTGAAAAGTGGGAAGGTTCTACGAGCTGATGTTTGTGTCATTGGAATAGGTAAGATGTACAATGAGTAGAACGTAATGGCACTGAACTGTATCAATTAAAATAATAATCTTTCTATTTAGTGAATTTAGGACTAATTCAAGCAAATGCATAGCGACATATTTTATTGATCATATGTTGGCCTGACCACAGATTCTCAAACCAAACAAGCAGTTTTGACTCTTTTTGCTAAACTTTTACAGCTGAGAGTGACTGCAGAGCGCAGGTGAATAGGGAAGTAACAGGCTTATCCCTACAATTGTGTTCAACAGAAATCAATGTAGACTCTGGAACTTGTATGTACTGGGTAAGATGTGGACATACAATAAGGTCCAGAAATATTTGGACAGTGACTGAATCTTCATGACACTATTTTTTATTTCAAGTGAAACAACTGAGATACAATTGAAGTGTAGACTTTCAAATTTAATTAAAGGGGTTGAACAAAAATATCCTGTGAAACATTTAGCAATTGCAGCCATTTTTTGATGAAGCCTCCTCATTTCAGGAGCTCAAAAGTAATTGGACAAATTAACTTTACCATAAATAAAATGTTCATTTTTAATACTTTGTAGAAAATCGTTTGCAGGCAATGACTGCTCGAAGTCTGGAAGCCATGGACATCACCAAATGCTCGGTTTCCTCCTTTCTGATGCTTTGCCAGGCCTTTACTGCAGCTGACTTCAGTTGTTGCTTGTGTATGGGTCTTTCTGTCTTAAGTTTTGTCTTAAGCATGTGAAATGCTGCTTGATGGGGTTGAAATCTAGTGATTGACTTGGCCATTGCCAAATATTCCACTTCTTTGCCTTAAAAAATTCCTGGGTTGCTTTCGCATTATGTTTTGGGGCATTTTTTTGGGTCAAGGGCAGCATGGTGGCTCAGTGGTTAGTACTGCAGCCTTGCAGCGCTGGGGTCTTGGGTTCAAATCCCACCAAGGACAACATCTGCAAGGAGTTTGTATGTTCTCCCTGTGTTTGTGTGGGTTACCTCCGGGTTCTCTGATTTCCTCCCACACTCCAAAGACATACTTAAAGGGAATTTAGATTGTGAGCCCCAATGGGGACAGTGCCAATAATGTCTGTGAAGCGCTGTGGAATTAATGGCACCATATAAGTGAGTAAAATTACTAAATAAATAAATGGTCATTCTGTGAAGCTCTGTCCAATCAACCTTGCTGCATTTGGTTGAATCTAATCAGAAAGTATCGCCCTGTACACTTCAGAATTCATCCGGCTGCTTCTGTCTTCAGTCAAATCATCAATAAACACTAGTGACCAGTGCCATTGGAAGCCATGCATGCCCATGCCATCACACTCCTCCACCATGTTTTACAGAGGATCTGGTGTGCTTTGGATCATGGGCCGTTCCAAGCCTTCTCCATACTTTCTTCTTCCCATCATTCTGGTACAGGTTCACCTTAGTTTCATCTGTCCAAAAAATGCTTTTCCAGAACTGGACTGGCTTCTTTAGATGTTTTTTGGCAAAGTCTAATCTGGTCTTTCTATTTTTGAGGTTGATTAATGATTTGCACCTTGTGGTCAATGCTCAGTATTTGCTCTCATAAAGTCTTCTCTTTATTGTAGATTTAGATACTGGAACACCTACTTTCTGGAGAGTGTTCTTCACTTTGGTGGATACTGTGATGGGGTTTTTCTTCAGCATGGAAATGATTCTGCAATCATCCACCATTTTTGTCTTCTGTAGAGGTTCAGGCCTTTTTGAGTTTCCAAGCTGTACCAAACTGTTGATTTGGCCACTTCCAACATTTCTGCTATCTATCTCATGGATTTCTTCTTTTTTCAGCATAATGATGGTCTGTTTCTCTTACATTGAGAGCTACTTTGACTGCTTTGACTGCATGTTGTGGGTTCACAGCATCAGCTTCCACATGCAAATGCCACATCTGGAATCAGCTCCAGACCTTTTACCTGCTTAATTGATGACGGATAAACAAGGGAACAGTGCATTCAGCCCATTAAAGAGCTTTTGAAATAATTGCCCAATTACCTTTGGTCCCTTTAAGCAGAGGCAGCTACATATTAAAGAGCTTAAACCCTTCCAACAATTAGGATGTGAATATCCTCAAATTAAAGTGGAGAGTCTGAACTATAAGCCCATGTTGATTATAACTGTATCTTGAATATGTTTTGGTAAACAACTAAAATGCCAAAACTTGTGTCACTGTCCAAATATTTCTGGACATAACTGTATATGCAAAATATACAGTTGTGGCCAAAAGCTATGAGACTAAAACAAATTTGGGTTTTCACAAACTTTGCTGCTTCAGTTTTTGTAGTGGCAGTTTGAATTAACTCAAGATTGTTGTGAAGAGTGATCAGATGAATTGCAAAAAATTAGAAAGTTATCCCTTCTACTGCAAATTAACTTAAATAAACACTCCCAAGAATTTGTTACTTCTTAGGCTATGTGCCCACGATGAGGCGTATTTTTGCTGCGTCCAATCACGCAGGGGATCTGCATGTGTTCATTGAACACATGCGGAGTTACTGCATCCAATACATTCTATTGGGGAAATTTCTGTTGCCATCTTGTGGCTCCTAAAGCCGCGGCGCCGGTGAGTTTACTCGGCGTCAAAAAGAAGTATAGTGAGCATGGGATTTCTATAAATCCCATCCACTGTGCTTCTAATATAGAATGCAACATTTTGGACACAGCAGAGGTGAGCTTTGTCAAAACGCTGCCATTACGGATCGTGGGCACGCAGCCTTAAACCCGTCTAAATGTATATGTAATATATTTTAAGTGCAAAAAAATACTCACTGATCACAATCTTCCCCCATTTCCAGTGCCGCTCTTCTTCTCACTCATGTGACTAGCTGGATCACAGTGAGGTTTGTGTGACCCAGCGGTCACTTTTACAATATAAACCTATGGAGCCTTACTATGACGGTCCATAGGCTTACATTGTAAAAGTGACTTCTGCATCACACTTAAACCCCTGTGTGATACAGCGAGCCGGAATTTCAGTCACATGAGTGAGAACAGGATCAGGTTGGTAGGAAGAAACCAGCTAAGAACATTGATCGGTAAGTTTTTTTTTTTTGTAATTGCACTGCATTACATTGAACATGTCTAGGGAATAAAAAAAAATCTTGAGAGTGCTTCTTTAATCACCAAAAACCTTGTTTTTCACTGAATTTCAGCCCTACCACTAAATGGCTTGCTTACATAATTTCAGTGATCTTTTCGTTAGTTCAGGAGAAAGTACTAATGAGGACAAGGTAGCTGACACCAGTCTGTGATGATGATTGAATTGAAGCAGACTAGAAAAACTGGAAGGACAGAAAGGGCAAATAGGGTCTTATCTGATAACGAAGTGGTGTAAAATGTTATAGGTATTCTCACCTGATGGGTTGGGCCAGTACGGAGATATGTTGCAGTAAAAAGTGGAGTACGGTGGTTCAGAATCCGCGCTGCCCACTGGTTCAAATATGTGATCACACCGGAAGGTGAAGCATGAATGCGGTTTATTTTTTCATCGCGTTTCAAGGTTTTCAAAACCTTGTGGGCAGCACGGATTCTGAACCACTGTACTCCACTTTTTAATGCTGATTGAATTATAGGAGCAGGTTAGTTTCTTTAAATGAGGGCTGGTGCTAAAATCACTGTCTTCTTCTGTTAACCATGTTTACCTTTGAGGAAACCTGTGCAATCATCATTTATTTGCATCAAAAGGGATTAAAAGGCAAGAACATTGTTGTTTTTGTGATTGCCCTTAAATCAACCATTTATCATCAAGAACATCAAAGAAAGAGGTTCAACTACTTTTAAGACGGCTTCATGATGCCAGAAAGTGCCAACTCACAATTTAGCTTAAGAACACTGCCATGAATAAAGAATGGTATCTAAACATCCTCCAAAAGCAACTTTTCCCAATGATCCAGGAACAATTTGTTGATGAACAATGCTTCCAGCATGATGAAGCACCATGTCTTAAGGCGAACTCCTAAGGAAACTCCCCAAATCTTAATACCAATGAGAACTTGTGGTCAACTCTCAAAGAGTCCGCGGACAAACAAAAACACAGAAATTGTGATAAACTCCAAGTGTTAATTAGGCCATAACAGGTTACCATCAGTCAGGATTTGGCCCAGGATCTGATATCCTGCATGCCAGGATGAATTGCAGAAGTCTTGAAAAATAAGGGTCAACACTGTATATATTGAGTTTTTGCATAAACTTGATGTATTTGTAAAGAAAGGTTTAAAAACGTATGAAATTGTTATAATAGTACTTCAGTAACCATAAAAATATCTGCGTAAAAGATCTAAAAACCTTGAAGCAGCAAACTATGTGAAACACAAAATTTGTGTCAGGCTTAAAACTTTTGGCCATGACTGTACTGAAACCGATCATGCAATCAATATATGCCTTAAAAAAGAGATTTTTGCCATACCCCCGGATACTACAAATTGGCATAATGTTTTTATTGCTCTTTTACTTACAGAGAAATACAGTATTAAAAAAATCAATACATACCTCTTTTTTTTTCTTTTTCTTTATGAAAAACAACTTGCTGTTCCTACAGAGAATGCAACTGTTAATGTTGTGTGTGGTAGCTTCAGTTAAAAGAATAACCTAATTGCAAAATTTACCTTTATTTTAGGAGCAAGTCCAGCTACAGGTTTTCTAAAACAGAGCGGCATTACCATTGATTCCAAAGGATACATCCCAGTTAACAAGGTAAAGCTGCATTTTAAGACTTATTTGTGATTAAATAGTTTATCCACTTTCAGAAAAGTTCTATCTCCAGGTGAAGTTTGTTGTAAAAAAATCAAACTGCGCTTTACTCACTCTCCTTGGGGAGAGTCTCAGCCTCTGCATCGGCCTTTCTTGTTTGACTCCAGAGCTGTAGCTAATCAATAACCTCAGTGACTTTAACTGTCTACACCAGCTGATCCGCTGAGCTTAGTGATTGACTGCAGCGCTGACGATGTGATGTCAGCGCTATAGACAAACTACAGATGCCATAGCAGTGGTGGAGACTTGGTGCTAGACTCGAGGAAGGTGAGGAAAGCACAGGATTTTTGTTTTTTTTTAACATGAAGATGTCGTGAGTTTTCGTTTTGTATTAATAATTATTAATTACATAATCAATTATTTTTAATACAAAATTAAATTCATTTTCTTCAGCCACTGGGGATTGCCATTTGCATTTGCTGGTGTGTAAGTGTCTGAGCATGACACTTACACACCTCAAATACGGCAGCCCCTGTACATAGCAGTCTGCAGTTGCTCTCCGACCACATCTCCTAGACTCTGGCTGCCTCAAGTTGTGACCTGGGTATGCCCCCTGGGCTGTCCAGGTCTCAGCTGTGGGAGGAGATCCGCGCCATTTTGTTGTAACCCACAGTTAAGCTGTAAGTTCCAGTTTCCTACTGTTTCCCCCTGTCACCGCTCAGTGCAAGCGACAGGAAGTGCCGGGATGTGGAGGCCTGGGATGAGTTGAGTATCTGCGGCGGCGAGCGTTGTTCACAGCCTAGAATTAGCAGTATGATAATAGGCTACTGATCACCGCTCCCCACCGCCTCCATGTTCAGAGCATAGCAGTGTACTACTCATGCTGCTGTGCTCTGATCACTGAAACAAAACTATACAAATTTCATTGTAAGTATCTGAAGAAAGCTTACAGTGACATAACAGACCATGTATCTAATGCCAGCCTATGGGATCCTATGGGATCTTTTTTAGTCATGCTCTGTGTGACCTGTGGAGTGGTCACTTTGCAGAGGAGAAAGGAGTGTCCATCACCTATTTTGGAAGATGTAGTCCTATAAGTGTTATGTTTCATGATAACTTGGCCTGTAATGAAAATGAAATGACTTTTGAGAAGTGATCTTTCCAAGTGTCAGCCCTTTGTGATCTTCAGTGTAAAAAGTTTTTACACAAGTTTCATCGATAATGATATGGAAAATTAGCAAAACATCACCAAAAATTTTAAAATTTGTTTAGCATGCCAAATTAGTTCTTAGCAAGTCATTTTCTAACAACACATTCCTATTAATATGGCCTAGAATACGAAAATGTATTCCTTAGAAATACCACTTTTGATCTTTTGTTCCTACGATCCTAACTTTTCCTCCAGCTCTGATATCATAAAGATGAAGCATTGTACATCAATTCCACTCTAAGTCTGTAGTGTATATTTGTGCCAAAGAAGGTATTACTTATTGCAGAAGAAGTTAAAACTAATTAACAGGGTTATCCGGGACTATTTTATCTTTCTGTTATGGGCCTAGGAACTGAAAATCAGCTAGTTGCTAACTACCTGCCTTTTGTACCCAGCGCTGATCTCTGCCAGCACAGAGTGATCACAGACCGTTACTGCTGGCGATTCTGCGACTTCCAGTGACATCACATCAACAGAGCAGCTGCTTCTCTTCCGCTCTGCTCTGTTGACAGGGAGTGCTTTTCAATGTCATGGTGATTGACAGCCGGCTCCCCGCTGCCTAACTGCGAGGAGCCGGCTGTCAATCAGCATAACGTCAGCAGTCACACTTCGCTGACAGAGCAGCCAGGAAGAGGAAGAGCTGCTCTGTTGATGTGAAGCAGCAGAATCATGGGAAGGAACCATCTGTGATTGCTCTGAGTCAATGCTGGATAGATGAGGCAGGTAGTTAGCCCCATGAGGAAAAATAAAATAGTCCCGGACAACTCCTTTAATTCCTATATGATATGACGCATAATGACATTATAGAAAATCATTTCCTTTTCCTCTAGATGATGCAGACCAATATTCCCGGTGTCTTCGCTGCAGGGGATGTTGTAACTTTCCCATTGGCTTTCCGAAATAACAAAAAAGTTAATGTTCCTCACTGGCAGATGGCACACATGCAAGGTAATCATAACTATAGTGTATTAAAATGATCTCCAACTCAAGCATCTAGGAGCCATATAACGAGAGAATATAGCAACTCAGAGCTTATGCAAATGTAAGTTTCTTGTGTTTAACTCAAGTATATGAGAATACCGAGACCAGACATTTTGGCCTGCCCGCTGCATAAAATGGACTTTACCACCTTAGTTGATTGACCAGGCCACATTTTTCAAATCTGATGTGTCACTTTATGTGGTAATAACTGGCATGTAGTAACATATCTCAGTGATTCTGAGACTGTGTTTTTCGTGACATGTTGTACTTCATGTTAATGATAAATTTAAGTTGATATGTTTTGCGTTTATTTATGACAAAAATTATAAAATAATGCACTTTTGAATCTTTGAATTTAGATAGTCATACTACAGAAAAAGTTAATAAATTCCATTTATGGTATATCTACTTTACATCAGTATCATTTTTTAAATGTCACTTTATTTTGCTAGAATATTTGAAGCGTTAACAGCAATTTTTTCAAGGTACTTTACAAAAGTAATTTTTTTAGGAACCTATTCAGTTTTGAAGTAACTTTGAGGGGTTTATATATTGGAAAACCCTCAAAAGTGATTTAATGGGTTGGGAGATTTTCCCAGTGTGTAGACACAGTGTTAAAGCCGCTTTACGTTGACAAGTTTTGCTACTTCCAATAATTTCTAAATATATGTTAGTGAACCAAATCAATTGTGGCATCATACAAACTGGCTTCTAATGGAAATAAATATGATCTTGGAATAATCTTACTAAGCGTTATAGACTATGTACTGATTATCAAAGTTGTGCTTGGTGTAGAATGTCTGCAAGAAAACATTGAGGTTATTTAGATAAGAAAAAGAGAAAAAAAGAATTCATCTAGTGATGGTTTAAAGGTGGAAAAATATGTTTTGTTAGTAATTATATATCAGGATTCAGAGAAATAGTGTTACATATCATTAAAATAATAGTGAATATTAATGAATAGTGCCTCGCCTGCGGCTACTGTCTCTTGCCGCGATATACATACACACATAAATTTTAAAAGCAGATCATTGTGTCTGGTCCTTGAGGCTCAGACCATTTTGTGGATTAGACTCAACCAATAAAGGATCCATTAAAAGGGATTTCCGGTAAAGACTTCCGGTTCCTGCCCTGGCCGCTGCAGTGGTGTAGGAAATCAGCTCCCGCAAACCCCGCCATCACAGCGACTAGTTCAGGAGAGATGCTGCTGGAGAACAGAGAGGATTGCGGCAGGAAGGGGGAGAAACAGACAGCGGGCAAGAGAGACAGAGAGGAGATAAAAGGAAAGTCCTGGATGCAACACGGGAGTCATGCATAGCAGCAGGGGACAGCCTAGCAGAGGGCACCATGGAAGACTATGAGGGAGATAACGACGTGGCCTTCGGTGCAGAGTGGGGGGAGGAGCAAACCCCTCATGCAGAAAGTGCCTGGCAGGGAGAACGCAGCCAGAGCACTACTGATTCAGCCTTATCAGCATGGGCAGATGAAGGTACTGAGCATAGGAAAGGGAAACGCAGAGGCACTAGCCACAAGGTCAATATCGGGAACAAACCCCATGAGTGCATCATAGACTATGACAAAATGGCCAGCGAAGTCGCAGCACGTATTTCACAGGACATTAAACAGACCATAACCTCAGCAATACAAGCCCCCCTGTCCAAGATGGAGGCTAGATTTGAGATGCAGGACAATAGGATGCGTGAGGCTGAAGAGCGAATAGCACACTCAGAGGATGTAATAATGTCTATGTCAAACAAAATAAGGGCCCTGAACAATCTAACAGACATTCTCAGAACCAAGATGGATGACCTGGAAAACCGCACCAGGCGGAGCAGTTTAAGAATTGTGGGCCTCCCAGAATCAGTAACGGCGTGGCAGTTAGACAACATCTTCGAGGTTGAGCTACCTCAGGCACTAGGTATTAAACATAACTGTCGAGTAGAGAGAGCACACCGTGTAGGCCCTCTGAGAGATCAAGATGGAATGAGAGGCAATATCAACTCCGATAAGAGACAAGTACCATATCCAAGACCCAGACAGGCCATTGCCAAGTACTTGGATTATAAGCACAAGAAAGAGATTCTAAAAGCATTCAGGGAAAGGCGCCGCACACTACAAATCAATGGACACAAAATTCTGGTCTTTGGAGACTACTCGGCGAAGGTGACGAAGAAAAGAAAGGCATTTAGCAGGGTATGCACGGCTCTATACCATAAAAAGATACTTTTTCAACTTCTATACCCCGCTACACTAAAGATGAAGGGTCCAGATGGTACTTTCAAGTTCTACAAGGATCACATAGAAGCAGAAAGACTGTACCTATCGGAGAGAGAGAAAACCGGGGAGACACCGAGAAGAGGGAACGACGTCAGTCCAAGAGAGTTAAGGAACAGATCGCAGGCCGAGAGAGATGCAGACGGAGGCAGGCCTGGGGAACAAAGATCGCCAGTTGGAGCTCACAAGGCATCAAATAAAGGCCCCTGAAGAAGATTCAGGAAAGATAAAGACATTGCTACGTGTTGACTAAGCTTCGACGGCAGGAAGAAGGAAGAAATCTGGACGAAATATATATATATGTTTCTTTTCTTTTTTTTTTTTAACATGATCTGTTGCTCTTCGTTGGACAAATCTCGAGAAAAATCGTATAACCTTTTCTTTCTGAAATTGAAAGTATAAGAGATTGGGAGGGGGAGGAAGAGGAGGGGGCTGAAAAGGGCAGAACTCGGAGAAAGATACAAGAATAAGAATGAAGGGGCTATGGGATGCAGGTTGTGTGGCCAAAATGATGGAAGTTGCAAAAAGATATGTAAAATATTACAGTTATGTTTATGGGGAAGTTGTCGATATATTTGGGGGAGGGAGGGAAAAACTGCAGCTCTATTACCAATCAAAGGTCAGACATTAGGATTGTAAAACTCTCGCAGAAATTTTGAGATAAGAACAACATACCACTAGACTATGGTTAAGATCATACAGTATCATGGAACGTTAAAGGACTCAGGTCCCCGGGAAAGAGAGCAATGGTTCTAAGACATTTGAAGAAACTGAAGACAGACAAAGCCTTACTGCAGGAATCACACTTGGGGAGAAAAGACTTTTTCAGGATGCAGAAAACATGGGTGGGTTCAATATATGGATCTCCGGCACAAGGGAGGAAAGCCGGCACATTGATACTTATGAGCAAGCACTTTAACCACTCTCTTATTCTACAAGATGACTCGGAGGGAAGGTGGCAACATTTAGTGATTACAGGGCCATCAGGAACTCTGAGCATACATAATGTATATGCACCTAACACAAAACAAGAGGAATTTTTTAGACAATTGGAAACAAACATTGCTAAAGATAATGAAACACACATAATAGTCGGAGGGGACTTTAATGGGGTTCCTAGCCACAGGGAAGATAGGAAAAAGAAACCAGGAAAGACTTTGATGATAGGAGAGAATGATGGACATAAAGACATGCCGTGGGAGGGTTTGGGTCTAAAAGACGTCTGGAGGTTACAACATCCAAGTGAGCGGGAATTTACCCACTACTCACATCCACATGATAGCTGGTTGCGTATTGACCAAATCTAGATGAGTGACTCTCTGATTCCTAGAGCATATGAAAGTCTGATTGAAGATGTGATATCTGACCACAGTCCAGTCAGTGCTAAGATACAGGCTAGATGTCAAAGGGAGACAGATATCTTGTGGCGGTTCCCGACGTTTTTACTTAGAGAGGAGAGTTTTCACAGGATACTGAAGGAATGGTGGGTAGAGTATGCAGAAACTAACAGAGAACATGAATTAAATGTCCAACTATACTGGGAAACAGCTAAAACAGTTTTGAGAGGACGCCTAGTGGGGTATGGGACCACGTTCAAAAGAAAAACAAATGAGCAATATACTAAGACCAGCGGTCTTTTGAGGGAAGCATACACAGCATTCTTGGCGAACCACTCCACCCTGACAAGAGAGAGATGGATAACAGCAAAAAAAGAGTTTCAGCTTTGGGCGGAGAGAAAAGAACAAATGACTAAAGAACAACAAGAGGTAGATCTAAATAGGTTTGGTGGCAAGGCAGGGAAGATGCTAGCTAATCTGGCAATTGGACGTAGACCCCTGACATTAATTCCTAGCCTGAATAAGAAAACATGAGGCACCACTTCAGATCCTGGGGAGATAAGTAAGATCCTGGGCGATTACTATAGAAATCTGTATGATGCAAAACAAGAGGAAGGGGGAGGGGGGGGGGGAGTTAAAGAAGACACACATGCAAAGTTTTACTGCACAGAAACTAGAGTTTTTGAATGCAGAGATCTCGGTGGAGGAGGTTAAGAAAGTGATTTGGGGACTCAGAAATGGCAAGGCCCCGGGACCTGACGGGTTTGTAGGAGAATTTTATAAGGCCCTAGGAGAACAAGTATCGCCGGTGCTGACGGGCTGGTTTAACACAATAATGGGAAGAGAGGCATTATCACAGTATGCCAATTTGGCTTACATAAAACTACTGCCAAAAAACGCCAAAGACTTAGATGATCCCTCCAATTACCGACCGATATCGCTTATTAACCAAAACCTAAAAATGTTGTCGAAGATCATGGCTTATCGGTTAGCAGTGGTCTTGCCTAGAATAATTATGCCTCACCAAGTAGGTTTCGTGAAGAGACGATCCGCCGTAACGAATATTAGGAAGGCCATGTTGATTATGGATGTGGTGAGAGGGGGACAGATAGGGGGCCTTCCAGCCATGGTTACGCTATATGCTGGAAAAGCTTTTGACAAGATACAGTGGCCATGGCTGGATCAGGTCCTGGATAGAATAGGTTTGAGAGGGGCAATGCGCACTTTCATTCAGGTTCTCTACTCCAACCCCCAGGCGAGAATATACACGCCGGGGTTTCTGTCGGCCATCTTCCCTCTGAAGAAAGGGACACGTCAAGGATGCCCGCTATCGCTTCTACTATTCAACATGGCTATAGAACCGCTCTCAAGAGTCCCAAATGGTGGGGACAGCTTTGAAGGTATACCAATAGGTGGTAGGGAGATAAAGTCGGCACTGTTTGCCGACGATATTATCTTATTTATGAAAGACCCAAGAAAGGATTTAGGGAATACGCTAATTTTAATGGAGAAATTTGGAGATTTTTCAGGCTTTTAAATTAATAAAAAGAAATGCGAAATTCTGTTACTTAATGATGAAAGGAAAACGGAGTGGCGAGCTGACATGTGTGGGATCCCAGTTGCGAAAACATCCATTAAGTATCTAGTGGTACATCTGGGCCGCGCCGCAGATACAGTATACAACCTAAATTATTCGCCTCTAATATCCAAAATGGAGAAGCAGTTGCAGGGTTGGAATGGTCTGCCACTACCCTTGTTAGCAAGAAATCACCTAATTAAAATGATGTGCTTTCCAAGATTGCTATACCCCTTACAGACAATTCCTTTACTGCTTAAACGCAAAGATATTTGTAGACTGCATAAAGCATTCACATCTTTCTTGTGGAAGGGAAAGAAAATTAGGATTAGTTTAAACACTCTAATGCAAGCTCCTGAGCGGGGAGGGCTAAACACTCCTAATGTCAGAGCATACAACTTAGCCTGCCTCACCAGACACGCAATAGATTGGCTTAGGGGATCGGAGAGACATTCGGACATTAAATTAGAGGATGAGTTCTGTAGTCCTTGGACCCTGGCCTCGCTGCTACATTCCCCTATGTCGTGTATTAGCCCAAAAATTAGAAATTCCATAATATGTTGCGACACGCTGTTAACTTGGACAGCAGTACGGAAAAAGATGGGGCTTTCGTGGAAAGTGTCCAAATACCTGGAACCTTGGGCATATCCGAATTTTAAGCTGGGAAAGGAAAATAAACTCTTTCAGGAATTGAAGGAAAAAGGGGTGAGACAAATGAAAGATATCATGCATGTGACAGAAAAGAGATGGATGACTGAGAGGGAAGTGGTGGAACGATTTAATCTAAGTCCCTTTCAAAGCATACAATACTTACAGTTTAAAGGTTGGATTATGAAAGAATTGTGCTCGATTGAGAAGGAGTTATGTAAAAATGTTATAGACAAATTACAAGAGGGTGATCTGTATGCTCTGAATGTATCAAGAATCTACGGCACATTGAGAGAAACTCTATCCCCGACAGGTGAGCAGACAATTTTCAAGGGTTGGGTGAAACAGCTTAATGACCCGGACATAGCTGATCAGATTCTACAAGGATGGGCAACAATGAAAAAAAACGTGATTAATGAGGCTTGGAGAGATACCCAATTTAGGATTATTCATAGGGCCATTTATGGGTTCAATGTCCCGATTCAAGGGGAGGCTAGAGGTCGACGGAGGAACTGCCCGAAATGTCAAGAAGATCGCACTGACTTGTTTCACGGGTTATGGAGTTGTAAAACAATCCAAATTTTTTGGAAGAGTATTAGGAGCCTGGTTAAGAGGACCTCGGGGGGACATTGGGCATTGGATCCATACTTCTGGATTTTTCATTACAGAGGAGAAGGGTTTGAAGGGGAGGATATAGGTCAACTGGGGCGCAGACACACTCTAATACACAGTATTATAATTTTGGCAAAAAAATGCATTCTTCGAAACTGGATATCGGAGAAGGCTCCCTCCGTGAAGAAAGTGTTGTCCAATCTAAAACAACTGATGTTTTTAGAAAAATTGGAGGCAGAAAAGCATAAGACTAAACTGACCGGGAAATTCTTTGAAAAGTGGAGACAGTTCCTAGAAAGGAAATGCTCACGAGAGGAAATCATTGGGTTGGTTCAGCCATTTGCTCATTCCGAGTGGTATCTATTAAACGACATTCAAGGCACTTTGGAGATTCTGAAGGTCTAGTCGGGTGGTTCTGAGACACTTGTAACCATGAAACATGGACAATAGGACGGATAATATTGAGACCGAAATAGAGTTGCTTGGGTAGATGAGAGTTTTACATCAGATTTGGAGGACGTTATACATTATCTAAACTGCTGCATTTCGGGAGGGGAGAAGGGTAGGGGGGATTTTCTATCTTTGAGTATTCATGTAAAGCTTTGATATGAAGTCTTTGTACTCATGCTTTGGTCAAATGTTAAAACCTTTAATAAAAATGATTGTTCAAAAAAAAAAAGGGATTTCCATCCATGTTTAATCTATTTTTTACTGATTCATTGCTACGAGTCAATGGATTAAAGAAGTTAAAAAGTTTCCCTGCTTCGGTTTGTGTTTTCAGTTTGTTTTCCACACCAACAGCACACAGACCCAATGCTAGCCTATGTGCTAGCTCATTTAAAAAAAATTGCAGCATGTGCAAGACTGGTCTGGTTTACCGATCAACCTAGGTCATTTATATAGCAGGCAGCTCCTGCATTTGTACGCTATGTGAAGGTGGAGCACACAGAGTTGTCCACAGGACCAGTCTTGTCTGCAACTTGCAGATGTGATTGGTCTCATAAATTAGCCGAGGTCTTTACTCTGAGACTGAATTGGGAGCAAAGCAAGCACAATAAGGGGGACACATGGGCGCATAGAGTAGAAAAATCATTTTATCTTAGTAACTGACCATGAGTAGTTGCTTGCCTGCATCTGGGCTAGGCATTCATCAGAGTTTATCTCAATTACGGATAACCTGCTATCACCCCCAGTCTTGTTCCTGTTACTGTCCCCAGATTTTGCATCTCCTGTGTTGTTCTATTTTCCCTCTTGTATTGTACAGGGTGATTAACTCGCTACTTTACCCTGAAAAATTGCTGTAACTTCTAAAAGAGAGGGTCGACTGTACTGAAATTTGGACTGTACATACTTTGGTTCATGAGAAGTGAGAGTGCCATGAATCTCAGTGGCAGCGACGAGAAACATCCTTGCGCCGAGTGGTTTTGCCAACTTGTCGCCCCGCCGGTTGTCTCCACTATGAGATAGACTAACTGTTCGCCTTTCTGCACGTCGGTAGTTTGTATGGTGCTTGAATTTCACTCCTGCCGAATTCCTTCTTTATTTGTTAACAATGTACACATAGGAGGAGCGTGCTTTCAGTCTGAAAACTTGTTGGAAAACAGTTCTTAAAGAGTTGCCAAAGTGAGTTTCTATAGAAGTTAGGAGGTGAAGCCTTCTTTGATGTGGCCACCAAGATTGCCTGATTTAACACCACCAGATTTTTTCCTTTGGGGCCATTTAAAAGGCCGGGTGTACAGTAACAAGCCACGAACATTGCAGGCACCGTGAGAGAACATACAGAGAGAAATTCAGGCTATGACCCCAGACTGTAATGTGGAATACATTCAACAATATGGAACAGGTGTCGGTGTGCTTGGATACGAACAGTGGACATTTTCAACACCTGCTTTAAAACATCAGTTTCTCATGAACCAAGGTATGTACAGTCCAAATTTCAGTACGATAGATTGTCTCTTTTAGAAGTTACAGCAATTTTTCCGGGTAAAGAAGCGACTGAATCACCCTATATCTGCCTCTTATATTGTGTCTACCTTCATGTGTCCTTTTATTGTACTTGCTTTTCCCTTTTATATTGTGCCTTCTGTGCTCCTTAAATAAGTCCATTATCATTACAGCACTGTCCTGCTCCTCCAGGGTCTGGAGACAACATTGCAGTAGTCTAATGGTGGGCTCAAGTCCTTTGGCAACAATAATAGCAATATATAACCCTAGGTCCTCTGATGAAATTATAAATGAAATAAAAAAAAACTTTTTTTTATTAAAATTGTACCCTCTTATTTTTATATTTTTCACTATAGAATTACTCATTAAATCTGACTTCTCCCCTCTCTTATCATCAGGTCGTATTGCAGCACTGAACATGTTAGCGCAAGGTACAGAAATCAATACAATTCCTTATCTTTGGACTGCAATGTTTGGGAAGAGCATAAGATATGCAGGTATAAAGATGTTTTTGTACATTTATATTTTTAATGTTGATATAAATAATATGATCTTAAAAAAAAAAAAAAAAAAATATCTATCTATCTATCTATCTATCTATCTATCTATCTAGCTAGCTAGCTAGCTAGCTAGCTAGCTACAGTACAGGTGAAAAAAATTTTGTTTTCTGTCTACTGCCCCTGTTCAAAAATATCTGTCTCCATGGAAACTAGCAATGGACAAACTGTTTGTAGTCTGATTCTGCAATTATACTTTCTTCCATCAGCCTTGTACTTCTTGCTAATTTACCAAAGTAGAATATAGATGGGACTAAGCATAACTGCAAATTTAGACTACACAGGGTTTGTCTTTCATGTTATTTTAGATTCATATGTCTTCATAGGGATGTAGAAAAAAAAGGACAAATTAATATTTTTTATTAAAATAAAAAATAAATTGCAAAGTTGCTTTCTTTTTTTATACCTCTAACAAAAATGGTTATAAAGGTGGATATAATATGCAGAGTTAAATGCTTTATATTAGCTCTGGTCATTGCAATCAAGTTTGAGGCTGCACATAATAGCAGGAACCATGAGTAATGTATTACAACACCAATATATAAAACAGGTCCATATTAAAATACCTTGTTTTTCAGGTAATGGGGAAGGATTTGATGATGTCATCATTCAAGGAGATATTGAAGAATTAAAATTTGTAGCATTTTATACGAGGTATGGAACATAGGTTTTTTATTACATACCTTGTGATGAATCCATGTACCGTATTTTTCGGACCATAAGACGCACTTTTTCCCCCCAAATTTGGGAGGAAAATGGGGGGGTGCATCTTATGGTCCGAACGCAACTTACCAGTGGTGGTGGAGAGGGATCGCAGGGCAGCGGCGGAAGAAGAGGTGAGGCGAGCCGGTACCTGGCTGGGGGCCGGGCCTGGCCGGGTACCAGGGCCGGTGTATTGCTGTGAGCGGAGTTTGCAGAGCAGAGTGAGCGGCTTCCGGTGGCCGCGTCCATGTTCCTGAAGCTGTGCTCTACAGGAAAATGGCCGCCGGGGCCGGCGCATGAGCTCTGCTGAGTCGGCGGCCATTTTCCTGTAGAGCACATCTTAAGGAACATGGCCGCGGCCACCGGAAGCCGCTCACTCTGCTCTGCAAACTCCGCTCAGAGCAATACACCGGCCCTGGAACCCGGCCAGGCCCCCAGCCAGATACCGGCTCGCCTCACCTCTTGTTCTGGCACCAGCACCCCAGGCCAGGCACCAGCACCCCAGGCCAGGCACCAACACCCCAGGCCAGGCACCAACACCCCAGGCCCCCGCACCAGCACCCCAGGTACCAGGGCACCAGGCCCCCAGCGCCAGGCCCCCAGCCACCAGGTACCAGCATGCCTCCACTTCCGCCGGCTTCCTGAAGGACCCTGCCTCCTGTGACCCCAGCTCCACCGCCCCCCCAGGTAAGATACCTATTCAGACTATAAGACGGACCCCCATCTTATATAAAATTATTTTTTTCCTATTTTCCACCCTACAATTTGGGGTGCGTCTTATGGTCCAGTGCATCTTATAGTCCGAAAAATACGGTAATTGCTTGGCTTTGTCTAGGGGGATTTAGCTTATCAACTTTTTTAATCATCTGTTGGCAAAGAAAGTCACTTTGTTGGCTGAATCAAATTGAATCAAAGTCAAAAGACATAATTTGATATAATATGCTTGTATATTACAATAATAAGACCTAGGAAATAGTAATTAAACCTTGGATACTAATGATTTAGACTCCTTAACAAACACTGGCATAATGGCTGGCTTAGTATGTGTTAAAACGTTTTTTTTCAGGTGGGTGTGGAACTGGTATGCTCTGAAAACCATTTGAAAAAAGTAGTCAGAAAACGCTAAAAATATTATTTCTATTCTTTTCTATGTAAAAAAAAAAGACTTACTATTCATATTTTCAAGATTTGGAGCATTTTTTTGTAAGATATTCTGTCAGCAGGTTTTTGCTATGTAATCTGAGGGCACCATAGTGTAGGGAGAGAGACCCTGATTCCAGCGATGTGTCAGTTACTGGGCTGTGTTTTGCTGTTTCAGTACAATCATTAGGAGATTATTACTACAGGACAACTGGCCACGTGCATCCTAGTCCAACCCCGCCCCCAGCACTGATTGGCAGCACTCTGTTACTATACAATGTACACAGAAAGCTGTGGTGTGGGCAGGGTTATACACAGCTCAACAACTGAGCTCTCGTAGATAAGCAGCAGGGAAAACTATGGCTCTATCATAACAACTAAGTGACAAATCGCTGGAATCAGTGTCTCTGTCCCTAGCTCATGCTGCTGTCAGATTACATATATATTTATTTATTATGTATCATCATATTCCGCAGCGCTTTACAGACATCATCATCACTGTCACCACTGGAGCTCACAATCTAAATTCCCTATCAATATGTCTTTGTGGGAAGAAACCAATGCAAACACAGGAAGAACATACAAAGTATTGTCCGTGGAGGGATTTGTACCCAGGACCCCAGTGCTGCAAAGCATTTGTGCTAACCACTGAGGGACCGTGCTGCATCACAAAAGCTGCTGACAGATTCCCTTTAACTGCCTCAGGTTTCCAAAATTGCCAAGTGGTTAAAAGAAGTGAGCAGACCATTCTAAAAGTGATTTCCGCTTGGAAAATGTTCAATACTTTATAATAGAAGTCAATGGGAAGACTCAAAGGATGGTTCAGAGTCTTTTTCAGCAATTTTTTTCAACATTTTTGCTTAAAAAGGGTTTAGGGTCTTCTTTATTATTCAGTGTATTTCAAAAATGTCCAGAAAATGACAATAAAGAGGCCCAAAAATTGTCAAAAGTAAGTATGAAATGAGCAAAAAAGACAAAAGTTCAGAAAAAAACTAGTGATTCTTGAAGAAACTTCCACTTGACAAATGGATATTTTTAGCCACCTAAAAAAAATGTTGTGCGCACATACTCTTTCTTGCAATATGAGCTTGTTTTTGGAACATTGCAACTTGCACATACAAACTGTGAAATATCCAACTGCCAATAACTAAGAGTTATTCATGAGCGTGATGGCTGTTCAGTAGCCTTTTATTATTTCAAATGTAAGCAGTATTCCTCTTACCTTTTGCATTTTTAGTTTTTGCGCTTTCATATTTTCCTCCCTTTCTTTCAAGAGCCATAACATTTTTATTTTTCTGTCAGTGAAGCTGAGTGAGGGCTTGCTTTTTGCATGCTGAACTGTAATTTTTAATTTATACCATTTTGGGGTACATAGGACATTTTGATCACTTAACCCCTTCCCGACCCGTGTCACACCGTTTGTGACATGGAAAACAGTTCGTTCCCGACCCATGTCACAGCGTGTGTGACATGGAGGGAAAGAGCCCCTGCAGCGCCCGCGAGCGGGGTCGCTCAGGTGTCACAGTTGCTACTGCAACTAGACAACCTGTAGTTGACCCCACAGGGGGTGGATTAACCCCCCCGTGCCTAAAACCCCTCCGATTGGCAGTTTCACTTTCACTTTTAGTGAAACTGCCAATCGGAATGAATGAAATATTTCACCAATGGAAATTGGTGAAATATTTACTTTCTGGGCATGGCCTGATGCTTATAGCATCAGCCATTGGCTGGGGGGAGTGTCACCTCTGTGTCACCCCCCCAGATCTGATTGGGGGCTAGCGTCACATGGACACTAGCTCCAATCAGATGTCGAGCGGTGTATTTACTATGGCTGACCAAACTTTCCAGATCCATCCCTTCCGTGGAGCCAGAGGAGTTTGGTCACGCCGATCCGCTGCTGCCACAGATCATCTGCCCCGCCGCCGATCGTCTGCCACCTCCATCGCCGCCACCGATCCTCTGCACCCGCCGCTGCCACCGCTGCTGATCTGCCGCCGACCCCCTGCACCCGCTGCTGCCTCCGCTGCTGATCCGCTGCCGGTAGTATCCCCCCCCTTATCAGATTTCCAGCCCCCACTTCCCCCCCCACCCCCCCCTCCACCCCCCTTCCACCCCCCTTCCACCCCAGTCCCAATTTCTCACCTGTACCCCGACCTCCGCTCCCTCCCTCTCCCACGTCTTCATCCACCGGCTGCTGCTCTCCTTCTGACAGCCGGTGGACTGTGATCACAGGCAGCAGCAGACTCAGTGTAAATCTCCTGTGCCTGTGATCACACCACCATCCCCCAGTCCCAGGGATCACACCATCATCCCCCAGTCCTAGTGATCTCACCCACCATCCCCCAGTCCTAGTGATCTCACCCCCCCAGTGATCACCCGCCCCCTCCCCCGTCCGAGTGATCACCCCCCCTGCTGCTGCCAGCTACTGCCTGCCGGCCCCTACCCCCCTTGCTGCTGCCGGCTCCTGCCCCCCTTTCTGCCCCTTCTGCCCCAGTGATACCCCCCCTGCTGCTGTTGGCTCTTCTATCTCCTCAGCCCCCCCCTGCGCCCCGTGCGCCTGAGCGCGCCCCCTCCTGCGCCCCGTGCGCCTGAGCGCGCCCCCTCCTGCGCCCCGTGTGCCTGAGCGCGCCCCCTCCTGCGCCCCGTGTGCCTGAGCGCGCCCCCTCCTGCGCCCCGTGCGCCTGAGCGCGCCCCCTCCTGCGCCCCGTGCGCCTGAGCGCGCCCCCTCCTGCGCCCCGTACGCCTGAGCGCGCCCCCTCCTGCGCCCCGTGCGCCTGAGCGCGCCCCCTCCTGCGCCCCGTACGCCTGAGCACGCCCCCTCCTGCGCCCCGTACGCCTGAGCGCGCCCCCTCCTGCGCCCCGTACGCCTGAGCACGCCCCCTCCTGCGCCCCGTACGCCTGAGCGCGCCCCCTCCTGCGCCCCGTACGCCTCCACACGTGATTTACACCAAGCACTCACACATACACACGTACACTCATACTAATAATAAAGTTTAGATTTTTTTTTTCCCCACAGCACACAAAATGTCCCGCCCGTCCCGCCCTAGGGCGTACTCAGCTGAGGAGGCATATTCATTTATTGCCTCCGAAGCTGATAGTGAGGGAGAGGACCCCACGTTCCTCTATTCCTCTCATTCTTCCTCCTCCAGTGACACCGAGCCGGCACCAAGACGACGTCAGAGGTCAAGGCATCGTCCGGAGGCCGTGGAAGAAGACCCACAGCCATCTGTAAGTAACCCTCAACCTGGTGCTAGTCAAGCCCAACCTAGCACCAGTGCCCCGGTGTGGACCCCCGTCCCTGAAAATTACGCTCCGCGGATTCCTGATTTCCTTCCCCAATCAGGAATCCAGTTTGAGACCGCAAACCTCAGGGAAATAGACTTTTTCAAAGTCTATTTCTCTGAGGCCATTGTCAGTCTCATGGTGGAGCAGACTAACATTTACGCCCAACAATTTTTGTCTGCAAACCCAAATTCAATGTTTTCTACTTGGAGTCCCGTTGAAATGTTAAAATATTGGGGACTGGTACTTCACATGGGGATTGTGAAGAAACCAGAAATCCGTCAATACTGGAGTACCGATATTTTATATCAAACTCCAGTGTTCGGAATGGTGATGACCCGCAAAAGATTTGAGGTCATTCACAAATTTTTGCATTTCAGGGATAACATGGACAGCCTTCCCCGCGATGACCCGAATTTTGACAGACTGTTCAAAATTCGTCCGGTCATAGAACACTTCAGCAACGTTCCCCAAAGGGAAATTTCTGTGGATGAATCCCTCATCCACTTCAAAGGGAGGCTTCAATTCCGACAATACCTGCCCAGTAAGAGGGCAGGTATGTGTCTAGTTTCCAAAATGGGGTCACTTATGGGGGAGCTCCAATGTTTAGGCACACAGGAGCTCTTTAAACGCAACATGGTGTCCGCTAACAATTTGAGCCGAAATTGTTAGCGGACACCATGTTGCGTTTGGAGAGGCCCTGTGTGCCAAAACATTGGAGCTCCCCCACAAGTGACCCCATTTTGGAAACTAGACCCCCCAAGGCACCTATCTAGATGCATAGTGAGCACTTGGAACCCCCAGGTGCTTCACAAATTAATCCGTAAAAATGAAAAAGTATTTTTTTTTCCACTTTTTCATTTTTACGAATCAATTTGTGAAGCACCTGGGGGTTCCAAGTGCTCACTATGCATCTAGATAGGTGCCTTGGGGGGTCTAGTTTCCAAAATGGGGTCACTTATGGGGGAGCTCCAATGTTTAGGCACACAGGAGCTCTTTAAACGCAACATGGTGTCCGCTAGCAATTTGAGCCGAAATTGTTAGCGGACACCATGTTGCGTTTGGAGAGGCCCTGTGTGCCAAAACATTGGAGCTCCCCCACAAGTGACCCCATTTTGGAAACTAGACCCCCCAAGGCACCTATCTAGATGCATAGTGAGCACTTGGAACCCCCAGGTGCTTCACAAATTAATCCGTAAAAATGAAAAAGTATTTTTTTTTCCACTTTTTCATTTTTACGAATCAATTTGTGAAGCACCTGGGGGTTCCAAGTGCTCACTATGCATCTAGATAGGTGCCTTGGGGGGTCTAGTTTCCAAAATGGGGTCACTTATGGGGGAGCTCCAATGTTTAGGCACACAGGAGCTCTTTAAACGCAACATGGTGTCCGCTAACAATTTGAGCCGAAATTGTTAGCGGACACCATGTTGCGTTTGGAGAGGCCCTGTGTGCCAAAACATTGGAGCTCCCCCACAAGTGACCCCATTTTGGAAACTAGACCCCCCAAGGCACCTATCTAGATGCATAGTGAGCACTTGGAACCCCCAGGTGCTTCACAAATTAATCCGTAAAAATGAAAAAGTATTTTTTTTTCCACTTTTTCATTTTTACGAATCAATTTGTGAAGCACCTGGGGGTTCCAAGTGCTCACTATGCATCTAGATAGGTGCCTTGGGGGGTCTAGTTTCCAAAATGGGGTCACTTATGGGGGAGCTCCAATGTTTAGGCACACAGGAGCTCTTTAAACGCAACATGGTGTCCGCTAACAATTTGAGCCGAAATTGTTAGCGGACACCATGTTGCGTTTGGAGAGGCCCTGTGTGCCAAAACATTGGAGCTCCCCCACAAGTGACCCCATTTTGGAAACTAGACCCCCCAAGGCACCTATCTAGATGCATAGTGAGCACTTGGAACCCCCAGGTGCTTCACAAATTAATCCGTAAAAATGAAAAAGTATTTTTTTTTCCACTTTTTCATTTTTACGAATCAATTTGTGAAGCACCTGGGGGTTCCAAGTGCTCACTATGCATCTAGATAGGTGCCTTGGGGGGTCTAGTTTCCAAAATGGGGTCACTTATGGGGGAGCTCCAATGTTTAGGCACACAGGAGCTCTTTAAACGCAACATGGTGTCCGCTAACAATTTGAGCCGAAATTGTTAGCGGACACCATGTTGCGTTTGGAGAGGCCCTGTGTGCCAAAACATTGCAGCTCCCCCACAAGTGACCCCATTTTGGAAACTAGACCCCCCAAGGCACCTATCTAGATGCATAGTGAGCACTTGGAACCCCCAGGTGCTTCACAAATTAATCCGTAAAAATGAAAAAGTATTTTTTTTTCCACTTTTTCATTTTTACGAATCAATTTGTGAAGCACCTGGGGGTTCCAAGTGCTCACTATGCATCTAGATAGGTGCCTTGGGGGGTCTAGTTTCCAAAATGGGGTCACTTATGGGGGAGCTCCAATGTTTAGGCACACAGGAGCTCTTTAAACGCAACATGGTGTCCGCTAACAATTTCGGCTCAAATTGTTAGCGGACACCATGTTGCGTTTGGAGAGGCCCTGTGTGCCTAAACATTGGAGCTCCCCCACAAGTGACCCCATTTTGGAAACTAGACCCCCCAAGGCACCTATCTAGATGCATAGTGAGCACTTGGAACCCCCAGGTGCTTCACAAATTAATCCGTAAAAATTAAAAATACTTTTTTTTTTTACAAAAAAATTCTTTTAGCCTATTTTTTTTAATTTTCACATAGGTAACAGGATAAAATGCATCCTAAAATTTGTTGGGCAATTTCTCCTGAGTACACCGATACCTCATATGTGGTCATAAACCACTGTTTGGGCGCATGGCAGGGCTCAGAAGGGAAGGAGCGCAATTTGACTTTTGGAGCTAATTTTCCAATCAAAAAGTGAAATGGCGCTCCTTCCCTTCTGAGCCCTGTCGTGTGCCCAAACAGTGGTTTATGACCACATATGAGGTATTGGTTTACTCAGGAGAAAATGGCCAACAAATTTTAGGATGCATTTTACCCTGTTACCCATGTGAAAATTAAAAAATTTAGGCTAGAAAAAAAATTTTGTTAGAAAAATTAAAATGTTCATTTTTTTCTTCCATTTTGCTTTAGTTCCTGTGATGCACCTGAAGGGTTAATAATCTTCATGAATGTAGTTTTGAGTAGCTTGAGGGGTGCAGTTTTTGGAATGGTGTCACTTTTGGGTGTTTTCTGTCATGTACACCACTCAAAGGGACTTCAAATGTGATGTGGTCACTAAAAAAAATGGCTTTGCAAATTTTGCTGGAAAAAAGAAAATTTGCTGATGAACTTTGAACCCTTCTAACTTCCTACAAAAATTTTTTTTTTTTTTCAAAATTGTGCTGATGTAAAGTAGACATGTGGGAAATGTTATTTATTAACTATTTTGTGTCACATCACTCTCTAGTTTAGCAGAATAAAAATTCAAAATTTGAAAATTGCAAAATTTTCAAAATTTTTCCCATATTTTTGATTTTTTCACAAATAAACGCAAATATTATCGACCTAAATTTAATACTAACATGAAGCCCAATATGTCACGAAAAAACAATCTCAGAATCGCTAGGATCCGTTGAAGTGTTCCAGAGTTTTTAATTCATAAAGGGACACTGGTCAGAATTGACAAAAATGCCAAGGTCTTTAGGGTCAAAATAGGCTGGGTCCTGAAGGGGTTAATATTGTATTTTTTTTAGGGAAGTAGTACGGTAGCCAAAAATCATTAATTCTTGCATTTCAATTTTTTTCTTTTGGTGTTTAGCATACAGTTTAAATAATTTAAATTTTTTTTCGAAATCAGACTATTTTATGGACACAATAACACAATTTTTCTCATTTCTGTTTTCTTTTTTTGAATATTGAAAAAGGGGTCATTTAAATTTTTATATAGTTTTCATTTTTAAAATGTATTAAAACATTTATTTTAATTTTTACTTTATTATTTAGTCTCACTTGATATGCTATATACTGCAATACACAGGTACTGCAGTATAAGTAGTAACTGCAGTTCCCCTATGAGGCCACATTCATACGTTCAGTATTTGGTCAGTATTTTACGTAAGTATTTTGTAAGCCAAAACCAGGAGAGGGTGAAAAATGCAGAAGTGGTGACGTGTTTCTATTATACTTTTTCCTTTGATTGTTCCACTCCTGCTTTTGGCTTACAAATACTGAGGTAAAATACTGACCAAATACTGAACGTGTGAATGTGGCCTTTGTCTGAGCATCACAGGAGGCCATAGGGCCTTCAGCAGGTCCCGGCTGCCAAGGCAAACCATCAGCTCACCATGATCATGTTGTGGGTGGGGCGATGTGAGACAGGGTGTAAATTGCACAGGCAATCATTAAATTTAAATGCCACTGTTCTACTATGGTGCACGGAAAGGAAACCACTCCTGAATCAATATAAAGTATATGATCCAGCACTCTTAGAATATAGTAAATATAATTTTAATCAAAGTAAATCAAGTTCCATTAGAGTTCATGAAATGCAATCCACAACATGTAACGTTTCGGTCATTCAACCGTGACCTTCATCAGACAGATTGCTGGTGTAATGTGATGACAGGAAGGTTAGCGCTGGGGGCTAAAGGCAGGTGTGCCATGTGAAGACTGTGTTTGGTGGGCACTTTTGTTGACATCATACTTTATTATCTGTATTATTATTAATTCAAGGTTCTTTATCCTTTGTTATTACATATATAAATAAGGCCGTATGCTTTTTACTGCTCTTACATAACATATTAGATTATTTCAGTATGCCCCATTTGTAATTATGTGCTAATTTTATTAATTAATTGAAATGTACTTTTTCATGGGACAAGCCCTTTAAGTTTGTTTCCATATGAAAGGTTTCATCATATTTGATAATAAAGAATAGCTTCCTCAATTGTAGACATTTTTTTTTTAATAAATATCAAGGTTGGCCCGTGACTTTGTCTAAGTTTTTAATTTTGGCCCTCTGTGTATTTGAGTTTGACATCCCTGATCTAGGGCTACCAATGTCTGGATAACATTTAGGTTTTATCCAATTTTAAATTGTGTTTTTTTTTTAAAAAAATCAAAAAATCAAAGAACAAACAAAAACATCTAATGAGATCAACAGGTTTGGCGTTATATAAAAAAATCCTGTTCTTTTCTCATCAGTGTTGACATATTATGTCACCACATTTTTTGATCCAGGTGATATATACAGATCATACATCTGGTTCATGGTGTTTTCCTTGAGTCTCATAAATACATTTGAAGAAATAAGTGAATGTTCGTAAGAATAATTGATAACAGAATTACCACAAATTATACAGTTTTTTCACCCTTTTTCTAATGGAAATGCTAAATGGTGCATGAGTACTGGATATTACCTAAACTTGTAAATTGCTTGTGTAAAGTTAAAAAATTATTTTGCAATTTAGGAGAACCGTAAGGCGCTTGTATCCCAATAATGAGATGACATCCTGCGTAGATCAGTGGAGGTAATACTTAGGAACACTCACGTCTCCAGGGTGAAGGTTACTCTCTCTGGTTTCTCATAGTCTAAACAACAGAGTTAACTACTTGACCTTATATCTTCATGACATCTGACATATATATGGACTTTAAGTCAAAATTGGTAATTTAAATTGGACATCCAGGAGTAGAAAAAAACTCTTTTTTTTAAAAAAAAACAATACCACTCCTGTCCTTAGACTATTCTGGTATTGCGGACATTTATACTGGAATAGGGATGAGTTGCTTTCCCAGACACAGCAAATGGAAAGGAATGCTTCTGTCTCTGGAAAACAAAAATCAGACCCTTCTCTTTCATCCTAGACAACCTCATTTTAACTTTTGGTGACTTGTAGTGCTTCACACCTTATTGACATGTGAAAAAAAATACATTCCTTAGCTTTGCAATACACAGTGTTGGTCTCATAATTCTCCCATAAAAGCCATTTCATTTTTAGTTACATTTTATAACTATGTAGCTCTTTGTGGCTACAAGGTCAGACATCATTATGTCACTACTTAAAGCATAAGAGAGAGTATTTAAACTGCCGCCAGCTATAGATTTATAATAAGACACTAAGGTAAAGGCTTACAGCTGGCGGAAGATACAGAATGTCTCGGCCGCTTCAACCTAATTTATTGTGAAAATTATAGCTATACAGATAAATTAGTTACTTTTTGCCTCTAGCTTTACTGTCAGGTTACACAGTGTATTTATTATATTATATTTATACAATGAATAATTCATATATTTATACAACAAATTATATATATACAGTGGGTGAAATAAGGATTGAACACATCACCACTTTTCTAAGTAAATATATTTCTAAAGGTGCTATTGACATGAAATTCTCAGCAGATGTCGGTAACAACCCATCCAATTCACACAGACAAACCACAGATGTCCATGAATTAAGTTATGTGTAATATTGAGAAATGACACAGGGAAAAGTATTGAACACACTTGCTGAAATTTAATTCTTTGTACAAAAGCTTTTGTTGGTGATGACAGCTTCAAGGCCTCTTGTATGGAGAAACTAGTCGCATGCATTGCTCAGGTGTGATTTTGGCCCATTCTTCCACACAAACACTCTTCAAATCCTGATGGTTCCATGGGCTCCTTCTATGAACTGTGAGCTTTAGTTCCTTCCATAAATTCTCTATTTGATTCAGGTCAGCTGTTACCGACACCTTGTGAGAATTTCATGTCAATAGCACCTTTAGAAATATATTTACTTAGAAAATTGGTGACGTGTCCAATACTTATTTCACCCACTGTATGTATATGTGTGTACTTATATATATATATATATATTTATATATATGACGTGCAGAGACCTAAGATCTTTACTGTTACAGTGGCTCAGTGATAAATTAAAGACTGACTTAAAATCACTAAAAGCACTGATTTTAGAACATAAATGATTAGAAATTTATTGTAATTATTTCTCAATGGTCCCTAGAAACATAATAAACATTTGTGAATTTAATTTATGGCTTAAACTCTGAAAATGTAAACTATCCTACACTAAATCATACTTATAGAAATTGAGAAAGCTGAGACCCGACATCTGGATATTTTCTTGAAAATTTGTTTAAGGAACAAATTGGAATCAGTGGTGCCTTACTTTCCTTACTTTTAAATGCAGATAGACTTTAAAGATCATTCTAAATTGTGACATTTGGTCGTGTGTGAATAGTTACAAAATATCAGGCCTGGGGCATGTATAGAAACTAAAAACCAAATCCCCCCCCCCTCACCCATAATTTAACAAAACACTTCCAATAGTAGTAATAACTGGCAGGTGTCTGCTGTGTAAAACAGCTAGCACCTTCTGGATATGGAGCATTAAACTTCTGCTGTACATATACAGCCGATGTCTGGAAAGGATTAGAAGAGTAAATCACATTCACACAAAAATTCACACACTACAAATTAAATTAATACTCCAAAAAAAAACCTGTACCAGTCTCCTTCACTAGCGTAAGAAAGGCTGCGCTGAGTCTGTGTTTTCTGCAGTTGCAGCACGCAGCATTGCACAGGCAGAAAAGTCAGAAGACTTGGCAGGCCACTATGCAGAGCTTCTCCCTCCAAGGATGGCGTAGAGACCAGCTTTAAAGAAAAGTAGACAGATGCTCGGTAAGGGCTGTTCGGCAGTGGGGCCTGCCAACTCAGGAGCTCCAGATCAGGTGCGTAGGCTACTTCCATTGGACATTTGCCACCATATTAGACCAGTTGTCGTAATCTGGTTAACCAACCAAAAATTGCCCTTGAGCCAGAGTCCTACTGTTCCTTCAAGTCACAAGACTCAAACGACTTCTCTTACTAACTGAATGTAATTTCTCAGGAATTTTTTGCTCTCTTTGCAACAAAGAAAACTTGCCAAATTCTTTAATATGACTGTCAGTCGGTAACTCTGTTGTTCAGTCTATACTGGTGGGACCTACATTTAAACTATATGGCATTTCTTTCTAAAGTTCTGTATAACTTTCACAAATTCACTTATCCTGAGGACATGAAGATAATAGAATACATGAAATATCCTTCCAGTTTTGCATGATACACTTTTAATTTCTGTATTTCATGGGCTATTACATAACAAAATGCACAGATTATTCAAAAGCAATTATTCAGCCTGGATTATCTGGGACTAAAATAATAGCTACCCATAAATACAGTAATTACAATTCACTTTTAATTACATTTTTTGTGAATAATGTCAAACAAATCAGTATTTTGTGGGTTTTCCATGATTCACAAATGGTATACAAGGAAATGAGAATATCTGCTAGAATATACACATGAAAAATGGAGAAAAGTTCTGTTTGGTAAGTCCCTTAATAATTTTGTAAAATGGAAAAAAAATACTGCAATTGTTTTAAAAAATAAAATGATAAAAACATATTTATATTTAGTTGACATGATGGATGGACAGCATAACTTAACCTTCTAATCATCACAAGATGATGAGCGGTGCGCATCTTGTATCTGGAATAATATTTGAGCAGTTCGGGTCCTCGCCTATCAGACAGAGACTCCCTGTTGAGTCCAGGTTGCATAATTTTGGCAGCAGAAATATAAAAAGAAAAAAAAGTGGTTATAGGGCACTATCGGTTTGGCTATCGATGGTTTAAAGTTTTGCTGTCTCATCACAAATAACGTATTTCATAGTGTAAATGTTCTTGGCAAGCAGTTTTTTTTTGCAGAAAGTATTTACCAGCTAAATATTTCCTCTACTGCAGCCACCATAGATGAAATGCAGCATTACATTGTAGTCGTTTGAATAAATGACTGTCCATGGACGGCTCAAGACCATCAGTCATACAAATATATTGTAAAACTAAAGGTGGATTTATACTGAACGATTCGAGGCGGTAAACAATCGATGATCGGCTACATATTTTCTGATTGGCAGACATTTAATAGCTTGTTTAGACTACATCTCCCATGCACACATAACGCTGAAGTCATAGAGTGCAGCCACTGATATTGGTATTGGAATCCATTTAAGATGAAGAGGTGAAGATAAAGTAACAACTTGTAATTAGTGTAATGAACAAAAATAGCTTTCAAAGTAGAAAAAGTAATTCTACATTTTTTTTGCTCAATACGTAATACAACTTTTTCACAAACATTAATGCAACCCCAACTTAAAAAAAATATAATGGGAAACTGTAATTGTAAAGAAAACAAGAATGTAATAATTTGGAAATTTGGAAATTTCTTATAGCCATAGTTTTTGTAACACCCCTTAAAGCTGCCTCCAGGGTGTCACCTCCGTATGGTGCAGTGCATACATCCAACGTATGCTAAGAGTTCTAGGGGAATGCAGGAGGGTCTTCCTCTTCTCCCAGGGTTCGACTTAAGAAACCCATGTCAACGTTCTGTACACACCAACAATGATATGAGATGATTGACACAACTTTACAGGTTTATTTATAGGGAGTCAAATGGTTAAAAATACACGGGGATAACAAGAAGAAAAAGAGAAAGTATGCTCCAAGTATGTTACCCTTAATATATGACACAGCGAGCAAAATATACCTGATGAAGGAGTCAACCCGACTTCGAAAGGCATTGTATAAATGAATATGGATCCACAGAACATTCAGCCTTGTCTTCACTCTGTGGCAGCGCTCAGGAATCACTGCTCTTTTTCTTGTTTGGTTTGAATATGGGGATAACAAAAAACAGCAAAAGGAATAATACCATATAAACCCAGAAGATATGTTGTTCTCTTGAAGGTACAGGATTTGCTTTGCAGTAGACCTGCATGTTAAGGATGACACTTTCTCTTTAAATGACAGCATGTCCACTCCTAACTAATAACACTTAACCCCCAAATGGCTGCAGCAATACAAGTAATACAGTCTAACGTTGGGGCCGGTTGCTGCGGATGTTGGCACATTTACAGAAACCGTTGGTGCACTTCATAAACCAATGGGAAAAAAAACAACCTTATTTATGGTCCTGTTCTAAACTCCAGACATGTGGAATCAAAAATTCCAGCAACACTCCCTTAACAAGTAGTTCTATTTTAACTTCCTCAACAGTTGAACCAGAAGTCCCAGCATTAGCTACTCACTTCTTGATGCAGCAGGTCTGTGGTCACACAGAAATCCAGCTTGGGGCTGCAGGGTCCAGATGCTTGGGGATACATGGAATGGATGGCAAGATCTTCCTCCAAGTTAAGCCAGGTGGCGGTGGGCAATTCCTGGTAATCTGGCTGGTCTGCCGGTGTGGTACAGCTCCAGGGTTCACTGTTCTCCTCTCACACAGGGCTGCAAAGTAGTCAGCACTCACTTCATCCTCCTGTCCTGGGTCCTAGCTGCAATGGATAACAGCCCACATATTCCTCAGTGCAGTTAGCTCTTCCCTTCTTTTCCACCTTCCCCAGCCAATTAGTCATTATCACTGCTGCTGCTCCACCTCTTCTAGTTTGCAAAGAAGAGCAAAGGTTTTGAGGAGTTGCAGTCACGGGAATGCTGCAAAAGAGGGATTAATGTTTGCAACTGTGAAACCCTGTTTGCTCCTAGCTGCAGCAGTCTCTGCACACCTGCCTCCTCACAGGGGTTACAGTTTATTCAATACAGAACATAGAACACAGATCAGAAGTTGAAAGTTAGTCAATATCCATTTAATTTGAAAAAAATAACTAATTTAGAAATTGATCACAGCAACACATCTTAAAAAAAAGCTGGGACAGGGTTAAAAGGAACCTGTCATCAGCAAGAAAAGCTATTAACCTGCAGATATGGGCTTAATCTGCAGGTTAATAGCATTATTAACCTGCTAGTGACAGGTTCCCTTTAAGAAAAGGCCTGAAAAGTAAGGGATGGAGGGTCAATTTTCAACTAAGTCACATGACTGTGTATAAAAAGAGCATGTTAGAGAGGCAAAGTCTCTCAGAAGCAAATATGGTCAGAGGCTCACCAACCTGTGAACAACTGCGTCTAAAAATCCTCAATGTAAAATTGAATATCCCAACATTGACTACATAACATAATATCATCAAAAGATTCAGAGTTTCTGGAGAAATCCATGTGCATAAAGGTCAAGGCCTACTGTCTACATTGGATGCTCAGGAGGGTCCTCAGGCAGCATTGCATTAACAGCAAGCATGATTCTGTTGTGCAAATCACTGAATGGGCACAGGAATACTTCCAGAAATCATTGTCTGTGAACACAGATCACCATGCAATCCACAAATGTAAGTTAAAGTTCTATCATGCAAAGAAGAAGCAGTGTATCAACACAATCCAGAAATGCTGCCTTCTTCTCTGGGCCAATGCCCATTTAAAATGGAGTGAGTCAAAATGGAAAGCCATTCTGTGGTCACATGAATCAAAATTTTAAATTCTTTATGGAAACCACGTGCACCATGTACTAGAAGGAGAGGGATCATCTATCTTGTAATCAGCAGACAATTTAAAACCCTGCATCTTTGATGGTATGGTGTTACATTAGTGCCTATGGCATCGTCATCTTGAAGGGCACTATCAATGCTGAGTATCTTATAGAGGTTTTAGTATAAAATATTCTGCCATCCAGAAAACATCTACAGTGGGGAAAAAAAGTATTTAGTCAGCCACCAATTGTGCAAGTTCTCCCACTTAAAAAGATGAGAGAGGCCTGTAATTGACATCATAGGTAGACCTCAACTATGAGAGACAAAATGAGAAAACAAATCCTGAAAATCACATTGTCTGATTTGGAAAGAATCTTTTTTCAAATTTTGGTGAAAATAAGTATTTGGTCAATTACAAAAATTAATCTCAACATCTCAATACTTTGTTATATATCCTTTGTTGGCAATGACAGAGGTCAAATTTTTTCTGTAAGTCTTCACAAGGTTGGCACACACTGTTGCTGGTATGTTGGCCCATTCCTCCATGCAGATCTCCTCTAAAGCAGTGATGTTTTGGGGCTGTCGCTGGGCAACACAGATTTTCAACTCCCCCAAAAGGTTTTCTATAGGGTTTAGATCTGGAGACTAGCTAGGCCACTCCAGGACCTTGAAATGCTTCTTATGAAGCCACTCCTTCATTGCCCTGGCGGTGTGCTTGGGATCATTGTCATGCTGAAAGACCCAGCCACGTTTCATCTTTAATGCCCTTGCTGATGGATGGAGGTTTGCACTCAAAATCTCACGATACATGGCCCCATTCATTCTTTCATGTACACAGATCAGTCATCCTGGTCCCTTGGCAGAGAAACAGCCCCAAAGCATGATGTTGCCATCCCCATGCTTCACAGTAGGTATGGTGTTCTTTGGATGCAAATCAGCATTCTTTCTCCTCCAAACACGACGAGTTGTGTTTCAACCAAACAGTTCTACTTTGGTTTCATCTGACCATATGACATTCTCCCAATACTCTTCTGGATCATCCAAATGCTCTCTAGCAAACTTCAGATGGGCCCGGACATGTAATACCTCAATAGGGGGACACGTCTGGCACAGCAGGATCTGAGTCTCTGGCGGCGTAGTGTGTTACTGATGGCAGCCTGTGTAACGTTGGTCCCAGCTCTCTGCAGGTCATTCACTAGGTCCCCCATGTGGTTCTGGGATTTTTGCTCACCGTTCTTGAGATCATTTTGGGTGAGATCTTCTGTGGAGCCCCAGATCGAGAGAGATTATCAGTGGTCTTGTATGTCTTCCATTTTTTAATTATTGCTCCCACAGTTGATTTCTTCACACCAAGCTGCTTGCCTATTGCAGATTCAGTTTTCCCAGCCTGGTGCAGGGCTACAATTTTTTATTCTGGTGTCCTTCGACAGCTCTTTGGTCTTCACCATAGTGGGGTTTGGAGTGTGACTGTTTGAGGTTGCGGACAGGTGTCTTTTATACTGATAACAAGTTCAAACAGGTGCCACTACTACAGGTAATGAGTAGAGGACAGAGGAGCCTCCTAAAGAAGTTACTGGTCTGTGAGAGCAAGAAATCTTGTTTGTTTGTAATTGACCAAATACTTATATTCCTCCAAAATTTGAAAAAAAATTATTTCCAAATCAGACAATGTGATTTTCAGGATTTGTTTTCTCATAGTTGAGGTCTTCCTATGATGTCAGGTAAGGCCCCTCCCATCTTTTTAAGTGGGAGAACTTGTACAATTGGTGCCTGACCAAATACTTTTTTCCCCACTGTATTTCAGGGAAGGCCTTGTATATTTCAGCAAGAAAATACTAAACCACATACTATATCCATCACAATAGCATGGCTTCACCGACCTCCAGTCCAAATCTTTCACCAATAGAGAACATTTGGTGCATTATGAAAAGAAAAAGCAAAGAAGATCGTCGACTGTTCAGCAGCTAAAATCCTGCATCAGACAAGAATGGGAGAACATTCCTCTCCCAAAACTCCAGCAATTGGTCTCCTCACTTTCCAGACAATTACAGACTTGTGTAAAAAGAAGGGGGATGCTACACAGTGGTAGACATGACTCTGTCCCAACTTTTTTGAGATGTGCCATCAATTTGTAAATGAGTTAATATTTTCAAATCAAAATGGAAAAATGTCTGACTTTCAGCTTTTTATCTGTGTTCTATGTTCTCTTGTGAATTAAATATGTCTATAAGAGATTTCCAAATCATTTACATTTTATACAGCGTCCCAACTTTTTTGGAATCGGGGTTAAATATAGACATGTTCAGTGTCACTAAATGAGGAAAAGGAATAAAAGATCTTTCCCCAGCCAGGTGAATACTTAATTGAAGGTTGCAAGTTTCTTCTTGGCCATCTATTTGCAGTTACTGTCCAGATTAAAGTTATGTTTTTTTTAGATAAGTAAATCAAATGTAATAATTTACTTAACTTTATTATGTTATCACACACATACTAAAGATGGTGGATTGTGTTTTTGTCTGTGTATTCCAGGAATGATGAAGTCATTGCAGTTGCCAGCATGAATTATGACCCTATAGTGTCCAAGGTAGCAGAAGTTATGGCATCAGGAAAATCGATACGCAAGCGTGATGTCGAGTAAGTAGTGTTTAAAGGGAATCTGTCACCCCCCTGGGCGATATCGCTCAGGGGGGTAACAGATTCCCTTTAATGGAAATGCAATGTTAAGAAATGCAAAGGAGATTAAAATTAGCTACTGTTGATAAAAATACAAGGGAAAAAGTAGACTTTTTATCTATAATGAGTAATAGCACATGCAATAACACATTGTAACAATTCCAAAAGAAAGCATGTTACAGACCAATGAAACAATGTTAGAAAAATTAGGAAAGAACTTATTATCAACAAAGTTTTAGAATAATTTGCATTTTAATAACAAAACTACAGGACATAAACATGCATACCTCCAGTCATTACACCATTAATTCAGCCTTAAAGAAGCAGTGCCGTAACTATAAACTTCGGGGCCCCGGGGCAAAACTTCATAGTGGGGCCCCTCAACATTTCAATCACTAGAGGTTGTGCGGAACGTGGTGAAGCCTGCTAACCATTGTTGTATACAACACACAGGCTTCACCACGTTCCGCAAAGACCTTTAATAGATTTTGTTGTTTATGATGCAAGTTTTAGAAGTTAAATATTCAGTGAATATGTTTGGAAAATTAATAAGGTGAATAACTGTATTGACTCGCCCTCCCTGAGCGATGGGGTACCCGGAGCCGGGCCAGTGCAGGGTGGCAGAGTGGGATGTCGTCGTGGCCGTGACCCGGTCCGTGCCCAGGGCTGTCACATGAAAAATAATGGGCTTGTTGATGAGTGGTTATTCGACTATGCCACCTGTGGTTTCTGGTGAAGGCCACCAGCGCTGCGACAGTCCTCTGAGGCTGATATTCTGGCAGCTTGGTTGGAACTACTCCCCACAGGCGGAGTAGGCCTCAGGGCAGTGTCAGATGGACTGAGTGGAGGGATGGTGGGTGCAGTGCCACGTGGGAATAACCAAACGGGGCGGTAAATGAAGTCATCCAGGGTTTTACTCACTTTAGATGAACTTTAGCCGCAAAGCTTCCCTCTGCTTAACACGGCGTACTGCGGCCACCAGGAAGGGGGTTCAGAACTTCTCAGGTAGATCAAGAGCACCTGTCAGGACCCCGTTGGTGTGTTCCTCTCCTTCTCCTTCTCCTCCCGCTTGTTGTCCCCCTGGGATCCACTAAGCCGCCGGGCTTTTCCAACAGTGACGTGAAGTACACAGTCAGATATCGGGGGCCGGTCACCCCTCTTGCAGCGGGAATCCCTCTGGCTTGGCCAGAGTGAGGAATACAGGTGGCGACTCCACTCCGTCTGTATCCCCCTGGGATCCTTTTGCCTGTGGAGCCTATCTCCTCTGCTCCCCTCCAAGGCCTTCTTAGAACGGTACCCTGACCCACTACATGGTTCCCCCTATCTTTGGTTCCCCCCCATCTCCTCTATCCTGGAACGGGGCAGCACCCTGGTGCATTTAGGCCCCCTGCAGGACAGGAGTGGTGTAGTGTTGAGTGTGAAGTTGGGTCCTGGGTGATGCTCCATCCTTACCCGGAAGAGGAGATACCACACCTCTATCTGAGGTGCAGTACCCGTGTGGCGACTGAACCCTCAGGGGCGCCACATTCCCCCCTGGTGAAACACAGCACGTCCGCGGGCTGCAATAGAGCAAAGTGTTGGTACAGACATTCAAAATTTTAAATGTTTTTTGTAAACAATAAAACAATCTTCCCTTTATGGGAGGTTTGGACACTTTTAACGTTGCAAGATATATATAGTATAAATATATAAAACATTAAAGAGACATTATGCATGTAGAAAACACTGTAGAAAAGTGCAGTTCAGCAGCATGAGGGACCTGTCCAAAACCCTCAACGTAGGCCCTGGGGTGGCTGCAGGGCATGGAGATCCTGAGTTGGACCTCCAGTAGGGCCACGCCAGACAGGTTTTACTTCTGAGGTCAGAGGTAGAAGTAGAAGTGGTTCTGCATAAAACCAATAGGGGGCACCTAAATAGGAAGTCCAGACTCCAGTGTCACACTAGAGATTCCCCCCCCTGGTTGTCCCATCTACTCTCCTCTCCTCCTGGACAGGCAACCGGGGGGGTGCTGGCAACGGCGTTAACGGGGCCGCTGCTGGTCCTCCATTTGCATGGACCAGTCCGGGTTGGGGCAGGTGTACACCCAGGAGAGTTCAGGGTTCTCCGGTCGGGAGTCGGGAGGTGTAGCAGGCCTCCGGGAGTTGCAGCAGATTGGGCATCAGGTTCCGGGGCCAGGGGTTGCTTCCAGATGGTGGCGCCCGGGGAGAGAGGTGATGGCAGGAGGTCCAGGAGGAGCTCGGTGCACTCCGCGCCTGAGGCCGGCGGTTCTTTCTTACCCGCTCCTGGGCTGCACGCGGCTTCCTCGGATTCCTCCTTCTCCGCCAGGGCTGGGGCTTCGCTGGTGGGGCGCGACGTTATCTCGCGTCGGGCCGCTAGCTTCCCCAGCAGGTCCTCTCGCCACGCGGCGACCGCCATCCGCTGGGCCTCCTCGACTCTTCGGGTCAGGTCCTGCGTCTCGCCGCGGAGGAACTCGGTCTCCTCCGCGGTCAGGTGGATTCCCTCCATAGTGAGGGAGGTGGCAGCTGGTGGACCTTACCTGGAAGAGGAGATACCACACCTCTATCTGAGGTGCAGTACCCGTGTGGCGACTGAACCCTCAGGGGCGCCACAGTATATGTTTATTAAATAGCAGGGCTTCTCACAGTTTGTCACAGAAATATTTGTGTCTGCTGAGACTGTCTCCTCTCAATGATGCTGAAAGTTTGTTACAGTCAGTGTGCACTGTGCCTGCCTTGCCAACTCTCTGTGATCTCCAGACTAACATATTGTTACAAATCTTGTGCTATGAGACTTTCCAGGCCAGTGCAGGTTTCCATTCATTGACAGCTGGCAGAGCTCCTGGAAATTATTGAAATGATAGTCTCTCCTGTCCTCCGTGTGACATTGTCTGACAGGAATTGACAGGAGCTGGGTATTTTATGAGAAATTAATGTATTAAAATACAATTTTTTACCATCAGTTTGGGGCCCCTTGGGTGGCTGGGGCCCCGGGGCATTGCCCCGGCTGCCCCTGTTGTAGTTACGGCCCTGTAAAGAAGTCCTGTCACCAGGTCAAAATTGGCCAGTTTTTCCGCTTATTTTACTTCCGCTGCTCCTCGGTGCATTCACTTTAAAAAAAAAAAAAAAATCTCCCACTCTGTTCCAGAAATATGGGCCTTCTTATTAAGTACCAAGGGGGTGTCAATTACAGGGTAATTATGCAATGCAATATACAGACACCCCCCCAAAGAATCCTGAAAGCCACACCCCCTTTTAACACCTTTACGACCTATGACGTATAAATATATCATAGGACGCCTCCCCCTCTTTGATGTGGGCTCCGGCGCTGAGCTCTCATCTTTTCAGGCGATCAGCTGTCATGTGCCCCTAACAGCCGCGGGGTAGAATCACGATCTACCTGTGTGTTAACATGTTAAATGCCACTGGCATGACAACCCGGGGTCTGCAGAAGACCCCCGTGCTTGTCATTGCCGATCTGGCTATCATAGCGGATGAGCATTTATGCTACACATAGCAGGACTAAAGCAATGCTATGTGTAACACAAGCGATCAGAAGATCACAGCTTCAAGTCTCCTAAGGAGACTATTGAAGCAAGTGAGAAGTAAAAAAAAATGTTTTTAAAAAAAATATTTAAAAAATTAAAATATAAAAGTTCAAATCACCCCCCTTTTGCCCCATTCAAAAAAAAAATATATATACAGTATATATACACATATTTGGTATAGCCGCATTCAGAATCGCCTGACCTATGAAACTATATAAAGAATTAATCTGATCGGTAAACGGCATAACGAAAAAAAACAAAAACAAATCGCCAGAATTACTTTTTTCGTTGCCGCAACATTGCAATAAAATGCAACAACAGGCGATCAAAACATTGTATCTACTCCAAAATTGTTTTGATAAAAATTTTAGCTCGGCGCACAAAAAATAAGTCCTCACCAAGCCCTAGATTCCCAAAAATGGAGACGCTATGGGTCTCTGAAAATGGCGCCTTTTTTTTTTTTTTTTTTTTTTTTTTTACAAACTTTGGATTTTTTTTCACCATTTAAATAAAAAAGAACCTATACTTGTTTGGTATCTACAAACTTGCAATGACCTGGAGAATAATAATGCAAGGTCAGTGTTAGTATTTATTGAACATGGTAAAAAAATAAAAAATATAATTGTAGAATTGCACTTTTTTTTTGCAAATTCACCGCACTTGGAATTTTTTTCCCATTTTCCAGTATACTATTTGGTAAAATCAATGGTGTCGTTCAAAAGTACAACAGGTCTCACCAAAAACAAGCCCTCATACGGCTATATTGACAGAAAAATAGAAAGTTATGGCTCTGGGAAGAAGGGGAGCAAAAAAAATGGAAAATCCCAACGTTGTGAAGGGGTTACAGACCATAAAAATGAACCATAAATAAAAAGACCCATATCTCTGGAACCGTATGGCCAGAAGCGTGATCAGCATAAGTACTGCTGACAGTGCAGCTCAAGTTTTTTCTAGAGAAATTTCTAAAATGACAGCTGAGGTCTGATCGTAGACAATGTGTTCAGTTCTGATTAATGAGTTCTATTCTTATAGAATGTCTGATGATCATAGCTTTACCTTACCAAATTATGGTCAATATAGAAGTATATGAATATTCCTCAGTAATATGGTAAATTAATTAGGCTTTAATGTATGTATTGTATATTGCATTCATAAAATCAAAATATTTTCCTTCTGCGTTTTTTGGGGAAAATAATGCAAGTGAAAATTTAAAAAGAATGTGCAAAGAGTGAGCATACTTATAATATAGTATTTATAATGTGGGAAAATATCCTGGGATGACAGCGACCAATCACCCCAAAATATAAAATCACTGCATTTCTTTTTTTCTGCTAACTTTTATAAACGTATATTGATTAAAATTGTTGTGCAATTAGTTATAACCAGTTATAACCAATATTTCTGCTAACCTATGATATTATTTATATAATATTATTTCAAATAAGATTTAGTTTTACTCAAAACCTCAAAATGCAATAATTTCCCTTAACTGCTTTACGACCTTGGACGTATAGGTATGTCCAAGGTGGCCTCTCCCTGATTGATGCGGGCTCAGGCGATGAGCCCGCATGTTTTCTGGCACATGACAGCTGATCTGTACAGCTGTCATGTGCCCCTAACAGCCGTGGGTGGAATTGCGATCCACCTGCGGCGGTTAACATGTTAAATGCCACTGTCAAACTCCGACAGCGGCATTTAACATGGCCGGAAGTGCGTCATAAGACCCACCCATCAGCATGCCCATCACGTGCTCATGGGTCGCCGATGAGTTGGCATGGCAATCCAGGGTCTACAGGAGACCCCTGTGGTTGTCATAGTCGATCTGCTATGAGCGCCGCCCAGCGGTTAGCGTTCATAGTAGATGAGCATTTTTGTTACGCATAGCAGGGCTTGTAACACAGGCGATCAGATGATTGCAACTTCTAGTCTCCAATGTAGACTATTGAAGCATGTGAAAAGTAAAAAAAAGTGTTTTTAAAAATAATAAAAAAATATAAAAGTTCAAATCACCCCCCTTTCGCCCCACTCAAAATAAAACAATAAAAAAAATTTCAAAAATACACATGTTTGGTATCGCCGCATTCAGAATCGCCCTATCTATCAATATAGAAAAAAAAATCCTATCGGTAAACGGCGTAACGAGAAAAAAAATCATAATTGATTATGGTTTTTTGGTCGCAGACAATAAAATACAATGATGGGCGATCAAAACATCATATCTACCCCAAAATGGTATCAATAAAAATGTCAGCTCGGCACGCAAAAAATAAGCCTTCACCTAGCCCCAGATCCCGAAAAATTGAGATGCTACAGGTTTCGGAAAGTGGCTGCATTTTTTTTTACAAATTTTGGATTTTTTTTTCACCACTTAAATAAAAAAGAACCTATACATGTTTAGTATCTGCAACCTCGTAATGACTTGGAGAATCATAATGGCAGGTCAGTTTTAGCATTCAGTGAACGTGGTAAAAAAATAACCCAAAAAACTATTGTGGTATTGCACTTTTTTTTGCAATTTCACTGCACTTGGAATTTTTTACCGTTTTCCAGTACATGATTTGGTATAATGAATGATGTCATTGAAAAGTACAACTCATCCTGCAAAAAACAAGCCCTCACATGGCCATATTGACGGAAAAATAAAAACAGTTATGGCTCTGGGAAAAAAGGAGCAAAAAATGAAAATGCAAAAACGGAAAAACCCAAGGTGGTAAAGGGGTTAAAGTGATTGTCCCATCTTGATATCGAATCTGGATGTCTCATCTGGATGATAAATCTACCCTGTTGATCATTAGATCCACTTTAGATCTTGTTTTTCTAACTCCTGGTGATCAGCTGTTACAACTAAGGGAAGCTTAAAGGGGTTGTCTCTGGGCTCAGCAATCCTTCTGAAATTTTAAAAAAGCATTCAAAATATTGCAAGCACACAAAGCCAATTCTGCAATAATACCACGACAATAGCACACGTTGATATAAATAAATGCTATAGGTTTTAATAAATATATTATTTTTAAATGTTGTGATCTATCATGTTTTTTTTAAATCTTTTAATGCTTCAATCTGCGTAGGATGTTTGTTCGTCATTGCAAGTAAGTTAATAGATTGAGATGTTTAAAAGTTCACTACTGTTAGTCTGTGCCTTATTCTAGTGTAATTGTATGCCACTTCATTGGCTGACATATAAAGTAAGGCGTCTTACTAACAATAAAGCGACTTTCATGCATGAGTATTTTGGTCTGTAAGAATCAAAACTGCAAGTGTGATCTATTGATAAAAACCTATGGAAAGATTTGCACCCCATCAGGTCTTGGACCCACTTCTGGTTTTGGCTTATTGACCATAATAATAAGAAAGTAGCCGAAGTGATCTGAGTGTAACAAACAAAACGGATTATTTCCAACCTGTCTATTATACCACATAACATAAATATGATAGATGTGATAAATTAATACAATTAACCAGTTTAGAGCCAATGCCCTAATACTGAAGTGGAGTGCAATTGACAAGTCTGGAAAACAGTTTTATTAATAGGACACGTCCACCTTTTGACTCCCTCAGCTATTCATCAGAAATAAGATGGGATATATGATTTATCTTTATGATCTGCTCTTCTCCTAGAACTGGTGATATCTCCTGGCTAACAGGCAAAGGCTCGTAGTCAAGGATGGATCTATGCCTAAGAGAATATGCATGTGGAATGGGGATACTTAACATTTTAACACTGTGATTGCTTCTGGATACTTCTTGATGCATATTCATCCTACCCAACAGCAAGTGTGTGCTTAAGCCATTCTGTTCTTCAGAATATGAAGAAGTAAAAATGATGCTGCAAATGTCATTCATTGCCGACATATGGAAACTTCACATTGGCCGAGAATGTCAATTTATATTAAAACCTTTACTGAAGACTCTACTTTGATTTCTCTTGTTACCGCCTTTCTCTATAGTTTATAAACATGGAACCATTGTGTTTAGCCACATATTTCTGTGGCGTTTCATTCAATGTCAAGTGTCAAATACGTTGTTAGACGTAAAGGTTGAAATAGTTTTTTCGATTCATTTTACATGTTCAGACTTTTTAAAATGCTGCTAAGAATGAAAATGATGTACTTCAGGTTTGGACTTGATGAGAGTAAAATAAATATCTATGGCTTTATTATATTGTTCTTCCATTGAAGTAGGTTCAAAGGTAGAAAGATTTGAATGATAAAGAAGAGGAAGATGTCTCATTGACCTTGATTAACAGGACATTTTTCAATCCTTGGTCTACTTAATAACAGCATAGAGAAGACAATGTTCCATGCTGTAGATACCCAAATTAAGGCAAATTCTGATGATGCCCTCCTGACACCCAGAACCTAGGACCCTGACAACCTCACTTAGTTATGCCCCTGGGATGCCCTATGTGATGATGGTGAGTAGGGTCATCTCCTTGTGCCAAACTGAGAGCTTCTTTTCATCACAAGCACATGTTCTCTACGTGACCAATTACTGCTTTGGTTACTATCTGAAGCGTTATATATGGACTATACGTGTCCTATGTTGACCCTCCAGTCATAGTTGGAATAGTCCTATATCATTATTAATATTCTCAGTTGATCATGAAAATTGCATTGAAAACTCTCACAGATAATATATTTTTAAAACTACCTTTTAGAGAGGATCTAAATAATTGGCTTATGCTGTAGCATAAAAGAAACAGCAACATAATAAAGCAGTGGAAATAAGTTATACAATAGATATTTCTATACCATTACTACAGAGTACACCTTTAATTCAAATACAATGACAGTTTTATTTTACACCCTCTATATGTAAAAGTTATTATATAAAATAAGAAATATATGATGTTTAGTTTAATATACTTCTGTATTGTATATATACTGTAGCTCCACTTCCTAGGGTGTACAAAGTGACCAAAATCTACAATACTGGAATTAGTTATTTATTGTCCAGGTCTAAAAGGAAATTTATTGTATATGTATGTATGTATGCCAGAAATGAGATAGGTTTTATATTAGTAAAGGAAAAATAATTTTTTACAGTGATTTTTTTGTAAAATTTATTGATATATTGCAAATATTTCATTTTTTTCTTGGCTCCTAATACACTATGGCTGTGTAGGGAGAACTATAGAATGCAAGCTTTGTTATTAATCTTTTACATCAACCAGTTACTGACACACTTTCTAGAATTATCTACTAGATTATCGATTCAATGTCCATATTTTAAAACTATATTATATTATCTTTATGAATTTCCTCATATATCTTTAAAACATTCAGGACTTTGATCCAGGGGTCCAAATTCTTAACATGTACATACGCTTAAAAGGGTTTTCTACCCATCTCTTGTAATTCATCTTTGATCCAAGTGTGCAAAATAATTTACTCACCCATGGATGCCTCGCTGACCTCTTTCTTACTTCAGGCCTAGTCGTGCCTCACATGGCATTCACACTGTGGCCATTAACAGACAGAACCTAGGATATAGGTTAGCAAATACCCTGCAGTAAGTAAATAAGTGAATAGTAATAGTACATGTAAATAACATATGGCAATTTGTTGACACTATTTTGATCAAAAGAGCATAAAAGCCATTCCACCACGACAAGGTGTACCCAATCAGGATGGTCCCTAACTCTTGGAGTTCACCTCGCTATGTGCCACCAGTCCTCAAAATTGACGGTGGTATAGCAGGACGCAGACCTGACAGTTTCAACACCTGTTCGTGGAAAGCTATATAAACAAAATGCACAGCCCAAAAAAATGGGAGCCACACCCCTGTATGTACTAAGTACAAAAAACTAAAGCAAAACCAAAGAAATGAGCAGGAACAAATATTGGTATAAGTGCAATGTGTAGGTGCACATTCACACTTTGGCTATTAACAGATAGAACCTAGAACAAAAACGATGCTCAAATACCCCACAGTAAGTAAATAAATAGTAATAGTACATGTAAATGACATAGGGTACTTGACACTATTTTGATCAAAAAAGCCTAAAATCCATCCCAAATGTACCCAATGTGGATGGTCCCTAACTCTAGAATCTCATCCCGCTACATGCCATCCTCAAAATCGATGGCGGTATAGCAGGACCCAGACCTCACTGTTTCAACACCTGCTGTGGGAAGCTATATAAACAAAATGCATAGCCCATTCTGGAGCTTAGCTGGTCTGTGCATCCTGGTCCTGTCCTTGACACAATACATCACTGGAAATGCAGACATTCACTGGCAGCAGCATTGACCCACTGCAGATAATGATTGGCTAGGCAGGCTTTTCTGTCCATTTACAGTGTGTCAATGATGGTAGCAGAAAACAGCATTGCAAGGAACGTGACCTACAGGAAATGGGTGAGGTTAAGTATCCATTCTTTTAACAGCAATGAGCCATTTTATAAATACATTTTATTTGTCCCCACTATTGGTGGCTGAAGACTGCAAGATTTTTATTTTATTTCACTCTTCGTCAGGGCAGGAAATTTGGAAGTCTATATTGGAAAATTGGGCTCTGCAAGACACAAAGATACAGGTGCATCTCACTAAATTAGAATATCATCACAAAGTTAATTTATTTCAGTTCTTCAATACAAAATGTGAAACTCATATATTATATAGAGTCATTACAGAGTGATCTATTTCAAGTGTTTATTTCTGTTAATGCTGATGATTATGGCTTACAGCCAGTGAAAACACAATGATCCAAGAGAAGAAAACATTGAAAGGATAAAACTAAGCAGTTCTGTTTAATTGATAAGCTTTAGCAAGAAACATGGTTATATTTTCAGTCTTGTAAAATACTAGATATATTTTAGATTTTATTATTATTTTGACTATTTGAGATGATTCTTATCTTTGGAATGTACATTATGGGATGTGTAAATTTATTTTTGAAATTCAATAAAATACTGCATTGCCAACAACCATGGAATACATTTTTCTTTATCTTGTCCAATCTTTAGCACATGAGAGAGCCAGCAAAATATCACTGACAACCCTGGGTCTATAACAGAAATAACCTTGGGATGTGATCAGTTTGTATGTGTATGTGTGTGTGTATATATATACAACCCCTGGCAAAAATTATGGAATCACCGGGCTCAGAGGATGTTCATTCAGTTGTTTAATGTTGTTGAAAAAAAAGCAGATCACAGACATGGCACAAAACTAAAGTCATTTCAAATGGTAACTTTAGGGCTTTAAGAAACACTGAAAGAAATCAAGATTAAAAATGTGGTACTCAGTAAGGATAATTTTTTTCAGACCAAGCAGAGGGAAAAAATTATGGAATCACTCAATTCCGAGGAAAAAATTATGGACTCACCCTGTAAATTTTCATTTTCAAAACTAACACCTGCATTACTTAGATCTGCTCGTTAGTCTGCATCTAAAAAGGAGTGATCACACCTTGGAGAGCTGTTGCACCAAGTGGACTGACATGAATCATGGCTCCAACAGGAGAGATGTCAATTGAAACAAAGGAGAGGATTATCAAACTCTTAAAAGAAGGTAAATCATCACACAATGTTGCAAAAGATGTTGGTTGTTCACAGTCAGCTGTGTCTAAAATCTGGACCAAATATAAACAACATGGGAAGGTTGTTAAAGGCAAATATACTGCTAGACCAAGGAAGACATCAAAGCGTCAAGACCGGAAACTTAAAGCAATATGTCTCCAAAACAGGAAATGCACAATAAAACAAATGAGGAACGAATGGGAGGAAACTTAAGTCAATGTCTGTGACCGAACTGAAAGAAACCGCCTAAAGGAAATGGGATTTACATACAGAAAAGCTAAACATAAGCCATCATTAATACCTAAACAGAAAAAAACAAGGTTTCAATGGGCTAAGGAAAAGCAATCGTGGACTGTGGATGACTGGATGAAAGTCATATTCAGTGATGAATCGCGAATCTGCATTGGGCAAGGTGATGATGCTGGAACTTTTGTTTGGTGCCGTTCCAATGAGATTTATAAAGATGACTGCATGAAGAGAACATGCAAATTACAACAGTCATTGATGATATGGGGCTGCATGTCAGGTAAAGGCACTGGAGAGATGGCTGTCATTACATCTTCAATAAATGCCCAAGTTTACATTGATGTTTTGGACAGTTTTCTTATCCCATCAATTGAAAGGATGTTTGGGGATGATGACATCATTTTTCAAGATGATAATGCATCCTGCCATAGAGCAAAATCTGTGAAAACATTCCTTGAACGAAGACACATAAGGTTCATTTCATGGCCTGCAAATAGTCCTTAAATATATATAAAGAAGAAACAGTTAAAAAAATTGTCGTTTTTTTCTTTGTAGACATTACAGTGAGTTGCAGGTTGGATTTCAGCTATGGGTAAAGCATCTAGATTAAATTTATCTGATATAGCGAATGAAAGTGCTTGCAAGTGTGGTTTTGCTTAAGTGTGTGACTTGTGATTCAGTGACTTTTTGGATTCAGGAAGTTTAGAGAGGAGTAATGTGTACTAATTCACTGTCTGTAATTACTTGTTTATATTCCTATGTTGTGTAATCCGTTATTGGTAATATGTGCTCCATTATTGACAATGCCATCTAGTGTACATCTTATCACATCTTACAGCATTGCCTCAAAAACACTAGACAAATCCCCGGGCCCTGATGGCATACACCTCCCCAGTACTGCACGAATTAAGTACTGTGAAAGATAGGTCATTATTTTTAATATTCACCGATTCCATAATAACAGGGTCTGTACCACAGGACTGGCGCATAACAAATGTGGTGCCAATATTCAATTGGGAACAAAATCTGAGCCTGGGAATTATAGGCCGGTAAGTTTAACTTCTACTGTAAGTAAAATCCTTGAGGGTTTTCTAAGAGATGATATTCGGGAGTTTCTCAATAAGTAAAACCCTATGACCGAACATCAACATTTGTTTATGAGGGATCGGTCCAGTCAGACTAATCTGATCAGTTTCTATGAGGAGGTAAGTTACAGACTGGACCAGGGTAATGCCGTGGATGTTGTCTATCTGGACTTTTCAAAGGTGTTTGATATGGTGCCACACAAAATGTTGTTACATAAAAGTAATGGGACTAGGGGAAAATATGTGTAACTAGGTAACAACTGGCTTTGTGATAGGAAGCAGACGATTGTTATTAATGGAACACACTCAATTTGGGTCATAGTTAACAGTGGGTCAGTATTGAGCCCTCTTCTTTTTAACTTATTTATTAATGATCTTGAAGAGGGCATACAGAGTAGAATTTAAATATTTGCAGATTATACAAAACCCTGTAAGGTAATCAATTTAATTTAATATTACAGAAGGATTTATGTAAGAACGAGACTTGGGAATAACCCCGCCCACAACCCAGCAGCCACCGGGTGACCCCAGCGCTGAGTCGCGCCTCACTTGTCGTGACGTCAGCGCGTGGTCACGTGATGCCTGTGAGCGGCCACCGATAGCACCGCTCACAGGCATTATCTGCAACACAAGGTATTTACAAATATACTTATGCCCCCATGCTGAATACATTGGGCAATTTAAAAAAAAGTACCAGACATCTTCTTTAATCATCTTCACAGAAGTTGATTTTTTACTCTAAGAGCAGTGAGGCTATAGAGCTCTCTACCACATGATGCAGTAATGCTTGATTCACTTCGAAAGTTCAAGGAGGGCTTGGATGCCTTTTTAAAAAAAAATAATAATATTACAGGTTATGGGCACTAAATAGGCATTAAATTACTTATGTCTAACTTCAACCTTATAAACAATGAAACTATTAAATATCCAGAAGCACAATGAGAAATGTTCCACAAACACATACTCTCACCAAAGAATAGTTTGGGTTGGGACTCGGAGGCTCTGAAAAGATACACCTACATTACAGAGAAGACAAAGTCATATTTAAAGGGACTTTACCACTTTACCAGGATTAACTCCTATAAACCATTGCCACCATCTTGTCTAGCCTAAACAAATCTTTATAACATCATAGAGATTAGTCAGTTGCAAAACCAAATGCCTTCTAAATCAATACCCCTTCTCTGGTCATTTTAATGAAATAGATGAGACTTCATTGTTTTCCACAAGCAATAAAAATTTTTACACAGATACAAGACATTTTTGCAGATACAAGCTACAGATCTTGCATGTGTATTATGTTTCCTCTTGTGGGATAGAATAATCATTTGTGTTCTGCAGATACGTTGGTCTTAAGCTGAAATCCTGGTCTAGATGTAGCCCTTCATATTCATGAGCTCTATGTAACCCCTCCCTCACCACTGATTGTCATCTTTCTGCCTATGCACAGTGTATATAAGCAGAGCAGAATAAAAATGATTACTGCTTTGAGCCGTAATGAACAAGAACAACTTTTTCTCAGGCCTGTGAATGATATTGAAGCATCAACATATATAACGACAGAGTACCAGGGTAGGGGCAACACAACAATTTAACATGAGAGGTTCTTAATCCGATATCCCACACTGTCACTATATGGCACTGCATTACCTAAACTTTAGAAAGATCTTTCCATGTCACATAAAAACAAACCAGTGTTTTTTAGGAGTAAATCCTGGTGACATATTCCCTTTACATGTGTGTAACAGAGACAGTTAGGGTATTGTGACCTTGCACTATGGGAACATAATAATGCTGTTAATGAGAATTTAGGGTGGTTTCATAGCGTATAGAACTGAAAATTTCTATAAAATTGCTGCCCGTTGCAGATGTGCTACAATGACTACAAACTGACGCTACTTTTTTCCCCACAATGTATCTATCTGGATATATAAAAAGTAACAGGACACAGAAGACGAAAGGACCCCATTAGCTCGAGCACGTAACTTTCTTCACCTACAGTCATGGCCAAAAGTATTGAGAATGAGACAAATAGTAATTTTTCCAAAGTTTACTGCTTCATTTTTTGTAATGGCAATTTGCATATACTCCTGAATGTCAAAGAGTGATCAGCTTAACAGCAATTACTGTACTTGCAAAGTCAATATTTGCCCAGAAAATGAACTTTAACCCCCAAAACACATTTCAACATCAATGCAGTCCTGCCTTAAAAGGAGCAGCTAACATCGTTTTAGTGATTGATCCATTAACACAGGTGTGGGTGTTGATGAGGACAGGGCTGGCGATCAATCAGTCATGATTAAGTAAGAATGACATCACTGGACACTTTAAAAGGAGGCTGGTTCTTGGTATCATTGTTTCTCTTCAGTTAACCATGGTTATCTCTAAAGAAACACGTGCAGCCATCATTGCACTGCACAAAAATGGCCTAACAGGGAAGAGTATCGCAGCTACCAAGATTGCACCTCAGTCAACAATCTATCGCATCATCAAGAACTTCAAGGAGAGAGCTTCTATTGTTGTCAAAAAGGCTCCAGGGCGCCCAAGAAAGACCAGTAAGCGCCAGGACCGTATCTTAAAACTGTTTCAGCTGCGGGATCGGACTACCAGCAGTGCCGAGCTTGCTCAGGAATGACAGCAGGCTGGTGTGAGTGCTTCTGCACACACTGTGAGGCGGAGACTCTTTGAGCAAGGGCTGGTTTCAAGGAGGGCAGCAAAGAAGCCACTTCTCTCCAGAAAAAACATCAGGGACCGACTGATAATCTGCAAAAGGTACAGGGAGTGGACTGCTGAGGACTGGGGCAAAGTCATTTTCTCTGATGAATCCCCTTTTCGATTGTTTGGGACATCTGGAAAACAGCTTATTCGGAGAAGAAGAGGTGAGCGCTACCACCAGTCTTGTCTCATGCCAACTGTAAAGCATCCTGAAACCATTCATGTGTGGGGTTGCTTCTCAGCCAAGGGAATCGGCTCACTCACAGTCTTGCCTAAAAACACAGCCATGAATAAAGAATGGTACCAGAATGTCCTCCAAGAGCAACTTCTCCCAACCGTCCAAGAACAGTTTGGCGCCCAACAATGCCTTTTCCAGCATGATGGAGCACCTTGCCATAAAGCAAAGGTGATAACTAAATGGCTCATGGAACAAAACATAGAGATTTTGGGTCCATGGCCTGGAAACTCCCCAGATTTTAATCCCATTGAGAACTTGTGGTCAATCATCAAGAGACGGGTGGACAAACAAAAACCAACAAATTCTGGCAAAATGCAAGCATTGATTATGCAAGAATGGACTGCTATCAGTCAGGATTTGGTCCAAAAGTTGATTGAGAGCATGCCAGGGAGAATTACAGAGGTCTTGAAGAAGAAGGGGCAACACTGCAAATATTGACTTGCTGCATTAACTCATTCTAACTGTCAATATAACCTATTGGTACTCATAATATGATTGCAATTATATTTCTGTATGTGATATAAACATCAGACAAACACTAATAAAAACCAGAGGCCAGCAGATCATGTGAAAATATAATTTTGGTGTCATTCTCAAAACTTTTGGCCATGACAGTAGATGCAAAAAAAGTTCAGCATGCCTCACAAAAAAGTTCAGAAGGATGGGGATTATTACAAGCTCTCCATGATAGAAGAGAGAGAGCTCCCTACAAACCTTGCCGAAATCTCTGGTCTAATGAGCAATTGCAAGGGTCTCTCCTTGCTAAAGTTTAGAGAAAGCACCTTTCCACCTGTCAAGTCAAGTTTTTATTCTTTTTGGATATGTGCCTTGGCACCATTTTCCACAGTCCCACCAATTCACTTACTATAAACTTATAATATAGGGATTTCATCAGTGAATATGATTTTCCCTGTTGTTGATATCTTACAAATAGAGATGAGCGTTGTTCTACTCGAACTGTTCGCCAATCTCAAATTCGAGCTGTTTTGGGCGGTGTTCGAGCCGTTCGGCGAACACGAACAATTTGAGAAAAATTCGGCTGTTCGAGGTTATGTTCGATAACTGTTCGTGCACCAAAATCATAACTGGATTTTTTCTCAGTAATGATGAAAATTAATGTTAATACGCAGTTTGAGTGTACAGCGGGGTGGGGGGAGGGGCAGGGGATGGATCTCTGCAGGAACAATGAAGATCTCCATTTTTTTTTTCTCTTTCCCGCATTTACAGTGGGGAGGTGCAATCTGTCAGCCTATCAGCAGCGCACACACGGAGCGAAGTGCTTTTTTTCACACAAGCAAGGGCATGTGTCATTGGCAGTGTATGTCACATGTCCTTGCCCTATAAGACCAAGCCATTTTCCCCGTCGCCACCATTTTCTCACTGCTGCAGCTGCGTGTTAGACGGCACCGCTGTTGCTGTGTGCGCTATACCTTGTTAATTTCAAGCCAATTTTCGCACAAATCTACAGATAGCTTGGGAGTAGGGAATAGTTGTGATTGCAGTCCTTTTAAGGACTAGGTTACAGCATTTCCTACGACTTTTATCAGGCAGGTCTGTGCTCTTAAATAGATAGATTGTGGGAGTAAAGACTAATTGTAATTGGAGTCCTTTTCAGGACTAGGTTACATCAGTTCCTATCAGTTTTTGCCAGGCAGGTCTGTGCCAGTGCTGTGCAAGTTTTTTTCACAGCATTTGGCTGAATCTAGCAAAGCTAATCCTTTTTGGCCTATTGCAGAGTGTGTTAGTCAGTGGAGTAGCCTATCTGTGTTGCAAGATATACCACCTGTGTATAGAATACCAATTTTTTTACTGCACCTAGTGAAGTAAAATCTTTTGGGCATAGCATCATTCTATTAGTCCATCTATACTGACCTCCATCAGGTTGCAAACTGAATCTAATTTTTTTCTGCATCTAGCTCTGAAAAAATATTGGGCTTCTAGCTGTGTGTGGGTCTTGTTCTATTAATCCATCTATACTGACCTCCATCAGGTTGCAAACTGAATATAATTTTTTTCTGCATCTAGCTCTGAAAAAATATTGGGCTTCTAGCTGTGTGTGGGTCTTGTTCTATTAATCCATCTATACTGACCTCCATCAGGTTGCAAACTGAATATAATTTTTTTCTGCATCTAGCTCTGAAAAAATATTGGGCTTCTAGCTGTGTGTGGGTCTTGTTCTATTAATCCATCTATACTGACCTCCATCAGGTTGCAAACTGAATATAATTTTTTTCTGCATCTAGCTCTGAAAAAATATTTGGCCTTCTAGCAGTGTGTGGGACTTGTTCTATTAGTCCACCTATACTGACCTCCATCAGGTTGCAAACTGAATATATTTTTTTCTGCATCTACCTCTGAAAAAATATTGGGCTTCTAGCTGTGTGTGGGACTTGTTGTATTAGTCCATCTATACTGACCTCCATCAGGTTGCAAACTGAATATATTTTTTTCTGCATCTACCTCTGAAAAAATATTGGGCTTCTAGCTGTGTGTGGGTCTTGTTCTATTAATCCATCTATGCTGACCTCCATCAGGTTGCAAACTGAATCTAATTTTTTTCTGCATCTAGCTCTGAAAAAATATTGGGCTTCTAGCTGTGTGTGGGTCTTGTTCTATTAATCCATCTATACTGACCTCCATCAGGTTGCAAACTGAATATAATTTTTTTCTGCATCTAGCTCTGAAAAAATATTGGGCTTCTAGCTGTGTGTGGGTCTTGTTCTATTAATCCATCTATACTGACCTCCATCAGGTTGCAAACTGAATATAATTTTTTTCTGCATCTAGCTCTGAAAAAATATTGGGCTTCTAGCTGTGTGTGGGTCTTGTTCTATTAATCCATCTATACTGACCTCCATCAGGTTGCAAACTGAATATAATTTTTTTCTGCATCTAGCTCTGAAAAAATATTTGGCCTTCTAGCAGTGTGTGGGACTTGTTCTATTAGTCCACCTATACTGACCTCCATCAGGTTGCAAACTGAATATATTTTTTTCTGCATCTACCTCTGAAAAAATATTGGGCTTCTAGCTGTGTGTGGGACTTGTTGTATTAGTCCATCTATACTGACCTCCATCAGGTTGCAAACTGAATATATTTTTTTCTGCATCTACCTCTGAAAAAATATTGGGCTTCTAGCTGTGTGTGGGTCTTGTTCTATTAATCCATCTATACTGACCTCCATCAGGTTGCAAACTGAATCTAATTTTTTTCTGCATCTAGCTCTGAAAAAATATTGGGCTTCTAGCTGTGTGTGGGTCTTGTTCTATTAATCCATCTATACTGACCTCCATCAGGTTGCAAACTGAATATAATTTTTTTCTGCATCTATCTCTGAAAAAATATTGGGCTTCTAGCTGTGTGTGGGTCTTGTTCTATTAATCCATCTATACTGACCTCCATCAGGTTGCAAACTGAATATAATTTTTTTCTGCATCTAGCTCTGAAAAAATATTTGGCCTTCTAGCAGTGTGTGGGACTTGTTCTATTAGTCCACCTATACTGACCTCCATCAGGTTGCAAACTGAATATATTTTTTTCTGCATCTAGCTCTGAAAAAATATTGGGCTTCTAGCTGTGTGTGGGTCTTGTTCTATTAATCCATCTATACTGACCTCCATCAGGTTGCAAACTGAATATAATTTTTTTCTGCATCTAGCTCTGAAACAATATTTGGCCTTCTAGCAGTGTGTGGGACTTGTTCTATTAGTCCACCTATACTGACCTCCATCAGGTTGCAAACTGAATATATTTTTTTCTGCATCTACCTCTGAAAAAATATTGGGCTTCTAGCTGTGTGTGGGACTTGTTGTATTAGTCCATCTATACTGACCTGCATCAGGTTGCAAACTGAATATATTTTTTTCTGCATCTACCTCTGAAAAAATATTGGGCTTCTAGCTGTGTGTGGGTCTTGTTCTATTAATCCATCTATACTGACCTCCATCAGGTTGCAAACTGAATATAATTTTTTCTGCATCTAGCTCTGAAAAAATATTTGGCCTTCTAGCAGTGTGTGGGACTTGTTCTATTAGTCCACCTATACTGACCTCCATCAGGTTGCAAACTGAATATATTTTTTTCTGCATCTACCTCTGAAAAAATATTGGGCTTCTAGCTGTGTGTGGGACTTGTTGTATTAGTCCATCTATACTGACCTCCATCAGGTTGCAAACTGAATATATATTTTTTTCTGCATCTACCTCTGAAAAAATATTGGGCTTCTAGCTGTGTGTGGGACTTGTTGTATTAGTCCATCTATACTGACCTCCATCAGGTTGCAAATTGAATATAATTTTTTTCTGCATCTAACCCAGCCAATAGTTTTGGCCTAATACCACAGTTTGGCCACTCAGCTCTGCTCGGTTACCATCCATTGTTTTTTTGTGCAAACAACTCCAGAGTTGTGAATTTGTTAACCACCAAAATGAGTGGAAAAAGGCCTGCTGCTGGTGGAAAGGGGAATAGGCGTGTTGGGAAGGGGAAAAAAGGTTGTGTCCGTGGGGTAGGTGTTAAAGCAACAGTAACATCTGCAGAAGAAAGACCATCTTCCAGCCAAACTAAAATGTCTACTTCTTTTAGCGGACAATGTGATAAGATCCCTTTCTTACGGCCACGCCAATCGCTACAAATTCCAGATGAGGCACAAAAACAGCAGGTGCTTCAACGGATATCAAGTGCTCCTTTAAGTGGGCTCTCCTCCACATCAACTTCAACATCACAAATACTCCAGTCCTCAAAGGTGTCACCCAAATCGCACTTGCTTCCTCACAGCTCCCAAATCTCCAGCTGCCCGTCTGAGTATGAGGTAGAACAGATGGTTGAGTCTGCAGAGCTGTTTACTCATACTATAGCCTGGGAATCAGAGGTCGACTCCAGCGCTTCTGTGAATCCAGACGAGGAAATGATCTGCACTGATGCCCAGAATCTTTATGAGTCGGATCCAGGACCAGACGCAGAAGGTTCTGACCATAATGTAGACCCTCATTCCCAAACTGTAACTCCTGTTGGTGGAGACAATGAGGAAGACGATGATAAGACTCGAATACCTGATTGGAGCGACAACTTTAGTTTTTTGTCAGGGCAGGAACAGGTTGGCTCTGAGGACGACGGGTGTGATAACACACAGGGTGATGATGATGAGGTTGGAGATCCCACTTACTGTCAACCCACAGTCAGCCAAGAGATGAGGTCAGCAGAGGAGGTGGAGGAAGATGCTAGTGACGACGAGGTCAGGTTGCGCCTTCCTGGACAGAGACGTAGTACTGGAAGCACGTCAACAACTGCATCCTCAAACACAACTCTGCCTCTCACCACAAGTCGTGGTGGCTCTTCAGGTCGCATGGGTGCTAAGCCTTGCATAGCCTGGGCATTTTTTCAGATCGATAAAGATGACCCAACTCGTGTTATCTGTAACATTTGTCAGCAACAGCTAAGTAGAGGCCAAAAAATACATAGTTTGAGTACTTCATGCATGAACCGGCACATGGACATGAAGCATAAGTTGCAGTGGGAAGCTCAGTGTGCTACAATGCGGCCTAGCCGGCCGGGCCAACCACCGTCTGCCATATCTTGTGCATCCGCGGCCTCTTCATCCTCTGTGACTGGGGGGACAGCAGTCACACCTGTTTTGGGGCGCAGACCTGCCACCTCTTTACCCGCAACAGCCAGCGTGATTGGCAGGTCATCATTTTCTTTGGAGGTGGGAACACCAGCTGGTGTTGAGCGCTGTCCGACATCGATAGCACCACCTTTGGATCAAGGCAACCTAACATGTCCGCCTGCATCTTCCTCACAGACCGGCAGTTTGCCGGGGACACCCTTATCAACCCCGTCTAAGCACAATAGCCAGCCCTCGGTCCCTCAGATGTGGACAAGTAAAAGACCATTTCCTCCTAGCCATGAGAAAGCTAAGAGGTTGAATTTCACCATCTGCAAGCTCTTGGCTACAGAAATGCTGCCTTTCCGCCTGGTGGACACAGAGGATTTTCGAGACCTTATGTCCGTCGCAGTGCCCCAGTACCAGATGCCCAGTCGACACTACTTCTCAAAGAAAGGTGTGCCTGCGCTCCACCAGCATGTTGCACACAACATCACTGCTTCTTTGAGAAACTCTGTGTGTGACAGGGTGCATTTCACCACAGACACTTGGACGAGTAGGCATGGACAGGGGCGTTACATGTCGCTGACTGGGCACTGGGTAACTATGGTGACAGCAGGACAAGGGGCTGCTGTCCAAGTCTTGCCGTCCCCACGAGTTGTGCGTCAATCCTCTTTATGTCAAAGTTCCTCCACTGCTTCTGCCTCCTCAACCTCCTCTCGGTCTTCCACCTGCACCCAAAGCCTGTCTGGTCATGCCACAAGCTTTCTAACTGCGCAGAAGGGATCCTGCACACCTCCTTACTATGCTGGCAGTAGGGCTCAACGTCATCAGGCGGTTTTTACATTGAAATGTCTGGGAAATGTGAGTCACACAGCTGAGGAGTTGTGGTCAGCTCTGGAGAACCAATTTCATGAATGGTTGTCTCCACTGGACCTGAAACCAGGGAAGGCCGTGTGCGACAATGCTGCAAACCTGGGTGCGGCCCTTCGCCGGGGCAATGTCACACATGTGTCTTGTATGGCTCACGTGTTGAACCTGGTTGTCCAGCAATTTTTAGCCCACTATCCCAGACTAGATGGCCTTCTGCAGAGGGCACGGTCGCTGTGTGCTCACTTCCGCCGTTCGCATCCCGCAGCTCAGCGACTTACATCTCTACAGAAGTCGTTGGGCCTGCCACTTCACCGGCTAAAATGCGATGTGCCTACCCGGTGGAATTCAACTCTGCACATGTTGCAGCGACTGTGGCAGCACCGACAAGCCCTGGTGCAATACGTTCTGACGTATAGCCTGGGCCAACGAGATTCAGAGGTGGGGCAAATCACGCTGGAGGAGTGGTCTCAGATCAGGGACCTATGCACCCTTATGCACAGTTTTGAAATGGCGACGAAGATGTTTAGTGCTGACGATGCCATTATCAGCATGACTATTCCGGTGATTTACATGCTGGAGCACATGTTAAACAGAATTCGGAGTCAGGTGGTGGCACAAGAGGAGGTGGAGTAAGTAGAGGAGGAGGAGTTGTATGCGGAAGGGCTAACATCTGCAAGGTCCAGACGGTCGGCAGCACCAAGGCGGCAGGCATGTGAGGGTGGGGGAGATGGTTTTACCAGGGCGCATGGTAGCAGCCAAACTAGTGAGGAAGGTGCAGGAGCCCAGGAAGAAGTGGAGGACGAACTGATGGAAGACTCATCAGATGAGGGAGACCTTGATCACATTTCTGTTGTGCGAGGTTGGGGGGAGAGGACAGAGGAAGGAAGCATGATTGTTACCTCGCCACCAACACAACAGGGACTTGGTGCTCCTGGATGCGCAACACACATGAGTGCCTTCTTGCTGCACTACCTGCAACATGACCCTCGAATTGTGAGAAATAGAAATAATCCTGACTACTGGGTTGCCACACTGTTAGATCCCCGGTACAAAAGTAAATTTGCAGAAATTATTCCTGCCATAGAAAGGGATGCACGCATGCAGGAGTATCAGCAGAGACTGTTGCAGAATCTTACATGTGCTTTTCCACAAAATACCAGTGGTGCACGTAGTGAATCTCACAGTTCCAACTTGCCAACCGTGGGACCGTCAAGTGTTCAGCACTCAAACCGTAACAGAACCACAGTATCTGCTGGTAACATCAATTTTGCGGAATCATTTCACCACTTTTTTAGCCCATCCTTTGCAAGGCCACAGGAGACAAGAAGTCTGACACATAGTCAACGCCTAGAGACGATGGTACAGGAGTATCTCCAAGTAAACATTGAAGCCACGACTGTGTCACTGGACCCTTGCTCTTTTTGGGCTTCCAATCTGGATAAATGGCCGGAGCTAGCCACTTACGCCTTGGAGATCTTGTCATGCCCCGCAGCCAGCGTTCTGTCTGAACGTGTGTTCAGCGCTGCTGGTGGTGTGCTGACAGATAAGCGCACGCGGCTCTCCACTGATAATGTAGACAGACTCACGTTCATAAAGATGAACAAATCAAGGATCCGAAACGACTTTTCTACCCCTGTGTCATCCTGGGGAGAGTAAAAGCTTGATGATTGGTTAAAATCACCCTACCAACCGTTTTAAGCTTTCAAATTACTAATCATGTTTATCTGTATCTTGACTGGAAAATAATTTGGGCTTTGTAGCAGTGTGCAGCACTGATCCTATTAGGCCATCTATACTAAAGCTTCACCAGATTTTAAATTAAAAATAATTTTTAGCTGCATCTAGCCCGGAAAATAATTTTGGGGCTCCGAGATGCGCAAGGCACATAAGTGCCTTCTTGCTGCACTACCTGCAGCATGACCCTCATATTGTCAGAATTCGAAGTAATCATGACTACTGGGTTGCCACACTCTTAGATCCCCCAAACTTTTCGATCAACCTTTTCATTTTAATAAAGACCAAAAAAATGGTCATTTTTGAAATTATAAGCATTAGCAGGTTGTTAGAAACTGAAATCAAACAGTTTTCAACTCAAAACTTTATTCTAGGTGATGTTACATTTTCACATAGGACCCCTTGTTCGAAAGGAGCTTCTGAACTCTCTCGTCCATTGAATTTGTCAGGTTTTGGATGGTTTCTGCTTCAATTGTTTTGCATGAGGACAGAATACCCTCCCAGAGCTGTTGCTTAGATGTGAACTGCCTCCCGCCATCATAGACACTCCTTTTAATGATGCTCCAAAGGTTCTGAATGGGGTAGAGGTCAGGGGAGCATGGGGGTCACACCATAAGTTTGTCCCCTTTTATGCCCATATCAGCCAGAGATGCAGATGTTTTATGTGCAGCATGAGATGGTGCATTATCATGCAGAAAAATGATCTTGCTGTGAAATACACGGTTCTTCTTCTTGAACCATGGCAGGAAGTGCTGTTTGAGAAAATCCACATACATTATGGAGTTCATCTTTAGCGCCTTCAGGGATCCTAAAGGGGCCGACAATCTCTCTCCCCATGATTCCAGCCCAAAACATTACTCCACCTCCTCCTTGTTGGCGCTGTAGCCGTGTTTGCGTGGGGTGTCCATCAACCAGCCATCCTCCACTCCATCCATCTGGACCATCGAGCGCTGCACGGCACTCATCCGTGAACAAAACTGTTTTGAAATCAGTCTTCATGTAATGTTTGGCCCACTGGAGCCGTTTCTGCTTGTGTGAAGTGGATAGAGGAGGTCGACAGGATGGCGTATGCACAGCTGCAAACCTCTGAAGGACCGTGCATCTTGTTGTTCGGGGGACGTTGGAGGCACAAGCAGCTTCAAAAACTTGTCTGCTGCTATGACAAGGCTTTTTGGCCGCTGCTCTTTCAACCTGACGTAATTGCCTGTAGGAAAGAGTCCTCAATTTGCCCTTATCAGCACGCACACGTGTGTACTGTGAATCAGCTACATACTTCTTGATTGCCAAGACACTTCATCCTGATCATCGCACAATGTTGATTGTAGTCATGCCTTGACCTAAACACTCCACAATTTGTTGCTTCTCAGCAGCCGACACATCCTTTTTCTTTCCCATTTTGGCAGAAAATGTAGGCTGCTTAATAATGTGAGACAGCCTTCTTAAGTAGTCTTGCCTTTCATTGGACACACCTGCCAAACTAATTAGCACAGGTGTCTGCAATTGCTTACAGTGATATAAAGAGCCCTGACACACATCACCATCAATGAGTTTAACTGACAAACAAACAAATTCTTCCCTTATCACTCCTAAACACTTTTTGCATAATAATTTGGAACACAGTGTACATGTGCTTTTCCACAAAACACCAGCGGTTCACGTAGTGAATCTTACAGTTCTAACTTGCCAACCGTGGTCTGTATGGAGTTGTTCAATAAAGGGCCCAAAATTAAGATAACATAGATGGGAGAGGTCTCTATGAATAGGAATTCCTAAGTATTTGATACCCTGTGAGGGACAGGCAAAGGGAAAGTTGGACTGGATGGAATCCTATATGGATTTGGGGAGGGAGACATCGAGGGCCTCAGACTTCGCTGCATTGATTTTAAAATTTGACCATGTAACAAAGTGATCTATTTCAGCCATAACAGCAGGGATGAATATATGTGATTGAGTGATATATACTAGGACATCATCAGCAAATAGAGAGCACTTGTACTCGGTGCCTCCCACCTCAATCCACCTAATATTGGGGTTATGGCGAATTGATGAGAGTAGGTGCTCCATCACTAGGATGTATAAGAGAGGGGACAGAGAACATCCCTGCCTTGTCCCATTGGTGATTGTGAAAGGTGATGAAAATGTTCTGACGCGCCCCCTGGGCCTTGGGACACCCGGAGCCGGACCTTTTTTGGTGGATGCTGGTGGTTGTAGTCTCCGTGGCGGCAACCCGGTTCCGTGGCTCAGGGCGGTCAAACCAGTGGCGGAACTATTTATGTGGTTTTGATGTTTAAATGTCCGACTACGCCACCCGTGGATTGCAGTCAGAGTGAACCGCCGCTCCAGGGCAGACCGCTGAGGCTGGTGTTGTGGGTGCAGCAGAGCGTAGCATAACTCCCCACGGGAGGAGTATAGCCTCAGGGCAGCGTATGCGGAGGATGGGGGTGATGGTGCAGGGCAGCAGCAGTAACGACACGGAGTCAGTGATGCAGTCCAGGGCCTTTACTCACAGTTCTTATTATCCAGACCACGTCTGCAGGTAACGGCTGCCCACGTCGTACTGTGCTCACCAGGTGAGGGGCTCAGACAACTCCCAGATAACTTTGGAGCACTTCACAGGACCCCCTTTGTGTGTCCTTTGTCTGGCCTTTCTTACCAACACTTCTGTCCGGCTGCCTCGGGCCTCCTCTTGGTAAACTTGGCGCCAGTTTCCCTGACCCTATGTGGTGCCTTCCTAGCGGGTGTAGCGAGGGGCTGCGCCACATAAAATGTCAGAGCCTCCGGTTTCTAGCTGAGGGTCGTTTCCTGCCTCCACTAGTTCGGGGACCGGTCTCCCCCTTTGGCCTGACCCCTCCACGCAGGTAGATTCGGGCGTGCGGTGGCGACTCGCCCGTCCGCACCCCTGGGATCCCTTCATTCCTCGTTCCTGGAGCCTTCTCTGCTCCTCTTCCTTCCTTCTCCCTCTTCCAGGCCTGGGCCTCTGTTACTAGGCCCGCCTCCGGAGCAGAGTTCATGCAGAGCCCCTGCTCCCTGCCACTTCTGCTCAGACTTCTCTGCACTGAACTAAGATGGTGCCCACCTTTTATACTCCCTTCTCAATGCACCCAGGAACTGCTTCCTCCCTGCTCCTGCACTACAGGGTTCCCCTTCCTCAGTGTTCCCTCCCCCCACTCCAGCCAGGGACAGGGACTGTGGTGCCCATCTCAGGGGCATATTGGTCGCCCTGCCCCACGGCAATGTGGTGTAATGCATGCAGGTGTCGGGTCCTGATCCACACTCCATCCTTACCTGAGAGTGAGATATCACACCTCTGGGTGAGGTGCAATACGTCTGTAGCAACTGAGCCCTCAGGGTGCTACAGTTCCATTTATCTTCAGCCTAGGTGACGTATTGCGATACAGGGCCGTGATTTTGGCTATGAAAGGGTCCCCTAGACCCCTACCCCAAGCTTTTAAGAGAATCATATATGGCGTGCCAGGAGACTCTATGGAATGCTTTCTCAGCATCCAACGAGAGTATCTAATTACAAATTTTTAACTGCATCTAGCCCAGGAAATACTTTGTGCCTAGTAGCAGTGTCTGCTAGTCAGCGGATTATCCCGGCTGTTAAGCAAGCTACACCACCTGTAGTTTAGACACTTAATTTTTTCAAAGGAAATGATTCGGGACCATGGGATACTTAGTGAAGAGCATCAGGCACCCCAAGGCATAGGGGCTGGGACTGGCATTAGGATGCCTTGCGGTGGACAGCCGAGCTCGATCCTTATAAAAGCTTTTTAACTGCAGCAGCTTTAGTGGACGCTACTGGAGCTGGAATTACGCGGCTGCTGGCATGAGACTTGCCCTCCAATAGATCCTTGTAAATGGATTTAAAGTGTATTCATTCAAATTAGAGAGACAATTTAAATTAAAAAGCTTACAGCTGCCTCCACCACAGGGGGGCTCGCTCGACCCACCAGCGGACAGGCACCAGTATTGGGAGAGGGGGGCTGGCCGTCAGGGTTCACCGCGGCTCTGGCACAAACCCGGCGACACGGAGGTGGCACGGGCAGGAGCGGACTGGCCGTGTCGGCTTCTCACTTTTTGGATTTTAGAAGGGCATGACATGCCTATATCTGTGTCTCCCCCTCCTTTTACTCCTCCACCTCTTTTATTTTCGCATGACTATATGTACTTGTCACTTTTCCATGTGTTAGTTATGTCTTCTGAGCAGTTTGTCAGCTTTTGGACACCTTTGAAGGTGTTTTCTATGTGTTTCTATGTGTTTTTGTTTGCCTGCCATTGGTTTTAACGGTGTTCGAAGGTGTTCGACGAACAGTTCGACGAACAGTTCGGCGAACACACGGGTGTTCGACGAACCGAACCGAACTCGAACACTACGGGGGTGGCTCAACACTACTTACAAATTAAGGTTTCCTTCACAACACTGTGATGCCTCCTGAGAAGCAGATAGATCACCATAAAAGCCTGTTGGTTTCTTCAAGGTTCTTTTTGCCTTATGAAAATCAAAAGCTTTATTCCCTTCCCAACACATGACGTACAGTTACATCATATATTCTGGGTCCCTGACATTGATAGGGGATGTCAAGCCGAGCTTGCATCTTTCCTGGCAGATGATGGCTGTGTTATTTAGCCATCATCTGCCTCTAATGGCTGTTAAGCTGTTAAATGCTGCTGTTAATACACGCCGACAGGAGGGCGTGTCATTCTATGCGCCCATTGGTCTGCCTATGACATGATTGCGGCGTGCCGATGGGCTGCCATTACAGCTGAGGGTCTGCTGGAGATCTCCGTACTTGTCATGACGGTACTCCTGTGAAAGCCAGCCTGTATCTAATGTTCATAGGAGACTGTGATTTTTTTCTATACACAGCAGTACTGTAGCACTGCTGTATATAACACAAGCGATCAGATGATCGCAGGTTCAAGTCAGGGAACTAACAAGTACAGTGGAAAGTGAAAAAAATGTTTTTAAAAATACAAAAAAAATAAAAAAAAAACTTAAAAGTTCAAATCACCCCTTTTTCCCCCATTAAAAATAAAGAAATAGAAAAATAATAAATTACAGATACTTGGTATCGCTACTAGGGATGAGCAGACCCGTAGAAGTTCAGGTTCTGCTACTCAAACTTGTACCAGAACCCGAACCCCATTGAAAACATCTCTCTCTCTCATACATTTAGCACCAAAAGTTTGGGTTCACTCATCTCTAATCGCTACGTCTGTAAAAGTCCCATCTGTCAAAATTTGAAAATAATTAATCTCATTGGTAAATGGCCCAATGAGAAAATTAATTGAAAGGACAGAATTACGACTTTTTGCCCAGCAAAACACTGAAATAGAATGCGATAAGAGGCGATCAAAACATTGTATGTCCCTAAAAACTTCCGCTCAGTGCGCAAAAAAAAGCCCTTACATAGCCCCATCTAACAAAAATTGAAAACATTACAGGTTTCCGAAAATTGCAATGCAAGCAGTTTTTTTTACAAATTCACAATTTAGATAAAAAAAAAACACTAGTCATGTTTATTATCTGCATAATTGTACTCACCTGGAGAATCATATTGCTGGGTCAGTTTTACTGTATTATGAACATGGTAAATAGAAAACCTCCAAAACCTCCAAAAAACTATTGTGGAATTGCGCTCTCTTTTTGCAATTTTCGACACACTTGTAATTTTTTTCCCACTTTCCAGTGCATCTCAAGATAAAATAAATGCTGTCATTCAAAACTAAAATTCATCCTGCAAAAAACAAGCCCTCATACGGCTATGTGGACAGAAAAATAAAAAAGTTATGGCTCTTAGAAGAAAGGGAGAAAAAAACTAAAACAAAAAAGCAGAAATTGGCCACAATTTTAAAGGGGTTAAAGGGAATCTGTCACCAGGTTTTTGCCAATTAATCTGAAAGCAGAATAATGTAGAGGCAGAGGCCCAGATTCCAGAGTACTGGGCTGTTTGCTGTAGTTTTGATAAAATTATTGTTTTATTAGCTGGAGATTATCATCAGAGGACTAGCAAATCTGCAGCTATATTTATGAGCTCTGTATAAACCCAACCCCACCATTGATCTATGCACAGTGCGCAAAGAAAGCTGAAAGCAGTGTTGTGGGTGGGGTTGTGCAGAACTTCGCATTCAGAGAACTTGTAGATCTGCAGCAGAAAAAACGGATTTTATAAAAAAAAAAAAAAACAGCAAGCAGCCCAGTAAGTGACATATCGCTGGAATCAGTGTCTCTGCCATGCTGCTCTCATATGGGGTAGTAAAAACCTGGTGGCAGATTCCGTTTAAGAGCAGAATAAAGTAATAATTACCATACTTAAGAATAACATGCTAAAAACTTAATAAACTAAATCTATTGTAACAATCCACATTTGGAATATATTTTTGTAATATGTAACTAAGATAATGTTTAACTTTAAATAGACCTTGACAGTGAGTCTTATTCCTCTGTGAAAATATGATTGTGGAGCACCTGTTTAGATTAATGACATCACACGGCACTTGGTGTGTCCCAATGTGATTGATAGCCATAAAGAAACACCCCCCCTTAGTTAGTGTATTTTAGTCTGTTGTGAAACTTCTAGCTTTATTTTACTTAGTGACATTGAGAATGATGGATCTTAAAGCAGTGCTGTGTGTCCTCGCCATCTGTCTTTGTGTCGATGCAAACAACTCTGACACAGTAGTAAGGGTACTAATAGAAGACACGGAAATCGCCAGAGGCACTGTTATTGTAAGTACTGGAGATCATAGCTGGTATATTTTGTTATTGTGAATTTATAGTACAGCAAGTTGTTAATATCTTACATTCTCTGTGCAGTTGAAGGTAAGTTTGGAACTAGAAGTAATAGCTTTACAGACTCCCCACTAAAAGTGAAATGCAATTAATTTACTATGGATCTGAAACCACTGATTTGTGAGTGAATCAAAACACCGAATATTGCTTAGTAAATATTTTTTTTTACGTTTTCTGCATATTTGACCCTATGATCATAACATACCCTCCTCTACTTCATATCCTTACAGAGGACTTTTTACCTATAATATGGCTGTAAATAAGTAATTGAGATTGTTCTAGTGCATATCTTACATTGATAGCAGTACATGGAACATGTTACTGCTATAGGTCTTGTGGTAGGGGCTTCTACTCCACTTCGGCCTCATATTGTCATAGCAGTTGTCACAAGTAGGTTCTAACTGTAATACATTTCACAGCTCCTATTCATTTCAATAGTACATAAGTAAGTACATATGCAGTGAGCTACCCCTAAGGCTAGGGTCACACCAGCGTATTTTCTCTCATCCAGGAAAATCGGACCGATTATGTTAATCACACACTGATCAGAGTGTGATCAGAGTGTGAACATAGTGTGATCTGACTTTCTTGGATGAATAGAAGATAGAAAAAAATTTCTCCATATTCTCCATGCTGTCACTCCGTAAAAATCAGACTGCACTCAGACGTCATCCGAGTGCAGTCCGATTTTTTCCACGGACTCATTGACTTGCATGGCCGAGTATGATCCAATAAGTGGATCCAACTCAGGCACGTGGTGATTTTTTCCTTCGACTGTCTGGGTCAGGGGAAAAAAATCTGACATGTGCACAGTCCCTTAGAAAAACATTGGTCCAAGTGCTATCCGATGTTTTGTTGGATTGCACTCGGACGAAAAATACGGTCGTCTACACGAGCCCTTAGGGTGAGTCCAAATGGAGTAGCCACTGGGCTTTTGCAAAATGCTCTTCGATATTAGGTGGAAACAGCTGTTTGACCCAAAAAATCAACCCATTGCACATTAAACAATCACAAATTAGCTGCTGCAGTTTTGGGCCTCTTTGAAGCCTCACCATGGATTAATTCCGGCCGCACCATCTAGCCTTACCCTTGAAGAGGCTACGTATAGCCCCAGAATTATGTCAATAGAACCTCTTAACAATCAGCTTGTCGGCAGAGGATGAATGGAGAGGGATCAGAAGCTGAGCCCTCGCCATTCCCTTTAGATGATAGCTGTGGTAGTCACCCATCATCTGCCTATAACAGCCGCATATTGAGTGGAGCTCTGCTCATAGCTGTTGCCCTATTAAATTCTGTCATTCTCTGACAGCGTCATTTATAACGCATGTCCCGTGGGGGCATGCTGTTCTCACCGCTCATCGGCACCCCCTTGATGCAATCGCAGGGTGCCGATGGGTTGCCATGACATCTGGGGGTCTGCTGAAGACCCCTTGTGCCTGTCATGACGATACTCCTATGAATGCCAGATTCTGGCTAGAGTGTTCATAGGAGACCATTATTTGTGATATATACAGCAATATTTTGATATTGCTGTATATAGTACAACTGATCAAATGATCGCAGGTTCAAGACCCCAAAGGGGAGTAATATTCAAAGTAAAAAGTTGAAAAAAAAGTTCTAAAAGATATTAAAAAAAGCATAAAAATTTGAATCACTACTAGTGTTGCGTGAACGTGCTCGGAGGGGTTATCCGAGAACGCTCGAGGTCTAGCCGAGTATCTTCGGTGTGCTCGCAAAATAGGTTCGCGTTGCTGCGGATGCATGATTCACAGCTGTTTGACAGCCGCGAGACATGCAGGGATTGCTGCAATCCCTGCATGTGTTGTGGCTGTCTAACAGCCGCGAGACATGCAGCTGCGGCGACCCAAACATATTTTGCGAGCACACCGAAGATACTCGGCTAGACCTCGAGCGTTCTTGGAACACTAATCACCTTAGTTTTCCCCCAATAAAGATCTTAAAAAAAATACACATATATCATATCAGCACGTCCATAAAAGTCTGATTTATCAAAATATAAAATTAATTAAACTTATCGGTAAATGCTGTAAAGAGAAAACAAATTGAAATGCCAGAACTCCATGTACTCCAGTATATGACCAATAAAAACATCAGGTTGTCCTGCAAAAAAACAAGCCCTCACACAGCTCAATCAGCCGCAAAATGAAAAGTGCACGGGTCTTGGAGAATGCTGACATAAGAATTTATTAATTCATTTTTTTACAAATGTAAAAAAAAAATTTCACTACTTAAAACCACTTCGCGCCAGAGCCTGTTTTTGCCTTCGTTACCGGGCCAATTTTTTCAATTCTGACCACTGTCACTTTATGAGGTAATTACTCTGGAACGCTTCAACGGATCCCCCTGATTCTGAGATTGTTTTTTTGTGACATATTGTACTTGATGATTGTGGTAAAATTTCTTCGATATCACTTGCGTTTATTTGTGAAAAAATCGGAAATTTGGTGAAAATTTTGAAAATTTTGCAATTTTCAAACTTTGAATTTTCATGCCCTTTAATCAGAGAGCTATGCCACACAAAATAGTTAATAAATAACATTTCCCACATGTCTACTTTACATCAGCACAATTTTGGAACCAAATTTTTTTTTTGTTAGGAAGCTATAAGGGTTAAAATTTAACCAGCGATTTCTCATTTTTACAACAAAATTTACAAAAACATTTTTTTAGGGACCACATCTTATTTGAAGTGACTTTGAGGAGCCTTTATGACAGAAAATACCCAAAAGTGATACCATTCTAAAAACTGCACCCCTCAAGGTGCTCAAAACCACATTCAAGAAGTTTATTAACCCTTCAGGTGCTTCACAGGAATTTTTGGAATGTGGAAGAAAACAATGAACATTTAACTTTTTTTCACAAAACTGCTACTTTAACCTCAAATTTTTAATTTTCACAAGGGCAGCCAGAAAAAATGGACCCCAAAATGTGTTGTGCAATTTCTCCTGAGCACGCTGATACCCCATATGTGGTGCAAAGCCACTGTTTGGGCGCACGGCATGGCTTGGAAGGTAAGGAGCGCCATTTGACTTTTGGAATGGAAATTTGACTGGAATCGATAGCGGATGCCATGTTGCATTTGGAGAGCCCCTGAGGTGCCTAAACAGAGGAAACCCCCAACAAGTGACCCCATTTTGGAAACTAGACCCCTTAAGGAACTTATCTAGATGTGTGGTGAGCACCTTGAACCCCCAGGGGCTTCACAGAATTTTATAATGTTGAAGTGTGAAAATAAAAAAACACATTTTTAACACAAAACTGCTACTTTAGCCTCAAATTTTTAATTTTCACAAGAGCAGCCAGAAAAAATGGACCCCAAAATGTGTTGTGCAATTTCTCCTGAGCATACTGATACCCCATATGTGGTGCAAAGCCACTGTTTGGGCGCACGGCATGGCTTGGAAGGTAAGGAGCGCCATTTGACATTTGGAATGGAAATTTGACTGGAATCGATAGCGGACGCCATGTTGCATTTGGAGAGCCCTTGAGGTGCCTAAACAGAGGAAACCCACAACAAGTGACCGAATTTTACAATCTACTCCTCTGTATAAATTAATCTAGTGGTGGGAAAATAAGTAGATAGGTAAATGGTCACTAAACCCATAGATGAATTCCCACAGAGGTGTCATTTCCATAATGGGGTCACTTCAGGGGGGATTATGCTGTTCTGGCACTTTTCAGAGTGCCAGAGCTAAAGAATCCCCCCTGATGTGACCCCATTTTGGAAATGAGACCCCTCTGGGAATTCATCTATGGGTTTAGTGACCATTTTAACTCAATGGATGATTTCCAGAAACAAGCACGCAATGGAAGGTTTAGATTCTGGAGAACCCCCCCCTGGAAATTAAGTGAGCTCTACTCGAATGTGTCATTCACTAAATGAACCAAATGTTTGAATGACAAATTGGGATACATTTTTACAGTTTAAAAACGTGGTTCTGTGTGGAAGATTTTAAAGCAGTCAGTGACGCATAAGGCTGGCAATGAAGGGCATTGTGGGCAATAGTAGCGGGTATCACGCCTCATTCCTCTCTTAGTACATACACGACATCTTTTCTGGGGGTTCCTTCTTGTTTCCGTTGCTGGAATAAGTGCAATAAAATGTCGCTCAGTGAGTCTTTTCACATCCTCAGATTCTAATGGATGAGCGGGGCTAACACTTTGAAAGACAAGATTTTCAATTACCTTTTCTTGATAATCAAGAAAAGGATCTGAATTTCCTGCTTTTTTGTACAACACAAAAGAATTGTATGTGGCCACCTGAAACAAATAAATAACCAACTTTTTATTCCAGGTATAGGACTTTCTTGATACCTGGTATGGCTGTAGAACCTGGTCTGCAAGGTCCACACCCCCCATGTGTTTGTTGTAGTCAATGACTGACACAGGTTTTTGCTTCGGAGTGGTGGATCCTAGTTCTACAGTGGCCCTTGTGGCATCTGTGTGGATCGAGCTGAGGACAAAAATATCCCTCTTATCCCTATATTTCAGGGCAAGCAGCTCTCCGTTGCGTACAGCCCCTGACTGCCCCTTTTGAAACTTTTGGTTGACCAATGTGGAAACCCCTGATGGTTTTTACGGATGGTCCCACAAGCCCTGATGTTGTGTTCAACCAGACTTTTAAATAAGGGTATGCTGGTGTAATAATTGTCCACATATAGATTGTAGCCTTTTTGAAAAAATGGACTTATCAGCTCCCAAACAATTTTTCTAGATGTCCCCAGATAAGTAGGGCATCCTGGTGGGTTTAGTTGGCTATCTTTCCCCTCATATATGCGAAAAGCGGATGTGTATCCGGTTGAACTTTCGCACATTTTATAGAGCTTTATTCCAAACCTTGCCCTTTCAGATGGGATAAATTGCTTGAGGTGCAGTCTTCCTTTGAATTTTACAAGGGACTCATCTATAGAAATATTTTGTGTTGGGGTGTAGAGGCTTAAGAATTTTTCTGACAAATTTTCAATGATGGGTCTAATTTTATATAACCTGTCATGTTCTGGGGCATTTCTGGGCAGGCATTGACTATTGTCATTAAAATGCCAAAACCGCATGAGCATTTCATAACGGGTCCTAGGCAGAACGACTGAAAACATAGGGGTGGCTTGAACAGGGTGGTTGGACCAGTAGGATCGAATGCTCGGTTTTTTAACAAGCCCCATGGCAAATGTAAGTCCTAAAATTTTTTTTATTTCCGGGACATTAGTTGGTGTCCATAAATTTGCCCTAGCATAGTAAGATCGGGGATTCTGGCTTATGAATTGGGATGCATATAAATTTGTTTGCACGACAATATGCTCTAGCAAGCTGTCTGTAAAAAACAAATTAAAAAAATGAATTGGTCCAAATTTATACCAGGAATGGCGTTGAAATCACGGCTGAATGGAGCAGCTGAATCCGAAGCCTCCCATCTGGGAAATGCTAGATCATGTGGCAACGCCCCTTGTACACTGGCGTGCGCCAATTCACTAGTAGCAGGGACAGCGCTTGTACTGGGCAGTGTTCCCTGATTTGGAGACATTTCTCCAGTAGCGCTATTTGCCCCTATTGCTGTACTGGTCCTTGGGCTTGAGGATGGACCAGAATCACTGCTCATTTCTGAGCTCTCAGTGTCACCGCTACTAAAGCCCTCAAAATCCACATCTCCATCTGAGATTGCACTGTCATCAGTGTCAGAACATAGCAGGGCATACACCTCTTCTGCGGTATAAGTCTGACGGGCCATTTTATTTTTATATTTTATGACCGGACTGAACGGACCGGACTGAAAGGACGGGACCGGACTGGACTGACCGGACTGACCGGACTGGACTGACCGGACTGGACTGACTGGACTGATCTGACAGGACTGACTGACCTGACAGGACTGACTGATCTGACAGGACTGACTGATCTGACAGGACTGACTGACTGATCTGACAGGACTGACTGGACTGATCTGACAGGACTGACTGATCTGACAGGACTGACTGACTGACTGACAGGACTGACTGATCTGACAGGACTGACTGACTGACAGATCTGACAGGACTGACTGACTGGACTGATCTGACAGGACTGACTCACTGACAGGACTGACTGATCTGACAGGACTGACTGACTGACTGATCTGACAGGACTGACTGACTGACAGATCTGACAGGACTGACTGATCTGACAGGACTGACTGACTGACTGATCTGACAGGACTGACTGACTGACAGATCTGACAGGACTGACTGACTGACAGATCTGACAGGACTGACAGATCTGACAGGACTCTGATCTGACAGGACTGACTGACTGACAGATCTGACAGGACTGACTGATCTGACAGGACTGTCTGACTGACTGATCTGACAGGACTGACTGATCTGACAGGACTGACTGACTGACAGATCTGACAGGACTGACTGACTGACTGATCTGACAGGACTGACTGATCTGACAGGACTGACTGACTGACTGATCTGACAGGACTGACTGACTGACAGATCTGACAGGACTGACTGACTGACAGATCTGACAGGACTGACAGATCTGACAGGACTCTGATCTGACAGGACTGACTGACTGACAGATCTGACAGGACTGACTGATCTGACAGGACTGTCTGACTGACTGATCTGACAGGACTGACTGATCTGACAGGACTGACTGACTGACAGATCTGACAGGACTGACTAACCCTAACTCTTACTTTCTTTTTTATTTTTTTCACTTTTACTGTGGCAAGGCTGACAGCTCTTGTCACAGTGTTTCTCCTCTGCTCTCTCACTGAGATCGGAGGAGAAACAATGTATTTATCAGGCAGATCGCCCGGGAAAGTTTGTTGCTAAAACAAACTTCCCTGGTGATCTCTCTGCCAATCAGGTCTCGATGATGTCAGAGGTCACAGCACCGGGATCCCCGCCGCTGGCAGGTATGTGGGGGGTCCCGATCGCCGACCACCGGCTGTCACTATCTTTTAAATGCCGCTATCGCTATGGATCGCGGCATCTAGAAGATAGGAACAGGTTAACATCATGGGGACCTGATCCAATCAGGTTCCCATGATGCCACATGTCAGAGCTATCGCTCTGAACCGGTACCGCAGCGCTAGCAGGACCCTGGGGGTCCTGAGCGCTGCGGGACCACCCACCGTTTTTAAACGTCGGCGCTGCACAGAGCCCAGGCAGCGCCGACGTTTATGTACAGTGGGCGGTCGGGAACCGGTTAAATAAAAAAAAAACTCTGCAAGTTTGGTATCGATGGGATCGTTCTCACCTGGGGAATCATATTTTTACTGCACAATGAAAGCCATAAAAACGAAACCCAAAAAACAAATGCGGAAAGGCATAGTAATCTTAATGAATGTAAACTTTTGACTTTGCAGTAAGTAATAGAAATTCCTTAAAACATTCTCTCTCATTATTCTGGCATTTGTCAAATATTAAAAATTATGGTAATCCCAATTGACCTAAAACAGGAAGCGTTTATTCTGATTTCATGTCAGATATTGAGAAAAACATGCATATGTGTCTTTTTATATAGTGTAGGTAAACTTCTGGTTTCAGCTGTACTCTGTGATGATTCGTGTGTGAGGTTGCATTTCATCCAAGGGAGTGGACTCACTCACAATTTTGCCTATGTTACAGAATTGCAATATATCCGATAAAACAAAAGATATACTGTGGCCCAGCATGGCTTCTGAACTTTTTTTGCGCATCCATAGACTTGAATGACTGAGTCTCGTCCGATTTAATTAAGAAACTAGCATGCTGCAATTTATTTCACACCCAAATTCGGCCAGTGAAAAAAAAAATCGCTCATCTGCACTGCCCCATTGAATACCATTGGTCTGAATGCTGCCCGTTTTTTCCACAGACCTGAAAATACGATTGTGTGAAGGAGCCAAAATAGTGATAAACTCCAAGCGCTGGTTAGGCACCAGTCAGGATTTTGTCCAGAGGCCATGTTTCCACCTTCAGTATTTGGTCAGTTTTTTACCTCAGTATTTGTAAGCCAAAACCAGGAGTGGGTGATAAATCCAGAAGTGGTGACGTGTTTCTATTATACTTTTCCTCTGAATGTTCCACTTCTGGTTTTGGCTTACAAATACTGAGGTAAAAAACTGACCAAACACTGAACGTGGAAACGTGGCTAGAAGTTGATATACAGAATGAATTCAGAAGTCTTGAAAAATAAGGATCAACCCCGTAAACATTGAGTTTTTGCATAAACCTAAAGAGGTTGTCCACTACTATATAACAAATGCCCCCAATGTATTTAAACTGTAGAGAGAAGATTTTTTGTAATTGCCTCTGAGGGGCGCTATCGCTGACCGCTCACAGGCATCACGTGACCCCCGGATGCAGCCGACTCGGTAATCCGCTGATGTCACGTCAAGTCAGGCGTGACCCAGTGATGCGCTCCCGCTGAGTGATGGGCTGTGGGCAGGGTTTTCCCGCAAGTCACAGCCCAGCATCCACCACACGCTTTCCCAATGAGTGCACGGATGTTACACACGGACACGGATTGCACCAGTACTGGGTTTTCCAGTACCGGAAACATCAGGACGTGTGAAAGAGGCCTAAAGGATCTAAAATCACTGAAACAGCAAACAGTGTGAAAACCAAAATTTGTGCCAGACTATATATCAGTTAGTTACGCTGCATATTTCAGTGTCCATATGGTATAAAGTAAACTGTGCAAACTGTATATATTTCTGAAAGTCCATTACTTTATATAATAATTTTTGTGACGTGATAATTAATGATTAACATAATCACATAAATATATAAGATTAACCCTTCCTGTGGCATTCAATTTTTATCATTGTGGCCTTTCTTTAAAAAAACATAATTTTTTCATTTTTCCGTCAATACAGTTGTATTAGGGCTGTTCTTTGTCGGACGAATTGTACTTTTAAATTACACCATTTGTTTTTGCCTTATAATCTACTTGAAAATGTTGAAAAAAATCCTAGCGCACTAAGGCTATGTTCCCACCATGAGCTTTTGGTGAGTTTTTGATGTTGCAGAATTTCTGCACCTATTAAGTAAATTGGGTTACTTGCATTTTTTTCATTGCATCTTGGAGTGCGCTTTTTAAATGTGTTTTTGATGCTGCGTTTTTTTGTCTCTTGTTGACATGTCATTTTTTAAATAAAGCTTCTTTGTTTTTGATACTTTGGCATTTTGCTTTGACAAAACCATATTCATACAGTCACGTGCGGATTGCACACTAACACACTAAAAACAAATTTTTTATTTGCATATTTTCCTGATCTAATGCAAATCTATAGGGAAAATGTGCACATAAAACCCAGCATACCCACAAGAGAAATTGACACGTTGTAGATTTTAAACACGCACCGCAGGTCAGTTTACGCTGAGTAAAAAAAAAAAGCACAGTGGGCAGGAGCTTTCTATAAATTCCATTCACTGTGCTGGAACTGTAAGACGCTGTGTTTTTCACGCAATGAAAATACTCAGCATCAAAAATTCATTGTGGGCACACAGCCTTAATATAGCTAAACCCTCACAATTCTGCCATTGTTTTTTGGATTTTAGAGCATTCATTATGCATTAAAAGTACCTGGTATCATAATTCTCCAGGTCTGTATGATTATGCTCATACCAAACTTGTGTTGTTGTTTTTATTATTTTATTGATGGAAAAAAGAAATATCTGATATTTATTAAAAAATTAAAACAATTTGGTTTATGTCACCATTTTTATTTTTACATCAACGGAGCCCTGTGGGGGTTAGATTTTGTATGGTGAACTGATGATTTTATTAGTACCATTTAGGAGTACATACTGTATTTTGATGACATTTTATTGCATTTTTTGGGGGGGGAATTAAACAACCAAAAAAACCACAATTTTTTTCCTTTTCATGTTTACCCTACGGGTTAGATAATTTGATTCTGTGATGGTGTGATCGCTTATATTATTATTATGCATTGCTTATATAGTGCTATCATATTCCACAGCGCTTTACATTTATCATCACTGTCCCCACAGTCTAAATTCCCTATCAGTATGACTTTGGAGTGTGTGAAGAAACCAGAGTACACAGAGGAAACCTGTGCAAACATGGGGAGAACATACAAACTCCTTGCAGATATTGTCTTTTCAGGTAGAAAAAAGGAATTAAAGAACTAAAATAAAGTGGTAGTATAAATATACAAACCCTTAGTATATGTGCACACGGCGTCTTTTTCAGGTGGTGTCTGTGTGACGCCTCTACTCGAAAAACCCTTTTCTTTACCCTGGGAGATGGGGGACTCAGAGTTGGGTCCTGTGATGGAGAGATGGGGTGCAGCCGTGGCCCGGACCCGACCCGTGCTCAGGGCCGTCACATTAAAAGGATGGTGTGGGCTTATCCGGGTTGAGTGGCTGATTACGACTACGCAACCTGTGGCCTCATGATGGAAGCGTACGACTTGCCCTTCCACACGGGGACTGGGACGGGTGGCCTCTTCCTGACGAGCCCGGGGTTTGGCAGCATTGGCCCGTACCTCGAGGCGTTCGCAGCGGAGCTCCCGTTGACGTTGCTCCCGAGCGAGCTGGAGTATCTGCTCGCTGCACCGCTGGCTCCTCTACTCTTCAGCCCGGGTCTCCCGGAGGAAGCCCATCAGGTCCCCACCCCTGGTTGTCCCAGGCCCACTCCTCAGCCTCCGGCCAGGTGACTGTTGGCGTGGGTAGCGATGTCATTAGGGACTGCTGCGGGTCCTCTGGTAGTGCGGACCAGTCTGGGTTGGAGCCGGTGGACACCTCTGCAGCTTCAGGCACTTCGGGTTTGGGAGTAGGGCGGCATCGCAGGTCCCCACCTATAGCTGCCGCTTGCAGCTCCGGAGCCAAGACCTGCTCCCAGGTGGCCGCGCCGGGTATCAGATATTCGGCCATGAGGTCCAGGATAGGGACGGTAGGCTCTGCAGCCGGGGCAGGGGTAGCACACTCACCCGCCGCTGTGCCACTCACGACTTCTGTCACCATGTCTCCCTGGGCTTCAACTCCTTGGTGGCGGGCCCGGATACGTAGCAACATCTCTTCCCACCACGCAGCCGTCGCCGCCTCCTGGGCCTCTCTCTGCCTCCGCATGAGACCCGGGGCTTCCTGTCGGAGAAATTCCATATCTCCCGCTGTTAACATGCTGCAGCCTCGCTCCCTGCCGGGTGAAGGGCCTCAACCAGGTTCAGAAGGTTCGGTGGGTTGCGCTCCAGAAGCGTCCATGTCTGCCTCTGAAGAATGCCAACCTCCGACTGCAATGGCCGCACCTTGTTACTTTTCTTCTTCCTCCTCTTTCGGGGCGGTTCCAGGGCGGCATGCTGACAGGCCCGCCTTCGTTCAGCCCATCCAGTTTGACGGGCATTACCCCGCGGACAGTCTCTGATGGAAGGGGCAGTCCACATTTTTGGCGCCAAGCGGGAGCCCAGCCCACGATGGGAGGTGGTTGAAGACCGTCTTTTCACAGCATTATGGCGCCTGTTCTTCTTGGGCGGGCGCCATTTTAGGTGTAAAACGAAAGTTCAAGGTACAAGGCACACAGTACCCGATAGCAATGGGTAATTCCTTCCTTTGCTGCGGGCAAGCGATCCTGCCGACTACGCCAGGTTGTGACACCTCTACTCGAAAAGCCCTTTTCCTTACCCTGGGAGATGGGGGACTCGGAGTCGGGTCCTGTGATGGAGAGATGGGGTGCAGCCGTGGCCCAGACCCGACCCGTGCTCAGGGCCATCACATTAAAAGGATGGTGTGGGCTTATTCGGGTTGAGTGGCTGATTACGACAACGCCATCTGTGGCACTTGGTGAAGGCCACCAGCGCTGCTGCAGCCCACTGAGGCCTGGTGTTAGGGCAGCCATAGTTGTTACTACTCCCCACAGGCGGAGCAGGGCCTCAGGGCAGATGGACAGGATGGAGGGGGTAGTAGTAGAGGAGAACGGGTGCCGCGTCGTGCGGTGTAGCGCAGATTAAACAGTCCGGAGGCCATAGGGGTGAACTTCCATGGCTTTACTCACATTAGAGATGGCAGTAGGAAGGCGACTCCCTGCTCCCCGCGGAGTCCTGCGGTCACCAGGGACGGGGATCTGACAACCTCTGAGCAAGTCCAGCATTCAATCGGGACCCTGCACCAGAGTGTTCCTGAACTACAGACCGTATCCTCTCCTGTCTGTGTGTGCGAATAGGCCGGGTCTCCCTCTGAGGTCCTCTCAGAACAATGGCACGGGTGGCAGCTCCGCTCCTTCCGAAACCCGGTGGGATCATCAGGGCCTACCGGGCTTTCCCGACCAGGACATGGAGTAGCAAGGTTGGGTGTCGGGGGCCGGTACCCCTCTTGCAGCCGGACTCCCTCTGAATATATCAGGTGGGGAGGACAGGTGGCATACGCCGCTCCGTCTGCATCCTCCCCGGGATCCATTTGCTATGGAGCCACACTCTTAAGCTCCGGGCCTTCTTGGTCGTGGTCCTTGACCTGGTTGAGACATTCCTCTTCTGCAACCTTCCCGTCATCCCAAGGCCGGGGTACGAGGGCTGTGTCCCCATCCGCTAAAGGTCCACACAGGATCCACTTTCAGGGTAGGAGATCACAGTACATGCCAGCCAGGCAAGTTAAGTACCAGGACCATCAAAGAACTAAACTACAAGGACCAAGAACCAAGATGGCTTTTTATTAAATATGAAATTTACAGTGTCACTAAATTGTGAGTCCTCCACCCTCACCCACTAACTGGTTCCCCTAACTCTTGGTTCCCCAGTCTCCCTGTAACCAGGAGGGCAGCACCTGGTGCATACTAGCCCCCTCGGGTGGAGAAATGTGGTGTTGGATGCAAAGGTTGGGTCCCGACCATCACGCTGTTCTTACCTCAGAGGAGAAACACCACACTCCATAAGAGAAGTGCAGCATCCCTGTGGCAGTCGAACCCTCAGGGGCGCCACATCTGCCCAGGGTGTGGTCGGGGGGTTAAATACTCGACCAGCTGAGGCATTCAGAGTTCAATGTCGGAGAAGTAAGCTCCAGAAGGGAGCTTGTGTTTGTTCCTGAACCATGTGGAGCTGCTGAATAGAGATGAGCGTTGTTCTACTCGAACTGTTCGCCAATCTCAAATTCGAGCTGTTTTGGGCGGTGTTCCAGCCGTTCGGCGAACACGAACAATTTGAGAAAAATTCGGCTGTTCGAGGTTATGTTCGATAACTGTTCGTGCACCAAAATCATAACTGGATTTTTTCTCAGTAATGATGAAAATTAATGTTAATACGCAGTTTGAGTGTACAGCGGGGTGGGGGGAGGGGCAGGGGATGGATCTCTGCAGGAACAATGAAGATCTCCATTTTTTTTTTCTCTTTCCCGCATTTACAGTGGGGAGGTGCAATCTGTCAGCCTATCAGCAGCGCACACACGGAGCGAAGTGCTTTTTTTCACACAAGCAAGGGCATGTGTCATTGGCAGTGTATGTCACATGTCCTTGCCCTATAAGACCAAGCCATTTTCCCCGTCGCCACCATTTTCTCACTGCTGCAGCTGCGTGTTAGACGGCACCGCTGTTGCTGTGTGCGCTATACCTTGTTAATTTCAAGCCAATTTTCGCACAAATCTACAGATAGCTTGGGAGTAGGGAATAGTTGTGATTACAGTCCTTTTAAGGACTAGGTTACAGCATTTCCTACGACTTTTATCAGGCAGGTCTGTGCTCTTAAATAGATAGATTGTGGGAGTAAAGACTAATTGTAATTGGAGTCCTTTTCAGGACTAGGTTACATCAGTTCCTATCAGTTTTTGCCAGGCAGGTCTGTGCCAGTGCTGTGCAAGTTTTTTTCACAGCATTTGGCTGAATCTAGCAAAGCTAATCCTTTTTGGCCTATTGCAGAGTGTGTTAGTCAGTGGAGTAGCCTATCTGTGTTGCAAGATATACCACCTGTGTATAGAATACCAATTTTTTTACTGCACCTAGTGAAGTAAAATCTTTTGGGCATAGCATCATTCTATTAGTCCATCTATACTGACCTCCATCAGGTTGCAAATTGAATATAATTTTTTTCTGCATCTACCTCTGAAAAAATATTGGGCTTCTAGCTGTGTGTGGGACTTGTTGTATTAGTCCATCTATACTGACCTCCATCAGGTTGCAAATTGAATATATTTTTTTCTGCATCTACCTCTGAAAAAATATTGGGCTTCTAGCTGTGTGTGGGACTTGTTCTATTAATCCATCTATACAGACCTCCATCAGGTTGCAAACTGAATATATTTTTTTCTGCATCTACCTCTGAAAAAATATTCGGCTTCTAGCTGTGTGTGGGACTTGTTGTATTAGTCCATCTATACTGACCTCCATCAGGTTGCAAACTGAATATATTTTTTTCTGCATCTACCTCTGAAAAAATATTGGGCTTCTAGCTGTGTGTGGGACTTGTTCTATTAATTCATCTATACAGACCTCCATCAGGTTGCAAACTGAATATATTTTTTTCTGCATCTACCTCTGAAAAAATATTGGGCTTCTAGCTGTGTGTGGGACTTGTTGTATCAGTCCATCTATACTGACCTCCATCAGGTTGCAAACTGAATATATTTTTTTCTGCATCTACCTCTGAAAAAATATTGGGCTTCTAGCTGTGTGTGGGACTTGTTCTATTAATCCATCTATACAGACCTCCATCAGGTTGCAAACTGAATATATTTTTTTCTGCATCTACCTCTGAAAAAATATTCGGCTTCTAGCTGTGTGTGGGACTTGTTGTATTAGTCCATCTATACTGACCTCCATCAGGTTGCAAACTGAATATATTTTTTTCTGCATCTACCTCTGAAAAAATATTGGGCTTCTAGCTGTGTGTGGGACTTGTTCTATTAATTCATCTATACAGACCTCCATCAGGTTGCAAACTGAATATATTTTTTTCTGCATCTACCTCTGAAAAAATATTGGGCTTCTAGCTGTGTGTGGGACTTGTTGTATCAGTCCATCTATACTGACCTCCATCAGGTTGCAAACTGAATATATTTTTTTCTGCATCTACCTCTGAAAAAATATTGGGCTTCTAGCTGTGTGTGGGGCTTGTTGTATTAGTCCATCTATACTGACCTCCATCAGGTTGCAAATTAAAAATAATTTTTATCTGCATCTACAGTACCTCTGAAAAAATATTTGGGCTTCTAGCTGTGTGTGGGACTTGTTCTATTAGTCCATCTATACTGACCTCCATCAGGTTGCAAATTGAATATAATTTTTATCTGCATCTAGCTCTGAAAAAATATTTGACCTTCTAGCAGTGTGTGGGACTTTCTCTATTAGTCCATCTATACTGACCTCCATCAGGTTTCAAATTGAATATAATTTTTATCTGCATCTAGCTCTGAAAAAATATTTGACCTTCTAGCAGTGTGTGGGACTTTCTCTATTAGTCCATCTATACTGACCTCCATCAGGTTGCAAATTGAATATAATTTTTATCTGCATCTAGCTCTGAAAAAATATTTGGCCTTCTAGCAGTGTGTGGGACTTTCTCTATTAGTCCATCTATACTAACCTCCATCAGTTTGCAAATTAAAAATAATTTTTATCTGCATCTACCTCTGAAAAAATATTTGGGCTTCTAGCTGTGTGTGGGACTTGTTCTATTACTCCATCTATACTGACCTCCATCAGGTTGCAAACTGAATATACTTTTTTCTGCATCTACCTCTGAAAAAATATTGGGCTTCTAGCTGTGTGTGGGACTTGTTGTATTAGTCTATCTATACTGACCTCCATCAGGTTGCAAATTAAAAATAATTTTTATCTGCATCTAGCTCTGAAAAAATATTTGACCTTCTAGCAGTGTGTGGGACTTTCTCTATTAGTCCATCTATACTGACCTCCATCAGGTTGCAAATTGAATATAATTTTTATCTGCATCTAGCTCTGAAAAAATATTTGGCCTTCTAGCAGTGTGTGGGACTTTCTCTATTAGTCCATCTATACTGACCTCCATCAGGTTGCAAATTAAAAATAATTTTTATCTGCATCTAGCTCTGAAAAAATATTTGGCCTTCTAGCAGTGTGTGGGACTTTCTCTATTAGTCCATCTATACTGACCTCCATCAGGTTGCAAATTAAAAATAATTTTTATCTGCATCTACAGTACCTCTGAAAAAATATTTGGGCTTCTAGCTGTGTGTGGGACTTGTTCTATTAGTCCATCTATACTGACCTCCATCAGGTTGCAAATTGAATATAATTTTTATCTGCATCTAGCTCTGAAAAAATATTTGGCCTTCTAGCAGTGTGTGGGACTTTCTCTATTAGTCCATCTATACTGACCTCCATCAGGTTGCAAATTGAATATAATTTTTATCTGCATGTAGCTCTGAAAAAATATTTGGCCTTCTAGCAGTGTGTGGGACTTTCTCTATTAGTCCATCTATACTGACCTCCATCAGGTTGCAAATTAAAAATAATTTTTATCTGCATCTACCTCTGAAAAAATATTTGGGCTTCTAGCTGTGTGTGGGACTTGTTCTATTACTCCATCTATACTGACCTCCATCAGGTTGCAAACTGAATATATTTTTTTCTGCATCTACCTCTGAAAAAATATTGGGCTTCTAGCTGTGTGTGGGACTTGTTGTATTAGTCCATCTATACTGACCTCCATCAGGTTGCAAATTAAAAATAATTTTTATCTGCATCTACAGTACCTCTGAAAAAATATTTGGGCTTCTAGCTGTGTGTGGGACTTGTTCTATTAGTCCATCTATACTGACCTCCATCAGGTTGCAAATTGAATATAATTTTTATCTGCATCTAGCTCTGAAAAAATATTTGGCCTTCTAGCAGTGTGTGGGACTTTCTCTATTAGTCCATCTATACTGACCTCCATCAGGTTGCAAATTAAAAATAATTTTTATCTGCATCTAGCTCTGAAAAAATATTTGGCCTTCTAGCAGTGTGTGGGACTTTCTCTATTAGTCCATCTATACTGACCTCCATCAGGTTGCAAATTAAAAATAATTTTTATCTGCATCTACAGTACCTCTGAAAAAATATTTGGGCTTCTAGCTGTGTGTGGGACTTGTTCTATTAGTCCATCTATACTGACCTCCATCAGGTTGCAAACTGAATATAATTTTTTTCTGCATCTAGCTCTGAAAAAATATTTGGGCTTCTAGCAGTGTGTGGGACTTGTTCTATTAGTCCACCTATACTGACCTCCATCAGGTTGCAAATTCAAAATAATTTTTTGTCTGCATCTAGCTCTGAAAAAATATTTGGCCTTCTAGCAGTGTGTGGGACTTTCTCTATTAGTCCATCTATACTGACCTCCATCAGGTTGCAAATTGAATATAATTTTTATCTGCATCTAGCTCTGAAAAAATATTTGGCCTTCTAGCAGTGTGTGGGACTTTCTCTATTAGTCCATCTATACTGACCTCCATCAGGTTGCAAATTAAAAATAATTTTTATCTGCATCTACCTCTGAAAAAATATTTGGGCTTCTAGCTGTGTGTGGGACTTGTTCTATTACTCCATCTATACTGACCTCCATCAGGTTGCAAACTGAATATATTTTTTTCTGCATCTACCTCTGAAAAAATATTGGGCTTCTAGCTGTGTGTGGGACTTGTTGTATTAGTCCATCTATACTGACCTCCATCAGGTTGCAAATTAAAAATAATTTTTATCTGCATCTACAGTACCTCTGAAAAAATATTTGGGCTTCTAGCTGTGTGTGGGACTTGTTCTATTAGTCCATCTATACTGACCTCCATCAGGTTGCAAATTGAATATAATTTTTATCTGCATCTAGCTCTGAAAAAATATTTGGCCTTCTAGCAGTGTGTGGGACTTTCTCTATTAGTCCATCTATACTGACCTCCATCAGGTTGCAAATTAAAAATAATTTTTATCTGCATCTAGCTCTGAAAAAATATTTGGGCTTCTAGCTGTGTGTGGGACTTGTTCTATTAATCCATCTATACAGACCTCCATCAGGTTGCAAACTGAATATAATTTTTTTCTGCATCTAGCTCTGAAAAAATATTTGGCCTTCTAGCAGTGTGTGGGACTTGTTCTATTAGTCCACCTATACTGACCTCCATCAGGTTGCAAATTCAAAATAATTTTTTGTCTGCATCTAGCTCTGAAAAAATATTTGGCCTTCTAGCAGTGTGTGGGACTTTCTCTATTAGTCCATCTATACTGACCTCCATCAGGTTGCAAACTGAATATATTTTTTTTCTGCATCTACCTCTGAAAAAATATTGGGCTTGTAGCTGTGTGTGGGACTTGTTCTATTAATCCATCTATACAGACCTCCATCAGGTTGCAAACTGAATAAAAAATTTTTCTGCATCTACCTCTGAAAAAATATTTGGGCTTCTAGCTGTGTGTGGGACTTGTTCTATTAGTCCATCTATACTGACCTCCATCAGGTTGCAAATTGAATATAATTTTTTTCTGCATCTAACCCAGACAATAGTTTTGGCCTAATACCACAGTTTGGCCACTCAGCTCTGCTCGGTTCCCATCCATTGTTTTTTTGTGCAAACAACTCCAGAGTTGTGAATTAGTTAACCACCAAAATGAGTGGAAAAAGGCCTGCTGCTGGTGGAAAGGGGAATAGGCGTGTTGGGAAGGGGAAAAAAGGTTGTGTCCGTGGGGTAGGTGTTAAAGCAACAGTAACATCTGCAGAAGAAAGACCATCTTCCAGCCAAACTAAAATGTCTACTTCTTTTAGCGGACAATGTGATAAGATCCCTTTCTTACGGCCACGCCAATCGCTACAAATTCCAGATGAGGCACAAAAACAGCAGGTGCTTCAACGGATATCAAGTGCTCCTTTAAGTGGGCTCTCCTCCACATCAACTTCAACATCACAAATACTCCAGTCCTCAAAGGTGTCACCCCAATCGCACTTGCTTCCTCACAGCTCCCAAATCTCCAGCTGCCCGTCTGAGTATGAGGTAGAACAGATGGTTGAGTCTGCAGAGCTGATTACTCATACTATAGCCTGGGAATCAGAGGTCGACTCCAGCGCTTCTGTGAATCTAGACGAGGAAATGATCTGCACTGATGCCCAGAATCTTTATGAGTCGGATCCAGGACCAGACGCAGAAGGTTCTGACCATAATGTAGACCCTCATTCCCAAACTGTAACTCCTGTTGGTGGAGACAATGAGGAAGACGATGATAAGACTCAAATACCTGATTGGAGCGACAACTTTAGTTTTTTGTCAGGGCAGGAACAGGTTGGCTCTGAGGACGACGGGTGTGATAACGCACAGGGTGATGATGATGAGGTTGGAGATCCCACTTACTGTCAACCCACAGTCAGCCAAGAGATGAGGTCAGCAGAGGAGGTGGAGGAAGATGATAGTGACGACGAGGTCAGGTTGCGCCTTTGTAGCACCCTGAGGATTCGGCTGCTACAGGGGTATTGCACCTCAACCCAGAGGTGTGATATTCCACTCCCGGGTAAGGATGGAGAGTGGAACTGAGCTCGGTAGGCTGCATGCACTACACACATCCCATTTCCGAGGAACAGGCCGACGGTACTCCCACTTAGAAATGTGCAGGTACGACCGAGTCTGTTCCTGGCTGGAGTGGGAGGGGGGTGGAACATCCCATGTAGTGTAGGGGCAGATAGGGGGAGCAGCCTGGGTAAAGTTAGGAGCTCATTGGGTGCTGGTCACCTGAGCTCACACATAGAGGGATATATAAGGTGGGCACCAACTAGAATCAGGGTCAGATGCAGAGGATCAGATGCAGAGAGGATCAGCTGCAGAAAACAAGTTAGGAGAGGAGAGAAGAAAGACCAAGACCCAGAGTGAGAGAGGAGAAAAGAGAAAGACCCAGAGCACAGAAGAGAAGGGACCCAAGAACCCAAATCAGAGCACCGGGTGAGGAGTCAGCATCAGGGTACCGGAACCCAAGCTGGTGGGGGTAAAAACAATCCCCAGCCAGAGACCGGAGACCGTGGGCAGTGTCTGTCACGGTCACCCACCACATTCACCCCGAAGGCACACCACATGAAGGGTCAGGGAACCCAGGGCCAAGGGTGTCCCAACAGAAGGCCCGAGGGAGCTGGACCTAGGTGGATCACTGGTGGGGACGGCTGAAGAAAGGACAGAGGGAGAGCTCAGGGCCACGCTCCGGACTTGTTTGGGGGTTGGCTGGATCCAGGACCTGGTGGACGCAGCACGGCTCGGGTGGTCACTAGCAGCTGGAGTGACCAGTACAACATCTGCAGTAAGTAAACACCCTTAACTGCACAACCCGACTCTGTCTTCACTGCCGTCTGCACTACACCACCACAACCCCCATCCTCTGCGCCTGTCCCCTCTGAGGCTATACCCCTCCCGTTGGGGGTTATCCCACCAAGCTGCGCACCCACCATCAGCCTCAGCGGACCCTGCTGCAGCGGCGGCCACAGTGACCGCATCACAACGGGTGGCGTAGTCGACACAAAAGAACTTTAGTAACATCTGTAGAACTGCCACATCACACTGAGCTTGACGCCCTGGGCACGGGACCGGGTCACAGCCGCTCGGAGACTACAACCCCCCATCTGATCCGGTGCCGGGTATTCCCCTCAAAAAGGAATATGTCCCAGGGGGCGCGTCAACTTTGGCGTAGTCGGCAGGATTACGTGCCCGCAACACCCGGGTACTGCGTGCCTGAAGAAAAGTGCAAGTTTACCTCAAAAAGAAGTCTCCTGCCGGTTCCGGAGGGTCCCCGCCATCGGACTCCATCACCAGTCGTTTCCCGCCGATTGTCCGCCATTTCCAGCTTGTTCCCGCCATCTGCAGAGTTTCCCGCCACTGGGCGACGCTTCCCGCCAAAACCGCAGATTTCCCGCCTTGGAAGAGCAGCGGACGCCATTATGGGCGTGCCAAAGGAGGGCAAGAGGCCACCTCCCATCGTGGGCCGGGACAAAAAATGGCGCCAAAAGTGGAAACCGCCCCCACCAACAGAGACTGTGATGCTGGAGGTGTCTGTCAGCGTGAAAGAACTACCCCTGGAGCTGACAGTCACCGAGTTGCCCCGGGACCGCCCTCGAAGTGGGAGGAGACGAAAGAGAAGAGAAAAGATGGGTGTCGCTTGGAGCAGTCTGGAGCGAGCGCACCCGGAGGCAAGAGGTCTAACGAGGAGTAGCGGAGGAGCTTACCCGGAGATGGAGAGAAAGCAGAACAGCACCGGCCCGCTGGCCAGGAGTCTGCTAGAGACCGAGGAAGGAGGGCAGAGCAGCACCGGCCCGCTGGCCAGGAGCCTGCCGGAAGGAGAGCAGAGCAGCACCGACCCGATGGTCAGGAGCCTGCTAGAGTCCACAACCCCGCTAGGTCTAGCGGAGATCTTAGCGCAGCTCCCCCGAGACCGGGAGTGTGCACAAACTGCCCTGGAGGGCCTCGCACGGAGGATGGCCCGGGTACAGCGCGAGATACTGGCGGAGTGGAGCCGGGAGATGGCCCAGCAAGCAGAGACCAGTCAACGGAGCACGCTACCCTGGAAGAGGAAGCAGACCGCCTCTGAGGATGGCGTGGGAGGACCCAAGGCCGGAGACGGCGCCGAGAAGGGAGCCGAACGCATGGAGGCAGGTAAAGGGGACGCCTATACCCCAAGCCGAGAAACCGCCCACCTGCCCCAGCTCCCCGTCGCAGAGCCCGAAAGTCCCCCTGCTGTGCCCGTAGCCGCCATGTCACCGCTATGGACTAGGCCCCGACCGGAAGCCGCCGAAGCGACCCCTGTGACGTCACGCGCCTCGACCCGGAGCGTGACAAAGCAGGAAATACCACCAGCCTGGTCGCAAGGCCTAGTACCCCCGGGCGCCGCATCACCAACAGCGCCCCCTACCTCCGCGGAGCCTCCGGCCTGGCCGCAAGGCCAGGTAGCCCAGGGTGCCGCCGTCCTAACGGTGCCCTTCACCTTCCAGGTGCCCCAGGCCTGGCCGCAAGGCCTGGGCAACCCGGGCGCCACCACCACCGCGCCCGCGCCCGCAATACCAAGGGTGCCACACCTGGGGGAGGACCTCTTCAGCCAGCTCACATGGCCGGACGGGCGGCCCTTCATCTGGCCCGAAGGATACCATGAGCTGGAACGGCAGCAGAGACTAAGACCCCTGGATGAACCCCTGATTCCGGCTCCGAAGCCCGTGGCACGGATCTCGCCCCCGCTAGCGGAAGCGCAGTTTGAGTGGGACCCCACCGGAGAAGATCTAATGGGGTTCACTCAGGAAACTAGGGCCGCTGCAGCAGAGCGTGCGGAGTGCTGCCGCCAACAGCTCGAGGAGTTTGCGAGGGAGCGGAGAGAGAGGCGGGTCCGGGAACAACAGGCCCAAATAAGGAGCGCCGAGCAGAAGAGCCGGACCAGGAGGGACCCCCGTGCAGCGCACAGTCCCCGTACCACCGGGACTGTAATAAAGTTCAACCAGCAGCACGGGTGGGGCTTCATTCGAGACAACAACACCCACGGCGACGTCTTTGTCACGCGCAGAGACGTGGAGTCCCATCTGCCGGAGGGGCACAGAGGTCGTGACCTCTACGTCGGAGACGAGGTCACCTTTACCCGGCACAAGTGTGCCAAAGGACCTTACGCCCTCCACGTACACCGCCTGACGGAGGAGGAGTTGCGGTGCGAGGAGGAGGAGCAAGAGGACCCGGACGGGTCTGAAGTTCAAAGAGCAGGAGGAAGACGCCGTTGAGTGCGGCAGAGCAGGTGCTGTAAATAAGTTACCCAATGGGGGTATAAAGAAACTGAAACTGTTGCTGCTAAAATAGTCCCCGTTGGGACCAGTGAACTGTTTACCCGTTAACCCCTTCATCCTACAGGCTGAGGACTGTGAGCAGCCATTCCCTTCCCTCTACCTGGCCGAGGACTGAGAGCGGCCAACTTCCCCTGTATATAGTTGCGCGTCCTAAAGCGCCCCCTACCGGTTTTATAGAAAACCAGATTTTCTAAGAGACTGTCGCACTTTTCCCGGACACACGTTGCACAGTGTCCGGAGGAGGAACCTGAAACAAAAGACGACGAGAAAGTTTTATCTGCTAAGATATGTTATTTATATAATGTTTTTTATATGTTTTATATGTTTATATGAAAAAATTTTGTATGTTTTGGTGTTTTTGTCTTTACAGCCCGAGGACGTGCTGTGATTTACCAGGGGGGAATGTAGCACCCTGAGGATTCGGCTTCTACAGGGGTATTGCACCTCAACCCAGAGGTGTGATATTCCACTCCCGGGTAAGGATGGAGAGTGGAACTGAGCTCGGTAGGCTGCATGCACTACACACATCCCATTTCCGAGGAACAGGCCGACGGTACTCCCACTTAGAAATGTGCAGGTACGACCGAGTCTGTTCCTGGCTGGAGTGGGAGGGGGGTGGAACATCCCATGTAGTGTAGGGGCAGATAGGGGGAGCAGCCTGGGTAAAGTTAGGAGCTCATTGGGTGCTGGTCACCTGAGCTCACACATAGAGGGATATATAAGGTGGGCACCAACTAGAATCAGGGTCAGATGCAGAGGATCAGATGCAGAGAGGATCAGCTGCAGAAAACAAGTTAGGAGAGGAGAGAAGAAAGACCAAGACCCAGAGTGAGAGAGGAGAAAAGAGAAAGACCCAGAGCACAGAAGAGAAGGGACCCAAGAACCCAAATCAGAGCACCGGGTGAGGAGTCAGCATCAGGGTACCGGAACCCAAGCTGGTGGGGGTAAAAACAATCCCCAGCCAGAGACCGGAGACCGTGGGCAGTGTCTGTCACGGTCACCCACCACATTCACCCCGAAGGCACACCACATGAAGGGTCAGGGAACCCAGGGCCAAGGGTGTCCCAACAGAAGGCCCGAGGGAGCTGGACCTAGGTGGATCACTGGTGGGGACGGCTGAAGAAAGGACAGAGGGAGAGCTCAGGGCCACGCTCCGGACTTGTTTGGGGGTTGGCTGGATCCAGGACCTGGTGGACGCAGCACGGCTCGGGTGGTCACTAGCAGCTGGAGTGACCAGTACAACATCTGCAGTAAGTAAACACCCTTAACTGCACAACCCGACTCTGTCTTCACTGCCGTCTGCACTACACCACCACAACCCCCATCCTCTGCGCCTGTCCCCTCTGAGGCTATACCCCTCCCGTTGGGGGTTATCCCACCAAGCTGCGCACCCACCATCAGCCTCAGCGGACCCTGCTGCAGCGGCGGCCACAGTGACCGCATCACAACGGGTGGCGTAGTCGACACAAAAGAACTTTAGTAACATCTGTAGAACTGCCACATCACACTGAGCTTGACGCCCTGGGCACGGGACCGGGTCACAGCCGCTCGGAGACTACAACCCCCCATCTGATCCGGTGCCGGGTATTCCCCTCAAAAAGGAATATGTCCCAGGGGGCGCGTCACCTTCCTGGACAGAGACGTAGTACTGGAAGCACGTCAACAACTGCATCCTCAAACACAACTCTGCCTCTCACCACAAGTCGTGGTGGCTCTTCAGGTCGCATGGGTGCTAAGCCTTGCATAGTCTGGGCATTTTTTCAGATCGATAAAGATGACCCAACTAGTGTTATCTGTAACATTTGTCAGCAAAAGCTAAGTAGAGGCCAAAAAATACATAGTTTGAGTACTTCATGCATGAACCGGCACATGGACATGAAGCATAAGTTGCAGTGGGAAGCTCAGTGTGCTACAATGCGGCCTAGCCGGCCGGGCCAACCACCGTCTGCCAAATCTTGTGCATCCGCGGCCTCTTCATCCTCTGTGACTGGGGGGACAGCAGTCACACCTGTTTTGGGGCGCAGACCTGCCACCTCTTTACCCGCAACAGCCAGCGTGATTGGCAGGTCATCATTTTCTTTGGAGGTGGTAACACCAGCTGGTGTTGAGCGCTGTCCGACATTGATAGCACCACCTTTGGATCAAGGCAACCTAACATGTCCGCCTGCATCTTCCTCACAGACCGGCAGTTTGCCGGGGACACCCTTATCAACCCCGTCTAAGCACAATAGCCAGCCCTCGGTCCCTCAGATGTGGACAAGTAAAAGACCATTTCCTCCTAGCCATGAGAAAGCTAAGAGGTTGAATTTCACCATCTGCAAGCTCTTGGCTACAGAAATGCTGCCTTTCCGCCTGGTGGACACAGAGGATTTTGGAGACCTTATGTCCGTCGCAGTGCCCCAGTACCAGATGCCCAGTCGGCACTACTTCTCAAAGAAAGGTGTGCCTGCGCTCCACCAGCATGTCGCACACAACATCACCGCTTCTTTGAGAAACTCTGTGTGTGACAGGGTGCAATTCACCACAGACACTTGGACGAGTAGGCATGGACAGGGGCGTTACATGTCGCTGACTGGGCACTGGGTAACTATGGTGACAGCAGGACAAGGGGCTGCTGTCCAAGTCTTGCCGTCCCCACGAGTTGTGCGTCAATCCTCTTTGTCAAAGTTCCTCCACTGCTTCTGCCTCCTCAACCTCCTCTCGGTCTTCCACCTGCACCCAAAGCCTGTCTGGTCATGCCACAAGCTTTCTAACTGCGCAGAAGGGATCCTGCACACCTCCTTACTATGCTGGCAGTAGGGCTCAACGTCATCAGGCGGTTTTTACATTGAAATGTCTGGGAAATGTGAGTCACACAGCTGAGGAGTTGTGGTCAGCTCTGGAGAACCAATTTCATGAATGGTTGTCTCCACTGGACCTGAAACCAGGGAAGGCCGTGTGCGACAATGCTGCAAACCTGGGTGCGGCCCTTCGCCGGGGCAATGTCACAAACGTGCCTTGTATGGCTCACGTGTTGAACCTGGTTGTCCAGCAATTTTTAGCCCACTATCCCAGACTAGATGGCCTTCTGCAGAGGGCACGGTCGCTGTGTGCTCACTTCCGCCGTTCGCATCCCGCAGCTCAGCGACTTACATCTCTACAGAAGTCGTTGGGCCTGCCACTTCACCGGCTAAAATGCGATGTGCCTATCCGGTGGAATTCAACTCTGCACATGTTGCAGCGACTGTGGCAGCACCGACAAGCCCTGGTGCAATACGTTCTGACGTATAGCCTGGGCCAACGAGATCCAGAGGTGGGGCAAATCACGCTGGAGGAGTGGTCTCAGATCAGGGACCTATGCACCCTTCTGCACAGTTTTGAAATGGCGACGAAGATGTTTAGTGCTGACGATGCCATTATCAGCATGACTATTCCGGTGATTTACATGCTGGAGCACATATTAAACAGAATTTGGAGTCAGGTGGTGGCACAAGAGGAGGTGGAGGAAGTAGAGGAGGAGGAGTTGTATGCGGAAGGGCTAACATCTGCAAGGTCCAGACGGTCGGCAGCACCAAGGCGGCAGGCATGTGAGGGTGGGGGAGATGGTTTTACCAGGGCGCATGGTAGCAGCCAAACTAGTGAGGAAGGTGCAGGAGCCCAGGAAGAAGTGGAGGACGAACTGATGGAAGACTCATCAGATGAGGGAGACCTTGATCACATTTCTGTTGTGCGAGGTTGGGGGGAGAGGACAGAGGAAGGAAGCATGATTGTTACCTCGCCACCAACACAACAGGGACTTGGTGCTCCTGGATGCGCAACACACATGAGTGCCTTCTTGCTGCACTACCTGCAACATGACCCTCGAATTGTGAGAATTAGAAATAATCCTGACTACTGGGTTGCCACACTGTTAGATCCCCGGTACAAAAGTAAATTTACAGAAATTATTCCTGCCATAGAAAGGGATGCATGCATGCAGGAGTATCAGCAGAGACTGTTGCAGAATCTTACATGTGCTTTTCCACAAAATACCAGTGGTGCACGTAGTGAATCTCACAGTTCCAACTTGCCAACCGTGGGACCGTCAAGTATTCAGCACTCAAACCGTAACAGAACCACAGTATCTGCTGGTAACATCAATTTTGCGGAATCATTTCACCACTTTTTTAGCCCATCCTTTGCAAGGCCACAGGAGACAAGAAGTCTGACACATAGTCAACGCCTAGAGACGATGGTACAGGAGTATCTCCAAGTAAACATTGAAGCCATGACTGTGTCACTGGACCCTTGCTCTTTTTGGGCTTCCAATCTGGATAAATGGCCGGAGCTAGCCACTTACGCCTTGGAGATCTTGTCATGCCCCGCAGCCAGCGTTCTGTCTGAACGTGTGTTCAGCGCTGCTGGTGGTGTGCTGACAGATAAGCGCACGCGGCTCTCCACTGATAATGTAGACAGACTCACGTTCATAAAGATGAACAAATCATTGATCCGAAACGACTTTTCTACAGCTGTGTCATCATGGGGAGAGTAAAAGCTTGATGACTGGTTAAAATCACCCTACCAACCGTTTTAATCTTTCAAATTACTAATCATGTTTATCTGTATCTTGGCTGGAAAATAATTTGGGCTTTGTAGCAGTGTGCAGCACTGATTCTATTAGGCCATCTATAATAAGCTCCACCAGATTTAAAATTACTAATCATGTTTATCTGTATCTTGACTGGAAAATAATTTGGGCTTTGTAGCAGTGTGCAGCACTGATCCTATTAGGCCATCTATACTAAAGCTTCACCAGATTTAAAATTAATAATAATTTTTAGCTGCATCTAGCCCGGAAAATAATTTTGGGGCTCCGAGATGCGCAAGACACATAAGTGCCTTCTTGCTGCACTACCTGCAGCATGACCCTCATATTGTCAGAATTCGAAGTAATCATGACTACTGGGTTGCCACACTCTTAGATCCCCCAAACTTTTCGATCAACCTTTTCATTTTAATAAAGACCAAAAAAATGGTCATTTTTGAAATTATAAGCATTAGCAGGTTGTTAGAAACTGAAATCAAACAGTTTTCAACTCAAAACTTTATTCTAGGTGATGTTACATTTTCACATAGGACCCCTTGTTCGAAAGGAGCTTCTGAACTCTCTCGTCCATTGAATTTGTCAGGTTTTGGATGGTTTCTGCTTCAATTGTTTTGCATGAGGACAGAATACCCTCCCAGAGCTGTTGCTTAGATGTGAACTGCCTCCCGCCATCATAGACACTCCTTTTAATGATGCTCCAAAGGTTCTGAATGGGGTAGAGGTCAGGGGAGCATGGGGGTCACACCATAAGTTTGTCCCCTTTTATGCCCATATCAGCCAGAGATGCAGATGTTTTATGTGCAGCATGAGATGGTGCATTATCATGCAAAAAAATGATCTTGCTGTGAAATACACGGTTCTTCTTCTTGAACCATGGCAGGAAGTGCTGTTTGAGAAAATCCACATACATTATGGAGCTCATCTTTAGCGCCTTCAGGGATCCTAAAGGGGCCGACAATCTCTCTCCCCATGATTCCAGCCCAAAACATTACTCCACCTCCTCCTTGTTGGCGCTGTAGCCATGTTTGCGTGGGGTGTCCATCAACCAGCCATCCTCCACTCCATCCATCTGGACCATCGAGCGCTGCACGGCACTCATCCGTGAACAAAACAGTTTTGAAATCAGTCTTCATGTAATGTTTGGCCCACTGCAGCCGTTTCTGCTTGTGTGAAGTGGATAGAGGAGGTCGACAGGATGGCGTATGCACAGCTGCAAACCTCTGAAGGACCCTGCATCTTGTTGTTCGGGGGACGTTGGAGGCACCAGCAGCTTCAAAAACTTGTCTGCTGCTATGACAAGGCTTTTTTGCCACTGCTCTTTCAACCTGACGTAATTGCCTGTAGGAAAGAGTCCTCAATTTGCCCTTATCAGCACGCACACGTGTGTACTGTGAATCAGCTACATACTTCTTGATTGCCAAGACACTTCATCCTGATCATTGCACAATGTTGATTGTAGTCATGCCTTGACCTAAACACTCCACAATTTGTTGCTTCTCAGCAGCCGACACATCCTTTTTCTTTCCCATTTTGGCAGAAAATGTAGGCTGCTTAATAATGTGAGACAGCCTTCTTAAGTAGTCTTGCCTTTCATTGGACACACCTGCCAAACTAATTAGCACAGGTGTCTGCAATTGCTTACAGTGATATAAAGAGCCCTGACACACATCACCATCAATGAGTTTAACTGACAAACAAACAAATTCTTCCCTTATCACTCCTAAACACTTTTTGCATAATAATTTGGAACACAGTGTACATGTGATTTCCACAAAACACCAGTGGTTCACATAGTGAATCTTACAGTTCTAACTTGCCAACCGTGGTCTGTATGGAGTTGTTCAATAAAGGGCCCAAAATTAAGATAACATAGATGGGAGAGGTCTCTATGAATAGGAATTCCTAAGTATTTGATACCCTGTGAGGGCCAGGCAAAGGGAAAGTTGGACTGGATGGAATCCTATATGGATTTGGGGAGGGAGACATCGAGGGCCTCAGACTTCGCTGCATTGATTTTAAAATTTGACCATGTAACAAAGTGATCTATTTCAGCCATAACAGCATGGATGGATATATGTGATTGAGTGATATATACTAGGACATCATCAGCAAATAGAGAGCACTTGTACTCGGTGCCTCCCACCTCAATCCACCTAATATTGGGGTTATGGCGAATTGATGAGAGCAGGTGCTCCGTCACTAGGATGTATAAGAGAGGGGACAGAGAACATCCCTGCCTTGTCCCATTGGTGATTGTGAAAGGTGATGAAAATGTTCTGACGCGCCCCCTGGGCCTTGGGACACCCGGAGCCGGACCCTTTTTGGTGGATGCTGGTGGTTGTAGTCTCCGTGGCGGCGACCCGGTTCCGTGGCTCAGGGCGGTCAAACCAGTGGCGGAACTATTTATGTGGTTTTGATGTTCAAATGTCCGACTACGCCACCCGTGGATTGCGGTCAGAGTGAACCGCCGCTCCAGGGCAGACCGCTGAGGCTGGTGTTGTGGGTGCAGCAGAGCGTAGCATAACTCCCCACGGGAGGAGTATAGCCTCAGGGCAGTGTATGCGGAGGATGGGGGTGATGGTGCAGGGCAGCAGCAGTAACGACACGGAGTCAGTGATGCAGTCCAGGGCCTTTACTCACAGTTCTTATTATCCAGACCACGTCTGCAGGTAACGGCTGCCCACGTCGTACTGTGCTCACCAGGTGAGGGGCTCAGACAACTCCCAGATAACTTTGGAGCGCTTCACAGGACCCCCTTTGTGTGTCCTTTGTCTGGCCTTTCTTACCAACCCTTCTGTCCGGCTGCCTCGGGCCTCCTCTTGGTAAACTTGGCGCCAGTTTCCCTGACCCTATGTGGTGCCTTCCTAGCGGGTGTAGCGAGGGGCTGCGCCACATAAAATGTCACAGCCTCCTGTTTCTAGCTGAGGGTCGTTTCCTGCCTCCACTAGTTTCGGGGACCGGTCTCCCCCTTTGGCCTGACCCCTCCACGCAGGTGGATTCGGGCGTGCGGTGGCGACTCGCCCGTCCGCACCCCTGGGATCCCTTCGTTCCTCGTTCCTGGAGCCTTCTCCGCTACTCTTCCTTCCTTCTCCCTCTTCCAGGCCTGGGCCTCTGTTACTAGGCCCGCCTCCGGAGCAGAGCTCATGCAGAGCCCCTGCTCCCTGCCACTTCTGCTCAGACTTCTCTGCACTGAACTAAGATGGTGCCCACCTTTTATACTCCCTTCTCAATGCACCCAGGAACTGCTTCCTCCCTGCTCCTGCACTACAGGGTTCCCCTTCCTCAGTGTTCCCTCCCCACTCCAGCCAGGGACAGGGACTGTCGTGCCCATCTCAGGGGCATATTGGTCGCCCTGCCCCACGGCAATGTGGTGTAATGCATGCAGGTGTCGGGTCCTGATCCACACTACATCCTTACCTTAGAGTGAGATATCACACCTCTGGGTGAGGTGCAATACCTCTGTAGCAACCGAGCCCTCAGGGTGCTACAGTTCCATTTATCTTCAGCCTAGGTGACGTATTGCGATACAGGGCCGTGATTTTGACTATAAAAGGGTCCCCTAGACCCCTACCCCAAGCTTTTTAAGAGAATCATATATGGCGTGCCAGGAGACTCTATGGAATGCTTTCTCAGCATCCAACGAGAGTATCTAATTACAAATTTTTAACTGCATCTAGCCCAGGAAATACTTTGTGCCTAGTAGCAGTGTCTGCTAGTCAGCGGATTATCCCGGCTGTTAAGCAAGCTACACCACCTGTAGTTTGGACACTTAATTTTTTCAAAGGAAATGCTTCGGGACCACGGGATACTCAGTGAAGAGCATCAGGAGGCACCCCAAGGCATAGGGGCTGGGACTGGCAGTAGGATGCCTTGCGGTGGACAGCCGAGCTCGATCCTTATAAAACCTTTTTAACTGCAGCAGCTTTAGTGGACGCTACTGGAGCAGGAATTACGCGGCTGCTGGCATGAGACTTGCCCTCCAATAGATCCTTGTAAATGGATTTAAAGTGTATTCATTCAAATTAGAGAGACAATTTAAATTAAAAAGCTTAGAGCTGCCTCCACCACAGGGGGGCTCGCTCGACCCACCAGCGGACAGGCACCAGTATTGGGAGAGGGGGGCTGGCCGTCAGGGTTCACCGCGGCTCTGGCACAAACCCGGCGACGCGGAGGTGGCACGGGCAGGAGCGGACTGAACATGGCTTCTCACTTTTTGGATTTTAGAAGGGCATGACATGCCTATATCTGTGTCTCCCCCTCCTTTTACTCCTCCACCTCTTTTCTTTTCGCATGACTATATGTACTTGTCACTTTTCCATGTGTTAGTTGTGTCTTCTGAGCAGTTTGTCAGCTTTTGGACACCTTTGAAGGTGTTTTCTATGTGTTTCTATGTGTTTTTGTTTGCCTGCCATTGGTTTTAACGGTGTTCGAAGGTGTTCGACGAACAGTTCGACGAACAGTTCGGCGAACACACGGGTGTTCGACGAACCGAACCGAACTCGAACACTACGGGGGTGGCTCAACACTACTGCTGAACTCTCAGCAGGCAGGTCCCTGCTACTTATTTGTGTTACCATTTTTGCTCTGTTTTCCTGTTTTGCCCAGTGGGCTGTGTTTATTTTCACGGACTAAACATTGGTTTATGCCACATTATAATAAACCAAAGATTTAAAGAGACAACGTACCTGTGTCTACCTCCGTGTGCAGCAGAGTGAGCGATCTACCACTGGTGGTGGTAGAAGTGCGGGCAAGATCCCCAGGAAATGACCACAGACGACATGGAGGACCTGATCAAGCACCTGGTGAAAGCTCAGCAGGAGACAAGCAAGCTGTTATTGCAGCAGATTCACCAACAGCAGCAGAACCAACAAGACCAGCTCTGACAACAGCAGCAGCAGATGGAATTGCTTGCAGAGGCAGTTCGTGCAAGGCCAGCAGCCCCTCCCCCAACTCTAGGTGATGACTTGTACGTCCGGAAAGCGGTAAGCCGAGCCATGCAAAAAATGACCCCAGGGGATGATGTGGAGGCATTTTTGACTGTATTTGAGCGGGTGGCAGAACGAGAGAAGCAGTGGTCAGCCACAGTCATGTCCAGTGACCATAAATGGGGTACTGGTGTCTGGACTTTTGGACTCGGGGAATTTGACTCTCATAAGAGCCACACTCCCCCACCAGTTGATCCCTGGGAAACCTGTGGGCTTCTGCTGTATCCACAGGGATGCCAAGGACTACCCTGTCACACAAGTGACTATAAAAACGAACCTGGGTGCTGAGTCTCATGAAGTCAGGGTAGTCAGAGACTTGTTACACACAGTCATAATCAGGCATTACTTCAGGCTGTTCTGGGACTTGTGGTGAAAGGTGGGGGTGCCAGTATCTCAGAGCGGAGCCGGTTCATCCATGAAGAATCCCCATTACAGCCAAAGGCGGATGAGTTCCTCCTGTGTGTCCTTGCTGGCGACGAGGATGAGACAGGGACCCATGAGGATGAGATTCCTGAACTGGGGGTTTCTGGAGGGAATTTTGGTACTGCACAAATGCAGGATCTTTGAAAGGGGCATGGGACAATGTGACGGTGACAAATGGGGTTGCCCAGGAGCCGGGGTCTGACACCAGGTTTCCTTATTTTTCAGTCAATGAGGATTTGCTATATAAGGTCCCTAAACAGAGAGGGGAAATGTTAGAACAGCTGTTCTTACCAGGGGCCTATAGGCGTAGTGTACTAGACTTAGCCCATTCTCATGTCTTGGATAGGCATCTGGGCGTAGACAAAACACAAGAGCGGGTCCTTCAAAGATTTTACTGGCCTGAGTGTCACCGGAAGGTGGTCAACTATTGTCGGTCCTATCCTACATGTCAGTTAACTGCTCCTGTGGCCCACTTCCGGAGTCCCCTGGTCCTTTTACCTGTTATAGAGGTCCCGTTAGATCGAATTGCCATGGACCTTGTAGGGCCCCTAGTTAAGTCCGCCAGGGGTCACCAATACATCCTAGTGGTGTTGGACTATACAACATGGTACCATTGAGAAACTCCTCTGCCAGGAGTATAGCCTGAGAGCTGGTACATATCCTCTCCCAAACGGGCCTGCCAAAGAAGATCCTGACAGACCAAGAAACTCCTTTCATGTCGAAGGTGATGAGAGAGTTGTGTAAGGCTCTCTAGATTACACAACTCAGGACGTCAGTGTACCATCCGCAGACAGACGGCCTGGTGGAGAGGTTCAATAAGACCCTGAAGTCCATGCTTAAAAAGGTTGTGGAGAAGGATGGCCGAGACTGGGATTGCCTACTTACCTACCTGCTATTCTCCATTAGGGAAGTTCCCCAGGCCTCTACGGGGTTCTCACCCTTCAAGCTGCTTTACTGTCGGCACCCTCGGGGACTGTTTGTCATTGCGAAAGAGACCTGGAAAGCCGAGGTAACACCCAACTGGAGCGTCATTGAGCATGTGGCTCAGATGCAAGACCGGATCGCAAGGGTGATGCCGATTGTAAGGGAAAGCCTCCTTCAAGCCCATGAGGCCCAGGTAAGGGTCTACAATCGGTTGGTGAGACTGGGACAATTTAGCCCTGGAAACTCTATTCCTGTGAAAAGAATTATGCCATTGTAGAGAAGGAGTGCTTGGCCATCAAATGGGCAATTGAGACATTAAGATACTATCTGTTAGGCCGAAAATGCAGGCTAGTGTCAGACCATGCACCCCTGAGATGGATGAGGGAAAGGAAGGGGAAGAATGCCTGGGTGACTAGGTGGTTTCTAGCGCTCCAGGACTTTAATTTTCATGTAGATCACAGTACTGGGAAACTACATGGAAACGCAGATGCCCTGTCTAGACTTCCCTGTTTAGCTAGTGAAGTTCCAAAACCCCCGGCTTTGGGCAGGGGAGGGGGATATGTGACAAAGTCACTGGTAAAGTGCTGGAGGGGAGATATGTTTCCCTGAGGCTGTTAGCTTCAGTGAACTAAAACCATTACGTTCATTCCAGCATGTTATTTGTTGAGAGGGGTTAAGTCCATTTGTAAAAGGGAGTGTTTTTTGTGAATGACCATTGTGAAGGATGGGAGGTCATTCACCTTATCTCCACCTCAGGGTGTGGTCTGGGGGGTTTAAATACTCAGCCAGCTGAGGCTTTCAGAGTTCTATGTCTGGAGAAGTAAGCTCTAGAAGGGAGCTTGTGTTTGTTCCTGAACCATGTGGAGTTGCTGAACTCTCAGCAGGCGGGTCCATGCTACTACAAGGACTGAGTTCTTTGTGTTACCATTTTTGCTCTGCTTTCCTGTTTTGCCCAGCAGGTTGTGTTTATTTTCATGGACTAAATGTTGGTTTATGCCACATTATAATAAACCAATCAAAGATTTAAAAAGACACCGTACCTATGTCTACCTCTGTGTGCAGCCGAGTGAGCGATCTACCACAAGCGCCTCATGAAGTGAACTTAGTACACAGCAATGCCAAAATGACATTTCTGTGCACATAATTCCATCTTATGGCAGGATTCCGAAACACTGAACCTATTAAAAGAAGTGACATACTCATTCTTCTAATGAAAGTATAGAGAGAAACTTATTGGTGGCAGAACCACCTCTTGAACTACGGCCAGGTTTTCCTTGAAATGATTACATCTTTGGAAAGTTTGTGGCTGCACTATCATCTAAATGACACTGTGTTCACATATTTTTAAATTAATACTTTGTTGAATTACCCTTTTGAATCTATGACAATATTCAGTCTTTTTGGGTATGAGTCTATTAGGATGGCACATCTAGAATTTGCAATCTTTGCACACTCTTCCTTGCAGTAGTACTCAAAATCAGTCAAATTTATGGCATCTCCTGTCTACAGCCCTCTTGAGGTCAACTCACAGATTTTCAATTGAATTCATGCTTGGGTTCTGGCAGAGCCATTCCAAAACTTTGATCTTCTCCTATATAAGCCATTCTTCTGTTGATTTGGAGGTATGCTTAGGGTTGTTGTAGTCCTGGTAAAACGCATCTTCATCAACTGCTTTTTGGTAGAGGTCTAAAGGTTTTGATGCAAAATTGAATGATATTTGAAACTGTTCATAATTGCCTCCACCTTGAAAAAAGCCCTAGTTCCAACTGCTGAAAAGCAGCTCCAAAGCATAATGCCTCCACCATGTTTCACTGTAGGTATGGGGTTGGCTTTGCACACAACATACCATTTGGAATTATGTTAAAAAAGTTCAGCCTTGGTCTCATCAGACCTTAACATGTTTTCCCACCTGCTTTTGGCAGACTTGATGAAGGTTTTGGAAAAACATAGCCAGGCTTGAATGATTTTCTTTGTAAGAAATGGCTTCCATCTTGCTATCCTACCCCAAAGGCCAGACACATGAAGAATATGGGAGATTGATGTCACATGTCAATAAAATCCTACTAGAACAAATAAAATGTATATGGGGTTAATCATAATCACTGTAAATGATGGCAGCTGTGTACTGACTACTATTATTACCATTTAACATGAGTTTAAATTTAATTGGCTAATTATGAACATAAACACCCCCCCCCCCATTTATAAGAGGGTGTTCACACATTATTTTAGTTTTGTTCTTTTTATTTTTCACCTCAAAATTATTTCAGTTTACTTCTCAATGGATTTCAATAGATATGTGATATTAAAGATGGAAAAAGTTCTGAAATTAATTGACTCAAACCTGGCATTTTAACAGGGGTGTTGTGATACTGCGTCACTTCTCACGGACAAGCTATGAGTCGAGATTGTCAAAGAGTCCGAGGTCAATAGCCAGTAGGGTATGTTATAAACAAAGGGAAGAAACAAAGGCATAGTCAGACAATGGTCCGAGGTCAGAATACCAGGAAGATAGCAGATCAGAGCAAAAGGGGTAATGCAAATTGATAGTCAATAGGAAAGTCCAGTGTCCAGCAACAACGTATCAGAAAGTCAGAATGCTGAGAACAAGGCACAGAGGAACAAGCGACACAGAGCTGAAAGCTATGACTGGCAGCAATCTGGGCCAGACAGCTCAGTTAAGTAATCACTGGAACAGGGAGCACCTGAAGGGAGCTCAGCACTTCCCAGGCTCAGATTGGATGGCTGAGCTGTCATCAAAAACACAGACAGCACGGCACGCCACTTCACAAGACTGGACAATGGAGCTGTAAATCACTGCACAGACAGCTCAGCACGCCCCTGCACCAGACTGGACTGCTAAGCTGTCAATCACTGCATCCTAAGACACACTGAGGGGTAGAATCGTTACAGGGGTGTAGAATTTTTATAGCCATTGAATATACTGTACTGCAACACATTAGTATTGCATTATAAAGCTAAACTCTTTGTCTCCTTTGAAGCCTAGCCGGTGGTTGGGCTGCACAGGACTACCAATCTGACAACTCTACAATCTCCTAACAATAAAGCATGGTTGGGCTTGGCCAAACAAATTTATCATAAATTTTCTCCATAAATGTGGTGTAAATTATGACAGAAATATGCTCCACTCTCTAAATGGATACATCGCTTGTGGTGGACACACTGCAACTTTCACCTGTCAAAATCATTAAGAGGTACACGTCTTTTAATAATTTTAGTGCATCCTACTCCAGTTTTACCCTTCATCAAGACTGGCATAAAAAACACCAGTCCTCATGAATTGGTTCTTGAATGCAAACAGACTCTTACATACAGGAGTGCGGAAACATAGGATGAACCATAAAACTATCACACATTATAGGATTAGATTCAATGACTCAATGGACTGTTTCGTAAATTATCACAACCGTAGATACACTGGCTCAGCATCCCTAATGATTGACTTATGTGCAGACTGATAGGCAACATATTATCAGTTATGATTGGATCAGATACCAGGGTGCAGTAGCACAGTATCACACATAATAGGCTTAGATGCTGTGGCAAAGCTGCACAGCAGCACACATGATAGATGTAGACAGGGCCGGCACCAGGTTTTTGTGGCCCCGGGCGAAAGACTCTCAGTGGGCCCCTTTAACACATACCACGATTCATGATGCCCAGATATGGCAGACAAATATAGGTATAGGACAATGGCAAAGATTTCACTTACCGTATTTTTCGGACTAGAAGATGCACCAGACCATAAGACGTACCTAAGGTTTTAGAGGAGGAAAATAGGAAAAAAATTTAAGCATAAAATGTGGTCCTGATGCCCTGTTATGGGGAGGGGGTCTGCTGCTGACACTGGTATTGGGGTAATGTCCCCCAATTCTGTTAATATCCTCCATCCTGGTATGTATGGCCCCTCCTTCCTGGTATACATGGCCCCCATCCCATCCTGGTATACGTGGCCCTCATCCCCATCCTGGTATGCATGGTACCCCTTGATCCCTCATCCTGGTATGCATGGCACCCCTTGATCCCCCATCCTGGTATGCATGGCACCCCTTGATCCACCATCCTGGTATGCATGGCAGCCCTTGATTCCCCATCCTGGTATGCATGGAACCCCTTGATCCCCCATCCTGGAATGCATGGCACCCCTTGATCCCCCATCCTGGTATGAATGGCACCCCTTGATCCCCCATCCTGGTATGCATGGCAGCCTTTGATTCCCCATCCTGGTATGCATGGAACCCCTTGATCCCCCATCCTGGAATGCATGGCACCCCTTGATCCCCCATCCTGGTATGAATGGCACCCCTTGATCCCCCATCCTGGTATTCATGGCACCCCTTGATTCCCCATCCTAGTATGCATGGCACTCCTTTATCCCCCATCCTGATATTCATGGCACCCCTTTATCCCCCATCCTGTTATGCATGGCACCCCTTGATCGCCCTTACTGGTATGCATGGCACCCCTTTATCCCCCTTCCAGGTATGCGTGTCACCCCTTGATCCCCCATCCTGGTATGCATGGCACCCCTTTATCCCCCTTCCAGGTATGCGTGTCACCCCTTGATCCCCCATCCTGGTATGCATGGCACCCCTTGATCACCCATCCTGGTATGCATGGCACCCCTTGATCACCCATCCTGGTATGCATTACACCCCTTGATCCCCCATCCTGGTATACATGGCACCCCTTGATTCCCCATCCTGGTATGCATGGCACTCCTTTATCCCCCATCCTGGTATGCATGGCACCCCTTGATTCCCCTTACTGGTATGCATGGCACCCCTTGATCCCCCTTCCTGGTATGCATGGCACCCCTTGATTCCCCATCCTGGTATACATGGCACCCCGTGATTCCCCATCCTGGTATGCATGGCACTCCTTGATCACCCATCCTGGTATGCATGGCACCCCTTGAGCCCCCATCACGCTGCCCACAAAAAATAAATAATAATACTCACCTCCTTTCTCCTCCAGCGCTGTCCCGCTCTGCTGCCGACACTCTCACTGTGTGAGCCGTGCATGGCAGGGCGCACATGGTGCGCATGGCATCCCTGCCATGCCTCCTTACACAGATGCTGTGCCGGAATAGTCACTGCTCCCCACGTCGGGACTCTGTGCGTGGAGAGCAGTGACCATTCAGTCTTTTCAATAGAACGCATGACGCGCCCCCTGGGCCATGGGGTACCCGGTGCCGGGCCAGTCATTGCTAGGGGAGATGTCACAGTGGTGGTGACCCTGTCTGTGACCCAGGGCGGTCAATCAAAAGGGGGATATTTACAGGGGATTTATAGTTTTTGTAACGGGTCTGGAGGCAGAACCTCTGAGCTACTATACAAGGGGGCGGTCCTTGTAAGGGAGCGGGTGGCAATCAGGGATGACGGGCAGGCAGTCACAGCAGGTGACCGGGACAGTCTCTGAGTGGACGGGCTGGAGGTCACGGAAAGTGACCGGGGCAGTCTCTGGATAAACGGGCAGGGAGTTACGGCAAGTGACCGGGGCAGTCTCTGGATGAACGGGCAGGGAGTTACGGCAAGTGACCGGGGCAGTCTCTGGGTAAAGGGTAGGTACGACCTGTGATGGCAGAGCCTCCGGGTAGGCTAGCAGGCAGATGGTAGATGTGTGCTCCCAGGTGAGCAAGCGAGAGTCTCTGGAATGGTAGGTGGTCACAGCACGTGACGGCGAAGCCTCCAGGTAGGCTAGCAGGCAGGTAACAGGTGGGCGCTCCCAGGTGAGCGGGCAGGAGTCTCTGGAAAGGCAGATGGTCACAGCACGTGACGGCGGAGCCTCCAGGTAGGCTAGCAGGCAGGTAACAGGTGTGCGCTCCCAGGTGAGCGGGCAAGCTGGTCCATAGACAGACTGACAGGAGTTGGAAGGCAGACCGTCGGACCTCAGGCTAGCAGGCAGGTGACTGGATATCAGGCAGGACAAAGGCAGCAAGCTGGCAGGAATCTGGCAGGTAACTGGCAACGGGACCTGAGGGCTGAAGCACAGGTGAGACACAGGTGCAAACAACATTGCTCGGGCACCTCCATTTTGGAGGAGGTGCCCTTTATATGGGAGGTCCTCCGGCAATTGGCCGGGGACTCCTTAGGACGGCGCGCGCGGTCCCTTCAAGAGAGGGGGAGCGCGCGCGCGCGCGCCCTAAGCACACTGCCGGGGAAGGAGCGCGCGCCGGAAGCAGCGGGGAGAGCAGCGCTGGAGGACGCCGCGCCAGGAGCGGGGAGGTGAGAGGGACGGCGTCTCTGCCTAGAACGGGGCAGAGACGTCGATGCTACAGTTTTGATGTACAGTTCGTGATGCCACCTGTGGTATGCGGCTATATGGAGCCGCCGCTGAGGAGCAGGTCCTCTAGAGCTGTTGTTAATGCAGCAGAGTTGGTTCAGCTCTCCACAGGTAGAGCTTAGCTCCAGGGCTGTGCTGAGTTGTTATGGATGTTGCGGTGTAGTGCAGGGGGTGATGGCGCAGCAATAACTTCACAGAGACAGTGGGGTGCAGTCTTCAGAGTTTACTCACAGTTGTTAAGTTCCTCAGGTTGCATTGTCCGGACTACAGCTTCCCACGTTGCGCTGCGTTCACCAGGCAGGGGTTCAGCAAACTCCCAGGTGTTTCAAGAGTGCCTGACAGGACCCCGTTCTATATGACCTTCTCAGCCGTCTTCCTGCGCTGGCCCTCACCCTTCTTGCCCTGCGCCTCGCCAAACAATGTCCCAAGCCGGTATCCTCGAATCTTTCTGGGCAACCTGGAGTTCCCTGGATCCTATGTGGTTACCTTTTTGGCGACTTGAGTGCGGATGTGGCCACTGCACCCTGAAAGTACAGAAGCCTCCAGTTTCCAGTTGAACTTTGTAATTCTCACTGGTCAAGGACCGGTCCCCTCTGCGGCTTGATCCCTCCACCACCTGGCAGATTCGGGCGTACGGGTGGCCTCCAGCACTGCCCATACCCCTGGGATCCCTTTTAAGTTCCTGCTCCTCTCTCCTTCCTCCTCTCCTTCTCAGTCTTGGGCCTCTCTGCTAGGCCCTCCTCCCGAGCAGAGCTCCTACAGAGCTCCTGCTCCCTTCACTGTTCTACCAGACTGTCTTGTCTGACTGACCTGTCTTTCCAAGATGGTTCCCACTTTTATATCACTTCTAACAAGTGCTCCCCTGATCTACGTCCTCCACCCACACCCACTACATGGTTCCCCCTACTTTTGTTCCCCCCACTCCAGCCAGGGACAGGGCTCAGCAGGAAGCGTGACACATTTTGCCCCTCCAGCTGGTCTGGAGTAGTGGAGTGTTGGATGCAGGTGTTAGGGTCCCGGGCAGCACTCTATCCTTACCTGAGAGTGAGATACCACACCTCTGGGTGAGATGTAATACCTCTGTGGCGACTGAACCCGCAGGGGCGCCACACGCACACTATAGCTGCAGCACAGCTCCTGCTGCCGCTCTGCGGTCAGTGTGCCTGCTATTAAAGACCATGAATATTCACTACAACCCATGGGAGTGGGTTGTAGCGAATATTCATGAGCTTTAATAGCAGGCACACTGACTGCTTAGCAGCAGCAGGAGCTGCGCTGCGGTACAGTGTGCCGGCTATTAAGGAAAATGAATATTCATTGCTCTCCATGCCCATGGGCGTGGAGAGCAGGGAATATTAATTTTCTTTAGTAGCGGGCACAGCGTAGGCTGCAGCCTCCTGTGCCAAGCTCATCCCCCGCTGCCGCTCCCCCACATCTCCTACCACGCAGAGCTATACAGTATATACAGGTATCTAATATTCGGACTATAAGACGCACCCTCCACTTTCCTCCAAAACCGGCAAATTCTCACTGCGCACAGTGCATGCCATGGGAGGATTCAAAAGTTTTCATTTTAGATGGGACAGTATAGTATTATGGGTACCAAATAATCATCCATACAGTATTATGGGTACTGCATAGTCCTCCATACAGTATTATGGGCACCACATAGTCTTCCATACAGTATTATGGGCACCACATAGTTCTCCATACAGTATAATGGGCTACATATATTTCTTAATACAGAATAATGAGCCCAATATAATGCTCCATACAGAATAATGGACCCCATATAATGCTCCATACAGAATAATGGACCCCATATAATGCTCCATACAGAATAATGGTCCACATATAATGCTCCATACAGAATAATGGATCTCGTATAAAGCTCCATACAGAATAATGGGCCTCATATAATGCTCCATACAGAATAATTGACCCAATATAATGCACAATACAGAATAATGAGCCCCCTATAATGCTCCATACAGTATGGGCCCCATCTAATATTCCATACAGAATAATTGGCCCCATATAATGTTCCATACAGTATGGGACCCATATAATGCTCCATACAAAATAGGCCCCATGTATTGCTCTATACAGTATGAGTCCCATATATTGCTCCATACATAAAAAAAAAAATCAAACGCTCACCTCTCCTTGCTGAATGCTGCTCTGCTCAGAATCTCCGTCTTCCGGCTCTCTGCACTGTGAATGCTCAGTACAGAGGGAACGCTGTAGTGACGTCATTGCATCCTCTGCCTTGAGATGTCACAGAGTCAGAACAGGGAGAGGTAAATATTGCAAGTGCTTGGGCCCTGAGCAAGTGGGGTGGGCCCACTCGCGGGCACTGGCACCGGGCTCCCCCAACTCAGGGGCCCCATTGCGTGCTAGTGTCCCCAACAGCGAGTGGGCCACCACACTGTAACGGGTCTGGGAGGTGGAACCTCAGAGCAACCATACAAAGGGGAAGTCCTTGTAAGGAAGCGGGTGGCTCCCAGGGAAGGTGGGCAGGTAATCACAGCAAGTGACAGGGACAGTCTCTGGGTAGAAGGGCAGGTAGTCACGGCAAGTGACAGGGACAGTCTCTGGGTAGAAGGGCAGGAGGTCACGGCAAGTGACGGGGACAGTCTCTTGACAGGCGGATGGTCACGGCAAGTGACAGCAGGATAAGAGTCTCTAGACAGGCAGGTGGTCACGGCAAGTGACAGCAGGGAAAGAGTCTCTAGATAGGCTAGCAGGCAGGTAGCAGGTGAGCGCTCCCAGGTGAGCGGGCAAGAGTCTCTGGACAGGCAGGTGGTCACGGCAAGTGACGGCAGAGCCTCCAGGTAGGCTAGCAGGCAGGTAGCAGGTGAGCGCTCCCAGGTGAGCGGGCAAGAGTCTCTGGACAGGCAGGTGGTCACGGCAAGTGACGGCAGATCCTCCAGGTAGGCTAGCAGGCCGGTAGCAGGTGAGCGCTCCCAGGTGAGCGGGCGGGCAGATCCATAGACAGACTGACAGGTGTTGGAAGGCAGACTGTCGGACCGCAGGAATGCAAGCAGATAGACAGGAATAAGGTAGGTATCAAGCAGAGAACTGGCAGGTAACTGGCAGGTATCTGGTAACGGGACCTGAGGGCTGAAGCAGAGTTGAAAGGCTTTGCAACAACATTGCTCGGGCACCTCCATTTTGGAGGAGGTGCCTTATATATGGTGAGGTCCTCCGGCCATTGGCCGGGGACTCCTTAGGACGGCACGCGCGGCCCCTTTAAGAGAGGGGGAGCGCGCGCGCGCCCTAAGCACAGAGGCCGGGAAGCAGCGCGCGCTGCCAGCAGAGCGGGAGGAAGTCGCCGGGCACGGAGCGGAGAGGTGAGGGGAACGGCGTCCCTGTCTGGCAGGAGGCAGGGACGCCGACGCTACAGTACCCCCCCTTTTAGGCTCCCCCTTTTTTAGACCACAGAGAAATTTATCAAGGATGAGCGGGGCATGGATGTTCTCCCGGGGCTCCCATGTTCTCTCCTCAGGACCAAACCCCTTCCAGTTCACTAGAAAAAAGGACTTTCATCTTACCCTTTTGGTGGCCAGAATGTTCTCTACCTCAAACTCGTTTTCAGCGGAAACCGGAGCAGGAGGCGTACCTGTAGACTTGGAAAAAGAGTTAAGTACCACGGGTTTGAGTAGAGATACATGGAAGGAGTTAGGAATCCGCAAATTGGCCGAGAGTTTCAATTTATAGGCCACCGGGTATTTGTTTGATAACTTCCAGTGGGCCGATGAACCGAGGCCCTAACTTGTAGGAAGGAATCTTGAGCCGGACATACTTGGACGAGAGCCAGACCTTATCTCCAGGACGGAATTGTGGTGGATCCAGACGTCTTTTGTCAGCCTGTTTTTTCATCCGCTCGGATGACTGAAGAAGTGCGGATCTGGTACTTTCCCAAATGGAGGAAAATTCACTAATGAGAGATTCCGCAGCCGGATTCTCCACCGAGGTGGAGACGGGAAACGGGATCCGAGGATGCTGACCGAAGACTACAAAAAACGGGGATTTGGAGGAAGATTCGCTCTCGTGATTATTGTAAGAAAATTCGGCCCACGGTAAAAGATCCACCCAGTCGGAATGGTGAGCATTAACAAAGTGCCGGAGGTAACTGGTTAAAATTTGGTTGATCCGTTCTACTTGGCCATTGGACTGTGGGTGATATGCAGAAGAAAAGTCCAAGGTGACCCCCAGCAGTTTACACATGGCTCGCCAAAAACGAGAGGTGAACTGAACCCCTCGGTCGGATACGATGTGGAGAGGAAGACCGTGTAGACGGAAGACATGATGGATAAAGTCTTTAGCTAACTCTGATGCAGACGGGAGACCCGGCAGGGCAATAAAGTGAGCCATTTTGGAAAAGCGGTCAGCGACCACCCATATGACCGTACAACTGGCAGAGACAGGGAGGTCCGTTATAAAGTCCATAGCTATATGCTGCCACGGGGCAGCAGGTACAGGAAGAGGAAGGAGACGGCCGGCTGGCAGATGTCTCGGAACCTTGTTGCGGGCGCAGGACACACAGACTGAAACAAAGTCTATTACGTCCTTGTGCAGGGTAGGCCACCAGTAATGCTGGGAAATAAGCTGGAGGGTCTTTTTCTGACCAGCGTGGCCAGCTAGCTTGGACGAGTGTCCCCAGTGTAGAACCTTCTCACGATCAGGAACAGTTACGAACGTCTTACCGGGTGGAAGACGATTTAGATTCACGGGGGCCACCTGCATTACTTTGGCGGGGTAGATGATGTGTTTAGGCTCCTCCTCAAGATCAGAGACCAAAAAGGATCGGGATAAGGCATCAGCTTTGATGTTTTTGTCAGCCGGGCGAAAATGAAGAATGAAATTAAAGCAGGCGAAGAACAAGGACCACCGGGCTTGGCGCGGGTTAAGTCTCTGGGCACTCTGGAGGTAAGCCAAGTTCTTGTGGTCCGTGTAAATTATTACCGGGTGAAGAGCCCCCTCGAGCAGGTAACGTCACTCCTCCAGTGCCAGCTTAATGGCCAACAATTCTCGGTCTCCTATAGAATAGTTGCGCTCAGATGAGGAGAAGAGTTTGGAGAAGAAGCCGCAGGTTACCATTCTTCCGGAAGACGACTTTTGGGTAAGTACTGCTCCGGCTCCGGAGGAGGAAGCGTCGACTTCTAGAAAGAATTGTTTGTTGCCGTCCGGACGATGCAGCACAGGGGCAGAGGAAAAAGCTCGTTTTAAGGAAAGGAAGGCCTCCTCTGCTTCGGGCGGCCATTCTCTGGGATTAGCGCCCTTACGGGTGAGCGCCGAGATAGGGGCAGTTCGGGAAGAGAAGTGCGGAATGAAGAGGCGGTAGTAGTTGGCGAAGCCCAGGAACCACTGAATAGCTTTCAACCCCTCTGGTCGGGGCCACTTCTGGATGGCAGTCAGTTTCTCAGGGTCCATTTGTAGGCCGGTCTGAGAGATTATGTAGCCCAGAAACGGAAGCGAGGTCTGCTCAAAGAGGCACTTCTCATATTTAGCGTAGAGGTGGTTCTGCCTGAGCCTGAGCAGGACTTGACGAACATCCCTCCGGTGAGTGAGAAGATCCGGAGAGAAGACCAAGATGTCGTCCAGGTACACCACCACGCAGGAGTAGAGAAGGTCACGGAAGATGTCATTGACCAACTCTTAAAAGATGGCGGGACCGTTACAGAGACCGAAGGGCATTACAAGGTATTCATAGTGACCGTCCCGGGTGTTGAATGCCATCTTCCATTCATCCCCCTGACGGATACGGACCAGATTATACGCCCCATGGAGGTCCAGCTTGGTGAAGATTCTAGCCCCCCTCAGACGGTCAAATAATTCAGGAATGAGCGGAAGGGGGTATTTATTCTTCACTGTGATCTGGTTAAGGCCACTATAGTCTATACATGGATGGAGTGAGCCGTCCTTCTTTTTGATGAAGAAGAAGCCTGCTCCCGCCGGAGAGGTAGATTTCCAGATAAATCCCCGGGCCAGATTCTCCTCAATATATTCAGACATGGACCGGGTCTCAGCAGCGGACAAAGGGTAAATATGCCCACGGGGAGGAGTAGCGCCGGGCATCAGGTCAATTGGGCAGTCGTATGGTCTATGAGGGGGTAATGTCTCTGCTTCTCTTTTATTAAAGACGTCCGCAAAAGGCCAATAGGGAACCGGTAGGCCGGGTAGATTGGCTGGGGTAGGAGAAGGACGAGCAGGATGAACGGGAACTAAACAAGTCTTATGGCAGTCCTGTCCCCAGCGAAGAACTTCTCCGGTCTGCCAATCAAGCACGGGTGCTTGTCTCTGGAGCCATGGTAGGCCTAGCAAGAGGGCGTGAGAGAGTCCAGGCAGAACATGAAAGAAGATGCTCTCAGAGTGCAGCTTTCCCACCTGCAGAGTTATGGATTCGGTGATGAGTTGGATGGGATGAGGTAAGAGGCCCCCATCCACGGCAGCGACAGATAAGGGTACAGCCAGAGGTTTGGGGGGAATGCGGTATTTCTCTACCAGGGACTGAGAAATGAGATTTCCGGCAGCTCCAGAGTCAAGTTGAGCCAGTTCAAAATAACGGTTCTCCCCGCAGATGATAGAGACCGACAGCATTAGAGATGGAGAGGGTTTATTTCTGTCTAGGGCGACCTCTCTGAGCGACCCTAGACACAGGCATTTCCCGACCTCTCCGGGCAGGAACGGATCCGGTGCTCCTTACTGCCACAGTAGAAGCAGCTCCCCTCGGCATGGAGTAATTCTTGACGGGTCTTGACCATCTTGGTCTGGTCGACCTGCATAGGCTCGGGTGAGTGCGCCGGGGGAGTAACGGAGGAAGTGACGGGTCTCTGGAAGGTAGGGGCAAGGCGTGGAAACCTCCTCTCACGGGTGACCTCTTTGGTGTGCTCCTGGAACCGGATGTCAATCCGGGTGGCAAGTGTAATTAAGTCGTCGAGAGTGGTAGGAATGTCCCGACCGGCGAGTTCATCTTTAATACGGCCGGACAGACCCTCCCAGAAGACGGACACCAGGGCGTCGTTATCCCAGGCAAGCTCCGAAGCAAGGGTACGGAACCGTATGGCATATTGGCCCACGGTGAGACTTCCTTGGCGGAGGCGTAGCAGAGATGAGGTGGATGAGGTCTTCCGTCCTGGTTCGTCGAAGACCTTCCGGAAAGCCGTGAGAAAGGCTGGCAGGTTGGACAACAGGGGGTCTCCTCTCTCCCATAGAGGATTTAGCCAAGCCAGCGCCTCCCCCGTGAGATGGGACATGATGAAGGCTACTTTGGCTCGGTCGGTGGAAAACTGGTATGCCAACAGTTCGAAGTGCAGAGTGCACAGGTTAATGAAGCCCCGTGCCTGACCGGGATCTCCGCCAAAACGAGGCGGGGCGGTGAGGCGGGGACCGGGAAGAGATGCCATGGAATTGATGGGCAGCGACGCTGCCGGGGTAGGAGTCGTGCGACTGGAAGCAGGTCCCGAAGAGGTAGTCAGTGTGTCCAGGCGGGAGTTAACACTACGCAGGTGGCTCAGGATGGACTCCTGTTGAGACCTCTGACGGGAAAGTTCATGACATAGGTCCGAGAGCGAGGGAGCTTGGGTGCCACCGGGTTCCATGGCCCGAGCAAACTGTAACGGGTCTGGGAGGTGGAACCTCAGAGCAACTATACAAAGGGGCAGTCCTTGTAAGTAAGCGGGTGGCTCTCAGGGAAGGCGGGCAGGTAGTCACGGCAAGTGACAGGGACAGTCTCTGGGTAGAAGGGCAGGTAGTCACGGCAAGTGACAGAGACAGTCTCTGGGTAAAAGGGCAGGAGGTCACGGCAAGTGACGGGGACAGTCTCTTGACAGGCGGATGGTCACGGCAAGTGACAGCAGGATAAGAGTCTCTAGACAGGCAGGTGGTCACGGCAAGTGACAGCAGGGAAAGAATCTCTAGATAGGCTAGCAGGCAGGTAGCAGGTGAGCGCTCCCAGGTGAGCGGGCAAGAGTCTCTGGACAGGCAGGTGGTCACGGCAAGTGACGGCAGAGCCTCCAGGTAGGCTAGCAGGCAGGTAGCAGGTGAGCGCTCCCAGGTGAGCGGGCAAGAGTCTCTGGACAGGCAGGTGGTCACGGCAAGTGACGGCAGAGCCTCCAGGTAGGCTAGCAGGCAGGTAGCAGGTGAGCGCTCCCAGGTGAGCGGGCAAGAGTCTCTGGACAGGCAGGTGGTCACGGCAAGTGACGGCAGAGCCTCCAGGTAGGCTAGCAGGCAGGTAGCAGGTGAGCGCTCCCAGGTGAGCGGGCGGGCAGATCCATAGACAGACTGACAGGTGTTGGAAGGCAGACTGTCGGACCGCAGGAATGCAAGCAGATAGACAGGAATAAGGTAGGTATCAAGCAGAGAACTGGCAGGTAACTGGCAGGTATCTGGTAACGGGATCTGAGGGCTGAAGCAGAGTTGAAAGGCTTTGCAACAACATTGCTCGGGCACCTCCATTTTGGAGGAGGTGCCTTATATATGGTGAGGTCCTCCGGCCATTGGCCGGGGACTCCTTAGGACGGCGCGCGTGGCCCCTTTAAGAGAGGGGGAGCGCGCGCGCCCTAAGCACAGAGGCCGGGAAGCAGCGCGCGCTGCCAGCAGAGCGGGAGGAAGCCGCCGGGCTCGGAGCGGAGAGGTGAGGGGAACGGCGTCCCTGTCTGGCAGGAGGCAGGGACGCCGACGCTACACACACTTGCTCAGGGCCCCAGCATTTGCCCGGGTGCGCCGGGTGGTGATGCCAGCCATGGATGTAGATATCGTTGATAAATTGATAATCTGATTTAGGCTAGGGTTGCACGGCAACTCAAGTTGCGCAGCCAAAGATCACTAAGTGTAGCAGCTACATCACAGTATTATACAAGTGAATGGAGTCAGTCACATTGTGACCCCTAGGGTGCCATGACCACAACATGCAATTGGCAAAAAAAATCTGAACTAGTTGTATTTTTTATGACATCTGCGATATAGCTGCTACACCTAGCAAATTTTGTTCATCTGGCTAGTGTTATGACCAAAGTCAGCCTGTAGCCTGAGTCTTATTGTGGTATTAGATACATTGAAGCAGCAATAACAACAAGAAGGCTATGACCCTGACACTGATTCTCATATAAGACTATAGACTGCAGTGCATAAAAGGCTGGAGCACTCAAACATGACATCTGGGCGCGAGTCACAGCAGGCTGAGATACCAATCTCTAGATGGATCCTACCATGAATTGATCTCCCATGTATTGTGCTGAACGTTGATCGGACATCTTTAAATCCCTTCATGAGTTTTGCTGTGGAAACCTTTGAATCATGTAAACAATTTTGACTTGATACAACTCTATACATTTTTTTACATTTTATTCCCAAAAAAATTCAGTATGCAAAAGAAATCAGTCTACAAGTATGAACTACACTGCTCAAAAAAATAAAGGGAACACTCAAATAACACATCTTAGATTTGAATGAATTAAATTTTCTCATTGAATACTTTGTTCTGTACAAAGTTGAATGTGCTGACAACAAAATCACACAAAAATCATCAATGGAAATCAAATTTATTAACCAATGGAGGCCTGGATTTGGAGTCACCCCCAAAATTAAAGTGGAAAAACACCTTACAGGCTGATCCAACTTTGATGTAATGTCCTTAAAACAAGTCAAAATGAGGCTTAGTATTGTGTGTGGCCTCCACTTGCCTGTATGACCTCCCTACAATGCCTGGGCATGCTCCTGATGAGGTTGCGGATGGTCTCCTGTGGGATCTCCTCCAAGATCTGGACTAAAGCATCAACCAACTCCTGGACAGTCTGTGGTGCAACGTGACGTTGGTGAATGGAGCGAGACATGATGTCCCAGATGTGCTCAATCGGATTCAGGTCTGGGGAACGGGCGGGCCAGTCCATAGCTTCAATGCCTTCATCTTGCAGGAAGGAACTGCTGACACACTCCAGCCACATGAGGTCTGGCATTGTCCTGCATTAGGAGGAACCCAGGGCCAACCACACAAGCATATGGTCTCACAAGGGTTCTGAGGATCTCATCTCGGTACCTAATGGCAGTTAGGCTACCTCTGGCGAGCACATGGAGGGCTGTGCGGCCCTCCAAAGAAATGCCACCCCACACCATTACTGACCCACTGCCAAACCGGTCATGTTGAAGGATGTTGCAGGCAGCAGATCACTCTCCATGGCGTCTCCAGACTCTGTCACGTCTGTCACATGTGCTCAGTGTGAACCTGCTTTCATCCGTGAAGAGCACAGGGCGCCAGTGGCGACTTTGCCAATCCTGGTGTTCTGTGGAAAATGCAAAGCGTCCTGCACGGTGTTGGGCTGTGAGCACAACCCCCATCTGTGGACGTCGGGCCCTCATACCACCCTCATGGTGTTGGTTTCTAACCGTTTGTGCAGATACATGCACATTTGTGGCCTGCTGGAGGCCATTTTGCAGGGCTCTGGCAGTGCTCCTCCTGTTCCTCCTTGCACAAAGGCGGAGGTAGCAGTCCTGCTGCTGAATTGTTGCCCTCCTACGGCCCCCTCCACGTCTCCTGGTGTACTGGCCTGTCTCCTGGTAGCGCCTTCAGCCTCTGGACACTATGTTGACAGACACAGCAAACCTTCTTGCCACAGCTCGCATTGATGTGCCATCCTGGATGAGCTGCACTACCTGAGAAACTTCTGTGGGTTGTAGAGTCCGTCTCATGCTACCACGAGTGTGAAAGCACAACCAACATTCAAAAGTGACCAAAACATCAGCCAGAAAGCATTGGTACTGGGATGTGGTCTGTGGTCCCCACCTGCAGAACCACTCCTTTATTGAGTGTGTCTTGATAATTGCCAATAATTTCCATCTATTGTCTATTCCATTTGCATAATGTGAAATTGATTGTCAATCAGTGTGGCTTCCTAAGTGGACAGTTTGATTTCACAGAAATTTGATTTACTTGGAGTTATATTCTGTTGTTTAAGTGTTCCCTTTATTTTTTTGAGCAGTGTATATTAAGGGCTGTCAACAATCTGTAAAATTAGGGGACTTTCTTCAAGAGTATGTAAAAAAAATATATGTGGTGTTTTTATTTGTGTTGTTTTTTTGCTTTTATTTTTAGCTTTAAGAGAGCAGGGACATAAGCTAGTAATTTTTTATGATATATTGTCAGAAGAATTTAACTGCTACAATACTAAGAACGAGAATAATAATACAAATAATCTTTCGAGATATGAGAAACAGGCATTTAGGGACATTAAAACCAGTGGGAAGCTAGTAATAAGACCTGCTGATATCAGGAGTGGAATAGTAGTCCAAGAATACATGGAATATATACAATAGGCAAGGATTCTTCTCTTAAGAGCACCCCATACACATTGTCGATTTAATCAATGTAAATTGGCAATTCATTTATGCAACTTATATGTAATAATAGTGAAGCTTAAATAACCACAAAGATAAACTACAGTGGACTTACTATTATTATTATATTCATAAGAAGAATGCTCCCCATAACACTATACTAGACATAGACATTTTCTATGTGGTTTTATAAGCAGTGACTGTCAATCATTTCTAATGGGTTTCCTTAAAGGATTATGGTTTCCTTAAGGGAAATAATTTCAGGGTAATTATTGGTGTCATATTGATATTGTATGTCATCTATGTCTGATATCTGACTGCTGAGAATCTTAAATTATTAGACCTGAGATTGCTTGGTCAAATTATCCACAGTACTAAGCAGTATGCCACTTTACTGTTAGCCCTACTCAGACTTTTTTTGGGCAGCCGTCATTCATCCATTCAGCAATTAGCAGGTGACAGCTCATGGTTGACCGCTTTCCACTGAAAACATGGAAAAAAACTCAGTAATTTTTCAAGTGTACCTGTCATTTATGGTGACTTTTCAGAATAAAATATCATGTGTATATACATGGTGAATAACACTATTTCGCAGGCAGGGTCCTCTGTCCTCCTGTACCAGTCGGTGTCTTGTTTTTGTTCAAACTATTGTACTTGTTGTTTGCTATGTATACCCCTTTTTCACATGTAAAGCGCCATGGAATTAAGGGCGCTATAATAATAATTTCTAACCATTATATGACTTACAGTATATCTTCCATTTTCATCAGTTTTCCTCTCTGCATGCTCTCTCTACTTTTCCGTTCTTTCTAAACTGGTAGATGGAGATTAGCTGCTAATGTTTCTATACAGAGTGCACAGAGAGATGATTCCTGCTCTTCTTCTGCTATAGAGAAACCAATACAAAGTATGGAACCAAAATAATGACAGGAATGAATAAAATATATTCTTCAATACAGTAGACAAAAAAGCACGTATTGGTTGGTGAACCAACAGGGAAATCCCCATTACCAAATAGCTGGCCATAAAATAGGCTTAATATATTCATCCAGTTAACATAGAAACAAGTATTAGTTGGTAGTAGAGAGCTAAGCACACATGAGAAGTGGATCACAATGGAGTGCCACGATGCATGTTTCACAAAATTCTTCATCAGAGGCCTCTTACTTTGCTGTGTAGCACACAGACAGAAGCAGCGGCATTGAGGAGAATATACAGAATTACACAGCTGTGTAGCTGTGAATCCAGCACCGAAAGGGAGAAATGTCATTTGCTAGAAGCCTTGTTTCTCTGCCTGTTTAAACCATGTTAAATTGGCCACATCATGGAGTAGTGACTGCAGAGCTGAATAAAACAGTTTTTTTCCTTTAATTTCTCTGTTATGGAGATATTAGCTTGTAAAGTTCATATGCTTAATTTCAATTTAAATAAGGGTGCATTAGCATAGATTCTTCTCTGGGGGCATTCATATTTTCACGTGTATGACACTGACCAATCAAAGGCAGGAGACAAGATGCAGGAAAGAGATGAGGCTTTCTTTGTACGATAAGGAAGACCTGTAAAGGCACATAGGTCTGCTCTGCTCTCACTGCAGGCATCTACTGTGATTACAAGCAGGAGAAGAGAGTAGAGCAGATCTGTGTGTTATCATAGACACCTCTGCAACTCCAGCTCCCATTCCACAATGTTGGCAGCTCTGCTCGACTCCCCATCCCCCCTCACTGACAATGCCCTGAGATGAGTGGTACAAATGCAAAGGTGTTTGTACTGAAAAACAAAGCTCTGTTCTACTATTCACTCCTCTCCCCATAATGTAATCACTGTAGATTCCAGCAGTGATTTCAGTGAGGAGAATATGATTGTGTTTTAGTACATGTCCCTCATACAGAAAGCCAGGACTAACTTTCTCTCCGGGCATGTTCTTTTTTTTTCTTTGCAACACAACTTCTGCATATGATTGGTCAATGTCATACAGCGGAAAAAGAAAACACCCCGAGAGTGAATAATGCAATCAAAAATAATTTGATTCCTAGTTTTTGTGTGATTTACCATTTTTTAAAGTCAGTTGTGAGGAATCCCTTATGTGGTTGTGTAGGATTATACAACGGTGCCTCCATTTTTCAAGAAATAGAACTTGTTCATGGATTAAAGCTCATTACCAATACCATTCACAGATCATAGACAAGAGTGGCACTGTTCCTGAAAAAAATCTTGCACAAACCTATTGACAAGCAACCAAGAATCTTTCCATTATTAGCATACAGTTAAAATTTTCAGTACATTTTACAAATCAGTATTGTTCAAACTTAGTAACACTTAGTTTATATTTTTCTTGCTGTACTTTTCATTCACAGGCGCCAAGTGTCGTAGGATGTGCTATAAAGAGCAAACCGGGACTCTACAAATTCATGCTGGACATCTTTGGACTATAGTATCCTTTTATTTTAAATTATATCTGTAACCCATTACTCATTTTACATCTCAAGATGCAACATATTAACAATACGTACAGTTAGATATTTGAACAGTGACACAAGTTTTGGCATTTAGCTATTTATCAAAACACATTCAGTATACAGTTATATAATCAATATGAGCTTAAAGTGCAGACTCTCAGCTTTAATTTGAGGGTATTTGCAATCTAATTGGCATAAGGGTTTAAGAATTACAACTCTTTAATATGTAGTTGCCTCTTTTTAAAGGCACCAAAAGTAATTGGACAATTATCTCAAAAGCTCTGTAATGGGCTGCATGGGCTAATCCCTTGTTTATCGATCATCAATTAAGCAGGTAAAAGGTTTGGAGCTGATTTCAGGTGTGTCATTTGCTTTTTTAAGCTGTTGCTGTGAACCCACAACATGTGGTAAAAGGAGGTCTTAATGGTAGAGAAACAGATCATCATTAGGCTGAATATACAAGAAGAAATAAATCAGAGAGATAGCAGAAATGTTAGGAGTTTCCAAATCAACAGTTTAGTACATTCTGCAAAAATTGAGCGCACTGGTGAGCTTGGGAACTCAAAAAAGCCTCTACGTCCATGCAAGACAACAGTGATGGATGATCACAGAATCCTTTCCATAGTGAAGAAAAACCCCTTTACAACATCCATCCAAGTGAAGAACACTGTTATGATAGTGTAGCACCCGGGAAAATAGGTAATACACTTAAAACTTCAACTGATCCTGCCGCTTCCTGTACAGACTAGAGATCCTGACCCCGCAGTCCCTTGTGGTTTCCACATGACCTGAGATAGCCCTAACCACAGAGTAGACGATGGCAACTCGGACCTGTGCTGCCTGAAATGCCGTTGAGCACTTCACATTCCTCCTAAAGAACCAGAAAACAGAGCAGAGTGCAATTACCTACAGAAGGGAAAGTGTGCTGAACTAGAAAGAGATCCCAGAGTCAGTAAAACAAATTACGATAAACAAAATAAAGTATTAAGTACATACAGTTAGAAATATGCCACCTACTTCCTAAAAAGAAACAGAAGATAGGTGCAGGGTAAAGAATATAAACAGCAGAGAGATAAACCCTAGCTGGTCTTTCACTGACTGGCTTAAACTACTGCTGTATGGTGGAACATCCAAATGAGACTATCACCAACAGGAAATACCAGCAGGGGAAAAGTATATAAAGCCACATCTGAAAGGTGTTAGGGCAAACAAATGAGTAAATGAAAACTTCTGTTAGGCTATGTGCCCACGATGCAGAAATGCTCAGGATTTTTTCCTGAGCATTTCTGCATCTCCCTGGCAGAAAAAAACGCATGCGGATTGTACATGCGTTTTCCTGCCAGGGACATGCGGAAGTGAAACGTTCTTCACTTGCATTTCCGCATGCGGGTTGACAGGTGCTTTCCAAGCAATTTTAGCATCACTTTGAAAGTGCTTGTCAACTTGGTCACACTATATAAATCCATGCAAACAGCATGGATTTACTGTATATAGTGTCACCCGAGAGAATGTCAAAAATTGAAAAATAAATCTATACTTACCTTCCGATGGCCCGCGCTGTCTTGCTTCACCGTCCCGGCTGCCGGCGGATCGCGGTACACTGAAGGACCTGCCGACGTCAGCGTCGCGTGACCCATCACATGACTATGACGTCAGCGCAGGTCCGTTAGTACATCGCAAACTGCCGGCAAGTGAAGAGAAGGAGAGCGGGGGCCGCCAGAAGGTAAGTATATATTTATTTTTTATTTTATTCTTTTTTTTACAGTTTTCTATGGTACCCGGGTCTGGAGGAGAGTCTCCTCTCCTCTAGACCTGGGTACCATCCGCACATTAGAACGCATGGAATGTGCATCTACATATACAGTGATGAATAATCCATGCGGTCTAATGCAAGTCAATGGCGGCGAAAACGCAGCACTTCCGCAAAATAATTGGTAGTGCTGCGTTTTTTTCCGCAATGATAATCCGCAGAGGAAATTTCCACAGCATGTGCACAGCACATGCGGATTATCATTGGGGAACATGGCAGGCCTTCTACCATGCGTTTTTTAAGCGTTTCTGCAGCGTTTTTGCTGCAGCGGAAACTCTTAAAAAACGCATTGTGGGCTCACAGCCTTACCCTAAAAAGACTGAAACTAAACACCCAAAGAAAAGGTTATCTGCTGTCGCTTGGTGGACAGAGAAGCTGACCACAAAGCACAGGCTCAAGGATTCAAACCCAGACGCATGACAAACACTCTAAAAGGAAGTTGGTATTTCAGTATCTAAGTCTATCATAAAGGGAAGACTTCATGAGAGAAAATACAGAGGGTTTACCACAAGGTGAAAACCACTAACCCCTTTACCACTTTGCGTTTTTCCGTTTCCGTTTTTTGCTTCTCTTCCAAAATTTGTCGAAAAGAAAAAAATGGCACCGTTTTCTGAGACCCATAGCGTCCCCATTTTTCGGGATCTTGGGCTGGGTGAAGGCTTATTTTTTGTGCGTCGAGCTGACATTTTTATTTATACCATTTTGGTGTAGATATGCTGCTTACCGAATGGATTATTTCTTTTTATATTTTGATAGATCAGGCATTTCTGAAAGTGGCCATACCAAATATGTGTATTTTTGATTGTTTTATTTTGAATGGGGAGAAAGGGGGGTGATTTGAACTTTTATATTTTCTTATTTTTTAAATATTTTAAAAACTTTTTTTTCACTTTTCACATGCGTCAATAGTCTCCATGAGAGACTAGAAGCTACGATCATCTGATCGCCTGTGCAACACATAGCAGGGCTTCAGCGCTGCTATGTGTTGCAGAAATGCTCATCTGCTATGAGCGCTGACCGCTAGGCGGCGCTCATTGCAGATTGGCTATGATCCAGGATTGTCATGCCAACTCATCGGCAATCCGCGATCATGTGACGGGTGCACCGATGGATGAGTCTTGAGTCTTATGACGAGCTTCTGGAATGTGCATGTTAAATGCCACTGTCGGAGTTTGACAGCGGCATTTAACATGTTAAATTCCACACGTGGCTGTTAGGGGCACATGACAGCTGATTAGATCAGCTCTCATGTGCCGGAAAAGATGAGGGTTCATCGTCGGAGTCTGCACCAAACAGGGGGAGGCAACCTTTGATGTACCAATACATCCAATATCGTAGAGGGGTTAATGAGCCTTAAAAATAAAAAGGCCAGATTAGACTTTGCCAAAAAACATCTAAAGAAGCCAGCCCAGATCTGAAAAAGCATTCCTTGAACAGAGGAAACTAAGATCAACCTGTACCAGAATGATGGGAAGAAAAAGTATGAAGAAGGCTTGGAACAGCTCATGATCCAAATCACACCACATCCTCTGTATGGCTTCCAATGGCACTGGTCACTGCTATTTATATATCATGTGATTGAAGACAGAAGCAGCCAGATGAATTCTGAAGTGAACAGGTCGATACTTTCTGCTCAGATTCAACCAAATGCAGTAAGTTTGATTGGACAATGCTTCACAGTACAGATAGAGAATGACCCAAAAAATACTGCGAAAGCAAACCAAGAGTTTTTGTAAGGCAAAAAGTGGAATATTCAGCAATGGCCCAGTCAGTCACCAGACCTGAACCCCGTTGAGCATACTGTACATTTCACATGCTTAAGACAAAACTTAAGGCAGAAAGACCCACAAACAAGCAAAAACTGGTCAGCTGTAGTAAAGACCAGGCAAAGCATCACAAAGGAGGAAACGCAGCGTTTGGTGACGTCCATGGCTTTCAGACTTCAGGCAGTCTTTTCCTGCAATGGATTTTCTATAAAGTATTAAAAATGAACATTTTATTTATGATAAAGTTAATTTGTCCAATTACTTTTAAACCGCTGAAATGAGGAGGCTTTGTGGAAAAATGGTTGCAATTCTTAAACATATCACAGGATACTTTTGTTCAACCAGTTTAATTAAACCTGAAAGTCTACACTTCAATTTCATCTCAGTTGTTTCATTTGAAATAAAAAATAGTGGCATGCAGAGCCCAAATCACAAAGATTTGATCCCTATCCAGATATTTCTGGACCAATTTGTAAATGCAATAATTAGAGTGAATTTTAAATGATTTTCCTAAGTGCAACTTTTTGTAATTAATTAAAGGGAATCTATCAGCGGGTTTTTGCTATGAAATCTGAGGACATCATGAGGTAGGGGTTAAAACACAGATTTCAAAAATGTGCCACATGTCCAGCTGTGTGCTGTGTTTACTTATGTTGAAGGTTTTATCAACTTGTGATTATCAATGTCTGGACAACATCAGCTACAGCAGTGCATGCATCCTAGTACCACTCTGCCCCTTCTATGATAAGCAGCTCACTGTCTATAGATTATGTACACTGTAAGCTTGGTGTGGGCGGGGCTAGCTTTCTCAGCTCTGCTTAATTGCTAAATCTAAGAACTCTGATTGTGTATGAACTGCTGCACCCAGTAATCTAAGTGATATATTGTTGGATTCAGGGTTCTTTGACTACATCATGCTGCTCTCAGATGAGGTAGCAAAACCTTATAACAGATTCCCTTTAAATTGTGTTGTTTTTCACTGATATATAAGGTAAGCAACTTTCAAACAAATATCTATAACATACAGGCACCCAACCTGTGGTTATATTATTCTCAATTCTTTCGAGTAAAATCTTAAAATATGTTCAGGGGCTAAAACATTTGCTATGAACATTGCCTTTACAGCAGAAAGTGTGTTTTCTTTAACATAACATTTTTACAGCCATAACCTTGTGTATGATTCCAATGATGATATTGAACCTCAGATCATTTTCTACAACTATAAAAATGAGGTTCTTAAGGTTTGTATATCAGTGATTACATGTGATAAATGTAATTAGGGAAGTACTAATACCTTATCTGCTTATTAGGTTAAGTTTCTACTCACTGAATTTTGACCAATCAAATACCGATGTTAATAATAATTTTTGGTCCAGCCTTAAATAGAGTGAAATATAATAAATAGGGGCATTCAAATAACGCTGTATTAACTGGTTACCAGCCAGTATGTGTATAAGTAGAGATACAAAGTGTGACTTAGAGCATGGAACGTGTGGAAACAAATGTTAGGAGGGACTAAATTCTGAGGAAAGGTTAGGAAGGGAGAACAGGAAATAGTTAAATGGGTTACAAAAGTATTCACCCCTCTTGGCATTATTAATGTTTTCCTAACACAACCTGGAATTTCACCATTTTTTTCTGAGGGTTTGGATCAATTCATTTAACCCCTTTTCCCCCGAGGGTGGTTTGCACATTAATGACAAGGCCAATTTTTAAAATTCTGACCACTGTCACTTTATGAGGTAATAACTCTGGAACGCCTCAACGGATCCCACTGATTCTGAGACTGTTTTGTGTGACATATTGTACTTCATGATAGTGGTAAAAATTCTTCAATATGACTTGCGTTTATTTGTGAAAAATACGGAAATTTGGCCAAAATTTAGAAAATTTCGCAATTTTCAAACTTTGAATTTTCATTCCCTTAAATCGGGGATCTCAAACTCAGATGGGTATATGGGCCGCACACGGAAAAACATTTAATTTGGGGGGCCGCATTATTTGCAGGACAAAGTGACATTTTTAGTGATACCATTTTTTTTTCTATACACCTTTTGAGCTGGTTCTCATCTTGTAGTAATGTCCCATGCTGGTCCCTATCTTGTAGTAATGTCCCATGCTGGTCCCTATCTTGTAATAATGCCCCATGCTGGTCCCTATATTGTAGTAATGCCCCATGCTGGTCCCTATCTTGTAGTAATGTGCCCCATCCAGGTCCCCATATTATAGGTATATCCCCAGCCAGGTTCCCATATTGTAGATATGGCCCCATCCTGGTCCTCATCTTGAAGTAACATCCCCATCCTGGTCCCATTCTTGTCGTAATGTCCCCCATCCAGGTCCCCATATTGCAGACATGTCCCCCATCCAGGTCCCCATATTGCAGACATGTCCCCCATCCAGGTCCCCATATTGCAGACATGTCCCCCATCCAGGTTCCCATATTGCAGACATGTCCCCCATCCAGGTCCCCATATTGCAGACATGTCCCCCATCCAGGTCCCCATATTGCAGACATGTCCCCCATCCAGGTCCCCATATTGCAGACATGTCCCCCATCCAGGTCCCCATATTGCAGACATGTCCCCCATCCTGCGCACAGGTCCCCATCCAGGTCCACCCCCCTACACTGCACACAGGTCACCCCCCCTATACTGCACACAGGACACCCCCCCATATACTGCGCACAGGTTCCCACCCCCCCATACTGCACACCATTTTCTTCAACTTCTACCAAATATTTTCAATTGGATTGAGATCCGGACTATTTGCAGGCCAAGACATTGACCTTATGTGTCTTCTTTCAAGGAATTTTTTCACAGTTTTTGCTCTATGGCAGGATGCATTATCATCTTGAAAAATGATGTCATCATCCCCAAACATCCTTTCAATTGATGGGATAAGAAAACTGTCCAAATATCAATGTAAACTTGGGCATTTATTGAAGATGTAATGACAGCCATCTCCCCAGTGCCTTTACCTGACATGCAGCCCCATATCATCAATGACTGTTGTAATTTGCATGTTCTCTTCATGCAGTCATCTTTATAAATCTCATTGGAATGGCACCAAACAAAAGTTCCAGCATCATCACCTTGCCCAATGCAGATTCGCGATTCATCACTGAATATGACTTTCATCCAGTCATCCACAGTCCACGATTGCTTTTCCTTAGCCCATTGTAACCTTGTTTTTTTCTGTTTAGGTGTTAATGATGGCTTATGTTTAGCTTTTCTGTATGTAAATCCCATTTCCTTTAGGCGGTTTCTTACAGTTCGGTCACAGACATTGACTCCAGTTTCCTCCCATTCGTTCCTCATTTGTTTTGTTGTGCACTTCCTGTTTTGGAGACATATTGCTTTAAGTTTCCGGTCTTGACGTCGTCCTTGGTCTACCAGTATGTTTGCCTTTAAAAACGTTCCCATGTTGTTTGTATTTGGTCCAGATTTTAGACACATCTGACTGTGAACAACCAACATCTTTTGCAACATTGCGTGATGATTTACCTTCTTTTAAGAGTTTGATAATCCTCTCCTTTGTTTCAATGGACATCTCTCGTGTTGGAGCCATAATTCATGTCAGTCCACTTGGTGCAACAGCTCTCCAAGGTGTGATCACTCGTTTTTAGATGCAGACTAACGAGCAGATCTAATTTGATGCAGGTGTTAGTTTTGGAAATGAAAATTTACAGGGTGATTCCATAATTTTTTCCTCAGAATTGAGTGATTCCATAATTTTTTCCCTCTGCTTGGTCTGAAAAAAATTACACTTACTGAGTAACACTTTTTTTATCTTGATTTCTTTTAGTGTTTCTTAAAGCCCTAAAGTTGCCATTTGAAAATTACTTTAGTTTTGTGCCATGTCTGTGATCTGCTTTTTTTCAACAACATTAAACAACTGAATGAACATCCGCCGAGCCTGGTGATTCCATAATTTTTGCCAGGGGTTGTACCAGTCTAAAGAAATGTGTATTTAGAGTACACTTAAAACTATGGATACAGAGAATTAACCGAATTGTCCTGGGTAGCGCTTTCCAGAGAGCTGGTGCAGCACAAGAGAAGCCCTGAAGACAGGAGTGGGAGGATTGGATTATAGAGGATGTTAGTCTTAGGTCATTAGTGGAATGGAGAACATGGGTACCATAGTAGACAGAGATGATGAAGGAGATGTAGGATGATGTTTCACACGCACCCATAGACTTGTATGGGTGTGCGTGATCTGAATATTGGAACCACTCGCAGCTTGCTGCGATTGTTTTCTCATGCCGAATCGGCATGAGAAAATAATCACAGACAGCACTGCCCCATAGTATAACATTGGGCCGAGTGCTATGCAATAAAACATCAAATAGCACTCGGCTGTCTTATACACTCGTGTGAGCGAGTTCTAATATCTAGTACAGGGCCAGACAGGTGGGACATGACATAGGAATTTTAGGAGCACTAACATTCCCTGTGGTATTCACTAGCTCCGTAGACCCTGCAGTATCATGTAGTGTATTGGTTTCTCTTGAAATGTTACTTTGTAGTTGTTTTTTTACATGAACCAAAGTGTTTCTAATTATAACTGTCCAAGTAGTGGCAGCCCAATTTTCTTGTTGGCTACTTGATGTTATACAAAAATGATCAATGTTTATTTTCAGGCATATAATAAACTGTCAGATCGATGTGGAGATAATTTAAAGCTCATAATTAGTGATGAGCGAGCATGCTTCTTACTCGAGATTTACGAGCATGCGGGGTGCTCGAATGTTATGTGTGAGTCACTCCATATGCATGATTTGCGACTGTTTGACAGCTTAATACATTTGAGGAATGCTTGCTTCTTAGGCATTCCTCACATGTATTAAAGCTGTCAAAGGCTAAGTGCCCACGTAGCAGATTTGATGCAGAGCGTTTTTGCCTCTCTCTGGCAGAAAAAAATGCATGCAGATTTACATGCGTTTTTTCTGCCAGAGAGAAGCGTTTTTTCAGCGTTTTTTACATGTGTTTTCACATGCTTTTTTTCAAGCACTTTTCCAAGTGATTTTGAGCATCACTTGGAAAAGTGCTTGACAAGTTGGTCACACAATATAAATCCATGCAACTGGCATGGATTTATATTGTGTGACCAACTTAGATGCTTTAAATGCTGAATCTATAGTAAAAAAAGAATTAAAAAGTTAAAAATAAAAAAACCTGTATACTCACCTCTCCAGTCTCCTCCCGGCGGCAATCCTTTCTCCTCGGCGTCCCCCGGTGTACTGGCAGGACCTGCGGTGACGTATTTTAGTCTGCTGATGGTCACGCGACCATCACCTGACCGCTGACGTCAGCAGTCGCGTGACCATCAGCTGATTAAATTACGTCACTGCAGGTCCTGCAAGTACACCGCGGGACACCGAGAAGAGAGGATGCCGCCGGGAGGAGACCGGAGAGGTGAGTATACAGGTTTTTTTTATTTTTAACTTTTTTATTTCTTTTTTTCACCGCATGGTAGCCGGGATGAAGAGGAGTTGTAGTCTCCTCTTCATCCTGGGTACCACACACACCGCGATTACGCCGCAAATTCGCGGCCATTGAATTTAATTGAAACGCAGCAAATCCACATATACCTGCAGGTTTGCTGCCTTTCAATGTTCCTCAATGGCTGCGAATTTGCGGTGTAATCGCTGTAGAAATGGTCATGCTGAGTTTTGCAACGCAATGCGAATTCGGCGCGCTAATTAGCGCATCATGTGCACAGCACATCCGAATTCACATTGCTTTGCTTGGCAGACGGTTTTACAAGCGCTTTCGTGGCCGTAAAAATGCCGCAAAAATGCTACATAGCCAAACAGTCGCAAATCATGCACATGGAATGACTCAAACATAACATTCAACCCCCCCGCAAATACTCGGCAAGCACCAGATCATGCTCGCCGAAAGGGTTAACAGAGCACAATTGCTCATCACTACTCATAATCAAATTGTTATTAGTTTGTGACACATAAATTCATATAAAAATGTTTATCTTACTGATAGCATTTTTTTTCTAACTCCATTTCATTATTACAAACTCTTGAGTATATTTTCTAGACGACCAGAATTAAGGAAAAAACAGCTGATGAAATTAGTGCAATACTGGATGAAGCAGGATTTTACAAAAAATCTCAAAAAGGAGAAGAGGTGCCAAAGGAATTCCAGCATTACCCACTGAAAACACCAAGGGATGAGCTATGAGCCCCACATGAACACCAAAAATTGCACTCCAACTCCAAGAAATCTGCAGATGTTTTTTTTTCCTATAATACAATGCTAAATGAATTGCTCTAGTAGTAAACAAGGCCTTTGTAGAATTTTACCTTTTTATAATAAACTATTATAGTCAGTGTTTTATGTGACTGGAAATTTACTAACATATTTATCCAGGTATCATGAATAGTGATAAGCGAGCACTAAAATGCTTGAGTGCTCGGTCCTCGAATCGAGCAGGTCAGACACTCGGATGGGCTTGACTCGAGTATCGAGTATAATGGAAGTCAATGGGAAACTCAAGCATTTTTCCTGAAGACTCTAACAGGAGGGTGGGGAGGACAGGAGAGTCGCTGAAATGGATGGAATCAGCGCTCAAATGTAATGGGAACAGCATGGGGAAGACTCTGGATGCATCTCTGACTCTGAGGTCACTGCTGGGAATAATGTTGGCAGAGTATTACTCTACTTTTAGGGTACATTCCCACGATCATTGTTTATTCAAGCTTTCACGCAGCTGAATTTCCGCATGAATCCCACACTTCAGCTTGCTTGAGTTTTTGTCTCTCTTTAGTATGTTATTAGATGTGCAAGGATATATATAGATAGATATGGGGTAGATAGATATGGGGTATATAGATTTATATAATTAGTGCTGTGCATGTGTAGTGTGTACTGTACATGGATTTACCTAATAAATTAATAAATAAATAAATGAAAAAAATGATGTGGGGTCCCCCCTATTTTTCATAACCAGCCAAGGTAAAGCAGACTGCTGTGGGCTTATATTATCAGGCAGGGAAGGTCCATGGTTATTGGGCCCTTTCCAGCTTAAAAATACAAGCCTGCAGCCACCTCAGAATTGGCGCATTACATTAGATGCGCCAATTCTGGTCCTTTGCCCAGCTCTTCCTGATTGCCCTAGAGCGGTGGCAATTGGGGTAATGGTAGTTGGGTTTGATGACAGCTGTGATTTGTCAAAAATCACAAATGGCATAAAGCCCTGGGGTTAGTAATGGAGAGGTGTCTATCAGACACCTCTATTACCCAGTAATTAAAAAACCAAAAAACACACACAGAAGAAATGCTTTATTTGAATAAAGACTCCCCCATACTATCCCTCGTTCACCAATTTATTGAAATAATGCACAAATTCACAGGCGCCGGGTAGTGTCGTCAACACTCATAATTGTCGCCGCTTCTTGCTGAACGCTGCGAGACTCTTTTTATGTCATGTTGTAAGGCTTGTTAAAGGGTCGATATTGACTTTTAACATTGTTACATCCAAGAGTTCATATCCTCTTCATCTCTGAAGAGACTATTTGCATATTTAAATTCCCAGCAGAGCTGTCACGCTGTCTCTGTATACTGGAGGTAGGGGGCCTAAGCTGACCCTAAGCTGGGGCCCTGACTAATCCCTCAACCTGGAGGTACTGTTAAAGGTACAGAGGTCCAGGCCGCCAGCGTAACCCCTACCTCCTGAAGATCCCTGCACCTCAGTAATCTAGTCCTGAGAAGGACCCCGATCACAACCAAAGGGAACAAGAAATAATATGCCCAAACACAGTATTTAGACGAACGAGACAGTACAAGGGAAAAACCAAAACCACCTTGCATACAAACAACTTCTCAACTACAACAGAGGGAAAACCAACGGGAAAGGAGATAAATGATAAAGCGAGGAAAGGGAAAAAACACTTCCAAATACACTTATCTCAGCAACTCCAAACACCACGATCCGCTCTGTCAGTCTGAATGAAATGCTTTCACCGACACCTCCCAAACAGACCAGCAGGTATATGAAGGAGTCTCACTACAGAAGTATTGATTGCAGCTGGGCGAGGCTGGACCTCATCTAGCCCAGAGAGAGAGAGAGAATTAACTCCCTCACTGCCGAGAAACACAAAGCACCAACAAGTCAGCTGCGAGAAGTCAGGCTGTGTACTCGTGACGATCTTCGTGGCAACACACCCGTGACAGTACCCCCCCTTCTACGAGGGGCCTCCGGACCCTCAGGGCCAGGTTTATCCGGGTGAGTCGTGTGGAAGGCCCGAACTAATCGGTCTGCGTTAATATCCGACGCAGGAACCCACATCCTCTCCTCAGGACCATACCCCTTCCAATGAACCAGGTACTGAAGGGACCGGCGATTAAAGCGTGAATCAATGACCCTCGATACCTGGAACTCCAAGTTACCATTGACAACCACTGGAGGGGGAGGTAAAAGTGACGGTACCACCGGCGCCACATACCTCTTAAGCAATGATCTGTGAAACACGTTGTGAATTTTAAACGTAGGGGGGAGGTCAAGACGGAATGCCACCGGATTAATAATAGAACTGATTCTGTACGGCCCGATGAACCTGGGACCCAGTTTCCAGGAGGGAACCTTAAGTTTTATATTCCTGGTAGACAACCATACCCGATCGTTCACACTTAGGTCCGGACCAGACACTCTCCTCCTATCAGCCATACGTTTGTATCGGTTCCCCATAGTATTCAGATTCTTCAGCACCCCTCTCCATACTGAAGCGAGTGATGAGGAAAATCGTTCCTCCTCAGGAACCCCCGAAGAGCCCCCCCCACTGAAAGTACAAAACTGGGGGTGAAAACCATATGCCCCAAAAAACGGGGACTTACCAGTGGACTCGCTCCGCCTATTATTAAGAGCAAACTCTGCCAGAGGTAAGAAAGAAGCCCAGTCCTCCTGGTTCTCTGACACAAAACACCGGAGATATGTCTCCAAGCTCTGGTTCATACGTTCCGTCTGACCATTGGTCTGAGGATGAAAAGCCGATGAGAATGACAACTGCATCCCCCGCCGTGCACAAAACGCCTTCCAGAACTTAGACACAAACTGAGACCCCCGATCAGACACCACCTCGGAGGGTACCCCGTGAAGCCTCACAATCTCCCCAATGAACACCTGCGCAAGAGTTTTAGCATTAGGGAGAGCCGGAAGAGCGATAAAATGTGCCATCTTGCTGAACCTGTCCACTACAACGAGTATGACCGTTTTACCCGAAGACGGAGGGAGGTCCGTAATAAAGTCCATAGACAGATGAGTCCAAGGACGCTCCGGGATCTTCAAAGGTAAGAGGGCCCCAAACGGACGGGTATGTGAGGTCTTAGAGCGCGCACAAACCCCACAGGACGCGACAAAAGTTACCACCTCCTTATGTAAATTAGGCCACCAAAACCGACGCGAGAGGAGATCCACAGTAGCTTTACTCCCCGGGTGTCCTGCAAAAACTGAGTTATGGTGTGCCTCGATCACCTTTTGTCGCAACTGATCTGGAACAAACAATCTCCCTGGAGGTCCAACAGGGGCGTCCCCCTGAGCCTCCAATACCTCCTCCTCCAGCTCAGAGCATACTGCCGAAACCACCACCCCCTCCTGAAGGATAGGAATCGGGTCGTCCGTATTCCCGGCCCCCGGGAAACTACGAGATAAGGCATCCGCCTTTACATTTTTTGACCCAGGACGATATGTAACGACAAAATTAAACCTGGTAAAAAACAATGACCACCTAGCTTGTCTGGGATTCAGACGTTTAGCGGACTCCAGATATAGCAGGTTCTTGTGATCGGTGATGACGGTGACCGGATGAACAGCCCCCTCCAGAAAATGGCGCCACTCCTCAAAAGCTAACTTAATGGCCAAGAGTTCCCTATTGCCGACATTGTAATTCCTCTCAGCGGACGACAATTTTTTAGAGAAAAAGGCGCACGGATGCCACTTACCAGGGGACGAACCCTGTGACAATACTGCTCCCACCCCTACCTCGGAAGCGTCTACCTCTACAATGAATGGCTGAGACGCATCAGGTTGAATGAGTATGGGCGCCGAGGCAAAACATTTTTTCAAAGAGGAGAATGCTTGACAAGCCTTGTCAGACCACCTAGAAAAATCCGTCCCCTTTTTAGTCATGTCAGTGAGAGGCTTAACCATGGACGAGAAATTACGAATGAACTTCCGGTAATAATTAGCAAACCCCAGGAAACGTTGTAGTGCCTTAAGATTCTCTGGCAGATCCCACTCAAGAACTGCCCGCACTTTCCCAGGGTCCATACGAAAACCGGACGCTGAAACCAGGAAGCCTAAAAACTGGAGTTCCTGTACGGCGAACACACACTTTTCCCACTTGGCATACAGTTTATTATCCCGCAAGATCTGTAACACCTGCCTAACGTGCTCCTGATGAGACACCAGATCCGGCGAGTAAATTAGGATATCATCCAGATATATGACAACAAACTGTCCCACCAAGCGGCGAAAAATGTCATTAACAAAGTGTTGGAACACCGCCGGGGCATTAGTCAGACCGAATGGCATGACAAGGTTCTCATAATGCCCCTCCGGAGTGTTAAACGCCGTCTTCCACTCATCCCCCTCCTTCATCCTAATCAGATTGTACGCCCCCCTGAGATCCAACTTAGAAAACCATTTGGCGCCCACGATCTGATTAAAGAGATCGGGAATAAGTGGGAGCGGATACGGATCTCGGACCGTAATCCGATTAAGTTCACGGAAATCCAGGCAAGGGCGTAGGCCTCCATCTTTCTTCTTAACAAAGAAGAACCCCGCAGCCACCGGTGAAGATGAAGGTCTAATATGCCCCTTAGCCAGACTTTCTGAGATATAATCCTTCATGGCCTGCCTCTCAGGACCAGAAAGGTTATACAACCTAGCTTTAGGTAACTTGGCCTCAGGGAGCAGTTTTACAGAACAGTCATACACGCGATGAGGAGGTAGTTCCTGACACCCTTTCTCCGAGAATACATCCTCAAAGTCCGCCAGAAATGGAGGTAAGACCCAAGGAGTAACCGCACCAATGACCGTGTTCATGCAGTTTTTATTACAGAATTTACTCCATTGGCTTATCTCCCTGGTTTGCCAATTAATAACCGGGTTATGCTTAGCTAACCAAGGAAGGCCCAACACAATAGGAGTGGGAAGACCCTCCAACACGTAGCAAGACAACAGTTCTTTATGTATTGCCCCCACTTGAAGTTTTACGTCATGCACAACTTGCAAAAAACTTCCCTGCCCGAGAGGCCTGGCATCGATCGAGAATATGGGGATGGGTTTAGCCAACTCACTCAACCGCATACCTTGAACCCGGGCAAACCGAGCATCAACCAGATTAGCCCCGGCCCCACTATCCAGAAGAACAGATATCCTCTCAGTTCTCGTACCCACCACCACCTCCGCCGGTACGAGAAACTGAGACGAACCTAGGGACGAAATACCTACTCCCAGATTGCCGTCCACCACACAACCTGGGATCAACAGTTTTCCGACGACTCTTCACTCTGCAAGGGACGGGATGGACACCCCCCAATAAAATGTCCCTTTCTCCCGCAGAAGAAACACCTTCCTGCCTTATGGCGCACCACCGGTCCCCTCCCCCGAAATGATGTCCCTCCTAATTGCATAGGCTCCTCTGGACTGACCAGGGGAACCACCATATGAGGGGACCTTGTAGGAGGTGGAGTCATCACAGGGGGTAGAGTTATCCCGCACCTCTCCCGAAGCCGTCTGTCCACGCGAATAGCGAGGGCCATAGCGGCTTCCAGAGACACGGGAGAGTCATACTGTGCCAACACATCCTGTAATTTGTCGGATAAACCATGACAAAACTGGCTCCTAAGAGCCGGGTCATTCCACTGGGTGTCAGTGGCCCACCTACGGAACTCCGAACAGAATTCCTCCGCCGGACGATCTCCCTGCTGGATCCTACGTAACTTAGACTCAGCAAGGGAGATCCGATCTGGGTCATCATATACGAGTCCCAGGGCAGCGAAAAACCTATCCACTGACTGGAGAGCCGGGGAACCCGGGGGAAGAGAGAACGCCCAAGATTGTGGGTCCCCTTGTAGGAGCGAGATGACAATTCCCACCCTTTGTTCTTCACTCCCCGATGACCGAGGCCGCAGCCGAAAGTACAATTTACATGCCTCCCGGAAAACAAAAAACTTGTCCCGCCCCCCAGTGAACCTATCAGGGAGAGCTACTTTAGGTTCTGGTCCGGCTTGCTCCTGAGGATGCCAAACCTTGGACCTAACGTCCGCCAGCTCCATGGACAAACTCTGCAATTGCCGAGCTAGACCGGCTACTGGATCCATAGTAGCTGGAGAAAAACTAAGTGGGTCGGTGAAAATGTCACGCTGTCTCTGTATACTGGAGGTAGGGGGCCTAAGCTGACCCTAAGCTGGGGCCCTGACTAATCCCTCAACCTGGAGGTACTGTTAAAGGTACAGAGGTCCAGGCCGCCAGCGTAACCCCTACCTCCTGAAGATCCCTGCACCTCAGTAATCTAGTCCTGAGAAGGACCCCGATCACAACCAAAGGGAACAAGAAATAATATGCCCAAACACAGTATTTAGACGAACGAGACAGTACAAGGGAAAAACCAAAACCACCTTGCATACAAACAACTTCTCAACTACAACAGAGGGAAAACCAACGGGAAAGGAGATAAATGATAAAGCGAGGAAAGGGAAAAAACACTTCCAAATACACTTATCTCAGCAACTCCAAACACCACGATCCGCTCTGTCAGTCTGAATGAAATGCTTTCACCGACACCTCCCAAACAGACCAGCAGGTATATGAAGGAGTCTCACTACAGAAGTATTGATTGCAGCTGGGCGAGGCTGGACCTCATCTAGCCCAGAGAGAGAGAGAGAATTAACTCCCTCACTGCCGAGAAACACAAAGCACCAACAAGTCAGCTGCGAGAAGTCAGGCTGTGTACTCGTGACGATCTTCGTGGCAACACACCCGTGACAAGAGCATTGCTTGGCCTTATGCAAGCTTGGCACTCTCCATAAGAAGAAACATTCCTCCTTAGACACCTTATAATATGTATGAACAGCTTTAAAGATTCACCTTTTAGACAGTCATTCATACAGTTTGAATGGTGTGGTAGACCAAAAACAATTATGCCAACACTATTTCGCATACGTATGCATGTTTATTTTATTTCATGAGGGGGGAAAGGAAAAGGTGCTGCCTCCAAACATACACTGGTAGTTTATCTCTTGTGGGTACACATGAAGTCAATGGCCTATCCAGTCGCTATTCCTGCATTTGGCCATCTTTACCCTCATATGTATAGTCAGCGTTAGGCACCTAATGTATAAGGACATAACTGTGCACCACACCTGTTCAATAGATGTACAGGTGTGCAGTATCTGAAACAATGGATACTGGAAGCCTGTGCTAGCATTTCTTCTGCGGTGTTGCTATCAGTGTGTCAAGAGTGGGAGAAGAGGGTTGCATTGACAATCCAACACAATGGGCAGCACTTTGAACACATTTTATAAGTGGTCATAAACTTGTAAAAAACTCATGAAAGAATAAAGTTATGTTAAAACCAAGCACACCATTGTTTTTCTTATGAAATTCTCAATAAGTTTGATGTATCACATGACCCTATTCCCATTGAAAAAAATAAAGTTGGATCCAAAATGGCCAACTTCAAAATGGCCGCTGTGGTCTACACCCATCTGAAAAAGTTTTCCCCCTCCCATATACCAATGTGCCACAAACAGGAAGTTGATATCACCAACCAGTCCCATTTAATTTAGGTGTATCCATATAAATGGCCCACCCTGTAGAATACATATTATATAAATATGTTACTTATGACTAAGTAGCTCTAACCATGGTTTAGGGAAGTGGCCCTTGAGTTCTCAATGAGTTAAAGTGGTTGTCTCATGTTCATTAATTGTTAAAATTGCAAAGTGCTTATAAAAACAAGCAACTGTGGAATTTATCTCTTATAAAAAATCCCCTCCATTCTCAAGAAGAGAAAAATTTAGAATTCTGTAGTTCACTGCTCATTGCCTAGCTATAAAGCTTGCAAGCATCGCTCAGAAGCCGGGATTACTGGATCCAGCCAGCTTCAATCTCAGTGCTCCTCCAAGGCAAAGCTAGCTCTGCTAATAGCATTGTAGAGAGCGCAGTTTAGACCTGCGGCACAACCATGCTGCTTGTCTAACATTATTCTAACATTCATCTAATATTTTGGAGCGTACTGCCAACCGGCAAGAGGGAGCCAGGAGGTAGACGAGCGATATTCTCCTAAAGACCAAATGGAGCACACCAATTAAGAAGTATAATATCATGCTGCTTTTGAAGGCGAAATACCGTAAAGTAATGCCTACAGGAATAAAATTTTGTAAGAAACTAAGTATGCGGTATCCAGCGGCATTTCTGTCCTCTTCTGAGTGAAGTCGCCATTCTGCAGACTATCCGAATCACTCTTTTATACATTGTAAGTGTATGGAGCTTCATTTTGACGCTCCATAGACTTACATTGTAAAAGCCACCTTTGGGTCACACAGGGCGCAGTGTTACCCGGAGAGTCAAAAGAGCGGTGACGTCACTCAGAAGAGAACTGGAGCGGCGCAGGATACCGAAAAAGACGGTGGTAGGTAAGTATATTAACACACTGACACTACAATACATACACATATGAGCAGGTTTAGTGGAAAAAAAAGATCATGAGAGTGCTTCTTTAAAGATGTTACAGCACAAATATAGATGATAGGCTATGCCATAAATGCCTGATAGATGTGGGGCTTGATGTAGGGTCCCACAGCTATCTCAAGAACATGGCTTTTCCTATCGATATTCCATAGATGTCTCAGATGTAAAGGACAAAATATGCAGCTGCACCAACACAGTCAATGTGTAGCACTTAACAAACATATTACGTTTTTTAATGACTTTGGAAAAGTATGAGAATCAACAGCTGTGGGGAGGTAAAAAAAAGTCCTCCTGAAATAGTAGTTTCTGCAAAGGGAAAGATTATCTTATCACATAGAAGAAACTTGCTGTACGATATGGGGCAAACACTATGGTGCAACTATGATAGCACAACATTTCACATTTCATTTCACACTTCGTACTTTGAGATCATCTTGAACCTACATTAGATAATGGTGATTTGAATAAAGCATTTGAGCCTTGTCACATATTGCGTAATCCCAGCCTGGTTATGCAGGTAAATTGTACACTGATGACTAGGTCTTCATACTATAATAAAGTAACCAATGGTAACAAAAACAAGTTGACAATACAAGTATTTGGTAAAATTTTAGATGCAGGGTAATGTCAAATACAGATCAGTAAAGTTCCTTTAACTCCTTAAGAAATAAAGGGGTTGTTCAGTCACACTTGTCGATGACCTATCTATGGTATAGGTCATCAATATCAAATCTTTGGGGGTCTGACATCTGCAACCCCATCGATCAACTGTTATTTGATCCGGCAATGTCTGAATGTAAACCAGGGCCAGACTGGGACTAAGAAACAGCCCTGCCACATAGACCCTACCAGCCTACATACAATATTGCCTCTCCCCAATCCCAAAAATAAAGTGCATCATTCCCATGGCATAATTATCTTTGTCACATCGCTCACCGCTCTCCTAAAGAGGTTGTCTGGCAATTCTGAATTGGGAGCTAAGCAGCACTAATGACCTCATTTCTACACATACCTGTTAGGAAGAGTGCACATTAAGCAGGTATAGTTTACCTGTCCTTTTCCTCAGAATAGGACATGCTTATTGTTCACGTGTCCTTGTAGCTATGTGCAAACATGACATCATCAGCACTCCTCACCTCTCGATGCAGAAGTGACTATACCTTTATAGGCAAGCACTGCAGTGTTTTTCATAAGCTACATGACCAGCAATAAGTGCGGACCCTAAACACAGACTCATCACTAAACTTACATGTAGGAAACACTGGTGTGAACTATCACCTCCACTATAAACTATAAGAATGCCATTATAGGGTTGATGTGATTAGTTGCGTAGTGAAATAGCAACTGTTTCACTATGCAACTAATTACATTCGGCCAGCAGTGAGAACAGCTGATTGGTGGGTGTGTCAGATGTCGCACCCCAACCAATTTGGTATTAATGACATATCCTAAGGATAACAACCCTTTTAACAGGTGCGGACAGCCAACCACAGCAGTGGTCCACTGGGAATCTGGCAGATCATGAATCCAAGTCTGACCATACACCAGAATCATGTACGGTATATCCACATGAACTGATGAACATACACTGGGGAAAATAAGTATTTGATCTACTGCCGATTTTGCAAGTTTTCCCACCTACAAAGAATGGAGAAGTCTGTAATTTTTATCATTGGTACACTTCAACTGTGAGATGAAGAATCTTAAAATAAAATCCAGAAAATCACATTCTATGATTTTTACATAATTAATTTGCATTTCATTGCATGAAATAAGTATTTGATACAATAGAAAAACAGAACTTAATATTTTGTACAGAAACCTTTGCTTGCAATTACAGAGGTTAGATGTTTCCTGTAGTTCTTGACCAAGTTTGCGCACACTGCAGCAGGGATTTTGGCCAACTGCTCCATAAAGATCTTCTCACGATCTTTCAGGTTTCTGGGCTCTCGCTGGGCAACATTGAGTTTCAGCTCTCTACAAAGATTTTCTAATGGGATCAGGTTTGGAGACTGGCTAAGCTACTTCAGAACCTTGAAATGCTACTTATGGAGCCACTCCTTAGCTGCCCTGGCTGTGTGTTTCGGGTTACTGTCATGGAGGAAGACTCAGCCACGACCCATCTACAATGCTCTTACTGAGGAAAGGAGGTTGTTGGCCAAAATCTCACGATACATGACCCCATCCACCCTCCCTTCAATACAGTGCAGTCGCCCTGACCCCTTTGCAGAAAAGCACCCTGAAAGTATGATGTTTCCCCCATCATGCTTCACAAATGGGATGGTGTTATTGGGGTTGTACTTATCCTTCTTCTTCCTACAAACATGGTGAGTGGAGTTGATACCAAAAAGATCAATTTTGGTATCATCTGACCACATGACCTTCTCCCATGCCTCCTCTGGATCATTGGTGAACTTCAAATGGGCCTGGACGTGTGCTGGCGTGAGCAGGGGGAACTTGCGTGGCCTGTAGGATTTTAATTCATGATGGCGTAGTGTGTTACTAACGGTAATGTTTGAGACTGTGGTCCCAACTCTCTTCAGGTCATTGACCATGTCCTTCCATGTAATTATAGGTTGATTCCTGACCTTTCTCAGAATCATCCTTACCCAATGAGGTGAGATCTTGCATGGAGCCCCAGACCGAGCCACAGATTGAGTCATCTTGTGTTTCTTCCATTTTCTAATAATTGTGCCAACAGTTGTTGCCTTCTCACCAAGCTCCTTGCTTATTGTCCTACAAACACATGGGCCATGCACACGGTGAACATGTCTGTAGGACAGTGTTCACACCACCAAAAGACTGAAAAACACAAGGACACAGTAAAACAAACGTTTTATCACCGTTTTACTAGCACTTGCTGTTTACTGTTACTTTTTTACAGCAGAGTATTTTTATACATTTGTTTTACAGTGTCCTTGTATTTTTCAGTCTTTTGGTGGTGTGAACACTGTCCTACAGACTTGTTCACCGTGTGCATGGCCCATGTGTTTGTATTCAATTTGTTTCTTGCTTTTGCAAGATTAGGGAGGTCTCCACCCCTCCCTTGTGGGCCATGCACATAAATGTCGTTCTCTGCACCGTGTCCACATGGACATTACCTGTCAGATCAGCTCATATAGGTACTATACACATGATCAGTTTTTAAATACATCAGATAGGGCTTGCTCTGATGTGGGCTACCTTGACGTTGGTAGAGCGGCTTAGTATACATTTTTTGCAAAAAACGTGTCAACCAAATACCCTGTTTTTAATCACCTTTTTACTAGCACTTGCTATTTACTGTTACTTTTTTACAACAGAGTATTTTTATACGTTTGTCTTACTGTGTCCTTGTGTTTTTCTTGCTTTTGATCTCTTGGCTAAAAATGTAAAGGGATACTTACATCAATACATCACTAGAAACAAGTTTTGAGTATTTGGGGAGGATTTTGAGAGATTCTGCTAAGTTTCTGCTTCAAAAATAAGTGTGAACATATGCTAACTTACACTGATTTTTTGGAGCAGAAACTGAGCAGAAACTCGCCAAATCCTCCTCATAATGTCAAAACTCTAAGTTTTGAGGATTTTAAGTTTTAACATAGCCATGAAGCACATTTTGGATTGTTACATGTGTACAATATCAGAACCACCATTAGCACATGAATGCAGCTCTAGAAAGATCGTTAGCCCATGAATGCAGCGCCATAATCACCTACAGTACATAAATGCAATTCCAGAACCACTGTCAATACATGACTGCAGTACCAGAACCACCATCAGTACATGACTGCAGCGCAGGAACTACCGTCAGTACATGAATCCAGCACCAGGACCACAGTCAGTACTTAAATGCAGTGCCAGAACCACTGTCAGTACATGAATGCAGTGCCAGAACAACTATCAGTACATGAATGCAGCGCCATAACCACTGTCAGTACATGAATGCAGCGCCAGATCCACCGTCATCACATGAATGCAGCGCCAGAACTACCATCAGCACATGAATGCAGTGCTAGAATCACCATCAGCACATGAATTCAGCACCAGAACCACTGTCAATACATGAATGCAGTCCCAGAACCACCATCAATACATGGATGCAGTGCCACTTTCGGTACATGAATGCAGCGCCAGACCCCACCATCAGTACATGAATGCAGCGCCAAAACCACAGTCAAAACATGAATGCAACTCCAGAACCATCGTCAGTACATGGATGCAGCGCCAGAACCACTATCAGCACATGTATGCAGTACCAAAACCACTATCAGCACATGAATGCAGCGTTAGACCCACCATCAGTACTTGAATGCAGCAAAAAACCCACTGTCAGTACTTGTATGCAGTGCCAGAACCACCATCAGCACATTAATGCAGCGCCAGAACCAATGTCATTACATAAATAAATCACCAAGCTTAGAACAGCAATCAATTGTAATGTCAGGTCAACCCCATGTACAATTGTATCGCATGAGCCTACAAATCCCAGTATGTCCTTAGCAATGGTAAGGAGCTCGTCTCTGCAGACTTCTCTCCTCTCCATCTTCAGCAGCACTTTAAAACACGGTGGCCTTAAAAGTAAAAGTATCATTATACTGCCCCAGAAATAAAAAAATCTCACATGCTGCACCCCTGAATAAATAATTTCTGTGCTACCTGCACAAAATATCCCCCCTACACTGCTCCTCTGCAAAATATCGCCCCTATACTGCCCCTCTGCAAAATATCCCCTTCCCCACATACACACTGCCCCTTTGCAAAATATCCCTCCCATACACTGCCCCACTGCAAAATATCCATTCCGCTCACACTGCCCCTCTGCAAAATATCCCCCTCTCCACAAACACACACTGCCCCTCTGCAAAATATCCCACTCCCCAAAACACATACTGCCCTCCGCAAAATATCCTCCGTTCACACACACTGTCCCTCTGAATAAAGTAGCCCCAATCCCCCCACACTGCCTCTAGCAAAACTGTGTCCCCATTCACAATTGTCCCCCCATTATGTGTAACATTATTTCCCCTCATCCCATCCACAATGATAAGGCACTTAATCTTTGGCTCCTACTGAAGTGCTTACCCGTGCTGTCTCTGCTCATCTGTGGCCCCAGCAGCATCGTGATGAGGTTAGTAGCATGCTGAAGTCATCATGCTGCTGGACGTCTGGGCTGGAGCTGACAGGCGCTCTCTCTGCCCCAGTCCCGGCACCACAATGGTCAAATGTATTCCCATCTGAAAGACTCGAATACATTTGAATACGGGAAGAAGGGAGTGGCATCTCCCGGGCCGCAGCAAACCCTTTGAACACATGAACACCCTAAGCGTCCCATGGTCCCAGCAGCCCAGCGGGCATCTGCCTGATAGGGCAGATTGGCAAGCCGGGCCTGATATAAATACTTTGAACAGAGCTGTAAAGCACAGCTCCATTCACCATGTACCAGCCACTGTCAGATACTGCAACCAAGCTCTTTTGCTTTATTTGACATCATGCAGATAGTAAGCTATCAATCAAACTAAAGATGATGGTGCTTGGCTGGAAACAACCTCGGAAGCAGAGCCTTGGGAAGTGATCTGTCATGCACAAAACACTTAATATCATTTGATTGTAAATTAAAACGTTGATTAGGTAAGAGGGAAGACCAGGGTGTAAGTACTTTCAGAGCAAGGGATCCGGAACTGCCGGGGCCGTACCTCTTGCTGCAGGGGGAAGACAGACTGCATGCAGAGGAGTCATGTGACAGGGCAGCAGGGGGTGTGTCGAGAGAGAGAGCTGGGAGGTCAGGTGACAGAGGGACTCCTGGTGTGACGAGAGAGAGGGAGAGACGAGGACGTTTGCACGGGAAAGCGGAGCTGAGTCCTGCGGTGCAGAGCCGTGTGAGAGGGTCTAGGCTCCTGGCTGCAGGACTTGGAGCAAGGGATCCGAGTGCAGTGGACCGGAGGAGTCAAGCTGACTGTAGGGAGAAGAGACGCAGGGTCCGTGGAGCTGAGCACGTGAGGTGCACTGTTATGGACTAGGGGCTCAGCGGGTAAAACCGGAGACCGCCCGCTGCCGCCAGAAGACGGAGCATTGTTTGGGCGGGGAAGCCTGAAGAAAGCGTCACCAGCACCAGCTGGCAACTGCCTTGTAGAGGATACAAGTCAGCTAAATGAAAAAACTGTCGTTTGTTACCGGTTTGACTCTGCTACATCTAGTTAAACTGGAAACTGTCAGTTACAGACTAATACCTGCTATTTCCCTATATTTTCCCCTGTTACTCCCTGCATGGAGATTCATCTTGTTATCATAAACTTTCCCTGTTTATTAACCCTGTATTGGCTGCTCTGTGCTTCTGTGTCACTGCATCTAAAGTACCTGTGTTACATTTGGCGTAGTCGGCAGGATGCAGTCGTTAGACACAGACACTGCAGAGCAGTCCATCCTGGGAGCCCCTAAATCTAGCTTGCCGCTGGGGGCCATGCTCAGCAATCTCCCAAAGTTCACCGGGGACAATATGATGCTGTGGGACTGGATTGAGAGAGTTAGGAGTATGCTACGTATGCACCCGATGACCCCAGCTATGCAAGCCGAAATAGCCTTACTGGCCCTGGACGGCGAGGCCCGACAGTCCGTGATGTACCACCCTCCCCATGACCGGGATACTGTAGAAAAAGTGGTGCGGATATTGGAGGAGATGCATGGGGATCCCACCAATGTAGGAGAGCTGAGGATACGACTGTTTCACCAAGTGCAGCAGGAGGGGGAGACGGTGACGCAGTATGTTAATGCCTTACAGAGGGTGCATGCCTATATCACTAGAAAAGACGACATGGGGAATTTGGGAATGGGCTCCCCTGACGTGATCTTAAGGGACCAGTTTGTGGCAGGCCTCAGGGATGTGCAGCTGAAGCAGGCCTTGCGGGAGCGCCTGCGTGCCAACCCACGTATGACTTTTCTAGAAGTGGGGGGCGAAGGCACGTGTGAGAGAGCAGGAGATGGGGGTGACGCCCTGACAGGGATGGTCCGGAGTAATGAGGTACCCACCCCGCCTGCAGCTGAACGGGAATGGGCTCGAGAGATGCGGAAGGAGATACAGGAGATGCGGGATGAATGGTCCAGTCTCAAGAAGACCCCTGCCCCGACACCAGAGATACCCAGATCGATTGCCCCAGTTATGGAAAGAATTGAATTCAGGACCCCCCCTGCAGGAGAGTTCCATAGAGGAGGGAGGCAGCCCTACACAGACCGAGACACAACCTGCTGGAAGTGTGGAGGCGCAGGACATTACGCCAGGGGCTGTGCTAGCCGAAGGCGGCCCCTGTCGCGACAGCCGTTAAAATAGCGGGCTCCATGTTTGGGGGACACAGCACAGAGCCTGAGGAAGGGGAAAGAAAAAGAGGAAGTCCCAAGGACCTAGTTTCCAGCAGCCCGACTGTCTGCACCGAAATAAGCGGTCAGGCTGTTCACTGCCTGGTTGACATGGGATGCCAGATGACTACGATGACAGAAGCCTACTTTCAACAGCGATTTCCAGAGATAGCGCGGCCTGAATGGGGACCAGTAATTAGACTCTCGGCAGCTAATCAATTACCCATCCCGGTCGCAGGGGTGGTGTGGATGAAGATACAAGTGTGGGGAAAAGATGTGGGAAAAAAAGGAGTCATCCTGGTCGCAGGGGGAACCGGAAGTGGACCCCCGGTGACCCTCGGAATGAATGTGCTGAAAGAGATCGGGCAAATCCTGCTTAGTGAACCGAAGTAGATTCCTCTAGACAAGTGGGACCCGCGAACTCCCCAAAGGAGGGTCTTTCAACAACTAATCCGAGCTGCCCAGGCTCAGGAGACATCTTGTGAAGGGAAGATCCTGGGGAAAATAATAGTGCCAGCAGCTACGGTGCTCACCTTACCGCCCGGACAAACTGTACTCACATTACCCGCACGGGCCTGCACACCTCTTGAGGGGGTCGAAGTTCAGATAGAACCAACATCGATGGACAAAGTACCCCCCGGACTCTTGGTAGCTCAGACACTGGCCACCGTTCGGGGTGGCTATGTTATAGTGCGGTGTGTTAATCTGGGCGAAGATGATCTCACACTCCCTCCCAGGGCGGAAATAGCCCAGATTCTGGGAATGCCAGAGAAGTTGGTGCGACCTGATGTGGTACAGCTGTCCTCTGTATGAGGAGACCCCTGGACTCTGGCGGTCACCGTGCCGCCGGAACCCCACCGGGCTAGTGCGAAGGGGGGATGAAGAATCCTAGAACGAATGCAGGCTGAATTGACGGGACTTACACCTCGACAGGTGCAGCAGGTTGAGGATGTGCTGGAGCGGTACCAGGAAGTCTTTGCTCGCCATGAGGATGATTTTGGTTGCACCGAAGCCATTACCCACGAGATTCCTACTGGGAGTGCTGCCCCAGTGCGGGAGAGATACCGGCAGATACCTCCCCAGATGTATAAAGAGGTTAAGGAGATGCTAGCCCATATGTTACAGAATGGTGTGATACGGGAGAGTCAGAGTCCTTGAGCAGCCCCGATTGTCCTGGTCCGGAAGAAAGATGGGACCCTGCGGTTCTGTGTGGACTATAGACGACTGAATGCCTGTACAGTACGGGACTCTTACCCACTACCCCGAATCGAAGAGTCCCTGTCGGCCTTAGGGAAGGCAAGATACTTCTCCTCCTTGGATCTGGCCAATGGGTACTGGCAGGTGCCCGTGGCCAAACATGACCGTGCAAAGACGGCGTTCATATTAGCCATGGGACTGTTCGAGTTCAATCGGATGCCCTTCGGCCTGACTAACGCCCCCGGGACGTTCCAGCATCTGATGGAGAGGTGCCTAGGCGATTTGAACTTCGAGGCGACACTGATTTACCTTGACGACATAATTGTCTGTGCCGCCACCTTCGAGGAGCACCTCCAGCGACTGGAGCAAGTACTGAGTCGCCTACAAAGTCATGGCCTAAAGGTGAAGCCCCAGAAGTGCCACCTGTTCCGCAAATAGATCGAATATCTCGGTCATACTGTGTCCGGTGAAGGAGTCAGGCCCACCCAGGAAAAGGTGGCCGCCGTACAGGAGTGGCCTACCCAGAAGACAGTGAAGGATGTTCGGGCCTTCCTGGGACTTTCCGGGTACTACCGAAGATTCGTGAAGAACTTCACCCACATAGCCAACCTATTGCTAGAGCTACTTAAGGGAGTGCCGGCGGGCTCCAAGAATCAGGCGATTCGGTGGGGAAGCAGCCAGGAAGAGGCCTTCCGTGCCCTAAAAATGGCCCTGATCGAGGCCCCAATACTTGCCTATGCGGATTTCTCCCAACCCTTCATACTCCACGCTGATGGGAGCCTACATGGTCTGGGAGCCGTGTTATCTCAAGTACAGGAGGGGAAAGAGCGCGTGATTGCATACACCAGCCGCTCCCTTCACGACTCCGAGAGGAACCCAGATAATTACAGCTCTTTCAAATTAGAGTTGCTGGCTCTGGTTTGGGCAATGACCGAGAAGTTTGCGGAGTATTTGTCCGGGTCCAAAGTACTGGTGAGAACAGATAACAACCCGCTGGCCCACCTGGAGAATGCGAAATTGGGGGCCTTGGAGCAGCGGTGGGTGGCCCGCATGGCCAGGTACCGGTATAAGATTGCCTACCGGCCTAAGGCAGAGAATACTCACGCCGACGCCCTCTCCAGAGTGACATATGAACGGTCTGATCATGACCGCGATGAAGATTTGGAGGCGGTTGAAACCCCTAGCTTCCGAAGTTTCGTGGGACCGCTGGCTGCGGCTCAGGGACAGATCGGAGAGACGTCGGGAGAACAAGTGCTAGGATGGCCAAGAGATGACAGGATCCGACTTCAACAGACTGACAGAGAAGTTGCTCAATTACGTCAATGGGTGGCTTTGCGGCAAGTCCCCAGTCGAGAAGAGGGGAGTATCCTGTCCTCGGGAGCACTGAAAATGCTGGGACAATGGGAGAGACTGTGTTTGTGAGACGGGCTGCTGTACCGATGGGTGCAGCTACTGCGAGAGTTCGGAACCACCTGGCAAGTGGTGATCCCAGAGAAGTTGGTCGGAGTTGTGGCTAAGGAGGCTCATGAACGAGGGGCTCACTTCAGACCAGAGAAGACGTTTCAGTGGTTGCAGAGGCTGGTGTATCATCCCCGACTGCGAGAAACAATAGAAGACACTTGTCGAAGATGTCGGAGCTGTGAGCTGGTAAAGCCCCCCGAGCAGCGGATCCCCATACAAACTATTGTGACTTCTGCCCCCTTGGAGGTGTTGATGATTGACTATTTGACTGTTGGACCGGCGCATCTCAGGTATGAACATTGCCTGGTAATGACAGACCACTTCACCAAGTTTGCAGTAGTGACCCCAACCAGAGACCAGACCGCCAAGTCAGCTGAACAGGCCATCTTCCGAGACTTCATTCGGGTGTACGGCTGCCCAAAGAGGATTCATTTCGATCAAGGCGCCTGCTTCCAAGGCCGGGTGATGGAAGAGCTGCACCGGTTGTACAAGATTGAGAAGTCACGGACTACTCCTTACCACCCTCAAGAAAATGGGGCCTGTGAACGCTTTAATCGGACACTGATCCAAATGCTCCGCACGTTGGAGGAATATCGGAAGGTACGATGGCCTGAGTTTGTGGCCGAGCTGGTGTGGGTCTACAACAACCGAGTGAATAGTACGACGGGGTTCACTCCTTATACCTTGCTGTTCGGACGAAAGGGGCGAGAGATCACCGAGTTAGAGCTGGACCCCGAGGAGGACTACCCACGGACGGGGGTGTCTTCCTGGGTCCGAGAACATCGGCATCGACTGCAGACCCTCCGACGGTTGGTACAACAAAAGTTTCAGGAGCTCAAACATCGTGAGACATTGCCTCTTCGAGGGACAGCTCTGAGGCCTGGGGAGCGGGTGTGGGTTCGAGACAGGCCGCCCTGGGGCAAATTGAGTAGGCGGTGGGAACGGACCCCGCACCGAGTGAAGCGCAGGATTGGCGCTGAAGGACCTGTGTAAAGTTCAACCCGAGGGGGCTGAAGGCGCCCCTACCAGAGTGGTTCATCGTAGTATGCTGCGACCCTGTCTGTCAAAAGATGACGAGGATGGAGAAGAATCACCTGCTTCTAGAGAGGGACCTGTCACAGTTCCCCCAAACCACGTTGTGGACGAAGAATTGTTGATTCTACCTCCGAGCCCCAGCACTCGATTACCTGCAGTCCGCAGTGCAGGCGGCGAGGGAACAACATCGGTTGAAGCCACTGGGCAGGCGGAGATTGGAAATCCGAGTGACCCTGCACCCCCCATCGGTCAAACTGAGTTACGCCGGTCAGAATGGACAACAGCAAGAGTGCCTCCTCACCGTTACGAACAAGATCAATTCATATGGTACCGTATCGTCCAGGAAGTCCAAGAATGTGAACGTTTGATGAAGGAACTCTCGCCCGTGGAATGGCAAGTTAAAGGAGAGCGGGGGTGTAAGAGGGAAGACCAGGGTGTAAGTACTTTCAGAGCAAGGGATCCGGAACTGCCGGGGCCGTACCTCTTACTGCAGGGGGAAGACAGACTGCATGCAGAGGAGTCATGTGACAGGGAAGCAGGGGGTGTGTCGAGAGAGAGAGCTGGGAGGTCAGGTGATAGAGGGACTCCTGGTGTGACGAGAGAGAGGGAGAGACGAGGACGTTTGCGCGGGAAAGCGGAGCTGAGTCCTGCGGAGCAGAGCCGTGTGAGAAGGTCCAGGCTCCTGGCTACAGGACTTGGAGCAAGGGATCCGAGTGCAGTGGACCGGAGGAGTCAAGCTGACTGTAGGGAGAAGAGACGCAGGGTCCGTGGAGCTGAGCACGTGAGATGCACTGTTATGGACTAGGGGCTCAGCGGGTAAAACCGGAGACCGCCCGCTGCCGCCAGAAGACGGAGCATTGTTGGGCGGGGAAGCCTGAAGAAAGCGTCACCAGCACCAGCTGGCAACTGCCTTGTAGAGGATACAAGTCAGCTAAGTGAAAAAACTGTCGTTTGTTACCGGTTTGACTCTACTACATCTAGTTAAACTGTCAGTTACAGACTAATACCTGCTATTTCCCCATATTTTCCCCTGTTACTCCCTGCGTGGAGATTCATCTTGTTATCATAAACTTTCCCTGTTTATTAACCCTGTATTGGCTGCTCTGTGCTTCTGTGTCACTGCATCTAAAGTACCTGTGTTACAATTACTCAGGAATGCAGTAACAGATAAAAGAAATAATGGTGTCAATGGATTTAGCTTTCAAATACCTATATGCCCACAAATACAGCTTGGTGGGGAGGGGGTTATCTTACTGACAGATCCCTTTAAGGAGTTATTCCTAACTTTACAAGTAATTCACCTATCCACAACACTGGTGACAACTTACTGATTGCTGGGGATCTGACAGCGGTGATCCCCAGTGATCCTGAGAACAGGCCTCTGAAATGTCAACCCAGCTATCTTTGATAGTCCCATATACAATGAATAGAGTGATGGTGTAGCCACTGTTCCATTGTACAGGACATATCAGACCCTCATTCTAGAGATTGGTGGTGGTCACAGCAGTAAGACTTCCAACAGTCATCAAGTTATCAACTAGGTAATGAATAGTTTGTTCTTTCCAGTCACTACCAAAGAGTAAATAATGTAACAAAACAGTTAATGAAAACTTTTAAATGACTGGAGAACATAGTATATAGCTTATTTTTATTTACTATATTTTTGGCTTAATCGCTCCATATGTCTAAACTTTTACACTTTCAGAAATTGCATCTGTACACTCAAAAAAAAAACGGTTGGCTAATCCCAGTTAGACAGCAGATTGAAATCCTATTAAGACATCACAATTAGCAGACAAGCCAGATTAATCCCGTCTGTTAAGAGGAAAAAGACGGTGTTGAGAAGCGTGAGTTCTGACCATGTCTCTTCATTCTCCCCTGCCAAGTAATATCCGCCATGGTCTTGCAAGCATCAGTGGTTCTTTCTTCATCCAGAACAAAACTAGAGATTGTCAAGAAAGTCGTCCTTATCATAGAGGTAATGGTCTATGTTTTCTATATTTATGGAGTATAGTGGTCCTCTACTTAGGACACTACACAGTCCTATAGTGCTGATCTTTTGAGTTTTTTTTTTATACTTCTATGTATTTGTTAACCAGTCAGAATTATTTGTTTAATATCCTAAATATTCAAATGTTATAGCCAATGTAATGTATAATGATAATAATCTGTGTAGTAGGATTTCATGTTCTACAAAGCCCGAATAGGGTTATTATACAGATCCATGGAGCCTCTCTGATTTCATATTCAAGCATAGAGGTTTCTTGTTATTTGGAGCATTGCATGGACACTAAGTCTTACTGCACCAACTTGGCACTCTCTACATAATGCTTTACTTCTTAGACCACCTGGCTTCTGACCCAGCCAAATAAATTCTCCTGCTTTACACTGATGAGGGGCAAATATCCTGAAATAGGTGTCTGCAACTGCAGTTTCTGGCTTGGCTTCTTAACCAAAGTCATGTGCAAAGCCTTTTCAAATGTCAACATTGACTTTTAGGATTGTTATCTCTAATAGGTTGCACTAGATTTCCTATCCTCTTACTCTCTGAAGCGGCATTTTGCATATAAAAGAATCCTCGGCATGTGTGCTCTGTTGGATATCATATATACAAAGGTATTATCTCCTAAAATAATTGCTTCTAGAGGAGAAATCTTGTACATATGGCACCTGGCAGAGTGACAGCAAAACACATCGTCTCCATACTAAGATGCATTGCTGTATAGGCTGTACAAGATCTACTAAAAGTAGTATAATTCTATTTTGCAAATTCAAAGTTTACTAAAAGTGATATACATGCACTCCTGTTATAATAGATATGGCCACAAACCACTGACTATTCACCCCTTCAAAACTTACATTTGCACAATAGCTATTCTGTATGTGTGCTTGGTAGAGATTGAGCAAATTGATTTGTATCACGCTGCAATGATGACATCGTACCAGCCTCGTAATCAAAAGCAGCTGTGGGGATCCCGAAAAGTAAAAGATTTGCAAGCCTTCCAGCCAACGGCCAAAGAGTACGGACCTTGCCAATGGACCGATGTCCTGTAAGTCTATCCGCCTATCTATAGCGCCTGGTACCGCAGTTAGTGCTTTTCAAATAAATTTATGCCCCAGGAGATCAAGCTGCTACGTATCAAACACTGTGGTCTATTGTAAGGGTATGTGTGCACGTTCAGGATTTGAAGCAAAAATTTCTGCCGCATTTCTGCATCTCCTTGGCAGGAAAAACGTTGCAGAAAATGTGTGATTTTTGACGTGTTTTTGTACATCAATGAATGCTTTTTGGAGCTAAATAAAGTTATTTGAAAAGGAACGTGGGACATTGCTTTTACCCTTGGATTACCGTTAGAACTGGGGTGAGTATATTGGTTAATTTAAGAATGCGTCTGTTGTACACTGCTCAAAAAAATAAAGGGAACACTCAAATAACACATTCTAGATCTGAATTAATGAAATATTCTCATTGAATACTTTGTTCTGTACAAAGTTGAATGTGCTGACAACAAAATCACACAAAAATCATCAATGGAAATCAAATTTATTAACCAATGGAGGCCTGGATTTGGAGTCACCCCCAAAATTAAAGTGGAAAAACCCACTACAGGCTGATCCAACTTTGATGTAATGTCCTTAAAACAAGTCAAAATGAGGCTCAGTATTGTGTGTGGTCTCCACGTGCCTGTATGACCTCCCTACAACGCCTGGGAATGCTCCTGATGAGGTTACGGATGGTCTACTGTGGGATCTCCTCCCAGACCTGGACTAAAGCATCCGCCAACTCCTGGACAGTCTGTGGTGCAACGTGACGTTGGTGGATGGAGCGAGACATGATGTCCCAGATGTGCTCAATCGGATTCAGGTCTGAGGAATGGGCGGGCCAGTCCATAGCTTCAATGCCTTCATCTTGCAGGAACTGCTGACACAATCCAGCCACATGAGGTCTGGCATTGTCCTGCATTAGGAAGAAGCCCAGGGCCAACCGCACCATCATATGGTCTCACAATGGGTCTGAGGATCTCATCTCGGTACCTAATGGCAGTCAGGCTACCTCTGATGAGCACATGGAGGGCTGTGCGGCCCTCCAAAGAAATGCCACCCCACACCATTATTGACCCACTGTCAAACCGGTCATGCTGAAGGATGTTGCAGGCAGCAGATTGCTCTCCATAGCATCTCCAGACTCTGTCACGTCTGTCACATGTGTTCAGTGTAAACCTGCTTTCATCTGTGAAGAGCACAGGGCACCAGTGGCAACTTTGCCAATCCTGGTGTTCTGTGGCAAATGCCAAGCGTCCTGCACGGTGTTGGGCTGTGAGTACAACCCCCATCCGTGGACGTCGGGCCCTCATACCACCCTCATGGAGTCGGTTTCTAACCGTTTGTGCAGATACATGCACATTTGTGGCCTGCTGGAGGTCATTTTGCAGGGCTCTGGCAGTGCTCCTCCTGTTCCTCCTTGCACAAAGGTAGAGGTAGCGATCCTGCTGGGTTGTTTCCCTCCTACGGCCCCTTCCACATCTCCTGGTGTACTGGCCTGTCTCCTGATAGCGCCTCCAGCCTCTGGACACTACGCTGACAGACACAGCAAACCTTCTTGCCACATCTCTTGGTACTGAGATGTGGTCTGTGGTCCCCATCTGCAGAACCACTCCTTTATTGAGGGTGTCTTGATTATAGCCAATAATTTCCATCTATTGTCTATTCCATTCACACAACAGCATGTGAAATTGATTGTCAATCAGTGTTGCTTCCTAAGTGGACAGTTTGATTTCACAGAAGTTTGACTTACTTGGAGTTATATTCTGTTGTTTAAGTGTTCCCTTTATTTTTTTGAGCAGTGTATTTCAAATAAATTGTTTGCTTTGTATCTGTGTGTTTATTTAACTCTTTACTTTACTTTAATTAGGTTTGGTAATGAAAGGGTCTGATTAACACCTTGTCATCACCAAACAAAAGAGCTAGGTGTCATGTAATTTCTGGGGCAGCTGAGAGCTATTTTTAGCCTAGGAAGGTGCCATTAGGCAAACATGGTCCCTGGCTATTATTAGCAGCTCACAGCTGTTTCGTTAGCCACTACGTCCCCCTGATCAGCAACAAGCAGCACTTTGGACGCAGCGTATTTTTGCTGCGTCCAAAACGTGTTCTAATGCCGTACTATTGTTGTCGGTACATGTGAATCCACACATATAATGACACTTCAATCGGTCAAAATCTGCAGCGGAGACTAGCGTGTCCGCTACATAAATTGACATTCTGCGAGTGAGTTTGGGTACGTGCCCACGGTCAGGAGCCGCTGCAGGTTTGAAGTTGTGTGTTTATGCAGCTTCAAACCCGCAGCGTCAAGATGTTACAGCTTAGTCGATGGGATTTCTAGAAATCACATGTCCACTATGCGTGCATCAGAGGCTGCGAATCACCTGTGGACACTGACATGCAGCGCGTCTTTCAGGACCGCAGCATGTCAAATCCTCTTGCGGAGTCCCTAGTCTTTGTAACAGAAATTTGACCACTAGAATGTATTGAATGCGGTAAATACGCATGGTTCAGTGAACACATGCGGATTTACCTGCGTTCAATAGAATGCAACATTTTGGACTCAGCGAAAATATGCATCCAAAGAGCTGCTAAGTCTGAATCATGGGCACAGAGCCTAAAATTAAAAAAAAAATGGCTTGGGCTCCCGCGTCATTTTCATAACCAGCAGAGGGAAAGCTGACCACTGGAACCTGATATTAGTAGCCGGGGAAGGGGCCATTTGCCAAAAATGTTTCCTGTCTATTAATATCAGCAAATAGCTGTTTGCTTAACTTTTACTGGCTAGATTACAGGGGGACCCCAGAATTTTTTTTACGAAGGGTCCCCCTATAATATCTAACCAGAAAAGGCTAAACAGACAGCTGTTTAATAGCCAGGGAAGGGGCCATGAATACTAGCCCCCTCTGCGGCTAATAATATCACCCCTCAGCAGTCTCAGAAATGGCGCATCCCTAAGATGCGCCAAATCTGGCGTTTAGCCTCTGATCTTCCCACTGCCCTGTAGTGGTGGCAAGTGGGGTAATGGGGCTGGGGTTCATGTCAGCCTTGTATTGGCGGCTGACATGAAGCCCAGGTTTGTAATGGAGGGGCATCTATAAGACGCCCCCATTACTAACCGCGTAGTAAAGTTGTCACTGCTTTTTCAATAAAAGACAAGGCCAGAATAAAGTATTTTAATGAAATAAAATGACACACGGTTTTAATTTTTTTTTTATTTCACGCCCAGTCCCCGAATCTCTCAATTTTCGGTAAAAAAGATAAAAAACAACCACATCCCTCACTTGTTCGCCGTCACGACATAATCCAGATTGTTCCTCGGCGATCCGGGGTACTTCTACAGCAGTGAGATCAGCAATCACTCATGTCACTGCTGTAGAAGACAGCAATGTACACTGACAGGAGTGTAAAATTACTCCTGTCAGTGTACATGGCTCTGCTGCAGGAGTGAGGTCACTTGGGTTCATCAGATGAAGATCAGCTGATCAGCCCCGGTGACCTCAGCATCAGTGGTACGTGGGAACATTCTTGAGAATGCTCACGTGACCCCAGGTCCTGGCAGCTCAGCGATGTACACTGCTGGGAGTGAGCAGTGCACATCAGCCGCCGAGGGATCAGGACGCCGGGGGACATCACGAGGACACCGGGGGGCGCAGAACAGGTGAACATAGCATTTTTTTTTACACCGCGCGCAGTCTCGGCTCAGCTTAGGAGACTACTACTCCCCTTAGCCGCGCCGCTCTCGCTGTTATCAGCGGGACTGGCAGTCGGATGATGGAAGTAGTAATCCTCCCCAGCCGACCCGGGTACAACTCTATGCAGCGTTTTTGCAGTGTTTCCGCGGCCCATTGACTTTAATTCAACCACAGCGAATCCGCAGGTATAAATGTTATACCTGCGGATTTGCTGAGGTTTAATTAAAGTCAATGGGTGTAAATGCTACATAGAAAGGACATGCTGCGTTTTAAAACGTAATGCCAATCCTGAGCGGAAATTGCAGCATCATGTGCACAGCACGAGGATTGCCATTGCATTACCTGGCAGACCGATTACCAAGCGTTTTTGATGCATTTCCGCGTGGAAAAACCACTGCGAAAACTTATCAAAAACGTTAAGTGTGCACTTAACCTCAAGGAAAACTGTCTGTTACAGTCATGGCCGAAAGAGTTGCCACCTTTAAAATTGTTCCAAACATACTTTAAGAAGCACCCAGAAATGGATGGAAACAAAGCACTGGAGAGTGCTGAAGTGTCCAGCAATGAGTCCTGATCTAAATCCCATTGAACACCTGTGGAGAGATCTTATAATTGCCATTGGGAGAAGGCACCCTTTATATATGAGACACCTGGAGCAATTTGCAAAAGAAAAGTGGTCCAAAATTCCAGTTGAGAGGTGAAAGAAGCTTGTTGATGGTTATAGGAAGTGATTGATTGCAGTTACGGTATTTATTCCAATGGGTGTGCAACCAAATATTAAGTTGAGGGTGCGAACAATTTTGTTTGGCCAATTTTGGGGGTTTTATGTGAAATTATGTTCAATGTCGAATGTAAGCCTGCAAGGGCAGGGTCCTCTTCCCTCCGTACCAGTCTATCATTGTTAGTTTGTTTACTGTAAGTGATATCTGTATTTGGTATGTAACCCCTTATGTACAGCGCCATGGAATCAATGGCGCTATATAAATTAATAATAATAATAATTTGCCTTTTTTCCTCAGTTTTTTTGTGTTGTTCCAATACACACAAAGGAAATGAACATGTGTATGTCAAAAGATGTAGAATCGCAATAATTTTCTGGGAGAAATAATTAATTTCCAGTAGCAATTTCAAAGGTGCCAACACTTTCGGCCATGACTGTAGGCCATGAGGCATACAAATGAACATTATGGTCCTATAGACTAGTATGGATGCAGTATCATGGCTCTGTCCAAATTGTGAAATTCTCTGTTCCGCTTTGACAACTAAGTTATAAGGCTATGTGCCCACGATGCAGAAATGCTCAGGATTTTTTCCTGCATCTCCCTGGCAGAAAAAACGCATGCGGATTGTACATGCGTTTTTCCTGCCAGGGAAATGCGGATGTGAAGCGTTCTTCACATGCATTTCTGCACGTGCGTTGACAAGCGCTTTCCAAGCGATTATAGCATCACTTGGAAAGTGCTTGTCAACTTGGTCACACTATATAAATCCATGCAAACGGCAAAATAAATCTATACTTACCTTCCGATGGCCCCCGGAGTCTTGCTTCGCTCCGTCCTGGCTTGCTGGCAGCTCGCGGTACACTACACTGAAGGACCTGCCGTCACATGACTATGACGTCAGAGCAGGTCCTTCAGTCCACCGCGAGCTGCCGGCAAGGGAAGACAAGCGCAGTGGGGGCCGTCAGAAGGTAAATATAATATTTATTCTTTATTTTATTCTTTTTTTTTATAGGTACTATGATACCCGGGTCCGGAGGAGAGTCTCCTGTCCTCCAGACCCGGGTACCATCTGCACTTTGAAACGCATGTAATCCGCATGTACAGATTCAGTGATGCGTAATTCATGCGTTTCAATGCAAGTCAATGGCGGCGAAAACGCAGCACTTCCGCAAAATAATTGGTAGTGCTGCGTTTTTTTCCGCAATGACAATCCGCAGCGGAAATTTCTGCAGCATGTGCACAGCACATGCGGATTATCATTGGGGAACATGGCAGGCCTTCTACCATGCGTTTTTTAAGAGTTTCTGCAGCGTTTTTGCCACTGCGGAAACGCTTAAAAACGCATCGTGGGCACACAGCCTCAAAGTTGTCCAGGGTGAGAAAAAATGTCCCCCTTTCTTCCAAAAGCAGCATCACTCCTAACTATAGGTTGTACTTGATATCACAGCTCTGTACTATTGAATCAATAGCGCTGAGCTGCAACACCAGACACAATCTGAAGATGGGGATGTGACTAGTTTTGATAAAAAGCAACCATGTTGTTCTAATCCTGCACACCTTTAAAAATAAAACACTTCTATTATAAATGTGTCCTAAATGGCAGCTTCCCATATTGCTGCTTATAATGAATTTGGCACTCTAATAATCCCTGCTTCTTATGTTTCTGCAGGACATGAAGTTGTGTCAAGCCTTCCACTACAGATGGCCTTGTATTTTAATGTGCTTTTCTTTCCTATATGGTTTATTTCTGAGGTCATCATGCTGGAGCTGAAGGTTAGGAGACATAGTAGATTCTGTGTTTTTCCTGAATATAAACACCCACAGAACAACAGATAGGTAAAGCCTACATGAAGAAAAGTCATAATACTTTGCAACCAACAATATTGAAGTACAAAACATATACAAGTGCTTCTCACTAAATTAGAATATCATCAAAAAGTTAATTTATTTCAGTTCTTTAAAACAAAAAGTGAAACTCATATATTATATAGAGTCATTACAATCAGAGTGATTGATTTCAAGTGTTTATTTCTGTTAATGTTGATGATTATGGCTTCCAGCCAATGAAAACACAAAAGTCATTATCTCAGTAAATTAGAATAATTAACAAAAAACACCTGCAAAAGCTTCCGATGTGTTTAAAAAGGCCCCTTAGTCTATTTCAGTAGGCTCCACAATCATGAGGAAGACGGCTGACTTGACAGATGTCCAGAAGGCAGTCTTTGACACACTCCACAAGGAGTATAAGCCACAAAAGGTCATAGTTAAAGAAGCTGGCTGTTCACAGAGTGCTGTATCCAAGCATATTAATGGAAAGTTGAGTGGAAGGAAAAAGTGTGGTAGATAAAGGAGCACAAGTAACCGTGATAACTGCAGCATTGAAAAGATTGTTAAGAAAAGGCCATTCAAAAATTTGGGGGGAGATTCACAAGGAGTGGACTGCTGCTGGAGTCATTGCTTCAAGAGCCACCAAACACAGACATATCCAGGACCTGGGCTACAAGTGTTGCATTCCTTGTGTCAAGGCACTCATGACGCCTTACCTGGGCGAAGGAGAAAAAGACCTGGACTGATGCTCAGTGGTCCAAGGTGTTGTTTTCAGATGAAAGTACATTTTGCATTTCATTTGGAAATCAAGGTCCCAGAGTCTGGAGGAAGAGTGGAGAGGCCACAATCCAAGCTGATTGAGGTCTAATGTGAAGTTTCCACAATCAGTGATGGTTTGGGGAGCCATGTCATCTGCTGGTGTAGGTCCACTGTGTTTTATCAAGACCAAAGTCAGCACAGCCGTCTACCAGGAAATTTTAGAGCACTTCATGCTTTCCTCTGTCGACAAGCTTTTTGGAGATGGAAATTTCATTTTCCAGCAGGACTTGGCACCAGTCCACACTGCCAAAAGTACCAATACCCGGTTTAAAAACAACAGTATCACTGTGCTTGATTGGCCAGCAAACTCGCCTGACCTTAACCCCATAGAGAATCTATGGGGTATTGTCAAGAGGAAGATGGGAGACACCAAACCCAACAATGCAGACAAGCTGAAGGCTGCTATCAAAGCAACCTGGGCTTCCATAACACCTCATCAGTGCCACAGGCTGATCGCCTCCATGTCACGCCGCATTGATGCAGTAATTGATGCAAAAGGAGCCCCGACCAAGTATTGAGTGCATTTACCGAACATACATTTCAGTAGGCCAACATTTCGACTTTTAAAAACATTTTTCAAGCTGTTGCTATAAAGTATTCTAATTTACTGAGATAATGACTTTTGTGTTTTAATTGGCTGTAAGCCATAATCATCAACATTAACAGAAATAAACACTTGAAATAGATCACTCTGTTTGTAATGACTCTATATAAGAGTTTCACTTTTTGTATTAACCGCTTCCCGACCGCCCACTGTAGATAAACGTCCGCGCTGCCTGGGCTCTGTGCAGCGCGGACGTTTAAAAACGGTGGGTGGTCTCGCAGTGCTCAGGACCCCCAGGGTCCTGCAAGCGCTGTGAGAGCGGTGCAGAGCGTTAGCTCTGACAGGGAACATCATCGGGACCTGATTAGATCAGGTCCCAGTGATGTTAACCCTTTGCTGTCTTCTATATGCCGCAATCTATAGTGATCGCGGCATATAGAAGACAGCAGGAGGAGAGGGGGTCGTCCACTTACCTCTCCGACGACCCCTTGATTGCTTTCAGGACCTGGCGTTGCTATGGCAGCTGGAGGTCACATGACCGCCTCCAGCTCTGCCATATATGGTGTCCTTCCTGTCTGGCTTCAGCCTGTAGCTGATGCCAGACAGGAGACTGTGAAACAGTCAGTGAAGATCTCATATAATGTAATACATGTCTATTACATTACATGAGATCAGGGATCAGAAAAATAAAAATTAATGTCCCATACAGGGACTAAGTAAAAATGTAAAAAAAAAGTAAAAAAAAATGTTTTGAAACTGTTAAAAAAAAATACAAAATAAATAAAAATAAATAAATAAAATATTAAACCGATAAATCCATATATTTATGCAAAAACAAAAAAAGTACACATATTTGGTATTGCCGCATCCGAAACAACCCGAGCTATAAAACTGTCACACTAATTAACTCCTTATGTGTACACCGTAATAAAAATAAATAAAAAACGGAGCAAAAAACTATGCTTTTTCCTCATATCGCCAAACAAAAAGTGGAAAAAAATGCGATCAAAAAGCAAAATGGAAATAGAAATGGTACCGCTGAAAACGTCATCAGAATAAAGCAATGCAAAAAAAATATTTTTTCTATAAAATTGTTTTATTGTGTAAAAGCGCCAAAACATAAAAAAATATACAGTAAGTGTAGTATCGCTGTAAACGTACTGACCCGAAGAATAACGCTGCCTGATCACTTTTACCACACGCAGAACGGCATAAAAAAAACCTCAAAAAACAATTCCTGAATTGTTGGTTTTTGTTAATTTTACCTCCCAAAAAACGGAATAGAAAGCGATCAAAAAATGTCACGTACCCACAAATGGTACCAATAAAAATGTCAACTCGTCCCGCAAAAAACAAGCCATCACATGACTCTGTCGGCCGAAATATGGAAAAATGATAGCTCTCAAAATATGGCGATGCAAAAACTAGATTTTGCAAAAAAAAGCGTCTCTTAGTGTGTGACAGCTGTCAGTCATAAAAACCCAGTATAAATCTGGTATCTCTGTAATCGCACCGACCCGAAGAATAAAGTAATCTAATCAGTTATATCACACTAGGAACGGCGTAAAAAATAAATAAAACCAATTCTTCACCTGCTACTGATTTGTTTATTATGTCTCCCAAAGATCGCAGTATGGCTCGGCACACATTTATCCTGCGCTCTGCGCTGAGCACTTACGCCAGAGTTTCCATGTAAATCTCTGAAATATGTGATTCAGCCGGAACCCATGACGGAAGATTCCCTGTAATGAGGCAGATATAGGCCACTGTGGATGCCGTCTGGCCTGTGATCCCACGGTGTCATTTGTTTTAGGCGTGCATAAAAGTGCGGTTGGCCACAGTTTTGTGCACTTCTGAAAAAAAGGACACCGCTAAACAGAGGCCAGACGGAGTCCAGAGTAACTCTGCTGCGTCATTACAGTGAATGGATCCCGCAGGGGTTTCATCTGAATTACATCACTTGGAAATTTAGACGGAAACCCCGATGTAAGTGCTCAGCCTAGAGCGCCGGATAAATGTTACGTAAAATGTTCCCAATAAAAGCTTCAACTCAGTCCTCAAAAAAAGCTAGTCCCCACTCAGGTCCGTCATCTGTTAAAAATATAAGGGACTTCCAAGTTACTGGTAGCTGAAAGGCTCTGGAAAAGCGAAATGGCCCTTGCCCCCCAAAAGAAATTCAAAAAATTTTGTGCTCTCAAATCCAAATGCCTATTCTACAATAATTTGTTCTCCAATTGTCAAATAGCACTCCGTCCCCCCCAGATCTCGCCGTATGGCTGAGCGGTACGATACAGCCACATATGGGGTATTGCCACTTTTAGAAGAAATTGTGTGACACATTTCGGCACCATTTTTACCCATTGCCCTGTGTGAAAATGTAAAATCTGAGGGTAAAACATTTTTTTGTGGTAAAAATATAATTATGCTTTTTTCACTGCCCAATGGTATAAATTTAAAAATTAAAAAATGCTCACTACTTCCCTAGATGAATTCCTTGAGAGGTGTAGTTTACAAAATGGGGTCACTTGTGGGGGTTTCTGCTGTTTCGGCATGTCAGCGACTCTTCAAATGTGACATGGTGTCTGCTGCCTATCCCAGCCAACATAGCGCTCCTTTCTCTTCCGAACCCTGCCGTGCGCCCAAACAGTGGTTTGCCTCCACATATGGGGTATCGGCGTGTTCAGGAGAAATTGCACAACAAATTTCATGGTGCAATTTATCCTATTACCCTTATGATAATGCAAAATTAAGGGATGAAAAACGTTTTTGCGGGAAAAATGTGAAAATTTTATTTTTACAGCTGATTATTATAAACTTCTGTGAAGCACCTTGGGGTTCAAGGTGCTCACCACACATCTAGATAAGTTCCCTAAGGGGTCTAGTTTCCAAAATGGTGTCACTTGCGGGGGGTTTCCACTGTTTAGGAACATCAGGGGCTCTCAAAACGCAACATGGCGTCTGCTAATTATTCAGACAAATTTTACATTCAAAAAGTCAAATGGCGCTCCTTCCCTTCCAAACCCTGCCGTGCGCCCAAACAGTGGTTTTCCCCCACATATGGGGTATCGGCGTGTTCAGGAGAAATTGCACAACAAATTTCATGGTGCAATTTATCCTATTACCATTATGATAATGGAAAATTAAGGGATGAAAAACGTTTTTGTGGGAAAAATGTGAAAATTTTAATTTTTACAGCTCAATATTATAAACTTCTGTGAAGCACCTTGGGGTTCAAGGTGCTCACCACACATCTAGATATGTTCCCTAAGGGGTCTAGTTTCCAAAATGGTGTCACTTGTGGGGGGTTTCCACTGTTTAGTCACATCAGGAGCTCTCCAAACGCAACATGGTGTCTGCTAACTATTCAGACAAATTTTACATTCAAAAAGTCTAATGGCGCTCCTTCCTTTCCGAGCCCTGCCGTGCGCCCAAACAGTGGTTTTCCCTCACATATGGGGTATCAGCACGCTCAAGAGAAATTGCACAAAAAATTTTGGGGTCCATTTTTTCCTGTTACCCCTGTGAAAATAAAAAAAATTGGGTCTAAAGTAACATTTTTGTGAAAAAAGTTAAATGTTAATTTTTTTCTTCCACATTCCAAAAATTCCTGTGAAGCACCTGAAGGGTTAATAAAGTTCTTGAATGTGGTTTTGAGCACCTTGAGGGGTGCAGTTTTTAGAACGGTGTCACTTTTGGGTATTTTCTGTCATAAAGACCCCTCAAAGTGACTTCAAATATGATGTGGTCCCTAAAAAAATGTTTTTGTAAATTTTGTTGGAAAAATGAGAAATCGCTGGTCAACTTTTAACCCTTATAGCTCCCTAACAAAAAAAAATTTTGGTTCCAAAATTGTGCTGATGTAAAGTAGACATGTGGTAAATGTTATTTATTAAGTATTTTGTGTGACATATCTCTCTGATTTAAGGGCATGAAAATTCAAAGTTTGAAAATTGCAAAATTTTCAACATTTTTGCCAAATTTCCGATTTTTTCACAAATAAACGCATGTGATATCAAAGAAATTTTACCACTATCATGAAGTACAATATGTCACGAAAAAACAGTCTCAGAATCAGGGGGATCCGTTGAAGCATTCCAGAGTAATTGCTTCATAAAATGACAGTGGTCAGAATTGAAAAAATTGGCCTGGTCACGAAGGCAAAAACAGGCTCTGGTGCGAAGTGGTTAAAGAACTGAAATAAATGTACTTTTTGATGATATTCTAATTTAGTGAGAAGCACTTGTAGGTATTTCTTTGTGAATGCATAAGTTCATCAAGAATGACAATATATGTGTTGGAGATTACCAATCTCAATAAAATATAGATGTTGTGCAGATCCTCTATTAATATACTTTTGATCTGTCGGAAAATCCAATTATGGTTTATTATAGTAAGTCTTTAAGCCATTTTGCCACAATTGTGCAAGTATGTTTGAGGACTTTGTCCATTTGGAAGACTCATTTGCACTCAAGCTTTAACATCTTTTCTGTTGAATTTAGATGTTGCTTTAATATCTCCACACAATTTTACATTATGATGTTGACATTTATTTTGTTAATTGCACCACACTCTCCTGCAAAACACAAAGCATTACCAAAATATGATGCTGCTATCACTTTGCTTAACGGTCAGGATGATGTTCTTTGGCTTTCAAGCCTCCCTGTTTTTTCTCCATACATAACGATGGTCATGATGGCCAAGCAGTTGTACTTTTGGTTTCTCAAAAAAGTTCAAGCGGTTGTCACATGAGCACAAGTATGAGATTTGATTACTTGCAGTCACGTGACAAATAATTTCCCATCCATATCTCTGAACCGAACATTCCCACAATGGAACACAGAGAAACGGATGAGAAGATTTTTGGCACATGACCACAAGTATGTAAACCACATATTTGTGGTTATGTGACTGCCACTTAACACACTAGTGTGTTCATTACAAACTTTTAGTCACCAGAAAGCTGCAATGCTTGCCAAAAGTTTGCCCTTGGCTTTGCCCTGGAACTTGGCTTCTTCCTTGCTGAGCAGCCTTTCGGGTCATGTCGATATTAGACAGTTTACTTTGATATTTATACTTTTGTACTTGTTTCCTCCAGCATATTCACATGGTCCTTTGCTTTTGTTCTTGGATTAATTTATATTTGTTGTACCAAATCACATCTCCATCCTGAACATGATGATGGATAGATGGTCCTATGGTGCCTTTGTTACCTTCAGGCGTTTGGAAATTGCTCATAAGAATGTACTTGAGGAGTTCATAATTCTTTTTCTGTTATCTTGGCTGATTTGTTTTTATGGCCATATGTCAAGCAAAGAGGCAAATAGGCCTTAATATGATGCCACATACAGTACAGACCAAAAGTTTGGACACACCTTCTCATTTAAAGGTTTTTCGGTATTTTCATGACTATGAAAATTGTACATTCACACTGAAGGCATCAAAACTATGAATTAACACACGTGGAATTAACACACACCCCATCACTCTCCTTCTTGGTCAAATAGCCCTTACATAGCCTGGAAGTGTGTTTGGGTCATTGTCCTGTTGAAAAATAAATGATGGTCCAACTAAACGCAAACCGGATGGAATAGCATGCCGCTGCAAGATGCTGTGGTAGCCATGCTGGTTCAGTATGCCTTCAATTTTGAATAAATCCCCAACAGTGTCACCAGCAAAGCACCCCCACACTATCAGACCTCCTCCATGCTTCACGGTGGGAACCAGGCATGTAGCGTCCATCCGTTCACCTTTTCTGCGTTGCACAAAGACACGGCGGTTGGAACCAAAGATCTCAAATTTGGACTCATCAGACCAAAGCACAGATTTCCACTGGTCTAATGTCCATTCCTTGTGTTCTTTAGCCCAAACAAACAAACCTGTGAAGTGAAAACCATTTCCGGTGACTACCACTTGAAGCTCATCAAGAGAATGCCAAGAGTGTGCAAAGCAGTCATCAAAGCAAAAGGTGGCTAATTTGAAGAACCTAGAATATAAGACATATTTTCAGTTGTTTCACACTTTTTTGTTAAGTATATAATTCCACATGTGTTAATTCATAGTTTTGATGCCTTCAGTGTGAATGTACAATTTTCATAGTCATGAAAATACAGAAAAATCTTTAAATAAGAAGGGGTGACCAAACTTTTGGTCTGTACTGTATATACCTCCAATGCCTGAAATTATGTCAACTAGTCTCAGTAGCTCCTCATCTAAAGCCAAAACATCATGTTTTGAACTTTTACAAGCTATTTAAAGGCAAAGTCAAATTGGTGTATGTAAACCAAGTTACCTACCAGGTACCCGATCCACCTGTTAAGCGATCGGTGGTGGCAGTATACCAGTATTTATGTGATATTGTGGTTTGAGGGTGGCTGGTCGGAGGTATATATACGTTCCTGGAAGGAACTGGTGGTATATATACGTCCTGTCACATCACGTGCCCCAATAGTCGACATAAATTAGAGCAGCTGCACCCGTGCTTATCCTCTGTCAATACCGTGTTTGACCAGCAGGATAAGGGGGCGCCAGAGAGCTGCAAGGTCTGACCCAAGAGTGGGTGTTGTTTTCATGACAAATTGGTCATGAAAACAACACCCACTCTTGGGTCAGACCTTGCAGCTCTCTGGCGCCCCCTTATCCTGCTGGTCAAACACGGTATTGACAGAGGATAAGCACGGGTGCAGCTGCTCTAATTTATGTCGACTATTGCGGCACGTGATGTGACAGGACGTATATATACCACCAGTTCCTTCCAGGAACGTATATATACCTCCGACCAGCCAACCTCAAACCACAATATCACATAAATACTGGTATACTGCCACCACCGATCGCTTAACAGGTGGATCGGGTACCTGGTAGGTAACGTGAATTAGCGAGTGAGGAACGTGTTTGCTCGACATAGGACAAGAAGAAAGAAACTGGTAAATAATTAATGATTTACTCCCAAAAGGTGGGCAGTGTTTACAAAATATATACAAGATATTATAAAGGAGACAATTTACATGTATGCATAAACAGTTATTAAAATAAAAGGGATAAGTAATAGCAAAACCTGCTTCACAAGGTGATGGTCTCAGATTCTGTGGGGGGGACGGCTCCCCGGAAATTAGACTTGATTCCTTCACGCAGCATGTAGTGCACGCGTCTGCGTCCCTGGTTGGAATGGCTTGAAAAATGGCCGATCTGGTTTTTAGCAAGCAGCCAAAACTCTGGGGAACACCCCTTATTTACCTTACAAGGGGGCTCGGCTTTGCGAGCCCACCCAGCTGCAGAAGACCTAAAAAATCCTTCAGATTCCATATCTTGGTGTGGGGGGGGTCCCACATCCAAGAGGGAGACATCATCTTGACCGTCACCAATATTCATGAAGATAGATATTAAATATGAAACCTCTATGACGCTCAGAATCTCAGAATCCATTATCTCAGTTCCCGGTCATTCCTCAGTTATGCAAGTTATACTATTGTAATGGGAAAAACTTTTCCATCCTGATTTCCATGCAGCCTTCCCTATATCTCTCTGCTCCTACTATATACTAATGGTACGTGACCCAACTTTTCCATCCTGATTTCCATGCAGCCTTCCCTATATCTCTCTGCTCCTACTATATACTAATGGTACGTGACCCAACTTTTCCATCCTGATTTCCATGCAGCCTTCCCTATATCTCTCTGCTCCTACTATATACTAATGGTACGTGACCCAACTTTTCCATCCTGATTTCCATGCAGCCTTCCCTATATCTCTCTGCTCCTACTATATACTAATGGTACGTGACCCAACTTTTCCATCCTGATTTCCATGCAGCCTTCCCTATATCTCTCTGCTCCTACTATATACTAATGGTACGTGACCCAACTTTTCCATCCTGATTTCCATGCAGCCTTCCCTATATCTCTCTGCTCCTACTATATACTAATGGTACGTGACCCAACTTTTCCATCCTGATTTCCATGCAGCCTTCCCTATATCTCTCTGCTCCTACTATATACTAATGGTACGTGACCCAACTTTTCCATCCTGATTTCCATGCAGCCTTCCCTATATCTCTCTGCTCCTACTATATACTAATGGTACGTGACCCAAGTTACACTACCCACCCCCCACTTTCATTTATGACCTTGTTTACTGAACCTTTGAGTATCCTACATCTGGTTCAGCCTTAATCAGCTGATCATGATGAGCACAGACCACTCCCCTCTGGTTCACAGCTGAATGCATTCTGTAGGCCATATATTGAGAACTAGGAGTCTGTGTCAGACTGAAGTCTGTGTCCCTCAGCTTAAGTGTCCATGAGCTGAAGTGTCTGAAATTTGAATTAATCCTGAATAGAACCTGAAGTGAACTGAAGGTACCTGGATACTAAGTCACAGTAAACAATGTTTGTTTTTGTTTTCACTCTCACCCCCTTAATCCTTTTACTTCTTTCAACCACCCCTAATCCCTACACCTGGAAAGGAACTCTTCATCTCTCCCTCCATTCTCCCCACCCATCTCACCTCTTCCTCAGAGCTATTCAACAACATACAATCCTTTGTCTCCAAACACAGACAGCCACCTCATGCCCTCTCCTGCTCCCACCTAATAACACTTTCTCTGCTCCTCCTTACTGCCGGCGACATCTCTTCAAATCCTGGCCCTCCTCACCACATCCCTACATTCACTTCCACCTCCTACCCCCGATCTATCCCAAACTCTCGTAACCCTTCTAACCTTACACCCATCCGCCCAGCCCCCGCTTCCCCAGTTCCACTAACAGGAGCTCTATGGAACGCTCGCTCTGTCTGCAATAAACTTTCCTACATTCACGATCTTTTCATCACTAACAAGCTTTCCTTCCTCGGAATCACTGAAACCTGGCTCACCCCCTCCGACACAACCTCTCCTGCTGCACTTTCGTATGGCGGATTCCACCTCTCCCATACCCCCCGCCCCAACGGCAAGCACGGTGGAGGAATAGGTTTCCTCCTCTCAGAAAACTGCTCCTTCACCCAGATCCCACTGCCGCCCGCAATTACTCTCCCGTCTTTTGAAGTGCACTGTGTGCGCATCTACTCCCCCTCCAACCTCCAACTGGCTGTCATCTACCGCCCCCCAGGATCAGCCACCACTTTCTTTGACCACTTCACCACCTGGCTACTTCATTTCCTCTCTGTTGACATCCCCACTATCCTCATGGGCGACTTTAACATCCCCATTGATACTTCCCTCTCAGCTGCCTCTAAGCTTCTATCCCTCACTTCCTCCTTTGGTCTTACCCAGTGGTCTTCCACACCCACCCACAAAGACGGCCACACGCTGGACCTCATCTTCACCCGCCTCTGTTCCCTATCTAACCTCTCTAACTCACCTCTCCCTCTCTCTGACCACAACCTACTCACATTCTCTTCTCTCTCCTCCCCGGGGCAACAATCCCCACTCCACAAACTTGAATACCCTCGTAGAAATCTCAAACACCTTGACCTACACTCTCTCTCTGAATCCCTCCTCCCTCTTACAGACATTAGTTCCTTACATGATGCAGATGCTGCTGCCACTTTATACAACACCACAACAGCTGCAGCTCTCGATTCGGTCGCCCCCCTCATGCATACCAAGACTCGCACAATCAACAGACAACCCTGGCACACCAGCCTAACTAAAGAACTGCGACGGGCCTCCAGGGCTGCTGAACGTAGATGGAAAAGGTCCCACTCCCATGAGCACTTCATCGCATTCAAACAGTCCCTCACTACCTTCAAGTCCACACTCACTGCAGCAAAACAAACATACTTCACATCTCTCATATCCTCCCTGTCCCACAACCCCAAACAACTATTCAACACCTTCAATTCTCTCCTCCGTCCCCCAGTGCCTCCTCCCTCTCCTCTTATTTCAGCCGAAGACTTTGCCTCATTCTTCAAGCAGAAGATTGACACCATCAGACAAAGCTTTTGCCTAAAGCCCCCACAGCCCCTCCCCACACCTACTCAACCCTCCTCCTCCAAAACTACATTCTCCACCATTTCTGAAGATCAACTTTCCTCCTTACTCTCCAAATCACACCTCACCACCTGTAAACTTGACCCAATCCCGTCCCACCTCATCCCAAACCTTACCACTATCTTCATCCCAGCCCTAGCCCACCTCTTCAACCTGTCACTAACAACTGGTGTCTTCCCCTCATGTTTCAAACATGCCTCAATCACACCCATCCTCAAAAAGCCCTCCCTTGACCCATCCTCTGTGTCTAGCTATCGCCCCATATCACTTCTCCCCTATGCCTCAAAACTACTGGAACAACATGTCCATTCTGAACTGTCCTCCCACCTCTCCTCCTGCTCCCTTTTTGACCGCCTACAATCTGGTTTCCGACCGCACCATTCTACTGAAACTGCACTGACTAAAGTCACAAACGACCTACTAACCGCCAAATCTAAGCGACACTACTCTGTCCTCCTCCTCCTAGACCTGTCATCTGCCTTTGACACAGTGGACCATTCCCTCTTACTACAGACTCTCTCATCTCTCGGCATCACAGACTTGGCCCTATCCTGGATCTCCTCATACCTAACAGACCGGACATTCAGTGTCTCCCACTCACACACCACCTCTTCATCTCGCCCCCTATCTGTCGGTGTCCCCCAAGGTTCAGTTCTAGGACCCCTGCTCTTCTCCATCTACACCTTAGGCCTGGGACAGCTCATAGAGTCTCATGGCTTTCATTATCACCTCTATGCTGATGACACACAGATCTACCTCTCTGGACCCGATATCACCTCCGTATTAACCAAAATCCCACAATGTCTGTCTGCTATTTCATCCTTCTTCTCTGCTAGATTTCTAAAACTTAACATGGACAAAACAGAATTCATCATCTTTCCGCCATCTCATTCAACCCTCCCAACTGACCTATCCATCATAGTCAATGGCTGCCCACTCTCCCCAGTCCCTCAAGCTCGCTGCCTCGGGGTAACCCTGGACTCGGAACTCTCCTTCAAACCACATATCCAAGCCCTTTCCACTTCCTGCCGACTCCAACTTAAAAATATCTCCCGGATCCGCACATTCCTAAACCATGAATCTGCAAAAACACTAGTGCACGCCCTCATCATCTCCCGCCTTGACTACTGCAACCTCCTGCTCTGTGGCCTCCCCTCTAACACTCTCGCACCCCTCCAATCTATCATAAACTCTGCTGCTCGACTAATCAACCTGTCCCCCCGCTATTCCCCGGCCTCTCCTCTCTGTCAATCTCTTCACTGGCTCCCCATTGCTCAGAGACTCCAGTTCAAAACCCTAACCATGACATACAAAGCCATTCACAACCTGTCTCCTCCATATATCTCCGACCTAGTCTCCCGTTACATACCTGCACGCAACCTCCGATCCTCACAAGATCTCCTGCTCTACTCCCCTCTTATCTCCTCCTCCCACAATCGTATACAAGATTTCTCCCGTGCTTCCGCCCTACTCTGGAACTCTCTACCCCAACGTATCAGACTCTCGCCTACCGTGGAAACCTTCAAAAGGAACCTGAAGACCCACCTCTTCCGACAAGCCTACAACCTGCAGTAACCACCGCTCCACCATACCGCTGCACGACCAGCTCTACCCTCACCTACTGTATCCTCACCCATCCCTCGTAGATTGTGAGCCCTCGCGGGCAGGGTCCTCGCTCCGCCTGTACCAGTCGCTGTCACATTGTGTTCAAGATTATTGAAATTGTTCTTGTATTATACCCCCTTTTTCACATGTAAAGCGCCATGGAATAAATGGCGCTATAATAATAAATAATAATAATAATAATCTGACCAATTGGAATTTTGATATATAGAATTATAAAAGAAATTATCAGTTTGTGAGTACTTGCTGGAAATATTGCTTTTGCCGCATACAAAGTTTATATCCGAAACAACTGGCTTAAGTAGTTTGTTGACCTGGAGTCTGGAGGAATAAATACAAGTTGTAACAACTTCAATTGTGTAACTGAAAATGTCAGCTTCTGAATTCCTCTGTTTTTACAGTTTCACTTGCTGCCTGGTTACTATCAGTGCCTCCTAATAACAGCTGTTGCTATTCTCACATTAATAGAAAGTCTGAGACTCTACCTGGGATACATTGGAAATTTACAAGAGAAGGTAGGTTATATGTGAGCACATGTGAAGCATTCATTGATAAAACAAGCTTTGGATAAGTAATAGTCGGTACATTTATATAGGAGTAGTAGAAGTGTGATATATGTGTAGTAATCATTTTATAATGTAGAGCCATTTACTTTTACGAATACAGACTATTGTATAGACAAGGCTGAGAGGTGTCTATAGCATCTGAGCTGCAAGGAGATGAGAGATATGCTTGGGTAAAGGAAGTTTTCCAATTTTTTAAGAATCTCCCAGTTTTTTGTTTCCCTATACTTCCATGGAAAATAATGCAAAAATGTTTTTACAGGAATCTCCATATATTACTCCAAAATGTCTTATCAGGTTTCTAGAAATGTCACTCTAAGGCCTCATAGATTAGGATTAGTGATGAGCGAGTGTGCTCATTTACCCTTTCACCGAGCATGCTCGGGTGCTTCTTCGGCGTGCTCGTATATTATGTTTGAGTCCCTGCGTCAGCATGATTTACAGCTGTAAGACAATCCCAGCATGTGTTCAGGCTGTCTTACAGCTGTAAATCATGCAGACGCAGGGACTCAAACATAATATAAGAGCACACCGAAGATACTCGGTAAGCACCCGAGCATGCTCGGTGAAAGGGATTAACGAGCACGCTCACTCATTACTAATTAGGATCTTATAATAAATATAAACTTTACAGGAGTCAGATAAAGTAGAGAGGGCAAAGGCGAGAGCAAGTACCATGGATTTCTAGGAGGAATGGGTCACATTCTGACCTAATGACAGTACTAAAGCTGATAATGTAGTGATGTAACTACTTTTTGTGTCCAGAGACCAAATGATGAATAAGTCTCAAGCATTAGAGGATGAAAAAGACAGTGCACCATGATTAAAAGAGCAGTTGTTTTAAAAGTTGTATTAAAATGTGCATTAATAATTGGCGTTGTACCTTTAATTTTTCTTTATTCACTTTCTCTCTTAGGTTCCAGAATTGTCCGGGTTTCTGCTCTTGACGTTCCTCATACAGATGCCACTCATACTCTTCCTTTTAACAGATGAACAGATTGTGATTTTGCCCCTGGAGTTTGCAGTTCATACAATTTATATCATTTTTCTTAACTTTGAACTATTGGTGTCGTTCTTTGCTTTGAAAACCATGACACGACAACTTGCCACTCAGTTTTATTTACAGCGGACTGATGATTTAGAAGCCAAAGAGTTACCTTCCAAGGTAAAAACACAACACAGCAGAGACTATATGATAGAACAGCAAAAGAAGAATGCCTTGATGTACTGATCCAAACTTCAGCCTTATGCTCTGTTCATATCACGTTTGAGGCTCAGAACTGATTTTTAGTACTTGCAAAAGCTTTAGGCAGATGTTGAAAAAATGCTGCAAACTAAGGATGCTTTCAAAGATAGAAGTATTAGTGGTTTATTTTTATCAATTAACAAAATTCAAAGAGAATAAAGAAATCTAGATCCAAATCAATAATTGCCGTTTAGACCCTTTGCCTTCAAAACAGCATAAATTCTTCTAGGTAAACTTGCAAGCAGTTTTTTTTTCTTTTCTTGTTTCATTGAAAAATTCTTCATAATAAACGTTATAACACACAGTCATAGAATATAAGTCCAGTTCTTATTACAAACATCCACAGATATTCATTTCAAAACAATGTTACAAGTATTGCATCACACATTGCGAACAGATAACTTCAATACAGTGACTAAGTTTATCTATAGAACATTACACTCTTCAGAAATGTCAATGTTATGTGCATTTAGCAGAGGTTGCAGTGCATTTTAACTCAAGAAAGAAGTACACTCCATTTAGTCTAGTTAAGATCCTAAATTCCATCCGAGTATTTAGAAACCTGGAACACGTTGGGGTACATATCAGAGTGCAGAGGTCAGTGTGCTGGGAGATGATTGTGTTAGAGGTGAATCACACCACTTTCCCCAAATTTAGTGGAATTTTTGAGGGCATTTTTAGTGATGGGCGAGCACTAAAATGCTCGGGTACTCGTTGCTCGGGTCGAGCAAATTGGAATACTCGGGTGCTCGACCCGAGCAACGAGCCCAATGTAAGTCTATGGGAAACAAGCATTTTTCAGGTGGCTCCCACGGCGGTCTGCAGAGGGTCTAAAAATTGCCCAAATCGATGGGAACATTGCTCAAATGACATAGGGACAGCATGGGGAAGAACCCTGGAAGCATTTCTGACTTCCAGGTCACTTCTGTCAACAACGTTGTCAGAGTATTACACCACTTTTACGGACTCACAATAAAACATACCAAAACGAAACCAAAATGGATTTTCCTTGGAAATATGTTAAGGAACATCCTTTCCAGGGTAATGACTTGTATATAAAGCAAAATAAATAACCAAAACCAAAAATACTCCTCCACACCTTGGGCTATGTTCACACGTAACGTTTTTGATGTGTTTTTGCATTGCTTTTAACAAAGACAAATTCATTCACTGGGAAATGTCTTTTTAACATTTTACAACCTTATCTGGCCATGTGGTGTGTGACACATCATCAGACACATGCATACAGTGCTGAAAAGACATGGGAACAGCATGGGGAAGACCTCTGGAAGCATTTCTGACTCCCAGGTCACTGCCTAAAAGTGTGCCCATCATAAGTGATCCTTGGCCCATGCGAAGATGCCCTCCGCCATACACCTGTCGTTGCAGACTTGCAACAATCACCATCCAAGTCCTTGTCCCAGTGCAGCGTTCAGTCGTCCCTACCCCATACCTTGGAATGCAAGCTCAAGTGTGCAGCCAGCCACCCACCCACAGGCTGCAATACTATACTGCCAAATTTTTGACAGCTGCTTCACTTGAAATGTGGCCTTTTAGGCTCGTGGAGGCGGAAGCTTTTCATAACCTCATGCTGACGGCGGCCGGGTGTCCATACTCGGTCCCCAGCCGCCACTGTTTCTCCCGGTGTAGCCTCCGCCTTCCACAAGCACGGGTCCCACAACATTACCCGTGCCCTCCCCAGTACATTTACTGGGAAAGACCGCCTAGCCACAAACACGTGGACAGGTGAATGTGGCCAGGGACGGGCCAGAGCCAGTTCACAACTTTTTTTGCTGAGAGTTGTATTTAGCTCGGTGAAAGGACTGGCATAGAGGGAAACCGTATCTACCCTGGGTGTCATTTCTCCCAGGAAGTCCTCTAATGCAGCTTGTTGCAGAAGCAATGGCAGCCCATCCAACATCAACTCGCACTTGTCGGTGGTGCTTTGACACACACACATATCTTTCTTTGCGCATTTAATTTCATGAATATAGAGTTGGACAATGGCCTGATCTGCAATGCGGTTTAAGAAATAACATGCATTAGCTTGTCCGATCCACATTAAAAAAGCAGCCATAGAGTGTCCGGGAACCTTCCCCCACGCTTTTCTTAGCCAGGGCTGCTTCTCGGCAGGGTTGGACGGGCCCACCAGAGAACCGGAGACTCCTCCGGCGGGCCCTGGCTTCTACTTCAGGAGAGTTCATAGTGCCGAGGTGAGGCCATGATGATGATAGAGGCCACCATCAGTTAGTTTTCTGTTACTTGGAACGCAAGTGCAAGTATGCAGCCAGCCACCCACCCACAGGCCGCAACACTAAACTGCCAGATTTCTGGGCAGCTGCTTGCACTAGAAATATGGCCTTTTAAGCTCATGGAGGTGGAATCTTTTCACAACCTCATGCCGGCGGCGGCCGGGTGTCCATACTCGGGCCCCAGCCGCCACTGTTTCTCCCGGTATCGTCTCCGCCTTCCACAAGCATGGGTCCCACAACATTACCCGTGCCCTCCCCAGTGCACTTACTGGGAAGGACCACCTAAACACAAACACGTGGACAGGTGAATGTGGCCAGGGATGGTACGGAGCCAGTTCACAACTTTTTTTGCTGAGAGTTGTATTTAGCTCGGTGAAAGGACTGGCATAGAGGAAAACCGTATCTACTCCGGCTGTCATTTCTCCGTCGCCAGGTTCCGCCCATTGTCACACACGACCATGCCTGGCTGTAAGTTCAGCGGTGAGAGCCACAGATCAGGCTGCTGTGTTACAGCTTTCAAGAACTCTGCAGCGCTGGGCGGTTTGTCAATTAAGCATGTTATCTTCAGCACAGCCTGTTGCCGCTTAGCCAAGGCAGTGCTGCAGTGCTGTCAGCTTGTGACTGATGTGGTCATTTCGGAGATGGAGGAGGAGGTGCATGAGCTGAACAATGTGATTACATTGAGGTTAAATTGGTGACGCTGTTTTTTATACTAAAGAAAGATCCTATTGTTTTTTTTTTTTTACGTTATTTTTTTTTAAGACAAATGCATTCACCGGGAAATGTCATTTTAACATTTTACAACCTTATCTGGCAACGTGGTGTGTGACACATCATCAGACACATCCTGTTTTATTTATGATGGAGGGACTCTGAAAGTCATAAAGCCTGTTTTTATAGGGACATCAGACGGCCCTTACTATTCTTAAAAGGCCAGCAGTCGGCCCTAGCTATTGTTAGAGAGCCATCAGCCGGCTATGCTTTGTTGTTCCCACTATTAACAAGTGGGTCTCCTATACTGTTATTGCGTATCCAGTGACTGCAAGGGCTGCCAAAAATTTGGACGCAACCCAATACCCCTTTGAAGAGACAGAGGAGGGTCTCAGTAAAAAAAATGTTCTGATTATAAAGGAGCGGGTCTCCTATAGTGGTAATGCCCATGCTGTGACTGCAAGGGCTGTCAAAATTTGGGAAAAACCCCACTAAGAATTTAAAGACACATAGAGCAGGGCCACAGTAACAAGGTACGACATGTTCCCATTAGAAAGGAGAGGGTCTACTATACAGTTATAGGGTATGCAGTGAGTCCAACGGCTGGCCAATTTTAGGAAAAACCCCACTAAGAATTTAAAGACACACAGAGCAGGGCCACAGTAACAAGTACGACATTTTCCCATTAGAAAGGAGAGAGCCTACTATACAGTTATACGGTATGCAGTGAGTCCAACGGCTGACCAATTTTAGGAAAAACCCCACTAAGAATTTAAAGACACTTAGACATGGCCACAGTAACGACAAACTCCCATTAGAAAGGAGAGAGTCTCCCATAGTGTTGGCCTATGCGGTGAATGCAAGGGCTGCCAAAAATTTGGAGGCACTTTAGTGCCCCTTGGAAGAGACATGGAGGAGGGCCTCATAAAAAAAATGTTCCCATTAGAAAGGAGAGGGCCTCCTATACTTGTAATGCCCATGCACTAAGTGTATGGGCTGACAAACATTTACCCCTGGGGGGTATACATGAACATATTGTATAAATTTTTTTTTACGGACATCATAAACACCCTTTAAAAAAATGATGTGGGTGTTGCATCACGGACCACGGTCACCCTGGTGATATGGTGGTGGAGGATGAGGAGAAGGAGGAGGACAAGAGCAAATAGCCAAAATCAGGAAGCGTATACCCATGTGTGGGTGTGAAAAGGTGCATGGGAATACACCTCCCAAGAAAAGACACGATTTGAGTTTATGTTACGCTGCTATCATAAGGTGGTGTTGAGAAGTCTGGCCCAATCTAGCCCTTGTTCATTTTTATAAGAGTCAGCCTGTCAGCATTTTCAGTTGACAGGCGGATGCGCTTATCAGTTATAATTCCACCAGCGGCAATAAAAACCCGCTCTGATAAAACGCTGGCGGCATGGCAGGCCAGGACCTCCAAGGCATAGAGAGCCACCAGTTCATTCCACGTATCCAGGTTGGATACCCAATAATTATAAGGCACAGCGGAATCACGGAGGACGTTGGTACGGTCGGCAAGGTACTCCCTCAGCATCTTCCCAAACTTTGCACTCCTTATGAGAGTACCCCGCGCCTCAGGGCCTGTGCAATGGGAGAGTCTGAGAAAACTCTCCCAGAACTTTGACAGTGTTCCCCTGCCTCTACTGGATTGAAGTTGTGTCTCTCTTGCCTGTACTCCTTGGTTGTCCAATGAAGTGTGCCCTCTGCCGCCAGGGTTTTCAGATGGGAATTTTTTTAATAGTTACGCAACAAGGGACTTCGGGTACAGCCCCATTTTGGTAGACCTGTCCGCCTCAGGAATAAGAGATGCAAAGTTCTCCTTGTAGCGTGGGTCTAGAAGTGTCACCAACCAGTAATGACTGTCACCCAAAATTTTGAGAACGCGAGGGTCATGGGAAAGGCAACGTAACAAACTCAGCCATGCGTGCCAGACTACTAACAGGCAAGACTTCTGTGTCCTCACCAAGAGGATGACTGACCATGCTCTCCTCCTCCACCTCCTCCTCTCTGTCCTCTGGCCATCCATGCTGAACAGACGGTATGACAGCTGTGCAGGTAGTACCATCTATAGTGGATGAAACTAGCTCCTGTACTTCCTCCTCCTCTTCCTCATTTTCACCCAATCCACGATGGGATGAGATGAGGCTTGGCTGTGTGTAATCACCCTGTATGGTTCCTTGCTCCATCTCATCGTGCTCTGCCTGCAATGCATCCTCTTTGATTGTGAGCAGAGAGCGATTCAGAAGACAGAGAAGCGGGATGGTGACGCTAATTATGGCATCATCGCCGCTCACCATCTTGGTGGATTCTTCAAAGTTTTGGAGAATGGTACATATGTCTGACATCCATGTCCACTCCTGAGATCTTATGTGTGGAGTCTGAACTGAATACCGATGGCCTTGTTGATGCTGGTACTCAACAACTGCCCTCTTCTGCTCACAAATCCTTCCCAACATATGCAATGTAGAGTTCCAACGCGTGGGGACATCACACACCAGTCTGTGAGCCGGAAGCTGCAAACGCTGCTGAAACACCGCAAGGGCGGCGGAAGCTGACTTTCTAAAATGGGCAAACAGGCGGCGTACTTTGAAAAGCAGATCCGGCAGCTCCGGGTAGGATTTGAGAAACCGCTGAACTACGAGGTTAAACACATGGGACAGGCATGGTACGTGTGTGAGTTCGCCTCGCCTCAGAGCCGCCACCAGGTTCCGGCCATTGTCACACACCATGCCTGGCTGTAGGTTCAACGGTGTGAGCCACAGATCTGCCTGCTCTTTCAGAGCTGTCCACAACTCTTCAGCATTATGCGGTTTTTCACCTAAGCATATTAGCTTCTGCACAGCCTGTTGCCGCTTGGCCGAGGCAGTGCTTCCAGCTTGTGACTGATATGGTGATTTCGTAGATGGAGGCTGAGGTGCAGGAGCTGTAGACCGTGGGGGCAACCCTGATTGACCTAGGGCCCGCAATCCTTGGCGTCGGGAGGACGTGTTCCGTCCCAAGGTCCGACTGGGTCCTGGCTTCCACTATGTTAACCCAGTGTGCCGTCAGCGAGATGTACCGTCCCTGCCCACAAGCACTTGTCCACATGTCCGTGGTTAGGTGGACTTTCCCGGTAACTGCATTGTTGAGGGCACGGCTAATGTTTTGGGACACGTGCTTGTGTAATGCGGGGACGGCACACCGGGAGAAATAGTGGCGGCTGAGGACCGAGTGACGGCCGCCACCATAAGGTTGCGGAATGCTTCCATCTCCACGAGCCTAAAAGGCAACATTTCGAGCACAAGCAGTTGTGAAATGTGAGAATTTAGTAGTGTGGCCTGTGGGGCGCTGACTGCATATTTGCGCTTGTGTTCCAAGGACTGGGGTATGGACAACTGAACGCTGCGCTGGGACAAGGACATGGACGTGCTTCCTGATGCTGCTACTTGAGAGTGTGCAACGACAGGTGCAGGGCAGGAGGCATCTTCACATGCACTATGGACAGGGGATTGGCTTGCATGCACAACAGCGGAAGAAGCAATGGTGCCACTCGCAGACACTGTTCCTGGACCCTGGGGTTCGGCCCACGAAGTCGGGTGCTTTGCTGCAATGTGTCTGATCATGCTGGTGGTGGTCAGGCTGGTCGTTTTGCCACCCCTGCTGATGCTGGCCTGGCAGGTGGTGCAAATGGCCTTTTTGGGGTTATCGGCAGAGTCTTTAAAAAACAACCAGACTAGGGAAGACCTAACAGTTGTACTGGCAACTTACTTTGTGTTGGTGTTATGGGGAACGGTTGCATGCCTTCTGTCTGCGGCCACCACACTGCTTCTTCCTGCCTGTTGGGGTGCTCTGCCTCCCTCCCCCTGTGTGCTGCGTCCTCGCTCTGCATGTCCTCCTGCCAGGTTGGGTCAGTTACTATATCATCCACCACCGCACCCTGGTCCTCCTCCTGACTTTCTGGCAATTGTGTCTCATCATCGTCCACCTCTTGTGACACTTTCCCACCGTCGCCTTCGTGTGACCGTGGCTGCTCAAATATTTGGGCATCGCTACACGCGATCTCCTCTTGCCCCGCTTCAAGTGGATCGGGTGAGAGGCCCGAATCTATAAATGGAAAAGTGAACAGCTCTTCAGAGTGTCCAAGTGTGGGATCAGTTGCCTCTGGGTACTCGGCATAGTGGGAGGAAGGATGATCAGGGTGAGGAATAAACGGTCCAGACTCACGGCTACTGAGACTTGACCGTGTGCAAGACAGGGTGGTGGTGGTGGTGGCTAAGTGACTGGAAGTATTATCCGCTATCCAACCAACAACCTTTTGACACTGCTCTGAGTTCAATAGTGGTGTGCTGCGGTCCCCTAGAAATTGGGACAGGAAGGTCAGGCGAGAAGATGTGGGTGTTTGTGGTGGCACAATTTCAGCTTGCCCACGGCCTTGTCCTCGGCCTCTGCATGCACCATTACCATCACATCCAGTTCCCCGTCCCTTGCCACGTGCCTTGCCCATTTTAAATGGAGGATAGTATCTTCCACGCTCACTACAAATGACTGAGTTTGGAGCGAACTTATGTGTGTGACGGAGAAAACAGAGTTTTAAATAGCTGTAGGTAAGTAGTTTGAACAGCAAACTGCTGTGAATTGCTTCACTGACACACTAAAGGAAATTTTTAATGGAGGCCAGAAATGGCAGTATTTTCTGACAACGTATATGTGATCCATGTGATGGAGAAAACACAGTGTTAAATAGCTGGATTTCTAGCGCTGTAATATGGAATGGACCTGATTGTATTCAGCAGTGCCAACAAGCAAATGCCACAGAAAAACTGTGTTCTCTGGATTGCTTTTTAAGCAAATAATGAGGATTAAGATCCAAAGAAAAGTATTCCTGGCCCCTGAGACCTGGGCCTTGTATAGAAATATCTAACAGCAGCAGAAGGCAAAATTGGAATGGAGCCTCTTGTGCTATGCTATATGCACTGCAGTCTGCTAGAAATGTGCTGTCTTCCAGGAGCAAAAATTAAAGATGTGTCTGACAGGATATCAAGACTCTTCAGACCTACAGATCACTACCCATTCCTGCTAATACATGTGGGGACAAATGACACCGCAAGAAAGGACCTGGAAACCATCTGCAGTGACTTTGAAGACTTGGGCAAGAAAGTGAAAGAATTGGGAGCGCAGGTGGTCTTCTCATCCATCCTCCCAGTGGATGGCCATGGAACAATGAGGTGGAATAAGATTCTACAGGTGAACAACTGGCTACGTCGATGGTGCCGTCAACAAGGATTTGGATTTCTGGATCACGGAATGAATTACCTATACGATGGACTACTTGCTAGAGATGGGGTGCACCTTACGAAGACTGGAAAACATGTATTTGGAAGTCGCCTTGCTACACTCATCAGGAGAGCTTTAAACTAGAACAATGTGGGAAGGGAAGCAAAAGGCCAGAAAAAGCCATACAGCTGACAAATACTATTGAGATCTCTGCTACTGGAAGTGGAAAGGAAGAACAAAGACAAAACAATTTAAATAATAAAAATATGGGAGGAAGAGAAACCAATCACAAACTAAAATGTTTTTATACAAATGCACAAAGCATGGGCAACAAACAAGGAGAATTGGAACTACTAATGCAGGAAAAGGAATATGATGTCATTGGAATCACTGAAACTTGGTGGGACGATACACATGATTGGAATAAAAGGCTAAAAGGATACAACTTATTTGCAAGAAACAGACTTGATAAACGAGGAGGAGGTGTTGCATTGTATGTTAGAAAAGCGTATATCTGCACAGAGATTGAAGCTTCAGAGACTGGGAGTTCTGTGGAAACTGTTTGGGTAAGAATACAAGGAGAGAACAACGGAAAGGACACCATTGTAGGCATTTACTACAGGCCACCTGGGCAAGCTGAAGATATGGATGAACTCTTTATGTATCAAATGATCAAGTTCTCAAAAAAATATGACGTAGTGGTCATGGGAGATTTCAACTATCCAGACATTTGTTGGGAATCTCTCTCAAGTAAAACTAACAGGTCAAGCAAATTCTTATCCTCTCTTGCTGACAACTTTATCTTCCAAAAGGTAGGGGAGAAAACAAGGGGATCTGCTACTTTGGATCTAATCCTTATAAACAGGGAGGAAATGGTTGAGGAGGTAAAGGTGGCTGGGACCCTAGGAGGCAGCGATCATGCTATTATAGAATTTTGGATAACTAGAGGAGGAAGACATGTGAAGACTCAAACTTCAAGGTTAGATTTTAGAAAGGCAGATTTTAAGAGACTCAGAAAGAGAATAGGAGGGATCCAATGGCTGGATGTCCTTAAGGACAAAAATGTCCAGGAAGGATGGGAAATTTTTAAAAATGAGATTCTCAAAGCACAATCGTTAACAATCCCGAAAAGTAGGAAGAATGGGAAGCATTTAAGGCAACCAGGATGGATGAACACAGAACTTAAACACATGCTAAAAAGAAAGAAAGAAATGTTTATTAAATGGAAAGAGGGAGGCATATCTAAAGAAGATTATAATGCAGTCTGCAGATCCTGCAGGGCATGTATCAGGTTAGCTAAAGCTGACAATGAATTAAGGCTTGCAAGAGATGTCAAAAGCAATAAAAAAGGATTTTGGGGGTATGTCAAAAGTAAAAGAAAAGTCAAAGATGCTATAGGATTTTTACAGGATGAAAATGGAGAAATGGTAAGAGAGGATGTTGAGAAGTCCGAACTTTTTAATTCCTATTTTGCATCTGTTTTCTCTCAGAAAGAAAATGTAACATCAACTGATCTTCACTGTCCTTTTAAAGGAATAGAGGAATCCAAGTTATCTGTAAACAGAAAGATTGTGAGGGAATATTTAGCTAACATAAATGAGTTCAAGTCTCCAGGTCCAGATGAATTACACCCCAGAGTACTGAAGGAGATCGTAGAAGAAATTTTAGAACCACTCTCCATAATCTTTGAAAATTCTTGGAGAACAGGAGAAGTCCCAGAAGACTGGAGAAGAGCAAATGTTGTTCCTATCTTCAAAAAGGGGAAGAAGGTGGACCCAGGGAACTATAGGCCGGTGAGTCTGACTTCTATACCAGGAAAGATCTTTGAACAAATTATTAAACAACATGTATGTAAGTACATGGATAAGAATGAAGTGATTAACCAGAGTCAGCATGGGTTTGTAACTAACAAGTCATGTCAGACTAACTTAATTTCCTTCTATGACAGAATCACTGACTGGGTGGATCAGGGAAATGCTGTAGATATAGTATATCTTGACTTCAGCAAAGCATTTGACAAAGTATCTCACACCATCCTTATTGAAAAAATGACCAAGTATGCAATGGACCAGGCAACTGTTAGGTGGATTCATAACTGGCTTAGTGATTGGACTCAAAGGGTGGTTGTAAATGGCTTCACATCCAGCTGGATGAATGTCTCAAGTGGGGTACCACAGGGCTCCGTCCTGGGACCTGTATTGTTCAACATCTTTATCAATGATTTAGATGAAGGAATTGAGGGTAAACTGATTAAATTTGCTGATGACACAAAGCTAGGAGGGATAGCTAATACTAGAGAAGAGAGAGAGAGGATTCAAAAAGACCTAAATAAACTGGAGCAGTGGGCAGCAACCAACAGAATGGTTTTTAACAGGGAAAAATGCAAAGTACTACATCTGGGCAATAAAAATGAAAAAAGCATATACAGAATGGGAGGAATAGAGCTAAGCAACAGTACATGTGAAAAAGACTTAGGTATACTAATAGATCATAGACTGAACATGAGTCAACAGTGTGATGCAGCAGCAAAAAAGGCAAATACAATTCTGGGATGTATTAACAGAAGCATACAGTCTAGATCACGTGAAGTCATTATCGGTCTTTACTCCTCTTTGGTCAGACCTCATTTGGAATACTGTGTACAGTTTTGGGCACCACATTTTAAAAAAGACATAGACATACTGGAGCAAGTTCAGAGAAGAGCGACCAGAATGGTGACTGGTCTGCAAACCATGTCCTATGAGGAACGGTTGCAGGATTTGGGAATGTTTAGCTTGCAAAAAAGAAGACTGAGAGGAGACTTAATAGCTGTCTACAAATATGTCAAGGGCTGTCACATTGTAGAAGGATCATCTTTATTCTCATTTGCACAAGGAAAGACTAGAAGCAATGGGATGAAACTAAATGGGAGGAGACACAGATTAGATATTAGAAAAAACTTTTTGACAGTTAGGGTGATTAATGAGTGGAACAGGCTGCCACGAGAGGTGGTGAGTTCCCCTTCAATGGACGTCTTCAAACAGAGGCTGGACAGACATCTGTCTGAGATGATCTAGTGAATCCTGCTTTGAGCAGGGGGTTGGACCAGATGACCCAGGAGGTCCCTTCCAACTCTACCATTCTATAATTCTATGATATACCCTGCCTGCCTATATACACTGCCTGCCTGATATCTCTGCAGATGGATTAGTTAGTCCTCAAAAGGACTGTTTGTTAAGATGGATATGTGTAATGTACGGTTTTACTACCTAATACACAAGCAAATCTCTCCCTGACGCAGAAGCACCTCTCCCTATACAAGCAAATGGCACAGAAAAACGGTGTTCTCTGGATTGCTTTTTAAGCAAATAATGAGGATTAAGATCGAAAAGAAAAGTATTCCTGGCCCCTGCGACCTGGGCCTTTGTATAGAAATATCTAACAGCAGCAGAAGGCAGAATTGGAATGGAGCCTCTTGTGCTATATGCACTGCAGTCTGCTATATACACTGCCTGCCTGATATCGGTGCAGATGGATTAGTCCTCAGAAGGACTGTTTGTTAAGATGGATATGTGTAATGTACGGTTTTTCTCCCTACACTACCTAATACACAAGCAAATCTCTCCCTGACGCAGCAGCACCTCTCCCTACACTGTCTGATTCCGGAGTGACTGTGACGAGCATGGCGGCGCCAGGTCTGATATACACCTGATGACGTTGTGCGGCCAGCCAATCACTGTAATGCCCACAACCAACATGGCTATGGCATTACAGTGCACGGCAGGCAATCCATGCATGTTCATTGGCGCTCTTTAGAGAGTCAAACATGCAGCGAGGGGACCCGAGCAGTAGTGAGCATGCTCGCTCATCACTAGGCATTTCCTATTCATATAAACTATATTTTTATATGGTAATATACCATTAACCAACTTTTTCCATTGAGTGACGATGTGAGGTCGTCTTGCTGGCCAAGAACGTGGTTTCATGAAGAAATATTCTATCACAATGAGGACAGATTTATCTACTACTCACAATACAGAGTTCTGGACCACAATCAATAGGTGCCCTAATTATCTATGCTATCACAGAGATCACTTCATTGCATTGTCTCATTATTATTCAACTGACTCACGACAACCAATCCACTTTCCAGGAAACTGTTCATGTAGGAATGCTCGGACCTGACACCCATAATGTGGTGGTGCACCATCTTGTTGGAAAAACTCAAGTTTCCTGGAAACAGTTTCCTGGAAAGTGGATTGGTCGTCGTGGGCTAGTTGAATGGCCACCAAGGTCTCCTGATCTGACCCCCTTAGACTTTTATCTTTGGGGTCATCTGAAGGCAATTGTCTATGCTGTGAAGATACAAGATGTGCAGTATCTGAAACAACGGCTACTGGAAGCCTGTGCTAGCATTTCTTCTGCGGTGTTGCTATCAGTGTGTCAAGAGTGGGAGAAGAGGGTTGCATTGACAATCCAACACAATGGGCAGCACTTTGAACACATTTTATAAGTGGTCATAAACTTGTAAAAAAACTCATGAAAAAATAGAGTTACGTTAAAACCAAGCACACCATTGTTTTTCTTGTGAAATTCTCAATAAATTTGATGCGTCACATGACCCTCTTCCCATTGAAAAAAATAAAGTTGGATCCAAAATGGCCGACTTCAAAATGGCCACCATGGTCACCATCCATCTGTAAAAGTTTTACCCCTCCCATATACTAATGTGCCACAAACAGGAAGTTGATATCACCAACCATTCCCATTTTATTTAGGTGTATCCATATAAATGGCCCACCCCGTATAGCTTGGAGAAGTCTGGCCGGAAGTGGTTTTCATGGAGGAATTGCTGCCAAAACCTATACCTTCAATATGGAAAAAAGGTCAAGGGACTCAATTATACACAAAAAATATAGGAAATGGGGTGCAGAAAAATGGCAGCAGGTGCTCAGGATTGAAGAGTCAAATCTGAAATATTCGACAGAAGTCAGTTTGTTGGCTGGAGGGTGGTATGATAATGTGTATCGGCAGGTAACAATGAAATTTGGTGGAGGTTCCTTGCAAGTTTGGGGCTGCATTTCAGCAAATGGATTTTGCAATTTGGCCAGGATAAATAGTGTACATAGAAATAAGTAAAGAACAAGGAGTCCTGGTAGGTGACGATATGGCCCCCACAGAACTCGGATGTCAGCAGCATAGTCTGTCTGGGAGTACATGAAGAAACATGCGGTATTCATGCAAGCCTACATCTACATAAGATCTGTGGTTAGTTCAAGATTTTTGGAAAATCTCCTTGCAGAGTTCCCTCAAAAAACTGTGTGCAAACCTACCTAGGAGAATTGATTCTTTGATGCTTATTTGAAGGCATAGGACAGTCACCTCAAACATTGATCTGATTTTGATTTCTCTTTTGTTCATTCTCTTTCCATTTTGTTAATTGATAAAAATAAATGTAACCTTTTTTTCTTTTTCTTAAAAAAACATTCTTACTTTGCTGCATTTTTTCTACACCTGCCCAAAACGTTTGCACAGTACATGTATATAAATTTAAAATTATGCAAACTACTTTTATCACGCAGAATTACAGTATTTTGGCAACATTTTGTCCATTGGGAACAAAACCCTGTGAGAATGGAACCTAAACGCTAGACTGACCTACGGTAGTAAGGTTGAAAATGCTAGTCTTTTGGTGTGTGAGTGCCACCTTGAGGTTAAATCCTGAACTTCATAAATATAAACTTTGATGTCAAGTCTGTGACTATACATTTATTGCCAGAATTTATGGAGAAATTTAGCATTAATGGGAACAGTTTTTTTGGGATACTACTATGCAAGTGGTCATTATTCGAGTTTGCCTAGGGTACTCGGGTCTGCACCAAGCATCTCGTGTGATCGAGTGACATGTTCGAGTCCCCGTGCCAGCATGTTTCACGGATGTTAGATAGCCACAAAACATGCGGAGATTGCCTGACAAATACGGGCAATCCCTGCATGTTTTGTGGCTTTGTAAAAGCCACAGAGACGCGAACATGTCACTCGAGCACCCTCGGCAAACTCGAGTAATGACCTCTTGTGCTCATCACTAGATACAACAGAAAAATACCGTGCAGGCTTATTTTCAGCTCCAAACAAAGGCCTCTTGCACTTTCCTTTAATTAAACTGCTCTCAAGTATAATTAATTAAGAACATTATATCTCGTCACAAAGGAGAGATTAAATATTCTCTAAGGAAATGTTACCCCCTAAACACTGTGCAGACAGAGACTAGACCGTACTGTTACATTGCTGCTGAAGCCATCATTTATCAGGGTTAAATCTATATTATTAAAGGTAGTACTAATAATTGAATGATATATTCCGTCAACCCAACTTACCTTACACAAGCACACACTACGATTCTGCTACAACATGTACTAGGAAGCAGGGGCCATAGAAAGTAGTAGCAGGTTGGTCTTCGCAAGCTGTCTACCTGTCTGTCTGTTACAGGAGTACGGGACAATTGTTGCAAGGCCTCACCCATAGATAACCCATAATAGTTGTGTGCCCAGCAGGGATGTGATCAGCGAGTTTTCTGGAGTCTCTTCTTACAAAAATTCGATGGTCCGTAGTGGACAACCTCTTACTTCTGCAGGTACATAAGAGATGCTGGAGCTGACCATATAGACTTTTTCTTATGATGCTACAACTGATCAGAAAACAGAATATTTCATAAAATTAAAACATTTTATTCACTGTACAATAATTTACAAAAGGCTTCGTTCATAACAGCTGACTTCAAAGCAATTTTTACCAAAAGTTGGCAAATTAAATTTACACATTTTCCATTCCGCATTTATGCCGCAAGTTCTCTTTCCTTAGAATGAAGTGTAACCAAAAGCTGAAAAAACTGGCGATAAAAGGATTAAAAACATGGAGCTTAGGTGTTATTTCTTGGGTGCATCACAGTATGGCATATTGTCTAGAAGGACATCTTCCCTTGGCTGCAGAACTGGAACAAAACAAAACAAATAAGTTAGTAATGCATTTTTTTTGGGGGGGGAGGGGAGGGTGGGGTAGGAAAATACAGTTTTCAGTTGTTTTAGAAATAATGTGTATTTAAAGAGTTTAGTTACTTTCTGCCCACATTTCTAAAATGTCCTGTGTAAGCGATATTCCCTATGTGGTTCTCTGCCTTTATCTATTTCTAATTTAGAATAAGGTGCACTCCTCATAATAAATTAGCTGCATCTTATGCAGTATACAATCTAGTCTATTCTAGCAAGTGGATGGCGAAGTCTTTTACTGTAATTTACACCAGTCTCTGCCATAACTATAGTAAATTTGTCAGACTACATGAGGCGCTGCTCCTTTAAAAACTCTACCCGCTTTCTAGAAACGTAAATAAAAAAGTTGCAAATTATTATGCAAATATGTCAAGCGCTGTAGTGTGCTAACTTTTTTTTTTTTGTTTTGAAATAACAAAAAAAAAAAACTACCAAAGGGGTGATTGATACATTTCCTCCAATATGCAATTCCCACATAGTGCTCCTCCAGAAAAACATAGGAACTCATACCTATTGTATTAGAATCAGTGTGGACCCCTTGGATAACTGTTGTCCTCAACAAAACTTCAACATCTTGTCCAATTGTTATCAGCTTAAAACAAAAAAGAAAAAAAAAGGTTTCAGATGAGCGCAAAACATTTAATTTACCATTTTCAAAAAATATGGAATATGGTAAATGTGTGGTATATACAAATGCGGTAAGGGGAGCGCATCAGCAGACGATGGCCTATTGTTACACGTTTTCATGTTAAGTGTATTTTTTATATATTTTTAGATCACTATAAAATCAAAATCATTACTATTATTATTAAAACTTGCATTTTTACACTGGCCACTAAGCCTAATATTACACTCATTTACTGTTCAGACTTTTCAGCAGTCTTATTATCATTACAGACAGAAGAACAAAGGATCCGCCATTTTACAACAGGTTATATCATAGATCACCTCTTCCACAACCTTGCAAGCCAGTAAACCACTTCAGCAGAAGTGAGCGAATCAGGATCTGTCTATTGCTGCCAATGTACAAAACAGGAAGGCTTATTGGCATTTGTTAAAATTGCAAGAATTCTAACAAAAAATATATATACAAAAAGTATTTTTTTAACGCCTTTGCAACCTTGGGATTTTCAGTTTTTGCATTTCCATTTTTTGCTCCCCTTGTTCCCAGAGCCATAAAGTTTTTATTTTTTGGTCAATATGGCCGTGTGAGGGCTTATTTTTTGCGGGACGAGTTGTACTTTTGAACGACATTACTTGTATTACCATATCGTGTACGGGAAAACGGGAAAAAAATTCCAAGTGCGGTGAAATTGCAAAAAAAGTACAATACCACAGATCTTTTTTTACATTTTTTTTACTACGTTCACTGAATGCTAAAACTGACCTGCCATTCTTATTCTCCAGGTCATTACGAGTTCGTAGACACCAAACATGTACAGGTTATGTTTTATTTAAGTGGTGAAAAGAAATTCCAAAGTTTGCTATAAAAAAAAAAAAAAAAAAAAAAAAAAATGGCGCCATTTTCCAAGACCCGTAGCGTCTCCATTTTTCAGAATTTTTTTCTCGTTACGCCGTTTACCGATCAGATTAATTCTTTTTTTTATATTGATAGATCGGGTGATTCTGAAAGTGGCGATACCAAATATGTGTATGTGGTTTTGTTTTTCAATTATTTTATTTTGAATGGGGCGAAAGGGGGGTGATTTAAACTTTTATATTCTTTTAATTTTTTTAAAAACTATTTTTTTTTTCACTTTTTGCTTGCTTCTATAGTCTCCATAGGAGACTAGAAGCAGCAACTGTCTGATCGCCTCTGCTACATAGAGGTGATCAGCAGATCACCTCTGTGTAGCAGAAATGGTCCTGTGCTATGAGCGCCGACCACTAGGTGGCGCTCATAGCGATCAGCACATAACTACTGGGGTCTGTTGCAGACCCAGGGTTGTCATGCCCACCCATCAGTGACCCGCGATCACGTGACGGGGTCACCGATAGGCGGGGTAAGTGACGCGCTTCCAGCGTGGCGATGTTAAATGCCGCTGTCATAGATTAACTGTGGCATTTAACATGTTAACAGCCGCGGGTGGATCGCGATTCCACTATCAGCTGTAAGAATCAGCTGACATGTGCCCGGTTCAGTGTGGGCTCAGCTCCGGAGCCCTCACTGAACAGGGGGTGACAGCCTGTGCGTACTAATACGCCCCAGGCTGTAAAGTGGTTAAATTTTGATTTAAACCCACCCCTTTTTATACAAAAAATGTAAAATATATTTACAAGAGGACTTATCCCCAGTATTTGCATGTTAATCTGGCCACATCATGCAAGACTGGCTGCAATGCTGAATACAAAGTATTTTTGATATATTTTTCTTTAAATTTCTCCTCTCCTAGATTATATATTAGCTTCTAAAATTTAGGTGATAATTTATGACCAGCCTAACTGGGTGTTACCAGAGATTTGTCTACGGGGAATGTACTTCTTTCTCTGGATAAGCTGGACCAATTATAAACAGGAAGTGTCATGAAGGGGAAACCATGCTTCCAGAAAGTCAGAAGAACATACCTTCCCCATTGTCACATGTATTGATAGACAATGATCTCCGCTATGCTGTACTCTACATAGTAGTTGCAAAGAATCATCACAAACACTTCCAGCTTTCATTTCATAGAAGTCAGTGTGGGGGTAGGAGGAAACAGCTGAGCTGACCTCCCTATGAGAGGAGAGATGCAGGGGTATTTGCACTGAAACTTAGCTCTGCTATATTCCCCTCCTCCCTACTGGAGAGGTGAAAGCTGGGGGTGTTTGTAATCAAACTTAGCTTTGCTCTAAACCACACAGTAGGAGCAGAGAGCAGGATTGAGACCAGGGCTGTCTATCATTACGCTTCACAGGAGAAAGATTGTTCTTCTGATTTTTGGGGATGTGTTCTTTTGTTTTTCTGCATGACAACGCTTAGTCTTATGATTGGTCAAGCAATAGACAAAAACATTTGGAACGGGAGGCCTGTCAATCACCCTTCAGTGGCACGGGGAATAGAAGGCGGCGGCGCTGGGCTAGTCAGGTGTCTGGATATTGTCCACAGCTGGATATTTAAAGTTTGTTTTCGCTGAAACACTGGAGCATTTTACAGATATATATACCTGTCGATAATCGTATAGCCGAGCTCTGATTCATGCTGCCTCCATTAAGGGCAGCAAGAATCAGATGACAGGTTCCCTTTAAAAAAAAAAAAAACCTGATTTAGGTATTTAAACATTCCCTTTATGTGCAACTCTAAAGACTCTGCAGGCTATGACAATGTGGCAACTAAGCAGGCCAAAAGCCACTTGGCAGTCTATAGACATAACACTAAGGCTGTGTCACGGGGTTACCGCAACAGGTAAGAGCCGGGCTGACCTCAGCGCCAGAGGGCTCCTGCTCCAGCTCCAAGAAGAAGCACTTCTCCATCATTTTAAATGTGTTTATTTTCTTCCAGCAGAACAGGGGTTAAGTGGCCATGTTGGATTTCGCTGTTCTAACAGCTGAGTTCGGTTAGCCACTCCTTTTCCCTATATAATCTAGGCTCTGATACGAATCCTCGTCAGAGATAGCTTTTGCTGCATGACTAGGAGGGAGTGGAGTATCTAATGAGAAGGAGGTTGGGAGGAATAACTTGTGACTGGTGTCTGGTTTGTATGCGTGGTTATTCCTTATCCTTCTCCATTTTGGTTTATCTACTTCACACCCCGGTGTTTCCCTCTGTTATATGTGTGTAAATATTTTGTGTGCCTGGAGTTTTCTGTTAACCCCCGTCCGTGTTGCCCTGTTTGTCGGGTTGGTGTACTACAGTGCACAGTAGCGACCCTCTTCCCGGGGTGGGGGAGGAGATCAAGTGGAGGGCTAACTCAGGAGTTAGGGCGGAGGCCACGGCATCATCACCTTTTGAGGTATCCCGTGGATTAGGGCATGCTAGGGCGCCCCTACTGTTAGGGTCAGGGTAGGTGTCTGTTATTTCTGTGACCATTGTGGGTTTCCCTTTCATTAAACGAGGGGTACCAACAATTTTTGACCACGTGTGTACATAATTTGTGCCCCTTGGGAAACATGTACCACAGGTTGAGAAATATGGCCTAGAAGACAAAGGATCTCCAGTGATGCAGTTCAGGTAAACTAAACTTAAAACCTTTGAGCAGTAGATACATTTTCAAAGTTACTTTTAGCAGGATTGATTCAAAGGATCACCATGGACCATGAGCTCTGGCATTTTGACACAGACTATGAAGTCATACTATTCTCCTGTAAGGAAACTACTGTGATTCATTATAATAGTAAGGAAAGCACATAAGCAGTCTTAGTCATGTTCAGACTTTTGTAGTAGAATTAACATACACAGTCATCGCCAAAAGTTTTACAACTGACAGAAATTTTAGGTTTCACAAAGTTTGCTGCTTCTAAGTTTTTAGAATTTTTAGTCAGATGTTTCTAAGGTAAAACCTGATATCTGACAACTCACATGAATGGTGAAATAAAGGGTACGTACCTCAGATATTCTTTCAGGAGCACTTTCATTTCTATTCTTCCGGAATTCTTCATTGATTTTCTGTCTGGCAGCTAAAATATAAAACAGCCAATCTATAAACTCAAGAGTATACAAATGGAGGTTCATTTAGGGGTTGTATCACTATCCAATTAGGGCATATTGACTTTATAGACACAAGAGCCAATTGCCATACAGAAAAATGGCTGTCACGCAACACTACATTGCAACGGCGACAGACCAATCCTGTATAGTCAGGAGCAACAAAACAAGCCTCTGTAACAGATTAATATTGGCTCCTTTATGAGAAGTAAAGTAACAGCTCTCATTGGTCATGGAGAACATCGATTATAAGTGAATATTGAATGGATTGCTAGTGTAAAAAAGATTTATGATCATACAACAAAAAAACCACAAAAGAAATTGATAGGAAAGAAAAAGATCCTTGAATCTACTTACAGCGAGGTTTACTACTGCTTTATATTCATGTAAACCTTATTTTAACGGTGCTAAATAGTTAGACTTGTATTACATGCCTTATGCCATATGCATTATATGCCCAAGTCATGTCACTGTACAGTGCCTTGAAAAAGACGAAATTACTTACCAGTAATAGGATTTTCCAAAACCCATGACAGCACAACCTGAGAAAGGTTGTGGGCAAAAAGTCTCCCCGCATCAGTTGGGTTACAGAGCACAAGAGGACCTCCATCAACAATTATACAGCAACATAAACACCATACTAATTTTTTTTTTTTAACTATACATGCACTTCAGTCAGTGTACACCCATTATCTGTGTCTAAGCGGGAATTATTAGGGTGCTGTCATGGGTTATGGAAAATCCTATGGTAAGTAATTTTGTCTTTTCCTTTCACTCATGACAGCACCACCTGAGAAATTTACAGAGAATGGAATCTGCTTAAGGGAGGGACCACTACCTGTAGAACCCTGCTCCCGAAGGATAAATCAGTGGCCGAGAATAAATCAAACCTATAGTTCTTACAGAATGTAGGAGAGGACCACGTTGCAGCCTTACATACAGTTATATGAAAAAGTTTGAGCACCCCTATTAATCTTAAGCTTAATGTTTTATAAAAATTGGTGTTTTTGCAACAGCTATTTCAGTTTGATATATGTAATAACTGTTGGACACAGTAATGTTTCTGCCTTAAAATGAGGTTTATTGTACTAAGAGAAAATGTGCAATCTGCATTCAAACAAAATTTGACAGGTGCATAAGTATGGGCACCTCACCAGAAAAGTGACATTAATATTTAGTAGATCCTCCTTTTGCAAAAATAACAGCCTCTAGTCGCTTCCTGTAGCTTTTAATGAGTTCCTGGATCCTGGATGAAGGTATTTTTGACCATTCCTCTTTACAAAACAATTTCAGTTCAGTTAAGTTTGATGGTCGCCGAGCATGGACAGCCCTCTTCAAATGATCCCACAGATGTTCAATGATATTCAGGTCTGGGGACTGGGATGGCCATTCCAGGACATTGTAATTGTTCCTCTGCATGAATGCCTGAGTAGATTTGGAGCGGTGTTTTGGATCATTGTCTTGCTTAAAGATCCATCCCCTGCGTAACTTCAACTTTATCACTGATTCTTGAACATTATTGTCAAGAATCTGCAGATACTGAGTGGAATCCATGCGTCCCTCAACCTTAACAAGATTCCCGGTGCCGGCATTGGCCACACAGCCCCAAAGCATGATGGAACCTCCACCAAATTTTACTGTGGGTAGCAAGTGTTTTTCTTGGAATGCTGTGTTTTTTTGCCGCCATGCATAACGCCTTTTTGCATAACCAAACAACTCAATCTTGGTTTCATCAGTCCACAGGACCTTCTTCCAAAAAGAAATTGGCTTCTCCAAATGTGCTTTTGCATACCTCAGCCGACTCTGTTTGTGGCGTGCTTGCAGAAACGGCTTCTTTCGCATCACTCTCCCATACAGCTTCTCCTTGTGCAAAGTGCGTTGTATAGTTGACCGATGCACAGTGACACCATCTGCAGCAAGTTAATGTTGCAGCTCTCTGGAAGTGGTCTGAGGATTGTCCTTGACTGATCTCACCATTCTTCTTCTCTGCCTTTCTGATGTTTTTCTTGGCCTGCCACTTCTGGCCTTAACAAGAACTGTCCCTGTGTTCTTCCATTTCCTTACTATGTTCCTCACAGTGGAAACTGACAGGTTAAATCGCTGAGACAGCTTTTTGTATCCTTCCCCTGAACAACTATGTTGAATAATCTTTGTTTTCAGATCATTTGACAGTTGTTTTGAGGAGCCCATGATGCCACTCTTCAGAGGAGATTCAAACATGAGAACAACTAGCAAGTGGCCACTTTAAGTAGCTTTTCTCATGATTGCATACACCTGGCTATGAAGTTCAAAGCTCAATGAGGTTACAAAACCAAAAAAAGTGCTTTAGTAAGTCAGTAAAAAGTAGGTAGGAGTATTTAAAACTAGAAAATGATAAGTGTGCCCATACTTATGCACCTGTCAAATTTTGTTTGAATGCAGATTGCACATTTTCTGTTAGTACAATAAACCTCATTTCAAGGCAGAAATATTACTGTCTCCAACAGTTATTACATATATCAAACTGAAATAGCTGTTGCAAAAACACCAATTTTAAGAAAACATTAAGCTTAAGATTAATAGGGGTGCCCAAACTTTTTCATATAACTGTATTTGGTCGATAGAAACGTCTGCTTCTGCCAATGAGGCTGCAATGGCCTTATTGGCAAACGATATTTTATCAGGCACCTTCTAACATCTAAGGAGTAGTGTTGACCGAGTATGTTCTATTAACCCTTTCGCCGAGTATGCTCGGGCCGAGCTCAGAGTATTTACAGCTGCTCGGTGATCAGGTTAAATCGCTCCCGTGTGCATGATTTACAACTGTTTGACAGCTTTATTACATGTGAGGAATGTCTATTTCTTACACATTCCTCACATGTAATAAAGCTGTCAAACAGTTGCAAATCATGCACATGGGAGCGATTTAACCTTATCACCGAGCAGCTGTAAATACTCTGAGCTCGGCCCGAGCATACTCGGACAGAACATACTCGCTCAACCCTACTAAGGAGTGAAACTTTTCTTCCTTGAGATTCTTGGGGAACAAAAAAGAAGGAAGGACAACCTCCTGACTCCTATGAAATCTAATGGCAACTTTAGGAAGGTAAGCAGGGTCTGGTTTAAAGACAACACTGTCATCCAGGATTTGCATAAAGTGAGCTCTAACTGACAAGGCCTGAATGTCACTAACCCTAGGAGAAGGTGTTAAGGCCACCAAGAGAGTTGTTTTCAAAGTAAGGATTTTGACAGACACAGAATCTATTGGTTCAAAAGGGGAGTGGATTAGTGCCTCCAGTACCAGTTTCAAATCCCAAGGTGGAATTTTCAGGGAAACAACTGTTTTTTATCTGATGCACGATCTTAAGAATGTCATTAGCCATCTATTACTTGCCAAGTCATAATTATATAGTGCTCCCAAGGCTGAAATCTGTACTTTAAGGGTATTAATGGATAGACCCCTATCCAGTCCCGTCTGGAGAAATTCCATGTTGTAGTCTTACATCTGAGGTGCTGCGGAACTTCTTCCAGGTCCTATCATAGATCCTAGTTGTTACTGGTTTCCTACTTTAGAGAAATGTGGAGACAAGATTAGGTGAAAAACCTTGATGTCCTAAAAGTGACCTTTCAAATTCCAAGCAGCCAGTGATACCCAATAACCTGGGGGGTGACAGATTGGACCTTGGATGTGTAGATCCGGGACCTCTGGCAGCACCCAAGGATCGGTGACTAACATCAACCCCATCCATGGGAACCATGGTCTTTTGGGCCAGAGTGGTGCTATTAAAATGACTCTTGCCTGATATTCTTTGGTACTGCCGGAATCAACATTAGTGGTGGAAAAATATAAACCAGGTCAAAGTCCCATCTGATCTGAAAGACATCTACCATATGTGTATGTTCCCTGGGATTTTAGTGAGCAAAACTTCACAGGTCTGGGGGATCCCATATCTCTACAATCTGCTGAAAAACAGCTGGATTCAGGCTCCATTCTCCTTGCCTCAACCAAGTGCGGCACAAAGTTTGCCTTTGGGTTTTGTTTCCCTTTTATGTGTAACGCTGTTAGTGAAGAGAGATGGTCTTCCGCTATCTGAAAGATCTGCTCAGTTACTGACAGCAGGTCGGATCGAGCTCTTCCATGATGGTTGATATATAACACTGTCACCATGTTGTCCGATAGAATACGAAAATACGAACATGTCGGTCTTGTATTGATGACAAGACTCCACTGCATATTTCACTGCAGTTAGTTCTTTTAGATTGGAGGGCTCTAACTTTTCCTCTACTGTCCAACCTCCCTGGAGTAGCGCTTCCTCTGAACGTGCTCCCTATCCTCTTGGATTTGCATCTTTGGTTATAATACTCTGAACTGGGTTTTCCCCAAGGGACCCCCCTTAATATACACTGCTCAAGAAAATAAAGGGAACACTAAAATACCACATCCTATATATCACTGAAATATTTCAGTTGCAAATCTTTATTCAATAAAACATAAAAATGATCAATGTAAATCAAAACTAACATCCCATGGAGGTCCGGATTTGGAATGATATTCAAAGTCAAAGTGGAAACTCAAATTACAGGCTGATCCAACTTCAGTGGAAATGCCTCAAGACAAGGAAATGATGCTCAGTAGTGTGTGTGGCCGCCACGTGTCTGTATGACCTCCCTATAATGCCTGGGCATGCTCCTGAGGAGGTGGCGGATAGTCTCATGAGGGATCTCCTCCCAGACCTGGATTAAAGCATCAGTCAACTCATGAACAGTCTGTGGTGAAGCGTCGCGTTGGTGAATGAAACGAGACACGATGTGCCAGATGTTCTCAATTGGATTCAGGTCTGGGGAACGGGCAGGCCAGTCCAAAGCATCAATGCTTTCATCATGCAGGAACTGCTGACACACTTCAGCCACATGAGGCCTAGCATTGTCATGCATCAGAAGGAACACAGGGCCCACTGCACCTGCATATGGTCTCACAATGGGTCTGAGGATCTCATCTCGGTACCTAATGGCAGTCAGGGTACCCCTGACTAGCACATGGAGGGCTGTGCGGCCCTCCAAAGAAATGCATCCCCACACCATTACTGACCCACTGCCAAACCGGTCATGCTGGAGGATGTTGCAGGGAGTAGAACGTTCTTCACGTTGTCTCCAGACTCTCACGTCTGTCACATGTGCTCAGTGTGAACCTGCTCTCATTTGGCACAGGGTGCCAAAGTAGAATCTGCCAATCTTGATGTTCTCTGGCAAATGCCAATCGCCCTGTAAAGTGCTGGGCTGTAAGCACAACACCCACTTATGGACATCGGGTCCTCACACAACCCTCATTGAGTCGGTTTCTGCCAGTTTGAGCAGACGCATGGATGTAAGTGGCCGGCTGGTGGTCATTTTTGCAGGGCTCTGGCACTTCTCCTCCTGTTCCTCCTTGCACAAAGGAGGTAGCGATCCTGTTGCTGGGTTGCTGTTGCCCTTCTACGACCCCTCCACGTCTCTTGGTGTATTGGGCTGTCACTTGGTATCTGCTCCATGCTCTGCACATTGTGCTGACAGACATAGCTACCCTTCTTGCCACAGCTTGCATAGATGTGCCATCCTGGATGAGCTGCACTACCTGAGCAACTTCTGTGGGTTGTACTGCAGACACCGCCTCATGCTACTGTACCTATAGGGCTGAGAGCAATGACAAAATGCAAATGTAACCAAAACAACAGCCAAAAAGGATAAGAACAGAGAAATGGTCTGTAGTCCCCACCTGAAGAACCACTCCTTGATAGGGGTTGTCTTACTAATTGCCTATCATTTCTACTGGTTGTCTGTTCCATTTGCACAACAGCAGGAGAAATTGACTGGCAATCACTGCATCATCCTTGCTGCTGCTGCTTCGGTCTCGAGTGCTGCTGGACTTGCAGCTGCGTTTGCTGCTCCATGCCAAACATGGGCGGAAGTGCGGAGTCACCACTCTTCTGGCGGTCTTAAACCGCATTTAAATAAGGGACCAGCCTGGACAGCACCTCCCCCCCAATGGCCGCCTCCTCCGGACCTCTACCGTAAGTACTTCAACACTTCCAGGTCCCACGTCACCGGCGCACTCGTCATGCACATACCCTGGACGACGCGGTGGCCAGCAGACACACAGAGGTGCTGCTGTCGCTACCTGTGCACCAGCCAAGACCCCATGGACCCGCTATGGTACCTCCAGGACCCGCACACCAGCTCAGCAGACCTCTCACTTCTCCTAGGCGACCGGGCAGGACCTGGATAGGAGACTTCTTTTCTTCATTCCGCACCGGACAATCTATGTATTGGTTCCCATCAATGACATGAAACCAAGTGATGCGGGGCAGAGATTCTGCCCTTTTATTCTGTATGTTTCCTGTCCTTGATTGGCGGATCCCTTCTCTCAGGTGGTGCTGTCATGGGTGAAAGGAAAAAATACTTTTTCAAGGCACTGCAAGCTGCTGATTCTACTTACAATGTCTGCACTCAGGGAACATTTTGGGGACTATTTATAGTCTAAGGCAATGTTCAAAATGCCATTTCTTACAGGGAAAGGTAAAGTACGTTTTCATGGATCAGTCAGCAGGTCCTATTCATTCTGGCAGCGCTAATTGGGGGAACGCTGCTGTAGTTCTTTAAAAGTGAAGTTCCACCTTAAGGCCTCCTTCTCAAACAATGTGTGAATGTTATGAAGTTTTTTCTCAGTGTTGTTTTTTAATAGCAACCTGACAGAAGACTCATGCAGCAGTGCATGTTTTACTCTGAAAGTTTCTTCAAAGAAAACATACTCTGAAGAGTCAGCTGAGTGTCGAAGATGCAGTGAACTTGCCCTAAACTAGTTTTTTTCAGGCACATAGTCCTGGTCGGCTTTTCAAAATAGGTTTACTCTGAAATACCATAGCCAGTGTCTGATTCGTGCTGCCTGTGATTTGGGCATAATGAATCTACTGCAGGAGTAGGCAATTAATTTTCCCAAAGGGCCACATGAGAGACAATGACTGTTGCTAAGAGCCGAACCAATAGGCTGAAATTATTTCTGCTCAATATTAACATAATTATTTTGATGAATATTAGTTGTATGACTTAATATTGATCAGAATTAAGTATGCTGACAGCCCCCTATATACACCATAAGAGCCTGCACACAGCCCCCTATATACACCATGTAATCTGCATACAAGGGGTCATGGGACCGGCCGATCGCACTAGAATCGTGACAGCATGCACATATGGCAGTCTGCAGTCACATAGAGTAACTGCAACCTTTTGCCCCAAGCCTGGGGAACCTCTTTTATCCATTATTTGGCATCTGTATGTCCGTTTTTTTAACAACTCTATTTAATACATCCACAATATAAAAAAAAAAAAAAAGAAAAAAAAAAAAAGTGAAAGGCCAAATACAGTTTTCTATTTTAATAATAGCAATTGCGCCATTAAAAAACAATGTCATATAAGCAGTGTCCATAGAGGACCCATTTTTTATTTGCACCAATGGAGTTTAATGGGAGAGTTTGATCTGAAAAATAATCAGAATAGTGCATGCTACGTGTCCACGTCCTTATGTAAAAGAACAGTCACGTGCATTGGTTTCTGTGCAGATTGTTTGGCAAATGGAAACATATAAATGGAAAATACGCTCGTCTGAATGAGCCCACTTTTTGACATGTGTGAATCAGAAGTGTCAAATTGAATCCTCCAGTTGCATAAAAAAGGCTCAGTGGAATAAAGGGGATCTCACTGTTGGAACATCCCACTAAAGCCAGTTTTACCAATCAACAACCCACAGATATAATTGTACTAGCCGATTGAGGGAGGGTAGAGATAGGAGATGCTCTGACAATGTGTGGCATTGAGCCAAAAAGATTGTACAGAGTTTTTTTATGACAGTGCAGAGGCCACAACCCATTTGTCCATAATAAATAATAATAATAATAATAACATTATTATTAATAGTAATAAGAATAATAATTTTATTTATATAGCGCCAACAAATTCTGCAGCACTTTACAATTAAGCCTTGGCACAACTGTCAGTTTACGATGAAATCCACAAAGATGAACATAACAGAAAGACATGGTGTACTTAGTAATTCTTGCTCACCGTCTAATGCCCGCACATCATTCTGGAACACGTGTTGTCTTGTTCTGTGCAGGGTCTTGAAAAGCTTCAGAACCTAATACATTTATAGGAAAGAACAAGTCTGATCATTGCGGTTGGAAAACTGTGTAGGCAACATTAGGCCAATGCACGGTAACAAGCGGGCTACTCACTCTAGCACAGGGTTCCCCAACTCCAGTCCTCAAGGCCCACCAACAGGTCATGTTTTCAGGATTTCCTTAGTATTACACAGGTGATAATTGCATCACCTGCACAGGCAATAATTCCATCACCTGTGCAATACTAAGGAAATCCTGAAAACATGATCTGTTTGTGGGCCTTGAGGACTGGAGTTGGGGAACCCTGCTCTAGCAGGTCCCTGCCGTAAAGCCCCAGAACCAGTGGTACAATACTGTGGCAAAATGCCCTTATTTACTGTTGTAAAAGGAACCTGCTCCAGGACCAGTTCACACACTAATGTGTCATTTTCATACCAAAAGCCAACAAATGCTGCTTTATGAATGATACTGAGTATTTGTATTGCTGTGCAGGTTATATGAATAATCAGTCTCCTTCTTCCTCTGGAAGCTAAGAAGATAATCCATTCTTCTATTCCTGCAAATAGATGACATAGCATCCGAAGGGTAAAGAGATATACTGTGTGACATCCAGAGTATGTCCTCCGTAAGAAAGCAATGCAAATATAAGGAGCTATAAGAGTAGAGACCAAGTGGGCATGTGCAAGGTTCACACCACCATCTGGCTGTAGGGATAATGCCTGACTAGCACTTTTCAGGTGGATAAGCACAAGGATATACATTCTCAACACCAGATGCAGCCAGACCATGTCAAATATAGTGAAAAATCAACATTTGCCCATGGTTGGTGTAGATATAATTTTCTGACGCGCTCACACAAGAGTGGTGCCCCCGACTTGTTAAATGGCATGTGCCCCTTATGGCAATTTGGATGGGCAGCATGGTCAGAAAGGTACTTGGTGAGACAGCATGAACAGTTGGGGGGGTGGGGTGGGAGGGTGTAAAAAATAAGATGTGCATGGAAGAAAGGGATGAAGACCATGACTATGTTCTGCCATAGGCTGCCAGCCAAGAGAAAGCAGTGGCTGTACTGGCAGATGTTGTGCATTACTGCGGAGAACAGCATTACCATGCTACAGTATGAGGTGGGGTGGGGAGACAGCATACTGGGAGTCCTCTCCCCAATAGTTATGCAGACTGTTGGCACCAACATCACCGCTGAGAAGCTGCGGGTGGATAACGCTGGTGTGACAGCAGCTGCAGTAAGTCACATAGGTCACTGTGGTGCCAGGGCAGCACAAGCTACAGGACTCTTCTATGAACGGGCTGTAATTTTAGGCAAAACTGAGGAGAATCCTCTGCATCCTGCCCCAAGCTCTGCCCTAACCCTGGCAGCCAGTAATAGATCATTGCTGGATACTAGGAGGGAGCAGGGCGGGTTGGTCAACCACAGCGCGCACCTCCTAAGGCTGCGGGCATATTTCCTAGGGCACGCATACCACAGGGTGGGAAACCTTGATCAATGCAATGAATATGATATTTAGGGTATGTTTGCATGGTAAATATCCACTAAGGACTTATTTCAGCAGAAAAAAAGCTGTGCCCATGTCCGATTCTCTCCTCTGACTCTGACCAAGGAAAGAAAGAAAAAAGTAAAAAAAAAACCCGCACATGTCCAATTTGCATCCGTAAATTAGATCGCAGTCGGCCATGCAAGTAAATAGGTCTCTCAAACACATCGGACAGCACCTGGATGACATCAGAGTGCGCTGCAATTTTCAGATTGAAACAATTGAGAAATGTTTTCACCCCCCCCCTCTCCACATCTGACACAATTGGATCACACTGTGATCAAAGGGTGATTAACACAACTGGACCGATGTTCTCGGATGAGAGAAGACATGGTGGTGTGACCCTGGCCTTAAGGCTGATTTCACATCCACAGCATTGAGCGATGCTGTGTGGAAGAGATGTTGGGATACACCGGGGACATCACCACCTGTGGGAATGAAGCTGTCACCAGTGAGGAGCTAGCAAGCATGTAAGAGACCCCAGACCTGAGGCTGAGAAATGCTGCGGCCACATCCAGAGCCATCCATGGGTGCACATGGCTGCACCTCACAGCAGCACAACTTGGGGGAAGGGAACACGCCTCTGAATGACGCTCTGCAGCAGCTAAAGGGATCGCACATTATCGAACAATCCAAGCTGAATCAACTCAGGACCCCAAGTAAAATAAAAAAGTTCCAATCTGCAGCCGCCCCCATACCAGCGATGTTGGTTCCATTGTTCAAGGAGAGTGAAATGTTTTTTTTTTTTGGTCAAATGACGGCTGCAGCCAATCAGCGGCCACTCATCAGCTGCAGGTCCTTAAAGGGGTTTTCCCACGAAAGAAAGTTCATTTTAAAAATTGGCTGTGTCCGACTGTGTATGGAACATACCACATCTCCTGGGCAGGGGAGGACGCAAAAGACAATACAGACATTACAGCAGGGATCGCAGGGGATTCATTTCATGAGGTAAAACATTTCACTGCCTGTTGTTAAACAATATTTTACCTCACAAAATGACTCCTCTGCGATCCCTGCTGTAATGTCTGTATTGTCTTTTGCGTCCTCCCCTGCCCAGGAGATGTGGTATGTTCCGTACACGGTCAGACACAGACAATTTTTAAAATGAACTTTCATTCGTGGGAAAACCCCTTTAATATTCCGCCAGGGTGGGCGTCCGCTGTGATGACATAGTAAGAGCTGCAGCGGACGGTGATTGGCTGCAGCCGTCACTCTCCGGGAACAGCCGCGCTGGAATTAAGCCCCTATGGGAGGCGAGAACAGGTTTTACTTTAATTCGGGTCCTGAATCAATATGTGCAGCCTGACAAAAAAAAAAAGACAGGATTGAAACAGTTAACCTTCATATGTCATAAGTGTATTAGGTATCCAATTGTATACCGGTCCTCCACCATGAGCCCACCCCGCCCGCACTACAGAGCCTGCAGGACACCACTCACCTTCATCCTGCCATCCATGCCCTCACATCCTCCACCAGGTCAGAAACTTCAGGTTTCTCACCAATCACAGCTCAGTAGAATAACCACGCCCCTTGTTGCGTCGTGTGCGTGACTCGTCGGGCGTCATTTTGGAAATGGGAAACTCATAAATATACGCTATATATTCCAGTCTTGCCCAATTCCAAAATGGCGGATAGGTGAGCTCCCAGTGACGACATTGGCCAGCGCCGACAAGTCGCAGGATTAGGAGCTGTCAGTTACACCATAGACACGCCCCCGGGTCCTGTGTCAGTCTCCCGGACTGCAGTCATGGCGGACGAGATCAGCAAAGCCCAGGCGGCTCGTCCTGGTGGTGACACCATATTCGGGAAAATAATCCGTAAGGAAATCCCGGCCAAAGTCTTCTATGAGGACGATCAAGTACGTGGCGTGCAGCCGTGTGCATGAGCAATCCTGGGGGTCCTGGCAGTAACACGTGTTCGGTATGAGACAGTGTGAACGGTGCTTGATGTAGGCGATCACATATGCCGCAGCTGTCAGCGAGTGATGTGCACATGGCCTGAGCCATCACATTAAAGCACGTTCACACAGCAAATTTGTTGCAGATTTATCTGTATTTTCAGAAAATGCTCTTCTGTTCCATGCTGGTTTTAAAGCAGATTTGCACCACAAAGCGTGAGATCTGTGATGAACTACATTAACCTTTTAAAGGCATACTCGCAAATCCCATTCCCCTGAGATAGGGGAGAACTTCTCAATCGCTGGGGGTCCGATTACTGGGAACCCACCGATCCCGAGCTTCTGATCGGAGGAGTGATCAGGCATGAGCACTGCAGCTCCATTCATTCTCTGTGACTGCTGGAGACACAGGCTGGCCTTCTCCACTCCCATAAGAATGAATAGAGCGTCAGAGTTTATCAAGGATCACTTCAAAAGCTCCGGATCGGTGGGGTCCCAGTGGTCGGACCCTAGTGATCTTATCCCCAGGATAAATACCATGATCATTTAAAAAAAAAAAAAAAAAAATTAAATGTTTGTTCTGTTCCTTTTCTAAGGATCTCGGCTTTTAGTTGAGATGAATCTGTGCTGCACTTTATGTACATGCTCAGTAGTGAGCCCGGGCTGTGGAGTCGGGAGTCAGAGAAATTGAGGAGTCGGAGGTTTGGCCCTGGATGCCATGCTCTGATTAGGGTGTAGTTAGATGGCTGTATAAATCGGACTGCAGTGCGCGGACTGGCCGGCGGCTCTCCTGACCTGACTGTGACCGCTTCACATATTGCTATGCAGCTGTCACACTCAGAGCCGCGGCCAGTCAGATCATTATGGTCCAAACTCGCTCTGATTTATACGACCGTCTGACTGCGCCCTTAGTGAGAGAATTGTGTGACCTGATCGACTACTGCGGATATATTTTGTAACATGTGCATAAGATTTATTTAACCCTTGCCGAAGTCAGTTTTCACCTTCCTGACACAGCCCCAATTTTCAAATATGACGTGTCACTTTATGTGGTATAAGAAAGCAGGAGATAAGGTCCTGGATGGCAGGTTTGTGCTATGAAGATAGTTTTTATATTGACTGGATTTTGGGTCCAGGATTTAGGAGCGACAAAAAGATCCTGGATGGGAAAGGTCGCTCCCATACTCCAGTCTGGTTCTTACAGGTCTAATAACAGGCAGCTGGGAATAGCTCAGCAAGCAGATGGTGCTGTGTTGGAGCTGGAGAAAGACCATTTATGGTGGATACTCTATGCAAGAGACTGAGAAGTGCTTGTAATACCAAGATGGTGAGGCTGATTTACTTTGCCTTACCCAGAGAATGGACTATTTTGTTGGTCATTTGTGCTAAAGAAAGGCTGGTTTCATTTTTGGAGCTGTAAAGTTTATGAAGGACTATATACTTGATGTTGTTTTGATATAAAAAGCCTGTGCGTATCCACGCGTCTACCAAAGGGCTGAAATCTCCACAGTGGTAATAATTCTGGAATGCTTCTTCCAATTCCAGTGATTCTGAGATTGTGTTTTCGTGACACTATGGTCCTGATTCATCAAGACCTGTATGAACAACAGCGTGAGGGGACGTGTTGGAGACTGAGGCGCATGTGTCTGAAAAGTGATGTGCGTCTCGCCACTAATATCTTCCTGCAGTCAGAGGATCGTAACTGGCCTGAAGATCGTAGATTCGTAACATCTTGTCATGAATTATTTGAGCTATGGCGTCACACCCCCGTTCCACCCCAGCTCTGCCTATGTTGAGAGCTGGTCAAACCTAGCGTGACGTGAAAATGCCAATAGTCGCAAATTTGTTGCCCATCAATTTTGTCAATAGATTTACACCAAAATTCTGGTGTAATTGCTTTGATGAATTGGGCCTTTGTCTTTCATATAAGACAAATTTAGGTTGATAAGATTTAGTTATGAAATTATTGGAAAGTTTTATGCCTTTAAGACAGATTGTCATACCATGCAAAATGGTTAAGGGGATGCTCAGAAGCTAATGTTGAGTTTCAATCCTAAATGGCTTTTTATTGTAATAAACTAATTGTTTTTCTAATATACTTTAATTAAAAAGTCCCTACCGTTCCCTCTCATCTCTAAATGCTTTTTTTTTTTTTTACCTACCTGTGTGTTAATGACATCTCATTGGAGAAACCCCAGTGCACTCTGGGATACTCAAATAAGACGTCTTCTCTGGGCAGAAGCCGCAGTCACTGCTGCTGCTTTTGTCCCTACCCTGAAACAAAGCGCCATCAATGACACGTCCGCTTCAGGGGATGGGCTAGTCCCAGCTCTGAGCATGCTTTGCTTGTTAATTCCAACAAATGTTTAGTATGAGCTCTATTGCCACTGTGCGATATTTATTTTTTTCTTCAGTTTTTTTATGGCGTGCCAGGAGCCATAACTTTTTTTTTTTCTGTGACACTCATATGAGGGCTTGTTTTTTTTCCAGGATAAGTTGTTTTTGTCAATTGCATCATTTTGTGGAACATATAAGTTATTCAACTTTTATTAACTCCTGTGCTTGTACCATCCCTTGCAGTCACCTCCATTATGGGAGTACAGTTACATCCATTTGTTGGAAGGGGGGGGGGGTGAACATGGGTAGATCAAATAGATCCAGCCTTCTTTTCAATGCACAGTGTCAGTGCACTTCTTCGCCGGCTTTAATGACAAGTGGTAAGCTGGAAAGAGAGTGCGCTTTGTAAGGAGAGAATGCTTCAAACAGGGACCACCCCCACCCTCAAAAGTAACATTCAATTTGGAGGCGGGGCTAGTCTCTGCCATTTCTGCTTTCCACATTTTCTCCTTACAATGCTCAGTGTGCTCTCTTGATGGCTCGTCACTTCTTAGTATAGCCAGTGAGGGAGTGCACTGTCACTGTGCATTTAAAAGAATATTGAAGGATCTGCCTGATCTAACCCTTCCCATAAATGAACATAACTGTACACCCAGATTGCAGGTGATTTCCAGGGATGGTACAAGCACAGAAAGTAATAAAAGTTTAACAAGTTATATGTACCACAAAATGATGCCATTCAGAGAAACCAACTTACCCTGGAAAAGAAACAAGCTCTTATCTACTGTCACCAAAAAAATGATGGCTCCTGGAATGCCATAAAAAAGTAAGTGTCATGAAAGTCAAAACTTGCTGTGATGATGCCTAGGGGTTGATATGTATTTTACAACATATCTAACCCTTACTATACAGATTTAACACAAATCCATGCTATGAAATATGCATTGTGTGAATGGACAAGTATACACCCCACTTGCTGTACTACTTTACAGATATTCTGTCACCTGTGCCCATGTAACTTGATTTTGGTTACGTTTTAGAAGGATCCCTTCCCTGCCTACTTATTTTGAAAACTAACTTGGAAACGTTCAAAGTTCAATGTTTCCAAGCTTTACTTCTTGGTGTAAAACATTTACAGACCAAAGCAAGTCTGTTTTTAGTGAATGTTTGTTTTATAAGTAATCATATTTTTTGGGGAATTTTTTGCTGTTCCTTTATTTTTGCTGGCAATGTAATAAGACATTGATAACCGCATATTAGCATTCTCCTTGACAATGGACTGTGTACAAGGATGGCCATTGACGAGAAAAATGTTAAGAGCCAGTTGTGAATTAATTAAAAGGAACCTGTCTCCTGATTCACGGTACCCAATCTGCGGACAGCATGAATCAGAGCTCGGCTGCATCATTTCATCCAGATATATATTGCGTTTCAGAGAAAATACTTTAAAGATTTGGTCAGGGATCATGTCCGGACTAGCCCGGTTCCACCTACGGCGGACTCTTCCCAGCAACGCTGGAGGTGTTTGACAGGTCTTTCCATCATGTCTACATAGGGAGAGATCTTTAAAGTATATCCTCTCTGAAACGCTGCAGCGATTCAGAATAATCTATACATGGTTGCATTCGTGCAGCCAGGCACAGATTTATTCTGCCAATAGTTTTAGCAGCTAGCATCAGGCGACAGATATAAAAGATGCTCCAGAATTGTTATACAAGAGTTTTTTCTAAAATCATAGCATTTTCTGGCTACAAAAATTTGTTACTAAAGTGATTTTCCTGCTACTTTACAATATTTCGCCATGCAATCAAATGATTGTGTATTACAGGGTGATTCACTCTCTACTTTACCTGAAAAAATTGCTTTAACTCCTAAAAGAGATGGTCAATTGTACTGGAATTTGGACTGTACATACCTTGGTTCATGAGAGATTAATAGTTTAAAGCTGATTGAAACTGTCGCATCCAAGCACGCCTGCACACGCCATTCCATATTGTTGAATGTATTCCACAGTCTGGGGTCATAGCCTAAATTTCTCGCTGTATGTTCTCTCGGAGCGCCTGTAATGTTCGCGGCTTGTTACTGTACACTCTACCTTTCAAATGGCCCCAAAGGCCAAAATCCGGTGGTGTTAAATCAGGCGATCTTCGTGGCGACAGGCCCTTGGAGGTGACGCTGTCATCTTTCTGGATGAAGCGGCATCTCGTGAAGCGCATTCGGGTTCTCAGCTGCCGAAATACGGGTGTTTTGTGAATTAATCTAGCCACATAGGTGAAACCAGGCTTCGTCAGTGTACCACGTATAGTCCAATATGTTTTATTTCTCAGCAATGATGGTCTTGAACGACTGACAATGACTAATTCTTTTCTCTTGATCGGGCCCTTTAAACTTCTGTATGACAGTGACTCTGTACGGGCGAACACAACTTTTCTTGGCCGCTTGTTGGCATGTGGAATATGACAAAACTGTCTCAAAATGAAAACACGCTCCTCCAAACTGTTAACAAATGAGGAAGGAATTCTTCAGGAGTGAAATGCGGGCACCACACATAGACTACCGATGCGTAGAAAGGCAAGTCTATCGGTGGGACGACAAGTCGGCGAGACCACTCAGCATCAGCATGTTTCTCATCACTGAGATTCGTTGCACTCTCACTTCTGAACCAAAGTATGTACAGTCCAAATTTCAGTACAGTCGACCATCTGTTAGAAGTTACAGCAATATTTCTGGGTAAATTAGCGAGTGAATCACCCTATACTTTCTGGTACAGTCACCCGATGGTGCCATGAAGTTGTGCCCTGCTGATGGACATACATTAACCTATCAAGTACTTACCATGTGCAGCAGACAGTCAGTCTAATCACCAGTGCAGGCCTGCGTCTATTGACTGACCCCAAGAAAAAAAAGAAATCCTAAAACAATTTAGAATACACATTTATATTGTACCTATTGGAAAGCCCAGTCCTTTGTCTCAGCAGGAAGGATCTACTCCAAATTATCGAGTTCTCCTTCACACACTTTAAAATTCTTGCAAAAAATGCCATTTGTTTCATAGTTGTTAGTTGTTTTTTTTAAGGCTTTTTGGGCATTTTTAAAACTATAAAGAAGCCTATGGGTGAATGCAAAAACTATCCAGAATATGAAAAAAGAAAAATCAAAACAATTTGCCGTGTATGTAGATTTTTCAATACTTCACTGTGGTTCTCACCAGAATTCACAATACAAACAGCATACACTGTTAAATAAGTCTTATACCCGATGAGGCTGGTATACTTACTATGAAAATTAATGTCAGAAAGGCTTAAAAAAATAAAAATCCATATTTTAGAAGTTTGCTTTTTTAATATGTAAATGCTCATTTTAGTATTAGAGAAGTACGTCTTAAAGGAAATCTGTCATCCCCTGGCACTTATCTGACCTCTAATATGGGCATACAGGAGATAGAAATGTAAATCTATACCTACCTGTATGCCTCATATTAGAGGTCTAGTTGCTGTAAAATGTCTTTTTATTCAGTCAATCAGTCAAGTTTCTGATGCTGTGGAGCTGGGGTCTGGAAGAAATCCCCACCTCCTGTGGTAATTATAATGTTTCTCCCCTCCCCTGCATGTCACAGTGCCCTGTGATGTGCAGTTGCAGCAGCCAAATCCAGGCACTGTGACATGCAGGGGAGGAGGGAAACATTGGAATTACCACAGGAGGCAGGGATTTCTTCCAGTCCCCGAGACTGGAATACATCATAAACTTGTAGGAATAAAAAGACATTTCACAGCAACAAGACCTCTAATATGAGGCATACAGGTAGGTATAGATTTAGATTTCTTTTTTCTTTTTTTTAATATATAATATTTATTAGAATTTTCATGAAACACAAATAGTCCAGTTTAGAGAAGGTGATCAAGTACCAGTACGCAGACTGGGCAAACATTGTTAATATTTGTCGATTTAACTGGAATATCAAGAAAAACAAAATTTGAGAACAAAAACAAAATACACAATACAAGATTGACAACCTTTTTCAGTTTTTAACTAATAGTCAAACATAAAAGATAGCTGATGTTGTAATTATTTAATTAATGCCATCAAGAAAACTATTTTTTTTCCCTCTCCTTCCCCTTTTTAGGTCAAACGCAGAAGACCCAGGCTATCCTTAAGATTGATTTTACAGTTCTATCACTTGTATGCCCATATTACAGGTCAGATAAGTCCTTGGGGGCAACAGATTCCCTTTAAATAGGAATTTACAGCCATCCTGACAAGGATTATTTTTAGTAAATGCGTTGGCTTCGTAAAGTCTAAGGGACTTATTTAATAATGAAATCAGTTAGTATTGTGAAATCTGGAGACAGATCTGCTTTATAGTTAAATGGCTGTTTGACTGTAAAGTTTTAGAACTGCACGAAAAACACATTTCTCTATCACACCCCTTTCCTGTGTCATCTGCTATTGGGGGAAGACCCCAATACACGTTAGGAGGTTGGCCTGTCTCTCTGATTTTGATGGTTTTGGCTGACGTTCTTTTCACGTATGGTCATCTTTTCACAATATTCTGATTCCACCAAGCACATGGCTCTCTCTGCCATAATCTTCCCCAGTCTGGAGCCTCTCACTCCTTTCCGACCCTGCTCTTTGGTGTGTGTTCTTGGTTCTGATCGTCCTATCCCTGTACTGTATGAGCACTGGGCACCTCGGGTTTTATCATTATTTAATGTGTCTTGATTTTCTTCTTTTGTAGTGTATCGCTTTCCATGATGTCGCTCCGCAAGCGCCAACACATTTCTTAGTGGTTCCTAAGAAGGCCATTAGCCGTGTTTCAGAAGCGGATCCTGCTGATGAAGCTGTAAGTGAAAGCTTGTTCTGATATTGATTAATAGCCGCGCTCTCTTGGCCCGTTGAGGATTCATCGCCTCCAGCCGTTCACATAGCGGAGGACCACATTTACTTTCATGTATTCTGTTTCAACCGGGAGCAGAAAAGAAACCCACAGCTGGGAAGACAGTTTGTTTTTTAACTTAAAGAAGACTCGAATCTGTCTCACACTGTGTTGCTGTAGGAGAGCAAGAGAGGAAATGTGATTTATTAGACCGAGAAGTTCCAAAAGTCAATCTCAGATACAGCAAATCGAGTCTCTTCTCTGCATGTGAGCAAAGATACATGGTAGACCGTGGTGGAGCTGCAGGTGTAAAAGGAGTTAGCCACGCATTTAATGTCCGGGAATAGTTAAACTCCTTAACGCTAAATGACGTAACTGTACGTGAGTGCTGGGGTCACCGAATGTGGAGGGGGCTCCTGAGCTGAACTTCCTCCGCACAGTAGATGTTACGTAGGCTGCATCTCCCTTTCTCCCCATTAAAAATAAAGAAACTAAAAAGGCATTATTTTATTTAATTAATTATCCTAACCGGTAAATTCCGTAAACCCCCCCCACCCCCAGAGAATCAAAAGGACAGAATTGTAAGGTTGTTTCTTTTTGTTGGTGGGTACATACAGTGTCACGGTATCAACAAGTGATGCCCGAATAGATTACTTGATAGACACCTCTCCATTACTAACACCAGGGCTTGATCTCAGCTGTGTTTTTGGATCATTCATAGTGAACATCAACCCCAAGCCCCATTACCCCGATTGCCACCGCACCAGGGCAATCGTTGGGAAAAGCAAAGGTGAAGCGCCGGAATTGGAGTATCTCGTGTGATGCTCCACTTCTGCGGCGACTGCGGGTTTGTATTTTTAGGCTGGGAAGGGCCTAATAACCATGGACCTTCCCACCCTGATAATATCCGCTCACAGCTGTCTTCTTTACCTTTGCTGGTTATCAAAAACAGGGGAGACCCCACATCCTTTTTTCATTTATTTATTAACTTGTTAATAAATCTTTGACGTAATGGGGGGGACCCCAGGTAGTTTTTTTATTTTTTTTCATTTATTAGGTTAATACATGTACTATCCCCTGCGATCCCCTACTGTAATGTCTATATTGTCTTTTGCTTCCTCCCCTGCCCAGGCGCTGTGGTGTGTTCCATACACGGTCAAACACAGAAAATTTTTTAAATGAACTTTTGTTCGTAGGAAAACCCCTTTAAGTATTAAAAGAAAAAAATATTGTGGCATTATTGGGTTAAAGTCATTTTTTTTCAAAAGGTTCCTGCTAGTGATGAGCGAGTATGTTCGGTTAATCCTTTCGGCGAGTATGTCGGGCGAGTACCTTCAGCGTACTTGGTGATATGTTTGAATCGCTCCCGTGTGCATGATTTGCGACTGTTTGACAGCTTTAATACATGTGAGGAATGCTTGCTTCTTAAGCATTCCTTACGTGTATTAAAGCTGTCAAAACAGTCGCAAATCATGCACACGGGAGCGATTCAAACATATCACCGAGTACGCTGAATATACTCTGTTCTCGCTGAAGGGGTTAACCGAACATACTCGCTCATCACTAATTCCTGCTGTTGTGTTTTTCTTTTTCTTTTTTTTCTTTTTCTTCTTTACAGGACTTGTGATGTGTCAGGAAAAAGCATCTATAGCTAAATGCCAGGAAACAGACATAAAAATTGTTTGTTCCACAAAAAATAAAAATAAAAGGGCAATTGCCCCACCTCCTTTTTTTTTTCTCTCTTCCCTTTTGGCAAACCGTTGAGGTTGTATCATTTTGAGTCCTTCTGTTTTGACATAATGTCTGGTGAAAATGGTTATGTAACCTAGTCTTTTAAGGGAATCTGCCAGTAGAATTAACCCTAATCCTAAACAGTCTATATGAGCATGTAGGTCATAGGAAGCTGAATAACACGATACCTTAATAACTGCAATCTGATGTCTTATTCCTGAGAAATCCATGTTTTTCTTACATGTAAATGAGCTGTTCAGAACTATGAGTCAGACACTGATCTGTATGAGAATCGGCCTCCAGAGATTATTATAATTTACAGGGTGTTACCAGTGAGAGACATGTAGACTAGGAGAGCAGACTGTCTGTCATTACATGTCTCGCTCTGGTAACCAGGGCTGTGGAGTAGGAGTCGGTGTCCATTTTGGCGGAGTCAATATAAAATGGACAGACTCCTAAAATATATAATAAATTGGGTACAATTCAGGATGTGCTGTAAATGTTTTCATAAGAATTTGGGAAAGTTTATGAAATGTCCTAGAAATGTCTGTTCTGCTCCTCATCTAAGGATCTCTGCTTTTAGTTCAGATGAATCTTTATGTACATGCTCAGTAGTGAGGCAGGGCTGTGGGGTCGGGAGTCCGAGGTTTGGCTTAAACATATTTCCAGTACAGAGACCTCTGCACATATCATGGAACATGGCCAGAAGAAACTCCTATAGAAGTAAATTAGGGATATTATGTCCAGATGCCTGCTATTATGCATAGCCATGTTTATTATAAATGATACCTATATTATTAATAATGCATTGTTGTTTCTGTTTGTACAACCTGAGAGAAATGTTAATAAACATGGTAAAAATAGTTTGCATTATTATTGATTTCAACTGAATCTTTGGTCTGAATTTACAAGCCACAATGACATGAGATGGCTTTTCCCCTTTTGAGTGGTTTGTCCTGCAAATTTCCTACAAAAGTTTCACTCTTTCCTTTTAAGCAGCATTATAGTATTAGTAGGTAAGCAATACAATCCAGCTGAATTTACCTCTTTTCTTTTTCTCTTGCCAGCTCCTAGGACATCTGATGATCGTTGGCAAAAAATGCGCCGCTGATCTAGGCCTGACGAATGGCTACCGTATGGTGGTAAATGAAGGACCAGATGGTGGCCAGTCTGTGTACCACCTTCACCTGCATGTTCTCGGAGGACGTCAGCTGGGCTGGCCTCCGGGCTAATGGCCAATGGTGTATAACACACAAACGGAAGTCTCAATCTGTCCCTTCAGATGATGCGTGTTCTCTAAATGCCAACCCAAATACATAGGCATCTGTTTAGACAAGAACTCATCTGATGTCGCATTGAGCATGGAATGAATAAATTCACCTTTTCTTCATTTTGTGGGGCTGTTCTTTTCATTTTTATCTTCTGTCCTTCAGAATCTAGGCTTTACTTTAGAGCTTCTTTTAAAGAGAATCTGAAACCAGATTTTTTTTTCTTCCCCATTTGAGAGCAGCATGATATAGGGGCAGAGAACCAGATTCCCTTCCCATGATATATCCCTTACTGGGCTGCTTGCTGCAGTTTTGATTAAAAGCTTATATCTGCTGCAGATCTAGCAGTTTTCTCAATGCTAAGCTCTGTATAACCCCGCCCACACCACTGATTGACAGCTTTCTGTCTATGCACAATGTACCACAGAATGATATCACGGTGGGGAGAGATTATACAGCACTATTGAATATGGAGAACTATATGGGAACAGGTTTACTAGTTCTTTAGTCATTATCTTTTGCTGATAAAACAGTGATTTGATCAAAACTACAGCAAGCAGCCCAGTAAGTGATAAATCACTGGAATTCGGGTCTCTGCTCTCAACTTAGATAGCAAAAACCTGGTAACAGACTCCCTTTAAATATATCATTCTGCTGCCTTCATTGAGGCCTTTTAATACTAGCATAAGCTATTTCTGAAGAGATAATTAGTAAAAAACATTTTACAAAAAGACTGTTGCATTAAGAGGAACTTGTATTCAACTCCCATTCAAAAATTGATTCAATTTTAGTGAAGTTATACATTACTGTACAAAAATTTTAGGCAGGTGTGGAATAAAAAGTTACACAGATTTTAAAGAAACTCAGCAGGAAGGTTGTTCCAAACATCTTGGAGAACTCACCACAGATCTTCTGTGGATGTAAGATTGCAGAAATCCTTCTGTCTCTTCACGTAATCCCACACAGACTTGATGTTCAGATCAGGGCACTGTGGAGGCCATTTCATCACTTCCAGGAGACTTCTCTTTCTTCTTTATGCGGAAGATAGTTCTTAATGGGCTGTATGTTTGAGGTGATTGTTCTGCTGCAGAATACATTTGGGGCCAGTCAGATGCCCCCCTTAACCCCTTCACGACATGTGACATATTTAAGTCATATGTCGTGTCCCTGGCTTTGATGTGGGCTCTGACCCTGAGCCCGCATCTTTCCCCGCACATGACAGCTTATTTAATGGGCTATTTTTACACCTATAAACAACTGATGAGGTAGAAAAGTTTATTTCAATACTTTGTCTCCTGACTGGTAGAGAAGTAAGATGAGTGGTATTAGTCATGTAGTAATACGTGTAAAAAGTGGGCATTTCTAGTGATTTATTCCTACATTGCATTTCAGGATAGAACAATGATCATGGCTGCACAGCGCTGCTGTTGGAAACCTATTTAGAGAAACCTGTGAGGGACACTAACCACACTGGGAATAGAAAGCATTGGAGAAAATATTCCCTTTATAGGACTTACAAAAACAATTGCAATTCCCAATTTATTTTTAACCTGGGCGAACACCAACCACAGAGGTGTCTACGTGAGATCAGTATATGGCTTTTCAATTCCCATCTTCTAATTTTATGGTACTTATAATATCGACTGCAATTCAGACTACCCTGATCACACAACGGTTTCTGCTTGGCTCGGAAGTTAATTTAGAAAGCACTTCCAGTCCTTACAGAAAACTGTGATTTATCTGGGCTGTATTGTGGTTATGTGGTGCAGAAGACGACTGAAATAGTGTGAATTACAGGAGAAGGTGGCAATTCGTAAGTATATGACCACATTCACAGTGTACAGCATACCTATTACAAAGGGACTATGTCCTAACATTTTTTTTGGGGGTGGGGGGGGGGGGGAGTACAACTTTAATGGCTTCAAAAAAGGCAGCCTGACCCCATTAGGAGCTGACTAATAGCATTTATCAGAGCTGTGCTCTTAGTGCTGCTGTTAATTTATTTCTGCTGTCAATCTCCTAAATAGGGCGGTTGCACTGACGGTGTACCTTGCAGGCGGGGGCCTGTTGAAGGCCCCAGTTGGTTCTTCTGAGAAAAATAGCCACAGGCTGAGCTTCATAGGAAACCACAATTATCAAAATTGTCAAAATAATGGTGACTGGGTATCTTCCAGTGAGGCTGAGCGCACGCCATTATTTCTTGACAGCAACTGTAACAACAGCAACTTCACCAGGTTGGGACTATGCCTGTTTCCTTGATACACAATCAGGGATAGATATCTGCCTATGTGACTGAGAAGGAGGAAGAGGAGGACAACTTGAGCCTTGCTCAGATTGCTTGACATTTTGTTTTTCCAAATAAGCAGGTAATGTTGCTTCATGTGCTGAATGAGAGCCGTAGTTCCTCGTCTTTAGGGGGAAGATTGAAACTGCTGCTCTCACTGGTGTAATGCAGCGACTTGCTGGCATTACGGTAATGGTCCAGGATGTGTTTTACCTGACCATTACCTTCCCCCTCAGGTGACTGGTCACATGACTCTGACATAGCACAGGTCCTGCACGCACAGAATGTCTGTCTGATCACATGACTGTGACATCAGCAAGGTCCTGTCAGTATGTGTGTGTGTGCACGGGATGCATATATAAACCCTGCTTGATGGGAGACAGGTGTGTTCGGTGTGTTAGGCGTGAGGCCTGTTCCCCGTGTGTGTGGGACACCGTGATACAGTGAAGCCTGGCAGCCTGAAAGGTCGAGGCTGGATCTTGTGTGGATGTTAGTGGCCTTGGAAGGCAGCGGCTTTGGAGTGAAGCCTGGTACCTGAAAGGTCGAGACTGGATCCTGTGTGGATGCTAGTGGCCTTGGAAGGCAGAGGCTTGGTGAAGAGTCCGGAAAGGCGCAGACTGGATGTGTGTGAGTGAAACATCCCAGTAGCCTTAGAGGGGACGAGGGCTGGAGACCCCCACCTGGGAAAGCCTTAAAGCCACAGTGGTGGCGGATTAAATGGACTGCAGCAACTGAACCCGGCAAAGGTAATACACTGTGTTATATGGACACTCGTATGGACATTTGCTAAAGTATTACCTTGCTGAAGGCTGTAACCTGGGTCAAGTGGGCCGGTGTGTCACTTAGCTCGTGAACGTTATATACATACGTGTGTCGGCGGGCCACTGAGTTGGACCCGGTGAACTGTGGTTTATGAAGTGCAATAAACTGCTGAATTGAGAAATACCGGAAGGACATTGCTGGTATGCTTTGATTTACCCGGTGCCGCGAGTATCCCCCATTATGATGTCTAGCGCTGCCTTACACTGGGTTAACTATTCTTCTTTATTTTGGCATATGTAGGATATTAAGTAAAAGTAAGCAGCCTATGGCTGTTTCACGTCCATCATGATGTTTCCTCACGGCTTGACGAATTGTTTTAATAGGGTGAGTGCAGCAGTTTCAATGTTCCTGAAGTATTTATGTGACATTTGTATTTTTGCTGAGCACCGCCCTTAGACTGATGATTGATTACTTCTCCTACTCCTAAAAATACTGCCCCAGATTGTTCAAGTGTAGTAGTGCCAGCATTCCCTACATACTATGTTGGTTCCTAATCTATTCGAGACTGAACGTACATGACTTATTTTTCTGCAGCAGAGCCTGCAGACTTCCGAAGATTTGTCTGTCGCCAAAGTGAAAAATCCCACACCTGCGATGCCCGTACGTAGGACACGCAGATCAGCACTGCCCTACATTATAACATAGGGCCGAGTGCTAACTGATAAAACATCAGATGGCACTCGGCCGTGTTATACGGCAGTGTGAGTGAGCCCTTATTCACCAATTGTCACATTCATATTCTTCACTGCTGCAGTTGAACAACACATTGCTATCTGGAGTATTTGTCCAATGTTTTAGGACTTTCTCTTCCTATTTCTATTGCTGAGCTGTGAGCTCTGAAGTCCTCTTTAATCTTAAATCTTCCTAAAATGGCCTATACATTCCCCATCTAGTCTTTATACAGGCCATAATAGTCCCTTCTGATTGGCTGAGGATGGTGGACTCCCCCCTGCTAGGATGACAGAAAGACAAGGGAAGTCCACTACTCTCAGCAGAAATGTGAAAGGTGTGATGGTGATATGTTTTAGCTTTTATAGGCTATTGCAGTATTTCTGCTGTCAGTGCCTTGTTTTTTTTTTTCTAAAAGAAGCCGCACGATAGTAATGAAACACGTTGGTGACGGAGAGGGCTTCTTTGTTATAATTTTTGTACAGCAAATCCTATTTTTATACAAGTCACATCTTACTTTGGGCGAGGTGTATTATTTATTTTACTTACATAGCTCCATTAATTCCACAGCACTTTATAGACATCATCATCACTGTCCTCATTGGGTCTCAATATAAATTCCTTGTCTTTGGAGTGTGGGAGGAAACACAGGGAGAACATACAAACTCCTTGTAGATGTTGTCCTTGGTGGGATTTAAACCCAGGATCCCAGCGCTGCAAAGCAACAGTAATAACCACTGAGCCACCATGCTGCCCTGTATAAAAGATGTTTTAATTTTGTGGGCTTGAAATAGGTCACCTTTCTCCAATCACCTTCCACGACAGCATAGGAGGATGTCTCCGCCCTAATGGGGGACAGGAAGCACAAAGAGGTTCAAAAAACCCCTCCCACCTCCACATTGCCAGTGTCTTTCCTGCGCTCCCTGGTGGTGTAAAGTAGACCAGAATACTGGGACCGGAGGCCTCCCTGAGCTCTCCAGTCCTCTCTTGCTTTGCGCTCTCCCCTGTCAGCGCGACGCGGAGAACGCAATCACTTCCGGGTTGTGCGTTCCACCTGGAGCGCACGCGTTAGTCTGGGGAGCGCGCTGGACTCGTTTCCGCTATCGGGACCTGTCCTGACCCGGAAGTAGGAGGGAACACCTGTTCCTCGCTGGGTGATCCAGTCTTTTTTCTATAAAGACCCGATCTGAAGACCTCAGTGGTGAGTACTGCTCCTCCAGTTGGGATGTCTGCTTCTACTGATCCCAGCGTTACTCCGGTCACTGTGAGTGTTCTAGGGTCGGGTCAGTAAACTGTGTCCCAATCTTAGAGGATAGAATTATTCTTAGACTTGATCCTGCCTTCCTGCCAAAAGTTGTCTCCCCCTTCCATAGATCTCAGGAAATCATCTTACTGTCTTTTTGCCAAAACCCATCTAATAGTAAGGAACAAGAGTTTTTACTCCCTAGACGTACGTAGAGTGGTAATTCACTATCTTAAGCTCACCAAATCCTTTAGGTTGGACCAAAATCTGTTGATCCAGCCGATGGGTAGAAATAAGGGTAGAAAGGTGTCGAAAAACACAGTTTCCAATTGGATTAAACAAACTATTCATATGACCCATATCAGTCAGGGCCTACCCCCTCCGAAAAAACTGACCGCTCATTCCACATGATCCATGCCAGTATCCTGGGCCGAACGTGCAGACGCTTCGATCGAGCTGATTTGCAGAGCGGCCACATGGTCCTCCATTAACAAGTTCATCAAACATTATCGACTGGACCTCTCATCAGTTCAAGACTTGGCCTTTGGCAGGAAAGTGCTTCAGGCCGTAGTCCCTCCATAAGGTAATAGATTGGTATTCCTCCTATACTGTCGTGGAAGGTGATTGGAGAAAACAGAATTAGACCTACCGTAATTCCATTTCTAAGAACCTTCCACGACAGCACCATTTCCCTCCCTGCTTCTAATTTTTTGGGGTTCTTCCTAGATTTAGAAGTCTCTATGCTATGGTGACTCGTTATAAGACACTGGCAATGGGGAGGTGGGAGGGGTTTTTAACCTCTTTGTGCTTCCTGTCCCCAATCAGGGTGTGGAGACATCCTCCTATGCTGTCGTGGAAGGTTCTTAGAAATGGAATTACCGGTAGGTCTAATTCTGTTTTTCTTCATTTTGTCACTACTCAACATTAATCATATCAGGATGCTATGGTGCATCTCCAAACACAGAGAGTGCACTTTCTTTTACAAAAAGAAACAAGCATTGAATTCAGAATTTGGATTTAGTTGCAAAATCTGCAGGTTTAATACTACCCTTGTTTGCTGTCATAGTGTTAAAACAAACAAAAAAAAGCTATTCAGGTGCTGTTTCGGTAGTATATCACAGATGTATTAATTCATAGTCACAATGAGAGGTGTTGAGACGCTACAACAGTTCACTGTATATCACTCCTATCTTCAATCTGGTACATCAGCACTGATGTAGTACACCATAATCACATTAGGCCTTTATCTATCCCTATCCTGTGAGCTCTGACCACTCCTACCCCTACACAGTACAAGCAAAAAATGGCGTTCGTTAGCTGGCTCCTTTGTTTATACTGCCTGTGATAGTCCCCCTGCTTGGTATGCTACACCCTGTGATTGTATAGCTGCAGGCTATTAGGGGGAAGCCCACTCACTGAGTGTGCTGCATCTGTGAAATGATGCTGGACATTTTTTTTTTTGCCAATCCTTTTGAATCGAATCGTAGATTGAAACTATGGAAACGCGCATTTTAGGAAATTTGACTCGAATTTGATCCTCCATGGATCAATTTTCTCATCTTTAACATCTATATTAGCTATGGGCAACATAGTGGCTCAGTGGTTAGCACTGCAGCATTACAGTGAAGGGGTCCTGGACTCAAATACCACCAAGGACAACACCTGCAAGGAGTTTGTATGTTCTCCCCGTGTTTGCATGGGTTTCCTCTGGGTTCTCCGGTTTCCTCACACACATCAAGACATATTGATAGGGAATGTAGATTGTGAGCCCCAATGGGGACAGCAATGGTAATGTCTGTAAAGCACTGTGGAATTAATGGCGCTATATAAGTGAGTAAAATAAATAAAATAGCAATGAGCAATATATTTATTCTATACTTTCTAATAATGAACAAAAAAATTTTTCTGCGAGGCACTAATTAATAGCCTATGCATAGAGTCTATATAAATAGTTACTATAGTCCCAATTCATTATTTGCTTTTTTTTTTAAAGTCGCTTTCCTTTTTTGTCTTGTGGTATTAGTTACAGCTTTTTGCGCCACATTCTTCAAAATGGTGCACTCGTTTCATGCTTGAGAATTTGGAACAAAATTAAAACCGGTCTTTTTTTCCGTCTTGACCTGTTTTTGTGACTTTTTAGTTCAAAGACTAGCATGTTTTACAAGATGAAGCAAAACTTGAGCTAAAATACTGGCATACTCAAAGATACAACAACAGAGTGGGGACTGGAGTGGAGTTGCGCTAAATTTTGCAACTTTTTTAAAAAGTTGCAATTGATTAATCAGGCAAAATCATCTGGAATCACTAAACTCCACTCAAAAACTTGACGAGCACATATAAAACGGACTTAAAAAAAGTGCATATTTCTTTTTAAAAAATATTTTTTTATTATTAGCATTGGTATGTATTAAGCATGTGTTTAACATTGGTATTGTTCATACTTTGTATCTTTCTGTTCTTAAGATTAATAGTACTTGTTGTTGTATACTAATTAATTAAACCTGATTTTTGACGTCAATGGGGAAGGTATATCAGCCAACCTTCACTATCTGTATTGTATGAGCCTGAGGAAGGAGCTGGATCAGCTCCGTAACTCGTAGTTCAAATAAAGAAGTTTTTTATAAGTTTATTTCTCTCCGTTTTTGGCAGCACTATTAATCCAAAGAAAACCTTTTTATTTTTATTTTCTAGATATATTACAGAGTATGACTGCAAGTTACTCGGTACACCAATTACACTCATTTAGAGAACCTTATCTAGCTTTTTCTGTGTACTCACAATGATAATAAAGAAGCTTGTGTTTTTAATGTATCTATTTTGAGTTGTTTAGGCATTGATAATAAAATTTATTTATATATATTTTGTATAGTACGCAATCATAAGAACAATGTAGGGTGGTAATTGGTTGTGGCTTTTGTTGCCTTCAAGCTATTAGTAATTTTATGAAACTAACACCAACCACCTAGTTGAATATCAATGATTACTCTCAAAAATTCAACACAAATTCAATTTGCATCAAGTGTTTACACTCATTTCTACCAGCGGGGCCTCTTCTTATCAATCAGGGTAAGTTCACTTTGCACTTAGCCTCCTCCTTCCTAACTACATCAGAAGTTCTATCTCAATCCCTGAAAAATAGGTATTTGGCCTACTTTACCTATACTATTGTGTTTGACCAAAAAGACAGAAACTGTTAAATGTTTTTCCCGACAAAGTGTTGGGACACAATGACTCCGATTTTATTTCTCGCCAATCTTTATGAGGGAGCGTGGTGTAGTCAGACACTCCTAATTCATAAAAAAGTGCACACCTCTTCATGAATTTGGAGCGTTTGAAGAGTGCCGTGTGCCATGCCATAAGGCCTCATTCAAACGTCCTATTTTTCCACGTACGCGAAGAACAGACAGATTATTCTGATCAGAGTGTGGTCCGAGTGTTATCCGATTTAAAATTAAAAACAAAAAATTCTTCACCTTCTTCATTCTGACTGTCCTTAAAAATCGGAGCTCACTCGATGGTTATCTAATTACGGTTTGAAGGAGGAAGAGGGGGGAGTGAATTCCAGCACAGACAATCCGGATAGTAAAATTATGAACTTTATTAGGATATCATATAAAAACAGTTAAAAGTAAGCCTGACTAGTCCTACGACTAAGGGCACACTTGGTGCCAGAAACGCATCAGGCTTCCTTTTAACTGTTTTTATTTGATATCCTAATAAAGTTCATAATTTTACTATCCGGATTGTCTGTGCTGGAATTCACTCCCCCCTCTTCCTCCTTTGTTCCACGTTGCTGCTTCACCAGCGGGACTGGCACCCTCCGGAGGATTTACAACCGTGCAAAGTGATTTCTACGGTGTGGTGAGCTATACAAACCCCCCTTTCTCTAATTACAGTCTGATTTTTTTCACGGAGCCATTGACTTGCATTGCCAATTTTTATTGGACTCTCTGATCAAAATCAGACTTGTGGGTGCTCCCCATAGACTATCACAAAATAATATATGAAAATCACAGATAGCACTCGTATGGAAAAATTGAACATCTGAATCTGAACCCTAAGCTTTACTCCAATCGGGGACTGAAGTTAGATTTCTGGCATATTGACTGCCGCAAATAGTCATGAATTAGATGAGTTATGGCATCACGAGTCGTGATGAGCGAGCACTAAAATGCTCGAGTACTCGTTCGAGTCTAGCAAATTGGAATGCTCGAGTGCTTGGACCAAGTAACGAGCCCAATGTAAGTCTATGGGAAACTCGAGCATTTTTCCGGCGGCTCCCCCCGGCGGTCTGCAGAGGGCCTAAAAATTGCCCAAAAATCGATGGGAACAGTGCTCAAATGACATGAGAACAGCATGGGGAAGACCCCTGGAAGCATTTCTGACTCCCAGGTCACTGCTGTCAATAACATCAGAGGTATTACGTCACTTTTACGGACTCACAATAAAACATACAAAAACGGAACCAAAATGGATTTTCCTGGGAAATATGTTAAGGAACATCCTTTCCAGGGTAATGACTTGTGTATAAGGCAAAATAAATAACCCAAAAAAAAATGCACCTCCACACCTTGGGCTATGTTCACACGTAGCGTTTTTGATTAGTTTTTGCATTGCTTTCAACCAAGACAAATGCATTGACCAGGAAATGTCATTTTAACATTTTAAAACCTTATCTGGCCATGTGGTGTGTGACACATCATCAGACACATCCTGTTTCATTTATGATGGAGGGACTCGGAAAGTCACAAAGACTATTTTTATAGGGCCATCAAGCGGCCCTTACTATTCTTAAAGGGCCAGCAGTTGGCCTTCGCTATTGTTAGAGAGCCATCAGCCGGCTATGCTTTGTTGTTCCCATTATTAACGAGTGGGTCTCCTATACTGTTATTGCGTATGGAGTGACTGCAAGGGCTGCCAAAAATTTGGACGCAACCCAATACCCCTTTGAAGAGACAGGAGGGTCTCAGTAAAAAAAATGTTCCCATTATAAAGGAGCTGGTCTCCTATAGTGCCCATGCTGTGACTGCAAGGGCTGCCACTAACAATTTAAAGGCACATACAGCTGGGCCACAGTAAAAACATGTTACCATTAGAAAGGAGAGGGTCTACTATTCAGTTGTAGGGTATGCAGTGAAGCAACGGCTGCCAAAATTTAGGAAAACAATTTAAAGACACATAGAGCTGTGACATAGTAACGACATGTTCCCATTAGAAAGGATTAGGTCTGCTATTCAGTTATAGGGTATGCAGTGAAGCAACGAAGGGAGGAGAGCCAGGCGGAGGTGACCGAGCGGACCGGGAGGACCAGTAGGAGGCGACCGGAGGGACGAGCGCAAGAGAGCGCTGTGGCAGCGTGCAGTGCCGGCCAGCGGAGGGTGCCAGGTGGTGGTGACCAGGAGGTGATCAGGAGGACCGGTAAGAGGCGACTGGAGGGACAAGCGTGCTGTGATAGCGTGCAGCATCCCTAGAGGAGGTGAGTGAGGGGCAGGAGGCCGCGATAAGCGGCCCTACTGAACCCAAGTGTGTACTGTACTGTATTGTATTTGTATCTGTATTGTAATTGTATTGTATTCCCTAGTCCATATTTAATTGATTACCCCCCGTCCATATTTAATTGATCACCCCCGTCCATATTTAAATTGATTCCCCTGAACACCCCCGTCCATATTTAACTGATCCCTCTGACCACATTAAATTGACCCCCCCGTCCTCATTTAATTGATCCCCGACCACCCCCCGTCCATATTAAAGTGATCCCCCTGACCACATTTAAATGATTGACCCCCCAGCCCATAATTGATTGATCCCCCTTGTCCTATTTAATAGATTCCCCTTGTCCACTTTTACTCATCCCCAGTCCCTATCTATTTGCCTTATCCCCCACCATATTTAATTAACCCCTGTCCATAATTAATTGATTGATTTCCCAGACCACAATTAATTATTTCCCCAGTCCATATTTATTGATATTATTGATACTTATTGATCCCCCGTCCATACTTAACTGATCCCGCGCCGATATCTAATCGATACACTTGCACATCCCTAATTGATCCCCGTCCATACACCTATATATAAATAATTGTGTTTTGTACTTGTACATATATACTGACTGTATCCCCATATTTAGAATGACGTCCATGTTGGCCGGAGCCGTGCAGTGTACATCTTACGCAATGTATGCATTCCCTGAGCTACCGCTCAGGGATCCATACTGCTGCGAGAGATGTGAGCATATCGTGCACTTGGAAGCCCAAATCCTGGATCTAAGTGCTCAGATAGCGGTACTGAGGAGCATCGACAACATGGAACGGAGTTTGCTGCTCACCGAGCAGACACTCAATGGGTCAACACTGGGGGTGGAGCTTAGTGGGGAAGCGCAGGCTGAACAGGCAGGGAGCTGGGTAACAGTTAGAAGGGATAGAGGGAAGAAGTATAGGAAGGCTGGTTCAGAACCGGCATTATTGGAGCACGACAGATCCTCTGACCGCCGGGGGAGTGTATGCTCCAGTAATGAGGGGGAGGGGGGAAGTGTAGGGCAGGCTAGACAGGTCCTGGTAGTGGGTGACTCTATTATTAGGGGGACAGACAGGGCAATCTGTCACAAAGACCGGGATCGCCGAACGGTGTGCTGCCTCCCTGGCGCTCGAGTCCGGCACATCGCGGATCGGGTTGACAGGTTACTGGGTGGGGCTGGCGAAGACCCAGCGGTCATGGTCCACATTGGCACCAATGACAAAGTGAGTGGTAGATGGAGGGTCCTTAAAAATGATTTCAGGGATCTAGGTAGGAAGCTTAGGGCAAGGACCTCCAAGGTAGTTTTCTCAGAAATACTACCAATCCCGCGAGCCACACAGGAGCGCCAACGGGAGGTTAGGGAGGTGAATAAGTGGCTAAAGAGTTGGTGCAAGGCAGAAGGGTTTGGGTTCATGGAGAACTGGGCCGACTTCGCTGTCGGCTACAGGCTCTACCATAGGGACGGGCTGCACCTCAATGGGGAGGGTGCAGCGGTGCTGGGGAAGAAGATGGCTAATAGGTTGGAGGAGTTTTTAAACTAGAGACGGGGGGGGAAACCAAGGAAATAGGTGGGATGTGAGGCAAGCAAGGGGGAAGGGGAGAAGTGAATATAATGAGGGTGGAGAGGGGGGTGGGGATAGTACAGTTAGATCGTTAGAGAAGAATAGGATGCTAAATAACCCCAAAGTTTTATCTTGCATGCTGACCAACGCAAGAAGCCTGACCAATAAGGCGGATGAGCTGCAGGCGCTTATATCGGAGGAGAGGTATGACATCGTAGGTATAACAGAGACTTGGCTAGACAATAGCTACGACTGGGCGGTAAATTTAACAGATTATAGTTTATTTAGAAGGGACCGGAAACAGGAGAAAGGCGGAGGAGTCTGCTTATATGTAAAGTCATGTCTAAAACCCAGACTAAGGGAAGATATAGGAGAGGGAGAAGAGGGGGTCGAGTCCATGTGGGTAGAGATAGAGGGGGCAAAAAATAATAATAAAATATTACTGGGGGTCTGCTATAAGCCACCAAATATAACAGAGGAGAATGAGAAACTGCTATTAGGACAAATAGATAAAGTAGCAAAACATAATGAAGTGATTGTTATGGGGGACTTCAACTACCCGGATATTGACTGGGAAACAGAAACCTGTAGATCTCAGAAAGGAAAAAGGTTCTTGACAAATATTAAGGATAATTATCTCTCCCAACTAGTGCAGGAACCAACGAGAGGGAAGGCCGTGTTGGACTTAATATTGACTAATAGGCCTGATAGAATAACTGAGGTACAGATAGGGGGGCACCTAGGTAATAGCGACCATAATATTATCAATTTCAAAATGCCCTTCAGTAGGGTTATCAATAAGGGAACAACTAAAACATTAAACTTTAGGAGGGCGAAGTTTGATCAGCTGAAAGAAAACCTTCAACTTATAGACTGGGACAAAGTGCTTAATCAATGGAATACGAATAGTAAATGGGAAACCTTCAAAAGAATTCTGAATACTCAGTGCGAGAGGTATATACCGTATGGGAATAAAAGGGCCCGAAATAAGAGGAAACCAATATGGTTGAACAAGAACGTAAAAGGGGCGTTAAATAGCAAAAAAGAGGCATTCAAGAGATTAAAACAGGAAAACAGTAAGGAGGCACTAATGTGTTACAAGGTAAAAACGAGAACCTGTAAAAAACAAATAAAAATAGCGAAGGAGGAAACAGAGAGACGTATTGCTAGGGAAAGTAGATCAAATCCCAAACTGTTCTTTACGTATATAAATAGTAAAAGGATTAAATCGGATAATATTGGACCGATAAAAAGTGATGAAGGCAAAATCATAGAGAAAGATGAGGATAAAGCTAATCTATTAAATACATTTTTTTCGTCAACTTTCACAAAGGAAAAAGAACTAACAGGCGAAATGAGAAGTGACAAGCTTAATCCTCCACTAAGTATGACAAATCTAACCCAAGCTGGGGTACAGAAACGCCTCAGTAACATTAAAATAAACAAATCACCAGGACCTGATGGCATACACCCACGGGTACTAAGGGAACTAAGTAATGTGATAGACAGACCGTTATATCTTATATTTAAGGACTCTGTTGAGACTGGGTCTGTACCACTTGATTGGCGACAGGCGAATGTAGTGCCAATATTAAAAAAGGGAGCGAAAAGTGACGCCGGAAACTATCGGCCGGTGAGTCTGACGTCCGTTGTGGGCAAAATTTTTGAAAGCTTCATTAAAGAGGCAATTACGGAGCATCTTGATGCTAATAATCTATTAACCCTGAACCAACATGGATTCATGAGGAATTGCTCCTGCCAAACAAACCTGATTGACTTCTATGAGGAGGTTAGCTCTCGAGTAGATCAGGGGGAACCAGTGGATGTCGTGTATCTCGACTTCTCAAAAGCGTTCGATAGCGTGCCACATAATAGGTTGGTATACAAAATGAGAATGATGGGGCTGGGGGAAAATGTCTGCAAGTGGGTAGCTAACTGGCTAAAGGATAGAAGGCAGAGGGTGGTTATAAATGGAATATACTCAGATTGGGTAAGCGTCACTAGTGGGGTACCACAGGGGTCTGTACTAGGCCCAATGTTATTTAATATCTTTATTAACGACATAGTCAACGGGATAAATAGTAAAATATCAATATTTGCAGATGACACAAAGTTATGTAAAACAATTAATACAAAAGAGGACAGTGCAGACCTACAGAGGGATTTGGATAAGCTGGGTAGGTGGAGCATTAAATGGCAAATGAGGTTTAACGAGGAGAAATGTAAGGTCATACATATGGGAAGGAAAAATGGAAGTCACCAGTACTCACTGAATGGGAAATCATTGGGGAATTCAGAGATGGAGAAGGACTTGGGCATCTTGATTGATAGCAAACTAAATTGGAGTGCCCAAAGTCAGGCGGCTGCTGTAAGGGCAAACAGGGTAATGGGATGTATCAGAAGAGGTATAGCTGCAAAGGAGGAGAACATTGTTCTTCCACTGTACAAAGCACTGGTCAGACCACACTTGGAATACTGTGCTCAGTTATGGGCCCCAATATATAGAAAGGATATAAATGAGCTTGAAAAGGTACAAAGGAGGGCAACAAAATTAATAAGGGGAATGGAGGGACTGCAATACCCAGAGAGGTTGGCAAAACTAGGACTATTCAGCCTGGAAAAGAGAAGGTTGAGGGGGGACATAATAAATGTGTACAAATATGTTAGGGGACAGTATAGAGACCTTGCCCGGGATTTGTTCAAAAGGAGGGATATTACGGTAACAAGAGGGCATTCACTAAGACTGGAAGAGAAAAGGTTTCAGCACCAGCATAGGAAGGGGTTCTTTACGGTAAGAGCAGTGAGAATATGGAATTCACTGAGTGAGGAGACGGTAATGTCGGATTCACTAAACCAGTTCAAGCGGGGACTGGATGCATTTCTAGATACCAGGCAGATTTCAGCGTATACTTAAAAATAAAATAAAATAGTAGGTTGATACAGGGATTTATTCTGACTGCTGGTTTCAGAGTCGGGAGGGAATTTTTCCTCAGGTGAAGATTGGCCAAATCATTTGGGGTTTTTGCCCTCCTCTGGATCAACTTTAGCAATTACAGAACTAACAGGTCGAACTTGATGGACGCAAGTCTTTATTCGGCTTTACTAACTATGTAACTATGTAACTATGTAACGGCTGACAAAAATTTGGAGGAACTCCAATGCCCCTTGCAAGAGACGTAGATATGTTGATATGGTACATATGGTGGTGGAGGATGAAGATGCGGAGAAGGACAAGAGCCAATAGACAAAATCAGAAAGTGTATACCTGTGGGTAGACAGAGGTGCATGGGAATAGAGTTAGACCTCCCAAAAAAAAAAAGAATGTGCTGTACCTAAGAGCCGCTATATTGCTCATTCTGTAACTCATCTTTGGCTTTTACAATTTGAAATTAAAAGTGAAGTTTTAACAAGATACATACAACCCTGGTCCTGCTGGAGACATCTTTGCTTGCTTTCTCATTAAAAAAAAAAAGACACTGTATTTGAGTTTATGTTACGCTGCTATCATTTGGTGGTGTTGAGAAGTCTGGCCCTATCCAGCCCTTGCTCATTTTTATAAGAGTCAGCCTGTCAGCATTTTCAGCTGACAAGTGGATGCGCCTATCAGTTATAATTCGTCCAGCAGCTTTAAAAACCCACTCTGACAAAATGCTAGCGGCAGGGCAGGCCAGGACCTCCAAGGCGTAGAGAGCTAGTTCATGTCACGTGTCCAGCTTGGATATCCAATAATTATAAGGCACAGAGGAATCACGGAGGGCGTTGGTACGGTCTGCAAGGTACTCCCTCACCTTTTCCTTCCTTGGGAGAATACCCCGCGCCTCAGGGCCTGTGCGATGGGAGGGTCTAAGAAAACTGTCCCAGAACTTTCACAGTGTTCCCCTGCCTCTGCTGGATTGCATTTGTGACAAAATTTGGACTACGCGAGGGTCACGGCAAAGGCAACGTAACAAACTCAGCCATGTGTGCCAGACTGCTAAGAGGCAAGACTTCCGTGTCCTCACCAAGAGGACGACTGACCATGCTCTCCTCATCCTCCTCCTCTTCCCCCTCCTCTCTGTCCCCAGGCCATCCACGCTGAACAGACGGTATGACAGTTGTGCAGGTAGTACCGTCTATAGCGCAGGAAACTACCTCCTTTTCTTCCTCCTTTTCTTCCTCCTCCTCTTCCTCATTGTCACCCAATCCACATTGGGATGAGATGAGGCTGGGCTGTGTGTAATCACCCTGTATGGTTCCTTGCTCCATCTCATCGTGCTCCGCCTTTAATGCATCCTCTTTAATTGTGAGCAGAGAGTGTTTCAGAAGACAGAGAAGTGGGATGGTGATGCTAATTATGGCATCATCGCCACTCACCATCTTGGTGGAGTCCTCAAAGTTTTGGAAAATGGTACATATATCTGACATCCATGTCCACTCCTGAGGTTTTATGTGTGGAGTCTGCCCTGAATACCCATGGCCTTGTTGATGCTGGTAGTAAACAACTGCCCTCTTCTGCTCACAAATCCTTCCCAACATCTGCAATGTAGAGTTCCAACGTGTGGGGACATCGCAGATCAGTCAGTGAGCTGGAAGCTGCAAATGCTGCTGAAGCACGGCAAGGGCGGAGGAAGCTGTAGCTGACTTTTTAAAATGGGCACACAGGCGGCGTACTTTGACAAGCTGATCAGACAGATCTGGGTAGGTTTTGAGAAACCACTGAACCCCGAGGTTAAGCACATGGGCCAGGCATGGTACGTGTGTGAGCTCGCCTCAGGGCCGCCACCAGGTTCCAGTCATTGTCACACACGACCATGCCTGGCTGTAGGGTCAGCGGTGTCAGCCACAGATCTGGCTGCTCTTTCAGAGCTGTCCACAACTCTTCAGCGTTGTGCGGTTTGTCACCCCAAGCATATTAGCTTCAGCACAGTCTGTTGCCGCTTGGCCCAGGCAGTGCTGCAGTGCTTCCAGCTTGCGACTGATGTGATTACTTCAGAGATGGAGACTGAAGAGGAGGAGGTGCAGGAGCTGTAGATTGTGGAGGCAACCCTGATTGACCCAGGGCCCGCAATCCTCAGCGTCCGGAGGACGTGTTCCGTCCCATGGTCCTACTGGGTCCCGGCTTCCACTATATTAACCTAGTGTGCCGTCAGCGAGATGTACCGTCCCTGTCCACAAGCACTTGTCCACGTGTCCGTGGTTAGGTGGACTTTCCCAGTAACTGCGTTGTTGAGGGCACGTCTAATGTTGTGGGACACATGCTCGTGTAATGCGGGGACGGCACACCGGGAGAAATAGTGGCGGCTGGGGACCGAGTAGCGAGGGATGGCCGCCGCCATCAGGTTGCGGAAAGCTTCCGTCTCCACGAGCCTAAAAGGCAACATTTTGAGCGCAAGGATGTGATGGTACTAGTTGAGAGTGTTCAATGACAGGTGCAGGGTGGGAGGGCATCTTGGCATGTGCCATGGACAGGGGATTGGCGTGCATGCACAACAGCGGAACAAGCAGTGGTGTCACCCGCAGACACTGTTGCTGGACCCTGGGGTTTGGCCCACTTAGTCGGGTGCTTTGCTGCCATGTGCCTGATCATGCTTTTAGTTGTCAGGCTGCTAGTTTTGCTACCACTGCTGATGCTGGCCTGGCAGGTGGTGCAAATTGCCTTTTTGGAGTTATCTGCAGAGTCTTTAAAAAATAACGAGACTCAGGAAGAACGAACAGTTGTACTGGCAACTTCCGTCGTGTTGGCATTATGAGGATTGCTTTTCTGCCTTGGGTCTGCGGCCACCACACTGCTTCTTCCTGCCTGTTGTGGTGCTACGCCTCCCTCCCCCTGTGTGCTGCTGTCCTCGCTCTCTATGTCCCCCTGCAAGGTTGGGTCAGTTACTATATATCATCCACCACCTCGTCTTCCACTTCCGCACCCTGGTCCTCCTCCTGACTTTCTGTTAATTGTCTCATCATCATCATCATCCACCTCTTGCAACAGTAGTTGCACTTTCCCACCGTCGCCTTCAGGTGACCGTGGCTGCTCCAATATTTGGGCATTGCTACACGCGTTCTCCTCTTGACTCGCTTGAAGCTGGGCGGGCGAGCGAAAGTGAACAGCTCTTCTGAGTGTCCAAGTGTGGGATCAGGTGTCTCCGGGCACTCGGCATGGTGGGAGGAAGGAGGATCAGGGTAAGGAATATGCTGCCGGGGGAGGATAAAGTTTGTTTTCTCCCTGCAGCGTTCAGCTACGTGCAGGCGCTTGCCAGTATAATAACGCTATTAACCAGCAGATTAACAGCATTTTTTCTGCTGACAGGTTCCCCTTAAACCTGACAAGTTAATTTAATGAGAAAACTACAATCATTACCCCTTACTATACACCTGCCACAACCTAAGCTAAGGACCTGTTTTATAGAGTCTATTTCAATATGCTTTATTCTTTCTTTTTTTTAACTTAACATCACAGGGTTTTGTGTGCAGATTAGGGCATTCACTATTTTCGGCTGCATAACATTTCGTTCGCTAATGGTTGATTCTCCAAGAATCCAAGGATAGTAAAATGATCTTTAAAGCACTGACAGACTAATACCTGTCAATGTTACAGCTCACAAGGCTGAATAATGCTTATTCCCCCTTTAGTATTGATTCTGGCCCGCTTGCTTATGAGACAATTATTGTTCTGTCTGGTCGAGATTTGATTTATTTATATCCTCTGATGGGATTTTTCATGTAGCTACGGATCATACGTATATTTTTGTTTTTGGAATTAAATGTTCTGCTATTGTATCTTATCTCGCAGCAATCAATCAGACATCATCAGCTCCTTGGCAAGCTGTTATATTCAGGAAACCACACTAGAATACTTATCTCTGCAAATTCAGGCTGCTAAATGAATACCCATTTCTTACTGATAAAGGTACTGTACAGTTATAATGGATAACGTTGATCGAGAAGACTTGTATTTTAGAGAATATTTCTCATATAATAGTCATTTTCCAATAATATAAACTGAAAAAACACATACAGAATACAAAGTCCACAAACCGATGTGTGACTTTTGTGACTGTTCAAACCAAGTACAGGCACTTGCTGCATCATGGTGTGGCCAAATATTTAAGTCACCTTCCCACCTCCTTATTTTCCATCTATCTCCATCCTTCCCTGGCGCTATAAAGCCAGAGCTGTCAATCAAAGAAGAGGAGGGTGTAGATAGAGGAGAAAACAAGCAGGTTGTAAGGTGCACTTAAATGTTTGGCCACGCCTAGGGTGCACCGAGCGCCTGTACTTGGTTTGAACAGTCATTCTGTGCTGACAGACTCCCTTTAACCCGTTCACAACATTTGTTGTACATGTACGTTATATGTTGTGTCCCTGACTGAATGTGGGCTTGCACTCCGAACTCGCATCTTTTCCGGCAGATGATGGCTGATTTACTCTGCCATCATGTGCCCTTAACAGCTGTGGATGTCAAACTCTGACAGCGGCATTTAACACAGGACAACAGTGGGGCGCGACATTCCATGCACCCATCGATGTGCCTGTGATGTGATTGTGGGGAGAAGATGGGTTGCCATGACAGCTGGGGGTCTGCTGAAGACCTCCGTGCTCGAGATGACGATGCTTCTGTGAAAGCCAACCTGTAGCAGGCGTTCATAGAAGATTGTGATTTTCACTATGCAGAGCAGTGCTGATGCACTGTTATGTATAGTACAAGCGATCAGATGATCACAGCTTCAAGGTCCCCTAAGGGGGACTACTAAATACAGCAAAAAGTTAAAAAAATCTTTTAAACATATGAAAAAAATAAATAATAAAAAAAGTTCAAATCTCCCCCATTAAAAATAAAACAATTAAAAAAAACATGCACATATTTGGTATCGCTGCTTTCGGAATAGTCCGATCTATCAAAATATGAAGTAAATTAATTTGATCAGTAAATGGCGTAATGAGAAAAGAAATCAAAATGCCAGAGTTACATTTTTTTTGGCCTCCTCAACAGTGCAATAAAATGCAAGAGGCGATCAATACATTGTATATACCCCCAAAATGGTAGCAGTAAAAGCGTCAGCTCAGGGAGCAAGAAAAAAGCCCTCACACAGTCCCATATCCCAAAAATTGAAAGCATTATTGGTCTCGGAACATGGTGATACAAGTTATTATTTTTTGTTTTTACAAATTTGTGAACTTTTTTCACCACTTAAAAAAACCTACATGTTTGGTATCTGAGTAATCATACTGACCTGGAGAATCATATTGCCAGGTAAATTTTACCATATAGTGAACATGGTAAATGACTCTTCCTCCCTCCCCGAAAAAAAAAAATTGTGAAATTGAACATTTTTTTTTTCAATTTCAATGCACTTGGAATTTTTTTCTCGCTTTCCAGTGCATCACATGATGAAATGAATGGTGTCATTGAAAAGCGCAACTCGTCCTACAAAAAAAACAAGCCATCACATATTTATATGGATGGTGAAATAAAAAAGTTATGGCTCTTGAAAGAAGGGGAGGAAAAAACGAAAACGGAAAAACTGAAAATCGCTCAGGGGTTAAGGAGTTAAGCGACTTTCATTAAACCAGTAGTAGAGTATTGTACCATGTTGGCCATCTGTAAGTGCAGGAATTGTAGTTGTATAATATATTTATTTTTGGCCAGCTGACTTAATTGCTGATACAGGCTTTCACAACAGTTTAGGTTTCCCAAATAGGCATTGTGTTAAAAGTTTGTGTCAACTGATTAAAACAGGTATAAGAGTAGATGCACGCTGCAAAAAGTCTCCATGTGCACATAGCCAAAAGGGAGTTTCGCAAAACTTTGAGTCAGCGTTTTTTTTTAATCTCTTTGGGCCCTAATAGCCAAGAATTTAATGCAAAAAGTCCTGTATAAATTACAACTTCTGTGAAAACTAAGCCCTGACACAACTTTGTTGTTGTGAAAAGAAAATATTTTTTTAAAGTAGATTTATTGTGCAAAAGTATTAAAATAAAAAAGAAATACTTTCAATACAGCCACAGTCAAACAATGACCCATGGAATAAAGTTAAAATGGCACTCATACTACAATTAGAATGCTGAAAAAGTGATACCCCCCAAAACTGCAGAATGACTGCGCTCCTAAAATAAAAGTTTTTCAGTGCATGATATGTATTTAGAAATTGTGCCACTAAAAAATACACTTTGTCAAAAAAAAATAAAACAATCCAATTCATGGCTTTGTAAGCAGAAAAAGAAATTGGCTCTTGAAATGCTGAAAAAAATCAAAGCAAAAAAATAGCTTTGTCTTTAAAGGGGTTTTCCAGGAATTAATATCCAGATCCATTTAGCTAATTGAAAGTAGTAAACATGGCACCCTCCCTTGCCTCAGCACACTGGAGATATCAGGGGTGCTGAGGTAAGAAGAGGCTACTCACACTACTGTCCATCCTGTTTTTTTAATATAATACTGAAAATACCAGGGATGTTGAGCTAAAAAGGGGCTCCTCACACTGCAGTCCACCCTGTATATCTAATCGAATACTGAAAATGCCAGATGTGCTGAGGTAAGAAGACACTGCTCACACTGCTGTTCACTCTGACTGTCTGATCTAATACTGGAGATATTAGGGAAGCTGAGGTAAAAAAAAGGACACTCACACTGCTGTCCATCTTGTCTTTTTGATCTAATACTGGGGATACCAGATGTGCTGAGGTAAGAAGAGGCCGCTCAACTGCTATCCACCCTGTCTTTCTCATCTAATACTGGAGATACCATTGATGTTGAGTAGGATGAGCAAGTATGTTCTGTTTACCTTTTCGCCGAGTATGCTCGGGCGAGCACCGAGTATTTACAGCTGCTCGGTGATATGTTTGAATCACTCCCGTGTGCATGATTTGCAACTGTTTTATAGCTTTAATACATGAGAGGATTGTGTAAGATATAGACATTCCTCACATGTATTAAAACTGTCAAAAAATCGCAAATCATGCACACGGGAGTGATACAAATATAACACCGAGCAGCTGTAACTACTCGGTGCTCGCCCGAGCATACTCGGTGAAAGGGTTAACAGAACATACTCACTCATCACTAATGCTGAGGTAAGAAGAGGCTGCTCGCACTGCTTTCCCCCTGTCTTTCTGATGTAATACTGGATGTATCAAGCATGCTGAAGTAAGAAGAGACTGCTCACACTGCTATCCTGTCTCTCTGATCTTATATTGGAGAACCAGGGATGGTAAGGTAAGAAGAGGCTGCTCAATCTGTTGTCCACCATGTCTATCTGATCTAATACTGAAAATACCAGATGTGCTGAGGTAAGAAGAAGCCACTCACACTGCTGTCCACCCTGACTGTCTGATCTAATACTGGAGATATCAGGGATGCTGAGGTAATAAAAGGACACTTGCATTACTGTCCACCCTGACTGTCTGATCTAATACTGGAGATATCAGGGATGCTGAGGTAATAAAAGGACACTCATATTACTGTCCACCCTGTCTATCTGATCTTAAACTGGAGATATCAGGGATGCTGAGGTAAGAAGACGCTGCTCACACTACTGTCCACCAGGCCTGTCTGCTCTTATACTGGAGATACAATGGGTGCTGAGGTAAGAAGGGGTTACTCGCACTGCTGTCCACCCTTTCTTATTTAAGGAGGTTATCCAGAACATTTTGATTTTTTTTCCATTAGGGCTAAGAACTTACCTGCAGGTAGTTGCTAACTTGACTTCATGCCAACAGAGCATTACTTTCCCTCCCAGTCTGCTTTGTTGATGGGGTGTCACTGCCTACATCATGTTAATTGACAGCTGGCTCCCTGCAGTGAAGCAACAGGGAGCTGACTTTCAATCAGCATGATATCGGCAGTGACGCCTTTTGTCAGAGCAGAGCGGAAAAGTAGGAGCTGCTGTGTCGATGTGACATCACATGAAGCAGGAGAATCATGTCTTGATAAGTTCTTAGCACCATAGGAAAAACCCCAAAGTCCCTGATAACATCTTTAATACTGGAAATAGCATGAGTGCTGAGGTAAGACAAGGCTGTTCACACTGAACTCCACACTGTCATTCTGAATAACATTAGCTGGTTGAAGTACACTGCTCAAAAAATAAAGGGAACACTTAAACAACAGAATATAACTCCAAGTAAATCAAACTTCTGTGAAATCAAACTTTCCACTTAGGAAGCAACACTGATTGACAATCAATTTCACATGCTGTTGTGCAAATGGAATAGACAATAGATGGAAATTATTGGCAATTATCAAGACACACTCAATAAAGGAATGGTTCTGCAGGTGGGGACCACAGACCACATCTCAGTACCAATGCTTTCTGGCTGATGTTTTGGTCACTTTTGAATGTTGTGTTAGAACCTTGCTCTTAGGTTTTTTCCTTTGCTGGTCACATGACCTTGTTGGCCTATTTAATCCTGCTCCGCCCTTCTGGCTTTGCTGGACTTCATTGTATAACTACTTTCTAGCTAGCCTGTGCTCTGTATCTAACTCTGTTAGTTTGCTTGGTCTACGGACCTCTTTGTTCTATATATTTTGTTTGTTTGTCTGTCTGCTACTATTTCTGTTAGGAGGTGTCCCATTTTCCTCCCAGTCCTTAGTACTTGTAGGGATTCCTTCCCCACATCTATAGGTCTCCGTACAGACTAGCTTAGGACTTTAGCAGGTCTGATCGCAGGATCAGGTTCCCTGTTACATCGTAGGGATTCAGCTGAGTTCTATCGTAGGGACAGATCTCCTCTCTTTCCTTAGCTCTGGTAGCAGAACATAACATGTTGGTTGTGCTTTCACACTCGTGGTAGCGTGAGACGGACTCTACAACCCACAGAAATTGCTCAGGTAGTCCAGCTCATCCAGCACGGCACATTAATGCGAGCTCTGGCAAAAGGTTTGCTGTGTCTGTCAGCGTAGTGTCCAGAGGCTTGAGGCGCTACCAGGAGACAGGCCAGTACACCAGGAGATGTGGAGGGGGCCGTAGGAGGGCATCAAGCCAGCAGCAGGACCGCTACCTCTGCCTTTGTTCAAGGAGGAGCACTGCCAGAGCCCTGCAAAATGACCTCCAGCAGGCCACAAATGTGCATGTGTCTGCACAAACAGTTAGAAACTGACTCCATGAGGGTGGTATGAGGGCCCGACGTCCACAGATGGGGGTTGTGCTCACAGCCCAACACCATGCAGGACGCTTTGCATTTTCCACAGAACACCAGGATTGGCAAAGTCGCCACTGGCGCCCTGTGCTCTTCACAGATGAAAGCAGGTTCACACTGAGCATATGTGACAGACGTGACAGTCTGGAGACGCCGTGGAGAGTGATCTGCTGCCTGCAACATCCTTCAGCATGACCGGTTTGGCAGTGGGTCAGTAATGGTGTGGGGTGGCATTTCTTGGAGGGCCGCACAGCTCTCTATGTGCTCGCCAGAGGTAGCCTGACTGCCATTAGGTACCGAGATGAGATCCTCAGACCCTTTGTGAGACCATATGCTGGTGCTGTTGGCCCTGGGTTCCTCCTAATGCAGGACAATGCCAGACTTCATGTGGCTGGAGTGTGTCAGCAGTTCCTGCAAGATGAAGGCATTGAAGCTATGGACTGGCCCGTCTGTTCCCCAGACCTGAATCCGATTGAGCACATCTGGGACATCATGTCTGGCTCCATCCACCAACGTCACGTTGCACCACAGACTGTCCAGGAGTTGGCGGATGCTTTAGTCCAGGTCTGGGAGGAGATCCCACAGGAGACCATCCACAACCTCATCAGGAGCATGCCCAGGCGTTATAGGGAGGTCATACAGGCACGTGGAGGCCACACACAATATTGAGCCTCATTTTGACTTGTTTTAAGGACATTACATCAAAGTTGGATCAGCCTGTAGTGTGTTTTTCCACTTTAATTTTGGGGGTAACTCCAAATCCAGGCCTCCATTGGTTAATAAATTAGATTTACATTGATTATTTTTGTGTGATTTTGTTGTCAGCACATTCAACTTTGTACAGAACAAAGTATTCAATGAGAATATTTCATTCATTCAGATCTAGGATGTGTTATTTGAGTGTTCCCTTTGTTTTTTTGAGCAGTGTATATCTGGATCACAGCAATGGAGCCTCTTACTGCACACACTCACAAAAAATGATTTATTGTATTCATTCTCAACATCCTCAATATACCCATACTCATGTGATAGGTCATTAGTGTTATATGCTCAAAATACTTTAAAATAGAATTTTAAGATAAAACATAACAAAATGCTGATTTATATGGAAATCAGAAGTAAATCCAGCAGCCAGTCTGGTCATTAAGTTATATTTACTTATAAAGATATTGTAATGTCTAATACAGAGTGACAATTTATGTTGATTTAAAACTTTACAACTGTTTGCCTGCACTTCTGCAGTGCTTTATTATATTACTATCCATTAATTACTGTTACTTCTAAATTGCCTATTTTCCAGAGTAAACAGCCCAGCATTTCCCTAGTCATCTCCAATGTACCATTTCTTCTTATTAATGAGATTACACTGGACACAAGTGAACAGATTTTCTTGTGACATCTAAATGTCATATTCAAAGGCATACAAGCTCACAATCAAACATATCGGAGAATCGGAGATGCAGATTTACACACCATGGACTTTATTATCTCTTATACTTCAGAATATGAATCCTCACCAGTGACTCTAAAAAACAGCTCAGTACATCTGTATCTTTGAAATAACTAGAAATTAGTGATGAGCGAGCGTGCTTGCTCCTGCTCTGAACTCGCCCAAGCATCTCACTGCTCGAGATGCTCGGCGCTTAGCGAGTACTTCCAGGATGCTTGGGCAGGAGTTCGAGTCCCCACCCCGCATGTTTGGCGCTGTTTATCAGCGAATAAACATGTGGGGATTGCCTGTCACACCCTGTAATGCTGCAGCCATGTTGGTTGTGGCATTACAGTGATTGGCTGTCCGCATAGTGTCATCGGGTCTATATCAGACCCGGTGACCCTATGCTCGTCACAGTCTACACTTCAGACAGGCAGAGTAGGGAGAGGTGCTGCTGAGCTAAGGAGAGAATTGGCGATTAATTAGTGAGGTATTAGGTATTCCACAGGTATATACAGACATCTGAACTAATAGTCCTTCTAAGGACTAATCCAGCTGCATATATTATTACTGGTGATAGCAGGAGTTAGGCAGGCAGTACTTGTGGCAAGTGTATAGAGCAGAATAGGGTCCATTGCACCTTCTGTCTGCTGCTGTTACAGATATCCATAGCCCTAGATATCAGGGCTAATTTTTTTTTTATTCTTACTCCTGGTTATTTATATCTATAACGCAACTGCCTAAAACCGTGGTCATCAGACGTGATCCAATATTACTGCGGTAATAATCGTCACATTTTTTGGAGCGTGCCAAATATTACACTCCAGTTAAAGTCTGCCAGTTGTTTGTTGTTCAACCTATTCATGCTTGATTGCTGACCAATACCACATCTATAAAGCCACTGCCCAAAACAGTGTTCATCAGACGTGATCTGATCTTACTGCCGTAATAATCGTCACATTTTTTGGAGCGTGCCAAATATTACACTTCAGTTAAAGTCTGCTGTTATGTGTGGTTCAACCTATTCACACTTGGTCGCTGACCAATACCACATCTATAAGGCCACTGCCTAAAACCGTGGTCATCAGATGTGATCTGATATTACTGCGGTAATAATCGTCACATTTTTTGGAGAGTACCAAATATTACACTCCATTTAAAATGGGAAGTGGACGTGATGCTGATGGTGCTCGCAGAGGCCGAGGCCATGGGCAAGATGAAACTGTGCCTGCTGAGGGAGCACAACAAACACCCACATCATGTCGAACAACCTTCCTGTCCCAATTTCTAAGGGGCCGCGGAACACCACTCTTGAAGCCAGAGCAGTGTGAAAAAGGTTGTTGGTTGGATAGCAGATAATGCTTCCAGTCAGTTTGCCACCAGCACCACCCTGTCTTCCACACGGTCCAGTAGCCGTGAGCCTGGAACACATATTCCTCACCCTGGTCCTCCTTCCTCCCACATGCCGAGTGCCCGGCAACAAGTGATCTCACACTTGGACACTCCGAAGAGCTGTTCACTTTTCCATTTATAGATTTGGGCCTACCGCCCTGCCCACTGCAAGCGGGGCAAGAGTAGATTGCATATAGCGATGCCCAAATATTTAAGCTGCCACGGTCACATGAAGGTGACGGTGGGAAAGTGCAATTACTGTCGCAATAGATGGATGATGATGATGAGGCACAATTGCCAGCAAGTCAGGAGGAGGCCCAAGGTGCGTATGTGGAAGACGAGGTGGTGGACGATGAAGTCACTGACCCAACCTGGCAAGGTGACATGCATAGCAAGGACAGCAGCACAGAATGCGAGGGAGGCATAGCAACACAACAGGCAGGAACAAGCAGTGGGGTGGCCACAGACAAAAGGCGGGCAACTGTTCCCCAGAACACGAACACAAGGGAAGTTGCCAGTCCAACTGTTAGGTCTTCCAGAGTCTGGCTCTTTTTTACACTGTGTTCCAAATTATTATGCAAATAATATTTTCTCAGATTTTCCCAAATTACCTATATGAATTGCAGTCATTGTAATTTTCCAGTCAAATAACTATTAGAGTACAATTGAAAGGTTTTTGTACAAACTGCCTATGATAACAGTATATTTTTTAAAAAATAAAACACTCAAACTGCACTCAAAATGCATGTTCCAAATTATTATGCACAGCAGAGTTTTCAACCATTTCATTTTAATAAAGAACAAAAAGATGGTCATTTTTGAAATTATAAGCATTAGCAGGTTATTACAAACTGAAATCAAACAGTTTTCAACTCAAAACTTTATTCTAGGTGATGTAACATTTGCACATAGGACCCCTTGTTCGAAAGGAGCTTCTGAACTCTCTCATTCATTGAATTTGTCAGGTTTTGGATGGTTTCTGCTTCAATTGTTTTGCATGAGGACAGAATACCCTCCCAGAGCTGTTGCTTAGATGTGAACTGCCTCCCGCCATCATAGACACTCCTTTTGATGATGCTCCAGAGGTTCTCAATGGGGTTGAGGTCAGGGGAGCATGGGGGCCACACCATAAGTTTGTCCCCTTTTATGCCCACAGTACCAGAGATGCAGATGTGTTATGTGCAGCATGAGACGGGGCATTATCATGCATGAAAATGATCTTGCTGCGGAATGCACGGTTCTTCTTCTTGAACGATGGCAGGAAGTGCTGTTTGAAAAACTCAACATACATTATGGAGTTCATCTTTACCCCTTCAGGGATCCTAAAAGGGCCGACAATCTCTCTCCCCATGATTCCAGCCCAAAACATTACTCCACCTCCTCCTTGTTGGCGCCGTAGCCGTGTTTGCATGGGGTGTCCATCAACCAGCCATCCTCTACTCCATCCATCTGGACCATCGAGATCATTTCATGCATGATAACACCCCGTCTCATGCTGCACATAACACATCTGCATCTCTGGCTGCTATGGGCATAAAAGGGGACAAACTTATGGTGTGGCCCCCATGCTCGCCTGACCTCAACCCCATTGAGAACCTCTGGAGCATCATCAAAAGGAGTGTCTATGATGGCGGGAGGCAGTTCACATCTAAGCAACAGCTCTGGGAGGGTATTCTGTCCTCATGCAAAACAATTGAAGAAGAAACCATCCAAAACCTGACAAATTCAATGAATAAGAGAGTTCAGAAGCTCCTTTCGAACAAGGGGTCCTATGTGCAAATGTTACATCACCTAGAATAAAGTTTTGAGTTGAAAACTGTTTGATTTCAGTTTGTAATAACCTGCTAATGCTTATAATTTCAAAAATGACCATTTTTTGTTCTTTATTAAAATGAAAAGGTTGAAAACTCTGCTGTGCATAATAATTTGGAACATGCATTTTGAGTGCAGTTTGAGTGTTTTATTTTTTAAAAAATATACTGTTATCATAGGCAGTTTGTACAAAAACCTTTCAATTGTACTCTAATAGTTATTTGACTGGAAAATTACAATGACTGCAATTCATATAGGTAATTTGGGAAAATCTGAGAAAATATTATTTGCATAATAATTTGGATCACAGTGTAACGACTGTCCAGATAACCCAAAAAAATCCATTTGCAACATCTGCCAGGCCAGCATCAGCAGGGGCAGCAAAACTACCAGCCTGACCACCACCAGCATGCTCAGGCACATGACAGCAAAGCACCCAACTAGTTGGGCCAAATGCCAGGGTCTAGTAACAGTATCTACGGCTGACACCACTGCCTGTTCCGCTGTTGTGCATGCATGCCAATCCCCTGTCCATAGCGCAGACGAAGATCCCTCCCGCCCTACACCTGTCGCTTGCAAACACCACCATCAGCAACCACGTTCATGTCCTTGTCCCAGCGCAGCATTCAGTTGTCCCTACCCCAGTCCTTTGAATGCAAGCACAAATACGCAGTTAACCACCCACAGTCCACAGCGCTAAACTTCCACATTTCTAGACTGCTTGCACTTGAAATGTTGCCTTTTAGGCTCATGGAGACGGAATCTTTCCACAACCTCATGGCGGCGGCCGTCCCTTGGTACTCGATCCCCAGCCGCCACTATTTCTCTTGGTGTGCCGTCCCCGCCTTACACAGGCACGTGTCCCAGAACATTACCTGTGCCCTCAACAACGCATTTACTGGGAAGATTCACCTAACAACGGACACATGGACAAATGCTTGTGGGCAGGAACGGTACATCTCACTGACAGCACACTGGGTTAATATAGTGGAATTCGGACCCTGGAATGGAACACGTCCTCCCGACGCCGAGGATTGCGCCCCCTGGGTCAATCAGGGTTGCCCCCACATTCTACGGCTCCTGCACCTCCTCCTCTTCAGCCTCCATCTCCGAAATGGCCACATCAGTCGCAAGCTAGAAGCACTGCAGCACTGCCTCGGCCAAGCGGCAACAGGCTGTGCTGAAGCAAATATACTTAGGGGATAAACCGCACACCGCTGCAGAGTCGTTGACAGCTGTAACAGAGCAGGCAGATCTGTGGCTGTCACTGCTGAACCTACAGCCAGGCATGGTCATGTGTGACAATGGCCGGAACCTGGTGGCGGCTCTGAAGCTAGGCAAGCTCACACACCTACCATGCCTGGACCATGTGCTCAACCTAGTGGTTCAGTGGTTTCTCAAAACCTACCCAGATCTGCCTGATCTGCTTGTGAAAGTTTACGAAAGTCACCTACAGCTTCCGCCACCCTTGTTTCAGCAGTGTTTGCAGCTTTCAGCTCACCAACTGATGTGCGATGTCACCACGCATTGGAACGCAACGTTGCATATGTTGGGAAGGATTTGTGAGCAGCAGAGGGCAGTTGTTGAGTACCAGCTTCAACACGCCCGTCGGTATTCAGGTCAGCCTCCACACATAAGAGCTGATGAGTGGGCATGGACGTTTGAGATCTGTGCCATCCTCCAAAACTTTGAGGACTCCACCAAGATGGTGAGAGGCGATGACGCTATAATTAGAGTAATCATCCCGCTTCTCTGTCTACTGAAACGCTCTCTGCTCACAATTAAAGAGGAGGCTTTGAAGGCGGAGCACAATGAGATGGAGCAAGGAACCATACAGGGTGATGCCACACAGTCTAGCCTCATCTCATCTTAAAGCGGATTGGGTGATAATGAGGAGGAGAAGGAACAGGAGCTGTTTTCCTGTGCTGCAGATGGTACTACCCACTCATAAGCGCCATACCGTCAATTCTATTCCGTGGATGGCCTGAGGAGACGGAGAAGAAGGAGGAGGACCAGGGGGAGGATGAGGAGGAGAGCATGGACAGTCGTCCTCTTGATCAGGACAGGGAAGACTTGGCTGTTGGCAGTCTGGCACACATGGCTGACTTTATGTTCCGCTGCCTTTCCCGTGATCGTCATGTTGTACACATTTTGGCCGACAGTAATTACTCATGCCGAGTACCTATAGACACATGTGTTAGAGGGTGGAACTTTTACTCGTGCACCACACCAATTCTGAGTGCTGTATACCTATTTAGTAATTACTGGTTGGTCAGACTTCTATACCCACACTACAAGGATAACTTTTTATCTCTCCTTCCCGTGGCGGAGAACTCTTACAAAATGTTGCAGTACCAGTATGCCCTTGTTGAGGAATTATTAAAAAAATTCCAATTTGAAAATGCTGGCGACAGAGGTCACAGTTCCTTGGACAACCAAGGAGTACAGGCAAGGGAGACACAAATATGATACAGCAGAGGCGGGGGAACACTGTCAACGGTGTGAGACAGTTTTCTCAGACCCTCCCAGCACCCAGGCACTGATGTGTGGGGTACTCTGACGAGGAGGGGAAAGTTTTGGAAAATGCTGAAGGAGTACCTTGCCGACCGTACCAACGTCCTTCGTGATTCCTCCGGGCCTTTAAAGGGAATCTGTCATCCCCTGGGACTTTTCAGACCTCTAATATGGGCATACACGTGATAGAAATGTGAATCTATACTTACCTGTATGCCCCATATTAGAGGTCTTGTGGCTGTGAAATTGCTTTTTATTTCTTGTGGCTTACGATGTGTTCCCATCTGGGGGACGGGAAGAAATCCCGCCTACTTGTTTAATTAAAATATTTCTCCCTTCCCCTGCACGTCACAGTGACGTGCAGTTCCCATGGTCGGATCCCACGCCTGCGCACTTCACATTCTTTTGCAAGGCGCATTTCCCTGCCATCTGTGTATCCTTGTAGAGCAGGGAACTTGTGCGCAGGCGCTGGCGAGTCACTCTGACTTCCATAGGCACATCTGCCTGTCAACTGAAAATGCTGACAGACTGACTCTTATAAAAATGAACAAAGGCTGGATTGGGCCAGACTTCTCAACACCACCGGATGATAGCAGCAGAACATAAAGTCAAATCCAGTGGCTTATTTTGGGGGGGTCTATTCCCATACACCTCTTCACACCCAGACATGGGTATACGCTTCCTGATTTTGTCTATTTTCTGTTGTCCTCCTCCTTCTTTTTCTCTTCATCCTCCACCACCATATCACTGTTATGCAAAACCCACAGAATTTTATTTATGGATGTTTATGATGCCTGTAGGAATTTTTTTTAGAGGCCTACCACTAATATTCTGTATGTTATACAGTAAGTTCATGTATACCCCCCAGGGGCAAATGTTTTTCAGCTCATGCACTTAGTGCATGGGCATTACCAGTATAGGAGACCCACTCTAACAATGGTAACAATTTTTTTTAATGAGGACCTCTTCTATGTCTCTTCAAAGGGGTATTGGAGTGTGTCCAATTTTTTGGCAGTCCTTGCAGTCACTGCATGGGTATTACCACTATAGGAGACCGACTCCTTAATAATGGGAACACACCACATGGCCAGATAAGGTAGTAAAATGTTAAAATTACATTTACTGGTGAATGTATTTTTCACCATTGAAAGCAATGCAAAATGCAAAACCGCATCAAAAACGCTACGTGTAAACATAGCCCAAGGTGTGGAGCACCATTTTTGTTTTCGGTTATTTATTTTGCCTTATATACAAGTCATTACCCTGGAAGGAATGTTCCTTAACATTTTTTCCAGGAGAATCCATTTTGGCTCCCTTTTTTTTATGTTTTATTGTGAGTCCGTAAAAGTGGCTTAATACTCTGATAACATTGTTCACAGCAGTGACGTGGGAGTCAGAAATGCTTCCAGGCGTCTTCCCCATGCTGTCCCCATATCATTTGAGCACTGTTTCCTTCGATTTGGCCAATTTAAAGACCCCCTGCTGACCTCCGGGGGGGCTGCCGGAAAAATGCTCAAGTTTCCCATTGACTTACATTGGGCTCGTTACTCGGGTCGAGCACCTGAGCATTACGATTTGCTTGACCCAAGCAACGAGCACCTGAGCATTTTAGTGCTTGCTCATCACTACTAGAAATACTTTTATTATCTCTAATAAAACACATCTATAATATGGACAAACCCATTGTTCTATTTGCATATGTCTAAATGGCTTCAGTATAAAGAATATCTTCTGTGTGCATGTATATATACATATATATATATATATACAGTGCCTACAAGTAGTATTCAACCCCCTGCAGATTTAGCTGGTTGACACATGCGGAATTAACTTGGCATTGTGACATTTGTACTGTAGATCAGCCTGGAAGTGGGAAATGCACTGCAGCAAATTTATTTATTTTTTTTAAAAAACGTTAAAAGTTAATTCAGAGTGTCATTTATTATTCAACCCCTCAAACCACAAGAATTCTGTTTGGTCCCCCTAAAGTATTAAGAAGTAGTTCAGGCACCAAGAATAATGAGCTTCACATGTGTGGATTAAAGATCTCTTTTGCCAGCCTTTTCTGACTATTTAAGACCCTCCCCAAACTTGTGAACAGCACTCAGACATGGTCAACATGGGAAAGACAAAGGAGCATTCCAAGGCCATCAGAGACAAGATCGTGGAGGGTCACAAGGCTGGCAAGGGGTACAAAACCCTTTCCAAGGAGTTGGGCCTACCTGTCTCCACTGTTGGGAGCATCATCCGTAAGTGGAAGGCTTATGGAACTACTGTTAGCCTTCCACGGCCAGGGCAGCCTTTGAAAGTGTCCTCCCGTGCTGAGGCCAGGCTTGTCCGAAGAGTCAAGGCTAACCCAAGGACAACATGGAAGGAGCTCCGGGAAGATCTCATGGCAGTGGGGACATTGGTTTCAGTCAATACCATAAGTAACGTACTCCACCGCAATGGTCTCCGTTCCAGACGAGCCCGTAAGGTACCTTTACTTTCAAAGCGTCATGTCAAGGCTCGTCTACAGTTTGCTCATGATCACTTGGAGGACTCTGAGACAGACTGGTTCAAGGTTCTATGGTCTGATGAGACCAAGATCGAGATCTTTGGTGCCAACCACACACGTGACGTTTGGAGACTGGATGGCACTGCATACGACCCCAAGAATACCATCCCTACAGTCAAGCATGGTGGTGGCAGCATCATGCTGTGGGGCTGTTTCTCTGCCAAGGGGCCTGGCCATCTGGTCCGCATCCATGGGAAGATGGATAGCACGGCCTACCTGGAAATTTTGGCCAAGAACCTCCGCTCCTCCATCAAGGATCTTAAGATGGGTCGTAATTTCATCTTCCAACAAGACAACGACCCAAAGCACACAACCAAGAAAACCAAGGCCTGGGTCAATAGGGAAAAAGTCAAGGTGTTGGAGTGGCCTAGTCAGTCTCCTGACCTTAACCCAATTGAAAACTTGTGGAAGGAGCTCAAGAATAAAGTCCACATGAGACACCCAAAGAACCTAGATAACTTGGAGAAGATCTGCATAGAGGAGTGGGCCAAGATAACTCCACAGACCTGTGCCGGCCTGATCAGGTCTTATAAAAGACGATTATTAGCTGTAATTGCAAACAAGGGTTATTCCACAAAATATTAAACATAGGGGTTGTATAATAATTGACCCACACTTTTATGTTTAAAATTTAATAAAATTCAACTGAGCAACATAACTTTTTGGTTTGTAAGATTTATGCTTCTGTTCATAAAACCTACTCTCGTTTGCAGTTTGAAGGCTCTAACTTATTTGCATCTTATCAAACCAGCTAAATCTGCAGGGGGTTGAATACTACTTGTAGGCACTGTATATATATATATATCCATATTTACACTAAACATTTTTTACATTTAAGCCATCTATAAAATTAAATCACATGCTCTATTGCATTATTTCCTACCATATACACAAGGACAGTGCACACATTTGTATGTCATTCAAATATCAAGGTATACAGTATATTTTTGCATTTTTACTTTATGTTGATTTTCGAACTAAATGAATATATGTATTACGATGCTTTCTTGTGAAATGTTTTGATGCCATTTTATAGACACTTATTGAATGCAATGCCATGCATGTATTGTAATGGGAGGGCAGTTTATTTTCAAATTTATGCCTAGTTTTGGCTTCAAAAACTGCTTAAAAATTGCATGTGAATTTCAGCATCTTGTATCCTGTACTAGGCATCTGTCATTTTACACAGTTTCGTTATACTATGTACTTTTCATGTAATTTATTTGTTTGTTTGTATGCTAAAATAACTGCACATCGAATAAAAAGAGCAAAATATTACATCACAAAGCACCGTTAGAATAAATTTCTCCAACTATCCAACTCATCTGAGTAGAACTTGCTGAAATCCATTTGCTTACCACCAATATTTGCTTGCCATACATTTGGATGCAAGGAAATGATTTTCAGAGAAATGTCTGCAACAAAATCTGCTGGGTGTGGATGTACTCTACATGCATTGAGTTGCAAGTGCCCAGGTGAAAAAGGTCAATAACCATGACTTTTTTTTTTTTTAATGGCCTTTGGCTCGATCTCAAGCCATGGCAACTTGATGGATGAACAATCTGTAGGAAAACCGATCTTGTGCAAGTCTTCTCTGCCATTATCTTGATAGTATCAAGCCATTGAGTTTCTGGTCATTATCATCATCTTGTTCCTTCTACTCTTCCGACCATGATGTCCTTCTCCAGTGATTGCTCTCTTTTTATGATGTGTTTAAAGTAGGCAAGTCGTAGCTTGGTGATCCTTGCTTCAAGTGACATGTCTGGCTTTATTTGTTCCAAAATTAATTTGTATGTTCTTCTTTCCATCGATGGTATTGATTACATCCTTCTCCAGCACCACATTACAAAGGCGGTGATTCTTCTTCTGTCCTGTTTCTTTATTTCCTGGCTTCGCATCCTTATGTTACCACAGAAAAGACCACACTATGTACAAGCCTGGCTTCGTCGCCAGTGAAATTTTCCTGGATTTGATGACCTTGTCCAGTGACTTCGTTGTTGATTTTCCCATAGCTAATCTCATATTAACTTACAGTGTCGTTGCTGCATCTTCAGTTATCATTGATTCTAGTAGGTTGAAGTAATTTACAACTTCCAATTCATGGCTGTCCGTTTCAGATCTGTCCCGGTCGTACCTGGCAGTAGTCAACAACTTTTTTTTTCTCAGTACTAAGTAGCCGTCCCAGGTTCAAGCTTTCCATCTTGACTCAGTAACAAGTGCTTCATTCCATTTTTACTACCAGATCGGGATACTAAAAAGCTAAACTGCTATTTGCTTTTTTAATGTGATGTGTGATTTAAAACGTATCTCTCATTTCAGATGACATTTTTCAGTGAGCTGTGTCTGTACATGAGGAATATGAATATAATAATAGTGATAATAATTTTCACTAGTTTTCCTCTCTACAGGCTCTATGTTTAACTTTAAACTGTCTATGAGCTAGTAGATAGAGACTAGCTGCCATGATTTCACGCATACACAATGCATTGAAACATGAAAGGTTCCTGTTCTCTGGTCTTTGTGTTCAGTAGCTCATGTTTCGCAGCAGAAGCAGCATGGCAGATATTATGCAGCGGTACTGAGCATGGTAGATGTAAATCCTGCACTAGGGTGAGATAAACCTCTAACTAGGAAGCTGCACTCCTATCTCTTTATCTTACCTTGACCTTCCTTCCTTCTTTCCCCTTTTCTTACAATTCTTCAGTAGACAGCTGAAATCCGTCAATGAGCTATCTGTCTGTATTTTCTTGAGCAAGACAGATATTAGCTGTATTCTAGAGTGAATGATGAGTTCAGAAGTCAGGCAGGAAGAAAAGTGATTATAAGTGGAGAAGAAGCATTTCTTATATGATATTTTAAAAAAACTTCTTCTATTTGCTTCTACTATTAATTTATGCAAAGTTTGTTAAAACAACAGTAACCAACTAAGCAAATACCACACCTGGTTCTCATGCTTCCTCCAATGATCCATCACTCCAGGTGTTAAAGAAGTCCTCCCATTAATATTTTTTTCATCAAATATGTGTATATGTGTATATGTGCATGTCATGCAGTGTGAATGTATTAATACACTCACCTACCATCGCTCTCTCCGGTGTGCAGCGCCGTTCTTCTCTTCTCAGTGATATCTCCACTCTGCGGACTCTCCGGATCACACTTCGCTCTGCGTGACCTGGAGGTGACTTTTACAATGTAAGTCTATGGAGCATCAGAACTAGACCCCATAGACTTATATTGTAAAATAGACTTCCTGCTCACTCATAGACCTTAGAGTGGGCCAGAGAGTCTGAAGATCGGTGATGTCACTGAGAAGAGGAAAAGAACGGCGCTGGATCCTTGAGAAAGCAGCAGTAGGTTAGTATATTAATACATTCACACTATATTACATGCACATATACACAGATTTAATGAAAAACAATATACATGGGAGTGCTTCTTTAATTTTCTAGATTAGAACCTAAGCTACTAAGCGATTGTTAGACTCCATATCGATCAAATATTAATATCCCAAATGCACAATTAGCAGGAATTCCAGACCATTAGTACTTGTTCATTATTCCTTTTTGTGTGTGCAATGATGTGACATGCATTGAAGGCGAATATAAAGCACATCTATGTCAACTTTTCTGAAAGTACATCTTGTCTAGTTTCTTTATTCCCATTTTTAACGTCATGCAGATATTTTATCTTTACATGATAGATAAATCTAACATGACAGCTCAAATTTCTGTCATTAACTGCAAAAAATCTCAACAATGTTTTTTGTAACAATTTATAAAAAATCTTTAAGCAAAATCACATACTTTTATAGAAGTAGGTATATTTTCTGAAACTTTGATAGGTTGTGCTTAAATGAAATTCAGGAATATGATAAGATGGCATTTTGACAATAATATATTGTTTGAGAAATTTTGACCTTAGAAGAACTTGCCAATAATATTTCAGGGAAACAGGACAGATATGAGTTATAGCTGCTCGGTAAATTGACCTGACTAGAAGTTATCATATTCATTTTTTTTAATATATATATTCTGTCATGTCCTTGAAAAAAAGCATCAATGCTGACATGATAAATAACCAACAGAAGCCGCATATTATTATACATGAGAAATGAAGGTGCAGCCATTTGTTTTACAAGGAGTCATCATTTCTAGTCTACATTACATTATTCATTTGAAATAAGATTTATTTTGGGAATGTTTAAATCATAAAAATTAAAAAAGTTTCTTTTTAGATCTCAGCTAGGCATAAGTCTGCAGTACAGGTCAGAATGTAGCAGCTATTCAGATAAATGGATGTCCATGTAAAATAAGGATGACTTGAGTCACTTGAGTTCACCAGAATGAGAACCGCTCTTAGGGCTCATTCACACAACCGTATTTTTGATCCGAGTGCTGTATGTGACCAAATCTGCATGGGAAAAAAATCGCAGCATGCACTAGTTTCTTCAGAATCAGATGAGTTACCCATTCAATTCTATGGGTGCGTAAAAATGATCGGACGCCATATGGAGCCACAGTGCAGCATCTCATTTTCACTGATACATTGCAATTCTGTAACATAAGAAACTGTAAATGATTAATAGCTGCTATAAAAAAACAAACAAATTGCACACTGATGACAAGTGAGAAAAAAAAGTCCAATTTTTCTGGATAAAACTCTGAAAGATTTTTTTATTCTCATGTGAACCTATCCTTATGGAGCGTCTCTCCATTCATGCACATGCTGAGTATTTGCAGTACTTTTTTGGTGCACTTTTTGTGCGTAAACAAACGCTGTATTTTACAGTACCAGCAAAATGATTGAGATTTCTAAAATCTCATTCACACGCTGCTCATTTTTTTCCTTGCATATTTTAACTATCAAAGCGCTTTTCAAATCTGCTGCATGACAATTCTTTTAGAGTTTTTTGCAGCGTTTTTTACCCATTCAATGATTGCGAAAATGCGAAAGTAAAACCGAGCATATTGTACGCTGAAGGTACAGACGAGTTGTGATGTTTCGGTTTCACTGACCTTCCTCAGATATACACATACAGGTGCATCTCACTAAATTAGAATATCATCAAAAAGTTAATTTATTTCAGTTCTTCAATACAAAAAATTAAACTCATATATTATATAGAGTCATTACAAACAGAGTGATCTATTTCAAGTGTTTATTTCTGTTAATGTTGATGATTATGGCGTACAGCCAATGAAAACACAAAAGTCATTATCTCAGTAAATTAGAATACTTTATAACAACAGCTTGAAAAATGTTTTTAAAATCCAAAATGTCGGCCTACTGAAATGTATGTTCAGTAAATGCCCTCAATACTTGGTCGGGGCTCCTTTTGCATTAATTACTGCATCAATGCGGCGTGGCATGGAGGTGATCAGCCTGTGGCACTGCTGAGGTGTTATGGAAGCCCAGGTTGCTTTGATAGCAGCCTTCAGCTCGTCTGAATTGTTGGGTTTGGTGTCTCTCATCTTCTTTTTGACAATACCCCATAGATTCTCTATGGGGTTAAAGTCAGGCGAGTTTGCTGGCCAATCAAGCACAGTTATACTGATGTTTTTAAACCGGGTATTGGTACTTTTAGCAGTGTGGACAGGTGCCAAGTCCAACTGGAAAATGAAATTTCCATCTCCAAAAAGCTTGTCGGCAGAGGGAAGCATGAAGTGCTCTAAAATTTCCTGGTAGACGGCTGCGCTGACTTTGGTCTTGATAAAACACAGTGGACCTACACCAGCAGATGACATGGCTCCCCAAACCATCACTGATTGTGGAAACTTCACACTAGACCTCAAGCATCTTGGATTGTGGCCTCTTCACTCTTCCTCCAGACTCTGGGACCTTGATTTCCAAATGAAAGTTGTAACTCTGGGACCTTGTGGAGTGTGTCAATGACTGCCTTCTGGACTTCTGTCAAGTCTGAAACAGACTAAGGGACCTTTTTAAATGCTTAGGAAGCCTTTGCAGGTGTTTTTTGTTGATTATTTTATGAGATAATAACTTTTGTGTTTTCATTGGCTGTAATCCATAATCATCAACATTAATAGAAATAAACACTTGAAATAGATCACTCTGTTTGTAATGACTATATAATATGACTTTCACGTTTTGTATTGAAGAACTGAAATAAATTAACTTTTTTGATGATATTCTAATTTTGTGAGATGCACCTGTAGATGGCAGTGATCAATGATATTTAGTAGGACTGTTCAGATGAATAAGTCTTCTCTCAGTCCGACTGAGGACTCGTTCACACAACCGTATTTTTGGTCCAAGTGCTGTCCATGGAAAAAACTGACAGCACTCGGACCAATGTTATTCAATAGGGCAGGGCAGATGGGCGATTTTTTTTTTCACTGACTGAATCTGCATTTGAAAAAAATTGCAGCATGCTCTAGTTTCTTCCATAAATTGGATGATTCCCGTCTCCAAGATCCTATCTCAATATGTAGTAGGAGTAATAATAATAATATTATCACAGGACCTTAGGTATCCATGGTTACGACCACTAGCAACTAGCTAACTAACTGTGACTTTATCAGTGGACATAACCATGGATACCTAAGGTCCTGCGATATCTGCACATGAGGAAAGAGACACAGCAAATCAGAAAAAATATACTACATTTCTAATGGGAGATATTTGCTAATATTATTATTATTACACCTACTACATATTGGGATAGGATCTTGGAGATGAGAATACCCCTTTAAGTCTATGGTTGAGTAAAAAAATCAGATGCCACAGTAAAGTATCCTATTTTTATGGATCCATTGCAATTCTGTAACATAGGAAACTAAAAATGATTAATAGTCTCTGCTGTAAAAAAACTGATTGCTTATGGACGACACATGAATAACAAGTGAGAAAAAAAATTGTCCCACTTTTCTGATTTTTTTATATGCTCGTGTGAACCTATCCTTATATAGGATGAGACTCACTCAAGTCTATGGGTGCGTAAAAAAAATTGGATCTCACACAACATCCATGTGGCATCTGATTTCTATGGATATATTTCAATTGTAAACCTTGAAAACTATATTTGATCATGTACATATTCTAGTGTGATGATGGATCGCACACGGACATCTCACCACGTAAAAAACGGACACACAGATGAAAATCGGCTGAGTTTTCTGAATGAAGCTTGGACAATTTTTCGGACACTCGTCTACAGCCAGCCAAAAATTGACAACATGTGGGTGGCGTCTGAGTGTTTTTTATCACTGACCCATAGACTTGTATTGGTGAGTTTGATCCATGACTTAGATCAAAATAGGACATGTTTTGGTACGGAAATGCACGGATAGAACTCGTATGTGAAAAATTGATGTCAAAATGAGCTGTGAATCCATGCTTGTTAAATGTGGATTTTGCTGCAGATTTCACACATTCAATTGCGAAGATGGAATTTGTGATCAATGTGCACGAAGAATTGACATGATGTGGGTTTATAAATCCACTCCACAGGTCAATTTATGGAAATACCCGCAATGTGTACATGATATTTGTTGAAATCTCATCTATTTAGCTGATACTGTATTGTACTGTATTGTACTGTATTTCTGCATGCAAATCTGCGTGAAAAATGTGCACCAAATATGCAATGTGTGAACTTAGATTATTTCATCCCAATGGCACCTGTTAAGATATGGGATAATAAGGCTATGTCGCACACCTCATTTGTTTTCAATGTTATGACTCATTATCTTTGTGCATATATATAATGCACTTATTTTTAAAATATTGTGTAGTATTAGTGTTGAGCGGAAGTGCTCTGATAACGTGTTATCCGATTATGCTCTGTCTTATCCGAGTATTTTCGACGTGTTCGGGTAATATGTTTGCCTCCCTGCGGCTAAATGTTTTCTGGCGGTAGACAGACACAAGACTTGCAGGGATTGGCTACCAAACAGTCAATCACCGCATGTTGCATCTGTCTACCACCGGAAAACATTCAGCCGCAGGGAGGCAAACATATTATCCGAGCACGTCGAAAATACTCGGATAAGACTGAGCATGCTCGGAAAACAGGTTATCAGAGCACGTTGACTCAACACTATGTGGAATTGAGCATACAGGGTGGTCCAAAAGTAGGTGGACAGAAAATAACATTTATTTTGATTTATATATAAAATTATATTTACTAACACAAGCATAACATTGACAATTATATTTTATTCTGAACAATAATACAAAAGCCCTTAAATTTTATCAACGCAGGTGCTCAAACTGTTTTCCATTACAATTTGCACAGCTTTGAAGTCTGCCTCTTACGCTTCAACAAATTTTTTTCACAAGTCTCTTTGGGTATTCATTTCTTGAAATGCATCTTTTATGTAATTTTTCAAATCACTGACACTTTTTGGTTTTCGACTATAAACTTTGTCCTTGAGTACTCCCCAAAAGAAAAAATCCATTGGTGTCAAGTCTGGTGAACGTGCCGGCCAATCAAGTGGGCCTCTTCGGCCAATCCATTTATTAGGAAATGTTTCATCAATATACTCGCGGACTACTCTTGAATAATGTGGAGGGGCCCCATCTTGTTGGAAATAAAGGTCATTTGAATTAGGCTGTTGCTGTAACCGGGGAACAACTTGATTCATTAGAATTTCGCGATACTTATCTCCTGTGACTGTTCCATCAAAAAATATTGGTCCTAAACACCAAAACTTGAAATACCCCCCCAAACATTGACACCAGGCTCATTTAGTTGTTGCTTTAATGTTAAATGCATGTTCTCATTATACCAGTAAATACAATTATGTCTTTTAATATGGCCGGATAATTTGAAAGAAGCTTCATCACTCCACATAATGTTATTTAAAATTACTGGATTTTCTTCAATTTCGTTAAGCATAACCTTATTATACTTTCTGTCCACCTAGTTTTGGACCACCCTGTATAATAGATATTTTCATTTGACTATGAGAAATGTAATAGATGGTCCTTATGTCAGGTGAAGACGATCGTATATTCTTTCATATGAAAGAATTGAGTTGATAATGCAAAGGACACTCTAATCGGAGTTTGATCAGAGTGTGATCATAGTGTGCTCTGATTCTCTCGGATGAGGAGCAGATGGAGAAAAAAAAATTCTCTTTCTTCTCCATTCTGTCAGTGCGCGGATACCGGACTACACTGAAATGTCATTCGAATGCAGTCCAAAGTTTTCCACGCACTCATTGACTTGCATGGCCAAGTGCGATCCGAATACTGGATCAAACTCAGGCATGCAGCAACTTTTTCCTCCGACAGTCTGTGCCTGAGGAAAAGATCAGACATGTGCACGGCCCCATAGACTACATTGGTCCAAGTGCGATCCAATGTTTTATTGCATCACACTCGAACAGCAAAGACCCTCTTCTACAACTGCCCTTATGACCAGGTTTTAGTGAGTTCTATCACATACCGCTGATGCCTTTTGACTCTTATTGCTTGCATAGATCTATTCATCTCAGCAGAGTACAACCTTTCTCTTTCTGTCCGTGCTGTAATAAGAAGGGTTGTCCATTGTTCCTTAATGTCCAAAGGAAATCATTGTAATAGTCTATACCTAATTTAAAAATAAAATTACTCCTCAGCTTTGTTTGTTCAGTCATATGAGACTACTAACTGTGTGATGTCCAAAGCCTCTCATGTAAAGCTACTATGCGCTAGGGGCTTCTTGTTTAGAACAGTTTACGCAGCAAATATACAGTGCCATCTGTTGTTTGCATCTGACCCATCTGATTTAAAAGTATAAATGAGGAATGCAGTATTTTGCATCAAATCCAGTAAAGAAACAAATCTTCCCTTTGCAGTTTTTCTTACTGCTTTGTAACACTGAAATAGGGCTTAATTAATGTTAAAAAGAGTGAACATATGCATTGCAAAATAAAAACGATTTGCCAGGCACATGTTCAGTCTTCCAAGTTTCTTTTAACTGCTTCATGTTTGTACAGCAGTAAAGGGGTTAACAGAAGTGACCTGACCATTCTTTAGACAGTTTCTGCTCGGAAACCTCTCACTATGTTATACAGAAAAGTAAAATAAAATAAAAGCGGAAAAGCGACCACAAATGATGGCTGAAAAGATCCCAAGAAAGATAATTCAGGAAAAACATCAGCAGTATTTTCCTGAAGCGTCTTGTACTTGAAAAAGTCAAGGGGTACTCCGGCATCTAAAGGTCATCATGTGCAAATACACTAAGGGTTCATTCAGATGTCAGTTTTTCGCATATGGGTTTATCTGTTTTCCATTTTTTTTTGAACATGGAGGAAAAAATGAGTTGCAGACCCATTGACTTGCATTGCTGATTTTGATCTAATCTGGATCAAAATCGGACATGTCCCAGTTTTTTTAAAAGGACCACTTCGTCCAAGGAAAAAAATTGGACATGTCAACAGCCCCAAAGATTATCATAGTTCGCATTGACACTGATGCACCCTGAGCATGCAGGACAGCTTGAATTTCTTTGGAACTTGATTGGAGCTACTTATCCACGATCCGGACTACCCTGCCTTGCAGCTTTCATCAATTTTTCTCTGCCATGAACAAAGGAATATCAAGATCTCTGGAGATGTACTTGTAACCTTGAGGTTGTTGATATTTTTCAGCAATTTTGGTTCTCAAGTCCTCAGACAGTTCTCTTCTCCTCTTTCTGTTCTCCATGCTTAGTGGGGCACACACAGATACACAATGCAAAGATTGCATCAACTTCTTCCCTTTTTATCTAGTTTCAGGTGTGATTTTCATATTGCCTACACCTGTTACTTGAAACAGGTGAGTTTGAACGAGCATCACATGCTTCAAACCAAGTTGTTTACCCACAATATTGGAAAGGTGCCAACAATTTTGTCCAGCCCAATTTTGGGGTTTGGTGTGAAATTATGTCCAATTTGACTTTTCTTCTCTGTTCCAACACACATAAAGGAAATAAACATATGTATAGCAAAACGCGTAGTTGCAATAATTTTCTGGGAAAAATACTTTATTTTCTGGAACAATTTCAAGGGTGATTTTCATATTGCCACACATTAGTTTGAACATGCATAACATGCTTGAAAAAAAGTTATTTACTCACAATTTTGGAAAGGTGTCTACAATTTTGTCCAAGCCATTTCAGAGTTTGTGTGAGGTTATGTCCAATTTGCATTTTTTTCTCTGGCCAAAAGTGTTGGCACCCTTGAAACTATTCCAGAAAATGCTGTCGGCCGATCAAAGGCCAGCAGCTTACTTCAGTATGCATGCAACTGGGCCGCTAGGCGGTAACTTCATGCTCTCCTATCGCTTGTACACTGAAGTCAGCTGCCGCCTTCAAAAGAGGACGTAACATGGCGGGAGGGAAGGTGAGTATAATCATTTACTTTTTTTCTATGCATTAAAGAACATTTGCAGAATGGGGTCATATACAGTCATAGCCGAAAGTGTAGGCACCCTTGAAATTGCCCAAGAAAATGAAGTATTTCTCCCAGAATATTATTGCAATTACACATGTTTTGTTATATGCATCTTTATTTTTTTTGTGTGTATTAGAACAACACAAAAAACAGACATAATTTCACACAAAACCCCAAAAATGGACCGGATAAAATTGTCGGCACCTCCAACTTAATATTTGGTTGCATACCCTTTGGAATAAATAACTGCAATTGCTTCCTATAACCATCAAAAAGTTTCTTACAACTCTCAATTGTAATTTTGGACCTCTTTTATTTTGCAAACTGCTCCAGGTCTCTCATATTTGAAGGGTGTTTTCTCCCAACAGCAATTTTAAGATCTCCACAGGTGTTCAATGGGATTTAGATCCGGACTCATTGCTGACCACTTCAAAATTTTTCAGCACTTTGTTTTCATCCATTTTTGGGTGCTTCTTGAGGTATTTTTATGGTCATTGTCCTGGTGGAAGACCCATGACCAAGGACGCAGTCCCAGCTTTCTGATACTGGGCACAACATTGCGACCCAAAATCATTTGGTAATCTTAAGGCTTCATGATGCCTTGCACACAGTGAAGGCACCCAGTGCCAGAGGCAGCAAAACAACCCCAAAACATCTTTGAACCTCCACCATAATTGACTGTAGGTACTGTGTTTTTTTCTTTGTAGGCCTCATTACATTTTCGATAAACAGTAGAATGATGTGCTTTACCAAAAAGCTCTATCTTTGTCGCATCTGTCCCCAAGATGCTTTCCCAGAAAGATTTTGGCTTAGTCACGTACATTTTGACAAACTGCAGTCTATCTTTTTATGTCTCTGTGTCAGCAGTGGGGTCCTCCTGGGTCTCCTGCCATAGCATTTAATTTCATTCAAATGTTGACTGATAGTTTGCGCTCGGACTGATGCACTCAGCTTAATTTTCTTTGGAACTTGATTGGGGCTGCTTATATACTACTTTTAAACTTCTTGATTATGTTCCGCACCGTGGACTAAGGAACATCAAAATCTTTGGGGATGGACTTGCAACCTTGAGATTGTTGATATTGTTCAACAATTATGGTTCTAAAGTCCTCAGCAAGTTTTATTCTCCACTTTCTGTTCTCCATGCTTAGTGTGGCAAACACAGACACACAATGCAAAGATTGAGTCAACTTCTCCCTTTTAATCTGGTTTCAGGTGTGATTTTCATATTGCCCACACCTGTTACTTGAAGCATCACATGCTTCAAACCAAGTTGTTTACTCACAATATTGGAAAGGTGCCAACAATTTTGTCCAGCCCATTTTTGGGGTTTTGTGTGAAATTATGTCCAATTTGACTTTTCTTCTCTGTTCTAACACACATAAAGGAAATAAACATGTGTATAGCAAAACGTGTAGTTGCAATAATTTTCTGGGAGAAATACTTCATTTTCTGGAACAATTTCAAGGGTGCCAACACTTTTGGCCATGACTGCATATATAGGGGGGCTGTGTGGGCCATCATATTGTATAAAAAGGGACATGATACTGTGAATATGGGGCTGTGGAGAACATCATACTATATATAGGAGACTGTGGGGAACCTTACTATATATAGAGGGGTTGTGGGGGCATCATTATATATAGGGGACTGTGGGGACATCATGCTGTATAAAGAAGGGCTGTGGGTCCATAATACTGTATATAGGGGACTGAGTGGACATCATACTATATATGGGGGACTGTGGGGGCCATCATATTGTATAGAAGGAACTGTAGAAGACATGATACTGTATTTATGGGGCAATAAAGGAAATCATACTGTAGGGGGACGATCATACTGTATATATGGAGCTGTGGGGACATTATGCTATATTTAATGGGTTGTGGGGGTCTCGTAATGTATATAATAAATTGTGGGGACATCATTTTAAATATAGGGGTATAGTGGCTGTGAGGCCACTAATATGTATATTGGGAGATGTAGGGATATATTATTGTATATAGGGGGCTCTGGGGGCCTCATAATGTATATAAGGGGCTGTGGGGGACCATCATACTGTTTACAGGGAGCTGTGGAGGGGCATTTTAAAATATATAGGGAGCTGTGGGGGCATATTAATGTATATAGGGGGTTGGGGGACATCATATTGTATGTAGGGTGTGGTAAAGTGACTTGCTCGGCTCTCCAGAGGCAGACACAGGACACACAGTTCGGGTAAACTTCCTGCTGGTTTATTGTGCAGCATAAACTCCAACAGCATCCCATAAAAATAAACAGTCCCTCTCGGGGTTAACGGGAAAACAAAAGATAACGTATAACAGAGTCCTTTAGCCCTCTGCAGGTAGCACAGTGATGTTTCAGCAACACCAGTCCTCCGGTGTTCCTCTCTGGCTTCAGCCCAACACAGCCTGGAGACTTTCCTCTCCAGAGCACACACTACCGACAAGAAACAATAGTGACTGAGCATTTAAACCTTGGCTTCCCACCCTCTTTACCTTTCCCATAAAACCACACCCTTTAAGAGAGTTAACTCCCAGCATATAACATGCTGGCAGGAATTTAGTAGGTTTTAGTTCACACAGGAGAGCAACCTGAGTGACACATACCTCCCCTCGTATATCACACCAGTGACTCTGTCACAAGGGGTATAGTGGCCTAGAGGCTTCATAATGTGCATAAGGGGCTGTGGGGCCATCATGTTGTATATAGGGGGCTATGGGAACATCTTACTGTATGTAGGGAGCTGTGCCTATCTATCTATCCCATTGGTCATATCTTTATCTCTCTATCCATTCACACATCCATTAGTCAATGAGGCAGAGTACAGGCAAATTTTTATTACCAGTGTTGCAGTTATGGTGCTTTGTGCATTACATCTCTTCACTGCAGCACTGTCCTGCACAGGAGATCGCGCTGATGCTGTATATGATGATGGGGGAGGAGTGGTAGAGGTTTGCGCTATGTTACAGGGGATGTGCTCACTGATGGCTTGCAACCAAGCACAAGGAATTATGGGAAATTTAGTCAGAAGAGAGCAGAGGCTTTTGAAAAAGAAGTGATGGTTGTGACAGCAGAGCTGATGCCAGGCCATAGGAAGCGAAGCAGAAAGGCATAAAGCAACATGAAACTTGGCAGAAAAGGTATTTGGGGATCTTTCGGGGCATTATCCTTAAAGGGCTTGTCCGGTCTTATGGTACAAGATTGCAGTCACACTTTGTCACTGCAGACTTGTGAATCCTCACAGCTCATGCTCTGTGCGCTTTGAGGATTTTTGATGCTGTCACCATGGGCAGTGGGCATGTGACTGCAAGTGTGCGGGTTCCGACTAGGCGTGCGCAGCCTCACTTAATGTAGATGTATTGAGCAAGGCCTAGACGGAATGTGGCTGGAAGTATGCAAATTTCATATTCACTGTCACATGACAGGCTCACTCCCGGGGCCGGCACGGGAGAATTCTCACAGCGCTCAGTGCGCACGCTGTGAGGATTCATAAGTTTGCAGTCAAATAAAGTGACTGCAGACTTGTACCCTGTCAATGAAACAACAGGGAAATCCCTCAGATCCCACTGCTGCAATCAACTTGTCACAGGAACACAGGTGGTGAATCACGTAAATCTCCCGGCTGGTACCAATTTGCCAAGAATCAACACTCCGTTGCCTCCAATCACAAGGATAATTCCGCAATTGACTGACACGTGATGAATGAGGCTGCATCTCTTTTCACTACTAAGCCAGTTTTTGGGGAACTCAAAGTGAGCGTATAGTATATACACATCCGATTCCAACTTATAAAATAATGTATATACAGTGGGGAAAATAAGTATTTGATATACTGTCGATTTTGTCTGTGAGAGACAGAATTCTTGCTGATTGATAGGTGATCAAATACTTATTTAATGCAATAAAATGCAAATTAATTTCAAGAAAAATCATACAATGTGATTTTCTGGTTTTTATTTTTAGATTGTGTCTCTCACAATTGAAGTGTACCCACGATAAAAATTACAGACCTCTCCATTCTTTGTAGGTGGGAGTACTTGCAAAATCGGCAGTTTATAAAATACTTATTTTCTCAACTGTGTATACCCCAGTACTTACACTGCCAAACTCCACAATAACAAAAAGAGCTAGCTGCCACCACCAGTCGCTTATGCAGGCCGATTCGACATTACAAATAAAGTATTGCTTCAGGGATGCGGTTTATACAGCAAGAGGAACAAAGCTATTAAATTTTATATATTTAATCCGAAAAGTAGGCAGTGTTTATAAAAATATACAATGATGTTACAAAATGGATAAAACAATGCAGCATATACAATTACCGTATTTTTCGGACTATAAGACGCACCGGACCATAAGACACACCGATGAGCGAGCATGCTCGCTACTGCTCTGTGCTCACCCGAGCATCTCACTGCTCAAGATGATCGGCGCTTGCGGAGTATTTCCGGGGTTGCTCGACGGGAGCTCGGGTCCCCTCCCTGCATGTTTGGCGCTCTTTAGAGCACCAACCAACATGCAGGGATTGCCTGCCACTCACTGTAATGCTGTAGCCATGTTGGTTGTGGCATTACAGTGATTGGCTGGCAGCACAGTGTCATCAGATCTATATCAGACCTGGTGCCACCATGCTCGTCACAGTCATTCCGGAATCAGGCAGAGTAGGGAGAGGTGCTGCTGCGTCAGGGAGAGATTTGCTTGTGTATTAGGTAGTGTTAGTCCTTTTGAGGACTAACTAATCCATCTGCAGAGATATCAGGCAGACAATGTATATAGACAGGCAGGCAGGGTATATAGCAGACTGCAGTGCATATAGCACAAGAGACTCCATTCCAATTCTGCCTTCTGCTGCTGTTAGATATTTCTATACAAAGGCCCAGGTCTCAAGGGCCAGGAATACTTTTTTTGGATCTTAATCCTCATTATTTGCTTAAAAAGCAATCCAGAGAACAACGTTTTTTCTGCGCCATTTGCTTGATGGCACAGCCAGGTCCTTTCCATATTACAGCACCAGAAATCCAGTTTGCTGTTGAAACTACTTACCTACAGGCCAGGTATTTAAAACTCTGTTTTCTCCGTCACACGGATCACATATACGTTGTCAGAAAATACTGCCATTTCTGGCCTCCATTAAAAATTTCTTTCAGTGTGTCGGTGAAGCAATTGACACCAGATTGCTGTTCAAAATAGTTACCTACTGGCCAGTTATTTAAAACTCTGTTTTCTCCATCACACGGATCACATAGAAGTTCGCTCCAAACTCAGTCATTTGTAGTGAGCGTGGAAGACACTGTCCTCCATTTAAAATGGGCAAGGCACGTGGCAAGGGACGGGGAACTGGACGTGATGGTGATGGTGCATGCAGAGGCCAAGGACAAGGCCGTGGGCAAGCTGAAATTGTGCCACTGCAAACACCCACATCTTCTCGCCTGACCTTCCTGTCCCAATTCCTAGGGGAATGCAGCACACCACTATTGAACCCAGAGCAGTGTCAAAAGGTTGTTGGTTGGATAGCGGATAATGCTTTCAGTCACTTAGCCACCACCACCACCCTGTCTTCCACACGGTCAAGTCTCAGTAGCCGTGAATCTGGACCGCATATTCCTCACCTTGATCCTGCTTCCTCCCACCATGCCGAGTGCACGGAGACAACTGATCCCACACTTGGACACTCTGAAGAGCTGTTCACTTTTCCATTTATAGATTCGGGCCACTCGCCCGGTCCACTTGAAGCGGGGCAAGAGGAGATCGCGTGTAGCGATGCCCAAATATTTGAGCAGCCACGGTCACATGAAGGCGACGGTGGGAAAGTGTCACAAGAGGTGGACGATGATGAGACACAATTGCCAGAAAGTCAGGAGGAGGACCAGGGTGCGGAAGTGGAAGACGAGGTGGTGAATGATATAGTAACTGACCCAACCTGGCAGGAGGACATGCAGAGCAAGGACAGCAGCACACAGGGGGAGGGAGGCAGAGCACCCCAACAGGCAGGAAGAAGCAGTGTGGTGGCCGCAGACAGAAGGCAGGCAACCGTTCCCCGTAACACCGACACAAACGAAGTTGCCAGTACAACTGTTAGGTCTTCCCGAGTCTGGTTGTTTTTTAAAGACTCTGCCGATAACCCCAAAAAGGCCATTTGCACCACCTGCCAGGCCAGCATCAGCAGGGGTGGCAAAACGACCAGCCTGACCACCACCAGCATGATCAGGCCCATGGCAGCAAAGCATCCGACTTTGTGGGCCGAACCCCTGGGTCCAGGAACAGTGTCTGCATGTGGCACCATTGCTTCTTCCGCTGTTGTGCATGCAAGCCAATCCCCTGTCCATGGTGCATGCGAAGATGCCTCCGGCCCTGCACCTGTTTTTGCGCACTCTCAAGTAGCAGCATCAGTAAGCATGTCCATGTCCTTGTCTCAGCGCAGCGTTCAGTTGTCCATACCCCAGTCCTTGGAACACAAGCGAAAATATGCAGACAACGCCACACAGGCCACACTACTAAATTCTCACATGTCATGACTGCTTGCGCTCGAAATGTTGCCTTTTAGGCTCGTGGAGATGGAAGCATTCCGCAACCTGATGGTGGCAGCCATCCCTCGGTACTCGGTCCCCAGCCGCCACTATTTCTCCCGGTGTGCCGTCCCTGCATTACACAAGCACGTATCCCAAAACATTAGCCGTGCCCTCAACAACGCAGTTACCGGGAAAGTCCACCTAACCACAGACACGTGGACAAGTGCTTGTGGGCAGGGACGGTACATCTTGCTGACGGCACACTGGGTCGACATAGTGGAAGCCGGGACCCAGTCGGACCTTGGACTGAACACATCCTCCTGACGCCAAGATTGCGGGCACTAGGTCAATCAGGGTTGCCCCCACGGTCTACAGCTCCTGCACCTCATCCTCCTCAGCCTCTTCCTCCATCTCTGAAATGACCACATCAGTCACAAGCTGGAAGCACTGCAGCACTGCCTCGGCCAAGCAGCAACAGGCTGTGCTGAAGCTAATATGCTTAGGTGACAAATCGCACAATGCTGAAGAGTTGTAGACAGCTCTGAAAGAGCAGGCAGATCTGTGGCTAACACCACTGAACCTACAACCAGGCATGGTCATGTGTGACAATGGCCGGAACCTGGTGGCGGCTCTGAGGCGAGGTGAGCTTACACACGTTCCATGCCTGGCCCATGTGCTTAACCTCGTGGTTTAGTGGTTTCTCAAATCCTACCACGATGGTGAGCGGCGATGACGCCATAATTAGAGTCACCATCCCGCGTCTCTGTCTTCTGAAACGCTCTCTGCTCACAATCAAAGAGGATGCATTGCAGGCGAAGCACGATGAGATGGAGCAAGGAACCATATCATCCCAACATGGATTGGGTGACAATGAGGAAGAGGAGGAGGAGGAGGAAGGACAGGAGCTAGTTTTGGCACTATAGAGGGTACTACCTGCACAGCTGTCATACCGTCTGTTAAGAGTGAATGGCCAGAGGACAGAGAGGAGGAGGAGGAGGAGAGCATGGTCAGTCATCCTCTTGGTGAGGACACGGAAGTCTTGCCTGTTAGTAGTCTGGCACGCATGGCTGAGTTTATGTTACGCTGCCTTTCCCATGACCCTCGAGTTCTCAAAATTTTAGGTGACAGTCATTACTGGTTGGTGACACTTCTAGATACAAAATTTTTAGATGCATCACATAAAAGAACAATATACAACTTTTTCTTCCCTTTATGGGAGGCACATTTTCTTAAACGTTACTTGCCCTATAAGACCAAGCCATTTTCCCCGTCGCCACCATTTTCTCACTGCTGCAGCTGCGTGTTAGACGGCACCGCTGTTGCTGTGTGCGCTATACTTTGATAATTTCAAGCCAATTTTCACACAAATCTACAGATAGCTTGGGAGTAGGGAAGAGTTGTGAATGCAGTCCTTTTAAGGACTAGGTTACATCATTTCATACGACTTTTATCAGGCAGGTCTGTGCTCTTAAATAGATAGGTTGGGAGTAAAGACTAATTGTAATTGCAGTCCTTTTCAGGGCTAGGTTACATCAGTTCCTATCACTTTTTGCCAGGCAGGTCTGTGCCAGTGCTGTGCAAGTTTTTTTCACAGCATTTGGCTAAATCTAGCAAAGCAAATCCTTTTTGGCCTATTGCAGAGTGTGTTAGTCAGTGGAGTAGCCTATCTGTGTTGCAAGCTACACCACCTGGGTATAGAATACAAATTATTTTACTGCACCTAGTGAAGTAAAACCTTTTGGGCATAGCATCATTCTATTAGTCCATCTATACTGACCTCCATCAGGTTGCAAATTAAAAATAATTTTTATCTGCATCTAGCTCTGAAAAAATATTTAGGCTTCTAGCAGTGTGTGGGACTTGGTCTATTAGTCCATCTATACTGACCTCCATCAGGTTGCAAATTCAATATAATTTTTTTCTGCATCTAGCTCTGAAAAAATATTTAGGCTTCTAGCAGTGTGTGGGACTTGTTCTATTAGTCCATCTATACTGAACTCCATCAGGTTTCAAATTCAATATAATGTTTTTCTGCATCTAGCTCTAAAAAAATATTTCAGCTTCTAGCAGTGTGTGGGACTTGTTCTATTAGTCCATCTATACTGACCTCCATCAGGTTGCAAATTAAAAATAATTTTTATCTGCATCTAGCTCTGAAAAAATATTTAGGCTTCTAGCAGTGTGTGGGACTTGGTCTATTAGTCCATCCATACTGACATCCATCAGTTTGCAAATTCAATATAATTTTTTTCTGCATCTAGCTCTGAAAAAATATTTAGGCTTCTAGCAGTGTGTGGGACTTGTTCTATTAGTCCATCTATACTGACCTCCATCTGGTTGCAAATTCAATCTAATTTTTTTCTGCATCTAGCTCTGAAAAAATATTTCAGCTTCTAGCAGTGTGTGGGACTTGTTCTATTAGTCCATCTATACTGACCTCCATCAGGTTGCAAATTAAAAATAATTTTTATCTGCATCTAGCTCTGAAAAAATATTTAGGCTTCTAGCAGTGTGTGGGACTTGGTCTATTAGTCCATCTATACTGACCTCCATCAGGTTGCAAATTCAATCTAATTTTTTTCTGCATCTAGTTTTGAAAAAATATTTAGGCTTCTAGCAGTGTGTGGGACTTGCTCTATTAGTCCATCTATACTGACCTCCATCAGGTTGCAAATTAAAAATAATTTTTATCTGCATCTAGCTCTGAAAAAATATTTAGGCTTCTAGCAGTGTGTGGGACTTGGTCTATTAGTCCATCTATACTAACCTCCATCAGGTTGCAAATTCAATATAATTTTTTCTGCATCTAGCTCTGAAAAAATATTTAGGCTTCTAGCAGTGTGTGGGACTTGGTCTATTAGTCCATCTATACTAACCTCCACCTGGTTGCGAATTAAAAATAATTTTTATCTGCATCTAGCTCTGAAAAAATATTTCAGCTTCTAGCAGTGTGTGGGACTTGTTCTATTAGTCATTCTATACTGACTTCCATCAGGTTGCGAATTAAAAATAATTTTTATCTGCATCTAGCTCTGAAAAAATATTTAGGCTTCTAGCAGTGTGTGGGACTTGTTCTATTAGTCCATCTATACTGACCTCCATCAGGTTGCAAATTAAAAATAATTTTTATCTGCATCTAGCTCTGAAAAAATATTTAGGCTTCTAGCAGTGTGTGGGACTTGTTCTATTAGTCCATCTATACTGACCTCCATCAGGTTGCAAATTCAATATAATTTTTTTCTGCATGTAGCTCTGAAAAAATATTTAGGCTTCTAGCAGTGTGTGGAACTTGTTCTATTACTCCATCTATACTGACCTCCATCAGGTTGCAAATTCAATATAATTTTTTTCTGCATCTAGCTCTGAAAAAATATTTCAGCTTCTAGCAGTGTGTGGGACTTGTTCTATTAGTCCATCTATACTGACCATCATCAGGTTGCAAATTCAATCAAATTTTTTTCTGCGTCTAGCTCTGAAAAAATATTTAGGCTTCTAGCAGTGTGTGGGATTTGTTCTATTAGTCCATCTATACTGACCTCCATCAGGTTGCAAATTAAAAATAATTTTTATCTGCATCTGGCTCTGAAAAAATATTTAGGCTTCTAGCAGTGTGTGGAACTTGGTGTATTAGTCCATCTATACTGACCTCCATCAGGTTGCAAATTGAATCAAATTTTTTTCTGCATCTAGCTCTGAAAAAATATTTAGGCTTCTAGCAGTGTGTAGGACTTGTTCTATTAGTCCATCTATACTGACCTCCATCAGGTTGCAAATTCAATATAATTTTTATCTGCATCTAGCTCTGAAAAAATATTTCAGTGTCTAGCAGTGTGTGGGACATGTTCTATTAGTCCATCTATACTGACCTCCATCAGGTTGCAAATTAAAAATAATTTTTTCTGCATCTAGCTCTGAAAAAATATTTCAGCTTCTAGCAGTGTGTGGGACTTGTTCTATTAGTCCATCTATACTGACCTCCATCAGGTTGCAAATTAAAAATAATTTTTATCTGCATCTAGCTCTGAAAAAATATTTAGGCTTCTAGCAGTGTGTGGGACTTGGTCTATTAGTCCATCTATACTGACCTCCATCAGGTTGCAAATTCAATATAATTTTTTTCTGCATCTAGCTCTGAAAAAATATTTAGGCTTCTAGCAGTGTGTGGGACTTGTTCTATTAGTCCATCTATACTGACCTCCATCTGGTTGCAAATTCAATCAAATTTTTTTCTGCATCTAGCTCTGAAAAAATATTTCAACTTCTAGCAGTGTGTGGGACTTGTTCTATTAGTCCATCTATACTGACCTCCATCAGGTTGCAAATTAAAAATAATTTTTATCGGCATCTAGCTCTGAAAAAATATTTAGGCTTCTAGCAGTGTGTGGGACTTGGTCTATTAGTCCATCTATACTGACCTCCATCAGGTTGCAAATTCAATCTAATTTTTTTCGGCATCTAGCTTTGAAAAAATATTTAGGCTTCTAGCAGTGTGTGGGACTTGCTCTATTAGTCCATCTATACTGACCTCCATCAGGTTGCAAATTCAATATAATTTTTTTCTGCATCTAGCTCTGAAAAAATATTTAGGCTTCTAGCAGTGTGTGGGACTTGTTCTATTAGTCCATCTATACTGACCTCCATCAGGTTGCAAATTCAATATAATTTTTTTCTGCATCTAGCTCTGAAAAAATATTTCAGCTTCTAGCAGTGTGTGGGACTTGTTCTATTAGTCCATCTATACTGACCTCCATCAGGTTGCAAATTCAATCTAATTTTTTTCTGCGTCTAGCTCTGAAAAAATATTTAGGCTTCTAGCAGTGTGTGGGATTTGTTCTATTAGTCCATCTATACTGACCTCCATCAGGTTGCAAATTAAAAATAATTTTTATCTGCATCTGGCTCTGAAAAAATATTTAGGCTTCTAGCAGTGTGTGGAACTTGGTGTATTAGTCCATCTATACTGACCTCCATCAGGTTGCAAATTGAATCTAATTTTTTTCTGCATCTAGCTCTGAAAAAATATTTAGGCTTCTAGCAGTGTGTAGGACTTGTTCTATTAGTCCATCTATACTGACCTCCATCAGGTTGCAAATTAAAAATAATTTTTATCTGCATCTAGCTCTGAAAAAATATTTAGGCTTCTAGCAGTGTGTGGGACTTGTTCTATTAGTCCATCTATACTGACCTCCATCAGGTTGCAAATTCAATATAATTTTTTTTTGCATCTAGCTCTGAAAAAATATTTAGGCTTCTAGCAGTGTGTGGGACTTGTTCTATTAGTCCATCTATACTGACCTCCATCAGGTTGCAAAATAAAAATAATTTTTATCTGCATCTAGCTCTGAAAAAATATTTAGGCTTCTAGCAGTGTGTGGGACTTGGTCTATTAGTCCATCTATACTGACCTCCATCAGGTTGCAAATTCAATATATTTTTTTCTGCATCTAGCTCTGAAAAAATATTTAGGCTTCTAGCAGTGTGTGGGACTTGTTCTATTAGTCCATCTATACTGACCTCCATCTGGTTGCAAATTCAATCTAATTTTTTTCTGCATCTAGCTCTGAAAAAATATTTCAACTTCTAGCAGTGTGTGGGACTTGTTCTATTAGTCCATCTATACTGACCTCCATCAGGTTGCAAATTAAAAATAATTTTTATCTGCATCTAGCTCTGAAAAAATATTTAGGCTTCTAGCAGTGTGTGGGACTTGGTCTATTAGTCCATCTATACTGACCTCCATCAGGTTGCAAATTCAATCTAATTTTTTTCGGCATCTAGCTTTGAAAAAATATTTAGGCTTCTAGCAGTGTGTGGGACTTGCTCTTTTAGTCCATCTATACTGACCTCCATCAGGTTGCAAATTAAAAATAATTTTTATCTGCATCTAGCTCTGAAAAAATATTTAGGCTTCTAGCAGTGTGTGGGACTTGGTCTATTAGTCCATCTATACTAACCTCCATCAGGTTGCAAATTCAATATAATTTTTTTCTGCATCTAGCTCTGAAAAAATATTTAGGCTTCTAGCAGTGTGTGGGACTTGTTCTATTAGTCCATCTATACTGAACTCCATCAGGTTTCAAATTCAATATAATGTTTTTCTGCATCTAGCTCTAAAAAAATATTTCAGCTTCTAGCAGTGTGTGGGACTTGTTCTATTAGTCCATCTATACTGACCTCCATCAGGTTGCAAATTAAAAATAATTTTTATCTGCATCTAGCTCTGAAAAAATATTTAGGCTTCTAGCAGTGTGTGGGACTTGGTCTATTAGTCCATCCATACTGACATCCATCAGTTTGCAAATTCAATATAATTTTTTTCTGCATCTAGCTCTGAAAAAATATTTAGGCTTCTAGCAGTGTGTGGGACTTGTTCTATTAGTCCATCTATACTGACCTCCATCTGGTTGCAAATTCAATCTAATTTTTTTCTGCATCTAGCTCTGAAAAAATATTTCAGCTTCTAGCAGTGTGTGGGACTTGTTCTATTAGTCCATCTATACTGACCTCCATCAGGTTGCAAATTAAAAATAATTTTTATCTGCATCTAGCTCTGAAAAAATATTTAGGCTTCTAGCAGTGTGTGGGACTTGGTCTATTAGTCCATCTATACTGACCTCCATCAGGTTGCAAATTCAATCTAATTTTTTTCTGCATCTAGTTTTGAAAAAATATTTAGGCTTCTAGCAGTGTGTGGGACTTGCTCTATTAGTCCATCTATACTGACCTCCATCAGGTTGCAAATTAAAAATAATTTTTATCTGCATCTAGCTCTGAAAAAATATTTAGGCTTCTAGCAGTGTGTGGGACTTGGTCTATTAGTCCATCTATACTAACCTCCACCTGGTTGCGAATTAAAAATAATTTTTATCTGCATCTAGCTCTGAAAAAATATTTCAGCTTCTAGCAGTGTGTGGGACTTGTTCTATTAGTCCATCTATACTGACTTCCATCAGGTTGCGAATTAAAAATAATTTTTATCTGCATCTAGCTCTGAAAAAATATTTAGGCTTCTAGCAGTGTGTGGGACTTGTTCTATTAGTCCATCTATACTGACCTCCATCAGGTTGCAAATTAAAAATAATTTTTATCTGCATCTAGCTCTGAAAAAATATTTAGGCTTCTAGCAGTGTGTGGGACTTGTTCTATTAGTCCATCTATACTGACCTCCATCAGGTTGCAAATTCAATATAATTTTTTTCTGCATGTAGCTCTGAAAAAATATTTAGGCTTCTAGCAGTGTGTGGAACTTGTTCTATTACTCCATCTATACTGACCTCCATCAGGTTGCAAATTCAATATAATTTTTTTCTGCATCTAGCTCTGAAAAAATATTTCAGCTTCTAGCAGTGTGTGGGACTTGTTCTATTAGTCCATCTATACTGACCATCATCAGGTTGCAAATTCAATCAAATTTTTTTCTGCGTCTAGCTCTGAAAAAATATTTAGGCTTCTAGCAGTGTGTGGGATTTGTTCTATTAGTCCATCTATACTGACCTCCATCAGGTTGCAAATTAAAAATAATTTTTATCTGCATCTGGCTCTGAAAAAATATTTAGGCTTCTAGCAGTGTGTGGAACTTGGTGTATTAGTCCATCTATACTGACCTCCATCAGGTTGCAAATTCAATCAAATTTTTTTCTGCATCTAGCTCTGAAAAAATATTTAGGCTTCTAGCAGTGTGTAGGACTTGTTCTATTAGTCCATCTATACTGACCTCCATCAGGTTGCAAATTCAATATAATTTTTATCTGCATCTAGCTCTGAAAAAATATTTCAGTGTCTAGCAGTGTGTGGGACATGTTCTATTAGTCCATCTATACTGACCTCCATCAGGTTGCAAATTAAAAATAATTTTTTCTGCATCTAGCTCTGAAAAAATATTTCAGCTTCTAGCAGTGTGTGGGACTTGTTCTATTAGTCCATCTATACTGACCTCCATCAGGTTGCAAATTAAAAATAATTTTTATCTGCATCTAGCTCTGAAAAAATATTTAGGCTTCTAGCAGTGTGTGGGACTTGGTCTATTAGTCCATCTATACTGACCTCCATCAGGTTGCAAATTCAATATAATTTTTTTCTGCATCTAGCTCTGAAAAAATATTTAGGCTTCTAGCAGTGTGTGGGACTTGTTCTATTAGTCCATCTATACTGACCTCCATCTGGTTGCAAATTCAATCTAATTTTTTTCTGCATCTAGCTCTGAAAAAATATTTCAACTTCTAGCAGTGTGTGGGACTTGTTCTATTAGTCCATCTATACTGACCTCCATCAGGTTGCAAATTAAAAATAATTTTTATCGGCATCTAGCTCTGAAAAAATATTTAGGCTTCTAGCAGTGTGTGGGACTTGGTCTATTAGTCCATCTATACTGACCTCCATCAGGTTGCAAATTCAATCTAATTTTTTTCGGCATCTAGCTTTGAAAAAATATTTAGGCTTCTAGCAGTGTGTGGGACTTGCTCTATTAGTCCATCTATACTGACCTCCATCAGGTTGCAAATTCAATATAATTTTTTTCTGCATCTAGCTCTGAAAAAATATTTAGGCTTCTAGCAGTGTGTGGGACTTGTTCTATTAGTCCATCTATACTGACCTCCATCAGGTTGCAAATTCAATATAATTTTTTTCTGCATCTAGCTCTGAAAAAATATTTCAGCTTCTAGCAGTGTGTGGGACTTGTTCTATTAGTCCATCTATACTGACCTCCATCAGGTTGCAAATTCAATCTAATTTTTTTCTGCGTCTAGCTCTGAAAAAATATTTAGGCTTCTAGCAGTGTGTGGGATTTGTTCTATTAGTCCATCTATACTGACCTCCATCAGGTTGCAAATTAAAAATAATTTTTATCTGCATCTGGCTCTGAAAAAATATTTAGGCTTCTAGCAGTGTGTGGAACTTGGTGTATTAGTCCATCTATACTGACCTCCATCAGGTTGCAAATTGAATCTAATTTTTTTCTGCATCTAGCTCTGAAAAAATATTTAGGCTTCTAGCAGTGTGTAGGACTTGTTCTATTAGTCCATCTATACTGACCTCCATCAGGTTGCAAATTAAAAATAATTTTTATCTGCATCTAGCTCTGAAAAAATATTTAGGCTTCTAGCAGTGTGTGGGACTTGTTCTATTAGTCCATCTATACTGACCTCCATCAGGTTGCAAATTCAATATAATTTTTTTTTGCATCTAGCTCTGAAAAAATATTTAGGCTTCTAGCAGTGTGTGGGACTTGTTCTATTAGTCCATCTATACTGACCTCCATCAGGTTGCAAAATAAAAATAATTTTTATCTGCATCTAGCTCTGAAAAAATATTTAGGCTTCTAGCAGTGTGTGGGACTTGGTCTATTAGTCCATCTATACTGACCTCCATCAGGTTGCAAATTCAATATAATTTTTTTCTGCATCTAGCTCTGAAAAAATATTTAGGCTTCTAGCAGTGTGTGGGACTTGTTCTATTAGTCCATCTATATTGACCTCCATCTGGTTGCAAATTCAATCTAATTTTTTTCTGCATCTAGCTCTGAAAAAATATTTCAACTTCTAGCAGTGTGTGGGACTTGTTCTATTAGTCCATCTATACTGACCTCCATCAGGTTGCAAATTAAAAATAATTTTTATCTGCATCTAGCTCTGAAAAAATATTTAGGCTTCTAGCAGTGTGTGGGACTTGGTCTATTAGTCCATCTATACTGACCTCCATCAGGTTGCAAATTCAATCTAATTTTTTTCGGCATCTAGCTTTGAAAAAATATTTAGGCTTCTAGCAGTGTGTGGGACTTGCTCTATTAGTCCATCTATACTGACCTCCATCAGGTTGCAAATTAAAAATAATTTTTATCTGCATCTAGCTCTGAAAAAATATTTAGGCTTCTAGCAGTGTGTGGGACTTGGTCTATTAGTCCATCTATACTAACCTCCATCAGGTTGCAAATTCAATATAATTTTTTTCTGCATCTAGCTCTGAAAAAATATTTAGGCTTCTAGCAGTGTGTGGGACTTGGTCTATTAGTCCATCTATACTAACCTCCACCTGGTTGCGAATTAAAAATAATTTTTATCTGAATCTAGCTCTGAAAAAATATTTAGGCTTCTAGCAGTGTGTGGGACTTGTTCTATTAGTCCATCTATACTGACCTTCATCAGGTTGCAAATTAAAATAATTTTTATCTGCATCTAGCTCTGAAAAAATATTTAGGCTTCTAGCAGTGTGTGGGACTTGTTCTATTAGTCCATCTATACTGACCTCCATCAGGTTGCAAATTCAATATAATTTTTTTCTGCATCTAGCTCTGAAAAAATATTTAGGCTTCTAGCAGTGTGTGGAACTTGTTCTATTAGTCCATCTATACTGACCTCCATCAGGTTGCAAATTCAATATAATTTTTTTCTGCATCTAGCTCTGAAAAAATATTTCAGCTTCTAGCAGTGTGTGGGACTTGTTCTATTAGTCCATCTATACTGACCTCCATCAGGTTGCAAATTCAATCTAATTTTTTTCTGCGTCTAGCTCTGAAAAAATATTTAGGCTTCTAGCAGTGTGTGGGATTTGTTCTATTAGTCCATCTATACTGACCTCCATCAGGTTGCAAATTAAAAATAATTTTTATCTGCATCTGGCTCTGAAAAAATATTTAGGCTTCTAGCAGTGTGTGGAACTTGGTGTATTAGTCCATCTATACTGACCTCCATCAGGTTGCAAATTGAATCTAATTTTTTTCTGCATCTAGCTCTGAAAAAATATTTAGGCTTCTAGCAGTGTGTAGGACTTGTTCTATTAGTCCATCTATACTGACCTCCATCAGGTTGCAAATTAAAAATAATTTTTATCTGCATCTAGCTCTGAAAAAATATTTAGGCTTCTAGCAGTGTGTGGGACTTGTTCTATTAGTCCATCTATACTGACCTCCATCAGGTTGCAAATTCAATATAATTTTTTTTTGCATCTAGCTCTGAAAAAATATTTAGGCTTCTAGCAGTGTATGGGACTTGGTCTATTAGTCCATCTATACTAACCTCCACCAGGTTGCAAATTAAAAATAATTTTTATCTGCGTCTAGCTCTGAAAAAATATTTCAGCTTCTAGCAGTGTGTGGGACTTGTTCTATTAGTCCATCTATACTGACCTCCATCAGGTTGCAAATTAAAAATAATTTTTATCTGCATCTAGATCTGAAAAAATATTTAGGCTTCTAGCAGTTTGTGGGACTTGTTCTATCAGTCCATCTATACTGACCTCCATCAGGTTGCAAATTAAAAATAATTTTTATCTGCATCTAGCTCTGAAAAAATATTTAGGCTTCTAGCAGTGTGTGGGACTTGGTCTATTAGTCCATCTATACTGACCTCCATCAGGTTGCAAATTCAATCTAATTTTTTATGCATCTAGCTCTGAAAAAATATTTAGGCTTCTAGCAGTGTGTGGGACTTGTTCTATTAGTCCATCTATACTGACCTCCATCAGGTTGCAAATTAAAAATAATTTTTATCTGCATCTAGCTCTGAAAAAATATTTAGGCTTCTAGCAGTGTGTGGGACTTGGTCTATTAGTCCATCTATACTAACCTCCACCAGGTTGCAAATTAAAAATAATTTTTTCTGCATCTCGCTCTGAAAAAATATTTAGGCTTCTAGCAGTGTGTGGGACTTGGTCTATTAGTCCATCTATACTAACCTCCACCTGGTTGCGAATTAAAAATAATTTTTATCTGCATCTAGCTCTGAAAAAATATTTCAGCTTCTAGCAGTGTGTGGGACTTGTTCTATTAGTCCATCTATACTGACTTCCATCAGGTTGCGAATTAAAAATAATTTTTATCTGCATCTAGCTCTGAAAAAATATTTAGGCTTCTAGCAGTGTGTGGGACTTGTTCTATTAGTCCATCTATACTGACCTCCATCAGGTTGCAAATTAAAAATAATTTTTATCTGCATCTAGCTCTGAAAAAATATTTAGGCTTCTAGCAGTGTGTGGGACTTGTTCTATTAGTCCATCTATACTGACCTCCATCAGGTTGCAAATTCAATATAATTTTTTTCTGCATGTAGCTCTGAAAAAATATTTAGGCTTCTAGCAGTGTGTGGAACTTGTTCTATTACTCCATCTATACTGACCTCCATCAGGTTGCAAATTCAATATAATTTTTTTCTGCATCTAGCTCTGAAAAAATATTTTAGCTTCTAGCAGTGTGTGGGACTTGTTCTATTAGTCCATCTATACTGACCATCATCAGGTTGCAAATTCAATCAAATTTTTTTCTGCGTCTAGCTCTGAAAAAATATTTAGGCTTCTAGCAGTGTGTGGGATTTGTTCTATTAGTCCATCTATACTGACCTCCATCAGGTTGCAAATTAAAAATAATTTTTATCTGCATCTGGCTCTGAAAAAATATTTAGGCTTCTAGCAGTGTGTGGAACTTGGTGTATTAGTCCATCTATACTGACCTCCATCAGGTTGCAAATTCAATCAAATTTTTTTCTGCATCTAGCTCTGAAAAAATATTTAGGCTTCTAGCAGTGTGTAGGACTTGTTCTATTAGTCCATCTATACTGACCTCCATCAGGTTGCAAATTCAATATAATTTTTATCTGCATCTAGCTCTGAAAAAATATTTCAGTGTCTAGCAGTGTGTGGGACGTGTTCTATTAGTCCATCTATACTGACCTCCATCAGGTTGCAAATTAAAAATAATTTTTTCTGCATCTAGCTCTGAAAAAATATTTCAGCTTCTAGCAGTGTGTGGGACTTGTTCTATTAGTCCATCTATACTGACCTCCATCAGGTTGCAAATTAAAAATAATTTTTATCTGCATCTAGCTCTGAAAAAATATTTAGGCTTCTAGCAGTGTGTGGGACTTGGTCTATTAGTCCATCTATACTGACCTCCATCAGGTTGCAAATTCAATATAATTTTTTTCTGCATCTAGCTCTGAAAAAATATTTAGGCTTCTAGCAGTGTGTGGGACTTGTTCTATTAGTCCATCTATACTGACCTCCATCTGGTTGCAAATTCAATCTAATTTTTTTCTGCATCTAGCTCTGAAAAAATATTTCAACTTCTAGCAGTGTGTGGGACTTGTTCTATTAGTCCATCTATACTGACCTCCATCAGGTTGCAAATTAAAAATAATTTTTATCGGCATCTAGCTCTGAAAAAATATTTAGGCTTCTAGCAGTGTGTGGGACTTGGTCTATTAGTCCATCTATACTGACCTCCATCAGGTTGCAAATTCAATCTAATTTTTTTCGGCATCTAGCTTTGAAAAAATATTTAGGCTTCTAGCAGTGTGTGGGACTTGCTCTATTAGTCCATCTATACTGACCTCCATCAGGTTGCAAATTCAATATAATTTTTTCTGCATCTAGCTCTGAAAAAATATTTAGGCTTCTAGCAGTGTGTGGGACTTGTTCTATTAGTCCATCTATACTGACCTCCATCAGGTTGCAAATTCAATATAATTTTTTTCTGCATCTAGCTCTGAAAAAATATTTCAGCTTCTAGCAGTGTGTGGGACTTGTTCTATTAGTCCATCTATACTGACCTCCATCAGGTTGCAAATTCAATCTAATTTTTTTCTGCGTCTAGCTCTGAAAAAATATTTAGGCTTCTAGCAGTGTGTGGGATTTGTTCTATTAGTCCATCTATACTGACCTCCATCAGGTTGCAAATTAAAAATAATTTTTATCTGCATCTGGCTCTGAAAAAATATTTAGGCTTCTAGCAGTGTGTGGAACTTGGTGTATTAGTCCATCTATACTGACCTCCATCAGGTTGCAAATTGAATCTAATTTTTTTCTGCATCTAGCTCTGAAAAAATATTTAGGCTTCTAGCAGTGTGTAGGACTTGTTCTATTAGTCCATCTATACTGACCTCCATCAGGTTGCAAATTAAAAATAATTTTTATCTGCATCTAGCTCTGAAAAAATATTTAGGCTTCTAGCAGTGTGTGGGACTTGTTCTATTAGTCCATCTATACTGACCTCCATCAGGTTGCAAATTCAATATAATTTTTTTTTGCATCTAGCTCTGAAAAAATATTTAGGCTTCTAGCAGTGTGTGGGACTTGTTCTATTAGTCCATCTATACTGACCTCCATCAGGTTGCAAAATAAAAATAATTTTTATCTGCATCTAGCTCTGAAAAAATATTTAGGCTTCTAGCAGTGTGTGGGACTTGGTCTATTAGTCCATCTATACTGACCTCCATCAGGTTGCAAATTCAATATAATTTTTTTCTGCATCTAGCTCTGAAAAAATATTTAGGCTTCTAGCAGTGTGTGGGACTTGTTCTATTAGTCCATCTATACTGACCTCCATCTGGTTGCAAATTCAATCTAATTTTTTTCTGCATCTAGCTCTGAAAAAATATTTCAACTTCTAGCAGTGTGTGGGACTTGTTCTATTAGTCCATCTATACTGACCTCCATCAGGTTGCAAATTAAAAATAATTTTTATCTGCATCTAGCTCTGAAAAAATATTTAGGCTTCTAGCAGTGTGTGGGACTTGGTCTATTAGTCCATCTATACTGACCTCCATCAGGTTGCAAATTCAATCTAATTTTTTTCGGCATCTAGCTTTGAAAAAATATTTAGGCTTCTAGCAGTGTGTGGGACTTGCTCTATTAGTCCATCTATACTGACCTCCATCAGGTTGCAAATTAAAAATAATTTTTATCTGCATCTAGCTCTGAAAAAATATTTAGGCTTCTAGCAGTGTGTGGGACTTGGTCTATTAGTCCATCTATACTAACCTCCATCAGGTTGCAAATTCAATATAATTTTTTTCTGCATCTAGCTCTGAAAAAATATTTAGGCTTCTAGCAGTGTGTGGGACTTGGTCTATTAGTCCATCTATACTAACCTCCACCTGGTTGCGAATTAAAAATAATTTTTATCTGAATCTAGCTCTGAAAAAATATTTAGGCTTCTAGCAGTGTGTGGGACTTGTTCTATTAGTCCATCTATACTGACCTTCATCAGGTTGCAAATTAAAATAATTTTTATCTGCATCTAGCTCTGAAAAAATATTTAGGCTTCTAGCAGTGTGTGGGACTTGTTCTATTAGTCCATCTATACTGACCTCCATCAGGTTGCAAATTCAATATAATTTTTTTCTGCATCTAGCTCTGAAAAAATATTTAGGCTTCTAGCAGTGTGTGGAACTTGTTCTATTAGTCCATCTATACTGACCTCCATCAGGTTGCAAATTCAATATAATTTTTTTCTGCATCTAGCTCTGAAAAAATATTTCAGCTTCTAGCAGTGTGTGGGACTTGTTCTATTAGTCCATCTATACTGACCTCCATCAGGTTGCAAATTCAATCTAATTTTTTTCTGCGTCTAGCTCTGAAAAAATATTTAGGCTTCTAGCAGTGTGTGGGATTTGTTCTATTAGTCCATCTATACTGACCTCCATCAGGTTGCAAATTAAAAATAATTTTTATCTGCATCTGGCTCTGAAAAAATATTTAGGCTTCTAGCAGTGTGTGGAACTTGGTGTATTAGTCCATCTATACTGACCTCCATCAGGTTGCAAATTGAATCTAATTTTTTTCTGCATCTAGCTCTGAAAAAATATTTAGGCTTCTAGCAGTGTGTAGGACTTGTTCTATTAGTCCATCTATACTGACCTCCATCAGGTTGCAAATTAAAAATAATTTTTATCTGCATCTAGCTCTGAAAAAATATTTAGGCTTCTAGCAGTGTGTGGGACTTGTTCTATTAGTCCATCTATACTGACCTCCATCAGGTTGCAAATTCAATATAATTTTTTTTTGCATCTAGCTCTGAAAAAATATTTAGGCTTCTAGCAGTGTATGGGACTTGGTCTATTAGTCCATCTATACTAACCTCCACCAGGTTGCAAATTAAAAATAATTTTTATTTGCGTCTAGCTCTGAAAAAATATTTCAGCTTCTAGCAGTGTGTGGGACTTGTTCTATTAGTCCATCTATACTGACCTCCATCAGGTTGCAAATTAAAAATAATTTTTATCTGCATCTAGATCTGAAAAAATATTTAGGCTTCTAGCAGTTTGTGGGACTTGTTCTATCAGTCCATCTATACTGACCTCCATCAGGTTGCAAATTAAAAATAATTTTTATCTGCATCTAGCTCTGAAAAAATATTTAGGCTTCTAGCAGTGTGTGGGACTTGGTCTATTAGTCCATCTATACTGACCTCCATCAGGTTGCAAATTCAATCTAATTTTTTATGTATCTAGCTCTGAAAAAATATTTAGGCTTCTAGCAGTGTGTGGGACTTGTTCTATTAGTCCATCTATACTGACCTCCATCAGGTTGCAAATTAAAAATAATTTTTATCTGCATCTAGCTCTGAAAAAATATTTAGGCTTCTAGCAGTGTGTGGGACTTGGTCTATTAGTCCATCTATACTAACCTCCACCAGGTTGCAAATTAAAAATAATTTTTTCTGCATCTCGCTCTGAAAAAATATTTAGGCTTCTAGCAGTGTGTGGGACTTGTTCTATTAGTCCATCTATACTGACCTCTATCAGGTTGCAAATTCAATATAATTTTTTTCTGCATCTAGCTCTGAAAAAATATTTAGGCTTCTAGCAGTGTGTGGGACTTGGTCTTATAGTCCATCTATACTAACCTCCACCAGGTTGCAAATTAAAAATAATTTTTATCTGCATCTAGCTCTGAAAAAATATTTCAGCTTCTAGCAGTGTGTGGGACTTCTTCTATTAGTCCATCTATACTGACCTCCATCAGGTTGCAAATTAAAAATAATTTTTATCTGCATCTAGCTCTGAAAAAATATTTAGGCTTCTAGCAGTGTGTGGGACTTGGTCTATTTGTCCATCTATACTGACCTCCATAAGGTTGCAAATTCAATCTAATTTTTTTCTGCATCTAGCTCTGAAAAAATATTTAGGCTTCTAGCAGTGTGTGGGACTTGTTCTATTAGTCCATCTATACTGACCTCCATCAGGTTGCAAATTAAAAATAATTTTTATTTGCATCTAGCTCTGAAAAAATATTTAGGCTTCTAGCAGTGTGTGGGACTTGGTCTATTAGTCCATCTATACTAACCTCCACCAGGTTGCAAATTAAAAATAATTTTTATCTGCATCTAGCTGTGAAAAAATATTTAGGCTACTAGCAGTGTGTGGGACTTGTTCTATTAGTCCATCTATACTGACCTCCATCAGGTTGCAAATTCAATATAATTTTTTTCTGCATCTAGCTCTGAAAAAATATTTAGGCTTCTAGCAGTGTGTGGGACTTGTTCTATTAGTCCATCTATACTGACCTCCATCAGGTTGCAAATTCAATATAATTTTTTTCTGCATCTAGCTCTGAAAAAATATTTCAGCTTCTAGCAGTGTGTGGGACTTGTTCTATTAGTCCATCTATACTGACCTCCATCAGGTTGCAAATTAAAAATATTTTTTATCTGCATCTAGCTCTGAAAAAATATTTAGGCTTCTAGCAGTGTGGGGGACTTGGTCTATTAGTCCATCTATACTGACCTCCATCAGGTTGCAAATGAAAAATAATTTTTATCTGCATCTAGCTCTGAAAAAATATTTGGGCTTGAAGCAGTGTGTGGTACTCATTGTATTAGGCCATCTATACCAAGCTCCACCAGCTGTGAAATTAATAATAATTGTTAGCTGAATCTAGCCCTGAAAATTATTTTTCTTCCCAATAGTGGTAGCAATAGAAATATGGGGCGCGCGCCTGGCTAACAAAAATATACGCTTCGTAACAAAAAACGCCAGCCTAGCGCATTGCATTAATAAGATGGTATCATCGTCTCTCCCAGTGCTAGGCCTACTAGCATTCCTGTGCCTAAAACACAATGTATGGGTCCGCGCTAGCCAGTATGCTGAGGGGTCGAAAGCTGCTGCTAACGCTTTATAACAATTCAATTGGCAGATTTTCACAGAGCTCTTCCCCAACGCCCACCCATCGGGCAACAGTTACCCACCCTCCCTTTGGGATCTAGTGGCGAATAGTTGATGCCATTAATCAGAGCGTCAGTTGCCCCGTCGACGTGGCAAGCATACAGTAAGGCATGGGAAAAGTGGACACGACTAGTAGCAGGCAGACGCGTTGACCAATGTGAACAAGCCAGATCACAAGTCACCATAGAATTTCTCCACCAGCTAATGATGAGGGGCATATCAGGGGCGTCAGCGCAGCGTTGTCTGACCGGAGTAGCATTTCACTTCCAACTACTGAATTGGGAGATGTGAGAAAGATTCATCATCAGACAATCCATAAAAGGGTGGAAAAGGGGTCAGCCAAGTCAGGAGTGTAGACGTCCTGTCCCGTGTCACTAAAACTGATTTCTCACATCATATCCCTAACACCATTAACATGACAGTCACAATTTGAAGCAACACTACTGTCTACTGCATTTGTGATCGCCTTCTTCGGGGCGCTATGCATAAGCGAATTAGTCCCTCAATCCAAAATTACCACCAGTGGAGGCTTATTACACCAGGACGTAGTCATAGCCAATAATGCAATACGTCTACGCATACGCCAATCGAAAACGGTTCCAGCGGGCAGGGGCACTTGGGTACTTCTGCAACCCACAAACGGTACACTGAGTCAGGTAACAATAGTAAAAACATATCTAACCATCAGATCACAAAGTAATTTCTTCCTATCACACATTGATGGAACGCCATTATCAAGATACCAGTTCCAAGCTATATTTAATAAATGCATAACATCGGCAGGGAACCACCCCAAAGATTACGGGACACACTCATTCCGCATAGGCACGGCCACGGAAGCAGCAAGAGCAGGACTGTCAGAAACGGAAGTTCAGAGGATAGGGAGATGGCGATCCACGTGTTTGGCGAGATACATAAGACCGGACTTGTTATCCTAACGTGGTTTGTTTCTTTTACAGGTGACGCTAAGCCTACAGTGTGGGTGATAGGCCACTCGTATATATATTGGGCAGAAAAAAGGGCGAAAGTCCGCCCAGGCGGGAGGAAATTAGAGTTTCATAACACATATTTCAACTGGAGAGGTATTAGAGGCCTGCTATGGCCACAGGTACTAATGGAGGTAATCAAGGTAGGGAGAGAGGCAAGAGGTCTGGTCATCTTAGTTATACAGGCCGGGGGAAACAACCTAGGTCATCACAAGAGCGCATAACTAATGGCAATAATGAAACTAGACACTGAGCGCTTCAGAGAATTTTTCACAAAACTAACTATAGTATGGTCAGAGATTGTGCCGATAGCTTTATGGGAAGGTTCGTGAGACATCACGGCCATCAAACGGGCAAGGCGGGTAATAAATATTCGGATGGCAAAATTTAGAAGAGACAAAGGCGGTGTAGTGATACCACACCGACAACTGGAAGGAGATAAAGCAGGCCTCATACGGCCCGACGGTGTTCACTTAATGGATATTGGACTGGACATATTCCTGTCAGGACTCCAGGACGGAGTGGAACAAGCGTTAAGAGTGATGGGTGGGGGTCAGAGTCCTGCATACGAGTATGCAGGATCCTCCGTGGCCTGGAAATAGAAAGGACATGTTGGAGAGTTACACTTGTTGGCCAACTTGCCGGAGTGGAGACCCAGGGCATGCTGCAACAAGCTGAATTATTTTAGAAATAAAATGCCTTTCTAATGGAATGAGTATAAAGAGTTAATAAAGCTGTGACCGATCCTCACCCATCCAGTTGTAAGAGTTACATTATTGTATTGTCAAGGAAAGGGGGGCGGTAGGGGGGCGGAGCGTCTGGGTTTGGTTGGGGGTTCCCACAGTCTGCCTAGGCTAGATGCATTTAAAAATTCTTATTAGATACACAGGCGGTGCAGCTTGCTTCGCAGCTGGGCTACTACGCCCAAAGTATTGCCTAGGCTTGATGCAGTTAAAAATTCTATGCTGACTAGCAGACACTGAAGCTTTGGAGCAGACCTCTGAGTAAACAGTTCTTCAGACTCAACCATCTGTGTTAACCCAAGCCATAATGTATGTAGTTTCTTACAGTTAAAAGGGGGGGAGCGACTCAACCCAACTCAAATTGACGATGCCAACGTCACGTAAGACACAGCAAGGGGACTCCAAAAAGAGTCTCCATTTTTTCCCAAAATTGTGGCACAGACACCACTTAACCCTAGAACACATACCTGGGGCCTCGCAGGCCCGCCCTGATAATTGTTTTCTATTTTCTGCAAGATTACTTTAGTTAGAATTTTGAAACTCTAGGTATTCTTCATTTATATAGTTGCTAGTCATTTGAGTTTGAGTTATTCCATGTTATTTGCACACGGGCCTAAAAGGCCCCAGGTATGTGAAAGTGTAGATTTTTATGGTCATGCGTTCTAGGGTTAAGTGGCATCAATTGCCCCACAGTTGCTTAAAACGGTTGGTGAGGTGATTTTACCAAATCCTCAAGCTTTTAGTCTCCCCAGGATGACACAAGGGTAGAAAAGTCCTTGCGAATCCATGATTTGTTCATCTTTATGAACGTGAGTCTGTCTACATTCTCAGTGGACAGCCGCGTGCGCTTATCTGTCAGCACACCACCAGCAGCGCTGAACACACATTCAGAGAGAACGCTGGCTGCAGGGCATGACAAGATCTCCAAGGCGTGAGTGGCGAGCTCCGGCCATTTTTCCAGATTGGAATCCCAAAATGAGCAAGGGTCCAGTGACACAGTCATGGCTTCGATGTTCACTTGGAGATACTCCTGTACCATGCTCTCTAGGCGTTGACTATGTGTCAGACTTCTTGTCTCCTGTGGCCTTGCAAAGGATGGTCTAAAAAAGTGGTGAAACGATTCCACAAAATTGCTGTTACCAGCAGATACTGTGTTACTGTTAAGGTTTGATTGATGAAGACTCGACAGTCCCACAGTTGGCAAGTTAGAACTGTGAGATTCACTACGTGCACCACTGGTGTTTTGTGGAAAAGCACATGTAAGATTCTGCAACAGCGTCTGCAGATACTCCTGCATGCGTAAATCCCTTTTTATGGCAGGAATTATTTCGGCAAATTTACTTTTGTACCGGGGATCTAAGAGTGTGGCAACCCAGTAGTCGGGATTACTTCGAATTCTGACAATTCGAGGGTCATGTTGCAGGTAGTGCAGCAAGAAGGCACTCATGTGTCTTGCGCATCCAGGAGGACCAAGTCCTTGTTGTGTTGGTAGCGAGGTAAGAATCATGCTTCCTTCCTCTGCCCTCTCCCCCCAACCTCGCACAACAGAAATGTGATCAAGGTCTCCCTTATCTGATGAGTCTTCCATGCCCTCTGCAGAAGGCCATCTAGTCCGGGATAGTGGGCTAAAAATTGCTGTAATACCAGGTTCAACACGTGAGCCATACAAGGCACGTGTGTGACATTGCCCCGGCGAAGGGCTGCACCCAGGTTTGCAGCATTGTCGCACACGGCCTTCCCTGGTTGCAGGTCCAGTGGAGACAACCATTCATGAAACTGGGTCTCCAGAGCTGACCACAACTCCTCAGCTGTGTGACTCACATTTCCCAGACATTTCAAAGTAAACACTGATGCCTTTGGGCCCTGCTGCCAGCATAGTAAGGAGGTGTGCAGGATTCCTTCTGCGCAGTTAGAAAGCAGGTGGCATTACCAGACAGGCTTTGGGTGCAGGTGGAGGATTGAGAGGAGGTTGAGGAGGCAGAAGCAGTGGAGGAACTTCGAGATAAAGAGGATTGACGCACAACTCGTGGGGACGGCAAGACTTGGACAGCAGCTCCTTGTCCTGCTGTCACCATAGTTACCCAGTGCCCAGTCAGTGACATGTAACGCCCCTGTCCATGCCTACTCGTCCAAGTGTCTGTGGTGAAATGCACCCTGTCACACACAGAGTTTCTCAAAGAAGCGGTGATGTTGTGTGCGACATGCTGGTGGAGCGCAGGCACACCTTTCTTTGAGAAGTAGTGCCGACTGGGCATCTGGTACTGGGGCACTGCGACGGACATAAGGTCTCGAAAATCCTCTGTGTTCTCCAGGCGGAAAGGCAGCATTTCTGTAGCCAACAGCTTGCAGATGGTGAAATTCAACCTCTTAGCTTTGTCATGGCTAGGAGGAAATGGTCTTTTACTTGTCCACATCTGAGGGACCGAGGGCTGGCTGTTGTGCTTAGACGGGGTTGAGTAGGGTGTCCCCGGCAAACTGCCGGTCTGTGAGGAAGATGCAGGCGGACATGTTAGGTTGCCTTGATCCAAAGGTGGTGCTCTCGATGTCGGAGAGCGCTCAACAGCAGCAGGTGTTTCCACTTCCCAATGAACTGACGACCTGCCAATCACACTGGCTGTTGCGGGTAAAGAGATGGCAGGTCTGCATCCAAAAACATGTGTGACTGCTGTCCCCCCAGACACAGAGGATGAAGAGGCTGCGGATGCACAAGATGGGGCAGATGGTGGTTGGCCCCGCCCGCTAGGCCGCACTGTAGCACAGTGAGCTTTCCACTGCAACTTATGCTTCTTATCCATGTGACGGTACATGCATGAAGTACTCAAACTATGGATTTTTTGGCCCCTACTTAGCTTTTGGTGACAAATATTACAGATAATACGAGTTGGGTCATCCTTATCGATCTGAAAAAATGCCCAGGCTATGCAAGGCTTAGAGCCCATGCGACCTGAAGAGCCACTACGACTTGTGGTCAGAGGCAGAGTTGTGGTTGAGGATGCAGTTGTTGACGTGCTTCCAGTACTCCGTCTCTGTCCAGGAAGGCGCAACCTAACCTCATCGTCAATAGCATCTGTGACGCCGTGCTGCGCTTGGTATCACAGATCCTAGAAGAGTGCATTGATGGAATCCTCCACAAGAGGCCCCCATAAACATTCACACATCTCCACCTTCCACCTCAGACCAGCCGAGGGAGCCCGTTAGGGATATAAATAGGGAAGGTGGAGCTAGGCAGTTCAGTTCCTCTGAAGAGTTCCAGCAGTAGAGAAGCCTAAGAGAGGTCAGTCTGCAGTGGAGCTCAGTCTAGTCTAGAGAACTCAGTTAATAGTTCAGCAGTGGAGCACGAGGCTCCTGCTAGCTAGATTCAGGGAGCCCAGATAGAGCTTAAGGTGTGCCGGCGCCATAAGATCGGTGAAGCGCGGCAAGCTGCCGTTAGTGTGTATAGCCTAGTGAGGGCCCGAGTAGGCCGAAGGCGAGTGGCGAGTTAGTACATAAGGGGCAGAGGAGCTCAACCACCTCACCCCGAAGCATTTACCGGACACCGGATCCGAGCTTACCGGGATCTCTATGACCCAGTAAGGCATTACCGGAATCCCTGGAGAACTACAAGTCTCAGGATCGCTAAGGTGCTGATACGTAACAGAGCCAGGAGATGCTTAGGCCCCGCATACTGGGAGCGTGAACTCCAAGAGAAGGCCCTACCACAAGGTCAGCCAGCGCAGGACAGAGACAAAGTTAGGCCTAGCTCCAGGCAGGTCAGAAACTTACTACGCAGAGGCAAGAAACAGGATGCCCTACACCCGCTCATTGGGGAGGATCCTGATATCCACCCTTCACCCTACAGTGCTCCGGGATGTGCCTGAATTTCCACCAGTAAAAGGTACTGAAGTGACTACCGTGTCCGTTCCCATTCTTGCTCTGACCCAGCTGGGTCTCGCCTGTCCTGCATTCCCCCTGCATACGCTGCCCTGAGACCTAGCTCCACCTGTGGAGAGCTATACCATCGAGCTGCCTTATCACCGGCCTCAGTGGACTGCTGCAGCGCTGGTGCTTCTCACCAGATACCACAGGTGGCGTCACGAACTCTTATAAAATTAACAATTATCCACCCTTTTAAAGAGTGACCACAGGGTACCGGCCCGGGAGCCGACCACCGCGACATCCCCAAGGCCAGGCAAAGGCCCGGGAACCGAGTCATCCCCATCCCCTGGGCTAGTCACATCCTCCTTCACCTCCTCTGCTGACCTCATCAACTGGCTGACTGTGGGTTGACATTAAGTGGGATCACCAACCTCGTCATCATCACCCTGTGTGTTCTCACACCCGTCGTCCTCAGAGCCAACCTCTTCCTGCCCTGACCGAAAAGTCAAGTTGTCGCTCCAATCAGGTATTTGAGTCTCAACATCGTCTTCATCATTATCTCCACCAACAGGAGTTACAGTTTGGGAACGAGGGTCTACATTATGCTCAGAACCTTCTTCATCTGGTCCTGGATCCGACTTATAAAGATTCTGGGCATCAGTGCAGATCATTTCCTCATCTGGATTAACAGAAGCTCTGGAGCAGACATCCGTTTCCCAGGCTATAGTATGAGTAAACAGCTGTGCAGACTCAACCATCTGTGTTATCCCATACTCAGACGGGCAGCTGGAGACTTGGGAGCTGTGAGGAAGCAAGTGCGATTGGGGTGACACCTCTGAGGACTGGAGTATTTGTGATGTTGAAGTTGAGGTGGAGGAGAGCCGACTTGAAGGAGCACTTGATATCCGTTGAAGCACCTGCTGTTTTTGTGCCTCATCTGGAATTTGTAGCGATGGGCGTGTCCGTAAGAAAGGGATCGAATCACATTGTCCACGAAAAGAAGTAGACATCTTGGCTGGAAGATGGTCTTTCTTCTGCTCGACCCACCAGCGGACAGGCACCAGTATTGGGAGAGGGGGGCTGGCCGTCAGGGTCCACCGCGGCTCTGGCACAAACCCGGCGACACGGAGGTCGCACGGGCAGGAACGGACTGGCCGTGTCGGCTTTGCACTTTTTTGGTTTTAGAAGGGCATGATATGCCTATATCTGTGTCTCCCCCTCCTTTTACTCCTCCACCTCTTTTCTTTTCGCATGACTATATGTACTTGTCACTTTTCCATGTGTTAGTTGTGTCTTCTGAGCAGTTTGTCAGCTTTTGGACACCTTTTGAAGTGTTTTCTATGTGTTTTCTATGTGTTTCTATGTGTTTTTGTTTGCCTGCCATTGGTTTTAACGGTGTTCGACGGTGGTCGACGAACAGTTCGACGAACAGTTCGGCGAACAGTTCGGCGAACATACGGGTGTTCGACGAACCGAACCGAACCCGAACACTACAGGGGTGGCTCAACACTAGAGTAGACTTTGTGCAGCAGGCTTTCATGGTAAAATAGTTGCTAGGAAACCACTGCTAAGGACAGGCAACAAGCAGGAGAAACTTATTTGGGCTAAAGAACACAAGGAATGGACATTAGACCAGTGTAAATCTGTGCTTTGGTCTGATGAGTCCAAATTTGAGACTTTGGTTTGTGTGACACAGAAAAGGTGAACGGATGGACTCTACATGCCTGGTTCCCACCGTGAAGCATGGAGGAGGAAGTGTGATGGTGTGGGGATGCTTTGGTGGTGACACTTTTGGGGATTTATTCAAAATTGAAGGCATACTGAACCAGCATGGCTACCACAGCATCTTGGAGCGGCATGCTATTCTATCTGGTTTGCGTTTAGTTAGACCATCATTTATTTTTCAAAAGGACAATGACCCCAAACACACCTCCAGGCTGTATAAGGGCTATTTGACCAAGAAGGAGACTGATGGGGTGATATGCCAGATGACCTGGCCCCCACAGTCACCAGACCTGAACCCAATCGAGATGGTTTGGGGTGAGCTGGACCGCAGAGTGAAGGCAAAAGGGCCAACAAGTGCTAAGCATCTCTGAGAACTCCTTCAAGATTGTTGGAAGACCATTTCCGGTGACTACCTCTTGAAGCTCATCAAGAGAATGCCAAGAGTGTGCAAAGCAGTCACCAAAGCAAAAGGTGGCTACTTTGAAGAACCTAGAATATAAGACATATTTTCGGTTGTTTCACACTTTTTTGTTAAGTATATAATTCCACATGTGTTAATTCATAGTTTTTATGCCTTCAGTGTGAATGTACAATTTTCATAGTCAAGAAAATACAGAAAAATCTTTAAATGAGAAGGTGTGTCCAAACTTTTGGTCTGTACTGTAGGCCCTGGGCGTGGCTGCAGGGCATAGGTGATCCAGCTGTTGTCCTCCTCCTCCACTACCCTGCGTACATCCACGTGGTCCCTTATGCTGGGTATAGGTGAATCTGTCTCCGGGGTACTTAACTGCAGCTGGAGCAGAAGCTGCTTGTGGACGGCCAGGGTCAGCGACACCTGAAGTCAGGGGCATGTCCTCCTCGCTCACCTTCTGCACATCAAGCGAGTACCACCCCCTCTCTCCTGAGTATTGTGGTAACCAGGCCGCTCCTGGGATGTAAGGCATAGACAGTGGCAGTATGAGGGCTGCGGCAGCACCCGCTGTTGGAGCTTCTCCCAAGGTGGGCATCTTTCTTCCCCCCTAGTTCACCCTTGCCGGGGTAGGACTCACCATTCCGAATGCTTATGTTGTCGCTCCTTGCACAGCCGGTCACCGAGACTGCTCTGCTGGTCACTGTACAGCCACACTCTTGCTGCACAGCTTCTCACACTTGTATTGTATTCACAGAGCTGCAGCAGCTGGGATCACACAGTACAGGGCTGCAGCAGCTAGACAGCTAGATGGATGAGATCACACAGCCATCTGCATGGGAGGCGACAATCTCCCCCCTCAGTCTGATGCAAAGGGGAAGGCTGGCACCTTTCAGCCTGAGTGACAGACAACTCTGCTACAGTCTATGCAAGTAGGAGGGGCCTATTTTGGCGCCGTTTCTGAGGCTCAGCCCACGATGGGACACCCCACATATCATTAACTCCGCATATGCTACAGTAATGGCTGCGGTTTATACAGTTATACACAGTCTTTGTGACACACAGGACCCTGTTATACCGGGCTTCTAATCCTGTTCGTGACGCGCCATGGCCATGGGGTACTTGGTAGCTGGGCCGCTCGATGCTGGGTGATATCACAGTGGCAGTCACCCGGTCCGTGACCCAGGGCGGTCAATAAAAGGGGAGAAGTAAAAGGGGAGTGAAGTTTTTATAGACAATGTTCGTGACGCCACCTGTGGTATGCAGCTACATGGGGCCGCCGCTGCGGTGCTGCTCCTCTGGAGCTGATGGTGACGCTGCCAAGTTGGTACAGCTCTCCACAGGCAGAGCTAAGCCCCAGGGCAAGAAATAGTGATGTTGTGAGGTAGATGTTGCTGGTGCTGTGTAGTGCAGGGCTGGTGATGGCGCAGCAATTATTCAAGGACACAGTGGGGTGCAGTCTTCAAGGTTTTACTCACAGTTGTTCAAGACTCCAGGTTACCAGCGCCAGTGTGTAACCTCCCACGTCGTCCTGCGTTCACCAAGGAAGGGGTTCAACAATCTCTCAAGTATCTCAGGAGTACTTAAACGGGACACCATTCTATGTGCCTTCCTCAGTCATCTTCCTGCGCTGGCACTCACCCTCCTGCCCTGCGCCTCACATTCAGTGTCCCAAGCTGGTAGCCTCGGATCTTGTCAGGCGACTTGCAGTCCCCTGGTCCCTATGCTGCCACCTTTTCGGCGATATAATTGTGGTAGCGGCCAGCTGCACCTTGAAAGTACAGTAGCCTTCGGTTATTTAGCTGAGCCTTGTTGTTCTCCACTAGTTAGGGACCAGTCCCCTCTGCGGCCTGATCCCTCCACGTCCGTGTAGATTCGGGCGCACGGGCGGCTTCCGCACTCGCCGTTCCCCTGGGATCCCCTCTGTCTCTCTGGAGCGTTCCCTCTGCTCCCATCCTCTCTCAGCCTGCCCTCCTGGGCCTCTCAGACTAGGCCCGCTCCTTCCTCCTCTCCTCCTGAGCAGAGCTCCTACAGAGCTACTGCTCCCAACTCTCTCTCTTTTTCTTCTGACTCTCTCCTCAGACTGACCTGACTCCTTCAAGATGGTTCCCTTCTTATACTCCTACTGAAGGTGCACCCTGGACTACTTCCTCCACCCACACCCATTACATGGTTCCCCCTCTCTTGGTTCCCCCCCTTCCAACCAGGGACAGGGCTCAGCACTGTATGCATGCATCTTGCCCCGCCTGCTGGTCTGGAATGGTGTAGTGTTGGATGCAGGTGGGTGGGTCCCGGGCAGTACCCCATCCTTACCTGAGAGTGAGGCACCACACCTCTGGATGAGATGCGGTACCTCTGTGGTGACTGAACCCGCAGAGGCGCCACACTTGCATTCCAAGTAACAGAAAACTAAGCAGATGGTGGCCTCTATTATCATCGTGGCCTCACCTTGGCACTATGAACTCTCCTGAAGGAGAAGCCAGGGCCCACCAGAGGAATCTCCGGTTCTCTGGTGGGCCCATCCAACCCTGCCGAGAAGCAGCCCTGGCTAAGAAAAGTGTGGGGGAAGGTTCCCGGACACCCTATGGCTTCTTTTTTAATGTGGATCGGACATGCTTATGCATGTTATTTCTTAAACCGCATTGCAGATCAGGCCATTGTCCAACTCTGTTTTCATGAAATTAAATGCGCAAAGAAAGATATTTGTGTGTCAAAGCACCACTGACAAGTGCAAATTGATGTTGGAAGGGCTGCCATTGCTTCTGCAACAAGCTGCATTAGAGGATGTAACGGGTCTGGGAGGTGGAACCTCAGAGCAACTATACAAAGGGGCAGTCCTTGCAAGGAAGCGGGTGGCTCCCAGGGAAGGCGGGCAGGTAGTCACGGCAAGTGACAGGGACAGTCTCTGGGTAGAAGGGCAGGAGGTCACGGCAAGTGACAGGGACAGTCTCTGGGTAGAAGGGCAGGAGGTCACGGCAAGTGACGGGGACAGTCTCTTGACAGGCGGATGGTCACGGCAAGTGACAGCAGGGTAAGAGTCTCTAGACTGGCAGGTGGTCACGGCAGGTGACGGCTGAGCCTCCAGGTAGGCTAGCAGGCAGGTAGCAGGTAGGCTCTCCCAGGTGAGCGGGCAAGAGTCTCTGGACAGGCAGGTGGTCACGGCAAGTGACGGCAGAGCCTCCAGGTAGGCTAGCAGACAGGTAGCAGGTGAGCGCTCCCTGGTGAGCGGGCAAGAGTCTCTGAACAGGCAGGTGGTCACGGCAAGTGACGGCAGAGCCTCCAGGTAGGCTAGCAGACAGGTAGCAGGTGAGCGCTCCCAGGTGAGCGGGTAAGAGTCTCTGGACAGGCAGGTGGTCACGGCAAGTGACGGCAGAGCCTCCAGGTAGGCTAGCAGGCAGGTAGCAGGTGAGCGCTCCCAGGTGAGCGGGCGGGCAGATCCATAGACAGACTGACAGGTGTTGGAAGGCAGACTGTCGGACCGCAGGAATGCAAGCAGATAGACAGGAATCAGGTAGGTATCAAGCAAGGATCTGGCAGGTTACTGGCAGGTATCTGGTTAAGGGACCTGAGGGCTGAAGCAGAGTTGAAAGGCTTTGCAACAACATTGCTCGGGCACCTCCATTTTGGAGGAGGTGCCTTATATATGGTGAGGTCCTCCGGCCATTGGCCGGGGACTCCTTAGGACGACACACGCGGCCCCTTTAAGAGAGGGTGAGCGCGCTCGCGCGCGCCCTAAGCACGGGGGCCGGGAAGCAGCGCGCGCTGCCAGCAGAGCGGGAGGAAGCCGCCGGGCACGGAGCAGAGAGGTGAGGGGAACGGCGTCCCTGCCTAGCAGGAGGCTGGCACGCCGACGCTACAGTACCCCCCCCTTTAGGCCCCCCCTTTTTTAGGCCGGAGAGAAATTTATCAAGGATGAGAGGGGCATGGATGTTCTCCCGGGGCTCCCATGTTCTCTCCTCAGGACCAAACCCCTTCCAATCCACTAGAAAAAAGGATTTTCCTCTTACCCTTTTGGTGGCCAGAATGTTCTCTACCTCAAACTCGTTTTCAGCGGAAACCGGACCAGGAGGCGTACCTGTAGACTTGGAAAAAGAGTTAAGTACCACGGGTTTGAGTAGAGATACATGGAAGGAGTTAGGAATCCGCAAATTGGCCGAGAGTTTCAATTTATAGGCCACCGGATTGATCTGTTTGATAACTTCCAGTGGGCCGATGAACCGAGGCCCTAACTTGTAGGAAGGAATCTTGAGCCGGACATATTTGGACGAGAGCCAGACCTTATCCCCAGGACAGAATTGTGGTGGATCCAGACGTCTTTTGTCAGCCTGTTTTTTCATCCGCTCGGATGACTGAAGAAGTGCGGATCTCTACTTTCCCAAATGGAGGAAAATTCGTTAACGAGAGATTCCGCAGCCGGATTTTCCACCGAAGCGGAGACGGGAAACGGGATCCGAGGATGCTGACCGAAGACTACAAAAAACGGGGATTTGGAGGAAGGTTCGCTCTCGTGATTATTGTAAGAAAATTCGGCCCATGGTAAAAGATCCACCCAGTCAGAATGGTGAGCATTAACAAAGTGCCGGAGGTAACTGGTTAAAATTTGGTTGATCCGTTCTACTTGGCCATTGGACTGTGGGTGATAAGCAGAAGAAAAGTCCAAGGTGACCCCCAGCAGTTTACACATGGCTCGCCAAAAACGAGAGGTGAACTGAACCCCTCGGTCGGATACGATGTGGAGAGGAAGACCATGAAGACGGAAGACATGATGAATAAAGTCTTTAGCTAACTCTGATGCAGACGGGAGACCCGGCAGGGGAATAAAGTGAGCCATTTTGGAAAAGCGGTCAGCGACCACCCATATGACCGTACAACCGGCAGAGGCAGGGAGGTCCGTAATAAAGTCCATAGCTATATGCTGCCACGGGGCAGCAGGTACAGGAAGAGGAAGGAGACGGCCGGCTGGCAGATGTCTCGGAACCTTGTTGCGGGCGCAGGACACACAGGCTGAAACAAAGTCTATTACGTCCTTGTGCAGGGTAGGCCACCAGTAATGCCGGGAAATAAGCTGGAGGGTCTTTTTCTGACCAGTGTGGCCAGCTAGCTTGGACGAGTGTCCCCAGTGTAGAACCTTCTCACGATCAGGAACAGATACGAACGTCTTACCGGGTGGAAGACGATTTAGATTCACGGGGGCCACCTGCATTACTCTGGCGGGGTCGATGATGTGTTTAGGCTCCTCCTCAAGATCAGAGACCAAAAAGGATCGGGATAAAGCATCAGCTTTGATGTTTTTGTCAGCCGGTGAAAATGAAGAATGAAATTAAAGCGGGCGAAGAACAAGGACCACCGGGCTTGGCGCGGGTTAAGTCTCTGGGCGCTCTGGAGGTAAGCCAAGTTCTTGTGGTCCGTGTAAATTATTACCGGGTGAAGAGCCCCCTCGAGCAGGTAACGCCACTCCTCCAGTGCCAGCTTAATGGCCAACAATTCTCGGTCTCCTATAGAATAATTGCGCTCACAAGAGGAGAAGAGTTTGGAGAAGAAGCCCCTGACGAATACGGACCAGATTATACGCCTCACGGAGGTCCAGCTTGGTGAAGATTCTAGCCCCCCTCAGACGGTCAAATAATTCAGGAATGAGCGGAAGGGGGTATTTATTCTTCACTGTGATCTGGTTAAGGACTCTATAGTCTATACAGGGACGGAGTGAGCCGTCCTTCTTTTTGACGAAGAAGAAGCCTGCTCCCGCCGGTGAGGTAGATTTCCGGATAAATCCCCGGGCCAGATTCTCCTCAATATATTCAGACATGGACCGGGTCTCAGCAGCGGACAAAGGGTAAATACGCCCACGGGGAGGAGTAGCGCCGGGCATCAGGTCAATTGGGCAGTCATATGGTCTATGAGGGGGTAATGTCTCTGCCTCTCTTTTATTAAAAACGTCCGCAAAAGACCAATAGGGAACCGGTAGGCCGGGTAGATTGGCTAGGGTAGGGGAAGGACGAGCAGGATGAACGGGAACTAAACAAGTCTTATGGCAGTCCTGTCCCCAGCGAAGAACTTCTCCGGTCTGCCAATCAAGCACGGGTGCGTGTTTCTGGAGCCAAGGTAGGCCTAGCAAGAGGGCGTGAGAGAGTCCAGGCAGAACATGAAAGAAGATGTTCTCAGAGTGCAGCATTCCCACCTGCAAAGTTATGGATTCGGTGATGAGTTGGATGGGATGAGGTAAGAGGCCCCCATCCACGGCGGCAACAGATAAGGGTACAGCCAGAGGTTTGGTGGGAATGCGGTATTTCTCTACCAGGGACTGAGAAATGAGATTTCCGGCAGCTCCAGAGTCAAGTTGAGCCAGTTCAAAATAACGGTTCTCCCCGCAGATGATAGAGACCGACAGCATTAGAGATGGAGAGGGTTTATTTCTGTCTAGGGCGACCTCTCTGTGCAACCCTAGACACAGGCGTTTCCCGACCTCTCCGGGCAGGTACGGATCCGGTGCTCCTTACTGCCACAGTAGAAGCAGCTCCCCTCGGCACGGCGTAATTCTTGACGGATCTTGACCATCTTGGTCTGGTCGACCTGCATAGGTTCGGGTGAGTGTGCCGGGGGAGTAACGGAGGAAGTGACGGGTCTCTGGAAGGTAGGGGCAAGGCGTGGAAACCTCCTCTCACGGGTGGCCTCTTTGGTGCGCTCCTGGAACCGGATGTCAATCTGGGTGGCAAGTGTAATTAAGTCGTCGAGAGTGGTAGGAATGTCCCGACCGGCGAGTACATCTTTAATACGGCCGGACTGACCCTCCCAGAAGATGGACACCAGGGTGTCGTTATCCCAGGCAAGCTCCGAAGCAAGGGTACGGAACCGTATGGCATATTGACCCACGGTGAGACCTCCTTGGCGGAGGCGTAGCAGAGATGAGGCGAATGAGGTCCTCCGTCCTGGTTCGTCGAAGACCTTCCGGAAAGTCGTGAGAAAGGATGGCAGGTTGGACACCAGGGGGTCTCCTCTCTCCCATAGAGGATTTAACCAAGCCAGCGCCTCTCCCGTGAGATGGGACATGATGAAGGCTACTTTGGCTCGGTCGGTGGAAAACTGGTTTGCAAGCAGTTTGAAATGCAGAGTGCACAGGTTAATGAAGCCCTGTGCCTGTCCGGGATCTCCGCCAAAACGAGGCGGGGCGGTGAGGCGAGGACCGGGAAGAGTTGCCATGGAATTGATGGGCAGCGGCGCTGCCGAGGTAGGAGTCGTGCGACTGGAAGCAGGTCCCGAAGAGGTAGTCAGTGTGTCCAGGCGGGAGTTAACACTACGCAGATGGCTCAGGATGGACTCCTGTTGGGACCTCTGACGGGAAAGTTCATGACATAGGTCCGAGAGCGAGGGAGCTTGGGTGCCACCGGGTTCCATGGCCCGAGCAAACTGTAACGGGTCTGGGAGGTGGAACCTCAGAGCAACTATACAAAGGGGCAGTCCTTGTAAGGAAGCGGGTGGCTCCCAGGGAAGGCGGGCAGGTAGTCACGGCAAGTGACAGGGACAGTCTCTGGGTAGAAGGGCAGGAGGTCACGGCAAGTGACGGGGACAGTCTCTGGGTAGAAGGGCAGGAGTTCACGGCAAGTGAAGGGGACAGTCTCTTGACAGGCGGATGGTCACGGCAAGTGACAGCAGGGTAAGAGTCTCTAGACTGGCAGGTGGTCACGGCATGTGACGGCTGAGCCTCCAGGTAGGCTAGCAGGCAGGTAGCAGGTAGGCTCTCCCAGGTGAGCGGGCAAGAGTCTCTGGACAGGCCGGTGGTCACTGCAAGTGACGGCAGAGCCTCCAGGTAGGCTAGCAGACAGGTAGCAGGTGAGCGCTCCCAGGTGAGCGGGCAAGAGTCTCTGGACAGACAGGTGGTCACGGCAAGTGACGGCAGAGCCTCTGGGTAGGCTAGCAGACAGGTAGCAGGTGAGCGCTCCCAGGTGAGCGGACAAGTGTCTCTGGACAGGCAGGTGGTCAAGGCAAGTGACGGCAGAGCCTCCAGGTAGGCTAGCAGACAGGTAGCAGGTGAGCGCTCCCAGGTGAGCGGGCAAGAGTCTCTGGACAGGCAGGTGGTCATGTCAAGTGACGGCAGAGCCTCCAGGTAGGCTAGCAGGCAGGTAGCAGGTGAGCGCTCCCTGGTGAGCGGGCGGGCAGATCCATAGACAGACTGACAGGTGTTGGAAGGCAGACTGTCGGACCACAGGAATGCAAGCAGATAGACAGGAATCAGGTAGGTATCAAGCAGGGATCTGGCAGGTAACTGGCAGGTATCTGGTAACGGGACCTGAGGGCTGAAGCAGAGTTGAAAGGCTTTGCAACAACATTGCTCGGGCACCTCCATTTTGGAGGAGGTGCCTTATATATGGTGAGGTCCTCCGGCCATTGGCCGGGGACTCTTTAGGACGACGCGCGCTGCCCCTTTAAGAGAGGGGGAGCTTGCCCGCGCGCGCCCTACTCACAGAGGCCGGGAAGCAGCGCGTGCTGCCAGCAGAGTGGGAGGAAGCCGCCGGGCACGGAGCGGAGAGGTGAGGGGAACGGCGTCCCTGCCTAGCAGGAGGCAGGGACGCCGACGCTACAGAGGACTTCCTGGGAGAAATGACACCCAGGGTAGATACGGTTTTCCTCTATGCCAGTCCTTTCACCGAGCTAAATACAACTCTCAGCAAAAAAAGCTGTGGACTGGCTCCGTACTGTACCTGGCCACATTCACCTGTCCATGTGTTTGTGGGTAGGCGGTCCTTCCCAGTAAGTGCACTGGGGAGGGCACGGGTAATGTTGTGGGACCCGTGCTTGTGGAAGGCGGAGACGACACCGGGGGAAATAGTGGCGGCTGGGGACCAAGTATGGACACCCGGCTTCCGCCGGCATGAGGCTATGAAAAGCTTCCGCCTCCACGAGCCTAAAAGGCCACATTTCAAGTGCAAGCAGCTGTCAAAAATTTGGCAGTATAGTATTGCAGCCTGTGGGTGGGTGGGTGGCTGGCTGCATACTTGCGCTTGCATTTCAAAGAATGGGGTAGGGACAACTGAACGCTGCACTGGGACAAGGACGTGGATGGTGATTGTTGCAAGTCTGCAACGACAGGTGCATGGCGGGAGGCATCTTCGCATGCGCCAAGGATCACTTATGATGGGCACACTTTTAGGCAGTGACTTGGGAGTCAGAAATGCTTCCAGAGGTCTTCCCCATGCTGTTCCCATGTTTTTTCAGCACTGTATGCATGTGTCTGATGATGTATCATACACCACATAGCCAGATAAGGTTGTAAAATGTTAAAATGACATTTCCCAGTGAATGCATTTGTCTTTGTTGAAAACAATGCAAAAGTGCAAAAACGCATCAAAAACGCTACATGTGAACATAGCCCAAGGTGTGGAGGAGTATTTTTGGTTTTGGTTATTTATATTGCCTTATATACAAGTCATTACCCTGGAAAGGATGTTCCTTAATATATTTCCCAGGAAAATCCATTTTGGTTTCATTTTTGGATGTTTTATTGTGAGTCCGTAAAAGTGGCGTAATACTCTGACAACCTAAGGGCGTGGGGAGCAGTGAGTATTCATTTTCTTTAGTAACGGGAACAGTGTAGGCTGCAGCAGGCGGCAGCTGCCTCCTGTGCACCGCTACTCCGCCACTGTTGTTTCCCCCACATCCCCTACCAACCACAGCCACAGTATATCGAACTTTAAGACGCACCCCCCACTTTCCTCCAAAATTTAGGAGGAAAAAAGTGCGTCTTATAGGTAGTGTTGAGCCACCCCCGTAGTGTTCGAGTTCGGTTCGGTTCGTCGAACACCCGTGTGTTCGCCGAACTGTTCGTCGAACTGTTCGTCGAACACCTTCGAACACCGTTAAAACCAATGGCAGGCAAACAAAAACACATAGAAACACATAGAAAACACCTTCAAAGGTGTCCAAAAGCTGACAAACTGCTCAGAAGACACAACTAACACATGGAAAAGTGACAAGTACATATAGTCATGCGAAAAGAAAAGAGGTGGAGGAGTAAAAGGAGGGGGAGACACAGATATAGGCATGTCATGCCCTTCTAAAATCCAAAAAGTGAGAAGCCGAGACGGCCAGTCCGCTCCTGCCCGTGCCACCTCCGTGTCGCCGGGTTTGTGCCAGAGCCGCGGTGAACCCTGACGGCCAGCCCCCCTCTCCCAATACTGGTGCCTGTCCGCTGGTGGGTCGAGAGAGCCCCCCTGTGGTGGAGGCAGCTCTAAGCTTTTTAATTTAAATTGTCCCTCTAATTTGAATGAATACACTTTAAATCCATTTACAAGGATCTATTGGAGGGCAAGTCTCATGCCAGCAGCCGCGTAATTCCAGCTCCAGTAGCGTCCACTAAAGCTGCTGCAGTTAAAAAGCTTTTATAAGGATCGAGCTCGGCTGTCCACCGCAAGGCATCCTAGTGCCAGTCCCAGCCCCTATGCCTTGGGGTGCCTCCTGATGCTCTTCACTAAGTATCCTGTGGTCCCGAAGCATTTCCTTTGAAAAAATTAAGTGTCCAAACTACAGGTGGTGTAGCTTGCTTAACAGCCGGGATAATCCGCTGACTAGCAGACACTGCTACTAGGCACAAAGTATTTCCTGGGCTAGATGCAGTTAAAAATTTGTAAGTAGATACTCTCTTTGGATGCTGAGAAAGCATTCCATAGAGTCTCCTGGCACGCCATATATGATTCTCTTAAAAAGCTTGGGGTAGGGGTCTAGGGGACCCTTTTATAGCCAAAATCACGGCCCTGTATCACAATACGTCACCTAGGCTGAAGATAAATGGAACTGTAGCACCGAGGGCTCGGTTGCTACAGACGTATTGCACCTCACCCAGAGGTGTGATATCTCACTCTCAGATAAGGATGGAGTGTGGATCAGGACCCGACACCTGCATGCATTACACCACATTGCCGTGGGGCAGGGCGACCAATATGCCCCTGAGATGGGCACGACAGTCCCTGTCCCTGGCTGGAGTGGGGGGAGGGAACACTGAGGAAGGGGAACCCTGCAGTGCAGGAGCAGGGAGGAAGCAGTTCCTGGGTGCATTGAGAAGGGAGTATAAAAGGTGGGCACCATCTTAGTTCAGTGCAGAGAAGTCTGAGCAGAAGTGGCAGGGAGCAGGGGCTCTGCATGAGCTCTGCTCCGGAGGCGGGCCTAGTAACAGAGGCCCAGGCCTGCAAGAGGGAGAAGGAAGGAAGAGGAGCGGAGAAGGCTCCAGGAACGAGGAATGAAGGGATCCCAGGGGTGCGGACGGGCGAGTCGCCACCGCACGCCCGAATCCACCTGCGTGGAGGGGTCAGGCCAAAGGGGGAGACCGGTCCCCGAACTAGTGGAGGCAGGAAACGACCCTCAGCTAGAAACCGGAGGCTCTGACATTTTATGTGGCGCAGCCCCTTGCTCCACCCGCTAGGAAGGCACCACATAGGGTCAGGGAAACTGGCGCCAAGTTTACCAAGAGGAGGCCCGAGGCAGCCGGACAGAAGTGTTGGTAAGAAAGGCCAGACAAAGGACACACAAAGGGGGTCCTGTGAAGCGCTCCAAAGTTATCTGGGAGTTGTCTGAGCCCCTCACCTGGTGAGCACAGTACGACGTGGGCAGCCGTTACCTGCAGACGTGGTCTGGATAATAAGAACTGTGAGTAAAGGCCCTGAACTGCATCACTGACTCCGTGTCGTTACTGCTGCTGCCCTGCACCATCACCCCCATCCTCCGCATACACTGCCCTGAGGCTATACTCCTCCCGTGGGGAGTTATGCTACGCTCTGCTGCACCCACAACACCAGCCTTAGCGGTCTGCCCTGTAGCGGCGGTTCACTCTGACCGCAATCCACGGGTGGCGTAGTCGGACATTTAAACATCAAAACCACATAAATAGTTCCGCCACTGGTTTGACCGCCCTGAGCCACGGAACCGGATCGCCGCCACGAAGACTACAACCACCAGCATCCACCAAAAAGGGTCCGGCTCCGGGTGTCCCAAGGCCCAGGGGGTGCGTCAGAACATTTTCATCACCTTTCACAATCACCAATGGGACAAGGCAGGGATGTCCTCTGTCCCCTCTCTTATACATCCTAGTGACGGAGCACCTGCTCTCATCAATTCGCCATAACCCCAATAATAGGTGGATTGAGGTGGGAGGCACCGAGTACAAGTGCTCTCTATTTGCTGATGATGTCCTAGTATATATCACTCAATCACATATATCCATCCCTGCGGTTATGGCTGAAATAGATCACTTTGTTACATGGTAAAATTTTAAAATCAATGCAGCGAAGTCTGAGGCCCTCGATGTCTCCCTCCCTAAATCCATATAGGATTCCATCCAGTCCAACTTTCCCTTTGCCTGGCCCTCACAGGGTATCAAATACTTAGGAATTCCTATTCATAGAGACCTCTCCCATCTATGTTATCTTAATTTTGGGCCCTTTATTGAACAATTCCATACAGACCACGGTTGGCAAGTTAGAACTGTAAGATTCACTACGTGAACCACTGGTGTTTTGTGGAAAAGCACATGTAAGATTCTGCAACAGTCTCTGCTGATACTCCTGCATGCGTGCATCCCTTTCTATGGCAGGAATAATTTCTGCAAATTTACTTTTGTACCGGGGATCTAACAGTGTGGCAACCCAGTAGTCAGGATTATTTCTAATTCTCACAATTCGAGGGTCATGTTGCAGGTAGTGCAGCAAGAAGGCACTCATGTGTGTTGCGCATCCAGGAGCACCAAGTCCCTGTTGTGTTGGTGGCGAGGTAACAATCATGCTTCCTTCCTCTGTCCTCTCCCCCCAACCTCGTACAACAGAAATGTGATCAAGGTCTCCCTCATCTGATGAGTCTTCCATCAGTTCGTCCTCCACTTCTTCCTGGGCTCCTGCACCTTCCTCACTAGTTTGGCTGCTACCATGCGCCCTGGTAAAATCATCTCCCCCACCCTCACATGCCTGCCGCCCTGGTGCTGCCGACCGTCTGGACCTTGCAGATGTTAGCCCTTCCGCATACAACTCCTCCTCCTCTACTTCCTCCACCTCCTCTTGTGCCACCACCTGACTCCGAATTCTGTTTAACATGTGCTCCAGCATGTAAATCACCGGAATAGTCATGCTGATAATGGCATCGTCAGCACTAAACATCTTCGTCGCCATTTCAAAACTGTGCAGAAGGGTGCATAGGTCCCTGATCTGAGACCACTCCTCCAGCGTGATTTGCCCCACCTCTGAATCTCGTTGGCCCAGGCTATACGTCAGAACGTATTGCACCAGGGCTTGTCGGTGCTGCCACAGTCGCTGCAACATGTGCAGAGTTGAATTCCACCGGGTAGGCACATCGCATTTTAGCCGGTGAAGTGGCAGGCCCAACGACTTCTGTAGAGATGTAAGTCGCTGAGCTGCGGGATGCGAACGGCGGAAGTGAGCACACAGCGACCGTGCCCTCTGCAGAAGGCCATCTAGTCTGGGATAGTGGGCTAAAAATTGCTGGACAACCAGGTTCAACACGTGAGCCATACAAGGCACGTGTGTGACATTGCCCCGGCGAAGGGCCGCACCCAGGTTTGCAGCATTGTCGCACATGGCCTTCCCTGGTTTCAGGTCCAGTGGAGACAACCATTCATGAAATTGGTTCTCCAGAGCTGACCACAACTCCTCAGCTGTGTGACTCACATTTCCCAGACATTTCAATGTAAAAACCGCCTGATGACGTTGAGCCCTACTGCCAGCATAGTAAGGAGGTGTGCAGGATCCCTTCTGCGCAGTTAGAAAGCTTGTGGCATGACCAGACAGGCTTTGGGTGCAGGTGGAAGACCGAGAGGAGGTTGAGGAGGCAGAAGCAGTGGAGGAAAAATGACATAAAGAGGATTGACGCACAACTCGTGGGGACGGCAAGACTTGGACAGCAGCCCCTTGTCCTGCTGTCACCATAGTTACCCAGTGCCCAGTCAGCGACATGTAACGCCCCTGTCCATGCCTACTCGTCCAAGTGTCTGTGGTGAAATGCACCCTGTCACACACAGAGTTTCTCAAAGAAGCGGTGATGTTGTGTGCGACATGCTGGTGGAGCGCAGGCACACCTTTCTTTGAGAAGTAGTGCCGACTGGGCATCTGGTACTGGGGCACTGCGACGGACATAAGGTCTCGAAAATCCTCTGTGTCCACCAGGCGGAAAGGCAGCATTTCTGTAGCCAAGAGCTTGCAGATGGTGAAATTCAACCTCTTAGCTTTCTCATGGCTAGGAGGAAATGGTCTTTTACTTGTCCACAACTGAGGGACCGAGGGCTGGCTATTGTGCTTAGACGGGGTTGATAAGGGTGTCCCCGGCAAACTGCCGGTCTGTGAGGAAGATGCAGGCGGACATGTTAGGTTGCCTTGATCCAAAGGTGGTGCTATCGATGTCGGACAGCGCTCAAGACCAGCTGGTGTTCCCACCTCCAAAGAAAATGATGACCTGCCAATCACGCTGGCTGTTGCGGGTAAAGAGGTGGCAGGTCTGCGCCCCAAAACAGGTGTGACTGCTGTCCCCCCAGTCACAGAGGATGAAGAGGCCGCGGATGCACAAGATATGGCAGACGGTGGTTGGCCCGGCCGGCTAGACCGCATTGTAGCACACTGAGCTTCCCACTGCAACTTATGCTTCATGTCCATGTGCCGGTTCATGCATGAAGTACTCAAACTATGTATTTTTTGGCCTCTACTTAGCTTTTGCTGACAAATGTTACAGATAACACGAGTTGGGTCATCTTTATCGATCTGAAAAAATGCCCAGGCTATGCAAGGCTTAGCACCCATGCGACCTGAAGAGCCACCACGACTTGTGGTGAGAGGCAGAGTTGTGTTTGAGGATGCAGTTGTTGACGTGCTTCCAGTACTACGTCTCTGTCCAGGAAGGCGCAACCTGACCTCGTCGTCACTAGCATCTTCCTCCACCTCCTCTGCTGACCTCATCTCTTGGCTGACTGTGGGTTGACAGTAAGTGGGATCTCCGACCTCATCATCATCACCCTGTGCGTTATCACACCCGTCGTCCTCAGAGCCAACCTGTTCCTGCCCTGACAAAAAACTAAAGTTGTCGCTCCAATCAGGTATTTGAGTCTTATCATCGTCTTCCTCATTGTCTCCACCAACAGGAGTTACAGTTTGGGAATGAGGGTCTACATTATGGTCAGAACCTTCTGCGTCTGGTCCTGGATCCGACTCATAAAGATTCTGGGCATCAGTGCAGATCATTTCCTCGTCTGGATTCACAGAAGCGCTGGAGTCGACCTCTGATTCCCAGGCTATAGTATGAGTAAACAGCTCTGCCGACTCAACCATCTGTTCTACCTCATACTCAGACGGGCAGCTGGAGATTTGGGAGCTGTGAGGAAGCAAGTGCGATTTGGGTGACACCTTTGAGGACTGGAGTATTTGTGATGTTGAAGTTGATGTGGAGGAGAGCCCACTTAAAGGAGCACTTGATATCCGTTGAAGCACCTGCTGTTTTTGTGCCTCATCTGGAATTTGTAGCGATTGGCGTGGCCGTAAGAAAGGGATCTTATCACATTGTCCGCTAAAAGAAGTAGACATTTTAGTTTGGCTGGAAGATGGTCTTTCTTCTGCACCTACCCCACGGACACAACCTTTTTTCCCCTTCCCAACACGCCTATTCCCCTTTCCACCAGCAGCAGGCCTTTTTCCACTAATTTTGGTGGTTAACTAATTCACAACTCTGGAGTTGTTTGCACAAAAAAACAATGGATGGTAACCGAGCAGAGCTGAGTGGCCAAACTGTGGTATTAGGCCAAAACTATTGGCTGGGTTAGATGCAGAAAAAAATTATTTTTAATTTGCAACCTGATGGAGGTCAGTATAGATGGACTAATAGACCAAGTCCCACACACCGCTAGAAGCCCAAATATTTTTTCAGAGCTAGATGCAGAAAATTTTTTTATTCAATTTGCAACCTGATGGAGGTCAGTATAGATGGACTAATAGACCAAGTCCCACACACTGCTAGAAGCCCAAATATTTTTTCAGAGCTAGATGCAGAAAAAAATTATTTTTAATTTGCAACCTGATGGAGGTCAGTATAGATTGACTAATAGACCAAGTCCCACACACCGCTAGAAGCCCAAATATTTTTTCAGAGCTAGATGCAGAAAAAAATTATTTTTAATTTGCAACCTGATGGAGGTCAGTATAGATGGACTAATAGACCAAGTCCCACCCACCGCTAGAAGCCCAAATATTTTTTCCGAGCTAGATGCAGAAAAAAATTATATTCAATTTGCAACCTGCTGGAGGTCAGTATAGAAGGACTAATAGAACAAGTCCCACACACTGCTAGAAGCCCAAATATTTTTTCAGAGCTAAATGAAGAAAAAATTTTTTTTTAATTTGCAACCTGATGGAGGTCAGTATAGATGGACTAATAGACCAAGTCCCACACACTGCTAGAAGCCCAAATATTTTTTCAGAGCTAGATGCAGAAAAAAATTATTTTTAATTTGCAACCTGATGGAGGTCAGTATAGATGGACTAATAGACCAAGTCCCACACACTGCTAGAAGCCCAAATATTTTTTCAGAGCTAGATGCAGAAAAAAATTATTTTTAATTTGCAACCTGATGGAGGTCAGTATAGATGGACTAATAGACCAAGTCCCACACACCGCTAGAAGCCCAAATATTTTTTCAGAGCTAGATGCAGAAAAAAATTATATTCAATTTGCAACCTGCTGGACGTCAGTATAGAAGGACTAATAGAACAAGTCCCACACACTGCTAGAAGCCCAAATATTTTTTCAGAGCTAAATGAAGAAAAAAATTATTTTTAATTTGCAACCTGATGGAGGTCAGTATAGATGGACTAATAGACCAAGTCCCACACACTGCTAGAAGCCCAAATATTTTTTCAGAGCTAGATGCAGAAAAAAATTATTTTTAATTTGCAACCTGATGGAGGTCAGTATAGATGGACTAATAGACCAAGTCCCACACACCGCTAGAAGCCCAAATATTTTTTCAGAGCTAGATGCAGAAATTTTTTTTATTCAATTTGCAACCTGATGGAGGTCAGTATAGATGGACTAATAGACCAAGTCCCACACACTGCTAGAAGCCCAAATATTTTTTCAGAGCTAGATGCAGAAAAAAATTATTTTTAATTTGCAACCTGCTGGAGGTCAGTATAGATGGACTAATAGACCAAGTCCCACACACTGCTAGAAGCCCAAATATTTTTTCAGAGCTAGATGCAGAAAAAAAATATTTTTAATTTGCAACCTGATGGAGGTCAGTATAGATGGACTAATAGAACAAGTCCCACACGCTGCTAGAAGCCCAAATATTTTTTCAGAGATAAATGAAGAAAAACATTATTTTTAATTTGCAACCTGATGGAGGTCAGTATAGATGGACTAATAGACCAAGTCCCACACACTGCTAGAAGCCCAAATATTTTTTCAGAGCTAGATGCAGAAAAAAATTATTTTTAATTTGCAACCTGATGGAGGTCAGTATGGATGGACTAATAGACCAAGTCCCACACACCGCTAGAAGCCCAAATATTTTTTCAGAGCTAGATGCAGAAAAAAATTATATTCAATTTGCAACCTGCTGGAGGTCAGTATAGAAGGACTAATAGACCAAGTCCCACACACCGCTAGAAGCCCAAATATTTTTTCAGAGCTAGATGCAGAAAAAAATTATATTCAATTTGCAACCTGCTGGACGTCAGTATAGAAGGACTAATAGAACAAGTCCCACACACTGCTAGAAGCCCAAATATTTTTTCAGAGCTAAATGAAGAAAAAAATTATTTTTAATTTGCAACCTGATGGAGGTCAGTATAGATGGACTAATAGACCAAGTCCCACACACTGCTAGAAGCCCAAATATTTTTTCAGAGCTAGATGCAGAAAAAAATTATTTTTAATTTGCAACCTGATGGAGGTCAGTATAGATGGACTAATAGACCAAGTCCCACACACCGCTAGAAGCCCAAATATTTTTTCAGAGCTAGATGCAGAAATTTTTTTTATTCAATTTGCAACCTGATGGAGGTCAGTATAGATGGACTAATAGACCAAGTCCCACACACTGCTAGAAGCCCAAATATTTTTTCAGAGCTAGATGCAGAAAAAAATTATTTTTAATTTGCAACCTGCTGGAGGTCAGTATAGATGGACTAATAGACCAAGTCCCACACACTGCTAGAAGCCCAAATATTTTTTCAGAGCTAGATGCAGAAAAAAAATATTTTTAATTTGCAACCTGATGGAGGTCAGTATAGATGGACTAATAGAACAAGTCCCACACGCTGCTAGAAGCCCAAATATTTTTTCAGAGATAAATGAAGAAAAACATTATTTTTAATTTGCAACCTGATGGAGGTCAGTATAGATGGACTAATAGACCAAGTCCCACACACTGCTAGAAGCCCAAATATTTTTTCAGAGCTAGATGCAGAAAAAAATTATTTTTAATTTGCAACCTGATGGAGGTCAGTATGGATGGACTAATAGACCAAGTCCCACACACCGCTAGAAGCCCAAATATTTTTTCAGAGCTAGATGCAGAAAAAAATTATATTCAATTTGCAACCTGCTGGAGGTCAGTATAGAAGGACTAATAGAACAAGTCCCACACACTGCTAGAAGCCCAAATATTTTTTCAGAGCTAAATGAAGAAAAAAATTATTTTTAATTTGCAACCTGATGGAGGTCAGTATAGATGGACTAATAGACCAAGTCCCACACACTGCTAGAAGCCCAAATATTTTTTCAGAGCTAGATGCAGAAAAAAATTATATTCAGTTTGCAACCTGATGGAGGTCAGTATAGATGGACTAATAGAATGATGCTATGCCCAAAAGATTTTACTTCACTAGGTGCAGTAAAAAAATTGGTATTCTATACACAGGTGGTATATCTTGCAACACAGATAGGCTACTCCACTGACTAACACACTCTGCAATAGGCCAAAAAGGATTAGCTTTGCTAGATTCAGCCAAATGCTGTGAAAAAAACTTGCACAGCACTGGCACAGACCTGCCTGGCAAAAACTGATAGGAACTGATGTAACCTAGTCCTGAAAAGGACTCCAATTACAATTAGTCTTTACTCCCACAATCTATCTATTTAAGAGCACAGACCTGCCTGATAAAAGTCGTAGGAAATGCTGTAACCTAGTCCTTAAAAGGACTGCAATCACAACTATTCCCTACTCCCAAGCTATCTGTATATTTGTGCGAAAATTGGCTTGAAATTAACAAGGTATAGCGCACACAGCAACAGCGGTACCGTCTAACACGCAGCTGCAGCAGTGAGAAAATGGTGGCGACGGGGAAAATGGCTTGGTCTTATAGGGCAAGGACATGTGACATACACTGCCAATCACACATGCCCTTGCTTGTGTGAAAAAAAGCACTTCGCTCCGTGTGTGCGCTGCTGATAGGCTGACAGATTGCACCTCCCCACTGCAAATGCGGGAAAGAGAAAAAAAAATGGAGATCTTCATTGTTCCTGCAGAGATCCATCCCCTGCCCCTCCCCCCGCCCCGCTGTACACTCAAACTGCGTATTAACATTAATTTTCATCATTACTGAGAAAAAATCCAGTTATGATTTTGGTGCACGAACAGTTATCGAACATAACCTCGAACAGCCGAATTTTTCTCAAATTGTTCGTGTTCGCCGACCGGCTCGAACACCGCCCAAAACAGCTCGAATTTGAGATTGGCGAACAGTTCGAGTAGAACAACGCTCATCTCTACTTATAGGTACATAAAATAAAAAGGGATAACAAAAAAAAAGTACTAAACCTGTGTCATGGAAATGACGCGATCATAGTGGAAGAAAGTACTCCTTTTTTAGGGAAGCAGTATAGTACCATAGCAAACTGTGTCTTCCAGGACTGACAATGATAAAAACTCAAAATAAACTTCTTTTATTGGGAAAAATTACATATCTCTCTTTGGTGAGCTCATATGCGAGATGGCCAACTTTCAGGATATCTTTGACCGTGGATGTCCCAGGAGGGAGATTTTAATGTCATATTTCCTATTATGATTTTAGCTTTCCATAGCTAGGAAACATGGCATATATATTGTCGTCCATCTGCCATACTTTAATTTTGGATTTGATTTGGCGATTGTCCAGTGATGTAAGTCAATGCGTTACATTTGCAACTTTGTCACGACGCCGGGAATATGCCTTCCATACCTATAGGACTCATGCGGTTCATAAAAAAAAACAATTTTCATAATTTGGAAGGGAAACAAAGGAGCTCACAGCAGTTTGCAGTTCTGTGACATAGGGATGCAAGGGATATGAATCTATCGCCTCCCACATTCTTCTACAACCTGTGCCTAGAATTCATGTCTCTGATCCATCAGGTAACCAACTTTAATTACCTGTTTGCAGCCCGGGGTCCCAGCTGAATAAGTGTCATTTAGAGGTTAATAGAGTGCTAGCCTTTCATCAATATTCACTATGAGAACTATGAGATGGCTTTATAGACCTTGCAGTTACATCTATGACATACACTAAGGGCTGTCAACCTCTATAAGCAATTTTGGCAAAACCAGTAATTGAGTTAAAGTAGTGGACAACCTCTTTACATCTTAGTCTGCAGTTCAATACTATATGCTGTATATAAGTCAAATATAGTTTTCAGAACAATCCATTATAGTCAATTATCTCTCATACAGTATTAGTTGGGATACATACTCCTTTTGCATTATGTTTCCTTTATGTTCCGTGTATCTTTATGAAAGTGGTAAGGGTGATGTTATCAAGTTTCTTTGGTCATACAATTTATTGATCAAAGCCTGTGTTTATATACTGTATAAGGCTTATTCATACATTTATTATAGTGGTGTTCATTTTATTGTCAATTGTCAATATATTTAAATTAATCTGCATTTAATATCACATTTCATAACTCTTGGTATAGTCCAAAATCTAATTTCATAGGTAGCATATACAATTTTTGTGTTGACAATGATGATGGTCTGTTGATATTTTTCATCATCTAAGGCTATGTGCACACAGTGCATTTTTGGTGCGTTTTTCCCCCGCGTAGAAATGGGCCAAAAGCGCATTGCAAACCTTATCTCATGATTTACTATGACATTTTCCAAGTTCTGTGCACATGATCAGGAATTTTCCTGACTGAATTTCATTTGCAGCAAAAAGAAGCAGCATGTCCATTCTTTGTGCGTTTTGGCCTGCGTTTTTCCAACACAATGCATTAGAAAAAACACAATGCAAATCCACAGGCAAAAACGCACAAAAACGCATCAAAAATGCTGTGGATTTTCCGCAGCGTTTTTGCTACCAAGAGGTACAGAAACTTGCAGGAACGCTGCAGAAATTTCTGCAAGCTATTCCTGATCGTCCGCACATAGCCTAAGGCCAAATTCACACACTGGTGTTTCACAGTCCAAGTATGCCTATGAAGCTGTCAGAGGTTGAGTCAGGAGACCTGTGGGCAGTCCATGGATCGGACCACGAAACATAGATCTGCAAATTCAGCCTATACTCAGTGATTTACAATCTTATAAATGCATGGGAAACCCTGAAGATTTATTCATTCAAAACCTTAATGCCATAGTTGTCACAGATAGTAGTTTGTAAAGCACTTTGTAATTATTGTCCAGCATTAAAGGGAATCTGTCACCCCCCTGGGCGATATCAGACCTCTACTATGGGCATACAGGGTATAGAAAAGTAAATCTATACTTACCTGTATGGCCCATAGCAGAGGTCGGATTGCAGAGAAATCTGGTTTTATAAAGTCTGTTTTCTAGAGGCTTGGTGTCCGGGAGACACCAAGCAAACCCCTCCTATCTGCTTACTAAATCGCCGCCTCTGTGCTAAATTACCATATCCCCCCCCCTCTTCTGCACGTCACATATACGAGCACACCGAAGATACTTGGAAAGCACCCGAGCGTGCTTGGCAAAAGGGTTAAACGAGCACGCTCACTTATCACTAGTCGTAAATTATGATATATTTATTCATCACGCACAATCTCACCCTACCTCTGCTCACTTTTCTGGAACTTGTTGGAGATGGCAAGGACTGTCGTAAATAAAAACAAAAGTCACAACTTTTTTCAACTTCAAGCAGGTTAACAGCAGAATTCCATCGAAAACTCTTCAATGAATTGGGGCTATAGTGTCTACCACTGATGATGCTACTGCCAGGTATGAATTGCTCTACTCATTAGCTGCTGATAAGTGGCTTTCTTCCAAAGAGAAAAAGAGAGTATTCAGGCATTTATAATAAGCAAACTAGATTTTCTCTATGAAAAGGACAGTCACCTAGCAGCAGCCCCCATCCAACCCCACCAAATAGAGGACTGGCATTGCTGTCAAAATTGAATCACTTATATGTGGGTAGAACCAAATATTGTTTAATGTGATTATATTTTAGATCTAACTGCTGGCACAAAAATGGTACATAGAAGTTCTTAATGAGCCTGACAGAGCATCTTAGTTAGGCTATGTGCACACGTTCAAGATCTGAAGCAGAAATTTCTGCGGCGTTTCTGCATCTTCTTGGCAGGAAAAATGCTGCAGAAAAAATGTGCAGTTTGCCGCGTTTTTGACGCGTTATTTGATGCATTTTTTTAAGCGTTTTTGTGCATCAATGAATGCTTTTTGGAGCTAAATAAAATTATTTGAAAAGGAACGTGGGACATTGCTTTAACACTTGGATTACCCTCAGAACTGGGGTGAGTATATTGGTTAATTTAAAGCCACATTCACATGTTCAGTATTTGGTCAGTATTTTACATCAGTATTTGTAAGCCAAAACCAGAAGTGGAACAATTAGAGGAAAAGTATAATATAAACACGTCACCACTTCTGTATTTTTCACCCACTCCTGGTTTTGGCTTAAGGATGTGTCTGTTGTATTTCAAATAAAGTGTTTGCTCTGTGTCTGTTGTTTATTTAACTCTTTACTTTACTTTAATTAGGTTTGGTGATGAAAGGGTTTTATTGACACCTTGTCATCACCAAACAAAAGAGCTAAGTGTCAGCTAATCCCATTCCTCAATCTTCATTGGAATTTCCATTTATGTAATTTCTGGGGCAGCTGTGGGCTGCTATTTTTAGCCTAGAAAGGTGCAATTAGGAAAACAAGGTCCCTGGCTATTATTAACAGCTCACAGCTGTTTGGTTAGCTGCTACGTCCCCACAAGCAGCAAGAAGCAGCGCTTTGGACACAGCGTATTTTGTGAATTCATCGTATATAATGACACTTCAATCGGTCAAAATCTGCAATGGAGACTGCGTTTCTGCTACAGAAATTGATATGCTGCAGGTGAGTTTGGGTACATGGCCACGATCAAGAGTCGGTGCAGGTTTGATGATGCGTGCTTACACAGCGTGAAACCCGCAGCATCCAGATGCTACAGCATAGTGGATGGTATTTCTAGAAATCCCATGTCCACTATGCGTGCATCTGAGACTGCGGATCACCCGTGGACACTGACGTGCGGCGCGTCATTCAGGACCACAGCATGTCAAATTCTCTTGCGGAGTCACTGGTATCCGCAACAGAAATTTGACCACTAGAATGTATTGAATGTGGTAAATCTGCATGGTTCAGTGAACACATGTGGATTTACCTGCGTTCAATAGAATGCAATGTTTTGGACGCAGCGAAAATATGCTGCATCCAAAGCGCTGCTACGTCCAGATCGTGGGCGCATAGCCTAAAAGATGTAAAAAAAAATGGCGTGGGCTCCCGCATCATTTTCATAACCAGCAGAGGGAAAGCCGACTGCTGGGGGCTAATATTATTAGCTGTGGAAGGGGCCATTAGACAAAAATGTTCCCTGGCTATTAATAACCACCCACAGATGTTTGCTTAGCCTTTACTGGCTAAATTACAGGGGGATCCCAGAAAAAAATTGCCGTAGGGTCCCCATATAAAATCTAACCAGAAAAGGCTAAACAAACAGCTGCAGGCTGATATTAATAGCCAAGGAAGGGGCCATGAATACTAGCCCCCTCCACGGCTAATAATATCACCCCTCAGCAGTCCCAAAAATGGCGCATCCATAAGATGCGCCAAATCTGGCGCTTAGCCTCCACTCTTCCCACTGCCCTGTAGTGGTGGCGAGTGGGGTAATGCGGTTGTGGTTCATGTCAGCCTTGTATTGGCGGCTGACGGGAAGCCCAGGTTAGTAATGGAGGACGTCTATATATGCCCCCCATTACTAGCCGTGTAGTAAAGTTTTCGTATTTCGCCGTCTATTTTCGCTTTTTTAATAAAAGACATGGCCAGAAAAAAGTATTTTAATGAAATAAAAATACACACGATTTTAATAATTTTTTTATTGCACGCTCAGTCCCCGAAGCCCTCGATCTTCTGTAAAAAAAAATAAAAATAAAAAACAACCATATCCCTCACCTGTTCGTGTTCGCCGTTACGACGTAGTCCAGATTGTCCCTCGGCGATCCGGGTCACTTCTACAGCAGTGACATCAGCAATCACTGATGTCACTGCTGTAGAAGACAGCAATGTACACTGACAGGGGTGTAATCACTCCTGTCAGTGTACATGGCTCTGCAGCAGGAGTGAGGTCACTTGGATTCATCAGCTGAAGATCAGCCTGCCCCGGTGACCTCAGCATTTGTGGTACATGGGAACATTCTTGAGAATGTTTTTTCTTTTTTTTTTACACAGTGCACAGCACCGGCTCGGCTGAGGACACTAATACTCCCCTCAGCCGCGCCGCTCTCGCTGTTATCAGCGGGAGCGTCGGTAGGATGATGGGAGTAGCAGTCCTCCTCTGCCCACCCAGGTACCACTTCTATGTGTGTTTTAGCAGCGTTTCACCGCCCATTGACTTTAATTGAAATGCAGCAAATCCGCAGGTATAAATATTATACCTGCGGATTTGCTGTGGTTCAATTAAAGTCAATGGGCGGGAAACGCTGCAGAAACGCTGCATAGAAAGGACATGCTGCGTTTTCAATGGCATCATGTGCACAGCACATCAGGATTGCCATTGCATTAGCTTTCAGACCAATATCAAAGCGTTTTTGATGCATTTCCGCGCAGAAAAACCGCCGCGAAAATGCATCAAAAATGCTACATGTGCACTTAACTTTATTATTTTATATATATTCACTGACTGAAGTGAATAATGTGCATAAAAATTTACTTTTATTTAATTTATTAAAAATATATAATATTTAAAATCCACAGTGTCTTTTTGATTTTAATCCAGGAAAGGGACCATCACCTATGTCCCCTAGTCCCTCCCGCCACAGATCTTCCAGCAATCTGAGATTTGACAATTCATTTTCAGAGATGCCGACTTCTTTATATTTATTCCGTTCACTTTGTTTCATGAACTTGGTCCATCTCAGTTTCCTCATAAAGAGGGCAACATCCTTGGTCCATTCAAAGTTATCATACTTTGCGGTCGGAACAAATGATAATCTCCTAGACAATAAAGCAATTTCGTCCTTTGATAGATCCTCTTCTGAAACATTGATTATTCTCGATTCATAACATTTTTGAATAGAGGCCCCTATTATTAATCCATCAAGGCTATGAGTCATTAGACAACAATCCTCATTCTCAGGTTCCCATCTAACCTGGGTTTGTCCCATCCTTCTCTTGGGAATAGCCCAGTAGTCCCATAGCTGATAGAACCCGAAACCCCCATGTCATCTCTTATTTCCCCCTTTCCATAATCCAAGCCTTTATCTAATCATTTATATGAAAGGCTGATTGAGGGTATCGGAGGTCCCTAACGGGCAAAGAGCAATGAATAAATGCATATAAACTGCAATATGGGATACTATATGGGGTTATATCTCCTTTCCTAATCCATGTCAATCAGGTTTTGGATTATGTATTTTGCACTTGACTTTGATGGGCAAAGTGCAATAAATATCAAACACTTGTGGAATTAAGATATCAGATTAGTATCTGAGTCATGAATCCTCTGCGAAGAAACTAACTCAGACATAGTATTAATCATAAAGAATCTCTGAGATACTGGGACATTACATATGCCCATTTTTAATATAAATAGGCACACGCGGTTATAATTATTAGTATTCCGGATTTGACCTTACGAATCAGTAGGTCATAGTGGATAGACTGCTTAAGACACGGTGGATTTGAAATATTATATATTTTTAAGAAATAAAATAAAAGTACATTTTTATGCACATTATTAGTCCACTTCAGTCAGTTAATATGTCTATGTAGTGGATGCAACTGAGTTTAGAGGGCCTCATTCAGTGATTTTTTTTTATTGTTTCATATGTTTTTTTTTCGGTATTACTGCAATCTGCTGAATGTTACAGCATAACAATACACCGTAACATACACTGGAGCGCGCCGGCAGGTCACTTTTCACAGGAGACGGACCGGATCGATGGGGAAACCGATGAAGGCGGCGGAAGGTGAGTATGAGACAGGGGCAGGCGACTTACATTTAAAGCAGCACTCCATCGGTGCAATAAAAAAAAGGCTGGAGTGGTGCTTCAAAGGTTTATAGTGTATTATTACAAAAATGACTTTATACAGGATGTAGTGTATTTCAGGAGCTCACACGATGGGATGTTAAGCTGTTAGGTGACAAGATTGATCGCTTCTGTGTAGCATCTAGAAGAATTTGTACATTTGTAAGTTTGCACTTGAATGGCGATAATAATACAGCTGCAGGACGGTGCGATAAGCTGAAGTTGTTTAGCTTATAAATAACACGTTGAGATGTAATAAAAGAACATTTTATTAGTTCAACAGTCTCAGTACTGCTAACCTGCTAACACTGCATAGCAAATAACAGTCTATGCACGAAAACTAGAAACAGTCTCTGCGTATGTAACAGTAACTGGAAGCAGTCTCTTACACACTTTAACAGGTTTTATTACAGAGGTAACAGACCCATATCTTTGGCAGTGAGAATAAAGGCTCCTATTCAGTAAGGTGTATATGCCAATTCTGGCATAAAACATCTTAATAAATCGCAATATTTTTGCGTAACTCAGAAGATTAAGCAGATATATTACATATTTTGGTGTTTGCACGCCAGTCTCGCCCAGCTATATCATTATGGGCATAGCATGGCTGGCACGGAGAGTAGCTACGTCCAGCCATTAAATTAATGAAAAATTAAGTATACCTTACTCCAAAAATGTACTTCAGTTCCCAACAACTTAACATCAGTTAAGAGAAGTGCCTAATACAATAAGTGATGAATTAGGCGCAACGTACTGCAGAAAAACTCCTTCATTAAAACTGGTGTACGCAACACTAGTCTTAATGAATCAGCCCAAAGTCTTTCTACTTCCTTGAGTTAGTGCTAAACCTGTGGATTTTGATTTGCCCTCTTGCAGCAGCTGTGCACTCCACTTTGTTTCTGCCCCTGGTTTGGACTTACATTGGCTTCCAGTGCAGGATAGGACCCATCTGGTGCCAACACACACCCGTTAGTTGTGTTGCAGCGATCTCTCTGTATTCATGGCTACCTGACTAGTTGTGCGGCCGTCTCACTGTTAGGCCTCACTCACATGACTGTATAAATCTGACTAGTGCAATCTGATAAAAAAAAAGTAGGAAGTAGTTTAGAAAAACTCCAGCACCTTCTCCGTATCCATCACAAGAAATGTAAAGTTAAAACGTCCATTTTATTAGTTCCATTAAAAAAGTGCCATATGTAAGGCAGACCTATGGTCTGACCTACAGCAGACCGTAGGTCTGCCTTACATATGGCGCTTTTTTAATGGAACTAATAAAATGGACGTTTTAACTTTACATTTCTTGTGATGGATATGGAGAAAGTGCTGGAGTTTTTCTAAACTACTTCCTACTGCTTCTTATCCCTGGACTTGCTACTAAGGATTTCCATGCACCAGTGGACCCTTATGGCATATGCATGGTAGGCTGAAATTTCCCTTTTTTTCTTTATTTACCTAATAAAAAAAAGGTATTGCACTCGGACCAATATTTTTCAATGAGGCAGTGCAGATCTGCGTATTTTTTCTCAGCTGTATTCGGCATGATGAAAAAATCGCAGCATGCTGCGATTTGACTCTGAAATCGGATGGGTGCGAGAAAAAAAATCGGATGCCATACGGACCATAAGTGTGGCATCCATTTTTTATATGGATACATTGCAATTCTGTAACATAGGAAGCTTTAAATGGTCTTGTAAATGAATAATAACTGCTGAATAAAAAGAAGGATTGCATACTGATGACAAGTGAGAAAAAAATCGTCCCCCTCTACTGGATGAGAATGGTACCGATTGTATATATGCTCGTGTGACCAAGGCCTTATTGTAACAGCTCAATCTCTGGCTCTGATACTAAGCCAACTATCAGTATTTGGTCAGTAATCGGTCAATATGTTTTCTCAGGAGTGGGATCCAAAACCAGGTGAGGAACAATCAGAGAAAAGTTATAATAGAAACAAGTTACCAATTCTGCATTTATCACCCACTCCTTGTTTTGGATGCCACTCCTGAGAAAAAATACTGGCCGAATACTGACCAAATACTGATAGTGGGGTCATGGCCTAAGAATGAGTACCTGGTTGTCTCCACCTTTCAGTCTTGCTGTTCTTTTTTTATGTACCCCCTCTTCTTCAGTCACTTGCAGAGACACTCTCTGACCTCTCCTTATACCAGGTATGAACTCCTTCCCTGAATGTCTATTGGACATTGGTTCCAGCCAGGGGTGTAACTATAATAGTCTAGGGGGGGCAAAAGAACCCTTTGGCCCATATGAGAATACCAATACCATTAAAGACCAGTGGTTGTGGGGGTCCTGTTGGAAATTTTGCAATGGGACCCATAGGCTTCAAGTTACATTACTGGTTCCAGCCCCTTTCTCTAGATAATGCAGGTGTGGCGCCCTGCTGCGCATTGGTGCCACAGATCCCAGAGGGATGCATGGACAGATTCCTCCATAAGAGGCCCTCATAGCATTCACACACCTCCACCTTCCACCTCAGACCATCAGAGGGAGCCCGTTAGGGATATAAATAGGGAAGGTGGAGCTAGGCAGTTCAGTCTGGAGTCTGCAGTCTAGAGTCTACAGTCTGTGAGAAGGTCAGTCTGTTAGAAGGTCAGTCTGCTGCAGCCAGAGAGGTTGTCAGTCCAGCCCAGACTCAGTGAGCTCAGGTTAGTGAGCCTAAGGCGTGCCGACACCGAAAAAGCAGTGAAGAGTAGCGAGGCCTACTGCCCGTGTGAAGCCTAGTGAGGGCCCCGAGCGTGGCCGAAGGTGAGTGGAGTAAGCAAGCTACATAGGGGGCAGAGGAGCTTAACTAGCTCACCCCAAAACCATTTACCGGACACCGGGTCCGCGTCTGCAGGGATTCCTTAGGCCCAGCAGAAACAACCGGAACCCCTGGCGAACTATATGTCCCAGGAACACCAAACTGTTATACCAGGGTCAGGAGTCATGGAGGCCCAAGAGACCGGGGAGTGTGATCTCCAACAGAAGGCCCTACCACCAGGTCAGCCGGTGCAAGACAGAGACCAAGTTAGGCCTAGCTCCAGGCAGGACAGAAACTTATCAAGGAAAGGCCAGGAACAGGAGGCCCCACACCCGCTCACTAGGGAGAGTCCTGATATGCACCCTTCACCCTAAAGTGCCCTGGATCGTGCCTGAAACACCACCAGTAAAGGTACTGAAGTGAACTCCGGTGTACGTGCCTATTCTTCTATCCTTCCTCTGACCCGGCTGGGTCCCCTCTGTCCTGCATTCCTATCCATACACTTACGCTGCCATGAGGCCCCGCTCCACCTGTGGGGAGCCATCCCAACTAAGCTGCCTAAACACCGGCCTCAGAGGACTGTCGCAGCGCTGGTGATCCTCACCAGACACCACAGGTGGCGTCATGAACTTTCCCTATCCCATGTACCTTTCCCCCTTCTTTTTAAGAGTGACCCCAGGGTACGGGCCCGGGAGCCAACAACCGCGACATCCCCCAAGGTCAGGCAACAACAAGGCCCGGGCGCCGCGTCGTCCCCATCCCCTGGGCGCATCACAGGTGTCTGTTTTAGCAGGGTACCTCTGCACTGCAAGTGCTGCAATGCCTCTGTGCAGTATAGGCAGTACTATTTATATGCACTACAGGTTCACCAGCCCTACGCATTTAAGCTATAAAGAAGGGGTAACCACACTAAGAGCTTAGCTGTTTCTCTATTTCTGTAAGTCAATAGGTCTAGAATATCTGATATTACATTGTAGTTTTCAAATCATCTGATACAAAAATATTTTTTTTACAAAGAAATCTCTACATTTTACTTCATTGCATATATAGCCTTTGGACTAAAAAAGCTAAAAGTGTAGTAGCCCTTTAACTAGCATGCATCACCACAGAGGAGCTCAAAAATCAGCAGAGTAATAGTTAAAATTAATTAGTAGTGCTGTAAATATACTCTGTAATAATGGCCTGTTTTTACAATGCTTTGGACAGCTGCCCGAGACATAAAACTGTCCATCACGTAGAGGTTTTTGACATGCTGAGTCCTTAAGGTCAATAGTTTGACAACCTCCCAGTAATATTCAATATGACTAAAAATACTGCAGTCAATGTGAACAAGAGTGCTCTGAATCTCTGAGGTTCATGAAACAAGGCATCTTCAATATGGCGAGCAGAAATGTTACTTTTCTAGGACAATATTTTTAAAATCAGCTTAATCATATTTTTTCTTCTCGAGGTCCATATTGTGCTTCTCTATACTGTAGAACTATAGTCAGTATGGAGAGCAGTTTTTTTCAAGAAAAACTTTTTTTCAATTTTTATTGTGATATTTTTCTGAATGTCACATTGTCTGCTATATCTCAGACCTATTGGTTTACAAAACTAGATAAACTCTTATGGGACAATTAGTTCTTTTGTTTAACTGTACATTTATATTCTATATTTTACCAAAATTGTATACTTAAAATTTGCTATATACTCTACTTGTCTTATTTGATGCAGTCTTTACATACCATTATTTCAAACTACTGTTTTTCCCTTAGTGATGTCAATGGGGACAAACCTACAAGAAATCCGAAGTCATAGGACAAGCCTTAAGTTTTTTAGTTGTCAGAAGATGGAGGCATAAAGGATATGGACAACTTCGGGGGCATTATTATTTTTTTATTAAATGCATGTAAAAATCATTTTTGCAATTGGGTTTAATTAACAATTTTGCCTTCTATAGCGTCTGTGTTGTTTTGGCTACTGCTGGCTGCAGAATGAGTTACCTAGGAATCCCTCTTTCTGAAGGGAGAGTCTAACTTTCAGCTGTCTTTTTCTGGGCGTCACTCAGCTGATTTATAACCACAAAGTTCATCTTAACTTTTATGTGGTCTGTGGTCATATATCTGGAAAAGACAGATAAAAGAATTATAAACTCTCCAATCTGATCAAGCTAACTGAAAGGTTCTCAGTTAATTCATCCAGGAGCGAGCAGTGACAGGGAAACAGCCTTTAAAAGCCAAACGGCGAAAATGTTTAAAAAAAAACAATTTTTAGCCCAAAATTAATATATTTAAGTAAAAAAAGTCCCTAAATGTATCCATAGCCCTTAAAAATAGTCCATCACTCCTAAAATGCATTTTAAATGGACTATACAGTGCTGTAGAGGACTTATCCCCTATAACAACCATACTAGCTCTGTACCTGTTACTGGTACAGTGTATGAGAAAATAACTTTTATCATATGCTAATGAGGATGCTTTGGTGCACCCTCGGTGTGGCTAACAGTTTGGTGCATTGTTACAGCTCTTCATTGGCATATCGTGGCCCTTCCTCTGCTTCTAATTGACAGTGCTCCCTAGAGCGAGCATTGTCTGAATGCTGCCGCCTTATATGTGGCCTCTGCTTGCACACACATGTTCTTCTCCCTGTCTTCTGACACCGCTCGTTGCACCAATACACTTGGAAGTGCAGCAAGCGTCGTCATGAAAAGGGGGATAGGATAAAAAACGTGCACAGCCACTAATGTGCAAACCTGAACGATAAAGTTTGGGGTCTATGTCGAACACCTAGTGTCTGTGCACGGACCCCGAACACGGACTTCTCCAGGAAGTCCATGTTACTGTTTGGGTTCGACAGCCTGAACATCGGGTGTTTCCCACTCTGTCTTCTGTTTGACAGTGCAAGAAACACCGGCTCATCATCCTACGGGGGACTGCACGCCGTTTTTTTCATTTATTTATTTTTTTTTTTTCAGTGTGTGACTTTATTTAATTTTCACTATGAAGTTAGTAATGGGGACATCTTATAGACGCCTCTCCATTACTAACCTGTGGGCTTCATGTCAGCTGACATTACAAAGCTGATATCAACCCCACAAATATTACCCCATTTGCCACCGCACCAGGGCAAGTGGGAAGAGCCGGGCAAAGGGCTAGAATTGTTGCATTTAATAGATGTGCCTTTTCTGGGGCTGCTGTGGACTGCTATTTTTAGGCTAAGGAGGGCTAATATCCATGACATGGAAACTAAAACGATGCTTACTCTTTAACTGTTTTCACACAGAATCCTGACAATGCTGATTGGCTGAGAACAGGCAACAGCTCATGATCCTCCCTAATCTCCCTCAGCTGATTGGCTGAGAACAGGCAACAGCTCATGATCCTCCCTAATCTCCCTCAGCTGATTGGCTGAGAACAGGCAACAGCTCATGATCCTCCATAATGTTATTTTCAGCTCTGAGTCCAAGACCTGTTTAATGTATGTAGCCTCTTGGCACACTCCAGTATAACTTTTAATTAACATCTCAAAAATACCCTTTTTAAAGCAGCACTTTGAACAATGTAGCACAATTTAAAGGGGTCATCCAATTTATCAAAATATTTACACCAAGCGATCCAGAGCTGAGCTCCCAGGGATACTTCCTGATTTTGTTTACATGCTACCAACACGTGACCACTGCAGCCAGTCAGTGACTACTGTGGTTATGTGCTGTGTTACTGGCATTTAGGCTCCTGTCGATGAGCGATCATGCCAGAAGTATCGCATATGAGAGCACCACTGGGAGGGTTAGCGCTGGACCATTGGTGGTGGGGTAGGTATCTAGATTAATATATATTTTTTTAATTACATCAGCAGTGGGCTACATTTTATAACAGCCGCCACTTCAAAGGAAATGTACTTTTACATGGAACTCTAAAATTAATTTTAGTCCAAAGCAGAGATCACTGTGGGGGCCTATTAGACACCTTATTTAATATAGTTCTTAGAACAAAAAAAATAAATCCTTATTAAATGGAAAATGCGTATTTTTACCCTTAAGGGACAAATACAAAATCAGTACGTTGTCACATTCACATTTTTAAAAATGTTACAAAATATATCACTGTTGCGATAATTTTTTTCTATGAAATTACAATTATTACACATTCTCCCTAATATACTGTGGTCATCCCGGGAACCTTTTACTGCAAATTAATGTTATTAGCGAGCAAAGACTTCTGAACAGTTCTCTTCTGCAGAATGCTCTGAGTGTTGCTCCTTTTGTCGAGCTGACTCTTTTATGTTCTGTGTCTGGCTGTCCTTTTGCAGCTTTTTCTCTATACTGAGCATAAAATAAAAAGGGTAAAAAAGACAATACAGAATACAGAATTCACAGAACTGAGGGAAATATAATACAGAGCCAGTGGGTGTCCTACAGGGTTATTCCAAGAAAGGAGATTTTACATTAGCTGACAAAGACAACCTACTGTGAAAAAATACATTAAATACAAGACGTCATATGTTAATATAATTGTTTTAACAATCAGATATTCTTCAAAGTCTAAAATGTGATGTCTGTAGGATGATGGCGACATTGTATTAAAAGTGCAACGGCTGATAAAAAGACTGGCGCTATTCTTACAACAAAGGCACAATTGCTTTGTTAATCCTTTGGGTGCACAAAGTGTCACTGTCTCCTACTGAATATTTTATTCTTTTATCAAATGGCTGAAGTGTCCTGGGTGACAATATCCACTTCTGTCTATGGCACTGCTTCATTCTAATGCCAGACAATAAAAGATTATTTGTCTTCAATTACAATTCAAACAAGTCTATCTCAATCTGCTTCACTATATCAAATACGCCTCCCAAATTTTTGACCAAAATGTTTGTACAGCCACATTTCGGATTATTTTTGACATCAAAAAGTATGTGCAATTTTTGAAGTAAGTAAAAATTTCCGTTGAATGTAACCTAAGTCTTTATATAACTACCTTCACAATGTGTTGATCTTGGTAAGAGCAGGAGACTTCCCACAGCCGATCGCATGGGCACTGTCACTGTTTCACATCTTACTGTGGCCTAGGGATGCTGTGAGTGAACGCTCAGCCACCCTTTGGGATCTTTGGTGTTCTGGACTGTCGGTTTCGTGAGTCCAGTCATCCAATCTGATCCTGAGGCATGCTGGGCTGTCAGTGTTTTGATTGACAGCCCTGCTGTTCAATCTGGTTTAGTCTGCGGGCATTTCCTCAAGTGCCTCCCATCCTCAAATGATTTGCAGGGTATTTAACTGGCTTGCTGTGTGCAGCAGATGTCAGTTGTAGATTTGCTTTAGGTAGGTGTGCATGCTTGCTCTGTTTCTGACTCTGATCTTGCTGATGACCCTGGATTTTTTTGTGACTACTCTTTTGGATTATCCCTTCTGCTCTTGACGTTCTTTGATTTCAGGTATCTTACCCCAGACTTGGTTTTCATAGCCATTTTGGTGAGTTTTCCAGAATAAGTTCTCAGTATCCGGGGGTGGAGGCCGCTATACAGGAGCATGGGGATGTTTGGAAGGAGGTTCAAAGGAATTTTGGGGTTGCTTAAGTTCGCCAAAAATTGAAGGCTGATAGATGACGTTCAGGGGGTCCCGTGAGTGATAGGGTCTGACTATCATCCAGAAACATTAAACTTAAGGTACCATCCGTGAAGTTGGGTCTGAAATTCTTCGGTCCCTATGAGGTCCTGGAAGTGGTCAATACGGTGTCATTTAGGTTGAAGCTTCCTTCATCTCTCCGCATCCCTGATGTCTTCCATAGATCCCTATTGAAGGAATTTGTTCCCCCCGTGGTGTCACCCTCGTCCCCACCTTCTCCAGTTGCTGTCGAGGACAGTCTAGAGTATAAAGTACAGAGGGTTGTAGATTCCTGGAGGGTCCGAAATTCCCTCCAGTACCCCATACATTGGAAGGGATATGGACTGGAGGAGAAATCCTGGATTCCAGCCCAATCCATGAGGGACGATCGTCTGATCAGGTCCTTTCATGCTAGGTTTCCTGGAAAGCCTGAGGGTCCAGTGCCCCCCCCTAGAAGAAGGGTCACTGTCATGGTTTCACATCTGACTGTGGCCTAGGGACGCTGTGAGTGACAGCTCAGCCACCTTATGGGATCTATGATGTGCTGAAATGTCGGTTTTATGAGTGACAGCCCAGTCATCCAATCTGATCCTGGGGCATGCTGGGCTGTCAGTGTTTTGATTCACAGTCCTGCTGTTCAATCTGGTTTAGTCTGCGGGCATTTCCTCAAGTGCCTCCCATCCTCAAATGATTTGCAGGGTGCTTGCTGTGCACCCTGGACTGTGCACACCAGCATGGTCAGTAGGTATGGAAGAGGAGATAGTGGTATGACCGAAAACCCACGTGTATCTCCTCTATGCAGCTTCGTCAGGGCAGTTTTTGTATTTCTACATGTTTTTAAGAGGTTTTATGGTCTCCATGTGTGTCAGTTTTTGTACCGATAAAAATTGTATAGTTATCTTGATAATTGGTGTGCACATCCTTTTGCATTTTTTTCTTTCTTCTCCCTTTATCATGTTCTCGCATTTTCAATGCAGGCTGTAGCACCCGTTTTATATATACTTACATATATGCTCATGGTATTTTTGGTTCACCTCAACTTTTATGATCGACTGTCTTTATGTATTTATCTGAACCAAGGACATATGTAGCGACACTTGACATGGTTTGGTTTTATGGTTTGTTATCGATCCAGGTAAATAAGTGAAGACTTTGAAGCCAACTTAAAATAAAAATAACTTTGTGGCTTAAAAGGGAATCTGTCAGTAGATCAACCCTCCTAAGCCGTCTATATGGGTATGTAGGCAATAGGAGGCTAAATAAAATGATACTTCAATATCTGTGATCCGATGTGTTATTAAAAAAAATCCATGTTTCTCTTATATGTAACTGAGCTAAGATCTATGGGACTGACATAGATCTGCACATGAATCTGTCTCCAGAGCATCTTTTAAATGAAAGTGGATATTACCAGTGTGAACCAAGTAATGACTGACATTTTGCTTTTATAATCACACACAGTTCTGCAGTGAGATCAAAGATAATACAGTGTAGCAAAAGTGAAGTTTGTCTCATTACAGAAACATTTGCAACTGCAGTTGTCCTCACAGGCAGAGAGTGTAGGGGAAGGGTAGAACAGCAGAGCTGACAGCTCTGTGAGCAAATGTACCTCTGTAAAGCAAATGTACTTGTGTTTGTAATAAGATAAGGTTCAACTCTGATGTACTGTGTTGGTTGGTCATAATCAGGTACAGCTGTACAAAATATCTGACAGCACTATGAGAGGACAAGTGCTACAGCAAATGTTTGTAATGAGACAAAGTTCACTTCTGCTGTACTGTGGTAGCTCTGTTGTACTGTAGTAGCTTTGCTGTACTGTGCTAGATCTGATCTTACTGCAGAGCTGTGTGTGATTATGAGAGCAAGCTGTCAGTCATAACTTGGTTCACACTGGTAACTCCCCCTTTTATTTAAAATAATGTCTGGAGGCAGATTCTTGCGGAGCTCTATGTCCGGCCCATAGATCTTAACAGATCATTTACATATGAGAAAAACATGGGTTTCTCTGGATACACTGGAGCCTAATGGCCTTAATCGGGAATATGATATTTTATATTAGGAATGAACTTATCTTTTTTACCTGAGATGTTATACCTTATGTGACATTAATACATGAAATAATCTGATATGGATTATAAATAGTATTGTATATTGATATTTCTAATATAATGTATTCCAGTTGAAGTGATTTGTTTATATAGATATATACATATAATTTTTATTAATTTTTATTATTCAGTTTCTCTCTTTTTTTTCTTTATTACAGGCACCATAGGGATCCATGAGGTATTTGTTATCTACCTGCCTGCGGTTCTTCTTTGGATTCTCTTTTCTATTTTTTCTTAATTTCTTTTTCCCTCTTTTCTCTCTTCATCCTTCTCTTTTTTTCACATTCTTGTGCTAACACATTCAATATATGGGTTACATACATATGCTGAGTCTTTCTTCACCGCTTCTCTGTTGAAATGCAAATCGCGCATGCGCAATATCGCGTGTTACCCAAGCCTCATTTTCAAATATATGTGACGTCACTTCCTTCATATGGAATGCCCGTGGAACGCACTCAGTGAGAGCGTTACTAGCTGGTACTTCCTCCCTACCTCCACGCACGTGTATTTAACAGTGGGGAGATTGTTGTCTCTCCACAAGCAGGCATGCACAGCATGCATTAACAACACTACATGGTTTTTTGAGCACCGAGCACCAGCCAAGGTAATGTTTTATCTAATATCATTGTGTGTCCTCTCAAGTTTTCTGATACTTCTTTGGCTATTCTACATACAGGCTCACATTATAAAACTGTGTCACTTACTTGGGATTTCTATGTAGGTAGATACTGTGCCCATGTTCTCAGGTTTTCTGATTATCATGATCTCTTATGTGCCACCTTTTTTATTTTTCTTTGAGTCTCCATGATGTTATCCTGTCTGCTTCATATTTCGCTAACATGTTGTTTATTAAAGTCTTAATGAGCTTTGTGCACTTGCTCATAAACTTACCTTGATATATATTCATTACCCTATATGTGAATGTTTCTTATCTTTAGAAAACCTTGATAAAGGCAATAGCCGAAACGTTGGAAATTATTGTCCCTCTGGGTCGCTCTGAATAAAAATCTTTTTTTGGCATCATACATTTTCTCTTTATTGTGCCGAAGGTATATATTTCATATATTATTTTTTTCCTTCTGAGCACAACCTATAGTCTGTGCGAATCCATTCTAACTTTATTTCTCTGGAATAAGACATAGAATTGCAAATGTAGAGGTATCATTTTATTTAACTTTTTCTGACCCACAAAGACAGTTTTGGAGGGTTAATCCTACTGATATATTCCCTTTAAGATTATGATATTGAATTGGATGGATAAGAAGCAGAATTTTTCGCAGTTACAATGAATACTAAGACCTATATTGCTATATTGTGACGCCTCTACTCAGAAAGCCCGTGTTTTACCCTGGGTGTTGGGGGACTCGGTGTCGGGCCCTGCGTTGAAGAGATGGAGTGCAGCCGTGGCCCGGGCCCGACCCGTGCTCAGGGCCTTCACATTAGAAAGAGATGGTGTGGGCTTTTCCGGGTTGAGTGGCTGATTAACGACTACGCCACCTGTGGTGTCTGGTGAAGAGCCACCAGCGCCGCTACAGTCCGCTGAGGCCTGGTGTCGTGGCGGCTAAAGTTCTCACCGCTCCCCACAGGCGGAGCAAGGCCTCAGGGCAGGCAAGGCAGGAAGAAGGGGGGTAGCAGTAGCGCGGGAGAGTACGGGCACCGCGTAATGAACAGTCGGAGGCCATAGGGGTGAACTTCCAAAGCTTTACTCACGCAGAGATGTTAGCGGGAAGGCGACTCCCTGCTCCTCGCGGAGTCCTGCGGCCACCAGGAACGGGGGTCCGACTACCTCCGAGGAAGTCCAGTGTTTGGTAGTGACCCTGCACCAGAGTGTTCCTGCACTACAGACTTCACCCTTTCCCGTCTGTGCGTGTGTAGATAGTCCGGGTCTCCCTCTGAGCTCCTCTCAGGTGTAGGGCTCTGGTGGCAATTCCTCTCCATCCGACGCCCGGCGGGATCCTCAGGGCCTAACCGGGCTTTCCCGTCCTGGACTTAGAGTACAAGGTCGGGTGTCGGTACCCCTCTTGCAGCCGGAATCCCTCTGAATAGATCAGGTAGGTGAGGACAGGTGGCGTACTCCGCTCCGTCTGCATCCTCCCCTGGACCCATTTGCTAGGGAGCAACACTCTAAAGCTCCCGGGCCTTCTTGATCCTGGTCCTCGGCCGGGTTGAGACATTCCTTGTCTGCAACCTACCACTCGTCCCAAAGATCGGGGTACGAGGGCTGTGTCCCATACCGGTGCAGGCCCACACAGGATCTGCGCTCCCGGAGGGAAGTCACATTACACACAGTATTTTGACAGCACAGTGTCAGCCGTCAGACTAGCAAGGGCTAGACTGATGGACCACAGAAGACCCAACTAACAAGGACCAAAAGACCAAGATCAAAGATGGCATTCTATTAAATATGAAATCTAAAGTGTCACTATCTAGTTGTTCCTCCACCCACACCCACTAACTGGTTCCTACTACTTTGTGTTCCCTAGTCTCCCCGTAACCAGGGGAGCAGCACCTAGTGCATAATAGCGCCCTCTGGTGGAAATGTGGTGTTGGATGCAAAAGGCTAGATCACTACCATCACACCGGCCTTACCTCAGAGGAGGAACACCACACTCCATTAAAGAAGTGCAGCACTCCTGTGGCGGTCGAACCCTCAGGGGCGCCACACTATAATGACAAATTTATTCTGTTAGCCAATAATATTTGCATGTATTTCTATGCAATGATTACAAGCAAGGTCTTCTCAGTTATTAAAATGTGTTCAATCTGTCAAAATAATTTTCCTTATTGGGTAGACAATGTCTGTCATTTGGTAGAGATGGAAATTGGAAACTAAAATTCAGTTTTTACTGAATACAGAGAATTTTGATTATGACTGATCAATTTTGGCAGAGAAAGAAGCAGATTTCTCTGATAAGATATATTACAAAGTTGCTTATTTTCATGTGTACTATTGATTTATGAAATGAAAATTAAAATTTCTTCGATATCACTTGCGTTTATTTGTGAAAAAATTGGAAATTTGGCGAAAATTTAGCAATTTTCAAACTTTGAATTTTCATGCCCTTAAATCAGAGAGATATGTCACACAAAATAGTTAATAAATAACATTTCCCACATGTCTACTTTACATCAGGACAATTTTGGAACCAACATTTTTTTTTTGTTAGGAAGTTATAAGGGTTAAAAGTTGACCAGCGATTTCTCATTTTTCCAACAAAATTTACAAAAACATTTTTTTAGGGACCACGTCTTATTTGAAGTGACTTTGAGGGGCCTTTATGACAGAAAATACCCAAAAGTGACACCATTCTAAAAACTGCACTCCTCAAGATGCTCAAAACCACATTCAAGAAGTTTATTAACCCTTCAGGTTTTTCACGGGAATTTTTGGAATGTGGAAGAAAACAATGAACATTTAACTTTTTTTCACAAAAATGTTACTTTAGACCCAATTTTTTTATTTTCACAAGGGTAACAGGAAAAAATGGACTACACAATTTGTAATGCAATTTCTGATGAGCACGTTGATACCCCATATGTGAGGGAAAACCACTGTTTGGGCGCACTGCAGGGTTCGGAATGGAAGGAGCGCCATTAGACTTTTTGAATGTAAAATTTGTTTAAATAATTAGCGGACGCCATGTTGCGTTTGGAGAGCTCCTGATGTGCCTAAACAGTGGAACCCCCCCACAAGTGACACCATTTTGGAAACTAGACCCCTTAGGGAACTTATCTAGATGTGTGGCGAGCACCTTGAACCCCCAGGTGCTTCACAGAAGTTTATAATATTGAGCTGTAAAAATACAATTTTCACATTTTTCCCACAAAAACGTTTTTCATCCCTTAATTTTGCATTATCATAAGGGTAATAGGAGAAATTGCACCATGAAATTTGTTGTGCAATTTCTCCTGAATACGCTGATACCCCATATGTGGAGGAAAACTACTGTTTGGGCGCACGGCAGGGTTTGGAAGGGAAGGAGCGCCATTTGACTTTTTGAATGTAAAAATTGCTTGAATAATCAGCGGACGCCATGTTGCATTTGGGGAGCCCCTGATGTGCCTAAACAGTGGAAACCCCCCACAAGTGACACCATTTTGGAATATAGACCCCTTAGGGAACTTATCTAGATGTGTGGTGAGCACCTTGCACCCCCAGGTGCTTCACAGAAGTTTATAATATTGAGCCGTAAAAATAAAATTTTCTAATTTTTCCCACAAAAAATGTTTTTCATCCCCTAATTTTGCATTATCATAAGGATAACAGGAGAAATTGCACCATGAAATTTGTTGTGCAATTTCTCCTGAGTCTCCTGCAGCTGAAGTCTAGCAGGAGACAGTGACTGTGAAACTGTCAGAAAAGCTCTCATGCAATGCAATACATGTATATTACATTACATGAGATCAGTGATCAGAAAAATAAAAATTAATGTCCCATACAGGGACTAAGTAAAAATGTAAAAAAAAAGTCAAAAAAATGTTTTCAAACTGTTAAAAAAAATTACAAAGTAAATAAAAATAAATAAATAAAATATTAAACCGATAAATCCGTATATTTATGCAAAACAAAAAAAAGTACACATATTTGGTATTGCCGCGTCCGAAACAACCCGAGCTATAAAACTGTCACACTAATTAACTCCTTCTGTGCACACCGTAATAAAAATAACTAAAAAACGGAGCAAAAAACTATGCTTTTTCCTCATATCGCCAAACAAAAAGTGGAAAAAAATGCGATCAAAATGCAGAATGGAAATAAAAATGGTACCGCTGAAAACGTCATCTTGTTCTCCAAAAAAAAAGCCACCATACAGCTCCATCAGCCAAAAAATAAAAAAGTTATAGCTCTCAGAATAAAGCGATGCAAAAAAAATATTTTTTCCATAAAATTGTTTTATTGTGTAAAAGCGCCAAAACATAAAAAAATATACAGTAAGTGTAGTATCGCTGTTAACGTACTGACCTGAAGAATAATGCTGCCTTTTCACTTTTACCACATGCAGAACGGCATAAAAAAAAACCTCAAAAAACAATTCCTGAATTGTTGGTTTTTGTTAATTTTACCTCCCAAAAAACAGAATAGAAAGCGATCAAAAAATGTCACGTACCCAAAAATGGTACCAATAAAAATGTCAACTCGTCCCGCAAAAAACAAGCCATGACATGACTCTGTCGGCCGAAATATGGAAAAATTATAGCTCTCAAAATATGTCAATGCAAAAACTAGATTTTGCAAAGAAAAACATCTTTTAGTGTGTGACAGCTGTCAGTCATAAAAACCCGATATAAATCTGGTATCTCTGTAATCGCACCGACCCGAAGAATAAAGTAATCTCATCACTTATACCGCACGAGGAACGGCGTAAAAAATAAATAAAACCAATTCTTCACCTGCTACTGATTTGTTTATTATGTCTCCCAATGTGCTCACCACACATCTAGATAAGTTCCCTAAGGGGTCTAGTTTACAAAATGGTGTCACTTGTGGGGGTTTCCACTGTTTAGGCACATTAGGGGCTCCCCAAATGCGACATGGCGTCCGCTAATTATTCAAACAAATTTTACATTCAAAAAGTCAAATGGCGCTCCTTCCCTTCCGAACCCTGCAGTGTACCCAAATAGTGGTTTTCCCATACATATGGGGTATCGGCATACTCAGGAGAAATTGCACAGCAAATTTAATGCAAAATTAGGGGATGAAAAACATTTTCTGTGAAGCACCTGGGGGTGCAAGGTGCTCACCATACATCTAGATAAGTTCCCTAAGGGGTCTAGATTCCACAATGGTGTCACTCGTGGGGGGTTTACACTGTTTAGGCACATCAGGGGCTCCCCAAATGCAACATGGCGTCCGCTAATTATTCAAGCAAATTTTACATTCAAAAAGTCAAATGGCGCTCCATCCCTTCCAAACCCTGCCGTGCGCCCAAACAGTAGTTTTCCCCACATATGGGGTATCGGCGTGTTCAGGAGAAATTGCACAACAAATTTCATGGTGCAATTTTTCCTATTACCCTTATGATAATGCAAAATTAGGGGATGAAAAACATTTTTGTGGGAAAAATGTGAAAATTTTATTTTTACAGCTCAATATTATAAACTTCTGTGAAGCACCTTGGGGTTCAAGGTGCTCACCACACATATAGATAAGTTCCCAAAGGGGTCTAGTTTCCAAAATGGTGTCACTTGTGGGGGGGTTTCCACTGTTTTGGCACATCAGGAGCTCTCCAAACGCAACATGGCGTCTGCTAATTATTCAAGCAAATTTTACATTCAAAAAGTGTAATGGCGCTCCTTCCCTTCCGAACCCTGCAGTGCGCCCAAACAGTGGTTTTTCCCTCACATATGGGGTATCAGCGCACTTAAGAGAAATTGCATAAAAAATTTTGGCGTCCATTTTTTCCCCTGCGAAAATAAAAAAAATTGGGTCTAAAGTAACATTTTTGTGAAAAAAGTTAAATGTTAATTTTTTTCTTCCACATTCCAAAAATTCCTGTGAAGCAGCTGAAGGGTTAATAAACTTCTTGAATGTGGTTTTGAGCACCTTGAGGGGTGCAGTTTTTAGAATGGTGTCACTTTTGGGTATTTTCTGTCATAAAGACACAGATATGATGTGGTCCCTAAAAAAATGTTTTGGTAAATTTTGTTGGAAAAATGAGAAATCGCTGGTCAACTTTTAACCCTTATAGCTCCCTAACAAAAATAAATTTTGGTTCCAAAATTGTGCTGATGTAAAGTAGACATGTGGGAAAAGTTATTTATTAACTATTTTGTGTGACATATCTCTCTGATTTAAGGGCATGAAAATTCAAAGTTTGAAAATTGCAAAATTTTCAAAATTTTCACCAAATTTCCGATTTTTTCACAAATAAATGTAAGTGATATCGAAGAAATTTTACCACTATCACTATGTCACGAAAAAACAATCTCAGAATCAGGGGAATCCGTTGAAGCGTTCCAGAGTAATTACTTCATAAAGTGACAGTGGTCAGAATTGAAAAAATTGGCCCGGTCACGAAGGCAAAAACAGGCTCTGGCGCGAAGTGGTTAAGTAAATTAGGTTTTTCATTGTGGTTTTGACTGCATTAGGCTGGGTGCCCACGTAGCGTTTTTCAAGCGTTTATGCTGCGGAATTTCCGCAGCATAAACGCTTGTGAAACGCTAGGTAATCCGCACCCCATGGTCCCCAAGGGGATTCCGCATGTTCTATACACATGCTGCGGATTTTTCCGCAGCGTTTATGCTGCATACAAAAATCCACAGCATGTCATTTAATTTTGCGAAGCGCAGCGGAACTCCCGCCATTGACTTGCATTGAGACGCATAGAAACCGCGACTGTACATTTGTACAAGTGGCTTCTATGCGTCTCTATGTGTGGATGGTACCCAGTTCTGGAGGAGAGGAGACTCTCATCCAGACCTGGGTACCATTGTACCTGTAAAAAAAAGAATAAAATAACAAATAAAGTTTATACTCACCTTTCCGAAGGCTTCTCTCTGAATGCCGGCATCGCTTGAGGACCTGCGGTGACGTCACAGTCATGTGACCGCAGGCCCTTCACCGCTCTGTCTCGCGATATGCCGGCAGCCAGGAACCAGCCAGGAAGCAGCGCTGCAGCCACGCCGGGGGTGAGTATAGCTTTATTTGTTTTAATTTTTACGGTTCACACTGTATAAATCCATGCTGTTTGCATGGATTTATACAGTGTGACCTAGTTGTCAAGCACTTTCCAAGTGATGCTATCGCCTGGAAAGCGCTTGTCAATCTGCATGCAGAAATGCACGTGAATCCGCATGCACAATCTGCATGCGTTTTTTCTGCCAGGGAGATGCAGAAATGCTGCAGAAATTTTCTGCTTCATTTCTGCATCGTGGGCACATAGCCTTATTTTACATGCTTTTTATTGCGTCTTTTTTTTGTCTCTTGTTGGTGTCATGTTTTAAATAAAGCTGCTTTGTTTTTGATACTTCCTGGTATTTGGCTTTGACAAAACTTTGTATACTTAGGTGCGGATTACATGTGTTTTTATCATGCCTTTCCACAGCGTAAACGCTCTAAAATCGCTTGTGCGTTTGTTACCTGCAGAGTTCACATCTAATTAAAGTCAATGGTGAAAATCTGCACATAAAACTCAGCGTACCTGCAAAAGAAATTGACATGCGGATTTCTAACACGCACCACAGGTCAGTGTGCATGAGATTTCTATAAATCCCATCCACTTTTTTGGAACAGCCCCACTATCAGTATTTTGTCAGTATTCGGTCAGTATTATTTCTCAGGAGTGGGAGATAAAACCAGGAGTGGGTGAAAAATGCAGAATTGGTGCACTTGTTTCTATTATACCTTTTCTCTGATTGTTGCTCACCTGGTTTTGTCTCCCACTCCTGAGAAAAAATACTGACCGAATACTGACCAAATACTGATAGTGGGGCCGTGGCCTTAGACGCAGTGAAAATACGCAGCATCAAAAACTCACGAAACACTCATCGTGGGCACACAGACTAAGGTTGACCCCTTAACAACATTAGACGTACTAATATGCGTCTGTGCCCTGGGACTTAAGAGCCAGACCAGTATTAGTACGTCATCGTGATCGCGCGCGCCCACAGGCTGTGCGGGCGCGATCGCCGCCGGGTGTCAGCTGATTGTCACAGCTGACACCCGGTACTATGTGCAGGGAGTGGTCCCGCACCGCTCCCAGCACATTAACCCCCGCAATGCTGCGATCGAAGTCGATCGCAGCATTGCGGTGGCAAGGGGAGGTGATCGCAGATACTCACCTCCTCTTCCGGCCTCCAGGGCTGTCTGCCGTGGCTTCCAGGATGTTGCCATGACGACCCGATGTCGTCCTGACAACATCCGAGTTACCAGACAGCAGGAAGATTTTTTGGACATGCGCACTGCATCTCCAAACTATCTTCTCCCTGTCCAGCGCTGACAGCCTGCATGGCACAGGGATGGTGCTCCATTCCTATGCCATGCAGCCGATCAGAATAAAAAAAGTGAAAGTCCCAGAGTGGGACAGAGTAAAAAAGTGTAAAAACTGTCAGAAAGAGAAAAAAAAAAAAAATTGTAAAAATATAAAAAAAAAAATAAAAAAAATAATTCACCAAAAATAAAAATATAATGTACCCATCAATAAATATTATTATATAAAAAAAAAACAACAACAATAAACGTACACATATTTGGTATCACCGCGTCCAGAACAACCTGACCTATAAAACTGTCCCACTAGTTAACCCCTTCAGTGAACACGGTAAAAAAAAAAAAAAAAAAACGAAGCAAAAAACAATGCTTTATCATTATACCGCCAAGCAAAAAATGGAATAACACGCGATCAAAAAGACGAATATAAATAAAAATGGTACTGCTGAAAACGTCATCTCGTCCCGCAAAAAACAAGCCGCCATACAGCTCCATCAGCCGAAAAATAAAAAATGTTATAGCTCTCAGAATAAAGCTATGCTAAAAAATAATTTTTTCTATAAAATTGCTTTTATTATGTAAAAGTGCGAAACATAGAAAAACTATATAAATGTGGTACCGCTGTAAACGTATTGACCCGAACAATAAAGCTGCCTTATCAATTTTACCACACGTGGAACAGAATAAAATAAAACAAAAAAAACAATTCCTGAATTGTTGGTTTTTGTTTATTCTGCCTCCCAAAAATCGGAATAGAAAGCGATCAAAAAATGTCACGTGCCTGAAAATGGCACCAATAACGTCAACTCATCCCACAAAAAACAAGCCGTCACATGACTGTCTGCCAAAATCTGGAAAAATTATAGCTCTCAAAATATGGAGATGCAAAAACTAGATTTTACAAAAAATGCGTCTTTTAGTGTGTGACAGCTGTCAGTCATAAAAACCCCATATGATTCTGGTATCACTGTAATCGCACCGACCCAAAGAATAAAGTCGTCTAATCACTTATACCGCACGAGGAATGGCGTAAAAAATAAACTCTTGGGTTAGGGTTGGGCTAGGGTTAGGGCTAGGGTTAGGGCTGGGGTTGGGGTTAGGGTTGTGATGGGGTTGGGATTTTTTTCAAAAGTAAGAAAAAAAGATGACGATATGGCGACTAGTGTGGAGCGCAAGTGCTCACTACTTGAGTTTGCATCGGGTGCTCGGGTAGGCATTGAGTATCGTGGGTATTTGAGTGACATGCTCGAGTCTCCGCCCCATATGCCTCGCGGCCAAAAAACTTTGCGAGGATTGCCTGCCATGCACGAGCAATCCCCGCATGTTTTTTTTTGGGTGTTTAATAACCGTGAAACATGCCGGGCAGGGACTCGAGCATGTCACTCGAGCACACGCAGTACATGGTGCATACCTGAGTACCCGATGCAAACTCAAGTAGCGAGCACTTGCGCTCAAGACTAATGACAACTTATTCAATATGATGACCTAATGTTATCAAATTCTGTGTCATACCTCTGGGTTCAAAATGTTCACTATACACCTTAATAAAATCCTTGAGGGGTATAGTTTCCAAAATGGGGTCACTTGTGGGGGAGCTCCACTGTTTAGGCACATAAGGGGCTCTCCAAACGCGACATGGTGTCCGCTAACAAATTGAATGGAAAATCGGCTCAAATTGTTAGCGGACGCCATATTGCGTTTGGAGAGCCCCTGCGTGCCTAAACATTGGAGCTCCCCCACAAGTGACCCCATTTTGGAAACTAGACCCCCCAAGGCACCTATCTAGATGCATAGTGAGCACTTGGAACCCCCAGGTGTTTCACAAATTGATTCGTAAAAATGAAAAAGTGAAAAAAAAAAACACTTTTTCATTTTTACTAATCAATTTGTGAAGCACCTGGGGGTTCCAAGTGCTCACTATGCATCTAGATAGGTGCCTTGGGGGGTCTAGTTTCCAAAATGGGGTCACTTGTGGGGGAGCTCCAATGTTTAGGCACACAGGGACTCTCCAAATGCAACATGGTGTCCGCTAACAATTTGAGCCGATTTTCCATTCAATTTGTTAGCGGACACCATGTTGCATTTGGAGAGTCCCTGTGCGCCTAAACATTGGAGCTCCCCCACAAGTGACCCCATTTTGGAAACTAGACCCCCCAAGGCACCTATCTAGATGCATAGTGAGCACTTGGAAACCCCAGGTGCTTCACAAATTGATTCGTAAAAATGAAAAAGTGGAAAAAAAATACTTTTTCATTTTTACGAATCAATTTGTGAAGCACCTGGGGGTTCCAAGTGCTCACTATGCATCTAGATAGGTGCCTTGGGGGGTCTAGTTTCCAAAATGAGGTCACTTGTGGGAGTGCTCCAATGTTTAGGCACATCAGGGGCTCTCCAAACGCAACATGGAGTCCGCTAATTATTCAAGCAAGTTTTACAATCAAAAAGTCAAATGGCGCTCCTTCCCTTCCGAGCCCTGCCGTGCGCCCAAACAGTGGTTTTTCCCCACATATGGGGTATCTCCGTGCCCAGGGAAAATTGCACAACAAATTTTGGGTCCATTTTTTCTTGTTACCCCTGTGAAAATAAGAAAAATTGGGTCTAAAGTAACATTTTTGTGAAAAAAGTTAAATGTTCATTTTTTTCTTCCACATTCAAAAATTTCCTGTGAAGCACCTGAAGGGTTAATAAAGTTCTTGAATGTGGTTTTGAGCACCTTGAGGGGTGCAGTTTTTAGAATGGTGTCACTTTTGTGTATTTTTTGTCATAAAGACCTCTCAAAGTGACTTCAAATGTGATGTGGTCCCTAAAAAAATGGTTTTGTAAATCTTGTTGGAAAAATGAGAAATCGCTGGTCAACTTTTAACCCTTATAGCTCCCTAACAAAAAAAAATTGTGGTTCCAAAATTGTGCTGATGTAAAGTACATATGTGGGAAATGTTATTTATTAAGTATTTTGTGTGACATATCTCTCTGATTTAAGGGCATAAAAATTCAAATTTTGAAAATTGCAAAATTTTCAACATTTTTGCCAAATTTCCGTTTTTTTCACAAATAAACGCAAGTGATATCAAAGAAATTTTACCAAAATCATGAAGTACAATATGTCACAAAAAAACAATCTCAGAATCAGGGGGATCCGTTGAAGCGTTCCAGAGTAATTACCTCATAAAGTGACAGTGGTCAGAATTGTAAAAATTGGCCTGGTCATTAACGTGCAAACCACCCTCGGGGGTTAAGGGGTTAATTAGGTCATTTGCATTTTTTTCATTGCTTTTTCAGTCCATTTTTTAACATAAGTTTTATCGTGTTTTTGAAACTGCGTTTTTTGTCTCTTTTTGGTATGTCAGGCTTTAAGTAAAGCTGCTTTGTTTTGGCTATGTCCTTTTATTTGGCTTTGACAACATTTTATTGGTACAGTCATGTGCTGAATACATGCCTTTTTAGTGTGTTTCCGCAGCAGAAAGACACTGAAAATGCATATGCATTTTTTTACCTGTGAATTTTCCGCATCCAATGCAATTCTTTTGGGAAAATCCACAAATAAAACTCAACATAATCACTAGAGAAATAACCATGTTGCAGATTTCAAACACGCACCGTAGATCAGTTTACGCTGAGTAAAAAACAGCACGGTGGGCAGGAGATTTCTCTAAATCCCATCCACTTTGCTAAAACTGTAATTAGATGCAACTTTTTTGCAGCAAAAATATGCAGCATCAAAAACTCATCATGTGAACTTAACTTTATGGTCAAAGGTAATTTTTTATGTCAAGCAAAGCTAAACCTCCCTCAACATTCACCAGAGGGCAGTATAGTACTGTCATGTGTTCTTTTCACGCCTTTCTGTATCTCTTCCTACCTAAATTTGTTTTGATTTTAGTCCCTACGCAGTTGGAGGTAAACATATTTACAATGGGGCTAAGTGGGAGCTGAAGTCTGTTGCTAAAGTCTAGAGAAACTAAATTAACTTCTGATGTCAGTTCTATGTTCAGACAAATCTAATGAAAAATGCAACCAAGCATCAAGAGACAGACACCACAGAAGATTGCATATTTGAAAGCAAAGTTTCACTTTTATTTAATGAAATTGCAGGAAAGCAGATAGAACAATCTTTAATCCTAATTCACGACGCAATGCCAGTGGTTTTTGTCATTAAAATACTGTGATTATTAGTATGCAGAGTTGCAACAAAAATGATTATTTATTGTCAATTTAAAATGTTACTTTATATATAAGTTCTTGGATTTCAAGATCTTTGCTTGCTGTCAGTTGGTAGGATCCTTCATTGATTACCTTCAGTGAATAAAAATCCTTTTTGATCATCTGATGTACACAAAGGTGTACAGATCATTTAAAGACAAAGCTGTGATAACAACTGTGCCTGAATCACATAACAGGACAGCTTTATATCCGCTGGACGTAACAATAATGGTTCCCAAAGAATAGGTACAAGTAGAGATCTCGATATGGATTTGATACAGAAAGTATTTCTAACAATTGTTTTACTGCGTATTATACAATGATAAACCATTATTTACTGAACCCATAATAACCCCTCTAAATAAAAGTGGAATAGTAGCATTGGTGCACTACAAGGATCAGGACCTACGCGTTTCGACGTTAAAGGGGTATTCCCATCTCCAAGATCCTACCCCAATATGTAGTAGGTGTAATAATAATAATATTAGCAAATCCCTCCAATTAGATATGTAGTATAGTATTTTTGATTCGCTATGTCTCTTTCCTCATTTGAAGGCATTGCAAGACCTTAGGTATCCATGGTTACGTCCACTGATAAAGTGACCGTTAGTTAGCTGCTAGTGGTCGTAACCGTGGATACCTAAGATCCTGTATTGCCTGCAAATGAGGTAAGTGGCATAGCAAATCAAAAATACTATACTACATTTCTAATTGGAAGTATTTGCTAATATTATTATTATTATTATTATTACACCTACTGTATATTGGGATAGGATCTTGGAGATTGGAATACCCCTTTAAGTCTTAGTCATCATGACTAACGTCGAAACGCGTAGGTCCTGATCCTTGTAGTGCACCACATGGGCAATTGTTGTGGAGCGTTATTTTAATGGGCACAATAAAAGCTATGTTTTATTTCAAGAAACAAGCCTGATATTCTGGATCATCCATTCCTTCTTCCTCAAAAAAGACAAAATGTTATATGTACACAGACAAGGGTAGTTAGAATGGTTGATAAAAAATGTTTCTAAAGCTTTTGTTTTTGTAAGATCAGACATACAGGTGCATCTCACTAAATTAGAATATCATCAAAAAGTTAATTTATTTCAGTTCTTCAATACAAAAAGTGAAACTCATATATTATATAGAGTCATTACAAACAGAGTGATCTATTTCAAGTGTTTATTTCTGTTAATGTTGATGATTATGGCTTACAGCCAATGAAAACACAAAAGTCATTATCTCAGTAAATTAGAATACTTTATAACAACGGCTTGAAAAATGATTTTAAAATCTGAAATGTTGGCCTACTGAAATGTATGTTCAGTAAATGCACTCAATACTTGGTCGGGGCTCCTTTTGCATCAATTACTGCATCAATGCGGCGTGACATGGAGGTGATCATCCTGTGGCACTGCTTAGGTGTTATGGAAGCCCAGGTTGCTTTGATAGCAGCCTTCAGCTTGTCTGCATTGTTGGGTCTGGTGTCTCTCATCTTCCTTTTGACAATACCCCATAGATTCTCTATGGGGTTAAGGTCAGGCTAGTTTGCTGGCCACTCAAGCACAGTGATACTGTTGTTTTTAAACCAGGTATTGGTACTTTTGTCAGTGTGGACAGGTGCCAAGTCCTGCTGGAGAATGAAATTTCCATCTCCAAAAAGCTTGTCGGCAGAGGGAAGCATGAAGTGCTCTAACATTTCCAGGTAAACGGATGCGCTGACTTTGGTCTTGATAAAACACAGTGGACCTCCACCAGCAGATGACATGGCTCCCCAAACCATCACTGATAGTGGAAACTTCACACTAGACCTCAAGTAGCTTGGATTGTTTGCCTCTCCACTCTTCCTCCAGACTCTGGGACCTCAATTTCCAAATGAAAATTGGAACTCTGGGACCTTGTGGAGTGTGTCAATGACTGCCTTCTGGACATCTGTCAAGTCATCAGTCTTTCCCATGATTGTGGAGCCTACTGAAACAGACTAAGGGACCTTTTTAAATGCTTAGGAAGCCTTTGCAGGTGTTTTTTGTTAATTATTTTAATTTACTGAGATAATGACTTTTGTGTTTTCATTGACTGTAAGCCATAATCATCAACATTAACAGAAATAAACACTTGAAATAGATCACTCTGTTTGTAATGACTCTATATAATATATGAGTTTCACTTTTTGTATTGAAGAACTGAAAGAAATTTACTTTTTGATGATATTCTAATTTAGTGAGATGCACCTGTAGATGTTAGATGAGAGGCCCTGGCTAACAATTTCCATTCTTTTCCCAAAATTATTCTCACAAAGTTGGAAGCGTAAAATTGTCCAAAATGTCTTGTTAGCTGAAGTATTAAAGCACCACTCCAGCGTATTTTTTTATTGCAGTGCTGGAGTGATGTGACAAATCTAAGTTCCCTGACCCCTAATTTCATACTTACCAGTCGCCGTCTTCATCTGTTATCGGTGCCGCTCCGGTCAATCTTCTGCATGTTGTGACCTGTCGAATAGCTTCAGTGTTTGCTGGGCGAGCCGGAAGTCACAACTCAATGAAGGCCTATGAAAGTCAGAATATGGCTCTCATAGACTTAGGCCACGGCCCCACTATCAGTATTTGGTCAGTATTCGGTCAGTATTTTTGAGTGATAAATGCAGAATTGGTGACTTGTTTCTATTATTACCTTTTCTCTGATTGTTCCTCCTCACCTGGTTTTGGCTCCCACTCCTGAGAAAAAATACTGACCGAATACTGATAGTGGGTCCGTGGCCTTACATTGAGAGCTTGTGACTGTCACCTCTGACTTCGGGTCAGTCAGACGTTGTATAATCCCAGGGTCAGGGAACATAGATTAGCAGTACCACTCAAGTGCTGAAATAAAAAAAAATGCTGGAGTGGTGCTTTAAGATTTCCCTTCATGTGAGCTAAAGGCCCAAGGCTCATGCCTGAAAAGCAATTCCATAGCATTATCCCTAATCCACCAAACATTACAGATGGCTCAGTGCAGTCAGGCTGGTAGCATCCTCCTGGCATTTGGAAGCCCAACTTTACTTATTTATTTATTTTACTTGCTTATATAGCGTCATTGATTTCCACAGGACTTTGCTGAAATCATCAACTCTAAGCCGTCAATTAAACTCCCAGATAAAGAAGCCCGATTCTTAAAGGGGTTGTCCGGTCCAAATCGATAAGTCTGCAGTCATTCTGTTTGGCTGCAGGCTTAGGAATCTCCCCAGTGCACAGTGCACTGAGCGCTATGGGGATTAGCTGGTTTATGACCGGGGCCAGATGATATGTATTAGTTATACATACTCCTGGCCAGTGGGTGCGGCCTCGCTTCCATAAACTTGTATGGAGCGAGGCCGCTCCCTCTAGTCGTCCACGCCCACTGGACGGCCACATCACTAGACGGGGCATGGCCTCGCCCCATACAAGTGTATGGAGCAAGGCCACGTCCACAGGTCACGGGTCTGAAACTGGCAAGTCCCTGCAGCGCACAGCGCATGTGCTGGGGGGATTCATAAGTCTGCTGTCACAGAGAGTGACTGCAGACTTACTGATTTGGACCGGACAACCCCTTTAACACCACAGAACATTTCCACTGTTCCAGCGTCCAGTATCTGCATGCTTTATACTACTTCATTTAATGTTTCCAATTGTGCTTGGTGATATAAGGCTTGCATGCAGCTGCTTGACCATGGAAACCTATGCCATCAAGCACCTGGTGCAATGTTATTCTGCTGATAATAATGTTAGAGGAGGTTTGGACTCTGCAGCTATTGAGTCAGCAAAGCGTTGGTCACTTTTATGCGTAATGTCGCACTGTAACTTTACATGGTCTCGACTTCATGGGTGGGCTGCTGTAGTTCCTAAACACTTCCACTTTTCAATAATGCCAATCGTAGATGATAGTGGAATTTTTAGAAAGGAAGAAATTTCATGAACTGACTTATTACGACATTGGCATCTTATTGCAAGACCGCACTCAAATTCAGAACGAGTCATTATAAATGTTTGCAAAAGCAGAGTACAGGGCGAGGGGCTGGATTTTATACACCTGGTAATGGGGACTGAATGACAACCCTGAATTCTATGAATATGAGGGGTGCTCCAATACTTTTATCTACACAATTTACATACAGAGCAATACAAGAAATGATTTAGCAAATAGTGCTGTGTATGATTCATATGTATAATGTGTAAGTTTTGATGTGCAGTCAGGATATAGACTTTATTTAGATCTAGCAGATCCCCTCCTGATCAGTATTCCATGCAGGGCTTTTTCTACTGACAATGTAATGCAGGTTCAATTTCAGTACAAAAATACAGAATGTCTCAGTTTACCTCTAGTGCAAAATACAAGGTTTGCTTTTGTAAAGCTCCAAACATAGAAACAATTAAATGACTATACTAAAATGAGTTAGGATTACTGCACAGCAGTGAATAAACTGTTTTAAAAGGCCCTGGTTCTACAAACTCATTTCGGTAGGGGTGTAACTGATAATAATTGGCCCCTATAGCAAACACTAGAATGGAAAACCACTTTACTGTAGAAGAGTTTATGTTCCTGTTTTTTTTTCCCTTCTGCACTCCATCATTTATTTTTCACTTCCTTTTCTTACCACACACTACATTTTCTATCCATCTCGATCAGTGATCTCAATTTATCCTTTGCTTCTAAGGTCTCTTTCACACTAGTATATTTGTTATCCACATTTCATCCATTATATATGGATTGAAACATAGAGCTAATGTAAACCAATATGGCTATTCACATGGACGTGTTTTTTCACATCTGTTTTTCAAAAATGCGGCACAGGATATATTGATCCATTTTACTGGTTGAAGAAATCCATTAAAGACTATGGGGAGTGCTTAACGCCTTAGTGGTGGAGCCAATTTCGGCCTTAAAGGCGTATTCTCAAGGTGTCTCTAGAGCAGCTCAGAGCTATGCAATTTCCTTACTTTCTCAATTTCCTTATTTTCTCTTTGAAAGAGAGTTATGATGTGCAGCAGAATTTTAGGATTAGTAGAACGATAAATATAGCTCCCAAACTTCCTAGATCCAGCAGAGCAATCCCGATTTGGGGTAGCTGTCCTGCTGTCCCAAAAGGTCGGTACTATGCCCCAACTTTTATTTACTGTGTCTACAATGTCTTGCCTCCTGCCTTGCAGTCTCTACTGTATCTGTTACTGAATACATTGCTCAGTAGTTTCTCCTCTTTGGGGGGAGTAGATGGCATATCTGTGCACTGTACACAACTGGATTCATTTAAATAACTCAGAAAATGGGAAGAAATCTCAAGCGATCAGGAAATAAAATGTCCAAAAATGTTATTTACAAAAATCGAATAAAACCATAAATATGGAAATCAGCAACCACCAAGTGTTCAATATTAAGATCGATGTGTTTCGACTGCACCTGTCGTAGTCATGATCTGAGATCATGACTAAGACTGGTGCAGTTGAAATGCACCAGTCGAAAACCTAAATAAAGTTTTTGGACATTTTATTTCCTGATTGCTGGAGATGTCTTCCCATTTTCTGCATTGTTTCCCACCCTGACCAGGCTCCGTGCGATGGATGTTTAGAAGCAAGGTGCATATACCAATTGGTGAGCTGACTTTTCTTTTCCCCCTCTCCCTATGTTACATTTAAATAACTAATTTTTGTCTTTTATTGAAATGTGATCTTCTCCAGGATTCGAAACTCCCAACCTGTAGCATTGGTGTCAGCAGGACCAATAGGACAATTTTCTGCACTTGAATTTGCATTGTATTCTTCACTTTAGGCACATTGTACTAGTTCATAGAGCTACATTTCTATATACCACTGAATTTCTATATAGCTGTATTCTAGGTGCAAAATAAAAGTCAAAAATGTTTTGCTTATAAAATTACTAAAATGTTTATGAAAAACAATAACAATAATGACATTTTTAATGACGTTTAAAAAAAATAAATAAATAAATATCACAAATCAGCAAATAACAGACATATTTGGTATCCATGTAATCGTAACAACCTGACTATTTATTGTTATTATATACGGTAAATTACATGAAAAAATGGCTTGATTGATTTTTCTTCTTCCTTATTAAATCCAAGAAAAACATAATAAAAATGAAATGCAGAGGCCATGTTCACATGTAGTATAAATGCTACATTTTTCTGCTGATTTTCATCTGCAGATGTACGCACCACACTACACAATAACAATCTTCTCATATTATTGTGTTTTGCTGCATTTTTTGTGCCTTTTCACCTTTATTTGATGCACTTTTGGTGCAGTTTTGAAGCAGAGTTTTATTGCTTTTTTCTAGTATAGAAAAGCGTTGATTCTACACTTAAAAATGCAACTGGGCTTTTCAGGCTCCCCATAGAAGCCTATAGAGCAAAAATGCACCACAAGCACACAGTTCAACAAAGTTTTTAGATGCACAAAATTCAGGAGTTTTCATGAAATCAAATCTGCTTTGCTTAGACAGTTAGGTCACGTTCACTCGTAGTGTAAAGACTGTTTTTTTATGCTCTATTTTTTTTATATATATTCTTTATTTTTGAATGTTCAAAAAGTCAGTAACATTATAATGTAGCTACTATAATAAGTATCAACATTCATTTTATAAAGAACAGAACTGGAAAGGAGAGGAGGGAGGGAGATTGTGATATAGGTGGAGATGAAGGGGAGGTGGGAGAGTCTTGTTTAAAATTAAATGTATGTTAAGATATAAAACATAGCTCTATGTATGTGACTATGCACGGCATAACCGTTAACTTTGTATAAAGAGTGTTAAAACCTGATGCTTAAAGGGAATCTGTCACCACATTTGACCTATCTAAACTATTAATATGGGCATACAGATTATAGACTGCTGTGGAGAATAATACCTGTATGTCTCATATAAGATGCCCTGAGAAATCATCTTTTATAACTTTATATAAATGACCTCTTCCAGACTATGGGGAGGATGTTGTCTGGAAGATAACTCTGCTTCCATAGCTTGTTTTAAATGAAGGGAGAGTTACCAGTGTGAGACAAGTAACTAACATAGAACAAGAGAACTGAACTTTGTCTTCTTGCAAACACATTTTTGCTGCAGTTCTCACAGCTCTGCTGTATTGTAACAATATTGCAACCCTGTCTGCCTGTGAGATGGAAGCTGAAGCTGAGAGGAACCTGCAGATGTGTCAGGTATAATCACACACAGCTCTGCAGTGAGATCAGGAGAGCAGAGAGCAGCCATTACACATCACACTGGTAACTCCTCTTCATGTAAAATAAGCTCTGGAGGCAGAGTTATCTTCCAGGCAGTGTCCTCCCCATAGCCTGGAAGAGGTCATTTACATAAAGTGATAAAAGATTATTTCTCAACAACAAGGCATCTAATATGAGGCATACAGGGATCACTCTTCTCAGTAGTCTATAACCTATATGCTCATATTAATAGTTTAGATAGGTTAAATGTGGTGACAGACTCCCTTTAAAGAAGGTAAGTTGCATTATTTAAATATTATTGAATTTTGATATGTATACCATTTATTCCAAGATACAAAAGGTTTTTTGTTCTTAGAGAGAAACAGTCAGGTTTTCTCCATAGTAGAAATGAGGTTTGATTCATTGATCCATTCTACTAAAGACAGGGAGTCATTGTCTTTCCAATGTTTTGCAGTGGTAATTTTAGCAGCATTAAGAAGGTGAGGAATTATAGAATGTTTGTTTTTAATTTGGTATTTGGTGTCTAGGTTAAGTTTTTTTGAGCAGAAAATCTATTGCAGTAAATTGTTCAAGCAAAGTAGATGTGATTTCATGAAAACTTCTACCCATTGTGTGTCTAAATATGCCATTGAATTGTGCAATTTGTGGTGCATTTTTAATAGGTTTCTATGTGGAGCCTGAAAGAATGCATGTTAAAAAAGCATGTAAATGCTGCTGCTTTTTTAAGTGCACAATCAAAGCTTTTTTGTACTATAAAAAACACACATTAAAAATGCTGCTTCAAATCTGCAACAAAAACACATCAAATAAGGGAAAAAGAGCTTAAAAATGCAGGGGAAAAATGTAATACCCAGAGAAGATTTATATTGAGTAGTTTGGTGTAGACATCTGCAGAAAACATTCAGATAAAAAGTAGCAGAAAAAAATGCAGCATTTATGCTATGTGTGAACATTAGAGATGTGTTTGGCAAAATGGCACTTAGAAAAAGCTCCACTCACAAAAAAGCAAGCCGTCATATAGTGAAGCTTACATAGCAATGAAAAAATTATGGCTGTTACAACTATGAATGATTGAACAAAAAATAAATGTATAGGTCCCATTCATCCTGGATACAGCGGGACAGTGCTGTATTTTGCTCTACGTCCTGCTGTTTCTGGCGATGTGCTGAATATCCTTTGCTTCCACCGGCCCCTCTGAAATCTCCGCTTGCCAGGATAAAAAAAATGGTAACTGGTTGGCTGGAGGTGTGGTTAGGTGTGTGACCAATGTATAATTTGTCCCTCTATCTTTATTGTAAAAGTTGGGAGGTATGGTATAAAGTTCAGCACAAATTTTGCTGTAACACATTTAGCTATCAGTGATGTGTTCTGAAGTGTACACTGTTTTCACTGTATTTACACATAGATGATAGGTATAACAGGGCATTTTAGAAAGCACACAGTTTGGGATGCCAAGAGCAGTGGTTCTTGGTGAAGCGATGCTGAGGGCTAATATTTTTCCAAGATTTATAACAGCAGCTTGTCAGGAGCTGAGAGGGAGGGGGAGGGAGGTGAGCAGCTACAGTTGTGCTCAAAAGTTTATGTACCCCGGCAGAATTTTTCCTTTCTTGGCCTTGTTTCAGAGAATATGAATGATAACAAAAAAACTCATGATTATTGGTTGGGTGAAGCCATTTATAGTCAAACTACTGTGTTTTCTCTTTTTAAATCTTAATGACAACCAAAAACATACAAATGACCCTGATCAAAAGTTCATATACCCCAGTTTTTAATACCGTGCATTGCCCCCGCTAACATCAATGACAGCTTGAAGTCTTTTCTGGTAGTTGTTAATGAGGTTCTTTATTTTCTCAGATGGTAAAGCTGCCCATTCTTCTTGGCAAAAAGCCTTCAGTTCCTGTAAATTCCTGGGCTGTCTAGCATGAATTGCATGCTTGAGATTTCCCCAGAGTGGCTCAATGATATTGAGGTCAGGAGACTGAGATGGCCACTCCAGGATCTTCACTTTGTTCTGCTGTAGCCAATGACAGGTCGACTTGGCCTTGTGTTTTGGATCGTTGTCATGTTGGAACGTCCAAGTACATCCCATGCGCATCTTCCGGGCGGATGAGTGCAAATTTGCCTCCAGTATTTGCTGATAACGTGCTGTATTCATCTTTCCTTCAACTTTTACCAAGTTTCCTGTGCCTTTGTAGCTCACACATCCCCAAACATCAGCAATCCACCTCCGTGCTTTACTGTAGGAATGGTGTTTCTTTCATCATAGGCCTTGTTGACCTCTCTCCAAATGTAACCTTTATGGCTGTGGCCAAAAAGTTCAATTTTGGTCTCATCGCTCCAAATTACCTTGTTCCAGAAGTTTTGAGGCTTGTCCCTGTGCTGTTTGGCCTATTGTAGGCGAGATACTTTGTGGCATTTGTGCAGTAATGGCTTTCTTCTGGAGACTTGACCATGCAGCCCATTTTTCTTCAAGTGCCTCCTTATTGTGAATTGTGAAACAGCCACACCGCTAGTTTTCAGAGAGTCATGAATTTCAGCTGATGTTATTTGTGGGTTTCATCCCGAACAATTTTCCTTGCAGTTGTGGCCGACATTTTTGTTGGTCTACCTGACCGTGGTTTGGTTTTTACAGAGCCCCTGATTTTCCATTTGTTAATCACAGTTTGAACGCTGCTGACTGACATTATCAATTCCTTGGATATTTTTTTGTATCCCTTTCCTGTGTTATACAGTTCAACTACCTTTTCCCGTAGATCCGTTGACAATTCTTTTGCTTTCCCCATGACTCACAATCCAGAAACGTATGGATGAAAGATGCAAGAGTCTGTCTGGATCCCAGAAACTCACTCAACTTTTATGCACATACACTGATTGTGTGTGTGCATAACTAAGGGAAGATATAGGAGAGGGAGAAGAGGGGGTCGAGTCCATGTGGGTAGAGATAGAGGTAACTAAAAATAATAATAAAATATTACTGGGGGTCTGCTATAAGCCACCCAATATAACAGAGGAGAATGAGAATCTGCTATTAGAACAAATAGACAAAGTAGCAAAACATAATGAAGTGATTGTAATGGGGGATTTCAACTACCCGGATATTGACTGGGAAACAGAAACCTGTAGATCTCAGAAAGGAAAAAGGTTCTTGACAAATATTAAGGATAATTATCTCTCCCAACTAGTGCAGGAATCAATGAGAGGGAAGGCCGTGTTGGACTTAATATTGACTAATAGGCCTGATAGAATAACTGAGGTACAGATAGGGGGGCACCTAGGTAATAGCGACCATAATATTAGCGACTTCAAAATGCCCTTCAGTAGGGTTATCAATAAGGGAACAACAAAAACATTAAACTTTAGGAGGGCGAAGTTTGATCAGCTGAAAGAAAGCCTTCAACTTATTGACTGGGACAAAGTACTTAATCAAAGGAATACAAATAGTAAATGGGAAACCTTCAAAAGAATTCTGAATACTCAGTGCGAGAGGTATATACCGTATGGGAATAAAAGGGCCAGAAATAAGAGGAAACCAATATGGTTGAACAAGAACGTAAAAGGGGCGTTAAATAGCAAAAAAGAGGCATTCAAGAGATTAAAACAGGAAAACAGTAAGGAGGCACTAATGTGTTACAAGGAAAAAACGAGAACCTGTCAAAAACAAATAAAAATAGCGAAGGAGGAAACAGAGAGACTTATTGCTAGGGAAAGTAGATCAAATCCCAAACTGTTCTTTACGTATATAAATAGTAAAAGGATTAAATCGGATAATATTGGACCGATAAAAAGTGAGGAAGGCAAAATCATAGAGAAAGATGAGGATAAAGCTAATCTATTAAATAATTTTTTTTCGACAACTTTCACAAAGGAAATCGAACTAACAGGAGAAATGAGAAGTGACAAACTTAATCCTCCACTAAGTATGACAAATCTAACCCAAGCTGGGGTACAGAAACGCCTCAGTAACATTAAAATAAACAAATCACCAGGACCTGATGGCATACACCCACGGGTACTAAGGGAACTAAGTAATGTGATAGACAGACCGTTATATCTTATATTTAAGGACTCTGTTGAGACTGGGTCTGTACCACTTGATTGGCGACAGGCGAATGTAGTGCCAATATTCAAAAAGGGAGTGAAAAGTGACGCTGGAAACTATCGGCCGGTGAGTCTGTCGTCCGTTGTGGGCAAAATTTTTGAAAGCTTCATTAAAGAGGCAATTACGGAGCATCTTGATGCTAATAATCTTTTAATCCCGAACCAACATGGATTCATGAGGAATCGCTCCTGCCAAACAAACCTGATTGACTTCTATGAGGAGGTTAGCTCTCGAGTAGATCAGGGGGAACCAGTGGATGTCGTGTATCTCGACTTCTCAAAAGCGTTCGATAGCGTGCCACATAATAGGTTGGTATACAAAATGAGAATGATGGGGCTGGGGGAAAATGTCTGCAAGTGGGTAGCTAACTGGCTAAAGGATAGAAGGCAGAGGGTGGTTATAAATGGAATATACTCAGATTGGATAAGCGTCACTAGTGGGGTACCACAGGGGTCTGTACTAGGCCCAATGTTATTTAATATCTTTATTAACGACATAGTCAACGGGATAAATAGTAAAATATCAATATTTGCAGATGACACAAAGTTATGTAAAACAATTAATACAAAAGAGGACAGTGCAGACCTACAGAGGGATTTGGATAAGCTGGGTATGTGGAGCATTAAATGGCAAATGAGGTTTAACGAGGAGAAATGTAAGGTCATACATATGGGAAGGAAAAATGGAAGTCACCAGTACTCACTGAATGGGAAATCATTGGGGAATTCAGAGATGGAGAAGGACTTGGGCATCTTGATTGATAGCAAACTAAATTGGAGTGCCCAAAGTCAGGCCGCTGCTGTAAGGGCAAACAGGGTAATGGGATGTATCAGAAGAGGTATAGCTGCAAAGGATGAACATTGTTCTTCCACTGTACAAAGCACTGGTCAGACCACACTTGGAATACTGTGCTCAGTTATGGGCCCCAATATATAGAAAGGATATAAATGAGCTTGAAAAGGTACAAAGGAGGGCAACAAAATTAATAAAGGGAATGGAGGGACTGCAATACCCAGAGAGGTTGGCAAAACTAGGACTATTCAGCCTGGAAAAGAGAAGGTTGAGGGGGGACATAATAAATGTGTACAAATATGTTAGGGGACAGTATAGAGACCTTGCCAGGGATTTGTTCAAAAGGAGGAATATTACGGTAACAAGAGGGCATTCACTAAGACTGGAAGAGAAAAGGTTTCAGCATAGGAAGGGGTTCTTTACGGTAAGAGCAGTGAGAATATGGAATTCACTGAGTGAGGAGACGGTAATGTCGGATTCACTACACCAGTTCAAGCGGGGACTGGATGCATTTCTAGACACCAGGCAGATTTCAGTATATACTTAAAAATAAAATAAAATAGTAAGTTGATACAGGGATTTATTCTGACTGCTGGTTTCAGAGTCGGGAGGGAATTTTTCCTCAGGTGAAGATTGGCCAAATCATTTGGGGTTTTTGCCCTCCTCTGGATCAACTTTAGCAATTACAGAACTAACAGGTCGAACTTGATGGACGCAAGTCTTTATTCGGCTTCACAAACTATGTTACTATGATTACAAGCAAACAGGTCACAGGTGAAGATGTTACCTTTAGTAGCCATTCAAACCCATTTGTGTCAAATTCTGTGCATGTTATCAGCCAAAATCACCAGGGTATGTAAACTTCTGACCAGGGTCATTTGGATGTTCTTGGTTGCCATTAAGATTTAAAAAGAGAAAACACAGTAGTTTGACAATAAATGGCTTCACCCAACCAATAACCATGAGTTGAGAAAAAAGTGTTTTTGCTATCATTCATATTCTCTGAAACAAGACCAAGAAAGGAAAAATTCTGCCAGGGTATGTAAACTTTTGAACACAACTGTAACTGCTATATAGAAATCAATGACATGTCTCTTTATGTGGTAATAACTCTGGAGTGCTTCAACATATCTAAGCAATCAGTGATTCTGAGACTTCTTTTTCAAGGCACAGTTAGCAATTTTTAAACTTTGAATGTTTATACCCTTAAGTGGAGGATTGGGGACAAGACACTGAGTCGGGGACTGTGGAGACATCATACTGTGTGGGGCGCTCTAGAGATATCATACAGTCTGCTGTGGGCATTATACTGTGGGTGAATGTACTGTGGATGCATCATACTGTGTGTGATAGGGACTCTGAAGACATCACATACATAGTGCGAGTGCTTTTATGGGCATCAAATTATGTATGGTAGGCTTTGGGCCATCAAACTACAGTCATGTGAAAAAGTGTTTGCCCCCTTCCTGATTTCTTATTCTTATTCTTTTGCATGTTTGTCACACTTGAATGTTTCAGATCACAGATCAAATTTAAATATTAGACAAAGATGACACAAGTAAAAACAAAATGCAATTTTTAAATGAGGGTCTTTATTATTAAGGGAAAAAGAAATCCAAACCTTTTTCCCTTAGTGATAATGACCTTGATTTAAAAACTTAATTTTTTGTTTACATTGTCTAATATTTCAATTTGTTTTGTGATCTGAAACATGCAAAAGAATAAGAAATCAGGAAGGGGGCAAAGACTTTTTCACACCAGTGTATGTATGGTCGACTGTGGGGCATCATACTATGTAGTGGTGACTGTGGAGGACATCATACGGCATGAGCAATCTACTGTTTGTGATGGGAATTATGAGGGCATTAAACTGTGTGTTGGGTGTTGTGGGTCATCATATTGTGTGTGGGGAGTAGTTAGGGTCATCACACTACTTGTGGGGGCTTTGTGGTAGTCATACTGGGTATGGGGAGTGTGGAGACATCATACTGTGTTTGGAGGACTATGGGGGCATCATTCTTTGTGTGACGAAGCTGTAGGTTAACATACCATGTATGGGGGAACTGTAGGAGCATCATACTGTTGTGTTGGTAGCTTTGGGGGAATCATACTTTGTGTGGTGGAATATACTGTGTTGGCATCATACTTTATGGGGGAGACTGTGGAGATATCATACTGTGTGTACGTGGTTGTGTGGAATTATTCTATGTGTGGGGGCGTCATACTGTGTGTATGGGATTCTACTTTGTGGGTATTATACTGTTTGTGGCGGAATGTACTGTGGGGGTGTCATACAATATGTGGGGGAATGTACTGTGGGGGCATCACACTGTGTGTGGTGGACACTGTGAGGTCATGAAAGGGGTGCCATAATGTCTGGAAACATTAATGAACTTTACATTAGTTTCCATACAGTATGGGAGCAAGATTTCTGTGTGAGCACATACACCACATTATGTTTCCCTCTTTCTTATATTTCATAGTTGGGACTGGGAGCAATGCATTTGGCACCAGCAGGATGAAGAAGGGGCTCAGAGGCAATGAATCACAGAAAGCACTTCAACCACCCAGCCAAGCTCAGCCCTGAAAGAGTGGGCTAAACAGCAGGGAGAAGGCAGCACCCCAGTGCTGCCCGAAGTGTCTCGAGAGTGAGTATGGTTTGTTTAGTGCTGCACAGTTACTTCTCTGCTTCTCAGCCTCTGAAATATGTTTTAATTATTGAAGTAATGTAGGATGACTACAGCAGAGTATGGCTGCCATTGTTGGCCACCACTTGGGAGCAACTAGCTAGCCTGGAACTGAAATGATAATGTAAGTACTGTTATGTGTGACAAGGACTGACTAGGATTCCAGGAGGGCAGGTAGAAGCAGGCAATAATAGTATAGTAAATGCAGAATGAACTTTTTTTTTCTTGGAAATAACTTTCCTATATGTGGTTAATCAAATCACATTAATAATTATATTTTACAATATACAGTATTATATTATTATATTACAATATACTGTATAAATTGACCTATGATATGACACACAAATGTGATGTTTTTGGAGGTTGACACTTTCTCATACACACTTGGTAAGCAGATAATATAGCTTTTTCTGTCTGTTATCCTTGTATGGTTGGTACAGGATTATTCTTATTAGTTCTTATTCATCAAAACTTGTTTAGTGGTCAGTTCCCAGACCTTGTTTTAGAAAAAAACTCTATGCGTGGTTTGCTGCAGAAGTGGTGGTTCTGTGGCCAATGCCATAAGAAAATAGACATCCAAATGCTTGGACACTCGTTGTTGTTACAGACATCCAGGATAATATTATTTAAGGAGAATAATATTATTAGAAGCCTGAATAAATCAGAGCAAAAATAAAACCTAACATGTGCACACCAGCAGAACAACATATCAATGTGTACTAAAATCGTACAAGTGAAGCCATACTGAGCGCTGTTGTACAAGAGTTAAAGGATAATCAACATGTGGTGTGCTGAGATTAGCTGCTGGATGTGATCATAGATGGCCATTTAGATTCATTTTTTGGGGATTTGTTTTTGGGAATTCAATATGCAATATAAATTGCATGATTACTTTATTCTGCAGGTCGTTCTAGCTTACAGCTATTCTAAACATAGTCTTTTTTTTCTTCATTTTTGGTATGGGAAAGGCTCAATTATTTTTCTAAAGACTTATTTTTCCCCCAAGTCCCTACTGTTCAATAGCAAACTTGATTGCTCATATATTGCTGATTAATACTTCTACATTACAGTGTATTATTTTTTCTAGTGAAGTACTGAAAAAGGCTTTGCATTTGGCATCTGTAAATAGTGTGCCTCATCAGGTACCCCATGCAAATGTGTAACAGCTGAGATCATCATTTTCTCCTATCCTGGCTATTATAGCAGGGAGCCTACTGTATAATACTAATAGTTGAGCTGGCGTATTTTAATAAGTACCTTTACAATACTATGTCAAAGGGTGAGAATGGGTTAAATTTTTTATCCATTTTTTTAAAAAAGTTTATGGGAGCGAAAGTATACTTGTGCATAGTCTATCAATCAGTGTCCCAGTTGCAGTGCATTCTATATCTAGTAGTAGATGGGTGCCACATACAGAGTGCTGGAAATTGGACTAAATATCATCCCCTATCTTTCAGTATCAATAAAGTTGAGAAATTTAGGGTAAATACATTATGGCCTGTAGATGACTAAATTCTAAATGGAAGCCTGTGTATTATTTCTTTCGTCATCTATTCCCTTCCTCTTTAGATCATATGACACATTTTCAATTTCACATGTCTTAGATCTGATTTTCTATTAAACCGGGATGTCTATAATTTTACATACTATCTAAATCCATTTGCCTTTTATGACGTTCAACGATGGATTCTTGTCTATACTTTCAAGCCTAGCAGTCTATAGAACTTTATCCTATTAAGATTGATATTATGGTGCTTTTGGTACATGTGAAGCATACTTTATGTTTGGATTCATCTACCATTATCTTCAATTAAAACACAGCAGCATTGTTTTTATTATAGTGTCCTCGTTATTTTCCAAATTTTTTGTAACCCATGTTTCCTGTACAGCATAGTCAAGTATCAACTGTATCATCTTCACAATAGTGTGTGGATACTACACAGTATACCTCTGAATATTTTTGTGTTAAGATGTATACTTTAAACTGTGTAGAAAATATTTTAACTGGAGCCTCATGTAAATTTCTTATGAAATATGTAAAAACACATACAATGTTAAAATATCTCTTTTGGTACAAGGATACCACTGACCCCATGAATATACTGCCTTTTGTATCCCAATGAAAAGACACTTAAGCCTAGAAACTTATTGCTAAAGAAGCCCTCCCATCAATATTTTTATCCTCTTAATATATTGCAGTCATCATATTACATAGCACTGTGTACTATACATTTTGCCTTTCGACGCAGCTAATACTTCTGTTTTATAATAGCTTTTTTGGGTTAACTTGACAGTCTTTAAAAAAGCTCCAAACTCGGGAAGACCTAACCCTTGGACTGACAACATCCGTCGTCTTGGTGTTCTGGGGAACAGTTGTCTGCTTTGTGTCTCTGGCCAACCCACTGCCTCTTCCAGCCTATTGGGGTGCTACGGACCCCTCCCCCTCTGCGCTGCTGTCCTAGCTCTGCATGTCATTTTCTCAAGTTGGGTCAGTGACTTCATCTTCCAACACCTCTTCTTCCACTTCCGCACCCTGGTCCTCCTCCTGACTTGTTGGCAATTGTGTCTCATCATGATCCACCTCTTGCAACAGTAATTCCACTTTCCCATCATCGCTTTCGTGTGACCGTGGCTGCTCAAATATTTGGGCATTGCTATATGCACTTGAAGCAGACTAAGCAAGAGGCCAGAATCTATAAATTTAAATTTGAACAGCTGTTTGGGGTGTCCAAGTATTGAATCAATTGTTTCTGGGCACTCGGCATGGTGGGAGGATGGAGGTTCAGGGTGAGGATTATGTGGTCCAGACTCACGGCTACTGAGAATGGACTGTGTGGAAGAAAGGGTGGTGCTGGCAAACTGACTGGAAGCATTATCTGCTCTCCAACCAACAACCTTTTCACACTGGTCTAGCTTCAAGAATGGTGTTCCACGTTCACCCAAAAAGTGGGACAGGTTGACATGATGTGTGTGATTGTGGTGCTCCTGCAGCAGATACAGTTTCACCTTGCCCACTGCCTCGGCCTCTGTGCCTTGCCCATTTTAAAGTACATATGATATTTCCCTACTGAGAAAACTGTGCAGTATTTTTATGGCAGTAAAATTTGCCCACCTCAGATGGACTTGTTATTGTCCAATAGCAATATACCGATACTACTGGTTACCGGCTAAGTCTGGATTTATGTTTTGAACGCACAACTGCCACAGTTTAAATAGCGTAGAATTTTTTGATGCTGAGAAAATTATGCAGTATTTTTATTGCAGTAAAATTTAGCACATCTCAGATGGACTCTTTTCACTGCTTGTGCTATAAAACGATGCTATTGCAACCAAACATGCGGGGCGTGGACTCGAGCTTCCGCTCGAACTTTCAATGGATACTCGCTGAGTAATGAGCATCCCGAGTATAGTGATGCTCAAACAAGTAGCAAATAGTGATGAGCACGCTCGCTCACCACTACTTATAAGACATTATGAGTAGTGGTGAGCGACATTTTATTACGTAAAGCAAATTTATTAAGTAAAGCAAATTAATTTACAAAGTTATAAACAATTTCTCTGTGGTGGCACTAGTAGGTTGTACACTAGTTTATATTACCCCCCCAATTTATCCCCCTGGGGCCCCTAAGACTTTTTGTAAATACCTTATGTTGCAGATAATGCCTGTGAGCGGCACTATCACTGGCCGCTCACAAGCATCACGTGACCCCCCGCTGCAGCCGGCTTTGACATCCTCTGATGTCACAACAAATGCTGGCAGCAGCCGGGGGTCTTTGTCTTTTGTGTTCCAGGTGGATGCCAGGCTGTGGGCGGGGTTACCCCCGTGTCACACCCAGCATCCACCGCGCGCTCTGCCTCTCCCCATTCATTGGGAAAGCGCGTGGTGGATGCTGGGTGTGACACGGGGGGTAATCCCGCCCACAACCCAGCAGTCACCACAGGGACCCCAGCTCTGAGTCACGCCTCAATTGTCGTGATGTCAGCGCGGTATCACGTGATGCCTGTGAGCGGCCACCGATGGCACCGCTCACAGGCATTATCAGCAACATAAGGTATTTACAAAAAATCCTAGGTGCCCCGGGGGATACATTGGGGGGGTAATATAAAGTAATGTAAAACTTCTTTAAGGCAATAGATCTGCTGCGAATTAAGACAATAACTACACAGTGTCAATAGACGTATAAATTAGAAGATAATAAATTTGCGCTGATCTAATTGAAAAACAATATATATATATATAGAGAGAGAGAGAGTGGGGTATTAGAAAATACAATAAAAAATAATAATAAAATTAGCGCTGATCTAATTGAATTGCCTTCAATTAGATCAGCGCTAATTTTATTATTTTTTTATTGTATTTTCTAATACCCCACTCTCTCTCTCTCTCTCTCTCTCTCTCTATATATATTTTTTTTAAATTAGATCAGTGCAAATTTATCTTCTAATTTACAAAGTTACTAAAGTTATTGTATAGATGAATTATAAGGAAACTGTGAGCTACGTGATTTTGCTACATCTGAACTATGCCATTTATTCAGCTAATCTTTACTTCTATGTCCACACACGACGGAAGCGTATTTGATATCTGGAAATGTCATGGGGAACAATGATTTAACACAAAGATGATTTTTTCTGTATTTAAAAAAAATTGTGATAAATAAATTCAGGATAAATCATTTACATTGTAAACAGTTCCTCTGTCGAGGCATGCCATAGTGGAATAATTCATTAATGATATGTACGTGTGTAATAATGTATGACAGTGAGTATAATATATGCTGCCAATCATAATCCTCAGGCTCCATTGCATCTCCATGGATTTGTATAGTTACAGTTAAACCTTGGTGTACATTACCATATAGTCTACAAAACACAAGCATTCTTTTGCTTTTCCTTACAGAAAATGTAGCTGAATTCATTGGCATGGAGTCTGTATTCTCTTTGTGTTTATGTGAACTTCCTTTGTTTAGATAAAAACTGTAATGACAATAAGCGCAATAGGGTCTTATCCGGATTACAAAGAAAAGAGTAAAACGAGATTTGCTCACCTGGGGGAGTTGTGAAAGTCATAACCCCTTTGTTAGCCTTTAAAGCGAACCTGTCAGCAGGATTTTGCTGAGTAAACTACAGGCAGTGTCATGTTGGCGCCATTACAATGATTAAAATGATACCTGATGTGAAGAAATCCGTCTTATGGTTCTTGTGTAATCAGTGTTTGCAGTTTTGAGTTAATGAGATGGTCCTGCTTCAGGACAGGACTGTAGGCAGGGTTTTCTCCTGGTGCTCTAGGCCAGATCAGCAAGAAAAGACCTGCCCACAGGCCGCCCCTTTCTGTCTCTCTGTCTGTCTCTATGATAAGAAACATACTTGTGCTTCGGGGCGGCCTGTGGGCAGCTCTTTTCTTGCTGATCTGGCCTAGAGCACCAGGAGAAGACCCTGCCTACAGTCCCACCCTAGATCACGGGCATATCATTAACTCAAAACTGCAAACACTGATTGCACAAGAACCACAGCACGGATTTCTTCACCTCCGGTATCATATTAATCAGTGCAGCAACCTCAGCATGACACTGCCTGTAGTTTACTTAGCAAAATCCTGCTTACACGTTCACTTTAAGTAAAGACGGCTGGTGCAGATCCACCAAACAAATAATAAGAAAACTTGGAGATGAAAGCGATATAAAACCTACGCTGCCGAGGATCCAATATACGATAGGAAACCAGATGTAGTATGGATGCGGTTTCATTTGTCAATACATTTCGAGGTGATCATACCTCTTCATCAGGACAAACCACAATGATCTCTAGTGGATCCTCGGTAGCGCGGGTTTTATATACACTTTCATATCCAAGTTTGCTTACCATATGAACTTCCTGCAGGTTTCATCACACGTCTAAACAATTTGTTATGAAATAAGCAGCAATGTGTCTGAGACAGGTGAGCAACAATTTGAGATGGAGACTGATATGAATGTTAAAATCATTGTCTGGGATGAGAAAAACATGGCTGCTTTCTTCATCAACAGTGCCACACCTGTGCAAAGGTTATATATGGTACAGCAGATTATTCCCATTCACTTCAGTCAAGCTGAACTGCAATATCAGTCTTCTAATCATGGACAACCCCTTGAAGACTTTACAAGTATATAGACATCAGAGAATAAATATTTGCCTTACCTTACCTAAATTTAGTAGCAAAGGGTCATTTTTTTTCTTGTGATTATAGTATATTGACTGTGCAATGAAAACTTCAACTCTTATTGTAAAAATCTCTTGCTTGCTGTTACTGAATGGAATCATCTTTTTTTTTCCAATGGGTCCTGAAGAGATGACTAATATAACTGTGTGGCCTATAATCATCTTTTTTAAAGCCAATCCTGTTCTGAGCATGGCAAATATTAGTCTGAATGACAAAAATAGACCAATGAAAAAAAAAATTAAAGCAACTTTATGGGCTGATTCATTAACATGTTCACGCCGGAATTCTGTCATAAAAACCTTAACAATTCGCAATATTTTTATGCAACTAGAAAGTTGCGCAAAAGTATTGCGACATTTGGTGTCTCAGCCAGTCATTCCAAAATGGGTATAGCATGGGTGGGATGTAGCGTAGCTATACCCACCCATCAAATTCATGAACAGTTACACCACCATAGTGATGCAACTTATTCCAGAATTGTTTTTGAGTCTCTGACCGGAGTACTTTTCTGCCGGAGGCACACGGCATTTAGGAGATGCTCCTAATTCATTAAGTGGCATGCGCCTCTTAATGAATTAGGCGCATCGTACTCCTGTGAGCCTGTTCATTAAGATTGGCATGTCCAATGCCAGTCTTAATGAATCGGCCCCATATTCCCAATTGCTCACTTCCAATTAGTAAATTGATTAGTTATTAATAAGAGGAATTAAAGCAATAACAGCGCCAGCGATGGGATTAAAACGCAAGCAGAAACCTACATTTGTGCCCACGTAAGCACTTAGCATTGCAGAGAAAATTTACTTTGATTTAGTATGCAAAGAAGTCCAACTGCAAGTGCTTCAACTCTCCACAGTAAAACAGTAAAACAGTGCTACATGATCTGATTAAAGGGACTTGTGCTTTGTTCTTATGGATTTTGCATATGAACATTGGCTGCCCCCCTTTTCTAATTGTAGATATAAAAATCCATATCATGCTTGGAAAACAATTAAATCACCTCTCACAGTTTGCTGAGGAAGCAAAGTCTGGTACGCGGGACTAACATTTGTTTCTGCTCCTGTCCTCTGCTTAATATAATGAGATTGACATGTGCTGGCAAACACTTTACCTTCAGATAAATGTAATACAGTAAAAGGGCTCTTATGTTCCATTAAACAGCAGCTACCGGGTCCTGCGCTGTGACATCTGACTTCCCACACTCCACTAACACAATTACTTCCAGGAATGGAGAGAGCCGCTGTTTGGATATCTCACCTAGGAGCCTGTTCTCTGCACATATTACATTGGGCTCCAATCGAGTGCATGAATACGTTTGCCTATTTGCCTCTAGCAAATATGAGTCTGCTCTGCTGCTTCTTCCATGGGCTTTATATAGTTCTGTGTGTTTTAATACTATCTTTTAAAGCGTAAATATTCCATAAATTCGAGCAGCTGTCTAGACCGCTGTGCTTCAGAGCGTTAATGTGTATAAAGAAGATTAGTCCGACACATATAAATGTATTGTCCTTCGCTATAAGTGCTTCACTGAATACTAAGACAAGTTGGACACTTAGGGTGAAGATAAATGTCCTGCAAGCACTTGTGGCTAAGAAAGATTTGTGCAGATTATCTGAAATCCCGAATTTTTCAGAAGGAAAATATAGTTTTCGGTCCACATGAAGCTAAGCTGTTACAGAAATATGACAAGTATCCCTGGAAGCTGAAGGACAGTATAAGTAATATCCCCAGTGTAATAATGAGCACATAGTATGGAAATATTGCAATGCTTTGCCAATGAGAGTGCTAATTTCTATTCTGCAATATTAAAATGTGAATTATTGATGGCTTATACACACTTATTTAGCATCTAAGCACATGAGTTACCATTGATCGTTTTTTGTATTGCCACATTACGGCAAAACCAGTGCCAACTGCGGTGTTTATGTGCTGTCAGCACTGGTTAGCCCATCCACTGATATTGTACCCCGGAGCATTGTCAGCTTGGTAAACACTTTGCAGTGCTAGGGTATCATTCATCAAGCATAAAGAAGTATTGCTTTTTGAGACTTTGATATGTAAGGGTTTTCCATCTTTGTAATTTAGGATATGACTCTAGGGGACTCTGATACAGACTACGATAAAGCAAACAATAGAGATGGCACTAGAGAGACTCCCTTGCTTAGGACATCATCAGCCCAGGGCATGCTTTTTTTAATGTTTTCAGAGAGTTTTATAATATATAAAAATTGCATTGTTGCGTTTTGTCAGTGGGTAAATGTTCTATTATGTGCTATATGTGCAGCAGTTCTATTATATGTTATATTTGCAGCAGATCAGTAAATATATTCTCATATGTTGGACTATGGATCTTTATTTCTGCCACAGTTCCATATTAGAAAATGTGCCCATTGGCAAAACCTTGATAAGATGAATTTTAAAAAATTTGCTCATAACTAGTTCTCAACCGCATGAGGAAATACCAGAACTATAGGGTCTTTGTACTGATTTTAAAGGTACCTTATGATTACATACCCGGCACAGGACCAAACCTCCTCAATTACAATATTAAATGGATCAGGTCACCGGAAGCCCTGAGTAGCTGAGAGAGAATTGAAAATGAGGGTGCCACCCTTTTACAAAACCTAAGGACTTATCCCACAAGAACCGTAAAGTGGTGTTCTGGACTGGCAAACACTGCTATATCCTTTGCAGTGGACATACCGATTGGTTACCAAAGTTGCCTTGTTCTTATGCATATATCATATTATGTTGTTCCTTATGTTACTTTATTGAAGAGGTTTGCCACACAGTGAAGAGAATGCCTAAGTGTGAGGGACGGTACATGGTAACTGAGTGAGTAGGGTATAGGAGTGCATTAATGCCAAAAGAGGCTAAAGGGTGGTGCTAAACCAAGCACTGAGTGAGTGAATGCAGTGTTGTATTAAAGGTGACACAACGACTGTCCCAAAGTAAAATTAAAGGGGTTGTCCGGTACTTTTTTTAAGTTGCCCAATGTATTCAGCATGTGGGCATAAGTATCTCTGTAAATACCTTGTGTTGCAGATAATGCCTGTGAGCGGCGCTATCACTGGCCGCTAACACAGGCATCACGTGACCCCTGGCTGCAGCCGGCTCTGACATCCGCTGACATCACGACAAGTCCAGGCTGCAGCCGAGGGTCCCTCATCCGCGTTCCACCGGTGGCTGCTGGGATGTGGGTGGGGTGACCCCCCCGCGTCACACCCGGCATCCACTGTGCACTCTCCCTCTCCCCATTCATTGGGAAAGCGCACGGTGGATGCAGGGAGTGACGCGGGGAATAACCCCGCCCACAACCCAGCAGCCACCGCAGGGACCCCAGCGCTGAGTCACGCCTCACTTGTCGTGACGTCAGCGCAGGGTCACGTGATGCCTGTGAGCGGCCACGGATAGCGCCGCTCACAGGCATTATCAGCAACACAAAGTATTTACAAATATACTTATGCCCACAAGCTGAATACATTGGGCAATTTAAATAAAGTACCGGACAACTTCTTTATGCTGCTGAGGAAATTGCCAGCAGACTGTATCAAGTGTTGTCAGTGCAAATACATTGTTATTCTAAATAAATAAACATTCCCATTCACGTGGAACAATCAGACTAATAACTTCTTCCTGACTAAGCTGTTTTGTATGGTCTGCTATTTATGCCTGCTTTCCTTTCACCATCACAGTGGGGAAATCATTCTGCCAATAAGAGTCCCTACATCCTATATACTTAAAGGGACTCACCAACACCAAACCACCACACAAGTTTCTCATACAAAGTGTATAGTTTAGTAAGTTTATGTCTTTGTATTAATAAACCCTAGTTTCATGATCAATTACCGTATATGCTACCTGTCCTAATTTATTCAGTCATCTGACTATTATATAATGGTGTTTTATGCATTAGGAGAACAAATACAATGTCTAAAATTTGTTAAATAATATAGAAAATCTCAACACATACTGGATATGCAATTAGAAGTCAGCCAAATGGCAGCTTTCTAGCATCGATATCTAATTAATCATTGCCTTTGGCAGATTGAAACTGTATCATATGCCAGGAAAATGATCTAATTTAATGTTTCCTATACTTATGCAGAAGTTATGCAATGATCAGCAGTATATTGTAGAACTCTATATAGAAAGCCATTTAAATGAGCCACTTGTAAATATAAAGACATATCAAGGTCACCTCTAAGCCCCAATAACAAAAGCATATACATATTCATAATGTTACATGATGGAGCTGCTAACAATAGATCAACCCGTCCTGAGTCAAGAGCCAGATTTGTTATTCAAGGTTAGTCGTAAATATGATATTCCCAGAAATACAAAATAGTTTCAAACAGTACTTTTTTATAAAGAACTTTTTCCATAAAATTGTTATTAAGGGCTCTTCCACACATTTTTGGTACAAATTCTATCCATTTTCTTACAGGCAGATCACAGACCCTTTACAATCAATGTGCCTTTCATGTTATTTGTCTGCAAAAAAAACCCAGACATGTCCTACTGTGATCCGAGTGACCTATGTTATGTAATCTACAACAAGTAGCTTATTCACAACATGTAGAAGAAAGGCGATTACAGCAGCTAAATAGGAAAGGGTTCTTTACAGTTAGAGTAGTCAGACTGTGGAATGCCCTACTACAAGAGGTTGTTATGCCAGATACTATAACAGCCTTTAAAAAAAGCCTGAATACTTTCCTCACAACACATAACATAGTGGGTTATAACTAATATAGAGATAGAGAATGTATAACTGGTGGAGAAAGGTTGAAGTTGATGAATGGACCAGTGTCTTTTTTCAACCTATATTACTATATAACTAATGTGCATCGATCACCAATTTTTAGTTGTAATCATGGTTATGACATAGTTCCTTGTGAACTTTGTTACAAGTGCTTCTCACTAAATTAGAATATCATCAAAAAGTTCATTTATTTCAGTTCTTCAATACAAAAAGTGAGTCATTACAAACAATGTGATCTATTTCAAGTGTTTATGTCTGTTAATGTTAATGATTATGGCTTACAGCCAATGAAAACACAAAAGTCATTATCTCAGTAAATTAGAATAATTAACAAAAAACACCTGCAAAGACTTCCAATGCGTTTAAAAAGGTCCCTTAAGGCCCCGTCACACTTAGCGACGCTGCAACGATCCTGACAACGATACGACCTGTCAGGGATCGTTGCTGCGTCGCTATGTGGTCGCTGGTGAGCTGTCAAACAGGCAGGCTCACCAACGATCAGGGGAGCAGCGACATCGTGGAAAGAATCTTTCCACGATGTCCTGCTCCGGTTACCAGCCTGCTGCTGAAGCAGGAGCAGGCTGGTAACCATGGTAAACATCGGGTTACTAGGGGCACACGCGCACCTAGTAACCCGCTGTTTATCATGGTTACCACTCTGCTACAGTGAGCGGGAGTTTACAGCTCACTTTAGCAGGCTCGTAACCATGATAAACAACAGGTTACTAGGTGCACGTGTGCCCCTAGAAACCCAATGTTTATCATGGTTACCAGCCTGATCGCTGCTCCCGCTGGTCACACACAGCGATGTGTGCTGACCAGCGGGAGGGCAATGACCAAAAAATGGTCCAGGACACTTTGCAGCGATCAGCGACCTCACAGCAGGGGCCTGATCGCTGCAAAGTGTCACACATAGCGACATCGCTAGTGAGGTCGCTGTTGCGTCACCAAAACCGTGGCACAGCAGCGATCTTGCTAGCGATCTCGCTATGTGAGACAGGGGATTTAGTCTGTTTCAGTAGGCTCCACAATCATGGGGAAGACTGCTGACTTGACATATGTCCAGAAGGCAGTCATTGACACACTCCACAAGGAGGGTAAGCCACAAAAGGTCATTGGTAAAGAAGCTGGCTGTTAACAGAGTGCTGTATCCAAGCATATTAATGGAAAGTTGAGTGGAAGGAAAAAGTGTGGTGCACAAGCAACCGAGATAACCACAGCCTTGAAAGCATTGTTAAGAAAAGCCCATTCAAAAATTTGGGGGAGATTCACAAGGAGTAGACTGCTGCTCGAGTCATTGCTTCTAGATCCACCACACACAGACGTATCCAGGACATGGGCTACAAGTGTCACATTCCTTGTGTCAAGCCACTCATGACCAATAGACAACGCCAGAAGCATCTTACCTGGGCCAAGGAGAAAAAGACCTGGACTGTTGCTCAGTGGTCCAATGTGTTGTTTTCAGATGAAAGTAAATTTGCATTTCATTTGGAAATCAAGGTCCCAGAGTCTGGAGGAAGAGTGGAGAGGCCACAATCCAAGCTGCTTGAGGTATAGTGTGAAGTTTCCACAATCAGTGATGGTTTGGGGAGCCATGTCATCTGCTGGTGTATGTCATCTGCTGGTGTAGGTCCACTGTATTTTATCAAGACCAAAGGTAGCCATCTACCAGGAAATTTTACAGCGCTTCATGCTTCCCTCTGCCGACAAGCTTTTTGGAGATGGAAATTTCATTCTCCAGCAGGACTTGGCACCTGTCCACACTGCCAAAAGTACCAATACCTGGTTTAAAAACAACAGTATCACTGTGCTTGATTGGCCAGCAAACTCGCCTGACCTTAACCCCATAGAGAATCTATGGGGTATTGTCAAGATGAAGATGAGAGACACTAGACCCAACAGGAGTGCTATGTTGAGAAACACAGTGTGGATAATGTAGGATGCGTCATCCACACAAAGCAGAGAAGGAGACAGCATCTCTAGAAGAGAGGAGGTGCCGAACCTAGACTAGCGATGTCATTGACCGGGCTGCCACGCAGGTGAGTATAATAAAAGGTGTTTTTTTTGTTTTGCAGGGAGGCTTGGATACTTATATACAGAATTCTTTAACACAGGGCTGAAAGGTGGTGGCCGTGGGTTATATGGGAAAAACCTGGAGACAGGTTCCCCTTCATTCTATCGGCTCACCCTGCGATACCTATTAGAACCCCAAGTCAGTGTGACAGGCTGTGTCAGTATAACACTGACAGCTCTCCTACTCTGCAATACATAAAGACATGCCCCCTGACGAAGCAAGGGTGAAACGCACGTTGGGGTGCTAGCTCCACATGATAAACAGTTCTACAAACATTATATCATGTAAGTTATCTCTATAGCTGTGCTGTATGTTATATTACCCACTGGGGCTTACACTATAGGCACTAATATGCTCCACTGTCATAGGATGCCAATTGTGTGTGGATTGGTCTATCAATACTATGATCATGATTTTTCTGTTTAGTGCTGCATGCTACAGTACATTATCCACTGTGACTTGTTACTCCAGGCGCTAACCTAGTTCATGGAGACAGTGAATTACCTGGATTCATTCATGTGGCCCTCCATTGAGTCAATCTGCCTTTTTATATATTTAATTTTTGTCAATTGCATATTATCTTTACAGTATACTAATAAAGTATTTTTTCATATGAGACCTCTGTAGCACCTTTTTGTTTGGTGTTCATATTTATTGTGGGTGCGTCTCTAATATTACACCTGCCACTATTTGGCGCTGGTAATTTGTTGGTTTTAATACATGAATACTGCAGTGTATGACACCAGTGATAGAAGTGAATAATATTAATGTCCCACCATAGAAAAAATAAAAACGTGCCCAAAGTTTTTTTTCATCATATTTGATATACAAAAAATGGAATATAAAGTGATCAAAAAGTCATATGTAACAAAAAATGGTATCAATAGAAATGTCCACCAAAAAAATAAGCATTCATATGGATCTGTCTGTGAAAATATTAAAAAGTTTCAGCTCTCAGAATATGGCAATGTAAAAAATTAATTTTTATAAAATTTTGTTTTTATTATGCAAAATCAGCAAATCATAAAACGAAAACTATACAAATCTGGTATCGCTATAATGTTACTCACCCAAAGAATAAAGCTATCATTACTTTTACCTCAAAAATATAAACAATAACTGGATTGCTGCTTTTTGTTCATTCTGCATCCGAAAAACCTGAATAAAAAGCGATCAAAAATATTATGCACCCCAAAAATGTTACCAATAAAAATTTCAAAAAATAAGCCTTCATATAGCTGAGTTGGAAAAAAAATAAAAAAGTTATAGCCCTCAGAATATTGTGATGCAAAAACAATTTTTTTTTTATAAAAAAGCAATTTTAGTGTCTAAAAGTAGCAAAACATAAAAAACAAACAATGTAAATCTGGTATCGTCATTGCATTGACCCAAAGAATCTAGCTGTTTCATCACTTATACTACATGGTGAAAAGCATAAAAAAATAGAAATATAATAAATTCCTGCTGTTTACACGTTCATTCTACCTCGCAAAAATTGGAATAAGGCTCAGCTCACATTTATCCTGTGCTCTATGCTGAGCACTTATGTTGGGGTTTCTGTGTAAATCCCCAAAATGTTATTCAGAAGAAACCCCAAATACTAGCTATATGCAAAGTTGTGTGTATGCCTAAAAACTGGCCACCACTGGAACAGACAACAAAGTCAAAAGTGACTAGTGACTTGAGGGGTTACATTTGAATTGCATTTTTTGGGGATTTAGATGGAAACCCCAATGTGAGTATTCTGGGAAAATATGTTCCTAGTCTAACACTGTGTGCAGAATTATTAGGCAAGTGAGTATTTTGATCACATCATCATTTTTATGCAGATTTTCCAACTCTCAGCTGTATTAAATTGAATGCCCATTGGATGAAGTCGATCAGGTGATGTGTATTTGTGTAATGAGAAGCATAAGAATATTAACACTCTTTATCAAGGTGTGCAGAATTATTAGGCAGCTTGTTTTCCTCAGGAAAATGGGCCAAAAAGAGATTTAACTTACTGTTATAAGTCTTAGTCTGGGGTCACATGGCCGTCGATTCTCTCATGCAAGAGAATCGGGCCGATAATGCTAATGACACTCGGCTCAAACTCTGTCATGTTAAAGTGATCCGATTCTCTTGCATGAGGGAATCAGAACACAGGTATGGAGAAGACTGAGAACTTAATTTAGCCATCTTTTCCATTGTCTCCATTGACATCCGAGTCCAGTCCAATGTTTCACACTTACCCATAGACTTGTATGGAGGCATGCGCTCTGATCATCAGATGCAGGAGGAATAACATGAAAAACTGCGTGTTCAATTTTTCCTTTTACCCCTTGTGAAAATTACAAATATGTGACAAAAACAACATTTTACTGGAAATAACATAATTTTTCATTTTCACATCTAAATGTTATAAAGTTTTGTGATATATCTGGGGTCTAATTTCCAAAATGGGGTCACTTATGGATGTTGCTGCTGTTTTAGTACATCAAGAGCTCTGCAAATTCGACATTGTGTCGGCAAACTATTCCAGCCAAATTTACACTACAATAACAGCGCTTCTGCCCTTCCATGCGCTTGCATGTACAGTTTTTCACCAAACATGGGACCCAACAATGCAGACTAGCTGAAGACTGCTATCAAAGCAACCTGGGCTTCCATAACACCTCGGCAGTGCCACAGGCTGATCGCCTCCATGCCACGCCGCATTGATGCAGTAATTGATGCAAAAGGAGCCCCGACCAAGTATTGAGCGCATCTACTGAACATACATTTCAGTAGGCCAACATTTTGGATTTTAAAAACATTTTTCAAGCTGTTGTTATTAAGTATTCTAATTTACTGAGATAATGACTTTTGTGTTTTCATTGGCTGTAAGTCATAATCATCAACATTAACAGAAATAAACACTTGAACTAGATCACTCTGTCTGTAATGACTCTATATAATATGTTATGCACACGCTCGGACTGACTGGCGTGTGCGGGTGTTGTGGTTCCACTGGACCATGGACCGGAGAGTGCCTGGAGGGGCGTGACTAAGTATCTGGCCGATCCGACCAAGGTGGCACGACGGCATACGACGCCAGTGCACCAGGGAGAAACCGGGCAGAGGGACCAGGTGCTACTCCAGGTCAAACTCCGGACACGGGGGTTGACCCACACTGGGATTACTGGAACAGGCAGGTTAGGCTGGCACAGACTGGTGGATGTAAGCAAACACGGCAGGTATGCAGATGGGTGGATACAGGCGAGTATGCAGGCAGGGAGGTACTGGCCGAAAGGACGGGCTGGAGCACAGAAAGGTTAAGACCCAGTACAGACTGGGTCACAGAACCGCAGATGCGGTAGACAACCACAGCAGAGAGGGAACGCCCGAAGCGGTGGGCAAGAACAGAGCAGGACGGGGCTGCAGGAGCAGCGAGCACAAGCAGGGCAGGACAGGACTGCCGGAGCAGCGGGCAGAAGCAGGGCAGGACAGGACTGCCGGAGCAGCGGGCAGAAGCAGGGCAGGACAGGACTGCCAGAGCAGCGGGCAGAAGCAGGGCAGGACAGGACTGCCGGAGCAGCGGGCAGAAGCAGGGCAGGACAGGACTGCCGGAGCAGCGGGCAGAAGCAGGGCAGGACAGGACTGCCGGAGCAGCGGGCAGAAGCAGGGCAGGACAGGACTGCCGGAGCAGCGGGCAGAAGCAGGGCAGGACAGGACTGCCGGAGCAGTGAGCAAAAGGGTCAGAGCGGAGCAAGGCTGCCGGAGCAGTGAGCAAAAGGGTCAGAGCGGAGCAAGGCTGCCGGAGCAGTGAGCAAGGAGTCAGAGCAGGACGGACAGGGCTCTGTTCACACGGAACAGACAGGAAGGGAAAGGGAGAGCCAGATACCCACAGGGTATTTGCAGTGAAGTAGCAAGTGGACCACAAACTCACAAACGGGAGTACAGAGACAACAAGCAGGAGTTAGGTACGAGTTCAGACTCTGCAGAAAAAGGAAAGGAACGGACATAGAGGCAAAACAGGTAAAGGATAGGAGAGAGTTCAGACTGGAACTGAGTGTACGGAAGAGACCGACACTGCAGCGGGATACAGGAGCGGGTCTGGGAATACGGCCCCCAGAGAGGCGGGACGAACAGGCAAGGAGCGTGTTCAGACAGGACAGACAAGATACAGGAACGGATCTAGGTAATCGGCCCCTAGAAGGCGGGAGGAACAGGCTAGGAGCGTGTTCAGACAGGCCTGGAAATACAGCCTCCAGGAAAGGCAGCAGGCAAGAGTACACAGACAGGACTCAGTTCAGACACGGGAACTGATACCGCAAGGCAGGAGAAATAGACAGGACTCAGTTCAGACACGGGAACTGATACTGCAAGACAGGAGAAATAGACAGGACTCAGTTCAGACAGGAACAGATACCGCAAGGCAGGGACACAAACAGGACTCTGTTCAGACGGGAACAGATACCGCAAGGCACAGACAGGCAGATCTAGGAATACGGCCCCTAGAAGGCGAAAGAACAGGCAAAAAGCGTGTTCACAATAACAGACCACAGTTCAGACACAGAACTGGAAAACAGGCAGGAAAACAGGATAGGACCTGGCATGTCAGAGACAAAAAGCCGACTGACAGGACACAATGCTCAGGCGCCATCTTGAGGAAGAAGGTGGTATAAATACCCAAAGATGAACAGCAATAGGCTGAAGGTGCAACAGGGGCGTGTCCGCAGCAGGTACAAGAAACAGGAAGTTCAGCGGGCGTCGCCCTATGCAGCCAAAACAGACAAACAGACAGCAAGGAGGGAAGCCAGAGAGACATTCTGGACTGGAGATCAAGTGCGCGCTCTTGCACAGTGGGAGATGGACCAACATGCAAGGACGCCGCCAGGTATGTTACATAATATATGACTTTCACTTTTTGTATTGAAGAACTGAAATAAATTAACCTTTTGATGATATTCTAATTTAGTGATAAGCACTTGTATATCTATTGGCACTGACAGTGGTAGCAACAACACTGTATACAACATGATGGACAAGCAAGAGATGCCTGGCTGTGTTAGGTCATTGGCCCTGGTGGCGACAGAAAAGTATAGAACCTTATGGAGAGGCAGGCAAATCCTATCTAATCACTGGCATTAGTAGAGGGAAAACTAATATCCTTATTGATCCATGCCTCACTGATTCGTTTTGACGAATATAAGGTTTTCCCACACTTGCAAGTAAAAATCTGATTCACTTGAGCGTGACAAAAGCCACCTATTGAAGTGAATGCACTATATATCTGTACACTGGTGGCTGGAAAAGACAATTCCGCCATTATTAATTTGGCCAGTTCTTGTCACTTGTCCAGTCTTCTGACAATAGAACCTGAATGTTCAGGCAGTGTGTATTTGTGTGCTGATGTGTGTCAGGATGTCACTATGGCTAATAAAACATCAGGTAAATCTTGTCATACTCTAATTGCTGTTGGGGAAGGGGTGATATCCATTGAGGAGGATGTGGAGGTGGTGTAGGAGTAGGTGAATAAATGCTTGGTGGTTTAGGAACCAGTTATAGTGCCCAACTGTGTATGCTTAACCACCTTTCCTGCTTGCTGAGGTGCATTGCTGACGCTTAAAACATTAACCCAGTGGGACGTGGAAAACATGTCCTCACCCTGCATTACTGCTTCACGTGTCATTAATGCAGTGCACTGTAGAGCTCAATGACAAGTCCAGGAGGCAGCCCACTTCTCTATGTGAGAGCACATACCAGGCACCTCTTTGCTGTGAAAAGAATGGTGGCTGGTTATCTTCCCGTGAGGCTGAGCGCTTGTCATCATTTTGCTGAAAACCAGTGGAATCCAATAATAGGGAGTTGAGTTGGCACACAAGTGGATAATTGGGCATGTATTGTTGTTTTCTGGCCACTCATTCAGGTATAGCTATTTGATGGTATGATGGACAGGAAGAAGAGTTGTTGGAGTATGAGAAAAAGTAGATGATGATGATGGCACCAACCAGGTACTTCTTGAAGATGTGGTTTAGCTACCAGTAAGATGATCACAAATTGTAGAAGGATGACTTAATCCTTGCTCATATTGCTGGACAGCTTTCTTTTTCTATAAGAGCGGGTGATGCTACAACATGTGCTGACGGAAAGCAGAAGTTTAGATTTTTCTTTTCAATTTGTGCAGGAATATCTATGGCTTAGTTTCCTACTGCAGAGCTTGCAAATTGCAAAATATTTGTTGGCCGGCAACATGGAAAAGAATTTCTACCTATGAAGTGGCCACAAATAGGATTCACCACCATGGCCAGGATCAGAGCTTTTAGGTACTGTTGTTTTTCCTCCATCAACAATAGTTGCAGGATCACCTGCTTCCAAACTGACCGTAAATGAAGCTGATCTGCCTCAGAACATCTTTTGGAAAGACGTTGGCTCCACTCTTTATTGCCGATGTCACCACCCTCCTCCACTGATGATCACCTACTTGTTACCTGAACTGGTTTCTACTTCATCAATCATTCATCATCATTCTGTTGACAGTCATCTCAGTGTGGGAAACATAAAGAGAACCTTGCCCCCTCTCCTGATTCCCACATCTAGATTCGCCCTGAATCAGAGTGTATTACCACATCGCTGTCACTCTCAGTGTCTATACTACCACGGCTACCAGTGCCACTTCTACTACCTCCACCAGCACAGCTGGGTGTTTGAGCCATCTTATCCAAGCCCAAACACTTACTGTTCATCTCATCCAATATATCAACTGGAAAAAATTGTGAAAAAATTTCCCTAACACCCTGCTTGCTCTAGCTTAGGTGACTAGAAAAGACCGAGATGTACGGTAATTGATGAAATTGATACTCTGCCACCTAAAAGATTAACTTTTACGTTGGTGGAGGAGAACTAAGCAAAAAAACAGACTTAAATGGGCCAACATACCAGCAACAGTGTGTGCCAACCTTGTGAACACTTACAGAAAACATTTGACCTCTGTCATTGCCAACAAAGGATATATAACAAAGTATTGAGATGAACTTTTGTAATTGACCAAATACTTATTTTCCACCAACATTTTTAAAAAAATTCTTTCCAAATCAGACAATGCGATTTTCAGGATTTGTTTTCTCATTTTGTATCTCATAATTGAGGTCTACCTATGATGTCAATTACAGGCCTCTCTCATCTTTTTAAGTGGGAGAACTTGCACAATTGGTGGCTGACTAAATACTTTTTTCCCCACTGTAACCCCTGGAATCAATCACTACCAGCTCTCCTTTCTCTGTCTCCATATTAATTGAATCTCTGTTTTATTCACACACATACAGATCTTCTTCATTGCTGTACTATAACACACACTGTCAGTAGTTTTTGGTTTTGGTTACTGTTTTTTGGCTTTCTCCCTCTCTATTGTGAAGATGTGAGATGTGACGTTTTCTTACGAACCTGATTCCTCTCAAAATAGCTGTTACATTTCATGTTTCTGCTTTAATACTGGCTATGACCTATGATAGTCCCTCCTAAATGCTGTGATCTACCATGTGATGTGATAGGTGCTAGGCAGTATAGGGAAGCCCACTAGGCTGTGCCTGAGGTCATGTGAGGCTTCTCTGGCTGGTACAGTCTTCTGCAATGTAAAAAAATGGTGGCGGACATATTAGGTGATTGCTTGAAGCAAATAGCAAACCTTTCAAATGCACCAGGTTCAGAGAATTCCTAAAACTTCATCATGAATTCTACTGGAACTGATTCGATGTGCTCAGCTCTTGTCTAGGCTGTTGGCTTGTGTTTCAATGAATTTACGGGCTGGTGCTGCTATTAGAGATCCAACCAGTAAGATGCAGCAGAGTATATAGTGGCGTGAAAGTGTTTGCCCTCTTCCTTATTTCGTATTCATTTGCATGTTTGTCACACTGAAATGTTTCAGATCACAAAACAAATTTAAATATAAGACAAAAATAACACAAGTAAACACAAAATGCAGTTTTTAAATGAAGGTGTTTATTATTAAGGGAAAAATAAATCCAAAGCTACAGGGCCATGTGTGAAAAAGTGATTCCTCCCCTTTAAAATTAACTGTGTTAAATTTCCCTAGCCACCCACATGCTAGATTACTGCCATGAGCGGCGTCATGGCCTGTGACCGGCGGTAAAAAGCAGCCTATGCCTGCTGTCGCTGATAACCGCGAGAGCAGGCGCCGCTGATGGGAGTAGTCATCAGCCTGTGCCTGTGGTCCAAGTAAAGAAAAATAAATAAATATTGCAATAAAAATGAAAAGCACAGTTATACTCACCCTAATGCCTAGTCCTTGAAGCTCTTGTCCCCTGTAAAAATAAAAAATAAAAAACACCGTAATACTTACATTAACGCCTAATCTCTGATGCCCTTGGCCCCCGGAAAAGAGAAAAAATAATAAGCCATCATAATACTCACCTATCTGCCGTAATTTATACTGTCCCATGACGATCCACATCACTTGTAGAGCAGTCACATCAGCTGATGTGACTGCCCTCCCCGATAGCAGCGGTGCCGTGAGTGAGGTCACTGGGGTTCATCAGCTGATGAACTCCTGTGCACTTTCTCACGGCAGTTCAGCGCTACACACTGCCTGTGTCAGTGTGTAGCCAGCTGTTGTGTAGAGCAGCTACATCAGTGACTGCTGATGTGACTGCTCTACAAGTAATCCAGATTGTCGTGGGACATTTTCACGGCAGACAGGTGAGTATTATGGTGGTCTATTGTTTTTTCTCTTTTACATGTGACAAGGGCATCTGGGATTATGAGTTAAGGTGAGTATAAATTAGCTTTTTTTTTATTTTTGCTTATTTACAGGGGACAATGGCTTCAGAGGATCATGCATTAGGTGAGTATAACTGTGTTTTTTTATTTTTAAATACATGTGTACAACATGGTGTGGACTTTTATTTCAAATAAAGGATTTTTTACAGGTTGTGTGTTTATTTACAAACTTTTACTATGAGGGTAGTAATGGGGATGTCTTATAGATGCCTCTTTGTTAGTAACCCCTGGGCTTCATGTCAGCTGCCAATATAAGCCTGTCTGAACTGCAACCCTATTACTCACTTGCCACTGCAACAGGGCAAGTGGGAAGAGCTGAGGCTAAGCACCAGATTTGGGTCATCTTATTGATGCGCCATTTCTGGGGCCGCTGAGGGCTGATGTTATTGGCCTCGCAGGGGGTCAATATCCATGGCCCCATCCCTAGCTATTAATATCAGCCCACATCTGTCTGTTTAGCCATTGCTGGTAAGAATTTATAGGGGGACCCTACATCAATTTTTTTCTGGGGTCCCCCTGTAAACTATTCAGTAAACTCTAATCAAACAGTTGTGAGCTGTTATTAATAGCCAGAGAACATTTGGGCCTAATGACCTGTTCCTAGGCTATTAATATTAGCCCGCACCTATCTGTTTAGCCTTTGCTGGTTAGTTCCTTTTTTTTTTTTATTAACAAGTACAGTAAAACACACACCCAATATCAATGGCCCCTTCCCAAGCTATTAATATCAGCCCACAGATGTCTGTTAAGCCTTTGCTGGTTTGTAATATTAGGGGGACCCCACATCATTTTTTGGGGGGGTCCACCTTTTCCTAACCAGTAAAGGCTAAGCAAACTGCTGTGAGCTGATATTAATAGCCTGGGAACCTTTATGGCTATTGGCCCCTTCCCAGAATATTAACATCAGCCCCCAGCTCTCAGCTTTCCCTCAGCTGGTTAGAAAAATGATGGGGACCACACGCCATTTTTTTAAATTATTTATTTTATATGCGCTAGACAAAGACAGTGGCCACTGACTATAACTATCATTACCGTCGCCTGGTCTCACTGATTGCAGGGAGACTAGGCAAACGATGATGACAGTTGTATTCAGCACCCAGTGCCTGGGAACAGTGCTGAATGTACAGCTTTTCCCAGGCGCTGGTACATGTAACACTGACACACGGACACGGATAGTTCCAGTACTGTTTTTTCCAGTATCGAAAATGTCAGAATGGTTGTAGGGGGCCTAATACAGCTTTGTCAACTGAAAAATAGAAACTTATAGCTATCAGTATATGGCAGCATAGCAAGAATGATTTATATCATGGATTTTATTGTACAAAATTAGGAAAATGTAAAAAAACTGCTTGTATAAAGCCATAGTCATACTGACCCATAGAATAAAGTTCACCTGTTATTTTTACTACATAGTGAATACTGTAAAAAATAAATAAATTGCATAATTGCTGTTTTTTCAATACTCCATTAAAAAAATATTTACATTTTTAAGCATAATATATGTTCTCCAAAGTGAAATTGCACCTTTAAAATATACTACTTGCCCAACAAAAAAGAAGCCTTCATCTGGCTATGTTGACTGAAATAATAAGAACTTACAATAATAAAGAGATAAAAAAGTGAAAAAATCCCTAGTTATCTCCATAAGGGGGGGGAGCATTAATTTGGATAAAGTACTACAATTGAGTGTGTGCCCTTACTTATTAACTACTTGCATTTAATGCTAAAATAATGTGGAATCCTCATATTGCTGAGTGATTCTGTGTACATTTTAATATCCACGATCATTCAGGATTTAAGTTTCATTGATCATATTTCTGATGGTCTAATATTATTTTAGGGTTTTTTAGTTCTTCCTCTGTGTCAATTATTCAGTCTGTTGATCTTCTAAGGGGAACACAAGATGTACTGCACTGACCTTGGAAAAAGCCTGTAGCATAAATTTAGAGGGTAACATTTCTTATTTCTTAAAAAACACAATTTTGTATTGCTTTTGACTACAGCATGCTCCAGAATAACAAGTTACTTGCTGTGTCTAAAAGTCAAATAAACCAATTATGATAATCCCGTTTGGATGTGAATATTACATTGCAAATGTCCTGGTTTTCAAGTATCTCAGATTTCCTTTTTTAACAATAGGATGCTAACTCTGAAATCAATCAAGTGGAAATGAGATCTGCTTTACACAGACAAGCATTGCTGCTAGCCTCACACAAAAAATACATGTAGTCGTGTTGAATCAGAAATAACAGAACGCAACAGAACTGCCTCGCTACACCTCTGATTGCCATTCACACAGTGTTTCAGTCTGTTGCACAATGAAAAGCTTCCACATACTTAAGAACGGAAATGCAGACTAGAGGATTTGACTAATGGTGAATTTTATTTTGCTTTCATTAGACTGTTAATATTTAAAATGAAATACAAAGAGTTTATTTGCTTGAGGCTTTAGGTCTTAATTAGGCAATGCAGAAATGTAGAATAGCTCTTCAGCATTTTTACAAGAATGAAATAGGAAGTGGAGGTGTGTGCTGCCTGACAATAGGTCTGTGGCTTCTTTAGAATACAGCATCCTTGAATCTATCTGAAAATTCAAACTTGAGAAATAATAAAAACAGCATTTTACAGATTAACATCTGATTTTCATACCAAAAAAAGGATGATGTTTCATCTGTATTGTCATCTGTATGGCATCAGTTTTTATACATCAGCAGTTAAGTAAATTTATTAGACAAAATACGGCTTCCTATGTTAAGAATTGTGATGTGTCTATAGAAATTGGATGCTTTATGGATGAACCATATGGTATCCAATTTTTATTTGTAGGAAAGACAGGTAGGGCAGGGTTAAAACCTAGCACTGGATGTCTTGATTATGTGCACCTGGCTAGCTATGTCTAGAGCTTCAATGGCATGTAGAAGTTTGGGCACCCCTGGTCAAAATTACTGTTATTGTGAACAGTTAAGCAAGTTGAAGATGAAATGATCTCTAAAAGGCCAAATGCTAAAGATGATTCATTTCCTTTGTATTTTAGGCAATATATATATATATATATATATATATATATATATATATACAGTATATTGTCAGTTTTTACATTTTAAAAATTGCAAAAAGGAAAATGGTCGATGCAAAAGTTTCGGCACCCTTGGAGTTTTGTGTGCTCAGATAACTTTGACCAATGTTTCAGACCTTAATTAGCCTATTAGGGTTATGCCTGACGAAGCTGTGAGGCAAAATGCGAATCGAGGCGCTTAGCTGATCCCTCTCCCAAGCCCCACATGCATTGGCTACATTAGATATGCTGCCATAAACTGCAATACCCATATTGGTTAACTGTATTGGTTGGGATTATCTGCTCCTGCATTGGGTATACACTATACCACTATGCCATTGAGCTTTGTGGTCCCAATGAGGTGAACTTCACCATGTGTTACCTTTGGAACTACTTTAGCAATTAAGATCTATGTGGGACTAGTATTATTTAGTTGCTGTGACTTCTGGCACTATATAATGCACCTTTTTATTTACAATTGAGAACCTAACCTCAGTAGACTTTTCTGTGCTATACTTGTTACATATACTTCATACATCGGTGTCTATTTAGTCTGATCTGCACATTAGTTGTGAGCTTGGGTTGTCACACTTGTCGCGGTATGATTTAGTTTTATACTGTCCTGCCCACCAATCCATATTTATTGTATGTGTTGTTATATCATATGTTATTTTTTTAAATAAACTTTTATGATACTCTTTATACCTCCTCATTTTGTTGGGCTTTTGCTATCGGTCCATATGGATGAGAGCCAGTTTGATTATACTGTCTCTAGATGTTAAGGTGCCTTTTCGTTTTTGGTCACGGTTGTTCAATGAGGACTATTGATGATGTTGTAGTGTTCTTGTTTATAGATTAATAGGGTTATGGCTTGTTAGCTATTATCGTTAGGAAAGGTCAGGTGATGCAAATTTCCCAGCTTTATAAAAACCCAGCCTCTTGTAACCTTGTGCCAAAAACAGCAGCCATGGGTTGTTCTAAGCAGGTGCCTAGCACTCTGAAAATGAAAATGGTGGAAGCCCACAAAGCAGGAGAAGGCTATAGGAAGATAGCAAAGCATTTTTAAGTTGCCCTTACCTCAGGTCAAATTGTAACTAAGAAATGTCAGTTAACATTAACAGTGGAGGTCAAGATAAGGCCTGTAAGACCAAGCAAATTTCAGTGAGAGCTGCTCGTAGGATTGCTAGAGAGGCAAATCAGAACCCCTTCTTGACTGCAAAAGACCTTCAGAAAGATTTAACAGACTCTGGAGTTGTGGTACATTGTTCAACTGTTCAGAGACACCTGCACAAATATGACCTTCATGGAAGAGTCATCAGAAGACTCTCCTGCATCCTCACCATAAAATTCAACTTCAGAAGTATGCAAAAGAACATCTAAACAAGCCTGATGCATTTTGGAAACAAGTCCTGTGGACCGATGAAGTTAAAATAGAACTGTTTGGCCATAATGATCAAAGGTATGTGTGGAGAAAAAAGGGCACAGAATTTCAGGAAAAGAACATCTTGCCAACCATTAAGCATGGGGGTGCATCAATCATGCTTTGTTTGGAGTTGTGTTGCAGCCAATGGCATGGGGAACATTTCACGGGTAGAGGGAAGAATGGATTCAATTAAATTTCAACAAATTCTTGATGCAAACATAACACCATTTGTAAAAAAGCTGAAGATGAAAAGAGGATAGCTTCTACAAATGGATAATGATCCTAAACACACATCAAAATCCACAATAGACTACCTCAAAAGGCACAAGCTGAAGGTTTTACAATGGCTCTCACAGTCTTCTGATCTGAACATGATTGAAAATCTGTAGCTAGACGTCAAAATAACAGTGCATGCAAGACGACCCAGGAATCTCACAAAAGTGGAAACATTTTCCAAGGAAGAATAGATGTAAATCCCTCAAACAAGAATTGAAAGATTCTTGTCTAGCTACAAAAAGCATTTACAAGCTGTGATACTTTCAAAAGGGGGTGATACTAGGTACTAACCATGCAGGGTGCACAAACTTTTGTATCGGCCCATTTTACTTTTTGTAATTATTAAAATGTAAAAGATGAAAATATATATATATATTCGTTGCCTAAAATACAAAGTAAATGTGTCATCTTTAACTTTAGGCCTTTTAGAGATCATTTCATCTTCATCTTGCTTAACTGTTTACAATGACAGTAATTTGGACCAGCGCTGCCAAAACTTTTACATGCCAGTGTAGATCCTGTGTTAATTTTCAGTCTGTCAGCTGGGGGTAGCTGAGCAGAGTGGTTTGTGTTGTGTTGGAACTTCAGAGAGACAAGCCAGAATGTCTCTGAGATGAGACTGTGCAGGTTGTGTGCTCCCAATTGCAAGTATAAGCGAAAAATGTCACAAAAAATAATGAAAAATAAAAAATGAAAAAAAATAAAATAAAATATGAAAACACATGTTTTGTGAAATATAAAAATGAAAAATAAAAAATGAAAAACAAAAAGTAAGCATGAAAAAATGCAAATAACAACAATGGTGTATTCAAATGAAATACAATATCTCACAATGCTCCAGTAGTCTCCATTAGATGATTCCAGTATATTCAAAACACTTGTATGTTAACTTGCTAATTGTAGAAAAAAAGGGAGGGCTGTAAGAAAGAGAAGTTCTCTGAGCAACCGATACATGGGGAGTGGGACTTGTGATTTTGCAGGACTGAACCGCTGCGGGTCATGAGAAGAGAGAATGGATGTTTGGATAGCCTCTTATTGCATTTCTTTTATGGTGTTGCTGCATCCGTAAAAACATAATTCTGTCGTTTAGATTTTTTTTCTCATTATGCCGTTTACTGATCGGGTTTCTTAACTTTATATTTTGATAGATCGGATTTTTACAAACGTAATGATACCACGTATGTGTATTTTTTTTTTTTTAATGGGGCAAAAGGGGGGATGATATGAACGTTAATATTTTTTAATTTGTTTTAGTGTTTTAAAAACATTTTTATTAACTGCTCACTGTACTTTTTAGTTGATCATCCGATGACTTGTGCTATGTACAGGAACATCAAAGTACTGCTGTATATAGCAAATAACACAGTCTCCTATGAAAACCAGCCTGAACGTAGAGTTCACAGGAGTACTATCTCTTCAGGAGACACCTGGCTCTCATGGAAACTCATTGGCCACCCCACCCCCCCCGCAATTGCGTCACAGGGGTACCGATAGACTCATGGACAAAGACATACAAAAATAACAGATAAAATTTATAAAGAAGTATAAGATAAAAACAATAAAGGATGGCATGCAGATGTCTACAGGAAAGATGTAAAACTTTAATGTAAATTGTCTAAAAAGTACCTTTTAAAGCATTGAGCACCTTGACTTTTTCTGGTCTGTGCAATATATCTTAGCTTCTTATGTAAACTTGTGAATATTGATGTGCGGATGCACACCCTGCTGCTTTGTGTCCTCTCTCATTCCACGTCATCTATACAGTGATCGTGCATTCTTGGGAGCCTTAGTGACATGTCCTCGATCCCGTGCATGCATGATGCTACCGGGTGCCCAGGTGATGATTGGTGGGTGCACCAGGCTGGACGCTCATGCACTGCCTACCTCAATCTCAATGGCCGGCGTTCCAATCACGTGATCGGCACCAATAATAGTTAAGGTGCTGTCAGACTAGTATACTGGATCCCCTGAGGAAGCAATATGCTGAACACGCAAAATGTTTTCTTCTATGATAACCTTGCAGTTTGCACTTCTATTTATGGGTATGAGCCTGTATACTTCTGTATTTATTGTGACACTTATATGTTTGCATGTTTACTCATGACCATTGTGTTTATTAAATGTGGACTATGTCTCGTGCTGTTATAGATATCTATCTATCACGGATATTGTGCTTCTACTTTCGGGTTATATATATACTGTCCTTCTACCTTTATGTATTTTATGTATACCTTATGCTCTATGTATGAATAAATTGTCATGTTCAATCATATACTATAACTCCTTTGTTCTCATTTTTGTAATCCTACATGTTTTGGAGTTGCTTTTTGCCGTTTTAAGCAGAATTGTTCTGGGTCCATTGGCTACTTTTCTTCTATAATTATGCACCTGGTGGATCTCATTTGTCTAAGAATTTGGTAGCTGTGTGAACTTTAGTGCCTAGCTGAGAGCGTGAATCCCTACAATTGGTGATTGAATGTGAAGCACAGTCCCAAAGAGCACAGGTGATTACAGTGTAAAGATTGAATGTCCTGGGTAAAGGCAGCTACACTATTACAAACATACTCTGAAAGCATGGAGGAGCTTGTTAAGCAACTGGTCCTGATGCAGCAGCAACAGACGGAGCAATAGTTTCAGCAGCAGATCGCTCTTTTAACAAAAGCTGTGCGGGACAGGGTGACAGCATCATAAGAGTCAGACAGTATGGGTGGCCTTGCAGAAAATTACTCTGGAGGACGACGTGGAGGCATTTTTGACTGTCTTCAAGAGGGTGGCAGATAGGGAGAATCTGCCTTCAGACCAAAGGGCAAAGATCCTAGCTCCGTACCTGAGGAACTGCAGAAAGCATACTACGACCTTGCCCTGCAGGAAGCCGAGGTGTACGGCAAGCTGAAGGTGGAGATTATGGCAAGCTTTGGCATTACCATGGCCATCAGGGCACAATGGGTGCACCTCTGGCATTACCAAAGGGACAAGCTTCCCTGGTCTCAGATGTTTGACCTGCTACACCCGGTACAAAAGTGGTTGCACCCTGCTCTCCGGCACAGATGGTAGAACGAGTGGTGGTGGATTTATCCACTCCCTACCTAAATCTTTGTAAACCTGAGTTGCCCAAGGAGGTGCCCAGAATGTAGATGACCTCGTGAATCTCGTGGAAAGATACTTGGCTGTGGATAACTCCCTAAACAATCAAGGAGGTCTGAAGTCACCTTTCTGGGATACGCAAAAGCTGGGGCCCAAGATCAAGTCTGAGGGGTGCCCAAAGACCCAGGAGGGGTCAGAGCCGGGTTCATGGGGCACATCTTGTATCATTGTCTATTGGAGGTGTCGTGCCCTGGGTTATATATCAGCCCATTGTCTATTCCTCCCACAACCAATAGACTGCACCATAAGCCAGCACTAATCCTACTTCAGTGCGGCTCCTCATACTGGCAAGAGGTTTCATACATGCCAGGTGACTATGAACTGTGTCCATGTGATGGGACTCAGGGACTTTGGTGACCCTGGTAAGGGCCAAACTTTCGCATTTTCTAGTTCCTGGAAAGGAGGTGGCAGTAAGGTGTATCAATGGAGATGCCAAGAACTTTCCGATGGTCCAGAACAACATATGCGCATGACCCACAAAGTGGGAGTGGTCAAGGACTTGTTGCATGCTATTGTTATCGGACAAGATTTTCTTTTATTCTGGGACTTATGGGCTAAAGCTGAAGTATCTAGTAGTTCTGTATGCTGCCAGGAGTCTGCTATAAAGGTAAAAGGGCACATGATGTAAACAGTAAATTTCCTTTCACTGTACTAACTAGGAAGGAGGATGAGGGAGTATCCCCTGAAGCCAATATCCCTGACTTGGAGGAGCATCAGGACAACTTTGGGACTACCCAGCTCAGGGACTTAACGGTAGAAAATGTAAATGTGTTAAATGGTGTTTCCCAGGAGATGGGAGCTAATTGTTTTCCGCAATTGGCCAGACATCATGATCTGTGTTGACGGATCAAATTAAGGGGCAAGTTAAAAAAGTGCCTCCTCAAGGCCCAAGAGGCAAAATCTAGGGGGTATAATAATTTGGCTCGAGTGAGACAATTTAAGCCTGGGGATCAGGTACTTGTGTTACTGCCCACAGTGGAGAGCAAGTTCCTTAGCCACTAGCAGGGACCCTATAAGATGGTTGAAAAGGTGGGTGAGGTCAACTATAAAGTACACCGACCAGGGAAAAGGATGCTCTTCCTCATATATTATGGCAACCTACTAAAACCCTGGAAGGAAAGGGACCCACTCAAACCCCCTTGCTTGTTGGTCCATTCAGAAGCCAACATTGTGGGTGTCCAAGTGGCAGAAACTTTGTCGCCTTGCCAAAAATTGGTACCCACAAATAGGGGCAGGTTCTTGGAGTTAGTAGGTCACCCTCATGTCATCAAGCATGTAGCCCTGTAGGCTTTGTGTGTTGGCAGATGGTGCCCAGCACCCTGCTTTGGGCAGAGGGGGGATGGTATGTAGGAAAGCCAGGTAGGACAGAGTCAAAACCTAGCACTGGAGGTCCTGATTATGTTCACCTCTATGTCTAGAGCCAGGCCCTGTGTTAATTTTTAGTCAGTCAGCTGGGGGAGCTGAGAAGAATGGGTTGTGTTGTGTTTGAGCTGCAGAGTCACAAGACAGAATCTCTTTGATAGGAGACTGCACAGGTCTTGTGCACCAAACTGCAAGTATCACTGGTTGCTATGGACAATAGCCATTTTGTGTGACCGAACTGGGAGTAGCTCAGCCGTGTCTGAGTCACCAGTGAATGTGAGTGCACTGAGCCTAAATCAGGACCTGAATTGCCATCTGGGTAAGACCCCATTATTGATTTGCCTTCATTGGAAAGGATTTTTGTTATTATGTATGTGCCAGGGAAAGGCTGTTTTCATTTAAGGAGCTGTGCAAGTTTATTGAGTTCAATACAACTTTCACTGGTTTGACACAAGAATCTGGTACCTATGTAAACTCTAGTACCTTCCTGAGAGCGGGAATCCCTACAACCCATAGACTTAAACATCCAAGTCTCATCCAAAAAATGGAAGAGACTAGTGGATGCCGCAATTTTTTTCACACATACTGTACATACATACGATCTGGGTGAAAAAAACTGTCACCTCTAAGAGGATAACTTTGATTCGAGTGCTGTCCCGTTTTTTTACATGAACAACACTTGGACCAAAATTACAGTTGTGTGAATGTACCCTTGCTTGGTAGTTAGTTATTCAAAAGTTCTATTTTATTTTTTCTCAACAACTTATCCAAGATCACGTAAAGTCAAAATATTTTTACAGAGTAGAAAACTATAATGAATCATATAGATTATAACTAATGAGTCTAATGTAATCCTGAGTCTAGCCATGAAGATAAAGCAATAAAATATTCATGTCTAATAATTAGTGTTGAGCGATACCTTCCGATATCGGGAAATATCGGATCGGATTGGATCGGACCGATACCCAAAAAATATCAGATATCGCCGATTCCGATACCGGAAACCAATGCAAGTCAATGGGACACAAATATCGGAATGAAAATAAACCCTTTCTTTCCTTTTAGGTTAATTCTACATGAAGGAAAACAACTAAGAATAATGTAGAATGTATTACATGAAAAGCTGGCAATTCAGCAGCGGCATACACCGGTACCTGACAATTTAGAACAGAAAGAATAGAGCGTCACACATAGATTAGATAGATAGAAACATGTCAGTCACATATATAAGAAGTACAGTGACAGTGTTGCTTACTTTACTTGTCATTTAGTGTTAAAGGATTTATTAAAAAAAATAATAGTGTTTTCATACTTTTATTGCAGAGGACATTGGCTTCAGCTGGAATGGGCGTGATGGTAAGTATGGTTTAATTTAGAACATTAAAAATTTGTGTTTATTTCAATTAAAGGACTTTATTCTGGGTGTTGTGCTTTTTTAAATACTTTACTAGAAATTCATGGCGGTCATGTCTAATATTGGCGTGACCCCATGAATTTCGGTCTTAGGGCCAGCTGATAATGCCTAGCTGGCCCTAACCCCTTTATTACCCAGTGAGCCACCGCACCAGGGCCCTGGATGAGTTGGGTACAGCACCAGAAGATGGCGCTTCTATGAACGCGCCATTTTCTGGGGTGGCTGCGGACTGCAATTTGCAGCAGGGGGGGGGGGCAGAAAGCTTGGGCCTCCCTGTGCTGCAGATTCCAGCCCCCAGCCGCCTAGTTGTACCTGGCTGGACACAAAAATAGGGCGAAGCCCCACGTATTTTTTTTTTTAATTATTTCATGAAATTCATGAAATAATTAAAAAAAAAAGGGCTTCCCTATATTGTTGTGTCTGGCCAGGTACAAATAGGCAGCTGGTGGTTGGGGGCAGCCCGTTCCTGCCTGCTGTATCTGGTTGGACACAAAAATAGGGCGAAGCCCCACGTATTTTTTTTTAAATTATTTCATGAAATTCTGTTCTAAATTGTCTCAATGCCATCCCAGCATGGGAGAATTCTCCTGCTCAAGCGCTGAGCGCAGGAGAATTCTCCCACACTGTCAGTGACGTGCATGAGGTGAGCTGAGTTCATTGGACATGAGCTCACCTCATGCACGTCACTGACAGCGTGGGAAAATTCTCCTGCGCTCAGCGCTTCAGCAGGAGAATTCTCTCACGCTGATTGCAAGCGCAGGAGAATTTTCCCACGCTGTCAGTGACGTGCATGAGGTGAGCCGAGTTCATTGGACATGACCTCGGCTCATCTTTATGCCGTCACAGCGAGACACTGAGGAGCGCAAGCATGCCTGCGCTTCTCAGTGTCTGCGGCATGGCAAGCTGGATGGCAGCTTTCGGCTGCGATCCAGCCTGTCATGTAAATGTAGCAGAGCTGGAGCCGTCGTGGGAACCATGGAAAGGTAAGGATGAGGCTGCTTTATTATTTTACTTTTATTGCAGGAGATCGTTGGCTTCAGCTGGAATGGGCGTGACAGTAAGTATGGTTTAATTTAGAACATTAAAGAATTGTGTGTTTATTTCAATTAAAGGACTTTATTCTGGGTGTTTGTGTTTTTTTTAACTTTGACTATGGGGTTAGTAATGGGGGTGTCTTATAGACGCCTCTCCATTAGTAACCTGGGCTTGATGTCAGCTGGCATTATAAGCTGACATCAACCCCAGCCCTATTACCCCACTGCCACTGCTACAAAGCAGTGGGAAGAGCGAGGCTAAGTGCCAGAATTGGCGCATCCTATGGATGCGCCATTTCTGGGGCGGCTGACGGCTGGTGTTTCTAGCCTGGGAGGGGGCCAATATTCATGGCACCCTTCCTGGGCTATTAATATCAGCCCCCAGCTGTCTGCCTAGCCTTTGCTAGCTATTAAAATAGTTGGGACCCCACGTCATTTTTTTGGGGGTCCCCCATTTTAATAGCTAGTAAAGGCTAGGTATTCAGCTGGGGGCTGATATTAGCAGCCTGGGAAGCTCCGTGGGTATTACCCCCTTCCCAGGCGTCAAACATCTGCCCAGGCTATCTGCTTAACCTCTTCTAGAGACTAAAATTACGGGGAACCCCACGCCAATTTTTTTTTTAATAAATCCTTTATTTTAAAACTACATGACAAGTACAGTAATCAACACTATCACTGTACTTCTTATATATGTGACTGACATGTTTCTATGTATCTAATCTATGTGTGATGCTCTATTCTTTCTATTCTAAATTGTCGGGTACCGATGCTAAATTGCTGGTCGGCTTTTTTAAAGAGACGGTGCATGAAAACACTATTATTTTTTTAAATAAATCCTTTAACACTAAATGACAAGTACAGTAAGCAACACTGTGACAGTACTTCTTATATATGTGACTGACATGTTTCTATCTATCTAATCTATGTGTGATGCTCTATTGTTTCTGTTCTAAATTGTCGGGTACCGGTGTACGCCGCTGCTGAATTGCCGGCCGGCTTTTTTAAAGAGACGGTGCATGAAAACACTATTATTTTTTTTAATAAATCCTTTAACACTAAATGACAAGTACAGTAAGCTGAGCGCTGCCATCCAGCTTGTCATCCTTCAGAGACACTGCAGAGCGCAGGCATTATGGGAACTTTCGATTCCGGTATTCGATATTCTAAAAGTATCGGAACTCAGTATCGGAACTCCGATACCGCGAACATCGGTTGATACCCGATATTTCAGTATCGGAATGCTCAACACTACTACTAATAAAACATGTTCCATTAGAGAAACATATTGACATTGAGGTACAGACCCTACGTGTTTCGAATGACGTGTCCATTCTTAATCATGGTAAAAAACATCTCAATACCTGGCAGATATCTATCATAGATTTGTATCTGAAATACACCCATTATAGGAGAGGCTGAGCAAAAAAGCTTCTAATTAAATTCAAACACTCATTTGAAGTTATGAGCGAATAAAAAACAAAATCACCTCAATGAAATAAAGGGAGCTTGTTATCCCCAAAATGCATTTTAAATTGGCTATACAGTGTTGCTGCTTATGTCTGTCTGAATGCTGGTGGCGTGTGTGCGGCCTCTTGCTCACACTGTGGCCAGACATGTTCTCCTCTCTGTCTCCTTTCTTCTGACGCCACTCGCTACACTAATACAAGCAGCTGCAAGAAAGGAGACAGACATCTATGGCATTATCCTCATAGATGGACTCAGGATTTCATTAGCCTCTACATTGGAACACACCCAGAGCTGGTTACCTCTACATTTTTGGACAGAGTATAAAAAAAATTGCGTTCTACAGCTTAGAACACAGATAGGAAAACAGTAGTAGCATTTACAGTGATCTCTAGAATAATGAGAACTACAATCACAATAATCTGTGTAAACACTCTTAAGCTCAAAAAAAATTGTTGCGATATTCATTTTTTTTACAGACACTGGAAAAAAAGCCATTTTTATGGATTGTCCAACAATATTCTGGACAGTTAGCAACTCCGCTAATGTGTAATGCTCACTTGCTATAAATTTTCTCTAGCATTTTCCCTTAGGGCTGCCTATAAACATGAGTCTTCTATGCTTATATGCCTGTCGGTAAATATGTCTGTGCTGATACCAAAAGCTGCATTCTAAAGCAAAAAGATAAATGTGCAGTGAATTTGTATTTTTCAAATATGAAATCACATTTGTACTGCATAAAAGAAAGGTGCAAAGAAAACTTTCTAATGCAGAAGTATTCTGATGAATAGTGAGTTGTCATTTCTATTTCAGTTTTTAAATTGGAAAGTGTTATAGTAATGCATCCTGGTAATTAGAGCAACCATTAGAGAAACTGGGACAAGTGCAATATGCTCAGCATTCTGTAATATGTTAAATAATATGTTTAAAGTGTACTAAATGTTATTAGGCAGTAATGAGTTCATAAAACTGATTGGACTGATACAGCTCTGAGTGCTGGTGCTGGAAGTGGTCTTCATTTAGCTGCCATCTGCAGATTAAGATCGATTATTTGTGTTACTTTTCCCAACTTTAGAAGAGTCAAGTGCATTTTTTTTTTCATTTTGTTTACAAGAGGATTTTTCTTATGTCTTGATTTCATCACGTCAAAAAAAGAATGATCATTTCAAGGATGGACATATCATTGATGCAATCTATGCAGAGGTAGACGACCTATTTCCACCTCCAAAGGTGAAATTGTGCAATATGATGAGCTATTGTACGGCAAGGGGCCCATGTATTATTCTTGCACAGGGGCCCTCTTCTGTCTGTGTCTGCCAGTGGATCAATTGATATTACCAAATTAAGAAACCAAAAGTAGATAGATTCATCTAGAAATATTGAACCTTCACCATACAAATATACAAAATCTCTAATTAGCCCCTTTGACCACCAACACTTATCAAACTTCCCTTACTCTATTCAGGACATAAAGTATAGCAGGTAGTGATGAGCGAGCATGCTCATTACTCAGGATTTACGAGCATGCTCGGGTGTTTGTCGAGTATCTTCAGCGTGCTCGGGTGTTTTGTTTGAGTCAGTCTGTGCGTATGATTTGCGACTGTTTGACAGCTTTAATACATGTGAGGAATGCCTGTTTCTTATGCATTCCTCACATGTATTAAAGCTGTCAAACAGTTGCAAATCATGCATACGGAGTGTCTCAAACATAACACCTGAGCACGCTGAAGATACTCGGCGAGCACCCGATCATGCTCGCAGAACATACTCTCTCATCACTAATAGCTGGCAGAGAGCATTATACAAATGAGAGCAATCTCAATATAAATATTATAAAAACGAGGCTGAAGATAAATATCCTCTTCCTCACAGTAATTCCATCATCACATCGCCCACCTCCAGTGTTCCAAAAGAAATTAATACACAAACAAAACCAATATCTTATATTGTAATTGCCAAATTTCCTGACTTTCTCCATTGTTTGGGGCAGTGCCAAGTTTAGTAACAGAAAGGAGACACCACATAAGCGAGATTCTTTCTCTACTGGTGAAAGAATAAAGTTTACTTTGTGCCCTTTCTGCTTTCCATTTTTCTATGTTTAGAAGGAGGCAGAGTGTATTTCCGACTAGGTACCAGAGGGCTTGTGCCTAGGGTGGCAGATTGCTAAAGGCATCACCAGCTTGAAAGCGACAAGAAAAGAAAAAATATTGTTTTATCTGCCCTCCACCAAATCATATTGTAAAAGCAATGTCTATGCAGAGGGAGTGTGAGTTTAGATGTTTTGCATTAATTTGTATTTAAGCATGTAGGGCAGTGTGAAGAGGGGGCTCGGAATGAAGAGACCATCATCAGACTGTGGGCCACAGTACTTCTTAGACGCAGGTAGTAACACTATCAGAACATGAATACATTACCACCACCATCAGCAACCTTAGTACAGCAATCAATTGCACTATCAGGTCAGCCCCTGTTTATGCAATAATATCACATGAACCTGCAATGCCAAGTATGTTTTTAACAATGGTAAGGAGATGATGGGAGTTGTTATTACCAGCCGCCATAATCAGAATGCGGATCACAGTTCTGATTAGATGCAGTCATTAGCACTATTAAACATTTAAAGAGTATCTTAACATTTAAGAAATATCTTAGATTATTTTGTCCCTTTAATTCTGTGCAGATTGGTGCGGGTCTGGAATCTGATCCCCCCAGCAATCAGCCCAAAAGACCTCCTTGAAGTTCACAGCTGAGGAGACAGGAGCGCAAATACAGTGGATTACGGATATAGTAGAAGTCATAGAACTGTGCAGCCCAGGAGATAGGTGACCATGACGTTCTACTGCATCTGTACTCTGCTGAGTGTGATATGTGTCTGATATGTTAGCCAAGCAAGTGTTAGACTAAAGCCTCCTTTACACTTTAGACAGCTGTCTGATCATTCGGCTGGCAACTATCTTGCCCAACTCTCTTAGATAGGAGAGCTTGCTGACAGGCATCTTTGGTGGCAGCTTATTTCTTAAGTGAACGAAAGGATCTGCAGTCTGGAATTGGACATGCCAGATCCTTATCGCACACAACAACATCTGTCAGAGGCCCCATACACATTAGACTGTCAGCTGAATCCATCAATATAGGCAGGATTGGCTGATGTTAGTCTAATGTGTATGAAAGCCTTAACTAGTATCTTAGTCCAGTGCAAAGTGTAGCCCGTGGGCCACATCCGGCACTCTGATTGGTCCAGTCCAGCCCGCAGACTGAAACAGCCAAAGCGCTGAAAACACTGGTTTACCACGCGGCCACTCTCCCCCCCGCCTGGCATGCCAATTTCACAGCTATCTGCATCCTCAGTTTGCAACTAGTGGTGAATATAAGGGTGGGGGAATGGGCAGCAACTTCTTCCACCAGTCAGCGTGTGCGAATGAGACAGCAGACTGGATGACGTCACTACATTGCATCTGCTGTGTGGAGCATCAGTGCACACACTAAAGACCGGAGCAGGGCGTCTGGGAAAGAGGTATTTTTTTAAATGTGTGTGAGATGTGTGACCGTATACCGGAGGGCTATGTGAGGTCTCATACTGTATATAGAAGGGCTATGTGGGGGTTCATACTCTATGTAGAAGGCTATGTGGGGGCTCATACTGTATATATATGGCTCATGCTGTATATAGGGGGCTATGTGGGGGTTCATACTGTATATAGGAGGCTATGTGGAAGCTCATACTGCATATAGGGGACTATATGGGTGCTCATACTATATATGGGGGTTATGTGAAGGCTCAAACTGTATATAGGGTGATGTATATTTGGGGCAATACTGTATAAAGGGGGCCATGTGAGGTACATACTGTATATAGGGGGCTATGTGAGAGCTCATATTGTATATAGGGGCTGTTTATTGACTCATACTGTATATAGGGGCTGTGTATGTGTGCTCTTGCTAAATATAAGAGGGGCTGTGTATGGGTTCATGCTGTATATAGGAGGTGTCAGCATACTTAATTCTGATCAATATTAAGTGATGCAATTAATATTTATATAAAATAATAATTATAATTAATATGTTAATATTAATAGTGAGGATAATTAATTTCAGCCTATTGGTTCAGCCCTCCACAACAGTCATAGTCTCTCATGTGGCCTCTCAGGAAGATTAATTGCCCACCCCAGATATCAGGGGTATTGGCATTTTAGTCTGGCTTATCGGTATGGGGTGTGACTATTTAAAGTGTCTAGGGCAGCATGAACACCAAATATGGCACTGGAACGAGGCATGGTGTAATTAACCTATATCTATATACATCTTTTCATCTTTTGTCGGGGGATGGCACTCAAGTCAGGTAGGACACACTGTGAAACAACTAGAGCCATGGATATTTATGATATAGAACTCCAAATATTTGATTACAGAGAGGTCGTCAGTATCTCCTACCATCTGCCCAAGGCTTGTTTACTTTTTTTAATTAGAAGGGCTGGTTTCTAAATACCACTGGTTCATTTTCTTAGGCCTGAGAGGTACGGTAAGTTTGCTCGGTGTAAGAAGCCTCCTGTATGAGGTGGCCTTGTTGTGTGCATTTAATGGTTCAAACAGGTAGAGTTCTTTTTATGGCCCTCAGGTCCCCATGCAACTTGATTGTGGAGTGCCGATAGCATTGTAATGGTGGTTGGGTGCCTAATGAAGGTTTGCATATCTGTCTTGTTAGTCAGCGCCGGACTGGAGTACCTGGGGCCCACCAGGAAAAAATCAATCTTGGGGCTCACCAGCACCATGCAGTTACCGTATATAGGAATAACATAAGTCCACAAACTCTTTCAAAATGAATCAACTTGATTAACCAATAAATAACCAATATAATGAATAAATAACAAACTAAAGAAACACTCCTGGCAAAAGAGGAACACTGTTATCTTATTCACACCAGTGTGTGATAAAGTGCCATAACAGAACAATAAATACTTTCAAGGTACATTCTCTTAAAGTATAAGTGCCACAAATTGAACCTGCATCTATCTAGCATCTCAGCAGCCAGCATCATTGTAGCTTATTGTGTATAAATATGTGACTCTTCAGATTTTGTGTTATACTATGCCTGATGAAGAGACCTGAGTAGTCTCAAAAGCTTGCAATTTGTTACCATCTATTCAGTTAGCCATTAAAAGGCATCAACCACTGAGGACTCTCAAATCAAAATATTTTTCTATCTACTGGCTAACACGGTACAAGAATATATATTTTCCCTATAACTAAATGTCAGCACTCCTGATCAGACCGCCACATTTCTATCATCTCACCGGAGAGAGATTCTGACGCATTTCACATATCGATCAGATGTGACAAACTTCCCTATGGGGGCGACACATGGAAGAAATGGGCAGGACCCCTCTGATGTATGGGGGGGTGGGGGTCTGTATGTAAGGCTGGGTTATACAAGAGGTATTACAATGGCGGATCCAAGCCACTCAATCTTATTCTTGATTTACGTGGCTCAGAAATTCACCACTTGTCTTTTCAGGCTGCAGCCATGTCTATCCTTCTTACTTGACACTGCAGCTCTGCTTGTTCAGATTGCATACACCAAATGATACCTTACACTTCACCCAGAAATTTTAGCTTAAAAACACAACAGGGTAACAATATCCACCTCTTCCCAAAAGGCATTGCTATTTAAACAATTTACTAGTCTACGTATCTCCCCCTCAATAGTCCGGCACCCCATCTCTGACATGCCAGATCAATGTCATCTGTCTCTCGCTTTTACCATTCCAAGCGGTGCCTCATTTCTGCAGAAACTGAACTTTAACCAAACATGCTAATTAGATGTGTGGTGCAGCCTGGGCGTGGCCAAGATGCTCAGTGCACCCTTCCAAGCCTTGTGCTTTGCATGTCCCCGCCTCCTTCAATGGTGATTGACACACTTTTCCATTTTTTTGCGTAGCATGTAGGGAGGGTAACCAATAACACAACCTCTATGCTACCTCCAGATTCTCCACAATATTTTTACATTATTTCATTTAGTTTTTTTACTTTATTTTATTGTGGTGCTTATTTTTTCCCATATATATATATATATATATATATATATATATATATAAATATAAATATATTTATGTGGCACTCCAGGTCTGGTCGCCACAGTGGCAGCAATGTCATGTCTGAGAGCAGGTGGGAGGTTCCCTGGTTGGGGACAATTAGCATGCAGCACCTCCTGCCTCAGTCCAGGGAGGGGAGAAATCTGCCCTTTATAAACTGGATCTGGGGCGGGGTTAGACACTGAAGTTCCAGACAAGTTGCAGATAGGGACAGGTCAGCAGCAGGCTGAGGAGTCCCTGTAGGCAGAGGAGGAACACGAGGCCAGGAGGGAAGCCAGCAGAGCTCGTCCTGGCTAGAGACTACAAGGCCGGACACTGGAGTCCGAGGCTGTGAGGGTTATAAGCCCAGCAGCAGAAAACCATCACACAGGGGACTTCAAGTCCTCTGGCCCAAGGAAGCCCGGAGGCTCAGCCACACGAGAGGGACTACTACTGCCCCGGAGGGGTGAGAAGCACGGAAGGCCCGAGTTGCCAGTCATACGGGTGAGAACAACACGGTACACTCAGAGACGTGGGCTACCACCACACTACAGCGGGATAGCCAAGAAAGAGAGAAGTCAGCACGGTAGGCCTACAAACTCCCCCTGACCAGCGGGATTTCCCAGTTGCTCTCAGACTGACCAGGCCTCCATTGTTAACCTGTGTTCCGGACGGATCTCTTAATGCCACCAACAGTAAAGACCCAGACTTGCATGACAGACTCCGTGTGGTTACTGCTGCTCCCGCACACCATCACCACCAACATCCCTATTTACTGCCCTGAGGCTATACTCTTCCCGTGGGGAGTTATACTATCCTCTGCTGCACCCACAACACCAGCCTCAGCGGTCTGCCCTGCAGCGGCGGTTCACTCTGACCGCAATCCACGGGTGGCGTAGTCACACATTTAACCACAAAACCCTATAAATAGACCGCCATTTGGGTTGACACCCTGAGCCACGGGACCGGGTCCCCGCCACGCAAGGACTACAACCCCCAGCATCCACAACGGGTCCGGTTCCGGGTATTCCCCTTGTCACACACGGCCCAGGGGGCGCGTCAACTTTGGCGTAGTCGGCAGGATTTTGTGCCCGCCACCAACGGGTACTGCGTGCCTGAAGAAAGACTGTAATACTTGCCTTGGTGGAGTTTCCCGCCATCCGCAGCCGTTTCCCGCCATCCGCAGCCATTTTCCCGCCATCGGGCGCCATTTCTGGGACGCCGCGGGGGAAGAAGAGGGGCGTGGACAACGAAAGCGCGCCCGAACTGGAGCTCCGCCTTACGCACGGACGCTGCGCAAGGTCCTGAAAGGAGCCGAGCGGACGCTGACGTCACCAGGACGCGACACAAGGTCCACAACCCCGACGGTCGCCTGCGGAGCCACAGCCTACAGAAGAAAAGCAACGGAAGGTAGGCCACGGTTGACTAGGGGGGAAGAAGATGTCGGAAGCGGAGGGGACTGTCACCGCCAGCGCGGCCGCTGCCGGAGTAATGCCGTTCACGATGCCTTATATCCCCGGAGCGGCCTGGTTGCCCCAGTACTCAGGGGAGTCGCATACCCTGAGCGACTTTAAAGAGAGACTGTATAGCCTATTTAAAGTATACCCCCTGACGGAGGAACAAAAAGTGAGCATACTGATAGGCCAGTTAACCGGCGCGGCCCAACGAGAAGTAAAGTCCTGGTCAGTCAGGGACAAGGGGACCGTGAAGGAGATTTTAGCCCGTCTAAAGGACACTTTTGATACCCGCACCTCAGCAGAGATCAAAAAGAGATTTTATGGGTGCAAGCAGCGGGCCCAAGACAGTATAAGAGACTATGCTTTGAATCTGCAGGAGGCCCTGAGAGCCATTAAGCAGGCAGACCCTGACAGTGTGAGGAATGCAGATAAACTGCTGACTGAACAATTCATTGAGGGTCTGCTGTCCAACACCCACCGAACCCAGTTACGCCTGATGGCCCTGCAGAACCCTGAGTTAGACTTTGCTAAGTTTAAGGACAGAGCCATCGGGGTACTCCGAGAACCCGCACCCGGTGGCGTTGCGGCCTCCAGGCGCCCTGCTATCACTTATCACCAGGAGGCGGCGCCCCAGTCAATAGAACCTGCAGGAGCCAATGCACAGGACATGAATGGTACCCCGCCTACAGACCTGCACCATCAGGTCCAAGAACTGACCAAAAGCGTTGCCGCACTAACCAGGACTGTGCAGTCGTTACAGGTATCCTCTCCAGGAAAGATCCAGCTGGCTACCAGTCCGGAGGATGTCCCATGGCGTCGACAGAAGAGGATCCCACCGTCCAGAGGGAAGCCAACGGACCGCTACGACCAGGATGGACAACCCATCTGCAGCCGCTGCAGCCAGCCAGGACATATTGCGAGGTACTGTAATTTAAACGGGCCCGATCTGGGGCAGAGGGCCAACCCCCAGGCATAAGATTATCAGCCCCGTTAAACTGGCGTGACAAGTATGTGGGGGGACGACCGGTCTTGCCTGTGGTAATGGATGTGGAGTGCACTGTTGGACACCGGGTCACAGGTAACCACCATCCGCTATGTACTTTTCAAGCGGTACTGGAATGACACGGATGTTACCCGGTACCCAGATAATGACTTGAGCATCATCGCCAGCAATGGTCAGCCCGTGCCGCAGGTGGGGTTCAAGGAGGTGACCATCAAAATTGGTAAAGTTGAACTGCCGGCGCAAGGACTGATTATTGTGGACATTGACTGTCGTGAAAGTCACCCTAAAATAACTTTGGGTACTAACGTTATTGAAAATTGTCTTTCAGATTATTGTCATATTGCAGCAGGTTGCAATGAATGCCAGCTCCAACCAGCAGCGTTTCTTACAAAAGGAGATTAGAGCCCTGATGAAGCGGCAACAGGTAGAACTGTTTGGTGGTGAGATTGGTAGCGTAAGAATGAGTGACCCGTTCCCTATCGCCATGCCCCCAAAAAGCGAAATGATGATCTGGTGCCGGACTGCAATCGGGTTAAGAGGTAGAGACTACCAAGCTATGGTAGAACCCGTTTACTCAGACAGTAGGCCCACCATTTTGACAGCACGGGGGGTGGTTGATGTCCGCCATGGGAGGGTACCAGTCCGCATCCTAAACATTGGGGAAAGAGAAGTATACTTGCTCCGGTATGCTACTCTAGTCAAATTGTTCACCGTTAACTAGAACTCTGTAAAGGCCGTGGAACCCTTGCCTCCATCTCAACCAGAGGAGGGTAACGGCTCCAAGAAACAAATGGAGGACTGGTGTCAGAAACTGCATGTGGGCACCGACTCCACTCCCTTACACCAAAAACAGGGAGTCTACCGGGTGGTTCAGGAGTATGAAAGAGTCTTTAGCAAACACCCGCTAGACTTTGGGCAAGTAAAGGGGGTAGAACACCAAATCCCCACAGGAGACCATCCGCCCATAAAAGAGAGATACCTGCCTGTACCCCCTGCACACTATCAGAATGCCAAGGGTATGTTACGCGAAATGAAGGAGGCTGGGGTGATCAGGGATAGCTGTAGCCCCTGGGCAGCTCCTCTAGTTCTGGTAAAAAAGAAAGATGGCATGATGAGGATGTGTGTAGATTATAGAAAGGTCAACAGAATAACACACAAAGATGCGTACCCGTTACCTAGGATAGAGGAGTCTTTGGCTGCATTAAAATCTGCCAACTTCTTCTCTACTTTGGATCTCACTAGCGGGTACTGGCAGGTTCCTGTAGCAGAGTCAGACAAGGAGAAGACCACCTTCACCACCCCGATGGGTCTCAGTGAATTCAACTGTATGCCGATCGGACTCTGCAACGCACCAGGGACCTTCCAGAGGCTGATGGAGTGCTGTCTGGGGCACAAAAATTTCGAGACGGTCCTACTCTACCTGGATGATGTCATCGTGTATTCCAAGACCTATGAGGACCATCTAAAGCACCTGGCAGAGGTGTTCGATGCCCTGGCAGGCTTCGGCCTAAAGGTAAAACCCTCCAAGTGTTATCTACTGAAGCCAAAAGTACAGTACCTGGGACACGTGGTGAGTGCTGACGTAGTAGCCCCAGACCCTGACAAGATCACGGTGATTAGGGACTGGCCAAGACCCTCCAGCATAAAGGAAGTGTGGCAGTTCCTCGGGTTGGTAGGCTACTACCGAAGATTCATCTCCGGGTTCACCAAAATGGCAGCCCCTATGCAGGACCTCCTGTTAGGTCAGTCAAAGACTAAAAGTCAGAAGCCGCCCTTTAAGTGGGACAAGCTGGAGGAGGAGTCTTTCCGCCAGCTGAAGATGGCCCTCACGGGGGATGAGATCCTGGCCTACCCTGATTACGGCCAGCCTTTTATCCTCCACACCAACGCCAGTAACGTGGGGCTAAGAGCCATACTGTCCCAGATCCAGCAGGGCAGAGAATGGGTAATTGCTTATGCTAGCTGAAAGCTGAGACCCACAGAGAGAAATCCTGAGAATTATAGCTCCTTCAAGCTAGATTTCCTGGCAGTGGTGTGGGCGGTCACCGAACGCTTCAAGCATTTTCTGGCTTCTTCTAAATTCACTGTGTACACTGACAACAACCCGTTGACACACCTGGACACTACAAGATTTGGTGCCCTAGAGCAGAGATGGATGGCCCGGCTGTCCAATTATGAATTTACCATCAAATACCGGACAGGGCGCGCAAATGCCAACGCAGATGCATTGTCCAGAATGCCTCACTTGCAGGACGGGGGAGAGGATCCAGAAGAACTGGAAGAAATTGAACTCCCTGCATTCCACCGTCATGGGGTCACCCAGTGTTCCCACTGCATAAAGGAGAAGTGCTCTGCCACCGCTATGTTCAATCCCTTACCCCACCACAGCTGGGCATAGACACCAGATAGTGACCCCGCAGTCCACCAGGTGAAAGAAATGCTGACCCAGGCTGATGCCCACCTTGATCCGGATGCTCCAGAAGAGACCAAACAGCTGTGGAAGGAGAGGAGCAAGCTGTTTCTCTACGAGGTGAGGCTGTGCCGCAGAACCGTCAACTCTCGAACACACGAGCTGACCTGGCGGGTAGTGGTCCCAAGGCGGGATGCAGCTATGGTCCTAGAAGCATACCATGACGGAGCAGGGCACTTTGGATGGAAGAAGCTGGAGTTCCTGTTGCGTGAGCGGTTCTTCTGGGTAGGAATGAGAGGGGCTATAGAGAGATGGTGCAGAGACTGTGGCCCGTGCAACCTAAGGAGGAAGGACCACGCCAGCCCGAAGACTCCCCTGCAGCCCATCATCACAAAGCAGCCCCCGGAGCTGGTGGCCCTGGATCACGTAAAGCTGGCTCCAAGCAGATCGGGATATGTCTACGCCCTCACAATCGTAGATCACTACTCCCGGTTCCTAGTGGTGGTCCCTGTCAAAGACCTAACAGCTCAGACGGCCGCCAGAACCTTTCAGCAGCATTTCTGCCGCCCTCACGGGTATCCAGAGCAAGTGTTGACTGATCAAGGCCCAGCGTTCGAAGCTGAAGTCTTCCAGGAATTCTGCAACCTGTATGGCTGCAAGAAGATAAGGACAACGCCTTACCACCCCCAAACCAACGGGATGTGTGAGAAAATGAATTAGGTAGTAATAGACCTGCTCAAGACGTTGCCCCTGGAGGAACGCAGCCTGTGGCCTGAGAAACTGCCGGATCTGGTGGACTTGTATAACCATATCCCAGTGGGCTCTACCAACTGCACCCTAGCTTACCTAATGAGAGAAAGACCTGGTAAGCTGCCAATTGACCTGGAGATGGGAGTCCTGACACCCGAGGACACCTCACCAGAAGCAGACTGGGACACAGAACGACAGCAGCAGTACCGGAAAGTACAGGAGAGTGTGGAGCAAAGTCTGTCTCAAGCAAGGGAGAGGCAAGAGAGTAACTACAACCAGCATGCTCCTGCTGCTCCCCTGGCACCTGGAGAGCAGGTCTTGAAGAGGAAGAGATGGTTCCACAAGTTGGATGACCAGTGGGAGGAAGACCCGTACACCGTACTGCCCTCAAGCCATGAAAACCCAAAGGTATGTGTCATCAGTAAGGATGGAGGAGAGACCACAGCCACTGTCTCCAGAGACCACCTGAAGAAGTGTCCCGAACAGCTGCAAAGTGCTGATGAAGACCAAGATAGCCCTCAACCCGCAGAGGAAAGGGAAGAAATGGTCAGTACAGTGCTCAGAGAATTTCCCCGGTCATGGACACAAATCAACAACGCTATAGTGGTACCCGTCCTTACCTTTCTCCAGCCAGCCCCTCAAGGGCCTGCAGAAGAGCAAGTAGTGTTGGAAGAGCAAGTGGCCCCGGAGGCAGAAGAAAACATACCAGCAGCTCAGGAGAACCAACCCTCTGCTGGTAGTGAACCTGCCATGCCCATGGTGAGCCAAAGAGTACGCAGAAAGCTGCCCAACCTACCCGTAACATCTGCAAACACCTCTAGTGCAGACACGAGCACACCCAGTACTCAGGGGGTGGAAACAGGGGACCCGAATAGAGTACCACCAGACAGTCGGTTACGTAGGTCCACCAGGAGCACTAAAGGTCAAATGCCCGCTCGCTGGAGAATCTGAATGCAAAGTATATATCTACCTGTATATTGCAAATGTTTTATGTTTTTTGCCTGGTTACTAATTATGTTTTTCTAGTTACCCGACAGGGTTCATGGACTAACAGGTTATGGACAATGAATAACCGGAACTGTACCTTGTACATAGTTGCACCTGGTAAGGTGCCCTCTTTTGAAGACGACCACAGAACACAAAACCCGTGGAGGTGGCTGAAGACGTGGTCCAGCTCCGGATCATCAAAGCCCTGGAGCCACCCCAGGGCCTACGTGGAGGGCTTGGGACGGGTCCCTCAAAGTGCATCTTGGGTGACAAGGACACCTGGTTACGGGAGCGCCGTGACCCAAAAAGACTAAACTTCTTGTATATATGTTACTGTATTGTTGTTACCTGTTGTGTTTTTGCAAAATGTGTTTAGTCCCAGAGTACTAAATTTCACTAGGGGGGAATGTGGCACCCTAGGTCTGGTCACCACAGTGGCAGCAATGTCATGTCTGAGAGCAGGTGGGAGGTTCCCTAGTTGGGCAAAATTAGCATGCAGCACCTCCTGCCTCAGTCCAGGGAGGGGAGAAATCTACCCTTTATAAACTGTATCTGGGGCGGGGTTAGACACTGAAGTTCCAGACAAGTTGCAGATAGGGACAGGTCAGCAGCAGGCTGAGGAGTCCCTGTAGGCGGAGGAGGAACACGAGGCCAGGAGGGGAGCCAGCAGAGCTCGTCCTGGCTAGAGACTACAAGGCCGGACACTGGAGTCCGAGGCTGTGAGGTTTATAAGCCCAGCAGCAGAAAACCATCACACAGGGGACTTCAAGTCCTCTGGCCCAAGGAAGCCCGGAGGCTCAGCCACACGAGAGGGACCACTACTGCCCCGGAGGGGTGAGAAGCACGGAAGGCCCGAGTCGCCAGTCATACTGGTGAGAACAACACGGTACACTCAGAGACGTGGGCTACCACCACACTACAGCGGGATAGCCAAGAAAGAGTGAAGTCAGCACGGTAGGCTTAAAAACTCCCCCTGACCAGCGGGATTTCCCAGTTGCTCTCAGACTGACCAGGCCTCCATTGTTAACCTGTATTCCGGACGGGTCTCTTAATACCACCAACAGTAAAGACCCTGACTTGCATGACAGACTCCGTGTGGTTACTGCTGCTCCCACACACCATCACCACCAACATCCCTATTTACTGCCCTGAGGCTATACTCTTACCGTCGGGAGTTATACTATCCTCTGCTGCGCCCACAACACCAGCCTCAGCGGTCTGCCCTGCAGCGGTGGTTCACTCTGACTGCAATCCACGGGTGGCGTAGTCGGACATTTAACCACAAAACCCTATAAATAGACCGCCATTTGGGTTGACACCCTGAGCCACGGGACCGGGTCCCCGCCACGCAAGGACTACGACCCCCAGCATCCACAACGGGTCCGGTTCCGGGTATTCCCCTTGTCACACACAGCCCAGGGGGCGCGTCATATATATATATATATAATTTTTACCCTCGAATACACGTGAGTGCCGGGATTTGTTCACCTTGCTTGTAATCTCTCCACGTGCACCACTATTACTAACGAGGACTACGGAGTGCCGACTATTTCTCTGTATTTGTATATACCTGTTAAATGCCACTGTCACGCATAACAGTGGTAGTTGAAAAGCTTTAACATGGCGCTGTCGGTTCTGACAACCATCGGCAACGTGATCCATGAGTACAGTTGGGTCACCTTGGTAGTCGAAGAGCCTACCCAAGAACCACACGCCTGTCAAGCTATAAACGAGTCAAATTTCACAATACATTATAGTATTGCAGTGTATTCTACAAGCGATCACAGGTTTAAGAAATATATAAAAAGTAAAATGAATATAACTTTAAATCTGTAAAAATGAAAAAAAAAATTATATAAATGTGAATGTATCATTTTCAAAGTCATGAAAATACAGAAAAATCTTTAAATGAGAAGGTGTGTCCAAACTTTTGGTCTGTACTAATATATATATATAGTAAAATGAAAGGCGCTACAACTTGTGCCACAGAAAGGGGAAAAAAAACAAAAAACCGCGAGACTAGTACAGCTGTTGAAGGGTAAAGAATAGTGTTGAGCCACCCCCGTAGTGTTCGAGTTCGGTTCGGTTCGTCGAACACCCGTGTGTTCGCCGAACTGTTCGTCGAACACCTTCGAACACCGTTAAAACCAATGGCAGGCAAACAAAAACACATAGAAACACATAGAAAACACCTTCAAAGGTGTCCAAAAGCTGACAAACTGCTCAGAAGACATAACTAACACATGGAAAAGTGACAAGTACATATAGTCATGCGAAAATAAAAGAGGTGGAGGAGTAAAAGGAGGGGGAGACACAGATATAGGCATGTCATGCCCTTCTAAAATCCAAAAAGTGAGAAGCCGACACGGCCAGTCCGCTCCTGCCCGTGCCACCTCCGTGTCGCCGGGTTTGTGCCAGAGCCGCGGTGAACCCTGACGGCCAGCCCCCCTCTCCCAATACTGGTGCCTGTCCGCTGGTGGGTCGAGCGAGCCCCCCTGTGGTGGAGGCAGCTCTAAGCTTTTTAATTTAAATTGTCTCTCTAATTTGAATGAATACACTTTAAATCCATTTACAAGGATCTATTGGAGGGCAAGTCTCATGCCAGCAGCCGCGGTAATTCCAGCTCAAGTAGCGTCCACTAAAGCTGCTGCAGTTAAAAAGCTTTTATAAGGATCGAGCTCGGCTGTCCACCGCAAGGCATCCTACTGCCAGTCCCAGCCCCTATGCCTTGGGGTGCCTCCTGATGCTCTTCACTAAGTATCCCATGGTCCCGAAGCATTTCCTTTGAAAAAATTAAGTGTCTAAACTACAGGTGGTGCAGCTTGCTTAACAGCCGGGATAATCCGCTGACTAGCAGACACTGCTACTAGGCACAAAGTATTTCCTGGGCTAGATGCAGTTAAAAATTTGTAATTAGATACTCTCGTTGGATGCTGAGAAAGCATTCCATAGAGTCTCCTGGCACGCCATATATGATTCTCTTAAAAAGCTTGGGGTAGGGGTCTAGGGGACCCTTTTATAGCCAAAATCACGGCCCTGTATCGCAATACGTCACCTAGGCTGAAGATAAATGGAACTGTAGCACCCTGAGGGCTCGGTTGCTACAGACGTATTGCACCTCACCCAGAGGTGTGATATCTCACTCTCAGGTAAGGATGGAGTGTGGATCAGGACCCGACACCTGCATGCATTACACCACATTGCCGTGGGGCAGGGCGACCAATATGCCCCTGAGATGGGCACGACAGTCCCTGTCCCTGGCTGGAGTGGGGGGAGGGAACACTGAGGAAGGGGAACCCTGTAGTGCAGGAGCAGGGAGGAAGCAGTTCCTGGGTGCATTGAGAAGGGAGTATAAAAGGTGGGCACCATCTTAGTTCAGTGCAGAGAATTCTGAGCAGAAGTGGCAGGGAGCAGGGGCTCTGCATGAGCTCTGCTCCGGAGGCGGGCCTAGAAACAGAGGCCCAGGCCTGGAAGAGGGAGAAGGAAGGAAGAGGAGCGGAGAAGGCTCCAGGAACGAGGAATGAAGGGATCCCAGGGGTGCGGACGGGCGAGTCGCCACCGCACGCCCGAATCCACCTGCGTGGAGGGGTCAGGCCAAAGGGGGAGACCGGTCCCCGAACTAGTGGAGGCAGGAAACGACCCTCAGCTAGAAACCGGAGGCTCTGACATTTTATGTGGCGCAGCCCCTCGCTACACCCGCTAGGAAGGCACCACATAGGGTCAGGGAAACTGGCGCCAAGTTTACCAAGAGGAGGCCCGAGGCAGCCGGACAGAAGTGTTGGTAAGAAAGGCCAGACAAAGGACACACAAAGGGGGTCCTGTGAAGTGCTCCAAAGTTATCTGGGAGTTGTCTGAGCCCCTCACCTGGTGAGCACAGTACGACGTGGGCAGCCGTTACCTGCAGACGTGGTCTGGATAATAAGAACTGTGAGTAAAGGCCCTGAACTGCATCACTGACTCCGTGTCGTTACTGCTGCTGCCCTGCACCATCACCCCCATCCTCCGCATACACTGCCCTGAGGCTATACTCCTCCCGTGGGGAGTTATGCTACGCTCTGCTGCACCCGCAACACCAGCCTCAGCGGTCTGCCCTGTAGCGGCGGTTCACTCTGACCGCAATCCACGGGTGGCGTAGTCGGACATTTAAACATCAAAACCACATAAATAGTTCCGCCACTGGTTTGACCGCCCTGAGCCACGGAACCGGGTCGCCGCCACGAAGACTACAACCACCAGCATCCACCAAAAAGGGTCCGGCTCCGGGTGTCCCAAGGCCCAGGGGGTGCATCAGAACATTTTCATCACCTTTCACAATCACCAATGGGACAAGGCAGTGATGTCCTCTGTCCCCTCTCTTATACATCCTAGTGACGGAGCACCTGCTCTCATCAATTCGCCATAACCCCAATATTAGGTGGATTGAGGTGGGAGGCACCGAGTACAAGTGCTCTCTATTTGCTGATGATGTCCTAGTATATATCACTCAATCACATATATCCATCCATGCTGTTATGGCTGAAATAGATCACTTTGTTACATGGTAAAATTTTAAAATCAATGCAGCGAAGTCTGAGGCCCTCGATGTCTCCCTCCCCAAATCCATATAGGATTCCATCCAGTCCAACTTTCCCTTTGCCTGGCCCTCACAGGGTATCAAATACTTAGGAATTCCTATTCATAGAGACCTCTCCCATCTATGTTATCTTAATTTTGGGCCCTTTATGGAACAACTCCATACAGACCACGGTTGGCAAGTTTAACTGTAAGATTCACTACGTGAACCACTGGTGTTTTGTGGAAAAGCACATGTACACTGCGTTCCAAATTATTATGCAAAAAGTGTTTAGGAGTGATAAGGGAAGAATTTGTTTGTTTGTCAGTTAAACTCATTGATGGTGATGTGTGTCAGGGCTCTTTATATCACTGTAAGCAATTGCAGACACCTGTGCTAATTAGTTTGGCAGGTGTGTCCAATGAAAGGCAAGACTACTTAAGAAGGCTCTCTCACATTATTAAGCAGCCTACATTTTCTGCCAAAATGGGAAAGAAAAAGGATGTGTCGGCTGCTGAGAAGCAACAAATTGTGGAGTGTTTAGGTCAAGGCATGACTACAATCAACATTGTGCGATGATCAGGATGAAGTGTCTTGGCAATCAAGAAGTATGTAGCTGATTCACAGTACACACGTGTGCGTGCTGATAAGGGCAAATTGAGGACTCTTTCCTACAGGCAATTACGTCAGGTTGAAAGAGCAGCGGCAAAAAAGCCTTGTCATAGCAGCAGACAAGTTTTTGAAGCTGCTTGTGCCTCCAACGTCCCCCGAACAACAAGATGCAGGGTCCTTCAGAGGTTTGCAGCTGTGCATGCGCCATCCTGTCGACCTCCTCTATCCACTTCACACAAGCAGAAACGGCTCCAGTGGGCCAAACATTACATGAAGACTGATTTCAAAACTGTTTTCTTCACGGATGAGTGCCGTGCAGCGCTCGATGGTCCAGATGGATGGAGTGGAGGATGGCTGGTTGATGGACACCCCACGCAAACACGGCTACAGCGCCAACAAGGAGGAGGTGGAGTAATGTTTTGGGCTGGAATCATGGGGAGAGAGATTGTCGGCCCCTTTAGGATCCCTGAAGGCGCTAAAGATGAACTCCATAATGTATGTGGATTTTCTCAAACAGCACTTCCTGCCATGGTTCAAGAAGAAGAACCGTGTATTTCACAGCAAGATCATTTTTCTGCATGATAATGCACCATCTCATGCTGCACATAAAACATCTGCATCTCTGGCTGATATGGGCATAAAAGGGGACAAACTTATGGTGTGACCCCCATGCTCCCCTGACCTCTACCCCATTCAGAACCTTTGGAGCATCATTAAAAGGAGTGTCTATGATGGCGGGAGGCAGTTCACATCTAAGCAACAGCTCTGGGAGGGTATTCTGTCCTCATGCAAAACAATTGAAGCAGAAACCATCCAAAACCTGACAAATTCAATGGACGAGAGAGTTCAGAAGCTCCTTTCGAACAAGGGGTCCTATGTGAAAATGTAACATCACCTAGAATAAAGTTTTGAGTTGAAAACTGTTTGATTTCAGTTTCTAACAACCTGCTAATGCTTATAATTTCAAAAATGACCATTTTTTTGGTCTTTATTAAAATGAAAAGGTTGATCGAAAAGTTTGGGGGATCTAAGAGTGTGGCAACCCAGTAGTCATGATTACTTCGAATTCTGACAATATGAGGGTCATGCTGCAGGTAGTGCAGCAAGAAGGCACTTATGTGCCTTGCGCATCTCGGAGCCCCAAAATTATTTTCCGGGCTAGATGCAGCTAAAAATTATTTTTAATTTTAAATCTGGTGAAGCTTTAGTATAGATGGCCTAATAGGATCAGTGCTGCACACTGCTACAAAGCCCAAATTATTTTCCAGTCAAGATACAGATAAACATGATTAGTAATTTGAAAGCTTAAAACGGTTGGTAGGGTGATTTTAACCAATCATCAAGCTTTTACTCTCCCCAGGATGACACAGGGGTAGAAAAGTCGTTTCGGATCCATGATTTGTTCATCTTTATGAACGTGAGTCTGTCTACATTATCAGTGGAGAGCCGCGTGCGCTTATCTGTCAGCACACCACCAGCAGCGCTGAACACACGTTCAGACAGAACGCTGGCTGCGGGGCATGACAAGATCTCCAAGGCGTAAGTGGCTAGCTCCGGCCATTTATCCAGATTGGAAGCCCAAAAAGAGCAAGGGTCCAGTGACACAGTCGTGGCTTCAATGTTTACTTGGAGATACTCCTGTACCATCGTCTCTAGGCGTTGACTATGTGTCAGACTTCTTGTCTCCTGTGGCCTTGCAAAGGATGGGCTAAAAAAGTGGTGAAATGATTCCGCAAAATTGATGTTACCAGCAGATACTGTGGTTCTGTTACGGTTTGAGTGCTGAACACTTGACGGTCCCACGGTTGGCAAGTTGGAACTGTGAGATTCACTACGTGCACCACTGGTATTTTGTGGAAAAGCACATGTAAGATTCTGCAACAGTCTCTGCTGATACTCCTGCATGCGTGCATCCCTTTCTATGGCAGGAATAATTTCTGCAAATTTACTTTTGTACCGGGGATCTAACAGTGTGGCAACCCAGTAGTCAGGATTATTTCTAATTCTCACAATTCGAGGGTCATGTTGCAGGTAGTGCAGCAAGAAGGCACTCATGTGTGTTGCGCATCCAGGAGCACCAAGTCCCTGTTGTGTTGGTGGCGAGGTAACAATCATGCTTCCTTCCTCTGTCCTCTCCCCCCAACCTCGCACAACAGAAATGTGATCAAGGTCTCCCTCATCTGATGAGTCTTCCATCAGTTCGTCCTCCACTTCTTCCTGGGCTCCTGCACCTTCCTCACTAGTTTGGCTGCTACCATGCGCCCTGGTAAAACCATCTCCCCCACCCTCACATGCCTGCCGCCTTGGTGCTGCCGACCGTCTGGACCTTGCAGATGTTAGCCCTTCCGCATACAACTCCTCCTCCTCTACTTCCTCCACCTCCTCTTGTGCCACCTCCTGACTCCGAATTCTGTTTAACATGTGCTCCAGCATGTAAATCACCGGAATAGTCATGCTGATAATGGCATCGTCAGCACTAAACATCTTCGTCGCCATTTCAAAACTGTGCAGAAGGGTGCATAGGTCCCTGATCTGAGACCACTCCTCCAGCGTGATTTGCCCCACCTCTGAATCTCGTTGGCCCAGGCTATACGTCAGAACGTATTGCACCAGGGCTTGTCGGTGCTGCCACAGTCGCTGCAACATCTGCAGAGTTGAATTCCACCGGGTAGGCACATTGCATTTTAGCCGGTGAAGTGGCAGGCCCAACGACTTCTGTAGAGATGTAAGTCGCTGAGCTGCGGGATGCGAACGGCGGAAGTGAGCACACAGCGACCGTGCCCTCTGCAGAAGGCCATCTAGTCTGGGATAGTGGGCTAAAAATTGCTGGACAACCAGGTTCAACACGTGAGCCATACAAGGCACGTGTGTGACATTGCCCCGGCGAAGGGCCGCACCCAGGTTTGCAGCATTGTCGCACACGGCCTTCCCTGGTTTCAGGTCCAGTGGAGACAACCATTCATGAAATTGGTTCTCCAGAGCTGACCACAACTCCTCAGCTGTGTGACTCACATTTCCCAGACATTTCAATGTAAAAACCGCCTGATGACGTTGAGCCCTACTGCCAGCATAGTAAGGAGGTGTGCAGGATCCCTTCTGCGCAGTTAGAAAGCTTGTGGCATGACCAGACAGGCTTTGGGTGCAGGTGGAAGACCGAGAGGAGGTTGAGGAGGCAGAATCAGTGGAGGAACTTTGACATAAAGAGGATTGACGCACAACTCGTGGGGACTGCAAGACTTGGACAGCAGCCCCTTGTCCTGCTGTCACCATAGTTACCCAGTGCCCAGTCAGCGACATGTAACGCCCCTGTCCATGCCTACTCGTCCAAGTGTCTGTGGTGAAATGCACCCTGTCACACACAGAGTTTCTCAAAGAAGCGGTGATGTTATGTGCGACATGCTGGTGGAGCGCAGGCACACCTTTCTTTGAGAAGTAGTGCCGACTGGGCATCTGGTACTGGGGCACTGCGACGGACATAAGGTCTCGAAAATCCTCTGTGTCCACCAGGCGGAAAGGCAGCATTTCTGTAGCCAAGAGCTTGCAGATGGTGAAATTCAACCTCTTAGCTTTCTCATGGCTAGGAGGAAATGGTCTTTTACTTGTCCACATCTGAGGGACCGAGGGCTGGCTATTGTGCTTAGATGGGGTTGATAAGGGTGTCCCCGGCAAACTGCCGGTCTGTGAGGAAGATGCAGGCGGACATGTTAGGTTGCCTTGATCCAAAGGTGGTGCTATCGATGTCGGACAGCGCTCAACACCAGCTGGTGTTACCACCTCCAAAGAAAATGATGACCTGCCAATCACGCTGGCTGTTGCGGGTAAAGAGGTGGCAGGTCTGCGCCCCAAAACAGGTGTGACTGCTGTCCCCCCAGTCACAGAGGATGAAGAGGCCGCGGATGCACAAGATATGGCAGACGGTGGTTGGCCCGGCCGGCTAGGCCGCATTGTAGCACACTGAGCTTCCCACTGCAACTTATGCTTCATGTCCATGTGCCGGTTCATGCATGAAGTACTCAAACTATGTATTTTTTGGCCTCTACTTAGCTTTTGCTGACAAATGTTACAGATAACACGAGTTGGGTCATCTTTATCGATCTGAAAAAATGCCCAGGCTATGCAAGGCTTAGCACCCATGCGACCTGAAGAGCCACCACGACTTGTGGTGAGAGGCAGAGTTGTGTTTGAGGATGCAGTTGTTGACGTGCTTCCAGTAATACGTCTCTGTCCAGGAAGGCGCAACCTGACCTCGTCGTCACTAGCATCTTCCTCCACCTCCTCTGCTGACCTCATCTCTTGGCTGACTGTGGGTTGACAGTAAGTGGGATCTCCGACCTCATCATCATCACCCTGTGCGTTATCACACCCGTCGTCCTCAGAGCCAACCTGTTCCTGCCCTGACAAAAAACTAAAGTTGTCGCTCCAATCAGGTATTTGAGTCTTATCATCGTCTTCCTCATTGTCTCCACCAACAGGAGTTACAGTTTGGGAATGAGGGTCTACATTATGGTCAGAACCTTCTGCGTCTGGTCCTGGATCCGACTCATAAAGATTCTGGGCATCAGTGCAGATCATTTCCTCGTCTGGATTCACAGAAGCGCTGGAGTCGACCTCTGATTCCCAGGCTATAGTATGAGTAAACAGCTCTGCAGACTCAACCATCTGTTCTACCTCATACTCAGACGGGCAGCTGGAGATTTGGGAGCTGTGAGGAAGCAAGTGCGATTTGGGTGACACCTTTGAGGACTGGAGTATTTGTGATGTTGAAGTTGATGTGGAGGAGAGCCCACTTAAAGGAGCACTTGATATCCGTTGAAGCACCTGCTGTTTTTGTGCCTCATCTGGAATTTGTAGCGATTGGCGTGGCCGTAAGAAAGGGATCTTATCACATTGTCCGCTAAAAGAAGTAGACATTTTAGTTTGGCTGGAAGATGGTCTTTCTTCTGCAGATGTTACTGTTGCTTTAACACCTACCCCACGGACACAACCTTTTTTCCCCTTCCCAACACGCCTATTCCCCTTTCCACCAGCAGCAGGCCTTTTTCCACTCATTTTGGTGGTTAACTAATTCACAACTCTGGAGTTGTTTGCACAAAAAAACAATGGATGGTAGCCGAGCAGAGCTGAGTGGCCAAACTGTGGTATTAGGCCAAAACTATTGGCTGGGTTAGATGCAGAAAAAAATTATTTTGAATTTGCAACCTGATGGAGGTCAGTATAGATGGATTAATAGAACAAGACCCACACACAGCTAGAAGCCCAATATTTTTTCAGAGGTAGATGCAGGAAAAAAATATATTCAGTTTGCAACCTGATGGAGGTCAGTATAGATGGACTAATACAACAAGTCCCACACACAGCTAGAAGCCAAAATATTTTTTCAGAGGTACTGTAGATGCAGATAAAAATTAGTTTTAATTTGCAACCTGATGGAGGTCAGTATAGATGGACTAATAGAGAAAGTCCGACACACTACTAGAAGGCCAAATATTTTTTCAGAGCTAGATGCAGAAAAAAATTATATTCAGTTTGCAACCTGATGGAGGTCAGGATAGATGGATTAATAGAACAAGACCCACACACAGCTAGAAGCCCAATATTTTTTCAGAGGTAGATGCAGAAAAAAATATATTCAGTTTGCAACCTGATGGAGGTCAGTATAGATGGACTAATACAACAAGTCCCACACACAGCTAGAAGCCCAATATTTTTTCAGAGGTAGATGCAGAAAAAAATATATTCAGTTTGCAACCTGATGGAGGTCAGTATAGATGGACTAATACAACAAGTCCCACACACAGCTAGAAGCCCAAATATTTTTTCAGAGGTACTGTAGATGCAGATAAAAATTAGTTTTAATTTGCAACCTGATGGAGGTCAGTATAGATGGACTAATAGAGAAAGTCCGACACACTACTAGAAGGCCAAATATTTTTTCAGAGCTAGATGCAGAAAAAAATTATATTCAGTTTGCAACCTGATGGAGGTCAGTATAGATGGACTAATAGAGAAAGTCCGACACACTACTAGAAGGCCAAATATTTTTTCAGAGCTAGATGCAGAAAAAAATTATATTCAGTTTGCAACCTGATGGAGGTCAGTATAGATGGATTAATAGAACAAGACCCACACACAGCTAGAAGCCCAATATTTTTTCAGAGGTAGATGCAGGAAAAAAATATATTCAGTTTGCAACCTGATGGAGGTCAGTATAGATGGACCAATACAACAAGTCCCACACACAGGTAGAAGCCCAAATATTTTTTCAGAGGTACTGTAGATGCAGATAAAAATTAGTTTTAATTTGCAACCTGATGGAAGTCAGTATAGATGGACTAATAGAATGATGCTATGCCCAAAAGATTTTACTTCACTAGGTGCAGTAAAAAAATTGGTATTCTATACACAGGTGGTATATCTTGCAACACAGATAGGCTACTCCACTGACTAACACACTCTGCAATAGGCCAAAAAGGATTAGCTTTGCTAGATTCAGCCAAATGCTGTGAAAAAAACTTGCACAGCACTGGCACAGACCTGCCTGGCAAAAACTGATAGGAACTGATGTAACCTAGTCCTGAAAAGGACTCCAATTACAATTAGTCTTTACTCCCACAACCTATCTATTTAAGAGCACAGACCTCCCTGATAAAAGTCGTAGGAAATGCTGTAACCTAGTCCTTAAAAGGACTGCAATCACAACTATTCCCTACTCCCAAGCTATCTGTAGATTTGTGCGAAAATTGGCTTGAAATTAACAAGGTATAGCGCACACAGCAACAGCGGTGCCGTCTAACACGCAGCTGCAGCAGTGAGAAAATGGTGGCGACGGGGAAAATGGCTTGGTCTTATAGGGCAAGGACATGTGACATACACTGCCAATGACACATGCCCTTGCTTGTGTGAAAAAAAGCACTTCGCTCCGTGTGTGCGCTGCTGACAGATTGCACCTCCCCACTGCAAATGCGGGAAAGAGAAAAAAAAATGGAGATCTTCATTGTTCCTGCAGAGATCCATCCCCTGCCCCTCCCCCCACCCCGCTGTACACTCAAACTGCGTATTAACATTAATTTTCATCATTACTGAGAAAAAATCCAGTTATGATTTTGGTGCACGAACAGTTATCGAACATAACCTCGAACAGCCGAATTTTTCTCAAATTGTTCGTGTTCGCCGAACGGCTCGAACACCGCCCAAAACAGCTCGAATTTGAGATTGGCGAACAGTTCGAGTAGAACAACGCTCATCTCTAGTAAAGAAGAAAAGAAAAAAAAAAAAAAGTGTTTTGTCCTTAACCCCTTAACAACATTTGACGTACTAATACGCGTCTGTGCCCTGGGACTTAAGAGCCAGACCCGTATTAGTACGTCATGGCGATCGCGTGCGCACACAGGCTGTGCGGGCGCGATCGCCGCCGGGTGTCAGCTGATTGTAACATCTGACACCCGATACTATGTGCAGGGCACGGTCCTGCACCGCTCTCAGCACATTAACCCCCGCGATGCTGCGATCGAAGTCGATCGCAGCATTGCGGTGGCAAGGGGAGGTGATCGCAGATACTCACCTCCTCTTCCGGCTTCCAGCGCTGACTGCCGTGGCTTCCAGGATGTTGCCATGACGACCCGATGTCGTCATGACAACATCCGGGCCACCAGACAGCAGGAAGATTTTTTGGACATGCGCATCTCCAAACAATCTTCTCCCTGTCCAGCGCTGACAGCCTGCATGACACAGGGATGGTGCTGCATTCCTGTGTCATGCAGGCGATCAGAGAAAAAAAAGTGAAAGTCCCACAGTGGGAGAAAGTAATAAAGTATTAAAACTATCAGAAAGTGAAAAAAAAAAAAATTGTAAAAATATAAAAAAAAAAAATAAAAAAAAGAATCCACCAAAAATAAAAATATAATGTACCCATCAATAAATATTATTATAAAAAAAAAACAAAAAAAACAATAAAAGTACACATATTTGGTATCGCCGCGTCCGGAACAACCTGACCTATAAAACTGTCCCACTAGTTAACCCCTTCAGTGAACACGGTAAAAAAAAAAAAATCGAAGCAAAAAACAATGCTTTATCACCATAACGCCAAACAAAAAATGGAATAACACGAGATCAAAAAGACAAATATAAATAAAAATGGTACCGCTGAAAATGTCATCTCGTCCCGCAAAAAACAAGCCGCAATACAGCTCCATCAGCTGAAAAATAAAAAAGTTATAGCTCTCAGAATAAAGCTATGCTAAAAAATAATTTTTTCTATAAAATTGCTTTTATTATGTAAAAGTGCAAAACATAGAAATACGATATAAATGTGGTACCGCTGTAAACGTACTGACCCGAAGAATAAAGCTGCCTTATCAATTTTACCACACGCGGAACAGAATAAAAAAAAAAAAACAATTCCTGAATTGTTGGTTTTTGTTTATTCTGCCTCCCAAAAATCTGAATAGAAAGCGATCAAAAAATGTCACGTGCCTGAAAATGGCAACAATAACAATGTCAACTCATCCCGCAAGAAACAAGCCGTCAAATGACTGTCTGCCAAAATCTGGAAAAATTAGAGCTCTTAAAATAGGGCGATGCAAAAACTAGATTTTACAAAAAATGCGTCTTTTAGTGTGTGACCGCTGTCAGTCATAAAAACCCCATATGATTCTGGTATCGCTGTAGTCTCACCGACCCGAAGAATAAGGTCGTCTAATCACTTATACCGCATGAGGAAAGGCGTAAAAAATAAACTCTCAGGTTAGGGTTGTGCTAGGGTTAGGGTTGTGCTAGGGTTAGGGTTGTGCTACGGTTAGGGTTGTGCTACGGTTAGGGTTGTTTTAGGGTTAGGGCTGGGGTTGGGGTTGTGATGGGTTGGGATTTTTTTCAAAAGTAAGAAAAAAAGATGACAATATGGCGACTAGTGTTGAGGGCAAGTGCTCGCTACTTGAGTTTGCATCGGGTGTTCTGGTATGCATTGAGTATCGTGGGTATTTGAGTGACATGCTCGAGTCTCCGCCCCATATGCTTCACGGCCCAAAAAACTTTGCGGGGATTGCCTGCCATGCACGAGCGATCCCCGCATGTTTTTTTTTGGATGTCTAATAACCGTGAAACATCCGGGCGGGGACACGAGCATGTCACTCGAGCACACGCAGTACATGGTGCATACCTGAGTACCCGATGCAAACTCAAGTAGCGAGCACTTGCGCTCAAGACTAATGACAACTTATTCAATATGATGACCTAATGTTATCAAATTCTGTGTCATACCTCTGGGTTCAAAATGTTCACTATACACCTTAATAAAATCCTTGAGGGGTATAGTTTCCAAAATGGGGTCACTTGTGGGGGAGCTACACTGTTTAGGCACATCAGGGGCTCTCCAAAAGCGATATGGTGTCCGCTAACACATTGAATGGAAAATCGGCTCAAATTGTTAGTGGACGCCATGTTGCGTTTGGGGAGCCCCTGTGTGCCCAAACATTGGAGCTCCCCCATAAGTGACCCCATTTTGGAAACTAGACCCCCCAAGGCACCTATCTAGATGCATAGTGAGCACTTGGAACCCTTAGGTGCTTCACAAATTGATTCGTAAAAATGGAAAAGTATTTTTTTTCCACTTTTTCATTTTTGCGAATCAATTTGTGAAGCACCTGGGGGTTCCAACTGCTCACTATGCATCTAGATAGGTGCCTTGGGGGGTCTAGTTTCCAAAATGGGGTCACTTGTGGGAAAGCTCCAATGTTTGGGCACACAGGGACTCTCCAAATGCAACATGGTGTCCGCTAACAAATTGTCGGCTCAAATTGTTAGCGGACACCATGTTGCGTTTGGAGAGCCCCTGTGTGCCCAAACATTGGAGCTCCCCCACAAGTGACCCCATCTTGGAAACTAGACCCCCCAAGGCACTTATCTAGATGCATAGTGAGCACTTGGAACCCCCAGGTGCTTCACAAATTGATTCATAAAAATGAAAAAGTGTTTTTTTTTTCACTTTTTCATTTTTACGAATCAATTTGTGAAGCACCTGGGGGTTCCAAGTGCTCACTATGCATCTAGATAGGTGCCTTGGGGGGTCTAGTTTCCAAAATGGGGTCACTTGTGGGGGAGCTCCAATGTTTGGGCACACAGGGGCTCTCCAAACGCAACATGGTGTCCGCTAACAAATTGAGCTGATTTTCCATTCAATTTGTTAGCGGACACCATGTTGCATTTGGAGAGTCCCTGTAAGTCCAAACATTGGAGCTCCCCCACAAGTGACCCCATTTTGGAAACTAGACCACTCAAGGCACCTATCTAGATGCATAGTGAGCACTTGGAACCCCCAGGTGCTTCACAAATTGAAGGAGGACTGTGGTGCTGGAGATCGCGGTATGTGTAAGCACTTACCGTATACCATCTCCAGTGCCATTAGGATGAGGGAAAGGGGAAAAGGTGAGGAGGAGTGTTTTTTTTTGTATGGATGGGGGAGCACAAGTGCCAGGATGGCGGACTATGATGGGGGCACAAATACCAGGATGGGGGAGCACATGCGCAGTCTGGCCCCAGACAGAAGAACGCATCCAGTCGTTCCAGGTGACAGGTAAGAGGAGTGTATAGCGCCGGAGATCGCGGTATGCGTAGACACAGAATGTATACCGCGATCTCTGGTGCCATATAGACTCTGCAAATGTGTCTTCACTAAAATGGCGTCAATATCACGCTATGCAGGTGCCATTTTAAAAAAGTATGTGTATATGTATATACATACCCTTTTTTTTTCTTGAAAAGTCAGTCAGTTATCCCCTTCATTTCCTTTTGGCAGAGTTTTGGGAAAGCTGGGTGAGCGCTCTACAACCTGTAACAGCTCCATGATGGTGGTGATCCCATGCACTGCCGGGGATAGTGATGAGCCCGAGGGGGGCAGAGCAGTCACTTGTGTCACATTACGCCCTCTCTGGACCTCATCTATCTATTTAGGGAAATAAGCACATTCCATATCCCCATAGGTGTAAAGGTTTTGGAGACTTGTCCGCAGTGCTCATACGTTCTCCCATACCAGCTTGTTACCCCCCATCGTCCTTGTGCTTGGAGGGCTTCCCAATGTCACATGTGGTCTCTTCCGTCAACAGCAGCACATTTTCCACGTGGCTCAATAGGCGTGCCGCTTGTTGTGCCAAATACCTAAGCGGACAAATATTTCCTGCTCTGTGTTTTGTATCTCATTTTACTGTAAACGGCCGGTCAGAAGGGGCGCTAACACCAGGGCTTAAAGAGCACTCGCCCAATTAGAACGCTCACACCCCAGCGTGCCACAGTGAGCCACGAGCCGTCCCGCTGTACATGTAACCCAGCAATGATCAAAATGTGCCCCTATTATGGTGCCAGGTGTTTACGGACGACTCCATGACTCAGGGCCAGTTACACTCTCCGCCTTCCCTCTCCTGAATGCTCGTAGTTGTAGTCTCACAAAAGTATAAGGCCCTGAATAAAATAAGGAAAGGGCCAATGACTGTGAGGGACTTGGTGGTGAGACCCTTAAGGGTTAATTAAAAGTGTGGGAAAGGTCTGTGGCTGCACGAAAGATTTGGGGGTGTGGTATGCAGATGGTCATACACATGGAGGAAAAGGCAGCAAAGAACAGTCACACAGCGTCTTACCTGAGAAGAAGAAACAAGATGTCAGGCTTGGAAGAGATTTTGAGGGAGAAAATTGCCCAGGAAGGAGTTGGCTGGTTGCAGGCATTCATAGATAACCCCCCTCACCCCCCGGAAGCCGTGTATGAAACACAGGATAACAGATTACAGCAGAGTCGTCCCAGATGGCGTGCAAGGCCTCCATCACGTCTTAGCCCAAGTCCAGGTCCATGTACAGGAAGACGCCGGGCTCGCATGAATGACACCAGTGGAAGTAGTTCATTTCAAAGAAAAGGACGTTCATCTACCATGACTGGACAGGAGAGAATTGCAGCTGAACCAGAGAATTGCGGTGAGCAGGACAATGTATTGCTGAAACAACACAGGGAACAGTTTATTGATATAGATAAGGGGGGAGCTGGTACACACAGCCAGAGAGAGGAGATAAGGGGGTGCAAGCTGCCTAGAGAACTCAAGGGAGGATGTGACAACAGGCAATGCAAGGTTAACTCCTTCAGGAATCATGCAGATGGAAAGTATTATACAAATGGATACAGAACAGATGTCAGGAAGAGAAGAATCAATAGGCAGAAGGGTGCCTTTCCACAAGTAGGAGCTATTTGATCAATAGTCAAGGCAGAGGTTGTGTTTCTGATCACACAACAAATAGAACTCGGTCCACATATAGATGTGGAGCTGAATATTATAAAAATGTGAATATTATATCGGGGAGGGATGATCGCGGGAGTTGCCGCTCTCATTGCATGAACGGAGATATTTCAGAAGCAGCGTCTTCTTCGGATCATTCTCTTGCAGGGTCCGGCAGAATTACGGAAAGGAAGGCACAGAGACGGAGTGTGATAAGGGGACATCGCAGTTACGGTAGAAGACGACATGAAGGGAAAAGAATTTCGCAGGTCAATAGCCGCTCATCCTCACGGTCTGGCACATTGCGAACGCAGGGATGATCGTTTTGCGGCACGGGGAGATGGAGCATCTGCACGGCCGGTGACGGGAGTTTCCACACAGAGAACAGAGCTGGATATACAACTCAGGAAGCCGGCCGGTGCAACATCAAGGACACAGATCAGGAGTCGTATGGAGGGTGAGTGTCCCATGCTACGGGCATGGTCCACACCACTTCAAACACAGAATACAAATAAAGATTTAGTTGCGGTTTTAAAAAATGTGATAACAAATTTGGAACAGGAAAGTGGGCAGTGTATCCCACCATTAGCACCGGGTGGGGAGTGTTCTCCTCAGCCCGAGGCGGATTCTATAACAGGAAAGTGGGCAGTGTATCCTACCATTAACACCGGGTGGGGAGTGTTCTCCTCAGCCTGGGGTAGATTCTATAACACAAGGTTTAATTTTCAGGGACTCCGTTTATTGCGGAGTAGCAACTTGGGGTACTCACATGGTCGGGGAAACAAGGGAGAAGATCAGGCGTTGTGAATATATTGATATTTGGTCTCTTGTTTCCGCTGATCAGGTTTCTATTGATAAAGAACGTTCTTTTGAAAGGAACAACAAAAAGGTTAAAGTGGCCAAGACATTCGGGAATTGGTTACAGGCTTTTCTTGTCTTGGCTCATGAGACCTGTCGGCTACAGCCGGAAAAAGGTCCTGAATTGATGGTTTACATGGATACCATATTTAGTGCACATAAATTACGCGGGGGATCGGCCTGGTGAAAATACGATGAGGAGTTCTGCCGACAAAGTCTAGTGAGATATGTTGGTTATACAATGAGGGACACTGCCGTTTTTATGCCACATGCAAATGTAAGCATGAATGCACAATATGTGGGGGAGCACATGCCGCAGTGCGGTGTTTCCGGTGATAAAAACAGAATACCAGAGTGGGTTCTGCCAGTGCAAATGAGATCACCAGTGAAAAAGGATGCTCTACTGTATTGGCTAGATCGGTATCACGAGACGGAGGAAGCAAAGGTCCTACAGGAGGGGTTTTGTGAGGGTTTTAGAATACCTTTTCAATTTTCAGCAGTGTCTCTGTTCAGTTCAAACTTAAAGTCAATTGAAGATAAAAAGGATATAGTTAAGGAGAAACTGATGAAGAGGTGGAGCTTGGCAGAATGGCTGTACCTTTTTCGGCTCTTCCAATTGAAAACCTGAGAGTGTCTCCTCTGGGTTTAGTACCAAAGAAGGAGCCTGGCAAGTACAGCCTCATTCATCATTTGTCATTTCCACAAGGGTTATACGTCAACGATGGTATATCAAAAGAAGAAGCAAGAGTGAGATATACATCTTTTGATAGGGCAATATTCTTGGTCAAACAAGCAGGTAAAGGCGCGTTATTAGCAAAGTCAGACAGTGAAGCAGCCTTTAGACTCTTGCCAATATATGTGGATTGTATACACTTACTTGGTTGCCATTTGGATGGAGAGTTTTTTGTAGATATGTGCCTACCAATGGGATGTTCTATATCTTGTTTTTATTTTGAAATGTTTAGTTGTTTTTTAGAATGGTTGCTGAAATGGGAGACTGGGTTATGTTCTTTGACGCAATATCTTGATGATTTTTGGTTCGTAGGCCCAGGTGATTTCAAGATTTGTCGCTACTTGTTACTTACTTTTCATAAGTTGATGAAGGCATTGGGTGCCCCTTTGTCAGAGGAGAAGACAGAGGGCCCAGTGAGTTGTTTGACTTTTTTAGGAATAGAGAACGGCACGGAGCAGTTTGTTTTGCGGTTGCCCATGGAAAAAGTTGAAAAATTGCAGTTTTGTGTGGATCAGGTTAGCAGTTCTAAAAAAGTTACGCTACACCAATTACAGGTTTTGTTAGGTTGGTTGAATTTCGCGTTTAAAGTGATACCAATGGGCAGAGTTTTTTCCAGAAGATTGTCTCTTGCAACCAGAGGCATTGGGCAAGCGCATCACTTTATTAGGGTGACTCGGAATATGAAGGATGATTTATTGGTCTGAAAAGAATTTCTGCGCACATTTAACGGCAGAATGTTATTTCAAGAGGAGGAGATCTCTAGTGATGATATGGGCTTATTCACGGATGCAAAAGGAGGTGATGGATTTGCAGCGATATTTGGTAATCAGTGGTGTAGTAAGCAATGGCCTCAACATTGGCATGATTGGGGTCTGATCAAGAATATTGCACTATTAGAATTATTCCCAATAGTGGTGGCTTTGGAAGTTTGGGGTAAGCAGTTTAGTAGTAAAAGGATTTGTTGCTGGACAGATAACATGGCGGTCGTATCAGCCATTAATTCACAAACGTCATCATCCCCACCGGTCTTAGCTTTGATAAGACACTTAGTGCTCAGGTGTCTGCAACAAAATATTTGGTTTAGAGACAAACATGTTCCGGGATCACAAAATGTTGTGGCTGATACTCTATCTCATTCTCAAATGCAGGTTTTTCGGGTACTTCATCCATCAGCGGATCCGGTGGGTTGTCATTGCCCTTATTTCTTGTGGAGCATAGTAGAGGGGAACTTGGCGATTTAGTCAGTAATTCTGTATCGGCTGATACGTGGCGAGGACACGAAAGAGCGTGGATGGATTGGTTAGTATGTTCAAACGGAAAAGCCCCGGATGAGCCCATGTTGGTAACTTTGGATTATTTAAGAGTTTTAAGACAGGTGGGTGCTTCGGCAAGCAAGGTGACAATGTGTTTATTTGGCATAGCTTTCTTTCTAAAATTGCATGATAAAAGGGATGTGACAAAATTTTTCGCAGTGCGACAAATAGTAAAAGGATGGCGCAAGGAGACAGTGGTTTTGGACAATCGACGCACTATATCATAAAATTTATTGGTTAAATGGATGCGTATTATGGTTGCTATTTGTAGGGACATGGAGTAGGTATCGCTATTTAGAGCAGCTTTCTCATTGGCATTTTTCGGAGAATTAAGGATTGGAGAGTTAGTTACACATTCAAAGAAATCTACAAACGGGCTGTTGGTCTTGGGTGTGGTAATTTCCGGGTAAATATTAAAAATATGCATCAGAGAATCTAAGACGGATGTGTTTGGGCGGGGCACTTGGTTATCTGTTAATGAGTTACAGACTGAGTTCTGCCCAGTAAAATCGATAAAGGAGTATATAGCGATCAGAGGTAAGGTAGTTTTTTTCTTATTACACTGGGAAAATACACCTATGACTCGTTACCAATTTTTAGCAGTTTTAAAAAAGGCCATTAGTGAACTAGGATTAGATCCCTCGGAATTTGCGACACACTCTTTTCGTATAGGCACAGCGACAACAGCAGAAGCTTGCGGTATGACATCAAATGAAGTCAAAACACTGGGTAGATGGAAATCGGATTGTTTTAGAAGATACATTCGTCCTGATTTAGTGATATAGATTTTATGTTTATGGTAAATGCCAAGTGTTTTTATAGTTGGCATAGCATTTTGACTCTATGTTTTTAGTTGTTTTTGTCTCTTTCAGTATCAGGTTTCGGTTTTTGTAATAGGACAATTTTTTTTATTTTTTGGGCGGAAAAAAGAGCAGATATACGTCCATTGGGCTTCGTTTTTTTGGAAAGGGGTCAGAGGTCTTTAATGGACACAGGTGCTGCCTATGGTGGTGCAATGCAGCCAACAGTTTGGAGGCAAGGTAATTTTGATAATTCACGCAGGGGGTAATGACCTGTGCAAGGTGAAGGTAGGACATTTATTATCCTTGATGAAGCAGGATTTGGACAGGTTTAAAGAATTCTTTTCAAGTGCAACGATAGTATGGTCAGAAATTGTACCTAGAATCAATTGGCGAGAGGCAAGGAGCGTAGCTGGTGTCGAGCAAGCAAGACGATTGTTGAATGTTAAGATTTCAAAACACGTTCAGGCTTTGGGCGGGGTGGCAGTAAGACACAGGGAGTTAGAAGGGGACAACAAGGATTTACTTAGGAGTGAAGGGGTTCATCTTAATGAGATTGGTATGGATATTTTTTTTTGTCAGGACTACAGGATGGATTGGTAAGGGCATTTTTATTTTCGGGTGGGGTTGGTCGGCATTCAATGTAGGTATACATTGCCTTCCGCCGTGGCGGTTCTTGTCAGTGCTCGATAAGTTTTATTCACAAGGCCCGCTGTAAACCAGCGGTTGTCCTTTGGTATTTTATTGTTGGTTAAAAAAGCAGAAAAAATGAGCATTGACGAGGAAGGTTTTTTGGCAATGTATGTACGGTGTTTTTTTGGTTAAATAAAAAAGCTGTGGCCAACCCACATAACCCAACATTGGTTTTATAGTATCTTTATTAAGGTGGCTCCTCAGGCCGCGGTCAATGTTTGGTTAATGCAGCCCCAGGACACTGGTAAGAAAAGGTATGGTGATGTGTTACACTCCTCGCAGTCTATTCTGTGCGCAATGTACGCTCTGGGCACTCTGTAATGTAGACCAAAGCAGCCAGACCTGCCCCATCCTCCAAACCATCAGACCCTCCGCTCGGAGAACACAGGTGATCTGGAAAACACGTTTTCACGCTCTGGCTGCGCTGACGTTCCCTGTAGGACGGATGTGTCACTAATCCACGAACTAATGGCAGTCTGTCATCCATCCGCACGCCCTGAAGTGACTCAGTCACTGGGAAAAGGAGCGTCCTCGGGGAACCGACAGCCGCGTGTAATACAGGCCTGGTGCTGCCACGCTCCTGCCCACAATAAATATCCACCGCTTCACTTCTAAAAATTGCAGCCGCTTTACCTGCCTACTAAAAAGGATGACTTTCTCGGCACTCCCCACTACTCCACCTAGCAGAAGAAGTCCAACTCAGCCACTCATGGAGGATCTGCATGCACCCATTAGAAACCCCCTTCAGTTTCGGAAGTAGACCCCCTTAAAGGGGTGGTCTCCTCATCATAAATGGTGCTTGTAAAAAAAACAACAACAAAAAAACAACTTTGCAATTTACCTCTTATAGAATTAAAAATCCCTTCTGTTCTTGAGAATGGAGAGGATTTTTAATTCTATATTGCACCGGCCACCTCTGCGGTCTATCAGCAGTGGCTGGTTTCCTAGGCAAAGAGCACAGTGCTTGCAACCTCCCTGATGTAGAGCTTGGTCCGGCTAGATCCGGTCGGCTTCAGTGATCCTGCATTTCTCCCATGCGTTGGGAGGAAAAACTGCACCCTGCAGCAGTCACAGAGAAAGCACAATTCAGACTAGTGGTGTGAACGTAGTGTAGGTCCAAAATGTCAGTCACTCAAGAGCAGACCGAGCCCCCCTGGCAAGTAGGGGGCTGGAGTCAGCAGACCAATGCTCGCCTGAAAATCAATCAGGAAAACAACCCTTAAAGAAGACCACGTGCCCAATAAGAGCAGGGACTGCCTTCATGAGACACCCCTTTAAATTCTAATAATTAGAGTGTCCTTGTCCATGATCCTTATCTCTTAGCCAAAGTGTACAGAAGTTACAAGCGTGTCTCTGGAGGACCCCTACCGGCCTGCCCTTACATAGATAATGCATTGGCTCAGTGTAATGCTTCTTTTCCCCTGCGGGGGTGCTGTAGGGAACTGAACGCTTACTGCCAGGTTTCCCTACAAATTACAGCTATTTTCTGGGATCTCCGTAATCAATAGTCATGGGGTCCTTCCAAGAAGTAGCTTGTCCAGATTTGTTATGCACTGGTCCACTGAAATGTGAAGGGAATCCATCAGGGGCTCTGGTCTGTTCATGTCTACAGTTCCAACCCAAAAAGAAAAATCCCTTTAACGATCAGCATGACCTACAGCTATTTTTTTGGCTTCATATTCTGATCCAAAACCCGTTAGTGAAAAAAAAAAAAAAAAAGATCCGCCTTCTGATCGCACAACGCAAAACGTAGGGGCACGGACCACCGTTCTCGACATTTCACTTGGAAATGTGCAAACGGAGATTACACTGAATGAAATTTCCTGCACAATGGAAACCGTCGGAGTGTTAATAATCGCCGCCCGTGGTTGGCTGAGACGGCAGAAAATATGAAGAGGCTGGAAGCTCGCTACTCAGCAGATTCACGTACCCCTCCCCCTCCTGGTTTATATACAGCGAGCTGGGCCTTCCAGTTTAGCTATACACTATATGTATGCAATTATACATGCATGCAATAAATTAATGAAGAGGTGCAGACTTTGGAATAAGTTTAGTGCATTTTAAGCTTCTCATGCACCAAAAATTGAAATCCTGAGGATGTGGGTACAATGAAACACAGAGACGGGCGACCTGCATCACCCCAGATACTAGAAACCGGCTGCTGGTTTAACAACCAGTTTGGTAGACTCAGGAATGCGATGGTCTGAGCAATGCGACATAGCTGACTATTTAGTAAGGTTGAAAGAAGACATTTTATCCAAGAGATGGGAGAGTGCATTAATAGAAAGGGAGTACGCGTAAACATTAAGAAATTTGCCAGTATTGTTACATCCCTGTGCCGTGAGTCCATGCCTCTTATATGGTAATACAGAAGCATCTGATTGACATGGTGCTGTCCTCCAGCCTGGGAACCAGAAGTTCTCCCAGCTCCTTCTCTACAAGTGACACTCCCAGCTCCTTCTCTACAAGTGACTCTCCCAGCTCCTTCTCTAAAACTTATGGGGGTCACAATTTATTGGTAGCCAGATATGCAACTTTACATTTCGGCTGGGGCTAGACGGCGACGTTTGTTTTTCTTGTTATCATGCGACTATTTAAGTACTGAAGAAAAACAAGAACAAAACTGCCCTAAAAATGTAAAAAAAGAGAATACCTTCTATGAACTGGGGCTCCGAACTGAACTGCATATTCTCAATGAGGCCGCACTAGCGCTTTATAAAGTAGTAGTATTATCCATGAGAGTCCAGGCCTCATGAAAAATATCCTGGCAGCTTTAGAAGCTGCTAATTGACATTGTGCTGTTATTTAGTCTGATCTACAAGAAGACCCAGATTCTTCTCTACCAGGGACTCTCCTAGTTTGTTTTTCTGTATAGTACATATGGTGCACACATTTATAACTAGATTGAGAACTTTACACTTAAGCTGGGACTAAAAACCATTTGTGCATGTGATAGGTGACGAGTTTTGCAAAAAGTATGTTAGTGCTGTGCGTTTGCTTTCAAAATAAATAAAAGGTTTCATGCAAGGCATAGCCTCATACGACTTGCATGGAAGTCTATGGCAAGGGAATTGATAGGAAATCGAACACTTTTGGAAACCTTTGCAACTTTGTCTTTGTGGCGGTAGTTCCCAGGTTGCAATGAGACACCAAAGGAAATTACATGCAGTGTGGTAATGCCCTAACTTTATGCTGCACAGCTTGGTGTTAACTGCAGAAACAGCACTACTACTCCCATCTTCTGCACGATTACTAAATAACAGCGGATTCAGCACTGAACTTTGATCCCCGGTCATACTCCATTCAGAGTAGCAATCACCACAACTTTCTGGGTGCGGCCTTTAAAATTTATTACCCATCCATAGAATAAAGGATTGGGGCCACCATCTAATCCTAAGAAAAGGGGCTCTGAAATGCAGCCGTGCCAGCGTTCTACCCCTCCATTCACAGTTTATGGGAACATCAGCTGCACAAACGTCTCTGCTGATTTGCTACAATGTGTCAGTCTGAGGTCCAGGCTGTTTAGTTCAGAGTATTGGCTACAACATTTGTATCAGCTTTTCAGATATACGCAGGTTTACTGCCTGGGAATGTAAGCAAGAATGTTTTCATTCACTGACAACAACAAGAGATCTTAAGACTGGAGTGTTAAAACCAAGGTTTTTTTTTTTTATATATATAAAGTTGCAGAAGTTTTAAATTTGCAGATAGCGCAATTTTTACTTAAAACTGGAAATCCCCTTTAATGTCGACGAGAGCCACAATAACATTCATTCAGCAACAGGAATTTTTTGCAGCAAAAAAAAAAAAGAAAAAAGCCCAGTGAACATCTCCAGCCGAGTACAGAGCCATAGTGCGGATTTATAGTCTGTGCTGCCTTTGTAAAGAATTGCAGCTTCAGCCGCTATGATGAAGCCTCCTCTGATGTCTACCTGACAGTGCTAATCACGGCGTACTGCGGTCACCGCGAAGAGGGTTCAGCACTTTCCAGGTAGATCAGGAGCACCTGTCGAGACCCCGCTGGTGTGTGTTCCTCTCCTTGGTAAGTTCTCCCACTGTGTCTCCTCCTGACTGTGTGTGGTATGAACGTGGTGTAAGGCCGGGTCCCACTGGATAAACGCAGTATAAGAGATACAGGTGGCGACTCCGCTCCGTCCGTATCCCCCTGGGATCCACTAAGTAGAGATGAGCGGTGTTCGACTAGAACTGTTCGCCAATCTCAAATTCGAGCTGTTTTGGGCGGTGTTCGAGTTGTTCGACGAACCCGAACGATTTGCAAAAAATTCGGCTGTTCGAGGTTATGTTCGATAACTGTTCGTGCACCAAAAGCGTGTCCTGCATGTCTGGCGCTATTTAGAGCACCAATCATGCAGGGATTGTCTGCCACTCACTGTAATGCCACAGCCATGGTGGTTGTGGCATTACAGTGATTGCCCAAATCGATGGGAACAGTGCTCACAGTGAAACATGAAAAGCCGGCAATTCAGCAGCGGCATACACCGGTACCCCACAATTTAGAACCGAAAGAATAGAGCTTCACACATAGATTAGATAGATAGAAACATGTCAGCCACATATATATGAAGTACAGTGACAGTGTTGCTTACTGTACTTGTCATTTAGTGTAAAGGATTTATCAAAAAAAATAATAGTGTTTTCATGCACCGTCTCTTTAAAAAAGCCGGCCCGCAATTCAGCAGCGGTACCCGACAATTTGGAATAGAAAGAATAGAGAATCACACATAGATTAGATAGATAGAAACATGTCAGTCACATATATATGAAGTACAGTGACAGTGTTGCTTACTGTACTTGTCATTTAGTGTAAAGGTTTTATTAAAAAAAATAATAGTGTTTTCGTGCACCGTCTCTTTAAAAAAGCCGGCCGGCAATTCAGCATCTGTACTCGACAATTTAGAATAGAAGGAATAGAGCATCACACATAGATTAGATAGATAGAAACATGTCAGTCACATATATAAGAAGTACAGTGATAGTGTTGATTACTGTACTTGTCATTTAGTGTTAAAATAAAGGATTTATTAAAAAAAAAATGGCGTGGGGTTCCCCGTAATTTTAGGCTCTAGCGGAGGTTAAGCAGACGGCTGGGGCAGATGTTTGAAGCCTGGGAAGGGGGTAATACCCACGGAGCTTCCCAGGCTACTAATATCAGCCCCCAGCGGAATACTTAGCCTTTACTAGCTATTAAAATGGGGGACCCCCCCCAAAAAAAAATGACGTGGGGTCCCCCCTATTTTAATAGCTAGCAAAGGCTAGACAGACAGCTGGGGGCTGATATTAATAGCCCAGGAAGGGTGCCATGAATATTGGCCCCCTCCCAGGCTAGAAACACCAGCCGTCAGCCGCCCCAGAAATGGCGCATCCATAGGATGCGCCAATTCTGGCACTTAGCCTCGCTCTTCCCACTGCCCTGTAGTGGTGGCAGTGGGGTAATAGGGCTGGGGTTGATGTCAGCTTATAATGCCAGCTGACATCAAGCCCAGGTTAGTAATGGAGAGGCGTCTATAAGACACCCCCATTACTAACCCCATAGTCAAAGTTAAAAGAAAACACAAACACCCAGAATAAAGTCCTTTAATTGAAATAAAGACACAATCCTTTATTGTTCTAAATTAAACCATACTTACCACCACGCCCATTCCAGCTGAAGCCAACGATCTCCTGCAATAAAAGTAAAATAATAAAGCAACCTCATCCTTACCTTTCCATGGTTCCCAGGACAGCTTCAACTCTGCTACATCGAGATGACAGGCTGGACCGCAGCAGAACGCTGCCATCCAGCCTGTCATCCCGCAGACACTGAGAAGCGCAGGCATGCTTGCGCTCCTCAGTGTCTCGCTGTGACGGCATCCAGATGAGCCGACAATGAACTCGGCTCACCTCATGCACGTCACTGACAGCGTGGGAGAATTCTCCTGCACTCAGCGCTTCAGCGTGAGAATTTTCCCACGCTGTCAGTGACGTGCATGAGGTGAGCCGAGTTCATTGAACATGAATGAGCTCACCTCATGCACGTCACTGACAGCGTGGGAAAATTCTCACGCTGAAGCGCTGAGTGCAGGAGAATTTTCCCACGCTGTCAGTGACGTGCATGAGGTGAGCTCATTCATATACATTGAACTCAGCTGACCTCATGTACGTCACTGACAGCGTGGGAGAATTCTCACGCTGAAGCGCTGAGTGCAGGAGAATTTTCCCACGCTGTCAGTGACGTGCATGAGGTGAGCTGAGTTCATTGGACATGACCTCGGCTCATCTTTATGCCGTCACAGCCACACACTGAGGAGCGGAAGCATGCCTGCGCTTCTCAGTGTCTGCGGGATGACAGGCTGGATGGCAGCGTTCTGCTGCGGTCCAGCCTGTCATCTCGATGTAGCAGAGCTGGAGCCATCGTGGGAACCATGGGAAGGTAAGGATGAGGTTGCTTTATTATTTTTCTTTTATTGCAGGAGATCGTTGGCTTCAGCTGGAATGGGCGTGATGGTAAGTATGGTTTAATTTAGAACAATAAAGAATTGTGTCTTTATTTCAATTAAAGGACTTTATTCTGGGTGTTTGTGTTTTTTTTTTTAACTTTGACTATGGGGTTAGTAATGGGGGTGTCTTATAGACGCCTCTCCATTACTAACCTGGGCTTGATGTCAGCTGGCATTATAAGCTGACATCAACCCCAGCCCTATTACCCCCTGCCACCGCATCAGGGCAGCGTGGAAGAGCGAGGCTAAGTGCCAGAATTGGCGCATCCTATGGATGCGCCATTTCTGGGGCGGCTGACGGCTGGTGTTTCTAGCCTGGGAGGGGGCCAATATTCATGGTACCCTTCCTGGGCTATTAATATCAGCCCCCAGCTGTCTCCCTAGCCTTTGCTAGCTATTAAAAAAGGGGGGACCCCACGTCATTTTTTTGGGGGGGTCCCCCATTTATATAGCTAGTAAAGGCTAGGTATTCAGCTGGGGGCTGATATTAGTAGCCTGGGAAGCTCCATGGGTATTACCCCCTTCCCAGGCTTCAAACATCTGCCCCAGCCGTCTGCTTAACCTCCGCTAGAGACTAAAATTAGGGGGAACCCCACGCCAATTTTTTTTTTAATAAATCCTTTATTTTAACACTAAATGACAAGTACAGTAAGCAACACTGTCACTGTACTTCTTATATATGTGACTGACATGTTTCTATCTATCTAATCTATGTGTGAAGCTCTATTCTTTCTGTTCTAAATTGTCGGGTACCGCTGCTGAATTGCCGGCCGGCTTTCTTAAAGAGACGGTGCATGAAAACACTATTATTTTTTTAAATAAATGCTTTACACTAAATGACAAGTACAGTAAGCAACACTGTCACTGTGCTTCTTATATGTGTGACTGACATGTTTCTATCTATCTAATCTATGTGTGATGCTCTATTCCTTCTTGTCTAAATTGTCGGGTACCAGTGTATGCCGCTGATGAATTTGCCGGCCGGCTTTTTTAAAGAGAGCGTCTTCTGAGCAGTTTGTCAGCTTTTGGACACCTTTGAAGGTGTTTTCTATGTGTTTCTATGTGTTTTTGTTTGCCTGCCATTGGTTTTAACGGTGTTCGACGGTGTTCTAAGGTGTTCGACGAACAGTTCGACGAACAGTTCCTCGAACATCCCGGTGTTCGACGAACCGAACCCGAACACTACGGGGGTGGCTCAACACTACCACTAAGCCTCCGGGCTTTGCTGACTGAGACGTGAAGTGATAAAGTCAGATATCGGGGGCCGGTTACCCCTCTTGCAGCAGGAATCCCTCTGACTAGGCCAGAGTAAAGAATACAGGTGGCGACTCTGCTCCGTCCGTACCCCCCTGGGATCCTATCTCCTCTGCTCCCCTCCAAGTCCTTTCTTAGGTCAGGACCTTAACCGGGTATAGACAGTGGTTAACTCTGACCAGCTCCTCCTCTCAAGGCCAGAGTACGAGGACCGTGTATCTTCAGCCAGCTGCAGCCTCTTGCTGGACCCCGACAGAAGACGACAATCAAAGACCTTGAACTTAAGATGGCCGTAGATTAAATATGAATCAATAAGTGTTTCCTAAAAGTGTGTCCTCCACCCTCACCCACTACATGGTTCCCCCTATCTTTGGTTCCCCCCATCTCCTCTATCCCGGACCGGATCACATTATTGCTCACTGTCCATGTGTGACCTGTAACCTTTTTATAAACTACAGATGGAGCGGCTACAATGAGTTTATTATAGAAAGGAAACCTGGGTATGATTATAGTACATATTTAATCAGACTGAGATGAGAAGTTCAGCCTGTGCCCCGGGGTGACAACATGGAAGGCATATTAACTAAATGTCAGCACTCCTGATCAGACCGCCACATTTCTATCATCTCACCGGAGAGAGATTCTGACGCATTTTACATATCGATCAGATGTGACAAACTTCCCTATGGGGGCGACACATGAAAGAAATGGGCAAGACCCTTCTGATGTATGGGGGGGTGGGGGTCTGTATGTAAGGCTGGGTTATACAAGAGGTATTACAATGGCGGCTCCAAGCTACTCAATCTTATTCTTTATTTACGTGGCTCAGAAATTCACCACTTGTCCTTTCAGGCTGCAGCCATGTCTATCCTTCTTACTTTACACTGCAGCTCTGCTTGTTCAGATTGCATACACCAAATGATACCTTACACTTCACCCAGAAATTTTAGCTTAAAAACACAACAGGGGAACAATATCCACCTCTTCCCAAAAGGCATTGCTATTTAAACAATTTACTAGTCTACGTATCTCCCCCTCAATAGTCTGGCACCCCATCTCTGACATGCCAGATCAAGGTCATCTGTCTCTCGCTTTTACCATTCCAAGCGGTGCCTCATTTCTGCAGAAATTGAACTTTAACCAAACATGCTAATTAGATGTGTGGTGCAGCCTGGGCGTGGCCAAGATGCTCAGTGCACCCTTCTAAGCCTTGTGCTTTGCATGTCCCCGCCTCCTTCAATGGTGATTGATACACTTTTCCATTTTTTTGCGTAGCATGTAGGGAGGGTAACCAATAACACAACCTCTATGATACCTCCAGATTCTCCACAATATTTTTACATTATTTCATTTAGCTTTTTTACTTTATTTTATTGTGGTGCTTATTTTTTCCCATATATATATATATATATATATATAATTTTTACCCTTTATTTAATTTTTTATATTTATAATTCATTTGTTTGTATATTTGTGGTGTTATGATTTTTTTCCATTTATTTCATGAAATTTTTAATGTTTTTTCTTTAATAAAATAATTTTATATTTTTACAAAAATATAAAAATCATATTCTATCATAAAATGATCACAGAACACAAGACTTTTGCTCCTTAGATTTATTGACTAATGTCTACGGTCGCATTATGTTGGATTCACTATGGTTTTCGTCCATCTGAAAGCGTTGAGGGACTTGAGTAGTGGCGTGGATACGGGGAGAATACGGGGAGACATCTTCTTCACTCCTTGCGTCCTCTGACTTTACACTGCATTCCGGCGATGTCTGCGTCTATGAACTGAGAGGAGAATAAACGTGAGTACCCTGCTGTCCGCAGCGCTGCTAGATGGTGGACATACTATCACCTGTCCTGCGGCCGGCATGGTGTTTGAGGGAGCTCCTCCTTGTTCTACGTCGCCTCCTACGTCCGTTCTGTTCTTGCGTCTTTCTTGATGGCATGATGGCAGTACTTTCTTCCGGTCCACGAGCAAGGTAAGTGATGGCCCAGGGCTCCAGGGGGGATTTTTATAGCCCCTTACTGTTGTGATGCCATAATTCAATGACATAGCAAGTGAGTGTGGCCCCTTTGTTTAGTCAGAGGGTGTGGTCGGGTGACCTAAGCGATTTGCATATTCCGTGATGTCATCAAACTTGTCAAGAACATTCCATTTGGAATCATGGATTCCGCCGGCTCATTCCGCTCCGGATTCCGGAAAAGGAACATTGCGATATCAACATGGCGTCTAGAAGGAGATACAGACGCGCCCAGACGTCACCGCAGACATATGTCATAAACAAAATGGTCTTGTTGCCCATAGCAACCAGCCACAATGCAGCATTCTGAGCCACTTTAGAAGTAAAAGCTGAGCTGTGATTGGTTGCTACGGGCAACAAATTTATCTTAGTGAACCCACTTTGTCCTGTGTGGAGTGCGCCTTTAAGAGACGGCTGAACAGAATATTTAACATTTCGGGATATTTCTAGATTTTGAGTGGAAATGATCCAGAGGCAGAATCGGATCTCATGTTTTTCTGTCCGCAGTTCACAGACGCAGGCAGCGCCATTATTAAAGCCGACTGGTGAGAAGGGGACGTCTCCCGCTAGCGATGTCTCCGTACTAACGTCCAGATGTGCACGAGCATCACCATGAAAAAAAAAATAAAACCGTTAACCGTCGTTACAGATAAATAGACATATGGAGCAGAATCCGGTGTTGTGTGATTACTTGATGACGTGGCATTTGCTACCATATATTCAGACTGAATCCCCCTTATATAATCCTCACTGACAGACGTGCACCCACCATACACAAGCAGCAATGGATGCCGAGATTAGGGCTCGTACCAAGCTGGACATCGCTCCAGAGCTCATGATACGATCAGATCTAGCGCTTAATGCAAGAGTTTAACCTGTTAAATGCCACTGTCACGCATAACAGTGGTAGTTGAAAAGCTTTAACATGGCGCTGTTGGTTCCGACAACCATCGGCGACGTGATCCATGAGTACAGTTGGGTCGCCTTGGTAGTCGAAGGGCCTACCCAAGAACCACACGCCTGTCAAGTAGTTTTGAGCGAGCACTAAAATGCTCGGGTACTCGAAGCTCTGGCCGAGCTTGCCGTGATACTCGGGTGCTCGACCCGAGCAACGAGCCCAATGTTAGTCTATGGGAGACTCGAGCATTTTTGCGGTGGCACCCCCGGCAGTCTTTTAAAAGCCTAACAAGTGCCCAAAACGATAGTGACAGTGCTCAAATGACATGGGGACAGCATGGGGATCGCCCCAGGAAGCATTTATGACCCCCAGGTCACTGCTGTCAACAACTTGGTCAGAGGTATTAAGCCACTTTTACAGGCTCACAATAAAACATTCAAAAACGAAAGTGAAACTTTTTTCCTGTGAAATATGTTAAGGAACATCCTTTCCAGGGTAAAGACTTGTGTATAAGTTAAAATAAATGACCAAAAACAAAAATACTCCTCCACACCTTTGGCTATGTTCACAAGTAGCATTTTTATGCGTTTTTGCACTTTTGTATTGCTTTCAACTATGACAAATGCATTCACCGTGAAATGTCATTTTAACATTTTGCAGCCTTATCTGGCCATGTGCTGTGTGACACATGCATAAAGTGCTGAAAAGACAAGGGAACAGCATGGGGAAGACCCCTGGAAGCATCTCTGACTCCCAGGTCACTGTCTAAAACTGTGCCCATCATAAGTGATCCTTACCGCATCAGAAGATGCAGACTTGCAACTATCCCCATGCAAGTTCTAGTCCCAGGGCAGTGTTCAATTGTACCTCCCCCATTCCTTGCAATACAAGCTCAAGTATGCAGCCTGCCACCCACCCACCCCCAGGCTGCAATACCATACTGCTTGCTTGCTTGAACTTGAAATTGGGCCTTTTAGGCATGTGGAGGCGGAATCTGACCACCACGTCATGGCTGTGTTGGCTGCCTGGAATCCATACTCAGTCCCCAGCCGCCCGGCGGCCGGGTGTCCATACTCTGTCCCCAGCCGCCCGGGGGCAGCCGGGTGTCCATAAACGGTCCCCAGCCGCCCCTATTTCTCCTTGGAACATCCCCCCACACACTTTTCTTAGCCCGGCCTGCTTTAGGCAGCATTGGACGAGCCCACCAGAGAACCAGACTCCTCCGGTGGGCCCTGACTTCTCCATCGGTGGAGTTGAGAGTGCCAAGGTGAGGAGCATGATGATGATGACAGAAGTTAGCATCTGCTATGTTTTCTTTTAATGCAAGTGTAAGTGTGCAGCCTGCCACCCACCCACCCCCAGACTGCAATTCCATACTGCTAGCTTGCACTTGAAATGGGGCCTTTTAGTTTGGAGGAGGCCGAAGCTGGCCACTACCTCATGGCTGCTTCGGCAGCGAGGTATCCATACTCAGTCCCCAGCCGCCCATATTTGTCCTGGTGTGCGTTATACATAAGATTAAGCGCGTATACCAAAACATTACCTGTGCCCTACCCAGTGCATTTAGTGGGAAGGAGAGCCTATTCCGCTGTAGTGTGTGCATGCCAAACCCCTGTTCATGGTACATGCGAAGATGCCTCCCACCTTGCACCTGTCGTTGCAGACTTGCAGCTATCCCCATTCAAGTCCTTGTCCCAGGGCAGTGTTCAATTGTACCTCTCCCATTCCTTGCAATGCAAGCGCAAGTATGCAGCCTGCCACCCACCCACCCCCAGGCTGCAATACCATACTGCTTGCTTGCTTGCACTTTAAATTGGGCCTTTTAGGCATGTGGAGGCAGAATCTGGCCACCACGCCATGGTTGTGTCGGCGGCCTGGTATCCATACTCAGTCCCCAGCCGCCTGGTGGCCGGGTGTCCCCACTTGATCCCCAGCCTCCAGGGGGTGGCCGGGTGTCCATACTCGGTCCCCAGCCACCCCTATTTGTCCCGGTAACCTTTCCCACACTTTTCTTAGCCTGGCCTGCTTTAGGGCAGCATTGGCCGAGCCCACCGGACTATCAGACTCCTCCGGTGGGCCCTGGCTTCTCCATCAGGGGAGTTGAGAGTGCCAAGGTGAGGAGCATGATGAAGATGATAGAAGTTAGCATCTGCTTTGTTTTGTTGTAATGCAAGCGCATGTATGTAGTAGCGGCTAGGCCTGAGGTGGTCAGCGTTTTGGCGCATATCCTACCTCCTCCGAGGATTGCTGGATGTTTTCCTGCTACTATCCAAGTTCTATGACTCCCGTTAAAACAAAGCTTCAGGTGATAAATGATGGATGAGGTAGTGGCAAAGGAGAAAGAGCAGGAGGAACAGGGACCATTCACATCAATATCAGGCCAGTCAACCAGATATGTCTTGTAGGATATGTTTCTGTAACAAAAGGAGCGGTTCGGCGACACAGTTATAGGGCATACAGTGAGTGCAATGCCTACCAAAAACTTCGAGCCACTCCAATGCCCCTTGGAAACGACATGGAGGTCAGAGGGCATTAACTAAACCTTTTTTTCCATTTATAGCAACTGGGTCTCCCGTGCACTGTTGGCCTAAGCAGTGAATGGAAGGCTTTCCAAAAATTATGAGGAACTGCAATGCCCCTTACAAGAGCCATGTGTGGCACCCCAGGGGTCTGGTCACCACAGTAATAGAGATATTACGTCGGAGAGCAAGTGGGAGGTTCCTGGTCAGGATCCCTTAAACATGCAACATCCTCCTGCCCCAATTCTGGGAGGGGAGAATTCTGCCCTTATAAACTGGATCTGGGGCGGGGTTGAGTGAGTCAGAGAACAGTCAGAGTCAGAGTGAGAGCAAGGGAAAGTAACAGCAAGGAGCTCTGTAGGAGCTAGGAGCTAAAGACCAGGGGCTGGAAGCTGAGCAGAGCTCGCCCTGGCAGAAGACAATAGGAACCGGATACAGGAGTCCGAAGCTGTGAGGACTTATATATCCAGCAGCGAAACCAGTCAGCAGGGGATTCAGGTCCTCTGGCCATAGAAGCCCGGAGGCTCAGTCACAAGCAAGGGACCAGCACCGCCGTCGTGGAGCGGAGGCTAACAGAAGGCCCCAAGTCACCAGCCATACGGGTGAGCACTACACGGTACACTCAGGGACGTGGGCTACTTCTACCCACTTACAGCAAGGTAGCCAGGAAGAGTGCAGACAGACGGGGAGGCCTACAACTCCACCTGGCAAGGGGAACTCCTGCTTGCTCACAGACTGACCAGGCCTCTTATGCTAGCCAGTACTCCCGGGAGGGTCTACCTTATAATCATCAGTAAAGACCCTGAACTGCACTGCAAAGACTCTGAGTCATTCCTGCTGCGCTCGTGCACCATCACCCCCATCATCCACACTCACTGCCCTGAGGCTATACTCCTCCCGAGGGGAGTTATCCCATTCTATGCTGCGCACACAACACCAGCCTCAGCGGTCTGCCTCGCAGCGGTGGTACTCCCTGACCGCAATCCACGGGTGGCGCAGTCGGACAATTAACCTCAAAACCTAAGAAAGACTGCCACTGGTTTGATCAGCCTGAGCCACGGGACCGGGTCACCGCCACGGAGACTACAGACCCCAGAGACCAGGCACCGGGTATCCCACACACGTGTACACACGGCCCAGGGGGCGCGTCACATGCAGTACAGCATATTACAAACATAAGTCCCATTATTGGGGAGTGGGTGTCCCATGGTATTTGCTTATGCTTTCCAAGCAAAAGCTGCCAAAAATTAGGACGGAGCAACTTGCAATGCCCCTTACAAGAGCCATGCAGTACAGCATATTACAAACATAAGTCCCATTATTGGGGAGTGGGTGTCCCATAGTATTTGCTTATGCTTTCCGAGCAAAAGCTGCCAAAAATTAGGACGGAGCAACTTGCAATGCCCCTTACAAGAGCCATGCAGTACAGCATATTACAAACATAAGTCCCATTATTGGGGAGTGGGTGTCCCATAGTATTTGCTTATGCTTTCCCAGCAAAAGCTGCCAAAAATTAGGACGGAGCAACTTGCAATGCCCCTTAAAAGAGCCATGCAGTACAGCATATTACAAACATAAGTCCCATTATTGGGGAGTGGGTGTCCCATAGTATTTGCTTATGCTTTCCGAGCAAAAGCTGCCAAAAATTAGGACGGAGCAACTTGCAATGCCCCTTACAAGAGCCATGCAGTACAGCATATTACAAACATAAGTCCCATTATTGGGGAGTGGGTGTCCCATAGTATTTGCTTATGCTTTCCCAGCAAAAGCTGCCAAAAATTAGGACGGAGCAACTTGCAATGCCCCTTACAAGAGCCATGCAGTACAGCATATTACAAACATAAGTCCCATTATTGGGGAGTGGGTGTCCCATAGTATTTGCTTATGCTTTCCCAGCAAAAGCTGCCAAAAATTAGGACTGAGCAACTTGCAATGCCCCTTACAAGAGCCATGCAGTACAGCATATTACAAACATAAGTCCCATTATTGGGGAGTGGGTGTCCCATAGTATTTGCTTATGCTTTCCCAGCAAGAGCTGCCAAAAATTAGGACGGAGCAACTTGCAATGCCCCTTACAAGAGCCATGCAGTACAGCATATTACAAACATAAGTCCCATTATTGGGGAGTGGGTGTCCCATAGTATTTGCTTATGCTTTCCCAGCAAAAGCTGCCAAAAATTAGGACGGAGCAACTTGCAATGCCCCTTACAAGAGCCATGCAGTACAGCATATTACAAACATAAGTCCCATTATTGGGGAGTGGGTGTCCCATAGTATTTGCTTATGCTTTCCCAGCAAAAGCTGCCAAAAATTAGGACGGAGCAACTTGCAATGCCCCTTACAAGAGCCATGCAGTACAGCATATTACAAACATAAGTCCCATTATTGGGGAGTGGGTGTCCCATAGTATTTGCTTATGCTTTCCAAGCAAAAGCTGCCAAAAATTAGGACGGAGCAACTTGCAATGCCCCTTACAAGAGCCATGCAGTACAGCATATTACAAACATAAGTCCCATTATTGGGGAGTGGGTGTCCCACAGTATTTGCTTATGCTTTCCCAGCAAAAGCTGCCAAAACTTAGGACGGAGCAACTTGCAATGCCCCTTACAAGAGCCATGCTGGGGTGTGTGTAATCGCCCGCTACGGCTTCTTGATCCATCTCATCATACTCTGGCTGCAATGCCTCCTCTTTAATTCTCTGCAGAGAGCATTGCAAAAGACAGACAAGTGGGATGCTGACACTAATGATGGTGTCATCGCCACTCACCATCTTGGTGGCCTCCTCAAAGTTTGTCAGGATGGTACATATGTCAGACATCCAGGTCCACTCCTGATGTGTGGAGTCTGACCTGAATATCGACGGCCTTGTTGCAGCTGGTACTGCACAACTGCTCTCTTCTGCTCACAAATCCTTTGCAACATGTGGAGGGTAGAGTTCCAACGTGTGGGGACATCACACACCAGTCGGTGTGCCGGAAGCTGCAAACGCTGCTGCAACACAGCAAGGGCGGCGGAAGCTGTAGCCGACTTGCGAAAATGAGCTGACAGGTGGCGTACTTTCACGAGCAGATCTGGCAACTCGGGGTACGATTTAGGAAACCGCTGAGCCACGAGGTTAAGCACATGAGCCAGGCATGGTACGTGTGTGATCTCACCTCGCCTCAGAGCCGCCACCAGGTTACGGCCATTGTCACACACGACCATGCCGGGATGTAGGTTCAGCGGTCTCAGCCACAGATCTGCCTGCTCTTTCACAGCTGTCCACAACTCACAAGCAGTGTGAGGTTTATCACCTAAGCTTATGAGTTTCAGCACAGCCTGTTGCCGCTTGGCGGAGGCAGTACTGCAATGCTTCCAGCTTGTAACTGATGTGGTGATATCTGAGATGGAGGCTGAACATGAGGAGGAGGAGGAGGAGGAGGATGCGCAGGAGCTGTACACTGTGGGGGCAACTCTGACTGACATAGGGCCCGCAATCCTCGGTGTGGGGAGGATGTGTTCTGTCCCAAGGTCCGACTGGGTCCCGGCTTCCACTATGTTTACCCAGTGTGCCGTCAGAGAGATGTACCGTCCCTGGCCACAAGCACTTGTCCACGTGTCCGTTGTCAGGTGGACTCTCCCAGTAACTGCGCTGTTGAGGGCACGGCAGATGCTTTGGGACACGTGCTTGTGTAGTGCGGGGATGGCACACCGGGCAAAATAGTGTCGGCTGGGGACCGAGTACCGAGGGACGGCCACCGCCATAAGATTGTGGAAGGATTCTGTCTCCACCAGCCTAAAAGGCAGCATCTCCAATGCAAGCAGTTGTGAAATGTGCGAATTTAGGACTGTGGCCTGTGGGGCGTTAGCTGCGAATTTCCGCTTTCGTTCAAAGGTCTGGGATATGGACAACTGAACGCTGCGGTGGGATGTGGACGTGGACGTTGATGCTGTTTCTTGAGAAACTGCCATAACAAGTTAAGACTGAGAGGAGGGGGCATCTTTACATGCAATATGGACAGGGGATTGCCTTGCACACACAACAGGGGGTTCTATTGCACGCACAACAGTGGAAGAAGCAGTGGTGACCCCCGCTGACACTGGTCGTGGACCCTGGGTTTCGCCCCACAAAGTCGGGTGCTTTGCTGCCATGTGCCTGATCATGCTGGTGGTGGTCAGGCTGGTAGTTTTGTCACCCCTGCTGATGCTGGCATGGCAGGTGGAACATATGGCTGTTTTGGGGTTATCAGCAGAGTCTTTAAAAAAATTCCAGACTCTGGAAGACCTACCGCTTGTACTGGCAACGTCCCTCGTGTTGGTGTTACGGGGAACGGTTGCCTGCCTTCTGTCTGTGGCCACCACACTGCTTCTTCCTGCCTGTTGGGGTACTCTGCCTCCCTCCCCCTGTGTGCTGCTGGCCTCACTCTGCATGTCCTCCTTCCACGTTGGGTCAGTTACTAGATCATCCACCACCTCCTCCTCTTCCACTTGCGCACCACGATCCTCCTCCTCACTTCCTGGCAATTGTGTCTCGTCATCGTCCACCTCTTGTGACAGATTGCCAACGTCGACTTCCTGTGGCCGTGGCTGTTCAAATATTTGGGCATCGCAACATGGGATCTCCTCTTCCACCACTTGAAGCGTATCAGGCGAGGGGCCCAAATATGGAAATGGACCAGTGAACAGCTCTTCAGAGTGTCCAAGTGTGGGATCACTTGCTGTCTGACGACACTCGGCATGGTGGGAGGAAGGAGCATCAGGGTGAGGAGGAGTATGCGGTCGAGACTCACGGCTACTAAGAGTTGACCGTGTGGAAGACAGACCGGAGGTGGTGGTGCCCAGGTAACTGGAAGTATTATCTGCTATCCAATTAATAACCTGTTCACACTGATCAGTTCTCAATACTGGTGTTGTTCTGTGCTTCCCTAGTAATTCGGTCAAGAAGTGGGAGCGAGAAGATGTGGCTGTTGGCTGTGGCACATTTTCACCTTGGCCACGGCCCCGTCCTCTGCACGAACCATCACCAGAACGTCCACTTCCACGTCCCTTGCCACGCGCCTTGCCCATTGTAAATGAAGTAAAATAGCTTACACTTGCACTATCAATGGAAAAAGGGTAATAAAGAGTAGATTAGAACCGTGGAAGAGGAAAACCACAGTTATTGTTTACTGGGGTATACCACACTTTTTTAAATAGAGATATTTGCGGCTGAACAGTGAGCGACACACTCAAACTGCTTTTTTTTTAGATACCAAAGGCCCAAAACTGGATAGTACAGCGATTTGACCCGTGGAACTGCGAAACCACACTGGGATGTCGGGCCTACACAAGACTATTTTCAACAGATATATTTTTGTGTCACAACAGTCAGGAGACACTACTGTTTTTCTTTACGGAAAAAACTACCAAAACCTGAATAATACAGATTTTTTAACGTGGGATGGCAAAACCACAGTTATTGTTTACTGGGGTATACCACACTTTTTTAAATAGAGATATTTGCGGCTGAACAGTGAGCGACACACTCAAACTGCTTTTTTTTTAGATACCAAAGGCCCAAAACTGGATAGTACAGCGATTTGACCCGTGGAACTGCGAAACCACACAGGGATGTCGAGCCTACACAAGACTATTTTCAACAGATATATTTTTTGTGTCACAACAGTCAGGAGACACTACTGTTTTTCTTTACGGAAAAAACTACCAAAACCTGAATAATAGAGATTTTTTACCGTGGGATGGCAAAACCACAGTTCTTGTTTACTGGGGTATACCACACTTTTTTAAATAGAGATATTTGCGGCTGAACAGTGAGCGACACACTCAAACTGTTTTATTTTTAGATACAAATGGCCCAAAATGGATAATACAGAGGTTTGAACAGTGGAAGTGCAAAACAACACTTCTGTTTCTCTAGCCTACACCAGACTATTTTCAACAGTTATATTTGTGGCTGAAAAATCAGAGACACGCTTTTTTTTGGGGTGGGGGGGACACACCAAAAGGTTAATAAGACGGGTATTTGTGCAGTGTGAAGGAGGAAAAAAAAAGGAGGATTTAGATGAAAAAAAAAGGATTTTTCCTGGCCCCCGACACCTGGTGCTAAGTCCAGCAATTTCAGCAACAGGAGCACACAGGACTGTAATGCAGCATTTGCTGGTATAACCACTGTGTCTCCTATACAGCCTGCCTGCCTGGTATCTGGGATGGATATTAGTCCTGAAAACGACTGTTTGTTTGTTCTGGCAGCCTTTACAGACCCTACACTAACTATTTCGCAGTTTATATCTCTCCCTAAATCAGCAGCGCTGTCCCTACACTGTCTAATCCAGAGCGACTGTGTCCAAGATGGCGGCGCCCTGTTTTAAATACTCGAGGTGACGCTGTGCGGCCAGCCAATCACTGTAATGCCCACAACCAACATGGCTGCAGCATTACAGTGACTGGCTGGCAATCCCTGCATGTTCATTGGCTCTGTAAAGAGCGCCAAACCTGCAGGGCGGAGACCCGAGCTCCCGCCCGAGTAACCCGAAAATGCTCGGTGCTCGCCGAACATCCCGAGTAGCGTGATGCTCGGGCGAGTACCGAGCAGTGTCGAGCATGTTCGCTCAACACTACTGTCAAGCTATAAACGAATCAAATTTCACAATACATTATAGTATTGCAGTGTATTCTACAAGCGATCACAGGTTTAACAAATATATAAAAAGTAAAATGAATATAACTTTAAATCTGTAAAAATGAAAAAAAAAAAATTATATATATACAGTACAGACCAAAAGTTTGGACACACCCTCTCATTTAAAGATTTTTCTGTATTTTCATGAATTTGAAAATGGTACATTCATACTGAAGGCATCAACACTATGAATTAACACATGTGGAATTATATACTTAACAAAAAAGTGTGAAACAACTAAAAATATTTCTTATATTCTAGGTTCTTCAAAGTAGCCACCTTTCGCTCTGATGACTGCTTTGCACACTCTTGGCATTCTCTTGATGACCTTCAAGAGGTAGTCACCGGAAATGGTTTTCACTTCACAGGTGTGCCCTGTCAGGTTTAATAAGTGGGATTTCTTGCCTTATAAATGGGGTTGGGACCATCAGTTGTGTTGTGCAGAGGTCAGGTGGATACACAGCTGATAGTCCTACTGAACAGACTGTTAGAATTTGTATTATGGCTAGAAAAAAGCAGCTAAGTAAAGAAAAACGAGTGGCCATCATTACTTTAAGAAATGAAGGTCAGTCAGTCCAAAAAATTGGGCAAACTTTGAAAGTGTCCCCAAGTGCAGTTGCAAAAACCATCAAGCGCTACAAAGAAACTGGCTCACATGAGGACCGCCCCAGGAAAGGAAGACCAAGAGTCACCTCTGTTTCTGAGGATAAGTTTATCCGAGTCACCAGCCTCAGAAATCGTAGGTTAACAGAAGCTCAGATTAGAGACCAGGTCAATGCCACACAGAGTTCTAGCAGCAGACACATCTCTTCAACAACTGTTAAGAGGAGACTTTGTGCAGCAGGCCTTCATGGTAAAATAGCTGCTAGGAAACCACTGCTAAGGACAGGCAACAAGCAGAAGAGACTTGTTTGGGCTAAAGAACACAAGGAATGGACATTAGACCAGTGGAAATCTGTGCTTTGGTCTGATGAGTCCAAATTTGAGATCTTTGGTTCCAACCACCGGGTCTTTGTGCGACAAAGAAAAGGTGACCGGATGGACTCTACATGCCTGTTTCCCAACGTTAAGCATGGAGGAGGAGGTGTGATGGTGTGGGGGTGCTTTGCTGGTGACACTGTTGGGGATTTATTCAAAATTGAAGGCATACTGAACCAGCATGGCTACCACAGCATCTTGCAGCGGCATGCTATTCCATCCGGTTTGCGTTTAGTTGAACCATCATTTATTTTTCAACAGGACAATGACCCCAAACACACCTCCAGGCTGTGTAAGGGCTATTTGACCAAGAAGGAGAGTGATGGGGTGCTACGCCAGATGACCTGGCCTCCACAGTCACCAGACCTGAACCCAATCGAGATGGTTTGGGGTGAGCTGGACCGCAGAGTGAAGGCAAAAGGGCCAACAAGTGCTAAGCATCTCTGGGAACTCCTTTAAGGTTGTTGGAAGACCATTTCCGGTGACTACCTTTTGAAGCTCATCAAGAGAATGCCAAGAGTGTGGAAAGCAGTCATCAAAGCAAAAGGTGGCTACTTTGAAGAACCTAGAAAATAAGACATATTTTCAGTTGTTTCACACTTTTTTTTAAGTATATAATTCCACATGTGTTAATTCATAGTTTTGATGCCTTCAGTGTGAATGTACAGTTCTCAAAGTCATGAAAATACAGAAAAATCTTTAAATGAGAAGGTGTGTCCAAACTTTAGGTCTGTACTATATATATATATATATATATATATATATATATATATATATATATATGTGCCACTTAGGGGTTTCCCCCCTGTTTTTCAGTTCATTACATGGTAAAATGAATGGCGCTACAACTTGTGCCACAGAAAGGGGAAAAAAAACAAAAAAACACGAGTCTAGTTCAGCTGTCGATGGGAAATAAAGAAAAGTATTTGTAAGCCAAAACCAGGAGTGGAACAATCAGAGGAAAAGTATAATAGAATCACGTCACCACTTCTGTATTTATCACCCACTCCTGCTTTTGGTTTACAAATACTGATGTAAAATACTAACCAAATACTGAACGTGTGAACATAGCCTGAAGCTACGTTTCCACAATGAATTTTTGGTGAGTTTTTGAAAAAAATGCAGGTAACCTGTTTTACTTAGTGGGTGAAGAAAATTTGCAGCATCAAAAAGTCACCAAAAACTCATCATGAGAACTTGACCTAAGACGGTTAGAGTCTGTGCACACATTGCAGATTGGTCGCAAAATCAGAAGGGCTTCCTGATGCCCGCAAAGAGAATGAGAACCCTGATGTCTCATGCACACATTGACTCCCAGATTTAAATCTGCAGGACATCAATTTTTTCATGCAGAAAATATGCTCCAAAAATGCATAAAAAAAGAAAAATGTGTATTGTACGCTGAGTTTTCTCTGTCAAGAGAAGCAGAAATTTCTGCACCAAAAACTTGTGCACAAATCCTTAAAGACGATTGCTAAAGTTACAATACACTATACAGTTGTGATTGCAGTGTAATTAATGTATAAGTGATCACATGCTCGAGGGGAACAATTAAACATTTTAAAACTTTAATTAAAAAAAAAAATTATATAACGGGAGATGTGTCCGTCTGTCTGAAGCCTCTATAGACTGAGCAAGTGCAATGCACCTGCGAAGTCTGACCAGAGCCGTTACAGGTGAGAGCGAGGAGGACGAGGAAGGAGGACTGTGGTGCCGGAGATCGCGGTATGTGTAAGCTCTTACCGCATACCATCTCCAGTGCCATTAGGATGAGGGAAAGGGGAAAAAGGTGAGGAGGAGTGTTTTTTTTTGTATGGATGGGGGAGCACAAGTGCCAGGATGGCGGACTATGATGGGGGCACAAATACCAGGATGGGGGAGCACATGCGCAGTCTGGCCCCAGACTGAAGAACGCATCCAGTCGTTCCAGGTGACAGGTAAGAGGAGTGTATAGCGCCGGAGATCGCGGTATGCGTAGACACAGAACGTATACCGCGATCTCTGGTGCCATATAGACTCTGCAAATGTGTATTCACTAAAATGGCGCCGATATCACGCTATGCAGGCGCCATTTAAAAAAAGTATGTGTATATGTATATACATACCCTTTTTTTTTTTTTCTTCAAAAGTCAGTCAGTTATCCCCTTCATTTCCTTTTGGCAGAGTTTTGGGAAAGCAGGGTGAGCGCTCTATAACCTGTAACAGCTCCATGATGGTGGTGATCCCATGCACTGCCGTGGATAGTGAAGGGGCCGAGGGGGGCAGAGCAGTCACTTGTGTCACATTACGCCCTCTCTGGACCTCATCTATCTATTTAGGGAAATAAGCACATTCCATATCCCCATAGGTGTAAAGGTTTTGGAGACTTGTCCGCAGTGCTCATACGTTCTCCAATACCAGCTTGTTACCCCCCATCGTCCTCGTGCTCGGAGGGCTTCCCAATGTCACATGTGGTCTCTTCCGTCAACAGCAGCACATTTTCCACGCGGCTCATTAGTCGTGCCGCTTGTTGTGCCGAATACCTAAGCGGACAAATATTTCCTGCTCTGTGTTTTGTATCTCATTTTACTGTAAATGGCCGGTCACAAGGGGCGCCGACACCAGGGCTTAAAGAGCACTCGCCCAATTAGAACGCTCATACCCCAGCGTGCCACGTTGAGCCACGAGCCGTCCCTCTGTACATGTAACCCAGCAATGATCAAAATGTGCCCCTATTATGGTTCCAGGTGTTCACTGACGACTCCATGACTCAGGGCCAGTTACACCCTCCGCCTTCCCTCTCCTGAATGCTCGGAGTTGTAGTCTCACAGAAGTATAAGGCCCTGAATAAAATAAGAAAAGGGCCAATGACTGTGAGGGAGTTGGTGTTGAGACCCTTAAAGTTTCATTAAAAGTGCGGGAAAGGTCTGGGGCTGCATGAGAGATTTGGGGACGTGGTATGCAAATGGTCATACACACCGAGGAAAAGGCAGCAAAGAACTGTCACACAGCGTCTTACTTGAGAAGAAGAAACAAGATGTCAGGCTTGGAAGAGATTTTGAGGGAGAAAATTGCCCAGGAAGGAGTTGGCTGGTTGAAGGCATTCATAGATAAGCCCCCTCACTCCCCGGAAGCCGTGTATGAAACACAGGATAACAGATTACAGCAGAGTCGTCCCAGAAGGCGTGCAAGGCCTCCATCACGTCTTAGCCCAAGTCCAGGTCCATGTACAGGAAGACGCCGGGCTCGCATGAATGACACCAGTGGAAGTAGTTCATTTCAAAGAAAAGGACGTTCATCTACCATGACTGGACAGGAGAGAATTGCAGCTGAACCGGAGAATTGCGGTGAGCAGGACAATGTATTGCTGACACAACACAGGGAACAGTTTATTGATATAGATAAGGGGGGAGCTGGTACACACAGCCAGAGAGAGGAGATAAGGCGGGGTGCAAGCTGCCTAGAGAACTTGAGGGAGGATGTGACAACAGGCAATGCAAGGTTAACCCCTTCAGGAATCATGCAGATGGAAAGTATTATACAAATGGATACAGATCAGATGTCAGGAAGAGAAGAATCAATAGGCAGAAGGGTGCCTTTCCATAAGTAGGAGCTATTTGATCAGTAGTCAAGGCAGAGGTTGTGTTTCTGATCACACAACAAATAGAACTCGGTCCACATATAGATGTGGAGCTGAATATTATAAAAATGTGAATATTATATCGGGGAGGGATGATCGTGGGAGTTGCCGCTCTCATCGCATGAACGGAGATATTTCGGAAGCAGCTTCTTCTTCGGATCATACTTTTGCAGGGTCCGGCAGAATTACGGAAAGGAAGGCACAGAGACGGAGTGTGATAAGGGGACATCGCAGTTACGGTAGAAGACGACATGAAGGGAAAAGAATTTCGCAGGTCAATAGCCGCTCATCCTCACGGTCTGGCACAATGGTCTCTTACCTGAAAAAGAACGGCATAGGCGGCACACGGTTACTTGCGAACGCATGGATGATCTTTCGCGGCATGGGGAGATGGAGCATCTGCACAGCCGGTGACGGGAGTTTCCACACAGAGAACAGAGCTGGATATACAACTCAGGAAGCCGGCCGGTGCAACATCAAGGACACAGATCGGGAGTCGTATGGAGGGTGAGTGTCCCGTGCAACGGGCATGGTCCACACCACTTCAAACACAGAATACAAATAAAGATTTAGTTGCGGTTTTAAAAAATGTGATAACAAATTTGGAACAGGAAAGTGGGCAGTGTATCCCACCATTAGCACCGGGTGGGGAGTGTTCTCCTCAGCCCGAGGCGGATTCTATAACAGGAAAGTGGGCAGTGTATCCCACCATTAACACCGGGTGGGGAGTGTTCTCCTCAGCCTTGGGTAGATTCTATAACGCAAGGTTTAATTTTCAGGGACTCCGTTTATTGCGGAGTAGCACCTTGGGGTACTCACATGGTCAGGGAAACAAGGGAGAAGATCAGGCGTTGTGAATATATTGATATTTGGTCTCTTGTTTCCGCTGATCAGGTGTCTATTAATAAAGAACGTTCTTTTGAAAGGAACGACAAAAAGGTTAAAGTGGCCAAGACATTAGGAAATTGGTTACAGGCTTTTCTTGTCTTGGCTCATGAGACCTGTCGGCTACAGCCGGAAAAAGGTCCTGAATTGATGGTTTACATGGATACCATATTTAGTGCGCATAAATTACGCGGGGGATCGGCCTGGTGGAAATACGATGAGGAGTTCCGCCGACAAAGCCTAGTGAGACATGTTGGTTATACAATGAGGGACACTGCCGTTTTTATGCCACATGCAAATGTAAGCATGAATGCACAATATGTGGGGGAGCACATGCCGCAGTGCGGTGTTTCCGGTGATAAAAACAGAATACCAGAGTGGGTTCTGCCAGTGCAAATGAGATCACCAGTGAAAAAGGAAGCACTACTGTATTGGCTAGATCGGTATCACAAGAGGGAGGAAGCAAAGGTCCTACAGGAGGGGTTTTGTGAGGGTTTTAGAATACCTTTTCAATTTTCAGCAGTGTCTCTGTTCAGTTCAAACTTAAAGTCAATTGAAGATAAAAAGGATATAGTTAAAGAGAAACTGATGAAGAGGTGGAGCTTGGCAGAATGGCTGTACCTTTTTCGGTTCTTCCAATTGAAAACCTGAGAGTGTCTCCTCTGGGTTTAGTACCAAAGAAGGAGCCTGGCAAGTACAGCCTCATTCATCATTTGTCATTTCCACAAGGGTTATACGTCAACGATGGTATATCGAAAGAAGAAGCAAGAGTGAGATATACATCTTTTGATCAAGTATATTGCTCTGTCAAACAAGCAGGTAAAGACGCGTTATTAGCAAAGTCAGACATTGAAGCAGCCTTTAGACTCTTGTCAATACATGTGGATTGTATACACTTACTTGGTTGCCATTTGGATGGAGAGTTTTTTGTAGATATGTGCCTACCAATGGGATGTTCTATATCTTGTTTTTATTTTGAAATGTTTAGTTGTTTTTTAGAATGGTTGCTGAAATGGGAGACTGGGTTATGTTCTTTGACGCACTATCTTGATGATTTTTGGTTCGTAGGCCCTGGTGATTTCAAGATTTGTCGTTACTTGTTACTTACTTTTCGTAAGTTGATGAAGGCATTGGGTGCCCCTTTGTCAGAGGAGAAGACAGAGGGCCCAGTGAGTTGTTTGACTTTTTTAGGAATAGAGATCGACACGGAGCAGTTTGTTTTGCGGTTGCCCATGGAAAAAGTCGAAAAATTGCAGTTTTGCGTGGATCAGGTTAGCAGTTATAAAAAAGTTACGCTACACCAATTACAGGTTTTGTTAGGTTTGTTGAATTTTGCGTTTAAAGTGATACCAATGGGCAGAGTTTTTTCCAGAAGATTGTCTCTTGCAGCCAGAGGCATTGAACAAGTGCATCACTTTATTAGGGTGACTCGGAATATGAAGGATGATTTATTGGTCTGAAAAGAATTTCTGCGCACATTTAACGGCAGAACGTTATATCAATAGGAGGAGATCTCTAGTGATCACATGGGCTTATTCACGGATGCAGCAGGAGGTGATGGATTTGCAGCAATATTTGGTAATCAGTGGTGTAGTAAGCAATGGCCTTAACATTGGCATGATTGGGGTCTGATTAAGAATATTGCACTATTAGAATTATTCCCAATAGTGGTGGCTTTGGAAGTTTGGGGTAAGCAGTTTAGTAGTAAAAGGATTTGTTGCTGGACAGATAACATGGCGGTTGTATCAGCCATTAATTCACAAACGTCATCATCCCTACCGGTCTTTGCTTTGATAAGACACTTAGTGCTCAGGTGTCTGCAACAAAATATTTGGTTTAGAGACAAACATGTTTCGGGATCACAAAATGTTGTGGCTGATACTCTATCTCGTTCTCAAATGCAGGTTTTTCGGGTACTTCATCCATCAGCGGATCTGGTGGGTTGTCATAGCCCTCATTTCTTGTGGAGCATAGTAGAGGGGAACTTGGCGATTTAGTAAGTAATTCGGTATAGGCTAATACGTGGCGAGGACACAAAAGAGCGTGGATGGATTGGTTAGTATGTTCAAACGGCAAAGCCCCGGATGAGCCCATGGATTTGTTATTGGTAACTTTGGATTATTTAACAGTTTTAAGACAGGTGGGTGCTTTGGCAAGCAAGGTGACAAAATGTTTATTTGGCATAGCTTTCTTTCAAAAATTGCATGATAAAAGGGATGTGACAAATTTTTTCGCAGTGCGACAAATAGTAAAAGGATGGCTCAAGGAGACAGTGGTTTTGGACAATCGACTCCCCATATCGTATAATTTATTGGTTAAATGGATGCGAATTATGGTTGCTATTTGTAGGGACATGGAGTAGGCATCGCTATTTAGAGCAGTTTACTCATTGGCATTTTTCGGAGAATTAAGGATTGGAGAGTTAGTGTGCGGTATGTCATCAAATGAAGTCAAAACACTGGGTAGATGGAAATCGGATTGTTTTAGAAGATACATTCGTCCTGATTTAGTGATATAGATTTTATGTTTATGGTAAATACCAAGTGTTTTTATAGTTGGCATAGCATTTTGACTCTATGTTTTAGTTGTTTTTGTCTCTTTCGTTTTCAGGTTTCAGGCCGTAACAAACGGTTTTTGTAATAGGACATTTTTTTCATTTTTTGGGCGGAAAAAAGAGCAGGTATACGTCCATTGGGTCTTAATTTGGGATCTTCACAGGCTTCGGTTTTTTGGAAAGGGGTCAGAGGTCTTTGATGGACACAGGTGCTGCCTATGGTGGTGCAATGCAGCCAACAGTTTGGAGGCAAGGTAATTTTGATAATTCACGCAGGGGGTAATGACCTGTGCAAGGTGAAGGTAGGACATTTGTTATCCTTGATGAATCAGGATTTGGACAGGTTTAAAGAATTCTTTTCAAGTGCAACGATAGTATCGTCAGAAATTGTACCTAGAAGCCATTGGCGAGAGGCAAGGAGCGTAGCTGGTGTCGAGCGAGCAAGACTATTGTTGAATGTTAAGATTTCAAAACACGTTCAGGCTTTGGGCGGGGTGGCAGTAAGACACAGGGAGTTAGAAGGGGACAACAAGGATTTACTTAGGAGTGATGGGGTTCATCTTAATGAGATTGGTATGGATATTTTTTTTTGTCAGGACTACAGGATGGATTGGTAAGGGCATTTTTATTTTCGGGTGGGTTTGGTTGGAATTCAGTGTAGGTGTACATTGCCTTCCGCTGTGGCGGTTCTCGTCAGTGCTCGATAAGTTTTATTCACAAGGCCCGCTGTAAACCAGCGGTTGGCCTTTGGTTATTTTATTGTTGGTTAAAAAAGCAGAAAAAATGAGCATTGACGAGGAAGGTTTTTTGGCAATGTATGTACGGTGGTTTTTTGGTTAAATAAAAAAGCTGTGGCCAACCCACATAACCCAACATTGGTTTTATAGTATCTTTATTAAGGTGGCTCCTCAGGCCGCGGTCAATGTTTGGTTAATGCAGCCCCAGGACACTGGTAAGAAAAGGTATGGTGATGTGTTACACTCCTCGCGGTCTATAAGGCCCTCAATAAAATAAGAAAAGGGCCAATGACTTTGAGGGAGTTGGTGTTGAGACTCTTAAGGGTTAATTAAAAGTGCGGGAAGGTCTGGGGCTGCAGGAGAGATTTGGGGGCGTGGTATGCAAATAGTCATACACACAGAGGAAAAGGCAGCAAAGAACAGTCACACAGTGTCTTACCTGAGAAGAAGAAACCCGCCCACCCTCCCCGTTTCATTATATTTTGGATGGTAAGAAAAACAAGTGTAAGAAATTTTTTTTTCGTGTATTAGTGTGCTTTTTGTTAGTTGTCACAGCCTGGCGGTACTTGTCAGTGCTCGATAAGTTTTATTCACAAGGCCCGCTGTAAACCAGCGGTTGGCCTTTGGTTATTTTATTGTTGGTTAAAAAAGCAGAAAAAATGAGCATTGACGAGGAAGGTTTTTTGGCAATGTATGTGCGGTGGTTTTTGGGTTAAATAAAAAAGCTGTGGCCAACCCACATAACCCAACATTGGTTTTACAGTAACTTTATTAAGGTGGCTCCTCAATGTTTGGTTAATGCAGCCCCAGGACACTGGTAAGAAAAGGTATGGTGATGTGTTACACTCCTCGCAGTCTATTCTGTGCGCAATGTACGCTCTGGGCACTCTGTAATGTAGACCAAAGCAGCCAGACCTGCCCCATCCTCCAAACCATCAGACGCTCCGCTCGGAGAACACAGGTGAATTGGAAAACACGTTTTCACGCTCCGGCTGCGCTCACGTTCCCTGGAGGACGGATGTGTCACTAATCCACGAACTAATGGCGGTCTGTCATCCATCCGCACGCCCAGAAGTGACTCAGTAACTGGGAAAAGGAGCGTCCTCAGGGAACCGTCAGCCGCGTGTAATACAGGCCTGGTGCTGCCACGCTCCTGCCCACAATAAATATCCACCGCTCACTTCTAAAAATTGCAGCCGCTTTACCTGCCTACTAAAAAGGATGACTTTCTCGGCTCTCCCCACTACTCCACCTAGCAGGAGAAGTCCAACTCAGCCACTCATGGAGGATCTGCATGCACCCATTAGAAACCCCCAGCAGTTTCGGAAGTAGACCCCCTTAAAGGGGTGGTCTCCTCATCATAAATGGTGCTTGTAAAAAAAAAAAAACAACAAAAAAACAACTTTGCAATTTACCTCTTATAGAATTAAAAATCCCTTCTGTTCTTGAGAATGGAGAGGATTTTTAATTCTATATTTCACCGGCCACCTCTGCGGTCTATCAGCAGTGGCTGGTTTCCTAGGCAAAGAGCACAGAGCTTGCAACTTCCCTGAGGTAGAGCTTGTAAGCGCTGATCTGAAGCTCACTAGATCCGGCCGGCTTCAGTGATCCTGCATTTCTCCCATGCATTGGGAGGAAAAACTGCGCCCAGCAGCAGTCACAGAGAGTGCACAATTCAGACTAGTGGTGAGAATGTAGTGTAGGTCCAAAATGTCAGTCACTCAAGAGCAGGCCGACAAGCAAGGGGCTGGAGTCAGCAGACCAATGCTCGCCTGAAAATCAATCAGGAAAACAACCCTTAAAGAAGACCACGTGCCCAATAAGAGCAGGGGCTGCCTTCATGAGACACCCCTTTAAATTCTAATAATTAGAGTGTCCTTGTCCATGATCCTTATCTCTTAGCCAAAGTGTACAGAAGTTACAATCGTGTCTCTGGAGGACCCCTACCGGCCTGCCCTTGCATACAGTACAGACCAAAAGTTTGGACACACCTTCTTATTTAAAGATTTTTCTGTATTTTCATGACTATGAAAATTGTACATTCACACTGAAGGCATCAAAACTATGAATTAACACACGTGGAATTATATATTTAACAAAAAAGTGTGAAACAATTGAAAATATGTCTTATATTCTAGGTTCTTCAAAATAGCCACCTTTTGCTTTGATGACTGCTGTGCACACTCTTGGCATTCTCTTGATGAGCTTCAAGAGGTAGTCACCGGAAACAGTTTTCACTTCACAAGTTTGCCCTGTCAGGTTTAATAAGTGGGATTTCTTGCCTTATAAATGGGGTTAGGACCATCAGTTGTGTTGTGCAGAAGTCTGGTGGATACACAGCTGATAGTCCTACTGAATAGACTGTTAGAATTTGTATTATAGCAAGAAAAAAGCAGCTAAGTAAAGAAAAACGAGTGGCCATCATTACATTAAGAAATGAAGATCTGTCAGTCCGAAAAATTGGGCAAACTTTGAAAGTGTCCCCAAGTGCAGTTGCAAAAACCATCAAGCGTTACAAAGAAACTGGCTCAAATGAGGACCGCCGCAGGAAAGGAAGACCAAGAGTCACCTCTGCTTCTGAGGATAAGTTTATCCGAGTCACCAGCCTCAGAAATCGCAGGTTAACAGCAGCTCAGATTAGAGACCAAGTCAATGCCACACAGAGTTCTAGCAGCAGACGCATCTCTACAACAACTGTTAAGAGGAGACTTTGTGCAGCAGGCCTTCATGGTAAAATAGCTGCTAGGAAACCAGTGCTAAGGACAGGCAACAAGCAGAAGAGACTTGTTTGGGCTAAAGAACACAAGGAATGGACATTAGACCAGTGGAAATTTGTGCTTTGGTCTGATGAGTCCAAATTTGAGATCTTTTGTTACAACCACCGGGTCTCTGTGCAACGCAGAAAAGGTGAATGGATGGACTCTACATGCCTGGTTCCCACCGTGAAGCATGGAGGAGGAGGTTTGATTGTGTGGGGGTGCTTTGCTGGTGACACTGTTGGGGATTTATTCAAAATTGAAGGCATACTGAACCAGCATGGCTACCACAGCATCTTGCAGCGACATGCTATTCCATACGGTTTGCGTTTAGTTGGACCATCATTTATTTTTCAACAGGACAATGGCCCCAAACACACCTCCAGGCTGTGTAAGGGCTATTTGACCAAGAGGGAGAGTGATGGGGTGTTACGCCAGATGACCTGGCCTCCACAGTCACTAGACCTGAACCCAATCGAGATGGTTTGGGGTGAGCTGGACCGCAGAGTGAAGGCAAAAGGGCCAACAAGTGCTAAGCATCTCTGGGAACTCCTTCAAGATTGTTGGAAGAACATTTCCGGTGACTACCTCTTGAAGCTCATCAAGAGAATGCCAAGAGTATGTAAAGCAGTGATCAAAGCAAAAGGTGGCTACTTTGAAGAGCGTAGAATATAAGACATATTTTCAGTTGTTTCACACTTTTTTGTTAAGTATATAATTCCACATGTCTTAATTCATAGTTTTGATGCCTTCAGTGTGAATGTACAATTTTCATAGTCATGAAAATACAGAAAAATCTTTAAATGAGAAGGTGTGTACAAACTTTTGGTCTGTACTGTAGATAATGCATTGGCGCAGTGTAATGCTTCTTTCCCCCTGCGGGGGTGCTGTAGGGAACTGAACGCTTACTGCCAGGTTTCCCTGCAAATTGCAGCTAATTTCTGGGATCTCCGTAATCAATAATCATGGGATCCTTCCAAGAAGTAGCTTGTCCAGATTTGTTATGCACTGGTCCACTGAAATGTGAAGGGAATCCATCAGGGGCTCTGGTCTGCTCATGTCTACAGTTCCAACCCAAAAAGAAAAATCCCTTCAACGATCAGCATGACCTACAGCTATTTTTTTGATATATTCTGATCCAAAACCCGTTAGTGGAAAAAAAAAAAAAATCCGCCTTCTGATCGCACAACGCAAAACGTAGGGGCACGGACCACCGTTCTCGACATTTCACTTGGAAATGTGTAAACGGAGATTAAAGTGAATGAAATTTCCTGCACAATGGAAACCGTCGGAGTGGTAATAATCGCCGCCCGTGGTTGGCTGAGACGGCAGAAAATATCAAGAGGCTGGAAGCTCGCTACTCAGCAGATTCACGTACCCCTCCCCCTCCTGGTTTATATACAGCGAGCTGGGCCTTCCAGTTTAGCTATACACTATATGTATGCAATTATACATGCATGCAATAAATTAATGAAGAGGTGCAGACTTTGGAATAAGTTTAGTGCATTTTAAGCTTCTCATGCACCAAAAATTGAAATCCTGAGGATGTGGGTACAATGAAATGCAGAGACGGGCGACCTGCATCGCCCCAGATACTAGAAACTGGCCGCTGGTTTAACCATCAGTTTGGTAGACTCAGGAATGCGATGGTCTGAGCAATGCGACATAGCTGACTATTTAGTAAGGTTGAAAGAAGACATTCTATCCAAGAGATGGGAGAGTGCATTAATAGAAAGGGTTACGCGTAAACATGAAGAAATTTGCCAGTATTGTTACATCCCTGTGCCGTGAGTACATGCCTCTTATATGGTAATATTGAAGCATCTGATTGACATGGTGCCATCCTCCAGCCTGGGAACCACAAGTTCTCCCAGCTCCTTCTCTACAAGTGACACTCCCAGCTCCTTCTCTACAAGTGACTCTCCCAGCTCCTTCTCTACAAGTGACTCTCCCAGCTCCTTCTCTACAAGTGACTCTCCCAGCTCCTTCTCTACAAGTGACTCTCCCAGCTCCTTCTCTAAAACTTATGGGGGTCACAATTTATTGGTTCCCAGGTTGCAATGAGACACCAAAGAATATTACATGCAATGTGGTAATGCCCTAACTTTATGCTGCACAGTTTGGTGTCAACTGCAGAAACAGCACTACTACTCCCATCTTCTGCACGATTACTAAATAACAGCGGATTCAGCACTGAACTTTGATGCCCGGTCATACTCCATTCAGAGTAGCAATCACCACAACTTTCTGGGTGCGGCCTTTAAAATGTATTACCCATCCATAGAATAAAGGATTGGGGCCACCATCTAATCCTAAGAAAAGGGGCTCTGAAATGCAGCCATGCCAGCGTTCTACCCCTCCATTCACAGTTTATGGGAACATCAGCTGCACAAACCTCTCTGCTGATTTGCTACAATGTGTCAGTCTGAGGTCCAGGCTGTTTAGTTCACAGAGTATTGGCTACAACATTTGTATCAGCTTTTCAGATATACACAGGTTTACTGCCTGGGAATGTAAGCAAGAATGTTTTCATTCACTGACAACAACCAGAGATCTTAAGACTGGAGTGTTAAAGCCAAGGTTTTTATATATATATATATATATATATATATATATATATATATATATATATATATATATATATACAGTACAGACCAAAAGTTTGGACACACCTTCTCATTTAAAGATTTTTCTGTATTTTCATGACTTTGAAAATTGTACATTCACACTGAAGGCATCAAAACTATGAATTAACACATGTGAAATTATGTACTTAACAAAAAAGTGTGAAACAACTGAAAATATATCTTATATTCTAGGTTCTTCAAAGTAGCCACCTTTTGCTTTGATGACTGCTTTGCACACTCTTGGCATTCTCTTGATGAGCTTCAAGAGGTAGTCACCGGAAATGGTTTTCACTTCACAGGTGTGCCCTGTCAGGTTTAATAAGTGGGATTTCTTGCCTTATAAATGGGGTTGGGACCATCAGTTGTGTTGTGCAGAAGTCAGGTGGATAGACAGCTGATAGTCCTACTGAATAGACTGTTAGAATTTGTATTATGGCAAGAAAAAAACAGCTAAGTAAAGAAAAACGAGTGGCCATCATTACTTTAAGAAATGAAGGTCAGTCAGTCCGAAAAATTGGGTAAACTTTGAATGTACCCAAGTGCAGTTGCATAAACCATCAAGCGCTACAAAGAAACTGGCTTACATGAGGACCGCCCCAGGAAGGGAAGACCAAGAGTCACCTCTGCTTCTGAGGATAAGTTTATCCGAGTCACCAGCCTCAGAAATCACAGGTTAACAGCATCTCAGATTAGAGACCAGGTCCATGCCACACAGAGTTCTAGCAGCAGACACATCTCTTCAACAACTGTTAAGAGGAGACTTTGTGCAGCAGGCATTCATGGTAAAATAGCTGCTAGGAAACCACTGCTAAGGACAGGCAACAAGCAGAAGAGACTTGTTTGGGCTAAAGAACACAAGGAATGGACATTAGACCAGTGGAAATCTGTGCTTTTGTCTGATGAGTCCAAATTTGAGATCTTTGGTTCCAACCACCGTGTTTTTGTGCGACGCAAAAAAGGTGAACGGATAGACTCTACATGCCTGGTTCCCGCCATGAAGCATGGAGGAGGAGGTGTGATGGTGTGGGGGTGCTTGGCTGGTGACACTGTTGGGGATTTATTCAAAATTGAAGGCATACTGAACCAGCATGCCTACCACAGCATCTTGCAGCGGCATGCTATTTCATCCGGTTTGCGTTTAGTTGGACCATAATTTATTTTTCAACAGGACAATGACCCCAAACACACCTCCAGGCTGTGTTAGGGCTATTTGGCCAAGAAGGAGAGTGATGGGGTGCTACGCCAAATGACCTGGCCTCCACAGTCACCAGACCTGAACCCAATCGAGATGGTTTGGGGTGAGCTGGACCGCAGAGTGAAGGCAAAAGGGCCAACAAGTGCTAGGCATCTCTGGGAACTCCTTCAAGATTGTTGGAAGACCATTTCCGGTGACTACCTCTTGAAGCTCATCAAAAGAATGCCAAGAGTGTGCAAAGCAGTCATCAAAGCAAAAGGTGGCTACTTTGAAGAACCTAGAATATAAGACATATTTTCAGTTGTTTCACACTTTTATGCTCAGTATATAATTCCACATGTGTTAATTCATAGTTTTGATGCCTTCAGTGTGAATGTACAATTTTCAAAGTCATGAAAATACAGAAAAATCTTTAAATGAGAAGGTGTGTCCAAACTTTTGGTCTGTACTGTATATATATATATATATACAGTGCCTACAAGTAGTATTCAACCCCCTGCAGATTTAGCTGGTTGACACATGCGGAATTAACTTGGCATTGTGACATTTGTACTGTATATCAGCCTGGAAGTGGGAAATGCACTGCAGCAAATATTGTTTTTTTTTTGTTTTTTTTAAAACGTTAAAAGTCATTTCAGAGTGTCATTTATTATTCAACCCTTCAAACCACAAGAATTCTGTTTGGTCCCCCTAAAGTATTAAGAAGTAGTTCAGGCACCAAGAATAATGAGCTTCACAAGTGTGGATTAAAGATCTCTTTTGCCAGCCTTTTTTGACTATTTAAGACCCTCCCCAAACTTGTGAACAGCACTCAGACATGGTCAACATGGGAAAGACAAAGGAGCATTCCAAGGCCATCAGAGACATGATCGTGGAGGGTCACAAGGCTGGCAAGGGGTACAAAACCCTTTCCAAGGAGTTGGTCCTACCTGTCTCCACTGTTGGGAGCATCATCCGTAAGTGGAAGGCTTATGGAACTACTGTTAGCCTTCCACGGCCTGGACAGCCTTTGAAAGTGTCCTCTCGTGCCGAGGCCAGGCTTGTCCGAAGAGTCAAGGCTAACCCAAGGACAACAAGGAAGGAGCTCCGGGAAGATCTCATGGCAGTGGGGACATTGGTTTCAGTCAATACCATAAGTAACGTACTCCACCGCAATGGTCTCCGTTCCAGACAAGCCCGTAAGGTACCTTTACTTTCAAAGCGTCATGTCAAGGCTCGTCTACAGTTTGCTCGTGATCACTTGGAGGACTCTGAGACAGACTGGTTCAAGGTTCTATGGTCTGATGAGACCAAGATCGAGATCTTTGGTGCCAACCACACAAGTGACGTTTGGAGACTGGATGGCACTGCATACGACCCCAAGAATACCATCCCTACAGTCAAGCATGGTGGTGGCAGCATCATGCTGTGGGGCTGTTTCTCAGCCAAGGGGCCTGGCCATCTGGTCCGCATCCATGGGAAGATGGATAGCATGGCCTACCTGGAGATTTTGGCCAAGAACCTCCGCTCCTCCATCAAGGATCTTAAGATGGGTCGTAATTTCATCTTCCAACAAGACAACGACCCAAAGCACACAGCCAAGAAAACCAAGGCCTGGTTCAAGAGGGAAAAAGTCAAGGTGTTGGAGTGGCCTAGTCAGTCTCCTGACCTTAACCCAATTGAAAACTTGTGGAAGGAGCTCAAGAATAAAGTCCACATGAGACACCCAAAGAACCTAGATAACTTGGAGAAGATCTGCATGGAGGAGTGGGCCAAGATAACTCCACAGACCTGTGCCGGCCTGATCAGGTCTTATAAAAGACGATTATTAGCTGTAATTGCAAACAAGGGTTATTCCACAAAATATTAAACATAGGGGTTGTATAATAATTGACCCACACTTTTATGTTTAAAATGTAATAAAATTCAACTGAGCAACATAACTTTTTGGTTTGTAAGATTTATGCTTCTGTTCATAAATCCTACTCTCGTTTGCAGTTTGAAGGCTCTAACTTATTTGCATCTTATCAAACCAGCTAAATCTGCAGGGGGTTGAATACTACTTGTAGGCACTGTATATATATATATATATATATATATATATATATATATATATAAAGCTGCAGAAGTTTTAAATTTGCAGATAGCGCAATTTTTACTTAAAACTGGAAATCCCCTTTAATATCGACGAGAGCCACAATAACATTCATTCAGCAACAGGAATTTTTTGCAAAAAAAAAAAAAAGAAAAATGCCCAGTGAACATCTCCAGCCGAGTACAGAGCCATAGTGCGGATTTATAGTCTGTGCTGCCTTTTTAAAGAATTGCAGCTTCAGCCGCTATGATGAAGCCTCCTCTGATGTCTACCTGACAGCGCAGCGTCAGCAGGGCCAAAGAATCAAAGAAAAAAATACAATATTTCCATTTCCTGTGTAATATTTCCTGCAAGTTGCGCGGTTGGAGGGTCTCACAATATCCACTATTTTCAGAATCCATTTCCAAATGCAATTTTAAATTTAATTAGCCTTCAATCACCGTCTTCCGTCCCCCTCCCCCCACGTCCTCATGCGCCCCGGCCAGAGACCTGTGCGGTTTATGCAGCGCCTTCTGTGTTAGATGTGAGTGACTCGTCGCCCTCCCTGGGCTGTTGGGGTACTCGGAGCCGGGTACTCGGAGGGGGATTGGGGATGCAGTCGCGGCCTCGACCCGGTCCGTGCCCAGGGCTGTCACCTAAAGATAATGGGCTTTTAAGGATGAGTGGTATTTCGACTACGCCACCTGCGGTTCCTGGTGAAGGCCACCAGCGCTGCAACATTCCACTGAGGCTGGTGTTTGAAGCAGCTAGGATGGGAAGGCTCCCCACACGTGGAGCAGGCCTCAGGGCAGTGTGAGGAGGAATGGTGGGTGCAGTGCCGCGCGGGAATAAACAAGCGGAGGTGGTGAATGAAGTCATCCGGGTCTTTACTCACTTTAGATGAACTTTCAGCCGCAAAGCTTCCCTCTGCTACTCACAGCATACTGTGGCCACCGCGAAGGGGGTTCAGCACTTCCCAGGTAGATCAGGAGCAGCTGTCGAGACCCCGCTGGTGTGTATTCCTCTCCTTGGTAAATTCTCCCACTGAGTCTCCTCCTGACTGTGTGTGGTATGAACGTGGTGTAAGGCCGGGTCCCACTGGATAAACGCAGTATAAGAGATACAGGTGGCGACTCCGCTCCGTCCGTATCCCCCTGGGATCCACTAAGCCTCCGGGCTTTTCTGACTGAGACGTGAAGTGACAAAGTCAGATATCGGGGGCCGGTTACCCCTCTTGCAGCAGGAATCCCTCTGACTAGGCCAGAGTAAAGAATACAGGTGGCGACTCCGCTCCGTCTGTATCCCCCTGGGATCCTATCTCCTCTGCTCCCCTCCAAGGCCTTTCTTAGGTCAGGACCTTAACCGGGTATAGACAGTGGTTAACTCTGACCAACTCCTCGTCTCAAGGCCAGAGTACGAGGACCGTGTATCTTCAGCCAGCTGCAGCCTCTTGCTGGACCCCGACAGAAGACGACAATCAAAGACCTTGAACTTAAGATGGCCGTAGATTAAATATGAATCAATAAGTGTTTCCTAAAAGTGTGTCCTTCACCCTCACCCACTACATGGTTCCCCCTATCTTTGGTTCCCCCCATCTCCTCTATCCCGGACCGGATCACATTATTGCTCACTGTCCATGTGTGACCTGTAACCTTTTTATAATCTGCAGATGGAGCAGCTACAATGAGTTTATTATAGAAAGGAAACCTGGGTATGAATATAATACATATTTAATCAGACGGAGATTAGAAGTTCAGCCTGTGCCCCGGGGTGACAACATGGAAGGCTTATTAACTAAATGTCAGCACTCCTGATCAGACCGCCACATTCCTATCATCTCACCGGAGAGAGATTCTGACGCATTTCACATATCGATCAGATGTGACAAACTTCCCTATGGGGGCGACACATGGAAGAAATGGACAGGACCCTTCTGATATATGGGGGGGTGGGGGTCTGTATGTAAGGCTGGGTTATACAAGAGGTATTACAATGGCGGCTCCAAGCCACTCAATCTTATTCTTGATTTACGTGGCTCAGAAATTCACCACTTGTCTTTTCAGGCTGCAGCCATGTCTATCCTTCTTACTTTACACTGCAGCTCTGCTTGTTCAGATTGCATACACCAAATGATACCTTACACTTCACCCAGAAATTTTAGCTTAAAAACACAACAGGGTAACAATATCCACCTCTTCCCAAAAGGCATTGCTATCTAAACAATTTACTAGTCTACGTATCTCCCCCTCAATAGTCCGGCACCCCATCTCTGACATGCCAGATCAAGGTCATCTGTCTTTCGCTTTTACCATTCCAAGCGGTGCCTCATTTCTGCAGAAACTGAACTTTAACCAAACATGCTAATTAGATGTGTGGTGCAGCCTGGGCGTGACCAAGATGCTCAGTGCACCCTTCCAAGCCTTGTGCTTTGCATGTCCCCGCCTCCTTCAATGGTGATTGACACACTTTTCCATTTTTTTGCGTAGCATGTAGGGAGGGTAACCAATAACACAACCTCTATGATACCTCCAGATTCTCCACAATATTTTTACATTGTTTCATTTAGTTTTTTTACTTTATTTTATTGTGGTGCTTATTTTTTTCCCATATATATATATACAGTACAGACCAAAAGTTTGGACACACCTTCTCATTTAAAGATTTTTTGGTATTTTCTTGACTATGAAAATTGTATATTCACACTGAAGGCATCAAAACTATGAATTAACACATGTGGAATTATATACTTACCAAAAATGTGTGAAACAACTGAAAATATGTCTTATATTCTAGGTTCTTCAAAGTAGCCACCTTTTGCTATGATGACTGCTTTGCACACTCTTGGCATTCTCTTGATGAGCTTCAAGCGGTAGTCACCGGAAATGGTCTTCCAACAATCTTGAAGGAGTTCCCAGAGATGCTTAGCACTTGTTGGCCCTTTTGCCTTCACTCTGCGGTCCAGCTCACCCCAAACCAACTCGATTGGGTTCAGGTCTGGTTACTGTGGAGGCCAGGTCATCTGGCATAGCACCCCATCACTCTCCTCCTTGGTCAAATAGCCCTTACACAGCCTGGAGGTGTGTTTGGGGTCATTGTCCTGTTGAAAAATAAATGATGGCCCAACTAAACGCAAACCGGATGGAATAGCATTCCGCTGCAAGATGCTGTGGTAGCCATGCTGGTTCAGTATGCCTGAAATTTTGAATAAATCCCCAACAGTGTCATCAGCAAAGCACCCCCACACCATCACACCTCCTCCTCCATGCTTCACGGTGGGAACCAGGCATGTAGAGTCCATCCGTTCACCTTTTCTGCGTCGCACAAAGACACGGTGGTTGGAACCAAAGATCTCAAATTTGGACTTATCAGACCAAAGCACAGATTTCCACTGGTCTAATGTCCATTCCTTGTGTTCTTTAGCCCAAACAAGTCTCTTCTGCTTGTTGCTTGTCCTTAGCAGTGGTTTCCTAGCAGCTATTTTACCATGAAGGCCTGCTGCACAAAGTCTCCTCTTAACAGTTGTTGTAGAGATGTGTTTGCTGCTAGAACTCTGTGTGGCAATGACCTGGTCTCTAATCTGAGCTGCTGTTAACCTGTGATTTCTGAGGCTGGTGACTCGGATAAACTTATCCTCAGAAGCAGAGGTGACTCTTGGTCTTCCTTTCCTGGGGCGGTCCTCATGTGAGCCAGTTTCTTTGTAGCGCTTGATGGTTTTTGCAACTGCACTTGGGGACACTTTCAAAGTTTGCCCAATTTTTCGGACTGACAGATCTTCATTTCTTAAAGTAATGATGGCCACTCGTTTTTCTTTACTTAGCTGCTTTTTTCTTGCTATAATACAAATTCTAACAGTCTATTCAGTAGGACTATCAGCTGTGTATCCACCAGACTTCTGCACAACACAACTGATGGTCCTAGCCCCATTTATAAGGCAAGAAATCCCACTTATTAAACCTGACAGGGCAAACCTGTGAAGCGAAAACCATTTCCGGCGACTACCTCTTGAAGCTCATTAAGAGAATGCCAAGAGTGTGCAAAGCAGTCATCAAAGCAAAAGGTGTCTACTTTGAAGAACCTAGAATAGGAGACATATTTTCAGTTGTTTCACACTTTTTTTTGTTAAGTATACAATTCCACATGTGTTAATTCATAGTTTTGATGCCTTCAGTGTGAATGTACAATTTTCATAGTTATGAAAATACAGAAAAATCTTTAAATGAGAAGGTGTGTCCAAACTTTTGGTCTGTACTGTATGTATATATATATGTATATATATATATTTTACCCTTTATTTAATTTTTTATATATATAATTCTTTTGTTTGTTTATTTGTGGTGTTATGATTTGTTTTCTATTTATTTCATGACATTTTTAATGTTTTTTTTTAATAAAATAATTTTATATTTTTACAAAAATATAAAAAACAGATTCTATCATAAAATGATCACAGAACACAAGAGTTTTGCTCCTTAGATTTATTGACTAATGTCTACGGTCGCATTATGTTGGATTCACTATGGTTTTCGTCCATCTGAAAGCGTTGAGGGACTTGAGTAGTGGCGTGGATACGGGGAGAATACGGGGAGACATCTTCTTCTCTCCTTGCGTCCTGTGACTTTACACTGCATTCCGGCGACGTCTGCGTCTATGAACTGAGAGGAGAATAAACGTGAGTACCCTGCTGTCCGCAGCGCTGCTAGATGGCGGACATACTGTCACCTGTCCTGCGGCCGGCATGGTGTTTGAGGGGGCTCCTCCTTGTTCTGCGTCGCCTCCTACGTCCGCTCTGTTCTTGCGTCTTTCATGATGGCATGAGCACCAAACTTTGTCCACTGGGAAAACTTAAAGAATTCTGTAAGCATTTTGGAAGTTTGTATTGCACGTTTTCCTCTCCTCTATAATACAATACCATTCAATTGTTAGTGAAAGGCCCAAAACAACAAATAAACACACACTGTCATTCAGCAGCAAAATTACAAAAGTTTTTTTTTCAGAACAGAAGATGACATTGCATACTTATTAATAATGTCATCATAGTTTAAGTTCCTTGAAATGTCATACTCAATGTTCAACAGAAGGAGTGACTCTAAAAGATCCTGTCCAATCGAAGACCTCAGACGATTTTTTACAATTTTCAGCTTTGAGAACACTCTTTCACATGAAACCTGGGTGCAAGCAAGTGTAAGAAGTGTCTTGTAAACTGCAAAAATGTTTGCATAAGCATCAGAATGTAAATTGTAGTCATATAAAAGTCTGTAGCAGCAGGAAAGACAGTTTTTTTTGCAGGACGAGTTGTACTTTCAGATGCAATCATTTATTTTACCATATAGCGTACAGGGAAATGGCAACAAAAATTCCAAGTGCAGTAAAATTGCAAAAAAAGTGCAATTACACGTTTGTTTATTGATTTTTTTAGTCACCATGTTCACTATATGGAAAAACCAACATGACAGGGTGATGCCTCGGGTCAGTACGAGTTTGTAGATACCAAACATGTATACCTTTACTGGTATCTAAGTGGTGAAAACAAATTCATAAGTTTGAAAAAAAAAATCACACTTTTCACGCCATGTTCTGCGCACCGTAGTGTTCTCATTTTTTTGGATCTGGGGCTGTGTGAAGGCTTATTTTTTGCGTCTTGAGCTGACGTGCATCTCTGCTGCTGTGTAGTAGTCACAACACAGGGAGAGGTTAAACATCCAAGTATTTAATATGTATTGCAAATAAAGAATGTTCCCATTCTTAATATCCGAAAAAACAAATGACTGACAACCATCCCTAGACTAATAATACCATATAGAAGAGAGAAATACCGCCACACCATGACCAGAACACATACCACCACATAGTGATCAAATACTACCAAGTGCAAGGTATATATACTGCCACACCATGAGAAGACCACATCTTACCACCACATAGTGACTGTCCGAATAACACCACATACAGGGGACAAATTCCGCCACGCCATGACCATGGCACATAATGGCACCAGATAGTGACTGATAATGAAAATGTAAAACAGCTCTGCATATAGAGTCAGTGTACAGATGATGTAGAGATTATTAGTGACATTATGCACAGGAGCTCTGTGTATAGTGTCAGTGTAGAGGTAATACAGTGATCACCAGTGACATTACACACAGGAGCTCTGTATATAGTGTCAGTGTGTGTGTATAGGTAATACACATACTCACCAGTGATGTCTCTAGGTGAAGTTCTTTATCTGCAGACCGATATATCACATCTTCTATGAAGGACTTATCTCTGCAGAAAATAACATAGTTAGCTATAACTGATCACTTCCAGAGCACAATCCACACTTTTCCCAAGATTTCTACACTGCATGAAATGACAAAAAAAGAAACCTAGTGCCGCACTACACAGTAACAGTGCTCCAGTGTCATTCTGTGCCTGCTCATCTCTGTCAGCAGACATATTTGTCTGATGGCAAAGATGTAGCAGAGCTGAAGACAGAAGACCTATGGATTACGTTGGAGTGAGGATATTTCTTTATTAAAGATGGAGTCACTAAATGTGTTTTATTTTTAATAAAAAAAAAATTCTGCCTTTTTTTTTTCTGTTTACTAGAAATTCATGGTGGCTATGTCTAATCTGACGTGACACCATGAATTTTGGGCTTAGTACCAGCTGATAATACAAAGCTGGCCTGGTACTAACCCTATTATTACCCAGGGTGCCACTCACCACCAGGGCCGCTGGAAGAGCCGGGTAAAGCACCTGGAAATGGTGCTATGATGAATGCGCCATTTTCAGGGGTGGCTGCGGGCTGCGATTTTCAGCGTGGGGGGCCAAGAGCGCTTGAGCCTTACCATGCTGCGAATCCCAGCCCCCAGCTGCCTTGTTTTATCTGGCTGGGGATCAACATATGGCGGGAGCTGGGCAATGATTATCAAATAATAGATATCTGACAGGAGCCCATAGATTCTGCTGGCTCCAATAATATATACCTGACAGGAGCCCATACATTCTGCTGCCTCCAATAATATGTTCCTGACAGGAGCCCATACACTCTGCTGCCTCCAATAATATATACCTGACAGGAGCCCATGCATTCTGCTGCCTCCAATAATATATACCTGACAGGAGCCCATACACTCTGCTGCCTCCAGTAATATACCTGACAGGAGCCCATACATTCTCCTGCCTTCAATAATATATACCTGACAGGAGCCCATAGATTCTGCTGGCTCCAATAATATATACTTGACAGGAGCCCATACACTCTGCTGCCTCCAGTAATATACCTGACAGGAGCCCATACATTCTCCTGCCTTCAATAATATATACCTGGTAGGAGCCCATACATTCTCCTGCCTCCAATAATATATACCTGACAGGAGCCCATAGATTCTGCTGCCTCCAATAATATATACCTGACAGGAGCCCATGGATTCTGCTGCCTCCAATAATATATACCTGACAGGAGCCCATATATTCTCCTGCCTCCAATAATATATACCTGATAGGAGCCCATAGATTCTGCTGCCTCCAATAATATATACCTGACAGGAGCCCATACATTCTCCTGCCTCCAATAATATATACCTGACAGGAGCCCATACATTCTGCTGCCTCCAATAATATATACCTGACAGGAGCCCATGGATTCTGCTGGCTCCAATAATATATACCTGACAGGAGCCCATAGATTCTCCTGCCTCCAATAATATATACCTGACTGGAGCCCATACATTCTCCTGCCTCCAATAATATATACCTGACAGGAGCCCATACATTCTGCTGCCTCCAATAATATATACCTGACAGGAGCCCATGGATTCTGCTGGCTCCAATAATATATACCTGACAGGAGCCCATAGATTCTCCTGCCTCCAATAATATATACCTGACTGGAGCCCATACATTCTCCCGCCTCCAATAATATATACCTGACAGGAGCCCATACATTCTGCTGCCTCCAATAATATATACCTGACAGGAGCCCATACATTCTGCTGCCTCCAATAATATATACCTGACAGGAGTCCATGGATTCTGCTGGCTCCAATAATATATACCTGACAGGAGCCCACACATTCTCCTGCCTCCAATAATATATACCTGACAGGAGCCCATAGATTCTGCTGCCTCCAATAATATATACCTGACAGGAGCCCATAGAAGATTCTGCTGCCTCCAATAATATATACCTGACAGGAGCCCATAGAAGATTCTGCTGCCTCCAATAATATATACCTGACAGGAGCCCATAGATTCTGCTGCCTCCAATAATACATACCTGACAGGAGCTCATACAGTCTGCGGCCTCTAATAATATATACCTGACAGGAGCCCATAGATTCTGCTGCCTCCAATAATATATACCTGGCAGGAGCCCATACATTCTCCTGCCTCCAATAATATATACCTGACAGGACCCATAGATTCTGCTGCCTCCAATAATATATACCTGACAGGAGCTCATACAGTCTGCGGCCTCTAATAATATATACCTGACAGGAGACCATAGATTCTGCTGCCTCCAATAATATATACCTGGCAGGAGCCCATAGATTCTGCTGCCTCCAATAATATATACCTGACAGGAGCCCATAGATTCTGCTGCCTCCAATAATATATACCTGGTAAGTGCCCATAGATTCTGCTGCCTCCAATACTATATACCTGACAGGAGCCCATAGATTCTGCTACCTCCAATACTATATACCTGACAGAAACCCATAGACTCTGCTGCCTCCAATAATATATACCTGACAGGAGCCCATACATTCTCCTGCCTCCAATAATATATACCAGGCAGGAGCTCATATATTCTGCTGCCTCCAAAAATATATACCTGGTAGGAGCCCTTTGATTCTGCTGCCTCAAATAATACATACCTGGTAGGAGCCCATAGATTCTGCTGCCTCCAATACTATATACCTGGCATCAAGAGAATGCCAATAGTGTGCAAAGCAGTCATCAAAGCAAAAGGTGGCTACTTTGAAGAACCTAGAATATAAGACATATTTTCAGTAGTTTCACACTTTTTTGTTAACTATATAATTCAACATGTGTTAATTCATAGTTTTGATGCCTTCAGTGTGAATGTACAATTTTCATAGTCATGAAAATACAGAAAAATCTTTAAATGAGAAGGTGTGTCCAAACTTTTGGTCTGTACTGTATATATATATATATATAATATATATAGCAATTAAAATATACATATATAGCAATTAAAATGTTCTTAATAAATGTAATCTCCCCTGTCCCCAGGGGTGTAACGATCGCAGTCGCAGTGGTTACTACCGGGCCCTTGTGGGTGGGGGTCCCGAAAACTTCAACTGGATGCACGTCCACATTCAACTGTCGACCGATAAAAGGCCAGCAGCTCATTTTGGCATGCATGTAACTGGGCCACTAGGCAGTAACTTCATGCTCTCCCATCGCTTGCACGCTGAAGTCAGCTGCTGGCTTCAGAAGAGGACACATCATGGCGGAGGAGCAGAGGGAAGGGGAGTATAATCATTTTTTTTTTTTTCTATGCATTAAAGAACAGTGGCAGAATGGGGTCATGTACAGTCATAGCCGAAAGTGTTGACACCCTTGAAATTGCCCAAGAAAATAAATAAAGTCTTTCTCCCAAAAAATGATTGCAATTACACATGTTTTGTTATAGACATGTATATTTCCTTTGTCTGAATCGTAACAGCACAAAAAAAAGAGAAAAAAAGGCAAATTAGACATCATTTCACACAAAAGCCCAAAATGGGCTGGAAGACAAAATTCCTTTGCACCTTTCCAAAATTGTGGGTAAACAACTTTGTTTCAAGCATGTGATGCTCATTCAAACTCACCTGTGGCAAGTAACTGGTGTGGGCAATATGAAAATTATGCCTGAAACCAGATAAAAAGGGGAAAAGTTGACTCAATCTTTGCATTGTGTCTAAGTGTGCCACACTAAGCATGGAGAACAGAAACAGGAAAATATAACTGTCTGAGGACTTGAGAACCAAAATTGTTGAAAAATATCCACAATCTCAAGTCCATCTGCAGAGATCTTAATGTTCCTTTGTCCACAGTGTGCAACACAATCAAGAAGTTCACAATCCATGGCACTGCAGCTAATCTCCCTGGTTGTGAACAGCAGAGGAAAATTGATGACAGGTTGCAACGCAGGATAGTCCAGATGGTGGATAAGCAGCCACAATCAAATTCCAAAGAAATTCAAACTGTCCTTCAGGCTCAGGGTGCATCAGTGTCAGCGTGAACTATCCTTCAACATTTAAATGAAATGATACGCTATGGCAGGAAATCAAGGAGGACCCCACTGCTGATACAGAGGCATAAAAAGCTAGACTTCAGTTTGCTAAACATCTTGCGGACAGATGAGACCAAGATAGAACTTTTTAGTAAAGCACATCATTGTACTGGTTCCTAAAAACGGAATGAGGTCTACAAAGAAAAGAACACAGTACCTACAGTCAAATATAGTGGAGGTTCAAAGATGTTTTGCTGCCTCTGGCACTGGGTGCCTTGATTGTGTGAAAGGTATCATGAAATCTGAAAATTACTAAAGGATTTTGGGTTGCAATGTAGTGCCCAGTGTCAGAAAGCTGGGTTTCCGTCATGGGTCTTCCAGCAGGACAATGACTCCAAACATACTTCAAGAATCACCCATAAATTAATGGAAACAAAGTGCTGGTGAGGTCTGAAGTGGCCAGCAATGGGTCAGGATCTAAATCCCTTTTAACACCTGTGGAGTGATCTTAAAATTGATGTTGGGAGAAGGCATATGAGAGACCGGGGGCAGTTTGCAAAAGAGTGGTCAAAAATTCCAGTTGAGAGTTGTAAGAAGCTTGTTGATGGCAAACCTGCTAGATCATGCGCAGTGCATAATGTAGCAAGTTTGTCTGTCAGTGCAGCGCTGACTGCTTGTTAAGCATTGCATTGCTATGCTTTATAAGCCATCAGCCTGCAAAAAGTGAAAGTCCCATAGTGGGACAAAGTAAAAAAAAAAAAAAATAAATAAAAAAAAATAGTTAAAATATTTTAAAAAATAATAATAAAATATAGATACATATATTAATATATATTGTACCCATCAATTAATATTTTTATTTACATTTTTTTTTACAAAAAAAGTACTTGTATTTGGTATCGCCACGTCTGGAACGACCCAACCTATAAAATTGTGCCACTGGTTAACCCCTTTAGTGAACTCCGTAAAAAAATAAAAATAAAAAACAAAGGAAAAAACGATGCTTTATCAACATACAGCCGAACAAAAAGTGGAATAAAACACGATCAAAAAGACTAACGTAAATAAAAATGATAGAGCTGAAAACATAATCTTGTCCCGCATAAAACAAGCTGCCATACAGCTCCATCATGGAAAAATAAAAAAGTTATAGCTCTCAGCATAAAGCGATGCAAAAATATAGATTTTTTCTATAAAATAGTTTATATTGTGTAAAAGCGCCAAAACATAAAAAAACACATGTGGTATCGTTGTAATTGTACTGACCTGAAGAATTTTAGCACATGCGTAACGACATAAAGAAAAAAAAAAAAAAATTCTTGAATTGCTGTTTTTTGTTCATTCTGCCTTCCAAAAATTGGAATAGAAAGTGATCAAAAAATGTCATGTGCCTGAAAATGGTACCAATAAAAATGTAAGCTCGTCCCACAAAAAACAAGCTCTCACATGACTCTGTCAGCCGAAATAGGGAAAAATTATAACTCTGAAAATATGGCAATGCAAAAACTAGCTTTTGCAAAAATGAGCGTCTTTTAGGGTGAGACAGGAGCATAAAAAGCCTTTATAAATCTGGTATCCCTGTAATTCCACGGACCCGAAGAATAAAGTCGTCTAATCACTTATACCGCACGAGGAATGGCGTAAAAAAATAAATAAAAACAATTCTTCACCTGCTGTTGATTTGTTCATTCTGCCTCCCAAAGATCACAGTATGGCTCCGGGCAAATTAATCCTGCGTTCTACGCTTAGCGCTTACACCGGGTTGTCTATGAAATACGTGATTCAGACGGAACCCCCAATGGAAGATTTCCTACAATGAGGCAGATGGAGGCACTGTGGACACTGTCTGGCCTGTGATCCGGTAGTATCTGTCTTTTTAGACGTACATAAAAGTGCCGTAGGCCACAGTTTTGTGCACCTCTGAAAAAAAGGACACTGCTGAACAGAGGCCAGATGGAGTGCAGAGTAATTATGCTGCCTCATTATAGTAAATGAATTCCTTGGGTTTCATCACCAAATCAATTCAGTCATAAATTTAGATGGAAACCCTGATATAAGTGCTCAGTGTAGAGTGCCGGATAAATGTGACCAAAAATGTTATATAAAATGTTCCTAGCAAAAGTTTCAAATTAATCCACAAAAAAGCAAGTCCCCACTCCCCACTCAGGTCTGTCATCACTCAATGGAAATATAGGGGGCTTCCATGTTACTGGTTGCACAAAGGCTCTGGAAAAGCATTATGGCTCCTCGCTCCCCGCTCCCCCAAAGAAATTCAGCAAATTCTGTGCTCCCAAATCCAAATGCCCCATCTCTTCAGAGCCCCAGTGTGACTAAACCGCAGTTAGCATCCACATGTTAGGCATTTCAGTAACGATGAGAGCCTGCCTAATTTATGGGGGCATATCTCCAGAAGCATGAGATGGTCACTACAACGTACTGGTTACTACAATGTACTGGTCACTACAACGGCAGTTTGCAATTTTCACTCAGCAACATCCACTGCTGCTTGTTTCTGGAAAACCCCCATGGATTCAAAATCGGCACTACACATGTAGATAAATTCCCAAAGGGGTATCATTTCCAAAATGGGGTCACTTGAGGGGGGATACTGCTCTTCTCACACTCTGTATAAAGAGTCTACAAACTATTCTAGAAAAATCTGCGCTCCATGAGGCAAATAGCGCTCCTTCCCTCTCGAGTCTCTTTGAGTGGCTAAGCAGCACTGTACAGCCACATATGGGGTATTTCTACATTCGGCAGAAAATGTGGGACAAATTTTGGTGCCATTTTTACCCATTTCCGAGTGTGAACTAAATTTTGGTGGTAAAGATGTAATTATTTTTTTCTTCACTGCCCAATGGTCTGCAATTCTGTGACCCACCTGTGTTGTCAATGTGATCACTGCACCCCTAGATGAATTAATTGCTAGGTGAAGTTTGTAAAATAGGATCTCTTATGGGGTTTTTTGCTATTCTGGCACCTTAGGGTTGTTTTGCCAATGTGACATGGCACTTCTTCCCTTCTGAGCTTTGCACTGTGCCTCAAAAGTAGTTTTCGACCACATATGGGGTATCGACATACTCAGGAAAAATTGCACAACAAATTTTGGGTTCCATTTCCTCTGGCCATCCTTGTGAACATGAAAAAAATTGGAGCTAAAACAACATTTTTGTGGGAATATATTTTTTTCATTTTCACATATCAACGTTGTAAAATTCTGTGAAGCACCTGTGGATTCAAGGTGCTCATCACATGTCTCGATAAATTCCTTGAGGGGTCTAGTTTCCAAAATGGTCACTTGTGAGGGTTTTCCACTGTTTAGGCACAATAGGGGCTCTCTAAACACTACATGACACCCGCAGACCTTTCCATCAAAGTCTGCGTTCCGAAACATCACTCCTTCCTTTTTGAGTCCTGCCGTGCGCCCAAACAGTAGTTTTTCCCTACATATGGGGTATACAGTGCTGGCCAAAAGTATTGGCACCCCTTCAATTCTGTCAGATAATACTCAGTTTCTTCCTGAAAATGATTGCAATCACAAATTCTTTGGTATTATTCTCTTCATTTAATTTGCTTGCAAGGAAAAAACACAAAAGAGAATGAAGCAAAAATCAAATCATTGATCATTTCACACAAAACTCCAAAAAAGGGCCGGACAAAAGTATTGGCACCTTCAGCCTAATACTTGGTTGCACAACCTTTAGCCAAAATAACTGCGAACAACCGCTTCCGGTAACCATCAATGAGTTTCTTACAATGCTCTGCTGGAATTGTAGACCATTCTTCTTTGGGAAACTGCTCCAGGTCCCTGATATTTGAAGGGTGCCTTCTCCAAACTGCCATTTTGAGATCTCTCCACAGGTGTTCTATGGGATTCAGGTCTGGACTCATTGCTGGCCAACTTAGAAGTCTCCAGTGCTTTCTCCAAAACCATTTTATAGTGCTTTTCGAAGTGTGTTTTGGGTCATTGTCCTGCTGGAAGACCCATGACCTCTGAGGGAGACCCAGATTTCTCACACTGGGCCCTACATTATGCTGCAAAATTTGTTGGTAGTCTTCAGACTTCATAATGCCATGCACACGGTCAAGCAGTCCAGTGCCAGAGGCAGCAAAGCAACCCCAAAACATCAGGGAACCTCCGCCATGCTTGACTGTAGGGGCCGTGTTCTTTTCTTTGAATGCCTCTGTTTTTTTCCTGTACACTCTATGTTGATGCTTTTTCCCAAAAAGTTCTACTTTTGTCTCATCTGACCAGAGAACATTCTTCCAAAACATTTTAAGGTTTTCTCAGGTAAGTTTTGGCAAACTCCAGCCTGGCATTTTTATGTCTCGGGGTAAGAAGTGGGGTCTTCCTGGGTATCCTACCATACAGTCCCTTTTCATTCAGACGTCGACGGATAGTACGGGTTGACACTGTTGTACCCTCGGACTGCAGGGCAGCTTGAACTTGTTTCGATGTTAGTCGAGGTTCTTTATCCACCATCCGCACAATCTTGCGTTGAAATCTCTCGTCAATTTTTCTTTTCCGTCCACATCTAGGAAGGTTAGCCACAGTGCCATGGGCTTTAAACTTCTTGATGGCACTGCGCACGAAAGACACAGGAACATTCAGGTCTTTGGAGATGGACTTGTAGCCTTGAGATTGCTCATGCTTCCTCACAATTTGGTTTCTCAAGTCCTCAGACAGTTCTTTGGTCTTCTTTCTTTTCTCCATGCTCAATGTGGTACACACAAGGACACAGGACAGAGGTTGAGTCAACTTTAATCCATGTTAACTGGCTGCAAGTGTGATTTAGTTATTGCCAACACCTGTTAGGTGCCACAGGTAAGTTACAGGTGCTGTTAATTACACGAATTAGAGAAGCATCACATGATTTTTCAAAGGGTGCCAATACTTTTGTCCACCCCTTTTTTAGGTTTGGTGTGGAATTATATCCAATTTGGCTTTAGGACAATTCTTTTTGTGTATTTTTCATTGAAGACAAATTAAATGAAGAGAATAATACCAAAGAATTTGTGATTGCAATCATTTTCAGGAAGAAACTGAGTATTATCTGACAGAATTGCAGGGGTGCCAATACTTATGGCCAGCACTGTATGCGTACTCAAGAGAAATTGCACAACAAATTTTACGGTCCATTTTCTCCTATTACCTATGTGGAAATAACAAATTTGGGGCTAAAAGAACATTTTTGTGGGAAAAATGTTATTTTTTTATTGTCACGGCTAGTGTTGAGCATTCCGATACTGAAATATCGGGTATCGGCCGATATTCACTGTATCGGAATTCCGATACTTAATTCCGATACTTTTATAATATCGAATACCGGAATCGGAAGTTCCCATAATGCCTGCGCTCTGCAGTGTCTGTGAAGGATGACAAGCTGGATGGCAGCGCTCAGCTGCGATCCAGCTTGTCATCAGAATGCCATCCCAGCGTGGGAGAATTCTCCTGATTGTTTAAAAGCCGGTGGGCGGTAAAAAGCCGCCGGCTTTTAAACAATCACACAGCCCCATACTGCTTCCCCGCAGCCTCCCACCCCGATCCTCCGCTCCCCTCGCCACCTCCAATCCCAATCGTAAATTAGGACCGGGCGGGGAGCGCAGCACCAAGGAGCGAAGGACCCGGGCGGGGAAGCCGGCAGTGAAAAGACTTCACCGCCGGCTTTCCCGTTCTGTGCTGCGCTTTCCCGCCGGTTATTTCAAATGAACAGCTGAGGTATCAGGTGATGCCGATCAGCTGTTCATTTGAAGTAGCCGCGGTGCCCTGGGAGGGTTCATGTGAGTTCATGCTTGACTGCATGAACTCACATCAACTTTCCCACGGCCGCACAGGTCAGCCTCACCTCCCAGACCCGTCATGATTAGTGTGTGCGGGGTGTGTGTGCGCGGGGTGTGTGTGTGTGCGGGGTGTGTGTGTGTGCGGGGTGTGTGTGTGCGGGGTGTGTGTGTGTGTGCGGGGTGTGTGTGTGTGTGCGGGGTGTCTGTGCGTGCAGGCAGACATAGGCCGATGTGACACTACTACTCCCATCGGCCTATGTCTGTCCCCCGTCCACTCGTGCCAGCAGGATCAGCTTGATGGGAGCAGTAGTTCCCATCAGACTGATCCTGCTATATAAATTGCCCTACTGTGTCCCCAATAAATGTTAGATACATGTCATTGGTGGCCAGTGGTTACCTAAAAGAAATTAGTTCATACATTACCTGTCCCCGCCGATCGCCACCTAAAATAAAGTAAAAAATAAAAAACTACACCTATACTCACCTAGACACCTAATTCCCCGAAGCCATCGATCTCCTGTAATAAAATATAAAATAATAAACCACAACCTTATCCTTACCCCTCCGTAGCAGTCCACGAGTGTCCCACGAAGATCTCCAGTTCAGAGCAGCCACATAGAATGTGACCGCTCTGAACCGCTGCCGCCGCTAGAATGACGGGGCCGTAAGGGTTCACCGGAGTTCAGGCAGCGCTGCTCCGGTTAGCTCCTTTACGGCACTGCTGTATCGTGAGAAATTCCCACGGTACAGCACTGCCGTAAAGGAGGTCTCCGGAGCTGCGCTGCCTGAATGCACTCCGGTAACCTCAGTCAGTGGCTCCCGCTGCCGGGAGCGGACGTGTTCCCGGCAGCGTGAGCTTACAGCAGCCATGCACAGCTGTCACCATCTCCAGATGTGACAGCTGTGCATGGGAGATCAGCGCAGGAACGTGGACAGGTAACTATTTTTTTTTAGTAAACTAAGAATTAAATAAAATGGTGTTTTATTTCAAATAAATTATTTTTTTCTGGGTGTAGTGTGTTTTTTCTTTTTAACACTTTGTAGGTTAGTAATGGGGGTGTCTTATAGACGCCCATCATTACTAACCTGGGCTTCATGGCAGCTGGCGCTGACATGAACCCCACCACTATTACCCCCTGCCACCGCACCAGGGCAGCGTGGAAGAGCGAGGCTAAGTGCCAGAATTGGCGCATCCTATGGATGCGCCATTTCTGGGGCGGCTGACGGCTGGTGTTTCTAGCCTGGAGGGGGCCAATATTCATGGCACCCTTCCTGAGCTATTAATATCAGCCCCCAGCTGTCTGCCTAGCCTTTGCTAGCTATTAAAATAGGGGGGACCCCACGTCATTTTTTTGGGGGGGGTCCCCCATTTTAATAGTAAAGGCTAGGTATTCAGCTGGGGGCTGATATTAGTAGCCTGGGAAGCTCCGTGGGTTTTACCCCCTTCCCAGGCTTCAAACATCTGCCCCACCCGTCTGCTTAACCTCCGCTAGAGACTAAAATTATGGGGGATCCCACGCCATTTTTTTTTTAAATAAATCCTTTATTTTAACACTAAATGACATTTGAGGACTTAATAAAGATGCAGTCCCTAAATTATTATTTATTTTTTAATAAATTTTTCCCAAAACTTTTGACGTGGGCTTCGCCATATTTTTGAATGCCAGCCAGGTACAGCATCCAGCTTCTATGAACGCGCCATTTTCCGGGGCGGCCGCGGACTGCAATTTTCAGCGGGGGGGGGGGGACAGAAAGCTTGGGCCTCCCTGCGCTGCAGATTCCATCCCCCAGCTGCCTAGTTGTACCTGGCTGGACACAAAAATAGGGAGAAGCTCCACGTTTTTTTTTTTTTAATTATTTCATGAAATTCATGGAATAATTAAGAAAAAAAGGGCTTCCCTATATTGTTGTGTCTGGCCAGGTACAAATAGGCAGCTGGTGGTTGGGGGCAGCCCGTTCCTGCCTGCTGTACCTGGCTGGACACAAATATAGTGTGAAGCCCCACGTCAATTTTTTTTTAATTATTTCAGGAAATTCATGAAATAATTAAAAAAAAATTATGTGGGGCTTCGCCCTATATTTGTGTCCAGTCAGGTACAGCAGGCAGGAACGGGCTGCCCCCAACCACCAGCTGCCTATTTGTACCTGGCCGGACACAACAATATAGGGAAGCCCTTTTTTTCTTAATTATTCCATGAATTTCATGAAATAATTAAAAAAAAAAAATGTGTGGCGCTTCGCCCTATTTTTGTGTCCAGCCAGGTACAACTAGGCAGCTGGGGGCTGGAATCTGCAGCGCAGGGAGACCCAAGCTTTCTGGGCCCCACCCGCTGCAAATTGCAGTCCGCAGCCGCCCCGGAAAATGGCGCGTTCATAGAAGCGCCATCTTCTGGCGCTGTACCCAACTCATCCAGGGCCCTGGTGCGGTGGCTCACTGGGTAATAAAGGGGTTAAGGCCAGCTTGGCATTATCAGCTGGCCCTAAGCCCGAAATTCATGGGGTCACGCCAATATTAGACATGACCGCCATGAATTTCTAGTAAAGTATTTAAAAAAAACACAAACACCCAGAAAAAAGTCCTTTAATTGAAATAAAGACACAATTCTTTATTGTTCTAAATTAAACCATACTTACAGTCACGCCCATTCCAGCTGAAGCCAACGATCTCCTGCAATAAAAGTAAAATAATAAAGCAACCTCATCCTTACCTTTCCATGGTTCCCAGGACAGCTTCAGCTCTGCTACATCGAGATGACAGGCTGGACCGCAGCAGAACGCTGCCATCCAGCCTGTCATCCCGCAGACACTGAGAAGCGCAGGCATGCTTGCGCTCCTCAGTGTCTCGCTGTGACGGCATCCAGATGAGCCGAGGTCATGTCCAATGAACTCAGCTCACCTCATGCACGTCACTGACAGCGTGGGAAAATTCTCCTGCACTCAGCGCTTCAGCATGAGAATTCTCCCACGCTGTCAGTGACGTGCATGAGGTGCGCCGAGTTCATTGGACATGACCTCACCTCATGCACGTCACTGACAGCGTGGGAAAATTCTCACGCTGAAGCGCTGAGTGCAGGAGAATTCTCCCACGCTGTCAGTGACGTACATGAGGTGAGCCGAGTTCATTGTCGGCTCATCTGGATGCCGTCACAGCCAGACACTGAGGAGTGGAAGTATGCCTGCGCTTCTCAGTGTCTGCGGGATGACAGGCTGGATGGCAGCGTTCTGCTGCGGTCCAGCCTGTCATCTCGATGTAGCAGAGCTGGAGCCGTCGTGGGAGCCATGGAAAGGTAAGGATGAGGTTGCTTTATTATTTTTCTTTTATTGCAGGAGATCGTTGGCTTCAGCTGGAATGGGCGTGATGGTAAGTATGGTTTAATTTAGAACAATAAAGAATTGTGTGTTTATTTCAATTAAAGGACTTTATTCTGGGTGTTGTGTTTTTTTAAAATACTTTACTAGAAATTCATGGTGGTCATGTCTAATATTGGCGTGACCCCATGAATTTCGGGCTTAGGGCCAGCTGATAATGCCAAGCTGGCCTTAACCCCTTTATTACCCAGTGAGCCACCGCACCAGGGCCCTGGATGAGTTGGGTACAGCGCCAGAAGATGGCGCTTCTATGAACGCGCCATTTTCCGGGGCGGCTGCGGACTGCAATTTGCAGCGGGTGGGGCCCAGAGAGCTTGGGCCTCCCTGCGCTGCAGATTCCAGCCCCCAGCTGCCTAGTTGTACCTGGCTGGACACAAAAATAGGGCGAAGCTCCACGTTTTTTTTTTTTAAATTCATGAAATTCATGGAATAATTAAGAAAAAAAGGGCTTCCCTATATTGTTGTGTCCGGCTAGGTACAAATAGGCAGCTGGTGGTTGGGGGCAGCCCGTTCCTGCCTGCTGTACCTGACTGGACACAAATATAGGGCGAAGCCCCACATCAATTTTTTTTTAATTATTTCATGAATTTCCTGAAATGATTTAAAAAAAATTGGCGTGGGGCTTCGCACTATATTTGTGTCCAGCCAGGTACAGCAGGCAGGAACGGGCTGCCCCCAACCACCAGCTGCCTATTTGTACCTGGTTGGACACAACAATATAGGGAAGCCCTTTTTTTCTTAATTATTTCATGAATTTCATGAAATAATTAAAAAAAAAAAATACGTGAAGCTTCTCCCTATTTTTGTGTCCAGCCAGGTACAACTAGGCAGCTGGGGGATGGAATCTGCAGCGCAGGGAGGCCCAAGCTTTCTGCCCCCCCCGCTGAAAATTGCAGTCCGCAGCCACCCCGGAAAATGGCGCATTCATAGAAGCTGGATGCTGTACCTGGCTGGCATACAAAAATATGGCGAAGCCCACGTCAAAAGTTTTGGGAAAAATTAATTAAAAAAGAAATAATAATTTAGGGACTGCATCTTTATTAACTCCTCAAATGTCATTTAGTGTTAAAATAAAGGATTTATTTTAAAAAAAATTGACGTGGGGCTTCGCCCTATATTTGTGTCCAGCCAGGTACAGCAGGCAGGAACAGGCTGCCCCCAACCACCAGCTGCCTATTTGTACCTGGCCGGACACAACAATATAGGGAAGCCCTTTTTTAAAAAAATTATTTCATGAAATAATTAAAAAAAAATTGACGTGGGGCTTCGCACTATATTTGTGTCCAGCCAGGTACAGCAGGCAGGAATGGGCTGTCCCCAACCACCAGCTGCCTATTTGTACCTGGTTGGACACAACAATATAGGGAAGCCCTTTTTTTCTTAATTATTCCATGAATTTCATGAAATAATTTAAAAAAAAAATGCGTGGGGCTTCGCCCTATTTTTGTGCCCAGCCAGGTACAACTAGGCAGCTGGGGGCTGGAATCCGCAGCGCAGGGAGACCCAAGCTTTCTGGGCCACCCCCGCTGCAAATTGCAGTCCGCAGCCGCCCAAGAAAATGGCGCGTTCATTGAAGCGCCATCTTCTGGCGCTGTACCCAACTCATCCAGGGCCCTGGTGCGGTGGCTCACTGGGTAATAAAGGGGTTAAGGCCAGCTTGGCATTATCAGCTGGCCCTAAGCCCAAAATTCATGGGGTCACGCCAATATTAGACATGACCACCATGAATTTCTAGTAAAGTATTTAAAAAAACACAACACCCAGAAAAAAGTCCTTTAATTGAAATAAACACACAATTCTTTATTGTTCTAAATTAAACCATACTTACCGTTACGCCCATTCCAGCTGAAGCCAACGATCTCCTGCAATAAAAGTAAAATAATAAAGCAACATCATCCTTACCTTTCCATGGCTCCCACGACAGCTTCAGCTCTGCTACATCGAGATGACAGGCTGGACCGCAGCAGAACGCTGCCATCCATCCTGTCATCCCGCAGACACTGAGAAGCGCAGGCATACTTCCACTCCTCAGTGTCTGGCTGTGACGGCATCCAGATGAGCCGAGGTCATGTCCAATGAACTCAGCTCACCTCATGTACGTCACTGACAGCGTGGGAAAATTCTCCTGCACTCAGCACTTCAGCGTGAGAATTTTCCCACACTGTCAGTGACGTGCATGAGGTGAGCTGAGTTCATTGGACATGACCTCACCTCATGTATGTCACTGACAGCGTGGGAGAATTCTCACGCTGAAGCGCTGAGTGCAGGAGAATTTTCCCACGCTGTCAGTGACGTGCATGAGGTGAGCTGAGTTCATTGGACATGAACTCGGCTCATCTGGATGACGTCACAGAGAGACACTGAGGAGCGCAAGCATGCCTGCGCTTCTCAGTGTCTGCGGGATGACAGGCTGGATGGCAGCTTTCTGCTGCGGTCCAGCCTGTCATCTCGATGTAGCAGAGCTGGAGCTGTCCTGGGAACCATCGAAAGGTAAGGATGAGGTTGCTTTATTATTTTTCTTTTATTGCAGGAGATCGTTGGCTTCAGCTGGAATGGGCGTGATGGTAAGTATGGTTTAATTTAGAACAATAAAGAATTGTGTCTTTATTTCAATTAAAGGACTTTACTCTGGGTGTTTGTGTTTTCTTTTAACTTTGACTATGGGGTTAGTAATGGGGGTGTCTTATAGACGCCTCTCCATTACTAACCTGGGCTTGATGTCAGCTGGCATTATAAGCTGACATCAACCCCAACCCTATTACCCCCTGCCACCGCACCAGGGCAGCATGGAAGAGCGAGGCTAAGTGCCAGAATTGGCGCATCCTATGGATGCGCCATTTCTGGGGCGGCTGACGGCTGGTGTTTCTAGCCTGGGAGGGGGCCAATATTCATGGCACCCTTCCTGGGCTATTAATATCAGCCCCCAGCTGTCTGCCTAGCCTGTGCTAGCTATTAAATTAGGGGGGACCCCACGTTATTTTTTTGGGGGGGTTCCCCCATTTTAATAGCTAGTAAAGGCTAGGTTATCAGCTGGGGGCTGATATTAGTAGCCTGGGAAGCTCCGTGGGTATTACCCCCTTCCCAGGCTTCAAACATTTGCCCCAGCTGTCTGCTTAACCTCCGCTAGAGCCTAAAATTAAGGGGAACCCCACGCCAATTTTTTTTAAAATAAATCCTTTATTTTAACACTAAATGACAAGTACAGTAATCAACACTGTCACTGTACTTCATATATATGTGACTGACATGTTTCTATCTATCTAATCTATGTGTGATTCTCTATTCTTTCTGTTCTAAATTGTCGGGTACAGATGCTGAATTGCCGGCTGGCTTTCTTAAAGAGACGGTGCATGAAAACACTATTATTTTTTTAAATAAATCCTTTACACTAAATGACAAGTACAGTAAGCAACACTGTCACTGTACTTCATATATATGTGACTGACATGTTTCTATCTATCTAATCTATGTGTGAAGCTCTATTCTTTCTGTTATAAATTGTCTGGTACCGCTGCTGAATTGCCGGCCGGCTTTTTTAAAGAGACGGTGCACGAAAACACTAATATTTTTTTTAATAAATCCTTTACACTAAATGACAAGTACAGTAAGCAACACTGTCACTGTACTTCATATATATGTGACTGACATGTTTCTATCTATCTAATCTATGTGTGAAGCTCTATTCTTTCTGTTGTAAATTGTCGGGTACCGGTGAATGCCGCTGATGAATTGCCGGCTTTTCATGTCATTCTACATTATTCTTAGTTGTTTTACTTCATGTAGAATTAACCTACAAGGAAAGAAAGGGTTTATTTTCATTCCGATATTTGTGTCCCATTGACTTGCATTGGTTTCCGGTATCGGAATCGGCGATATCCGATACTTTTTGGGTATTGGCCCGATCCAATCCGATACGATATTTCCTGATATCGGAAGGTATCGCTCAACACTAGTCACGGCTCAATGTTATAAACTTCTGTGAAGCACCTAAGGGTTAAAAGTGATCACCACACATCGAGATAAGTTCCCTAAGCGGTCTAGTTTCCAAAATGGTGTCACTTGTGGGGATTTCCAGCTTTTATGCACATCAGGGGCTCTTCATAGCATCCGCTAATTATTCCAGCACATTTTGCATTCAAAAAGTCAATTGGTACTCCTTCCCTTCCAAGCCCTGCTGTGCACCCAACAGTAGTTTTCCTCCACATCTTGGGTATCGGCGTACTCAGGAAAAATTGCTCAACAAATTCTATGGTGCAATTTCTCCTATTACCCTAGTAAGAATTCAAAATTTGTAGCTAATTTTTTTTTGTGGAAAAATGTGATTTCTTTATTTTCACGGCTAAAGGTTAAAAACATAAACACCTGGGGGCTGAACATGCTCACCACACATCTAGATAAGTTCCCTTAGGGGTCTAATTTCCAGAATATTGTTACTTGTGGGGGGTTTCCACTATTTAGGCATATCAGGGTCTCTTCAAATGCAACATGGTGTCCGCTAATTATTCCAGCAAAATTTACATTCAAAAAATCAAATAGCGCTCCTTCCTTTCCAAGCTCTGCCGTGCGCCCAAACAATGGTTTTCCCCAAAATATGAGGTATTGGTGTGCTCAGGAGAAACTGCACAATAAAATAAAATAAAGGGTCCATTTTCTCTTGTGACTCTTGTGAAAGTAAAAAATTGGGTCTAAAGTAACATTTTTGTGAAAAAAAGTTAAATGTTTATTTTTTCCTTCCACATTCCATTAATAACTGTGAAGCACCTGTAGGGTTAATAAACTTCTTGAATGTAGTTTTGAGCACCTTGAGAGGTGCAGTTTTTAGAATGGTGTCACTTTGGGGTATTTTCTGTCATATAAACCCCTCAAAGTCACTTCATTTATTTTAGGGACCACATCACATTTGGTTTTATAAATTTTGTTGGAAATATGAGAAATCACTGGTCAACTTTTAACCCTTATAGCTTCCTAACAAAAAATAACTATGTTTCAAAAATTGTGCTGATGTAAAGTAGACATGTGAGAAATGTTATTTATGAACTATTTTGTGTGACATAACTGTCTAATTTAAGGGCATAAAAATTAAAATTTTGAAAATTGCAACGTTTTCAAACTTTTCGCCAAATTTCCGGGTTTTTTTTTCACAAATAAATGCAGGTCATTTCAAACAAATTTTACCACTATCATGAAGTACAATATGTCATGAAAAAACATTCTCAGAATCAATTGGATCCGTTGAAGCGTTCCAGAGTTATTACCTCATAAAGTGACACTAGTCAGAATTGTAAAATTAGCCCTGTCATGAAAGTGCAAACAGGCTTGGAGGGTGAAGGGGTTAAGAAAATATCCCCAAAATTTCTGCAGCTGAAAATCTGTATTTTTCTTTTCATTTCTTTTTTGATAATGTCTGCCTCCTACTTTTTAATTTGCTGTTCCAGCTTTTTTTCAACCTAATTATACCAATCAAGAGCTTTTTTTTCTGTTCAAATATTTCTGCAACAACTATTTTGTAAGAGTGCTGCCGAAATATCAGTGCAAATAAACTCTATTTATTTTCTATGGTAATTCTAAAATTACCATTTACAAGTGTCTGCAAATTTCTTCTGCTTCTGTTGACCTTTTCTAATTACCTACTTTATATAAGACTTCTCAAAAATAAATTTATCTAAATTGCTTTGAGTGTTTACATTATATCTGACCTATTTTTATTAGTAGCCATGGAATCCATTAGTAAAAGACTGATTGTAGAAATATTACTGCTTGTTATGCAATTAACTGTCACCCTGTTGAACCGGTTGAAGCGTTACTGAATATGTCCTAAGAAAACTGTGTACATATTGTTGCTATTTCTTGCTCATTTCAAAGAAAAAATTATTTTGGCATTTATGAAGCTACCTGTCTGTAGAACTTGTGACTTTGACTATTTAGAAAAACTTGTTTTGATATGGGTCATTAGTTGATTATTTATTCTAGTTGCCCTATTGGAGTTTGGGTGAAATTTGTTTTTCATTCTAATCAGAGGCATTTCGCAACTAAACTACTTTAAAAGAATGCTTTAATCTGAATTTACAGAGTGGAATAATAAGTTTAACTTGATAAACAAGTGATTTTTTTAACCTTGTTTTGTTAAAGGGAACTTATCATAAGATTCATGCTGTCCGTAACACAGGCAGCAGAAATCAGAGCCTGCAGCCCATTATGTCTGTCCCTGAGTACTGACTGCTCACTCACAGCCTCCGACATTGTCCCAATTACTGGAAGCGAGTGGCTGCAGGGAGAATATGACTTCATTTTCTCCCTGCAGCCGCACTTTCAATCAGACTGTTGGACATATTTAAAATGATATTTAACTGCAAAATACAGCAATGGTCAGGTTAACAATGTGTTTTTTTTACATGATCTCTTTAATTACTCTGCCAGTAAATCCATTTATTTACATTGCCCAGATTTAGTCTCTTCAGTTGAAAGAAAGCATTTAAATTTTCATATAATAATAATTTTTATTTCTATAGCGCCAACATATTCCGCATCACTCTACATATACAGTAAAAATATTTCTATTTTCACATGCACAGTGTAGCTCCTGTATGAATCATCATTATGCCAGATTATAGTTAGCTAAATATATAATAAACAGCTGTTTTGACACTTATTTGCATGTAATTTTGTTTTCAAAAATTGATAATTGACTAAATGAGTATACAAAGGTAAAATGATACAGTTATTGTATATTTCTTATCATATCACGTAAAATGCATAGCATTAAAAACTTTTACAGTCTTAAGACTCAGAACTTGCTATGGTAAAACGTCGAGATGATGAAATAAATGCATGCTACATAATATATTGCTTACTAGATCCATTTCTCTTCCTTATGCCACCTGTCTCTGTATTTTACAGAAAAAAGCGCATGTCAATTATACATTTGGGACAACCATAATTTATTTGACACTGTTGGTTTGATCTCTTGCTCATGTCTCCCAAAAATTTTGAAAATATTACACCTGTTTCAAAAATGTAGTGCATATCACTAATTTTTAATACCTGTTAACACAATTTCTAATACGTTATATGATAAATGAGCTCCTACGTCCTTTCAATTTTTGCTTAGAGTAACTAAAATTGTATTTAATAAATCAATAGTACAAGAAAAGATAAGAAAAAAATTGTAATATGTCTTGTTAGAGAAAAATGCCTTTCTCCACTTTTTAGCTTTCTGTACTGACAACATTATCGTATACAGGTTAAAATCCATACGTACACAGATCAGGCTACATGCAATGGCTCATAAATGTCTTTGGAGACGGGAAAGAGAAAGCGCTGAAAGGAAGCTAAAACAGAAAGACACAAAGAGAGTGTTATGATCTGCTACCAAAGCTAAGGAAAGAGAGGAGATCTGTCCCTACTATAGGACTCAGCTGAATCTCTACGATGTAACAGGGAACCTGATCCTGCGATCAGACCTGCTAAAGTCCTAATCTAGTCTGTACGGAGACCTATAGATGTGGGGAGGGAATCCCTACAAGTACTAAGGACTGGGAGGAATATGGGACACCTCCTAACAGAAATAGTAGCAGACAGACGAACAAACAAAATAGATAGAACATAGAGGTCCGTAGACCAAGCAAACTAACAGAGTTAGATACAGAGCACAGGCTAGCTAGAAAGTAGATATACAATGAAGTCCAGCAAAGCCAGAAGGGCGGAGCAGGATTAAATAGGCCAACAAGGTCATGTGACCAGCAAAGGAAAAAAAACCTAACAGCAAGGTTCTAACAGTACCCCCCCTTCTAAGAGGATCCTCCGGATCCCCTAGGACCAGGCTTATCAGGAAATCTCCTGTGAAACGCTCTGATAAGTCTGGACGCGGAAACATCATCTGACCTCACCCAAGAGTTATCCTCGGGTCCGAAACCTTTCCAGGCCACAAGATACTGCAAACTACCTCTATACCGTCTAGAGTCAAGGATGCGAGAAATTTCATATTCCCCGTCCTCCACCACCGGAGGAACAGAGGCAGAGGCGTCACCATCCGACACAACAGCTTTTTTTAACAGAGAGACATGAAAGACCGGATTAATTCTCCAGGAGGTAGGAACCTCCAACCTAACAGCAGATTGGTTGACAACCTGAAGCACCTTAAAGGGCCCTACAAACTTGGGACCCAATTTCTTAGAAGGAATCCTCAACCGCAGATTCCTAGAGGACAACCAAACCATGTCACCAACAGCGAACAAAACCTCCTGTCGTTTCCTATCAAAGTAGTCTTTAGATTTTCTGTTGGCCTCCTGAAGATTACCACGCACATCCGTCCAAACTCTTTCCAAATCACCGGAAAAATTCTCCTCCTCAGGCACGGCAGATCCCAACTTGGAGAACGACCCAAACGACGGATGTCTCCCAGAACAACAAAAAAAAGGCGAACAACCAGCAGAAGAAGATGTATGATTGTTCAGAGCAAATTCGGCAAGTGGCAGAAACTCAGACCACCCCTCTTGATTGTCTGCCACAAAACAACGCAAGAACTGCTCAACATCCTGGTTTTTCCTTTCTGTCTGGCCATTAGATTCAGGATGATATCCGGACGAAAACGACAAATGAATTCCCAACCTGTCACAAAAGGCACGCCAAAAACGAGCCACGAACTGAGGACCCCTATCAGAAACAATGTCGGTAGGAACGCCATGAAGTCTGACAATTTCCTTGACAAAGGCCTTAGCGAGAGTTTTAGCGCAGGGCTGTTTGACGAAGGGAACCAAGTGACACATCTTGCTAAAACGGTCCACGACCACCCAGATGACAGTAAAACCCTCAGAGGGGGGAAGGTCAGTTATAAAGTCCATAGCCAAATGTGTCCAAGGAGCACTGGGGACCTCCAAAGGACAAAGCAACCCCGCAGCAGGAGTATGTGAGGACTTAGATCTAGCACATATAGTACATTGGCGCACCCACTTAATGACTTCCTTCTGCCATCCAGGCCACCAAAAACTGCGACCCACCAGTCTCTTGGTCTCAGAGATTCCGGGATGACCTGCCAACCGAGATTCGTGACACTCAACAAACAAATCTCTCCTAAAGGTCCCAGGCACAAACAACCTCCCATGAGGAGTGTTAGATGGGGCATTCTCCTGAGCTTTAAGAATCTCATCTTCCAAAACGGAGTCTAAAGCAGCTATCACAACACCTTCTTGTAAAATGTTTTCCTCTTTCTCAGCACCGACTATGGGAGAAAAACTGCGAGACAAGGCATCCGCCTTAACATTCTTAGTACCAGGGATGTAAGTAACGGAGAAATTAAACCGCGAGAAAAACAGTGCCCACCTAGCCTGACGGGCATTCAGGCGCTTGGCAGCATCAAGATATATCAGATTTTTATGATCCGTAAGAACCTGAACGGGAAATTCCGCACCTTCCAAGAAGTGCCGCCAGTGTTCAAATGCGAGTTTAATAGCCAATAATTCCCGATTACCAATATCGTAATTCAGTTCAGTCTCCGAAAATTTTTTTGAAAAAAAGGCACAGGGATGTAATCCATCCCCGTTATCCTGAGACAATACTGCGCCAACCCCCACAGAGGAAGCATCAACCTCAACCAAAAACGGCCTAGTAACATCAGGCTGCATAAGGATGGGAGCAGAGGTGAACCTCTCCTTGAGATACACAAAAGCTTCAATGGCCTCAGAAGACCACTGAACCGCATCAGCACCTTTCCTGGTGAGATCAGTCAGAGGTTTGACAATACTAGAAAAATTTTTTATGAATTTTCTGTAGTAATTGGCGAAACCCAAAAACCTCTGTATCGATTTCAAACCAATAGGCCTAGGCCATTCCTGCACAGCCTGAACCTTAACCGGATCCATCTCAAAACCTTTGCTGGAGATAATGTAGCCCAAAAATCTAATTCTCTGTACAGCGAACTCACATTTCTCCAGCTTAGCAAAAAGCGAATTGTCCATTAATAACTGTAATACCTCACACACGCTCCGCCAATGAGACTCCAGATCTGGCGAATAAATCAAAATGTCATCCAAATACAAAACCACATTTTTACCGATCAAAGGTCTAAGGATGTCATTAATCAGATTCTGAAAAAATGCAGGAGCATTAGTAAGACCAAAAGGCATAACCAGATTCTCAAAATGACCCACAGGAGTGTTAAAAGCAGTCTTCCATTCATCACCCTCCTTCATGCGCAACAGATTGTATGCCCCCTTAAGGTCAATTTTAGCGAACCACTTGGCCCCCAATAACTGGTTAAACAGATCAGGAATCAATGGCAGTGGGTAAGGATTGCGTACCGTAATTTTGTTAATCTCACGAAAATCCAGACAAGGACGTAAACCGCCGTCCTTTTTTTTTTACAAAAAAAAATCCAACCGCCACAGGAGACTTAGAGGGCCTAATGTGACCGGCGGCCAAACTTGTCTGTATGTATTCCTCCAAAGCCTTCCTCTCAGGAATAGTAAGGTTAAATAAACGACTTTTAGGAAGAGTCGCTCCAGGGACAAATTCAATAGAACAATCATAGTCTCTATGGGGAGGCAAAACCTGCGATTCCTTCTCAGAAAAAACTCTCCAAAAATCCTGAATAGGAACAGGCAATTCTCCCCTATCCAAAGCTGCAATACGCCCGTTACAACACTTGTCATAACATTTATGGCTCCAGGATTTAATTTCACTGGTAGACCAATCCAGTACAGGATTGTGAAATTTTAACCAGGGCAAACCCAATATTACTGGAGAAGGCAAGTTATTCAACACTACCAAATCCAATTTCTCATGGTGAACACCATTAATAGTGAGAGGAAATTCACTGACCTTGAGAGTAATATTCTTCAAAGGGGAGCCATCCACATAAACCACAGCAATGGGGGATGATAAAGGTTCAGGTTTTAAATTGAGTTTTTCCACGAATCCCCCATCAATTACATTCAGTGTAGACCCGCAATCAACAAACACCCGAAATTCCATTAATTTTTCCTGAGCAATCGTGGAAGCAGCTAAAAATATACCCTTGGAATTTAAACAGGCAATACGGGCGTGACTGACCATTTTTTTTTCTTTCTTCATACGAAGCTCACAGCCTTTAATCAAATGACCAGATTTTCCGCAATAGAAACACAAGCCTTCCGAAAAACGACGGTCTTTTTCTTGAGAGCGAGGTGCCACCGATCCAATCTCCATCGGTTCACCACTGTTAGTACACACATTATCATAACCAGAAACTGACATAGCAGAGGATTTGCTCTCATTAACCCTAGCACGCAGTCTTCTATCCACCCGTATAGCTAATTGCATAGCCTGTTGCAAATCCTCAGGTGTAGGATAAGCAATTAGCAGGTCTTTAACCCTTTCACTGAGCCCAGCAAGAAATAGACTTTTCAGAGCAGAATCGTTCCACCCTGTTTGAGTGGACCAACGACGAAAATGAGTACAATATTTTTCGACATTACCTGATCCTTGTTTTAAACGTCTCAACTCAGTCTCAGCTGATGCCACACGGTCAGGATCATCATATAATAGTCCTAAAGCAGAAAAAAAACTATCCACTGATCTGAAGCATGTATCACTAGGTTGCAAAGAAAAGGCCCACTCCTGAGGCTCTTTGCGCAAAAGTGACATTATGAACCCTACGCGCTGGGATTCATCCCCAGAGGACTTGGGTCTCAAACGAAAATACAATAAGCAAGCATTTTTAAATGAAAAAAATTCTCGATGTTCACCAAAAAATAAATCCGGCAAACATACCTTAGGCTCCAAGAAATATGCTCCAGGACAGTTACTCACGTGCTGACGGAGCTCGGCCACTTCCAGAGAGAGTCCCTGCAGGTGTTTAGCCAAATCCTGAACCGACACCATGATGGAACAAAAAAAAAAAAAAATCTTTCCTTAGAGAATTTGCAGGCTGGACTTACTGTTATGATCTGCTACCAAAGCTAAGGAAAGAGAGGAGATCTGTCCCTACTATAGGACTCAGCTGAATCCCTACGATGTAACAGGGAACCTGATCCTGCGATCAGACCTGCTAAAGTCCTAATCTAGTCTGTACGGAGACCTATAGATGTGGGGAGGGAATCCCTACAAGTACTAAGGACTGGGAGGAATATGGGACACCTCCTAACAGAAATAGTAGCAGACAGACGAACAAACAAAATAGATAGAACATAGAGGTCCGTAGACCAAGCAAACTAACAGAGTTAGATACAGAGCACAGGCTAGCTAGAAAGTAGATATACAATGAAGTCCAGCAAAGCCAGAAGGGCGGAGCAGGATTAAATAGGCCAACAAGGTCATGTGACCAGCAAAGGAAAAAAAACCTAACAGCAAGGTTCTAACAGAGAGGTGCTCCACAGGGATAGATTCAACCTTAGGGCTCATGCAGATTTTCATGCAAATCGGTCTGATCTTGGACTGCAATGCATGGGCTATCTGCGGCTCTCCAGACCTGAGCATCACATCTCCATATACAGTGCATTGAAAAAGTATTCATAGCCTGTGAACTTTTCCACATTTTTTTCATGTTAAACCCAGAAATGTAATTGTATTTTTTGAGGATTTTATGTGATATACTAAAATAATGTATCAAGTTTTGTGAAGTGTAATGGAAATAATACATGGTTTTCTAATTATCTTAAAAAAATAAATCTGAAAATTGTGACGTGCATTTGTATTCAGCTTCCTGTAGTTTGATACCCCTAAATAAAATCCTGAGTGACCAATTGCCTCTAGAAGTCACATAATTAGTAAATTGAGTCCACCTGTGTGTCATTTATTCTCAGTCTAAGTACAGTTGTTCTGTAAAGGCCTCAGAGGTTTGTTTGACATTAGAGATCGAACAGCATCATGAAAACCAAGAAACGCACTACGCAGGTCAGGGATAAACTTGTGGAGAAGAGTAAAGCAGAGTTAGGTTATTAAAAAATAGCCCAAGCTCTGAACATCTCATAGAGCACTGTTCAATCCATCATCCAAAAATGGAAGGAGTATGGTACAACTGCAAACCTTCCAAGACATGCCCGTCCACCTAACCTGACATCCGAAGCAAGGATAGCACTAATTAGAGAAGCAGCCAAGAGGCCCATAGTCAATCTGAAGGAGCTGCAGAGATCCAGAGCTCAGGTGAGAGAATCTGTCCATAGGACAACTATTAGGCCTCTCTCACAAGAGCGTATAACATGACTGAGTGCTATCCGATGTTTTATCGGATAGCACTCAGCCCAATGTTATACTGTGGGGCAGTGCAAATTGGCGATTATTTTCTCATGCTGATTTGGCATGAGAACACAATTGCAGAATGTTGTGATTGCCAGCGAGACTCAGCTCACATGCACCCATAAAAGTCTATGGGTGCAGGTGAAACATTGGACTGCACTCGGAAGTCATCCCAGTGCGGTCCGATATACGCCGAGACAAGTTATGGAGGAGATGGAGAAATTACTTTCTCCGTCTCCTGCACACCTGTGCTGTGATTCTCTCATACAAGAGAATTGGAACACAGTGCTCTGACACTTGGCTCACACTCGCAGCAGAGTTGGAGCCGAGTGTCATTAGCATATCGCATCCAGATGCTATACACTAGTGTGATTCCAGCCTTAGGCTATGTGCCCACGATGCAGAAATGAAGCAGAATATTTCTGCAGCATTTCTGCATCTCCCTGGCAGAAAAAACGCATGCAGATTGTGCATGCGTTTTTCCTGCAGAATACATGCGGGTCCACATGCGGATTCACATGCGTTTCCGCATGCAGATTGACAAGCGCTTTCCAGGCTATAGCATCACTTGGAAAGTGCTTGACAACTAGGTCACACTGTATAAATCCATGCAAACGGCATGGATTTATACAGTGTGAACCATAAAAATTAAAACAAATAAAGCTATACTCACCCCCGAGGCCCCGGCGTGGCTGCAGCGTTCCTGTCTGGTTCCTGGCTGCCGGCATATCGCGAGACAGAGCGGTGAAGGGCCTGCGGTCACATGACTGTGACGTCACCGCAGGTCCTCAAGCGATGCCGGCATTCAGAGAGAAGCCGCCGGACAGGTGAATATAACTTTATTTGTTATTTTATTCTTTTTTTACAGGTACAATGGTACCCAGGTCTGGAGGAGAGTCTCCTCTCCTCCAGAACTGGGTACCATCCGCACATAGAAACGCATAGAAGCCGCTTGTAGAAATGTACAGTCGCGGTTTCTATGCGTTTCAATGCAAGTCAATGGCGGGAGTTCCGCTGCTCTACCGCAAAATTAAATGACATGCTGCGGATTTTTGTATGCAGCATAAACGCTGCGGAAAAATCCGCAGCATGTGCATAGAACATGCGGAATCCCCTTGGGGACCATGGGGTGCGGATAACCTAGCGTTTAACAAGCGTTTACGCTGCGGAAATTCCGCAGCATAAACGCTTGAAAAACGCTACGTGGGCACCCAGCCTTAGAAATATACTTTACAAATCTGGCCTTTATGGAAAGTGGCAAAAAGAAAGCCATTTTTTAAAGCAAGCCATAAGTAGTCCCGTTTCAAAAAGCCAAGGAGGGAACACAGCCAGCATGTGACAGAAGGTGCTCTGGTCAGATGAGACCAAAGTAGAACTTTATGAGCTAAATGTAAAACGCTATGTGTGGTGGAAAACTAACACAGCACATCACCCTGAAAACACCAACCCCACCGTCAAACAAGGTGGTGGCAGCATCATGCTGTTGGAATGCTTTTCTTCAGCAGAGACATAGAAACTGGTCAAAGTTGAAGGTAAGATGAATGGAGCTAAATCCAGGACAATCCTGGAGGAAAACCTGTTAAATGCTGCAAAAGACTTGAGACTGGGGCATAGGTTCACCTTCCAGCAGGACAACAACCCTAAACAAACTGCCAGAGCTACAATGGAATGATTTAGATCAAAGTATATAAATGTATTTGAATGTGCCAGTCAAAGTCCAGAACTAAATCAGATTGAGAATCTGTGGCAAGACTTGAAAATTGGTCACAGACACTCGCCATTCAATCTCACTAAGCTAGAGCTAATTTGCAAAGAAGAATGGGCAAAAATTTCAGCCTCTAGATGTGCAATGAAGGTAGAGACATACCCAAAAAGACTTTCAGCAGTAATTGTGTGAAGTTGGCAAGAGCAGTAGTCAGACTCATGACCGAGCTGCTGTCCGATTATGCTCTGGCACTTTACAGGAAAACAGTTTCCTAGTCCCAGTGTGCAGTCAGGTGTGGGGTGCATCACACTCACTTGTAGGCCGCAGGCTTCTGCTGTCTCCAGGCCTCCATCTTCAGGAACCACCACACACAACTCAGGGGATGCCAAGTCCATTGCAACAAGCAAACATTTACTGGTCACTTCAAGTTCATCAGGGTGTAACATGTGAGATAGGGCACAGCACTCAATGTTTCTTACTTCCTTAGTATAACACATATTCGGTTCTTCCACTCGTTTGTCCTGGACTATACCTAAGTCCACTTACTCCATCAGCCTCAGGAATTTCCTGTCCACTTCAGCAGTACACCCAGGACCAACCACCTGCCCTCCACACGATTTCACGTCCACTGACCTCTGCATGCCAGAAGACCAAGCACTCTCCCTAGTACCTAGACTGAGCCCTAGGCAATAGATTTTGCAGGAATGTCCACAAGGGATATCAGCACTGCCTCCCACTACCTTGAACAATTGGTACATGGTGGCCCTAGCATACCATATGCACCTGAACTTGACAATGTCACAGTACTTCTTTATCTGATCCACTATCAGGAAGTGTTCACTTTTCTCTAACACTAGTGCCCACCCACTGGTCTAGTTCTATCCATTAACAATATCTTATCCTATCAACTAAACCTATTGTCCTCATCTTATGTCCTATGACATTGCTAAGCCACTTAACTATATGAACAGTACTGATACTATTCCAAGTCTAAAGGCCCCGTCACACTTAGCGACGCTGCAACGATCCCGACAACGATACGACCTGTCAGGGATCGTTGCTGCGTCGCTATGTGGTCGCTGGTGAGCTGTCAAACAGGCAGGCTCACCAACGATCAGGGGAGCAGCGACATCGTGGAAAGAATCTTTCCACGATGTCCAGCTCCTGGTTACCAGCCTGCTGAAGCAGGAGCAGGCTGGTAACTATGGTAAACATCGGGTTACTAGGGGCACACGCGCTCCTAGTAACCCGTTGTTTATCATGGTTACCACTCTGCTACAGTGAGCGGGAGGTTACCGCTCACTTTAGCAGGCTCGTACCCATGATAAACAACGGGTTACTAGGTGGTAGTTGGAGGCATGGCAGCCAAGTGGATCTGGTCCTAGCTAGAAGCGATCAGGATAACCAGAGAGCAGGAGAGCATATGTACAGCTTTCTCTCTCCTGACTAGAAGACACTTCACTCTTTTTGTGAAGGAGATTATGTGAGGAAAAATGTCCCCTCAGCGTAGACTGGCATTGAAAACACTTCTCTGAGAGAATAATGTCTCTCCTCAATCTTCCTGAGGCAGCAGGAACCGCCCACAACTGGTTTGTACCAGCGTTCTAGTTTGAGTGAGAGCCCTGAGCTGGGAGGCTCCCCCAGCCTTTGCTATGGCCACCACTTGTTGTGAGGAGAATAATCATTACTTCATATACACATACTGGCCAGCAGATGGCAGGAAAGTACAATTTACAATGTAAGGAAGTACAATTTACAATGCAATGTATTATATCCCCCAACTCAGCACACACAATGGAACAAATCCAATACAACACTACAACTGTTTCACTTAGCAGCAGTAGAACGGGTACCGGGTTGCCACAAGTGCACATCACTATTCACATTACACGTAAAACCGCATGACACTGTACACATAGTCGCTTGTTGCCTTCAGAGGTAGGAATGCAGCAGAAAAGTCCATCACTCTTACAATTGCAGCAAAAGGTGGCCCTACAAATTATTGAATAAGGGGGCTGAATTCAAATGCAGGTCATAATTTTCAGATTTATATTTTTTAAAACATTTAGAAAACCATGTATCATTTCCTTTATACTTCACAAATACTTTCTACTTTGTGTTGACATATCAACTATAATCACTCAAAAATACTTTTAAGTTTGTTGGTATAATGTGAAAAAATGTAAAAAAGTTCACAGGCTATGAATACTTTTTCAAGCCACTGTATTTCAACAAGGCTGTAACACTTGGGTTTGGATACCCGAGGGTATTAGTGGTTCGTGCTCAAACAGATTTGCATGGATGTCTGTATGAGCCCTTGAAGTATGCACACACAATGCCTTATACAGGCAAATTCTGCAGTGGAAGCCGACTGAAAAATCTATTAAATAAAGTACTTAAAAGAATGAACATACAGTTATATGAAAAAGTTTGGGCACCCCTATTAATCTTAAGATTAATGTTTTATAAAAATTGGTGTTTTTGCAACAGCTATTTCAGTTTGATATATGTAATAACTGTTGGACACAGTAATGTTTCTGCCTTGAAATGAGGTTTATTGTACTAACAGAAAATGTGCAATCTGCATTCAAACAAAATTTGACAGGTGCATAAGTATGGGCACCTCACCAGAAAAGTGACATTAATATAACAGCCTCTAGTCGCTTCCTGTAGCTTTTAATGATTTCCTGGATCCTGGATGAAGGTATTTTTGACCATTCCTCTTTACAAAACAATTCCAGTTCAGTTAAGTTTGATGGTTGCCGAGCATGGACAACCCTCTTCAAATGATCCCACAGATGTTCAATGATATTCAGGTAATCACAACTTCACAGGTGACTTGCCACATAGCTATCATTTACCTTCTCTGCTGGCTCAGCAAGCAGGCACGATCTCCTGATAATAGACAATGCCAACCACTGTGTTCAAGCACTGCTCTTCCACTTAACATAAACCTTATTTCACCTCAATTAAACGTTTCTTTTGTTATTCTGTTTCTCACAGGTGCCACACAACAGTTGTCATCAATGCACATTCCTTCTATTAGCCCTGCGTGCGGCCTATCTACCATAGATACCACCAGCCACTAGATTCAAGCACCACTTTTTTACATAATGAAGCACAATTCACATATCTTATTTGTTCCTTACCCTGTAAATCCAATTTTTTAAATGCATTCCATTGCCTATCATATAGTACTACTAATTATATTGCTCCAACATAATTTTCCTTCACCATTTTATTCTATTATCGGGATCTTTATGAACCACACCTTTATCACGCCCTGATGGGCTTTACTTAATGAACATCAGTGCTCTCTTTTGAATATTTAAACCATCTTGTTGTATTAACCCTTGTATGTAGTTTTGGTTTGAGAAAGAGTTAGGTACGGACCCGAAACTCGAAAATAAAGACTTCTAGAAGCACAACTACCAGGGTGGAACTACTCTGTCTACATTTACTGTACCTCCTAACCACCCTCCAAGATATCACTTGGAGCGTTTTGCCATCATTTTAGCTTAAGAAAATACGAGCGTTTTTTTCATTAATCAATAGAATGAGAAAAATACTCAAACCAAATGTGGACTTTAATTTGGGTCCTCTATCATAAAGCATACCCTACCTATTCTGCTTGAGATTCCTCATCTTCACTGTATAGGCAAGATAATTTTTTTAAATTTAACTTTTAGTGTTTTTTTAACACTGCGAACATTAACACTGTGGAACCGATTCATTAAATATCAAGTATGTTTGTTGGTTTAGAAAGCGCAAAATTCATCAAGCGGCATATACCTCTTAATTAATTATGGCGCACTTTCTCAGAGCTTTTTTAGAGTAGCATTTCTGGTGTACAAAACGCTGGTCCGCCGCGGCATCTCCCCAGCTCCGCTCATTTGGCAGAACTGATTCAAACTGGCGTGAAAACATCAAAAGCAACACAATTTTTGAGCATCTCTCAGTCATGCAAAAATGTTGTGACTTTTCAAAGCTTATTTCAGAAAAGCTTTGATGCATTAACCCCTGTGTTTTTTTTAATCTCTCACAGAATATTGAAATATATTATATTCATTGACCAGAGAAGATGACTTATTTCTAGCAACTACAGTATATACTCCTTGTCTTTTTCTGTTCTGTATTTGTATGTTCATTTAATAAATTTTGTTTAGCATTATATTTTTGTTTTTATATCTCCTACTAGATAGCTGGGATGCTGACTGGGTCATCTATACATGCCATCTATTTTAGCTGATTCATTCTGTTATCACCTTGGTCATATTCTTCCCCCGTTTCTTATATTGGCTTAGTTCAATAAGTCCCCTTTATATAATGCTTTATATGTTCTTTTGGATCTAGTTGCCCACTATATGGGGTTGGTACTAGAGATGAGCAGAATGATCTGCGGAGGATTGAGTTGAAGTCGAATTTACTGAAAGCCGTGGTTTTAGCTGCATTCGAACAATCTGGGATAATATTTGCAGTTCACAATTTAAAAAAAATGCCCAGTGCCAATATCATACGTGCTGCACACTCACTAAGCAAGGTAAAGGTGTCTGGTGTTGCAGCGTGGGCTTCCCGCATAATGCCCTGCAGCAATCTGATCACATAGTGTAGCTGTTATGTTCTACTACCAGAGCTAAGGAAAGAGAGGAGATCTGTCCCTACGATAGAACTCAGCTTAATCCCTACGATGTAACAGGGAACCTGATCCTGCGATCAGACCTGCTAAAGTCCTAAGCTAGTCTGTACGGAGACCTATAGATAAATGGGAAGGAATCCCTACAAGTACTAAGGACTGGGAGGAAAATGGGACACCTCCTATCAGAAATAGTAGCAGACAGACGAACAAACAAAATATATAGAACATAGAGGTCCGTAGACCAAGCAAACTAACAGAGTTAGATACAGAGCACAGGCTAGCTAGAAAGTAGTTAAGCAATGAAGTCCAGCAAAGCCAGAAGGGCGGAGCAGGATTAAATAGGCCAACAAGGTCATGTGACCAGCAAAGGAAAAAACCTAAGAGCAAGGTTCTAACAGTACCCCCCCTTCTAAGAGGATCCTCCGGATCCCCTAGGACCAGGCTTATCAGGAAATCTCCTGTGAAACGCTCTGATAAGTCTGGATGCGGAAACATCATCCGACCTCACCCAAGAGTTATCCTCGGGTCCGAAACCTTTCCAGGCCACAAGATACTGCAAACTACCTCTATACTGTCTAGAGTTAAGGATGCGAGAAATTTCATATTCCCCGTCCTCCACCACCGGAGGAACAGAGGCAGAGGCGTCACAATCCGATACAACAGCTTTTTTCAACAGAGAGACATGAAATACCGGATTAATTCTCCAGGAGGTAGGAACCTCCAACCTAACAGCAGATTGGTTGACAACCTGAAGCACCTTAAAGGGCCCTACAAACTTGGGACCCAATTTCTTAGAAGGAATCCTCAACCGCAGATTCCTAGAGGACAACCAAACCATGTCACCAACAGCGAACAAAACCTCCTGTCGTTTCCTATCAAAGTAGTCTTTAGATTTTCTGTTGGCCTCCTGAAGATTACCACGCACATCCGTCCAAACTCTCTCCAAATCACCGGAAAAATTCTCCTCCTCAGGCACGGCAGATCCCAACTTGGAGAACGACCCAAACGATGGATGTCTCCCAGAACAACAAAAAAAAGGCGAACAACCAGCAGAAGAAGATGTATGATTGTTCAGAGCAAATTCAGCAAGTGGCAGAAACTCAGACCACCCCTTTTGATTGTCTGCCACAAAACAACGCAAGAACTGCTCAACATCCTGGTTTTTCCTTTCTGTCTGGCCATTAGATTCAGGATGATATCCGGACGAGAACGACAAATGAACTCCCAACCTGTCACAAAAGGCACGCCAAAAACGAGCCACGAACTGAGGACCCCTATCAGAAACAATGTCAGTAGGAACGCCATGAAGTCTGACAATTTCCTTGACAAAGGCCTTAGCGAGAGTTTTAGCGCAGGGCAGTTTGACGAAGGGAACCAAGTGACACATCTTGCTAAAACGGTCCACGACCACCCAGATGACAGTAAAACCCTCAGAGGGGGGAAGGTCAGTTATAAAGTCCATAGCCAAATGTGTTCAAGGAGCACTGGGAACCTCCAAAGGACAAAGCAACCCCGCAGCAGGAGTATGTGAGGACTTAGATCTAGCACATGTAGTACATTGGCGCACCCACTTAATGACTTCCTTCTGCCATCCAGGCCACCAAAAACTGCGACCCACCAGTCTCTTGGTCTCAGAGATTCTGGGATGACCTGCCAACCGAGATTCGTGACACTCAACAAACAAATCTCTCCTAAAGGTCCCAGGCACAAACAACCTCCCATGAGGAGTGTTAGATGGGGCATTCTCCTGTGCTTTAAGAATCTCATCTTCCAAAACGGAGTCCAAAGCAGCTATCACAACACCTTCTTGTAAAATGTTCTCCTCTTTCTCAGCACCGACTATGGGAGAAAAACTGCGAGACAAGGCATCCGCCTTAACATTCTTAGTACCAGGGATGTAAGTAACGGAGAAATTAAACCGCGAGAAAAACAGTGCCCACCTAGCCTGACGGGCATTCAGGCGCTTGGCAGCATCAAGATATATCAGATTTTTATGATCCGTAAGAACCTGAACGGGAAATTCCGCACCTTCCAAGAAGTGCCGCCAGTGTTCAAATGCGAGTTTAATAGCCAATAATTCCCGATTACCAATATCGTAATTCAGTTCAGTCTCCGAAAATTTTTTTGAAAAAAAGGCACAGGGATGTAATCCATCCCCGTTATCCTGAGACAATACTGCGCCAACCCCCACAGAGGAAGCATCAACCTCAACCAAAAACGGCTTAGTCACATCAGGCTGCATAAGGATGGGAGCAGAGGTGAACCTCTCCTTGAGATACACAAAAGCTTCAATGGCCTCAGAAGACCACTGAACCGCATCAGCACCTTTCCTGGTGAGATCGGTCAGAGGTTTGACAATACTAGAAAAATTTTTTATGAATTTTCTGTAATAATTGGCGAAACCCAAAAACCTCTGTATCGATTTCAAACCAATAGGCCTAGGCCATTCCTGTACAGCTTGAACTTTAACCGGGTCCATCTCAAAACCTTCGCTGGAGATAATGTAGCCCAAAAAACTAATTCTCTGTACAGCGAACTCACATTTCTCCAGCTTAGCAAAAAGCGAATTGTCCATCAATAACTGTAATACCTCACATACGCTCCGCCAATGAGACTCCAGATCCGGCGAATAAATCAAAATGTCATCCAAATACACAACCACATTTTTGCCGATCAAAGGTCTAAGGATGTCATTAATAAGATTCTGAAAAAATGCAGGAGCATTAGTAAGATCAAAAGGCATAACCAGATTCTCAAAATGACCCACAGGAGTGTTAAAAGCAGTCTTCCATTCGTCACCCTCCTTCATGCGCAACAGATTGTATGCCCCCTTAAGGTCAATTTTAGAGAACCACTTGGCCCCCATTAACTGGTTAAACAGATCAGGAATCAATGGCAGTGGGTAAGGATTGCGTACAGTAATTTTGTTAATCTCACGAAAATCCAGACAAGGACGTAAACCGCCGTCCTTTTTTTTTACAAAAAAAAATCCAACCGCCACAGGAGACTTAGAGGGCCTAATGTGACCGGCGGCCAAACTTGTCTGTATGTATTCCTCCAAAGCCTTTCTCTCAGGAATAGTAAGGTTAAATAAACGACTTTTAGGAAGAGTCGCTCCAGGGACAAATTCAATAGAACAATCATAGTCTCTATGGGGAGGCAAAACCTGCGATTCCTTCTCAGAAAAAACTCTCCAAAAATCCTGAATAGGAACAGGCAATTCTCCCCTATCCAAAGCTGCAATACGCCCGTTACAACACTTGTCATAACATTTATGGCTCCAGGATTTAATTTCACTGGTAGACCAATCCAGTACAGGATTGTGAAATTTTAACCAGGGCAATCCCAATATTACTGGAGAAGGCAAGTTATTCAACACTACCAAATCCAATTTCTCATGGTGAACACCATTAATAGTGAGAGGAAATTCACAGACCTTGAGAGTAATATTCTTCAAAGGGGAACCATCCACAGAAACCACAGCAATGGGGGATGATAAAGGTTCGGGTTTTAAATTGAGTCTTTCCAAGAATCCCCCATCAATAACATTCAGAGTAGACCCACAATCAACAAACACCCGAAATTCCATTAATTTTTCCTGAGCAATCGTGGAAGCAGCTAAAAATACACCCTTGGAATTTAAACAGGCAATACGGGCATGACTGACCATTTTTTTTTCTTTCTTGATACGAAGCTCACAGTCTTTAATTAAATGACCAGATTTTCCGCAATAGAAACACAAGCCTTCAGAAAATCTGCGATCTTTTTCTTGAGAGCGAGGTGCCATCGCTCCAATCTCCATCGATTCACCACTGTTAGTACACACATTCTCATAACCAGAAACTGACATAGCAGAGGATTTGCTCTCATTAACCCTTGCATGCAGTCTCCTATCCACCCGTATAGCTAATTGCATAGCCTGTTGCAAATCTTCAGGTGTAGGATTAGCAATTAGCAGGTCTTTAACCCTTTCACTGAGCCCAGCAAGAAATAGACTTTTCAGAGCAGAATCGTTCCACCCTGTTTGAGTAGACCATCGACGGAAATGAGTACAATATTTTTCCACATTACCTGATCCCTGTCTCAAACGTCTTAACTCAGTCTCAGCTGATGAGACACGGTCAGGATCATCATATAATAGTCCCAAAGCAGAAAAAAAAATATCCACTGAACTGAAGCATGTATCACTAGGTTGCAAAGAAAAGGCCCACTCCTGAGGCTCTTTGCGCAAAAGTGACATTATAAACCCTATGCGCTGGGAATCATCCCCAGAGGACTTGGGTCTCAAACGAAAATACAATAAGCAAGCATTTTTAAATGAAAAAAATTCTCGGTGTTCACCAAAAAATAAATCCGGCAAACGTACCTTAGGCTCCAAGAAATGTGCTCCAGGACAGTTACTCACGTGCTGACGGAGCTCAGTCACCTCCAAAGAGAGTCCCTGCAGGTGTTTAGCCAAATCCAGAACCGACACCATGATGAAACAGAAAAAAAAATCTTTCCTTAGAGCATTTGCTGGGCTGGACTTACTGTTATGTTCTGCTACCAGAGCTAAGGAAAGAGAGGAGATCTGTACCTACGATAGAACTCAGCTTAATCCCTACGATGTAACAGGGAACCTGATCCTGCGATCAGACCTGCTAAAGTCCTAAGCTAGTCTGTACGGAGACCTATAGATGTGGGGAAGGAATCCCTACAAGTACTAAGGACTGGGAGGAAAATGGGACACCTCCTATCAGAAATAGTAGCAGACAGACGAACAAACAAAATATATAGAACATAGAGGTCCGTAGACCAAGCAAACTAACAGAGTTAGATACAGAGCACAGGCTAGCTAGAAAGTAGTTAAACAATGAAGTCCAGCAAAGCCAGAAGGGCGGAGCAGGATTAAATAGGCCAACAAGGTCATGTGACCAGCAAAGGAAAAAGCCTAAGAGCAAGGTTCTAACAGTAGCACAGCCATTCAGGGGGGCTGTGCTACACCTGAGAACAGCATCCAGTGCTTGTGGCAAGTGACTCTACCTACATTTTCTGGTCTTATCCACTTGACTTTTTTTCTTCAACTTTAATATAAAATGTCTCTTTATTTTTGGAATACCTGTTTTATTGTTTACTCTTTATATTGCATACCCCACCGCTATACGGCAGATGTTGCCACACAATTTTTACCGGTCATGAACCTATGAGTAACAACTTCACAACCTAGCATTTTTGGTGTCATTAACTTATTTTTAATTTTTGTTGATCATCATTGTTTAAAACAAACAAACAAACAAAGAAAACATAACACAGAAACAAAATAAACACACACCCTGCTGTAAATAAATAAGCTATGTCCAGCTCAAAGGAATTGAGGCCACACTCTTACCTACACTAAATGCAGAAACCTGAAACTCAACTGAAAAAAATGAACTGGAGTGAAAGTTAGTAAGCATGCAAAATAACAACATGTTCACATTGGCCATTAAACAGACAAAACCTAAGACAGAAACAAAATGAACATATACCCTGCTGTATATACAAACAAACAAACAAATAAACAAAAATAAGAGGTTAAGTTCTCACAACTGTTTGACTAGTCACATTTAACAATCGTAGGGGCACAACAATACCGCCGGCTGTTGCCATAAATTGCTTTCCATGCGTGTACCTAAATAGCAACATCTTTATTTAGGGTTAAGCTTGTTTTTGGCAAGAGTGCGAGAATTTTAAACAGAAAATTTCTTTAAGTTTAGAAGCAAAGTTTTGAAACAAATTAAACACTATACTTTTCTCCAAAATATATGCTTATCTCATTCACAGCAGGATAATGTAGCCTCTGACAGTGAAACCATCATCCGCAAGCCATCAATGACATCTGTTTCTATTTTGCATAAAAGTCCCCTAATCCATAGAACCCTAAGGTTTAAAGAGCATGCTACACAAAAAGACTTGTTCGAGTTGATGTTTTGGAAGACATGAACAGTCAACCTTTGCTCTCAGAAGACTTGGTGTCGAAAGAGAAGGACAACACGATATTAATGCCAATCTGGTTTGCAGGCTCTGCGAACCGAGGTGTTAGAGATACTGTCCATGGTAGTAGCCCTCTGGGCTAGGGCAAACCTCAGGGTGGGAATCAGGCGGAGAGGCAAGGAGTGTTGGACATTTCACACACAGAGGCATCAGTCAGCCAAATCATGAATGGCAATGAAAATGATTTGGTGTTGGACAAAACCTGGGAAACAGATGGGTGACGAGGAGTTGAGGTAGGAGATTTCTGTCATCAGCTATACACAGTACAGGCGCCAAGCATTAAAAATATCTTCTGAGGCCAAATCAACTTTACCTGTGGTCAGCTCTGGAGCAGGTAACACCGCATGTTCTATTGGTGTAGTTGGTACTACAGCACCTGAAAGGTCTAGTCACTGTGGTGGCAAGTTATATGTGCGGACTATTTGTGTATGGGAATTCTGTTCCACATTGCTGCAGGACCAATCTATTTACATTGTGCTGGTTATGCTGTTGAAAAATAAGCCTACAAGCACTAAGTGCCAGTAGGTTTAAATTGTGAGGGAGGGAATTTATTTTGGAAATTCCCCTTGCTATCATTATTTGCTTTTCTATGTTGAAAAGCATGGCAGGTACATCTTTTCACACATCGAATGGGAATTACATCTCTCCGTCAACACATGAAATGGCATCACCTGCTCCTGTAGAAAAAGCATACTGACCACCAAGGTGAGCAAGGCTCAAGCCGTTCTCCTTCTTCTCCCCATGATCATCTATCTGGTAAGCCGTCTGAACTTGAAAGTAGTGCCTTGTCATTGTCATCAGCCCCATCATCATCCTCCTCCTCACTTACTGCTTCCCATACACTTCCTTCTCTTCCTCCTTTGCATTGTCAGTTCTCAATTTATGTGCCCAAGCAAGAAATGATCAATCGTCCAATTCCATGGAAATTGTACTCCTATATGTCCAAGTTCACCAGCATTGATGGCAGGCCACCTGGATTGTGTTGCCTATGGTGAAAGAATTGTATGCACTCTTAAGGCTTAATGGAAGATACCTAGCCGCCATTATTTATTATACCAAAAAGCCGTTCCTGCCAGGCTTGAACACCAAAAAAACATTTTTTAAAACAAAATGTATTGTATTTTGCTCATCAACTTTTTCTAATTTTGGGTGAAATTTATTATTACTGTGACTGCATCCGGGTTGAATTTTCTCAGAAGCTCCCTGATCAGAATTGTGAAAAAAGGCAAAATTGTTGAAAATTATCCACCTAAACGTCTTTGAACTTCATAAGTGATATTTAAAAAAAATAACCCATTTTTTTTAAAATGTGTTTTGGAGTGGTGGAATTGGCATATGAGCAGTTAAATCTGTGTACCCCAATTAGTGTACCTTTTGCATAGCAACCAGTTACCAATCGCATGTCTGACCAGGAGAACTCTTTCCACTCTTTCCAAAGTAAGCACTTCTTTGTATGCACGGCTCCTGTGCAAAACAGATCAGAAAGGGAATTTTTTTTTAACATATTACATCAAAATTATTTGAATTCTTTAACTGAAATTTTCTGCAAAAAAAAAATCAATATTTTTAAAAAATATTAATTTTTTTTGAGTGGTGGAATTGAAGTATTAATACTGAAATATGAGTTCCCTAATTGGTATAACTTTTGCACAGTAGACGTGTGATGCTGAGTCACTACTCACAGGTAAGCCATGAGACATGGTAGTCAAGAGGTCCGAAGTCCAATACCAGGAGGGCTCGTAGTACATAGGGGTAAGACAAGGGTATGGTCAGATAACAGTCCAGGGTGAAATGCTAGGAGGGTACATCAAGACAACGGAGTGCAACAAATGAATACTCAGTGGCCAAGTCCAGGGTCAGATACTTGAAGTCAGAGAGTGTCAAAAGCAGAAGGGATAATCCACATGAATAGTAATGACAAGTCCGAGGTCCAGCAACAAGATCAAAAAGTCAGACACACAGCAAGCAAACACACCTAACTAAGCTAAGCTATAACTGACAATATGCTGCTCACAGCAAGTCAGATAAAAAGCTTGCAAATTATTGAGGACAAGAGGCACCTGTGGAAGTGCCAGGCAAGAGCAGATTGAGCAGCAGAGTTGTTAATCAAAATGCTTACACCCCAGCATGCTCCAAGATCAGATTGGATGACTGGACAGGAAAGGAAAGAAGGACCACCATAGAAGGATTCTCAGTGTGTGAAATGCAATGATATAGCTCTGATCGCCTGGTTTAATCTCCTGCATGAGTCAGTGTGGGTGTGGTAACCTCATGTGATGTACGGCAAAGGGGGGGTACTATGGTACATATGGTAATATCTACCATAGTATGAATAACAATCATATAGTCCTGAGTACCATAGTATAATAAATAGAAATGTATAAATGATATCTATAAATAACCAACTCATATACCACCTAGAAGTAAACCGACTGGGTCCACAATATGAAAGCCAAGAGGTATGTCAGAAAATAATCAGTGGAGGAAATCAGTAGTCAGCGGATAGCCAGAGGTTGATACAAAGGAAACAGCAGTAAAGTATGGAGCAGAATCAGGTGAGAGAGCTTGACTAAAGGCTGGTTGCTCAATAATCTCACAATGCAGGAAGTAGAAGGCCAGGTTTAAATAGGTTATCCAATCAGGAATCACAGGATAAGCCAATCAGGAAATCACAGGGTGGAGCTGAACAGAAATGACAAGCACAGGTAGCTGATTTAGCAAGGAGCTGTCCAGGGAGCTGAATAGCGGAAGAGCTGGTGCCTGGTGCAAAGGAGTTATCGGGTTCGAGTCCTGACATTGGCAGTCTATAATCTGCATCACGGTGGCTAAGCTTTCTGTCAGGATGAGTCTCTTCTCCCTCTTCAATTACACCCTCACAAAGTTCCCCCAATAAAAACAATTAACAATGGGAAATAGTTTGTCGCAACGCCAGGTGTATTTCGGACAGTTGGAGATGAGCCGCTGAGCACAGGATTGATAATGAACGTGAAATCTGTGCACCTCAGAGAGAATAATGTGGAGAATGATGATTTTCAGAGTAGCTTCTTTATAAGTAGAGTATGATGGTTGTAGTGGTTGTTTGTGCAGCAATCTTGAAGAAGCAGTGTTAACTTGAAAAAAAAAGCTGTCTCTTTGCTAATGATAACGGGTTAAATAACTATATTCAAATAGTAGGTAATTGATGGTCAAATTTATACTCACAGTTGAAGGTTGACCCATACATGCAGAAAGGCAGATGTCTGTCCGATGCTTATCTTATTGTTATGAACATGTACACACTCACATACGGATAATGGAAAAGGGATGTTCAACCACAGGGAGATGCCGCACCTACACGCAACTGGTCCCTGTACAGACTAGAAAATCCCTAGCTGCAAAGCTAAAAATACCACCTAGGACCTAATCCTCCAAAAAGGCCATCAAGGAGTTTCTCATACCTCCTGAGGAACCAGAGGGGAAGCCATAACACACTGCAAACAAGTGAAGAGTAAAGTGTGAAGTAAAATAAGGAAATAAAACACGTTCATATTGGGTGATGAGGGAAAACTAAGGAGAAGCAAAATAAAAGGAAAAAGTAACCTCCCAGAAACCAAACAGTGGTAAAAGGAAAAGGTGCTGGGAAGGAAAGCAAACATACTCACTGCAGGAATACAACTAGACTTTACCAAACAAGGTAAACACCTTAGCTGGAGAGCTGGAAATCTTGACCACACGTCCACCAAGAGGTATAGCCAGCCAGGAAGTGTAGTGAAGGGTGAACATATAAAACCCGACCAAGAATGTGATAGGGCAAATCAAAATGGGAAAATGAGAAACACCTGAACAGGAGGAAACTAGATGGAAATAAATCAAAGACAATAGAAATCATCAGCATTTGGACATGGAAGAAAAGGCAATAGCTGAGCAGACAAAGGAACTGAGTATACAGCAACAGGTCACTGGATCGAATCCCTAAACTGAGCCATGACACTTATCAATTCAATTCACTCAATCTCAGGCTGTCCCTCTTATAATCCTCACTCAATATTCCTTACTTAGGACTGAGCTGTGCGTCTCCTTTAAGATGTGGGTGTTTTTTCCTCCTGAAGGTACAATAGGTATCTTTCCAATCTGAAGGCTGTCAGCTCCTCTCCTTTTTCATCGGTCCCTTTGAGACCCAGCAGACAGGTGGAGGTCAACATCTCCTCATTGCAGTCTACCTTCCTCTACTGACTTCTCTTTCCTGTGACTCTTTTAAGCAGAAGTCATTGACTGACTTCCAGGGGAGCTTGTTCCAGCTCTTTTCAGAAAGGCATGCATAACAAGCAGAGCTGATTCATGTAAACAAGCCCCATAGAGGGAAGATTTACCCTTTGCATGCTCCCTGTGAGCAAGTCTCACAGTATGCTATAAAATACAGTTTACACAGAAATCACAGTATTTTCACTACACACACTATACATCCGGTATCCAATGGAGCTGGCCACTTTGTGGGATACCACATGGGGGGAAGGGAAGTGCAGCTGAATTTAGCTCTGTCTTTTATCAGCTTTCCTTTTCTCATAGCATGGTCACCTTTCCTGTACTGCCCCTGCTCAAAGTGTCAGTAATCACACTTATGTTTGTTTTGCTCAACTTGTACTCACTGTGCAGTGAGATCCCAGAAGGGTGTCATTATATGTCACACAGAAGTAGTCCAGAACATGCAATTTACTCCTGTGTGAGATATATCTCATTGAAGAGCAAGTACAAGTTGCCTAAGCACAAACAGATGTAATTATGATTACTTTGAGCTCTTAACTTTGGACAGAAGGGTTTTCAATGTGACATATGTAAATTGAATGGTACTGCCCCTCTCCCCACACTGACTAATGTAGGAGGTTAGACCAGGAGATCGGAGAGGTATTATTACGTCTCACACTCTGAGAAATCTGTTCTAAACTATGTTAGGGACATGTACATTATTTCTTTGAATGTTGCTGCCTGCTTATGATTGGTCAGCATCATACAGGGGAAGTATACGCCCCCTAGTGAAAATTTTCTGATAACACCCATTTGGATATTACGGAAATTACCTCATTAGGGGAGAAATACTTTGTTTGCTAATATAGTTGCAGCGGAGAGGCGAAAAAAAAAATTCCTTTCACTCCGCTATTCAGCCACTATTACATCTTATGTTCAGTTACATATGAAAAATTTGGTGAACGTTCCTTTTTAAAGTAATTATATGGCAGGAGTTATGAATCAGCCTACACTATATGTTGGCCACCTAAAAAGAATAACCTGCATTTATTTCAATAAATTCAGCAGAGCTTTGACAAAAACTAATTATCAGCTTGAATTTATACATAGATTTGATGGTCAAGAAAACTGAATTATAATATCCTTTGATGATGACATTTTTAATTCTTTTTTATTTTTTAAATATGGAGATGCACAGCAGTTTGCACAATCTAATCCCTTCCTCATTTTCTTTTTTAATGGGTTTGCATTAGAAGCTTGCAGTGGAATAATATTCCAAGTAATTTTTTTTTATTTTCATGTAATCTCTTTTAACAAATTTTCAGTGCTTTCCTGGCTGCTGTGTGCTTGTCACAACATGGAGCCAAGGTCAGAAAACCTGCTTTTATTCTAACAGTAATAATTCTACTTTAAGATGCGTCATATCAAATTGTTTAAGACTGTTCAGTCTGAAAATACATAGGAAATAAATAACTCTTTTGGGCAAGGTTGACAAATAAAAAGTAATTTTCTACTTTTGTTATGTGTCAGAGAAGCAGAGGAAATAATAGAATCTTTACTGTTTATAAGTCACTAAGGCCAGTCCTTCATGATATTTCTCTATAGTGGGAATCAAATGCATCAGATGATGTATAGTTGCTACTCACTATCCCAGCATTTGTAGTCATTATCTGGAAATTAAAATCACAAGAGCTGCCTTTAAAAATTTATATTAACCATAAAAGAGAAGATGAGGAACTGGACAACTACGCCATTTAGTATGGCAAAGATTGCAGAGCAAAGATTAGATCCAAAGTGAAAGTTCTTGGATTGTTAAAGTTTATTCTCTAATTTTCCCAAAGCATATTTTATTACATGATATAAAACAGAAAGATGTCAAGGACTGAAGCATGAAACTGTATTATTGGTATCTGCCGTATTGATTTAACTATCATATTCTTATACTGTTCAAGCAAATTCTAGAACTAGATGAGATGGGAGTACTCTCTTAAAGAGAATCCTTCATCAGTTTTTTGCCACCTAATCTGAGAGCACTATAATGTAAAGACAAAGGCCCTGATGCCACCAATGTGTCACTTACTGGGCTGCTTGCTGTAGTTTTGATAACCTCCAGCTGATAAAACAGTGATTTTATAACTAGAACTAGTAAGCCTTCTGCCTTGTAGTCCTCCATATTTATGACTTCTGTGTAACCCTGCCACTACCCCTGAGCACCTTCCTGCCTATGGACAGTGGACATATAAAACTGCCAATCAGTGGTGTGGGTGGGGTTAAACAGAGAACTGCTAGATCTGCAGCAGATATATTAGTGATTTTATCAAAACTACAGCAACATTGATTCTAAGATACACAAATCTGGTAGTGTAAATGAACTTGATTAATTGATCCACCTGTTCCTGACATGGCGATTTTTGGGGTTTTGTGCTTTTGTTTTTTTCTTCCCTTCTTCCAAGAGCAATAACTTTTTTATTTTTCTCTCGACAGAGTATGAGGGCTTGTTTTTTTTGTGGGATGTACAACGCCATTCTTTTTATCATGTGATGTCTTGAAAAGCGGGAACAAAAAATCCAAAAGTGGTGAAATTGCAAAAAAATGCAATTACGCAATTGTTTTTTTTATTACAGCATTTATTATACAGTAAACATTACAAAAATTACCTAGCAATATGATTCTCCATGTCAGTGCGATCACAGGGATTCCAAACATGCATAATTTATTTTTTTAATTTAAGCTAGATTACTAGCCTAAAAGCCATGGCTATACATGTGCAGTGCTGACAAGCTCTTTTCAATAGATTATATAAGCACTACTATGAAATTAGTCAGAATCGCAGGAGTATGATGTTAGTTCCCAATCCTGACCAGCTTCAGAGACAATCTGCTCCTCCAATCCAGCAGAGAAAAATCTGTCTCATATAGCATCATTGGAGGGTGCACAGTACAGTGCACAATGACACTGCTGGACTGAGCTATCAATCAAGCAGGAAAGCACAATCCCATAGAAAACAAGAAACCGGGAGGATGGAGAATGGTCCATTTCTACCAAAGATTATGAGACAACCTTTTTAATGAAAAAAAAATGGTGCATGGGTGAAAATATGTGTACATATTTAAATATAAATACACCCAGGTTTTATCTAAAGTAAATGTGGCGCCCTGCTGCGCATTGGTGCCACAGATCCCAGAGGGGTACATGGACGGACTTCTCCACAAGAGGCCCTCATAGCATTCACACACCTCCACCCTACCACCTCAGACCACCAGAGGGAGCCCGGATAGGGATATATATACTGGAGGGTGGAGTTAGGCAGTCAGTCTGTGAGAAGTTCAGTCTAGAGAACAGTCTGTTGAGAGGAGCTCCTGCAGAAGCTAGCCTGCAGTGGAGCTCAGTCAGTTCAGTCCAGACTCAGAGAGCTCAGATTAGTGAGCCAGGAGCGTGCCAATGCTCAGAGAGCGGCGAAGAGTAGCAAGGCCTACTGCCCATGTGAAGCCTAGTGAGGGCCCCGAGCGTGGCCGAAAGCGAGTGGAGTAAGCAAGCGACATAGGGGGGCAGAGGTGCTTAACCAGCTCACCCCAGGAACATATACCGGACACCAGGTCCGCGTCTGCAGGGATTCCTTACATCCAGCAGAAACAACCGGAACCCCTGGTGAACTATATGTCCCAGGAACACCAAAAGCTGATTACGTACCAGGGTCAGGAGTCACGGAGGCCCAAGAGACTAGGGAGTGTGATCTCCAACAGAAGGCCCTAGCACCAGGTCAGCAGGTGCAAGACAGAGACCAAGTTAGGCCTAGCTCCAGGCAGGTCAGAAACTTATCAAAGAAAGCCAAGGAACAGGCGGCCCCACACCCGCTCACTGGGGAGAGTCCTGATATGCACCCTTCACCCTGAAGTACCCTGGACCGTGCCAGAAACACCACCAGTAAAGGTACTGAAGTGAACTGTTGTGTGTGTGCCTATTCTTCCTCTGACCCGGCTGCGTCCCCTCTGTCCTGCATCCCTACACTTACGCTGCCCTGAGGTCACGCTCCACCTGTGCGGAGCCGCACCAACTAAGCTGCCTGAACACCGGCCCCATCCCCTGGGCGCATCATAAATCTACTTGAAACCAGTGAATTCAATATTGATTCCTTCCTAATCTCTGCCAAATATATTCATCACAGGTGAGTGCTTCTTTACGTTCTGTGACAGATATACAGTCGCATGTAAAAGTTTGGTCGCCCCTGGTCAAAATTACTATTATTGTAAACAGTTAAGCAAGTTGAAGATGAAATAATCTCCAAAAGGCCAAAAGTTAAAGATGATACATTTCCTTTGTATTTTGGCATATATATATATATATATATATATATATATATATATATATATATATATATATATATACAGTATATATAGTCATTTTTGTTTCCATTTTAAAAATTACAAAAAGGAAAATGGACCAATGCAAAAGGTTAGGCACCCTTGGAGATTTGTGTGCTCAGATAACTTTGACCAAGGTTTCAGACCTTAATTAGCCTGTTAGGGTTGAGGCACATTCAGTATCATTGTTAGGAAAGGCCAGGTGATGCAAATTTCCCATTTTTCTAAAAACCCAGCCTCCTCTAACCTTGTGCCAAAAAAGCAGTATCCATGGGTTCTTCTAAGCAGCTGCCTAGAACTCTGAAAATTAAAATGGTGGAGGCCCACAAAGCAGGACAAGGCTATAAGAAGATAGCAAAGCTTTTTCAAGTTGCCCTTTCCTCAGTTCAAAATGTAATTAAGAAATGGCAGTTAACAGGAACAGTGGAGGTCAAGATAAGGTCTGGAAGACCAAGCAAAAACTCAGTGAGAGCTGCTCATAGGATTGCTAGAGAGGCAAATCAGAACCCCCGTTTAACTGCAAAAGACCTTCAGAAAGATTTAGCAGACTCTGGAGTTGTGGTACATTGTTCTACTGTTCAGAGACACCTGCACAAATATGGTCTTCATGGAAAAGAAAACCTCTCCTGCATGGTAACAATAAATTCATCAAATCTGTTGTGTTGCAGCCAATGACACGGGAAACATTTCATGGGTAGAAGGAAGAATGGATTCAATGAAATTTCAACAAATTCTAGATGCAAACATAACATCATCTGTAAAAAAGCTGAAGTTGAAAAGAGGATAGGTTCTACAAATGGATAATGATCCTAAACACATGTCAAAATCCACAACAGACTACCTCAAAAGGTGCAAGCTAGAGTTTTATAATGACCCTCACAGTCCCCTGATCTAAACATCATTGAAAATCTGTGACTAGACCTCAAAATAGCAGCGCATGAAAGATGACCCAGGAATTTCACAGAACTGGAAGAATTTTCCAAGGAAGAATTGCTGAAAACCCCTCAAATAAGAAATGAAAGGCTCTTCGCTGGCTACAAAAAGCGTTTACAAGCTGTGATACTTTCAAAATAGGGTGCTACTAGGTACTAACCATGCAGGGTGCCCAAACTTTGGCATCAGATCATTTTCCCTTTGGAATTTTGAAAATATAATAGATGAAAATATATAAATATTTTTTATCTAAAATACAAAGGAAATGTGTCATCTTTAACTTTAGGCCTTTTAGAGATCATTTCATCTTCATCTTGCTTAACTGTTTACAATGCAGTAATTTGGACCAGGGGTGGCAAAACTTTTACATGCCACTGTATACCTGATGCAATGATATGATGGGAACTGTCACTGTACTCATGACTTTGGTGGCAGGAGTACAGCTTTGTAACACGCAGCTCTGATCCTGCAACTACACCAGTTTTTGGTGAAATTAGCACCAATGACATTGAGTACAAATGTCATATTTTAGGCAGATGTTTTCCCCCATATGGTGGTGAGACAGTTTAGGGTAGTTTATCTGATATCAATACCACTCAGCTCATGGCACACACTTGAATATCAGACGGGATTAAGAAAATGTTAAGAACTTTACTCTTAGATTTTGGATTAGTCTGTGCACGGTAATGTGTTTTTTATTGTTCTCTCTCTCTTGGATTACTAGTTTTGTTTTATTTTTCTCTTACACAGTCTACATGACAAATGGTTTTCATTTTTATTGTCATTACAGTATTGCTTGCGCTGCTGCACACCTGAATGCATTTCTTAATGCCGTTTTTTAGCCCAAGGCAGAAATAATGCCTGCTTAAAATATCAAGTATGCCAGAAAATCATTAAAATAATTATGTACATTAAAGCATAGCAAGTGAGCGGAGATGCTGTTGGGCTTTGTTTGTATTTTTCATCATCTTGCTGCTGTCCAGCCTTCCAGCTGTGATGGATAATTCATCCTAGGAGGGATGCTATTTGCTAAATTGAGAAATTTACAGTTTTTCATTCAAAGCTTCCCTTTCAGATTACATTTCTTTATCAATAGTGCCCGTATGAGGTAGGCTGCTGGTTTGGCCGCATTGTATTTTTGTGTCGTAGTGTGGACGTACGCATATACCATTTAGCTTTTCTACACTTTGATCTCCACTTGATACAAATGACATCACCTGGATGATAAACAGCAAATGACTTTCTTATCTTTCACAGTTACTGAGCGCAACTGGACACATGCTGTTCTTGCTGGAATGATTAATAAATGAAGAGCAGAGCTTGAAAAGAGCTTTCCAGAATATTAATGAATATTTTCTATAAAGATAGCAGATATGCAGAAAACTCACATGGAGAAAGGTGTAAGAAGCAGGATACATTAATAACTGCAGATGTTCAGTGGGAACATAAATCAATACTGTATAGAAAAATAGATTTTTATTCCAGCCTTAAATATACAGAATCCTATAAATTGTACTTTTTTGAGATGTGATCTATTGGATTTTTACAGCTAAAGTCAACTTATTTTTAATTAGCCCTAAAAAATTTTCTTGAAGTTGTTAGTTTCACACACACACAGACACACACACACACACACACACACACACACACACACACACACACACACACACACACACACACACACATATATATACTGCTCAAAAAAATAAAGGGAACACTGAAATAACACATCCTAGATCTGAATGAATGAAATATTCTCATTGAATACTTTGTTCTGTACAAATGTTGAATGTGCTGACAACAAAATCACACAAAAATCATCAATGGAAATCAAATTTATTAACCAATGGAGGCCTGGATTTGGAGTCACCCCCAAAATTAAAGTGGAAAAACACACTACAGGCTGATCCAACTTTGATGTAATGACCTTAAAACAAGTCAAAATGACGCTCAGTATTGTGTGTGGCCTCCACGTGCCTGTATGACCTCCCTACAACGCCTGGGCATGCTCCTGATGAGGTTGCGGATGGTCTCCTGTGGGATCTCCTCCCAGACCTGGACTAAAGCATCCGCCAACTCCTGGACAGTCTGTGGTGCAACGTGACGCTGGTGGATGGAGCAAGACATGATGTCCCAGATGTGCTCAATCGGATTCAGGTCCGGGGAACAGAGGAGCCAGTCCATAGCTTCAATGCCTTCATCTTGCAGGAACTGCTGACACACTCCAGTCACATGAGGTTTGGCATTGTCCTGCATTAGGAGGAACCCAGGGCCAACCGCACCAGCATATGGTCTCACAAGGAGTCTGAAGATCTCATCTCGGTACCTAATGGCAGTCAGGCTACCTCTGGCGAGCACATGGAGGGCTGTGCGGCCCTCCAAAGAAATGCCACCCCACACCATTACTGACCCACTGCCAAACCGGTCATGCTGAAGGATGTTGCAGGCAGCAGAACGCTCTCCACGGCGTCTCCAGACTCTGTCACGTCTGTCACATGTGCTCAGTGTGAACCTGCTTTCATCTGTGAAGAGCACAGGGCGCCAGTGGCGACTTTGCCAATCCTGGTGTTCCGTGGCAAATGCCAAGCGTCCTGCACGGTGTTGGGCTGTGAGCACAACCCCCATCTGTGGACGTCGGGCCCCCATACCACCCTCATGGAGTCAGTTTCTAACCGTTTGTGCAGACACATGCACATTTGTGGCCTGCTGGAGGTCATTTTGCAGGTGTCCTGCAGTGCTTTTCCTGTTCCTCCTTGCACAAAGGAGGAGGCAACGGTCCTGCTGCAGGGTTGTTGCCCTCTTATGGCTCCCTCCATATCTCCTGGTATCTGCTCCATGCTCTGGACACTGTGCTGACAGACACAGCTACCCTTCTTGCCACAGCTCGCACTGATGTGCCATCCTGGGTGAACTGCACTATCTGAGCAACTTCTGTGGGTTGTACTGTAGATACCGCCTCGTGCTACTGTACCTCTAGGGGTGAGAGCAATGGCAAAATGAAAAAGTGACCAAAACAACAGCCAAAAAGGATGAGAACAGAGAAATGGTCTGTGGTCACCACCTGCAGAACCACTCCTTTATAGGGGGTATCTTGCTAATTGCCTATCATTTCTACCGGTTGTCTGTTCCATTTGCACAACAGCAGGAGAAATTGATTCACAATCAGTGTTGCTTCATTACTGAACAGGTAGATGTCACAGAAGTGTTATTGACTTGGAGTTACATTGTGTTGTTTAAGTGTTCCCTTTATTTTTTTGAGCAGTGTATATATCTACATATATATTTATATATAGATATATATATCTATATATAGATTGTGAGGCAGTGAGGGGGATCATATACAAGGGATGGTATGTATCCCCCAGGATGCGCATAGAAGCATATTAAACCCGCAGCTGTGGTTGCAGTACAGAATAAACGTAAGTTTGGACTTGGTCAAGCCATTTGACCAAGGCAGATTTAGTAAAACCCAGCATGGGGTTTTATTCTTGGAGTGGACTACAGGAAGGCAGTGGGGCGGTTCACTCCCTCCAGCCAGGTCTTACAAGTGGCTCATTAATGAAGTAAATAAGGTTCCGGCACTCAAAAATAATGTAGATAGTCAGATAGTTGCAATTTCAAACTTAATTTCCTTTAATGGTTCTCCAGTGAACACTCGCCCGACGTTTCAACGCCTCCGGGGTTTTCATCAGGGGCTTCAAATAAAATAATGCATACACATGTAAACAAAAAAACAGAAATGTTGGTATTAGTACTGGTTACATTCACATTATAGTGACTGGAAAGACATTAATATATGTGCAATTTGATCCTAGAGAGTGTATAATAGTAAATACAATATTGGGGAAACTGCACAGAATACGTGACAGTGTCCAAGATTTTCCAAAAAATATCAAGAACAATTTTGAAAAAGTGCTATAATCTTCATTAAGGAACAATAACAATGGCCTTATAGGACGCATGTCTCAGAACTATAAATTTCATATAATATCTCAGACAGTAACAATACTGAGAAAATAGGGACAGGAAAGAAGGTGGGGAAAGGAGAAAGAAGAGGGGGGGACAGTTGTATAAAAAAAAAATGTAAATACCCTGGGTTTGTTGAATTTAGACCATAAAAGATAAATAATCCTCAGGATAAGTTTCCGGCAGCTAAAAATGTTATTAGAAATGGAAATCAATGAGATCCGTTACAAGCACAAGAATAGATGTAAAGCAGGAGACGTTAAATCTAGTTGTATATACCAAAATGCGGATCATGTGAGTTACCAAGAAGTGGGGAGGTTGTTCCTGGTACTTGTTGCCAGGGATTGTGGAGTAAAATGTCCTGCCAATCTGCCAATAGACCACATATTGTAAGACAAATGATTGTCTAGATAAATATGTACCCCCCAAGAGTGCCACTCTCCAGGTGTGAGAGTCCTACCTGTGTCCTGTACGAGGTGACCGCAGTGTGTCTGTTGCTTTCGTAGTCTGGCTTTAAATAGCCAGCGCGCGCTATACTTCCTGTTTCCTGTCAATTAGAATGCAAGTTCCTGTTCTGTGGAACGCACCATCGCGCATGCGCGGGATGCGTGCTTGCAGAGTGAATGTGATTGTGGAACGCAAGCTATGCGATCCACTGCGTGGTTAACCCAGGGGATCAGTCCATGGTATAACATGATCATGTACAAGGACAAGGGGTGAATGTATAATGCTTTCTTGTGTTTTTCATAGTGGGCACAGGTTAAGAAGAGCTCAAAAGGGGTCAACATGGAAAAGCATGAGGGTAAATAGAGGGGAGGGGAGGCGGGAAGAGGAGGAAGGAAGAAATCAAGAGGAATGATATACAAGCAGTATAATCCTCATTATATACACAAACAGATGCAGAAACACATGAGGTGACACCAAAGGATACTTCAGAGGGTGCATATACATAATATGCTTATTAATGTGAAAAAAGGATATGGGATGATGATAATGTTATACTGAGGGTAACAGCATATTAATACATGAAGGATCTGAAAAGGAACGGAAATATCATTAATGTTAGAGCATATGAACTACGGATGTTTAAAATGCAAGAAATAATACATTAAAATTAGTACATAGAAAAAATAGTATACCGCATCAACCCATGTATTTGATAGACAATAGCAAATGAAATATAGAAATATGGAGTAAATCTGGGGCATCCGTGGTACGGTGAGACGGAGAATAGTTAGACATGAATCTCATATTCCCTATTGAGACCATGGGGTTCGAGTGTTTTGAGGGTGAAGATCCAATTTGTTTCTCTCTCTTTGAGTCTCACTATTCTATTGCCCCCTCTCCTATTAATCGGAACATGATCAATTATTTGAAACCGGAGTTGTGAAACAGAATGATTATGTGTGGAAAAATGATTGGGAATAGGCAACAAATTGTATTTACATATGATGGTAGATTTATGTTTACTGATTCGGTCACCGATATGCTGGGTGGTTTCTCCTCATGTGTTTCTGCATCTGTTTGTGTATATAATGAGGATTATACTGCTTGTATATCATTCCTCTTGATTTCTTCCTTCCTCCTCTTTCCCCCTCCCCTCCCCTCTATATACTCTCTTGATTTCCCATGCTGACCCCTTTTGAACTCTTCTTAACCTGTGTCCACTATGAAAAACACAAGAAAGCATTATACATTCACCCCTTGTCCTTGTACATGATCATGTTATACCATGGACTGATCCCCTGGGTTAACCACGCAGTGGATCGCATAGCTTGCGTTCCACAATCACATTCACTCGGCAAGCACGCATCCCGCGCATGCGCGATGGTGCGTTCCACAGAACAGGAACTTGCGTTCCAATTGACAGGAAACAGGAAGCATAGCGCGCGCTGGCTATTTAAAGCCAGACTACGAAATCAACCGCCACACTACGGTCACCTCGTACAGGACACAGGTAGGACTCTCACACCTGGAGAGTGGCACTCTTGGGGGGTACATATTTATCTAGACAATCATTTGTCTTACAATATGTGGTCTACTGGCAGATTGGCAGGACATTTTCCTCCACAATCCCTGGCAACAAGTACCAGGAACAACCTCCCCACTCCTTGGTAACTCACATGATCCGCATTTTGGTATATACAACTATATTTAATGTCTCCTGTTTTACATCTATTCTTGTGCTTGTAACGGATCTCATTGATTTCCATTTCTAATGACATTTTTAGCTGCCGGAAACTTATCCTGAGGATTATTTATCTTTTATAGTCTAAATTCAACAAACCCAGGGTATTTATGTTTTTTTTTATACAACTGTCCCCCCTCTTCTTTCTCCTTTCCCCGCCTTCTTTCCTGTCCCTATTTTCTCAGTATTGTTACTGTCTGAGATATTATATGAAATTTATAGTTCTGAGACATGCGTCCTATGAGGTCATTGTTACTGTTCCTTAATGAAGATTATAGCACTTTTTCAAAATTGTGCTTGTTATTTTTTGTAAAATCTTGGACACTGTCACGTATTCTTTGCAGTTTCCCCAATATTGTATTTACTATTATACACCCTCTAGGATCAAATTGCACATATATTAATGTCTTTCCAGTCACTATAATGTGAATGTAGCCAGTACTAATACCAACATTTCTGTTTTTTTGTTTACATGTGTATGCATTATTTTATTTGAAGCCCCTGATGAAAACCCCGGAGGGGTTGAAACGTCAGTCGAGTATTCACTGGAGAACCATTAAAGGAAATTAAGCTTGAAATTGCAACTATCTGACTATCTACATTATTTTTGAGTGCCGGAACCTTATTTACTCCATTATTGGGACTACGTTGTGTTCCTGGCACCTATCTTGTATAGTTGAGCCTGGTCTTTACATTGCTAATTACAAGTGGCTCATGTCCACAGTTTTCATTTAAAAACCTGGAGCAAAGGTTTGCGTGTATCAGTGTTTTGTTTGCAAGCTGCAGAGCAGGTGGCTCTGCACTACCAGCCTGTGTGAAGCTAACACAGAGTCAAGGAAAGCAAAACTCCTGATGCACCTCAGCGTGACACGGCGGTGCAGTCGCCCACGGCAACAGGTTTTGGAGATGGACTGTTTGACGCCCTGGCTGCAATCCGGAGGATACCATTTGCATTTTCTTTATGAGTTTTTGGAAAATAAAGACATTTGAGTTGAACTTTATTGGGTCACTGCCTCATTACAGCACAGTGTGAACACCACCGCACTACAATATATATATATATATATATATATATATATATATATATATATACAGTGCAGACCAAAAGTTTGGACACACCTTCCCATTTAAAGATTTTTCTGTATTTTCATGACTATGAAAATTGTACATTCACACTGAAGGCATAAAAACTATGAATTAACACATGTGGAATTATATACTTAACAAAAAAGTGTGAAACAACTGAAAATATGTCTTATATTCTAGGTTCTTCAAAGTAGCCACCTTTTGCTTTGATGACTGCTTTGGACACTCTTGGCATTCTCTTGATGAGCTTCAAGCAGTAGTTACCGGAAATGGTCTTCCAACAATCTTGAAGGAGTTCCCAGAGATGCTTAGCACTTGTTGGCCCTTTAGCCTTCACTCTGCGGTCCAGCTCACCCCAAACCATCTCGATTGGGTTCAGGTCTGGTGACTGTGGAGGCCAGGTCATCTGGAGTAGCACCCCATCACTCTTCTTCTTGGTCAAGTAGCCCTTACACAGCCTGGAGGTGTGTTTGGGGTCATTGTCCTGTTGAAAATTAAATGATGGTCCAACTAAACGCAAACCGGATGGAATAGCATGCCACTGCAAGATGCTGTGGTAGCCATGCTGGTTCAGTATGCCTTCAATTTTGAATAAATCCCCAACAGTGTCACCAGCAAAGTATCCCCACACCATCACACCTCCTCCTTCATGCTTCACGGTGGGAACCAGGCATTTAGAGTCCATCCGTTCACCTTTTCTGCGTCGCACAAAGTCACGGTGGTTGGAACCAAAGATTTCAAATTTGGACTCATCAGACCAAAGCACAGATTTCCACTGGTCTAATGTCCATTCCTTGTGTTCTTTAGCCCAAACAAGTCTCTTCTGCTTGTTGCCTGTCCTTAGCAGTTGTTTCCTAGCAGCTATTTTACCATGAAGGCCTGCTGCACAAAGTCTCCTCTTAACAGTTGTGGTAGAGATGTGTCTGCTGCTATAACTCTGTGTGGCATTGACCTGGTCTCTAATCGGAGCTGCTGTTAACCTGCGATTTCTGAGGCTGGTGACTCGGATAAACTTATCCTCAGAAGCAGAGGTGACTCTTAGTCTTCCTTTCCTGGGGTGGTCCTCATCTGAGCCAGTTTTTTTGTAACGCTTGATGGTTGTTGCAACTGCACTTGGGGACACTTTCAAAGTTTTTCCAATTTTTCGCACTGACTGACCTTCATTTCTTAAAGTAATGATGGCCACTCGTTTTTCTTTACTTAGCTGCTTTTTTCTTGCCATAATACAAATTCTAACAGTCTATTCAGTAGGACTATCAGCTGTGTATCCACCAGACTTCTGCACAACGTAACTGATGGTCCTAACCCCATTTATAAGGCAAGAAATCCCACTTATTAAACCTGACAGGGCACACCTGTGAAGTGAAAACCATTTCCGGTGACTACCTCTTGAAGCTCATCAAGAGAATGGCAAGAGTGTCCAAAGCAGTCATCAAAGCAAAAGGTGGCTACTTTGAAGAATCTAGCATATAAGACATATTTTCAGTTGTTTCACACTTTTTTGTTAAGTATATAATTCCACATGTGTTAATTCATAGTTTTGAAGCCTTCAGGGTGAATGTACAATTTTCATAGTCATTAAAAAACAGAAAAATCTTTAAATGAGAAGGTGTGTCCAAACTTTTGGTCTGTACTGTATATATATTTTTTTAAATTAGAGCAGTGATTTTCCCAGGTTTCCTATGATCCTGAAAATCAAACACATCCCCTACAATTTATCATTTGTAATTAGGCATATGTGTCACTCAGGATGTTTGAAAGACTCAGTGACATTAAAAGCTGAAGATGTTATGCCAGCCATCAAATTCGACATAAGAGGTGATGCACACAAGCCAACATTGAGGTCACTGGTTTCATTTCCTTATCTGCTCTAGAAAAAAAAATCAGTAATTTATTTTAAAAAACTTGCACTTTTTCCACAAAGCATACTCCCAGGCAATCTTAAATGCTAGTTCGCTACTTGAGTTTTGGATTTTATGGACATCTGAAGAAGCCTTGAAGTAGAAGACCATCAGTGGGGTAATATTCTCATCCCTCATCTTTTTTACTGGAAATTTTAGATAAATTTAAGAAAATAGAGTATATGAATGACTACTGGGCCAATTCATCAATGCTTTTACACCAGAACATTGGCGTAAAAGCTTTAAAAAGTTGACTTTTTTTTGTACAGTGGGGAATTGTGCAAAAATTTTGTGACTTTTGGCATGCCAGTTTGAATCAGCTCGGCCAAAATGGGTGGAGCTGAGAAAGAATTGGAATAGGATGGGGCGTGATGTCCTCCAGTCAATTTCATTAATCGTGATGCCGTTTTGTATGGGAGAAATGCTAAACCAGTCCCTGACTGAAGTAGCCTTTCTGGTGTGGCGCATGGAGATACCAAATATTCAAAAGAGATGCCAAATTCATTAAGTGGCAAGTGCCTCTTGATGAATTCAATACCTTCTACTCCAGCAAAACTGGCGTAGTGCAAGCATGTGCTACTCCAGTCTTGATGAAGTGGCCCCATTGAACCTAAAGTTTATTGCATCTACTATTTCATTTGCATTTAATTTCTCTTTTGTTCTCCGCAAAACGTAAGTTCTTGCAGGTGAGAGACTAAATGTAGTGGCATACTGGCATTCAATGATATTACTGAGAGAAAGTCAAGGGTAAACTCTCTGTTCTGTTGATCACTATTTTATCTTACTTATCTCCAGTTACAGTATAAGAACCTTAAGGCCATGCTGACACATTCAGGATTTGCTGTGGATTTGAGATGAGGGTTCCGCACCACAAATCCGCAGCAATTTGCAGCATAATATAAATGAATGAGGTTTTCAAATCGCCTTTCACACATTGCGTAAAATATCCATACGAAAATGAGAGCATGTTGCAAATTTTCAAATCTGCACCATGCTCATTCTTGTCTAGATTTTCATTGCAAATTTCACACTATTCAATGCTTTGTAGTGGAGTAGGGTGAAATACACTGCAAAACAAACAAGGCTTTAGACACCTTTACATACATATTCAGAAATTATATCACCAGTTCAGTTTAAAGCCTGCATTTTTCGAAGCTACTGACTTAAGGTAAAAAAAAAGCCTTATAATCTTCTATCTAAAAAAAATATCTATCTATGAAATATTTTACAAAACTAAAACTGGATGGATCGTTGGATCCAGCAAGCTTCAGTGCCCCTACATACTTCTGATGCTCTGATGCCTCTACTAGTAACTTTGAAAGGGGCACGTTCAGGCCAGTGGCTCATCTATGCTGGTGGCTCAAATTGTCAGTTTTCAGGAGTGCACCATTCTACCAAGCAAGTAAGAAACCTGATGGCAGTAGAGTGGCGCGCTGCTGAAAATAAGAACTTGAGACCATCCTTAAAATGTCTACTGCCCTTAATCCTTGAGGCCCTACAATGCTAACCATCTATTTGTACTTATACCATTATATATACAATAGACCTAAAGTTAGTGTTGTATTACCCAGAGGAAAGCATTAATGATTTGGACAGTCATTTTATTTATTACATTTTCTACTTGCTGTAACTTAGCTACAAAAACAACATAAATTTACAACTGTTTCAGATATTTTTAGAGACGGTGGCAATGAAATGGATTGAAATTGCACTCTTATAAAGTCAAGCAATGCATTTCACTATCTGGGATTGGATTTTCTCTATATTTATATTTTATTATACTGAAGGTTATGTATTCTGGTTTGATTTGCAGTCTAATTTTTTTCCAGCATGCTAGACTTTGACAGCATATGGAAAATACACAAATACAACGCATCTTACACAAGGCCATTCTATTGAAAACAAAGTGTAATTGACTCTGTGCAGCGCATATCAGGATTTTGATTGTCCTAGAAGTGTTACGTATAATATATCTTTTTGACTATTCATGGTGGTTATATTCCAAACAAATATTCTCTTAAATACAAGTTCTTGGTGCATATTTCAATTTTACAGTATACAGAAAAATAAGTTATGTTGGTTCCTGTATGAACAACAAAGCTACACAAAAACTCCCGTGCGCAATGTCATTGTAGAAGGTGAACGGCTTGTTTTTACAACATATGGTTGACATTTTAGAATTAGATAATCTAGTAGTGATATACAGAATTTCTATATGTCAAAGAGGGCTTGATCAGCAGGTCATGTATTTGTTTTAGAGACAAAAGTTAAAGGTGAACTACCAGAGTAAAATACTAAAAACATTGGTGGTTTTGTAGCTCTTTTTTTTGCAAAGTTCTTCATGCTTAATAGAGATGTGTCACCAGATTAAACAGTTATACTGTCTATATCTATTTTAAATAGATATATCCGACATCATGAGACTGGTATATTTACTTTGAAAATCCAGAGTTTGATCAGAGCTTAATTTCCATAATTGACCAGATTTCATGGATAAGACAATATACATTCGTCTGCAACTGCCCTAACCCCAATTCATCATTTACATTTTTCTTTAGGTCATATTTCTTTTTTGTCTTGTAGTATTTTTTGTGCTAAATTCTTCAAAACGTCACACGTGGTTCATGATTTAGCGCAAAGTAAAGAATATACTTTATTTTTGTCTTTAACCTTATTTCCCCTTTTCAGTACAAAAAGTTACACGTTTTTCAAAATGTCGCAAAATTTATTCAAAAATTACTGGCATACAAAAAAAATCACTTGAGGGGGGAACTGGAATATATTCGCGCACAAATTTGACTTTTTAAAAATTTGCATGTTGTAAATCATCTAAAAAATCCTGAGAAGCCACTTTGATGTAAAAATCACTAAAATGCTTGAATACTCAATACTCAGGGCGAGCAAATTGGAATGCTCGAGTGCTCAGTCCAAGTAATGAGCCCAATGTAAGTCTATGGGAAACTCAAGCATTTTTCCGGCGGCTCCCCCCCCCCCCCGGCGGTCTGCAGAGGGCCTAAAAATAGCCCAAATTGATGGGAACAGTGCTCAAATGACATGGGAACAGCATAGGGAAGACCCCTGGAAGTTTTTCTGACTCCCAGGTCAATGCTGTCAACAATGCAATGTTGTCAGAGGTATTATGCCACTTTTACGGACTCACAATAAAACATACAAGAACTAAACAAAAATGGATTTTCCTGGCAAATATGTTAAGGAACATCCTTTCCAGAGTTATGACTTGTATATAAGGCAAAATAAATAACCAAATACAAAAATGCTCCTCCACACCTTGGGCTATGTTCACATGTAGTGTTTTTAATTTGTTTTTGCACTTTTACATTGATTTCAACCGTGACAAATGCATTCACCAGGATATGTCATTTTAACATTTTACAACCTTATCTGGCCAGGTGATGTGTTAAACATCATCAGACACACCCTGTTTTATTTATGAAGGAGGGATTGTGAAAGTCACAAACACTATTTTTACAGCCTTACTATTCTTAAAGGGCCAGCAGTCAGCTATGCTTTGTTGTTCCCATTATTAAAGAGTGGGTCTCCTATACTGTTATTGCGTATGCAGTGACTGCAAGGGCTGCCAAATATTTGGACTGACCCCAATACCCCTTTGAAGAGACATAGAGGAGGGCCTCAGTAAAAAAAAATGTTACCATTATAAAGGAGTGGGTCTCCTATAGTGGTAATGCCTATGCAGTGACTGCAAGGGCTGCCAAAATTTGGGAACAGCCCCAATAACAATTTAAAGACACATAGAGCTGGGCCACAGTAACGAGTACGACATGTTCCCATTAGAAAGGAGAGTATCTGCTATACAGTTATAGGGTATGCAGTGAGTCCAACGGCTGCCAAAATTTGGGAAAAACCCACTAACAATTTAAACACACATAGAGCGGGCCACAGTAACGACATATTCCCATTAGAAAGGAGGGGGTCGTCTATCCAGTTATAGGGTATGCAGTGAGTCCAACGGCTGCCAAAATTTAGGAAAAACCCCACTAAAAATTTAAAGACACATAGAGCAGGGCCACAGTAATGATATGTTCCCATTAGAAAGGAGCGGGTCTGCTATCCAGTAATAGGGTATGCAGTGAGTCCATCGGCTGCCAAAATTTAGGAAAAACTCTACTAACAATTTATAGACACATGGAGTTGGGCTACAGTAACAAGTACGACATGTTTCCATTAAAAAGGAGTGGGTCTCCCATACTGTTTGCCTATGCAGTGAATGCAACGGTGGCCAAACATTTTGAGGCACCACCTCCTTTGGAAGTGCATTGAGGTGAAGGGTGCATTGCTGGAAAAGGGGAAAAAAAAAAAAACTCTTTAAATCTCTTTATTTGCGAGTGTGAACGAGCTGAGTGTGACCGGAGCGTAAGTGCGAACGAAAGTAAGTGTGTGACTTGTTTTTCAGTGAAGAGGTATTTGGGAATCCTGCAGAAAATACCTGTGTGAATTGCGGTGAGTGCTGCATTGTGACCTGCTGAGTGCTTTTCTACCTGTTTAGATTTATTGGGCTTTTTAAAACCTATTTTCTCACTACAGTTTTAGTTTCTTATTTTACTACCTGTGTATTTAAGGGTTAACTACATTGCACTAAAATCCTGAGGTGTAGCTTTACTCACAAGGGGTTAATTAAGGGGAAGGGGGTCATAATTAAGGATTTATAAGGGGCAGCTGGTTGGGCATCCAGTCCTTTGGAAGTGCATTGAGGTGAAGGGTGCATTGCTGGAAAAGGGAAAAAAAAAAAAAAAAACCCTTTAAATCTCTTAATTTGCGAGTGTGAACGAGCTGAGTGTGACCGGAGCGTAAGTGCGAACGAAAGTAAATGTGTGACTTGTTTTTCAGTGACTTGGATTCAGGGAGTTTGGAAGGGAGGACTTTGGACTGAATTGCTGTCTGTATTTCATTAATTCTTTACTTTTCTTTTTACTTAACATTCTGTCTATTGCAATCCCCATTAGGAAATGAGCTCTATTATTGACAATGCTATCCAGTGTACATCTTGCCACATGTATGCATTCATTGAAAAGCCGGTCGGGGTTGCTTACTGCTGCACGAGATGTGTGCACATTGTGCGTTTGGAAGCCCAGATACTGGATCTAAATGAGCAGCTGGCAACACTGAGATCCATTGACAACATGGAAAGGAGTCAGCTGCTCACTGAGCAGCAGCTCACTGGGGTAGATATGGGGGAGGGTGGTAGTCGGGAGCTGCAGGACAGTGAGGTCGCTAGTTGGGTGACAGTTAGAAGGGGGGGTAGAGGGAAGAGTGCCAGGGAGGCTAGTCCTGATCTGGCACACCCCAATAAGTTTGCAAAGTTGGCAGATGAGGGGAGTGACGTTACAGGGGTAGCACTACTGCAGCAAGGCATGTCCCCTGAAAGCCGGAAGAGTATCAGCTCCAGTAAAGAGGGAAATAGGAGAGTAGGGCAGGCCAGGCAGGTGCTGGTAGTGGGGGACTCAATTATTAGGGGAACAGATAGGGCAATCTGTCACAAAGACAGGGATCGTCGAACAGTGTGCTGCCTACCTGGCACTCGAGTTCGGCACATCGCTGATCGGGTTGACAGATTACTGGGAGGGGCTGGTGAGGACCCAGCGGTCATGGTGCACATTGGCACAAATGACAAAGTTAAAGGTAGGTGGAATGTCCTTAAAGATGATTTCAGGGAATTAGGCTGCAAGCTGAAAGCAAGGACCTCCAAGGTGGTATTCTCTGAAATACTACCGGTACCACGTGCCATGCCAGAGAGGCAACGGGAGATTAGGGAGATAAATAAGTGGCTCAAGAACTGGTGTAGGAAGGAGGGATTTGGGTTTCTGGAGAACTGGGCCGACTTCTCAGTTGGCTACAGACTCTATGCTAGGGACCGGCTGCACCTTAATGGGGAGGGTGCAGCTGTGCTGGGGGAGAAAATGGCTAGAAGGTTGGAGGAGTGTTTAAACTAGGGATTGGGGGGGAGGGTATTCATTTTATAGGTGGGGAAGATAGTGCAGATAGTGACCTGGGCACAAATAAAGAAATTGGGGGTGGGGTTAGAACAGTCAATAAAGTAAGAAGGAATAGAGGTACAGAGAGATACATAAAATGCATGTACACTAATGCCAGAAGCCTCACCAACAAAATGGAGGAATTAGAATTAATTTTGCTGGAAAATAAATATGACATGGTAGGGATATCTGAGATGTGGCTGGACGAGAACCATGACTGGGCAGTTAATTTACAGGGCTATAGTCTGTTCAGAAATGACCGTACAAACAAGCGAGGGGGGGGGGTGTGTGTTTATATGTAAAATCATCCTTAAAACCTGTCTTGCGGGAGGATATATGTGAATCTAATGAAAATGTAGTGTCCCTGTGGGTGGAGATAAGGGGAGGGGGAAAAAATAATAAATTACTGATAGGGGTTTGTTATAAGTCTCGAAAAATAATGGAAGTAGCGGAGAATATCCTCGTAAAGCAAATAGATGAAGCAGCGACTCAAGGAGAAGTCATTATTATGGGAGACTTCAACTACCCTGAAATACATTGGGGACAGAAACATGTAGTTCAAGCAAAGGTAATAGGTTTTCGACAACTATGAGAGACAATTACCTTTCACAACTGGTTCTGGACCCAACAAAAAGGGGGGCACTGCTAGACCTAATATTAACCAATAGGCCAGACCGCATATCAAATATACGAGTTGGGGGTCACTTGGGTAATAGTGATCACAAAATAATACGTTTTCATGTAACCTTTAATAAGATGTGTAGTAGAGTGGTTATAAGGACACTAAACTTCAGGAAGGCAAATTTCCAACGGTTGAGAGATGATCTTAGTGCAATAAACTGAGACGATATCCTGAGACATAAAGCTACACAAAACAAATGGGAGACATTTATTAACATCCTGAATAGGACCTGTGCACAATATATACCCTTTGGGAATAAACATGCTAGAAATAGGAGGAAACCACTATGGCTAAATAGAGCTGTAAGGGGCGCAATAAGTGACAAAAAGAAAGCATTTAGAGAACTAAAGCAAGTAGGTAGTGATGAGGCATTAAATAAATATAGAAAATTAAATAAATTATGTAAAAAACAAATCAAAGCAGCAAAGATTGAGGCAGAGAGAATCATTGCCAGAGAAAGTAAAAATAACCCCAAAATATTCTTTAAGTACATAAATAGTAAAAAATTAAAAAATGATAGTGTTGGCCCCCTTAAAAATAGTCTGGGTGAAATGGTGGATGAGGATGAGGAAAAAGCCAATATGCTAAATGATTTTTTTTCAACCGTATTTACACAAGAAAATCGCATGACAGAAAACATGATTAGTGATAACAAAAATTCTCCATTAAATGTCACTTGCTTAACCCAGCAGGAAGTACGGCGGCGTCTAAAAATCACTAAAGTTGACAAATCCCCGGGCCCGGATGGGATACACCCGCGAGTACTGCAGGAATTAAGTAACGTCATAGATAGACCATTATTTTTAATCTTTAAAGATTTCATAATAACAGGGTCTGTACCACAGGACTGGCGTATAGCAAATGTGGTGCCAATATTCAAAAAGGGGACAAAAACTGAACTTGGAAATTATAGGCCGGCAAGCTTAACCTCTACTGTGGGTAAAATCCTGGAGGGTTTCCTAAGAGATGCTATAATAGAGTATCTGAAGAAGAATAACCTCATAACCCAATATCAACATGGGTTTACGAGGGACCGTTCCTGTCAAACTAATCTGATCAGTTTTTATGAGGAGGCAAGTTCTGGACTGGACCAAGGAAATGCAGTGGATGTTGTGTATATGGACTTTCAAAAGCTTTTGATACGGTTCCACACAAAAGGTTGATACATAAAATGAGACCAATGGGGATAGGGGAAAATATATGTATGTGGGTTAAGAATTGGCTCAGTGATAGGAAACAAAGGGTGGTTATTAATGGAAAACACTCAGACTGGGTCTCAGTTAACAGTGGGGTACCACAGGGGTCAGTATTGGGCCCCCTTCTTTTTAACATATTTATTAATGACCTTGTAGGGGGCATACAGAGTAATATTTAAATATTTGCAGATGACACTAAGCTCTGCAGGGTAATCAATACAGAGGAGGACAATTTTATATTACAGGAGGATCTATCTAAACTAGAAGCTTGGGCTGATAAATGGCAAATGAGCTTTAATGGGGATAAATGTAAGGTAATGCACTTGAGCAGAGGAAATAAAATGTATAATTATATGCTTAATTGTAAAACACTGGGCAAAACTGTAACTGAAAAAGACCTGGGTGTATTGGTGGACGACAAGCTCACATTTAGTGGCCAGTGTCAGGCAGCTGCACCAAAGGCAAATAAAATAATGGGATGCATTAAAAGAGGCATAGATGCTCATGAGGAGAACATAATTTTACCTCTATACAAGTCATTAGTGCGACCACACTTAAAATACTGTGTACAGTTCTGGTCTCTGGTGTATAAGAAAGACATAGCTGAACTAGAGCGGGTGCAGAGAAGAGCGACCAAGGTTATTAGAGGACTGGGGGGTCTGCAATACCAAGACAGGTTATTACACTTGGGGTTATTTACTGTGGAAAAAAGAAGGCTTAGGGGTGATCTTATTACTATGTACAAGTATATGAGGGGACAGTACAAAGACCTTTCTACTGATCTTTTTACTCTGAGGCCTGAGACGGGGACAATGGGGCATCTTCTACGTCTGGAGGAAAGAAGGTTTAATCATAATCACAGATGGGGATTCTTTACTGTAAGAGCAGTGAGACTATGGAACTCTCTGCCGCATGATGTTGTAATGAGTAGAGATGAGCGTTGTTCTACTCGAACTGTTCGCCAATCTCAAATTCGAGCTGTTTTGGGCGGTGTTCGAGCCGGTCGGCGAACACGAACAATTTGAGAAAAATTCGGCTGTTCGAGGTTATGTTCGATAACTGTTCGTGCACCAAAATCATAACTGGATTTTTTCTCAGTAATGATGAAAATTAATGTTAATACGCAGTTTGAGTGTACAGCGGGGCGGGGGGAGGGGCAGGGGATGGATCTCTGCAGGAACAATGAAGATCTCCATTTTTTTTTTCTCTTTCCCGCATTTGCAGTGGGGAGGTGCAATCTGTCAGCCTATCAGCAGCGCACACACGGAGCGAAGTGCTTTTTTTCACACAAGCAAGGGCATGTGTGATTGGCAGTGTATGTCACATGTCCTTGCCCTATAAGACCAAGCCATTTTCCCCGTCGCCACCATTTTCTCACTGCTGCAGCTGCGTGTTAGACGGCACCGCTGTTGCTGTGTGTGCTATACCTTGTTAATTTCAAGCCAATTTTCGCACAAATATACAGATAGCTTGGGAGTAGGGAATAGTTGTGATTGCAGTCCTTTTAAGGACTAGGTTACAGCATTTCCTACGACTTTTATCAGGGAGGTCTGTGCTCTTAAATAGATAGGTTGTGGGAGTAAAGACTAATTGTAATTGGAGTCCTTTTCAGGACTAGGTTACATGAGTTCCTATCAGTTTTTGCCAGGCAGGTCTGTGCCAGTGCTGTGCAAGTTTTTTTCACAGCATTTGGCTGAATCTAGCAAAGCTAATCCTTTTTGGCCTATTGCAGAGTGTGTTAGTCAGTGGAGTAGCCTATCTGTGTTGCAAGATATAACACCTGTGTATAGAATACCAAATTTTTACTGCACCTAGTGAAGTAAAATCTTTTGGGCATAGCATCATTCTATTAGTCCATCTATACTGACCTCCATCAGGTTGCAAACTGAATATAATTTTTTTCTGCATCTAGCTCTGAAAAAATATTTGGGCTTCTAGCGGTGTGTGGGACTTGGTCTATTAGTCCATCTATACTGACCTCCATCAGGTTGCAAATTAAAAATAATTTTTTTCTGCATCTAGCTCTGAAAAAATATTTGGGCTTCTAGCGGTGTGTGGGACTTGGTCTATTAGTCCATCTATACTGACCTCCATCAGGTTGCAAATTAAAAATAATTTTTTTCTGCATCTAGCTCTGAAAAAATATTTGGGCTTCTAGCAGTGTGTGGGACTTGGTCTATTAGTCCATCTATACTGACCTACATCAGGTTGCAAATTAAAAATAATTTTTTTCTGCATCTAGCTCTGAAAAAATATTTGGGCTTCTAGCGGTGTGTGGGACTTGGTCTATTAGTCCATCTATACTGACCTCCATCAGGTTGCAAATTAAAAATAATTTTTTTCTGCATCTAGCTCTGAAAAAATATTTGGGCTTCTAGCAGTGTGTGGGACTTGGTCTATTAGTCCATCTATACTGACCTCCATCAGGTTGCAAATTAAAAATAATTTTTTTCTGCATCTAGCTCTGAAAAAATATTTGGGCTTCTAGCGGTGTGTGGGACTTGGTCTATTAGTCCATCTATACTGACCTCCATCAGGTTGCAAATTAAAAATAATTTTTTTCTGCATCTAGCTCTGAAAAAATATTTGGGCTTCTAGCAGTGTGTGGGACTTGGTCTATTAGTCCATCTATACTGACCTACATCAGGTTGCAAATTAAAAATAATTTTTTTCTGCATCTAGCTCTGAAAAAATATTTGGGCTTCTAGCGGTGTGTGGGACTTGGTCTATTAGTCCATCTATACTGACCTCCATCAGGTTGCAAATTAAAAATAATTTTTTTCTGCATCTAGCTCTGAAAAAATATTTGGGCTTCTAGCAGTGTGTGGGACTTGGTCTATTAGTCCATCTATACTGACCTACATCAGGTTGCAAATTAAAAATATTTTTTTTCTGCATCTAGCTCTGAAAAAATATTTGGGCTTCTAGCAGTGTGTGGGACTTGGTCTATTAGTCCATCTATACTGACCTCCATCAGGTTGCAAATTAAAAATAATTTTTTTCTGCATCTAGCTCTGAAAAAATATTTGGGCTTCTAGCAGTGTGTGGGACTTGGTCTATTAGTCCATCTATACTGACCTCCATCAGGTTGCAAATTGAATAAAAAAATTTTCTGCATCTAGCTCTGAAAAAATATTTGGGCTTCTAGCGGTGTGTGGGACTTGGTCTATTAGTCCATCTATACTGACCTCCATCAGGTTGCAAATTAAAAATAATTTTTTTCTGCATCTAGCTCTGAAAAAATATTTGGGCTTCTAGCAGTGTGTGGGACTTGGTCTATTAGTCCATCTATACTGACCTACATCAGGTTGCAAATTAAAAATAATTTTTTTCTGCATCTAGCTCTGAAAAAATATTTGGGCTTCTAGCAGTGTGTGGGACTTGGTCTATTAGTCCATCTATACTGACCTCCATCAGGTTGCAAATTAAAAATAATTTTTTTCTGCATCTAGCTCTGAAAAAATATTTGGGCTTCTAGCAGTGTGTGGGACTTGGTCTATTAGTCCATCTATACTGACCTCCATCAGGTTGCAAATTGAATAAAAAAATTTTCTGCATCTAGCTCTGAAAAAATATTTGGGCTTCTAGCGGTGTGTGGGACTTGGTCTATTAGTCCATCTCTACTGACCTCCATCAGGTTGCAAATTAAAAATAATTTTTTTCTGCATCTAACCCAGCCAATAGTTTTGGCCTAATACCACAGTTTGGCCACTCAGCTCTGCTCGGTTACCATCCATTGTTTTTTTGTGCAAACAACTCCAGAGTTGTGAATTAGTTAACCACCAAAATGAGTGGAAAAAGGCCTGCTGCTGGTGGAAAGGGGAATAGGCGTGTTGGGAAGGGGAAAAAAGGTTGTGTCCGTGGGGTAGGTGCAGAAGAAAGACCATCTTCCAGCCAAACTAAAATGTCTACTTCTTTTAGCGGACAATGTGATAAGATCCCTTTCTTACGGCCACGCCAATCGCTACAAATTCCAGATGAGGCACAAAAACAGCAGGTGCTTCAACGGATATCAAGTGCTCCTTTAAGTGGGCTCTCCTCCACATCAACTTCAACATCACAAATACTCCAGTCCTCAAAGGTGTCACCCAAATCGCACTTGCTTCCTCACAGCTCCCAAATCTCCAGCTGCCCGTCTGAGTGTGAGGTAGAACAGATGGTTGAGTCTGCAGAGCTGTTTACTCATACTATAGCCTGGGAATCAGAGGTCGACTCCAGCGCTTCTGTGAATCCAGACGAGGAAATGATCTGCACTGATGCCCAGAATCTTTATGAGTCGGATCCAGGACCAGACGCAGAAGGTTCTGACCATAATGTAGACCCTCATTCCCAAACTGTAACTCCTGTTGGTGGAGACAATGAGGAAGACGATGATAAGACTCAAATACCTGATTGGAGCGACAACTTTAGTTTTTTGTCAGGGCAGGAACAGGTTGGCTCTGAGGACGACGGGTGTGATAACGCACAGGGTGATGATGATGAGGTCGGAGATCCCACTTACTGTCAACCCACAGTCAGCCAAGAGATGAGGTCAGCAGAGGAGGTGGAGGAAGATGCTAGTGACGACGAGGTCAGGTTGCGCCTTCCTGGACAGAGACGTAGTACTGGAAGCACGTCAACAACTGCATCCTCAAACACAACTCTGCCTCTCACCACAAGTCGTGGTGGCTCTTCAGGTCGCATGGGTGCTAAGCCTTGCATAGCCTGGGCATTTTTTCAGATCGATAAAGATGACCCAACTCGTGTTATCTGTAACATTTGTCAGCAAAAGCTAAGTAGAGGCCAAAAAATACATAGTTTGAGTACTTCATGCATGAACCGGCACATGGACATGAAGCATAAGTTGCAGTGGGAAGCTCAGTGTGCTACAATGCGGCCTAGCCGGCCGGGCCAATCACCGTCTGCCATATCTTGTGCATCCGCGGCCTCTTCATCCTCTGTGACTGGGGGGACAGCAGTCACACCTGTTTTGGGGCGCAGACCTGCCACCTCTTTACCCGCAACAGCCAGCGTGATTGGCAGGTCATCATTTTCTTTGGAGGTGGTAACACCAGCTGGTGTTGAGCGCTGTCCGACATCGATAGCACCACCTTTGGATCAAGGCAACCTAACATGTCCGCCTGCATCTTCCTCACAGACCGGCAGTTTGCCGGGGACACCCTTATCAACCCCGTCTAAGCACAATAGCCAGCCCTCGGTCCCTCAGATGTGGACAAGTAAAAGACCATTTCCTCCTAGCCATGAGAAAGCTAAGAGGTTGAATTTCACCATCTGCAAGCTCTTGGCTACAGAAATGCTGCCTTTCCGCCTGGTGGACACAGAGGATTTTCGAGACCTTATGTCCGTCGCAGTGCCCCAGTACCAGATGCCCAGTCGGCACTACTTCTCAAAGAAAGGTGTGCCTGCGCTCCACCAGCATGTCGCACACAACATCACCGCTTCTTTGAGAAACTCTGTGTGTGACAGGGTGCATTTCACCACAGACACTTGGACGAGTAGGCATGGACAGGGGCGTTACATGTCGCTGACTGGGCACTGGGTAACTATGGTGACAGCAGGACAAGGGGCTGCTGTCCAAGTCTTGCCGTCCCCACGAGTTGTGCGTCAATCCTCTTTATGTCAAAGTTCCTCCACTGCTTCTGCCTCCTCAACCTCCTCTCGGTCTTCCACCTGCACCCAAAGCCTGTCTGGTCATGCCACAAGCTTTCTAACTGCGCAGAAGGGATCCTGCACACCTCCTTACTATGCTGGCAGTAGGGCTCAACGTCATCAGGCGGTTTTTACATTGAAATGTCTGGGAAATGTGAGTCACACAGCTGAGGAGTTGTGGTCAGCTCTGGAGAACCAATTTCATGAATGGTTGTCTCCACTGGACCTGAAACCAGGGAAGGCCGTGTGCGACAATGCTGCAAACCTGGGTGCGGCCCTTCGCCGGGGCAATGTCACACACGTGCCTTGTATGGCTCACGTGTTGAACCTGGTTGTCCAGCAATTTTTAGCCCACTATCCCAGACTAGATGGCCTTCTGCAGAGGGCACGGTCGCTGTGTGCTCACTTCCGCCGTTCGCATCCCGCAGCTCAGCGACTTACATCTCTACAGAAGTCGTTGGGCCTGCCACTTCACCGGCTAAAATGCGATGTGCCTACCCGGTGGAATTCAACTCTGCACATGTTGCAGCGACTGTGGCAGCACCGACAAGCCCTGGTGCAATACGTTCTGACGTATAGCCTGGGCCAACGAGATTCAGAGGTGGGGCAAATCACGCTGGAGGAGTGGTCTCAGATCAGGGACCTATGCACCCTTCTGCACAGTTTTGAAATGGCGACGAAGATGTTTAGTGCTGACGATGCCATTATCAGCATGACTATTCCGGTGATTTACATGCTGGAGCACATGTTAAACAGAATTCGGAGTCAGGTGGTGGCACAAGAGGAGGTGGAGGAAGTAGAGGAGGAGGAGTTGTATGCGGAAGGGCTAACATCTGCAAGGTCCAGACGGTCGGCAGCACCAAGGCGGCAGGCATGTGAGGGTGGGGGAGATGGTTTTACCAGGGCGCATGGTAGCAGCCAAACTAGTGAGGAAGGTGCAGGAGCCCAGGAAGAAGTGGAGGACGAACTGATGGAAGACTCATCAGATGAGGGAGACCTTGATCACATTTCTGTTGTGCGAGGTTGGGGGGAGAGGACAGAGGAAGGAAGCATGATTGTTACCTCGCCACCAACACAACAGGGACTTGGTGCTCCTGGATGCGCAACACACATGAGTGCCTTCTTGCTGCACTACCTGCAACATGACCCTCGAATTGTGAGAATTAGAAATAATCCTGACTACTGGGTTGCCACACTGTTAGATCCCTGGTACAAAAGTAAATTTGCAGAAATTATTCCTGCCATAGAAAGGGATGCACGTATGCAGGAGTATCAGCAGAGACTGTTGCAGAATCTTACATGTGCTTTTCCACAAAATACCAGTGGTGCACGTAGTGAATCTCACAGTTCCAACTTGCCAACCGTGGGACCGTCAAGTGTTCAGCACTCAAACCGTAACAGAACCACAGTATCTGCTGGTAACATCAATTTTGCGGAATCATTTCACCACTTTTTTAGCCCATCCTTTGCAAGGCCACAGGAGACAAGAAGTCTGACACATAGTCAACGCCTAGAGACGATGGTACAGGAGTATCTCCAAGTAAACATTGAAGCCACGACTGTGTCACTGGACCCTTGCTCTTTTTGGGCTTCCAGTTTGGATAAATGGCCGGAGCTAGCCACTTACGCCTTGGAGATCTTGTCATGCCCCGCAGCCAGCGTTCTGTCTGAACGTGTGTTCAGCGCTGCTGGTGGTGTGCTGACAGATAAGCGCACGCGGCTCTCCACTGATAATGTAGACAGACTCACGTTCATAAAGATGAACAAATCATGGATCCGAAACGACTTTTCTACCCCTGTGTCATCCTGGGGAGAGTAAAAGCTTGATGATTGGTTAAAATCACCCTACCAACCATTTTAAGCTTTCAAATTACTAATCATGTTTATCTGTATCTTGACTGGAAAATAATTTGGGGTTTGTAGCAGTGTGCAGCACTGATCCTATTAGGCCATCTATACTAAAGCTTCACCAGATTTAAAATTAAAAATAATTTTTAGCTGCATCTAGCCCGGAAAATAATTTTGGGGCTCCGAGATGTGCAAGGCACATAAGTGCCTTCTTGCTGCACTACCTGCAGCATGACCCTCATATTGTCAGAATTCGAAGTAATCATGACTACTGGGTTGCCACACTCTTAGATCCCCCAAACTTTTCGATCAACCTTTTCATTTTAATAAAGACCAAAAAAATGGTCATTTTTGAAATTATAAGCATTAGCAGGTTGTTAGAAACTGAAATCAAACAGTTTTCAACTCAAAACTTTATTCTAGGTGATGTTACATTTTCACATAGGACCCCTTGTTCGAAAGGAGCTTCTGAACTCTCTCGTCCATTGAATTTGTCAGGTTTTGGATGGTTTCTGCTTCAATTGTTTTGCATGAGGACAGAATACCCTCCCAGAGCTGTTGCTTAGATGTGAACTGCCTCCCGCCATCATAGACACTCCTTTTAATGATGCTCCAAAGGTTCTGAATGGGGTAGAGGTCAGGGGAGCATGGGGGTCACACCATAAGTTTGTCCCCTTTTATGCCCATATCAGCCAGAGATGCAGATGTTTTATGTGCAGCATGAGATGGTGCATTATCATGCAGAAAAATGATCTTGCTGTGAAATACACGGTTCTTCTTCTTGAACCATGGCAGGAAGTGCTGTTTGAGAAAATCCACATACATTATGGAGTTCATCTTTAGCGCCTTCAGGGATCCTAAAGGGGCCGACAATCTCTCTCCCCATGATTCCAGCCCAAAACATTACTCCACCTCCTCCTTGTTGGCGCTGTAGCCGTGTTTGCGTGGGGTGTCCATCAACCAGCCATCCTCCACTCCATCCATCTGGACCATCGAGCGCTGCACGGCACTCATCCGTGAACAAAACAGTTTTGAAATCAGTCTTCATGTAATGTTTGGCCCACTGGAGCCGTTCCTGCTTGTGTGAAGTGGATAGAGGAGGTCGACAGGATGGCGCATGCACAGCTGCAAACCTCTGAAGGACCCTGCATCTTGTTGTTCGGGCGACGTTGGAGGCACAAGCAGCTTCAAAAACTTGTCTGCTGCTATGACAAGGCTTTTTTGCCGCTGCTCTTTCAACCTGACGTAATTGTCTGTAGGAAAGAGTCCTCAATTTGCCCTTATCAGCACGCACACGTGGGTACGGTGAATCAGCTACATACTTCTTGATTGCCAGGACACTTCATCCTGATCATCGCACAATGTTGATTGTAGTCATGCCTTGACCTAAACACTCCACAATTTGTTGCTTCTCAGCAGCCGACACATCCTTTTTCTTTCCCATTTTGGCAGAAAATGTAGGCTGCTTAATAATGTGAGAGAGCCTTCTTAAGTAGTCTTGCCTTTCATTGGACACACCTGCCAAACTAATTAGCACAGGTGTCTGCAATTGCTTACAGTGATATAAAGAGCCCTGACACACATCACCATCAATGAGTTTAACTGACAAACAAACAAATTCTTCCCTTATCACTCCTAAACACTTTTTGTATAATAATTTGGAACGCAGTGTACATGTGCTTTTCCACAAAACACCAGTGGTTCACGTAGTGAATCTTACAGTTCTAACTTGCCAACCGTGGTCTGTATGGAGTTGTTCAATAAAGGGCCCAAAATTAAGATAACATAGATGGGAGAGGTCTCTATGAATAGGAATTCCTAAGTATTTGATACCCTGTGAGGGCCAGGCAAAGGGAAAGTTGGACTGGATGGAATCCTATATGGATTTGGGGAGGGAGACATCGAGGGCCTCAGACTTCGCTGAATTGATTTTAAAATTTTACCATGTAACAAAGTGATCTATTTCAGCCATAACAGCATGGATGGATATATGTGATTGAGTGATATATACTAGGACATCATCAGCAAATAGAGAGCACTTGTACTCGGTGCCTCCCACCTCAATCCACCTAATATTGGGGTTATGGCGAATTGATGAGAGCAGGTGCTCCGTCACTAGGATGTATAAGAGAGGGGACAGAGGACATCACTGCCTTGTCCCATTGTTGATTGTGAAAGGTGATGAAAATGTTCTGACGCACCCCCTGGGCCTTGGGACACCCGGAGCCGGACCCTTTTTGGTGGATGCTGGTGGTTGTAGTCTTCGTGGCGGCGACCCAGTTCCGTGGCTCAGGGCGGTCAAACCAGTGGCGGAACTATTTATGTGGTTTTCATGTTTAAATGTCCGACTACGCCACCCGTGGATTGCGGTCAGAGTGAACCGCCGCTACAGGGCAGACCACTGAGGCTGGTGTTGTGGGTGCAGCAGAGCGTAGCATAACTCCCCACGGGAGGAGTATAGCCTCAGGGCAGTGTATGCGGAGGATGGGGGTGATGGTGCAGGGCAGCAGCAGTAACGACACGGAGTCAGTGATGCAGTTCAGGGCCTTTACTCACAGTTCTTATTATCCAGACCACGTCTGCAGGTAACGGCTGCCCACGTCGTACTGTGCTCACCAGGTGAGGGGCTCAGACAACTCCCAGATAACTTTGGAGCACTTCACAGGACCCCCTTTGTGTGTCCTTTGTCTGGCCTTTCTTACCAACACTTCTGTCCGGCTGCCTCGGGCCTCCTCTTGGTAAACTTGGCGCCAGTTTCCCTGACCCTATGTGGTGCCTTCCTAGCGGGTGTAGCGAGGGGCTGCGCCACATAAAATGTCAGAGCCTCCGGTTTCTAGCTGAGGGTCGTTTCCTGCCTCCACTAGTTCGGGGACCGGTCTCCCCCTTTGGCCTGACCCCTCCACGCAGGTGGATTCGGGCGTGCGGTGGCGACTCGCCCGTCCGCACCCCTGGGATCCCTTCATTCCTCGTTCCTGGAGCCTTCTCCGCTCCTCTTCCTTCCTTCTCCCTCTTCCAGGCCTGGGCCTCTGTTACTAGGCCCGCCTCCGGAGCAGAGCTCATGCAGAGCCCCTGCTCCCTGCCACTTCTGCTCAGACTTCTCTGCACTGAACTAAGATGGTGCCCACCTTTTATACTCCCTTCTCAATGCACCCAGGAACTGCTTCCTCCCTGCTCCTGCACTACAGGGTTCCCCTTCCTCAGTGTTCCCTCCCCCCACTCCAGCCAGGGACAGGGACTGTCGTGCCCATCTCAGGGGCATATTGGTCGCCCTGCCCCACGGCAATGTGGTGTAATGCATGCAGGTGTCGGGTCCTGATCCACACTCCATCCTTACCTGAGAGTGAGATATCACACCTCTGGGTGAGGTGCAATACGTCTTTAGCAACCGAGCCCTCAGGGTGCTACAGTTCCATTTATCTTCAGCCTAGGTGACGTATTGCGATACAGGGCCGTGATTTTGGCTATAAAAGGGTCCCCTAGACCCCTACCCCAAGCTTTTTAAGAGAATCATATATGGCGTGCCAGGAGACTCTATGGAATGCTTTCTCAGCATCCAACGAGAGTATCTAATTACAAATTTTTAACTGCATCTAGCCCAGGAAATACTTTGTGCCTAGTAGCAGTGTCTGCTAGTAAGCGGATTATCCCGGCTGTTAAGCAAGCTGCACCACCTGTAGTTTAGACACTTAATTTTTTCAAAGGAAATGCTTCGGGACCATGGGATACTTAGTGAAGAGCATCAGGAGGCACCCCAAGGCATAGGGGCTGGGACTGGCAGTAGGATGCCTTGCGGTGGACAGCCGAGCTCGATCCTTATAAAAGCTTTTTAACTGCAGCAGCTTTAGTGGACGCTACTGGAGCTGGAATTACCGCGGCTGCTGGCATGAGACTTGCCCTCCAATAGATCCTTGTAAATGGATTTAAAGTGTATTCATTCAAATTAGAGAGACAATTTAAATTAAAAAGCTTAGAGCTGCCTCCACCACAGGGGGGCTCGCTCGACCCACCAGCGGACAGGCACCAGTATTGGGAGAGGGGGGCTGGCCGTCAGGGTTCACCGCGGCTCTGGCACAAACCCGGCGACACGGAGGTGGCACGGGCAGGAGCGGACTGGCCGTGTCGGCTTCTCACTTTTTGGATTTTAGAAGGGCATGACATGCCTATATCTGTGTCTCCCCCTCCTTTTACTCCTCCACCTCTTTTATTTTCGCATGACTATATGTACTTGTCACTTTTCCATGTGTTAGTTATGTCTTCTGAGCAGTTTGTCAGCTTTTGGACACCTTTGAAGGTGTTTTCTATGTGTTTCTATGTGTTTTTGTTTGCCTGCCATTGGTTTTAACGGTGTTCGAAGGTGTTCGACGAACAGTTCGACGAACAGTTCGGCGAACACACGGGTGTTCGACGAACCGAACCGAACTCGAACACTACGGGGGTGGCTCAACACTAGTAATGAGTGATTCACTGTTAAAATTTAAGAAGGGCATGGATGCCTTTCTTGAAAAGTATAATTTTACAGGTTATAAATACTAGATTCCTTGATAGGGCGTTGATCCAGGGAACTAGTCTGATTGTCGTATGGAGTCGGGAAGGAATTTTTTTCCCCAATGTGGAGCTTAGTGTTTGCCACATGTTTTTTTTTGCCTTCCTCTGGATCAACATGTTAGGCTATGGGTTGAACTTGATGGACTTAGTCTTCCTTCAACCTTAAAAACTATGTTACTATGTTACCTTGCAAGAGATGTAGATATGGTGATATGATAGATATGGTGGTGATATGGAGGAGGATGTGGAGAAGGAGGAGGACAAGAGAAAATAGACAAAATCAGAAAGCGTATACCCATGTCTGGGTGTGAAGACAGAGGTGCATGGGAATAGAGTTAGACCTCCCAAAAAAAACCACTGTATTTGAGTTTATATTACGCTGCTATCATTCAGTGATGCTGAGAAGTCTGGCCCAATCCAGCCCTTGTTCATTTTTATAAGAGTCAGCCTGTGAGCATTTTAAGTTGACAGGCGAATGCGCCTATCAGTTATAATTCCACCAGCGGCACTAAAATCCACTCTGAGAAAACGCTAGCGGCAGGGCAGGCCAGGACCTCCAAGGCATAGAGAGCCAGTTCATGCCACGTGTCCAGCTTGGATACCTAATAATTATAAGGCACAGAGGAATCATGGAGGACATTGGTACAGTCGGCAAGGTACTCCCTCACCATCTTCCGAGACTTTTCCCTCCTTGTGAGAGTACCCCGCACCTCAGGGCCTGTGCGATGGGAGGGGCTGAGAAAATTCTACCAGAACTTTGACAGTGTTCCCCTGCCTCTGCTGGATTGCATTTGTGTCTTTCTTGCCTGTACTCCTTGGTTGTCCCACAAACTGAGACCTCTGCCGCCAGCATTTTCAGATGGGAATTTTTTAAATAATTCCGCAACAAGGGCCTTCTCGTACTGCACCATTTTATTAGGCCTGTCTTGCAAGGAAATAAAAGACAGAAAGTTCTCCTTGTAGCGTGAGTCTAAAAGTGTCACCAACCAGTAATGACTGTCACTCAAAATTTTGACAACGCAAGGGTCACGGGAAAGGCAGCGTAAATAAACTCAGCCATGTGTGCCAGACTGCTATCAGGCAAGACTTCCTTGTCCTCACCAAGAGGACAACTGATCATGCTCTCCTCCTCATCCTCCTCCTCTTCCTCCTCCTCCCTGTCCTCAAGCCATCCACGCGGAACAGATGGTATGACAGTTGTGCAGTTAGTACCATCTATAGCACATGAAACTAGCTCCTCCTCTTCCTCATTGTCACCCAATCCACGTTGGGATGAGATGAGGCTGGGCTGTGTGGAATCACCCTGTATGGTTCCTTGCTCCATCTCATCATGCTCCGCCTGCAATGCATCCTCTTTAAGTGTGAGCAGAGAGCGTTTCAGAAGACAGAGAAGTGGGATGGTGACACTAATTATGGCGTCATCACCGCTCACCATCTTGGTGGAGTCCTCAAAGTTTTGGAGGATGGTACATATATCTGACATCCATGTCCATTCCTGAGGTCTTATGTGTGGAGTCTGAACTGAATACCAATGGCCTTGTTGATGCTGGTAGTCAATAACGCCCTCTTCTAGTTACAAATCCTTCCCAACATCTGTGGGGACTGTAGCTGACTTTCTAAAATGGGCACACAGACGGCATACTTTGACAAGCAGATCCAACAGATTTGGGTAGGTTTTGAGAAACCACTTAACCACGAGGTTAAGCACATGGACCAGGCATGGTATGTGTGTGAGCTCGCCTCGCCTCAGAGCCGCCACCAGGTTCTAGCCACACACGACCATGCCTGGCTGTAGGTTCAGCTGTGTCAACCACAGATCTGCCTGCTTTTTCAGAGCTGTCCATAATTCTTCAGCGTTGTGTACTTTGTCACCTAAGCATATTAGTTTTAGCACAGCCTGTTGCTGCTTGGCCGAGGCAGCGCTGCAGTGCTTACAGCTTGTGACTGATGTGGTCAATTTGGAGATGGAGGCTGAAGAGGAGGAGGAGGTGCAGGAGCTGTAGAATGTGGGGGCAACCCTGATTGACCCAGGGCCCACAATCCTCGGTATCGGGAGGACGTGTTCAGTCTCAAGGTCCGACTGGGTCCCGGCTTCCACTATATTAACCCAGTGTGCCATCAGTGAGATGTACCGTCCCTGCCCACAAGCACTTGTCCACATGTCCATGGCTAGGTGGACTTCCATAGTAACTGCATAGTTGAGGGCACGGCTAATGTTGTGGGACACGTGCTCGTGTAATGCGGGGACGGCACACCGGGAAAAATAGTGAAGGCTGAGGACCAAGTACCGAGGGACGGCAGCCGACATCAGGTTGCGGTAAGCTTCCGTCTCCATGAGCCTAAAAGGCAACATTTTGAGCGCAAGCATTCTTGAAATATGTGAATTTAGTAGTGTGGCCTGTGGGGCGTTGGCTGCGTATTTGCACTTGCGTTTCAAGGACTGGGGTAGGGACAACTGAATGCTGCGCTGAGACAAAGACGTGGACGTGCTTGCTGATTGTGCTAGTTGTGGTGTCACCTGCAGACACTGTTTCTGGACCCTGGGGTTCGGCCCACTTAGTCGGGTGCTTTGCTGCCCTGTGCCTGATCATGCTGGTGGTGGTCAGGCTGCTAGTTTTGCTACCCCTGCTGATGCTGGCCTGGCAGGTGGTGCAAATGACCTTTTTGGGGTTATCTGCAGAGTCTTTAAAAAACAACTAGACTCGGGAAGACCCAACAGTTGTACTGGCAACTTCCGTCGTGTTGGTGTTACAAGGAACTCTTTCTCGCCTTGTGTCTGTGGCCACCACACTGCTTCTTCCTGCCTGTTGTGGTGCTACACCTCCCTCCCCCTGTGTGCTGAGGCCCTCGCTCTGTATGTCCCCCTACCAGGTTGGGTCAGGTACTATATCATCCACCACCTCATCTTCCACTTCCGCACCCTGGTCCTCCTCCAGACTTTCTGGCAATTGTGTCTCATCATCATCATCATCCATTTCTTGCAACAGTAATTGCACTTTCCCACTGTAGACTTCGTGTGACCGTGGGCATTGCTACACGCGTTGTTCTCTTGACTCACTTGAAACTGGCTGGGCAAGATGCCTGAATCTACAAATGGAAAAGGGAACAGCTCTTCTGAGTGTCCAAGTGTGGGATCAGTTGTCTCCGGGCACTCGGCATGGTGGGAGGAAGGGTGAGGAATATGTGATCCAGACTCACGGCTACTGAGACTTGACCATGTGGAAGACAGGGTGGTGGTGGTGGCAAAGTGACTGGAAGCATTATTTGCAATCCAACCAAAAATCTTTTGACACTGCTCTGGGTTCAATAGTGGTGTACTGCGGTCCCCTAGTAATTGGGACAGGAAGGTCGAGTGACAATATGTGGATGTTTGTTGTGGCATTATTTCAGCTTGCCCCCGGCTACTTCCTCGGCTTCTGCATGCATCATCACCATCACGTCCACTTCCCCATCCCCCGCCACTCACCTTGCCTATTTTAAAAGGAGGACAAAATTTTCAACGTTGACGAGAAATGGCTGATTTTGGAACGCAGTTATATGTGATATGTCTGACAGAGAACCATGGTTTTAAATAACAGGCCTGTAATTTACTAAAATTATTCTACACAGAGACCTAGTGTGAATAACTTGACCGACACACTGCAATGAAATGAAAATTAAAGAAATGGCTGATTTTGGAACACTGTTATAGGTGATATATCTGACAGAGAACAACGGTTTTAAATAGTAGGCCTGTAATTTACTAATAATATTCTACACAGAGACCTAGTGCGAATAGCTTGACTGACTCACTGCAATGAAATGGAAGGCAGAAATGACTGATTTTGGAACACTATTATAGGTGATATTGTTGAGAGAGGGCAGTAATGACCCTTCACGGTTGACCAAGTGAGTGTCAAATTATTATGTTACAAGGTTGATTGCAATCCAATAGAAAACCAGACGGAGGCAAGGCTCTGTATGGGGGGATTCAAGAATCTCTAACCCCGTTTATTTCTACTTAGCATTTTATATTGTTTTGAGTTTATTAATATCCAATCACCTTCAGCCATACTACAAGCTTGAACCAATGTTAGTACAATTATTACAGAAATACACATATGGTCATATTATCGTTAGTTCGGTACATGGTGGAAAGTTACAAGGTTGTACATCCCGCTCAGACTAGCTAGATAACAGGAGCAGGGTGTCTCATAGAATATTCCTGAGAGAAAAAGTTAGTGTGGGAAAGTTGCATGTGAATCAAGAGGAAAGAAGGAAAGAATGTATGTTATGCAAAAAGTATAATAACATGATTTTGAAGCAAGCAGACAAAATGGAGTTGTCATAGCATGAATATCAATATGTCCTTTACATTTCCCCCCTAAAAATTATGTTATTATCAACAATAGAGGTTTTTTCCCAGGGTCATGGTTGAGCCTGAGGGACATTGGTCTTCACTCAATTAGTGCCCTTGTTACCAATTGAGGCTGTCGCGGCAAGTCCATCCCCCCTTGTCCGTTGATATAATCATAAAGCTCTGATATTCAGTCGTGAGGTTGGTCGGGGCAAGCGGGTAAAGGTCATCATTCCCTTGTCGTCCAGGTCCTCAATGCTGGTTACATCTGGGAGGTCCTTGTATAGTAGCACTGGATGTTGGTTGACAGCGTCCTTCTTGCTCTCTGATGACTGGCAGGTTTTCCTCATGCAAATTGAGATACAAAACAAGACTAGTTTTAGTAAGACATACATTAACAAGATGCAAGCAGCAATATGCAACACTCCTTGTAATATTCCAGCAATCCATCCACCAATCCCTTTAAACCAATTAGCAGGATTTATAAAGGAAAACGTATCAGACCACCAACTGTCTTTGGTCAATTCGTTATGTTTGTTATATTCTTCCCTGAGTTTCCTAATGTCCTCCATTTTAGTCTTTAACCGTATGGTAGAGTCGGGGTCAATATAGTGACAACAGGCTGGGCCTATAACCTGACACATCCCTCCTTGAGCTGCTGTCAAATAGTCCAGCACTAAAGTATGTTGATTGGCTACTATAATAAGTTGATTCTACACCACAACAGTAGTATTAATTACTTCCAATATACTCCAAATCTGGTCATCTAAGTAATCAGTGACTTCCACTAATTTGTCCCACATTTGTGTAACCATAGGGTAGAGGAAGACTGTACTGGCTATCTTATTGGGTATACTCATTTGTACTAAATGAGGTCTTCCTGATGGGTGTGGGGTGTTGTCCTTAGCATGTTTATAGATGGTATGAAGAGGGATGGCTCTCATATCTACTTTACTATGGGGAATAAGATAAGTGGCTGGAGTTAGCCGGGCCAACGTACAAGTCCCCCCTACTCCAACTGGGAGCCATTTGTACGCATTATTCCCACAGACCCAATATGTGGCTGATGGCAGATCCAATAGAGCAGAGTGCTGTAATACTAATTTAGGTACCAAATTGATAAAAACGGTGTTATTTGAAAACATACACCATGAAGGCATTTGTCCCAGGGTGCTACCATATCCAACATCCGGATTGCCACATGTTGGATCACTAGGCTTATATTCAGAAAATTCATTGCAAGGGATGTTACCAGATATTTTATTACATGTGTCATTGGTACCTTTTACAAACAGATTTGCATATACCCATGAGTGATTCTGAATGTATCTTTCCAACGGTTAAGGGGACAGTTGCAAACAACTTTATTAAATAATGGAAAGCAACCGAACCCGGGGTCCGCGATGCAGCCTGGTGGACTGCGGCCGAACAACTTCCGGGTGAGAAGTTAAAACGACCAACTTAAATAATAATCCCCTCCGTGTTACAGCACACCGGAGCGGGAATAAGGATTCGCACTATCTCCGTTAACTGCACGAGAGATGTGCGATAAATAATGTATCTGTAGTCCTGTTGCAGCACAGGGACTACACAGTTGGCGCTAGGATGCGTGTGTGACTCACGCCGGCGAATACGTGCTCCCAGCCGGCATGCTACTGGACTGAGGAGAATCTCTCCACGTGGCTTACAGGTGGTACCAGGAATAGGGTGTCTGCAGACTGCTCGGGGGGTAAGGCGACCCCTTTGTCGGAGCCAGACTGTCAGATGAAGCTACCTGCCTATTTCATCTAAGCCTGCCTATTTCCACTAAACCTGCCTGCCAGAAACTAAAGCACACGTGGAGCCCAAGAGACCAAGCGTCCACACAACACCATCACAGCTGTAACGGGTCTGGGAGGCGGAACCTCTGAGCTACTATACAAGGGGGCGGTCCTTGTAAGGGAGCGGGTGGCGACCAGGGAAGACAGGCAGGCAGTCACAGCAGGTGACCGGGACAGTCTCTGAGTGAACGGGCTGGAGGTCACGGCAAGTGACCGGGGCAGTCTCTGGATGAACGGGCAGGAGATCACGGCAAGTGACCGGGGCAGTCTCTGGATGAACGGGCAGGAGGTCACGGCAAGTGACCGGGGCAGTCTCTGGATGAACGGGCAGGAGGTCACGGCAAGTGACCGGGGCAGTCTCTGGGTAAAGGGTTGGTACGACCTGTGGCGGCTGATGGTAGACGTGAGCTCCCAGGTGAGCAGGCGAGAGTCTCTGGATAAACGGGTGGTCACAGCATGTGACGGCGGAGCCTCCAGGAAGACCAACAGACAGGCGGCAAATGAGCGCTCCCAGGTGAGCGGGCAGAAGTCACTGGACAGGCGGGTGGTCACAGCACGTGACGGCAGAGCCTCCAGGTAGGCTAGCAGACAGGCAGCAGATGAGCGCTCCCAGGTGAGCGGGCAGGAGTCACTGGACAGGCAGGTGGTCACTGCACGTGACGGCGGAGCCTCCAGGTAGGCTAGCAGGCAGGTAGCAGATGTGCGCTCCCAGGTGAGCGGGCAAGCTGGTCCATAGACAGACTGTCAGGAGTTGGAAGGCAGACCGTCGGACCTCAGGCAAGCAGGCAGGTAGCTGATGTGCGCTCCCAGGTGAGCGGGCAAGCTGGTCCATAGACAGACTGACAGGAGTTGTAAGGCAGACCATCGGACCTCAGGCTAGCAGGCAGGTAGCAGAATATCAGGCAGGAATAAGACAGCAAGCTGGCAGGAACCTGGCAGGTATCTGGCAGGTAACTGGCAACGGGACCTGAGGGCTGAAGCAGAGTAGTGAACAGTGCAACAACATTGCTCGGGCACCTCCATTTTGGAGGAGGTGCCTTATATATGGTGAAGTCCTCCGGCCATTGGCCGGGGACTCCTTAGGACGGCGCGCGTGGCCCCTTTAAGAGGGAGGGAGAGCGGGAGGGAGAGCGCGCGCGCGCGCCCTAAGCACAGTGGCCGGGAAGGAGCGCGCGCTGCCAGCAGAGCGGGAGGAGGACGCCGGGCACGGAGCAGAGCGGTGAGGGGAACAGCGTCCCTGCCTAGCAGAGGGCAGGGACGCCGGCGCTACAGTACCCCCCCCTTTAGGCCCCCCCTTTTTTAGGCCAGACAGAAATTTAGCAAGGATAAGAGGGGCATGGATGTTCTCCCGGGGCTCCCACGTTCTCTCCTCAGGACCAAACCCCTTCCAATCTACTAGAAAAAAGGTCTTTCCTCTTACCCTTTTGGTGGCAAGAATGTTCTCTACCTCAAACTCATCCTCAGCAGAAACCGGAGCAGGAGGCGTACCTGTAGACTTGGAAAAAGAGTTAAGTACCACAGGTTTGAGGAGAGATACATGGAAGGAGTTAGGGATCCGTAAGTTGGCCGGGAGTTTCAATTTATAGGCCACCGGGTTGATCTGACTGATGACCTCCAGAGGACCGATGAACCGAGGCCCTAACTTGTAAGAAGGTATCTTGAGTCGGACATATTTAGATGAGAGCCAGACTTTATCTCCAGGACGAAATTGTGGAGGATCCAGGCGTTTTTTGTCAGCGTGTCTTTTCATCCGTTCGGACGACTGAAGGAGTGCGGATCGGGTACTCTCCCAAATGGAGGAAAATTTGCTAACGAGAGATTCCGCAGCCGGGTTGTCCACAGAGGTGGAGACAGGAAAAGGAATCCGAGGATGCTGACCGAAGACTACAAAAAATGGGTATTTGGAGGAGGATTCGCTCTCGTGATTGTTATAAGAGAACTCGGCCCATGGTAGGAGATCCACCCAGTCTGAATGATGGGCATTAACGAAGTGCCGGAGGTAACTGGTCAGGTTCTGATTGATCCGCTCCACTTGACCATTGGACTGTGGGTGGTAAGCGGAAGAGAAGTCCAGGGTGATGTCTAGCAGTTTACAAGTGGCTCTCCAGAAGCGTGAGGTGAACTGTACCCCACGATCCGACACGATGTGGAGGGGCAGGCCATGAAGACGAAAGATGTGACGAATAAAGTCTTTAGCTAGCTCGGGTGCAGACGGGAGGCCTGGCAGGGGAACGAAATGAGCCATCTTGGAGAAGCGGTCAGCGACCACCCAAATGACCGTACAACCGGCAGAGATTGGGAGGTCAGTTATAAAGTCCATTGCTATATGCTGCCAGGGGGCAGCAGGTACAGAAAGCGGAAGGAGGCGACCGGCTGGCAGATGTCTCGGAACCTTGTTGCGGGCGCAGGACACACAGGCAGAAACAAAGTCTATTACGTCCTTGTGCAGGGTAGGCCACCAGTAGTGCCGGGTAATAAGCTGGAAGGTCTTTTTCTGACCGGCATGGCCAGCCAGTTTAGACGAGTGACCCCAGTGAAGGATCTTCTCCCGATCAGGTACTGATACGAACGTCTTTCCGGGAGGGAGACGATTTAGACTCACGGGAGCCACCTGCATTACTCTGGCGGGATCGATGATGTGTTTCGGATCTTCCTCGAGATCAGACACCAGAAAGGATCGAGACAAGGCGTCCGCCTTGACGTTTTTGTCAGCCGGGCGAAAATGAAGAACAAAATCAAAGCGAGCAAAAAACAAGGACCACCGGGCTTGGCGCGGGTTAAGTCTCTGGGCATGCTGGAGGTAAGCCAAGTTCTTGTGGTCAGTGTAAATTATTACCGGGTGAAGAGCCCCCTCGAGCAGGTAACGCCACTCCTCCAATGCCAGTTTGATGGCCAATAACTCTCGGTCTCCTATGGAATAATTGCGCTCTGAGGAGGAGAAGAGTTTAGAGAAGAAGCCGCAAGTTACCATCCTCCCGGAAGATGATTTTTGAGTAAGTACCGCTCCGGCTCCAGAGGAGGAGGCGTCAACTTCCAGGAAGAACTGCTTGTTGCCGTCCGGGCGATGCAGCACCGGGGCGGAAGAGAAGGCCTGTTTTAAGGAAAGAAAGGCCTCCTCTGCTTCGGGCGGCCACTCTTTGGGATTAGTACCCTTATGGGTGAGCGCGGAAATTGGGGCAGTCCGGGAAGAGAAGTGTGGTATGAAGAGGCGGTAGTAGTTGGCGAAGCCCAGGAACCGCTGAATGGCCTTCAACCCCTCCGGTCGAGGCCATTTCTCGATGGCAGACAGTTTCTCTGGATCCATTCGTAGGCCGGTCTGAGAAATAATGTAGCCCAAAAACGGAAGCGAGGTCTGCTCAAAGAGGCACTTCTCGTATTTAGTGAAGAGGTGATTCTGCCTGAGCCTGAGCAGGACCTGACGAACGTCCCTCCGGTGAGTCTGGAGATCCGGAGAGAAGACCAAGATGTCGTCCAGGTACACCACTACGCAGGAGTAGAGAAGGTCCCGGAAGATGTCATTGACCAACTCTTGAAAGACGGCAGGAGCGTTACAGAGACCAAAGGGCATTACCAGATATTCATAGTGGCCGTCCCGGGTGTTGAATGCCGTCTTCCATTCATCCCCCTGACGGATACGAACCAGGTTGTACGCCCCACGGAGGTCCAGTTTGGTGAAGATTCTAGCCCCCCTCAGACGATCAAATAACTCCGGAATGAGCGGAAGGGGGTACTTATTCTTCACCGTGATCTGGTTAAGGCCTCTATAGTCTATACAGGGACGGAGAGAACCGTCCTTCTTTTTGACGAAAAAGAATCCTGCTCCCGCCGGGGAGGTAGATTTCTGGATGAATCCCCTGGCCAGATTCTCCTCAATATATTCGGACATCGACCGGGTCTCAGCAGCGGATAATGGATAAATACGCCCACGGGGAGGAGTAGTACCGGGTAACAGGTCGATAGGGCAGTCGTATGGTCTATGAGGGGGTAGTGTCTCTGCCTCCTTTTTATTAAAGACATCAGCATAAGACCAATAAGGAATCGGAAGTCCAGGTAGATTAGCTGGGGTAGGAGAAGGACGGACGGGATGGACGGGAACCAGACAGGTCTTATGGCAGTCCTGTCCCCAGCGAAGGACCTCTCCGGTCTGCCAGTCAAGCACGGGTGCATGTCTCTGGAGCCAAGGTAGACCTAGCAAGAGGGCGTGAGAGAGTCCAGGCAGAACATGAAAGGAGATACTCTCAGAATGCAGCATTCCCACCTGCAGAGTAATGGATTCGGTGAGGAGTTGGATGGGGCGTGGTAAGAGACCCCCATCCACGGCAGCAACAGACAAGGGTACAGCCAGAGGTTTGGTGGGGATGCGGTATTTCTCTACCAGGGACTGTGAAATAAGATTCCCGGCTGCTCCAGAGTCAAGTTGGGCTAGTTCGAAATAACGGTTCTCCCCGCAGACGATTGAGACTGACAGCAGCAGAGATGGAGAGGATTTATTCTTGTCTAGGTCGACCTCTCTGAGCGAACCTAGACACAGGCGTTTCCCGACCTCACCGGGCAGGCACAGATCCGGTGCTCCTTACTGCCACAGTAGAAGCAGCTCCCCTCGGCACGGCGTAAGTCCTGACGGGTTTTGACCATCTTGGTCTGGTCGACCTGCATAGGCTCAGGAGAGTGTACCTGGGGAGAGACGGAGGGAGTGACGGGTTTCTGAAAAGTAGGAGCTAGACGTGGAAACCTCCTCTCACGGGTGACCTCTTTGGCACGCTCCTGGAACCGTAGGTCAATCCGGGTGGCAAGAGTTATTAGGTCATCGAGAGTGGTAGGAATGTCCCGACCGGCAAGTTCATCTTTAATACGGCCTGACAGACCCTCCCAGAAGACGGATACCAGAGCGTCGTTATCCCAGGCCAGCTCCGAGGCAAGGGTACGGAACCGTATGGCATATTGGCCCACGGTGAGACCTCCCTGACGGAGGCGTAGCAGTGATGATGCGGATGAGGTCTTCCGTCCGGGTTCGTCGAAGACTTTCCAGAAAGCCGTGAGAAAGGCAGGCAAGTCGGACACCAGGGGGTCTCCTCTCTCCCATAGAGGATTTAGCCAGGCCAGGGCCTCCCCGGTGAGATGGGACATGATGAAGGCAATTTTGGCCCGGTCGGAGTTAAACTGGTGAGACAGGAGTTCAAAGTGCAGGGTGCACTGATTTATGAAGCCCCGAGCCTGGGCGGAGTCGCCTCCGAAGCGAGGAGGTGCAGAAAGCCGGGGTCCGGGGTAGGATACCATGGTATTAGTGGGCAGCGGAGCTGCCGGATTGCGAGTCATGGCACTGGCGGAGGTTGCTGGCGGAGCAGTCAGAGTGTCCAGGCGAGAATTGACATTCCACAGGTGACCCAGGATGGACTCCTGTTGGGACCTCTGACGGGACAGTTTATGACACAGGTCCGAGAGCGAGGGAGCTTGGGTGCCACCGGGTTCCATGGCCCGAGCAAACTGTAACGGGTCTGGGAGGTGGAACCTCTGAGCTACTATACAAGGGGGCGGTCCTTGTAAGGGAGCGGGTGGCGACCAGGGAAGACGGGCAGGCAGTCACAGCAGGTGACCGGGACAGTCTCTGAGTGAACGGGCTGGAGGTCACGGCAAGTGACCGGGGCAGTCTCTGGATCAACGGGCAGGAGATCACGGCAAGTGACCGGGGCAGTCTCTGGATGAACGGGAAGGAGGTCACGGCAAGTGACCGGGGCAGTCTCTGGATGAACGGGCAGGAGGTCACGGCAAGTGACCGGGGCAGTCTCTGGGTAAAGGGTTGGTACGACCTGTGGCGGCTGATGGTAGACGTGAGCTCCCAGGTGAGCAGGCGAGAGTCTCTGGATAAACGGGTGGTCACAGCATGTGACGGCGGAGCCTCCAGGAAGACCAACAGACAGGCGGCAGATGAGCGCTCCCAGGTGAGCGGGCAGAAGTCACTGGACAGGCGGGTGGTCACAGCACGTGACGGCAGAGCCTCCAGGTAGGCTAGCAGACAGGCAGCAGATGAGCGCTCCCAGGTGAGCGGGCAGGAGTCACTGGACAGGCAGGTGGTCACTGCACGTGACGGCGGAGCCTCCAGGTAGGCTAGCAGGCAGGTAGCAGATGTGCGCTCCCAGGTGAGCGGGCAAGCTGGTCCATAGACAGACTGTCAGGAGTTGGAAGGCAGACCGTCGGACCTCAGGCAAGCAGGCAGGTAGCTGATGTGCGCTCCCAGGTGAGCGGGCAAGCTGGTCCTTAGACAGACTGACAGGAGTTGTAAGGCAGACCGTCGGACCTCAGGCTAGCAGGCAGGTAGCAGAATATCAGGCAGGAATAAGACAGCAAGCTGGCAGGAATCTGGCAGGTATCTGGCAGGTAACTGGCAACGGGACCTGAGGGCTGAAGCAGAGTAGTGAACAGTGCAACAACATTGCTCGGGCACCTCCATTTTGGAGGAGGTGCCTTATATATGGTGAAGTCCTCCGGCCATTGGCCGGGGACTCCTTAGGACGGCGCGCGCGGCCCCTTTAAGAGGGAGGGAGAGCACGCGCTCCCTAAGCACAGTGGCTGGGAAGGAGCGCACGCTGCCAGCAGAGCGGGAGGAGGACGCCGGGCACGGAGCAGAGCGGTGAGGGGAACAGCGTCCCTGCCTAGCAGAGGGCAGGGACGCCGGCGCTACAACAGCTCAATGATCAGAGCGCGCCACCATGTTTGTGGGCGGGCTTTTTAAAGATTAAGCCCTGCCCACCATCGCACCATTGGTGACGTCACCCGCGACCAATCAGGTGGTGCCAGGTCACCGGATCAGCTGACTCCCAAACCACCAATCACGGTCCGCCATGTCACAGGCATGCTCAGTACAGAGAATCCTGGATTAAGGCTTTAACAGCCCTGTCTCCCTCCGCAACCTATCCTTCATATTGCTAGGAACAAAGACCCAAGAGACAACCTGTACGTCTCATGGACCAGCTAGGCATTGGGACTGATGATGATGCTGAGCAGCATCAGCCTTGGCTGGACCAGAATGAGAGACCACAGAAGGTTCTGGACTCATTTTGAATCCAGCAAACGCCCGACACCTAACATTATCCCCCCTTCTAACATCCCCCTCCACTTGACACTCATTTTCCTCAACAAGCAGGGGAGCAAGAATGTGGTCCACTGGTTCACAGGGATGATCCTCAGATCCATGGCTCCTCCAGTGTACTGGGTAACCTTTTTCCCACGAACCATCTTAGACCCCATAATAGCCTGCACCTCGAGATTATCACCCCTGGTGTCTGTGACAGGTTGGGGTTCAGCGAGTTTTGTCAGTTGAACGGGTTTAAGGAGCGACACATGGAAAGTGTTGTGACACCTCAGGTGTCGTGGTAACTGTAACCGGTACATTACAGAGTTTACTTGTGGCAAAATTTTGAAAGGACCAATAAAGCGGAGGGAAAACTTAGCAGATTCCCTGCGTACTTTAGTATTGCAAGCCGTGAGCCACACTCTGTCGCCCGGATAGAATACGGGACCAGGACGACGAAGAGTGTCAGCCGACTCACTATCTGTGGAGTCTGCCACGGGTAACGGGTGGAGAAGGCCAGCCGGACTTTGACGGGATGATTTATCTCTCGAACAGAAGGCACACGCAAGAACATATTCCTCAACGTCCTGCCGCCACCGGGGCCACCAATAAGACCGTTGAAGGGACTTTGTGGTACGTTTGACCCCAAAATGGGCTCCGATCTTAGGGGCATGAACCCAGGAGAGCACCTCATTTTGTAGATTAGGGGGAACGAATGACCTCCCCGAAGGAAAATGGTTTAAGGACACTTGAGCCACCCTCCGCATACCTCCCGAAGGGACGGTGAGCCTGGGCTCGTCATCGTCCTCAGCCGTATCCATGGACTGGGACAAAAGGTCTACCCCAGGGTTCTTTTTGACATAATCTGACAAGACCTGGGTCTTGGGGACAGACAGAGGATCTGTGCCGGGGGCCACATCGGTAAAAGGGTCAGAGACTACCCTCCGGGTGACTGTAACCATACACTGAGACACACAATTCTCACTCCAGGAAGAAATTCTCCCCGTATTCCAGTCAATGTGTGGAGTGTGACAAAGTAACCATGGAAGACCCAATAACACCTCATCTAATCCACCGGGAATAATAAGAAAGGAGATAACCTTACGGTGACCCTGATGAAATGACATGGTGAGGGGAATTGACTGGTAGGTGATTTGCATGTCCAGGAGTGAACGGTTGACTACCCTAATGTTCATTGGTCTTGGTAGTAACTCTATAGGGATGGCATGCCTCTGGGCAAACGTAGATGACAAAAAATTGCCATCGGCGCCAGAATCCACCCACGCCTTGGCAGTAACCACGGATGCTCTGAAGGAGAATGTCACCTTATACAATAATTTGGAGGAAGAAGCCCCAGAATCTAACACACCTCCTCCAACGGTGGTTAGACACTCATTTTCCCGACTGCTTGGAACCCTTATTAACGGGGGACTCCAAGAGATGTGCAGGTCGGGAACGAGAGGAGCTAGACTCAGTTCGGGATATATCCATAGCCTCAGGCTCTGGGTCGGGAGTCGCGGGTTTGGAAATGGGTCTAGAGAAGGATGGTGCCAACCGACACTGAGGTCTGGCGACCTCCAGTTCTAACTTGTGTTCTGCATGACGCAAATCTATTCGGTTTGTGAGAGAGATTAACTCCTCCAGGGAGTTTGGAACCTCTCTGGTAGATAGAGCATTTTTAATATGCCCAGCCAGACCCTTCCAGAACACCAGGATTAAAGACCGCTCAGACCAATCCAATTCAGCCGCTAAGGTTCTGAACTGGATGGCATAGTGGCTGGCGGTGACCGAACCCTGGACCAACCCAAGAAGCTTAAGAGCCGTATCATGCGTGACCTGAGGACCAAGGAAAACACTCTTTAGGGCATTAAGAAAGAGACCTGCATTAGCCACTACCGGGTCATTGCGCTCCCACAGAGGAGTAGCCCACTTCAGAGCCCTGTGGGAGAGTAGCAAGATGACATAACCCACTTTGGCCCTTTCGGAGGGGAACCGTGCCTCCATCATCTCCAATTGAATTGACCATAGGTTAATGAAACCTCTGCAGAATATGCTGTTACCAGAATTTTTTTCCGGGAGAGCAAAACGGGGTAATGGAGCAATTGCAACTGCCGCAGCATTTACCGCAGCCGGGTTAACCAGATTGGCTGCTTGAGAAGCCGCCTGGGTAGCTACTGCAGTGATATCAGCTACCGGGTCAGCTTGTTTCAGAGTCCTAAGTCTGGCCTCAAGTTGCTGTATATAGCGCTGCAGTTGCTGGTTGTCAGCCATGTTCGGCAAGACCCTGGCGCTCTGATACTGTTAAGGGGACAGTTGCAAACAACTTTATTAAATAATGGAAAGCAACCGAACCCAGGGTCCGCGATGCAGCCTGGTGGACTGCGGCCGAACACCTTCCGGGTGAGAAGGTAAAACAGCCAACTTAAATAATAATCCCCTCCGTGTTACAGCACACCGGTGCGGGAATAGGGATTCGCACTATCTCCGTTAACTGCATGAGAGATGTGCGATAAATAATTCATCTGTAGTCCTGTTGCAGCACAGGGACTACACAGTTGGCGCTAGGATGCGTGTGTGACTCACACCGGCGAATACGTGCTCCCAGCCGGCGTGCTACCGGACTGAGGAGAATCTCTCCACGTGGCTTACAGGTGGTACCGGGAATAGGGTGTCTGCAGACTTCTCGGGGTGTAAGGAGACCCCTTTGTCGGAGCCAGACTGTCAGATGAAGCTACCTGCCTATTTCATCTAAGCCTGCCTATTTCCACTAAACCTGCCTGCCAGAAACTAAAGCACACGTGGAGCCCAAGAGACCAAGCGTCCACACAACACCATCACAGCTCAATGATCAGAGCACGCCACCATGTTTGTGGGCGGGCTTTTTAAAGATGAAGCCCTGCCCCCCGTCGCACCATTGGTGACGTCACCCGCGATAAATCAGGCGGTGCCAGGTCACCGGATCAGCTGACTCCCAAACCACCAATCACGGTCCGCCATGTCACGGGCATACTCAGTACAGAGAATCCTGGACTTAGGCTTTAACAGCCCTGTCTCCCTCCGCAACCTATCCTTCATGTTGCTAGGAACAAAGACCCAAGAGACAACCTATACGTCTCGTGGACCAGCTAGGTGTTGGGACTGATGATGATGCTGAGCAGCATCAGCCCTAGCTGGCCTGGAATGGGAGACCACAGAAGGTTCTGGACCCTTTTCAAATCCAGTAAACATCTAACACCAACAATGACAGTTTAAAAGCATCTGCTGTACTAGAGGTAGCATTAAAACTGATTTGTAGACCTTCAGCTGGTATAAAGCCTAAATTAGTCAAGGAAGGCTTGTTTTTGGGCACCCACTTGTTTCTGTTAAGGGCAAGAAATTGTAGGTGTTTACTAGTGGCAGTAAGATTTACTTGCCACCAGGGAAGATCCAACTACTGGTTTACCTACTGTGGTGTTCCATAATCTATTAAACTTAGTAGCGTCATTAGCAAGGGCGTCGCTACAATTGGGCCAGTTTAGTAATTCTTCCAGAGTGACTGGGACCGCCAGAAAAGGCATACTAGCGGCTGAAACTGGTGAGTACATATCCAACAGTCACTGATTGGTTGTTCTCTAATTGACTCAATTCTTGTACTAAAATCTGGTGGTGAGTAATGAACTTGTTATTAAAAGGGTCAGTATTCTGTTGTAGACTATTCCAGGTATTGACTAGTCTAACCATACATATTATCATAAAACATCTCAGGATGGTTGACGTTTGCAGTGTGAAGCATGGATCCATGCTGACTTCCCTTCAAGTTTTACTGCTGTTGGGGTTGTAAGGAGCACTTGGTATGGTCCGTCATACAATGGTTCTAGTCCGTGTTTCCGAACATGCTTCTTCACATACATGTAATCTCTGGGTTTGAGGGTATGACAACCTTCTGCATCAGCTGGATCTGGAATAGAAGATGATACTAACGCATGGGTGTTAGTTAAGGCTTTGGCAAGCTGAATCACATATTGCACAACATGATCTGTTTCTTCTGATAATTGTTGTGGGGTAAATCTAGCTATAGCTGGTTGTGACCCAAATAGTATCTCATAGGGTGACAGTTTGTGTTTCCCTATGGGGGTGGTGCGTATGTGATATAGTGCAATGGGAAGGAGGTCAGGCCAATGGGCCGTAGTCTCCTGCATCATTTTGGTCAATTGCCTTTTCAGTGTGCCATTCAATCTCTCCACCTTGCCATTTGACTGTGGATGATAAAGAGTATGTAACGCCACTGTTGATCCGATCATGGTAAGTATTTCTTGATATACGCATGCAGAAAAGGCTGGTCCTTGATCACTTTCGATGACTTCTGGGACTCCATACCAGCAAACAACTTCAGAGACCAGCTTCTTGGCGGTAGTCTTGGCAGTCATGTTTGGAACGGCGAATACTTCTGGCCAGCTGGAAAACATATCCACTACCACTAAGCAGTATTCATATCGTCCTGTTTTAGGGAGAGTGATATGATCAACTTGCAGTCGTTGGAACGGATACTCTGGTTTAGCAAGGTGTTTTGTCGGTACATTCTGTAATCTGCCAGGGTTGCAAGTTTGGCATATTGTGTAACCTTTGTTCTGTGCTCTCAACATGGTGGAAATTCCAGGGGCCCAATAAAGTTTCTGTACCAGTAGCAAAGCTTGATTCTTCCCTTGATGCACCGGTCCATGGGCCCAGGCTGCAACGGCAGGATATAGAAGTCGAGGTAAACAATACAGTTGTTCTTTTTTTCCATAGCCCATCTATCAATTTAGCACACACCTCCTTCCATGACTGGCGTTCTTCTTTTGAGACTTTTTGCTGTGTGGAACATAGCTTTGTGATTGGAGGGACCGGTTGATGATTTTCTGCAGGTTGATCCTGAGTTGGCACGGAATTTAACTGTTTGGTCTGTTGCCGCGTAACAGCCATGGACATGGATGCCGGAAGAAGAGCTGCTCGCTTAGCATGGAGATCAGCAAGTGCATTACCTCTTGCTTCAGGGGCTTCTTGTCAGGTATGAGCTTTAACCTTGACAACAGCCAACTGTCTTGGTAGTTGTACCGCTTCCATCAATTGTCTGACTCTTTCAGAATTTTTCACAGGAGAACCTACAGATGTGACAAAGCCTCTCCTTGCCCAGATCTCCCCAAAATCATGTGCTATCCCGAAGGCGTATCTCGAGTCAGTAAATATATTCACACATTTTCCTTCGGCCTGTTGACAAGCAGCAATCAGAGCTTTGAGCTCTGCTTCCTGTGCTGACATACTGGTAGGTAAGACTGCAGCCTCTACCAATGTATCTTCAGTTGTGACAGCATATCCAGTATGAAACCTGCCAGAGGTGTCAACATATCTGGATCCATCTGTATATAACGTAAGTTCTCCATCATCCAAGGGTACTTCCCCCACTGAAACAAGTGGAGTTGACTCCGCAGTAATTTGTTCCAGACAATCATGTGGTGGAGCCTCTTTCCCCTCTCCTTCAGGTGCTGGTAGCAGGGTGGCCGGGTTGATGGTGGTGCACCGATGTAATTTCACATTTTCTGGCAAAATCAATGAACACTGCAGCCGCAGGTGTCTCTGTGTGGACAGATGTTTAGGTTGCTGTAAAGCCAAAACAGCTGCAATATCGTGTGGAGCATAAATATGAGTCTCATGTCCAAGGATGATGTCCGCCGTCTTCTCAAGTAACTGCTGTGTGGCGTGAACCGCTCGTAGACAGCTGGGGGAGGCCCTGGCTAAAGGGTCCAGATGCCCTGAGTAATAACTGACTGGGCGCTGCTTTGTACAGTGTCTCTGTGTGAGTACCCCGGCTGCATGTCCTCCCGTCTCAGAGACATACAAATGGAAAGGTTGAGCATAATCCAGATTTCCAAGGGCAGGGGCTGTCATTATCCTTGATTTTAGTTGCTCAAAGGCTTGTTGCAGCTGTTCTTGGTGGTCCTTGTTGTTTACATCAACCAGAGTGTCTTCTTTTAATGCATCATATAGGGGCTGCATCAGACGTGAGGCGTCTGTAATCCATTGTCTGCAGCATGTGCATAGTCCAAGGAACCGTTGCAGCTCTATGGGATCTTTTGGGAATGGTAGCAGGTAGATGGCCGTCTTTCTTTCTTCTGTGAGATGTCTGGCACCCTGAGTAAGGCAGTGGCCTAAGAAAACCACTTGACCGAGGCAAAACTGAAGTTTTGAGGCTGAGACTCGACAATTCAGTTTTGCTAGATGCTTGAGGAGGCTAACATTGGCCCTAATGGACATTTGCTCCGTGGGGGCACACAAGAGAAGATCATCCACATATTGTAATAGTATTACCTCAGTGTTGTCCAGCTGCCACGGCAGCAGACAGCTAGACATGTTCTTTGCAAACGGATTAGGGCTATTCTGTGCTCACCGTCCAAGTCAATTGCCTGCCCTGATATGTAAATGCAAACAGAAACTGACAGTCTTTGTGTAGTGGAATGCTAAAAAAGGCGTTTGCTAAATCAATTACTGTAAACCAGACTGCTGTAGATGGTATTTGTGAGAGAAGTGTATGTGGATTAGGCACCACAGGAGTTTCCAAGACTGTCGCTGCATTTACTGCCCTCAAATCCTGCACCAATTGATAAGTGGGTGGCTGCCCCGGTTGGGACTTTTTCTTTACGGGGAACAACGGCGTATTGCACGGGGAGACGCAGGGGATTAGTGTCCCTTTCTCTAACAAAGTCTGGATTTGCTGGTGTAGACCTTGTTCTTGTGCATGTGTGAGCGGGTACTGGCGAACCTTGGGAAAGGGCGCTTCAGGCTTGAGGTACACCTGTATTGGTTCTACCGGCAATCTCTCAATGTCATCTGGGCCTTGTGACCACAGATGAGAAGGGATTTCCTCTATGTATGGAGCTAACCTGGGATCTTTTGGGAGATTTCCACTCATAACTGATATGTTAATCATAACCGTGGGTAGCGCCCGTAAGATGCAGACCTCCTCTATGTGTGCATCAGAGTTTGGATCCTTTAAAGTAAGGATCATCTGACCATTGTCCTGGTATTGGATTCGGGATCGGAATTTAGACAAAAGGTCTGCTCCTAAAAGATTTACCGGGCAGGTCGAGGATTTGATAAATTGTGCCATTACTTCAGGAAATGGGCCAATTGAAATAGGTTTAGTGAGAGTGTGTTTGTTAGGTCTGCCATCTACACCGATCAATATTAGATTGGCATTAGAAAATTGGACTGGGAGACCCTGGGGCAGTTCAGTGGATTTTAAAATGGAGTTGGCCGCCCCAGTGTCTACCATAAACTTCACCGGACTCCCTCCTATTGGGAGAACTACAGATGAACAGAGCCCGGGGGTGGTTACGGGCATCACGATGGCAGACTCTGGTTGGCCTCCATTTCAGAATGGACGGTCCTGGGGGACTTTTTCTCGTGAGTTTCGTGAGCCGGGCGTCCTATTTCTAGATAGGGGGGCTTGGGTGTTGCACTGGCTAGCAGGGGTGTGACAGTCCCTTTGGAAGTGTCCTGCCTGACCACACCTCCAACACAGAAGACGGGAATTCGTTACTGGGCTTCTCCCGGGATACATTACTCGCTGATCTGGTACCGTCATGGGGTAATAGTGGGGCTGTAAGGGAGGATACTGGGGGGGACAAGGGGGGATACTGTGCTACGGGGACTGTGGGTGCCGCAACTGCCACTGCAGCGGGTTTGGATTTAGGCTTAACCGCAGAAGCGGTCCGGGCGACACTTTTCTGGAAGCTTTTTGCTACTTTTAGGGCATCTCCTGGGGCGGCTGACTCAACATCTGGCCGTACAGCCAATATCGCGTCCTTGATTTCAGTACGTAAACCCTGGATAAAGGCGGACACTAACAGCTGGCAATGAGTTTTAGTATGTAAGGAGAACCCAAGGTCCTTATAGACCTGCAAAAGGCGCCCATAAAACCTCAACCGACTCTCCCTTCTCTTGAGTGACATCTGTGAGGGTGGTGGATTGATCAGCCAGCTTATCCTGAGCCCATATTTTAAGGGCTCGACAGAAGTCAATCCCACTCTCATACGTATTGGAGTCTAATGCTCTGTTATATGGGATAGCAGTCTCTATCATGGGATAATATCCTTCACCGGCTTTTACACGAAGCAGGTGTGAAAGATCTTGCCTTGTTGTTGAATATATCTCTCTATTTGCGGCCATGCCCCTGTAAAAAGCCTTGGGGGAATGTTCGGGATCCAGGAGATGATTACACAGAGTATCCGTCTGTGCTGGGGTAAACGGGGTATATTTGGGTGGGCTGGCTTTCTTGTCCGCTTCCTCCATTTCCTCCAACTTTGTGAGAGGGTGTGGAGGTGGAGGGAAATCAGGGGGAGGGGGGAGATCAGCATGAGTACTGATCGATGGGAGATCTCGGAGGTGGGGAAACGCTGGGGGAGACCAGATATCGGATCTGATCGAGGGTTTGATTAGTTGAGCGGCATAATCTACTAGATCCCTGTTGATGGCCAAGAGTCTTATCTCTCTCAATTTAGTTGGATGCGTGGCAATGTATTGCTTTATAGTTCCGACTATTATTTTGGCCGCATCCTATTTTGGATATCCAAAGATGCCGGTGGAAATAAATGGCAGGGCTAGGGTTGGGACCCCATGAAGCTGAATTGTTTTTGTAAGCAGGTGTTGTGACCTGGGTACATCCAGGGGATCATATCTTGGTCCCACCGCATGTATAACATACTGACATGATAGCTGTCCGGCTCTTGTAGCCTTCACCTCTCCTTCTCTTAACGGACCATGGTCACGGATGTAATCGTTGGATGCAATTTGTATTGCAGGTCCCCGAAGACGACATATTTCTGCAGCTAGCCCCCCCCATGCTGTAGTCTCGCATTTGCTGTATTTACAATGATCCCAACTTGCTGTTGCTGTTGCAGTATACTCCCTATGCCTTTTCTCAGTATAGTGGAAAATTCCGAAGGACCATTCAGTAAAACAGATGCCAACTCCTAGTACTCGTGTCCATGGTCTATTTCCCCAGTTTGGGAGAGGGTGAATAGGATAGAATTCGGAGGACCCTGGGTCTCCCCGAATGGAGTGTGGACCATGGCGGGGGCAGGTGGGGGCAATGGTTTATAATACCCACCGTCAGCGTTAAGTAATGGGAAGGCTGATGCTGCAGCACCAGGTCTGCGTGCTCCACAATTATAGCACGTCTCACGCCATCCTGGATTAGTGGCCCAACACACATTACAAAGACAGCCATCTGGGTTATATGATGGTGGCTGGCCACCAGTGGGAAGTGCAGGGTATTTAATCTCCTTAGGTAAAAATTGCTCAGTTTCCGGATTGAGGGGCTGGGGTATGGCTACATTTGTGGGGGTAGGGGATGCTTCTTTAGGGGCTTCAGATTTGGTTTGTGGACACATAAGTTGGGAAGGGGAACCTACTTCCTCCTCTATCTTGTCCCCATCAGCTTCATTTTGAAGCACAAAACAGTCAGTCTTCATTACAGTGCTAGATAATTTTCCCTTCTTTACATAAAGATAATTGAAATAACCAGGCTTCATCTCCTCCTCTGTTTCAACATATCCTTCATCACAAATCTCATTTGCAACTTTCTTAAACTTTTCAGCGTCTTCCAACAATCCACAGTCAACTAATCTACCCCTTTTCTGCCGGATGCCTTCATCCCACAATGTAGGCTGAAGTCTCCCTCCCACAGGAAATTTTAACACCTTAAACACTTTTGGTGCATTCTTAAATGACCTTTTCCCCTCTTGTCCGACCATGATAGTCATCACATCCTCTCCCTCCTGCGGGAGAGACACTCTCTTTCTGCTCCACGGAAACATTGATTAATCACTGCACTGCTGCCTTTCAACTGACAAAAGATCCTTGACTTGTGCACAGTACGAGTCCGGCCGGCCTCAGTTGCTGTTCCACTGACTTCACCCCTTCCGTCGGGGGAGTCACGCGTACGGCTCAGATGAAAGGAGGAGAGCTCTCGTCCGCAGCTCTCCGGACACTAGATATAGTTATATCTGTGTGCGTGTCCTACCCAATCTTCGATCACTTGCCGCGACTGAACCTAACAGTGTTCTGTCTCCTAAGGATCTTTGGCAGAAGTTAAGGAAGATTCATACAATATTCACTTGTCAATCCGAGGTGGTATTGTTTTAAAAGTTATCAATATCAGACCCCTAATGGGACTACACCCCTATAGTCTCACCTCTTACTATATCCAACCAGGACGTCCGGAGATACTGCAAACAGCCACGCACCACGTGGAAACCACGCCAAACGGTCAGTATCACTAGTAAAGAACTCGTGCACTTACCATGGCTTTTGTGGGAGATGATCAGTCCCAATTCCCGTGGGGGAGGTCGAAAGCAAGTCTCTCTTTGTGGATGTCCAGAGATGGTGGGGCGTCCCTGGTTAGGGATCCAAGTCACGGCACCAAGCTGTTGAGGGAGGGCAGTAATGACCCTTCACGGTTGTCCAAGTGAGTTTCAAATTATTATGTTACAAGGTTGATTGCAATCCAATAGAAAACCAGACGGAGGCAAAGCTCTGTATGGGGAGATTCAAGAATCTCTAACCCCGTTTATTTCTACTTAGCATTTTATATTGTTTTGAGTTTATTAATATCCAATCACCTTCAGCCATACAACAAGCTTGAACCAATGTTAGTACAATTATTACGGAAATACACATATGGTCATATTATCGTTAGTTTGGTACATGGTGGAAAGTTACAGGGTCATACATCCCAGCTCAGACTAGCTAGATAACAGGAGCAGGGTGTCTCATAGAATGTTCCTGAGAGAAAAAGTTAGTGTGGGAAAGTTGCATGTGAATCAAAAGGAAAGAAGGAAAGAATGTATGTTACGTAAAGTGTATAATAACATGATTTTGAAGCAAGCAGACAAAATGGCGTTGCCATAGCATGAATATCAATATGTCCTTTACAATATGTTTGACAGAGAACCACGGTTTTAAATAGCAGGCCTGTCATTTACTAATATTATTCTACACAGAGACCTAGTGTGAATAGCTTGACCAACACACTGCAACAAAATGAAAATGGAAGAAATGGCTGATTTTTTAAATCTGTTATAGGTGATATGTCTGATAGAGAGCCATGGTTTTAAATAGCAGGCCTGTAATATACTAATATTATTCTACACATAGACCTAGTGTGAATAGCTTGGCCAACACACTGCAACAAAATGGAAGGCAAAAATGACTGATTTTGGAACACTGTTATAGGTGATATGTCGGACAGAGAACCACGGTTTTAAATAGCAGGCCTGTAATTTACTAATATTATTCTACACAGAGACCTAGTGTGAATAGCTTGACCGACACACTGCAACAAAATGAAAATGGAAGAAATGGCTGATTTTTTTAACACTGTTATAGGTGATATGTCTGACAGAGAACCACGGTTTTAAATAGAAGACCTGTAATTTACTAATATTATTCTACACAGAGACCTAGTGTGAATAACTTGACCAACACACTGCAACACAATTGAAAAGGAGGCCAATATTTTCCATGTTCAGTTCAAATTTCTGGATTTTTATCGCTGAAATTTGGAACAGATCTGGCTGTATTCTGCAGGGCTAACAAGCAAATGGAGCAGAAAAATAGTGTACTCTGGATTGGTTTTTAAGCAAGTAACCAGGATTAAGATAAAAATAATTGCCCTGGCCCCTGATATCTGGGGCTATGTCTACAAATATCTGTAATTATTACAGCAGCAGCAGACAGGACGTTCAATGAACCCTCTTGCGCTATATGCCCTGCAGTCTGCCACATACACTGCCTGCCCGCCTAACACTGATTATATGCAGCTGAATTATTCCTCAGAAGGACTGTTAGTTCAGATGGATATATATATATATATATATATATATGTTGTGGAATACCTATACTAACAGGACGTTCAATGGACCCTCTTGCACTATATGCACTGCAGTCTGCCACATACCCTGCCTCCCTGCCTAACTCCTGCTATCACCAATGAATATATGCAGATGGATTAGTCCTCAGAAGGACTGTTAGTTCAGATGAATATATATATATATATATGTTGTGGAATACCTATACTAATTATAAACAAGCAAATCTCACCCTGACTCAGCAGCACCTCTCTCTACTCTGCCTGGTTCCTAGGTAGACTGTGACGAGCATGGCGGCGCCAGGTTTTATATAGACCTGATGACGCTGTGCGGCCAGCCAATCACTGTAATGCCACAACCAACATGGCTACGGCATTACAGTGCATGGCAGGCAATCCCTTCATGTTCACTGGCTCTCTATAGAGCACCAAACATGCAGGGAGGGGACCCGAGTTCCCGCCCAAGGAACCCGGAAATACTCGCCGAGTGCCAAGCTTGTCGAGCACCGTGATGCTCGGGCAAGTACCAAGCAGTGGAGAGTACGTTCGCTCATCACTAGTAAGCAACAAAGGACAAATGTAAAAAATGCAAATCTATGCATGAATTTGTCACAAATCGCAAAGTCACAAATTGAGAGATGTTTTTGGCTGTAAGACCACTGAATGCAAGGGAAACAATTTTAAAAAAGGATAATCAGGCATTATAATAATGTGTAAGGGCAGCACGGTGGCTCAGTGTAAGGGCAGCACTGTAGCCTTGCAGCACTGGGGTCCTGGGTTCAAATTCCACCACGGACAACATCTGCAAGGAATTTGTATGTTCTCCCCATGTTTGCGTGGGTTTCCTCTGGGTTCTCTGGTTTCCACCCACATTCCAAAAGACATACTGATAGGGAATTTAGATTGCAAGCCACAATGGGGACAGTGGCCATAATGTCTGTTAAGCACTGTGGAATTAATGGTGCTATATACAGTACAGACCAAAAATTTGGACACACTTTCTCATTTAAAGATTTTTCTGTATTTTCATGACTATGACTATGAAAATTGTACATTCACACTGAAGGCATCAAAACTATGAATTAACACATGTGGAATTATATACTTAACAAAAAAGTGTGAAACAACTGAAAATATGTCTTATATTCTAGGTTCTTCAAAGTAGCCACCTTTTGCTTTCATGACTGCTTTGCACACTCTAGGCATTCTCTTGATGAGCTTCAAGAGGTAGTCTGTGGAGTCCGCCATGGGTAACGGGTGGAGAAGGCCAGCCGGACTTTGATGGGATGATTTATCTCTCGCACAGAAGGCACACGCAAGAACATATTCCTTAACGTCCTGCCACCACCGGGGCCACCAATAGGACCATTGAAGGGACTTTGTGGTACGTTTGACCCCAAAATGGGCTCCGATCTTAGGGGCATGAGCCCAGGAGAGCACCCCATTTTGTAGATTAGGGGGAACAAACGACCTCCCCGAAGGTACCGTGAGTCTGGGCTCATCATCGTCCTCAGCCGTATCCATGGACTGGGACAAAAGGTCTACCCGAGGGTTCTTTTTGACATAATCTGACAAGACCTGGGTCTTGGGGACAAACAGAGGATCTGTGCCGGGAGCCACATCGGTAGAAGGGTCAGAGACTACCCTCTGGGTGACTATAACCATACAACTAGACACACAATTCTCACTCCAGGAAGAAATTCGCCCCGTATTCCAGTCAATGTGTGGAGTGTGACAACGTAACCATGGAAGACCCAATAACACCTCATCTAATCCACCGGGAATAATAAGAAAGGAGATAACCTCCCGGTGACCCTGAGGAAATGACATAGTGAGGGGAATCGACTGGTGGGTGATTTGCATGTCCAGGAGTGAACCGTTGACTACCCTAATGTTCATTGGTCTTGGCAGTAACTCTATTGGGATGGTATGCCTCTGGGCAAACGTAGATGACAAAAAATTGCCATCGGCACCAAAATCCACCCACGCCTTGGCAGTAACCGCTCCGAAGGACAATGTCACCTTATACAATAATTTGGAGGCAGAAGCCCCAGAATCCAACACACCTCCTCCAAAAGTGGTTAGACACACTTAATTTCCCGACTGCTTGGAACCCTTATTAACGGGGGACTCCAAGAGATGTGCAGGTCGGGAACGAGAGGAGCTAGACTCAGTTCGGGATATATCCATAGCCTCAGGCTCTGGGTCGGGAGTCGCGGGTTTGGAAATGGGTCTAGAGAAGGATGGTGCCAACTGACACTGAGGTCTGGCGACCTCCAGCTCTAACTTGTGTTCTGCATGACGCAAATCTATTCGTTTAGTGAGAGAGATTAACTCCTCCTGGGAGGTTGGAATCTCTCTGGTAGATAGAGCATTTTTAATATGCCCAGCCAGACCCTTCCAGAACACCAGGATTAAAGACCGCTCAGACCAATCCAATTCAGCCGCTAAGGTTCTGAACTGGATGGCATAGTGGCTGGCGGTGACCGAACCCTGGACCAACGCAAGAAGCTTAAGAGCCGTATCATGCGTGACCTGAGGACCAAGGAAAACACTCTTTAGGGCATTAAGAAAGAGACTCGCATTAGCCACTACCGGGTCATTGCGCTCCCACAGAGTAGTAGCCCACTTCAGAGCCCTGTGGGAGAGTAACGAGATGACACAACCCACTTTGACCCTTTCGGAGGGGAACCGTGCCTCCATCATCTCCAATTGAATGGAGCAATTGCAGCTGCCGCAGCATTTACCGCAGCCGAGCTACCCAGATTGGCTGCTTGAGAAACCGCCTGGGTAGCTACTGCAGTGATATCAGCTACCGGGTCAGCTTGTTCCAGAGTCCTAAGTCTGGCCTCAAGTTGCTGTATATAGCGCTGCAGTTGCTGACGGTTGTCAGCCATGTTCGGCAAGACCCTGGCGCTCTGATACTGTTAAGGGGACGGTTGCAAACAACTTTATTAAATAATGGAAAGCAACCGAACCCGGGGTCCGCGATGCAGCCTGGTGGACTGCGACCGAACACCTTCCGGGTGAGAAGGTAAAACGACCAACTTAAATTACAATCCCCTCCGTGTTACAGCACACAGGAGCGGGAATAGGGATTCGCACTATCTCCGTTAACTGCCCGAGAGATGTGCGATAAACAACACCATCACAGCTCAATGATCAGAGCGCGCCACCATGTTTGTGGGCGGGCTTTTTAAAGATAAAGCCCTGCCCACCATCGCACCATTGGTCACGTCACCCGCGACCAATCAGGCGGTGCCAGGTCACCGGATCAGCTGACTCCCAAACCACCAATCACGGTCCGCCATGTCACGGGCATGCTCAGTACAGAGAATCCTGGACTTAGGCTTTAACAGCCCTGTCTCCCTCCGCAACCTATCCTTCATGTTGCTAGGAAAAAAGACCCGAGAGACAACCTGTACGACTCATGGACCAGCTAGGCATTGGGACTGACGACGATGCTGAGCAGCATCAGCCCCAGCTGGACCGGAATAGGGGACCACAGAAGGTTCTGGACACATTTCGAATCCAGCAAATGCCTAACACCCCCAATTTTATGATTCTGAAGACACCTTCAAAGCTTCATTTAGCCTTCTATCAAAAGGTTTAGGCTATGAAGTCAACCGACATTGTTCTCCATAGAACTTCAGTAGTCAGTAATAAGGTTTTACTTTTTTTTGCTAAAGAAAATATATACTTCATCCTTCCAAATATTGCTTTTTGAATGATCTTAAAATAGAGCAATGACATTTCAGTATGATTGCACTTGACCTTTTCTCAACAATAGGATATAAAATATCAGGTGGGTAAGAGATGGCTAAGCATTATAGTAAAAGGAACTTTCTGTCTGATTCACAGTATGTTCTCTTCATAAACAGATGTCTACATAGTTGTTCTACATTCTAAAGGACACAGATTGACATACAGGATTATTTTTTGAGCACAGCAGTACTCTCTCTTTTTACTCTTTTTCTCCCCCAAGTATTAAGTACATCACTCAAAGCAATGCAATAAGAAAATATAAACCTTGGATGCCTAAACCTGTGAGATACCAATTAGGTGAAATATTGCAGTAGATCTTGCTTTTTTACACTCAATTTATAGAAATGTTTAGAAAATATTTACAGTATCTACTTTGATGTATTGTGCACAAAAAGATACAAAAATAAAGCAGTACAGCTGTATATGGTAAGCCCATACAGTCTCATAATTATCGTAAAGTGTGGCTTGTGACTTGGCCTTGGTATAAAGGGAGCCTGTAAGAAGGAGAAATTTCAGGGTGCAAAAGGTTTGGCTTTAAGTGCCTGTAATCCTTTTTCTGACAGCTTAATGGGGGCGAGCTCCTGCAGTAGCCCCTTGCAATAATGCCAAAGGTTGCTTTGATCGGAGACTTGTAAAAATGATGGTGTTGGAAATAGCACACACATAGAAAAAATAAGGAAAGATCCAGCTGAGATAAAGGCTTTCTTCCAGCAGTAAAACTTAGCATTTATTTCAGTATTAAAAACTCCAGTATTGTAGACAATGCAGTAGAAAGTACTGTTAGCATGACCTACTTGTTTCGACAATCTGTCTTTCTGGTATTGGGGGATTCAGAAAAGGAAGCTGTAGAGTTTGTTAAGTATATTAACAATTATGATTTTAATTTACAGTTTACCTATTTTTTCCTGGCTACTAGAATTAATTTTCTGGACTTAGGCTGAGTTCACACGATGCGTATTTCATGCGTTTCCGCGGCGTTTTTGCAGTTGCGTAAACGCCGCGGAAACGCATGAAAAACGCATGGTAGAAGGGAAGCAATGTTCCCCAATGGAAATCCGCATGTGCTGTGCCCATGATGCGGATTTTTCCGCAGCGTTAACGCTGCGGTCAAAAATCCGCAGCATGTCAATTAATTTTGCGGAAACGCGGCGATTTCGCCGCCATTGACTTGCATTAGAACGCGCCAATTCCGCAAGACAGCATTTGTACTTGCGTTATTGGCGTGTTCTAATATGCGGATGGTACCCGGGTGTGGAGGAGAGGAGAGTCTCATCCACACCCAGGTACCATTAAAAAAGCTGTAAAAAAAGAATAAAATAAAAAATAAATGTATTCTTACCTTCTGTCGGCCCGCGCAGCGCTCCCGCTTGGTTCCCGGCACTTGCAGTGAGTTGTAGGACCTGCGGTGACGTCACAGTCATGTGACGGGTCACGTGACGCTGACGTCGGCAGGTCTTTCAATTCAAAGTTGCCGGCAGCCGGGAACTTTGTAAAGCAGGACAGCGCGGGCCATCAGAGGTAAGTATATACACTCTCTCGGGTCACACTATATAAATCCATGCTGTTTGCATGGATTTATATAGTGTGACCTAGTTGTCAAGCACTTTCCAGGTGATGCTAAAATCGCCTGGAAAGCGCTTGTCAATCTGCATGCGGAAACGCATGTCAATCTGCATGTGGATCCGCATGTATTCTGCAGGAAAAACGCATGCACAATCTGCATGCGTTTTTTCTGCCAGGGAGATGCAGAAATGATGCAGAAATTTTCTGCTTCATTTCTGCATCGTGTGCACATACCCTTACACTTATCAGCTGACATTAGCATTCATAGTATGAACACAGCACTATATAGAAAACCGACTGCTAGCAATTCAACTCTTATAGCCCAATCCTGCCATCCTGCCCACATACAGCTGCTTTGACTGGATCCGTGCATGGCTTCTGACTACTCCACTAATTGGTGAGCTGACCATCCTTATATTTTTTTCTATATAGAAAAAAAAATGAATTTTTTAGTGCAATCAGAGATGAGTGAATCAATCTGCAGAGGATTGCGTTCGAGCTGAATTTCCTGAAATCCACTGTTTCACTCAAATTAGAAAATTTTGAGAATCGATTCACAAAAATTGAAAAAAAAGCTTGCTCGGCACCATTTCCCACACTGCTGAAGCATCAGAGAGCGTGTAAACATCATTTTGAATTTCCGAGCTGGCCTCCCCATAATGCCCTGCAGCTATGACATCTTTCAGATTATCATACCTTGCACAGTGGGGGTAAGTATCAGGGCCATCAAAGATCAGCATTTCCCATGAAGCACAATTTGTACGGTTAAGTAGTTTTCCATCTCCAGAGTCACTCGGTAAGTCTCTTTTTTCTGTAGAGTGTAAGTTCTTATGGTCAACAAGGTCCTCTCGCTCTCTTGCCTATAAAGTGTAAGCTCTCGCTCTATTCTGTAGAGTGTAAGCTTTTATGTTCAACTTTTGTAAGCCTTTTGGTAAGTTTTTATGGTCTCTCCTGTAGAATATAACCTCTTATGTTTAGTAGGGTCCTCTCTCGCGTGTTAAGTATAACCTGTTATGGTCAGTGAGGTTCTCTCTCTCCTATACCCCACATGTTGTTTATGAGGAATTACAAGCTTTCCAGTATTGAGATACATGCAAATGTATTCACCACTACTCAAATTTTTTGGGAAAATTTGGTGAATTTGGCAAATTTAGATTTCAAAAGATCTATCTCTGCAATATGAGACAGTACAGAATATAAGTAGATGAATGTGCTTGTGATGACAAACTTGTGGTAGTTTTAAACCATAGATATTGAAGTCTGAACACGTGTACCATTGATAAAAAGGAAAAGTACATAACAGCTAGGGATTATTAATTATTAATAGCCATACAGTTCATTGCTTATTGCACTTAATGCAGAAACATTCACTTAATTTGCATCCAGAATTAATTTTCATTACCATTATTTGCATAATAAATTAAATTCAGTAGCAATTAACCATGATTATGCATGGCAAATCAAAACAGAAATGATACATAGTAAGATTAAAGACACAAGACAGCCCACACACAATGCATTCCACCCTAATCTTTGTAAACCAGAATTTGCTTTTTACAACCAGGCAAAAGGAGATATGGTAGCTATATTCAAAATATTTCTTTGTGTGGTCAGAAACTCTAATAGTAATATTGATATATTTATATGGAGCCAACATATTACACAGCGCCTTGTTATTCAGAGGTGACATGTACAAACAATATCAATGCTAAAAAGTGCATGGATTGTATGGTCAAGAAACTAACTATTCACTATCCATCTGTATATGTCCAGATCCAAGGTGCTTGCGACTGCATGGAGTGTTTGCAAACAGATTATAGAAAGGACCAGATTCTGAGAAAAATGTAGGAATAGAGAATGGAGAAACACTACACTAGTAAAATGGTGTGCTAGGCTTAAAATATGTATTTAGGGCATAGTTAAAGGAAGCCTATGCATGCACGATGCATCAGCACACTGTGACTAATGAATACATGAACTCCAATATTGCTGCAAACGTTAAAAATGTAAAGGTACTGAATTAGCGTTTTTTTGATCAAAGAGCTTAAAAACCATCCAACCACGTCAAGATGTATCCTTTAATATAGATGGTCCCCAATCACTGTATGTCCTACCTCTCCATGGGCCAAACCAGCCTCATGAATGGCGAGTGAATAGGAAACCAGATGCAGCTTGCAATTAAAACCTTGTATGGGAAAGATGGGTGGATAAGAGTGCTGAGTCCCGGAGAGGGCTACACCCCCCAAAATGTACTACAAAAAAAGAAAAAATAAGCCACGTAAAGGTGTATGTATATTGGATATTTGTATATTGGCCAAATAGCATATTTGTGCACCTGAGCAAAGGTGTGCAGCCAGTATTTTTTCTTTTTTGTAGGTTTCAATTTGGAGCTGTGTGCCTGTTTTTTTCACTTCCTTAATCAGATGATACCTGGTTTGGCACATGGAGAGGTAAGACATATAGTGGTTAGGGATCATCCACATTTAGGTACATTTTGATCTGGTTGGATGGCTTTGCCCTTTTTGATCAAAAAATGCTAACTAAGTACTTAATGTTTTTAACATTTACAGCGATGTAAAGGTGTGTGGGCCCTATTTTTTTTTTTGTACTTAAAGGAACCCTGTCACCATGAAAATGCAGTCCCAACTGAAGGAACCATGTTATAAAGCAAGGGAGCTGAGTTAATTGATAAATATATTTTTGTGAGAATAGATAACCTGTGTTTTAATCATTTACGCCTAAGTATTTCTGCCCTGAAACAAACAATGTAGAGAACTTTAGATCAGTAGAAATCCATTCTTTGGCCTGATGGGTCACAATTTGTAAATTTTTATTTCTAAAGTTGTATTTTCCTAAGATGTCGAGAAGGTGCACAAAGTGTCTGGGTTTTTGATACTTGAATGAACTATGTAAAAGTAGGTGTCATGTTGTGATGGTGCTTTGTCAATTATACTTTTCCTGATTTACTGAACTAAAGGCACAGATAACCAGCAAGGCAACTACAGTATTCTTCAGCAATATACCAACCTATCATGGGCTTACTTGATTTATTACATGAGCTACACTGTGCTGGAGAAACATTAAACACAGACCTGCATTCCCTTCATTCTTAGTATGGGTCGAGTCCCAGTGGTTAGACCCTTGAAGATTCCAAAATAATGACAAATTCTAGCAATGGCACCACTTTTTGAAATGGTAATAACCCTTTAACCTTTTTCGATCACTGCTTAATCTCATTTATCTGCACTGTTGTGATGACTATTCTATTCTTAACTTCTTCATTTCTAACTTGTTCAGTATGACAAATATGTTTAGAGGTCGTATCTACTAGAAGAGACAAAAATGAAAACTGTATACATGAAAATGTAATGAAACACAATAGAATGCTAGACATATTAAACATGTTTTAGAATAGTACTTTGTGTCTTATGCATAACTTCACATTAAAAATTCTTTTGGAGTCCATTTGAGAAGCCTGTGCTCACTCTGGTCACAAGCATGAACTATTCCCATGGCTGCTCAGGATTAAATTGAGCTGGATAAAAGCCCTGCTTGTTCAGTGGAGTGCCTGCCCTTTGTAGATTTGCTGCTCTGCTGCTCCTCATTTCACAGAAAGCACAGTACTGTGTTGAGGTGTGCGTGATGCATGACCCCATTCCCATCTGTTTATGCTGCTTGATTGCAATGGTGCAGTTTAAGCAGCTATATGAATCCAGGGGAGATAGAAAAAAACAGACATTTGAAAACTTAGATGTGACAGACTTTAATAGACTAACATGAAAATGTGTCATGTTACAGAGAAGAGTGTGAAAAAAGATCTGCATTAACTCGCGTGTTTGTTTCCGGGAATAAGTTCTAGATCTGGTGCTTATCAGGAGATGAACATTTTATTTTACCCTGATATTGCAAACGTAGGATACTTAGTAAATCCTTATTTCTATTAGCATTTTAGAATTATGATAAAAGCATAATGCAATTAACAGCAATGATTGTAACTGACATTTCAAGGGTCCCCATTGGTGTCAGACACTTGGGCCCCAATTTATCAAAGTGTTTACATAAAAAATCTGGCATAAAACACTATGGCCCTGATTCATCACATGCCAATAAAAGTGTCACAAAAGCTTTGAAAAGTCGCAAAATTTTGACGCAACTCGGAGTTGCTTGAAAATTTTGCGACTTTTGGAGTTTTTACGACAGTTTTTCTCAGCGTCGCCGAAATGTGTGAAGCTGGGGCACACAGGGTGCAGTGGTGTTGTGTATGCCAGAAATCTCATGCCACTTGTAAGATGCTAGATTTATGAAGAGGCATGCATCTCTTCATGAATCAGGAGCGCCTGACTACACCAATCGCCCTCTTGATGAATCAGGACCTTTCAGTAATTGCATTTTTGGGTGGAGCTGAATCAAGACAGGGTTGGAACAGAGCAACTGCTCTGTCTAATACATGAAGCATTTCAGTGTACCTAAAGCAGAAAATCTATGGTCTCTCACAGTCCTCAATGTAATTTGTATAATAACCCATAGGGAGAGTCAAATGTTCCTAGAAGTATTGTTGCAGCAATTAGTATTTTCTGTCACACAACAGTACTGATTGGCGCTTAGAAGAAAAGGTTATAGCGTAACAGTGTAGCATTGATTTCATGGTGGAATGAGTGACAGTAAAGCATAAGAAATGCTCTCACCTCACCCCTATCCCATCCCAGTTATGTCCATTTTTGTGGTGCTGGGAGAAACTGACATGAAATCTCTAAACGTCACAAAATTTTTCCACAACTCTGAGCTGCAAAATTTTCTGACTTTTCAAAGCAATTTACGCCTAAATTCTGCCAACATTGCTTTGATGAATCTGGGCCATAGAGTTTAGCCTGTCTATCTGATCCAGTCTGTGGTCCCGATTCATCAAGATCAATGTTTTTCACGCCGAGAATGTTGGGTGGAATGCAAGGTGCCTGACTCTTTAAGATGTGCAAAGTGAAGTGCGCATTTGTGTCTGCCTCTCAACAAATTTTACTCCAATCATGAATTAAACGAGCAAGGATTGCCATGCCCCATCATGTCCCTGTCCCGCAAAAATGGAGAGATAACACGAAAAGTTCAGAAATGTTTGCGCAACATTGCATCGCAAAAATATTTTGAGACTATTTACAACTTTTTAATGCTAGAATTCTGGCGTAAAAGCTTTGATGAATTTGGGGTCTGTATCTGTCCATTAGATTATATGTGAGCATGACCTTTATATTTGCAGTATATTATATCTTGTATAATGTATTGCATATTGCAGTATCTTTGCCCTTGTATGGCGTTGCTATATATGTACATTAATATTTTTGACTTCACATGGTCTTTTCTTCAATTCATCATTTCTTCTTGCATGCGGGATGATTTATTTTATAGAACCTAAGATCTTCATCTAATGTATAAATAAATATGATTTTACCATCCAAAAAATGTAAGTAACAAGAAATTATAAGAAATGAAATAAAATATTCCTCAGAGATCAAAGAGGGCCAACTTCAAATGTTTCAGCAATATGAAGCTACTCGCTGGAGAAATTTCAGCTTGTCACATAATTAGAAAGAATCTTCTACTCATACACAAAAAAAGCATTCACAAGAGGACGTCGAGATTCTAGTGCATTGATTTTTTTGTTGAATTATTGACACTCCTCAGACCTTTCTCTTAACTGACAAATATAATATGCATCAATAATATACCTGAACTTTACATGAGTCTGATGCGAAATGTGGGTTACTCAACAATTTTATATTGCTTCTTTTTAGAAAAAAAAACAATATTTAGTGTCCCAGAAAATTATCCAAGCGGAGAGTTTTCTTTTATAATTTTGTGCAAGTATAAAGCTCATTAAAGTGAAGCTTCATTGCTTATATTAAGTGCTAATAATCTTTTCTATCTGGAAAATATACTAAATTGCATTCTACTTTCCTTACTTAACCATTCATGACCTTTGACGTATCCATACGTCATAGTTGAGAACGGGTTCCCGACCTTTGACGTACGGGTACATCATGGTGATCATGCAACCACCATGTCTGAAGACACGGTGATCGCATGAAGGTGCCTGTGGTTTGACGTCCGATCGCACCAATCAGTGAGCGGGAATGTAGTTTAACCTCATGTTGACCGCTCTACACCACCTTATTCCAGCTTGGAGACGTATAAAGAGCAGTCACTGTGTTGTTTTGGTGCTGATCTGCTGGGTCTTGTGGTGCCAAAGACGATTTTAGCCTGTGCCACCACTTCTGCTGTTGCTGCTGCTGATTGAAGACTAGAAGAACAGAAGATAGAAGATGTTCCTTATTAGTGTTGAGCGAGCATGCTCGACACTGCTCGGTACTCGCCCGAGCATCACGCTACTCGGGATGTTCGGCGAGCACCGAGCATTTCCGGGTTACTCGGGCGGGAACTCGGGTCTCCGCCCTACATGTTTGGCGCTCTTTACAGAGCCAATGAACATGCAGGCATTGCCAGCCAGTCACTGGAATGCCGCAGCCATGTTGGTTGTGGGCATTACATTGATTGGCTGGCCGCACAGCGTCACCTTGAATATTTAAAACCGGGCGCCGTCATCTTGGACACAGACGGCTGGGATCAGACAGTGTAGGGACAGTGCTGCTGATTTAGGGAGAGATATATTCTGCGAAATAGTTAGTGTAGGGTCTGTAAAGGCTGCCAGATCAAACAAACAGTCCTTCTCAGGACTAATATCCATCCCAGATATCAGGCAGGCAGGCTGTAAAGGAGACGCAGTGGTTAAACCAGCAAATGCTGCATTACAGTCCTGTGTGCTCCTGTTGCTGAAATTGCTGGACTTAGCTCCGGGTCTCGGGGGCCAGGAAAAATCCTTTTATTTTCATCTAAATCCTCTTTTTTTTCCTCCTTCACACTGTACAAATACCCATCTTATTAACCTTTTGGTGTCCCCCCCCCTTCCCCCCCCCAAAAAAAAAGTGTGTCTCTGATTTTTCAGACACAAATATATGTGTGGTGTAGGCTAGAGAAACAGAAGCGTGGTTTTGCAGTTCCACGGTTCAAACCTCTGTATTATCCTGCTTTTAGGCCATTTGTATCTAAAAAAATACAGTTTAAATGTGTCGCTCACTGTTCAACCGCAAATATATATATTTTAAAAAGTCTGGTATACACCAGTAAATTATAACTGTGGTTTTGCTGTTCCACGGTAAAAAATCTCTATTATCCTGCTTTTGGCATTTTTTGCCGAAAAGAAAAACCTAATAGTGTCTCCCTGATTTTTCAGACACAAATATATCTGTTGAAAATAGTCTGGTGTAGGCCCAAGAAATAGAAGTGTGGTTTTGCAGTTCCACGGGTCAAATCTCTGTATTATGCTTTTGGCATTTTTTGCCGTAAAGAAAAATTAATAGTGTCTCCCTGATTTTTCAGACACAAATATATCTGTGGAAAATAGTCTGGTGTAGGCCCGAGAAGTAGAAGTGTGGTTTTGCAGTTCCACGGGTCAAATCTCTGTATATCCTGCTTTTGGCATTTTTTGCCGTAAAGAAAACCTAATAGTGTCTCCCTGATTTTTCAGACACAAATATATCTGTTGAAAATAGTCTGGTGTAGGCCCGAGAAATAGAAGTGTGGTTTTGCCGTTCCACGGGTCAAATCTCTGTATTATGCTTTTGGCATTTTTTGCCGTAAAGAAAAATTAATAGTGTCTCCCTGATTTTTCAGACACAAATATATCTGTTGAAAATAGTCTGGTGTAGGCCCGAGAAATAGAAGTGTGGTTTTGCAGTTCCACAGTTCAAACCTCTGTATTAGCCACTTTTGGGCCATTTGCATCTAAAAAAAAGCAGTTTGAGTGTGTCGCTCATTGTTCAGCCGCAAATATATATATTTAAAAAAGTCTGGAATGCACCAGTAAATTATAACTGTGGTTTTGCTGTTCCACTGTAAAAAATCTGTATTATCCTGCTTTTGGCATTTTTTGCCGTAAAAAAAAAACTAATAGTGTCTCCCTGATTTTTCAGACACAAATATATCTGTTGAAAATAGTCTGGTATAGGCCCAAGAAATAGAAGTGTGGTTTTGCAGTTCCAAGGGTCAAATCTCTGTATTATCCTGCTTTTGGCATTTTTTGCCGTAAAGAAAAACAGTAATAGTGTCTCCTGATTGTTCAGACACAAATATATCTGTTGAAAATAGTCTGGTATAGGCCCAAGAAATAGAAGTGTGGTTTTGCATTTCCACGGGTCAAATCTCTGTATTATCCTGCTTTTGGCATTTTTTGCCGTAAAGAAAAACTAATAGTGTCTCCCTGATTTTTCAGACACAAATATATTTGTTGAAAATAGTCTGGTATAGGCCCGAGAAATAGAAGTGTGGTTTTGCAGTTCCACGGGTCAAATCTCTGTATTTTCCTGCTTTTGGCATTTTTTGCCGTAAAGAAAAACTAATAGTGTCTCCTGATTGTTCAGACACAAATATATCTGTTGAAAATAGTCTGGTGTAGGCCCGAGAAATAGAAGTGTGTTTTTTCTGTTCCACGGGTCAAATCTCTGTATTATCCCGCTTTTGGCTGTTATGTTCTGCTACCAAAGCTAAGGAAAGAGAGGAGATCTGTCCCTACTATAAGACTCAGCTGAATCCCTACGATGTAACAGGGAACCTGATCCTGCGATCAGACCTGCTAAAGTCCTAATCTAGTCTGTACGGAGACCTATAGATTTGGGGAGGGAATCCCTACAAGTACTAAGGACTGGGAGGAATATGGGACACCTCCTAACAGAAATAGCAGCAGACAGACGAACAAACAAAATAGATAGAACCTAGAGGTCCGTAGACCAAGCAAACTAACAGAGTTAGATACAGAGCACAGGCTAGCTAGAAAGTAGATATACAATGAAGTCCAGCAAAGCCAGAAGGGCGGAGCAGGATTAAATAGGCCAACAAGGTCATGTGACCAGCAAAGGAAAAAAAACCTAACAGCAAGGTTCTAACAGTACCCCCCCTTCTAAGAGGATCCTCCGGATCCCCTAGGACCAGGCTTATCAGGAAATCTCCTGTGAAACGCTCTGATAAGTCTGGACGCGGAAACATCATCTGACCTCACCCAAGAGTTATCCTCGGGTCCGAAACCTTTCCAGGCCACAAGATACTGCAAACTACCTCTATACCGTCTAGAGTCAAGGATGCGAGAAATTTCATATTCCCCGTCCTCCACCACCGGAGGAACAGAGGCAGAGGCGTCACCATCCGACACAACAGCTTTTTTTAACAGAGAGACATGAAAGACCGGATTAATTCTCCAGGAGGTAGGAACCTCCAACCTAACAGCAGATTGGTTGACAACCTGAAGCACCTTAAAGGGCCCTACAAACTTGGGACCCAATTTCTTAGAAGGAATCCTCAACCGCAGATTCCTAGAGGACAACCAAACCATGTCACCAACAGCGAACAAAACCTCCTGTCGTTTCCTATCAAAGTAGTCTTTAGATTTTCTGTTGGCCTCCTGAAGATTACCACGCACATCCGTCCAAACTCTTTCCAAATCACCGGAAAAATTCTCCTCCTCAGGCACGGCAGATCCCAACTTGGAGAACGACCCAAACGACGGATGTCTCCCAGAACAACAAAAAAAAGGCGAACAACCAGCAGAAGAAGATGTATGATTGTTCAGAGCAAATTCGGCAAGTGGCAGAAACTCAGACCACCCCTCTTGATTGTCTGCCACAAAACAACGCAAGAACTGCTCAACATCCTGGTTTTTCCTTTCTGTCTGGCCATTAGATTCAGGATGATATCCGGACGAAAACGACAAATGAATTCCCAACCTGTCACAAAAGGCACGCCAAAAACGAGCCACGAACTGAGGACCCCTATCAGAAACAATGTCAGTAGGAACGCCATGAAGTCTGACAATTTCCTTGACAAAGGCCTTAGCGAGAGTTTTAGCGCAGGGCAGTTTGACGAAGGGAACCAAGTGACACATCTTGCTAAAACGGTCCACGACCACCCAGATGACAGTAAAACCCTCAGAGGGGGGAAGGTCAGTTATAAAGTCCATAGCCAAATGTGTCCAAGGAGCACTGGGGACCTCCAAAGGACAAAGCAACCCCGCAGCAGGAGTATGTGAGGACTTAGATCTAGCACATATAGTACATTGGCGCACCCACTTAATGACTTCCTTCTGCCATCCAGGCCACCAAAAACTGCGACCCACCAGTCTCTTGGTCTCAGAGATTCCGGGATGACCTGCCAACCGAGATTCGTGACACTCAACAAACAAATCTCTCCTAAAGGTCCCAGGCACAAACAACCTCCCATGAGGAGTGTTAGATGGGGCATTCTCCTGAGCTTTAAGAATCTCATCTTCCAAAACGGAGTCTAAAGCAGCTATCACAACACCTTCTTGTAAAATGTTTTCCTCTTTCTCAGCACCGACTATGGGAGAAAAACTGCGAGACAAGGCATCCGCCTTAACATTCTTAGTACCAGGGATGTAAGTAACGGAGAAATTAAACCGCGAGAAAAACAGTGCCCACCTAGCCTGACGGGCATTCAGGCGCTTGGCAGCGTCAAGATATATCAGATTTTTATGATCCGTAAGAACCTGAACGGGAAATTCCGCACCTTCCAAGAAGTGGCGCCAGTGTTCAAATGCGAGTTTAATAGCCAATAATTCCCGATTACCAATATCGTAATTCAATTCAGTCTCCGAAAATTTTTTTGAAAAAAATGCACAGGGATGTAATCCATCCCCGTTATCCTGAGACAATACTGCGCCAACCCCCACAGAGGAAGCATCAACCTCAACCAAAAACGGCCTAGTAACATCAGGCTGCATAAGGATGGGAGCAGAGGTGAACCTCTCCTTGAGATACACAAAAGCTTCAATGGCCTCAGAAGACCACTGAACCGCATCAGCACCTTTCCTGGTGAGATCAGTCAGAGGTTTGACAATACTAGAAAAATTTTTTATGAATTTTCTATAGTAATTGGCGAAACCCAAAAACCTCTGTATTGATTTCAAACCAATAGGCCTAGGCCATTCCTGCACAGCCTGAACCTTAACCGGATCCATCTCAAAACCTTTGCTGGAGATAATGTAGCCCAAAAAACTAATTCTCTGTACAGCGAACTCACATTTCTCCAGCTTAGCAAAAAGCGAATTGTCCATTAATAACTGTAATACCTCACGCACGCTCCGCCAATGAGACTCCAGATCTGGCGAATAAATCAAAATGTCATCCAAATACACAACCACATTTTTACCGATCAAAGGTCTAAGGATGTCATTAATCAGATTCTGAAAAAATGCAGGAGCATTAGTAAGACCAAAAGGCATAACCAGATTCTCAAAATGACCCACAGGAGTGTTAAAAGCAGTCTTCCATTCATCACCCTCCTTCATGCGCAACAGATTGTATGCCCCCTTAAGGTCAATTTTAGAGAACCACTTGGCCCCCAATAACTGGTTAAACAGATCAGGAATCAATGGCAGTGGGTAAGGATTGCGTACCGTAATTTTGTTAATCTCACGAAAATCCAGACAAGGACGTAAACCGCCGTCCTTTTTTTTTACAAAAAAAAATCCAACCGCCACAGGAGACTTAGAGGGCCTAATGTGACCGGCGGCCAAACTTGTCTGTATGTATTCCTCCAAAGCCTTCCTCTCAGGAATAGTAAGGTTAAATAAACGACTTTTAGGAAGAGTCGCTCCAGGGACAAATTCAATAGAACAATCATAGTCTCTATGGGGAGGCAAAACCTGCGATTCTTTCTCAGAAAAAACTCTCCAAAAATCCTGAATAGGAACAGGCAATTCTCCCCTATCCAAAGCTGCAATACGCCCGTTACAACACTTGTCATAACATTTATGGCTCCAGGATTTAATTTCACTGGTAGACCAATCCAGTACAGGATTGTGAAATTTTAACCAGGGCAAACCCAATATTACTGGAGAAGGCAAGTTATTCAACACTACCAAATCCAATTTCTCATGGTGAACACCATTAATAGTGAGAGGAAATTCACTGACCTTGAGAGTAATATTCTTCAAAGGGGAACCATCCACAGAAACCACAGCAATGGGGGATGATAAAGGTTCAGGTTTTAAATTGAGTTTTTCCACGAATCCCCCATCAATAACATTCAGTGTAGACCCGCAATCAACAAACACCCGAAATTCCATTAATTTTTCCTGAGCAATCGTGGAAGCAGCTAAAAATATACCCTTGGAATTTAAACAGGCAATACGGGCGTGACTGACCATTTTTTTTTCTTTCTTCATACGAAGCTCACAGCCTTTAATCAAATGACCAGATTTTCCACAATAGAAACACAAGCCTTCTGAAAAACGACGGTGTTTTTCTTGAGAGCGAGGTGCCACCGATCCAATCTCCATCGGTTCACCACTGTTAGTACACACATTATCATAACCAGAAACTGACATAGCAGAGGATTTGCTCTCATTAACCCTAGCACGCAGTCTTCTGTCCACCCGTATAGCTAATTGCATAGCCTGTTGCAAATCCTCAGGTGTAGGATAAGCAATTAGCAGGTCTTTAACCTTTTCACTGAGCCCAGCAAGAAATAGACTTTTCAGAGCAGAATCGTTCCACCCTGTTTGAGTGGACCAACGACGAAAATGTGTACAATATTTTTCCATATTACCTGATCCTTGTTTTAAACGTCTCAACTCAGTCTCAGCTGATGCCACACGGTCAGGATCATCATATAATAGTCCTAAAGCAGAAAAAAAACTATCCACTGATCTGAAGCATGTATCACTAGGTTGCAAAGAAAAGGCCCACTCCTGAGGCTCTTTGCGCAAAAGTGACATTGTGAACCCTACGCGCTGGGATTCATCCCCAGAGGACTTGGGTCTCAAACGAAAATACAATAAGCAAGCATTTTTAAATGAAAAAAATTCTCGATGTTCACCAAAAAATAAATCCGGCAAACATACCTTAGGCTCCAAGAAATATGCTCCAGGACAGTTACTCACGTGCTGACGGAGCTCGGCCACTTCCAGAGAGAGTCCCTGCAGGTGTTTAGCCAAATCCTGAACCGACACCATGATGGAACAAAAAAAAATCTTTCCTTAGAGAATTTACAGGCTGGACTTACTGTTATGTTCTGCTACCAAAGCTAAGGAAAGAGAGGAGATCTGTCCCTACTATAAGACTCAGCTGAATCCCTACGATGTAACAGGGAACCTGATCCTGCGATCAGACCTGCTAAAGTCCTAATCTAGTCTGTACGGAGACCTATAGATTTGGGGAGGGAATCCCTACAAGTACTAAGGACTGGGAGGAATATGGGACACCTCCTAACAGAAATAGCAGCAGACAGACGAACAAACAAAATAGATAGAACCTAGAGGTCCGTAGACCAAGCAAACTAACAGAGTTAGATACAGAGCACAGGCTAGCTAGAAAGTAGATATACAATGAAGTCCAGCAAAGCCAGAAGGGCGGAGCAGGATTAAATAGGCCAACAAGGTCATGTGACCAGCAAAGGAAAAAAAACCTAACAGCAAGGTTCTAACATTGGCATCTTTTGCCGTAAAGAAAAACATTAGTAGTGTCTCCTGATTGTTCAGACACAAATATATCTGTTGAAAATAGTCTGGTGTAGGCCCGAGAAATAGAAGTGTAGTTTTGCCGTTCCACGGGTCAAATCTCTGTATATCCTGCTTTTGGCATTTTTTGCCGTAAAGAAAAACTAATAGTGTCTCCTGATTGTTCAGACACAAATATATCTGTTGAAAATAGTCTGGTGTAAGCCCGAGAAGTAGAAGTGTGGTTTTGCAGTTCCACGGGTCAAATCTCTGTATTATCCTGCTTTTGGCATTTTTTGCCGTAAAGAAAAACTAATAGTGTCTCCTTGATTTTTCAGACACAAATATATCTGTTGAAAATAGTATAGTGTAGGTCCGAGAAATAGAAGTGTGGTTTTGCAGTTCCACGGTTCAAACCTCTGTATTATCCGCTTTTGGGCCATTTGTATCTAAAAAAAAATAGTTTGAGTGTGTCGCTCACTGTTCAGCCGCAAATATATCTATTTAAAATTGTCTGGTATACCCCAGTAAACAATAGCTGTGTCTCTATTATTCAGCTTTTCCTATTTTTTTCCGTAAAGAAAAACAGTAATAGTTTCTCCCTGATTGTTCAGATAGTTTAAAAGAGTTGGGTGTAGGCCAGAGAAATAGAACTGTAGTTTTCCTCTTCCACGGTTCTAATCTACTTTTTATTAACCTTTTTCCATTGATAGTGCGAGTGTAAGCTATTTTACTTCCTTTACAATGGGCAAGGCGCGTGGCAAGGGACGTGGAAGTGGACGTTCTGGTGATGGTTCGTACAGAGGACGGGGCCGTGGCCAAGGTGAAAATGTGCCACAACCAACAGCCACATCTTCTCTCTCCCACTTCTTGACCGAATTACTAGGGAAGCACAGAGCAACACCAGTATTGCGAACTGATCAGTGTGAACAGGTTATTAATTGGATAGCAGATAATACTTCCAGTTACCTGGGCACCACCACCTCCGGTCTGTCGTCCACACGGTCAACTCTTAGTAGCCGTGAGTCTCGACCGCATACTCCTCCTCACCCTGATGCTCCTTCCTCCCACCATGCCGAGTGTCGTCAGACAGCAACTGATCTCACACTTGGACACTCTGAAGAGCTGTTCACTGGTCCATTTCCAGATTTGTGCCCCTCGCCTGCTCCCCTTGAAGTGGTGGAAGAAGAGATCCCAGGTAGCGATGCCCAAATATTTGAACAGCCACGGCCACAGGAAGTCGACGCTGGCAATTTGTCACAAGAGGTGGACGATGACGAGACACAATTACCAGGAAGTGAGGAGGAGGATCATGGTGCGCAAGTGGAAGAGGAGGAGGTGGTGGATGATCTAGTAACTGACCCAATGTGGCAGGAGGACATGCAGAACGAGGCCAGCAGCACACAGGGTGAGGGAGGCAGAGTACCCCAACAGGCAGGAAGAAGCAGTGTGGTGGCCGCACACAGAAGGCAGGCAACAGTTCCCCGTAACACCAGCACGAGGGACGTTGCCAGTACAACCTGTAACATAGTAACATAGTAACATAGTTTTTTAAGGTTGAAGGAAGACTAAGTCCATCTAGTTCAACCCATAGCCTAACTTGTTGATCCCGTAGGTCTTCCAGAGTCTGGAATTTTTTTAAAGACTCTGCTGATAACCCCAAAAAGGCAATTTGTACCACTTGCCATGCCAGCATCAGCAAGGGTGACAAAACTACCAGCCTGACCACCACCAGCATGATCAGGCACATGGCAGCAAAGCACCCGACTTTGTGGGGTGAACCCCAGGGTCCACGACCAGTGTCAGCGGGTGTCACCACTGCTTCTTCCGCTGTTGTGTGTGCAATAGAACCCCCTGTTGTGTGTGCAAGGCAATCCCCTGTCCATACTGCATGCAAAGATGCCACCTCCTCTCAGTCTTCACTTGTTCTGACAGTTTCTCAAGAAACAGCATCAACATCCAAGTCCACATCCCACCGCAGCGTTCAATTGTCCATATCCCAGACCTTTGAATGAAAGCGGAAATTCGCAGCCAACGCCCCACAGGCCACAGTCCTAAATTCACACATTTTACGACTGCTTGCATTGGAAATGCTGCCTTTTAGGCTGGTGGAGACGGAATCCTTCCGCAACCTTATGGTGTTGGCCGTCCTTCGGTACTTGGTCCCCAGCCGAAACTATTTTGCCCGGTGTGCCATCACCGCACTACACAAGCACATGTCCCAAAACATCTGCCGTGCCCTCAACAACGCAGTTACTGGGAGATTCCACCTGACAACAGACACGTGGACAAGTGCTTGTGGCCAAGGACGGTACTTCTCCCTGACGGCGCACTGTGTAAACATAGTGGAAGCCGGGACCCAGTCGGAACTTGGGACGGAACACATGCTCCCCACCGAGGATTGCGGGCCCTATGTCAGTCAGATTTGCCCCCACAGTGTACAGCTCCTGCGCATCATCCTCCTCCACCTCCTCATGTTCAGCCTCCATCTCAGATATCACCACATCAGTTACAAGCTGGAAGCACTGCAGTACTGCCTCCGCCAAGCGGCAACAGTCTGTACTGAAACTCATAAGCTTAGGTGAGAGACCTCACACTGCTTGTGAGTTGTGGACAGCTGTGAAAGAGCAGGCAGATCTGTGGCTGAGACCGCTGAACCTACATCCAGGCATAGTCGTGTGTGACAATGGCCGTAACCTGGTGGCGGCTCTGAGGTGAGATCACACACGTACCATGCCTGGCTCATGTGCTTAACCTCGTTGTTCAGCGGTTTCTTAAATCGTACCCCGAGTTGCCGACTTGCTCATTTTCGCAAGTCGGCTACAGCTTCCGCCGCCCTTGCTGTGTTGCAGCAGCATTTGCAGCTTCCATCACACCGACTGGTGTGTGATGTCCTCACACGTTGAAACTCTTCCCTCCACATGTTGCAAAGGATTTGTGAGCAGAAGAGAGCAGTTGTGGATTACCAGCTGCAACAAGGCCGTCGATATTCAGGTCAGACTCCACACATAAGACCTCAGGAGTGGACCTGGATGTCTGACATATGTACCATCTTGACAAACTTTGAGGAGTCCACCAAGATGCTGAGTGGCGATGACGCCATCATTAGCGTCAGCATTCCACTTGTCTGTCTTTTGCAATGCTCTCTGCAGAGAATTAAAGAGGAGGCATTGCAGCCAGAGTATGATGAGATGGATCAAGAAGCCGTAGCGGTCGATTACACACAGCCCAGCCTCATCTCATCCCAATGTGCATTGGGGGACAATGAGGGAGAGGAAGAGGAGGAGTAGGAAGAACAGGAGCTTGTATCATGTGCTGTAAACGGTAGTACCTGTACAACTGTCATACCGTCGGTTCAGCATGGGTGGTCTGAGGACAGGGGGGAGGAGGAGGAGGAGAGCATGGTCAGTCGTCATCTTGGTGAGGACACGGAAGTCTTGCCCATTACCAGTCTGGCATGCATGGCTGACTTTATGCTACGCTGCCTTAACCGTGACCCTCGCATTGTCAAAATGTTGGGTGACAGTCATTACTGGTTGGTGACACTTTTAGACCCCCGCTACAAGGAGAACTTTCACTATCTTATTCCTGAGGTGGAGAGGTCTACAAAAATGGGGCAGTACCAGAAGGCCCTTGCTGCAAAACTGTTAAAAAAATTCTCATCTGAATACGCTAGCGGCAGAGGTCACAGTTCGTTGCCCAACCAAGGCGTACATGCGAGAGAGACGCAACTCCAATCCAGCAGAGGCAGGGGAACACTGTCAACGTTCTGGGACAGTTTTCTCAGACCCTCCCTTCGGACAGACCCTGAGGCGCGGGATACTCTCACAAGGAGTGGAAACTTTCAAAACATGGTGAGGGAGTACCTTGCCGACCATACCAGCATCCTCCGTGATTCCTCTGTGCCTTTTAGTTATTGGGTATCCAAGCTGGACACTTGGAATGAACTCGCTCTGTACGTCTTGGAGGTCCTGGCCTGCCCTACCGCTAGCGTGTTATCGAGCGTGTTTTTAGTGCCGCTGGGGGAATTATAACTGATAAGTGAACTCGCCTGTCAACTGACAATGCTGACAAGCTGATCTTTATCAAAATGAACAAGGGCTGGATTGGGCCAGACTTCTCATCACCACCAAATGACAGCAGAGTAACATAAAGTCAGATCCATTGTGTTATTTCGGGAGGTGTATTCACATGCACCGCTTCACACCCACACATGGGTATATGCTTCCTCATTTCGGCTGTTTTATGTTCTTCTCCTTATCCTCAGCCTCCACCACCACTATACCACCAGGGTGACCGTGGTCCGTGTTGCCATTATTGAAAGTTCCTCCGTCCTTATTTTTGTCAGCTTTTGCTTGGAAGGCATAAGCAAAGACTGTGGGAGACCCACTCCCCAATAATGGGAATAATATTTTTAAGATGCTGTACTGTATAGCTCTTGTAAGGGGCATTCAAACCGTCTTGTTAAGCTACTGGGACCTCCACATCTCTTCCAAGGGGCATTCAAACCGTCTTGTTAAGCTACTGCGACCTCCACCACATTTCCAAGGGGCATTAAAACCGTCTTGTTAAGCTACTGGGACCTCTACGTCTCTTCTGAGGGGCATTAAAAGCAACTTGTTAAGCTACTGGGACCTCCACCACTCTTCCAAGGGGCATTAAAACCGTCTTGTTAAGCTACTGGACCTCCATGTCTCTTCTGAGGGGCATTAAAAGGGTCTTGTTAAGCTACTGCAACCTCCACCACTTTTCCGAGGGGCATTAAAACCGTCTTGTTAAGCAACTGTGACCTCCACGTCTCTTCCAAGGGGCATTCAAACCGCCTTGTTAAGCTACTGGGACCTCCATGTCTCTTCCAAGCAGCATTCAAACCGTCATGTTAAGCTACTGCGACCTCCACCACTTTTCCAAGGGGCATTCAAACTGTCTTGTTAAGCTACTGGGAACTCCACATCTCTTCTGAGGGGCATTAAAAGCGTCTTGTTAAGCTACTGGGACCTCCACGTCTCTTCTGAGGGGCATTAAAAGCGTCTTGTTAAGCTACTGGGACCTCCACATCTCTTCTGAGGAGCATTAAAAGCGTCTTGCTAAGCTACTGGGTTCTCCACTACTTTTCCGAGGGGCATTAAAAGCGTCTTTTTAAGCTACTGGGACCTCCACGTCTCTCCTGAGGGGTATTAAAAGCGTCTTGTTAAGCTACTGGGACCTCCACGTCTCTTCTGAGGGGCATTAAAAGTGTCTTGTTAAACCACTCTGAACTCCACAGTTCTTCCAAGGGGCATTGAAATGTTGTTTTTAATTAACTCTAACCTACACGACTCTTCGAACGGGCATTGCATTTCCTCCTAATTTTTGGCAGCTTTTGCTTGGAAGGCATAAGCAAAGACTATGGGAGACCCACTCCCCAATAATGGGAATAATGTTTGTAATATGCTGTACTGCATGGCTCTTGTAAGGGGCATTGCAAGTTCCTCCGTCCTAATTTTTGGCAGCTTTTGCTTGGAAGGCATAAGCAAAGACTGTGTGAGACCCACTCCCCAATAATGGGAATAATATTTTTAAGATGCTGTACTGTATGGCTCTTGTAAGGGGCATTAAAACCGTCTTTTTAGCTACTGTGACCTCCACCACTTTTCCAAGGGGCATTAAAACCGTCTTGTTAAGCTACTGGGACCTCCACGTCTCTTCTGAGGGGCATTAAAAGCGTCTTGTTAAGCTACCGGGACCTCCACGTCTCTTCTGAGGGGCATTAAAAGCCTCTTGTTAAGCTACTGCGACCTCCACCACTTTTCCGAGGAGCATTAAAACCGTCTTGTTAAGCTACTGTGACCTCCACCACTTTTCCAAGGGGCATTAAAACCATCTTGTTAAGCTACTGAGACCTCCACGTCTCTTCTGAGCGGCATTAAAAGCATCTTGTTAAGCTAATGGGACCTCCACGACTCTTCTGAGGGGCATTAAAAGCATCTTGTCAAGCTAGTGCAACCTCCACCACTTTTCCGAGGGGCATTAAAACCGTCTTGTTAAGCTACTGGGACCTCCACGTCTCTTCCAAGGGGCATTCAAACCGTCTTGTTAAGCTACTGGGACCTCCACGTCTCTTCTGAGGGGCATTAAAAGCGTCTTGTTAAGCTACCGGGACCTCCACGTCTCTTCTGAGGGGCATTAAAAGCCTCTTGTTAAGCTACTGCGACCTCCACCACTTTTCCGAGGAGCATTAAAACCGTCTTGTTAAGCTACTGAGACCTCCACCACTTTTCCAAGGGGCATTCAAACCGTCTTGTTAAGCTACTGTGACCTCCACCACTTTTCCAAGGGACATTAAAACCATCTTGCTAAGCTACTGGGACCTCCACGTCTCTTCTGAGGGGCATTAAAAGCATCTTGTTAAGCTACTGGGACCTCCACGTCTCTTCTGATGGGCATTAAAAGCATCTTGTTAAGCTACTGCGACCTCCACCACTTTTCCAAGGGGCATTCAAACCGTCTTGTTAAGCTACTGTGACCTCCACCACATTTCCAAGGGGCATTAAAACTGTCTTGTTAAGCTACTGGGACCTCTACTTTTCTTCCGAGGGGCAATAAAACCATCTTGTTAAGCTACTGGGACCTCCACGTCTCTTTCAAGGGGCTTTCAAACCGTCTTGTTAAGCTACTGCGACCTCCACTACTTTTCCAAGGGGCATTCAAACCATCTTGTTAAGCTACTGTGACCTGCACCACTTTTTCAAGGGGCATTAAAACCATCTTGTTAAGCTACTGGGACCTCCACATCTCTTCTGAGGGGCATTAAAAGCGTCTTGTTAAGCTACTGGGACCTCCACGTCTCTTCTGAGGGGCATTAAAAGCGTCTTGTTAAGCTACTGCGACCTCCACCACTTTTCCAAGAGGCATTAAAACCGTCTTGTTAAGCTACTGGGACCTCCACGTCTCTTCCGAGGGGCATTAAAACTGTCTTGTTAAGCTACTGTGACCTCCACGTCTCTTCAAATGGGCATTAAAAGCGTCTTCTTATGCCACTCTGAACTCCACAGCTCTTTCAAGGGGCATTGCATTTCCTCCTAATTTTAGTCAGCTTTTGCTTTTCAATACAAAGGCGAAAACTAAGGGAGACCCACTCCCCAATAATGGGTAGAAGGTTTTTAGTACGCTGTAATCCACGTCTGTTTCAAAGGGCATTGCAGTTCCTCATAATTTTTGGAAAGCCTTCCATTCACTGCTTAGGCCAACAGTGTACAGAAGACCCAGTTGCTATAAATGGAAAAAACGGTTTAGTTAAGGCCCTCTGACCTCCATGTCATTTTCAAGGGGCATTGGAGTGCCTCGAAATTTTTGGTAGGCATTGCACTCACTGTATGCCCTATAACTGTGTAGCCAAAACGCTCCTTTTGTTACAGAAACATATCCTACAAGACAGATGTGGTTGACTTGCCTGATATTGATGTGAATGGTCCCTGTTCCTCCTGCTCTTTCTCCTTTGCCACCACCTCATCCATCATTTATCACCTGAAGCTTTGTTTTATCGGGAGTCATAGAACTGGGATAGTAGCAGGAAAACATCCAGCAATCCTCGGAGGAGGTAGGATATGCGCCAAAATGCTAACCACCTCAGGCCTAGCCGCTACTACATACATGCGCTTGCATTCCAAGAAAACAAAGCAGATGCTAACTTCTATCATCATCATCATGCTCCTCACCTTGGCACTCTCAACTCCCCTGATGGAGAAGCCAGGGCCCACCGGAGGAGTCTGGTTCTCTGGTGGGCTCATCCAATGCTGCCCTAAAGCAGGCCGGGCTAAGAAAAGTGTGTGGGGGGAAGTTGACAGGAGAAATAGGGGCGGCTGGGGACCGTTTATAGACACGCGGCTGCCCCCAGGCGGCTGGGGACCGTGTGTGGACACCTGGCCGCGGGGCGGCTGGGGACCGAGTATGGACACCCGGCCGCCACCTGGCGGCTGGGGACCGTGTGTGGACACCAGGCCGCGGGGCGGCTAGGTACCGAGTATGGACACCCGGCCACCAACGCAGCCATGACGTGGTGGCCAGATTCCGCCTCCACATGCCTAAAAGGCCCAATTTCAAGTGCAAGCAAGCAGTATGGTATTGCAGCCTGGGGGTTGGTGGGTGGCAGGCTGCATACTTGCGCTTGCATTCCAAGAAAACAAAGCAGATGCTAAATTCTATCATCATCATCATGCTCCTCACCTTGGCAGGAGAAATAGGGGTGGCTGGGGACCGTTTATGGACACCCGACTGCCCCCAGGTGGCTGGGGATCATGTGTGGACACCCGGCCGCGGGGCGGCTGGGGACCGAGTATAGACACCCGGCCGCCCCCTGGTGGCTGGGGACCGAGTGTGGACCCCCGGCCGCCGGGCGGCTGGGGACTGAGTATGCATACCAGGCCACCAACGCAGCCATGACGTGGTGGCCAGATTCCGCCTCCACATGCCTAAAAGGCCCTATCTCAAGTGCTAGCAAGCAGTATGGTATTGCAACCTGGGGATGGGTGGGTTGCAGGCTGCATACTTGCGCTTGCATTGCAAGGAATGGGAGAGGTACAATTGAACACTGCTCTAGGACAAGGACTTGAACGGGGATAGTTGCAAGTCTGCAACGACAGGTGCAGGGTGGGAGGCATCTTCGCATGTACCATAAACAGGGGTTTGGCATGCACACACTACAGTGGAATAGGCTGTCCTTCCCACTAAATGCACTGGGGAGGGCACAGGTAATGTTTTGGTATGCACGCTTAATCTTATGTATAAGGCACACCGGGACAAATAGGGGCGGCTGCGGACTGAGTATGGATTCCTCGCTGCCGAAGCAGCCATGAGGTAGTGGCCAGCTTCGGCCTCCTCCAAACTAAAAGGCCCCATTTCAAGTGTAAGCTAGCAGTATGGTATTGCAGCCTGGGGGTGGGTGGGTGGCAGGCTGCACTCTTACGCTTGCATTCTAAGAAAACAAAGCAGATGCTAATTCTATCATCATCATCATGCTCCTCACCTTGACACTCTCAACGCCCCTGATGGAGAAGCCAGGGCCTACCGGAGGAGTCTGGTTCTCTGGTGGGCTCGTCCAATGCTGCCCTAAAGCAGGCCAGGCTAAGAAAAGTGTGTGGGAAGGTGACAGGAGAAATAGGCGCGGCTGGGGACCGTTTATGGACACTCGGCTGCCCCCAGGTGTCTGGGGACCGTGTGTGGACACCCGGCCGCAGGGCGGCTGGGGACCGAGTATGGATACCAGGCCGCCAATGCAGCCATGACGTGGTGGCCAGATTCCGCCTCCACATGCCTAAAAGGCCCGATTTCAAGTGCAAGCAAGCAGTATGATATTGCAGCCTGGGGGTGGGTGGGTGGCAGGCTGCATACTTGCGCTTGCTTTGCAAGGAATGGGGGAGGTAGAATTTAACACTGCTCTGGGAGAAGAACTTGCACGGGGATAGTTGCAAGTCTGCATCTTCTGATGCGGCAAGGATGACTTCTGATGGGCACACTTTTAGGCAATGACTTTGGTGTCAGAGATGCTCCCAGGGGTCTTCCCCATGCTGTTCCCATGTCTTGTCAGCACTGTATGCATGTGTCACACAGCACATGGCCAGATAAGGTTGTAAAATGTTAAAATGACATTTCCCGGTGAATGCATTTGTCACGGTTGAAAGCAATACAAAAGTGCAAAACGCATAAAAAATGCAACTTGTGAACATAGCCCAAGGTGTGGAGGAGTATTTATTTTTTTGGTTATTTATTTTACCTTATACACAAGTCTTTACCCTGGAAAGGAACTTCCTTAACATATTTCACAGGAAAGAAGTTTCAATTTAGTTTTTGAACGTTTTATTGTGAGCCCTTAAAAGTGGCTTAATACCTCTGACCACGTTGTTGACAGCAGTGTCCTGGGGGTCATAAATGCTGTCCCCATGTCATTTCAGCACTGTCACTATCATTTTGGGCACTTGTTAGGCTTTTAAAAGACTGCCGGGGGTGCCGCAGCAAAAATGCTCGGGTTTCCCATAGACTAACATTGGTTTCGCTGCTCGGTTCGAGCACCCGAGCATTTTAGTGCTCGCTCAACACTATTCCTTATCTTTTCCTGTCCTCTGCTTTTTTCAAATCCACCTCAATCTCTCTCCACCTCTTTCCCCACTTTCCTTAACCCCTTCCCCAACCACCCTTCTGCCGCTGAGCGCTGATCAGCACTTGATCGCTTTTCAGTACTTTATCACTAGATATTTAGTATTTTTTTTCATTTCCACCACCTACGTGTGTGCGTCCAGCAGCCGCTGAGCGCTGATCAGTGACGCACATAATTGATCAGCATCCGTTCTCGCTTTTGGCTTAGGACTTTTTTTTTTCTGTCCATTTTTTTTCCCTGTGCACCACCTCTGTGCATACGTAATGCAGCTGTTGAGCACTGATCAGTGATGCACATTTGTTTTTATTTTCAAAAAGTGAAAAAAAAGAATCAAATAAAAGTATTAATTTAGATTAACACACACACACACACACACACACACACACACACACACACACACACACACACACACACACACACCACCCATGTGAAAAATAAAATGATCCACTCTTCCCAAAGACGATATTCAGCTGAGGAAACATACTCCTTCCTTGCCTTTGACACTGATAGTGAGGGAGAGGATGCCACCTTCCTCTACTTTTCCTCCTCATCTTCTTCTTCCTCCAGTGATAATGAAACACCACGTAGATTCCCCAGGACAGTAAATGAGCCAGCACCCACCATTAGTGACCCTCTATGGACCTCTCTTCCTGAAGATTCTGAACCTCAGGTTCCTGATTTTGAGGCCCAATCAGAAATTCAATTTGAGGCTATGTGCCCACGATGCAGAAATGAAGCAGAAAATTTCTGCATCATTTCTGCATCTCCCTGGCAGAAAAAACGCATGTAGATTGTGCATGCGTTTTTCCTGCCAAATACATGCGGATTTGAAGCGTTTTCACATGCGTTTCTGCATGCGGATTGACAAGCGCTTTCCAGGCGATTTTAGCATCACTTGGAAAGTGCTTGACAACTTGGTCACACTATATAAATCCATGCAAACAGCATGGATTTATATAGTGTGACCGTAAGAATGCTTAAAAATAAAAAAATAAACCTTGATACTTACCTTCCGATGGCCCGGCGTGTGTAGCTGCGCTCGCTCCTGTCTGCCAGCTGATCGCGGGACACTGCACTGAAGGGCCTGCAGTCACATGACTGTGACGTCACCGCAGGTCCTTCAGTCCTGCCCGCAAGCAAAGGGAAGGAGACCGGGGGCCGTCGGAAGGTGAATATAAACTTTATTTTTTATTTTATTCTTTTTTTTACAGGTATAATGGTACCCAGGTCTGGATGAGAGTCTCCTCTCCTCCAGAACTGGGTACCATCCGCACATTGAAACGCATATAATCCGTGAGTACAAATGTACTGACACGGATTATGTGCGTCTCAATGCAAGTCAATGGCGGCGATTACGCCGCGCTTCCGCAAAATTAATGGACATGCTGTGGATTTTTGAGCGCAGCATAAACGCTGCGGAAAAGTCCGCAGCATGGGCATAGAACTTGCGGAATCCCCTTGGGAACCATTGGGGGATGGATTACCTAGCGTTTAACAAGCGTTTATGCTGCGGAAATTCCGCAGCATATACGCTTGAAAAACGCTACGTGGGCACTTAGCCTGATACTTCTGGTCTCACAGAAATCGACTCTTTCAAAGTATTTTTTTCTGAGGATTTTGTAAACCTCATGGTGGCCCAGACAAATTTATATGCCCAACAATTTCTTGGCCAAAACCCTGCTTTGTCTTATGTCAATGTGACCTATATAGACGGAGTAGAAATGATAATGTTTTGTGGCCTTGTCCTTCACATGGCGATGCAACATCTGCCTCAAAAAACCTGACCTGTGCATAAAAGACTGTTTCAAACTGTACCACTCATCTATGGATTACTAAATTTATTTCAGATTTACTGTAATTTATTTCATGACTTGATATACTCTACACATCTCACATATGCCAAGCTGATGTATTCTTCACAACTAACGTATGCCAACATGATGTACTCTATACAACTCACAAATGCCAACCTGATGTACTGTACACAACTCACATATGCCAACCTGATGCACCCTACACAACTAACATAAGTCAACCTGAAGCACTCTACACAACTTACATCTGCCACCACATTATAAAATTCACATAACAAAACAACACTACATCTATTCCAATATCTAATAACTTTGTGAGGGGGTTCTAGAGTTTTGGCACCTCAAGGGATTCTGCAAAAGAGACATGGCACCTGCAAACAATTCCATCAAAGTCTGCGCACCAAAACATCACTCCTTCCTTTTTGGAGCTTGGTTGTGTTCCCAAACAGCAGTTTTCCACCACATATGGGCTATCGTTGTACTCAGGAGAAGTTGAGCAGCAAATTTTGGGGTCCATTTTCTCCTGTTACCCTTGTGAAAATGAAAAATTTTGGTCAAAAGCAACATTTTTAAAGAAAAAAAATTAAATTTTTCATTTTCTCAGCTCAACGTTATAAAATTCTGTAAAGCACCTGGGGATTCAAGATGGGGATTCAACACAAATCTAGATAAATTCCTTGAGGGGTATAGTTTTCAAAATGGGATCACTTGCAGGGGGTTTCAACTGTTTGGCACCTCAAGGGCTCTGCAAATGCGACATAGCGCCTGCTATCGATTCCATCCAAATTTGTGTTTCAAAAGTCGAATGGTGCTCCTTCCCTTCCGAGTATTGCCATGTGCCCAAACAGTAGTTTTCCACAAAATATGAGATATCGGCGTACTCACGAGAAATTGCACAACAAATTTCATGATTCATTTTCTCCTTTTACCCCTGTAAAAATAAAAACTTTGGGGCTAAAACAACATTTTTTGTGGGAAAAAGTAAAATGTTAATTTTTTCCTTCTACATTGCTTTAATTCCATGAAGCACCTAAAGGGTTAATAAACTTATTGAATGTGGTTTTGAGGCGAAGTTTTTAAAATGGCGTCACTTTTGGGTATTTTTTGTAATGTGGTCCCTAAAAAAATTGGTTTTCTAAATTTTGTTGGAAAAATTTGAAATTGTTGGTAAACTTCTAACCCTTTAAACTTCCAAACAAAAAACATTATGTTTCAAAATGATGCTGATGTAAAGTAGATATGTGGTTAATGTTATTTATTAACTATTTTGTGCGATATAGCTCTGGGTTAAGGGCATACAAATTAAAAGTTGAAAAATAAGTTGAAAAATTGCAAAATGTTCACCAACTTTCCAATATTTTCACAAATAAACGCTACTAACAAAAGTTAATTTTAAAAATTGACTCTTTGACCGTGTACAGAACATGGTCTGATCATACCACAGCTCCTGGGCAGGGGAGGAAGCAAAAGACAATACAGACATTAGAGCAGGGGATCGCAGGGGATTCATTTTGTGGCGTAAAATATTTCACTGCCTGTTTTTAAAACAATATTTTACCTCACAAAATGAATCCTCTGCGATCTCCTGCTGTATTGTCTGTATACTCTTTTGCCTCCTTTCCTTGCCCAGGAGCTGTAGTATGATCAGACCATGTTCCGTACACAGACAGACAATTTTTAAAATTAACTTTTGTTCATGGGAAAACTCCTTTAAGCCTAATTTGCATATGAATTAAAATAGTGATTCTTCAGTCAGGAAGCAACAGATTGCATCAGTGAAGTTGTGGATAACATTATCTCTTAGCAAGCAACATGATCATGTAACAGTCTAAAGTTGATTAAAACAGCCAATTTTTCAAGTAAAATTTAATATTGAACAATGGTTTCAACCAATGAATTACAGACTGTCATGGTTTTGAGAAAACAGTGTTTAAAATTTTAGTCCAAAAGTTCCTAACCCAACAATGATCTTTCCTTAAAAAGAATGTTCCCAGATAGATTGTTTGTCCTCTCCCAGTGTATTTTACCATGAATAATCAGATTAAGTGATGGACTAATATATATAAGGGTCTGTCAACGTAATGATCTAATGGTTGTTTCATGGATCTTACACCATAAATTTACTTCTATCTATTGTGTGAAAGTTGGAACTCCCTTCTGTGAGTCAGAGTAGGAAGCTAATTATTGAGAGCAACATCAGATCTTGCGGTCACAACTTCACCATATACTATATGGTTAAGCATTTGGCATTTATGGCCAAACTAAATTTCCTTTGGCAATAACAGTTGAATACTCAGGGTTCAGGGAACCGTTGATTTTTTAGATTTTCTATATATAGACAATAAGTTGAAGAAGAATGTCTCTCCAGATATAGCATGATATAGGCGCTCAGATCCTGATTCCAGTGATGTGTCATTTGCTGGTCTGTATGCTGTCATTTTGATACACCCATAATTCTCTGCGGTGTAGATCTAGCAGTGCTAAGAATGCTGAACCCTGTATAAACCCGCCCACACCACTGATTGGCAACTTTCTTTTTACACTGTACATTAACAAAAAGATGCTAATCAGTGTGTGTATGTGTGTGTGTGTGGGGGGGGTTACACAGAGCAGTTCACTAGGAGGCACGTAGTGATAATCTCCTGCTGATAAAATGAATTAAGGCTTTCTTATTGATTCTCTAAACCTGGAAATAGTAAGTTACATTTTTTTAAAATCTGGGCACAAAAACACATAAGCAGAGCAAGTTGTAGAAATAAGCAACGTAGCAAAAAGAGCAATAAATTATTTTTTATGATTTTTATTTTTTTCAGATTTTCAGTTCAATGCAATGTATTGTTTATTGATAGACACTGTATATCTACTAAATGTTATGCTCCCTTACTAAAAAAAACTAATTACTTTTGCTTTCTTCTTATATGTGACTTGTTTGTAGTGGCTTCATCAAAGGGATTATATTAAAATCAATGAGAGGTAAGGATACATTAGTTATTTCACTATCTGGCAAAATAGTGGAAATAAAATACAGCTCTAGAAAGCTATAGCTATGCATGGAATTGTTTATATTTAATACACAAGCCCATTTCTAAATCATGTAAAGTCTGTAAATTATTTGGTGCTTATAAAACAAATGCTGTATATTGAGAGAAGAGACACACGACCATTGTCATCAAATTAGTAAAGACTGTCATTCACTCTCCAAATTTGGAAACTTCCTTCAAGAGCAGTGTTTTATCGACTACCACTAGAACTCACCAAATTATTTTTTACCATATGACAGGAGCTGTATTGATGGAAATGAACATGTAGCTATGTGTATTATCATAGCTCACAAATAAGACACTTTTTTTTGCAGGTTAATTAGACGGAATGCTGTTAAATTATAGATGTGTGAATATACTGTTGAAACCAGATGTTTCCATACACTATATAAAAAGACACATATACATGTTTTTCTCAATATCTGACATGAAATCAGAATAAACCTTTCCTGTTTTAGGCCAACTAGGATTACCATAATTTTTAATATTTGACAAATGCCAGAATAATGAGAGAGCGAGAATGTTTTAAGACATTTTTATTACTTACTGCAAAGTAAAAAGTTTACATATATTGAAGGAAATAAGTATTTGATCCCTTGCTGGTTTTGTAAGTTTGCCCACTGACAAAGACATGAACAGTCTATAATTTTAAGGGTAGGTTAATTTTAACATTGAGAGATAGAATATCCCCAAAAAATCAAGAAAATCACGCATAAATTAGATACATTTTTTTTCATTTTGCAGTGAGAGATAAGTATTTGATCCCTCTGGAAAACAACACTTAATACTTGGTGGCAAAACCCTTGCTGGCAAGCACAGCAGTCAGATGCTTTTTGTAGTTGATGATGAGGTTTGTGCACATGTCAGGAGGAATTTTGGTCCACTCCTCTTTGCAAATCATCTCTAAATCATTAAGATTTTGAGGCTGTCGCTTGGCAACTCGGAACTTCAACTCCCTCCATAAGTTTTCTAAGGAATTAAGGTCTGGAGACTTGCTAGGACACTCCATGACCTTACTGTGCTTCTTTTTGAGCCACTCCTTTGTTGCCTTGGCTGTATGCTTTGGATCATTGGCTTGCTGGAAGACCCAGCCACTACCCATCTTCAGTGCTCTTACTGAGGGAAGGAGATTGTTGGCCAAAATCTCGCAATACATGACCCCATTCATGTTCCCTTCAGTACGGTGCAGTCATCATGTACCCTTTGCAGAAAAGCACACCCAAAGTATAATGTTTCCCCCACCATGCTTCATGGTTGGGACGATGTTCTTAGGGTTATACTCATCCTTCTTCTTCCTCCAAACACGGCGAGTTGAGTTAATGCCAAAGAGCTCAATTTTTGTCTCATCTGACCACAGCACCTTCTCCCAATAACTCACAGAATCATCCAGGTGTTCATTGGAAAACTTCAGACGGGCCTGCACATGTGCTTTCTTGAGCAGAAGGACCTTGCGGGCACTGCAGGATTTTAAACCTTTAAGGTGTAATGTGTTACCAATGGTTTTCTTGGTGACTGTGGTCCCAGCTGCCTTGAGATCATTAGCAAGTTCCCCCCGTGTAGTTTTAGGCTGATCTCTCACCTTCCTCATGATCAAGGATACCCCACGAGGTGAGATTTTGCATTTTGCCCCAGATCGATGTACTTAAGGTTTTGTAGCCCATTCCAGCTTTGTTCAGGTCTATGATCTTGTCCCTGACATTCTTAGAAAGCTCTTTGGTCTTGCCCATGTTGTAGAGGTTAGAGTCTGACTTATTAATTGAGTCTGTGGACAGGAGTCTTTTATACAGGTGACTCTGTAAGACAGTTGTCTTTCATGCAGGTAACGAGTTGATTAGGAGCATCTAACTGGTCTGTAGGAGCCAGAACTTACATTGATTTGCAGGGGATCAAATACTTATTTCCCCCTGCAAAATCCAAATAAATGTATCTAATTTATACAATGTGATTTTCTTGATTTTTTGGGGGGATATTCTATCTCTCAATATTAAAATTAACCTATCCTTAAAATTATAGATTGTTCATGTCTTTGTCAGTGGGCAAACTTATGAAAACAGCATGGGATCAAATACTTATTTCCTTCACTGTACATTTCATTTGGTACCATTGCCCTTAAACTGAATAACGTGGGTCAAACGTTTGGGATATCGTTTCACAAGTTTCTTACAATAGTTGGATGGAATTTGGGCCCATTGCTCCTGACAAACCTGGTGTAACTAACCCAGGTTTGTAGGGTTTGCTGTTCAAAATAGTTACCTACAGGCCAGCTATTTAAAACTGTGTTTTCGCCTTCACACGGATCACATATACGTTTTCAGAAAATACTGCCATTTCTGGCCTCCATTAAAAAAAAATTTCAATATGTCAGTGAAGCAACTGACACCAGTTTGCTGTTCGAAATAGTTACCTACAGGCCAGCTATTTAAAACTGTGTTTTCTCCATCACACAGATCACATATACATTTTCAGAAAATACTGCCATTTCTGGCCTCCATTAAAAAATTTTTTTCAGTGTGTCAGTGAAGCAACAGACACCAGTTTGCTGTTCAAAATAGTTACCTACAGGCCAGCTATTTAGAACTGTGGTTTGTCTGTCACACGGATCACATATACATTTTCAAAAAATACTGCCATTTCTGGCCTCCATTAAAAATTTGTTTCAGTGTGTCAGTGAAGCTACTGACACCAGTTTGCTGTTCAAAATAGTTACCTACAGGCCAGCTATTTAAAACTGTGTTTTCTCCTTCACACGAATCACATATACGTTTTCAGAAAATACTGCCATTTCTGACCTCCATTAAAAAATTGTTTCAGTGTGTCAGTGAAGCAATTGACACCAGTTTGCTGTTCAAAATAATAACCTACAGGCCAGCTATTTAAAATTGTGTTTTTTCCGTCACAAGGATCAAATATACCTTTTCAGAAAATACTGCCATTTCTGGCCTCCATGAAAAAATTTTTCAGTGTGTCAGTGAAGCAATTGACACCAGTTTGCTGTTCAAAATAGTTACCTACAGGCCAGCTATTTAAAACTGTGTTTTCTTCGTCACACGGATCCCATATACCTTTTAAGAAAATCCTGCCATTTGTGGCCTCCATTAAAATTTTTTTCAGTGTGTCAGTGAAGCAATTGACACCAGTTTGCTGTTCAAAATAGTTATATACAGGCCAGCTATTTAAAACTGTGTTTTCTCCGTCACACGGATCACATATACGTTTTCAGAAAATACTGCCATTTCTGGCCTCCATTAAAAAATTTTTCAGTGTGTCAGTGAAGCAATTGACACCAGTTTGCTGTTCAAAATAGTTATATACAGGCCAGCTATTTAAAACTGTGTTTTCTCCGTCACATGGATCACATATACGTTTTCAGAAAATACTGCCATTTCTGGCCTCCATTAAAAAATTTTTTAGTGTGTAAGTGAAGAAATTGACACCAGTTTGCTGTTCAAAATAGTTACCTACAGGCCAGGTATTTATTACTCTGGTTTGTCCGTCACACGGATCACATATAAGTTCGCTCCAAATTCAGTCATTTGTAGTAAGCGTGGAAGATATTGTCCTCCATTTAAAATGGGCAAGGCACGTGGCAACGGACGGGGAACTGGATGTGATGGTGATGGTGCATGCAGAGGCCGAGGCCGTGGGCAAGCTGAAATTGTGCCACAACAAACACCCACATCTTCTCGCTCAACCTTCCTGTCCCAATTAATAGGGGACCGCAGAACACCACTATTGAAGACAGAGCAGTGTGAAAAGGTTATTGTTTGGATAGTAGATAAATCTTCCACCACCACCACCCTGTCATCCACACGGTAAAGTCTCAGTAGCTGTGAGTCTGGAGCGCATATTCCTCACCCTGAACCTCCTTTCTCCCACCATGCCGAGTGTCCGGATACAACTGATCCCACACTTGGATACTCCGAAGAGCTGTTCACTTTTCCATTTATAGACTCGGGCCTCTCGCCTGGTCCACTTGAAGCGGGGCAAGAGGAGATCGCATGTAGCGATGCTCAAATATTTGAGCAGCCACGGTCACACGAAGGCGACAGTGGGAAAGTGTCACAAGAGGTGGATGATGATAAGACGCAATTGCCAGAAAGTCAGGAGGAGGACCAGAGTGCGGAAGTTGAAGACGAGGTGATGGATGATATATTAACTGACCTAATCTGGCAGGAGGACATGCCGATCGAGGACAGCAGCACACAGGGGGAGGGAGTCAGAGCACTCCAACAGGCAGGAAGAAGCAGTGTGGTGGCCACAGAAAGAAGGCAGGCAACCGTTCCTCGTAACACGAACATGAAGGAAGTTGCCAGTACAACTGTTAGGTCTTCCCGAGTCTGGTTGTTTTTTAAAGACTCTGCCGATAACCCCAAAAAGGCTAGTTGCACCACCTGCCAGGTCAGCATCAGCAGGGGTGGCAAAACGACCAGCATGACCACCACCAGCATGATCAAGCACATGGCAGCAAAGCACCCGACTTTGTGGGCCAAACCCCAGGGTCCAGGAACAGTGTCTGCAGTTGGCACCACTGCTTCTTCCGCTGTTGTGCATGCAAGGCAAACCCCTGTCCATGGTGCATGCGAAGATGCCGTCTGCCCTGCACCTGTCATTGCACACTCTGAAGTAGCAGCATCAGGAAGCATGTCCATGTCCTTGTCCCAGTGCAGCGTTCAGTTTTCCATACCCCAGTCCTTGGAACGCAAGCGCAAATATGCAGCCAATGCCCCACAGGCCACACTACTAAATTACAACATTTCGCGACTGCTTGTGCTAGAAATGTTGCCTTTTAGGCTCGTGGAGACTGAAGCATTCCGCAACCTGATGGCGGTGGCCATTCCTCGGTACTCGGTCCCCAGCCGCCACTATTTCTCCCTGTGTGCCGACCCCACATTACACAAGCACGGGTCCCAAAACATTAGTCATGCCCTCAACAACGCAGTTACCGGGAAAGTCCACCTAACCACGGACATGTGGACAAGTGCTTGTGGGCAGGGATGGTACATCTCACTGATGGCACACTGGGTTAACATAGTGGAAGCCGGGACCCAGTCGGACATTGGGACGGAACACGTCCTCCTGACGTCAACAATGCTGAAGAGTTGTGGACAGCTCAGAAAGAGCAGGCAGATCTGTGGCTCACACCGCTGACCCTACAGCCAGGCATGGTCGTGTGTGACAATGGCCAGAACCTGGTGGCGGCTCTGAGGCAAGGCGAGCTCACACACGTACCATGCCTGGCCTTTGTGCTTAACCTCGTGGTTCAGCGATTTCTCAAATCCTACCCGGAGCTGCCAGATCTGCTCGTCAAAGTACTCTGCCTGTGTGCCCATTTTAGAAAATCAGCTACAGCTTCCGCCGCCCTTGCCATGGTTCAGCAGCATTTGCAGCTTCCGGCTCACAGACTGGTGTGTGATGTCCCCACGCATTGGAACTCTACACTGCAGATGTTGGGAAGGATTTGTGAGCAGAAGAGGGCAGTTGTTGAGTACCAGCATCAACAGGGCGGTCGGTATTCAGTTCAGACTCCACACATAAGACCTCAGGAGTGGACATGAATGTCAGACATATGTACCATCCTCCAAAACTTTGAGGACTCCACCAAGATGATGAGCAGCGATGACGCCATAATTAGTGTCACCATCCCACTTCTCTGTCTTCTGAAACGCTTTTTGCTCACGATCAAAGAGGATGCATTGCAGGCGGAGCACAATGAGATGGAGCAGGGAACCATACAGGGTGATTACACACAACCAAACCTCATCTCATCCCAACGTGGATTGGCTGACAATGAGGAAGAGGAGAAGGAGGAGGAGGAAGAACAGGAGCTAGTTTCATGCGCTATAGACGGTACTACCTTCACAACTGTCATACCGTCTATTCAGCGTGGATGGCCTGAGGAAAGAGAGGAGGAGGATGAGGAGGAGAGCATGGTCACTCGTACTCTTGGTGAGGACACGGAAGTCTTGCCTGTTAACAGTCTGGCAAGCGTGGCTGAATTTATGTTACCCTGCCTTTCCCATGACCCTCACGTTCTCAAAATTTTGGGTGACAGTCATTACTGGTTGGTGACACTTCTAGACCCACGCCACAAGGAGAATTTTATATCTCTTATTCCTGAGGTGGACAGGTCTACATAAATGGGGCAGTACCAGAAGGCCCTTGTTGCGGAACTATTAAAAAATTTCCATCTGAAAACGCTGGTGGCAGAGGTCATAGTTCGTTGGACAACCAAGGACTACAGGCGAGAGAGACACAACTCCAATCCAGCAGAGGCAGGGGAACACTGTCAAAGTTCTGGTAAAATTTTCTCAGCCCCTCCCATCGCACAAGCCCTGAGGCGTGGGGTACTCTCACAAGGAGTGCAAAGTTTTGGAAGATGCTGAGGGAGTACCTTGCCGACCGTACCAACATCCTCCGTGATTCCTCTGTGCTTTATAATTATTGGGTATCCAAGGTGGATACGTGGAATGAACTGGCTCTCTACGCTTTGGAGGTCCTGGTCTGCCCTGCCGCCAGCGTTTTATCAGAGCGGGTTTTTAGTGCCGCCGGTGGAATTATAACTGATAAGCGCATCCGCCTGTCAACTGAAAATGCTGACAGGCTGACTCTTATACAAATGAACAAGGACTGGATTGGGCCAGACTTCTCAACACCACTGAATGATAGCAGCATAACATAAACTCAAATGCAGTGTCTTTTTTTGGGAGGTGTATTCCCATTCACCTTTTCACACCCACACATGGGTATACGCTTCCTTATTTTGGCTATTTGCTCTTGCCCTCCTCCTCATCCTCATCCTCCACCACCATATCACCAGGGTGACCGTGGTCCGTGATGCAACACCCACATAAGTTTTTTTAAAGGTGTTTATGATGCCCGTAAAAATTTTTTTTATATAGTATGTTCATGTATATTCCCCAGGGGTAAATGTTTGTGATCCCATACACTTAGAGCATGGGCATTACAAGTATAGGAGACCCACTCCTTTCCAATGGGAACATTTTTTTTTGTCTTTACTCTTGCCTTGCTCTATGTGTCTTTAAATTCTTAGTGGGGTTTTTCCTAAATTTGGTCAGCCGTTGGACTCACTGCATACCCTATAACTGTATACCAGACTCTCTCCTTTCTAATGGGAATTTGTCGTTACTGTGGCCCTGCTCTATGTGTCATTAAATTCTTAGTGGGATTTTTCCTAAATTTGGTCAGCCGTTGGACTCACTGCATACCCTACAACTGAATAGCAGACTCTCTCCTTTCTAATGGGAACATGTCATACTCGTTACTGTGGCCCTGCTCTATGTGTCTTTAAATTCGTAGTGGGGTTTTTCCCAAATTTTGGCAGTCCTTGCAGTCACAGCATGGGCATTACCACTATAGGAGACCCGCTCCTTTATAATGGAAACATTTTTTTTTACTGAGACCCTCCCCTATGTCTCTTCAAAGGTGTATTGGGTTGCGTCTGAATTTTTGGCAGCCCTTGCAATCACTGCATACGCAATAACAGTATTCGAGACCCAATCATTAATAATGGGGACAACAAAGCATAGCCGGCTGATGGCTCTCTAACAATAGCGAGGGCCGACTGCTGGCCTTTTAAGAATAGTAAAGGCCGTCTGATGGCCCTATAAAAATAGGCTTTGTGACTTTCAGAGTACCTCCATCATAAATGAAACAGGATGTGTCTGATAATGTGTCACATACCACATTGCCAGATATGGTTGTAAAATGTTAAAATTACATTTTCCGGTGAATGCATTTGTCTTAAAAAATAACGTAAAAAAAAACAAAACAGTAGGATCTTTCTTTCGTATAAAAAACAGAGTCACCAATGTAACCTCAATGTAATCACATTGTTCAGCTCCTGCACCTCCTCCTCCATATCCGAAATGACCACATCAGTCACAAGCTGAAAGCACTGCAGCATTGCCTTGGCCATGCGGCAACAGGCTGTGCTGAAGATAACATGCTTAATGCTTAGGTGACAAACCGCCCAGCGCTGCAGAGTTGTTGAAAGCTGTAACACAGTAGCCTGATCTGTGGCTCTCACCGCTGAACATACAGCCAGGCATGGTCGTGTGTGACAATGGGCGGAACCTGGTGATGGAGAAATGAGAGCCAGAGTAGATACGGTTTCCCTCTATGCCAGTCCTTCCACCGAGCTAAATAATATGGCTGTGGTGAAATACTTTCCCACTGAGAAGCTGTTTCAGATTGAAAAACATTGGGCCCACCAAAGGATTTGATTCTGAGGGCTCACCTTTCTCCCCCGCTCAAGAGCCCCATAGCAGCTGCAAAGTTAGTGCTATCATGAACTCTCCTGATGTAGAAGCCAGGGCACACCAGAGGATTCTCTGGTTGGACCATCCAACCCTAGCGAGAAGCAGTACTGGCTAAGAAAAGTGTGTGGGAAGGTTCCTGGAAACTCTATGGCTGCTTTTTTACTGAGGTGGAAACCCGCGCAAACACGGGGAGAACATACAAAATCTTTGCAGATGTTGTCCTTCCTTGGATTTGAACCCAGGATCCCAGCACTCCAAGGCTTCAGTGCTAACCACTGATCCAATGTGCTGCCATTCACCCTCTGATATCTAACAGGCTGGAGAAACTTGCACCTCCTGCCACTCTATCTTCAGCTTCTTTGTGAGAAACTAATGTATTTGGGCAGCCACTAAGTCTACCAAATAAAATTCCTGAGAAGGAAATTGGGGATGGCTTCGCTACTGGTACTGGGGGCAGTACTAATACCATGGCGTTGTACCATAGTTTACTGGAAATATTCCAGGCTGGTAGGAGACAAGCAGATTCCCACAGAAAAGTACCAGCAGTAATGTTCAGGGACCCGCGCTTGTAGAAGGCAGAGACAACACTGGGAGAAATAGTGGCAGCTGGGGACCGAGTATGGACACCCAGCCGCCTCCGGCATGAGGTTGTGAAAAAGGACACATTTCAAGTGAACGCAGCTATAGAGGACTTCCTGGGAGAAATGTGAGCTGGAGTAGATATGGTTTCCAAAGTCCTTTCATCAAGGTAAAGAATATGGCTGTGGTGAAATACAACTCAGCAAAAAAAAGCTGTGGACTGGCTCTGTACAGTCCCTGGCCACATTCACCTGTACACGTATTTGTGGTTAAGCGGTCCTTCCCAGTAAGTGCACTGGGGAGGGCACGGGTAATGTTGTGGGACCCGTGCTTGTGGAAGGCGGAGATGATACCGGGAGAAATAGTGGCAGCTGGGGACCGAGCATGGACACCCGGCCGCCGCCGGCATGAGGTTGTGAAAAGCTTCCGCCTCCATGAGCCTAAAAGGCCACATTTCAAGTAAAAGCAGCTTTAGAGCACTTTCTGGAAGAAATGACAGCTGGAGTAGATATGGTTTCCCAAGTCCATTCACCAAGCTAAAGAATATGGCTGTGGTGAAATACAACTCAGCAAAAAAAGCTGTGGACTGGCTCCATACCGTCCCTGGCCACATTCACTTAACCACGTGTGCTTGAACACCTGTTTATGGGTAGGTGGTTCTTCCCAGTAAGTGCACTGGGGAGGGCACGGGTAATGTTGTGGGACCCGCGCTTGTGGAAGGCGGAGACGACATCGGGACAAATAGTGGTGGCTGGGGACCGAGTAAGGAAACCCGGTCGCCTCCGCCATAAGATTATGGACAGCTTCCGCCTCCACGAGCCTAAAAGGCCACATTTCAAGTGAAAACAGCTGTCAAAAATTTGGCAGTATTGTATTGCAGCCTGTGGGTGGGTGGGTGGCTGGCTGCATACTTTCGCTTGCATTACAAGGAATGGGGTAGGGACAACTGAATGCTGCACTGGGACAAGGACGTGAACGGTGATTGTTGCAAGTCTGCAACGACAGGTGTATGGCAGGAGGCATCTTTGCATTTGTGGCACCCCTGCGGGTCCAGTTGCCACAAAGGTACTGCATCTCACCCAGAGGTGTGGTGCCCCACTCTCAGGGAAGGATGGAGTACTACCCGGAACCCACACACCCACATCCAATACACTCCACTTCAGTGGGGAAGGGCAAGATTGCTCCTAAGGGAGAGCACAGTCCCTGGTCCCTAGCTGGACGGTGGAACTAGGTAGAGGGGGTGGGTGGAGGAAGAAGATAAGTGGAGCACAGAAAGGAAGAGTATAAAAGACAGATAGAAACATCTAGAAATGATTCGGGTTCAATTCAAGCTCAGGCTCAGAGGAGAGACAGTTGGGAGTGAGAGCTCAGGAGGAGCCCCGCTCAGGAGATCAAGAAAGGAGAGCGAGGAGATGGGCCTGGTGAGAGGGGCCCAGGAGGAGAGTGAGAGAAGAGGGGAGCAGAGGGAAAGGCTCCAGAGACAGAAGGGATCCCAGGGGCATGGCGAGTGCAGAAAGCCACCCGTGCGCCCGAATTCACACTGACGTGAAGGGATCAGGCTGCAGAAGGGGACCGGCCCCAAACTAGTGGAGAACAACCAGGCACAGCTAGCCAACAGGAGGCTGCAGCAGTTTCAAGGTGTTGCAGCCTAAACCCACAATTACATTGCTGAAAAGGTGGCTACATAGGGTCCAGGGAACTGCAAGTTGCCTGACAAGGCCCGAGGCGACTGGCTTCTGGCTTGGGACACTGATTGTGAGGCGCAGGGCAGGAGGGTAAGAGCCAGTGCAGTGAGACGACCTGGAAAGGTACATAGAACGGGGTCCCGTCCAAGTGCTCCTGAGATACCTGAGAGTTTGCTGGATCACTACCCCGGAGGACACAGGACGACGTGGGCAGTGGCACACCGGTGACTGTAACCTGAGGAACTTAACAACTGTGAGGAAAACCTGATGATTGCACCACACTGTGTCCTTGAATAATTCCTGCGCCATCACCTGCATTACACCGCATCAACAACCTCTACCTCCAAAATTCATCTTAAACTGCCCTGGAGCTTAGCTCTGCCTGTGGAGAGCTGAACCAACACTGCTGCGTCACCATTAGAGATGAGCGTTGTTCGACTCGAACTGTTCGCCAATCTCAAATTCGAGCTGTTTTGGGCGGTGTTTGAGCCGTTCGGCGAACACGAACGATTTGAGAAAAATTCGGCTGTTCGAGGTTATGTTCGATAACTGTTCGTGCACCAAAATCATAACTGGATTTTTTCTCAGTAATGATGAAAATTAATGTTAATACGCAGTTTGAGTGTACAGCGGGGCGGGGGGAGGGGCAGTGGATGGATCTCTGCAGGAATAATGAAGATCTCCATTTTTTTTTCTCTTTCCCGCATTTACAGTGGGGAGGTGCAATCTGTCAGCCTATCAGCAGCGCACACATGGAGCGAAGTGCTTTTTTTCACACAAGCAAGGGCATGTGTCATTGGCAGTGTATGTCACATGTCCTTGCCCTATAAGACCCAGCCATTTTCCCCGTCGCCACCATTTTCTCACTGCTGCAGCTGCGTGTTAGACGGCACCGCTGTTGCTGTGTGCGCTATACCTTGTTAATTTCAAGCCAATTTTCGCACAAATCTACAGATAGCTTGGGAGTAGGGAATAGTTGTGATTGCAGTCCTTTTAAGGACTAGGTTACAGCATTTCCTACGACTTTTATCAGGCTGGTCTGTGCTCTTAAATAGATAGGTTGTGGGAGTAAAGACTAATTGTAATTGCAGTCCTTTTCAGGACTAAGTTACATCAGTTCCTATCAGTTTTTGCCAGGAAGGTCTGTGCCAGTGCTGTGCAAGTTTTTTTCACAGCATTTGGCTGAATTTGCAAAGCTAATCCTTTTGGCCTATTGCAGAGTGTGTTAGTCAGTGGAGTAGCCTATCTGTGTTGCAAGATACACCACCTGTGTATAGAATACCAATTTTTTTACTGCACCTAGTGAAGTAAAACCTTTTGGGCATAGCATCATTCTATTAGTCCATCTATACTGACCTCCATAAGGTTGCAAATTGAATATAATTTTTTTCTGCATCTAGCTCAGAAAAAATATTTGTCCTTCTAGCAGTGTGTGGGACTTGTTCTACTAGTCCATCTATACTGACCTCCATCAAGTTGCAAATTAAAAATAATTTTTTGTCTGCATCTAGCTCTGAAAAAATATTTGGCCTTCTAGCAGTGTGTGGGACTTGTTCTATTAGTCCATCTATACTGACCTCCCATCAGGTTGCAAATTGAATATAATTTTTTTCTGCATCTAGCTCTGAAAAAATATTTGTCCTTCTAGCAGTGTGTGGGACTTGTTCTACTAGTCCATCTATACTGACCTCCATCAGGTTGCAAATTAAAAATAATTTTTATCTGCATCTAGCTCTGAAAAAATATTTGGGCTTCTAGCAGTGTGTGGGACTTGTTCTATTAGTCCATCTATACTGACCTCCATCAGGTTGCAAACTGAATATAATTTTTTTCTGCATCTACCTCTGAAAAAATATTTGGGCTTCTAGCAGTGTGTGGGACTTGTTCTATTAGTCCATCTATACTGACCTCCATCAGGTTGCAAATTAAAAATATTTTTTTGTCTGCATCTAGCTCTGAAAAAATATTTGGCCTTCTAGCAGTGTGTGGGACTTGGTCTATTAGTCCATCTATACTGACCTCCATCAGGTTGCAAATTGAATATAATTTTTTTCTGCATCTAGCTCTGAAAAAATATTTGTCCTTCTAGCAGTGTGTGGGACTTGTTCTACTAGTCCATCTATACTGACCTCCATCAGGTTGCAAATTCAAAATAATTTTTTGTCTGCATCTAGCTCTGAAAAAATATTTGGCCTTCTAGCATTGTGTGGGACTTGTTCTATTAGTCCATCTATACTGACCTCCATCAGGTTGCAAACTGAATATAATTTTTTTCTGCATCTACCTCTGAAAAAATATTTGGGCTTCTAGCTGTGTGTGGGACTTGTTCTATTAGTCCATCTATACTGACCTCCATCAGGTTGCAAATTGAATATAATTTTTTTCTGCATCTAACCTAGCCAATAGTTTTGGCCTAATACCACAGTTTGGCCACTCAGCTCTGCTCGGTTCCCATCCATTGTTTTTTTGTGCAAACAACTCCAGAGTTGTGAATTAGTTAACCACCAAAATGAGTGGAAAAAGGCCTGCTGCTGGTGGAAAGGGGAATAGGCGTGTTGGGAAGGGGAAAAAAGGTTGTGTCCATGGGGTAGGTGTTAAAGCAACAGTAACATCTGCAGAAGAAAGACCATCTTCCAGCCAAACTAAAATGTCTACTTCTTTTAGCGGACAATGTGATAAGATCCCTTTCTTACGGCCACGCCAATCGCTACAAATTCCAGATGAGGCACAAAAACAGCAGGTGCTTCAACGGATATCAAGTGTTCTTTTAAGTGGGCTCTCCTCCACATCAACTTCAACATCACAAATACTCCAGTCCTCAAAGGTGTCACCCCAATCGCACTTGCTTCCTCACAACTCCCAAATCTCCAGCTGCCCGTCTGAGTATGAAGTAGAACAGATGGTTGAGTCTGCAGAGCTGTTTACTCATACTATAGCCTGGGAATCAGAGGTCGGCTCCAGCGCTTCTGTGAATCCAGACGAGGAAATGATCTGCACTGATGCCCAGAATCTTTATGAGTCGGATCCAGGACCAGACGCTGAAGGTTCTGACCATAATGCAGACCCTCATTCTCAAACTGTAACTCCTGTTGGTGGAGACAATGAGAAAGACGATGATGAGACTCAAATACCTGATTGGAGCGACAACTTTAGTTTTTTGTCAGGGCAGGAACAGGTTGGCTCTGAGGTGGTAACACCAGCTGGTGTTGAGCGCTGTCCGACATCGATAGCACCACCTTTGGATCAAGGCAACCTAACATGTCCGCCTGCATCTTCCTCACAGACCGGCAGTTTGCCGGGGACACCCTTATCAACCCCATCTAAGCACAATAGCCAGCCCTCGGTCCCTCAGATGTGGACAAGTAAAAGACCATTTCCTCCTAGCCATGAGAAAGCTAAGAGGTTGAATTTCACCATCTGCAAGCTCTTGGCTACAAAAATGCTGCCTTTCCGCCTGGTGGACACAGAGGATTTTCGAGACATTATGTCCGTCGCAGTGCCCCAGTACCAGATGCCCAGTCGGCACTACTTCTCAAAGAAAGGTGTGCCAGCGCTCCACCAGCATGTCGCACACAACATCACCGCTTCTTTGAGAAACTCTGTGTGTGACAGGGTGCATTTCACCACAGACACTTGGACGAGTAGGCATGGACAGGGGCGTTACATGTCACTGACTGGGCACTGGGTAACTATGGTGACAGCAGGACAAGGGGCTGCTGTCCAAGTCTTGCCGTCCCCACGAGTTGTGCGTCAAACCTTTTTATCTCAAAGTTACTCCACTGCTTCTGCCTCCTCAACTTCCTCTCTGTCCTCCACCTGCACCCAAAGCCTGTCTGGTCATGCCACAAGCTTTCTAACTGCGCAGAAGGGATCCTGCACACCTCCTTACTATGCTGGCAGTAGGGCTCAACGTCATCAGGCGGTTTTTACTTTGAAATGTCTGGGAAATGTGAGTCACACAGCAGAGGAGTTGTGGTCAGCTCTGGAGAACCAATTTCATGAATGGTTGTCTCCACTGGACCTGAAACCAGGGAAGGCCGTGTGCGACAATGCTGCAAACCTGGGTGCGGCCCTTCGCCGGGGCAATGTCACACACGTGCCTTGTATGGCTCACGTGTTGAACCTGGTTGTCCAGCAATTTTTAGCCCACTATCCCGGACTAGATGGCCTTCTGCAGAGGGCACGGTCGCTGTGTGCTCACTTCCGCCGTTCGCATCCCGCAGCTCAGTGACTTACATCTCTACAGAAGTCGTTGGGCCTGCCACTTCACCGGCTAAAATGCGATGTGCCTACCCGGTGGAATTCAACTCTGCACATGTTGCAGCGACTGTGGCAGCACCGACAAGCCCTGGTGCAATACGTTCTGACGTATAGCCTGGGCCAACGAGATCCAGAGGTGGGGCAAATCACGCTGGAGAAGTGGTCTCAGATCAGGGACCTATGCACCCTTCTGCACAGTTTTGAAATGGCGACGAAGATGTTTAGTGCTGACGATGCTATTATCAGCATGACTATTCCGGTGATTTACATGCTGGAGCACATGCTAAACAGAATTTGGAGTGAGGTGGTGGCACAAGAGGAGGTGGAGGAAGTAGAGGAGGAGGAGTTGTATGCGGAAGGGCTAACATCTGCAAGGTCCAGACGGTCGGCAGCACCAAGGCGGCAGGCATGTGAGGGTGGGGGAGATGGTTTTACCAGGGCGCATGGTAGCAGCCAAACTAGTGAGGAAGGTGCAGGAGCCCAGGAAGAAGTGGAGGACAAACTGATGGAAGACTCATCAGATGAGGGGGACCTTGATCACATTTCTGTTGTGCGAGGTTGGGGGGAGAGGACAGAGGAAGGAAGCATGATTGTTACCTCGCCACCAACACAACAGGGACTTGGTGCTCCTGGATGCGCAAGACACATGAGTGCCTTCTTGCTGCACTACCTGCAACATGACCCTCGAATTGTGAGAATTAGAAATAATCCTGACTACTGGGTTACCACACTGTTAGATCCCCGGTCCAAAAGTAAATTTGCAGAAATTATTCCTGCCATACGCATACAGGAGTATCAGCAGAGACTGTTGCAGAATCTTACATGTGCTTTTCCACAAAACACCAGTGGTGCACGTACTGAATCTCACAGTTGCAACTTGCCAACCGTGGGGCCGTCGAGTGTTCAGCACTCAAACCGTAACAGAAACACAGTATCTGCTGGTAACATCAATTTTGCGGAATCATTTCACCACTTTTTTAGCCCATCCTTTGCAAGGCCACAGGAGACAAGAAGTCTGACACATAGTCAACGCCTAGAGACGATGGTACAGGAGTATCTCCAAGTAAACATTGAAGCCATGACTGTGTCACTGGACCCTTGCTCTTTTTGGGCTTCCAATCTGGATAAATGGCCGGAGCTAGCCACTTACACCTTGGAGATCTTGTCATGCCCCGCAGCCAGCGTTCTGTCTGAACGTGTGTTCAGCGCTGCTGGTGGTGTGCTGACAGATAAGCGCACGCGGCTCTCCACTGATAATGTAGACAGACTCACGTTTATAAAGATGAACAAATCATGGATCCGAAATGACTTTTCTACCCCTGTGTCATCCTGGGGAGAGTAAAAGCTTGATGATTGGTTAAAATCACCTCACCAACCATTTTAAGCTTTCAAATTACTAATCATGTTTATCTGTATCTTGGCTGGAAAATTATTTGGGCTTTGTAGCAGTGTGCAGCACTGATTCTATTAGGCCATCTATACTAAGCTCCACCAGATTTAAAATTAATAATAATTTTTAGCTGCATCTAGCCCGGAAAATAATTTTGGGGCTCCGAGATGTGCAAGACACATAAGTGCCTTCTTGCTGCCCTACCTGCAACATGACCCTCAGATTGTCAGAATTCGAAGTAATCCTGACTACTGGGTTGCCACACTCTTAGATCCCCCACACTCTTCGATCAACCTTTTCATTTTAATAAAGACCAAAAAAATGGTCATTTTTGAAATTAGAAGCATTAGCAGGTTATTAGAAACTGAAATCAAACAGTTTTCAACTCAAAACTTTATTCTAGGTGATGTTACATTTGCACATAGGACCCCTTGTTCGAAAGGAGCTTCTGAACTCTCTCGTCCATTGAATTTGTAAGGTTTTGGATGGTTTCTGCTTCAATTGTTTTGCATGAGGACAGAATACCCTCCCAGAGCTGTTGCTTAGATGTAAACTGCCTCCCGCCATCATAGACACTCCTTTTGATGATGCTCCAGAGGTTCTGAATGGGGTAGAGGTCAGGGGAGCATGGGGGTCACACCATAAGTTTGTCCCCTTTTATGCCCATATCAGCCAGAGATGAAGATGTGTTATGTGCAGCATGAGACGGTGCATTATCATGCATAAAAATGATCTTGCTGTGGAATACACGGTTCTTCTTCTTGAACCATGGCAGGAAGTGCTGTTTGAGAAACTCCACATACATTATGGAGATCATCTTTACCCCTTCAGGGATCTTAAAGGGGCCCGACAATCTCTCTCCCCATGATTCCAGCCCAAAACACTACTCCACCTCCTCCTTGTTGTCGCTGTAGCCGTGTTTGCTTGGGGTGTCCATCAACCAGCCATCCTCCACTCCATCCATCTGGACCATCGAGCATTGTACGGCACTCATCCGTGAGCAAAACAGTTTTGAAATCAGTCTTCATGTAATGTTTGGCCCACTGGAGCCGTTTCTGCTTGTGTGAAGTGGATAGAGGAGGTCGACAGGATGGCGTAAGCACAGCTGCAAACCTCTGAAGGACCCTGAATCTTGTTGTTCGGGGGACGTTGGAGGCAACAGCAGCTTCAAAAACTTGTCTGCTTCTATGACAAGGCTTTTTTGCCGCTGCTCTTTTAACCTGACGTAATAGCCTGTAGGAAAGAGTCCTCAATTTGCCCTTATCAGCACGCACACGTGTGTACTGTGAATCAGCTACATACTTCTTGATTGCCAAGACACTTCATCCTGATCATCGCACAATGTTGATTGTAGTCATGCCTTGACCTAAACACTCCACAATTTGTTGCTTCTCAGCAGCCGACACATCCTTTTTCATTCCCATTTTGGCAGAAAATGTAGGCTGCTTAATAATGTGGGACAGCCTTCTTAAGTAGTCTTGCCTTTCATTGGACACACCTGCCAAACTAATTAGCACAGGTGTCTGCAATTGCTTACAGTGATATAAAGAGCCCTGACACACATCACCGTCAATGAGTTTAACTGACAAACAAACAAATTCTTCCCTTATCACTCCTAAACACTTTTTGCATAATACTTTGGAACACAGTGTACATGTGCTTTTTCACAAAACACCAGTGGTTCACGTAGTGAATCTTACAGTTCTAACTTGCCAACCGTGGTCTGTATGGAGTTGTTCAATAAAGGGCCCAAAATTAAGATAACATAGATGGGAGAGGTCTCTATGAATAGGAATTCCTAAGTATTTGATGCCCTGTGAGGGCCAGGCAAAGGGAAAGTTGGACTGGATGGAATCCTGTATGGATTTGGGGAGGGAGACATCAAGGGCCTCAGACTTCGCTGCATTGATTTTATAATTTGACCATGTAACAAAGTGATCTATTTCAGCCATAACAGCAGGGATGGATATATGTGATTGAGTGATATATACTAGGACATCATCAGCAAATAGAGAGCACTTGTACTCGGTGTCTCCCACCTCAATCCACCTAATATTGGGGTTATGGCGAATTGATGAGAGCAGGTGCTCCGTCACTAGGATGTATAAGAGAGGGGACAGAGGACATCCCTGTCTTGTCCCATTGGTGATTATGAAAGGTGATGAAAATGTTCTGACGCGCCCCCTAGGCCTTGGGACACCCGGAGCCGGTCCCTTTTTGGTGGATGCTGGTGGTTGTAGTCTCCGTGGCGGCGACCCGGTTCTGTGGCTCAGGGCGGTCAAACCAGTGGCGGAACTATTTATGTGGTTTTGATGTTTAAATGTCCGACTACGCCACCCGTGGATTGCGGTCAGAGTGACCCGCCGCTGCAGGGCAGACCGCTGAGGCTGGTGTTGTGGGTGCAGCAGAGCGTAGCATAACTCCCCACGGGAGAAGTATAGCCTCAGGGCAGTGTATGCGGAGGATGGGGGTGATGGTGCAGGGCAGCAGCAGTAATGACACGGAGTCTGTGATGCCGTCCAGGGCCTTTACTCAGTTCTTATTATCCAGACCACGTCTGCAGGTAACGGCTGCCCACGTCGTACTGTGCTCACCAGGTGAGGGGCTCAGACAACTCCCAGATAACTTTGGAGCGCTTCACAGGACCCCCTTTGTGTGTCCTTTGTCTGGCCTTTCTTACCAACCCTTCTGTCCGGCTGCCTCGGGCCTCCTCTTGGTAAACTTGGCGCCAGTTTCCCTGACCCTATGTGGTGCCTTCCTAGGGGGTGTAGCGAGGGGCTGCGCCACATAAAATGTCACAGCCTCCGGTTTCAAGCTGAGGGTCGTTTCCCGCCTCCACTAGTTTCGGGGACCGGTCTCCCCCTTTGGCCTGACCCCTCCACGCAGGTGGATTCGGGCGTGTGGTGGCGACTCGCCCGTCCGCACCCCTGGGATCCCTTCGTTCCTCGTTCCTGGAGCCTTCTCCGCTCCTCTTCCTTCCTTCTCCCTCTTCCAGGCCTGGGCCTCTGTTACTAGGCCCGCCTCTGGAGCAGAGCTCATGCAGAGCCCCTGCTCCCTGTCACTTCTGCTCAGACTTCTCTGCACTGAACTAAGATGGTGCGCACCTTTTATACTCCCTTCTCAATGCACCCAGGAACTGCTTCCTCCCTGCTCCTGCACTACAGGGTTCCCCTTCCTCAGTGTTCCCTCCCCCCACTCCAGCCAGGGACAGGGACCGTCGTGCCCATCTCAGGGGCATATTGGTCGCCCTGCCCCACGGCAATGTGGTGTAATGCATGCAGGTGTCGGGTCCTGATCCACACTCCATCCTTACCTGAGAGTGAGATACCACACCTCTGGGTGAGGTGCAATACCTCTGTAACAACCGAGCCCTCAGGGTGCTACAGTTCCATTTATCTTCAGCCTAGGTGACGTATTGCGATACAGGGCCATGATTTTGGCTATAAAAGGGTCCCCTAGACCCCTACCCCAAACTTTTTAAGAGAATAATATATGGCGTGCCAGGAGACTCTATGGAATGCTTTCTCAGCATCCAACGAGAGTATCTAATTACAAATTTTTAACTGCATCTAGCCCAGGAAATACTTTGTGCCTAGTAGCAGTGTCTGCTAGTCAGCGGATTATCCCGGCTGTTAAGCAAGCTACACCACCTGTAGTTTGGACACTTAATTTTTTCAAAGGAAATGCTTCGGGACCATGGGATACTCAGTGAAGAGCATCAGGAGGCACCCCAAGGCATAGGGGCTGGGACTGGCAGTAGGATGCCTTGCGGTGGACAGCCGAGCTCGATCCTTATAAAAGCTTTTTAACTTTAGCAGCTTTAGTGGACGCTACTGGAGCTGGAATTACGCGGCTGCTGGCATGAGACTTGCCCTCCAATAGATCCTTGTAAATGGATTTAAAGTGTATTCATTCAAATTAGAGAGACAATTTAAATTAAAAAGCTTAGAGCTGCCTCCACCACAGGGGGGCTCGCTCGACCCACCAGCGGACAGGCACTAGTATTGGGAGAGGGGGGCTGGCCGTCAGGGTTCACCGCGGCTCTGGCACAAACCCGGCGACACGGAGGTGGCACGGGCAGGAGCGGACTGGCCGTGTCGGCTTCTCACTTTTTGGATTTTAGAAGGGCATGACATGCCTATATCTGTGTCTCCCCCTCCTTTTACTCCTCCACCTCTTTTCTTTTCGCATGACTATATGTACTTGTCACTTTTCCATGTGTTAGTTATGTCTTCTGAGCAGTTTGTCAGCTTTTGGACACCTTTGAAGGTGTTTTCTATGTGTTTCTATGTGTTTTTGTTTGCCTGCCATTGGTTTTAACGGTGTTCGAAGGTGTTCGACGAACCGAACCGAACTCAAACACTACGCGGGTGGCTCAACACTAGTCACCATCAGCTCCAGTGGATCTGCATCGCAGCGGCTGCCCCATATAGCCACATACCACGGGTGGCGTCACAAACATTATCTCTAAAGACTTTATTCTCCTTTTACTTTTAGTTATTTGACCGCCTGGGGCCACGGACCGGGTCACCGCCACCTTGACATCCCCAGCACCGACGGCCCGGCTACTGAGTACCCCACGGTCCCAGGGGGTGCGTCACATGCTCCAATCATCACTTATGATGGGCATGCTTTTAGGCAGTGACCTGGGAGTCAGAGATGCTTCCAGGGGTCTTCCCCATGCTGTACCCATGTCTTTTCAGCACTGTATGCATGTGTCTGATGATGTGTCACACACAACATGGCCAGATAAGGTTGTAAAATGTTAAAATGACATTTCCCAGTGAATGCATTTGCCTTGGTTGAAAGCCATGCAAAAGTGCAAAAACGCATCAAAAACGCTACTTGTGAACATAGCCTAAGGTGTGGAGGAGTATTTTTGGTTTTGGTTATTTATTTTGCCTTTTACACAAGTCATTACCCTGGAAAGGATGTTCCTTAACATATTTCCCAGGAAAATCCATTTTGGATTAGTTTTTGTATGTTTTATTGTGAGTCCGTAAACGTGACATAATACCTCTGACAACGTTGTTGACAGCAGTGACCTGGGAGTCAGAAATTCTTCTAGGGGTCTTCCCCATGCTGTTACCATGTCATTTGAGCACTGTTCCCATCGATTTTGGCAATTTTTAGGCCCTCTGCAGACCGCTGGGGGGAGCCGCCTGAAAAATGCTCGAGTTTCCCATAGACTTACATCGGGCTCGTTTCTCGGGTCAAACACCCGAGTATTCCAATTTGCTCGACCCAAGCAACAAGTACCCAAGAATTTTAGTGCTCGCTCATCACTACATATTGTTTATTAAGCTCTGGGGTCTAGAGAAACCTCAGAGGATAATACAGAACACTAAATTTGCATTGAATAAATTCTTTGCGAATCAAATTTCCCAGGAAAATCTGTGTGAATAAGTGAATTTGAATTTTGCCTGATTTGCTCATCTGTAGGTTAAATGTTCAACTTAAAATCCAAAAGAGCTGTATTGATAGTCTGCCATGGTGCATTGGCAACAACAAAGAAGTGCTCCAATCAAAAACATTTACCACCTATTTGTTATGTTCTGCAACTTAGAACTAAGGAATAGGAGGGAAAAGCTGCCCCTGCACTGAGACTAAGCTTTCCCTACACTTGGGTGGGTGCCCTATTCCTTATGAATAGCTCCACCGAAACTCCTGCACTGAACCCAAATGAAGACCTGTAGGAAAGAGAAAGGGGTCCCTAAAAGATCTAAGGACTGGGAGCAAAAGCAGGAGACATCCTAACAGAAAAGTTAATTGCAGAAATGAAAATTAAAGGAAATAAAACTGGTGGAACAAGAAGTCCTAGAATAACAATAGTCCAAAGCAAGAACTGAACCAGGCTACTTAGCCAGAGAACAAGCGTTACAACACTGATGTTCAGCAGGGAATGGGGTCCAGGTGCTGGGTAATAAAGAGTGCAGAGATCACGTAACCAAGAAATCCAGCACCAGAGGAAAAGACTAGAAGCCAGCAAACCACAACAAGATGGCCGATAGTAAAACAACAGAGATTCTAACAGTACCTCCCCTTTTACGAGGATCCTCCGGATCCTCTAGACCAAGCCTTACCAGGAAATCTCCTGTGAAAAGCCTTAATTAGCCTTGAGGCTGAGACGTCCTCGGCCTTCACCCAGGAATTATCCTCGGGGCCGAAACCTCTCCAGGACACAAGATACTGTAATGTTCCTCTATGCCACCTTGAATCTAAAATGCGAGAAATCTCAAATTAACCGTCCTCATCAACAGGAGGAACAGTAGGCTTCGCCTGCTTATCAGGCGTGTGCGCCTTCTTAAGTAACGACACATGAAACACAAAATTAATTCTCCAGGACGAGGGAATGCCCAACCTCACAGCTGCCGAGTTGACAATCTGAACCACTTTGAAAGGACCCACAAATTTAGGCCCCAATTTTTTAAAAGGAATTTTCAAACGAAGATTCCTAGAGGACAACCAAACCATATCCCCAACAGCAAGCAAGGACTCCTTTCTTTTTCTGTCAAAATACCTTTTAGATCTCCTGTTAGCCTCTTTAAGGTTCAGGCGTAAACTTGTCCAAACCCTCTCCAAATCACCAGAAAAATTGTCCTCATCCGGTACAGCAGCCCCAACTTTGGAAAATGGACCAAAAGATGAATACCTTCCAGTACAACAAAAAAAGGAGAGCAACCATCCGAGGAAGAAGTATGATTATTAAGGGCAAACTCAGCAAGTGGTAGAAATTCTGACCACATTTCTTGATTGTCTGCCACAAAACATCTCAAAAACTGCTCGACATCCTGGTTCTACCTTTCAGTCTGTCCATTGGACTCTGGATGATACCCCGACGAGAATGACAAATGAATTTTCAATCTGTCACAAAAATCACGCCAAAAGTGAGCTACAAACTGTGGTCCTCTATCGGAAACAATGTCCGTGGGAACACCATGGAGCCAGACAATCTCCTTCACAAAAGCCTTAGCAAGAGTCTTGGCGCAAGGTAACTTGTTGAACGGAACCAGATGACACATTTTACTAAATCGGTCCACAACAACCCAGATGACAGAAAAACCCTCCGATAAAGGCAGATTGGTGATAAAATCCATGGCAAGGTGCGTCCATGGCGAACTAGGAACTTCCAAGGGGCATAGCAACCCCGCAGCCGGAGCGTGAGAGGCCTTCGACCTAGCGCACACAGAACACTGACGCACCCACTTGATGACTTCCCTTTGCCACCCTGGCCACCAGAAACTCTGACCAATAGACTTCCTAGCTTCTGAAATCCCTGGGTGACCCGAAAACTGAGACTCAAGACATTCAACAAACAACGCTCTCCTCAAGGCTCTAGGCACAAACAAATTACCAGATGGAGTGTTAGTTGGTGCCGCACTCTGAGCTCCTAGGATGCTATTCTCCAACACAGAATCCAATGCGGCCACCACCACACCTCTCTGCAAAATACACTCCTCCCTCTCAGCATTCATCGCTGGAGAGAAACTTAACATTCTTTGTCACCGGGACAAAAGTTACAGAAAAATTGAACCGTGCAAAAAACAGTGCCCTCCTAGCCTGACGGGCATTCAAACGTTTAGCTGCGTCCAGATAAATCAAATTCTTATGATCAGTGAAAACCTGTATAGGATGTCGAGCCCCCTCCAAAAAATGTCGCCAATGCTCGAACGTGAGTTTAATAGCCAACAACTCATGATTCCCAACATCATAGTTGAACTCTGTCTCAGAAAATTTTTTTGAAAAGAAAGCACAGGGATACACCCCATCCTCACCCTCCTGGGACAGAACTGCCCCTACGCGTATAGATGAGGCATCCACCTCAACCAAAAATGGCTTGGTCTCATCTGTCTGGATAAGAACAGGAGCAGAGCTGAACATCTTGAGATACTCAAAAGTTTCAATAGCCTAAGTGGACCATTGGACTGTATTAGCACCCTTCTTGGTGAGATCAGTAATGGGTTTAGCGATGACAGAGAAATTCTTAATGAATTTCCTGGAATAATTGGCAAACCCCAAAAACCTCTGTATGGACTTCAAACCCTCAGGCCTCGGCCACTCCAGCACAGCCTGAACTTTCACCGGGTCCATCTCAAAACCATCACAAGAGACAAAGTAACCCAAAAAACTAATTTTCTGGACAGCAAACTGACACTTCTCCAATTTAGCAAAGAGTGTGTTATCTCTCAGTATCTGAAGAACTTCGCGTACTCTCTGCCAATGAGACTCAAGATCCGATGAATAAATCAAAATGTCATCCAGATAAACAATAACACTCCTACCGATCAAGGGTCTCAGAATGTCATTGATGAAATTTTGAAAAAATGCAGGGGCGTTAGTAAGCCCAAAAGGCATCACCAAACACTCAAAATGTCCTTCCGGGGTGTTAAAAGTAGTGTTGAGCCACCCCCGTAGTGTTCGAGTTCGGTTCGGTTCGTCGAACACCCGTGTGTTCGCCGAACTGTTCGTCGAACACCTTCGAACACCGTTAAAACCAATGACAGGCAAACAAAAACACATAGAAACACATAGAAAACACATTCAAAGGTGTCCAAAAGCTGACAAACTGCTCAGAAGACACAACTAACACATGGAAAAGTGACAAGTACATATAGTCATGCGAAAAGAAAAGAGGTGGAGGAGTAAAAGGAGGGGGAGACACAGATATAGGCATGTCATGCCCTTCTAAAATCCAAAAAGTGAGAAGCCGACACGTTCAGTCCGCTCCTGCCCGTGCCACCTCCGTGTCGCCGGGTTTGTGCCAGAGCCGCGGTGAACCCTGACGGCCAGCCCCCCTCTCCCAATACTGGTGCCTGTCCGCTGGTGGGTCGAGTGAGCCCCCCTGTGGTGGAGGCAGCTCTAAGCTTTTTAATTTAAATTGTCTCTCTAATTTGAATGAATACACTTTAAATCCATTTACAAGGATCTATTGGAGGGCAAGTCTCATGCCAGCAGCCGCGTAATTCCAGCTCCAGTAGCATCCACTAAAGCTGCTGCAGTTAAAAAGCTTTTATAAGGATCGAGCTCGGCTGTCCACCGCAAGGCATCCTACTGCCAGTCCCAGCCCCTATGCCTTGGGGTGCCTCCTGATGCTCTTCACTGAGTATCCCATGGTCCCGAAGCATTTCCTTTGAAAAAATTAAGTGTCCAAACTACAGGTGGTGTAGCTTGCTTAACAGCCGGGATAATCCGCTGACTAGCAGACACTGCTACTAGGCACAAAGTATTTCCTGGGCTAGATGCAGTTAAAAATTTGTAATTAGATACCCTCGTTGGATGCTGAGAAAGCATTCCATAGAGTCTCCTGGCACGACATATATGATTCTCTTGAAAAGCTTGGGGTAGGGGTCTAGGGGACCCTTTTATAGCCAAAATCACGGCCCTGTATCACAATACGTCACCTAGGCTGAAGATAAATGGAACTGTAGCACCCTGAGGGCACAGTTGCTACAGAGGTATTGCCCCTCACCCAGAGGTGTGATATCTCACTCTCAGGTAAGGATGGAGTGTGGATCAGGACCCGACACCTGCATGCAATACACCACATTGCCGTGGGGCAGGGCGACCAATATGCCTCTGAGATGGGCACGACAGTCCCTGTCCCTGGCTGGAGTGGGGGGAGGGAACACTGAGGAAGGGGAACCCTGTAGTGCAGGAGCAGGGAGGAAGCAGTTCCTGGGTGCATTGAGAAGGGAGTATAAAAGGTGGGCACCATCTTAGTTCAGTGCAGAGAAGTCTGAGCAGAAGTGGCAGGGAGCAGGGGCTCTGCATGAGCTCTGCTCCGGAGGCGGGCCTAGTAACAGAGGCCCAGGCCTGGAAGAGGGAGAAGGAAGGAAGAGGAGCGGAGAAGGCTCCAGGAACGAGGAATGAAGGGATCCCAGGGGTGCGGACGGGCGAGTTGCCACCGCTCGCCCGAATCCACCTGCGTGGAGGGGTCAGGCCAAAGGGGGAGACCGGTCCCCAAAACTAGTGGAGGCAGGAAACGACCCTCAGCTAGAAACCGGAGGCTGTGACATTTTATGTGGCGCAGCCCCTCGCTACACCCGCTAGGAAGGCACCACATAGGGTCAGGGAAACTGGCGCCAAGTTTACCAAGAGGAGGCCCGAGGCAGCCGGACAGAAGGGTTGGTAAGAAAGGCCAGACAAAGGACACACAAAGGGGGTCCTGTGAAGCGCTCCAAAGTAATCTGGGAGTTGTCTGAGCCCCTCACCTGGTGAGCACAGTACGACGTGGGCAGCCGTTACCTGCAGACGTGGTCTGGATAATAAGAACTGTGAGTAAAGGCCCTGGACTGCATCACTGACTCCGTGTCGTTACTGCTGCTGCCCTGCACCATCACCCCCATCCTCTGTATACACTGCCCTGAGGCTATACTCCTCCCGTGGGGAGTTATGCTACGCTCTGCTGCACCCACAACACCAGCCTCAGAGGTCTGCCCTGCAGCGGCGGTTCACTCTGACCGCAATCCACGGGTGGCGTAGTCGGACATTTAAACATCAAAACCACATAAATAGTTCCGCCACTGGTTTGACCACCCTGAGCCACGGAACCGGGTCGCCGCCACGAAGACTACAACCACCAGCATCCACCAAAAAGGGTCCGGCTCCGGGTGTCTCAAGGCCCAGGGGGTGCATCAGAACATTTTCATCATCTTTCACAATCACCAATGGGACAAGGCAGGGATGTCCTCTGTCCCCTCTCTTATACATCCTAGTGACAGAGCACCTGCTCTCATCAATTCGCCATAACCCCAATATTAGGTGGATTGAGGTGGGAGGCACCGAGTACAAGTGCTCTTTATTTGCTCATGATGTCCTAGTATATATCACTCAATCACATATATCCATCCATGCTGTTATGGCTGAAATAGATCACTTTGTTACATGGTCAAATTTTAAAATCAATGCAGCGAAGTCTGAGGCCCTCGATGTCTCCCTCCCCAAATCCATATAGGATTCCATCCAGTCCAACTTTCCCTTTGCCTGGCCCTCACAGGGTATCAAATACTTAGGAATTCCTCTTCATAGAGACCTCTCCCATCTATGTTATCTTAATTTTGGGCCCTTTATTGAACAAGTCCATACAGACCACGGTTGGCAAGTTAGAACTGTAAGATTCACTACGTGAACCACTGGTGTTTTGTGGAAAAGCACATGTACACTGTGTTCCAAATTATTATGCAAAAAGTGTTTAGGAGTGATAAGGGAAGAATTTGTTTGTTTGTCAGTTAAACTCATTGATGGTGATGTGTGTCAAGGCTCTTTATATCACTGTAAGCAATTGCAGACACCTGTGCTAATTAGTTTGGCAGGTGTGTCCAATGAAAGGCAAGACTACTTAAGAAGGCTGTCTCACATTATTAAGCAGCCTACATTTTCTGCCAAAATGGGAAAGAAAAAGGATGTGTCGGCTGCTGAGAAGCAACAAATTGTGGAGTGTTTAGGTCAAGGCATGACTACAATCAACATTGTGCGATGATCAGGATGAAGTGTCTTGGCAATCAAGAAGTATGTAGCTGATTCACAGTACACACGTGTGCGTGCTGATAAGGGCAAATTGAGGACTCTTTCCTACTGGCAATTACGTCAGCTTAAAAGAGCAGCGGCAAAAAAGCCTTGTCATAGCAGCAGACAAGTTTTTGAAGCTGCTGGTGCCTCCAACGTCCCCCGAACAACAAGAAGCAGGGTCCTTCAGAGGTTTGCAGCTGTGCATACGCCATCCTGTCGACCTCCTCTATCCACTTCACACAAGCAGAAAGGGCTCCAGTGGGCCAAACATTACATGAAGACTGATTTCAAAACTGTTTTGTTCACGGATGAGTGCTGTGCAGCGCTCGATGGTCCAGATGGATGGAGTGGAGGATGGCTGGTTGATGGACACCCCACGCAAACACGGCTACAGCGCCAACAAGGAGGAGGTGGAGTAATGTTTTGGGCTGGAATCATGGGGAGAGAGATTGTCGGCCCCTTTAGGATCCCTGAAGGCGCTAAAGATGAACTCCAAAATGTATGTGGATTTTCTCAAACAGCATTTCCTGCCATGGTTCAAGAAGAAGAACCGTGTATTTCACAGCAAGATCATTTTTTTGCATGATAATGCACCATCTCATGCTGCACATAAAACATCTGCATCTCTGGCTGATATGGGCATAAAAGGGGCAAACTTATGGTGTGACCCCCATGCTCCCCTGACCTCTACCCCATTCAGAACCTCTGGAGCATCATCAAAAGGAGTGTCTATGATGGCGGGAGGCAGTTCACATCTAAGCAACAGCTCTGGGAGGGTATTCTGTCCTCATGCAAAACAATTGAAGCAGAAACCATCCAAAACCTGACAAATTCAATGGACGAGAGAGTTCAGAAGCTCCTTTCGAACAAGGGGTCCTATGCGAAAATGTAACATCACCTAGAATAAAGTTTTTAGTTGAAAACTGTTTGATTTCAGTTTCTAATAACTAGAGATGAGCGGTGTTCGACTAGAACTGTTCGCCAATCTCAAATTCGAGCTATTTTGGGCGGTGTTCGAGTTGTTCGACGAACCCGAACGATTTGCAAAAAATTCGGCTGTTCGAGGTTATGTTCGATAACTGTTCGTGCACCAAAAGCGTGTCCTGCATGTCTAGCGCTATTTAGAGCACCAATCATGCAGGGATTGTCTGCCACTCACTGTAATGCCACAGCCATGGTGGTTGTGGCATTACAGTGATTGCCCAAATCGATGGGAACAGTGCCAACAGTGAAACATGAAAAGCCGGCAATTCAGCAGCGGCATACACCGGTACCCGACAATTTAGAACCGAAAGAATAGAGCTTCACACATAGATTAGATAGATAGAAACATGTCAGCCACGTATATACGAAGTACAGTGAAAGTGCTGCTTACTGTACTTGTCATTTAGCGTAAAGGATTTATCAAAAAAAATAATAGTGTTTTCATGCACCGTCTCTTTAAAAAAGCCGGCCGGCAATTCAGCATCTGTACCCAACAATTTAGAATAGAAGGAATCACAATTTAGAATCACACATAGATTAGATAGATAGAAACATGTCAGTCATATATATGAAGTACAGTGACAGTGTTGCTTACTGTACTTGTCATTTAGTGTAAAGGATTTATTAAAAAAAATAATAGTGTTTTCTTGCACCGTCTCTTTAAGAAAGCCGGCTGGCAATTCAGCATCTGTACCCGACAATTTAGAACAGAAAGAATAGAGCTTCACACATAGATTAGATAGATAGAAACATGTCAGTCACATATATATGAAGTACAGTGATAGTGTTGGTTACTGTACTTGTCATTTAGTATTAAAATAAAGGATTTATTATTAAAAAAATTGGCGTGGGGTTCCCCTTAATTTTAGGCTCTAGCGGAGGTTAAGCAGACAGCTGGGGCAGATGTTTGAAGCCTGGGAAGGGGGTAATACCCACGGAGCTTCCCAGGCTACTAATATCAGCCCCCAGCTGAATACATAGCCTTTACTAGCTATTAAAATGGGGGACCCCCCCAAAAAAATGACGTGGGGTCCCCCCTAATTTAATAGCTAGCAAAGGCTAGGCAGACAGCTGGGGACTGATATTAATAGCCCAGGAAGGGAGCCATGAATATTGGCCCCCTCCCAGGCTAGAAACACCAGCCGTCAGCCGCCCCAGAAATGGCGCATCCATAGGATGCGCCAATTCTGGCACTTAGCCTCGCTCTTCCACGCTGCCCTGGTGCGGTGGCAGGGGGTAATAGGGCTGGGGTTGATGTCAGCTTATAATGCCAGCTGACATCAAGCCCAGGTTAGTAATGGAGAGGCGTCTATAAGACACCCCCATTACTAACCCCATAGTCAAAGTTAAAAAAAACACAAACACCCAGAATAAAGTCCTTTAATTGAAATTAAGACACAATTCTTTATTGTTCTAAATTAAACCATAATTACCGTCACGCCCATTCCAGCTGAAGCCAACGATCTCCTGTAATAAAAATAAAATAATAAAGCAACCTCATCCTTACCTTTCCATGGTTCCCACGACAGCTTCAGCTCTGCTACATCGAGATGACAGGCTGGACCGCAGCAGAACGCCGCCATCCAGCCTGTCATCCCGCAGACACTGAGAAGAGCAGGCATGCTTGCGCTCCACATTGTCTCTCTGTGACGGCATAAAGATGAGCCGAGGTCATGTCCAATGAACTCGGCGCACCTCATGCACGTCACTTACAGCGTGGAAGAATTCTCACGCTGAAGCGCTGAGTGCAGGAGAATTTTCCCACGCTGTCAGTGAGGTGCATGAGGTGAGCTGAGTTCATTGGACATGAGCTCACCTCATGCACGTCACTGACAGCGTGGGAGAATTCTCCTGCACTCAGCACTTCAGCGTGAGAATTTTCCCACGCTGTCAGTGACGTGCATGAGGTGAGCCGAGCTCATTGGACATGACCTCGGCTCATCTGGATGCCGTCACAGCCAGACACTGAGGAGCGCAAGCATGCCTGCTCTTCTCAGTGTCTGCGGCATGACAGGCTGGATGGCAGCGTTCTGCTGCGGTCCAGCCTGTCATCTCTATGTAGCAGAGCTGAAGCTGTCGTGGGAACCATGGAAAGGTAAGGATGAGGTTGCTTTATTATTTTATTTTTATTACAGGAGATCGTTGGCTTCAGCTGGAATGGGCGTGACGGTAAGTATGGTTTAATTTAGAACAATAAAGAATTGTGTGTTTATTTCAATTAAAGGACTTTATTCTGGGTGTTGTGTTTTTTTTTAATACTTTACTAGAAATTCATGGCGGTCATGTCTAATACTGGCGTGACCCCATGAATTTTGGGCTTGGGGCCAGCTGATAATACCAAGCTGGCCCTAACCCCTTTATTACCCAGTGAGCCACCGCACCAGGGCCCTGGATGAGTTGGGTACAGTGCCAGAAGATGGCGCTTCTATGAACGCGCCATTTTCCGGGGTGGCTGCAGACTGCAATTTGCAGCGGGGGGGGGGGGCCCAGAAAGCTTGGGCCTCCCTGCGCTGCAGATTCCAGCCCCCAGCTGCCTAGTTGTACCTGGCTGGACACAAATATAGTGCGAAGCCCCACGTATTTATTTTTTAATTATTTCATGAAATTCATGAAATAATTAAGAAAAAAAGGCCTTCCCTATATTGTTGTGTCCGGCCAGGTACAAATAGTCAGCTGGTGGTTGGGGGCAGCCCGTTCCTGCCTGCTGTACCTGGCTGGACACAAATATAGTGCGAAGCCCCACTTCAATTTTTTTTAATTATTTCATGAAATTCATGAAATAATTAAGTAAAAAAGGCCTTCCCTATATTGTTGTGTCCGGCCAGGTACAAATAGGCAGCTGGTGGTTGGGGGCAGCCCATTCCTGCCTGCTGTACCTGGCTGGACACAAATATAGTGCGAAGTCCCACTTCAATTTTTTTAAATTATTTCAGGAAATTCATGAAATAATTAAAAAAAAATTGACGTGGGGCTTCGCACTATATTTGTGTCCAGTCAGGTGCAGCAGGCAGGAACGGGCTGCCCCCAACCACCAGCTGCCTATTTGTACCTGGCCGGACACAACAATAAATGGAAGGCCTTTTTTTCTTAATTATTTCATGAATTTCATGAAATAATTAAAAAAAATTGAAGTGGGGCTTCGCACTATATTTGTGTCCAGTCAGGTGCAGCAGGCAGGAACGGGCTGCCCCCAACCACCAGCTGCCTATTTGTACCTGGCCGGACACATCAATATAGGGAAGCCCTTTTTTTCTTAATTATTTCATGAAATAATTTAAAGAAAATTGACGTGGGGCTTCGCCCTGTTTTTGTGTCCAGCCAGGTACAACTAGGCAGCTGGGGGCTGGAATCCGCAGCGCAGGGAGGCCCAAGCTTTCTGGGCCACCCCCGCTGCAAATTGCAGTCCGCAGCCACCCCGGAAAATGGCGCGTTCATAGAAGCGCCATCTTCTGGCGCTGTACCCAACTCATCCAGGGCCCTGATGCGGTGGCTCACTGGGTAATAAAGGGGTTAGGGCCAGCTTGGCATTATCAGCTGGCCCTAAGCCCAAAATTCATGGGGTCACGCCAATATTAGACATGACCACCATGAATTTCTAGTAAAGTATTTAAAAAAAACACAACACCCAGAAAAAAGTCCTTTAATTGAAATAAACACACAATTCTTTATTGTTCTAAATTAAACCATACTTACCGCCACGCCCATTCCAGCTGAAGCCAACGATCTCCTGAAATAAAAGAAAAATAATAAAGCAACATCATCCTTACCTTTCCATGGTTCCCATGACAGCTTCAGCTCTGCTACATCGAGATGACAGGCTGGACCGCAGCAGAACGCTGCCATCCAGCCTGTCATCCCGCAGACACTGAGAAGCGCAGGCTTGCTTGCGCTCCACAGTGTCTCTCTGTGAGGGCATCCAGATGAGCCGAGTTAATGTCCAATGAACTCGGCTCACCTCATGCACGTCACTGACAGCGTGGGAAAATTCTCCTGCACTCAGCGCTTCAGCGTGAGAATTCTCACACTGAAGCGCTGAGTGCAGGAGAATTCTCCCACGCTGTCAGTGACGTGCAGGAGGTGAGCTGAGTTCATTGGACATGAGCTCACCTTATGCACGTCACTGACAGCGTGGGAAAATTCTCCTGCACTCAGCGCTTCAGCGTGGGAGAATTCTCACGCTGAAGCGCTGAGTGCAGGAGAATTCTCCCACGCTGTCAGTGACGTGCAGGAGTTGAGCTGAGTTCATTGGACATGAGCTCACCTTATGCACGTCACTGACAGCGTGGGAGAATTCTCCTGCACTCAGCGCTTCAGCGTGAGAATTTTCCCACGCTGTCAGTGACGTGCATGAGGTGCGCCGAGTTCATTGGACATGAACTCGTCTCATCTTTATGCCGTCACAGCCAGAGACTGCAGAGCGCAAGCATGCCTGCGCTTCTCAGTGTCTGCGGGATGACAGGCTGGATGGCAGCGTTCTGCTGCGGTCCAGCCTGTCATCTCGATGTAGCAGAGCTGAAGCTGTCGTGGGAACCATGGAAAGGTAAGGATGATGTTGCTTTATTATTTTTCTTTTATTGCAGGAGATCGTTGGCTTCAGCTGGAATGGGCGTGATGGTAAGTATGGTTTAATTTAGAACAATAAAGGATTGTGTCTTTATTTCAATTAAAGGACTTTATTCTGGGTGTTTGTGTTTTCTTTTAACTTTGACTATGGGATTAGTAATGGGGGTGTCTTATAGACGCCTCTCCATTACTAACCTGGGCTTGATGTCAGCTGGCATTATAAGCTGACATCAACCCCAGCCATATTACCCCCTGCCACCGCTACAGGGCAGCGTGGAAGAGCGAGGCTAAGTGCCAGAATTGGCGCATCCTATGAATGCGCCATTTCTGGGGCGGCTGATGGCTGGTGTTTCTAGCCTGGGAGGGGGCCAATATTCATGGCTACCTTCCTGGGCTATTAATATCAGCCCCCAGCTGTCTGCCTAGCCTTTGCTAGCTATTAAATTAGGGGGGACCCCACAACATTTTTTTGGGGGGGTCCCCCATTTTAATAGCTAGTAAAGGCTATGTATTCAGCTGGGGGCTGATATTAGTAGCCTGGGAAGCTCCGTGGGTATTACCCCCTTCCCAGGCTTCAAACATCTGCCCCAGCTGTCTGCTTAACCTCCGCTAGAGACTAAAATTAAGGGGAACCCCACGCCAATTTTTTTTAATAATAAATCCTTTATTTTAATACTAAATGACAAGTACAGTAACCAACACTATCACTGTACTTCATATATATGTGACTGACATGTTTCTATCTATCTAATCTATGTGTGAAGCTCTATTCTGTCTGTTATAAATTGTCGGGTACAGATGCTGAATTGCCGGCCGGCTTTTTTAAAGAGACGGTGCATGAAAACACTATTATTTTTTTTAATAAATCCTTTACACTAAATGACAAGCACAGTAAGCAACATTGTCACTGTACTTCATATATATGACTGACATGTTTCTATCTATCTAATCTATGTGTGAAGCTCTATTCTGTCTGTTATAAATTGTCGGGTACAGATGCTGAATTGCCGGCCGGCTTTTTTAAAGAGACAGTGCATGAAAACACTATTATATTTTTTAATAAATCCTTTACACTAAATGACAAGTACAGTAAGCAACACTGTCACTGTACTTCATATATATGTGACTGACATGTTTCTATCTATCTAATCTATGTGTGAGGCTCTATTCCTTCTTGTCTAAATTGTCGGGTACCGGTGTATGCCGCTGCTGAACTGCCGGCCGGCTTTTTTAAAGAAAGCGTCTTCTGAGCAGTTTGTCAGCTTTTGGACACCTTTGAAGGTGTTTTCTATGTGTTTCTATGTGTTTTTGTTTGCCTGCCATTGGTTTTAACGGTGTTCGACGGTGTTCTAAGGTGTTCGACGAACAGTTCGACGAACAGTTCCTCGAACATCCCGGTGTTCGACGAACCGAACCGAACCCGAACACTACGGGGGTGGCTCAACACTACTAATAACCTGCTAATGCTTATAATTTCAAAAATGACCATTTTTTTTGTCTTTATTAAAATGAAAAGGTTGATCGAAAAGTTTGGGGGATCTAAGAGTGTGGCAACCCAGTAGTCATGATTACTTCGAATTCTGACAATATGAGGGTCATGCTGCAGGTAGTGCAGCAAGAAGGCACTTATGTGTCTTGCGCATCTCGGAGCCCCAAAATTATTTTCCGGGCTAGATGCAGCTAAAAATTATTATTAATTTTAAATCTGGTGGAGCTTAGTATAGATGGCCTAATAGGATCAGTGCTACACACTGCTACAAAGCCCAAATTATTTTCCAGTCAAGATACAGATTAACATGATTAGTAATTTTAAATCTGGTGGAGCTTATTATAGATGGCCTAATAGAATCAGTGCTGCACACTGCTACAAAGCCCAAATTATTTTCCAGCCAAGATACAGATAAACATGATTAGTAATTTGAAAGATTAATACGGTTGGTAGGGTGATTTTAACCAATCATCAAGCTTTTACTCTCCCAAGGATGACACAGGGGTAGAAAAGTCGTTTCGGATCCATGATTTGTTCATCTTTATGAACGTGAGTCTGTCTACATTATCAGTGGAGAGCCGCGTGCGCTTATCTGTCAGCACACCACCAGCAGCGCTGAACACACGTTCAGACAGAACGCTGGCTGCGGGGCATGACAAGATCTCCAAGGCGTAAGTGGCTAGCTCCGGCCATTTATCCAGATTGGAAGCCCAAAAAGAGCAAGGGTCCAGTGACACAGTCATGGCTTCAATGTTTACTTGGAGATACTCCTGTACCATCGTCTCTAGGCGTTGACTATGTGTCAGACTTCTTGTCTCCTGTGGCCTTCCAAAGGATGGGCTAAAAAAGTGGTGAAATGATTCCGCAAAATTGATGTTACCAGCAGATACTGTGGTTCTGTTACGGTTTGAGTGCTGAACACTTGACGGTCCCACGGTTGGCAAGTTGGAACTGTGAGATTCACTACGTGCACCACTGGTGTTTTGTGGAAAAGCACATTTAAGATTCTGCAACAGTCTCTGCTGATAGTCCTGCATGCGTGCATCCATTTCTATGGCAGGAATAATTTCTGCAAATTTACTTTTGGACCGGGGATCTAACAGTGTGGCAACCCAGTAGTCAGGATTATTTCTAATTCTCACAATTCGAGGGTCATGTTGCAGGTAGTGCAGCAAGAAGGCACTCATGTGTGTTGCGCATCCAGGAGCACCAAGTCCCTGTTGTGTTGGTGGCGAGGTAACAATCATGCTTCCTTCCTCTGTCCTCTCCCCCCAACCTCGCACAACAGAAATGTGATCAAGGTCTCCCTCATCTGATGAGTCTTCCATCAGTTCGTCCTCCACTTCTTCCTGGGCTCCTGCACCTTCCTCACTAGTTTGGCTGCTACCATGCGCCCTGGTAAAACCATCTCCCCCACCCTCACATGCCTGCCGCCTTGGTGCTGCCGACCGTCTGGACCTTGCAGATGTTAGCCCTTCCGCATACAACTCCTCCTCCTCTACTTCCTCCACCTCCTCTTGTGCCACCACCTGACTCCGAATTCTGTTTAACATGTGCTCCAGCATGTAAATCACCGGAATAGTCATGCTGATAATGGCATCGTCAGCACTAAACATCTTCGTCGCCATTTCAAAACTGTGCAGAAGGGTGCATAGGTCCCTGATTGAGACCACTCCTCCAGCGTGATTTGCCCCACCTCTGGATCTCGTTGGCCCAGGCTATACGTCAGAACGTATTGCACCAGGGCTTGTCGGTGCTGCCACAGTCGCTGCAACATGTGCAGAGTTGAATTCCACCGGGTAGGCACATCACATTTTAGCCGGTGAAGTGGCAGGCCCAACGACTTCTGTAGAGATGTAAGTCGCTGAGCTGCGGGATGCGAATGGCGGAAGTGAGCACACAGCGACCGTGCTCTCTGCAGAAGGCCATCTAGTCTGGGATAGTGGGCTAAAAATTGCTGGACAACCAGGTTCAACACGTGAGCCATACAAGGCACGTGTGTGACATTGCCCCGGCGAAGGGCCGCACCCAGGTTTGCAGCATTGTCGCACACGGCCTTCCCTGGTTTCAGGTCCAGTGGAGACAACCATTCATGAAATTGGTTCTCCAGAGCTGACCACAACTCCTCAGCTGTGTGACTCACATTTCCCAGACATTTCAAAGTAAAAACCGCCTGATGACGTTGAGCCCTACTGCCAGCATAGTAAGAAGGTGTGCAGGATCCCTTCTGCGCAGTTAGAAAGCTTGTGGCATGACCAGACAGGCTTTGGGTGCAGGTGGAAGACCGAGAGGAGTTTGAGGAGGCAGAAGCAGTGGAGGAACTTTGACATAAAGAGGATTGACGCACAACTCGTGGGGACGGCAAGACTTGGACAGCAGCCCCTTGTCCTGCTGTCACCATAGTTACCCAGTGCCCAGTCAGCGACATGTAACGCCCCTGTCCATGCTTACTCGTCCAAGTGTCTGTGGTGAAATGCACCCTGTCACACACAGAGTTTCTCAAAGAAGCGGTGATGTTGTGTGCGACATGCTGGTGGAGCGCAGGCACACCTTTCTTTGAGAAGTAGTGCCGACTGGGCATCTGGTACTGGGGCACTGCGACGGACATAAGGTCTCGAAAATCCTCTGTGTCCACCAGGCGGAAAGGCAGCATTTCAGTAGCCAAGAGCTTGTAGATGGTGAAATTCAACCTCTTAGCTTTCTCATGGCTAGGAGGAAATGGTCTTTTACTTGTCCACATCTGAGGGACCGAGGGCTGGCTATTGTGCTTAGACGGGGTTGATAAGGGTGTCCCCGGCAAACTGCCGGTCTGTGAGGAAGATGCAGGCGGACATGTTAGGTTGCCTTGATCCAAAGGTGGTGCTATCGATGTCGGATAGCGCTCAACACCAGCTGGTGTTACCACCTCGAAAGAAAATGATGACCTGCCAATCACGCTGGCTGTTGCGGGTAAAGAGGTGGCAGGTCTGCGCCCCAAAACAGGTGTGACTGCTGTCCCCCCAGTCACAGAGGATGAAGAGGCCGCGGATGCACAAGATATGGCAAACGGTGGATGGCCCGGCCGGCTAGGCCGCATTGTAGCACACTGAGCTTCCCACTGCAACTTATGCTTCATGTCCATGTGCCGGTTCATGCATGAAGTACTCAAACTATGTATTTTTTGGCCTCTACTTAGCTTTTGCTGACAAATGTTACAGATAACACGAGTTGGGTCATCTTTATCGATCTGAAAAAATGCCCAGGCTATGCAAGGCTTAGCACCCATGCGACCTGAAGAGCCACCACGACTTGTGGTGAGAGGCAGAGTTGTGTTTGAGGATGCAGTTGTTGACTTGCTTCCAGTACTACGTCTCTGTCCAGGAAGGCGCAACCTGACCTCGTCGTCACTAGCATCTTCCTCCACCTCCTCTGCTGACCTCATCTCTTGGCTGACTGTGGGTTGACAGTAAGTGGGATCTCCAACCTCATCATCATCACCCTGTGCGTTATCACACCCGTCGTCCTCAGAGCCAATCTGTTCCTGCCCTGACAAAAAACTAAAGTTGTCGCTCCAATCAGATATTTGAGTCTCATCATCGTCTTCCTCATTGTCTCCACCAACAGGAGTTACAGTTTGGGAATGAGGGTCTACATTATGGTCAGAACCTTCTGCGTCTGGTCCTGGATCCGACTCATAAAGATTCTGGGCATCAGTGCAGATCATTTCCTCGTCTGGATTCACAGAAGCGCTGGAGTCGACCTCTGATTCCCAGGCTATAGTATGAGTAAACAGCTCTGCAGACTCAACCATCTGTTCTACCTCATACTCAGACGGGCAGCTGGAGATTTGGGAGCTGTGAGGAAGCAAGTGCGATTGGGGTGACACCTTTGAGGACTGGAGTATTTGTGATGTTGAAGTTGATGTGGAGGAGAGCCCACTTAAAGGAGCACTTGATATCCGTTGAAGCACCTGCTGTTTTTGTGCCTCATCTGGAATTTGTAGCGATTGGCGTGGCCGTAAGAAAGGGATCTTATCACATTGTCCGCTAAAAGAAGTAGACATTTTAGTTTGGCTGGAAGATGGTCTTTCTTCTGCAGATGTTACTGTTGCTTTAACACCTACCCCACGGACACAACCTTTTTTCCCCTTCCCAACACGCCTATTCCCCTTTCCACCAGCAGCAGGCCTTTTTCCACTCATTTTGGTGGTTAACTAATTCACAACTCTGGAGTTGTCTGCACAAAAAAACAATGGATGGGAAACGAGCAGAGTTGAGTGGCCAAACTGTGGTATTAGGCCAAAACTATTGGCTGGGTTAGATGCAGAAAAAAATTATATTCAATTTGCAACCTGATGGAGGTCAGTATAGATGGACTAATAGAACAAGTCCCACACACAGCTAGAAGCCCAATATTTTTTCAGAGGTAGATGCAGAAAAAAATTGTATTCAGTTTGCAACCTGATGGAGGTCAGTATAGATGGACTAATAGAACAAGTCCTACACACAGCTAGAAGCCCAAATATTTTTCAGAGGTAGATGCAGACAAAAAATTATTTTTAATTTGCAACCTGATGGAGGTCAGTATAGATGGACTAAGAGAGAAAGTCCCACACACTGCTAGAAGGCCAAATATTTTTTCAGAGCTAGATGCAGACAAAAAATTATTTTTAATTTGCAACCTGATGGAGGTCAGTATAGATGGACTAATAGAGAAAGTCCCACACACTGCTAGAAGGCCAAATATTTTTTCAGAGCTAGATGCAGAAAAAAATTATATTCAGTTTGCAACCTGATGGAGGTCAGTATAGATGGACTAATAGAACAAGTCCCACACACAGCTAGAAGGCCAAATATTTTTTCAGAGCTAGATGCAGATAAAAATTATTTTTAATTTGCAACCTGATGGAGGTCAGTATAGATGGACTAATAGAGAAAGTCCCACACACTGCTAGAAGGCCAAATATTTTTTCAGAGCTAGATGCAGATAAAAATTATATTCAGTTTGCAACCTGATGGAGGTCAGTATAGATGGACTAATAGAACAAGTCCCACACACAGCTAGAAGCCCAAATATTTTTTCAGAGGTAGATGCAGAAAAAAATTATATTCAGTTTGCAACCTGATGGAGGTCTGTATAGATGGATTAATAGAACAAGTCCCACACACAGCTAGAAGCCCAAATATTTTTTCAGAGGTAGATGCAGAAAAAAATTATATTCAGTTTGCAACCTGATGGAGGTCAGTATAGATGGACTAATTGAGAAAGTCCCACACACTGCTAGAAGGCCAAATATTTTTTCAGAGCTAGATGCAGACAAAAAATTATTTTTAATTTGCAACCTGATGGAGGTCAGTATAGATGGACTAATAGAGAAAGTCGCACACACTGCTAGAAGGCCAAATATTTTTTCAGAGCTAGATGCAGATAAAAATTATTTTTAATTTGCAACCTGATGGAGGTAAGTATAGATGGACTAATAGAGAAAGTCCCACACACTGCTAGAAGGCCAAATATTTTTTCAGAGCTAGATGCAGAAAAAAATTATATTCAGTTTGCAACCTGATGGAGGTCAGTATAGATGGACTAATAGAACAAGTCCCACACACAGCTAGAAGCCCAAATATTTTTTCAGAGGTAGATGCATATAAAAATTATTTTGAATTTGCAACCTGATGGAGGTCAGTATAGATGGACTAATAGAGAAAGTCCCACACACTGCTAGAAGGCCAAATATTTTTTCAGAGCTAGATGCAGACAAAAAATTATTTTGAATTTGCAGCGTGAAGGAGGTCAGTATAGATGGACTAATAGAACAAGTCCCACACACTGCTAGAAGGCAAAATATTTTTTCAGAGCTAGATGCAGAAAAAAATTATATTCAGTTTGCAACCTGATGGAGGTCAGTATAGATGGACTAATAGAACAAGTCCCACACAATGCTAGAAGCTCAAATATTTTTTCAAGAGCTAGATGCAGAAAAAAATTATATTCAATTTGCAACCTGATGGAGGTCAGTATAGATGGACTAATAGAATGATGCTATGCCCAAAAGATTTTACTTCACTAAGTGCAGTAAAAAAATTGGTATTCTATACACAGGTGGTATATCTTGCAACACAGATGGGCTACTCCACTGACTAACACACTCTGCAATAGGCCAAAAAGGATTAGCTTTGCTAGATTCAGCCAAATGCTGTGAAAAAAACTTGCACAGCACTGGCACAGACCTGCCTGGCAAAGACTGATAGGAACTGATGTAACCTAGTCCTGAAAAGGACTGCAATTACAATTAGTCTTTACTCCCACAATCTATCTATTTAAGAGCACAGACCTGCCTGATAAAAGCCGTAGGAAATGCTGTAACCTAGTCCTTAAAAGGACTGCAATCACAACTATTCCCTACTCCCAAGCTATCTGTAGATTTGTGCGAAAATTGGCTTGTAATTAACAAGGTATAGCGCACACAGCAACAGCGGTGCCGTCTAACACGCAGCTGCAGCAGTGAGAAAATGGTGGCGACGGGGAAAATGGCTTGGTCTTATAGGGCAAGGACATGTGACATACACTGCCAATGACACATGCCCTTGCTTGTGTGAAAAAAAGCACTTCGCTCCGTGTGTGCGCTGCTGATAGGCTGACAGATTGCACCTCCCCACTGTAAATGCGGGAAAGAGAAAAAAAAATGGAGATCTTCATTATTCCTGCAGAGATCCATCCCCTGCCCCTCCCCCCACCCCGCTGTACACTCAAACTGCGTATTAACATTAATTTTCATCATTACTGAGAAAAAATCCAGTTATGATTTTGGTGCACGAACAGTTATCGAACATAACCTCGAACAGCCGAATTTTTCTCAAATCGTTCGTGTTCGCCGAACGGCTCGAACACCGCTCATCTCTAGTTAAAAGCTGTCTTCCATTCATCTCCGTCCTTCACCTGCAGCAAATTATATGCCCCACGAAGGTCAATCTTAGAAAACCATTTAGCTCCGGTCAATCGGTTAAACAAATCCGGAATAAGTGGTAACGGGTTATAATTGTGCACAGTGATCTTATTAATCTCCCGAAAATCCAGACATGGCCTAAGACCCCATCCTTCTTTTTGACAAAAAAGAACCCAACTGCCACAGGAGACTTAGAGAGTCTTATGTGACCTGCAGCTAAACTAGTCTGAAGGTACTCCTTCAAAACCTCCCTCTTGGGAATTGTCAGATTAAACAACCGGCTTTTAGGGAGCTTAGCATCAGGGATGAAGTCAATAGCGCAATCGTAATCTCTATGAGGTGGTAAAGCTTTCGACTCCACCTCCAAAAAAACTCTCCAAAAATCCTGAATGGGTTCAGGTAACTCCCCCTTCACAACAGCCGCAATGTGAACATTACAACACTTACCATAACACCCCTGACCCCAGGATCTTATGGAACCAGATGACCAGTCCAGCAAAGGATTATGCACTTTTAACCAGGGCAACCCCAGGATGACCGGGGAAGGCAACTTAGCAAGTACAAATAAGTCAATCTGCTCCTGATGTTCCATATTTATAGTAAGCGGAAAACCAGTGACCTTACGAAGAATGCTCCCATGCTCCAGGGGAGTATTATCAATCGCCACCACAGGAAAAGGAGACGACAAAGGTTCAGAATCAAACTTATACTTTACAAGAAATTTTTGATCAATAAAATTAAGTGCAGAATCACAATCCACCATAACCTGAAACTCAATCAAATGACCCTGACAGGTGGCATTACCAGGAAAAAACACCCCAGCAGAACTTAAAAACGCAAAGCGAATGGGAGTGTTATTTCTACTGACCAATTTTTTTCTTTTCTTAAGCGAACCTCACATTGCTTTAAAAAATGATCAGCCTTACCGCAATACAAATGTGACACCCCAAGGGTCTGGTTGCCACAGTGGTATTGCTTCCCTCAAAAGAGGTGATGCCATGTCTGGAGGCAAGCAGGGGTTTCCTGGTCAGGTACACTATACATGCAACACTTTCCTGGCTCCAGGCCAGCAAGGGGAGTCCCTCCCCTTGGCAACTGGTATCTGGGGGCGGGCTTAGTTTAGCTTAGTGCAGGAGTTGAGATTAGGACACTGAAGGGAAAGGAGCTAGGGACTGGAGCTGGAGATAGCTCGTCCTAGCTGAGCTACACAAGGTACCGGACACCGGAGTCCGAGGCTGTGGGATACTTCAGGCCCAGCAGCAGATACCACAGGGCAGGAGATTGCAGGTCTCCTGGCCCCATCAGACGCCCGGAGGCCCAGCAGCACCAAGGGACCAGTCCTGCCAAGGAGGAGCGAGGCATCCACAAGGCCCGAGCTGCCAGCCATACGGGTGAGCACAGCACGTTACACTCAGGGACGTGGGCTACAACACAGCTAAAAGCAGAATAGCCAAAGAGAATAGTGAGCATGGCAGGCCTACAACTCCACCTGGCCAGGAGGACTCTATGCTTGCTCCCAGACTGACCGGACTCTTATCTCTAGCCAGTACTCCAGTCCAGGCCTGTCTAATTGCCACCAGTAAAGACCCTGGGACTGCACTATACGGACTCTGTGGTTATTTCTGCACCGTGACACCCTGCACAACCACCATCATCCACACACATTGCCCTGAAGCTACACTCTTCCTGTGGGGAGTTATACCACCCTTGCTGCCAAACCATCAGCTTCAGAGGACTGTTCCGCAGCGGTGGCCTCATTAGCCACACTCCACAGGTGGCGTAGTTGAACATTATAAAGCTATACATAATCTACCCTTGGATTGACCACCTGGGTCACGGACCGGGTCACCGCCACGGTGACTACAACCCCCAGCATCTACAGGCCCGGCTCCGGGTACCCCATGGCCCAGGGGGCGAGTCACAAGCAAAATCCCTTAGAGAACCTCCTGTATCTCTCCCTGGAACGGGATGACATTGCCCCGACCTGCATAGGTTCCCCAGTGTCGGCTGGAATATCGTGAGAAACAGAATTCAACAATACAGGAAACTTTGCCTCATTCTGTCTAGCCCTCAATCTTCTATCCACACGGATAGTTAACTGCATGGCAACTTGCAGAGTATCAGGTGCAGCGAATGCAATGAGAAAATCTTTAACCCTTTCACTCAAGCCTGCCAGAGACTGAAACTTGAGTGCAGGGTCATTCCACCTGACCTCTGCAGACCATCGTCTGAACAGGGTGCAATAACTCTCAGCATCAAGAGAACCCGGATTGAGACATCTGAGCTCTGCCTCAGCTAATGCAACCCGATCAGGATCATCATATAGCAAACCCTTGGCATCAAAATATGCCTCCAGAGACCTCAGACAATGATCATCAGGAGACAAGGAAAGCTCTCAGATTTGAGGTTCCTTACGCAATAGAGACATAATAATTCCTACACACTGTAGTTCACTACCAGAAGATCTAGGTCTGAGTCGAAAATACAACAAACAAGCATTTTTAAATTAAAAAAAATCCTATCGTTTCCCCGAGAAACACTCAGGTAATCCTACCTTAGGTTCTTCATAGCATTCTGCAGGGTATTTACTCACATACTACTGAAGATCGGCAACCTCCAGAGTCAGCCCTTGCAAGTGTTGAGCAAGCTCCTGGATGGTACTCATACTGCAGAAAATCCAGGAAGAGGAGAGGAGAAGGAAAAAAACAACAACCCTTTTTTCTTTTTTAAACGTGGCTGGACATACTGTTATGTTCTGCAACTTAGAACTAAGGGATAGGAGGGAAAAGCTGTCCCTGCACTGAGACTAAGCTTTACCATACGCTGTGGTGGGTGCCCTATTCCTTATGGATAGCCCCACCGAAACTCCTGCACAGAACTCAAACGAAGACCTGTAGGAAAGGGAAAGTGTCCCTTAAAAGATCTAAGGACTGGGAGCAAAAGCAGGAGACTTCCTAACAGAAAAGTTAGTTGCAGAAATGAAAATTAAAGCAAACAAAACTGGTGGAACAAGAAGTCCCAGAATAACAATAGTCCAAAGCAAGAACTGAACCAGGCTACTTAGCCAAAGCACGAGCGTTACAACACTGATATCCAGCAGGGAATAGGGGCCAGGTGCTGGGTAATAAAGAGTGCAGAGATTACGTGACCAAGAAACCCAGCTCCAGAGGAAAAGACAAGAAGCCAGCAAACCACAACAAGATGGCCGATAGTAAAACAACAGAGATTCTAACACTATTCACTGAATAGGTCTGATGCCTACCAATCCAACTCATGTTTGTGACAATGAGACGTTCAATGAAGGCTGAGCAATGGGACTGTTTCAAGTTCCTTCTCCTAGTAATCTAACATTCTTCATACATCTGGAATACTTCTTTAATAGTGTTGAGCGAGCATGCTCGACACTGCTCGGTACTCGCCCGAGCATCACGCTACTCGGGATGTTGGGCGAGCACCGAGCATTTCCGGGTTACTCGGGTCTCTGCCCTGCATGTTTGGCGCTCTTTACAGAGCCAATGAACATGCAGGGATGGCCAGCCAGTCACTGTAATGCCGCAGCCATGTTGTTTGTGGGCATTACAGTGATTGGCTGGCCGCACAGCGTCACCTCGAGTAATGAAAACCGGGCGCCGCCATCTTGGACACAGTCGCTCCGGATCAGACAGTGTAGGGACAGCGCTGCTGATTTAGGGAGAGATATATCCTGCAAAATAGTTAGTGTAGGGTCTGTAAAGGCTGCCAGATCAAACAAACAGTCCTTCTCAGAACTAATATCCATCCCAGATATCAGTCAGGCAGGCAGTATAGGAAACGCAGTGGTTATACCAGCAAACGCTGCATTACAGTCCTGTGTGCTCCTGTTGCTGAAATTGCTGGTGCTGGACTTAGCTCCAGGTCTCGGGGGCCAGGAAAAATCCTTTTTTTTTTTCATCTAAATCCTCTTTTTTTTTCCTCCTTCACACTGTACCCGTCTTATTAACCTTTTGGTGTCCTCCCCCCCCAAAAAAAGTGTGTCTCTGATTTTTCAGACACAAATATATCTGTTGAAAATAGTGTGGTATAGGTCTGAGAAATAGAAGTGTGGTTTTGCAGTTCCATGGGCCATTTGTATCTAAAAAAAACAGTTTGAGTGTGTCGCTCACTGTTCAGCCGCAAATATATATATTTAAAAAAGTCTGGTATACACCAATAAATTATAACTGTGGTTTTGCTGTTCCACTGTAAAAAAATCTCTATTATCCTGCTTTTGGCATTTTTTGCCGTAAAAAAAAAAATAATAGTGTCTCTCTGATTTTTCTGTCACAAATATATCTGTTGAAAATAGTCTGGTGTAGGCCAGAGAGACAGAAGTGTGCTTTTGCTGTTCCACAGTAAAAAAATCTCTATTATCCTGCTTTTGGCATTTTTTGCCATAAAAAAAAATAACAGTGTCTCCCTGATTTTTCAGACACAAATATATCTGTTGAAAATAGTCTGGTGTAGGCCAGAGAGACAGAAGTGTGCTTTTGCTGTTCAATGGTAAAAAATCTCTATTATCCTGCTTTTGGCGTTTTTGCCGTAAAAAAAAAAATAATAGTGTCTCCCTGATTTTTCAGACACAAATATATCTGATGAAAATAGTCTGGTGTAGGCCCGAGAGATACAAGTGTGGTTTAGCAGTTCCACGGTTCAAACCTCTGCATTATCCTCTTTTGGGCCATTTGTATCTAAAAAAAACAGTTTGAGTGTGTCACTCACTGTTCAGCCGCAAATATATATATTTAAAAAAGTCTGGTATACACCAGTCAATTATATCTGTGGTTTTGCTGTTCCACGATAAAAAATCTCTATTATCCTGCTTTTGGCATTTTTTGCCGTAAAAATAAATAATAGTGTCTCCTGATTGTTCAGACACAAATATATCTGTTGAAAATAGTCTGGTGTAGGCCCGAGAAATACAAGTGTGGTTTTGCAGTTCCATGGGTCAAATCTCTGTATTATCCTGCTTTTGGCATTTTTTGCCATAAAAAATAAATAATAGTGTCTCCTGATTGTTCAGACACAAATATATCTGTTGAAAATAGTCTGGTGTAGGCCCGAGAAATACAAGTGTGGTTTTGCAGTTCCACGGTTCAAACCTCTGTATTATTCACTTTTGGGCCATTTGTATCTAAAAAAAACAGTTTGAGTGTGTCGCTCACTGTTCAGCCGTAAATATATATATTTAAAAAAGTCTGGTGTACACCAGTAAATTATAACTGTGGCTTTGCTGTTCCACGGTAAGAAATCTCTATTATTCAGCATTTGGTATTTTTTCCGTAAAGAAAAACAGTAATAGTTTCTCCCTGATTATTCAGATTGTTTATTACCCTTTTTCCATTGATAGTGCGAGTGTAAGCTATTTTACTTCCTTTACAATGGGCAAGCCCCGTGGCAAGGGACGTGGAATTGGACGTTCTGGTGATGGTGCGTGCAGAGGACGGGGACGTGGCCAAGGTGAAAATGTGCCACAACCAACAGCCACATCTTCTTGCTCCCACTTCTTGACCGAATTACTAAGGAAGCACAGAACAACACCAGTATTGCGAACTGATCAGTGTGAACAGGTTATTAATTGGATAGCAGATAATACTTCCAGTTACCTGGGCACCACCACCTCCAGCCTGTCTTCCTCACGGTCAACTCTCAGTAGCCATGAGTCTCGACCGCATACTCCTCCTCACCCTGATGCTCCTTCCTCCCACCATGCCGAGTGTTGTCAGACAGCAAGTGATCCCACACTTGGACACTCTGAAGAGCTGTTCACTGGTCCATTTCCAGATTTGTGCCCCTCGCCTGCTCCGCTTGAAATGGTGGAAGAGGAGTTCCCAAGTAGCGATGCCCAAATATTTGAACAGCCACGGCCACAGGAAGTCGACGCTGGCAATTTGTCACAAGAGGTGGACGATGACGAGACACAATTGCCAGGAAGTGAGGAGGAGGATCGTGGTGCGCAAGTGGAAGAGGAGGAGGTGGTGGATGATCTAGTAACTGACCCAACGTGGCAGGAGGACATGCAGAGTGAGGCCAGCAGCACACAGGGGGAGGGAGGCAGAGTACCCCAACAGGCAGGAAGAAGCAGTGTGGTAGCCACTAGAGATGAGCGTTGTTCTACTCGAACTGTTCGCCAATCTCAAATTCGAGCTGTTTTGGGCGGTGTTCGAGCCGTTCGGCGAACACGAACAATTTGAGAAAAATTCGGCTGTTCGAGGTTATGTTCGATAACTGTTCGTGCACCAAAATCATAACTGGATTTTTTCTCAGTAATGATGAAAATTAATGTTAATACGCAGTTTGAGTGTACAGCGGGGTGGGGGGAGGGGCAGGGGATGGATCTCTGCAGGAATAATGAAGATCTCCATTTTTTTTTCTCTTTCCCGCATTTACAGTGGGGAGGTGCAATCTGTCAGCCTATCAGCAGCGCACACACGGAGCGAAGTGCTTTTTTTCACACAAGCAAGGGCATGTGTCATTGGCAGTGTATGTCACATGTCCTTGCCCTATAAGACCAAGCCATTTTCCCCGTCGCCACCATTTTCTCACTGCTGCAGCTGCGTGTTAGACGGCACCGCTGTTGCTGTGTGCGCTATACCTTGTTAATTTCAAGCCAATTTTCGCACAAATATACAGATAGCTTGGGAGTAGGGAATAGTTGTGATTGCAGTCCTTTTAAGGACTAGGTTACAGCATTTCCTACGACTTTTATCAGGCAGGTCTGTGCTCTTAAATAGATAGGTTGTGGGAGTAAAGACTAATTGTAATTGGAGTCCTTTTCAGGACTAGGTTACATCAGTTCCTATCAGTTTTTGCCAGGCAGGTCTGTGCCAGTGCTGTGCAAGTTTTTTTCACAGCATTTGGCTGAATCTAGCAAAGCTAATCCTTTTTGGCCTATTGCAGAGTGTGTTAGTCAGTGGAGTAGCCTATCTGTGTTGCAAGATATACCACCTGTGTATAGAATACCAATTTTTTTACTGCACCTAGTGAAGTAAAATCTTTTGGGCATAGCATCATTCTATTAGTCCATCTATACTGACCTCCATCAGGTTGCAAACTGAATCTAATTTTTTTCTGCATCTAGCTCTGAAAAAATATTTGGCCTTCTAGCAGTGTGTGGGACTTGTTCTATTAGTCGACCTATACTGACCTCCATCAGGTTGCAAACTGAATATATTTTTTTCTGCATCTACCTCTGAAAAAATATTGGGCTTCTAGCTGTGTGTGGGACTTGTTGTATTAGTCCATCTATACTGACCTCCATCAGGTTGCAAACTGAATATATTTTTTTCTGCATCTACCTCTGAAAAAATATTGGGCTTCTAGCTGTGTGTCGGTCTTGTTCTATTAATCCATCTATACAGACCTCCATCAGGTTGCAAACTGAATATAATTTTTTTCTGCATCTAGCTCTGAAAAAATATTTGGCCTTCTAGTAGTGTGTGGGACTTTCTCTGTTAGTCCATCTATACTGACCTCCATCAGGTTGCAAACTGAAAATATTTTTTTCTGCATCTACCTCTGAAAAAATATTGGGCTTCTAGCTGTGTGTGGGTCTTGTTCTATTAATCCATCTATACTGACCTCCATCAGGTTGCAAACTGAATATAATTTTTTTCTGCATCTAGCTCTGAAAAAATATTTGGCCTTCTAGTAGTGTGTCGGACTTTCTCTATTAGTCCATCTATACTGACCTCCATCAGGTTGCAAATTAAAAATAATTTTTATCTGCATCTACAGTACCTCTGAAAAAATATTTGGGCTTCTAGCTGTGTGTGGGACTTGTGTATTAGTCCATCTATACTGACCTCCATCAGCTTGCAAACTGAATATATTTTTTTCTGCATCTACCTCTGAAAAAATATTGGGCTTCTAGCTGTGTGTGGGACTTGTTGTATTAGTCCATCTATACTGACCTCCATCAGGTTGCAAACTGAATATATTTTTTTCTGCATCTACCTCTGAAAAAATATTGGGCTTCTAGCTGTGTGTGGGTCTTGTTCTATTAATCCATCTATACAGACCTCCATCAGGTTGCAACCTGAATATAATTTTTTTCTGCATCTAGCTCTGAAAAAATATTTGGCCTTCTAGCAGTGTGTGGGACTTGTTCTATTAGTCCACCTATACTGACCTCCATCAGGTTGCAAATTCAAAATAATTTTTTGTATGCATCTAGCTCTGAAAAAATATTTGGCCTTCTAGCAGTGTGTGGGACTTTCTCTGTTAGTCCATCTATACTGACCTCCATCAGGTTGCAAATTAAAAATAATTTTTATCTGCATCTACAGTACCTCTGAAAAAATATTTGGGCTTCTAGCTGTGTGTGGGACTTGTTGTATTAGTCCATCTATACTGACCTCCATCAGGTTGCAAACTGAATATATTTTTTTCTGCATCTACCTCTGAAAAAATATTGGGCTTCTAGCTGTGTGTGGGACTTGTTCTATTAATCCATCTATACAGACCTCCATCAGGTTGCAAACTGAATATATTTTTTTCTGCATCTACCTCTGAAAAAACATTGGGCTTCTAGCTGTGTGTGGGACTTGTTGTATTAGTCCATCTATACTGACCTCCATCATGTTGCAAACTGAATATATTTTTTTCTGCATCTACGTCTGAAAAAATATTGGGCTTCTAGCTGTGTGTGGGACTTGTTGTATTAGTCCATCTATACTGACCTCCATCAGGTTGCAAATTGAATATAATTTTTTTCTGCATCTAACCCAGCCAATTGTTTTGGCCTAATACCACAGTTTGGCCACTCAGCTCTGCTCGGTTACCATCCATTGTTTTTTTGTGCAAACAACTCCAGAGTTGTGAATTAGTTAACCACCAAAATGAGTGGAAAAAGGCCTGCTGCTGGTGGAAAGGGGAATAGGCGTGTTGGGAAGGGGAAAAAAGGTTGTGTCCGTGGGGTAGGTGTTAAAGCAACAGTAACATCTGCAGAAGAAAGACCATCTTCCAGCCAAACTAAAATGTCTACTTCTTTTAGCGGACAATGTGATAAGATCCCTTTCTTACGGCCACGCCAATCGCTACAAATTCCAGATGAGGCACAAAAACAGCAGGTGCTTCAACGGATATCAAGTGCTCCTTTAAGTGGGCTCTCCTCCACATCAACTTCAACATCACAAATACTCCAGTCCTCAAAGGTGTCACCCAAATCGCACTTGCTTCCTCACAGCTCCCAAATCTCCAGCTGCCCGTCTGAGTATGAGGTAGAACAGATGGTTGAGTCTGCAGAGCTGTTTACTCATACTATAGCCTGGGAATCAGAGGTCGACTCCAGCGCTTCTGTGAATCCAGACGAGGAAATGATCTGCACTGATGCCCAGAATCTTTATGAGTCGGATCCAGGACCAGACGCAGAAGGTTCTGACCATAATGTAGACCCTCATTCCCAAACTGTAACTCCTGTTGGTGGAGACAATGAGGAAGACGATGATAAGACTCAAATACCTGATTGGAGCGACAACTTTAGTTTTTTGTCAGGGCAGGAACAGGTTGGCTCTGAGGACGACGGGTGTGATAACACACAGGGTGATGATGATGAGGTTGAAGATCCCACTTACTGTCAACCCACAGTCAGCCAAGAGATGAGGTCAGCAGAGGAGGTGGAGGAAGATGCTAGTGACGACGAGGTCAGGTTGCGCCTTCCTGGACAGAGACGTAGTACTGGAAGCACGTCAACAACTGCATCCTCAAACACAACTCTGCCTCTCACCACAAGTCGTGGTGGCTCTTCAGGTCGCATGGGTGCTAAGCCTTGCATAGCCTGGGCATTTTTTCAGATCGATAAAGATGACCCAACTCGTGTTATCTGTAACATTTGTCAGCAAAAGCTAAGTAGAGGCCAAAAAATACATAGTTTGAGTACTTCATGCATGAACCGGCACATGGACATGAAGCATAAGTTGCAGTGGGAAGCTCAGTGTGCTACAATGCGGCCTAGCCGGCCGGGCCAACCACCGTCTGCCATATCTTGTGCATCCGCGGCCTCTTCATCTTCTGTGACTGGGCGGACAGCAGTCACACCTGTTTTGGGGCGCAGACCTGCCACCTCTTTACCCGCAACAGCCAGCGTGATTGGCAGGTCATCATTTTCTTTGGAGGTGGTAACACCAGCTGGTGTTGAGCGCTATCCGACATCGATAGCACCACCTTTGGATCAAGGCAACCTAACATGTCCGCCTGCATCTTCCTCACAGACCGGCAGTTTGCCGGGGACACCCTTATCAACCCCGTCTAAGCACAATAGCCAGCCCTCGGTCCCTCAGATGTGGACAAGTAAAAGACCATTTCCTCCTAGCCATGAGAAAGCTAAGAGGTTGAATTTCACCATCTGCAAGCTCTTGGCTACAGAAATGCTGCCTTTCCGCCTGGTGGACACAGAGGATTTTCGAGACCTTATGTCCGTCGCAGTGCCCCAGTACCAGATGCCCAGTCGGCACTACTTCTCAAGAAAGGTGTGCCTGCGCTCCACCAGCATGTCGCACACAACATCACCGCTTCTTTGAGAAACTCTGTGTGTGACAGGGTGCATTTCACCACAGACACTTGGACGAGTAGGCATGGACAGGGGCGTTACATGTCGCTGACTGGGCACTGGGTAACTATGGTGACAGCAGGACAAGGGGCTGCTGTCCAAGTCTTGCCGTCCCCACGAGTTGTGCGTCAATCCTCTTTATGTCAAAGTTCCTCCATTGCTTCTGCCTCCTCAACCTCCTCTCGGTCTTCCACCTGCACCCAAAGCCTGTCTGGTCATGCCACAAGCTTTCTAACTGCGCAGAAGGGATCCTGCACACCTCCTTACTATGCTGGCAGTAGGGCTCAACGTCATCAGGCGGTTTTTACTTTGAAATGTCTGGGAAATGTGAGTCACACAGCTGAGGAGTTGTGGTCAGCTCTGGAGAACCAATTTCATGAATGGCTGTCTCCACTGGACCTGAATCCAGGGAAGGCCGTGTGCGACAATGCTGCAAACCTGGGTGCGGCCCTTCGCCGGGGCAATGTCACACACGTGCCTTGTATGGCTCACGTGTTGAACCTGGTTGTCCAGCAATTTTTAGCCCACTATTCCAGACTAGATGGCATTCTGCAGAGGGCACGGTCGCTGTGTGCTCACTTCCGCCGTTCGCATCCCGCAGCTCAGCGACTTACATCTCTACAGAAGTCGTTGGGCCTGCCACTTCACCGGCTAAAATGCGATGTGCCTACCTGGAGGAATTTAACTCTGCACATGTTGCAGCGACTGTGGCAGCACCGACAAGCCCTGGTGCAATACGTTCTGACGTATAGCCTGGGCCAACGAGATCCAGAGGTGGGGCAAATCACGCTGGAGGAGTGGTCTCAGATCAGGGACCTATGCACCCTTCTGCACAGTTTTGAAATGGCGACGAAGATGTTTAGTGCTGATGATGCCATTATCAGCATGACTATTCCGGTGATTTACATGCTGGAGCACATGTTAAACAGAATTCGGAGTCAGGTGGTGGCACAAGAGGAGGTGGAGGAAGTAGAGGAGGAGGAGTTGTATGCAGAAGGGCTAACATCTGCAAGGTCCAGACGGTCGGCAGCACCAAGGCGGCAGGCATGTGAGGGTGGGGGAGATGGTTTTACCAGGGCGCATGGTAGCAGCCAAACTAGTGAGGAAGGTGCAGGAGCCCAGGAAGAAGTGGAGGACGAACTGATGGAAGACTCATCAGATGAGGGAGACCTTGATCACATTTCTGTTGTGCGAGGTTGGGGGGAGAGGACAGAGGAAGGAAGCATGATTGTTACCTCGCCACCAACACAACAGGGACTTGGTGCTCCTGGATGCGCAACACACATGAGTGCCTTCTTGCTGCACTACCTGCAACATGACCCTCGAATTGTGAGAATTAGAAATAATCCTGACTACTGGGTTGCCACACTGTTAGATCCCCGGTACAAAAGTAAATTTGCCGAAATTATTCCTGCCATAGAAAGGGATGCACGCATGCAGGAGTATCAGCAGAAACTGTTGCAGAATCTTACATGTGCTTTTCCACAAAACACCAGTGGTGCACGTAGTGAATCTCACAGTTCCAACTTGCCAACCGTGGGACCGTCAAGTGTTCAGCACTCAAACCGTAACAGAACCACAGTATCTGCTGGTAACATCAATTTTGCGGAATCATTTCACCACTTTTTTAGCCCATCCTTTGCAAGGCCACAGGAGACAAGAAGTCTGACACATAGTCAATGCCTAGAGACGATGGTACAGGAGTATCTCCAAGTAAACATTGAAGCCACGACTGTGTCACTGGACCCTTGCTCTTTTTGGGCTTCCAATCTGGATAAATGGCCGGAGCTAGCCACTTACGCCTTGGAGATCTTGTCATGCCCCGCAGCCAGCGTTCTGTCTGAACGTGTGTTCAGCGCTGCTGGTGGTGTGCTGACAGAAAGCGCACGCGGCTCTCCACTGATAATGTAGACAGACTCACGTTCATAAAGATGAACAAATCATGGATCCGAAACGACTTTTCTACCCCTGTGTCATCCTGGGGAGAGTAAAAGCTTGATGATTGGTTAAAATCACCCTACCAACCGTTTTAAGCTTTCAAATTACTAATCATGTTTATCTGTATCTTGACTGGAAAATAATTTGGGCTTTGTAGCAGTGTGCAGCACTGATTCTATTAGGCCATCTATAATAAGCTCCACCAGATTTAAAATTAAAAATAATTTTTAGCTGCATCTAGCCCGGAAAATAATTTTGGGGCTCCGAGATGCGCAAGACACATAAGTGCCTTCTTGCTGCACTACCTGCAGCATGACCCTCATATTGTCAGAATTCGAAGTAATCATGACTACTGGGTTGCCACACTCTTAGATCCCCCAAACTTTTCGATCAACCTTTTCATTTTAATAAAGACCAAAAAAATGGTCATTTTTGAAATTATAAGCATTAGCAGGTTGTTAGAATCTGAAATCAAACAGTTTTCAACTCAAAACTTTATTCTAGGTGATGTTACATTGTCACATAGGACCCCTTGTTCGAAAGGAGCTTCTGAACTCTCTCGTCCATTGAATTTGTCAGGTTTTGGATGGTTTCTGCTTCAATTGTTTTGCATGAGGACAGAATACCCTCCCAGAGCTGTTGCTTAGATGTGAACTGCCTCCCGCCATCATAGACACTCCTTTTAATGATGCTCCAAAGGTTCTGAATGGGGTAGAGGTCAGGGGAGCATGGGGGTCACACCATAAATTTGTCCCCTTTTATGCCCATATCAGCCAGAGATGCAGATGTTTTATGTGCAGCATGAGATGGTGCATTATCATGCAGAAAAATGATCTTGCTGTGAAATACATGGTTCTTCTTCTTGAACCATGGCAGGAAGTGCTGTTTGAGAAAATCCACATACATTATGGAGTTCATCTTTAGCGCCTTCAGGGATCCTAAAGGGGCCGACAATCTCTCTCCCCATGATTCCAGCCCAAAACATTACTCCACCTCCTCCTTGTTGGCGCTGTAGCCGTGTTTGCGTGGGGTGTCCATCAACCAGCCATCCTCCACTCCATCCATCTGGACCATCGAGCGCTGCACGGCACTCATCCGTGAACAAAACAGTTTTGAAATCAGTCTTCATGTAATGTTTGGCCCACTGGAGCCGTTTCTGCTTGTGTGAAGTGGATAGAGGAGGTCGACAGGATGGCGTATGCACAGCTGCAAACCTCTGAAGGACCCTGCATCTTGTTGTTCGGGGGACGTTGGAGGCACAAGCAGCTTCAAAAACTTGTCTGCTGCTATGACAAGGCTTTTTTGCCGCTGCTCTTTCAACCTGACGTAATTGCCTGTAGGAAAGAGTCCTCAATTTGCCCTTATCAGCACGCACACGTGTGTACTGTGAATCAGCTACATACTTCTTGATTGCCAAGACACTTCATCCTGATCATCGCACAATGTTGATTGTAGTCATGCCTTGACCTAAACACTCCACAATTTGTTGCTTCTCAGCAGCCGACACATCCTTTTTCTTTCCCATTTTGGCAGAAAATGTAGGCTGCTTAATAATGTGAGAGAGCCTTCTTAAGTAGTCTTGCCTTTCATTGGACACACCTGCCAAACTAATTAGCACAGGTGTCTGCAATTGCTTACAGTGATATAAAGAGCCCTGACACACATCACCATCAATGAGTTTAACTGACAAACAAACAAATTCTTCCCTTATCACTCCTAAACACTTTTTGCATAATAATTTGGAACACAGTGTACATGTGCTTTTCCACAAAACACCAGTGGTTCACGTAGTGAATCTTAGAGTTCTAACTTGCCAACCGTGGTCTGTATGGAATTGTTCAATAAAGGGCCCAAAATTAAGATAACATAGATGGGAGAGGTCTCTATGAATAGGAATTCCTAAGTATTTGATACCCTGTGAGGGCCAGGCAATGGGAAAGTTGGACTGGATGGAATCCTATATGGATTTGGGGAGGGAGACATCGAGGGCCTCAGACTTCGCTGCATTGATTTTAAAATTTTACCATGTAACAAAGTGATCTATTTCAGCCATAACAGCAGGGATGGATATATGTGATTGAGTGATATATACTAGGACATCATCAGCAAATAGAGAGCACTTGTACTCGGTGCCTCCCACCTCAATCCACCTAATATTGGGGTTATGGCGAATTGATGAGAGCAGGTGCTCCGTCACTAAGCTTTATAAGAGAGGGGACAGAGGACATCCCTGCCTTGTCCCATTGGTGATTGTGAAAGGTGATGAAAATGTTCTGACGCACCCCCTGGGCCTTGGGACACCCGGAGCCGGACCCTTTTTGGTGGATGCTGGTGGTTGTAGTCTTCGTGGCGGCGACCCGGTTCCGTGGCTCAGGGCGGTCAAACCAGTGGCGGAACTATTTATGTGGTTTTGATGTTTAAATGTCCCACTACGCCACCCGTGGATTGCGGTCAGAGTGAACCGCCGCTACAGGGCACACCGCTGAGGCTGGTGTTGTGGGTGCAGCAGAGCGTAGCATAACTCCCCACGGGAGGAGTATAGCCTCAGGGCAGTGTATGCGGAGGATGGGGGTGATGGTGCAGGGCAGCAGCAGTAACGACACGGAGTCAGTGATGCAGTCCAGGGCCTTTACTCACAGTTCTTATTATCCAGACCACGTCTGCAGGTAACGGCTGCCCACGTCGTACTGTGCTCACCAGGTGAGGGGCTCAGAGAACTCCCAGATAACTTTGGAGCACTTCACAGGACCCCCTTTGTGTGTCCTTTGTCTGGCCTTTCTTACCAACACTTCTGTCCGGCTGCCTCGGGCCTCCTCTTGGTAAACTTGGCTCCAGTTTCCCTGACCCAATGTGGTGCCTTCCTAGCGGGTGTAGCGAGGGGCTGCGCCACATAAAATGTCAGAGCCTCCGGTTTCTAGCTGAGGGTCGTTTCCTGCCTCCACTAGTTCGGGGACCGGTCTCCCCCTTTGGCCTGACCCCTCCACGCAGGTGGATTCGGGCATGCGGTGGCGACTCGCCCGTCCGCACCCCTGGGATCCCTTCATTCCTCGTTCCTGGAGCCTTCTCCACTCCTCTTCCTTCCTTCTCCCTCTTCCAGGCCTGGGCCTCTGTTACTAGGCCCGCCTCCGGAGCAGAGCTCATGCAGAGCCCCTGCTCCCTGCCACTTCTGCTCAGACTTCTCTGCACTGAACTAAGATGGTGCCCACCTTTTATACTCCCTTCTCAATGCACCCAGGAACTGCTTCCTCCCTGCTCCTGCACTACAGGGTTCCCCTTCCTCAGTGTTCCCTCCCCCCACTCCAGCCAGGGACAGGGACTGTCGTGCCCATCACAGGGGCATATTGGTCGCCCTGCCCCACGGCAATGTGGTGTAATGCATGCAGGTGTCGAGTCCTGATCCACACTCCATCCTTACCTGAGAGTGAGATATCACACCTCTGGGTGAGGTGCAATACGTCTGTAGCAACCGAGCCCTCAGGGTGCTACAGTTCCATTTATCTTCAGCCTAGGTGACGTATTGCGATACAGGGCCGTGATTTTGGCTATAAAAGGGTCCCCTAGACCCCTACCCCAAGCTTTTTAAGAGAATCATATATGGCGTGCCAGGAGACTCTATGGAATGCTTTCTCAGCATCCAACGAGAGTATCTAATTGCAAATTTTTAACTGCATCTAGCCCAGGAAATACTTTGTGCCTAGTAGCAGTGTCTGCTAGTCAGCGGATTATCCCGGCTGTTAAGCAAGCTACACCACCTGTAGCTTAGACACTTAATTTTTTCAAAGGAAATGCTTCGGGACCATGGGATACTTAGTGAAGAGCATCAGGAGGCACCCCAAGGCATAGGTGCTGGGACTGGCAGTAGGATGCCTTGCGGTGGACAGCCGAGCTCGATCCTTATAAAAGCTTTTTAACTGCAGCAGCTTTAGTGGACGCTACTGGAGCTGGAATTACCGCGGCTGCTGGCATGAGACTTGCCCTCCAATAGATCCTTGTAAATGGATTTAAAGTGTATTCAATCAAATTAGAGAGACAATTTAAATTAAAAAGCTTAGAGCTGCCTCCACCACAGGGGGGCTCGCTCGACCCACCAGCGGACAGGCACCAGTATTGGGAGAGGGGGGCTGGCCGTCAGGGTTCACCGCGGCTCTGGCACAAACCCGGCGACACGGAGGTGGCACGGGCAGGAGCGGACTGGCCGTGTCGGCTTCTCACTTTTTGGATTTTAGAAGGGCATGACATGCCTATATCTGTGTCTCCCCCTCCTTTTACTCCTCCACCTCTTTTATTTTCGCATGACTATATGTACTTGTCACTTTTCCATGTGTTAGTTATGTCTTCTGAGCAGTTTGTCAGCTTTTGGACACCTTTGAAGGTGTTTTCTATGTGTTTCTATGTGTTTTTGTTTGCCTGCCATTGGTTTTAACGGTGTTCGAAGGTGTTCGACGAACAGTTCGACGAACAGTTCGGCGAACACACGGGTGTTCAACGAACCGAACCGAACTCGAACACTACGGGGGTAGCTCAACACTAGTAGCCACAGACAGAAGGCGGACAACCGTTCCCCGTAACACCAACACGAGGGACGTTGCCAGTACAAGCGGTAGGTCTTTCAGAGTCTGGAATTTTTTTAAAGACTCTGCTGATAACCCCAAAAAGGCCATTTGTACCACCTGCCATGCCAGCATCTGCAGGGGTGACAAAACTACCAGCCTGACCACCACCAGCATGATCAGGCACATGGCAGCAAAGCACCCGACTTTGTGGGGCGAACCCCAGGGTCCACGACCAGTGTCAGCGGGTGTCACCATTGCTTCTTCCACTGTTGTGCATGCAATAGAACCCCCTGTTGTGTGTGCAAGGCAATCCCCTGTCCATACTGCATGCAAAGATGCCCCCTCCTCTCAGTCTTCACTTGTTATGGCAGCTTCTCAAGAAACAGCATCAACGTTCACGTCCATGTCCCACCGCAGCCTTCAATTGTCCATATCCCAGACCTTTGAACGAAAGCGGAAATACGCAGTTAACGCCCCACATGCCACAGTCCTAAATTCGCACATTTCATGACTGCTTGCGTTGGAAATGCTTCCGCAACCTTATGGCGGTGGCCGTCCTCCGGTACTTGGTCCCCAGCCGACACTATTTTGCCCGGTGTGCCATCCCCGCACTACACAAGCACGTGGCCCAAAACATCTTCCGTGCCCTCAACAACGCAGTTACTGGGAGAGTCCACTTGACAATGGACACGTGGACAAGTGCTTGTGGCCAGGGACGGTACATCTCCCTGACGGCACACTGGGTAAACATAGTGGAAGCCGGTACGCAGTCGGACCTTGGGACAGAACACATCCTCCCCACACCGAGGATTGCGGGCCCTATGTCAGTCAGAGTTGCCCCCACAGTGTACAGCTCCTGCGCATCCTCCTCCTCCTCCTCCTCATGTTCAGCCTCCATCTCAGATATCAACACATCAGTTACAAGCTGGAAGCACTGCAGTCCTGCCTCAGCCAAGCGGCAACAGGCTGTGCTGAAACTCCTAAGCTTAGGTGAGAAACCTCACACTGCTTGTGAGTTATGGACAGCTGTGAAAGAGCAGGCAGATCTGTGGCTGAGACCGCTGAACCTACATCCAGGCATGGTCGTGTGTGACAATGGCCGTAACCTGGTGGCGGCTCTGAGGCGAGGCGAGATCACACACGTACCATGCATGGCTCATGTGCTTAACCTCGTGGTTCAGCGGTTTCTTAAATCGTACCCTGAGTTGCCTGATCTGCTCGTCAAAGTACGCCGCCTGTCAGCTCATTTTCGCAAGTCGGCTACAGCTTCCGCCGCCCTTGCTGTGTTGCATCAGTGTTTGCAGCTTCCGTCACACTGACTGGTGTGTGATGTCCCCACACGTTGGAACTCTACCCTCCACATGTTGCAAAGGAATTGTGAGCAGAAGAGAGCAGTTGTGAAGTACCAGCTGCAACAAGGCCGTCGATATTCAGGTCAGACTCCACACATAAGACCTCAGGACTGGACCTGGATGTCTGACATCTGTACCATCTTGACAAACTTTGAGTAGCCAACCAGATGGTGAGTGGCGATGACGCCATCATTAGCATCAGCATTCCACTTGTTTGTCTTTTGCAATGCTCTCTGCAGAGAATTAAAGAGGAGGCATTCCAGTCAGAGTATGATGAGATGGATCAAGAAGCCATAGCGGTCAATTACACACAGCCCAGCCTCATCTCATCCCAAGGTGCATTGGGGGACAACGAGGGAGAGGAGGAGGAGAAGGAGGAGTAAGAACAGGAGCTTGTATCATGCGCTGTAGACGGTAGTACCTGTTCAACTGTCATACCGTTGGTTCAGCGTGGGTGGCCTGAGGACAGGGGGGAGGAGGAGGAGAGCATGGTCAGTCATCATCTTGGTGAGGACACGGAAGTCTTGCCCATTACCAGTCTGGCACCCATGGCTGACTTTATGTTACGCTGCCTTAACCGTGACCCTCGCGTTGTCAAAATGTTGGGTGACAGTCATTACTGGTTGGTGACACTTTTAGAACCCCGCTACAAGGAGAACTTTCACTCTCTTATTCCTGAGGTGGAGAGGTCTACAAAAATGGGGCAGTACCAGAAGGCCCTTGCTGCAGAACTGTTAAAAAAGTTCCCATCTGAACACGCTAACGGCAGAGGTCACAGTTCATTGCCCAACCAAGGCGTACAAGCGAGAGAGAGGCAACTCCAATCCAGCAGAGGCAGGGGAACACTGTCAACGTTCTTGGACAGCTTTCTGGGACCCACCCAGCTTACAGGCCCTGAGGCGCTCGGTACTCTCACAAGGAGTGGAAAGTTTCAAAAGATGGTGAGGGAGTACCTTGCCGCTCGTACCAGCATCCTCTGTGATTCCCCTGTGCCTTTTAATTATTGGGTATCCAAGCTGGACACTTGGAATGAACTCGCTCTGTACGCCTTGTAGGTCCTTGCCTGCCCTGCCACTAGCGTTTTATCGGAGCGTGTTTTTAGTGCCGCTGGGGGAATTATAACTGATAAGCACACTCGCCTGTCAACTGACAATGCTGACAAGCTGACCCTTATCAAAATGAACAAGGGCTGGATTGGGCCAGACTTCTCATCAACACCAAATGACAGCAGAGTAACATAAAGTCACTTCCTTATTTCGGCTGTTTTATATTCTTCTCCTAATCCTCAGCCTCCTCCACCACTATACCACCAGGGTGACCGTGGTCCGTGTTGCCATTATTGAAAGTTCCTCCGTCCTTATTTTTGGTAGCTTTTGCTTGGAAGGCATAAGCAAAGATTGTGGAAGACCCACTCCCCAATAATGGGAATAATATTTTTAAGATGCTGTACTGTATGGCTCTTGTTTAGGGGCATTGCAAGTTCCTCCGTCCTAATTTTTGGCAGCTTTTGCTTGGAAGGCTTAAGCAAATACTATGGGAGACCCACTCCCCAATCATGGGAATAATGTTTGTAATATGCTGTACTGCATGGCTCTTGTAAGGGGCATTGCAAGTTCCTCCATCCTAATTTTTGGCAGCTTTTGCTTGGAAGGCATAAGCAAACACTATGGGAGACCCACTCCCCAATCATGGGAATAATGTTTGTAATATGCTGTACTGCATGGCTCTTGTAAGGGGCATTGCAAGTTCCTCCGTCCTAATTTTTGGAAGCTTTTGCTTGGAAGGCATAAGCAAATACTATGGGAGACCCACTCCCCAATCATGGGAATAATGTTTGTAATATGCTGTACTGCATGGCTCTTGTAAGGGGCATTGCAAGTTCCTCCATCCTAATTTTTGGCAGCTTTTGCTTGGAAGGCATAAGCAAAGACTATGGGAGACACACTCCCCAATAATGGGAATAATGTTTGTAATATGCTGTACTGTATGGCTCTTGTAAGGGGCATTAAAACCGACTTGTTAAGCTATTGCGACCTCCACCACTTTTCCGAGGGGCATTAAAACCATCTTGTTAAGCTACTGGGACCTCCACATCTCTTCTGAGGGGCATTAAAAGCGTCTTGTTAAGCTACTGGGACCTCCATGTCTCTTCTGAGGGGCATTAAAAGCGTCTTGTTAAGCTACTGGGACCTCCACCACTTTTCCGAGGGGCATTAAAAGTGTCTTGTTAAGCTACTGGGACCTCCACGTCTCTTCTGAGGGGCATTAAAAGCGTCTTGTTAAGCTACTGCGACCTCCACGTCTCTTCTGAGGGGCATTAAAAGCGTCTTGTAAAGCTACTGGGACCTCCACGTCTCTTCTGAGGGGCATTAAAAGCGTATTGTTAAGCTACTGGGACCTCCACGTCTCTTCTGAGGGGCATTAAAAGCATCTTGTTAAGCTACTGGGACCTCCACTACTTTTCCGAGGGGCATTAAACGCATCTTGTTAAGCTACTGGGACCTCCACGTCTCTTCTGAGGGGCATTAAAAGCGTCTTGTTAAGCTACTGGGACCTCCACATCTCTTCTGAGGGGCATTAAAAGCGTCTTGCTAAGCTACTGGGATCTCCACCACTTTTCCGAGGGGCATTAAAAGCGTCTTGTTAAGCTACTGGGACCTCCACGTCTCTCCTGAGGGGCATTAAAAGCGTCTTGTTAAGCTACTGGGACCTCCACGTCTCTTCTGAGGGGCATTAAAAGCGTCTTGTTAAACCACTCTGAACTCCACAGCTCTTCCAAGGGGCATTTAAATGTTGTTTTTAATTAACTCTAACCTCCATGACTCTTCGAACGGGCATTGCATTTCCTGATAATTTTTGGCAGCTTTTGCTTGGAAGGCATAAGCAAAGACTGTGGGAGACCCACTCCTCAATAATGGGAATAATGTTTGTAATATGCTGTACTGCATGGCTCTTGTAAGGTGCATTGCAAGTTCCTCCGTCCTAATTTTTGGCAGCTTTTGCTTGGAAGGCATAAGCAAATACTATGGGAGACCCACTCCCCAATCATGGGAATAATGTTTGTAATATGCTGTACTGCTTGGCTCTTTTAAGGGGCATTGCAAGTTCCTCCATCTTAATTTTTGGCAGCTTTTGCTTGGAAGGCATAAGCAAAGACTATGGGAGACACACTCCCCAATAATGGTAATAATGTTTGTAATATGCTGTACTGCATGGCTCTTGTAAGGTGCATTGCAAGTTCCTCCGTCCTATTTTTTGGCAGCTTTTGCTTGGAAGGCATAAGCAAATACTATGGGAGACCCACTCCCCAATCATGGGAATAATGTTTGTAATATGCTGTACTACATGGCTCTTGTAAGGGGCATTGCAAGTTCCTTCGTCCTAATTTTTGGCAGCTTTTGTTTGGAAGGCATAAGCAAAGACTATGGGAGACACACTCCCCAATAATGGGAATAATGTTTGCAATATGCTGTACTGTATGGCTCTTGTAAGGGGCATTATAAGCGTCTTGTTAAGCTACTGCGACCTCCACCACTTTTCCGAAGGGCTTTAAAACTAGAGATGAGCGTTGTTCGATTCGAACTGTTCGCCAACCTCAAATTTGAGCTGTTTTGGGAGGTTTTCGAGCCGTTCGGCGAACACGAACGATTTGAAAAAAATTCGGCTGTTCGAGGTTATGTTCGATAACTGTTCGTGCACCAAAATCATAACTGGATTTTTTCTCAGTAATGATGAAAATTAATGTTAATACGCAGTTTGAGTGTACAGCGGGGCGGGTGGAGGGGCAGGGGATGGATCTCTGCAGGAATAATGAAGATCTCTATTTTTTTTTCTCTTTCCCGCATTTACAGTGGGGAGGTGCAATCTGTCAGCCTATCAGCAGCGCACACACGGAGCGAAGTGCTTTTTTTCACACAAGCAAGGGCATGTGTCATTGGCAGTGTATGTCACATGTCCTTGCCCTATAAGACCCAGCCATTTTCCCCGTCGCCACCATTTTCTCACTGCTGCAGCTGCGTGTTAAACGGCACCGCTGTTGCTGTGTGCGCTATACCTTGTTAATTTCAAGACAATTTTCGCACAAATCTACAGATAGCTTGGGAGTAGGGAATAGTTGTGATTGCAGTCCTTTTAAGGACTAGGTTACAGCATTTCCTGCGACTTTTATCAGGCAGGTCTGTGCTCTTAAATAGATAGGTTGGGATTAAAGAATAATTGTAATTGCAGTCCTTTTCAGGACTAAGTTACATCAGTTCCTATCAGTTTTTGCCAGGCAGGTCTGTGCCAGTGCTGTGCAAGTTTTTTTCACAGAATTTGGCTAATCTAGCAAGGCTAATCCTTTTTGGCCTATTTCAGAGTGTGTTAGTCAGTGGAGTAGCCTATCTGTGTTGCAAGCTACACCACCTGTGTATAGATTACCATTTTTATTTCTGCACCTAGTGAGGTAAAACCTTTTGGGCATAGCATCATTCTATTAGTCCATCTATACTGACCTCCATCAGGTTGCAAATTCAATATAATTTTTTTCTGCATCAAGCTCTGAAAAAATATTTGGGCTTCTAGCAGTGTGTGGGACTTGGTCTATTAGCACATCTATACTGACCTCCATCAGGTTGCAAATTGAATATAATTTTTTTCTGCATCTAGCTCTGAAAAAATATTTGGGCTTCTAGCAGTGTGTGGGACTTGTTCTATTAGTCCATCTATACTGACATCCATCAGGTTGCAAATTGAATATAATTTTTTTCTTCATCTAGCTCTGAAAAAATATTTGGGCCTCTAGCAGTGTGTGGGACTTGGTCTATTAGTCCATCTATACTGACCTCCATCAGGTTGAAAATTAAAAGTAATTTTTTTCTTCATCTAGCTCTGAAAAAATATTTGGGCTTCTAGCAGTGTGTGGGACTTGCTCTATTAGTCCATCTATACTGACCTCCATCAGGTTGCAAATTGAATATAATTTTTCTCTGCATCTAGCTCTGAAAAAATATTTGGGCTTCTAGCAGTGTGTGGGACTTGGTCTATTAGTCCATCTATACTGACCTCCATCAGGTTGCAAATTAAAAATAATTTTTTTCTTCATCTAGCTCTGAAAAAATATTTGGGCTTCTAGCAGTGTGTGGGACTTGTTCTATTAGTCCATCTATACTGACCTCCATCAGGTTGCAAATTGAATATAATTTTTTTCTGCATCTAGCTCTGAAAAAATATTTGGGCTTCTGGCAGTGTGTGGGACTTGGTCTATTAGTCCATCTATACTGACCTCCATCAGGTTGCAAATTGAATATAATTTTCTTCTGCATCTAACTCAGCCAATAGTTTTGGCCTAATACCACAGTTTGGCCACTCAGCTCTGCTCGGTTCCCATCCATGGTTTTTTTGTGCAAACAACTCCAGAGTTGTGAATTAGTTAACCACCAAAATGAGTGGAAAAAGGCCTGCTGCTGGTGGAAAGGGGAATAGGTTTGTTGGGAAGGGGAAAAAAGGTTGTGTCCGTAGGGTAGGTGTTAAAGCAACAGTAACATCTGCAGAAGAAAGACCATCTTCCAGCCAAACTAAAATGTCTACTTCTTTTAGCGGACAATGTGATAAGATCCCTTTCTTACAGCCACGCCAATCGCTACAAATTTCAGATGAGGCACAAAAGCAGCAGGTGCTTCAATGGATATCAAGTGCTCCTTTAAGTGGGCTCTCCTCCACATCAACTTCAACATCACAAATACTCCAGTCCTCAAAGGTGTCACCATAATCGCACTTGCTTACTCACAGCTCCCAAATCTCCAGCTGAGTATGAGGTAGAACAGATGGTTGAGTCTGCAGAGCTGTTTACTCATACTATAGCCTGGGAATCAGAGGTCAGCTCCAGCGCTTCTGTGAATCCAGATGAGGAAATGATCTACACTGATGCCCAGAATCTTTATGAGTCGGATCCAGGACCAGACGCTGAAGGTTCTGACCATAATGTAGACCCTCATTCCCAAACTGTAACTCCTGTTGGTGGAGACAATGAGGAAGACGATGATGAGACTCAAATACCTGATTGGAGCGACATCTTTAGTTTTTTGTCAGGGCAGGAACAGGTTGGCTTTGAGGACGACGGGTGTGTTAACGCACAGGGTGATGATGATGAGGTTGGAGATCCCACTTACTGTCAACCCGCAGTCAGCCAAGAGATGAGGTCAGGTTGCGCCTTCCTGGACAGAGACGTAGCACTGGAAGCACGTCAACAACTGCATCCTCAAACACAACTCTGCCTCTCACCACAAGTCGTGGTGGGTCTTCAGGTCGCATTGGTGCTAAGTCTTGCATAGCCTGGGCATTTTTTCAGATCAATAAAGATAACCCAACTCGTGTTATCTGTAACATTTGTCAGCAAAAGCTAAGTAGAGGCCAAAAAATACATAGTTTGAGTACTTCATGCATGAACCGGCACATGGACATGAAGCATAAGTTGCATCCGCGGCCTCTTCGTCCTCTGTGACTGGGGGGACAGCAGTCACACCTGTTTTGGGACGGAGACCTGCCACCTTTTTACCCGCAACAGCCAGCGTGATTGGCAGGTCATCATTTTCTTTGGAGGTGGTAACACCAGTTGGTGTTGAGCGCTGTCCGACATCGATAGCACCACCTTTGGATCAAGGCAACCTAACATGTCCGCCTGCATCTTCCTCACAGACCGGCAGTTTGCCGGGGACACCCTTATCAACCCCGTCTAAGCACAATAGCCAGCCCTCGGTCCCTCAGATGTGGACAAGTAAAAGACCATTTCCTCCTAGCCATGAGAAAGCTAAGAGGTTGAATTTCACCATCTGCAAGCTCTTGGCTACAGAAATGCTGCCTTTCGGCATGGTGGACACAGAGGATTTTCGAGACCTTATGTCCGTCGCAGTGCCCCAGTACCAGATGCCCAGTCGGCACTACTTCTAAAAGAAAGGTGTGCCTGCGCTCCACCAGCATGTCGCACACAACATCACTGCTTCTTTGAGAAACTCTGTGTGTGGCAGGGTGCATTTCACCACAGACACTTGGACGAGTAGGCATGGACAGGGGCATTACATGTCGCTGACTGGGCACTGGGTAACTATGGTGACAGCAGGACAAGGGGCTGCTGTCCAAGTCTTGCCGTCCCCATGAGCTGTGCGTCAATCCTCTTTATGTCAAAGTTCCTCCACTGCTTCTGCCTCCTCAACCTCCTCTCGGTCTTCCACCTGCACCCAAAGCCTGTCTGGTCATGCCACAAGCTTTCTAACTGCGCAGAAGGGATCCTGCACACCTCCTTACTATGCTGGCAGTAGGGCTCAACGTCATCAGGCGGTTTTTACTTTGAAATGTCTGGGAAATGTGAGTCACACAGCTGAGGAGTTGTGGTCAGCTCTGGAGAACCAATTTCATGAATGGTTGTCTCCACTGGACCTGAAACCAGGGAAGGCCGTGTGCGACAATGCTGCAAACCTTGGTGCGGCCCTTCGCCAGGGCAATGTCACACACGTGCCTTGTATGGCTCACGTGTTGAACCTGGTTGTCTAGCAATGTTTAGCCCACTATCCCAGACTAGATGGCCTTCTGCAGAGGGCACGGTCGCTGTGTGCTCACTTCCGCCGTTCGCATCCCGCAGCTCAGCGACTTACATCTCTACAGAAGTCGTTGGGCCTGCCACTTCACCGGCTAAAATGCGATGTGCCTACCCGGTGGAATTCAACTCTGCACATGTTGCAGCGACTGTGGCAGCACCGACAAGCCCTGGTGCAATACGTTCTGACGTATAGCCTGGGCCAACGAGATCCAGAGGTGGGGCAAATCACGCTGGAGGAGTGGTCTCAGATCAGGGACCTATGCACCCTTCTGCACAGTTTTGAAATGGCGACGAAGATGTTTAGTGCTGACGATGCCATTATCAGCATGACTATTCCGGTGATTTACATGCTGGAGCACATGTTAAACAGAATTTGGAGTCAGGTGGTGGCACAAGAGGAGGTGGAGGAAGTAGAGGAGGAGGAGTTGTATGCGGAAGGGCTAACATCTTCAAGGTCCAGACGGTCAGCAGCACCAAGGCGGCAGGCATGTGAGGGTGGGGGAGATGGTTTTACCAGGGCACAATGTAGCAGCCAAACTAGTGAGGAAGGTGCAGGAGCCCAGGAAGAAGTGGAGGACGAACTTATGGAAGACTCATCAGATGAGGGAGACCTTGATCACATTTCTGTTGTGCGAGGTTGGGGGGAGAGGACAGAGGAAGGAAGCATGATTGTTACCTCGCCACCAACACAACAGGGACTTGGTGCTCCTGGATGCGCAAGACACATGAGTGCCTTCTTGCTGCACTACCTGCAACATGACCCTCGAATTGTGAGAATTAGAAATAATCCTGACTACTGGGTTGCCACACTGTTAGATCCCCGGTACAAAAGTAAATTTGCAGAAATTATTCCTGCCATAGAAAGGGATGCACGCATGCAGGAGTATCAGCAGAGACTGTTGCAGAATCTTACATGTGCTTTTCCACAAAACACCAGTGGTGCACGTAGTGAATCTCTCAGTTCCAACTTGCCAACCGTGGGACCGTCGAGTGTTCAGCACTCAAACCGTAACAGAAACACAGTATCTGCTGGTAATATCAATTTTGCGGAATCATTTCACCACTTTTTTAGCCCATCATTTGCAAGGCCACAGGAGACAAGAAGTCTGACACATAGTCAACGCCTAGAGACGATGGTACAGGAGTATCTCCAAGTAAACATTGAAGCCATGACTGTGTCACTGGACCCTTGCTCTTTTTGGGCTTCCAATCTGGATAAATGGCCGGAGCAAGCCACTTACGCCTTGAAGATCTTGTCATGCCCCGCAGCCAGCGTTCTGTCTGAACGTGTGTTCAGCGCTGCTGGTGGTGTGCTGACAGATAGAGATGAGCGGTGTTCGACTAGAACTGTTCGCCAATCTCAAATTCGAGCTGTTTTGGGCGGTGTTCGAGTTGTTCGACGAACCCGAACGATTTGCAAAAAATTCGGCTGTTCGAGGTTATGTTCGATAACTGTTCGTGCACCAAAAGCGTGTCCTGCATGTCTGGCGCTATTTTGAGCACCAATCATGCAGGGATTGCCTGCCACTCACTGTAATGCCACAGCCATGGTGGTTGTGGCATTACAGTGATTGCCCAAATCGATGGGAACAGTGCCAACAGTGAAACTTGAAAAGCGGCAATTCAGCAGCGGCATAGACCGGTACCCGACAATTTAGAGCAGAAAGAATAGAGCATCACACATAGATTAGATAGATAGAAACAAGTCAGCCTAATATATACGAAGTACAGTGACAGTGTTGCTTACTGTACTTGTCATTTAGTGTAAAGGATTTATCAAAAAAAATAATAGCGTTTTCATGCACCGTCTCTTTAAAAAAGCCGGCCGGCAATTCAGCAGCGGTACCCGACAATTTAGAATAGAAAGAATAGAGAATCACACATAGATTAGATAGATAGAAACATGTCAGTCACATATATGAAGTACAGTGACAGTGTTGCTTACTGTACTTGTCATTTAGTGTAAAGGATTTATTAAAAAAAATAATAGTGTTTTCATGCACTGTCTCTTTAAAAAAGCCGGCCGGCAATTCAGCAGCGGTACCCGACAATTTAGAATAGAAGGAATAGAGAATCACACATAGATTAGATAGATAGAAACATGTCAGTCACATATATATGAAGTACAGTGACAGTGTTGCTTACTGTACTTGTCATTTAGTGTTAAAATAAAGGATTTATTTAAAAAAAAAATAGCGTGGGGGTCCCCATAATTTTAGGCTCTAGCGGAGGTTAAGCAGACGGCTGGGGCAGATGTTTGAAGCCTAGGAGGGGGGTAATACCCATGGAGCTTTCCAGGCTACTAATATCAGCCCCCAGCTGAATACCTAGCCTTTACTAGCTATTAAAATGGGGGACCCCCCCAAAAAAAATTATGTGGGGTCCCCCCTATTTTAATAGCTAGCAAAGGCTAGGCAGACAGCTGGGGGCTGATATTAATAGCCCAGGAAGGGTGCCATGAATATTGGCCCCCTCCCAGGCTAGAAACACCAGCCGTCAGCCGCCCCAGAACTGGCGCATCCATAGGATGTGCTAATTCTGGCACTTAGCCTCGCTCTTCCCACTGCCCTGTAGCGGTGGCAGTGGGGTAATAGGGCTGGGGTTGATGTCAGCTTATAATGCCAGCTGACATCAAGCCCAGGTTAGTAATGGAGAGGCGTCTATAAGACACCCCCATTACTAATCCCATAGTCAAAGTTAAAAGAAAACACAAACACCCAGAATAAACTCCTTTAATTGAAATAAAGACACATTCCTTTATTGTTCTAAATTAAACCATACTTACCACCACGCCCATTCCAGCTGAAGCCAACGATCTCCTGCAATAAAAGTAAAATAATAAAGCAACATCATCCTTACCTTTCCATGGTTCCCACGACAGCTTCAGCTCTGCTACATCGAGATGACAGGCTGGACCGCAGCAGAACGCTGCCATCCAGCTTGCCATGCCGCGGACACTGAGAAGCGCAGGCATGCTTGCGCTCCTCAGTGTCTCGCTGTGACGGCATAAAGATGAGACGAGTTAATGTCCAATGAACTCAGCTCACCTCATGCACGTCACTGACAGCGTGGGAGAATTCTCACGCTGTAGCGCTGAGTGCAGGAGAATTTTCCCACGCTGTCAGTGACGTGCATGAGGTGAGCTGAGATCATTGGACATGAACTCGTCTCATCTTTATGCCGTCACAGCGAGACACTGAGGAGCGCAAGCATGCCTGCCCTTCTTAGTGTCTGCGGGATGACAGGCTGGATGGCAGCGTTCTGCTGCGGTCCAGCCTGTCATCTCGATGTAGCAGAGCTGAAGCTGTCGTGGGAACCATGGAAAGGTAAGGATGAGGTTGCTTTATTATTTTACTTTTATTGCAGAAGACATTGGCTTCAGCTGGAATGGGCGTGATGGTAAGTATGGTTTAATTTAGAACAATAAAGAATTGTGTGTTTATTTCAATTAAAGGACTTTATTCTGGGTGTTGTGTTTTTTTTAAATACTTTACTAGAAATTCATGACGGTCATGTCTAATATTGGCGTGACCCCATGAATTTCGGGCTTAGGGCCAGCTGATAATGCCAAGCTGGCCCTAACCCCTTTATTACCCAGTGAGCCACCGCATCAGGGCCCTGGATGAGTTGGGTACAGCGCCAGAAGATGGCGCTTCTATGAACGCGCCATTTTCCGGGTGGCTGCGGACTGCAATTTGCAGCAGGGGGGACCCAGAAAGCTGCAGATTCCAGCCCCCAGCTGCCTAGTTGTACCTGGCTGGACACAAAAATAGGGCGAAGCACCACGTATTTTTTTTTTAAATTATTTCATGAAATTCATGAAATAATTAAGAAAAAAAGGGCTTCCATATACTGTTGTGTCCGGCCAGGTACAAATAGGCAGCTGGTGGTTGGGGGCAGCCGGTTCCTGCCTGCTGTACCTGGCTGGACACAAATATAGTGCGAAGCCCCAAGTCAATTTTTTTTTAAATTATTTCTTGAAACTAGATGGTGGCCCGATTCTAACGCATCGGGTATTCTAGAATATGTTTCCGGCAGACCCGGCGCAATCAGCAGAGCGGTGTTTAAATTTGGCGCCAAAATCGCTGACTGGTCGCGGCCAGCAACCGCGACCAATCAGCAAAGCGGTGTTGAAATTTGGTGACTATATCGCTGATTGGTCACGGCCGGCGGTTGCGACTAATCAGCAGAGCGGGGTTTAAATTTTGCGCCAATAATGCTGATTGGTCGCGGTCGCGACCAATCAGCAAAGCGGTGCTTAAATTTTGCGCCAATAATGCTGATTGGTTGCGGTTGCGACCAATCAGCAAAGCGGTGTTTAAATTTGGCGCCAATAACGGTGATTGGTCACGACCGCGACCATTCAGCAGGGCGGTGTTTAAATTTGGCGGCAACAATGTTGATTAGTCGCGGCCGGCGGTCGCGACCAATCAGCAGAGCGGGATTTAAATTTGGCGCCAATAATGCTGATTGGTTGCAATCGCCGGCCGCGACCAATCAGCAGAGCGGTGTTTCAATTTGGCGCCAAAATCGCTGATTGGTCGCGGCCGGCAACCGTGACCCATCAGCAGAGCGGAGTTTAAATTTGGCGCCAATACTGCTGATTGGTCGTGGCCGGCAACCGTGACCAATCAGCCGAGCAGGGTTTAAATTTGGCGCCAATACTGCTGATTGGTTGTGGACGGCGACCGCGATCAATCAGCAGAGCGGTGTTTAAATTTGGTGCCAATAATGCTGATTAGTCGCGGCCGGCATCCGCGACCAATTAGCAGAGCGGGGTTTAAATTTGGCGCCAATCTCGCTGATTGGTCGCGGCTGGAGTCCGCGACCAATCAGCAGAGCGTTGTTTAAATTTGGCGCCAATCTCACTGATTGGTCGCGGCCGCTATTTAAATGTGGCGCCCAAATCGGTGATTGGTCGCGGGCAGTTTCCGCGACCAATCAGCAGAGCGGTGTTTAACTTTAGCGCCAAGATCACTGATTGGTCGCGTGCGGAGAGCGCGACCAATCAGCGAATCGTATTGGTGAGGACCGGGGAGCGCCGCTGCCTGGTCGGATACTTCCGCTGCGAGAAGCCGGGAGATGAGCGACTGCTCGCAGCAGATGTATCCCGACCCGCAGCTCCGCTCCCCGGTCCTCCCTTGACACCCTAGCCGCTGATCTCCCCACAGTATCCGCATGGTGTTACAAAGATCCGGACATTTGTGTTAAAAATCGCTGATTGGTCGCTGGCGCTGCCCGCGACCAATCACCGATTTGGGCGCCAAATTTAAATATCGGCCGCAACCAATCACCGATCTTGGCTCCACATTTAAACACCGCTGTGCTGATTGGTCGCCGACGCTGGGAGCGACCAATCACCGATTTTGGCGCCACATTTAAATAGCGTCCGCGACCAATCAGTACAGCGGTGTTTAAATGTGGAGCCAAGATGGGTGATTGGTCGCGGCCGATATTTAAATTTGGCGCCCAAATCGGTGATTGGTCGCGGGCAGCGCCAGCGACCAATCAGCGATTTTTAACACAAATGTCCGGACCTTTGTAACACCATGCGGATACTGTGGGGACATCAGTGGCTAGGGTGTGAAGGGAGGACCGGGGAGCGGCGCTGCGGGTCGTTATACTTCTGCTCCGAGCGCCCGCTCATGTCCCGGGTTCTCGCAGCGGAAGTATCCGCACAGGAAGCGCCGCTGACATCCAAGCGGCTAGGGCGTGAAGGGAGGACCGGGGAGCGGCGCTGACATCCAATTGGTCGCGGCCGCTATTTAAATGTGCCGCACAAATCGGTGATTGGTCGCCGTCTTGACCGCGACCATTCACTGATCTTGCCGCCAAAGTTAAACACTACTGTGCTGATTGGTCGCGGATGCTGCCCGCGACCAATCACCGACTTGTGCGCCAAATTTAAATATCAGCCTTATGCACGTCACTGACAGCGTGGGAAAATTCTCCTGCACTCAGCGCTTCAGCGTGAGAATTCTCCCACGCTGTCAGTGACGTGCATGAGGTGAGCCGAGCTCATTGGACATGACCTCGGCTCATCTTTATGCCGTCACAGCCAGACACTGAGGAGCGCAAGCAAGCCTGCGCTTCTCAGTGTCTGCGGGATGACAGGCTGGATGGCAGCGTTCTGCTGCGGTCCAGCCTGTCATCTCGATGTAGCAGAGCTGAAGCTGTCGTGGGAACCATGGAAAGGTAAGGATGATGTTGGTTTATTATTTTACTTTTATTGCAGGAGATCGTTGGCTTCAGCTGGAATGGGCGTGATGGTAAGTATGGTTTAATTTAGAACAATAAAGGAATGTGTCTTTATTTCAATTAAAGGAGTTTATTCTGGGTGTTTGTGTTTTCTTTTAACTTTGACTATGGGGTTAGTAATGGGGGTGTCTTATAGACGCCTCTCCATTACTAACCTGGGCTTGATGTCAGCTGGCATTATAAGCTGACATCAACTCCAGCCCTATTACCCCACTGCCACCGCTACAGGGCAGTGGGAAGAGCTAGGCTAAGTACCAGATTTGGCGCATCCTACGGATGCGCCATTTCTGGGACAGCTGACGGCTGGTGTTTCTAGCCTGGGAGGGGGCCAATATTCATGGCACCCTTCCTGGGCTATTAATATCAGCCCCCAGCTGTCTGCTTAGCCTTTGCTAGCTATTTAAATAGGGGGGACCCCACATCATTTTTTTGGGGGGGTCCCCCATTTTAATAGCTAGTAAAGGCTAGGTATTCAGCTGGGGGCTGATATTAGTAGCCTGGGAAGCTCCGTGGGTATTACCCCCTTCCCAGGCTTCAAACATCTGCCCCAGCCGTCTGCTTAACCTCCGCTAGAGACTAAAATTACGGGGAACCCCACGCCAATTTTTTTTTTAATAAATCCTTTATTTTAACACTAAATGACAAGTACAGTGATCAACACTATCACTGTACTTCTTATATATGTGACTGACATGTTTCTATCTATCTAATCTATGTGTGATGCTCTATCTTTCTGTTCTAAATTGTCGGGTACCGAGGCTGAATTGCCGGCAGGCTTTTTTAAAGAGACGGTGCATGAAAACACTATTATTTTTTTAAATAAATCCTTTACACTAAATGACAAGTACAGTAACCAACACTGTCACTGTACTTATTATATATGTGATTGGCATATTTATATCTATCTATGTGTGATGCTCTATTCTTTCTGTTATAAATTGTCGGGTACCGCTGCTGAATTGCCGGCCGGCTTTTTTAAAGAGATGGTGCACGAAAACACTATTATTTTTTTTAATAAATCCTTTACACTAAATGACAAGTACACTGTGCTTCCTATATGTGTGACTGACATGTTTCTATCTATCTAATCTATGTGTGATGCTCTATTCCTTCTTGTCTAAATTGTCGGGTACCGGTGTATGCCGCTGCTGAATTGCCGGCCGGCTTTTTTAAAGAGAGCGTCTTCTGAGCAGTTTGTCAGCTTTTGGACACGTTTGAAGGTGCTTTCTATGTGTTTCTATGTGTTTTTGTTTGCCTGCCATTGGTTTTAACGGTGTTCGACGGTGTTCTAAGGTGTTCGACGAACAGTTCGACGAACAGTTTCTCGAACATCCCGGTGTTCGACGAACCGAACCGAACCCGAACACTACGGGGGTGGCTCAACACTACTGACAGACAAGCGCACGCGGCTCTCCACTGATAATGTAGACAGACTCACGTTCATAAAGATGAACAAATCATGGATCCGAAATGACTTTTCTACCCCTGTGTCATCCTGGGGAGAGTAAAAGCTTGATGATTGGTTAAAATCACCTCACCAACCGTTTTAAGCTTTCAAATTACTAATCATGTTTATCTGTATCTTGGCTGGAAAATAATTTGGGCTTTTTAGCAGTGTGCAGCACTGATTCTAATAGGCCATCTATACTAGGCTCCACCAGATTTAAAATTACTAATCATGTTTATCTGTATCTTGGCTGGAAAATAATTTGGGCTTTGTAGCAGTGTGCAGTACTGATTCTATTAGGCCATCTATACTAAGCTCCACCAGATTTAAAATCAATAATAATTTTTAGCTGCATCTAGCCCGGAAAATAATTTTGGGGCTCCGAGATGCGCAAGACACATAAGTGCCTTCTTGCTGCACTACCTGCAACATGACCCTCAGATTGTCAGAATTCGAAGTAATCCTGACTACTGGGTTGCCACACTCTTAGATCCCCCACACTCTTCGATCAACCTTTTCATTTTAATAAAGACCAAAAAAATGCTCATTTTTGAAATTATAAGCATTAGCAGGTTATTAGAAACTGAAATCAAGCAGATTTCAACTCAAAACTTTATTCTAGGTGATGTTACATTTGCACATAGGACCCCTTGTTCGAAAGGAGCTTCTGAACTCTCTCGTCCATTGAATTTGTCAGGTTTTGGATGGTTTCTGCTTCAATTGTTTTGCATGAGGACAGAATACCCTCCCAGAGCTGTTGCTTAGATGTGAACTGCCTCCCGCCATCATAGACACTCCTTTTGATGATGCTCCAGAGGTTCTGAATGGGGTAGAGGTCAGGGGAGCATGGGGGTCACACCATAAGTTTGTCCCCTTTTATGCCCATATCAGCCAGAGATGCAGATGTGCTATGTGCAGCATGAGACGGTGCATTATCATGCATAAAAATGATCTTGCTGTGGAATACACTGTTCTTCTTCTTGAACCATGGCAGGAAGTGCTGTTTGAGAAACTCCACATACATTATGGAGTTCATCTTTACCCCTTCAGGGATCCTAAAGGGGCCGACAATCTCTCTCCCATGATTCCAGCCCAAAACATTACTCCACCTCCTCCTTGTTGGCGCTGTAGCCGTGTTTGCGTGGGGTGTCCATCAACCAGCCATCCTCCATTCCATCCATCTGGACCATCGAGCGTTGCACGGCACTCATCCGTGAACAAAACAGTTTTGAAATCAGTCTTCATGTAATGTTTGGCCCACTGGAGCCGTTTCTGCTTGTGTGAAGTGGATAGAGGAGGTCGACAGGATGGCGTACGCACAGCTGCAAACCTCTGAAGGACCCTGCATCTTGTTGTTTGGGGGATGTTGGAGGCACCAGCAGCTTCAAAAACTTGTCTGCTGCTAAGACAAGGCTTTTTTGCCGCTGCTCTTTTAACCTGACGTAATTGCCTGTAGGAAAGAGTCCTCAATTTGCCCTTATCAGCACGCACACGTGTGTACTGTGAATCAGCTACATACTTCTTGATTGCCAAGACACTTCATCCTGATCATCGCACAATGTTGATTGTAGTCATGCCTTGACCTAAACACTCCACAATTTGTTGCTTCTCAGCAGCCGACACATCCTTTTTCTTTCCCATTTTGGCAGAAAATGTAGGCTGCTTAATAATGTGGGACAGCCTTCTTAAGTAGTCTTGCCTTTCATTGGACACACCTGCCAAACTAATTAGCACAGGTGTCTGCAATTGCTTACAGTGATATAAAGAGCCCTGACACACATCACCATCAATGAATTTAACTGACAAACAAACAAATTCTTCCCTTATCACTCCTAAACACTTTTTGCAGAATAATTTGGAACACAGTGTACATGTGCTTTTCCACAAAACACCAGTGGTTCACGTAGTGAATCTTACAGTTCTAACTTGCCAACCGTGGTCTGTATGGAGTTGTTCAATAAAGGACCCAAAATTAAGATAACATAGACGGGGGAGGTCTCTATGAATACGAATTCCTAAGTATTTGATACCCTGTGAGGGCCAGGCAAAGGGAAAGTTGGACTGGATGGAATCCTGTATGGATTTGGGGAGGGAGACATCGAGGGCCTCAGACTTCGCTGCATTGATTTTAAAATTTGACCATGTAACAAAGTGATCTATTTCAGCCATAACAGCAGGGATGGATATATGTGATTGAGTGATATATACTAGGACATCATCAGCAAATAGAGAGCACTTGTACTCGGTGCCTCCCACCTCAATCCACCTAATATTGGGGTTATGGCGAATTGATGAGAGCAGGTGCTCCGTCACTAGGATGTATAAGAGAGGGGACAGAGGACATCCCTGCCTTGTCCCATTGGTGATTATGAAAGGTGATGAAAATGTTCTGATGCGCCCCCTGGGCCTTGGGACACCCGGAGCCGGACCCTTTTTGGTGGATGCTGGTGGTTGTAGTCTCCGTGGCGGCGACCCGGTTCCGTGGCTCAGGGCGGTCAAACCAGTGGCGGAACTATTTATGTGGTTTTGATGTTTAAATGTCCGACTACGCCACCCGTGGTTTGCGGTCAGAGTGAACCACCGCTGCAGGGCAGACCGCTGAGGCTGGTGTTGTGGGTGCAGCAGAGCGTAGCATAACTCCCCACGGGAGGAGTATAGCCTCAGGGCAGTGTGTGCGGAGGATGGGGGTGATGGTGCAGGGCAGCAGCAGTAACGACACGGAGTCAGTGATGCAGTCCAGGGCCTTTACTCACAGTTCTTATTATCCAGACCACTTCTGCAGGTAACGGCTGCCCACGTCGTACTGTGCTCACCAGGTGAGGGGCTCAGACAACTCCCAGATAACTTTGGAGCACTTCACAGGACCCCCTTTGTGTGTCCTTTGTCTGGCCTTTCTTACCAACCCTTCTGTCCGGTTGCCTCGGGACTCCTCTTGGTAAACTTGGCGCCAGTTTCCCTGACCCTATGTGGTGCCTTCCTAGCGGGTGTAGCGAGGGGCTACGCCACATAAAATGTCACAGCCTCCGGTTTCTAGCTGAGGGTCGTTTCCAGCCTCCACTAGTTTCGGGGACCGGTCTCCCCCTTTGGCCTGACCCCTCCACGCAGGTGGATTCGGGCGTGCGTTGGCGACTCGCCCGTCCGCACCCCTGGGATCCCTTCGTTCCTCGTTCCTGGAGCCTTCTCCGCTCCTCTTCCTTCCTTCTCCCTCTTCCAGGCCTGGGCCTCTGTTACTAGGCCCGCCTCCGGAGCAGAGCTCATGCAGAGCCCCTGCTCCCTGTCACTTCTGCTCAGACTTCTCTGCATTGAACTAAGATGGTGCCCACCTTTTATACTCCCTTCTCAATGCACCCAGGAACTGCTTCTTCCCTGCTCCTGCACTACAGGGTTCCCCTTCCTCAGTGTTCCCTCCCCCCTCTCCAGCCAGGGACAGGGACTGTCGTGCCCATCTCAGGGGCATATTGGTCGCCCTGCCCCACGGCAATGTGGTGTAATGCATGCAGGTGTCGGGTCCTGATCCACACTCCATCCTTACCTGAGAGTGAGATATCACACCTCTGGGTGAGGTGCAATACCTCTGTAGCAACCGAGCCCTCAGGGTGCTACAGTTCCATGTATCTTCAGCCTAGGTGACGTATTGCGATACAGGGCCGTGATTTTGGCTATAAAAGGGTCCCCTAGACCCCTACCCCAAGCTTTTTAAGAGAATAATATATGGCGTGCCAGGAGACTCTATGGAATGCTTTCTCAACATCCAACGAGAGTATTTAATTACAAATTTTTAACTGCATCTAGCCTAGGAAATACTTTGTGCCTAGTAGCAGTGTCTGCTAGTCAGCGGATTATCCCGGCTGTTAAGCAAGCTACACCACCTGTAGTTTGGACACTTAATTTTTTCAAAGGAAATGCTTCGGGACCACGGGATACTCAGTGAAGAGCATCAGGAGGCACCCCAAGGCATAGGGGCTGGGACTGGCGTTAGGATGCCTTGTAGTGGACAGCCGAGCTTGATCCTTATAAAAGCTTTTTAACTGCAGCAGCTTTAGTGGACGCTACTGGAGCTGGAATTACGCAGCTGCTGGCATGAGACTTGCCCTCCAATAGATCCTTGTAAAAGGATTTAAAGTGTATTCATTCAAATTAGAGAGACAATTTAAATTAAAAAGCTTAGAGCTGCCTCCACCACAGGGGGGCTCGCTCGACCCACCAGCGGACAGGCACCAGTATTGGGAGAGGGGGGCAGGCCGTCAGGGTCCACCGCGGCTCTGGCACAAACCCGGCGACACTGAGGTGGCACGGGCAGGAACGGACTGGCCGTGTCGGCTTCTCACTTTTTGGGTCTCCCCCTCCTTTTACTCCTCCACCTCTTTTCTTTTCACATGACTATATGTACTTGTCACTTTTCCATGTGTTAGTTATGTCTTCTGAGCAGTTTGTCAGCTTTTGGACACCTTTGAAGGTTTTTTTCTATGTGCTTCTATGTGTTTTTGTTTGCCTGCCATTGGTTTTAACGGTGTTCGAAGGTGTTCGATGAACAGTTTGACGAACACACGGGTGTTCGACGAACCGAACCGAACTCAAACACTACGGGGGTGGCTCAACACTAATTAAAACCATCTTGTTAATCTACTGTGACCTCCACTTCTCTTCAAAGGGGCATTAAAAGCGTCTTCTTAAGCCACTCTGAACTCCACAGCTCTTCCAAGGGGCATTGAAATGTTGTTTTTAATTACCTCTAACCTCCACGACTCTTCCAACGGGCATTGCATTTCCTCCTAATTTTAGTCAGCTTCTGCTTTTCAATGAAAAGGCAAAAACTAAGGGAGACCCACTCCCCAATAATGGGTAGAAGGTTTTTAGTACGCTGTAATCCACGTCTGTTTCAAGGGGCATTGCATTTCCTCATAATTTTTGGAAAGCCTTCCATTCACTGCTTAGGCCAACAGTGTACAGGAGACCCAGTTGCTATAAATGGAAAAAACGGTTTAGTTAAGGCCCTCTGACCTCCATGTCATTTCCAAGGGGCATTGGAGTGCCTCAAAATTTTTGGTAGGCATTGCACTCACTGTATGCCCTATAACTGTGTAGCCTAACTGCTCATTTTGTTACAGAAACATATCCTACAAGACATATGTGGTTGACTGGCCGGATATTGATGTGAATGATCCCTGTTCCTCCTGATCTTTCTCCTTTGCCACTACCTCATCCATCATTTATCACCTGAAGCTTTGTTTTAACGGGAGTCATAGAACAGGGATAGTAGCAGGAAAACATCCAGCAATCCTCGGAGGAGGTAGGATATGCGCCAAAACGCTGACCATCTCAAGCCTAGCCGCTACTACATACATGCGCTTGCATTCCAAGAAAACAAAGCAGATGGTAACTTCTATCATCATCATCATCATCATCCTCACCTTGGCACTCTCAACTCCCCTGATGGAGAAGCCAGGGCCCACCGGAGGAATCTGGTTCTGTGGTGGGCTCGTCCAATGCTGCCCTAAGTCTGCAACGACAGGTGCAGGGTGGGAGGCATCTTCGCATGTACCATGAACAGGGGTTTGGCATGCACACACTACAGCGGAATAGGCTGTCCTGCCCACTAAATGCACTGGGGAGGGCACAGGTAATGTTTTGCTATGCGAGCTTAATCTTATGTATAAGGCACACCGGGACAAATAGGGGCGACTGAGGACTGAGTATGGATACCTCGCTGCCAAAGCAGCCATGAGGTAGTGGCCAGCTTCGGCCTCCTCCAAACTAAAAGGCCCCATTTCAAGTGCAAGCTAGCAGTATGGCATTGCAGCCTAGGGGTGGGTGGGTGGCAGGCTGCACACTTATGCTTGCATTCCAAGAAAACAGAGTAGATGCTAACTTCTATCATCATCATCATGATCCTCACCTTGGCACTCTCAACTCCCCTGATGGAGAAGCCAGGGCCCACCGGAGGAGTCTGGTTCTCTGGTGGGCTCGTCCAATGCTGCCCTAAAGCAGTCCAGGCTAAGAAAAGTGTGTGGGGGGATGTTCCAAGGAGAAATAGGGGTGGCTGTGGACCGTTTATGGACACCCGGCTGCCCCCAGGCGGCTAAGGACCGTGTGTGGACACCCGGCCGCGGGGCGGCTGGGGACAAAATATGGACACCCGGCCGCAAGGCGGCTGGGGACTGAGTATGGATACCAGGCCGCCAACGCAGCCATGACGTGGTGGCCAGATTCAGCCTCCACATGCCTAAAAGGCCCAATTTCAAGAGCAAGCAAGCAGTATGGTACTACAGCCTGGAGGTGGGTGGGTGGCAGGCTGCATACTTGCGCTTGCATTGCAAGGAATGGGGGAGGTACAATTGAACACTGCCCTGGGACAAGGACTTGCACGGGGATAGTTTCAAGTCTGCATCTTCTGATGCGGCAAGGATTACTTCTGATGGGCACACTTTTAGGCAGTGACCTGGGTGTCAGAGATGCTTCAAGGGGTCTTCCCCATGCTGTTCCCATGTCTTTTCAGCACTGTATGCATGTGTCACACAGCACATGGCCAGATAAGGTTGTAAAATGTTAAAATGACATTTCCCGGTGAATGCATTTGTCACGGTTGAAAGCAATACAAAAGTGCAAAAATGCATAAAAAATGCTACTTGTGAACATAGACCAAGGTGTGGAGGAGTATTTTTGTTTTTGGTTATTTATTTTACCTTATACACAAGTCTTTACCCTGGAAACGAACTTCCTTAACATATTTCACAGGACAGCGGTTTCAGTTTCGTTTTTGAACGTTTTATTGTGAGCCCTTAAAAGTGGCTTAATACCTCTGACCACGTTGTTGACAGCAGTGACCTGGGGGTCGGAAATGCTTCCTGGGGCGATCCCCATGCTGTCCCCATGTCATTTGAGCACTGTCACTATCATTTTGGGCACTTGTTAGGCTTTTAAAAGACTGCCGGGGGTGCCGCCGTAAAAATGCTCGGGTCTCCCATAGACTAACATAGGACTCGTTGCTCGGGTCGAGCACCCGAGTATCACGGCGAGCTCGGGCCGAGCTTCGAGCACCCGAGCATTTTAGTGCTCGCTCAACACTATTCTTTAAGTTTTAATGTGTAGTGTGCTTGTGTGGTGAATTATGAAGAAGCTTTAGCTTTACTGTGTATATAGCTCTATTGCATGCATGAGACTTAATTGTAAACTATCTTTGCCGAGAGGTGAAAAAAAATCTATTCTATTTCTGATTTGTCGCAAAACTAAAAATATAATAAAAAAATATATTAATGACCAAATATAGCAATGGATGCCTTCAGCATTCAGCATAAATATACATTTTATGTATAGGATATAACTTCCAACTTTTAATAAGGTTTGACTACTAATCTTTGTATAATCCTTCACAAATTTACAAGCTGTTATCATTTTTACAGTTTTATACTCTGTGCAATCCTTTATTGAGAAGTTGAGAAATCATTGCTGGTTTAGTCATCTACTTGGATGCTTAATGATGCTGACCTTTCTCCAATCTCTTTCCTTTTAAGATCATTATGAATGGATTGTACAGTAGATGGACCAGAGATATTACATCCTCTTTTCTTATTTTCTATTCTTGCTGCGTTATTAAAAATTCATCTACAAGCCATCACTAAAAGCCACTTAAATTAGCATAAATGTGATGCTATGGATTATTTACCTGAGAAATAGAAGGCGCTTTCCCATCCTAAAGGATTGCAATCTTATATACTGTAATATTTATGTATTTCTTTTTCCATATTCTATTTTTCACCTGTAGAGAGAAGTTATTCTGCATAATCTAGGATATGTAAAACTGATTTGCAGATGATTTTAAATGTAGATATTTACAGGTAAACTGGGGTTGAAATGAAGTAAAGTTGAATTTTTAAAAAATGTACTAGTTTTACAAATATGCACACAACATGTACATAGAATGTTCATAGAGAAAGCCACCTTTGTCATGGTTTAGTACTATAGATTAGTCACCGGATGAAATGTATTGAATATTTGATTAAAACATAATGGCGCCAGTAATTCATAGTCTTTGCACCTATTTTTTTAAGTAAAAATTTTTGTAATAGTGACTTTTATGCTTGCACTTTATTCATAATTTAATTTGCCCTTTTTCATTTATTTACTTTTTTTTTGTTTGACAATGTGGGCAAGGTTTTCCTTATCCAAATGTTTTAGCCTAATTGATCATTTTTAAAAAGTTTCAAAGTTTTGTGTAACTGGAGATCAAGATTCATCTAATTTTGTATTTTTTCCAGCCGAAGACAAACATGCAATATTTTAAAGGAACAAGAGACTTTTTGATCTAAAAAGGCACAAAAAAGTAAAAGAAAACAAAAAGAGCATCTTTAATTTTGCACAAAATTCATTACCTACCCTTCATGTGTCATTTTGAAGAATTTCACTCAAAAACTGACAATTAATACCACCAGGCAAAAAAGTATAGTCACTAAAATATCCACAAATTATAAAAAGAGGGAGAAATTCTAAAAATTGGTTGAAACATCTCACCAGTGACTATTTTCACATTTCTAATACTGTCTCTAGTAGTATTTTCCAAACTTGTCAAAGATATAATAATGCCAGTCATGCCACAGCAAAAATATATGTCTGTCGTAACAAAAATAAAGCAGTGCCAGTGTTACTGTGAAGAAAACATTTATGATCCAGTCATATGGAAAGCAGTGATTAGGATTAGTGTTGAGCGAATTTGCTCGGCGAATGTTCTAAAGTTTCAAATTCAGCACGATTATGACACATTCGGATTCGTGATCGGAAAGGCGAGCAAAATTTGTTAAAATCGGAAATTGTTCTACGAATAAGCGTGGGAACGCGAATATGGGACAACCATAGCGTTTTGAACAGTTTTGCTAGCATAGTGCAAGTGTATGTTGAGCGGAGAGACGTGGTAGATGAGTGTGGGGGCTGTGGAGAGCTCAGAACAGGTCAGATCAGCGGCGCACGCTTTTTTTTTTTGTTTACTCATACTATAGCCTAGGAAACGGAGGTCTGCTCCAGAGCTTCTGTTTATCCAGGCGAGGAAATGATCTGCACTGATGCCCAGAATCTTTATAAGTCGGATCCAGGACCAGATGAAGAAGGTTCTGAGCATAATGTAGACCCTCGTTCCCAAACTGTAACTCCTGTTGGTGGAGACAATGATGAAGACGATGATGAGACTCAAATACCTGATTGGAGCGACAACTTGACTTTTCGGTCAGGGCAGGAAGAGGTTGGCTCTGAGGACGACGGGTGTGAGAACACACAGGGTGATGATGACGAGGTTGGAGATCCCACTTACTGTCAACCCACAGTCAGCCAGTCGATGAGGTCAGCAGAGGAGGTGGAGGAGGATGTGACTAGTCCAGGGGATGGGGATGACTCGGTACCCGGGCCTTTGCCTGGCCTTGGGGATGTCACGGTGGTCGGCTCCCGGGCCCGTACCCTGGGGTCACTCTTTAAAAGGGTGGATAATTGTTAATTTTATAAGAGTTCGTGACGCCACCTGTGGTGTCTGGTGAGAAGCACCAGTGCAGCAGCAGTCCACTGAGGCCGGTGATAAGGCAGCTCGACCGGTTCCCCTTATCTGGCCTGACCCCTCTACCTCCTGGTAGCAGCAGGCGTACGGGTGGCCTTCTGCACGGCCCGTACCCCTAGGGTCCCTTCGGTTCCTGGAGCCTTCCTGCTCCTACTCCTCTCTTCTCTCCTTCAGTCCTGGGCCTCCCAGGCTAGGCCCTCCTCCGGAGCAGAGCTCATGCAGAGCCTCTGCTCCTGTCTCTTCTCCTCCTCTGACTGGCTTGCTCTTTCTAAGATGGCTTCCTATTTATACTCTCCTTGTCATGTGGTCCCCTAAGCTGCTCCCCTAAGCACCCACTACATAGGACCCTCCCGCCAGCTAGGGACCTGGGACTGTGCTCTCCCTTAGGAGCAATCTCGCCCTACCCCCACTGCGGGTATGTGTTGGATGCAGGTGTTAGGGTCCCGAGCCATACTCCTTCCTTACCTGAGGGTGAGATACCACACCTCTGGGTGAGGTGCAGTAACTCTGTGGCGACTGAACCCTCAGGGGCGCAACACACCCTTCTGCACAGTTTTGAAATGGCGACGAAGATGTTTATTGCTGACGATGCCGTTATCAGCATGACTATTCCGGTGCTTTGCATGCTGGAGCACACGTTAAACAGAATTCAGAGTCAGGTGGTGGGACAAGAGGAGGTGGAGGCAGTAGAGGAGGAGTCGTATGCGGAAGGGATAACATCTCCAAGGTACAGACGGTCGGCAGCACCAAGGCGGCAGGCATGGGAGGGTGGGGGAGAGGGATTTACCAGGGCGCATGGTAGCAGCCAAACTGTTGGGGAAGGTGCAGGAGCCGAGGAAGAAGTGGAGGACGACCTGGCGATGGGCATGTAAGACTCATCAGATGAGGGAGACCTTGATCACATTTCTGTTGTGTGAGGTTGGGGGGAGAGGGCAGAGGAAGGAAGCATGATTCTTACCTCACTACCAACACAACAAGCACTTGGTCCTCCTGGATGCGCAAGACACATGAGTGCCTTCTTGCTGCACTACCTGCAACATGACCCTTGGATTGTCAGAATTCGAAGTAATCCCGACTACTGGGTTGCCACACTCTTAGATCCCCGGTACAAAAGTAAATTTGCCGAAATAATTCCTGCCATAGAAAGGGATTCACGCATGCAGGAGTATCAGCAGAGGCTGTTGCAGAATCTTACATGTGCTTTTCCACAAAACACCAGTGGTGCACGTAGTGAATCTCACAGTTCTAACTTGCAAACCGTGGGACTGTCGAGTCTTCATCACTCAAACCGTAACAGTAACACAGTATCTGCTGGTAACAGCAATTTTGTGGAATCATTTCACCACTTTTTTAGCCCATCCTTTGCAAGGCCACAGGAGACAAGAAGTCTGACACATAGTCAACTCCTAGAGAGGATGGTACAAGAGTATCTCCAAGTGAACATCGAAGCTATGACTGCGTCACTGGTCCCTTGCTCATTTTGGGCTTCCAATCTGGAAAAATGGCCGGAGCTCGCCACTCACTCCTTGGAGATCTTGTCATGCCCTGCAGCCAGCTTTCTCTCTGAACGTGTGTTCAGCGCTGCTGGTGGTGTGCTGACAGATAAGTGCACGCGGCTGTCCACTGAGAATGTAGACAGACTCACGTTCATAAAGATGAACAAATCATGGATCCACAAGGACTTTTCTACACCTGTGTCATCCTGGGGAGACTAAAAGCTTGAGGATTTGGTAAATTCACCTCACCAACCATTTTAAGCAACTCTGGGGCAATAGATGCCACTTAACTGGTGTCTGTGCCACAATTTTTGGAAAAAATGCAGACTCTTTTTGGAGTCCCTCTCCTGTGTTTTATGTGACGTTGGCATCGTCAATTCCAGGTGGGTTGGGTCGCCCATCCCCCTTTTAACTGTAAGAAACTACATACACTATGGCTTGGGGTAGCACAGATGGTTGAGTCTGAAGAGCTGTTTACTCAGAGGTCTGCTCCAAAGCTTCAGTGTCTGCTAGTCAATGTAGAATTTTTAACTGCATCTAGCCTAGGCAATACTTTGGGCGTAGTAGCCCAGCTGCGAAGCAAGGTGCACCGCCTGTGTATCTAATAAGAATTTTTAAATGCATCTAGCCTAGGCAGACTGTGGGGACCCCCAACCAAACCCAGACGCTCAGCCCCCCTACCGCCCCTCTTTCCTTGACAATACAATCATGTAACTCTTACAACTGGATGGGTGAGGATCGGTCACAGCTTTATTAACTCTTTATACTCATTCCATTAGAAAGGCATTTTATTTCTAAAATAATTCAGCTTGTTGCAGCATGCCCTGGGTCTCCACACTGGCAAGTTGGCCAACAAGTGTAACTCTCCAACATGTCCTTTCTATTTCCAGGCCACGGAGGATCCTGCGTACTCGTATGCAGGACTCTGACCCCCATCCATCACTCTTAACGCTTGTTCCTCTCCGTCCTGGAGTCCTGACAGGAATATATCCAGTCCAATATTCATTAAGTGAACACCGTCGGGCCGTATGAGGCCTGCTTTATCTCCTTCCAGTTGTTGGTGTTGTATCACTACACCGCCTCTGTCTCTTCTAAATTTTGCCATCCGAATATTTATTACCCGCCTTGTCCGTTCGATGGCCGTGATGTCTCGCGCACCTTGCCATACCGCTATCGGCACAATCTCTGACCATACTATAGTTAGTTTTGTGAAAAATTCTCTGAAGCGCTCAGTGTCTAGTTTCATTATTGCCATTAGTTATGAGCTCTTGTGATGACCTAGGTCGTTTCCCCCCGCCTGTATAACTAAGATGACCGGACCTCTTGCCTCTCTCCCTACCTTGATTACCTCCATTAGTACCTGTGGCCATAGCAGGCCTCTAGTACCTCTCCAGTTGAAATATGTGTTATGAAACTCAAATTTCCTCCCACCTGGGCGGACTTTCGCCCTTTTTTCTGCCCAATATATATACGAGTGACCTATCACCCACATTGTTGGCTTAGCGTCACCTGTAATAGAAACAAACCACGTTAGGATAACAAGTCCGGACTTATGTATCTCGTCAAACACGTGGATCACCATCTCCCTATCCTCTGAACTTCTGTTTCTGACAGTCCTGCTCTTGCTGCTTCCGTGGCCGCGCCTATGCGGAATGAGTGTGTCCCGTAATCTTTGGGGTGGTTCCCTGCCGATGTTATGCATTTATTGAATATAGCTTGGAACTGGTATCTTGATAATGGCGTTCCATCAATGTGTGATAGGAAGAAATTACTTTGTGATCTGATGGTTATATATGTTTTTTCTATTGTTACCCGACTCAGTGTACTGTTTGTGGGTTGTAGAAGTACCCAAGTGCCCCTGCCCGCTGGAACCGTTTTCGATTGGCGTATGCGTAGACGTATTGCATTATTGGCTATGACTACGTCCTTGTGTAATAAGCCTCCACTGGTGGTAATTTTGGATTGAGGGACTAATTCGCTTATGCATAGCGCCCCGAAGTGTCATGTTAATGGTGTTAGGGATATGATGTGAGAAATCAGCTTTAGTGACACGGGATGGTACGTCTACACTCCTGACTTGGCTGACCCCTTTTCCACCCTTTTATGGATTGTCTGATGATGAATCTCTTTGTCACATCTCCCCAATTCAGTAGTTGGAAGTGAAATGCTACTCCGGTCAGACACCGCTGTGCTGATGCCCCTGATATGCCCCTCATCATTAGCTGGTGGAGAAATTCTATGGTGACTTGTAATCTGGCTTGTTCACATTGGTCAACCCGTCTGCCTGCTACTAGTCGTGTCCACTCTTCCCATGCCTTACCGTATGCTTTCCACGTCGACGGGGCAACTGACGCTCTGATTAATGGCATCAACTTTTCGCCACTAGATCCCATAGGGAGGGTGGGCAACTGTTGCCTGCTGGGTGGGCGTTGGGGAGGAGCTCTGTGAAAAGCTGCCAATTGAATTGTGATAAAGCGTTAGCAGCAGCTTTAAACCCCTCAGGTTCGTGGCTAGCACAGACCCATACAGTGTGTTTTAGGCACCGGAATGCTAGCCGGCGTAGTAGGCCTAGCACTGGGAAAGACGATGATACCATCTTATTAATGCAGTGCGCTAGGCTGGTGTTTTTTGTTATGAAGCGTATATTTTTGTTAGCCAGGAGTGCGCCCCATATTTCTAATGCTACCACTATTGGGAAGAAAAATTATTTTCCGGGCTAGATGCAGCTAAAAATTATTATTAATTTCAAAGCTGGTGCAGCTTGGTATAGATGGCCTAATACAATGAGTACCACACACTACTACTATGGCCAAAATTATTTTCCAGGCAAGATGCAGCTAAAAATTATTATTAATTTCAAAGTTGGTGGAGCTTGGTATAGATGGCCTAATACAATGAGTACCACACACTGCTAATATGTCCAGAATTATTTTACAGGCAAGATGCAGCTAAAAATTATTATTAATTTCAAAGCTGGTGGGGCTTGGTTTAGATGGCCTAATACAATGAGTACCACACACTGCTACTATGCCCAAAATTATTTTCCAGGCAAGATGCAGCTAAAAATTATTAGTAATTTGAAAGCTGGTGGAGCTTAGTATAGATGGCCTAATAGAATGAGTACCACACACTGCTAATATGCCCAAAATTAGTTTACAGGCAAGATGCAGCTAAAAATTATTATTAATTTCAAAGCAGGTGGAGCTTGGTATAGATGGCCTAATACAGTGAGTACCACACACTGCTACTAAGCCCAAAATTATTTTCCGGGCTAGATGCAGCTAAAAATTATTATTAATTTCAAAGCTGGTGCAGCTTGGTATAGATGGCCTAATACAATGGGTACCACACACTACTACTATGCCCAAAATTATTTTCCAGGCAAGATACAGCTAAAAATTATTATTAATTTCAAAGTTGGTGGAGCTTGGTATAGATGGCCTAATACAATGAGTACCACACACTGCTAATATGTCCAGAATTATTTTACAGGCAAGATGCAGCTAAAAATTATTATTAATTTCAAAGCTGGTGGGGCTTGGTTTAGATGGCCTAATGCAATGAGTACCACACACTGCTACTATGCCCAAAATTATTTTCCAGGCAAGATGCAGCTAAAAATTATTAGTAATTTGAAAACTGGTGGAGCATAGTATAGATGGCCTAATAGAATGAGTACCACACACTGCTAATATGCCCAAAATTAGTTTACAGGCAAGATGCAGCTAAAAATTATTATTAATTTCAAAGCTGGTGGAGCTTGGTATAGATGGCCTAATACAATGAGTACCACACACTGCTAATATGCCCAAAATTATTTTACAGGCAAGATGCAGCTAAAAATTATTATTAATTTCAAAGCTGGTGGAGCTTGGTATAGATGGCCTAATACAATGAGTACCACACACAACTACTATGCCCAAAATTTTTTTCCAGGCAAGATGCAGCTAAAAATTATTAGTAATTTGAAAGCTGGTGGAGCTTAGTATAGATGGCCTAATAGAATGAGTACCACACACTGCTAATATGCCCAAAATTAGTTTACAGGAAAGATGCAGCTAAAAATTGTTATTAATTTCAAAGCAGGTGGAGCTTGGTATAGATGGCCTAATACAATGAGTACCACACACTGCTACTAAGCCCAAAATTATTTTCCGGACTAGATGCAGCTAAAAATTATTATTCATTTCAAAGCTGGTGGAGCTTGGTATAGATGGCCTAATGCAATGAGTACCACACACTGCTACTATGCCCAAAATTATTTTCCAGGCAAGATGCAGCTAAAAATTATTAGTGATTTGAAAACTGGTGGAGCATAGTATAGATGGCCTAATAGAATGAGTACCACACACTGCTAATATGCCCAAAATTAGTTTACAGGCAAGATGCAGCTAAAAATTATTATTAATTTCAAAGCTGGTGAAGCTTGGTATAGATGGCCTAATACAATGAGTACCACACACTGCTAATATGCCCAAAATTATTTTACAGGCAAGATGCAGCTAAAAATTATTATTAATTTCAAAGCTGGTGGAGCTTGGTATAGATGGCCTAATACAATGAGTACCACACACAACTACTATGCCCAAAATTTTTTTCCAGGCAAGATGCAGCTAAAAATTATTAGTAATTTGAAAGCTGGTGGAGCTTAGTATAGATGGCCTAATAGAATGAGTACCACACACTGCTAATATGCCCAAAATTAGTTTACAGGAAAGATGCAGCTAAAAATTATTATTAATTTCAAAGCAGGTGGAGCTTGGTATAGATGGCCTAATATAATGAGTACCACACACTGCTACTAAGCCCAAAATTATTTTCCGGACTAGATGCAGCTAAAAATTATTATTCATTTCAAAGCTGGTGGAGCTTGGTATAGATGGCCTAATACAATAAGTACCACACACTGCTGCAAGCCCAAATATTTTTTCAGAGCTAGATGCAGATAAAAATTATTTTGAATTTGCAACCTGGTGGAGGTTAGTATAGATGGACTAATAGAACAAGTCCCACACACTGCTACAAGCCCAAATATTTCTTCAGAGCTAGATGCAGATAAAAATTATTTTGAATTTGCAACCTGGTGGAGGTTAGTATAGATGGACTAATAGAACAAGTCCCACACACGACTACAAGCCCAAATATTTTTTCAGAGGTAGATGCAGATAAAAATTATTTTGAATTTGCAACCTGGTGGAGGTTAGTATAGATGGACTAATAGATCAAGTCCCACACACTGCTACAAGCCCAAATATTTTTTCAGAGCTAGATGCAGATAAAAATTATTTTGAATTTGCAACCTGGTGGAGGTTAGTATAGATGGACTAATAGAATGATGCTATGCCCAAAAGGTTTTACGTCACTAGGTGCAGTAAAAAAATTTGTATTCTATACACAGGTGGTGTTGCTTGCAACACAGATAGGCTACTCCACTGACTAACACACACTGCAAGAGGCCAAAAATGATTTGCTGTGCTAGATTTAGCCAAATGCTGTGAAAAAAACTTGCACAGCACTGGCACAGACCTGCCTGGCAAAAAGTGATAGGAACTGATGTAACCTAGCCCTCCAAAGGACTGCAATTACAATTAGTCTTTACTCCCAACCTATCTATTTAAGAGCACAGACCTGCCTGATAAAAGTTCTTAGGAAATGATGTAACCTAGTCCTCAAAAGGACTGCAATCACAACTATTCCCTACTCCCAAGCTATCTGTAGATTTGTGCGAAAATTGGCTTGAAATTAACACTCAAAGTATAGCGCACACAGCAACAGCGGTGCCGTCTAACACGCAGCTGCAGCCGTGAGTAAATGGTGGCTACATGGAAAATGGCTGGGTCTTATAGGGCAAGGACATGTGACATACACTGCCAATGACACATGCCCTTGCTTGTGTGAAAAAAAGCAGTTCGCTCCGTGTGTGCGCTGCTGATAGGCTGACAGACTGCACCTCCCCACTGTAAATGCGGGAAAGAGAAAAAAAAATGGAGATCTTCATTATTTATGCAGAGATCCATCCCCTGCCCCTCCTCCCGCCCCACTGTACACTCAAACTGTGCATTAACATTAATTTTCAGCATTACTGAGAAAAAATCCAGTTATGATTTTGGTGCACGAACAGTTATCGAACATAACCTCGAACAGCCGAATTTTTTCAAATTGTTCGTGTTCGCCGAACAGCTCGAACACCGCCCAAAACAGCTCGAATTTGAGATTGGCGAACAGTTCGAGTCGAACACCGCTCATCTCTTCTGAAGACCCACTTCTTGTGACAAGTGTACAATCTGCACGACTAGCTGTACCCAGACCTACTGTATCCTCGCCCATCCCTTGCAGATTGCAGGCAGGGTCCTCTCTCCTCTTGTATCAGTCGCTCACCCCTTTTGACATGTAAAGCGCCACGGAATAAATTTCGCTGTCATAGTAATAATAATAATTACAGTACTTGTACTCTGGGTCAATTGATGGCACTTCCCTGCTATCTACACCTAATTTGAAGTGTTTTGGCAGCTTTTGGGCCCGTTTGTAGGTGTTGTATATGCATTTTTTTGGTCTCCCCATTGACTCCTATGGTGTTCGGGAATGTTCGTCGAATGTTCGACAAACAAATTCGGCGAATGTCTATTTCTTCGGCGAACTTTTTCGAACCGAGCATTGAAATGTTCGCTCATCTCTAATTAGGATACCTGAATAAAACCTGCCAGTGAAAGCTGGTGGTCTTTGGTTGAACTAGTGTTTGTACAAAAGGTAATTTTGGTGACATAAACCAAAACACATTAGATTGTATCGTCTATCTGTTTCTATAAAAAAAATTGATCAACACAAAAATTTAACTGTGTGCATTGTTGCCTTTCATGAGATTTTGAGGAACACTTGCAAATAGACTTACAAATAAACATCCTAAAAGCATCCAAAATCAGTTACTAAATTCTATGTGTGAATCTGTGCTAAATTTTATGCCCCTGACAGACAGAGCAGCAATAGGAAGGAACAGACCTAGAGCCTGCGAATATAGAGGAGATGGATATCAGGATATCTCAGACATAAATCATAGCTTTGTCATTTTGGAACAGAGCTAAAACACAGTAAAACTGCTGATGAAGAGAGAAGCAAACAGCTAGTAAGCATTCCCCAAGGTACTGAATAGTAATTTTGAGACTATAATTCTACTTTAAATGACTTTCACTTTAACTTCTCCTAAGGGTACATTAACAGAGAGCTGATTTTCTAACCCTCCTGTCATCTGCTGTTTTAAACATAGAAGGCTTTGTATGACTACATACTATATCTGAATTATATATGTAATACTAAAGGGATTCTCTGGGAGTTAAAAGAATCCATGAAACATGCTAAAATAAACATGAAAAGAAAACTCTTTTTCACCACCTGATGATCTCTGCTCTGTCTTTTTGCTTTCATTCTAGACTTTCAGCTTAGGATGTGTACTGAGCTGGTACCTACAGTTCTCTGGCTGCTTTACTGATTATATGATGTTTATCCTAATGTACAGTAACAGTATATGTTATCAACACTGATTTCATGTACATGGGCCAGCTTGGAGTTCTGTTTCTCTCAGTGCATGTGTGCTACACGGAGACAAGCGAATACATTTGAGTTAAATTGAATTCTACTAGAATTTTACAAAAATCCTCTTTTGTCAAAATGCTAAGTTTCTTGTGATTTTCTTCTGCATTGATTCAGCAATATATAAGCCTCTGGGAGGATTCTGCGTATGCTGAAGGTCACAATGCAGATCGTGACTTCATAACGGGGATTCCAGCGTGAACGGCGGGGGATCAGAACATGCGTCGAAGACCAAACGGGTGGCGGTGAGTAGCGGAGAGGCCAAAGAGGTAAGTAGTGAAATTATTTTTCTCAAATTTTTTACATATTAAATTTATTATTCTCTAGAGTCTGGCAAGACCCCAGAGAGAAATAAGAAACGTTACATTGGTGAAGAATTTATTCTCTGTAATTCGAATTTCTGTGGAAAAACACACTGACAGGTGAATTAGAATTTTGACCGATCTGCTCACCTCTAGTGGTACTTGCATTAAAACCATGAACTAAAAAAATAGTGCTTGAGTAAGACAAAGTACATGGGGGAGGAAGTGAGAAAGCAAGAAGGAGAGATAGGGTCACATGACTGCTATTGGGAACAGTGGATTTATAAGTATTTAATCACTCATGCTCCATGATGTACAGTATGGTGGAAAAGTTGTAGGCAGCTGCTGAAAAAATGCTGCAAAGGAAGAATGGTTCAAAAAATAGAAGTATTAGATTATTAGAAGTTCATATTTGACAATTGACAAAATGTAAAGTGAATGAACAAAAGAGAAAACAGAATCAAATCAATATTTGTTGTGACCACCCTTTGTTTTCAAAACAACATTTATTCTTCTAGGTACACTTGCACATAGTTTTTGAAGGAACTTGTAGGCAGTTTGTTTCAAACATCTTGGAGAACTAATCACATATTTTCTGTGTATGTATGCTTGTGCATGTCCTTCTGTATCTTCATGTAATCCCAGATAGACTTGGTGATGCTGAGATCAGGGCTCTATGGAGGCCATGCTCTTAATGACATTGACTGTATGTTTGGAATCATTGTTCTGCCGCAGAATATATTTGAAGCAAGTCAGACACTTTCCTGATGGCATCACTTGAAAGATAAATATCTGCCTGTGTTTCTCAGTATTTGAGACATCATTAATCCAGATCAAATCCCCAACTCCATTGGCTGCATTTGCTGAAAAAAAGGTCCAAACTTACTATTAGTAGAGACAAGTATATAAAACTTAACTTTTTATCATATAAAATCTAAAAAGCCTCCTGGATAGAAAAGGACAGACACAACATATAAATCCAAATGCAATTATGTAATATAAAAGGGAAAGGCAAATAATAATGTCCCAAGAGCTATAAGTCTAGTAGTCAAAACTAGGAGCAATCTCACCATGGGTAGAGGTGATGTCTGCTAGTGATCCTCCATGTTACTGATCCTCCAAATAGATGAGGGGTGTGGGCAAGAATTCAACCACAGGCAAATTGAATTATTCATCAGATGTTCAGCAGACAGTTGACTATAAAAGGGCGTTACTTAACAAAGAAAACCAATTCCCATTTCATGTTGTCAATAATGGCATTGCATGGTAGAGAAGTGTCGCAAGGCCTGAGAAAGAAAATAGAAATAAAAGTAGAAATAGAAAGTAGAAAAAAATTCTTTACACATGAAAGGTAAAAGCTACAAAAAGATCAGCAAAGCTTTACTTGTTAGCCACCTTGATGCGGTGGGATGTCTTTTATGCTTTTTTTAATCAAAAACGGTATTTACTAAGTACCCTATGTTATTTATATGTACTATTACATTTTACTTACTTACAGCAGGGCATTTGCTCATTTTGTTTATAGCTTAGGTTTTTTTAGTCAGAATACTGTAGAAAAAGTTATGCCAAAATTCAGCAAAGATGGAACTACAACCATCTCACAGGGACGTCCAGAATGACTATGGAAGTTAGCATCTAAACAGGACTGTATTCTGATGAGAAGGGTTGAATAAAATCGACACACAAATTCACTGTAGCTAACTAAAGAAGTAAAAAGCCAAACAGAGATGAGTATTCCTCCTGATACACACATCACACACTGCAGAGGAATGGCATGTGACTCGCCCAGGGGGGGAAATATGGGGGAAACTCGGTACCCGGGCCTTTACCTCCTTGGGATGTCGCGGCAGTCGGCTCCCGGGCCCGTCCTCTGGGTCACTCTTTAAAAGGGATTTTAGTGTTTTTGTTAACAGTTTGTCTCATGACGCCACCTGTTGTTTCTGGTAATAGTTACCAGCGCTGCTGCAGACCTCCGGGGGTGATGGGATGGCAGCTGGGATGTTTCTGCTCCCCACAGGCGGAGCGGGCCCCCGGGGCAGAGTAGATAGAAGGGATGCAGGGCGTTGTAACGTAGGAGGGATGATGGCGCAGCGGCAATAACCGACAGAGACAGTGGAGTGCAGTCGTCCGATTTTACTCACAGTTCTTTTTAGATTCCTCAGGTACACTGTACAGGTTACCGCTTCCCGCGTCGTGCTGCGTTCACCAAGCAGGGGTTCAGAAGTCCCTTCGGCAATTCGATAGTACTTATCGGGACCCCCTTTCTGTATGTTCCTTTCCTTAGCCGACTTTCCACGCTGGGTCTCTCCCTCCTGCCCTGCGCCTCACAAACTGAGTCCCCAAATGGCGTCCTCGGATCCCTCAGGGTCACCTGGAGTTCCCTGATCCTACACGACTACCTTTCTTGGCTACTCAGATGCGAGTATGGCAACTGCACCATAAAAGTCAGAAGCCTCTGGTTTCCAAGCCGAAGCTTGAAGCGGCACGACTAGCCCAGGGACCGGTTCCCTTCTTGCGGCCTGGTGCCTCTGACACTTGACAGATTAGAGCGTACGGGTGACTTCCTGCTCCTTCCGTACCCCTGGGACCCCTTCAGTTACCGGAGCCTTCCTCCTCTGCTCCCCTCCTCTTCTCTCCTCTGCTGGGCCTCATTCACCAGGCCCACTCTGGAGCAGAGCTCCTGCAGAGCACCTTCTCCTCTCACTAGACACAGACTTCCACTTACTACTACTCTCTCTAACTAAGATGGATCCCCTATTTTTACTCCTAACAAATGCTCCCCTAAATGCCTTCCTCCACCCACACCCACTACTTGGCTCCCCCTCACTCTGGCTCCCCCCACTCCAGCCAGGGACAGGGCTCAGCAGAACGCAGTGCATCTTGTCCTTCCAGCTGGCCTGGAGCAGTGTAGTGTTGGATGCAGGTGTTGGGGTCCCGGGCTGTACCCTTTCCTTACCAGAGAGTGAGGCACCATGGATGCAGTACCTCTGTGGCGACTGAACCCACAGGGGCGCCACACATGCATGGATGTTGTCCATTAAGGATGCCTCTCCTAAAATCCGTGCGCAAAAAAACTTTGCTTAATTTTTCAGGGCCCATTCTGAAAAATATGAAGACTACTGGGAAACTATTCTGTGGAGTGATGAGACCAAGAATATGTTTTTGGAATTGATAGCTTCAAAACCATATGTTGTTATAAAAGTGAGGAGAAAGAAGAAAAATATATGGTGCTAACAGTAAAACATGGTGGTGCCAATGTTCATATGTGGGGCTCCATGAGTGCTGCTGATGTCAGGGAGCTACATTTCACTGATAGTATCAAAAATTAAAAGATGTACTGCTCTACATTGAGATAGAAGATGTTACTGTTATGAACTGCTACAAACACTAAGGAAAGATAGGAAAACTGTCCCTACACTAGGACTAAGCTGATTCCCTACGATGCAGCGGGGGACCTGTTCCTTGTGAACAGACCCGCCTAAGTCCTCGGCTAGTCTGAACGCAGACCTATAGATATAAGGGAGGGGTCCCTACAAGAACTAAGGACAGGGATATAGTTGGACACCTCCTAGCAGAAATTGTAGCAGAGCAAAGACAAACAAACAAACAGAAGTACTAGTGGTCAAAAGACCAAGCAAACTACAGAGAAAGGTACAAGGCACCTGGCTAGCTTAAGAGTAAATGTAACACTGAAGTCCAGCAAGGCCAGGAGGGTGGAGCTGGATTAAATAGGCAAAAAGTCATGTGACCAGCAAAATAGAAAAAACTAACAGGAGGGTTCTAACAGTACCCCCTTTTCTATGATCATCCTCCGGATCCTCCAGGCCCAGGTCTATCAGGAAACCTCCTGTGAAATGCTCCGACAAGTCTAGGGGCAGAGACATCATCCGCCCTTACCCAGGAGTTATCCTCGGGACCGAAACCTTTCCAAGCGACGAGATGCTGCAATCTCCCTCTCTGCCATCTAGAATTAAGAATGCGAGAAATTTCATATTCACCGTCTTCCTCCACCAGAGGAACAGAGACAGTGGCATCCCTATCAGAAACATCAGCTTTTTTCAATAAGGAAACATGAAACACCGGATTAATCTTCCAGGAGGTAGGAACCTCCAACCTAACAGCAGATTGGTTAACTACCTGAAGCACCTTAAACGGACCCACAAACTTCGGGCCCAATTTCTTAGAAGGAATCCTCAACCGCAGATTCCTAGAGGACAACCAAACCATGTCACCAACAGTAAACAAAACCTCTTGACGTTTCCTGTCAAAGTACCTCTTGGATTTTTTGTTAGCCTCTTGAAGGTTACGACGTACATCAGTCCAAACTCTCTCCAAATCACTGGAAAAATTCTCCTCCTCCGGCACAGCCGATACCAATTTGGAGAATGACCCAAACGACGGATGTCTCCCAGTACAACAAAAAAAAGGAGAACACCCAGCAGAAGAGGATGTATGGTTGTTAAGAGCAAATTCAGCCAGTGGCAGAAATTCAGACCACCCCTCTTGATTGTCAGCCACAAAACAACGCAAAAACTGTTCAACATCCTGGTTCTTTCTTTCTGTCTGTCCATTAGACTCAGGATGATATCCAGATGAAAATGGCAAATGGACTCCCAACCTTTCACAAAAGGGACGCCAAAAACGAGCCACGAACTGAGGTCCCCTATCGGAAACAATGTCGGTAGGAACGCCATGGAGTCTGACAATTTCTTTAACAAAAGCCTTAGCGAGTGTCTTGGCGCAGGGCAGTTTGATGAAGGGAACCAAGTGACACATCTTGCTAAAACGGTGCACGACCACCCAGATAACAGTGAAACCCTCAGAGGCAGGAAGGTCAGTAATAAAATCCATAGCAAGGTACGTCCAAGGAGCACTAGGAACCTCCAGAGGGCAAAGCAACCCCGCAGCAGGAGCATGTGAAGACTTAGATCTAGCACACACAGTACATTGACGCACCCACTTAATGACTTCCTTCTGCCACCCAGGCCACCAAAAACTGCGACCTACAAGTCTCTTAGTCTCCGAAATTCCTGGATGACCTGCCAACCGAGACTCATGACACTCCACAAGCAAATCTCTCCTAAAGTTCCTAGGCACAAACAACCTCCCATGGGGAGTGTTAGATGGGGCATCCTCCTGGGCTTTCAGAATCCCATCTTCCAAAACGGAGCCCAATGCTGCTATCACAACACCTTCCTGTAAAATGCTCTCCTCCTCCTCGGTACCAACCATGGGAGAAAAACTGCGAGATAAAGCATCAGCTTTTACATTCTTGGTACCCGGAATGTAAGTAACGGAAAAATTAAACCGCGAGAAAAAAAGTGCCCACCTAGCCTGACGGGCATTCAAGCGCTTGGCAGCATCAAGATAGATCAGATTCTTATGATCAGTAAAAACCTGAATGGGAAATTTAGCACCTTCCAAGAGATGACGCCAATGTTCAAATGCGAGTTTAATCGCCAGCAATTCCCGATTACCGACATCATAATTAAGTTCGGTCTCAAAATTTTTTTTTGAAAAAAAAGCACAGGGATGTACTCCATCCTTGTTTTTCTGAGACAAAACAGCACCGACGCCCACCGAAGAAGCATCAACCTCGACCAAGAAAGGCTTGGTCTCATCAGGCTGCATAAGGATGGGGGCAGAACTGAACCTCTCCTTGAGATACACAAAAGCTTCAATGGCCTCAGTAGTCCACTGGACCGTATTCGCACCTTTCCTGGTGAGATCGGTCAGCGGCTTAACAATTATAGAAAAATTCTTAATGAATTTTCTGTAATAATTGGTGAAACCCAAAAAATATGACGTAGTGGTCATGGGAGATTTCAACTATCCAGACATTTGTTGGGAATCTCTCTCAAGTAAAACTAACAGGTCAAGCAAATTCTTATCCTCTCTTGCTGACAACTTTATCTTCCAAAAGGTAGGGGAGAAAACAAGGGGATCTGCTACTTTGGATCTAATCCTTATAAACAGGGAGGAAATGGTTGAGGAGGTAAAGGTGGCTGGGATCCTAGGAGGCAGCGATCATGCTATTATAGAATTTTGGATAACTAGAGGAGGAAGACATGTGAAGACTCAAACTTCAAGGTTAGATTTTAGAAAGGCAGATTTTAAGAGACTCAGAAAGAGAATAGGAGGGATCCAATGGCTGGATGTCTTTAAGGAAAAAAATGTCCAGGAAGGATGGGAAATTTTTAAAAATGAGATTCTCAAAGCACAATCGTTAACAATCCCGAAAAGTAGGAAGAATGGGAAGCATTTAAGGAAACCAGGATGGATGAACACAGAACTTAAACACATGCTAAAAAGAAAGAAAGAAATGTTTATTAAATGGAAAGAGGGAGGCATATCTAAAGAAGATTATAATGCAGTCTGCAGATCCTGTAGGGCACGTATCAGGTTAGCTAAAGCTGACAATGAATTAAGGCTTGCAAGAGATGTCAAAAGCAATAAAAAAGGATTTTGGGGGTATGTCAAAAGTAAAAGAAAAGTCAAAGATGCTATAGGATTTTTACAGGATGAAAATGGAGAAATGGTAAGAGAGGATGTTGAGAAGGCCGAACTTTTTAATTCCTATTTTGCATCTGTTTTCTCTCAGAAAAAAATGTAACATCAACTGATCTTCACTGTCCTTTTAAAGGAATAAAAGAATCCAAGTTATCTGTAAACAGAAAGATTGTGAGGGAATATTTAGCTAACATAAATGAGTTCAAGTCTCCAGGTCCAGATGAATTACACCACAGAGTACTGAAGGAGATCGTAGAAGAAATTTTAGAACCACTCTCCATAATCTTTGAAAATTCTTGGAGAACAGGAGAAGTCCCAGAAGACTGGAGAAGAGCAAATGTTGTTCCTATCTTCAAAAAGGGGAAGAAGGTGGACCCAGGGAACTATAGGCCGGTGAGTCTGACTTCTATACCAGGAAAGATCTTTGAACAAATTATTAAACAACATGTATGTAAGTACATGGATAAGAATGAAGTGATTAACCAGAGTCAGCATGGGTTTGTAACTAACAAGTCATGTCAGACTAACTTAATTTCCTTCTATGACAGAATCACTGACTGGGTGGATCAGGGAAATGCTGTAGATATAGTATATCTTGACTTCAGCAAAGCATTTGACAAAGTATCTCACACCATCCTTATTGAAAAAATGACCAAGTATGCAATGGACCAGGCAACTGTTAGGTGGATTCATAACTGGCTTAGTGATCGGACTCAAAGGGTGGTTGTAAATGGCTTCACATCCAGCTGGATGAATGTCTCAAGTGGGGTACCACAGGGCTCCGTCCTGGGACCTGTATTGTTCAACATCTTTATCAATGATTTAGATGAAGGAATTGAGGGTAAACTGATTAAATTTGCTGATGACACAAAGCTAGGAGGGATAGCTAATACTAGAGAAGAGAGAGAGAGGATTCAAAAAGACCTAAATAAACTGGAGCAGTGGGCAGCAACCAACAGAATGGTTTTTAACAGGGAAAAATGCAAAGTACTACATCTGGGCAATAAAAATGAAAAAAGCATATACAGAATGGGAGGAATAGAGCTAAGCAACAGTACATGTGAAAAAGACTTAGGTATACTAATAGATCATAGACTGAACATGAGTCAACAGTGTGATGCAGCAGCAAAAAAGGCAAATACAATTCTGGCATGTATTAACAGAAGCATACAGTCTAGATCACGTGAAGTCATTATCGGTCTTTACTCCTCTTTGGTTAGACCTCATCTGGAATACTGTGTACAGTTTTGGGCACCACATTTTAAAAAAGACATATACAAACTGGAGCAAGTTCAGAGAAGAGCGACCAGAATGGTGACTGGTCTGCAAACCATGTCCTATGAGGAACGGTTGCAGGATTTGGGAATGTTTAGCTTGCAAAAAAGAAGACTGAGAGGAGACTTAATAGCTGTCTACAAATATCTCAAGGGCTGTCACATTGTAGAAGGATCATCTTTATTCTCATTTGCACAAGGAAAGACTAGAAGCAATGGGATGAAACTAAATGGGAGGAGACACAGATTAGATATTAGAAAAAACTTTTTGACAGTTAGAGTGATTAATGAGTGGAACAGGCTGCCACGAGAGGTGGTGAGTTCCCCTTCAATGGACGTCTTCAAACAGAGGCTGGACAGACATCTGTCTGAGATGATTTAGTGAATCCTGCTTTGAGCAGGGGGTTGGACCAGATGACCCAGGAGGTCCCTTCAAACTCTACCATTCTATGATTCTATGATTCTATGGTTTCAAACCAATACGCCTAGGCCATTTCTGAACTGCCTGAACCTTCACCGGGTCCATCTCAAAGCCCTCGCTGGAGATAATGTAGCCCAAAAAACTAATTCTCTGCACAGCGAACTCACATTTCTCCAGCTTAGCAAAAAGTGAATTGTCGCTTAACAACTGCAATACCTCACGTACGCTCTGCCAATGAGACTCCAGATCCGGCGCAAATATCAAAATGTCATCCAAATACACCACCACATTCTTACCGATCAACGGTCTTAGAATGTCATTAATGAGGTTCTGAAAAAACGCTGGTGCGTTGGTAAGACCAAAGGGCATAACCAGATTCTCAAAATGACCCACTGGAGTTTTAAAAGCAGTTTTCCACTCATCACCTTCCTTCATACGTAACAAATTGCATGCCCCCCGGAGATCAATCTTAGAGAACCACTTGGCCCCCACTAATTGGTTGAACAAGTCAGGAATTAATGGCAGTGGGTAGGAATTGCGTACTGTAATTTTATTAATTTCGCGAAAGTCCAGACATGGACGTAAACCGCCATCCTTTTTTTTTACAAAAAAGAATCCAACAGCCACAGGTGACTTAGAAGGTCTAATGTGACCGGTGGCCAAGCTTGTCTGTATGTATTCCCCCAAGGCCTTTCTCTCCGGGATAGTAAGATTAAATAAGCGACTCTTGGGAAGAGTTGCTCCAGGGACAAACTCAATAGTACAATCATAGTCCCTATGAGGAGGCAAAACTTGCGACTCCTCCTCCGAAAAAAACTTAGAAAAATCCTGAATAGGTACAGGTAATTCCCCTCTTTCCACAGCAGCAATGCGACCATTGCAACATCTATCATAACACTTAGGACTCCAAGACTTAATTTCATTGGTAGACCAGTCCAGTACAGGATTGTGCAATTTTAACCAAGGTAACCCCAAAACCACTGGAGCAGGCAAATTATTTAATACCGCCAAATCCAAATTCTCTTGGTGGATACCATTAATGGTGAGGGGAAATTCAAAAACCTTGTGAGTAATACCTTTCAAGGGAGAGCCATCAACAGCAACCACAGAAATAGGAGATGACAAAAGTTTGGATTCTAATTTAAATTTTTCCAAAAAACCCTCATCAATCACATTGAGTGTAGAACCACAATCCACAAATACCCAAAATTCAATCAACTCCTCCTGGAATGAGGTGCTTCCAGAAAGAAATACTCCTTTTGAGTTTAAACACGCTATGCGGGCGTAACTGACCTCTTTTTTTTTTATTTTCTCAAACGAAGCACACAGTTCTTAATAAAGTGGTCAGATTTACCGCAATAAAAACACAATCCTTTAGCAAACCTGCGGTCTTTTTCCTGAGAGTGGGGTGATATCGCCCCAATCTCCATCGGTTCTCCACCCTCCGAACAGACCCTCTGAAAACTAGGAGCTCCCATAGCAGTAGATTTCTCTTCATTACTCCTAGCACGCAGTCTCCTGTCCACACGTATGGCTAATTGCATTGCCTCCTGCAAGGTTCCAGGTTTTGGGATGGCAATCAGCAGATCCTTAACCCTTTCACCTAGACCATCAAGAAACAAACATTTTAATGCTGAGTCATTCTATTCCACTTCAGCCGACCATCTTCTGAAGTATGTACAATAATTTTCCACATCACCTGATCCCTGCTTCAAACGTCTTAATTCAGTTTCAGCAGATGAGACTCGATCAGGATCATCATTCAACAACCCCATAGCAGAAAAAAAATCTTCCACAGATCTAAAACACGGATCATTAGGTTGTAGAGAAAAGGCCCATCCCTGTGGTTCTTTGCGCAAAAGTGAAATTATAAACCCAATGCGCTGTGACTCATTCCCCGAGGATCTGGGTCTTAAACTAAAATATAATAAACAAGCGTTTTTAAAGGAAAAAAAATCTTGCCGTTTACCATAAAAAAAATCTGTCAGTCCTACCTTTGGTTCGACAAAATGCGCTCCAGGACAGCTACTCACGTGTTGCTGGAGCTCGGCCACCTCCAAAGACAGTCCCTGCAGGCGTTGAGCCAACTCCTGAACCGACACCATGCTGAAATCAGGATTTCTTTCCTTAGAGTGTTTTATTTTTTGGCTGGACTTACTGTTATGAACTGCTACAAACACTAAGGAAAGATAGGAAAACTGTCCCTACAATAGGACTAAGCTGATTCCCTACGATGCAGCGGGGGACCTGTTCCTTGTGAACAGACCCGCCTAAGTCCTCGGCTAGTCTGAACGCAGACCTATAGATATAAGGGAGGGGTCCCTACAAGAACTAAGGACTGGGATATAGTTGGACACCTCCTAGCAGAAATTGTAGCAGAGCAAAGACAAACAAACAAACAAACAAACAGAAGTACTAGTGGTCAAAAGACCAAGCAAACTACAGAGAAAGGTGCAAGGCACCTGGCTAGCTTAAGAGTAAATGTAACACTGAAGTCCAGCAAGGCCAGGAGGGCGGAGCTGGATTAAATAGGCAAAAAGTCATGTGACCAGCAAAATAGAAAAAACTAACAGGAGGGTTCTAACAGTTACCATCACTATGTGCCCATGGTAGATATGCACTTTTCCAACATGACAATGATACAAAACACACATCTGCTGCCAGAGGTGTATCTAGGCTTTCTGGTACCCGGGGCAAGAGTTCATTTTGGCGCCCCCCCCCATGCACACATGCCATTTGCACAGTTAGTCACGTGCCGATGAGCTGCTCTGCCTAATTCTCTCAATGTTCAGTGAAAAACTGAGAGAAGCAGAAAGAGAAGTGAGTTGTCACGTGACTGTAATCACATATGAGTGAGGTACCCATGTGATGACTGCAGGAACCTGCAAGCAGAGCTGAATCCTGACAGCGAGTATATTACACACTGTTAGGATTGGCTGCAAAGCTTCATTTTATAATTAAAGGGCTTGTCCAGGTTTGAGATTAAAGTCTGCAGTCACTCTATGTGTCTTCAGGCTTCTGAAATCTCACAGCAAATGCACTGCACACTTTTAGAATTCTGCCTTGCACAAGTATGCAATCTGTATACTTCTGGCCACATTTCGACTAGACGTGTTCGGCCTCGCTCAATTCATTGCCATTGAGTGAGGCCACGCATGTCTAGTCAGCATGTGACCGCAGTATACAAATCGCCGGCACCAGAGAATCCTGACAGCGTGCAGCGCGCACTGTGAGAAGTTAGAAGTCTGCAGTCACATAGAATGACTGCATACTCATCACAAACTTAAACAACCCCTTTAACGCTCCTAACATAAATAAGAATATGGGAATTAGTCAGTATCACAAAAAACATTTACATCCAGGTACCTGATAGATGACGTTGTCAATGGAGTCGTCATCTTTCTTCTTCATCTTGTCCAGACACCATGATGACTTTTCTCATCCTCAGCTCGTCTCTGCAGACTTCCATCTTCTCCGGTCTTCTGCAGCACATCCCCACACGATGCCCTTAAAGATAGGAGTGTCTCATAATGTTCCTGAATAAAAATATCTGCCCTACGCTGAGCCCCTGAATAAGTAATTGACCCTCACAATATTGTCTGCACAAAATATGACCCCACACTGTCCCTCTTATTGTACATGCTCTACACACTACCCTCTCCTCTCCATACTGGGTCCCCTCTTCACACTGTCCTCTCACACTGTGTCCCCCCTATAGGGCCCAGTCTCTATACTGTGACCCCTCATCACACTCCCCCACCTTGGTTTACTGTCCCTTCCTGTCTGTGCCCTTACACTGTCCCCCCATACTACACCCCAACACTACTCAGTCTCTATTCTGTGCCCACTCACACTTATCTCCCCCCATTATTTCCCCTCTTCCTCATACTGTTTTTTCTCACATCACACTGCTAACCATACTGTCTCCTCATATGTTTACCCTCACACATCCTCCCAAATTCCCCATACTGTGTCTGCACACATCACATCACCCTCGCTCTCCATACTGTGTTCGTATACATTCCCCTCCTTCGCTCCCCATATTGCGTACGCACCCATTCTCCCCATTCTGTGTTCGCACCAATCACCCACACACAAAATCTCCCCCACCCCTCCCCCTACACTAAATCTTCCCCCACACTAAATCTTCCCCCAGCCATACAATAAATCTCCCCCCAGCAATATACTAAATCTTCCCCAGCCATACAATAAATCTCCCCCCCATAGTAAATCTTCCCCAGACATACAATAAATCTCCCCCCAGCCATACCATAAATCTCCCCCTATAGTAAATCACCCCCAGCCATACCATAAATCACCCCATAAATACAATAAATCTCCTCCTATTGCAAATCACCTCCCCAGCCATACCATAAATCACCCCCCATAGTAAATCACCCCCTAGCCATACCATAAGTCACCCCCATAGTAAATCACCCCCTAGCCATACCATAAATCACTCCCTAGCCATACCATAAATTACCCTCTAGCCATACCATAAATCACCCCCCAGCCATACAATAAATCACCCCTCTATAGTAAATCACTCCCTAGCCATACCAGAAAGCACTCCCCATAGTAAATCACCCTTTAGCCATACCAGAAATCACCCCCCAGCCATATAATAAATCACCCCCTATAGTAAATCACCCCGTAGCCATACCATAAATCACCCCCCCAGCCACACAATAGTGTTGAGCCACCCCCGTAGTGTTCGAGTTCGGTTCGGTTCGTCGAACACCCGTGTGTTCGCCGAACTGTTCGTCGAACTGTTCGTCGAACACCTTCGAACACCGTTAAAACCAATGGCAGGCAAACAAAAACACATAGAAACACATAGAAAACACCTTCAAAGGTGTCCAAAAGCTGACAAACTGCTCAGAAGACACAACTAACACATGGAAAAGTGACAAGTACATATAGTCATGCGAAAAGAAGGTGGAGGAGTAAAAGGAGGGGGAGACACAGATATAGGCATGTCATGCCCTTCTAAAATCCAAAAAGTGAGAAGCCGACACGTTCAGTCCGCTCCTGCCCGTGCCACCTCCGTGTCGCCGGGTTTGTGCCAGAGCCGCGGTGAACCCTGACGGCCAGCCCCCCTCTCCCAATACTGGTGCCTGTCCGCTGGTGGGTCGAGCGAGCCCCCCTGTCGTGGAGGCAGCTCTAAGCTTTTTAATTTAAATTGTCTCTCTAATTTGAATGAATACACTTTAAATCCATTTACAAGGATCTATTGGAGGGCAAGTCTCATGCCAGCAGCCGCGTAATTCCAGCTCCAGTAGCGTCCACTAAAGCTGCTGCAGTTAAAAAGCTTTTATAAGGATCGAGCTCGGCTGTCCACCGCAAGGCATCCTACTGCCAGTCCCAGCCCCTATGCCTTGGGGTGCCTCCTGATGCTCTTCACTGAGTATCCCGTGGTCCCGAAGCATTTCCTTTGAAAAAATTAAGTGTCCAAACTACAGGTGGTGTAGCTTGCTTAACAGCCGGGATAATCCGCTGACTAGCAGACACTGCTACTAGGCACAAAGTATTTCCTGGGCTAGATGCAGTTAAAAATTTGTAATTAGATACTCTCGTTGGATGCTGAGAAAGCATTCCATAGAGTCTCCTGGCACGCCATATATGATTCTCTTAAAAAGCTTGGGGTAGGGGTCTAGGGGACCCTTTTATAGCCAAAATCACGGCCCTGTATCACAATACGTCACCTAGGCTGAAGATAAATGGAACTGTAGCACCCTGAGGGCTCGGTTGCTACAGAGGTATTGCACCTCACCCAGAGGTGTGATATCTCACTCTCAGGTAAGGATGGAGTGTGGATCAGGACCCGACACCTACATGCATTACACCACATTGCCGTGGGGCAGGGCGACCAATATGCCTCTGAGATGGGCACGACAGTCCCTGTCCCTGGCTGGAGTGGGGGGAGGGAAAACTGAGGAAGGGGAACCCTGTAGTGCAGGAGCAGGGAGGAAGCAGTTCCTGGGTGCATTGAGAAGGGAGTATAAAAGGTGGGCACCATCTTAGTTCAGTGCAGAGAAGTCTGAGCAGAAGTGGCAGGGAGCAGGGGCTCTGCATGAGCTCTGCTCCGGAGGCGGGCCTAGTAACAGAGGCCCAGGCCTGGAAAAGGGAGAAGGAAGGAAGAGGAGCGGAGAAGGCTCCAGTAACGAGGAATGAAGGGATCCCAGGGGTGCGGAGGGGCGAGTTGCCACCGCACGCCCGAATCCACCTGCGTGGAGGGGTCAGGCCAAAGGGGGAGACCGGTCCCCGAAACTAATGGAGGCACGAAATGACCCTCAGCTAGAAACCGGAGGCTGTGACATTTTATGTGGCGCAGCCCCTTGCTACACCCGCTAGGAAGGCACCACATAGGGTCAGGGAAACTGGCGCCAAGTTTACCAAGAGGAGGCCCGAGGCAGCCGGACAGAAGGGTTGGTAAGAAAGGCCAGACAAAGGACACACAAAGGGGGTCCTGTGAAGCGCTCCAAAGTTATCTGAGAGTTGTCTGAGCCCCTCACCTGGTGAGCACAGTACGACGTGGGCAGCCGTTACCTGCAGACGTGGTCTGGATAATAAGAACTGTGAATAAAGGCCCTGGACTGCATCACTGACTCCGTGTCGTTACTGCTGCTGCCCTGCACCACCACCCCCATCCTTCGCATACATTGCCCTGAGGCTATACTCCTCCCGTGGGGAGTTATGCTAAGCTCTGCTGCACCCACAACACCAGCCTCAGCGGTCTGCCCTGCAGCGGCGGTTCACTCTGACCGCAATCCACGGGTGGCGTACTCGGACATTTAAACATCAAAACCACATAAATAGTTCCGCCACTGGTTTGACCACCCTGAGCCACAGAACCGGGTCGCCGCCACGAAGACTACAACCACCAGCATCCACCAAAAAGGGTCCGGCTCCGGGTGTCCCAAGGCCCAGGGGGTGCATCAGAACATTTTCATCACCTTTCACAATCACCAATGGGACAAGGCAGGGATGTCCTCTGTCCCCTCTCTTATGCATCCTAGTGACGGAGCACCTGCTCTCATCAATTCGCCATAACCCCAATATTAGGTGGATTGAGGTGGGAGGCACCGAGTACAAGTGCTCTCTATTTGCTGATGATGTCCTAGTATATATCACTCAATCACATATATCCATCCATGCTGTTATGGCTGAAATAGATCACTTTGTTACATGGTCAAATTTTAAAATCAATGCAGCGAAGTCTGAGGCCCTCGATGTCTCCCTCCCCAAATCCATATAGGATTCCATCCAGTCCAACTTTCCCTTTGCCTGGCCCTCACAGGGTATTCCTATTCATAGAGACCTCTCCCATCTATGTTATCTTAATTTTGGGCCCTTTATTGAACAACTCCATACAGACCACGGTTGGCAAGTTAGAACTGTAAGATTCACTACGTGAACCACTGGTGTTTTGTGGAAAAGCACATGTACACTTTGTTCCAAATTATTATGCAAAAAGTGTTTAGGAGTGATAAGGGAAGAATTTGTTTGTTTGTCAGTTAAACTCATTGATGGTGATGTGTGTCAGGGCTCTTTATATCACTGTAAGCAATTGCAGACACCTGTGCTAATTAGTTTGGCAGGTGAGTCCAATGAAAGGCAAGACTACTTAAGAAGGCTGTCTCACATTATTAAGCAGCCTACATTTTCTGCCAAAATGGGAAAGAAAAAGGATGTGTCGGCTGCTGAGAAGCAACAAATTGTGGAGTGTTTAGGTCAAGGCATGACTACAATCAACATTGTGCGATGATCAGGATGAAGTGTCTTGGCAATCAAGAAGTATGTAGCTGATTCACAGTACACACGTGTGCGTGCTGATAAGGGCAAATTAAGGACTCTTTCCTACAGGCAATTACGTCACTTTAAAAGAGCAGCGGCAAAAATGCCTTGTCATAGCAGCAGACAAGTTTTTGAAGCTGCTGGTGTCTCCAACGTCCCCCGAACAACAAGATGCAGGGTCCTTCAGAGGTTTGCAGCTGTGCATACGCCATCCTGTCGACCTCCTCTATCCACTTCACACAAGCAGAAATGGCTCCAGTGGGCCAAACATTACATGAAGACTGATTTCAAAACTGTTTTGTTCACGGATGAGTGCCGTGCAGCGCTCGATGGTCCAGATGGATGGAGTGGAGGATGGCTGGTTGATGGACACCCCACGCAAACACGGCTACAGCACCAACACGGAGGAGGTGGAGTAATGTTTTGGGCTGGAATCATGGGGAGAGAGATTGTCGGCCCCTTTAGGATCCCTGAAGGCGCTAAAGATGAACTCCATAATGTATGTGGATTTTCTCAAACAGCACTTCCTGCCATGGTTCAAGAAGAAGAACCGTGTATTTCACAGCAAGATCATTTTTTTGCATGATAATGCACCATCTCATGTTGCACATAAAACATATGCATCTCTGGCTGATATGGGCATAAAAGGGGACAAACTTATGGTGTGACCCCCATGCTGCCCTGACCTCTACCCCATTCAGAAGCTCTGGAGCATCATCAAAAGGAGTGTCTATGATGGCGGGAGGCAGTTCACATCTAAGCAACAGCTCTGGGAGGGTATTCTGTCCTCATGCAAAACAATTGAAGCAGAAACCATCCAAAACCTGACAAATTCAATGACGAGAGAGTTCAGAAGCTCCTTTCGAACAAGGGGTCCTATGTGAAAATGTAACATCACCTAGAATAAAGTTTTGAGTTGAAAACTGTTTGATTTCAGTTTCTAATAACCTGCTAATGCTTATAAATTCAAAAATGACCATTTTTTTGGTCTTTATTAAAATGAAAAGGTTGATCGAAAAGTTTGGGGGATCTAAGAGTGTGGCAACCCAGTAGTCATGATTACTTCGAATTCTGACAATATGAGGGTCATGTTGCAGGTAGTGCAGCAAGAATGCACTTATGTGCCTTGCGCATCTCGGAGCCCCAAAATTATTTTCCGGGCTAGATGCAGCTAAAAATTATTATTAATTTTAAATCTGGTGGAGCTTAGTATAGATGGCCTAATAGGATCAGTGCTGCACACTGCTACAAAGCCCAAATTATTTTCCAGTCAAGATACAGATAAACATGATTAGTAATTTTAAATCTGGTGGAGCTTATTATAGATGGCCTAATAGAATCAGTGCTGCACACTGCTACAAAGCCCAAATTATTTTCCAGCCAAGATACAGATAAAGATGATTAGTAATTTGAAAGCTTAAAACGGTTGGTAGGGTGATTTTAACCAATCATCAAGCTTTTACTCTCCCCAGGATGACACAGGGGTAGAAAAGTCGTTTCGGATCCATGATTTGTTCATCTTTATGAACGTGAGTCTGTCTACATTATCAGTGGAGAGCCGCGTGCGCTTATCTGTCAGCACACCACCAGCAGCGCTGAACACACGTTCAGACAGAACGCTGGCTGCGGGGCATGACAAGATCTCCAAGGCGTAAGTGGCTAGCTCCGGCCATTTATCCAGATTGGAAGCCCAAAAAGAGCAAGGGTCCAGTGACACAGTCATGGCTTCAATGTTTACTTGGAGATACTCTTGTACCATCATCTCTAGGCGTTGACTATGTGTCAGACTTCTTGTCTGCTGTGGCCTTGCAAAGGATGGGCTAAAAAAGTGGTGAAATGATTCCGCAAAATTGATGTTACCAGCAGATACTGTGGTTCTGTTATGGTTTGAGTGCTGAACACTTGACGGTCCCACGGTTGGCACGTTGGAACTGTGAGATTCACTACGTGCACCACTGGTGTTTTGTGGAAAAGCACATGTAAGATTCTGCAACAGTCTCTGCTGATACTCCTGCATGCGTGCATCCCTTTCTATAGCAGGAATAATTTCTGCAAATTTACTTTTGTACCGGGGATCTAACAGTGTGGCAACCCAGTAGTCAGGATTATTTCTAATTCTCACAATTCGAGGGTCATGTTGCAGGTAGTGCAGCAAGAAGGCACTCATGTGTGTTGCGCATCCAGGAGCACCAAGTCCCTGTTGTGTTGGTGGCGAGGTAACAATCATGCTTCCTTCCTCTGTCCTCTCCCCCCAACCTCGCACAACAGAAATGTGATCAAGGTCTCCCTCATCTGATGAGTCTTCCATCAGTTCGTCCTCCACTTCTTCCTGGGCTCCTGCACCTTCCTCACTAGTTTGGCTGCTACCATGCGCCCTGGTAAAACCATCTCCCCCACCCTCACATGCCTGCCGCCTTGGTGCTGCCGACCGTCTGGACCTTGCAGATGTTAGCCCTTCCACATACAACTCCTCCTCTACTTCCTCCACCTCATCTTGTGCCACCACCTGACTCCGAATTCTGTTTAACATGTGCTCCAGCATGTAAATCACCGGAATAGTCATGCTGATAATGGCATCGTCAGCACTAACCATCTTCGTCGCCATTTCAAAACTGTGCAGAAGGGTGCATAGGTCCCTGATCTGAGACCACTCCTCCAGCGTGATTTGCCCCACCTCTGGATCTCGTTGGCCCAGGCTATACGTCAGAACGTATTGCACCAGGGCTTGTCGGTGCTGCCACAGTCGCTGCAACATGTGCAGAGTTGAATTCCACCGGGTAGGCACATCGCATTTTAGCCGGTGAAGTGGCAGGCCCAACGACTTCTGTAGAGATGTAAGTCGCTGAGCTGCGGGATGCGAACGGCGGAAGTGAACACACAGCGACCGTGCCCTCTGCAGAAGGCCATCTAGTCTGGGATAGTGGGCTAAAAATTGCTGGACAACCAGGTTCAACACGTGAGCCATACAAGGCACGTGTGTGACATTGCCCTGGCGAAGGGCCGCACTCAGGTTTGCAGCATTGTCAAACACAGCCTTCCCTGGTTTCAGGTCCAGTGGAGACAACCATTCATGAAATTGGTTCTCCAGAGCTGACCACAACTCCTCAGCTGTGTGACTCACATTTCCCAGACATTTCAAAGTAAAAACCGCCTGATGACGTGAGCCCTACTGCCAGCATAGTAAGGAGGTGCGCAGGATCCCTTCTGCGCAGTTAGAAAGCTTGTGGCATGACCACACAGGCTTTGAGTGCAGGTGGAAGACCGAGAGGAGGTTGAGGAGGCAGAAGCAGTGGAGGAACTTTGACATAAAGAGGATTGACGCACAACTCGTGGGGACGGCAAGACTTGGACAGCAGCCCCTTGTCCTGCTGTCACCATAGTTACCCAGTGCCCAGTCAGCGACATGTAACGCCCCTGTCCATGCCTACTCGTCCAAGTGTCTGTGGTGAAATGCACCCTGTCACACACAGAGTTTCTCAAAGAAGCGGTGATGTTGTGTGCGACATGCTGGTGGAGCGCAGGCACACCTTTCTTTGAGAAGTAGTGCCGACTGGGCATCTGGTACTGGGGCACTGCGACGGACATAAGGTCTCGAAAATCCTCTGTGTCCACCAGGCGGAAAGGCAGCATTTCTGTAGCCAAGAGCTTGCAGATGGTGAAATTCAACCTCTTAGCTTTCTCATGGCTAGGAGGAAATGGTCTTTTACTTGTCCACATCTGAGGGACCGAGGGCTGGCTATTGTGCTTAGACGGGGTTGATAAGGGTGTCCCCGGCAAACTGCCGGTCTGTGAGGAAGATGCAGGCGGACATGTTAGGTTGCCTTGATACAAAGGTGGTGCTATCGATGTCGGACAGCGCTCAACACCAGCTGGTGTTACCACCTCCAAAGAAAATGATGACCTGCCAATCACGCTGGCTGTTGCGGGTAAAGAGGTGGCAGGTCTGCGCCCCAAAACAGGTGCGACTGCTGTCCCCCCAGTCACAGAGGATGAAGAGGCCGCGGATGCACAAGATATGGCAGACGGTGGTTGGCCCGGCCGGCTAGGCCGCATTGTAGCACACTGAGCTTCCCACTGCAACTTATGCTTCATGTCCATGTGCCGGTTCATGCATGAAGTACTCAAACTATGTATTTTTTGGCCTCTACTTAGCTTTTGCTGACAAATGTTACAGATAACACGAGTTGGGTCATCTTTATCGATCTGAAAAAATGCCCAGGCTATGCAAGGCTTAGCACCCATGCGACCTGAAGAGCCACCACGACTTGTGGTGAGAGGCAGAGTTGTGTTTGAGGATGCAGTTGTTGACGTGCTTCCAGTACTACGTCTCTGTCCAGGAAGGCGCAACCTGACCTCGTCGTCACTAGCATCTTCCTCCACCTCCTCTGCTGACCTCATCTCTTGGCTGACTGTGGGTTGACAGTAAGTGGGATCTCCAACCTCATCATCATCACCCTGTGCGTTATCACACCCGTCATCCTCAGAGCCAACCTGTTCCTGCCCTGACAAAAAACTAAAGTTGTCGCTCCAATCAGGTATTTGAGTCTCATCATCGTCTTCCTCATTGTCTCCACCAACAGGAGTTACAGTTTGGGAATGAGGGTCTACATTATGGTCAGAACCTTCTGCGTCTGGTCCTGGATCCGACTCATAAAGATTCTGGGCATCAGTGCAGATCATTTCCTCATCTGGATTCACAGAAGCGCTGGAGTCGACCTCTGATTCCCAGGCTATAGTATGAGTAAACAGCTCTGCAGACTCAACCATCTGTTCTACCTCATACTCAGACGGGCAGCTGGAGATTTGGGAGCTGTGAGGAAGCAAGTGCGATTGGGGTGACACCTTTGAGGACTGGAGTATTTGTGATGTTGAAGTTGATGTGGAGGAGAGCCCACTTAAAGGAGCACTTGATATCCGTTGAAGCACCTGCTGTTTTTGTGCCTCATCTGGAATTTGTAGCGATTGGCGTGGCCGTAAGAAAGGGATCTTATCACATTGTCCGCTAAAAGAAGTAGACATTTTAGTTTGGCTGGAAGATGGTCTTTCTTCTGCAGATGTTACTGTTGCTTTAACACCTACCCCACGGACACAACCTTTTTTCCCCTTCCCAACACGCCTATTCCCCTTTCCACCAGCAGCAGGCCTTTTTCCACTCATTTTGGTGGTTAACTAATTCACAACTCTGGAGTTGTTTGCACAAAAAAACAATGGATGGTAACCGAGCAGAGCTGAGTGGCCAAACTGTGGTATTAGGCCAAAACTATTGGCTGGGTTAGATGCAGAAAAAAATTATATTCAATTTGCAACCTGATGGAGGTCAGTATAGATAGACTAATAGAACAAGTCCCACACACAGCTAGAAGCCCAAATATTTTTTCAGAGGTAGATGCAGAAAAAAATTGTATTCAGTTTGCAACCTGATGGAGGTCAGTATAGATGGACTAATAGAACAAGTCCTACACACAGCTAGAAGCTCAAATATTTTTTCAGATGTAGATGCAGAAAAAAAATATATTCAGTTTGCAACCTGATGGAGGTCTGTATAGATGGACTAATAGAGAAAGTCCCACACACTGCTAGAAGGCCAAATATTTTTTCAGAGCTAGATGCAGACAAAAAATTATTTTTAATTTGCAACCAGATGGAGGTCAGTATAGATGGACTAATAGAGAAAGTCCCACACACTGCTAGAAGGCCAAATATTTTTTCAGAGCTAGATGCAGATATAAATTATTTTTAATTTGCAACCTGATGGAGGTCAGTATAGATGGACTAATAGAGAAAGTCCCACACACTGCTAGAAAGCCAAATATTTTTTCAGAGCTAGATGCAGAAAAAAATTATATTCAGTTTGCAACCTGATGGAGGTCAGTATAGATGGACTAATAGAACAAGTCCCACACACTGCTAGAAGCCCAAATATTTTTTCAGAGGTAGATGCAGAAAAAAATTATATTCAGTTTGCAACCTGATGGAGGTCTGTATAGATGGATTAATAGAACAAGTCCCACACACAGATAGAAGCCCAATATTTTTTCAGAGGTAGATGCAGAAAAAAAATATATTCAGTTTGCAACCTGATGGAGGTCAGTATAGATGGACTAATAGAGAAAGTCCCACACACTGCTAGAAGGCCAAATATTTTTTCAGAGCTAGATGCAGACAAAAAATTATTTTTAATTTGCAACCTGATGGAGGTCAGTATAGATGGACTAATAGAGAAAGTCCCACACACTGCTAGAAGGCCAAATATTTTTTCAGAGCTAGATGCAGATATAAATTATTTTTAATTTGTAACCTGATGGAGGTCAGTATAGATGGACTAATAGAGAAAGTCCCACACACTGCTAGAAGGCCAAATATTTTTTCAGAGCTAGATGAAGAAAAAAATTATATTCAGTTTGCAACCTGATGGAGGTCAGTATAGATGGACTAATAGAACAAGTCCCACACACAGCTAGAAGGCCAAATATTTTTTCAGAGGTAGATGCAGATAAAAATTATTTTTAATTTGCAGCCTGATGGAGGTCAGTATAGATGGACTAATAGAGAAAGTCCCACACACTGCTAGAAGGCCAAATATTTTTTCAGAGCTAGATGCAGACAAAAAATTATTTTGAATTTGCAACCTGATGGAGGTCAGTATAGATGGACTAATAGAGAAAGTCCCACACACTGCTAGAAGGCCAAATATTTTTTCAGCGCTAGATGCAGATAAAAATTATTTTTAATTTGCAACCTGATGGAGGTCAGTATAGATGGACTAATAGAGAAAGTCCCACACACTGCTAGAAGGCCAAATATTTTTTCAGAGCTAGATGCAGAAAAAAATTATATTCCGTTGGCAACCTGATGGAGGTCAGTATAGATGGACGAATAGAACAAGTCCCACACACAGCTAGAAGCCCAAATATTTTTTCAGATGTAGATGCAGAAAAAAATTGTATTCAGTTTGCAACCTGATGGAGGTCAGTATAGATGGACTAATAGAACAAGTCCTACACACAGCTAGAAGCCCAAATATTTTTTCAGATGTAGATGCAGAAAAAAAATATATTCAGTTTGCAACCTGATGGAGGTCTGTATAGATGGATTAATAGAACAAGTCCCACACACAGATAGAAGCCCAATATTTTTTCAGAGGTAGATGCAGAAAAAAAATATATTCAGTTTGCAACCTGATGGAGGTCAGTATAGATGGACTAATAGAGAAAGTCCCACACACTGCTAGAAGGCCAAATATTTTTTCAGAGCTAGATGCAGACAAAAAATTATTTTTAATTTGCAACCTGATGGAGGTCAGTATAGAAGGACTAATAGAGAAAGTCCCACACACTGCTAGAAGGCCAAATATTTTTTCAGAGCTAGATGCAGATATAAATTATTTTTAATTTGTAACCTGATGGAGGTCAGTATAGATGGACTAATAGAGAAAGTCCCACACACTGCTAGAAGGCCAAATATTTTTTCAGAGCTAGATGAAGAAAAAAATTATATTCAGTTTGCAACCTGATGGAGGTCAGTATAGATGGACTAATAGAACAAGTCCCACACACAGCTAGAAGGCCAAATATTTTTTCAGAGGTAGATGCAGATAAAAATTATTTTTAATTTGCAGCCTGATGGAGGTCAGTATAGATGGACTAATAGAGAAAGTCCCACACACTGCTAGAAGGCCAAATATTTTTTCAGAGCTAGATGCAGACAAAAAATTATTTTGAATTTGCAACCTGATGGAGGTCAGTATAGATGGACTAATAGAGAAAGTCCCACACACTGCTAGAAGGCCAAATATTTTTTCAGCGCTAGATGCAGATAAAAATTATTTTTAATTTGCAACCTGATGGAGGTCAGTATAGATGGACTAATAGAGAAAGTCCCACACACTGCTAGAAGGCCAAATATTTTTTCAGAGCTAGATGCAGAAAAAAATTATATTCCGTTGGCAACCTGATGGAGGTCAGTATAGATGGACGAATAGAACAAGTCCCACACACAGCTAGAAGCCCAAATATTTTTTCAGATGTAGATGCAGAAAAAAATTGTATTCAGTTTGCAACCTGATGGAGGTCAGTATAGATGGACTAATAGAACAAGTCCTACACACAGCTAGAAGCCCAAATATTTTTTCAGATGTAGATGCAGAAAAAAAATATATTCAGTTTGCAACCTGATGGAGGTCTGTATAGATGGACTAATAGAGAAAGTCCCACACACTGCTAGAAGGCCAAATATTTTTTCAGAGCTAGATGCAGACAAAAAAATATTTTTAATTTGCAACCAGATGGAGGTCAGTATAGATGGACTAATAGAGAAAGTCCCACACACTGCTAGAAGGCCAAATATTTTTTCAGAGCTAGATGCAGATATAAATTATTTTTAATTTGCAACCTGATGGAGGTCAGTATAGATGGACTAATAGAGAAAGTCCCACACACTGCTAGAAGGCCAAATATTTTTTCAGAGCTAGATGCAGAAAAAAATTATATTCAGTTTGCAACCTGATGGAGGTCAGTATAGATGGACTAATAGAACAAGTCCCACACACAGCTAGAAGCCCAAATATTTTTTCAGATGTAGATGCAGAAAAAAAATATATTCAGTTTGCAACCTGATGGAGGTCTGTATAGATGGACTAATAGAGAAAGTCCCACACACTGCTAGAAGGCCAAATATTTTTTCAGAGCTAGATGCAGACAAAAAATTATTTTTAATTTGCAACCAGATGGAGGTCAGTATAGATGGACTAATAGAGAAAGTCCCACACACTGCTAGAAGGCCAAATATTTTTTCAGAGCTAGATGCAGATATAAATTATTTTTAATTTGCAACCTGATGGAGGTCAGTATAGATGGACTAATAGAGAAAGTCCCACACACTGCTAGAAGGCCAAATATTTTTTCAGAGCTAGATGCAGAAAAAAATTATATTCAGTTTGCAACCTGATGGAGGTCAGTATAGATGGACTAATAGAACAAGTCCCACACACAGCTAGAAGCCCAAATATTTTTTCAGAGGTAGATGCAGAAAAAAATTATATTCAGTTTGCAACCTGATGGAGGTCTGTATAGATGGATTAATAGAACAAGTCCCACACACAGCTAGAAGCCCAATATTTTTTCAGAGGTAGATGCAGAAAAAAAATATATTCAGTTTGCAACCTGATGGAGGTCAGTATAGATTGACTAATAGAGAAAGTCCCACACACTGCTAGAAGGCCAAATATTTTTTCAGAGCTAGATGCAGACAAAAAATTCTTTTTAATTTGCAACCTGATGGAGGTCAGTATAGATGGACTAATAGAGAAAGTCCCACACACTGCTAGAAGGCCAAATATTTTTTCAGAGCTAGATGCAGATATAAATTATTTTTAATTTGTAACCTGATGGAGGTCAGTATAGATGGACTAATAGAGAAAGTCCCACACACTGCTAGAAGGCCAAATATTTTTTCAGAGCTAGATGCAGAAAAAAATTATATTCAGTTTGCAACCTGATGGAGGTCAGTATAGATGGACTAATAGAACAAGTCCCACACACAGCTAGAAGGCCAAATATTTTTTCAAAGGTAGATGCAGATAAAAATTATTTTTAATTTGCAGCCTGATGGAGGTCAGTATAGATGGACTAATAGAGAAAGTCCCACACACTGCTAGAAGGCCAAATATTTTTTCAGAGCTAGATGCAGACAAAAAAATATTTTGAATTTGAAACCTGATGGAGGTCAGTATAGATGGACTAATAGAGAAAGTCCCACACACTGCTAGAAGGCCAAATATTTTTTCAGCGCTAGATGCAGATAAAAATTATTTTTAATTTGCAACCTGATGGAGGTCAGTATAGATGGACTAATAGAGAAAGTCCCACACACTGCTAGAAGGCCAAATATTTTTTCAGAGCTAGATGCAGAAAAAAATTATATTCAGTTTGCAACCTGATGGTGGTCAGTATAGATGGACGAATAGATCAAGTCCCACACACAGCTAGAAGCCCAAATATTTTTTCAGAGGTAGATGCAGAAAAAAATTATATTCAGTTTGCAACCTGATGGAGGTCTGTATAGATGGATTAATAGAACAAGTCCCACACACAGCTAGAAGCCCAATATTTTTTCAGAGGTAGATGCAGAAAAAAAATATATTCAGTTTGCAACCTGATGGAGGTCAGTATAGATGGACTAATAGAGAAAGTCCCACACACTGCTAGAAGGCCAAATATTTTTTCAGAGCTAGATGCAGACAAAAAATTATTTTTAATTTGCAACCTGATGGAGGTCAGTATAGATGGACTAATAGAGAAAGTCCCACACACTGCTAGAAGGCCAAATATTTTTTAAGAGCTAGATGCAGATATAAATTATTTTTAATTTGCAACCTGATGGAGGTCAGTATAGATGGACTAATAGAGAAAGTCCCACACACTGCTAGAAGGCCAAATATTTTTTCAGAGCTAGATGCAGAAAAAAATTATATTCAGTTTGCAACCTGATGGAGGTCAGTATAGATGGACTAATAGAACAAGTCCCACACACAGCTAGAAGGCCAAATATTTTTTCAAAGGTAGATGCAGATAAAAATTATTTTTAATTTGCAGCCTGATGGAGGTCAGTATAGATGGACTAATAGAGAAAGTCCCACACACTGCTAGAAGGCCAAATATTTTTTCAGAGCTAGATGCAGACAAAAAAATATTTTGAATTTGAAACCTGATGGAGGTCAGTATAGATGGACTAATAGAGAAAGTCCCACACACTGCTAGAAGGCCAAATATTTTTTCAGCGCTAGATGCAGATAAAAATTATTTTTAATTTGCAACCTGATGGAGGTCAGTATAGATGGACTAATAGAGAAAGTCCCACACACTGCTAGAAGGCCAAATATTTTTTCAGAGCTAGATGCAGAAAAAAATTATATTCAGTTTGCAACCTGATGGTGGTCAGTATAGATGGACGAATAGATCAAGTCCCACACACAGCTAGAAGCCCAAATATTTTTTCAGAGGTAGATGCAGAAAAAAATTATATTCAGTTTGCAACCTGATGGAGGTCTGTATAGATGGATTAATAGAACAAGTCCCACACACAGCTAGAAGCCCAATATTTTTTCAGAGGTAGATGCAGAAAAAAAATATATTCAGTTTGCAACCTGATGGAGGTCAGTATAGATGGACTAATAGAGAAAGTCCCACACACTGCTAGAAGGCCAAATATTTTTTCAGAGCTAGATGCAGACAAAAAATTATTTTTAATTTGCAACCTGATGGAGGTCAGTATAGATGGACTAATAGAGAAAGTCCCACACACTGCTAGAAGGCCAAATATTTTTTAAGAGCTAGATGCAGATATAAATTATTTTTAATTTGCAACCTGATGGAGGTCAGTATAGATGGACTAATAGAGAAAGTCCCACACACTGCTAGAAGGCCAAATATTTTTTCAGAGCTAGATGCAGAAAAAAATTATATTCAGTTTGCAACCTGATGGAGGTCAGTATAGATGGACTAATAGAACAAGTCCCACACACTGCTAGAAGGCCAAATATTTTTTCAGAGGTAGATGCAGATAAAAATTATTTTTAATTTGCAGCCTGATGGAGGTCAGTATAGATGGACTAATAGAGAAAGTCCCACACACTGCTAGAAGGCCAAATATTTTTTCAGAGCTAGATGCAGACAAAAAATTATTTTGAATTTGCAACCTGATGGAGGTCAGTATAGATGGACTAATAGAGAAAGTCCCACACACTGCTAGAAGGCCAAATATTTTTTCAGCGCTAGATGCAGATAAAAATTATTTTTAATTTGCAACCTGATGGAGGTCAGTATAGATGGACTAATAGAGAAAGTCCCACACACTGCTAGAAGGCCAAATATTTTTTCAGAGCTAGATGCAGAAAAAAATTATATTCAGTTTGCAACCTGATGGTGGTCAGTATAGATGGACGAATAGATCAAGTCCCACACACAGCTAGAAGCCCAAATATTTTTTCAGAGGTAGATGCAGAAAAAAATTATATTCAGTTTGCAACCTGATGGAGGTCTGTATAGATGGATTAATAGAACAAGTCCCACACACAGCTAGAAGCCCAATATTTTTTTAGAGGTAGATGCAGAAAAAAAATATATTCAGTTTGCAACCTGATGGAGGTCAGTATAGATGGACTAATAGAGAAAGTCCCACACACTGCTAGAAGGCCAAATATTTTTTCAGAGCTAGATGCAGACAAAAAATTATTTTTAATTTGCAACCTGATGGAGGTCAGTATAGATGGACTAATAGAGAAAGTCCCACACACTGCTAGAAGGCCAAATATTTTTTAAGAGCTAGATGCAGATATAAATTATTTTTAATTTGCAACCTGATGGAGGTCAGTATAGATGGACTAATAGAGAAAGTCCCACACACTGCTAGAAGGCCAAATATTTTTTCAGAGCTAGATGCAGAAAAAAATTATATTCAGTTTGCAACCTGATGGAGGTCAGTATAGATGGACTAATAGAACAAGTCCCACACACTGCTAGAAGGCCAAATATTTTTTCAGAGGTAGATGCAGATAAAAATTATTTTTAATTTGCAGCCTGATGGAGGTCAGTATAGATGGACTAATAGAGAAAGTCCCACACACTGCTAGAAGGCCAAATATTTTTTCAGAGCTAGATGCAGACAAAAAATTATTTTGAATTTGCAACCTGATGGAGGTCAGTATAGATGGACTAATAGAGAAAGTCCCACACACTGCTAGAAGGCCAAATATTTTTTCAGAGCTAGATGCAGACAAAAAATTATTTTTAATTTGCAACCTGATGGAGGTCAGTATAGATGGACTAATAGAGAAAGTCCCACACACTGCTAGAAGGCCAAATATTTTTTCAGAGCTAGATGCAGATAAAAATTATTTTTAATTTGCAACCTGATGGAGGTCAGTATAGATGGACTAATAGAGAAAGTCCCACACACTGATAGAAGGCCAAATATTTTTTCAGAGCTAGATGCAGAAATTTTTTTTATTCAGTTTGCAACCTGATGGAGGTCAGTATAGATGGACTAATAGAACAAGTCCCACACACAGCTAGAAGCCCAAATATTTTTTCAGAGGTAGATGCAGATAAAAATTATTTTTAATTTTCAACCTGATGGAGGTCAGTATAGATGGACTAATAGAGAAAGTCCCACACACTGCTAGAAGGCCAAATATTTTTTCAGAGCTAGATGCAGACAAAAAATTATTTTGAATTTGCAGCGTGATGGAGGTCAGTCTAGATGGACTAATAGAACAAGTCCCACACACTGCTAGAAGGCCAAATATTTTTTCAGAGCTAGATGCAGAAAAAAATTATATTCAGTTTGCAACCTGATGGAGGTCAGTATAGATGGACTAATAGAACAAGTCCCACACACTGCTAGAAGCCCAATTATTTTTTCAGAGCTAGATGCAGAAAAAAATTATATTCAATTTGCAACCTGATGGAGGTCAGTATAGATGGACTAATAGAATGATGCTATGCCCAAAAGATTTTACTACACTAGGTGCAGTAAAAAATTGGTATTCTATACACAGGTGGTATATCTTGCAACACAGGTAGGCTACTCCACTGACTAACACACTCTGCAATAGGCCAAAAAGGATTAGCTTTGCTAGATTCAGCCAAATGCTGTGAAAAAAACTTGCACAGCACTGGCACAGACCTGCCTGGCAAAAACTGATAGGAACTTATGTAACCTAGTCCTGAAAAGGACTGCAATTACAATTAGTCTTTACTCCCACAATCTATCTATTTAAGAGCACAGACCTTCCTGATAAAAGTCATAGGAAATGCTGCAATCACAACTATTCCCTACTCCAAAGCTATCTGTAGATTTGTGCGAAAATTGGCTTGAAATTAACAAGGTATAGCGCACACAGCAACAGCGGTGCCGTCTAACACGCAGCTGCAGCAGTGAGAAAATGGTGGCGACGGGGAAAATGGCTTGGTGTTATAGGGCAAGGACATGTGACATACACTGCCAATGACACATGCCCTTGCTTGTGTGAAAAAAAGCACTTCGCTCCGTGTGTGCGCTGCTGATAGGCTGACAGATTGCACCTCCCCACTGTAAATGCGGGAAAGAGAAAAAAAAATGGAGATCTTCATTATTCCTGCAGAGATCCATCCCCTGCCCCTCCCCCCACCCCGCTGTACACTCAAACTGCGTATTAACATTAATTTTCATCATTACTGAGAAAAAATCCAGTTATGATTTTGGTGCACGAACAGTTATCGAACATAACCTCGAACAGCCGAATTTTTCTCAAATCGTTCGTGTTCCCCGAACGGCTCGAACACCGCCCAAAACAGCTTGAATTTGAGATTGGCGAACAGTTCGAGTCGAACAACGCTCATCTCTACCACACAATAAATCACCGATCTATAGTAAATCATCCCCATAGTAAATCACCCCCCAGCCATAGCATAAATCACCCCCCAGCCATACAATAACTCACCCTCCACAATGCATCTTCACCTCCATTCCGTCTTCGGTGTCTTCAGGTCTGAAGTACAGAGCACTTTCCACCAATGTGCACCTCTGCAGCTGCAGCGCTGGTGAGTGACGTCAGCAGCGTGATCACATGACCTGATCACGCTGCTGGCGTCACTCCGACCCTGAGGTCAGAGCTTCAACACTGGGAGTCGGCACGCTGCAGCTTCTCTGAGCTGGGTGTCAGCTTGACACTCTGCTCAGTGAACTGCCGACTTCCAGTCCAGGGGGCAGCAGAACGCAGCCCGACTGCGCCCCCCTGCCGGCTGCTCCCGAGTCACATGCCCCGGCTGCCCCCCCCCTAGATACGCCTCTGCTGCATTTCTGAAGAAGGCCAGGGTGAAAGCGATTCAGTGGATAGATATGTCTCCTGATTTGAACCCAACTGAACACTTATGGGGAATTCTGAAGAGAAAAGTTGAGCATCCTCTCCATTCAGGATCCAGGCTATAAAAGAGGTCATTCTTGAAGAATAGAAAATGATGAATGTTGCAATATGTTGCCAACTTGTTCAATCCATGGCTAAAAGACTCAATGCTGTCGTTAAAAATTGTGGATGTCATACAAAATACTAGATGTAGTTGTTTTTGATGTGAGGTGTATTCATTTTTGCATCAACTAATTTGAGTAAAACTGAAAGTTATATTATTAACCTTACTTTCACTTTATGGATTAGACATATTATCTATGAAACTCGGTCTAGTCAAAATTTTGCAAAATGTTCTTGTGCTCAATGAGATATTTCCTAAAATATTACTTTTCAATGGGGAGTGTTCTCATTTATGTTGAGCACTGTAGATCCACCGACAAACAAATAAAAGACATCATGAGTCTCAGAATATGGCGATGCAGACCAATGGTTTTCTTTTTAGAAAGTACAGAATTTTTTAAGCCATTAAAATAATAAAAAACTATGCTAGTTTGGTATCACCATAATCATCCACTGACCTGAAAAATCATGTTGACAGTACCTTTTCATCGCAAAATTAATGCCTTAAAAAATAAATCCAAAACTAATTGTAAAATTGCAAATTTTTTCTCTTTTTACTTTACCTCAGGTTGATTTTTTTACCCATTTTTCAGTCATTATATGGTAAAATGAATTGTGTCTTTCAAAACTACTACTCGTCCAGCAAAAATCAAACCTTCATAAGGTATGTCAATGTAAAAAAAAATTTTGGCTCTTGCAAAAGGGGAGGAAAGTGCAAATAAGAAAAATGGCTACATTTGCAAGGTGGTAATAATGAGGTACATTATATAACGTATATTACTTTGCTAGTTACATTGGTAATTTGAAATTAAAAACTAATCAGGAATACTCATATTTAAAGTATTTTCCTTTGTAAACTCTGTAAAATGTAGCATTAAATTAAGCTTTTTCAGATTAAATATGTGATCATGTACTGAAAAATTATACTGGAAAAAGTGATACAACTGTAAAAGTGTATTTTTTAGTTTTTGCCTGTGTTTGATTTATTTTTGTACTTTCATAAACCTCAGATTTTATATAGTGGAAATGAAAAGGTGTGTTAGAAAAAAAATGTTGTATGCTCCATTGAAGGTATTTTCCCCTAGAAGTATATCTTTGTACATATGGCACCCAACGGATATGTACAGCATCACATGGAAGATGCACAGCTTAGTAGTACAGCTCCTGTGTGGTCTCTGAGCAATGCCATGCAGGTTCTGTGCACATGGATCTGAGCCCTTATTCTTCAAAAAATAACCAAATTATAATCCTCGTGTTTAATGAAAAAGCCCAATGAATGATCAAGAAACAGAGAATGATCAGCTTATTTTCTAGGTTTAATTACAAGAATGATTAACTAAAAATGTGCTAAATATTTTATTTCTCATTTGCTAACGTGTGTGCTGCGCTGTTTGCCAAAAGTTTTACACCACACCACCATCATCATTTCTAAAACTATTTCAGTTTCTGTTTTGCGTATTTGAATATTTTTTCATCCTTTTGTGTTCTGCTTCTAGATAACATTGTAGCATGTGGTAAATGGGACATTGGTGATTTTGGCAGCCTTCAGATGTCCCTATTAGTATCATCTTTTATGCAATGTGGAGTGGAATATCTATTAATGGAAGTGGAAACAGGTGGTAATTTATGAAGAACATTTACAAGAAAAATCTTCAGCATTTTTCTGCTTGTTAAAAGAAAAGGATTATGATGGGGCTATAATGAATGAAGCAGAAAAAACTCAGATATCTTGTCATGCCAGTTTGACATTCATCCAGTTTTCTGCTCAATTCATTTTAAAGCCAAAAGAAAATGGGCACGGATCACTAATGGATCTTTTCAGACATTCGATTTGTTTTAGTTTAATTTTTTCCATCATCAGACCTTACATTCTAAATTTAAAAAGCACTTTAGGGTTGAGATGGGATTTTAGAGCCCTTTCAGGGCTTCCCTCTGCTGTGACAATATAGCCTACAGGAGCACAGTATTGCACACATCATTGAGCCCACAATCGACATAAAGGGCCTTGGTGATTTTACTCTTTCTTCCACTAGAAATGAGTCGCAATAACTATGGAATCAAAACATTAACTTCTGCCAAAATCTTTTCACTGCGTGTTGTTGTTACATGCAAATGTTGTATGCATATTTACTTAACAGAAAAGTAGGAGCTCCAAAATGATATAAACGGACTATGCACGCTTTCCCAAATTTAAGCATTTTCCATCCCGAAACCTATTTCATTTCACAGCAGTAAACTCCATGTCTCCATTTTCTGCATATTTGCCCACAGATAGATATTGCATTTATTATTAAAGAGGATAACATGCTTGAATTGCTTTTTTTAAAATAAATCATCCGGACTTTTTCATCTCCCCAGCTTCCAGTGGAGTTTAAAATTTCAAAATGTAATTTTGGGAGTGTAAATAACCAGTTGAATAAATAACGATAGGGCAGAGTTAAATTAAAACCTGATTTTTAATTAAAGGGGTCATCCACTTTGAACAATTCCTCTTTTTTAGCAGTGCCCTCAACGATAGTGTGATCTCATGATGTTCTCCTGAGTCCACTAATGTTTAACTGCACTCTCATTGTAATGGTAGCCGCATTCCAGTTTCCTTGCCCAACAACCAGAGGAAAACATCAAGCATTACACAACATCTATTCAAATTATTTTTTTGTCGTATGATGCATGGACATGTCAAGTCCTCCAGAGTAAGAGATATATTCTTGTAGCTGCTCTCTAACCTGGGTAATAGAGTAGGTGCTAAATGGGAGGATATAGACAAAAACTTGGCACTGAAGTAGGGTTGCAGTGAAACAGAAGAGGCGTTTATTCAGGCAATCATAGACGGTTATTTAACGTTTTCGGTCCTACAGTTGGACCCTCATCCGAACTATATCAATTATGCAAAAAATAAAATTAAAATAAAATAAGAAAAATTTACATATATACAATAATAATATTATTATTGTATATATGTACATTTTTCTTATTTTATTATTATTAAAATAAATAAGAAAAAATTACATATATACAATAATATTATTATTATATATATGTAATTTATTCTTATTTTATTGTAATTTTGTGTTTTGTATAATTCATATAGTTCTGATGAAGGTCCAACTGTAGGACCGAAAACTAGTGATGAGCGAGCATGCTCGCTACTGCTCGAAATGCTCTGCGCATATTTCAGTGGTTGCTTGGCAGGAGCACGGGTCCCCTCCCTGCATGTTTGGCGCCAATGAACATGTAGGAATTGTCTGCCATGCACTGTAATGCTGCAGCCATGTTGGTTGTGGCATTACAGTGATTGGCTGGCCACACAGCGTCATCAGGTCTATATCAGACCTGGCGCCGCCATGCTCGTCACAGTCTTCTCTGGAATCAGGCAGTGTAGGGAGAGGTGCTGTTGAGCTAGGGAGAGATTTGCTTGTTTCTTAGTTAGTGTAGATATACCACAACATATTCTACACACATCCATCTGAACTAATAGTCCTTCAGAGGACTAATCCAGCTGCATAGATGTTAGGCGTCAGTCTGGTGCTGGATTCGAAATGGGTCCAGAACCTTCTGTCCAGCCAGGGCTGATGCTGCTCAGCATCGCCGTCAGCTCCAACGCCTAGCTGGTCCGCGAGCACTGTTTGTCTCCCAGGTAGTTGTGCCTAGCATTGTTAAGCCTGAGTTGCAGAGGGAGACAGGGCTTGTGGAGTCTAAGTCCAGGATTTGCCGCACTGAGCATCTCCGTGACCTGGCGGATCATGATTGGTGGGTTGGCACCCACCTGACCCGGTGACCTGGCACCGCCTGATTGGTCCACGGGTAACATCACCAATGGCGCGTCGGTGGGCAGGGCTTAATCTTTAAAAGGCCCGCCCACAAACATGGCGGTGCGCTCAGATCCTTTTAGCTGGCTGTTTGTGGTGTGCACGCTTACTCTTGGGCTCCTCGTAGAGCCATAGCTTAGTTAGGCAGGTTATAAAAAGTCTGTTCCACCTGTGAGCTATATAAAGCGGGTTTGCTCAGTCCGGTAGCACGCCGGCTGAGTGCTCGAATACCCGGCGGGAATCACACCCGCACACTTGGCCAACTCCTATAGCGTAGCGCCTGTATCGAGGACAGGGCTACTGCTTCTCCTACAGTCACAAGTCTCCCTGCGGTTCTTGGAGATTGTGTGAACCGTTATACTAGCGCCAAACCCCATAGCGTAGCGCCTGTATCAAAGACAGGGCTACTGCTTCTCCCATGGTCGCACGTCTCCCTGCGGTTCTTGGAGATTGTGCGAACCGTCTTACCCTTCCGCGTGCATTAACACGAAGGGCTAAGATAGTTGATAGGTGCGTCGCCGGTCGCTCTCCCTCTGTGCAGTTAACGGAGATAGTGCATACCGCTTTACCCGTTCCTGTGTGAAGAAACACGTAAGGGATTTACATTTAAGTTGTCGCTTGCCTTTCCACCCGGAAAGTGTTCGGCAGCAGTCCTCCAGGCTGTGTTCCATTTAAATAAAGTTATCTGTAACCGCCCTCCTAACACATAGATATCAGTGCTAGGCAGGCAGGCAGTGTATTTGGCAGACTGCAGTGCATATACCAAGAGGGTCTATTCCAGTTGTGTCGGCTAGTGCTTTTAAAGATATTTTTAGAAATAGCCCCAGGTATCAGGGGCCAGGAATAATTTTTTTTTGGATCTTAATCCTGATTATTTGCTTAAAAAGAAATCCAGAGAACACCATTTTTCTGCTCTTTTTGCTTGTTGGTACTGCAGAATAAAGACAGATCCTTTCCATATTACAGTGCTAAAAATCCATCTATTTAAAACTGTGGTTTGTCCGTCACATGGATCACATATAATTGCGCTGAAAATTCTGCCATTTCTGGCCTTCATTGAAATTTTGTTGCTCTGTGTCAGCGAAGTTATTGACATGAGTTCGCTGTTAAAAATAGTTACCTACAGGCCAGCTATTTAAAACTGTGGTTTGTCTGTCACACGGATCAAAATTCTGCCATTTCTGGCCTCCATTGAAATTTTGTTGCTGTGTGTTAGCGAAGTTATTGAAACCAGATTGCTGTTAAAAAGAGTTACCTACAGGCTAGCTATTTAAAACTGTGGTTTGTCCATCACACGGATCACATACAACCCCTGGCAAAAATTATGGAATCACCGGGCTCGGAGGATGTTCATTCAGTTGTTTAATGTTGTTGAAAAAAAACAGATCACAGACATGGCACAAAACTAAAGTCATTTCAAATTGCAACTTTAGGGCTTTAAGAAACACTAAAAGAAATCAAGATTAAAAATGTGGTACTCAGTAACGGTAATTTTTTTCAGACCAAGCAGAGGGAAAAAGTTATGGAATCACTCAATTCTGAGGAAAAAATTATCCCCCACTTTGACACTCCGAAGAGCTGTTCACTTTTCCATTTACAGATTTGGGCCTCTCGCCCCGTCCACTTGAAGCGGGCAAGAGGAGATCGCATATAGCGATGCCCAAATATTTGAGCAGCCATGGTCACACGAAGGCGAAGGTGGGAAACTGTCACAAGAGGTGGATGATGATGAGACACAATTGCCAAAAAGTCAGGAGGAGGACCAGGGTGCGGAAGTTGAAGACGAGGTTGTGCATGATATAGTAACTGACCCTACCTGGCACGGTGACGTACAGAGCAAGGACAGCAGCACACAGGGGGAGGGAGGCATAGCACCACAACAGGCAGGAAGAAGCAGTATGGTGGCCACAGACAGAAGACGGGCAACCGTTCACCGTAACATCAACACGACGAAAGTTGCAAGTACAACTGTTAGGTCTTCCCAAGTCTGGTTGTTTTTTAAAGACTCTGCTGATAACCTCAAAAAGGCCATTTGCACCACCTGCCAGGCTAGCATCAGCAGGGGTAGCAAAACTACCAGCCTGACCACCACCAGCATGATCAGGCACATGGCAGCAAAGCACCCGACTAAGTGGACTGAACCCCAGGGTCCAGGAACAGTGTCTTCGGGTGGCACCACTGCTTCTTCCGCTGTTGTGCGCGCAAACCAATCCTCTGTCCATGGCGCATGAGAAGATGCCTCCTGCCCTGCACCTGTCATATTACACTCTCAAGTGTCAACATCAGCAAGCATGTCCACATCCTTGTTCTAGCACAGCGTTCAGTTGTCCCTACCCCAGTCCTTGGAACGCAAGCGCAAATACGCAGCCAATGCCCCACTGGCCTCACTACTAAATTCACACATTTCGCGACTGCTTGCACTCGAAATGTTGCCTTTCGGGCCTGTAGAGACGGAAGCTTTCTGCAACCTGATGGTGGCGGCCATCCCTCGGTACTTGGTCAACAACCGCCACTATTTCTCCCTGTGTGCCGTGCCATCATTACACGAGCACATGTCCCACAACATTAGCCGTGCCCTCAACAACGCAGTTACTGGAAATTCCACCTAGCCACGGACGCGTGGACAACTGCTTGTGGGCAGGGATGGTACATCTCGCTGACGGCACACTGGGTTAACATAGTGGATGCCGGGACCCAGTCGCACATTGGGACGGAACACGTCCTCCCGACGCCAAGGATTGCGGGCCCTGGGTCAATCAGGGTTGCCCCCACATTCTACAGCTCCTGCACCTTCTCCTCCTCCTCCTCTTCAGCAATCATCTCCGAAATGACCACATCAGTCGCAAGCTGGAAGCACTGCAGCACTGCCTCAGCCAAACGGCAACAGGCTGTGCTGAAACTAATATATTTAGGTGACAAACCACACAACGCTGAAAAGTTGTAAACAGCTCTGAAAGAGCAGGCAGATCTGTGGCTGACACCACTGAACCTACAGCCAGGCATGGTCATGTGTGACATTGGCCGGAACCTGGTGGTGGCTTTGAGGCGAGGCGAGCTCACACACATACCATGCCTGGCCCATGTGCTTAACCTTGTGGTTCAGCAGTTTCTCAAAACCTACCCGGAGCTGCCGGATCTGCTTGTCAAAGTACGCCGCCTGTGTGCCAATTTTAGAAAGTCACCTACAGCTTCCACCGCCCTTGCCGTGTTTCAGCAGCATTTGCAGCTTCCGGCTCACCGACTGGTGCGTGATGTCCCCACACATTGGAACTCTATATTGCAGATGTTGGGATTTGTGAGCAAAAGAGGGCAGTTGTTGACTACCAGCATCAACAGAGCCAGTGGTATTCAGTTCAGACTCAGTTAAGACCTCAGGAGTGGACATGGATGTCAGACATATGTACCATCCTCCAAAACTTTGAGGGCTCCACCAAAATGGTGAGTGGCGATGATGCCATAATTAGCATCACCATCCCACTTCCCTGTCTTCTGAAATGCTTTCTGCTCACAATCAAAGAGGATGCATTTCAGTCTGAGCACAATGAGATGGAGCAAGTAACCATACAGGGTGATTTCACACAGCCCAGCCTCATCTCATCCTAACGTGGATTGGGTGACAATGAGGAAGAGGAGGAGGAGCTAGTTTCATGCACTATAGATGGTACTACCTGCACAACTGTCATACCATCTGTTCAGCGTGGATGACCTGAGGACAGAGAGGAGGAGAAGGAGGAGAGCATAGTCAGTCGTCCTCTTGGTGAGGACACAGAAGTCTTGCCTGTTAGCAGTCTGGCGCGCATGGCTGAGTTTATGTTACGCTGCCTTTCCCGTGACCCTCGCGTTCTCCAAATTTTGGGTGACAGTCATTACTGGTTGGTGACACTTCTAGACCCACACTACAAGGAAAACTTTATATCTCTTATTCCTGAGGTGGACAGGTCTACTAAAATGGGCAGTACCAGAAGGCCCTTGTTGTGGAATTATTAAAAAAATTCCCATCTGAAAACGCTGGTGGCAGAGGTCACAGTTCTTTGGACAACCAAGGAGTACAGGCAAGAGAGACACAACTCCAATCCAGCAGAGGCAGGGGAACGCTGTCAAAGTTCTGGGACAGTTTTCTCAGACCCTCCCATCTTACAGGCCCTGAGGCACGGGGTACTCTCACAAGGAGTGCAAAGTTTGGAAAGATGGTGAGGGAGTACCTTGCCGACCGTACCAACATCCTCCGTGATTCCTCTGTGCCTTATAATTACTGGGTATCCAAGCGGGACACGTGGAATGAATTGACTCTGTATGCCTTGGAGATCCTGGCCTGCCCTGCCGCTAGCGTTTTATCAGAGCGGGTTTTTATTGCCGCCTGTGGAATTATAACCGATAGGCGCATCCGTCTGTCAACTGAAAATGCTGACAGGCTGAATCTTATAAAAATGAACAAGGGCTGGATTGGGCCAAACTTCTCAACACCACCGAATGATAGCAGCATAACATAAACTCAAATCCAGTGTCTTTTTTTGGGAGGTCTATTCCCATGCACCTCTTCACACCGACACATAGGTATGCGCTTCCTGATTTTGTCTATTTGCTCTTGTCCTCCTCCTTTTCCTCATCCTCCATCACCATATCATTCACCACCATATCTACCATATTACCTCCTCTACTTCTCTTCCAAGGGGCATTGGAGTGACTCCAAATTTTTGGCATCTTTTGCATTCACTGCATAGGAAAACACTATGAGAAACCCACTTCTTAATAATGGAAACATTGTTTTTAGGAAGATCTCCAACCTCTACGTGTCTTGCAAGGGGCATTGGAGTGCCTCCAAATTTTTGGCAGCTTTTGCATTCACTTCATAGGCAAACACTATGGGAGACCCACTTCCTAATAATGGGAACATTGTTTTTCGGAGGCTCTCCGTCCTCTACGTCTCTTCCAAGGGGCATTGGAGTGCCTCCAAATTTTTGGCAGCTTTTGTCTTCACTGCATAGGCAAACACTATGGGAGACCCACTTCCTAATAATGGAAACATTGCTTTTTGGAGGCTCTCCGTCCTCTACGTCTCTTCCAAGGGGCATTGGAGTGCCTCCAAATTTTTGGCAGCTTTTGTCTTCACTGCATAGGCTAACACTATGGGAGACCCTCTTCCTAATAATGAGAACATTGTTTTTAGGAGGCTCTCCCAACCCTACGTCTCTTCCAAGGGGCATTGGAGTGCCTCCAAATTTTTGGCAGCTTTTGCATTCACTCCATAAGAAAACACTATGGGAGACCCACTTCCTAATAATGGAAACATTGTTTTTCGGAGGCTCTCCGTCCTCTACGTCTCTTCCAAGGGGCATTGGAGTGCCTCCAAATTTTTGGCAGCTTTTGCATTTAGTCCATAGGCAAAAACTATGGGAGACCCACTTCCTAATAATGGGAACATTGTTTTTAGGAAGCTCTCCGACCTCTACGTCTCTTCCAAGGGGCATTGGAGTGCCTCCAAATTTTTGGCAGCTTTTGTCTTCACTGCATAGGCAAACACTATGGGAGACCCACTTCCTAATAATGGAAACATTGTTTTTTGGAGGCTCTCCGTCCTCTACGTCTCTTCCAAGGGGCATTGGAGTGCCTCCAAATTTTTGGCAGCTTTTGTCTTCACTGCATAGGCTAACACTATGGGAGACCCTCTTCCTAATAATGAGAACATTGTTTTTAGGAGGCTCTCCCAACCCTACGTCTCTTCCAAGGGGCATTGGAGTGCCTCCAAATTTTTGGCAGCTTTTGCATGCACTCCATAGGAAAACACTATGGGAGACCCACTTCCTAATAATGGAAACATTGTTTTTCGGAGGCTCTCCGTCCTCTACGTCTCTTCCAAGGGGCATTGAAGTGCCTCCAAATTTTTGGCAGCTTTTGCATTTAGTCCATAGGTAAAAACTATGGGAGACCCACTTCCTAATAATGGGAACATTGTTTTTAGGAAGCTCTCCGACCTCTACGTCTCTTCCAAGGGGCATTGGAGTGCCTCCAATTTTTTGTCAGCTTTTGCATTCACTGCATAGTCAAACACTATTGAAGACCCACTTTCTAATAATGGGAACATTGTTTTTAGGAAGCTCTCCGACTTTTTCGTCGCTTCCAAGGGTCATTGGAGTGCATCCAATTTTTTTGCAGCTTTCGCATTCAGTGCATAGGCAAACGCTATGGGAGACCCACTTCCTAATAATGGGAACATTGTTTTTAGGAGGCTCTCCGACCTCTACGTCTCTTCCAAGGGACCTTGGAGTGCCTCCAAATTTTTGGTAACCATTTCAGTCACTGCATACGCAATAACGGTATAGGAGACACACTCGTTAATAATGGGAACAACAAAGCATAGCCGTCTGATGGCTCTCTAAGAATAGCAAGGACCGACTGCTGGCCCTTTAACAACAGTAAGGGCTGTCTGATGGCCATTTTTACTGTGTGATAGCAGCAAAACCTAAAAAAAAAACCATATAAATCTGGTATAGCTGTAATTGCACTGACCCAAAGAAAAAATCCACCTTATCACTTGTACTGAATGGAAAATGGAGCAAAAATATCAATAAGAATTATTCTTGTACTGCTGTCTATATGTTTTTTTGACCTCCCAAAAATTGGAATAAGGCTCGGTTCACATTTACCCTGTGTTCTCCACTGATTGCTTACATTGGTGTTTCCATGTATATTCCTCAATAACACAATTCAGACATAACCCTCAATGGAACCAGTCACTTATGAGACAGATGGAGCCTCTGTTCCAGCAGTGTCCCATCATTTTAGATGTATTTTTAGTGCACAAGTATGGGCGACCACAGATCTGTGCATGCCTAAAAATATGGAGACCACCGGAGCAGACGCCAAATGGAGTCCAAAGTGTCTCCATCTGCCTCATTATGGTAGGTGGTTCCGTTGGGGGTTTTGTCTGAATCGCAATTTTGTGGAATTTACATGGTAACCCCGACGTAAGTGCTCAGCGTAGAAGACAAGAAGGTGATCCAGTCTTATTCTGGAAGTGATCAAAAAATATTAAATGCCTCAAAATGTTACCAATAAAAACCCTTAATTTATCCCCACAAAACCAGCCCCCACTCAGGTCCGTCAACTGTCACTGGAACTATAGGGGGTTCCCACATTACTGGTAGAACAAAGACTCTTGAAAAGCGACATGGCTCCCCCCCCCCTCAAATAAAATCCAGTGAATTTGTCGCTCCCAAATCTAAATGCTCCCCTCCTTCTGAGCCCCACTGTGCCTAACCCACAGTATGGGGCCAAGTTTGGCATTATTGTAATGGGGAGAGAGCACTTAACAATTTACAGGGTGCGTATCGCCAGAAGCACAAGCTGGGTGCAATGTATGAGGGCACTACACTGTATGGGGGCCCAATGAATGGGCACTAAAGTGGCATATTTGTAATTCTTCAGAAAAAAAGCCTGGCATGGATATTATAAAAATAGTCACTACAGCCATAGATTAATTGAGAGGTGCAATTTCTACAATGGGATCACTTTTGTTTTTTTCTGCTGGTCTGACACCTTCAGGGCTCCGCAAATGTTGCCCACAAACTATTCTAGCAAAATCTGTGCTCCAAAAGCCAAATAGCTCTCCTTCTTTCTCATCCCTGATGTGTGGTCTAACAGTAATTTCTGATTACATATGGGGCATCACCGCATTCTGGAGAAATTGCGCAATACGTTATAGGGTCCAGTTTCACCTATCAACCTTTGTGTACCTGAAAAATTTGCAACAAATATAAAAATTTTATTTTTACCACTAAAATGTCATATTTCCATGTCTCAATGGTATAAAATTCTGTGAGGCATCTATGGTTTCAAAATACTCTCTACACCTCTAGATGAATTCCTTTGGTAGTGAAGTTTCCAATATGAGGTCACCTGGGGGGGTTTCTGCTGTTCTGGCATCTCAGGGGCTCGGCTAATGGAGCACAATGGAGCAAATGTTGTTTTAGCACCAAATGTTTTATTTTCACATGGGAAACAGGAAAATATGGACCCCAAAATTTATTATGCAATTTATCCTGAGTACGCCAGTTGTTGTGGGGGACAACTACTGTTTGTATGCACGGTAGGGCTCGGAAAATATGGAGTGACATTTTGGAACTCAGACTTTGATGGAATGGTCTGAGAGCATCATGTCATGTTATGAGAGCTTGTTGCTGCTATTGTAGTGCCCGTACATGGTAGGGCCCAGTATATTGTAGTGCCCAGCACATTGTAAAGCCTGTACATTATAGTGCCTGTACATTGTAGCGTCCAGTACATTATGCTCAGCTCATGCTTTTGAAGACATGCACCTGAAAATTAGACGAGCTCTCATCACTACAGAAATGCCAAACAGGTGGACGCTAAATGTGGATTAGGCACACTGTGGGGCTCAGAAAGGTGAGGGGTATTTGGATTTGGGAGCACAGTACTTGCTGAATTTCTTTTCGGGGGCGAGGAACCATTTTGCTTTTCCAGAGCCTTTGTACTACCAGTAACATGGTAGCCCCCCGATATTTCCGTTAACAGATGATGGACCTGAGTGGGGACTTGCTTTTCTTGTGGATTGATTTGAAACTTTTGTTGGGAACATTTTACATAACATTTTGGATCACATTTATCCTGAACTCTATGCTGAGCACTTACTTTGGGGTTTCCATCTAAATCTCTGAGTGACATGATTCATATGAAACCCCCGAGGGATCCATTTACTATAATGAGGCAGTAGAGTTACTCTGGACTATGTATGGCCTCAAGTGGGCCGCACTTTTATTTATACATAGAAAGACAGACAACACCGGATCATTGGCAAGATGGCATCCACAGTGTCCCCATCTGCCTCATTATAGGGAATCTTCCACTGGGGGTTCTGTCTGAATCATGTATTTCAGAGATTTACATGGAAACCCGCTCAACATAGGACGCAGGATAAATGCGCGCCGAGCCTTACTGCGATCTTTGGGAGCCAGAATAAACAAATCAACAGCAGGTGAAGAATTGGTTTTATTAAGCCTTTACAAAATTCCTCATGTGGTATAAATGATTAGACAGACGACTTTATTCTTCTGGTCAGTGGAATTACAGCGATACCAGGTTTATATATTTTTTATGTTTGGCTGCTGTTATACACTAAAAGACGCTCTTTTGCATCACCATATTTTGAGGGCTATAATTTTCCTATATATTTGCTGACAATGTCATGTGTGGACTTGCTTTTTGCGGGACCAGTTGACGTTCTTATTGGTAACATTTTCGGTCACATAATGTTTTTTGACTGATTTCTATTCTGACTTTTTGGAGGCAGAATGAACAACTCAGCAATTCAGAAATAGTTTATTGTTTTTTTTTATGCCGTTCCGCATGTGGTCAAATTGATAAGGCAGTTTATTCTTCGGGTGAGTAGGATTACAGCGATACCACATTTATATAACTTTTTTACATTTTGACGCTTTTACACAATAATGTATTTTACTGGACACGATGGCATTTTCAGAGATACCTTTTTTATTTACATTTGTCTTTTTCATTGTGTTTTTTTCCACATTTTGTTCAGCAGTATGATGAAAAAGCATAGCTTTAGCCTCATTTTTTTTACCTTGTTCACTGAAGAGGATAACTGGGGTGACAGTTTTATAGGATGTGGTGATACCAAATATGTGTACTTTTTTTTTGTACATAAAAATACGTATTTATTGGTATAATATTTTTTTATATTATTATTATTTTGTGATTTAAAAAATATATATTTTTACAATTTTTTTTACTTTTTTTTTCATTTTCTTATTTAGTCCCTCTATGGGACTTTCAATTTCAGCATTTTTATCACTGTTATAAAGCATTGAAATGCTTTATAACTGTCTGTGCTTGCAGTAGCCTGGTGACCCCAATGTCATCATGACGACCCCGGGTCACCATGGCAACGATCGGCCCTTGCGATGATATCAGAGGGACCGATCGGAGGGGAGAGACCTCTGCCTGCCTTCTAAATATATAACGATCACAGCATTTAGAGGGCTAAAATTCCAGAGGCGATGCGGACACAGCTCTAGGCAGTGAAAGACGGGTGTCAGCTGTTATGTCAGCTGAATACCAGGCAGTGAACGCGCGTGCACAGCTCCTGAGCGTGAAACTGTGCCAGGACGCCTCCATACGTCCTAGGTCAGGAAGTCCTTCCCTTCCGTGACATATGGATACGTCCAAGGTCTTGAAGGGGTTAATATTGCTATTGCAGTAATTGTATACCGCTGCTGCACCAATAAAAGAAAAGTCCTTTATTTTCCTTTCTTTAGTAAAACCGCTGTTAACTGCATTCAGTGGAGGTATAGCTTTAGATTATGGGCATATAGGCCGAGTTTAATATTGCTATTGCACTACTTGTATAGTTATACTGCTGCTGTAACCTAAAAGCCAACATACTTTTCAGGGCTACATTTTTTTATTTCCCTATTAATACCGGAAAGTTTGTAGGCATATAAATATATACCTAATTTAAAATGCGCAATGTGCCGTGCTGCTGCTCGTGCACACAGAGACCAAGGCTGTGGGCCAGGTGAAAACTGTGCTTGCTACGGGAGCACAGTAAACATCCTCATCCATGAGACTTAGCTTCCTGTCCCACTTTTTGGGGGGCGCAGGACACCACAGTGTTAGGTTGGATGGCAGATAATGCTTCCAGCATGTTTTCCAGAACCACCCTGTCTTCCACATGATCCAATCTCACTAACCAAGAGTCTGGACCACATAATCCTCACCCTCATCTTCCTTCCTCCCAACATGGCGAGTCCCAGGAGACAAGTGATCTCACTCTCTGACACTCCGAGAAGCTCTTTACATTTACATTTATTGATTCTGGCCTCTTGTCCTGCACGTTTCAAGAAGGACATGAGGACGGAGATCGTGTGTAGTGATGCCCAAATATTTGAGTAGCCACAATCAGAAGAAGACAATGGTGGGGAATGGCAATGTCACAAGAGGTAGATGATGACATAATAACATCACTTGTTGGCAACTATGTCTCATCAACAAGTCAGGAGGACCAAAGTGCGGAAGTTGAAGACAAGGTGGTGGACAATAAAGTCACTGACCCAACCTGGGAAGGTGCCACGCAGAGCGAGGACAGCACCACAAAGGGGGAGGGATTTTCAGCACCACAACAGGCAGAAAGAGGCAGTGGGGTAACCAGAAGGAGAAGGAGGGCAACTGTTCACAAGTATACCTACACCGGCAAGTTCCCAGGCTAAGGATTAGGTGTTCCCCAGTCCTGCGCTTTTTTAAAGAAAGTACAGGAAATAAATGGATGGTCAATTGCAACCTGTGCTGTATCAGGATCAGCAGGCGCCTGACCACTACCAGCCTGACCAGCATCCTCAGGCACATGTCATCAAAGCACCCAACTAGGTGGGCCGAACGCCTGGGTCCACAATTAGTGTCTTTGGGTAACACCACTGCCTCTTCCCCTGTTCTACGTGCTTGCCAATCCCCTGTCCATGATGCAGGCATGGATGTCTCCTGCCCTGCACATGTTGTTGCACATTCGCAAGCACCATCAGCAACCACACACAATTCCTTGTTCCAGCGCAGTGTTCAGCTGTCCATACCCCAGGCCTTGGAACGCAAGTGAAAATATGCAGCTACCCACAGGCCCAAACACTAAAAGGCCACATTTCCAGACTTCTTGCCCTGGAATTATTGTTGTTTAGGCTTGTGGACACTCATGGCTGAGGCTGTCTACCTGTACTAGGTCCCCAACTGCTACTGTGTGCCATCCCCGCTTTATACCCAGCACATGTCCTATAACATCCCCCATGCCTTGACCATCGCAGTCACTGGGAAGGTCCACTTAATGATTGACCCATGGACAAGTGCTTGTGGCCAGGGATGCTACATTTCTCTGATGGCACACTGGGTGAACCTTGTGGTGGCTGGGACCAAATCGGACCCTGGGACCGCACACATGCTACTAACATTGCAGATTGAAAGCCCTAGTTCCATCAGGGTTTCCTCCACCTCCTACACCAGTTCCTGCACCCCATCCTCCTCATACTCCAACTCAGAATTGTTATCTCGGAGCATGTCATCCATATCAATCACAAGCTGGAAGCATTGCACCTCTGCCTCGGTGAAGTGGCAACAGGCTCTGCTGTAACTAATTTGCTTAGGTGACAAACAGCACACCGCCACAGAGTTATGGAATGGTATAACAGATCAAACAGATCTGTGGCTCTCACTGCTGTACCTACAACCAGGCATGGTCAAGTGTGATAATGGCCGTAACCTGGTGGCGGCTCTGAAGCTTGGCAAGCTTGCACATGTTCCATGCCTGGCCCACGTGCTCATCTTAGTGGTTCAGCGGTTTTTGAAAACCTACCAAGATTTGCCTGAGATACTTGTTAAGGTATGTTGCGTGTGCACCCCTTTTTGCAAGCTAGCTACAGCTGCCACCGTTCTGGCAGTGCTGCAGCAGGGCTTGCAAGTGCCAGCTCACTGACTGGTGAGCGATGAGGCCATGCGCTGGAACTTCACATTACACGTGTTGCCAAGGCTTTGTGGGCAGCAGAGGGCAGTAGTTGAATACCAGCTACAACATGCCTGTCAGTATTCTGCTCAGCCATTGCACATAACAACCGAAGAATGGGCATGGATGTCTGAAATCTGTGAGGTTCTCCAAAACTTTGGGGAATCAACCGAGATGGTGAGAAGTGATGTCGTCCTAATTAGCGTAACCATCCCAATTTTGTGTCTACTCAAACACTCGCTGCTCACAAGTAAAGAAGAAGCTTTGCATGTGGACCAGGAGCAGATAGAGGAAACAAGTACACAGGGTGATACTACCAAGCCCAGCCTTATCTCATCTTTTCAGTGTGGATTGGGTGATAATGAGAAGGAGGAGGAACAGGAGATGGCTGCCTGCGCTACAGAGGGTACTACCCAAACCAGCTTCATGCCGCCTGTTCAGCGTGGATGGACTGAAGACGAGAAGCAGGAGGAGAGGGAGGAGGAAATGGTGAGTCGTCCTCCTGGTGGGGACAGGGAAGAATTGCCTGTTGGGAGTCTAGCACACATGGCTGACTTTATGTCCCTCTGCCTTTCCCATGATCCTCGCGTTATACGCATTTTGGCTAACGTTGATTACTGGTTGTTCAACCTTCTCAACCCACGCTACAAGGAGAACTTTTCATCGCTCCTTCCTGCGGCAGAGAGGGCTAGTAAAATGGTGCAATACCAGAAGTCCCAAGTCGAACAATTAGTGAAAAAATGCCCATCAGACAATACTGATGGCAGAGGACATAGACCCTTGGGCAACTAAGGAAGAAATAAGGGAGGCAGGGGAAAACTATCAAAGGTCTGGGACAGTTTAATTTGACCCTCCTAGTGCTTAAGCCCTGATGCACAGGGTAGTCTGATAAGGAAGGACAAGCTTTTGAAGATGGTGAAGGAGTACCTAGCCAACTGTACCAGCTTCCTCCGTGATTTCTCTGTGCCGTACAACTATTGGGTATCGAAGCTGGACACGTGGCATGAACTCTCCCTCTGCGTTGTGGAGGTGCTGGCCTGCCATGCCGCTACCGTTTTGTCAGAGTGGCTTTTTAGTGCTGCTGGGGGTATAATAACTGATAAGCGCATCTGGCTGTAAACTGAAATAAACAAGGCCTGGATTGGCCCAGACATCTCAACCCCAGCAGTGAAGCGTAAAGCTAATTCAAATGTTCCTTTATTTCTGGTGTATTTCCATGCACCCCTTCCTCCCCAAAAACGGGTATATGGTTCATGGTTTCTTCTGTTTCTTGTCCTCCTTCTCCTCCGCCATATCAACAGGGTCATCAGGCGGCCCTCATACAAAATATTTATAGGGTCATCAGTCTGCCCTCACTCAAAATGTTTAGAGGGTCATCAAGCGACCATCGCTCTTAATTTTTCCAAGGTGGGTATGATGCCCTCCTTCACAATTCTCTTACAAATATACAATGGGGAAAATAAGTATTTGATACACTGCCGATTTTGCAAGTTTTCCCACCTACAAAGAATGGAGAGGTCTGTAATTTTTATCGTAGCTACACTTCAACTGTGAGAGTCAGAATCTTGAAAAAATCCATAAAATCACATTGTAAGATTTTTACATTCCGTATTTTTCGGACTATAAGACGGACTTTTTCCTCCAAAATTTTTGGATGAAATTGGGGGGTGCATCTTATAGTCCGATACACATAAATACTGTGGCTGTGGGTGGTGGGGGATGTGGGGGGAGCAACAATGGCGGAGTAGCGGTGCACAGGAGGCAGCAGCCGCCTGCTGCAGCCTACACTGTGCCCGATACTAAAAAGAATTAATATTCACTGCTCCCCGTGCCCATGGGCGTTTGGAGCAGTGAATATTAATTTTCCTTAATAACCTGCACACTGTGCCCGCAGCGCGGCTCCTGGTATGTATGGCACCCTTCATTCCTGTATGTATGGCCCACCCTCATCCAGGTATGCTTGGCACCCCCTGATCCCCGTCATGCTGCACAGAAAAAAAATAAACTTTCATACTCACCTCCTCTCTCCTCCAATGCTGTGTCTCGATCTGTGTCGGAATAGTCACTGCTGTCACGCAGTGCCAGCGTGGGGAGCAGTGACCATTCAATCTCCCTAATAGCGCGCACACTTTAGCTGCAGCGCCGGCTCCTGCTGCGCTCGACTGTCAGTGTGCCCGCTATTGAAGGCCATGAATATTCACCACTCACCTTCATTCCTGCATTGCAGCCGCAGCTGTGTCTGTGACTGCAATGCACTCCAACGGGTTTAATAGGTCTCTGTACACATTCTAGGGGATACATAACGTCCCTCGTATACGATCCCAGTCACTGCCTCACAGTACAGACACCTCTGTTTGCAATTACAAAGGTCAGATGTTTCCTGTAATTCTAGACCAAGTTTGCATACACTGCAGCAGGCATTGTTGCCCACTCCTCCATACAAATCTTCTCCAAAACTTTCAGGTTTTAGGACTGTCACTGGGCAACATTGAGTTTCAGCTCCCTCCAAAGATTTTCTATTGAGTTCAGGTCTGGAGACTGGTTAGGCTACTCCAGGACCTTGAAATGCTTCTTACGGAGCCACTCCTTAGTTGCCCTGGCTGTGTGTTTTGGGTCATTCTCTTGTTGGAAGACTCAGCCATGACCCATCTTCAATGCTCTTACTAAGGAGGTTAAATTACAGACCTCTCCATTCTTTGTAGGTGGGAAAACTTGCAAAATTGCCAATGTATGAAATACTTATTTTCCCCACTGTATATGTATACCCCCCCCAGGGGTAAATGTTTTTTTGTCTTTGCACTTAGTGCATAGGCTTTACCAGTCAAGGAGTCCCACTCCTTAAAAATGGGAATAAAAATGTTTTCTGAGGCCCTCCTCTATGTGTCTTCCAGGGTGTATTGCAGTCCCTCCTTCTACTTTTTGGCAGCCCTTGCACTAAGTGCATATTCTTTATGAGTCTAGGAGTCCCACTACCTAACAATTTTAACAGAATATGTATGATGCATTCCTTTATGTCTAACAAAGGGTGTATAGGAGTCCTTCTTCCTTCTAATTTTTGGAAAAAATGTGGTACTCAGTAAGGGTAATTTTTTCAGACAAAGCAGAGGGAAAAAATTATGGAATCACTCAATTCTGAGGAAAAAATTATGAAATCATGTAAAACAAACACACAAAAGAACACTCCAATACATCACTAGTATTTTGTTGCACTACCTCTGGCTTTAATAACAGCTTGCAGTCTCTGAGGCATGGACTTAATGAGTGACAAACAGTACTCTTCATCAATCTGGCTCCAACTTTCTCTGATTGTTGTTGCCAGATCAGCTTTGCAGGTTGGAGCCTTGTCATGGACCATTTTCTTCAACTTCCACCAAAGATTTTCAATTGGATTGAGATCCGGACTATTTGCAGGCCATGACATTGACCTTATGTGTCTTCTTTCAAGGAATATTTCACAGTTTTTGCTCTATGGCAGGATGCATTATCATCATGAAAAATGATGTCATCATCCCCAAACATCCTTTCAATTGATGGGATAAGAAAACTGTCCAAAATATCAATGTAAACTTGGGCATTTATTGAAGATGTAATGACAGCTATCTCCCCAGTGCCTCTACCTGACATGCAGCCCCATATCATCAATGACTGTGGAAATTTGAATGTTCTGTTCATGCAGTCATCTTTATAAATCTAATTGGAACGGCACCAAATAAAAGTTCCAGCATCATCACCTTGCCCAATGCAGATTTGCGATTCATCAATGAATATGACTTTCATCCAGTCATCCACAGTCCACGATTGCTTTTCCTTAGCCCATTGTAACCTTGTTTTTTTCTGTTTAGGTGTTAATGAAGGCTTAGGTTTAGCTTTTCTGTATGTAAATCCCATTTCCTTTAGGCGGTTTCTTACAGTTCTGTCACAGATATTGACTCCAGTTTCCTCCCATTCGTTCCTCATTTGTTTTGTTGTGCATTTCCTGTTTTGGAGACATATTGCTTTAAGTTTCCGGTCTTGACGCTTTGATGTCTTCCTTGGTCTACCAGTATGTTTGCCTTTAACAACCTTCCCATGTTGTTTGAATTTGGTCCAGATTTTAGACACAGCTGACTGTGAACAACCAACATCTTTTGCAACATTGCGTGATGATTTTCCTTCTTTTAAGAGTTTGATAACCCTCTCCTTTGTCTCAATTGACATCTCTCATGTTGGAGCCATGATTCATGTCAGTCCACTTGGTGCAACAGCTCTCCAAGGTGTGATCATTCCTTTTTAGATGCAGACTAATGAGCAGATCTAATTTGATGCAGGCGTTAGTTTTGGAAATGAAAATTTACAGAGTGATTCCATAATTTTTTCCTCAGAATTGAGTGATTCCATAATTTTTTCCCTCTGCTTGGTCTGAAAAAAATTACCCTTACTGAGTACCACATTTTTTACCTTGATTTCTTTTAGTGTTTCTTAAAGCCCTAAAGTTGCCATTTGAAAGGACTTTAGTTTTGTGCCATGTGTGTGATCTGCTTTTTTTCAACAACATTAAACAACTGAATGGACATCCTCCCAGCCCGATTATTCCATAATTTTTGCCAGGGGTTGTATGTTTGATTCTTAGTCTGTAAACGTAACGTAATACTCTGACAACATTGTTCTCATCAGCGGTCTGAGATTCAGAGATGCATTCAGGAATCTTCCGCATGCTGATCACATTATATTTGAGTGCTATTTCCATCCATTTCAGAGATTTTCCTGCCCCCCAGACCTCCTGTTAGGGTTTTCTGGAAAAATACTTGAGTTTCCCATTAACTTCTATTATACTCGTTGCTGGAGTCGAGCCTGTCAGAGCATCCGATCTGCTCGATTCGAGTACTTACCACTCAAGCATTTTAGCACTCGATCATCACTATTAAAGTACCATAGAAGGACTAAGTACAAAAGTAAAAAAAAATGGAAAAAATTTGTAGAAATATTTTTTAAAAATATATATATATAAAAAAATGAACATAATGTTATACTAATAAAGAGGTATATTTATGTAAAATGAAAAATTACACATATTTGGTATTACCGCGTCCGGAATGACCCGGACTATAAAACTGTCACATTAGTTAACCCCTTCAGTGAACATCGTAAAAAAAACCATGGCAAAAAAATATGCTTTTTCATCATACTACTGAACAAAAAGTGGAATAAAGCGCGATCAAAAAATCTACTGACAATAAAAATGGTTGGGCTGCAAATGTCATCTTGTCCTGCAAAAAATAAGCTGCCATAGAGCTCCAAAAGCGGAGAAATAAAAAAGTTATAGCTCTCAGAATATAGCTATGCAAAAACAGTTCTTTTTCTATAAAACAGTTTTAATTGTGATAAAGCGGCAAATGATAAGAAAATGATAGAAATATGGCATTGGTGTAATCGTACTGACCAGAAGAATAAACTGTCACTTTTACCATGCAGTGAACAGCATAAAAAAAACAATTCTTAAATTCAGGTTTTTGTTGCCTCCCAAAAATTGGAATAGAAAACTATCAAAAAATGTTATGTGCCTGAAAATAGTACCAATAAAAACATCAACTCATTCCACAAAAAACAAGATCTCACATGACTCTGTTGGTAGAAATATAGAAAAATTATAGCTCAAAAAATATGGCGATGCAAAAAAATAGCGTTTTTTAGTGTATGATAATAGCCAAACATAAAAAACTATCTAAATCTGATATTGCTGTAATCACATTGACCCAAAAAATAAAGTCATCCAATCACTTATACCGCATGAGAAACGGCATTAAAAAATAAATAAAACCAATTATTCACCTGCTGTTGATTTGCTTATACTGCCTCTCAAAGATCAAAGATCGCAATGAGGCTCAACTCACATTTATCCTGCACGCTTTGCTGGGCACTTACACTGGGGTTTCCGTGTAAATTTCTGAGATACGTTATTCGGACAGTATACCTGACGGAATATTCCCTATAACAAGGCAGATGGAGAAACTGTGGATGCCATCTGGCCTATGATCCAGTGGTGTCTGTTTAGGCGTGCCCAAAAGTGCGGTCGGCCACAGTTTTGTGCACCCCTGAAAAGAGGTTCACCACTGAGCAGAGGCCCGATGAAGTCCAGAATAATTCTGCTGCCTCATGATAGTGAATCCCTCAGGGGTTTCATCTGAATCATGTCATTTGGAAATTTAGATAGAAACCCTGATGTAAGTGCTCAATGTAGAGCACATGATAAATGTGATCCAAAATGTTATGTAAAATGTTCCCAATAATATCTTCAACTCAATCCACAAAAACAGCCCCCACTCAGGTCCACCATCTTATACATATATATATATATATATTGGACTTCCACCTTACTGATAGCACAAAGGCTCTGGAAAAGCGCTATGGCTTCTCGCCCCGCAAAAAAATCTGCATTCCCAAATCCAAATGCCCCCCTCCCTTCTGAGCCTCAGTGTGCCTAAAGCACATTTAGCATCCATCTGTTTTGCATTTCTGTAGCGATGAGAGCCTGCTTAATTTATGGCTGGATGTCTCCAGAAGCACAAGCTGGGCACAATGTATGTGCCCTATAATGTGCTGGGCACTACAACATACTGGGCACTGTAATGTATGGGCACTACAATGGCAAATTTGAAATTTTTAATCATCAACATTCACTGGTGCTTGTTTCTGGAAAAGACTCATGGAGTAAAAATCATAGCTACACCAGTAGATAAATTCCCAGAGGAGTGTAATTTCCTAAATGGGGTCACTTGAGGGGGAATTTTGCTCTTCTGGCACTTAGAGGCTCTATACTTGGAGCCCCCAAACTATTCTACGATATAACCTGTTCTCCGAGAGTCAAATAGCGCTCCGTCCCTCCCGAGTCTTTGGCTAGGCAGTACTGTACAGCCACATATGCGGTATTTCCACGTTCAGCAGAAATTGTGTGACACATTTTGGAGCCATTTTTAACCATTTGCTAGTGTGAAAATGTAAAATCTGGGGCTAAAACAAAAGTTGTGATAAAAATGAAATTCATTTTCCTTCACTGCACAATGGTATAAAATTATGTAACACACCTTAGATGAATTAATTGAGATGTAGTTTGTAAAATGGAGTCACGTATGGAGTGGTTCTGCTGTTCGGGCACCTCAGGGGCTCTGCCAATGTCACATGGCACCCACAAACCATTCCTGAAAAATCTGAACTGCAATATGACACTTCTTCCATTCTGAGCTTTGCACTGTGCCTCAAAAGTAGTATGGTCTGTTTTCTCCTTTTATTCCTTTTGAAAATTAAAAACTTGGGGCCAAAGCAACATTTGAATGGGAAAATGGTAATTTTCCAATGACTCAGCCCAATGTTATACAATTCTGAGGGTTAAAAATGTTTACTACACCGATGAATTCCTCAAGAAGTTTAATTTCCAAAATGGGGTCACTTGAGGGCATTTCTGCTGTTTTGGAATGTCAGGGGCTCTTTAACTGTGACATGGCATGCAAAATTTATTCCAGACAAAATTGCGCTCCTGAAATCAATTGGCGCTCCTTCACTTCCAAAACCTGCCATGAGTCCAAACAGTAGTTTTCCACCGCATACAGTAGCTTGCAAAAGTATTCACCCCCTTTGGCATTTTTTGTGTTTTTCTACCTCACAACCTGGAATTTCACTGTTTTGTTCACATAAAGAACATGCCTACAACTATGAACCTTTAGTTTTCTTTTTATTGTAAAGTAAACAACAAATAGGACAAAATACCTGTAAACTTCAGTGTGCATAACTATTCAACCCTCTAAAGTCAGTAAAAGGTCTACAAAGGTAGAGCCTCTTTTTGCGGCAATTTCAGCTGCAATATATAATAGAAAAAAAAGGGGTCGCTCACTGGTCTATTCGGGTGCTCTGAAGAAAAAAGTAATCTAAATTGCAAAGAGAACTTCGGCACGCCATACATGAATATATAAGAAATATTATATCTAGACTGATGTCACTTTACAAAATGAAGGTTTTTTGCGCATAATTTGGCCAATTTATGTGTGCCCATCAACCATGACAAGGTCACCTTGTCATGGTTTGGGATTTTTGGGATCCCGCTCCTGGGACATTGCAGCAGGTACGTGTTCACACTATTAGAAGTTTGACAGCCTTTTTTCTGACCATGCGTCCCTCCCACTGATTCCTTCTATTCATTCACAGGTGGTTTTAAGTTAACTAGCTCTACCAGCCCATACATTGTAGCTTGAAAGCCCAAGCAGAGACATATTGTCCATACAGGCTTACAGCCCAAGAGTGGCATATCCAGTGGTAGCGTAGCATAGTTACCCATCATACGAAGGTGACCTTGTCATGGTTGATGGGCACACATAAATTGGCCAAATTATGCGCAAAAACCCTTCATTTTGTAAAGTGACATCAGTCTAGATATAATATTTCTTATATATTCATGTTTGGAGTGCCGAAGTTCTCTCTGCAATTTCAGCTGCAAGTCACCTTGGATAAGTCTCTATTAGCTTTCCACATCTTGCCACTGTGATTTTTGCCCATTCCTCAAGGCAAAACTGCACCAGCTCCTTTAAGTTAGATGGTTTCCTTCATTGAACAACAGTCTTCAAGTCTAATCACAGATTCTCAATCGGATTAAGGTCTGGGCTTTGACTAGGCCATTCCAAAACCTTTACACATTTCCCCTTGAACCACTTGAGTGTTGCTTTATCAGTATGCTTTGGGTCATTGTCTTGTTGGAAGGTGAACCTCCATCCCAGTCTCAAATCACTGACAGACTGACAAACAGGTTTTGCTCAAGAATATCCCTGTATTTCACACCATCCATCTTCCCCTCGACTCGAACCATTTTCCTTGTCCCTGCTGCCAAAAATTATCCCCACACATGATGCTGCCTCCACCATGTTTTACAGTGGAGATGGTGTTCCTGGGGTGATGAGCTGTGTTGGTTTGATGCCATACATAGCATTTACCTTGGTGGCCAAAAAGTTCAATTTTGGTCTCATCTAACCACAGAACCTTCCTCCATACATTTGGGGAGTATTCCACATGTCTTTTGGCAAACTCAAAACAAGCCTTACAATTTGTGTGTGTAAGTAAAGCCTTTGTTTCTACCCACTCTTCCATAAAGGCCACCTATATGGAGTGTACAGCTTATTGTGGTCGAATGTACAAATACTCCAATCTCTGCTTGGGAACTCTGCAGCTCTTTCAGGGTTACCTTTGGTCTCTGTTCTGCCTCTCTAATTAATGCCCTCCTTGCCAGGGCTGAGAGTTTTGGTGGGCAGCCTTCTCTTGGCAGGTTTGTTTTAGTACCATGTTCTTTTCATTTGATGAGAATGGATTTGATGATGCTCTGGGGGATCATCAAAGATTGGGATATTTTTTTTATAACCCAACATTGACTTGTACTTCTCAACAACTCTGTCCCTGACTTGTTTGGAGATCTCTTTGGTCTTCATGGTGTTATTTGGTTAGTGATGACTCTAGCTTAATGGTGTTGTAGTCTCTGTGGCCTTTCAGAAATGGTCTGTGTATACTGACAGACCATGTGACACGTAGATTGCACACACATGACTTATGAAGGCAATTGCTTAAACCAGAAATATTTAAGGGCTACATTTTATGGTCCATTTGTTTCTGTTATCCTTTAGAAAGTGAAAAATTTGGGGATAAAGCAACCTTTTTGTGGGAAAAATTAGATTTTTTATTTTCACGGCTCAACCTTATAAAATTCAGTGAAGCACTTGTGGGTTCAAGGTGCTCACCACACCTCTAGATTAATTGCTTGAGGGGTGTAGTTTCCAAAATGGAGTCACTTGTGGGGGATTTCCACTGTTTAGGCACATCAGGTGCTCTGAAAACGCTAGATGGAGTCCGTTATTTAGCCAAGTTTGCGCTACAAAATTTGAATGATGCTCATTCCCTTTCGAGCCTTGCCATGCACCCAAACAGTAGCTTTTGCACCACATGTGGGGTATCGGTGTACTCAGGAGAAACTGCACAACAAATTGTATAGTCCATTTTCCCTTGTAACTCTTTTGAATATAAAACAATTGAGCCTAAAACAATATTTTTGTAAGAAAAAGTTAAATTTAATTTTTTTTCTTCTACATTATTGACTTCCGGTAAAGCCTGTAAAGGGTTAATAAACTACTTGAATGTGGTTGTGAACACTTTTAGGGGTACAGTTTTTAAAATGGCATCACTTTTGGGTATTTTCTGTCACATAGGCTCCTCAAAGTCACTTCAAATGGGATATTGTGCCAAAAAATATTGGTGTTGGAAAAATAAGAAATTGCTGATAAACTTCTAGCCCTTCTAACTTCCTAACAAAAAAACATGTTTCAAAAATTATGCTGATGTGAAGTAAACATGTGGCAAATGTTACTTATTATCTATGTTGTGTGTTTTAACTATCTAGATTAAGGGCAGATAAATTCAAACTTTGAAAATTCCTAAATTTTTTATTTTTTTGTCAAATTTTCAATAATCATTGCAAACCATGTTGACTAAAATTTACCACTAACATGAAGTTCAACGTGTCACAAAAAAATAATTTCAGAATCTCTGGGATATGTTCCAGAGTTATAATCTCATAAAGTGACACAGGTCAGAATTGAAAAAATTGGTCTAGTATGGAATCATATCTGTAAAAAAATTTATACTGATCCAAAATTTACTAAACAGCTATATGTAGAAGATCTCCCCAGATTAAAGACTTTTTAATTCCAATAAGTATGGGAATTATAAGTCATAAATTGGGACGATCAGCTATATAATGCAAAAAAGTGGGCTTTACTCTCTTTTGAAGAATTATTTAACCGGTTCCCGACCGCCCACTGTACATAAATGTCGGCGTTTGCTGGGCTCTGTGCAGCGCCGACGTTTAAAAACGGTGGGTGGTCCCGCAGCGCTCAGGACCCCTGCTAGCGCTGCGGTACCGGTTCAGAGCGATAGCTCTGACATGTGGCATCATGGGGACCTGATTGGATCAGGTCCCCATGATGTTAACCTGTTCCTATCTTCTAGATGCCACGATCCATAGCGATCGCGGCATTTAAAAGATAGTGACAGCCGGTGGTCGGCGATCGGGACCCCCCACATACCTCAGGAGCAGCGGGGATCCCGGTGCTGTGACCTCTGACATCATCAAGACCTGATTGGCTCAGGTCTCGATGACGTCAGCGTCACACCAGCCAATCAGAGAGATCACCAGGGAAGTTTGTTTTAGCAACAAACTTTCCCGGGCGATCTGGCTGATAGAACACTGTTTCTCCTCCGATCTCAGTGAGAGAGCAGAGGAGAAACAGTGTGACAAGAGCTGTCAGCCTTGCCACTGTAAAATTGAAAAAAATAAAATAAAAAAGAAAGTAAGAGTTAGGGTTAGTCAGTCCTGTCAGATCTGTCAGTCCTGTCAGATCAGTCAGTCCTGTCAGATCTGTCAGTCCTGTCAGATCAGTCAGTCAGTCAGTCCTGTCAGATCAGTCAGTCCTGTCAGACCTGTCAGTCAGTCAGTCCTGTCAGATCAGTCAGTCAGTCAGATCAGTCAGTCCGTCCGTCCTGTCAGATCAGTCAGTCCTGTCAGTCAGTCCTGTCAGATCAGTCAGTCCTGTCAGTCAGTCAGTCCTGTCAGATCAGTCAGTCCTGTCAGTCAGTCAGTCCTGTCAGATCAGTCAGTCAGTCAGTCCTGTCAGATCAGTCAGTCCTGTCAGATCAGTCTGTCCAGTCAGTCAGTCCTGTCAGATCAGTCAGTCCTGTCAGTCAGTCAGTCCTGTCAGTCAGTCCAGTCCGGTCAGTCCAGTCAGTCCAGTCCGGTCCGTTCAGTCCAGTCAAAAAATATAAAAATAAAATGGCCCGTCAGACTTATACTGCAGAAGAGGTGTATGCCCTGCTGTGTTCTGATAGTGATGACAGTGCAATCTCAGACGGAGATATGGATTTTGAGGGCTTTAGTAGCGGTGACACTGAGAGCTCAGAAATGAGCAGTGATTCTGGTCCATCCTCAAGCCCAAGGACCAGTACAGCAATAGTGGCAAATAGCGCTACTGGAGAAACTTCTCCAAATCAGGGAACACTGCCCAGTACAAGCGCTGTCCCTGCTACTAGTGAATTGGCGCATGCCAGTGTACAAGGGGCTTTGCCACATGATCTAGCATTTCCCAGATGGGAGGCTTCGGATTCGGCTGCTCCATTCAGCCCTGATTTCAACGCCACTCCTGGTATAAATGTGGAGGTGGAAGATTTTGGACCAATTCATTTTTTTAATTTGTTTTTTACAGACAGCTTGCTAGAGCATATTGTCGTGCAAACAAATTGATATGCATCCCAATTCATAAGCCAGAATCCCCGATCTTACTATGCTAGGGCAAATTTATGGACACCAACTAATGTCCCAGAAATAAAAAATTTTTTAGGACTTACATTTGCCATGGGGCATGTTAAAAAACCGAGCATTCGATCCTACTGGTCCAACCACCCTGTTCAAGCCACCCCTATGTTTTCAGTCGTTCTGCCTAGGACCCGTTATGAAATGCTCATGCGGTTTTGGCATTTTAACGACAATAGTCAATGCCTGCCCAGAAATGCCCCAGAACATGACAGGTTATATAAAATTAGACCCATCATTGAAAATTTGTCAGAAAAATTCTTAAGGCTCTACACCCCAACACAAAATATTTCTATAGATGAGTCCCTTGTAAAATTCAAAGGAAGACTGCACCTCAAGCAATTTATCCCATCTGAAATGGCAAGGTTTGGAATAAAGATCTATAAAATGTGCAAAAGTTCAACCGGATACACATCCGCTTTTCGCATATACGAGGGGAAAGATAGCCAACTAAACCCACCAGGATGCCCTACTTATCTGGGGACATCTGGAAAAATTGTTTGGGAGCTGATAAGTCCATTTTTTCAAAAAGGCTACAATCTATATGTGGACAATTATTACACCAGCATACCCCTATTTAAAAGTCTGGTTGAACACAACATCGGGGCTTGTGGGACCATTCGTAAAAACCGTCAGGGGTTTCCACAGCCATTGGTCAACCAAAAGTTCCAAAAGGGGCAGTCAGGGGCTGTACGCAACAGAGAGCTGCTTGCCCTGAAATATAGGGATAAGAGGGATATTTTTGTCCTCAGCTCGATCCACACAGATGCCACAAGGGCCATTGTAGAACTAGGATCCACCACTCCGAAGCAAAAACCTGTGTCAGTCATTGACTACAACAAACACATGGGGGGTGTGGACCTTGCAGACCAGGTTCTACAGCCATACCAGGTATCAGGAAAGTCCTATACCTGGTATAAAAAGTTGGATATTTATTTGTTTCAGGTGGCCACATACAATTCTTTTGTGTTGTACAAAAAAGCAGGAAATTCAGATCCTTTTCTTGATTATCAAGAAAAGGTAATTGAAAATCTTGTCTTTCAAAGTGTTAGCCCCGCTCATCCATTAGAATCTGAGGATGTGAAAAGACTCACTGAGCGACATTTTATTGCACTTATTCCAGCAACGGAAACAAGAAGGAACCCCCAGAAAAGATGTCATGTATGTACAAGAGAGGAATGAGGCGTGATACCCGCTACTATTGCCCACAATGCCCATCATTGCCAGCCTTATGCGTCACTGACTGCTTTAAAATCTTCCACACAGAACCACGTTTTTAAACTGTAAAAATGTATCCCAATTTGTCATTCAAACATTTGGTTCATTTAGTGAATGACACATTCGAGTAGAGCTCACTTAATTTCCAGGGGGGGTTCTCCAGAATCTAAACCTTCCATTGCGTGCTTGTTTCTGGAAATCATCCATTGAGTTAAAATGGTCACTAAACCCATAGATGAATTCCCAGAGGGGTGTCATTTCCAAAATGGGGTCACTTGTTGGGGGTTTCCTCTGTTTAGGCAACTCAGGGGCTCTCCAAATGCAACATGGCGTCCGCTATCGATTCCAGCCAAATTTCCATTCCAAAAGTCAAATGGCGCTCCTTACCTTCCGAGCCATGCCGTGCGCCCAAACAGTGGTTTTGCACCACATATGGGGTATCAGCATGCTCAGGAGAAATTGCACAACACATTTTGGGGTCCATTTTTTCTGGCTGCCCTTGTGAAAATTAAAAATTTGAGGCTAAAGTAGCAGTTTTGTGTTAAAAATGTGTTTTTTTATTTTCACACTTCAACATTATAAAATTCTGTGAAGCCCCTGGGGGTTCAAGGTGCTCACCACACATCTAGATAAGTTCCTTGAGGGGTCTAGTTTCCAAAATGGGGTCACTTGTTGGGGGTTTCCACTGTTTAGGCACCTCAGGGGCTCTCCAAATGCAACATGGCGTCCGCTATCGATTCCAGTCAAATTTCCATTTCAAAAGTCAAATGGCGCTCCTTACCTTCCAAGCCATGCCGTGTGCCCAAACAGTGGCTTTGCACCACATATGGGGTATCAGCGTGCTCAGGAGAAATTGCTCAACACATTTTGGGGTCCATTTTTTCTGGCTGTCCTTGTGAAAATTAAAAATTTGAGGTTAAAGTAGCAGTTTTGTGAAAAAAAGTTAAATGTTCATTGTTTTCTTCCACATTCCAAAAATTCCTGTGAAGCACCTGAAGGGTTAATAAACTTCTTGAATGTGGTTTTGAGCACCTTGAGGGGTGAAGTTTTTAGAATGGTGTCACTTTTGGGTATTTTCTGTCATAAAGGCCCCTCAAAGTCACTTCAAATAAGATGTGGTCCCTAAAAAAATGTTTTTGTAAATTTAGCTGTAAAAATGAGAAATCGCTCGTCAATTTTAACCCTTATAGCTTCCTAACAAAAAAAAATTTGGGTTCCAAAATTGTGCTGATGTGAAGTAGACATGTGGGAAATGTTATTTATTAACTATTTTGTGTGACATCTCTCTCTGATTTAAGGGCATGAAAATTCAAAGTTTGAAAATTGCAAAATTTTCAAAATTTTTGCCAAATTTCCGATTTTTTCACAAATAAACGCAAGTGATATCGAAGAAATTTTACCACTATCATGAAGTACAATATGTCACGAAAAAACCTTCTCAGAATCAGGGGAATCCGTTGAAGCGTTCCAGAGTAATTACCTCATAAAGTGACAGTGGTCAGAATTGAAAAAATTGGCCCGGTCACGAAGGCAAAAACAGGCTCTGGCGCGAAGTGGTTAAGTTACACTAAATTCCAATAACATATTTCCTATATGACACACAGGTATAAAGAATTTTAAGATTGTAAAAGAAACAATAGAAAATTTAAACCTAGATGTAATAATTAAGAAACATAAACCCCACGACATTGCAAAAATATATATGCCCTGATTTATCATTGCCTTTTTTGTCAAGCTTTATGCCTTTTTTGTTTGCACCTAATTCATTATTCTAGTTGCGTTTTTTTTTAGTCTATTTTATATGTGCTTGCCTGTTTTATTTTCCACTTCGTAGGTGGATACCTAGATGTCTTAGCCAGATTTATCAATTTTTTACCGGTTTTAGCGCAAAAGTGCGACTTTTGCCACCAAAAATCACACAACAGTTCAAGACAGGAAGAAAACCCATTTTTTATTTTGCGCCAAATACATGAATTGCATGTGTATTTTGATGAATTTGGTGCCCACGTTGACAACTGATATCATGTGAAAAAAAGAAAAGGAAATCGACTTAAAAAAAATCCCGGGAATGATGATTCGAGGCTGTAGTACTATAAGATTTATAAGTATTGAGAAAGCTGTCACGTATCCATAAAACAGTCTATATAAAAACCTGTGATCGTGGGTGCCTATTTTGTTGCAGTCCAGAAGCATAAACAATTGGAGAATAAAGATTGTGCTACCAATTCTTTTTTCTTCAATTTTTTACTATAAGATTTATACAAAATGTGGGGCACTTGATCAATATTTAGGAAAATGTAGAGAGGATCTGGAGATAAATCTTCCTATACAGAGGTGTTATGGGGACATATGGTGGCTAAACCAATAGAGCCTGTACAGTTTATTAGCCCATTGAAGACTCAACAGTTTTTCACTCAGTGAAGACAGATTATCAACTTGATTACGGATCAGATTACAGTTGCTGCTCATCAAAGTCTATGGAAGAGGGTAGGATTGAAGGCTGAAAAGTTAAGAGATAGTAACACTCTAAAAACACTTCACCAATATTGTAGCTAAACTTATTTCTTTTTCACATTGCCTTGATGCCAAGGTACATATTAAATGAACATCAAATAGAATGGAATTATATAAATTAAAGCCTTTTATTCCATATTTTGTCTCTTTGCCAACATGTCAGACCTATCTGTTGCGGAGTTATCACTTTAGGAGGCTAAGAATGCCTTTGTTCCTTGTATGGAAATAAATAGGCTGAGCAGCTTGAGAAGGCAATTAGTATGAGATGCCCTGCCGAAAACATATGTCACAGCAGGCTGATTTGTTTTTCAGAAAAGAAAAACTCATTAAGATGAATGTGTTAACCTCGGGCAAGAATTCCATTAATTAATAGAAAATATTGAACATTATTTTTATTGTCACCTTTGTGGTATTATTTAATGTACTGTTGATGTATACATAAAAGTTTCACAACTGTTGGGAGATATTTGCCTCTTCTACCGTGCAGTTTGTCTTATTGCTGTGGATGTATGGAATGTCCTATGTATGGGGAATGTATACTGCACATGCCTGGTCTGCTTTCAGTGTAGATTCTCCATCATTTTTAGTCTAATTGAAAGTGTTAACTATTAGTGTGGTGCCCCTGAGGGTTCAGTCGCCACAGAGGTACTGCATCTCACCCAGAGGTGTGGTATCTCACTCTCAGGTAAGGAAGGAGTACTGCCCGGGACCCTAACACCTGCATACAACACTACACTACTCCAGACCAGCAGGAGGGGCAAGATGCGTCGCTTCCCTGCTGAACCCTGTCCCTGGCTGGAGTGGGGTAACCAAGAGAGGGGGAACCATGTAGTGGGTGTTGGTGGAGGAAGAAGATCAGGGGAGCATTGAAGGGAGTGATATAAAAAGAGGGTGGAACATTCTAGAAGGGGGAGTTCAGTTCCAGTCAGTCAGAGGAGGACAGTGAGAGGAGCAAGAGCTCTGCTCAGGAGGAGGGCCTAGCCAGTGAGGCCCAAGACTGAAGAGAGAGAGAGGAGCAGGAAAGGCTCCAGGAACGTGGAAGGGACCTCAGGGGTACGGGAAGTGCTGGAGGCCACTCGTACGCCCGAGTCTACCAGGAGGTGGAGGGGTCAGGTCGCACAGAGGGGACCGGTCCCTAAACTACCAGAGTTCTTTAAGCCTAAACTAGGAAACCGGAGGCTGCAGTATTTCAGGTACTGCAGCCAAAAGCCACATCTAATCACCAGAAAGGTGGCCATAGAGGACCCAGGGGACAGAGAAGACGTTGCCCGGCAAGGTCCGCGGCCACTGGCCTGAGACACTGGGTGTGAGGTGCAGGGAGACAGCCAGAAGGAACACACAGAAGGGGGTCCCATTACGTACTCCGGAGATACCTGGGAGTTTGCTGATCCCCTCCCTGAGTGAGCACAGAACGCCGTGGGAAGTTACTCTAGTACTGGTAACTGGAAGTCTAAGAAACCGTGAGTAAACCCTGAGGACTGCGCCTTACTGTCTCTGTGATCATTATCCATGCCATCCTTTGCACTACACCATAAAAGCAACATCTACACTGCCCTGGAGCTAAGCTTTACCTGTGGCGAGCTGAACCAACTCTGCTGCATTCACACCAGCTCCAGAGGACCTGCTCCCTTTAGCCGCATACCACAGGTGGCATCACGAACTGTATATAAGAACTATAAATCCCCTGTAATTAACCCCTTTTGTTGACCGCCCTGGGTCACGGACCGGGTCACCGCCACTGTAAAGTCTCCCCTAGCAACGACCGCCCCGGCACCGAGTACCCCACAGCCCAGGGGGTGCGTCATTAGCATTAAAGGGAACCTGTCACCTGAAAAAAAGCTATTAACCTGCAGATATGGGGTTAATCTGCAGGTTAATAGCGTTACTAACCTGCCCGGCGCCTGCATGTAATCGAACGCTGCAGGGAGAAAATTAACTTTACTCTCCCCGGCAGCGTTCAGGTTTCAGTCATCGGGGTGGCGCCGTTGCGGGTTCTGCTACCGCTTGGAGTCACCACTGAATATACAGAGAGGTGGCTGTAACCGCAGCCTAGGCCCTGTCGGACACTAGTTCAGCATTAGGACAGGCTGTCAGTCAGGGCTGCGGGCGCTGTTAGAGCCCCCGCTCTCTATACAAAGAGTGGTGACTGAATCTGCACCAGAGCCGCCCCCATGACTGAAACCCGAATGCTGCCAGGGAGAATAAAGTTCATTTACTCTCCGCAGCGTTCGGCTATGTGAAGGCGCCGGGCAGGTTAGTAACGCCATTAACCTGTAGATTAACCCCATATTTGAAGGTTAATAGCATTTTTTTCTGGTGACAGGTTAGCTTTAAAGATTCTTGTTGGGCTTTGCTTCTTAAAAGGTTTGTCTTATAAAGGAGTTCCCCTCATCAAGATTCCACTATATTTATTAGGCCGGAAAGCCAAGAGTGTAAGGGGATATTCACATGGATTTTATTTTTGCATTAAAGTTTCTGTCCAGATTATCTAGAAGGAAAACCTGCTGTATTTTCTAGCACAGTGGAGATAAATCTCAGCGTCTATTGACCAGTGCTGAGAATTTGGCATGTACAGTATGTCACTTTATCATGTGCATCTTTGTGGATTTCACTGTTAGCAATGCAAATTTACAGAAAAACTGCACCATTTGGTATGTGTCCTGTGCTGACATAATCTAAGACCCTGATTCATGTAGAAGTTTATGCCAGAGTTGTCACATAAAACTCGAAGTAAAAAACTAAGTAATTGTGCAGGGAAACAATATAAAACCACTATAGAACAGAGCTGCTGCTGCTAAAAGCTGCAGCACAATTTCTGTGTTTGAACAAAGCCTAAAGGGTTCATGTCAGTCTTTCTCCTATGAGTGCTATCTGTGTTTACCCCCCTGCGTGACAGCGTGGCAAATCAGGGATGTTCGTGGGCAGAGTCGATTTTTTGTCATGAACAAGTCAGAACCCCGAACATTAACACGAATTTGAAATGCTGAACAAATTCGCTCAACACTATTTATAAGTGATCAATGACTGCAAGTTCAAGTCTTCTAGGGCAACGAAAAAATAAAGTCAAAATTTTAATAAATGTTTTTAAAAATACACTCCTCAACATTGAAATTGCAACAACAACAACAAGGAAAAGTCATATAATTATGAAAATCCCACGATCGATAGACATGTTAATGATGAATGAAAGGACCTCTGCTCTTCTCCATCTACATCTTTGGCCTGGTACAGCTCATAGAGTCCCACTGCTTTCATTATACTCTCTATGCTGATCTTCCTTTCTGAGCCCGATAACACCTCCTTACTAACCAGAATCCCACAATGTCTGTCTGCTATTTCATCCTTCTTTTCTGCTTGATTTCTAAAACTTAACGTGGACAAAACAGAATTCATCATCTTTCCCCCATCTCACTCCACCCCCCAACAGACCTATCCATCAAAGTCAATGGCTGCTCACTCTCCCCAGTCCCGCAAGCTCACTGCCTTGGGGTAACCTTTAACTCTGATTTCTCCTTCAAACCACATATCTAAGCCCTTTCCACCTCCTGCCAACTCCAACTCAAAAATATTTTCTGGATCTGTACATTCCTTAATCAAGTATCTGCAAAAACACTAGTGCACGCCCTCATCATCTCCCACCTTGACTACTGTAACCTCCTGCTCTGTGGCCTCCCTTCTAACACTCTCGCACCCCTCCAATCTATCCTAAACTCTGCTGCCTGACTAATCCACCTGTCCCCCCGCTATTCCCCGGCCTCTCCTCTCTGTCAAATGCTTCACTGTCTCCCCATTGCCCAGAGACTCCAGTTCAAAACCCTACCCATGGCATAGAAAGCCATCCACCACCTGTCTCCTCCATATATCTGTGACTTAGTCTCCCGGTACTTACCTGCACGCAACCTCCGATCCTCACAAGATCTCCTTCTCTACTCCCCTCTTATCTCCTCTTCCCCTAATCACATACAAGATTTCTCCCGCGCATCCCTCTTACTCTGCAATTCTCTACCCCAACATATTAGACTATCGCCTACCATGGAAACCTTCAAAAGGAACCTGAAGACCTACCTCTTCTGACAAGCCTATAACCTGAACTAACCTTATACCGCTGCACGATTAGCTCTACCCTCACCGACTGTATCCTCACCCATCTCTTGTAGATTGTGAGCCCTCGTGGGCAGGGTCCTCTCTCCTCCTGCACCAGTCAGTCACTTGTATTGTTCATGATTATTGTACTTGTTTACCCCATTTGCATGTAAAGCGCCATGGAATAAATGGTGCTATAATAATAATAAATAATTATATTTAATATAATTTTTATATCATTTTCAAAAAACTTGCTTTATTTAGTATTGAGAATGAGCGCCACACGCAAAAATACATTACATACACGTACACGCCTTGGTTGCTCTAAATGAGGTTATTAATGATTGTCTGAGGATTGTTCTGCCACACTAAATACACTAGGCCGCGCAAATTTTGAAGATTCGCTGATGGCAGCTCTCTTTGCAAGACCATAAAACCACACCTGTGAGAGCCATAGACACGAATATTGAAGACTATGGTCTCTATTTTAGAAGAAATGAATGTTACTTTTGAATAGTACGCCTGGATTAAGTGATCTGAGGACTTATGCAGCAGGAATGGGGATGAGAAAATCCAAAGAAATTAGCTCTTTTCATGTCTATCGCTATTGTGCTTTAATGCTGTGTATGGACTAGCACATGGGAGAGTATCTCCGCTTATGAGGGACACTATGGCATTAATACTGCATAAAAAAACTTTTGGTCTGGTTACAAGATCTGTCTTAGGCTATGTTCACACATTGTGTTTTTGCTGCTGTTGTAATGCAAATTAAAAGCTGTTTTTTACAGTATCAGCAAAAGCTATGAGATTTCAGAAATCTCATGTGCACGATTGTTTTTTTTTGGCTGAATTGAAAAACTGCAGCGTTTTTGAAAACTGCAGCATATTGCTTCTTTAAGCGTTTTTTCAATGTTTTTGCTGCGCTTTTTCAACTTTATGGTTATGTGCCCATGATGCATAAATGAAGCAGAAAATTTTCAGAGCATTTCTGCATGTATTTGGCAGAAAAATTGCATGTGGATTTTACACTTGTTTTTGAAGCATTTTTGAAGCGTTTTTACTTGTGGATTTGCCATGCGTTTTTCCAATACATTGTATAGACAAATCCGCATGCGGAAACGCACAAGAAATGGTCATGGTGCATTTTTTTCCGCACCTAAAATCCGCCCGGAAATAATCTTGACCATGTGCTCAGAATTTGCAAAATGTCATAGGAATTCATGAGGTAAGATGTGCAATGTGTTTCTGAAGCATTTCTGAATGGAAAAAAATGCACAAAAAATGAACCTAATCTGCATCGTGTGCACATAGCCTAAAAAAGCATTTAGTAAGTGTAAGAAAAGAGCAAAAATGTTGCCATCAGTTTTTGCAGCGTTTTAAAAAAATGCAGGTACAGAAGCATTTGAAACCCTTTTATTTTTGTGATTTTCTCAAGTTTAAATCATAATGTTTTAGTATAATCACTGTGCATGACAGGATTAGTACAGTTTAATTAAATTAGTGATATGTGTTAAAGTAAACAAAGCCCCGACCACCTGAATCCCTACCAGTGTGGGAGATTTGAACAATACTTAACCAACTCAATGGCTCTGCCAGTGTCTTGGGTAAACAATGCCAGACCAATTCAACTCCCCCCCGCTGTTTTTACATTTGCAATTGTGTATTTTTTCTTAAACTCATGCAAACTTTTTTGTTCAGAATAGTCAATTTTTTCAGTCATAAAAAACTTTTCCCACTAAATAATTTAAAGGGGTTGTCCACTACTTTTACATTGATACCCTATGCCACCAATGTATGATCGGCCGGGGTCTCACATGTGGCACCCCCGCCGATCAGCTGTTATCGGTTCCGGAGGCCCATTCAATTGAATAGGAGGCTTATGTGCAGTATACCGTGGCGGCCACTACTAGATGACGGTGGAGCCCCCGAGGTGGGCACTTCCGGCCGCCGACACCGATAACACTGATTGGCGGGGGTGCCGTGTGGGGGGGGGGGCAACGGCCAATCATACATTGATGCAGCAAGAAAAGCAGAAAGAAAGAGCCAGCAAAATCTGTTTTTTGTCTCCAGCTTTTTTACTGCCAAGAGATCAGGTTTTAGCTGCAGAAAAAAGTAACAAAAAAGCAACGTGTGAATATACACTTAATGAGTTAGAAGTAGCTATCTTATGCCCTGTTTTACATTTAGAAAATCAAGAAAAAGTACAGTAGTATGCAAATAGCAAGGATCAACAGTAGAATAAACATAAATAGTTATTAGATCATATAGGGCAAAAACTATTAAAAACATTTAAAGGTAATCTGTTAGACAATTTTTTCAAAGTATACTAATAGTATCCTAAAATAGGTTTGGGCAGCCCTTTCAGCATATGTAACATTTATTGCTGTATTTTGCCCCGTTGTTTTGCTGACAATTCAGAGTCAGGCTCCGGCTAGTCAAGTGAATGTAAATCAAAAGTAAATATTCACCCCTATCCCCACCCATAATCTTGCCCACCCCTCGGCATTGCAATCCTTGGACTGGCCATTGGCTCTCCTGACCTGAGTGTGACAGCTGCATATAAATACATGCTGTCAAGCTCAGGTCAAGAGAGCTGACGGCCAATTCGAAGATAGCGATGCTATCCTCTCTCAAGTAATACGGCAGTCTGACTGCACCCTAACTATCACCGACATTGGTGCAGAGTTGTGGATGGGATTATGGGTGGGGGTAGTTGTGAATATTTACTTTTTATTTACATACGCTTGACTAGCGTGACTCTGAATTGTCCAGAGCTTACAGTAAGAAAATGGGACAAGGTACAGCAATGAATGCTACATATTCTGAAAGGGCTGCCCAAGAGCTATTTCAAGATACTATTAGTATGCGATGAAAAAAAATTACCTGACAGATTCCCTATAAATATCAACAACTGACTAGTACAGACCAGGGACCACTGGTATGAGGCCACACTCCTGCTTTGCATTATAATAAAGTGCTAGGTAAAGTTGGATCTGTGCAATAATATAATAAACCCACAAAAATATATAATTTCACAGTAAGTAATAAAAACATATTCATTTAGATAATAATGCTCAACATCAATAAAAATATGCAGTGCAAACGATACAGTGTAAACGAGAGGGATAGGCCAAAGACCTAAACCAGAAAAGTTATTATTTTTTAATCCTGTTGAAACAGAACAAGATTGATAGATACTCAAAATACACACTACATAGGTAAAATTAGGAAAAAGGTCCAAGGTGACCCAATGCACACAGAGATAAAGTAGATATATTTTTTCAGCCCCAGAACAACCACCAACACCACCTTGGGCAGGACACGAACTCAACCCACATGAGGATAACCGTGAACGTAGCAGTAGTCCTACGCTCCCCTTGGATACATCACCACAGGCTGCAGCCATTCCATGCCATGGCTGGCGCAGGAGGGAGCTCCCCACCACCGATAACAGGCGCAAAGTAGACATTGGTGTTTTGCGATACCTAGCGCACACTGTTAACGATGATGGGGAGGAGGCCTATGGACAGAGCCTGCCTCGATATTTGTGGCCAATTCCCCGTGAGGTGAGGCTTCATGCCATATGTGCATTGCAGATTGTGTTTGATTTCTGTACAGCACCTAACAATCCAATGCTCGTTGGCAGATGTCCATCGATAGCCACCTACGCATGCTGTCACGCACAGTGTGGGAAATACTAAGTTCAACAGGAAGGGATGAGGGAAGGGTAGCTCAAATGCTTGGGAATATCACCCTACCTATCCTACCATTTCTATATAGGTTCCGCACCTATCGCTGAACAAGAAACCTACTCCCTGTATATCCCTAGAGCTAGGCCCTAGATAGGGAGGGGAGGTGAGCACTGGTCAGTCCACACTACAAACTAAAGGCAACAAGGGAGACAAACTTAGACGTCAAAACGTCCTCCAAGGGCACCAGAGAGGAAGCCAGCTGAGTGATATTGCTCCAAGCCTTCACAAGGGAAAATGAGAATATCACTGGCGACTCCCTGAAGCAGACTGAGAGTTTACAAACACCCAGACCAGGGTGTGTCAATCAGAGCAGGAGGGAGGTGGCCGCTGGGTCCAAAAGTGAGGATTAAGAAGGCGCCTGCAATGCCAAATGCAGTGACCTTCTGCAGCCAGATCCAGAATGACTGTCTGTAACATCTGACACACCCGTGACACATCCCTAGAAGGGTGGATGAAGAGCCTATAGTCCTCTCTGAACTACATCCACGAAGGATCCCATTGCCTCAACCACAACAAAGCCCTTTACCAACAGCTCCAAACACAACCACCACAACCTTACTTTCAAAATGCAGCTGCACCTTCCCGATATGGCCACTTGAATATACCCACTGTAGGACAGTGGTCTCAACATGGGTATGGTCGACATGGCCATTCTGGGGGGTTTAGCCGAATGCCAAACCAAAATCAGCATGATTTTGCCTACCATTACCCAAGTGGCCAATACCATGTCCCACAACAGGGCCCACAAATAATCCCTCCCTTGACCAGTAATCCTGCCTCATCCACCTCCCAGGAGCCAAATAATCCATCAAGCCAAACTCATCAAACAAGTCATGCTATCCCTCTGCCATCATCACCACTCTCATACCAAAATTTTTTAATAAATAGTGTATTCAGGACTAATATCCTTTTTTGTTTTTTTTCATGGTGACATTTTTGTTTAGGCACATTTGGCATATGATTAAAATATGCCTGTTTGGAGCCAAATAAACCTTGTTTGCAATAAAGGTATTTGTTATACTTATATGAGTGTTGTCATTTTTAATATATACTGTATGCCTCAGATATAGAAGGTGTACATTGTAACATAAACAGTCATCATACATTTTTGACAAGAAAATTTTATTTAACCCCTTAAGGACGGAGCCAATTATGTACTTAATGACCAAGCCAAATTTTACAATTCTGACCACTGTTCCTATATGAGGTAATACCTCTGGAACACTTCAATGGATGCCACTGATTCTGAGACTGTTTTTTTTGTGACATATTGTACTTCATGATAGTGGTAAAATTTCTTTGATATGACTTGCGTTTATTTGTGAAAAAAAAAGGAAATTTGATGAAAATTTTGAAAATTTAGCAATTTTCAAACTTTTAATTTTTATGCCCTTAAATCAGAGAGATATGTCACACAAAATAGTTAATAAATAACTTTTCCCACATGTCTACTTTACATCAGCACAATTTTGGAACAAAAATTTTTTTTTGTTAGGAAGTTATAAGGGTAAAAAGTTGACCAGCGATTTCTAATTTTTCCAACAAAATTTACAAAACCATTTTTTTAAGGACCACATCACATTTGAAGTGACTTTGAGGGGTGTACGTGACAGAATATACCCAAAAGTGACACCATTCTAAAAACTGCACCCCTCAAGGTGCTCAAATCCACATTCAAGAAGTTTATTAACCCTTCAGATGCTTCACAGGAACAAAAGCAACGTGGAAGATAAAAATGAACATTTAACTTTTTTCACACAATTTTACTTCAGGCCCCAAATTTTTAACTTTCTCAAGGGTAACTAGAGAAAATGGGCCACAAAATTTGTTTTGCCATTTATCCTGAGTAAGTTGATACTCCATATGTGGGGGAAAACCACTGTTTGGGCGCACAGCAGGGTTCGGAAGGGAAGGAGCGCTATTTGTCTTTTTGAATGTAAAATTTGCTTGAATAATTAGCGGACGCCATGTTGCGTTTGGGAAGCCCCTGATGTGCCTAAACAGTGGAAACCCCCCACAAGTGACACCATTTTGGAAACTAGACCCCTCATAGAACTTATCTAGATGTGTGGTGAGCACCTTGAACCCCCAGGTGCTTCACAGAAGTTTATAACATTGAGCTGCAAAAAATAACATTTGCACATTTTTCCCACAAAAATGTTTTTCAGCCTCCAATTTTGTATTTTCATAAGGGTAACAGGAGAAATTGTCCCATAAAATTCATTGTGCAATTTCTCCTGAGTAAGCTGATACCCGATATGTGGGGGAAAACCTCTGTTTAGGCGCACGGCAGGGTTCAGAAGGGAAGGAGCACCATTTGACTTTTTGAATGTAAAATTTGCTTCAATAATTAGCGGACGCCATGTTGCGTTTGGAGAGCCCCTGATGCACCTAAACAGTGGAAACCCCCCCACAAGTGAAACCATTTTGGAAACTAGACCCCCTCAAGGATTTTATCAAGGGGCATAGTGAACATTTTGAACCGAGAGGTACGACACAGAATTTGATAACATTAAGTCATCATATTGAATAAGTTGTCATTAGTCTTGAGCGCAAGTGCTCGCTACTTGAGTTTGTATTGTGTATTCAGGTATGCATCCTGTATTGTGGATACTTGAGTCCCTGCCCCACATGTTTCACGGTTGTTAGACACCCAAAAAAAACATAAGGGGATCGCTCATGTATGGCAGGCTATCCCCGTGAGATTTTTTTGGCTGTGTAACAACCGTGAAACATGCAGGGCGAGGACTCAAGCAAGTCACTCGAGCACTCGCGATACTCGGTTCACACCCGAGCAACCGATGCAAACTCAAGTAGCGAGCACTTGCACTCAACACTGGTCGCCATATCATCATCGTTTTTTTTTCTTTACTTTTGAAAAACTCCCAACCTTAACCCTAGCACAACCCTAACTCTAGCCGTAATCATACCGTAACCCCCGGTACCTGAGACCCCGGAGAATTTCCGACCTTGGGGGGCGCTACAGCCTTATTCCTCAGCATCGCATTTTCATGGCACTGAGGAATAAGTACCCTTAACCCGTTGCCTCTTGCAGTCAGAGAAGGCTACAGCCTAGCAAAGGTTCTCAACTTGGCATATGGACAGAAATCAAATATTTTAACCATATCTTAAATTTGGGATGTTCCACAGAAGATGAACCTCACTTTAAATTCAGAAACCTTGCTATGAATACATTACTAATATTTCTACACCTCATCCACAAACTACTTTTCACATATTATGAAATACTTCTCTGTGGATTTCCAGAGTAGCTTCCTTTTATATGCTTTATGAATTGAATTTTACATTTTCCTAATACATATGAATTTGAATAAATATTTCAAAATAGAAAGTTTACCTTAGTGTAGCTTTTCTAAAGTTTCTCTAATCAAATCTATCTCTTGGAACAGAAAATTTAGGAAAGCAATTTCTTCATGGAAGAACATTACCTTACAGTGGAATTTCCTATTCTTGCTTAGTTTGACATGGGTTCTGTACATATTGCCATCGTGGCTGCACCTTCAGTTCTCTTTAGAACATTCAAACACGGCTCACAAAGGAAATAATAATTTCAAAAGAATCACATTATCATCTGTTTATCATGGAATAACAGTTCAGCATTTGTAGACATTTTAAATTATAATGATGTAAGTTTAAATATTTGAAATCAAGTTTCCCAGGAAATTTTACAACTTTCATTTTGTTTTCAAGAATGTTTTGTTTTGTTTATTTTTTGTGAATAAATATGAGGATGATTACATTTAACCACTTTTTCCTTTCAAGTAAGGTCACGTTACTTATTTTGTGCTGTTTTCTGCTGCATCTGTTACATGTGGATTTTGCAGTTTATTTTGTTATGGATTTGGGGAAGATTTCACAATTTCTAAGACTGAAGTCTACCCTGAATTATGTTTGCTGAGAATTTTTAAGCAATATGTGGATGAGAAGTTTATTGACATGTTTGCTACTTATTTGGTACTGTATTACACAAAGAAGTTGTCATTATGCAAATCAGCAGAAAAAATCTGCATCCTGTAAACATTCCCAAAGGTTGTGAGAAAAGTATGACAGAAATCTTCCAATGATGGCATCACTTTTTGTCCTTGGATTGTGTTTGGAATTGCAAAGCTACCCCATAAATTACTCACAATCTAATAACTTACACATGGCATAGCGCCATACTTCCATGTGAATTACTCCAGCTACTCTCATTACAGATGTCCTTCATAAAGAACATGAATGGTCAAAAATTTCAGATAATATCGATGATTATTTGATGGCTCTAATATACAGTACAGACCAAAAGTTTAGACACACCTTCTCATTTAAAGATTTTTCTGTATTTTCATGACTATGAAAATTCTACATTCACACTGAAGGCATCAAAACTATGAATTAACACATTTGGAATTATATACTTAACAAAAAAGTGTGAAACAACTGAAAATATGTCTTATATTCTAGGTTCTTCAAAGTAGCCAACTTTTGCTTTGATGACTGCTTTACACACTCTTGGCATTCTCTTGATGAGCTTCAAGAGGTAGTCACCGGAAATGGTCTTCCAACAATCTTGAAGGAGTTCCCAGAGATGCTTAGCACTTGTTGGCCCTTTTGCCTTCACTCTGCGGTCCAGCTCATCCCAAACCATCTCGATTGGGTTCAGGTCTGGTGACTGTGGAGGCCAGGTCATCTGGCGTAGCACCCCATCACTCTCCTTCTTGGTCAAATAGCCTTACACAGTCTGTAGGTGTGTTTGAGGTCATTGTCCTGTTGAAAAATAAATGATGGTCCAACTAAACGCAAATCGGATGGAATAGCATGCCGCTGCAAGATGCTGTGGTAGCCATGCTGGTTCAATATGCCTTCAATTTTGAATAAATCCCCAACAGTGTCACCAGCAAAGCACCCCCACACCATCACACCTCCTCCTCCATGCTTCACGGTGGAAACCAGGCATGTAGAGTCCATCCGTTCACCGTTTCTGCGTCACACAAAGACACGGTGGTTGGAACCAAAGATCTAAAATTTGGACTCATCAGACCAAAGCACAGATTTCCACTGGTCTAATGTCCATTCCTTGTGTTCTTTAGCCCAAACAAGTCTCTTCTGCTTGTTGCCTGTCCTTAGCAGTGGTTTCCTAGCAGCTATTTTACCATGAAGGCCTGCTGCACAAAGTCTCCTCTTAACAGTTGTTGAAGAGATGTGTCTGCTGCTAGAACTCTGTGTGTCATTGACCTGGTCTCTAATCTGAGCTGCTGTTAACCTGCGATTTCTGAGGCTGGTGACTCGGATAAACTTATCCTCAGAAGCAGAGGTGACTCTTGGTCTTCCTTTCCTGGGGCAGTCCTCATGTGAGCCAGTTTCTTAGCAGTGCTTGATCGTTTTTGCAACTGCACTTGGGGACACTTTCAAAGTTTGCCCAATTTTTCGCACTGACTGACCTTTTCTTAAAGTAATGATGGCCACTCGGTTTTCTTTATTTAGCTGCTTTTTTCTTGCCATAATACAAATTCTAATAGTCTATTCAGTAGGACTATCAGCTGGACATCCACCAGACTTCTGCACAACACAACTGATGGTCCCAACCCCATTTATAAGGCAAGAAATCCCACTTATTAAACCTGACAGGGCACACCTGTGAAATGAAAACCATTTCCGGTGACTACCCCTCGAAGCTCATCAAGAGAATGGCAAGAGTGTGCAAAGCAGTCATCAAAGAAAAAGGTGGCTACTTTGAAGAACCTAGAATATAAGACATATTTTCAGTTGTTTCACACTTTTTTGTTAAGTATATAATTCCACATGTGTTAATTCATAGTTTTGATGCCTTCAGTGTGAATGTACAATTTTCATAGTCATGAAAATACAGAAAAATCTTTAAATGAAAAGGTGTGTCCAAACTTTTGGTCTGTACTGTATATCATGATTAAAGCATTGTAATCTCTCTAATCTCTCATGCTTTTCTTTTAAGTTCAGGAATTTACTACATTGCACATTGGTGGATGAAGGGTCTTTCTTATTATTATTTATTATTATAGCTCTATTTGTTCCATGGTGCTTTACATGTGAAAGGGGTATACATAATAAAAAAAAAGTACAATAATCTTGAACAAAACAAGTCACCAACTGGTAAAGGAGGACAGAGGACCCTGCCCTTGAGGGCTTACAGTCGACAGTCACCCAGGGATGGGTGAGGATACAGTAGGTGAGGGTACAGCTGGTCGTGCAACGGTATGGTGGAACGAGGGTTGCTGCAGGTTTTAGGCTTGTTAAAAGAGGTAGGTTATCAGGCTCCTTTTGAAGGTTTCCAAGGTAGGCGAGTGTCTAATATGTTGGGGTTGAGAGTTCCAGAATAGGGGGATGTACGGAAAAATCTTGTATGTGATCGTGGGAAGAGGAGATAAGAGGGGAGTAGAGAATGAGATCTTTTGAGAATCTGAGGTTGCGTGCAGGCAAGTACCGGGAGACTAGGTCACAGATGTGTGGAGGACATGGGATGTAGATGACTTTGTTCATCATAGTTAGGGCTTTGAACTGGAGTCTCAGGGCAATGGAGAGCCACTGAAAAAAATGACAAAGCAGAAATGCCTGTGAATAGCGGGGGCAGGAGGATTAGTCTGGCAGCAGAGTTTAGGATAGAGTGGAGGGGTGCAAGAGTGTTTGAAGAGAGGCCACTGAGCAGGAGGTTGCAGTAGTCGAGGCGGAAGATGATAAGGGCATGCACTAGTGTTTTTGCAGATTCTTGATTCAGGAATGTATGGATCCAGGAAATATTTTTGAGTTGATGTTGGCATGAAGTGGAAAGAGCTTGGATTTGTTTTTTGAAGGAGAGAGCAAAGTCAAGGGTTACGCCGAGGTAGTGAGCTTGCGGGACTGGGGAGAGTGAGCAGCCATTGTCTTTGATGCATTGGTCTGTTGAGGGAGTGAGTGAGATGGGGCAAAGATGACCAATTCTGTTTTGTCCATGTTAAGTTTTAGAAGTCCAGCAGAGAAGAAGGATGAAACGTGAACAAGTATTATGGGATTCTGGTTAGTAAGGAGGTGATATTAGGTCCAGAGAGGTAGATCTGTGTGTCATGAGCATTGAGATGATACTGAAAGCCGTGGGATTCTGTGAGCTGTTCCAGGCCAAAAGTGTAACTGCAGAAGAGTATGGGTCCTAGAACTGAATCTTGGGGGACACGGACAGATAGGGGATGAAATGAGGAGGTAGTGTGTGAGTGGTGGACGCTGAATATCCGGTCTGTTAGGTATGAAGAGATCAAAGATAGGACCAAGTCTGAGATGCCAAGAGGTGAGAGAATTTGTAGTAAGAGGAAATGGTCCACTGTATCGAAGGCAGAGGACAGGTCCAGGAGGAGAAGGACAGAGTAGTGTCGCTTGGATTTGGCAGGTAGTAGGTCATTGGTGACTTTAGTTAGGGCAGCATCAGTCGAATTATGCGGTCAGAAGCCAGACTGTAAGCGGTCCAAAGGGGAGCAGGATGAGATGTGGAAGGACAATTCAAGATGGACGTGTTGTTCCAGTAGTTTTGAGGCATAGGGGTAAAGTAATATGGGGCAATAGCTAGACACGGAGAATGGGTCAAAGGAGGGATTTTTGAGGATGGGTGGGATCAAGGCATGTTGAAAGCATGAGGGCAAGGCACCAGTTGTTAGTAATAGGTTGAAGAGATGGGTTAGGGTTGGGATGAAGACTGTGGTGAGGTTTGGATGAGGTGGGATGGGATCAGGTCAAGTGCATAGGTGGTGAGATGTGATCTGTAGAGTAGAGAGGAAAGCTGATTCTCTGCAATGGTGGATAATCTGGTTTTGGAGGAGGAAGGCTGAGTAGTTATGAGGAGAGGCTGTAGGGACTGTAGGCCAAAGCTTTGTCTGATGATATCAATCTTCTGCTTGAAGAATGAGGCAAAAAATTCAGCTGAGATGAGAGGAGAGGGCGGAGGTGCTGGGAAGAAGGAGTGAATTGAAAGTGTTGAATAGCTGTTTAAGGTTGTGTGACAGGGAGGATAGGCGAGAAGTATGTTTGTTTTGATGTGGTGTGTAATAGCGCAGAATTTTGAAAATTTTTGTTACTGGATGAGCTATTCGACTCCCTTTTTGGGCAGCCGCACAGCGATACACCTTATAGATGAGTGCCAGAAAGATCATGTGCTCCAGTGGATGGCAAGAGCTGCATCAAGTGGGCTCTCCTACTCTTCCTCCACCTTAACATTACATACAGAGTGTGGACTTGAAAGTGGTGAGGGACTGTTTGAATGTGATGAAGTGCTGATTGGAGTGGGATCTTTTCCATCTCCGCTCTACAACCCTGGAAGCCCGCCTTAGTACTTTAGTCAGGCTGGTGTGCTAGGGTTACCTGTTGATTGTACGAGCTTTAGTATGTGTGAGGAGGGCAACCGATTCGAGAGCTGTAGCTGTTGTTGTGTTATATAAAGCGGCAGTAGCATCTGTGTCATGTAAGAAACCTATGTAAGTAAAATATTTTTAGTGCAGCTAAATATTTTTTTACAATTGTTGTCTTAGCTGGCACCTGTACACACTAGTCAGGATTTGCTGGTCAGTTTTTCTGTATCTAATGAACCTATGTCTGTAAGAGGAAGAAGGGACTCAGAAAGTGAGTGTAAGTCAAGGTGTTTGAGATTTCTGTGAGGGTGTACATGTTTGCGGAGTGGGGACTGTACACCTGGAGAGGAGAGGGAAAAGAATGTGAGTAGGTTGTGGTTAGACAAAGGTAGATAGGTTAGATAGAGAACAGAGGCGGGTGAAGATGAGGTCCAGTTTGTGCCCATCTTTGTGAGTGGCTGCGAAAGACCATAAAGCGAAGCCAAAGGAGGAAATGAGAGTTAGAAGCTTATAGACAGCCGAGTGGGAAGTATCAATGAAGATGTTGAAGTCACCCATGATGATAGTGGGGCTGTCAACGGAAAGGAAACAAAGCAGCCAGGTGGTGAAGTAGTCAAAAAATGTGGTGGCTGGCCCTGGGGGGGGGGGGGTAAATGACAGACAGGTGGAGGTTGAAGGGGGAGTAGATGAGCACAGAGTGCACCTCAAAAGAAGGGAGAGTAACAAAGTGTGATAGTGGAATTTGGGTGAAGGAGCAATTATCTGACAAGAGAACACCAACTCCTCCACCATGCTTGCTGTTGGGGCGGGGTGTGTGAGAAAATTGGAATCCACAACAAGAAAGTGCAGCTGGAGAGGCTGTGTTAGAGGGGTTAGACAGGTTTCAGTGATGCCGAGGAAGGAAAGTTTGTTAGTAATGAAAATATCATGGTTTTATAAAGGTTTGTTGCAGACAGAGCAAGCGTTCCATGGAGTTCCTGTTAGAGGGACTGGGGAAGCGGGGGCTGGGTGAATGAATATAAGGTTAGAAATTTTTCAGACATTTGTGATAGATCGTGGATGGGAGGTAGAATTGACTGTGTGGATGTGGTGAGGAGGACCAGGATTTGCAGGGATATGATCAGCAGTGAGGAGAAGCAGATAAAGTGTTAGTAGGTGGTGGGAGCAGTAGAGGACATGAGGTGGCTGTCTGTGTTTGAAGACAAAAGATGGTATGTTGAGGAACAGTTTTGAGGGGGAGTTGAGAAGGCCTGTACTCATTTTGATCATCAAATAATCAAAGCTGAGCCAGATGCAGGATATATATGACAGGTAGAATAAACAAGCAGGTCGTAATGAAAAGTGGGGAGTGGGGGTAGTGGAGTGGTCAGTTGAAAAGCATACCAAGTGGATACAAGCAGTAGAGACAAGGAATATCATAGATTGGAAAAGCTTGGTAGCAGTGGAAAACATACCTGCAGAGAGAATAGCTAAATAGACAAGCTGATTAGATAGTGGTGGTGGTAGATGACCAGGTGCATTCCATATACTGTATATCATACTAAATTCTAGTCTAATTAATTGCAGTAGACTTAGATGGTACACTTGGATGATGCCCTGAGCAGACAAGTCTATGTTTGTTCCGTGCATATCTACAGACAACAGTTGTGCGAGCTAAACTATATATTAAAAAGCACAATAAGTCATTGAAAATAGTCTTAGAATCACTCACATACAGTAAGTAAAAGTTCTGCAAAATAAAGGCCCCCATACACATTTAATGAAAGTATACAAACCTTCGATTTTGGCGGGACTGTCTGACCATCTGATATGCATGAGACCTTCTGACTAGTTTTTGTTTTCAGGGGAGATGAATCTAGTGTTGCCAATAGAGATGAGCGTTGTTCGACTCGAACTGTTCGCCAATCTCAAATTCGAGCTGTTTTTGGCGGTGATCGAGCCGTTCGGCGAACACGAACGATTTGAGAAAAATTCGGCTGTTCGAGGTTATGTTCGATAACTGTTCGTGCACCAAAATCATAACTGGATTTTTTCTCAGTAATGATGAAAATTAATGTTAATACGCAGTTTGAGTGTACAGCGGGGCGGGGGGAGGGGCAGGGGATGGATCTCTGCAGGAATAATGAAGATCTCCATTTTTTTTTCTCTTTCCCGCATTTACAGTGGGGAGGTGCAATCTGTCAGCCTATCAGCAGCGCACACACGGAGCGAAGTGCTTTTTTTCACACAAGCAAGGGCATGTGTCATTGGCAGTGTATGTCACATGTCCTTGCCCTATAAGACCAAGCCATTTTCCCCATCGCCACCATTTTCTCACTGCTGCAGCTGCGTGTTAGACGGCACCGCTGTTGCTGTGTGCGCTATACCTTGTTAATTTCAAGCCAATTTTCGCACAAATCTACAGATAGCTTGGGAGTAGGGAATAGTTGTGATTGCAGTCCTTTTAAGGACTAGGTTACAGCATTTCCTACGACTTTTATCAGGCAGGTCTGTGCTCTTAAATAGATAGGTTGTGGGAGTAAAGACTAATTGTAATTGCAGTCCTTTTCAGGACTAGGTTACATCAGTTCCTATCAGTTTTTGCCAGGCAGGTCTGTGCCAGTGCTGTGCAAGTTTTTTTCACAGCATTTGGCTGAATCTAGCAAAGCTAATCCTTTTTGGCCTATTGCAGAGTGTGTTAGTCAGTGGAGTAGCCTATCTGTGTTGCAAGATATACCACCTGTGTATAGAATACCAATTTTTTTACTGCACCTAGTGAAGTAAAATCTTTTGGGCATAGCATCATTCTATTAGTCCATCTATACTGACCTCCATCAGGTTGCAAATTGAATATAATTTTTTTCTGCATCTAGCTCTGAAAAAATATTTGGGCTTCTAGCAGTGTGTGGGACTTGTTCTGTTAGTCCATCTATACTGACCTCCATCAGGTTGCAAACTGAATATAATTTTTTTCTGCATCTAGCTCTGAAAAAATATTTGGCCTTCTAGCAGTGTGTGGGACTTTTTCTATTAGTCCATCTATACTGACCTCCATCACGTTGCAAATTCAAAATAATTTTTTGTCTGCATCTAGCTCTGAAAAAATATTTGGCCTTCTAGCAGTGTGTGGGACTTTCTCTATTAGTCCATCTATACTGACCTCCATCAGGTTGCAAATTAAAAATAATTTTTTGTCTGCATCTAGCTCTGAAAAAATATTTGGCCTTCTAGCAGTGTGTGGGACTTTCTCTATTAGTCCATCTATACTGACCTCCATCAGGTTGCAAACTGAATATATTTTTTTTCTGCATCTAACTCTGAAAAAATATTTGGGCTTCTAGCTGTGTGTGGGACTTGTTCTATTAGTCCATCTATACTGACCTCCATCAGGTTCCAAACTGAATATAATTTTTTTCTGCATCTAGCTCTGAAAAAATATTTGGCCTACTAGCAGTGTGTGGGACTTGTTCTATTAGTCCATCTATACTGACCTCCATCATGTTGCAAATTCAAAATAATTTTTTGTCTGCATCTAGCTCTGAAAAAATATTTGGCCTTCTAGCAGTGTGTGGGACTTTCTCTATTAGTCCATCTATACTGACCTCCATCAGGTTGCAAATTAAAAATATTTTTTTGTCTGCATCTAGCTCTGAAAAAATATTTGGCCTTCTAGCAGTGTGTGGGACTTTCTCTATTAGTCCATCTATACTGACCTCCATCAGGTTGCAAACTGAATATATTTTTTTTCTGCATCTAACTCTGAAAAAATATTTGGGCTTCTAGCTGTGTGTGAGACTTGTTCTATTAGTCCATCTATACTGACCTCCATCAGGTTGCAAACTGAATATAATTTTTTTCTGCATCTACCTCTGAAAAAATATTTGGGCTTCTAGCTGTGTGTGGGACTTGTACTATTAGTCCATCTATACTGACCTCCATCAGGTTGCAAACTGAATATAATTTTTTTCTGCATCTAGCTCTGAAAAAATATTTGGCCTTCTAGCAGTGTGTGGGACTTGTTCTATTAGTCCACCTATACTGACCTCCATCAGGTTGCAAATTCAAAATAATCTTTTGTCTGCATCTAGCTCTGAAAAAATATTTGGCCTTCTAGCAGTGTGTGGGACTTTCTCTATTAGTCCATCTATACTGACCTCCATCAGGTTGCAAACTGAATATAATTTTTTTCTGCATCTAGCTCTGAAAAAATATTTGGCCTTCTAGCAGTGTGTGGGACTTGTTCTATTAGTCCACCTATACTGACCTCCATCAGGTTGCAAATTCAAAATAATCTTTTGTCTGCATCTAGCTCTGAAAAAATATTTGGCCTTCTAGCAGTGTGTGGGACTTTCTCTATTAGTCCATCTATACTGACCTCGATCAGGTTGCAAATTGAATATAATTTTTTTCTGCATCTAGCTCTGAAAAAATATTTGGGCTTCTAGCAGTGTGTGGGACTTGTTCTATTAGTCCATCTATAATGACCTCCATAAGGTTGCAAACTGAATATAATTTTTTTCTGCATCTAGCTCTGAAAAAATATTTGGCCTTCTAGCAGTGTGTGGGACTTTCTCTATTAGTCCATCTATACTGACCTCCATCAGGTTGTAAATTAAAAATAATTTTTATCTGCATCTACCTCTGAAAAAATATTTGGGCTTCTAGCTGTGTGTGGGACTTGTTCTATTAGTCCATCTATACTGACCTTCATCAGGTTGCAAATTGAATATAATTTTTTTCTGCATCTAACCCAGCCAATAGTTTTGGCCTAATACCACAGTTTGGCCACTCAGCTCTGCTCGGTTCCCATCCATTGTTTTTTTGTGCAAACAACTCCAGAGTTGTGAATTAGTTAACCACCAAAATGAGTGGAAAAAGGCCTGCTGCTGGTGGAAAGGGGAATAGGCGTGTTGGGAAGGGGAAAAAAGGTTGTGTCCGTGGGGTAGGTGTTAAAGCAACAGTAACATCTGCAGAAGAAAGACCATCTTCCAGCCAAACTAAAATGTCTACTTCTTTTAGCGGACAATGTGATAAGATCCCTTTCTTACGGCCACGCCAATCGCTACAAATTCCAGATGAGGCACAAAAACAGCAGGTGCTTCAACGGATATCAAGTGTTTCTTTAAGTGGGCTCTCCTCCACATCAACTTCAACATCACAAATACTCCAGTCCTCAAAGGTGTCACCCCAATCGCACTTGCTTCCTCACAGCTCCCAAATCTCCAGCTGCCCATCTGAGTATGAGGTAGAACAGATGGTTGAGTCTGCAGAGCTGTTTACTCATACTATAGCCTGGGAATCAGAGGTTGACTCCAGCGCTTCTGTGAATCCAGACGAGGAAATGATCTGCACTGATGCCCAGAATCTTTATGAGTCGGATCCAGGACCAGACGCTGAAGGTTCTGACCATAATGTAGACCCTCATTCCCAAACTGTAACTCCTGTTGGTGGAGACAATGAGGAAGACGATGATGAGACTCAAATACCTGATTGGAGCGACAACTTTAGTTTTTTGTCAGGGCAGGAACAGGTTGGCTCTGAGGACGACGGGTGTGATAACGCACAGGGTGATGATGATGAGGTTGGAGATCCCACTTACTGTCAACCCACAGTCAGCCAAGAGATGAGGTCAGCAGAGGAGGTGGAGGAGGATGCTAGTGACGACGAGGTCAGGTTGCGCCTTCCTGGACAGAGACGTAGTACTGGAAGCACGTCAACAACTGCATCCTCAAACACAACTCTGCCTCTCACCACAAGTCGTGGTGGCTCTTCAGGTCGCATGGGTGCTAAGCCTTGCATAGCCTGGGCATTTTTTCAGATCGATAAAGATGACCCAACTCGTGTTATCTGTAACATTTGTCAGCAAAAGCTAAGTAGAGGCCAAAAAATACATAGTTTGAGTACTTCATGCATGAACCGGCACATGGACATGAAGCATAAGTTGCAGTGGGAAGCTCACTGTTCTACAATGCGGCCTAGCCGGCCGGGCCAACCGCAGTCTGCCATATCTTGTGCGTCCGCGGCCTCTTCATCCTCTGTGACTGGGGGGACAGCAGTCACACCTGTTTTGGGGCGCAGACGTGCCACCTCTTTACCCGCAACAGCCAGCGTGATTGGCAGGTCATCATTTTCTTTGGAGGTGGAAACATCAGCTGGTGTTCAGCGCTGTCCGACATCGATAGCACCACCTTTGGATCAAGGCAACCTAACATGTCCGCCTGCATCGTCCTCACAGACCGGCAGTTTGCCGGGGACACCCTTATCAACCCCGTCTAAGCACAATAGCCAGCCCTCGGTCCCTCAGATGTGGACAAGTAAAAGACCATTTCTTCCTAGCCATGAGAAAGCTAAGAGGTTGAATTTCACCATCTGCAAGCTCTTGGCTACAGAAATGCTGCCTTTCCGCCTGGTGGACACAGAGGATTTTCGAGACCTTATGTCCGTCGCAGTGCCCCAGTACCAGATGCCCAGTCGGCACTACTTCTCAAAGATAGGTGTGCCTGCGCTCCACCAGCATGTCGCACACAACATCACCGCTTCTTTGAGAAACTCTGTGTGTGACAGGGTGCATTTCACCACAGACACTTGGACGAGTAGGCATGGACAGGAGCGTTACATGTCGCTGACTGGGCACTGGGTAACTATGGTGACAGCAGGACAAGGGGCTGCTGTCCAAGTCTTGCCGTCCCCACGAGTTGTGCGTCAATCCTCTTTATCTCAAAGTTCCTCCACTGCTTCTGCCTCCTCAACCTCCTCTCGGTCCTCCACCTGCACCCAGAGCCTGTCTGGTAATGCCACAAGCTTTCTAACTGCGCAGAAGGGATCCTGCACACCTCCTTACTATGCTGGCAGTAGGGCTCAACGTCATCAGGCGGTTTTTACTTTGAAATGTCTGGGAAATGTTAGTCACACAGCTGAGGAGTTGTGGTCAGCTCTGGAGAACCAATTTCATGAATGGTTGTCTCCACTGGACCTGAAACCAGGGAAGGCCGTGTGCGACAATGCTGCAAACCTGGGTGCGGCCCTTCGCCGGGGCAATGTCACACACGTGCCTTGTATGGCTCACGTGTTGAAGCTGGTTGTCCAGCAATTTTTAGCCCACTATCCCGGACTAGATGGCCTTCTGCAGAGGGCACGGTCGCTGTGTGCTCACTTCCGCCGTTCGCATCCCGCAGCTCAGCGCCTTACATCTCTACAGAAGTCGTTGGGCCTGCCACTTCACCGGCTAAAATGCGATGTGCCTACCAGGTGGAATTCAACTCTGCACATGTTGCAGCGACTGTGGCAGCACCGACAAGCCCTGGTGCAATACGTTCTGACTTATAGCCTGGGCCAATGAGATCCAGAGGTGGGGCAAATCACGCTGGAGGATTGGTCTCAGATCAGGGACCTATGCACCCTTCTGCACAGTTTTGAAATGGCGATGAAGATGTTTAGTGCTGACGATGCCATTATCAGCATGACTATCCCGGTGATTTACATGCTGGAGCACATGTTAAGCAGAATTCGGAGTCAGGTGGTGGCACAAGAGGAGGTGGAGGAAGTAGAGGAGGAGGAGTTGTATGCGGAAGGGCTAACATCTGCAAGGTCCAGACGGTCGGCAGCACCAAGGCGGCAGGCATGTGAGGGTGGGGGAGATGGTTTTACCAGGGCGCATGGTAGCAGTCAAACTAGTGAGGAAGGTGCAGGAGCCCAGGAAGAAGTGGAGGACGAACTGATGGAAGACTCATCAGATGAGGGAGACCTTGATCACATTTCTGTTGTGCGAGGTTGGGGGGAGAGGACAGAGGAAGGAAGCATGATTGTTACCTCGCCACCAACAAAACAGGGACTTGGTGCTCCTGGATGCGCAACACACATGAGTGCCTTCTTGCTGCACTACCTGCAACATGACCCTCGAATTGTGAGAATTAGAAATAATCCTGACTACTGGGTTGCCACACTGTTAGATCCCCGGTACAAAAGTAAATTTGCAGAAATTATTCCTGCCATAGAAAGGGATGCACGCATGCAGGAGTATCAGCAGAGACTGTTGCAGAATCTTACATGTGCTTTTCCACAAAACACCAGTGGTGCACGTAGTGAATCTCACAGTTCCAACTTGCCAACCGTGGGACCGTCGAGTGTTCAGCATTCAAACCGTAACAGAACCACAGTATTTGCTGGTAACATCAATTTTGCGGAATCATTTCACCACTTTTTTAGCCCATCCTTTGCAAGGCCACAGGAGACAAGAAGTCTGACACATAGTCAACGCCTAGAGACGATGGTACAGGAGTATCTCCAAGTAAACATTGAAGCCATGACTGTGTCACTGGACCCTTGCTCTTTTTGGGCTTCCAATCTGGATAAATGGCCGGAGCTAGCCACTTACACCTTGGAGATCTTGTCATGCCCCGCATGTGTGTTCAGCGCTGCTGGTGGTGTGCTGACAGATAAGCGCACGCGGCTCTCCACTGATAATGTAGACAGACTCACGTTCATAAAGATGAACAAATCATGGATCCGAAACGACTTTTCTACTCCTGTGTCATCCTGGGGAGAGTAAAAGCTTGATGATTGGTTAAAATCACCTCACCAACCATTTTAAGCTTTCAAATTACTAATCATGTTTATCTGTATCTTGGCTGGAAAATAATTTGTGATTTGTAGCAGTGTGCAGCACTGAATCTATTAGGCCATCTATAATAAGCTCCACCAGATTTAAAATTACTAATCATGTTTATCTGTATCTTGGCTGGAAAATAATTTGGGCTTTGTAGCAGTGTGCGGTACTGATTCTATTAGGCCATCTATACTAAGCTCCACCAGATTTAAAATTATTAATCATGTTTATCTGTACCTTGGCTGGAAAATAATTTGGGCTTTGTAGCAGTGTGCAGCACTGATTCTATTAGGCCATCTATACTAAGCTCCACCAGATTTAAAATTAATAATAATTTTTAGCTGCATCTAGCCCGGAAAATAATTTTGGGGCTCCGAGATGCGCAAGACACATAAGTGCCTTCTTGCTGCACTACCTGCAACATGACCCTCATATTGTCAGAATTCGAAGTAATCCTGCTTACTGGGTTGCCACACTCTTAGATCCCCCATACTTTTCGATCAACCTTTTCATTTTAATAAAGACCAAAAAAATGGTCATTTTTGAAATTATAAGCATAAGCAGGTTATTAGAAACTGAAATCAAACAGTTTTCAACTCAAAACTTTATTCTAGGTGATGTTACATTTTCACATAGGACCCCTTGTTCGAAAGGAGCTTCTGAACTCTCTCGTCCATTGAATTTGTCAGGTTTTGGATGGTTTCTGCTTCAATTGTTTTGCATGAGGACAGAATACCCTCCCAGAGCTGTTGCTTAGATGTGAACTGCCTCCCGCCATCATAGACACTCCTTTTGATGATGCTCCAGAGGTTCTGAATGGGGTAGAGGTCAGGGGAGCATGGGAGTCACAGCATAAGTTTGTCCCCTTTTATGCCCATATCAGCCAGAGATGCAGATGTTTTATGTGCAGCACGAGATGGTGCATTATCATGCATAAAAATGATCTTGCTGTGGAATACACGGTTCTTCTTCTTGAACCATGGCAGGAAGTGCTGTTTGAGAAACTCCACATACATTATGGAGTTCATCTTTACCCCTTCAGGGATCCTAAAGGGGCCGACAATCTCTCTCCCCATGATTCCAGCCCAAAACATTACTACACCTCCTCCTTGTTGGCGCTGTAGCCGTGTTTGCGTGGGGTGTCCATCAACCAGCCATCCTCCACTCCATCCATCTGGACCATCGAGCGTTGCACGGCACTCATCCGTGAACAAAACAGTTTTGAAATCAGTCTTCATGTAATGTTTGGCCCACTGGAGCCGTTTCTGCTTGTGTGAAGTGGATAGAGAAGGTCGACAGGATGGCGTATGCACAGCTGCAAACCTCTGAAGGACCCTGCATCTTGTTGTTCGGGGGACGTTGGAGGCACCAGCAGCTTCAAAAACTTGTCTGCTGCTATGACAAGGCTTTTTTGCCGCTGCTCTTTTAACCTCACGTAATTGCCTGTAGGAAAGAGTCCTCAATTTGCCCTTATCAGCACGCACACGTGTGTACTGTGAATCAGCTACATACTTCTTGATTGCCAAGACACTTCATCCTGATCATCGCGCAATGTTGATTGTAGTCATGCCTTGACCTAAACACTCCACAATTTGTTGCTTCTGAGCAGCCGACACATCCTTTTTCTTTCCCATTTTGGCAGAAAATGTAGGCTGCTTAATAATGTGGGACAGCCTTCTTAAGTAGTCTTGCCTTTCATTGGACACACCTGCCAAACTAATTAGCACAGGTGTCTGCAATTGCTTACAGTGATATAAAGAGCCCTGACACACATCACCATCAATGAGTTTAACTGACAAACAAACAAATTCTTCCCTTATCACTCCTAAACACTTTTTGCATAATAATTTGGAACACAGTGTACATGTGCTTTTCCACAAAACACCAGTGGTTCACGTAGTGAATCTTACAGTTCTAACTTGCCAACCGTGGTCTGTATGGAGTTGTTCAATAAAGGGCCCAAAATTAAGATAACATAGATGGGAGAGGTCTCTATGAATAGGAATTCCTAAGTATTTGATACCCTGTGAGGGCCAGGCAAAGGGAAAGTTGGACTGGATGGAATCCTGTATGGATTTGGGGAGGGAGACATCGAGGGCCTCAGACTTCGCTGCATTGATTTTAAAATTTGACCATGTAACAAAGTGATCTATTTCAGCCATAACAGCATGGATGGATATATGTGATTGAGTGATATATACTAGGACATCATCAGCAAATAGAGAGCACTTGTACTCGGTGCCTCCCACCTCAATCCACCTAATATTGGGGTTATGGCGAATTGATGAGAGCAGGTGCTCCGTCACTAGGATGTATAAGAGAGGGGACAGAGGACATCCCTGCCTTGTCCCATTGGTGATTGTGAAAGGTGATGAAAATGTTCTGATGCACCCCCTGGGCCTTGGGACACCCGGAGCCGGACCCATTTTGGTAGATGCTGGTGGTTGTAGTCTCCGTGGCGGCGACCCGGTTCCGTGGCTCAGGGTGGTCAAACCAGTGGCGGAACTATTTATGTGGTTTTGATGTTTAAATGTCCGACTACGCCACCCGTGGATTGCGGTCAGAGTGAACCGCCGCTGCAGGGCAGAACGCTGAGGCTGGTGTTGTGGGTGCAGCAGAGCGTAGCATAACTCCCCACGGGAGGAGTATAGCCTCAGGGCAGTGTATGCGGAGGATGGGGGTGATGGTGCAGGGCAGCAGCAGTAATGACACGGAGTCAGTGATGCAGTCCAGGGCCTTTACTCACAGTTCTTATTATCCAGACCACGTCTGCAGGTAACGGCTGCCCACGTCGTACTGTGCTCACTAGGTGAGGGGCTCAGACAACTCCCAGATAACTTTGGAGCGCTTCACAGGACCCCCTTTGTGTGTCCTTTGTCTGGCCTTTCTTACCAACCCTTCTGTCCGGCTGCCTCGGGCCTCCTCTTGGTAAACTTGGCGCCAGTTTCCCTGACCCTATGTGGTGCCTTCCTAGCGGGTGTAGCGAGGGGCTGTGCCACATAAAATGTCACAGCCTCCGGTTTCTAGCTGAGGGTCGTTTCCTGCCTCCACTAGTTTCGGGGACCGGTCTCCCCCTTTGGCCTGACCCCTCCACGCAGGTGGATTCGGGTGTGCGGTGGCGACTCGCCCGTCCGCACCCCTGGGACCCCTTCATTCCTCGTTCCTGGAGCCTTCTCCGCTCCTCTTCCTTCCTTCTCCCTCTTCCAGGCCTGGGCCTCTGTTACTAGGCCCGCCTCCGGAGCAGAGCTCATGCAGAGCCCCTGCTCCCTGTCACTTCTGCTCAGACTTCTCTCCACTGAACTAAGATGGTGCCCACATTTTATATTCCCTTCTCAATGCACCCAGGAACTGCTTCCTCCCTGCTCCTGCACTACAGGGTTCCCCTTCCTCAGTGTTCCCTCCCCCCACTCCAGCCAGGGACAGGGACTGTCGTGCCCATCTCAGGGGCATATTGGTCGCCCTGCCCCATGGCAATGTGGTGTAATGCATGCAGGTGTCGGGTCCTGATCCACACTCCATCCTTACCTGAGAGTGAGATATCACACCTCTGGGTGAGGTGCAATACCTCTGTAGCAACCGAGCCCTCAGGGTGCTACAGTTCCATTTATCTTCAGCCTAGGTGACGTATTGCGATACAGGGCCGTGATTTTGGCTATAAAAGGGTCCCCTAGACCCCTACCCCAAGCATTTTAAGAGAATCATATATGGCGTGCCAGGAGACTCTATGGAATGCTTTCTCAGCATCCAACGAGAGTATCTAATTACAAATTTTTAACTGCATCTAGCCCAGGAAATACTTTGTGCCTAGTAGCAGTGCCTGCTAGTCAGCGGATTATCCCGGCTGTTAAGCAAGCTACACCACCTGTAGTTTGGACACTTAATTTTTTCAAAGGAAATGCTTCGGGACCACGGGATACTCAGTGAAGAGCATCAGGAGGCACCCCAAGGCATAGGGGCTGGGACTGGCAGTAGGATGCCTTGCGGTGGACAGCCGAGCTCAATCCTTATAAAAGCTTTTTAACTGCAGCAGCTTTAGTGGACGCTACTGGAGTTGGAATTACGCAGCTGCTGGCATGAGACTTGCCCTCCAATAGATCCTTGTAAATGGATTTAAAGTGTATTCATTCAAATTAGAGAGACAATTTAAATTAAAAAGCTTAGAGCTGCCTCCACCACAGGGTGGCTCGCTCGACCCACCAGTAGACAGGCACCAGTATTGGGAGAGGGGGGCTGGCCGTCAGGGTTCACCGCGGCTCTGGCACAAACCCGGCGACACGGAGGTGGCACGGGCAGGAGCGGACTGGCCGTGTCGGCTTCTCACTTTTTGGATTTTAGAAGGGCATGACATGCCCATATCTGTGTCTCCCCCTCCTTTTTCTCCTCCACCTCTTTTCTTTTCGCATGACTATATGTACTTGGCACTTTTCCATGTGTTAGTTGTGTCTTCTGAGCAGTTTGTCAGCTTTTGGACACCTTTGAAGGTGTTTTCTATGTGTTTCTATGTGTTTTTGTTTGCCTGCCATTGGTTTTAACGGTGTTCGAAGGTGTTCGACGAACAGTTCGACGAACAGTTCGGCGAACACACGGGTGTTCGATGAACCGAACCGAACTCGAACACTACGGGGGTGGCTCAACACTAGTTGCCAATCATTTTAACTTTCCTTTGTATCTACCCAACAGGATCACGTTGAATAATGAATGACATATAGAAACATTACATGCTTCTTTCCCTAGGGCAAGCGCACTAAATACCCTAAAGGGAAGCTATTATAAAAAAATTATCTATTGTTAAATTAGGTTTATGTGTTGCATGTATTTTTTTTTTATTTTTTGGCAGTGTTATCACAATCTTTATTAAAAATAAATAAATTGTTAGCAATCTTGCAGTTTTCTCACTGGCCACTGGGGAACTTTAAGATTCTTGTTTCCTGTACTTTCAAGAAGAGTTTTCAGCAAGGTTTCATATTATCAGAGACAGGATTACAATGACAGTAATACATCTGTACACAGCTTACATCACAGGATACTCAATCACAATACGAGATATTACAGCTGAACCTGCTCCGCCTCTGTTCAAAATGATCTTTGCACAAGCTCATAAGATACTTCAATGCAAAAGATAGGGTTGATGTCTGACAATTGTGTCAAATGTACATGTGTTGTTTCCTGAAACATTAGGAAGTTAGAGTCCAAAATCCTTAGTAGTCATTTTTTTATTTTTAATACAGGTAGTAATTAGTGATGAGCGAGCCTGCTTGCCACTACACTGTGCTCAACATGCTCAGCACTCGGCGAGTATTTCTGGGTTGCTCAGGCGAGAGCTTGGGACCCCGCCCTGCATGTTTGGCGCTCTTTAGAGAGCCAATGAACATGCAAGGATAGTCTGCCACACATTGTAATGCCGTAGTCATGTTGGTTGTGGCATTACAGTGATTGGCTGGCCGCACAGCGTCATCGGATCTATTTAACACCTGGCGCCACTATGCTCGTCACAGTCTAACCCGGAAACAGACAGAATAGGGAGAGATGTTGCTGAGCTAGGGACAGAATTGGTTGTGTAATAGTTAGATATAGGTATTCTACAGCAAGATATATATCCATCTGAACTAACAGTCCTTCTGAGGACTAATCCAGCTGCATATATTCAATAGTGAAGGTTATAGCAGGCGTTAGGCAGGCAGGGTTTGTGGATGTATATACAGCACAAGAGGGTCCATTGCACATTCTGTCTGCTGCTGCTGATACAGATATCTGTAGACATAGCCCCAGATATCAGGGGCCAGGGCTAATTTTTTATCTTAATCCTGGTTATTTGCTTAAAAAGCAATCCAGAGTACACCATTTAACTGCTCCATTTGCTTGTTAGTAAAATACAGCCATATTTTTTTGATTTTATTCTCATGACTGTATTGTGGACGCAGAGAAACTTTTTTCAACGATCAGACGTAATCCCATATGACTTCCGTAATAATAAAGAAATGTTGTGGAGCATGCCATATATTCCACTGAATTTAAAGACAGCCAGCTGTGTTTTGTTAAATCAATTGATACTTTGTCGCTGACAAATACCATACTAATAGGTGACTGCCTGAAACCGTGGCCATCAGACGTGATCCCATATGACTTCCGTAATAATACAGAAATTTTGTGGAGCATGTCAAATATTCCACTGAATTTAAAGACAGCCAGCTGTGTTTTGTTGAACCAATTGACACTTTGTCGCTGACAAATACCATACTATTATGTGACTGCCTGAAACCGTGGCCATCAGACGTGATGTCATATGACTGCTGTAATATTACAGAAATTTTGTGGAGCGTGCCAAATATTTCACTCCATTTAAAGTTAGACAGCTGTGTTTTGTTGAACCAATTGACACTTTGTAGCTGAAAAATACCATACTATTATGTGACTGCCTGAAACCGTGGCCATCAGACGTGACCTCATATGACTGCCGTAATAATACAGAAATTTTATGGAGCGTGCCAAATATTCCACTGAATTTAAAGTCAGCCAGTTGTGTTTTATTGAAGCAAATGACACTTGGTCACTGACAAATACCATACTATTAGGTTATTGCCTGAAACCGTGGCAATCAGACATAATCCCGTAATAATACAGAAATTTTGTACAGTGTGCCAAATATTCCACTGAATTTAAAGACAGCCAGCTGTGTTTTGTTGAACCAGTTGACACTTTGTCGCTGATAAATACCATACTATTATGTGACTGCCTGAAACCGTGGCCATCAGATGTGATGTCATATGACTGCTGTAATATTACAGAAATTTTGTGGAGCGTGCCAAATATTTCACTGCATTTAAAGTTAGACAGCTGTGTTTTGTTGAACCAATTGACACTTTGTAGCTGACAAATACCATGCTATTATGTGACTGCTTGAAACCGTGGCCATCAGACGTGATCTCATATGACTGCCGTAATAATACAAAAATTTTGTGGACCGTGCCAAATATTCTACTGAATTTAAAGTCAGCCAGCTGATTTTTGTTGAACCAATTTACACTTGGTCGTTGACAAATACCATACCATTAGGTGACTGCCTGAAACTGTGGCTATCAGACGTGATCCAATATGACTTCGGTAACAATACAAATTTTTTTGTGAGGGTATCAAATATTACACTCCATTTCAAGTATTGCATTTGTGGGTTCAAAACTATTCTCAGTTGGCTGCTGACAAATAGCATATCTAATTATCTGTGATTGGGAACAATGTTGTCAGAGTATGATGCCACTTTTACCGAAACTGACAAAAAAAACATACAAAAAACAAGCTAAAATGAAAAAATGTTAAGGAACATTGTTTCCAGAATAATGACTTGCATATAATGCAAAGAAATACAAAAAAAAAAAAGTTATGGACTGTGGAAGATTTGACCAGAATGAACACTCATCTGGAGCTGATGATACCACCTAGCAGCACCTGTCCCTATTGTAAATGCATCTAACAGCATTATCGATAGGGAATAGAATAGATTTAAATTTTTTTGGGCAGCACCAGCATCACGCAGTATGAGGCAATAATACCTGGATGGATTAGTGTAATACGCTATCCTTACTGCAATACCTCACCCATAAAAGAATTTCAGATAAGACAGTTAATATTCTAGAATATAGAATCTATTTGAATTGTCCTTCCCATTATTAATTAGTGGGTTTCCTATACTGTTATTGCATATGCAGCAATTTTAAGGGCTGCCAAAAATTAGGATGCACTCCAATACACATTTGAAGAGACGTAAATAAATAAATAAAAACACAGTAAGATTTTTCTTTAGTATAAAAACCAGACTCGCCAATGTAAACTCAATGTAATCACATTGTTCAACTCCTGCACCTCCTCCTCCTCCTGTTCGGCCACCATCTCCAAAATGACCACATCAGTCACAAGCTGGAAGCAGTGCAGCACTGCCTTGGCCAAGTGGCAACAGGCTGTACTGAAGAATATATGCTTAATGCTTAGGTGACAAACTACACACCGCTGCAGAGTTGTTGAAAGCAGATCTGTGGCTCTCACATATAGCCAGGCATGGTCATGTGTGACAATGGCCAGAACCTGGTGGCGAAGAAATGACAGCCGGAGTAGATACATTTTTCCAGCATGCCGGTCCTTTCATCTGCCCTAAAGAATATGGCTGTGGTAAAATACAACTCTCTCCGAGAAGCAGCTCTGGCTTAGGAAAGTCTGTGTGAAGGTTCCCGGACACTCTATGGCTGCTTTTTTGCTGTGGATTGGACATGCTTATGCATGTTATTTCTCAAACCGCATTGCAGATCAGGCGATTGCCAAACTCTGTAGTCATGAAATTCAAGGCGCAAAGAAAGATCTTTGTGTGTCGAAGCACGACTGAGAAGTGTGAGCTGAAGTTGGACGGACTGCCATTGTTTCTGCAACAACTTGCCTTACATGACTTCCTGGGAGAAATGACAGCCGGAGTAGATATGGTATGCCAGTCCTTTCACCGAGCTAAAGAATATGGCTGTGGTGAAATACAACTCTCACAGAGAAGCAGTGTCAGACTGAAGAACATTGGGCCCACCAGAGGATTTGATTCTGAGGGCCCACCTTTCTCCCCCGCTCAAAAGCCCCACAGCAGCTGCAAAGTTTGCGCTATGATTGAACTCTCCTGATGGAGAAGTCCTGCAGAGAAGCAGCCCTGGCAAAGAAAAGTCTGTGTGAAGGTTCCTGGACCCTCTATGGCTCCTTTTTTTACTGAGGGGGAAACCCATGCAAACATGGGGATAACATACAAAATCCTTGCACATGTTGTCCTTGGTGGGATTTGAACCCAGAACCCCTGCGCTGTAAGGCTTCAGTGCTAATTTAACCACTGAGCCACTGTGCTGCCCTCTCTGTTCGCCCTCAGTATCTTCTGCTCCTTTGTGAGAAACGAATGTATTTGGGCAGCCACTCAGTCTCAGTGGATGGCTTTGCTACTGGAACAGGGGGCACTGCTAATACAATGGCAATGTGCCATAGTTCACTGGAAATATTCCAGGCTTGTAGGAGACAAGCTTATTCCCACAGAAAAGTACCAGCAGCAAGCTAAGGAGATGGTGGCCTTTACCATCATCATGACCTGCAAGGTTTGCACTATGAACTCTCCTGAAGAAAGAAGCCAGGGTCCACCGGAGTAGTCTCCAGTTCTCTAGTGGGCCCGTCAAACCCTGCGGGGAAGTAGCCCTGGCTAAGAAAAGTCTGTGGGAAGGCTCCCGGACACTCTATGGCTGCTTTTTACTGTGGACTGCCTCCAGCAATCTATAAGATTTCACTCTATAAGATCCCTTCACTGGCTCCCCATTGCTCAAAGACTCCAGTTCAAAACCCTAACTATGACATGCAAAGCCATCCACAACCTGTCTCCTCCATATATCTGTGACCTAGTCTCCCGGTACATACCTGCACGCAACCTCCTCACAAGATCTATTTCTCTACTCCCGTCGTATCTCCTCTTCACACAATCGCATATAAGATTTCACCCGTGCATCCCTCCTTCTCTTGAAATCTGTAACCCAGCATATCAGTCTCTCGCCTACTGTTGAAAGCTTTAAAAGGAAGCTGAAGACCCACCTCTTCTGACAAGTCTACAACCTGCAGTAACCCTTGCTCCACCATACCGCTGAACGACCAGCTCTACCCTCACCTACTGTATCCTCATCCATCCCTTATAGACTGTTTCACGGGCAGGGTCCTCTCTGCTCTTGTACCAGTCGGTGACCGCTTTTCACATGTAAAGCACAATGGAATAAATGTCGCTATAATAATAAATAATAATAATTATACTATTTGTACTCTTGGTCAATTGATGACACATTCCTAGTGTTTGCCTCTAAATTGATGTGTTTTGGCAGCTTTTGGTCCCATTTGAAGGTGTTGTGTATGCGTTTGGTTTTGGCCCCCATTGAATCCAATAACGTTCTGCAATGTTCGGCGAATATTTGACAATTACATTGGCGAATATTGCAAAAACGGCGATCGTAATCCAAAAAGAATATTGAAATATTCACTTGTCTCTAATCAGAAACACCCTTAAAAAAATAATGTGGGCTTGGTATGATTGTTTGTTACCATTGTTAAGGAGTGGGTCTCCTATACTGGTAATGCCCATGCACTAAGTGCATGGGCCGAAAAACATTTACATTTATCCATGAGGGGTATAACATACAGAATGTTAGAAAAAATTATGTGGGTGTTGCATCATGGTCACCCTGATGATATGGTGGAGGATGAGGACAAGGAGGAGGGCAACATAAAATAGAACAATTCCTGAAGCATATACCCATTTCTGGGTGTGAAGAGGTGCATGGGAATAGACCACAAAAAAAATAACCACTGGATTTGAGTTTATGTTCGATGCTATCATCTGGTGATGTTGAGAAGTCTGGGCCAATCCAGCCTGTCAGCATTTTCAGTTGACAGGTGGATGCGCCTATCAGTTATATCAGTTTTAATGCCCCCGGCGGCACTAAAAACCATCTCTGACAAAACGCTATCCACCAGGACCTCCAAGGCGTAGAGAGACAGTTCATGCCACTTGTTCAGCTTTTATACCCAACAGTTGTAAGGCACAGAGAGGAATCATGGAGGACACTGGTACGGTCGCCAAGGTAGTCCTTCAGCATCTTCCAAAACTTTTCGCTCCTTGTCAGACTACCCCATGTATCAGGGCCTTGGCGCTGGGAGGGTCTGAGAAAACCATCCCAGACCTCTGACAGCTTTCCCCTGCCTCTGCCGCATCTGGTTTGTGTCTCCTTCGCTTGTACTCCTTGGTTGTCCAATGAACTGTCTGTTAGCCATGACCTCTGCTGTCAGCGTTGTCAGATGGGATTTTTTTTTGTTATAATTCTAACTTAAACAAGAGCCTGAACTTAATATCTCCAAAAATGAACTCCTTCGGTTTCCTCCCTCTACTAAACTTCCTATACCTGACTTTGCAATTTCCTTTAGGTGGTGCAACAATAACTACACTTGGCACGCCTGCTGTCTTGGAGTCATATTTGACACACAACTTTCCTTTATTCAAAGTAGAAAATCACTCACTCGCTCATGTCACCTGCACCTTAAAAACATCTCCAGAATTCGACCTTTTCTCACCTTGATACTGCAAAAACTCTTACTGTCACTCTTATTCACTACTGCAACTTTCTTCTAATCGGTCTCCCTCTAAACAAACTGTCTCCTCTCCAATCCCTTCTGAATTCAGCAGCTAGGGTCGTATTTCTATCAAGCCGCTTCACCGACTCCTCTACCCTGTGCCAGTCATTGCACTGGTTAGGTTAAACAATCGCTAGAGAATACAATACAAACTCATCTCTCTCACCCACCAAGCTGTCCACAGTTCTTCACCGCCCTTTATCTCATCACTGATTTCTATGTATCATCACCCCTCCTGTGCCCTCCGTTCTGCAACTGATGTAAGACTGATATCTTCCTAAAACAGAACCTCACACCTCCATCTCCAAGAATTCTCTTATGACGTGCCAGCTTTCTGTAATGCCCAAAATGCGTACAACGCGATGGTCACGGTAAAAGCAGCGGAACATAAAGTCAGCCAAGACTTCCCTGTTCTCACCAAGAGGATGACTATCTATGTTCTCTTCCTCCTCCACCTTCTCATTATCACCCAATCTGCGTTGAGATGAGATGAGGCTGGGCTAAGTAGCATCACCCTTTATAGTTTCTTGCTCCGCCTGCAATGCTCCTTTTTAATTGTGAGCAGTGAGCATTTCAGTAGACAGAGAAGCGGGATGGTGACACTAATTTTGGTTCAGCGCCGCTCACCATCTTGGTGGAGTCCTCAAAGTTTTGGAGGACAGCACAGATGTCAGACATCCATGCCCACTCATCTGCTCTTATGTGCGGAGGCTCACCTGAATGCCGACGGGCGTGTTGAAGCTGGTACTCAACAACTGCTCTCTGCTGCTCAAAATCATTCCAAACATCTGCAACGTTGATTTCCAACGTGTGATCACATCACACACCAGTCGGTGAGCTGGAAGCTGTAAACGCTGCTGAAGCCCTGCCAGGGCAGCGGAACTGTAGCTGATTTTCTGAAATGGGCTTACATGCGGCGTACTTTCATAAGCTGCTGTGGCAGATCCGGGTAGGTTTTGAGAAACCGCTGAACCACTAGCTTGAGCACATGGGCCAGGCATGGTACGTGTGTGAGCTTGCCTAACTTCAGAGCCGCCACCAGGTTCTCTGATACAGCTTTCAACAACTCTGCAACTGTGTGCGGTTTGTCGCCTAAGCATACAGTCCTGCTTATTGTTATTGACACCCACAAACTTTAAGTACATAATCTGGAATATCTCCTGAAAAAATGAATCAAGGGATGGAGATGGAAGCTGAAAAGGAGGAGGAATAGGTTGTGCAGGAGCCGTAGAATGTGGGGGCAAACCTGATTTACCCAGGACCCATAATCCTCTTGGGGTAACCCTGGACTTTAATCTCTCCTTCAAACCACATATCCAAGCTCTTTCCACTTCTGAGCAGACCGAGTGAGAGGCCTGAATCTATAAATGGAAAGATGAACAAAACAGCTATTCAGGGTGTCCAAGTGCGGGATCAGTTGTTTCAGGGCACTCGGATTGGTGAGAGGAAGGAGGATCAGGGTGAGGAAGATGCAGACTCCAAGTAAATAAAATATCCCGGATCTGCACATCCCTCAACCATGAATCTACAAAAACACTAGTGCATGCCCTCATCTCCCGTCTCAACGACTGCAACCTCCTGCTCTGTGGCCTCCCTTGTAACACTCTTGCATTCCTCCAACCTATCCTAAGTTCTCTTGCCTGACTAATCCACCTGTCCCATCGCTATTCCCTGGCCTCTCCTCTCTGTCAATCCCTTCACTGGCTCCCCATTGCCCAGAGACTCCAGGTCAAAAACCCTAATCCATCCACAACCTGTCTCCTCCATACATCTGTGACTTACCTGCACGCAATCTCTGATTTTCAGAAGATCTCCTTCTCTACTCCCCTCTTATTTCCTCTTCACACAATCACATACATGATTTCTCGCGTGCATCCCCCCTTCTCTGGAACTCTCTACCCCAACATTTCTGACTCTTGCCTACTGTTGAAATCTTCAAAAGGTACCTGAAGACCCACCTCTTCCGACAAGCGTACAACCTGCAGTAACCCTCGCTCTACCATACCGCTGCACGGTCAGCTCTATCCTCACCTACTTTATCCTCACCTATCCCTTGTAGACTGTGAGCCCTCGTGGGCAGGGTCCTCTCCTCTCCTGTAGCAGTCGCTGTCACATTTTTGTTCAAGATTATTGTAATTGCTTTTGAGATGTATCCCCTTTTTCATGTGTAAAGCACCATGGAATAAATGGTGCTAAAGTAATAATAACAATGTGGTCCAGACGGCTCACGGCTACTGACACTGGACCATGTGGAAGACAGGGAGATGGTGGTGGCAAACTGACTGGAAGCATTATCTGCTATCCAGCCAACAACCTTTTCACACTACTCTGCCTTCAAGAGTGGTGTTCCGCGGCCCCCTAGAAATTGGGACAAGAAGGTAGTTCAACATGATGTGGGTGTTTGTTGTGCACCCTCAGCAGGCACAGTTTCATCTTGCCCACGGCCTCGGCCTCTGCACCATCACCATCACCATTACGTCCACTTCCCCATCTCTTGCCACGCGCCTTGCCCATTTTAAATATAGTATAATATTTGTCATGTTGCCAAAAATGTCTGTATTATTAACGCAGTAGTATAGGATTACGTCTGATGACCGCGATTTTAGTCAGTGACGTGGTAGTCAGACATGCTTCCATTGTCTTCCCCATGCTGTCCCCATGTCTTTTTAGCACTGTATGGATGTGTCTGATCAAGTCTCACACACCACATGGCCAGATCAATTAGTAAAATGTTAAAATGACATTTACCGGTGAATGCATTTTTAACCGTTGAAAGCAATGCCGCAGCCATGTTGGTTGCGGGCATTACAGTGATTGGCTGGCCGCACAGCGTCACCTCGAGTATTTAAAACCGTGCGCCGCCATCTTGGACACAGTCGCTCCGGATCAGAAAGTGTAGGGAGAGTGCTGCTTAGCTAGGGAGAGATTTATACTGCGAAATAGGTAGTGTAGGGTCTCTAAAGGCTGCAAAATCAAACAAACAGTCCTTCTGAGGACTAATATCCATCCCAGATATCAGGCAGGCAGACAGGCAGGCTGTATAGGAGATGCAGTGGTTATACCAACAAACACTGCATTACAGTCCTATGTGCTGCTGCTGCTAAAATTGCTAGACTTAGCCCCAGGTCTGAGGGGCCAGGAAAAATCCTTTTTTTTCATCTAAATCCTCATTTTTTTTTTTCCTCAGTCAGATTGTACAAATACCCATCTAATTAACCTTTTGGTATTCCCCCCCCCCAAAAAAAAAAAAAATTGAGTGTGTCTGTGAGTGTTTAGACACAAATATGTCTGTTGAAAAGAGTCTGGTTTCGGCCAGATAACTAGAACTGTGGTTTTGCAGTTCAAATCTCTGTATTATCTACTTTTTTGCCTTTTTTCATAAAAAAAAACAGTTTGAGTGTCTCGCTGACTGTTCAGACACAAATATATCTGTTTAAAAGATTCTGGTGTAGGCCAGAGAACTAGAACTGTGGTTTTCCTCTTCCACGGTTCAAATCTGGGTGTAATCCACCTTTTTGCCTTTTTTACATAAAAAAAACAGTTTGAGTGTCTCGCTGACTGTTCAGACACAAATATATCTGTTTAAAAGATTCTGGTGTAGGCCAGGGAAATAGAACTGTGGTTTTCCTCTTCCACGGTTCTAAACTCCTTTTTATTACCCTTTTGCCATTGATAGTGCGAGTCTAAGCTATTTTACTTCATTTACAATGGGCAAGGCACGTGGCAACGGACGTGGAACTGGACATTCTGGTGATGGTGCATGCAGAGGACGGGGCCGTGGCCATGGTGAAAATGTGCCACAACCAACAGCCACATCTTCTCACTTCCAGTTCTTGACCAAATTACTAGGGAAGCACACAACAACACCACTATTGCCAACTGATCAGTGTGAACAGGTTATTAATTGGATAGCAGATAATACTTCCAAGTCACCTGGGCACCACCACCTCCGGTATGTCTTCCACATGGTCAAGTCTTAGTAGCCATGAGTCTCGACCGCATACTCCTCCTCACCCTGATGCTCCTTCCTCCCACCATGCCGAGTGTCGTCAGACAGCAACTGATCCCACAGTTGGACACTCTGAAGTGCTGTTCACTGGTCCATTTCCACATTTGGGCCCCTCGCCTGCTCTGCTTGAAGTGGTGGAAGAGGAGATCCCATGTAGCGATGGCCAAATATTTGAACAGCCACGGCCACAGGAATACGACACTGGCAATTTGTCACAAGAGATGGACGATGACGAGACACAATTGACACGAAGTGAGGAGGAGGACCGTGGTGCGGAAGTGGAAGAGGAGAAGGTGGTGGATGATCTAGTAAATGACCCAACGTGGCAGGAGGACACGCAGAGCGAGGCCAGCAGCACACAGGGGGAGGGAGGCAGAGTACCCCCAAAAGGCAGGAAGAAGCAGTGTGGTGGCCGCAGACAGAAGGCAGGCAACAGTTCCCCGTAACACCAACACGAGGGACGTTGCCAGTACAACCGGTAGGTCTGCCAGAGTCTGGAATTTTTTTAACGACTCTGCTGATAACCCCAAAAAGGCCATTTGTACCACCTGCCAGGCCAGCATCAGCAGGGGTGACAAAACTACCAGCCTGATCACCACAATCATGATCAGGCACAAGGCAGCAAAGCACCCGACTTTGTGGGGCAAACCCCAGGGTCCACGACCAGTGTCAGCGGGTGTCACCACTGCTTCTACCACTGTTGTGTGTGTAAGAGAACCCCCTGTTGTGCGTGCAAGGCAATCCCCTGTCCATACTGCATGCAAAGATGCCCCCTCCTCTCAGTTTTCACTTGTTATGGCAGTTTCTCAGGAAACAGCATCAACGTCCACGTCCACGTACCACCGCAGCGTATAATTGTCCATATCCCAGACCTTTGAACGAAAGTGCAATTTCGCAGCCAACACCCCACAGGCCACAGTCCTAAATTCACACATTTCACGACTGCTTGCGTTGGAAATGCTGCCTTTTAGGCTGCTGGAGACGGAATCCTTCTGCAACCTTATGGCGGTGGCCGTCCCTCAGTACTTGGTCCCCAGCCCACACTATTTTGCCCGGTGTGCCATCCCCGCACTACACAAGCACGTGTCCCAAAACATCTGCCGTGCCCTCAACAATGCAGCTACTGGGAGAGTCCACCTGACAACGGACACGTGGACAAATGTGTGTGGCCAGGGACCGGACATCTCCCTGACGGCACACTGGGTAAACATAGTGGAAGCCGGGACCCAGTCGGACCTTGGGACAGAACACATCCTCCCCACATCGAGGATTGGGGGCCCTATGTCAGTCAGAGTTGCCCCCACAGTGTACAGCTCCTGCGCATCATCCTCTTCCTCCTCCTCATGTTCAGCCTCCACCTCAGATATCACCACATCAGTTACAACCTGGAAGCACTGCAGTACTGCCTCAGCCAAGCGACAACAGGCTGTGCTGAAACTCATAAGCTTAGATGATAAACCTCACACTGCTTGTGAGTTGTGGACAGCTGTGAAAGAGCAGACAGATCTGTGGCTGAAACCGCTAAACCTACATCCAGGCATGGTCGTTTGTGACAATGGCCATAACCTGGTGGCGGCTCTGAGGCAAGGCGAGATCACACACGTACCATGCCTTGCTCATGTGCTTAACCCCGTGGTTCAGCGGTTTCTTAAATCATAACCCGAGTTTCCAGATCTGCTCGTCAAAGTACGCCGCCTGTCAGCTCATTTTCGGAAGTCGGCTACAGCTTCCGCCACCCTTGCTGTGTTGCAGCAGCGTCTGCAGCTTCTGGCACACCGACTGGTGTGTGATGTCCCCACACATTGGAACTCTACCCTTCACATGTTGCAAAGGATTTGTGAGCAGAAGAGAGCAGTTGTGGAGTACCAGCTGCAACAAGGTCGTCGATATTCAGGTCAGACTCCACACATAAGACCTCAGGAATGGACCTGGATGTCTGACATATGTACCATCCTGACAAACTTTGAGGAGTCCACCAAGATGGTGAATGGCGATGACGCCATCATTAGAGTCAGCATCCCACTTGTCTGTCTTTTGCAATGCTCTCTGCAGAGAATTAAAAAGGAGGCATTGCAGCCAGAGTATGATGAGATGGATCAAGAAGCCGTAGCGGGCGATTACACACAGCCCAGCCTCATCTCATCATAACATGCTTTGGGGCACAATGAGGGAGAGGAGGAGGAAGAACAGGAGCTGGTATCATGCGCTGTAGACTGTAGTACCTGTACAACTGTCATACCGTCGGATCAGCGTGGGTGGCCTGAGGACAGGGGGGAGGAGGAGGAGAAGGAGGAGGAGGAGACCATGGTCAGTCATCATCTTGGTGAGGACACGGAAGTCTTGCCCATTACCAGTCTGGCACGCATGGCTGACTTTATGTTACGCTGCCTTAACCATGACCCTTGTCAAAATGTTGGGTGACAGTCATTACTGGTTGGTTACACTTTTACATCCCCGCTACATGGAGAACTTTCACTCTCTTATTCCTGAGGTGGAGAGGTCTACAAAAATGGGGCAGTACCAGAAGGCCCTTGCTGCAGAACTGTTAAAAAAATTCCCATCTGAACACGCTAGCGGCAGAGGTCACAGTTTGCTGCCCAACCAAGGTGTACAGGCGAGAGAGATGCAACTCCAATCCAGCAGAGGCAGGGGAACACTGTCAACGTTCTGGGACAGTTTTCTGAGACCCGCCCAACTTACAGGCCCTGAGGCGCGGGGTACTCTCACAAGGAGTGGAAAGTTTCAAAAGATGGTGAGGGAGTACCTTGCGACCGTACCAGCGCCCTCCGTGATTCCTCTGTGCCTTTTAATTATTGGGTATCCAAGCTGGACACTTGGAATGAACTCGCTCTGTACACCTTGGAGGTCCTGACCTGCCCTGCCGCTAGCGTGTTATCGGAGCGTGTTTTTAGTGCCGCTGGGGGAATTATAACTGATGAGCGCAATCGCCTGTCAACTGACAATGCTGACAAGCTGACCCTTATCAAAATGAACAAGGGCTGGATTGGGCCAGACTTCTCATCACCACCAAATGGCAGCAGAGTAACATAAAGTCAAATCCACTGTGTTATTTCGGGAGGTGTATTCCCATGCACTGCTTCACACCCACACATGGGTATACGCTTCCTCATTTCGGCTGATTTTTGCTATTCTCCTTATCCCCAGCCTCCACCACCACTATACCACCAGGGTGACCGTGGTCCGAGTTGCCAGCATTGCAAGTTCCTCCGTCCTAATTTTTGGCAGCATTTGCTTGGAAGGCATAGGCAAAGACTATGTGAGACCCACTCCCCAATAATGGGAATAATGTTTTTAATATGTTGTACTGTATGTCTCTTATAAGGGGCATTGCAAGTTCCTCCGTCATAATTTTTGGCAGCTTTTGTTTGGAACGCATAGGTAAAGACTATGTGAGACCCACTCCCCAATAATGGGAATAATGTTTTTAATATGTTGTACTGCATGTCTCTTATAAGGGGCATTGCAAGTTCCTCTGTCCTAATTTTTGGCCGCTTTTGTTTGGAAGGCATAGGTAAAGACTATGGGAGACCCACTCCCCAATAATGGGAATAATGTTTTTAATATGTTGTATTGCATGGCTCTTGTAAGGGGCATTGCAAATTCCTCCGTCATAATTTTTGGCAGTTTTTGTTTGGAAGGCATAGGTAAAGACTATGGGAGACCCACTCCCCAATGATGGGAATAATGTTTTTAATATGTTGTACTTCATGGCTCTTGTAAGGGGCATTGCAAGTTCCTCCGTCCTAATTTTTGGCAGCTTTTGCTTGGAAGGCATAGGCAAAGACTATGGGAGACCCACTCCCCAATAATGGGAATAATGTTTTAATATTCTGTACTGCATGGCTCTTGTAAGGGGAATTGCAAGTTCCTCCGTCTTAATTTTTATCAGCTTTGCTTGGAAGGCATAGGCAAAGACTATGGGAGACGCACTCCCCAATAATGGGAATAATGTTTTTAATATGTTGTACTGCATGGCTCTTGTAAGGGGCATTGCAAATTCCTCCATCATAATTTTTGGCAGTTTTTGTTTGGAAGGCATAGGTAAAGACTATGGGAGACCCACTCCCCAATAATGGGAATAATGTTTTTAATATGTTGTACTGCATGGCTCTTGTAAGGGGCATTGCAAGTTCCTCCGTCCTAATTTTTGGCAGCTTTTGCTTGGAAGGCATAGGCAAAGACTATGGGAGAACCACTCCCCAATAATGGGAATAATGTTTTTAATATGCTGTACTGCATGGCTCTTATAAGGGGCATTAAATCGTCTTGTTAAGCTACTGTGACCTCCACGTCACTTCCAAGGGTCATTGATATTGTCTTTTTATTCCACTGGGACCTTCACGTCTCTTCAAAGGGGCATTGATAATGTCTTTTTAATCCACTGTGACCTCCACGTCTCTTCCAAGGGGCATTAAAACCGTCTTGTTAAACCACTCTGAACTCCACGTCTCTTCCAAGGGGCATTAAAATCATCTTGTTAAGCTACTCTGACCTCCACGTCTCTTCCAAGGGTCATTGATATTGTCTTTTTATTCCACTTAGACCTCCACCACTCTTCCAAGGGGCATTAATATTGTCTTTTTATTCCACTGCGACCTCCACCACTCTTCCAAGGTGCATTGATATTGTCTTTTTATTCCACTGCGACCTCCACCACTCTTCCAAGGGGCATTGATATTGCCTTTTCATTCCACTGTAACCTCCACCACTCTTCCAAGGGGCATTGATATTGTCTTTTTATTCCACTGGGACATCCACCACTCTTCCAAGGGGCATTGATATTGTCTTTTCATTCCACTGGGACCTCCACGTCTCTTCCAAGGGGCAATAAAACCGTCTTGTTAAGCCACTCTGAACTCCACGTTTCTTCCAAGGGGCATTAAAACTGTCTTGTTAAGCTACTGTGACCTCCACGTCTCTTCCAAGGGGCATAAAAACCGTCTTGTTAAACCAGTCTGAACTCCACAGCTCTTCCAAGGGGCATTAAAATTGTCTTGCTAAGCTACTGTGACCTCCACGTCTCTTCCACGGGGCATTGATATTCTCTTTTTATTTCACTGCGACCTCCACCACTCTTCCAAGGTGCATTGATATTGTCTTTTTTTTCCACTGGGACCTCCACCACTTTTCCAAGGGGCATTAATATTGTCTTTTTATTCCACTGGGACCTCCACTTCTCTTCCAAGGGGCATTAAAACCATCTTTTTAAACCACTCTGAACTCCACGTCTCTTCCAACGGGCATTAAAATCGTCTTGTTAAGCTACTGTGACCTCCATGTCTCTTCCAAGGGTCATTGATATTGTCTTTTTATTCCACTGGGACCTCCACCACTCTACCAAGGGGCATTGATATTGTCTTTTTATTCCACTGCGATCTCCACCACTCTTCTAAGGGGCATTGATATTGTCTTTTTATTCCACTGTTACCTCCACCACTCTTCCAAGGGGCATTGATATTGTCTTTCTAATCCACTGGGACCTCCACTACTTTTCCAATGGGCATTGATATTGTCTTTTTATTCCACTGTGACCTCCACACCTCTTCCAAGGGGCACTAAAACCGTCTTGTTAAACCACTCTGAACTCCACATCTCTTCCAAGGGGCATTACAATCGTCTTGTTAGGCTACTGTGACCTCCTCGTCTCTTCCAAGGGTCATTGATATTGTCTTTTTATTCCACTGGGACCTCCACCACTCGTCCAAGGGGAATTGATATTGTCTTTTTATTCCACTGCGAACTACACCACTTTTCCAAGAAGCATTGATATTGTCTTTTTATTCCACTGGGACCTCCACCACTCTTCCAAGGTGCATTGATATTGTCTTTTTATTCCACTGGGACCTCCACCACTCTTTCAAGGGGCATTGATATTGTATTTTTATTCCACTGCGACCTCCACCACTCTTCCAAGGGGCATTGATATTGTCTTTTTATTCCACTGGGACCTTCACCATTCTTTCAAGGGGCATTGATATTGTCTTTTTATTCCACTGGGACCTCCACGTTTCTTCCAAGGGGCATTAAAACCATCTTGTTAAACCACTCTGAACTCCACAGCTCTTCTAAGGGGCATTAAAATCGTCTTGCTAAGCTACTGTGACCTCCACGTCTCTTCCACGGGGCATTGATATTGTCTTTTTATTTCACTGCGACCTCCACCACTCTTCCAAGGGGAATTGAAATTGTCTTTTTTTTCCACTGGGACCTCCACCACTCTTACAAGGGGCATTGATATTTTCTTTTTATTCCTCTGGGACCTCCACTTCTCTTCCAATTGGCATTACAATCGTCTTGTTAGGCTACTGTGACCTCCTCGTCTCTTCCAAGGGTCATTGATATTGTCTTTTTATTCCAATCGGACCTCCACCACTCGTCCAAGGGGAATTGATATTGTCTTTTTATTCCACTGCGTACTACACCACTCTTCCAAGAAGCATTGATATTGTCTTTTTATTCCACTGGGACCTCCACCACTCTTCCAAGGGGCATTGATATTGTCTTTTTATTTCACTGGGACCTCCACCACTCTTTCAAGGGGCATTGATATTTTCTTTTTATTCCACTGGGACCTCCACTTCTCTTCCAAGGGGCATTAAAACCATCTTTTTAAACCACTTTGAACTCCACGTCTCTTCCAAGGGGCATTAAAACTGTCTTGTTCAGCTACTGTGACCTCCACGTCTCTTCCAAGGGGCATTAAAACCATCTTGTTAAACCACTCTGAACTCCACGTCTCTTCCAACGGGCATTAAAATCGTCTTCTTAAGCTACTGTGACCTCCATGTCTCTTCCAAGGGTCATTGATATTGTCTTTTTATTCCACTGGGACCTCCACCACTCTAGAAAGGGGCATTGATATTGTCTTTTTATTCCACTGCGACCTCCACCACTCTTCTAAGGGGCATAGATATTGTCTTTTTATTCCACTGTTACCTCCACCACTCTTCCAAGGGGCATTGATATTGTCTTTTTATTCCACTGGGACCTCCAGTACTCTTCAAATGGGCATTGATATTGTCTTTTTATTCCACTGTGACCTCCACATCTCTTCCAAGGGGCACTAAAACCGTCTTGTTAAACCACTCTGAACTCCACATCTCTTCCAAGGGGCATTACAATCGTCTTGTTAGGCTACTGTGACCTCCTCGTCTCTTCCAAGGGTCATTGATATTGTATTTTTATTCCACTGTGACCTCCACCACTCGTCCAAGGGGAATTGATATTGTCTTTTTATTCCACTGCGAACTACACCACTCTTCCAAGAAGCATTGATATTGTCTTTTTATTCCACTGGGACCTCCACCACTCTTCCAACGTGCATTGCTATTGTCTTTTTATTCCACTGGGACCTCCACCACTCTTTCAAGGGGCATTGATATTGTATTTTTATTCCACTGCGACCTCCACCACTCTTCCAAGGGGCATTGATATTGTCTTTTTATTCCACTGGGACCTCCACCACTCTTTCAAGGGGCATTGATATTGTCTTTTTATTCCACTGGGACCTCCACGTTTCTTCCAAGGTGCATTAAAACCATCTTGTTAAACCACTCTGAACTCCACAGCTCTTCCAAGGGGCATTAAAATCGTCTTGCTAAGCTACTGTGACCTCCACGTCTCTTCCACGGGGCATTGATATTGTCTTTTTATTTCACTGCGACCTCCACCACTCTTCCAAGGGGCATTGATGTTGTCTTTTTTTTCCACTGGGACCTCCACCACTCTTACAAGGGGCATTTATATTTTCTTTTTATTGCACTGGGACCTCCACTTCTCTTCCAAGGGGCATTAAAACCTTCTTTTTAAACCACTTTTAACTCCACGTCTCTTCCAAGGGGCATTAAAACTGTCTTGTTAAGCTACTGTGACCTCCACGTCTATTCCAAGGGGCATTAAAACCGTCTTGTTAAACCACTCTGAGCTCCACGTCTCTTCCAACGGGCATTAAAATCGTCTTGTTAAGCTACTGTGACCTCCATGTCTCTTCCAAGGGTCATTGATATTGTCCTTTTATTCCACTGGGACCTCCACCACTCTTCCAAGGGGCATTGATATTGTATTTTTATTCCACTGCGACCTCCACCACTCTTCTAAGGGGCATTGATATTGTCTTTTTATTCCACTGTTACCTCCACCACTCTTCCAAGGGGCATTTATATTGTCTTTTTATTCCACTGGGACGTCCACTACTCTTCCAATGGGGATTGATATTGCCTTTTATTCCACTGTGACCTCCACGTCTCTTCCAAGGGGCACTAAAACCGTCTTGTTAAACCACTCTGAACTCCACGTCTCTTCCAAGGGGCATTAAAATCGTCTTGATAGGCTACTTTGACCTCCATGTGTCTTCCAAGGGTCATTGATATTGTCTTTTTATTCCACTGGGACCTCCACCACTCTTCCAAGGGGAATTCATATTGTCTTTTTATTCCACTGCGACCTACACCACTCTTCCAAGGTGCATTGATATTGTCTTTTTACTCCACTGGGACCTCCACCACTCTTTCAAGGGGCCTTTATAGTGTATTTTTATTCCACTGCGACCTCCACCACTCTTTCAAGGGGCATTGATATTGTCTTTTTATTCCACTGGGACCTCCACGTCTCTTCCAAGGGGCATTAAAACCGTCTTGTTAAGCCACTTTGAAATCCACGTTTCATCCAAGGGGCATTAAAACTGTCTTATTAAGCTACTGTGACCTCCACGTCTCTTCCAATGGGCATTAAAACTGTCTTGTTAAACCACTCTGAACTCCACTTCTCTTCCAAGGGCATTAAAATTGTTTTATTAAGCTACTGAGACCTCTACGTCTTTTCCAAGGGTCATTGATATTGTGTTTTTATTCTACTGGGACCTCCATCACTCTTTCAGGGAGCATTGATATTTTCTTTTTATTCCACTGCGACCTCCACCACTCTTCCAAGGGACATTGATATTGTCTTTTTATTCCACTGGGACCTCCGCGTCTCTTCCAAGGGGCATTTATATTGTCTTTCTATTCTACTGTGACCTCCATCTCTCTTCCAAGAATCATTAAAACCATCTTGTTAAGCTACTGTGACCTCCACATCTCTTCCAAGGGGCATTAAAACCCTCTTGTTAAACCACTCTGAACTCCACGTCTCTTCCAAGGGGCATTAAAATCGTCTTGATAAGCTACTGTGACCTCCACATCTCTTCCAAGGGTCATTTATATTATCTTTTTATTCCACAGGGACCTCCACCACTTTTCCAAGGGGCATTGATATTGTCTTTCTATTCCACTGGGACCTCCACTACTCTTCCAATGGGCATTGATATTGTCTTTTTATTCCGCTGTGACCTCCACACCTCTTCCAAGGGGCACTAAAACCGTCTTGTTAAACCACTCTGAACTCCACATCTCTTCCAAGGGGCATTACAATCGTCTTGTTAGGCTACTGTGACCTCCTCGTCTCTTCCAAGGGTCATTGATATTGTCTTTTTATTCCACTGGGACCTCCACCACTCGTCCAAGGGGAATTGATATTGTCTTTTTATTCCACTGCGAACTACACCACTTTTCCAAGAAGCATTGATATTGTCTTTTTATTCCACTGGGACCTCCACCACTCTTCCAAGGTGCATTGATATTGTCTTTTTATTCCACTGGGACCTCCACCACTCTTTCAAGGGGCATTGATATTGTATTTTTATTCCACTGCGACCTCCACCACTCTTCCAAGGGGCATTGATATTGTCTTTTTATTCCACTGGGACCTTCACCATTCTTTCAAGGGGCATTGATATTGTCTTTTTATTCCACTGGGACCTCCACGTTTCTTCCAAGGGGCATTAAAACCATCTTGTTAAACCACTCTGAACTCCACAGCTCTTCTAAGGGGCATTAAAATCGTCTTGCTAAGCTACTGTGACCTCCACGTCTCTTCCACGGGGCATTGATATTGTCTTTTTATTTCACTGCGACCTCCACCACTCTTCCAAGGGGAATTGAAATTGTCTTTTTTTTCCACTGGGACCTCCACCACTCTTACAAGGGGCATTGATATTTTCTTTTTATTCCTCTGGGACCTCCACTTCTCTTCCAATTGGCATTACAATCGTCTTGTTAGGCTACTGTGACCTCCTCGTCTCTTCCAAGGGTCATTGATATTGTCTTTTTATTCCAATCGGACCTCCACCACTCGTCCAAGGGGAATTGATATTGTCTTTTTATTCCACTGCGTACTACACCACTCTTCCAAGAAGCATTGATATTGTCTTTTTATTCCACTGGGACCTCCACCACTCTTCCAAGGGGCATTGATATTGTCTTTTTATTCCACTGGGACCTCCACCACTCTTTCAAGGGGCATTGATATTTTCTTTTTATTCCACTGGGACCTCCACTTCTCTTCCAAGGGGCATTAAAACCATCTTTTTAAACCACTTTGAACTCCACGTCTCTTCCAAGGGGCATTAAAACTGTCTTGTTAAGCTACTGTGACCTCCACGTCTCTTCCAAGGGGCATTAAAACCATCTTGTTAAACCACTCTGAACTCCACGTCTCTTCCAACGGGCATTAAAATCATCTTCTTAAGCTACTGTGACCTCCATGTCTCTTCCAAGGGTCATTGATATTGTCTTTTTATTCCACTGGGACCTCCACCACTCTAGAAAGGGGCATTGATATTGTCTTTTTATTCCACTGCGACCTCCACCACTCTTCTAAGGGGCATAGATATTGTCTTTTTATTCCACTGTTACCTCCACCACTCTTCCAAGGGGCATTGATATTGTCTTTTTATTCCACTGGGACCTCCAGTACTCTTCAAATGGGCATTGATATTGTCTTTTTATTCCACTGTGACCTCCACATCTCTTCCAAGGGGCACTAAAACCGTCTTGTTAAACCACTCTGAACTCCACATCTCTTCCAAGGGGCATTACAATCGTCTTGTTAGGCTACTGAGACCTCCTCGTCTCTTCCAAGGGTCATTGATATTGTATTTTTATTCCACTGTGACCTCCACCACTCGTCCAAGGGGAATTGATATTGTCTTTTTATTCCACTGCGAACTACACCACTCTTCCAAGAAGCATTGATATTGTCTTTTTATTCCACTGGGACCTCCACCACTCTTCCAACGTGCATTGCTATTGTCTTTTTATTCCACTGGGACCTCCACCACTCTTTCAAGGGGCATTGATATTGTATTTTTATTCCACTGCGACCTCCACCACTCTTCCAAGGGGCATTGATATTGTCTTTTTATTCCACTGGGACCTCCACCACTCTTTCAAGGGGCATTGATATTGTCTTTTTATTCCACTGGGACCTCCACATTTCTTCCAAGGTGCATTAAAACCATCTTGTTAAACCACTCTGAACTCCACAGCTCTTCCAAGGGGCATTAAAATCGTCTTGCTAAGCTACTGTGACCTCCACGTCTCTTCCACGGGGCATTGATATTGTCTTTTTATTTCACTGCGACCTCCACCACTCTTCCAAGGGGCATTGATGTTGTCTTTTTTTTCCACTGGGACCTCCACCACTCTTACAAGGGGCATTTATATTTTCTTTTTATTGCACTGGGACCTCCACTTCTCTTCCAAGGGGCATTAAAACCTTCTTTTTAAACCACTTTTAACTCCACGTCTCTTCCAAGGGGCATTAAAACTGTCTTGTTAAGCTACTGTGACCTCCACGTCTATTCCAAGGGGCATTAAAACCGTCTTGTTAAACCACTCTGAGCTCCACGTCTCTTCCAACGGGCATTAAAATCGTCTTGTTAAGCTACTGTGACCTCCATGTCTCTTCCAAGGGTCATTGATATTGTCCTTTTATTCCACTGGGACCTCCACCACTCTTCCAAGGGGCATTGATATTGTATTTTTATTCCACTGCGACCTCCACCACTCTTCTAAGGGGCATTGATATTGTCTTTTTATTCCACTGTTACCTCCACCACTCTTCCAAGGGGCATTTATATTGTCTTTTTATTCCACTGGGACGTCCACTACTCTTCCAATGGGGATTGATATTGCCTTTTATTCCACTGTGACCTCCACGTCTCTTCCAAGGGGCACTAAAACCGTCTTGTTAAACCACTCTGAACTCCACGTCTCTTCCAAGGGGCATTAAAATCGTCTTGATAGGCTACTTTGACCTCCATGTGTCTTCCAAGGGTCATTGATATTGTCTTTTTATTCCACTGGGACCTCCACCACTCTTCCAAGGGGAATTCATATTGTCTTTTTATTCCACTGCGACCTACACCACTCTTCCAAGGTGCATTGATATTGTCTTTTTACTCCACTGGGACCTCCACCACTCTTTCAAGGGGCCTTTATAGTGTATTTTTATTCCACTGCGACCTCCACCACTCTTTCAAGGGGCATTGATATTGTCTTTTTATTCCACTGGGACATCCACGTCTCTTCCAAGGGGCATTAAAACCGTCTTGTTAAGCCACTTTGAAATCCACGTTTCATCCAAGGGGCATTAAAACTGTCTTATTAAGCTACTGTGACCTCCACGTCTCTTCCAATGGGCATTAAAACTGTCTTGTTAAACCACTCTGAACTCCACTTCTCCTCCAAGGGCATTAAAATTGTTTTATTAAGCTACTGAGACCTCTACGTCTTTTCCAAGGGTCATTGATATTTTCTTTTTATTCCACTGCGACCTCCACCACTCTTCCAAGGGACATTGATATTGTCTTTTTATTCCACTGGGACCTCCGCGTCTCTTCCAAGGGGCATTTATATTGTCTTTCTATTCTACTGTGACCTCCATCTCTCTTCCAAGAATCATTAAAACCATCTTGTTAAGCTACTGTGACCTCCACATCTCTTCCAAGGGGCATTAAAACCCTCTTGTTAAACCACTCTGAACTCCACGTCTCTTCCAAGGGGCATTAAAATCGTCTAGATAAGCTACTGTGACCTCCACATCTCTTCCAAGGGTCATTTATATTATCTTTTTATTCCACAGGGACCTCCACCACTTTTCCAAGGGGCATTGATATTGTCTTTTTATTCCACTGCGACTTCCACCACTCTTCCAAGGGGCATTGATATTGTCTTTTTATTCCACTGTAACCTCCACCACTCTTCCAAGAGGCATTGATATTGTCTTTTTATTCCAATCGGACCTCCACCACTCGTCCAAGGGGAATTGATATTGTCTTTTTTTTCCACTGCGTACTACACCACTCTTCCAAGAAGCATTGATATTGTCTTTTTATTCCACTGGGACCTCCACCACTCTTCCAAGGGGCATTGATATTGTCTTTTTATTCCACTGGGACCTCCACCGCTCTTTCAAGGGGCATTGATATTTTCTTTTTATTCCACTGGGACCTCCACTTCTCTTCCAAGGGGCATTAAAACCATCTTTTTAAACCACTTTGAACTCCACGTCTCTTCCAAGGGGCATTAAAACTGTCTTGTTAAGCTACTGTGACCTCCATGTCTCTTCCAAGGGGCATTAAAACCGTCTTGTTAAACCACTCTGAACTCCACGTCTCTTCCAACGGGCATTAAAATCGTCTTGTTAAGCTACTGTGACCTCCATGTCTCTTCCAAGGGTCATTGATATTGTCTTTTTATTCCACTGGGACCTCCACCACTCTAGCAAGGGGCATTGATATTGTCTTTTTATTCCACTGCGACCTCCACCACTCTTCTAAGGGGCATTGATATTGTCTTTTTATTCCACTGTTACCTCCACCACTCTTCCAAGGGGCATTGATATTGTCTTTTTATTCCACTGGGACCTCCAGTACTCTTCAAATGGGCATTGATATTGTCTTTTTATTCCACTGTGACTTCCACATCTCTTCCAAGGGGCACTAAAACCGTCTTGTTAAACCACTCTGAACTCCACGTCTCTTCCAAGGGGCTTTACAATCGTCTTTTTAGGCTACTGTGACCTCCTCGTCTCTTCCAAGGGTCATTGATACTGTATTTTTATTCCACTGGGACCTCCACCACTCGTCCAAGGGGAATTGATATTGTCTTTTTATTCCACTGCGAACTACACCACTCTTCCAAGAAGCATTGATATTGTCTTTTTATTCCACTGGGACTTCCACCACTCTTCCAACGTGCATTGCTATTGTCTTTTTATTCCACTGGGACCTCCACCACTCTTTCAAGGGGCATTGATATTGTATTTTTATTCCACTGCGACCTCCACCACTCTTCCAAGGGGCATTGATATTGTCTTTTTATTCCACTGGGACCTCCACCACTCTTTCAAGGGGCATTGATATTGTCTTTTTATTCCACTGGGACCTCCACGTTTCTTCCAAGGGGCATTAAAACCATCTTGTTAAACCACTCTGAACTCCACAGCTCTTCCAAGGGGCATTAAAATCGTCTTGCTAAGCTACTGTGACCTCCACGTTTCTTCCACGGGGCATTGATATTGTCTTTTTACTTCACTGCGACCTCCACCACTCTTCCAAGGGGCATTGATGTTGTCTTTTTTTTCCACTGGGACCTCCACCACTCTTACAAGGGGCATTTATATTTTCTTTTTATTGCACTGGGACCTCCACTTCTCTTCCAAGGGGCATTAAAACCATCTTTTTAAACCACTTTGAACTCCACGTCTCTTCCAAGGGGCATTAAAACTGTCTTGTTAAGCTACTGTGACCTCCACGTCTCTTCCAAGGGGCATTAAAACCGTCTTGTTAAACCACTCTGAACTCCACGTCTCTTCCAACGGGCATTAAAATCATCTTGTTAAGCTACTGTGACCTCCATGTCTCTTCCAAGGGTCATTGATATTGTCTTTTTATTCCACTGGGACCTCCACCACTCTTCCAAGGGGCATTGATATTGTATTTTTATTCCACTGCGACCTCCACCACTCTTCTAAGGGGCATTGATATTGTCTTTTTATTCCACTGTTACCTCCACCACTCTTCCAAGGGTCATTTATATTGTCTTTTTATTCCACTGGGACGTCCACTACTCTTCCAATGGGGATTGATATTGTCTTTTTATTCCACTGTGACCTCCACGTCTCTTCCAAGGGGCACTAAAACCGTCTTGTTAAACCACTCTGAACTCCACGTCTCTTCCAAGGGGCATTAAAATCGTCTTGATAGGCTACTGTGACCTCCATGTCTCTTCCAAGGGTCATTGATATTGTCTTTTTATTCCACTGGGACCTCCACCACTCTTCCAAGGGGAATTGATATTGTCTTTTTATTCCACTGCGACCTACACCACTCTTCCAAGGTGCATTGATATTGTCTTTTTACTCCACTGGGACCTCCACCACTCTTTCAACGGGCCTTTATATTGTATTTTTATTCCACTGCGACCTCCACCACTCTTTCAAGGGGCATTGATATTGTCTTTTTATTCCACTGGGACCTCCACGTCTCTTCCAAGGGGCATTAAAACCGTCTTGTTAAGCCACTTTGAAATCCACGTTTCATCCAAGGGGCATTAAAACTGTCTTATTAAGCTACTGTGACCTCCACGTCTCTTCCAATGGGCAATAAAACTGTCTTGTTAAACAATTCTGAACTCCACTTCTCTTCCAAGGGGCATTAAAATCGTTTTATTAAGCTACTGTGACCTCTACGTCTTTTCCAAGGGTCATTGATATTGTCTTTTTATTCTACTGGGACCTCCATCACTCTTTCAAGGGGCATTGATATTTTCTTTTTATTCCACTGCGACCTCCACCACTCTTCCAAGGGACATTGATATTGTCTTTTTATTCCACTGGGACCTCCGCGTCTCTTCCAAGGGGCATTTATATTGTCTTTCTATTCTACTGTGACCTCCACGTCTCTTCCAAGAATCATTAAAACCATCTTGTTAAGCTACTGTGACCTCCACATCTCTTCCAAGGGGCATTAAAACCCTCTTGTTAAACCACTCTGAACTCCACGTCTCTTCCAAGGGGCATTAAAATCGTCTTGTTAAGCTACTGTGACCTCCACATCTCTTCCAAGGGTCATTTATATTATCTTTTTATTCCACAGGGACCTCCACCACTTTTCCAAGGGGCATTGATATTGTCTTTTTATTCCACTGTGACTTCCACCACTCTTCAAAGGGGCATTGATATTGTCTTTTTATTCCACTGTAACCTCCACCACTCTTTCAAGGGGCATTGATATTGTCTTTTTATTCCACTGGAACCTCCACCAGTCTTCCAAGGGGCATTGATATTGTCTTTTTTTCCACTGGGACCTCCACGTCTCTTCCAAGGGGCATTAAAACTGTCTTGTTAAACCACCCTGAACTCCACGTCTCTTCCAAGGGGCATTAAAACCGTCTTGTTAAGCTACTGTGACCTCCATGTCTCTTACAAGGGGCATTTAAACCATCTTGCTAAACCACTCTTAATACCACAGCTCTTCCAAGGGGCATTAAAACTGTATTGTTAAACCACTCTGAACCCCACGTCTCTTCCAAGGTGCATTAAAACTGTCTTGTTAAGCTGCTGTGACCTCCACGTCTCTTCCAAGGGGCATTAAAACCATCTTGTTAAAGCACTCTGAAATCCACGTCTCTTCCAAGGGGCATTAAAATAGTCTTGTTAAGCTTCTGTGACCTCCACGTCTCTTCCAAGAGTCATTGATATTGTCTTTTTATTCCACTGGGACCTCCACCACTCTTCCAAGGGGCATTGATATTGACTTTTTATTCCACTGTGATCTCCACCACTCTTCCAAGGGGTCATTGATATTGTCTTTTTATTCCACTGGGACCTTCACCACTCTTCCAAGGGCCATTGATATTTTCTTTTTATTTCACTGGGACCTCCATGTTTCTTCCAAGGGGCATTAAAACTGTCTTGTTAAACCACTCTGAACTCTACGTCTCTTCCAAGGGGCATTAAAACCGTCTTGTTAGGCTACTGTGACCTCCACGTCTCTTCCAAGTGACATTAAAACCGTCTTGTTAAACCACTCTGAACTCCACGACTCTTCCAACGGGCATTAAAATCGTCTTGTTAAGCTACTGTGACCTCCACGTCTTTTCCAAGGGTCATTGATATTGTCTTTTTATTCCACCGGGACCTCCATCACTCTTCCAAGGGGCATTGATATTGTCTTTTTATTCCACTGCGACCTCCGCCACTCTTCCGAGGGGCTTTGATATTGCTTTTTGTTCCAATATTATCTCCACCACTCTTCCAAGGGGCATTGATATTGTCTTTTTATTCCACTGCGACCTCCACCACTCTTCCAAGGGGCATTGATATTGTCTTTTTATTCCACTGTTACCTCCACCACTCTTCCAAGGGGCATTGATATTGTCTTTTTATTCCACTGGGACCTCCATTACTCTTTCAAGGGGCATTGATATTGTCTTTTTATTCCACTGCTACCTCCACCACTCTTCCAAGGGGCATTGATATTGTCTTTTTATTCCACTGCAACCTCCACCACTCTTCCAAGGTGCATTGATATTGTCTTTTTATTCCACTATAACCTCCACCACTCTTCCAAGGGGCATTAAAACCGTCTTGTTAAGCCACTCTGAACTCCTCGTCTCTTCCAAGGGGTCATTAAAACCGTCTTGTTAAACCACTCTGAATTCCACAGCTCTTCCAAGGGGCATTAAAAACATCTTGTTAAGCTACTGTGACCTCCACGTCTCTTCCGAGGGTCATTGATATTGTCTTTTTATTCCACTGCGACCTCCACCACTCTTCCAAGGTGCATTGATATTGTCTTTTTTTTCCACTGGAACCTCCACCACTCTTCCAAGGGGCATTGATATTGTCTTTTTATTAGACTGCGACCTCCACCACTCTTCCAAGGGGTATTGATATTGTCTTTTTATTGCACTGGGACCTCAACCACTCTTCCAAGGGGCATTGATATTGTCTTTTTATTCCACTGGAACCTCCACGAAGGGGCATTAAAACCGTCTTGTTAAACCACTCTGAACTCCACATCTCTTCCAAGGGGCATTAAAACCATATTGTAAAGCTACTGTGACCTCCTCGTCTCTTCCAAGGGGCATTAAAATCGTCTTGCTAAACCACTCTGAACTCCTCGTCTCTTCCAAGGGGCATTAAAATCATCTTGTTAAGCTACTGTGACCACCTCGTCTCTTCCAAGGGTCATTGATATTGTCTTTTTATTCAACTGGGACCTCCACCACTCTTCCAAGGGGCATTGATATTGTCTTTTTATTCCACTGCGACCTCCACCACTCTTCCAAGGGGCATTGATATTGTCTTTTTATTCCACTGCGACCTCCACCACTCTTCCAAGGGGCATTAAAACTGTCTTGTTAAGCTACTGTGGCCTCCACGTCTCTTCCAAGGGGCATTAAAACCATCTTGTTAAACCACTCTGAACTCCACAGCTCTTCCAAGGGGCATTGAAATGTTGTTTTTAATTACCTCTAACCTCCACAACTCTTTCATTTCTTCCTAATTTTAGTCAGCTTTTGCTTTTCAATGCATAGGCGAACACTAAGGGAGACCCACTCCCCAATAATGGGTAGATGGTTTTTAGTACGCTTTAATCCACATCTGTTTCAAGGGTCATTGCAGTTCCTCATAATTTTTGGAAAGCCTTCCATTCACTGCTTAGGCCAACAGTGTACAGGAGACCCAGTTGCTATAAATGGAAAAAACGGTTTAGTTAAGGCCCTCTGACCTCCATGTCACTTCCAAGGGGCATTGGAGTGTCTCGAAATTTTTGGTAGGCATTGCACTCACTGTATGCCCTATAACTGTGTAGTCACAGAAACATATCCTACAAGACATGTGTGGTTGACTGGCCTGATTTTGACGTGAATGGTCCCTGTTCCTACTGCTCTATCTCCTTTGCCACCACCTCATCCATCATTCATCACCTGAAGCTTTGTTTTATCGGGAGTCATAGAACTGGGATAGTAGCAGGAAAACATCTAGCAATCCTCGGAGGAGGTAGGATATGCGCCAAAATGCTGACCACCTCAAGCCTAGCCGCTACATGCGCTTGCATTCCAAGGAGCAGAAAACTAAAGAGATGGATGGCCTCATGATCATGAATAATTTACTCATTGTGTAGGAGGCCAACCACTGCTGCTGTCTACCTACTGAACTTTGTGTTGAAGCATTATTGACCCAGGACCCGCAATCCACTATGTCTGGAGGACGTGTTGCATCCCAGTGTCCAACTGTGTCCTGGCTTCCACAATATTAACCCAGTGTGAAGGCGTCAGTGAGATGGACCATCACTGGCCACATTCACTTGTCCACGTGTTTGTGGTTAGGCTGTCCTTCCCACTAAATGCACTGGGGAGGGCACAGGTAATGTTTTGGTATGCGTGCTCATGTATAAGGCGCACTGGGACAAATAGGGGTGGCTGGGGACCGTTTATGGACACCCGGCCGCCCCCAGGCGGCTGGGGACCGTGTGTGGGCACCCGGCCGCGGGGCGGCTGGGGACCGAGTATGGACACCCGGCCACCCCCTGGCGGCTGGGGACCAAGCGTGGACACCCGGCCGCTGGGCATCTGGGGATTGAGTATGGATACCAGGCCGCCGACACAGCCATGACGTTGTGGCCAGATTCCGCCTCCAAATGCCTAAAAGGCCCAGTTTCAAGTGTAAGCAAGCAGTATGGTATTGCAGCCTGGGGGTGGGTGGGTGGCAGGCTGCACACTTACTCTTGCATTCCAAGAAAACAAAGCAGATGCTAACTTCCATCATCATCATCATGCTCCTCACCTTGGCACTCTCAACTCCCCTGAAGGAGAAGCCAGGGCCCACCGGAGGAGTCTGGTTGTCTGGTGGGCTCGTCCAATGCTGCCCTAATGCAAGCCAGGCTAAGAAAAGTGTGGGGATGGTTACCGGGACAAATAATGTCGGCTGGAGGGGTCTTCCCCATGCTGTTCCCATGTATTTTCAGCACTGTATGCATGTGTCACACAGCACATGGCCAGATAAGGTTGTAAAATGTTAAAATTACATTTCCCGGTGAATGTATTTGTCACGGTTGAAAGCAATACAAAAGTGCAAAAACGCGTAAAAAATGCTACTTGTGAACATAGCCCAAGGTGTGGAGGAGTATTTTTGTTTTTGGTTATTTATTTTACCTTATACACAAGTCTTTACCCTGGAAAGGATGTTCCTTAACATATTTCACAGGAAAAAAGTTTCAGTTTCGTTTTTGAACGTTTTATAGTGAGCCCGTAAAAGTGGCTTAATACCTCTGACCACGTTGTTGACAGCAGTGACCTGGGGGTCAGAAATGCTTCCTGGGGCCATCCCCATGCTGTCCCCATGTCATTTGAGCACTGTCACTATCGTTTTGGGCACTTTTTGGCTTTCTACAGACTGCCTGGGGTGCCGCCGCAAAAATGCAAGGGTCTCCCATAGACTAACATTGGGCTCGTTGCTCGGGTCGAGCTCCCAAGTATCACGGTGAGCTCGGCCCGAGCTTTGAGCACCCGATCATTTTAGTGCTCGCTCAACACTATTTTTAACCCAATTTTGATCTTAATGACAGAGACCCATTTTTCAAATCTTATATATAATGTTAAGTGTCAATAATTCCAGAATGCTTTATCTTATTCCAGTGACTATGAGATTGTTTTTTCATGATACATTGTACTTTATGTTGGCAGTAAATTTACTGTATGTCGACATGGTTTGCTTATTTTTATGACAGTATCTGACATTTAATAAAAATACTGAAAAATTATCAATTTTCAAACTTTGAATACATATATGCATAAACCAGTTAGTCACACTGCAGAAAATAGTTAATAAATAATATTTCCCATATGTGTATTTTATGTCAGCATCATTCTTCAAATATTATTTTATTTTGTTAGGATGTAAGAGGGGTTAAAATTTAAAATCAATTATTTATTATTTTCAAGGAAATTTACAAATCCTATTTTTTACAGTCCTATTCATTTTTAAAGTGACTTTTAGGGGCCTATAAATTGAAAAATCAACAGAATTTATGCCATTTTAAAAACGCACCCTCACACTATTCTAAACTGCTATCAAGTAATTTGTTAACCCTTTAGGTGCTACACAGGAGTTAAGGTGAAATGAAATAAAAAAATAGAAATTACCGTATTTTTCTGACTACAAGACGCATCGGACCATAAGACACACCCCAAATTTTGGGATGTAAAATAGAAAAAAATATTTTTTATAAGATGGGGGTCCATCTTATAGTCTGAATAGGTACGGTATCTTACCTGGGGGGCAGTGGAGCAAGGGCCACAGCAGGCAGGGTCCCTCAGGAAGTCAGTGGCTGCAGCAGAAAAGGTGAGATGCTGTGGAGCCTGTGCCAGGCCGGGGCCTATGCCTGGCTGGGGCCCTTAGCCTAGCTGGGCCTGTGGCTGATGCTGAGGCCTGTGGCTGAGGCTGAGGCCAGGGCCTGTGGCTGATGCCGAGGCCTGTGGCTCTGGCTGGGGCCGAGGCCTCTGGCTGGGGCTGAGGTCTCTGGCTGGGGCTGAGGCCGAGGCCTTTTGCTGGGGCTGAGAACAAGATCTCTCGGGCTGAGGCCTCTGGCTGGGGCTGAGGCCGAGGCCTCTGGCTGGGGCTGAGGCCGAGGCCTCTGGCTGGGCTGAGGCCGAGGCTGAGGCTGGGGCCTGTTCCGGGCTGGGGCTGGTGCCGGGCTGTGAGCGGCATCGGGCGGCAAAGCAGAGCGGCCTGCGCATGTTTCCGGTGTGTTCGGCCATCTTCCTAGAGCTACAGGAAAATGGCCGGCGGAGCTACCGGTCTGCGCATGCGCCGGCTCAGGGGCCTTTGTCCTGTAGATCACAGCTCTAGCAAGATGGCCGCGCACACCAGAAAGTTGTTCAGGCCACTCGGCTTGGCCGCCCGACGCCGCTCACAGCCCGATACCGGCTCCAGCCCCAGTACCGGCCAGGCACAGGTCCTTGCCCCAGCCACTCTGCCTCACCTCTGCTGCCGTCGCTACCACCACCGCGTTCCTGAAGGAGGGAGGGCCCTGTGATCCCGCTTCACCACCACTGCAGGTAACTTTTGAATCATAAGACGCACCCCCCATTTTCCTCCCAAATTTGGGGGGAAAAAAGTGCATCTTATGGTCCAAAAAAATACGGTATTTTTTTTCACTAAAATATTGCTTTAACTGCAAATTTTTTCATTTTCACAAGCATTAATATGAAAAAATAGACCCCAATTTCTCTCGAGTATGCCAGTATCCTATGTGGTCAAAAACTGCTGTTTGGCTACATGTGGGATTGATTGATCTCCATACTATGTCACATCGGTGACTAAATAGTCTTAATATATATATGGATCTCTTCTTTCCTCGTTGGCACATCGCACTCACTCACCTACATATCCGCTGGGTGCGCATGTGTAGTGGGACTCCCTTTGATCTCCGTTGCGCAGGGCATCTGCATGGAGCCGTGCGGCCCCAAAGATGCGCCGGAAGTGATGCTGTTCTCATTGGCTGCCCAGCTTACACGCACCCTCTTGATGTGGCGAAGAACATTAGTGGACACACCTGGGAATGTAATAAACACCAGGGGGTACTTATACAGGTACACAGAGACGACACATAGAGGTCTCTTGAGAAAGCAGCTTATGCGAAATGCGCATCGGGGCAATTTGACAAGCAGCACGTATCTTACACCATGGGTAAGCATGTCACTATATAGATTATAGTTGCTATCTATATACAGTTTATCATTTCACCGGATCTAGGATATTAGTCACTTTATTAACATAGATAGACATCTTTAAACTTTAAAAATTACAATTAATAACCTGGAAACAAGTACGTTTGTGATTATGGTAAAATATGAATGTATATTTACTATATAAAATTCTACTCATTGTGAGTATTGAATATCTATTAAAAGCATTCATGGTGATATTACCCATGTATTTAGATTTATGCATGATATAGGATACTGATTTCTACTATATATGATTGCTTTCGTGTCTGCATGTGACATTTCTTCTTGTCTTTTCATCCATATTTGTTACATGATACAACTAAAACATGTTTTAATGATGAAATAATAAAATTTGAATTTTTATATATAACCTCCCTTTCATCTTTTATTGATCGGGGATTCTCTGGCTCCATTTTTCCTTTGTTTGTCATGTTTGGCTACATGGCAGAGCTCAGAAGGGAAGAAGCGCTATTTGGCTTTTGGAGTAAAATAAACTGGTGGAGTAGACTCCAGATACCATGTTGCGTTTACAGAGCCACTCAGGTACCAAAACAGCAGAAACCCCCAAAAGTGACCACATTTTAGAAGCTATACCTCTCAAGGGTTTTCATTTAGAAAAATGAATTTAGAAAAATGCATGGTGCCTACAATTAAACATGGTGGTGGCAGTGTCCTTATGAGGGGCTGCATGAGTGCTGCTGGTATCAGAGAGCTACATTTCATTGATGGTATCATGCATTCACAGATGTACTGCTCTATATTGAAAGCGAAGATGCTAACATCACTCAGTGTCCTTGGTAGATGTGAACTTTCCCAACATGACAATGATCCAAAACACACATCTGTTGCATTTCTGAAGAAGACCACGTCTCCTGATCTGTAGAGATGAGCGAATGTTTTGATATTCAGGTTCGGATTCCGATCGGCGAAGCTGCAATATTTGTCGATATATTTGTCGAATATTCGCCTAACGTTACGAAACGCCATAGGATTCAATGGGGGGGCAAAAAGAATGCATATGCAACACCTTCAAACGGGCCCAAAAGCAGATAAAACACATCAAATTAGGGGTAGACACTTGGAAAGTGCCGTCAATTGACCCAGAGTACAAGTACTATAATTATTATTATTATTACAGCAACATTAATTCCGTGGCACTTTACATGTCAAAAGGGGTCACCGTCGGTGACTCATCGACTGGTACAAGAGGAGAGAGGACCCTGCCCGCGAGGGTGCACAAACAATCTACAAGGGATGGGTGAGGATACAGTAGGTTAGGGTATACCTAGTCGTGCAGCGGTATGCTGGAGTGAGGCTTACCGCAGTTTGAACAGGTGTCACAAGTAGTGTTGAGCCACCCCCGTAGTGTTCGGGTTCGGTTCGTCGAACACCGGGATGTTCGTGGAACTGTTCATCGAACACCTTAGAACACCGTCGAAAACCGTTAAAACCAATGGCAGGCAAACAAAAACACATAGAAACATATAGAAAACACATTCAAAGGTGTCCAAAAGCTTACAAACTGCTCAGAAGACACTCTCTTTAAAAAAGCCAGCCGGCAATTCAGCAGCGGCATACACCGGTACCCAACAATTTAGAACAGAAAGAATAGAGCATCACACATAGATTAGATAGATAGAAACATGTCAGTCACATATATAAGAAGTACAGTGACAGTGTTGCTTACTGTACTTGTCATTTAGTGTTAAAGGATTTATTAAAAAAAATAATAGTGTTTTCATGCACCGTCTCTTTAAAAAAGCTGGCCGGCAATTCAGCATCGGTACTCGACAATTTAGAATAGAAAGAATAGAGCATCACACATAGATTAGATACATAGAAACATGCCATTCACATATATAATAAGTACAGTGATAGTTTTGATTACTGTACTTGTCATTTAGTGTTAAAATAAAGGATTTATAAAAAAAAAAATTGGCGTGGGGTTCCCCGTAATTTTAATCTCTAGCGGAGGTTAAGCAGACGGCTGGGGCAGATGTTTGAAGCCTGGGAAGGGGGTAATACCCACGGAGCTTCCCAGGCTACTAATATCAGCCCCCAGCTGAATACCTAGCCTTTACTAGCTATTAAAATGGGGGACCCCCAAAAGAATGACGTGGGGTCCCCCCTATTTTAATAGCTAGCAAAGGCTAGGCAGACAGCTGGGGGATGATATTAGTAGCCCAGGAAGGGTGCCATGAATATTGGCCCCCTCCCAGGCTAGAAACACCAGCCGTCAGCCGCCCCAGAAATGGCGCATCCATAGGATGCGCCAATTCTGGCACTTAGCCTCGCTCTTCCCACTGCCCTGTAGCGGTGGCAGTGGAGTAATAGGGCTGGGGTTGATGTCAGCTTATAATGCCAGCTGACATCAAGCCCAGGTTAGTAATGGAGAGGCGTCTATAAGACACTCCCATTACTAACCCCATAGTGTGTGAGTGGGAGAAACTAAATGTCCCGTCAGTTAGGTATGAAAAGATCCAAGACAGGTCCAAGTCTGATGCCGAGAGATGAGAGTCTGTAGTAAGAGGGTAAGAGGGTATGGTCTACTGTGTCGAAGGCAGATGACAGGTCTAGGAGGAGGAGGACAGAGTAGTCTTGCTTGGATTTGGCAGTTAGTAGGTCATTGGTGACTTTAGTCAGGGCAGTTTCAGTGGAATGGTGAGGTCGGAAGCCAGATTGTAAGCGGTCAAAGAGGGAGCAGCAGGAGAGGTCGGAGGGCAGTTCAAAATAGACGTGTTGATCCAGTAATTTGGAGGCATAGGGGAGAAGTGAGATGGGGCGATAGCTAAACATTGGATGGGTCAAGGGAGGGCTTTAGAAGGATGGGTGTGATCGAGCTATGTTTGAATCATGAGGGAAAGATGCTAGTTGTTAGTAAAAGGTTGAAGAGGAGGTTTAGGCATGGGATGAAGACTATGGTACGGTTTGGAATGAGGTGGGATGGTATTGGGTCAAGTTCACAGGTGGTGAGATGTGATTTGGAGAGTAAAGACGATCTTCCGTGAAGGAGGAGAAGCTGGTCTTGGAGGAGGAGAGTTGAGTTGTTATGAGAAGGGGCTGTTGGGACTTTAAGCAAAACTTTTGCCCTACGTTGTCAATCTTCTGCTTGAAGAATAAGGTTAAGTCTTCAGCTGAGATGAGAGGGGAGGAGAGAAGAGGGAGGGGGGGCAGGTGGACAGAGGAGGGACTTGAAAGTACTGAATATCTGTTTAGGGTTGTGAGACACGTATGATATGAGAGATTAGAAGTAGGTTTGTTTTACTTCAGAGAGCAATTGTGCAGCATTTTGAAAACTTCTGTTACTGGACTCCACTCTCTTTCTTTGGCAGTCGCACAGCGGTACGCCTTGTAGATGAGGGGCAGCAAGAACATGTGCTCCAGTAGATGACAAGTGCTGCATCAAGTGGCCTCTGCTCCTCTTCCTCCACCTTAACATCACACACAGTACAGTCCTCAGAGGTGGCACCCCAATTACCCTTGTTTTCACCCATGTCACAACTCTCCAACCGGCCAACTGACTGTGTGGAAGCAGAGCTATTCACACATTCTATTCCAGGGCATCAGAGGTCTGATCTAAAGCTTCACAGACTCAAGAGCGGGAAAGCATGTGTAGGGATTAGTGTTGAGCCACCCCCGTAGTGTTCGAGTTCGGTTCGGTTCGTCGAACACCCGTGTGTTCGTCGAACTGTTCGTCGAACACCTTCGAACACCGTTAAAACCAATGGCAGGCAAACAAAAACACATAGAAACACATAGAAAACACCTTCAAAGGTGTCCAAAAGCTGACAAACTGCTCAGAAGACACAACTAACACATGGAAAAGTGACAAGTACATATAGTCATGTGAAAAGAAAAGAGGTGGAGGAGTAAAAGGAGGGGGAGACACAGATATAGGCATGTCATGCCCTTCTAAAATCCAAAAAGTGAGAAGCCGACACGGCCAGTCCGCTCCTGCCCGTGCCACCTCCGTGTCGCCGGGTTTGTGCCAGAGCCGCGGTGAACCCTGATGGCCAGCCCCCCTCTCCCAATACTGGTGCCTGTCCGCTGGTGGGTCGAGCGAGCCCCCCTGTGGTGGAGGCAGCTCTAAGCTTTTTAATTTAAATTGTCTCTCTAATTTGAATGAATACACTTTAAATCCATTTACAAGGATCTATTGGAGGGCAAGTCTCATGCCAGCAGCCGCGTAATTCCAGCTCCAGTAGCGTCCACTAAAGCTGCTGCAGTTAAAAAGCTTTTATAAGGATCGAGCTCGGCTGTCCACCGCAAGGCATCCTACTGCCAGTCCCAGCCCCTAAGCCTTGGGGTGCCTCCTGATGCTCTTCACTGAGTATCCCATGGTCCCGAAGCATTTCCTTTGAAAAAATTAAGTGTCTAAACTACAGGTGGTGTAGCTTGCTTAACAGCCGGGATAATCCGCTGACTAGCAGACACTGCTACTAGGCACAAAGTATTTCCTGGGCTAGATGCAGTTAAAAATTTGTAATTAGATACTCTCGTTGGATGCTGAGAAAGCATTCCATAGAGTCTCCTGGCACGCCATATGTGATTCTCTTAAAAAGCTTGGGGTAGGGGTCTAGGGGACCCTTTTATAGCCAAAGTCACGGCCCTGTATCGCAATACGTCACCTAGGCTGAAGATAAATGGAACTGTAGCACCCTGAGGGCTCGGTTGCTACAGACGTATTGCACCTCACCCAGAGGTGTGATATCTCACTCTCAGGTAAGGATGGAGTGTGGATCAGGACCCGACACCTGCATGCATTACACCACATTGCCGTGGGGCAGGGCGACCAATATGCCCCTGAGATGGGCACGACAGTCCCTGTCCCTGGCTGGAGTGGAGGGAGGGAACACTGAGGAAGGGGAACCCTGTAGTGCAGGAGCAGGGAGGAAGCAGTTCCTGGGTGCATTGAGAAGGGAGTATAAAAGGTGGGCACCATCTTAGTTCAGTGCAGAGAAGTCTGAGCAGAAGTGGCAGGGAGCAGGGGCTCTGCATGAGCTCTGCTCCGGAGGCAGGCCTAGTAACAGAGGCCCAGGCCTGGAAGAGGGAGAAGGAAGGAAGAGGAGTGGAGAAGGCTCCAGGAACGAGGAATGAATGGATCCCAGGGGTGCGGACGGGCGAGTCGCCACCGCACGCCCGAATCCACCTGCGTGGAGGGGTCAGGCCAAAGGGGGAGACCGGTCCCCGAACTAGTGGAGGCAGGAAACGACCCTCAGCTAGAAACCAGAGGCTCTGACATTTTATGTGGCGCAGCCCCTCGCTACACCCGCTAGGAAGGCACCACATAGGGTCAGGGAAACTGGCGCCAAGTTTACCAAGAGGAGGCCCGAGGCAGCCGGACAGAAGTGTTGGTAAGAAAGGCCAGACAAAGGACACACAAAGGGGGTCCTGTGAAGTGCTCCAAAGTTATCTGGGAGTTGTCTGAGCCCCTCATCTGGTGAACACAGTACGACGTGGGCAGCCGTTACCTGCAGACGTGGTCTGGATAATAAGAACTGTGAGTAAAGGCCCTGGACTGCATCACTGACTCCGTGTCGTTACTGCTGCTGCCCTGCACCATCACCCCCATCCTCCGCATACACTGCCCTGAGGCTATACTCCTCCCGTGGGGAGTTATGCTACGCTCTGCTGCACCCACAACACCAGCCTCAGCGGTCTGCCCTGTAGCGGCGGTTCACTCTGACCGCAATCCACGGGTGGCGTAGTCGGACATTTAAACATCAAAACCAAATAAATAGTTCCGCCACTGGTTTGACCGCCCTGAGCCACGGAACCGGGTCGCCGCCACGAAGACTACAACCACCAGCATCCACCAAAAAGGGTCCGGCTCCGGGTGTCCCAAGGCCCAGGGGGTGCGTCAGAACATTTTCATCACCTTTCACAATCACCAATGGGACAAGGCAGGGATGTCCTCTGTCCCCTCTCTTATACATCCTAGTGACGGAGCACCTGCTCTCATCAATTCGCCATAACCCCAATATTAGGTGGATTGAGGTGGGAGGCACCGAGTACAAGTGCTCTCTATTTGCTGATGATGTCCTAGTATATATCACTCAATCACATATATCCATCCATGCTGTTATGGCTGAAATAGATCACTTTGTTACATGGTAAAATTTTAAAATCAATGCAGCGAAGTCTGAGGCCCTCGATGTCTCCCTCCCCAAATCCATATAGGATTCCATCCAGTCCAACTTTCCCTTTGCCTGGCCCTCACAGGGTATCAAATACTTAGGAATTCCTATTCATAGAGACCTCTCCCATCTATGTTATCTTAATTTTGGGCCCTTTATTGAACAATTCCATACAGACCACGGTTGGCAAGTTAGAACTGTAAGATTCACTACGTGAACCGCTGGTGTTTTGTGGAAAAGCACATGTACACCGCGTTCCAAATTATTATGCAAAAAGTGTTTAGGAGTGATAAGGGAAGAATTTGTTTGTTTGTCAGTTAAACTCATTGATGGTGATGTGTGTCAGGGCTCTTTATATCACTGTAAGCAATTGCAGACACCTGTGCTAATTAGTTTGGCAGGTGTGTCCAATGAAAGGCAAGACTACTCAAGAAGGCTCTCTCACATTATTAAGCAGCCTACATTTTCTGCCAAAATGGGAAAGAAAAAGGATGTGTCGGCTGCTGAGAAGCAACAAATTGTGGAGTGTTTAGGTCAAGGCATGACTACAATCAACATTGTGCGATGATCAGGATGAAGTGTCTTGGCAATCAAGAAGTATGTAGCTGATTCACAGTACACACGTGTGCGTGCTGATAAGGGCAAATTGAGGACTCTTTCCTACAGGCAATTACGTCAGGTTGAAAGAGCAGCGGCAAAAAAGCCTTGTCATAGCAGCAGACAAGTTTTTGAAGCTGCTTGTGCCTCCAACGTCCCCCGAACAACAAGATGCAGGGTCCTTCAGAGGTTTGCAGCTGTGCATACGCCATCCTGTCGACCTCCTCTATCCACTTCACACAAGTAGAAACGGCTCCAGTGGGCCAAACATTACATGAAGACTGATTTCAAAACTGTTTTGTTCACGGATGAGTGCCGTGCAGCGCTCGATGGTCCAGATGGATGGAGTGGAGGATGGCTGGTTGATGGACACCCCACGCAAACACGGCTACAGCGCCAACAAGGAGGAGGTGGAGTAATGTTTTGGGCTGGAATCATGGGGAGAGAGATTGTCGGCCCCTTTAGGATCCCTGAAGGCGCTAAAGATGAACTCCATAATGTATGTGGATTTTCTCAAACAGCACTTCCTGCCATGGTTCAAGAAGAAGAACCGTGTATTTCACAGCAAGATCATTTTTCTGCATGATAATGCACCATCTCATGCTGCACATAAAACATCTGCATCTCTGGCTGATATGGGCATAAAAGGGGACAAACTTATGGTGTGACCCCCATGCTCCCCTGACCTCTACCCCATTCAGAACCTTTGGAGCATCATTAAAAGGAGTGTCTATGATGGCGGGAGGTAGTTCACATCTAAGCAACAGCTCTGGGAGGGTATTCTGTCCTCATGCAAAACAATTGAAGCAGAAACCATCCAAAACCTGACAAATTCAATGGACGAGAGAGTTCAGAAGCTCCTTTCGAACAAGGGGTCCTATGTGAAAATGTAACATCACCTAGAATAAAGTTTTGAGTTGAAAACTGTTTGATTTCAGTTTCTAACAACCTGCTAATGCTTATAATTTCAAAAATGACCATTTTTTTGGTCTTTATTAAAATGAAAAGGTTGATCGAAAAGTTTGGGGGATCTAAGAGTGTGGCAACCCAGTAGTCATGATTACTTCGAATTCTGACAATATGAGGGTCATGCTGCAGGTAGTGCAGCAAGAAGGCACTTATGTGTCTTGCGCATCTCGGAGCCCCAAAATTATTTTCCGGGCTAAATGCAGCTAAAAATTATTTTTAATTTTAAATCTGGTGGAGCTTATTATAGATGGCCTAATAGGATCAGTGCTGCACACTGCTACAAAGCCCAAATTATTTTCCAGTCAAGATACAGATAAACATGATTAGTAATTTGAAAGCTTAAAACGTTTGGTAGGGTGATTTTAACCAATCATCAAGCTTTTACTCTCCCCAGGATGACACAGGGGTAGAAAAGTCGTTTCGGATCCATGATTTGTTCATCTTTATGAACGTGAGTCTGTCTACATTATCAGTGGAGAGCCGCGTGCGCTTATCTGTCAGCACACCACCAGCAGCGCTGAACACACGTTCAGACAGAACGCTGGCTGCGGGGCATGACAAGATCTCCAAGGCGTAAGTGGCTAGCTCCGGCCATTTATCCAGATTGGAAGCCCAAAAAGAGCAAGGGTCCAGTGACACAGTCGTGGCTTCAATGTTTACTTGGAGATACTCCTGTACCATCGTCTCTAGGCGTTGACTATGTGTCAGACTTCTTGTCTCCTGTGGCCTTGCAAAGGATGGGCTAAAAAAGTGGTGAAATGATTCCGCAAAATTGATGTTACCAGCAGATACTGTGGTTCTGTTACGGTTTGAGTGCTGAACACTTGACGGTCCCACGGTTGGCAAGTTGGAACTGTGAGATTCAGTACGTGCACCACTGGTATTTTGTGGAAAAGCACATGTAAGATTCTGCAACAGTCTCTGCTGATACTCCTGCATGCGTGCATCCCTTTCTATGGCAGGAATAATTTCTGCAAATTTACTTTTGTACCGGGGATCTAACAGTGTGGCAACCCAGTAGTCAGGATTATTTCTAATTCTCACAATTCGAGGGTCATGTTGCAGGTAGTGCAGCAAGAAGGCACTCATGTGTGTTGCGCATCCAGGAGCACCAAGTCCCTGTTGTGTTGGTGGCGAGGTAACAATCATGCTTCCTTCCTCTGTCCTCTCCCCCCAACCTCGCACAACAGAAATGTGATCAAGGTCTCCCTCATCTGATGAGTCTTCCATCAGTTCGTCCTCCACTTCTTCCTGGGCTCCTGCACCTTCCTCACTAGTTTGGCTGCTACCATGCGCCCTGGTAAAACCATCTCCCCCACCCTCACATGCCTGCCGCCTTGGTGCTGCCGACCTTCTGGACCTTGCAGATGTTAGCCCTTCCGCATACAACTCCTCCTCCTCTACTTCCTCCACCTCCTCTTGTGCCACCACCTGACTCCGAATTCTGTTTAACATGTGCTCCAGCATGTAAATCACCGGAATAGTCATGCTGATAATGGCATCGTCAGCACTAAACATCTTCGTCGCCATTTCAAAACTGTGCAGAAGGGTGCATAGGTCCCTGATCTGAGACCACTCCTCCAGCGTGATTTGCCCCACCTCTGAATCTCGTTGGCCCAGGCTATACGTCAGAACGTATTGCACCAGGGCTTGTCGGTGCTGCCACAGTCGCTGCAACATGTGCAGAGTTGAATTCCACCGGGTAGGCACATCGCATTTTAGCCGGTGAAGTGGCAGGCCCAACGACTTCTGTAGAGATGTAAGTCGCTGAGCTGCGGGATGCGAACGGCGGAAGTGAGCACACAGCGACCGTGCCCTCTGCAGAAGGCCATCTAGTCTGGGATAGTGGGCTAAAAATTGCTGGACAACAAGGTTCAACACGTGAGCCATACAAGGCACTCAACACCAGCTGGTGTTACCACCTCCAAAGAAAATGATGACCTGCCAATCACGCTGGCTGTTGCGGGTAAAGAGGTGGCAGGTCTGCGCCCCAAAACAGGTGTGACTGCTGTCCCCCCAGTCACAGAGGATGAAGAGGCCGCGGATGCACAAGATATGGCAGACGGTGGTTGGCCCGGCCGGCTAGGCCGCATTGTAGCACACTGAGCTTCCCACTGCAACTTATGCTTCATGTCCATGTGCCGGTTCATGCATGAAGTACTCAAACTATGTATTTTTTGGCCTCTACTTAGCTTTTGCTGACAAATGTTACAGATAACACGAGTTGGGTCATCTTTATCGATCTGAAAAAATGCCCAGGCTATGCAAGGCTTAGCACCCATGCGACTTGAAGAGCCACCACGACTTGTGGTGAGAGGCAGAGTTGTGTTTGAGGATGCAGTTGTTGACGTGCTTCCAGTACTACGTTTCTGTCCAGGAAGGCGCAACCTGACCTCGTCGTCACTAGCATCTTCCTCCACCTCCTCTGCTGACCTCATCTCTTGGCTGACTGTGGGTTGACAGTAAGTGGGATCTCCAACCTCATCATCATCACCCTGTGCGTTATCACACCCGTCGTCCTCAGAGCCAACCTGTTCCTGCCCTGACAAAAAACTAAAGTTGTCGCTCCAATCAGGTATTTGAGTCTTATCATCGTCTTCCTCATTGTCTCCACCAACAGGAGTTACAGTTTGGGAATGAGGGTCTACATTATGGTCAGAACCTTCTGCGTCTGGTCCTGGATCCGACTCATAAAGATTCTGGGCATCAGTGCAGATCATTTCCTCGTCTGGATTCACAGAAGCGCTGGAGTCGACCTCTGATTCCCAGGCTATAGTATGAGTAAACAGCTCTGCAGACTCAACCATCTGTTCTACCTCATACTCAGACGGGCAGCTGGAGATTTGGGAGCTGTGAGGAAGCAAGTGCGATTTGGGTTACACCTTTGAGGACTGGAGTATTTGTGATGTTGAAGTTGATGTGGAGGAGAGCCCACTTAAAGGAGCACTTGATATCCGTTGAAGCACCTGCTGTTTTTGTGCCTCATCTGGAATTTGTAGCGATTGGCGTGGCAGTAAGAAAGGGATCTTATCACATTGTCCGCTAAAAGAAGTAGACATTTTAGTTTGGCTGGAAGATGGTCTTTCTTCTGCAGATGTTACTGTTGCTTTAACACCTACCCCACGGACACAACCTTTTTTCCCCTTCCCAACACGCCTATTCCCCTTTCCACCAGCAGCAGGCCTTTTTCCACTCATTTTGGTGGTTAACTAATTCACAACTCTGGAGTTGTTTGCACAAAAAAACAATGGATGGTAACCGAGCAGAGCTGAGTGGCCAAACTGTGGTATTAGGCCAAAACTATTGGCTGGGTTAGATGCAGAAAAAAATTATTTTGAATTTGCAACCTGATGGAGGTCAGTATAGATGGACTAATAGAGAAAGTCCGACACACTACTAGAAGGCCAAATATTTTTTCAGAGGTAGATGCAGAAAAAAATATATTCAGTTTGCAACCTGATGGAGGTCAGTATAGATGGACTAATACAACAAGTCCCGCACACAGCTAGAAGCCCAAATATTTTTTCAGAGGTACTGTAGATGCAGATAAAAATTATTTTTAATTTGCAACCTGATGGAGGTCAGTATAGATGGACTAATAGAGAAAGTCCGACACACTACTAGAAGGCCAAATATTTTTTCAGAGGTAGATGCAGAAAAAAATATATTCAGTTTGCAACCTGATGGAGGTCAGTATAGATGGACTAATACAACAAGTCCCACACACAGCTAGAAGCCCAAATATTTTTTCAGAGGTACTGTAGATGCAGATAAAAATTAGTTTTAATTTGCAACCTGATGGAGGTCAGTATAGATGGACTAATAGAGAAAGTCCGACACACTACTAGAAGGCCAAATATTTTTTCAGAGGTAGATGCATAAAAAAATATATTCAGTTTGCAACCTGATGGAGGTCAGTATAGATGGATTAATAGAAAAAGACCCATACACAGCTAGAAGCCCAATATTTTTTCAGAGGTAGATGCAGAAAAAAATATATTCAGTTTGCAACCTGATGGAGGTCAGTATAGATGGACTAATAGAACAAGTCCCACACACTGCTAGAAGCCCAAATATTTTTTCAGAGGTACTGTAGATGCAGATAAAAATTATTTTTAATTTGCAACCTGATGGAGGTCAGTATAGATGGACTAATAGAGAAAGTCCGACACACTACTAGAAGGCCAAATATTTTTTCAGAGGTAGATGCAGAAAAAAATATATTCAGTTTGCAACCTGATGGAGGTCAGTATAGATGGACTAATACAACAAGTCCCACACACAGCTAGAAGCCCAAATATTTTTTCAGAGGTACTGTAGATGCAGATAAAAATTAGTTTTAATTTGCAACCTGATGGAGGTCAGTATAGATGGACTAATAGAGAAAGTCCGACACACTACTAGAAGGCCAAATATTTTTTCAGAGGTAGATGCAGAAAAAAATATATTCAGTTTGCAACCTGATGGAGGTCAGTATAGATGGATTAATAGAACAAGACCCACACACAGCTAGAAGCCCAATATTTTTTCAGAGGTAGATGCAGAAAAAAATATATTCAGTTTGCAACCTGATGGAGGTCAGTATAGATGGACTAATACAACAAGTCCCACACACTGCTAGAAGCCCAAATATTTTTTCAGAGGTACTGTAGATGCAGATAAAAATTAGTTTTAATTTGCAACCTGATGGAGGTCAGTATAGATGGACTAATAGAGAAAGTCCGACACACTACTAGAAGGCCAAATATTTTTTCAGAGGTAGATGCAGAAAAAAATATATTCAGTTTGCAACCTGATGGAGGTCAGTATAGATGGATTAATAGAACAAGACCCACACACAGCTAGAAGCCCAATATTTTTTCAGAGGTAGATGCAGAAAAAAATATATTCAGTTTGCAACCTGATGGAGGTCAGTATAGATGGACTAATAGAACAAGTCCCACACACTGCTAGAAGCCCAAATATTTTTTCAGAGGTACTGTAGATGCAGATAAAAATTAGTTTTAATTTGCAACCTGATGGAGGTCAGTATAGATGGACTAATAGAATGATGCTATGCCCAAAAGATTTTACTTCACTAGGTGCAGTAAAAAAATTGGTATTCTATACACAGGTGGTATATCTTGCAACACAGATAGGCTACTCCACTGACTAACACACTCTGCAATAGGCCAAAAAGGATTAGCTTTGCTAGATTCAGCCAAATGTGGTGAAAAAAACTTGCACAGCACTGGCACAGACCTGCCTGGCAAAAACTGATAGGAACTCATGTAACCTAGTCCTGAAAAGGACTGCAATTACAATTAGTCTTTACTCCCACAACCGATCTATTTAAGAGCACAGACCTCCCTGATAAAAGTCGTAGGAAATGCTGTAACCTAGTCCTTAAAAGGACTGCAATCACAACTATTCCCTACTCCCAAGCTATCTGTATATTTGTGCGAAAATTGGCTTGAAATTAACAAGGTATAGCGCACACAGCAACAGCGGTGCCGTCTAACACGCAGCTGCAGCAGTGAGAAAATGGTGGCGACGGGGAAAATGGCTTGGTCTTATAGGGCAAGGACATGTGACATACACTGCCAATGACACATGCCCTTGCTTGTGTGAAAAAAAGCACTTCGCTCCATGTGTGTGCTGCTGATAGGCTGACAGATTGCACCTCCCCACTGTAAATGCGGGAAAGAGAAAAAAAAATGGAGATCTTCATTGTTCCTGCAGAGATCCATCACCTGCCCCTCCCCCCACCCCGCTGTACACTCAAACTGCGTATTAACATTAATTTTCATCATTACTGAGAAAAAATCCAGTTATGATTTTGGTGCACGAACAGTTATCGAACATAACCTCGAACAGCCGAATTTTTCTCAAATTGTTCGTGTTCGCCGAACGGCTCTAACACCGCCCAAAACAGCTCGAATTTGAGATTGGCGAACAGTTCGAGTAGAACAACGCTCATCTCTAGTAGGGATGCCCAAAATTTTTTTCAGCTGATCCGGACCCGGACGAAGTAGGGACCGAGAAGAATCCAAACCCTCGTCACCAGAAGTTAACCCCTGGGGGTGAGCATGGATGGGTTGGAGAAAGAAATCAATACACCAGAACATGGAAAACTAAACTATTAAACAGCTAAGGTTGGAGAATGAAACAAATACACACCAGAACATGGAAAACTTAACTAATAGAAAACAGGAGTTGGATAACTAAACTAATAAGACAACACGGGTTGGAAAACTAACCTACTAAACAGCTAGGGTTGGAGAACTAAACCACTACACACCAGGGAATGGAGAACTAAACCACTAGACACCAAGGTGTCACCAGACAGCAAGTGTTGGAATCCCCAAGGCTTGCTGGACAAACCTCTGTTTCTAACACTTCCTCCAGTGCTTCTGCATCCTTCATCCCCTCTAGGGCCTCCACCTGCACCCTCAACCTCTGCCTTAATGAGTAACATGTTTCAACAGTGCAGAGAGAGTTCCCCCCACCTCCGCACTGCGCAGCCAGAGCTCACCGCAATTTAGGCAGTGTTAAAATTAAAATACCTTGCAGATCGCAGTCATACAGCTGAAGAGTTGTGTACAGCTCCCCAGGCCAAGTTTGAGCAATGGCTGTCTCCACTGAACCTGGAACAAGGGAAGGCCATGTGCAATAATAGTGCAAACCCGGTGGCGGCCCTACGCCGGATAAACCTCAGATGCGTGCCTTGCATGGCTCGCATCCTCAACCTGATGGTACAGCAATTTCTCCTCCACTATCCCGGCCTGGATGCGCTGCTGCAGAAACCACAGTCTCCGCGTGCTCACTTAAAAATATAAAAATAAGCAGGATCTTTAGTATAAAAGTCAGACTACTACACAACGAGCAAACTACTTCATGATGATAGAGGCCACCATCGACTTAGCTTGCTGTTACTTTTCTGTGGGAATGAACTTCTCTCCAACCAGCCAGGAATATTCAGTGAATGGCACACCACAGTTTAGTATTATCACACAGTACAAGAAGCAAAGTCATCCACAATTTCCGTACCTCACGAATTTTATTTGGTAGACTGGCTGAGCAAACATTAGTTTCTCACAAAGTAGCTGAAGACACTGAGAGGCAGTAGGTGCAAGTTTCTCCAGCATGACCTGTTTGTTATTATTAGATATCAGAGGGAGAACATAACTGGGCTTTGCCAAGGTGCCATATTGCATTTTAAGTCTTATAGACCCTGCACTTGCGGCCTTACATTCTACAGGATGGTGGGGAAGGAGACAGTAGGTTGTGGAGTTACATTAGCTCCGGTGGTGTTGAGGTGGCAGCTGTTAGAACCCTCCTGTTTGTTTTTTCTATCTTGTGGTTTGCGGTCACGTGACCATCTGCCTTTATATTCCAGCTCCGCCCTTCTGGCTGTGCTGGACTTCAGTGTTTTACTCTTTCTCTAGCCTGGTGCTTCTGAGCCTTTCTCTGTCAAATTCGCTTGGTCTTCTGGGACCTCTAGAACTTTTTGTCAGTTTGTCTTTTTGTATTCTGCAACAACTTCTCTGTTTAGGAGGTGTCCCATTTTTTGTCCGAGTCCATAGTTCTTTTAGGGACCCCCCCCCTTAATTCTATAGGTCTTCGTTCAGACTAGCCAAGGACTAAGGCGGGTCTGTTCACTAGGAACAGGTAGCCAGCTACATCGTAGGGATTCAGCTTAGTCTTACTGTAGGGACAGCTTTCCCCTATCTTTCCTTAGTTCATGTTGCAGATCATAACAGCAGTGAGGCAATGGCAGGCTGTAGGCTGTCTTGAAGAGATGGGTTTTCAGGTTGTTTCTGAAGGATCCGAACATGGCGGCTAATCGGACGTGTTGAGGCACAGAATTCCAGAGGATGGGGGATGTTTGGTAGAAGTATTGGAGACGATTGGGTGAGGAACAAATAAGTGTGGAGACAAGGAGGTCTTGGGAGGACCGGAGATCACGTAAGGGAATATATCGGGAGATTAGTTCAGAGATGTACGGAGAAGAAAGGTTATGGATGGTTTTGTACATTAATGTTAGTAGTTTGAACTGGATATGCGGGGCAATTGGGAGCCAGTGAAGGGATCTTATGGATTGCTGGAGCCAATCCACAGTAAAAAAGCAGCCATAGAGTGTCCCGGAACCTTCACACAGACTTTTCTTAGCCAGGGCTGCTTCTTGACAGGCTTGGACAGGCCCACAAATCCGGAGAATCCTCCAGTGGGCCCTGGCTTCTCCATCAAGAGAGTTCATAGTGTAAACCTTGCAGGTTGTGATGATGATAAGGCTATCCATCTCCTTAGTTACTTGGAATGAAAGCACAAGTATGCAGCCAGCCACCCACCCACCCACTGGCCGCAATATTAAACTGCACATTTCTGGACAGCTGCTTACACTTGAAATGTGGCCCTTTTTACTCATGGAGGTGGAAGCTTTTCACAACCTTATGGCGGCAGCCAGGTCTCCATACTCAGTCCCCAGCCGCCACTCTTTCTCCGGATGTCGTCCCTGCCTTCCACAAGCATGGGTCTCAGAACAATACCCGTGCCCTCCCTAGTGCATTTAGTGGGAAGCACCGCCTAACCACAAACACATGGACAAGGGAATGTGGCAAGGGACGGTACATCTCACTGACGCATTCCACTGAGTTAATATTGTGGAAGCTGGGACCTAGTGGGAACCTGGGACGGAACACGTCCTCCCGACGCAGAGGATTGTGGGCCCTGCCTGGGTGCTTCAACACAATGTTCATAAGGTAGGCAGCAGCAGTGGTCGGTCTCCTAGACAATGAGCAAATTATTCATGATGAGGCCATCCATCTCCTTAGCTTTCTGTTATTTGGAAAGCAAGCGCAAGTATGCAGCCAGCCACCCACCCAAAGGCCACAATACTAAACTGGCACATTTCTGGACAGCTGCTTGCACTTGAAATGTTGCCTTTTAGGCTCGTGGAGGTGGAAGCTTTTCACAACCTCATGGCGGCGGTCGCTTCTCCATACTCGGTCCCCAGTTGCCACTATTTCTCCCGGTGTCGTCCCCGCCTTCCATAAGCACATGGCCCAGAACATTACTGCTGGTACTTTTCTGTGGGAATCTGCTTGGCTCCTACAAGTCTGGTATTAGCAGTGCCCCCAGTACCAGTAGTGAAACCATCCACAATTTCCTTTCCAAATTTTATTTGGTAGGCTGAGTGGCTGCCCAAATACATTAGTTTCTCACAAAGGAGTTGAAGATACAGAGTGGCAGTAGGTACAAGTTTCTCCAGAATGTTAGATATCAGAGGGAGAACAGCAGCACAGTGGCTCAGTGGTTAGCACTGAGGCCTTGTAGCGCTGGGATCCTCGGTTCAAATCCCAGCAAGGACAACATCTGCAAGGATTTTGTATGTTCTCCCCATGTTTGCATTGGTTTCCCTGTCAGTAATAAAGCAGCCATAGAGTGTCCAGGAACCTTCACACAGACTTTTTTTTAGCCAGCGTTGCTTCTCGGCAGGGTTGGAAGGGCCCACCAGAGAACCAGAGACTCCTCCGGTGGGCTCTGGCTTCTTCTTCAGGAGGGTTCATAGCGCAAACCTTGCAGCTGCTATGAGGCTCTTGAGTAGAGTAGAAAGGTGGTCCCTCAGAATCAAATCCTCTGGTGGGCCCAATGTTCATCAGTTTGACACTGCTTCTCGGTGACAGTTGTATTTCACCACAGCGATATTCTTTAGTTTGGTGAAAGGACTGGCACAGAGGGAAACCGTATATACTCCGGCAGTCATTTCTCATAGGAAGTAATCTAATGCAGCTTGTTGCATAAGCAATGGCAGCTCATCCAACATCAGCTCACACTTCTTGGTGGTGCTTAATCACAGACAAAAATCTTTCTTTACACCTTGAATTTAATCACTACAGAGTTGGCCAATGGCCTGATCTGCAATGCGTTTTGAGAAATAACGTGCATAAGCAAAGCCACGGTTTAGGCCACTGAAGGTCGTTAAGCTGTGGAAAAATAACATTTTAGTGGAAATTTTATTACCTTTATTACCTGCAAATTTTTAATTTACACAAGGGGTAATAGGTGAACCCTATTCGACCCACAATTTGTTGCGCAATTTCTCCCAAATGCAGTGATACCCCATATGTTATCACTAGTGTTGAGCCACCCCCATAGTGTTCGAGTTCGGTTCGGTTCGTCGAACACCTTCGAACACCGTTAAAACCAATGGCAGGCAAACAAAAACACATAGAAACACATAGAAAACACATAGAAAACACTTCAAAGGTGTCCAAAAGCTGACAAACTGCTCAGAAGACACAGCTAACACATGGAAAAGTGACAAGTACATATAGTCATGTGAAAAGAAAAGAGGTGAAGGAGTAAAAGGAGGGGGAGACACAGATATAGGCATTTCATGCCCTTCTAAAACCAAAAAAGTGCGAAGCCGACACGGCCAGTCCGTTCCTGCCCGTGCGACCTCCGTGTCGCCGGGTTTGTGCCAGAGCTGCGGTGGACCCTGACGGCCAGCCCCCCTCTCCCAATACTGGTGCCTGTCCGCTGGTGGGTCGAGCGAGTCCCCCTGCGGTGGAGGCAGGTCTAAGCTTTTTAATTTAAATTGTCTCTCTAATTTGAATGAATACACTTTAAATCCTTTTACAAGGATCTATTGGAGGGCAAGTCTCATGCCAGCAGCCGCGGTAATTCCAGCTCCAGTAGCGTCCACTAAAGCTGCTGCAGTTAAAAAGCTTTTATAAGGATCGAGCTTGGCGGTCCACCGCAAGGCGTCCTACCGCCAGTCCCAGCCCCTGTGCCTTGGGGTGCCTCCCCGATGCTCTTCAATGAGTGTCCCGGGGTCCCGAACCATTTCCTTTGAAAAAATTAAGTGTCCAAACTACAGGTGGTGTAGCTTGCTTAACAGCTGGGTTAATCCGCTGACTAGCAGACACTGCTACTAGGCCCAAAGTATTGCTTGGGCTAGATGCAGTTAAAAATTTGTAATTAAATACTCTCGTTGGATGCTGAGAAAGCATTCCATAAAGTCTCCTGGCAAGCCATATATTGTTCTCTTAAAAAGCTTGGGGTAGGGGACCCTTTTATGGCCAAAATCATGGCCCTGTATCCAAATCCGTCAGCTAGGCTGAAGATAAATGGAACATTATCATCACCTTTCATAATCACCAATGGGACAAGGCAGGGATGTCCTCTGTCCCCTCTCTTATACATCCTAGTGATGGAGCACCTGCTCTCATCAATTCACGATAACCCCAATATTAGGGGGATTGAGGTGGCAGGCACCGAGTACAAGTGCTCTTCATTTGCTGATGATGTCCTAGTATATATCACTCAACCACATATAACCATCACTGCTGTTATGGCTGAAATAGATCACTTTGGTACATGGTCAAATTTTAAAATGAATGCAGTGATGTCTGAGGCCCTCGATGTCTCCCTCCCCAAATCCAAACAGGATTCCATCCAGTCCAACTTTCCCTTTGCCTGGCCCTCACATGGTATCAAATACTTAGGAATTCATATTCATAGAGACCTCTCCCGTCTATTTTATCTTAATTTTGGGCCCTTTATTGAACAACTCCATAGAGATCTTACTTCTTGGACGGTGAAGGATTTTTCCTGGCTCGGTAGAATAAATATACTTAAAATGAACGTCCTACCTAAACTTTTATACCTCTTCCAAACCATTCCCGTGGTAATTCCCTCAAATTTATGGAAAAGACTATGCAGTAGCTTTTGCAGATTTATCTGGGCAAGTGGGCGTCCACGCATTTGGGAGGATGTTCTGATCAGACACAAACAAAAGGGGGGCCTTAGCCTTCCGGATTGTTGAAGGTATTACATGGCAGCAGAACACGCTAGAATCCTGGACTTCTTCCATCATTCGGAGGGGAAATTGTGGGTCAAAATAGCTCAATCCATTTGTCCTAAAGCTCTTACCACTCTCCCATGGTACGCCCATTTAATTGTCCCCTCTCTTGGCCTCATGTCATATAGTACTTATGCCACTGCTTTGGCTTTGAGATCCCAAAAAAAAGCTTATCCTCAATCGACCCCCAGGGCCCCTTGCTCCCGATTTCAGATAATCCAGATTTCCCACCAGGACTATCTGCAAATAGATTTCTCGGTTCAAATAAATCCCATCCAATATTATTTTCTCATGTCACCTCCAATACTTCGCTGCTCCCCCTCAATGACTTGTTACAGGGAAGAGCCACTTCCCCGAAGGCTAATTTTGAATATAGCCAGTTACAACACTTCTATTCAACTGTGAAGAAGCGCACACATCTTCATAGAGATCTCACAAACTTTGAAAAATTGAGCCTATCATTGTCACCCCCTACACACTCCATCTCCCTACTGTATAATCTCCTCATTGCCCAGGTAACTGACAATAGGCCAGGATTCTGCGGTGCATGGGAAAGGGAACTGGGGAAGTCCTTCTCTGACTCACAATGGGATAAATGTTTCTTCCTAACACATAAAACCTCAATAGGGTCCAAAGCTTAGGAAACCTCCTTCAATATTATCTCTAGATGGTACTGGGTACCAGCAGTCCTTCATAGATGGTATCCAGTGGTCTCAGATAGATGTTGGAGATGTGGGGAGGGGGAAGGGACAATGTCACACATATGGTGGGCATGCCCTATAATAAATGCATTTTGGGCAAAGGTGGTTCCCATGATTAAGAAAATAGCTGATTTGACTATCCCTAATATGGCAGAAGCCCTCCTTTTATCAATGTTACCAATAAGTAAACGTAGTTATAAAAGGTCATCAATAGGCTACCTAATACATGCGGCTAAGAATGTCATTCCATGACACTGGAAAAGCAGAGATCCACCAACTGTGGAGGAATGGTTTGATCTCCCTTCTTAATAGGATGTTGCATCTGATTGCCATCTCACCGGCTGAAGTTGATAGATACTGTGTGATTTGGAGGGATTGGATTGATTTGCAAAACTCTGACACCTACCATCTAGCCCCCAACTAAAGTTATCCGTGATGTTAGCACAACAATGATCATAATTGCACTCTATTGATTGGTGGTCTGCCGTGGTCCGCTCCCTCTCTCTCTATCTTTCATATGGAAAAATACATGCTTGATCTGGATATTGATGGAAAACCCTCCCTGTACCCCCCAATGTACTGTCGTTATGCATAGATTTATAGTTATACTACTCCTTTTACTATGTATATGGTATTTTCTTGTACTTTTTCAACACAAAAATAAAAAAAACTTGAATTTGAAAAAAAAAAATTGTAATTAGATCTACAGGCGGTGGCTACTCCGCTGACTAGCAGACACTGAAGCTTTGGAGCAGACCTCTGATTCCCAGGCTATAGTATGAGTAAACAGCTCTTCAGACTCAACCATCTGTGTTACTCCAAGCCATAGTGTATGTAGTTTCTTACGGTTAAAAGGGGGGGGGAGACCTGACCCACCTGGAATTGACGATGGCAACGTCATGTAAAACACAGCAAGGGGACTCCAAAAACAATCTCCATTTTTCCCAAAATTGTGGCACAGACACCACTTAAGTGGCATCAATTGTCCCAGAGTTGCTTAAAATGGTTGGTGAGGTGATTTTCCAAAATCCTCAAGCTTTTAGTCTCCCCAGAATGACACAGGTGGGGCAGATAGTGGTTGTCCCAGCCCGCTAGGCCGCATTGTAGCACAGTGAGCTTCGCACTGCAACTTATGCTTCATATCCATGTGACGGTTCATGCATGAAGTAATCAAACTATGGATTTTTTGGCCTCTACTTAGCTTTTGGTGACAAATGTTACAGATAACACGAGTTGGGTCATCCTTATTGATCTGAAAAAATGCACAGGCTATGCAAGGTTTAGAGCCCATGCGACTCTGCTACTAGCAATACTATCAAATGATTGGCTGGGTTAGATGCAGAGCGTCTGGGTTTGGTTGGGGGTCCACACAGTATGCCTAGGCTAGATGCAGTTAAAAATTATTATTAAATACACAGGCGGTGCAGCTTGCTTCGCAGCTGGCCTAATACACCCAAAGTATTGGTAGACTCTATACTAAATATGGAAGGATTCAGTGACTGTGGTGGCCCCTCCGTGGGCTGTGGCGATTGGTGGAGATTTGGTGGATGTTTATAGGAGAAAGCTCCTTAATAGAGAAAGTTGGTGGATTTATACTTTAAATACACGTGTACCAGCAGGTTTAAACATCAGACATGATTTGATGTATAATTATGAGTGATCATTTATAGATTATTATTATATATGTTCCTTTTTTATTATTTTCTTTTTCTTTTGGATTATTTACATTTATATGCATTGTTTCTATGCTATACGATTTTAACATGGTATGTGTGTTTAAATTTCTGATTAACTCAGCCTTGAACAGGTGCATAGCAGGACATTACATATAAATACCACTTCCTTGCTGTTTTTTTGCTATGCAATGATTAAGAACCTTTAGTTCGAAACGCGTTTGCTGTTCTTCTCCAACGTGGACTTTTAAAATATTTTTTGTATGACCCAATAAAAAGTGGATTTTAGAAGATTTGTTCAGCTGGATCTTCCTGGTTCCTCATGTTCGTCTGGTAGCACTCCTGGCTCCTTGCTGTTGATCTTCTAGGTGGGTGAGCTGATTTTTTCCATTCTTTTTCTGCCATGTGGCAATTGGTCATCCACTTTCGCTGCCCCTTACTCAATGAATTCACAAACATCTCCCGTCGGTTTGGAGTCCCATTATGCCCAACCAAAAACATAGGCCCCAAAACTAAAATAAATCATTCTTAGACATCGAAATTGACACCACAGCAAGGTTGTTCCGCCTCCCATGGGAAAAAATACCAAAACATTACACCTGATCTAGGTTTTTTGCGCAGTATGGAAAGTAACACTACAGCAGATGCAAGTATTACTAGGTCTCCTCGTGTTTGCGAGCCGGGTGATGCCAGTCGGAAGGGTTTTTTCTCTTCATTTATCGCCCCCAACAAGAAGGGCATCTAAACCGAGTCATAGAATCAGAATCAGCAGGCAGCTACGGGCGGACTTAGAAGTGTGGAAAACCTTCTTACAATCATTCAACGGTCACACGTTATTTATGTCAGCAGAACAGTCCAACATTCAACTAAGATTATTCACCGGGGCAGCAGAATCAGACGGATATGCAGCGATACTAAATAACCAATGGTGCACAAGCATATGGCCTCCGTATTGGGCAGAACAAGTGACAAAAAAGCAGACAGTCCTGGAACTGTTTCCAATAGTGGTAGCAATAGAAATATGGGGCGCGCCTGGCTAACAAAAATATACTCTTCATAATAAAAAACACCAGCCTAGTGCACTTCATTAATAATATGGCATCATCGTCTCTCCCAGTGCTAGGCCTACTACGCCGGCTAGCATTCCTGTGCCTAAAACACAATGTATGGGTCCGCGCTAGCCATGATGTTGAGGGGTCTAACGCTGCTGCTAACGCTTTATCACAATTCAATTGGCAGATTTTCTCAGAGCTCCTCCCCAACGCCCACCCATCGGGCAACAGTTGCCCAGCCTCCCTATGGGATCTAGTGGAGAATAGTTGATGCCATTAATCAGAGCGTCAGTTGCCCCATCGATGTGGCAAGCATACGGTAAGGCATGGGAACAGAGGACACGACTAGTAGCAGGCAGACGGGTTGACCAATGTGAACAAGCCAGATTACAAGTCACCATAGAATTTCTCCACCAGCTAATGATGAGGGGCATATCAGGGGCGTCAGCGCAGCGGTGTCTGACCGGAGTAGCATTTCACTTCCAACTACTGAATTGGGGACATGTGACAAAGAGATTCATCATCAGACAATCCATAAAAGGGTGGAAAAGGGGTCAGCCAAGTCAGGAGTGTAGACGTCCCGTCCCTTGTCACTAAAACTGATTTCTCACATCATATCCCTAACACCATTAACATGATACAATTCGAAGCAACACTACTGTCTACTGTATTTGCGATCGCCTTATTCGGGGCGCTATGCATAAGCGAATTAGTCCCTCAATCCAAAATTACCACCAGTGGAGGCTTATTACACCAGGACCTAGTCATAGCCAATAATGCAATACGTCTATGCATACGCAAATCGAAAACGGTTCCAGCGGGCAGGGGCACTTGGGTAGTTCTACAACCCACAAATGGTACGCTGAATTGGGTAACAATAGTAAAAACATATATAACCATCAGATCACAAAGTAATTTATTCCTATCACACATTGATGGAACGCCATTAGCAAGATACCAGTTCAAAGCTATATTTAATAAATGCATATCATTGGCAGGGAACCACCCCAAAGATTATGGGACACACTCTTTCCGCATAGGCGCGGCCATGGAAGCAGCAAGAGCAGGACTGTCACAAACGGAAGTTCAGAGGATAGGGAGATGGCGATACACGTGTTTGACGAGATACATAAGACCGGACTTGTTATCCTAACATGGTTTGTTTCATTTACAAGTGACGCTAAGCCAACAGTGTGGGTGATAGGCCACTCGCATATATATTGTGCAGAAAAAAGGGCGAAAGTCTGTCCAGGCGGGAGGAAATTTGAGTTTCTTAACACATATTTGAACTGGAGAGGTATTAGAGGCCTGCAATGGCCACAGGTACTAATGGAGGTAATCAAAGTAGGGAGAGAGGCAAGAGGTCCGGTCATCTTAGTTATACAGGCCGGGGGAAACGACCTAGGATATCACAAGAGCGCATAACTAATGGCAATAATGAAACTAGACACTGAGCGCTTCAGAGAAGTTTTCACAAAAATAGTCAGAGATTGTGCCGAGCGCGGTATGGCAAGGTGCCTGAGACATCACGGCCATCGCACGGACAAGGCGGCTAATAAATATTTGGATGGCAAAATTTATAAGAGACAGAGGCGGACAACTGGAAGGAGATAAAGCAGGCCTCATACGGCCCGACTGTGTTCACTTAATGGATATTGGACTGGACATATTCCTGTCAGGACTCCAGGACGGAGTGGAACAAGCGTTAAGAGTGATGGATGGGGGTCAGAGTCCTGCATGCGAGTACGCAGGATCCTCCATGGCCTGGAAATAGAAAGGACATGTTGGAGAGTTACACTTATTGGCCAACTTGCTGGTGTGGAGACACAGGGCATGCTGCAACAAGCTGAATTATTTTAGAAATAAAATGCCTTTCTAATGTAATGAGTATAAACAGTTAATAAAGCTGTGACCGATCCTCACCCATCCAGTTGTAAGAGTTACATGATTGTATTGTCAATGAAAAGGGGGAGGTAGGGGGCTAGATGCAGTTAAAAATCATTATTAGATACAAAGGCGGTGCAGCTTGCTTCGCAGCTGGGTTACTACGCTGACTAGCAGACACTGAAGTTTTGGAGCAGACCTCTGAGTAAACAGCTCTTCAGACTCAACCATCTGTGTTACCCCAAGCCATAATGTATGTAGTTTCTTACGGTTAAAGGGGGGGGAAGATCCAACCCACCTGTAATTGACGATGCCAACATCACGTAAAACACAGCAAGGGGACTCCAAAAAGAGTCTCCATTTTTTCCAAAAATTTGTGGCACAGATACCACTTAAGTGGCATCAATTGCCCCAGAGTTGCTTAAAACGGTTGGTGAGGTGATTTTAACAAATCCTCAAGCTTTTACTCTCCCCAGGATGACAAAGGGGTAGAAAAGTCCTTGCGGATCCATGATTTGTTCATGTCTATGAACGTGAGTCTGTCTACATTGTCAGTGGACATCCACGTGCGCTTATCTGTCAGCACACCACCAGCAGCGCTGAACACACGTTCAGAGAGAACGCTGGCTGCGGGGCATGACAAGATCTCCAAGGTGTGAGTGGTGAGCTCCGGCCATTTATCCAGATTGGAAGCCCAAAAAGAGCAAGGGTCCAGTGACACAGTCATGGCTTCAATGTTCACTTGGAGAAACTCCTGTACCATCGTCTCTAGGCGTTGACTATGTGTCTGACTTCTTGTCTCCTGTGGTCTTGCAAAGTATGGGCTAAAAAAGTGGTGAAAGGATTCCGCAAAATTGCTGTTACCAGCAGAAACTGTTTTTCTGTTACGGTTTGAGTGCTGAAGACTCGACAGTCCCACGGTTGGCAAGTTAGAACTGGGAGAGTCACTACATGCACCACTGGTGTTTTGTGGAAAAGCACATGTAAGATTCTGCAACAGTGTCTGCTGATACTCCTGCATGCGTGAATCCCTTTCTATGGCAAGAATTATTTTGGCAAATTTACTTTTGTACCGGGGATCTAAGAGTGTGGCAACCCAGTAGTCAGGATTACTTCGAATTCTGACAATTCGAGTGTCATGTTGCAGTTAGTGCAGCAAGAAGGCACTCATGTGTCTTGCGCATCCAGGAGCACCAAGTCCCTGTTGTGTTGGTGTCGAGGTAAGAATCATGCTTCCTTCCTCTGCCCTCTCCCCCCAACCTCGCACAACAGAAATGTGATCAAGGTCTCCCTCATCTGATGAGTCTTCCATGCCCATCGCCAGTTCGTCCTCCACTTCTTCCTGGGCTCCTGCACCTTCCTCACTAGTTTGGCTGCTACTATGCGCCCTGGTTAATCCCTCTCCCCCTCCCTCCCATGCCTGCCGCCTTGGTGCTGCCGACCGTCTGGACCTTGCAGATGTTAGCCCTTCCGCATACAACTCCTCCTCCTCTACTTCCTCCACCTCCTCTTGTCCCACCACCTGACTCCGAATTCTGTTTAACATGTGCTCCAGCATGTAAATCACGGGAATAGTCATGCTGATAATGGCATCGTCAGCACTAAACATCTTCGTCGCCATTTCAGTACTGTGCAGAAGAGTGCATAGGTCCCTGATCTGAGACCACTCCTCCAGCGTGATTTGCCCCACCTCTGGATCTCGTTGGCCCAGGCTATAAGTCAGAACATATTGCACCATGGCTTGTCGGTGGTGCCACAGTCGCTGCAACATGTGCAGAGTTGAATTCCACCGTGTTGGCACATCACATTTCAGCTGGTGTAGTGGCAGGCCCAACGACTTTTATAGAGATGTAAGTCGCTGAGCTGCGGGATGCGAACGGTGGAAGTGAACACACAGCGACCGTGCCCTCTGCAGAAGGCCATCTAGTCCGGGATAGTGGGCTAAAAATTGCTGGACAACCAGGTTCAACACGTGAGCCATACAAGGCACGTGTGTGACATTGCCCCGGCGAAGGGCCGCACCCAGGTTTGCAGCATTGTCGCACACGGCCTTCCCTGGTTTCAGGTCCAGTGGAGACAACCTTTCATGAAACTGGTTCTCCAGAGTTGACCACAACTCCTCAGTGTGTGACTCACATTTCCCAGACATTTCAAAGTAAAAACCGCCTGATGACGTTGAGCCCTGCTGTCAGCATTGTAAGGAGGTGTGCAGGATCCCTTCTGCGCAGTTATAAAGCAGGTGGCATGACCAGACAGGCTTTGGGTGCAGGTGGAGGACCGAGAGGAGGTTGAGGAGGCAGAAGCAGTGGAGGAACTTCGAGATAAAGAGGATTGACGCACAACTCGTGGGGACGGTAAGACTTGGACAGCAGCCCCTTGTCCTGCTGTCACCATAGTTACCCAGTGCCCAGCCAATGACATGTAACACCCCTTCCATGCCTACTCGTCCAAGTGTCTGTGTTGAAATGCACCCTGTCACACACAGAGTTTCTCAAAGAAGCGGTGATGTTGTGTGCGACATGCTGGTGGAGCGCAGGCACACCTATCTTTGAGAAGTAGTGCTAACTGGGCATCTGGTACTGGGGCACTGCGACAGACATAAGGTCTCGAAAATCCTCTGTGTCCACCAGGTGGAAAGGCAGCATTTCTGTAGCCAACAGCTTGCAGATGGTGAAATTCAACCTGTTAGCTTTGTCATGGCTAGGAGGAAATGGTCTTTTACTTGTCCACATCTAAGGGACCGAGGGCTGGCTGTTGTGCTTAGACGGGGTTGAGTAGGGCGTCCCCGGTAGAGATGAGCGGTGTTCGACTCAAACTGTTCGCCAATCTCAAATTCGAGCTGTTTTGGGCGGTGTTCGAGCCGTTTGGCGAACACGAACAATTTGAAAAAAATTCGGCTGTTCGAGGTTATGTTCGATAACTGTTCGTGCACCAAAATCATAACTGGATTTTTTCTCAGTAATGATGAAAATTAATGTTAATACGCAGTTTCAGTGTACAGCGGGGCAGGGGATGGATCTCTGCAGAAATAATGAAGATCTCCATTTTTTTTTCTCCTTCCCGCATTTACGGTGGGGAGGTGCAATCTGTAAGCCTATCAGCAGCGCACACACGGAGCAAACTGCTTTTTTTCACACAAGCAAGGGCATGTGTCATTGGCAGTGTATGTCACATGTCGTTGCCCTATAAGACCCAGCCATTTTCCCCGTCGCCACCATTTTCTCACTGCTGCAGCTGCGTGTTAGACGGCACCGCTGTTGCTGTGTGAGCTATACTTTGTTAATTTCAAGCCAATTTTCGCACAAATCTACAGATAGCTTGGGAGTAGGGAATAGTTGTGATTGCAGTCCTTTTAAGGACTAGATTACATAATTTCCTACGACTTTTATCAGGCAGGTCTGTGCTCTTAAATAGATAGGTTGGGAGTAAAGACTAATTGTAATTGCAGTCCTTTTCAGGGCTAGGTTACATCAGTTCCTATCACTTTTATCAGGCATGTCTGTGCTCTTAAATAGAGATGAGCGTTGTTCGACTCGAACTGTTCGCCAATCTCAAATTCGAACTGTTTTGGGCGGTGTTCGAGCCGTTCGGCGAACACGAACGATTTGAGAAAAATTCGGCTGTTCGAGGTTATGTTCGATAACTGTTCGTGCACCAAAATCATAACTGGATTTTTTCTCAGTAATGATGAAAATTAATGTTAATCCGCAGTTTGAGTGTACAGCGGGGTGGGGGGAGGGGCAGGGGATGGATCTCTGCAGGAATAATGACGATCTCCATTTTTTTTTCTCTCTCCCGCATTTACAGTGGGGAGGTGCAATCTGTCAGCCTATCAGCAGCGCACACACGGAGAGAAGTGCTTTTTTTCACACAAGCAAGGGCATGTGTCATTGGCAGTGTATGTCACATGTCCTTGCCCTATAAGACCCAGCCATTTTCCATGTCACCACCATTTTCTCACTGCTGCAGCTGTGTGTTAGATGGCACCGCTGTTGGTGTGTGCGCTATACCTTGTTAATTTCAAGCCAATTTTCGCACAAATCTACAGATAGCTTGGGAGTAGGGAATAGTTGTGATTGCAGTCCTTTTAAGGACTAGGTTACAGCATTTCCTACGACTTTTATCAGGCTGGTCTGTGCTCTTAAATAGATAGGTTGTGGGAGTAAAGACTAATTGTAATTGCAGTCCTTTTCAGGACTAAGTTACATCAGTTCCTATCAGTTTTTGCCAGGCAGGTCTGTGCCAGTGCTGTGCAAGTTTTTTTCACAGCATTTGGCTAAATCTAGCAAAGCTAATCCTTTTTGGCCTATTGCAGAGTGTGTTAGTCAGTGGAGTAGCCTATCTGTGTTGCAAGATACACCACCTGTGTATAGAATACCAATTTTTTTACTGCACCTAGTGAAGTAAAACCTTTTGGGTATAGCATCATTCTATTAGTCCATCTATACTGACCTCCATAAGGTTGCAAATTGAATATAATTTTTTTCTGCATCTAGCTCTGAAAAAATATTTGTCCTTCTAGCAGTGTGTGGGACTTGTTCTACTAGTTCATCTATACTGACCTCCATCAGGTTGCAAATTCAAAATAATTTTTTGTCTGCATCTAGCTCTGAAAAAATATTTGGGCTTCTAGCAGTGTGTGGGACTTGTTCTATTAGTCCATCTATACTGACCTCCATCAGGTTGCAAATTAAAAATATTTTTTTGTCTGCATCTAGCTCTGAAAAAATATTTGGCCTTCTAGCAGTGTATGGGACTTGGTCTATTAGTCCATCTATACTGACCTCCATCAGGTTGCAAATTAAAAATATTTTTTTGTCTGCATCTAGCTCTGAAAAAATATTTGGCCTTCTAGCAGTGTGTGGGACTTGTTCTATTAGTCCATCTATACTGACCTCCATCAGGTTGCAAATTAAAAATAATTTTTTGTCTACATCTAGCTCTGAAAAAATATTTGGCCTTCTAGCAGTGTGTGGGACTTGTTCTATTAGTCCATCTATACTGACCTCCATCAGGTTGCAAATTGAATATATTTTTTTTCTGCATGTAGCTCTGAAAAAATATTTGTCCTTCTAGCAGTGTGTGTGACTTGTTCTACTAGTCCAACTATACTGACCTCCATCAGGTTGCAAATTCAAAATAATTTTTTGTCTGCATCTAGCTCTGAAAAAATATTTGGCCTTCTAGCAGTGTGTGGGACTTGTTCTATTAGTCCATCTATACTGACCTCCATCAGGTTGCAAACTGAATATAATTTTTTTCTGCATCTACCTCTGAAAAAATATTTGGGCTTCTAGCAGTGTGTGGGACTTGTTTTATTAGTCCATCTATACTGACCTCCATCAGGTTGCAAATTAAAAATAATTTTTTGTCTGCATCTAGCTCTGAAAAAATATTTGGCCTTCTAGCAGTGTGTGGGACTTGTTCTATTAGTCCATCTATACTGACCTCCATCAGGTTGCAAATTGAATATATTTTTTTTCTGCATCTAGCTCTGAAAAAATATTTGTCCTTCTAGCAGTGTGTGGGACTTGTTCTACTAGTCCATATATACTGACCTCCATCAGGTTGCAAATTCAAAATATTTTTTTTTCTGCATCTAGCTCTGAAAAAATATTTGTCCTTCTAGCAGTGTGTGGGACTTGTTCTACTAGTCCATCTATACTGACCTCCATCAGGTTGCAAATTGAATATATTTTTTTTCTGCATCTAGCTCTGAAAAAATATTTGTCCTTCTAGCAGTGTGTGGGACTTGTTCTACTAGTTCATATATACTGACCTCCATCAGGTTGCAAATTAAAAATAATTTTTATCTGCATCTAGCTCTGAAAAAATATTTGGCCTTCTAGCAGTGTGTGGGACTTGTTCTATTAGTCCATCTATACTGACCTGCATCAGGTTGCAAACTGAATATAATTTTTTTCTGCATCTACCTCTGAAAAAATATTTGGGCTTCTAGCAGTGTGTGGGACTTGTTCTACTAGTCCATCTATACTGACCTCCATCAGGTTGCAAATTCAAAATAATTTTTTGTCTGCATCTAGCTCTGAAAAAATATTTGGCCTTCTAGCAGTGTGTGGGACTTGTTCTCTTAGTCCATCTCTACTGACCTCCATCAGGTTGCAAACTGAATATAATTTTTTTCTGCATCTACCTCTGAAAAAAATATTTGGGCTTCTAGCTGTGTGTGGGACATGTTCTATTAGTCCATCTATACTGACCTCCATCATGTTGCAAATTGAATATAATTTTTTTCTGCATCTAGCTCTGAAAAAATATTTGGGCTTCTAGCAGTGTGTGGGACTTGGTCTATTAGTCCATCTATACTGACCTCCATCAGGTTGCAAATTGAATATAATATTTTTCTGCATCTTGCTCTGAAAAAATATTTGGGCTTCTAGCAGTGTGTGGGACTTGGTCTATTAGTCCATCTATACTGACCTCCATCAGGTTGCAAACTGAATATAATTTTTTTCTGCATCTACCTCTGAAAAAATATTTGGGCTTCTAGCTGTGTGTGGGACTTGTTCTATTAGTCCATCTATACTGACCTCCATCAGGTTGCAAATTGAATATAATTTTTTTCTGCATCTAACCCAGCCAATAGTTTTGGCCTAATACCACAGTTTGGCCACTCAGCTCTGCTCGGTTCCCATCCATTGTTTTTCTGTGCAAACAACTCCAGAGTTGTGAATTAGTTAACCACCAAAATGAGTGGAAAAAGGCCTGCTGCTGGTGGAAAGGGGAATATGCGTGTTGGGAAGGGGAAAAAAGGTTGTGTCCGTGGGGTAGGTTTTAAAGCAACAGTAACATCTGCAGAAGAAAGACCATCTTCCAGCCAAACTAAAATGTCTACTTCTTTTAGCGGACAATGTGATAAGATCCCTTTCTTACAGCCACGCCAATCGCTACAAATTCCAGATGAGGCACAAAAACAGCAGGTGCTTCAACGGATATCAAGTGTTCCTTTAAGTGGGCTCTCCTCCACATCAACTTCAACATCACAAATACTCCATTCCTCAAAGGTGTCACCCCAATCGCACTTGCTTCCTCACAGCTCCCAAATCTCCAGCTGCCCGTCTGAGTATGAGGTAGAACATATGGCTGAGTCTGCAGAGCTGTTTACTCATACTATAGCCTGGGAATCAGAGGTCGGCTCCAGCGCTTCTGTGAATCCAGACGAGGAAATGATCTGCACTGATGCCCAGAATCTTTATGAGTCGGATCCAGGACCAGACGCTGAAGGTTCTGACCATAATGTAGACCCTCATTCCCAAACTGTAACTCCTGTTGGTGGAGACAATGAGGAAGACGATGATGAGACTCAAATACCTGATTGGAGCGACAACTTTAGTTTTTTGTCAGGGCAGGAACAGGTTGGCTCTGAGGACGACGGGTGTGATAACGCACAGGGTGATGATGATGAGGTTGGAGATCCCACTTACTGTCAACCCACAGTCAGCCAAGAGATGAGGTCAGCAGAGGAGGTGGAGGAGAATGCTAGTGACGACGAGGTCAGGTTGCGCCTTCCTGGACAGAGACGTAGTACTGGAAGCACGTCAACAACTGCATCCTCAAACACAACTCTGCCTCTCACCACAAGTCGTGGTGGCTCTTCAGGTCGCATGGGTGCTAAGCCTTTCATAGCCTGGGCATTTTTTCAGATCGAAAAAGATGACCCAACTCTTGTTATCTGTAACATTTGTCAGCAAAAGCTAAGTAGAGGCCAAAAAATACATAGTTTGAGTACTTCATGCATGAACCGGCACATGGACATGAAGCATAAGTTGTAGTGGGAAGCTCACTGTGCTACAATGCGGCCTAGCCGGCCAGGCCAACCATCGTCTGCCATATCTTGTGCATCCGCGGCCTCTTCATCCTCTGTGACTGGGGGGACAGCAGTCACACCTGTTTTGGGGTGCAGACCTGCCACCTCTTTACCCGCAACAGCCAGCGTGATTGGCAGGTCATCATTTTCTTTGGAGGTGGTAACACCAGCTGGTGTTGAGCGCTGTCCAACATCGATAGCACCACCTTTGGATCAAGGCAACCTAACATGTCCGCCTGCATCTTCCTCACAGACCGGCAGTTTGCCGGGGACACCCTTATCAACCCCGTCTAAGCACAATAGCCAGCCCTCGGTCCCTCAGATGTGGACAAGTAAAAGACCATTTCCTCCTAGCCATGAGAAAGCTAAGAGGTTGAATTTCGCCATCTGCAAGCTCTTGGCTACAGAAATGCTGCCTTTCGGCCTGGTGGACACTGAGGATTTTCGAGACCTTATGTCCGTCGCAGTGCCCCAGTACCAGATGCCCAGTTGGCACTACTTCTTAAAGAAAGGTGTGCCTGCGCTCCACCAGCATGTTGCACACAACATCACCGCTTCTTTGAGAAACTCTGTGTGTGACAGGGTGCATTTCACCACAGACACTTGGACGAGTAGGCATGGACAGGGGTGTTACATGTCGCTGACTGGGCACTGGGTAACTATGGTGACAGCAGGACAAGGGGCTGCTGTCCAAGTCTTGCCATCCCCACGAGTTGAGCGTCAATCCTCTTTATCTCAAAGTTCCTCCACTGCTTCTGCCTCCTCAACCTCCTCTCAGTCCTCCAACTGCACCCAAAGCCTGTCTGGTCATGCCACAAGCTTTCTAACTGCGCAGAAGGGATCCTGCACACCTCCTTACTATGCTGGCAGTAGGGCTCAACGTCATCAGGCGGTTTTTACTTTGAAATGTCTGGGAAATGTGAGTCACACAGCTGAGGAGTTGTGGTCAGCTCTGGAGAACCAATTTCATGAATGGTTGTCTCCACTGGACCTGAAACCAGGGAAGGCCGTGTGCGACAATGATGCAAACCTGGGTGTGGCCCTTCGCCGGGGCAATGTCACACATGTGCCTTGTATGGCTCAAGTGTTGAACCTGGTTGTCCAGCAATTTTTAGCCCACTATCCCGGACTAGATGGCCTTCTGCAGAGGGCACTGTCGCTGTGTGCTCACTTCCGCCGTTCGCATCCCGCAGCTCAGCGACTTACATCTCTACAGAAGTCGTTGGGCCTGCCACTTCACCGGCTAAAATGCGATGTGCCTACCCAGTGGAATTCAACTCTGCACATGTTGCAGCAACTGTGGCAGCACCGACAAGCCCTGGTGCAATACGTTCTGACGTATAGCCTGGGCCAACGAGATCCAGAGGTGGGGCAAATCACGCTGGAGGAGTGGTCTCAGATCAGGGACCTATGCACCCTTCTGCACAGTTTTGAAATGGCGACGAAGATGTTTAGTGCTGACGATGCCATTATCAGCATGACTATTCCGGTGATTTACATGCTGGAGCACATGTTAAACAGAATTCGGAGTCAGGTGGTGGCACAAGAGGAGGTGGAGGAAGTAGAGGAGGAGGAGTTGTATGGGGAAGGGCTAACATCTGCAAGGTCCAGAAGGTCGGCAGCACCAAGGCGGCAGGCATGTGAGGGTGGGGGAGATGGTTTAACCAGGGCGCACGGTAGCAGCCAAACTAGTGAGGAAGGTGCAGGAGCCCTGGAAGAAGTGGAGGACGAACTGATGGAAGACTCATCAGATGAGGGAGACCTTGATCACATTTCTGTTGTGCGAGGTTGGGGGGAGAGGACAGAGGAAGGAAGCATGATTGTTACCTCGCCACCAACACAACAGGGACTTGGTGCTCCTGGATGCGCAACACACATGAGTGCCTTCTTGCTGCACTACCTGCAACATGACCCTCGAATTGTGAGAATTAGAAATAATCCTGACTACTGGGTTGCCACACTGTTAGATCCCCGGTACAAAAGTAAATTTGCAGAAATTATTCCTGCCATAGAAAGGGATGCACGCATGCAGGAGTATCAGCAGAGACTGTTGCAGAATCTTACATGTGCTTTTCCACAAAACACCAGTGGTGCACGTACTGAATCTCACAGTTCCAACTTGCCAACCGTGGGACCGTCGAGTGTTCAGCACTCAAACCACAACAGAAACACAGTATCTGCTGGTAACATCAATTTTGCGGAATAATTTCACCACTTTTTAGCCCATCCTTTGCAAGGCCACAGGAGACAAGAAGTCTGACACTTAGTCAACGCCTAGAGACGATGGTACAGGAGTATCTCCAAATAAACATTGAAGCCATGAATGTGTCACTGGACCCTTGCTCTTTTTGGGCTTCCAATCTGGATAAATGGCCGGAGCTAGCCACTTACGCCTTGGAGATCTTGTCATGCCCCGCAGCCAGCGGTCTGTCTGAACGTGTGTTCAGCGCTGCTGGTGGTGTGCTGACAGATAAGCGCACGCGGCTCTCCACTGATAATGTAGACAGACTCACGTTTATAAAGATGAACAAATCATGGATCCGAAATGACTTTTCTACCCCTGTGTCATCCTGGGGAGAGTAAAAGCTTGATGATTGGTTAAAATCACCTCACCAACCATTTTAAGCTTTCAAATTACTAATCATGTTTATCTGTATCTTGGCTGGAAAATTATTTGGGCTTTGTAGCAGTGTGCAGTACTGATTCTATTAGGCCATCTATACTAAGCTCCACCAGATTTAAAATTACTAATCATGTTTATCTGTATCTTGGCTGGAAAATAATTTGGGCTTTGTAGCAGTGTGCAATACTGATTCTATTAGGCCATCTATACTAAGCTCCACCAGATTTAAAATTAATAATAATTTTTAGCTGCATCTAGCCCGGAAAATAATTTTGGGGCTCCGAGATGCGCAAGACACATAAGTGCCTTCTTGCTGCACTACCTGCAACATGACCCTCAGATTGTCAGAATTCGAAGTAATCCTGACTACTGGGTTGCCACACTCTTAGATCCCCCACACTCTTCGATCAACCTTTTCATTTTAATAGAGACCAAAAAAATGGTCATTTTTGAAATTATAAGCATTAGCAGGTTATTAGAAACTGAAATCAAACAGTTTTCAACTCAAAACTTTATTCTAGGTGATGTTACATTTGCACATAGGACCCCTTGTTCAAAAGGAGCTTCTGAACTCTCTCGTCCATTGAATTTGTCAGGTGTTGGATGGTTTCTGCTTCAATTGTTTTGCATGAGGACAGAATACTCTCCCAGAGCTGTTGCTTAGATGTGAACTGCCTCCCGCCATCACAGACACTCCTTTTGATGATGCTCCAGAGGTTCTGAATGGGGTAGAGGTCGGGGGAGCATGGGGGTCACACCATAAGTTTGTCCCCTTTTATGCCCATATCAGCCAGAGATGCAGATGTGTTATGTGCAGCATGAGACGGTGCATTATCATGCATAAAAATGATCTTGCTGTGGAATACACGATTCTTCTTCTTGAACCATGGCAGGAAGTGCTGTTTGAGAAACTCCACATACATTATGGAGTTCATCTTTACCCCTTCATGGATCCTAAAGGGGCCGACAATCTCTCTCCCCATGATTCCAGCCCAAAACATTACTCCACCTCCTCCTTGTTGGCGCTGTAGCTGTGTTTGCGTGGGGTGTCCATCAACCAGCCATCCTCCACTCCATCCATCTGGACCAACGAGCGTTGCACGGCACTCATCCGTGAACAAAACAGTTTTGAAATCAGTCTTCAAGTAATGTTTGGCCCACTGGAGCCGTTTCTGCTTGTGTGAAGTGGATAGAGGAGGTCGACAGGATGGCGTATGCACAGCTGCAAACCTCTGAAGGACCCTGCATCTTGTTGTTCGGGGGACGTTGGAGGCAACAGCAGCTTGAAAAACTTGTCTACTGCTATAACAAGGCTTTTTTGCCGCTGCTCTTTTAACCTGACGTAATCGCCTGTAGGAAAGAGTCCTCAATTTGCCCTTATCAGCACGCACACGTGTGTACTGTGAATCAGCTACATACTTCTTGATTGCCAAGACACTTCATCCTGATCATCGCACAATGTTGATTGTAGTCATGCCTTGACCTAAACACTCCACAATTTGTTGCTTCTCAGCAGCCGACACATCCTTTTTCTTTCCCATTTTGGCAGAAAATGTAGGCTGCTTAATAATGTGGGACAGCCTTCTTAAGTAGTCTTGCCTTTCATTGGACACACCTGCCAAACTAATTAGCACAGGTGTCTGCAATTGCTTACAGTGATATAAAGAGCCCTGACACACATCACCATCAATGAGTTTAACTGACAAACAAATTCTTCCCTTATCACTCCTAAACACTTTTTGCATAATAATTTGGAACACAGTGTACATGTGCTTTTCCACAAAACACCAGTGGTTCACGTAGTGAATCTTACAGTTCTAACTTGCCAACCGTGGTCTCTATGGAGTTGTTCAATAAAGGGCCCAAAATTAAGATAACATAGATGGGAGAGGTCTCTATGAATAGGAATTCCTAAGTATTTGATACCCTGTGAGGGCCAAGCAAAGGGAAAGTTGGACTGGATGGAATCCTGTATGAATTTGGGGAGGGAGACATCGAGGGCCTCAGACTTCGCTGCATTCATTTTAAAATTTGACCATGTAACAAAGTGATCTATTTCAGCCATAACAGCAGGGATGGATATATGTGATTGAGTGATATATACTAGGACATCATCAGCAAATAGAGAGCACTTGTACTCGGTGCCTCCCACCTCAATCCACCTAATATTGGGGTTATGGCGAATTGATGAGAGCAGGTGCTCCCTCACTAGGATGTATAAGAGAGGGGACAGAGGACATCCCTGCCTTGTCCCATTGGTGATTATGAAAGGTGATGAAAATGTTCTGACGCGTCCCCTGGGCCTTGGGACACCCGGAGCCGGACCCTTTTTGGTGGATGCTGGTGGTTGTAGTCTCCGTGGCGGCGACCCGGTTCCGTGGCTCAGGGCGGTCAAACCAGTGGCGGAACTATTTATGTGGTTTTGATGTTTAAATGTCCGACTACGCCACCCGTGGATTGCGGTCAGAGTGAACCGCCGCTGCAGGGCAGACCGCTGAGGCAGGTGTTGTGGGTGCAGCAGAGCGTAGCATAACTCCCCACGGGAGGAGTATAGCCTCAGGGCAGTGTATGCGGAGGATGGGGGTGATGGTGCAGGGCAGCAGCAGTAACGACACGGAGTCAGTGATGCTGTCCAGGGCCTTTACTCACAGTTCTTATTATCCAGACCACATCTGCAGGTAACGGCTGCCCAAGTCGTACTGTGCTCACCAGGTGAGGGGCTCAGACAACTCCCAGATAACTTTGGAGCGCTTCACAGGACCCCCTTTGTGTGTCCTTTGTCTGGCCTTTCTTACCAACCCTTCTGTCCGGCTGCCTCGGGCCTCCTCTTGGTAAACTTGGCGCCAGTTTCCCTGACCCTATGTGGTGCCTTCCTAGCGGGTGTAGCGAGGGGCTGCGCCATATAAAATGTCACAGCCTCCGGTTTCTAGCTGAGGGTCGTTTACCGCCTCCACTAGTTTCGGGAACCGGTCTCCCCCTTTGGCCTGACCCCTCCACGCAGGTGGATTCGGGCGTGCGGTGGCGACTCGCCCGTCCGCACCCCTGGGATCCCTTCGTTCCTCGCTCCTGGAGCCTTCTCCGCTCCTCTTCCTTCCTTCTCCCTCTTCCAGGCCTGGGCTTCTGTTACTAGGCCCGCCTCCGAAGAAGAGCTCATGCAGAGCCCCGGCTCCCTGCCACTTCTGCTCAGACTTCTCTGCACTGAACTAAGATGGTGCCCACCTTTTATACTCCCTTCTCAATGCACCCAGGAACTGCTTCCTCCCTGCTCCTGCACTACAGGGTTCCCCTTCCTCAGTGTTCCCTTCCCCCACTCCAGCCAGGGACAGGGACTGTCGTGCCCATCTCAGGGGCATATTGGTCGCCCTGCCCCACGGCAATGTGGTGTAATGCATGCAGGTGTCGGGTCCTGATCCACACTCCATCCTTATCTGAGAGTGAGATATCACACCTCTGGGTGAGGTGCAATACGTCTGTAGCAACCGAGCCCTCGGTGCTACATTTCCATTTATCTTCAGCCTAGGTGACGTATTGTGATACAGGGCCGTGATTTTGGCTATAAAAGGGTCCCCTAGACCCCTACCCCAAGCTTTTTAAGAGAATCATATATGGCGTGCCAGGAGACTCTATGGAATGCTTTCTCAGCATCCAACGAGAGTATCTACTTACAAATTTTTTACTGCATCTAGCCCAGGAAATACTTTGTGCCTAGTAGCAGTGTCTGCTAGTCAGCGGATTATCCCGGCTGTTAAGCAAGCTACACCACCTGTAGTTTGGACACTTAATTTTTTCAAAGGAAATGCTTCGGGACCACGGGATACTTAGTGAAGAGCATCAGGAGGCACCCCAAGGCATAGGGGCTGGGACTGGCACTAGGATGCCTTGCGGTGGACAGCCGAGCTCGATCCTTATAAAAGCTTTTTAACTGCAGCAGCTTTAGTGGACGCTACTGGAGCTGGAATTACGCGGCTGCTGGCATGAGACTTGCCCTCCAATAGATCCTTGTAAATGGATTTAAAGTGTATTCATTCAAGTTAGAGAGACAATTTAAATTAAAAAGCTTAGAGCTGCCTCCACCACAGGGGGGCTCGCTCGACCCACCAGAGGACAGGCACCAGTATTGGGAGAGGGGGGCTGGCCGTCAGGGTTCACCGCTTCTATGGCACAAACCCGGCGACACGGACGTGGCATGGGCAGGAGCGGACTGGCCGTGTCGGCTTCTCACTTTTTGGATTTTAGAAGGGCATGACATGCCTATATCTGTTTCTCCCCCTCCTTTTACTCCTCCACCTCTTTTCTTTTCGCATGACTATATGTACTTGTCACTTTTCCATGTGTTAGTTATGTCTTCTGAGCAGTTTGTCAGCTTTTGGACACCTTTGAATGTGTTCTCTATGTGTTTCTATGTGTTTTTGTTTGCCTGCCATTGGTTTTAACGGTGTTCGAAGGTGTTCGACGAACAGTTCGACGAACAGTTCGGCGAACACACGGGTGTTCGACGAACCGAACCGAACTCGAACACTCGATGGTCCAGATGGATGGAGTGGAGGATGGCTGGTTGATGGACACCCCACGCAAACACGGCTACAGCGCCAACAAGGAGGAGGTGGAGTAATGTTTTGGGCTGGAATCATGGGGAGAGAGATTGTCGGCCCCTTTAGGATCCCTGAAGGCGCTAAAGATGAACTCCATAATGTATGTGGATTTTCTCAAACAGCACTTCCTGCCATGGTTCAAGAAGAAGAACCGTGTATTTCACAGCAAGATCATTTTTCTGCATGATAATGCACCATCTCATGCTGCACATAAAACATCTGCATCTCTGGCTGATATGGGCATAAAAGGGGACAAACTTATGGTGTGACCCCCATGCTCCCCTGACCTCTACCCCATTCAGAACCTTTGGAGCATCAATAAAAGGAGTGTCTATGATGGCGGGAGGCAGTTCACATCTAAGCAACAGCTCTGGGAGGGTATTCTGTCCTCATGCAAAACAATTGAAGCAGAAACCATCCAAAACCTGACAAATTCAATGGACGAGAGAGTTCAGAAGCTCCTTTCGAACAAGGGGTCCTATGTGAAAATGTAACATCACCTAGAATAAAGTTTTGAGTTGAAAACTGTTTGATTTCAGTTTCTAACAACCTGCTAATGCTTATAATTTCAAAAATGACCATTTTTTTGGTCTTTATTAAAATGAAAAGGTTGATCGAAAAGTTTGGGGGATCTAAGAGTGTGGCAACCCAGTAGTCATGATTACTTCGAATTCTGACAATATGAGGGTCATGCTGCAGGTAGTGCAGCAAGAAGGCACTTATGTGCCTTGCGCATCTCGGAGCCCCAAAATTATTTTCCGGGCTAGATGCAGCTAAAAATTATTTTTAATTTTAAATCTGGTGAAGCTTTAGTATAGATGGCCTAATAGGATCAGTGCTGCACACTGCTACAAAGCCCAAATTATTTTCCAGTCAAGATACAGATAAACATGATTAGTAATTTGAAAGCTTAAAACGGTTGGTAGGGTGATTTTAACCAATCATCAAGCTTTTACTCTCCCCAGGATGACACAGGGGTAGAAAAGTCGTTTCGGATCCATGATTTGTTCATCTTTATGAACGTGAGTCTGTCTACATTATCAGTGGAGAGCCGCGTGCGCTTATCTGTCAGCACACCACCAGCAGCGCTGAACACACGTTCAGACAGAACGCTGGCTGCGGGGCATGACAAGATCTCCAAGGCGTAAGTGGCTAGCTCCGGCCATTTATCCAGATTGGAAGCCCAAAAAGAGCAAGGGTCCAGTGACACAGTCGTGGCTTCAATGTTTACTTGGAGATACTCCTGTACCATCGTCTCTAGGCGTTGACTATGTGTCAGACTTCTTGTCTCCTGTGGCCTTGCAAAGGATGGGCTAAAAAAGTGGTGAAATGATTCCGCAAAATTGATGTTACCAGCAGATACTGTGGTTCTGTTACGGTTTGAGTGCTGAACACTTGACGGTCCCACGGTTGGCAAGTTGGAACTGTGAGATTCAGTACGTGCACCACTGGTATTTTGTGGAAAAGCACATGTAAGATTCTGCAACAGTCTCTGCTGATACTCCTGCATGCGTGCATCCCTTTCTATGGCAGGAATAATTTCTGCAAATTTACTTTTGTACCGGGGATCTAACAGTGTGGCAACCCAGTAGTCAGGATTATTTCTAATTCTCACAATTCGAGGGTCATGTTGCAGGTAGTGCAGCAAGAAGGCACTCATGTGTGTTGCGCATCCAGGAGCACCAAGTCCCTGTTGTGTTGGTGGCGAGGTAACAATCATGCTTCCTTCCTCTGTCCTCTCCCCCCAACCTCGCACAACAGAAATGTGATCAAGGTCTCCCTCATCTGATGAGTCTTCCATCAGTTCGTCCTCCACTTCTTCCTGGGCTCCTGCACCTTCCTCACTAGTTTGGCTGCTACCATGCGCCCTGGTAAAACCATCTCCCCCACCCTCACATGCCTGCCGCCTTGGTGCTGCCGACCGTCTGGACCTTGCAGATGTTAGCCCTTCCGCATACAACTCCTCCTCCTCTACTTCCTCCACCTCCTCTTGTGCCACCACCTGACTCCGAATTCTGTTTAACATGTGCTCCAGCATGTAAATCACCGGAATAGTCATGCTGATAATGGCATCGTCAGCACTAAACATCTTCGTCGCCATTTCAAAACTGTGCAGAAGGGTGCATAGGTCCCTGATCTGAGACCACTCCTGCAGCGTGATTTGCCCCACCTCTGAATCTCGTTGGCCCAGGCTATACGTCAGAACGTATTGCACCAGGGCTTGTCGGTGCTGCCACAGTCGCTGCAACATGTGCAGAGTTGAATTCCACCGGGTAGGCACATCGCATTTTAGCCGGTGAAGTGGCAGGCCCAACGACTTCTGTAGAGATGTAAGTCGCTGAGCTGCGGGATGCGAACGGCGGAAGTGAGCACACAGCGACCGTGCCCTCTGCAGAAGGCCATCTAGTCTGGGATAGTGGGCTAAAAATTGCTGGACAACCAGGTTCAACACGTGAGCCATACAAGGCACGTGTGTGACATTGCCCCGGCGAAGGGCCGCACCCAGGTTTGCAGCATTGTCGCACACGGCCTTCCCTGGTTTCAGGTCCAGTGGAGACAACCATTCATGAAATTGGTTCTCCAGAGCTGACCACAACTCCTCAGCTGTGTGACTCACATTTCCCAGACATTTCAATGTAAAAACCGCCTGATGACGTTGAGCCCTACTGCCAGCATAGTAAGGAGGTGTGCAGGATCCCTTCTGCGCAGATAGAAAGCTTGTGGCATGACCAGACAGGCTTCGGGTGCAGGTGGAAGACCGAGAGGAGGTTGAGGAGGCAGAAGCAGTGGAGGAACTTTGACATAAAGAGGATTGATGCACAACTCGTGGGGACGGCAAGACTTGGACAGCAGCCCCTTGTCCTGCTGTCACCATAGTTACCCAGTGCCCAGTCAGCGACATGTAACGCCCCTGTCCATGCCTACTCGTCCAAGTGTCTGTGGTGAAATGCACCCTGTCACACACAGAGTTTCTCAAAGAAGCGGTGATGTTGTGTGCGACATGCTGGTGGAGCGCAGGCACACCTTTCTTTGAGAAGTAGTGCCGACTGGGCATCTGGTACTGGGGCACTGCGACGGACATAAGGTCTCGAAAATCCTCTGTGTCCACCAGGCGGAAAGGCAGCATTTCTGTAGCCAAGAGCTTGCAGATGGTGAAATTCAACCTCTTAGCTTTCTCATGGCTAGGAGGAAATGGTCTTTTACTTGTCCACATCTGAGGGACCGAGGGCTGGCTATTGTGCTTAGACGGGGTTGATAAGGGTGTCCCCGGCAAACTGCCGGTCTGTGAGGAAGATGCAGGCGGACATGTTAGGTTGCCTTGATCCAAAGGTGGTGCTATCGATGTCGGACAGCGCTCAACACCAGCTGGTGTTACCACCTCCAAAGAAAATGATGACCTGCCAATCACGCTGGCTGTTGCGGGTAAAGAGGTGGCAGGTCTGCGCCCCAAAACAGGTGTGACTGCTGTCCCCCCAGTCACAGAGGATGAAGAGGCCGCGGATGCACAAGATATGGCAGACGGTGATTGGCCCGGCCGGCTAGGCCGCATTGTAGCACACTGAGCTTCCCACTGCAACTTATGCTTCATGTCCATGTGCCGGTTCATGCATGAAGTACTCAAACTATGTATTTTTTGGCCTCTACTTAGGTTTTAGGTGACAAATGTTACAGATAACACGAGTTGGGTCATCTTTATCGATCTGAAAAAATGCCCAGGCTATGCAAGGCTTAGCACCCATGCGACCTGAAGAGCCACCACGACTTGTGGTGAGAGGCAGAGTTGTGTTTGAGGATGCAGTTGTTGACGTGCTTCCAGTACTACGTCTCTGTCCAGGAAGGCGCAACCTGACCTCGTCGTCACTAGCATCTTCCTCCACCTCCTCTGCTGACCTCATCTCTTGGCTGACTGTGGGTTGACAGTAAGTGGGATCTCCGACCTCATCATCATCACCCTGTGCGTTATCACACCCGTCGTCCTCAGAGCCAACCTGTTCCTGCCCTGACAAAAAACTAAAGTTGTCGCTCCAATCAGGTATTTGAGTCTTATCATCGTCTTCCTCATTGTCTCCACCAACAGGAGTTACAGTTTGGGAATGAGGGTCTACATTATGGTCAGAACCTTCTGCGTCTGGTCCTGGATCCGACTCATAAAGATTCTGGGCATCAGTGCAGATCATTTCCTCGTCTGGATTCACACAAGCGCTGGAGTCGACCTCTGATTCCCAGGCTATAGTATGAGTAAACAGCTCTGCAGACTCAACCATCTGTTCTACCTCATACTCAGACGGGCAGCTGGAGATTTGGGAGCTGTGAGGAAGCAAGTGCGATTTGGGTGACACCTTTGAGGGCTGGAGTATTTGTGATGTTGAAGTTGATGTGGAGGAGAGCCCACTTAAAGGAGCACTTGATATCCGTTGAAGCACCTGCTGTTTTTGTGCCTCATCTGGAATTTGTAGCGATTGGCGTGGCCGTAAGAAAGGGATCTTATCACATTGTCCGCTAAAAGAAGTAGACATTTTAGTTTGGCTGGAAGATGGTCTTTCTTCTGCAGATGTTACTGTTGCTTTAACACCTACCCCACGGACACAACCTTTTTTCCCCTTCCCAACACGCCTATTCCCCTTTCCACCAGCAGCAGGCCTTTTTCCACTCATTTTGGTGGTTAACTAATTCACAACTCTGGAGTTGTTTGCACAAAAAAACAATGGATGGTAACCGAGCAGAGCTGAGTGGCCAAACTGTGGTATTAGGCCAAAACTATTGGCTGGGTTAGATGCAGAAAAAAATTATTTTGAATTTGCAACCTGATGGAGGTCAGTATAGATGGACTAATAGACCAAGTCCCACACACCGCTAGAAGCCCAACTATTTTTTCAGAGCTAGATGCAGAAAAAAATTATATTCAATTTGCAACCTGATGGAGGTCAGTATAGATGGACTAATAGACCAAGTCCCACACACTGCTAGAAGCCCAAATATTTTTTCAGAGCTAGATGCAGAAAAAGATTATTTTTAATTTGCAACCTGATGGAGGTCAGTATAGATGGACTAATAGACCAAGTCCCACACACCGCTAGAAGCCCAAATATTTTTTCAGAGCTAGATGCAGAAAAAAATTATTTTTAATTTGCAACCTGATGGAGGTCAGTATAGATGGACTAATAGACCAAGTCCCACACACTGCTAGAAGCCCAAATATTTTTTCAGAGCTAGATGCAGAAAAAAATTATTTTTAATTTGCAACCTGATGGAGGTCAGTATAGATGGACTAATAGACCAAGTCCCACACACCGCTAGAAGCCCAACTATTTTTTCAGAGCTAGATGCAGAAAAAAATTATATTCAATTTGCAACCTGATGGTGGTCAGTATAGATGGACTAATAGACCAAGTCCCACACACTGCTAGAAGCCCAAATATTTTTTCAGAGCTAGATGCAGAAAAAAATTATTTTTAATTTGCAACCTGATGGAGGTCAGTATAGATGGACTAATAGACCAAGTCCCACACACCGCTAGAAGCCCAAATATTTTTTCAGAGCTAGATGCAGAAAAAAATTATTTTTAATTTGCAACCTGATGGAGGTCAGTATAGATGGACTAATAGACCAAGTCCCACACACTGCTAAAAGCCCAAATATTTTTTCAGAGCTAGATGCAGAAAAAAATTATTTTTAATTTGCAACCTGATGGAGGTCAGTATAGATGGACTAATAGACCAAGTCCCACACACCGCTAGAAGCCCAAATATTTTTTCAGAGCTAGATGAAGAAAAAAATTATTTTTAATTTGCAACCTGATGGAGGTCAGTATAGATGGACTAATAGACCAAGTCCCACACACTGCTAGAAGCCCAAATATTTTTTCAGAGCTAGATGCAGAAAAAAATTATTTTTAATTTGCAACCTGATGGAGGTCAGTATAGATGGACTAATAGACCAAGTCCCACACACCGCTAGAAGCCCAACTATTTTTTCAGAGCTAGATGCAGAAAAAAAATATATTCAATTTGCAACCTGCTGGAGGTCAGTATAGAAGGACTAATAGAACAAGTCCCACACACTGCTAGAAGCCCAAATATTTTTTCAGAGCTAAATGAAGAAAAAAAATATTTTTAATTTGCAACCTGATGGAGGTCAGTATAGATGGACTAATAGACCAAGTCCCACACACTGCTAGAAGCCCAAATATTTTTTCAGAGCTAGATGCAGAAAAAAATTATTTTTAATTTGCAACCTGATGGAGGTCAGTATAGATGGACTAATACAACAAGTCCCACACACAGCTAGAAGCCCAAATATTTTTTCAGAGGTACTGTAGATGCAGATAAAAATTAGTTTTAATTTGCAACCTGATGGAGGTCAGTATAGATGGACTAATAGAGAAAGTCCGACACACTACTAGAAGGCCAAATATTTTTTCAGAGCTAGATGCAGAAAAAAATTATATTCAGTTTGCAACCTGATGGAGGTCAGTATAGATGGACTAATAGAGAAAGTCCGACACACTACTAGAAGGCCAAATATTTTTTCAGAGCTAGATGCAGAAAAAAATTATATTCAGTTTGCAACCTGATGGAGGTCAGTATAGATGGATTAATAGAACAAGACCCACACACAGCTAGAAGCCCAATATTTTTTCAGAGGTAGATGCAGAAAAAAATATATTCAGTTTGCAACCTGATGGAGGTCAGTATAGATGGACTAATACAACAAGTCCCACACACAGCTAGAAGCCCAATATTTTTTCAGAGGTAGATGCAGAAAAAAATATATTCAGTTTGCAACCTGATGGAGGTCAGTATAGATGGACTAATACAACAAGTCCCACACACAGCTAGAAGCCCAAATATTTTTTCAGAGGTACTGTAGATGCAGATAAAAATTAGTTTTAATTTGCAACCTGATGGAGGTCAGTATAGATGGACTAATAGAGAAAGTCCGACACACTACTAGAAGGCCAAATATTTTTTCAGAGCTAGATGCAGAAAAAAATGATATTCAGTTTGCAACCTGATGGAGGTCAGTATAGATGGATTAATAGAACAAGACCCACACACAGCTAGAAGCCCAATATTTTTTCAGAGGTAGATGCAGAAAAAAATATATTCAGTTTGCAACCTGATGGAGGTCAGTATAGATGGACTAATACAACAAGTCCCACACACAGCTAGAAGCCCAATATTTTTTCAGAGGTAGATGCAGAAAAAAATATATTCAGTTTGCAACCTGATGGAGGTCAGTATAGATGGACTAATACAACAAGTCCCACACACAGCTAGAAGCCCAATATTTTTTCAGAGGTAGATGCAGAAAAAAATATATTCAGTTTGCAACCTGATGGAGGTCAGTATAGATGGACTAATACAACAAGTCCCACACACAGCTAGAAGCCCAAATATTTTTTCAGAGGTACTGTAGATGCAGATAAAAATTAGTTTTAATTTGCAACCTGATGGAGGTCAGTATAGATGGACTAATAGAGAAAGTCCGACACACTACTAGAAGGCCAAATATTTTTTCAGAGCTAGATGCAGAAAAAAATTATATTCAGTTTGCAACCTGATGGAGGTCAGTATAGATGGACTAATAGAGAAAGTCCGACACACTACTAGAAGGCCAAATATTTTTTCAGAGCTAGATGCAGAAAAAAATTATATTCAGTTTGCAACCTGATGGAGGTCAGTATAGATGGATTAATAGAACAAGACCCACACACAGCTAGAAGCCCAATATTTTTTCAGAGGTAGATGCAGGAAAAAAATATATTCAGTTTGCAACCTGATGGAGGTCAGTATAGATGGACTAATACAACAAGTCCCACACACAGGTAGAAGCCCAAATATTTTTTCAGAGGTACTGTAGATGCAGATAAAAATTAGTTTTAATTTGCAACCTGATGGAGGTCAGTATAGATGGACTAATAGAATGATGCTATGCCCAAAAGATTTTACTTCACTAGGTGCAGTAAAAAAATTAGTATTCTATACACAGGTGGTATATCTTGCAACACAGATAGGCTACTCCACTGACTAACACACTCTTCAATAGGCCAAAAAGGATTAGCTTTGCTAGATTCAGCCAAATGCTGTGAAAAAAACTTGCACAGCACATGCACAGACCTGCCTGGCAAAAACTGATAGGAACTGATGTAACCTAGTCCTGAAAAGGACTCCAATTACAATTAGTCTTTACTCCCACAACCTATCTATTTAAGAGCACAGACCTCCCTGATAAAAGTCGTAGGAAATGCTGTAACCTAGTCCTTAAAAGGACTGCAATCACAACTATTCCCTACTCCCAAGCTATCTGTATATTTGTGCGAAAATTGGCTTGAAATTAACAAGGTATAGCGCACACAGCAACAGCGGTGCCGTCTAACACGCAGCTGCAGCAGTGAGAAAATGGTGGCGACGGGGAAAATGGCTTGGTCTTATAGGGCAAGGACATGTGACATACACTGCCAATGACACATGCCCTTGCTTGTGTGAAAAAAAGCACTTCGCTCCGTGTGTGCGCTGCTGATAGGCTGACAGATTGCACCTCCCCACTCCAAATGCGGGAAAGAGAAAAAAAAATGGAGATCTTCATTGTTCCTGCAGAGATCCATCCCCTGCCCCTCCCCCCACCCCGCTGTACACTCAAACTGCGTATTAACATTAATTTTCATCATTACTGAGAAAAAATCCAGTTATGATTTTGGTGCACGAACAGTTATCGAACATAACCTCGAACAGCCGAATTTTTCTCAAATTGTTCGTGTTCGCCGAACGGCTCGAACACCGCCCAAAACAGCTCGAATTTGAGATTGGCGAACAGTTCGAGTAGAACAACGCTCATCTCTATCTGTAACATTTGTCACCAAAAGCTAAGTAGAGGCCAAGAAATCCATAGTTTGAGTACTTCATGCATGAACCGTCACATGGATATGAAGCGGGCTGGGCCAACCACCGTCTGCCCCATCTTGTGCATCCCTGGCCTCTTCATCCTCTGTGACTGGGGGGACAGCAGTCACACCTGTTTTGGGACGCAGACCTGCCACCTCTTTACCCTCAACAGCCAGCGTGATTGGCAGGTCATCATTTTATTTGGAAGTGGAAACACCAGCTGCTGTTGAGCACTGTCCGACACTGTCCGACATCGAGAGCACCACCTTTGCATCAAGGCAACCTAACATGTCCACCTGCATCTTCCTCACAGACCGTCAGTTGGCCGGGGACTAGTGTTGAGCCACCCCCGTAGTGTTCGATTTCGGTTCGTCGAACACCCGTATGTTCGCCGAACTGTTCGTCGAACTGTTCGTCGAACACCTTCGAACACCAATGGCAGGCAAACAAAAACACATAGAAACACATAGAAAACACCTTCAAAGGTGTCCAAAAGCTGACAAACTGCTCAGAAGACACAACTAACACATGGAAAAGTGACAAGTAGATATAGTCATGTGAAAAGAAAAGAGGTGGAGGAGTAAAAGGAGGGGGAGACACAGATATAGGCAAGTCATACCCTTCTAAAACCAAAAAAGTGCGAACCGACACGGCCAGTCTGTTACCGCCCGTGCGACCTCCGTGTCATCGGGTTTGTGCAAGAGCCGCGGTGGACCCTGACGGCCAGTCCCCCTCTCCCAATACTGGTGCCTGTCCGCTGGTGGGTCGAGTGAGCCCCCCTGCGGTGAAGATAGGTCTAATCTTTTTAATTTAAATTGTCTCTCTAATTTGAATGAGTACACTTTAAATCCTTTTACAAGGATCTATTGGAGGGCAAGTCTCTTGCCAGAAGCCGCGGTAATTCCAGCTCCAGTAGCGTCCACTAAAGCTGCTGCAGTTAAAAAGCTTTTATAAGGATTGAGCTTGGCGGTCCACCGCAAGGCGTCCTACCACCAGTCCCAGCCCCTATGCCTTGGGGTGCCTCCCCGATGCTCTTCACTGAGGGTCCCGGGTCGCCCGAACCATTTGCTTTGAAAAAATTAAGTGTCCAAACTACAGGTGGTGTAGCTTGCTTAACAGCTGGGATAATCCGCTGACTAGCAGACACTTCTACTATGCACAAAGTATTTCCTGGGCTAGATACAGTTAAAAATTTGTAATTAGATACTCTTGTTGGATGCTGAGAAAGCATTCCATAGATTCTGCTGGCACGCCATATATTATTCTCTTAAAAAGCTTGGGGTAGGGGTCTAGTGTTAGAACCTTGCTCTTAGGTTTTTTCCTTTGCTGGTCACATGACCTCGTTGGCCTATTTAATCCTGCTCCACCCTTCTGGCTTTGCTGGACTTCATTGTATAACTACTTTCTAGCTAGCCTGTGCTCTGTATCTAACTCTGTTAGTTTGCTTGGTCTACGGACCTCAGTGTTCTATATATTTTGTTTGTTTGTCTGTCTGCTACTATTTCTGTTAGGAGGTGTCCCATTTTCCTCCCAGTCCTTAGTACTTGTAGGGATTCCTTCCCCACATCTATAGGTCTCCGTACAGACTAGCTTAGGACTTTAGCAGGTCTGATCGCAGGATCAGGTTCCCTGTTACATCGTAGGGATTCAGCTGAGTTCTATCGTAGGGACAGATTTCCTCTCTTTCCTTAGCTCTGGTAGCAGAACATAACAGTAAGTCCAGCCTGCAAATTCTCTAAGGAAAGATTTTTCTGTTCCATCATGGTGTCGGTTCAGGATTTGGCTCATCGCCTGCAGGGACTCTCTCTGGAGGTGGCCGAGCTCCGTCAGCACGTGAGTAACTGTCCTGGAGCACATTTCTTGGAGCCTAAGGTATGTTTGCCGGATTTATTTTTTGGTGAACACCGAGAATTTTTTTCATTTAAAAATGCTTGCTTATTGTATTTTCGTTTGAGACCCAAGTCCTCTGGGGATGAATCCCAGCGCATAGGGTTCATAATGTCACTTTTGCGCAAAGAGCCTCAGGAGTGGGCCTTTTCTTTGCAACCTAGTGATACATGCTTCAGATCAGTGGATAGTTTTTTTTCTGCTTTGGGACTATTATATGATGATCCTGACCGTGTCGCATCAGCTGAGACTGAGTTAAGACGTTTGAGACAGGGATCAGGTAATGTGGAAAAATATTGTACTCATTTCCATCGTTGGTCTACTCAAACAGGGTGGAACGATTCTGCTCTGAAAAGTCTATTTCTTGCTGGGCTCAATGAAAGGGTTAAAGACCTGCTAATTGCTTATCCTACACCTGAAGATTTGGGGTGGATAGGAGACTGCGTGCAAGGGTTAATGAGAGCAAATCCTCTGCTATGTCAGTTTCTGGTTATGAGAATGTGTGTACTAACAGTGGTGAATCGATGGAGATTGGATCGGTGGCACCTCGCTCTCAAGAAAAAGACCGTCGATTTTCTGAAGGCTTGTGTTTCTATTGCGGAAAATCTGGTCATTTGATTAAAGGCTGTGAGCTTCGTATGAAGAAAGAAAAAAAAATGGTCAGTCATGCCCGTATTGCCTGTTTAAATTCCAAGGGTGTATTTTTAGCTGCTTCCACGATTGCTCGGGAAAAATTAATGGAATTTCGGGTGTTTGTTGATTGTGGATCTACTCTTAATGTAATTGATGGGGGATTCTTGGAAAGACTCAATTTAAAACCCGAACCTTTATCATCCCCCATTGCTGTGGTTTCTGTGGATGGTTCCCCTTTGAAGAATATTACTCTCAAGGTCTGTGAATTTCCTCTCACTATTAATGGTGTTCACCATGAGAAATTGGATTTGGTAGTTTTGAATAACTTGCCTTCTCCAGTAATATTGGGATTGCCCTGGTTAAAATTTCACAATCCTGTACTGGATTGGTCTACCAATGAAATTAAATCCTGGAGCCATAAATGTTATGACAAGTGTTGTAACGGGCGTATTGCAGCTTTGAATAGGGGAGAATTGCCTGTTAATATTCAGGATTTTTGGAGAGTTTTTTCTGAGAAGGAATCGCAGGTTTTGCCTCCTCATAGAGACTATGATTGTTCTATTGAATTTGTCCCTGGAGCGACTCTTCCTAAAAGTCGTTTATTTAACCTTACTATTCCTGAGAGGAAGGCTTTGGATGAATACATACAGACAAGTTTGGCCGCCGGTCACATTAGGCCCTCTAAGTCTCCTGTGGCGGTTGGATTTTTTTTTGTAAAAAAAAAGGACGGCGGTTTACGTCCTTGTCTGGATTTTCGTGAGATTAACAAAATTACTGTACGCAATCCTTACCCACTGCCATTGATTCCTGATCTGTTTAACCAGTTAATGGGGGCCAAGTGGTTCTCTAAAATTGACCTTAAGGGGGCATACAATCTGTTGCGCATGAAGGAGGGTGACGAATGGAAGACTGCTTTTAACACTCCTGTGGGTCATTTTGAGAATCTGGTTATGCCTTTTGGTCTTACTAATGCTCCTGCATTTTTTCAGAATCTTATTAATGACATCCTTAGACCTTTGATCGGCAAAAATGTGGTTGTGTATTTGGATGACATTTTGATTTATTCGCCGGATCTGGAGTCTCATTGGCGGAGCGTACGTGAGGTATTACAATTGTTAATGGACAATTCGCTTTTTGCTAAGCTGGAGAAATGTGAGTTCGCTGTACAGAGAATTAGTTTTTTGGGTTACATTATCTCCAGCGAAGGTTTTGAGATGGACCCGGTTAAAGTTCAAGCTGTACAGGAATGGCCTAGGCCTATTGGTTTGAAATCGATACAGAGGTTTTTAGGTTTCGCCAATTATTACAGAAAATTCATAAAAAAATTTTCTAGTATTGTCAAACCTCTGACCGATCTCACCAGGAAAGGTGCTGATGAGGTTCAGTGGTCTTCTGAGGCCATTGAAGCTTTTGTGTATCTCAAGGAGAGGTTCACCTCTGCTCCCATCCTTATGCAGCCTGATGTGACTAAGCCGTTTTTGGTTGAGGTTGATGCTTCTTCGGTGGGGGTTGGCGCAGTATTGTCTCAGGATAACGGGGATGGATTACATCCCTGTGCCTTTTTTTCAAAAAAAATTTCAGAGACTGAACTGAATTACGATATTGGTAATCGGGAATTATTGGCTATTAAACTCGCATTTGAACACTGGCGCCACTTCTTGGAAGGTGCGGAATTTCCCGTTCAGGTTCTTACGGATCATAAAAATCTGATATATCTTGATGCTGCCAAGCGCCTGAATGCCCGTCAGGCTAGGTGGGCACTGTTTTTCTCGCGGTTTAATTTCTCCGTTACTTACATCCCTGGTACTAAGAATGTTAAGGCAGATGCCTTGTCTCGCAGTTTTTCTCCCATAGTCGGTGCTGAGAAAGAGGAGAACATTTTACAAGAAGGTGTTGTGATAGCTGCTTTGGACTCCGTTTTGGAAGATGAGATTCTTAAAGCACAGGAGAATGCCCCATCTAACACTCCTCATGGGAGGTTGTTTGTGCCTGGGACCTTTAGGAGAGATTTGTTTGTTGAGTGTCACGAATCTCGGTTGGCAGGTCATCCCGGAATCTCTGAGACCAAGAGACTGGTGGGTCGCAGTTTTTGGTGGCCTGGATGGCAGAAGGAAGTCATTAAGTGGGTGCGTCAATGTACTATATGTGCTAGATCTAAGTCCTCACATACTCCTGCTGCGGGGTTGCTTTGTCCTTTGGAGGTTCCCAGTGCTCCTTGGACACATTTGGCTATGGACTTTATAACTGACCTTCCCCCCTCTGAGGGTTTTACTGTCATCTGGGTGGTCGTGGACCGTTTTAGCAAGATGTGTCACTTGGTTCCCTTCGTCAAACTGCCCTGCGCTAAAACTCTCGCTAAGGCCTTTGTCAATGAAATTGTCAGACTTCATGGCGTTCCTACTGACATTGTTTCTGATAGGGGTCCTCAGTTCATGGCTCGTTTTTGGCGTGCCTTTTGTGACAGGTTGGGAGTTCATCTGTCGTTCTCGTCCGGATATCATCCTGAATCTAATGGCCAGACAGAAAGGAAAAACCAGGATGTTGAGCAGTTCTTGCGTTGTTTTGTGGCAGACAATCAAGAGGGGTGGTCTGAGTTTCTGCCACTTGCTGAATTTGCTCTGAACAATCATACATCTTCTTCTGCTGGTTGTTCGCCTTTTTTTTGTTGTTCTGGGAGACATCCGTCGTTTGGGTCGTTCTCCAAGTTGGGATCTGCCGTGCCTGAGGAGGAGAATTTTTCCGGTGATTTGGAGAGAGTTTGGACGGATGTGCGTGGTAATCTTCAGGAGGCCAACAGAAAATCTAAAGACTACTTTGATAGGAAACGACAGGAGGTTTTGTTCGCTGTTGGTGACATGGTTTGGTTGTCCTCTAGGAATCTGCGGTTGAGGATTCCTTCTAAGAAATTGGGTCCCAAGTTTGTAGGGCCCTTTAAGGTGCTTCAGGTTGTCAACCAATCTGCTGTTAGGTTGGAGGTTCCTACCTCCTGGAGAATTAATCCGGTATTTCATGTCTCTCTGTTAAAAAAAGCTGTTGTGTCGGATGGTGACGCCTCTGCCTCTGTTCCTCCGGTGGTGGAGGACGGGGAATATGAAATTTCTCGCATCCTTAACTCTAGACGGTATAGAGGTAGTTTGCAGTATCTGGTGGCCTGGAAAGGTTTCGGACCCGAGGATAACTCTTGGGTGAGGTCAGATTATGTTTCCGCGTCCAGACTTATCAGAGCGTTTCACAGGAGATTTCCTGATAAGCCTGGTCCTAGGGGATCCGGAGGATCCTCTTAGAAGGGGGGGTACTGTTAGAACCTTGCTCTTAGGTTTTTTCCTTTGCTGGTCACATGACCTCGTTGGCCTATTTAATCCTGCTCCGCCCTTCTGGCTTTGCTGGACTTCATTGTATAACTACTTTCTAGCTAGCCTGTGCTCTGTATCTAACTCTGTTAGTTTGCTTGGTCTACGGACCTCAGTGTTCTATATATTTTGTTTGTTTGTCTGTCTGCTACTATTTCTGTTAGGAGGTGTCCCATTTTCCTCCCAGTCCTTAGTACTTGTAGGGATTCCTTCCCCACATCTATAGGTCTCCGTACAGACTAGCTTAGGACTTTAGCAGGTCTGATCGCAGGATCAGGTTCCCTGTTACATCGTAGGGATTCAGCTGAGTTCTATCGTAGGGACAGATTTCCTCTCTTTCCTTAGCTCTGGTAGCAGAACATAACATCTAGGGGACCCTTTTATAGCCAAAATCACGGCCCTGTATCGCAATACGTCACCTAGGCTGAAGATAAATGGAACATTTTCATCACCTTTCATAATCACCAATGGGACAAGGCAGGGATTTCCTCTGTCCCCTCTCTTATACATCCTAGTGACGGAGCACCTACTCTCATCAATTCGCCATAAACCCAATATTAGGTGGATTGAGGTGGGAGGCACCGAGTACAAGTGCTCTGCATTTGCTGATGATGTCCTAGTATATATTACTCAATCACATATATCCATCCCTGCTGTTATGGCTGAAATAGATCACTTTGTTACATGGTCAAATTTTAAAATCAATGCAGCGAAGTCTGAGGCCCTCGATGTCTCCCTCCCCAAATCCATACAGGATTCCATCCAGTCCAACTTTCCCTTTGCCTAGCCCTCACAGGGTATCAAATACTTAGGTATTCGTATTCTTAGAGACCTCTCCCGTCTATGTTATCTTAATTTTGGGCCCTTTATTGAACAACTTCAAACAGACCATGGTTGGCAAGTTAGAACTGTAAGATTCACTACATGAACCACTGGTGTTTTGTGGAAAAACACATGTACACTGTGTTCCAAATTATTATGCAAAAAGTGTTTAGGAGTGATAAGGGAAGAATTTTTTTGTTTGTCAGTTGAACTCATTGATGGTGATGTGTGTCAGGGCTCTTTATATCACTGTAAGCAATTGCAGACACCTGTGCTAATTAGTTTGGCAGGTGTGTCCAATGAAAGGCAAGACTACTTAAGAAGGCTGTCCCACATTATTAAGCAGCCTACATTTTCTGCCAAAATGGGAAAGAAAAAGGATGTGTCGGCTGCTGAGAAGCAACAAATTGTGGAGTGTTTAGGTCAAGGCATGACTACAATCAACATTGCCAAGACACTTCATCCTGATCATCGCACAATCAAGAAGTATGTAGCTGATTCACAGTACACACGTGTGCGTGCTGATAAGGGAGAATTGAGGACTCTTTCCTACAGGCAATTACGTCAGGTTAAAAGAGCAGTGGAAAAAAAGCCTTGTCATAGCAGCAGACAAGTTTTTGAAGCTGCTGGTGCCTCCAACGTCCCCCGAACAACAAGATGCAGGGTCCTTCAGAGGTTTGCAGCTGTGCGTAAGCCATCCTGTTGACCTCCTCTATCCACAGTACACAAGCAGAAACGGCTCCGGTGGGCAAAACAATACATGAAGACTGACTTCAAAACTGTTTTGTTCACCGATGAGTGCCGTGCAACGCTCGATGGTCCAGATGGATGCAGTGGAGGATGGCTGGTTGATGGACACCCCATGCAAACATGGTTACGGTGCCAACAAGGAGGAGGTGGAGTAATGTTTTGGGCTGAATTCATGGGGAGAGAGATTGTCGGCCCCTTTAGGATCCCTGAAGGAGTAAAAATAAACTCCATAATGTATGTGGAGTTTCTCAAACAGCACTTCCTGCCATGGTTCAAGAAGAAGAACCGTGTATTCCGCAGCAAGATCATTTTCATGCATGATAATGCACCGTCTCATGCTGCACATAACACATCTGCATCTCTGGCTGATATGGGCATAAAAGGGGACAAACTTATGGTGTGACCCCCATGCTCCCCTGACCTCAACCGCATTGAGAACCTCTGGAGCATCATCAAAAGGAGTGTCTATGATGGCGGGAGGCAGTTCACATCTAAGCAACAGCTCTGGGAGGGTATTCTGCCCTCATGCAAAACAATTGAAGCAGAAACCATCCAAAACCTGACAAATTCAATGGACGAGAGAGTTCAGAAGCTCCTTTCGAACAAGGGGTACTATGTGCAAATGTAACATCACCTAGAATAAAATTTTGAGCTGAAAACTGTTTGATTTCAGTTTCTAATAACCTGCTAATGCTTATAATTTCAAAAATGACAATTTTTTTGGTCTTTATTAAAATGAAAAGGTTGATCGAAGAGTGTGGGGGATCTAAGAGTGTGGCAACCCAGTAGTCAGGATTATTTTGAATTCTGACAATCTGAGGGTCATGTTGCAGGTAGTGCAGCAAGAAGGAGCCCCAAAATTATTTTCCGGGCTAGATGTAGCTAAAAATTATTATTAATTTGAAAGCTGGTGGAGCTTAGTATAGATGGCCTAATAGAATCAGCACTGCAAACTGCTACAAGGCCCAAATTATTTTCCAGCCAAGATACAGATAAACATGATTAGTAATTTTAAATCTGGTGGAGTTTAGTATAGATGGCCTAATAGAATCAGTACTGCACACTGCTACAATGCCCAAAATATTTTCCAGCCAAGATACAGATAAACATGATTAGTAATTTTAAATCTGGTGGAGTTTAGTATAGATGGCCTAATAGAATCAGTACTGCACACTGCTACAAGGCACAATTTATTTTCCAGCCAAGATACAGATTAACATGATTAGTAATTTGAAAGCTTAAAACGGTTGGTGAGGTGATTTTAACAAATCATCAAGCTTTTACTCTCCCCAGGATGACACAGGGGTAGAAAAGTCGTTTCGGATCCATGATTTGTTCATCTTTATGAACGTGAGTCTATCTACATTATCAGTGGAGAGCCGCGTGCGCTTATCTGTCAGTACACCGCCAGCAGGGCTGAACACACGTTCAGACAGAACGCTGGCTGCGGGGCATGACAAGATCTCCAAGGCGTAAGTGGCGAGCTCCGGCCATTTATCCAGATTGGAAGCCCAAAAAGAGCAAGGGTCCAGTGACACAGTCATGGCTTCAATGTTTACTTGGAGATACTCCTGTACCATCGTCTCTAGGCGTTGACTATGTGTCAGACGTCTTGTCCCCTGTGGCCTTGCAAAGGATGGGCTAAAAAAGTGGTGAAATGATTCCGCAAAATTGATGTTACCAGCAGATACTGTGTTTCTGTTATGTTTTGAGTGCAGAACACTCAACGGTCCCACGGTTGGCAAGTTGGAACTGTGAGATTCACTACGTGCACCACTAGTGTTTTGGGGAAAAGCACATGTAGGATTCTGCAACAGTCTCTGCTGATACTCCTGCATGCGTGCATCCCTTTCTATGGCAGGAATAATTTCTGCAAATTTACTTTTGTACCGGGGATCTAACAGTGTGGCAACCCAGTAGTCAGGATTATTTCTAATTCTCACAATTCGAGGGTCATGTTGCAGGTAGTGCAGCAAGAAGGCACTCATGTGTCTTGCGCATCCAGGAGCACCAAGTCCCTGTTGTGTTGGTGGCGAGGTAACAATCATGCTTCCTTCCTCTGCCCTCTCCCCTCGCACAACAGAAATGTGATCAAGGTCTCCCTCATCTGATGAGTCTTCCATCAGTTAGTCCTCCACTTCTTCCTGTGCTCCTGCACCTTCCTCACTAGTTTGGCTGCTACCATGCGCCCTGGTAAAACCATCTCCCCCACCCTCACATGCCTACCGCCTTGGTGCTGCCGACCGTCTGGACCATGCAGATGTTAGCCCTTCTGCATACAACTCCTCCTCCTCTACTTCGTCCACCTTCTCTTGTGCCACCACCTGACTCCGAATTCTGTTTAACATGTGCTCCAGCATGTAAGACACCAGAATAGTCATGCTGATAATGGCATCGTCAGCACTAAACATCTTCGTCGCCATTTCAAAACTGTGCAGAAGGGTGCATAGGTCCCTGATCTGAGACCACTCCTCCAGCGTGATTTGCTCCACCTCTGGATCTCAGTGGCCCTGGATATACATCACAACGTATTGCACCAGGGCTTGTCGGTGCTGCCACAGTCGCTGCAACATGTGCAGAGTTGAATTCAACCGGGTAGGCACATCGCATTTTAGCCGGTGAAGTGGCAGGCCCAACGACTTCTGTAGAGATGTAAGTCACTGAGCTGCGGGATGCGAACGGCGGAAGTGAGCACACAGCGACCGTGCCCTCTGTAGAAGGCCATCTAGTCCGAGATAGTGGGCTAAAAATTGCTGAACAACCAGGTTCAACATGTGAGCCATGCAAGGCACGTGTGTGACATTGCCCCGGCGAAGGGCCGCACCCAGGTTTGCAGCATTGTCGCACACAGCCTTCCCTGGTTTCAGGTCCAAAGGAGACAACCATTCATGAAACTGGTTCTCCAGAGCTGACCACAACTCATCAGCTGTGACTTACATTTCCCAGACATTTCAAAGTAAAAACCGCCTGATGACATTGAACCCTGCAGCCAGCATAGTAAGGAGGTGTGGAGGATTCCTTCTGCCCAGTTAGAAAGTTTGTGGCATGACCAGACAGGCTTTGGGTGCAGGTGGAGGACCGAGAGGAGGTTGAGGAGGCAGAAGCAGTGGAGGAACTTCGAGATAAAGAGGATTGACACACAACTCGAGAAGACGGCAAGACTTGGACAGCAGCCCCTTGTCCTGCTGTCACCATAGTTACCCAGTGCCCTGTCAGCGACATGTAACGCCCATGTCCATGTCTACTCGTCCAAGTGTCTGTGGTGAAATGCACCCTGTCACACACAGAGTTTCTCAAAGAAGCAGTGATGTTGTGTGCGACATGCTGGTGGAGCGCAGGTACACCTTTCTTTGAGAAGTAGTGCCGACTGGGCATCTGGTACTGGGGCACTGCGACGGACATAAGGTCTCAAAAATCCTCTGTGTCCACCAGGCGGAAAGGGAGCATTTCTGTAGTCAAGAGCTTGCAGATGGTGAAATTCAACCTCTTAGCTTTCTCATGGCTAGGAGGAAATGGTCTTTTACTTGTCCAAATCTGAGGGACCGAGGGCTGGCTGTTGTGCTTAGACGGGGTTGAGAAGGGTGTCCCTGGCAAACTGCCGGTCTGTGAGGAAGATGCAGGCGGACATGTTAGGTTGCCTTGATCCAAAGGTGGTGCTATCGATGTCGGACAGTGCTGAACACCAGCTGATGTTTCCACCTCCAAAGAAAATGATGACCTGCCAATCACGCTGGCTGTTGCGGGTAAAGAGGTGGCAGGTCTGCGTCCCAAAACAGGTGTGACTGCTGTCCCCCCAGTTGTTAGAACTCTCCTGTTAGGTTTTTTTTAGTTTGCTGGTCACATGACCATTTTTGCCTATTTAATCCGGCTCCGCCCTCCTGGCCTTGCTGGACTTCATTGTATTTACTTCTCTTGAGCTAGCTTGGTGCTCTGTTGCCGTTTCTGTTAGTTTTGCTAGGTCTTCTGACCTCTATGCTTTTTGTTGTGTGTTTGTCTTTGACTGCTACTATTTCTGCTAGGAGGTGTCCAACTTATCCCAGTCCCTAGTTCTTGTAGGGATCCCTCCCACACATCTATAGGTCTTCGTACAGACTAGCCAAGGACTTTAGCGGGTCTGATCGCAGGATCAGGTTCCCCGTTACATCGTAGGGATCTAGTTTAGTTCTATTGTAGGGACAGATCTCCTGTCTTTCCTTAGTCCCTGTAGCAGATCATAACAGTAAGTCCAGCCATAAAAGAAAAAAAAAAATTTTCTCTAAGGAAAGACCTCCAGTTTTCCATCATGGTCTCGGTTCAAGATTTGGCTCAACGCTTGCAGGGACTCTCTCTGGAGGTGGCCAAGCTCCAACAACACGTGAGTAGCTGTTCTGGAGCACATTTTGTGGAACCAAAGGTACGTCTGTCTGATTTATTTTTTGGCGAACAACAAGATTTTTTTTCTTTTAAAAATGCTTGTTTATTGTATTTTCGTTTGAGACCCGGATCCTCTGGTGATGAATCACAGCGCATAGGGTTCATAATGTCACTTTTGCGCAAAGATCCTCAGGGATGGGCCTTCTCTCTCCAACCTAGTGATCCGTGCTTTAGATCAGTGGATAGTTTTTTTTCTGCTTTGGGTTTGTTGTATGATGATCCTGATCGTGTCTCATCTGCTGAGTCTGAATTGAGACGTTTGAGGCAGGGATCAGGTAATGTGGAAAAATATTGTTCTCACTTCCGTCGGTGGTCTGCCCAGGTGGGGTGGAACGATTCAGCTTTGAAAAGCTTGTTTCTTGCAGGGCTAGGTGAAAGGATTAAGGATTTACTTATTGCTTATCCCACACCTGGAAACTTGCAGGAGGCAATGCAATTAGCTATATGGGTGGACAGGAGACTGCGTGCAAGGGTTAATGAGAGCAAATCCTCTGCTATGTCAGCTCCGAGTCCTGAGAGGGTCTGTGCTGACAATGGAGAGCCGATGGAGATTGGGGCGATGGCACCCCGCTCTCAGGAAAAAGGCCGCAGGCTTTCTGAAGGCTTGTGCTTCTATTGTGGAAATTCTGGTCATTTTATTAAGAACTGTGTGCTTCGTATGAAGAAAGAAAAAAAAAAAATGGTCAGTCATGCACGTATTGCCTGTTTAAATTCTAAGGGAGTATTCCTATCTGCTACTACTGCTGCTCAGGATGAATTAATTGAATTTCGGGTTTTTGTGGATTGTGGTTCTACTCTGAATGTGATTGATGGGGGATTCTTTGAAAAACTTAGATTAGAACCTAAAACTTTGTCATCCCCTATTGCTGTGGTTTCTGTTGATGGCTCTCCCTTGAAGAGTGTTACTCATAAGGTCTGTGAATTTCCCCTCACTATTAATGGTATTCATCAAGAGAATTTGGATTTGGTGGTATTGGATAATTTGCCTTCTCCAGTAATATTGGGGTTACCCTGGTTAAAATTGCACAATCCTGTACTGGATTGGTCTACCAATGAAATTAAGTCCTGGAGCCCTAAGTGTTATGACAAGTGTTGTAACGGACGTATTGCTGCGGTGGAAAAAGGGGAATTACCTGTACCTATTCAGGATTTTTGGAGAGTTTTTTCTGAGGAGGAGTCACAAATTTTGCCTCCCCATAGAGACTATGATTGTACCATTGAATTTGTCCCTGGAGCGACTCTTCCTAAAAGTCGTTTATTTAATCTTACTATTCCTGAGAGAAAGGCTTTGGAGGAATACATACAGACAAGCTTGGCCGCCGGTCACATTAGGCCTTCCAAGTCTCCTGTGGCTGTTCGATTTTTTTTTGTAAAAAAAAAAGATGGCGGTTTACGTCCTTGTCTGGACTTTCGTGAGATTAATAAAATTACTGTACGCAATCCTTACCCACTGCCATTGATTCCTGATTTATTTAGCCAGTTAGTAGGGGCCAAGTGGTTCTCTAAAATTGATCTCCGGGGGGCATACAATTTGTTGCGCATGAAGGAGGGTGATGAATGGAAGACTGCTTTTAACACTCCTGTGGGTCATTTTGAGAATCTGGTGATGCCTTTTGGTCTTACCAATGCTCCAGCATTTTTTCAGAATCTTATTAATGACATCCTTAGACCTTTAATCGGCAAAAATGTGGTTGTGTATTTGGATGACATTCTGATTTATTCGCCTGATCTGGAGTCTCATTGGCGGAGCGTACGCGAGGTATTACAGTTATTAATGGACAATTCGCTTTTTGCTAAGCTGGAGAAATGTGAGTTCGCTGTACAGAGAATTAGTTTTTTGGGCTACATTATCTCCAGTGAAGGTTTTGAGATGGACCCGGTTAAAGTTCAAGCTGTGCAGGAATGGCCTAGGCCTATTGGTTTGAAATCGATACAGAGGTTTTTGGGTTTCGCCAATTATTACAGAAAATTCATAAAAAAAAATTCTATTATTGTCAAACCGCTGACCGATCTCACCAGGAAAGGTGCTAATGCGGTTCAGTGGACTTCTGAGGCCATTGAAGCTTTTGTGTTTCTAAAGGAGAGGTTCACCTCTGCTCCCATCCTTATGCAGCCTGATGTGACTAAGCCGTTTTTGGTTGAGGTTGATGCTTCTTCGGTGGGGTCGGTGCGGTGTTGTCTCAGGAAAACAAGGATGGAGTACATCCCTGTGCCTTTTTTTCAAAAAAATTTTCTGAGACTGAACTTAATTACGATATTGGTAATCTGGAATTGCTGGCGATTAAACTCGCATTTGAACACTGGCGTCACCTCTTGGAAGGTGCTGAATTTCCCATTCAGGTTTTCACTGATCATAAAAATCTGATCTATCTTGATGCTGCCAAGCGCTTGAATGCCCGTCAGGCTAGGTGGGCACTTTTTTTCTCGCGGTTTAATTTTTCCGTTACTTACATCCCGGGTACCAAGAATGTTAAAGCGGATGCTTTGTCTCGCAGCTTTTCTCCCATGGTCGGTGTTGAGGAGGAAGAGGAGAGCATTTTACAAGAAGGTGTTGTGATTGCTGCTTTGGACTCCGTTTTGGAGGATGAGATTCTTAAAGCTCAGGAGAATGCCCCATCTAACACTCCCCATGGGAGGTTGTTTGTGCCTAGGACCTTTAGGAGAGATTTGTTTGTTGAGTGTCATGAGTCTCGGTTGGCAGGTCATCCAGGAATTTCTGAGACCAAGAGACTTGTGGGTCGCAGTTTTTGGTGGCCTGGATGGCAGAAGGAAGTCATTAAGTGGGTGCGCCAATGTACTGTGTGTGCTAGATCCAAGTCTTCGCATGCTCCTGCTGCGGGGTTGCTTTGCCCTCTGGAGGTTCCTAGTGCACCTTGGACACATCTGGCTATGAACTTTATTACTGACCTTCCCCCCTCTGAAGGTTTCACGGTCATCTGGGTGGTCGTGGACCGTTTTAGCAAGATGTGTCACTTGGTTCCCTTCATCAAACTGCCTTGCGCTAAGACACTCGCTAAGGCCTTTGTCAAGGAAATTGTCAGACTACATGGTGTTCCTACTGACATTGTTTCTGATAGGGGACCTCAGTTCGTGGCTCGTTTTTGGCGTGCCTTTTGTGACAGGTTGGGAGTTCATTTGTCGTTTTCATCCGGATATCATACTGAGTCTAATGGCCAGACAGAAAGGAAGAACCAGGATGTTGAGCAGTTCTTGCGTTGTTTTGCGGCAGACAATCAAGAGGGGTGGTCTGAGTTTCTGCCACTTGCTGAATTTGCTCTTAACAACCATACATCCTCTTCTGCTGGGTGTTCGCCTTTTTTTTGTTGTTCTGCTAGACATCCGTCTTTTGGGTCATTCTCCAAATTGGTTTCGGCTGTGCCTGAGGAGGAGAGTTTTTCCGGTGATTTGGAGAGAGTTTGGACGGATGTGCGTGGTAATCTTCAGGAGGCTAACAAAAAATCTAAGAGATACTTTGATAGGAAACGGCAAGAGGTTTTGTTTGCTGTTGGTGACATGGTTTGGTTGTCCTCTAAGAATCTGCGATTGAGGATTCCTTCTAAAAAATTGGGTCCCAAGTTCGTAGGGCCCTTTAAGGTGCTTCAGAGAGTTAACCAATCTGTTGTTAGGTTGGAGGTTCCTATTAGTGTTGAGCCACCCCCGTAGTGTTCGAGTTCGGTTCGGTTCGTCGAACACCCGTGTGTTCGCCGAACTGTTCGTCGAACTGTTCGTCGAACACCTTCGAACACCGTTAAAACCAATGGCAGGCAAACAAAAACACATAGAAACACATAGAAAACACCTTCAAAGGTGTCCAAAAGCTGACAAACTGCTCAGAAGACACAACTAACACATGGAAAAGTGACAAGTACATATAGTCATGCGAAAAGAAAAGAGGTGGAGGAGTAAAAGGAGGGGGAGACAAAGATATAGGCATGTCATGCCCTTCTAAAATCCAAAAAGTGAGAAGCCGACACGTTCAGTCCGCTCCTGCCCGTGCCACCTCTGTGTCGCCGGGTTTGTGCCAGAGCCGCGGTGAACCCTGACGGCCAGCCCCCCTCTCCCAATACTGGTGCCTGTCCGCTGGTGGGTCGAGCGAGCCCCCCTGTGGTGGAGGCAGCTCTAAGCTTTTTAATTTAAATTGTCTCTCTAATTTGAATAAATACACTTTAAATCCATTTACAAGGATCTATTGGAGGGCAAGTCTCATGCCAGGAGCCGCGTAATTCCAGCTCCAGTAGCGTCCACTAAAGCTGCTGCAGTTAAAAAGCTTTTATAAGGATCGAGCTCGGCTGTCCACCGCAAGGCATCCTACTGCCAGTCCGAGCCCCTATGCCTTGGGGTGCCTCCTGATGCTCTTCACTGAGTATCCCATGGTCCCAAAGCATTTCCTTTGAAAAAATGAAGTGTCCAAACTACAGGTGGTGTAGCTTGCTTAACAGCCGGGATAATCCGCTGACTAGCAGACCCTGCTACTAGGCACAAAGTATTTCCTGGGCTAGATGCAGTTAAAAATTTGTAATTAGATACTCTCGTTGGATGCTGAGAAAGCATTCCATAAAGTCTCCTGGCACGCCATATATGATTCTCTTAAAAAGCTTGGGGTAGGGGTCTAGGGGACCCTTTTATAGCCAAAATCACGGCCCTGTATCGCAATACGTCACCTAGGCTGAAGATAAATGGAACTGTAGCACCCTGAGGGCTCGGTTGCTACAGAGGCATTGCACCTCACCCAGAGGTGTGATATCTCACTCTCAGGTAAGGATGTAGTGTGGATCAGGACCCGACACCTGCATGCATTACACCACATTGCCGTGGGGCAGGGCGACCAATATGCCCCTGAGATGGGCACGACAGTCCCTGTCCCTGGCTGGAGTGGGGGGAGGGAACACTGAGGAAGGGGAACCCTGTAGTGCAGGAGCAGGGAGGAAGCAGTTCCTGGGTGCATTGAGAAGGGAGTATAAAAGGTGGGCACCATCTTAGTTCAGTGCAGAGAAGTCTGAGCAGAAGTGGCAGGGAGCAGGGGCTCTGCATGAGCTCTGCTCCGAAGGCGGGCCTAGTAACAGAGGCCCAGGCCTGGAAGAGGGAGAAGGAAGGAAGACGAGCGGAGAAGGCTCCAGGAACGAGGAACGAAGGAATCTCAAGGGTGCGGACGGCCACCGCACGCCCGAATCCACCTGCGTGGAGGGGTCAGGCCAAAGGAGGAGACTGGTCCCCGAAACTAGTGGAGGCAGGAAACGACCCTCAGCTAGAAACAGGAGGCTGTGACATTTTATGTGGCGCAGCCCCTCGCTACACCCGCTAGGAAGGCACCACATAGGGTCAGGGAAACTGGCGCCAAGTTTACCAAGAGGAGGCCCGAGGCAGCCGGACAGAAGGGTTGGTAAGAAAGGCCAGACAAAGGACACACAAAGGGGGTCCTGTGAAGCACTCCAAAGTTATCTGGAAGTTGTCTGAGCCCCTCACCTGGTGAGCACAGTACGACGTGGGCAGCCGTTACCTGCAGACGTGGTCTGGATAATAAGAACTGTGAGTAAAGGCCCTGGACTGCATCACTGACTCCGTGTCATTACTGCTGCTGCCCTGCACCATCACCCCCATCCTCCGCATACACTGCCCTGAGGCTATACTCCTCCCGTGGGGAGTTATGCTACGCTCTGCTGCACCCACAACACCAGCCTCAGCGGTCTGCCCTGCAGTGGCGGTTCACACTGACCGCAATCCACGGGTGGCGTAGTTGGACATTTAAACATCAAAACCACATAAATAGTTCCGCCACTGGTTTGACCGCCCTGAGCCACGGAACCGGGTTGCCGCGACGGAGACTACAACCACCAGCATCCACCAAAAAGGGTCCGGCTCCGGGTGTCCCAAGGCCCAGGGGGCGCATCAGAACATTTTCATCACCTTTCACAATCACCAATGGGACAAGGCAGGGATGTTCTCTGTTCCCTCTCTTATACATCCTAGTGACGGAGCACCTGCTCTCATCAATTCGCCATAACCCCAATATTAGGTGGATTGAGGTGGGAGGCACCGAGTACAAGTGCTCTCTATTTGCTGATGATGTCCTAGTATATATCACTCAATCACATATATCCATCCATGCTGTTATGGCTGAAATAGATCACTTTGTTACATGGTCAAATTTTAAAATCAATGCAGCGAAGTCTGAGGCCCTCGATGTCTCCCTCCCCAAATCCATATAGGATTCCATCCAGTCCAACTTTCCCTTTGCCTGGCCCTCACAGGGTATCAAATACTTAGGAATTCCTATTCATAGAGACCTCTCCCATCTATGTTATCTTAATTTTGGGCCCTTTATTGAACAACTCCATACAGACCACGGTTGGCAAGTTAGAACTGTAAGATTCACTACGTGAACCACTGGTGTTTTGTGGAAAAGCACATGTACACTGTGTTCCAAATTATTATGCAAAAAGTGTTTAGGAGTGATAAGGGAAGAATTTGTTTGTTTGTCAGTTAAACTCATTGATGGTGATGTGTGTCAGGGCTCTTTATATCACTGTAAGCAATTGCAGACACCTGTGCTAATTAGTTTGGCAGGTGTGTCCAATGAAAGCCAAGATTACTTAAGAATGCTGTCTCACATTATTAAGCAGCCTACATTTTCTGCCAAAATGGGAAAGAAAAAGGATGTGTCGGCTGCTGAGAAGCAGCAAATTGTGGAGTGTTTAGGTCAAGGCATGACTACAATCAACATTGTGCGATGATCAGGATGAAGTGTCTTGGCAATCAAGAAGTATGTAGCTGATTCACAGTACACACGTGTGCGTGCTGATAAGGGCAAATTGAGGACTCTTGTAACATACCTGGCGGCGTCCTTGCATAGTGGTCCATCTCCCACTGTGCAAGAGCGCGCACTTGATCTCCTGTCCAGAATGTCTCTCTGGCTTCCCTCCATGCTGTCTGTTTGTGTCTGTTTCTGCTGCTTAAGGGCGGCGCCCGATCACTTCCTGCTTTTTGTACCTGCTGTGGATCACACCCCTTGTGCGTCCTCAGCCTATTGCTGTCTGTCACCTGGTATATAGCTCAGCTGCTCCCATCTATCCCTGCCTGAGCATAGTGTTTCATTCAGTGTGTGCTTGCACTCTGAAGGTGCCAGGTCCCGTTCTGTGTTCTCTTGTCTGCCTATCCTGGAGGCTGTATTTCCAGGCCTGTCTGAACACGCTCCTAGCCTGTTCCTCCTGCCTTCTAGGGGCCGATTACCTAGACCCGTTCCTGTATCTTGTCTGACCTGTCTGAACACGCTCCTAGCCTGTTCCTCCTGCCTTCTAGGGGCCGATTACCTAGACCTGCTCCTGTATCTTGTCTGTCCTGTCTGAACACGCACCTTGCCTGTTCGTCCTGCCTCTCTGGGGGCCGTATTCCCAGACCCGCTCCTGTATTCCGCTGCAGTGTCGGTCTCCTCCGTACACTCAGTTCCAGTCTGAACTCTCTCCTATCCTTTACCTGTTTTGCCTCTATGTCCGTTCCCTTCCTTTTTCTGCAGAGTCTGAACTCGTACCTAACTCCTGCTTGTTGTCTCTGTACTCCTGTTTGTGAGTTTGTGGTCCACTCGCTACTTCTCTGCTAGTACCCTGTGGGTGTCTGGCTCTGCCTTTCCCTTCCTGTCTGTTCCGTGTGAACAGAGCCCTGTCCCCCCTACTCAGCCTAGCCTGCTCTGACTCCTTTGCTCACCGCTCCGGTGGTTCTAGCCTGCTCTGACTCCTTTGCTCACCGCTCCGGCGGTTCTAGTCTGCTCTGACTCCTTTGCTTACCGCTCCGGCGGTTCTAGCCTGCCCTGCTTCTGCCCACTGCTCCGGCAGTCCTGTCCTGCCCTGCTTCTGCCCGCTGCTCCGGCAGTCCTGTCCTGCCCTGCTTCTGCCCGCTGCTCCGGCAGTCCTGTCCTGCCCTGCTTCTGCCCGTTGCTCCGGCAGTCCTGTCCTGCCCTGCTTCTGCCCGCTGCTCCGGCAGTCCTGTCCTGCCCTGCTTCTGCCCGCTGCTCCGGCAGTCCTGTCCTGCCCTGCTTCTGCCCGCTGCTCCGGCAGTCCTGTCCTGCCCTGCTTCTGCCCGCTGCTCCGGCAGTCCTGTCCTGCCCTGCTTGTGCTCGCTGCTCCTGCAGCCCCGTCCTGCTCTGTTCTTGCCCACCGCTTCGGGCGTTCCCTCTCTGCTGTGGTTGTCTACCGCATCTGCGGTTCTGTGACCCAGTCTGTACTGGGTCTTAACCTTTCTGTGCTCCAGCCCGTCCTTTCGGCCAGTACCTCCCTGCCTGCATACTCGCCTGTATCCACCCATCTGCATACCTGCCGTGTTTGCTTATATCCACCAGTCTGTGCCAGGCTAACCTGCCTGTTCCTGAGTCCCAGTGTGTACTGGGTCCTATCCCGCCTGTGTTCCTACCTGCTAGTGCCTCCCTGTCTGCACTCTAGCTGTGCTTGCCTGTACCCCTCTACCTGTATTGTTCCTGAGTCTCAGTGTGTACTGGGTCCTATCCCGCCTGTGTTCCTACCTGCTAGTGCCTCCCTGTCTGCACTCTAGCTGCGCTTGCCTTTACCCGCCTGCCTGCATACCAGTCGTGCCTGCCTATACCCTCCAGTCTGTGCGCCAGCCTAACCAGCCTGATCCAGTAATCCCTGTGTGGGTCAACCTCCGTGTCCGGAGTTTGACCTGGAGTAGCACCTGGTCCCTCTGCCCGGTTTCTCCCTGGTGCACTGGCGTCGTATGCCGTCGTGCCATCTTGGTCGGATCGGCCAGATACTTAGTCACGCCCCTCCAGGCACTCTCCGGTTCATGGTCCAGTGGAATCACTACAATCACACGCACACGCCGCTCAGCCCGGGCGTGTGCATAACAGCATGCTCAGGCCATGGTTCCCGTTGAGCCCCACGGCCTTCGCTCTCTGAGAAGTTTTCCAGCGAATACATGCATTAAAATAAATAAATAAATTTTTTTTTTTTCCTTTAGCTGAGTTCCAGGCGAATTACGCACCCGTCCAGATGGATCTATCTGCTCTCGTTCCCGCGGATCCGTTACGTTATTATGGGGATCCTAGACAAAGTCGTGCATTTGTGGAGCAATGCATGCTACACTTCAAGTTCTACCCTCTATGTTTTCCCACCGATCGGGTTAAGGTGGCATTCATTATGTCTTACCTGGCGGGTGATGCCTTGGAATGGATCAACCCCCTATATGAAACACAGGATCCGATCCTCCTGGACCTAATGGCCTTCCTGGTGGCCTTTCTAATGGTCTTCGATGATCCTAACCCGGAGGCTCCTGCTGAAGCTTCACTTCCCAATATCCCGGAGCAGCCCCAATGGGTAATGTGTGTGGGTAGCGCAATAGTCCTCCAGCCCAATGAGACTACTGCCCACCCAGAATCCTTACAGGGTGACTACGCTTTCCGGAATACTTCTCCCAACCTCAAGAGGCAGTCCAGACGTGCTAGACGTAGAGGCAAGCCGTCACGCCAGGGTCTGTCCTCCCTGAGACCTCCTGACCCCAACCTTGAAGTCCCTACTGAAGCTTCATCTCCCTGTATCCCGGAGAAGCCCCAACGGGTAATGTGCGTGGGTAGTGCACCAGTTCTCCTGCCCGAAGAGACTTCTGCCCATCCAGACTCCACACAGGAGAACTTCCTGCACCCGGCATCAGATGCTTCACCCACTTTAACCGGTGTGCATGTCCAAGGATGCTCCAAAGCTGTGGTTACCTCAGAGTCTGTGCACCTCTACTACCTGGCGGAGGACCCCCTTTTGCCTCCTGAATCCTCCGGGATACCACTCGATGACAAATGGAGAGAGAATTCTCTACACCCGGTACTCGATACTTTGTCCGCTTCGTCCTGTGAGCCTGACAATGGGTACCCCAAAGTGGTAGTTACCCCCGAGTCTCTACACCCCTCCGACCAGGCGGAGGACCTCCAGTTGTCTCCTGAACCCTTCGGGGTGCTACCTGGTAGCGAAAGGACAGAGACTCTCTTATACTCTGTACCTGATACCTCGCTCGCTTCGTCCAGTGAGTCCAACCTAGTGTACTCTGAAGCAGTGGTTACTCCCGAGTCTCTACACTCCTCTGACCAGGCGGAGGACCTCCAGTTGTCTCCAGAACCCTTCGGGGTGCCACCTGGTGGTAAATGGACAGAGACTTTCCTATATCCTGGATCTGATACCTCGCTTGCTTCGTCCAGTGAGTCCGACCTAGTGTACTCTGAAGCAGAGGTTACCCGTGAGTCTCTACACCCCTCTGACCAGGCGGAGGACCGCCAGTTGTCTCCAGAACCCTTCGGGGTTCCACCTGGTGGAGAATGGACAGAGACTTTCCTATACTCGGTACCCGATACCCCGCCTGCTTCGTCCAGTGAGTCCGACCTAGTGTACTCTGAAGCAGATGTTTTCTCTGAGCCTCTGCACTCTTCTGACCCGGCGGAGGACCTCCAGTTGTTTCCTGAATCCTCCGGGGTACCACCAGAAAACAAAGAGACAGTGACTTTTCCTCATTATGTACCTGATAACCCGTCTATTTCTTCCTGTGAGCTTGACAAGATGTACCTCGAAGCAGAGATTACCCCCAAGTCTCTGTCCCCCTCCAACCCGGTGGAGGACTTCCAGTTGTCTCCTGTACCCTCTGGGGTGCCACCTGAAAATATGTGGAGAGAGACTTCCTTGTGTGCTGTTCCTGGTACTCCACCCGTTTCGTCTGTTGCTAAGGGTGGCTGGATGGGAGGTAGCATCCTAGCTAACCAGAGGAGACCAGTTTTTCCGGTGGACAGGGGAAGTGATCTCTTCGAAGTGAAGAATTGGCCCTCGAATTCCCTGCGGAAGATTCTGGCAGGCCTGAAGAAGAGGGGGCGTAAGGGGGGGGGTACTGTAACATACCTGGCGGCGTCCTTGCATAGTGGTCCATCTCCCACTGTGCAAGAGCGCGCACTTGATCTCCTGTCCAGAATGTCTCTCTGGCTTCCCTCCATGCTGTCTGTTTGTGTCTGTTTCTGCTGCTTAAGGGCGGCGCCCGATCACTTCCTGCTTTTTGTACCTGCTGTGGGTCACACCCCTTGTGCGTCCTCAGCCTATTGCTGTCTGTCACCTGGTATATAGCTCAGCTGCTCCCATCTATCCCTGCCTGAGCATAGTGTTTCATTCAGTGTGTGCTTGCACTCTGAAGGTGCCAGGTCCCGTTCTGTGTTCTCTTGTCTGCCTATCCTGGAGGCTGTATTTCCAGGCCTGTCTGAACACGCTCCTAGCCTGTTCCTCCTGCCTTCTAGGGGCCGATTACCTAGACCCGTTCCTGTATCTTGTCTGACCTGTCTGAACACGCTCCTAGCCTGTTCCTCCTGCCTTCTAGGGGCCGATTACCTAGACCTGCTCCTGTATCTTGTCTGTCCTGTCTGAACACGCACCTTGCCTGTTCGTCCTGCCTCTCTGGGGGCCGTATTCCCAGACCCGCTCCTGTATTCCGCTGCAGTGTCGGTCTCCTCCGTACACTCAGTTCCAGTCTGAACTCTCTCCTATCCTTTACCTGTTTTGCCTCTATGTCCGTTCCCTTCCTTTTTCTGCAGAGTCTGAACTCGTACCTAACTCCTGCTTGTTGTCTCTGTACTCCTGTTTGTGAGTTTGTGGTCCACTCGCTACTTCTCTGCTAGTACCATGTGGGTGTCTGGCTCTGCCTTTCCCTTCCTGTCTGTTCCGTGTGAACAGAGCCCTGTCCCCCCTACTCAGCCTAGCCTGCTCTGACTCCTTTGCTCACCGCTCCGGTGGTTCTAGCCTGCTCTGACTCCTTTGCTCACCGCTCCGGCGGTTCTAGTCTGCTCTGACTCCTTTGCTTACCGCTCCGGCGGTTCTAGCCTGCCCTGCTTCTGCCCACTGCTCCGGCAGTCCTGTCCTGCCCTGCTTCTGCCCGCTGCTCCGGCAGTCCTGTCCTGCCCTGCTTCTGCCCGCTGCTCCGGCAGTCCTGTCCTGCCCTGCTTCTGCCCGCTGCTCCGGCAGTCCTGTCCTGCCCTGCTTCTGCCCGCTGCTCCGGCAGTCCTGTCCTGCCCTGCTTCTGCCCGCTGCTCCGGCAGTCCTGTCCTGCCCTGCTTCTGCCCGCTGCTCCGGCAGTCCTGTCCTGCCCTGCTTCTGCCCGCTGCTCCGGCAGTCCTGTCCTGCCCTGCTTGTGCTCGCTGCTCCTGCAGCCCCGTCCTGCTCTGTTCTTGCCCACCGCTTCGGGCGTTCCCTCTCTGCTGTGGTTGTCTACCGCATCTGCGGTTCTGTGACCCAGTCTGTACTGGGTCTTAACCTTTCTGTGCTCCAGCCCGTCCTTTCGGCCAGTACCTCCCTGCCTGCATACTCGCCTGTATCCACCCATCTGCATACCTGCCGTGTTTGCTTATATCCACCAGTCTGTGCCAGCCTAACCTGCCTGTTCCTGAGTCCCAGTGTGTACTGGGTCCTATCCCGCCTGTGTTCCTACCTGCTAGTGCCTCCCTGTCTGCACTCTAGCTGCGCTTGCCTTTACCCGCCTGCCTGCATACCAGTCGTGCCTGCCTATACCCTCCAGTCTGTGCGCCAGCCTAACCAGCCTGATCCAGTAATCCCTGTGTGGGTCAACCCCCGTGTCCGGAGTTTGACCTGGAGTAGCACCTGGTCCCTCTGCCCGGTTTCTCCCTGGTGCACTGGCGTCGTATGCCGTCGTGCCATCTTGGTCGGATCGGCCAGATACTTAGTCACGCCCCTCCAGGCACTCTCCGGTTCATGGTCCAGTGGAATCACTACAATCACACGCACACGCCGCTCAGCCCGGGCGTGTGCATAACAACTCTTTCCTACAGGCAATTACGTCAGGTTGAAAGAGCAGCGGCAAAAAAGCCTTGTCATAGCAGCAGACAAGTTTTTGAAGCTGCTTGTGCCTCCAACGTCCCCCGAACAACAAGATGCAGGGTCCTTCAGAGGTTTGCAGCTGTGCATACGCCATCCTGTCGACCTCCTCTATCCACTTCACACAAGCAGAAACGGCTCCAGTGGGCCAAACATTACATGAAGACTGATTTCAAAACTGTTTTGTTCACGGATGAGTGCCGTGCAGCGCTCGATGGTCCAGATGGATGGAGTGGAGGATGGCTGGTTGATGGACACCCCACGCAAACACGGCTGCAGCGCCAACAAGGAGGAGGTGGAGTAATGTTTTGGGCTGGAATCATGGGGAGAGAGATTGTCGACCCTTTTAGGATCCCTGAAGGCGCTAAAGATGATCTCCATAATGTATGTGGATTTTCTCAAACAGCACTTCCTGCCATGGTTCAAGAAGAAGAACCGTGTATTTCACAGCAAGATCATTTTTCTGCATGATAATGCACCATCTCATGCTGCACATAAAACATCTGCATCTCTGGCTGATATGGGCATAAAAGGGGACAAACTTATGGTGTGACCCCCATGCTCCCCTGACCTCTACCCCATTCAGAACCTTTGGAGCATCATTAAAAGCAGTGTCTATGATGGCGGGAGGCAGTTCACATCTAAGCAACAGCTCTGGGAGGGTATTCTGTCCTCATGCAAAACAATTGAAGCAGAAACCATCCAAAACCTGACAAATTCAATGGACGAGAGAGTTCAGAAGCTCCTTTCGAACAAAGGGTCCTATGTGAAAATGTAACATCACCTAGAATAAAGTTTTGAGTTGAAAACTGTTTGATTTCAGTTTCTAACAACCTGCTAATGCTTATAATTTCAAAAATGACCATTTTTTTGGTCTTTATTAAAATGAAAAGGTTGATCGAAAAGTTTGGGGGATCTAAGAGTGTGGCAACCCAGTAGTCATGATTAGAGATGAGCGTTGTTCTACTCGAACTGTTCGCCAATCTCAAATTCGAGCTGTTTTGGGCGGTGTTCGAGCCGGTCGGCGAACACGAACAATTTGAGAAAAATTCGGCTGTTCGAGGTTATGTTCGATAACTGTTCGTGCACCAAAATCATAACTGGATTTTTTCTCAGTAATGATGAAAATTAATGTTAATACGCAGTTTGAGTGTACAGCGGGGCGGGGGGAGGGGCAGGGGATGGATCTCTGCAGGAACAATGAAGATCTCCATTTTTTTTTCTCTTTCCCGCATTTGCAGTGGGGAGGTGCAATCTGTCAGCCTATCAGCAGCGCACACACGGAGCGAAGTGCTTTTTTTCACACAAGCAAGGGCATGTGTGATTGGCAGTGTATGTCACATGTCCTTGCCCTATAAGACCAAGCCATTTTCCCCGTCGCCACCATTTTCTCACTGCTGCAGCTGCGTGTTAGACGGCACCGCTGTTGCTGTGTGCGCTATACCTTGTTAATTTCAAGCCAATTTTCGCACAAATATACAGATAGCTTGGGAGTAGGGAATAGTTGTGATTGCAGTCCTTTTAAGGACTAGGTTACAGCATTTCCTACGACTTTTATCAAGCAGGTCTGTGCTCTTAAATAGATAGATTGTGGGAGTAAAGACTAATTGTAATTGGAGTCCTTTTCAGGACTAGGTTACATCAGTTCCTATCAGTTTTTGCCAGGCAGGTCTGTGCCAGTGCTGTGCAAGTTTTTTTCACAGCATTTGGCTGAATCTAGCAAAGCTAATCCTTTTTGGCCTATTGCAGAGTGTGTTAGTCAGTGGAGTAGCCTATCTGTGTTGCAAGATATACCACCTGTGTATAGAATACCAATTTTTTTACTGCACCTAGTGAAGTAAAATCTTTTGGGCATAGCATCATTCTATTAGTCCATCTATACTGACCTCCATCAGGTTGCAAACTGAATATAATTTTTTTCTGCATCTAGCTCTGAAAAAATATTTGGGCTTCTAGCAGTGTGTGGGACTTGGTCTATTAGTCCATCTATACTGACCTCCATCAGGTTGCAAATTAAAAATAATTTTTTTCTGCATCTAGCTCTGAAAAAATATTTGGGCTTCTAGCAGTGTGTGGGACTTGGTCTATTAGTCCATCTATACTGACCTCCATCAGGTTGCAAATTAAAAATAATTTTTTTCTTCATTTATCTCTGAAAAATATTTGGGCTTCTAGCAGCGTGGGGACTTGTTCTATTAGTCCATCTATACTGACCTCCATCAGGTTGCAAATTAAAAATAATTTTTTTCTGCATCTAGCTCTGAAAAAATATTTGGGCTTCTAGCAGTGTGTGGGACTTGGTCTATTAGTCCATCTATACTGACCTCCATCAGGTTGCAAATTAAAAATAATTTTTTTCTGCATCTAGCTCTGAAAAAATATTTGGGCTTCTAGCAGTGTGTGGGACTTGGTCTATTAGTCCATCTATACTGACCTCCATCAGGTTGCAAATTGAATAAAAAAATTTTCTGCATCTAGCTCTGAAAAAATATTTGGGCTTCTAGCGGTGTGTGGGACTTGGTCTATTAGTCCATCTATACTGACCTCCATCAGGTTGCAAATTAAAAATAATTTTTTTCTGCATCTAGCTCTGAAAAAATATTTGGGCTTCTAGCAGTGTGTGGGACTTGGTCTATTAGTCCATCTATACTGACCTCCATCAGGTTGCAAATTAAAAATAATTTTTTTCTTCATTTAGCTCTGAAAAAATATTTGGGCTTCTAGCAGTGTGTGGGACTTGTTCTATTAGTCCTTCTATACTGACCTCCAGCAGGTTGCAAATTGAATATAATTTTTTTCTGCATCTAGCTCTGAAAAAATATTTGGGCTTCTAGCGGTGTGTGGGACTTGGTCTATTAGTCCATCTATACTGACCTCCATCAGGTTGCAAATTAAAAATAATTTTTTTCTGCATCTAGCTCTGAAAAAATATTTGGGCTTCTAGCAGTGTGTGGGACTTGGTCTATTAGTCCATCTATACTGACCTCCATCAGGTTGCAAATTAAAAATAATTTTTTTCTGCATCTAGCTCTGAAAAAATATTTGGGCTTCTAGCAGTGTGTGGGACTTGGTCTATTAGTCCATCTATACTGACCTCCATCAGGTTGCAAATTGAATAAAAAAAATTTCTGCATCTAGCTCTGAAAAAATATTTGGGCTTCTAGCGGTGTGTGGGACTTGGTCTATTAGTCCATCTATACTGACCTCCATCAGGTTGCAAATTAAAAATAATTTTTTTCTCCATCTAGCTCTGAAAAAATATTTGGGCTTCTAGCAGTGTGTGGGACTTGGTCTATTAGTCCATCTATACTGACCTCCATCAGGTTGCAAATTAAAAATAATTTTTTTCTTCATTTATCTCTGAAAAAATATTTGGGCTTCTAGCAGCGTGTGGGACTTGTTCTATTAGTCCATCTATACTGACCTCCATCAGGTTGCAAATTAAAAATAATTTTTTTCTGCATCTAGCTCTGAAATAATATTTGGGCTTCTAGCAGTGTGTGGGACTTGGTCTATTAGTCCATCTATACTGACCTCCATCAGGTTGCAAATTAAAAATAATTTTTTTCTTCATTTAGCTCTGAAAAAATATTTGGGCTTCTAGCAGTGTGTGGGACTTGTTCTATTAGTCCTTCTATACTGACCTCCAGCAGGTTGCAAATTGAATATAATTTTTTTCTGCATCTAGCTCTGAAAAAATATTTGGGCTTCTAGCGGTGTGTGGGACTTGGTCTATTAGTCCATCTATACTGACCTCCATCAGGTTGCAAATTAAAAATAATTTTTTTCTGCATCTAGCTCTGAAAAAATATTTGGGCTTCTAGCAGTGTGTGGGACTTGGTCTATTAGTCCATCTATACTGACCTCCATCAGGTTGCAAATTAAAAATAATTTTTTTCTGCATCTAGCTCTGAAAAAATATTTGGGCTTCTAGCAGTGTGTGGGACTTGGTCTATTAGTCCATCTATACTGACCTCCATCAGGTTGCAAATTGAATAAAAAAAATTTCTGCATCTAGCTCTGAAAAAATATTTGGGCTTCTAGCGGTGTGTGGGACTTGGTCTATTAGTCCATCTATACTGACCTCCATCAGGTTGCAAATTAAAAATAATTTTTTTCTGCATCTAACCCAGCCAATAGTTTTGGCCTAATACCACAGTTTGGCCACTCAGCTCTGCTCGGTTACCATCCATTGTTTTTTTGTGCAAACAACTCCAGAGTTGTGAATTAGTTAACCACCAAAATGAGTAGAAAAAGGCCTGCTGCTGGTGGAAAGGGGAATAAGCGTGTTGGGAAGGGGAAAAAAGGTTGTGTCCGTGGGGTAGGTGCAGAAGAAAGACCATCTTCCAGCCAAACTAAAATGTCTACTTCTTTTAGCGGACAATGTGATAAGATCCCTTTCTTACGGCCACGCCAATCGCTACAAATTCCAGATGAGGCACAAAAACAGCAGGTGCTTCAACGGATATCAAGTGCTCCTTTAAGTGGGCTCTCCTCCACATCAACTTCAACATCACAAATACTCCAGTCCTCAAAGGTGTCACCCAAATCGCACTTGCTTCCTCACAGCTCCCAAATCTCCAGCTGCCCGTCTGAGTATGAGGTAGAACAGATGGTTGAGGCTGCAGAGCTGTTTACTCATACTATAGCCTGGGAATCAGAGGTCGACTCTAGCGCTTCTGTGAATCCAGACGAGGAAATGATCTGCACTGATGCCCAGAATCTTTATGAGTCGGGTCCAGGACCAGACGCAGAAGGTTCTGACCATAATGTAGACCCTCATTCCCAAACTGTAACTCCTGTTGGTGGAGACAATGAGGAAGACGATGATAAGACTCAAATACCTGATTGGAGCGACAACTTTAGTTTTTTGTCAGGGCAGGAACAGGTTGGCTCTGAGGAAGACGGGTGTGATAACGCACAGGGTGATGATGATGAGGTCGGAGATCCCACTTACTGTCAACCCACAGTCAGCCAAGAGATGAGGTCAGCAGAGGAGGTGGAGAAAGATGCTAGTGACGACGAGGTCAGGTTGCGCCTTCCTGGACAGAGACGTAGTACTGGAAGCACGTCAACAACTGCATCCTCAAACACAACTCTGCCTCTCACCACAAGTCGTGGTGGCTCTTCAGGTCGCATGGGTGCTAAGCCTTGTATAGCCTGGGCATTTTTTCAGATCGATAAAGATGACCCAACTCGTGTTATCTGTAACATTTGTCAGCAAAAGCTAAGTAGAGGCCAAAAAATACATGGACATGAAGCATAAGTTGCAGTGGGAAGCTCAGTGTGCTACAATGCGGCCTAGCCGGCCGGGCCAACCACCGTCTGCCATATCTTGTGCATCTGCGGCCTCTTCATCCTCTGTGACTGGGGGGACAGCAGTCACACCTGTTTTGGGGCGCAGACCTGCCACCTCTTTACCCACAACAGCCAGTGTGATTGGCAGGTCATCATTTTCTTTGGAGGTGGTAACACCAGCTGGTCTTGAGCGCTGTCCGACATCGATAGCACCACCTTTGGATCAAGGCAACCTAACATGTCCGCCTGCATCTTCCTCACAGACCGGCAGTTTGCCGGGGACACCCTTATCAACCCCGTCTAAGCACAATAGCCAGCCCTCGGTCCCTCAGATGTGGACAAGTAAAAGACCATTTCCTCCTAGCCATGAGAAAGCTAAGAGGTTGAATTTCACCATCTGCAAGCTCTTGGCTACAGAAATGCTGCCTTTCCGCCTGGTGGACACAGAGGATTTTCGAGACCTTATGTCCGTCGCAGTGCCCCAGTACCAGATGCCCAGTCGGCACTACTTCTCAAAGAAAGGTGTGCCTGCGCTCCACCAGCATGTCGCACACAACATCACCGCTTCTTTGAGAAACTCTGTGTGTGACAGGGTGCATTTCACCACAGACACTTGGACGAGTAGGCATGGACAGGGGCGTTATATGTCGCTGACTGGGCACTGGGTAACTATGGTGAGAGCAGGACAAGGGGCTGCTGTCCAAGTCTTGCCGTCCCCACGAGTTGTGCGTCAATCCTCTTTATGTCAAAGTTCCTCCACTGCTTCTGCCTCCTCAACCTCCTCTCAGTCTTCCACCTGCACCCAAAGCCTGTCTGGTCATGCCACAAGCTTTCTAACTGCGCAGAAGGGATCCTGCACACCTCCTTACTATGCTGGCAGTAGGGCTCAACGTCATCAGGCGGTTTTTACATTGAAATGTCTGGGAAATGTGAGTCACACAGCTGAGGAGTTGTGGTCAGCTCTGGAGAACCAATTTCATGAATGGTTGTCTCCACTGGACCTGAAACCAGGGAAGGCCGTGTGCGACAATGCTGCAAACCTGGGTGCGGCCCTTCGCCGGGGCAATGTCACACACGTGCCTTGTATGGCTCACGTGTTGAACCTGGTTGTCCAGCAATTTTTAGCCCACTATCCCAGACTAGATGGCCTTCTGCAGAGGGCACGGTCGCTGTGTGCTCACTTCCGCCGTTCGCATCCCGCAGCTCAGCGACTTACATCTCTACAGAAGTCGTTGGGCCTGCCACTTCACCGGCTAAAATGCGATGTGCCTACCCGGTGGAATTCAACTCTGCACATGTTGCAGCGACTGTGGCAGCACCGACAAGCCCTGGTGCAATACGTTCTGACGTATAGCCTGGGCCAACGAGATTCAGAGGTGGGGCAAATCACGCTGGAGGAGTGGTCTCAGATCAGGGACCTATGCACCCTTCTGCACAGTTTTGAAATGGCGACGAAGATGTTTAGTGCTGACGATGCCATTATCAGCATGACTATTCCGGTGATTTACATGCTGGAGCACATGTTAAACAGAATTCGGAGTCAGGTGGTGGCACAAGAGGAGGTGGAGGAAGTAGAGGAGGAGGAGTTGTATGCGGAAGGGCTAACATCTGCAAGGTCCAGACGGTCGGCAGCACCAAGGCGGCAGGCATGTGAGGGTGGGGGAGATGATTTTACCAGGGCGCATGGTAGCAGCCAAACTAGTGAGGAAGGTGCAGGAGCCCAGGAAGAAGTGGAGGACGAACTGATGGAAGACTCATCAGATGAGGGAGACCTTGATCACATTTCTGTTGTGCGAAGTGGGGGGGAGAGGACAGAGGAAGGAAGCATGATTGTTACCTCGCCACCAACACAACAGGGACTTGGTGCTCCTGGATGCGCAACACACATGAGTGCCTTCTTGCTGCACTACCTGCAACATGACCCTCGAATTGTGAGAATTAGAAATAATCCTGACTACTGGGTTGCCACACTGTTAGATCCCCGGTACAAAAGTAAATTTGCAGAAATTATTCCTGCCATAGAAAGGGATGCACGCATGCAGGAGTATCAGCAGAGACTGTTGCAGAATCTTACATGTGCTTTTCCACAAAATACCAGTGGTGCACGTAGTGAATCTCACAGTTCCAACTTGCCAACCGTGGGACCGTCAAGTGTTCAGCACTCAAACCGTAACAGAACCACAGTATCTGCTGGTAACATCAATTTTGCGGAATCATTTCACCACTTTTTTAGCCCATCCTTTGCAAGGCCACAGGAGACAAGAAGTCTGACACATAGTCAACGCCTAGAGACGATGGTACAGGAGTATCTCCAAGTAAACATTGTAGCCATGACTGTGTCACTGGACCCTTGCTCTTTTTGGGCTTCCAATCTGGATAAATGGCCGGAGCTAGCCACTTACGCCTTGGAGATCTTGTCATGCCCCGCAGCCAGCGTTCTGTCTGAACGTGTGTTCAGCGCTGCTGGTGGTGTGCTGACAGATAAGCGCACGCGGCTCTCCACTGATAATGTAGACAGACTCACGTTCATAAAGATGAACAAATCATGGATCCGAAACGACTTTTCTACCCCTGTGTCATCCTGGGGAGAGTAAAAGCTTGATGATTGGTTAAAATCACCCTACCAACCGTTTTAAGCTTTCAAATTACTAATCATGTTTATCTGTATCTTGACTGGAAAATAATTTGGGCTTTGTAGCAGTGTGCAGCACTGATCCTATTAGGCCATCTATAATAAGCTTCACCAGATTTAAAATTAAAAATAATTTTTAGCTGCATCTAGCCCGGAAAATAATTTTGGGGCTCCGAGATGCGCAAGACACATAAGTGCCTTCTTGCTGCACTACCTGCAGCATGACCCTCATATTGTCAGAATTCGAAGTAATCATGACTACTGGGTTGCCACACTCTTAGATCCCCCAAACTTTTCGATCAACCTTTTCATTTTAATAAAGACCAAAAAAATGGTCATTTTTGAAATTATAAGCATTAGCAGGTTGTTAGAAACTGAAATCAGTTTTCAACTCAAAACTTTATTCTAGGTGATGTTACATTTTCACATAGGACCCCTTGTTCGAAAGGAGCTTCTGAACTCTCTCGTCCATTGAATTTGTCAGGTTTTGGATGGTTTCTGCTTCAATTGTTTTGCATGAGGACAGAATACCCTCCCAGAGCTGTTGCTTAGATGTGAACTGCCTCCCGCCATCATAGACACTCCTTTTAATGATGCTCCAAAGGTTCTGAATGGGGTAGAGGTCAGGGGAGCATGGGGGTCACACCATAAGTTTGTCCCCTTTTATGCCCATATCAGCCAGAGATGCAGATGTTTTATGTGCAGCATGAGATGGTGCATTATCATGCAGAAAAATGATCTTGCTGTGAAATACACGGTTCTTCTTCTTGAACCATGGCAGGAAGTGCTGTTTGAGAAAATCCACATACATTATGGAGTTCATCTTTAGCGCCTTCAGGGATCCTAAAGGGGCCAACAATCTCTCTCCCCATGATTCCAGCCCAAAACATTACTCCACCTCCTCCTTGTTGGCGCTGTAGCCGTGTTTGCGTGGGGTGTCCATCAACCAGCCATCCTCCACTCCATTCATCTGGACCATCGAGCGCTGCACGGCACTCATCCGTGAAAAAAACAGTTTTGAAATCAGTCTTCATGTAATGTTTGGCCCACTGGAGCCGTTTCTGCTTGTGTGAAGTGGATAGAGGAGGTCGACAGGATGGCGTATGCACAGCTGCAAACCTCTGAAGGACCCTGCATCTTGTTGTTCGGGGGACGTTGGAGGCACAAGCAGCTTCAAAAACTTGTCTGCTGCTATGACAAGGCTTTTTTGCCGCTGCTCTTTCAACCTGACGTAATTGCCTGTAGGAAAGAGTCCTCAATTTGCCCTTATCAGCACGCACACGTGTGTACTGTGAATCAGCTACATACTTCTTGATTGCCAAGACACTTCATCCTGATCATCGCACAATGTTGATTGTAGTCATGCCTTGACCTAAACACTCCACAATTTGTTGCTTCTCAGCAGCCGACACATCCTTTTTCTTTCCCATTTTGGCAGAAAATGTAGGCTGCTTAATAATGTGAGAGAGCCTTCTTAAGTAGTCTTGCCTTTCATTGGACACACCTGCCAAACTAATTAGCACAGTTGTCTGCAATTGCTTACAGTGATATAAAGAGCCCTGACACACATCACCATCAATGAGTTTAACTGACAAACAAACAAATTCTTCCCTTATCACTCCTAAACACTTTTTGCATAATAATTTGGAACGCGGTGTACATGTGCTTTTCCACAAAACACCAGTGGTTCACGTAGTGAATCTTACAGTTCTAACTTGCCAACCGTGGTCTGTATGGAATTGTTCAATAAAGGGCCCAAAATTAAGATAACATAGATGGGAGAGGTCTCTATGAATAGGAATTCCTAAGTATTTGATACCCTGTGAGGGCCAGGCAAAGGGAAAGTTGGACTGGATGGAATCCTATATGGATTTAGGGAGGGAGACATCGAGGGCCTCAGACTTCGCTGCATTGATTTTAAAATTTTACCATGTAACAAAGTGATCTATTTCAGCCATAACAGCAGGGATGGATATATGTGATTGAGTGATATATACTAGGACATCATCAGCAAATAGAGAGCACTTGTACTCGGTGCCTCCCACCTCAATCCACCTAATATTGGGGTTATGGCGAATTGATGAGAGCAGGTGCTCCGTCACTAGGATGTATAAGAGAGGGGACAGAGGACATCCCTGCCTTGTCCCATTGGTGATTGTGAAAAGTGATGAAAATGTTCTGACGCACCCCCTGGGCCTTGGGACACCCGGAGCCGGACCCTTTTTGGTGGATGCTGGTGGTTGTAGTCTTCGTGGCGGCGATCCGGTTCCGTGGCTCAGGGCGGTCAAACCAGTGGCGGAACTATTTATGTGGTTTTGATGTTTAAATGTCCGACTACGCCACCCGTGGATTGCGGTCAGAGTGAACCGCCGCTACAGAGCAGACCGCTAAGGCTGGTGTTGTGGGTGCAGCAGAGCGTAGCATAACTCCCCACGGGAGGAGTATAGCCTCAGGGCAGTGTATGCGGAGGATGGGGGTGATGGTGCAGGGCAGCAGCAGTAACGACACGGAGTCAGTGATGCAGTTCAGGGCCTTTACTCACAGTTCTTATTATCCAGACCACGTCTGCAGGTAACGGCTGCCCACGTCGTACTGTGCTCACCAGGTGAGGGGCTCAGACAACTCCCAGATAACTTTGGAGCGCTTCACAGGACCCCCTTTGTGTGTCCTTTGTCTGGCCTTTCTTACCAACACTTCTGTCCGGCTGCCTCGGGCCTCCTCTTGGTAAACTTGGCGCCAGTTTACCTGACCCTATGTGGTGCCTTCCTAGCGGGTGGAGCAAGGGGCTGCGCCACATAAAATGTCAGAGCCTCCGGTTTCTAGCTGAGGGTCGTTTCCTGCCTCCACTAGTTCGGGGACCGGTCTCCCCCTTTGGCCTGACCCCTCCACGCAGGTGGATTCGGGCGTGCGGTGGCGACTCGCCCGTCCGCACCCCTGGGATCCCTTCATTCCTCGTTCCTGGAGCCTTCTCCACTCCTCTTCCTTCCTTCTCCCTCTTGCAGGCCTGGGCCTCTGTTACTAGGCCCGCCTCCGGAGCAGAGCTCATGCAGAGCCCCTGCTCCCTGCCACTTCTGCTCAGACTTCTCTGCACTGAACTAAGATGGTGCCCACCTTTTATACTCCCTTCTCAATGCACCCAGGAACTGCTTCCTCCCTGCTCCTGCACTGCAGGGTTCCCCTTCCTCAGTGTTCCCTCCCCCCACTCCAGCCAGGGACAGGGACTGTCGTGCCCATCTCAGGGGCATATTGGTCGCCCTGCCCCACGGCAATGTGGTGTAATGCATGCAGGTGTCGGGTCCTGATCCACACTCCATCCTTATCTGAGAGTGAGATATCACACCTCTGGGTGAGGTGCAATACGTCTGTAGCAACCGAGCCCTCGGTGCTACAGTTCCATTTATCTTCAGCCTAGGTGACGTATTGTGATACAGGGCCGTGATTTTGGCTATAAAAGGGTCCCCTAGACCCCTACCCCAAGCTTTTTAAGAGAATCATATATGGCGTGCCAGGAGACTCTATGGAATGCTTTCTCAGCATCAAACGAGAGTATCTACTTACAAATTTTTAACTGCATCTAGCCCAGGAAATACTTTGTGCCTAGTAGCAGTGTCTGCTAGTCAGCGGATTATCCCGGCTGTTAAGCAAGCTACACCACCTGTAGTTTGGACACTTAATTTTTTCAAAGGAAATGCTTCGGGACCACGGGATACTCAGTGAAGAGCATCAGGAGGCACCCCAAGGCATAGGGGCTGGGACTGGCACTAGGATGCCTTGCGGTGGACAGCCGAGCTCGATCCTTATAAAAGCTTTTTAACTGCAGCAGCTTTAGTGGACGCTACTGGAGCTGGAATTACGCGGCTGCTGGCATGAGACTTGCCCTCCAATAGATCCTTGTAAATGGAGTTAAAGTGTATTCATTCAAATTAGAGGGACAATTTAAATTAAAAAGCTTAGAGCTGCCTCCACCACAGGGGGGCTCTCTCGACCCACCAGCGGACAGGCACCAGTATTGGGAGAGGGGGGCTGGCCGTCAGGGTTCACCGCGGCTCTGGCACAAACCCGGCGACACGGAGGTGGCACGGGCAGGAGCGGACTGGCCGTCTCGGCTTCCCACTTTTTGGATTTTAGAAGGGCATGACATGCCTATATCTGTGTCTCCCCCTCCTTTTACTCCTCCGCCTCTTTTCTTTTCGCATGACTATATGTACTTGTCACTTTTCCATGTGTTAGTTGTGTCTTCTGAGCAGTTTGTCAGCTTTTGGACACCTTTGAAGGTGTTTTCTATGTGTTTCTATGTGTTTTTGTTTGCCTGCCATTGGTTTTAACGGTGTTCGAAGGTGTTCGACGAACAGTTCGACGAACAGTTCGGCGAACACACGGGTGTTCGACGAACCGAACCGAACTCGAACACTACGGGGGTGGCTCAACACTAGTCATGATTACTTCGAATTCTGACAATATGAGGGTCATGCTGCAGGTAGTGCAGCAAGAAGGCACTTATGTGTCTTGCGCGTCTCGGAGCCCCAAAATTATTTTCCGGGCTAGATGCAGCTAAAAATTATTATTAATTTTAAATCTGGTGAAGCTTTAGTATAGATGGCCTAATAGGATCAGTGCTGCACACTGCTACAAAGCCCAAATTATTTTCCAGTCAAGATACAGATAAACATGATTAGTAATTTTAAATCTGGTGGAGCTTAGTATAGATGGCCTAATAGAATCAGTGCTGCACACTGCTACAAGGCCCAAATTATTTTCCAGCCAAGATACAGATAAACATGATTAGTAATTTGAAAGCTTAAAACGGTTGGTAGGGTGATTTTAACCAATCATCAAGCTTTTACTCTCCCCAGGATGACACAGGGGTAGAAAAAGTCGTTTCGGATCCATGATTTGTTCATCTTTATGAACGTGAGTCTGTCTACATTATCAGTGGAGAGCCGCGTGCGCTTATCTGTCAGCACACCACCAGCAGCGCTGAACACACATTCAGACAGAACGCTGGCTGCGGGGCATGACAAGATCTCCAAGGCGTAAGTGGCTAGCTCCGGCCATTTATCCAGATTGGAAGCCCAAAAAGAGCAAGGGTCCAGTGACACAGTCGTGGCTTCAATGTTTACTTGGAGATACTCCTGTACCATCGTCTCTAGGCGTTGACTATGTGTCAGACTTCTTGTCTCCTGTGGCCTTGCAAAGGATGGGCTAAAAAAGTGGTGAAATGATTCCGCAAAATTGATGTTACCAGCAGATACTGTGGTTCTGTTACAGTTTGAGTGCTGAACACTTGACGGTCCCACGGTTGGCAAGTTGGAACTGTGAGATTCACTATGTGCACCACTGGTATTTTGTGGAAAAGCACATGTAAGATTCTGCAACAGTCTCTGCTGATACTCCTGCATGCGTGCATCCCTTTCTATGGCAGGAATAATTTCTGCAAATTTACTTTTGTACCGGGGATCTAACAGTGTGGCAACCCAGTAGTCAGGATTATTTCTAATTCTCACAATTCGAGGGTCATGTTGCAGGTAGTGCAGCAAGAAGGCACTCATGTGTGTTGCGCATCCAGGAGCACCAAGTCCCTGTTGTGTTGGTGGCGAGGTAACAATCATGCTTCCTTCCTCTGTCCTCTCCCCCCAACCTCGCACAACAGAAATGTGATCAAGGTCTCCCTCATCTGATGAGTCTTCCATCAGTTCGTCCTCCACTGCTTCCTGGGCTCCTGCACCTTCCTCACTAGTTTGGCTGCTGCCATGCGCCCTGGTAAAACCATCTCCCCCACCCTCACATGCCTGCCGCTTTGGTGCTGCCGACCGTCTGGACCTTGCAGATGTTAGCCCTTCCGCATACAACTCCTCCTCCTCTACTTCCTCCACCTCCTCTTGTGCCACCACCTGACTCCGAATTCTGTTTAACATGTGCTCCAGCATGTAAATCACCGGAATAGTCATGCTGATAATGGCATCGTCAGCACTAAACATCTTCGTCGCCATTTCAAAACTGTGCAGAAGGGTGCATAGGTCCCTGATCTGAGACCACTTCTCCAGCGTGATTTGCCCCACCTCTGGATCTCATTGGCCCAGGCTATACGTCAGAATGTATTGCACCAGGGCTTGTCGGTGCTGCCACAGTCGCTGCAACATGTGCAGAGTTGAATTCCACCGGGTAGGCACATCGCATTTTAGCCGGTGAAGTGGCAGGCCTAACGACTTCTGTAGAGATGTAAGTCGCTGAGCTGCGGGATGCGAACGGCGAAAGTGAGCACACAGCGACCGTGCCCTCTGCAGAAGGCCATCTAGTCTGGGATAGTGGGCTAAAAATTGCTGGACAACCAGGTTCAACATGTGAGCCATGCAAGGCACGTGTGTGACATTGCCCCGGCGAAGGGCCGCACCCAGGTTTGCAGCATTGTCGCACACGGCCTTCCCTGGTTTCAGGTCCAGTGGAGACAACCATTCATGAAATTGGTTCTCCAGAGCTGACCACAACTCCTCAGCTGTGTGACTCACATTTCCCAGACATTTCAATGTAAAAACCGCCTGATGACGTTGAGCCCTACTGCCAGCATAGTAAGGAGGTGTGCAGGATCCCTTCTGCGCAGTTAGAAAGCTTGTGGCATGACCAGACAGGCTTTGGGTGCAGGTGGAAGACCGAGAGGAGGTTGAGGAGGCAGAAGCAGTGGAGGAACTTTGACATAAAGAGGATTGACACACAACTCGTGGGGACGGCAAGACTTGGACAGCAGCCCCTTGTCCTGCTGTCACCATAGTTACCCAGTGCCCAGTCAGCGACATGTAACGCCCCTGTCCATGCCTACTCGTCCAAGTGTCTGTGGTGAAATGCACCCTGTCACACACAGAGTTTCTCAAAGAAGCGGTGATGTTGTGTGCGACATGCTGGTGGAGCGCAGGCACACCTTTCTTTGAGAAGTAGTGCCGACTGGGCATCTGGTACTGGGGCACTGCGACGGACATAAGGTCTCGAAAATCCTCTGTGTCCACCAGGCGGAAAGGCAGCATTTCTGTAGCCAAGAACTTGCAGATGGTGAAATTCAACCTCTTAGCTTTCTCATGGCTAGGAGAAAATGGTCTTTTACTTGTCCACATCTGAGGGACCGAGGGCTGGTTATTGTGCTTAGACGGGGTTGATAAGGGTGTCCCCGGCAAACTGCCGGTCTGTGAGGAAGATGCAGGCGGACATGTTAGGTTGCCTTGATCCAAAGGTGGTGCTATCGATGTCGGACAGCGCTCAACACCAGCTGGTGTTACCACCTCCAAAGAAAATGATGACCTGCCAATCACGCTGGCTGTTGCGGGTAAAGAGGTGGCAGGTCTGCGCCCAAAAACAGGTGTGACTGCTGTCCCCCCAGTCACAGAGGATGAAGAGGCCGCGGATGCACAAGATATGGCAGACGGTGGTTGGCCCGGCCGGCTGGGCCGCATTGTAGCACACTGAGCTTCCCACTGCAACTTATGCTTCACGTCCATGTGCCGGTTCATGCATGAAGTACTCAAACTATGTATTTTTTGGCCTCTACTTAGCTTTTGCTGACAAATGTTACAGATAACACGAGTTGGGTCATCTTTATCGATCTGAAAAAATGCCCAGGCTATGCAAGGCTTAGCACCCATGCGACCTGAAGAGCCACCACGACTTGTGGTGAGAGGCAGAGTTGTGTTTGAGGATGCAGTTGTTGACGTGCTTCCAGTACTACGTCTCTGTCCAGGAAGGCGCAACCTGACCTCGTCGTCACTAGCATCTTCCTCCACCTCCTCTGCTGACCTCATCTCTTGGCTGACTGTGGGTTGACAGTAAGTGGGATCTCCAACCTCATCATCATCACCCTGTGCGTTATCACACCCGTCGTCCTCAGAGCCAACCTGTTCCTGCCCTGACAAAAAACTAAAGTTGTCGCTCCAATCAGGTATTTGAGTCTTATCATCGTCTTCCTCATTGTCTCCACCAACAGGAGTTACAGTTTGGGAATGAGGGTCTACATTATGGTCAGAACCTTCTGCGTCTGGTCCTGTATCCGACTCATAAAGATTCTGGGCATCAGTGCAGATCATTTCCTCGTCTGGATTCACAGAAGCGCTGGAGTCGACCTCTGATTCCCAGGCTATAGTATGAGTAAACAGCTCTGCAGACTCAACCATCTGTTCTACCTCATACTCAGACGGGCAGCCGGAGATTTGGGAGCTGTGAGGAAGCAAGTGCGATTGGGGTGACACCTTTGAGGACTGGAATATTTGTGATGTTGAAGTTGATGTGGAGGAGAGCCCACTTAAAGGAGCAATTGATATCCGTTGAAGCACCTGCTGTTTTTGTGCCTCATCTGGAATTTGTAGCGATTGGCGTGGCCGTAAGAAAGGGATCTTATCACATTGTCTGCTAAAAGAAGTAGACATTTTAGTTTGGCTGGAAGATGGTCTTTCTTCTGCAGATGTTACTGTTGCTTTAACTCCTACCCCACGGACACAACCTTTTTTCCCCTTCCCAACACGCCTATTCCCCTTTCCACCAGCAGCAGGCCTTTTTCCACTAATTTTGGTGGTTAACTAATTAACAACTCTGGAGTTGTTTGCACAAAAAAACAATGGATGGGAACCGAGCAGAGCTGAGTGGCCAAACTGTGGTATTAGGCCAAAATTATTGGCTGGGTTAGATGCAGAAAAAAATTATATTCAATTTGCAACCTGATGAAGGTCAGTATAGATGGACTAATAGAGAAAGTCCCACACACTGCTAGAAGGCCAAATATTTTTTCAGAGCTAGATGCAGATAAAAATTATTTTTAATTTGCAACCTGATGGAGGTCAGTATAGATGGACTAATAGAGAAAGTCCCACACACTGCTAGAAGGCCAAATATTTTTTCAGAGGTAGATGCAGAAAAAAATATATTCAGTTTGCAACCTGATGGAGGTCTGTATAGATGGATTAATAGAACAAGTCCCACACACAGCTAGAAGCCCAATATTTTTTCAGAGGTAGATGCAGAAAAAAATATATTCAGTTTGCAACCTGATGGAGGTCAGTATAGATGGACTAATACAGCAAGTCCCACACACAGCTAGAAGCCCAATATTTTTTCAGAGGTAGATGCAGAAAAAAATATATTCAGTTTGCAACCTGATGGAGGTCTGTATAGATGGATTAATAGAGCAAGTCCCACACACAGCTAGAAGCCCAATATTTTTTCAGAGGTAGATGAAGAAAAAAATATATGCAGTTTGCAACCTGATGGAGGTCAGTATAGATTGACTAATACAACAAGTCCCACACAGCTAGAAGCCCAATATTTTTTCAGAGCTAGATGCAGAAAAAAATTATATTCAATTTGCAACCTGATGGAGGTCAGTATAGATGGACTAATAGAATGATGCTATGCCCAAAAGATTTTACTTCAGTAGGTGCAGTAAAAAAATTGGTATTCTATACACAGGTGGTATATCTTGCAACACAGATAGGCTACTCCACTGACTAACACACTCTGCAATAGGCCAAAAAGGATTAGCTTTGCTAGATTCAGCCAAATGCTGTGAAAAAAAACTTGCACAGCACTGGCACAGACCTGCCTGGCAAAAACTGATAGGAACTGATGTAACCTAGTCCTGAAAAGGACTCCAATTACAATTAGTCTTTACTCCCACAATCTATCTATTTAAGAGCACAGACCTGCCTGATAAAAGTCATAGGAAATGCTGTAACCTAGTCCTTAAAAGGACTGCAATCACAACTATTCCCTACTCCCAAGCTATCTGTAGATTTGTGCGAAAATTGGCTTGAAATTAACAAGGTATAGCGCACACAGCAACAGCGGTGCCGTCTAACACGCAGCTGCAGCAGTGAGAAAATGGTGGCGACGGGGAAAATGGCTTGGTCTTATAGGGCAAGGACATGTGACATACACTGCCAATGACACATGCCCTTGCTTGTGTGAAAAAAAGCACTTCGCTCCATGTGTGCGCTGCTGATAGGCTGACAGATTGCACCTCCCCACTGTAAATGCGGGAAAGAGAAAAAAAAAATGGAGATCTTCATTTTTCCTGCAGAGATCCATCCCCTGCCCCTCCCCCCACCCCGCTGTACACTCAAACTGCGTATTAACATTAATTTTCATCATTACTGAGAAAAAATCCAGTTATGATTTTGGTGCACGAACAGTTATCGAACATAACCTCGAACAGCCGAATTTTTCTCAAATTGTTCGTGTTGGCCGAACGGCTCGAACACCGCCCAAAACAGCTCGAATTTGAGATTGGCGAACAGTTTGAGTAGAACAAAGCTCATCTCTAGTTCCTACGTCCTGGAAGATTAACCCGGTGTTTCATGTTTCTCTGTTGAAAAAAGCTGATGTGTCTGATGGTGACGCCTCTGCCACTGTTCCTCCGGTAGTGGAGGACGGGGAATATGAAATTTCCCGCATCCTAAATTCTAGATGGTATAGAAGGAGTTTGCAGTATCTCGTCGCTTGGAAGGGTTTCGGACCTGAGGATAACTCATGGGTGAGGGCGGATGATGTTTCTGCTTCCAGACTTGTCAGAGCTTTTCACAGGAGGTTTCCTGGTAAGCCTGTGCCTAGGAGATCCGGAGGATCCTCTTAGAAGAGGGGGTACTGTTAGAACTCTCCTGTTAGTTTTTTTTTAGTTTGCTGGTCACATGACCATTTTTGCCTATTTAATCCGGCTCCGCCCTCCTGGCCTTGCTGGACTTCATTGTCTTTACTACTCTTGAGCTAGCTTGGTGCTCTGTTGCCGTTCTCTGTTAGTTTTGCTAGGTCTATGCTTTTTGTTGTGTGTTTGTCTTTGACTGCTACTATTTCTGCTAGTAGGTGTCCAACTTATCCCAGTCCCTAGTTCTTGTAGGGATCCCTCCCACACATCTATAGGTCTTCGTACAGACTAGCAGAGGACTTTAGCGGGTCTGATCGCAGGATCAGGTTCCCCGTTACATCGTAGGGATCTAGTTTAGTTCTATTGTAGGGACAGATCTCCTGTCTTTCCTTAGTCCCTGTAGCAGATCATAACACCAGTCACAGAGGATGAAGAGGCCGCGGATGCACAAGATGTGGCAGACGGTGGAAGCACAGTGAGCTTCCCACTCCAACTTATGCTTCATATCCATGTGCCGATTCATGCATGAAGTATTCAAACTATTTATTTTTTGGCCTCTACTTAGCTTTTGCTGACAAATGTTACAGATAACACGAGTTGGGTCATCCTTATCGATCTGAAAAAATGCCCAGGCTATGCAAGGCTTAGCACCCATGCGACCAGAAGAGACACCACGACTTGTGGTCAGAGGTAGTTTGAGGATGCAGTTGTTGACGTGCTTCCAGTACTACGTCTCTGTCCAGGAAGGCGCAACCTGACCTCTTCGTCACTAGCATCCTTCTACACCTCCTCTGCTGACCTCATCTCTTGGCTGACTGTGGGTTGACAGTAAGTGGGATCTCCAACCTCGTCATCATCACCCTGTGTGTTATCACACCCGTCGTCCTCAGAGCCAACCTCTTCCTGCCCTGACAAAAAACTCAAGTTGTCGCTCCAATCAGGTATTTGAGTCTCATCATCGACTTCCTCATTGTCTCCACCAACAGGAGTTACAGTTTGGGAATGAGAGGCTACATTATCGTAAGAACCTTCTGCGTCTGGTCCTGGATCCGAGTCATAAAGATTCTGGGCATCAGTGCAGATCATTTCCTCGTTTGGATTCACAGAAGCTCTGGAGCCAACCTCTGATTCCCAGGCTATAGTATGAGTAAACAGCTCTGCAGACTCAACCATCTGTTCTACCCCATACTCAGACGGGCAGCTGGAGACTTGGGAGCTGTGAGGAAGCAAGTGCGATTGGGGTGACACCTCTGAGGACTGGAGTATTTGTGATGATGAAGTTGAGATGGAGGAGAGCCCACTTAAAGGAGCACTTGATATCCGTTGAAGCACCTGCTGTTTTTGTGCCTCATCTGGAATTTGTAGTGATTGCCGTGGCCGTAAGAAAGGGATCTTATCACATTGTCCGCTAAAAGAAGTAGACATCTTAGTTTGGCTGGAAGATGGTCTTTCTTCTGCAGATGTTACTGTTGCTTTAACACCTATCCCACAGACACAACCTTTTTTTCCCTTCCCAACATGCCTATTCCCCTTTCCACCAGCAGCAGGCCTTTTTCCACTAATTTTGGTGGTTAACTAATTGACAACTCTGGAGTTGTTTGCACAAAAAAACAATGGATGGGAACCGAGCAGAGCTGAGTGGCCAAACGGTGGTATTAGCCCAAAGGTATTGGCTGAGTTAGATGCAGATAAAAATTATATTGAATTTGCAACCTGGTGGAGGTTAGTATTAGAGATGAGCGTTGTTCTACTCGAACTGTTCGCCAATCTCAAATTCGAGCTGTTTTGGGCGGTGTTCGAGCCGGACGGCGAACACGAACAATTTGAGAAAAATTCGGCTGTTCGAGGTTATGTTCGATAACTGTTCGTGCACCAAAATCATAACTGGATTTTTTCTCAGTAATGATGAAAATTAATGTTAATACGCAGTTTGAGTGTACAGCGGGGTGGGGGGAGGGGCAGGGGATGGATCTCTGCAGGAACAATGAAGATCTCCATTTTTTTTTCTCTTTCCCGCATTTGCAGTGGGGAGGTGCAATCTGTCAGCCTATCAGCAGCGCACACACGGAGCGAAGTGCTTTTTTTCACACAAGCAAGGGCATGTGTCATTGGCAGTGTATGTCACATGTCCTTGCCCTATAAGACCAAGCCATTTTCCCCGTCGCCACCATTTTCTCACTGCTGCAGCTGCGTGTTAGACGGCACCGCTGTTGCTGTGTGCGCTATACCTTGTTAATTTCAAGCCAATTTTCGCACAAATATACAGATAGCTTGGGAGTAGGGAATAGTTGTGATTGCAGTCCTTTTAAGGACTAGGTTACAGCATTTCCTACGACTTTTATCAGGGAGGTCTGTGCTCTTAAATAGATAGGTTGTGGGAGTAAAGACTAATTGTAATTGGAGTCCTTTTCAGGACTAGGTTACATGAGTTCCTATCAGTTTTTGCCAGGCAGGTCTGTGCCAGTGCTGTGCAAGTTTTTTTCACAGCATTTGGCTGAATCTAGCAAAGCTAATCCTTTTTGGCCTATTGCAAAGTGTGTTAGTCAGTGGAGTAGCCTATCTGTGTTGCAAGATATAACACCTGTGTATAGAATACCAATTTTTTTACTGCACCTAGTGAAGTAAAATCTTTTGGGCATAGCATCATTCTATTAGTCCATCTATACTGACCTCCATCAGGTTGCAAACTGAATATAATTTTTTTCTGCATCTAGCTCTGAAAAAATATTTGGGCTTCTAGCAGTGTGTGGGACTTGGTCTATTAGTCCATCTATACTGACCTCCATCAGGTTGCAAATTAAAAATAATTTTTTTCTTCATTTAGCTCTGAAAAAATATTTGGGCTTCTAGCAGTGTGTGGGACTTGTTCTATTAGTCCTTCTATACTGACCTCCAGCAGGTTGCAAGTTGAATATAATTTTTTTCTGCATCTAGCTCTGAAAAAATAGTTGGGCTTCTAGCGGTGTGTGGGACTTGGTCTATTAGTCCATCTATACTGACCTCCATCAGGTTGCAAATTAAAAATAATTTTTTTCTGCATCTAGCTCTGAAAAAATATTTGGGCTTCTAGCAGTGTGTGGGACTTGGTCTATTAGTCCATCTATACTGACCTCCATCAGGTTGCAAATTAAAAATAATTTTTTTCTGCATCTAGCTCTGAAAAAATATTTGGGCTTCTAGCGGTGTGTGGGACTTGGTCTATTAGTCCATCTATACTGACCTCCATCAGGTTGCAAATTAAAAATATTTTTTTTCTGCATCTAGCTCTGAAAAAATATTTGGGCTTCTAGCAGTGTGTGGGACTTGGTCTATTAGTCCATCTATACTGACCTCCATCAGGTTGCAAATTGAATATAATTTTTTTCTGCATCTAGCTCTGAAAAAATAGTTGGGCTTCTAGCGGTGTGTGGGACTTGGTCTATTAATCCATCTATACTGACCTCCATCAGGTTGCAAACTGAATATAATTTTTTTCTGCATCTAGCTCTGAAAAAATATTTGGCCTTCTAGTAGTGTGTCGGACTTTCTCTATTTGTCCATCTATACTGACCGCCATCAGGTTGCAAACTGAATATAATTTTTTTCTGCATCTAGCTCTGAAAAAATATTTGGCCTTCTAGTAGTGTGTCGGACTTTCTCTATTAGTCCATCTATACTGACCTCCATCAGGTTGCAAATTAAAACTAATTTTTATCTGCATCTACAGTACCTCTGAAAAAATATTTGGGCTTCTAGCTGTGTGTGGGACTTGTTGTATTAGTCCATCTATACTGACCTCCATCAGGTTGCAAACTGAATATATTTTTTTCTGCATCTACCTCTGAAAAAATATTGGGCTTCTAGCTGTGTGTGGGACTTGTTGTATTAGTCCATCTATACTGACCTCCATCAGGTTGCAAACTGAATATATTTTTTTCTGCATCTACCTCTGAAAAAATATTGGGCTTCTAGCTGTGTGTGGGTCTTGTTCTATTAATACATCTATACTGACCTCCATCAGGTTGCAAACTGAATATAATTTTTTTCTGCATCTAGCTCTGAAAAAATATTTGGCCTTCTAGTAGTGTGTCGGACTTTCTCTATTAGTCCATCTATACTGACCTCCATCAGGTTACAAATTAAAATTAATTTTTATCTGCATCTTCAGTACCTCTGAAAAAATATTTGGGCTTCTAGCTGTGTGTGGGACTTGTTGTATTAGTCCATCTATACTGACCTCCATCAGGTTGCAAACTGAATATATTTTTTTCTGCATCTACCTCTGAAAAAATATTGGGCTTCTAGCTGTGTGTGGGACTTGTTGTATTAGTCCATCTATACTGACCTCCATCAGGTTGCAAACTGAATATATTTTTTTCTGCATCTACCTCTGAAAAAATATTGGGCTTCTAGCTGTGTGTGGGTCTTGTTCTACTAATCCATCTATACTGACCTCCATCAGGTTGCAAACTGAATATAATTTTTTTCTGCATCTAGCTCTGAAAAAATATTTGGCCTTCTAGTAGTGTGTCGGACTTTCTCTATTAGTCCATCTATACTGACCTCCATCAGGTTGCAAACTGAATATATTTTTTTCTGCATCTACCTCTGAAAAAATATTTGGCCTTCTAGTAGTGTGTCGGACATTCTCTATTAGTCCATCTATACTGACCTCCATCAGGTTGCAAATTAAAACTAATTTTTATCTGCATCTACAGTACCTCTGAAAAAATATTTGGGCTTCTAGCTGTGTGTGGGACTTGTTGTATTAGTCCATCTATACTGACCTCCATCAGGTTGCAAACTGAATATATTTTTTTCCTGCATCTACCTCTGAAAAAATATTGGGCTTCTAGCTGTGTGTGGGTCTTGTTCTATTAATCCATCTATACTGACCTCCATCAGGTTGCAAATTCAAAATAATTTTTTTCTGCATCTAACCCAGCCAATAGTTTTGGCCTAATACCACAGTTTGGCCACTCAGCTCTGCTCGGTTACCATCCATTGTTTTTTTGTGCAAACAACTCCAGAGTTGTGAATTAGTTAACCACCAAAATGAGTGGAAAAAGGCCTGCTGCTGGTGGAAAGGGGAATAGGCGTGTTGGGAAGGGGAAAAAAGGTTGTGTCCGTGGGGTAGGTGTTAAAGCAACAGTAACATCTGCAGAAGAAAGACCATCTTCCAGCCAAACTAAAATGTCTACTTCTTTTAGCGGACAATGTGATAAGATCCCTTTCTTACGGCCACGCCAATCGCTACAAATTCCAGATGAGGCACAAAAACAGCAGGTGCTTCAACGGATATCAAGTGCTCCTTTAAGTGGGCTCTCCTCCACATCAATTTCAACATCACAAATACTCCAGTCCTCAAAGGTGTCACCCAAATCGCACTTGCTTCCTCACAGCTCCCAAATCTCCAGCTGCCCGTCTGAGTATGAGGTAGAACAGATGGTTGAGTCTGCAGAGCTGTTTACTCATACTATAGCCTGGGAATCAGAGGTCGACTCCAGCGCTTCTGTGAATCCAGACGAGGAAATGATCTGCACTGATGCCCAGAATCTTTATGAGTCGGATCCAGGACCAGACGCAGAAGGTTCTGACCATAATGTAGACCCTCATTCCCAAACTGTAACTCCTGTTGGTGTAGACAATGAGGAAGACGATGATAAGACTCAAATACCTGATTGGAGCGACAACTTTAGTTTTTTGTCAGGGCAGGAAGAGGTTGGCTCTGAGGACGACGGGTGTGATAACACACAGGGTGATGATGATGAGGTTGGAGATCCCACTTACTGTCAACCCACAGTCAGCCAAGAGATGAGGTCAGCAGAGGAGGTGGAGGAAGATGCTAGTGACGACGAGGTCAGGTTGCGCCTTCCTGGACAGAGACGTAGTACTGGAAGCACGTCAACAACTGCATCCTCAAACACAACTCTGCCTCTCACCACAAGTCGTGGTGGCTCTTCAGGTCGCATGGGTGCTAAGCCTTGCATAGCCTGGGCATTTTTTCAGATCGATAAAGATGACCCAACTCGTGTTATCTGTAACATTTGTCAGCAAAAGCTAAGTAGAGGCCAAAAAATACATAGTTTGAGTACTTCATGCATGAACCGGCACGTGGACATGAAGCATAAGTTGCAGTGGGAAGCTCAGTGTGCTACAATGTGGCCTAGCCGGCCGGGCCAACCACCGTCTGCCATATCTTGTGCATCCGCGGCCTCTTCATCCTCTGTGACTGGGGGGACAGCAGTCACACCTGTTTTGGGGCGCAGACCTGCCACCTCTTTACCCGCAACAGCCAGCGTGATTGGCAGGTCATCATTTTCTTTGGAGGTGGTAACACCAGCTGGTGTTGAGCGCTGTCCGACATCGATAGCACCACCTTTGGATCAAGGCAACCTAACATGTCCGCCTGCATCTTCCTCACAGACCGGCAGTTTGCCGGGGACACCCTTATCAACCCCGTCTAAGCACAATAGCCAGCCCTCGGTCCCTCAGATGTGAACAAGTAAAAGACCATTTCCTCCTAGCCATGAGAAAGCTAAGAGGTTGAATTTCACCATCTGCAAGCTCTTGGCTACAGAAATGCTGCCTTTCCGCCTGGTGGACACAGAGGATTTTCGAGACCTTATGTCCGTCGCAGTGCCCCAGTACCAGATTCCCAGTCGGCACTACTTCTCAAAGAAAGGTGTGCCTGCGCTCCACCAGCATGTCGCACATAACATCACCACTTCTTTGAGAAACTCTGTGTGTGACAGGGTGCATTTCACCACAGACACTTGGACGAGTAGGCATGGACAGGGGCGTTACATGTCGCTGACTGGGCACTGGGTAACTATGGTGACAGCAGGACAAGGGGCTGCTGTCCAAGTCTTGCCGTCCCCACGAGTTGTGCGTCAATCCTCTTTATGTCAAAGTTCCTCCACTGCTTCTGCCTCCTCAACCTCCTCTCGGTCTTCCACCTGCACCCAAAGCCTGTCTGGTCATGCCACAAGCTTTCTAACTGCGCAGAAGGGATCCTGCACACCTCCTTACTATGCTGGCAGTAGGGCTCAACATCATCAGGCGGTTTTTACATTGAAATGTCTGGGAAATGTGAGTCACACAGCTGAGGAGTTGTGGTCAGCTCTGGAGAACCAATTTCATGAATGGATGTCTCCACTGGACCTGAAACCAGGGAAGGCCGTGTGCGACAATGCTGCAAACCTGGGTGCGGCCCTTCGCCGGGGCAATGTCTCACACGTGCCTTGTATGGCTCACGTGTTGAACCTGGTTGTCCAGCAATTTGTAGCCCACTATCCCAGACTAGATGGCCTTCTGCAGAGGGCACGGTCGCTGTGTGCTCACTTCCGCCGTTCGCATCCCGCAGCTCAGCGACTTACATCTCTACAGAAGTCGTTGGGCCTGCCACTTCACCGGCTAAAATGCGATGTGCCTACCCGGTGGAATTCAACTCTGCACATGTTGCAGCGACTGTGGCAGCACCGACAAGCCCTGGTGCAATACGTTCTGACGTATAGCCTGGGCCAACGAGATTCAGAGGTGGGGCAAATCACGCTGGAGGAGTGGTCTCAGATCAGGGACCTATGCACCCTTCTGCACAGTTTTGAAATGGCGACGAAGATGTTTAGTGCTGACGATGCCATTATCAGCATGACTATTCCGGTGATTTACATGCTGGAGCACATGTTAACCAGAATTCGGAGTCAGGTGGTGGCACAAGAGGAGGTGGAGGAAGTAGAGGAGGAGGAGTTGTATGCGGAAGGGCTAACATCTGCAAGGTCCAGACGGTCGGCAGCACCAAGGCGGCAGGCATGTGAGGGTGGGGGAGATGGTTTTACCAGGGCGCATGGTAGCAGCCAAACTAGTGAGGAAGGTGCAGGAGCCCAGGAAGAAGTGGAGGACGAACTGATGGAAGACTCATCAGATGAGGGAGACCTTGATCACATTTCTGTTGTGCGAGGTTGGGGGGAGAGGACAGAGGAAGGAAGCATGATTGTTACCTCGCCACCAACACAACAGGGACTTGGTGCTCCTGGATGCGCAACACACATGAGTGCCTTCTTGCTGCACTACCTGCAACATGACCCTCGAATTGTGAGAATTAGAAATAATCCTGACTACTGGGTTGCCACACTGTTAGATCCCCGGTACAAAAGTAAATTTGCAGAAATTATTCCTGCCATAGAAAGGGATGCACGCATGCAGGAGTATCAGCAGAGACTGTTGCAGAATCTTACATGTGCTTTTCCACAAAATACCAGTGGTGCACGTAGTGAATCTCACAGTTCCAACTTGCCAACCGTGGGACCGTCAAGTGTTCAGCACTCAAACCGTAACAGAACCACAGTATCTGCTGGTAACATCAATTTTGCGGAATCATTTCACCACTTTTTTAGCCCATCCTTTGCAAGGCCACAGGAGACAAGAAGTCTGACACATAGTCAACGCCTAGAGACGATGGTACAGGAGTATCTCCAAGTAAACATTGAAGCCACGACTGTGTCACTGGACCCTTGCTCTTTTTGGGCTTCCAATCTGGATAAATGGCCGGAGCTAGCCACTTACGCCTTGGAGATCTTGTCATGCCCCGCAGCCAGCGTTCTGTCTGAACGTGTGTTCAGCGCTGCTGGTGGTGTGCTGACAGATAAGTGAACGCGGCTCTCCACTGATAATGTAGACAGACTCACGTTCATAAAGATGAACAAATCATGGATCCGAAACGACTTTTCTACCCCTGTGTCATCCTGGGGAGAGTAAAAGCTTGATGATTGGTTAAAATCACCCTACCAACTGTTTTAAGCTTTCAAATTACTAATCATGTTTATCTGTATCTTGACTGGAAAATAATTTGGGCTTTGTAGCAGTGTGCAGCACTGATCCTATTAGGCCATCTATACTAAAGCTTCACCAGATTTAAAATTAAAAATAATTTTTAGCTGCATCTCGCCCGGAAAATAATTTTGGGGCTCCGAGATGCGCAAGGCACATAAGTGCCTTCTTGCTGCACTACCTGCAGCATGACCCTCATATTGTCAGAATTCGAAGTAATCATGACTACTGGGTTGCCACACTCTTAGATCCCCCAAACTTTTCGATCAACCTTTTCATTTTAATAAAGACCAAAAAAATGGTCATTTTTGAAATTATAAGCATTAGCAGGTTGTTAGAAACTGAAATCAAACAGTTTTCAACTCAAAACTTTATTCTAGGTGATGTTACATTTTCACATAGGACCCCTTGTTCGAAAGGAGCTTCTGAACTCTCTCGTCCATTGAATTTGTCAGGTTTTGGATGGTTTCTGCTTCAATTGTTTTGCATGAGGACAGAATACCCTCCCAGAGCTGTTGCTTAGATGTGAACTGCCTCCCGCCATCATAGACACTCCTTTTAATGATGCTCCAAAGGTTCTGAATGGGGTAGAGGTCAGGGGAGCATGGGGGTCACACCATAAGTTTGTCCCCTTTTATGCCCATATCAGCCAGAGATGCAGATGTTTTATGTGCAGCATGAGATGGTGCATTATCATGCAGAAAAATGATCTTGCTGTGAAATACACGGTTCTTCTTCTTGAACCATGGCAGGAAGTGCTGTTTGAGAAAATCCACATACATTATGGAGTTCATCTTTAGCGCCTTCAGGGATCCTAAAGGGGCCGACAATCTCTCTCCCCATGATTCCAGCCCAAAACATTACTCCACCTCCTCCTTGTTGGCGCTGTAGCCGTGTTTGCGTGGGGTGTCCATCAACCAGCCATCCTCCACTCCATCCATCTGGACCATCGAGCGCTGCACGGCACTCATCCGTGAACAAAACAGTTTTGAAATCAGTCTTCATGTAATGTTTGGCCCACTGGAGCCGTTTCTGCTTGTGTGAAGTGGATAGAGGAGGTCGACAGGATGGCGCATGCACAGCTGCAAACCTCTGAAGGACCCTGCGTCTTGTTGTTCGGGGGACGTTGGAGGCACAAGCAGCTTCAAAAACTTGTCTGCTGCTATGACAAGGCTTTTTTGCCGCTGCTCTTTCAACCTGACGTAATTGCCTGTAGGAAAGAGTCCTCAATTTGCCCTTATCAGCACGCACACGTGTGTACTGTGAATCAGCTACATACTTCTTGATTGCCAAGACACTTCATCCTGATCATCGCACAATGTTGATTGTAGTCATGCCTTGACCTAAACACTCCACAATTTGTTGCTTCTCAGCAGCCGACACATCCTTTTTCTTTCCCATTTTGGCAGAAAATGTAGGCTGCTTAATAATGTGAGAGAGCCTTCTTAAGTAGTCTTGCCTTTCATTGGACACACCTGCCAAACTAATTAGCACAGGTGTCTGCAATTGCTTACAGTGATATAAAGAGCCCTGACACACATCACCATCAATGAGTTTAACTGACAAACAAACAAATTCTTCCCTTATCACTCCTAAACACTTTTTGCATAATAATTTGGAACGCAGTGTACATGTGCTTTTCCACAAAACACCAGTGGTTCACGTAGTGAATCTTACAGTTCTAACTTGCCAACCGTGGTCTGTATGGAGTTGTTCAATAAAGGGCCCAAAATTAAGATAACATAGATGGGAGAGGTCTCTATGAATAGGAATTCCTAAGTATTTGATACCCTGTGAGGGCCAGGCAAAGGGAAAGTTGGACTGGATGGAATCCTATATGGATTTGGGGAGGGAGACATCGAGGGCCTCAGACTTCGCTGCATTGATTTTAAAATTTTACCATGTAACAAAGTGATCTATTTCAGCCATAACAGCATGGATGGATATATGTGATTGAGTGATATATACTAGGACATCATCAGCAAATAGAGAGCACTTGTACTCGGTGCCTCCCACCTCAATCCACCTAATATTGGGGTTATGGCGAATTGATGAGAGCAGGTGCTCCGTCACTAGGATGTATAAGAGAGGGGACAGAGGACATCACTGCCTTGTCCCATTGGTGATTGTGAAAGGTGATGAAAATGTTCTGACGCACCCCCTGGGCCTTGGGACACCCGGAGCCGGACCCTTTTTGGTGGATGCTGGTGGTTGTAGTCTTCGTGGCGGCGACCCGGTTTCGTGGCTCAGGGCGGTCAAACCAGTGGCGGAACTATTTATGTGGTTTTGATGTTTAAATGTCCGACTACGCCACCCGTGGATTGCGGTCAGAGTGAACCGCCGCTACAGGGCAGACCGCTGAGGCTGGTGTTGTGGGTGCAGCAGAGCGTAGCATAACTCCCCACGGGAGGAGTATAGCCTCAGGGCAGTGTATGCGGAGGATGGGGGTGATGGTGCAGGGCAGCAGCAGTAACGACACGGAGTCAGTGATGCAGTTCAGGGCCTTTACTCACAGTTCTTATTATCCAGACCACGTCTGCAGGTAACGGCTGCCCACGTCGTACTGTGCTCACCAGGTGAGGGGCTCAGACAACTCCCAGATAACTTTGGAGCACTTCACAGGACCCCCTTTGTGTGTCCTTTGTCTGGCCTTTCTTACCAACACTTCTGTCCGGCTGCCTCGGGCCTCCTCTTGGTAAACTTGGCTTCCCTGACCCTATGTGGTGCCTTCCTAGCGGGTGTAGCGAGGGGCTGCGCCACATAAAATGTCAGAGCCTCCGGTTTCTAGCTGAGGGTCGTTTCCTGCCTCCACTAGTTCGGGGACCGGTCTCCCCCTTTGGCCTGACCCCTCCACGCAGGTGGATTCGGGCGTGCGGTGGCGACTCGCCCGTCCGCACCCCTGGGATCCCTTCATTCCTCGTTCCTGGAGCCTTCTCCGCTCCTCTTCCTTCCTTCTCCCTCTTCCAGGCCTGGGCCTCTGTTACTAGGCCCGCCTCCGGAGCAGAGCTCATGCAGAGCCCCTGCTCCCTGCCACTTCTGCTCAGACTTCTCTGCACTGAACTAAGATGGTGCCCACCTTTTATACTCCCTTCTCAATGCACTCAGGAACTGCTTCCTCCCTGCTCCTGCACTACAGGGTTCCCCTTCCTCAGTGTTCCCTCCCCCCACTCCAGCCAGGGACAGGGACTGTCGTGCCCATCTCAGGGGCATATTGGTCGCCCTGCCCCACGGCAATGTGGTGTAATGCATGCAGGTGTCGGGTCCTGATCCACACTCCATCCTTACCTGATAGTGAGATATCACACCTCTGGGTGAGGTGCAATACGTCTGTAGCAACCGAGCCCTCAGTGTGCTACAGTTCCATTTATCTTCAGCCTAGGTGACGTATTGCGATACAGGGCCGTGATTTTGGCTATAAAAGGGTCCCCTAGACCCCTACCCCAAGCTTTTTAAGAGAATCATATATGGCGTGCCAGGAGACTCTATGGAATGCTTTCTCAGCATCCAACGAGAATATCTAATTACAAATTTTTAACTGCATCTAGCCCAGGAAATACTTTGTGCCTAGTAGCAGTGTCTGCTAGTCAGCGGATTATCCCGGCTGTTAAGCAAGCTGCACCACCTGTAGTTTAGACACTTAATTTTTTCAAAGGAAATGCTTCGGGACCATGGGATACTTAGTGAAGAGCATCAGGAGGCACCCCAAGGCATAGGGGCTGGGACTGGCAGTAGGATGCCTTGCGGTGGACAGCCGAGCTCGATCCTTATAAAAGCTTTTTAACTGCAGCAGCTTTAGTGGACGCTACTGGAGCTGGAATTACCGCGGCTGCTGGCATGAGACTTGCCCTCCAATAGATCCTTGTAAATGGATTTAAAGTGTATTCATTCAAATTAGAGAGACAATTTAAATTAAAAAGCTTAGAGCTGCCTCCACCACAGGGGGGCTCGCTCGACCCACCAGCGGACAGGCACCAGTATTGGGAGAGGGGGGCTGGCCGTCAGGGTTCACCGCGGCTCTGGCACAAACCCGGCGACACGGAGGTGGCACGGGCAGGAGCGGACTGGCCGTGTCGGCTTCTCACTTTTTGGATTTTAGAAGGGCATGACATGCCTATATCTGTGTCTCCCCCTCCTTTTACTCCTCTACCTCTTTTATTTTTGCATGACTATATGTACTTGTCACTTTTCCATGTGTTAGTTATGTCTTCTGAGCAGTTTGTCAGCTTTTGGACACCTTTGAAGGTGTTTTCTATGTGTTTCTATGTGTTTTTGTTTGCCTGCCATTGGTTTTAACGGTGTTCGAAGGTGTTCGACGAACAGTTCGACGAACAGTTCGGCGAACACACGGGTGTTCGATGAACCGAACCGAACTCGAACACTACGGGGGTGGCTCAACACTAGTTACAGATAACACGAGTTGGGTCATCCTAATCGATCTGAAAAAATGCCCAGGCTATGCAAGGCTTAGAACCCATGCGACCTGAAGAGCCACCACGACTTGTGGTCAGAGGCAGAGTTGTGTTTGAGGATGCAGTTGTTGACGTGCTTCCAGTACTACGTCTCTGTCCAGGAAGGCGCAACCTGACCTCTTCGTCACTAGCATCCTCCTCCACCTCCTCTGCTGACCTCATCTCTTGGCTGACTGTGGGTTGACAGTAAGTGAGATCTCCAACCTCGTCATCATCACCCTACGTGTTCTCACACCCATCGTCCTCAGAGCCAACCTGTTCCTGCCCTGACAAAAAACTCAAGTTGTGGCTATAATCAGGTATTTGAGTCTCATCATTGTCTTCATCAATGTCTCCACCAACAGGAGTTACAGTTTGGGAATGAGGGTCTACATTATGCTCAGAACCTTCTTCATCTGGTCCTGAATCCGACTCATAAAGATTCTGGGCATCAGTGCAGATCATTTCCTCGTCTGGATTCACAGAAGCTCTGGAGCCGACCTCTGATTCCCAGGCTATAGTATGAGTAAACAGCTCTGCAGACTCCACCATCTGTTCTACCCCATACTCAGACGGGCAGCTGGAGACTTGGGAGCTGTGAGGAAGCAAGTGCGATTGGGGTGACACCTCTGAGGACTGGAGTATTTGTGATGTTGAAGTTGAAGTGGAGGAGAGCCCACTTAAAGGAGCACTTGATATCCGTTGAAGCATCTGCTGTTTTTGTGCCTCATCTGGAATTTGTAGCGATGGGCGTGGCCGTAAGAAAGGGATCATATCACATTTTCCACTAAAAGAAGTAGACATCTTAGTTTGGCTGGAAGATGGTCTTTCTTCTGCAGATATTACTGTTGCTTTAAGACCTACCCCACGGACACAACCTTTTTTTCCCTTCCCAAAACGCCTATTCCCCTTTCCACCAGCAGCAGGCCTTTTGCCACTCATTTTGGTGGTTAACTATTTGACAACTCTGGAGTTGTTTGCACAAAAAACGATGGATGGAAACCGAGCAGAGCTGAGTGGCCAAATTGTGGTGTTAGCCCAAAAGGTTTGGCTGGGTTAGAAGCAGTAAAACAATTTTATTAGATACACAGGTGGTGGAGCTTGGTATAGATGGCCTAATAGAATGAGTACCAAACACTGCTACAGGCCCAAAATTATTTTCCAGGCAAGATGCAGCTAAAAATTATTAGTAATTTGAAAGCTGGTGGAGCTTAGTATAGATGGCCTAATAGAATGAGTACCACACATTGCTACAGGCCCAAAATTATTTTCCAGGCAAGATGCAGCTAAAAATTATTATTAATTTGAAAGCTGGTGGAGCTTAGTACAGATGGCCTAATAGAATGAGCACCACACACTGCTACTATGCCCAAAATTATTTTCCAGGCAAGATGCAGCTAAAAATTATTAGTAATTTGAAAGCTGGTGGAGCTTAGCATAGATGGCCTAATAGAATGAGTACCACACACTGCTACAGGCCCAAAATTATTTACCAGGCAAAATGCAGCTAAAAATCATTAGTAATTTGAAAGCTGGTGGAGCTTAGTATAGATGGCCTAATAGAATGAGTACCACAAACTGCTACTATGCCCAAAAATATTTTCCAGGCAAGATGCAGCTAAAAATTATTAGTAATTTGAAAGCTGGTGGAGCTTAGTATAGATGGCCTAATAGAATGAGTACCACACACTGCTACAGGCCCAAAATTATTTTCCAGGCAAGATGCAGCTAAAAATTATTAGTAATTTGAAAGCTGGTGGAGCTTAGTATAGATGGCCTAATAGAATGAGTACCAAACACTGCTACAGGCCCAAAATTATTTTTCAGGAAAGATGCAGCTACAAATTATTAGTAATTTGAAAGCTGGTGGAGATTAGTATGGATGGCGAAATAGAATGAGTACCACACATTGCTACTATGCCCAAAATTATTTTCCAGGCAAGATGCAGCTAAAAATTATTAGTAATTTGAAAGCTGGTGGAGCTTAGCAAAGATGGCCTAATAGAATGAGTACCACACACTGCTACAGGCCCAAAATTATTTTCCAGGCAAGATAGAGCTAAAAATTATTATTACTTTGAAAGCTGGTGGAGCTTAGTATAGATGGCCTAATAGAATTGGTACCACACACTGCTACAGGTCCAAAATTATTTTCCAGGCAAGATGCAGCTAAAAATTATTAGTAATTTGAAAGCTGGTGGAGCTTAGTATAGATGGCCTAATAGAATGAGTGCCACGCACTGCTACAGGCCCAAAATTATGTTCCAGGCAAGATGCAGCTAAAATTTATTAGTAATTTGAAAGCTGGTGGAGCTTATTATAGATAGCCTAATAGAATGAGTACCACACACTGCTACAGGACCAAAATTATTTTCCAGGCAAGATGCAGCTAAAAATGATTAGTAATTTGAAAGCTGGTGGAGCTTAGTATAGATGGCCTAATAGAATGAGTACCACATACTGATACAGGCCCAAAAATTATTTTCCAGGCAAGATGCAGCTAAAAATTATTAGTAATTTGAAAGCTGGTGGAGCTTAGCATAGATGGCCTAATAGAATGAGTACCACACACTTCTACAGGCCCAAAATTATTTTCCAGGCAAAATGCAGCTAAAAATTATTAGTAATTTGAAAGCTGTTGGAGCTTAGTATAGATGGCCTAATAGAATGAGTACCACACACTGCTACTATGCCCAAAATTATTTTCCAGGCAAGATGCAGCTAAAAATTATTAGTAATTTGAAAGCTGGTGGAGCTTAGTATAGATGGCCTAATAGAATGAGTACCACACACTGCTACAGGCCCAAAATTATTTTCCAGGAAAAATGAAGCTAAAAAGTATTAGTAATTTGAAAGCTGGTGGAGCTTAGTATAGATGGCCTAATAGAATGAGTATCAAACACTGCTACAGGCCCAAAATTATTTTCAAGGAAAGATGCAGCTAAAAATTATTAGTAATTTGAAATCTGGTGGAGATTAGTATAGATGGCCTAATAGAATGAGTACCACACACTGCTACAGACCCAAAATTATTTTCCTGGCATGATGCAGCTAAAAATTATTAGTAATTTGAAAGCTGGTGGAGCTTAGTATAGATGGCCTAATAGAATGAGTACCACACACTGCTACAGGCCCAAAATTATTTTCCAGGCAAGATGCAGCTAAAAGTTATTAGTAATTTGAAAGCTGGTGGAGCTTAGTATAGATGGCCTAATAGAATGAGTACCACACACTGTTACAGGACCAAAATTATTTTCCAGGCAAGATGCAGCTAAAAATTATTAGTAATTTGAAAGCTGGTGAAGCTTAGTATAGATGGCCTACTAGAATGAGTACCACACACTGCTGCAGACCCAAAATTATTTTCCAGGCAAGATGCAGCTAAAATTTATTAGTAATTTGAAAGCTGGTGGAGCTTAGTATAGATGGCCTAATAGAATGAGTACCACACACTGCTATTATGCCCAAAAGGTTTTACTTGGCTAGGCGCAGTAAAAAATGTGTATTACATACACAGGTGGTGTAGCTTGCAACACAGATAGCCTACTCCACTGACTAGCAAACACTGCTAATATGCCCAAAAGGTTTCACTTGGCTAGGTGCAGTAAAAAATTTGTATTACGTACACAGGTGGTGTAGCTTGCAACACAGGTAGGCTACTCCACTGACTAACACACACTGCTAATATGCCCAAAAGGTTTTACTTGGCTAGGTGCAGTAAAAAATTTGTATTACATACACAGGTGGTGTAGCTTGCAACACAGATAGGCTACTCCACTGACTAACACACACTACTAATATGCCCAAAAGGTTTTACTTGGCTAGGTGCAGTAAAAAATTTGTATTACATACACAGGTGGTGTAGCTTGCAACACAGATAGGCTACTCCACTGACTAACACACACTACTAATATGCCCAAAAGGTTTTACTTGGCTAGGTGCAGTAAAAAATTTGTATTACATACACAGGTGGTGTAGCTTACAACACAGATAGGCTACTCCACTGACTAACACACACTGCTAATATGCCCAAAAGGTTTTACTTGGCTAGGTGAAGTAAAAAATTTGTATTACATACACAGGGGGTGTAGCTTGCAACACAGATAGGCTACTCCACTGACTAACACACACTGCTAATATGCCCAAAAGGTTTTACTTGGCTAGGTGCAGTAAAAATGTGTATTACATACACAGGTGGTGTAGCTTGCAACACAGATAGGCTACTCCACTGACTAACACACACTGCAAAAGGCTCAAAAGGATTTTCTTAGCTAGATTTAGCCAAATGCTGTGAAAAACACTTGCACAGCACTAAAACAGACCTGCCTGGCAAAAAGTGATAGGAACTGATGTGACCTAGCCCTCAAAAGGGCTGCAATTACAACTAGTCACTACTCCCATCCTATCTGTCTATTTAAGAGCACAGACCTGCCTGCTAAAAGTGGTAGGAAATGCTGTAACCTAGCCCTCAAAAGGGCTGCAATTAGAACTAGTCCCTACTCCCAAGCTATCTGTCTATTTCAGATAAAATTCGCTTGCAATTCACACAGTTATACTGTATAGCGCGCACACAGCAGCAGCGGTGCCGTCTAACACGCAGCTGCAGCAGTGAGAAAATGGTGGCGATGGGGAAAATGGCTGCGTCTTATAGGGCAAGGACATGTGACATACACTGCCAATGACACATGCCCTTGCTTGTGTGAAAAAAAGCAGTTTGCTCCGTGTGTGTGCTGCTGATAGGCTGACAGATTGCACCTCCCCACTGTAAATGCGGGAAAAAGAAAAAAAAATGGAGATCTTCATTATTTCTGCAGAGATCCATCCCATGCCCCTCCCCCCGCCCCGCTGTACACTCAAACTGTGTATTAACATTGATTATCAGTATTACTGTGAAAAAATCCAGTTCCGATTTTGGTGCGCGAACAGTTATCGAACACAACCTCTAACAGCCGGATTTTTTTTAAATGGTTCGGGTTCGTCGAACGGCTCGAACACCGCCCAAAACAGCTCGAATTTGAGATTGGTGAACAGTTCGATTCGAACACCGCTCATCTCTAGTTATCACAAACTACGGTTTGGTCACTTTGCAGGACTTTTCAGATTAAAATTTGGCTTTTGGAATGCAGATTTTGCTACAACAGTTTGTGGGCAACATTTGCAGAGTCTCTAATGTGTCAGAACAGCAAATCCCCAAAACTGACCCCCATTTTTAGAGATTATAACCCTTGAAAAATTAATCTATGACAGCGGTTACTATTGCAGCCCCAGAGGTGTTTTCACTCTGCAACATCAATTTCTGGAAAATTGCAAATATGCCAGCATAGTGCCATACATTGTGTCCAGTTTGTGCTACTGGAGACACGCAACCCATAAATTGCTACGTAGCTTTTCCTCACTACAGCAATGTCAAACAAGTGGATGCTAACTCCAGTTTAGGCACATTGTTCGGCTCAAAAGAGAAGGGGCCATTTGCATTTTTCAGACACAGAATGAACAAAGAACAGCGATCCAGTTACTGATTTTTTTTAGTACGTTCACTGTACAATAAAAATGATAAGACAGCATTGTTTTTCTGGTCAGTCTGATTACAATAATACAATTTATATATTTTTTTTAAAACTTTGTTACTTTTGCACACTAAAAGCAATATTTTTACAAAAATTGATTTGTTTTTGCATCATCGTATTCTGACAGTTGTAACTTTTTTTTTAAATTTGTTTGCTGATATAGTCAAGGGAGGGCTTGTTTTTGCGGGACAGCTCAACATTTTAATTGATTCTATATTTTTTCATACAACGTTTTTTATTGTTTTTTATCCCATTTTTATGTTTGTGTTTTTCTCCGGTGTTCACCATACGAAATAAATAGTATGACAGTTTTATTGTTTAGGTTGTTCCAGAAAAGGCGATACCAATTGCGTGTACTTTTCCTGTTTATTTTTGTTTTTACACAAAACTTTCATGTGTAGTGGTGAAACAGCTTGTTTGACCCTACTGATGGCAAGGTCTAACAGGCCTCCAAAACCCTGAAGTAATTACATTGCAGGGTCCTGATAAGGTTAAAAAGAGAGACCTCTTCCTCTTTAAACTATCTGGATACTGCTGTCGTGATTGACAGTGACATCTAAGGGGTTAGTCGGCCCCAATCAATTCTATAACTGATCTGTGTCGATGCCAGAGTGTCAGATGTCATATTCAACTGATGGTATATTTGAGGAGAAGCCTCCTTGAAACAAAAAAATACATACTGTAAAAGAATGCTAGTTTTAAATTGTTATCTTGAAACCTTATTGTTGTTCTGTAAAATAGTCAGATATTGATATATGCTGCAAGTCCTCTAGTGTGTGGGCCCATCATCACATTATCACCACTCTAATAATAAAACACATTACCATTGTCATTGCTTGATCTCTGGATCTTCCATTGTATTGTAAATTCATTTTCTTGTTCTACCTACTGTGGCTCTGCTATCTGCATAGATTAATACTGTAATGTTATCTGGTTTTAATATGGCTTTCTCAAGAGGCCTCATTGGATGCGAGGAATATTTTCTTATTTGTTTTCCATATGAATGTCTATAATTACGTTAGCTTTTATCAGCTTTTCATTGTAAAGAACATGTTACCTAAAGCTTTCAGTTTTCAAGTTATTGTATGTAATTTTCCCAAGCTTTAATGTAAAAATTGCTCTGTTAAATGTAGGAAATCCAACCTAATGTATGACATTCTTTTTCTAGGATTATCATGGCTCATATCTGTTCTCTTAAATTAAAATATATTTCATAAGTGCTACAACTTTATTGTGGAACTAAGGAGAAAATATTACTTTAAAAAATTCCATATGCAACATTGTTTATCTGTTTGTGCTGGTTGCCTATTCCCAGATCTCCCATAGAAATGAATACAGAGAACCAAACATGTGCAACCACCACAGTGGAAAGGGATAGGGCAACATTCTTGAGACAGAAGCCGGTCCAAGAGGTTCAGCACACATCTATGATAAATGGCAAAAATGGAAGTTGGCACGTTTAGGCGGGATTCCAAAATGTTTTTTTATTAATACCAATGCATTTCTGCGCCTGACCAGCGCTTTTAACAAGGTCTAAAAGCCATTTGAGCAGGGTACAACAACTGGAGGCTTTAAATAGGAGAAAATGGTTCCAAAAAGCATAAGGAATGCCCCTAAAGGGACGGGGGAGAAAGTAAAGGAAGAAAAAAAAGATGCTGACACAGAAAGGGTGGCGTGGCTAATAAAGTAGGGAAAAAAAGGGGAAGGAGAGGGGTGCAGGCAAGAAAGTTGAAACTTAATCGGGCTGATTGATATGTAAGATATAGCGAAAAGTGATAGAAAGATATAATTATTAAGAATTTTGAAGGGATATAAATATAAAGAGTAATTAAAAAAAGGTGGAATGGATTTAACCAAAGTCAGGAAATTCATGGCTGTGGCTGTATGAGAATCCAGTGTGAAGTGGAGAAGAGAAATGGAAAAAAAAGGAAAGGGAGAGAGATTCTAAATGGTTTGTGCAGTATTAAGCAATCACTCTTAGTGTCTAAAGGAGTGGAAAGGAGTATCGAAAAAAAACTACAATGAGAACCGTGACAGTAGAAGATGGGTCAAGATCAATGTAGAAGATCAGCAAAAAGTGTGGGGGGGTGGAGAGATACATTACGCTTTAAGGGAGTAGCAATGTATAGAGAATAAATACTCATTCCTTACCTTGTCTTTTAAATTAACGGAAACACTCATTCTTCATTTTTCACCACTTTTTTAAATGCTAGATCCCTCACAAACCCCTGGCACAGGATTAACACATTTTCTCTATACACTGCTAATCCCTTAGAGTATAATTTCTCTCTTTTTTTTCCTTTACTTCTTCCCCTTACCCTTTAGGCCTCCTGCTGTTGTACCTTTCTCACTTAGTTTTTATACCTTGAGAAAGGTGTCGGTCCAACATAGAAATGCATTGGTATTAATAAAAAACATTTTGGAATCCCAGGGCTTTTCATATCTGCAGCGCAGCCCGACTAAATATGTCATCTTCCATTTTTGCCTTCATACCTCTGGAAGAAGTTTTTTCTCCAGCCACTGGGCAGCAGCGACTTTCCACACTTTTATAGGCATTGAGCCTGCAAACAACACCTTTAAGTGAGTGCTACCATCGATTACACCTATCCCTTACCAGGCGGTATTACCCGATTTTGAGTGCACTTCTGTCCCTTTCGAGAGCTTCTCTACATCTATGATAAATGTCTCGCATATATATTCAACTTTAGGGCACAAAGTTATCCAATGCCCTTTTTGTACAAAGGCAACTGTCCTCTTAACCCTGCTGTATTGTTCTGGTCTATTTGACCCAAAAATTTTTTTGTGAAGCTGCAGATTATTTATTATGAGGATCTGCAAATCGTGATTAGGCAAATTTGTTTATGGGTAGGTATTGTTATTATGAGTGTTGCTGTTTTTTTTAACTCTTTCTGTATGAAATAATAATTGTTACATATGTACTGTTTGAGTCAATATGACCCAATAGTGTTTTATACAGATCTCCTGACATATTTTCAATCACATAAACCATTTATAATATCATTGTGGATTATTTATTGCATCTAATATTGTTTATCGATTTCTCCAGTTCCTGCGCTCGATACATTTGCAAGTTACTGCAGATGGATGGACTTTGAGTACATGTCTGTTTCCCTGTAGTATATAAGCTCTTATTCTTGCTACATTGGTTAGAGCTCATTGCGATTTTATTATTCATAAAATCATAGAATGTTAGAGTTGGAGGGGACCTCCAGGGTCATCTGGTCCAACCCCCAGCTCAATGCAGGATTCACTAAACCAGACAGATGTCTGTCCAGCCTGTGTTTGAAGACTTCCATTGACGTTATTGTTAATATTATTGTTGTTTATTTATATAGTACTATTTCATTCCACAATGCTGATAGTTGTTAGTGTCCATTATTTTGAAAGTTGGATAAAAATGTGCCAAAGATGTCCATTGAGTGAAGCTGAATTGTAAAAGCTTGTCAACGCCTCAGATTCTGAAGATATCCAACTAAGAGAAAGTGTCTGAAGATGAGGACTACATAAGTGGCGGGGAAAGTTATTACAAGAATTTTCATTCTGAAGTTGAATCTGATGAGGCATCATAACCAGATAACTAGTCCGATGAAAGCAATTCAGTCTGAGAACAAAAATTGCAGCCTTCTTCCCAGGAAGGAAAATTGTACTGAGCTGACATCAGATAATTCTCCAATAACTAGCCACTATTAGAGAAGTTTATGATAAATCGATAGAGATTCTTCTAAGATTATACAATACTGGTGAAAATGTCACTGTGGATGAACAACTTGTGACATATCGAGGTAAAAAGGTGTCCATTCAAACAATATATACCGAGTAAGCCAGAAAAGTACGGCATCAAGATATGGACACTTTGTGACAGCAGCAGTTCATACGCTCTAAAGACTCAGGTATATACAGGAAAAAAGCCTTGAGAAAAACCTGAAAAGTATCAGGGTATGCGAATCGTTTCTGATTTAACGTATAGACTAAGAGGACAAAATGTGACATGTGACAACTTTTTTACATCGCACTAACTGGGGCAGCTGCTGCTAATATGAAAATTTACAATGCTGGGCACTGTAAGAAAAAGCAAGCCTGAACTGCTGCAAGTTATCCTTGGTAAAAGAGATGTTGTACTTTACTGGAGATACGACAGTGGTTTCTTACATTCCTAAAAACAAACAGGTCATTCTTATGAGCATGATGCACCATGAACATGCAGTAAGTCGAGATGACAAAAAGCAGCAGATGATATTAGATTACAGTCCCACAAACAAATGCAAAACCAATCGATGGCAAATGGTTTTATTTTATAAATTCCTGTTGTATCAGCCTACAATGCATTTGTTTTATGGCGTGAAATAAACCCTGATTGGAACGCCAATAAACTGCATAAATGAAGACTCTTTCTGGAAGAATTAGAAAAGTCACTTGTTATGCCATCTATTTTAGGAAGAAATGTAAAACCCCTAAGTGAAGAAGCAACAGCCATAGTAAACTGTATCCAGCAGCATGCTCAACAACGTGAGCCTACGACCTCAATCAGCTCTGGAAAAAGCCTTAAACGAAAAAGATGCAACATTTGTCCATCTTCTTGTGTTAAAACAAATATTACATGTTTTAGTCGTAGTAAATATTTATGTAAAGCACATGTGAGTTATTTCTGTGCAGAATGTAAGAATACCTGAATATAGCAATAAGTGAACCTGTACAGCCCTTTGCTTTATTTTCTTTAGAAAACTGAAGTTTTGATTTTTAATTTTCATTTGTTTTTGACCAACCATGTTCACATACAGTTAAATAATACAGCTGATATTTAAATAATCCATTTAGAGCAGCTAAATGTCTAAAATAACAGGCTTTAATAGTCCAGGTCATATTGACCTGAACAGTACAAATGTATAGCAAATACGAACAGAACAGCAGGGTTAAATAAGCCCTGCCATGAACTTTTTTTTCACTAAATTTGTGTATATGTGCATGAAGTGTGTTAACGTAATCATTTATCAGTATCCAGCGCCGTTCAGGTCCTTTTCTGAGTGACGTCACTGTTCTTCAGATTATCTAGATCACTCTCTGCACTGTGGGGGAGCTGGAAGTCCCTTTTACAAAGTAATAAAATAACAGAAAAAGTAGAACCAAGAGTGCATAAAGCTATAATAAAATAAAAAAATTAATTGATAACATTTAAAAAAACTAAAATTTGCTGACTCAATGAGAAGTTGCAGTATAGAGACCAGCGTACTGCTGTGAAGGATATGGGCTATAATTTAATTTGTATATGGCACATAGATTATTGGCAAAACACCCACAGGAACACTGAGGAAGCAACATGCACAAAACGAGAGGACATTGGCTGGTGCGCTGCTGGTTTAAAAAATAGGTAATTAATACTTCTATAAATCTATGGTGATTTGTTTACATTGGCACTAAGGCACTTATGCAATTGATATTCCACCTTACTTTGCACTTGCACTTTTTTATTGATATTTAATGTATGGGAGTGAAGGCATTATGAGCTACATTGGTAGACTTAACATAGCCATGCAGGGGAGAATGTGCCTTTACCTTACCAGTGTATGTATTGGATACTAACCTGTTTACAAATGCTTGAGATATGAATACATATAAATATAGGTGATACAAGAGTTTATGTTAATATATGAGATTTCTGTGCATTTGTTATTACAAACAGCTAATATATGTGGGTGTTTTGACAATCTCTGTGCCATATTCAAATTAAATTATAACCCATATTTTTCACAGCAGTATGCTGGCCTTTTTAGGGGGATTTCTCACTGAATCAGCATTTTTTTTATTTTTAACATGTTATCAATACAAATTTTTATCTTATTATAGCTTTATTCCATCTTGGTTCTCCTTTTTTGATGAATTTTTGAGTTGCTATGCTATTTAATTTTCTTCAGATTAAAATTTGGATCTATATAGGATTTATTTTTACAAAGTAAACCTATGGAGCCTCGTTATGACACTCCTTTGGTTTACTGTAAAAAAGCTATTTCCAGGTCACAAAGTGTCTGAAAGAGAGTTTACGTCGCAGAGAATAGGAACAGAGACACGCTGCATATCAGAGAAGACAGCGGTAGGTGAGTACACAATGATGAGCAAAAGGTTAACCATGTTTGGAACATTTGACTTTCAGGCTCCATATCTCACTATCCACTACTGCTTCGAACGTGACACTACCATCATTTTATAGACGATCATCTTGGTTATCTCATACATAAATTTGACTTGTAACTATTTAGCATGTGATTAGTTATGTAGATTCTTGTCATGTCACTGCATTGTTACTGTTTTGCTCCTGGTGATAGAAAAATCTTTTTTTCCTGTATACTACAAAATACAACATGTGTCCCACAAGAAAAGAAAATGGAGCTTTGGTTTAAAGATAAAAAATGTATAAATTTTATTAACACAGAATATCAGACCAAACAAGACACATAATAAAAATACATGTGCAAGAGGGCTAGGAACAATAGCAGCGTGTACTGGCAATACTAGGGGGGGGTGTGGGGATGACAGGGGAATACATGCCAAAATAGTAGTCATACATCAATAAATATAGCTTGTACCCATGTAGCCCCTAGACCCCTCACTGTGACAATAAGACTCCACTAAGTATAGCTCTGCATAGAAACTGTGATTTATGGCCGTATTCAAATTTGCTCAATCACTGATAGGTACCTCAGCCATAAAGATCCAATTGACCGCAGAGAGAAGGGACAACAGCAAATAAAGGGGATAAGCCACTTCCCGACGCGCGTTTCGCTTATTTGCTGTTGTACTGACCTAGGGTAAGCACTGCCTTTTGCCATTCTTCTCCACTGTGTTTTTTTCTATATGCCCCAATGGGGGTCCCTTCTCTCTGCGGTCAATTGGATCTTTATGGCTGAGGTACCTATCAGTGATTGAACAAATTTGAATATGGCCATAAATCACAGTTTCTATGCAGAGCTATACTTAGTGGAGTCTTATTGCCACAGTGAGGGGTCTAGGGGCAACATGGGTACAAGCTATATTTATTGATGTATGACTACTATTTTGGCATGTATTCCCCTGTCATCCCCCCCCCTAGTATTGCCAGTACCCGCTGCTATTGTTCCTAGCCCCGTTGCACATGTCTTTTTATTATGTGTCCTGTTTGGTCTGATATTCTGTGTTAATAAAATTTATACATTTTTTACCTTTAAACCAAAGCTCCATTTTCTTTTCTTGTGGTACATATGTCTTTTGGAGTCTAATACTTGTAACTGCACACAACCAGTGGTCTGTATTGTGTGCTATAGGGCAACATGCCTTTGTTTTTTTTTTGTTGCATTAAAATACAACATGTGTCACATTCCCTAATAGCTCAGTGTGTGATTAGGTTGATTCCCAAGTGAAAGGTCACTGGTTCGAATCGAGGAGCAGCCATGAAGAATATTTCCCAAGAAAAGAGAAACTGCATCATCCAGCTCATCAATAGCGGTCTCTCTCGGACAATACCATTGCCAAACTGCATGATGTGAGTGCTATGACAGTTGGAAGAACACAAAATGAAGTCCATCCATCAATTCAAAAGCCAAGAAGTGGACTTCCAGGCAAAATATCGGAGTCAACAAGTCGGCTTATCACAAGGTCTAGCTGTTCTAGCGTGACAAAAACGGCAGTGGAGTTGGCTCATATGATTCGCAATCGTGAGATCACAGACACATCCATGCAAGTACTGAGCACAAAAAAATCCTATCAAACGACCAAACAATATATGGTCTGTAACCCCTATAATACTAACAACACCAACAGAAAGTTCAGTTAGGGAGAAGAAGGTAAACCAAGCGGGAAAAAGGAATCCCTGTACTATAAGTGATTACCTCTATTATTCTATAGATAATCCCAGACTGACACAAAAGGGGTTTGAAAAAAGTATGTAAATTTTATTGCACAATATTACATTTAATTACACAATAACAATAAAAGGGTAAAAAAGTGGATGGGGAGGAGAGAGGACAGCTAAAGAAAACAGGGTATGACAGAAATACCCCGTTCAGAGACTAGCATCCCCAAAAGGAACTCACAATGTATGCCAGATTAAAATATAGGCTGTCAACTAGATAATATAATTATATAAAGTCCTGGCAAAAAATCATGCCAGGTAATGTCAGGTCTACCAGTAGAGGCGCAACATGGAACATGTATATCCGACTATAATGGATTATAAGTTGAGAGATGGCTAAATGATAAAGTCCATATCATCAGATCCATGAAATTAAATCATTTCCATTACCTTGAGTCATTGTTGGTAGATATTAGGACAGCGTGGAGTGAGGTGCTGGGGATGCCTGGCAGCCTCGACGCGCGTTTCGCCCGGAAATGGCTTCGTCAGGAGGCGTGGCTAGCGTGCAGGAAGGGGACACCTTATGTATGTGATTATGCCAATCAGAGGCATCCGTGTGGCGAGGCCCCGCCCCCCGCGATGACGCGGGCGCGGCACGCCATACGCGGCAAGCAAGGGGATAATCCATCTCCCCCGTTGCCGCGGCGACGCGCCCCGCCCACGACGCCGCCGGAGCGGAGACACGCCACCACCAAAGAAAAAATAAATAAAAATAATGATAAGGTAAGAATGCGTGATGTGAACAAAGACAAATTCCAGTATATCAGATCTCACCGGGAATGCATTCTGCATCAGAAAGAGTCGCTCGCATGGCAGAGTCCAGCCCCCGGCGGCGATGCGGGCAAGACAGACTGTGCAACGCCCACAGGGGGCGTGCCCCCCGTCACCATAGCGACGCGCCCAGCCCGCAGCACCGCCGGACCTGGAAACAATGTATAGAATCGACGTATTGTTATTCTTATAATATTTAGCAGCCAAATTTATCTTTTAGGTTTTTGATATCTTTAATACATTTCCCTATTCATCTTTTTGTCGTGATTGGCTATCTTGCATTATAGGAATACATCTTGAAACTTATATAATGATAATATTATTATCTTAAAGGTTACCTTATTTTTATATAAGATCTCAAATGTAAATTACATGTTTTACATATTGTCATATATATTTTTTGTCTAATAATTCTTTTTATGCTTACCTATATATGTATGACTCATTTTCATTTACATGATTATTTGCTTTTTTGTATGGAGACTTATTGTCCATTCAGTTATCCCCTTTCTTTTTATTGGGATCTTGATTCTATACCCTCTGCTTATGGGAGTGCAGTGCCTTGCGACACAGTGAAACGGCCGTTCCGTGTGTTGACATTGCGCTGCACTTCTCTATATCTTTCTGCTCACTGACATCCGTTCTATATATCCTATATAACCTTATATCTTCTGCCTTCCTCGCTGGCTTGTTTCCAGGTCCGGCGGTGCTGCGGGCTGGGCGCGTCGCTATGGTGACGGGGGGCACGCCCCCTGTGGGCGGTGCACAGTCTGTCTTGCCCGCATCTCCGCCGGGGGCTGGACTCTGCCATGCGAGCGACTCTTTCTGATGCAGAATGCATTCCCGGTGAGATCTGATATACTGGAATTTGTCTTTGTTCACATCACGCATTCTTACCTTATCATTATTTTTATTTATTTTTTCTTTGGTGGTGGCGTGTCTCCGCTCCGGTGGCGTCGTGGGCGGGGCGCGTCGCCGCGGCAATGGGGGAGATGGATTATCCCCTTGCTTGCCGCGTATGGCGTGCCGCGCCCGCGTCATCGCCGGAGGCGGGGCCTCGCCACACGGATGCCTCTGATTGGCATAATCACATACATAAGGTGTCCCCTTCCTGCACACTAGCCACGCCTCCTGACGAAGCCATTTCCGGGCGAAACGCGCGTCGAGGCTGCCAGGCATCCCCAGCACCTCACTCCACGCTGTCCTAATATCTACCAACAATGACTCAAGGTAATGGAAATGATTTAATTTCATGGATCTGATGATATGGACTTTATCATTTAGCCATCTCTCAACTTATAATCCATTATAGTCGGATATACATGTTCCATGTTGCGCCTCTACTGGTAGACCTGACATTACCTGGCATGATTTTTTGCCAGGACTTTATATAATTATATTATCTAGTTGACAGCCTATATTTTAATCTGGCATACATTGTGAGTTCCTTTTGGGGATGCTAGTCTCTGAACGGGGTATTTCTGTCTTACCCTGTTTTCTTTAGCTGTCCTCTCTCCTCCCCATCCACTTTTTTACCCTTTTATTGTTATTGTGTAATTAAATGTAATATTGTGCAATAAAATTTACATACTTTTTTCAAACCCCTTTTGTGTCAGTCTGGGATTATCTATAGAATAATAGAGGTAATCACTTATAGTACAGGGATTCCTTTTTCCCGCTTGGTTTACCTTCTTCTCCCTAACTGAACTTTCTGTTGGTGTTGTTACAGGGGCGGACACAGACTGTAGTGGGCCCCTGTGCAAGAAATTTTTGGGGGCCCCCCCCTGCGCTTCATAAGGCAACAAAGTTATGTAAACATAACCCCCCCATGTGCAGCTCTCACCCCCCCATGTGCAGCTCACCCCCCGGATGCATCTCTCATCCCCCCCCCCGTGCATCTCTCATCCCCCCCCCGTGCATCTCTCACCCCCCCCCCCGTGCATCTCTCACCCCCCCATGTGCATCTCTCACCCCCCCATGTGCATCTCTCACCCCCCCATGTGCATCTCTCATCCCCCCCATGTGCATCTCTCATCCCCCCCATGTGCATCTCTCACCCCCCCCATGTGCATCTCTCACCCCCCCATGTGCATCTCTCATCCCCCCATGTGCATCTCTCATCCCCCCCATGTGCATCTCTCATCCCCCCCATGTGCATCTCTCACCCCCCCATGTGCATCTCTCACCCCCCCATGTGCATCTCTCACCCCCCCCATGTGCATCTCTCATCCCCCCCACTCCTAGTTAATTAATTGTATTTAAGAAAAATAAAACTTGTTATACTTACCCCCATGCGATCCCTGCAGAATCCTGGCGCTCGTCCACGTCGCTGCCACCAGGCTCTCCTGACGTTCGGCCATGTGACGGTGCCACATACATAGCCAACAGCTTTTGTTTTGGCCAAAAGATTTTTAAAGCCGCCACCACGATAAGGTAGACTCTTCTGGCTGGGCCCTACTCTAACCTATTAAAATTTTCTTAAAATATCCAATACTCTTTTTAGATATATTTTTATTTAGTTTTCTTTAAGGGAATGTGTCATATACATTTTTTTTTAAAATGACCAATAATACCACATACAGGGAATACCGCCACACCATCACCAGACCACATATTACCACAACATAGTGACCGAATAATACCACACAGAAGGGAGAAAAACTGCCACACCATGACCAGACCACATATTACCACCACATTACTAATATTACCACCACATTACTAATATTACCATAAGTGTCATTATACACGGGAGCTCTATACATGGTATGTATAATGTAAGTGTCCAGGTAATCTAGTGATCACCAGTGACATTATACACAGGAGCTCTGTATATAGTGTCAGTGTACAGGTAATACAGTGATCACCAGTGACATTATACACAGGAGCTCTGTATATAGTGTACAGGTAATACAGGGATCACCAGTGACATTATACACAGGAGCTCTGTATATAGTGTACAGGTAATACAGGGATCACCAGTGACATTATACACAGGAGCTCCGTATATATTGTCAGTGTACAGGTAATACAGTGATCACCAGTGACATTATACACAGGAGCTCTGTATATAGTGTACAGGTAATACAGGGATCACCAGTGACATTATACACAGGAGCTCTGTATATAGTGTACAGGTAATACAGGGATCACCAGTGACATTATACACAGGAGCTCTGTATATATTGTCAGTGTACAGGTAATACAGTGATCACCAGTGACATTATACACAGGAGCTCTGTATATAGTGTCAGTGTACAGGTAATACAGTGATCACCAGTGACATTATACACAGGAGCTCTGTATATAGTGTACAGGTAATACAGTGATCACCAGTGACATTATACACAGGAGCCCGGTACATAGTATATAGTGTAAGTGTACATGTAATGCACTGACTCACTGGTGACGTCTCTAGGTGAAGTCCTTCAGTTACGCTTTTCTCCTTCATCCAGCACAGACCGCCATCACGTCTTCCAGCCAGGACTCGTCTCTGCATAAAATAACACAGTTATCTAGAGCACATTCCCCAACTTCTACATTACGCAGCTGAATACAGACGTGCATCCACCATCAATATATGGTTAGTTATTATGCAACCTACCATTCCAAATATAAATTGTAATCCACCACGGTGCCCCCATTAACTGTAAATAGGCACTTAATATATAATTTAATTAGAACCTCTACTCTATACTTCCTGCTCCCTGCATTCATTATTTACATGCACCCCCTGCCCCAATTCATTATATCATGTCCGTGCTCTCCCCACCCCATCGTCATTTATCATTTACTCTCCCCCACCCCACATTCATTATGTGCAGCTCATTATCCCCCTACTCCCAATTCCCCCATGTGCAGCTCATTTTCTCCCAATTCCCCCATGTGCAGCTCTCATCCCCCCATGAGCAGCTCTCACCACCCCCCATGTGCACATCTCTCATCCCCCTCCCCCACATGTGCCCCTCTCTCATCCCCCTCCCCCACATGTGCCCCTCTCTCATCCCCCTCCCCCACATGTGCCCCTCTCTCATCCCCCCCATGTGCAGCTCTCACCACCCCCCCATGTGCCCCTCTCTCATCCCCCTCCCCCACATGTGCCCCTCTCTCATCCCCCTCCCCCCCATGTGCCCCTCTCTCATCCCCCCATGTGCATCTCTCATCCCCCCATGTGCATCTCTCATCCCCCCATGTGCATCTCTCATCCCCCCATGTGCATCTCTCATCCCCCCATGTGCATCTCTCATCCCCCCCATGTGCATCTCTCATCCCCCCACATGTGCACATCTCTCATCCCCCTCCCCCACATGTGCACCTCTCTCATCCCCCCCATGTGCATCTCTTATCCCCCTCCCCCATGTGCATCTCTTATCTCCCCCCATGTGCATCTCTTATCCCCCCCCATGTGCATCTCTTATCTCCCCCCCCACATGTGCACCTCTCTCATCCCCCCCACCCCATGTGCATCTTTTATCATCTCCCCCCCACGTGCACCTCTCTCATCCCCCTCCCCCCACATGCACCTCTCTCATCCCCCTCCCCCCACATGTGCACCTCTCTCATCCCCCCCACCCCATGTGCATCTTTTATCATCTCCCCCCCCATGTGCATCTCTTATCACACACACACACACACACACACACACACCTCCCATTCCCCCCACTCCTAGTAAATTGTATTTTGAAAAAAACAAAACTTGTTATACTTACCCCCATGCGATCCCTGCAGAATCCTGGCGCTCGTCCAAATCGCTGACAGCAGGTTCTCCTGACTTCCGGCCATGTGACGGCGCCGTCACATGACCGGAAATCAGGGGAATCATGAAGGAGCTGCCGCAGGAGCGCAGCGCAGCGCTGAGATGTCCCGGACCCGGCGCTTAGCATGGGGCCGGGGGCCCCATGAGGAGAGAGACTAACAAGAGGGGTCCCCCAACGGGGCTCCAAAGGGGCCCCTACCGGCTGGGCCCCACACTGGAGTCAGGGCAGACATGCCCTGATGGCGGCCCTGCTGGAGGCTGGAGGGGCCCCCTCTCCCTCGGGGCCCCCGTTCAATGAACCGGCTGCACGGGCGGTAGTTCCGCCCCTGTGTTGTTAGTATTATAGGGGTTACAGACCATATATTGTTTGGTCGTTTGATAGGATTTTTATGTCTTAACTGTATTATTGATTACAGACTCCTTAATAGGATACATGGATTTTAGGAAGAGTGACAAAACTCGTGTCACACGACTGGGGACGGTGTTTGGTGAGAGGCCAACTATCGATAAAGAGACTAGTAATATTAAAGACTTGAAACTGAACATTAAAGAACTAATCAAAAAAAGAATAAAAATATGGTGGAATAAAGCCGCCTTAGAAAATTATTTACAGAAAGAAATTATACCTAGGGGACTTTGTATCCAACTATTCCCGACGTTAGAATCTGACGATCAGACATTTACCACAAAGTGGGAGGAAACTCTCACCAAATGCTCCCGTACTCTATTGGAATTACTTATAGGGACTGATAAAAGAACTCTAGAGACAATAGAGAAAGAGATTGACCTAATACGTGAGAAAATACAAAATACTCTCACATTGGATGAATACAAGGTATTTGATTCATCTTTGAAACAAGACCTAACAAAGTGGGAAAGCGATATACAGACAATAAAAACAAAGAAATATCTGAGGGATCTAAGAGATTACCAAAACAATAGAGTATATCGCTGGAATTTTAAAACCAATAGAAATAGACCCCGCTCACAGTCCATCTCTAGCCTCTCTACTGCCTCGGAAGAAGAATGTGGCGGCCCTTTTTTAGGCAAACGATCTCTGGGGGCCGAAGAAGGTACGCTAACTGGCCCATTCCAGCATCTACAAACACCAGCAACAAAAAGAAAACATTATCCCTACAACTTCAGGACGAAAACAGCCAAACTAAAGAAAATCTAAAGGTAATTAATCTATCTCATCACATCCTGTCTAAATCCCAAAGGGAAGTACTCTCTAAAGGGCTTTCCTTCTCTCCAGTAGATAAATACGACTATTTTACCACCGTTAAAGATCTAGAATTATTCGCCCGTAAATTAACTTTTAAAAAATACTTCAAATCTTCAGACAGGCAGCCCTCTACAGTCACTGAAAAGCAGGCCTTACAAGATCTGGAAGAATTAGCGCAGGAGAGTGAAGTCACTCAACCAGCCCTAATGCCGAAACACCTATATCCACGATCAACAGCCTTCACCCCTTGTCCGCATGCCCACAGGTCAACATATTTGTACGACTAGTGAGGAATGATCTCTCTCGCCTTGAGGAGAAAATATCACGAGATAATCTTTCTCACTCCCAAAGACGAGCAATACGTGAACTACGGCAGATTAAAGATGTGGTCATTAAAAGAGCGGACAAGGGGGGTAATGTAGTGATCTGGCCTTCACAAGATTATGAAAAGGAGGCATTTAAACAGCTTAATAACAATACGTGCTATAAGAGATTGGATAGCATTCCCCTTTTGACATTCAAAAGAGAATTGACCAATCTACTGGACGATGGGGTTGAATCATCTGCTATCCCTGTTAAAATGAAGGAGGCCCTCTTACCTGAATTTCCGGTGATCCCTACTTTTTATTTACTTCCGAAGGTTCACAAAGACCCCCTCTGCCCACCAGGAAGACCTATTGTCTCGGGCATGGGGGGGGTCTTTGTGAACCCATATGCCAATTTGTGGATTTCTTTTTGAAACAGTGCGTAGAAACTATTCCATCATATGTGAGAGATACAACTGACGTCTTGAGGAAACTTGACGGGATTATCTTAGAAGCAGATATGTGGTTTGTTACATGTAACGTGGAGTCCCTGTATACATCAATACAACATAGCGACGGAATTACAGCCGCCAAGTTTTTCCTGGAGATGACTAATTCCGAGCCAGCACTTATTGACTTTATTTTGGAACTGCTTGAGTTCATTCTGACACACAATTATTTCGTGTTCAAGGACCGACCCTACCTACAGCTCCAGGGGACAGCAATGGGGGCGTCTTGTGCGCCTTCATATGCTAATCTATTCCTGGGGCTGTGGGAAAGGGACACGGTCCTTGAAACACCTGGCCGCGAATCAGTCATCTCGTGGTCCCGCTACATAGATGATGTGCTATTTATATGGCAGGGCTCCACGTCACAACTTGACAATTTCCTCCATCACCTTAACAATAACCAATTAAATATTAAACTGACTTATAAATATAGCCAGTCCCGTATAGATTTTCTGGATCTACTTATTACTAGAATGGATGACGGGAGGATTGGCACAGATATTTTTCGAAAAGAGACCTCCACCAACTCTTTATTACATTTTACCTCCTCACATCCTCCAAAATTAAAAAGTTCAATCCCCATCGGCCAATTTCTTAGAGCCCGTCGGATATGCTCCAGCGATGATAAATTTGTTTATCAAGCCCAAGATCTTTCTAAAAGATTTCTGAATAGAGGTTATAACATCCGAGATGTAAATAAAGCTTATCTTAGAGCAAAAAACTCAGATAGACAAAGTCTTCTTGTTTCGAAATCTAAACCTAAAATTGGAGAATTTACAGAAAACTCATATCCCAGATTTATAACGACGTTCAATAACAACTGGTCTGATATCAGAAAAATCCTGACGAGACACTGGTCAGTATTACTGACTGACAGAGATTTAAAAAGTCAGCTCCCGAACCGACCAGCTGTTACCTGGCGGAAATCTAACACACTGAGTGATTTAATAACTAATAGCCACTATATTCCCCCCAAAAATTCTTTCCTAGCTAGGAGCAAAGGCCCGCCCTGGGGCAGCTCATCATGTGGTAGATGTTCGATATGCAGATTTCTACCAAAAGCATCACACTTCTGCAACTCCAACGGAGATAGGTCCTTTCGCATTGTCCACCATGTCACCTGTAACACTGAAGCAGTTGTCTATCATCTCACCTGTCCCTGCGGACTAATTTATATAGGCATGACCACCAGAGCCTTAAAAGAACGCATACAAGAACATATTAGAGATATCAACAACGCCTCTTCTTGCATTGACCCTAACTCCCTCAAAACAATACCAAAGCATTTTTTAGAAAATCATAAAGGCAACCCACGTGGGTTAACAGTTCGGGGTATTGATCATATATATATGGGGATCAGAGGAGGAAATATTAAAAAGAGGCTGCTTCAAAGAGAGACACGGTGGATCGTGCTACTGGACACTGTCTCCCCAAATGGGTTGAATGATATGGTCAGTTTCAAGTCTTTTTTGTAAATTTAAGTGCTGCGCTATTTTTATCCTGACACCTTCTGTTTTCTTTCCCTCACTCTCTCGGGTTATTGCTTTCTTGTACCCTCCTTATGCCTCTATCTTACATTTTCCTTTATTTATCCGACCTAGATCACCACGCCTTGATCATAGGGTGGTGCGAACTATCCGAATGAATCTCATTTGTGCATCAGACCAGCGGAGGATATAATCTATTGAACACTTCGAAGAATTCTGAAAAACAACTAACTACTTCTGAATGGACTATCTCTTTAATTAACTACTACAATAATCATATTCATAATCCTTGGATGAAAAGAACCAATATGGAAGAATGTATAGAATCGACGTATTGTTATTCTTATAATATTTAGCAGCCAAATTTATCTTTTAGGTTTTTGATATCTTTAATACATTTCCCTATGCATCTTTTTGTCGTGATTGGCTATCTTGCATTATAGGAATACATCTTGAAACTTATATAATGATAATATTATTATCTTAAAGGTTACCTTATTTTTATATAAGATCTCAAATGTAAATTACATGTTTTACATATTGTCATATATATTTTTTGTCTAATAATTCTTTTTATGCTTACCTATATATGTATGACTCATTTTCATTTACATGATTATTTGCTTTTTTGTATGGAGACTTATTGTCCATTCAGATGTCCCCTTTCTTTTTATTGGGATCTTGATTCTATACCCTCTGCTTATGGGAGTGCAGTGCCTTGCGACACAGTGAAACGGCCGTTCCGTGTGCTGACATTGCGCTGCACTTCTCTATATCTTTCTGCTCACTGACATCCGTTCTATATATCCTATATAACCTTATATCTTCTGCCTTCCTCGCTGGCTTGTTTCCAGGTCCGGCGGTGCTACGGGCTGGGCGCGTCGCTATGGTGACGGGGGGCACGCCCCCTGTGGACGGTGCACAGTCTGTCTTGCCCGCATCGCCGCCGGGGGCTGGACTCTGCCATGCGAGCGACTCTTTCTGATGCAGAATGCATTCCCGGTGAGATCTGATATACTGGAATTTGTCTTTGTTCACATCACGCATTCTTACCTTATCATTATTTTTATTTATTTTTTCTTTGGTGGTGGCGTGTCTCCGCTCCGGCGGCGTCGTGGGCGGGGCGCGTCACCGCGGCAATGGGGGAGATGGATTATCCCCTTGCTTGCCGCGTATGGCGTGCCGCGCCCGCGTCATCGCCGGGGGCGGGGCCTCACCACAGGGATGCCTCTGATTGGCATAATCACATACATAAGGTGTCCCCTTCCTGCACGCTAGCCACGCCTCCTGACGAAGCCATTTCCGGGCGAAACGCGCGTCGAGGCTGCCAGGCATCCCCAGCACCTCACTCCACGCTGTCCTAATATCTACCAACAATGACTCAAGGTAATGGAAATGATTTAATTTCATGGATCTGATGATATGGACTTCATCATTTAGCCATCTCTCAACTTATAATCCATTATAGTCGGATATACATGTTCCATGTTGCGCCTCTACTGGTAGACCTGACATTACCTGGCATGATTTTTTGCCAGGACTTTATATAATTATATTATCTAGTTGACAGCCTATATTTTAATCTGGCATACATTGTGAGTTCCTTTTGGGGATGCTAGTCTCTGAACGGGGTATTTCTGTCTTACCCTGTTTTCTTTAGCTGTCCTCTCTCCTCCCCATCCACTTTTTTACCCTTTTATTGTTATTGTGTAATTAAATGTAATATTGTGCAATAAAATTTACATACTTTTTTCAAACCCCTTTTGTGTCAGTCTGGGATTATCTATAGAATAATAGAGGTAATCACTTATAGTACAGGGATTCCTTTTTCCCGCTTGGTTTACCTTCTTCTCCCTAACTGAAAGTACTGAGCACAAGTCTGGAATGGCAGCTCGAAAAAAGGTGAAGAAGCCTCGACTTCAAAATCATCATCAGAAGCGTCAGTTCGAGTTTGCTAAAAACTACAAAACGTGGGCAGTGGAAGTTTGAAAATGGGTGATTTTGAGCAATAAGACGAAAGTCAGTAGACTAGGCTATGACGGGTGCAAATGGGTGTGCAAGAAACAAGGAAAAAGGGGCTAACTGATCGAGAAACTGGGGTCCCTGTGCAAGAAATGTGTCTAGGCCCCCCTCTCTGCCCAGCGCACTGTTTATGATGAGGGCAATCTGGCAATGGGACCCCCAAAACCCTGGGCTCTATGGATAATGAATAGAGCAAAGGCCAAGCATGCACAACTGTGCTTGATTCAGGACGAGACTGCAGAGCCCTGTTCTCAGAAATCTCTGTGGGCCCCAGTGGTTGAATCCCTAGTGATCAGCAAGTTATCCCCGATCTGATGGATCTGAGATTAGTGTTGAGCCACCACCGTAGTGTTCGAGTTCGGTTCGGTTCGTCGAACACCCGTGTGTTCGCCGAACTGTTCGTCGAACTGTTCGTCGAACACCTTCGAACACCGTTAAAACCAATGGCAGGCAAACAAAAACACATAGAAACACATAGAAAACACCTTCAAAGGTGTCCAAAAGCTGACAAACTGCTCAGAAGACACAACTAAGACAAGGAAAAGTGACAAGTACATATAGTCATGCGAAAAGAAAAGAGGTGGAGGAGTAAAAGGAGGGGGAGACACAGATATAGGCATGTCATGCCCTTCTAAAATCCAAAAAGTGAGAAGCCGACACGTTCAGTCCGCTCCTGCCCGTGCCACCTCCGTGTCGCCGGGTTTGTGCCAGAGCCGCGGTGAACCCTGACGGCCAGCCCCCCTCTCCCAATACTGGTGCCTGTCCGCTGGTGGGTCGAGCGAGCCCCCCTGTGGTGGAGGCAGCTCTAAGCTTTTTAATTTAAATTGTCTCTCTAATTTGAAAAAATACACTTTAAATCCATTTACAAGGATCTATTGGAGGGCAAGTCTCATGCCAGCAGCCGCGTAATTCCAGCTCCAGTAGCGTCCACTAAAGCTGCTGCAGTTAAAAAGCTTTTATAAGGATCGAGCTCGGCTGTCCACCGCAAGGCATCCTACTGCCAGTCCGAGCCCCTATGCCTTGGGGTGCCTCCTGATGCTCTTCACTGAGTATCCCGTGGTCCCGAAGCATTTCCTTTGAAAAAATGAAGTGTCCAAACTACAGGTGGTGTAGCTTGCTTAACAGCCGGGATAATCCGCTGACTAGCAGACACTTCTACTAGGCACAAAGTATTTCCTGGGCTAGATGCAGTTAAAAATTTGTAATTAGATACTCTCGTTGGATGCTGAGAAAGCATTCCATAGAGTCTCCTGGCACGCCATATATGATTCTCTTAAAAAGCTTGGGGTAGGGGTCTAGGGGACCCTTTTATAGCCAAAATCACGGCCCTGAATCGCAATACGTCACCTAGGCTGAAGATAAATGGAACTGTAGCACCCTGAGGGCTCGGTTGCTACAGAGGTATTGCACCTCACCCAGAGGTGTGATATCTCACTCTCAGGTAAGGATGTAGTGTGGATCAGGACCCGACACCTGCATGCATTACACCACAATGCCGTGGGGCAGGGCGACCAATATGCCCCTGAGATGGGCACGACAGTCCCTGTCCCTGGCTGGAGTGGGGGGAGGGAACACTGAGGAAGGGGAACCCTGTAGTGCAGGAGCAGGGAGGAAGCAGTTCCTGGGTGCATTGAGAAGGGAGTATAAAAGGTGGGCACCATCTTAGTTCAGTGCAGAGAAGTCTGAGCAGAAGTGGCAGGGAGCAGGGGCTCTGCATGAGCTCTGCTCCGGAGGCGGGCCTAGTAACAGAGGCCCAGGCCTGCAAGAGGGAGAAGGAAGGAAGAGGAGCGGAGAAGGCTCCAGGAACGAGGAATGAAGGGATCCCAGGGGTGCGGACGGGCGAGTCGCCACCGCACGCCCGAATCCACCTGCGTGGAGGGGTCAGGCCAAAGGGGGAGACCGGTCCCCGAACTAGTGGAGGCAGGAAACGACCCTCAGCTAGAAACCGGAGGCTCTGACATTTTATGTGGCGCAGCCCCTTGCTCCACCCGCTAGGAAGGCACCACATAGGGTCAGGGAAACTGGCGCCAAGTTTACCAAGAGGAGGCCCGAGGCAGCCGGACAGAAGTGTTGGTAAGAAAGGCCAGACAAAGGACACACAAAGGGGGTCCTGTGAAGCGCTCCAAAGTTATCTGGGAGTTGTCTGAGCCCCTCACCTGGTGAGCACAGTACGACATGGGCAGCCGTTACCTGCAGACGTGGTCTGGATAATAAGAACTGTGAGTAAAGGCCCTGAACTGCATCACTGACTCCGTGTCGTTACTGCTGCTGCCCTGCACCATCACCCCCATCCTCCGCATACACTGCCCTGAGGCTACACTCCTCCCGTGGGGAGTTATGCTACGCTCTGCTGCACCCACAACACCAGCCTTAGCGGTCTGCCCTGTAGCGGCGGTTCACTCTGACCGCAATCCACGGGTGGCGTAGTCGGACATTTAAACATCAAAACCACATAAATAGTTCCGCCACTGGTTTGACCGCCCTGAGCCACGGAACCGGATCGCCGCCACGAAGACTACAACCACCAGCATCCACCAAAAAGGGTCCGGCTCCGGGTGTCCCAAGGCCCAGGGGGTGCGTCAGAACATTTTCATCACCTTTCACAATCACCAATGGGACAAGGCAGGGATGTCCTCTGTCCCCTCTCTTATACATCCTAGTGACGGAGCACCTGCTCTCATCAATTCGCCATAACCCCAATATTAGGTGGATTGAGGTGGGAGGCACCGAGTACAAGTTCTCTCTATTTGCTTATGATGTCCTAGTATATATCACTCAATCACATATATCCATCCCTGCTGTTATGGCTGAAATAGATCACTTTGTTACATGGTAAAATTTTAAAATCAATGCAGCGAAGTCTGAGGCCCTCGATGTCTCCCTCCCTAAATCCATATAGGATTCCATCCAGTCCAACTTTCCCTTTGCCTGGCCCTCACAGGGTATCAAATACTTAGGAATTCCTATTCATAGAGACCTCTCCCATCTATGTTATCTTAATTTTGGGCCCTTTATTGAACAATTCCATACAGACCACGGTTGGCAAGTTAGAACTGTAAGATTCACTACGTGAACCACTGGTGTTTTGTGGAAAAGCACATGTACACCGCGTTCCAAATTATTATGCAAAAAGTGTTTAGGAGTGATAAGGGAAGAATTTGTTTGTTTGTCAGTTAAACTCATTGATGGTGATGTGTGTCAGGGCTCTTTATATCACTGTAAGCAATTGCAGACACCTGTGCTAATTAGTTTGGCAGGTGTGTCCAATGAAAGGCAAGACTACTTAAGAAGGCTCTCTCACATTATTAAGCAGCCTACATTTTCTGCCAAAATGGGAAAGAAAAAGGATGTGTCGGCTGCTGAGAAGCAACAAATTGTGGAGTGTTTAGGTCAAGGCATGACTACAATCAACATTGTGCGATGATCAGGATGAAGTGTCTTGGCAATCAAGAAGTATGTAGCTGATTCACAGTACACACGTGTGCGTGCTGATAAGGGCAAATTGAGGACTCTTTCCTACAGGCAATTACGTCAGGTTGAAAGAGCAGCGGCAAAAAAGCCTTGTCATAGCAGCAGACAAGTTTTTGAAGCTGCTTGTGCCTCCAACGTCCCCCGAACAACAAGATGCAGGGTCCTTCAGAGGTTTGCAGCTGTGCATACCCCATCCTGTCGACCTCCTCTATCCACTTCACACAAGCAGAAACGGCTCCAGTGGGCCAAACATTACATGAAGACTGATTTCAAAACTGTTTTGTTCACGGATGAGTGCCGTGCAGCGCTCGATGGTCCAGATGAATGGAGTGGAGGATGGCTGGTTGATGGACACCCCACGCAAACACGGCTACAGCGCCAACAAGGAGGAGGTGGAGTAATGTTTTGGGCTGGAATCATGGGGAGAGAGATTGTCGGCCCCTTTAGGATCCCTGAAGGCGCTAAAGATGAACTCCATAATGTATGTGGATTTTCTCAAACAGCACTTCCTGCCATGGTTCAAGAAGAAGAACCGTGTATTTCACAGCAAGATCATTTTTCTGCATGATAATGCACCATCTCATGCTGCACATAAAACATCTGCATCTCTGGCTGATATGGGCATAAAAGGGGACAAACTTATGGTGTAACCCCCATGCTCCCCTGACCTCTACCCCATTCAGAACCTTTGGAGCATCATTAAAAGGAGTGTCTATGATGGCGGGAGGCAGTTCACATCTAAGCAACAGCTCTGGGAGGGTATTCTGTCCTCATGCAAAACAATTGAAGCAGAAACCATCCAAAACCTGACAAATTCAATGGACGAGAGAGTTCAGAAGCTCCTTTCGAACAAGGGGTCCTATGTGAAAATGTAACATCACCTAGAATAAAGTTTTGAGTTGAAAACTGTTTGATTTCAGTTTCTAACAACCTGCTAATGCTTATAATTTCAAAAATCACCATTTTTTTGGTCTTTATTAAAATGAAAAGGTTGATCGAAAAGTTTGGGGGATCTAAGAGTGTGGCAACCCAGTAGTCATGATTACTTCGAATTCTGACAATATGAGGGTCATGCTGCAGGTAGTGCAGCAAGAAGGCACTTATGTGTCTTGCACATCTCGGAGCCCCAAAATTATTTTCCGGGCTAGATGCAGCTAAAAATTATTTTTAATTTTAAATCTGGTGAAGCTTATTATAGATGGCCTAATAGGATCAGTGCTGCACACTGCTACAAAGCCCAAATTATTTTCCAGTCAAGATACAGATAAACATGATTAGTAATTTGAAAGCTTAAAACGGTTGGTAGGGTGATTTTAACCAATCATCAAGCTTTTACTCTCCCCAGGATGACACAGGGGTAGAAAAGTCGTTTCGGATCCATGATTTGTTCATCTTTATGAACGTGAGTCTGTCTACATTATCAGTGGAGAGCCGCGTGCGCTTATCTGTCAGCACACCACCAGCAGCGCTGAACACACGTTCAGACAGAACGCTGGCTGCGGGGCATGACAAGATCTCCAAGGCGTAAGTGGCTAGCTCCGGCCATTTATCCAGATTGGAAGCCCAAAAAGAGCAAGGGTCCAGTGACACAGTCGTGGCTTCAATGTTTACTTGGAGATACTCCTGTACCATCGTCTCTAGGCGTTGACTATGTGTCAGACTTCTTGTCTCCTGTGGCCTTGCAAAGGATGGGCTAAAAAAGTGGTGAAATGATTCCGCAAAATTGATGTTACCAGCAGATACTGTGGTTCTGTTACGGTTTGAGTGCTGAACACTTGACGGTCCCACGGTTGGCAAGTTGGAACTGTGAGATTCACTACGTGCACCACTGGTATTTTGTGGAAAAGCACATGTAAGATTCTGCAACAGTCTCTGCTGATACTCCTGCATGCGTGCATCCCTTTCTATGGCAGGAATAATTTCTGCAAATTTACTTTTGTACCGGGGATCTAACAGTGTGGCAACCCAGTAGTCAGGATTATTTCTAATTCTCACAATTCGAGGGTCATGTTGCAGGTAGTGCAGCAAGAAGGCACTCATGTGTGTTGCGCATCCAGGAGCACCAAGTCCCTGTTGTGTTGGTGGCGAGGTAACAATCATGCTTCCTTCCTCTGTCCTCTCCCCCCAACCTCGCACAACAGAAATGTGATCAAGGTCTCCCTCATCTGATGAGTCTTCCATCAGTTCGTCCTCCACTTCTTCCTGGGCTCCTGCACCTTCCTCACTAGTTTGGCTGCTACCATGCGCCCTGGTAAAACCATCTCCCCCACCCTCACATGCCTGCCGCCTTGGTGCTGCCGACCGTCTGGACCTTGCAGATGTTAGCCCTTCCGCATACAACTCCTCCTCCTCTACTTCCTCCACCTCCTCTTGTGCCACCACCTGACTCCGAATTCTGTTTAACATGTGCTCCAGCATGTAAATCACCGGAATAGTCATGCTGATAATGGCATCGTCAGCACTAAACATCTTCGTCGCCATTTCAAAACTGTGCAGAAGGGTGCATAGGTCCCTGATCTGAGACCACTCCTCCAGCGTGATTTGCCCCACCTCTGAATCTCGTTGGCCCAGGCTATACGTCAGAACGTATTGCACCAGGGCTTGTCGGTGCTGCCACAGTCGCTGCAACATGTGCAGAGTTGAATTCCACCGGGTAGGCACATCGCATTTTAGCCGGTGAAGTGGCAGGCCGAACGACTTCTGTAGAGATGTAAGTCGCTGAGCTGCGGGATGCGAACGGCGAAAGTGAGCACACAGCGACCGTGCCCTCTGCAGAAGGCCATCTAGTCTGGGATAGTGGGCTAAAAATTGCTGGACAACCAGGTTCAACACGTGAGCCATACAAGGCACGTGTGTGACATTGCCCCGGCGAAGGGCCGCACCCAGGTTTGCAGCATTGTCGCACACGGCCTTCCCTGGTTTCAGGTCCAGTGGAGACAACCATTCATGAAATTGGTTCTCCAGAGCTGACCACAACTCCTCAGCTGTGTGACTCACATTTCCCAGACATTTCAATGTAAAAACCGCCTGATGACGTTGAGCCCTACTGCCAGCATAGTAAGGAGGTGTGCAGGATCCCTTCTGCGCAGTTAGAAAGCTTGTGGCATGACCAGACATGCTTTGGGTGCAGGTGGAAGACCGAGAGGAGGTTGAGGAGGCAGAAGCAGTGGAGGAAAAATGACATAAAGAGGATTGACGCACAACTCGTGGGGACGGCAAGACTTGGACAGCAGCCCCTTGTCCTGCTGTCACCATAGTTACCCAGTGCCCAGTCAGCGACATGTAACGCCCCTGTCCATGCCTACTCATCCAAGTGTCTGTGGTGAAATGCACCCTGTCACACACAGAGTTTCTCAAAGAAGCGGTGATGTTGTGTGCGACATGCTGGTGGAGCGCAGGCACACCTTTCTTTGAGAAGTAGTGCCGACTGGGCATCTGGTACTGGGGCACTGCGACGGACATAAGGTCTCGAAAATCCTCTGTGTCCACCAGGCGGAAAGGCAGCATTTCTGTAGCCAAGAGCTTGCAGATGGTGAAATTCAACCTCTTAGCTTTCTCATGGCTAGGAGGAAAAGGTCTTTTACTTGTCCACATCTGAGGGACCGAGGGCTGGCTATTGTGCTTAGACGGGGTTGATAAGGGTGTCCCCGGCAAACTGCCGGTCTGTGAGGAAGATGCAGGCGGACATGTTAGGTTGCCTTGATCCAAAGGTGGTGCTATCGATGTCGGACAGCGCTCAAGACCAGCTGGTGTTACCACCTCCAAAGAAAATGATGACCTGCCAATCACGCTGGCTGTTGCGGGTAAAGAGGTGGCAGGTCTGCGCCCCAAAACAGGTGTGACTGCTGTCCCCCCAGTCACAGAGGATGAAGAGGCCGCGGATGCACAAGATATGGCAGACGGTGGTTGGCCCGGCCAGCTAGACCGCATTGTAGCACACTGAGCTTCCCACTGCAACTTATGCTTCATGTCCATGTGCCGGTTCATGCATGAAGTACTCAAACTATGTATTTTTTGGCCTCTACTTAGCTTTTGCTGACAAATGTTACAGATAACACGAGTTGGGTCATCTTTATCGATCTGAAAAAATGCCCAGGCTATGCAAGGCTTAGCACCCATGCGACCTGAAGAGCCACCACGACTTGTGGTGAGAGGCAGAGTTGTGTTTGAGGATGCAGTTGTTGACGTGCTTCCAGTACTACGTCTCTGTCCAGGAAGGCGCAACCTGACCTCGTCGTCACTAGCATCTTCCTCCACCTCCTCTGCTGACCTCATCTCTTGGCTGACTGTGGGTTGACAGTAAGTGGGATCTCCGACCTCATCATCATCACCCTGTGCGTTATCACACCCGTCGTCCTCAGAGCCAACCTGTTCCTGTCCTGACAAAAAACTAAAGTTGTCGCTCCAATCAGGTATTTGAGTCTTATCATCGTCTTCCTCATTGTCTCCACCAACAGGAGTTACAGTTTGGGAATGAGGGTCTACATTATGGTCAGAACCTTCTGCGTCTGGTCCTGGATCCGACTCATAAAGATTCTGGGCATCAGTGCAGATCATTTCCTCGTCTGGATTCACAGAAGCGCTGGAGTCGACCTCTGATTCCCAGGCTATAGTATGAGTAAACAGCTCTGCAGACTCAACCATCTGTTCTACCTCATACTCAGACGGGCAGCTGGAGATTTGGGAGCTGTGAGGAAGCAAGTGCGATTTGGGTGACACCTTTGAGGACTGGAGTATTTGTGATGTTGAAGTTGATGTGGAGGAGAGCCCACTTAAAGGAGCACTTGATATCCGTTGAAGCACCTGCTGTTTTTGTGCCTCATCTGGAATTTGTAGCGATTGGCGTGGCCGTAAGAAAGGGATCTTATCACATTGTCCGCTAAAAGAAGTAGATATTTTAGTTTGGCTGGAAGATGGTCTTTCTTCTGCACCTACCCCACGGACACAACCTTTTTTCCCCTTCCCAACACGCCTATTCCCCTTTCCACCAGCAGCAGGCCTTTTTCCACTCATTTTGGTGGTTAACTAATTCACAACTCTGGAGTTGTTTGCACAAAAAAACAATGGATGGTAACCGAGCAGAGCTGAGTGGCCAAACTGTGGTATTAGGCCAAAACTATTGGCTGGGTTAGATGCAGAAAAAAATTATTTTTAATTTGCAACCTGATGGAGGTCAGTATAGATGGACTAATAGACCAAGTCCCACACACTGCTAGAAGCCCAAATATTTTTTCAGAGCTACATGCAGAAAAAAATTATTTTTAATTTGCAACCTGATGGAGGTCAGTATAGATGGACTAATAGACCAAGTACCACACACCGCTAGAAGCCCAAATATTTTTTCAGAGCTAGATGCAGAAAAAAATTATATTCAATTTGCAACCTGCTGGACGTCAGTATAGAAGGACTAATAGAACAAGTCCCACACACTGCTAGAAGCCCAAATATTTTTTCAGAGCTAAATGAAGAAAAAAATTATTTTTAATTTGCAACCTGATGGAGGTCAGTATAGATGGACTAATAGACCAAGTACCACACACTGCTAGAAGCCCAAATATTTTTTCAGAGCTAGATGCAGAAAAAAATTATTTTTAATTTGCAACCTGATGGAGGTCAGTATAGATGGACTAATAGACCAAGTCCCACACACCGCTAGAAGCCCAAATATTTTTTCAGAGCTAGATGCAGATAATTTTTTTATTCAATTTGCAACCTGATGGAGGTCAGTATAGATGGACTAATAGACCAAGTCCCACACACTGCTAGAAGCCCAAATATTTTTTCAGAGCTAGATGCAGAAAAAAATTATTTTTAATTTGCAACCTGATGGAGGTCAGTATAGATGGACTAATAGACCAAGTCCCACACACTGCTAGAAGCCCAAATATTTTTTCAGAGCTAGATGCAGAAAAAAATTATTTTTAATTTGCAACCTGATGGAGGTCAGTATAGATGGACTAATAGACCAAGTCCCACACACCGCTAGAAGCCCAAATATTTTTTCAGAGCTAGATGCAGAAAAAAATTATATTCAATTTGCAACCTGCTGGACGTCAGTATAGAAGGACTAATAGAACAAGTCCCACACACTGCTAGAAGCCCAAATATTTTTTCAGAGCTAAATGAAGAAAAAAATTATTTTTAATTTGCAACCTGATGGAGGTCAGTATAGATGGACTAATAGACCAAGTACCACACACTGCTAGAAGCCCAAATATTTTTTCAGAGCTAGATGCAGATAATTTTTTTATTCAATTTGCAACCTGATGGAGGTCAGTATAGATGGACTAATAGACCAAGTCCCACACACTGCTAGAAGCCCAAATATTTTTTCAGAGCTAGATGCAGAAAAAAATTATTTTTAATTTGCAACCTGATGGAGGTCAGTATAGATGGACTAATAGACCAAGTCCCACACACTGCTAGAAGCCCAAATATTTTTTCAGAGCTAGATGCAGAAAAAAATTATTTTTAATTTGCAACCTGATGGAGGTCAGTATAGATGGGCTAATAGAACAAGTCCCACACGTTGCTAGAAGCCCAAATATTTTTTCAGAGATAAATGAAGAAAAAAATTATTTTTAATTTGCAACCTGATGGAGGTCAGTATAGATGGACTAATAGACCAAGTCCCACACACTGCTAGAAGCCCAAATATTTTTTCAGAGCTAAATGCAGAAAAAAATTATTTTTAATTTGCAACCTGATGGAGGTCAGTATAGATGGACTAATAGACCAAGTCCCACAAACCGCTAGAAGCCCAAATATTTTTTCAGAGCTAGATGCAGAAAAAAATTATATTCAATTTGCAACCTGCTGGAGGTCAGTATAGAAGGACTAATAGAACAAGTCCCACACACTGCTAGAAGCCCAAATATTTTTTCAGAGCTAAATGAAGAAAAAAATTATTTTTAATTTGCAACCTGATGGAGGTCAGTATAGATGGACTAATAGACCAAGTCCCACACACTGCTAGAAGCCCAAATATTTTTTCAGAGCTAGATGCAGAAAAAAATTATAATCAGTTTGCAACCTGATGGAGGTCAGTATAGATGGACTAATAGAATGATGCTATGCCCAAAAGATTTTACTTCACTAGGTGCAGTAAAAAAATTGGTATTCTATACACAGGTGGTATATCTTGCAACACAGATAGGCTACTCCACTGACTAACACACTCTGCAATAGGCCAAAAAGGATTAGCTTTGCTAGATTCAGCCAAATGCTGTGAAAAAAACTTGCACAGCACTGGCACAGACCTGCCTGGCAAAAACTGATAGGAACTGATGTAACCTAGTCCTGAAAAGGACTCCAATTACAATTAGTCTTTACTCCCACAATCTATCTATTTAAGAGCACAGACCTGCCTGATAAAAGTCGTAGGAAATGCTGTAACCTAGTCCTTAAAAGGACTGCAATCACAACTATTCCCTACTCCCAAGCTATCTGTAGATTTGTGCGAAAATTGGCTTGAAATTAACAAGGTATAGCGCACACAGCAACAGCGGTGCCGTCTAACACGCAGCTGCAGCAGTGAGAAAATGGTGGCGACGGGGAAAATGGCTTGGTCTTATAGGGCAAGGACATGTGACATACACTGCCAATCACACATGCCCTTGCTTGTGTGAAAAAAAGCACTTCGCTCCGTGTGTGCGCTGCTGATAGGCTGACAGATTGCACCTCCCCACTGCAAATGCGGGAAAGAGAAAAAAAAATGGAGATCTTCATTGTTCCTGCAGAGATCCATCCCCTGCCCCTCCCCCCGCCCCGCTGTACACTCAAACTGCGTATTAACATTAATTTTCATCATTACTGAGAAAAAATCCAGTTATGATTTTGGTGCACGAACAGTTATCGAACATAACCTCGAACAGCCGAATTTTTCTCAAATTGTTCGTGTTCGCCGACCGGCTCGAACACCGCCCAAAACAGCTCGAATTTGAGATTGGCGAACAGTTCGAGTAGAACAACGCTCATCTCTAGTGCTGAACAGTTGACGGTCCCACGGTTGGCAAGTTGGAACTGTGAGATTCACTACGTGCACCACTGGTATTTTGTGGAAAAGCACATGTAAGATTCTGCAACAGTCTCTGCTGATACTCCTGCATGCGTGCATCCCTTTCTATGGCAGGAATAATTTCTGCAAATTTACTTTTGTACCGGGGATCTAACAGTGTGGCAACCCAGTAGTCAGGATTATTTCTAATTCTCACAATTCGAGGGTCATGTTGCAGGTAGTGCAGCAAGAAGGCACTCATGTGTGTTGTGCATCCAGGAGCACCAAGTCCCTGTTGTGTTGGTGGCGAGGTAACAATCATGCTTCCTTCCTCTGTCCTCTCCCCCCAACCTCGCACAACAGAAATGTGATCAAGGTCTCCCTCATCTGATGAGTCTTCCATCAGTTCGTCCTCCACTTCTTCCTGGGCTCCTGCACCTTCCTCACTAGTTTGGCTGCTACCATGCGCCCTGGTAAAACCATCTCCCCCACCCTCACATGCCTGCCGCCTTGGTGCTGCCGACCGTCTGGACCTTGCAGATGTTAGCCCTTCCGCATACAACTCCTCCTCCTCTACTTCCTCCACCTCCTCTTGTGCCACCACCTGACTCCGAATTCTGTTTAACATGTGCTCCAGCATGTAAATCACCGGAATAGTCATGCTGATAATGGCATCGTCAGCACTAAACATCTTCGTCGCCATTTCAAAACTGTGCAGAAGGGTGCATAGGTCCCTGATCTGAGACCACTCCTCCAGCGTGATTTGCCCCACCTCTGGATCTCGTTGGCCCAGGCTATACGTCAGAACGTATTGCACCAGGGCTTGTCGGTGCTGCCACAGTCGCTGCAACATGTGCAGAGTTGAATTCCACCGGGTAGGCACATCGCATTTTAGCCGGTGAAGTGGCAGGCCCAACGACTTCTGTAGAGATGTAAGTCGCTGAGCTGCGGGATGCGAACGGCGAAAGTGAGCACACAGCGACCGTGCCCTCTGCAGAAGGCCATCTAGTCTGGGATAGTGGGCTAAAAATTGCTGGACAACCAGGTTCAACACGTGAGCCATACAAGGCACGTGTGTGACATTGCCCCGGCGAAGGGCCGCACCCAGGTTTGCAGCATTGTCGCACACGGCCTTCCCTGGTTTCAGGTCCAGTGGAGACAACCATTCATGAAATTGGTTCTCCAGAGCTGACCACAACTCCTCAGCTGTGTGACTCACATTTCCCAGACATTTCAATGTAAAAACCGCCTGATGACGTTGAGCCCTACTGCCAGCATAGTAAGGAGGTGTGCAGGATCCCTTCTGCACAGTTAGAAAGCTTGTGGCATGACCAGACAGGCTTTGGGTGCAGGTGGAAGACCGAGAGGAGGTTGAGGAGGCAGAAGCAGTGGAGGAACTTTGACATAAAGAGGATTGACGCACAACTCGTGGGGACGGCAAGACTTGGACAGCAGCCCCTTGTTCTGCTGTCACCATAGTTACCCAGTGCCCAGTCAGCGACATGTAACGCCCCTGTCCATGCCTACTCATCCAAGTGTCTGTGGTGAAATGCACCCTGTCACACACAGAGTTTCTCAAAGAAGCGGTGATGTTGTGTGCGACATGCTGGTGGAGCGCAGGCACACCTTTCTTTGAGAAGTAGTGCCGACTGGGCATCTGGTACTGGGGCACTGCGACGGACATAAGGTCTCGAAAATCCTCTGTGTCCACCAGGCGGAAAGGCAGCATTTCTGTAGCCAAGAACTTGCAGATGGTGAAATTCAACCTCTTAGCTTTCTCATGGCTAGGCGGAAATGGTCTTTTACTTGTCCACATCTGAGGGACCGAGGGCTGGCTATTGTGCTTAGACGGGGTTGATAAGGGTGTCCCCGGCAAACTGCCGGTCTGTGAGGAAGATGCAGGCGGACATGTTAGGTTGCCTTGATCCAAAGGTGGTGCTATCGATGTCGGACAGCGCTCAACACAAGCTGGTGTTACCACCTCCAAAGAAAATGATGACCTGCCAATCACGCTGGCTGTTGCGGGTAAAGAGGTGGCAGGTCTGTGCCCCAAAACAGGTGTGACTGCTGTCCCCCCAGTCACAGAGGATGAAGAGGCCGCGAATGCACAAGATATGGCAGACGGTGGCTGGCCCGGCCGGCTAGGCCGCATTGTAGCACACTGAGCTTCCCACTGCAACTTATGCTTCATGTCCACGTGCCGGTTCATGCATGAAGTACTCAAACTATGTATTTTTTGGCCTCTACTTAGCTTTTGCTGACAAATGTTTCAGATAACACGAGTTGGGTCATCTTTATCGATCTGAAAAAATGCCCAGGCTATGCAAGGCTTAGCACCCATGCGACCTGAAGAGCCACCACGACTTGTGGTGAGAGGCAGAGTTGTGTTTGAGGATGCAGTTGTTGACGTGCTTCCAGTACTACGTCTCTGTCCAGGAAGGCGCAACCTGACCTCGTCGTCACTAGCATCTTCCTCCACCTCCTCTGCTGACCTCATCTCTTGGCTGACTGTGGGTTGACAGTAAGTGGGATCTCCAACCTCATCATCATCACCCTGTGCGTTATCACACCCGTCGTCCTCAGAGCCAACCTGTCCCTGCCCTGACAAAAAACTAAAGTTGTCGCTCCAATCAGGTATTTGAGTCTTATCATCGTCTTCCTCATTGTCTCCACCAACAGGAGTTACAGTTTGGGAATGAGGGTCTACATTATGGTCAGAACCTTCTGCGTCTGGTCCTGGATCCGACTCATAAAGATTCTGGGCATCAGTGCAGATCATTTCCTCATCTGGATTCACAGAAGCGCTGGAGTCGACCTCTGATTCCCAGGCTATAGTATGAGTAAACAGCTCTGCAGACTCAACCATCTGTTCTACCTCATACTCAGACGGGCAGCTGGAGATTTGGGAGCTGTGAGGAAGCAAGTGCGATTGGGGTGACACTTTTGAGGACTGGAGTATTTGTGATGTTGAAGTTGATGTGGAGGAGAGCCCACTTAAAGGAGCACTTGATATCCGTTGAAGCACCTGCTGTTTTTGTGCCTCATCTGGAATTTGTAGCGATTGGTGTGGCCATAAGAAAGGGATCTTATCACATTGTCCGCTAAAAGAAGTAGACATTTTAGTTTGGCTGGAAGATGGTCTTTCTTCTGCAGATGTTACTGTTGATTTAACACCTACCCCACGGACACAACCTTTTTTCCCCTTCCCAACACGCCTATTCCCCTTTCCACCAGCAGCAGGCCTTTTTCCACTCATTTTGGTGGTTAACTAATTAACAACTCTGGAGTTGTTTGCACAAAAAAACAATGGATGGGAACCGAGCAGAGCTGAGTGGCCAAACTGTGGTATTAGGCAGAAAAAAATTATATTCAATTTGCAACCTGATGGAGGTCAGTATAGATGGACTAATAGAGAAAGTCCCACACACTGCTAGAAGGCCAAATATTTTTTCAGAGCTAGATGCAGAAAAAAATATATTCAGTTTGCAACCTGATGGAGGTCTGTATAGATGGATTAATAGAACAAGTCCCACACACAGCTAGAAGCCCAATATTTTTTCAGAGGTAGATGCAGAAAAAAATATATTCAGTTTGCAACCTGATGGAGGTCAGTATAGATGGATTAATACAACAAGTCCCACACACAGCTAGAAGCCCAATATTTTTTCAGAGGTAGATGCAGAAAAAAATATATTCAGTTTGCAACCTGATGGAGGTCTGTATAGATGGACTAATACAACAAGTCCCACACACAGCTAGAAGCCCAATATTTTTTCAGAGGTAGATGCAGAAAAAAATATATTCAGTTTGCAACCTGATGGAGGTCAGTATAGATGGACTAATACAACAAGTCCCACACACAGCTAGAAGCCCAATATTTTTTCAGAGGTAGATGCAGAAAAAAATATATTCAGTTTGCAACCTGATGGAGGTCTGTATAGATGGATTAATAGAACAAGTCCCACACACAGCTAGAAGCCCAATATTTTTTCAGAGGTAGATGCAGAAAAAAATATATTCAGTTTGCAACCTGATGGAGGTCTGTATAGATGGATTAATAGAACAAGTCCCACACACAGCTAGAAGCCCAATATTTTTTCAGAGGTAGATGCAGAAAAAAATATATTCAGTTTGCAACCTGATGGAGGTCTGTATAGATGGATTAATAGAACAAGTCCCACACACAGCTAGAAACCCAATATTTTTTCAGAGGTAGATGCAGAAAAAAATATATTCAGTTTGCAACCTGATGGAGGTCAGTATACATGGACTAATACAACAAGTCCCACACACAGCTAGAAGCCCAATATTTTTTCAGAGGTAGATGCAGAAAAAAATATATTCAGTTTGCAACCTGATGGAGGTCTGTATAGATGGATTAATAGAACAAGTCCCACACACAGCTAGAAGCCCAATATTTTTTCAGAGGTAGATGCAGAAAAAAATATATTCAGTTTGCAACCTGATGGAGGTCTGTATAGATGGATTAATAGAACAAGTCCCACACACAGCTAGAAGCCCAATATTTTTTCAGAGGTAGATGAAGAAAAAAATATATGCAGTTTGCAACCTGATGGAGGTCAGTATAGATGGACTAATACAACAAGTCCCACACACAGCTAGAAGCCCAATATTTTTTCAGAGCTAGATGCAGAAAAAAATTATATTCAATTTGCAACCTGATGGAGGTCAGTATAGATGGACTAATAGAATGATGCTATGCCCAAAAGATTTTACTTCACTAGGTGCAGTAAAAAAATTGGTATTCTATACACAGTTGGTATATCTTGCAACACAGATAGGCTACTCCACTGACTAACACACTCTGCAATAGGCCAAAAAGGATTAGCTTTGCTAGATTCAGCCAAATGCTGTGAAAAAAACTTGCACAGCACTGGCACAGACCTGCCTGGCAAAAACTGATAGGAACTGATGTAACCTAGTCCTGAAAAGGACTCCAATTACAATTAGTCTTTACTCCCACAATCTATCTATTTAAGAGCACAGACCTGCCTGATAAAAGTCGTAGGAAATGCTGTAACCTAGTCCTTAAAAGGACTGCAATCACAACTATTCCCTACTCCCAAGCTATCTGTAGATTTGTGCGAAAATTGGCTTGAAATTAACAAGATATAGCGCACACAGCAACAGCGGTGCCGTTTAACACGCAGCTGCAGCAGTGAGAAAATGGTGGCGACGGGGAAAATGGCTTGGTCTTATAGGGCAAGGACATGTGACATACACTGCCAATGACACATGCCCTTGCTTGTGTGAAAAAAAGCACTTCGCTCCGTGTGTGCGCTGCTGATAGGCTGACAGATTGCACCTCCCCACTGTAAATGCGGGAAAGAGGAAAAAAAATGGAGATCTTCATTGTTCCTGCAGAGAATTATCCCCTGCCCCTCCCCCCACCCCGCTGTACACTCAAACTGCGTATTAACATTAATTTTCATCATTACTGAGAAAAAATCCAGTTATGATTTTGGTGCACGAACAGTTATCGAACATAACCTCGAACAGCCGAATTTTTCTCAAATTGTTCGTGTTCGCCGAACGGCTCGAACACCGCCCAAAACAGCTCGAATTTGAGATTGGCGAACAGTTCGAGTAGAACAACACTCATCTCTATCTGAGATAACTTGATTATTTTGTGAATAACCCTTTAAAGAGCCAGGTTGATTCTCCTACTCTTTACAACTACAGTATCATACATTAACTGAAAACAAATATGTTCACACACATACATACTGTACACACATACCGTACATACATACTGTGGTAAAGCGACTTGCTCAGCTCTCCGGAGGCCGACACAGGACCCACGTGTGGCATAAACTCCAGCAGCGTCCCATAACAATAAACAGTCCCTCTTGGGGTTAATGGGAAAACAAAAGATGAAATATAACAGAGTCCTCTAGCCAGCAAGGCCTTTACCGGCTGCAGATAGTCCTGTGAAGTTTCAGCAACACCAGTCCTCCAATGTTGCTCTCTGGTATCAGTCACACACAGTCTGGAGACTTCAATCTCCAGACCACACACTCCACACAGGAAAACAAACTGACTGAACATTTAAACCCTGTTCAGCCACCCCCTGAGGGGGAGGTATGGGGAATGACTTCCCTCCCTTCTCTACCTCATTCCCATAAAACCACACCCTTTTAAAGAGGTAACCCCCAGAATATAACATGCTGGCACAAATTCTGTAAGTCTTAGTTCACACAGGAGAGCATCCTGAGTGACACATACCTCCCCTTGCATATAAAACCAGTGACTCTGTCATAATACATATACATACATACATACCGTATATACATACACACATACCATACATACATACACTCATACCGTACGTACATAGACATATACCGTACATATATACATGCACATATACCGTACATACACACACATATACCGTACATACACAAGGATATACACACATATACCATACATACATAAACACAGATATACATGCATATACTGTACATATGTACACACACATGTACCATACATACAGATATACCATACATACACACATATACTGTACATACATTACATACAGATATACCATATATACACAGATACATACACATATACATATACCATGCTTACATACACATATACCATGCATACATACACATATACTATGCATACATACACATATACCATGCATACACATATACCATGCATACATACATAAACATTTACCATGCATACATACACATATACCATGCATACACATATACCATGCATACATACATAAACATTTACCATGCATACATACACACATACATACACATATACCATGCATACATACACACATACATACACATATACCATGCATACATACACATGTACATATGCCATGCATACACATATACCATGCATATATACATACTCATATACCATACATACACATTCATATACCATGTATACATACACACCATGCATACATACACATATACCATGTATACATAAACACACACACACATATATGCACACACTCATATACACACACATATATACATAAACACACACACAAGTACTAATCTACACTCCCTGACAGAAGTTATGTCGCTTATCCATGTTATGTAAATAAAAGCTTATAACCTGACGTTAAATTCATCCATTGGTTTTATAAATTACTCTTTTGAAAGCTGAAACCCTCCCAAATTTGGTTTCGGTTAAGAAAATAAATTGGCATCAATGCTGAAATATTGATCATTTAATGAACACAGAATGGTCAGATTTTGGCAAGACAAAAGTTTTGTCGCCCACAGAAAGTAATGTGATATTCAAACAAATAATTATCTTAAAATACAAATATATGTTGCATAACATTGATGAATGAAGTTGTGGTGCTATTAGAATCATATTTAATATTTTGTGTGACTTCCATGAGCTTGAAGGACTGCATCCATGCGGTTGAACAATGATTCATACAATTTATTAATGAAGTCATCAGGAATAGCAAAGAATGCAGTCTTACATGACTCCCAGAGTTCATCTAGATTCTTTGGTTTTGTCTTCCAAGCTTCCTCTTTCATCCTACCCCAAACATGCTCAATGATGTTCATGTCTGGTGACTGGGCTGGCCAGTCCTTGAGCACCTTGATCTTTTTTGCCTGGAGGAACTTTGTTGTTGAGATGGATGTATGAGAAGGAGCACCATCCTTCTGCAGAATTTGACCCCTTTTATGATTTGGAATGTAAGAGGTAGCTAATACTTCTTAATATTTTAGGCTATTGATATTGCCTTCCACCTTGCAAATGTTTCGCACACCCCCATACTGAATGTAACCCCAGACCATGATCTTTCCACCACCAAATTTAACTATTTTATGGGTGCATTTTGGATCCATACGGGCTCCAGTAGGTCTCCTGCAGTATTTGCGGCGGCTGTGGTGTAATTCTACTGAAGATTCATCAGAGAAATCCACCTTCTGCCACTTTTCCAGCGTCCATCTGTTTAGCAGGCTGTGGGACTTTGCAAATGCCACACGGTTTTTTATTTGCCTTTCGTTTAGTGCTGGCTTCTGGGCACTGATTCGACCATTGAGGCCATTTTGAGACAGAATCCTACAAACTGTTCTAGTTGACACAGGGACTTGAGGTGACCAGGCCTGTTGGAGCTCTGCTGCATTGGAAGAGGGGCTTGCTTTGGATTTTCTAACCAACAAATGTTCCTCCTGAGCAGATGTCTTGCGGTGTCTGCCGGACCTGGGCTTGTCAAACACATCTCCAGTCTCTTCAAATCTTTTTTAAATTCTTTGTACTTGACGCTGAGACACATTAAAGGTGCCAGCCACCTCTGCAGTGGATCTGGTCTTCAGCCTCTTGATAATCAAGGCTTTGGTCGCAGGGTGGATTTTTGGCATGTTGTCAGAGCTCAAGTTGCAGTTCAAGTGAAGGTCTGGGGTGCTGGGTTTCTTTTTGTACACACCCACTAATTAACCAATCAATTAGTGAGCACTGGTGAGGATGTAAACTAGGATTGGGTGCATTATATGACCAGGCGACAAAACTTTTGTCTTGCCAAAATCTGACCATTCTGTATTCATTAAATGATCAATATTTCAGCATTGATGCCAATTTATTTTCTTAACTGAAACCAAATTTGGGAGGGTTTCAGCTTACAAAAGAGTAATTTAAAAAAACAATGGATGAATTTAACGTCAGGTTATAAGCTTTTATTTACATAACATGGATAAGCGACATAACTTCTGTCAGGGAGTGTATATCAGGTGTTCAGATAAACTGTGTAGCTGTTCAGCCACCGTAGCTGGTCAGCCACATAGTGCAGAGATCAGCTTGAGAGGGCTGCAGAAACCACTGTGGGTGATGGGGACACCATATACTTAGAGCAGCTCCCTGCTGCAGTGCTGTCCTGTGCTTCCCCTTGCAGTGAGCCCTCCTCCCCCGACCTCTTCTCTGACAGATGCTGCTGGGAATGGAACAGTGGAGGAAACAGAATACATACAGTAAGTTCTGCTCTTCCTCCACTATTGTCCCCTGTGCAGCCTGGTCCCCTGGCTACAGGTGAGTACTCACTATTGGAACGCGCCATGCAGGAGCCAGAGCCAGCAGCCAGTGAGCGCTCTCATCAGTCTGTTGTGGAAAGCATTCATTGGCCAGCTCTCTCTCCCTGTATGACACACACCCTTTTTGAATTCATACACTGTGTGCCCCGCTCTCTCCTGGTCTCCCTGGCTCTATATATCAGAATGATTATGGACACGATTGAGAGGGCCCCGTGCTGCTTGACATCGGGCCCCTCTCACTCCTGCCCATAATCTTGACTGAGTGGCCCCATTTTCCCTGTGTGGTCTGCCGCAATGGGCAGTACTCTCCTGCCTGCAAGCCCCCCCCTCCAGCTTCGGGCCCCGATGCAGTTGCACTGGCTGCACCGGCGGTATATCCGCCCCTGGAGAAACTGAAGGAACTGTCAAGTTCGGTGGAGGAAGCCTGATGATATGGGGTTGTTTCACAGCAAAAGGCATTTGATACTTGACCAGGATCGATGGTGGTCTCAAGTCTGAGCTATATGTGAGTATCCTACAAGACAAGTTACTTTGTACATTCGAGTACTATGGGTATGAAAAAGACAATATAGTGTTCCAGCAGAACAAAACAACCTGAAGCATATGTCAAGATTGGCGAACAAATGGTTCAATGACAATGAAATAGAGGTGCTAGATTGATTCCACAGTCCCCAGACCTCAATCCAATCAAACACTTGTGGATAAAGTTAGTTTTTTCACTGTTATTTATATTTTATATCTAACCCCTTCTTGTGTACAGCATCGTGGAATCAATAGTGCTCTAAAAATACTAAAAATAAATAATAATAATAATAATATTAATAATAATAGAGTAGAAGAAAAAACTGTATACAAGCCCAAGTGAGTCGACTAGTATTCACCAACTGTGGGAACATGTAGAAGAGACCTGGGGTCAGATTTCGGTCAACACATTTTTGAATCTGATCTAGGGCACAGAAGCATTCAGGCAGTGTTGAAAGCCAAACGATTTACAAAATACTGACAAAATAATAAAAATTAAAACTAAGATTTCTAGGAGCAAAACAGTAACAATGCAGTAATATGGCAAGATATGTAGATATATATATATACGGTATATATCTAGATAGACATATAGATATACATAAATGCTTTGAACAGTAGCACTACTTTATTCTCCATAAAACTTTCAGGCAGTCGTTTTATCAAGCCTGTCACTTCTACTACTGGAAACTACAAACTAGATCAATAACTATGTGTTACCCTTTATGACACTACAGGAAGCTGATTAATTCATGAGCAAAAAGCCAGTGCTCATTGATTAGTGAGTAGTGTCCACCTGACATCTGCTTTTTTTATAAAATGTCAGTGCAACATAGGTTTACTGTTAATGTCTAAAAAAAGAATCCCATTGACCACTTTTTACAGGAGTCATTAGTCAGACACTTAAACAACTTTCACAGAATAATAAATTCCAATCATAAATAAATAAAATAGTGAATATAGATGTGAAGACTTTATAAACACATTAGGAGTTTCCTGATTATTGACAGTCAGAGGTTAGTATCGCACAAGGGGAATCAACTCATGACACATGTGACATATTCGTTCATCCATTCTCAATTGTATATGTTTTAAACATGTTTTTTAAAGATGTTTAATCAGAGTCTTATACAAATAACAAGACTACAGATTTAAATAGTGTTGCCCGTAAATAAATACAATCCCCGTAGATTCACATACTATAAGATTTTTTTCATTTCTGTTTTCTAAAAACAGTGTTTTTAAAAGGGGTTATCTGATACATAAAATGCCCCAAATGTTGTGTATAAATATCTCCTTTTAAACCTTAACTAATTCTATAATTTCCTTTATTTTACAGTACCCTACTGTTCTCCTAATAGCTAATCTTTACATCTGTTTTTTTTTTTACTTTACTTTCTGTGATATTTAGTTTGTGGAGCGTTTCAAATGGGAAGTCACTTCCCACAGCTTCTATCGCACTGCTGTTACTCACCCTGCTTGAATCACGGCTCCCTTATGATGTCTCGTTTCAGTGAATATAGATGTGGGGCAACCTGTTTCTATCACAACTCCCTGATGATGTCTCATTTTAGTGTAAGAGGTGCCGGGGGAAGAAGCTGTGTGGCGGCGGGAACAGGGCAGCGGTGACAGAACATGTGTGGTGGCTGTGATAGAAGCTGTGGAATTGTGGTTACGTCTTTCTTGTTATGATCTGCAACATAAACTAAGGAAAGATAGGGGAAACCTGTCCCTACAGTAAGACTAAGCTGAATCCCTACGATGTAGCGGGCTGCCTGTTCCTTGTGAACAGACCCGCCTTCGTCCTCAGCTAGTCTGAACGGAGACCTATAGAATCAAGGGAGGGGTCCCTAAATGAACTAAGGACTGGGACAAAAATGGGACGCCTCCTAAGCAGAAGTTGTTGCAGAGCAAAAAAGACAAACTGACAAAAAGTACTAAAGGTCCCAGAGGACTAAGAACTGACAGAGATAGGCACCGAAGCACCAGGCTAGCAAAACAGTCAAACAACACTGAAGTCCTGCAAAGCCAGAAGGGCGGAGCTGGAATATATAGGCAGCTGGTCACGTGACCGCAAAACACAAGATAGCAAAAACTAACAGGAGGGTTCTAACAGTACCCCCTCTTTTATGAGGATTCTCCGGATCCTCCAGGCCCAGGCCTATCAGGAAACCTCCTGTGGAAAGCTTTAACAAGCCTAGGAGCAGAGACATCATCCGTCCTTTCCCAGGAGTTGTCTTCGGGACCAAAACCCTTCCAGGAGACAAGATACTGTAATTTCCCTCTATGCCATCTTGAATTCAAAATACGAGAAATTTCATATTCGCCGTCTTCCACCACAGGAGGAACTGTGACAGTGGCGTCCCTATTAGAAACGTCAGCCTTTTTCAACAAGGAAACATAAAACACAGGATTAATCTTCCAGGAAGTAGGGACATCCAACCTGACAGCAGATGGGTTAACAACCTGAAGCACTTTAAATGGACCCACAAACTTAGGACCCAGTTTTTTAGAGGGAATCCTCAACCGCAGGTTCTTCGAGGACAGCCAAACCATATCACCCACAGTAAACAAAACCTCTTTACGTTTCCTGTCAAAATACTTCTTGGACTTCTTGTTAGCCTCTTGCAGGTTACAACGTACATTAGTCCCAACTCTCTCCAAATCACCGGAAAAATTCTCCTCCTCCGGCACCGCCGACCCCAATTTGGAGAATGAACCAAAAGATGGATGTCTCCCAGTACAACAAAAAAAAGGAGAACACCCAGCAGAGGAGGATGTATGATTGCTAAGAGCAAATTCTGCGAGAGGCAGAAACTCAGACCACACCTCTTGATTGTCTGCCACAAAAAAACGCAAAAACTGTTCAACATCCTGGTTCTTTCTTTCAGTCTGTCCATTAGACTCAGGATGATAACTAGAGGAAAATGACAAATGGACTCCCAACCTGTCACAAAAAGCATGCCAAAAGCAAGACACAAACTGAGGTCCTCTATCAGAAACAATATCCGTAGGAATGCCATGGAGCTTGACAATCTCCTTAACAAACGCCTTAGCGAGTGTCTTGGCGCAGGGCAACTTAATGAATGGAACCAAATGACCCATCTTACTAAAACGGTCCACGACCACCCAGATGACAGTAAAACCCTCAGACACAGGAAGATCAGTAATAAAATCCATAGTGAGATGCGTCCAAGGCGCACTAGAAACCTCCAGAGGGCAAAGCAACCCCGCAGCAGGAGTATGTGAAGCCTTTGACCTAGCACACACAGTACACTGACGCACCCACTTGATGACTTCCTTCTGCCATCCAGGCCACCAAAAACTGAAACTGATAAGTCTATTAGTCTCCGAAACTCCTGGATGACCTGCCAACCGAGACTCATGACACTCCACAAACAAATCTCTCCTAAAGTCTCTAGGCACGAACAACCTCCCATGGGGAGTGTTAGATGGAGCATCATCTTGAGCATTCAGAATCCCATTCTCCAAATCGGAGTCCAATGCCGCCACCACAACTCCTTTCTGGAAAATGCTCTCCTCCTCCTCGGCACCGACCGTAGGAGAGAAGCTGCGAGATAAAGCATCGGCTTTAACATTCTTAGTACCAGGGATATGGGTAACAGAAAAATGAAACCGAGAAAAAAAAAGTGCCCACCTAGCTTGACGGGCATTCAAGCGATTGGCAGCATCCAGATAGATCAAATTCTTATCATCTGTGAAAACCTGAATAGGAAATCTAGTGCCTTCCAAAAAATGATGCCAGTGTTCAAACGCAAGTTTAATAGCCAGCAACTCCCAATTTCCAACATCATAATTCAGTTCAGTTTCTGAAATTTTTTTCGAAAAGAAGGCACAAGGATGTACTCCACCCTTGTTCTCTTGAGACAAAACTGCTCCGACCCCCACTGATGAAGCATTGACCTCGACCAAAAAAGGTTTGGTCTCATCAGGCTTTATAAGGATAGGGGCAGAACTGAACCTCTCTTTGAGATACTCAAACGCTTCAATGGCTTCAGTAGTCCACTGGGCCGTATTCGCACCTTTCCTGGTGAGATCGGTTAGAGGTTTAACAATTACAGAAAAATTCTTAATGAATTTCCTGCAATAATTGGCAAAACCCAAAAACCTCTGTATAGATTTCAAACCAATAGGCCTAGGCCATTCCTGCACAGCCTGAACCTTCACAGGGTCCATCTCAAAGCCCTCGCTGGAGACAATGTAGCCCAAAAAACTAATTTTCTGCACAGCGAACTCACATTTCTCCAGCTTAGCAAAGAGTGAATTATCACTCAATAACTGCAAAACTTCACGTACACTCTGCCAATGGGACTCTAGATCTGGTGAATAAATCAAAATGTCATCGAAATACACAACCACATTCTTACCAATCAAAGGTCTCAGGAAGTCATTAATAAGGTTCTTAAAAAATTCAGGTGCATTGGTAAGACCAAAATGCATCACCAGATTCTCAAAATGACCTACTGGAGTGTTAAAAGCAGTTTTCCATTCATCACCCTTCTTCACACGTAACAAATTGTATGCCCCTCGGTGATCAAAATCCAGACATGGACGTAAACCACCGTCCTTTTTTTTAACAAAGAAGAATCCGACTGCCACAGGCGACCTAAAATGTCTAATGTGACCAGCAGCCAGACTAGTCTCTATGTACTCCTCCAAGGCCTTTCTTTCGGGGATAGTCAGATTAAACAAGCGACTTTTGGGAAGAGTAGCACCCGGAACAAACTCAGTGGTGCAATCATAATCCCTATGAGGAGGTAAAACTTGCGACTCCTCCTCCGAAAAAACCCTCCAAAAATCTTGAATATGTACTGGTAATTCCCCTTTTTCCACAGCCGCAATGCGACCATTACAACATTTATCATAGCACTTCGGACTCCAAGACTTAATCACATTAGTAGACCAGTCCAACAAAGGATTGTGCAGTTTTAACCAAGGCAATCCTAGAACAACTGGAGAGGGCAAATTATCCAAAACAACCAAATCCAAAATTTCTTGGTGAACACCATTGATAGTGAGAGGAAATGCAGCAGTCTTGTGAGTAATACATTTCAAAGGAGTGTTATCAATTGCAACCACAGAAATAGGTTATGACAAAGGTTTAGATTTCAATTTAAGTTTTTCCAAAATCCCTTAATCAATCACATTAAGTGTTGAACCACAATCCACAAATACCTGAAATTCAATCAAATCTCCCGGCAGAGTAGTACACCCAGAAAGAAACACTCCTGCAGAGCGTAAACAAGCTATACGGGCGTAACTGACCTTTTTTTTTTCTTTACTTAAACGACGCTCACAATGCTTAATCAAATTTTCCACAATAAAGACACAAACCTTCAGCAAATCTGAGATCTCTTTCCTGAGAGCGGAGTGACATCGCCCCAACCTCCATTAGTTCTCCGCTGTCAGAGCAGATTTTCTGGGAACTAGGACCTGAAGTTACAGGAGTTTTTAAATCATTGACCCTGGACCTCAGTCTCCTGTCAACACGAACAGCTAACTGCATAGCTTCCTGCAGAGTCTCAGGTGCAGGGAATGCAATTAGCAAATCCTTAACCCTTTCACTCAAACCAGCAAGAAATAAACATTTCAGCGCCGAATCATTCCATTTAACTTCTGAGGCCCATCTTCTGAAGTGTGTGCAATAAATTTCAACATCATCTGACCCCTGATTCAAACGTCTAAGTTCTGACTCAGCAGATGAGATTCGATCAGGATCGTCATACAATAGCCCCATAGCAGAAAAAAATTCTTCAACAGAAATTAAACAGGGATCATTAGGTTGGAGAGAAAAGTCCCACCCCTGTGGTTCATTGAGCAACAGTGACATAATAAAACCAATGGGCTATGATTCATTCCCAGAGGATCTTGGTCTCAAACGAAAATATAACAAACAAGCATTTTTAAAGGAAAAAAAATCTTGCTGTTTACCATAAAAAACATCAGGCAGTCCTACTTTCGGTTCCACAAGATGCGCTCCAGGACAGCTACTCACGTGTTGCTGAAGCTCGGCCACCTCCAGAGACAATCCCTGCAGGCGATGTGCCAACTCCTGGATGGAAACCATACTGATCCCCGAATTTCTTTCCTTTTAGTTTTTTTTTTTGTTTTTGGGCTGGACTTACTGTTATGATCTGCAACATAAACTAAGGAAAGATAGGGGAAACCTGTCCCTACAGTAAGACTAAGCTGAATCCCTATGATGTAGCGGGCTGCCTGTTCCTTGTGAACAGACCCGCCTTCGTCCTCGGCTAGTCTGAACGGAGACCTATAGAATCAAGGGAGGGGTCCCTAAATGAACTAAGGACTGGGACAAAAATGGAACACCTCCTAAACAGAAGTTATTGCAGAGCAAAAAAGACAAACTGACAAAAAGTACTAAAGGTTCCAGAGGACCAAGAACTGACAGAGATAGGCACCGAAGCACCAGGCTAGCAAAACAGTCAAACAACACTGAAGTCCAGCAAAGCCAGAAGGGCGGAGCTGGAATATATAGGCAGCTGGTCACGTGACCGCAAAACACAAGATAGCAAAAACGAACAGGAGGGTTCTAACATTTCTGCCCCCTTCAGCTTGATTAATTCTGAACGGCATCAGGGGGCAGCTTTGAAAGAATATATAAAGAAGGTAAAATCCGGTGCCTCATGCGATAAACCCTTTTATTCCAAAATTAAAAATCACAACATGTCCCTAGGAGGGGAACAACTGGACGCGTTTCGAGGACACAGCCCCTTATTCGTCAGTATACAAATGAATTAAAAAACAACACATTTATAATAAAAACTGTGACCACCCCTAAACATGTGTGATAGATTAGTATACAAATTAGGATATTAACTCCTACTTAGATAAGATTTGCGTGCAACCAATTCTCATAGAATATTCAGATATAAACTTAGGAGAAAATTTTTTTTTTTATAATATATAATAGATTTGCCATATGAATGCACAGAAACAGAACATGCATATAATATTGTAAGTGCAAGCATATATGTATAATTTAATAAAAAAAAACATTAGATCTGATCTATAATTCATACCTTGCGGTATCCGTGCATTTAATTTCAATATCCATTAAAAAAATTATCTCTAAACTTTACCGCAAGCCCCGTAGCGGTAATTCTCTCTTGAGAGCTGAAAGTAGTCACACAAAACATGTTATAAAAAATTTACCAGTGGGTGAGTTCATTAGAGCAAGACGCAATTGTAGTGAACAAGAGGGTTTTGAGGAGGAAACTAAAACCATGTCAGCGAGACTAAAATCTAGGGGATATGAAAAATGGATGATCGATAGGGATGTATCTATAGTTACATCTAAAGATATAGAAAGTTTGTTGACACAATCAGAAAAACATAGTTCCAATAAGGCGAAATTGTCATTCACTTTCTCTACGCCATATAGTGATCATTTTTACAACATTAAACAAATTTTTCTCAAGAATTTACCCATATTATATCAGGATGACAAATTGTCTAATATATTGGAAGCAGGTTGTAGGGTGGTTTCAAGGAAAGGTCAGGATCTACGCAATATGTTGTCACCCAGCGTATTTTTGGATAATAAAGTACAAAGTCCCACCTGGCTGAAATATGTCGGTATGAATAAATGTGGTGAAAATAGATACTGTATGTGCAAACATGTTGCTATGGGTTCAAGTTTCTCTGATCTACACACGGGTAGAAAATATGACATAGAGTCTTATATAAATTGTAACACCTCCCATGTTGTCTATATGGCAACTTGTATCAGCTGTTCAAAATATTATATAGGCTGTACTATCAGAGCCCTTAAAGCAAGAATATCACAACATATTACAGGAGCAAATCCTGCCTCAAAATCCATCAGGTTATCAGGTCTCTCCAAACATTTCAGGGAGGTACATGCGGGCAATATAAGTACATTAAATATTAGAGGCATAGAGAGAGTACCATGTCCTCATCGTGGCGGTAATTGGAAAAAATGCTCCATAACAAAGAAAAATTCTGGATATTGAAATTAAATGCACGGATACCGCAAGGTATGAATTATAGATCAAATCTAATGTTTTTTTATTAAATTATACATATATGCTTGCACTTACAATATTATATGCATGTTCTGTTTCTGTGCATTCATATGGCAAATCTATTACATATATAAATTTTTTTTTTTTCTCCTAAGTTTATATCTGAATATTCTATGAGAATTCGTTGCACGCAAATATTGTCTAAGTAGGAGTTAATATCCTAATTTGTATACTAATCTATCACACATGTATAGGGGTGGTCACAGTTTTTATTATAAATGTGTTGTTTTCTAATTCATTTGTATACTGACGAATAAGGGGCTGTGTCCTCGAAACGCCTCCAGTTGTTCCCTTCCTAGGGACATGTTGTGATTTTTATTTTTGGAATAAAAGGATTTATCGCATGTGGCACCGGATTTTACCTTCTTTATATATCCTTGCAAGTGTATGCTGGACACTAATCCGTGAGCCTGGGATTCCTGTGAGTATCAGGTGATATGAGCTAATTATCTTTTTTCAGTCTACAGCTTTGAAAGAAGCTGTGATAAGTGACCACAGTACAGCCCCTTCCTATCTTTTTAACTTTGTACACTTTGATTTTGTTTCTATACATGCCCTGTGTCTTGGAAATTGCAATGAAATATCTTTGCATCAGCGCCATCATTGCTGTGGGCAGCACGTGGACAAATTCAGCTCTCGATCTTCAAAAAAAATGGATTTGTCTAAAAGACTTGAACCCATGGCACTAATAGCACCATTTTACTGAACTTAATCTTCAAATGAACCATCCATTACAATGAAGGGAACAGCACAATATTTCAAATAGAGGAGGCAGGACACTGAAAGAGCAGTGACCTGCCATTCAGAGATCAGAGGCAGGTGGAAGGACGGAGGATCACAGACAAGGAGAAGACCCAGTGTATGGTCTGGTCCCTGTGTACCGAAATATAGTTAGCAGAAAACTTCAAAGGGTGGTTAAAGAATCACAAAATGGATTTCTTCACCATAGATATCAATGTAATCTTTTACACCACCATTATAGCCGTTTATTTACTTTACATTACAGTCATACTGATAGCTTTTTTAATCCCTTCACCCCTGAGCCTGTTTTCACCTTCATGACCAGTATAAATTTTACAATTCTGACCAGTGTCACTCTATGACGTAATAACTTTAGAAAGCTTCAACAGATCCCACTGATTGTGAGATTGTTTTTTCACGACATATTGTACTTCACGGTAGTGGTAAAATTAGTTTGATATAACTTGTGTTTATTTTTAAAAAAAAAATGGAAATTTGGCAGAAATTTGAAAAATTTTGCAATTTTTAAACTTTCAATTTTTATACCCTAAAATCAGAGCATCGTGTAACACAAAATAGATAATAAATAACATTTCCCACATGTCTACTTTACATCACATCAGCACAATTTTTGAAACATCATTTTTTTTGCTAGAAAGTTATAAGGGTCAAAAGTTAACCAGCGATTTCTCGTTTTTCCAACAAAATTTACAACATTTTTTTTTGGGGAACACATCGTATTTGAAGTGACTTTGAGGGGCTTATATGCCAAAAGTGACATCATTCTAAAAACTGCACCCTCAAGGTGCTCAAAACCACATTCAGATATTGTCTGAATTGTAAAGCTCTGCGGAATATGTTGGCGCTATATAAATAAATAATAATTAAAAAAAACAACAACAAATATTTAAGAAGTATATTAACCTTTCAGGTGCTTCACAGGAATTAATGAAATGTAGAAGGAAAAAATTTACATTTAACTCTTTTTCACAAAAAAATTAACTTTAGACCAAAACTTTTTTATTTTCACAAGGGTAACAGGAGAAAATGGACCCCAAAATATGTTGTGCAATTTCTCCTGAGCCTCCCGATACCCAATATGTGGGGGGAAACCACTGTTTGGGTGCATGGCAGGGCTTGGAAAGGAAAGAGCACCATTTAACTTTTTGAATATAAAATTTGCTGGAATAATAAGTGGATGCCATGTCGCATTTGGAGAGCTCCTGATGTGCCTAAACAGTGGAAACCCCCACAAATTACATCATTGTGGAAACTAGACCCCTCGGAGAACTTATCTAGATGTGTGGGGAGCATCTTGAACCCCCAGGTTCTTCACAGAAGTTTATAATGTTGAGCCACGAAAATAAAAAAAAATCTAATTTTTCACACAAAAATGTTTTTTAGCCCCAAATTTTGCAATTTCACATGGGGAACAGTAGAAATTGCACCATAAAATTTGTTGAGCAATTTCTCCTGAATACGCCGATATCCAATATGTGGAGGAAAACTACTGTTTGGTTGCAAGGCAGGGTTTGGAAGGGAAGGAGCGCCATTTAACTTTTTGAATTTAAAATTTTCTGGAATAATTAGCAGATGCCATGTTGCGTTTTCAGGGCCCCTGAAGTGCCTAAACAGTGGAAACTCCCCACAAGTGACACCATTATGGAAACTAGACCCCCTAAGTGCTAGAAGAGCAGAATTCCCCTTTGGGAATTTATCGACAGGTGTACTGACTATTTTGACTCCATGGGTGTTTTCCAAAAACAAGCAGCAGTGGATGTTGCTGAGTGAAATTTGAAAACTGCTGTTATAGTGACCAGTATGTTGTAGAGACCAGCTTATGCTTCTGGAGACATGGACCCATAAATTAGGTGGGCTCTCATCGCTACTGAAATGCCAAACATGTGGATGTTAAATGTGGTTTAGGCACACTGTGGGACTCAGGAGGGAGAGGGGCATTTGGATTTGGGAGAGCAGAATTTGCTTAATTTATTTTGTGGGGTGAGGAGCCATTTCGCTTTTCCAGAGCCTTTGTGCTACCAGCAATTTGGAAGCCTATATATTTCTGTTCAGATGATGGACCTGAATGCGGACTTGCTTTTTTTATGGATTGATTTGAATCTTTCATTAGGAACATTTTACATAACATTTTGGATCACATTTACCCGGCGCCCTACGCTGAGCACCTACATTGGAGTTTCCATCTAAATCTCCGCGTGACCTGTCAGGTGAAACCCCACAGGGATCCATTTACTATAATGAGGCAGCAGAGATACTTTGGACTCCATCAGCAGTGTCTTTTTTTTCAGATGTGCACAAAACTTTGGCCGATGGCACTATTATGCACGCCTAAAAGACAGACACCGCCGGATCACAGGTCAGGCGACATCCACAGTGCGTCCATCTGCCTTATTATAGGGAATCTTCCGCCGGGTGTTCCGTCTGAATTACATATTTCAGAGATTTACACTGAAACCCTGGTGTAAGCGCTCAGTGCAGAGCGCAGGATACATGTGAGCAGAGCTTTACTGCGATCTTTGGGAGGCAGAATGAACAAATCAACAGCAGGAGAAGAATTGGTTTTATTTATTTTTTACACAGTTCCTCATGCGGTATAAGTGATTAGATGACTTTATTATTTGGGTCAGCGCGATTACAGCAAAACCAGATTTATATAGTTTTTTATGTTTGGCTGCTGTCACACACTAAAAGATCCTTTTTTGTGCAAAACCTTGCATCTCTATATTTTGATAGCATTAATTTTTCCATATTTCGGCCAACAGAGTCATGTGATGGCTTATTTTTTGCAGGACGAGTTGACGGTTTTATTGGTACCATTATCGGGCACATCACATTTTTTGATCGTATTCTATTCGGATTTTTGTGAGTCAGAATGAACAAAAACGAGCAATTCAGGAATTGTTTTTTTTATGTAGTTTTGTGCTTGGTAAAATTGATACTTTGAGTCAGTAAGATTACAGCGATACAACATTTATATATTTTTTTATGTTTTGCCTCTTTTACACAATAAAAACAATTTTAAAGAAAAAATAATCATTTTTGCATCGCTTTATTCTGAGAGCTACAGTGGGGAAAAAAAGTACTTAGTCTGCCACCAATTGTGCAAGTTCTCCCACCTAAAAAGATGAGAGAGGCCTGTAATTGACATCATAGGTAGACCTCAACTATGAGAGGCAAAATGACAAAACAGATCCTGAAAATCACATTGTCTGATTTGGAAAGAATTTTTTTTCAAATTTTGGTGGAAAATAAGTATTTGGTCAATTACAAAAGTTCACCTCAATATTTTGTCATATATCCTTTGTTGCCAATGACAGAGGTTAAACATTTTCTGTAAGTCTTCACAAGGTTGGCACACACTGCTGGTTTTTGGCCCATTCCTCCATGCAGATTTCCTCTAGAGCAGTGATGTATTGGGGCTGTTGCTGGGCAACACTGAGTTTCAACTTCCTCGAAAGGTTTTCTATAGGGTTTAGATCTGGAGATTGGCTTGGCCAGTCAGGGACCGTGAAATGCTTCTTACGAAGCCACTCCTTTGTTGCCCTGGTGGTGTGCTTGGGATCATTGTCATGCTGAAAGACCCAGCCACGTTTCATCTTCAATGCCCTTGCTGATGGAAGGAGGTTTGCATTCAAAATCTCAAGATACATTGCCCCATTCATTCTTTCATGTACACGGATCAGTCGTCCTGGTTCCTTGGCAGAGAAACAGCCCCAAAGCATGATGTTGCCACCCCCATGCTTCACAGTAAGTATGGTGTTCTTTGGATGCAACTCAGCATTCTTTCTCTTCCAAACACGAGTTGTGTTTCTACCAAACAGTTCTACTTTGGTTTCATCTGGCCATATGACATTCTACCAATACTCTTCTGGATTATCCAAATGCTCTCTAGCAAACTTCAGACAGGCCCGGACATGTAATGGCTTAAGCAGGGATCTGGCACTGGAGGATCTGAGTCCCTGGCGGCATAGTGTGTTACTGCTGGTAGCATGTGTAACGTTGGTCCTAGCTCTCTGCAGGTCATTCACTAGGTCCTCCCGTGTGGTTCTGGGATTTTTGCTCACCGTTCTTGAGATCATTTTGACCCCACGGGGTGAGATCTTGTGTGGAGCCCCAGAATGAGGGAGATTATCAGTGGTCTTGTATGTCTTCCATTTTCTAATTATTGCTCCGACAGTTGATTTCTTCACACCAAGCTGCTTGCCTATTGTAGATTCAGTCTTCCCAGCCTGGTGCAGGGCTACAATTTTGTTTCTGGTGTCCTTCGACAGCTCTTTGGTCTTCACCATAGTGAGTTTGGAGTGTGACTGTTTGAAATTGCGGACAGGTGTCTTTTATACTGATAACAAGTTCAAACAGGTGCCAGTGCTTCCGATAATGAGTGGAGGACAGAGGAGCCTTTTAAAGAAGAAGTTACAGGTCTGTGAGAGCCAGAAATCTTGCTTGTTTGTAATTGACCAAATACTTATTTTCCACCAAAATTTGAAAAAAAAATTCTTTACAAATTACACAATGTGATTTTCAGGATTTATTTTGTCATTTTGTCTGTTATAGTTGAGGTCTTCCTATGATGTCAATTACAGACCTCTCTCATCTTTTTAAGTGGGAGAACTTGCACAATTGATGGCTGACTAAATACTTTTTCCCCCACTGTATAACTTTTTTATTTTTCCACTTATAGAGCTGTATGGTGGTTTGTTTTTTGCTGGACAAGATGAAGTTTTCAGAGATACTGTTTTTATTTACATTCATCATTTTGATCACGTTTTATTCCACTTTTTTTTTGGCAGTATGATGATAAAGCATTATTTTTTGCCTCATTTTTTATTAATTCTTTCATGGTGGGATAGTTTTATAGGTCGGGTCATTTTGAACACGGCAATATCATATATGTGTACTTTTTTTCATAACAATATTTATTTATGGGTACAGTATATATATATATTTTTTATTTTTCATTTTGTAATTTTTTTTTCAATATTTTTTCAATGTTTTTTTCCCTTTTTTTTACTTTTTTACTTTGTTTCACTATGGGGCTTTCACTTTTTGCAATCTGATCACTTGTAAAGCATAGGAATGCAGGAGCTTTGCTTTACAAACTGGCAGCACTGCACTGACACACAAACTTACTACACCATGCTCTGAGCATTGTGTAGCAAATTTGCTAGCTCATGTCATGACGACATCAGGTCACCATGGCAATGAATGGCCCCTTGCGATGATTTTGCGGGGGCGCCGATGGGATTGAAGAGGGGGCTTCCTCCCTTTGCATGCCTGCTAATTGCTGCAATCGATTGCTGCGATCAATATCAATTGCTGCAATGAATATCAATTGCAGCTTTTAGGGAGTTATGTGCCAGGTGCGCTACTGTCACTGAGGGCCAGGTGTCAGCTGTCAGAATCAGCTGACACCCGGCAGCGATTGCCATGATGTATATATACTGCATCGGTCGGGAAGTCTTTTCTGACCATGACATATATATACCTCAAATATCTTGAAGGGGTTAAAGCATTCTGGCAGCATTATTATTATAGTGTATGTTGGATCTGTGCCATGGATCTTCTAAGGTCCAAATAAAACCTTTCTCTCAAACTTTCATCAAGTGGCATATTGTCCTGAAGTGGAAATGGTCCTAGAGGAGACTCTGTACAATACATGTGATGCATCATGATTTTCGGTGGTTCAGCGCACAGAAGGCTTTATGTATAAGGCCTGAGAAGCTTTCTGAGAGCATATTGTGCTTTAATTGCTGTATATGTGAAATGTGTGTGGAATTTTACCAATTATTCCAATGGTGAGAAACACAAAATGAGAAAACACATGCATAAAATGTGCAGTATTTTCATGCTTTAATGACTATTTGATTTTCTATAGAGATAGTACTTGAACATCTGTTAAAAACTAACACAGTAACCTCAAAAACTTCCAATAAGCATCTATTATTGAGGTTTTTTTTTTGGGGGGGGGGGCTTTTTTGTTGTATGGATTTTAGTCGTATCACTATGACTATGATCTTTGATAGTCTCTGTGTCAGTTTGTTTGACAGTACCACTATATGTAATACTGGTGATGATTTTGAATCTTTGCTATGTTTTAGACTTTGTGTGCTCAGTGATCATCATCTTTTTGTGTTTTTCTAATGGAGGTTCTGTAAAACATGGAAAAATAGTTATTTTCCAGTTTAGGACACTGTGTTATCTTGAAATCTGCAGAACCAGAAGGTACCTTTTCTCCAATGGATTTCGCTTTATTGATCTGCCCGTTGCTGTTTTGTTCATCTTCAAAAGGCAGCTGCAACATATTTTGTTCTTTAGCATTTTCATTTATTTTCTTGCAATGCAATATTCGTTGCCAAAACCTACAAAATAGCTTCTTAAAGTACAATCTTTTTTTTATCTTTCAGCACAATAAAAGCTAAGAACTTTCTCAATCTCGAAAAAGAGTAAAGCAATATGTCTAAAGGACAGGTGGTTAAGTGGTTACAGTTATCAGTGTGGAGCACAATGTACTCTACTTGGACCAGAATTTGGCTTTCTGAAGTAAACGTCCTGTTTTATCATTAAATATGAATTACATCTTTAAAATTTGCTTTGTAGGTGAATTACTGAATCGGTGGTCTTCAGTTTGTTACCATGATTTGAATTGTGTTTAGGGACAGGTCTAGGGTTAGGTATTCTGCTACAGCTATGTGCTCTTCCTAAGCAGAGGAGTCCTTTCAACAAAATTTTCTAATGGAGCTGTAAAGAAAATTGATGCAACTGGATTAGAATTCTGGAGCCATCTGACCTCCTAGTCTGGGGTGCCAATTAGAGATGAGCAAACAAAATTGAGTGGATTTGAATTCTACTTAAATTTTACAAAAATCTGCATTTGCTAAAATGCAGATTTTTTGTAACTTACTTCCGCGCTGATTCAGTAAATTGATAGGTGCTGGCCACCATTTTTCTGAACCATAAAAGATCATCAAAATCATAAAGAATAAAAAGAAATCTTTATACTCACCTCTTAGGCTTCTCTGCGTCACCCGTCTGGTCCTTACCATATCTTCAGATCACCTAATGGATTCTGCTCAAACAAGCGAATGGTCACGGCATCTTGACATCACTGCATGTCCCCTGACCTTGCACGTGCAGAGCCCTCCTGGGCTTCCTCCAAAGATTTCATCAGGAGCAGCAATGATCTGATAATGTAGCGAGGACGGATGGGTGACAAGGAGCGGAGGGGCTGGTGAGGTGAGCACCGATATGAGTATATGTTTTTTTTTTATTTTTTACATCTTATATTTATAAGCTATGGGGTCTGATGAGGTCCCAGAGCATAACAAAGGTAGATTAATTTTGCAAAGAATAGCTTCTCTGCAAATAAAATTTCCCAGGAAAACCTAGGCAAATAGGTGAATTCGAATTTTGCCTGATCTGTTTTTCTTTCATGTCAATACATAATTTCAGCTATCACTTTTATGCTGTTGAGGCTTTCCCCAGCTCCATTTTTCATTTTATTAAAAGGAATCTGTCAGTAAGATCAACCTTCCTAAGCCGTCTATATGGGCATGTAGATCATAGAAAGTTAAACAAAATGATACCTTAAATCTGCGATACATTGTCTTATTTCAGAGAAATCCTTGCTTTTCTTCATATATAAATGTTAAGAAAGATGCATAAGAAAATAACTCTAGAGCTTATTTTAAATGAAAGGTAGTATTACCAGTTGAGACATGTAGATCGGGAGAGCAGTCAGTCATTACATGTCTCACACTGGTAAGGATCCCTTTAATCTAAAATAAGCTCTGGAGGCAGATTCTCATGCATCTTAACATTGATATAGGAAGAGGCAGATTTGGAGGCAGATTCTCAGGGAGATATTTGTCCATAGATCTTAACAGCTCATTTAAATATTAAGAAAAATGTGGATTGCTCTGAAATAAGACAGCATATCGCAGATATCAAGTTATCATTTTATTCAACTATCTATAACCTACATACCTATATACCCATATAGATGGCTTTGGAGGGTTAATCCTACTGACAGAATCCCTTGCTGACGATTACACACAGTCTTCATTGAGACATTTTTGCTAAGGCAAATGGGACCACTTACATTACACATCAAACTTTCAAACCTGGGGCTATTCAAGATTCAATGATATAGAACACCCTGTGATAAACCCCAAATGTGTGACTTCCTTTCGGTATTGGGGTCACTTGAGAGCCTTGTTTGCCAATGACATATAAAAATATTTCATTAATGTCAGTGGGAAAATATAAAAGATAAAATATTTTTCATGGCTTAATATCTTATTGATGGCGGCAATAAGAGCTGAGTCTATAGGTAGTAGGATGATGGTGGGAGGCATCATCCCTTTTCAGTTTTGTGTATTTTTGCTTAATTAATTTAATGTGGTACAAATCAGGACAATCCAATTTAAAAAGCCTTTAGGTGTAAACTTTTGGTTTAACCTTTCATCATAAATAATGCTTATATATTCCCCAAGAGCCACCAAATTCTGATGTGAGGATACTCTATAGCTGTCCTATGGTTGTGACTTGTCAAGTGACTTTTGCGATCAAAGGTGACTTTTTTATGAATCAGATTGAAGTATATGGATGAGATTGGTTTTATGGATAACATGTTATTGTGTACAGGCGCCAATGTGGTGGGGATTGTCCTTATATTGATTGAAATAAATGGATATTTTTATTGACTTAATATGGCTATAATATACTGCAACAAAAGTCCTCAATGGTGTTACCCCGCTCTCTTGCTATACAAGATACAAGACCACAAGGTGCCTCTATAATGCAGAATAGCTTCAAGGGTCATAAAATACATTACATTCCACATTGCGGTTTTGTAGTTTCATGTGAAAAAAGCTTAATTATTATATAATGAAGTCTTCTGTATCTTTCCAATACGGTTTGTATTTCAACTTCTAACCATACTCAATATCTCAGCTCTATTTTTACACACAGTTCCTGAAACTAGTTACAATGTACTTCCCATGTAAGTGTATGGCTTTTTAAATCCACCAAGTCTTTGTCTTTTAATATCCCATATCTGTGTCAAATGAGCATGATCAGTGCAGGTTTTTGGCTTCTGCATAAAAATGAGAATGTTTCCATTCGATTGTAGTGTGGAGATCTTGAAAATGGTGATAAATTGTATCACAAATCACATTGGAAAATTGGAGAACTCTTAATTTTACAATAATTTTAAAAGTTTAATGTGAAAGAGAAATCAATATTAATAATATTAATTATAACTATATTAATAATTAGATATTAGAGGATCTGGAAATATTCAAATTTACCTGTTCATTTGGATTTTCTCATAAATTTTAGTTATTCTACACTAATTGAATGTCCCCTATTAGACTCTGGGTCTTTGCAGACCCTAGAGCATTATAAATGTAAGATCTAAAAAATAAAAAATACTTAGACTCACCTTACTGCTCACATCTCTGACCCCTCTGCTCCTTATCATCACCTGTCTTGTCCTCGTCACATCTTCTTTTGCGAGTGCTGAATCCCTGGGTATCTTCACATTAAGATGGGAATTTCGGCTCTAATGAGGTCGGGGTAGGTTCTGCTCAGAATTTTGCACACACATGCCCAAAACCCTCCTGGGCTTCATTAGAGCCAGAATTCCTGGCCTAGCGTGATAGGAGATTTTGGCACTCGAGGGGGTGCTTAGAAGATACGATGAGGACCATGTCATGGTGAAGAACAGATGTGTCAGAGATTTGGTACAGTAAGGCAAGTATAACCTTTTTTTAAAAAAAATGCTTTGATGACCATTTACGGTTCAGCAAAATTGCCACTAGCACTGAATTCGTGATGATGATAATGCTAAAAAATCCATATTTTTGCAAATGTGGATTTTTGAAATATTTGAGTAGAATTTAATTCCAGTCTAATATATTCCCTCATGTCTAGTAATAATAATAATGATAATACTAATATTTATTAAACGGAACCCCATCGGGAGCAACAAAACCATGGTTAGAGAGCCACAATGGGACCAATGTCCCATCTGACCCCCAAAGCGACTCCATATACATACAATACCTCAAAAGGAGAAAAAATGGAGCCTTAGAGTTGCTTCAAACAATTTATCACAATTTTATTAAGTATAAATATTAAAAACAGTTACAAAAACAAACAAGAAACACACATATCACATAAATACAGAGTGTGACAAACACAAACCTCAGGCTGTACACAACCAGTGGTGCCAAATATATGTAGGACAAGGTCCAATGGTAGCTGCAGATCAAACCACAAGGATACTCCTATTCATGGTGCGTACGAATCATATTATATACATCTCTATGTTACCATGAACACTAGGGAAGGCATGATACATGCTGCCAATATTAAAACCCATCAGGATAAATATCCATGTGCTCAAGGGACAAGAGAAGAAGCTTAGCAGTAAAACTCCAAAAACATACCCAAAAGTGAAAGTAGAAGTGGACACCAATGGAGCGACCAGCCTGATAGAAAGAAATCCCCACTGTCCCCTACGCGCATTTTGCTTGTTCTTAGAACCGCTTCATCATGGGGGAATACTTTTCTTTTTTTTTTTTAACTGTTTTTAATATTTATAGGTAATAAAATTGTGATAAATTGTTTGAAACAACTCTAAGGCTCCATTTTTCTCCTTTTGAAGTAATAATAATATTTGTATTATTATCTCTGGGGAACACAATTTTATTTGAGTTCGATCTGACACTTGTTTTTGACAAAATTTTTGTCTCTGAATCCAAAAGTGACCGCAGTTTTTCTCGCTCACAATAACATTTTATGCTACAGGACACCCTCTCTATGTCTCCAAAACCATACAAAATGTACATGCAATGGAAAATAATGCAAAATATAATGTAATGTTTAAAGCTATTTTGTTCATACAAAGGATATATTGCTACTGTAAGTCAAATAGTGTGCAAGTAGTAAAGTTAGGTAGAAGCTAAGGTAGAATTAACGCTTATAGCTTTTCCTAGAGTGTTCAGTCTGGGCAATCTCACCTATAGCTCCAACAGTAGTCAGCCATCATATGTACATCACACCCACTCTGATACCGTCCCTCCTTGCTCTTCAAATCTTGGTGGAATTGTTCTCTTTGCTCGTCACTGGCTGCACCAAGGTTTTCAGGGAATTTAGCAAGATGGCTCTGCATAAAATGTACCTTGATGCTCATGTTGCAACCAAGCTCTCTCCGAGAGTTTCTGGACAATTTTGGTGTAATTGTTTGCTAGTATATTTCCAAAGAAAGCCCATGACAAGGTCTGAATGAAAACCAAACATTCTTTTGGAGTTCTGACACTGTCCCGATGAAATGTTCATATTTGAGGAGCTGACGAATCTGTGGACCATAAAACACACTAGCCTTTTTTATTTCAAATGACAGGCTAGGAAATGCCAAAATAAGGTACTTAAAACAGTCTCCCTTAGTGGGCAAAGCTTCATTAGTCCCAGTTTCATGTGCAGAGGTGGGAATCTAATGTTCTTTCTGTCAAAAAATGTCTCATGCAGAATATTTGGACCACCAGGTTTGAGGTCAGATCTTGGAGGCCAATTTCTCTCCACCTTCTCACAAGTTCTGCTGTCCCTTATGCACAGAAAACATGGATACTTGGTGTATCCGCATTGCTGACCATGAAGTAAAAATACTTTAACATACATTAAAGGGGTTGTCTGGTCCAAATCGATACGTCTGCAATCAAGTCTGGATTATACATACTCCTGGCCAAGCTTAGTGAACACGGCCTCGCTCCATACAATTGTATGAAGCGAGGCCTCGCCCTTTCTAGTGACGCGTCTGTCCAGTGGGCGTAGCCGACTAGAGGGCATAGCCGACTAGAGGGCGTTTCCTCCCTTCATACAAGTTTATGGAAGGAAAGCCATGCCCACTGCCCAGGAGTATGCATACGTGCCCTCTGGACCCGACTCTGAAACTGGCAAAGCCTTGCAGTGCACAGTGTGTGCCCTGGGGGAATTCATAAGTCTGCAGTCACACAGAGTGACTGCAGACTTATCGATTTGGACCGGACAACACCTCTAAGGTCAAGAAAGATGTGTTTGTGATATTGCAACAACTCAATTACTCTCATTATGTCCCCATATTCTTCACAAATAGAAACTGAATAGCCATTTGGAACTGCACCAATTAAGTTGCTATTGTAGAGGACACATTTTAAGCTCCGCTTTGAACTATTAATAAACAGTCGCCATTCATTTGAGTTATAGATTGGAATTCCCAATTCCTCAATTAAACCATGCATGTTGTGCAATACACAAAGCCACTGTCACTTTAAAGTATTGCAGAAATGCACTTTCTCTGGATCGAAAGTAGGATACCTTTGCTCCTTTTTCCAGATTTCCTCATACAGCCTTGATGCTAGGAGTGTCAAAGCTTTTTGATTGTCCCAATTCTTATGGCAAATTATTCAACTGATGCTGGTCAAATCATTTATGAACCGAGATATCTTCAATTTCAAAATATTCATCATTGTTGTCACTTTTGTCTTCACCATAATGCTATTCTTGAAAAAAGGGCACCAGAACCATCATCAGTAAATGCATACAGCACCAGAACCATCACTACTTAAATACAGCACTAGAACCATCATCACTAAATGAAAAAAGCACGAGACCCTTAAATCACTATGTGAACACAGAACCTGAACCATCATCAGTACATGAATACAGCATCAGAATCTCCATTGGTACATGAAAAGAACAACAAAACAATTATCAGTACACTAATACAGCACCAGAACTACCATCAGTACATAAATATATCAAGAAAACCATATTTACCGCAAAACATGACCAGAAAAATTAACAGTACATAAATTAAGCACTACTACCATTATTACTACTTTAATACAGTATCAGGATTGTCATTACTACTTGAATACAGAATCAGAACCATCATCAGTAAATGAATACAGCACCAAATCTGTCAGTACTAACTACATGAATACATCACCAGAAACATCATAAGTACATGAATACAGCATTAAAGATTCATCAATATATTAATACATAACCAGAACCATCATCTGTATACTAATACAGCACTAGAGCCACTATCAGTACATACATAAATCAATAGAACCATCATCAGTACATGAATACACCACCAGAACCATCATCAGTACATGCATTTAGCACCAGAACCATCATCACTACTAGAAAACAGTACCAAAAGCATCATTAGTACAGGAATACAGCAACATCAGTATATGAATACAGTACCATAATAACTATCAGTACATGAATACAGCACAAAGCCATATGCAATTGTATCATATGAACCTATAGCTTCAACTATTTCCTTAACAATGGTAAGGAGATGCTGGAAGCTGTTATTACAAGTCATCATCAGACTGTGGATCACAGTACTGATTAGACGCAGACATTTAAAAAATAACTTAACTTTTGGGAGATATTTTCTGTGTTTTAGACCCTTTAACTTTGAGCATAGGTATTTTGAGCGATCGGTGAGGTCTCAGTGCTCAGACCCCACTTATCACTCAAAATACCTTTGACATGTTCTGCTTAGGAGACAGGAGCGTATGATATTCTACTTTATCTGTACATCTGTGTGTTTTTACTCATGTCTCCTGAGTTGCGCTCTTCTAAAGGCCCCGTCAAACTTAGCAATGCTGCAGCGATCCCGACAACGATACGACCTGTCAGGGATCGTTGCTGCGTCGCTATGTGGTCGCTGGTGAGCTGTCAAACAGGCAGGCTCACCAACGATCAGGGGAGCAGCGACATCGTGGAAAGAATCTTTCCACGATGTCCTGCTCCTGGTTACCAGTCTGCTGAAGCAGGAGCAGGCTGGTAACCATGATAAACAGCGGGTTACTAGGGGCACACGCGCACCTAGTAATCCGCTGTTTATCATGGTTACTACTCTGCTATGGTGAGCGAGAGGTTACCGCTCACCGTAGCAGAGTGGTAACCATGATAAACAGCGGGTTACTAAGTGCTCGTGCGCCCCTAGTAACCCGCTGTTTATCATGGTTACCAGCCTGATCGCTGCTCCCGCTGGTCACACACAGCGATGTGTGCTGACCAGCGGGAGGACAACGACCAAAAAAAGGTCCAGGACATTCTGCAGTGATCAGCGACCTCACAGCAGGGGCCTGATCGCTGCAAAGTGTCACACATAGCGACATCGCTGGTGAGGTCGCTGTTGCGTCACCAAAACCTTGACTCAGCTAGCGATCTCGCTATGTGAGACGGGGGCTTAAGAGATCTTTTGAACAATTGCTAGGGGTCTCAGGAATCTTTCCCTACCAATCTACGTAGAAAAGGCCTAAAACATACAGAAAATCTTTAAGGTGCATTTACAGTGTTCAATAATCGATTAACATTTATTGGTGCGTCTAAACAGGCTGTGAATCATCCAATACATGAGCAAAAAGTTAATTCGTCAGGTGAACTGATTTTTAAGCTTGTTCAATATCGTACTTGGCAGCAGATCATCATATGTAAAAAGGACAACTGCTGCAGAGAAAAATTATATTCTATGCACACAGAACGATTATGTTAACGATCGTTCTATTGACATGAAAGGCTAGTGAGCATGTCTAAATAGACTGTTAAATGACTGCCAAACAATATTATAGCAAAAACAAATAAAAAAAAAAAACCACTATAAAATCACTATTTATTAGGTACAGTATATTTAAAATATGAAAAACCACACACATAAATGACACAAATTAATAAATAGGCCAGTGCAGCGAAATGAGTGAACTAAATGGTCCCTCATAAGGCCCTGTCAGTGCCCCTGCCTGGCTGCGGGGGTTGGCATCCCAATAAATGTTCGAGAGTGGTGCCCCCACTCCGCATTGGCTTACCCCTGTTGGGTAATCATTTCTCAAAATAAAGTAAAGAGATGAATCAGTGAAGACAGTCATAGAGTATATCTTGGGGCCTAATATTCACCCTAACACTGACCCTACCTGACAGCGGGGTAAAACCCTACTGTGTACTGGTACCCCCGCTCACCGTTGACTGAACCTTACAGTCCCTACCCAGACCCTTTAATGTTAGGGAAGGGTAATGATAAAGGGGACAGATCAAAGAGCAGAAGAAATGCCCTGCACTGCCTGTGTGTTTCACCAAACCGCGTAAAAAGATATTTAATACCAGTTGGTCCACATAAGGTACTAGGACGGAATATCCACATTTGTATGCACAACACATCTAAAAGACAATGTTTTGAGACAGGCATATATTATATTTATGCATACGCTATCTCAGTCATAAATATGCAGAGACTCTCTTAGGCATACAAAGTCCTTGTCATATGGACTAAGAAGAAATGTACTTAGCTCATCGGTTTCTCCAGACAATTCCTGACGCGTTTCCCCCCTTTTTCTTCCAATTTGGGGTTCATCAGGGGCTAAGTATAGGAGAAATGGGTATATCGGTCTGTATCTTCAGTCATTATCACAAGGCCTGGAGGTGGTTCTTGGATTTGTTTCAGAGAATATGAATGATAACAAAAAAAACTTTTTCTCCACTCACGGATATTGGTTGGGTGAAGCCATTTATTGTCAAACTACTGTGTTTTCTCTTTTTAAATCTTAATGACATCCAAAAACATCCAAATGACCCCGATCAAAAGTTCACTTACCCTTTTTTGCCTGATAACATGCACAGAATTTGACACAAATGGGTTTGAATGGCAACTAAAGTGTTACGCTCACGTCCGGACTGTTTGGCGTGAGCGTGGTTAGTGGTCCCACTGGGCCACGAACCGAGGAGTGCTTGGAGAGGCGTGACTAGGGACCTCATCAGATCCGACCACAGACGCACGGCGGCTTAATCGACTCCGTGGTTCGAGGAGGGACGTGGGAGATGGCCCAGGTGCTACTCCAGGTCAGACCCAGGTTACAGCTGTTGAACCACAGCGGGGATTGCAGGAACGGGCAGGTTTGGCTGGCATAAAACCAAACAGACTAGGAGTATAAATGGCTTACAAAAGAAGATTGTTTATTAATAGATAAATATACAGTACAAAAATACATTTTAAATATCATAAATGTAGGAAAAGGGGAAAAAAGTGCAAAATGCCTAAACCAAGGTCCCCAAAAGTTCACTGCATCCCATCCCAAATGCTGAGGAAGTTGCGGCCATCAAAATTTCAAGCCACACTCACCACTGCAGTAGTGGCCCAAATGGATGTGGGAAAACCCCACTTGCCAGGTAGGAAACAGTATATACTTACCGCAAAGTGGATGGGAACGTAGGGAAGGGGGGAGCCTCAGGGTAGCAGGTGCACCTACCTTTTGTAAGCCATTTATACTCCTAGTCTCTGTTTGGTTTTATATATGCTGTGAGTAGGCTGTCTGGGTAAGGCCCGGTTATCCAGGATTCGAACCCAGTTCTTTTTGGTTATTTTACATGTTGGCTGTTATTTATAAAAGGTTTGGCTGATATGCAGACAGGTGGGTACTGGCAGGCATGGCTGGTATGCAGACAGGTGGGTACTGGCAGGCACGGATGTTATGCAGACAGGCAGGTACTGGCAGGCACGGCTGGTATGCAGACAGGCGGGTATGGCAGGTAGGTAAACAGGCTGGATAGGGACCAGTACAAACTGGGATACAGGGACAGAGCTGCAGGTGCGGTGGGGAGCGGAGCAGGGCAGAGCAGAGTAGAGCCACAGGTGCTGAGGGCAAGTCGAGCACGGTAGAGCAGTGCCACAGGTGCAGAGGGCAAGCGGAGCAGGGCAGAGCAGAGCAGAGCCACAGGTGCGGAGGGCAAGTGGAGCAGGACAGAGCAGAGCAAAGCCACAGGTGCAGAGGGCAAGCAGAGAAGGGCAGAGCAGAGCCGCAGGTGCGGAGGGAAAACGGAGCAAGGCAGAGCAGAGCCGCAATTGCGGAGGGGAAGCGGAGCGGGGCAGAGTAGAGCTGCAGGTGCAGAGGGGAAGCGGAGCAGAGCAGAGCCACAGGTGCAGAGGGCAAGCGGAGCAGGGCAGAGCAGAGCAGAGCCACAGGTGCGGAGGGGAAGCGGAGCAGGGTAGAGCAGAGCAGGAGCGGACAGATAGGACAGGGCTCTGTTGACATGGAACAGACAGGGACCGGGAAACGCAGGAAGATAGTTAGAACACAGGACGTAGATACGGAGGCACGGAAACAGGACAAGCAGAACCAGGTACACACAAAGTTATTGCTATGAATTAGCGAGTGGACACAAAACTCACAAACAGAGTACAGAGACAATGAGTAGGAGTTAGGTACTGGTTCAGACACTGCAGGAAAAGGGAAGGATCGGACATAGAGATAAACATGTAACGAGCTAGGACACAGTTCAGACAGGAACTGACACAGGAACGAGATACAGGAACGAGCCTGGGAATTCAACCCCCAGGGTGGCAGAAATAGACTAGAAGTCACAGATACAGGTAACGAGCCTAGGTACTCAGCCCCTAGGGTGGCGGAAACAGACTAGATTGAGGACAGGACCTGGCAACTCACAGTTGCACAAAACACACTGAAAGAAAGGGTTGCTCAGGCACCTCCCACTGGGTGGAGGAGGTTTAAGTTTCCAGTGACTCATAGCAATAGGCTGGGGATGCATTAGGACTGCGCACACTGTAACTTTAAGAATCAGGAAGCTCCAGTGCCACCGCCCTAAGCCAGCAGACAAGAGACATGCACACAGCAGGTAGAGGAGTATAGTGCACAGCCTGGACTGGTAGGTAAGTTGGCGGTCTTGCATGGTGGGAGATGGTAAGCCATGCCAGCACGCCGCCAGAGATGTTACATAAAGGTAACATCCTCACCTGTGACCTGTTTGCTTGTAATCAGTGTGTGTCCATAAAAGCTGAGTGATTTTCTGGGATCCAGACAGACTCTTGCATCTTTCATCCAGCCACTGATGCTTCTAGATTGGTGAGACATGGGGAAAGCAAAAGAATTGTCAACAAATCTATGGGAAAAGGTAGTTGAAATGTATAACACAGGAAAGGAATACAAAAATATCCATGGAATTGATTATGCCAGTCAGCAGCATTCAAACTGTGATTAACAAATGGAAAATCAGGGGCTCTATAAAAACCAAACCACGGTCAGGCAGACCAACAACAAAGTGCTTGGGATGAAAAGAAAAACCCACAAATAAAATCAGCTGAAATTCAGGGCTCTCTGAAAACTAGTGGTGTGGCTGTTTCAAGATGCACAATAAGGAGGCACCTGAAGAATAATGGGCTGCATGGTCGAGTCGCCAGAAGAACGCCATTACTGCGCAAATGCCACAAAGTATCTCGTCTACAATATGCCAAACAGCACAGAGACAAGCCTCAAAACTTCCGGAACGAGGTAATTTGGAGTGATGAGACCAAAATAGAAATTTTTGGCCACAACCATAAATGTTACATTTCTAGAGAGGTCAACAAAGCCTATGATGAAAGGAACACCATTCCTACAGTAAAGCATGGAGGTGGATCGCTGACGTTTTGGGGATATGTGAGCTACAAAGGAACAGGAAACTTTGTAATAGTTGAAGGAAAGATGAATACAGCATGTTATCAGAAAATACTGGAGGCAAATTTGCACTCATCAGCCCAGAAGCTGCGCATGGAACGTACTTGGACTTTCCAACATGACAACGATCCAAAACACAAGGCCAAGTCAACTTGTCATTGGTTACAGCAGAACAAAGTGAAGGTTCTTGAGTGGCCATCTCAGTCTCCTGACCTCAATATCATTGAGCCACTCTAGGGAGATCTCAAGTGCGCTGTTCACACTAGACAGCCCAGGAATTTACAGGAACTGGAGGCTTTTTGCCAAGAAGAATGGGCAGCTTTATCATCTGAGAAAATAAAGAACCTCATCCACAACTGCCACAAAAGACTTCAAGCAGTCATTGATGTTAGAGGGGGCAATACACTGTATTAAGAACTGAGGTATGTGAACTTTTGATCAGGGTCATCTGGATATTTTTTGTTGTCATTAAGATTTAAAAAGAGAAAACATAGTAATTTGACAAATGTCTACACCCAATCAATAACCATGAGTGGAGAAAAAGTTTTTTGTTATCATTAGTGATGAGCGAGCATGCTCGCCACTGCTCGGTACTCGCCCGAGCATCTCAGTACTCGAGATGCTCGGAGCTCACCGAGTACTTGCACGATGCTCGGGCGGGAGCTCGGGTCCCCGTCCTGCATGCTTGGCACTATTTAGAGCACCAATCATGCAGGGATTGTCTGCCACTCACTGTAATGTCACAGCCATGGTGGTTGTGGCATTACAGTGATTGCCCAAATCGATGGGAACAGTGCTCACAGTGAAACATGAAAAGCCGGCAATTCATCAGCGGCATACACCGGTTCCCGACAATGTAGAACAGAAAGAATAGAGCATCACACATAGATTAGATAGATAGAAACATGTCAGTCACATATATAATAAGTACAGTGACAGTGTTGGTTACTGTACTTTGCTATTTAGTGTTAAAATAAAGGCTTTATTAAAAAAAAAATAATAGTGTTTTCAATGCACCCGTCTCTTTAAAAAAAACAGCCGGCAAATTCAGCAGCGGCTTACATCGGTACCCGACAATTTAGAACAGAAAGAATAGAGCATCACACATAGATTAGATAGATAGAAACATGTCAGTCACATATATAATAAGTAGAGTGACAGTGTTGGTTACTGTACTTGTCATTTAGTGTTAAAATAAAGGATTTATTTAAAAAAAAATTGGGGTAGGGTTCCCCATAATTTTAGTCTCTAGCGGAGGTTAAGCAGACGGCTGGGGCAGATGTTTGAAGCCTGGGAAGGGGGTAATACCCAAGAGGCTTCCCAGGCTACTAATATCAGCCCCTAGCTGAATACTTAGGCTTTACCAGCTATTAAAATGGGAGACCCTCCCAAAAAATAACGTGGGGTCCCGCCTATTTTAATAGCTAGCAAAGGCTAGGCAGACAGCTGGGGGCTGATATTAATCCAGCATGCCATCCTTCATAGACACTGCAGAGCGCAGGCATGAGATCATTAGCTTCAGCTGGAATGGGCGTGATGGTAACTATGGTTTAATTTAGAACATTAAAGAATTGTGTGTTTATTTCAATTAAAGGACTTTATTCTGGGTGTTTGTGTTTTTTTTTTACTTTGACTATGGGGTTAGTAATGGGGGTGTCTTATAGACGCCTCTCCATTACTAATCTGGGCTTGATGTCAGCTGGCATTATAAGCTGACATCAACCCCAACCCTATTACCCCACTGCCACCGCTACAGAGCAGTGGGAAGAGCGAGGCTAAGTGCCAGATTTGGCGCATCCTATGGATGCGCCATTTCTGGGGTGGCTGACGGCTGGTGTTTCTAGCCTGGGAGGTGGCCAATATTCATGGCACCCTTCCTGGACTATTAATATCAGCCCCCAGCTGTCTGTCTAGCCTTTGCTAGCTATTAAAATAGGGGGGACCCCACGTCATTTTTTGGGGGGGGTCCCCCATTTTAATAGCTGGTAAAGCCTAAGTATTCAGCTGGGGGCTGATATTAGTAGCCTGGGAAGCTCCGTGGGTATTACCCCCTTCCCAGGCTTCAAACATCTGGGAACCCTACGCCAATTTTCTTTTAATTAATCCTTTATTTTAACACTAAATGACAAGTACAGTAACCAACACTGTCACTCTACTTATTATATATGTGACTGACATGTTTCTATCTATCTAATCTATGTGTGATGCTCTATTCTTTCTGTTCTAAATTGTCGGGTACCGATGTAAGCCACTGATGAATTGCCAGCCAGCTTTTTTAAAGAGACGGGTGCATGAAAATCGGAGGGCACTAGTGTGTTCCAAGTGCCCTGCTATGTTTTTCATGCATCCTCCTATATACCCTGCTTGCCTGTCTGCCTATATATTCTGCCTGCCTGACGTTTAATTGAGCACTGTTCCCATCAATTTGGGCAAATTTTGACCTTCTGCAGACCGCCGGGGGGGACCACCAGAAAAATGCTCGAGTTTCCCATAGACTTACATTGGGCTCGTTGCTCGGGTCAAGCACCCGAGTATTCCAATTTGCTCGACCCGAGCAACGAGCACCCGAGCATTTTAGTGCTCGCTCATCACTAGTTATCATTCATATTTTCTGAAACAAGGCCAAGAAAGAAAAAATTCTGCTGGGGTATGTAAACTTTTGAGCACAACTGTATATAGATATTGTCTTCTCTGATTTGAGTTGTTCTCATTCCTTTCTCATACATCTGATCTAGACATCAGGGTGGCTTTTCACATCCATGGCTATTTACTGTAGACTTCCCTCTTCTCTGGTCTTCTGCAGTACATCCCGACACAGTGCCTTAAAAATAAGAATGTCATTACAATGCTTCCTGAACAAAAATAGCCAATTCTGTTCAATAAATAAGGTCTTGTCCCAAAAAGGACCCGATCACTGTCCCTCTTATGATACATAGCCATTACATTGTTAGACTCAACTGGTGAGCCAAATTCACAAAGCTGCAGGGAGACACATGGACCCAAGGCATTAGCACAGTAGACTGTAAGGCAAACTAAACTATGAGGACTTGGACAACATACCTATGCTGGATGGCAAACAAACAAGTGTGGCAGGATACACTGGAAGCCACAGAACAAGAACAGCAGATGTGGAGGAAAACAGCAGATCTTAACCCCTAAGTAACTGGACCAATTTTTTTAACTCTGACCAGTGTCATGTTATGTAGTTTTAACTCTGCAATGCTTCAACATATCCCATTAATTTTGAGATTGTTTTTTCATGACACATTATACTTTATAATAATGGTGCATTTAGTTTGATATTTTTATAAGTAAACTCAAAACATATCTGGAATTTGACAAAAATGTAAAAAATTTTGCAATTTTCAAACGTTGAATGATTATCCCTTTAATCCAAACAGTCATACCAAACAAAAATATTAATAAATAACATTTCCCTCATGTCTGCTTTCCATCAGCACAATTTGTAAAATGTTGTTTTATTTTGTTAGCATTTTAGAAGGTTTAAAAATGTAGCAGTAATTTTTCATTTTTTCAAGGAAATTTGCAAAACTTTTTTTTTTTTAAGGACCTGTTCAGGACTTTGAGGGTCCTATATATTGGAAACAACCCAAAAGTGATACCATTTAAAAAACTGCATGTCCCAACATATTTAGAATTGCTTTCCGGTAGTTCATTAACCCCTCAGGTGCTTTTCAGGAATTAATGCAAAGTGTCATGACAGGAATCAAAAAGTTTATTTTTGCCACCTAAATTTTGATGACTTCTGAACTGGCTGTTATAGCCGGCAGACTCTAAGGCCATTATTTGGCCATGAATTGCCATGGCACACATCAGGACCACACAATCAAGATCTCAGGTTGTTGATGGGGTTAAAGAGGAAGACCCCATACTCTATTTAGATTCTGTAGTCACTATTGACAGCAGCACCCAAGGGGTTAAACGGCCATGGTCAGTGCCAACACTGAACATGGCTGATGCAGCAAGTTGTCAGCTATAGTGTACAACTGACAGCTACAGGATTGTCACTTGTAGGGGGATGCTAGTCTCTTATATCGCCGGTCAGTAAAAAGATGTATTGGTGGTCACTAGGAGTTAAGCAGCACACAGATGATGGTGTCAAACATTAGGCTTCAATGTAACAGATTCAAATAACAGTTTGTGATGTTAAAGAAAACACTGGCTTAAAAACCAGCAGATCTGAGGGTATGTAAAATATTAGTACTTTGTAAAATGAATATAGTACTTGTCAGCTGAACATAGTTCTGTCTTAATACTTAGACACAGGGATTTTCCCAACTGGGCCTTAAAAAGCCTAAGGAGATGATGTCACTGATAGATGTCAAACAATTTGTAAACCCTGACATGGAGAACAGTAAAGGGCTGTGGCTATGGGGGAAGGGAGCAGAGCCCAGCCCAGAAGCCAAAAGAGATGCATAACACACACTATCCTCTTCTATAAATTATTTCCACACTATCCTCTTCTATATACTATTGCCTATGCACTGTCCATCTATATGCTATTATCACCACACTGTTCCCTTTTATGAACAATAACTGCCAGATAGCCCTCATATGAATTATACCCACCATACTGTCCTGTCCATACCTACAACTCTTTCTGCCTTACTATGACCACACAGTCTTCCTTAAGTATTGAAATAGCAATCTCACTGTCCTCCTCTTATAAACTATGGAACTATGGCTAAATTCTGTCCCCTCTGCACTGTCACAGCATTTTGAACTATGTCCCTTACTCTATATACTGTACGGCCCCCCAATACTCCGTCCTTACACTATCTCACATTCTGTATATTCCCCCATAATGTGCGAATACCTCAAGGTCCCTAATACTCACTTCTACAGCAAAACCTTCATCTACAAAGGGCTATCTTTCTCCGACCTCTTTGCTGCTCTGCAGCACTGTCAAGAGTATGCTGAATTGACCTTATTGTGCTGAAATGAAATCAGCATGATCATGCTGCTGCATGTCGGGGTCAGGAGCAGATAAGTGCATGCTCGTATGTTCTATTGTATTTTCATATTTGCTTCTTTGAAAGGATTCTAGATGCAGCGTCAGAGGAACACTAGTGAAATGAATACGGGGTATCTCCATCTTCCCCACTGCTCCACAAAATCACCCGCTTTCCTGTTTGATCTGGTGGAGGTAAGGAGGGAATGTAAAATACATTTATATATTCTTGTCTTTCATGCTGGCATTGTTCCCAACAACCCACTGCCCTAGGCACAAGACCTATGGTGCCTAGTGGCAAATACAGCCCTGCTTGAAAGATTTCCCAGAGGTTCAATGCATTTGATGGCTGTTTTCTCTTTACTCTGAGGTCCAACTTATCCCAAACCGTCTCAATTAAGATGAGGTTATTGTGAAAGTTATGTCATCTGACACAGCACTCCATCCCAATCCTTCTTGGTCACATAACTCATACATAGCCTGGAGGTGTATTTTGGGTCATTGTCCTGTTGCTAAACAAATGATGATCCCATGAAGTGCAAAGCAGATAGTACAACATGTCGCTGCAGAATGCTTTGGTAGCTATGTTGCATAAGTGTGCCTTGAATTTGGAATGAATCGCCAATAGTGTCTCCATCAAAACATCCCCATACCTTCATCTCCTTGTCTCATGATGGGTACCACACATTGGGAAACTATCCCATTACTTTTTTCTGAACCTCACAAAGACATGGTGGCTGGTACCAAAAATCTCAAATTTTGACCACAGTTCAGATTTACACTGAACTAATGATTTTGGTCCTCAGTAATGGCTTCTTTGCAGCAATTTGACCATAAAAACTTGTGTCACACAGTCTCCTCTGGACAATTAATGTTTTAATGTGTCTGCTACTTAATGTCAGTACATCATTTTAAGGGCTGTTATCTGAGATGCTGTTAATTTACATTTTCCGAGGCTGGTTACTCTGATGAACTTATCTTCTGCAGCAGATGTAATTATTGGTCATCCTTTCTTGTGGAGGTTCTCATGAGGGCCAGTTTCATCATAGCGATTAATGGGTTTCATAACTGCCTTTGAGGATATTTCAGCATTATATGGAACTGTATACCAACACTGCCTCTGCAAAACACACATGATGGACGCAAACACTTTCTGGAGGCTGCTGAACTCTTGATTGGGCATAAATGTTTATTGGAAGCCATTCTAATTGACTACCTGGTGAATCTGCTTGAGAGAATGCCAAGAATGTGGAAAGCTGTCAGAGAAAAAGAAGAGTTCTTTGAGGAATCCAAGTCTTATTTCCACATTTGTCCCTCCGTGGTGTTGCTGCCTTCAGTCTGAATCTACAATGTGCATATTCCAATAAGAAAAAGGTGAACAGAAGTGTTCACACTTTTGAAAGGTACAGTATATTCATAATAACTTTTGGCCATCTGTGACTTTTGCCTCAATTGTGCAGAAATGACTGAAGAGGAGGTTGGCAACTGTGAGTGGGACCATTAAATTAAACAAACCTCAGACAAGAGCCCAAAAACATACCCCCAAATTAAGGAGGCACAGATTAAGTCCCTTTAATTTGAACCTCAGACCACAGCAAAAAATATTCAGACAAAAATAAAAAAGCCACTAGGCAAGAAAATCCGCAATCACAATTTTTTTTTCTTCTCTAAACTTACTATCCATTTTGTGTCCTACAATTTGAAGTGGAGTAAATATGATATGCTTTGTTTATTGTGCACCCATTTATTGCAGAATATAATACTTTAAATAGCAGTATTGTGTGCCTAATGTGTGTACATTCCTAAGTGACTGAAAAAAGATAATTAGCTCATATCACCTGATACTCACAGGAATCCCAGGCTCACGGATTAGTGTCCAGCATACACTTGCAAGGATATATAAAGAAGGTAAAATCCGGTGCCACATGCGATAAATCCTTTTATTCCAAAAATAAAAATCACAACATGTCCCTAGGAGGGGAAGAACTGGACGCGTTTGGAGGACACAGCCCCTTAATCGTCAGTAAACAAATGAATTAAAAAACAACACATTTATAATAAAAACTGTGACCACCCCTAAACATGTGTGATAGATTAGTATACAAATTAGGATATTAACTCCTACTTAGACAAGATTTGCGTGCAACGAATTCACATAGAATATTCAGATATACATTTTTTTTATAAATGTAATAGATTTGCCATATAAATGCAAAGAAACAGAACATGCATATAATATTATAAATGCAAGCATATATGTATAATTTAATAGAAAAACATTAGATCTGATCTATAATTCATACCTTGCGGTATCCGTGCATTTAATTTCAAAATCCCTAATTTTTCTTTGTTATGGAGCATTTTTTCCCAATTACCACCAGGATGAGGACGTGGTACTCTCTTTATGTCTCTAATATTTAATGTGCTTATATTGCCCGCATGTACCTCCCTGAAATGTTTGGAAAGACCTGATAACCTGATGGATTTTGAAGCAGGATTTGCTCCTGTAATATGTTCTGATATTCTTGCTTTAAGGGCTGTGATAGTACAGCCTATATAATATTTTGAACAGCTGACACAAGTTGCCATATAGAAAACATGGGAGGTGTTGCAATTTATATAAGACTCTATATCATATTTTCTACACGTATGTAAATCAGAAAAACTTGAACCCATAGCGACATACTTGCACATACAGCATCTATTTTCACCACACTTATACATACCAACTTGTTTCAGCCAGGTGGGACTTTGTGCTTTATTTTCCAAAAATACGCTGGGTGACAACATATTGCGTAGATCCTGACCTTTCCTTGAAACCACCCTACAACCTGCTTCCAATATATTAGACAATTTGTCATCCTGATATAATATGGGTAAATTCTTGAGAAAAATTTGTTTAATGTTGTAAAAATGATCACTATATGGCGTAGAGAAAGTTAATGAAGTTTTCGCCTTATTGGAACTATGTTTTTCTGATTGTGTCAATAAACCATCTCTATTTTTAGATGTAGCTATAGATACATCCCTATCGATCATCCATTTTTCATATCCCCTAGATTTTAGTCTCGCTGACATGGTTTTAGTTTCCTCCTCAAAACCCTCTTGTTCATTGCAATTGCGTCTTACTCTAATGAACTCACCCACTGGTAAATTTTTTATAACATGTTTTGGGTGACTACTTTCAGCTCTCAAGAGAGAATTACCGCTGAGGGGCTTGCGGTAAAGTTTAGAGGTAATTTTCCCTGTACTCACACAACCAGTTAATACGACATCCAAAAACGGAGTTGACTCCTTGTGAATCTCCATAGTGAATTTTAAGTTATAGTTGTTATCCTCCAAATAATTTAAGAATTCTGTAAGAGGTGGTGCGGGAGACCCCGACGACAGACCCCATATGAGGATCATGTCATCAATGAATCTCCCGCACCACCAAATATTGTTCCTATATGGACAACATTCACTAAAAATATATTCTTGGCCAGTGAAGGGGAAAACTTCGAGCCCATCGGACAACCGCAAAGCTGTAAGTAAAATTTATCATTGAAGATGAAAAAATTACTCTTCAAAAGAAATTCCAAACTCAATAACAAAAATTCCTTGACACCATCAGTGAAAACATCAATTTGATTAAAAAATATTGCACGACCCTCAATGCCTTATCGTGAGGTATTGAGGAATATAACTGGACATCACATGTTATCCAATTACAGTCCTCATGCCAAGACATATGATTAATGGCCTGCATTAGATGCTTTGTATCTTTTATCATACCTGGTGATCCCTCCAGTAAGACAGGTAATCTGGAATCCACCCACCCCGAAAGTCTCTCATGGAGGGAATGTATACCCGCCACGATTGGCCTCAGGGGAGGCGGAAACACAGACTTATGCGTCTTAGGGAGCTATTATTGGAACTATACTAGCTATTAAAATGGGGGACCTGTCACGGGTGTGTTGCCACGAAGATCATCACGAGTACACAGCCTGACTTCTCGCAGCTGACTTGTTGGTGCTTTGTGTTTCTCAGCAGTGAGGGAGTTAATTCTCTCTCTCTCTCTGGGCTAGATGAGGTCCAGCCTCGCCCAGCTGCAATCAATACTTCTGTAGTGAGACTCCTTCATATACCTGCTGGTCTGTTTGGGAGGTGTCGGTGAAAGCATTTCATTCAGACTGACAGAGCGGATCGTGGTGTTTGGAGTTGCTGAGATAAGTGTATTTGGAAGTGTTTTTTCCCTTTTCTCGCTTTATCATTTATCTCCTTTCCCGTTGGTTTTCCCTCTGTTGTAGTTGAGAAGTTGTTTGTATGCAAGGTGGTTTTGGTTTTTCCCTTGTACTGTCTCGTTCGTCTAAATACTGTGTTTGGGCATATTATTTCTTGTTCCCTTTGGTTGTGATCGGGGTCCTTCTCACGACTAGATTACTGAGGTGCAGGGATCTTCAGGAGGTAGGGGTTACGCTGGCGGCCTGGACCTCTGTACCTTTAACAGTACCTCCAGGTTGAGGGATTTGTCAGGGCCCCAGCTTAGGGTCAGCTTAGGCCCCCTACCTCCAGTATACAGAGACAGTGTGACATTTTCACCGACCCACTTAGTTTTTCTCCAGCTACTATGGATCCAGTAGCCGGTCTAGCTCGGCAATTGCAGAGTTTGTCCATGGAGCTGGCGGACGTTAGGTCCAAGGTTTGGCATCCTCAGGAGCAAGCCGGACCAGAACCTAAAGTAGCTCTCCCTGATAGGTTCACTGGGGGGCGGGACAAGTTTTTTGTTTTCCGGGAGGCATGTAAATTGTACTTTCGGCTGCGGCCTCGGTCATCGGGGAGTGAAGAACAAAGGGTGGGAATTGTCATCTCGCTCCTACAAGGGGACCCACAATCTTGGGCGTTCTCTCTTCCCCCGGGCTCCCCAGCTCTCCAGTCAGTGGATAGGTTTTTCGCTGCCCTGGGACTCGTATATGATGACCCAGATCGGATCTCCCTTGCTGAGTCTAAGTTACGTAGGATCCAGCAGGGAGATCGTCCGGCGGAGGAATTCTGTTCGGAGTTCCGTAGGTGGGCCACGGACACCCAGTGGAATGACCCGGCTCTTAGGAGCCAGTTTTGTCATGGTTTATCCGACAAATTACAGGATGTGTTGGCACAGTATGACTCTCCCGTGTCTCTGGAAGCCGCTATGGCCCTCGCTATTCGCGTGGACAGACGGCTTCGGGAGAGGTGCGGGATAACTCTACCCCCTGTGGTGACTCCACCTCCTACAAGGTCCCCTCATATGGTGGTTCCCCTGGTCAGTCCAGAGGAGCCTATGCAATTAGGAGGGACATCATTTTGGGGGAGGGGACCGGTGGTGCGCCATAAGGCAGGAAGGTGTTTCTTCTGTGGGAGAAAGGGACATTTTATTGGGGGGTGTCCATCCCGTCCCTTGCAGAGTAAAGAGTCGTCGGAAAACTGTTGATCCCAGGTTGTGTGGTGGACGGCAATCTGGGAGTAGGTATTTCGTCCCTAGGTTCGTCTCAGTTTCTCGTACCGGCGGAGGTGGTGGTGGGTACGAGAACTGAGAGGATATCTGTTCTTCTGGATAGTGGGGCCGGGGCTAATCTGGTTGATGCTCGGTTTGCCCGGGTTCAAGGTATGCGGTTGAGTGAGTTGGCTAAACCCATCCCCATATTCTCGATCGATGCCAGGCCTCTCGGGCAGGGAAGTTTTTTGCAAGTTGTGCATGATGTAAAACTTCAAGTGGGGGCAATACATAAAGAACTGTTGTCTTGCTACGTGTTGGAGGGTCTTCCCACTCCTATTGTGTTGGGCCTTCCTTGGTTAGCTAAGCATAACCCGGTTATTAATTGGCAAACCAGGGAGATAAGCCAATGGAGTAAATTCTGTAATAAAAACTGCATGAACACGGTCATTGGTGCGGTTACTCCTTGGGTCTTACCTCCATTTCTGGCGGACTTTGAGGATGTATTCTCGGAGAAAGGGTGTCAGGAACTACCTCCTCATCGCGTGTATGACTGTTCTGTAAAACTGCTCCCTGAGGCCAAGTTACCTAAAGCTAGGTTGTATAACCTTTCTGGTCCTGAGAGGCAGGCCATGAAGGATTATATTTCAGAAAGTCTGGCTAAGGGGCATATTAGACCTTCATCTTCACCGGTGGCTGCGGGGTTCTTCTTTGTTAAGAAGAAAGATGGAGGCCTACGCCCTTGCCTGGATTTCCGTGAACTTAATCGGATTACGGTCCGAGATCCGTATCCGCTCCCACTTATTCCCGATCTCTTTAATCAGATCGTGGGTGCCAAATGGTTTTCTAAGTTGGATCTCAGGGGGGCGTACAATCTGATTAGGATGAAGGAGGGGGATGAGTGGAAGACGGCGTTTAACACTCCGGAGGGGCATTATGAGAACCTTGTCATGCCATTCGGTCTGACTAATGCCCCGGCGGTGTTCCAACACTTTGTTAATGACATTTTTCGCCGCTTGGTGGGACAGTTTGTTGTCATATATCTGGATGATATCCTAATTTACTCGCCGGATCTGGTGTCTCATCAGGAGCACGTTAGGCAGGTGTTACAGATCTTGCGGGATAATAAACTGTATGCCAAGTGGGAAAAGTGTGTGTTCGCCGTACAGGAACTCCAGTTTTTAGGCTTCCTGGTTTCAGCGTCCGGTTTTCGTATGGACCCTGGGAAAGTGCGGGCAGTTCTTGAGTGGGATCGGCCAGAGAATCTTAAGGCACTACAACGTTTCCTGGGGTTTGCTAATTATTACCGAAAGTTCATTCGTAATTTCTCGTCCATGGTTAAGCCTCTCACTGACATGACTAAAAAGGGGACGGATTTTTCTAGGTGGTCTGACAAGGCTTGTCAAGCATTCTCCTCTTTGAAAAAATGTTTTGCCTCGGCGCCCATACTCATTCAACCTGATGCGTCTCAGCCATTCATTGTAGAGGTAGACGCTTCAGAGGTAGGGGTGGGAGCAGTATTGTCACAGGGTTCGTCCCCTGGTAAGTGGCATCCGTGCGCCTTTTTCTCTAAAAAATTGTCGTCCGCTGAGAGGAATTACGATGTCGGCAATAGGGAACTCTTGGCCATTAAGTTAGCTTTTGAGGAGTGGCGCCATTTTCTGGAGGGGGCAGTTCATCCGGTCACCGTCATCACCGATCACAAGAACCTGCTATATCTGGAGTCCGCGAAACGTCTGAATCCCAGACAAGCTAGGTGGTCATTGTTTTTTACCAGGTTTAATTTTGTCGTTACATATCGTCCTGGGTCAAAAAATGTAAAGGCGGATGCCTTATCTCGTAGTTTCCCGGGGGCCGGGAATACGGACGACCCGATTCCTATCCTTCAGGAGGGGGTGGTGGTTTCGGCAGTATGCTCTGAGCTGGAGGAGGAGGTATTGGAGGCTCAGGGGGACGCCCCTGTTGGACCTCCAGGGAGATTGTTTGTTCCAGATCAGTTGCGACAAAAGGTGATCGAGGCACACCATAACTCAGTTTTTGCAGGACACCCGGGGAGTAAAGCAACTGTGGATCTCCTCTCGCGTCGGTTTTGGTGGCCTAATTTACATAAGGAGGTGGTTACTTTTGTCGCGTCCTGTGGGGTTTGTGCGCGCTCTAAGACCTCACATACCCGTCCGTCTGGGGCCCTCTTACCTTTGAAGATCCCGGAGCGTCCTTGGACTCATCTGTCTATGGACTTTATTACGGACCTCCCTCCGTCTTCGGGTAAAACGGTCATACTCGTTGTAGTGGACAGGTTCAGCAAGATGGCACATTTTATCGCTCTTCCGGCTCTCCCTAATGCTAAAACTCTTGCGCAGGTGTTCATTGGGGAGATTGTGAGGCTTCACGGGGTACCCTCCGAGGTGGTGTCTGATCGGGGGTCTCAGTTTGTGTCTAAGTTCTGGAAGGCGTTTTGTGCACGGCGGGGGATGCAGTTGTCATTCTCATCGGCTTTTCATCCTCAGACCAATGGTCAGACGGAACGTATGAACCAGAGCTTGGAGACATATCTCCGGTGTTTTGTGTCAGAGAACCAGGAGGACTGGGCTTCTTTCTTACCTCTGGCAGAGTTTGCTCTTAATCATAGGCGGAGCGAGTCCACTGGTAAGTCCCCTTTTTTTGGGGCATATGGTTTTCACCCCCAGTTTTGTACTTTCAGTGGGGGGGGCTCTTCGGGGGTTCCTGAGGAGGAACGATTTTCCTCATCACTCGCTTCAGTATGGAGAGGGGTGCTGAAGAATCTGAATACTATGGGGAACCGATACAAACGTATGGCTGATAGGAGGAGAGTGTCTGGTCCGGACCTAAGTGTGAACGATCGGGTATGGTTGTCTACCAGGAATATAAAACTTAAGGTTCCCTCCTGGAAACTGGGTCCCAGGTTCATCGGGCCGTACAGAATCAGTTCTATTATTAATCCGGTGGCATTCCGTCTTGACCTCCCCCCTACGTTTAAAATTCACAACGTGTTTCACAGATCATTGCTTAAGAGGTATGTGGCGCCGGTGGTACCGTCACTTTTACCTCCCCCTCCAGTGGTTGTCAATGGTAACTTGGAGTTCCAGGTATCGAGGGTCATTGATTCACGCTTTAATCGCCGGTCCCTTCAGTACCTGGTTCATTGGAAGGGGTATGGTCCTGAGGAGAGGATGTGGGTTCCTGCGTCGGATATTAACGCAGACCGATTAGTTCGGGCCTTCCACACGACTCACCCGGATAAACCTGGCCCTGAGGGTCCGGAGGCCCCTCGTAGAAGGGGGGGTACTGTCACGGGTGTGTTGCCACGAAGATCATCACGAGTACACAGCCTGACTTCTCGCAGCTGACTTGTTGGTGCTTTGTGTTTCTCGGCAGTGAGGGAGTTAATTCTCTCTCTCTCTCTGGGCTAGATGAGGTCCAGCCTCGCCCAGGTGCAATCAATACTTCTGTAGTGAGACTCCTTCATATACCTGCTGGTCTGTTTGGGAGGTGTCGGTGAAAGCATTTCATTCAGACTGACAGAGCGGATCGTGGTGTTTGGAGTTGCTGAGATAAGTGTATTTGGAAGTGTTTTTTCCCTTTCCTCGCTTTATCATTTATCTCCTTTCCCGTTGGTTTTCCCTCTGTTGTAGTTGAGAAGTTGTTTGTATGCAAGGTGGTTTTGGTTTTTCCCTTGTACTGTCTCGTTCGTCTAAATACTGTGTTTGGGCATATTATTTCTTGTTCCCTTTGGTTGTGATCGGGGTCCTTCTCAGGACTAGATTACTGAGGTGCAGGGATCTTCAGGAGGTAGGGGTTACGCTGGCGGCCTGGACCTCTGTACCTTTAACAGTACCTCCAGGTTGAGGGATTTGTCAGTGCCCCAGCTTAGGGTCAGCTTAGGCCCCCTACCTCCAGTATACAGAGACAGCGTGACAGGACCCCCCCAAAAAAATGACGTGGGGTCCCCCCTATTTTAATAGCTAGCAAAGGCTAGGCAGACAGCTGGGGGCTGATATTAATAGCCCAGGAAGGGTGCCATGAATATTGGCCCCCTCCCAGGCTAGAAATAGGTGTAGTTTTTTATTTTTTACTTTATTTTAGGTGGCGATCGGCGGGGACAGGTAATGTATGAACTAATTTATTGTAGGTAACCACTGGCCACCAATGACATGTATTTAACATTTATTGGGGACACAGTAGGGCAATTTATATAGCAGGATCAGGCTGATGGGAACTACTGCTCCCATCGAGCTGATCCTGCTGGCAGGAGTGGACGGGGGACAGACATAGGCCAATGGGAGTAGTAGTGTCACATCGGCCTATGTCTGCCTGCACGCACACACCCGCACACATCGCACAGACACCGCGCACACCCGCAGACATCGCACAGACACCGCACACATCGCACAGACACCGCACACACCCCCAGACATCGCACAGACACCGCGCACTCCCGCACACACTCGCAGACATCGCACAGACACATCGCACAGACACCGCGCACACCCGCACACACTCGCAGACATCTCACAGACACCGCACACACCCGCAGACATCGCACAGACACCCCACACACACTCGCAGACACACGCACAGACACCCGCACACACCAATCATGACGGGTCTGGGAGGTGAGGCTGACCTGTGAGACCGTGGGAAAGTTCATGTGAGTTCATGCAATGCAGTCAAGCATGAACTCACATGAACCCTCTGAGGGCACCGCGGCGACTTCAAATGAACAGCTGATCGGCATCACCTGATACCTCAGCTGTTCATTTGAAATAACCGGCGGGAAAGCGCAGCACAGAACGGGAAAGCCGGCGGTGAAGTCTTTTCACTGCCGACTTCCCCGCCCGGGTCCTTCGCTCCCCGCTCCTTTGTGCTGCACTCCCCGCCCGGTCCTAACTTACGATCGGGATGGGAGGTGGCGAGGGGAGCGGAGGATCGGGGTGGGAGGCTGCGGGGAAGCAGTATGGGGCTGTGTGATTGTTTAAAAGCCGGCGGCTTTTTACCGCCCGCCGGCTTTTAAACAATCAGGAGAATTCTCCCACGCTGGGATGGCATTCTGATGACAGGCTGGATCTCAGCTGAGCTCTGCCATCCAGCTTGTCATCCTTCAGAGACACTGCAGAGCGCAGGCATTATGGGAACTTCCGATTCCGGTATTCGATATTGTAAAAGTATCGGAATTAAGTATCGGAATTCCGATACCGCGAATATCGGCCGATACCCGATATTACAGTATCGGAATGCTCAACACTACTTGTCACAGAAGCGATGCGAACTTCCCAGCTCCGGACACAGTGCAGCGCTTCTGTGACAAGTGAAAGCTGTCGGCACAGAAGCCCTGCGCTGTGTCCGGAGCTGGGAAGACACTGCGATGTGTCAGAAAAGTTCGCTAGGTTCTGTCTGTCTCCGCTGCTGGGAATACGCTGCGCTGTGTCCCAGGCCTGAGAAGACACAGCGCAGCGATGTGTCAGTTTCAGCACAGAAGCGCTGACTGTCTGGACCTACCGCCGCCGTATTTTAACTCCCTCCACCTTATATTAACTCCCACATGGCAGGGATACGGCCACGGCAGCTTATTAACACCCCCAAAGTATCCCCGCATGTCAATTTCTGAAAGTTCAAAAACATTACCGGCGTATAAGACGACCCCAGACTAGACAGAAGATTTTTCAGTCTTCAAAAGTCGTCTTATACGCCGGAATATACGGTAGTTTCAATAAGGCGAAATCTTCATTAACTTTCTCTATGCCATATAGTGATCATTTTTACTACATTAAACAAATTTTTCTCATGAATTTACCCATATTATATCAGGATGACAAATTGTCTAATATATTGGAAGCAGGTTGTAGGGTGGTTTCAAGGAAAGGTCAGGATCTACGCAATATGTTGTCACCCAGCGTATTTTTGGAAAATAAAGCACAAAGTCCCACCTGGCTGAAATATGCTGGTATGTATAAGTGTGGTGAAAATAGATGCTGTATGTGCAAGTATGTCGCTATGGGTTCAAGTTTTTCTGATTTACATACGGGTAGAAAATATGACATAGAGTCCTATATAAATTGCAACACCTCCCATGTTTTCTATATGGCAACTTGTGTCAGCTGTTCAAAATATTATATAGGCTGTACTATCACAGCCCTTAAAGCAAGAATATCAGAACATATTACAGGAGCAAATCCTGCTTCAAAATCCATCAGGTTATCAGGTCTCTCCAAACATTTCAGGGAGGTACATGCGGGCAATATAAGCACATTAAATATTAGAGACATAAAGAGAGTACCACGTCCCCATCGTGGCGGTAATTGGAAAAAATGCTCCATAACAAATAAAAATTATCGATATTGAAATTAAATGCACGGATACCGTAAGGTATGAATTATAGATCAGATCTAATGTTTTTCTATTAAATTATACATATATACTTGCATTTATAATATTATATGCATGTTCTGTTTCTGTGCATTTATATGGCAAATCTATTACATTTCTAAATTATTTTTTTTTTTGTTGTTTTTTTTTTTCCCCTAAGTTTATATCTGAATATTCTATGTGAATTCGTTGCACGCAAATCTTGTCTAAGTAGGAGTTAATATCCAAATTTGTATACTAATCTATCACACATGTTTAGGGGTGGTCACAGTTTTTATTATAAATGTGATGTTTTTTAATTAATTTGTATACTGACGATTAAGGGGCTGTGTCCTCGAAACGCCTCCAGTTGTTCCCTTCCTAGGGACATGTTGTGATTTTTATTTTTGGAATAAAAAGATTTATCGCATGTGGCACCGGATTTTACCTTCTTTATACATTCCTAAGTACCTTTCAAAACTGGCTAATTAATGCAGTTATGCGACATAATGCGTGTGATGCGGCCTAAATGATACATTCTCATGATAATTTAGAAAGTGGTACTTGAAAACAAGCTTTGTGTTTAACCTTAAACATAACCTTGTTTATCCCCCAAATAACAAATACAAGCAAGAATGAGCAGCCAAGCTGAACATTACATGTCTACAGGGAACTACATCACCAGCGCTCTGGCAATAATCCAGATACTGGAAATGTAGTCCAGCAATCATAATGAGGGCATTAGGGTAATTCGGTTATGTTGAGTGAACCAATAACCTTTAAGCTCCCCTGTAAATACAATAGGGATTGCAACAAATTAGATCTATATGTAATAGAGGACTTGGAATGTTGACTACAGTTCATGCTATTACAAAAGTGTGTATCCACGAGCCAAATACGCTGCTTTTTCAGCTTTATCAAAGACATATCTATTATATATATATATATATTAATGGCTATATACACATTTGTTAGATATAATTAAAGATAAATATATACTGTATATATATATATATATATATATATATATATATGTATATATATATATATACAAAAACATATACATTGAAATAGCATGCTGTAATGTTTCTCAATGATATTTCTACTCTAAGTACCCCCTACTCAAACAAATACTGTTGTAAAAATAAATCACGTGTATGGTGGTAGTATTGGAAAAGATTATTTTAAATCATGCAACATTTTAACCCCTTGAAGGCAAAGTTACTATTTGTTTACAAACTTCTTACTATTTAATATACATACAGTGGGTACGGAAAGTATTCAGACCCCTTTAAATTTTTCATTCTTTGTTTCATTGCAGCCATTTGGTAAATTCTAAAAAGTTCATTTTTTTCTCATTAAAGTACACTCTGACTGAAAAAAAAAAAAATGTAGAAATTTTTTGCAAATTTGTTAAAAAAGAAAAACTGAAATATCACATGGTCATAAGAATTCAGACTCTTTGCTGGGTATTGAGTAGAAGCACCCTTTTGAGCTAGTACAGCCATGAATCTTCTTGGGAATGATGCAACAAGTTTTTCACACCTGGATTTGGGGATCCTCTGGCATTCTTCCTTGCAGATCCTCTCCTGTTCCGTCTGCTTGGATGGTGAACGTTGTGGACAGCCATTTTCAGGTCTCTACAGAGATGCTCAATTGGGTTTAGGTCAGGGCTCTGTCTGGGCCAGTCAAGAATGGTCACAGAATTGTTCTGAAGCCACTCCTTTGTTATTTTAGCAGTGTGCTTAGGGTCATTGTCTTGTTGGAAGGTGAACCTTCGGCCAAGTCTGAGGTCCAGAGCACTCTTGAAGAGGTTTTCATCCAGGATATCTCTGTACTTGGCCACATTTATGTTTCCTTCAATTGCAACCAGTTGTCCTGTCCCTGCAACTGAAAAACACCCCCATAGCATGATGCTGCCACCACCATGTTTCACTGTTGGGATTGTATTAGGCAGGTGATGAGCAGTGCCTGGTTTTCTCCACACATACCGCTTACAATCATCACCAAAAAGTTCTATCGTCGTCTCATCAGATTAGAGAATCTTATTTCTCATAGTCTGGGAGTCCTTCATGTGTTTTTGAGCAAACTCTATGCGTGCTTTCATATGTCTTGCACTGAGGAGAGGCTTCCGTTGGGTCACTCTGCTATAAAGGCCCACCTGGTGGAGGGCTGCAGTGATAGGGTCTCCCATCTCCCTACTGCATCTCTGGAGCTCAGCCACAATGATCTTGGGGTTCTTATTTACCTCTCTCACCAAGGCTCTTCTCCCATGATTGCTCAGATTGGCTGGACGGCCAGGTCTAGGAAGACTTCTGGTGGTCCCAAACACCTTCCTTTTAAGGATTATGGAGGCCACTGTGCTCTTAGGAACCTTGAGTAATGCAGAAATTCTTTTGTAACCTTTGCCAGATCTGGGCCTTGCCACAATTGTGTCTCTGAGCTCCTTGGGCAGTTCCTTTGAGCTCATGATTCTCATTTGGTCTGACAAGCACTGTGAGCTGTGAGGTGTTATATAGACAGGTGTGTGCCTCTCCAAATCAAGTCCTATCAGTTTAATTAAACACAGCTGTACTCTAATGAAGAAGTAGAACCATCTCAAGGAGGATCTGAGCAAAGGGTCTGAATACTTAAGACCATGTGATATTTCAGTTTTTCTTTTTTAATAAATTTGCAAAAATTTCTACATTTCTGGGTTTTTTTCAGTCAAGATGGGGTGCAGAGTGTACTTTAATGAGAAAAAAAATGAACTTTTTAGAATTTACCAAATGGCTGCAATGAAACAGAGTGAAAATTTAAAGGGGTCTGAATACTTTCCGTACCCACTGTATACCTCACACATTGAGTCTTGATGTATGGAGCTGGCTAAGCAGCTGAGCTACGTAGTGGGTGCCAGCTCTGTTACATAGCTAGCACCTGCTTTGTATCTGCATTGATCAAGTGAAGGCTCTGATTATTGCTGCAGTTTAACCCCTTAGATGCTGTGGTTATTAACCGCTGCAGCATCTAATTTGCTAGCCAGAAGTGAGACCCTTGGTCACGTCATCAATCCTCTTGGAATTATTATTTTAGTTGCACTTATTAAATGTCTTGTGACTGAATATTATGTTCATGTTCCCCCGTGCGGAAATGTTTGTCCTACATATTTTTCACAGGTGTTATCACTTACGTTTACAATATTGTAGTGTTTTTTGATGCATATATTGTTCTTTTTATGTTTGTGTGTTATGTTTTTAATGAGTTTTTAGTGTAGAAATCCTGCAATTTAACACTTAAAATGCAACTGCGATATTACTTGCATTTTTTTCAAAAGAAATATATAGGGAAAATAAAGCACAAAAACACTCAGCTCTGCAGCATCTTTAAACATAAAGTGGGTATAAGTTTTCATGAAATCTTATCCACTTTATCTAAACTGTTAGGGCTCGCTCACACGGCCGTATATTCTCTCATGCGAGAGAATCAGGCCGATTAGACTAATGACACTCGGCTGTCAGAGTTTGATCCAAGGGTCAGTTCACTGTGCTCTAGAGTTGGAGAATTTAATTTCTCCATCTTTTCCATTGTCATAAGAGTGCAGTCCGATGTTTTATTCGTATCCATAGACTTATATGGGTGGTGCTCATAGTCAGATTATTATCTGATATACTGATATCTGATATATCAGATATATATCTGATATATCTGTCCAAAAAATCAGAGCAGGGTAAACAATAATTACAAGTTGCCAAAGGCAAAAAAACCCTAACGAAAGACTAATAAAAAGTAGCTTTTATTTAGAATTATTAATTGCAAATTACATGCAATTTAAAAAATGCACAGGTTAGTGGCAGTCTGTCACTATTGGAATATTAATGTCTAACCTAACTAATCAAACAAATTAAGACATTGCTTCAATTAACTAGATAATTCCCAATAAGGTTTGTATTCTAGCATATTTACTTTGAGCACTGTGCGGCCACGGGCTGACACTCTGCTTCCTAATAACACTCTTATTAAACACTAACTAACCATATGCTTATTTAAAGTGAGCAACCAATAGGCTCCTCAATATGTTTCACCATACTGGCGTCATCAGGTTAATGAAGCTACAATAAACTAACACACAGACCCTCTGGCTTTTTAAAGGTTTGGTTCTGATGTAATCATGGCTCAGCCAATAGACTCCACTCACATGTCAGCCAATAGCTAACAACTTAATAAAGCACAGAGATAATATATGACATTATTTTATTGGTAACTATTCAAGTCATTCATCCCAAAAAGAGATGATTGGTGGGTATACCTTCATATACATATGAAGATGAACAGAGCCTACCTATCCATTGCAGACTGCTTTGCTGAGGAAATACATTAAACAGCGTACAGAACCAATAGAAGAGTCCTTCCGGGTTGGTACTCTGACTTAAAGCGCACCTGTCAGCAGGATTGTGCTCAGTAAACCATATACATTGTCAGGTGGGCGCCGTTATACTGATTAACCCCTTTCCAACCCATGACGTCTTAGTACGCACATTTGCGTACCCCCGGTTCAGTGAGGGCTGCTGCGCTGAGCCCTCACTGAACGGAGCACATGTCAGCTGATTCTTACAGCTGACATGTGCCCGCAACAGCCGCGGGTGGAATCGCAATCCACCCGCAGCTGTTAACATGTTAAATACCCCTGTCAGTCTCCGACAGCGGCATTTAACGCGCGCTTCCGGGTTGCGCGTCATAAGCCCCGCCCATCGGCGACTCCGTCACGTGATCGCGGGTCACCGATGGGTGGGCATGACAGCCCAGGGTCTGCAGCAGATGCCTGTGGTTGTCATGATCTCGTCGCTATGAGCGCCACCTAGTGGTCGGCGCTCATAGCACAGGACCAATTCTGCTATATGCAGGGGATCTGCTGGTCCCCTGTATGTAGCAGAGCCGATCAGACAACTGCTGCTTCTAGTCTCCTATGGAGACTATTGAAGAATGCAGTAAGTGAAAAAAAAATGTTTTTAAAAATATAAAAAAAATAAAAAAAAATAAAAGTTTAAATCACCCCCCTTTTCGCCCCATTCAAAATAAAATATAAAAAAAAAACCCCCACATACACATATTTGGTATTGCCGCGTTCAGAATCGCCCCATCTATCAATATAAAAAAAGAATTAATCCGATCAGTAAACGGTGTAACGTGAAAAAAAATCTAAACGCCAGAATTACGTTTTTTGGTCGCGCAAAATTGCAATAAAATGCAATAACGGGTGATCAAAACATCGGATCTACCCCAAAATGTTATAAAAAAAAACGTCAGCCCGGCGCGCAAAAAATAAGCCCTCCCCCAGCCCTGGATCACGAAAAATGGAGACGCTACAGGTCTCAGAAAATGGCGCTATTTTTTTTTTGTTTTTTTTACCAAATTTTGGAATTTTTTTTCACCACTTAAATATAAAATAACCTATACATGTTTGGTGTCTACGAACTCGTAATGACCTGGAGAATAAGAATGGCAGGGCCGTTTTAGCATTCAGTGAATGTGGTAAAAAATAAAAATAAAAAACAACTGTGGTATTGCACTTTTTTTGCAATTTTACCGCACTTGGAATTTTTTTCCCATTTTCCCGTACATGATATGGTAAAACTAGTAATGGCGTTGAAAAGTACAACTTGTCCCGCAAAAAATAAGCCCTCATACGGCCATATTGCCCAAAAAGTAAAGACACTATGGCTCTGGGAACAAGGGGAGCAAAAAACGAAAAAGCAAAAACGACAAAACCCAAGGTTGCGAAGGGGTTAATATAATACCTTTCTTGATGAAATCCTTCCTGTGGTTCTTTTATAATCTTTATTTTCAGTTTTCAGTTAATGAGATTCTCGTGCTTCGGGGCGGGCCTTTGGGGAGAGGCTTTATCTCCTGCTCTGATTATGTATTCCTACCTGCGCCTTCTGACAGGTCGCTGTGCCTTCAGTGACCTGCCTACTATTTAAAATGTTGTATATGTAATTGTGTTCCAAACCTGAAATTTACATGCAGCAAAATGGCCCCGCGCCCGCGCATGCGCAGTAGCATCTCTTGTTTGCCGATAGATGCTACTGCGCAAGTGCCGCTAGCAGTGCCATTTTGATGGAGGAAAAAGAAATTTGCCTGCAGCAATATGGCGCTGCCGGCAGTAGTATCTCTCGGTTGCTGAGATATGGTACTGTGCAAGTGTGGCCAGAGGCGCCATATTGCTGCAGACAAATTTCTTTTTCCTCCAGGTAAATGGTGCCTGCGTGTGCGCAGTATCATCTAATGCTTGCCGATAGATGCTACTGCTCAAGCGCCGCTAGCAGCACCATTTTCCTGGAGGCAAATGGATGAGCCACTGAAAGCTGTTGTAATCTGGATGTCTGAAAATTAGATGGGTGAACGTGTCAAGGAAAACAGATAACATTTAATCAGGAGTTATCAGTAATTTATTCATTTATTTTATTTATTTATTTTCACTGATAGCACCTGATTAAATGTTATCTGTTTCCCTTGTCACGTTCACCCATCTAATTTTTAGCCATCCAGATTACAACAGCTTTCAGTGGCTCATTGCATATATCAACTGACCAGCACATAACAGGAGGCAAACACTACACAAGTTTGAATCTGCTTTTAATGACATAACTATTCTTTTAATCACCACCATATATATATTTTTTATAGATTTTTTATAACATTTTAAAAGTTAAAATGCAATAAACGCAATGAATAAACATTTTTAATTCTTTCACAAGAAAATCATCTTTTCTTTTCCTATTTTCTCTGTCTTCAGGTCCAAACTTTGACATGCCAGGTGTCTCTTTGGAGCCCATTTTTTGCTAAATCATGTGTATAAATATGTTCACCTTCCACTGTCTGTATATACGGTTTATGTCCTGAGGAAGAAGTCTGGAATGACTTTGAAATGCGTTGACTAAATAACCTGAAATAAAAAATCCTTTATTATACTTCTATTTGGATCTTCATTGCCTATCAGCAGCGCGGATAAACCACATTTGTTGTTTTTTTTTTCTCTTTCCTGGTTGGAAGACCTGTGGATCTACAGCAGCTGGTTTCATGGGTATTCATGGTTGTGTGTCACACAACCTAATCAGGTTAGCATATCCTTTGATTTGCATAAATGTTATTCCCAGATAAGACCCTATTTGTATTTTTTTTTGCTCCTAATTTCTACTAAATCCTGTCCCTAAGCAGCCACATATTTCCTAACTGTTTATCATATTGTATAATGTGAGGTTGCTGCTGTTGCAAATGCCATTGCCAGAAGACAGCCAATCAGCCACCAATATCCTACCTGTCCATTTTGTTCTGAATTTACATTGTACAGTTGCTGCCGGGGCTGCCAATGATGGCCCTACATAAATGAACATCTCCTTGACTGTCCCATCATATTCTATACTGTGAGGTTGCGATTGCTGCTGCTGCCACTGCTGATAGACAGCCACACATTTTAACCTTTCCCTACATTTTAATAAACCACTTTTTGTGGCTTAGAGATTGGTGAATAATAATTGTATGACAGCAAAATAAGAGTGATAGATTTGATGGCATCCTACTATTATTAGTAAGTAGGCCAGGAGTTTATTAGAACGTGAAGTTGGTGCTATTTCCTTTCTCTTTTACTTTATGCTTTTGACGATTGGTGAATAACTCTGAGATTAAATTTGAGATTAAATTTGAACCTCTCATCCTGTTATGCAATAAGTGGGTGACTAGTTAAAGGGGCATTGATCAGAGAGGCATTGATTTCCAAAGACTAATCCTCAATTTCATTATGTAAGCATACCATCAGTCAATAGCATATATTACAGTCCCAGCCAGTACATAAGATAGCGCAAATGACAGAGACTCACCTGTCCGCTGGCTCACAGGGAATTGGAACATCTGCTACTTCGGGGCTTGCAGCGGCAATTAATTCGATAGCACAATCATATGACCTATGCAGGTGAAGAACTTCACATTCAGTCTCAGAAAAAGCATCCTCAAAATCCTGAAGAAAATCTGGAAGAAGAGATCTCATAGATGCCAACAAACAGTTGGAAAAACAAAAATTCCCCCAAGATTTAACCTTGTGACTCTCCCACTTGATGGAATATTTGTGTTTCACCAACCAGGTAATATAGAGTGGGGAAAAAAGTATTTGATACTCTGCCAATTTTGCAAGTTTTCCCACCTACAAAGAATAGAGAGGTCTGTAATTTTTATTGTAGGTACACTTCACCTGTGAGAGACAGAATCTAAAAAAATCCAGAAAATCACATTGTATGATTTTTAAATAATTAAATTGCATTTTATTGCATGAAATAAGTATTTGATCACCTACTAACCAGCAAGAATTCTGGCTCTCACAGACCTGATAGTTTTTCTTTAAGAAGCCCTCCTACTCTGCACTCATTACCTGTATTAATTGCACTTGTTTGAAACCTGTATAAAAGACACCTGTCCACACACTCAATTAATCACATTCCAACCTCTTCACCATGGCCAAGAACAAAGAGCTGTCAGCCCAGGATTCACTTGGTCCCAACACACGTTTTGGCATGTAGCCTTCGTCAGCCTGATGAAGGCTACACACCAAAACACGAGTTGGGACCTGGCGCCATTCCAACAGGAGTAGATGAATGCAGGTAAACGTATCCATATATTTTTCCAAATTGGTTGCCTTCATTATTTATTGTTATAAGAGTCTGCAGCCCCATAATTCTTTATAGGATTTTCATTCCATAGAATTTATTAGTCATTGTTGCTGCATATATGCTTTATTTATTATATCTAACTCATCCCTCCTGTTGCTATGTGTTGCTCCTAGAGTTTGCTCACTGTGCCTTAATTTTTAATCAATGTATATTTGTATGTTCCTAATAAAGATTAAATATTTTTGTTGTCTCCTTGTTTGGCTTTATATTTTTTGTGAATAGGCTTATGTTATTTATATTATAACCCTTTTGATATACTCTGCCTTTTAGTGCCACTTTGCAAACTTTTCATTTACCATTCCTTTATTTATGAGACTTTCTCACTTAGTGTGCACTATCTTGTTTGGCTATCAATTTGTTCTACTTTTCACCAGGGCATACCCAACACAACTTTAGCTGGTAATGAAGGAAAGGCCATGAAAGACATAAACACATGCACTCTCATGCATACATTCTCAATCTTAGAAGTAACAAGACTAGAGATGAGCGAACATGTTCCGAAAACGTTCAGTAATTTCAAATTTGGCACGAACAGTGCACATTCGGATTAGTGATTGGAGCCCCAAGCGTTTTTTACTCAAAATCAGAAAAATTGGGCCAAATTGTGGTCAATGATCGCGTTTCCACTAGTGTATTTTTTAGGATTTTGCTAGGATATTGGTGGTGTATGATGAGCGGGGGAGGGGGTGGGCGTATTTGATGACGGGAGGGGGTGGGGAGAGGTCAGAAGTGTGGCAGACTGTCATTCTTAATTTTTTTAATGATTCTATGGACACAGTCAGGTGAGCAATCCCATACTATTTACAATGTTTATTGCCTAGTTAATGCCCTGTAAAGCGCTCTTTGTCACTTTTTAGCTATTCTATGTTTATATGTTTTTTGCATAAACATTAAATTCCTTATTGGTTATCATTTTTTAAATCTTAAAAAGCATTTATGAAAAATAATTGTATTATTACCCCACTTTAAACAGTGAATTTTCTTTTCAAGCCATTTAAACAAATGTATCTCTAAATGGCTTTGACAACAAGAAGCCTGGGTTAGACTTTAACTTTATTTGCACAATCCAAGACAAAGGCGAGTGTTCATATGATGACAACTCAATTTGATCCAATTTGCATGCATTCTTCCTGCTTCAGTCATACTAATAGAAGTGAATAGGAAGAGTCATGCAATTGTTGTGAGACTGTCTTGGTACCCATTTACTAATTCTGTTTTTAGTTATGCAAAACTAAAATCTAATTTATGAGACATAACCCCTGAGGAAATGATAGTGTCATTAGAGCTCATCTTGAATAGAACTGATTAACCACTACAGAATATGTTGTAATTCTGCGGGATAAATGTGCAGTACATCAACCCACAACTACAGAAAGAGGTAGCTTGTTATGACCTTGCAGTAATGTGTTGATATAGAGAATAAAACTGTATTTTTCTCAGCGCAAGTTTTTGAAAGTTATCTCAATTTATGTTGCTACAGGTTTACTGATACTCATACACATCTAGGACAGTGAAACCCTTGTCTGCTGCTGGTAAAACCAAAGTTTGGCATATTGACAATTTTATCTTGGCTTAGTCTTTATTCAAACAAAAGCTGCTTACTGAAAAAGGTGTTTCACAGTGTGTTATAGCCTCTCATTATGACAATAAAGTAATATGATAAAATCATGGTAATGGAAGTCTCTAAAAGGAGAAGATGAAACTACATGGTGGAGCACCTAAGGTTTTTGGCTTGTTCGCCCCTGGTGTCTGTTTTCCACAAATGCAACTATATTGTCACCTAGGCTCTGTTCATATTACACCAAGTGACTTCTGTGAGAAGCATACAATAGAAGGACTGCCAGTATTTACAGATAGCATAATGCAACATTGCTTACTGTATTAGCATACAGACTAGGGTATGCACTGCCCATACTGTCCCCTTTCGAATACAACACTTATCTTCTGCTAATGTTGATACGGCTGATGCCCGTTGAAGATTTTCTTGTGCTTGTACACATTTTTAAAACCTGTAGTGCCTCCAAAACAGATTAGTGCCCTCAGGTCCTGCTCTGCATACATGGCCAAAAGTGTTGGTACCCTTGAAATTGTCCCAGAAAATGAAGTATTTCTCCCAGAACATTATTGCAATTATACATGTTTTGTTATACACATGTTTATTTCCTTTGTGTGTATTGGAACAAAACAAAAAAAACAAGAAAAAAGGACAATTGGACATAATTTCACATTCCAAAAATGGGCTGGACAAAATTGTTGGCACCTTTCCAAAATTGTGGGTAAGTTACTTTGTTTCAAGCATGTGATGCTCGTTGAAACTCACTCGTGGCAACTAACAGGTGTGGGAGAACCAAAATTCTTGAAAAATATCAACAATCTCAAGGTTACAAGTCCATCTCCAAAAATATTGATGTTCCTTTGTCCACGGTGTGCAATATAATCAAGAAGTTTGCAACCCATGGCACTGTAGCTAATCTCCCTGGACATGAATGGCAAAAATAATTGATGAAAGGTTGCAATGCAGGATAGTCCGGATGGTGCATAAGCAGCCCCAATCAAGTTCCAAAGAAATTCAAGCTGTCTTGCAGGCTTAGGATGCATCAGTGTCAGCGCAAACTATCTGTCGATATTTGAATTAAATTAAACGCTATGGTAGGAGACCCAGGAGGACCCCACTGAGACATAAAAAAATCTAGATTGCAGTTTGCAAAAATATACGTAAACTAAAATCCTTAGGGAAAGCATCTTGTGGACAGATGAGACCAAGATAGAGCTATTTGGTAAAGCACATGATTCTACTGTTTAGCAAAAATGGAATGAGGCCTACAAATAAAGGAACAACCTACCTACAGTCAAATATGATGTGTAGCGCCGGCGTCCCTGCCCTCTGCTAGGCAGGGACGCTGTTCCCCTCACCGCTCTGCTCCGTGCCCGGCGTCCCTCTCCCGCTCTGCTGGCAGCGCGCGCTCCTTCCCGGCCACTGTGCTTAGGGCGCGCGCGCGCGCTCTCCCTCCCTCTTAAAGGGGCCGCGCGCGCCATCCTAAGGAGTCCCCGGCCAATGGCCGGAGGACTTCACCATATATAAGGCACCTCCTCCAAAATGGAGGTGCCCGAGCAATGTTGTTTGCACCAGTGTCTCACCTGTGCTTCAGCCCTCAGGCCCCGTTGCCAGATACCTGCCAGTTACCTGCCAGATTCCTGCCTGATTACTTGTTACCTGCCTGCTAGTCTGAGGTCCGACGGTCTGCCTTACCATTCCTGTCAGTCTGTCTAAGGACCAGCCTGCCCGCTCACCTGGGAGCGCACATCAGCTACCTGCCTGCTTGCCTGAGGTCCGACGGTCTGCCTTCCAAACTCCTGTCAGTCTGTCTATGGACCAGCTTGCCCGCTCACCTGGGAGCGCACATCTGCTACCTGCCTGCTAGCCAACCTGGAGGCTCCGCCGTCACGTGCTGTAACCACCTGCCTGTCCAGTGACTCCTGCCCGCTCACCTGGGAGTGCTCATCTGCTACCTGTCTGCTAGCCTACCTGGAGGCTCCGCCGTCACGTGCTGTGACCACCCGCCTGTCCAGAGACTTCTGTCCGCTCACCTGGGAGCGCTCATCTGCCGCCTGTCTGTTGGTCTTCCTGGAGGATCCGCCGTCACATGCTGTGACCACCCGTTCATCCAGAGACTCTCGCCTGCTCACCTGGGAGCTCACGTCTATCTTCAGCCGCCACAGGTCGTACCAACCCTTTACCTAGAGACTGCCCCGGTCACTTGCCGTGACCACCAGCCCGTTCATCCAGAGACTGCCTCGGTCACTTGCCGTGACCTCCAGCCCGTTCACTCAGAGACTGTCCCGTTCACCTGCCGTGACCACCAGCCCGTTCATCCAGAGACTGCCTCGGTCACTTGCCGTGACCTCCAGCCCGTTCACTCAGAGACTGTCCCGTTCTCCTGCTGTGACTTCCAGCCCGTCTTTCCTGGTCGCCACCCGCTCCCTTACAAGGACCGCCCCCTTGTATAGTAGCTCAGAGGTTCCGCCTCCCAGACCCGTTACAGTTTGCTCGGGCCATGGAACCCGGTGGCACCCAAGCTCCCTCGCTCTCGGACTTGTGTCATGAACTGTCCCGTCAAAGGTCCCAACAGGAGTCCATCCTGGGTCACCTGCGGAATGTCAATACTCGCCTGGACACTCTGACTGCTCCACCAGCAACCTCCGCCAGTGCCATGACTCGCAACCCGGCAGCCCCGCTGCCCACCAATACCATGGTATCTTACCCCGGACCCCGGCTTTCTGCACCTCCTCGCTTCGGAGGCGACTCCGCCCAGGCTCGGGGCTTCATAAATCAGTGCACCCTGCACTTTGAACTATTATCTCACCAGTTTAACTCCGACCGGGCCAAAATTGCATTCATCATGTCCCATCTCACCGGGGAGGCCCTGGCCTGGCTAAATCCTCTATGGGAGAGAGGAGACCCCCTGGTATCCAACTTGCCTGCTTTTCTCACGGCTTTCCGGAAAGTCTTCGACGAACCCGGACGGAAGACCTCATCCGCATCATCTCTGCTACGCCTCCGTCAGGAAAGTCTCACCGTGGGCCAATATGCCATACGGTTCCGTACCCTTGCCTCGGAGCTGGCCTGGGATAACGACGCTCTGGTATCCGTCTTCTGGGAGGGTCTGTCCGGCCGTATTAAAGATGAGCTTGCCGGCCGGGACATTCCTACCACTCTCGATGACTTAATAACTCTTGCCACCCGGATTGACCTACGGTTCCAGGAGCGTGCCAGAGAGGTCACCCGTGAGAGGAGATTACCACGTCTAGCTCCTACTTTTCAGAAACCCGTCACTCCTTCTGTCTCTTACCAGGTACACTCTCCTGAGCCTATGCAGGTCGACCAGACCAAGATGGTCAAGACCCGTCAGGACTTACGCCGTGCCGAGGGGACCTGCTTCTACTGCGGCAGTAAGGAGCACCGGATCCGTGCCTGCCCGGAGAGGTCGGGAAACGCCTGTGTCTAGGTTCGCTCAGAGAGGTCCACCTAGACAAGAATAAATCCTCTCCATCCCTGCTGTTGTCAGTTTCAATCGTCTACGGGGAGAACCGTTATTTCGAACTAGCCCAACTTGACTCTGGAGCAGCCGGGAATCTTATTTCACAGTCCCTGGTAGAGAAATACCGCATCCCCACCAAACCTCTGGCTGTACCCTTGTCCGTTGCTGCCGTGGATGGGGGGCTCTTACCACGCCCCATCCAACTCATCACCGAATCCATTACTCTGCAGGTGGGAATGCTGCATTCTGAAAGTATCTCCTTCCATGTTCTGCCTGGACTCTCTCACGCCCTCTTGCTAGGTCTACCTTGGCTCCAGAGACATGCACCCGTTCTTGACTGGCAGACCGGAGAGGTCCTTCGCTGGGGACAGGGCTGCCATAAGACCTGTCTGGTTCCCGTTCATCCCGTCCGTCCTTCTCCTACCCCAGCTAATCTACCTGGACTTCCGATCCCGTATTGGTCTTATGCTGATGTCTTTAATAAAAAGGAAGCAGAGACACTACCCCCTCATAGACCATACGACTGCCCTATCGACCTGTTACCTGGTACTTCTCCTCCCCGTGGGCGTATTTATCCATTATCCGCTGCTGAGACCCGTTCGATGTCCGAATATATTGAGGAGAATCTGGCCAGGGGATTCATCCGGAAATCTACCTCCCCGGCGGGAGCAGGCTTCTTTTTCGTCAAAAAGAAGGACGGCTCCCTCCGTCCCTGTATAGACTATAGAGGCCTTAACCAGATCACGGTGAAGAATAAGTACCCCCTTCCGCTCATTCCGGAGTTATTTGATCGTCTGAGGGGGGCTAGAATCTTCACCAAACTGGACCTCCGTGGGGCGTACAACCTGGTTCGTATCCGTCAGGGGGATGAATGGAAGACGGCATTCAACACCCGGGACGGCCACTATGAATATCTGGTAATGCCCTTTGGCCTCTGTAACGCTCCTGCCGTCTTTCAAGAGTTGGTCACTGACATCTTCCAGGATCTTCTCTACTCCTGCGTAGTGGTGTACCTGGACGACATCTTGGTCTTCTTTCCGGATTTCCAGACTCACCGGAGGGACGTTCGTCAGGTCCTGCTCAGGCTCAGGCAGAACCATCTCTACGCTAAATTTGAGAAGTGCCTCTTTGAGCAGACCTCGCTTCCGTTTCTGGGCTACATTATCTCTCAGACCGGCCTACAAATGGATCCTGAGAAACTGTCTGCCATCGAGAAATGGCCCCGACCGGAGGGGTTGAAGGCCATTCAGCGATTCCTGGGCTTCGCCAACTACTACCGCCTCTTCATACCACACTTCTCTTCCCGGACGGCCCCAATTTCCGCGCTCACCCGTAAAGGTACTAATCCCAAAGAGTGGCCACCCGAAGCAGAGGAGGCCTTTCTTTCCCTAAAACAGGCCTTCTCTTCCGCCCCGGTGCTGCATCGCCCAGATGGCAACAAGCAGTTCTTCCTGGAAGTTGACGCCTCCTCCTCTGGAGCCGGAGCGGTACTTACTCAAAAATCATCTTCCGGGAGGATGGTAACTTGTGGCTTCTTCTCAAAACTCTTCTCCTCCTCAGAGCGCAATTATTCCATAGGAGACCGAGAGTTATTGGCCATCAAACTGGCATTGGAGGAGTGGCGTTACCTGCTCGAGGGGGCTCTTCACCCGGTAATAATTTACACTGACCACAAGAACTTGGCTTACCTCCAGCATGCCCAGAGACTTAACCCGCGCCAAGCCCGGTGGTCCTTGTTTTTTGCTCGCTTTGATTTTGTTCTTCATTTTCGCCCGGCTGACAAAAACGTCAAAGCAGACGCCTTGTCCCGATCCTTTCTAGTGTCCGATCTCGAGGATGAACCTAAACATATCATCGATCCCGCCAGAGTAATGCAGGTGGCTCCCGTGAGTCTAAATCGTCTCCCTCCCGGTAAGACGTTTGTTTCAGTACCTGATCGGGAGAAGATCCTACACTGGGGCCATTCGTCTAAACTAGCTGGCCACGCCGGTCAGAAAAAGACCCTCCAGCTTATTGCCCGGCACTACTGGTGGCCTACCCTGCACAAGGACGTAATAGACTTCGTTTCTGCCTGTGTGTCCTGCGCCCGCAACAAAGTCCCGAGACACCTGCAAGTCGGTCGCCTCCTTCCGCTTCCTGTGCCTGCTGCCCCCTGGCAGCATATTGCTATGGACTTCATAACTGATCTCCCAGTCTCTGCCGGTTGTACGGTCATTTGGGTGGTCGCTGACCGCTTTTCCAAGATGGCTCACTTTATTCCTCTGTCAGGCCTCCCGTCTGCACCCTACCTGGCTAAAGACTTTATCCGCCACATCTTCCATCTTCATGGCCTGCCCCTCCACATCGTGTCGGATCGTGGGGTACAGTTCACCTCACGTTTCTGGAGAGCCACCTGTAAACTGCTAGACGTCACCCTGGACTTCTCTTCCGCTTACCACCCACAGTCCAATGGTCAAGTGGAGCGGATCAATCAGAACCTGACCAGTTACCTCCGGCACTTCGTTAATGCCCATCATTCTGACTGGGTGGATCTCCTACCATGGGCCGAGTTCTCTTATAATAACCACCAGAGCGAATCCTCCTCCAAATCCCCGTTTTTTGTAGTCTTCGGTCAACATCCTCGGATTCCTTTTCCTGTCTCCACCTCTGTGGACAACCCGGCTGCGGAATCTCTCGTTAGCAAATTTTCCTCCATTTGGGAGAGTACCCGATCCGCACTCCTTCAGTCGTCCGAACGGATGAAAAGACACGCTGACAAAAAACGCCTGGATCCTCCACAATTTCGTCCTGGAGATAAAGTCTGGCTCTCATCTAAATATGTCCGACTCAAGATACCTTCTTACAAGTTAGGGCCTCGGTTCATCGGCCCTCTGGAGGTCATCAGCCAGATCAACCCGGTGGCCTATAAATTGAAACTCCCGGCCAACTTACGGATCCCTAACTCTTTCCATGTATCTCTCCTCAAACCTGTGATACTTAACTCTTTTTCCAAGTCTACAGGTATGCCTCCTGCTCCGGTTTCTGCTGAGGACGAGTTTGAGGTAGAGAACATTCTTGCCACCAAAAGGGTAAGAGGAAAGACCTTTTTTCTAGTAGATTGGAAGGGGTTTGGTCCTGAGGAGAGAACGTGGGAGCCCTGGGAGAACATCCATGCCCCTCTCATCTTAGCTAAATTTCTGTCTGGCCTAAAAAAGGGGGGGCCTAAAGGGGGGGGTACTGTAGCGCCGGCGTCCCTGCCCTCTGCTAGGCAGGGACGCTGTTCCCCTCACCGCTCTGCTCCGTGCCCGGCGTCCCTCTCCCGCTCTGCTGGCAGCGCGCGCTCCTTCCCGGCCACTGTGCTTAGGGCGCGCGCGCGCGCTCTCCCTCCCTCTTAAAGGGGCCGCGCGCGCCGTCCTAAGGAGTCCCCGGCCAATGGCCGGAGGACTTCACCATATATAAGGCACCTCCTCCAAAATGGAGGTGCCCGAGCAATGTTGTTTGCACCAGTGTCTCACCTGTGCTTCAGCCCTCAGGTCCCGTTGCCAGATACCTGCCAGTTACCTGCCAGATTCCTGCCTGATTACTTGTTACCTGCCTGCTAGTCTGAGGTCCGACGGTCTGCCTTACCATTCCTGTCAGTCTGTCTAAGGACCAGCCTGCCCGCTCACCTGGGAGCGCACATCAGCTACCTGCCTGCTTGCCTGAGGTCCAACGGTCTGCCTTCCAAACTCTTGTCAGTCTGTCTATGGACCAGCTTGCCCGCTCACCTGGGAGAGCACATCTGCTACCTGCCTGCTAGCCAACCTGGAGGCTCCGCCGTCACGTGCTGTGACCACCTGCCTGTCCAGTGACTCCTGCCCGCTCACCTGGGAGCGCTCATCTGCTACCTGTCTGCTAGCCTACCTGGAGGCTCCGCCGTCACGTGCTGTGACCACCCGCCTGTCCAGAGACTTCTGTCCGCTCACCTGGGAGCGCTCATCTGCCGCCTGTCTGTTGGTCTTCCTGGAGGCTCCGCCGTCACATGCTGTGACCACCCGTTCATCCAGAGACTCTCGCCTGCTCACCTGGGAGCTCACGTCTATCTTCAGCCGCCACAGGTCGTACCAACCCTTTACCTAGAGACTGCCCCGGTCACTTGCCGTGACCACCAGCCCGTTCACCCAGAGACTGCCTCGGTCACTTGCCGTGACCTCCAGCCCGTTCACTCAGAGACTGTCCCGTTCACCTGCCGTGACCACCAGCCCGTTCATCCAGAGACTGCCTCGGTCACTTGCCGTGACCTCCAGCCCGTTCACTCAGAGACTGTCCCGTTCTCCTGCTGTGACTTCCAGCCCGTCTTTCCTGGTCGCCACCCGCTCCCTTACAAGGACCGCCCCCTTGTATAGTAGCTCAGAGGTTCCGCCTCCCAGACCCGTTACATGATGGAGGTTCAAAGATGTTCTGGAGTTGTTTTGCTGCCTCTGACACTGGGTGCCTTAACTGTGTGCAAGGCATCATGAAATGTAAAGATTACTAAAGGATTTTGTGTTGCAATGTAGTGCCCAGTGTCAAAAAGTGGGGTTTGCGTCCTAGGTCATGGGTCTTCCAGCAGGACAATGACCGTAAACATACTTCAAGAAGCACTTAGAAATTGAACACCTGTGGTGAGATCTTAAATTTGCTGCTGGCAGAAGGCAGCCTAAAAACATGAGAGACCTGGAGCAATTTGCAAAAGAAAAGTGGTCCAAAATTTCAGTTGAGAGGGGTTAGAAGCTTGTTAATGGTTATAGGAAGCGATTGATTGCAGTTACTTTTTCAAATGAAGTGCAAATAAATATCAAGTTGAGAGTGCCAACAATTTTGTCAGGTCAATTTTTGGGGTTTTGTGTGAAATTATGTCCAATTTGCCTTTTTTTCTTTGTTTTTTGTGTTGTTGCAAAACACAGAAAGGAAATAAACATGCACATAACAAAACATATGTAATTGAAATTCTTTTCTTGGAGAAATACTTCATTTTCTGGAACAATTTTATGAGTGCCAACACTTTCGGCCATGACTGTATATGCTTGGCCCAATGATGTTTTACAGTACACTTTTTTACTGGTCTCTGCTGGATGGAATAGCATAGTTTACTATACAGTATATTTATTTATTCGACCAAATGAAGGTCCTTTGTTGGACAATATAAGGCTACAGACAGGTTTTGACTGGAGCTTTTAAACGTATGAAAAGACAAAAAGTAGAGATGAGAGGATCTTTTGAAATTCGAATTTGCTCAATTTTCCCCAAAAGTTTGATTTGCAGTGAATATACTTTGGCGAATCTCAATGCTGGAAAGCGTGTAAATACTCGGAAAATACACAAGGAGGAGAGGAGAGAGAGAACCTTTACACTATATCGGAGAGAGTGACAATTCTGCTGATCACAGAGCTAGGAGAGAGAGTGCACCCCGCTGACCATATGAGCTCACACACTACAGAAGAGAGAGGACCAGATTGATCATAAGAGCTTACACTCTATTCACGAATGAGAGCAAGAAAGAAAGAGAGTGAAGTCCGCTAATCATAAGAGCTTACACACTATAGGAGAGTACCCTGTAGACAGTAAGACCTTGCACTCTACAGAAGAGAGAGGACCCTCCTGACCATAGAGCTTACACTCAACAGGAGAGAGAGAGGACCCCGCTAATCATAAGAGCTTGCACGCTACAGAAGAGAGAGGACCCTCCTGATCATAAGAGATTACACTCTACATGAGAGAGGACCCTGCTAATCATAAGAACCTATACACTGCAGGAAAGGACCCCGCTGACCATAGGAGCTTACACTGTACAGAAAAGAGACTTGCCCAGTGACTCTGGAGATTCAAAATGACAGCCTGCATGGTCATGCAAAAAGACATTAGCCTTCTCACTGATGCTTTAACTATGTTGGGAAAGTTTTTTTTTGTGTTTGAAAACCGCAAATCAAATCTCAAAGTATGCAAATTTGTGTAAAACTGAAAATTTCAATAAATTCATCGACGGATTGATGCGCTTATCTCTAACAATAACCCAACCTAAAATTGAATATGAGCTGTGTGTTTTGTAACCTAGATTTTCTTTCATGAAAACTAATGGAGATATTAGCAGTTCTGCCAGGGACAACCTATTTTTAAACTCTTTGACGGCTGAAATGTTATCTCCAAAGTTTAACAAGTAGCACGGACGGAACAATTTAGCTAAGAATATTTACAGAAATGATTCCTCATCCTCAACTTGTATTATAAAATATATAAAAGAACATATACATTGTATAATAAAGGAAGTGGTTGCCGTAGTGATTTTGCATTTATATTTGCTGGTAGAAACATAGTTCTGGACACAGGAGGTCAAAATGGCCCTATAGTAACTTGGTCAGACACTGTAAATGCAGCAAACATGAATGTTATTACACAGGATAAGACAAAGTAGCTTCTGATAGAAATAAAACTGGAATTTCAGCAAGGGCACTCACTGACTTTGCCTTTGTGAAGACAGACTTGAAGCCAAGAAAAGTGCATGAAGGAAACAGTGAGGCCTTCTTCGGAGTTTCTGTCTGCACAAGATTAATGACTGTGACACCTTGGCTCTGTCAGAACAGAAATTCGTCTTGCTTTTTACTTATATAAATATCATTTCTGGATCATATCTGAATCCACGGAGCAAATGTGAATTGTGGCCGGATGACAGAAAATCACAGAAAGCCTTTACTTGTGGCTTTATTATTCATTATTCTGTATTTCCCCAAAAAAAATACCTGCCAAGTTCTGAAGTGATATAGCCCCTGCCTATATCCTTGTATAATTGAGGAGACTTGTACTACAGTACTCTGGAGTATTGGGTGGCAACCCCTTTAAGACCTGTTGTAGCATGTTGGTTCTTACCCTGCTTTCTCAAAAGATGATATGTCTAAGAAATAACTTCCCATTTAATTTGACAGTCCTACTCATGGTTGGAGTCTTATCGTTACAGTGGATTATTTGGGGGCGAAATTAGTATTTAAAAATTAAATCTAGTGAAAACATGTAATTATACAAGTATTTCTTTTCCCCAAAAATGTTCCTTTATAGTTTTTGAACAGTATTAAACATTTATTTCAATATAGAAAATAAATCAAGCACTGAAGAACAATTTTGAACATAGTTTTTGTCAATTTATTCTGTTTTTCTGCTGATTTAGATTAAAATAGACATGCTGATTTCAAAACTGTGGTTAGTTTTCTTCAATCACATCAGTTTTTTTCTCTATTCTTTTTAACCTCTTTATTAATGACCTTGTGGATGGGATTGAGAGTAAAGTGTCACTTTTTGCTGACGACACCAAATTATGTAGGATATTAAAATCTGATCTTGACATTACGATATTGCAGAAAGATCTGGATAAGATGACTGAATGGGCAAACACTTGGCTGATGTGGTTTAATGTAGATAAATGTAAAGTAATGCACCTAGGATGGAGTAATCCTATTGCTGAATATACATTAAACGGGAGTATACTTGGGACTACAGAACAGGAACAGGACTGTGGTATTCTGGTTACAAGTAAGCTGAGCAACAGTACTCAATGTCAAGCAGCAGCTGCAAAAGCAAACAAGATTTTAGGATTTATAAAAAGAGAAATAAAACCCCGCAATCCCAACGTATTGTTACCCCTTTATAAATCACGGGTATATCTGGAATATGGGATCCAGTTTTGGGCTCCACATTTTAAAAAGGATATTCAGAAGTTAAAGTCAGTTCAAAGGCAGCACCTAGATTATTACAAGGGATGGAAGGCCTCTCATATGATGAGAGGTTGAAAAAGTTGTGCTTGTTTAGCTAAGAAAAATGACGCCTCAGAGGGGATCTCATTTACATGTATAAATATATGTGTGGTCTGTACAAAGGACTAGCACATGACTTATTCCTTCCAAAGACTATACTAATTACCAGGGGACACTCATTACGGGTGGAAGAAAGGCGATTCCGGCACCTAAACAGGAAAGGGTTCTTTACCGTCAGAGCAGTCGGACTGTGGAATGCCCTACCACAAAAGGTAGTGATGGCAGACACTATAAAAGCTTTCAAAAAAGGGCTGGACGATTTCCTCGATACACATAACATTGTGGTTTACAGTTAAATTAGACAAAATGTTATACCTATAGTAGTACATTTAATACGGTAATAGTAATTACATAACTAGTATAATAATTAGGTTTGATCCAGGGTTCTTGTACTGATCGCCTTTTTTCGGGGTCAAGAAAGAATTTTTCCCCGTGATGCAAATTGGCTGAATGTGCCCTGGGTTTTTTGCCTTCTTCTGGATCAACAGATTTAGGCATAGGGATTTTAGTAATACCACTATTAGAGTCATAAGAGTAATACAAAATATAAAACTAATTTAAAAAATTATAAATGGGTTAATTTTTAATTGTAATAGTGCAGCAATTATAAAAATGGTAATAATACATTTGTGAGGCCTAGTTCCAGTAAATTAGTAAGTTAGTGTAGTGTTAGGGAGTACAATTGGGGGAGAAAGGTTGAACTGGATGGACCTAGGTCTTTATTCAACCTATGTTACTTATCTTAATGTGATTACTCTAGACTGAGTTGAGAATGGCACTAGGGCTCTCCTACTGGACGAGCGTGAACCGCCCATGAGAGGGGGAGAGGTGGAGGATGACATTGGCGATCGGCAACAGATTGTATTTGTCTAGATTATTCAGTTACACGAGACAGTGTGGTGAGAGGTTGTGTGCCACTCTATATAGTCTGTATAAAAGTCTATAGCAGAATTTTTTTTTTATTTACACACTAATTTCATTTCTTCCAGATCATGTCTGTATCCGCTATTTCTCGTTGTAAATGCCCAAGCGGCCCTGATTCCATTTTTTCATATCTGTGGCAGTTTCATCATTCCCAGTCAAAAGATGAACATCAGGACATTTGTCAAGCAAGCATATATTGCCTATTTCAAAGTAAAACTTTGATAAGCCCCTCACAAGGTGTGCAAGCAATGTCAGGAGTTTATAGATCTGGACAAATGGCGAAAGCCAAGAGATCATTCCAGTGACTGTTACTTTTGTAAAGTGAAAACTTAAGGATATAACAAGAAAAATAAATATAAAATAGAGTATCCTAGTCTATCTTCAGCTATATGTCCAGTGCCTCATTCAGCTGAAATCCCAGTGCCAGTTTTCCTTGAAGTAACTGAATATAGTGATGACAGTTCTGGTTATGAATTCATGGACTGATGATTGTTCTGGTAGTGTTTTCCTGTAATTATGGTGGTCATTGTGCTGCATTAATGTACTGATAGTGGTTCTGGTGCTATTTGAATTTATTGATTTTGGTACTGATCCTATTGTAATCTAGATGTAGTAATCCTTAATGGTTTTGGTGATGTATTCATGTACTGCTGCTGGTCCTGCATTGCTATACCGATGATGGTTTTGGTGCTGAAATCGCTTACTGAAGGGGGTTTTGGTGCTGTTTTCATGTAGTGTTTATGGTTATGGTGCAAAATTAATGTATTAAATGTCGGCTCTGGTGATATATTCATGCACAAATGTTGGCTGTGATGCTGTATTCATATACTGATGTTGGCACTAGTGCTGTAATCTTGTACTGATGGTGGTTCTGGTACTGTATTCATGTACTGATGATGATTTTAGTGTTGTATTCATATACTGATGATCGTTATGGTGCTATATTAATGTACTGACAGATGATTACCTACATAAAGCAACTTAAAAAATCTAGATTGTGTATGTAAAACTGTCATCAGAGATTAAAGATCACTTGATGAGCCAAGAGATCTCAAAGTAAGCGAAGTGAACCTTTAAACAACTAAAGGCATCTTTGACATTAGCTAATGTTCATGTTCATGTTAATGTTCATGAGTCCACCACCAGTAGGACACTGAATAACTATGGTGCACATTGCATGATTGCATGTTTGAAAAAGGTAACCTGGACAAGCTGGAAGGCTATGGAACAATATTTTGGAGAAAGATGAGACCGAAGTAGAACTTTTTTTGTTCAAATGAGAAGCGTTATGTTTGGAAAGATGAAAACGCTTTAAAAATTAAAAAAAATAAAAAAAATAAGCTTATTTTATATGACCTCATTCATAAATGTCTTGTGCATTAAAATCTAAAATTAATTAACCTGATCGGTATACACTGTAATGAGAAAAAGAATAGAAACATTAGAATTGCATTTTTTAGGTCAATACTTCTCTCTCAAAAATGCAATAAAGACGGATCAAAAACTTATATCTCCAAAAATGGTATCAATAAAACCACTAGTTTGACACTCAAAAAACAAGCTTTCAAAGAGCTCAATCAACAGAAAAATAAATAACAAGACGATTTTAATGCCCCTGGCAAAAGTGGTGGAGGTTGCAGTAGCTTAACAAGACGGTTTTAAGGCTCCTTGGCAGAATGGTGGAGGTCGCAGTAGCTTAACAAGACGATTTTAATGCCCCTGGGAAGAATGGTGGAGGTCGCAGTAGAATAAAAAGACAATATCAATGCCCCTTGAAAAAGTGGTGGAGGTCAAAGTAGCTTAAAAAGACGGTTTTAATGCCCCTTGGAAGAATGGTGGAGGTCGCAGTAGCTTAACAAGATGGTTTTAATGCCCCTTGGAAGAATGGTGGAGGTCGCAGTGGAATAAAAAGACAATATCAATGCCCCTTGAAAAAGTGGTGGAGGTCAAAATAGCTTAACAAGACGGTTTTAAGGCCACTTGGAAGAGACGTGGAGGTCGCAGTAGCTTAACAATACGGTTTTAATGCCCTTGGAAAAGATGTGGAGGTCGCATTAGAATAAAAAGAAACTATCAATGCCCCTGGGAAAAGTGGTGGAGGTCGCAGTAGCTTAAGAAGACGGTTTTAATGCCCCTTGGAAGAGAAGTGGAGGTCACAGTAGCTTAACAAGATGGTTTTAATGCCCCTTGGAAGAGACATGGAGGTTGCAGTGGATGAAAAAGACAATATCAGTGCCCTTGGGAAAAGTGGTGGAGGTCGCAGTAGCCTAACAAGAAGGATTTAATGCCCCTTGGAAGAATGTTGGAGGTCGCAGTAGCTTAACAAGATGGTTTTAATGCCCCTTGGAAGAATGGTGTAGATCGCAGTGGAATAAAAAGAGAATATCAATGCCCCTTGAAAAAGTGGTGCAGGTCGCAGTAGCTTAACAAGACAGTTTTAATGCCCCTGGGAAAAGTGGTGGAAGCCGCAGTAGCTTAACAAGACGGTTTTAATGCCCCTTGGAAGAGACGTGGGGGTCACAGTGGAATAAAAAGACGGTTTTAATGCCCTTTGGAAGAGACATGGAGGTCGCAGTGGAATAAAAAGACAATATCAATGCCCCTGGGAATAGTGGTGGAGGTCGCAGTATCTTAACAAGATGGTTTTAATGCCCCTTGGAAAAGTGGTGGAGGTCGCAGTAGCTTAACAGGACGGTTTTAATGCCCCTTGGAAGAATGATGGAGGTCGCAGTGGAATAAAAAGACAATATCAATGCCCTTTGAAAAAGTAGTGGAGGTCGCAGTACCTTAACAAGACGGTTTTAATGCCCCTTGGAAGAGACGTGGAGAACGCAGTAGCTTAACAAGACTGTTTTGATGCCCCATGGAATAGACGTGGAGGTCGCAGTGGAATAAAATGACAATATCAATGCCCCTGGGAAAAGTGGAGGAGGTCGCAGTAGCTTAACATGACGGTTTTTATGCCCCTTGGAGGAGACGTGGAGGTCGCAGTGGAATTAAAAGACAATATCAATGCCCCTGGGAAAAGTGGTGGAGGTCGCAGTAGCTTAACAAGACAGTTTTAATGCCCCTTGGAAGAATGGTGGAGGTCACAGTAGCATATTAAGACGGTTTTAATGCCCCTGGGAAAAGTGGTGGAGATCGCAGTAGCTTAACTAGATGGTTTTAATGACCCTTGGAAGAGACATGGAGGTCGCAATGGAATAAAAAGACAATATCAATGCCCCTGGGAAAAGTGGAGTAGGTCGCAGTAGCTTAACAAGACGGTTTTAATGCCCCTGGGATAAGTGGTGGAGGTCGCAGTAGCTTAACAAGATTATTTTAATGCCCCATGGAAAAGACGTGGAGGTTGCAGTAGAGTAACAAGACGGTTTTTATGCCCCTTGGAAGAGACGTGGAGGTCGCAGTGGAATAAAAAGACAATATCAATGCCCCTGGGAAAAGTGGTGGAGGTTGCAGTAGCTTAACAAGATGGTTTTAATGCCCCTGGGAAAAGTGGTGGAGGTCGCAGTAGCTTAACAAGACGGTTTTAATGCCCCTTGAAAGAATGGTGGAGGTCGCAGTGGAATAAAAAGACAATATCAATGCCCCTTGAAAAAGTGGTGAAGGTCAAAGTAGCTTAACAAGACGGTTTTAATGCTCCTTGGTAGAGACGTGGAGGTCGCAGTCGCTTAACAAGACGGTTTTAATACCCCGTGGAAGAGACATGGAGGTCGCAGTGGAAAAAAAAGACAATATCAATGCCCAGGGGAAAAGTGGTGGAGGTCGCAGTAGCTTAACAAAATGGATTTAATGCCCCTTGGAAAAATGGTGGAGGTCGCACTAGCTTAACAAGACGCTTTTAATGCCCCTGGGAAAAGTGGTGGAGGTTGCAGTAGCTTAACAAGATGGTTTTAATGCCCCAGGGAAAAGTGGTGGAGTTCGCAGTAGCTTAACAAGACGGTTTTAATGCCCCTTGGTAGAATGGTGGAGGTCGCAGTGGAATAAAAAGACAATATCAATGCCCCTTGAAAAAGTGGTGGAGGTCGCAGTAGCTTAACAAGACGGCTTTAATGCCCCTTGGAAGAATGGTGGAGGTTGCAGTAGCTTAATAAGATGGTTTTATTGCCCCTTGGAAGAGACGTGGAGGTCGCAGTAGCTGAAGAAGACGGTTTTAATGTCCCATGGTAGAGAAGTGGAGGTTACAGTGGAATAAAAAGACAATATCAATGCCCCATGGAAGAAACGCGGAGGTCACAGTAGCTTAATAAGACGGTTTTAATGCCCCTGGGAAACGTGGTGGAAATCGCAGTAGCTTAACAAGACGATTTTAATGCCCCTTGAAAGAGACGTGGAGGTCTCAGTATCTTAACAAGACGGTTTTAATGCCCCTTGGAAGAGACGTTGAAGTCGCAGTGGAATATAAAGACAATATCAATGCCCCTTGGAAAAGTGGTGGAGGTTGCAGTAGCTTAACAAGACGGTTTTAATGCCCCTGGGAAAAGTGGTGGAGGTCGCAGAAGTTTAACAAGATGGTTTTAATGCCCCTTGGAAAAGTAGTGGAGGTCGCAGTAGCTTAACAAGACGTTTTTAATGCCCCATGAAAGAATGGTGGAGGTCGCAGTAGCATATTAAGACGGTTTTAATGCCCCTGGGAAAAGTGGTGGAGATCGCAGTAGCTTAACTAGATGGTTTTAATGACCCTTGGAAGAGACATGGAGGTCGCAATGGAATAAAAAGACCATATCAATGCCCCTGGGAAAAGTGGAGTAGGTCGCAGTAGCTTAACAAGACGGTTTTAATGCCACTGGGATAAGTGGTGGAGGTCGCAGTAGCTTAACAAGATTATTTTAATGCCCCATGGAAAAGACGTGGAGGTTGCAGTAGAGTAACAAGACGTTTTTTATGCCCCTTGGAAGAGACGTGGAGGTCGCAGTGGTATAAAAAGACAATATCAATGCCCTTGGGAAAAGTGGTGGAGGTTGCAGTAGCTTAACAAGATGGTTTTAATGCCCCTGGGAAAAGTGGTGGAGGTCGCAGTAGCTTAACAAGACGGTTTTAATGCCCTTGAAAGAATGGTGGAGGTCGCAGTGGAATAAAAAGACAATATCAATGCCCCTTGAAAAAGTGGTGGAGGTCAAAGTAGCTTAACAAGACGGTTTTAATGCTCCTTGGAAGAGACGTGGAGGTCGCAGTAGCTTAACAAGATGGTTTTAATGCCCTTGGAAGAGACGTGGAGATCGCAGTGGAATGAAAAGGCAATATCAATGCCCCTTAGAAAAGTGGTGGAGGTTGCAGTAGCTTAACAAGACGGTTTTAATGCCCCTGGGAAAAGTGGTGGAGGTCGCAGAAGTTTAACAAGACGGTTTTAATGCCCCTTGGAAAAGTGGTGGAGGTCGCAGTAGCTTAACAAGACGGTTTTAATGCCCCTTGGAAGAATGGTGGAGGTCACAGTGGAATAAAAAGACAATATCAATGCCCCTTGAAAAAGTGGTGGAGGTCGCAGTAGCTTAACAAGACGGTTTTAATGCCCCTTGGAAGAGACGTGGAGGTCGCAGTAGCTTAACAAGACTGTTTTGATGCCCCATGGAATAGACGTGGAGGTCGCAGTGGAATAAAATGACAATATCAATGCCCCTGGGAAAAGTGGAGGAGGTCGCATTAGCTTAACATGACGGTTTTTATGCCCCTTGGAGGAGACGTGGAGGTCGCAGTGGAATTAAAAGACAATATCATTGCCCCTGGGAAAAGTGGTGGAGGTCGCAGTAGCTTAACAAGACAGTTTTAATGCCCCTTGGAAGAATGGTGGAGGTCGCAGTAGCATATTAAGATGGTTTTAATGCCCCTGGGAAAAGTGGTGGAGATCGCAGTAGCTTAACTAGATGGTTTTAATGACCCTTGGAAGAGACATGGAGGTCGCAATGGAATAAAAAGACAATATCAATGCCCCTGGGAAAAGTGGAGTAGGTCGCAGTAGCTTAACAAGACGGTTTTAATGCCCCTGGGATAAGTGGTGGAGGTCGAAGTAGCTTAACAAGATTATTTTAATGCCCCATGGCAAAAACGTGGAGGTTGCAGTAGAGTAACAAGACGGTTTTTATGCCCCTTGGAAGAGACGTGGAGGTCGCAGTGGAATAAAAAGACAATATCAATGCCCCTGGGAAAAGTGGTGGAGGTCGCAGTAGCTTAACAAGACGGTTTTAATGCCCCTTGAAAGAATGGTGGAGGTCGCAGTGGAATAAAAAGACAATATCAATGTCCCTTGAAAAAGTGGTGGAGGTCAAAGTAGCTTAACAAGATGGTTTTAATGCCCCTTGGTAGAGACGTGGAGGTCGCAGTAGCTTAACAAGATGGTTTTAATGCCCTTGGAAGAGACGTGGAGATCGCAGTGGAATGAAAAGACAATATCAATGCCCCTGGTAAAAGTGGTGGAGTTCGCAGTAGCTTAACAAGACAGAATAATGCTCCTTGGTAGAGACGTGGAGGTCGCAGTAGCTTAACAAGACGGTTTTAATGCCCCTTGGAAGAGACGTGGAGGTCACAGTAGCTTAACAAGACTGTTTTAATGCCCCTTGGAATAGACATGGAGGTCGCAGTGGAATAAAAAGACAACATCAATGCCACTGGGAAAAGTGGTGGAGGTCGCAGTAACTTAACAAGACAGTTTTAATGCCCATGGGAAAAGTGGTGGAGGTCGCAGTAGCTTAACAAGTCGGTTTTAATGCCCCTTGGAAGAGATGTGGAGTTCGCAGTGGAATAAAAAGACAATATCAATGCCCCTGGGAAAAGTGGTGGAGGTCGCAGTATCTTAACAACATGGTTTTAATGTCCCTTGGAAAAGTAATGGAGGTCGCAGTAGCTTAGCAGGATGGTTTTAATGCCCCTTGGAAGAATGATGGAGGTCGCAGTGGAATAAAAAGACAATATCAATGCCCCTTGAAAAAGTGGTGGAGGTCGCAGTACCTTAACAAGACGGATTTAATGCCCCTTGGAAGAGACATGGAGGTCGCAGTAGCTTAGCAAGACTTTTTTGATGCCCCATAGAATAGACGTGGAGGTCGCGGTTGAATAAAAAGACAATATCAATGCCCCTGGAAAAAGTGGAGGAGGTCGCAGGAGCTTAACATGACGGTTTTTATGCCCCTTGGAGGAGACGTGGTGGTCACAGTGGAATTAAAAGACAATATCAATGCCCCTGGGAAAAGTGGTGGAGAATGCAGTAGCTTAACAAGACAGTTTTAATGCCCCTTGGAAGAATGGTGGAGGTCGCAGTAGCTTATTAAGACTGTTTAAATGCCCCTAGGAAAAGTGGTGGAGATTGCAGTAGCTTAACTAGATGGTTTTAATGACCCTTGGAAGAGACATGGAGGTCGCAATGGAATGAAAAGACAATATCAATGCCCCTGGGAAAAGTGGTGTAGGTCGCAGTAGCTTAACAAGACGGTTTTAATGCCCCTGGGATAAGTGATGGAGGTTGCAGTAGCTTAACAAGATGGTTTTTATGCCCCTTGGAAGAGACGTGGAAGTCGCAGTGGAATAAAAAGACAATATCAATGCCCCTGGGAAAAGTGGTGGAGGTTGCAGTATCTTAACTAGATGGTTTTAATGCCCCTGGGAAAAGTCGTGGAGGTCGCAGTAGCTTAACAAGACTGATATAATGCCCCTTGGAAGAATGGTGGACGTCGCAGTGGAATAAAAAGACAATATCAATGCCACTTGAAAAAGTGGTGGAGGTCAAAGTAGCTTAACAAGATGGTTTTAATGCCCCTTGGAAGAGACGTGGAGGTCGCAGTAGCTTAACAAGATGGTTTTAATGCCCTTGGAAGAGACGTGGAGATCGCAGTGGAATAAAAAGACAATATCAATGCCCCTGGTAAAAGTGGTGGAGGTCGCAGTAGCTTAACAAGATGGATTAATGCCCCTTGGTAGAGACGTGGAGGTCGCAGTCGCTTAACAAGACGGTTTTAATGCCCCTTGGAAGAGACATGGAGGTCGCAGAGGAAAAAAAAGACAATATCAATGCCCCTGGGAAAAGCGGTGGAGGTCGCAGTAGCTTAACAAAATGGATTTAATGCCCCTTAGAAAAATGGTGGAGGTCGCACTAGCTTAACAAGACGATTTTAATGCCCCTGGGAAAAGTGGTGGAGTTCGCAGTAGCTTAACAAGACGGTTTTAATGCCCCTTGGAAGAATGGTTGAGGTCGCAGTGGAATAAAAAGACAATATCAATGCCCCTTGAAAAAGTGTTGGAGGTCGCAGTAGCTTAACAAGACGGCTTTAATGCCCCTTGGAAGAATGGTGGAGGTTGCAGTAGCTTAATAAGATGGTTTTAATGCCCCTTGGAAGAGACGTGGAGGTCGCAGTTGCTTAAGAAGACGGTTTTAATGCCCCATGGTAGAGAAGTGGAGGTTACAGTGGAATAAAAAGACAATATCAATGCCCCGTGGAAGAGAAACGTGGAGGTCACAGTAGCTTAACAAGACGGTTTTAATGCCCCTTGGAAGAGACGTTGAGGTCGCAGTGGAATATAAAGACAATATCAATGCCCCTTGGAAAAGTCGTGGAGGTTGCAGTAGCTTAACAAGACGGTTTTAATGCCCCTGGAAAAGTATTGGAGGTCGCAGAAGTTTAACAAGATGGTTTTAATGCCCCGTGGAAAAGTGGTGGAGGTCGCAGTAGCTTAACAAGACGTTTTTAATGCCCCTTGGAAGAATGGTGGAGGTCGCAGTAGCATATTAAGACGGTTTTAATGCCCCTGGGAAAAGTGGTGGAGATCGCAGTAGCTTAACTAGATGGTTTTAATGACCCTTGGAAGAGACATGGAGGTCGCAATGGAATAAAAAGACAATATCAATGCCCCTGGGAAAAGTGGAGTAGGTCGCAGTAGCTTAACAAGACGGTTTTAATGCCCCTGGGATAAGTGGTGGAGGTCGCAGTAGCTTAACAAGATTATTTTAATGCCCCATGGAAAAGACGTGGAGGTTGCAGTAGAGTAACAAGACGGTTTTTATGCCCCTTGGAAGAGACGTGGAGGTCGCAGTGGTATAAAAAGACAATATCAATTCCCTTGGGAAAAGTGGTGGAGGTCGCAGTAGCTTAACAAGATGGTTTTAATGCCCCTTGAAAGAATGGTGGAGGTCGCAGTGGAATAAAAAGACAATATCAATGCCCCTTGAAAAAGTGGTGGAGGTCAAAGTAGCTTAACAAGACGGTTATAATGCCCCTTGGAAGAGACCTGGAGGTCGCAGTAGCTTAACAAGATGGTTTTAATGCCCTTGGAAGAGACGTGGAGATCGCAGTGGAATGAAAAGGCAATATCAATGCCCCTGGTAAAAGTGGTGGAGTTCGCAGAAGCTTAACAAGACAGATTAATGCTCCTTGGTAGAGACATGGAGGTCGCAGTCGCTTAACAAGACGGTTTTAATGCCCCTTGGAAGAGACATGGAGGTCGCAGTGGAAAAAAAAGACAATATCAATGACCCTGGGAAAAGTGGTGGAGGTCGCAGTAGCTTAACAAAATGGATTTAATGCCCCTTGGAAAAATGGTGGAGGTCGCACTAGCTGAACAAGACGCTTTTAATGCCCCTGGGAAAAGTGGTGGAGGTTGCAGTAGCTTAACAAGATGGTTTTAATGCCCCAGGGAAAAGTGGTGGAGTTCGCATTAGCTTAACAAGACGGTTTTAATGCCCCTTGGAAGAATGGTGGAGGTCGCAGTGGAATAAAAAGACAATATCAATGCCCCTTGAAAAAGTGGTGGACGTCGCAGTAGCTTAACAAGACGGCTTTAATGCCCCTTGGAAGAATGGTGGAGGTTGCAGTAGCTTAATAAGATGGTTTTAATGCCCCTTGGAAGAGACGTGGAGGTCGCAGTAGCTTAAGAAGACGCTTTTAATGTCCCATGGTAGAGAAGTGGAGGTTACAGTGGAATAAAAAGAATATATCAATGCCCCGTGGAAGAGACGTGGAGGTCACAGTAGCTTAACAAGACGGCTTTAATGCCCCTGGGAAAAGTGGTGGAAATCGCAGTAGCTTAACAAGACGATTTTAATGCCCCTTGAAAGAGACGTGGAGGTCTCAGTATCTTAACAAGACGGTTTTAATGCCCCTTGGAAGAGACGTTGAGGTCGCAGTGGAATATAAAGACAATATCAATGCCCCTTGGAAAAGTGGTGGAGGTTGCAGTAGCTTAACAAGACGGTTTTAATGCCCCTGGGAAAAGTGGTGGAGGTCGCAGAAGTTTAACAAGACGGTTTTAATGCCCCTTGGAAAAGTGGTGGAAGTCGCAGTAGCTTAACAAGACGGTTTTAATGCCCCTTGGAAGAATGGTGGAGGTCACAGTGGAATAAAAAGACAATATCAATGCCCCTTGAAAAAGTGGTGGAGGTCGCAGTAGCTTAACAAGACGGTTTTAATGCCCCTTGGAAGAGACGTGGAGGTCGCAGTAGCTTAACAAGACTGTTTTGATGCCCCATGGAATAGACGTGGAGGTCGCAGTGGAATAAAATAACAATATCAATGCCCCTGGGAAAAGTGGAGGAGGTCGCATTAGCTTAACATGACGGTTTTTATGCAACTTGGAGGAGACGTGGAGGTCGCAGTGGAATTAAAAGACAATATCATTGCCCCTGGGAAAAGTGGTGGAGGTCGCAGTAGCTTAACAAGACAGTTTTAATGCCCCTTGGAAGAATGGTGGAGGTCGCAGTAGCATATTAAGACGTTTTTAATGACCCTGGGAAAAGTGGTGGAGATCGCAGTAGCTTAACTAGATGGTTTTAATGACCCTTGGAAGAGACATGGAGGTCGCAATTGAATAAAAAGACAATATCAATGCCCCTGGGAAAAGTGGAGTAGGTCGCAGTAGCTTAACAAGACGGTTTTAATGCCCCTGGGATAAGTGGTGGAGGTCGCAGTAGCTTAACAAGATTATTTTAATGCCCCATGGCAAAAACGTGGAGGTTGCAGTAGAGTAACAAGACGGTTTTTATGCCCCTTGGAAGAGACGTGGAGGTCGCAGTGGAATAAAAAGACAATATCAATGCCCCTGGGAAAAGTGGTGGAGGTCGCAGTAGCTTAACAAGAAGGTTTTAATGCCCCTTGAAAGAATGGTGGAGGTTGCAGTGGAATAAAAAGACAATATCAATGTCCCTTGAAAAAGTGGTGGAGGTCAAAGTAGCTTAACAAGACGGTTTTAATGCCCCTTGGAAGAGACGTGGAGGTCGCAGTAGCTTAACAAGATGGTTTTAATGCCCTTGGAAGAGACGTGGAGATCGCAGTGGAATGAAAAGACAATATCAATGCCCCTGGTAAAAGTGGTGGAGTTTGCAGTAGCTTAACAAGACAGATTAATGCTCCTTGGTAGAGACGTGGAGGTCGCAGTATCTTAACAAGACAGTTTTAATGCCCCTTGGAAGAGACGTGGAAGTCACAGTAGCTTAACAAGACTGTTTTAATGTCCCTTGGAAAAGTAATGGAGGTCGCAGTAGCTTAGCAGGATGGTTTTAATGCCCCTTGGAAGAATGGTGGGGGTCGCAGTGGAATAAAAAGACAATATCAATGCCCCTTGAAAAAATGGTGGAGGTCGCAGTACCTTAACAAGACGGTTTTAATGCCACTTGGAAGAGACATGGAGGTCGCAGTAGCTTAGCAAGACTTTTTTGATGCCCCATGGAATAGACGTGGAGGTCGCGGTGGAATAAAAAGACAATATCAATGCCCCTGGAAAAAGTGTAGGAGGTCGCAGTAGCTTAACATGACGGTTTTTATGCCCCATGGAGGAGACGTGGTGGTCACAGTGGAATTAAAAGACAATATCAATGCCCCTGGGAAAAGTGGTGGAGGTCGCAGTAGCTTAAAAAGACAGTTTTAATGCCCCTTGGAAGAATGGTGGAGGTCGCAGTAGCTTATTAAGACCGTTTAAATGCCCCTAGGAAAAGTGGTGGAGATTGCAGTAGCTTAACTAGATGGTTTTAATGACCCTTGGAAGAGACATGGAGGTCGCAATGGAATAAAAAGACAATATCAATGCCCCTGGGAAAAGTGGTGTAGGTCGCAGTAGCTTAACAAGACGGTTTTAATGCCCCTGGGATAAGTGATGGAGGTCGCAGTAGCTTAACAAGATGGTTTTTATGCCCCTTGGAAGAGACGTGGAGGTCGCAGTGGAATAAAAAGACAATATCAATGCCCCTGGGAAAAGTGGTGGAGGTTGCAGTAGCTTAACTAGATGGTTTTAATGCCCCTGGGAAAAGTCGTGGAGGTTGCAGTAGCTTAACAAGACTGATATAATGCCCCTTGAAAGAATGGTGGACGTCGCAGTGGAATAAAAAGACAATATCAATGCCCCTTGAAAAAGTGATGGAGGTCAAAGTAGCTTAACAAGACGGTTTTAATGCCCCTTGGAAGAGACGTGGAGGTCGCAGTAGCTTAACAAGATGGTTTTAATGCCCTTGGAAGAGACGTGGAGATCGCAGTGGAATAAAAAGACAATATCAATGCCCCTGGTAAAAGAGGTGGAGGTCGCAGTAGCTTAACAATATGGATTAATGCCCCTTGGTAGAGACGTGGAGGTCGCAGAGGAAAAAAAAGAGAATATCAATGCCCCTGGGAAAAGTGGTGGAGGTCGCAGTAGCTTAACAAAATGGATTTAATGCCCCTTGGAAAAATGGTGGAGGTCGCACTAGCTTAACAAGACGCTTTTAATGCCCCTGGGAAAAGTGGTGGAGTTCGCAGTACCTTAACAAGACGGTTTTAATGCCCCTTGGAAGAATGGTGGAGGTCGCAGTGGAATAAAAAGACAATATCAATGCCCCTTGAAAAAGTGGTGGAGGTCGCAGTAACTTAACAAGACGGCTTTAATGCCCCTTGGAAGAATGGTGGAGGTTGCAGTAGCTTAATAAGATGGTTTTAATGCCCCTTGGAAGAGACGTGGAGGTCGCAGTTGCTTAAGAAGACGGTTTTAATGCCCCATGGTAGAGAAGTGGAGGTTACAGTGGAATAAAAAGACAATATCAATGCCCCGTGGAAGAGACGTGGAGGTCACAGTAGCTTAACAAGACGGTTTTAATGCCCCTGGGAAAAGTGGTGGAAGTCGCAGTAGCTTAACAAGACGATTTTAATGCCCCTTGAAAGAGACGTGGAGGTCTCAGTATCTTAACAAGACGGTTTTAATGCCCCTTGGAAGAGACGTGGAGGTTGCAGTGGAATATAAAGACAATATCAATGCCCCTTGGAAAAGTGGTGTAGGTTGCAGTAGCTTACCAAGACGGTTTTAATGTCCCTGGGGAAAGTGGTGGAGGTCGCAGAAGTTTAACAAGACGGTTTTAATGCCATTTGGAAAAGTGGTGGAGGTCGCAGTAGCTTAACAAGACGGTTTTAATGCCCCTTGGAAGAATGGTGGAGGTTGCAGTAGCTTAATAAGATGGTTTTAATGCCCCTTGGAAGAGACGTGGAGGTCGCAGTAGCTTAAGAAGACGGTTTTAATGCCCCATGGTAGAGAAGTGGAGGTTACAGTGGAATTAAAAGACAATATCAATGCCCCGTGGAAGAGACGTGGAGGTCACAGTAGCTTAACAAGATGGTTTTAATGCCCCTGGGAAAAGTGGTGGAAGTCACAGTAGCTTAACAAGACGATTTTAATGCCCCTTGAAAGAGACGTGGAGGTCTCAGTATCTTAACAAGACGGTTTTAATGCCCCTTGGAAGACACGTGGAGGTGGCAGTGGAATATAAAGACAATATCAATGCCCCTTGGAAAAGTGGTGGAGGTTGCAGTAGCTTACCAAGACGGTTTTAATGTCCCTAGGAAAAGTGGTGGAGGTTGCAGAAGCTTAACAAGATGGTTTTAATGCCCCTTGGAAAAGTGGTGGAGGTCGCAGTAGCTTAACAATATGGTTTTAATGCCCCTGGGAAAAGTGGTGGAGGTCGCAGTAGCTTAACAAGACGGTTTTAATGCCCCTTGGAAGAATGGTGGAGGTCGCAATGGAATAAAAAGACAATATCAATGCCTCTTGAAAAAGTGGTGGAGGTCGCAGTAGCTTATCAAGACGGTTTTAATGCCCCTTGGAGGAGACGTGGAGGTCGCAGTAGCTTAACAAGGCGGTTTTAATGCCCCTTGGAATAGACGTGGAGGTCGCAGTGGAATATAAAGACAATATCAATGCCCCTGGGATAAAGTGGTGGAGGTCGCAGTAGCTTAACAAGACAGTTTTAATGCCCCTGGGAACAGTGGTGGAGGTCGCAGTAGCTTAAAAAGACCGTTTTAATCTCCCTGGGAAAAGTGGTGGAGGTTGCAGTAGCTTAAGATAGTTTTAATGCCCCTTGGAAGAATGGTGGAGGTCGCAGTAGCGTAGCAAGACGGTTTTAATGCCCCTTGGAAGAGACGTGGAGGTCGTAGTAGCTTACCAAGACGGTTTTAATGCCCCTTGGAAGAGACGTGGAGGTCGCAGTAGCTTAACAAGATGGTTTTAATGCCCTTGGAAGAGACGTGGAGATCGCAGTGGAATAAAAAGACAATATCAATGCCCCTGGTAAAAGTGGTGGAGGTCGCAGTAGCTTAACAAGATGGATTAATGCCCCTTGGTAGAGACATGGAGGTCGCAGTCGCTTAACAAGACGGTTTTAATGCCCCTTGGAAGAGACATGGAGGTCGCAGAGGAAAAAAAAGACAATATCAATGCCCCTGGGAAAAGTGGTGGAGGTCGCAGTAGCTTAACAAAATGGATTTAATGCCCCTTGGAAAAATGGTGGAGGTCGCACTAGCTTAACAAGACGCTTTTAATGCCTCTGGGAAAAGTGGTGGAGTTCGCAGTAGCTTAACAAGACGGTTTTAATGCCCCTTGGAAGAATAATGGAGGTCGCAGTGGAATAAAAAGACAATATCAATGCCCCTTGAAAAAGTGGTGGAGGTCGCAGTAGCTTAACAAGACGGCTTTAATGCCCCTTGGAAGAATGGTGGAGGTTGCAGTAGCTTAATAAGATGGTTTTAATGCCCCTTGGAAGAGACGTGGAGGTCGCAGTTGCTTAAGAAGACGGTTTTAATGCCCCATGGTAGAGAAGTGGAGGTTACAGTGGAATAAAAAGACAATATCAATGCCCCGTGGAAGAGACGCGGAGGTCACAGTAGCTTAACAAGACGGTTTTAATGCCCCTGGGAAAAGTGGTGGAAGTCGCAGTAGCTTAACAAGACGATTTTAATGCCCCTTGAAAGAGACGTGGAGGTCTCAGTATATTAACAAGACGGTTTTAATGCCCCTTGGAAGAGACGTGGAGGTTGCAGTGGAATATAAAGACAATATCAATGCCCCTTGGAAAAGTGGTGTAGGTTGCAGTAGCTTACCAAGACGGTTTTAATGTCCCTGGGAAAAGTGGTGGAGGTCGCAGAAGTTTAACAAGACGGTTTTAATGCCATTTGGAAAAGTGGTGGAGGTCGCAGTAGCTTAACAAGACGGTTTTAATGCCCCTTGGAAGAATGGTGGAGGTTGCAGTAGCTTAATAAGATGGTTTTAATGCCCCTTGGAAGAGACGTGGAGGTCGCAGTAGCTTAAGAAGACGGTTTTAATGCCCCATGGTAGAGAAGTGGAGGTTACAGTGGAATAAAAAGACAATATCAATGACCCGTGGAAGAGACGTGAAGGTCACAGTAGCTTAACAAGATGGTTTTAATGCCCCTGGGAAAAGTGGTGGAAGTCACAGTAGCTTAACAAGACGATTTTAATGCCCCTTGAAGGAGACGTGGAGGTCTCAGTATCTTAACAAGATGGTTTTAATGCCCCTTGGAAGAGACGTGGAGGTGGCAGTGGAATATAAAGACAATATCAATGCCCCTTGGAAAAGTGGTGGAGGTTGCAGTAGCTTACCAAGACGGTTTTAATGTCCCTAGGAAAAGTGGTGGAGGTCGCAGAAGCTTAACAAGATGGTTTTAATGCCCCTTGCAAAAGTGGTGGAGGTCGCAGTAGCTTAACAATATGCTTTTAATGCCCCTGGGAAAAGTGGTGGAGGTCGCAGTAGCTTAACAAGACGGTTTTAATGCCCCTTGGAAGAATGGTGGAGGTCGCAATGGAATAAAAAGACAATATCAATGCCCCTTGAAAAAGTGGTGGAGGTCGCAGTAGCTTATCAAGACGGTTTTAATGCCCCTGGGATAAAGTGGTGGAGGTCGCAGTAGCTTAACAAGACGGTTTTAATGCCCCTGGGAACAGTGGTGGAGGTCGCAGTAGCTTAAAAAGACCGTTTTAATCTCCCTGGGAAAAGTGGTGGAGGTTGCAGTAGCTTAAGACAGTTTTAATGCCCCTTGGAAGAATGGTGGAGGTCACAGTAGCGTAGCAAGACGGTTTTAATGCCCCTTGGAAGAGACGTGGAGGTCGTAGTAGCTTACCAAGACGGTTTTAAGGCCCCTAGGAAGAGACGTGGAAGTTACAGTGGAATAAAAAGGCAATATCAATGCCCCGTGGAAGAGACGTGGAGGTCACATAGCTTAACAAGACGGTTTTAATGCCCCTGGGAAAAGTGGTGGAGGTCACAGTAGCTTAACAAGACGGTTTTAATGCCCCTGGGAAAAGTGGTGGAAGTCTCAGTAGCTTAACAAGACGATTTTAATGCCCCTTGTAAGAGACGTGGAGGTCGCAGTGGAATAAAAAGAAGGTTTTAATGCCGCTTGGAAGAGACGTGGAGGTCGCAGTGGAATAAAAAGACAATATCAATGCACCTGGGAAAAGTGGTGGAGGTCGCAGTAGCTTAACAAGACGGTTTTAATGCCCCTGGGAAAAGTGTTGGAGGTCGCAGTAGCTTAACAAGACGGTTTTAATGCCCCTTGGAAGAATGGTGGAGGTAGCAATGGAATAAAAAGACAATATCAATGCCCTTGAAAAAGTGGTGGAGGTCGCAGTAGCTTAACAAGACGGTTTTAATGCCCCTGTGAAAAGTGGTTGAGGTCGCAGTAGCTTAACAACACGGTTTTCATGCCCCTTGGAAGAGACATGGAGGTCGCAGTATCTTAACAAGACGGTTTTAATGCCCCTTGGAAGAGACGTGGAGGTCGCAGTGGAATATAAAGTCAATATCAATGCTCCTGGGAAAAGTGGTGGAGGTCGCAGTAGCTTAACAAGATGGTTTTATTGCCCCTGGGAACAGTGGTGGAGGTCGCAGTAGCTTAACAAGACGGTTTTAATCCCCCTGGGAAATTTAGTGGAGGTTGCAGTAGCTTAACAAGACGGTTTTAATGCCCCTTGGAAGAATGGTGGAGTTCGCAGTAGCTTGACAAGACGGTTTTAATGCCCCTTGGAAGGGACGTGGAGGTCGTAGTAGCTTAAAAAGATGGTTTTAATGCGCCTAGGAAGAGACGTGGAGGTTACATTGGAATAAAAAGGCAATATTAATGCCGCGTGGAAGAGACGTGGAGATCACAATAGCTTAACAAGATGGTTTTAATGCCCCTGGGAAAAGTGGTGGATGTCGCAGTAGGTTAACAAAACTATTTTAATGCCCCTTGGAAGAGACGTGGAGGTCGCAGTGGAATAAAATGACAATATCAATGCCCCTGGGAAAAGTGGAGGAGGTCGCAGTAGCTTAACAAGACGGTTTTAATGCCCCTTGGAAGAGACGTGCAGGTCGCAGTAGCTTAACAAGACTGTTTTAATGCCCCTTGGAAGAGACATGGAGGTCACAGTGGAATAAAAAGACAATATCAATGCCCCTGGGAAAAGTGGTGGAGGTCGCAGTAGCTTAACAAGACGGATTTAATGCCCGTTGGAAGAATGTTGGAGGTCGCAGTAGCTTAACAAGATGGTTTTAATGCCCGTGGGAAAAGTGGTGGAGTTCGCAGAAGCTTAACAAGACAGTTTTAATGCCCCTTGGAAGAATGGTGGAGGTCGCAGTGGAATAAAAAGACAATATCAATGCCCCTTGGGAAAGGTAGTGGAGGTCGTAGTAGCTTAACAAGACGGTTTTAATGCCCCTGGGAAAAGTGGTTGAGTTCGCAGAAGCTTAACAAGACAGTTTTAATGCCCTTTAAAGAATGGTGGAGGTCGCAGTGGAATAAAAAGACAATATCAATGCCCCTTGAAAAAGTGGTGGAGGTCGCAGTAGCTTAACAAGACGGTTTTAATGCCCCTTGGAAGAATGGTGGAGGTCGCAGTAGCTTAGCAAGACGGTTTTAATGCCCCTTAGAAGAGAAGTGGAGGTCGCAGTATGTAGCGTCGGCGTCCCTGCCTCCTGCTAGGCAGGGACGCTGTTCTCCTCACCTCTCCACTCCGTGCCTGGAGGTGTACCTGGACGACATCTTGGTCTTCTCTCCGGATCTCCAGACTCACCGGAGGGACGTTCGTCAGGTCCTGCTCAGGCTCAGGCAGAACCACCTCTACGCCAAATATGAGAAGTGCCTCTTTGAGCAGACCTCGCTTCCGTTTTTGGGCTACATAATTTCTCAGACTGGCCTACGAATGGATCCTGAGAAACTGTCTGCCATCGAGAAGTGGCCTCGACCAGAGGGGTTGAAGGCTATTCAGCGGTTCCTGGGCTTCGCCAACTACTACCACCTCTTCATACCGCACTTCTCTTCCTGGACTGCCCCAATCTCTGCGCTCACCCGTAAGGGCACTAATCCCAGAGAATGGCCGCCCGAAGCAGAGGAAGCCTTTCTTTCCTTAAAACAGGCTTTCTCTTCCGCCCCGGTGCTGCATGGCCCGGACGGCAACAAGCAATTCTTCCTGGAAGTTGACGCCTCCTCCTCATGAGCCGTAGCGGTACTTACCCAAAAATCGTCTTCCGGGAGTATGGTAACTTGCGGCTTCTTCTCCAAACTCTTCTCCTCTTCTGAGCGAAACTATTCTATAGGAGACCGAGAGTTATTGGCCATTAAGCTGGCATTGGAGGAGTGGCGTTACCTGCTCGAGGGGGCTCTTCACCCGGTAATAATTTACATGGACCAGAAGAACTTGGCTTACCTCCAGAGTGCCCAGAGACTTAACCAGCGCCAAGCCCGGTGGTCCTTGTTTTTTGCTCGCTTTGATTTTGTTCTTCATTTTCGCCCGGCTGACAAAAACATCAAAGCTGACGCCTTGTCCCGATCCTTCCTGGTGTCTGATCTTGAGGAGGAATCTAAACACATCATCGATCCCGCCAGAGTAATGCAGGTGGCCCCTGTGAGTCTAAATCGTCTCCCTCCCGGTAAGACGTTCGTAACGGTACCTGATCGGGAGAAAATTCTACACTGGAGTCACTCGTCTAAGCTAGCTGGCCACGCCGGACAGAAAAAGACCCTCCAGCTTATCACCCGGCACTACTGGTGGCCTACCCTGCACAAGGACGTAATAGACTTTATTTCTGCCTGTGTGTCCTGCGCCCGCAACAAGGTTCTGAGATACCTGCCAGCCGGTCGCCTCCTTCCTCTTCCAGTACCTGCTGCCCCCTGGCAGCATATAGCTATGGACTTCATAACAGATCTCCCTGTCTCTGCCGGTTGTACGGTCATTTGGGTGGTCGCTGACCGCTTTTCCAAAATGGCTCATTTCATTCCCCTGCCAGGCCTCCCGTCTGCACCCCAGCTGGCTAAAGACTTTATCCGCCATATCTTCAGTCTTCATGGCCTGCCCCTCCACATCGTGTCGGATCGTGGGGTTCAGTTCACCTCACGCTTCTGGAGAGCCACATATAAGCTGCTAGACGTCACCCTGGACTTCTCCTCCGCTTACCACCCACAGTCCAATGGTCAAGTGGAGAGGATCAATCAGATCCTGACCAGTTACCTCCAGCACTTCGTTAATGCCCACCATTCAGACTGGGTGGATCTCCTGCCTTGGGCCGAATTCTCTTACAATAATCACGAGAGCGAATCTTCCTCCAAATCCCCGTTTTTTTAGTCTTCGGTCAGCATCCTCGGATCCCATTTCCCGTCTCCACCTCGGTGGACAATCCGGCTGCGGAATCTCTCGTTAGCAAATTTTCCTCCATTTGGGAGAGTACCCGATCCGCACTCCTTCAGTCGTCCGAGCGGATGAAAAAACACGCTGACAAAAAACGCCTGGATCCTCCACAATTCCGTCCTGGAGATAAAGTCTGGCTCTCGTCCAAGTATGTCCGGCTCAATGTTCCTTCCTACAAGTTAGGGCCTCAGTTCATCGGCCCACTGGAGGTTATCAAACAGATCAACCCGGTGGCCTATAAATTGAAACTCCCGGCCAACTTGCGGATCCCTAATTCCTTCCATGTATCTCTCCTCAAACCCGTGGTACTTAACTCTTTTTCCAAGTCTACAGGTACGCCTCCTGCTCCGGTTTCCGCTGAAAACGAGTTTGAGGTAGAGAACATTCTGGCCACCAAAAGGGTAAGAGGAAAGACCTTTTTTCTAGTAGATTGGAAGGGGTTTGGTCCTGAGGAGAGAACGTGGGAGCCCCGGGAGAACATCCATGCCCCTCTCATCCTTGGTAAATTTCTGTCTGGCCTAAAAAAGGGGGGGCCTAAAGGGGGGGGGTACTGTAGCGTCGGCGTCTCTGCCTCCTGCTAGGCAGGGACGCTGTTCTCCTCACCTCTCCGCTCCGTGCCCGGCATCTTCCTCCCGCTCTGCTGGCAGCGCGCGCTCCTCCCCGGTCACTGTGCTTAGGGCACGCGCGCGCTCCCCCTCTCTTAAAGGGGCCGCGCGCGCCGTCCTAAGGAGTCCCCAGCCAATGGCTGGAGGATCTCTCCATATATAAGGCACCTCCTCCAAAATGGAGGGGCCCGGGCAATGTTGTAGCATAGTTCATCACTCTGCTTCAGCCCTCAGGTCCCGTTACCAGTTACCTGCCAGTTTCCTGCCAGCTTCCTGTCTGATACCTGCCTGACTCGTGTCTATCTGCTGTTATTCCTGCGGTCCGACAGTCTGCCTACCAGCCCTGCCAGTCTGTCTATGGATCAGTCTGCCCGCTCACCTGGGAGCGCTCACCTGCTACCTGCCTGCTAGCCTACCTGGAGGCTCTGCCGTCACGTGCTGTGACCACCTGCCTGTCCAGAGAATCTTACCCGCTCACCTGGGAGCGCTCACCTGCTACCTGCCCGCTAGCCTACCTGGAGGCTCTGCCGTCACGTGCTGTGACCACCTGCCCATCCAGAGACTCTTGCCCTCTCACCTGGGAGCGTCCACCTGTTACCTGCCTGTTTGCCTACCTGGAGGCTCTGCCGTCACTTGCTGTGACCACCCACTTGCCCAGAGACTCTCGCCCGCTCACCTGGGAGCGTCCACCCGCTACCTGCCTGCTTGCCTACCTGGAGGCTCAGCCGTCACTTGCTGTGACCACTAGAGATGAGCGTTGTTCTACTCGAACTGTTCGCCAATCTCAAATTCGAGCTGTTTTGGGCGGTGTTCGAGCCGGTCGGCGAACACGAACAATTTGAGAAAAATTCGGCTGTTCGAGGTTATGTTCGATAACTGTTCGTGCACCAAAATCATAACTGGATTTTTTCTCAGTAATGATGAAAATTAATGTTAATACGCAGTTTGAGTGTACAGCGGGGCGGGGGGAGGGGCAGGGGATGGATCTCTGCAGGAACAATGAAGATCTCCATTTTTTTTTCTCTTTCCCGCATTTGCAGTGGGGAGGTGCAATCTGTCAGCCTATTAGCAGCGCACACACGGAGCGAAGTGCTTTTTTTCACACAAGCAAGGGCATGTGTGATTGGCAGTGTATGTCACATGTCCTTGCCCTATAAGACCAAGCCATTTTCCCCGTCGCCACCATTTTCTCACTGCTGCAGCTGCGTGTTAGACGGCACCGCTGTTGCTGTGTGCGCTATACCTTGTTAATTTGAAGCCAATTTTCGCACAAATATACAGATAGCTTGGGAGTAGGGAATAGTTGTGATTGCAGTCCTTTTAAGGACTAGGTTACAGCATTTCCTACGACTTTTATCAGGCAGGTCTGTGCTCTTAAATAGATAGATTGTGGGAGTAAAGACTAATTGTAATTGGAGTCCTTTTCAGGACTAGGTTACATCAGTTCCTATCAGTTTTTGCCAGGCAGGTCTGTGCCAGTGCTGTGCAAGTTTTTTTCACAGCATTTGGCTGAATCTAGCAAAGCTAATCCTTTTTGGCCTATTGCAGAGTGTGTTAGTCAGTGGAGTAGCCTATCTGTGTTGCAAGATATACCACCTGTGTATAGAATACCAATTTTTTTACTGCACCTAGTGAAGTAAAATCTTTTGGGCATAGCATCATTCTATTAGTCCATCTATACTGACCTCCATCAGGTTGCAAACTGAATATAATTTTTTTCTGCATCTAGCTCTGAAAAAATATTTGGGCTTCTAGCAGTGTGTGGGACTTGGTCTATTAGTCCATCTATACTGACCTCCATCAGGTTGCAAATTAAAAATAATTTTTTTCTTCATTTAGCTCTGAAAAAATATTTGGGCTTCTAGCAGTGTGTGGGACTTGTTCTATTAGTCCTTCTATACTGACCTCCAGCAGGTTGCAAATTGAATATAATTTTTTTCTGCATCTAGCTCTGAAAAAATATTTGGGCTTCTAGCGGTGTGTGGGACTTGGTCTATTAGTCCATCTATACTGACCTCCATCAGGTTGCAAATTAAAAATAATTTTTTTCTGCATCTAGCTCTGAAAAAATATTTGGGCTTCTAGCAGTGTGTGGGACTTGGTCTATTAGTCCATCTATACTGACCTCCATCAGGTTGCAAATTAAAAATAATTTTTTTCTTCATTTATCTCTGAAAAAATATTTGGGCTTCTAGCAGCGTGTGGGACTTGTTCTATTAGTCCATCTATACTGACCTCCATCAGGTTGCAAATTAAAAATAATTTTTTTCTGCATCTAGCTCTGAAAAAATATTTGGGCTTCTAGCAGTGTGTGGGACTTGGTCTATTAGTCCATCTATACTGACCTCCATCAGCTTGCAAATTAAAAATAATTTTTTTCTGCATCTAGCTCTGAAAAAATATTTGGGCTTCTAGCAGTGTGTGGGACTTGGTCTATTAGTCCATCTATACTGACCTCCATCAGGTTGCAAATTGAATAAAAAAATTTTCTGCATCTAGCTCTGAAAAAATATTTGGGCTTCTAGCGGTGTGTGGGACTAGGTCTATTAGTCCATCTATACTGACCTCCATCAGGTTGCAAATTAAAAATAATTTTTTTCTGCATCTAGCTCTGAAAAATATTTGGGCTTCTAGCAGTGTGTGGGACTTGGTCTATTAGTCCATCTATACTGACCTCCATCAGGTTGCAAATTAAAAATAATTTTTTTCTTCATTTAGCTCTGAAAAAATATTTGGGCTTCTAGCAGTGTGTGGGACTTGTTCTATTAGTCCTTCTATACTGACGTCCAGCAGGTTGCAAATTGAATATAATTTTTTTCTGCATCTAGCTCTGAAAAAATATTTGGGCTTCTAGCGGTGTGTGGGACTTGGTCTATTAGTCCATCTATACTGACCTCCATCAGGTTGCAAATTAAAAATAATTTTTTTCTGCATCTAGCTCTGAAAAAATATTTGGGCTTCTAGCGGTGTGTGGGACTTGGTCTATTAGTCCATCTATACTGACCTCCATCAGGTTGCAAATTAAAAATAATTTTTTTCTGCATCTAGCTCTGAAAAAATATTTGGGCTTCTAGCAGTGTGTGGGACTTGGTCTATTAGTCCATCTATACTGACCTCCATCAGGTTGCAAATTGAATAAAAAAATTTTCTGCATCTAGCTCTGAAAAAATATTTGGGCTTCTAGCGGTGTGTGGGACTTGGTCTATTAGTCCATCTATACTGACCTCCATCAGGTTGCAAATTAAAAATAATTTTTTTCTGCATCTAACCCAGCCAATAGTTTTGGCCTAATACCACAGTTTGGCCACTCAGCTCTGCTCAGTTACCATCCATTGTTTTTTTGTGCAAACAACTCCAGAGTTGTGAATTAGTTAACCACCAAAATGAGTGGAAAAAGGCCTGCTGCTGGTGGAAAGGGGAATAGGCGTGTTGGGAAGGGGAAAAAAGGTTGTGTCCGTGGGGTAGGTGCAGAAGAAAGACCATCTTCCAGCCAAACTAAAATGTCTACTTCTTTTAGCGGACAATGTGATAAGATCCCTTTCTTACGGCCACGCCAATCGCTACAAATTCCAGATGAGGCACAAAAACAGCAGGTGCTTCAACGGATATCAAGTGCTCCTTTAAGTGGGCTCTCCTCCACATCAACTTCAACATCACAAATACTCCAGTCCTCAAAGGTGTCACCCAAATCGCACTTGCTTCCTCACAGCTCCCAAATCTCCAGCTGCCCGTCTGAGTATGAGGTAGAACAGATGGTTGAGTCTGCAGAGCTGTTTACTCATACTATAGCCTGGGAATCAGAGGTCGACTCCAGCGCTTCTGTGAATCCAGACGAGGAAATGATCTGCACTGATGCCCAGAATCTTTATGAGTCGGATCCAGGACCAGACGCAGAAGGTTCTGACCATAATGTAGACCCTCATTCCCAAACTGTAACTCCTGTTGGTGGAGACAATGAGGAAGACGATGATAAGACTCAAATACCTGATTGGAGCGACAACTTTAGTTTTTTGTCAGGGCAGGAACAGGTTGGCTCTGAGGACGACGGGTGTGATAACGCACAGGGTGATGATGATGAGGTCGGAGATCCCACTTACTGTCAACCCACAGTCAGCCAAGAGATGAGGTCAGCAGAGGAGGTGGAGGAAGATGCTAGTGACGACGAGGTCAGGTTGCGCCTTCCTGGACAGAGACGTAGTACTGGAAGCACGTCAACAACTGCATCCTCAAACACAACTCTGCCTCTCACCACAAGTCGTGGTGGCTCTTCAGGTCGCATGGGTGCTAAGCCTTGCATAGCCTGGGCATTTTTTCAGATCGATAAAGATGACCCAACTCGTGTTATCTGTAACATTTGTCAGCAAAAGCTAAGTAGAGGCCAAAAAATACATAGTTTGAGTACTTCATGCATGAACCGGCACATGGACATGAAGCATAAGTTGCAGTGGGAAGCTCAGTGTGCTACAATGCGGTCTAGCCGGCCGGGCCAACCACCGTCTGCCATATCTTGTGCATCCGCGGCCTCTTCATCCTCTGTGACTGGGGGGACAGCAGTCACACCTGTTTTGGGGCGCAGACCTGCCACCTCTTTACCCGCAACAGCCAGCGTGATTGGCAGGTCATCATTTTCTTTGGAGGTGGTAACACCAGCTGGTCTTGAGCGCTGTCCGACATCGATAGCACCACCTTTGGATCAAGGCAACCTAACATGTCCGCCTGCATCTTCCTCACAGACCGGCAGTTTGCCGGGGACACCCTTATCAACCCCGTCTAAGCACAATAGCCAGCCCTCGGTCCCTCAGATGTGGACAAGTAAAAGACCATTTCCTCCTAGCCATGAGAAAGCTAAGAGGTTGAATTTCACCATCTGCAAGCTCTTGGCTACAGAAATGCTGCCTTTCCGCCTGGTGGACACAGAGGATTTTCGAGACCTTATGTCCGTCGCAGTGCCCCAGTACCAGATGCCCAGTCGGCACTACTTCTCAAAGAAAGGTGTGCCTGCGCTCCACCAGCATGTCGCACACAACATCACCGCTTCTTTGAGAAACTCTGTGTGTGACAGGGTGCATTTCACCACAGACACTTGGACGAGTAGGCATGGACAGGGGCGTTACATGTCGCTGACTGGGCACTGGGTAACTATGGTGACAGCAGGACAAGGGGCTGCTGTCCAAGTCTTGCCGTCCCCACGAGTTGTGCGTCAATCCTCTTTATGTCATTTTTCCTCCACTGCTTCTGCCTCCTCAACCTCCTCTCGGTCTTCCACCTGCACCCAAAGCCTGTCTGGTCATGCCACAAGCTTTCTAACTGCGCAGAAGGGATCCTGCACACCTCCTTACTATGCTGGCAGTAGGGCTCAACGTCATCAGGCGGTTTTTACATTGAAATGTCTGGGAAATGTGAGTCACACAGCTGAGGAGTTGTGGTCAGCTCTGGAGAACCAATTTCATGAATGGTTGTCTCCACTGGACCTGAAACCAGGGAAGGCCGTGTGCGACAATGCTGCAAACCTGGGTGCGGCCCTTCGCCGGGGCAATGTCACACACGTGCCTTGTATGGCTCACGTGTTGAACCTGGTTGTCCAGCAATTTTTAGCCCACTATCCCAGACTAGATGGCCTTCTGCAGAGGGCACGGTCGCTGTGTGCTCACTTCCGCCGTTCGCATCCCGCAGCTCAGCGACTTACATCTCTACAGAAGTCGTTGGGCCTGCCACTTCACCGGCTAAAATGCGATGTGCCTACCCGGTGGAATTCAACTCTGCACATGTTGCAGCGACTGTGGCAGCACCGACAAGCCCTGGTGCAATACGTTCTGACGTATAGCCTGGGCCAACGAGATTCAGAGGTGGGGCAAATCACGCTGGAGGAGTGGTCTCAGATCAGGGACCTATGCACCCTTCTGCACAGTTTTGAAATGGCGACGAAGATGTTTAGTGCTGACGATGCCATTATCAGCATGACTATTCCGGTGATTTACATGCTGGAGCACATGTTAAACAGAATTCGGAGTCAGGTGGTGGCACAAGAGGAGGTGGAGGAAGTAGAGGAGGAGGAGTTGTATGCGGAAGGGCTAACATCTGCAAGGTCCAGACGGTCGGCAGCACCAAGGCGGCAGGCATGTGAGGGTGGGGGAGATGGTTTTACCAGGGCGCATGGTAGCAGCCAAACTAGTGAGGAAGGTGCAGGAGCCCAGGAAGAAGTGGAGGACGAACTGATGGAAGACTCATCAGATGAGGGAGACCTTGATCACATTTCTGTTGTGCGAGGTTGGGGGGAGAGGACAGAGGAAGGAAGCATGATTGTTACCTCGCCACCAACACAACAGGGACTTGGTGCTCCTGGATGCGCAACACACATGAGTGCCTTCTTGCTGCACTACCTGCAACATGACCCTCGAATTGTGAGAATTAGAAATAATCCTGACTACTGGGTTGCCACACTGTTAGATCCCCGGTACAAAAGTAAATTTGCAGAAATTATTCCTGCCATAGAAAGGGATGCACGCATGCAGGAGTATCAGCAGAGACTGTTGCAGAATCTTACATGTGCTTTTCCACAAAATACCAGTGGTGCACGTAGTGAATCTCACAGTTCCAACTTGCCAACCGTGGGACCGTCAAGTGTTCAGCACTCAAACCGTAACAGAACCACAGTATCTGCTGGTAACATCAATTTTGCGGAATCATTTCACCACTTTTTTAGCCCATCCTTTGCAAGGCCACAGGAGACAAGAAGTCTGACACATAGTCAACGCCTAGAGACGATGGTACAGGAGTATCTCCAAGTAAACATTGAAGCCACGACTGTGTCACTGGACCCTTGCTCTTTTTGGGCTTCCAATCTGGATAAATGGCCGGAGCTAGCCACTTACGCCTTGGAGATCTTGTCATGCCCCGCAGCCAGCGTTCTGTCTGAACGTGTGTTCAGCGCTGCTGGTGGTGTGCTGACAGATAAGCGCACGCGGCTCTCCACTGATAATGTAGACAGACTCACGTTCATAAAGATGAACAAATCATGGATCCGAAACGACTTTTCTACCCCTGTGTCATCCTGGGGAGAGTAAAAGCTTGATGATTGGTTAAAATCACCCTACCAACCGTTTTAAGCTTTCAAATTACTAATCATGTTTATCTGTATCTTGACTGGAAAATAATTTATGCTTTGTAGCAGTGTGCAGCACTGATCCTATTAGGCCATCTATAATAAGCTTCACCAGATTTAAAATTAAAAATAATTTTTAGCTGCATCTAGCCCGGAAAATAATTTTGGGGCTCCGAGATGCGCAAGACACATAAGTGCCTTCTTGCTGCACTACCTGCAGCATGACCCTCATATTGTCAGAATTCGAAGTAATCATGACTACTGGGTTGCCACACTCTTAGATCCCCCAAACTTTTCGATCAACCTTTTCATTTTAATAAAGACCAAAAAAATGGTCATTTTTGAAATTATAAGCATTAGCAGGTTGTTAGAAACTGAAATCAAACAGTTTTCAACTCAAAACTTTATTCTAGGTGATGTTACATTTTCACATAGGACCCCTTGTTCGAAAGGAGCTTCTGAACTCTCTCGTCCATTGAATTTGTCAGGTTTTGGATGGTTTCTGCTTCAATTGTTTTGCATGAGGACAGAATACCCTCCCAGAGCTGTTGCTTAGATGTGAACTGCCTCCCGCCATCATAGACACTCCTTTTAATGATGCTCCAAAGGTTCTGAATGGGGTAGAGGTCAGGGGAGCATGGGGGTCACACCATAAGTTTGTCCCCTTTTATGCCCATATCAGCCAGAGATGCAGATGTTTAATGTGCAGCATGAGATGGTGCATTATCATGCAGAAAAATGATCTTGCTGTGAAATACACGGTTCTTCTTCTTGAACCATGGCAGGAAGTGCTGTTTGAGAAAATCCACATACATTATGGAGTTCATCTTTAGCGCCTTCAGGGATCCTAAAGGGGCCGACAATCTCTCTCCCCATGATTCCAGCCCAAAACATTACTCCACCTCCTCCTTGTTGGCGCTGTAGCCGTGTTTGCGTGGGGTGTCCATCAACCAGCCATCCTCCACTCCATTCATCTGGACCATCGAGCGCTGCACGGCACTCATCCGTGAACAAAACAGTTTTGAAATCAGTCTTCATGTAATGTTTGGCCCACTGGAGCCGTTTCTGCTTGTGTGAAGTGGATAGAGGAGGTCGACAGGATGGCGTATGCACAGCTGCAAACCTCTGAAGGACCCTGCATCTTGTTGTTCGGGGGACGTTGGAGGCACAAGCAGCTTCAAAAACTTGTCTGCTGCTATGACAAGGCTTTTTTGCCGCTGCTCTTTCAACCTGACGTAATTGCCTGTAGGAAAGAGTCCTCAATTTGCCCTTATCAGCACGCACACGTGTGTACTGTGAATCAGCTACATACTTCTTGATTGCCAAGACACTTCATCCTGATCATCGCACAATGTTGATTGTAGTCATGCCTTGACCTAAACACTCCACAATTTGTTGCTTCTCAGCAGCCGACACATCCTTTTTCTTTCCCATTTTGGCAGAAAATGTAGGCTGCTTAATAATGTGAGAGAGCCTTCTTAAGTAGTCTTGCCTTTCATTGGACACACCTGCCAAACTAATTAGCACAGGTGTCTGCAATTGCTTACAGTGATATAAAGAGCCCTGACACACATCACCATCAATGAGTTTAACTGACAAACAAACAAATTCTTCCCTTATCACTCCTAAACACTTTTTGCATAATAATTTGGAACGCGGTGTACATGTGCTTTTCCACAAAACACCAGTGGTTCACGTAGTGAATCTTACAGTTCTAACTTGCCAACCGTGGTCTGTATGGAATTGTTCAATAAAGGGCCCAAAATTAAGATAACATAGATGGGAGAGGTCTCTATGAATAGGAATTCCTAAGTATTTGATACCCTGTGAGGGCCAGGCAAAGGGAAAGTTGGACTGGATGGAATCCTATATGGATTTAGGGAGGGAGACATCGAGGGCCTCAGACTTCGCTGCATTGATTTTAAAATTTTACCATGTAACAAAGTGATCTATTTCAGCCATAACAGCAGGGATGGATATATGTGATTGAGTGATATATACTAGGACATCATCAGCAAATAGAGAGCACTTGTACTCGGTGCCTCCCACCTCAATCCACCTAATATTGGGGTTATGGCGAATTGATGAGAGCAGGTGCTCCGTCACTAGGATGTATAAGAGAGGGGACAGAGGACATCCCTGCCTTGTCCCATTGGTGATTGTGAAAGGTGATGAAAATGTTCTGACGCACCCCCTGGGCCTTGGGACACCCGGAGCCGGACCCTTTTTGGTGGATGCTGGTGGTTGTAGTGTTCGTGGCGGCGATCCGGTTCCGTGGCTCAGGGCGGTCAAACCAGTGGCGGAACTATTTATGTGGTTTTGATGTTTAAATGTCCGACTACGCCACCCGTGGATTGCGGTCAGAGTGAACCGCCGCTACAGGGCAGACCGCTAAGGCTGGTGTTGTGGGTGCAGCAGAGCGTAGCATAACTCCCCACGGGAGGAGTATAGCCTCAGGGCAGTGTATGCGGAGGATGGGGGTGATGGTGCAGGGCAGCAGCAGTAACGACACGGAGTCAGTGATGCAGTTCAGGGCCTTTACTCACAGTTCTTATTATCCAGACCACGTCTGCAGGTAACGGCTGCCCACGTCGTACTGTGCTCACCAGGTGAGGGGCTCAGACAACTCCCAGATAACTTTGGAGCGCTTCACAGGACCCCCTTTGTGTGTCCTTTGTCTGGCCTTTCTTACCAACACTTCTGTCCGGCTGCCTCGGGCCTCCTCTTGGTAAACTTGGCGCCAGTTTCCCTGACCCTATGTGGTGCCTTCCTAGCGGGTGGATCAAGGGGCTGCGCCACATAAAATGTCAGAGCCTCCGGTTTCTAGCTGAGGGTCGTTTCCTGCCTCCACTAGTTCGGGGACCGGTCTCCCCCTTTGGCCTGACCCCTCCACGCAGGTGGATTCGGGCGTGCGGTGGCGACTCGCCCGTCCGCACCCCTGGGATCCCTTCATTCCTCGTTCCTGGAGCCTTCTCCGCTCCTCTTCCTTCCTTCTCCCTCTTGCAGGCCTGGGCCTCTGTTACTAGGCCCGCCTCCGGAGCAGAGCTCATGCAGAGCCCCTGCTCCCTGCCACTTCTGCTCAGACTTCTCTGCACTGAACTAAGATGGTGCCCACCTTTTATACTCCCTTCTCAATGCACCCAGGAACTGCTTCCTCCCTGCTCCTGCACTGCAGGGTTCCCCTTCCTCAGTGTTCCCTCCCCCCACTCCAGCCAGGGACAGGGACTGTCGTGCCCATCTCAGGGGCATATTGGTCGCCCTGCCCCACGGCAATGTGGTGTAATGCATGCAGGTGTCGGGTCCTGATCCACACTCCATCCTTATCTGAGAGTGAGATATCACACCTCTGGGTGAGGTGCAATACGTCTGTAGCAACCGAGCCCTCGGTGCTACAGTTCCATTTATCTTCAGCCTAGGTGACGTATTGTGATACAGGGCCGTGATTTTGGCTATAAAAGGGTCCCCTAGACCCCTACCCCAAGCTTTTTAAGAGAATCATATATGGCGTGCCAGGAGACTCTATGGAATGCTTTCTCAGCATCCAACGAGAGTATCTACTTACAAATTTTTAACTGCATCTAGCCCAGGAAATACTTTGTGCCTAGTAGCAGTGTCTGCTAGTCAGCGGATTATCCCGGCTGTTAAGCAAGCTACACCACCTGTAGTTTGGACACTTAATTTTTTCAATGGAAATGCTTCGGGACCACGGAATACTCAGTGAAGAGCATCAGGAGGCACCCCAAGGCATAGGGGCTGGGACTGGCAGTAGGATGCCTTGCGGTGGACAGCCGAGCTCGATCCTTATAAAAGCTTTTTAACTGCAGCAGCTTTAGTGGACGCTACTGGAGCTGGAATTACGCGGCTGCTGGCATGAGACTTGCCCTCCAATAGATCCTTGTAAATGGATTTAAAGTGTATTCATTCAAATTAGAGGGACAATTTAAATTAAAAAGCTTAGAGCTGCCTCCACCACAGGGGGGCTCTCTCGACCCACCAGCGGACAGGCACCAGTATTGGGAGAGGGGGGCTGGCCGTCAGGGTTCACCGCGGCTCTGGCACAAACCCGGCGACACGGAGGTGGCACGGGCAGGAGCGGACTGGCCGTCTCGGCTTCTCACTTTTTGGATTTTAGAAGGGCATGACATGCCTATATCTGTGTCCCCCCCTCCTTTTACTCCTCCACCTCTTTTCTTTTCGCATGACTATATGTACTTGTCACTTTTCCATGTGTTAGTTGTGTCTTCTGAGCAGTTTGTCAGCTTTTGGACACCTTTGAAGGTGTTTTCTATGTGTTTCTATGTGTTTTTGTTTGCCTGCCATTGGTTTTAACGGTGTTCGAAGGTGTTCGACGAACAGTTCGACAAACAGTTCGGCGAACACACGGGTGTTCGACGAACCGAACCGAACTCGAACACTACGGGGGTGGTTCAACACTAGTGACCACCCGCTTGTCCAGAGACTCTCGCCCGCTCACCTGGGAGCGTCCACCCGCTACCTGCCTGCTAGCCTACCTGGAGGCTTAGCCATCACTTGCCGTGACCACCCGCCTGTCAAAAGACTGCCCCCGTCACTTGCCGTGACCTCCTGCCCTCTTACCCAGAGACTGTCCCCGTCACTGGCCGTGATCTCCTGCCCTCTTACCCAGAGACTGTCCTCGTCACTTGCCGTGATCTCCTGCCCTCTTACCCAGAGACTGTCCCCGTCACTAGCCGTGACTGCCTGTCCGCCTTCCCTGGATGTCACCCGCTTCCTTACAAGGACTGCCCCTTTGCATAGTTGCTCTGTGGTTCCACCTCCCAGACCTGTTACACAGTAGCTTAACAAGACGGTTTTAATGCCCCTTGGAAGAGACGTGGAGGTTACAGTGGAATAAAAAGACAATATCAATGCCCCGTGGAAGAGACGTGGAGGTCACAGTAGCTTAACAAGACGCTTTTAATGCCCCTGGGAAACGTGGTGGAAGTTGCAGTAGCTTAACAAGACGGTTTTAATGCCCCTTGGAAGAATGGTGGAGGTTGCCATGGAATAAAAAGACAATATCAATGCCCCTTGAAAATGTGGTGGAGGTCTCAGTAACTTAACAAGATGGTTTTAATGCACCTGAGAAAAGTGGTGGAGGTCGCAGTAGCTTAACAAGACGGTTTTAATGCCCCTTGGAAGAATGGTGGAGGTCGCAATGGAATAAAAAGACAATATCAATGACCCTTGAAAAAGTGGTGGAGGTCTCAGTAGCTTAACAAGATGGTTTTAATGCCCCTTGGAAGAATGGTGGAGGTCGCAGCAGCTTAACAAGACGGTTTTAATGCCCCTGGGAAAAGTGGTGGAGGTCGCAGTAGCTTAACAAGACGGTTTTAATGCCCCTTGGAAGAGACGTGGAGGTCGCAGTATCTTAACAAGACGGTTTTAATGCCCCTTGGAAGAGACGTGGAGGTCGCAGTGGAATATAAAGACAATATCAATGCCCCTTGGAAAAGTGGTGGATGCTGCAGTAGCTTAACAAGACGGTTTTAATACCCCTGGGAAAAGTGGTGGAGGCCGCAGTAGCTTAACAAGATGGTTTTAATGCCCCTTCAAAGAAATGTGTAGGTCGCAGTGGAATAAAAAGACAATATCAAGGACCCTTGATAAAGTGGTGGAGGTCGCAGTAGCTTAATAAGACGGTTTTAATGCCCCTTGGAAGAATGGTGGAGGTCGCAGTAGCTTAACAAGACCGTTTTAATGCCCTTTGGAAGAGACGTGGAGGTCGCAGTAGCTTAACAAGACGATTTTAATGCCACTAGGAAGAGACGTGGAGGTGACAGTGGAAAAAAAAGGCAATATCAATGCCCCGTGGAAGAGACGTGGAGGTCACAGTAGCTTAACAAGACGGTTTTAATGCCCCTGGGAAAAGTGGTGGGGGTCGCAGTAGCTTAATAAAACTATTTTAATGCCCCTTGGAAGAGACGTGGAGGTCGCAGTGGAATAAAAATACGGTTTTAATGCCCCTTGCAAGAGACGTGGAGGTCACAGTGGAATAAAAAGACAATATCAATGCCCCTGGGAAAAGTAGTGGTGGTCGCAGTAGCTTAACAAGATGGTTTTCATGCCCCTTACAAGAGCCATGCAGTACAGCATATTAAAAACATTATACCCATTATTGGGGAGTGGGTCTCCCATAGTCTTTGCCTTTGCCTTCCAAGCAAAAGCTGCCAAAAATTAGGACGAAGGAACTTGCAATGCTGGCAACACGGACCATGGTCACCCTGTTGGTATAGTGGAGGTGTAGGCTGTGGATAAGGAGAAGAGCAAAATACAGCCGAAATGAGGAAGCATATACCCATGTGTGGGTGTGAAAAGGTGCATGGGAATACACCTCTCGAAATAATACAGTGGATTTAACTTTGTTACCCTGCTGTCATTTGGTGGTGATGAGAAGTCTGGCCCAATCCAGCCCTTGTTCATTTTGATAAGGGTCAGCTTGTCAGCATTGTCAGTTGACAGGCGAGTGCGCTTATCAGTTATAACTCCCCCAGCGGCACTAAAAACACGCTCCGATAACACTCTAGCGGCAGGTCAGGCCAGGACCTCTAAGGCTTACAGAGCGAGTTCATTCCAAGTGTCCAGGTGGGATACCAAATAATTAAAAGGCACAGAGGAATCACCGAGGACGCTGGTACGGTCGGCAAGGTACTCCTTCACCATCTTTTGAAACTTTCCACTCCTTGTGAGAGTACCCCGCGCCTCAGGGTCTGTTAGCTGGGCGGGTCTCAGAAAACTGTCCCTGAATGTTGACAGTGTTCCCCTGCCTCCGCTGGATTGGAGTTGCGCCTCTCTCAATTGTATGCTTTGGTTGGTCAACGAACTGTGACCACTGCCGCTAGCGTGTTCAGATGGGAATTTTTTTAACAGTTCTGCAGCAAGGGCCTTCTGGTACTGCCCCATTTTTGTAGACCTCTCCACCTCAGGAAAAAGAGAGTGAAAGTTCTCCTTGTAACGGGTGTCTAAAAGTGTCACCAACCAGTAATGACTGTCACCCAACGTTTTGACAAAGCGACGGTCACGGTTAAGGCAGCGTAACAAAGTCAGCCATGAGTGCCAGACTTCCGTGTCCTCACCAAGATGACGGCTGACGATGCTCTCCTCCTCCTCCTCCTCCCCCCTGTCCTCAGGCCACCTACGCTGAATCGACTGTATGACAATTGTACAGGTACTACCGTCTACAGCGCATGATACCAGCTCCTGTTCTTCCTCCTCCTCTCCCTCATTGTCCCCCAATGCACGTTGGGATGAGATGAGGCTGGGCTCTGTGTAATCGCCCATTACGGGTTCTTGATCAATCTCATCATACTCTGGCTGCAATGCCTCCTCTTTAATTCTCTGCAGAGAGCGCTGCAAAAGATAGACAAGTGGGATGCTGATGCTCACCATCTTGGTGGACTCCTAAAAGTTTGTCAGGATGGTACATATGTCAGACATCCAGGTCCACTCCTGAGGTCTTTTGTGTGGAGTCTGACCTGAATATCGACGGCCTTGTTGCAGCTGGTGCTCAACAATTGCTCTCTTCTGCTCACAAATCCTTTGCAGCATGTGGAGGGTAGAGTTCCAACAAGTGGTGATATCACACACCTGTCGGTGTGCCGGAAGATGCAAACACTGCTGCAACACAGCAAGGGCGGCAGAAGCTGTAGCCAAGTTCTGAAAATGAGCTGACAGGCAGCGTACTTTGATGAGCAGATCTGGCAACTCGGGGTACGATTTAAGAAACTGCTGAACCACGAGGTTAAGCACATGAGCCAGGCATTGTACGTGTGTAATCTCGCCTCGCCTCAGAGCCGCCACCAGGTTACTGCCATTGTCACACACGACCATGCCTGGATGTAGGTTCAGCAGTCTCAGCCAAAGATCTGCCTGCTCTTTCACAGTTGTCCACAACTCACAAGCAGTGTGAGGTTTATCACCTAAGCTTATGAGTTTCAGCACAGCCTGTTGCCGCTTGGCTGAGGCAGTACTGCAGTGCTTCCAGCTTGTAACTGATGTGGTGATATCTGAGATAGAGGCTGAACATGAGGAGGAGGAGGAGGATGATGCGCAGGAGCTGTACACTGTGGGGGCAACTCTGACTGACATAGGGTCCGCAATCCTCGGTGTGGGGAGGATGTGTTCCGCCTCAAGGTCCGACTGGGTCCCGGCTTCCACTATGTTTACCCAGTGTGCTGTCAGGGAGATCCGTTCATTGCCACAAGCACTTGTCCACGTGTCCGTTGTCAGTTGGACTCTCCCAGTAACTGTATTGTTGAGGGCACGGCAGATGTTTTGGGACACGTTCTTGTGTAGTGCGGGGAGGGCACACCGGGCAAAATATTGTCGGCTGGGGACCGAGTACCGAGGGACGGCCACCGCCTAAAAGGCAGCATTTCCAACGCAAGCAGTCGTGAAATGTGCGAATTTAGGACTGTGGCTTGTGGGGCGTTGGCTGCGAATTTGCGCTTTCATTCAAAGCTCTGGGATATGGACAATTGAATGCTGCGGTGGGACGTGGACGTGGACGTTGATGCTGTTTCTTGAGAAACTGCCATATCAAGTGAAGACTGAGAGGAGGGGGCATGTTTGCATGGAGTATGGACAGGGGATTGCCTTGCATGCACAACAGGGGGTTCTATTACACGCACAACAGCGGAAGAAGCAGTGGTGGCACCCGCTGACACTGGTCGTGGACCCTGGGGTTCGCCCCACAAAGTCGGTGCTTTGCTGACATGTGCCTGATCATGCTGGTGTTGGTCAGGCTGGTAGTTTTGTCACCCCTGCTGATGCTGGCTTGGCAGGTGGTACAAATGACCTTTTTGGGGTTATCAGCAGAGTCTTTAAAAAAATTTCAGACTCTGGAAGACCTACCGGTTGTACTGGCAACGTCCCTCGTGTTGGTGTTACTGGGAAGGGTTGCCTGCCTTCTGTGTGCGAACACCACACTGCTTCTTCCTGCCTGTTGGGGTACTCTGCCTCGATCCCCCTGTGTGCTGCTGGCCTCGCTCTGCGTGTCCTCCTGCCACGTTGAGTCAGTTACTAGATCATCCACCTCCTCCTTTTCCACTTGCGCACCACGATCCTCCTCTTCACTTCGTGGCAATTGTGTCTCGTCATCGTCCACCTCTTGTGACAAATTGCCAGCGTCGACTTCCTCTGCCCGTGGCTGTTCAAATATTTGGGCATCACTACATGGGTTATCCTCTTCCACCACTTCAAGCGGAGCAGGCGAGGCGCACAAATATGGAAATGGACCAGTGAACAGCTCTTCAGAGTGTCCAAGTGTGGGATCAGTTGCTGTCTGACGACACTCGGCATGGTGGGAGGAAGGAGCATCAGGGTGAGGAGGAGTATGCGGTCGAGACTCACGGCTACTAAAACTTGACCGTGTGAAAGACAGACCGGAGGTGGTGGTGCCCAGGTAACTGGAAGTATTATCTGCTATCCAATTAATAACCTGTTCACACTGATCACTTCTCAATAGTGGTGTTGTAGTGTGCTTCCCTAGTAATTCAGTCAAGAAGTGGGAGCGAGATGTGGCTGTTGGTTGTGGCACAATTGCACCTTGGCCACGGCCCCGTCCTCTACAGGGACCAGAACGTCCAGTTCCACGTCCCTTGCCATGCGCCTTGCCCATTGTAAATGAAGTAAAATAGCTTACACTCGCACTATCAATGGAAAAAGGGTAATAAAAAGGAGATTAGAAGGAGATTAGAACCATGGAAGAGGAAAACCACAGTTCTATTTCTCTGGCCTACACCAGAATCTTTTAAACAGATATATTTGTGACTGAATAGACAGGGAGACACTATTATTGTTTTTTTTTACGGCAAAAAATGCCAAAAGCAGGATAATACAGAGATTTGACCCGTGGAACTGCAAAACCACAGTTATAGTTATGTGGCATACACCAGAAACTTTTAAACAGATATATTGGTGTCTGACCAGTCAGGGAGACACTATTACTGTCTTTTTTTACGGCAAAAAATGCCAAAAGCAGGATAATACAGAGATTTGACTCGTGGAACCGCAAAACCAGTTATAGTTATGTGGCCTACACCAGACTCTTTTAAACAGATATATTGGTGTCTGACCATTCAGGGAGACATTATTACATTTTTTTTTGTGGCAAAAAATGCCAAAGGCAGGATAATACAGAGATTTGACCCGTGGAACTGCAAAACCACAGTTATAGTTATGTGGCATACACCAGAAACTTTTAAACAGATTTATTGGTGTCTGACTAGTGTTGAGCGAGCACTAAAATGCTCGGGTGCTCGAAGCTCGGGCCGAGCTCACTGTGATACTCGGGTGCTCGACCCGAGCAACGAGCCCAATGTTAGTCTATGGGAGACCCGAACATTTTTGCGGCGGCTCCCCCGGCAGTCTGTAGAAAGCCTAAAAAGTGCCCAAAATGATAGTGACAGTGCTCAAATGACATGGGGACAGCATGGGGATCGCCCCTGGAAGCATTTCTGACCCCCAGGCCACTGCTGTCAACAATGTGGTCAGAGGTATTAAGCCACTTTTACAGGCTCACAATAAAACGTTCAAAAACGAAAGTGAAAGTGCTTTCCTGTGAAATATGTTAACCCCTTAACGAGCATGGGTCTTTCTGTTTTTTGTGTTTTCCTTTTTTGCTCCCCTTCTTCCCAGAGCCAGAACTTTTTTAATTTTCGTTCAAAATGGCCATGTGAGGGCTTATTTTTTGCGGGACGAGTTGTACTTTTAAACACCATCACTGGTTTTACCATATTGTGTGCTGGAAAATGGGAAAAAAATTCCAAGTGCAGTGAAACTGCAAAAAAAATGCAATTCCACAGTTGTTTTTTGGGTCCTTTTTTTACCACGTTCACAGATTGCTAAAACTGACCTGCCATCATTATTTTCCAGGTCGTTACGAGTTCATAGACACCAAACATGTATAGGTTCTTTTTTATTTAAGTGGTGAAAAAAAAATCCAAAGCTTGCTAAAAAAACAAAAAAAAATGACGCCATTTTCCGAGACCCTTAGCTTCTCAATTTTTCGGGATCTGGGGCCAGGTGAGGGCTTATTTTTTGCGTGCCGGGCTGACGTTTTTATTTATACCATTTTGGGGTAAATCCGATGTTTTGATCGCCCGTTATTGCATTTTATTGCAAAGTTGTAGCGACCAAAAAAAGTTAATTCTGGCGTTTAAAATTTTTTTCTCGTTACGCCGTTTACTGATTGTATTAATTCTTCTTTTATATTGATAGATCGGGCGATTTTGAACGCGGTGATACCAAATATGTGTATGTGTTTTTTTTTTATATATATATATATTTTATTTTGAATGGGGCGAAAGGGGGGTGACTTAAACTTTTATATATTTTTTATTTTTTTTATTTTTTAAAAACTTTTTTTTTACACTTTCTGCTTGCTTCTATAGTCTCCAGAGGAGACTAGAAGCAGCAGTTGTCTGATTGCTTCTACTGCATACAAGCGATGAGCAGATCGCTTGAATGCAGGAGAAATGCTCACTTGCTATGAGCGCTGACCACTAGGTGGCGCTCATAGCAATTGAGACATGACAACCACAGGCGTCTGCTGCAGACCCTGAGTTGTCATGCCCACCCATTGGTGACCCGCGATCACGTGACGGGGTCACTGATGGGCGGGGCTTAGGACTCCCAGAAGCGCGAGTTAAATGCCACTGTCAGAGATTTAACATGTTAACAGCCGCGGGTGGATTGCGATTCCAATAATCAGCTGACATGTGCTCACTTCAGTGCGGCCTCACCGCCGGAGCCCCCGCTGAACCGGCCTTCCCGACCTGGTGCGTACTATTACTGACCAGGTCGGAAAGGGGTTAAGGAACATCCTTTCCAGGGTAAAGACTTGTGTATAAGGTAAAATAAATAACCAAAAACAAAAATACTCCTCCACACCTTGGGCTATGTTCACAAGTAGCAGTTTTTATGCGTTTTTGCACGTTTGTATTGCTTTCAACCGTGACAAAAGCATTCACCGGGAAATGTCATTTAAACATTTTACAACCTTATCTTGCCATGTGCTGTGTGACACATGCATACAGTGCTAAAAAGACATGGGAACAGCATGGGGAAGACCCCTGGAAGCATCTCTGACACCCAGGTCACTGCCTAAAAGTGTGCCCATCAGAAGTGATCCTTGCCGCATCAGAAGATGCAGACTTGCAACTATCCCCGTGCAAGTCCTTGTCCCAGGGCAGTGTTCAATTGTACCTCCCCCATAACTTGCAATGCAAGTGCAAGTATGCAGCCTGCCTCCCACCCACCCCCAGGCTGCAATACCATACTGCTAGCTTGCTTGCACTTGAAATTGGGCCTTTTAGGCATGTGGAGGTGGAATCTGGCCACCACGTCATGGCTGCGTCGGTAGCCTGGTATTCATACTCAGTCCCCAGCCGCCCGGCAGCCGGGTGTCCATGCTTGGTCCCCAGCCGCCAGAGGGCGGCGGGTGTCCATACTCAGTCCCCAGCCGCCCCGCGGCCGGGTGCCCACACACAGTCCCCAGCCGCGTTGGGGTGGCCGGGTGTCCCTAAACGGTCCCCAGCCGCCCCTATTTGTCCCGGTGCGCCTTGTACACAAGCGCGCATACCAAAACATTACCTGTGCCCTCCCCAGTGGATTTAGTGGGAAGGACAGCCTAACCACAAACACGTGGACAAGTGAATGTGGCCAGGAATGGTCCATCTCACTGACGCCTTCACACTGGGTTAATATTGTGGAAGCCGGGACACAGTTGGACACTGGGATGCAACACGTCCTCCAGACATAGAGGATTGCGGGTCCTGGGTCAATCAGGCTTCAACACAAAGTTCAGAAGGTAGACAGCAGCAGTGGTCGGCCTCCTACACAACGAGTAAATTATTCATGATCATGAGGCCATCCACCTCCTTAGCTTTCTGTTCCTTGGAATGCAAGCGCATGTATGTAGTAGCAGCTAGGCCTGAGGTGGTCAGCGTTTTGGCGCATATTCTACCTCCTTCAAGGATTGCTGGATGTTTTCCTGCTACTATCCCAGTTCTATGACTCCCGTTAAAACAAAGCTTCAGGTGATGAATGATGGATGAGGTGGTGGCAAAGGAGAAAGAGCAGGAGGAACAGGGACCATTCACATCAATATCAGGCCAGCCAACCACACATGTCTTGTAGGATATGTTTCTGTACCAAAAGGAGCTGTTCAGCTACACAGTTATAAGGCATACAGTGAATGCAATGCCTACCAAAAATTTCGAGGCACTCCAATGCCCCTTGGAAGTGACATGGAGGTCAGAGGGCCTTAACTAAACCGTTTTTTCCATTTATAGCAACTGGGTCTCCTGTACACTGTTGGCCTAAGCAGGGAATGGAAGGCTTTCCAAAAATTATTAGGCACTGCAATGCCCCTTGAAACAGACGTGGATTACAGCGTATTAAAAACCTTCTACCCATTATTGGGGAGTGGGTCTCCCTTAGTGTTCGCCTATGCATTGAAAAGCAAAAGCTGACAAAAATTAGGAGGAAATGCAATGCCCGTTGCAAGAGTCGTGGAGGTTAGAGGTAATTAAAAACAACATGTCAATGCCCCTTGGAAGAGCTGTGGAGTTCAGAGTGGTTTAACAAGACGGTTTTAATGCCCCTTAGAAGAGACGTGGAGTTCAGAATGGTTTAACAAGACAGTTTTAATGCCCCTTGGAAGAGATGTAGAGGTCACAGTAGCTTAACAAGATGGTTTTAATGCCCTTTGGAAGAGACGTGGAGTTCAGAGTGGTTTAACAAGACAGTTTTAATGCCCCTTGGAAGAGTGGTGGAGGTTACAGTGGAAAAAAAAGACAATATCAATGCCCCGTGGAAGAGACGTGGAGGTCACAGTAGCTTAACAAGACGGTTTTAATGCCCCTTGGAAGAGTGGTGGAGGTCGCAGTGGAATAAAAAGACAATATCAATGCCCCTTGGAAGAGTGGTGGAGGTTACAGTGGAATAAAAAGACAATATCAACGCCCTGTGGAAGAGACGTGGAGGTCACAGTAGCTTAACAAGACGCTTTTAATGCCCCTTGGAAGAGTGGTGGAGGTCGCAGTGGAATAAAAAGACAATATTAACGACCCTTGGAAGAGACGTGGAGGTCACAGTAGCTTAACAAGACGATTTTAATGCCCCTTACAAGAGCCATGCAGTACAGCATATTAAAAACATTATTCCCATTATTGGGGAGTGGGTCTCCCATAGTCTTTGCCTATGCCTTCCAAGCAAAAGCTGCCAAAAATTAGGACAGAGGAACTTGCAATGCTGGCAACATGGACCACGGTCAACCTGGTGGTATAGTGGTCGTGGAGGCTGAGGATAAGGAGAAGAGTAAAAAACAGCCAAAATGAGGAAGCGTATACCCATGTGTGGGTGTGAAGCGATGCATGGGAATACACCTCCCGAAATAACACAGTGGATTTGACTTTATGTTATTCTGCTGTCATTTGGTGGTGATGAGAAGTTTGGCCCAATCCAGCCCTTGTTCATTTTGATAAGGGTCAGCTTGTCAGCATTGTCAGTTGACAGGCGAGTGCGCTTATCAGTTATAATTCCCCCAGCGGCAATAAAAACACGCTCCGATAACACGCTAGCGGCAGGGCAGGCCAGGACCTCCAAGGCATACAGAGTGAGTTCATTCCAAGTGTCCAGCTTGGATACCCAATAATTAAAAGGCACAGAGGAATCACGGAGGACGCTGGTACTCCCTCACCATCTTTTGAAACTTTCCACTCCTTGTGAGAATACCCTGCGCCTCAGGGCCTGTAAGCTGGGCAGGTCTCAGAAAACTGTCCTAGAACATTGACAGTGTTCCCCTGCCTCTGCTGGATTGGAGTTGCGTCTCTCTCGCCTGTATGCCTTAGTTGGGCAGCGAACTGTGACCTCTGCCGCTACCGTGTTCAGATGGGAATTTTTTTAATAGTTCTGCAGCAAGGGCCTTCTTGTACTGCCCCATTTTTGTAGACCTCTCCAACTCAGGAATAAGAGAGTGAAAGTTCTCCTTGTAGAGGGGGTCTAAAAGTGTCATCAACCAGTAATGACTGTCACCCAACATTTTGACAAAGCGAGGGTCACGGTTAAGGCAGCGTAACATAAAGTCAGCCATGGGTGCCAGACTGGTAATGGGCAAGACTTCCGTGTCCTCACCAAGATGACGACTGATAGTGTTGAGCGATCACTAAAATGCTCGGGTGCTCGAAGCTCGGGCCGAGCTTACCGTGATACTCGGGTGCTCGACCCGAGCAACGAGCCCAATGTTAGTCTATGAGAGACCCGAGCATTTTTGCGGCAGCACCCCCGGCAGTCTGTAGAAAGCCTAAAAAGTGCCCAAAACGATAGTGACAGTGCTCAAAAGACATGGAGATCGCCCCTGGAAGCATTTCTGACCCCCAGGTCACTGCTGTCAACAACGTGGTCAGAGGTATTAAGCCACTTTTGCGGGCTCACAATAAAACGTTCAAAAACGAAACTGAAATGGTTTTCCTGTGAAATATGTTAAGGAATTTCCTTTCCAGGGTAAAAACTTGTGTATAAGGTAAAATAAATAACCAAAAACAAAAATACTCCTCCACACCTTGGGCTATGTTCACAAGTAGCATTTTTCATGCGTTTTTGCACTTTTGTATTGCTTTCAACCGTGACAAATGCGTTCACCGGGAAATGTCATTTTAACATTTTACAACCTTATCTGGCCATGTGCTGTGTGACACATGCATAAAGTGCTGAAAAGACAAGGGATCAGCATGCGGAAGACCCCTGGAAGCATCTCTGAACCCCAGGTCACTGTCTAAAAGTGTGCCCATCAGAAGTGATCCTTGCCGCATCAGAAGATGCAGACTTGCAACTATCCTCATGCAAGTCCTTGTCCCAGGGCAGTGTTCAATTGTACCTCCCCCATTCCTTGCAATGCAAGCAAAAATATGCAGCCAATCACCCACCCACCCGCAGGCTGCAATACCATACTGCTAGCTTTCACTTGAAATGGGGCCTTTTAATTTGGAGGAGGCCGAAGCTGGCCACTACCTCATGGCCGCTTCGGCAGCGAGGTATCCATACTCTGTCCCCAGCCGCCCGGCGGCCGGGTGTCCACGCTCGGTCCCCAGCCGCCAGGTGGCGGCCAGGTGTCCATACTCGGTCCCCAGCCGCCCTGATTTCTCCTGTCACCTTCCCCCACACTTTTCTTAGCCTGGCCTGCTTTAGGGCAGCATTGGACGAGCCCACCAGAGAACCAGACTCCTCCGGTGGGCCCTGGCTTCTCCATCAGGGGAGTTGAGAGTGCCTAGGTGAGGAGCATGATGATGATGATAGAAGTTAGCATCTGCTTTGTTTTCTTGGAATGCAAGCGCATGTATGTAGTAGCGGCTAGGCCTGAGGTGGTCCGCGTTTTGGCGCATATCCTACCTCCTCTGAGGATTGCTGGATGTTTTCCTGCTACTATCCCAGTTCTATGACTCCCGTTAAAACAAAGCTTCAGGTGATAAATGATGAATGAGGTGGTGGCAAAGGAGAAAGAGCAGGAGGAACAGGGACCATTCACATCAATATCAGGCCAGTCAACCAGATATGTCTTGTAGGATATGTTTCTGTAACAAAAGGAGCGGTTCGGCTACACAGTTATAGGGCATACAGTGAGTGCAATGCCTACCAAAAATTTCGAGCCACTCCAATGCCCCTTGGAAATGACATGGAGGTCAGAGGGCGTTAACTAAACCTTTTTTTCGATTTATAGCAACTGGGTCTCCCGTGCACTGTTGGCATAAGCAGTGAATGGAAGGCTTTCCAAAAATTATGAGGAACTGCAATGCCCCTTACAACAGCCATGTGTGGCACCCCAGGGGTCTGGTCACCACAGTAATAGAGATATTACGTCGGAGAGCAAGTGGGAGGTTTCCTGGTCAGGATCCCTTAAACATGCAACATCCTCCTGCCCCAGTCCTGGGAGGGGAGAATTCTGCCCTTATAAACTGGATCTGGGGCGGGGTTGAGTGAGTCAGAGAACAGTCAGAGTCAGGGTGAGAGCAAGGGAAAGTAACAGCAAGGAGCTCAGTAGGAGCTAGGAGCTAAAGACCAGGGGCTGGAAGCTGAGCAGAGCTCGCCCTGGCAGAAGACAATAGGAACCGGACACAGGAGTCCGAAGCTGTGAGGACTTATATATCCAGCAGCAGAAACCAGCCGGCAGGGGATTTCAGGTCCTCTGGCCATAGAAGCCCGGAGGCTCAGTCACAAGCAAGGGACCAGCACCGCCGTCGTGGAGCGGAGGCTAACAGAAGGCCCCAAGTCACCAGCCATACGGGTGAGCACTACAGGGTACACTCAGGGACATGGGCTACTTCTACCCGCTTACAGCAAGGTAGCCAGGAAGAGTGCAGACAGACGGGGAGGCCTACAACTCCACCTGGCCAGGGGAACTCCTGCTTGCTCACAGACTGACCAGGCCTCTTATGCTAGCCAGTACTCCCGGGAGGGTCTACCTTATAATCATCAGTAAAGACCCTGAACTGCACTGCAAAGACTCTGAGTCGTTCCTGCTGTGCTCGTGCACCATCACCCCCATCATCCACACTCACTGCCCTGAGGCTATACTCCTCCCGTGGGGAGTTATCCCATTCTATGCTGCGCACACAACATCAGCCTCAGCGGTCTGCCTCGCAGCGGTGGTACTCCCTGACTGCAATCCACGGGTGCCGCAGTCGGACAATTAACCTCAAAACCTAAGAAAGACTGCCACTGGTTTGACCAGCCTGAGCCACGGGACCGGGTCACCACCACGGAGACTACAGACCCCAGAGACCCGGCACCGGGTATCCCACACACGTGTACATACGGCCAAGGGGGCGCGTCACATGCAGTACAGCATATTACAAACATAAGTCCCATTATTGGGGAGTGGGTGTCCCATAGTATTCGCTTATGCCTTGCAAGCAAAAGCTGCCAAAAATTAGGACGGAGCAACTTGCAATGCCCCTTTCAAGAGCCATGCAGTACAGTATATTACAAACATAAGTCCCATTATTGGGGAGTGGGTCTCCCATAGTATTTGCTTATGCTTTCCTAGCAAAAGCTGCCAAAAATTAGGACGGAGCAACTTGCAATGGCCCTTACAAGAGCCATGCAGTACAGCACATTACAAACATAAGTCCCATTATTGGGGAGTGGGTCTCCCATAGTATTTGCTTATGCTTTCCCAGCAAAAGCTGCCAAAAATTAGGACGGAGCAACTTGCAATGCCCCTTACAAGAGCCATGCAGTACAGCATATTACAAACATAAGTCCCATTATTGGGGAGTGGGTGTCCCATGGTATTTGCTTATGATTTCCCAGCAAAAGCTGCCAAAAATTAGGACGGAGCAACTTGCAATGCCCCTTACAAGAGCCATGCAGTACAGCATATTACAAACATAAGTCCCATTATTGGGGAGTGGGTGTCCCATAGTATTTGCTTATGCCTTGCAAGCAAAAGCTGCCAAAAATTAGGACGGAGCAACTTGCAATGCCCCTTACAAGAGCCATGCAGTACAGCATATTACAAACATAAGTCCCATTATTGGGGAGTGGGTCTCCCATAGTATTTGCTTATGCTTTCCCAGCAAAAGCTGCCAAAAATTAGGATGGAGCAACTTGCAATGCCCCTTACAAGAGCCATGCAGTACAGCATATTACAAACATAAGTCCCATTATTGGGGAGTGGGCCTCCCATAGTATTTGCTTATGCTTTCCCAGCAAAAGCTGCCAAAAATTAGGACGGAGCAACTTGCAATGCCCGTTACAAGAGCCATGCAGTACAGCATATTACAAACGTAAGTCCCATTTTTGGGGAGTGGGTGTCCCATGGTATTTGCTTATGCTTTCCCAGCAAAAGCTGCCAAAAATTAGGAAGGAGGAACTTGCAATGCTGGCACCCTGGTGGTATAGTGGTGGTGGAGGCTGAGGATAAGGAGAAGAAGATTAAACAGCCGAAACGAGGAAGCGTATACCCATGTGTGGGTGTGAAGCGGTGCATGTGAATACACCTTCCGAAATAACACAGTGGATTTGACTTTATGTTACTCTGCTGTCATTTGGTGGTGATGAGAAGTCTGGCCCAATCCAGCCCTTGTTCATTTTGATAAGGTTCAGCTTGTCAGCATTGTCAGTTGACAGGCGAGTGCGCTTATCAGATATAATTCCCCCAGCGGCACTAAAAACAAGCTCCGATAACACGCTAGCGGCAGGGCAGGCCAGGACCCCCAAGGCGTACAGAGCGAGTTCATTCCAAGTGTCCAGCTTGGATACTCAATAATTAAAAGGCACAGAGGAATCATGGAGGACGCTGGTACGATCGGCAAGGTACTCCCTCACCATCTTTTGAAACTTTCCATTCCTTGTGAGAGTACCCCGTGCCTCAGGGCCTGTAAGCTGGGCGGGTGTCAGAAAACTGTCCCAGAACGTTGACAGTGTTCCCCTGCCTCTGCTGGATTGGAGTAGCATCTCTCTCGCCTGTATGCCTTGGTTGGGCAACGAACTGTGACCTCTGCCGCTAGCGTGTTCAGATGGGAATTTTTTTAAGAGTTCTGCAGCAAGGGCCTTCTGGTATTGCCCCATTTTTGTAGACCTCTCCACCTCAGGAATAAGAGAGTGAAAGTTCCCCTTGTAGCGGGGGTCTACAAGTGTCACCAACCAGTAATGACTGTCACCCAACATTTTGACAACGCGAGGGTCACGGTTAAGGCAGCGTAACATAAAGTCAGCCATGCGTGCCAGACTGGTAACGGGCAAGATTTCCGTGTCCTCACCAAGATGACGACTGACCATGCTCTCCTCCTCCTCCTCCTCTTCCTCCTCCCCCCTGTCCTCAGGCCACCCATGCTGAACCGACGGTATGACACTTGTACAGGTACTACCGTCTACAACGCATGATAGCAGCTCCTGTTCTTCCTCCTCCTCCTCCTCCTCCTCCTCTCCCTCATTGTTCCCCAATGCACGTTGGGCTGAGATGAGGCTGGGCTGTGTGTAATCGCCCGCTACGGCTTCTTGATCCATCTCATCATACTCTGGCTGCAATGCCTGCTCTTTAATTCTCTGCAGAGAGCGTTGCAAAAGACAGACAAGTGGGATGCTGACACTAATGATGGCGTCATCGCCACTCACCATCTTGGTGGCCTCCTCAAAGTTTGTCAGGATGGTACATATGTCAGACATTCAGGTCCACTCCTGAGGTCTTATATGTGGAGTCTCACCTGAATATCGACGGCCTTGTTGCAGCTGGTACTCCACAACTGCTCTCTTCTGCTCACAAATCCTTTGCAACATGTGGAGGGTAGAGTTACAACGTGTGGGGACATCACACACCAGTCGGTGTGCCGGAAGCTGCAAGCGCTGCTGCAACACAGCAAGGGCGGCGGAAGCTGTAGCCGACTTGCGAAAATGAGCTGACAGGCGGCGTACTTTCACGAGCAGATCTGGCAACTCGGGGTACGATTTAAGAAACCGCTGAACCACGAGGTTAAGCACATGAGCCAGGCATGGTACGTGTGTGATCTCACCTTGCCTCAGAGCCGCCACCAGGTTACGGCCATTGTCACACACGACCATGCCGGGATGTAGGTTCAGCGGTCTCAGCCACAGATCTGCCTGCTCTTTCACAGCTGTCCACAACTCACAAGCAGTGTGAGGTTTATCACCTAAGCTTATGAGTTTCATTCAGCCTGTTGCCGCTTGGCGGAGGCAGTACTGCAATGCTGCCAGCTTGTAACTGATGTGGTGATATCTGAGATGGAGGCTGAACATGAGGAGTAGGAGGAGGAGGAGGATGCGCAGGAGCTGTACACTGTGAGGGCAACTCTGACTGACATAGGGCCCGCAATCCTCGGTGTGGGGAGGATGTGCTCCGTCCCAAGGTCCGACTGGGTCCCGGCTTCCACTATGTTTACCCAGTGTGCCATCAGAGAGATGTACCGTCCCTGGCCACAAGCACTTGTCCACGTGTCCGTTGTCAGGTGGACTATCCCAGTAACTGCGTTGTTGAGGGCATGGCAAATGCTTTGGGACACGTGCTTGTGTAGCGCGGGGATGGCACACCGGGAAAAATAGTGTCGGCTGGGGACCGAGTACCGAGGGATGGCCACCGCCATAAGATTACAGAAGGCTTCCGTCTCCACCAGCCTAAAAGGCAGCATTTCCAATGCAAACAGTTGTGAAATGTGCGAATTTAGGACTGTGGCCTGAGGGGTGTTAGCTGCTAATTTCCGCTTTTGTTCAAAGGTCTGGGAAATGGACAATTGAACGCTGCGGTGGGATATGGACGTGGACGTTGATGCTGTTTCTTGAGAAACTGCCATAACAAGTGAAGACTGAGAGGAGGGGGCATCTTTACATGCAGTATGGACAGGGGATTGCCTTGCACACACAACAGGGGGTTCTATTGCACGCACAACAGTGGAAGAAGCAGTGGTGACACCCGCTGACACTGGTCGTGGACCCTGGGTTTCGCCCCACAAAGTCGGGTGCTTTGCTGCCATGTGCCTGATCATGCTGGTGGTGGTCAGGCTGGTAGTTTTGCCACCCCTGCTGATGCTGGCATGGCAGGTGGAACATATGGCCTTTTTGGGGTTATCAGCAGAGTCTTTAAAAAAATTCCAGACTCTGGAAGACCTACCGCTTGTACTGGCAACGTCCCTCGTGTTGGTGTTACAGGGAACGGTTGCCTGCCTTCTGTCTGCGGCCACCACACTGCTTCTTCCTGCCTGTTGGGGTACTCTGCCTCCCTCCCCCTGTGTGCTGCTGGCCTCACTCTGCATGTCCTCCTTCCACGTTGGGTCAGTTACTAGATCATCCACCACCTCCTCCTCTTCCACTTGCGCACCACGATCCTCCTCCTCACTTCCTGGCAATTATGTCTCGTCATCGTCCACCTCTTGTGACAGATTGCCAACGTCGACTTCCTGTGGCCGTGGCTGTTCAAATATTTGGGCATCGCAACATGGGATCTCCTCTTACACCACTTCAAGCGTATCAGGCGAGGGGCCCAAATATGGAAATGGACCAGTGAACAGCTCTTCAGAGTGTCCAAGTGTGGGATCACTTGCTGTCTGACGACACTCGGCATGGTGGGAGGAAGGAGCATCAGGGTGAGGAGGAGTATGCGGTCGAGACTCACGGCTACCAAGAGTTGACTGTGTGGAAGACAGACCGGAGGTGGTGGTGCCCAGGTAACTGGAAGTATTGTCTGCTATCCAATTAATAACCTGTTCACACTGATCAGTTCTCAATACTGGTGTTGTTCTTTGCTTCCCTATTAATTCGGTCAAGAAGTGGGAGCGAGAAGATGTGGCTGTTGGTTGTGGCACATTTTCACCTTGGCCACGGCCCCGTCCTCTGCACGAACCATCACCAGAACGTCCACTTCCACGTCCCTTGCCACACGCCTTGCCCATTGTAAATGAAGTAAAATAGCTTACACTTGCACTATCAATGGAAAAAGGGTAATAAAGAGTAGATTAGAACCGTGGAAGAGGAAAACCACAGTTATTGTTTACTGGGGTATACCACACTTTTTTAAATAGAGATATTTGCGGCTGAACAGTTAGCGACACACTCAAACTGCTTTTTTTTTAGATACCAAAGGCCCAAAACTGGATAGTACAGCGATTTGACCTGTGGAACTGCGAAACCACACTGGGATGTCGGGCCTACACAAGACTATTTTCAACAGATATATTTTTGTGTCACAACAGTCAGGAGACACTACTGTTTTTCTTTACGGAAAAAACTACCAAAAGCTGAATAATAGAGATTTTTTACCGTGGGATGGCAAAACCACAGTTATTGTTTACTGGGGTATACCACACTTTTTTAAATAGAGATATTTGCGCCTGTACAGTGAGCGACACACTCAAACTGCTTTTTTTTTAAATACCAAAGGCCCAAAACTGGATAGTACAGCGATTTGACCCGTGGAACTGCGAAACCACACTGGGATGTCGGGCCTACACAAGACTATTTTCAACAGATATATTTTTGTGTCACAACAGTCAGGAGACACTACTGTTTTTCTTTACGGAAAAAAATACCAAAATCTGAATAATAGAGATTTTTTACCGTGGGATGGCAAAACCACAGTTATTGTTTACTGGGGTATACCACACTTTTTTAAATAGAGATATTTGCGGCTGAACAGTGAGCGACACACTCAAACTGGTTTTTTTTTAGATACCAAAGGCCCAAAACTGGATAGTACAGTGATTTGACCCATGGAACTGCGAAACCACACTGGGATGTAGGGCCTACACAAGACTATTTTCAACAGATATATTTTTGTGTCACAACAGTCAGGAGACACTACTGTTTTTCTTTACGGAAAAAACTACCAAAAGCTGAATAATAGAGATTTTTTACCGTGGGATGGCAAAACCACAGTTATTGTTTACTAGGGTATACCACACTTTTTTAAATAGAGATATTTGCGGCTGAACAGTGAGCGACACACTCAAACTGTTTTTTTTTTAGATACCAAAGGCCCAAAACTGGATAGTACAGCGATTTGACCCGTGGAACTGCGAAACCACACTGGGATGTCGGGCCTACACAAGACTATTTTCAACAGATATATTTTTGTGTCACAACAGTCAGGAGACACTACTGTTTTTCTTTACGGAAAAAACTACCAAAAGCTGAATAATAGAGATTTTTTACCATGGGATGGCAAAACCACAGATATTGTATACTGGGGTATACCACACTTTTTTAAATAGAGATATTTGCGGCTGAACTGTGAGCGACACACTCAAACTGCTTTTTTTTTAGATACCAAAGGCCCAAAACTGGATATTACAGTGATTTGACCCGTGGAACTGCGAAACCACACTGGGATGTAGGGCCTACACAAGACTATTTTCAACAGATATATTTTTGTGTCACAACACTCAGGAGACACTACTGTTTTTCTTTACGGAAAAAACTACCAAAAGCTGAATAATAGAGTTTTTTTACCGTGGGATGGCAAAACCACAGTTATTGTTTACTAGGGTATACCACACTTTTTTAAATAGAGATATTTGCGGCTGAACAGTGAGCGACACACTCAAACTGTTTTTTTTTTAGATACCAAAGGCCCAAAACTGGATAGTACAGCGATTTGACCCGTGGAACTACGAAACCACACTGGGATGTCGGGCCTACACAAGACTATTTTCAACAGATATATTTTTGTGTCACAACAGTCAGGAGACACTACTGTTTTTATTTACGGAAAAAAAAAACAACCAAAAGATGAATAACAGAGATTTTTTACTGTGGGATGGCAAAACCACAGTTATTGTTTACTGGGGTATACCACACTTTTTTAAATAGAGATATTTGCAGCTGAACTGTGAGCAACACACTCAAACTGCTTTTTTTTTAGATACCAAAGGCCCAAAACTGGATAGTACAGCGATTTGACCCGTGGAACTGCGAAACCACACTGGGATGTCGGGCCTACACAAGACTATTTTCAACAGATATATTTTTGTGTCACAACAGTCAGGAGACACTACTGTTTTTATTTACGGAAAAAACAACCAAAAGATGAATAACAGAGATTTTTTACTGTGGGATGGCAAAACCACAGTTATTGTTTACTGGGGTATACCACACTTTTTTAAATAGAGATATTTGCGGCTGAACTGTGAGCAACACACTCAAACTGCTTTTTTTTTAGATACCCAAGGCCCAAAACTGGATAGTACAGCGATTTGACCTGTGGAACTGCGAAACCACACTGGGATGTCGGGCCTACACAAGACTATTTTCAACAGATATATTTTTGTGTCACAACAGTCAGGAGACACTACTGTTTTTCTTTACGGAAAAAACTACCAAAAGCTGAATAATAGAGATTTTTTACCGTGGGATGGCAAAACCACAGTTATTGTTTACTGGGGTATACCACACTTTTTTAAATAGGGATATTTGCGGCTGAACAGTGAGCGACACACTCAAACTGCTTTTCTTTTAGATACCAAAGGCCCAAAACTGAATAGTACAGCGATTTGACCCGTGGAACTGCGAAACCACACTGGGATGTCGGGCCTACACAAGACTATTTTCAACAGATATATTTTTGTGTCACAACAGTCAGGAGACACTACTGTTTTTCTTTACGGAAACAACTGCCAAAAGCTGAATAATAGAGATTTTTTACCGTGGGATGGCAAAACCACAGTTATTGTATACTGGGGTATACCACACTTTTTTAAATAGAGATATTTGCGGCTGAACTGTGAGCGACACACTCAAACTGCTTTTTTTTTAGATACCAAAGGCCCAAAACTGGATAGTACAGCGATTTGACCCGTGGAACTGCGAAACCACACTGGGATGTCGGGCCTAAACAAGACTATTTTCAACAGATATATTTTTGTGTCACAACAGTCAGGAGACACTACTGTTTTTATTTACGGAAAAAACTACCAAAAGCTGAATAACAGAGATTTTTTACCGTGGGATGGCAAAACCACAGTTATTGTTTACTGGGGTATACCACACTTTTTAAAATAGAGATATTTGCGGCTGAACAGTGAGCAACACACTCAAACTGCTTTTTTTTTAGATACCCAAGGCCCAAAAGTGGATAGTACAGCGATTTGACCTGTGGAACTGCGAAACCACACTGGGATGTTGGGCCTACACAAGACTATTTTCAACAGATATATTTTTGTGTCACAACAGTCAGGAGACACTACTGTTTTTCTTTACGGAAAAAACTACCAAAAGCTGAATAATAGAGATTTTTTACCGTGGGATGGCAAAACCACAGTTATTGTTTACTGGGGTATACCACACTTTTTTAAATAGAGATATTTGCGGCTGAATAGTGAGTCACACACTCAAACTGCTTTTTTTTTAGATACCAAAGGCCCAAAACTGGATAGTACAGCGATTTGACCCGTGGAACTGCGAAACCACACTGGGATGTCGGGCCTACACAAGACTATTTTCAACAGATATATTTTTGTGTCACAACAGTCAGGAGACACTACTGTTTTTCTTTACGGAAAAAACTACCAAAAGCTGAATAATAGAGATTTTTTACCGTGGGATGGCAAAACCACAGTTATTTTTTACTGGGGTATTCCACACTTTTTAAAATAGAGATATTTGCGGCTGAACAGTGAGCGACACACTCAAACTGCTTTTTTTTTAGATACCAAAGGCCCAAAACTGGATAGTACAGCGATTTGACCCGTGGAACTGCGAAACCACACTGGGATGTCGGGCCTACACAAGACTATTTTCAACAGATATATTTTTGTGTCACAACAGTCAGGAGACACTACTGTTTTTCTTTACGGAAAAAACTACCAAAAGCTGAATAATAGAGATTTTTTACCGTGGGATGGCAAAACCACAGTTATTTTTTACTGGGGTATTCCACACTTTTTTAAATAGAGATATTTGCGGCTGAACAGTGAGCGACACACTCAAACTGCTTTTTTTTTAGATACCAAAGGCCCAAAACTGGATAGTACAGCGATTTGACCCGTGGAACTGCGAAACCACACTGGGATGTCGGGCCTACACAAGACTATTTTCAACAGATATATTTTTGTGTCACAACAGTCAGGAGACACTACTGTTTTTCTTTACGGAAAAAACTACCAAAAGCTGAATAATAGAGATTTTTTACCGTGGGATGACAAAACCACAGTTATTGTATACTGGGGTATACCACACTTTTTTAAATAGAGATATTTGCGGCTGAACTGTGAGCGACACACTCAAACTGCTTTTTTTTTAGATACCAAAGGCCCAAAACTGGATAGTACAGCGATTTGACCCGTGGAACTGCGAAACCACACTGGGATGTCGGGCCTACACAAGACTATTTTCAACAGATATATTTTTGTGTCACAACAGTCAGGAGACACTACTGTTTTTATTTACGGAAAAATCTACCAAAAGCTGAATAACAGAGATTTTTTACCGTGGGATGGCAAAACCACAGTTATTGTTTACTGGGGTATACCACACTTTTTTAAATAGAGATATTTGCGGCTGAACAGTGAGCAACACACTCAAACTGCTTTTTTTTTAGATACCCAAGGCCCAAAACTGGATAGTACAGCGATTTGACCCGTGGAACTGCGAAACCACACTGGGATGTCGGGCCTACACAAGACTATTTTCAACAGATATATTTTTGTGTCACAACAGTCAGGAGACACTACTGTTTTTCTTTACGGAAAAAACTACCAAAAGCTGAATAATAGAGATCTTTTACCGTGGGATGGCAAAACCACAGTTATTGTTTACTGGGGTATACCACACTTTTTTAAATAGAGATATTTGCGGCTGAACAGTGAGCGACACACTCAAACTGCTTTTTTTTTAGATACCAAAGGCCCAAAACTGAATAGTACAGCGATTTGACCCGTGGAACTGCGAAACCACACTGGGATGTCGGGCCTACACAAGACTATTTTCAACAGATATATTTTTGTGTCACAACAGTCAGGAGACACTACTGTTTTTCTTTACGGAAAAAAACTACCAAACGCTGAATAATAGAGATTTTTTACCGTGGGATGGCAAAACCACAGTTATTGTTTACTGGGGTATACCACACTTTTTTAAATAGAGATATTTGCGGCTGAACAGTGAGCGACACACTCAAACTGCTTTTTTTTTAGATACCAAAGGCCCAAAACTGGATAGTACAGCGATTTGACCCGTGGAACTGCGAAACCACACTGGGATGTCGGGCCTACACAAGACTATTTTCAACAGATATATTTTTGTGTCACAACAGTCAGGAGACACTACTGTTTTTCTTTACGGAAAAAACTACCAAAAGCTGAATAATAGAGATTTTTTACCGTGGGATGGCAAAACCACAGTTATTGTTTACTGGGGTATACCACACTTTTTTAAATAGAGATATTCGCGGCTAAACAGTGAGCGACACACTCAAACTGCTTTTTTTTTAGATACCAAAGGCCCAAAACTGGATAGTACAGCGATTTGACCCGTTTAACTGCGAAACCACACTGGGATGTCGGGCCTACACAAGACTATTTTCAACAGATATATTTTTGTGTCACAACAGTCAGGAGACACTACTGTTTTTCTTTACGGAAAAAACTACCAAAAGCTGAATAATAGAGATTTTTTACCGTGGGATGGCAAAACCACAGCTATTTTTTACTGGGGTATTCCACACTTTTTAAAATAGAGATATTTGCGGCTGAACAGTGAGCGACACACTCAAACTGCTTTTTTTTTAGATACCAAAGGCCCAAAACTGGATAGTACAGCGATTTGACCCGTGGAACTGCGAAACCACACTGGGATGTCGGGCCTACACAAGACTATTTTCAACAGATATATTTTTGTGTCACAACAGTCAGGAGACACTACTGTTTTTCTTTACGGAAAAAACTACCAAAAGCTGAATAATAGAGATTTTTTACCGTGGGATGGCAAAACCACAGTTATTGTTTACTGGGGTATACCACACTTTTTTAAATAGGGATATTTGCGGCTGAACAGTGAGCGACACACTCAAACTGCTTTTCTTTTAGATACCAAAGGCCCAAAACTGAATAGTACAGCGATTTGACCCGTGGAACTGCGAAACCACACTGGGATGTCGGGCCTACACAAGACTATTTTCAACAGATATATTTTTGTGTCACAACAGTCAGGAGACACTACTGTTTTTCTTTACGGAAACAACTGCCAAAAGCTGAATAATAGAGATTTTTTACCGTGGGATGGCAAAACCACAGTTATTGTATACTGGGGTATACCACACTTTTTTAAATAGAGATATTTGCGGCTGAACTGTGAGCGACACACTCAAACTGCTTTTTTTTTAGATACCAAAGGCCCAAAACTGGATAGTACAGCGATTTGACCCGTGGAACTGCGAAACCACACTGGGATGTCGGGCCTAAACAAGACTATTTTCAACAGATATATTTTTGTGTCACAACAGTCAGGAGACACTACTGTTTTTATTTACGGAAAAAACTACCAAAAGCTGAATAACAGAGATTTTTTACCGTGGGATGGCAAAACCACAGTTATTGTTTACTGGGGTATACCACACTTTTTAAAATAGAGATATTTGCGGCTGAACAGTGAGCAACACACTCAAACTGCTTTTTTTTTAGATACCCAAGGCCCAAAAGTGGATAGTACAGCGATTTGACCTGTGGAACTGCGAAACCACACTGGGATGTTGGGCCTACACAAGACTATTTTCAACAGATATATTTTTGTGTCACAACAGTCAGGAGACACTACTGTTTTTCTTTACGGAAAAAACTACCAAAAGCTGAATAATAGAGATTTTTTACCGTGGGATGGCAAAACCACAGTTATTGTTTACTGGGGTATACCACACTTTTTTAAATAGAGATATTTGCGGCTGAATAGTGAGTCACACACTCAAACTGCTTTTTTTTTAGATACCAAAGGCCCAAAACTGGATAGTACAGCGATTTGACCCGTGGAACTGCGAAACCACACTGGGATGTCGGGCCTACACAAGACTATTTTCAACAGATATATTTTTGTGTCACAACAGTCAGGAGACACTACTGTTTTTCTTTACGGAAAAAACTACCAAAAGCTGAATAATAGAGATTTTTTACCGTGGGATGGCAAAACCACAGTTATTTTTTACTGGGGTATTCCACACTTTTTAAAATAGAGATATTTGCGGCTGAACAGTGAGCGACACACTCAAACTGCTTTTTTTTTAGATACCAAAGGCCCAAAACTGGATAGTACAGCGATTTGACCCGTGGAACTGCGAAACCACACTGGGATGTCGGGCCTACACAAGACTATTTTCAACAGATATATTTTTGTGTCACAACAGTCAGGAGACACTACTGTTTTTCTTTACGGAAAAAACTACCAAAAGCTGAATAATAGAGATTTTTTACCGTGGGATGGCAAAACCACAGTTATTTTTTACTGGGGTATTCCACACTTTTTTAAATAGAGATATTTGCGGCTGAACAGTGAGCGACACACTCAAACTGCTTTTTTTTTAGATACCAAAGGCCCAAAACTGGATAGTACAGCGATTTGACCCGTGGAACTGCGAAACCACACTGGGATGTCGGGCCTACACAAGACTATTTTCAACAGATATATTTTTGTGTCACAACAGTCAGGAGACACTACTGTTTTTCTTTACGGAAAAAACTACCAAAAGCTGAATAATAGAGATTTTTTACCGTGGGATGACAAAACCACAGTTATTGTATACTGGGGTATACCACACTTTTTTAAATAGAGATATTTGCGGCTGAACTGTGAGCGACACACTCAAACTGCTTTTTTTTTAGATACCAAAGGCCCAAAACTGGATAGTACAGCGATTTGACCCGTGGAACTGCGAAACCACACTGGGATGTCGGGCCTACACAAGACTATTTTCAACAGATATATTTTTGTGTCACAACAGTCAGGAGACACTACTGTTTTTATTTACGGAAAAATCTACCAAAAGCTGAATAACAGAGATTTTTTACCGTGGGATGGCAAAACCACAGTTATTGTTTACTGGGGTATACCACACTTTTTTAAATAGAGATATTTGCGGCTGAACAGTGAGCAACACACTCAAACTGCTTTTTTTTTAGATACCCAAGGCCCAAAACTGGATAGTACAGCGATTTGACCCGTGGAACTGCGAAACCACACTGGGATGTCGGGCCTACACAAGACTATTTTCAACAGATATATTTTTGTGTCACAACAGTCAGGAGACACTACTGTTTTTCTTTACGGAAAAAACTACCAAAAGCTGAATAATAGAGATCTTTTACCGTGGGATGGCAAAACCACAGTTATTGTTTACTGGGGTATACCACACTTTTTTAAATAGAGATATTTGCGGCTGAACAGTGAGCGACACACTCAAACTGCTTTTTTTTTAGATACCAAAGGCCCAAAACTGAATAGTACAGCGATTTGACCCGTGGAACTGCGAAACCACACTGGGATGTCGGGCCTACACAAGACTATTTTCAACAGATATATTTTTGTGTCACAACAGTCAGGAGACACTACTGTTTTTCTTTACGGAAAAAAACTACCAAACGCTGAATAATAGAGATTTTTTACCGTGGGATGGCAAAACCACAGTTATTGTTTACTGGGGTATACCACACTTTTTTAAATAGAGATATTTGCGGCTGAACAGTGAGCGACACACTCAAACTGCTTTTTTTTTAGATACCAAAGGCCCAAAACTGGATAGTACAGCGATTTGACCCGTGGAACTGCGAAACCACACTGGGATGTCGGGCCTACACAAGACTATTTTCAACAGATATATTTTTGTGTCACAACAGTCAGGAGACACTACTGTTTTTCTTTACGGAAAAAACTACCAAAAGCTGAATAATAGAGATTTTTTACCGTGGGATGGCAAAACCACAGTTATTGTTTACTGGGGTATACCACACTTTTTTAAATAGAGATATTCGCGGCTAAACAGTGAGCGACACACTCAAACTGCTTTTTTTTTAGATACCAAAGGCCCAAAACTGGATAGTACAGCGATTTGACCCGTTTAACTGCGAAACCACACTGGGATGTCGGGCCTACACAAGACTATTTTCAACAGATATATTTTTGTGTCACAACAGTCAGGAGACACTACTGTTTTTCTTTACGGAAAAAACTACCAAAAGCTGAATAATAGAGATTTTTTACCGTGGGATGGCAAAACCACAGCTATTTTTTACTGGGGTATTCCACACTTTTTAAAATAGAGATATTTGCGGCTGAACAGTGAGCGACACACTCAAACTGCTTTTTTTTTAGATACCAAAGGCCCAAAACTGGATAGTACAGCGATTTGACCCGTGGAACTGCGAAACCACACTGGGATGTCGGGCCTACACAAGACTATTTTCAACAGATATATTTTTGTGTCACAACAGTCAGGAGACACTACTGTTTTTCTTTACGGAAAAAACTACCAAAAGCTGAATAATAGAGATTTTTTACCGTGGGATGGCAAAACCACAGTTATTTTTTACTGGGGTATTCCACACTTTTTAAAATAGAGATATTTGCGGCTGAACAGTGAGCGACACACTCAAACTGCTTTTTTTTTAGATACCAAAGGCCCAAAACTGGATAGTACAGCGATTTGACCCGTGGAACTGCGAAACCACACTGGGATGTCGGGCCTAAACAAGACTATTTTCAACAGATATATTTTTGTGTCACAACAGTCAGGAGACACTACTGTTTTTCTTTACGGAAAAAACTACCAAAAGCTGAATAATAGAGATTTTTTACCGTGGGATGGCAAAACCACAGTTATTGTTTACTGGGGTATACCACACTTTTTTAAATAGAGATATTTGCGGCTGAACAGTGAGCGACACACTCAAACTGTTTTTTTTTTTAGATACAAATGGCTCAGAATGGATAATACAGAGGTTTGAACCGTGGAAGTGCAAAACAACACTTCGGTTTCTCTAGCCTACACCAGACTATTTTCAATAGTTATATTTGTGTCTGAAAAATCAGAGATACGCTTTTTTTTGGGGGGGGGAGGGGGGACACACCAAAAGGTTAATAAGACGGGTATTTGTACAGTGTGAAGGAGGAAAAAAAAGGAGGATTTAGATGGAAAAAAAAGGATTTTTCCTGGCCCCCGACACCTGGTGCTAAGTCCAGCAATTTGAGCAACAGGAGCACACAGGACTGTAATGCAGCATTTGCTGGTATAACCACTGTGTCTCCTATACAGCCTGCCTGCCTGGAAAAGGACTGTTTGTTTTTTCTGGCAGCCATTACAGACCCTACACTAACTATTTTCGCAGTTTATATCTCTCCCTAAATCAGCAGCACTGTCCCTACACTGTCTAATCCGGAGCGACTGTGTCCAAGATGGCGGCGCCTGGTTTTAAATACTCGAGGTGACGCTGTGCGGCCAGCCAATCACTGTAATGCCCACAACCAACATGGCTGCAGCATTACAGTGACTGGCTGGCAATCCCTGCATGTTCATTGGCTCTGTAAAGAGCGCCAAACATGCAGGGCGGAGACCCGAGCTCCCGCCCGAGTAACCGGGAAATGCTCGGTGCTCGCCGAACATCCCGAGTAGCGTGATGCTCGGGTGAGTACCGAGCAGTGTCGAGCATGTTCGCTCAACACTATGTCTGACCAGTCAGGGAGACACTATTACAGTTTTTTTTACAGCAAAAAATGTCAAAAGCAGGATAATACAGAGATTTGACCCGTGGAACTGCAAAACCACAGTTCTATTTCTCTGGCCTACACCAGACTCTTTTAAACAGATATATTGGTGTCTGACCAGTCAGGGAGACACTATTACATTATTTTTTTATGGCAAAAAATGCCAAAAGCAGGATAATACAGAGATTTGACCCGTGGAACTGCAAAACCACAGTTCTATTTCTCTGGCCTACACCAGACTCTTTTAAATAGATATATTGGTGTCTGACCAGTCAGGGGGACACTATTACAGTTTTTTTTACGGCAAAAAATGCCAAAAGCAGGATAATACAGAGATTTGACCCGTGGAACTGCAAAACCACAGTTCCATTTCTCTGGCCTACACCAACAGTCGCAGACACATTCAATTTTTTTTTTTGGGGGGAGAATACCAAAAGGTTAAACACGTATTTGTACAGTCTGACTGAGGGAAAAAAAAAAACGGATTTAGATGAGAAAAAAAAGGATTTTTCCTGGCCCCTGAGACCGGGGGATAAGTCTAGCAATTTGACCAGCAATAGTATACAGGACTGTAATGCAGCGTTTGCTGGTATAACCACTGCGTCTCCTATACAGCCTGCCTGCCTGCCTGATATCTGGGATGGATATTAGTCCTGAGAAGGACTGTTTGTTTGATTTGGCAGGCTTTAGAGACCCTACACTAACTATTTTGGAGTATAATTCTCTCCCTAGCTCAGCAGCACTGACCCTACACTGGCTGATCCGGAGCAACTGTGTCCAAGATGGCGGTGCCCGGTTTTAAATACTCGAGGTGACGCTGTGCGGCAAGCCAATCACTGTAATGCCCACAAACAAATTGGCTGCGGCATTACAGTGACTGGCTGGCAATCCCTGCATGTTCATTGGCTCGGTAAAGAGCGCCAAACGTGCAGGGCGGAGACCAGAGCTCCCTCCCGATTAACCCGGAAATGCTCGGTGCTCGCCGAACATCCCGAGTAGTGAGATGCTCGGGCGAGTAACGAGCAGTGTCGAGCATGCTCGCTCAACACTACTCGCAAGTCCGGAAATACTTGTGTCCTTGTTCACTCCTGTTTGGGAACATGGTGAGGCTTAGAAAGAGGCCTCTTCATTGTCTTGCCCATGTAGTCTCAAAACAAATCACTGGCTCTCATTGCATCTAAGACAAAAGATGGATTCCATTGCTCCATTTAGCCTCCTTTACTCCATTCGTGCCTATAATCTTCATCTGGAGACCTCTTGGGCAATGCCTTGAAGAGGCCTTCATGAAGTAACATCACACCGGTCCTACTCAGAAGGTTCTGGTGAGGGTTGGCATAATGCACAGTAACTGGACCCTTCTTGTAAGGATATATATATGTATATTGTTGAAGTTATATGGATATATAACTTCAGCCCTATATATATATTTAAAATTGCAAATATCCAAAATGACTTTACATGTTGCGTCACACTGAACAAGTTTCTGTCCAGAGTCTACATGCTACATGACATGCCGATGTTCTGTTCTTCACTAATAGATTTTATAGCCTCAAAACTAATAACAGAATCATAAAGTTAACTGACCACATTGATTAAACTTTGAACTAAATATGCGATACTTGTATCATTCTCCTATGATCATGATGACGAATCTTTGCCATATATTCTTTTGTATCCTGCTCAATAAACAGAACTCACACTTGACGCTATCCAGTAGTCATCTATAGTGATTTCTCCGGCCGTATTTACGTCCTATATCCAATTTGGCAGCAGACAATTAAAAGGACCAAACACACCCATCAAGTGTGCCCTACCACTCTATTCTTCATTCCAGGTAGACATTCTATTTCTTTGGTGATGGAACCAGTGGTACGGCCATTTCTTCAAAGTATCTCATAATCCATTTTTCAAAACAGCACCAGGCTGAATGTTGCTTGTGCAACTGTGGACAGCCTGCGTAGCTTAAATTTACTACCACAATCAGCAGCGTCTACAGATTTGTCTTCCATTGAGCACATCTGGTATGCCATTGGTTGGCAATTGCAAAGGAAACTGCCGACAGTGGATTTTAATAATTTGCATGCCCAAGTGCTTTTAGTGTGTCAGAAAATTCTTAGCGCAACCATTAACAATTTTAACAATTTCACTGATAGTATGCCAAGGCGTGTAAGTGTGTGTATTTGTGTGTGTGGCACTAATATTCGATGACAAATGAATCAATGTGGTTTGCAAATTTTTTTTACATTTTTTCATTCATTTCATATAATTAAAATGTTTATTAATCCTGTTATTTTCATGATTCCACGACTTTTCCTACTTGGTGTTGCAATTTCAATGTTGAGAAATGTATATCCATACATACAGGCTCGGACTGGCCTATCAAAGAACCAGTGAATCACTGGCCCCAGAGCTGTGAGTGGGCCCGCTTCCCAACACCAACAAAGAATTGCTCTCTTCAGTTACAGCAGTGATCTGGGTAGAGAACCTTCCCTGTGTTCACTGGATGTTGCCATTTTTCAGGGGGCAGAAGGCCCGAGCAAAAGTCAATCTGGGCCCCTTCTTCTCCTGCTGGACAGTGTATCAATGCTATGAGCTGATGGCAGGACAAGAGTGGTTAATCAGGAGAGAGAGGGGATGGAGCCTATTCAGCATGACAGAGGAAGGAAGAAAGAGTAAGCAAGAAGGAAACAGAAGTGCGAGGAGCACAGGGAGGAAGAAAAAAAGAAAAGAACAATGGGGTAGGACAGCGTGGGAATTACAAAGCCATGTGGTGCCACAAAAAGTTCAATAGGGAGCCTGGAACCTCCAGCAGGATATTCCCTCAGAGCACAAGAACAGAAAAGTGTTACACCATACAAATTTCTCCCTCTTACAACTTAAAGTACCCTGTGATGCCACCTTATGTATTATCCTTGTGCTGTAACATCACTTTGTGTGTTTTCCCTGTACAGTGATATCACTGTTTATTATCCCTGTACTGGGACATCACTGTGTGTATTATCCCTGTTAAATGACATAACTGCTGTATATTATTCCTGTACTGTGACATCACTGTGTTTATAATCTCTATACTGTAAACAGGGCTGTGGAGTCAGTAAGCCAAACCTCCGACTCTGACTCCTCAATTTCCTTGACTCTGACTCCAACTGCTGACCTTGACTCCGACTCCATGACTTTGACTCCACCATTCCGACTCCACAGCACTGCCTCACTACTGAGCTTTTACATAAATTGTAGAACAGATTCATCTCAACTAAAAGCTTAGATCCTTAGATCAGAAACAGAACAGATATTTTTAGGACATTTCATAACTTTCCCAATTTTTGATGAAAAAAGTTACAGCACATACTGCATTGAACTTCTGTACCGAAATTATTATATATTTTAGGAGTCGGTCCATTTTATACCGACTCCAACTCTAACTTCTCCAAAATGGGCATTGACTCCACCACTCCAATTCCACAGCCCTGACTGTAACATCACTGAGCTTATTATCTCTATAAATTACATAAATTACCGGTGTACTTTAATATCTGTAACATCCCTGGCGGCGCGCTGACATGGCTTACCATCTCCCACCATGCAAGACTGCCAACTTACCTATCAGTCTAGGTTGCACACTTTGCACTAGTATGTTCTGTGTGCATGTCTCTTGTCTGATTGCTTAGGGCGGCGGCGCTGTTACTGCCTGATTCTTAAACTTACAGTGTGCACAGTCCTAATACCTCCCCAGCCTATTGCTGTGAGTCACTGGATACTTAAACCCCCTCCACCCAGTAGGAGGTGCCTGAGCAACACCTTCTTTCAGTGTGTTTTGTGCAACTGAGTTGCCAGGTCCTGTCCTGTATCTTGTCTGTTTCCGCCACCCTGGGGGCTGAGTACCCAGGCCTGTTACCTGTATCTGTGACTTCTAGTCTGTTCCACTACCCTTGGGGCTGTATACCCAGGCCCGTTACCTGTATCTGTGACTTCTAGTCTGTTTCTGCCACCCTGGGGGCTGAGTTCCCAGGCTCGTTTCCTGCAGTGTCTGAACCTGCACCTAACTCCAACTCGTTTTTTAAAATAAATCCTTTATTTTAACACTAAATGACAAGTACAGTAATAAACATTATCACTGTACTTATTATATATGTGACTGACATGTTTCTATCTATCTAATCTATGTGTGATGCTCTATTCTTTCTGTTCTAAATTGTCGGGTACCGATGCTGAATTGCCGGTCTGCTTTTTTAAAGTGACGGCTGCATGAAAACGCTATTATTTTTTTTTAATAAATCCTTTAACACTAAATGACAAGTACAGTAACCAACGCTGTCACTGTACTTCTTATATATGTGACTGACATATTTCTATCTATCTAATCTATGTGTAATGCTCTATTCTTTCTGTTCTAAATTGTCGGGTACCGATGCTGAATTGCCGGCCGGCTTTTTTAAAGAAAGTGGCTTCTGAGCAGTTTGTCAGCTTTTGGACACCTTTGAAGGTGTTTTCTATACGTTTTTGTTTGCCTGCCATTGGTTTTAACGGTGTTCGACAGTGTTCTAAGGTGTTCGATGAACAGTTCCACGAGCATCCCGGTGTTCGACGAACCGAACCGAACCCAAACACTGCGGGGTTGGCTCAACACTAGTCATAGCAGTCAGCACTGGATGAACAATTAAAGTAAAAATGAGTCCCTTTTATTGGAAATGTCGCTGGTGAGTAACTGGATTTATCTGTACTATATATGGCCTCTAGAATCTATGTATAATTGATATCTTCCACTATATTGTCACTGTATGGGAGAAACATTGGTAGTAATTACAGTGACTTTTGTTAATGATCCATATGGTGTTATTTACTCACCACTATATGTGATGGTAATTTATAGTCATTGATTGCTAGTAGTGATGGGCAAGCACTAAAATGCTCGATGCTCGGGTCGAGCAAATTGGAATACTCGGGTGCTCGACCCGAGCAACGAGCCCAATGTAAGTCTATGGAAAACTAGAGTATTTTCAGGCGGCTACCCCGGTGGACTTTAGAGGGCCTAAAAATTGCCCAAATTGATGGGAACAGTGCTCAAATGACATGAGAACAGCATGGGGAAGACCCCTGGAAGCATTTCTGACTCCAAGGTCACTGCCGTCAACAACTTTGTCAGAGGTATTACGCCACTTTAACGGACTCACAATAAAACATACAAAAACGAAACCAAAATGGATTTTCCTGGAAAATATGTTAAGGAACATCCTTTCCAGGGTAATGACTTGTATATAAGGCAAAATAAATAACCAAAACCAAAAAAATTCCTCCACACCTTGGGCTATGTTCACACTTAGCGTTTTTGATGCGTTTTTGCACTTCTGCATTGCTTTCAACCAAGACAAATGCATTCACTGGGAAATGTAATTTTAACATTTTACAACCTTATCTGCCATGTGGTGTGTGACACATCATCAGACACATGCATACAGTGCTGAAAAGACATAGGAACATGGGGAAGACCACTGGAAGCATCTCTGACTCCCAGGTCACTGCCTAAAAGCATGCCAATCATAAGTGATCCCTGGCGCATGCGAAGATGCCTCCGCCATGCACCTGTCGTTGCAGACTAGCAACAATCACCGTCCACGTCCTTATCTCAGTGCAGCATTCAGTTGTCCCTACTCCATTCCTTGAAATGCAAGTGCAAGTATGCAGCCAGCCACCCACCCACAGGCTGCAATACTATACTGCCAAATTTTTGACAGCTGCTTGCACTTGAAATGTGGCCTTTTAGGATCGTGGAAGCGAAGGCTGTACACAATCTTATGGTGGTGGCGACCGGGTATCCATACTCGGTCCCCAGCCGCCACTATTTGTCCCGGTGTCGTCTCCGCCTTCCTCAAGCACGGGTCTTACAACATTACCTGTGCCCTCCCCAGTGAACTTACTGAGAAGGACCACCTATCCACAAACACATGGTCAAGTGAATGTGGCCAGGGACGGTACAGAACCAGTCCACAGCTTTTTAGCTGAGAGTTGTATTTCACCACAGCCATATTCTTAAGTTGGGTGTAAGGACTTGGGAAACCATATCTACTCCAGCTGTCATTTCTCCCAGGAAGTCCTCTAAAGCTGTTTTCACTTGAATTGTGGCCTTTTAGGCTCGTGAAGGTAGAAGCTTTTCACAACCTCATGCCGGCGGCGGCCGGGTGTCCATACTCGGTCCCCAGCGGCCACTATTTCTCCTGGTAATGTCTCCGCCTTTCACAAGCACGGGTCCCACAACATTACCCGTGCCCTCCCCAGTGCACTTACTGGGAAGGACCACCTAACCACAAACACATGGACAGGTGAATCTGGCCAGGGATGGTAAGGAGCCTGTCCACATTAAAAATGCAGCCATAGAGTGTCCGGGAACCTTCCCACACACTTTTCTTCGCCAGGGCTGCTTTTCGTCAGGGTTGGATGGGCCCACCAGAGAACAGGAGACTCCTCCGGTGGGCCCTGGCTTCTCCTTCAGTAGAGTTCATAGTGCCAAGCTGAGGCAATGATGATGATAGAGGCCACCATCTGCTAAGTTTTCTGTTACTTGGAATGCAAGCACAAGTATGCAGCCAGCCACCCACCCACAGATTGCAATACTAAACTGCCAGATTTCTGGGCAGCTGCTTGCACTTGCAAAGTGGCCTTTTAGGCTCGTGGAGGTGGAAGCTTTTCAAAACCTCATGTCGGCAGCGGCCGGGTGTCCATACTCGGTCCCCAGCTGCCACTATTTCTCCCGGTATTGTCTCCGCATTCCACAAGAGCAGGTGCCTGAACATTACTGCTGGTACTTTTCTGTGAGAATCTGCTTGCCTCCTACCAGCCTGGAATATTTCCAGTAAACTATGGTACAACGCCATGGTATTAGCACTGCTCCTATTACCAGTAGGGAAGCCATGCCCAACTTCCTTCTAAGCAATTTGATTTGGTAGACTGAGTGGCTGCTCAAATACATTAGTTTCTCACAAAGGAGCTGAAGATAGAATGGCAGTAGGTAAGTTTCTCCAGCCTGTTAGATATCAGAGCGGATATCTAAACGGTAGCACATTGGATCAGTGATTAGCACTGAAGCCTAGCAGCGCTGGTATCCTGGGTTCAAATCCCAGCAAGGACAATATCTGCAAGAATTTTGAATGTTCTCCCCGTGTTTGCGTGGGTTTCCACTGCAGTAAAAAAGCAGCCATAGAGTGTCCGGGAACCTTCCCACACACTTTTCTTAGCCAGAACTGCTTCTCGGCAGGGTTGGATGGTCCCAACAGAAAATTCTCTGGTGTGCCCTGGCTTCTCCATCAGGAGAGTTCATGATTAGTGTTGAGCCACCCCCGTAGTGTTCGAGTTCGGTTCGGTTCGTCGAACACCTTCGAACACCGTTAAAACCAGTGGCAGGCAAACAAAAACACATAGAAACACATAGAAAACACCTTCAAAGGTGTCCAAAAGCTGACAAACTGCTCAGAAGACATAACTAACACATGGAAAAGTGACAAGTACATATAGTCATGCGAAAATAAAAGAGGTGGAGGAGTAAAAGGAGGGGGAGACACAGATATAGGCATGTCATGCCCTTCTAAAATCCAAAAAGTGAGAAGCCGACACGGCCAGTCCGCTCCTGCCCGTGCCACCTCCGTGTCGCCGGGTTTGTGCCAGAGCCGCGGTGAACCCTGACGGCCAGCCCCCCTCTCCCAATACTGGTGCCTGTCCGCTGGTGGGTCGAGCGAGCCCCCCTGTGGTGGAGGCAGCTCTAAGCTTTTTAATTTAAATTGTCTCTCTAATTTGAATGAATACACTTTAAATCCATTTACAAGGATCTATTGGAGGGCAAGTCTCATGCCAGCAGCCGCGGTAATTCCAGCTCCAGTAGCGTCCACTAAAGCTGCTGCAGTTAAAAAGCTTTTATAAGGATCGAGCTCGGCTGTCCAGCGCAAGGCATCCTACTGCCAGTCCCAGCCCCTATGCCTTGGGGTGCCTCCTGATGCTCTTCACTAAGTATCCCATGGTCCCGAAGCATTTCCTTTGAAAAAATTAAGTGTCTAAACTACAGGTGGTGCAGCTTGCTTAACAGCCGGGATAATCCGCTCACTAGCAGACACTGCTACTAGGCACAAAGTATTTCCTGGGATAGATGCAGTTAAAAATTTGTAATTAGATACTCTCGTTGGATGCTGAGAAAGCATTCCATAGAGTCTCCTGGCACGCCATATATGATTCTCTTAAAAAGCTTGGGGTAGGGGTCTAGGGGACCCTTTTATAGCCAAAATCACGGCCCTGTATCGCAATACGTCACCTAGGCTGAAGATAAATGGAACTGTAGCACCCTGAGGGCTCGGTTGCTACAGACGTATTGCACCTCACCCAGAGGTGTGATATCTCACTCTCAGGTAAGGATGGAGTGTGGATCAGGACCCGACACCTGCATGCATTACACCACATTGCCGTGGGGCAGGGCGACCAATATGCCCCTGAGATGGGCACGACAGTCCCTGTCCCTGGCTGGAGTGGGGGGAGGGAACACTGAGGAAGGGGAACCCTGTAGTGCAGGAGCAGGGAGGAAGCAGTTCCTGGGTGCATTGAGAAGGGAGTATAAAAGGTGGGCACCATCTTAGTTCAGTGCAGAGAAGTCTGAGCAGAAGTGGCAGGGAGCAGGGGCTCTGCATGAGCTCTGCTCTGGAGGCGGGCCTAGTAACAGAGGCCCAGGCCTGGAAGAGGGAGAAGGAAGGAAGAGGAGCGGAGAAGGCTCCAGGAACGAGGAATGAAGGGATCCTAGGGGTGCGGACGGGCGAGTCGCCACCGCACGCCCGAATCCACCTGCGTGGAGGGGTCAGGCCAAAGGGGGAGACCGGTCCCCGAACTAGTGGAGGCAGGAAACGACCCTCAGCTAGAAACCGGAGGCTCTGACATTTTATGTGGCGCAGCCCCTCGCTACACCCGCTAGGAAGGCACCACATAGGGTCAGGGAAACTGGCGCCAAGTTTACCAAGAGGAGGCCCGAGGCAGCCGGACAGAAGTGTTGGTAAGAAAGGCCAGACAAAGGACACACAAAGGGGGTCCTGTGAAGTGCTCCAAAGTTATCTGGGAGTTGTCTGAGCCCCTCACCTGGTGAGCACAGTACGACGTGGGCAGCCGTTACCTGCAGACGTGGTCTGGATAATAAGAACTGTGAGTAAAGGCCCTGAACTGCATCACTGACTCCGTGTCGTTACTGCTGCTGCCCTGCACCATCACCCCCATCCTCCGCATACACTGCCCTGAGGCTATACTCCTCCCGTGGGGAGTTATGCTACGCTCTGCTGCACCCACAACACCAGCCTCAGTGGTCTGCCCTGTAGCGGCGGTTCACTCTGACCGCAATCCACGGGTGGCGTAGTCGGACATTTAAACATGAAAACCACATAAATAGTTCCGCCACTGGTTTGACCGCCCTGAGCCACGGAACTGGGTCGCCGCCACGAAGACTACAACCACCAGCATCCACCAAAAAGGGTCCGGCTCCGGGTGTCCCAAGGCCCAGGGGGTGCGTCAGAACATTTTCATCACCTTTCACAATCACCAATGGGACAAGGCAGTGATGTCCTCTGTCCCCTCTCTTATACATCCTAGTGACGGAGCACCTGCTCTCATCAATTCGCCATAACCCCAATATTAGGTGGATTGAGGTGGGAGGCACCGAGTACAAGTGCTCTCTATTTGCTGATGATGTCCTAGTATATATCACTCAATCACATATATCCATCCATGCTGTTATGGCTGAAATAGATCACTTTGTTACATGGTAAAATTTTAAAATCAATGCAGCGAAGTCTGAGGCCCTCGATGTCTCCCTCCCCAAATCCATATAGGATTCCATCCAGTCCAACTTTCCCTTTGCCTGGCCCTCACAGGGTATCAAATACTTAGGAATTCCTATTCATAGAGACCTCTCCCATCTATGTTATCTTAATTTTGGGCCCTTTATTGAACAACTCCATACAGACCACGGTTGGCAAGTTAGAACTGTAAGATTCACTACGTGAACCACTGGTGTTTTGTGGAAAAGCACATGTACACTGCGTTCCAAATTATTATACAAAAAGTGTTTAGGAGTGATAAGGGAAGAATTTGTTTGTTTGTCAGTTAAACTCATTGATGGTGATGTGTGTCAGGGCTCTTTATATCACTGTAAGCAATTGCAGACACCTGTGCTAATTAGTTTGGCAGGTGTGTCCAATGAAAGGCAAGACTACTTAAGAAGGCTCTCTCACATTATTAAGCAGCCTACATTTTCTGTCAAAATGGGAAAGAAAAAGGATGTGTCGGCTGCTGAGAAGCAACAAATTGTGGAGTGTTTAGGTCAAGGCATGACTACAATCAACATTGTACGATGATCAGGATGAAGTGTCTTGGCAATCAAGAAGTATGTAGCTGATTCACAGTACACACGTGTGCGTGCTGATAAGGGCAAATTGAGGACTCTTTCCTACAGGCAATTACGTCAGGTTGAAAGAGCAGCGGCAAAAAAGCCTTGTCATAGCAGCAGACAAGTTTTTGAAGCTGCTTGTGCCTCCAACGTCCCCCGAACAACAAGATGCAGGGTCCTTCAGAGGTTTGCAGCTGTGCATGCGCCATCCTGTCGACCTCCTCTATCCACTTCACACAAGCAGAAACGGCTCCAGTGGGCCAAACATTACATGAAGACTGATTTCAAAACTGTTTTGTTCACGGATGAGTGCCGTGCAGCGCTCGATGGTCCAGATGGATGGAGTGGAGGATGGCTGGTTGATGGACACCCCACGCAAACACGGCTACAGTGCCAACAAGGAGGAGGTGGAGTAATGTTTTGGGCTGGAATCATGGGGAGAGAGATTGTCGGCCCCTTTAGGATCCCTGAAGGTGCTAAAGATGAACTCCATAATGTATGTGGATTTTCTCAAACAGCACTTCCTGCCATGGTTCAAGAAGATGAACCGTGTATTTCACAGCAAGATCATTTTTCTGCATGATAATGCACCATCTCATGCTGCACATAAAACATCTGCATCTCTGGCTGATATGGGCATAAAAGGGGACAAACTTATGGTGTGACCCCCATGCTCCCCTGACCTCTACCCCATTCAGAACCTTTGGAGCATCATTAAAAGGAGTGTCTATGATGGCGGGAGGCATTTCACATCTAAGCAACAGCTCTGGGAGGGTATTCTGTCCTCATGCAAAACAATTGAAGCAGAAACCATCCAAAACCTGACAAATTCAATGGACGAGAGAGTTCAGAAGCTCCTTTCGAACAAGGGGTCCTATGTGAAAATGTAACATCACCTAGAATAAAGTTTTGAGTTGAAAACTGTTTGATTTCAGTTTCTAACAACCTGCTAATGCTTATAATTTCAAAAATGACCATTTTTTTGGTCTTTATTAAAATGAAAAGGTTGATCGAAAAGTTTGGGGGATCTAAGAGTGTGGCAACCCAGTAGTCATGATTACTTCGAATTCTGACAATATGAGGGTCATGCTGCAGGTAGTGCAGCAAGAAGGCACTTATGTGCCTTGCGCATCTCGGAGCCCCAAAATTATTTTCCGGGCTAGATGCAGCTAAAAATTATTTTTAATTTTAAATCTGCTGAAGCTTTAGTATAGATGGCCTAATAGGATCAGTGCTGCACACTGCTACAAAGCCCAAATTATTTTCCAGTCAAGATACAGATAAACATGATTAGTAATTTGAAAGCTTAAAACGGTTGGTAGGGTGATTTTAACCAATCATCAAGCTTTTACTCTCCCCAGGATGACACAGGGGTAGAAAAGTCGTTTCGGATCCATGATTTGTTCATCTTTATGACGTGAGTCTGTCTACATTATCAGTGGAGAGCCGCGTGCGCTTATCTGTCAGCACACCACCAGCAGCGCTGAACACACGTTCAGACAGAACGCTGGCTGCGGGGCATGACAAGATCTACAAGGCGTAAGTGGCTAGCTCCGGCCATTTATCCAGATTGGAAGCCCAAAAAGAGCAAGGGTCCAGTGACACAGTCGTGGCTTCAATGTTTACTTGGAGATACTCCTGTACCATCGTCTCTAGGCGTTGACTATGTGTCAGACTTCTTGTCTCCTGTGGCCTTGCAAAGGATGGGCTAAAAAAGTGGTGAAATGATTCCGCAAAATTGATGTTACCAGCAGATACTGTGGTTCTGTTACGGTTTGAGTGCTGAACACTTGACGGTCCCAGGGTTGGCAAGTTGGAACTATGAGATTCACTACGTGCACCACTGGTATTTTGTGGAAAAGCACATGTAAGATTCTGCAACAGTCTCTGCTGATTAGTGTTGAGCCACCCCCGTAGTGTTCGAGTTCGGTTCGGTTCGTCGAACACCCGTGTGTTCGCCGAACTGTTCGTCGAACTGTTCGTCGAACACCTTCGAACACCGTTAAAACCAATGGCAGGCAAACAAAAACACATAGAAACACATAGAAAACACCTTCAAAGGTGTCCAAAAGCTGACAAACTGCTCAGAAGACACTACTAACACATGGAAAAGTGACAAGTACATATAGTCATGCGAAAAGTAAAGAGGTGGAGGAGTAAAAGGAGGGAGAGACACAGATATAGGCATGTCATGCCCTTCTAAAATCCAAAAAGTGAGAAGCCGACACGGCCAGTTCGCTCCTGCCCGTGCCACCTCCGTGTCGCCGGGTTTGTGCCAGAGCCGCGGTGAACCCTGACGGCCAGCCCCCCTCTCCCAATACTGGTGCCTGTCCGCTGGTGGGTTGAGAGAGCCCCCCTGTGGTGGAGGCAGCTCTAAGCTTTTTAATTTAAATTGTCCCTCTAATTTGAATGAATACACTTTAAATCCATTTACAAGGATCTATTGGAGGGCAAGTCTCATGCCAGCAGCCGCGTAAATCCAGCTCCAGTAGCGTCCACTAAAGCTGCTGCAGTTAAAAAGCTTTTATAAGGATCGAGCTCGGCTGTCCACCGCAAGGCATCCTAGTGCCAGTCCCAGCCCCTATGCCTTGGGGTGCCTCCTGATGCTCTTCAATAAGTATCCCGTGGTCCCGAAGCATTTCCTTTGAAAAAATTAAGTGTCCAAACTACAGGTGGTGTAGCTTGCTTAACAGCCGGGATAATCCGCTGACTAGCAGACACTGCTACTAGGCACAAAGTATTTCCTGGGCTAGATGCAGTTAAAAATTTGTAAGTAGATACTCTCGTTGGATGCTGAGAAAGCATTCCATAGAGTCTCCTGGCACGCCATATATGATTCTCTTAAAAAGCTTGGGGTAGGGGTCTAGGGGACCCTTTTATAGCCAAAATCACGGCCCTGTATCACAATACGTCACCTAGGCTGAAGATAAATGGAACTGTAGCACCGAGGGCTCGGTTGCTACAGACGTATTGCACCTCACCCAGAGGTGTGATATCTCACTCTCAGATAAGGATGGAGTGTGGATCAGGACCTGACACCTGCATGCATTACACCACATTGCCGTGGGGCAGGGCGACCAATATGCCCCTGAGATGGGCACGACAGTCCCTGTCCCTGGCTGGAGTGGGGGGAGGGAACACTGAGGAAGGGGAACCCTGCAGTGCAGGAGCAGGGAGGAAGCAGTTCCTGGGTGCATTGAGAAGGGAGTATAAAAGGTGGGCACCATCTTAGTTCAGTGCAGAGAAGTCTGAGCAGAAGTGGCAGGGAGCAGGGGCTCTGCATGAGCTCTGCTCCGGAGGCGGGCCTAGTAACAGAGGCCCAGGCCTGCAAGAGGGAGAAGGAAGGAAGAGGAGCGGAGAAGGCTCCAGGAACGAGGAATGAAGGGATCCCAGGGGTGCGGACGGGCGAGTCGCCACCGCACGCCCGAATCCACCTGCGTGGAGGGGTCAGGCCAAAGGGGGAGACCGGTCCCCGAACTAGTGGAGGCAGGAAACGACCCTCAGCTAGAAACCGGAGGCTCTGACATTTTATGTGGCGCAGCCCCTTGCTCCACCCGCTAGGAAGGCACCACATAGGGTCAGGGAAACTGGCGCCAAGTTTACCAAGAGGAGGCCCGAGGCAGCCGGACAGAAGTGTTGGTAAGAAAGGCCAGACAAAGGACACACAAAGGGGGTCCTGTGAAGCGCTCCAAAGTTATCTGGGAGTTGTCTGAGCCCCTCACCTGGTGAGCACAGTACGACGTGGGCAGCCGTTACCTGCAGACGTGGTCTGGATAATAAGAACTGTGAGTAAAGGCCCTGAACTGCATCACTGACTCCGTGTCGTTACTGCTGCTGCCCTGCACCATCACCCCCATCCTCCGCATACACTGCCCTGAGGCTATACTCCTCCCGTGGGGAGTTATGCTACGCTCTGCTGCACCCACAACACCAGCCTTAGCGGTCTGCCCTGTAGCGGCGGTTCACTCTGACCGCAATCCACGGGTGGCGTAGTCGGACATTTAAACATCAAAACCACATAAATAGTTCCGCCACTGGTTTGACCGCCCTGAGCCACGAAACCGGATCGCCGCCACGAAGACTACAACCACCAGCATCCACCAAAAAGGGTCCGGCTCCGGGTGTCCCAAGGCCCAGTGGGTGCGTCAGAACATTTTCATCACCTTTCACAATCACCAATGGGACAAGGCAGGGATGTCCTCTGTCCCCTCTCTTATACATCCTAGTGACGGAGCACCTGCTCTCATCAATTCGCCATAACCCCAATATTAGGTGGATTGAGGTGGGAGGCACCGAGTACAAGTGCTCTCTATTTGCTGATGATGTCCTAGTATATATCACTCAATCACATATATCCATCCCTGCTGTTATGGCTGAAATAGATCACTTTGTTACATGGTAAAATTGTAAAATCAATGCAGCGAAGTCTGAGGCCCTCGATGTCTCCCTCCCTAAATCCATATAGGATTCCATCCAGTCCAACTTTCCCTTTGCCTGGCCCTCACAGGGTATCAAATACTTAGGAATTCCTATTCATAGAGACCTCTCCCATCTATGTTATCTTAATTTTGGGCCCTTTATTGAACAATTCCATACAGACCACGGTTGGCAAGTTAGAACTGTAAGATTCACTACGTGAACCACTGGTGTTTTGTGGAAAAGCACATGTACACCGCGTTCCAAATTATTATGCAAAAAGTGTTTAGGAGTGATAAGGGAAGAATTTGTTTGTTTGTCAGTTAAACTCATTGATGGTGATGTGTGTCAGGGCTCTTTATATCACTGTAAGCAATTGCAGACACCTGTGCTAATTAGTTTGGCAGGTGTGTCCAATGAAAGGCAAGACTACTTAAGAAGGCTCTCTCACATTATTAAGCAGCCTACATTTTCTGCCAAAATGGGAAAGAAAAAGGATGTGTCGGCTGCTGAGAAGCAACAAATTGTGGAGTGTTTAGGTCAAGGCATGACTACAATCAACATTGTGCGATGATCAGGATGAAGTGTCTTGGCAATCAAGAAGTATGTAGCTGATTCACAGTACACACGTGTGCGTGCTGATAAGGGCAAATTGAGGACTCTTTCCTACAGGCAAATACGTCAGGTTGAAACAGCAGCGGCAAAAAAGCCTTGTCATAGCAGCAGACAAGTTTTTGAAGCTGCTTGTGCCTCCAACGTCCCCCGAACAACAAGATGCAGGGTCCTTCAGAGGTTTGCAGCTGTGCATATGCCATCCTGTCGACCTCCTCTATCCACTTCACACAAGCAGAAACGGCTCCAGTGGGCCAAACATTACATGAAGACTGATTTCAAAACTGTTTTGTTCATGGATGAGTGCCGTGCAGCGCTCGATGGTCCAGATGAATGGAGTGGAGGATGGCTGGTTGATGGACACCCCACGCAAACACGGCTACAGCGCCAACAAGGAGGAGGTGGAGTAATGTTTTGGGCTGGAATCATGGGGAGAGAGATTGTCGGCCCCTTTAGGATCCCTGAAGGCGCTAAAGATGAACTCCATAATGTATGTGGATTTTCTCAAACAGCACTTCCTGCCATGGTTCAAGAAGAAGAACCGTGTATTTCACAGCAAGATCATATTTCTGCATGATAATGCACCATCTCATGCTGCACATAAAACATCTGCATCTCTGGCTGATATGGGCATAAAAGGGGACAAACTTATGGTGTGACCCCCATGCTCCCCTGACCTCTACCCCATTCAGAACCTTTGGAGCATCATTAAAAGGAGTGTCTATGATGGCGGGAGGCAGTTCACATCTAAGCAACAGCTCTGGGAGGGTATTCTGTCCTCATGCAAAACAATTGAAGCAGAAACCATCCAAAACCTGACAAATTCAATGGACGAGAGAGTTCAGAAGCTCCTTTCGAACAAGGGGTCCTATGTGAAAATGTAACATCACCTAGAATAAAGTTTTGAGTTGAAAACTGTTTGATTTCAGTTTCTAACAACCTGCTAATGCTTATAATTTCAAAAATGACCATTTTTTTGGTCTTTATTAAAATGAAAAGGTTGATCGAAAAGTTTGGGGGATCTAAGAGTGTGGCAACCCAGTAGTCATGATTACTTCGAATTCTGACAATATGAGGGTCATGCTGCAGGTAGTGCAGCAAGAAGGCACTTATGTGTCTTGCGCATCTCGGAGCCCCAAAATTATTTTCCGGGCTAGATGCAGCTAAAAATTATTTTTAATTTTAAATCTGGTGAAGCTTATTATAGATGGCCTAATAGGATCAGTGCTGCACACTGCTACAAAGCCCAAATTATTTTCCAGTCAAGATACAGATAAATATGATTAGTAATTTGAAAGCTTAAAACGGTTGGTAGGGTGATTTTAACCAATCATCAAGCTTTTACTCTCCCCAGGATGACACAGGGGTAGAAAAGTCGTTTCGGATCCATGATTTGTTCATCTTTATGAACGTGAGTCTGTCTACATTATCAGTGGAGAGCCGCGTGCGCTTATCTGTCAGCACACCACCAGCAGCGCTGAACACACGTTCAGACAGAACGCTGGCTGCGAGGCATGACAAGATCTCCAAGGCGTAAGTGGCTAGCTCCGGCCATTTATCCAGATTGGAAGCCCAAAAAGAGCAAGGGTCCAGTGACACAGTCGTGGCTTCAATGTTTACTTGGAGATACTCCTGTACCATCGTCTCTAGGCGTTGACTATGTGTCAGACTTCTTGTCTCCTGTGGCCTTGCAAAGGATGGGCTAAAAAAGTGGTGAAATGATTCCGCAAAATTGATGTTACCAGCAGATACTGTGGTTCTGTTACGGTTTGAGTGCTGAACACTTGACGGTCCCACGGTTGGCAAGTTGGAACTGTGAGATTCACTACGTGCACCACTGGTATTTTGTGGAAAAGCACATGTAAGATTCTGCAACAGTCTCTGCTGATACTCCTGCATGCGTGCATCCCTTTCTATGGCAGGAATAATTTCTGCAAATTTACTTTTGTACCGGGGATCTAACATTGTGGCAACCCAGTAGTCAGGATTATTTCTAATTCTCACAATTCGAGGGTCATGTTGCAGGTAGTGCAGCAAGAAGGCACTCATGTGTGTTGCGCATCCAGGAGCACCAAGTCCCTGTTGTGTTGGTGGCGAGGTAGCAATCATGCTTCCTTCCTCTGTCCTCTCCCCCCAACCTCGCACAACAGAAATGTGATCAAGGTCTCCCTCATCTGATGAGTCTTCCATCAGTTCGTCCTCCACTTCTTCCTGGGCTCCTGCACCTTCCTCACTAGTTTGGCTGCTACCATGCGCCCTGGTAAAATCATCTCCCCCACCCTCACATGCCTGCCGCCTTGGTGCTGCCGACCGTCTGGACCTTGCAGATGTTAGCCCTTCCGCATACAACTCCTCCTCCTCTACTTCCTCCACCTCCTCTTGTGCCACCACCTAGCTCCGAATTCTGTTTAACATGTGCTCCAGCATGTAAATCACCGGAATAGTCATGCTGATAATGGCATCGTCAGCACTAAACATCTTCGTCGCCATTTCAAAACTGTGCAGAAGGGTGCATAGGTCCCTGATCTGAGACCACTCCTCCAGCATGATTTGCCCCACCTCTGAATCTCATTGGCCCAGGCTATACGTCAGAACGTATTGCACCAGGGCTTGTCGGTGCTGCCACAGTCGCTGCAACATGTGCAGAGTTGAATTCCACCGGGTAGGCACATCGCATTTTAGCCGGTGAAGTGGCAGGCCCAACGACTTCTGTAGAGATGTAAGTCGCTGAGCTGCGGGATGCGAACGGCGGAAGTGAGCACACAGCGACCGTGCCCTCTGCAGAAGGCCATCTAGTCTGGGATAGTGGGCTAAAAATTGCTGGACAACCAGGTTCAACACGTGAGCCATACAAGGCACGTGTGTGACATTGCCCCGGCGAAGGGCCGCACCCAGGTTTGCAGCATTGTCGCACACGGCCTTCCCTGGTTTCAGGTCCAGTGGAGACAACCATTCATGAAATTGGTTCTCCAGAGCTGACCACAACTCCTCAGCTGTGTGACTCACATTTCCCAGACATTTCAATGTAAAAACCGCCTGATGACGTTGAGCCCTACTGCCAGCATAGTAAGGAGGTGTGCAGGATCCCTTCTGCGCAGTTAGAAAGCTTGTGGCATGACCAGACAGGCTTTGGGTGCAGGTGGAAGACCGAGAGGAGGTTGAGGAGGCAGAAGCAGTGGAGGAAATATGACATAAAGAGGATTGACGCACAACTCGTGGGGACGGCAAGACTTGGACAGCAGCCCCTTGTCCTGCTGTCACCATAGTTACCCAGTGCCCAGTCAGCGACATGTAACGCCCCTGTCCATGCCTACTCGTCCAAGTGTCTGTGGTGAAATGCACCCTGTCACACACAGAGTTTCTCAAAGAAGCGGTGATGTTGTGTGCGACATGCTGGTGGAGCGCAGGCACACCTTTCTTTGAGAAGTAGTGCCGACTGGGCATCTGGTACTGGGGCACTGCGACGGACATAAGGTCTCGAAAATCCTCTGTGTCCACCAGGCGGAAAGGCAGCATTTCTGTAGCCAAGAGCTTGCAGATGGTGAAATTCAACCTCTTAGCTTTCTCATGGCTAGGAGGAAATGGTCTTTTACTTGTCCACATCTGAGGGACCGAGGGCTGGCTATTGTGCTTAGACGGGGTTGATAAGGGTGTCCCCGGCAAACTGCCGGTCTGTGAGGAAGATGCAGGCGGACATGTTAGGTTGCCTTGATCCAAAGGTGGTGCTATCGATGTCGGACAGCGCTCAAGACCAGCTGGTGTTACCACCTCCAAAGAAAATGATGACCTGCCAATCACGCTGGCTGTTGCGGGTAAAGAGGTGGCAGGTCTGCGCCCCAAAACAGGTGTGACTGCTGTCTCCCCAGTCACAGAGGATGAAGAGGCCGCGGATGCACAAGATATGGCAGACGGTGGTTGGCCCGGCCGGCTAGACCGCATTGTAGCACACTGAGCTTCCCACTGCAACTTATGCTTCATGTCCATGTGCCGGTTCATGCATGAAGTACTCAAACTATGTATTTTTTGGCCTCTACTTAGCTTTTGCTGACAAATGTTACAGATAACACGAGTTGGGTCATCTTTATCGATCTGAAAAAATGCCCAGGCTATGCAAGGCTTAGCACCCATGCGACCTGAAGAGCCACCACGACTTGTGGTGAGAGGCAGAGTTGTGTTTGAGGATGCAGTTGTTGACGTGCTTCCAGTACTACGTCTCTGTCCAGGAAGGCGCAACCTGACCTCGTCGTCACTAGCATCTTCCTCCACCTCCTCTGCTGACCTCATCTCTTGGCTGACTGTGGGTTGACAGTAAGTGGGATCTCCGACCTCATCATCATCACCCTGTGCGTTATCACACCCGTCGTCCTCAGAGCCAACCTGTTCCTGCCCTGACAAAAAACTAAAGTTGTCGCTCCAATCAGGTATTTGAGTCTTATCATCGTCTTCTTCATTGTCTCCACCAACAGGAGTTACAGTTTGGGAATGAGGGTCTACATTATGGTCAGAACCTTCTGCGTCTGGTCCTGGATCCGACTCATAAAGATTCTGGGCATCAGTGCAGATCATTTCCTCGTCTGGATTCACAGAAGCGCTGGAGTCGACCTCTGATTCCCAGGCTATAGTATGAGTAAACAGCTCTGCAGACTCAACCATCTGTTCTACCTCATACTCAGACGGGCAGCTGGAGATTTGGGAGCTGTGAGGAAGCAAGTGCGATTTGGGTGACACCTTTGAGGACTGGAGTATTTGTGATGTTGAAGTTGATGTGGAGGAGAGCCCACTTAAAGGAGCACTTGATATCCGTTGAAGCACCTGCTGTTTTTGTGCCTCATCTGGAATTTGTAGCGATTGGCGTGGCCGTAAGAAAGGGATCTTATCACATTGTCCGCTAAAAGAAGTAGACATTTTAGTTTGGCTGGAAGATGGTCTTTCTTCTGCACCTACCCCACGGACACAACCTTTTTTCCCCTTCCCAACACGCCTATTCCCCTTTCCACCAGCAGCAGGCCTTTTTCCACTCGTTTTGGTGGTTAACTAATTCACAACTCTGGAGTTGTTTGCACAAAAAAACAATGGATGGTAACCGAGCAGAGCTGAGTGGCCAGACTGTGGTACTAGGCCAAAACTATTGGCTGGGTTAGATGCAGAAAAAAATTATTTTTAATTTGCAACCTGATGGAGGTCAGTATAGATGGACTAATAGACCAAGTCCCACACACCGCTAGAAGCCCAAATATTTTTTCAGAGCTAGATGCAGAAATTTTTTTTATTCAATTTGCAACCTGATGGAGGTCAGTATAGATGGACTAATAGACCAAGTCCCACACACTGCTAGAAGCCCAAATATTTTTTCAGAGCTAGATGCAGAAAAAAATTATTTTTAATTTGCAACCTGATGGAGGTCAGTATAGATGGACTAATAGACCAAGTCCCACACACCGCTAGAAGCCCAAATATTTTTTCAGAGCTAGATGCAGAAAAAAATTATTTTGAATTTGCAACCTGATGGAGGTCAGTATAGATGGACTAATAGACCAAGTCCCACACACCGCTAGAAGCCCAAATATTTTTTCAGAGCTAGATGCAGAAAAAAATTATATTCAATTTGCAACCTGCTGGAGGTCAGTATAGAAGGACTAATAGAACAAGTCCCACACACTGCTAGAAGCCCAAATATTTTTTCAGAGCTAAATGAAGAAAAAAATTATTTTTAATTTGCAACCTGATGGAGGTCAGTATAGATGGACTAATAGACGAAGTCCCACACACTGCTAGAAGCCCAAATATTTTTTCAGAGCTAGATGCAGAAAAAAATTATTTTTAATTTGCAACCTGATGGAGGTCAGTATAGATGGACTAATAGACCAAGTCCCACACACTGCTAGAAGCCCAAATATTTTTTCAGAGCTAGATGCAGAAAAAAATTATTTTTAATTTGCAACCTGATGGAGGTCAGTATAGATGGACTAATAGACCAAGTCCCACACACCGCTAGAAGCCCAAATGTTTTTTCAGAGCTAGATGCAGAAAAAAATTATATTCAGTTTGCAACCTGCTGGAGGTCAGTATAGAAGGACTAATAGAACAAGTCCCACACACTGCTAGAAGCCCAAATATTTTTTCAGAGCTAAATGAAGAAAAAAATTATTTTTAATTTGCAACCTGATGGAGGTCAGTATAGATGGACTAATAGACCAAGTCCCACACACTGCTAGAAGCCCAAATATTTTTTCAGAGCTAGATGCAGAAAAAAATTATTTTTAATTTGCAACCTGATGGAGGTCAGTATAGATGGACTAATAGACCAAGTCCCACACACCGCTAGAAGCCCAAATATTTTTTCAGAGCTAGATGCAGAAAATTTTTTTATTCAATTTGCAACCTGATGGAGGTCAGTATAGATGGACTAATAGACCAAGTCCCACACACTGCTAGAAGCCCAAATATTTTTTCAGAGCTAGATGCAGAAAAAAATTATTTTTAATTTGCAACCTGATGGAGGTCAGTATAGATGGACTAATAGACCAAGTCCCACACACTGCTAGAAGCCCAAATATTTTTTCAGAGCTAGATGCAGAAAAAAATTATTTTTAATTTGCAACCTGATGGAGGTCAGTATAGATGGACTAATAGAACAAGTCCCACACGCTGCTAGAAGCCCAAATATTTTTTCAGAGATAAATGAAGAAAAAAATTATTTTTAATTTGCAACCTGATGGTGGTCAGTATATATGGACTAATAGACCAAGTCCCACACACTGCTAGAAGCCCAAATATTTTTTCAGAGCTAGATGCAGAAAAAAATTATTTTTAATTTGCAACCTGATGGAGGTCAGTATAGATGGACTAATAGACCAAGTCCCACACACCGCTAGAAGCCCAAATATTTTTTCAGAGCTAGATGCAGAAAAAAATTATATTCAATTTGCAACCTGCTGGAGGTCAGTATAGAAGGACTAATAGAACAAGTCCCACACACTGCTAGAAGCCCCAATATTTTTTCAGAGCTAAATGAAGAAAAAAATTATTTTTAATTTGCAACCTGATGGAGGTCAGTATAGATGGACTAATAGACCAAGTCCCACACACTGCTAGAAGCCCAAATATTTTTTCAGAGCTAGATGCAGGAAAAAATTATATTCAGTTTGCTACCTGATGGAGGTCAGTATAGATGGACTAATAGAATGATGCTATGCCCAAAAGATTTTACTTCACTAGGTGCAGTAAAAAAATTGGTATTCTATACACAGGTGGTATATCTTGCAACACAGATAGGCTACTCCACTGACTAACACACTCTGCAATAGGCCAAAAAGGATTAGCTTTGCTAGATTCAGCCAAATGCTGTGAAAAAAACTTGCACAGCACTGGCACAGACCTGCCTGGCAAAAACTGATAGGAACTGATGTAACCTAGTCCTGAAAAGGACTCCAATTACAATTAGTCTTTACTCCCACAATCTATCTATTTAAGAGCACAGACCTGCCTGATAAAAGTCGTAGGAAATGCTGTAACCTAGTCCTTAAAAGGACTGCAATCACAACTATTCCCTACTCCCAAGCTATCTGTATATTTGTGCGAAAATTGGCTTGAAATTAACAAGGTATAGCGCACACAGCAACAGCGGTGCCGTCTAACACGCAGCTGCAGCAGTGAGAAAATGGTGGCGACGGGGAAAATGGCTTGGTCTTATAGGGCAAGGACATGTGACATACACTGCCAATCACACATGCCCTTGCTTGTGTGAAAAAAAGCACTTCGCTCCGTGTGTGCGCTGCTGATAGGCTGACAGATTGCACCTCCCCACTGCAAATGCGGGAAAGAGAAAAAAAAATGGAGATCTTCATTGTTCCTGCAGAGATCCATCCCCTGCCCCTCCCCCCGCCCCGCTGTACACTCAAACTGCGTATTAACATTAATTTTCATCATTACTGAGAAAAAATCCAGTTATGATTTTGGTGCACGAACAGTTATCGAACATAACCTCGAACAGCCGAATTTTTCTCAAATTGTTCGTGTTCGCCGACCGGCTCGAACACCGCCCAAAACAGCTCGAATTTGAGATTGGTGAACAGTTCGAGTAGAACAACGCTCATCTCTACTGCTGATACTCCTGCATGCGTGCATCCCTTTCTATGGCAGGAATAATTTCTGCAAATTTACTTTTGTACCGGGGATCTAACAGTGTGGCAACCCAGTAGTCAGGATTATTTCTAATTCTCACAATTCGAGGGTCATGTTGCAGGTAGTGCAGCAAGAAGGCACTCATGTGTGTTGCGCATCCAGGAGCACCAAGTCCCTGTTGTGTTGGTGGCAAGGTAACAATCATGCTTCCTTCCTCTGTCCTCTCCCCCCAACCTCGCACAACAGAAATGTGATCAAGGTCTCCCTCATCTGATGAGTCTTCCATCAGTTCGTCCTCCACTTCTTCCTGGGCTCCTGCACCTTACTCACTAGTTTGGCTGCTACCATGCGCCCTGGTAAAATCATCTCCCCCACCCTCACATGCCTGCCGCCTTGGTGCTGCCGACCGTCTGGACCTTGCAGATGTTAGCCCTTCCGCATACAACTCCTCCTCCTCTACTTCCTCCACCTCCTCTTGTGCCACCACCTGACTCCGAATTCTGTTTAACATGTGCTCCAGCATGTAAATCACCGGAATAGTCATGCTGATAATGGCATCGTCAGCACTAAACATCTTCGTCGCCATTTCAAAACTGTGCAGAAGGGTGCATAGGTCCCTGATCTGAGACCACTCCTCCAGCGTGATTTGCCCCACCTCTGGATCTCGTTGGCCCAGGCTATACGTCAGAACGTATTGCACCAGGGCTTGTCGGTGCTGCCACAGTCGCTGCAACATGTGCAGAGTTGAATTCCACTGGGTAGGCACATCGCATTTTAGCCGGTGAAGTGGCAGGCCCAACGACTTCTGTAGAGATGTAAGTCGCTGAGCTGCGGGATGCGAACGGCGGAAGTGAGCACACAGCGACCGTGCCCTCTGCAGAAGGCCATCTAGTCTGGGATAGTGGGCTAAAAATTGCTGGACAACCAGGTTCAACACGTGAGCCATACAAGGCACGTGTGTGACATTGCCCCGGCGAAGGACCGCACCCAGGTTTGCAGCATTGTCGCACACGGCCTTCCCTGGTTTCAGGTCCAGTGGAGACAACCATTCATGAAATTGGTTCTCCAGAGCTGACCACAACTCCTCAGCTGTGTGACTCACATTTCCCAGACATTTCAATGTAAAAACCGCCTGATGACGTTGAGCCCTACTGCCAGCATAGTAAGGAGGTGTGCAGGATCCCTTCTGTGCAGTTAGAAAGCTTGTGGCATGACCAGACAGGCTTTGGGTGCAGGTGGAAGACCGAGAGGAGGTTGAGGAGGCAGAAGCAGTGGAGGAACTTTGATATAAAGAGGATTGACGCACAACTCGTGGGGACGGCAAGACTTGGACAGCAGCCCCTTGTCCTGCTGTCACCATAGTTACCCAGTGCCCAGTCAGCGACATGTAACGCCCCTGTCCATGCCTACTCGTCCAAGTGTCTGTGGTGAAATGCACCCTGTCACACACAGAGTTTCTCAAAGAAGCGGTGATGTTGTGTGCGACATGCTGGTAGAGCGCAGGCACACCTTTCTTTGAGAAGTAGTGCCGACTGGGCATCTGGTACTGGGGCACTGCGACGGACATAAGGTCTCGAAAATCCTCTGTGTCCACCAGGCGGAAAGGCAGCATTTCTGTAGCCAAGAGCTTGCAGATGGTGAAATTCAACCTCTTAGCTTTCTCATGGCTAGGAGGAAATGGTCTTTTACTTGTCCACATCTGAGGGACCGAGGGCTGGCTATTGTGCTTAGACGGGGTTGATAAGGGTGTCCCCGGCAAACTGCCGGTCTGTGAGGAAGATGCAGGCGGACATGTTAGGTTGCCTTGATCCAAAGGTGGTGCTATCAATGTCGGACAGCGCTCAACACCAGCTGGTGTTACCACCTCCAAAGAAAATGATGACCTGCCAATCACGCTGGCTGTTGCGGGTAAAGAGGTGGCAGGTCTGCGCCCCAAAACAGGTGTGACTGCTGTCCCCCCAGTCACAGAGGATGAAGAGGCCGCGGATGCACAAGATATGGCAGACGGTGATTGGCCCGGCCGGCTAGGCCGCATTGTAGCACACTGAGCTTCCCACTGCAACTTATGCTTCATGTCCTTGTGCCGGTTCATGCATGAAGTACTCAAACTATGTATTTTTTGGCCTCTACTTAGCTTTTGCTGACAAATGTTACAGATAACACGAGTTGGGTCATCTTTATCGATCTGAAAAAATGCCCAGGCTATGCAAGGCTTAGCACCCAAGCGACCTGAAGAGCCACCACGACTTGTGGTGAGAGGCAGAGTTGTGTTTGAGGATGCAGTTGTTGACGTGCTTCCAGTACTACGTCTCTGTCCAGGAAGGCGCAACCTGACCTCGTCGTCACTAGCATCTTCCTCCACCTCCTCTGCTGACCTCATCTCTTGGCTGACTGTGGGTTGACAGTAAGTGGGATCTCCGACCTCATCATCATCACCCTGTGCGTTATCACACCCGTCGTCCTCAGAGCCAACCTGTTCCTGCCCTGACAAAAAACTAAAGTTGTCGCTCCAATCAGGTATTTGAGTCTTATCATCGTCTTCCTCATTGTCTCCACCAACAGGAGTTACAGTTTGGGAATGAGGGTCTACATTATGGTCAGAACCTTCTGCCTCTGGTCCTGGATCCGACTCATAAAGATTCTGGGCATCAGTGCAGATCATTTCCTCGTCTGGATTCACAGAAGCGCTGGAGTCGACCTCTGATTCCCAGGCTATAGTATGAGTAAACAGCTCTGCAGACTCAACCATCTGTTCTACCTCATACTCAGACAGGCAGCTGGAGATTTGGGAGCTGTGAGGAAGCAAGTGCGATTTGGGTGACACCTTTGAGGACTGGAGTATTTGTGATGTTGAAGTTGATGTGGAGGAGAGCCCACTTAAAGGAGCACTTGATATCCGTTGAAGCACCTGCTGTTTTTGTGCCTCATCTGGAATTTGTAGCGATTGGCGTGGCCGTAAGAAAGGGATCTTATCACATTGTCCGCTAAAAGAAGTAGACATTTTAGTTTGGCTGGAAGATGGTCTTTCTTCTGCAGATGTTACTGTTGCTTTAACACCTACCCCACGGACACAACCTTTTTTCCCCTTCCCAACACGCCTATTCCCCTTTCCACCAGCAGCAGGCCTTTTTCCACTCATTTTGGTGGTTAACTAATTCACAACTCTGGAGTTGTTTGCACAAAAAAACAATGGATGGTAACCGAGCAGAGCTGAGTGGCCAAACTGTGGTATTAGTCCAAAACTATTGGCTGGGTTAGATGCAGAAAAAAATTATTTTGAATTTGCAACCTGATGGAGGTCAGTATAGATGGACTAATACAAATAGTCCCACACACTGCTAGAAGCCCAAATATTTTTTCAGAGGTACTGTAGATGCAGATAAAAATTATTTTTAATTTGCAACCTGATGGAGGTCAGTATAGATGGACTAATAGACCAAGTCCCTCACACTGCTAGAAGCCCAAATATTTTTTCAGAGCTAGATGCAGAAAAAAAATATTTTTAATTTGCAACCTGATGGAGGTCAGTATAGATGGACTAATAGACCAAGTCCCACACACCGCTAGAAGCCCAACTATTTTTTCAGAGCTAGATGCAGAAAAAAATTATATTCAATTTGCAACCTGCTGGCGGTCAGTATAGAAGGACTAATAGAACAAGTCCCACACACTGCTAGAAGCCCAAATATTTTTTCAGAGCTAAATGAAGAAAAAAATTATTTTTAATTTGCAACCTGATGGAGGTCAGTATAGATGGACTAATAGACCAAGTCCCACACACTGCTAGAAGCCCAAATATTTTTTCAGAGCTAGATGCAGAAAAAAATTATTTTTAATTTGCAACCTGATGGAGGTCAGTATAGATGGACTAATAGACCAAGTCCCACACACCGCTAGAAGTCCAAATATTTTTTCAGAGCTAGATGCAGAAAAAAATTATTTTTAATTTGCAACCTGATGGAGGTCAGTATAGATGGACTAATAGACCAAGTCCCACACACTGCTAGAAGCCCAAATATTTTTTCAGAGCTAGATGCAGAAAAAAATTATTTTTAATTTGCAACCTGATGGAGGTCAGTATAGATGGACTAATAGACCAAGTCCCACACACCGCTAGAAGCCCAAATATTTTTTCAGAGCTAGATGCAGAAAAAAATTATTTTTAATTTGCAACCTGATGGAGGTCAGTATAGATGGACTAATAGACCAAGTCCCACACACTGCTAGAAGCCCAAATATTTTTTCAGAGCTAGATGCAGAAAAAAATTATTTTTAATTTTCAACCTGATGGAGGTCAGTATAGATGGACTAATAGACCAAGTCCCACACACCGCTAGAAGCCCAAATATTTTTTCAGAGCTAGATGCAGAAAAAAATTATTTTTAATTTGCAACCTGATGGAGGTCAGTATAGATGGACTAATAGACCAAGTCCCACACACTGCTAGAAGCCCAAATATTTTTTCAGAGCTAGATGCAGAAAAAAATTATTTTTAATTTGCAACCTGATGGAGGTCAGTATAGATGGACTAATAGACCAAGTCCCACACACTGCTAGAAGCCCAAATATTTTTTCAGAGCTAGATGCAGAAAAAAATTATTTTTAATTTGCAACCTGATGGAGGTCAGTATAGATGGACTAATAGACCAAGTCCCACACACCGCTAGAAGCCCAACTATTTTTTCACAGCTAGATGCAGAAAAAAATTATATTCAATTTGCAACCTGCTGGAGGTCAGTATAGAAGGACTAATAGAACAAGTCCCACACACTGCTAGAAGCCCAAATATTTTTTCAGAGCTAAATGAAGAAAAAAATTATTTTTAATTTGCAACCTGATGGAGGTCAGTATAGATGGACTAATAGACCAAGTCCCACACACTGCTAGAAGCCCAAATATTTTTTCAGAGCTAGATGCAGAAAAAAATTATATTCAGTTTGCAACCTGATGGAGGTCAGTATAGATGGACTATTAGAATGATGCTATTCCCAAAAGATTTTACTTGACTAGGTGCAGTAAAAAAATTGGTATTCTATACACAGGTGTTATATCTTGCAACACAGATAGGCTACTCCACTGACTAACACACTCTGCAATAGGCCAAAAAGGATTAGCTTTGCTAGATTCAGCCAAATGCTGTGAAAAAAACTTGCACAGCACTGGCACAGACCTGCCTGGCAAAAACTGATAGGAACTCATGTAACCTAGTCCTGAAAAGGACTCCAATTACAATTAGTCTTTACTCCCACAACCTATCTATTTAAGAGCACAGACCTCCCTGATAAAAGTCGCAGGAAATGCTGTAACCTAGTCCTTAAAAGGACTGCAATCACAACTATTCCCTACTCCCAAGCTATCTGTATATTTGTGCGAAAATTGGCTTGAAATTAACAAGGTATAGCGCACACAGCAACAGCGGTGCCGTCTAACACGCAGCTGCAGCAGTGAGAAAATGGTGGCGACGGGGAAAATGGCTTGGTCTTATAGGGCACTTATAGGGCAAGGACATGTGACATACACTGCCAATGACACATGCCCTTGCTTGTGTGAAAAAAAGCACTTCGCTCCGTGTGTGCGCTGCTGATAGGCTGACAGATTGCACCTCCCCACTGCAAATGCGGGAAAGAGAAAAAAAAATGGAGATCTTCATTGTTCCTGCAGAGATCCATCCCCTGCCCCTCCCCCCACCCCGCTGTACACTCAAACTGCGTATTAACATTAATTTTCATCATTACTGAGAAAAAATCCAGTTATGATTTTGGTGCACGAACAGTTATCGAACATAACCTCGAACAGCCGAATTTTTCTCAAATTGTTCGTGTTCGCCGAACGGCTCGAACACCGCCCAAAACAGCTCGAATTTGAGATTGGCGAACAGTTCGAGTAGAACAACGCTCATCTCTATTCATGATAGCGCTAACTTTGCAGCTGCTATGGGGCTCTTGAGCTGGGGAGAAACGTGAGCCCTCAGAATCAAATCCTCTGGTGGGTCCAATGTTTTTCAATCGGAAACAGCTTCTCAGTGGGAGTTGTAATTCACCACAGCCATATTCTGTAGCTCGGTGAAAGGACTGGCATACAGGGAAACCGTATCTACTCCGGCTGTCATTTCTCCGTCACCAGGTTCCGCTTATAGTCACACACGACCATGCCTGGCTTCATGTTCAGCGGTGAGAGCCACAGATTAGGCTGCTGTGTTACAGCTTTCAACAACTCTGAAGCACTGGGCAGTTTGTCATCTAAGCATTAAGCACAGTCTGTTGCCGCTTGGCCAAGGCAGTGCTGCAGTGCTTTCAGCTTGTGACTGATGTGGTCATTTCTGAGATGGAGGAGGAGGTGCAGGAGCTGAAAAATGCGATTAAATTGAGGTTACATTGGTGACTCTGTTTTTTATACTAAAGAAAGATCCTACAGTTTTTTTTTTTACATTATTTTTTCAGACAAATGCATTCACCGAGAAATGTCATTTTAACATTTTACAATCTTATCTGGCAATGTGGTGTGTGATACATCATCAGACACATCTTGTTTCATTTATGATGGAGGGACTCTGAAAGTCACAAAGCCTATTTTTATAGGGCCATCAGGCGGCCCTTACTATTCTTAAAAGGCCAGCAGTCGGCCCTCTCTATTGTTAGAGAGCCATCAACCGGCTATGCTTTGTTGTTCCCATTATTAACGAGTGGGTCTCCTATACTGTTATTGTGTATGCAGCGACAGCAAGGGCCGCCAAAAATTCAGACGCAACCCAATACCCCTTTGGAGAGACATAGAGGAGGGTCTCAGTAAAAAAAATGTTACCATTATAAAGGAGCGGGTCTCCTATAGTTGTAATGCCCGTGCTGTGACTGCAAGGGCTGCCAAAATTTTAGAAGAACCCCACTAACAATTTAAAGACACATAGAGCAGGGCCACAGTAATGACATGATTCCATTACAAAGGAGCGGGTGTGCTATAAAGTTATAGGGTATGCAGTGAGTCCAACGGCTGACAAAATTTAGGAAAAAAAACAACTAAGAATTTAAAGACACAGAGAGAAGGGCCACAGTAACGAGTACGACATGTTCCCATTAGAAATGAGAGGGTCTGCTATACAGTTATAGGGTATGCAGTGAGTCCAACGGCTGACAAAATTTAGGAAAAACCCCACTAAGAATTTAAAGACACATAGAGCAGGGCCACAGTAATGAGTATGACATGTTCCCATTAGAAAGGAGAGTGTCTGCTTTACAGTTATAGGGTTTGCAGTGAGTCCAATGGCTGACAAAATTTAGGAAAAACCCCACTAAAAATTTAAAGACACATAGAGCAGGGCCACAGTAACGAGTATGAAATGTTCACATTAGAAAGGAGAGGGTCTGCTATACAGTTATAGTGAATGCAGTGAGTCCAACGGCTGCCAAAATTTAGGAAAAACCCCACTAGCAATTTAAAGACACATAGAGCAGGGCCACAGTAACGACAAATGCCCATTAAAAAGGAGAGGGTCTCCCATAGTATTGGCCTATGCAGTGAATGCAAGGGCAGCCAAAAATTAGTAGGCACTCCATTGCCCCTTGGAAGAGACGTAGAGGGCCTCATGAAAAAATTTTCCCATTATTTGGAAGTGGGTCTCCCATAATGTTGGCCTATGCAGTGAATGCAAGAGCTGAAAAATGGGAAGCACTCCAATGCCCCTTGGAAAAGACGTGGAGGAGGGCCTCATAAAAAATGTTCCCATTAGAAAGGAGCGGGTCTCCTATACTTGTAATGTCCATACACTAAGTGTATGAGCCGAGAAACATTTACCCCTGGGGGGTATACATGAACATGCTGTTTAATTTTTTTTTTTACGGGCATCATAAACACCATTTAAAAAAATTGTGTGGGTGTTGCATCACAGACCACGGTCACCCTGGTGATATGGTGATGGAGGATGACGATGAGGAGAAGGAGGAGGACAAAAGCAAATAGCCAAAATCAGGAAGCGTATACCCATGTGTGCATGTGAAAATGTGCATGTGAATACACCTCCCAAAAAAGATACTGGATTTGAGTTTATGTTACCCTGCTATCATTCAGTGGAGTTGACAGGCAGATGTACTTATCAGTTATAATTCCACCAGTGGCACTAAAAACCCGCTCTGATAAAACGCTAGCGTCAGGGCAGGCCAGGACCTCCAAGGCGTAGAGAGCCAGTTCATTGCACATATCCACCTTGGATACCCAATAATTATAAGGCACAGAGGAATCACGGAGGATGTTGGTACGGTCGGCAAGGTACTCCCTCATCATCTTCCCAAACTTAGCACTCCTTGTGAGAGTACCCTGTGCCTCAGGGCCTGTTTGATGGGAGGGGCTGAGAAAATTCTCCCAGAACTTTGACAGTGTTCCCCCGCCTCTGCTGGATTAGAGTTGTGTCTCTCTCACCGGTAGTCCTTGGTTGTCCTCCTGAAGAGGAGGAGGAGACTGAGGAGGATGAGGTGCAGGAGCTGTAGGCTGTGGGGACAACCGTGATTGACCTAGGGCCTGCGATCCTTGGCGTTGGGAGGACGTGTTCCTCTCCAAGTTCCAACTGGGTCCCGGCTTCCACTATGTTAACCCAGTGTGCCGTCAATGATATGTACCGTCTCTGCCCACAAGCACTTGTCCACTTGTCCGTGGTTAGGTGGACTTTCCCAGTAACTGCATTGTTGAGGGCACGGCTAATGTTTTGGGACACGTTCTTGTGTCATGCAGGGACAGCACACTGCTGGTGGTGATCAGGCTGGTCGTTTTGCCACCTCTGCTGATGCTGGCCTGGCAGGTGGTGCAAATGGCCTTTTTGGGGTTATCAGCAGAGTCTTTAAAAAACAGCCAGACTTGGGAAGAGCTAACAGTTGTACTGGCAACTTCGTTCGTGTTGGTGTTACGGGGAATGGTTGACTGCCTTCTGTCTGTGGTCAAAACTAGAGATGAGCGTTGTTCTACTCGAACTGTTCGCCAATCTCAAATTCGAGCTGTTTTGGGCGGTGTTCGAGCCGTTCGGCGAACACGAACAATTTGAGAAAAATTCGGCTGTTCGAGGTTATGTTCGATAACTGTTCGTGCACCAAAATCATAACTGGATTTTTTCTCAGTAATGATGAAAATTAATGTTAATACGCAGTTTGAGTGTACAGCGGGGTGGGGGGAGGGGCAGGGGATGGATCTCTGCAGGAACAATGAAGATCTCCATTTTTTTTTCTCTTTCCCGCATTTACAGTGGGGAGGTGCAATCTGTCAGCCTATCAGCAGCACACACACGGAGCGAAGTGCTTTTTTTCACACAAGCAAGGGCATGTGTCATTGGCAGTGTATGTCACATGTCCTTGCCCTATAAGACCAAGCCATTTTCCCCGTCGCCACCATTTTCTCACTGCTGCAGCTGCGTGTTAGACGGCACCGCTGTTGCTGTGTGCGCTATACCTTGTTAATTTCAAGCGAATTTTCGCACAAATATACATATAGCTTGGGAGTAGGGAATAGTTGTGATTGCAGTCCTTTTAAGGACTAGGTTACAGCATTTCCTATGACTTTTATCAGGCAGGTCTGTGCTCTTAAATAGATAGGTTGTGGGAGTAAAGACTAATTGTAATTGGAGTCCTTTTCAGGACTAGGTTACATCAGTTCCTATCAGTTTTTGCCAGGCAGATCTGTGCCAGTGCTGTGCAAGTTTTTTTCACAGCATTTGGCTGAATCTAGCAAAGCTAATCCTTTTTGACCTATTGCAGAGTGTGTTAGTCAGTGGAGTAGCCTATCTGTGTTGCAAGATATACCACCTGTGTATAGAATACCAATTTTTTTACTGCACCTAGTGAAGTAAAATCTTTTGGGCATAGCATTATTCTATTAGTCCATCTATACTGACCTCCATCAGGTTGCAAACTGAATCTAATTTTTTTCTGCATCTAGCTCTGAAAAAATATTGGGCTTCTAGCTGTGTGTGGGTCTTGTTCTATTAATCCATCTATACTGACCTCCATCAGGTTGCAAACTGAATATAATTTTTTTCTGCATCTAGCTCTGAAAAAATATTGGGCTTCTAGCTGTGTGTGGGTCTTGTTCTATTAATCCATCTATACTGACCTCCATCAGGTTGCAAACTGAATCTAATTTTTTTCTGCATCTAGCTCTGAAAAAATATTGGGCTTCTAGCTGTGTGTGGGTCTTGTTCTATTAATCCATCTATACTGACCTCCATCAGGTTGCAAACTGAATATAATTTTTTTCTGCATCTAGCTCTGAAAAAATATTGGGCTTCTAGCTGTGTGTGGGTCTTGTTCTATTAATCCATCTATACTGACCTCCATCAGGTTGCAAACTGAATATAATTTTTTTCTGCATCTAGCTCTGAAAAAATATTGGGCTTCTAGCTGTGTGTGGGTCTTGTTCTATTAATCCATCTATACTGACCTCCATCAGGTTGAAACTAAATATAATTTTTTTCTGCATCTAGCTCTGAAAAAATATTTGGCCTTCTAGCAGTGTGTGGGACTTGTTCTATTAGTCCACCTATACTGACCTCCATCAGGTTGCAAACTGAATATATTTTTTTCTGCATCTACCTCTGAAAAAATATTGGGCTTCTAGCTGTGTGTGGGACTTGTTGTATTAGTCCATCTATACTGACCTCCATTAGGTTGCAAACTGAATATATTTTTTTCTGCATCTACCTCTGAAAAAATATTGGGCTTCTATCTGTGTGTGGGTCTTGTTCTATTAATCCATCTATACTGACCTCCATCAGGTTGCAAACTGAATATAATTTTTTTCTGCATCTAGCTCTGAAAAAATATTGGGCTTCAAGCTGTGTGTGGGTCTTGTTCTATTAATCCATCTATACTGACCTCCATCAGGTTGCAAACTGAATATAATTTTTTTCTGCATCTAGCTCTGAAAAAATATTGGGCTTCTAGCTGTGTGTGGGTCTTGTTCTATTAATCCATCTATACTGACCTCCATCAGGTTGCAAACTGAATATATTTTTTTCTGCATCTACCTCTGAAAAAATATTGGGCTTCTAGCTGTGTGTGGGACTTGTTGTATTAGTCCATCTATACTGACCTCCATCAGGTTGCAAATTGAATATAATTTTTTTCTGCATCTAACCCAGCCAATAGTTTTGGCCTAATACCACAGTTTGGCCACTCAGCTCTGCTCGGTTACCATCCATTGTTTTTTTGTGCAAACAACTCCAGAGTTGTGAATTAGTTAACCACCAAAATGAGTGGAAAAAGGCCTGCTGCTGGTGGAAAGGGGAATAGGCGTGTTGAGAAGGGGAAAAAAGGTTGTGTCCGTGGGGTAGGTGTTAAAGCAACAGTAAAATCTGCAGAAGAAAGACCATCTTCCAGCCAAACTAAAATGTCTACTTCTTTTAGCGGACAATGTGATAAGATCCCTTTCTTACGGCCACGCCAATCGCTACAAATTCCAGATGAGGCACAAAAACAGCAGGTGCTTCAACGGATATCAAGTGCTCCTTTAAGTGGGCTCTCCTCCACATCAACTTCAACATCACAAATACTCCAGTCCTCAAAGGTGTCACCCAAATCGCACTTGCTTCCTCACAGCTCCCAAATCTCCAGCTGCCCGTCTGAGTATGAGGTAGAACAGATGGTTGAGTCTGCAGAGCTGTTTACTCATACTATAGCCTGGGAATCAGAGGTCGACTCCAGCGCTTCTGTGAATCCAGACGAGGAAATGATCTGCACTGATGCCCAGAATCTTTATGAGTCGGATCCAGGACCAGACGCAGAAGGTTCTGACCATAATGTAGACCCTCATTCCCAAACTGTAACTCCTGTTGGTGGAGACAATGAGGAAGACGATGATAAGACTCAAATACCTGATTGGAGCGACAACTTTAGTTTTTTGTCAGGGCAGGAACAGGTTGGCTCTGAGGACGACGGGTGTGATAACACACAGGGTGATGATGATGAGGTTGGAGATCCCACTTACTGTCAACCCACAGTCAGCCAAGAGATGAGGTCAGCAGAGGAGGTGGAGGAAGATGCTAGTGACGACGAGGTCAGGTTGCGCCTTCCTGGACAGAGACGTAGTACTGGAAGCACGTCAACAACTGCATCCTCAAACACAACTCTGCCTCTCACCACAAGTCGTGGTGGCTCTTCAGGTCGCATGGGTGCTAAGCCTTGCATAGCCTGGGCATTTTTTCAGATCGATAAAGATGACCCAACTCGTGTTATCTGTAACATTTGTCAGCAAAAGCTAAGTAGAGGCCAAATAATACATAGTTTGAGTACTTCATGCATGAACCGGCACATGGACATGAAGCATAAGTTGCAGTGGGAAGCTCAGTGTGCTACAATGCGGCCTAGCCGGCCGGGCCAACCACCGTCTGCCATATCTTGTGCATCCGCGGCCTCTTCATCCTCTGTGACTGGGGGGACAGCAGTCACACCTGTTTTGGGGCGCAGACCTGCCACCTCTTTACCCGCAACAGCCAGCGTGATTGGCAGGTCATCATTTTCTTTGGAGGTGGGAACACCAGCTGGTGTTGAGCGCTGTCCGACATCGATAGCACCACCTTTGGATCAAGGCAACCTAACATGTTCGCCTGCATCTTCCTCACAGACCGGCAGTTTGCCGGGGACAAACTTATCAACCCCGTCTAAGCACAATAGCCAGCCCTCGGTCCCTCAGATGTGGACAAGTAAAAGACCATTTCCTCCTAGCCATGAGAAAGCTAAGAGGTTGAATTTCACCATCTGCAAGCTCTTGGCTACAGAAATGCTGCCTTTCCGCCTGGTGGACACAGAGGATTTTCGAGACCTTATGTCCGTCGCAGTGCCCCAGTACCAGATGCACTACTTCTCAAAGAAAGGTGTGCCTGCGCTCCACCAGCATGTCGCACACAACATCACCGCTTCTTTGAGAAACTCTGTGTGTGACAGGGTGCATTTCACCACAGACACTTGGACGAGTAGGCATGGACAGGGGCGTTACATGTCGCTGACTGGGCACTGGGTAACTATGGTGACAGCAGGACAAGGGGCTGCTGTCCAAGTCTTGCCGTCCCCACGAGTTGTGCGTCAATCCTCTTTATGTCAAAGTTCCTCCACTGCTTCTGCCTCCTCAACCTCCTCTCGGTCTTCCACCTGCACCCAAAGCCTGTCTGGTCATGCCACAAGCTTTCTAACTGCGCAGAAGGGATCCTGCACACCTCCTTACTATGCTGGCAGTAGGGCTCAACGTCATCAGGCGGTTTTTACATTGAAATGTCTGGGAAATGTGAGTCACACAGCTGAGGAGTTGTGGTCAGCTCTGGAGAACCAATTTCATGAATGGTTGTCTCCACTGGACCTGAAACCAGGGAAGGCCGTGTGCGACAATGCTGCAAACCTGGGTGCGGCCCTTCGCCGGGGCAATGTCACACACGTGCCTTGTATGGCTCACGTGTTGAACCTGGTTGTCCAGCAATTTTTAGCCCACTATCCCAGACTAGATGGCCTTCTGCAGAGGGCACGGTCGCTGTGTGCTCACTTCCGCCATTCGCATCCCGCAGCTCAGCGACTTACATCTCTACAGAAGTCGTTGGGCCTGCCACTTCACCGGCTAAAATGCGATGTGCCTACCCGGTGGAATTCAACTCTGCACATGTTGCAGCGACTGTGGCAGCACCGACAAGCCCTGGTGCAATACGTTCTGACGTATAGCCTGGGCCAACGAGATTCAGAGGTGGGGCAAATCACGCTGGAGGAGTGGTCTCAGATCAGGGACCTATGCACCCTTCTGCACAGTTTTGAAATGGCGACGAAGATGTTTAGTGCTGACGATGCCATTATCAGCATGACTATTCCGGTGATTTACATGCCGGAGCACATGTTAAACAGAATTCGGAGTCAGGTGGTGGCACAAGAGGAGGTGGAGGAAGTAGAGGAGGAGTAGTTGTATGCGGAAGGGCTAACATCTGCAAGGTCCAGACGGTCGGCAGCACCAAGGCGGCAGGCATGTGAGGGTGGGGGAGATGGTTTTACCAGGGCGCATGGTTGCAGCCAAACTAGTGAGGAAGGTGCAGGAGCCCAGTAAGAAGTGGAGGACGAACTGATGGAAGACTCATCAGATGAGGGAGACCTTGATCACATTTCTGTTGTGCGAGGTTGGGGGGAGAGGACAGAGGAAGGAAGCATGATTGTTACCTCGCCACCAACACAACAGGGACTTGGTGCTCCTGGATGCGCAACACACATGAGTGCCTTCTTGCTGCACTACCTGCAACATGACCCTCGAATTGTGAGAATTAGAAATAATCCTGACTACTGGGTTGCCACACTGTTAGATCCCCGGTACAAAAGTAAATTTGCAGAAATTATTCCTGCCATAGAAAGGGATGCACGCATGCAGGAGTATCAGCAGAGACTGTTGCAGAATGTTACATGTGCTTTTCCACAAAATACCAGTGGAGCACGTAGTGAATCTCACAGTTCCAACTTGCCAACCGTGGGACCGTCAAGTGTTCAGCACTCAAACCATAACAGAACCACAGTATCTGCTGGTAACATCAATTTTGCGGAATCATTTCACCACTTTTTTAGCCCATCCTTTGCAAGGCCACAGGAGACAAGAAGTCTGACACATAGTCAACGCCTAGAGACGATGGTACAGGAGTATCTCCAAGTAAACATTGAAGCCACGACTGTGTCACTGGACCCTTGCTCTTTTTGGGCTTCCAATCTGGATAAATGGCCGGAGCTAGCCACTTACGCCTTGGAGATCTTGTCATGCCCCGCAGCCAGCGTTCTGTCTGAACGTGTGTTCAGCGCTGCTGGTGGTGTGCTGACAGATAAGCGCACGCGGCTCTCCACTGATAATGTAGACAGACTCACGTTCATAAAGATGAACAAATCATGGATCCGAAACGACTTTTCTACCCCTGTGTCATCCTGGGGAGAGTAAAAGCTTGATGATTGGTTAAAATCACCCTACCAACCGTTTTAAGCTTTCAAATTACTAATCATGTTTATCTGTATCTTGACTGGAAAATAATTTGGGCTTTGTAGCAGTGTGCAGCACTGATCCTATTAGGCCATCTATACTAAAGCTTCACCAGATTTAAAATTAAAAATAATTTTTAGCTGCATCTAGCCCGGAAAATAATTTTGGGGCTCCGAGATGCGCAAGACACATAAGTGCCTTCTTGCTGCACTACCTGCAGCATGACCCTCATATTGTCAGAATTCGAAGTAATCATGACTACTGGGTTGCCACACTCTTAGATCCCCCAAACTTTTCGATCAACCTTTTCATTTTAATAAAGACCAAAAAAATGGTCATTTTTGAAATTATAAGCATTAGCAGGTTGTTAGAAACTGAAATCAAACAGTTTTCAGCTCAAAACTTTATTCTAGGTGATGTTACATTTTCACATAGGACCCCTTGTTCGAAAGGAGCTTCTGAACTCTCTCGTCCATTGAATTTGTCAGGTTTTGGATGGTTTCTGCTTCAATTGTTTTGCATGAGGACAGAATACCCTCCCAGAGCTGTTGCTTAGATATGAACTGCCTCCCGCCATCATAGACACTCCTTTTAATGATGCTCCAAAGGTTCTGAATGGGGTAGAGGTCAGGGGAGCATGGGGGTCACACCATAAGTTTGTCCCCTTTTATGCCCATATCAGCCAGAGATGCAGATGTTTTATGTGCAGCATGAGATGGTGCATTATCATGCAGAAAAATGATCTTGCTGTGAAATACACGGTTCTTCTTCTTGAACCATGGCAGGAAGTGCTGTTTGAGAAAATCCACATACATTATGGAGTTCATCTTTAGCGCCTTCAGGGATCCTAAAGGGGCCGACAATCTCTCTCCCCATGATTCCAGCCCAAAACAATACTCCACCTCCTCCTTGTTGGCGCTGTAGCCGTGTTTGCGTGGGGTGTCCATCAACCAGCCATCCTCCACTCCATCCATCTGGACCATCGAGCGCTGCACGGCACTCATCCGTGAACAAAACTGTTTTGAAATCAGTCTTCATGTAATGTTTGGCCCACTGGAGCCGTTTCTGCTTGTGTGAAGTGGATAGAGGAGGTCGACAAGATGGCATATGCACAGCTGCAAACCTCTGAAGGACCCTGCATCTTGTTGTTCGGGGGACGTTGGAGGCACAAGCAGCTTCAAAAACTTGTCTGCTGCTATGACAAGGCTTTTTGGCCGCTGCTCTTTCAACCTGACGTAATTGCCTGTAGGAAAGAGTCCTCAATTTGCCCTTATCAGCACGCACACGTGTGTACTGTGAATCAGCTACATACTTCTTGATTGCTAAGACACTTCATCCTGATCATCGCACAATGTTGATTGTAGTCATGCCTTGACCTAAACACTCCACAATTTGTTGCTTCTCAGCAGCCGACACATCCTTTTTCTTTCCCATTTTGGCAGAAAATGTAGGCTGCTTAATAATGTGAGAGAGCCTTCTTAAGTAGTCTTGCCTTTCATTGGACACACCTGCCAAACTAATTAGCACAGGTGTCTGTAATTGCTTACAGTGATATAAAGAGCCCTGACACACATCACCATCAATGAGTTTAACTGACAAACAAACAAATTCTTCCCTTATCACTCCTAAACACTTTTTGCATAATAATTTGGAACGCAGTGTACATGTGCTTTTCCACAAAACACCAGCGGTTCACGTAGTGAATCTTACAGTTCTAACTTGCCAACCGTGGTCTGTATGGAGTTGTTCAATAAAGGGCCCAAAATTAAGATAACATAGATGGGAGAGGTCTCTATGAATAGGAATTCCTAAGTATTTGATACCCTGTGAGGGACAGGCAAAGGGAAAGTTGGACTGGATGGAATCCTATATGGATTTGGGGAGGGAGACATCGAGGGCCTCAGACTTCGCTGCATTGATTTTAAAATTTGACCATGTAACAAAGTGATCTATTTCAGCCATAACAGCAGGGATGGATATATGTGATTGAGTGATATATACTAGGACATCATCAGCAAATAGAGAGCACTTGTACTCGGTGCCTCCCACCTCAATCCACCTAATATTGGGGTTATGGCGAATTGATGAGAGCAGGTGCTCCGTCACTAGGATGTATAAGAGAGGGGACAGAGAACATCCCTGCCTTGTCCCATTGGTGATTGTGAAAGGTGATGAAAATGTTCTGACGCGCCCCCTGGGCCTTGGGACACCCGGAGCCGGACCCTTTTTGGTGGATGCTGGTGGTTGTAGTCTCCGTGGCGGCAACCCGGTTCCGTGGCTCAGGGCGGTCAAACCAGTGGCGGAACTATTTATGTGGTTTTGATGTTTAAATGTCCGACTACGCCACCCGTGGATTGCGGTCAGAGTGAACCGCCGCTCCAGGGCAGACCGCTGAGGCTGGTGTTGTGGGTGCAGCAGAGCGTAGCATAACTCCCCACGGGAGGAGTATAGCCTCAGGGCAGTGTATGCGGAGGATGGGGGTGATGGTGCAGGGCAGCAGCAGTAACGACACGGAGTCAGTGATGCAGTCCAGGGCCTTTACTCACAGTTCTTATTATCCAGACCACGTCTGCAGGTAACGGCTGCCCACGTCGTACTGTGCTCACCAGGTGAGGGGCTCAGACAACTCCCAGATAACTTTGGAGCACTTCACAGGACCCCCTTTGTGTGTCCTTTGTCTGGACTTTCTTACCAACACTTCTGTCCGGCTGCCTCGGGCCTCCTCTTGGTAAACTTGGCGCCAGTTTCCCTGACCCTATGTGGTGCCTTCCTAGCGGGTGTAGCGAGGGGCTGCGCCACATAAAATGTCAGAGCCTCCGGTTTCTAGCTGAGGGTCGTTTCCTGCCTCCACTAGTTTGGGGACCGGTCTCCCCCTTTGGCCTGACCCCTCCACGCAGGTGGATTCGGGCGTGCGGTGGCGACTCGCCCGTCCGCACCCCTGGGATCCCTTCATTCCTCGTTCCTGGAGCCTTCTCCGCTCCTCTTCCTTCCTTCTCCCTCTTCCAGGCCTGGGCCTCTGTTACTAGGCCCGCCTCCGGAGCAGAGCTCATGCAGAGCCCCTGCTCCCTGCCACTTCTGCTCAGACTTCTCTGCACTGAACTAAGATGGTGCCCACCTTTTATACTCCCTTCTCAATGCACCCAGCAACTGCTTCCTCCCTGCTCCTGCACTACAGGGTTCCCCTTCCTCAGTGTTCCCTCCCCCCACTCCAGCCAGGGACAGGGACTGTCGTGCCCATCTCAGCGGCATATTGGTCGCCCTGCCCCACGGCAATGTGGTGTAATGCATGCAGGTGTCGGGTCCTGATCCACACTCCATCCTTACCTGAGAGTGAGATATCACACCTCTGGGTGAGGTGCAATACGTCTGTAGCAACCGAGCCCTCAGGGTGCTACAATTCCATTTATCTTCAGCCTAGGTGATGTACTGCGATACAGGGCCGTGATTTTGGCTATAAAAGGGTCCCCTAGACCCCTACCCCAAGCTTTTTAAGAGAATCATATATGGCGTGCCAGGAGACTCTATGGAATGCTTTCTCAGCATCCAACGAGAGTATCTAATTACAAATTTTTAACTGCATCTAGCCCAGGAAATACTTTGTGCCTAGTAGCAGTGTCTGCTAGTCAGCGGATTATCCCGGCTGTTAAGCAAGCTACACTACCTGTAGTTTAGACACTTAATTTTTTCAAAGGAAATGATTCGGGACCATGGGATACTTAGTGAAGAGCATCAGGAGGCACCCCAAGGCATAGGGGCTGGGACTGGCAGTAGGATGCCTTGCGGTGGACAGCCGAGCTCGATCCTTATAAAAGCTTTTTAACTGCAGCAGCTTTAGTGGACGCTACTGGAGCTGGAATTACGTGGCTGCTGGCATGAGACTTGCCCTCCAATAGATCCTTGTAAATGGATTTAAAGTGTATTCATTCAAATTAGAGAGACAATTTAAATTAAAAAGCTTAGAGCTGCCTCCACCACAGGGGGGCTCGCTCGACCCACCAGCGGACAGGCACCAGTATTGGGAGAGGGGGGCTGGCCGTCAGGGTTCACCGCGGCTCTGGCACAAGCCCGGCGACACGGAGGTGGCACGGGCAGGAGCGGACTGGCCGTGTCGGCTTCTCACTTTTTGGATTTTAGAAGGGCATGACATGCCTATATCTGTGTCTCCCCCTCCTTTTACTCCTCCACCTCTTTTATTTTCGCATGACTATATGTACTTGTCACTTTTCCATGTGTTAGTTATGTCTTCTGAGCAGTTTGTCAGCTTTTGGACACCTTTGAAGGTGTTTTCTATGTGTTTCTATGTGTTTTTGTTTGCCTGCCATTGTTTTTAACGGTGTTCGAAGGTGTTCGACGAACAGTTCGACGAACAGTTCGGCGAACACACGGGTGTTCGACGAACCGAACCGAACTCGAACACTACGGGGGTGGCTCAACACTAGTCAAAACACTGCTTCTTCCTGCCTGTTGGGGTGCTCTGCCTCCCTCCCCCTGTGCGCTGCTCTCCTCAATCTGCATGTCCTCCTGGCAGGTTGGGTCAGTTACTATATCATCCACCACCTCATCTTCCACTTCCGCACTCTGGTCCTCCTCCTGACTTTCTGCCAATTGTGTCTCATCATCATCCACCTCTTGTGACACTTTCCCACCGTCGCCTTCATGTGACCGTGGCTGCTTCAAGTGGACTGGGCAAGAGGCCCGAATCTGTAAATGGAAAAGTGAGCAGCTCTTCGGAGTGTCCAAGTGTGGGATCAGTTGTCTCTGGGGACTCGGTATGGTGGGAAGCAGGAGGTTCAGGGTGAGGAATATGCGGTCCAGACTCACAGCTACTGAGACTTGACCATGTGGAAGACAATGTGGTGGTGGTGGCTAAGTGACTATAAGTGTTATGATCTGCAACATAAACTAGGGAAAGATGGGGAGAGCTGTCCCTACAAGACTAAGCTGAGTCCCTACGTTGTAGCGAGCAACCTGTTCCTTGTGAACAGACCCGCCTTCGTCCTCAGCTAGTCTGAACGGACACGTATAGAGAAAGGGAGGGGTCCTTAAAAGAACTAAGGACTGGGACAAAAATGGGACACCTCCTAACAGAAGTTGTTGCAGAGCAAAAGACAAACTGACAAAAGTACTAGAGGTCCCAGAGGACCAAGCAAACTAGAGATAGGCACAAAAGCACCTGGCTAGAGAGACAGTCAAAACAACACTGAAGTCCAGCAAAGCCAGAAGGGAGGAGCTGGAATATGTAGGAAGATGGTCACGTGACCGCAAAACACAAGATAGAAACAAAGACAAACAGGAGGGTTCTAACAGTAAGCATTATCTGCTATCCTACCAATAACCTTTTCACACTGCTCTGTGTTCAATAGTGGTGTTCTGCGGTCCCCTATTAATTGAGACAGGAGGGTCGAGTGAGAAGATGTGGGTGTTTGTTGTGGCACAATTTTAGCTTGCCCACGGCCTCAGCCTCTGCATGCACCATCACCATCACATCCAGTTCCTCGTCCCTTGCCACGTGCCTTGCTCATTTTAAATGGAGGACAATATCTTTCACGCTCACTACAAATGACTGAATTTGGAGCCAACTTATATATGATCCGTGTGAAGGACAAACCACAGTTTTAAATACCTGGCCTGTGGTTAACTATTTTAAACAGCAAACTGATGTCAATAACTTCACTGACACACTGAAATTTTTTTAATGGAGACCAGAAATGGCAGTATTTTCTGAAAACGTATATGTGATCTGTGTGATGGAGAAAACACAGTTTTAAATACCTGGCCTGCAGGTAACTATTTTGAACAGCAATCTGGTGTCAATAGCTTCACTGACACACTGAAAAATATTTTAATGGAGGCCAGAAATGGCAGTATTTTTTGAAAATGTATATGTGATCCGTGTGACGGAGAAAACACAGTTTTAAATACCTGGCCTGTAGGTGACTATTTTGAACAGCAAACTGGTGTCAATAGCTTCACTAACACACTGAAATTTTTTTTTAATGGAGGCCAGAAATGGCAATATTTTCAGCGCAATTATATGTGATCCATGTGATGGACAAATTACAATTTTAATTAGCTGGATTTTTAGCGCTGTTATATGGAAAGGACCTGGCTGTATTCTGCAGTGCCAACAAGCAAATGGCGCAGAATAACAGTGTTCTCTGGATTGCTTTTTAAGCAAATATTGAGGATTAAGATAAAAAAAAAATTATTCCTGACCCCTGAGACCTGGGCCTATTTCTAGAAATATCTAACATCAGCAGCAGACAAAACTAGAATGGAGCCTCTTGTGCTATATGCACTGCAGTCTGCTATATACCCTGCCTGCCTATATACACTGCCTGCCTGATATCTCTGCAGATGGATTAGTCACCAGAAGGACTGTTTGTTGATATGGATATGTGTCTCTAATATAGTTTTGTACACCTACTCTAACTAGAAACAAGCAAATCTCTCCCTAGCTCAGCAGCACCTCTCCCTACACTGTCTGATTCAGGAGTGACTGTGACGAGCATGGTGGCGCCAGGTCTGATATAGACCTGATGATGCTGTGCGGCATTACAGTGAGTAGCAGACAAACATGCAGGGAGGGAACCCGAGCTCCCTCCGAGCAACCTCGGAAATACTTGGCGAGCTCCTAGCATCTCGAGCAGTGAGATGTTCAGGCGAACACCGAGCAGTAGCGAGCATGCTCGCTCATCACTAATTGCTAGTATTTGTCCCTTTTGCACTGGTATTATTTGTATATTAGTTTTGTTCAGGAACAAAACAGTATTCAGTATTTGTTATTTTGTAACTTTATGGCTATTATTTAGAAGAATTACTTGGAAATTTGTCCTGTTGCTGCATTTACTTATATATTTATATAATTATATTATTTATAATTTTTGGGGGTAATAAATGTAACACTAATTATTGTCATACACTTTAGTTGGAATATTTTTTTTACTGTCCACTATGGCATATGTTAGAGGACAGTATCGGTATCACTATTTTTAATGTGGGGATCTTTCTTGAGCATTGTCTATATAAGAAAACTATGGGGAAATTTATGTATGGTAATGTTTACTAAAACAGTATAGGGAGATGCATTTATTTGAGAACATTCTGTTTTGATCAGCCTTAAAAAACTGATGGCTAATCTTTAGGATGAGCCATGAAAGCTAGATCTGTGGGTGTCTGTTGGCACCCAGCTGGTCAGCTGTTTATTGAGACTGTGATGCTCTGTGAGCGTCAAGCATCATTAAAGAAGCATTCTCATTAAAGTTTTAATTCTCTTAATATATTGCAAACATCATATTATATAGCACTGTGTACTTACAATTGCTCATTTTTCCCTTCTACCCAGCTAATTCTTCTCTTTTCTCTGCTCTGTGTAGAAGCAGGAAGTTTCTTGTCCCTGCGTTTATTATTCCCCTCTTCAACTCCTGATCCAGCTGCGCCCCCCATCGCCCTGCCAGGTACTTTTTGCAGTGACTCAAGACTTGTGCAGAGAAAATTGACCTCCTGTTTCTACAGAAAGCTTACAATGATTCAGCTAATCTGTTTTTAATCACGTGACATCATAGACCAAATGGAAAACTGAAGAATTTACTGGGTAGAAAGGCAAAATGAGTAATTGTAAGTACACAGTGCTATATAATATGATGATGTGTGATAGATATTAAGAGGATAAAAAAAATTATGGGTGTGCTTCTTTAATGTTTACATTTGCTGAAGGCTGGCTTATACTTGCATACAGTTTTTGAAGGTATTACAGTGTTGTTCCATTAACATCAAGGGTATAATGCAGTAGTACTATAAAGAACAACTATATAATTGTCCAATAGATGGATACCTAATGATGCGATATTGATAGTCTATCCTAGAATAAAACATCATTTGAATTACATGATGCGAGACATTTTAACACATTCTTAAACCCCTTCAAGGACATTGCTGCATTTTGCTTGCGGTATCAAGCTCTTTATTAACTGCAGTACTATAAAAGTGGCACATAATCTCATATACAGCAGTTCTGTTCTGAAGTGAGAATATAGCCAAAGAAAATAAATCCGGCAAGGTCCCAATCACCTGTCCACTTCACAAAAAAATAGCCTTACTATCATGTGTACATGTGTATTGAATGGTTGTCCTATGGATAGATCATCAATATCAGATCAGTAGGAATTTGACACCCAACTAGCAATCTATGGCTGCAGTGGTGGCCGTTTGGTCAAAACATGAAAGTGGATTCAGTATTTTTCCCATTTTCCCAGTGTTTTCATTGCTTCAAAGGTATGTAGCTAGATCGGAGGTTATCCCTTAGCCATGGAATAGAGAATACATTTTCAATCGAAGGGACATCCACCAATCCTGAGAATGGTGCTCTGGAGAGCCCAGTCTGAATGGAGCTGGGATCGAGCATTCACACTACATTAGTACCGGGATCAGTGGGGGTCCTAGCAGGCAGACTCCAGTGATTGGAACGTTATGTTCTCTTCCAGGTATAAAGTGCATTGTGAAAGTATTTGGCCCCCTTGAACTTTTCTACCTTTTGCCACATTTCTGGCTTCAAACATAAAGATATAAAATTCTAATTTTTTTGGGAAGAATCAACAACAAGTGGGACACAATCGTGAAGTGGAACGAAATTTATTGGATATTTTAAACTTTTTTAACAAATTAAAAACTGAAAAGTGGGGAGTGCAATATTATTCGGCCCCTTTACTTTCAGTACAGCAAACTCACTCTAGAAGTACAGTGAGGATCTCTGAATGATCCAATGTTGTCCTAAATGACTGGAAATGATTAATAGAATCCACCTGTGTGTAATCAAGTCTCCGTATAAATGCACCTGCTCTGTGATAGTCTCAGGGTTCTGTTTCAAGTGCAGAGAGCATCATGAAGACCAAGGAACACACCAGGCAGGTCCGAGATACTGTTGTGGCGAAGTTTAAAGCTGAATATGGATACAAAAAGATTTCCCAAGTTTTAAACATCTCAAGGAGCACTTTGCAAGCGATCATATTGAAATGGAAGGAGTATCAGACCACTGCAAATCTACCAAGACCCGGCCGTCCCACTAAACTTTCATCTCGAACAAGGAGAAGACTGATCAGAGATGCAGCCAAAAGGCCCATGATCACTCTGGATGAACTGCAGAGATCTACAGCTGAGGTGGGAGAGTCTGTCCATAGGACAACAATCAGTTGTACACTGCACAAATCTGGCCTTTATGGAAGAGTGGCAAGAAGAAAGCCATTTCTCAAAGATATCCATAAAAAGTCTCGTTTGAAGTTTGCCACAAGCCACCTGGGAGACACACCAAACATGTGGAATAAGGTGCACTGGTCAGAAGAAACCTAAATCGAACTTTTTGGCCACAATGCAAAACGATATGTTTGGCGTAAAAGCAACACAGCTCATCACACTCAAAACACCATCCTCACTGTCAAACATGGTGGTGGAAGCATCATGGTTTGGGCCTGCTTTTCTTCAGCAGGGACAGGGAAGATGGTTAAAATTGATGGGAAGATGGACGGAGCCAAATACAGGACCATTCTGGAAGAAAACCTGTTGGAGTCTGCAAAAGACCTGATACTGGGACGGAGATTTATCTTCCAACAAGACAATGATCCCAAACATAAAGCAAAATCTACAATGGAATGGTTCAAAAATAAACATATCCAGGTGTTAGAATGGCCAAGTCAAAGTCCAGACTTGAATCCAATCGAGAATCTGTGGAATGAGCTGAAAACTGCTGTTCACAAACGCCCTCCATCCAACCTCAATGAGCTCGAGCTGTTTTGCAAGGAAGAATGGGCAAGAATTTCAGCCTCTCAATGTGCAAAACTGATAGAGACATACCCCAAGTGACATGCAGCTGTAATCACAGCAAAAGGTGGCGCTACAAAGTATTAACTCAAGGGGGCCGAATAATATTGCATGCCCCACTTTTCATTTTTTATTTTTTTTTAAAAAGTTTAAAATATCCAATAAATTTCGTTCCATTTCACGATTGTGTCCCACTTGTTGTTGATTCTTCCCCCAAAAATTAGAATTTTATATCTTTATGTTTGAAGCCAGAAATGTGGCAAAAGGTAGAAAAGTTCAAGGGGGCCAAATACTTTCACAATGCACTGTACCTATTAAACTTGGCACACTCTCTTTAAATTAAATCTATCAGCAGGATTTCGCTATTTAATCTGGGAGCAGTATAATGTAGAGGCAGAGAGCCTAATTCTAGGGATGTGTTACTTGCTCAGCAGCTTGCTGTAGTTTCACTACAATCAGTGTTTTATCAGCAGAAGTTTACCACTCTTGCCAAGCAGTTCAGCTAATCTATGTAACACCATCCCCCAATACTGATTGGCAGCTTGCTTACAATGTACAATATACAGAGTAAGTTGTCAATAAGTGGTGTGGACGGGGATATACACAGCCCAGCATACTGACCACTGCCACATCTACAGCAGAGAAAACAGGGATTCTATCAAAACTGCACTGGGCAGACTATTAAGTGATTCATTGCTGAAATCAGGCCCGAGCCTCTACATTATGCTGCTCTCAGATTCCATAGCAACAGCTTTCTGACAGATTCCCCTTAGAAGAAAGTGCACTTCAATGTAGTGCAGCGTACAAAACTGTCCTTTTCTTGCACACTTTATTGTGCTAAGTTTTATGTATGAAGTTTAAATGTGAGCATATAAGATTTCCTTGTAAAGTAGTAGTAGGGTGAGGCCCCAAAAATGAAATCTACTTGTAGGCTCTAGACACCCAAGTCCAAATCTGTATATACACTGCTCAAAAAAATAAAGGGAACACTTAAACAACACAATGTAACTCCAAGTCAATAACACTTCTGTGAAATCTACCTGTCCAGTTATGAAGCAACACTGATTGTGAATTAATTTCTCCTGCTGTTGTGCAAATGGAACAGACAACTAGTAGAAATTATAGGCAATTAGCAAGATACCCCCTATACAGGAGTGGTTCTGCAGGTGGTGACCACAGACCATTTCTCTACTCTAATCCTTTTTGGCTGTTGTTTTGGTCACTTTTTCATTTTGCCATTGCTCTCACCCCTAGAGGTACAGTAGCATGAGTCGGTGTCTACAGTACAACCCACAGAAGTTGCTCAGGTAGTGCAGTTCATCCAGGATGTCACATCAGTGCGGGCTGTGGCAAGAAGGGTAGCTGTGTCTGTCAGCACAGTGTCCAGAGCATGGAGCAGATACCAGGAGGCATGGAGGGGGCCATAGGAGTGAAACAACCCAGGAGCAGGACTGTTATCTCCTCCTTTGTGCAAGGAGGAAAAGGAGGAGGACTGCCAGAGCCCTGCAAAATGACCTCCAGCAGGCCACAAATGTGCATGTGTCTGCACCAACGGTTAGAAACCGACTCAATGAGGGTGGAATGAGGGCCTGACGTCCACAGATGGGGGTTGTGTTCACAGCCCAACACCTTGCAGGACGCTTGGAATTTGCCAAAGAACACCAGGGTTGGAAAAGTCGCCACTGGCGCCCTGTGCTCTTCACAGATGAAAGCAGGTTCACACTGAGCACATGTGACAAACATGACAGAGTGTGGAGACGCCGTGTAGAGCCTGCAACATAATTCAGATCTAGGATGTGTTATTTGAGTGTTCCCTTTATTTTTTTGAGCAGTGTACATATTAGTATACAAATTATTATGTCACCCAGAACAACTTTTTGTTCCTTTTTGTATTAAAAATCTAACACAAATTCCTGAAAGAATAAGATTTTACTCTGTAAGCTCCATCGGTTACCAATAAATGTAATAAAAGAAAAGGGTCCTAATCACCAGACCAAGATGTTAACCAACTTGCAACCTTGACCAAATGTGAATGTGTTTATTATTGACAACACTGTTGTATATCCTCCCGCCCAAAAGATATTCATATATCAGTGTTTATCATCCATGTTTTTCATGGACCAGTTACTAGTGTTGAGCCACCCCCGTAGTGTTCGAGTTCGGTTCGGTTCGTCGAACACCCGTGTGTTCGCCAAACTGTTCGTCGAACTGTTCGTCGAACACCTTCGAACACCGTTAAAAACAATGGCAGGCAAACAAAAACACATAGAAACACATAGAAAACACCTTCAAAGGTGTCCAAAAGCTGACAAACTGCTCAGAAGACATAACTAACACATGGAAAAGTGACAAGTACATATAGTCATGCAAAAATAAAAGAGGTGGAGGAGTAAAAGGAGGGGGAGACACAGATATAGGCATGTCATGCCCTTCTAAAATCCAAAAAGTGAGAAGCCGACACGGCCAGTCCGCTCCTGCCCGTGCCACCTCCGTGTCACCGGGTTTGTGCCAGAGCCGCGGTGAACCCTGACGGCCAGCCCCCCTCTCCCAATACTGGTGCCTGTCTGCTGGTGGGTCGAGCGAGCCCCCCTGTGGTGGAGGCAGCTCTAAGCTTTTTAATTTAAATTGTCTCTCTAATTTGAATGAATACACTTTAAATCCATTTACAAGGATCTATTGGAGGGCAAGTCTCATGCCAGCAGCCGCGTAATTCCAGCTCCAGTAGCGTCCACTAAAGCTGCTGCAGTTAAAAAGCTTTTATAAGGATCGAGCTCGGCTGTCCACCGCAAGGCATCCTACTGCCAGTCCCAGCCCCTATGCCTTGGGGTGCCTCCTGATGCTCTTCACTAAGTATCCCATGGTCCCGAATCATTTCCTTTGAAAAAATTAAGTGTCTAAACTACAGGTGGTGTAGCTTGCTTAACAGCCGGGATAATCCGCTGACTAGCAGACACTGCTACTAGGCACAAAGTATTTCCTGGGCTAGATGCAGTTAAAAATTTGTAATTAGATACTCTCGTTGGATGCTGAGAAAGCATTCCATAGAGTCTCCTGGCACGCCATATATGATTCTCTTAAAAAGCTTGGGGTAGGGGTCTAGGGGACCCTTTTATAGCCAAAATCACGGCCCTGTATCGCAATACGTCACCTAGGCTGAAGATAAATGGAACTGTAGCACCCTGAGGGCTCGGTTGCTACAGACGTATTGCACCTCACCCAGAGGTGTGATATCTCACTCTCAGGTAAGGATGGAGTGTGGATCAGGACCCGACACCTGCATGCATTACACCACATTGCCGTGGGGCAGGGCGACCAATATGCCCCTGAGATGGGCACGACAGTACCTGTCCCTGGCTGGAGTGGGGGGAGGGAACACTGAGGAAGGGGAACCCTGTAGTGCAGGAGCAGGGAGGAAGCAGTTCCTGGGTGCATTGAGAAGGGAGTATAAAAGGTGGGCACCATCTTAGTTCAGTGCAGAGAAGTCTGAGCAGAAGTGGAAGGGAGCAGGGGCTCTGCATGAGCTCTGCTCCGGAGGCGGGCCTAGTAACAGAGGCCCAGGCCTGGAAGAGGGAGAAGGAAGGAAGAGGAGCGGAGAAGGCTCCAGGAACGAGGAATGAAGTGATCCCAGGGGTGCGGACGGGCGAGTCACCACCGCACGCCCGAATCCACCTGCGTGGAGGGGTCAGGCCAAAGGGGGAGACCGGTCCCCGAACTAGTGGAGGCAGGAAATGACCCTCAGCTAGAAACCGGAGGCTCTGACATTTTATGTGGCGCAGCCCCTCGCTACACCCGCTAGGAAGGCACCACATAGGGTCAGGGAAACTGGCGCCAAGTTTACCAAGAGGAGGCCCGAGGCAGCCGGACAGAAGTGTTGGTAAGAAAGGCCAGACAAAGGACACACAAAGGGGGTCCTGTGAAGTGCTCCAAAGTTATCTGGGAGTTGTCTGAGCCCCTCACCTGGTGAGCACAGTACGACGTGGGCAGCCGTTACCTGCAGACGTGGTCTGGATAATAAGAACTGTGAGTAAAGGCCCTGGACTGCATCACTGACTCCGTGTCGTTACTGCTGCTGCCCTGCACCATCACCCCCATGCTCCGCATACACTGCCCTGAGGCTATACTCCTCCCGTGGGGAGTTATGCTACGCTCTGCTGCACCCACAACACCAGCCTCAGCGGTCTGCCCTGGAGCGGCGGTTCACTCTGACCGCAATCCACGGGTGGCGTAGTCGGACATTTAAACATCAAAACCACATAAATAGTTCCGCCACTGGTTTGACCGCCCTGAGCCACGGAACCGGGTTGCCGCCACGGAGACTACAACCACCAGCATCCACCAAAAAGGGTCCGGCTCCGGGTGTCCCAAGGCCCAGGGGGCGCGTCAGAACATTTTCATCACCTTTCACAATCACCAATGGGACAAGGCAGGGATGTTCTCTGTCCCCTCTCTTATACATCCTAGTGACGGAGCACCTGCTCTCATCAATTCGCCATAACCCCAATATTAGGTGGATTGAGGTGGGAGGCACCGAGTACAAGTGCTCTCTATTTGCTGATGATGTCCTAGTATATATCACTCAATCACATATATCCATCCCTGCTGTTATGGCTGAAATAGATCACTTTGTTACATGGTCAAATTTTAAAATCAATGCAGCGAAGTCTGAGGCCCTCGATGTCTCCCTCCCCAAATCCATATAGGATTCCATCCAGTCCAACTTTCCCTTTGCCTGTCCCTCACAGGGTATCAAATACTTAGGAATTCCTATTCATAGAGACCTCTCCCATCTATGTTATCTTAATTTTGGGCCCTTTATTGAACAACTCCATACAGACCACGGTTGGCAAGTTAGAACTGTAAGATTCACTACGTGAACCGCTGGTGTTTTGTGGAAAAGCACATGTACACTGCGTTCCAAATTATTATGCAAAAAGTGTTTAGGAGTGATAAGGGAAGAATTTGTTTGTTTGTCAGTTAAACTCATTGATGGTGATGTGTGTCAGGGCTCTTTATATCACTGTAAGCAATTGCAGACACCTGTGCTAATTAGTTTGGCAGGTGTGTCCAATGAAAGGCAAGACTACTTAAGAACGCTCTCTCACATTATTAAGCAGCCTACATTTTCTGCCAAAATGGGAAAGAAAAAGGATGTGTCGGCTGCTGAGAAGCAACAAATTGTGGAGTGTTTAGGTCAAGGCATGACTACAATCAACATTGTGCGATGATCAGGATGAAGTGTCTTGGCAATCAAGAAGTATGTAGCTGATTCACAGTACACACGTGTGCGTGCTGATAAGGGCAAATTGAGGACTCTTTCCTACAGGCAATTACGTCAGGTTGAAAGAGCAGCGGCAAAAAAGCCTTGTCATAGCAGCAGACAAGTTTTTGAAGCTGCTTGTGCCTCCAACGTCCCCCGAACAACAAGATGCAGGGTCCTTCAGAGGTTTGCAGCTGTGCATATGCCATCCTGTCGACCTCCTCTATCCACTTCACACAAGCAGAAACGGCTCCAGTGGGCCAAACATTACATGAAGACTGATTTCAAAACTGTTTTGTTCACGGATGAGTGCCGTGCAGCGCTCGATGGTCCAGATGGATGGAGTGGAGGATGGCTGGTTGATGGACACCCCACGCAAACACGGCTACAGCGCCAACAAGGAGGAGGTGGAGTAATGTTTTGGGCTGGAATCATGGGGAGAGAGATTGTCGGCCCCTTTAGGATCCCTGAAGGCGCTAAAGATGAACTCCATAAGGTATGTGGATTTTCTCAAACAGCACTTCCTGCCATGGTTCAAGAAGAAGAACCGTGTATTTCACAGCAAGATCATTTTTCTGCATGATAATGCACCATCTCATGCTGCACATAAAACATCTGCATCTCTGGCTGATATGGGCATAAAAGGGGACAAACTTATGGTGTGACCCCCATGCTCCCCTGACCTCTACCCCATTCAGAACCTTTGGAGCATCATTAAAAGGAGTGTCTATGATGGCGGGAGGCAGTTCACATCTAAGCAACAGCTCTGGGAGGGTATTCTGTCCTCATGCAAAACAATTGAAGCAGAAACCATCCAAAACCTGACAAATTCAATGGACGAGAGAGTTCAGAAGCTCCTTTCGAACAAGGGGTCCTATGTGAAAATGTAACATCACCTAGAATAAAGTTTTGAGTTGAAAACTGTTTGATTTCAGTTTCTAACAACCTGCTAATGCTTATAATTTCAAAAATGACCATTTTTTTGGTCTTTATTAAAATGAAAAGGTTGATCGAAAAGTTTGGGGGATCTAAGAGTGTGGCAACCCAGTAGTCATGATTACTTCGAATTCTGACAATATGAGGGTCATGCTGCAGGTAGTGCAGCAAGAAGGCACTTATGTGTCTTGCGCATCTCGGAGCCCCAAAATTATTTTCCGGGCTAGATGCAGCTAAAAATTATTTTTAATTTTAAATCTGGTGAAGCTTTAGTATAGATGGCCTAATAGGATCAGTGCTGCACACTGCTACAAAGCCCAAATTATTTTCCAGTCAAGATACAGATAAACATGATTAGTAATTTGAAAGCTTAAAACGGTTGGTAGGGTGATTTTAACCAATCATCAAGCTTTTACTCTCCCCAGGATGACACAGGGATAGAAAAGTCGTTTCGGATCCATGATTTGTTCATCTTTATGAACGTGAGTCTGTCTACATTATCAGTGGAGAGCCGCGTGCGCTTATCTGTCAGCACACCACCAGCAGCGCTGAACACACGTTCAGACAGAACGCTGGCTGCGGGGCATGACAAGATCTCCAAGGCGTAAGTGGCTAGCTCCGGCCATTTATCCAGATTGGAAGCCCAAAAAGAGCAAGGGTCCAGTGACACAGTCGTGGCTTCAATGTTTACTTGGAGATACTCCTGTACCATCGTCTCTAGGCGTTGACTATGTGTCAGACTTCTTGTCTCCTGTGGCCTTGCAAAGGATGGGCTAAAAAAGTGGTGAAATGATTCCGCAAAATTGATGTTACCAGCAGATACTGTGGTTCTGTTACGGTTTGAGTGCTGAACACTTGACGGTCCCACGGTTGGCAAGTTGGAACTGTGAGATTCACTACGTGCACCACTGGTATTTTGTGGAAAAGCACATGTAAGATTCTGCAACAGTCTCTGCTGATACTCCTGCATGCGTGCATCCCTTTCTATGGCAGGAATAATTTCTGCAAATTTACTTTTGTACCGGGGATCTAACAGTGTGGCAACCCAGTAGTCAGGATTATTTCTAATTCTCACAATTCGAGGGTCATGTTGCAGGTAGTGCAGCAAGAAGGCACTCATGTGTGTTGCGCATCCAGGAGCACCAAGTCCCTGTTGTGTTGGTGGCGAGGTAACAATCATGCTTCCTTCCTCTGTCCTCTCCCCCCAACCTCGCACAACAGAAATGTGATCAAGGTCTCCCTCATCTGATGAGTCTTCCATCAGTTCGTCCTCCACTTCTTCCTGGGCTCCTGCACCTTCCTCACTAGTTTGGCTGCTACCATGCGCCCTGGTAAAACCATCTCCCCCACCCTCACATGCCTGCCGCCTTGGTGCTGCCGACCGTCTGGACCTTGCAGATGTTAGCCCTTCCGCATACAACTCCTCCTCCTCTACTTCCTCCACCTCCTCTTGTGCCACCACCTGACTCCGAATTCTGTTTAACATGTGCTCCAGCATGTAAATCACCGGAATAGTCATGCTGATAATGGCATCGTCAGCACTAAACATCTTCGTCGCCATTTCAAAACTGTGCAGAAGGGTGCATAGGTCCCTGATCTGAGACCACTCCTCCAGCGTGATTTGCCCCACCTCTGAATCTCGTTGGCCCAGGCTATACGTCAGAACGTATTGCACCAGGGCTTGTCGGTGCTGCCACAGTCGCTGCAACATGTGCAGAGTTGAATTCCACCGGGTAGGCACATCGCATTTTAGCCGGTGAAGTGGCAGGTCCAACGACTTCTGTAGAGATGTAAGTCGCTGAGCTGCGGGATGCGAACGGCGGAAGTGAGCACACAGCGACCGTGCCCTCTGCAGAAGGCCATCTAGTCTGGGATAGTGGGCTAAAAATTGCTGGACAACCAGGTTCAACACGTGAGCCATACAAGGCACGTGTGTGACATTGCCCCGGCGAAGGGCCGCACCCAGGTTTGCAGCATTGTCGCACACGGCCTTCCCTGGTTTCAGGTCCAGTGGAGACAACCATTCATGAAATTGGTTCTCCAGAGCTGACCACAACTCCTCAGCTGTGTGACTCACATTTCCCAGACATTTCAATGTAAAAACCGCCTGATGACGTTGAGCCCTACTGCCAGCATAGTAAGGAGGTGTGCAGGATCCCTTCTGCGCAGTTAGAAAGCTTGTGGCATGACCAGACAGGCTTTAGGTGCAGGTGGACGACCGAGAGGAGGTTGAGGAGGCAGAAGCAGTGGAGGAACTTTGACATAAAGAGGATTGACGCACAACTCGTGGGGACGGCAAGACTTGGACAGCAGCCCCTTGTCCTGCTGTCACCATAGTTACCCAGTGCCCAGTCAGCGACATGTAACGCCCCTGTCCATGCCTACTCGTCCAAGTGTCTGTGGTGAAATGCACCCTGTCACACACAGAGTTTCTCAAAGAAGCGGTGATGTTGTGTGCGACATGCTGGTGGAGCGCAGGCACACCTTTCTTTGAGAAGTAGTGCCGACTGGGCATCTGGTACTGGGGCACTGCGACGGACATAAGGTCTCGAAAATCCTCTGTGTCCACCAGGCGGAAAGGCAGCATTTCTGTAGCCAAGAGCTTGCAGATGGTGAAATTCAACCTCTTAGCTTTCTCATGGCTAGGAGGAAATGGTCTTTTACTTGTCCACATCTGAGGGACCGAGGGCTGGCTATTGTGCTTAGACGGGGTTGATAAGGGTGTCCCCGGCAAACTGCCGGTCTGTGAGGAAGATGCAGGCGGATATGTTAGGTTGCCTTGATCCAAAGGTGGTGCTATCGATGTCGGACAGCGCTCAACACCAGCTGGTGTTCCCACCTCCAAAGAAAATGATGACCTGCCAATCACGCTGGCTGTTGCGGGTAAAGAGGTGGCAGGTCTGCGCCCCAAAACAGGTGTGACTGCTGTCCCCCCAGTCACAGAGTATGAAGAGGCCGCGGATGCACAAGATAAGGCAGACTGTGGTTGGCCCGGCCAGCTAGGCCGCATTGTAGCACACTGAGCTTCCCACTGCAACTTATGCTTCATGTCCATGTGCCGGTTCATGCATGAAGTACTCAAACTATGTATTTTTTGGCCTCTACTTAGCTTTTGATGACAAATGTTACAGATAACACGAGTTGGGTCATCTTTATCGATCTGAAAAAATGCCCAGGCTATGCAAGGCTTAGCACCCATGCGACCTGAAGAGCCACCACGACTTGTGGTGAGAGGCAGAGTTGTGTTTGAGGATGCAGTTGTTGACGTGCTTCCAGTACTACGTCTCTGTCCAGGAAGGCGCAACCTGACCTCTTCGTCACTAGCATCTTCCTCCACCTCCTCTGCTGACCTCATCTCTTGGCTGACTGTGGGTTGACAGTAAGTGGGATCTCCAACCTCATCATCATCACCCTGTGTGTTATCACACCCGTCGTCCTCAGAGCCAACCTGTTCCTGCCCTGACAAAAAACTAAAGTTGTCGCTCCAATCAGGTATTTGAGTCTTATCATCGTCTTCCTCATTGTCTCCACCAACAGGAGTTACAGTTTGGGAATGAGGGTCTACATTATGGTCAGAACCTTCTGCGTCTGGTCCTGGATCCGACTCATAAAGATTCTGGGCATCAGTGCAGATCATTTCCTCGTCTGGATTCACAGAAGCGCTGGAGTCGACCTCTGATTCCCAGGCTATAGTATGAGTAAACAGCTCTGCAGACTCAACCATCTGTTCTACCTCATACTCAGACGGGCAGCTGGAGATTTGGGAGCTGTGAGGAAGCAAGTGCGATTTGGGTGACACCTTTGAGGACTGGAGTATTTGTGATGTTGAAGTTGATGTGGAGGAGAGCCCACTTAAAGGAGCACTTGATATCCATTGAAGCACCTGCTGTTTTTGTGCCTCATCTGGAATTTGTAGCGATTGGCGTGGCCGTAAGAAAGGGATCTTATCACATTGTCCGCTAAAAGAAGTAGACATTTTAGTTTGGCTGGAAGATGGTCTTTCTTCTGCAGATGTTACTGTTGCTTTAACACCTACCCCACGGACACAACCTTTTTTCCCCTTCCCAACACGCCTATTCCCCTTTCCACCAGCAGCAGGCCTTTTTCCACTCATTTTGGTGGTTAACTAATTCACAACTCTGGAGTTGTTTGCACAAAAAAACAATGGATGGTAACCGAGCAGAGCTGAGTGGCCAAACTGTGGTATTAGGCCAAAACTATTGGCTGGGTTAGATGCAGAAAAAAATTATATTCAATTTGCAACCTGATGGAGGTCAGTATAGATGGACTAATACAACAAGTCCCACACACAGCTAGAAGCCCAATATTTTTTCAGAGGTAGATGCAGAAAAAAATATATTCAGTTTGCAACCTGATGGAGGTCAGTATAGATGGATTAATAGAACAAGACCCACACACAGCTAGAAGCCCAATATTTTTTCAGAGCTAGATGCAGAAAAAAATTATATTCAGTTTGCAACCTGATGGAGGTCAGTATAGATGGATTAATAGAACAAGACCCACACACAGCTAGAAGCCCAATATTTTTTCAGAGCTAGATGCAGAAAAAAATTATATTCAGTTTGCAACCTGATGGAGGTCAGTATAGATGGATTAATAGAACAAGACCCACACACAGCTAGAAGCCCAATATTTTTTCAGAGCTAGATGCAGAAAAAAATTAGATTCAGTTTGCAACCTGATGGAGGTCAGTATAGATGGACTAATAGAATGATGCTATGCCCAAAAGATTTTACTTCACTAGGTGCAGTAAAAAAATTTGTATTCTATACACAGGTGGAATATCTTGCAACACAGATAGGCTACTCCACTGACTAACACACTCTGCAATAGGCCAAAAAGGATTAGCTTTGCTAGATTCAGCCAAATGCTGTGAAAAAAACTTGCACAGCACTGGCACAGACCTGCCTGGCAAAAACTGATAGGAACTGATGTAACCTAGTCCTGAAACGGACTCCAATTACAATTAGTCTTTACTCCCACAACCTATCTATTTAAGAGCACAGACCTGCCTGATAAAAGTCGTAGGAAATGCTGTAACCTAGTCCTTAAAAGGACTGCAATCACAACTATTCCCTACTCCCAAGCTATCTGTATATTTGTGCGAAAATTGGCTTGAAATTAACAAGGTATAGCGCACACAGCAACAGCGGTGCCGTCTAACACGCAGCTGCAGCAGTGAGAAAATGGTGGCGACGGGGAAAATGGCTTGGTCTTATAGGGCAAGGACATGTGACATACACTGCCAATGACACATGCCCTTGCTTGTGTGAAAAAAAGCACTTCGCTCCGTGTGTGCGCTGCTGATAGGCTGACAGATTGCACCTCCCCACTGTAAATGCGGGAAAGAGAAAAAAAATGGAGATCTTCATTGTTCCTGCAGAGATCCATCCCCTGCCCCTCCCCCCACCCCGCTGTACACTCAAACTGCATATTAACATTAATTTTCATCATTACTGAGAAAAAATCCAGTTATGATTTTGGTGCACGAACAGTTATCGAACATAACCTCGAACAGCCGAATTTTTCTCAAATTGTTCGTGTTCGCCGAACGGCTCGAACACCGCCCAAAACAGCTCGAATTTGAGATTGGCGAACAGTTCGAGTAGAACAACGCTCATCTCTACCAGTTACTAGGAGATTCTTTGACAGCCTCCTTTAAAAAGTAACAGAAATCACTTGTGTCACGTGTGACTTGCGATTATCATAGAAATTGATATTTTGCTGTCGCAGTTGCATGAAAAAAAATGTTGTCCAGTTGTAGCCTGTAAGAGTTTATATGATGATTAATGTGTGCATAGGAAATGCACTGCATTGATGCAATACGGTCACTGTGAGTCAGCTACAGGCCTTTGGTTTGGTATAAAATCCTTATTAGTAAATGCAAATAACATTGATAACTTGTGTAAAGTTGTGAGTTTGTTTTTAATGTTTACTTTGACTATTGGAATTGAAATCTACTGTATGTAAATAGATCCTTGACTTCTTCTTGCTGCTCTGCATCTTGTATACAAACCTTTAGTGATGTGTTTATCATTACTTCCATCTGTTTTGTATATGTATATATATATGTATATATATTATATATATATAATATACATATATACAGTACAGACCAAAAGTTTGGACACACCTTGTCATTTAAAGATTTTTCTGTATTTTCATGACTATGAAAATTGTACATTCACACTGAAGGCATCAAAACTATGAATTAACACATGTGGAATTATATACTTAACAAAAAAGTGTGAAACAACTGAAAATATGTCTTATATTCTAGGTTCTTCAAAGTAGCCACCTTTTGCTTTGATGACTGCTTTGCACACTCTTGGCATTCTCTTGATGAGCTTCAAGAGGTAGTCACCGGAAATGGTTTTCACTTCACAGGTGTGCCCTGTCAGGTTTAATAAGTGGGATTTCTTGCCTTATAAATGGGATTGGGACCATCAGTTGTGTTGTGCAGAAGTCTGGTGGATACACAGCTGATAGTCCTACTGAATAGACTATTAGAATTTGTATTATGGCAAGAAAAAAGCAGCTAAGTAAAGAAAAACGAATGGCCATCATTACTTTAAGAAATGAAGGTCAGTCAGTGCGAAAAATTGGGCAAACTTTGAAAATGTCCCCAAGTGCAGTTGCAAAAACCATCAAGCGCTACAAAGAATCTGGCTCACATGAGGACCGCCCCAGGAAAGGAAGACAAAGAGTCACCTCTGCTTCTGAAGATAAGTTTATCCGAGTCACCAGCCTCAGAAATCGCAGGTTAACAGCAGCTCAGATTAGAGACCATGTCAATGCCACACAGAGTTCTAGCAGCAGACACATCTCTTCAACAACTGTTAAGAGGAGACTTTGTGCAGCAGGCCTTCATGGTAAAATAGCTGCTAGGAAACCACTGCTAAGGACAGGCAACAAGCAGAAGAGACTTGTTTGGGCTAAAGAACACGAGGAATGGACATTAGACCAGTGGAAATCTGTGCTTTGGTCTGATGAGTCCAAATTTGAGATCTTTGGTTCCAACCACCGTGTCCTTGTGCGACGCAGAAAAGGTGAACGGATGGACTCTACATGCCTGGTTCCCACCGTGATGCATGGAGGAGGAGGTGTGATGGTGTGGGGGTGCTTTGCTGGTGACACTGTTGGGGATTTATTCAAAATTGAAGGCATACTGAACCAGCATGGCTACCACAGCATCTTGCAGCGGCATGCTATTCCATCCGGTTTGCGTTTAGTTGGACCATCATTTATTTTTCAACAGGACAATGACCCCAAACACACCTCCAGGCTGTGTAAGGGCTATTTGACCAAGAAAAAGAGTGATGCGGTGCTACGCCAGATGACCTGGCCTCCACAGTCACCAGACCTGAACCCAATCGAGATGGTTTGGGGTGAGCTGGACCGCAGAGTGAAGGCAAAAGGGCCAACAAGTGCTAAGAATCTCTGGGAACTGCTTCAAGATTGTTGGAAGACCATTTCCGGTGACTACCTCTTGAAGCTCATCAAGAGAATACCAAGAGTGTGCAAAGCAGTCATCAAAGCAAAAGGTGGCTACTTTGAAGAACCTAGAATATAAGACATATTTTCAGTTGTTTCACACTTTTTTGTTAAGTATATAATTCCACATGTGTTAATTCATAGTTTTGGTGCCTTCAGTGTGAATGTACAATTTTCATAGTCATGAAAATACAGAAAAATCTTTAAATGAGAAGGTGTGTCCAAACTTTTGGTCTGTACTGTATATATATATATATATATATATATATATATATATATATATATATATCTACTGTTACCGATAAAGAGATTTTTAAGGTTCTGTTCACATCTCCTTAATGGTTTTATTTTTAGTTTAAGCCACGATTCTTTGAAGAATCCACTTTACAATGAGCCAATAGTTCTAATCACTCTTATATTCGTTGTTCTCAGGGAAAATTGTAATCACTCTACTGTAAGATCGGAGCAGGCTGTCCTTATTAGTGTTGAGCGAGCACTAAAATGCTCGGGTGCTCGAAGCTCGGGCCGAGCTCGCCGTGATATTCGGGTGCTCGACCCGAGCAACGAGCCCAATGTTAGTCTATGGGAGACTCGAGCATTTTTGCGGTGGCACCTCCGGCAGTCTTTTAAAAGCCTAACAAGTGCCCAAAACGATAGTGACAGTGCTCAAATGACATGGGGACAGCATGGGGATCGCCCCAGGAAGCATTTCTGACCCCCAGGTCACTGCTGTCAACATCGTGGTCAGAGGTATTAAACCACTTTTACAGGCTCACAATAAAACGAAAGTGAAACTTTTTTCCTGTGAAATATGTTAAGGAACATCCTTTCCAGGGAAAAGACTTGTGTATAAGTTAAAATAAATGACCAAAAACAAAAATACTCCTCCACACCTTCGGCTATGTTCACAAGTAGCATTTTTTATGCGTTTTTGCACTTTTGTATTGCTTTCAACTATGATAAATGCATTCACCGGGAAATGTCATTTTAACATTTTACAACCTTATCTGGCCATGTGCTGTGTGACACATGCATAAAGTGCTGAAAAGACATGGGAACAGCATGGGGAAGACCCCTGGAAGCATCTCTGACTCCCAGGTCACTGTCTAAAAGTGTGCCCATCATAAGTGATCCTTGCCGCATCAGAAGATGCAGACTTGCAACTATCCCCATGCAAGTTCAAGTCCCAGGGCAGTGTTCAATTGTACCTCCCCCATTCCTTGCAATACAAGCGCAAGTATGCAGCCTGCCACCCACCCACACCCAGGCTGCAATACCATACTGCTTGCTTGCTTGAACTTGAAATTGGGCCTTTTAGGCATGTGGAGGCGGAATCTGGCCACCACGTCATGGCTGTGTTGGCGGTCTGGAATCCATACTCAGTCCCCAGCCGCCCGGCGGCCGGGTGTCCATACTCAGTCCCCATCTGCCCCGCGGCCGAGTGTCCACACGGTCCCCAGCCGCCTGGGTGCAGTCGGGTGTCCATAAACGGTCCCAAGCCGCCCCCATTTCTCCTTGGAACATCCCCCACACACTTTTCTTAGCCCGGCCTGCTTTAGGCAGCATTGGACGAGCCCACCAGAGAACCAGACTCCTCCGGTGGGCCCTGACTTCTCCATCGGTGGAGTTGAGAGTGCCAAGGTGAGGAGCATGATGATGATGACAGAAGTTAGCATCTGCTATGTTTTCTTTTAATGCAAGTGTAAGTGTGCTGCCTGCCACCCACCCACCCCCAGACTGCAATTCATACTGCTAGCTTGCACTTGAAATGGGGCCTTTTAGTTTAGAGGAGGCCGAAGCTGGCCACTACCTCATGGCTGCTTCGGCAGCGAGGTATCCATACTCAGTCCCCAGCCGCCCCTATTTGTCCTGGTGTGCCTTATACATAAGATTAAGCGCGTATACCAAAACATTACCTGTGCCCTCCCCAGTGCATTTAGTGGGAAGGAGAGCCTATTCCGCTGTAGTGTGTGCATGCCAAACCCCTGTTCATGGTACATGCGAAGATGCCTCCCACCTTGCACCTGTAGTTGCAGACTTGCAACTATCCCCATTCAAGTCCTTGTCCCAGGGCAGTGTACAATTGTACCTCTCCCATTCCTTGCAATGCAAGCGCAAGTATGCAGCCTGACACCCACCCACCCCCAGGCTGCAATACCATACTGCTTGCTTGCACTTTAAATTGGGCCTTTTAGGCATGTGGAGGCGGAATCTGGCCACCACGCCATGGCTGTGTCGGTGGCCTGGAATCCATACTCAGTCCCCAGCCGCCTGGTGGCCGGGTGTCCCCGCTTGCTCCCCAGACTCCAGGGGGTGGCCGGGTGTCCATACTCGGTCCCCAGCCACCCCTATTTGTACCGGTAACCTTTCCCACACTTTTCTTAGCCTGGCCTGCTTTAGGGCAGCATTGGCCGAGCCCACCGCACTATCAGACTCCTCCGGTGGGCCCTGGCTTCTCCATCAGGGGAGTTGAGAGTGCCAAGGTGAGGAGCATGATGAGGATGATAGAAGTTAGCATCTGCTTTGTTTTGTTGTAATGCAAGCGCATGTATGTAGTAGCGGCTAGGCCTGAGGAGGTCAGCGTTTTGGCGCATATCCTACCTCCTCCGAGGATTGCTGGATGTTTTCCTGCTACTATCCAAGTTCTATGACTCCCGTTAAAACAAAGCTTCAGGTGATAAATGATGGATGAGGTAGTGGCAAAGGAGAAAGAGCAGGAGGAACAGGGACCATTCACATCAATATCAGGCCAGTCAACCAGATATGTCTTGTAGGATATGTTTCTGTAACAAAAGGAGCGGTTCGGCTACACAGTTATAGGGCATACAGTGAGTGCAATGCCTACCAAAAATTTCGAGGCACTCCAATTCCCCTTGGAAATGACATGGAGGTCAGAGAGCGTTAACTAAACCTTTTTTTCCATTTATAGCAACTGGGTCTCCTGTGCACTGTTGGCCTAAGCAGTGAATGGAATGCTTTCCAAAAATTATGAGGTACTGCAATGCCCCTTACAAGAGCCATGTGTGGCACCCCAGGGGTCTGGTCACCACAGTAATAGAGATTACGTCGGAGAGCAAGTGGGAGGTTTCCTGGTCAGGATCCCTTAAACATGCAACATCCTCCTGCCCCAGTCCTGGGAGGGGAGAATTCTGCCCTTATAAACTGGATCTGGGGTGGGGTTGAGTGAGTCAGAGAACAGAGAACAGTCAGAGTCAGAGTGAGAGCAAGGGAAAGTAACAGCAAGGAGCTCTGTAGGAGCTAGGAGCTAAAGACGAGGGGCTGGAAGCTGAGCAGATCTCGCCCTGGCAGAAGACAATAGGAATCGGACACAGGAGTCTGAAGCTGTGAGGACTTATATATCCAGCAGCAGAAACCAGCCGGCAGGGGATTTCAGGTCCTCTGGCCATAGAAGCCCGGAGGCTCAGTCACAAGCAAGGGACCAGCACCGCCGTTGTGGAGCGGAGGCTAACAGAAGCCCCCAAGTCACCAGCCATACGGGTGAGCACTGTAATGCACACGCCCGGGCTGAGCGGCGTGTGCGTGTGATTCCACTGGACCGTGCCGGAGAGTGAATGCCTGGAGGGGTGTAACTAGGTATTCACCCAATCCGATCAGGGTCGCACGACGGCATACGACGCCAGTGCACCAAGGAGGAACCGAGCAGAGGGACCAGGTGCTACTCCAGGACAGACCCCGGACACGGCTGTTGACCCACACAGGGGAATACAGGAACAGACTGGTTAGGCTGGCACACAGACTGGTGGGAATAGGCAGGCATGACTGGTATGCAGGCAGGTGGGTATGCAGGCAGGTGGGTACAGGCAAGCGCAGCTAGAGTGCAGACAGGAAGGCACTAGCAGGTAGGAACAGAGGCGGGATAGGACCCAGTACACACTGGGACTCAGGAACAGAAGCACAGATGTGGCGGACAAACACAGCAGAGTGAGGCCACCCAGAGAGGTGAACGAGAGCAGGGCAGGACGAGACCGCCTGGAGCGGTGAGCAAGAGCAGAGCAGGACGAGGCCGACTGGAGCGGTGAGCAAGGGCAGAGCAGGGCGAGACCGCCTGGAGCGGTGAGCAAGAGCAGAGCAAGACGAGACCGCCTGGAGCGGTGAGCAAGAGCAGAGCAAGACGAGACCGCCTGGAGCGGTGAGCAAGAGCAGAGCAAGACGAGACCGCCTGGAGCGGTGAGCAAGAGCAGAGCAGGACGAGACCGCCTGGAACGGTGAGCAAGAGCAGAGCAGGACGAGACCGCCTGGAGCGGTGAGCAAGAGCAGAGCAGGACGAGACCGCCTGGAGCGGTGAGCAAGAACAGAGCAGGACGAGACCGCCTGGAGCGGTGAGCAAGAGCAGAGCAGGACGAGACCGCCTGGAGTGGTGAGCAAGAGCAGAGCAGGACGAGACCGCCTGGAGCGGTGAGCAAGATAATAGAGCAGGACGAGACCGCCTGGAGCGGTGAGCAAGAGCAGAGCAGGACGAGACCGCCTGGAGCGGTGAGCAAGAGCAGAGCAGGACGAGACCGCCAGGAGCGGTGAGCAAGAGCAGAGCAGGACGAGACCGCCAGGAGCGGTGAGCAAGAGCAGAGCAGGACGAGACAGGGCTCTGTTCACACGGAACAGACAGGAAGGGAAAGGCAGAACCAGATACCCACAGGGTACTTGCAGTGAAGTAGCGAGTGGACCACAAACTCACAAACGGGAGTACAGAGACAACAAGCTGGAGTTAGGTACGAGTTCAGACTCTGCAGAAAAAGGAAAGGAACGGACATAGAGGCAAAACAGGTAAAGGATAGGAGAGAGTTCAGACTGGAACTGAGTGTACGGAAGAGACCGACACTGCAGCGGGATACAGGAGCGGGTCTGGGAATACGGCCCCCGGAGAGGCAGGACGAACAGGCAAGGAGCGTGTTCAGACAGGAAAGACAAGATACAGGAGCGGGTCTAGGTAATCGGCCCCTAGAAGGCGGGAGGAACAGGCTAGGAGCGTGTTCAGACAGGACAGACAAGATACAGGAGCGGGTCTAGGTAATCGGCCCCTAGAAGGCGGGGGGAACAGGCTAGGAGCGTGTTCAGACAGGACAGACAAGATACAGGAGCTGGTCTAGGTAATCGGCCCCTTGAAGGCGGGAGGACAGGCTAGGAGCGTGTTCAGACAGGCCTGGAAAAACAGCCTCCAGGATAGGCAGACAAGAGAAACACAGAACGGGACCTGGCACCTTCAGAGTGCAAGCACACACTGAATGAAGCACAATGCTCAGGCAGGGATTGATTGGAGCAGCTGGGTTATATACCAGGTGACAGACAGCAATAGGCTGAGGACGCACAAGGGGTGTGACCCACAGCAGGTACAAAAAGCAGGAAGTGATCGGGCGCCGCCCTTAAGCAGCAGAAACAGACACAAACAGACAGCGTGGAGGGAAGCCAGAGAGACATTCTGGACTGGAGATCAAGTGCGCGCTCTTGCACAGTGGGAGATGGACCACCATGCAAGGGCGCCGCCAGGTATGTTACAGTACCCCCCCCTTACGCCCCCTCTTCTTCAGGCCTGCCAGAATCTTCCGCAGGGAATTCGAGGGCCAATCCTTCACTTCAAGGAGATCACTCCCACTGTCCACAGGAAAAACTGGTCTCATCTGGTTAGCTAGGATGCTACCTCCTATCCAGCCATCCTCAGCAACAGACGAAACGGGTGGAGTACCAGGAACAGCACACAAGGAAGTCTCTCTCCACTTATTTTCAGGTGGCACCCCAGAGGGTACAGGAGACAACTGGAAGTCCTCCACCGGGTTGGAGGGGAGCAGAGACTTGGGGGTAAACTCTGCTTTGAGGTACATCTTGTCAAACTCACAGGAAGAAATAGACGGGTTATCGGGTACAGGATTAGGAAAAATCACTGTCTCTTTGTTATCTGGTGGTACCCCGGAGGATTCAGGAAACAACTGGAGGTCCTCCGCCGGGTCAGAAGAGTGCAGAGGCTCGGAGAAAACATCTGCTTCAGAGTACACTAGGTCGGACTCACTGGACGAAGCAGGCGAGGTATCGGGTACAGAGTATAGGAAAGTCTCTGTCCATTCACCACCAGGTGGCACCCCGAAGGGTTCTGGAGACAACTGGAGGTCCTCCACCCAGTCGGAGGGGTGTAGAGACTCGGGAGTAACCTCTGCTTCGGAGTACACTAGGTTGGACTTACTGGACGAAGCGAGCGAGTTATCAGGTAGAGAGTATAGGAGAGTCTCTGTCCTTTCGCTACCAGGTAGCACCCCGAAGGGTTCTGGAGACAACTGGAGGTCCTCCGCCTGGTCAGAGGGGTGTAGAGACTCATGGGTAACCTCTGCTTCAGAGTACACTAGGTTGGACTCACTGGATGAAGCGAGCGAGGTATCAGGTACAGAGTATAGGAGAGTCTCTGTCCTTTCGCTACCAGGTAGCACCCCGAAGGGTTCCGGAGACAACTGGAGGTCCTCCGCCTGGTTGGAGGGGTGTAGAGACTCATGGGTAACCCCTGCTTCAGAGTACACTAGGTTGGACTCACTGGACGAAGCGAGCGAGGTATCAGGTACAGAGTATAGGAGAGTCTCTGTCCTTTCGCTACCAGGTAGCACCCCGAAGGGTTCTGGAGACAACTGGAGGTCCTCCGCCTGGTCGGAGGGGTGTAGAGACTCATGGGTAACCTCTGCTTCAGAGTACACTAGGTTGGACTTACTGGACGAAGCGAGCGAGGTATCAGGTACAGAGTATAGGAGAGTCTCTGTCCTTTCGCTACCAGGTAGCACCCCGAAGGGTTCCGGAGACAACTGGAGGTCCTCCGCCTGGTCGGAGGGGTGTAGAGACTCATGGGTAACCCCTGCTTCAGAGTACACTAGGTTGGACTCACTGGACGAAGCGAGCGAGGTATCAGGTACAGAGTATAGGAGAGTCTCTGTCCTTTCGCTACCAGGTAGCACCCCGAAGGGTTCTGGAGACAACTGGAGGTCCTCCGCCTGGTCGGAGGGGTGTAGAGACTCATGGGTAACCTCTGCTTCAGAGTACACTAGGTTGGACTCACTGGACGAAGCGAGCGAGGTATCAGGTACAGAGTATAGGAGAGTCTCTGTCCTTTCGCTACCAGGTAGCACCCCGAAGGGTTCAGGAGACAACTGGAGGTCCTCCGCCTGGTCAGAGGGGTGTGGAGACTCGGGGGTAACTACCACTTTGGGGTACCCATTGTCAGGCTCACAGAACGGAGCGGACAAAGTATCGAGTACCAGGTGTAGAGAAGTCTCTCTCCATTTGTCATCGAGTGGTATCCCGGAGGATTCAGGAGGCAACTGGGGGTCCTCCGCCAGGTAGTAGAGGTGCACAGACTCAGAGGTAATCACAGCTTCGGAGCATCCTTGGACATGCACACCGGTTAAAGTGGGTGAAGCATCTGATGCCGGGTGCAGGAAGTTCTCCTGTGTGGAGTCTGGATGGGCAGTAGTCTCTTCGGGCAGGCGAACTGGTGCACTACCCACGCACATTAACCATTGGGGCTTCTCCGGGATACAGGGAGATGAAGCTTCAGTAGGGACTTCAAGGTTGGGGTCAGGAGGTCTCAGGGAGGACAGACCCTGGCGTGACGGCTTGCCTCTACGTCTAGCACGTCTGGACTGCCTCTTGAGGTTGGGAGAAGTATTCCGGAGAGCGTAGTCACCCTGTGAGGATTCTGGGTGGGCAGTAGTCTCATTGGGCTGGCGGACTATTGCGCTACCCACACACATTACCCATCGGGGCTGCTCCGGGATATTGGGAAGTGAAGCTTCAGCAGGAGCCTCCGGGTTAGGATCATCGAAGACCATTAGAAAGGCCACAAGGAAGGCCATTATGTCCAGGACGATAGGATCCTGTGTTTCCCATAGGGGGTTGATCCATTCCAAGGCATCACCCGCTAGGTTAGACATAATGAATGCCACCTTAACCCGATCGGTGGGAAAACATAGAGGGTAGAACTTGAAGTGTAGCATGCATTGCTCCACAAATGCACGACTTTGTCTTGGATCCCCATAGTAACGTGGCGGATCTTGCAGGAACGAGAGCAGATAGATCCATCTGGACGGGTGCGTAATTAGCCAGGAACTCAGCTAGAGAAAAAAAAATTGTATTTATTTATTTTTAATGCATGTATTCGCTGGAAAACGTCTCAGAGAGCGAAAGCCGTGGGGCTCAACGGGAACCATGGCCTGAGCATGCTGTAATGCACACGCCCGGGCTGAGAGGCGTGTGCGTGTGATTCCACTGGACCGTGCCGGAGAGTGAATGCCTGGAGGGGCGTAACTAGGTATTCACCCGATCCGACCAGGGTCGCACGACGGCATACGACGCCAGTGCACCAAGGAGGAACCGAGCAGAGGGACCAGGTGCTACTCCAGGACAGACCCCGGACACGGCTGTTGACCCACACAGGGGAATACAGGAACAGACTGGTTAGGCTGGCACACAGACTGGTGGGAATAGGCAGGCACGACTGGTATGCAGGCAGGTGGGTATGCAGGCAGGTGGGTACAGGCAAGCACGGCTAGAGTGCAGACAGGAAGGCACTAGCAGGTAGGAACACAGGCGGGATAGGACCCAGTACACACTGGGACTCAGGAACAGAAGCACAGATGTGGCGGACAAACACAGCAGAGTGAGGCCGCCCAGAGAAGTGAGCGAGAGCAGGGCAGGACGAGACCGCCTGGAGCGGTGAGCAAGAGCAGAGCAGGACGAGGCTGCCTGGAGCGGTGAGCAAGGGCAGAGCAGGGCGAGACCGCCTGGAGCGGTAAGCAAGAGCAGAGCAAGACGAGACCGCCTGGAGCGGTGAGCAAGAGCAGAGCAAGACGAGACCGCCTGGAGCGGTGAGCAAGAGAAGAGCAAGACGAGACCGCCTGGAGCGGTGAGCAAGAGCAGAGCAGGACGAGACCGCCTGGAGTGGTGAGCAAGAGCATAGCAGGACGAGACCGCCTGGAGCGGTGAGCAAGAGCAGAGCAGGACGAGACCGCCTGGAGCAGTGAGCAAGAGCAGAGCAGGACGAGACCGCCTGGAGCGGTGAGCAAGAGCAGAGCAAGACGAGACCGCCTGGAGCGGTGAGCAAGAGCAGAGCAGGATGAGACCGCCTGGAGCGGTGAGCAAGAGCAGAGCAGGACGAGACCGCCTGAAGCAGTGAGCAAGAGCAGAGCAGGACGAGACCGCCTGGAGCGGTGAGCAAGAGCAGAGCAGGACGAGACCGCCTGGAGCGGTGAGCAAGAGCAGAGCAGGACGAGACCGCCTGGAGCGGTGAGCAAGAGCAGAGCAGGACGAGACCGCCTGAAGCGGTGAGCAAGAGCAGAGCAGGACGAGACCACCTGGAGCGGTGAGCAAGAGCAGAGCAGGATGAGACCGCCAGGAGCGGTGAGCAAGAGCAGAGCAGGACGAGACCGCCAGGAGCGGTGAGCAAGAGCAGAGCAGGACGAGACAGGGCTCTGTTCACACGGAACAGACAGGAAGGGAAAGGCAGAACCAGATACCCACAGGGTACTTGCAGTGAAGTAGCGAGTGGACCACAAACTCACAAACGGGAGTACAGAGACAACAAGCAGGAGTTAGGTACGAGTTCAGACTCTGCAGAAAAAGGAAAGGAACGGACATAGAGGCAAAACAGGTAAAGGATAGGAGAGAGTTCAGACTGGAATTGAGTGTACGGAAGAGACCGACACTGCAGCGGGATTCAGGAGCGGGTCTGGGAATACGTCCCCCAGAGAGGCAGGACGAACAGGCAAGGAGCGTGTTCAGACAGGACAGACAAGATACAGGAGCGGGTCTAGGTAATCGGCCCCTAGAAGGCGGGAGGAACAGGCTAGGAGCGTGTTCAGACAGGACAGACAAGATACAGGAGCGGGTCTAGGTAATCGGCCCCTAGAAGGCGGGGGGAACAGGCTAGGAGCGTGTTCAGACAGGACAGACAAGATACAGGAGCGGGTCTAGGTAATCGGCCCCTTGAAGGCGGGAGGAACAGGCTAGGAGCGTGTTCAGACAGGCCTGGAAAAACAGCCTCCCGGATAGGCAGACAAGAGAAACACAGAACGGGACCTGGCACCTTCAGAGTGCAAGCACACACTGAATGAAGCACAATGCTCAGGCAGGGATTGATTGGAGCAGCTGGGTTATATACCAGGTGACAGACAGCAATAGGCTGAGGATGCACAAGGGGTGTGACCCACAGCAGGTACAAAAAGCAGGAAGTGATTGGGCGCCGCCCTTAAGCAGCAGAAACAGACACAAACAGACAGCATGGAGGGAAGCCAGAGAGACATTCTGGACTGGAGATCAAGTGCGCGCTCTTGCACAGTGGGAGATGGACCACCATGCAAGGGCGCCGCCAGGTATGTTACAAGCACTACACGGTACACTCAGGGACGTGGGCTACTTCTACCCGCTTACAGCAAGGTAGTCAGGAAGAGTGCAGACAGACGGGGAGGCCTACAACTCCACCTGGCCAGGGGAACTCCTGCTTGCTCACAGACTGACCAGGCCTCTTATGCTAGCCAGTACTCCCGGGAGGGTCTACCTTATAATCATCAGTAAAGACCCTGAACTGCACTGCAAAGACTCTGAGTCATTCCTGCTGCGCTCGTGCACCATCACCCCCATCATCCACACTCACGGCCCTGAGGCAATACTTCTCCCGAGGGGAGTTATCCCATTTTATGCTGCGCACACAACACCAGCCTCAGCGGTCTGCCTCACAGCGGTGGTACTCCCTGACCGCAATCCACGGGTGGCGCAGTCGGACAATTAACCTCAAAACCTAAGAAAGATTGCCACTGGTTTGACCAGCCTGAGCCACGGGACCGGGTCACCGCCACGGAGACTACAGACCCCAGAGACCCGGCACCGGGTATCCCACACACGTGTACACACGGCCCAGGGGGCGCGTCACATGCAGTACAGCATATTACAAACATAAGTCCCATTATTGGGGAGAGCGTGTCCCATAGTATTTGCTTATGCCTTGCAAGCAAAAGCTGCCAAAAATTAGGACGGAGCAACTTGCAATGCCCCTTACAAGAGCCATGCAGTACAGCATATTACAAACATAAGTCCCATTATTGGGGAGTGGGTCTCCCATAGTATTTGCTTATGCTTTCCCAGCAAAAGCTGCCAAAAATTAGGACGGAGCAACTTGCAATGCCCCTTACAAGAGCCATGCAGTACAGCATATTACAAACATAAGTCCTATTATTGGGGAGTGGGTCTCCCATGGTATTTGCTTATGCTTTCCCAGCAAAAGCTGCCAAAAATTAGGATGGAGGAACTTGCAATGCTGGCACCCTGGTGGTATAGTGGTGGTGGAGGCTGAGGATAAGGAGAAGAAGATTAAACAGCCGAAACGAGGAAGCGTATACCCATGTGTGGGTGTGAAGCGGTGCATGTGAATACACCTCCCGAAATAACACAGTGGATTTGACTTTATGTTACTCTGCTGTCATTTGGTGGTGATGAGAAGTCTGGCCCAATCCAGCCCTTGTTCATTTTGATAAGGATCAGATTGTCAGCATTGTCAGTTGACAGGCGAGTGCGCTTATCAGTTATAATTCCCCCAGCGGCACTAAAAACACGCTCCGATAACACGCTAGCGGCAGGGCAGACCAGGACCTCCAAGGCGTACAGAGCTAGTTCATTCCAAGTGTCCAGCTTGGATACCCAATAATTAAAAGGCACAGAGGAATCACGGAGGATGCTGGTACGATCGGCAAGGTACTCCCTCACCATCTTTTGAAACTTTCCACTCCTTGTGAGAGTACCCCGCGCCTTAGGGCCTGTAAGCTGGGCGGGTGTCAGAAAACTGTCCTAGAACGTTGACAGTGTTCCCCTGCCTCTGCTGGATTGGAGTTGCATCTCTCTCGCCTGTACGCCTTGGTTGGGCAACGAACTGTGACCTCTGCCGCTAGCGTGTTCAGATGGGAATTTTTTTAAGAGTTCTGCAGCAAGGGCCTTCTGGTATTGCCCCATTTTTGTAAACCTCTCCACCTCAGGAATAAGAGAGTGAAAGTTCTCCTTGTAGGGGGGTCTACAAGTGTCACCAACCGGTAATGACTGTCACCCAACATTTTGACAATGCGAGGGTCACGGTTAAGGCAGCGTAACATAAAGACAGCCATGCGTGCCAGACTGGTAATGGGCAAGATTTCCGTGTCCTCACCAAGATGACGACTGACCATGCTCTCCTCCTCCTCCTCCTCTTCCTCCTCCCCCCTGTCCTCAGGCCACCCACGCTGAACCGACGGTATGACACTTGTACAGGTACTACTGTCTACAACTCATGATAGCAGCTCCTGTTCTTTCTCCTCCTCCTCCTCCTCCTCTCCCTCATTGTCCCCCAATGCACGTTGGGATGAGATGAGGCTGGGCTGTGTGTAATCGCCCGCTACGGCTTCCTGATCCATCTCATCATACTCTGGCTGCAATGCCTCCTCTTTAATTCTCTGCAGAGAGCGTTGCAAAAGACAGACAAGTGGGATGCTGACACTAATGATGGCGTCATCGCCACTCACCATCTTGGTGGCCTCCTCAAAGTTTGTCAGGATGGTACATATGTCAGACATCCAGGTCCACTCCTGAGGTCTTATGTGTGGAGTCTGACCTGAATATCGACGGCCTTGTTGCAGCTGGTACTCCACAACTGCTCTCTTCTGCTCACAAATCCTTTGCAACATGTGGAGGGTAGAGTTCCAACGTGTGGGGACATCACACACCAGTCGGTGTGCCGGAAGCTGGAAACGCTGCTGCAACACAGCAAGGGCGGCGGAAGCTGTAGCCGACTTGCGAAAATGAGCTGACAGGCGGCGTACTTTCACGAGCAGATCTGGGAACTCGGGGTACGATTTAAGAAGCCGCTGAACCACGAGGTTAAGCACATGAGCCAGGCATGGTACGTGTGTGATCTCACCTCGCCTCAGAGCCGCCACCAGGTTACGGCCATTGTCACACACGACCATGCCGGGATGTAGGTTCAGCGGTCTCAGCCACAGATCTGCCTGCTCTTTCACAGCTGTCCACAACTCACAAGCAGTGTGAGGTTTATCACCTAAGCTTATGAGTTTCAGCACAGCCTGTTGCCGCTTGGCGGAGGCAGTACTGCAATGCTTCCAGCTTGTAACTGATGTGGTGATATCTGAGATGGAGGCTGAACATGAGGAGGAGGAGGATGATGCGCAGGAGCTGTACACTGTGGGGGCAACTCTGACTGACATAGGGCCCGCAATCCTCGGTGTGGGGAGGATGTGTTCCGTCCCAAGGTCCGACTGGGTCCCGGCTTCCACTATGTTTACCCAGTGTGCTGTCAGAGAGATGTACCGTCCCTGGCCACAAGCACTTGTCCACGTGTCCGTTGTCAGGTGGACTCTCCCAGTAACTGCGTTGTTGAGGGCACGGCAGATGCTTTGGGACACGTGCTTGTGTAGTGCGGGGATGGCACACCGGGCAAAATAGTGTCGGCTGGGGACCGAGTACCGAGGGATGGCCACCGCCATAAGATTGCGGAAGGATTCCGTCTCCACCAGCCTAAAAGGCAGCATTTCCAATGCAAGCAGTCGTGAAATGTGCGAATTTAGGACTGTGGCCTGTGGGGCGTTAGCTGCGAATTTCCGCTTTCGTTCAAAGGTCTGGGATATAGACAATTGAACGCTGCGGTGGGACGTGGACGTGGACGTTGATGCTGTTTCTTGAGAAACTGCCATAACAAGTGAAGACTGAGAGGAGGGGGCATCTTTACATGCAGTATGGACAGGGGATTGCGTTGCACACACAACAGGGGGTTCTATTGCACGCACAACAGTGGAAGATGCAGTGGTGACACCCGCTGACACTGTTCGTGGACCCTGGGTCTCGCCCCACAAAGTCGGGTGCTTTGCTGCCATGTGCCTGATCATGCTGGTGGTGGTCAGGCTGGTAGTTTTATCTCCCCTGCTGATGCTGGCATGGCAGGTGGAACATATGGCCTTTTTGGGGTTATCAGCAGAGTCTTTAAAAAAATTCCAGACTCTGGAAGACCTACCGCTTGTACTGGCAACGTCCCTCATATTGGTGTTACGGGGAACGGTTGCCTGCCTTCTGTCTGCGGCCACCACACTGCTTCTTCCTGCCTGTTGGGGAGCTCTGCCTCCCTCCCGCTGTGTGCTGCTGGCCTCACTCTGCATGTCCTCCTTCCACGTTGGATCAGTTACTAGATCTTCCACCACCTCCTCCTCTTCCACTTGCGCACCACAATCCTCCTCCTCACTTCCTGGCAATTGTGTCTCGTCATCGTCCACCTCTTGTGACAGATTGCCAACGTCGACTTCCTGTGGCCGTGGCTGTTCAAATATTTCGGCATCGCAACATGGGATCTCCTCTTCCACCACTTCAAGCGTATCAGGCGAGGGGCCCAAATATGGAAATGAACCAGTGAACAGCTCTTCAGATTGTCCAAGTGTGGGATCACTTGCTGTCTGACGACACTCGGCATGGTGGGAGGAACGAGCATCAGGGTGAGGAGGAGTATGCGGTCGAGACTCACGGCTACTAAGAGTTGACCATGTGGAAGACAGACCGGAGGTGGTGGTGCCCAGGTAACTGTAAGTATTGTCTGCTATCCAATTAATAACCTGTTCACACTGATCAGTTCTCAATACTGGTGTTGTTCTGTGCTTCCCTAGTAATTCGGTCAAGAAGTGGGAGCGAGAAGATGTGGCTGTTGGTTGTGGCACATTTTCACCTTGGCCACGGCCCCGTCCTCTGCACGAACCTTCACCAGAACGTCCACTTCCACGTCCCTTGCCACGCGCCTTGCCCATTGTAAATGAAGTAAAATAGCTTACACTTGCACTATCAATGGCAAAAGTGTAATAAAGAGTAGATTAGAACCGTGGAAGAGGAAAACCACAGTTATTGTTTACTGGGGTATACCACACTTTTTTAAATAGAGATATTTGCGGCTGAACAGTGAGCGACACACTCAAACTGCTTTTTTTTTAGATACCAAAGGCCCAAAACTGGATAGTACAGCGATTTGACCCGTGGAACTGCGAAACCACACTGGGATGTCGGGCCTACACAAGACTATTTTCAACAGATATATTTTTGTGTCACAACAGTCAGGAGACACTACTGTTTTTCTTTACGGAAAAAAACTACCAAAACCTGAATAATAGAGATTATTTACCATGGAACAGCAAAACCACAGTTATAATTTACTGGTGTATACCAGGCTTTTTAAAATATATATATATTTGCGGCTGAACAGTGAACGACACACTCAAACTGTTTTTTTTAGATACCAATGGCCCAAAAGTGGATAATACAGAGGTTTGTACCGTGGAACTGCAAAACCACACTTGTATTTCTCTGGTCTACACCAGACTATTTTCAACAGATATATTTGTGTCTGAAAAATCAGGGAGACACTATTTTTTTTTTTTTTACAGCAAAAAATGCAAAAAGCAGGATAATAGAGATTTTTTACCGTGGAACAGCAAAAGCACACTTCTGTCTCTCTGGCCTACACCAGACTATTTTCAACAGATATATTTGTGTCTGAAAAATCAGGGAGACACTTTTATTATTTTTATACAGCAAAAAATGCCAAAAACAGGATAATAGAGATGTTTTACCGTGGAACATCAAAACCACAGTAATAATTTACTGGTGTATACCAGGCTTTTTAAAATATATATATATTTGCGGCTGAACAGTGAGCGCCACACTCAAACTGTTTATTTTAGATACAAATGGCCCAAAAGTGGATAATACAAAGGTTTGTACGGTGGAACTGCAAAACCACACTTGTATTTCTCGGGCCTACACCAGACTATTTTCAACAGATATATTTGTGTCTGAAAAATCAGGGAGACACTATTTTTTTTTTTTTTACAGCAAAAAATGCAAAAAGCAGGACAATAGAGATTTTTTACCGTGGAACAGCAAAAGCACACTTCTGTCTCTCTGGCCTACACCAGACTATTTTCAACAGATATATTTGTGTCTGAAAAATCAGGGAGACACTATTATTATTTTTATACAGCAAAAAATGCCAAAAACTGGATAATAGAGATGTTTTACCGTGGAACATCAAAACCACAGTAATAATTTACTGGTGTATACCAGGCTTTTTAAAATATATATATATTTGCGGCTGAACAGTGAGCGACACACTCAAACTGTTTTTTTTAGATACAAATGGCCCAAAAGTGGATAATACAGAGGTTTGTACCATGGAACTGCAAAACCACACTTGTATTTCTCGGGCCTACACCAGACTATTTTCAACAGATATATTTGTGTCTGAAAAATCAGGGAGACACTATTTTTTTTTTTTTTACAGCAAAAAATGCAAAAAGCAGGATAATAGAGATTTTTTACCGTGGAACAGCAAAAGCACACTTCTGTCTCTCTGGCCTACACCAGACTACTTTCAACAGATATATTTGTGTCTGAAAAATCAGGGAGACACTTATTATTTTTATACAGCAAAAAATGCCAAAAACAGGATAATAGAGATGTTTTACCGTGGAACATCAAAACCACAGTAATAATTTACTGGTGTATACCAGGCTTTTTAAAATATATATATATTTGCGGCTGAACAGTGAGCGACACACTCAAACTGTTTTTTTTAGATACAAATGGCCCATAGAACTGCAAAACCACACTTCTATTTCTCTGGCCTACACCAGACTATTTTCAACAGATATATTTGTGTCTGAAAAATTAGAGGCACACTTTTTTTTTTGCAGGGGGGGGCACCAAAAGGTTAATAAGATGGGTATTTGTACATTGTGAAGGAGGAAAGAAAAAAGAGGATTTACATAAAAAAAAGGATTTTTCCTGGCCCCCGGGACCTGGAGCTAAGTCCAGCAATTTCAGCAACAGGAGCAGCACACAGGACTGTAATGCAGCGTTTGCTGGTATAACCACTGCGTCTCCTATATAGCCTGCCTGCCTGCCTGCCTGCCTGATATACCTGGGATGGATATTAGTCCTGAGAAGGACTGTTTGTTTGATCTGGCAGCCTTTACAGACCCTACACTAAGTATTTTGCAGGATATATCTCTCCCTAAATCAGCAGCGCTGTCCCTACACTGTCTGATCCGGAGCGACTGTGTCCAAGATGGCGGCGCCCGGTTTTAAATACTCGAGTTGACGCTGTGTGGCCAGCCAATCACTGTAATGCCCACAAACAACATGGCTGCGGCATTACAGTGACTGGCTGGCAATCCCTGCATGTTCATTGGCTCTGTAAAGAGCGCCAAACATGCAGGGCGGAGACCCAAGCTCCCGCCCGAGTAACCCGGAAATACTCGGTGCTCGTCGAACATCCCGAGTAGCGTGATGCTCGGGCGAGTACCGAGCAGTGTCGAGCATGTTCGCTCAACACTAGTCCTTATATCTCACACAGGAGGAGCCCAGACCAAGCTTCCTACTCCTGTGTCAGACATGTAATGATAGACAAGCTAATCTCACTGCAGGGCTAGTACAAGTTGTGACCAAAACAGACATCCTACTAATATTATAAATGCGAAAGTTTGTGAGTATGTATGTTTGTTACTCTTTCACGAAAAAACTACTGGACGGATTTGCATGAAACTTTACAGTAATATAGATTATACATCGGAATAACATATAGGTTACAATTTGTAATGATTTTATGTAATTTTGGTCGTAATATAACGATACATGTCAATTAAGTCGGAAAAAAATCTGGCCTCTGAGAGCTATCTTGGCGTACGCTGCCTAAACCGTTGGAGTTACACAAAGATGATGTACCGTAGAATTGTTTGTCTTGAATAGTTCTAAATAAAAGTCCGCGACAGCATATATCTACCTTTTATGTGGAAGCCACTATGACCAAAATTGTGAACCATAAATTTAATTAAATTAGATACTATTTTACAATGCACATTTTAGTATATTTATCAAACTTTTTAGTATATTTATCAAACTCTTATATACACACATACACAGGTGATATTTAAATGGCTGATTTACAGCAGTCAGAAGAGATTGATAATACAATAATTTGCCCATAGTGGATCATTGTATAGTGAGGTCACAGTTGCCGCCTGTCCACAGTCAGAATACAGGGGTGATCATATACCGTGGCCAGGTACAAGTGTGGCACAGGGGGTTCACACATGACCCCCATGGACTGACATTTCCTAGAAACTTTGGCAGCTGTCAGTCTTGAGTTCACCCTGATACATTACACTCTGGAAACAGCTGAAGGGAGAAGGATAATTTATGACATTTTCTCAGACTTAAAAAAAAAAAATAGCCCAGAAAACAGCCCATATGTCAGGAACAGGTTACTAGGGAACTACACGTCCCAGCACGGCCTGGCCGCGCCCACAGCCCGGGGGGAGTGTGAGGCTTCCTCCTGCAGGTTGCCCGGGGGTACCGGGCCGTCATTGTCCTCACACAGGGGGTCCCCGCCGCCATTGTCCCTCCACATAACACCGTATAATAAAACATGCGCTCAACTGCGCCAGCTGCTGCAGCCGGGAAAGTTCCGAGCGCCTCACCTGGGCGGAGGGGAAGTGACTCACACACGGGGAGGGGCAGTAACCTGAGCGCGGCTCCATGGAGGATGCACACACTGCAGCCTGACAGCACCGGCAACAGCGCTGCACAAATGCCGTCCTCCCCTCCTGTGTGCAGCACAGCCCTGTGTGTGTGCAGCACAGCATGTCACCCACAGCACCAGCAGGCTTCTCTCAGCTCCCACAGAGCACTGGGAATGGTTGCTATGGGTAACCGCGCCTCAGCTGCTCCTCATAGACCAGTCATATACAACTGATATCGTCTGTACAGCGATCGTAATATAACTAATTAGATTGTTTTAGTATTTTGTTTGAACTTTACTAAGTACCTATTTTGTAATTAGTACTTATAAAAATGCCGCGAAAGCGTAAGTTTAGCATTTCGCAAAGCTCTAATAAAGCCCGAGCTATGAAAATAATTAGACGTGATGAGACGTCTCAACAAGCCGAGCAGCGAAGGCTTGAGCAGGCGGTGCGTTGTGCGGCACATAGAGCTGCAGAGACTCCAGAACAATACCAAGCCCGACGTGAACGGAATGCGGAGTTTTTGGCATCTCAACGGGCTGCTGAAACTCCAGAACAGTCCCAAGCCCGACGTGAACAGCATGCGGAGTATTTGGCGTCTCAACGGGCTGCTGAAACTCCAGAACAGTCCCAAGCTCGACGTCAGCAGCAAGCGACTTACATGGCATCCCAAAGAGCCACTGAAACTTATGAAATGGCCGAATCTCACAGACGCACTGTTGCTGAAAGGGCAGCACAGCGACGTCAAACATTTACAAGAAATACATGGATATTGTTTAATAAAGCTGCATTTGAGTATGGCGAGACTCTTGATTATGAAACTCACAAGCTTATAAAAATAGAAGCAATGACCATAGATTGCAAATATTGCGGAGCTCTTAAGTGGAAAGAGGAAGCAGCAGGTATGTGTTGTTTGGGCGGGAAAGTAGCTCTTCCTTATATAGACGAGCCAGTTCAACCTTTAAAAGAGCTTTTCTCTAATGAAACTGATGAACCTCGCCTTTTTCTAAATAATATAAGAAAATACAACATGTGCTTTCATATGACGTCTTTTGGAGCAGACCAAATTGTCTCAATGCCAGGGTTTTGCCCGACCTTTACAATACAAGGACAAGTATACCACCGTATCGGTTCTTTAATTCCTACGTCCATTTCGCAACCACAATTTTTACAAGTTTATTTCATAGGTGACGAAGAAGAACAAATCAACAGGCGTACTGAGTGCGTGCAAAGCGTAGATAGAAACATAGTTAAAAAATTACAACGAGTACTTCACAACCACAACATTTTGGTGCATGAATTTAAAACGGCTAGAGACAGAATGATCAATGACGATCATTTCAAAGTAGTGATTCACCCAGACCGTGTACCACGTGGTCAACATGAGAGACGATTCAATGCCCCTACTACAAATGAAATAGCTACTGTAATAGTTAGTAGCGAACAAACTATGTCTCGGGACATCGTTGTGCAGTCGCGCGATGGCATGCTCACTAGGGTTCCCGATACACATAGATTCTATGATGCTCTCGAGTACCCAATAATTTTTTGGAAAGGACAAGAGGGGTACAGCATTGATATTCCTCAGATAAATCCAATTACCAAACAAGCAATGCCAAGCAAAAAGGTCTCCTGCAAAAATTTTTATGCCTTTCACTTGATGGTCCGTCGCAGCGATTTTAATTTGATGCTTAAGTGTAGGCTCCTACTTCATCAGTTTCTGGTCGACATGTATGTAAAGATGGAAAGTGAGCGCTTAAGATTCATTTCTTTAAATAAAAAAAAACTGCGCGCAGAAAATTATATTCACTTGCAAGATGCAATAACAAATGATGCGGATTTGGATCCAAATAACTTAGGTCAGATGGTGATTCTTCCGTCATCATTTGTAAATAGCCCGAGATACCTACACGAATACACACAAGATGCGTTCACATACGTACGTAATTATGGGAGGCCTGATTTATTTATTACAATGACTTGCAACCCCGCTTGGCCAGAAATCACCAAAGAGCTTATGGCTGGTCAAAATTCAACGGACAGACATGACTTAACAGCTCGAGTATTTAGAATAAAAGTACAGAAGTTGGTAGCTCTACTTACAAAAGGTAACATATTTGGTGATATGCAATGCTTCATGTACTCGATCGAGTGGCAAAAGCGAGGTTTGCCTCATGTGCACTTACTGCTGTGGTTAAAGGAAAAATTGCATCCGAACCAAATTGACGAAATCATATGTGCTGAGATACCAAACCCAGAAACCGATCAAAAGCTCTATGATACAGTGACAAAGAATATTATTCACGGGCCATGTGGTACATTCAATTCTTCATCACCATGCATGAAGGAAGGAAAATGTACCAAAAAATATCCGAGGAAGCTTTTAAAAGATACTCAAACCAATGACAAAGGTTATCCTTTGTACAGGTGCAGAGCACCAGAGAATGGTGGACCTACGACGATTATAAAAACCCGTAGAGGAACACAGGAAATATTGGTGGACAATAGCTGGATGGTCCCATATTCTCCACTCTTATCAAAAAATTTTAATTCTCATTTAAATGTAGAGTTCTGTAATACGATACAGGCGATAAAATATATTTGTAAATATATTAATAAGGGTAGCGACCAGGCTATTTTTAACATCCGCCAGCAAGGGAATGTTAACATTGACCCAAGAGATGAGGTGCAGACCTTTAGAACCGGCCGATATGTTAGTAGTAACGAAGCAGCGTGGCAGATCTTAGGTCTGCCTCTGCACGAGAGACACCCAACCGTCACTCATCTCGCGATTCATTTACCCAATGGCGAGAGGGTTTACTTTACGGAAAATAATTTTAGAGAGAGATTAGAAGCACCACCTAAAACTACACTAACTGCATTTTTCCTGTTGTGCCAAAGTGATACGTTTGCAAAAACATTACTTTACATTGACGTGCCTCGCTACTATACTTGGAATGTGGCACGGAAGCAATGGAAACGTCGTTTACAAGGATCATCTGTCGATGGCTGGCCAGGTGTGAAGGCAGGAGACGCTCTAGGTCGCATTTACACGGTGCACGTTAGCAATTTTGAATGTTATTGCTTGCGTATGCTGCTGAATGTAATAAGGGGTCCAACCAACTTCTCGGATTTAAAAACATTTGAAGGTCAAGAACTTGCAACTTTTTGGCAGGTGTGTGAGAAGATGGGGTTGTTGGAAGATGATAACCACTGGGATACCACCTTAGAAGAGACCGTGCTATGTCGCTCCCCGGTGCAAATAAGAGAGCTGTTTGCCATATTGATATGCACTTGCGGTTTATCCAATCCTCTACAACTCTGGCACAAGTATAAAACTGAGTTATCAGAGGATATCATGCACAGATTTGAAAAAATGGATCACGTTAACGATGATCTCTGTTTCAATGAGGCATTGGGGACAAAATATTAATAATTTCTGGAAAGAAATTGTCCGATTTTGGTCTACCCTCACCGCGGTGTAGAGGAGAGCTGTCGAACAAGTTGATAAAAGAGCTAAGCTATGATACCAACCAGTTAGACGCTCACGTTTGCGAAACTGAGCCACGTTTGCTACCTGATCAAAGAGAGATTTATCACAAAATAGTAGGACGAGTTGAGAATGGTGAAGGCGGACTTTTTTTCCTTGATGCCCCGGGTGGTACAAGAAAAACTTTCTTGCTTAATTTACTTTTAGCAAAAATTCGTAGCGGTCATAATGTTGCATTAGCTGTGGCTTCCTCTGGAATTGCTGCAACATTGCTAAGCGGTGGACAGACGGCACATTCAGTCTTTAAATTACCTCTTAATCTGGTGAACGAAGAAACCCCATCGTGTAATATCAGCAAGAGCAGCGCCCGTGGCCTCCTGTTGCAACAGTGCAAACTAATCGTGTGGGACGAGTGCACAATGTCACACAAATGCGCCATTGAAGCTCTTGATCGTTGTCTACAAGACTTACACACACAGTAAACAAACATTAATGGGTGGTGTGGTTGTTTTATTGGCTGAGGACTTTAGGCAAACTTTGCCTGTCATCGAGCGAGGCACTGCAGCAGACGAAATTAACGCATGTCTGAAATCCTCATATTTATGGACCAAAGTTGAAAAGCTGCACCTCACCACCAACATGCGTGTCCAGTTATTCAGTGATCTAGAGTCGGGCGCGTACGCTGAGAAACTGCTCGAGATCGGTGAAGGTCGAATCGAAACTGACGAAGAAGGTATGGTTCTATTCACTAACCAATTTTGTCATGTTGTGGATTCGGAAGACTCACTTATTGCTCAAGTTTTTCCAAATTTGCAACAAAACATCCACGATGAAAATTGGCTATGTGAAAGAACTATACTAGCACCAAGAAATGAAACAGTTGCGAAAATCAATAAAATTATCTTGGACCAAGTAACCAGCAATGCAACAACCTCCAACTCCATCGACACAGTCATGTCATCTGAAGACTGTACGAGCTACCCCGTGGAGTTTCTTAACTCTTTGAAGCTATCCGGGGTCCCATCTCATAAGCTCGAATTAAAGGTCGGTATACCCGTTTTGTTAATGCGCAACTTGGACGCCCCGAGATTATGTAATGGCACTAGATTGCGAGTCACTGAACTAGGCAGGCAAATTGTAAAGGCCACAATTTTAACTGGAGAAGCTAAGGGTGAAAATATTCTTATACCACGCATCCCAATAATACCCAATAACTTACCCTTTAATTTCAAACGTTTGCAGTTCCCACTTAAAGTTGCATTTTCAATGACCATCAATAAATCGCAAAGACAAACTTTGAAGGTAGCGGGGATACATTTAGGCACGCCCTGTTTTTCCCACGGTCAGCTATACGTAGCTTGCTCACGTGTTTCTAAATCGCAAAATCTACATATTTTCGCTGAACGAAAGAAATCAAATAACATAGTTGACAGGAGTATATTGCAGTAAAAACACATAGATAAATTACCTGCAGATGTCCATTATTCCAATTACATACTAATTCTTTACTAACACGAACAATATTAAATGCAAGTAACTTCAGTCCGTCCTGTTTATTAATCAGTGTTTAGTAATCTGTTTGTGATGAAATTTGATATGGATAATTTCAAGCCTGGGGAAGGACATAGGGCTACTTTTTATAAACACACCATACAGGCGAAGATTATATAAAACTGTAAACCTGATTGACTGACACACCTAGCGGTCAACGCACAGCCGAAACCACTGAACTTAGCATCTTGAAATTTGCAGATAGGTTCTATTATAGCTTAAATGAGCACTAAGAAAGGAATTTTGATAATTCCACCCTCAAGAGTTTCCCTCTTCATATTATAGGGGTTCAAATATTGTATGGAATCCGTCAGTTTTGAAGTTAGACATCTGAAATTTTGGATGTACGAGTAACTAAATAAGATTATTTTTTTTTACTATTAAGATTATTTTTTTTTACTATTAAAATGATCTGTCACGAAACTTAATGTGGCAGACCAAATTCCACGCGAGCGAAGCCGCGGGTAAAAGCTAGTAAGACATAAATGTGATTACTGACACCCATTTTGAGCTCTGGACAGGCAGTGTGTTTGAAGGGGCAGTACAGCAGAGGTGACAGTGTTATGAAAGGAACAAAGCTAATAGAAGGGTTTATAATGATTCTCCTGGGTCTCTCTGCAGCATTCGACACTGTGAATCACCAGATCCTCCTCACTATGCTCCGCTCTATCGGCCTCAAGGACACCGTTCCCTTCTGGTTCTCCTCCTACCTAACTGACCGCACCTTCACTGTATCTTTTGCCAGCTCTTACTCCTCTACTTGCAGTGTAATGCCTGCTGTGGTTGCTTGCTAATTGCTTGATTATTTAACAAGGTTTAGTAGTGCTAGAGTCAGCATCTACTTCCTATATATTTAGATTTGGCTTCGGGGTAGCACATGTGAAGGGGGGCACGTGTGCAATATCTTTCTAAGTGCAATATTTTCTAAGCACAATGCTGTTTACCATGGCAGTTTGACAAGGCAGGAGACAGCAAAGCTGTGCCAGATACGCAAACAAACATGCTTTTTGTTCAGTTGTACTACATTATTTATTTTTTCCATATTTCTTTGCTTCATTTTTGTTCTAGCTGCTAGTCTCGCATCTACTGCCCTTTTACATATTCTGCACACTCTCTCCACATAAGTCCCTCTCCAATGTACAATGCTCAGACTCTTCTGAAATTTCTCAATTTGTCCCAACCATCCACTACCACCATACAGCGCACAAAACAATCCCATAAATCATTTAATCACGTTTACTTTCTAATTTTTCTCCTTCATCTAGTCGCTGGCGACATCTCCCCTAACCCCGGTTCTCCTTTCACTAGTATTTGAAACTCACTTCCTGCTGCATATAGAAACCCTGCTAATCTTAGCATTCAGTGCTCGCCTTCTCCTGTCTCTTTAAATTGTGCCCTCTGGAATGTCAGATCAGTGTGCAACAAACTCCCCTACATCCAAAACTTCTCCTTGCGAGTGGCAATTGTATATCACCCTCCAGGTAAAACCAACCAATTCCTCAATCATTTTGCCACCTAGCTGCTACACTTTCTATTTTGTGACATTCCCACTCACATCATAGGTGACTTTGACATCCTCATTGATGATCCGATCTCAACATCTGACACTCATCTTCTTTCTCTAACCTCTTCCATCAGTCTTTCAGAGATGGGAATACTCTGGACCTAGTCTTCTCCCGGCTCTGCTCAGTGTACGACTTTACTAACTCCCCTCTCCCTCTCTCTGACCACAACCTTCTTTCCTTCTCTGTTAAGAACTTTCTCCACACCCAGGACACCCCCACTTATCACACATACACAAATCTAGGTGCCACCAAAACCGAGCAGTTTATCAACAATCTACAGTCATCTTTAGCCTCGATCTTATAATAATACATTGCAGAATGCCTGGATGAATCAGCATCTGCTACACACAGAAAGACCTGACACAGATGACGATGACCCTGGCACATGCTGCAAAAACGTTTTCTCTAGCATAGACTTCATCCTCTACAAGGTCATGCTCAAAACTTATAACTCAGCTCTCCCTCTGACCAAACAAGTCTACGTCACCACCCTCATCACGTCACTATCTGACAATACAAAGCAACTCTTCCAAACTTTCCACTCCCTCCTGAGCCCTAAAGTACAGGCCCCGGTCACCAACCTCAGTGCTGACAATCTGACCACTTATTTCCTACACAACATAAACCATATCAGTCATTTTTGCGAAGTCCCCTCAGAGCCTGGATCCCCGTTCCTCCCACATGGCAAGCTTACTTTCCACCCTTGAGCCTGTTACAGAAGAAGTTACCAGGCTTCTTGCTTTGTCCTACAACCTGCACTAATGACCCTATTCCCTCACATCTCTTTCAGTCTCTCTCCCCAGTAGTCACTACCTACCTAACTAAAATATTTAACCTCTCTCTTCCGGTATCTTTCCCTCTTTGTTCAAACATGCTGTCATAACCCTTTACTTAAAAATAACATCCCTTGACCAGAATTGCACTACAAACTAAAGAACTGTCTCTAATCTTCCCTTCATTTTGAAACTCCTGGAAGGCTTGGTCCACTATTAGCTAATCCGATATCTCTCAGATCACTCCCTTCTTGACCCTTTACAATCCTGCTTCCGATTTTTACACTCTCCTGAAACTGTCCTCACAGAAGTCTCTAATGACCTACTAACAGCTAAATCTAATAGCCACTACTCCTTGCTGATTCTCCTAGATCTCTCTGTAACATTCAAAACTGTGGATTACAAACTCCTCACTATTCTCCGCTCTATCTTCCCCAAGGACAAAGTTTTCTCTTGGTTCTCCTCCTTATCTGACTACTCCTTCACGGTATCTTTTGCAGGCTCTTACTCATCTAATCTTCCCCTTACTGATGGGGTTCCCCAAGGCTCATTCCTAGGCCCCCTCCTCTTCTCCCTATTTACTGCACCTATTGGACAAACTACCAGCAGATCTAGTTTCTAGTAACATCTCTATGGTGATGACATCTGATTATACAACTCTTCTCCTGACATTACCCCTACCTTTATACAAAATACTAGGGCTGTCTCTAACATCAAGTCCTCACTCTATCCGAAACTGAATCTCTCCAAAACTGAACTTCTCATGTTTCCTACTTCTAGTAAACAACTCATACCGATATAGCAATTGCCTTGGATTGTTCAACCGTAACTCCCTAGTAGCACGCTCGTTGTCTTGGGGTTATATTTGACACAAAACTATCCTTTATTTCCTATGTCCAATCGCTCACTTGCTCATGTTACCAGCATCTGAAAAACATTTCCAGAATCCGACCTTTTCTCACCTTTGAAACTATTATGGTCACTCTGATTCATTCTCATCTGGACTACTGCAACTCTCTACCGATTTGTCTCCCTTTAACCAAACTTTATCCCCTCCAATCCACTCTGAGTGCAGCAGCCAGGATTGTATTTCTGTCCAGCTGCTACACCGATGTCTCCAACTTGTGCCATTCATTGCACTGGTTGCACATTTGCTACATAACACAATACAAACTTATCTCCCTCCACACTTATGCACCACCCTACAATGCCTCCCTCATCTCTGTCTATACCCTCTCTGCTCCGCAACTCATCTAAGACTAACATCCGCCATAATCCGAACTACCCAACTCCTTCTCCAAGACTTTTCTCATTCTGCGCCAGTCTTTTGGAATGCACTACCCCGGACTATCTGATTAATACCTTGCTCCCATATTTTTAAACTGCTTTAAAAACACATCTCTTTAGACAGGCCTATCACCTCAATTACCAACCTAACTCTTCACTGTTCCTTCTTTCTAAATTTTACTCAGAACCTGGTCTCTCCTTTATAACTGTGTCCACTTCCTCTTGGCACTCAATAGCACTTGGCAACTGTACCTGGACAGATACAGGGCTAGTGACTGGATCATGCAGCTTATTTAATATGCTCTATTTATTATAATGATGGCTGGCCCATACATGACAAGCACTTTCTACCCATTGTCTCCAATATATTACCTTATAAATAGTAAGCTTGTGAGGAGGGCCCTTACTCCTCTTGTAACTGTTAAACTGTGTTATTTTGTCATGTCTTTATTGTTTGTACATGCCCCCTCTTAATTGTAAAGTGCTGCGAAATTTGTTGGTACTATATAAATAAAAGTATTATTATTTAGCTTAACTCAGCTTTGCTGCCCGTCCCCCCACATGACATTAGACTATGAGATCAGAGCTGTCTGACATTATACGTCTCGCAAACTTGAGAAACCTGCTCTAATCTCTTGTGGGGCAACTTATGATTGGGCAAGGTCATGCAGGGAGGAACAAGTACTCGCCCCCAGTGAAAACTCTATGTTAACACGCACCTGGTCTTAAAAGCAAAAAAAACTCAGGATGTGATTGCTAATATCTATGATTACTATGATTGCTAATATTTCCACGATGGAGAGGCGAAATAGAAAAAAAATTACACTCTGCAGTCATTGAGAAATTTGGTGAAAGGTCCTCTTTAATCATGAAAAAACCCTTTAAGCAATTTAAGTAGCATTATTTAAATCAGATATTGTTTAATTAACAAGTCATAACTGAATAATGTTTTTCCATAAATGACTCTTTTGATATTCTAGTTTATTAACAGTAAATTAATGTTAAATCAAAATTACTGACCTGTGTAAACAGAAATGTAACTATGTGTCCCATCGGAAGATAATAAGGCAATTACACCAAGTAACCTTCAGTAACCTGTGTACCATCATGCTGCAGGGAACCACACAAGGCAATCAGTAAGGTAAAAGATGACAGTCTGCAAAAATATTACTGAATAAAAATATAAGTAGCTAATCATATAGCACTGAATAAATAACTGACAAACATTCTTTTGGCATCATAACTTATCTGCTAAGCTGGATTCTATTTTAAGAGCATAAAATAAATGTTAGTGGAACATTCCAGTGTTTCAAAGTTGTCATGTGTCCCTTAGAACTTGAGCTGATGTCCTTTATGTTCTTGGTACTGTACAATTTCTAGCAATTAAATGAGTCTTTTTAACAATAACATTTTGTTATACCATTTCAAGGATTGCCATAACTAGATACAGCCTGCACAAGTATTTATTAGAAGTGTTGTAAACATTCCATGGCACGCTTCAGGTTTTTTGTTCAGTTTTCTGTTACTAACTAGTGATGAGTGAGCATGTTCGCTACTGCTCGGTGCTCGCCCGAGCATCTCACTGCTCGACATGCTCGGCGCTCGCCGTGTATTTCCGGGGTTGCTCGGCGGGAGCTCTGGTCTCCTCCCTGCATGTTTGTCGCTCTTTAGAGTGCCAATGAACATGCAGGAATTGCCTGCCACTCACTATAACGCCGCAGCCATGTTGGTTTTGGCATGACAGTGATTGGCTGGCTGCACAGCGTCATCAGGTATATATCAGACCTGGTGCCGCCATACTCATCACAGTCACTCCAGAATCAGACAGTGTAGGGAGAGCTGCTGCTAAGCTAGGGAGAGATTTGTTTGTTTCTAGTTAGTGTAGGTGTACCAAACTATATTAGAGACACATATTCATCTCAACAAACAGTCCTTCTGAGGACTAATCCATCTGCAGAGATATCAGGCAGGCAGTGTATATAGGCAGACAGGCAGTGTATATAGGCAGTCAGGCAGTGCATATAGCACAAGAGGCTCCATTTCTGTTCTGTCTGCTGCTGCTGCTGAAATAGGCTCAGGTCTCAGGGGCCAGAAATAATTTTTTTTTGGATCTTAATCCTCATTATTTGCTTAAAAAGCAATCCAGAGAATCCAGTTTTTCTGTGCCATTTGCTTGTTGGCACTGCAGAATACAGCCAGGTCCTTTCCATATTACAGCGCTAAAAATCCAGGTATTTAAAACTGTGTTTTCTCCGTCACACGGATCACATATATGTTTTCAGAAAATACTTCCATTTTTGGCCTCCATTAAATTTTTATTTCAGTGTGTCAGTGAAGCAATTGACACCAGATTGTTGTTCAAAATAGTTACCTACAGGCCAGGTATTTAAAACTGTGTTTTCTCCATCACACGGCTCACATATATGTTTTCAGAAAATACTGCTATTTCTGGCCTCCATTAAAAATTTGTTTCATTGTGTCAGTGACGCAATTGACACCAGTTTGTTGTTCAAAATAGTTACCTACAAGTCAGGTATTTAAAACTGTGGTTTGTCCGTCACACGGATCACATATAAGTTTTCTCCAAATTCAGTCATTTGTTGTGAGCGTGGAAGACATTGTCCTCCATTTAAAATGGGCAAGGCACATGGCAACGGATGGAGAACTGGACGTCATGGTGATGATGGTGCATGCAGAGTCCGAGGCCGTGGGCAAGCTGAAATTGTGCCACAACAAACCCCCATATCTTCTCACTCGACCCTCCTGTCCCAATTAATAGGGGACCGCAGAATACAACTATTGAACACAGAGCAATGTGAAAAGGTTATTGGTTGGATAGCAGATAATGCTTCCAGTCACTTAGCCACCACCACCACCACCTTGTCTTCCACGTGGTCAAGTCTCAGTAGCTGTGAGTCTGGACCGCATATTCCTCACCCTTAACCTCCTTCCTCCCACCATGCAGAGTGCCCAGAGACAACTGATCCCACACTTGGACACTCCGAAGAGCTGTTCACTTTCCCATTTATAGATTCGGGCCTCTCGCCCAGTCCACTTGAAACGGGGCAAGAGATCGCATGTAGCGATGCAGAAATATTTGAGCAGCCACAGTCACACGAAGGCGATGGTGGGAAAGTGTCACAAGAGGTGGACGATGATGAGACACAATTGCCAGAAAGTCAGGAGGAGGACCAGAGTGCGGAAGTGGAAGACGAGGTAGTGAATGATATAGTAACTGACCAAACCTGCCAGGAGGACATGCAGAGCGAGGACAGCAGCACACAGGGGGAGGGAGGCAGAGCAGGCAGGAAGAAGCAGTGTGGTAGCCGCAGAAAGAAGGCAGGCAACCGATCCCCGTAACACCAACACACAGGAAGTTGGTGTTAGGTCTTCCCGAGTCTGATTGTTTTTTAAAGTCTCTGCCGATAACCCCAAAAAGGCCATTTGCTCCACCTGCCAGGCCAGCATCAGCAGGGGTGGCAAAACGAACAGCCTGACCACCACTAGCATGATCAGGCACATGGCAACAAAGCACTCGACTTTGTGGGCCGAACCCTAGGGGCCATGAACAGTGTCTGCAGGTGGCACCATTGCTTCTTCCGCTGTTGTGTATGCAAGCCAATCTCCTGTCCATGGTGCATGCGAAGATGCCTCCTGCCCTGCACCTGTCGTTACACACTCTCAAGTAGCAGCATCAGGAATCACATCCATGTCCTTGTCCCAGCACAGCGTTCAGTTGCCCATACCCCAGTCTTTGGAACTCAAGCGCAAATACGCAGCCAATGCCCCACAGGCCACAGTATTAAATTCCCACTTTTCACGACTGCTTGCACTTGAAATGTTGCCTTTTAGGCTCATGTAGATGGAAGTATTCCGCAACCTGATGGCGGCGGCCGTCCCTTTGTACTCAGTCCCCAGCCGCCACTATTTCTCCAAGAGTGCCGTCCCAGTATGACACAAGCACATGTCCAAAAATCATTAGCCATGCCCTCAACAACGCAGTTACCAGGAAAGTCCACCTAACCACAGACACGTGGGCAAGTGCTTGTGGGCAGGGACGGTACATCTCGCTGACGGCACACTGGGTTAACATAGTGAAAGCCGGGACCCAGTTGGACCTTGGGACGGAACATGTCCTTCCGACGCCGAGGATTGCGGGCACTAGGTCAGTCAAGGTTGCCCCCACAGTCTACAGCTCCTGCACCTCAGCCTCCTCAGCCTCCTCCTCCTCTTCAGCCTCCATCTCCGAAATGACCGCATCAGTCACAAGCTGTAAGCACTGCAGCACTGTCTCGGCCAAGTGGCAACAGGCTGTGCTGAAGCTAATATTAGGTGACAAACCGCATAATGCTGAAGAGTTGTGGACAGCTCTAAAAGAGCAGGCAGATCTGTGGCTCATACCACTGAACCTACAACCAGGCATGGTCGTGTGTGACAATGGCCGGAACCTGGTGGCGGCTCTGAGGCAAGGCGAGCTCACACACGTACTATGCCTGGCCCATGTGCTTAACCTCGTGGGTCAGCAGTAGTGTTGAGCCACCCCCGTAGTGTTCGAGTTCGGTTCGGTTCGTCGAACACCCGTGTGTTCGCCGAACTGTTCGTCGAACTGTTCGTCGAACACCTTCGAACACCGTTAAAACCAATGGCAGGCAAACAAAAACACATTGAAACACATAGAAAACACCTTCAAAGGTGTCCAAAAGCTGACAAACTGCTCAGAAGACACAACTAACACATGGAAAAGTGACAAGTACATATAGTCATGCGAAAAGAAAAGAGGTGGAGGAGTAAAAGGAGGGGGAGACACAGATATAGGCATGTCATGCCCTTCTAAAATCCAAAAAGTGAGAAGCCGACACGGCCAGTCCGCTCCTGCCCGTGCCACCTCCGTGTCGCCGGGTTTGTGCCAGAGCCGCGGTGAACCCTGATGGCCAGCCCCCCTCTCCCAATACTGGTGCCTGTCCGCTGGTGGGTCGAGCGAGCCCCCCTGTGGTGGAGGCAGCTCTAAGCTTTTTAATTTAAATTGTCTCTCTAATTTGAATGAATATACTTTAAATCCATTTACAAGGATCCATTGGAGGGCAAGTCTCATGCCAGCAGCCGCGTAATTCCAGCTCCAGTAGCGTCCACTAAAGCTGCTGCAGTTAAAAAGCTTTTATAAGGATCGAGCTCGGCTGTCCACCGCAAGGCATCCTACTGCCAGTCCCAGCCCCTATGCCTTGGGGTGCCTCCTGATGCTCTTCACTAAGTATCCCATGGTCCCGAAGCATTTCCTTTGAAAAAATTAAGTGTCTAAACTACAGGTGGTGTAGCTTGCTTAACAGCCGGGATAATCCGCTGACTAGCAGACACTGCTACTAGGCACAAAGTATTTCCTGGGCTAGATGCAGTTAAAAATTTGTAATTAGATACTCTCGTTGGATGCTGAGAAAGCATTCCATAGAGTCTCCTGGCACGCCATATATGATTCTCTTAAAAAGCTTGGGGTAGGGGTCTAGGGGACCCTTTTATAGCCAAAATCACGGCCCTGTATCACAATACGTCACCTAGGCTGAAGATAAATGGAACTGTAGCACCCTGAGGGCTCGGTTGCTACAGACGTATTGCACCTCACCCAGAGGTGTGATATCTCACTCTCAGGTAAGGATGGAGTGTGGATCAGGACCCGACACCTGCATGCATTACACCACATTGCCGTGGGGCAGGGCGACCAATATGCCCCTGAGATGGGCACGACAGTCCCTGTCCCTGGCTGGAGTGGGGGGAGGGAACACTGAGGAAGGGGAACCCGGTAGTGCAGGAGCAGGGAGGAAGCAGTTCCTGGGTGCATTGAGAAGGGAGTATAAAAGGTGGGCACCATCTTAGTTCAGTGCAGAGAAGTCTGAGCAGAAGTGGCAGGGAGCAGGGGCTCTGCATGAGCTCTGCTCCGGAGGCGGGCCTAGTAACAGAGGCCCAGGCCTGGAAGAGGGAGAAGGAAGGAAGAGGAGCGGAGAAGGCTCCAGGAACGAGGAATGAAGGGATCCCAGGGGTGCGGACGGGCGAGTCGCCACCGCACGCCCGAATCCACCTGCGTGGAGGGGTCAGGCCAAAGGGGGAGACCGGTCCCCGAACTAGTGGAGGCAGGAAACGACCCTCAGCTAGAAACCGGAGGCTCTGACATTTTATGTGGCGCAGCCCCTCGCTACACCCGCTAGGAAGGCACCACATAGGGTCAGGGAAACTGGCGCCAAGTTTACCAAGAGGAGGCCCGAGGCAGCCGGACAGAAGTGTTGGTAAGAAAGGCCAGACAAAGGACACACAAAGGGGGTCCTGTGAAGTGCTCTAAAGTTATCTGGGAGTTGTCTGAGCCCCTCACCTGGTGAGCACAGTACGACGTGGGCAGCCGTTACCTGCAGACGTGGTCTGGATAATAAGAACTGTGAGTAAAGGCCCTGAACTGCATCACTGACTCCGTGTCGTTACTGCTGCTGCCCTGCACCATCACCCCCATCCTCCGCATACACTGCTCTGAGGCTATACTCCTCCCGTGGGGAGTTATGCTATGCTCTGCTGCACCCACAACACCAGCCTCAGCGGTCTGCCCTGTAGCGGCGGTTCACTCTGACCGCAATCCACGGGTGGCGTAGTCGTACATTTAAACATCAAAACCACATAAATAGTTCCGCCACTGGTTTGACCGCCCTGAGCCACGGAACCGGGTCGCCGCCACGAAGACTACAACCACCAGCATCCACCAAAAAGGGTCCGGCTCGGGTGTCCCAAGGCCCAGGGGGTGCGTCAGAACATTTTCATCACCTTTCACAATCACCAATGGGACAAGGCAGGGATGTCCTCTGTCCCCTCTCTTATACATCCTAGTGACGGAGCACCTGCTCTCATCAATTCGCCATAACCCCAATATTAGGTGGATTGAGGTGGGAGGCACCGAGTACAAGTGCTCTCTATTTGCTGATGATGTCCTAGTATATATCACTCAATCATATATATCCATCCATGCTGTTATGGCTGAAATAGATCACTTTGTTACATGGTCAAATTTTAAAATCAATGCAGCGAAGTCTGAGGCCCTCGATGCCTCCCTCCCCAAATCCATATAGGATTCCATCCAGTCCAACTTTCCCTTTGCCTGGCCCTCACAGGGTATCAAATACTTAGGAATTCCTATTCATAGAGACCTCTCCCATCTATGTTATCTTAATTTTGGGCCCTTTATTGAACAACTCCATACAGACCACGGTTGGCAAGTTAGAACTGTAAGATTCACTACGTGAACCGCTGGTGTTTTGTGGAAAAGCACATGTACACTGCGTTCCAAATTATTATGCAAAAAGTGTTTAGGAGTGATAAGGGAAGAATTTGTTTGTTTGTCAGTTAAACTCATTGATGGTGATGTGTGTCAGGGCTCTTTATATCACTGTAAGCAATTGCAGACACCTGTGCTAATTAGTTTGGCAGGTGTGTCCAATGAAAGGCAAGACTACTTAAGAAGGCTCTCTCACATTATTAAGCAGCCTACATTTTCTGCCAAAATGGGAAAGAAAAAGGATGTGTCGGCTGCTGAGAAGCAACAAATTGTGGAGTGTTTAGGTCAAGGCATGACTACAATCAACATTGTGCGATGATCAGGATGAAGTGTCTTGGCAATCAAGAAGTATGTAGCTGATTCACAGTACACACGTGTGCGTGCTGATAAGGGCAAATTGAGGACTCTTTCCTACAGGCAATTACGTCAGGTTGAAAGAGCAGCGGCAAAAAAGCCTTGTCATAGCAGCAGACAAGTTTTTGAAGCTGCTTGTGCCTCCAACGTCCCCCGAACAACAAGATGCAGGGTCCTTCAGAGGTTTGCAGCTGTGCATACGCCATCCTGTCGACCTCCTCTATCCACTTCACACAAGCAGAAACGGCTCCAGTGGGCCAAACATTACATGAAGACTGATTTCAAAACAGTTTTGTTCACGGATGAGTGCCGTGCAGCGCTCGATGGTCCAGATGGATGGAGTGGAGGATGGCTGGTTGATGGACACCCCACGCAAACACGGCTACAGCGCCAACAAGGAGGAGGTGGAGTAATGTTTTGGGCTGGAATCATGGGGAGAGAGATTGTCGGCCCCTTTAGGATCCCTGAAGGCGCTAAAGATGAACTCCATAATGTATGTGGATTTTCTCAAACAGCACTTCCTGCCATGGTTCAAGAAGAAGAACCGTGTATTTCACAGCAAGATCATTTTTCTGCATGATAATGCACCATCTCATGCTGCACATAAAACATCTGCATCTCTGGCTGATATGGGCATAAAAGGGGACAAACTTATGGTGTGACCCCCATGCTCCCCTGACCTCTACCCCATTCAGAACCTTTGGAGCATCATTAAAAGGAGTGTCTATGATGGCGGGAGGCAGTTCACATCTAAGCAACAGCTCTGGGAGGGTATTCTGTCCTCATGCAAAACAATTGAAGCAGAAACCATCCAAAACCTGACAAATTCAATGGACGAGAGAGTTCAGAAGCTCCTTTCAAACAAGGGGTCCTATGTGAAAATGTAACATCACCTAGAATAAAGTTTTGAGTTGAAAACTGTTTGATTTCAGTTTCTAACAACCTGGTAATGCTTATAATTTCAAAAATGACCATTTTTTTGGTCTTTATTAAAATGAAAAGGTTGATCGAAAAGTTTGGGGGATCTAAGAGTGTGGCAACCCAGTAGTCATGATTACTTCGAATTCTGACAATATGAGGGTCATGCTGCAGGTAGTGCAGCAAGAAGGCACTTATGTGTCTTGCGCATCTCGGAGCCCCAAAATTATTTTCCGGGCTAGATGCAGCTAAAAATTATTTTTAATTTTAAATCTGGTGAAGCTTTAGTGTAGATGGCCTAATAGGATCAGTGCTGCACACTGCTACAAAGCCCAAATTATTTTCCAGTCAAGATACAGATAAACATGATTAGTAATTTGAAAGCTTAAAACGGTTGGTAGGGTGATTTTAACCAATCATCAAGCTTTTACTCTCCCCAGGATGACACAGGGGTAGAAACTTCGTTTCGGATCCATGATTTGTTCATCTTTATGAACGTGAGTCTGTCTACATTATCAGTGGAGAGCCGCGTGCACTTATCTGTCAGCACACCACCAGCAGCGCTGAACACACGTTCATACAGAACTCTGGCTGCGGGGCATGACAAGATCTCCAAGGCGTAAGTGGCTAGCTCCGGCCATTTATCCAGATTGGAAGCCCAAAAAGAGCAAGGGTCCAGTGACACAGTCGTGGCTTCAATGTTTACTTGGAGATACTCCTGTACCATCCTCTCTAAGCGTTGACTATGTGTCAGACTTCTTGTCTCCTGTGGCCTTGCAAAGGATGGGCTAAAAAAGTGGTGAAATGATTCCGCAAAATTGATGTTACCAGCAGATACTGTGGTTCTGTTACGGTTTGAGTGCTGAACACTTGACGGTCCCACGGTTGGCAAGTTGGAACTGTGAGATTCACTACGTGCACCACTGGTATTTTGTGGAAAAGCACATGTAAGATTCTGCAACAGTCTCTGCTGATACTCCTGCATGCGTGCACCCCTTTCTATGGCAGGAATAATTTCTGCAAATTTACTTTTGTACCGGGGATCTAACAGTGTGGCAACCCAGTAGTCAGGATTATTTCTAATTCTCACAATTCGAGGGTCATGTTGCAGGTAGTGCAGCAAGAAGGCACTCATGTGTGTTGCGCATCCAGGAGCACCAAGTCCCTGTTGTGTTGGTGGCAAGGTAACAATCATGCTTCCTTCCTCTGTCCTCTCCCCCCAACCTCGCACAACAGAAATGTGATCAAGGTCTCCCTCATCTGATGAGTCTTCCATCAGTTCGTCCTCCACTTCTTCCTGGGCTCCTGCACCTTCCTCACTAGTTTGGCTGCTACCATGCGCCCTGGTAAAACCATCTCCCCCACCCTCACATGCCTGCCGCCTTGGTGCTGCCGACCGTCTGGACCTTGCAGATGTTAGCCCTTCCGCATACAACTCCTCCTCCTCTACTTCCTCCACCTCCTCTTGTGCCACCACCTGACTCCGAATTCTGTTTAACATGTGCTCCAGCATGTAAATCACCGGAATAGTCATGCTGATAATGGCATCGTCAGCACTAAACATCTTCGTCGCCATTTCAAAACTGTGCAGAAGGGTGCATAGGTCCCTGATCTGAGACCACTCCTCCAGCGTGATTTGCCCCACCTCTGAATCTCGTTGGCCCAGGCTATACGTCAGAACGTATTGCACCAGGGCTTGTCGGTGCTGCCACAGTCGCTGCAACATGTGCAGAGTTGAATTCCACCGGGTAGGCACATCGCATTTTAGCCGGTGAAGTGGCAGGCCCAACGACTTCTGTAGAGATGTAAGTCGCTGAGCTGCGGGATGCGAACGGCGGAAGTGAGCACACAGCGACCGTGCCCTCTGCAGAAGGCCATCTAGTCTGGGATAGTGGGCTAAAAATTGCTGGACAACCAGGTTCAACACGTGAGCCATACAAGGCACGTGTGTGACATTGCCCCGGCGAAGGGCCGCACCCAGGTTTGCAGCATTGTCGCACACGGCCTTCCCTGGTTTCAGGTCCAGTGGAGACAACCATTCATGAAATTGGTTCTCCAGAGCTGACCACAACTCCTCAGCTGTGTGACTCACATTTCCCAGACATTTCAATGTAAAAACCGCCTGATGACGTTGAGCCCTACTGCCAGCATAGTAAGGTGTGCAGGATCCCTTCTACGCAGTTAGAAAGCTTGTGGCATGACCAGACAGGCTTTGGGTACAGGTGGAAGACCGAGAGGAGGTTGAGGAGGCAGAAGCAGTGGAGGAACTTTGACATAAAGAGGATTGACGCACAACTCGTGGGGACGGCAAGACTTGGACAGCAGCCCCTTGTCCTGCTGTCACCATAGTTACCCAGTGCCCAGTCAGCGACATGTAACGCCCCTGTCCATGCCTACTCGTCCAAGTGTCTGTGGTGAAATGCACCCTGTCACACACAGAGTTTCTCAAAGAAGCGGTGATGTTGTGTTCGACATGCTGGTGGAGCGCAGGCACACCTTTCTTTGAGAAGTAGTGCCGACTGGGCATCTGGTACTGGGGCACTGCGACGGACATAAGGTCTCGAAAATCCTCTGTGTCCACCAGGCGGAAAGGCAGCATTTCTGTAGCCAAGAGCTTGCAGATGGTGAAATTCAACCTCTTAGCTTTCTCATGGCTAGGAGGAAATGGTCTTTTACTTGTCCACATCTGAGGGACCGAGGGCTGGCTATTGTGCTTAGACGGGGTTGATAAGGGTGTCCCCGGCAAACTGCCGGTCTGTGAGGAAGATGCAGGCGGACATGTTAGGTAGCCTTGATCCAAAGGTGGTTCTATCGATGTCGGACAGCGCTCAACACCAGCTGGTGTTCCCACCTCCAAAGAAAATGATGACCTGCCAATCACGCTGGCTGTTGCGGGTAAAGAGGTGGCAGGTCTGCGCCCCAAAACAGGTGTGACTGCTGTCCCCCCAGTCACAGAGGATGAAGAGGCCGCGGATGCACAAGATATGGCAGACGGTGGTTGGCCCGGCCGGCTAGGCCGCATTGTAGCACACTGAGCTTCCCACTGCAACTTATGCTTCATGTCCATGTGCCGGTTCATGCATGAAGTACTCAAACTATGTATTTTTTGGCCTCTACTTAGCTTTTGCTGACAAATGTTACAGATAACACGAGTTGGGTCATCTTTATCGATCTGAAAAAATGCCCAGGCTATGCAAGGCTTAGCACCCATGCGACCTGAAGAGCCACCACGACTTGTGGTGAGAGGCAGAGTTGTGTTTGAGGATGCAGTTGTTGACGTGCTTCCAGTACTACGTCTCTGTCCAGGAAGGCGCAACCTGACCTCGTCGTCACTAGCATCTTCCTCCACCTCCTCTGCTGACCTCATCTCTTGGCTGACTGTGGGTTGACAGTAAGTGGGATCTCCAACCTCATCATCATCACACTGTGTGTTATCACACCCGTCGTCCTCAGAGCCAACCTGTTCCTGCCCTGACAAAAAACTAAAGTTGTCGCTCCAATCAGGTATTTGAGTCTTATCATCGTCTTCCTCATTGTCTCCACCAACAGGAGTTACAGTTTGGGAATGAGGGTCTACATTATGGCCAGAACCTTCTGCGTCTGGTCCTGGATCTGACTCATAAAGATTCTGGGCATCAGTGCAGATCATTTCCTCGTCTGGATTCACAGAAGCGCTGGAGTCGACCTCTGATTCCCAGGCTATAGTATGAGTAAACAGCTCTGCAGACTCAACCATCTGTTCTACCTCATACTCAGACGGGCAGCTGGAGATTTGGGAGCTGTGAGGAAGCAAGTGCAATTGGGGTGACACCTTTGAGGACTGGAGTATTTGTGATGTTGAAGTTGATGTGGAGGAGAGCCCACCTAAAGGAGCACTTGATATCCATTGAAGCACCTGCTGTTTTTGTGCCTCATCTGGAATTTGTAGCGATTGGCGTGGCCGTAAGAAAGGGATCTTATCACATTGTCCGCTAAAAGAAGTAGACATTTTAGTTTGGCTGGAAGATGGTCTTTCTTCTGCAGATGTTACTGTTGCTTTACACCTACCCCACGGACACAACCTTTTTTCCCCTTCCCAACACGCCTATTCCCCTTTCCACCAGCAGCAGGCCTTTTTCCACTCATTTTGGTGGTTAACTAATTCACAACTCTGGAGTTGTTTGCACAAAAAAACAATGGATGGTAACCGAGCAGAGCTGAGTGGCCAAACTGTGGTATTAGGCCAAAACTATTGGCTGGGTTAGATGCAGAAAAAAATTATATTCAATCTGCAACCTGATGGAGGTCAGTATAGATGGACTAATACAACAAGTCCCACACACAGCTAGAAGCCCAATATTTTTTCAGAGGTAGATGCAGAAAAAAATATATTCAGTTTGCAACCTGATGGAGGTCAGTATAGGTGGACTAATAGAACAAGTCCCACACACTGCTAGAAGGCCAAATATTTTTTCAGAGCTAGATGCTGAAAAAAATTATATTCAGTTTGCAACCTGATGGAGGTCTGTATAGATGGATTAATAGAACAAGACCCACACACAGCTAGAAGCCCAATATTTTTTCAGAGGTAGATGCAGAAAAAAATATATTCAGTTTGCAACCTGATGGAGGTCAGTATAGGTGGACTAATAGAACAAGTCCCACACACTGCTAGAAGGCCAAATATTTTTTCAGAGCTAGATGCAGAAAAAAATTATATTCAGTTTGCAACCTGATGGAGGTCTGTATAGATGGATTAATAGAACAAGACCCACACACAGCTAGAAGCCCAATATTTTTTCAGAGGTAGATGCAGAAAAAAATATATTCAGTTTGCATCCTGATGGAGGTCAGTATAGATGGACTAATACAACAAGTCCCACACACAGCTAGAAGCCCAAATATTTTTTCAGAGGTACTGTAGATGCAGATAAAAATTATTTTTAATTTGCAACCTGATGGAGGTCAGTATAGATGGACTAATAGAGAAAGTCCGACACACTACTAGAAGGCCAAATATTTTTTCAGAGCTAGATGCAGAAAAAAATTATATTCAGTTTGCAACCTGATGGAGGTCAGTATAGATGGATTAATAGAACAAGACCCACACACAGCTAGAAGCCCAATATTTTTTCAGACGTAGATGCAGAAAAAAATATATTCAGTTTGCAACCTGATGGAGGTCAGTATAGATGGACTAACAGAGAAAGTCCCACACACTACTAGAAGGCCAAATATTTTTTCAGAGCTAGATGCAGAAAAATATTATATTCAGTTTGCAACCTGATGGAGGTCTGTATAGATGGATTAATAGAACAAGACCCACACACAGCTATAAGCCCAATATTTTTTCAGAGGTAGATGCAGAAAAAAATATATTCAGTTTGCAACCTGATGGAGGTCAGTATAGATGGAATAATACAAGTCCCACACACAGCTAGAAGCCCAATATTTTTTCAGAGTTAGATGCAGAAAAAAATATATTCAGTTTGCAACCTGATGGAGGTCAGTATAGATGGACTAATACAACAAGTCCCACACACAGCTAGAAGCCCAAATATTTTTTCAGAGGTACTGTAGATGCAGATAAAAATTATTTTTAATTTGCAACCTGATGGAGGTCAGTATAGATGGACTAATAGAGAAAGTCCGACACACTACTAGAAGGCCAAATATTTTTTCAGAGCTAGATGCAGAAAAAAATTATATTCAGTTTGCAACCTGATGGAGGTCAGTATAGATGGATTAATAGAACAAGACCCACACACAGCTATAAGCCCAATATTTTTTCAGAGGTAGATGCAGAAAAAAATATATTCAGTTTGCAACCTGATGGAGGTCAGTATAGATGGACTAATACAAGTCCCACACACAGCTAGAAGCCCAATATTTTTTCAGAGGTAGATGCAGAAAAAAATATATTCAGTTTGCAACCTGATGGAGGTCAGTATAGATGGACTAATACAACAAGTCCCACACACAGCTAGAAGCCCAAATATTTTTTCAGAGGTACTGTAGATGCAGATAAAAATTATTTTTAATTTGCAACCTGATGGAGGTCAGTATAGATGGACTAATAGAGAAAGTCCGACACACTACTAGAAGGCCAAATATTTTTTCAGAGCTAGATGCAGAAAAAAATTATATTCAGTTTGCAACCTGATGGAGGTCAGTATAGATGGATTAATAGAACAAGACCCACACACAGCTAGAAGCCCAATATTTTTTCAGAGGTAGATGCAGAAAAAAATATATTCAGTTTGCAACCTGATGGAGGTCAGTATAGATGGACTAACAGAGAAAGTCCCACACACTACTAGAAGGCCAAATATTTTTTCAGAGCTAGATGCAGAAAAAATTATATTCAGTTTGCAACCTGATGGAGGTCTGTATAGATGGATTAATAGAACAAGACCCACACACAGCTATAAGCCCAATATTTTTTCAGAGGTAGATGCAGAAAAAAATATATTCAGTTTGCAACCTGATGGAGGTCAGTATAGATGGACTAATACAACAAGTCCCACACACAGCTAGAAGCCCAAATATTTTTTCAGAGGTACTGTAGATGCAGATAAAAATTATTTTTAATTTGCAACCTGATGGAGGTCAGTATAGATGGACTAATAGAGAAAGTCCGACACATTACTAGAAGGCCAAATATTTTTTCAGAGCTAGATGCAGAAAAAAATTATATTCAGTTTGCAACCTGATGGAGGTCAGTATAGATGGATTAATAGAACAAGACCCACACACAGCTAGAAGCCCAATATTTTTTCAGAGGTAGATGCAGAAAAAAATATATTCAGTTTGCAACCTGATGGAGGTCAGTATAGATGGACTAACAGAGAAAGTCCCACACACTACTAGAAGGCCAAATATTTTTTCAGAGCTAGATGCAGAAAAAAATTATATTCAGTTTGCAACCTGATGGAGGTCTGTATAGATGGATTAATAGAACAAGACCCACACACAGCTAGAAGCCCAATATTTTTTCAGAGGTAGATGCAGAAAAAAATATATTCAGTTTGCAACCTGATGGAGGTCAGTATAGATGGACTAATAGAATGATGCTATGCCCAAAAGATTTTACTTCACTAGGTGCAGTAAAAAAATTGGTATTCTATACACAGGTGGTATATCTTGCAACACAGATAGGCTACTCCACTGACTAACACACTCTGCAATAGGCCAAAAAGGATTAGCTTTGCTAGATTCAGCCAAATGCTGTGAAAAAAACTTGCACAGCACTGGCACAGACCTGCCTGGCAAAAACTGATAGGAACTGATGTAACCTAGTCCTGAAAAGGACTCCAATTACAATTAGTCTTTACTCCCACAACCTATCTATTTAAGAGCACAGACCTGCCTGATAAAAGTCGTAGGAAATGCTGTAACCTAGTCCTTAAAAGGACTGCAATCACAACTATTCCCTACTCCCAAGCTATCTGTATATTTGTGCGAAAATTGGCTTGAAATTAACAAGGTATAGCGCACACAGCAACAGCGGTGCCGTCTAACACGCAGCTGCAGCAGTGAGAAAATGGTGGCGACGGGGAAAATGGCTTGGTCTTATAGGGCAAGGACATGTGACATACACTGCCAATGACACATGCCCTTGCTTGTGTGAAAAAAAGCACTTCGCTCCGTGTGTGCGCTGCTGATAGGCTGACAGATTGCACCTCCCCACTGTAAATGCGGGAAAGAGAGAAAAAAATGGAGATCTTCATTGTTCCTGCAGAGATCCATCCCCTGCCCCTCCCCCCACCCCGCTGTACACTCAAACTGCGTATTAACATTAATTTTCATCATTACTGAGAAAAAATCCAGTTATGATTTTGGTGCACGAACAGTTATCGAACATAACCTCGAACAGCCGAATTTTTCTCAAATTGTTCGTGTTCGCCGAACGGCTCGAACACCGCCCAAAACAGCTCGAATTTGAGATTGGCGAACAGTTCGAGTAGAACAACGCTCATCTCTAGTCAGCAGTTTCTCAAATCCTACCCGGAGCTTCTGGATCTGCTTTTTAAAGTACGCCGCCTGTGTGTCCATTTTAGAAAGTCACCTACAGCTTCCGCCGCCCTTGCACTGTTTCAGCAGCATTTGCAGCTTCCAGCTCACAAACTGGTATGTGATGTCTCCACGTGTTGGAACTCTACACTGCAGATGTTGGGAAGGATTTGTAAGCAGAAGAGGGCAGTTGTTGAGTACCAGCATTAACAAGGCCATTGGTATTCAGGTTAGACTCCACACATAAGACCTCAGGAGTGAACATGGATGTCAGACATATGTACCATCCTCCAAAACATGAGGACTCCACCAAGATGGTGAGCGGCGATGACGCCATAATTAGCATCACCATCCCACTTCTCTGTCTTCTGAAATGCTCTCTGCTCACAATCAAAGAGGATGCATTGTAGGCAGAGGACGATGAGATGGAGCAAGGAACCATATAGAATGATTACACACAGTCCTGCCTCATCTCATCCCAACGTAGATTGGGTGACAATGAGGAAGAGGGGGAAGAACTGGAGCTAGTTTCATGCGCTATAGATGGTACTACCTGCACAACTGTCATACCATCTGTTCTGCGTGGATGGCCTGAAGACAGAGAGGAGGAGGAGAGCATGGTCACTTGTCCTCTTGGTAATGACACGGAAGTCTTGCCTGTTAGCAAGTCTGGCACGCATGGCTGAGTTTATGTTACGCTGCCTTTCCCATGACCCTCGCATTCTCAAAATTTTGGGTGACAGACATTACTGGTTGGTGACACTTCTAGACCTACACTACAAGGAGAACTTTATAACTCTTATTCCTGAGGCGGACAGGTCTACAAAAATGGGGCAGTACCAGAAAGCCCTTGTTGCGGAACTATTAAAAAAAATTCCCATCTGAAAACGCAGGTGGCAAAGGTCACAGTTTATTGGACAACCAAGGAGTACAGGCAAGAGAGACACAAATGCAATCCAACAGAGGCAGGGGAACACTGTCAAAATTCTGGGACAGTTTTCATAGCCCCTTCCATCGCACAGGTCCTGAGGTGTGGGGTACTCTCACAAGGAGTGCAAAGTTTGGGAAGATGCTGAGAGAGTACCTTGCCGACCGTACCAACGTCATCCGTGATTCCTCTGTGCCGTGGAATGAACTTGCTCTCTATGCCTTGGAGGTCCTGGGCTGCCCGGCACTAGTGTTTTATCAGAACGGGTTTTTAGTGCCACTGGTGGAATTATAACTGATAAACGCATCTGCCTGTCAACTGAAAATGTTGACAGGCTGACTCTTATAAAAATGAACAAGGGCTGGATTGGGCTAGACTTCTCAACACCACCGAATGATAGCAGAGTAACATAAACTCAAATCCAGTGTCTTTTTCTGGGACGTGTATTCCCTTGCACCTCTTCACACCCACACATGGGTATACACTTCCTGATTTTGGCTATTTGCTCTTGTCCTCCTCCTTCTCCTCATCCTCATCCTCCACCACCATATCACCAGGGTGAGCGTCGTCCGTGATACAACAACCACACAATTTTTTTAAAGGGTGTTTATGATGCCTGTAAAAAAAAGGAAATTATACAGTATGTTCATGTATACCCCCCAGGGGTAAATGTTTGTCAGTCCATACACTTAGTGCATGGGCATTACAAGTATAGGAGATCCGCTCCTTTATAATGGGAGCATTTTTTTATGAGACCCTCTAAGTCTCTTCCAAGGGGCATTGGAATGCCTCCCAGTTTTTGGCAGCCCTTGCATTCACTGCATAGGCCAACACTATGGGAGACCCTCTCCTTTCTAATAAAAATTTGTCGTTACTGTGGCCCTGCTCTATGTGTCTTTAAATTCTTAGTGTTTTTTTTTCCATATTTTGGCAGCCCTTGCAATCACAGCATGGACATTACCACTATAGGAGACCCGCTCCTTTATAATGGGAACATTTTTTTTTACTGAGACCCTCCTCTATGTCTCTTCAAAGCGGTATTGGGTTGCGTCCGAATTTTTGGCAGCCCTTGCAGTCACTGCATACGCAATAACAGTATAGGAAACCCACTTGTTAATAATGGCAACAACAAAGCATAGCCGGCTGATGGCTCTCTAACAATAGCGAGGGCCGACTGCTGACCTTTTAAGAATTGTAAGGGCCGTCTGATGGCCCTATGAAAATAGGCTTTATGATTTTCAGAGTCCCTCCATCATAAATAAAACAGGATGTGTCCGATGATGTGTCACACACCACATTGCCTGATAAGGTTGTAAAATGTTAAAATGACATTTCCCGGTGAATGCATTTGTCTAAAAAAATAACGTAAAAAACCCCAAAACAATGGAATCTTTCTTTAGTATAATAAACAATCACCAATTTAACCTCAATGTAATCACATTGTTCAGCTCCTGCACCTCCTCCTCCATCTCCAAAATGACCACATCAGTCACAAGCTGACAGCACTGCAGCACTGCCTTGGCCAAGCGGCAAAAGGCTGTTCTGAAGATAACATGCTTAATGCTTTGGTGACAAACCACCCAGTACTGCAGAGTTGTTGAAAGCTGTAACACAGCAGCCTGATCTGTGTCTCTCACCGCTAAACATACAGCCAGGCATGGTCGAGTGTGACAATGGGCGGAACCTGGTGACGGAGAAATGACAGCCGGAGTAGATACGGTTTCCCTCTATGCCAGTCCTTTCACCGAGCTACAGAATATGGCTGTGGTGAAATACAACTCCCACTGAGAATCTGTTTCAGATTGAAAAACATTGTGCCCACCAGAGGATTTGATTCTGAGGGCTCACCTTTCTCCCCCGCTCAAGAGCCCCATAGCAGCTGCAAAGTTAGCGCTATCAAGAACTCTCCTGAGGTAGAAGCCAGGGCACACCAGAAGATTCTCTGGTGGGACCATCCAACCCTGCCGAGAAGCTGTCCTGGCTAAAAAAAAGTGTGGGGGAAGGTTTCCGGACACTCTATGGCTGCTTTTTTTATGTGGATTGGATGTGCTTATGCATGTTATTTCTCAAACCGCATTGCAGATCAGGCCATTGCCCAAATTTATAGTCCTGAAATTAAATGCGCAAAGAAAGATGTTTGTGTGTCAAAGCACCACCGACAAGTGCGAGTTGATGTTGGATGGGCTGCCATTGCTTCTGCAACAAGCTGCATTAGAGGACTTCCTGGGAGAAATGACACCGGAGTAGATACGGTTTCCCTCTGTGCCAGTCCTTTCACCGAGCTAAATACAACTCAGCAAGAAAAGCTGTGGACTGGCTCCGTACCATCCCTGGCCACAGTCACCTGTCCATGTGTTTGTGGTTAGGCAGTTCTTTCCAGTAAGTGCACTGGGGAGGGTATGGGTAATGTTGTGGGACCCGTGCTTGTGGAAGGCGGAGACGATACCGGGAGAAATAGTGGTGGCTGGGGACCGAGTATGGACACCCGGCCGCCGCTGGCATGAGGTTATGAAAAACTTCCGCCTCCACGAGCCTAAAAGGCCACATTTCAAGTGAAAGCAGCTTTAAAGTACTTCCTGGGAGAAATGACAGCTGGGTAGATATGGTTTCCCAAGTCCTTTTACCAAGCTAAAGAATATGGCTGTGGTGAGATACAACTCAGCAAAAAAAGCTGTGGACTGGCTCCGTACCGTCCATGACCACATTCACCTGTCCACATGTTTGTGGTTAGGCGGTCCTTCCCATTAAGTGCACTGGGGAGGGCACAGGTAATGCTGTGGGACCCGTACTTGTGGAAGGGGGAGACGATACCGGGAAAAATAGTGGCGGCTGGGGACCGAGTATGGATACCCGGCCGCCGCCGCCATAAGATTGTGGACAGCTTTTGCCTCCATGAGCCTAAAAGGCCATATTTCAAGTGCAAGCAGCTGCCCAGAAATCTGGCAGTTTATCGGGTCCACCGGAGGAGTCTCCAGTTTTTGGGCTGGGTCCGTCCATCCCTGCCGAGAAGCAGCCCTGGCTAAGAAAAGTGTGGGGGAAGGTTCCCGGACGCTCTATAGCTGCTTTTTTAATGTGGATCGGACGTGCTTATGCATGTTATTTCTCAAACCGCATTGCAGATCAGGCCATTGCCCAACTCTGTAGTCATGAAATTAAATGCACAAAGAAAGATGTTTGTGTGTCAAAGCACCACCGACAAGTGCGAGTTGATGTTGGACGGGCTGCCATTGCTTCTGCAACAAGCTGCATTAGAGGACTTCCTGGGAGAAATGACACCCAGGGTAGATATGGTTTCCCTCTATGCCAGTCTTTTCACCGAGCTAAATACAACTCAGCAAGAAAAGCTGTGGACAGGCTCCGTACCGTCCCTGGCCACATTCACCTGTCCATGTGTTTGTGGTTAGGTGGTCCTTTCGAGTAAGTGCACTGGGGAGGGCATGGGTAATGTTGTGGGACCCGTGCTTGTGGAAGGCAGAGACGATACCGGGAAAAATTGTGGCGGCTGGGGACCGAGTATGGATACCCGGTCGCCGCCGCCATAAGATTGTGGACAGCTTCCGCCTCTACGAGCCTAAAAGGCCACATTTCAAGTGCAAGCAGCTGTCAAAAATTTGACAGTATAGTATTGCAACCTGTGAGAGGGTGGGTGGCTGGCTGCATACTTGAGCTTGCTTTCCAAGGAATGGGGTTGGGACAACTGAACGCTGCACTGGGACAAGGACGTGGACGGTGATTGTTGAAAGTCTGCAACGACAGTTGCATGGCGGGAGGCATCTTCGCATGCGCCAAGGATCACTTATGATGGGCACACTTTTAGGCAGTGACTTTTAGTCAGAAATGCTTCCAGAGGTCTTCCCCATGCTGTTCCCATGTCTTTTCAACACTGTATGCATGTGTCTGATGATGTGTCACACACCACATGGCCAGATAAGGTTGTAAAATGTTAAAATGACATTTCCCAGTGAATGCATTTGTCTTGGTTGAAAGCAATGCAAAAGTGCAAAAACGCATCAAAAATGCTACGTTTGAACAACTGTTACACTGCCTGGCAAGGTAAAATCTGCCATTACCCAGGACAGATGAGCACAAGAGAAAAAAATATTAATTGTATGTTGCTGGGCAGCAAGTCCTTATCTCATCAAGTAACATAAAAAGAACAAAGCTAATAGACATTCCCCTGTGCCACATGATAGAATTGAGAAGCAGCCATCATGGTGGGCCAAGTTTTTTTGCATGTGTAAAGTTGTCTTATGAAAATTCGATTTTTTTGTGATGAGCTGTAACCATTAAGAGCTGTAATTGTATTTTGTAGATATTTAGCGTGGTGTAAAACTTTTGATCAATTCAGCTGATCAGTATATATTCCTTATTACTGCAGAATTCATCTGTGGGCAAATATCCTAACACACTTCCTTTGCATTCCCTAAGGCCATAATTCACTAATATTACTGAATTATTCTTAAATAATTTAGTTGTGTTGCACTTATACTAGTGAAATATTATTGGATATTACTAAGGTTATAACTTGATATGAGTAAAAGGATTTGCAGGACTTAGATCCCATAGCAACATTGGTAATGCCTAGTTGCTGAACCAGAGCCCTGTGGACCCTTCTTAGTTGCTGACATTCCCGATGCTATGTCATGTATGCATCACACTGCAATGATGTTCTTCGCTGGCCCTACTAATTAGAAGAGGCAGCTGGAATGCCGATTGGTAGGAGTAAGTTTGCAGAGCTCTGGTCCGGTAGTCATAGACTACTGACGTGGCAACTAGACAAGGGTTCTGCAAATCTGTTTGCTCAACTCTTGGTATGACATTTTAAAGAAGATCTGTCATAGATCTAACAATATAATCTATATATATCTTGATTATAGCTCACATTATCCTGATGAGGATGGTCCCAAAATGACTCTATAATCCTTTCTGGAAGTTCAGCATTTTAAAACTCCCACTACACTGGCAGTCCAAATATAATTAGGTTGCAAATTCTACCTCTACCCACCTAGCTTGATAGAAAACCTCTTTTTATTGCCCTCCTTTCTGCTCCTGTTGCTAAAATATTGCAGATGCTCAATAAAAGCTACAAGCTCCATAACCCTACAGTAAGAAACAAACCTGTCTTTCTAACAATATCTGCTGCAAGGACCATGTTCATCGGTAAAATGCTGCAGAGCGGTAGTCACGACCAAGCTGCTGTCTGGTTGCGCTCTGGCACTTTACAGACAATGGGTGTCCCAGTCCTAGTGTGCAGTAGGGTATGAGGTGCATCACACTCACATGCAGGCCACAGCCCTCCGCTGCCTCCAGGCTTCTGTCATCAGGAGCAGCTGCACACCATGCATGAGACACCAGGTTCTTTGAAATAGTCAAATGTTTAATAAACAGTCCAAGTTCATCAGGTGGGTACAAGTTGAATAGGGCACAGCAATGCACAGTTCCTTCCTTCTTATCACAACTCCGTCCTCTGTTCTGCCACCCATTCATTCTGGACTACCCCTAAGCCAGCTGACACCATCAGCCCCAGGGATTTTTTGTCCACTCCGGAAGTGCACCCGGGTCCGACCACCTGCCCCTCATGTAACTTCATGTCCACCGACTTCGTGATGTCGGAAGACCAGGCCCGCTCCATGATACCTGGCCCAAACGCTAGGCTTCAGATGTCATTGGAATGTCCATCAGGGATCTCCATTTGGCCGCCCACTGCCCTAAATAATTGGCTCATGCTGCCCCTAGCAACACCACCTGAACTTGAACCCACTCCACACTTCACTGGCTGACACTGAACCATCTAACAAGGAAGTGCCCCTTTTCTTATCAGCACTAGTGCCCTCCCACTGGGCTAATCCTAACCTTAACCATTTCCTATCTAACATGCGTTTCCTTATGCTAAATCCTATGATGTCCTAAGCTTACCCTTATACTATATTCACATTATGCATTAACACTTTATATTCTGTACATCACCATAAAACATTATATCACATTACATTAGACACATGTTACTTTCACATATAAAACCGTACGACCGTATACACACAGTGCATCTGTTGTCTTCAGGGGCAGGAACAGGTTAAGGCAGTGCACATCCCTACACATAAAAGGTTAGTCGGTACATGGGTACAGTATGTTTGTTAGAACATGATAGAAGTTGCCAAGATGTAAGAATTTCTTGGCTGTCAATCACTGTACTGGGGCATGGGAGGGTGGAGACGAAACTGAATATTGGCGAAGCCAAACCTACTGACTGAACCAACCTTTTACTTTTTTAAATGGAACCTATTATGACATTCATGGTGCCCAAACGGCAGGCAACATGAATCAGACACTGACTGCATTATTGCATTTGTGTTTGTTTTACTTTGAAATGCTGAAAGAAAACACACTTTGTAAAGTCTATCGGGCATCATGCATCTCAGATCAGTAGTGTGAGGCAGGTCACCAGTGGTTTTTTCTCATCATTCTCCCCTTCATTGACAAGTCTTTCCTTATATGTTTGTATAGAGAGAGACCTGTCAGTCTGGAGGAGCTTGGAGAAGCCAATGAGGAACTGCCTCTTTGATTAGTCATCAGAGACGTTTACTTCCTGGCCAGGTTTTCAAATTTCAAGAATAAGGAGTGTTTAATCTCTTCAGATCTGGTTAATTTTTTTGGTTTTGCTTTTTTTCCCACCCTAATTTTTTATTTTTCCGCTGATTTGTGGACTTGTTTTTTTGTTGGATGAGATACAGTTATATGAAAAAGTTTGGGCACCCCTATTAATCTTAAGCTTAATGTTTTCTTAAAATTGGTGTTTTTGCAACAGCTATTTCAGTTTGATATATGTAATAACTGTTGGACACAGTAATGTTTCTGCCTTGAAATGAGGTTTATTGTACTAACAGAAAATGTGCAATCTGGATTCAAACAAAATTTGACAGGTGCATAAGTATGGGCACCCTTATCATTTTCTTGTTTTAAATGCTCCTACCTACTTTTTACTGACTTACTAAAGCACTTTTTTTTGGTTTTGTAACCTCATTGAGCTTTGAACTTCATAGCCAGGTGTATGCAATCATGAGAAAAGCTACTTAAAGTGGCCACTTGCAAGTTGCTCTCCTGTTTGAATCTCCTCTGAAGAGTGGCATCATGGGCTCCTCAAAACAACTGTCAAATGATCTGAAAACAAAGATTATTCAACATAGTTGTTCAGGGGAAGGATACAAAAAGCTGTCTCAGAGATTTAACCTGTCAGTTTCCACTGTGAGGAACATAGTAAGGAAATAGAAGAACACAGGGACAGTTATTGTTAAGGCCAGAAGTGGCAGGCCAAGAAAAACATCAGAAAGGCAGAGAAGAAGAATGGTGAGATCAGTCAAGGACAATCCTCAGACCACCTCCAGAGAGCTGCAGCATCAACTTGCTGCAGATGGTGTCACTATACAACGCACTTTGCACAAGGAGAAGCTGTATGGGAGAGTGATGCGAAAGAAGCCGTTTCTGCAAGCACGCCACCAACAGAGTCGGCTGAGGTATGCAAAAGCACATTTGGAGAAGCCAATTTCTTTTTGGAAGAAGGTCCTGTGGACTGATGAAACCAAGATTGAGTTGTTTGGTCATACAAAAAGGCGTTATGCATGGCGGCAAAAATACACAGCATTCCAAGAAAAACACTTGCTACCCACAGTAAAATTTGGTGGAGGTTCCATCATGCTTTGGGGCTGTGTGGCCAATGCCGGCACCGGGAATCTTGTTAAAGTTGAGGGACGCATGGATTCCACTCAGTATCAGCAGATTCTTGACAATAATGTTCAAGAATCAGTGATAAAGTTGAAGATACGCAGGGGATGGATCTTTCAGCAAGACAATGATCCAAAACACTGCTCCAAATCTACTCATGCATTCATGCAGAGGAACAATTACAATGTTCTGGAATGACCATCCCAGTCCCCAGACCTGAATATCATTGAACATCTGTGGGATCATTTGAAGAGGGCTGTCCATGCTCGGCGACCATCAAACTTTACTGAACCTGAATTGTTTTGTAAAGAGGAATGGTGAAAAATACCTTCATCCAGGATCCAGTAACTCATTAAAAGCTACAGGAAGCGACTAGAGGCTGTTATTTTTGCAAAAGGAGGATCTACTAAATATTAATGTCACTTTTCTGGTGAGGAGCCCATACTTATGCACCTGTCAAATTTTGTTTGAATGCAGATTGCACATTTTCTGTTAGTACAATAAACCTCATTTCAAGGCAGAAACATTACTGTGTCCAACAGTTATTACATATATCAAACTGAAATAGCTGTTGCAAAAACACCAATTTTTATAAAACATTAAGCTTAAGATTAATAGGGGTGCCCAAACTTTTTCATATAACTGTATAATTTTGAATGACACCATTCATTTTACCATTCATTCATTCATTCATTCATTCATTCATTCATTCATTGTGCAGTTCCAAATTTGCATAGTTTTTTGTTAGATTTTAGTAGTGAAAAAGAAAATCTGAAATTTGTAAAAAAAAAATTATATCAACATTTTGAGACTTGTAATTTTTTTATTTTTCTGTTGGTTTAGCTGTATGAAGGATTTTTTTGTATTCTTATTGCATTTTTGGGAGGAATTGTGGTGGCTGAAAATCACAAATTTGGCATTATGATTTTCTGTATGTAAACAACTTTGTTTCAAGCATGTGATGCTCGTTTAAACTCACCTGTGGCAACTAACAGGTGTGGGCAACATGAAAATCACATGTCAAACCAGATAAAAAGGGGAGACGTTAACTCATTCTTTGCATTTTGTGTTTGTGTGTGCCACACTAAGCATGGAGAACAGAAAGAGGAGAAGAGAACTGTCTGAGGACTTGAAAACCAAATTTGTTGACCAACATCAACAATTTGATCTTGATGTTCCTTTGTCCATGGCGTGGAACCTAATCAAGAACTTTACAACCCATGACACTGATAGCTGATCTCTCTGGATGTGGACGGCAGAGAAAAAATGATGGAAGGTTACAACGCAAGATAAAATAAATAAAATTAAAATAAAACAAAAAATGAAACAATATACATAAAATCTACACCATAAGTGTGATTGCTATCAGAGCTATATAAATGCATAAATGGTTCAATGGTTAAATTTGAGTTTTGTGAGTGACAGACCCCCTTTAATACATTTGTCAAATTTTTTTGAGCATCTTTTACACATGGACGTGAGATACTATTACGATTTCCACATACTATATGGCTGTGTGATATATCCATTGTTATTGAATATTTGTAAATTAACATTAAAATATTAGGAAAAAGCAACCTGAGTATATGGAAGAAATGCATTGGATGTACTCATAGAGGGCTAAGAAGAGATTTGTAATACATACCTATTTTAAGAATGCAGCTGGCAATGTAAGCAAATGCTGTTTATATTGTGGCTGCCACAGCTATATCCATGGGTTCGGATATATGACTACTGTAATTGTGTTTCTGTTTGAAAACATTACACATTGGCAAGGTTTCCAGCGACACCAGTGTTAAATATGTAATCAGCAAACTTCTAATGAAATGCAAAAAAGTTTCCTCACATGAGAACAAAAACTTATTGCTGATAGAAGTAGAAATAATATTTTATTTAAACTATTGCATTGCTGAAACAATTCGGTCCACATCATTTAGATTAATGCTAATGATAAGAAACACAGTGAAGTGGATCGAAGAGCACTGTTGACTTTGAGACTTGAGTTAATCCCATAGCAATATTATTTAATTAGTGAACATCCTTTGTAGGTGAAGTGAAAGAATTAGGTTTTTATTATCTTGGGAATTTATGTTAATGCGTTGAAGTTTCTTTACTTGTTTACAGACCAACTTTATCGTTATCAGTCAAAAGCACCGATAAGAAATAGCAAACCCTTTTATTGCAAATGAGACAAAAATATAGATAACTCCTACAGTATATCAATATAATGTAACTCTATTTAGAGTCCATAATGCAGCAAGATGCTGATAAAGTAAGTACACAAGTAAATCTGGCAAGGCTGACTTCTGCAGTTTTAATTAGTGTGCATAGATTTTCAATGCGCAAGCAATATTTGGGATCATATGACTAATATACTGTATTTTGAGTCTTTTTAAAAATATATGTCACAAATTAAACTTTCGCAACTTTAACTCTTTAGCGTATATATGTAAAGGACACATTGATATTCATGCTATGGCAACTCCATTTAGTCTGCTTGCTTCAAAATCATGTTATTATACTCTTTGCATAGCATACATTCTTTCCTTCTTTCCTCTTGATTCACATGCAACTTTCCCACACTAACCTTTTCTCTCAGGAACATTCTATGAGACACCCTGCTCCTGTTATCTAGCTAGTCTGAGCCGGGACGTATAACCTTGTAACTTTCCACCATGCACGAACTAACGATAACATGACCATATGTGTATTTCCGTAATAATTGTACTAACATTGGTTCAAGCTTGTAGTATGGCTGTAGGTGATTGGCCATTGATAAACTCAAAACAATATAAAATGCTAAGTAGAAATAAAGGAGGTTAGAGATTCTTGAATCCCCCCATACAGAGCTTTGCCTCCGTCTGGTTTTCTGTTGGATTGTGCAATCAACCTGGTAACATAATAATTTGACACTCACTTGGTCAACCGTGAAGGGTCATTACTGCCCTCCCTCAACAGCTTGGTGCCATGACTCGGATCCCTAACCAGGGATGCCCCACCACCCCTGGATGTCCACAAAGAGAGACTTGCTTTCGGCCTCCCCCACTAGAATTGGGACTGATCAACCGCCACAAAAGCCACGGTAAGTGCACAAGTTCTTTACTAGTGATACTGACCCTTTTGGCGTGGTTATCACGTGGTGCGTGGTTGTTTGCAATATCTCCGGACATCCTGGTTGGATATAGTCAGAGGTGAGACTATAGGGGTGTAGTCCCATTAGGGGTCTGATATTGATAACTTTTAAAACAATACCACCTCGGATTGACAAGTGAATTTTGTATGAATCTTCCTTAAATTCTGACAAAGATCCTTAGGGGAATGAACACTGTTAGGTTCAGTCGCGGCAGGTGATCGAAGATTGGGTAGGACACGCACACAGATATAACTATATCTAGTGTCCGGAGAGCTGCGGATGAGAGCTCTCCTCCTTTCACCTAGGGCCATACATGACTCCCCCGATGGGAGGGATGAAGTCAGTGGAACAGCAGCTGAGGCCAGCCGGACTCGTACTGTGCACAAATCAAGGATCTTTTGTCAGTTGAAAGGCAGCAGTGCAGTGATTAATCAATGTTTCCGTGGAGCAGAAAGAGAGTGTCTCTACCGCAGGAGGGAGAGGATGTGATGACTATCATGGTCGGACGAGAGGGGAAAAGGTCATTTAAGAATGCACCAAAAGTGTTTAAGGTGTTAAACTTTCCTGTGGAAGGGAGACTTCAGCCTACATTGTGGGACGAAGGCATCTGGCAGAAAAGGGGTAGAGCAGTTGACTGTGGATTGTTGGAAGACGCTGAAAAGTTTAGGACAGTTGCAAAAGTTGCACATGAGATTTGTGGTGAGGGGTATGTTGAAATAGAGGAGGAGACGAACCTGGTTGTTTTAATTATTTTTATGTCATGAAGGGAGAATTATATAGCGCTGTAACAAAGATTGGCTGTTTTGTGCTACAAAATGAAGCTGATGTGGAAAAAAAGGCTGCACTGAGTTTATCGAAAGAAGGGAAAAAGTATGTACAGAAACTTAAAGAGTTAACTAAAATATGCGAGCTACCAGATAAGGGCCGGTTAATTATGAAGAAGAAAAAGGGCAAGCTAGAAGATAAAGGATTGTTAGAAACAGCCTTGGCTTGATATAGAATAGCAGAGAATTTGTCAAAGAAGGGTGGATGGAGGAAGAAAATACAGACAATAAGGGAAAGATGCCATGTTATGTATATTACAAAGATACTGCTCTCCAGCCACCGCCCTATAATGGCGAACGGGGGGGTGGGGATTGACCTGTACTAATTGTGGCCAGCAGAATCCATTGTTAGCAGATTATTGTGTTGCATGTCACGTACCCCGTCCAAGAGGCCCACCCCTCGCTACTACCCAAGCCACTCCTAGTGCCCCATCCTCATCCTACAGCGGCCATGTTACTACACCCATTTCATCACCTCCGGCCTCTGACCAGATGTCAGTGGGTGTGCTCTTTCCGAGTGGAACGCACCCTTCCTGTATTGTGCTTCCTTCTGGTGGCAGCCATCTTGGCACATCCAGAATACAGGCCGCAATACACACTACACCCAGAATGTGTATGAGGAAGATCATCATGATCAGTGTGTGACAGAGCATTAGACGCCAATACATTTGAGAGTGGGGTTGACTTCTGTCAAGCCCTTAAAATATGGGCTCAGGATAAGATGGCTGATCAATCCAGAAATAGGACGCCCGGCCTACGAGACTCACAAGCAAATGTCCATCAGGGCCAGTGTTAGCCTCCTCAAGCATCTAGCAAAACTGAATTGTCGAGTCTCAGCCTCGAAACTTCAGTTTTGCCTCGGTCAAGTGGTTTTCTTAGACCACTGCCTTACTCAGGGTGCCAGACATCTCACAGAAGAAAGAAAGACTGCCATCTACCTTCTACCATTCCCAAAAGATCCCATAGATCTGCAACGGTTCTTTGGACTATGTACATATTGCAGACAATGGATCCCAGACGCCTCACGTCTGATGCAACCCCTATATGATGCACTAAAAGAAGACACTCTGGCTGATGTAAACAACAAGGACCACCAAGAACAGCTGCAACAAGCCTTTGAGCAACGAAAATCAAGGATAATCACAGCCCCTTCCCTTGGAAATCCGGATTATGCTCAACATTTCCATTTGTATGTCTCCGAGACAGGAGGGCATGCAGCCGGGGTACTCACGCAGAGACACTGTACAAAGCAGCGCCCAGTCGGTTATTACTCAGCGCATCTGGACCCATTAGCCATGGCCTACCCCAGCTGTCTACGAGCGATTCACACCACACAACAGTTACTTGAAAAAACGGCGGATATCATCCTTCGACATGAGACTCACTTTTATGCTCCACACGATATTGTGGCTGTTTTGGCTTTACAGCAACCTAAACATCTGTCCACACAGAGACACCTGCAGATGTAGTGTTCATTGATTTTGCCAGAAAATGTGAAATTACATCGGTGCACCACCATCAACCCGGCCACCCTGCTACCAGCACCTGAAGGAGAGGGAAAGAGGCTCCACCACATGATTGTCTGGAACAAATTACTGCGGAGTCAACTCCACTTGTTTTAGTGGAAGTACCCTTGGATGATCCAGAACTTACGTTATATACGGATGGATCCAGATATGTTGACACCTCTGGCAGGTTTAATACTGGATATGCTGTCACAACTGAAGATACATTGGTAGAGGCTGCGACCTTACCACCGCCAAGAAGCTGGTCTCTGAAGTTGTTTGCCGGTATGGAGTCCCAGAAGTTATAGAAAGTGATCAAGAACCAGCCTTTTCCTCATGCGTATATCAGGAAATACTTACCATGATCAGATCAACAGTGGCGTTACATACTCCTTACCATCCACAGTCAAGTGGCAAGGTGGAGAGATTGAATGGCACACTGAAAAGGCAATTGAACAAAATGATGCAGGAGACTACGGCCCAGTGGCCTGAGCTCCTTCCCATTGCACTATATCACATACGCACCACCCCCATAGAGAAACACAAACTGTCACCCTATGAGATACTATTTGGGTCACAACCAGCTATAGCTCTATTTACTCCACAACAATTATCAGAAGAAACAGATTATGTTGTACAGTATATGATTCAGCTTGCCAAAGCCTTAACTAACACCAATGCGCTAGTATCATCTTCTATTCCAGATCCAGCTGATGCAGAAGGTTGTCATACCCTCAAGCCTGGAGATTAAGTGTATGTGAAGAAGCATGTTCAGAAACACGGACTAGAACCATTGTATGACGGACCATACCAAATGCTCCTGACGACCCCAACAGCAGTAAAACATGAATTTTCTGAATATAAGCCTAGTGATCCAACATGTCGCAATCCGGATGTTGGATATTGTAGCCCCCTGGGACAAATGCCTTCATGGTGTATGTTATCAAATAACACCGTTTTTATCGATTTGGTACATAAATTAGTATTACAGCACTCTGCTTTACGGGATCTGCCATCAGCCACATATTGGGTCTGTGGGAATAATGCATACAAATGGCTCCCATTTGGAGTAAGGGGGACTTGTACGTTGGCCCAGCTAACTCCAGCCGCTTATCTTATTCCCCATAGTAAAGTAGATATGAGAGCCATCCCTCTCCATACCATCTATAAACGTGCTAAGGGCAACACCCCATGCCCATCAGGAAGATCTCATTTAGTACAAATGAGTAGACCCAATAAGATAGCCAGTACTGTCTTCCTCTACCCTATAATAACACAAATGTGGGACAAATTAGTGGAAGTCACTGATTACTTAGATGACCAGATTTGGAATGTATTGGAAGTAATTAATACTACTGTTACAGTGCAGAATCAACTTATTATAGTAGCTAATCAACATACTTTAGTGCTGGACTATTTGACAGCAGCTCAAGGAGGGATGTGTCAGGTTATAGGCCCAGCCTGTTGTCACTATATTGACCCCGACTCTACCATACGGTTAAAGACTAAAATGGAAGACATTAGGAAACTCAGGGAGGAATATAACAAACATAACGTATTGACAAAAGACAGTTGGTGGTCTGATACGTTTTCCTTTTTAAATCCTGCTAATTGGTTTAAAGGGATTGGTGGATGGATTGCTGGAATATTACAAGGAGTGTTGCATATTGTTGCTTGCATCTTGCTAATATATGTTTTACTAAAACTAGTCTTTTATTGTATCCCAATTTGCATGAGGAAAACCTGCCAATCATCAGAGAGCAAGGAGAATGCTGTCAACCAACATCCAGTGCTACTATACATGGACCTCCCAGATGTGACCAGCATTGAGGACCTGGACGACAAGGGAATGATGACCTTTACCCGCTTGCCCCGACCAACCTCACGTCTGAATATCAGAGCTTTATGATTATATCAACGAACAAGGGGGGATGGACATGCCGCGACAGCCTCAATTGGTAACAAGGGCACTAATTGAGTGAAGACCAATGTCCCTCAGGCTCAAACCATGACCCTGGGAAAGCACCTCTATTGTTGATAATAACATCATTTTTAGGGGGGAAATGTAAAGGACATATTGATATTCATGCTATGGCAACTCCATTTTGCTTCAAAATCATGTTATTATACTCTTTGCATAGCATACATTCTTTCCTTCTTTCCTCTTGATTCACATGCAACTTTCCCACACTAACCTTTTCTCTCAGAAACATTCTATGAGACACCCTGCTCCTGTTATCTAGCTAGTCTGAGCCGGGACGTATAACCTTGTAACTTTCCACCATGCACCGAACTAACGATAACATGACCATATGTGTATTTCCGTAATAATAACATTGGTTCAAGCTTGTAGTATGGCTGTAGGTGATTGGCCATTGATAAACTCAAAACAATCTCAATTGCTAAGTAGAAATAAAGGAGGTTAGAGATTCTTGAATCCCCCCATACAGAGCTTTGCCTCCGTCTGGTTTTCTGTTGGATTGCACAATCAACCTTGTAACATAATATTTTGACACTCACTTGGTCAACCATGAAGGGTCATTACTGCCCTCCCTCAACATATGGACATTATTGTATGTCTTACCCTAGAGGTATTGAATGAGGAGGGGGCTAAGGAGCTCTACTAATTCCACACACAACTGATATTGACTATTTGAAGTGGCTGGCATGTGACTCTAACAGCATGTTAACCATTTAGATACTGCTCTCAATTGCTGACAGTGACATTCAATTGACATCACAACTAGTGTTGAGCGAATTTGTTCAGCATTTCAAATTCGGGTTTGTGTTCGGGGTCCGGCTTGTTCGCGCCCAAAAATTGGCTCCGCCCATGAATATCTCTGATTTGCCACGCTGTCACGCAATCTGCGTCACTATCCCAATTTTCTGTCTTCTGAAATGCTCTCTGCTCACAATCAAAGAGGATGCATTGCAGGCAGAGCACAATGAGATGAAGCAAGGAACCATACAGGGTGATTACACACAGCCCAGCCTCATCTCATCCCAATGTGGATTGGGTGACAATGAGGAAGAGAAGGAGGAGTAAGAACAGGAGCTAGTTTCATGCGCTATAGATGGTACTACCTGCACAGCTGTCTTACCGTCTGTTCAGTGTGGATGGCCAGAGGACAGAGAGGAGAGCATGGTCAGTCATCCTCTTGGTGAGGACACGGAAGTCTTGCCTGTTAGCATTCTGGCACGCATGGCTGAGTTTATGTTATGCTGCCTTTACAATGACCCTCGCGTTCTCAAAATTTTGGGTGACAGTCATTACTGGTTGGTGACACTACTAGACCCACGCTACAAGGAGAACTTTATATCTCTTATTCCTGAGACGGACAGGTCTACAAAAATGGGGCTGTACCAGAAGGCCCTTGTTGCGGAACTATTAAAAAAATTCCCATCTGAAAACGCTTTGTGCAGAGGTCACAGTTCATTGGTCAACCAAGGAGTACAGGCGAGAGAGACACAACTTCAATCCAACAGAAGCAGGAGAACACTGTCAAAGTTCTGGGAGAATTTTCTCAACCTCTCCCATCGCATAAGTCCTGAGGCGCCGGGGTACTCTCACAAGGAGTGCAAAGTTTGGGAAGATGCTGAAGGAGTACCTTGCCAACCGTACCAACGTCCTCCGTGATTCCTCTGTGCCTTATAATTATGGGGTATCCAAGTTCGATGCGTGGAATGAACTGACTCTCTATGCCTTGGAGGTCCTGGCCTGCCCTGCCGCCAGGGTTTTATCAGAGCAGATTTTTAGTGCCTGTGGTGGAACTATAACTGATAAGCGCATCTGCCTGTCAACTGAAAATGCTGACAGGCTGACTCTTATAGAAGGAACAAGGGCTGGATTGGGCCAGACTTCTCAACACCACCGATTGATGGCAGCGTAACATAAACTCAAATTCAGTGTCTTTTTTTGGTAGGTGTATTCCCATGCACCTCTTCACACCCACACATGGGTATACGCTTTCTGATTTTGGCTATTTGCTCTTGTTCTCCTCCTTCTCCTCATCCTCCACCACCATATCATCAGGGTGACCATGGTCCGTTATGCAACACCCACATAATATTTTAAAGGGTTAATGTTTGTCAGTGCATGGGCATTACAAGTATAGGAGACCCGCTTCTTTCTAATGGGAACATTTTTTTATGAGGCTCTACTCCACGTCTCTTCCAAGGGGCATTGGAGTGCCTCCCAATTTATGGCAGCCCTTGCATTCACAGCATAGGCAAACACAATGGGAGACCCACTTCCTAATAATGGGAACATTGCTTTCAGGAGGCCCTCCCCTTCAAAAAACTATACTTCAAAGGGGTATTGGGGTGCATCCAAATGTTCCAAGTGGTATTGGGGTGAGTCCAAATTTTGGGCAGCCCTGCCACTCACTGCATACGCAATAACAGTATAGGAGACCCACTCTTTAGTAATGGGAACAATAAAACATAGTCGGCTCATAGCTTTCTAAGAATAGTAAGTGCCGACTGCTAGCCCTTTAAGAATAGTAAAGGCCTCCTGATGACCCTATAAAAATAGGCTTTGTGACTTTCAGAGTCCCTCCTTCATCAATGAAACACAATGAGTCTGAAGATGTGTCACACACCACATGGCCAGATAAGGTTGTAAAATGTTTAAATAACATTTCCTGATGAATGCATTTATCACGGTTGAAAGCAATGCAAAAGTGCAAAAATGCATCAAAAACGCTACGTGTGAACATAGCCCAAGGTGTGGAGGAGCATTATTGTTTTTAGTTATTTATTTTGCATTATATATGTCATTACCATGGAAAGGATGTTCCTTAACATATTTCCCTGGAAAACCATTTTAGTTTCATTTTTGTATGTTTTATTGTGAGTCCGTAAAAGTGGCGTAATACCTCTGACAACATTGTTGACAGAATTGACCTAGGAGTCAGAAATGCTTCCATGGGTCTTCCCCATGCTGTCCCCATGTCATTTGAGCACTGTTCACATTGATTTGGCCAATTTTTAGGCCCTCTGCAGGCCCTCGGGGGGAGTCTCCTGAAAAATGGTCGAGTTTCCCATAGACTTACATTGGGCTCGTTGCTCTGGTCAAGTACCCGAGTATTCCAATGTGCTCGACCCGAGCATTTTAGTACTCGCCCATCACTATTTATAGTATATACTGCAAAACAAAGTTTTTGCAGCATATAATATGTAATCTGATGATAGCAGGTTGACGTCTCCTTTAAAGGCTAAAAAATTAAGTTAAAATTAATAAATATGGAGATATAAAAAAAAAAAATAAACTTTGAATCATTCAATCCCACCCCCCATTAAAAATAAAGAAATTAAAAGACATATTTTGTATTACTGCTTCCATAAAAGTCTGATCTATCAAAATATAAAATTAATAAACCCAATAGGTAAACTTGTATATTTATCATCTCTTTAATTGTACTGACTCTAAGTATCAGATTTCCAGGTAACTTTTACCACAGTATGAATGCAGTAAAAACAAAACCCCTAAATTTCACTGCACCTAGAATTTTTTTCCCGTTATTCAATACATTGTATGGTAAAATGAATAATGTAATTTATAACTACAACTTGTCCCACAAGAAAATCAAGCCTTCATATACCTATGTCGTTGGAAAAATAAAAATATTATGGTTTTTGAAATAAGAAGAAAACAAAAGTACAAAAACAAAAAAAGCTGCCCTGGAGTGACGGGGTTAAAGTGTATATCGAGCAATTTCTTTACATTATTCTATTATTACACTCTGTCCCTTTATGAGCAGGAGTGATTTGAAGGTAAAGTAGTAAGGTAGATAAGGAAGTGAAAGCAACCCCGATGCCACTCTTCACAATTAATGTACGTTATAAAGTTTCATGTATCCACATGCACCAGTAGATTTATGAAAGCAAAAATAAATATAGATAAGTACATGATAAAAGCAAACTCTAGTTTATACCTAAGACTCCATAATGAAATATTAATGCAGAATAAAATTTATGCTCTGCTAAAAAGAAGGTAGAAGATATTTTAGACTACTTTAATTACAAACGTTGATTTCTGTCTTAAAGAGGAAATTCAACATAAAAAATCAAACATTTATTTGAAGAGTTTTTTCGCCTCTTTCTTTTATTTGAGAGATGGCCCAAGTGCAATGTCAAAATAATAAACTACACCTACTCACCGGCCTATCTACCACCGCACTTTTGCGATGGTATCTTGATTTCCTGCCAGTCTCATCATAGGTATTAGTGTTGAGCGAGCATGCTCGACACTGCTCGGTACTCGCCTGAGCATCTCACTACTCGGGTTGTTAAGCGAGCACCAAGCATTTTCGGGTTACTCGGGCGGGAGCTCGGGTCTCCGCCCTGCATGTTTGGCGCTCTTTACAGAGCCAATGAACATGCAGGGATTGCCAGTCAGTCACTGTAATGCCGCAGCCATGTTGGTTGTGGGCATTACAGTGATTGGCTGGCTGCACAGCGTCACCTCGAGTATTTAAAACCGGGCGCCACCATCATGGACACAGTCGCTCCGGATCAGACAGTGTAGGGAGAGTGCTGCTGAGCTAGGGAGAGATTTTTACTGCGAAATAGGTAGTGTAGGGTCTCTAAAGCCTGCAAAATCAAACAAACAGTCCTTCTGAGGACTAATATCCATCCCAGATATCAGGCAGGCAGTCAGGCTGTATAGGAGACGCAGTGGTTATACCAACAAACACTGCATTGCAGTCCTGTGTGCTGCTGCTGCTCAAATTGCTAGAAGTATGCATGTGTCACACAGCACATGGCCAGATAAGGTTGTAAAATGTTAAAATGACATTTCCTGGTGAATGCATTTGTCACGGTAATAAAAAAGTGCAAAAATGCATAAAAAATGCTACTTGTGAACATAGCCCAAGGTGTGGAGGAGTATTTTTGTTTTTGGTTATTTATTTTACCTTATACACAAGTCTTTACCCTGGAAAGGATGTTCCTTAACATATTTCACAGGAAAACAGTTTCAGTTTCGTTTTTGAACGTTTTATTGTGAGACCGTAAAAGTGGCTTAATACCTCTGACCACGTTGTTGACAGCAGTGACCTTGGGGTCAGAAATGCTTCCTGGGGCAATCCACATGCTGTCCCCATGTCATTTGAGCACTGTCACTATCGTTTTGGGCACTTTTTAGGCTTTCTACAGCCTGCCGGGGGTGCCGCCGCAAAAATGCTCTGGTCTCCCATAGACTAACATTGGGCTCGCTGCTCGGGTCGAGCACCCGAGTATCACGGTGAGCTTGGCCCGAGCTTCGAGCACCCGAGCATTTTAGTGCTCGCTCAACACTACTAGGCATCAAGCATTGACTATTGCAGCCTATCATTGGCCGTAGCAATAACCAACGCATCACCTTCAAAGCCACTGATTGGCTTCAGCAATCTTACCTGAAGAGGAGAGGAGGCCAGAAGGAGACCCTGCCAGTGGGTTGGGTAATAATGCAGGTAAATAGGTGCAGTTTATTATTGCAATAGCAGATAAGGAGCATACTTAAACAAAAATAAAGTTAATGTTAAACCTGTTTAAGTGCAGCATATGAGCACTTCTATAGAAACCAATACAAGCTACTGTGCAAAAGTTTTAGATGAGAAATGGAAAAAATGTTACAGAGTAAGGCCTCATTCACATGTCAGCATTTTTGCATCAGTGTTTGTATGTCAAAGCCAGGAGTGGAACTTAGTGTGAAAAACTACAGTTGAAAGATTGACACCTGTTCTGTGTTTTGGAGACACTCCTGGTTTTGGCATACAAAAAAAATTGGAATATCCTACTCAAAAATACTGACATGTGAATGAGGCCTAAGAGTGAATTAAAGAATGTAAGAGTTAAAAGTTTATTTTTAGCAATTACCAAAATGCAAAGTTAATGAACAAAAGAAAAGTTTATCAATATTTTTGTTGTGACCACAACCTTTTGCCTTCAAAATAGCATTCATACTTTTAGGTACACTTGCACAAAGTCATGGATTTTGTAGGAGTATAGTTAGGTGTATGAGTAACCAATTATATCAAACAAGGAACAATGATAATCGTTTCAAATCAAGTTTGGAACAGAATGAGGAACAGCCAAACATTGCAACATAGGTGAGGTTGGGGAAGATAGTTACATGTCACATGTCATACACCATGGCAAGACTGAGTACAGTAATAAGACAAAAGATAGGTATACTGCATCAGCAAGTTCCCTCACATGCAAAGATTTCAAAGCAGACTATGAATTAAAGATTTGTTTTTCATGCTCTTTTAACCCCTTAACAACATTGGACGTACTAATACGCGTCTGTGCCCTGGGACTTAAGAGCCAGACCCGTATTAGTACGTCATGGCGATCGCGCGCACACAGGCTGTGCAGGCGCGATCGCCGCTGGGTGTCAGCTGATTGTCACAGCTGACACCTGGTACTATGTGCAGGGAGTGGTCACGCACCGCTCCCAGCACATTAACCCCCACGATGCTGCGATCGAAGTCAAGGGGTGGTGATCGCAGATACTCACCTCCTCTTCCGGCTTCCAGCGCTGTCTGCCGTGGCTTCCAGGATGCTGCCATGATGACCCAATGTCGTCATGACCCGATGCAAACTCAAGTAGCGAGCACTTGCGCTCAAGACTAATGACAACTTATTCAATATGATGACCTAATGTTATCAAATTCTGTGTCGTACCTCTGGGTTCAAAATGTTCACTATACACCTTAATACAATCCTTGACGGGTATAGTTTAAAAAATGGGGTCACTTGTGGGGGAGCTCCACTGTTTAGGCACTTCAGGGGCTCTCCAAACGCGACATGGTGTCCGCTAACAAATTGAATGGAAAATCGGCTCAAATTGTTAACGGACGCCATGTTGCGTTTGGAGAACCATTGCGTGCCTAAACATTGGAGCTCCCCCACAAGTGACCCCATTTTAGAAACTAGACCCCCCACGGCACCTATCTAGATGCATAGTGAGCACTTGGAACCCCCAGGTGCTTCACAAATTGATTCGTAAAAATGAAAAAGTGAAAAAAAAAACACTTTTTCATTTTTATGAATCAATTTGTGAAGCACCTGGGGGTTCCAAGTGCTCACTATGCATCTATATAGGTGCCTTGGGGGGTCTAGTTTCCAAAATGGGGTCACTTGTGGGGGAGCTCCAATGTTTGGGAACACAGGGGCTCTCAAAACGCAACATGGTGTCCGCTAACAATTTGAGCCGACAATTTGTTAGCAGATACCATGTTGCATTTGGAGAGTCCCTGTGTGCCCAAACATTGGAGCTCCCCTACAAGTGACCCCATTTTGGAAACTAGACCCCCCAAGGCACCTATCTAGATGCATAGTGAGCACTTGGAACCCCTAGGTGCTTCACAAATTGATTCATAAAAATGAAAAAGTGAAAAAAAAAACCCTTTTTCATTTTTATGAATCAATTTGTGAAGCACCTGGGGGTTCCAAGTGCTCACTATGCATCTAAATAGGTGCCTTGGGGGGTCTAGTTTCCAAAATGGGGTCACTTGTGGGGGAGCTCCAATGTTTGGGCACACAGGGGCTCTCCAAACGCAACACTTTTGGGTATTTTCTGTCATAAAGACCTCTCAAAGTGACTTCAAATGTGATGTGGTCCCTAAGAAAATGGTTTTGTAAATTTTGTTGGAAAAATGAGAAATCGCTGGTCATCTTTTAACCCTTATAGCTCCCTAACAAAAAAAAATTTTGCTCCAAAATTGTGCTGATGTAAAGTAGACATGTGGGAAATGTTATTTATTAACTCTTTTGTGTGACATATCTTTCTGATTTAAGGGCATAAAAATTAAAATTTTGAAAATTGCAAAATTTTCGCCAAATTTCCATTTTTTTCACAAATAAACGCAAGTGATATCGAAGAAATTTTACCACAACCATGAAGTACAATATGTCACGAAAAAACTGTCTCAGAATCAGAGGGATCCGTTGAAGCGTTCCAGAGTAATTACCTCATAAAGTGACAGTGGTCAGAATTGTAAAAATTGGCCTGGTCATTAACGTGCAAACCACCCTCGGGGGTTAAGGGGTTAAAGAAGCACCAAGAAATTGACACCATTGATGAAGTAGTCAACCAAGTGCAACAGATGAAAGACATATTATGCTTACTGTTAGGCGTCGGTCTGGTTCTGTGGTCTCCCATGTCAGTCCAGCCAGGGCTGATGCTGTTCAGCTTCATCATCAGCCCCAACGCCTAGCTGGTCCACGAGACATACAGATTGTCTCCCATATATTGGCACCTAGCAAGGTTAAGCATAGGTTGCAGAGGGAGACAGGGTGATTGGAGTTTAAGTCCAGGATTCGCCGTACTGAGCATGCCCGTGACCTGGCGGATCGTGATTTGTGGTTTGGCACCCACCTGACCCGGTGACCTGGCACCGCCTGATTGGTCCACGGGTAACGTCACCAATGGCGCATCGGTGGACAGGGCTTAGTCTTTAAAAGGCCCGCCCACAAACATGGCTGCGCACTCGGATCATTGAGCATGATGCTGTTGTGTGGACGTCTGTACTCCACGTGTAGTTTCCGCCAGGCAGGTTAGCTCCATAGAGGCAGGTAGCTTCGCCTTGCAGTCTGGCTATGTCAAAGGGGGTCGCCTTACACCCCAAGCAGCCTGCAGATGTCCTACTCCCTTTAGGCACCTGTGGACCACGTGGAGAAATACTCCTCTGTCCGGTAGCATGCCAGCAGAGGGCACGTACCCGTCGGCGTGAGTCACACACGCATCTTAGCGCCAACTACTATTGCGTAGCGCCTGTATCGAAGACAGGGCTACTGCTTTTCCCTCGGTCGCACGTCTCCCTGCGGTTCTTGGAGATTGTGTGAACCACTGAAACCCGCTCCGTGTGCTTTAACACGGAGTGGTTTATCAGTTTAGTAGCTGCTATCCCGGACGCTCTTCTCCCGTGCAGTTAACGGAGATAGAGCGAACCGCTATACCCTTTCATGTGTGCAGAAACACAGAAGGGTTTAACATTTAAGTTTGTCGCTTTCCTTTCCACCCGGAAAGTGTTCGGCAGCAGTTCACCAGGCTGCATTGCGGACCCCGGGGTCGGTTGCGTTCCATTATATTAAAGTTGTTTGCAACCGCCCTCCTAACACTTACTTCCCGTCAAAATCAGAAGAGGTCCTGCAGTGCCATCAGATAAGAACTGACAGCAACCAATGGGACCCAGCTATACCCATCTACTGTTCAGAGTTTTCTGGCCAGAAGTGGTCTTCATGGAGGAATTGTGTCTTAAAAGTAAATCCTGCAACAAGGAAACAAGGCCAGGTGATTCAACATAGTACAAAAACATAGGATCTGCAGAAAAATGCAGAGAAAGAGTGCAGAAAAATGGCAGCAAGTGGTGACTGGACTGATGAATCAAAATTTAAAATATTTCACTGTAACAGAAGGCAGCTAATTCACTGAAGGGCTGGAAAGCGGTACAATAATGAGTGTCTGCATGTAACAGTGAAGCATGGTGGAGAGTCCTTGCAAGCAAGTATAGGGCTGCATATCAGCAAATTGAGTTAGGGATTTTGTCAGGACTAATTTCCCTCAATACTGAGAAATATAGGCTGAAACTTATTCATCATGTAATGCCATCAGGGAGACATCTGATTGGCTCCAAATTTTTCTGCAATAGGGCAACGACACCAAACATACAACCAATGTCATGAAGAATTATTTTCAGCATAAAGAAGAACCATAAGTACCGGAAGAGATGATATGGCCTCACAGAGTTCTGATCTCAACATCATTGAGTCTGTCTGGGATTACATGAAGAGACAGAAGGATTTGTGTAAGCTATAATATCCACAAGATCTGTGTTTAGTTATCTAAGATGTTTGGAACAATCTCCCTGTCAAGTTCTTTCACAAACTGAGTGCAATTGTACCTAGAAAAATTGATTCTGTTTTGACGGCATAGGGTGATCACACCACACAAAATATTGATTTAAATTGTACTTCTCTTTTGTTCATTCACTTTGCATTTTGTTAATGATAAAAATAAACTATTAATTCATCTACTTTTAAAATAATTTTTAATTTACAGCATTTTTTACATACCTTTCTAAAATGTAATCAGTAATGCACATATAGGCAAAAATTATAACATCAACCATAAATTCAAGACACGTAAATTTGTCCTACAAGTCAGAATCAACAACAGATCTCCTCAATTAGTCATCAGGCTAGTTAAGGAAAATGAGCATATTAGGTTCTAAATAGTGCCTGTGCAAATACTGACCAAGAGTTGGTCATTCTCCTATCCTTTGTTGGGGCAATTCATATATGTCTACTTCACATAAATGTGCTGACTAGAGAACTGAGTTGGATGCTATGGACATCCTAAAAGTGAGGAGCACAATTTAGTAGACCGAGAACTATCCATGGATCACACTTGCAGTTGTGTGAAGGGCACACGGGGCTAGGATGTTGAGTGTAGTTAGTAGGTAACTTTACTATATTTACACAATTAAAAATGATGCCGCAGTGTGAATTAAATTGATTCTACGAAAATTACAGTTTCATGTGCCTCTAGTCATTATGACTAAGATTTCTACATCTAATTGTACCATTTTCAAAATATAATTATAGTCCATCAAGTACAGTGGTGGCCAAAAGTATTGGCACCCCTGCAATTCTGTCAGATAATACTCAGTTTCTTCCTGAAAATGATTGCAATCACAAATTCTTTGGTGTAATTATCTTCATTTAATTTGTCTTCAATGAAAAAACACAAAAAGAATTGTCCTAAAGCCAAATTGGATATAATTCCACACCAAACCTAAAAAAGGGGGTGGACAAAAGTATTGGCACTGTTGGAAAAATCATGTGATGCTTCTCTAATTCATGTAATTAACAGCACCTGTAATTTACATGTGGCACCTAACAGGTGTTGGCAATAACTAAATCACACTTGCAGCCAGTTAACATGGATTAAAGTTGACTCAACCTCTGTCCTGTGTCCTTGTGTATACCACATTGAGCATGGAGAAAAGAAAGAACACCAAAGAACTGTCTGAGGACATGAGAAACCAAATTATGAGGAAGCATGAGCAATCTCAAGGCTACAAGTCCATCTCCAAAGACCTGAATGTTCCTGTGTCTTCCGTGCGCAGTGTCATCAAGAAGTTTAAAGCCCATGGCACTGTGGCTAACCTCCCTAGATGTGGACGGAAAAGAAAAATTGACGAGAGATTTCAATGCAAGATTGTGCGGATGGTGGATAAAGAACCTCGACTAACATCCAAACAAGTTCAAGCTGCCCTGCAGTCCGGGGGTACAACACTGTCAACCCATACTATCCGTCGGCGTCTGAATGAAAAGGGACTGTATGGTAGGATACCCAGTAAGACCCCACTTCTTACCCCGAGACATAAAAAAGCCAGACTGGAGTTGGCCAAAACTTACCTGAGAAAGCCTAAAACGTTTTGGAAGAATGTTCTCTGGTCAGATGAGACAAAAGTAGAGCTTTTTGGGAAAAAGCATCAACATAGAGTGTACAGGAAAAAAAAGAGGCATTCAAAGCAAAGAACACGATCCTTACAGTCAAACATGGCGGAGGTTCCCTAATGTTTTGGGGTTGCTTTGCTGCCTCTGGCACTGGACTGCTTGACCGTGTGCATGGCATTATGAAGTTTGAAGACTTACAACAAATTTTTCAGCATAATGAAGGACCCAGTGTGAGAAAGCTAGGTCTCCCTCAGAGGTCATGGGTCTTCCAGCAGGACAATGACCCAAAACACACTTCCAAATGCACTATAAAATGGTTTGAGAGAAAGCACTGGAGACTTCTAAGGTGGCCAGCAATGAGTCCAGACCTGAATCCCATAGAACACCTGTGGAGAGATCTCAAAATGGCAGTTTGGAGAAGGCACCCTTCAAATATCAGGGACCTGGAGCAGTTTGCCAAAGAAGAATGGTCTACAATTCCAGCAGAGCATTGTAAGAAACTCATTGATGGTTACTGGAAGCGGTTGTTCGCAGTTATTTTGGCTAAAGGTTGTGCAACCAAGTATTAGGCTGAGGGTGCCAATACTTTTGTCTGGCCCATTTTTGGAGTTTTGTGTGAAATAATCAATGATTTTATTTTTGCTTCATTCTCTTTTGTGTTTTTTCCTTGCAAGCAAATTAAATGAAGATAATAATACCAAAGAATTTGTGATTGCAATCATTTTCAGGAAGAAACTGAGTATTATCTGACAGAATTTCCGGGGTGCCAATACTTTTGGCCACCACTGTAACAGTTAAAATATTGATTATAGATTTGAAACATTTAATTAAATCTAGAAAAGAGATGCTGGAGACCAAATTGGATCCTAAATAAAGTTCTTTGAAAAGCTTAAAAACAATATCATAGAAAGATTCAGATTTTGGGGCACTAGCATAGGGCAGATAGAAATGTAACAAATCTATTAATATAGATACCAGACAAATACCATTTAAAATTAAACGTAAACTTGCTAAACAAAGGCATCTAGAAATAGCAGTTAGAAATAAATGTAGATATTACTAGGCTGAACCATTTCATCCAGAATAAGCATACAAATTACTGGAAAAAAGCCTGATAGCAGAAATATGAGATGTAACACTGTTTGTATATTTAATAGAGCATCAACAGTAATTAGCTATTCATTAATAGGCTGTTATTATTACTATTATTATTTTTTATTATTATAGCGCCATTTATTCCATGGTGCTTTACATGTGAAAAAGGGATTTACATCTTAGTCCAAAAACCTTTTGCTACTGCAAGGTAAACACTTCATACTTAGTGTTGAGCATTCCGATACTGAAATATCGGGTATCGGCCGATATTCGCGGTATCGGAATTCCGATACTTAATTCCGATACTTTTGCAATATCGTATACCGGAATCGGAAGTTCCCATAATGCAATGAGCCATTTTCATTTTATTCAGCCAATGAGGATCCTAAGAAGTGTGGGCACATCCTGTTAGGCATGTAGGCATCTTAACTAATGGCATGGCTGTGATTGGCTGCTGAAATGATGTCATGATGCACTATAAAAGCCGCCGCCGCCATTTTGAGCTCACTCTGCTGTGAATTCAGTTAGGGATAGGATGCTGTTGTTCTGAGGGACAGTTTTAGCTACCTATTTGGTCTTTTCTGCTTTACCCAAGCTACTTTATAAATCGCTGTGCCTTGCAGTGCTAGTGCACAGTTCTCTGTGCTGTTCACCGCTTTCTGCAAGGTCTCTGTGTGTGAGTGCAGCTCACCCTGTAGTGTGTGCTTCAGCCACGTCTGGTTATAGTGCACTCAGTGTGTGTCACTGCCTCATACATTGTCCTTTTTTGCCAATTCATAATTTTTCCTGATATCTCCTATTAGTGTGGTGGTTCCATCCGTATTCAGCTAAATTTGTTCCAAACACACTATATAGGAGTAGATAGAGAAATTTTTTTTGGTCTTGCAGCGCTAGTGCACAGTGCTCTGCATCTGTGCTGTTCACCGCTGTCTGCAAGGTCTGGTGTGTGAGTGCAGCTCACCCTGTAGTGTGTGCTTCAACCACGTCTGGTTGTAGTGCACTCAGTGTGTGTCACTGCCTCATACATTGTCCTTTTTTGCCAATTCTTAATTTTTCCTGATTTCTCCTATTAGTGTGGTGGTTCCATCCGTATTCAGCTAAATTGGTTCCAAACACACTATATAGGAGTAGTTAGAGGAGCCTTTCTGCAGCATTGGGCCCTGCAGCCCCAGCTAGATTAGTATTAGCCTATTTTTTGCAGCCTCATCTATTGCATTGTAGGTTACCTTCCTACATTGTAATAGCTACAAAAAGTTTGTGATACTATCGTTATTACATCTTTAGGCACATCCAGTGTCTTTTTGTGACAAAAAAAAACTAAATAAAGTTCACCAAACACTCTACTTTACAGTTGTGTAGGCCACATTAGCTCATATTAAAGTCTAGTCCACACTTTATAAAATTAGTGTTTCTTATACCTGTTAGCAGCTGTTCAGGAATAAGCACACTAAGCCCTTAGTACTTTTCTGCCTATCTTTATCAGTCTACCAAGATGAAGAAGGCAGGGAGAAAGGCATGTGGTCGTGGGCGTGGGCGTGGGCGTGGAGTTTCTGCAGGGAGAGGACGTGAGGATTCTGTGCCTGCAGGGAGAGGACGTGGGGATTCTGTGCCTGCTGCGGGCACCAGTGACTCAGCATCCCCCAGTTTTACCAGCAGCTTTGTAGGAGCTAGCCGTACCCCACTGCTGTGGGAGGACCAAATTGAAGCCGTTGTCGGATGGATGGCAGCTAACGCATCGACTTCAATTAGTTCCAGATCCTCTCAGGTCCTGAGCACTGAAGAGCACCCATCTGTCTCTTCACCACCTGCCAAATTGCCCAGGCAGTCAGAGAGCCCTGGACAGGAGCCATCTCTACTTCTGTTCTCTGAATCTCTTGGCTTGGAAAGAGGGGGCCAGCCAAGCAGAATTCGAGAATTTGAAGAAGAGGTAGTATGCAGTGATGCGCAACCGTTTTGTCTCTCTGAATCTGAAGAGGCGGGTGGGCCAGTGCCTATGGTCAGCAGCACACCTCAGTACGCATCTGATGATGAGACTCAGGTGTCACTTTCTGGTGCGTACTGTGCTGTCGAGACTACTCAGGAGAAGCAGTTGTTTGAAGAGGGTGGTGTAGATGATGAGGTCCTTGACCCATCATGGCGTGAGGGACAGGAAGGTGGTGGGAGCAGCTCTGAGGAAGAGATTCCCCGAACAGCCCAAAAAGGAGGGAGAGAGAGGGGGCAGACTTGGTTGCCTGTAGCCTCCACTTCGGCACCCATTAGGAGCATGGCTCTTCCAAAATCCAAAGCGGGCGCTCCCAAGACTTGCAGTGCCTGGTCCTTTTTTGACACAGTTGCAGATGACATTTGCTTTGTCAAATGCAAGCTGTGTAATCAGAAGGTGAAAAGAGGGAAAAGTGTCAGCAACCTCAATACCACAAATATGTGGAAACATGTGCGGACCAAGCACGTGGTGGAGTTACAAAAACACACTGAAGACCTAGGCCAACCTACAGCGCCACCTACCACCTCTTCAGCTCGTGTTGTAGCCTCTTCCTCCAGCTCACACACAGCTGGTTCGGCTTCCTCACAGGATCGCCATGGAAGAATCTCTGGCACTGTTGTACAGAGACACAGTGTAATTCCACCCACAGCACCACTTTCCCAGTCATCCTCACACTCCCAGGCCAGTCTACAGCCATCGTTAGCACAGGCATGGGAGAAAAGGCGCCCATACTCGGCAAACCACCCCCGAGCACAGGCTCTGAATGCTGGCATTGCTAAACTACTGGCCCTTGAAATGCTATCATTCAGGCTGGTGGAGACTGACACATTCCGTAACTTTATGGCATTGGCAGTCCCACAATACAACGTGCCCAGCCGATTTTATTTCAGCAGGCAAGCCGTCCCTGCCCTGCAACATCATGTGGAGAGAAAAATTAAACATGCGCTACAAAACGCCGTCAGTAGCAAGGTCTACCTGACCACCGATGCGTGGACCAGTAAGCATGGACAGGGATGATACCTTTCCCTCACTGCCCATTGGGTAAATGTTGTGGAGCCGGGTACAGATCTTGAGAGTGGCGCTGTACGTGTTCTGCCAACTCCAAGGATTGCAGGAATCCAGTCTGTACAAATTGACTCCTCCTCATACTCCAGTTCCTCTGAATCAGCGCTGCAGGAGCCGTCACGGTCTACCTCCACATCGACCCGTGAACGGTTACCTGTTATGGTGACCAATATGAGCACAGCCGTGGCCAAACGTCAACAGGCCGTATTAAAATTAATTTCTTTGGGGAATCAAAGCCACACAGCGCAGGAGCTCTGGAATGCCATCAAGCAGCAGAGCGACGTGTGGTTTGTGCCAGCGAATCTCCAGCCAGGCATGGTAGTGTGTGACAATGGCCGAAATCTGGTGGCAGCTCTGGGCCTAGGCAACCTCACTCACATCCCATGTCTGGCACATGTGCTCAACTTGGTCGTGCAGAGTTTTTTGAGGGACTATCCGGATCTTGATGCACTGCTTCACAAGGTCCGCATAGAGTGCGCTCACTTGCGGCGTTCCAGCAATGCAAGATCACGCATTGCAGCTCTGCAGCGCCGATTACATCTTCCGGAACATTGCATCATATGTGACCTACCCACCAGGTGGAATTCAACGTTACATATGTTGGAGAGGTTGTGTGAGCAGCAGGCAGCAGTAATGGAGTACCAGCTGCAGCAGGCGCAAACAAGTCGCAGTGCGCGCCGTTCACACTTCACCACCACTGAGTGGGCCTCTATGAAGGACATTTGCCACGTTTTGCGTGCCTTCGATTATTCCACGCGGATGGCGAGTGCAGATGATGCACTAGTCAGCATGACTATCCCCCTTATCTGCCTGCTTGAAAAAACACTGCAAGCACTAAGGGACGAGGTTTTGGAAGAGGTGGAGGATGAGGAGTCACAAATGCCATCTGCTTCTCTACAGTCTGCGCAACGTGATTCCTCACAAAGGCCTAGGCAGGGGACACTTTGTGAGGAGGATGAGGAGGAGTCAATGGATGAGGAAGACATCTGTCCAGAGGAGGGAGGTACACAATGCTCTAGTAGTCAGTATCTAGAGCGAGGGTGGGGTGATGCAGAGCAGGCAGAGATCATGCCTCAAGCAGGGGACAGCGTTTCTTGGCCAGTTGGCAGTCTGCAGCACATGGTTGATTTCATGCTGCAGTGCCTGAGAAACGACCGCCGCATCGCCCACATTCTCAACACGGCTGATTATTGGGTGTCCACCCTCCTAGATCCTCGCTACCGGGACAACTTACAAAGCCTCATAACACCGTTGAACCGGGAGCGTAAAATGCGGGAGTACAAAGACGCACTGGTGCATTCCATCATGTTCTCCATTCCAACCGAGAGCAGTGCTGCTAGTGCTTTACAAAGCAGCTCAGTGCGTCGAGGCAGTGGAGGAAGCTCTGCACAAAGAGGGAGCAGAAGCAGCGCCTCAGCACAAGGCAAGACCAGTATGGCCGAAATGTGGCAAAGTTTTGTGTCCCCGCCGCCACAAATGTCTACACCATCACAGACGGCTCCAGTCAGCAGGAGGCAACGTTTCCGTCAGATGGTGACAGACTACATGTCTTGCCCTCTTAGTGTACTCCCAGACGGCTCTTCTCCCTTCAAGTTTTGAGTCTGTAAGCTAGATACATGGCCAGAGCTAAGTCACTATGCATTGGAGGTGCTAGCTTGCCCTGCTGCTAGTGTATTATCGGAACGCGTCTTTAGTGCTGCAGGTGGTGTACTAACAGACCGTCGCATGCGACTATCCTCCGATAACATTGACCGGCTTACTTTTCTCAAAATGAACAAGGCCTGGATCTCTCATGAATTTGCCAGTCCTCTTCCAGAATAAATAATTGTTGGCAAAAGTATCCAGGTCTCCTGTTCTGTTCATGTTTCTACCACCTGAACTGTAATCCCTGAGCTCCAACACCGCCAGTGTGCGCTCGGAAGTGCCGTCTGCACAGTCAACACTTGCTGCCGTGTTATTGGGGTTCAGTAACGTCAGCTGTTCCCCTGCTGTGCGGACGCCACTTTCTCCTGCTCTGTCCACATCCACTGTACTACTGATTTAAAATCTCCTCCAAATACACTTCTGGCTCCTCTGTTTTCAGTATTATCCCTGAGCTCCAACACCGCCAGTTAGCACTCGGAAGTGCCGTCTGCACAGTCAACACTTGCTGCCGTGTCATTGGGGTTCAGTAACGTCAGCTGTTCCCCTGCTGTGCGGACGGCAATTTCTCCTGCTCTGTCCACATTCTCACTACTACAGATTTTAAAGTTGCTCCAATTACACCTCTGGCTCCTCCGTTTTCAGTATTATCCCTGAGCTCCAACACCGCCAGTTGGCACTCGGAAGTGCCGTCTGCACAGTCAACACTTGCTGCCGTGTTATTGGGGTTCAGTAACGTCAGCTGTTCCCCTGCTGTGCGGACGGCAATTTCTCCTGCTCTGTCCACATCCACTGTACTACTGATTTAAAACCTCCTCCAAATACACCTCTGGCTCCTCTGTTTTTAGTATTTACCCTGGGCTCCAATACCGCTAGTTGCTGCTCAGAAGTGCCGTCTGCACAGTCAACGCTTGCTCCAGTGTTATTGGGGTTCAGTAACGTCAGCTGTTCCCCTGCTGTGTGTCCGGCAAATTCTCCTGCTTTGTCCACATCCACTGTACTACTGATTTAAAACTTGCTCCAATTACACCTCTGGCACCACTCTGTTTTTAGTATTTACCCTGGGTTCCAGCACCGCCAGCTGGTTCTCTGTAGTTCCATTTGCTCTTGTACCATCTACTACCCATCCGGGTTCCAGTACTGTCAGCTGGTTCTCGGCAGTGCCTTTGGATTAGGTGCCTCCTTCTCGGTATCCAAGTTCCACCAACGTCTGCTGGTCCTTGGTAGTGCTTTCTGGCACAGGTACCTCCTGCTTAGTAACCGAGTTCCAGTACCGTCAGCTGATCTTCGGCAGTTCCATTGGCTCTTGTACCTTCTGCTACCCATCCGGGTTCCAATACCGTCAGCTGGTTCTCGGTAGTTCCTCAGCTTTCTTGTACCTTCTGCTACATTTCCAAGTTCAAGCTTTTTGAAATGGTTCTTGGTAATCACTCTGGATCTCCCTGACGAGGACCCTGAAGACGAGGACCCTGAAGACCAACCCTAAGAAGACGAGGACCCCGAAGACAACGACCCTGAAGACGAGGACCCTGAAGACCACCCCGAAGAAGACGAGGACCCTGAAGACCACCCCGAAGAAGACAAGGACCCCGAAGACGAGGACCCAGAATACCAACCCGAAGAAGACGAGGACCCCGAAAACGAGGACCACCGAAGACGACGACCCTGAAGACCACCCCGAAGAAGACAAAGAAGATGACCCTGAAGAAGTTGACCAAGAGGACAAAGAAGAGAAGACAAGCACCAAGATACAAAAGAACAAGAGACAGAAAACCAAGAAGCAGAAATACAAGAAGCTGCAGAACAAAAAGCATGCAGAACATTAAGCATAAGACTAAAAATCAGAGCAAAAGATAATATCTAAATTATAAGCAGAAGATGGCTAAGCAGTGTATGGGGGTGAGTCCGTTCCTCCTCGTGGTGCCCCTGGAAAAGACCTGCTGCTGCAGGCCAAACTGAACGCGGACAAATCCTGTTGTAAATCTTTTGTGACGGGCAGAACGAAAGGTGTAATGTCCAACCTTTTATAGATAACAACTACAGGAATGCCTGTCACAAATAAGAATATGATGAAGAAGAAGAATATGAAGAAGATGAAGAAGTAGAATATGAAGAATGTAAAAAAAAAGAATATTACGAAGAAGGTGAAGAAGAAGAAGATGAAGAAGGTGAAGAAGAAGAGGATGAAAAAGATGCTGAGGATGGTGAAGGAGAAAGTGTGGGAGAAGTAAAAAAGAAGGTGAAGAGCATGGAAGTAGTGAAACATAAATATCTGACAAAATATAAAAATACTTAACATAGTCAATATTTCCGTAACTCAGAACGTCTTAAAAAAAATATTAATTCCTGCTATTCCATTTGATTGGGCTAAACCTCTATGCCTTTATTGTCTCCCCCACCTCCCCCAATACATTCTACATTATTCTTAGTTGTTTTCCTTCATGTAGAATTAACCTACAAGGAAAGAAAGGGTTTATTTTCATTCCGATATTTCTGTCCCATTGACTTGCATTGGTTTCCGGTATCGGAATCGGCGATATCCGATACTTTTTCGGTATCGGTCCGATCCAATCCGATCCGATATTTCCCGATATCGGAAGGTATCGCTCAACACTATTCATGCTACATAACTAGAACAACAGACGCCACAAAGACATCCGGGGTCAAGAACTGTGCAAGGGTTGATTATTTCACACAATAAAATACTTTATTGAAGTAAAATAAGGTGTCTCATGACAAAAAAAGGAAGATGTAGTAAAAAAACAAGCTAAGGCTTAGATATCACAGTAATAAGTCAATAATACCAATGACACGCGCACAAGAACATGAGTGAATAGGTAAACTAGTAACTATAAACATAGATATTAAATCAGTATAAATAATAGTGTTTAGAACTATATTACTCTCATATTCTGATGCTATGTAGGGGCCAACACACATAAGCAGATCTTTAGAATGCACACAATATAATACCCTAACAACAATTCATAAGCCAAAGACAAGACACCTGTCTATTAAATAGCAGTAAAAATGGTAACGTTTACCTAAATCTGAATACTAGAGACAGGGTAAATACTGCATCTATCACCCCGATGCGCATTTTGCCAAATCTTCTCCAGGGGCCGGAAGTAGTGAGGGTTTGTTTGAATGCGATGAAATGCTTTTGTGGTGTTATATAAAGCGGCTGATACATCTCCATTGTGTAAGGAACTTATGTCTGTAAGAGGGAGAAGGGATTCAGAGATTGAGTATAAATCAAGGTGTTTAAGATTTCTGCTAGAGTGTGCAAGTTTGTGGAGTTGGGATTGTGGACCTGGAGAGGAGAGGGCAGGGGATGTAAGTAGGTTGTGGTCAGAAAGAGGGAGAAGTGAGTTATAGAGGTTAGATAGGGAACAGAGGCAGGTTAAGATGAGATCCAGTGTGTGGCCCTCTTTGTGAGTGAGTGCGGAAGGCCATTGAGTGAGGCCAAAGGAGGATGTGAGAGATAGAAGCTTAGAGACAGAAGAGTGGGAATTGTCAATGGGGGATGTTGAAGTCACCCATGATGATAGTGGGGATGTCAGCGGAAAGTAAATGAGGTAGCCAGGTGGTGAAGTGGTCGAAGAAAGTGGTGGCTGGCCCCTGACTACTAGTTAGAGGTGGGAGGGGGAGAAGATGTGCACACGCTCTCCACTCTTTTGAGATGCACTAACAGAGGCGGCAGTGTTATTTGGGTGAAGGAGCAGCAATCTGATAAGAGAAAACCAACTACTCCACCATGCTTGCCGCTGGGGCGGTGGGTGTGGGAATGGGAAAGGTGGAATCCATTGTACGAAAATGCAGCTGGAGAGGCGGTGTAAGTGGGGCTTAGCCAAGTTTCAGTGATGCCAATGAAGGAAAGTTTTTTAGTAATGAAAAGATCATGGATGTAGGAAAGTTTGTTGCAGACTGAGCGAGCGTTCCATATAGCTCCTGTTAGTGGGATTGGGGAAGCGGGGGCTGGACAGATGGGTATAAGGTTAGGTTGCGAGTGTTTGTGATAGATAGTGGATAGGAGGTGGAAGTGACTGTGGGGATTTGATGGGGAGGACCAGGATTTGAAGAGATATCGTCAGCAGTGAGTAGGAGCAAGGAAAGAGTTAGCAGGTGGGAACAGAAGAGGGCATGAGGTGGCTGTCTGTGTTTGGAGACACAGGATTGAATGTTGATGAATAGTTCTGAGGAGGAGGTGAGATGGATGGGGAGGATGGAGGGAGAGATGACCAATTCCTTACTATGTGTAGGGATTAGGGTGATTAGTAGAAAGTGGAGGACTATAGGGGAGAGAGTAAAAACAAACAGAAACTTTGACTGTGTATCCAGTTACCTTCAGTTTCCTTCAGGTTCAATTCAGGTCTAATTCAGTTCATAACACTTGTCTGATACACTTGCGTGATATACTGCATGATACACAGCGCAAACTACATCAGCAGACTCACTACTCACAATATATGTGCTAGCAAATGCATGCAGGTGTGAAGCAGAAGGGAGAGGCCTCTACTCATCTTTATCAGATAATTACAAATTTACCCTGATGCAAGGTATAACACAAGCAATGAAAAACAGGCTGGTCATAAAGAAAAGTGGTGAATACGAGTCATGCAGGGTCTGCTTACAAACATACCAGGTTAGTGAACAAAGGAGAGGTAAGGTTTATTACACAGTTGGAAAGTTGGGCGCCATACTGGGTTAGTGACACAGGAGAGGTAAGGTTTATCACACAGTTGGAAAGATGGGTGCCATACCAGGTAAGTGAACACAGAAGAGGTAAGGTTTATTACACAGTTGGAAAATTGGGCGCCATACCGGGTTAGTGAACAAAGGAGAAGTAAGGTTTATCACACAGTTGGAAAGATGAGTTACATCTAAACCCAGATTATTGCCCTGCACCATGACACATCTGTCTCTTCCTCATGTGTCATGTAATGGGGGAAGGGGAAATGCGAGTTGAAATAATTAATTGTACCCTGGAGACTTCAACTAGTAAATCAGCAGAGGTAATATCAATGTACCTTACCATCTATCCCAATAGCCAGTGATTATCTATGCTTGACTTCAATCTTAACCCTCTATGGCTACCTAGGATGCTCTTTGGAGAAGGATTAAGTGGGGCTGGCAGACAATTTATTGAGGATTCTAAAAAAGTCTGACATTAGGCGATATGATTTGTTGTACTACTGCAGAATGCAATTACAGTTCCTAGCAATACATAGTACTGGACATGGAATTGCTAAGAGACTGGATATTTGTAGTTTAAGTAAATAAATAGGCTGTAATGGAGCTGATTTATCTAGCTGAAAGGTAAAAAGATCATACATTTCATATGCATGCAGAATGGCATATTCTAAGTATGTGCCCTTCAAAATTTTCTGTTGCCGACGCCATATGTTGCTCCTGCTAAGTTCTAAATGAAAATATATTTGAAAAGATAAAGTATTTTGTATCAATTATTTTTTAAATAACCTTCACTTATTACCTTAAAATGAAATTAATTATAGAAGCTCCACATTATCTGCTAAAGTCACATAAGCTGTGTTTTATTGAGTAGCATGCTGTTCTAAAATTGAATATCTGTTAGAGCACAAGTAATACAATTGGATCTAAGACCATGTAGTAATCTATATTGGTTAGGAATTACACAACAAACTGACACTGAAGAGAAGGGAACTAGAAAACATACAAATGGCAGCTGCAAACTCATTGAAATTGGTCAACAAACATGTTTGCTTGTAGTAAATAATACTGAAAAAAAAATAAAAATAAAATGTTTGTAGAGGGTAAATATATCCCAAAATATCCAGCATCTAACTCTCCCAAAGTAATGGGCAATACTGAAAACATTATAATAGGACAACCTTTTTTATGTGAATAATGAAAAAAAATGGAAATGATAAAGAAAGAAAATGTATATAACTAGTATTGAGTGAGCATTAAAATGCTCGGGTGCTCGAAGCTCAGGCCGAGCTCACCGTGATACTCGGGTGCTCGACCCGAGCAACGAGCCCAATGTTAGTCTATGGGAGACCGGAGCATTTTTGCGGCGGCACCCCCGGCAGTCTGTAGAAAGCCTAAAAAGTGCCCAAAACGATAGTGACAGTGCTCAAAAGACATGGGGGCAGCATGGGGATCGCCCCAGGAAGCATTTCTGACCCCCAGGTCACTGCTGTCAACAACGTGGTCAGAGGTATTAAGCCACTTTTACGGGCTCACAATAAAACGTTCAAAAATGAAACTGAAACGGTTTTCCTGTGAAATATGTTAAGGAATTTCCTTTCTAGGGTAAAGACTTCTGTATAAGGTAAAATAAATAACCAAAAACAAAAATACTCCTCCACACCTTGGGCTATGTTCACAAGTAGGATTTTTCATGCGTTTTTACACTTTTGTATTGCTTTCAACCGTGACAAATGCATTCACCGGGAAATGTCATTTTAACATTTTACAACCTTATCTGGCCATGTGCTGTGTGACACATGCATACATTGCTGAAAAGGCATGGGAACAGCATGGGGAAGACCCCTGGAAGAATCTCTGACTCCCAGGTCACTGCCTAAAAGTGTGCTCATCATAAGTGATCCTTGTCGTATCAGAGGATGCAGATTTGCAACTATCCCCGTGCAAGTCCTAGTCCCGGGGCAGTGTTCAATTTTACCTCCCCCATTCCTTGCAATGCAAGCGCAAATATGCAGCCAACCACCCACTCACCCGCAGGCTGCAATACCATACTGCTAGCTTTCACTTGAAATGGGGCCTTTTAGTTTGGAGGAGGCCGAAGCTGGCCACTACCTCATGGCTGCTTCGGCAGCGAGGTATCCATACTCAGTCCCCAGCCGCCCGGCGGCTGGGTGTCCACGCTCGGTCCCCAGCTGCCAGGGGACGGCCAGGTGTCCATACTCGGTCCCCAGCCATCCGGCGGCCGGGTGTTCACACACGGTCCCCAGCCGCCTGGGGGCGGCCGGGTGTCCATAAACGGTCCCCAGCCGCCCCTATTTCTCCTTGGAACTTCCCCCACACTTTTCTTAGCCTGGCCTGCTTTAGGGTAGCATTGGACGAGCCCACCAAAGAACCAGACTCCTCCGGTGTGCCCTGACTACTCCATCAGGGGAGTTGAGAATGCCAAGGTGAGGAGCATGGGCCTGTAAGCTGGGTGGGTCTCAGAAAACTGTGCCAGAACATTGACAGTGTTCCCCTGCCTCTGCTGGATTGGAGTTGCGTCTCTCTCGCCTGTACTCCTTGGTTGGTTAACGAACTGTGATCTCTGCCGCTAGCGTGTTCTGATGGGAATTTTTTTAACAGTTCTGCAGCCAAGGCCTTGTGGTACTGCCCCATTTTTGTAGACCTCTCCACCTTAGGAATAAGAGAGTGAAAGTTCTCCTTGTAGCGAGGGTCTAAAAGTGTCACCAACCAGTAATGACTGTCACCCAGCATTTTGACAACACGAGGGTCACGGGTTAAGGCAGCGCAACATAAAGTCAGCCATGCGTGCCAGACTGGTAACGGGCAAGACTTCCGTGTCCTCACCAAGATGACGACTGACCATGCATGCTCTCCTCCTCCCCCCTGTCCTCAGGCCACCCACGCTGAACCGACGTATGACAGTTGTACAGGTACTACTGTCTATAGCGCAGGATACCAGCTCCTGTTCTTCCTCATCCTCCTCCTCTCCCTCATTGTCCCCCAATGCACGTTGGGATGAGATGAGGCTGGGCTGTGTGTTATTGCCCATTACAGCTTCTTGATCCATCTTATCATACTCTGGCTGCAATGCCTCCTCTTTAATTCTCTGCAGAGAGCGTTGCAAAAGACAGACAAGTGGGATGCTGATGCTAATGATGGCGTCATCGCCTCTCACCATCTTGGTGGACTTCTCAAAGTTTGTCAGGATGGCACATATGTCAGACATCTAGCTAGGTCCACTCTTGAGGTCTTATGTGTGGAGTCTGACCTGAATATCGATGGCCTTGTTGCAGCTGGTACTCCACAACTGCTCTCTTCTGCTCACAAATCCTTTGCAACATGTGGAGGGTAGAGTTCCAACGTGTGGGGACATCACACACCAGTTGGTGTGTCGGAAGCGGCAAACGCTGCTGCAACACAGCAAGGGCGGCGGAAGCTGTAGCCGACTTCCAAAAATGAGCTGACAGGCGGAGTACTTTGACGAGCTGATCTGGCAACTCGGGGTACGATTTAAGAAACCGCTGAACCACGAGGTTAAACACATGAGCCCGGCATGGTACGTGTGTGATCTCGCCTCACCTCAGAGCCACCACCAGGTTACGGCCATTGTCACACATGACCATGCATGGATGTAGGTTCAGCGGTCTCAGTCACAGATCTGCCTGCTCTTTCACAGCCGTCCACAACTCACAAGCAGTGTGAGGTTTATCACCTAAGCTTATGAGTTTCAGCACAGCCTGTTGCCACTTGGCTGAGGCAGTACTGCAGTGCTTCCAGCTTGTAACTGATGCGGTGATATCGGAGATGGAGGCTGAACATGAGGAGGAGGAGGATGATGCGCAGGAGCTGTACACTGTGGGGGCAACTCTGACTGACATAGGGCCCGCAATCCTCAGTGTAGGGAGGATGTGTTCCGTCCCAAGGTCCGACTGGGTCATGGCTTCCACTATGTTTACCCCGTGTGCCGTCAGGGAGATGTACCTTCCCTGGCCACAAGCACTTGTCCACGTGTCAGTTGTCAGGTGGACTCCCCCAGTAACTGCGTTGTAGAGGGCACGGCAGATGTTTTGGGACACGTGCTTGTGTAGTGCAGGGATGGCACACCGGGCAAAATAGTGTCGGCTGGGGACCGAGTACCGAGGGATGGCCACCGCCATAAGGTTGCGGAAGGATTCCGTCTCCACCAGCCTAAAAGGCAGGATTTCCAATGCAAACAGTCATGAAATGTGCAAATTTAGGACTGTGGCCTGTGGGGAGTTGGCTGCGAATTTGCGCTTTCGTTCAAAGCTCTGGGATATGGACAACTGAATGCTGTGGTGGGACATGGATGTGGACGTTGATGCTGTTTCCTGAGAAACTGCCATAACAAGTGAAGACTGAGAGGAGGGAGCATCTTTGCATGCAGTATGGACAGGGGATTGCCTTGCACGCACAACAGGGGGTTCTATTACACACACAACAGTGGAAGAAGCAGTGGTGACACCCGATGACACTCGTCATGGACCCTGGGGTTCACCTCACAAAGTCAGGTGCTTTGCTGACATGTGCCTGATCATGCTGGTGGTGGTCAGGCTGGTAGTTTTGTCACCCCTGCTGATGCTGGAATGGCAAGTGGTACAAATGGTCTTTTTGGGGTTATCAGCAGAGTCTTCAAAAAAATTCCAGACTCTGGAAGACCTACTGGTTGTACTGGCAACGTCCTTCTTGTCGGTGTTACGGGGAACTGTTGCCCGCCTTCTGTGTGCGGCCACCACACTGCTTCTTCCTGCCTGTTGGGGTACTCTGCCTCCCTCCCCCTGTATGCTGCTGGCCTCGCTCTGAGTGTCCTCCTGCCACATTGGGTCAGTTACTAGATCATCCACCTCCTCCTCCTCTTCCACTTGCGCACCACGATCCTCCTCCTCACTTCGTGAAAATTGTGCCTCATCATCGGCCACCTCTTGTGACAAATTGCCGTTGTCGACTTCCTGTCGCCGTGGCTGTTCAAATATTTGGGCATCGCTACATGGGATCTCCTCTTCCACCACTTCAAGCGGAGCAGGCGAGGGGCACAAATATGGAAATGGACCAGTGAACAGCACTTCAGAGTGTCCAAGGGTGGGATCAGTTGCTCTCTGACGACACTCGGCATGGTGGGAGGAAGGAGCATCAGGGTGAGGAGGAGTATGCGGTCGAGACTCATGGCTACTAAAACTTGACCATGTGGAAGACAGACCGGAGGTGGTGTTGCCCAGGTAACTGGAAGTATTATCTGCTATCCAGTTAAAAACCTGTTCACACTGATCAGTTCGCAATACTGGTGTTGTAGTGTGCTTCCCCAGTAATTCGGTCAAGAAGTGGGAGCAAGAAGATGGGGCTGTTGGTTGTGGCACATTTTCACCTTGGCCATGGCCCCGTCCTCTACACGCACCATCACCAGAACGTCTAGTTCCACGTCCCTTGCCACAAGTCTTGCCCATTGTAAATGAAGAAAAATAGCTTACACTCGCACTATCAATGGAAAAAGGGTAATAAAAAGGAGATTAGAACCGTGGAAGATGAAAACCACATTTCTATTTCTCTGGCCTGCACCAGACTCTTTTAAACAGATATATTGGTGTCTGACCAGTCAGGGAGACACTATTACTGTTTTTTTTATGGCAAAAAATGCCAAAAGCAGGATAATACAGAGATTTGACCCAAGGAACTGCAAAACCACAGTTATAGTTATCAGGCCTACACCAGACTCTTTTAAACAGATGTATTGGTGTCTTACCAGTCAGGGAGACACTATTACTGTTTTTTTTAACGGCAAAAAATGCCAAAAGCAGGATAATACAGAGATTTGATCCGTGGAACTGCAAAACCACAGTTCTATTTCTCTGGCCTACACCAGACTTTTTTAAACAGATATATTGGTGTCTGACCAGTCAGGGAGACACTATTACAGTTTTTTTTTACTGCAAAAAATGCCAAAAGCAGGATAATACAGAGATTTGATCCGTGGAACTGCAAAACCACAGTTCTATTTCTCTGGCCTACACCAGACTCTTTTAAACAGATATATTGGTGTCTGAGCAGTCAGGGAGACACTATTACATTTTTTTTTATGGCAAAAAATGCCAAAAGCAGGATAATACAGAGATTTGACCCATGGAACTGCAAAAACCCAGTTCTATTTCTCTGACCTACACCAGACTCTTTAAAACAGATATATTGGTGTCTGACCAGTCAGGGAGACACTATTAGAGTTTTTTTTACGGCAAAAACTGCCAATAGCAGGATAATACAGAGATTTGACCCGTGGAACTGCAAAACCACAGTTATAGTTATCTGGCCTACACCAGTTTCTTTTAAACAGATATATTGGTGTCTGACCAGTCAGGGAGACACTATTACAGTTTTTTTTTATGACAAAAAATGCCAAAAGCAGGATAATACAGAGATTTCACCCGTGGAACTGCAAAACCACAGTTCTATTTCTCTGGCCTACACCAGACTCTTTTAAACAGATATATTGGTGTCTGAACAGTCACAGACACACTCAATTTTTTTTTTTTGGGAGGGGGGAAATACCAAAAGGTTAATAAGATGCGTATTTGTACAGTCTGAGTGAGGAAAAAAAAAATACAGGACTTAGATGAAAAAAATATATTTTTTTCCTGGCCCCTGAGACCGGGGGATAAGTCTAGCAATTTGACCAACAGGAGCACACAGGACTGTAATGCAGTATAACCACTGCGTCTCCTATACAGCCTGCCTGCCTGATATCTGGGATGGATATTAGTCCTGAGAAGGACTGTTTGTTTGATTTGGCAGGCTTTAGAGAACCTACACTACCTATTTTGCACTATATATCTCTCCCTAACTAAGCAGCACTCTCCCTACACTGTCTGATCCCAGGCGACTGTGTCCAAGATGGCGGTGCCCGGTTTTAAATACTCGAGGTGACGCTGTGCGGCCAGCCAATCACTGTAATTCCCACAAACAACATGGCTGTGGCATTACAGTGACTGGCTGGCAATCCCTGCATGTTTATTGGCTCTGTAAAGAGCGCCAAACGTGCAGGGCGGAGACCCGAGCTCCCGTCCGAGTAATCCGGAAATGCTCGGTGCTCGCCGAACATCCCGAGTAGTGAAATGCTCGGGCGAGTAACGAGCAGTGTCGAGCATGCTTGCTCAACACTATATATAACAGATTAAATTAATCATTTTGTATCAATGGTAGCTGTACCTCAAATTGTTATAGCACAGGATACAGAAGGTAAAAAATAAAATAGATCTTTCATACATTGAACATATTATTAGTGGAATATTTTTATCAGATATAATTGTTAGAACCCTCCTCTTTGTTTTTTCTATCTTGAGTTTTGCGGTCACTTGACCATCTGCCTTTATATTCCAGCTCCACCCTTCTGGCTGTGCTGGACTTCAGTGTTGTTTGACTGTTTTGCTAGCCAGGTGCTTCGTTGCCTTTCTCTGTCAGTTCGCTTGGTCCTTCTGGGACCTCTAGTAGCTTTTTGTCAGTTTATCCTTTTGTGTTCTGCAACAACTTATCTGTTTAGGGACCTCTCCCCTTATGCTATAGGTCTTCGTTCAGACTAGCCGAAGACTAAGGCGGGTCTGTTCGCAAGGAACAGGCAGCCCGCTAAATCGTAGGGATTCAGCTTAGTCTTACTGTAGGGACAGCTTTCCCTTTCTTTCCTTAGTACATGTTGCAGATCATAACAATAATATATTCTTAAATTAAATTGAAACTAGATCTTAAAATCCAAGCCAAGACTTAGTCATAATATCTAAATACTTAAGTCATAAAGTTTAGTTGCTATTAATATTATTGAATCCCCATTATAAATTCCATTTTTTTAAGGAAAGTTTGTAATAATTGCATTAAACTAATGAAAAAAAGAACAATTAAAAAAAGCTCAACACAACTAATTTAACAAAAGCACTTTACAAAGAGTTAATGCAGCCTAAACTGGAATATGCAGTTCAGTTTTAGACTCCAGTTCATAGAAAGGATGCCGTGGAGTTAGAAAAGTTACAAAGCAGAGTCACAATGCTAATAAAGGGCAAGGCAAACCTTGGTTTTGAGGAAGGATTCAACAAAAAACATTTATTTTGCTTTTAGAAAAGACACCTAAGAGAGTGACATGATTAACATGAACAAGTTCATAAATTAGACCTTGCAAAAATATGGTCAAAAGCGGTTTCATGTAGAACTCCTTCAAAAGTCAAGAGAGAACTCTGACAGTATGAAAAAAATGCTCAATCTCCATAACAGGAGCTGATCACAGCGAGAACCGTCAATGGTTTCAAAAAGGGCTGTGTAGAAGTAAAAACAAATACTCAAATTAATGTGTAAAATTCTTGTTCTGAATTTTGAATCAGTTGATTAACAATCAGGAGGATCAGGAGGAAAACACCTTCTCTTTATGATGATATTTCTATACCCCATTCTCTTTCTCCTTTCATTTTCCTCGGTCGAACTTGAAGGATATGTGTCTTTTTTCAACTGTACTAACTATTTAATTAAATGCCTGCTCCAAATTCTACACAAAATTACACTTTTAATGACTATTGCAATCATAAAATTATTCAACCGCTCTAGACAAAGGTCATAGTTACATAGGTTGAAAAATTACGTAAGCTCATCAAGTTAAATCCTTCTTGACCAATTAACCAATTATCTATAACTCGAATATTTGTACATCGCCCTGCCATTTGTTGTGAGAAAAACCTCTAGCCATTTTTTAAATTTTGATATATTGTCTCCCGCTACTACCTCTTACTGTAAAGATCCCTTTTCTACATAATGTTTAGCTGACAGAATCACCTTTCCTCCATCTGAAATGAATGTCCCTTATTCATTTGTAGTCTTTGATAAGAATAAATCACCTGTCAGTCCTTTGTATTGACCACACATGTGGGCAGCACGGTGGCTCAGTGGTTAGCACTGCAGCCTTGCAGCACTGGGTTCCTGGGTTCAAATCCCACCAAGGACAACATCTGCATGGAGTTTGTATGTTCTCCCCGTGTTTGCATGGGTTTCCTCCCATACTCCAAAGACATACTGATAGGGAATGTAGATTGTGCCCCAATGGGGACAGCACCCATAATGTCTGTAAAGTGCTGTGGAATTAATGGAGCTATTTAAGTGAGTAAAATAAATAAATGAGATAGTCTGTGTCTTTTTTACCAAACTAACCAAGCCCAACTTTTCTAACATAAGAAAACCAACAGCTCACCACACCTGGGTGGTTGGCAGCTTGAGCAGCCATTCCAGTTAGAGAAAATTCTGCACTCCGTCCTTTTCGTGAAAACTCATTGTTTATTGTAGCTTTATTATTATTGCCTTGAATGTCTGTAGGCACCAGTCTTACAACTTTACAACTGAACATCTAAATCATTTGTTAAGGAGTATTAGCTATGTGCTTTCTACAGAAAACAGAAAAATCAACTTTGCACCAGTAAGACCATCTTCATATTTTCCACTGCACTTTCCATTTCTGTCCTGGAAAATATTTTTTAAAGTTGACTTGCAGTTTTTGTACATACTCTGGTCTCCTTACCAATGCCCAATACATGATTGTATGTTGATAAATAAAAAACGTTTCTCTCCTATAATACATAACATCTGGAGTTTCTTGGAAACTTCTTTTAAGTGACTAATTTTAGACTCACTTTAATTACAAAGTGACTTTTACTCTTGTGGACATTAGGTATCTGACTATGAAGCTTAGATGAGCCTTTCCATCTTTTCAGCATCGGTATAGTGATTTAATTAAAAGATTTCAGCTTTCACAGAGATAGACAATATTTTGGCTTTTTCAAAGGTGAGGCGGGGTTGTGCAGTAGAAGATTCATTAGTACTATCAGTAAGTCATTATTCATAGACACAAATAAGGTGGCAGCTACAAAATAATATCCTTTTACAATGACCTTACTTGACAGATAATTCTAGACCCATGCACACAGCAAATTTAAAATTTAGAGTGATATATGGAAAAGCCAATTAAATGTGAAGTTGTCTCTGTAACATTTTCTTCTTTTGACGGAAACATTTTTCAGACATTCTTTTTTTATCTCTTTTCTGTAAAAATATTATATTAGACATTTTTCTGCAGTGTCTTCGATCGGTTTTCCATCAATACAAAACCTTAAATTATAATGTAAGAAAATGCAGGAAGTTTGGAAAATAGCAATAAAATATATATATTATAAGACAATTAAATAATCATATGATATAAATAATGATGGCACAATTAGTCAGTGAAAGATGTAATAAAAATTTGCTGTAATAGAGGTATTTGTGCTGTCTAGTGACATGACTTTATGATCTTTGTTGTCAAATGCAGTCACTGAACTCTAAGTTTTTATTTTGTGACAATTAATTAAGAGGGGTTCCAGTTTAAGAATTAAATAATTTAAAAGATTGTCCTGTATGAAAATAATAAAATCATCCTTACTTATGTCAATGCTACACCAGCATCACCTCTCCACTGCCTCCCACTATTCTTTGTTAACATGACTGCACAGCTAGCATCAGCTCTACAACATGCGACCACTGCAGCCACATACTGGGCTCAGCAGGCTTGTCCTTTCTACACTGGCATGACTGCTGAGCCCAATGATTGGCTGTGGAGGTCACATACTGTAGAAGGGTTGTTAATGCTCACCCATGTCAACAAAGATTAGTGGTGAGTCATAGAGAGGTAATAATGGAGTGGCAATTGGTTAGTAATATTGTTAATAATGTCGTTACTCGGGTCGACCAAATCATAATCCTCGGGTGCTCGACCAGAGTAACGAGAACAATGTAAGTCAATGGGAAACTCAAACATTTTATTGGCAGCCCCCCTGGAGTTCTGGAGGGGGTCTAAAAATTGGTCAAACTGATAGAGACAGTGCTGAAATGGCATGAGAACAGCATGGGGTAGACCCCTGAAAGCATCTCTGAATCTCAGGTCGCTACTGTGAACAATGTTTTCAGAGTTTTACGCCACTTTTACGGACTGACAATAAAACATACAAAAATGAAGATAAAATGGATTTTAGAAGAAATATTCTTTCCAGGGTAATTACTAGTGATGGGCGAGCACTAAAATGCTCGGGTGCTCGATGCTTGGGTCAAGCAAATTGGAATACTTGGCTGCTCGACCCGAGCACCGAGCCCAATGTAAGTCTATGGGAATCTCGAGCATTTTTCAGGAGTCTCCCCCCGGCGGTCTGCAGAGGGGCTAAAAATTGCCCAAATCGATGGGAACAGTGCTCAAATGACATGGAAACAGCATGGGAAAGACCCCTGGAAGCATTTCTGACTTCCAGATCACTTCTGTCAACAACGTTGTCAGAGGTATAACGCCACTTTTACGGACTCACAATAAAACATACAAAACCGAAACCAAAATGGATTTTCCTGGGAAATATGTTAAGGAACATCCTTTCCAGGGTAATGACTTGTATATAAAGCAAAATAAATAACCAAAACCAAAAATTCTCCTCCACACCTTGGGCTATGTTCACACGTAGCGTTTTTGATGCGTTTTTGCACTTTTGCATTGCTTTCAACCGTGACAAATGCATTCACCAGGAAATGTCATTTTAACATTTTACAACCTTATCTGGACATGTGGTGTGTGAGATATCATCAGACACATCGTGTTTCATTTATGAAGGAGAGACTGTTATGATCTGCTACAAGAACTAAGGAAAGATAGGAAAACTGTCCCTACAATAGGACTAAGCTGATTCCCTACGATGCAACCTGTGCCTTGTGAACAGACCCGCCTTCGTCCTCAGCTAGTCTGAACGCAGACCTATAGATATAAGGGAGGGGTCCCTAAAAGTACTAAGGACTGGGACAAAATTGGACACCTCCTAGCGGAAGTTGTAGCGGAGCAAAAAGACAAACAGACAAAAATACTTAGAGGTCCAAGGACCAAGCAAACTATAGAGATAGGTACAAAGCACCTGGCTAGATTAATAGTCAAAGTAACGCTGAAGTCCAGCAAAGCCAGAAGGGCGGGGCTGGAATAAATAGGCAGCAGGTCACGTGACCACAAAATAGAAAAAAACTAACAGGAGGGTTCTAACAGTACCCCCTCTTCTATGAGGATCCTCCGGATCCTCCAGGCCCAGGCCTATCAGGAAACCTCCTGTGAAACGCTCTGATAAGTCTAGGAGCAGAGACATCATCTGCACTTACCCATGAGTTATCCTCAGGACCGAAACCTTTCCAAGTGACGAGATACTGCAATCTCCTTCTATGCCTTCTGGAATTCAGGATACGAGAAATTTCATATTCACCGTCTTCCACCACCGTAGGAACTGTGACAGTGGCATCCCTATCCGATACATCAGCTTTTTTCAACAAGGAAACATGAAACACCGGATTAATCTTCCAGGAGGAGGGAACCTCCAACCTAACAGCAGACTGGTTAACCACCTGAAGCACCTTAAATGGTTCCACAAACTTCGGACCCAATTTCTTAGAAGGAATCCTCAACCGCAGATTCTTCGAGGACAACCAAACCATGTCACCAACAGCAAACAAAACCTCTTGACGTTTCCTGTTAAAATACTTCTTAGACTTTTTGTTAGCCTCTTGAAGGTTACAACATACTCTCTCCAAATCACCGGAAAAATTCTCCTGCTCCGGCACAGCTGACACCAATTTGGAGAACGAACCAAACGACGGATGTCTCCCAGTACAACAAAAAAGCGGAGAACACCCAGCAGAAGAGGATGTATGGTTGTTAAGAGCGAATTCAGCAAGTGGCAGAAACTCAGGCCACCCCTCTTGATTGTCTGCCACAAAACAACGCAAAAACTGCTCAACATCCTGGTTCTTTCTTTCTGTCTGTCCATTAGACTCAGGATGATACCCAGATGAAAATGACAAATGGACTCCCAACCTGTCACAAAAAGCACGCCAAAAACGAGCCACAAACTGAGGTCCCCTATCGGAAACAATGTCGGTGGGAATGCCATGGAGTCTGACAATTTCCTTGACAAAAGCCTTAGCGAGTGTCTTAGCGCAGGATAGTTTAATGAAATGAACCAAGTGACACATCTTGCTAAAACGGTCCACGACCACTCAGATGACAGTGAAACCCTCGGACACAGGAAGGTCAGTAATAAAATCCATTGCAAGATGCGTCCAAGGTGCACTAGGAACCTCCAGAGGGCAAAGCAACCCCGCAGCAGGAGTATGTGAAGCCTTTGACCTGGCACACACAGTACATTGACGCACCCATTTAATGATTTCCTACTGCCACCCAGGCCACCAAAAACTGCGACCTACCAGTCTCTTAGTCACAGAAATTCCTGGATGACCTGCCAACCGAGACTCATGATACTCCACAAACAACTCTCTCCTAAAGGTTCTAGGTACAAACAACCTCCCATGGGGAGTGTTAGATGGGGCATCCTCCTGGGCTTTCAGAATCCCATCTTCCAAAACGGAGTCCAATGCTGCTATCACAACTCCTTCCTGTAAAATGCTCTCCTCCTCCTCGGTACCAACCATGGGAGAAAAACTGCGAGATAAAGCATCAGCTTTAACATTCTTAGTACCTGGGATGTAAGTAACAGAAAAATTAAACCGGGAAAAAACAGTGCCCACCTAGCCTGACGGGCATTCAAGCGCTTGGCAGCATCTAGATAGATCAGATTCTTATGATCAGTGAAAACCTGAATGGGAAATTTAGCACCTTCCAAGAAATTGCGTCAATGTTCAAATGCGAGTTTGATAGCCAACAATTCCCGATTACCAACATCATAATTAAGTTCGGTTTCAGAAAATTTTTTCGAAAAAAAAGCACAGGGATGAACCCCATCCTTGTTCTCCTGAGACAAATCCGCACCGACCCCCACCGAAGAAGCATCAACCTCGACCAAAAAAGGCTTGGTCTCATCAGGCTGCATAAGGATGGGAGCAGAACTGAACCTCTCCTTGAGATACACAAAAGCTTCAATGGCCTCAGTAGTCCACTGGACCGTATTAGCACCTTTCCTGGTGAGATCGGTCAGCGGCTTAACAATTATAGAAAAATTCTTAATGAATTTTCTGTAATAATTGGCGAAACCCAAAAATCTCTGTATCGATTTTAAACCAATAGGCCTAGGCCATTCCTGTACAGCCTGAACCTTCACCGGGTCCATCTCGAAGCCCTCGCTGGAGATAATGTAGCCCAAAAAACTAATTCTCTGCACAGCAAACTCGCATTTCTCCCGCTTAGCAAAAAGTGAATTGTCACTTAATAACTGCAATACCTCATGTACGCTCTGCCAATGAGACTCCAGATCTGGCGAATAAATCAAAATGTCATCCAAATACACCACCACATTCTTACCAATCAAAGGTCTCAGGATGTCATTAATAAGGTTCTGAAAAAACACTGGCGCATTGGTAAGTAGAGATGAGCGTTGTTCTACTCGAACTGTTCGCCAATCTCAAATTCGAGCTGTTTTGGGCGGTGTTCGAGCCGGTCGGCGAACACGAACAATTTGAGAAAAATTCGGCTGTTCGAGGTTATGTTCGATAACTGTTCGTGCACAAAAATCATAACTGGATTTTTTCTCAGTAATGATGAAAATTAATGTTAATACGCAGTTTGAGTGTACAGCGGGGCGGGGGGAGGGGCAGGGGATGGATCTCTGCAGGAACAATGAAGATCTCCATTTTTTTTTCTCTTTCCCGCATTTGCAGTGGGGAGGTGCAATCTGTCAGCCTATCAGCAGCGCACACACGGAGCGAAGTGCTTTTTTTCACACAAGCAAGGGCATGTGTGATTGGCAGTGTATGTCACATGTCCTTGCCCTATAAGACCAAGCCATTTTCCCCGTCGCCACCATTTTCTCACTGCTGCAGCTGCGTGTTAGACGGCACCGCTGTTGCTGTGTGCGCTATACCTTGTTAATTTCAAGCCAATTTTCGCACAAATATACAGATAGCTTGGGAGTAGGGAATAGTTGTGATTGCAGTCCTTTTAAGGACTAGGTTACAGCATTTCCTACGACTTTTATCAGGCAGGTCTGTGCTCTTAAATAGATAGATTGTGGGAGTAAAGACTAATTGTAATTGGAGTCCTTTTCAGGACTAGGTTACATCAGTTCCTATCAGTTTTTGCCAGGCAGGTCTGTGCCAGTGCTGTGCAAGTTTTTTTCACAGCATTTGGCTGAATCTAGCAAAGCTAATCCTTTTTGGCCTATTGCAGAGTGTGTTAGTCAGTGGAGTAGCCTATCTGTGTTGCAAGATATACCACCTGTGTATAGAATACCAATTTTTTTACTGCACCTAGTGAAGTAAAATCTTTTGGGCATAGCATCATTCTATTAGTCCATCTATACTGACCTCCATCAGGTTGCAAACTGAATATAATTTTTTTCTGCATCTAGCTCTGAAAAAATATTTGGGCTTCTAGCAGTGTGTGGGACTTGGTCTATTAGTCCATCTATACTGACCTCCATCAGGTTGCAAATTAAAAATAATTTTTTTCTTCATTTAGCTCTGAAAAAATATTTGGGCTTCTAGCAGTATGTGGGACTTGTTCTATTAGTCCTTCTATACTGACCTCCAGCAGGTTGCAAATTGAATATAATTTTTTTCTGCATCTAGCTCTGAAAAAATATTTGGGCTTCTAGCGGTGTGTGGGACTTGGTCTATTAGTCCATCTATACTGACCTCCATCAGGTTGCAAATTAAAAATAATTTTTTTCTGCATCTAGCTCTGAAAAAATATTTGGGCTTCTAGCAGTGTGTGGGACTTGGTCTATTAGTCCATCTATACTGACCTCCATCAGGTTGCAAATTGAATATAATTTTTTTCTGCATCTAGCTCTGAAAAAATATTTGGGCTTCTAGCGGTGTGTGGGACTTGGTCTATTAGTCCATCTATACTGACCTCCATCAGGTTGCAAATTAAAAATAATTTTTTTCTGCATCTAGCTCTGAAAAAATATTTGGGCTTCTAGCGGTGTGTGGGACTTGGTCTATTAGTCCATCTATACTGACCTCCATCAGGTTGCAAATTAAAAATAATTTTTTTCTGCATCTAGCTCTGAAAAAATATTTGGGCTTCTAGCAGTGTGTGGGACTTGGTCTATTAGTCCATCTATACTGACCTCCATCAGGTTGAAAATTGAATAAAAAAATTTTCTGCATCTAGCTCTGAAAAAATATTTGGGCTTCTAGCGGTGTGTGGGACTTGGTATATTAGTCCATCTATACTGACCTCCATCAGGTTGCAAATTAAAAATAATTTTTTTCTGCATCTAACCCAGCCAATAGTTTTGGCCTAATACCACAGTTTGGCCACTCAGCTCTGCTCGGTTACCATCCATTGTTTTTTTGTGCAAACAACTCCAGAGTTGTGAATTAGTTAACCACCAAAATGAGTGGAAAAAGGCCTGCTGCTGGTGGAAAGGGGAATAGGCGTGTTGGGAAGGGGAAAAAAGGTTGTGTCCGTGGGGTAGGTGCAGAAGAAAGACCATCTTCCAGCCAAACTAAAATGTCTACTTCTTTTAGCGGACAATGTGGTAAGATCCCTTTCTTACGGCCACGCCAATCGCTACAAATTCCAGATGAGGCACAAAAACAGCAGGTGCTTCAACGGATATCAAGTGCTCCTTTAAGTGGGCTCTCCTCCACATCAACTTCAACATCACAAATACTCCAGTCCTCAAAGGTGTCATCCAAATCGCACTTGCTTCCTCACAGCTCCCAAATCTCCAGCTGCCCGTCTGAGTATGAGGTAGAACAGATGGTTGAGTCTGCAGAGCTGTTTACTCATACTATAGCCTGGGAATCAGAGGTCGACTCCAGCGCTTCTGTGAATCCAGACGAGGAAATGATCTGCACTGATGCCCAGAATCTTTATGAGTTGGATCCAGGACCAGACGCAGAAGGTTCTGACCATAATGTAGACCCTCATTCCCAAACTGTAACTCCTGTTGGTGGAGACAATGAGGAAGATGATGATAAGACTCAAATACCTGATTGGAGCGACAACTTTAGTTTTTTGTCAGGGCAGGAACAGGTTGGCTCTGAGGACGACGGGTGTGATAATGCACAGGGTGATGATGATGAGGTCGGAGATCCCACTTACTGTCAACCCACAGTCAGCCAAGAGATGAGGTCAGCAGAGGAGGTGGAGGAAGATGCTAGTGACGACGAGGTCAGGTTGCGCCTTCCTGGACAGAGACGTAGTACTGGAAGCACGTCAACAACTGCATCCTCAAACACAACTCTGCCTCTCACCACAAGTCGTGGTGGCTCTTCAGGTCGCATGGGTGCTAAGCCTTGCATAGCCTGGGCATTTTTTCAGATCGATAAAGATGACCCAACTCATGTTATCTGTAACATTTGTCAGCAAAAGCTAAGTAGAGGCCAAAAAATACATAGTTTGAGTACTTCATGCATGAACCGGCACATTGACATGAAGCATAAGTTGCAGTGGGAAGCTCAGTGTGCTACAATGCGGTCTAGCCGGCCGGGCCAACCACCGTCTGCCATATCTTGTGCATCCGCGGCCTCTTCATCCTCTGTGACTGGGGGGACAGCAGTCACACCTGTTTTGGGGCGCAGACCTGCCACCTCTTTACCCGCAACAGCCAGCGTGATTGGCAGGTCATCATTTTCTTTGGAGGTGGTAACACCAGCTGGTCTTGAGCGCTGTCCGACATCGATAGCACCACCTTTGGATCAAGGCAACCTAACATGTCCGCCTGCATCTTCCTCACAGACCGGCAGTTTGCCGGGGACACCCTTATCAACCCCGTCTAAGCACAATAGCCAGCCCTCGGTCCCTCAGATGTGGACAAGTAAAAGACCATTTCCTCCTAGCCATGAGAAAGCTAAGAGGTTGAATTTCACCATCTGCAAGCTCTTGGCTACAGAAATGCTGCCTTTCCGCCTGGTGGACACAGAGGATTTTTGAGACCTTATGTCCGTCGCAGTGCCCCAGTACCAGATGCCCAGTCGGCACTACTTCTCAAAGAAAGGTGTGCCTGCGCTCCACCAGCATGTCGCACACAACATCACCGCTTCTTTGAGAAACTCTGTGTGTGACAGGGTGCATTTCACCACAGACACTTGGACGAGTAGGCATGGACAGGGGCGTTACATGTCGCTGACTGGGCACTGGGTAACTATGGTGACAGCAGGACAAGGGGCTGCTGTCCAAGTCTTGCCGTCCCCACGAGTTGTGCGTCAATCCTCTTTATGTCATTTTTCCTCCACTGCTTCTGCCTCCTCAACCTCCTCTCGGTCTTCCACCTGCACCCAAAGCCTGTCTGGTCATGCCACAAGCTTTCTAACTGCGCAGAAGGAATCCTGCACACCTCCTTACTATGCTGGCAGTAGGGCTCAACGTCATCAGGCGGTTTTTACATTGAAATGTCTGGGAAATGTGAGTCACACAGCTGAGGAGTTGTGGTCAGCTCTGGAGAACCAATTTCATGAATGGTTGTCTCCACTGGACCTGAAACCAGGGAAGGCCGTGTGCGACAATGCTGCAAACCTGGGTGCGGCCCTTCGCCGGGGCACTGTCACACACGTGCCTTGTATGGCTCACGTGTTGAACCTGGTTGTCCAGCAATTTTTAGCCCACTATCCCAGACTAGATGGCCTTCTGCAGAGGGCACGGTCGCTGTGTGCTCACTTCCGCCGTTCGCATCCCGCAGCTCAGCGACTTACATCTCTACAGAAGTCGTTGGGCCTGCCACTTCACCGGCTAAAATGCGATGTGCCTACCCGGTGGAATTCAACTCTGCACATGTTGCAGCGACTGTGGCAGCACCGACAAGCCCTGGTGCAATACGTTCTGACGTATAGCCTGGGCCAACGAGATTCAGAGGTGGGGCAAATCACGCTGGAGGAGTGGTCTCAGATCAGGGACCTATGCACCCTTCTGCACAGTTTTGAAATGGCGACGAAGATGTTTAGTGCTGATGATGCCATTATCAGCATGACTATTCCGGTGATTTACATGCTGGAGCACATGTTAAACAGAATTCGGAGTCAGGTGGTGGCACAAGAGGAGGTGGAGGAAGTAGAGGAGGAGGAGTTGTATGCGGAAGGGCTAACATCTGCAAGGTCCAGACGGTCGGCAGCACCAAGGCGGCAGGCATGTGAGGGTGGGGGAGATGATTTTACCAGGGCGCATGGTAGCAGCCAAACTAGTGAGGAAGGTGCAGGAGCCCAGGAAGAAGTGGAGGACGAACTGATGGAAGACTCATCAGATGAGGGAGACCTTGATCACATTTCTGTTGTGCGATGTTGGGGGGAGAGGACAGAGGAAGGAAGCATGATTGCTACCTCGCCACCAACACAACAGGGACTTGGTGCTCCTGGATGCGCAACACACATGAGTGCCTTCTTGCTGCACTACCTGCAACATGACCCTCGAATTGTGAGAATTAGAAATAATCCTGACTACTGGGTTGCCACACTGTTAGATCCCCGGTACAAAAGTAAATTTGCAGAAATTATTCCTGCCATAGAAAGGGATGCACGCATGCAGGAGTATCAGCAGAGACTGTTGCAGAATCTTACATGTGCTTTTCCACAAAATACCAGTGGTGCACGTAGTGAATCTCACAGTTCCAACTTGCCAACCGTGGGACCGTCAAGTGTTCAGCACTCAAACCGTAACAGAACCACAGTATCTGCTGGTAACATCAATTTTGCGGAATCATTTCACCACTTTTTTAGCCCATCCTTTGCAAGGCCACAGGAGACAAGAAGTCTGACACATAGTCAACGCCTAGAGACGATGGTACAGGAGTATCTCCAAGTAAACATTGAAGCCACGACTGTGTCACTGGACCCTTGCTCTTTTTGGGCTTCCAATCTGGATAAATGGCCGGAGCTAGCCACTTACGCCTTGGAGATCTTGTCATGCCCCGCAGCCAGCGTTCTGTCTGAACGTGTGTTCAGCGCTGCTGGTGGTGTGCTGACAGATAAGCGCACGCGGCTCTCCACTGATAATGTAGACAGACTCACGTTCATAAAGATGAACAAATCATGGATCCGAAACGACTTTTCTACCCCTGTGTCATCCTGGGGAGAGTAAAAGCTTGATGATTGGTTAAAATCACCCTACCAACCGTTTTAAGCTTTCAAATTACTAATCATGTTTATCTGTATCTTGACTGGAAAATAATTTGGGCTTTGTAGCAGTGTGCAGCACTGATCCTATTAGGCCAACTATAATAAGCTTCACCAGATTTAAAATTAAAAATAATTTTTAGCTGCATCTAGCCCGGAAAATAATTTTGGGGCTCCGAGATGCGCAAGACACATAAGTGCCTTCTTGCTGCACTACCTGCAGCATGACCCTCATATTGTCAGAATTCGAAGTAATCATGACTACTGGGTTGCCACACTCTTAGATCCCCCAAACTTTTCGATCAACCTATTCATTTTAATAAAGACCAAAAAAATGGTCATTTTTGAAATTATAAGCATTAGCAGGTTGTTAGAAACTGAAATCAAACAGTTTTCAACTCAAAACTTTATTCTAGGTGATGTTACATTTTCACATAGGACCCCTTGTTCGAAAGGAGCTTCTGAACTCTCTCGTCCATTGAATTTGTCAGGTTTTGGATGGTTTCTGCTTCAATTGTTTTGCATGAGGACAGAATACCCTCCCAGAGCTGTTGCTTAGATGTGAACTGCCTCCCGCCATCATAGACACTCCTTTTAATGATGCTCCAAAGGTTCTGAATGGGGTAGAGGTCAGGGGAGCATGGGGGTCACACCATAAGTTTGTCCCCTTTTATGCCCATATCAGCCAGAGATGCAGATGTTTTATGTGCAGCATGAGATGGTGCATTATCATGCAGAAAAATGATCTTGCTGTGAAATACACGGTTCTTCTTCTTGAACCATGGCAGGAAGTGCTGTTTGAGAAAATCCACATACATTATGGAGTTCATCTTTAGCGCCTTCAGGGATCCTAAAGGGGCCGACAATCTCTCTCCCCATGATTCCAGCCCAAAACATTACTCCACCTCCTCCTTGTTGGCGCTGTAGCCGTGTTTGCGTGGGGTGTCCATCAACCAGCCATCCTCCACTCCATTCATCTGCACCATCGAGCGCTGCACGGCACTCATCCGTGAACAAAACAGTTTTGAAATCAGTCTTCATGTAATGTTTGGCCCACTGGAGCCGTTTCTGCTTGTGTGAAGTGGATAGAGGAGGTCGACAGGATGGCATATGCACAGCTGAAAACCTCTGAAGGACCCTGCATCTTGTTGTTCGGGGGACGTTGGAGGCACAAGCAGCTTCAAAAACTTGTCTGCTGCTATGACAAGGCTTTTTTGCCGCTGCTGTTTCAACCTGACGTAATTGCCTGTAGGAAAGAGTCCTCAATTTGCCCTTATCAGCACGCACACGTGTGTACTGTGAATCAGCTACATACTTCTTGATTGCCAAGACACTTCATCCTGATCATCGCACAATGTTGATTGTAGTCATGCCTTGACCTAAACACTCCACAATTTGGAGCCGACACATCCTTTTTCTTTCCCATTTTGGCAGAAAATGTAGGCTGCTTAATAATGTGAGAGAGCCTTCTTAAGTAGTCTTGCCTTTCATTGGACACACCTGCCAAACTAATTAGCACAGGTGTCTGCAATTGCTTACAGTGATATAAAGAGCCCTGACACACATCACCATCAATGAGTTTAACTGACAAACAAACAAATTCTTCCCTTATCACTCCTAAACACTTTTTGCATAATAATTTGGAACGCAGTGTACATGTGCTTTTCCACAAAACACCAGTGGTTCACGTAGTGAATCTTACAGTTCTAACTTGCCAACCGTGGTCTGTATGGAATTGTTCAATAAAGGGCCCAAAATTAAGATAACATAGATGGGAGAGGTCTCTATGAATAGGAATTCCTAAGTATTTGATACCCTGTGAGGGCCAGGCAAAGGGAAAGTTGGACTGGATGGAATCCTATATGGATTTAGGGAGGGAGACATCGAGGGCCTCAGACTTCGCTGCATTGATTTTAAAATTTTACCATGTAACAAAGTGATCTATTTCAGCCATAACAGCAGGGATGGATATATGTGATTGAGTGATATATACTAGGACATCATCAGCAAATAGAGAGCACTTGTACTCGGTGCCTCCCACCTCAATCCACCTAATATTGGGGTTATGGCGAATTGATGAGAGCAGGTGCTCCGTCACTAGGATGTATAAGAGAGGGGACAGAGGACATCCCTGCCTTGTCCCATTGGTGATTGTGAAAGGTGATGAAAATGTTCTGACGCACCCCCTGGGCCTTGGGACACCCGGAGCCGGACCCTTTTTGGTGGATGCTGGTGGTTGTAGTCTTCGTGGCGGCGATCCGGTTCCGTGGCTCAGGGCGGTCAAACCAGTGGCGGAACTATTTATGTGGTTTTGATGTTTAAATGTCCGACTACGCCACCCGTGGATTGCGGTCAGAGTGAACCGCCGCTACAGGGCAGACCGCTAAGGCTGGTGTTGTGGGTGCAGCAGAGCGTAGCATAACTCCCCACGGGAGGAGTATAGCCTCAGGGCAGTGTATGCGGAGGATGGGGGTGATGGTGCAGGGCAGCAGCAGTAACGACACGGAGTCAGTGATGCAGTTCAGGGCCTTTACTCACAGTTCTTATTATCCAGACCACGTCTGCAGGTAATGGCTGCCCACGTCGTACTGTGCTCACCAGGTGAGGGGCTCAGACAACTCCCAGATAACTTTGGAGCGCTTCACAGGACCCCCTTTGTGTGTCCTTTGTCTGGCCTTTCTTACCAACACTTCTGTCCGGCTGCCTCGGGCCTCCTCTTGGTAAACTTGGCGCCAGTTTCCCTGACCCTATGTGGTGCCTTCCTAGCGGGTGGAGCAAGGGGCTGCGCCACATAAAATGTCAGAGCCTCCGGTTTCTAGCTGAGGGTCGTTTCCTGCCTCCACTAGTTCGGGGACCGGTCTCCCCCTTTGGCCTGACCCCTCCACGCAGGTGGATTCGGGCGTGCGGTGGCGACTCGCCCGTCCGCACCCCTGCGATCCCTTCATTCCTCGTTCCTGGAGCCTTCTCCGCTCCTCTTCCTTCCTTCTCCCTCTTGCAGGCCTGGGCTTCTGTTACTAGGCCCGCCTCCGGAGCAGAGCTCATGCAGAGCCCCTGCTCCCTGCCACTTCTGCTCAGACTTCTCTGCACTGAACTAAGATGGTGCCCACCTTTTATACTCCCTTCTCAATGCACCCAGGAACTGCTTCCTCCCTGCTCCTGCACTGCAGGGTTCCCCTTCCTCAGTGTTCCCTCCCCCCACTCCAGCCAGGGACAGGGACTGTCGTGCCCATCTCAGGGGCATATTGGTCGCCCTGCCCCACGGCAATGTGGTGTAATGCATGCAGGTGTCGGGTCCTGATCCACACTCCATCCTTATCTGAGAGTGAGATATCACACCTCTGGGTGAGGTGCAATACGTCTGTAGCAACCGAGCCCTCGGTGCTACAGTTCCATTTATCTTCAGCCTAGGTGACGTATTGTGATACAGGGCCGTGATTTTGGCTATAAAAGGGTCCCCTAGACCCCTACCCCAAGCTTTTTAAGAGAATCATATATGGCGTGCCAGGAGACTCTATGGAATGCTTTCTCAGCATCCAACGAGAGTATCTACTTACAAATTTTTAACTGCATCTAGCCCAGGAAATACTTTGTGCCTAGTAGCAGTGTCTGCTAGTCAGCGGATTATCCCGGCTGTTAAGCAAGCTACACCACCTGTAGTTTGGACACTTAATTTTTTCAAAGGAAATGCTTCGGGACCACGGGATACTTAGTGAAGAGCATCAGGAGGCACCCCAAGGCATAGGGGCTGGGACTGGCACTAGGATGCCTTGCGGTGGACAGCCGAGCTCGATCCTTATAAAAGCTTTTTAACTGCAGCAGCTTTAGTGGACGCTACTGGAGCTGGAATTACGCGGCTGCTGGCATGAGACTTGCCCTCCAATAGATCCTTGTAAATGGATTTAAAGTGTATTCATTCAAATTAGAGGGACAATTTAAATTAAAAAGCTTAGAGCTGCCTCCACCACAGGGGGGCTCTCTCGACCCACCAGCGGACAGGCACCAGTATTGGGAGAGGGGGGCTGGCCGTCAGGGTTCACCGCGGCTCTGGCACAAACCCGGCGACACGGAGGTGGCACGGGCAGGAGCGGACTGGCCGTCTCGGCTTCTCACTTTTTGGATTTTAGAAGGGCATGACATGCCTATATCTGTGTCTCCCCCTCCTTTTACTCCTCCACCTCTTTTCTTTTCGCATGACTATATGTACTTGTCACTTTTCCATGTGTTAGTTGTGTCTTCTGAGCAGTTTGTCAGCTTTTGGACACCTTTGAAGGTGTTTTCTATGTGTTTCTATGTGTTTTTGTTTGCCTGCCATTGGTTTTAACGGTGTTCGAAGGTGTTCGACGAACAGTTCGACGAACAGTTCGGCGAACACACGGGTGTTCGACGAACCGAATCGAACTCGAACACTACGGGGGTGGCTCAACACTATTGGTAAGACCAAAAGGCATAACCAGATTCTCAAAATGACCCACCGGAGTGTTAAAAGCAGTCTTCCATTCATCACCCTCCTTCATTCGCAACAAATTGTATGCCCCCCAGAGATCAATTTTAGAGAACCCCTTGGCCCCCACTAACTGGTTAACAAGTCAGGAATTAACAGCAGTGGGTAGGAATTGCGTACTGTAATTTTATTAATTTCGCGAAAGTCCAGACATGGACGTAAACCGCCGTTTTTTTATTTTACAAAAAAAATCCAACAGCCACAGGTGACTTAGAAGATCTAATGTGACCAGCAGCCAAGCTCGTCTGTATGTATTCCTCCAAGGCTTTTCTTTCAGGGATAGTAAGATTAAATAAGCGACTCTTGGGAAGAGTAGCTCCAGGAACAAACTCAATGGTGCAATCATAGTCCCTATGAGGAGGTAGAATTTGCGACTCCTCCTCTGAAAAAACCTTCCAAAAATCCTGAATAGGTACAGGTAATTCCCCTCTTTCCACAGCAGCAATGCGCCCGTTACAACATTTATCATAACACTTAGGACTTCAAGATTTAATCTCATTAGTAGACCAGTCCAGTAAAGGATTGTGCAGTTTTAACCAAGGCAAACCTAACACTACTGGAGAAGGTAAATTATTTAATACCACTAAATCCAACTTCTCTTGGTGAATACCATTAATAATGAGGGGAAATTCAAAAACCTTGTGAGTAAAGGCCCTGTCACACATAACGAGATCGCTAGCGAGATCGTTACTACGTCACGGTTTTGAGATTGCTGGAGAGATCGTTGGGGAGCCGTCAAACATGTAGAACTTGCCAACGATTTCAGCCGCCCCAGCGATCTAACTAACGATCTCGTTGGTCGTTGGGGCGCTTTCACACAGCAGCTATTTCAACGATCCACACCTTGATAGGAATTGTACTGTGTTACAAAGGCGTGCATAAAATTACTTTTCCGCGCAACCTCATCTCCGATTGGTGGACGCTACTGCGTTCTGATTGGCGGCAGGTTTAAAATAAGGCGACGTTGCAGCAATTCCTTTCCTTTGTTCCTATCTGCGCTCTGCTTTCGGATCGTAGCAGTGTTCTCCAGGCAAGATTCGTTCATCTGGGATTTGTTAAGGCCCTGTCAGCGTCCTGATTTTTGGATCCTAGTAGCGTTCTACAGCTGTGATTCCATTCATCTGGGCTTTGTTCCTGACAAGCGTTCTGGTTTGTGGATTTTCTTCAGCTGTGACTCAACATCGATTTTTTGGTTCTTCAGGCAGCTATATTGCTTTGTTTACATGGTAAGTTATTTTAGTGAGTTTTTGCCACACCCAACAAGTATACATTTGCTTATGCATCGGAGGCCATTTTTAAGGGGGTCAACAAACAGTGTGCAGTATTTTTACTATGTTTTAAAATGTTTCATGTATGCTCACTGTATGCTATCCTTTTTCAGATGGCTTTCAAAAGTGAAGAGTTTGTGAGGGAAATGATTGACCTCTACCGCTCCCTGCCGTGCCTTTGGCAAATAAAATCAACAGACTACTGCAATAGAGAGAAAAAGAGGGAGGCATACCAGCAATTGATTGCCCTCTTTAAAAGGCATGGCCCAAATGAGATGGTGGATGAAGAGCTAGTGAAGAGAAAAATCCAGGGTCTACGCACCGTATATAAGAAAGAACTCAACCGGGTGGAGAAGTCAAAGAAGTCGGGTACCGGCACAGATGAGGTTTATGTGCCGACATTATGGTATTATGACTTGCTTGCCTTCACCTGTGACCAGGAGCTACCTCGGCGAATGGCGTGTACGATGCGGCCGACCCCGGAAGAAGACCCCGACATCTGGACTGACTCCCCTGTTGAAGATGTAAGTACCTTCTTTGCTTCCCTGTAAATAGCATTTATACTTTCAATGTACATGCCATAGTTTAGCCGCCCCTCACATTTGTTTTTTAGTACACGTGTACCCATGCTGGTCATAACATACTTGCTGGATGTTGTAACCAAATCTTAACTTTAATTTGGTGTTCCCACAGCACCATCGGCAAGATGACGACATCCCGGCTACGGAACGTGGCATGGAGGAGGCGAGTGTGCTGTCAAGGAATGAGGAACCTATGGCATCGGCGAATGAAGACCCTATGGCCTCTACAAGTGAAGACCTTGTGCCTCGGCGACAAAGAAAATCAAGGAAAAGAAAGGCCAGCTTGCCGCCATCACCAGATCTAATATCTCTGGCGAACAAGATTCTACTGCTGCAGACCCAGGCCAAGCGGGACAGCTTTGCAACATTTGCTGGCGAGAGACTACAGAGGCTGGATGACCGACAGAGGGCCCACGCAGAAAGGGTCATGTTTGAGACTTTAAATAAAGCGGCAGCCGGTGAACTTAATGAAACTTCTACTGTACATACTCTGATCGACCATGGCCCTTTTCAACAACATTTTTGGACCCATATGCCGGATCCACTTTGAAGCACACCAGTGCAGAGGATCCGACATCCACAAAGCCTTGCCCCCCCCCCCACAGTATCCCATGTGTTCGGATTCTTTTGTTTCCCCCAGGCATGGATACACAAATACAGGCAATCGATACGAAGAACTGTAGTGATGTTTCATTTCAATTTTTGTTATCATTTTGTAAATATTGTTAATTTAATACTTATTTAAATTGTTAAAATTGTTCACATTTTTGTTTGTTTATAAAAAAAAATGTTTTATTGTCCTCTTTTTTAACTTTACCCCTGCCCTCCGATCTCCCCCTGATTGAAATAAAAATGTTTTTTTGTTGTCTTATTTTCTGCTTTACCTCTTCCCGAGGGTGGGACCCCTCACCCCGGCCCTCTGATCCATTCCCAATCTCCGTTCCCTCCCCTCCATTCCCTACCCTCCATTCCCATCCCTGCTCTCCGCTGGTGATCACCTCCTCCCCTTCTCCTCTTCCCGCTCCAGGCTTCATCACCTGTCTTCTGTCTTCTCCCTGTGTCCTCTGGTCTTCTTCACAGCTGGTCTTCTTCCCCTCCTCTTCCTAATTCCCTTGTTTAGTCTTTGGTGTCATAGTCATGGTGCACTGTATGGCAATGATCTGCCATACCATGCACCATGAGTCTGACTCTGATTATAGGTTGTATATAAAAGATTCTTGATAGGGCGTTGATCCAGGGAACTAGTCTGATTGCCGTATGTGGAGTCAGGAAGGAATTTTTTTCCCCGAAACGGAGCATGTTTTTTTTTTGCCTTCCTCTGGATCAACATGTTAGGTCTTCCTTCAACTTTTCATACTATGTTCCTATTCTTTCCTATTCTTTCCTCTTCTCTCTTCTTCTTGAATTAGCTGGCATCTGTGAAAGCTGACTTCAGACGGATTTCCTGCCCCCACACAACATCAGCTGATAACCTCAATTAGCAGGCGCTATGAAAGCCGACTTCGGAGTCGACTTTCCTGCCCCCGCACAACATCAGCTGATAACATCAATTAGCAGGCGGCTATGAAAGCCGACTTCAGACGGCTTTCCTGACCCCACACAACATCAGCTGATAACCTCAATTAGCAGGCGGCTATGAAAGCCGACTTCGGAGTCGGCTTTCCTGCCCCCGCACAACATCAGCTGATAACATCAATTAGCAGGCGGCTATGAAAGCCGACTTTGGAGTCGGCTTTCCTGCCCCCTCACTGCTCGTCAGGCAGTATCACACAGGATAGGATTAGATACACAACTCAGCAGACAGTATCACAAAGAATAGGATTAGATACACGACTCAGCAGACAGTATCACAAAGAATAGGATTAGATACTCGACTCAGCAGACAGTATCGCAAAGAATAGGATTAGATACACGGCTCAGCAGGCAGTATCACACAGGATAGGATTAGATACACAACTCGTCAGGCAGTATCACACAGGATAGGGTTAGATACAAAACTCTTCAGGCAGTATCACACAGGATAGGATTAGATACACAACTCAGCAGACAGTATCACAAAGAATAGGATTAGATACACAACTCGTCAGGCAGTATCACACAGGATAGGGTTAGATACACAACTCTTCAGGCAGTATCACACAGGATAGGATTAGATACACAACTCAGCAGACAGTATCACAAAGAATAGGATTGGATACACAACTCGTCAGGCAGTATCACACAGGATAGGATTAGATACACAACTCAGCAGACAGTATAACAAAGAATAGGATTAGATACACAACTCAGCAGATAGTATTCGGAGTTGGCTTTCCTGCCCCTGCACAACATCAGCTGATAACCTCAATTAGCCCGCAGGCACAGACCCCGTAAGTATCGCGGCTCTTTCCAGCAGCCGCGGACGTCAGCGCTGTAGTGCAGTGTATTGCCGCGCAGAGACCGGCTCTCTGCACAGCAACACCAGTGCCAGCCGCTGGCCTATCAGAGGCCAGCAGCTGACATCTGCGCATGGCAATGACGTCATACGCCACTGCGCTGGGACGCAGATGTCAGCTGCTGGCCTCTGATAGGCCGGCGGCTGGCACTGGTGTTGCTGTGCAGAGAGCCGGTCTCCGCACAGCAATACTCTGCACTACAGCGCTGATGTCGGCGGCTGCAGGAAAGAGCCGCGATACTTACGGGGTCTGTGCCTGCGGGCCGCATGAAGCAGCCGGAGGGTCCGCATGCGGCCCGCGGGACGCCTGTTTGAGACCTCTGATCTATACAGATGCATACATATAATGGGTGTGAGTGATGAAACATCTTGTTTGTTTGTAACAAAGTGTAGACAACAGTGGATATAAACTTTAACTTGTTTTTATAAAAATAGAATAAATATAACAACAAACTAAAAAATATCAACAACATAAAAAAAAAATTTTATTGGCTGCCACGACGCTCTTGGGCTGACACAAATCTTGCCAGCATCACTCCGTGCTGGTGGATCTCTTCACTAAGTCTCCGCTGTGACTCCAGGAGATCGTGTAATGTTAGGATTTCTACGGAGGTAATTGTTAAACTTAAGTCCAATAATTCTGCACATTCATCAAATTAAGGCTATGTGCCCACGATGCACCACACCCGGGTACCATCCGCACATTAGAACGCGCTAATTACGCAAGTACAGATGCAGTATTGCGGAATTGGCGCATTATAATGCAAGTCAATGGCAGTGCCAAAAAAAAACCCTTCTGCAAAATAATTGGTAGTGCTTCGTTTTTTTCCGCAATGATAATCTGCAGCGGAAATTTCCGCAGCATGTGCACAGCACATACGGATTATCATTGGGGAACATTGCTGCCCTTCTACCATGCGCTTTTAATGCGTTTCCACAGCTGTAAAAACGCTGCAGAAATGCCTTAAAAAACGCATCGTGGGCACACAGCCTATCAGGTACATGTTTGTTATTTAACACTTACGGTTTTCGGTTTGCTCGGGTGATGACGAGCTGATGGACCACCTGGATCCCCTGGCATCACCGGCTAGGGAAAGACACAACACTTCATAGTACATGACAGCTCTTTACTTTCCAAGTTGTATGGACCGTATTTTATGTGAAAGCATTACCGTAAGACGAAGCTGCACCTATATCACGGAGTGATGCTGGCGAGCCTGTGGATGACTGCTGCTGGGGCTCCGGGGCTGCAGGTGACTCCCGCTGGGGCTCTGGGGCTGCAGGTGCTGGAAAACAAATAACATTAGATACCTAAGGTAATTGCAGTTGTAACTAATGTGCTGCCATATATTGTGCTAACGTATTTTAAAACCACTCACCACGATGGGGCAAAGTCTGTGACCGGATGCTGGTGATACGGTCGGCAGATCTATACTTCAGATCCGCCAGCTTCTTCCTGATTTGGGTAGCAGAGCGCTGCACCCCAAATCTCTGGACCAGGCCCCGACCGATCCTCTGTAGCACCGCCCGTTTATGGAGCACTGGATGTTCAGAGTGCACATGGCACTCATAATCCAGTGCATCCAGTTGTGCTACAAGGTAGTGCACCTCGGCATCGCCCCAAGGAGATGCTCTCATTCTGGATGCCATATTGCTACTGATGAGCTAGGCCGCAACTACGTCTTTAAACACGCCCACGACGCATCAACGTCGGTAACCACGCCCACGACGTATTAACGTCGCCCGCGCGCTTATTAGAGGACGCTACTGCGCGCTAGCTGCGACCTGAATTATTAGCATCTCTGTCAGACTGGAGACGCTGTATTGATAATGCGTCATCTGTAGAACGCAGCATCATGTCCAGTCTGACGGTCACACAGGAACACTGGTGTCTAGGTGGTTTTAAGTAGAAATATATATCTATATTTTTAGATAGGTATGCATACTTTTGTGTCTGTGACTATGTATGTGTATATCTAGTTATCTGTATATAAGTGTGGATATGGGTGTAGATTTTTATGTATCTGAATATGTATGTGTATATGGATGTATATGGATGTATCTGTATACACATGAGTACACCAGTGGCGTACCGCCATTGGCGGCAGGCCACATAACTGCTATGGGGCCCGTGGCCGTAGGGGGCCCATGATCCAGCGGACCCCATAGCAGTCTCCTCCATTCTGTACCCCACGCTCCGCTGTTTGATTGCCGCCGCCGCCCACTGCCACTGTGTTCAGACATGGCCGCGCGCTGTGCGGCTGTGTCTTGTGGTAATGACGGCAGGGGCGACACTGCATCTTTAATTGTGCTTGTGTCGCCCCTGCTGCGTCATTACTACAAGACACAGCCGCACAGCACACTACGCGCAGCCATTACTGAGTACAGTGCCGGTGGGCGGCGGTTAATCAAACAGCGGCAACACTGCTACGATGCACCACGCTGTGTCAGACAATGTAGCTGCCAGCTGCTGTCGTGATGAGAGAGACAGGCTGCAGAGACTGAAGCAGCGGGGAATGAGGAGTGGTAAGTATGTATTTATTTATTTTTGTAAATCAGTCAGTACTGATAATACTGGAGGACTGGGGCTGCCTTTTACCCTATGGGGGGCTGCATTATACTGTGTGGAGGACCACAGCGAGTGCATTATGTATATGTATGCATATGTATATGCTCTCCCATCCTGGTATACAGGGCTGTGGAGTCGGCAAGCCAAACCGACTCCTCAATTTCCATGACTCCGAATCCCTCATACATGGCTCATGTGATACATTTCCTATAGCACAGATTCATCTCAGCTAAAAGTCCAGATCCAATCAGGAATAGAACATTTATAGGACATTTCATAAATTTCCCAAATTCTTTGGAAAAAAATATTCCACACAAACTCCATTGAACTACTGTACCCAATTTATTATATATTTTATGAGTCGGTCCTTTTTATACCGACTCCAACTCCGACTCCACAGCACTGACAGTAGGGTCATTACACTGTGCATGTGGAGGCTAAAAAGGAGGAATTCACCATTGGGGTATCATACTGTGTTAAGGGGGACACTTTTGTTGGCATCACATTTTATGGGGCTATGAAAGAGGAATCTAGGAGTTCAGAAAGGAAGAAAGTTGCTATGCAAAGGCTGGAGGGTTGTGAGATCTGCTCTTCTGTGTCCCCAACAATTATTTACTTTTTTTTTTTGTTGTGGGGGTCCCCAATTATAACTTCTGCTATGGGGTCCCATGATTCCTATGTACGCCCCTGGAGTACACGTATGTATATACGGGCCCTTACTACTGAAACAATGAGAAACAAAGCTTTTGCAAAGTAAAACACAGTTTATTACACAAATCAGTACAAAACTGAAAGTAGTGTATAATTGTCAGTAGTTGCCCACTATAAGTTCTGATGCTGCCAAGTAACAGCACCAGGACCGTTAAAATACTGGCAGTAGTTGTCGCGGCAGGTCTTCGCATCCTGGGTGTTTCTGCCATATCCCACTGGTTGAAGGCCTGTAATTGCAGGATCGTTTGCATGCCATTCTCCGAGCTCCACTTCCCCATTGGCTAGGTCCACAGAGTCCACGAAGCCAGGCGGACAGTACGTAATTGCATCACGTCGACGAAGAAAGTTGTGAAGTGTGCAACAGGCCAAAACAACAGAGTCTATTGATGTAAGCTTCATGTTAATTGGCGTATAAAAGACTCTGAAGCGGTTGGCCATGATACTGAAGGTATTTTCTACAACACGACGTGCCCTTCACAAATGATAATTGAAAATTCTTCTTTCCTGGGTAAGACTTTTTTGGGGGAACGGTTTAATAAGATTGGGATGAAGTGGGAAGGCTTCATTGCCGACAAAAACAAAATTAAGGTTACCTGTAGTCTCTGAGTTGGGAGGCAAGTGTAGGTCACAGTTGTCCAATCGCTCTCCAAAAAGTGTGTGCTCTAAAACACCACCATCAGAAACCCTACTGTTCATGCCAACATCTACATTTATAAATTCGTAATTGGCGTTAACAAGGGCCATCATGATGATGCTGAAATAGCCCTTATAATTATAAAAATAGGATCCGCTATTTGGTGGCTGAGTGATTCGGACATGTTTCCCATCCAAAGCCCCACCACAGTTAGGGAACTGCCACAGCTGCTCAAAATCAGAGGCAATCTTTTTAAATTCCTCCTCCGTGTTGGGAAACTGTATGTAACTACGTAGACTGTGGTAAATCGCATTACATGTCTCCGGGATTAGAACACTGAGCATGGGCCTTGAAATGGCTGCAGAAAAATGCAAGTCTTGGAGTGAGCGTCCGGTGGCCAAGAATCTCAGTGTGACTGCCAATCTTTCATCTGCCGGAATGGCAGCACGCATCGCTGTATCCTTCCGTTGAATACGTGGCGTAACTCGTTCCAGTAACTCTTTAAAAGATTCCTCTGACATCCTCAGATAGTTGCGGAAATCATGAGGGTTCTTCTCCTGAAGCTCTCTTACAAGTTGCATGTGGGACAATTCAGACCTCTTCTGCAGCCACTCTCTGGTCCACATGCGGCGTTTTCGTTTGGAACGCCTCTGTAGGTCTCGTGCCTCATCTTGACGCCGAGCTTCCTCAACCAGCAATGCAGCAACCACAATAGCACACTGCCCATCGTCCATGATGTGCAAACTGCAAACATAACATGAAAAGATGAGAACACTTTCAACAAAACAATTAACACAAGTATTTAAACTGTACATAAAAAATATCATGGAAAACCGTGTTCCATTCTGTTAGTGAGCATGACAGAAAACGTGCTGTGTGGGTGCGTGTGCATGAGACCCCTAAAATATCTGTCCATGCAAAAGCATATATATACAGATAGAAGCCAAGCCCTCCCTCCCTGAAGAGCAATGATAGCAGATAATTGGTAAATGTCCTATAAATAAATTAAAAATGGAAACTCATTTGAGACCTCAAACAATTCCTACCTCGCTAAAGATGCCTGATTTCTTCAAAGCGGAGTCACAGCTGGAGAACGCTACAATGATCCGCAAAAATCAGCACTAGTCCAATGAACGGATATTAACAGCCCGGAGAACTCTGCTACGATCTGCAATCAAGCACGAGGTCAGAAACAAAGGATGGAATCGCTATTCTGTTGCCTTCTTTATGAACGGCCGGAAATGAGAACGCTGTAGCGACCACCAATCGGGGACGAGGGGCGCGTAAAAGTCCAATTTATGCACGCCTACGTGTCTCTGTTCTGAATCGCTGACGAGGTCATTGGTTAGGTGTCAAATACAGCGATGCACACTGCCCAGAGGGAGTGCAACGACCCAGGAATGGTCCAGGAAGCTTTGTAACGATCAACGATATCACAGCAGGGGCCTGATCGTTGCTACCTGTCAAACGTAACAAGATTGCTAGCGATGTCGCTATTGCGTCACAAAACCCGTGACGTATCAACGATCTCGCTAGCGATCTTGTTATGTGTGACAGGGCCTTAACACATTTCAAAGGAGTGTTATCAACAGCAACCACAGAAATAGGAGATGACAAAGGTTTAGGTTCTAATTTAAGTTTTTCCAAAAAGCCCTTATCAATCACATTCAGTGTAGAACCACAATCCACAAAAGCCTGAAATTCAATCAACTGCTCCTGCAATGAGGTACTCCCGGAAAGAAATACTCCCTTAGAGTTTAAACAAGCAATACGGGCGTAACTGACCTTTTTTTTTTCTTTGTTTAACAGAAGCTCACAATTCTTAACAAAATGGTCAGATTTACCACAGTAAAAACACAATCCCTTGGAAAACCTGCGGTCTTTTTCCTGAGAGCGGAGTGGCATCACCCCAATTTCCATCGGTTCTCCGTCGTCCGAGCAGACCCTCTGATGACTAGGAGCTGCCATAGCAGGACTTTTCTCCTCATTAACCCTGGCACGCAGTCTCCTGTCCACCCGTATAGCTAATTGCATGGCTTCTTGCAAGTTTCCAGGTGCAGGGAAAGCAATCAGCAGATCCTTAACTCTACCACTTAGACCAGCAAGAAACAAACATTTTAACGCCGAATCATTCCATCTCACTTCAGAAGACCACCTTCTGAAGTGTGTAAAATAATTTTCAACATCACCTGACCCCTGCTTTAAACGTCTCAGTTGTGTCTCAGCAGAAGAGACTCAATCAGGATCGTCATACAACAACCCCATAGAAGAAAAAAAATCCTCCACTGAACTAAAACACGGATCATTAGGTTGGAGAGAAAAGGCCCATCCCTGTGGTTCCTTGCGCAAAAGTGGCATGATAAACCCAATGCTCTGTGATTCATTCCCAGAGGACCTGGGTCTCAAACGAAAATATAATAAACAAGCATTTTTAAAGGAAAAAAAATCTTGGTGTTTACCATAAAAAAAATCAGGCAGTCCTACCTTCGGTTCAACAAAATGCGCTCCAGGACAACTACTCACGTGTTGCTGGAGCTCGGCCACCTCAAGAGACAATCCCTGCAGGCGTTGAGCCAATTCCTGAACAGACACCATGCTGATCTCCGGATCTCGTTCCTTAGGATTTTTTCTTTTGATTTTGGGCTGGACTTACTGTTATGATCTGCTACAAGAACTAAGGAAAGATAGGAAAACTGTCCCTACAATAGGACTAAGCTGATTCCCTATGATGCAGCGGGCAACCTGTTCCTTGTGAACAGACCCGCCTTCGTCCTCAGCTAGTCTGAACGCAGACCTATAGTTATAAGAGAGGGGTCCCTAAAAGTACTAAGGACTGGGACAAAATTGGACACCTCCTAGCGGAAGTTGTAGCGGAGCAAAAAGACAAACAGACAAAAATACTTAGAGGTTCAAGGACCAAGCAAACTATAGAGATAGGTACAAAGTATCTGGCTAGATTAAGAGTCAAAGTAACACTGAAGTCCAGCAAAGCCAGAAGGGCGGAGCTGGAATAAATGGGCAGCAGGTCACGTGACCACAAAATAGAAAAAAAATAACAGGAGGGTTCTAACAGAGACTCTGAAAGTCACAAAGCCTATTTTTAAAGGGCCATCAGGCGGCCTTTAATATTCTTAAAGGGCCAGCAGTCGGCCCTCACTATTCTTAGAGAACCATCAGTCTGCTATGTTTTATTGTTCCCATTACTAAAGAGTGGGTCTCCTATACTGTTATTGCGTATGCAGTGAGTGGCAGGGCTGCCCAAAATTTGGACGCACCACAATACCACTTTGAAAATTTGGATGCACCCCAATACCCCTTTGAAGAGACTTAGAGAAGGGCCTCCTGAAAACAATGTTCCCATTATTAGGAAGTAGATCTCCCATTGTGTTTGCCTATGCAGTGAATGCAAGGGTTGCCAAAAATTTGGAGGCACTCCAATGCCCCTTGGAAGAGACATGGAGGTTAGAGGGCCTCCTGAAAACAATGTTCCCATTATTAGGAAGTAGGTCTCCCATTGTGTTTGCCTATGCAGTGAATGCAAGGGTTGACAAAATTTTGGAGGCACTCCAATGCCCCTTGGTCGAGAAGTAGAGGAGGGCCTCCTGAAAAAAAAAGTTCCCATTATTAGGAAGTGGGTCTCCCATTGTGTTTGCCTATGCAGTGAATGCAAGGGCTGCCAAAAATTTGGAGGCACTCCAATGCCCCTTGAAAGAGATGTGGAGGAGGGCCTCATAAAAAAAATTTCCTATTAGAAAGGAGCGGATCTCCTATACTTGTAATGCCCATGCACTAAGTGCATGGGCTGACAAACATTTACCCCTGGGGGTTATGCATGAACATACTGTTTAAAAATTATATAAGCAACCTTTATAAAAATTATGTGGGTGTTGCATCATGGACCACGGTCACCCTGGTGATATGGTGGTGGAGGATGAGGATGAGGAGAAGGAGGAGGACAAGAGCAAATAGTCAAAATCAGGAAGCATATACCCATGTGTGGGTGTGAAGAGGTGCATGGGAATACACCTCCAAAAAAAAGACACTGGATTTGAGTTTATGTTACTCTGCTATCATTCAGTGGTGTTAAGAAGTCTGGCCAAATCCAGCCCTTGTTTATTTTTACAAGAGTCAGCCTGTCAGCATTTTCAGTTGACAGGCAGATGCGCTTATCAGTTATAATTCCACCAGTGGCACTAAAAACCCACTCTGATAAAACTCTGGCGGCAGGGCAGGCAAGGACCTCCAAGGCGTAGAGAACCAGTTCATTCCACGTATCCAGCTTGGATACCCAATAATTATAAGGCACAGAGGAATCACGGAGGATGTTGGTACAGTCGGCAAGGTACTCCCTCAGCATCTTCCTAAACTTGTGAGAGTACCCTGCGCCTCAGGGCTTGTGCGATGGGAGGGGCTGAGAAAATTCTCCCAGAACTTTGACTGTTTTCCCCTGCCTCTGCTGCATTGAAGTTGTGTACTCCTTGGTTGTCCAACGAACTGTGACCTCTGCCCCCAACGTTTTCAGATGGGAATTTTTTTAATAGTTCCACAACAAGGGACTTCTGGTACTGCCACATTTTTGTAGACCTGTCCGCCTCAGGAGTAAGAGAAATAAAGTTCTCCTTGTAGCGTGGGTCTAGAAGTGTCACCAAGTAATGACTGTCACCCAAAATTTTGAGAATGTGAGGGTCATGGGAAAGGCAGCATAACATAAACTCAGCCATGCGTGCCAGACTGCTAACAGGCAAGACTTCCATGTCCTCACCAAGAGGATGACTGACCATGCTCTCCTCCTCCTCTCTGTCCGCTGGCCATCCACGCTGAACAGACGGTATGACAGTTGTGCAGGTAGTGCCGTCTACAGCGCATGAAACCAGCTCCTGTTCTTCCTCCTCCTCCTGTTCCTCATTGTCACCTAATCCACATTGGGATGAGATGAGGCTGGACTGTGTGTAATCACCCTGTATGGTTCCTTGCTCCATTTCATCATGCTCCGCCTGCAATGCATCCTCTTTGATTGTGAGCAGAGAGCATTTCGGAAGACAGAGAAGCGGGATGGTGACGCTAATTATGGCGTCATCGCCGCTCACCATCTTGGTGGAGTCCTCAAAATTTTGGAGGATGGTACCTACTGTATGTCTGACATCCATGTCCACTCCTGAGGTCTTATGTGTGGAGTCTGAACTGAATACCGACGGCCTTGTTGATGCTGGTAGTCAACAACTGCCCTCTTCTGCTCACAAATCCTTCCCAACATCTGCAGTGTAGAGTTCAAATGCGTGGGGACATCACACACCAGTCTGTGAGCCGGAAGCTGCAAACGCTGCTGAAACACGGCAAGGGCTGCGGAAGCTGTAGGTGACTTTCTAAAATGGACACACAGGTGGGGTACTTTAACAAGCAAATCCGGCAGCTCCGTGTAGGATTTCAGAAACCACTGAACCACGAGATTAAGCACATGGGCCAGGCATGGTACGTGTGTGAGCTTGCCTCGCCTCAGAGCCGCCAACAGGTTCTGGCCATTGTCACACACGACCATGCCTGGCTGTAGGCTCAGCTGTGTGAGCCGCAGATCTGCCTGCTCTTTCAGAGCTGTCCACAACTCTTCAGCATTGTGCGGTTTGTCACCTAAGCATATTAGCTTAAGAACAGCCTGTTGCCGCTTGGCCGAGACAGTGCTGCAGTGCTTCCAGCTTGTGACTGATGTGGTCATTTTGGAGATGGAGGCTGAAGAGGAGGAGGAGGCTGAGCAGGATGAGGTGCAGGAGCTGTAGACTGTGGGGGCAACTTTGATTGACCTAGGGCCCGCAATCCTTGGCGTCAGGAGGACGTGTTCCGTACCAAGGCCCGACTGGATCCCGGCTTCCACTATGTTAACCCAGTGTGCCGTCAGCGATATGTACCGTCCCTGCCCACAAGCACTTGTCCACGTGTCCGTGGTTAGTTGGACTTTCCCGGTAACTGCGTTGTTGAGGGCATGGCTAATGTTTTGGAACATGTGCTTGTGTGTTGCGGGGACGGCACACCAGGAGAAATAGTGGCGGCTGGGGACCGAGTACCGAGGGATGTCCAATGCCATCAGGTTGCGGAATGCTTCTGTCCCCATGAGTCTAAAAGGCAACATTTCGAGCACAAGCAGTCGTGAAAAGTGGGAATTTAGTAGTGTGGCCTGTGGGGCGTTGGCTGCGTATTTTTCGCTTGCATTCCAAGGACTGGTGTATGGAAAACTGAATGCTGCACTGGGACAAGGACATGGACAAGTTTCCTGATGATGCTACTTGAGAGTGTGCAACGACAGGTGCAGGGCAGGAAGCATCTTCTCATGCACCATGGACAGTGGATTGGCTTGCATGCACAACAGCGGAAGAAGCAGTGGTGCCACCCGCAGACACTGTTCCTGGACCCTGGGGTTCGGCCCACAAAGTCAGGTGCTTTGCTGCTCTGTGGCTGATCATGCTGGTGGTGGTCAGGCTACTAGTTTTGCCACCCATGCTGATGCTGGCGTGGCAGGTGGTGCAAATGGCCCTTTTGGGGTTATCGGCAGAGTCTATAAAAAACAACCAGACTCGGGAAGACTTAACAGTTGTACTGGCAACTTCCTTCATTTTGATTTTACGTGGAACGGTTGCCTGCCTTCTGTCTGCGGCCACCACACTGCTTCTTCCTGCCTGTTGCGGTTCTCTGCCTCCCTCCCCCAGTGTGCTGCTGTCCTTGCTCTGCATGTCCTCCTGCCAGGTTGGGTCACTTCTGTACCCTGGTCCTCCTCCTGACTTTCTGGCAATTGTGTTTCATCATCGTCCACCTCTTGTGACACTTTCCCACCGTCGCCTTCGTGTGACCATGGCTGCTCAAATATTTGTGCATTGCTACATGCGATCTCCTCTTGCCTTGCTTCAAGTCGCCCGGCGAGAAGCCCGAATCTATAAATGGAAAAGTGAACAGCTCTTCAGAATGTCCAAGTGTGGGATCAGTTGTCTCCGGGCACTCGGCATGGTGGGAGGAAGGAGGATCAGGGTGAGGAATATGAAGTCCAGACTCACGGCTACTGAGGCTTGACCGTGTGGAAGACAGGGTGGTGGTGGTGGCTAAGTGACTGGAAGCATTATCCGCTATCCAACCAATAACCTTTTGACACTGCTCTGGGTTCAATAGTGGTGTGCTGAGGTCCCCTAGGAATTGGGACAGGAAGGTCAGGTGAGAAGATATGGGTGTTTGTTGTGGCACAATTTCAGTGTGCCCACGGCCTCCGCCTCTGCATGCACCATCACCATCACATCCAGTTCCCCATCCCTTGCCACACGCCTTGCCCATTTTAAATTTAGGACAATAACTTCCACGCTCACTACAAATGGCTGAATTTGGAGCGAAGTTATATGTAATCCGTGTGATGGAGAAACCACGGTTTTAAATACCTGGCCTGTAGGTAACTATTTTGTACAGCAAACCGGTGTCGAAAACTTTGCTGACTCACTGAAACAAAATTTGAATGGAGGCCAAAAATGGCAGTATTTTCAGTGCAATTACATGTAATCCGTGTGACAGACAAACCGCAGTTTTAAATAGATGGATTTTTAGCGCTGTAATATGGAAAGTACCTGACTCTATTCTGCACTGCCAACAAGCAAATGGCACAGAAAAATAGTGTTCTCTGGATTGCTTTTTAAGCAAATCATGAGGATTAGGATCCAAAAAAAAATATTCCTGGCCCCTGAGCCCTGGGCCTTTGTGTAGAAATATCTAACAACAGTAGAAGGCAGAACTGGAATGGAGCCTCTTGTGCTGTATGCACTGAAGTCTGCTGTATACACTGCCTGCCTGCCTATATACACAGCCTGTCTGATATCTCTGCAGATGGATTAGTCCTCAGAAGGACTGTTTGTTAAGATGGATATGTGTAATGTACTTTTTTCTCTCTACACTACCTAATACACAAGCAAATCTCTCCCTAGCTCAGCAGCACCTCTCCCTACACTGCCTGATTGCAGAGTAGACTGAAGAGCACAGCGGCACCAGGTCTGATATAGACCTGATGTCACTGTGCGGCCAGCCAATCACTGTAATACCACAACCAACATGGCTGCGGCATTACAGTGAGTAGCAGGGAGGGGACCCGAGCATCTGCCCGAGCATCTCGCAAATACTCGGCGAGCTCAGAGCATCTCAAGCACTGAGATGCTCGGGTGAGTACCAAGTACTTGTGAGTATGCTCTCTCATCACTAGTAATTACTTGTTTATAAGGCAAAATAAATAACAGAAAAAAATTGCTCCCCCACACCTTGGGCTATGTTTGCACATAGTGTTTTTGCTGCGTTTTTGCACATTCACATTACTTTTAATGGTGAAAAATACATTCACCAGTAAATGTTATTTTAACATTTTACTACCTTATCTGGCCATGTAGTGTGTGAGACATGATCAGACACATCCTGTTTCATGTATAAAGGAGGGACTCTGAAAGTCATAAAGTCTATTTTTTCCAGGGCCATCAGACGGCCTTCACTATTTGTAGAGGGCCATCAGGCGGCCCTTACTATTGTTAGAGGGCCAGCGGTTGGCTAAGCTTTTCAAAGCCGTATATTGCTACTGCATTATAATTTCTAAATGAGAAATAGGCAAATTTTCTTTTTCGTGCTACCAATGTAAAGTTTGAAACTTGAAGGGCCAGCAGGCAGTTATTCTTTGCATGGCCATATATTGCTACTGCAATACATTGTATCCATCTGTGTTGGGCTCATTTTTTTCCCTACATATTCTGTAAAGTTTGAAACTTTGATGTCTAGCAGGTGGCCATCACAATTTATAGAGTGCCAGCAGGCAGCCTCTACTATTCTAAGAGGGCCAGAAGGTCTCTTAGGGACAGATGATACCAAGATAGAGCTTTTTCATAAAGCACATCATTCAACTGTTTGCTGTAAATGGAATGATGCCTACAAATAAAAGAACACAGTGCTTACAGTCAAATATGGTGGAGGTTCAAAGATATTTAGGGGCTGTCTGGCACTGGGTGCCTTGACTGTGTGCAAGACATCATGAAATGTGAAGATTTCCAAAGGATTTTGGGTCACAATGTAGTATGAATTTCTGAGTACAGATCACCGTAAAAATTATGAATCGGTCAATTAGTGTGTGGAAAAAATTAATCTAGTTATGCTGTTATTGCGTGTGCAGTAAATGGGTTATGAAAAATTAAGATGCACTCCAATACAACTTTGAAGAGACGTAGTGAAGGGTCTCAGAAAACTGTTCTTGCGTATGAAGTAAGTGCAAGGGCTACCAAAAATTAGGATGCACTCCAATACCACTTTGAAGAGATGTAGTGAAGGGCCTCAGAAAAATTGTATTAAAAATTATTAAGGAGTGTGTCTCCTAGACTGTTATTGCGTATGCAGTAAGTGCAAGGGCTGCCAAAAATTAGGACGCACTCCAATATCACTTTGAAGAGACATAGTGGAGGGCCTCACTAAAGATTGGGTGGGTTTCCTAGACGTTTAATGCCCATGGGAATAGACTAAAAAAAAAAACAACACTGGATTTGAGTTTGTTCCGCTGCTATCATCCGGAAGTCTGGGCCAATATAGCCCTTGTTTATTTTTATAAGAGTCAGCCTGTCAGCATTTTCAGTTGACAGACAGATGCACTTATCAGTTATAATACCCCCAACAGCACTAAAAACCTGCTCTGACAAAACACTAGTGGCAGGGCAGAAAAGGACCTCCAAGGAATAGAGAGACAGTTCATGCCACGTGTACAGCTTGGATACCCAATATAAGTAAGGCACAGAGGAATCACGGAGGACACTGGTATAGTTGCCAAGATACTCCTTCAGCATTTTCCAAAACTTTTCCCTCTTTGTCAGAGTACCCCACATATCAGGGCCTTAGCGCTTGAAGGGTCCTTTCCCAGACCTTTGACATTGTTCTCCTGCCTCTGCTGCTTATGGTTTGCGTCTCCCTCACCTGTACTACTTGGTTGTCCAAGGAACTGTGACCTCTACCTCCAGCGTTGTCAGCTGAAATTTTTTTTAATAATTCTTCATCAAGGGCCTTCTGGTACTGCAACATTTTATTAGACCTCTCCACCATGGGAAGGAGAGATAGAATGTTCTCCTTGTAGCTTGGGTCTAGAAGTGTGACCAACCAGTAATTACTGTTGCCCAAAATGCGTACAATGCGAGGGTCACGGAAAAGGCAGGGAAAATAAAGTCAGCCATGTGTGACAGACTGCCAACAGCCAAGACTTCCCTGTCCCCACCAAGAGGACGACTGTCTATGTTCTCCTCCTCATCCTCCTCCTGCTTCTCCTCCTCTCCTCTACCTCTTTAAGCCATTAACATTAAGCACACTAGATGAATGTGGTGTGGGTAGTACCATCTGTAGTGCAGGAAACTAGTTCCTTTTCCTCCTCCTCAGTATCACACAATCCACGTTGAGATGAGATGAGGCTGGGCTGTGTAGCATCACCCTGTATAGTTCTTTGCTCCAACTCATTATGATCCACCTCCAAAGCCTCCTTTTTGGTTGTGAGCAGCGAGCATTTCAGTAGTCATAGAAGTGGGAGAGTGATGCTAATTATGGTGTCATCACCGCTCACAATCTTGGTGAAGTCCTCAAAGTTTTGGAGAACCGCACAGATGTCAGACATCTGTGCCCATGCATCAGCTCTTATGTGTCGAGGCTGACCGGAATACCGACAGGTGTGTTGGAGCTGGTACTCAACAACTGCCCTTTGCTGCTCACAAATCCTTGTCAACATATGCAACATTGAGTTCCAAAGCGTGGTGACATCGCACACCAGTCGATGAGCTGGAAGCTACAAAAGCTGCTGAAGCACTGCAAGGGCGGTGGAAGCTGATGCTGACTTTCAGAAATGGGCACACACAAGGCGTACTTTCACAAGCAGCTCAGGCAGATCCTGGTAGGTTTTGAGAAACTGCTAAACCACTAAGTTGAGCACATAGGCCAGGCATGGTATGTGTGCAAGCTTGCCAAGCTTCAGAGCTGCCACCAGGCTCCGTCCATTGTCACACATGATCATGCCTGGTTGTTTTGAACGCACATCTGGTACACTTTAATTAGAGTATAATATTTGGCAGCTTCCAAAAAATGTCACAATTATTACCGCAGGAATATTTGATCACCTCTGATGACCAAGTTTCTCTATAGTAGTGGTATAGCAATCCTATTGGTCAGCGGCCAAGTCTGGATTTGTTTTGAACGCAAAACTGGCAAACTTTAAATGGAGTATAATATTTGGCAGTTTCCAAAAAAATTCACGATTATTACCAGAGTAATATTTGATCACCTCTGATGACCAAGTTTCTTTGCAGTAGTGGTATAGCAATGCTACTGGTCAGCGGCCAAGTCTGGATATGTTTTGAATGCACAACTGGCACACTTTAAATGGAGTATAATATTTGGCTGCTTCCAAAAAATGTCACGATTATTACCGCAGTAATATTTGATCACCACTGATGATGGACAAGTTTCTCTGCTTGCACTATACAGCAATGCTATTCAAATCAACCAAATCTGGTTCAGGGGTGAGAGCCACAGATCTGCCTGCTCTGTTGCAGCTTTCAACAACTCTGCAGCGTGTGCGGTTTGTCCTCTAAGCAGATTAGCTTCAGCAGAGCCTGTTGCCGCTAATCTGAGACAGTGCTGCAGTGCTTCCAGCTTGTGACTGATGAGGTAATTTCAGAGATGGAGGCTGAAAAAGAGTAGGAGGTGCGGGAACTGAAGTAAAAGGTGGGGGAAACCCTGATTGAATCAGGGCCCGCAATCCTCGGCATCGGTAGCACGTGTTTCTTCACAGGGTCCCAACTGGACCCACAATATTCACAAACTGTGCGGTCAGTTAAATGTAGCGTCCCTGGCCACAAGCACTTGTCCAAGTGTCTGTGGTTGGGTGGACCTTCTCAGTAATTGCGTTAGTGAGGGCACGGAAAATGTTCTGGGACATGTGCTTGTGTAAGTCCGAATACCGAGGAACGGCCGCCGCCATGAAAGCTTCCATCTCCACAAGTCTAAAAGGCAACATTTTCAGTGCAAGCAGTCTGGAAATGTGGCAGTTTTGTATTGTGGCGTGTGGGTTGGCAGGTGCATATATGCAATTGCGTTCCAAGGACTGGGGTAGGGACAACTGAATGCTGCACTGAGACAAGGGCGTGGTCGTGGTTGCTGACAGTGGTTGAAAGTGTGCAACAACAGTTGCAGGGTGGGAGGCATCTTCGCCTGCATCATGGACAGACAGGCAGTGGTGTCACCTGCAAAAAAAGTTTCTGAACCCTGGCATTTGGCCCAACTAATTGGGTGCTTTGCTGTCATGTGCCTGAGCATGCTGGTGGTGGTCAGGCTGATGGTTTTGTTACCTCTATTGATGCTGGCATGGCAGATGTTGCAAATTGCCTTTTTAGGGTTAACTGGACAGTCTTTAAAAAAGAGCCAGACTCGGGAAGATCTAACAGTTGGACTGACAAGTTCCCTCGTGTTGGTGTTCTGAGGAACAGTTGCCTGCCTTGTGTCTGTGGCCACCCCACTGCTTTTTCCTACCTATTGTGGTGCTATGGCTCCCTCCGTCTCTGCGCTGCTGTCCTCGCTATGCATGTCATCTTCCCAGGTTGGGTCAGTGACTTCATCGTCCACCACCTCGTTTTCCACGTACGCACCATGGTCCTACTGACTTTCTGGCAAATGTGTCTCATCATCCTCCACCTCTTGCAACAGTAATTGCATTTTCCCACTGTCACCTTCTTGTGACTGTGGCTGCTCAATTATTTTGGCATCTCTACATGTGATTGTTAGAATCTATGTTGTTTTACTATCGTCCATCTTTTTGTGGTTTGCTGGCTTCTAGTCTTTTCCTCTGGTGCCGGGTGTCTTAGTCACGTGATCTCCTCACTCTTTATTACTCATCACCTGTCTCCCATTCCTCACTGGACATCAGTGTTGTTACGCTTGTGCTCTGGATAAGTTGCCTTGTTAGTTATTTGAGCTTAGGACAATTGATATCCTGGGATTTCTTGTTCCATCAGTTTTGTTTCCTTTAATCTTCGTTTCTGCAACTAACTTTTCTTTTAGGAGGTCACCTGTTTTTGCTCCCAGTACTTAGATCTTTTAGGGACACCCTTTCCCCTTCCCTCAGGTCTTCGTTTGAGTTCAGTGCAGGATTGTCGGTGGGGCTATTCACAAGGAATAGGGCACCCACCCCAGCGTAGGGTTTAAGCAGAGTCTCAGTGCAAGGACAGCTTTTCACTCCTGTTCCTTAGTTCTTAGTTGCAGAACATAACAGTGATCTTCTTATGTCCCACTTGAAGCGGGCAGGACGAGAGGCCAGAATCTATAAATGGAAATGTGAACAGCTCTTCATAGTGTCCAAGTGTGGGATCACTTGTCTCTGTGCACTCGACATGGTGAGAGGAAGGAGGATCAGGGTTAGGAATATGTGGTCCAGACTCTCAGCTCCTGAGAATCGACCGTGTGGAAGACAGGGTGGTATTAACAAACTGATTGGAAGCATTATCTGCTATCCAACCAACAACCTTTTCACACTGGTCTGGCTTCAAGAGTGGTGTTCCGCGGCCCCATAGAAAGTGGGAGAGGAAGCTAGGTCGACATGATGTGGGTGCTTGTTGTGCTCCCACAGCAGGCACAATTTCACCTTGCCCACGGCCTCAACCTCTGCGTGCACCATCCGCATCACGTCCACTTCTACATTCCTTACCACACGCCTTGCCCATTTTACATGGAATATAATATTTTGCAGCTTTCAAAAAATTTTACAATTATTATTACAGTAATAATTGACCACCTCTGATGACCAAGTTTCTCTGCAGTAGCAGTATAGCAATGGTATTGGTCAGCGGCCAAGTCTGGATATGTTTTGAAAGCACAACTGGCACACTTTAAATGGAGTATAATATTTGGCAGCTTCCAAAAAATTTCACGATTATTACCGCAGTAATATTTGATCATCTCTGATGACCAATTTTCTCTGCAGTAGCGGTATAGCGATGCTATTGGCAGCGGCCAAATCTGGATATGTTTTGAACGCACATCTGGTACACTTTAATTAGAGTATAATATTTGGCAGCTTCCAAAAAATGTCACAATTATTACCGCAGGAATATTTGATCACCTCTGATGACCAAGTTTCTCTATAGTAGTGGTATAGCAATCCTATTGGTCAGCGGCCAAGTCTGGATTTGTTTTGAACGCAAAACTGGCAAACTTTAAATGGAGTATAATATTTGGCAGTTTCCAAAAAAATTCACGATTATTACCAGAGTAATATTTGATCACCTCTGATGACCAAGTTTCTTTGCAGTAGTGGTATAGCAATGCTACTGGTCAGCGGCCAAGTCTGGATATGTTTTGAATGCACAACTGGCACACTTTAAATGGAGTATAATATTTGGCTGCTTCCAAAAAATGTCACGATTATTACCGCAGTAATATTTGATCACCACTGATGATGGACAAGTTTCTCTGCTTGCACTATACAGCAATGCTATTCAAATCAACCAAATCTGACTGTATGCTGTTAACAAGCAAATGGACCAGTATAAATGGTGAATTATATTGCTTTTCACAAAAATTATCGGGATTAAGAGCAAAAAGAATATTATTTGCCCTTATATCTAGGGCTTATGATGTGATTTCCAGCAGCAGAGAGAACATGCAGTGAACCCTATTCTGTACTATATTAGCTTTCCACAAACTCTGACTAACTACCGCTATCAACAGTATTAATATTAATCAGAATGAGCCCTTACAAGGACTGTAGAAGTAGATGAAATAAATAATAGTGGTGTGGAATCCCTGCCTAAAATAAATGTCAATTCTCTCCCTTGCTCAGCAGGATCTCTCCCTGCTCTGCCTGTTTGATGGGGTAGACTGTGACGAGCATAGGGTCCAAGGTCTTATATAGACCCAATGATGCTATGCGGCCAGCCAATCACTGTAATGTCACAACCAACATGGCTATGGCATTACAGTTACTGTCAGGCAATCCCTGCATGTTAATTGGTTGCCTAAAAAGCACCAAATATGCAGGGCAGGGAGTCAAGCTCCTGCCCGATCATTCAAAAAATACTCGCCAAGTAACGAGCATCCCAGGCAAAGTGATGCTCAGACGAGTAATGAGTAGTGACAAGCATGCTCGCTCATTACTAGTGCATACATAACTGCATGGAAAACAAAATCATAAGTATATGTATATGAATTATGAGGCACATGTCTAAGGCATATTTGTTGCCGGAATTCAAACACTAAACTTCCAAATAAAACATATTGCACAAACACCTCGATGCAGACGAAATACAATGCACAAACATAATGTAAAGCTGCCCTTATGATGTGAATTTGATCCAATAAAATGAAGTAAGCAGTGTGTATTTTTATAGTACTGAACTACAGTAACAAACTATTCATTTGTAACTTTAGTGGTCGTCTATATATTCCTTAAATATACTGTACCTCATTTATACTTAATTGCTAAAGTATTACTTAAGCATTACTTAAGAAAAAGTCCCTCAACCAGAACTATGTTGATAACTAGAGACCTGTCTCTAATATCCCCTTCATTTCTAAACTTCTAAAACATTTGGTCCACTATGCAGGGCCACACATGCATGCAGGGATTGCCTAATAAAAAAGCAATCCCTGTGTGTGTCGCAGCTGTCTAACAGCCGCTACACATGCAGCTGCGGCGGATCAAACCTAGATCCCAAGCACGCCACAAATACTCCGCGAGCACCCAAGCATGCTCGTTTAAAGGGCTAAACGAGCACGCTCGCTCAACACTAGAGGCAAGGAATGATAGTACACAGAACAAAGGGAACATCACCAAAAAGAAACTCTGTCATAATCTGTATGCTGCAGCCGTGTGTAACCAAATTGCGCAGTAAAACTGAACCTGTTAACCTAGCCCCAAGTACTACGGTCTTGTCTGCAACCTAAATCGTCCCATGGATGTGGAGATAACAAGGACTCCTGAAATACAAGTGAGTAAGGAACGAGCTCCACAGCACAACACACTCCACTCAAACTCCTGTTTAGAAGAGGGGCTCCAGGGCAAAGAGAACACAGTTCCAATCCACCGTAAACTGGCCTAGTACCCCCTTCAAGTGGCACTGCAGGAAGAGTCAGGCCCTGGATAATGATGAAAATGAAAATAGGCGAACAAAACATAACAAAAGGAAAAAGAGAGAACAAAGAAATGAGAAAAGAAAGAATTAAGTACCTTAGAGGCAAAGAAAATGGCGGACAGCAACTTGAGTTCCAAAATGGTGGAAGCCAGAATGTTTATGAAGGGAAGCTGGCTCAGGTCAGGCAATAATAACATAAATAATAAGAAGTGAGACATTTAGGGGTCTAACATAGGGATTTTCAGTAACACAGCTGGCTCAGGACACAGTTCATAAATCCTAGATAGTATTAGTACAATAACTAGCAAGGGCAGAAAAAAACATTGGAGGACTATTACTGGCCCTTATGATTGGCTGAACAGCAGAGCCACCACTTACTACAGTACATATGTCAATCAAGTTGACAGGGGTGCACTCACTCCACCCAGCTTCAGGGTAGGCATCATCCACACCACCATCACTTCAGGTCCTGTAACAAAGTGCATGAGCAGTGAGAGGTAAGTATTTCACACTTGGCTCACCATCTTTACGTCTGCTTGCACAGCATTGTCAGCCCGTTAAGAATTAAGAACTTATTTTAGAGAAACATGTCCTTAGCACTTGTGGAGAAGTTCAGTAGTAGTTGTAGAAGGAGAAATCTCAGAATCATAAAGGAGTTGAGTTATAAAGGCTGCTCCTTTTAACATGCCCTATTCAGGCATATCAAAATTACAGAGGTTGTGTCTGCTCACAACCTCACTCCATCGACACCATCAACACCATCTTATACTCTTTGTACCAATTTCAGGCTTTAGATCTAAAAGTTGCAACAAAAACTGCATTGGTGTTTTTCATATTTTAATAAAATACTTTACGTGAGACCACCCTAAGAGCACCTCAGTTTTGCTTAACTCACGATATCCATTTATTGCATAGATGACTATGCATCTTGGTTATGCTTCTGCATAACCAATAAGTCAATTCTATTCTGGAGAAAATGTAAAATATATTTTATTAAACAATTAAGAGGATAAAGTGTCATGTCATCTGCAGAAAAATAAGCTTTGAAATGTTATGTTGTATTGGAGTTTTACAAATCAGTTTGGTGAAATAAACTGTGTTTCAGAATTAATTGAATTAGAATACATTATAGCGTCAAAGGTCATATAAAAACATTGAAACACAGGAAACATTTTGTATGTGGTACTTTAGCTGCACAATTTAGCATAATGCAAAGACTGGCCTTTAGTGATTCATGGGTCACAATAAGATTTTAGAGAGTTAGTAAATAACCTTACAAATAGAATTACATTTCTTCTTTTTCTTGGAATAATACTAGTAGTGGACAGTTTGTTGTGACCGTTTGTGATGATTTATATAAAGTTGGTATCACAAAGATTTATCAGATCACTGGAAGGTAGAAGGAAGTAAAAGTAAAACATCCCACTGCCGCCACAGTGTTTAGTATATTACATAAAGAGCAAAGGATCTGATCGCACAAGCTTTGGATGTGGAATGATTGTGAGTGAAGGTCTGGTTTGTGCAGATTAAAAGTGTTGTACTTGTGAAATAGTTTAAATCTGTAAATACTAGTTTTTAGAAAGTAATATATAGTAAAAAAAACATGCTATTATATGTTAAAACAGAGTGAAAGCTTCAGCTACACAAAAACAGGTGGATAACAGTGTGTGTTATAAGGGGGGTACATTCTATCTATGTAAACTGAGACTTCTGAAAAGAGGGGCTCCAATTCTGGCTAACTTTGTTTATTTAACTCCTTAATGACCGGATCATTTTCTGTTTTGCATTTAAATTTTTTGCTCCCCTTTTTCCCAGAGCCAGATTTTTTTTATTTTTCATTAAATATGGCCATGTGAGGGCTTACATTTTGCGGGATGAGTTGTACTTTTAAGCGCCATCACTGGTTTTACCATATCGTGTACTGGAAAATGGAAAAAAATTCCAAGTGCGGTGAAACTGCAAAAAAATGCAATTTTTTTTTTAACACCAAGTTTTATGGTGCCTTGGATTTCTTTGGATTTTTTAAGCTGATTTGACCTTGTGGGAAGTCAGTCCGAGCCTGCACAGAGTGCCCTTTGGTGTGTTACAGAGACCCTCTTTGTTTTAAGGAGAACTTTAGAATAGACAGCAAAGGGTCTTCACATTGCCAGTGACATTCAAATTAAGATACTTCATCGATGAAGGAAGAGAGACTGAATACATGTGACATGCATTGTCTTCTGGTGTGGCAACAAAGACTCACCATATTTATTAGCTAGACAGAACAGAACTTCATTGTTACATACAACTGAACAGAAAACTGAAATAGACTTATCAGTATCAAACACATTTCCCTTGGCCCAGCGTAAACCTTCTTGTCAAGGACTTCACAGGAAACAAGTATCTTAGTCAGACATTCCACAATGTAAAATCAGAAAACACTCAAGCAGACTTCAGACATAGCAAAAATATAAATCGTATTTTCTAAATTAATAATGATATCTAGATATTAAAAAAATTAACCATAACAACTCCTCCCTTTTTATTATTTTACAAAACAATTTATTCATCAGCTACTTCCCCATGCTATAAAAGCCTGGAGAGGACGAATCCAATTCACCAACAAATATCTTGCTTGTAAATCTCATCATATATGTTTATAGGAGAAGTGGCATTATATTTTGCAGGCCTGTGATGCTTAATCTTGTGTGTTTTCTTGTATAGTCCCTTAATAGTAAATATACTAATCCTGGCAACTATATACACTAGTAATATCAAAATTCCTATTTGTAGAATACCTTGTATGATACCCATTAGCCATCCACCTATAACCTTGAACCAATTGACAGGATTAAGAAATGAGAAAGTGTCACTCTACCAGGAATCTTTGTTGACATGATGTTCTTGGAGCCACGCATCCCTCATTTCTCTAACTATCTCTATCTTGGTCTTTACCTGGAAATTTCCGGCAGGGTCTATGTAGTGGCAACAGGTAGGGCCTATTATCTGACACATCCCGCCCTCTCTAGCAGTCAAGTAATCTAGCACTATGGTGTGTTGGTTAGTAACTGCAATTAGTTGTTTCTGTACAATATTAGATGTTTTGAGAATGTCAAGAATCTGGAAGATCTGGTCATCTAGATAATCAGTCGCTTCTACAAACTTATCCCACATTTGCTTTATGAATGGGTAAATGAATAAGACACCAAAAAATTTGTTAGCTACCCCCATTTCTACAAGATGTGGTTTACCATTTGGTCTGGGCTTGTCGTCTGCAACTAGTTTGCACAGTGTGTGTAGCGGGATTGCTTTAATATCTACTCTTGTGTGTGGTACTATAAAAGTAGAAGGTGTCTTAAAGGCCAGTGTACAAACTCCTGTGAAATTATTGGGTAACCACTTGTATGCCTGATGTCCACATGCAATATATAAACTCTCTGGTGTTCCAACCACAGTGATGTTGAACAGACTAGCAATTCATTTAGATAACAAGGTGGTGCTTAATTTTTCCAGAATTTTTCCCTGATACTGAGTGTCATTTGAGGTAAAACCTGATATTATATTTTGCAAAGTGACATTTACACAATGAAGCTTAGCACTGAGAGTGGCATCAACCGCTATACACTGTGTAGTAGTGGTAGCAGATCCATTACACTCTGAATAGTCAGCTGTAGAGAAAGGAAACCCTCTGGATTTTATCTGAATACAGCTGCAAGAAGTAAAGTTCGGATAACAGGAGAGGTCAACATGACTGGTCGCCCAAGGCATTTCAGTCTGCCTTAGAGGTGGACCATTCCTGTTAAACAACAACCATGGCTCAGTCACCCAAGCAGCTACAGTTAGACCTACAGCCTTCTTTTTCTTTGTTGTTCTTAATCTAATAGGAAAAGTGTAGTTACTTAAGTAAAACATTTCATTCAAAGTCACTGGAATAGCTAAATAAGGCATAGTATTAGAGGATATTGGACTATGGGTGCATATCACACATTTCTTAGGACGGTCATTAGCGTTCATGTCTTGGAGTAAGACTTGGTGATGCTTTATCAGTTTGTTATCCCAGTTCTCTTTAAGTACTTCATGGAGAGTTAGGGCAAAAGGTACGGTTGCTATCACCATAGTCCAAACAAACAGGTTCATCATCTTTGCTGCTGCTGGGGTTCAAAATCTTTTTACAATGGCTGGCGTGGATCCAAGTGTCCTTGCCTTGGAGCTTGACCGAAGTGGCAGTTGTTAACAGCACTTGGAATGGTTCACTGTATCTGGGCTCCAGTGGTCTCCTCATATGTCTCTTTACCACGACCCAGTCTCCTGGTACCAAAGTGTGAGTGCCACGGAGGCAATTGGGGTCTGGGATAGAGGAAAGAACACGATTATGAGTAACAGTCAAATGTTTATGCAACTCCAGAACATATTCAGTGAGAGAACCATAGGAGGCCTGCAGCTGCTGTGGGAAATACAACCCTGTTTTAGGGACACTACCAAACAGTATTTCATATGGGGACAGCTTCTCCCTCCCCCTTGGGGTGGTCCTCACTGAATACAATGCTATGGGCAAACAATCTACCCAGGACCAGTGTGTTTCTTCCATGCACTTTTGAATTTTTAGTTTCAAGGTACCATTGAGACGTTCCACCTTCCCACTACTTTGTGGATGATAGGGAACATGGAAAGCCTGTTCTATCCCAAGAGTGACCATGATTTGTTTCATTAGTTCCCCAGTAAAGTGGGTTCCTCTGTCACTTTCTATAGTTTTGGGCACCCCATATCTACAAATCACTTCACTGATCAATTTTTTTTAGCAGTAGTTTTTGTGTTTGCTTCAGTCACCGCCCAAGCTTCTGGCCACCCAGAGAAAAAGTTAATGCATACCACAGTGTATTTATAATTACTCACCTTAGGTAGCTGTATGTAGTCCACCTACAGTCTCTGAAATGGGTAATCTGCTTTTGGTGAGCATTTTTGTTGTACTTGAATAGGCCTACCAGGATTATGTTTTGCACAAACTAGACATTCTTGAACATACTTTGCAGCTGTATTCGGGAACCTGGGGCACACCAGTTTTGTAGCACTACTGCACACATAACACCCTTTGAGTTATGCACCGGAGAATGTGCAAGGGCAGCTATAATGGGGAACAGGCATCGTGGAAGGCAAATACGTTTGTTTACCTGCCATGCCCCTGACACTGACTATACGGTGCCCACTTTGACCAATGCATTCTGCTCGTGGGGGGGGAGCCTGGGTCTGGAAGACCTGCAGTAGTTCGAGGTCCACGGTCACTGGGACAGGTGCAGGGGATGTCTCCTTATTTGAAAAGGGGCTTCCTGCACTCCCTAACTCTGAGTCTCCTGGGGTTCCCACACTTGCGATAGCCAGTATCTTTGTCAGAGGTAATTGTGCTGCTTCCTTAGCGGCCTGGTCTGCCAAAGCATTCCCTACTGAAAGGGGAGTTTGTTCCCGAGTGTGTGCTGACACTTTGACTATGGCTGCCCTTCGGGGATGGGTGAGTGCTGTGAGAAGCTTCTCTACCGCTTGCGCATTCCTTATAGGTTTGCCAGCAGAGGTCAAGAAATGATGCCAAAGTCATGTGCAACACCATAAGCATATTGCGAGTCAGAAAATACATTAATTTCTTTACCTTTTCCCAGATTACACGCTGCAGCGAGTGCTTTAAGCTTTGCCTCTTGCGCAGAGCAGCTGGAGGCGAGTGGTTCTTGTATCACTGCCTTACCATTGTGGACTACTGCATACCCGGTGATGAATCGTCCTTGTTCACTGTCCCAAGCTCTGGAACCATCTACAAGATAATCAGCAGAGGGGTTAGTGAGTGGTACATCAGTAATATTTGCCAAGCCCTTTATTTCAGCTTCCATCAATGTTATGAACTGCAACAAGAACTAAGGAAAGATAGGGGAAAGCTGTCCCTACAGTAAGAGTAAGCTGAATCTCTACGATGTAGCGGGCTGCCTGTGCCTAGTGAACAGACCCGCCTTCGTCCTCGGCTAGTCTGAACGAAGACCTATAGAATTAAGGGAGGGGTCCCTAAAAGAACTAAGGACTGGGACAAAAATGGGACACCTCCTAAACAGAAATTGTTGTAGAACACAAAAGAAAAACTGACAAAAGGTACTAGAGGTCCCAGAGAACCAAGCAAACTGACAGAGATAGGCACCAAAACACCAGACTAGCAAAACAGTCAAACAACACTGAATTCCAGCAGAGCCAGAAGGGCGGAGCTGGAATATATAGGCAGATGGTCACGTGAGCGCAAAACACAAGATAGAAAAAACTAACAGGAGGGTTCTAACAGTACCCCCTCTTTAATGAGGATCCTCTGGATCCTCCAGGCCCAGGCCTTTCCGGAAACCTCCTCTGGAAAGCTTTAACAAGCCTAGGAGCAGAGACATCATCAGTCCTTACCCAGGAGTTGTCTTCGGGACCGAAACACTTCCAGGAGACAAGATATTGTAATCTCCCTCTATGCCATCTAGAATTCAAGATATGCGAAATTTCATATTCGCCGTCTTCCACCACAGGAGGAACTGTGACAGTGGCGTCCCTATCAGATACGTCAGCCTTTTTCAACAAGGAAACATGAAACACAGAATTAATCTTCCAGGAAGTAGGGACTTCCAACCTAACAGCAGACTGGTTAACAACCTGAAGCACTTTAAATGGACCCACAAACTTAGGACCCAGTTTTTAGAGGGAATCCTCAACCGCAGGTTCTTTGAGGACAACCAAACCATGTCACCCACAGTAAGCAAAACCTCTTTACGTTTCCTGTCAAAATACTTCTTAGACTTTTTGTTAGCCTCTTGAAGGTTACAACGTACATTAGTCCAAACTCTCTCCAAATCACCAGAAAAATTCTCCTCCTCCGGCACCGCCGACCCCAATTTGGAAAACGAACCAAAAGACGGATGTCTCCCAGTACAACAAAAAAAAGGAGAACACCCAGCAGAGGAGGATGTATGATTGTTAAGAGCAAATTCTGCGAGAGGCAGAAACTCCGACCACACCTCTTGATTGTCCGCCGCAAAACAACGCAAAAACTGTTCAACATCCTTGTTCTTTCTTTCAGTCTGTCCATTAGACTCAGGATGATAACCAGAGGAAAATGACAAATGGACTCCCAACCTGTCACAAAAAGCACACCAAAAGCAAGACACAAACTGAGGTCCTCTATCAGAAACAATATCCGTGGGAACGCCATTGAGCTTGACAATCTTCTTAACAAACGCCTTAGCGAGTGTCTTGGCGCAGGGCAACTTAATGAATGGAACCAAATGACCGATCTTACTAAAACGGTCCACGACCACCCAGATGACAGTAAAACCCTCAGACACAGGAAGATCAGTAATAAAATCCATAGTGAGATGCGTCCAAGGCGCACTAGGAACCTCCAGAGGGCAAAGCAACCCCGCAGCAGGAGTATGTGAAGCCTTTGACCTAGCACACACAGTACACTGACTCACCCACTTGATGACTTCCTTCTGCCATCCAGGCCACCAAAAACTGCGACTGATCAGTCTCTTAGTCTCCAAAATTCCTGGATGACCTGCCAACAGAGACTCATGACACTCCACAAACATATCTCTCCAAAAGGCTCTAGGCACGAACAACCTCCCATGGGGACTGTTAGATGGAGCATCATCTTGAGCTTTCAGAATCCCATTCTCCAAAATGGAGTCCAAAGCCGCCATCACAACTCCTTTCTGTAAAATGCTCTCCTCCTCCTCGGCACTGACCGTAGGAGAGAAGCTGCGAGATAAAGCATCGGCTTTAACATTCTTAGTGCCAGGGATATAGGTAACATAAAAATGAAACCGAGAAAAAAAAAGTGCCCACCTAGCTTGACGGGCATTCAAGCGCTTGGCAGCATCCAGATAGATCAAATTCTAATGATCTGTGAAAACCTGAATAGGAAATCTAGCGCTTTCCAAAAAATGACGCCAGTGTTCAAACGCGAGTTTAATAGCCAGCAACTCCCGATTTCCAGCATCATAATTCAGTTCGGTTTCCGAATTTTTTTTCGAAAAGAAGGCACAAGGATGTACTCCACCCTTGTTCTCCTGAGACAAAACTGCTCCGACCCCCACCGATGAAGCATCGATCTCGACCAAGAAAGGCTTGGTCTCATCAGGCTGCATAAGGATAGGAGCAGAACTGAACCTCTCTTTGAGATACTTAAATGTTTCAATGGCCTCAGTAGTCCACTGGGCCATATTCGCACCTTTCCTGGTGAGATCAGTTAGAAGTTTAACAATTACAGAAAAATTCTTAATGAATTTCCTGTAATAATTGGCAAAACCTAAAAATCTCTGTATAGATTTCAAACCAATAGGCCTAGGCCATTCTTGCACAGCCTGAACCTTCACAGGGTCCATCTCAAAGCCCTCGCTGGAGACAATGTAGCCCAAAAAACTAATTTTCTGCACAGCGAACTCACATTTCTCCAGCTTAGCAAAGAGTGAATTATCACCCAATAACTGCAAAACTTCAGGTACACTCTGCCAATGGGACTCCAGATCTGGTGAATAAATCAAAATGTCATCCAAATACACAACCACATTCTTACCAATCAGAGGTCTCAGGATGTCATTAATAAGGTTCTGAAAAAATGAAGGTGCATTGGTAAGACCAAAAGGCATCACCAGATTCTCAAAATGACCTACCGGAGTGTTAAAAGTAGTTTTCCATTCATCACCCTCCTTCACACGTAACAAATTGTATGCCCCCCGGAGATCAATTTTGGAGAACCACTTGGCTCCCACTAACTGGTTAAACAAGTCAGGAATTATAGGTAATGGGTAGGAATTGCGTACGGTAATCTTATTAATTTCACGAAAATCCAGACATGGACGTAAACCGCCGTCCTTTTTTTTACCAAAGAAGAATCCAACAGCCACAGGCGACTTAGAAGGTCTAATGTGACCAGCAGCCAGGCTAGTCTGTATGTACTCCTCCAAGGCCTTTCTTTCAGGGATAGTCAGATTAAACAAACAACTTTTGGGTAGAGTAGCTCCAGGAACAAACTCACGTGTTGCTGAAGCTCGGCCACCTCCAGAGACAATCCCTGCAGGCGTTGAGCCAACTCCTGGATGGAAACCATACAGATCCCCAAATTTCTTTCCTTTTAGTTTTTTTTTTTGGCTGGACTTACTGTTATGATCTGCAACAAGAACTAAGGAAAGATAGGGGAAAGCTGTCCCTACAGTAGGACTAAGCTGAATCCCAAAGATGTAGCGGGCTGCCTGTTCCTAGTGAACAGACCCGCCTTCATCCTCGGCTAGTCTGAACGAAGACCTATAGAATTAAGGGAGGGGTCCCTAAAAGAACTAAGGACTGGGACAAAAATGGGACACCGCCTAAACAGAAATTGTTGTAGAACACAAAAGACAAACTGACAAAAAGTACTAGAGGTCCCTGAGGACCGAGCAAACTGACAGAGATAGGCACCGAAGCACCAGGCTAGCAAAACAGTCAAACAACACTGAAGTCCAGCAAAGCCAGAAGGGCGGAGCTGGAATATATAGGCAGATGGTCACGTGACCGCAAAACACAAGATAGAAAAAACTAACAGGAGGGTTCTAACAATCAATGCCTCACAATAATGTTTATGTGCCATATCAAACTGAGCTTCCTCATCAGCCAATTTGAAAAACAGGGGCAAATTTTGGCTCATGGTCTCTCCCTCTTCCCCATCCTGATACTTTCCTCCCTTTTCTAAATCCACTGGTAGTAGTGTAGCTGGACATTAGAACATTTGATAGTTATATGGGGTGGTGTAAGGAGTGAGACTTCATATTTTGTCAACCTTGATGCTGATGTTGAAGTATTTCAGATACAGCATGAGGAACTTGAAGTGTGAGGGGGCTTCCTAACACTATGTCCTCTGTCTTTTTAACAAGTTCTGAAGCAGCTGCCACAGCTCTAACACAAGTAGGAGAACCCATAATGACTAGATCAAGGGTTACAGAGTAATACCCTAGAGGGTGCTGCCTACCACCATGTTCTTGGGTAAGGACACCAGACGCATGTCCAGCCTGTTCGTGGCAGTACAAAGTAAAAAACATGTCATAATTCGGTATAACTAGAGCTGGTGAGGTAGAAAGAGTGAGCTTGAGGGTGTGAAATGCATCAATAGCCTCAGAATTAATGGTGAAAGGCTCAGTTTTGAGGCATTGAAACAATGGGGCCATAATGCTAGAGGCATTTTGTATCCAGAGACGGCAGTACAGGACTAGGCCAAAGAATGCCCGAATGGACTTGGTAGATCTTGGAAGGGGCATTTTTAGTATAGCCTCAATCCTCCCTGGGCTGATATGCTTAATGCCTAGAGACAGGCAATGCCCAAGGAAAGTGACTGTGGACTTGCACAATTGGAGTTTATCTTTTGAAGCTTTGCACCCATTTTCTGCTAAGAATATCAGCAGAGATTGAGGTTCATTGTGGCATATCTGGTCAGTGGTGCAGCAAAGGAGAAGGTCATCCACATATTGTAAGAGTATGGTGGATGAATCAAAGGGGCACCAGTTAACGAGTACAGTCTTTAGGGATGTGGAAAATAAGGAAGGGGAGTTAGCAGCTCCCTGAGGAAGGACTGCCCATGCATACTGGGCACCTCTGTAGGTGAAGGCAAAATAAGAAGTACATCCGTGGACAAGAAGACAGAGAAAAAAGCATTGGCCAGATCAATCACTGTGAAACAGGTGGCTGTGAAGGGAACCTGATTCATGAGAGTATGGGGGTTGGATACAAGTGGAGTATCCACTATAGTTACTGCAAGATCATGTACCATACGATAGGCTACTGGCTGTCCAGGTGGGGTTTTCTTTTTGACTGCGTACAGGGGAGTGCTAAATGGGGAGGTTATAGGAATAACTAGACCTCTTAACAAAAGCTCCGGGACATTCTCATGTATTGCTGCATCCTGAGCAACACTTAAAGGATACTGCTTTATACAGGGGGGTTGGGCACCTGGTTTAAGTTTTACAGTCACCGGAGGGATGGGTAGTTTTCCAACATCAAGTTTGCTACATGCCCACAATTCACTGGGTATATCCTCAAGCCAAACAGGATGGGAATGAGGTTTAGAGTCTGCATTGTCTAGAACTGTGGGAATTGTTAGGGACAGAAGACTACACAATGTGTCCTCATCCAGGGGGGTGGTCATCTTGGGGCCATTTGGAGTGAATTCTATGCAGGCCCCAATTTTCTGCAACACATCTGTTCCCAACAAATTTGTAATTTAGTAAGTCGTCCCTCTACCCCTTCACAAGCCACATAGTCGGGGGACAAAATGTCCTCTGGAACATGTTCTTGCATTAATACTCTACGGGCTGCTCCAGTGTCTACCATGAATGAAATAGTTTGTCCTTCCCCCAGGGACATGGAGACAGTGAGTGTGGGTCCCTGAGGGGTGACAACGAGGCAGAGGGAGACATCTGGATTGTCAGTTTCCTATGGAGGGGGCTGGGCAGTGGCTGTTGATTTTGTTGGACATTTGATGGATAGATGTCCTTTTTGTGAGCAAGACCAACATTCTACATTGCTGTAATCACTATTTCCTCCTTGGTGGTTACTTCCCCCCCCCCCCCATCTTCCCTTCCTGGGCTGCACAGGAACCAAGTTAACCCTTTTATTTGACATGCTTTCTAGTTAAGCACCTTGGGCTATTTCCTTTAAATCAACCCATTGCATATTGCGCCACTCCAGGCGACGAGTGTGTATTACAGTCTGAACTGTAGGTTTAAGACCATTCATGAAACACTGCAACAATAATCTGCGATCCTTATCATCATTATGCTCATATCCAAAATCCAACCATGTTTGTTCTAATACAGAGGCATATTCTGAGACTGACTGAGCCTTATCCTGTACTACAGTTTGTAACAGGTCTTGTTTTTTATCCTGCTCTGCCCGTGCCCAGTTTTGCATCCTTTGTATAAACACCCGACCCGACTCTGATGGTTCCTGGCCTGGCAGCATCTGATTAATTTCCATAAGTAAGGGGTCACTGCCTTTGTGCAGAATGACAGAAACTAGATCATCCCATGTGGCCCGATATGCCTCCTGAACACCCTGGAGGCGCATTCTAAACGTTAAGTTTTTTTTTCGGGGATCTGGAAGCTGTGTAGCGAGGGCAATAAGTTCACTGGGGGACCAAGGCGGATATGTTTCTATTGGCCATACTTGGGGGGGATCGTGTACCTGAACATTATCAACCATCCTAGGAGGTTGAAACTGTACATGACTAGTGGTCCTCATAGGGAACAGAGGCACCCTGGGTGTTGTCCCTGAGTGTGAAGACACACAGGGTCTGCAACAATTAACCCCAGGGGGATCCTGATGACCACAATGTCTGCAAGCCCATGTCATTGACCCAGCATAAGGCGGGGGTGCTGAAGGGGGTGCAGAATTTACATAAGGTACAGAGACTACAGGGGTTTGAGAGTTTTTCAAACTATCATAGATTACATAGACAGTTACATGCCTGGTTTCCTCTGATTTATGTTCACTCATTGAGAGACGTTTTGCTACTTCTAACTACATCCTAGCCTGCTCTAGTTTGTTTTTATCTTTCAACCATCCTTCCCAATTGCAGATATATTTCTCCAATTCCTTCTCCTCCAAATTTCCCCACTTTCCCATACCAAATTTCCTCAATATTATTTCACATCCCTCTACTGCTTCTTTTCCTTTCAGTCTCTCCACTATCTCACATGCTGGAACTGGGGCCACGCCCTTTAGGTTAGTCAATTTCTTAGTGTTGCCAGTCCCCATGACTGCAACCACTGTTCCAGAGTTACCGCAGAACTCTCTTCAGCACACCTAGAGCCTCTCAGACTCTAAATTTGATCCCGTCCCAGTCTCCTCTGATCCTCGAAAGACGGATCTGATCCTGTCCCAGTATCCTCTGAGCTTCGGAAGATAGATCTTTAAGGAAGTACTAACACAGATTTTCCAGCCCTGTGAGCAAGGGAGATTCTTACACACTACCAAACAAATAACAATACCAAGCCTACTGCTCCACCTACTATAGCAATTATTTCTGCATGATCATATAACATTTCCTAGTTCAAAGGTTTTACTTCTACACCTTGTAAAGGCACTGCGTGACAATTATATCTGCAATAAGTGTTACTTTTTATACTATATGTTTCCCAGTCTGGGTATACAGGTTAAGCAAGAACTTCAGCTACTATGATTTTCCCTCTCTTGAGCTTACACAAAACAGAACACAGACTGAGGACAACGATTCTGATTCATCAAAAAACAACTTAACAGTACGTCACTCATTCAATGCACACTGCACAGTCGCTGTATTCCGGCTAAAAACTGCATTCAGTTACCCCTTTCTTGAGGGTGCCCTTATCAATTTACAGGTGAATTCAATACCCTCAGAGTACTACCTTACCGTGAAGGATTCCTCTGTTATAGGCAATCACACTTCCCTGATCCTCTTACGGACCAATTTTCCTCTCCACCACATGTGAAGGAACACACCTAACGGGATCCTTTATCAAGCAGAGACCGTCATCCCTTATTGGTCAATCAAACATCATTCAGTCCCATATTCAAGGATCCTCATAGTTTACAATATCATACCAGACATTTATGACATAGACAAAACAAGCAACATAAAACAATCCTCCGACTCCTGAAATATACAGATGAACTGTGGAGGTGCCTAATCCCGACACGCTGGGCAAGGTTGGTTGCTCGTCACTTCATTCAATTATCATTCAACCGTCATTCAATCGTCAATCATACATCTAAAAACCACATTGAAACATATAAGACAACAAATTCAATCACTGGCAAGGGTTCAAAAATGATTGTCTTGTTAGGACCACCAATTACCCATCCTGGAGCCCTCTAGGTAGTACTGAATTAGTAGTAATACAAGGGATTACTTACCATGGATTTTATTCAGTAATTCCCAGAGAGATCCTTGTTGACGGGTCCAGAGGAGGTCTGGTTATGACAATCCCTGGTTTCAGGCACCATGTACTGTTACTGAGACTCTCTTTGTTTTAAGGAGAACTTTGGAATAGGCAGCAAAGGGTCTTCACATTGCCAGTGATTCAAATTAATTAGATTCAAATTAAGATACTTCATCGATGAAGGAAGAAAGACAGAATACACTTCTGGTGTGGCAACAAAGACTCACTATATTTATTAGCTAGACAGAACAGAACTTCATTGTTACATACAACTGAACAGAAAACTGAAATAGACTTATCAGTAACAAACACATTTCCCTTGGCCCAGTGTAAACCTTCTTGTCAAGGACTTCACAGGAAACAAGTATCTTAGACAGACATTCCACAATGTAAAATCAGAAAACATTCAAGCAGACTTCAGACATAGCAAAAATATAAATCGTATTTTCTAAATTAATAATGATATCTAGATATTAAAAAATTAAGCATAACAGGTGCATGAGAAACATCCACTGGACTCAGGATGGGGCTCCTATGCAAGGATGGTCACAATGGGCAAAAATTGATATAAAAAAATGTTCTATGACTCTTAATTTCATTTATGTCTCAAAATCTTTTTTATTAGAAATCAAAATTTTTGGTGAACAGCATCTAAGGTAAATTCCCTTGGTAAAATCCTGTTTGGGATTGGGTCCCTGCATAAAGGGTAAATAATGTTGCAACTTAGTAAATAAAAATGTTTGGCTTTCCATTAATGCACTTTTTACAATGAAATTCTCAGTTTTTGTAAAAACATATAAAGATTTTTTAGGTTTGGTGAAGTTGCCCAGTAGAACAACAGGCATTATTGGGCCTCTGCGCAGCGTGGGGCACAAAGGTAAAAATTGTTGTAACTTCGCAAATAATAATTTTTGGTATTCTGTTAATGCAATTTTCTTTAACAAAATTCTCCATTTTTATATAAATAATGATTTTTTTGGGGAATAGTTAAGTTCTATTTCACTGACTTAAGTCAGCAAAAAAACAGCCAATAGTCTTGTATATTTTCAACATACAAAATTTTCCCACTTTCTAGTGGCTAGGGCAAAGTGCAATATTTAAGTAAAAGAGATATGCACTTTATATCACTAGGGGGTGCTTTCATGTTTATTGGCTGACCTCTTTTGGATCTAATTTTAAGTGGGTCTTCTATCTTTAGTATTTATTCCCTCCTATGAATCTATGGAAGGCTGGGAATAATTTAGACACTGGGTTGTCTTTTTAATCTACTAGTATCCATTATAGTCACTGCATGACATGAGTGTTAAGTCCTCCTACAGTGACTAGAAGGGTTAAGTTCCCTAGTAGAAACTTGCATAGATTTGGCCTCGGCACGGGAATGGAAACATAAAAGGCTCTAATAGTGTTACTTTACTTATACTCCCTGTTTTCATTATGAAACAAATATCACGAACCTTTAAAGATATATGGATCCTACTCAATGCTGTCAGATACATCTTCAAAGATGGAAAACTAACATTATTTATCTTGAGAAGAAATCTCTTTAAGGATAGAGATGAATGGATCTTTTGACATTCAAATTCAATGGCTTCAACGAATTTTCCCCCAAAATTTGATTTTCAGTGAATACATTTGCGTGAATCTCAATAATTTACAGCTTGTAATTGCTTGGAAAATACATATGGGTGAGAGAGAGAGGACTTACGCACTATTGGTGAGAGAGAGAAAAGAAGACATACAAAAAGACGATAATAACATGAGGGATATAACCAAGGTCAACTTACCAATAAAAGATAACCTTTATTTATCCTTTAAATATTAAAAGTAAAAAATTCCATTGAGTTCCCAAATTATTCAAATATATAATGGTCCAAATGGTTTGAATATCCACTTTTGTGACAAGTGAACTACATGACTAGATAGGTCAGGGGGCAGGGTAATGAAGGGACCGCATACCACTAGACAATGCCCTCTCAAAAGCTCTACCTGCCAACGGAGGATGACACCCTATATATACCACGCAAGATTGGCATCCCTGCTCACTGTTGTCTTACCCTAGGAAACCCTAGTCAGCACTGTGTTAAAAAATGAACCTAAATCCGGATGAATTCTCAAGACAAGCAGAAGACAAAATATCCATAGATATACTGTAGATAAAGTGATTATCCAAAGTAGATGCTATGTGTTCTGATGTAGATAGGAAACATAGATCACATATAGGTACTGTGACATAAGTGTTTATGCAGCAGCATAAGAGAGATAACATTGTACATGAGAGATAGAGGACACCGATGATCATAAGAGCATAAATTCTATAAGAGAGAGAGACTCACCCAATTACTCTTGAAATGGAAAACCATTTTGCCCTAGAAACTGTGCTCTGCTGGGAATTCAACACAAACTCGAGTCTCTGTGGATCCATCCTCTCATCTCTTTTCAAGGGTTTCAGGTTCAACATAACTTAATTTACATTATAATGGCTATATTTTCTGATAATGCAGTAACTTTGCTGGTTCTTCAGCTATAACATCACAATTCTCCAATACAGTTTCTTCATTCGGCAATGATCACTTAAGGAACAAAACCATGATTCACATGGTCTTGACGCTCTAACACCCACGAAAAGTACCATTCAAAGTTGATAGGACATGCAGACACAGTGCTGTTGTCAAAAAATATGGATGGCTGTGATCAAGTTCAGCACACCGCGTGTTTCGTGTATAAAATGCATGGTCACCACCAATTCACCATGGTGATTTTGCTAGTTTTCTGGCGTGAAATGCCTTTTAAAAGGTATTACAATGCAAATGTTGCAAATGTTTGCATAACTAGAAGGTGCACAAAAATTTTGCTATTTTTGACGTTTTTATACTTGTCATGGTCATGTCTGCCAAACTGAATGATGCTTGGACAGGATGGGGCATGATGAGGCCCACCCACCAAATTCATCAAAATGTATGCCATTTTAGTGGCGTAAATTACACCAGAAATGTACTTCAGTCTGTGTCTGAAGTATTATTTCTAGTGGAGGTGTGTGGTAGTTGTAAGGCACAACAAATTCATTATGAGGTGTGTGACTCTTGATGAATTAGTTGTATCTTGATCTAGTATTGCTTTTATTAAGATTGGTGCACAACATTGCAGTTTTAATTAATTGGGTCCTAAGAGGTTTATTTTTGGACAGTTATTTAAAAAGTATGAAAAGTCGGTCTGTGTGGTACTCAATGGGCTGTTGGTTATCAATGGTTGCCATCTGTTTTCTCATAAATACATATGTGCAATTCACTTTTACATTATTAAGGCTGTGTTTGCAATAAATAACTCAACAATGGTTCAATACAGTCCTTAAAGACCTCGGAGTGTTACACAGGTCATTTTTCAGCAATAAATGGCTTTTCAATATTTACTCCTGCAGCTATACCATTTGCTACTAATCAAAGTTTTTGGTGAAATTTGTTGAATCTGATGAATTTGAATCATCTCTAATGTTTTAGTAACTAAGAAAATCAGTAATACATTGTATTATATATAGCCCTGAAAATAAGATATGGTAAATAGTAGGATATTAGGCTTTTAACATAAACATAAAAACATATGAAGGTAGAGTTGGAAGGGACTTCCAGGGTTATCTGGTCCAACCCCCCTGCTCAATGCAGGATTCACTAAACCATCTCAGACAGATGTCTGTCCAGCCTCTTTTTGAAGACTTCCATTGAAGGAGAACTCACCACATCTGGTGGCAGCCTGATCCACTCATTGATCACCCTCACTGTCAAAAAGTTTTTTCTAATATCTAATCTGTATCTCTTTCAGTTTCATCCCATTGCTTCTAGTCTTTCTTTGTGCAAATGAGAATAAAGCTGTTCCCTCTACAGTGTGACAGCCCTTGAGAAATTTGTAGACAGCTATTAAGTCCCATTTCAGTCTACTCTTTTGCAAGCTGAATATTCCCAAATCCTCTAATCGTTCCTCATAGGACATTGTTTGCAGACCGATCACTATTCTGGTCACTCTTCTCTGAACTTGCTCCAGTTTTTCGATGTCTTTTTTAAAATGTGGTGCCCAGAACTGGACGCAGCATTCCAGATGAGGTCTGACCAAGGAGGAGTAAAGGGGGGATCATTACTTCACATGATCTAGAGTGTATGCTTTTGTTAATACATCCCAGAATTGTGTTTGCCTTTTTTTGCTGCTGCATCACTCTGTTGACTCATGTTCAGTCTGTGATCTATTAGTATACCAAAGTCTTTTTCATATGTGCTGTCGCTTAGCCCTATTAGTTCCATGTAGAATTTGGCTTTAGAATAGCTTTTATTAACTGATGGAAAAGTCTAGCAGTGTTTATACAATCGATTTTCAAAATATGTAAATTAACTCAATTATTGTTAGTAGATTATAAAAAATATTCTTTAAAGTTTCCTTGACAAACATTATATATTGTATGTTATACAACATTCTCATCTTTTCTGAATACAGCGCTGGATGTTTCTTAATAAAGACATGTTATCACAGTGTGACGCTTATGATGTTCCTTAGCAATCATTCCTACAATATTCCCAATATCTGAGTTGTTTTAACAAATGCATTTAGAGAGAAAACAGATTTTATTTTTATATGCCAAGACGTAGGAAAAGGTAGTATTGAGCTCAAGGGTCCAATAATGATAAAACAGCACAGACTATTCCAAAACAGCATCTTATGTTTCTTTTTCTATTGTTAAAAAAAACATGTTAAATACTAAATACCAGCACTCCTTATTTCAGGTTCAACAGACATTTCAATGGACTATGACATATTCTGAACAATAAAATCCTAATAATCATATATTCATAAATCCAGGGTGATGCTGTTACCACTGTCTAGGATTCATATGACAAATGACAAAAAGTTTAATTGAAACCAATTAATTCATGTATGTAATAAATTGCTTATGGTTGTTTGCTTAGAGGGGTTTTTGCACAAAGTTAATTTTATTCAACATTTTAATCAATAGATCTTTGAGTAATAATAATTTCCACAATTGGATGAGTTTAAATAAAATGTTCCTGTGCTGAGATAATCTTATAAATGTGCCCCTGCTGTGTACTGTGTAATGGCTGTGTCTTACCGTGCAGGAACATGGTCTGATCATATCACATCTCCTGGGCAGGGGAGGAAGCAAAAGAGAGTATACAGATATTACAACAGGAGAGGAAGCAAAAGAGTATACAGACATTACAGCAAGGAATCTCAGCTGATTCTTTCTTTGAGGTAAAACATTGCTTAAAAACAGGCAGGGAAATGTTTTACCTCACAAAAATATACAGTTGTGATCCCATGTTGTTATAACTGTATACCCTCTTTTTGTTTCCCCCACTGCCCAGGAGATGTGGTATGATCAGACCGTGTTCCAGCACAGTCACACACAGCCATTACACAGTACATTTCAGGGCCAAATTTATTTTTTTACATGCTACATTTATAATGCTCTGATGTCTGGAGAGATGCCATACCATAAAAAAGAATATTCAATTCACATTATATAGCTTTGATGAAAATTGAATTTTCCTTATAAATTGGAGAGATTTGCCAAAATGTATTCTCTGCAGATTTATCTCTGATACACTGTTCATGTGTTATAATAAGAACTACAGATGGCATAGAGTGATTTTCCGACTACAGGAGGATAATAGGATCAAAAATTTCATTAATATTTGTTTTAACCACTTCACACCAGAGCCTGTTTTTGCCTTCGTGTCCGGGCCAATTTTTTCAATGCTGACCACTGTCACTTTATGAAGTAATTACTCTGGAACGCTTCAGGATCCCCCTGATTCTGAGATAATTTTTTTCATGACATATTGTACTTCATGATAGTGGTAAAATTTATTCGATATCACTTGCGTTTATTTGTGAAAAAATCAGAAATTTGGCAAAAATTTAGAAAATTTTGCAATTTTCAAACTTTGAATTTTCATGCCCTTAAATCAGAGAGATATGTCACACAAAATAGTTAATAAACAACATTTCCCACATGTCTACTTTACATCAGCACAATTTTGGAACCAAAATTTTTTTTTTTTAGGGAGCTATAAGGGTTAAAAGTTGACCAGCGATTTCTCATTTTTCCAACAAAATTTAAAAAAACATTTTTTTTGGGACCACATCATATTTGAAGTCACTTTGAGGGGTCTTTATGACAGAAAATACCCAAAAGTGACACAATTCTAAAAACTGCACCCCTCAAGGTGCTCAAAACCACATTCAAGAACTTTATTAACCCTTCAGGTGCTTCACAGGAATTTTAGGAATATGGAAGAAAAAAATTAACATTTAACTTTTTTCACAAAAATGTTACTTTAGACCCAATTTTTTTTATTTTCACAGGGGTCACAGGAAAAAATGGATGCCACAATTTTTTGTGCAATTTCTCTTGAGCGTGCTGATACCCCATATGTGAGGGAAAACCACTGTTTGGGCGCACTGCAGGGTTCGGAAGGGAAGGAGTGCCATTAGCCTTTTTGAATGTAAAATTTGTCTGAATAATTAACAGACGCCATGTTGCGTTTGGAGAGCTCCTGATGTTCCTAAACAGTGGAAACCCCCCATAAGTGACACCATTTTGGAAACTAGACCCCTTAGGGAACTTATTTAGATGTGTGGTGAGCACCTTGAACCCCAAGGTGCTTCACAGAAGTTTATAATATTGAGCTGTAAAAATAAAATTTTCACATTTTTCCCACAAAAACGTTTTTCATCCCTTAATTTTGCATTATCATAAGGGTAATAGGAAAAATTGCACCATGAAATTTGTTGTGCAATTTCTCCTGAACACGCTGATACCCCATATGTGGAGGCAAACGGCTGTTTGGGCGCACGACAGGGTTTGGAAGGGAAGGAGCGCCATTTGACTTTTTGAATGTAAAATTTGTTTGAATAATTAGCGGATGCCATGTTGCATTTGGGGAGCCCCTGATGTGCCTAAACAGTGGAAACCCCCCACAAGTGACACCATTTTGGAAACTAGACCCCTTAGGGAACTTACCTAGATGTGTGGTGAGCACCTTGCACCCCAAGCCGCTTCACAGAAGTTTATAATATTGAGCCATAAAAATAAAATTTTCACATTTTTCCCACAAAAAATGTTTTTCATTCCCTAATTTTGCATTATCATAAGGGTAACAGGATAAATTGTACCAAGAAATTTGATGTGCAATTTCTCCTGAGTACGCTGATACCCCATATGTGAGGGAAAACCACTGTTTGGGCGCACTGCAGGGTTCGGAAGGGAAGGAGCGCCATTAGACTTTTTGAATGTAAAATTTGTCTGAATAATTAACAGACGCCATGTTGCGTTTGGAGAGCTCCTGATGTTCCTAAACAGTGGAAACCCCCCATAAGTGACACCATTTTGGAAACTAGACCCCTTAGGGAACTTATCTAGATGTGTGGTGAGCACCTTGAACCCCAAGGTGCTTCACAGAAGTTTATAATATTGAGCTGTAAAAATAACATTTTCACATTTTTCCCACAAAAACGTTTTTCATCCCTTAATTTTGCATTTTCATAAGGGTAATAGGATAAATTGCACCATGAAATTTGTTGCGCAATTTCTCCTGAACACGCTGATACCCCATATGTGGAGGCAAGCCACAGTTTGGGCGCACGGCAGGGTTTGGAAGGGAAGGAGCGCCATTTGACTTTTTGAATGTAAAATTTGTTTGAATAATTAGCGGATGCCATGTTGCATTTGGGGAGCCCCTGATGTGCCTAAACAGTGGAAACCCCCCACAAGTGACACCATTTTGGAAACTAGACCCCTTAGGGAACTTATCTAGATGTGTGGTGAGCACCTTGCACCCCCAGCCGCTTCACAGAAGTTTATAATATTGAGCCGTAAAAATAAAATTTTCACATTTTTCCCACAAAAAATGTTTTTCATTCGCTAATTTTGCATTATAATAAGGGTAACAGGATAAATTACACCATGAAATTTGTTGTTCAATTTCTCCTGAGTACGCCGATACCCCATATGTGGGGGAAAACCACTGCTTTGGTGTACGGCAGGGTTCGGAAGAGAAAGGAGCGCTATGTTGGCTGGGATAGTGTCACACTGTCACAGAATACTGGAGGTAGGGGGCCTAAGCTGACCCTAAGCTGGGACCCTGACTAACCCCTCAACCTGGAGGTACTGTTAAAGGTACAGAGGTCCAGGCCGCCAGCGTAACCCCTACCTCCTGAGGATCCCTGCACCTAAGTAATCTAGTCCTGAGAAGGACCCCGATCACAACAATAGGGAACCAGAAATAATATGCCCACACACAGTATTTAGACGAACGAGACAGTACAAGGGAAAAACCAAAACCACCTTGCATACAACTTCTACACAACTACAACAGAGGGAACACCAACGGGAAAGGAGATAAATGATAAAGCGAGGAAAGGGAAAAAACACTTCCAAATACACTTATCTCAGCAACTCCAAACACCACGATCCGCTCTGTAAGTCTGAATGAAAAGCTTTCACCGACACTTCCCAAACAGACCTGCAGGAATATAAAGGAGTCTCACTAAAGAAGCATTGATTGCAGCTGGGCGAGGCTGGACCTCAGCTAGCCCAGAGAGAGAGAGAATTAACTCCTACACTGCCGAGAAAACACAAAGCACCAACAAGTCAGCTGCGAGAAGTCAGGCTGTGTACTCGTGACGATCTTCGTGGCAACACACCCGTGACAGTACCCCCCCTTCTACGAGGGGCCTCCGGACCCTCAGGGCCAGGTTTATCCGGGTGAGTCGAGTGGAAGGCCCGAACTAATCGGTCTGCGTTAATATCCGATGCAGGAACCCACATCCTCTCCTCAGGACCATACCCCTTCCAATGAACCAGGTACTGAAGGGACCGGCGATTAAAGCGTGAATCAATGACCCTCGATACCTGGAACTCCAAGTTACCATTGACAACCACAGGAGGGGGAGGTAAAGGTGACGGTACCACCGGCGCCACATACCTCTTAAGCAATGATCTGTGAAACACGTTGTGAATTTTAAACGTAGGGGGGAGGTCAAGACGGAATGCCACCGGATTAATAACAGAACTGATTCTGTACGGCCCGATGAACCTGGGACCCAGTTTCCAGGAGGGAACCTTAAGTTTAATATTCCTGGTAGACAACCATACCTGATCGTTCACACTTAGGTCCGGACCAGACACTCTCCTCCTATCAGCCATACGTTTGTATCGGTTCCCCATAGTATTCAGATTCTTCAGCACCCCTCTCCATACTGAAGCGAGAGATGAGGAAAATCGTTCCTCCTCCGGAACCCCCGAAGAGCCCCCCCTACTGAAAGTACAAAACTGGGGGTGAAAACCATATGCCCCAAAAAACGGGGACTTACCAGTGGACTCGCTCCGCCTATTATTGAGAGCAAACTCTGCCAGAGGTAGGAAAGAAGCCCAGTCCTCCTGGTTCTCTGACACAAAACACCGAAGATATGTCTCCAAGCTCTGGTTCATACGTTCCGTCTGACCATTGGTCTGAGGATGAAAAGCCGACGAGAATGACAAATGCATCCCCCGCCGAGCACAAAACGCCTTCCAGAACTTGGACACAAACTGAGACCCCCGATCAGACACCACCTCGGAGGGTACCCCGTGAAGCCTCACAATCTCCCCAATGAACACCTGCGCAAGAGTTTTAGCATTAGGGAGAGCCGGAAGAGCGATAAAATGTGCCATCTTGCTGAACCTGTCCACTACAACGAGTATGACCGTTTTACCCGAAGACGGAGGGAGGTCCGTAATAAAGTCCATAGACAGATGAGTCCAAGGACGCTCCGGGATCTTCAAAGGTAAGAGGGCCCCAGACGGACGGGTATGTGAGGTCTTAGAGCGCGCACAAACCCCACAGGACGCGACAAAAGTTACCACCTCTTTATGTAAGTTAGGCCACCAAAACCGACGCGAGAGGAGATCCACAGTTGCTTTACTCCCCGGGTGTCCTGCAAAAACTGAGTTATGGTGTGCCTCGATCACCTTTTGTCGCAACTGATCTGGAACGAACAGTCTCCCCGAAGGTCCAACAGGGGCGTCCCCCTGAGCCTCCAATATCTCCTCCTCCAGCTCAGAGCATACTGCCGAAACCACCACCCCCTCCTGAAGAATAGGAATCGGGTCGTCCGTATTCCCGGCCCCAGGGAAACTGCGAGATAAGGCATCCGCCTTTACATTTTTAGACCCAGGACGATATGTAACGACGAAATTAAACCTGGTAAAAAACAATGACCACCTAGCTTGTCTGGGATTCAGACGTTTAGCGGACTCCAGATATAGCAGGTTCTTGTGATCGGTGATGACGGTGACCGGATGAACTGCCCCCTCCAAAAAATGGCGCCACTCCTCAAAAGCTAACTTAATGGCCAAGAGTTCCCTATTGCCGACATCGTAATTCCTCTCAGCGGACGACAACTTTTTAGAGAAAAAGGCGCACGGATGCCACTTACCAGGGGACGAACCCTGTGACAATACTGCTCCCACCCCTACCTCGGAAGCGTCTACCTCTACAAAGAATGGCTGAGACGCATCAGGTTGAATGAGTATGGGTGCCGAGGCAAAACATTTTTTCAAGGAGGAGAATGCTTGACAAGCCTTGTCAGACCACCTAGAAAAATCCGTCCCCTTTTTAGTCATGTCTGTGAGAGGCTTAACCATGGACGAGAAATTACGAATGAACTTCCGGTAATAGTTAGCAAACCCCAGGAAACGTTGTAGTGCCTTAAGATTCTCCGGCCGATCCCACTCAAGAACTGCCCGCACTTTCCCAGGGTCCATACGAAAACCGGACGCTGAAACCAGGAAGCCTAAAAACTGGAGTTCCTGTACGGCGAACACACACTTTTCCCACTTGGCATACAGTTTATTATCCCGCAAGATCTGTAACACCTGTCTAACGTGCTCCTGATGAGACACCAGATCCGGCGAGTAAATTAAGATATCATCCAGATATATGACAACAAACTGTCCCACCAGGTGGCGAAAAATATCATTAACAAAGTGTTGAAACACCGCCGGGGCATTAGTCAGACCGAATGGCATGACAAGGTTCTCATAATGCCCCTCCGGAGTGTTAAAAGCCGTCTTCCACTCATCCCCCTCCTTCATCCTAATCAGATTGTACGCCCCCCTGAGATCCAACTTAGAGAACCATTTGGCGCCCACGATCTGATTAAAGAGATCGGGAATAAGTGGGAGCGGATACGGATCTCGGACCGTAATCCGATTAAGTTCACGGAAATCCAGGCAAGGGCGTAGGCCTCCATCTTTCTTCTTAACAAAGAAGAACCCCGCGGCCACCGGTGAAGATGAAGGTCTAATATGCCCCTTAGCCAGACTTTCAGAAATATAATCCTTCATGGCCTGCCTCTCAGGACCAGAAAGGTTATACAACCTAGCTTTAGGTAACTTGGCCTCAGGGAGCAGTTTTACAGAACAGTCATACTCGCGATGAGGAGGTAGTTCCTGACACCCATTCTCCGAGAATACATCCTCAAAGTCCGCCAGAAATGGAGGTAAGACCCAAGGAGTAACCGCACCGATGACCGTGTTCATGCAGTTTTTATTACAGAATTTACTCCATTGGCTTATCTCTCTGGTTTGCCAATTAATAACCGGGTTATGCTTAGCTAACCAAGGAAGGCCCAACACTATAGGAGTGGGAAGACCCTCCAACACGTAGCAAGACAACAGTTCTTTATGTATTGCCCCCACTTGAAGTTTTACACCATGCACAGCTTGCAAAAAACTTCCCTGACCGAGAGGCCTGGCATCGATCGAGAATATGGGGATGGGTTTAGCCAACTCACTCAATCGCATACCTTGAACCCGGGCAAACCGAGCATCAACCAGATTAGCCCCGGCCCCACTATCCAGAAGAACAGATATCCTCTCAGTTCTCGTACCCACCACCACCTCCGCCGGTACGAGAAACTGAGACGAACCTAGGGACGAAATACCTACTCCCAGATTGCCGTCCACCACACAACCTGGGATCAACAGTTTTTTCGACGACTCTTTACTCTGCAAGGGACGGGATGGACACCCCCCAATAAAATGTCCCTTTTTCCCGCAGAGGAAACACCTTCCTGTCTTATGGCACACCACCGGTCCCCTTCCCCGAAATGATGTCCCTCCTAATTGCATAGGCTCCTCCGGACTGACCAGGGGAACCACCATATGAGGGGACCTTGTAGGAGGTGGAGACATTACAGGGGGTAGAGTTATCCCACACCTCTCCCGAAGCCGTCTGTCAACACGAATAGCAAGGGCCATAGCGGCTTCCAGTGACGCGGGAGAGTCATACTGTGCCAACACATCCTGTAATTTGTCGGATAAACCATGACAAAACTGGCTCCTAAGAGCCGGGTCATTCCACTGGGTGTCCGTGGCCCACCTACGGAACTCCGAACAGAATTCCTCCGCCGGACGATCTCCCTGCTGAATCCTACGTAACTTAGACTCAGCAAGGGAGATCCGATCTGGGTCATCATATACGAGTCCCAGAGCAGCGAAAAACCTATCCACTGACTGGAGAACCGGGGAGCTTGGGGGAAGAGAGAACGCCCAAGATTGAGGGTCCCCTTGTAGGAGCGAGATGACAATTCCCACCCTTTGTTCTTCACTGCCCGATGACCGAGGCCGCAGCCGAAAGTACAATTTGCATGCCTCCCGGAAAACAAAAAACTTGTCCCGCCCCCCAGTGAACTTGTCAGGGAGAGCTACTTTAGGTTCTGGTCCGGCTTGCTCCAGAGGATGCAAAACCTTGGACTTAACGTCCGCCAGCCCCATGGACAAACTCTGCAACTGCCGAGCTAGACCGGCTACTGGATCCATGGTAGCTGGAGAAAACTAAGTGGGTCGGTGAAAATGTCACACTGTCACAGAATACTGGAGGTAGGGGGCCTAAGCTGACCCTAAGCTGGGACCCTGACTAACCCCTCAACCTGGAGGTACTGTTAAAGGTACAGAGGTCCAGGCCGCCAGCGTAACCCCTACCTCCTGAGGATCCCTGCACCTAAGTAATCTAGTCCTGAGAAGGACCCCGATCACAACAATAGGGAACCAGAAATAATATGCCCACACACAGTATTTAGACGAACGAGACAGTACAAGGGAAAAACCAAAACCACCTTGCATACAACTTCTACACAACTACAACAGAGGGAACACCAACGGGAAAGGAGATAAATGATAAAGCGAGGAAAGGGAAAAAACACTTCCAAATACACTTATCTCAGCAACTCCAAACACCACGATCCGCTCTGTAAGTCTGAATGAAAAGCTTTCACCGACACTTCCCAAACAGACCTGCAGGAATATAAAGGAGTCTCACTAAAGAAGCATTGATTGCAGCTGGGCGAGGCTGGACCTCAGCTAGCCCAGAGAGAGAGAGAATTAACTCCTACACTGCCGAGAAAACACAAAGCACCAACAAGTCAGCTGCGAGAAGTCAGGCTGTGTACTCGTGACGATCTTCGTGGCAACACACCCGTGACAGATAGGTTGCAGACACCATGTCACATTTGAAGAGTCGCTGACATGCCGAAACAGCAGAAATCCGCACAAGTGACCCGATTTTGTAAACTACACCTTTCAAGGAATTCATCTAGGGAAGTAGTGAGTATTTTTAAATTTTTAAATTTATACCATAGGGCAGTGAAAAAAGCATAATTATATTTTTACCACAAAAAATGTTTTACCCTCAGATTTTACATTTTCACACAGGGCAATGGGTAAAAATGGTGCCGAAATGTGTCACACAATTACTTTTAAAAGTGTCAATACCCCATATGCGGCTGTATCGTACCGCTCAGCCATACGGCGAGATCTGGGGGGGACGGAGTGCTATTTGACAATTGGAGAACAAATTATTGTAGAATAGGCATTTGGATTTGGGAGCACAACATTTTCTGAATTTCTTTTGGGGGGCAAGGGCCATTTCGCTTTTCCAGAGCCTTTCTGCTACCAGTAACTTGGAAGTCCCTTAAATTTTTAACAGATGACGGACCTGAGTGGGGACTAGCTTTTTTTGAGGACTGAGTTGAAGCTTTTATTGGGAACATTTTACATAACATTTATCCGGCGCTCTAGGCTGAGCACTTACATCGGGGTTTCCATCTAAATTTCCAAGTGATGTAATTCAGATGAAACCCCTGCGGGATCCATTCACTGTAATGAGGCAGCAGAGTTACTCTGGACTCCGTCTGGTCTCTGTTTAGCGGTGTCCTTTTTTTCAGAAGTGCACAAAACTGTGGCCAACCGCAGTTTTATGCACGCCTAAAAGAAATGACAACGGTGGGATCCCAGGCCAGACGGCATCCACAGTGCCTATATCTGCTTCATTACAGGTAATCTTCCGTCATGGGTTCCGGCTGCATCACATATTTCAGAGATTTACACGGAAACTCTGGGGTAAGTGCTCAGCGCAGAGCGCAGGATAAATGTAAGGCTCTGCGCCTTACTGCGATCTTTGGGAGACATAATAAACTAATCAGTAGCAGGTGAAGAATTGGTTTTATTTATTTTTTACGCCGTTCCTAGTGTGATATAACTGATTAGATTACTTTATTCTTCGCGTCGGTGCGATTACAGAAATACCAGATTTAGATCGGGTTTTTATGACTGACAGCTGTCACACACTAAAAGACGCTTTTTTTTGCAAAATATAGTTTTTGCATCGCCATATTTTGAGAGCTATAATTTTTCCAGATTTTGGCCGACAGAGTCATGTGATGGCTTGTTTTTTGCGGGACGAGTTGACATTTTTATTAGTACTATTTTTGGGTATGTGACATTTTTTGATCGCTTTCTATTCTGTTTTTTGGGAGGTAAAATTAACAAAAACCAACAATTCAGGAATAGTTTTTTGAGGTTTTTTTTTATGCCATTCTGCGTGTGGTAAAAGTGATCAGGCAGTGTTATTCTTCGGGTCAGTACGTTTACAGCGATATTACACTTACTGTATATTTTTTTATGTTTTGGCGCTTTTACACAATAAAACCATTTTATAGAAAAAATATTTTTTTTGCATTGCTTTATTCTGAGAGGTATAACTTTTTTATTTTTTGGCTGATGGAGCTGTATGGTGGCTTGTTTTTTGCGGAACAAGATGATGTTTTCAGCGGTACCATTTTTATTTCCATTTTGCTTTTGATCGCATTTTTTTCCACTTTTTGTTTGGCGATATGAGGAAAAAGCATAGTTTTTTGCTCCGTTTTTTATTTATTTTTATTACAGTGTGCACAGAAGGAGTTAATTAGTGTGACAGTTTTATAGCTCGGGTTGTTTCGGACGCGGTGATACCAAATATGTGTACTTTTTTTATTTTTGCATAAATATACGGATTTATCGGTTTAATATTTTATTTATTTATTTTTATTTATTTTGTAATTTTTTTTAACAGTTTAAAAACATTTTTTTTTACTTTTTTTTTACATTTTTAATTAGTCCCTGTATGGGACATTAATTTTTATTTTTCTGATCACTGATCTCATGTAATGTAATAGACATGTATTACATTACATGAGATCTTCCCTGACTGATTCACAGTCAGTCTCCTGCCTGGCTTCAGCTGCAGGCTGAGCCAGGCAGGACACCATATATGGCAGATCTGGAGGCGGTCATGTGACCTCCAGCTGCCATAGCAACGTCAGGTCCTGGAAGGTATAAGGGGGCCGTCGGAGAGGTAAGTGGACGACCCCCTCTCCTCCTGCTGTCTTCTATATACCGCGATCACTATAGATCGTGGCATATAGAAGACAGCAAAGGGTTAACATCACTGGGACCTGATCCAATCAAGTCCCGATGATGTTCCCTGTCAGAGCTGTCGCTCTGCACTGCTCCCGCAGCGCTTGCAAGACCCTGGGGGTCCTGAGCACTACGGGACCACCCACCGTTTTTCAACGTCCGTGCTGCACAGAGCCAAGGCAGCGCGGACGTTTATCTACAGTGGGCGGTCGGGAAGCGGTTAAAGCAACATTAAATACAGTGTCCTGTACACTGAAAAGGGTTCAAGTTCATAAGACAAAAAAGTGCAATAAATATTAACTGATTGAATCAGATTAGGACAAGGGGAGAGATGATCCGCCCTGGAGGACAATCTACAAGACCAGCATTTTGGCCCTGGCACCTATGGTTAAATATTCTTCCAGAAGACAACAGCACTCCAGCATTCAAATCTAAAAGAGAAAGACGAATCTCAGAATATAAACTGATGGTGACCTTTAACACTTTCAGAGCAGGAATGAATATGTCGCATGGATTTATGTCATTCTACATCAACTAAGGAATGTGCTCCTCAGATTCTCAGACCTGTGAGGTCATCACAACACTGGACCTAGTCACAGGACAATAAAACCTTCACACTCCTTATCTATTAACTGCTAAAATATTTATAGCCAGAACTGTTTATCTCTTCCATAATAACTCTGCTTTTCATCACCTGTCTTACCTATTGCATTTTTTGTGTGTCTTATTGTGTATAAATATGTGACTCTTCAGATTTTGTGGTATACTGTGCCTGATGAAGAGACCTGAGTAGTCTCGAAAGCTTGCAATTTGTTACCATCTTTTCAGTTAGCCATTAAAAGGTATCAACCACTAAGGACTCTCAAATCTAAATATTTTTCTATCTACTGGCTAACACGGTACAGGAATATATTTTTTCCCTATATCTGAGTGGAACATATAAACTTAATTTAGTAGAGGAGAGCTTGTTATACATAGAGGAACATAGTCAGTTTCTTACCTTTTTTCTTTTCATTCCTACAGTTTATAAGAAATATAATACAATAAGTGTTCGCATTATAGTGTTACACAATGCACATGCTGTGCATACACACAGGCTTAATTCAAGCGCCAGACCCAAGTGATGCAACTTTGACACTTGCTGAAACATCTTTGGGAGAACAGTATAGTTGAAATTCCTCCAGATTCACAAAGTTTTTAGGAAAGCTGTTTTGATGTTTTTAACGCCTAAGGAGATCTGCTTTGTACTGTGTACTTAAAGGGAGAGAAAGACACACAGGAATGAAGAATGAAGAATGAGGAAAGTTAAAGCCTGTATTTGTCGCAAAGAAAGAAAGTGGGAAAGTACTGAATTCCTAACAGCCTTTGTGGCACCCCAGGGGTCTGGTTTCCACAGTAACGGCAGTGTTATGTCTGAGAGCAGGTGGGAGGTCTCTTGGTCAGGAATCCTATGCATGCCACACCTCCTGCCCAGTCCTGGGAGGGGAAGAACTTCCCCTATATAAACCTGGGGCTGAGGCAGGGTTAGAGAGTTCAGAGGGAGAGTTCAGCCAGGAGGGCTGACAGGGAGCTGTGGCTCCGGCTGGGCCCAGCTCCTGGGCCATGCCAGAAGTAGAGACAGAGAAGAGAAGCAGCTATGGGAAGAAACAACAGGAGCTCTGTGGGAGCAGTGTTACAAGGAGTCAGGGGCTGGCAGCTGCAGAGCTCGCCCTGACTGAGAAGATTTCTTACCGGACCCGGAGTCCGAGGCTGTGGGGACTAACTCCTACCCAGCAGCAGAATCCATCAGGCAGGGGATTTCAGGTCCTCTGGCCAAGAAACCCGAAGGCACGGTCACACGCATGGGACCAGCACCGCCGTCGTGGAGCGGAAGCTACTAGAAGGCCCCGAGTCACCGGCCATACGGGTGAGCACCACACGGTACACTCAGGGACGTGGGCTACTTATACCCGCCTCTAGCAAGGTAGCCAGAAGAGTATCGTTAGTTTGGGAGGCCTACAACTCCGCCTGGCCAGGGGAGATCCCATCTGCTCAAGGACTGCCCAGGCCCCAATCGCTAGCCAGTACTCCGGGAGGGTCTATCGTTGTCACCAGTAAAGACCCTGAACTACACCGTACCGTCTCCGAGTGGTTCCTGCTACCCCCATCATCCACGTCGGCTGCCCTGAGGCCATACCCCTCCCGTTGGGGGTTATACTATCACGCTGCACAATCCTACCACCGGCCTCAGCGGTCTGCCCTGCAGCAGCAGCTCCTTAGCTGTACTCAACGGGTGGCGTAGTCGTCCAACATCTACCGCTAATACAGCGCCACTTAGTCTGACTCCCTGGGCACGGACCGGGTCACCGCCACGAGACTACAACCCTCAAGAGATCCGGCTCCGGGTAAGCTCCCGCGTGCGCAATGCTGCGCGACACAGGCCCAGGGGCGCGTCAGCTTTTGGCGTAGTCGGCAGGATTTCGTGCCCGCAACCACCGGGTACTGCGTGCCTGAAAAAGACTGTTCAAACTTACCTGTGGTGAAGATTCCTGCCATCCGGCGCCATCTTCCGCTTCCTTCCCGCCATCGGTGGAGTTTTCCCGCCATCCGGCGCCATCTTCGGCCTTCTTCCCGCCATACGTGGAGTTTTCCCGCCATTGGACGCCATCTTGGGGACGCCGCGCGGGAAGAAGAGGGGCGTGGACTCCGAAAGCGCACGAGAACTGAAGCCCCGCCTCACGTCCGGACGTTGCGTAAGGTCCTGGAAGGAGCCCAGCAGACGCCGACGTCACAGGAGCACGACGGAAGGTCCTCAACCCTGACGATTCACTGCGGAGCCGCGGCCTACAGAAGAGGATCATCGCAAGGTAGGCCACGGTCCACTAGGGGGGAGAAGGATGCCGGATACGGAGGAGAGCTTCACCGCTTCAACCCCCGCCAGCGCCACCGCTGTTGCGGTCATGCCTTTCACCATGCCCTATATCGCGGGGGCAGCCTGGCTACCCCAGTACTCAGGGGAGTCACATACCCTGCATGACTTTAGAGAAAAGCTGGATAGCCTCTTCCAGGTGTACCCCCTCACAGAGGAGCAAAAAGTGAGCATCCTGGTGGCCCAATTAACCGGGGCAGCCCAAAGGGAGGTAAAGTCCTGGCCACCTGGGAGGAGGACTGTCGCAGAGATACTAACCCAGCTAACCGAGGAGGAGCTGCAGTACTACCAATACGAGGAAAGCCAAGAGGACCCGGACGGGTCTGAGGACTACCCTCAGGAGGGAGCACAAAGAGGACATAGCTACTGAAGGGAAGTAGCGTGAATAAAGAGCTGTACATAGTTACCCGTTAGGGTACAAGGACTGCTGCTAATTAAAATATGGTCCCCGTTGGGATTAGTGAATTGTTCCCCGTGTGTCCCTATCCCTTACCAGGCTGAGGACTGTGAGCAGCCATCCCCTATCCCTTACCAGGCTGACGACTGTGAGCAGCCATTCCTTATCCCCACTGGCCGAGGACTGAGAGCGGCCATATCCTGTAAATAATTATGTGTTTCTAGTAATTTATGGGAGTCTTTGGTGGATTTACCGGGAATCCTTTGTACATGGTTGGAGCGTAACCTAGGAATGGACTAAAGACTGTTAAGGACTCGGGGCAGGACAGACCCCTACCTGGTTACGTCTCCCTGTTTTGGTGAAATGGACACCTTTGTTTTCTTCAAAGACTGCACCCGGTTGCGGACACGCCGTAACCATCTTCATGTGTTTTTCTTATTGTATTATTATTGTTTATACCTTGTTATGTTTTTCTAAAAATATGTTTAGTCCCGGAGTACTAAATTTCACTAGGGGGGAATGTGGCACCCCAGGGGTCTGGTTTCCACAGTAACGGCAATGTTATGTCTGAGAGCAGGTGGGAGGTCTCTTGGTCAGGAATCCTATGCATGCCACACCTCCTGCCCAGTCCTGGGAGGGGAAGAACTTCCCCTATATAAACCTGGGGCTGAGGCAGGGTTAGAGAGTTCAGAGGGAGAGTTCAGCCAGGAGGGCTGACAGGGAGCTGTGGCTCCGGCTGGGCCCAGCTCCTGGGCCATGCCAGAAGTAGAGACAGAGAAGAGAAGCAGCTATGGGAAGAAACAACAGGAGCTCTGTGGGAGCAGTGTTACAAGGAGTCAGGGGCTGGCAGCTGCAGAGCTCGCCCTGACTGAGAAGATTTCTTACCGGACCCGGAGTCCGAGGCTGTGGGGACTAACTCCTACCCAGCAGCAGAATCCGTCAGGCAGGGGATTTCAGGTCCTCTGGCCAAGAAACCCGAAGGCACGGTCACACGCATGGGACCAGCACCGCCGTCGTGGAGCGGAAGCTACTAGAAGGCCCCGAGTCACCGGCCATACGGGTGAGCACCACACGGTACACTCAGGGACGTGGGCTACTTATACCCGCCTCTAGCAAGGTAGCCAGAAGAGTATCGTTAGTTTGGGAGGCCTACAACTCCGCCTGGCCAGGGGAGATCCCATCTGCTCAAGGACTGCCCAGGCCCCAATCGCTAGCCAGTACTCCGGGAGGGTCTATCGTTGTCACCAGTAAAGACCCTGAACTACACCGTACCGTCTCCGAGTGGTTCCTGCTACCCCCATCATCCACGTCGGCTGCCCTGAGGCCATACCCCTCCCGTTGGGGGTTATACTATCACGCTGCACAATCCTACCACCGGCCTCAGCGGTCTGCCCTGCAGCAGCAGCTCCTTAGCTGTACTCAACGGGTGGCGTAGTTGTCCAACATCTACCGCTAATACAGCGCCACTTAGTCTGACTCCCTGGGCACGGACCGGGTCACCGCCACGAGACTACAACCCTCAAGAGATCCGGCTCCGGGTAAGCTCCCGCGTGCGCAACGCTGCGCGACACAGGCCCAGGGGCGCGTCACCTTTATTCCTTGCTTTTATGTTACTATGCTGTCTCCAAAATTCAGAAACTGGAAATTGATTGTAATTTGTCTCAATAGAAAGGCTTTATTATTATTTTATGTTTGGGAGTTTGTCATTTATTGCTACATTTGAGCAATTAATTAGAAATTACTGCAGATGAAACGATCATTTGTAATCTGATAACATCACCTGAGCCAGATTAATATTTATAGCACTATAAATAAAGATGTCAGATTTGATGAACAGCTCTTATGCATTTCACTGAAAACTTTTATTGACTTGATTATAATAATAGGTTCAAAATGTAAAAGCAATCAGAAAGAGCAATGTGCATGGTCTTTACAAGCGGGTCAAAGTTTATTTGTGGCCCTTTGGCCCTTAACATTACTCCCTGCTACGTTATGGCCCAGAGAGAGGCAGTCATGGAAGATTAACTTGAACAACTTTACTCAATATCAGGTAGGCCATTGTACCATTGGAGTTTCTCTGAGAGCTTAAAGATTAAACAGCAATATACAGGAACTATCCTTGTCAGTTACATGTTACAATAGGCAATACTCACCAGATGCAAACTCAGCCCAACTTCTTTGGGATTTCATGGCACTGTGATGGCAGAAACTGCACTGAAGGGACCCAACTTGTTGCGGATGAGCACTTTATCTCAATAAAGGTCTCCTGATATAGGTCACATTCTCTCCTTGTTGTCTCAGATCACCGCACCACTCAACATTTAAGCCACTCCATTACTCTCTCTGTCTCAAGCCACAGTGCCACTTCACACACCGGCCACTTTTTCTTTTCACAGATGATCTAAAACAAATCAGGTTGGTGTGAATATCCACTGAGGCATTTCTAGTTGCTTTGGTGTCTATTATCCCTCTATATGTTTAGGTAAGGCCTCTCACAGGTAAATATCAGGATCGATAACCATTTGCTCTGTTCAGAGCCATATTTACTCTCAAACTCGCTGTCTCTCTGGGCCTGCTTTATCAGGCAAAGGACCAGCTCTCTCAGTCTCTTGTTTCTCTAACTAGCCAACTGGTGTGCCTTTTTCTAGCTGCCCTCCATTGCACACTGTAAGTAACTGTCCAAGCACAATCTGACCACTATACTCCAGACTCGCTTTGGTATAGAATATAATTTGCACCATGCTGTGGGCATTCAGCAAGTTACCTTTACCATCAACTAAGTATCCACCTCAAAAAACAAAAAAAGCTGTTGCTGCATGCCATATTTATACAATCCCTGCAAAGTAACTTTATACATTTAACCATTATAGCGTGGGTGCCTGACTCAAAATGCTAACATGGCCATCTATATATGCAAGACCAAATAACCCAAATAACCATGTGAAGGACCATGGCCCATATACAACCGATAATACAGCAGCTCTGTAAGCGCTAAGATGTATGCAAATAATGAATATATGAAATGTGGACTGTATTATTGCTATATAGAACACACTTATAAAAATGAAGGAACTTAGCACACAAAGTGACCAATTTATAAGAGCCCATTAGCCATGAAAAGGTGACCTTTCTTTGATGGGACGCTATACCTAATATTTATGAAGCATGCCTCTCCTGGGCTATAAGCCCACAAATTTAAAGGGCTCAGTCAGAAAACAAGGCAGTTACAACCTCCAATAGTATATGACAAAAAACAAAAAACTGACCAGCACCTCTGAACAGAATAAAGCCAGTGTGAACAGGTGCAAGCTGCTTAGCTGCATAATATACAAATAAGAGAATACAGCAGCACTCTCTAAGCTCTAAGATGTATGCAAACATTGAATATATGACATTTGGACTGTATTACTGCTGTATAGAACATACTTATAAGAATTAAGGTACTTAGCACATAAATTGGCCCATTCATGAGTGCCCATCAGCCATGGCTAGTTGACCATGGCCCACAGCTGGAGGGCTGGTTGTTACAGCTTTAACAGTGTGGACACACCGCAACTTAATACTACTCAAAATGACTAAAGGATTCTATGGTCCAGCACAACAGTAACACAGGTCTGAGAAATATCTTCCCTAAGGAGTGGAGGTGAAGCTCTTCAGTCACATTCCATACGGACTTTACCTAATAAAATGGCTGCATGACCAGAATGAAGTATGCAGTATATTTAGCTAAAGAACAATGGCATTTCAAGACCTCCGGATCTCTATGATTGCATGAAACAAGCTATACACAACATGGATGTACTACTGTCTGAAAATTGCAGAGCTCTAAATGCGAAACATAGAGAAAGCTTGTTTTATTTATATCTAATACATTATTATGGTTCCATGTAACATTGTGTACTGTTATTCTTGTTAAATAATGTTAATGGGTTAAGAATAGGAAGCATCATGGGAAAATAAGTCACAAATCAAGAACTCTATATTCTATACAGCAGTACTGAGCTCACTTCTTTAATGCAGTATACCAATTTTATAGATATTAGCAACTTTGAGATACTTCACGCACGATTTATCCTTAATACACACAGAGCATAAGTAATCATTTGCCAACATGTAGAAAAAGCAGTAAACACCTTATAGTAATCTGAGTAATTTTGCAATTTCCTCAAATTTTCCATGTGAGAAGAAAATTACAAACCAATTAATTCAGAAAAAAAATCATTTCATACATTATGATTGCAAGTTGCAGGTTATATGCTTATTTTTTTCTATTGAAAATCCAAATATTAAAACTTGTTTTGTATATTAATTTCAAATGTTTAGCTTGTATTTTCTTTCTTTTTTTTATAAATAATGATTATTTTTTGGTAACTATCAGAAAAATTTCAGTCACAAATTGTAAATATCTATCTATAATTTTCCAAAATTACAGAAACAATGTTCTACTATTAAAGTTTTGTAGAGGTGGCACAGAGGGAACCAAGATATAGCCTACCTTTGCAACATATCAAGACACCTATAGAATAACTGTAAGTTATAAAATCTTTGGTCTGACTTACCCAAGTCTCTTGTATGCATGTTGTCGATATTAACATGAATCATGTTTTGTTACTCTAAAGGAAAGTTTTACATCTAACCTTATAAGCACTTTCACCTTACAATTGTCCATCAATAGCACTATGATATTTTCTCTTCACTAATAATATCGTGATTATTAGAGACCCTTTTTGAAAATATATACACCGGTTCACCATATTTCATTGCTAACATTTGATACTACTGTGTAATGCTGTATATGGAAATCAACAAATTAATTTAGGCACTATGCACTTTATGAATCTGATTTCTGTATACATATTATAACAATAATGAATTTGTGGTAATTCTCAGAGATTTCTCAAAATATTTAATTGTAGACCTGATATGCCTGTTCGCTAAAAGTAAGATACCTTTACACTTGATTTTTAAACCTATTTTTACATTTTGAAACCTTAATAAAATTTATATTTTGGTTATATGAGTGTTTCTATAGGTGTCTTGCTATGTTGCAAAGGTAGGCTATATCTTGGGCACAACTGCTCCCTCTGTGCCACATTTAACTGTCTCTGGAAGTGTTATTCTATCAGTGTTATTTGGAGGTGTTATATGCACACATACTGATCACTTTGTGCATTAAATAGCAAGACACCTGTATCAATAACAGATTTTAGTTGAAAGACCCTGTTACAAATTTTACATTGAGGTTTCAAAAGTTTAAAGGGGTTGTCCACTACTAGGATAGCCCCTTCTTGATCTAAATGTTTGGCCCCGATAAAATAAAAAAGCTCATACTCACCTCCTGTGCCATGCGTAGTTCCAATGGTGTTGGCACTCGCAGTCCCAGGGCCTCCGTGCTGTTGTTATGACTCGTGAGCGAGGTGCCCAATCAGCACTGGCGTCACTGTCCCCGCCTTTTGTCTAATTGAACATGAAGAGGAAGTTCGGGCTGTAGCTGATCTCTGACTTCCTCTTCATGTTAAATCTGCCTGAAGGCAGGGACAGTGACGCCATCAGTGATTGGGCGCCTGGCTTACGTGTGACAACAACCGCACGGGATCATGAGTGCTGACACCGCTGGAACAGCGCCTGCACTGGAGGTGAGTATAAGCTTTTTTATTTTATCGGAACCAAGCCTGTGGTATAAGAGGGAGTTGTCCAAGTAGTTGACAACTTCTTTAAAGTTTCCCCAATGGTCTTATAATACTCTAGTATGCAAATTCTCTTTTTTTTTGCTTTAATTGATACTGAATTTTGAAAGATGACACATCCACTCACTGAATCTGAATTTCATGTAAACAGTCAATTACATCCCCAAAAGCTATAGTCACCTACTCTGCAGTACCTATTAAAAACAATGCATGAAGAGAAAGTATTTCTAAAGACATGCAGGTTCGGCAGGAGTAAATTTTCATGAAAAAAGGCTCACTGACGAATATGAGTGAGAGACAAGTTACCTTGCGATATCACCGCTCCAACTCCAACCTCAGAGATGATGACCTTTACAGTAAAACTGTGCTCTATATTGGATTAGAACCAATACAGGGTCCGACAAAAAATGTTCTTTTAACCCAATAAATGCATGTATTGACTCAGGCCTCCAATTAACCACATCTATCTCCTTCTTTATTAAGTCTGTCAGTGGTCTGGCAATCTTGGAAAAAAATTACGAATCTACAATAGTTGTTTGCAAACCTAAAAAACATGGCAAGGCCATCACCAGAATTTACACTTTTTAAGTTCAATAAATAAAGAATTATTTCTGAGTCTTTGGAGTACAGTACAAACAGTACATGTCTGATGTGTGACTTAATATAAGGTGAATAACCAAGATATCATCCAAGCAGACAACCCCGTATTATTGACCACTTATATCTCTGAATACAGTATGTCATTAACCCCTTCGCAACTTTGGGTTTTGTCATTTTTGGTTTTTCATTTTTTGCTCCCCTTGTTCCCAGAGCCATAGCATTTCTATTTTTTGTACAATATGGCCATGTGAGGGCTTATTTTTTGCGGGACAAGTTGTACTTTTCAACACCATTACTAGTTTTACCATATCGTGTACGGGAAAATGGGAAAAAAATTCCAAGTGCGGTAAAATTGCAAAAAAAGTGAAAAACCACTGTTGGTTTTTTTTTTTTTTTCTTACCACGTTCACTGAATGCTAAAACTGACCTGCCCTTCATATTCTCCAGGTCATTACGAGTTCGTAGACACCAAACATGTATAGGTTATTTTATATTTAAGTGGTGAAAAAAAATTCCAAAATTTGGTAAAAAAAAAATAGCACCATTTTCCGAGACCTGTAGCGTCTCCATTTTTCGTGATCCGGGGCTGGGTGAGGGCTTATTTTTTGCGCCCCGGGCTGACGTTTTTATTTATAACATTTTGGGGTAGATCCGATGTTTTGATCGCCCGTTATTGCATTTTATTGCAATTTTGCAGCGACCAAAAAAACGTAATTCTGGCGTTTAGAATTTTTTTCTCGTTACACCGTTTTTCGATCAGATTAATTCTTTTTTTATATTGATAGATAGTGCGATTCTGAACGCGGCGATACCAAATATGTGTATGTGGGTTTTTTTTTTTTATATTGTATTTTGAATGGGGCGAAAGGGGGGTGATTTAAACTTTGATATTTTTCTTATTTTTTTTATATTTTTAAAAACATTTTTTTTTCACTTACTGAATGCTTCAATAGTCTCCATAGGAGACTAGAAGCAGCAGTTGTCTGATCGTCTCTGCTAGATACAGGGGACGAGCAGATCCCCTGCATGCAGCAGAAATGGTCCTGTGCTTTGAGCGCCGACCACTAGGTGGCACTCATAGCGACCAGATCATGACAACCACAGGCGTCTGCTGCAGACCCTGGGTTGTCATGCATGACCATCGGCGACCCGCGATTACGTGACGGGGTCGCCGATGGGCGGGCTTATGACGCGCAACCCGGAACCGCGCGTTAAATGCCGCTGTCAGAGATTGACAGCGACATTTAACATGTTAACAGTCGCGGGTGGATCGCGATTCCATCCGCGGCTGTTGCGCGCATATGTCAGCTGTAAGAATCAGCTGACATGTGCTCGGTTCAGTGAGGGCTCAGTGCAGCAGCCCTCACTGAACCGGGGGTACGCAAATGTGCGTACTAATACGGCATGGGTTGGAAAGGGGTTAACAACATTTTGAAAAACAGCCATCGCATTACTTAGCCCAAGAGGCTTAACAAGATTTCCATACTCACCCTCAGGTGTGTTAAATGCTGTTTTCCACTCATCTCCTTCTTTTATTCGGATCAGGCTATATGTTCCACCTGAGATCATGTTTGGTGAATGTACGGGCTCCCAAAAGCTGGTTATAGAAATCAGAGATGAGTGGCAGAGGATATTGATACTTTACAGTAATTTTATAACGTTCTCGATAGTCAATACAAAGTCTAACAAATAAGAAACCTACGCTTACTGGTGATGTGGAAGATCTCATTAACCCTTTTTGCAGACTGTCTCTTATATCTTTTTAACCTGAAATCTGGACCACAAAGAGTATATATTTTATCCTTGGAGAGAAGAAAGTTCAATGGGTGAATAATCTGTGTGGGGTAATTTTTCAGATTCAGAAAAAGGAAATTCAACAGCAACATTTCTAAACATTTCAGGTAAACAAATGGGTAAAGCTTTGGACAAGTTCATGGATAAAGACATATATTTATTCTGACACTCTAAGCTCCAAGGTAAAATATCCCCTTTGTGCTAGTCAATAACTGGATTACGTTTACGTAAACAATGTATGCCCAAGACTAGAGATGAGCGAACCCGAACTAAAAAGTTTGGGGTTCATACCAGACACCTAGTATTCAGTGCTGAACTCTGAACACGGACTTCTCCTGGAAGTCCATTTTACAATTCGGGAGTTCAGGGAGGAGAGAGAGAGCGAAAGAGAGAGAGAGAGGGAAAGAGAGAGCGATTTTCCAACTCAAAAGTTCGGGTCCCCATTGATTCCTACGGAGTTGGACTAAATTTCGGTTAAACCTGACGAACCCAAACTTCCACGGGTCCGCTCCTAATCTCACTTCATTTCGTATTCTTCCAACTGTCATGAAACTCACATAATGCAGTTTGGCAATTTTCTTGGCCAATAGACCACTATCAATGAGCTGGATGATGCTGTTTCTCTTTTTTTGGGAAATCTTCTTCATGACTGCTCCTCGATTCGAACCAGTGACCTTTCACTTGAGAATCAACCTAAAAACACACTAAGCAATTACGGAATGTGAGAACAGGTTGTAATTTGTAGTATACAGGAAGAAAAAGATTTTTCCACCACTAGGAGCAAAACAGTAACAATGCAGTGACATGACAAGAATTTGCATAACTAATCATATGCAAAATAGTTGCAAGTCAAATTTATGTATGAGATAACCAAGATGATTGTCTATAAAATTATGGTAGTCTCACATTCGAAGCAGTAGTGGATGGTGAGATATGGAGCCTGAAAGTCAAAAGTTCAAAACATTGTTACCTTTTTGCTCATCAGTAGTGTTGAGCGAGCACTAAAATGCTCGGGTGCTCGAAGCTCGGGTCGAGCTCACCGTGATACTCGGGTACTCGACCCGAGCAACGAGCCCAATGTAAGTCTATAGGAGACCAGAGCATTTTTGTGGCGGCACCCCCGGCAGTCTGTAGAAAGCCTAAAAAGTGCCCAAAACGATAGTGACAGTGCTCAAATGACATGGGGACGCCCCAGGAAGCATTTCTGACCCCCAGGTCATTGCTGTCAACAATGTGGTCAGAGGTATTAAGTCACTTTTACGGGCTCACAATAAAACGTTCAAAAACAAAACTGAAACTGTTTTCCTGTGAAATATGTTAAGGAATATCCTTTCCAGGGTAAAAACTTGTGTATAAGGTAAAATAAATAACCAAAAGCAAAAATACTCCACCACACCTTGGGTCATGTTCTCAAGTAGCATTTTTTATGCGCTTTTGCACTTTTATATTGTTTTCAACCATGACAAATGCATTCACCGGGAAATGTCATTTTAACATTTTACAACCTTATCTGGCCATGTGATGTGTGACACATGCATACTGTTAGGCATTGGGCTGTTGCAGGACTTGAAATGGGTCCAAAACCTTCTGTGGTCTCCCATTCTGGTCCAGCTGGGGCTGATGCTGCTCAGCATTGTCATCAGACCCAGCACCTAGCTGGTCCACAAGATGTACAGATTGTCTCTCAGGTATTTTTGCCTAGCAACATTAAGCATAGGTTGCGGAGAGAGACAGGGCTCTTGGAGTCTAAGTCCAGGATTCGCCGCACTGAGCATGCCCGTGACCTGGCGGACCGTGATTGGTGGTTTGGCAACCACCTGACCCGGTGACATGGCACCGCCTGATTGGTCCACGGGTGGCGTCACCAATGGTGCGACGGTGGGCAGGGCTTAGTCTTTACGAGGCCCGCCCACAAACATGGCGGCTCTGCCAAAGGGGTCGCCTAACACCCCGAGCAGCCTGCAGACGTCCTATCAACGGCTATTGCCTATCAGCCACGTGGAGTAGTACCCTTCAGTCCGGTAGCACGCCGGCTGGAGGCACGTGTACCTGTCTGCGTAGTCACACAAGCATCCTAGCGCTGCCAGTGTAGTCCCTGTGCTGTAACAGGACTACAGATAGTTTCTCGGTCGCACATCTCCCGTGCAGTTATTGGAGATAGAGCGAACCGCTATACCCGTTACCGTGTGCAGTAACACGGAAGGGTTTATCATTTAAGTTGCTTGCTTTCCTTTTTACCCAGAAAGTGTTCGGCAGCAGTCCATCAGGCTGCATCGCGGACCCCGGGGTCGGTTGCGTTCCATTATAATAAAATTGTCTGCAACCGCCCTCCTAACACATACAGTGCTGAAAAGACATGGGAACAGCATGGGGAAGACCCCTGGCAGCATCTCTGACACCCAGGTCACTGCCTAAAAGTGTGCCCATCAGAATTGATCCTTGCCGCATCAGAAGATGCAGACTTGCAACTATCCCCGTGCAAGTCCTTGTCCCAGGGCAGTGTTCAATTGTACCTCCCCCATTCCTTGCAATGCAAGCGCAAGTATGCAGCCTGCCACCCACCCACCCCCAGGCTGCAATACCATACTACTTGCTTGCACTTGAAATTGGGCCTTTTAGGGATGTGGAGGTGGAATCTGGCCACCACGTCAAGGCTGCGTCGGCGGCTTGGTATCCATACTCAGTCCCCAGCTGCCCTGTTAAGGGGATGGTTGCAAACAACTTTATTAATAATGGAAAGCAACTGAACCCGGGGTCCGCGATGCAGCCTGGAGGACTGGGGCCGAACACCTTCCGGGTAAGAAGGTAAAACAACTAACTGAAATAACAATTCCTTCCGTGTTACTGCACACCGGAACAGGAATAGGGATTCGCACTATCTCCGTTAACTGCGACAAATAATTTATCCGTAGCCCTGTTTACTGCACAGGGACTACGCAGTACTCGCTAGGATGCGTGTGTGATTCACGTCGGCATATACGTGCTCCCAGCCGGCGTGCTACCGGACTGAGGTATATCTCTCCACGTGGCTAACAGGCGGTGCCGGGAATACGGAGTCTGCAGTCTGCTCGGGGTGTATAGCGACCCCCTTGTCGGAGCCAGACTGTCAGAAGAAGCTACCTGCCTCCCTCCATCTAAGGCTGCCTATCCCCCGCTAAACCTGCCTGTCAGAAGCTATAACAGCAATAGCACACATGGAGCCCAAACGACCAAGCGTCCACACAATAACACCATCACAGCTCAATGATCAGAGCACGTCGTCATGTTTGTGGGCGGGCTATTTAAAGATTAAGCCCTGCCCACCATCGCATTATTGGTGATGTCACCCGGGACCAATCAGGCGGTGCCAGGTCACCGGATCAGCTGACTCCCAAACCACCAATCACGGTCTGCCATGTCACGAGCATGCTCAGTGCAGTGAATCCTGGACTTAGGCTGTAGCAGCCCTGTTTCCCTCCACAACCTATCCTTCATGTTGCTAGGAACAAACAACCAAGAGACAACTTGTACATCTCATGCACCAGCTAGGCGTTGGGACCGACGATGATGCTGAGCAGCATCTGCCCTGGCTGGACAGGAATAGGAGACCACAGAATCCACTGATGATTTTGAACCCATTTCAGATACAGAAAACACCCAAAGACTAGCACGGGTGTCCATAAACAGTCCCCAGCCACCCCTATTTGTCCCGGTGTGCCTTATACACAAGCGCGCATACCAAAACATTACCTGTGCCCTCCCCAGTGCATTTAGTGGGAAGGACAGCCTAACCACAAACACGTGGACAAGTGAATGTGGCCAGGGATGGTCCATCTCACTGACACCTTCACACTGGGTTAATATTGTGGAAGCCGGGACACAGTTGGACACTGGGATGCAACACGTCCTCCAGACACAGAGGATTGCGGGTCCTGGGTCAATCAGGCTTCAACACAAAGTTCAGAAGGTAGACAGCAGCAGTGGTCGGCCTCCTACACAACAAGTAAATTATTCATGATCATGAGGCCATCCATCTCCTTAGCTTTCTGTTCCTTGGAATGCAAGTGCATGTATGTAGTAGCGGCTAAGCCTGAGGTGGTCAGCGTTTTGGCGCATATTCTACCTCCTCCAAGGATTGCTGGATGTTTTCCTGCTACTATCCCAGTTCTATGACTCCCGTTAAAGCAAAACTTCAGGTGATGAATGATGGATGAAGTGGTGGCTAAGGAGAAAGATCAGGAGGAACAGGGACCATTCACATCAATATTAGGCCAGTCAACCACACATGTCTTGTAGGATATGTTTCTGTACCAAAAGGAGCGGTTCGGCTACACAGTTATAGGGCATACAGTGAGTGCAATGCCTACCCAATATTTCAAGGCACTCCAATGCCCCTTGGAAGTGACATGGAGGTCAGAGGGCCTTAACTAAACCGTTTTTTCCATTTATAGCAACTGGGTCTGCTGTACACTGTTGGCCTAAGCAGTGAATGGCAGGCTTTCCAAAAATTATGAGGAACTGCAATGCCCTTTGAAACAGATGTGGATTACAGCGTACTAAAAAACTTCTAGCCATTTTTGGGGAGTGGGTCTCCCTTAGTGTTCGCCTAAGCTTTGAAAAGCAAAAGCTGACTAAAAATTAGGAGGAAATGCAAAGCCCGTTGGAAGAGTCGTGGAGGTTGGAGGTAATTAAAACCAACATTTCAATGCCCCTTGGAAGAGCTGTGGAGTTCAGAGTGGTTTAACAATACGGTTTTAATGCCCCTTGGAAGAGACATGGAGGTCAAGGTAGCTTAACAAGACTGTTTTAATGCCCCTTGGAAGAGACATGGAGTTCAGAGTGGTTTAACAAGACGGTTTTAATGCCCCTTGGAAGAGATATGGAGGTCTCAGTGGAATAAAACGACAATATCAATGCCCCTTGGAAGAGTGGTGGAGGTCCCATTGGAATTAAAAGACAATATCAATGCCCCTTGGAAGATTGGTGGGGGTCGCAGTGGAATAAAAAGACAATATCAATGCCACTTTGAAGAGTGGTGTAACATACCTGGCGGCGTCCTTGCATAGTGGTCCATTTCCCACTGTGCAGGAGCGCGCACTTGATCTCCTGTCCAGAATGTCTCTCTGGCTTCCCTCCATGCTGTCTGTTTGTGTCTGTTTCTGCTGCTTAGGGGCGGCGCCCGATCACTTCCTGCCTTTTGTGCCTGCTGTGGGTCGCACCCCTTGTGTGTCCTCAGCCTATTGCTGTCTGTCACTTGGTATATAGCTCGGCAGCTCCCTTCTATCCCTGCCTGAGCATAGTGTTTTCCTTCAGTGTGTGCTTGCACTCTGAAGGTGCCAGGTCCCGTCTTTGTTTCCTTGTCTGCCTTTCCTGGAGGCTGTATTTCCAGGCCTGTCTGAACTTAGTCCTGTATGTCTCCTGCTTTGCGGTATTAGTTCCCGTGTCTGAACTAAGTCCTGTATGTCTCCTGCTTTTCGGTATTAGTTCCCGTGTCTGAACTGAGTCCTGTATGTCTCCTGCTTTTTGTATCAGTTTCCGTGTCTGAACTGAGTCCTGTATTTCTCCTGCTTTGCGGTATTAGTTCCCGTGTCTGAACTAAGTCCTGTATGTCTCCTGCTTTTTGTATCAGTTCCCGTGTCTGAACTGAGTCCTGTATGTCTCCTGCTTTTTGTATCAGTTCCCGTGTCTGAACTGAGTCCTGTATGTCTCCTGCTTTGCGGTATCAGCTCCCGTGTCTGAACTGTGTCCTGTATGTCTCCTGCTTTGCGGTATTAGTTCCCGTGTCTGAACTAAGTCCTGTATGTCTCCTGCTTTGCGGTATTAGTTCCCGTGTCTGAACTGAGTCCTTTCTGTGTTCTCTTGTCTGTCCTGTCTGAACACGCTCCTTGCCTGTTCGTTCCGCCTTCTAGTGGCCGATTTCCTAGACCCGCTCCTGTTTCTGGTCTGTCCTGTCTGAACACGCTCCTTGCCTGTTCGTTCCGCCTCTCTGGGGGCCGTATTCCCAGACCCGCTCCTGTATCCCGCTGCAGTGTCGGTCTCCTCCGTACACTCAGTTCCAGTCTGAACACTCTCCTGTCCTTTACCTGTTTTGCCTCTATGTCCGTTCCCTTCCTTTTTCTGCAGAGTCTGAACTCGTACCTAACTCCTGCTTGTTTTCTCTGCAAGTACTGTGTGAGTATCTGGCTCTGTCTTTCCCTTCCTGTCTGTTCCGTGTGAACAGAGCCCTGTCCTCCCTGCTCAGCCTTGTCTGCACTCTAGCAGTGCTTGCCTGTAACCCTCTGCCTGTATTGTTCCTGAGTCCCGGTGTGTACTGGGTCCTATCCCGCCTGTGTTCCTACCTGCTAGTGCCTCCCTGTCTGCACTCTAGCTGTGCTTGCCTTTACCCCCCTGCCTGCATACCCGCCTGCCTGCATACCAGTCGTGCCTGCCTATACCCACCAGTCTGTGTGCCAGCCTACCAGCCTGTTCCTGTATTCCCCTGTGTGGGTCAACAGCCGTGTCCGGGGTCTGTCCTGGAGTAGCACCTGGTCCCTCTGCTCGGTTCCTCCTTGGTGCACTGGCGTCGTATGCCGTCGTGCGACCCTGGTCGGATCGGGTGAATACTTAGTCACGCCCCTCCAGGCATTCACTCTCCGGCACGGTCCAGTGGAATCACTACCAATCACACGCACACGCCGCTTAGCCCGGGCGTGTGCATAACAAGTGGTGGAGGTCGCAGTAGCTTAACAAGACGGTTTTAATGCCACTTGGAAGAGATATGTTGGTCACAGAAGCTTAACAAGATGGTTTTAATGCCACTTGGAAGAGTGGTGGAGGTCACAGTAGCTTAATAGGATGGTTTTTATGACCCTTGGAAGAGTGGTGGAGGTTACAGTGGAATAAAAAGACAATATCAATGCCCCGTGGAAGAGTGGTGGAGTTCGCAGTAGCTTAAAGAGATGGTTTTAATGCCCCTTGGAAGAGATGTGGAGGTCACAGTAGCTTAACAAGACGGTTTTAATGCCCCTTGGAAAAGTGGTGGAGGTCGCAGTGGAATAAAAAGACAATATCAATACCCGTTGGAAGAGTGGTGGAGGTTGCAGTGGAATATAAAGACAATATCAATGCCCCTTGGAAGAGTGGTGAAGGTCGCAGTAGCTTAACAAGACGGTTTTAATGCCCCTTGGAAGAGACGTAGAGGTCACAGTAGCTTAACAAGACGGTTTTAATGCCCCTTGGAAGAGATGTGGAGGTCACAGTAGCTTAACAAGACAGTTTTAATGCCCCTTGGAGGAGACGTGGAGGTCACAGTAGCTTAACAAGACGGTTTTAATGCCCCTTGGAAGAGACCTGGAGGTCACAGTAGCTTAAAAAGACGGTTTTAATGCCCCTTGGAAGAGTGGTGGAGGTTACAGTGGAATAAAAAGACAATATCAATGCCCCGTGGAAGAGACGTGGAGGTCACAGTAGCTTAACAAGACGGTTTTAATGCCCCTTGGAAGAATGGTGGAGGTTACTGTGGAATAAAAAGACAATATCAAAGCCCCTTGGAAGAGACGTGGAGGTCATAGTAGCTTAACAAGACGGTTTTAATGCCCCTTGGAAGAGACGTAGAGGTCACAGTAGCTTAACAAGACGGTTTTAATGCCCCTTGGAAGAGATGTGGAGGTCACAGTAGCTTAACAAGACGGTTTCAATGCCCCTTGGAAGAGTGGTGGAGGTTACAGTGGAATAAAAAGACAATATCAATGCCCCGTGGAAGAGTGGTGGAGGTCGCAGTTGCTTAACAAGACGGTTTTAATGCCCCTTGGAAGAGACGTGGAGGTCACAGTAGCTTAACAAGATGGTTTTAATGCCCCTTGGAAGAGACATGGAGGTTACAGTAGCTTAACAAGACAATTTTAATGCCCCTTACAAGAGCCATGCAGTACAGCATATTAAAACATTATTTCCATTATTGGGGAGTGGGTCTCCCATAGTCTTTGACTATGCCTTCCAAGCAAAAGCTGCCAAAAATTAGGACGGAGGAACTTGCAATGCTGGCAACACGGACCACGGTCACCCTGGTGATATAGTGGTGGTGGAGGCAGAGGATAAGGAGAAGAGCAAAAAACAGCTGAAATGAGGAAGCGTATAACCCATGCGTGGGTGTGAAGCCGTGCATGGGAATACACCTCCCGAAATAACACAGTGGATTTGACTTTATGTTACTCTGCTGTCATTTGGTGGTGATGAGAAGTCTGGCCCAATCCAGCCCTTGTTCATTTTGATAAGGGTCAGCTTGTCAGCCTTGTCAGTTGACAGGCGAGTGCGCTTATCAGTTATAATTCCCCCAGCAGCACTAAAAACACGCTCCGATAACACGCTAGCGGCAGGGCAGGCCAGGACCTCCAAGGCGTACAGAGCGAATTCATTCCAAGTGTCCAGCTTGGATACCCAATAATTAAAAGGCACAGAGGAATCACGGAGGATGCTGCTACGGTCGGCAAGGTACTCCCTCACCATCTTTTGAAACTTTCCACTCTTTGTGAGAGTACCCCGCGCCTCAGGGCCTGTAAGCTGGGTGGGTCTCAGAAAACTGTCCCAGAATGTTGACAGTATTCCCCTGCCTCTGCTGGATTGGAGTTGCGTCTCTCTCTCCTGTACGCCTTGGTTGGTCAACGAACTGTGACCTCTGCCGCTAGCGAATTCATATGGGAATTTTTTTAACAGTTCTGCAGCAAGGGCCTTCTGGTACTGCCCCATTTTTGTAGACCTCTCCACCTCAGGAATATGAGAGTGAAAGTTCTCCTTGTAGTGGGGGTCTAAAAGTGTCACCAACCAGTAATGACTGTCACCAACATTTTGACAGCGCGAGGCTTACGGTTAAGGCAGCTTAACATAAAGTCAGCCATGCGTGCCAGACTGGTAACGGGCAAGACTTCCGTGTCCTCAAAAAGATGACGACTGACCATGCTCTCCTCCTCCTCTTCCCCCCCTGTCCTCAGGCCACCCACGCTGAACCGACGGTATGACAGTTGTACAGGTTCTACCGTCTACAGTGCATGATACCAGCTCCTGTTCTTCCTCCTCCTTCTCTCCCTCATTGTCCCCCAATGCACATTGGGATGAGATGAGGCTGGGCTGTGTGTAATCGCTCGCTACGGCTTCTTGATCCATCTCATCCTACTCTGGCTGCAATGCCTCCTCTTTAATTCTCTGCAGAGAGTGTTGCAAAAGACAGACAAATGGGATGCTGATGCTAGTGACGTTTCATCGCCACTCACCATCTTGGTGAACTCCTCAAAGTTTGTCAGGATGGTACATATGTCAGACATCCAGGTCCACTCCTCAGGTCTTATGTGTGGAGTCTGACCTGAATATCGACGGCCTTGTTGCAGCTGGTACTCCACAACTGCTCTCTTCTGTTCACAAATCCTTTGAAACATGTGGAGGGTAGAGTTCCAACGTGTGGGGACATCACACACCAGTCAGTGTGTCGGAAGCTGCAAACGCTGCTGCAACACAGCAAGGGCGGTGGAAGCTGTAGCCGACTTCCGAAAATGAGCTGACAGGCGGCGTACTTAACGAGCAGATTTGGCAACTTGGGGTACGATTTAAGAAACCGCTGAACCACGAGGTTAAGCACATGAGCCAGGCATGGTACGTGTGTGATCTCGCCTCGCCTCAGAGCCGCCACCAGTTTACGGCCATTGTTACACACAACCATGCCTGGATGTAGGTTCAGCGGTCTCAGCCACAGATCTGCCTGCTCTTTCACAGCTGTCCACAACTCACAAGCAGTGTGAGGTTTATCACCTAAGCTTATGAGTTTCAGCACAGCCTGTTGCAGCTTGACTGAGGCAGTACTGCAATGCTTCCAGCTTGTAACTGATATGATGATATCTGAAATGGAGGCTGAACATGAGGAGGAGGAGGAGGAGGAGGATGATGCGCAGGAGCTGTACACTGTGGGGGCAACTCTGACTGACATAGGGCCCGCAATCCTCGGTGTGGGGAGGACGCGTTCCATCCCAAGTCTGACTGGGTCCCGGCTTCCACTATGTTTACCCAGTGTGCCGTCAGGGAGATGTACCGTCCCTGACCACAAGCACTTGTCCACGTGTCCGTTGTCAGGTGGACTCTCCCAGTACCTGCATTGTTGAGGGCACGGTAGATGTTTTGGAACACGTGCTTGTGTAGTGCGGGGATGGCACCCCGGGCAAAATAGTGTCAGCTGGGGAGCAAGTACCGAGGGACAGCCACTACCATAAGGTTGTGGAAGGATTCCATCTCCACCAGTCTAAAAGGCAGCATTTCCAATGCAAGCAGTCATGAAATGTGCATATTTAGGACTGTGGCCTGTCGGGCATTGGCTGCGAATTTGCGTTTTCGTTCAAAGCTCTGGGATATGGACAATTGAACGCTGCGGTGGGACGTTGACATGGATGTTGATGCCGTTTCTTTACAAAATGCCATAACAATTGAAGACTGAGAGGAGGGGGTATCTTTGCATGCAGTATGGACAGGGGATTGCCTTGCATGCACAACAGGGGGTTCTCTTAAATGCACAACAGCGGAAGAAGCAGTGGTGACACCCGCTGACACTGGTCGTGGACCCTGGGGTTCGCCCCACAAAGTCGGGTGCTTTGCTGTCATGTGCCTGATCATGCTGGTGGTGGTCAGGCTGGTAGTTTTGTCACCTCTGCTGATGCTGGCTTGCCAGGGGGTACAAATGGCCTTTTTGGGGTTATCAGCAGAGTCTTTAAAAAAATTCCAGACTTTAGAAGACCAACCGGTTGTACTACCAACGTCCCTGGTGTTGGTGTTAAAGGGAAAGGTTGTCCGCCTTCTGTCTGCGGCCACCACACTGCTTCTTCCTGCCTGTTGGGGTACTCTGCCTCCCTCCCCCTGTGTGCTGCTGGCCTCGCTCTGCGTGTCCTGTCACGTTGGGTCAGTTACTAGATCATCCACCACCTCGGCCTCTTCCACTTCCGCACCATGGTCCTCCTCCTCACTTTGTGGCAATTGTGTCTCGTCATCGTCCACCTCTTGTGACAAATTGCCAGCGGCGTCACCTTCCTGTGGCCGTGGCTGTTCAAATATTTGGCCATCACTACATGGAATCTCCTCTTCCACAACTTCAAGCGGAGCAGGCGAGGGGCCCAAATATGGAAATGGACCAGTGAACAGCTCTTCAGAGTGTCCAACTGTGGGATCAGTTGTTGTCTGACGACACTCAGCATGGTGCGAGGAAGGAGCATCAGGGTGAGGAGGAGTATGCGGTCGAGACTCACGGCTACTAACACTTGACCGTGTGGACGACAGACCGGAGGTGGTGGTGCCCAGGTGACTGGAAGTATTATCTGCTATCCAATTAATAACCTGTTCACACTGATCAGTTCGCAGTAGTGGTCTTGTTGTTGTGTGCTTCCCTAGTTAATCAGTCAAGAACTGGGAGCGAGAAGATGTGGCTGTTGGTTGTGGCACATTTTCACCTTGGTCACGGCCCCGTCCTCTGCACGCACCATTACCAGAACGTCCAGTTCCACGTCCCTTGCCACGCACCTTGCCCATTGTAAATTAAGTAAAATAGCTTACACTCGCACTATCAATGGCAAAAGAGAAATAAAAAGGAGATTAGAACCGTGGAAGAGGAAAACCACAGTTCTATTTCTCTGGCCTACACCAGAATCTTTTAAACAGATATATTTGTGTCTGAACAGTCAGCGAGACATTGAAAATATTTTTTTTTATGCAAAAAAGACTAAAAAGTGGATAATACAGAGATTTGATCCATGGAACTCCAAACCACAGTTATAATTTCCTGGTGTTTACCAGACTTGTTAAAATAGATATATTTGTGTCTGAACAGTCAGCGACACACTCAAACTGTTTTTTTTTTATGGAAAAAAGGCAAGCAGGTTGATAACACTCAGATTTGAACCGTGGCAGAGGAAAACCACAGTTTTTTTTCTCTGGCCTACACCAGAATCTTTTAAACAGATATATTTGTGTCTGAACACTCACAGACACACTCAATTTTTTTTTTGTGGGGGGAATGCCAAAAGGTTAATAAGACGCGTACAGTCTGAGGAAAAACAAAACAGGATTTAGATGAAGAAAAAAGGATTTTTCCTGGCCCCTGAGACCTGGGGATAAGTCTAGCAATTTGACCAGCAGGAGCACACAGGACTGTCTGATATCTGGGATGGATATTAGTCCTGAGAAGGACTGTTTGTTTGATTTTGCAGGCTTTAGAGACCCTACACTACCTATTTCGCAGTATAAATCTCTCCCTAGCTCAGCAGCACTGACCCTACACTGTCTGATCCGGAGCGACTGTGTCCAAGATGGGGGCACCTAGTTTTAAATACTCGAGGTGACGCTGTGCGGCCAGCCAATCACTGTAATGCCCACAAACAACATGGCTGCAGCATTACATTGACTGGCTGGCAATCCCTGCATGTTCATTGGCTCTGTAAAGAGCGCCAAACATGCAGGGCGGAGACCCAATCTCCCGCCCGAGTGACCTGGAAATGCTCGCTGCTCGCCGAACATCCCGAGTAGTGAGATGCTCGGGCGAGTACCGAGCAGTGTCGAGCATGCTCGCTCAACACTAGTAAAGACACATAAAGCTGGGCCACAGTAATGACCTGTTCCCATTAGAAAGGAGAGGGTCTGCTATAAAGTTAAAGGGTATGCAGTGAGTCCAACGGCTGCCAAAATTTAGGAAAAACCCCACTAACAATTTAAAGACACATGTAGGTGGGCCACAGTAACGAATAAGACTGTCAGTATTCCGGGTTTTCTAGGTAACCTTGTGAATGATTTTGCCCTTTGTTAAGATGGAGTTTGCTGTTTTTGTATGCCCTACTTCCTGTTCGTTTGTTTAAAACCCGGCTCAGGTGGTGGCTTCCTTGCTTGAGTATTCTGCTTCTGTTTCCCTTCAGTCCAGCTACCTTGTCCTACTATTATCTCCTAGATCTCTTGTGTATTTACCAGGTTAATCTTCAAGTGTTTCTCAGCAGCAGCCCCTGGCTCTGGACATTCTCTGCCTATGTAAGCTACACTCACTGTGTTATCATTAACCTGTTGACTTTGGAATTTAACCCTTGGCTCACTCTACCTGGTAAGAACTGTGTTTCTGAACTGTGTTGTTGTTTAACCCTTCGTTCACTCCCTCCTGTGAGGGCTGCTGGAACTATTTACTGGAATATTACTTAAATGTGAACTTGTTTCTGGACTTCCCTGAATCTACGCCACATCTAGGATTAACTTGTGAACTTGTTCTTGGACTTCCCTGTGGTTACTGCATACCTGGATCTGACTTTTACTACACCAGCAGTGTTTGAATCAAGCCACGTCACCAGTGTGTCAGACTTTCCTTTTGATCGCATTTGTGTGAGGACTCCGTCGTAAGAACATTGCCGACTTTGCTATATAGGTTTCAAAGACTTAATATTGCTGGACTTATTTCATTGTATGTCACTACGGGTTATCTATATATTGTTTTTGGGTGTTATTGCTGTTGCACAAATACACTATTTGCACTAAAGAAACCCGTCTCTGCTTGTTCATTGCCCCACACTATCAGAATCCTCGAGTTCCTACAATAGTATTACAAGATACTCCAGCCAAAAGAGGACTCTGCTGGGGCAATGACGGAGACACGGGCAGACAAACTGTTCATCATAATTAACTCCTTGCAGCAGGAGATAGAGACTATACACATTAAGATTAGAGACATGGAATCCCGGGTTGACCACAACGCACAGGTGTTTGGTCAGGCTCTCCAAGATCTACGTACTAAATTAGAAGTCCAGGAGGCCTTACCTACTGAGCCTACATCATCCACTAGTATGCCCAAAATGCCTCCATTCCGGTTTAATGGTGACCGAAGTCAATTCGGTGGGTTTGCTAACCAATGTATATTATTCTTTGATGTACATGCCTCCTATTACCGGTTTGATAGATCTAAGGTTCTATGTACTATTATGTTGTTGACATCACGGGCACTGGCTTGGGCAAATCCTATGGTTGAAAGTCACGATACCCGTCCAAATAATTTGGATGATTTTCTGACAGCCATGGCACAAATGTTCGACAATCCCAATCGCCGTGCTACCGCTGAATCTGCCTTGCTTTCCTTACGCCAGGGGAAACGTTCAGTCATAGAATATGTTACTGAATTTAAAAGGTTAGTGGTGGACACCAACTGAGATAACAATGCTTTATTGCCAATCTTTAGAAAGGGTTTGTCCAGTGCAATCAAGGATGAGCTAGCTCGTTCAGAGTCTCCACAGGAGTTTGAGTTGTTTTTACAACACTGTGTACGTATTGATGTCCATCTAACTGAACGCAGACAAGAAAAATGGGAAGCTGTAAATCGCATCACTAATTTCTCCCTTCCGTCTAGGGAAACCACAGGCAAAAACTCGCGGGAGGCCGAGGAGGTGCCTATGCAGGTGGACTCGCTACAAAAAACGTGAGAGTAATGAACGCCGCGAATACCGTCTCCGTGAGCGCTTATGTTTTTATTGTGGTCAATCAGACCATTTCCTTATCAATTGTCCTAAATGTCCCAGGCGACCCAACAAGGTGTTGGCGGTAGTAGGGGATTATGACAACACTGACGCGGAGTCTGTAGTTTCGGAGACCAGTCTACATCTAGATGCTGTTTTTCCCCCTATATTGATGCCGACTTCCCCTAAAGACCAAGGGGAGAAATATTTACATTGTTCTCTTCCTATTCAGATTCAGTGGGAGGGACAGTGGATACCAAGTTCTGCCATGATAGACTCTGGAGCAGGTGGGAATTTCATGGATTCTTCTTTTGCCAGGGAACATGGTATAATGACGCAACTAAGAGCTTCACCAGTCACTATGGAAACGGTGGATGGTTCCCCATTAGTTTCTGGACCAGTAGATCGGGAGACAGTGCTTCTGGAGTGTAAGATGGAACCAGACCATCAAGAAACACTTTCATTCATGTTAATATCTTCTCCTCATTTTCCTGTAATTTTAGGAATTCCCTGGTTACGGTCACAAAATCCAAACATCAATTGGGAAACCAAGGAGATATCCTTCCTTCCGAAGTGTAGTCCTACCATCAGTCCAACGGTAGCGGTTCCAGTCACCCAGAACTTGGAAGAGGCAATACAGGTACCCACTCTCCCTCTGGTTTACCAGGAATTCTCAGACGTTTGTGACAAGAGGAAGGCAGATCAACTTCCCCCACATAGACCGTATGATTGCCCCATAGAATTGCTTCCTGGGGCAGCGATTCCTTTCGGCCATGTTTACCCGCTGGCGGCTCCGGAATTAAAATCACTACGAGAATATATAGATGAGAATTTAGCCAAGGGGTTTATCCGACCATCTTCTTCACCAGCGGGAGCCCCTATATTCTTTGTAAAGAAGAAGGATGGGACTCTAAGACCCTGCATTGACTACCGGGAGTTAAATAAGGTAACCATTCGTAACAGGTACCCGTTGCCGCTAATTCCGGAATTGTTGGAAAGAGTTCGCCAGGCCAAAGTATTTACCAAATTAGATCTTCGCGGGGCATATAATTTACTCCGTATGCGTCCCGGAGACGAATGGAAAACAGCTTTTAGATGCCGGTATGGACATTATGAATATTTGGTGATGCCATTCGGACTCTGTAACGCTCCTGCTGCTTTTCAACATTTAGCCAACGATATTTTCAGGGATTTATTGGACCAATATGTGGTAATTTACCTGGATGACATTTTGATCTTCTCTGACTCCGTACAGGAACATCGGGAACATGTTAAGACCGTGCTTAGACGTTTGAGAGATAATCATTTGTACATCAAACTCGAAAAGTGTGAATTTCATTGCTCCGAAATCCAATTTTTAGGCTATATTATTTCTCCTCAGGGATTGAATATGGAGTCCAGCAAGATCCAGGCACTCTTAGACTGGCCGGTACCAGGAAACATTAAAGAGGTACAACGATTCATTGGTTTGGCTAACTTTTATAGACGTTTCATCCGAAATTTTTCAGAAGTTGTCCGTCCCATCACTCTTCTCACCAAGAAGGGGAAGAAGTTTGCATGGTCTTCGCAAGCTCAGGGAGCCTTTGATCGCCTCAAGGTTTGTTTTACCACGGCTCCGATATTGATGCATTCGGATCCTGCACTGCCTTTCATCGTGGAGGTGGACGCTTCTGACTGTGCATTGGGAGCTATCCTCTCACAACGTACCGGAGACAAAGGTTTGCTGCACCCGTGTGCCTTCTTTTCTCGTAGGTTATCTTCTGCTGAACTGAACTATGATATTGCAGATAAGGAACTTTTGGCAATTATTTCCGCCTTTAAGGAATGGAGACACCATTTGCAGGGAGCAACTCAACAGGTAGTGGTACTCACGGATCATCGTAATTTGGAATTTCTTAAGTCTGCCAGGTGTCTTTCTCCTCGACAAGCTAGGTGGAGTTTGTTCTTGAACCAGTTTAATTTTATTATTTCGTACCGCCCAGGTTCACGTAATGGGAAAGCTGACGCATTATCTCGAATCCATACGGTGGACTCTGTGCCTGGGACCCCTTCTAAGACCATCTTGTCTGATGCCAATTTTGTAGGAGTGCTCCAGGACCAGGACATGTGGCAGGAGATCAAGCTGGCCTATGACGGTGACGTATTTCTTGCTGCTCAACCTGACAACGTAAATCTTGTTCTTCGGAATGGTGTGTGGCTTAGAGATCGATGTATTTATGTCCCAGAGGCTGTGAGACTTTGAATTCTCAAATTGGTCCACGACTCTGTATTGGCTGGTCATAGGGGGGTACAGAAGACGCAGGAATTTTTAAGTCGTTTTTTTTGGTGGCCTACCTGTTTGAAAGATGTGAATGACTATGTCCGCTCTTGTGAGGTTTGTGCCCGGTACAAAGTTCCTCGCGTTTCACCTACTGGTCTTCTTAAACCGCTACCTGTACCGTCTCGCCCTTGGGGGTCTATTTTGATGGACTTTATTGTGGAGTTACCCACCTCTGGCGGTAAAAATACTATTTTGGTGGTAGTAGATCGTTTAACGAAGGCTGCTCATTTCATTCCATGTACCGGTCTTCCCTCTGCTACAGAGACAGTGGATCTGGTTGTCCAGAACGTTTTCCGGCTGCATGGGGTACCAGATGAGATCATTTCTGACCGGGGAATACAATTTACCTCTAGATTTTGGAAAGGATTTTGTTCTGCACTCCACATTAATGTTTGCTTGTCTTCTGCATACCATCCTCAGACAAACGGGCAGACCGAACGGGCAAATCAAACCTTGGAGCAATATCTACGCTGTTACGTCAGTCATTTGCAGGACGATTGGCTGAAGCTACTTCCTTTAGCGGAATTTTCGTACAACAACTCTCAGAGCAGTTCTACGAAGGTAACGCCTTTTTTTGACAATCTGGGATATCATCCAAATATTTTGCCTAGGTCTCCGGTTGCTATTTCGGTACCGGCGGTTGAAGATAGAGTGGCGGTGTTGCAACGTAATCTGGAAGTTTTAAAGGACACCCTGACCGTAGCACAGGAGCGTTACAAGAAGTCGGCCGATAGGTTCCGGAAACCGGCACCTATGTATAAGGTAGGAGACGCGGTTTGGTTATCTACCAAGAATCTAAGATTGGGTGTTCCTTCGCAGAAACTGGGGCAGAAATTCATCGGTCCATTCTAGATCACTGAGATTGTGAGCTCTGTTGCCTGTCGGCTTTAGCTACTATGGACTTTAAAGGTACACCCAGTATTTCATGTTTCTTTATTAAAACCGGTCTCTCCTAACACGTTTCAGGGACGTATCGCATCTCCCCCTTCACCAGTGTTGGCTGATGGCGAAGAGCAATTTGTGGTACAGGATATTGTTGATTCGAGACTTCATAGGAACCGGCTTCAGTATCTAGTTAGATGGCAAGGTTACTCTCCCGAAAACAATTCTTGGGATCCAGTAAGTAACATCAATGCTCCCCTGAAGGTCGCTCAGTTTCATCAGAGATACCCGGACAAGCCTTGTCCTGGACCGTCCGGAGGCCGTCTTTAGGGGGGGGAGTAATGTCAGTATTCCGGGTTTTCTAGGTAACCTTGTGAATGATTTTGCCCTTTGTTAAGATGGAGTTTGCTGTTTTTGTATGCCCTACTTCCTGTTCGTTTGTTTAAAACCTGGCTCAGGTGCTGGCTTCCTTGCTGGAGTATTCTGCTTCTGTTTCCCTTCAGTCCAGCTGCCTTGTCCTACTATTATCTCCTAGATCTCTTGTGTATTTACCAGATTAATCTTCAAGTGTTTCTCAGCAGCAGCCCCTGGCTCTGGACATTCTCTGCCTATGTAAGTTACACTCACTGTGTTATCATTAACCTGTTGACTTTGGAATTTAACCCTTGGCTCACTCTACCCGGTAAGAACTGTGTTTCTGAACTGTGTTGTTGTTTAACCCTTCGTTCACTCCCTCCTGTGAGGGCTGCTGGAACTATTTACTGGAATATTACTTAAATGTGAACTTGTTTCTGGACTTCCCTGAATCTACGCCACATCTAGGATTAACTTGTGAACTTGTTCTTGGACTTCCCTGTGGTTACTGCATACCTGGATCTGACTTTTACTACACCAGCAGTGTTTGAATCAAGCCACGTCACCAGTGTGTCAGACTTTCCTTTTGATCGCATTTGTGTGAGGACTCCGTTGTAAGAACATTGCCGACTTTGCTATATAGGTTTCAAAGACTTAATATTGCTGGACTTATTTCATTGTATGTCACTACGGGTTATCAATATATTGTTTTTGGGTGTTATTGCTGTTGCACAAATACACTATTTGCACTAAAGAAACCCGTCTCTGCTTGTTCATTGCCCCACACTATCAGAATCCTCGAGTTCCTACAATAGTATTACAAAGACATGTTCCCATTAGAAAGGAGAAGGTCTGCTATTCAGTTCTAGGGTATGCAGTGAGTCCAACGGCTGCCAAAATTTAGGAAAAACCCCACTAACAATTTAAAGACACATGTAGGTGGGCCTCAGTAACGACATATTCCCATTAGAAAGGAGCGGGTCTCCCTTACTGTTTGCCTATGCAGTGAAGCAACGGCTGCCAAAAATTTGGAGGAACTCCAATGCCCCTTGCAAGAGATGTAGATATGTTGATATGGTACATATGGTGGTGGAGGATGAGGATGCGGAGAAGGAGGAAGACAAGAGCAAATAGAAAAAATCAGGAAGTGTATACCCATGTCTGGGTGTGAAGACAGAGGTGCATGGGAATAGGGTTAGACCTCCCAAAAAAAGACAATATTTGAGTTTTTAGTTATGCTGCTGTCATTCAGTAGTGTTGAGAAGTCTGGCCCAACTCAACCCTTGTTCATTTTTATAAGAGTCAGCCTGTCAGCATTTTCAGTTGACAGGCGGATGTGCCTATCCGTTATAACTCCACCGGCGGCACTAAAATCCCGCTCTGACAAAACGCTAGCGGTAAGACAGGCCAGGACCTCCAAGGTGTAGAGATCCAATTCATGCCACGGGTCCAGCTTGGATACCCAATAATTATAAGGCATAGAGGAATCACAGAGGACATTCAGCAAGGTACTTCCTCACCATCTTCTGAAACTTTGCACTCCTTGTGAGAGTACCCTGTGCCTCAGGGCCTGTGTGATGGGAGGGTCTGAGAAACCAGTCCCAGAACTTTGACAGTGTTCCCCTGCCTCTGCTGGATTGCATTTATGTCTCTCTCACCTGTACTCCTTGGTTGTCCAACGAACTGTGACCTCTGCCGCCAGAGTTTTCAGGTCGGAATTTTTTAAATAAATCCACAACAAGGGCCTTCTTGTACTGCACCATTTTATTAGGCCAGTCCTACAAGGGAATGAGAGACAGAAAGTTCTCCTTGTAGCGTGGGTCTAGAAGCGTCATCAACCAGTAATGACTGTCACCCAAAATTTGGACGACACGAGGGTCACTGGAAAGGCACCATAACATAAACTCAGCCATGTGTGCCAGACTGTAAAGAGGCAAGACTTCCGTGTCCTCACCAAGAGGATGACTGACCATGCTCTCCTCCTCATCCTCCTCCTCTTCATACTCCTCCCTGTCCCCAACCCATCCACGTTGAACAGATGGTATGACAGTTGAACAGGTAGTGCCGTCTATAGCGCAGGAAACTAGCTCCTGTTCTTCCTCCTCCTCCTCCTCATTGTCATCCAATCCTCATTGGGATGAGATGAGGCAGGGCTGTGTGTAATCACCCTTTATGGTTTCTTGCTCCATCTCATCATGCTCCACCTGCAATGCATCCTCTTTAATTGAGAGCAGAGAGCGTTTCAGAAGACAGAGAAGCGGGATGGTGACGCTAATTATGGCGTCATCACCGCTCACCACCTTGATGGAGTCATCAAAGTTTTGGAGGATGGTTCAGATGTCTCACATCCATTTCCACTCTTGAGGTATTATGTGTGGAGTCTGACCTGAATACCAACGGCCTTGTTGATGCTGGTAGTCACCAACTGCCCTCTTCTGCTCTCAAATCCTTCCCAATATCTGCAATGTGGAGTTTCAATGCGTGGGGACATTGCAGATCAGTCGGTGAGCTGGAAGCTGCAAACGCTGCTGAAGCACGGCAATAGCGGCGGAAGCTGTACCTGACTTTCTAAAATGGGCACACAGGCGGCATACTTCGACAAGCAGATACAGATAGGTTTTGAGAAACTGCTGAACCACGAGGTTAAAAAATGATGAAAGGTGTCAGTAGTTCCGCGCTCCTCCGTAAAAACAAATTTTACAGAATCCAGGCCTTGTGTTGTAAGTTTATTCTTTTGTCAAGCTAAAAACAGACGCGTTTCGTGGACATCCCGTCCACTTCATCAAGTGCATAGCTTAAGAGATGTTAACAGCAGAGAACATATATACCATGGAAAGTGAAAATGAACGCATTAACAAGAAAAAATATGATTAACATAATTAAAATGTGTGTTCACAGTGCAACCCTGACCAGTGTATGTTGTTGTTTATATTCCTATCGTTGGGATGAAATGCTCCATGTCACCAATAAAGCCAAAGCAGTGATTATATCAAATAAACCGCATCTTGGGTTAAAGGGTATGATAGTATTTTGTGTTCCTCCTGAGACCTAATTTCCCATGGCTTACTATCCCAGGTAGTGGGGATAATAAAAATGGGTACTCAATGATCCCGTAAATCAATGGGATATCAGATGGAATATCCCCTTGTGCAACGTGTTTTGTAATACCAGAGAAAACTCTGGTGACTTTATTTGTGAGTTACTTCTACCTACACACCTCGTAGTATGGCTGTTCAATATCATTATAGTGTTTGAGACGCATCTAATTTTATGAGTTGCCTATTTTACCTTTGGAGGCTCCTATCTTGTCATCAGTTTCTGTATGAATCTCTTGATTGCTCCCCCCTCATGGTGTTACCCTGCTATGCACAGGGCCATTTTTTTCCCCCTTTCTCCTTATGTAAGGACTAGAGATGAGCGTTGTTCTACTCGAACTGTTCGCCAATCTCAAATTCGAGCTGTTTTGGGCGGTGTTCGAGCCGGTCGGCGAACACGAACAATTTGAGAAAAATTCGGCTGTTCGAGGTTATGTTCGATAACTGTTCGTGCACCAAAATCATAACTGGATTTTTTCTCAGTAATGATGAAAATTAATGTTAATACGCAGTTTGAGTGTACAGCGGGGCGGGGGGAGGGGCAGGGGATGGATCTCTGCAGGAACAATGAAGATCTCCATTTTTTTTTCTCTTTCCCGCATTTGCAGTGGGGAGGTGCAATCTGTCAGCCTATCAGCAGCGCACACACGGAGCGAAGTGCTTTTTTTCACACAAGCAAGGGCATGTGTGATTGGCAGTGTATGTCACATGTCCTTGCCCTATAAGACCAAGCCATTTTCCCCGTCGCCACCATTTTCTCACTGCTGCAGCTGCGTGTTAGACGGCACCGCTGTTGCTGTGTGCGCTATACCTTGTTAATTTCAAGCCAATTTTCGCACAAATATACAGATAGCTTGGGAGTAGGGAATAGTTGTGATTGCAGTCCTTTTAAGGACTAGGTTACAGCATTTCCTACGACTTTTATCAGGCAGGTCTGTGCTCTTAAATAGATAGATTGTGGGAGTAAAGACTAATTGTAATTGGAGTCCTTTTCAGGACTAGGTTACATCAGTTCCTATCAGTTTTTGCCAGGCAGGTCTGTGCCAGTGCTGTGCAAGTTTTTTTCACAGCATTTGGCTGAATCTAGCAAAGCTAATCCTTTTTGGCCTATTGCAGAGTGTGTTAGTCAGTGGAGTAGCCTATCTGTGTTGCAAGATATACCACCTGTGTATAGAATACCAATTTTTTTACTGCACCTAGTGAAGTAAAATCTTTTGGGCATAGCATCATTCTATTAGTCCATCTATACTGACCTCCATCAGGTTGCAAATTAAAAATAATTTTTTTCTGCATCTAGCTCTGAAAAAATATTTGGGCTTCTAGCAGTGTGTGGGACTTGGTCTATTAGTCCATCTATACTGACCTCCATCAGGTTGCAAATTAAAAATAATTTTTTCCTGCATCTAGCTCTGAAAAAATATTTGGGCTTCTAGCGGTGTGTGGGACTTGGTCTATTAGTCCATCTATACTGACCTCCATCAGGTTGCAAATTAAAAATAATTTTTTTCTGCATCTAGCTCTGAAAAAATATTTGGGCTTCTAGCAGTGTGTGGGACTTGGTCTATTAGTCCATCTATACTGACCTCCATCAGGTTGCAAATTAAAAATAATTTTTTTCTTCATTTATCTCTGAAAAAATATTTGGGCTTCTAGCAGCGTGTGGGACTTGTTCTACTAGTCCATCTATACTGACCTCCATCAGGTTGCAAATTAAAAATAATTTTTTTCTGCATCTAGCCCAGCCAATAGTTTTGGCCTAATACCACAGTTTGGCCACTCAGCTCTGCTCGGTTACCATCCATTGTTTTTTTGTGCAAACAACTCCAGAGTTGTGAATTAGTTAACCACCAAAATGAGTGGAAAAAGGCCTGCTGCTGGTGGAAAGGGGAATAGGCGTGTTGGGAAGGGGAAAAAAGGTTGTGTCCGTGGGGTAGGTGCAGAAGAAAGACCATCTTCCAGCCAAACTAAAATGTCTACTTCTTTTAGCGGACAATGTGATAAGATCCCTTTCTTACGGCCACGCCAATCGCTACAAATTCCAGATGAGGCACAAAACAGCAGGTGCTTCAACGGATATCAAGTGCTCCTTTAAGTGGGCTCTCCTCCACATCAACTTCAACATCACAAATACTCCAGTCCTCAAAGGTGTCACCCAAATCGCACTTGCTTCCTCACAGCTCCCAAATCTCCAGCTGCCCGTCTGAGTATGAGGTAGAACAGATGGTTGAGTCTGCAGAGCTGTTTACTCATACTATAGCCTGGGAATCAGAGGTCGACTCCAGCGCTTCTGTGAATCCAGACGAGGAAATGATCTGCACTGATGCCCAGAATCTTTATGAGTCGGATCCAGGACCAGACGCAGAAGGTTCTGACCATAATGTAGACCCTCATTCCCAAACTGTAACTCCTGTTGGTGGAGACAATGAGGAAGACGATGATAAGACTCAAATACCTGATTGGAGCGACAACTTTAGTTTTTTGTCAGGGCAGGAACAGGTTGGCTCTGAGGACGACAGGTGTGATAACGCACAGGGTGATGATGATGAGGTCGGAGATCCCACTTACTGTCAACCCACAGTCAGCCAAGAGATGAGGTCAGCAGAGGAGGTGGAGGAAGATGCTAGTGACGACGAGGTCAGGTTGCGCCTTCCTGGACAGAGACGTAGTACTGGAAGCACGTCAACAACTGCATCCTCAAACACAACTCTGCCTCTCACCACAAGTCGTGGTGGCTCTTCAGGTCGCATGGGTGCTAAGCCTTGCATAGCCTGGGCATTTTTTCAGATCGATAAAGATGACCCAACTCGTGTTATCTGTAACATTTGTCAGCAAAAGCTAAGTAGAGGCCAAAAAATACATAGTTTGAGTACTTCATGCATGAACCGGCACATGGACATGAAGCATAAGTTGCAGTGGGAAGCTCAGTGTGCTACAATGCGGCCTAGCCGGCCGGGCCAATCACCGTCTGCCATATCTTGTGCATCCGCGGCCTCTTCATCCTCTGTGACTGGGGGGACAGCAGTCACACCTGTTTTGGGGCGCAGACCTGCCACCTCTTTACCCGCAACAGCCAGCGTGATTGGCAGGTCATCATTTTCTTTGGAGGTGGTAACACCAGCTGGTGTTGAGCGCTGTCCGACATCGATAGCACCACCTTTGGATGAAGGCAACCTAACATGTCCGCCTGCATCTTCCTCACAGACCGGCAGTTTGCCGGGGACACCCTTATCAACCCCGTCTAAGCACAATAGCCAGCCCTCGGTCCCTCAGATGTGGACAAGTAAAAGACCATTTCCTCCTAGCCATGAGAAAGCTAAGAGGTTGAATTTCACCATCTGCAAGCTCTTGGCTACAGAAATGCTGCCTTTCCGCCTGGTGGACACAGAGGATTTTCGAGACCTTATGTCCGTCGCAGTGCCCCAGTACCAGATGCCCAGTCGGCACTACTTCTCAAAGAAAGGTGTGCCTGCGCTCCACCAGCATGTCGCACACAACATCACCGCTTCTTTGAGAAACTCTGTGTGTGACAGGGTGCATTTCACCACAGACACTTGGACGAGTAGGCATGGACAGGGGCGTTACATGTCGCTGACTGGGCACTGGGTAACTATGGTGACAGCAGGACAAGGGGCTGCTGTCCAAGTCTTGCCGTCCCCACGAGTTGTGCGTCAATCCTCTTTATGTCAAAGTTCCTCCACTGCTTCTGCCTCCTCAACCTCCTCTCGGTCTTCCACCTGCACCCAAAGCCTGTCTGGTCATGCCACAAGCTTTCTAACTGCGCAGAAGGGATCCTGCACACCTCCTTACTATGCTGGCAGTAGGGCTCAACGTCATCAGGCGGTTTTTACATTGAAATGTCTGGGAAATGTGAGTCACACAGCTGAGGAGTTGTGGTCAGCTCTGGAGAACCAATTTCATGAATGGTTGTCTCCACTGGACCTGAAACCAGGGAAGGCCGTGTGCGACAATGCTGCAAACCTGGGTGCGGCCCTTCGCCGGGGCAATGTCACACACGTGCCTTGTATGGCTCACGTGTTGAACCTGGTTGTCCAGCAATTTTTAGCCCACTATCCCAGACTAGATGGCCTTCTGCAGAGGGCACGGTCGCTGTGTGCTCACTTCCGCCGTTCGCATCCCGCAGCTCAGCGACTTACATCTCTACAGAAGTCGTTGGGCCTGCCACTTCACCGGCTAAAATGCGATGTGCCTACCCGGTGGAATTCAACTCTGCACATGTTGCAGCGACTGTGGCAGCACCGACAAGCCCTGGTGCAATACGTTCTGACGTATAGCCTGGGCCAACGAGATTCAGAGGTGGGGCAAATCACGCTGGAGGAGTGGTCTCAGATCAGGAACCTATGCACCCTTCTGCACAGTTTTGAAATGGCGACGAAGATGTTTAGTGCTGACGATGCCATTATCAGCATGACTATTCCGGTGATTTACATGCTGGAGCACATGTTAAACAGAATTCGGAGTCAGGTGGTGGCACAAGAGGAGGTGGAGGAAGTAGAGGAGGAGGAGTTGTATGCGGAAGGGCTAACATCTGCAAGGTCCAGACGGTCGGCAGCACCAAGGCGGCAGGCATGTGAGGGTGGGGGAGATGGTTTTACCAGGGCGCATGGTAGCAGCCAAACTAGTGAGGAAGGTGCAGGAGCCCAGGAAGAAGTGGAGGACGAACTGATGGAAGACTCATCAGATGAGGGAGACCTTGATCACATTTCTGTTGTGCGAGGTTGGGGGGAGAGGACAGAGGAAGGAAGCATGATTGTTACCTCGCCACCAACACAACAGGGACTTGGTGCTCCTGGATGCGCAACACACATGAGTGCCTTCTTGCTGCACTACCTGCAACATGACCCTCGAATTGTGAGAATTAGAAATAATCCTGACTACTGGGTTGCCACACTGTTAGATCCCCGGTACAAAAGTAAATTTGCAGAAATTATTCCTGCCATAGAAAGGGATGCACACATGCAGGAGTATCAGCAGAGACTGTTGCAGAATCTTACATGTGCTTTTCCACAAAATACCAGTGGTGCACGTAGTGAATCTCACAGTTCCAACTTGCCAACCGTGGGACCGTCAAGTGTTCAGCACTCAAACCGTAACAGAACCACAGTATCTGCTGGTAACATCAATTTTGCGGAATCATTTCACCTCTTTTTTAGCCCATCCTTTGCAAGGCCACAGGAGACAAGAAGTCTGACACATAGTCAACGCCTAGAGACGATGGTACAGGAGTATCTCCAAGTAAACATTGAAGCTACGACTGTGTCACTGGACCCTTGCTCTTTTTGGGCTTCCAATCTGGATAAATGGCCGGAGCTAGCCACTTACGCCTTGGAGATCTTGTCATGCCCCGCAGCCAGCGTTCTGTCTGAACGTGTGTTCAGCGCTGCTGGTGGTGTGCTGACAGATAAGCGCACGCGGCTCTCCACTGATAATGTAGACAGACTCACGTTCATAAAGATGAACAAATCATGGATCCGAAACGACTTTTCTACCCCTGTGTCATCCTGGGGAGAGTAAAAGCTTGATGATTGGTTAAAATCACCCTACCAACCGTTTTAAGCTTTCAAATTACTAATCATGTTTATCTGTATCTTGACTGGAAAATAATTTGGGCTTTGTAGCAGTGTGCAGCACTGATCCTGTTAGGCCATCTATAATAAGCTTCACCAGATTTAAAATTAAAAATAATTTTTAGCTGCATCTAGCCCGGAAAATAATTTTGGGGCTCCGAGATGCGCAAGACACATAAGTGCCTTCTTGCTGCACTACCTGCAGCATGACCCTCATATTGTCAGAATTCGAAGTAATCATGACTACTGGGTTGCCACACTCTTAGATCCCCCAAACTTTTCGATCAACCTTTTCATTTTAATAAAGACCAAAAAAATGGTCATTTTTGAAATTATAAGCATTAGCAGGTTGTTAGAAACTGAAATCAAACAGTTTTCAACTCAAAACTTTATTCTAGGTGATGTTACATTTTCACATAGGACCCCTTGTTCGAAAGGAGCTTCTGAACTCTCTCGTCCATTGAATTTGTCAGGTTTTGGATGGTTTCTGCTTCAATTGTTTTGCATGAGGACAGAATACCCTCCCAGAGCTGTTGCTTAGATGTGAACTGCCTCCCGCCATCATAGACACTCCTTTTAATGATGCTCCAAAGGTTCTGAATGGGGTAGAGGTCAGGTGAGCATGGGGGTCACACCATAAGTTTGTCCCCTTTTATGCCCATATCAGCCAGAGATGCAGATGTTTTATGTGCAGCATGAGATGGTGCATTATCATGCAGAAAAATGATCTTGCTGTGAAATACACGGTTCTTCTTCTTGAACCATGGCAGGAAGTGCTGTTTGAGAAAATCCACATACATTATGGAGTTCATCTTTAGCGCCTTCAGGGATCCTAAAGGGGCCGACAATCTCTCTCCCCATGATTCCAGCCCAAAACATTACTCCACCTCCTCCTTGTTGGCGCTGTAGCCGTGTTTGCGTGGGGTGTCCATCAACCAGCCATCCTCCACTCCATTCATCTGGACCATCGAGCGCTGCACGGCACTCATCCGTGAACAAAACAGTTTTGAAATCAGTCTTCATGTAATGTTTGGCCCACTGGAGCCGTTTCTGCTTGTGTGAAGTGGATAGAGGAGGTCGACAGGATGGCATATGCACAGCTGCAAACCTCTGAAGGACCCTGCATCTTGTTGTTCGGGGGACGTTGGAGGCACAAGCAGCTTCAAAAACTTGTCTGCTGCTATGACAAGGCTTTTTTGCCGCTGCTGTTTCAACCTGACGTAATTGCCTGTAGGAAAGAGTCCTCAATTTGCCCTTATCAGCACGCACACGTGTGTACTGTGAATCAGCTACATACTTCTTGATTGCCAAGACACTTCATCCTGATCATCGCACAATGTTGATTGTAGTCATGCCTTGACCTAAACACTCCACAATTTGTTGCTTCTCAGCAGCCGACACATCCTTTTTCTTTCCCATTTTGGCAGAAAATGTAGGCTGCTTAATAATGTGAGAGAGCCTTCTTAAGTAGTCTTGCCTTTCATTGGACACACCTGCCAAACTAATTAGCACAGGTGTCTGCAATTGCTTACAGTGATATAAAGAGCCCTGACACACATCACCATCAATGAGTTTAACTGACAAACAAACAAATTCTTCCCTTATCACTCCTAAACACTTTTTGCATAATAATTTGGAACGCGGTGTACATGTGCTTTTCCACAAAACACCAGTGGTTCACGTAGTGAATCTTACAGTTCTAACTTGCCAACCGTGGTCTGTATAGAATTGTTCAATAAAGGGCCCAAAATTAAGATAACATAGATGGGAGAGGTCTCTATGAATAGGAATTCCTAAGTATTTGATACCCTGTGAGGGCCAGGCAAAGGGAAAGTTGGACTGGATGGAATCCTATATGGATTTAGGGAGGGAGACATCGAGGGCCTCAGACTTCGCTGCATTGATTTTAAAATTTTACCATGTAACAAAGTGATCTATTTCAGCCATAACAGCAGGGATGGATATATGTGATTGAGTGATATATACTAGGACATCATCAGCAAATAGAGAGCACTTGTACTCGGTGCCTCCCACCTCAATCCACCTAATATTGGGGTTATGGCGAATTGATGAGAGCAGGTGCTCCGTCACTAGGATGTATAAGAGAGGGGACAGAGGACATCCCTGCCTTGTCCCATTGGTGATTGTGAAAGGTGATGAAAATGTTCTGACGCACCCCCTGGGCCTTGGGACACCCGGAGCCGGACCCTTTTTGGTGGATGCTGGTGGTTGTAGTCTTCTTGGCGGCGATCCGGTTCCGTGGCTCAGGGCGGTCAAACCAGTGGCGGAACAATTTATGTGGTTTTGATGTTTAAATGTCCGACTACGCCACCCGTGGATTGCGGTCAGAGTGAACCGCCGCTACAGGGCAGACCGCTAAGGCTGGTGTTGTGGGTGCAGCAGAGCGTAGCATAACTCCCCACGGGAGGAGTATAGCCTCAGGGCAGTGTATGCGGAGGATGGGGGTGATGGTGCAGGGCAGCAGCAGTAATGACACGGAGTCAGTGATGCAGTTCAGGGCCTTTACTCACAGTTCTTATTATCCAGACCACGTCTGCAGGTAACGGCTGCCCACGTCGTACTGTGCTCACCAGGTGAGGGGCTCAGACAACTCCCAGATAACTTTGGAGCGCTTCACAGGACCCCCTTTGTGTGTCCTTTGTCTGGCCTTTCTTACCAACACTTCTGTCCGGCTGCCTCGGGCCTCCTCTTGGTAAACTTGGCGCCAGTTTCCCTGACCCTATGTGGTGCCTTCCTAGCGGGTGGAGCAAGGGGCTGCGCCACATAAAATGTCAGAGCCTCCGGTTTCTAGCTGAGGGTCGTTTCCTGCCTCCACTAGTTCGGGGACCGGTCTCCCCCTTTGGCCTGACCCCTCCACGCAGGTGGATTCGGGCGTGCGGTGGCGACTCGCCCGTCCGCACCCCTGGGATCCCTTCATTCCTCGTTCCTGGAGCCTTCTCCGCTCCTCTTCCTTCCTTCTCCCTCTTGCAGGCCTGGGCCTCTGTTACTAGGCCCGCCTCCGGAGCAGAGCTCATGCAGAGCCCCTGCTCCCTGCCACTTCTGCTCAGACTTCTCTGCACTGAACTAAGATGGTGCCCACCTTTTATACTCCCTTCTCAATGCACCCAGGAACTGCTTCCTCCCTGCTCCTGCACTGCAGGGTTCCCCTTCCTCAGTGTTCCCTCCCCCCACTCCAGCCAGGGACAGGGACTGTCGTGTCCATCTCAGGGGCATATTGGTCGCCCTGCCCCACGGCAATGTGGTGTAATGCATACAGGTGTCGGGTCCTGATCCACACTCCATCCTTATCTGAGAGTGAGATATCACACCTCTGGGTGAGGTGCAATACGTCTGTAGCAACCGAGCCCTCGGTGCTACAGTTCCATTTATCTTCAGCCTAGGTGACGTATTGTGATACAGGGCCGTGATTTTGGCTATAAAAGGGTCCCCTAGACCCCTACCCCAAGCTTTTTAAGAGAATCATATATGGCGTGCCAGGAGACTCTATGGAATGCTTTCTCAGCATCCAACGAGAGTATCTACTTACAAATTTTTAACTGCATCTAGCCCAGGAAATACTTTGTGCCTAGTAGCAGTGTCTGCTAGTCAGCGGATTATCCCGGCTGTTAAGCAAGCTACACCACCTGTAGTTTGGACACTTAATTTTTTCAAAGGAAATGCTTTGGGACCACGGGATACTTAGTGAAGAGCATCAGGAGGCACCCCAAGGCATAGGGGCTGGGACTGGCACTAGGATGCCTTGCGGTGGACAGCCGAGCTCGATCCTTATAAAAGCTTTTTAACTGCAGCAGCTTTAGTGGACGCTACTGGAGCTGGAATTACGCGGCTGCTGGCATGAGACTTGCCCTCCAATAGATCCTTGTAAATGGATTTAAAGTGTATTCATTCAAATTAGAGGGACAATTTAAATTAAAAAGCTTAGAGCTGCCTCCACCACAGGGGGGCTCTCTCGACCCACCAGCGGACAGGCACCAGTATTGGGAGAGGGGGGCTGGCCGTCAGGGTTCACCGCGGCTCTGGCACAAACCCGGCGACACGGAGGTGGCACGGGCAGGAGCGGACTGGCCGTCTCGGCTTCTCACTTTTTGGATTTTAGAAGGGCATGACATGCCTATATCTGTGTCTCCCCCTCCTTTTACTCCTCCACCTCTTTTCTTTTCGCATGACTATATGTACTTGTCACTTTTCCATGTGTTAGTTGTGTCTTCTGAGCAGTTTGTCAGCTTTTGGACACCTTTGAAGGTGTTTTCTATGTGTTTCTATGTGTTTTTGTTTGCCTGCCATTGGTTTTAACGGTGTTCGAAGGTGTTCGACGAACAGTTCGACGAACAGTTCGGCGAACACACGGGTGTTCGACGAACCGAACCGAACTCGAACACTACGGGGGTGGCTCAACACTAGTAAGGACTAAGTTGTCTGCAGTTAAAACTAGGTTATTGGGCTCAGCTGATTGCTAACTTCTACTGTATTATGCTTGCGGGTATCCCTTGGGGAATTCCTGTTTATCGACTTGTTCCGCAATTTGCACATATTTGTAATGTACTTTTCACTATGAATTTATATTATTACTAATAAAGCTTTTTTTATATGCCTTATACTCAGTTCTTTTCAGTGTTTACAAATTTATCTTTGAGTAGGCAATATCTCACGGCTATGGGGTGTGAGCTGTTTCTTCCACACCTCCTACCCGTGATTCTTATCATGCTGGCCGAAGTGTTTGAAAGTGTGTTGTAATACAGTCTAAAGTAGTTTTGCTCAAATAGGCGGTGATAACCCAGCAAATGAAGAGATGAATTGGCATTGGCTGATCTGCTCTATACTTTTGATGATTGCGGACTGCGCTGGTCCCAAGTCCCGAGTGGAAAGAAAGCCTATGTCCACACTGGAGCATTGTGGCTGGTATAGGAGATCACTTATTGAATGGAATTAATCGGATATCCTTTTGAGAATGCTGGAGAGAGGCAAGTTAAAGAAGAATTGGAAGTGAAACCAGTGGTGACCGGAGGCGCTGTGATGTGACACCCCAGGAGATAAAAGGGAATGTTGAGCCACAGTATCACCGTGAATGTAACAAGTGTTAACAAGGCGTTGTACTGCAACATCTTGGCAGGTAAGAGGGGATATTGAGTTTTTATACCCTTTTTTTTGGTATTTATAGAGAGGAACTCTGCTATGACTAGTGTTTTTGGTGTTTTTTAGGGAAAGGTCTCAGTGATCTCATTTAAACCTCGTGGTATCAGTGTATAGAGTTTGTATAGCCAATAGATCTCCTTTCCTTAGAGTTTGAATTCTGTTAGCGGTAATGTCCGAAATATGCTCTACAGGCATGATTTTCAAGCTGCTAAAATCCTTGTTGTGTTGATGGGCCATATGTCGGGATAACCCATGTTTGATGAAATCCGTGACTACATTGTGTCTATGAGAGTTCATCCTTTTGTGAAAAGGTTGTGTGGTCCTACCTATATATTGTTTACCACAAGGGCATTCTATTAAATATATAATAAAGTCCGTGTCGCAGGACATAATACAATTTATTTTAAATCCCTCCACAGTCGATGATAAGACGAAAGGGGTCAGTCCCATGTGTGATGTTTCTACAGCACATACAATTCCTTTTCCCACATTTGATGATAATTTTTTCCTTAGATTTCATTTCATCTTTTCCCTCTATGTGGGAGGAGTGGATTCTGCTGGGAGCTATCTTTTTGTAGAACCACAAGGTTAAGCACATGGGCCAGGCATAGTACGTGTTTGTGCTCACCTCGCCTCAGAGCCGCCACAAAATTCCGGCCATTGTCACACACGACCATGCGTGGCTGTAGGGTCAGCGGTGTCAGCCACAGATCTGCCTGCTCTTTCAGAGCTGTCCACAACTCTTCAGCGTTGTGTGGTTTGTCACCTAAGCATATTAGCTTCAGCACAGCCTGTTGCCGCTTGGCCGAGGGAGTGCTGTAGTGCTTCCAGCTTGCTACTGATGTTGTCATTTCGGAGATGGATGCTAAAGAGGAGGAGGAGGATGTACAGGAACTGTAGAATGTGGGGGTAACCCTGATTGACCCAGGGCCCGCAATCCTTGGCGTCAGGAGGACGTGTTCTGTTCCACGGTCCGACTAGTTCCTGGCTTCCACTATATTAACCCAGTGTGCTATGAGCGAGATGTACCGTCCCTGCCCATAAGCACTTGTCCACGTGTCTGTGGTTAGGTGGACTTTCCCAGTAACTGCGTTGTTGAGGGCACGTCTAATATTGAGGGACATGTGCTCGCGTAATGGGGGACGGCAGACTGGAAGAAATAGTGGCGGATGGGGACTGAGTACCGAGGATTTGCTTAAAAAGCAATCCAGAGTACGCCAATTTTAGTCCTCCATTTGCTTGTTAGCACTGCAGAATACAGCCTGTCCTTTTCCATCATCAGATGTGATCCCGTATCACAGCGATAAAAATCCACAAATTAGTAGTGAATAGTGTTGAGCGATACCTTCCGATATCAGGAAATATCGTATCGGATTGGATCGGGCCGATACCCAAAAAGTATCGGATATCGCCAATTCTGATACCGGAAACTAATGCAAGTCAAAGGGACACAAATATCGGAATGAAAATAAACCCTTTCTTTCCTTGTAGGTTAATTCTACATGAAGGAAAACAACTAAGAATAATGTAGAAAGTATTACACGAAAAGCCGGCAATTCAGCAGCGGCATACACCGGTACCCGACAATTTACAACAGAAAGAATAGAGCTTCACACATAGATTAGATAGATAGAAACATGTCAGTCACATATATATGAAGTACAGTGACAGTGTTGCTTACTGTACTTGTCATTTAGTGTAAAGGATTTATTAAAAAAATAATAGTGTTTTCATGCACCGTCTCTTTAAAAAAGCCGGCCGGCAATTGAGCAGCGGTACCCGACAATTTAGAATAGAAGGAACAGAGAATCACACATAGATTAGATAGATAGAAACATGTCAGTCACATATATATGAAGTACAGTGACAGTGTTGATTACTGTAATTGTCATTTAGTGTTAAAATAAAGGATTTATTTAAAAAAAAATTGGCGTGGGGTTCCCCATAATTTTAGACTCTAGCGGAGGTTAAGCAGATGGCTGGGGCAGATGTTTGAAGCCTGGGAAGAGGGTAATACCCACGGAGCTTCCCAGGCTACTAATATCAGCCCCCAGCTGAATACCTAGCCTTTACTAGCTATTAAAATGGGGGATTCCCCCCAAAAAATGACGTGGGGTCCCCCCCAATTTAATAGCTAGCAAAGGCTAGTCAGACAGCTGGGGGCTGATATTAATAGCCCAGGAAGGGTGCCATGAATATTGGCCCCCTCCCAGGCTAGAAACACCAGCTGTCAGCCGCCCCAGAAATGGCGCATCCATAGGATGCGCCAATTCTGGCACTTAGCCTCCCTCTTCCCACTGCCCTGTAGCTGTGGCAGTGGGGTAATAGGGCTGGGGTTGATGTCAGCTTATAATGCCAGCTGACATCAAGCCCAGGTTAGTAATGGAGAGGCGTCTATAAGACACCCCCATTACTAACCCCATAGTCAAAGTTAAAAAAAACACAAACACCCAGAATAAAGTCCATTAATTGAAATAAAGACACAATTCTTTATTGTTCTAAATTAAACTCTGCTTACCATCACGCCCATTCCAGCTGAAGCCAACGATCTCCTGCAATAAAAGAAAAATAATAAACCAACATCATCCTTACCTTTCGATGGTTCCCACGACAGCTTCAGCTCTGCTACATCGAGATGACAGGCTGGACCGCAGCAGAACGCTGCCATCCAGCCTGTCATCCCGCGGACACTGAGAAGCGCAGGCTTGCTTGCGCTCCTCAGTGTCTCGCTGTGACGGCATCCAGATGAGCCGAGGTCTTGTCCAATGAACTCGGCTCACCTCATGCACGTCACTGACAGCGTGGGAAAATTCTCACGCTGAAGCGCTGAGTGCAGGAGAATTTTCCCACGCTGTCAGTGACGTGCATGAGGTGAGCCAAGTTCATTGGACATGACCTCGGCTCATCTTTATGTCGTCACAGCGAGACACTGAGGAGCGCAAGCAAGCCTGCGCTTCTCAGTGTCTGCGGGATGACAGGCTGGATGGCAGCGTTCTGCTGCGGTCCAGCCTGTCATCTCGATGTAGCAGAGCTGAAGCTGTCGTGGGAACCATGGAAAGGTAAGGATGATGTTGCTTTATTATTTTTCTTTTATTGCAGGAGATCGTTGGCTTCAGCTGGAATGGGCGTGATGGTAAGTATGGTTTAATTTAGAACAATAAAGAATTGTGCGTTTATTTCAATTGAAGGACTTTTTTCTGAGTGTTGTGTTTTTTTTAAATACTTTACTAGAAATTCATGGTGGTCATGTCTAATATTGGCGTGACCCCATGAATTTCGTGCTTAGGGCCAGCTGATAATGCCAAGCTGGCCCTAACCCCTTTATTACCCAGTGAGCCACCGTACCAGGGCCCTGGATGAGTTGGGTACAGCGCCAGAAGATGGCGCTTCTATGAACGCGCCATTTTCCGGGGTGGCTGCGGACTGCAATTTGCAGCGGGCGTGGCCCTGAAAGCTTGGGCCTCCCTGCGCTGCAGATTCCAGCCCCCAGCTGCCTAGTTATACCTGGCTGGACACAAAAACAGGGCGAAGCCCCACGTCAATTTTTTTTTAATTATTTCATGAAATAATTTTTAAAAAAAGGGCTTCCCTATATTGTTGTGTCCAGCCAGGTACAAATAGGCAGCTGGTGGTTGGGGGCAGCCCGTTCCTGCCTGCTGTACCTGGCTGGACACAAATATAGTGCGAAGCCCACGTCAATTTTTTTTTAATTATTTCATGAAATATTTTAAAAAAAAAGGGTTTCCCTATATTGTTGTGTCCGGCCAGGTACAAATAGGCAGATGGGAGTTGGGCGCAGTCCGTTCCTGGATGCTGTACCTGGCTGGCATACAAAAATATGGCAAAGCCCACGTCAAAATTTTTGGGAAAAATTTATTAAAAAATAAATAATAATTTAGGGACTACATCTTTATTAACCCCTCAAGTGTCATTTAGTGTTAAAATAAAGGATTTATTAAGAATAAAATTGGCGTGGGATCCCCCATAATTTTAGTCTCTAGCGGAGGTTAAGCAGACGGCTGGGGCAGATGTTTGAAGCCTGGGAAGGGGGTAATACCCACGGAGATTCCCAGGCTACTAATATCAGCCCCCAGCTGAATACCTAGCCTTTACTAGCTATTAAAATGGGAGACCCCCAAAAAAATGACGTGGGTTCCCCCCTATTTTAATAGCTAGCAAAGGCTAGGCAGACAGCTGGGGGCTGATATTAATAACCCAGGAAGGGTGCCATGAATATTGGCCCCCTCCCAGGCTAGAAACACCAGCCGTCAGCCGCCCCAGAAATGGCGCATCCATAGGATGCGCCAATTCTGGCACTTAGCCTCGCTCTTCCACGCTGCCCTGGTGCGGTGGCAGGGGGTAATAGTGGTGGGGTTCATGTCAGCGCCAGCTGCCATGAAGCCCAGGTTAGTAATGATGGGCGTCTATAAGACACCCCCATTACTAACCTACAAAGTGTTAAAAATAAAAAACACACAGTACACCCAGAAAAAAAATAATTTATTTGAAATAAAACACACCATTTTATTTAATTCTTAGTTTACTAAAAAAAAAAATAGTTACCTGTCCACGTTCCTGCGCTGATCTCCCATGCACAGCTGTCACATCTGGAGATGGTGACAGCTTTCATGGCTGCTGTAAGCTCACACTGCCGGGAACACGTCCGCTCCCGGCAGCGGGAGCCACTGACTGAGGTCACCGGAGTGCATTCAGGCAGCGCAGCTCCGGTGACCTCCTTTACGGCACTGCTGTACCGTGGGAATTTCTCACGGTACAGCGGGGCCATAAAGCAGCTAACCGGAGCAGCGCTGCCTGAACTCCGGCGAACCCGCTTATGCAATGACGGAGCTGCTTTACGGCCCCGTCATTCTAGCGGCGGCGGCGGTTCAGAGCGGTCACATTCTATGTGGCTGCTCTAAACTGGAGATCATCGTGGGACACTGGTGGACTACTATGGAGGGGTAAGGATAAGGTTGTGGTTTATTATTTTATATTTTATTACAGGAAATCGATGGCTTCAGGGAATTAGGTGTCTAGGTGAGTATAGGTGTATTTTTTTATTTTTTACTTTATTTTAGGTGGCGATCGGCGGGGACAGGTAATGTATAAACTAATTTATTGTAGGTAACCACTGGCCACCAATGACATGTATTTAAAATTTATTGGGGACCAAAAACAAAAAAAAAATATGGGGGCCTAAAAAAATAAAACATGTATAGGGCCAAAATAACATATGGGGTAGTTTAAATAGCAGGATCAGGCTGATGGGAACTACTGCTCCCATCAAGCTGATCCTGCTGGCACAAGTGGACGGGGGACAGACATAGGCTGATGGGAGTAGTAGTGTCACATCGGCCTATGTTTGCCTGCACGCACACACCCGCAGACATCGCACAGACACCGCGCACACCCGCACACACCCGCAGACATCGCACAGACACCTTGCACTCCCGCACACATTGCACAGACACCGTGCACACCCGCAGACCCCGCGCACACACCGCGCACACCCGCACACATCGCACAGGCACCCACACACACCAATCATGACCGGTCTGGGAGGTGAGGCTGACCTGTGCGGCTGTGGGAAAGTTCATGTGAGTTCATGCAATGCAGTCAAGGATGAACTCACATGAACCCTCTGAGGGCACCGCGGCTACTTCAAATGAACAGCTGATCAGCATCACCTGATACCTCAGCTGTTCATTTGAAATAACCGGCGGGAAAGCGCAGCACAGAACGGGAAAGCCGGCGGTGAAGTCTTTTCACTGCCGGCTTCCCCGCCCGGGTGCTTCGCTCCCCGCTCCTTGGTGCTGTGCTCCCCACCCGGCCCTAACTTATGATCAGGATGGGGGGAGCGGAGGATCGGGGTGGGAGGCTGCGGGGAAGCAGTATGGGGCTGTGTGATTGTTTAAAAGCCGGCGGCTTTTTATCGCCCGCCGGCTTTTAAACAATCAGGAGAATTCTCTCACGCTAGGATGGCATTCTGATGACAGGCTGGATCGCAGCTGAGCGCTGCCTTCTAGCTTGTCATCCTTCAGAGACACGGCAGAGCGCAGGCATTATGGGAACTTATGATTCCGGTATTCGATATTGTAAAAGTATCGGAATTAAGTATCGGAATTCCGATACCGCGAATATCGGCCGATACCCGATATTACAGTATCGGAATGCTCAACACTAGTAGTGAACTTGGAAAATATTGTCCTCCATTTAGAGTGTTGCATCCGTGTGTCAGTGAAGCTATTCACACGTGATCTCTGTGAAAAATAGTAAACTACAGGGCTGCTATTTAAAACTGTGGCTGTCCGTCATACATATCACATATAACTGTGGTTTAAATCCAGCCAATTGTAGTGAACGTGGAAAATATTGTCCTCCATTTAGAGTTTTGCTTCAATGTGTGTCAGGGTTTCACAGAGACGACACTGGGGATATCAAGCAATATCTCACAGCTGCCGTCACTCTGTCAGGATTTCTTCAGGGATTCGCGAGCATAAGATCCCGACTACTCACTACGTAGGTAACGGCAAGCAACCATTGAGCGTATGGCATCACACCTCTGGATTCCAACGCATGGAATATGTGTACATGCCCCCGTATGGTCACTGTCAGCTTCACAATAGCCCAATTATTATTATTATTCGCTGCCACCACCGGCCGAGTTTAAAATATAATACAGGCTTGACCGGGTGCCTGCGTTCTGGTAGCGTATGGCTTCGGGGGAAGGAACGATTACAGGACAAAAGAAACAGACCTATTCAATTTTATATTTAATCCAAAAGGAAGCAGTGTTATGAAAAATAGGAGGAGGGAAGCATTCCACTTCTGACCGTTATCGAACGGGACCCGTGCTACATATAAATATGTACTTCCAACATGAGTACTCATCCATCCTCCGTGGATTGTTTTATGCCTAAGGGGAGACCTACCCACACACCCTCTGTGCTGACATCAAATGGGCTGGACTCCAGTCTGCACATTTGTATTCAGATATCTGGCTTTTGGTATAACTTATTGCTGGTTGACCCCAGAAGCCCAAAAGTGATATCATATTTTCTATTATGAATTTACCTTCATTTAGAGATCACACATGGTGTAATTGCGATCTGGTATTTTGTTACTTTTGCGCCACTGCCCCCCAGAGGGGCTTCCAGCAACAGGAAAATATCCATATTGTTCCTTAGCTGACCCTGTCACTAAAAATATTGGTCTCATTATTATCAGAAATACAGAACTTGAGCTATTCCATATTTTGTATTGATGAGGGCATCCGGGGAATCTCTATTAAATTCCCTTTGACGTCTTGGGGATGAAGTTTCTCAGCTAGGTGTCGATTTATCGCAAGCCTGTGTTTAATTATCCCCTGCATCTACCAGGGAGAAAGACCCTTGCATTTTAATGAGGTTATAGCTTTACAAGTCACTTCTGCTGTAGATGAAAATTTGCAGAGAGATCGCTCTTTAGATTGTCAGCTCTTCTCTTGTGATAAATGGTGGATAAGGGAGGGGTGAAGAAGGGTTTGGGAGAAATTTTTTTAATATCTCCCTGACAGTGTGTCAGTAAAGCTATTCACATGTGATCGTTGTGAAGAATAGTAAACTACAGGGCCGCTATTTAAAACCATGGCTGTCCGTCAGACATATCACATATAATTGCAGTTCAAATCCAGCCATTTATAGTGAACGTGGAAAATATTGTCCACTATTTAGAGTTTTGCTTCAGTGTGTCAGTGAAGCTATTCACATGTGATCGCTGTGAAGAATAGTAAACTACAAGGCCACTATTTAATATCGTGGCTGCCCATCAGAAATATAACATATAACTGCAGTTCAAATACAGGCATTTGTAGTGAATGTGGAAAATATTGTCCTCCATTTAGAGTTTTGCTTCAGTGTGTCAGTGAAGCTATTCACACGTGATCGCTGTGCAGAATAGTAAACTAAAGGTCCGCTATTTAAAACCGTGGCTGTCCGACAGACGTATCACATATAACAGCAGTTCAAATCTAGCCATTTTTAGTGAACGAGGAAAATATTGTCATCCATTTAAAGTGGGCAAGGCGAGTGGCAAGGGACTGAGAAGTGGACATGATGGTGATGGTGCATGCAGAGGCCAAGGCTGTGGGCAAGCTGAAATTGTGCCATAACACTCACATCTTGTCGCTCGACCTTCCTGTCTCAATTGCTAGGGGACCGCAGGACACCACTACTGAACCCAGAGCAGGGTCAAAAGGTTGTTGGTTGGATAGCAGATAATGTTTCCAGTCAATTTGCCACCACCACTACCACCACCCTGTTTTCCACACAGTCAAGTCTCAGTAGCCGTGAGTCTGGGCCGCATATTTCTCACTCTTATCCTTCTTCTTCCCACCATGCCGAGTGCCCGGAGACAACTCATCCAACATTTGGGCACTCCGAAAAGCTGTTCACTTTTCCATTTATAGATTCAGGCTTCTCGTCTGGCCAGCTTCAAGCGGGGCAAAAGGAGAATGCGATGCCCAAATATTTGAGCAGCCATGGGCACACGAAGGCAATGATGGGAAAGTGCAATTATTGTCGCAAGAGAAGGATGATGATGAGACACAATTGCGAGAAAGTCAGGAGAAGGACCAGGATATGGAAGTGGAAGACGAGGTGGTGGATGATATAGTCACTGACCCAACCTGCCAGGGGGACAGCAGGACACGGGGAGGGAGGCGTAGCACCACAGCAGGCAGAAAGAAGCAGTGTGGTAGCCGCAGACACAAGGCTGGCAAGCGTTCCCCATAACACCAACACGACGGAAGTTGCCAGTACAACTGTTAGGTCTTCCCGAGTCTGGTTATTATATAAAGACTCTGCAGATAACCCCAAAAAGGCCATTTGCACCTCCTGCCAGGCCAGCATCAGCTGGGTTAGCAAAACTAGCAGCCTGACCACCACCAGCATGATCAGGCACATGACAGCAAAGCACCCGACTAGGTGTGCCAGGGTCCTGAAACAGTGTCTGCGGGTGACACCACTGCTTTAGTAATGGGCGAGCACTAAAATGCTCAGGTGCTTGTTGCTCGGGTCAAGCAACGAGCCCAATGTACTGTAAGTCTATGGGAAACTCGAGCATTTTTCCGGCGGTCCCGCCGGCAGTCTGCAGAGGCACTGGATATTGCAGAAATCAATGAGAACAGTGCTCAAATGACAAGGGAACAGCATGGAGAAGACCCCTGGAAGCATTTCTGACTCCCAGGTCACTGCCGTGAACAATGTTGTCAGAGGTATTACGCCATTTTTAAGGACTCACAATAAAACATACAAAAACTAAACCAAAATGGATTTTCCTGGGAAGTATGTTAAGGAACATCCTTTCCAAGGTAATGACTTGTATATAAGGCAAAATAAATAACCTAAAATAAAAATACTCCTCCACACCTTGGGCTATGTTCACACGTAGCGTTTTTGATGCATTTTTGCACTTTTGCATTGCTTTAAACTGTGACAAATGCATTCACCGGGAAATGTCATTTTAACATTTTACAACCTTATCTGGCCATGTGGTGTGTGAGACAAGATCAGACACATCCTGTTTCATTTATAAAGGAGGGATTCTGAATGTCACAAAGACTATTTTTATAGGGCCATCAGGCGGCCTTTACTATTCTTAAAGGGCCAGCAGTCTGCCCTCACTATTCTTATAGAGCCATGAGCCGGCTATGCTTTGTTGTTCCCATTATTAACGAGTGGGTCTTCTATACTGCTATTGCATATGCAGTGAGTTGCAGGGCTGCCCAAAATTTGGACGCACCCCAATACACCTTTGAAAATTTGGATGCACCCCAATACTCTTTTGAAGAGACTTAGTGGAGGGCCTCCTGAAAAAAAATGTTCCCATTAGGAAGTGGGTCTCCCATACTGTTTTCCTTTGCAGTGAATGCAAGGGCTGCCAAAAATTTGGACCTACTTCAATGCCCTTTGAAAGAGACGTAGAGGAGGGCCTCCTGAAAAAAATGTTTCCATTATTATGAAGTGGGTCCCCCATTGTGTTTGCCTATGCAGTGAATGCAAGGGTTGCCAAAAATTTGGAGGCACTCTAATGCCCCTTGGAAAAGACGTGGAGATCAGAAGGCCTCCTGAAAACAAAGTTCCAATTATTAGGAAGTGGGTCTCCCATAGTGTTGGCCTATGCAGTGAATGCAAGGGATGCCAAAAATTGAGAGGCACTCCAATGCCCCTTGGAAGAGACGTAGAGGATGAAAAATGTTCCCATTATTAGGAAGTGGGTCTCCCATAGTGTTGGCCTGTGCAGTGAATGCAAGGGCTGACAAAAATTGGGGGGCACTAAAATGCCCCTTGGAAAAGACGTGGAGGAGGGCCTCATAAAAAAATGTTCCCATTAGAAAGGAGCAGGTCTCCAATACTTGTAATGCCCATGTATGGGCTGACAAACATTTACCCTTGAGGGGTATATATGAACATACTGTATAACAATTTTTTTATACGGGCATCAAAAACACCCTTTAAAAAAATTATGTGGGTGTTGCATCACGGACCAAGGTCACCTTGGTGATATGGTGGTGGAGGATGAAGATGAGGAGAAGGAGAGAAGACACCTCTCAAAAAAAAGACACTGGATTTGAGCTTATGTTACGCTGCTATCATTCGGTGGTGTTGAGAAGTCTGGCACAATCCAGCCCTTGTTCATTTTTATAAGAGTTAGCCTGTCAGCATTTTCAGTTGACAGGCGGATGCGCTAATCAGTTATAATTCCACCAGCGGCACTAAAAACCTGCTATGATATAATGCTAGCGACAGGGCAGGCCAGGACCTCCAAGGCATAAAGAGCCAATTCATTCCACTTATCCAGTTTGCATACCCAATAATTATAAGGCACAGAGAAATCACGGAGGACATTGGTACGGTCGGCAAAGTACTCCCTCACCATCTTCCCTAAAGTTTGCACTCCTTGTGAGAGTACCCCGTGCCTCAGGGCCTGTGCCATGGGAGGGTCTGAGAAAACTGTCCCAGAACTTTGACAGGGTTCCCCTGCCTCCGCTGGATTGGAGTTGTGTCTCTCTCGCCTGTACTCCTTGGTTGTCCAACAAACTGTGACCTCTGCCGTCAGCGTTTTCAGATGGGATTTTTTTTTATAATTCCGTAAGAGGGGTCTTCTAAAATTGTCACCAACCAGTAATGACTGTCACCCAAAATTTGGAGAACGCGAGGGTCACGGGAAACGCAATGTGACATAAACACTAGTGTTGAGCGAGCACTAAAATGCTCGGGTGCTCGAAGCTCGGGCCGAGCTCACCGTGATACTCGGGTGCTCGACCTGAGCAACAATCCCAATGTTAGTCTATGGGAGACCCGAGCATTTTTGTGGCGGCACACCCAGCAGTCTGTAGAAAGCCTAAAAAGTGCCCAAAACGATAATCACAGTGCTCAAATGACATGTGTTATGATCTGCTACAGGGACTAAGGAAAGACAGGAGATCTGTCCCTACAATAGAACTAAACTAGATCCCTACGATGTAACGGGGAACCTGATCCTGCGATCAGACCCGCTAAAGTCCTCGGCTAGTCTGTACGAAGACCTATAGATGTGAGGGAGGGATCCCTACAAGAACTAGGGACTGGGATAAGTTGGACACCTCCTAGCAGAAATAGTAGCAGTCAAAGACAAACACACAACAAAAAGCATAGAGGTCAGAAGACCTAGCAACACTAACAGAGAACGGCAACAGAGCACCAAGCTAGCTCAAGAGTAGTAAATACAATGAAGTCCAGCAAGGCCAGGAGGGCGGAGCCGGATTAAATAGGCAAAAATGGTCATGTGACCAGCAAACTAAAAAAAAACCTAACAGGAGAGTTCTAACAGTACCCCTTCTTCTAAGAGGATCCTCCGGATCCCCTAGGCCCAGGCTTACCAGGAAGCCTCCTGTGAAACGCTCTGACAAGTCTGGAAGCAGAAACATCATCCGCCCTCACCCATGAGTTATCCTCAGGTCCGAAACCCTTCCAAGCGATGAGATACTGCAAACTCCCTCTATACCGTCTAGAATTTAGGATGCGGGAAATTTCATATTCCCCGTCCTCCACCACCGGAGGAACAGTGGCAGAGGCATCACCATCCGACACATCAGCCTTTTTCAACAGATAAACATGAAACACCGGGTTAATCTTCCAGGACGTAGGAACCTCCAACCTAACAGCAGATTGGTTAACTATCTGAAGCACCTTAAAGGGCCCTACGAACTTGGGACCCAATTTTTTAGAAGGAATCCTCAATCGCAGATTCTTAGAGGACAACCAAACCATGTCACCAGCAGCAAACAAAACCTCTTGCCGTTTCCTATCAAAGTACCTCTTAGATATTTTGTTAGCCTCCTGAAGATTACCACGCACATCCGTCCAAACTCTCTCCAAATCACCAGAAAAACTCTCCTCCTCAGGCACAGCCGAAACCAATTTGGAGAATGACCCAAAAGACGGATGTCTCCCAGAACAACAAAAAAAATGCGAACACCCAGCAGAAGAGGATGTATGGTTGTTAAGAGCAAATTCAGCAAGTGGCAGAAACTCAGACCACCCCTCTTGATTGTCTGCCACAAAACAACGCAAGAACTGCTCAACATCCTGGTTCTTCCTTTCTGTCTGGCCATTAGACTCAGGATGATATCCGGATGAAAACAACAAATGAACTCCCAACCTGTCACAAAAAGCACGCCAAAAACGAGCCACGAACTGAGGTCCCCTATCAGAAACAATGTCAGTAGGAACACCATGTAGTCTGACAATTTCCTTGACAAAGGCCTTAGCGAGTGTCTTAGCGCAAGGCAGTTTGATGAAGGGAACCAAGTGACACATCTTGCTAAAACGGTCCACGACCACCCAGATGACCGTGAAACCTTCAGAGGGGGGAAGGTCAGTAATAAAGTCCATAGCCAGATGTGTCCAAGGTGCACTAGGAACCTCCAGAGGGCAAAGCAACCCCGCCGCAGGAGCATGCGAAGACTTGGATCTAGCACACACAGTACATTGGCACACCCACTTAATAACTTCCTTCTGCCATCCAGGCCACCAAAAACTGCGACCCACAAGTCTCTTGGTCTCAAAAATTCCTGGATGACCTGCCAACCGAGACTCATGACACTCAACAAACAAATCTCTCCTAAAGGTCCTAGGCACAAACAACCTCCCATGGGGAGTGTTAGATGGGGCATTCTCCTGAGCTTTAAGAATCTCATCCTCCAAAACGGAGTCCAAAGCAGCAATCACAACACCTTCTTGTAAAATGCTCTCCTCTTCCTCCTCAACACCGACCATGGGAGAAAAGCTGCGAGACAAAGCATCCGCTTTAACATTCTTGGTACCCGGGATGTAAGTAACGGAAAAATTAAACCGCGAGAAAAAAAGTGCCCACCTAGCCTGACGGGCATTCAAGCGCTTGGCAGCATCGAGATAGATCAGATTTTTATGATCAGTGAAAACCTGAATGGGAAATTCAGCACCTTCCAAGAGGTGACGCCAGTGTTCAAATGCGAGTTTAATCGCCAGCAATTCCCGATTACCAATATCGTAATTAAGTTCAGTCTCAGAAAATTTTTTTGAAAAAAAGGCACAGGGATGTACTCCATCCTTGTTTTCCTGAGACAACACCGCACCGACCCCCACCGAAGAAGCATCAACCTCAACCAAAAACGGCTTAGTCACATCAGGCTGCATAAGGATGGGAGCAGAGGTGAACCTCTCCTTTAGAAACACAAAAGCTTCAATGGTCTCAGAAGTCCACTGAACCGCATTAGCACCTTTCCTGGTGAGATCGGTCAGCGGTTTGACAATAATAGAAAAATGTTTTATGAATTTTCTGTAATAATTGGCGAAACCCAAAAACCTCTGTATCGATTTCAAACCAATAGGCCTAGGCCATTCCTGCACAGCTTGAACTTTAACCGGGTCCATCTCAAAACCTTCACTGGAGATAATGTAGCCCAAAAAACTAATTATCTGTACAGCAAACTCACATTTCTCCAGCTTAACAAAAAGCGAATTGTCCATTAATAACTGTAATACCTCACGTACGCTCCGCCAATGAGACTCCAGATCAGGCGAATAAATCAGAATGTCATCCAAATACACAACCACATTTTTGCCGATTAAAGGTCTAAGGATGTCATTAATAAGATTCTGAAAAAATGCTGGAGCATTGGTAAGACCAAAAGGCATCACCAGATTCTCAAAATGACCCACAGGAGTGTTAAAAGCAGTCTTCCATTCATCACCCTCCTTCATACGCAACAAATTGTATGCCCCCCGGAGATCAATTATAGAGAACCACTTGTCCCCCACTAACTGGTTAAATAAATCAGGAATCAATGGCAGTGGGTAGGGATTGCGTACAGTAATTTTATTAATCTCACGAAAGTCCAGACAAGGACGTAAACCGCCATCTTTTTTTTTTACAAAAAAAAATCCAACAGCCACAGGAGACTTGGAAGGCCTAATGTGACCGGCGGCCAAGCTTTTCTGTATGTATTCTTCCAAAGCCTTTCTCTCAGGAATAGTAAGATTAAATAAACGACTTTTAGGAAGAGTCGCTCCAGGGACAAATTCAATGGTACAATCATAGTCTCTATGGGGAGGCAAAATTTGTGACTCCTCCTCAGAAAAAACTCTCCAAAAATCCTGAATAGGTACAGGTAATTCCCCTTTATCCACAGCAGCAATGCGCCCGTTACAACACTTGTCATAACACTTAGGGCTCCAGGACTTAATTTCATTGGTAGACCAATCCAGTACAGGATTGTGCAATTTTAACCAGGGTAACCCCAATATTACTGGAGAAGGCAAATTATCCAATACCACCAAATCCAAACTCTCTTGATGAATACCATTAATAGTGAGGGGAAATTCACAGACCTTATGAGTAACACTCTTCAAGGGAGAGCCATCAACAGAAACCACAGCAATAGGGGATGACAAAGTTTTAGGTTCTAATCTAAGTTTTTCCAAGAATCCCCCATCAATCACATTCAGAGTAGAACCACAATCCACAAATACCCGAAATTCAATTAATTCATCCTGAGCAGCAGTAGTGGCAGATAGGAATACTCCCTTAGAATATAAACAGGCTATACGTGCATGACTGACCATTTTTTTTTCTTTCTTCATACGAAGCACACAGTTCTTAATAAAATGACCAGAATTTCCACAATAGAAGCACAAGCCTTCAGAAAGCCTGCGGTCTTTTTCCTGAGAGCGGGGTGCCATCGCCCCAATCTCCATCGGCTCTCCATTGTCAGCACAGACCCTCTCAGGACTCGGAGCTGACATAGCAGAGGATTTGCTCTCATTAACCCTTGCACGCAGTCTCCTGTCCACCCGTATAGCTAATTGCATTGCCTCCTGCAAGTTTCCAGGTGTGGGATAAGCAATCAGTAAATCCTTAACCCTTTCACCTAGCCCTGCAAGAAACAAGCTTTTCAAAGCTGAATCGTTCCACCCCACCTGGGCAGACCACCGATGGAAGTGAGAACAATATTTTTCCACATTACCTGATCCCTGCCTCAGATGTCTCAATTCAGACTCAGCAGATGAGACACGATCAGGATCATCGTACAACAAACCCAAAGCAGAAAAAAAACTATCCACTGATCTAAAGCACGGATCACTAGGTTGGAGAGAGAAGGCCCATCCCTGAGGATCTTTGCGCAAAAGTGACATTATGAACCCTATGCGCTGTGATTCATCACCAGAGGATCCGGGTCTCAAACGAAAATACAATAAACAAGCATTTTTAAAAGAAAAAAAATCTTGTTGTTTGCCAAAAAAATAAATCAGGCAGACGTACCTTTGGTTCCACAAAATGAGCTCCAGAACAGCTACTCACGTGTTTGGCCACCTCCAGAGAGAGTCCCTGCAAGCGTTGAGCCAAATCTTGAACCGAGACCATGATGGAAAACTGGAGGTCTTTCCTTAGAGAAAATGTTTTTTTTCTTTTAGGGCTGGACTTACTGTTATGATCTGCTACAGGGACTAAGGAAAGACAGGAGATCTGTCCCTACAATAGAACTAAACTAGATCCCTACGATGTAACGGGGACCCTGATCCTGCGATCAGACCCGCTAAAGTCCTCGGCTAGTCTGTACGAAGACCTATAGATGTGAGGGAGGGATCCCTACAAGAACTAGGGACTGGGATAAGTTGGACACCTCCTAGCAGAAATAGTAGCAGTCAAAGACAAACACACAACAAAAAGCATAGAGGTCAGAAGACCTAGCAACACTAACAGAGAAGGGCAACAGAGCACAAAGCTAGCTCAAGAGTAGTAAATACAATGAAGTCCAGCAAGGCCAGGAGGGCGGAGCCGGATTAAATCGGCAAAAATGGTCATGTGACCAGCAAACAAAAAAAAAACCTAACAGGAGAGTTCTAACAACATGGGGACAGCATGGGGACCGCCCCAGGAAGCATTTCTGACCCCCAGGTCACTACTGTCAACAATGTGGTCAGAGATATTAAGCCACTTTTACGGACTCACAATAAAACATTCAAAAACGAACCTGAAACTGTTTTCTGTGAAATATGTTCAGGAACATTCTTTCCAGGGTAAAGACTTGTGTATAAGGTAAAATAAATAACCAAAAGCAAAAATACTCCTCCACACCTTCGGCTATGTTCACAAGTAGCATTTTTATCCATTTTTGCACTTTTGTTTTGCTTTCAACCGTGACAAATGCATTCACCGGGAAATGTCATTTTAACATTTTACAACCTTATCTGGCCATGTGCTGTGTGACACATGCATACAGTGCTGAAAAGACATGGGAACAGCATGGGGAAGACCCCTGGAAGCATCTCTGACACCCAGGTCACTGCCTAAAAGTGTGGCCATCAGAAGTGATCCTTGTCGCATCAGAAGATGCAGACTTGCAACTATCCCCGTGCAAGTCCTTGTCCCAGGGCAGTGTTCAATTGTACCTCCCCCATTCCTTGCAATGCAAGCGCAAATATGCAGCCAACCACCCACCCACCCGCAGGCTGCAATACTATACTGCTAGCTTGCACTTGAAATGGGGCCTTTTAGTTGGGAGGAGGACGAAGCTGGCCACTACCTCATGGCTGCTTCAGCAGCGAGGTCTCCATACTCAGTCCCCAGCCGCCACTATTTGTCCCGGTAACCTTGCCCACACTTTTTTTAGCCTGAACTGCTTTAGGGCAGCATTGGATGAGCCCAACAGACAACCAGAGACTCCTCCGGTGGGCGCTGGCTTCTCCATCAGGGGAGTTGAGAGTGCCAAGGTGAGGAGCATGATGATGATGATAGAAGTTAGCATCTGCTTTGTTTTCTTGGAATGCAAGCGTAAGTGTGCAGCCTGCCACCCACTCACCCCCAGGCCGCAATACCATACTGCTAGCTTGCACTTGATATGGGGCCTTTTAGTTTGGAGGAGGCCGAAGCTGGCCACTACCTCATGGCTGCTTCATCATCGAGGTCTCCATACTCAGTCCACAGCCGCCACTATTTGTCCCGGTAACCTTCCCCACACTTTTCTTAGCCTGGTCTGCTTTAGGGCAGCATTGGATGAGCCCACCAGACAACCAGACTCTTCCGATGGGCCCTGGATTTTCCATCAGGAGAGTTGAGAGTGCCAAGGTGAGGAGCATGATGATGATGATAGAAGTTAGCATCAGCTTTGTTTTCTTGGAATGCAAGCGTAAGTGTGCAACCTGCCACCCACCCACCCCCAGGCTGCAATACCATACTGCTAGCTTGCTTGCACTTGAAATGCGGACTTTTAGGCTTGTGGAGGCAGACGCCGGCCACCATGTCATGGCTGCTTCGGCGGCCTGGTATCCATACTCAGTCCCCAGCAACCCGGCGGCCGCGCGTCCACACTCGGTCCCCAGCCGCCCCTATTTGTCCCGGTGCGTCTTATACACAAGCGCGCATACCAAACCATTACCTGTGCCCTCCCCAGTGCATTTAGTGGGAAGGACAGCCTATTACACTGTAGCGTGTGCACGCCAACCCCCTGTTCATGGCACATGCGAATATGCCTCCCGCTCTGCAACTGTCATTGCAGACTTGCAACTATCCCCGTTCAAGTCCTTGTCCCAGGGCAGTGTTCAATTGTACCTCCCCCATTCCTTGCAATGTAAGCTCATGTATGCAACCTGCCACCCACTCACCCCCAGGCTAGAATACCATACTGCTTGCTTGCACTTGAAATTGGGCCTTTTAGGCTTGTAGAGGCGGAATCTGGCCACCACGTCATGGCTACGTCGGCGGCCTGGTATCCATACTCAGTCCCCAGCCGCCCGGCGGTCAGGTGTCCACGCTTGGTCCCCAGCCACCAGGGGGCGGCGGGGTGTCCATACTCGGTCCCCAGCCGCCCCACGGTCGGGTGCCCACATACGTTCCCCAGTCGCTTTGGGGCGGTCGGGTGTCCATAAGCAGTCCCCAGCCACCCCTATTTGTCCCGGTCCGCCTTATACACAAGTGCGCATACCAAAACATTACCTGTGCCCTCCCCAATGCATTTAGTAGCCTAACCACAAACACGTGGACAAGTGAATGTGGCCAGGGATGGTCCATCTCACTGACGTCTTCACACTGGGTTAAAATTGTGGAAGCTGGGACACAGTTGGACACCGTGATGCAACACGTCCTCCAGACACAGAGTATTGCGGGTCCAGGGTTAATCAGGCTTCAACACAAAGTTCAGAAGGTAGACAGCAGCAGTGGTCGGCCTCCTACACAACGAGTAAATTATTCATTATCATGAAGCCATCCATCTCCTTAGCTTTCTGTTCCTTGGAATGCAAGTGCATGCATGTAGTAGTGGCTAGGCCTGAGGTGGTCAGCTTTTTGGCGCATATCCTACCTCCTCCAAGGATTGCTGGATGTTTTCCTGCTACTATCCCAGTTCTATGACTCCCGTTAAAACAAAGCTTCAGGTGATGAATGATGGATGAGGTGGTGGCAAAGGAGAAAGAGCAGGAGGAACAGGGACCATTCACATCAATATCAGGCCAGTCAACCACACATGTCTTGTAGGATATGTTTCTGTACCAAAAGGAGCGGTTCAGCTACACAGTTATAGGGCATACAGTGAGTGCAATGCCTACCAAAAATTTCGAGGCACTCCAATGCCCCTTGGAAGTGACTTGGAGTTCAGAGGGCCTTAACTAAACCGTTTTTTCCATTTATAGCAACTGGGTCTCCTGTACACTGTTGGCCTAAGAAGTGAATGGAAGGCTTTCCAAAAATTATGAGGAACTGCAATGCCCCTTGAAACAGACGTGGATTACAGTGTACTAAAAACCTTCTACCCATTATTGGGGAGTGGGTATCCCTTAGTGTTCGCCTATGCATTGAAAAGCAAAAGCTCACTAAAATTAGGAGGAAATGCAATGCCCGTTGGAATACTCGTGGAGGTTAGAGGTAATTAAAACCAACATTTCAATGCCCCTTGGAAGAGCTGTGGAGTTCAGAGTGGTTTAACAATACAGTTTTAATGCCCCTTGGAAGAGACGTGGAGGTCACAGTAGCTTAACAAGATGGTTTTAGTGCCCCTTGGAAGAGACATGGAGTTCAGAGTGGTTTAACAAGACGGTTTTAATGCCCCTTGGAAGAGACGTGGAGGTCCCAGTGGAATAAAAAGACAATATCAATGCCCCTTGGAAGAGTGGTGGAGGTCCCAGTGGAATAAAAAGACAATATCAATGCCCCTTGGAAAAGTGGTGGAGGTTACAGTGGAATAAAAAGACAATATCAATGCCCCTTGGAAGAGTGGTGGAGGTCGCAGTGGAATAAAAAGACAATATCAATGCCCCTTGGAAGAGTGGTGGAGGTCGCAGTGGAATAAAAAGACAATATCAATGCCCCTTGGAAGTGTGGTGGAGGTCGCAGTGGAATAAAAAGACAATTTCAATGCCCCTTGGAAGAGTGGTGTAGGTTACAGTAGAATAAAAAGACAATCTCAATGCCACTTGGAAGAGTGGTGGAGGTCGCAGTGGAATAAAAAGACAATATCAGTGCTCCTTGGAAGAGACGTGAAGGTCACAGTAGCTTAACAAGATTATTTTAATGCCCCTTGGAAGAGACATGGAGTTCACAGTCGTTTAACAAGATGGTTTTAATGCCCCTTGGAAGAGACGTGGAGGTCACAGTAGCTTAACAAGATGGTTTTAATGCCCCTTGGAAGAGACGTGAAGGTCACAGTGGAATAAAAAGACATTATCAATGCCCTTTGGAAGAGATGTGGAGTTCCCAGTGGAATAAAAAGACAATATCAATGACCCTTGGAAGAGACGTTGAGGTCACAGTAGCTTAACAAGATGATTTTAATGCCCCTTATAAGAGCCATGCAGCACAGCATATTAAAAACATTATTCCATTATTGGGGAGTGGGTCTCCCATAGTCTTTGCCTATGCCTTCCAAGCAAAAGCTGCCAAAAATTAGGACGGAGGAACTTGCAATGCCACTTACAAGAGCCATGCAGTACAGCATATTAAAAACATTATTCCCATTATTGGGGAGTGGGTCTCCCATAGACTTTGCCTATGCCTTCCATGCAAAAGCTGCGAAAAAATTAGGATGGAGGAACCTGCAATGCTGGCAACATGGACCACGGTCACCTTGGTGGTATAGTGGTGGTGGAGGCTGAGGATAAGGAGAAGAACATAAAACAGCTGAAATGAGGAATCGTTTACCCATGTGTGGGTGTGAAGCGGTGCATGGGAATACACCTCCCGAAATAACACGGTGGATTTGACTTTATTTTACTCTGCTGTCATTTGGTGGTGATGAGAAGTCTGGCCCAATCCAGCCCTTGTTCATTTTGATAAGGGTCAGCTTCTCAGCATTGTCAGTTGACAGGCGAGTGCGCTTATCAGTTATAATTCCCCCAGCGGCACTAAAAACACGCTCCGATAACACGCTAGCGGCAGGGCAGGCCAGGACCTCCAAGGCTTACAGAGCGAGTTCATTCTAAGTGTCCAGCTTGGATACCCAATAATTAAAAGGCACAGAAGAATCACAGAGGACGCTGCTACGGTCGGCAAGGTACTCCCTCACCATCTTTTGAAACTTTCCACTCCTTGTGAGAGTACCCCGCGCCTCAGGGCCTGTAAGCTGGGTGGGTCTCAGAAAACTGTCCCAGAACATTGACAGTGTTCCCCTGCCTCTGCTGGACTGGAGTTGAATCTCTCTCGCCTGTATGCATTGGTTGGGCAACGAACTGTGACCTCTGCCGCTAGCGTGTTCAGATGGGAATTTTTTTAACAGTTCTGCAGCAAGGTCCTTCAGGTACTGCCCCATTTTTGTAGACCGCTCCACCTCAGGAATAAGAGAGTGAAAGTTCTCCTTGTAGCGGGGGTTTAAAAGTGTCGCCAACCAGTAATGACTGTCAACCAACATTTTAACAACGTGAGGGTCACGGTTAAGGCAGTGTAACATAAAGTCAGCCATGCGTGCCAGACTGGTAACGGGCAAGACTTCCGTGTCCTCAAAAAGATGATGACTGACCATGCTCTCCTCCTCCTCCTCCCCCCTGTCCTCAGGCCACCCACGCTGAACCGACGGTATGACAGTTGTAAAGGTACTACCGTCTACAGCGCATGATACCAGCTCCTGTTCTTCCTCCTCCTCTACCTCATTGTCCCCCAATGCCCATTGGGATGAGATGAGGCTGGGCTGTGTGTAATCGCCCGCTACGGCTTCTTGATCCATCTCATCATACTCTGGCTGCAATGCCTCCTCTTTAATTCTCTGCAGAGAGTGTTGCAAAAGACAGACAAGTGGGATGCTGACGCTAATGATGGCATCATCTCCATTCACCATCTTGATGGACTCCTCAAAGTTTGTCAGGATGGTACATATGTCAGACATCCATGTCCACCCCTGAGGTCTTTTGTGTGGAGTCTAACCTGAATATCAACGGCCTTGTTGCAGCTGGTACTCCACAACTGCTTTCTTCTGCTCACAAATCCTTTGCAACATGTGGAAGGTAGAGTTCCAACATGTGGGGACATCACACACCAGTCGGTGTGCCGGAAGCTGCAAGCGCTGCTGCAACACAGTAAGGGCGGTGGAAGCTGTAGCTGACTTCTGAAAATGGGCTGACAGGTGGCGTACTTTGACGTGCAGATCTGGCAACACAGGGTACGATTTAAGAAACCGCTGAACCACGAGGTTAAGCACATGAGCCAGGCATGGTACGTGTGTGATCTCGCCTCGCCTCAGAGCCGCCACCAGGTTACGGCCATTGTCACACAAGACCATGCCTGGATGTAGGTTCAGCGGTCTCAGCCACAGATCAGCCTGCTCTTTCACAGCTGTCCACAACTCACAAGCAGTGTGAGGTTTATCACCTAAGCCTATGAGTTTCAGCACAGCCTGTTGCCGCTTGGCTGAGGCAGTACTGCAATGCTTCCAGCTTGTAACTGATTTGGTGATATCTGAGATGAAGGCTGAACATGTGGAGGAGGAGGATGATGCGCAGGAGCTGTACACTGTGGGGGCAACTCTGACTGACATAGGACCCGCAATCCTCGGTGTGGGTGAGGATGTGTTCCGTCCCAAGGTCCGACTGGGTCCTGGCTTCCACTATGTTTACCCAGTGTGCCGTCAGGGAGATGTACCATCCCTGGCCATAAGCACTTGTCCACGTGTCCGTTGTCAGGTGGACTCTCCCAGTAACTGCATTGTTGAGGGCATGGCAGATGTTTTGGGACACGTGCTTGTGTAGTGCGGGGATGGCACACCGGGCAAAATAGTGTCGGCTTGGGACCGAGTACCGAGGGACGGCCAACGCCATAAGGTTGCGAAAGGATTCCGTCTCCACCAGCCTAAAAGGCAGCATTTTCAGCGCAAACAGTCGTGAAATGTGCGAATTTAGGACTGTGGCCTGTGGGGAGTTGGCTGCGAATTTGCGCTTTCATTCAAAGGTCTGGGATATGGACAAATGAACGCTGCGGTGGGACGTGGACGTTGATGCTGTTTCTTGAGAAACTGCCATAACAAGTGAAGACTGAGAGGAGGGGGCATTTTTGCATGCAGTATGGACAGGGGATTGGCTTGCACGCACAACAGCGGAAGAAGCAGTGGTGACACCCGCTGACACTGGTCGTGGATGCTGGGATTCACCCCACAAAGTCGGGTGCTTTGCTGACATATGCCTGATCATGCTGGTGGTGGTCAGGCTGGTAGTTTTGTCACCCCTGCTGATGCTGGCCTGGCAGGTGGTACAAATGGCCTTTTTGGGGTTATCAGCAGAGTCTTTAAAAACATTCCAGACTCTGGAAGACCTACCGGTTGTACTGGCAACGTCCCTCGTGTTGTTGTTACGGGGGACTGTTGCCCGCCTTCTGTCTGCGGCCACCACACTGCTTCTTCCTGCCTGTTGGGGTACTCTGCCTCCCTCCCCCTGTGTGCTGCTGGCCTCGCTCTGCGTATCCTCCTGCCACGTTGGGACAGTTACTAGATCATCCACCACCTCCTCCTCTTCCACTTCCGCACCACGGTCCTCCTCCTCACTACGTGGCAATTGTTTTTCATTATTGTCCACCTCTTGTGACAAATTGCCATCGTCGCCTGCCTGTGACCGTTGCTGTTCAAATATTTGGCCATCGCTACATGGGATCTCCTCTTCCACCACTTCAAGCGGAGCAGGCGAGGGTCACAAATATGGAAATGGACCAGTGAACAGCTCTTCAGAGTGTCCAACTGTGGGATCAGTTGCTGTCTGACGACACTCGGCATGGTAGGAGGATGGAGCATCAGGGTGAGGAGGAATATGCGGTCGAGACTCACGGCTACTAAGAGTTGACCGTGTGGAAGACAGACCGGAGGTGGTGGTGCCCAGGTGACTGGAAGTATTATCTGCTACCCAAATAATAACCTGTTCACACTGATCAGTTGGCAATAGTGGTGTTGTTGTGTGCTTCCCTAGAAATTTGGTCAAGAACTGGAAGCGAGAAGATGTGGCTGCTGGTTGTGGCACATATTCACCTTTGCCACGGCCCCGTCCTCTACACGCACCATCACCAGAACGTCCAGTTCCACGTCCCTTGCCACGCGCCTTGCCCATTGTAAATGAAGTAAAATAGCTTACACTCGCACTATCAATAGCAAAAAGGTAATAAAAAGGAGATTAGAACCGTGGAAGAGGAAAGCCACAGTTCTAGTTCTCTGGCTTACACCAGAATCTTTTAAACAGATATATTTGTGTCTGAACAGTCAGCGATACACTCAAACTGTTTTTTTTAATGGAAAAAAAGGCAAAAAGGTGAATTACACCCAGATTTGAACCGTGGAAGAGGAAAACCACAGTTCTAGTTCTCTGGTCTTTTTTAAAGAAACAGTGCATGAAAACACAATTATTTTTTTAAATAAATCCTTTACACTAAATGACAAGTACAGTAAGCAACACTGTCACTGTACTTCATATATATGTGACTGACATGTTTCTATCTATCTAATCTATGTGTGAAGCTCTATTCTTTCTCTTGTAAATTGTGGGGTACCGGTGTATGCCGCTGCTGAATTGCCGGCTTTTCGCGTAATACATTCTACATTATTCTTAGTTGTTTTACTTCATGTAGAATTAACCTACAAGGAAAGAAAGGGTTTATTTTCATTCCGATATTTGTGTCCCGTTGACTTGCATTGGTTTCCGGTATCGGAATCGGCGATATCCGATACTTTTTGGGTATCGGTCCGATCCAATCCGATACGATATTTCCTGATATCGGAAGGTATCGCTCAACACTATCCTTAACATATTTCACAGGAAAGCACTTTCACTTTCGTTTTTGAACATTTTATTTTGAGCCTGTAAAAGTGGCTTAATACCTCTGACCACGTTGTTGACAGCAGTGACCTGGGGGTCAGAAATGCTTCCTGTGGCGATCCCCATGCTGTCCCCATGTTATTTGAGCACTGTCACTATCGTTTTGGGCACTTGTTAGGCTTTTAAAAGACTGCCGGGGGAGCCGCCGCAAAAATGCTCGAGTCTCCCATAGACTAACATTGGGCTCGTTGCTCAGGTCGAGCACCCGAGTATCACGGCGAGCTTGGCCCGAGCTTCGAGCACCCGAGCATTTTAGTGCTCGCTCAACACTAATCAGGATCATCATATAATAGCCCCATAGCAGAAAAAAATTCTTTAACAGACCTTAAACACGGATCATTAGGCTGGAGAGAAAAGGCCCACCCCTGTGGTTCATTGCACAAAAGTGACATAATAAAGCCAATACGCTGTGATTCATTCCCAGAGGACCTTGGTCTGAAATGAAAATATAACAAACATGCATTTTTAAAGGAAAAAAATCTTGCTGTTTACCATAAAAAACATCAGGCAGTGCTACCTTAGGTTCGACAAAATGCGCTCCAGAACAGCTACTCACGTGTTGCTGAAGCTCGGCCACCTCCAGAGACAATCTCAGCAGGCGTTGAGACAAATCCTGGACGGAAACCATACTGATCCCCGAAGTTCTTTCCTTTTAGTTTTTTGGGCTCGACTTACTGTTATGATCTGCAACATGTACTAAGGAAAGATGGGGGAAAGCTGTCCCTACAGTAAGACTAAGCTGAATCCCTATGATGTAGCGGGCTGCCTGTTCCTAGTGAACAGACCCGCCTTAGTCCTGGGCTAGTTTGAACGAAGACCTATAGAATTAAGGTCGGGGTCCCTAAAAGAACTAAGGACTGGGACAAATATGGGACACCTCCTAAACAGAGAAGTTGTTGCAGAACACAAAAAAGAAACTGACAAAAATGAACTAGAAGTCCCAGAGGACCAAGCGAACTTGACATAGAAAGGCACCGAAGCACCTGGCTAGAGAAACAGTCAAACACTGAAGTCCAGCACAGCCACTAGGGCGGAGCTGGAATATAAAGGCAGATGGTCACGTGACCACAAAACACATGATAGAAAAAACAAACAGGAAGGTTCTAACAATATGATTCTTTGCTCCATCTCATCGTCTTCCGCCTGCAATGCCTCCTCTTTAATTGTGAGCAGTGAGAGTTTCAGAAGGCAGAGAAGCGGTATGGTGACGCTAATTATGGCGTCATCGCCCCTCACCATCTTGGTGCAGTCCTAAAAGTTTTGGAGGATGGCACAAATGTCTGAGATCCATTCCCACTCCTCAGGTCTTATGTGTGGTGGCTGACCTGAATACCAACGGCCTTGTTGATGCTGGTATTCAACAACTGCCCTCTTCTGCTCACAAATCCTTTCCAACATCTACAACACTGAGTTCCATTGCATTGGGACATCGCACACGAGTCGGTGAGCTGGAAGCTGTAAAAGCTGTAGTTGACTTTCTAAAATGGGCACACACATGGCGTACTTTTACAAGCTGATGTGGTTAGGTTTCAAGAAACTGCTGAACCAGGAGGTTAAACATATGGGCCAGGCATGGTACGTGTTGAGCTCGCCTTGCTTCAGAGCCGCCACCAGGTTTCGGCCATTTTCACACATGACCATGCCTGGCTGTAGGTTCAGCGGTGTCAGCCACAGATCTGCCTGCTCTTTCAGAGCTGTCCACAACTCTTTAGCATTGTACGGTTTGTCAACTAAGGATATTAGCTTCAGCACAGCCTGTTCCCGCTTGGCCGAGGCAGTGTTGCAGTGCATCCAGCTTCTGACTGATGTGATCATTTTGAGGATGGAGGCTGAAGAGGAGGAGAAGGAGGTGCAGGAGCTGGAGAATGTGGGGGCAACCCTGATTGACCCATGGCCCGCAATCCTAGGCATCGGGAGAACATGTTCCATCCCAAGGTCCGACGGGGTCCTGGCTTTCACAGTGTACCCTCTTGCTATATGCACTGCAGTCTGCTATATACCCTGCCTGCCTGCCTGCCAAGCACTGATATCTATGCAGCTGGATTAGTCCTCAGAAGGCCTGTTAGTTGAGATGGATATGTAGAGAATCTTGTGGAATACCTACACTAACTAAAAACAACCAAATCTCTCCCTAACTCAGCAGCACCTCTCCCTACCCTGCCTGATTGCAGAGTAGAGTGTGATGAGGTCTGATACAGACCTGATGACCCTGTGCGGCCAGCCAATCACTGTAGCGCCACAACCAACCTGGCTGTGGCATTACAGTGTGCGGCAGACAATCCCTGAATGTTGATTGGCTCTCTAAAGAACGCCAAACATGCAGGGAGGGGACCCGAGCATCCGCCCAAGCATCTCGGAAGTACTCGGCGAGCTCCGAGCATCTTGAGTACTGAGATGCTCGAGCGAGTACCGAGTACTTGCAAGTTTGCTCGCACATCACTACACTGCTTCTTCCGCTGTTGTGCGTTCATGCCAATCCCCTGTCCATGGCACATGCGAAGATGCCTCCTGCCTTGCACCTGTCATTGCACACTCTCAACTAGCACCATCAGCAACCACGTCCACGTCCTTGTCCCAGAGCAGCATTCAGTTGTCCCTACCCCAGTCCTTGGAGCGCAAGCGCAAATATGCAGCAAACGCCCCACAGGTCACACTACTAAATTCCCACATTTCGTGACTGCTTGCACTCAAAATGTTGCCTTTTAGGCTTGTGGACAGGGAAGCTTTCCACAACCTAATGGTGGTGGCCGTCGCTCGGTACTCGGTCCCCAGCCTCCACTTTCTCTCCCAGTGTGCTATCTCCGCATTACACAAGCACGAGTCCCACAACATTAGCCGTGCCCTCAACAATGCAGTTATTGGGAATGTCCACCTAACCCCAGACACGTGGACAAGTGCTTGTCGGCAGGGATGGTACATGTCGCTGACGGCATACTGGGTTAACATAGTGGAAGCCGGGACTCAGTTGGACCTTGGGACGGAACACATCCTCCCCACGCCGAGGATTGCGGGCCCTAGGTCAATCAGGGTTGCCCCCACAGTCTACAGCTCCTGCATACCAGTCACAAGCTAGAAGCACTGCAGCACTACCTCATCCAAGTGGCAACAGGCTGTGCTGAAGCTAATATGCTTAGATGAAAAACCACACAATGCTGAAGAGTTGTGGACAGCTCTGAAAGAGCAGGCAGATCTGTGGCTCACACCTCTGAACCTACAGCCAGGCATGGTCGCGTGTGACAATGGCCGGAACCTGGTGGCGGCTCTGAGGCGAGGCGAGCTCACACATGTACCATGCCCATGTGCTTAGCCTCGTGGTTCAGCGGTTTCTCAAAACCTTTGTGGAGCTGCCGAATCGGCTTGTCAAAGTACGCTGCCTCTGTGTCCATTTTAGAATGTCAGCTACAGTGTAACATACCTGGTGGCGTCCTTGCATAGTGGTCCATCTCCCACTGTGCAAGAGCGCGCACTTGATTTCCAGTCCAGACTGCCACTCTGGCTTATTTCCATACTGTCTGCTTTGCTCTGCTCTGGCTACTTAGGGCGACGCCCGCTGAACTTCCTGTTTCTTGTAGCTGCTGCAGACTCACCCCTAATGCGTCCTCAGCCTATTGCTGTCTGTCAGTTGGCTTCTTGTCACTAATGTGCCAGGTCCTGTCTATGTTTCCTGCCTTGCGGTATCAGTTCCCGTGTCTGAACTGTGTCCTGTCTGTGTACTCTAGCCAGCTGTCTGTCTGCCTTCTTGGAGGCTGTATTTCCAGGCCTGTCTGAACACGCTCCTAGCCAGTTCGTCTCGCCCTCTGGGGACCGCATACCCAGACTCGCTCCTGTATTTGTTGCAGTACAGTTCCTGTCTGAACTGTCTCCTAGCTTCCTACCTGTTTTGTCTTTATGTCCGTTTATTCCCTTTTTCTGCAATGTCTGAACCAGCACTTGGCTTTACCTCGGCTCTTTCCTGCATTTTGTTGCAGTAACTGTTCTTGTCTGAACTGTCTCCTAGCTTCTTACCTGTTTTGTCTTTATGTCCGTTTGCTCCCTTTTTCTGTAGAGTCTGAACCTGCACCTAACTTCTACTCGTTGTCATTGTTCTTCCGTTTGTGAGTTGGAGTCCTTTCACTACTTCTTTGCAAGTACCTTGTGTGTATCTGGTTCTGCCTTTCTTTTCCAGTCTGTTCCATGTGAACAGAGCCCTGTCCCCTTTGCTTTATCTTTGTTAACCTCTTCGGCGATTTATCTCTGTCCTGTCTTACTTACCGCTTTGGCAGTTCCTGCCCGCTCAGCCTTGTCCACCACACTTGCGGTTTTGCTCTGCTCAGCCCTGTCCACCGCGCCTGCGGTTTTGCTCTGCTCGGCCTTGTCCACCACGTCTGCGGTTTTGCTCTGCTCAGCCTTGTCCACCGCGTCTGCGGTTTTGCTCTGCTCAGCCTTGTCCACCGCGTCTGCGGTTTTGCTCTGCTCAGCCTTGTCTACCGTGTCTGCGGTTTCGCTCTGCTCAGCCTTGTCTACCGCGTCTGTGGTTTCGCTCTGCTCAGCCTTGTCTACCGTGTCTGCGGTTTCGCTCTGCTCAGCCTTGTCTACCACGTCTGTGGTTTCACTCTGCTCAGCCTTGTCTACCGCATCTGCGGTTTCGCTCTGCTCAGCCTTGTCTACCGCGTCTGCGGTTTCGCTCTGCTCAGCCTTGTCTACCGCGTCTGCGGTTTCGCTCTGCTCAGCCTTGTCTACCGCGTCTGCGGTTTTGCTCTGCTCAGCCTTGTTCACCGCATCTGCGATTTTGCTCTGCTCAGCCTTGTCTACCGCGTCTGCGGTTTCGCTCTGCTCAGCCTTGTCTACTGCATCTGTGGTTTCGCTCTGCTCAGCCTTGTCTACCACGACTGCGGTTTGGCTCTGCTCAGCCTTGTCTACCGCGTCTGTGGTTTTGCTCTGCTCAGCCTTGTCCACCGCGTCTGCGGTTTTGCTCTGCTCGGCCTTGTCTACCGCGTCTGTGGTTTCGCTATGCTCAGCCTTGTCTACTGCGTCTGCGATTTTGCTCTGCTCAGCCTTGTCTGCCGCATCTGCGGTTTCGCTCTGCTCAGCCTTGTCTACCGCGTCTGCGGTTTTGCTCTGCTCAGCCTTGTCTCCCGCGCTTGCGGTTTTGCTCTGCTCAGCCCTGTCCACCGCGTCTGCGGTTTTGCTCTGCTCGGCCTTGTCTACCGCACCTGCTGTTTCGCTTTGCTCTGCTTGATTACTGCATCTGCGGCTCTGAACCCGTCTCCCAGTCTGTACTGGACCCTACCCAGCCTGCACTCTAGCCTGCCTGTTCCTGTATTCCCCAGTGTGGGTCAACAGCCGTGTCCGGGGTCTGACCTGGAGTGGCACCTGGTCCCTCTGCTCGGTTCCTCCCTGGTGCACTGGCGTCGTATGCCATCGTGTGACCTTGGTCGGATCGGGCAGATACTTAGTTACGCCCCTCCAGGCACTCTCCGGTTCATGGCACAGTGGAATCACTAATCACTCACACGCCAGTCAGTCCGGACGTGCGCATTACATATAGTTTCCGCCGCCCTTGCCGTGCTTCAGCAGTGTTTGCAGCTTCCAGCTCACCGACTGCTGCGTGATGTCCCCACGAGTTGGAACTCTACATTGCAGATGTTGGGAAGGATTTATGAACAGAAGAGGGCAGTTGTTGACTACCAGCATCAACAAGTCCGTCGGTATTCAGGTCAGACTTCACTCATAAGACCTCAGGAGTGGATATAGATGTCAGACATATGTACGATCCTCCAAAACTTTGAGGATTCCACGAAGATGGTAAGCGGTGATGATGCCATAATTAGCATCACCATCCCACTTCTCTTTCTTCTGAAACGCTCTCTGCTCACAATCAAAGAGGATGCATTGCAGGTGGAGCACGATGAGATGGAGCAAAGAACCATACAGGGTGATTACACATAGCCCAGCCTCATCTCACCCCAACGTGGATTGGATGACAATGAGGAAGGGAAGGAGGAGGAGGAAGAACAGGAGCTTGTTTCATGCGCTATAGACGGTACTACCTGCACAACTGTCATATCGTCTGTTCAGTGTGGATGGCCTGAGGACAGGGAGGAGGAGGAGGAGAGCATGGTCAGTCATCTTCTTGGTGAGGATACGGAAGTCTTGCCTGTTAGCAGTCTGGCATGCATGGCTGTGTTTATGTTACTCTGCCTTTCCCATGACCCTCGCATTGTCCAAATTTTGGGTGACAGTCATTACTGGTCGGTGACACTTCTAGACCCATGCTACAAGGAAAACTTTCTATCTCTTATTCCTGAGGCAGACAGGTCTACTAAAATAGGGCAGTACCAGAGGCCCTAGTTGCGGAACTATTAAAAAAATTCCCATCTGAAAACCCTGGCAACAGAGGTCACAGTTTGTTGAACAATCAAGGAGTACAGGCAAGAGAGACACAAATCCAGTCCAGCAGAGGCAGGGAAACACTGTCAAAGTTCTGGGACAGTTTTCTCAGACCCTACCATCACACAAGCCCTGATGCACGGGGTAGTCTTACAAGGAGGGAAAAGTTTGGGAAGATGCTGAAGGAGTATCTTTCTGACCGTACTAACGTCCTCCATGATTCCTCTGTGCCTTATAATTATTGGGTATCCAAACTGGACACGTGGCATGAATTGGCTCTCTACGCCTTGGAGGTTCTGGCCTGCCCTGCCGCTAGCGTTTTGTCAGAGCGGGATTTTAGTGCAGCCGGGCGAATTATAACCGATAGGCACATCTGCCTGTCAATTGAAAATGCTGACAGGCTGACTCTTATAAAAATGAACAATGGCTGGGTTGGGCCAGACTTCTCAATACCACAGAATGATAGCAACGTAACAAACTCAAATACAGTGTATTTTTTTGGGGAGCTCTAATTCTATTCCCATGCACCTCTGTCTTCACACTGAGACATGCGTATACGCTTCCTGATTTTGTCTATTTTTTCTTGTCCTCATCCTCCACCACCATATCACCACCATACCTACAATATTATCATATCTACGTCTCTTGCATTAGAAGGCCCACCTCTTTGTGTCTTTAAATTGGTATTGGCACGGGCGTACATAGAAATCATGGGGCCTCATAGCAGAAGCTCTAATTGCCCCCCCTACAAAAAAATAGATAAATATTTGTCTGTGTCACAGATCTCACAAATTTCCAGCCTTTACATAGTAATTTTTCTCCTGCTGAAGTCCTAGATTCCTCTTTCATTGCCCTTTAAAGTATGATGCCAACAAAAGTGCCCCCCAAATACAGTATGATACCCCCATGGTGCATTCCTCCACATTAGCCTCCACATGCACAGTATAATAACCCTATTGTACACCACTTTATCTCCCAATGCAAAGTATGGTGACCCTAACACAGTATAATCCCCCAATTGTGACCCCCACAGAGCCCTCTATACACTATAATGTGCCTACATACAGTATAATGGCCCGCACTAGCCCTTCGTACAGTATAATGGGCCTACATACAGTATAATGGCCCGCACTAGCCCTCCAAACAGTATAATGGCCCCCACACAAACCTTCACACTGTATTATTGCTTTCATACAGTATAATGGCCCCCCACATAGCCCTCAAAATATTATAATGGCCCCACATAGCCTTCCATATAGTATAATACACAACCGATGATCCCTCATATAGTATAATGCGCCCCCCCATAATCCTCCATATAGTATAAGGCGCCCCCCCCATAATCCTCCATATAGTATAATGCGCCCCCCATAATCCTCCATATAGTATAATGAACATCCCATGGTCCTCCATAGAATATAATGCACTCCCCATAGTTCTCCATACTGTATATTACACACCCCATAGGTTAAAATACAGCCCCCATATAGTATAATGCACCCCAGAGTCCTGCAGTATTATGGGCACCACGTACTCACTGATTTTAAAATACCATATATTTTAAATAAGCCGACCCGAGTATAAGCTGAGGCCCCTAATTTTACCACAAAAAAACTGGTAACATGTATTGACTTGATTATAAGCCTAGGGTGGGAAATGCAGCAGCTACTGGTAAATTTCCCCATCCTGGTATGTGTGGCCTCCTCAATTCCCCAATCCTGGTATGTGTGGCCCCTTCAATCCCCCAATCCTGGTATGTGTGGCCTCCTCAATCTCCCAATCCTGGCATGTGTGGCCCCCTCAATCCCCCAATCCTGGTATGTGTGGCACCTCAATCCCCCAATCCTGGTATGTGTGGTCCCCTCAATGCCCCAATCCTGGCATGTGTGGCCCCCTCAATCCCCCAATCCTGGTATATGTGGCCCCCCGTCAATCCCCCAATCCTGGTATACATGGCCCCCTCAATCCCCCAATCCTGGTATGTGTGGCCCCCTCAATTCCCCAATCCTGTTATGTGTGGCCCCCTCAATCCCCCAATCCTGTTATGTGTGGATCCCTCAATCCCCCAATCCTGTCATGTGTGGCTTCCTCAATCCCCCAATCCTGGTATGTGTTGCCTACTCAATCCCCCAATCCTGGTATGTGTAGCCTCCTCAATCCCCCAATCCTGGTATGTGTGGCCTCCTCAATCCCCCAATGATGGTATGTGTGGCTTCCTCAATCCCCCAATCCTGGCATGTGTGGCCTCCTCAATCCCCCAATCCTGGTATGCATGGCCCCCTCATCCCCCAATACTGGTATGTGTGGCCCCCTCATCCCCCAATCACTGCACATATAAAACAATAAACACTTATACTCACCTTCCTTCCTCACCTCTGCTCCAGCGCTGCGTCCTGTCTGCCAGCAGCTCATGTCAGTATCTGAGCAGCATGCGCTCTCAGACGCCGAGGTGAGCTTCTGATGCCGGCATATTCACTGTTCTCCACGCCAGGACTATGGGTGTGGAGAAGCGTGAATATGCATTCTTTTTAGCAGCGGGCACTGACAGCAGGAGCCACGGCTCAGCGCTCCTCTGTGCGCGCTACTAAAGAAAATGAATATTCCCCCTTCTCCATGCCCATGGGTGTGGAGACGAGGGAATATTAATTTCCCTTTAGCAGCGGGAACACGTGGTAGCTGTGGCAGCGGCTACTGCGTGTGCCCGCTCCTCATTCCCACGCTGCTTGGCTGCTTGGGGCCCTCCCAGCTCATCGACACCCTCCAGTCATGGGCCCCATAGCAGTGGCGTGACCTGCCGCCATTGACGGTACGCCACCGTGTATTGTTTTTTTTTCTAAATTTTGGCAGCCGTTGTACTCACTGCATACCCTATAACTGTATAGCAGAACCGCTCCTTTCTAATGGAAATATGTCATTACTGAGGCCCACCTCTATGTGTCTTTAAATTGGTATTGGGGCTTTTCCCCAATTTTGGCAATTGTTTTACTCACTGCATATCCTATAACTGTATAGCAGAACCGCTCCTTTCCAATGGGAACATGTCGTTACTGAGGCCCACCTCTATGTGTCATTAAATTGGTGTCTTGTTGCATTCACGGCATAGGCAATAACAGTATGGGAGACCCACTTCTTAATAATGGGAACATTTTTTTCATGAGACCCTCCTCTACGTCTCTTGCAAGGGCCATTGGATTGACTGCAAATAGTGGCAGCCGTTTCATTCACTGTATAGGCAATAACAGTATAGGAGACCCACTTCCTAATAATGGGATAATTTTTTTCATGAGGCCCTCCTCTACGTCTCTTGCAAGGGGCATTTGAGTGCCTCCAAGTTTTTGGCAGCCGTTGCATTCACTGCATAGGCAATAACAGTATAGGAGACACACTTACTAATAATGGGAACATTTTTTTCATGAGGCCCTCCTCTACATCTCTTGCAAGGGGCATTGGAATGCCTCTAAATTTTTGGGAACCCTTTCATTCACTCCATAGGCCATAACAGTATAGGAGACCCACTTCCTAATAATGGGAAAAAAATTCATAAGGCTCTAGTCTATGTCTCTTCCAAGGGGCATTAGAGTGCGTCCAAATTTTTGGCAGCCATTGTAGTCACTGCATACCCAAGAACAGTATGGGAGAACCGCTCCTTTCTAATGGGAACATGTCGTTACTGAGGTCCACCTCTACGTGTCTTTAAGTTGGTAATGGGGTTTTTCCCAAATTTTGGCAGTCGTTGTACTCACTGCATACCCTATAACTGTATAGCAGAACCACTCGTTTCTAATGGGAACATGTCATTACTGAGGCCCATCTCTATGTGTCTTTAAATTGGTATTGGTGTTTTTCCTAAATTTTGGCAGCCATTGTACTCACTGCATACTCTATAACTGTATAGCAGAACCACTCCTTTCTAATGGGAACATGTCGTTACTGAGGCCAACCTCTATGTGTCTTTAAATTGGTATTGGGGTATTTCCCAAATTTAAGTAGCCCTTGCAGTCACTGCATTGGCAATACCACTATAGGAGACCCACTCCTTTATAATGGGAACAGTTTTTTTACTGAGGCCCTCCTCTATGTCTCTTCAAAGGGGTATTGGGGTGCGTCCAAATTTTTTTGCAGCCCTTGCAGTCACTGCATATGCAATAAAAGTATAGGAGACCCACTCGTTAATAATGGGAACAACAAAGCATAGCCGGCTGATGGCTCTCTAACAATTGTGAGCGCTGACTGCTGGCCCTTTAAGAATAGTAAGGGCCGCCTGGTGGCCCTATAAAAATAGGCTTTGTGACTTTGAGAGTCCCTCCTTCATAAATGAAACAGGATGTGTCTGATCATGTCTAACACACCACATGGCCAGAAAAGGTAGTAAAATGTTAAAATGACATTTACTGGTGAATGTATTTTTCACCGATGAAAGCAATGCAAAAGTGTAAAGTCCGTAAAAGTGGCGTAATACTCTGACAACATTGTTGACAGCAATGACCTGGGAATCAGAGATGCTTCCAGGGGTCTTCCCCATGCTGTTCCCATGTCATTTGAGCACTGTTCCCATCGATTTCGGCAATTTTTAGGCCCTCTGCAGACCTCCTGGGGGGGGGGGCAGCCTTACAATTTGCTTGACTCTAACAACGAGCATTTTAGTGCTCGCTCATCACAAGTGATAACCTCATAACAATCTGTCATAGCTTCTTGTGCCTGTTAGTGCACTAACATCTTGTCATTATAACAACAGCAAGAATAATATGTATTACTAATACCTGACCAGTTTTAACATTGTTATATGGTAAATGTAAGAGTTGTTTGTTTTCAAAGTGTCTGGATTTTTTCTCTTCACACATTTTCTATCTAACCCATTTTGCAAAGCAGAACTTAATACTCATTTGAAAGCAATGTTACAGTATAGAGGCTCACAATTATGCTTATGTTTATTCATTTGAATGGCTTTCAAGCATTTCCCTTGACACTTGACCTGCAATAACATGTACTTTAACAACATTAAAGCTTATGTTTTCTAATGCTGTATGAAAAGTTCATGATCATAAATAAAAAATGGCTAGCAGACAACTTGTTTTGTTGAATGCAGCAAAGTGCAAAAGAAAAAAATAACACAACCGAGAATTTGTTTCAAGTTTGATATGATTTTTGCTATTTTGTTCAGGTTATTCATTGCAAAGAACATTATAATATCAATAGAGAAGCTTAAATGATAATGTGTAACCTTACAATATGGGACAATAGACGATAGGCAACAATATATTGGCTGCACCCGATAAGAAATGATACAGTTCATTCGGTTACAATCTCTTTAATGTATGTGCCTCTAACCAAATATATTTTATTACATAGACATGAAATGGTTCCTCACTAGGCTTTAAACTGACAACCTCATAAAAGGAATATCCCCATGGAGTGCTTATATACAATATAAATGTCACTTGTTAAAGCATGTATTGGTAGGAAAACACTAGCTCAGAAGCAATCCAATTACTGCACATAGCATTCTTCCATCTTGCCGTATAGGGTCATATTCTATTATAGACAACATACTTACAGGCTTTTCCTACTTACTGGAGAAAAATGTTGCTTTTATGAAAAAGAATGTTTCCCTCAGTTACAATGTATACTCTAATTTACAATATGATGTATTGTAAATTCCTACATGTGACTGACGGTTGATACATAGACTTGAATTGAGAACTGTTGTATGTTATTTCATTATTCTCATTCTATTGCTTCACTTTCTTCTCATGTAAGACAATATTTACAAAGATGGAAGCTTTGATTCTTGAATTTGTTAGTTTTAGAGAGAAATAGCTAAGGTCTTGTTTACTTGATTGCTTATTTTACAACTTACAGTACATGACACAATTCCCCCCACAGCATCAGGACTTATTATCTTCTTTTTTTTAAATCATTTATCTCCTATATGTCCTTCAAAGCCTCAGGGAAGTTTGACAAACTATAGACACTTTCTGTCGTGATTAAACCGACTTTCATTATGTTCTACTATACATAGAATAGAATGAAGAAGATGAGTAAAAACACTGGGATTGCTAGTTATTGTGGTGATACTGTATATGGTTTTCATTTACATGGGGTGAGGAATAAATGGCAATTAGAGGTTTTTGGTTTGTACAAATTCAATTTGTATGTAATACAGTTAGGCTAGGTTCACAGATAAAAACCGCTGAGTGATTTTCCAAAAACTTAAAAAAATCATTATACTAATTTATTGTAATTTTGTAAAAATGTAACAAAAACACTGCAGTTTATTGGGACTATGGAAAATTGCAGTGAAAATGCACTACAGCCATAATATGTGAATCCAGCTGGTGCTGTCACCGGTGTGTCAGAAGTGACAGACAGTCTCCCTGCAGTTGATTGCAGGAGATCTCTATGTTTGGCATTACAAACATCTTCTTAGAGGTTGCCTCTAGGACCCAGCGGCTACCTTCCTCTGGCTAATTAACTCCCTGGTCTGGGTGTATAAATACCTGCTGTGTTTCAGAGGGAGGTGCCGGCGATATTCAATACTACTTGTGAAGGCTTTAGGAAGAGCAGTACTACGTCCTCCCTGGAGCTTGAGGATGTGTGCGCATTTGTCTGGAGTTGTCTAAAGCTAAGCAATTTCACCCTGTTTGTGTACCCTTGTTGTCTATAGTGTTTAGTGGAGATCGACTAGTGCTCATCTCCTCCCTTCCCTAGCCATAGCCATACACCAGGGAAAGACAGGGGGAGGGACGCCTGCGGTGATTGGTGAGGAGTCAATACAGGGACGTTAGGGGAGACAGGGTGATGCTAGATCAACCTAGGAGGTCTCCACTTCCCCCTTTCCCTAGAGTCTGGACTCCCTTTCCCTCTTTCCTTTGTGTTGCACTAAGTCTTTCCCACACCTTGCATGACATGTTATAGAGGTCTTGTTTTATAGTATTGTGCATGTTGTTTTTAATTGTAAATATTTAGTTATACTAAGTTTTAGGTTTAAAGAATAACTGTAGTTTTAATTTTTATTTCATAAATCAATAGTACATATGAAAATAAGTAACTTTGTAATATATCTTATGAGAGAAATCTGCTTTTTCTATGCCAGAATTGATCAGTCATTATCAAAATTCTCAATTCTTAGGTAAAATCTGTATTCAGTGAAGACTGGAGAAGGGAGGAGCTAGAGGCATAGCTCCTCCCTCCTCCTCTCCCTGCTATCTAGTTAGAATCTCATCAGTAGCAGCTGCCATCTCCTATCTCAGTAATGGAAAAGTCTATCTTAATTGAATACAGATTTTACCTTGAATTGAGAATTTTGATAATGAATAAAAGCAGTTGGAGCCATCACTAATTTTTTTTTGCAACTTGTAGCTGCACAAAAATTATGCAACTTTGAGTTTTTCGCCAACTTAGTCAAAGTTTTGAACAGTAGGCAGTGCTGGCTGGGAAGGCACATGGTCATTCACAGCCATCAAATCCATAAAAATTTGTGAAACAAAAGTATGTTTCTTGTGCTGCCACATGACCGCTGAGAAGTATGCCAAATTCATTAAGAGACACAGATCTGTTAATGACTTTCCCACATCTTATTCCAGCAAACTCTTCATGAAGACAGGGGCCATTTCATCAAGACTGACATTTTGCACGCCAATGTATCTAACCAGTGTAGGTAATAGGCATCATTACCTGTAATTAATTTTACTAATTGTTTGCTGTGTTTCCTTAGTAGCTCAAAAGGTGGATCACATTATTTACAGAATCCTTTATGGCAGTGCATGAAACCTGTACAATTTCTTAGTTTAAAGCCATTCAGCCTCTATGCATTACAACACAGACAGAGAGGAGAATACTTTCATATAGGCTCAGACTGGCCTATAGGGAAACAGGTGAATTCCCCGGTGGGTCCTGTGCAATTGTGGATACCCCACAAGAGGAGTGCTTGGCACAGTACATTTTAAACACTATATGTAGACAAAGGCAATATACAAAATCTCATTTATTTAACAAAGAACATATTTAATTATTTTATGGAATCATAGACTAAAATTATAAAAAAAAAAGTAGCAGCAATACACCTAGTATCCTCCATCCCTTGCCAATAATATTGTCATGTAACTCAGGAGTGGGCCATGAGAATCAAAGTTCCTCGTGGGCCTTTGGTACCACAGTCTGACACTGCCTCCACACATACAGAATCAAATGCAGAAAAATCCAATATGAAATCAGAAGCATATTAAAATATCACAGCCCGACAACAGCTTTGTCTTATAAGAAGCTGTGTGTGTTGATTTTATCCTATCACTAATTATGGCCTCTTTCTGAATTTTTAACAGCAGTGTATTTTTTCACACTTCTAGTTATATTTTTTGGGGGGAATTGTATTTCAAAATGAAGCATGCTGTAGGTATGGTCTTTTTATGTGTTTTTTTTTTGCTCTTCTTTATAGAATAGGAACATTATTAGAAGCCAGAAAAACACAGCAAAAACTTTGTTCTAAAATATATTACTACTTAAATATCATTAGTCTTGATCTTTGAAGGGAAACCAAAGCCATGCTTTCGTGTAATCTAAAAAATATAAAAATGAAAGAACATATATAAATGTAATGGGAAACTTACTAAATTTTACTAACTATATTTACAAAAAGATTTCTACTCTAAAATTGAATGTTTATCAACGTTTTCATTGTGTTTAGTAACTGGAATAAAGACAGCTGTTGTATTTTCCAAATCATGTCCTTCTTTGCTTGAGTGAATTTGAATTGATTAATAAATCAAATTAACTTGTTTGCCAATGGCATTAAATGCTCTGAATGATAGCTTTGAGCACATAGAAAAAAAAATTTAGAAAAACAAATTTCGCAATTAAAAAACAGTTCATGATCTTGATTATAATGTAATGTATTCCAACCTACAGTAATAAGGATAAAGTCACACATTGCGGACTTGTGAAGGCATGTTTATACAATGTTTTTCAGGTTGGCGTGAAGTGGTTCAGCTCCAAAAAACATCTGAAAAAAGTGCCTGGAGAAAATGCTCAAAATAATCGTTCTATCAATTTCTATGTAAAAAAAGACTGGCAGTTCATATATTCAAGAATTTGAGCATATTTTAAAGGCTTCAGGTTGCATAAAGAGATTAAAAGAAGAATACAATCGAGCATACAGTCTTCAGGTATTGTCCAATTAGGAAGACAATCCATACTTTGCAATAGAATTCAACGTTAAGGTGAAAAAAAATGCCCAGAAGACACAAGGGCATCATATGGAGAGTTTTGTGAGAGTTTTTGCCTACAAAAATGTTCATATTTTTCTCAGTGCTTAAAAGTCTTAAAATATTGCCTACAAAATGCCCTCAAATAAGTAAAAAAATGCACAAAAGATGCCCCCAAAATGCTTAAGTAAAAGCCAGTGAAAAATGGTTACAAACTTTAGGAAATGCCAGAAAAACACGCAAAAGACCTGTCAGGAAAAACAAATTCTGATGTTTTTTTTACATAAATTGTTGAAGAACTTAAATAGAACTACTTATACCTGGACCCTAAAGGACAAATAATCAAAGAACTCAATCCTGGAGCCTTTTTGACTTTAATAACACAAGATAGGAAGCCCACAAAGAATGTGTATGGTTAAGCTTGTTTTTTAATTAATTCAGAAGTGGATATGGATAATGTTCTTCACATTTCTTACAAAAAACTTATGACAGATAACCTTTTTATAAATTTAGGCTACAGATGAACAAAATAGTTGAACTTCCCTGGCATTAAGTTTGAGCCCTCATAGCAGCCGGGCTAGGGTAATCTTCACTTCTGCGGACAACATCTTATGCTTTGCACCCCTTACCAAGGATGCCAGCTGCAGAAGTGAGTGAAAACTTCCCTGGTCCAGCTGCCACAGAGAGCTGGACTAGATGTTGGACTGAATGTTTTTGCTCAACTCTAGTCCAGGCACATTGGCATTAAGCCTGACCAGTAGTGATGAGCGAGCCTGTATTTTTAACACTTACGGCGAGCACGCTCGCCGAAAGGGTTAACAATACAGGCTCGCTCATCACTACTGACAAGCAATGCACTCACTGAGCACCTAGAACTATTTTAAGAGGGGACAGTCTCTGTACATGCAGTCCAAGATATGGAACATGATACTGTTTCTTTTTAAAACCAGACAGAGAACCTCTATATAAATGTAGAAAGATAGAAATAAAACAGAAACTAGTACAGGAACTTACTGGACATTTTTGTCCTTTGAGATTGAAGTCACTTTTGATTTTTTTTTAGTTTTCTATCATTCTTTTCTGTAGATATCTGTATGCTTTGAAATTGACCAAATCTATCAAATTGTCAGTTTTGCTCTCTACAGGGGCATTCATATAGATTTTAGATTTTTATTTTCTATTTAATATAACAAAACTTGTAGGAGAAATAAATCAATTCTGCATTTCATTATTGTATAAAAGACATTTAAAATGTTTTTATGTTGTTTCAAAAATTCTAATGTATTTACAAAATTTGAGGAAATGTTAAACGACCTCAGAGTCTTGTTCTATACTTAATATTTTATGGCTTAAAATATAATATTTATAATATTTTTTAGTTTGGACATGGAAGATGGAATCCAAAGAGCTAAACAATCTTCTATATTTACTTTGATTAGATTATGTTACATAGTTACATAGTTTATAAGGCTGAAAAAAGACAAGCGTCCATCCAGTTCAGCCTATTTCTTGTGCACTGCAGCTATTCCGCAGCGTTGATCCAGGGGAAGGCAAAAAAAAAAACATGTGGTATAGGCCAATTTACATCATTGAGGAAAAATTCACTTCCCGACACCAATCTGGCAGTCAGATTAAATCCCTGGATTAATTAACTAAGCATAAGATGTAATTTTATTGTTCTCAAGAAAGGCATCCAGGCCTCTCTTGAACTCATTAAGTGAGTTGGACATCACCACTTCCTCTCCCAGAGAGTTCCAGAGTCTCACGGCTCTGACCGTAAAGAATCCCCTTCTATGCTGGTGCAGGAACCTACTTTCCTCCAGACGCATAGTGTGCCCCCTCGTCTTTGTCACCATCCTTGGTATAAACAGGTCATGGGAGAGATCTCTGTGTAACGGGTCTGGGAGGCGGAACCTCTGAGCAACTATACAAGGGGGCGGTCCTTGTAAGGAAGCGGGTGGCTCCCAGGGAAGACGGGCAGGTGGTCACGGCAAGTGACAGGGACAGTCTCTGGGTAGAAGGGCAGGTAGTCACGGCAAGTGACAGGGACAGTCTCTGGGTAGAAGGGCAGGTAGTCACGGCAAGTGACAGGGACAGTCTCTGAGTAGAAGGACGGGTACTCACGGCAAGTGACAGGGACTGTCTCTGGGTAGAAGGGCAGCAGGCAGGTGGCTGGTGAGCGCTCCCAGGTGAGCGGGCGAGAGTCTTTGGACAGGCAGGTGGTCACGGCAAGTGACGGCAGAGCCTCCAGGTAGGCTAGCAGGCAGGTAGCAGGTGAGCGCTCCCAGGTGAGCGGGCAAGAGTCTCTGGACGGGCATGTGGTCACGGCAAGTGACGGCAGAGCCTCCAGGTAGGCTAGCAGACAGGTAGCAGGTGAGCGCTCCCAGGTGAGCAGGCAAGAGTCTCTGGACAGGCAGGTGGTCACGGCAAGTGACGGCGGAGCCTCCAGGTAGGCTAGCAGGCAGGTAGCAGATGAGCGCTCCCAGGTGAGCGGGCAGGCTGGTCCATAGACAGACTGACAGGTGTCGGAAGGCAGACCGTCGGACCGCAGGCTTGCAAGCAGGTAAACGGATATCAGGCAGGTATCAAGCAGGAATCTGGCAGGTGACTGGCAGGTAACAGGCAGGAATCTGGCAGGTGACTGGCAGGTAACAAGCAGGAATCTGGCAGGTGACTGGCAGGTAACAGGCAGGAATCTGGCAGGTGACTGGCAGGTAACTGGTAACGGGACCTGAGGGCTGAAGCAGAGTGAAGGCTTTGCAACAACATTGCTCGGGCACCTCCATTTTGGAGGAGGTGCCTTATATATGGTGAGGTCCTCCGGCCATTGGCCGGCGACTCCTTAGGACGGCGCGCGCGGCCTCTTTAAGAGAGGGGGAGCGAGCGCGCCCTAAGCACAGTGGCCGGGAAGCAGCGCGCGCTGCCAGCAGAGCGGGAGGAGGACGCCGGGCATGGAGTGGAGAGGTGAGGGGAACAGCGTCCCTGCCTAGCAGGAGGCAGGGACGCCGACGCTACAGTACCCCCCCTTTAGGCCCCCCCTTTTTTAGGCCAGACAGAAAGTTATCAAGGATGAGAGGGGCATGGATGTTCTCCCGGGGCTCCCACGTTCTCTCCTCAGGACCAAACCCCTTCCAATCTACCAGAAAAAAGGTTTTTCCTCTTACCCTTTTGGTGGCCAGAATGTTCTCTACCTCACACTCGTTTTCAGCGGAAACCGGAGCAGGAGGTGTACCTGTAGACTTGGAAAAAGAGTTAAGTACCACGGGTTTGAGGAGAGATACATGGAAGGAGTTAGGGATCCGCAAGTTGGCCGGGAGTTTCAATTTATAGGCCACCGGGTTGATTTGTTTGATAACTTCTAGTGGGCCGATGAACCGAGGCCCTAACTTGTAGGAAGGAATCTTGAGCCGGACATACTTGGACGAGAGCCAGACTTTATCTCCAGGACGGAATTGTGGAGGATCCAGGCGTTTTTTGTCACCGTGTTTTTTCATCCGCTCGGACGACTTAAGGAGTGCGGATCGGGTACTCTCCCAAATGGAGGAAAATTTGCTAACGAGAGATTCCGCAGCCGGATTGTCCACTGAGGTGGAGACGGGAAATGGGATCCGAGGATGCTGACCGAAGACTACAAAACACGGGGATCTGGAGGAAGATTCGCTCTCGTGATTATTGTAAGAGAATTCGGCCCATGGCAGGAGATCCACCCAGTCTGAATGGTGGGCATTAACGAAGTGCCGGAGGTAACTGGTCTGGATCTGATTGATCCGCTCCACTTGACCATTGGACTGTGGGTGGTATGTGGAGGAGAAGTCCACGGTGACGTCTAGCAGCTTACATGTGGCTCTCCAGAAGCGTGAGGTGAACTGAACCCCACGATCCGACACGATGTGGAGGGGCAGGCCATGGAGATGGAAGATGTGGCGGATAAAGTCTTTAGCCAGCTCGGATGCAGACGGGAGGCCTGGCAGGGGAATGAAATGAGCCATTTTGGAAAAGCGGTCAGCGACCACCCAAATGACCGTACAACCGGCAGAGACAGGGAGATCTGTTATGAAGTCCATAGCTATATGCTGCCAGGGGGCAGCAGGTACTGGAAGAGGAAGGAGGCGACCGGCTGGCAGGTGTCTCGGAACCTTGTTGCGGGCGCAGGACACACAGGCAGAAACAAAGTCTATTACGTCCTTGTGCAGGGTAGGCCACCAGTAGTGCCGCGTGATAAGCTGGAGGGTCTTTTTCTGACCGGCATGGCCAGCAAGCTTAGACGAGTGACCCCAGTGTAGGATCTTCTCCCGATCAGGTACCGTTACGAACGTCTTACCGGGAGGAAGACGATTTAGACTCACGGGGGCCACCTGCATTACTCTGGTGGGATCGATGATGTGTTTAGGTTCCTCCTCAAGATCAGACACCAGGAAGGATCGGGACAAGGCGTCAGCTTTGATGTTTTTGTCAGCCGGGCGAAAATGAAGAACAAAATCAAAGCGAGCAAAAAACAAGGACCACCGGGCTTGGCGCGGGTTAAGTCTCTGGGCACTCTGGAGGTAAACCAAGTTCTTGTGGTCCATGTAAATTATTACCGGGTGAAGAGCCCCCTCGAGCAGGTAACGCCACTCCTCCAATGCCAGCTTAATGGCCAATAATTCTCGGTCTCCTATAGAATAGTTGCGCTCGGAAGAGGAGAAGAGTTTGGAGAAGAAGCCGCAAGTTACCATTCTCCCGGAAGACGATTTTTGGGTAAGTACCGCTCCGGCTCCAGAGGAGGAGGCGTCAACTTCCAGGAAGAATTGCTTGTTGCCGTCCGGGCGATGCAGCACCGGGGCGGAAGAGAAAGCCTGTTTTAAGGAAAGAAAGGCTTCCTCAGCTTCGGGCGGCCATTCTCTGGGATTAGTGCCCTTACGGGTGAGCGCAGAGATTGGGACAGTCCGGCAAGAGAAGTGCGGTATGAAGAGGCGGTAGTAGTTGGCGAAGCCCAGGAACCGCTGAATAGCCTTCAACCCCTCTGGTCGAGGCCACTTCTCGATGGCAGACAGTTTCTCAGGATCCATTCGTAGGCAGGTCTGAGAAATTATGTAGCCCAAAAACGGAAGCGAGGTCTGCTCAAAGAGGCACTTCTCATATTTAACGTAGAGGTGGTTCTGCCTGAGCCTGAGCAGAACCTGACGAACATCCCTCCGGTGTGTGGGGAGATCCGGAGAGAAGACCAAGATGTCGTCCAGGTACACCACTACGCAGGAGTAGAGAAGGTCCCGGAAGATGTCATTGACCAACTCTTGAAAGACGGCGGGAGCGTTACAGAGACCGAAGGGCATTACCAGGTATTCATAGTGGCCGTCCCGGGTGTTGAATGCCGTCTTCCATTCATCCCCCTGACGGATACGGACCAGGTTATACGCCCCACGGAGGTCCAGCTTGGTGAGGATTCTAGCCCCCCTCAGACGGTCAAATAATTCCGGAATGAGCGGAAGGGGGTATTTATTCTTCACTGTGATCTGGTTAAGGCCTCTATAGTCTATACAGGGACGGAGTGAGCCATCCTTCTTTTTGACGAAGAAGAAGCCTGCTCCCGCCGGAGAAGTAGATTTCCGGATGAATCCCCGGGCCAGATTCTCCTCAATATATTCAGACATGGATCGGGTCTCAGCAGCGGACAAAGGGTAAATGCGCCCATGGGGAGGAGTAGCGTCGGGCATCAGGTCGATTGGGCAGTCTTATGGTCTATGAGGGGGTAATGTCTCTGCCTCCTTTTTATTAAAGACGTCCGCATACGACCAATAAGGAGCCGGAAGACCAGGTAGATTGGCTGGAGTAGGAGAAGAACGGACAGGATGGACGGGAACTAAACAAGTCTTATGGCAGTCCTGTCCCCAGCGAAGGACTTCTCCGGTCTGCCAATCAAGCACGGGTGCATGTTTCTGAAGCCAAGGTAGGCCTAGCAATAGGGCGTGAGAGAGTCCAGGCAGAACATGAAAGAAGATGCTCTCAGAGTGCAGCATTCCCACCTGCAGGGTTATGGATTCCGTGATGAGTTGGATGGGATGTGGTAAGAGGCCCCCATCCACGGCAGCGACAGATAAGGGTACGGCTAGAGGTTTGGTGGGAATGCGGTATTTCTCTACCAAAGACTGAGAAATGAGATTTCCGGCAGCTCCAGAGTCAAGTTGGGCTAGTTCAAAATAACGGTTCTCCCCGCAGATGATAGAGACCGACAGCAACAGAGATGGAGAGGGTTTACTCTGGTCTACGACGACCTCTCTGAGCGATCCTAGACACAGGCGTTTCCCGACCTCCCCGGGCAGGAACGGATCCGGTGCTCCTTACTGCCACAGTAGAAGCAGCTCCCCTCGGCACGGCGTAACTCTAGACGGGTTTTGACCATCTTGGTCTGGTTGACCTGCATAAGCTCGGGTGAGTGCGCCTGGGGAGTAGCAGGAGAAGGGACAGGTTTCTGAAAGGTAGGGTCTAGACGTGGAAACCTCCTCTCACGGGTGACCTCTTTGGCGCGTTCCTGGAACCGGATGTCAATCCGGGTGGCAAGAGTTATTAAGTCGTCGAGAGTGGTAGGTATGTCCCGACCGGCGAGTTCATCTTTAATACGGCCGGACAGACCCTCCCAAAAGACAGACACCAGGGCATCGTTATCCCAGGCCAGCTCCGAAGCAAGGGTACGGAACCGTATGGCATATTGGCCCACGGTGAGATTTCCTTAATGGAGACGTAGCAGAGATGATGCAGATGAGGTCTTCCGTCCGGGTTCGTCGAAGACTTTCCGGAAAGCCGTGAGAAAGGCTGGCAGATTGGACACCAGGGGGTCTCCTCTCTCCCATAGAGGATTTAGCCAAGCCAGTGCCTCCCCCGTGAGATGGGACATGATGAAGGCTACTTTGGCCCGGTCGGAGATAAACTGGTGGGACAGGAGTTGAAAATGCAGGGTGCACTGGTTTATGAAGCCCCGAGCTTGAGCGGGGTCACCTCCGAAGCGAGGAGGTGCAGAAAGCCGGGGTCCGGGGCAGGATGCCATGGTATTGGTGGGCAGCGGCGCTGCCGGGCTGCGAGTCATGACACTAGCGGTGGTTGCTGGTGGAGCAGTCAGAGTGTCCAGGCGAGAGTTGACATTTCGCAGATGACTCAGGATGGAGTCCTGTTGGGACCTCTGACGGGACAGTTCATGACATAGGTCCGAGAGCGAGGGAGCTTGGGTGCCACCGGGTTCCATGGCCCGAGCAAACTGTAAAGGGTCTGGGAGGCGGAACCTCTGAGCAACTATACAAGGGGGCGGTCCTTGTAAGGAAGCGGGTGGCTCCCAGGGAAGATGGGCAGGTGGTCACGGCAAGTGACAGGGACAGTCTCTGGGTAGAAGGGCAGGTAGTCACGGCAAGTGACAGGGACAGTCTCTGGGTAGAAGGGCAGGTAGTCACGGCAAGTGACAGGGACAGTCTCTGAGTAGAAGGACGGGTACTCACGGCAAGTGACAGGGACAGTCTCTGGGTAGAAGGGCAGCAGGCAGGTGGCTGGTGAGCGCTCCCAGGTGAGCGGGCGAGAGTCTTTGGACAGGCAGATGGTCACGGCAAGTGACGGCAGAGCCTCCAGGTAGGCTAGCAGGCAGGTAGCAGGTGAGTGCTCCCAGGTGAGCAGGCAAGAGTCTCTGGACAGGCAGGTGGTCACGGCAAGTGACGGCAGAGCCTCCAGGTAGGCTAGCAGACAGGTAGCAGGTGAGCGCTCCTAGGTGAGCAGGCAAGAGTCTCTGGACAGGCAGGTGGTCACGGCAAGTGACGGCGGAGCCTCCAGGTAGGCTAGCAGGCAGGTAGCAGATGAGCGCTCCCAGGTGAGCGGGCAGGCTGGTCCATAGACAGACTGACAGGTGTCGGAAGGCAGACCGTCGGACCGCAGGCTTGCAAGCAGGTAAACGGATATCAGGCAGGTATCAAGCAGGAATCTGGCAGGTGACTGGCAGGTAACAGGCAGGAATCTGGCAGGTGACAGGCAGGTAACAAGCAGGAATCTGGCAGGTGACTGGCAGGTAACAGGCAGGAATCTGGCAGGTGACTGGCAGGTAACTGGTAACGGGACCTTAGAGCTGAAGCAGAGTGAAGGCTTTGCAACAACATTGCTCGGGCACCTCCATTTTGGAGGAGGTGCCTTATATATGGTGAGGTCCTCCGGCCATTGGCCGGGGACTCCTTAGGACGGCGCGCGCGGCCCCTTTAAGAGAGGGGCAGCGCGCGCGCGCGCGCCCTAAGCACAGTGGCCGAGAAGCAGCGCGCGCTGCCAGCAGAGAGGGCGGAGGACGCCGGGCACGGAGTGGAGAGGTGAGGGGAACAGCGTCCCTGCCTAGCAGGAGGCAGGGACGCCGACGCTACACTCTGTTCTGCCCCCTGATGTATTTATACATGTTTATGAGGTCTCCCCTAAGCCTTCTCTTTTCCAACGTAAATAGGCCTAATTTTGTCAACCTCTCTGGGTATTCTAGTCCCTCCATTCCCTTTATTACCTTAGTCGCCCTCCTTTGTACCCTCTCTAGCTCCAATATGTCTTTCCTGAGCACCGGAGCCCAGAACTGTGCACAATATTCTAAGTGCGGCCTTACCAGCGCTTTATACAGAGGAAGAACAATGTTCTCATCATATGCCCCTATTCCTCTTCTGATGCATGCCATGGCTCTCTTTGCCTTCGCAGCTGCTGCCTGACACTGGGCACTCCAATTTAATTTGCTATTAACCAAGACGCCCAGGTAGTTGGTAGTCATAATTTCTCTAGGTATGTATTTTGTTTTATTAATTCGAGTACACAGATATGCCATTTGGAAAAGATTTTATACTTCGGAAAACCTATTTAAATTCCTTATTTGGGGGCATATAATTACAGTGTTCTAAACTGATATCAAATGGCTGTGGGGGATCTCATCAGTACACCCTTAATCATTTAGTTATAATGTGATTTTGAAGAAGAAAATGAGTTTACAAAGAGGACAACCCCTAGAAGCAATTATAAAGATACTTTTTAAGTATCTAATTGCTGGAACCACTAGCAATCCAGAGAATGGGGTCCCTGTCTTGAATGGAATGCAGCTATACATGTTTGACCTCTACTCCATTCATTGTCTATTGGACTGCTGGAGAAAACAGAGTACAGCTCTCTGCTATGTCCAGCAGTCTCACAGATGAATGTAACTGAGGTCGGGCATGCTCACCTCTGCTCCATCCCTGTTTCCAGAGCCCTGTTCTTGGGATCATTGGACAACCTTAAATTATTGCAGTCTATTTTACAAGCAATCAAGTATTCATAGGTGCACAATAGGGTTGAGCGAGTATGTTCGGTCCGAGTATGCTCGGGCCGAGCTCCGAGTATTTATAGCTGCTCGGTGATAAGGTTAAATCGCTCCTGTGTGCATGATTTGCAATTGATTGACAGCTTTATTACATGTGAGGAATGTGTAAGAAATAGACATTCCTCACATGTAATAAAGCTGTCAAACAGTTGCAAATCATGCACACGGGAGCTATTCAAACATATCACCGAGCACCTGTAAATACTCGGAGCTCTGCCCGAGCATACTCGGCGAAAGGGTTAATAGAACATACTCACTCAACACTAGTGCACAACCCTTGAGAAACTAAGAATAAAAAAAAATTTAAATGTTTTTACAAGTGTAAAAAACCCCATAAGAATCCAAATCATCCTCTTCTCCTATTCTATGAAAAACAAACAAAAAAAAACAGTAAGCATTTATCACACTTTCCACAATTCTCATCCTATATGATTTTATGCCTGAAAATACAATACTGTATATATCCCATAAGATGAACATCATAAAAATAAAAGTTAGATTTGCCATGTTTCAGTCACTTATAATAATGAAATTAAAAGTGTGAACACCAAAATGATGCCAATAAATCTGCAACTCATCACATGAAAAGACAAGTATGCTACTCAATTGACAGGAAAATAAAAATGTTATGGGTCTTAGAATATGGAGACAAATAAAATGTTATTTCTTGTTTATTTTTTGTTTTATTTTCCAAAAGCAATGATATATATATATAAAAATATATATATTTGGCTTTACAGCATCATAATGACCCGCAGACTAAAGTTGTTCGGTCATTTTTAACATAAAGTTAAAGCCGTAAAAAGTAAACCCAGGCAACAAATAGCTCAAATGAGATTTTTCACAGTTTACCCCCAAAAATGTATATTTTTAAAAAATTTTTAGCACATTTTATAGAAAATTAAGTGGTCGTATTCAAAACTACAACTCATCTTGCAAAAGAAAGCCCTCATACATCTAAGTAGGCAGAAAAAAAATTATGGCTCTAAGAAGAAGGAGACAAAAAGGAAAGATAAAAAATGAAAAGATGGCAATGATGAAAAGTATTAAAAATATTACTTTTCATATAAAAAAATTAATAAAAAGAAGGCCCTTTATTTATTTTCACATTCACATACCAATGCCTTAGACAAAGTAAACATCGTTATCGTAAAAGTCTTACTTTCCAGATCAAGGTGCCTAAAATTATAATCAGTTTAACACCTGTTTTCAAACAAAATGTCTACAAAATGAATTGATCTGTACACTATTCTAGTAACAGGCTGTAATAAAAAATCTAGAATTTCTAAAACAAAGCAAAAAAAACAATGAACATAATATACTTATTTTATAATTCTCTATTACCTTGTTATGCAATAGACATTTTTGTGTTTAGTTACATATGCTACATAATATATATTTCTCTTAAGAGTGCAACTCAGCACAGTATTCCGTTTCAATGTAAAAGGTTTTAAACACAATATCATAGTTTGCGATAACTGTGTAATTGGTGTATTGGTTTGGGGTATTTGGGGTATTGTCTGTCTGTGTTGCTGTTAAAGAAAAAAAAAAGGGGATCTTGTGATTTAAGTGTTTGTAGTAGCCATATCTGTTCTTTGCTGGTTGTAGAACTACACGTTCCAGGGACTCTAGCGAGGCAGCTGAGTGAAACGAGGCGTGGATTTTAAGTGTGGGGCTGCAAATAAGTGCTTAATCAGAATATTATGGTTCCTTACTAGTGTTCCATTATTTTTCTGTTTTTATCTGTACTATTTATACCCATTTAGTATGTACTCCATGGACAATGCTGTCTAGTGTGAGTCTTGTGAAATGTATGCATGTCTTAAACAGCCATTTAAGGGTGAATATATACATATGCTCGATGTTAGCGAGTTACATATTTAGAAGCCCGGGTAACGGATCTACATATGCAGCTTGCAACACTCAGGAGTATTGCAAACCTGGAGAAGAGTTTAGCGCTCACTGAGTGGTTCTGGCTGGGCCCAGTGATGTGGAGGAGGGTGGAGATATGTAAGATCAGGACGCAGATGTAGGTAGCTGGGTAACAGTTAGAAAAAGGGGAAGGGGGGAAAGTTCCAGACAGCCCAGTCCTGATCTGGCACAACCTAATAAATATGCCTCTTTGGCTGATGTTAGCAATGGAAGCCCCGGACTAGGATCACTAAAGCAGGACATTGCTCCTAGCAACCTGGAAAATTACTGCTGTAGGAAGGAGGCAGATAGGAGTGGAGCAAAGGCCAGAAAGAAGTTGGTGTTATGGGACTCCTATAATTAGGAGGACAAACAGGGTCACCTGCCGCCGATACCGTTAATGCCAAACAGTTTGTTTCTACTGAGTGCTCGGGTTCAGCATATTGTGGATCGGATAGACAGATTGATGGGTGGTGATGGAGAAAACCCAGCTGTCAAGGTACAGATTGGTACCAATGAGAAAGTTAGAGGGAGGTCGAAGATCCTTAAAAATGTTTAGAGGGAACTAGGAGAGAGGCTAAAGTCTAGGACCTCCAAGTTGGTGTTTTCAGAAATACTGTGCAGTGTCACTACAAAGACAGTGGAAGCTTAGGGAGATAAATAAGTGAATTAGAAATTGGTGCAGGATGGAAGGGTTTGGGTTCACGGAGAACAGGGACGATTTCTCTGTTGGCTACAGGCTCTATGGTGCAACGGTGCTGGGGAAAAATGTTCAGACGGATGGAGGATCTTTTAAACTAGGATCTGGGGGAGGGAGGGTAGTTATGCAAATAATGGGATAGATAGAGTAACAGAGAGAATGAGACAGTAGAGGTCAATGAGGATTTAGGGGGCTGGGACATGCAAGGAAAGTAGGGAGGTGAGTAGGAGTAATAAATGTGCTAATAGTATTAAATGCATGCTGGCAAATGCTTATGCCTGTCATGGATTATGATTAGAGATGAGCGGTGTTCGACTAGAACTGTTCGCCAATCTCAAATTCGAGCTGTTTTGGGCGGTGTTCGAGTTGTTCGACGAACCCGAACGATTTGCAAAAAATTCGGCTGTTCGAGGTTATGTTCGATAACTGTTCGTGCACCAAAAGCGTGTCCTGCATGTCTGGCGCTATTTAGAGCACCAATCATGCAGGGATTGTCTGCCACTCACTGTAATGCCACAGCCATGGTGGTTGTGGCATTACAGTGATTGCCCAAATCGATGGGAACAGTGCCAACAGTGAAACATGAAAAGCCGGCAATTCAGCAGCGGCATACACCTGTACCCGACAATTTAGAACCGAAAGAATAGAGCTTCACACATAGATTAGATAGATATAAACATGTCAGTCACATATATACGAAGTACAGTGAAAGTGCTGCTTACTGTACTTGTCATTTAGCGTAAAGGATTTATCAAAAAAAATAATAGTGTTTTCATGCACCGTCTCTTTAAAAAAGCCGGCCGGCAATTCAGCAGCGGTACCCGACAATTTATAACAGACAGAATAGAGCTTCACACATAGATTAGATAGATAGAAACATGTCAGCCACATATATACGAAGTACAGTGACAGTGTTGCTTACTGTACTTGTCATTTAGCGTAAAGGATTTATCAAAAAAAATAATAGTGTTTTCATGCACCGTCTCTTTAAAAAAGCCGGCCGGCAATTCAGCAGCGGTACCCGACAATTTATAACAGACAGAATAGAGCTTCACACATAGATTAGATAGATAGAAACATGTCAGTCACATATATATGAAGTACAGTGATAGTGTTGGTTACTGTACTTGTCATTTAGTATTAAAATAAAGGATTTATTATTAAAAAAATTGGCGTGGGGTTCCCCTTAATTTTAGGCTCTAGCGGAGGTTAAGCAGACGGCTGGGGCAGATGTTTGAAGCCTGGGAAGGGGGTAATACCCACGGAGCTTCCCAGGCTACTAATATCAGCCCCCAGCTGAATACATAGCCTTTACTAGCTATTAAAATGGGGGACACCCAAAAAAAATGACGTGGGGTCCCCCCTAATTTAATAGCTAGCAAAGGCTAGGCAGACAGCTGGGGGCTGATATTAATAGCCCAGGAAGGGAGCCATGAATATTGGCCCCCTCCCAGGCTAGAAACACCAGCCGTCAGCCGCCCCAGAAATGGCGCATTCATAGGATGCGCCAATTCTGGCACTTAGCCTCGCTCTTCCACGCTGCCCTGGTGCGGTGGCAGGGGGTAATAGGGTTGGGGTTGATGTCAGCTTATAATGCCAGCTGACATCAAGCCCAGGTTAGTAATGGAGAGGCGTCTCTAAGACACCCCCATTACTAACCCCATAGTCAAAGTTAAAAAAAACACAAACACCCAGAATAAAGTCCTTTAATTGAAATAAAGACACAATCCTTTATTGTTCTAAATTAAACCATACTTACCATCACGCCCATTCCAGCTGAAGCCAACGATCTCCTGCAATAAAAGAAAAATAATAAAGCAACCTCATCCTTACCTTTCCATGGTTCCCACGACAGCTTCAGCTCTGCTACATCGAGATGACAGGCTGGACCGCAGCAGAACGCTGCCATCCAGCCTCTCATCCCGCAGACACTGAGAAGCGCAGGCTTTCTTGCGCTGCTCAGCGTCTCTCTGTGACGACATCCAGATGAGCCGAGTTCATGTCCAATGAACTCGGCTCACCTCATGCACGTCACTGACAGCGTGGGAAAATTCTCACGCTGAAGCGGTGAGTGCAGGAGAATTCTCCCACGCTGTCAGTGACGTGCATAAGGTGAGCTCATGTCCAATGAACTCAGCTCACCTCCTGCACGTCACTGACAGCGTGGGAGAATTCTCCTGCACTCAGCGCTTCAGCGTGAGAATTCTCCCACGCTGAAGCGCTGAGTGCAGGAGAATTTTCCCACGCTGTCAGTGACGTGCATAAGGTGAGCTCATGTCCAATGAACTCAGCTCACCTCCTGCACGTCACTGACAGCGTGGGAGAATTCTCCTGCACTCAGCGCTTCAGTGTGAGAATTCTCCCACGCTGAAGCGCTGAGTGCAGGAGAATTTTCCCACGCTGTCAGTGACGTGCATGAGGTGAGCCGAGTTCATTGGACATTAACTCGGCTCATCTGGATGCCCTCACAGAGAGACACTGTGGAGCGCAAGCAAGCCTGTGCTTCTCAGTGTCTGCGGGATGAGAGGCTGGATGGCAGCGTTCTGCTGCGGTCCAGCCTGTCATCTCGATGTAGCAGAGCTGAAGCTGTCATGGGAACCATGGAAAGGTAAGGATGATGTTGCTTTATTATTTTTCTTTTATTTCAGGAGATCGTTGGCTTCAGCTGGAATGGGCGTGATGGTAAGTATGGTTTAATTTAGAACAATAAAGAATTGTGTGTTTATTTCAATTAAAGGACTTTTTTCTGGGTGTTGTGTTTTTTTTAAATACTTTACTAGAAATTCATGGTGGTCATGTCTAATATTGGCGTGACCCCATGAATTTCGGGCTTAGGGCCAGCTGATAATGCCAAGCTGGCCCTAACCCCTTTATTACCCAGTGAGACACCGCATCAGGGCCCTGGATGAGTTGGGTACAGCGCCAGAAGATGGCGCTTCTATGAACGCGCCATTTTCCGGGGTGGCTGCGGACTGCAATTTGCAGCGGGGGTGGCCCAGAAAGCTTGGGCCTCCCTGCGCTGCGGATTCCAGCCCCCAGCTGCCTAGCTGTACCTGGCTGGACACAAAAACAGGGCGAAGCCCCTCGTCAATTTTTTTTAAATTATTTCATGAATTTCCTGAAATAATTTAAAAAAATTGAAGTGGGGCTTCGCACTATATTTGTGTCCAGCCAGGTACAGCAGGCAGGAACGGGCTGCCCCCATCCACCAGCTGCCTATTTGTACCTGGCCGGACACAACAATATAGGGAAGCCCTTTTTTTCTTAATTATTTCATGAATTTCATGAAATAATTAAAAAAAATTGAAGTGGGGCTTCGCACTATATTTGTGTCCAGCCAGGTACAGCAGGCAGGAACGGGCTGCCCCCAACCACCAGCTGCCTATTTGTACCTGGCCGGACACAACAATATAGGGAAGGCCTTTTTTTCTTAATTATTTCATGAATTTCATGAAATAATTAAAAAAAAAGTACGTGGGGCTTCGCCCTATTTTTGTGTCCAGCCAGGTACAACTAGGCAGCTGGGGGCTGGAATCTGCAGCGCAGGGAGGCCCAAGCTTTCTGGGCCCCCCCCGCTACAAATTGCAGTCCGCAGCCACCCCGGAAAATGGCGCGTTCATAGAAGCGCCATCTTCTGGCGCTGTACCCAACTCATCCAGGGCCCTGGTGCGGTGGCTCACTGGGTAATAAAGGGGTTAGGGCCAGCTTGGTATTATCAGCTGGCCCCAAGCCCAAAGTTCATGGGGTCACGCCAGTATTAGACATGACCGCCATGAATTTCTAGTAAAGTATTTAAAAAAAACACAACACCCAGAATAAAGTCCTTTAATTGAAATAAAGACACAATTCTTTATTGTTCTAAATTAAACCATACTTACCATCACACCCATTCCAGCTGAAGCCAACGATCTCCTGCAATAAAAGAAAAATAATAAACCAACCTCATCCTTACCTTTCCATGGTTCCCACGACAGCTTCAGCTCTGCTACATCGAGATGACTGGCTGGACCGCAGCAGAACGCTGCCATCCAGTCTGTCATCCCGCAGACACTGAGAAGCGCAGGCATGCTTGCGCTCCTCACTGTCTCGCTGTGACGGCATCCAGATGAGCCGAGGTCATGACCAATGAACTCGGCTCACCTCATGCACGTCACTGACAGCGTGGGAAAATTCTCACGCTGAAGTGCTGAGTGCAGGAGAATTCTCCCACGCTGTCAGTGATGTGCATGAGGTGAACTCATGTCCAATGAACTTAGCTCACCTCCTGCACGTCACTGACAGCGTGGGAAAATTCTCCTGCAATCAGCGCTTCAGCGTGAGAATTTTCCCACGCTGTCAGTGACGTGCATGAGGTGAGCCGAGTTCATTGGACATGAACTCGGCTCATCTGGATGTCGTCACAGAGAGACGCTGAGCAGCGCAAGCAAGCCTCCGCTTCTCAGTGTCTGCGGGATGACAGGCTGGATGGCAGCGTTCTGCTGCGGTCCAGCCTGTCATCTCGATGTAGCAGAGCTGAAGCTGTCGTGGGAACCATGGAAAGGTAAGGATGAGGTTGCTTTATTATTTTTCTTTTATTGCAGGAGATCGTTGGCTTCAGCTGGAATGGGCGTGATGGTAAGTATGGTTTAATTTAGAACAATAAAGGATTGTGTCTTTATTTCAATTAAAGGACTTTATTCTGGGTGTTTGTGTTTTTTTTAACTTTGACTATGGGGTTAGTAATGGGGGTGTCTTATAGACGCCTCTCCATTACTAACCTGGGCTTGATGTCAGCAGGCATTATAAGCTGACATCAACCCCAACCCTATTACCCCCTGCCACCGCACCAGGGCAGCGTGAAAGAGCGAGGCTAAGTGCCAGAATTGGCGCATCCTATGAATGCGCCATTTCTGGGGCGGCTGACGGCTGGTGTTTCTAGCCTGGGAGGGGGCCAATATTCATGGCTCCCTTCCTGGGCTATTAATATCAGCCCCCAGCTGTCTGCCTAGCCTTTGCTAGCTATTAAATTAGGGGGGACCCCATGTCATTTTTTTGGGGGGGTCCCCCATTTTAATAGCTAGTAAAGGCTATGTATTCAGCTGGGGGCTGATATTAGTAGCCTGGGAAGCTCCGTGGGTATTACCCCCTTCCCAGGCTTCAAACATCTGCCCCAGCCGTCTGCTTAACCTCCGCTAGAGCCTAAAATTAAGGGGAACCCCACGCCAATTTTTTTAATAATAAATCCTTTATTTTAATACTAAATGACAAGTACAGTAACCAACACTATCACTGTACTTCATATATATGTGACTGACATGTTTCTATCTATCTAATCTATGTGTGATGCTCTATCTTTCTGTTCTAAATTGTCGGGTACCGCTGCTGAATTGCCGGCCGGCTTTTTTAAAGAGACAGTGCATGAAAACACTATTATTTTTTTAAATAAATCCTTTACACTAAATGACAAGTACAGTAAGCAACACTATCACTGTACTTATTATATATGTGACTGACATGTTTCTATCTATCTAATCTATGTGTGAAGCTCTATTCTTTCTGTTCTAAATTGTCGGGTACAGATGCTGAATTGCCGGCCGGCTTTTTTAAAGAGACGGTGCATGAAAACACTAATATTTTTTTTAATAAATCCTTTACACTAAATGACAAGTGCAGTAACCAACACTGTCACTGTGCTTCTTATATGTGTGACTGACATGTTTCTATCTATCTAATCTATGTGTGATGCTCTATTCCTTCTTGTCTAAATTGTCGGGTACCGGTGTATGCCGCTGCTGAATTTGCCGGCCGGCTTTTTTAAAGAGAGTGTCTTCTGAGCAGTTTGTCAGCTTTTGGACACCTTTGCAGGTGTTTTCTATGTGTTTCTATGTGTTTTTGTTTGCCTGCCATTGGTTTTAATGGTGTTCGACGGTGTTCTAAGGTGTTCGACGAACAGTTCGACGAACAGTTCCTCGAACATCCCGGTGTTCGATGAACCGAACCGAACCTGAACACTACGGGGGTGGCTCAACACTAATTATGATGTGGTGGGCATTGCGGAAACCTGGCTGGACAAAAGCCATGACTAGGGGACAAATGTAGAGGGTTACACTACATTTTGAAAAAAACAGGAAGGACAAAAAAGGTGGAGGAGTGTATATTTTTGTTAAATCCAGCTTAAAACATGTGCTCAATGCCAACATTGGGGGGAGCTGCGACAATGTAGAGTCAGTATGAGTAAAAGTATATGAGGATAGCAATAATGGCAAGCTGTTAATTTGAGTTTGCTATAAAACCTCCTAACATAGCTGAAAAAGTAGAGGATGAAATGTTGCAGCAAATTGAAAAGGCAGCAAATCATAATATGGTCCTTATTAAGGGGATTTTTACTATCCAGACATTCAATGGGACATAAAATCTTCTGCTTGTGCTAAAAGCTGCAAGTTCTTATCCTCAGTTAAGACAATTACCTCTCTCAGTTGGTAGATAAACCAACCAAGGGAGATAATGCAAAAACCTGGAACTTTAGGAAAGCTGATTTCAACAAATTAAGGGAAGAGCTTAATCGTGTAGACTGGGACCAGGTCATGATAACTGGGGATACCAAACATAAATGGGGCAAGTTTAAGGATATTCTACTAGAATCCTGTAAAAAACTCTGATAATAAAATGTCCAGGAATAAAAATAAACCACTATGGATAAATAAGACAGTACAAAGTTTAATAAGACAAAAACAAAGGGCATTCAAAATCTTGAAGGCTAAGAATACAGAAAAAGCATTTCAGGAGTATAAAGAGCTCAATAAGAAATGTAAAATAGAAATCAAGCTAGAAAAGTTAGCTAGTGAAACAGAAATCGCAAACGACATTAAAATAAATATCAAAAAATGCTATCAATACATCAATCGGCCCCTTAAAAGATGATAATTATAGAGGAAAAAGAAAAGGCTGACATATTAAACAGGCACTTTTTATCCATGTTCACCAATGAACTGACTGTTCCAGGGATCATTTAACAAGGCAAAAATCAAAGTTCACCACAACTAGTTTAACACAACAAGAAGTATGCCTGTGTCTGAGCAAATTAAATATTGACAGACCGCTGTATCTCAACTTCTTAGACTCTCTGGTAACAGGGTTGATGCCACAGGATTTGAGGATGGCTGGCGTGGTACCCATTTTTAGGAAAGGTAACAAGGTGGATTCAGGCAGCTACCATCCAGCAAGTCTGACATCAGCAGTGTGCAAAGTTTTTGAGGGCACTATAAAAGATGATCTATAAAACTTTATTGCAGAGAGTAGTTTACCTGACAACCAGCACGGATTCATGAAAGATAAGTGGTGTCTATTCTAACCAACATGTTGGGTTTCTATGAGGAGGTAAGTGCAAATCTGGATATTGGTAATGCGGCTGATGTGATTTACCTGGACTTTGCAAAGGCATATCTTACCACTGATCATTGTCTTGCTGGAATTTCCATCCCCTGCCTACTTTGGTTTCATCCTGTGGCAGCATTACATTGTCTAGTATATCCTTGTACATAGTAGCATTCATATTTCTTTCAATTCTATGAAGAGGGCCAATGCCAGATGCAGAAAAGCAGCCACAAACCATGACATTGCCACCACCATGTTTCACTGTAGGTGTTTTGTACCTTACATCATTACGTTTTCAAATTGGGTGGTATATATAGTGCTTGCCATCACTACCAAACAGATTGAACTTGGATTCATCCGACCAAAAAAACCTTAGACCAATTTGTCTCTTTCCATTGGCTGTGTACATTGACAAACTCAAGTCGGACCTTCCGATTCTTTGTAGAGATGAAATGCTTCTTGATTGGAACTCGTGCATTCAACCCTACTGTTACTAACCATCACTCTACAGTTTGTCAGATCTTTTTGACCCTCGTTAATTTTGTGTGAAATCTGTACAGCACTTTTATGGGCATCAGATACTGACTTTTTAAAAGGGGTTTTCCCAGGAACAAAAGTTCATTTGAAAAACTGTCGGTGTCTGACCGTGCACGGAACATACCACAGCTCCTGGGCAGAGGAGCAAAAGACAATATATACATTATAGCAGGGGATTGCAGAGGATTCATTTTGTGAGGCAAAATATTGTTTAAAAACAATCAGTGAAATATTTTACCTCACAAAATGAACCCTCTGCGATCCCCTGCTGTAATGTCTGTATACTCTTTTGCTTCCTCTCCTACTCAGGAGCTGTGGTATGTTCCATACATGGTCAGACACAGTAAATTTTTTAAATGAACTTTTGTTCCTGGGAAAACCCCTTTAATAATGTGATCAACTTTGGAGGAAATTTTCCGTGGTCGTTCACTTCTAGGTTTCTCAGCTGTTCCTTAACCTTTTACTTTCTGACAGTTGACTCTGAAAACCGTTGAATCCAAAACAGTTTCTACCTCTTTTTGGATTTTATATACACAGAACCCATATCATAATAATGAATCCTCCATGCCATTTAAGTGTGGGGATCCATATGGGAAATCACTCCAATATACGTTAAAACAGGAGAACACAGAGTATGTGATGTAGAAAACACATAAATAATTTTTATTAAATCTGCTAACAAGAGTAACATGTATAGAAAAAAGTTTCTTTAAAACTGGACACAATAGAGGGAATTAAGGGCCTTGCAAATTATTACAAGATAACATGCCGCAAAACAACAACTATCACATAATTTCTCCAAGAGAATAAGGGGTGAAGTAACACCTCCAAGGATTGGTTTGTTGCAAGTGGCATAAGATAGAAGGGGCTCAGACTGTTGGTAATATTTTCCCAGCTGACATTACCTCTGTTTTTGCCATTTGGCAGCAACATTATGTAGGGATTTATACTAAGAATTGTGCAGGGGTAGACAGGGAAAACCGGGTGGAGGAAGGGTCCCCACAAAGCCCCCAACACGCGTTTTGCATGTTGTTCACGTTGTTTTCTCAAGGGGAGGGTTCATTTTTGGATTTTTCCTAACTTCACTCTCAGAATAATAAGCTTCCTGACATCTGTTGATAAATTTGGCTTTGTCTTTGCCTAAAAGCACACAAAAAAAAGAAATAAACAATTTTAGGCAAAATTCGACTACCCATGACAAAATATGCAAAACATTTGGCCTAGAAAACTAACACATAAATGTATAAAGCAATGTCAAACACAATTTTCTTCCTTATAGCTGACAACCATTTGCTTCCGATTTACTAAAATCACCAGGAAATGGCATCACAACAACCAGACAGAAGTAATCAAACTTTAAAAAAAAATGTAAAACTTTTGGTCGCTACTGCATATTTAGACTATTTCTTATTTACATATAAGAAAGTGTTAAATGAAGTATTAAAGGGTAATCAAGCTGCTGGGCCACATGCACACATTGAGTATTTGGTGAGTTTTTTTATCTCAGTATTTGTAAGACAAAACCAGCAGTAGCTGAAAAATGCAAAAGTGGTGCAAGTGTTCCTTTATATTTTTCCTCCGACTGTTCCACTCCTTTTGGCTTACAAATACTGAGGTAAAAAACTCACCAAATGCTGAACATGTGCACGTGGCCTTATTGGCTAGATTAGGACTAGATCGAACCACCCATTGACATATAGTCCCTACTATTTGTGGACCAGGCCTCAGGGATATCCAGCAATATCCACAATACCTCCTCTTACAGCAGTTTGGTTTCTTAAAAAAAATTGTGCATGCATTTCTTGCTTTAGTAGTTTCTGTTCATGTTTAGTCAGTTGTTTCAAAGCGACACTATCTACATTGCTTATCCAGTGAATAAGGAGAGGAATTCCAGCTCTGTTGCACATACTGCCAATCCTCCACCCAAATGTACTCCACTGGGAACCGCTGATGTCCGATGATCTAGTTGTGCACTGACCACTGCACTAAGATGTGATGCCATAGCTGGTGAGGATTTTTTTTTCTTTGCGAATCGTGAATCAAATCTTAAAGGGTTTGAATTTGCATGGACCCACGAATGTCAGGAATTTTGACTCAAACGTGATCATCTGCGGATCAATCAACTCATTTGTAGTAAATAGGAAATGTTATAGTGTATAACATTTTGTAATTAAGAAAGTTATATTACAGTAAAAAATAAAAACTAACAACAAGAGCAGTGATGCACTTCTTTACATGAGCCTTATTATATGATTGTATAACTTTAGGATCATTTCATGAAGTTCTTTTGATTTTATTTCCATTTAGATTAACATGAGTATTCCCACTAAAGAAACTTCAGGGTGGGCCACTTATATGGATACACCTAAATTAAATGGGAATGGTTGGTGATATCAACTTCCTGTTTGTGACACATTAGTATATGGGATGGGGAAAACTTTTCCAGATGGGTGGTGACTATGGTGGCCATTTTGAAGTCGGCCATTTTGGATCCAACTTTATTTTTTTCAATGGGAAGAGGGTCATGTGACAAATAAAACTTTTTGAGAATTTCATAAGAAACACAATGGTGTGCTTTGTTTTAACATAACTTTATTCTTTCATGAGTTTTTTACAAGTTTATGACCACTTATAAAATGTGTTCAAAGTGCTGCCCATTGTGTTGGATTGTCAATGCAACCCTCTTCTCCCACTCTTGACACACTGATAGCAACACTGCAGAAGAAATGCTAGCACAGGCTTCCAGTATCCATTGCTTCAGATGCTGCACATCTGTTGTATAATATAAAATAAAGTTGGATCCAAAATGGCTGACTTCAAAATAGTCGCCATGGTCACCACCCATCTGGAAAAGTTTTCCCCCTCCCATATACTAATGTGCCACAAACAGGAAGTTGATATCACCAACCATTTCCATTTAATTTAGGTGTATCCATATAAATGGCCCACCCTGTATATTGAAACAAGATATTGATGTATATGATGAGTAGTGTTGAGCGAACATGCTCGACACTGCTCGGTACTCGCCCGAGCATCACGCTACTCGGGATGTTCGGCAAGCACCGAGCATTTCCGGGTTACTCGGGCGGGAGCTCGGGTCTCCGCCCTGCATGTTTGGCGCTCTTTACAGAGCCAATGAACATGCAGGGATTGCCAGCCAGTCACTGTAATGCTGCAGCCATGTTGGTTGTGGGCATTACAGTGATTGGCTGGCCGCACAGCGTCCCCTCGAGTATTTAAAACCGGGCGCCGCCATCTTGGACACAGTCGCTCCGGATTAGACAGTGTAGGGACAGCGCTGCTGATTTAGGGAGAGATATAAACTGCGAAATAGTTAGTGTAGGGTCTGTAAAGGCTGCCAGAACAAACAAACAGTCCTTTTCAGGACTAATATCCATCCCAGATACCAGGCAGGCAGGCTGTATAGGAGACACAGTGGTTATACCAGCAAACGCTGCATTACAGTCCTGTGTGCTCCTGTTGCTGAAATTGCTGGACTTAGCACCAGGTGTCGGGGGCCAGGAAAAATCCTTTTTTTTCATCTAAATCCTCCTTTTTTTTCCTCCTTCACACTGTACAAATACCCGTCTTATTAACCTTTTGGTGTGTCCCCCCCCCCAAAAAAAAGCGTGTCTCTGATTTTTCAGACCCAAATATAACTGTTGAAAATAGTCTGGTGTAGGCTAGAGAAACAGAAGTGTTGTTTTGCACTTCCATGGTTCAAACCTCTGTATTATCCATTTTGGGCCATTTGTATCTAAAAAAAAAAAAGCAGTTTGAGTGTGTCGTTCACTGTTCAGCCGCAAATATCTCTATTTAAAAAAGTGTGGTATACCCCAGTAAACAATAACTGTGGTTTTGCCATCCCACGGTAAAAAATCTCTATTATTCAGCTTTTGGTATTTTTTTCCGTAAAGAAAAACAATAGTGTCTCCTGACTGTTGTGACACAAAAATATATCTGTTGAAAATAGTCTTGTGTAGGCCCGACATCCCAGTGTGGTTTCGCAGTTCCACGGGTCAAATCGCTGTACTATCCAGTTTTGGGCCTTTGGTATCTAAAAAAAAAGCAGTTTGAGTGTGTCGCTCACTGTTCAGCCGCAAATATCTCTATTTAAAAAAGTGTGGTATACCCCAGTAAACAATAACTGTGGTTTTGCCATCCCACGGTAAAAAATCTCTATTATTCAGCTTTTGGTATTTTTTTCCGTAAAGTAAAACAGTAGTGTCTCCTGACTGTTGTGACACAAAAATATATCTGTTGAAAATAGTCTTGTGTAGGCCCGACATCCCAGTGTGGTTTCGCAGTTCCACGGGTCAAATCGCTGTACTATCCAGTTTTGGGCCTTTGGTATCTAAAAAAAAAGCAGTTTGAGTGTATCGCTCACTGTTCAGCCACAAATATCTCTATTTAAAAAAGTGTGGTATACCCCAGTAAACAATAACTGTGGTTTGATATCCCACGGTAAAAAATCTCTATTATTCAGCTTTTGGTAGCTTTTTCCGTAAAGTTAAACAGTAGTGTCTCCTGACTGTTGTGACACAAAAATATATCTGTTGAAAATAGTCTTGTGTAGGCCCGACATCCCAGTGTGGTTTCGCAGTTCCACGGGTCAAATCGCTGTACTATCCAGTTTTGGGCCTTTGGTAACTAAAAAAAAAGCAGTTTAAGTGTGTCGCTCACTGTTCAGCCGCAAATATCTCTATTTAAAAAAGTGTGGTATACCCCAGTAAACAATAACTGTGGTTTTGCCATCCCACGGTAAAAAATCTCTATTATTCAGCTTTTGGTAGTTTTTTCCGTAAAGTAAAACAGTAGTGTCTCCTGACTGTTGTGACACAAAAATATATCTGTTGAAAATAGTCTTGTGTAGGCCCGACATCCCAGTGTGGTTTCGCAGTTCCACTGGTCAAATCGCTGTACTATCCAGTTTTGGGCCTTTGGTATCTAAAAAAAAAGCAGTTTAAGTGTGTCGCTCACTGTTCAGCCGCAAATCTCTCTATTTAAAAAAGTGTGGTATACCCCAGTAAACAATAACTGTGGTTTGCCATCCCACGGTAAAAAATCTCTATTATTCAGCTTTTGGTAGTTTTTTCCGTAAAGTTAAACAGTAGTGTCTCCTGACTGTTGTGACACAAAAATATATCTGTTGAAAATAGTCTTGTGTAGGCCCGACATCCCAGTGTGGTTTCGCAGTTCCACTGGTCAAATCGCTGTACTATCCAGTTTTGGGCCTTTGGTATCTAAAAAAAAAGCAGTTTAAGTGTGTCGCTCACTGTTCAGCCGCAAATATCTCTATTTAAAAAAGTGTGGTATACCCCAGTAAACAATAACTGTGGTTTGCCATCCCACGGTAAAAAATCTCTATTATTCAGCTTTTGGTAGTTTTTTCCGTAAAGTTAAACAGTAGTGTCAACTGACTCTTGTGACACAAAAATATATCTGTTGAAAATAGTCTTGTGTAGGCCCAACATCCCAGTGTGGTTTCGCAGTTCCACGGGTCAAATCTCTGTACTCTCCAGTTTTGGGCCTTTGGTATCTACAAAAAAAGCAGTTTGAGTGTGTCGCTCACTGTTCAGCCACAAATATCTCTATTTAAAGAAGCGTGGTATACCCCAGTAAACAATAACTGTGGTTTTGCCATCCCACGGTAAAAAATCTCTATTATTCAGCTTTTGGTATTTTTTTCCGTAAAGAAAAACAGTAGTGTCTCCTGACTGTTGTGACACAAAAATATATCTGTTGAAAATAGTCTTGTGTAGGCCCGACATCCCAGTGTGGTTTCGCAGTTCCACGGGTCAAATCGCTGTACTATCCAGTTTTGGGCCTTTGGTATCTAAAAAAAAAGCAGTTTGAGTGTGTCGCTCACTGTTCAGCCGCAAATATCTCTATTTAAAAAAGTGTGGTATACCCCAGTAAACAATAACTGTGGTTTTGCCATCCCACGGTAAAAAATCTCTATTAATTAGCTTTTGGTAGTATTTTTCCGTAAAGAAAAACAATAGTGTCTCCTGACTCTTGTGACACAAAAATATATCTGTTGAAAATAGTCTTGTGTAGGCCCGACATCCCAGTGTGGTTTCGCAGTTCCACGGGTCAAATCGCTGTACTATCCAGTTTTGGGCCTTTGGTATCTAAAAAAAAAGCAGTTTGAGTGTGTCGCTCACTGTTCAGCCGCAAATATCTCTATTTAAAAAAGTGTGGTATACCCCAGTAAACAATAACTGTGGTTTTACCATCTCACGGTAAAAAATCTCTATTATTCAGCTTTTGGTAGTTTTTTCTGTAAAGAAAAACAGTAGTGTCAACTGACTCTTGTGACACAAAAATAGATCTGTTGAAAATAGTCTTGTGTAGGCCCGACATCCCAGTGTGGTTTCGCAGTTCCACGGGTCAAATCGCTGTACTATCCAGTTTTGGGCCTTTGGTATCTACAAAAAAAGCAGTTTGAGTGTGTCGCTCACTGTTCAGCCGCAAATATCTCTATTTAAAAAAGTGTGGTATACCCCAGTAAACAATAACTGTGGTTTTGCCATCCCACGGTAAAAAATCTCTATTATTCAGCTTTTGGTAGTTTTTTCCGTAAAGAAAAACAGTAGTGTCAACTGACTCTTGTGACACAAAAATATATCTGTTGAAAATAGTCTTGTGTAGGCCCGACATCCCAGTGTGGTTTCGCAGTTCCACGGGTCAAATCGCTGTACTATCCAGTGCTTGTGGCCAGGGACGGTACATCTCTCTGACGGCACACTGGGTAAACATAGTGGAAGCCGGGACCCAGTCGGACCTTGGGACGGAACACATCCTCCCAACACCGAGGATTGCGGGCCCTATTTCAGTCAGAGTTGCCCCCACAGTGTACAGCTCCTGTGCATCCTCCTCCTCCTCCTCCTCATGTTCAGTCTCCACCTCAGATATCACCACAGTTACAAGCTGGAAGCATTGCAGTACTGCCTCCGCCAAGCGGCAACAGGCTGTGCTGAAACTCATAAGCTTAGGTGATAAACCTCACACTGCTTGTGAGTTGTGGACAGCAGTGAAAGAGCAGGCAGATCTGTGGCTGAGACCGCTGAACCTACATCCCGGCATGGTCGTGTGTGACAATGGCCGTAACCTGGTGGCGGCTCTGAGGCTAGGTGAGATCACATACGTACCATGCCTGGCTCATGTGCTTAACCTCGTATTCAGCGGTTTCTTAAATCTTATCCCGAGTTGCCAGATCTGCTCGTCAAAGTACGCCGCCTGTCAGCTCATTTTCGCAAGTCGGCTACAGCTTCTGCCGCCCTTGCTGTGTTGCAGCAGCGTTTGCAGCTTCCGGCACACCGACTGGTGTGTGATGTCCCCACACGTTGGAACTCTACCCTCCACATGTTGCAAAGGATTTGTGAGCAGAAGAGAGCAGTTGTGGAGTACCAGCTGCAACAAGGCTGTCGATATTCAGGTCAGACTCCACACATAAGACCTCAGGAGTGGACCTGGATGTCTGACATATGTACCATCCTGACAAACTTTGAGGAGGCCACCAAGATGGTTAGTGTCAGCATCCCACTTGTCTGTCTTTTGCAACGCTCTCTGCAGAGAATTAAAGAGGAGGCATTGCAGCCAGAGTATGATAAGATGGATCAAGAAGCCGTAGCGGGCGATTACACACAGCCCAGCCTCATCTCATCCCAACGTGCATTGGGGGACAATGAGGAAGAGGAGGAGGAGGAGGAAGAACAGGAGCTGCCATCATACGTTGTAGACGGTAGTACCTGTACAAGTGTCATACCGTCGGTTCAGCGTGGGTGGCCTGAGGACAAGGGGAAGGAGGAAGAGGAGGAAGAGGAGGAGGAGGAGAGCATGGTCAGTCATCATCTTGGTGAGGACACGGAAATCTTGCCCGTTACCAATCTGGCACGCATGGCTGACTTTATGTTACGCTGCCTTAACCGTGACCCTCGCGTTGTCAAAATGTTGGGTTACAGTCATTACTGGTTGATGACACTTGTAGACCCCCGCTACAAGGAGAACTTTCACTCTCTTATTCCTGAGGTGGAGAGGTCTACAAAAATGGGGCAGTACCAGAAGGCCCTTGCTGCAGAACTCTTAAAAAAATTCCCATCTGAACACGCTAGCGGCAGAGGTCACAGTTCGTTGCCCAACCAAGGCGTACAGGCGAGAGAGATGCAACTCCAATCCAGCAGAGGCAGGGGAACACTGTCAACGTTCTGGGACAGTTTTCTGACACCCGCCCAGTTTACAGGCCCTGAGGCGCGGGGTACTCTCACAAGGAGTGGAAAGTTTCAAAAGATGGTGAGGGAGTACCGTGCCAACCGTACCAGCGTCCTCCGTGATTCCTCTGTGCCTTTTAATTATTGGGTATCCAAGCTGGACACTTGGAATGAACTCGCTCTGTACGCCTTGGAGGTCCTGGCCTGCCCTGCCGCTAGTATGTTATCGGAGCGTGTTTTTAGCGCCGCTGGGGGAATTATAACTGATAAGCGCACTCGCCTGTCAACTGACAATGCTGACAAACTGACCCTTATCAAAATGAACAAGGGCTGGATTGGGCCAGACTTCTCATCACCACTAAATGACAGCAGAGTAACATAAAGTCAAATCCACTGTGTTATTTCGGGAGGTGTATTCACATGCACCGCTTCCCACCCACACATGGGTATACGCTTCCTCGTTTTGGCTGTTTAATCTTCTTCTCCTTATCCTCAGCCTCCACCACCACTATACCACCAGGGTGCCAGTATTGCAAGTTCCTCCATCCTTATTTTTGGCAGCTTTTGCTTGCAAGGCATAAGCAAATACTATAGGACACCCACTCCCCAATAATTCGACTTATGTTTGTAATATGCTGTACTGCATGGCTCTTGGAAGGGGCATTGCAAGTTGCTCTGTCCTAATTTTTGGCAGCTTTTGCTTGGAAAGCATAAGCTAATACTATGGGACACCCACTCCCCAATAATGGGACTTATGTTTGTAATATGCTGTACTGCATGGCTCTGGTAAGGGGCATTGCAAGTTGCTCTGTCCTAATTTTTGGCAACTTTTGCTTGGAAAGCATAGGCTAATGCTATGGGACACCCACTCCCCAATAATGGGACTTATGTTTGTAATATGCTGTACTGCATGGCTCTTTTAAGGGGCATTGCAAGTTGCTCCGTCCTAATTTTTGGCAGCTTTTGCTTGGAAAGCATAAGCAAATACTAAGGGACACCCACTCCCCAATAATGAGACTTATGTTTGTAATATGCTGTACTGCATGGCTCTTGTAAGGGGCATTGCAAGTTGCTCCGTCCTAATTTTTGGCAGCTTTTGCTTGGAAAGCATAAGCAAATACTATGGGAGACCCACTCCCCAATAATGGGACTTATGTTTGTAATATGCTGTACTGCATGGCTCTGGTAAGGGGCATTGCAAGTTGCTCCGTCCTAATTTTTGGCAGCTTTTGCTTGGAAAGCATAAGCAAATACTATGGGACACCCACTCCCCAATAATGGGACTTATGTTTGTATTATGCTGTACTGCATGGCTCTTGTAAGGGGCATTGCAAGTTGCCCAGTCCTAATTTTTGGCATCTTTTGCTTGCAAGGCATAACCAAATACTATGGGACACCCACTCCCCAATAATGGAACTTATGTTTGTAATATGCTGTACTGCATGTGACGCGCCCCCTGGGCCGTGTGTACACGTGTGTGGGATACCCAGTGCCGGGTCTCTGCGGTCTGTAGTCTCCGTGGCGGTGACCCGGTCCCGTGGCTCAGGCTGGTCAAACCAGTGGCAGTCTTTCTTAAGTTTTGAGGTTAATTGTCCGACTGCGCCACCCGTGGATTGCGGTCAAGGAGTACCACCACTGCAAGGCAGACCGCTGAGGCTGGTGTTGTGTGCGCAGCAGAGAATGGGATAACTCCCCACAGGAGGAGTATAGCCTCAGGGCAGTGAGTGTGGATGATGGGGGTGATGGTGCACGAGCGCAGCAGGAACGACTCAGAGTCTTTGCAGTGCAGTTCAGGGTCTTTACTGATGATTATAAGGTAGACCCTCCCGGGAGTACTGGCTAGCATAAGAGGCCTGGTCAGTCTGTGAGCAAGCAGGAGTTCCCCTGGCCAGGTGGAGTTGTAGGCCTCCCCGTCTGTCTGCACTCTTCCTGGCTACCTTGCTGTAAGCGGGTAGAAGTAGTCCACGTCCCTGAGTGTACCGTGTAGTGCTCACCCGTTTGACTGGTGACTTGGGGCCTTCTGTTAGCCTCCTCTCCACGACGGCGGTGCTGGTCCCTTGCTTGTGACTGAGCCTCCGGGCTTCTATGGCCAGAGGACCTGAAATCCCCTGCCGGCTGGTTTCTGCTGCTGGATATATAAGTCCTCACAGCCTCGGACACTTGTGTCCGGTTCCTATTGTCTTCTGCCAGGGCGAGCTCTGCTCAGCTTCCAGCCATTGGTCTTTAGCTCCTAGCTCCTACAGAGCTCCTTGCTGTTAATTTCCCTTGCTCTCACTCTGATTCTAACTGTTCTCTGTTCTCTGACTCACTCAACCCTGCCCCAGATCCAGTTTATAAGGGCAGAATTCTCCCCTCCCAGGACTGGGGCAGGAGGATGTTGCATGTTTAAGGGATCCTGACCAGGAAACCTCCCACTTGCTCTCCGACGTAATATCTCTATTACTGTGGTGACCAGACACCTGGGGTGCCACACATGGCTCTTGTAAGGGGCATTGCAGTTCCTCATAATTTTTGGAAAGCCTTCCATTCACTGCTTAGGCCAACAGTGCACAGGAGACCCAGTTGCTATAAATGGAAAAAAAGGTTTAGTTAACGCCCTCTGACCTCCATGTCATTTCCAAGGGGCATTGGAGTGCCTCGAAATTTTTGGTAGGCATTGCACTCACTGTATGCCCTATAACTGAGTAGCCGAACCGCTCCTTTTGTTACAGAAACATATCCTACAAGACATATCTGGTTGACTGGCCTGATATTGATGTGAATGGTCCCTGTTCCTCCTGCTCTTTCTCCTTTGCCACTACCTCATCCATCATTTATCACCTGAAGCTTTGTTTTAACGGGAGTCATAGAACTTGAATAGTAGCAGGAAAACATCCAGCAATCCTCGGAGGAGGTAGGATATGCGCCAAAACGCTGACCACCTCAGGCCTAGCCGCTACTACATACATGCGCTTGCATTACAACAAAACAAAGCAGATGCTAACATCTATCATCCTCATCATGCTCCTCACTTTGGCACTCTCAACTCCCCTGATGGAGAAGCCAGGGCCCACCGGAGGAGTCTGATAGTCCGGTGGGCTCGGCCAATGCTGCCCTAAAGCAGGCCTGGCTAAGAAAAGTGTGGGAAAGGTTACCGGGACAAATAGGGGTGGCTGGTGACCGAGTATGGACACCCGGCCACCCCCTGGAGGTTGGGGAGCAAGCGGGGACACCCGGCCACCAGGCGGCTGGGGACTGAGTATGGATACCAGGCCGCCGACACGGCCAAGCCTCCACATGCCTAAAAGGCCCAATTTAAAGTGCAAGCAAGCAAGCAGTATGGTATTGCAGCCTGGGGGTGGGTGGGTGGCAGGCTGCATACTTGCGCTTGCATTGCAAGGAATGGGAGCGGTACAATTGAACACTGCCCTGGGACAAGGACTTGAATGGGGATAGTTGCAAGTCTGCAACGACAGGTGCAAGGTGGGAGGCATCTTCGCATGTACCATGAACAGGGGTTTGGCATGCACGCACTACAGCGGAATTGGCTCTCCTTCCCACTAAATGCACTCGGGAGGGCACAGGTAATGTTTTGGTATACGCGCTTAATCTTATGTATAAGGCACACCAGGACAAATAGGGGCGGCTGGGGACTGAGTATGGATACCTCGCTGCCGAAGCAGCCATTAGGTAGTGGCCAGCTTCGGCCTCCTCCAAACTAAAAGGCCCCATTTCAAGTGCAAGCTAGCAGTATGGAATTGCAGTCTGGGGGTGGGTGGGTGGCAGGCTGCACACTTACACTTGCATTAAAAGAAAACATAGCAGATGCTACCTTCTGTCATCATCATCATGCTCCTCACCTTGGCACTCTCAACTCCACCGATGGAGAAGTCAGGGCCCACCGGAGGAGTCTGGTTCTCTCGTGGGCTCGTCCAATGCTGCCTAAAGCAGGCCGGGCTAAGAAAAGTGTGTGGGGGGATGTTCCACTGAGAAATAGGGGCGGCTGGGGACCGTTTATGGACACCCGGCTGCCCCCAGGCGGCTGGGGACCACGTGTGGACACCTGGCCGCGTGGCGGCTGGGGACCGAGTATGGACACCCGGCCGCCGGGCAGCTGGGGACTGAGTATGGATTCCAGGCCGCTAACACAGCCATGACGTGGTGGCCAGATTCCGCCTCCACATGCCTAAAAGGCCCAATTTCAAGTTCAAGCAAGCAAGCAGTATGGTATCGTAGCCTGGGGGTGGGTGGGTGGCAGGCTGCATACTTGCGCTTGCATTGCAAAGAATGGGGGAGGTACAATTGAACACTGCCCTGGGACTAGAACTTGCATGGGGATAGTTGCAAGTCTGCATCTTCTGATGCGGCAAGGATCACTTATGATGGGCACACTTTTCGACAGTGACCTGGGAGTCAGAGATGCTTCCAGGGGTCTTCCCCATGCTGTTCCCATGTCTTTTCAGCACTTTATGCATGTGTCACACAGCACATGGCCAGATAAGGTTGTAAAATGTTAAAATGACATTTCCCGGTGAATGCATTTGTCATAGTTGAAAGCAATAAGTTGTTGACAGCAGTGATCTGGGGGTCAGAAATGCTTCCTGGGGCGATCCCCATGCTGTCCCCATGTCATTTGAGCACTGTCACTATCGTTTTGGGCACTTGTTAGGCTTTTAAAAGACTGCCAGGGGTGCCACCGCAAAAATGCTCGAGTCTCCCATAGACTAACATTGGGCTCGTTGCTCGGGTCGAGCACCCGAGTATCACGGCGAGCTCGGCCCGAGCTTCGAGCACCCGAGCATTTTAGTGCTCGCTCAACACTAATGATGAGGAAAAGTTTGCTGCCTTGAAGCATTTTGTAATTAAATAGAATGTTTTTTTTCGTACATATATAATACAGTTTGGACTCATAACATTCTTAGTTATAATCCTAATTTGCAGTTGGACTTTTACTTATTTTTTAGTAAAGTGAAAATTATGCATTCCAGCAACACAATATAACTGTTAGAAAACATGACAGAAGAGAATAAAAGATAAAAATATAAAAATAAATATATTCATGTTTTTCTATATATTTTTTTATCACCCTTTATTTTTAGCATGCTTTGAGGTTTAGTTTAAAGTCTGGTATATTTCTAATTCATTGTATTAGTGAGCACAAGGGAGTAGAACCTTCTGCAGAAGTGATTTTCTTTTATGGTTCCATTAATCAAGCTGTGCAAAGAGCAAATTCATCAACCCACTTACTCTATGTTATACTGTAGATAGTTCCAGAGAATTAACCAGGCGAGCTGTTTAAGCATTTCCTCCTCTGAATACTTTAGTATGTATACATGATTTATCATTTATAACTCTAAAAATATATTTTATAATGACATGGAAATTGCAACATAATTTCAAAGTCTAAAATGTTCGTGCAGATTTACCTATAATATCTTGGCTCAGCATTTGCACTGAACGATCAGCTTTATTGTTTGTATATGGCGTGTCCAGTAGAAGCAGTCCAGATCCTCTGTAAAGCCTCTTGGTATACATATGAGAATGAAAAGTTTCTAATCTAGAATTAAAATTGAGTGCTTTAATTTTGCAGTTGCATTCACTTGCATGATTCACACTCTATTCAATTCAAGAAAGTTCAAGATAGAATGATACTTGAATTACTGCCGCCCTTTACTTCCTGCTGATGTCAATTGTAGCATACAAAGATACAGAGAAACATAGTTAAATGAAGGTACAGTAGAAGAATGGAGAGGTCTGCAGAACGAATGGATCTAATTAGTGATGAGCGAGCACTAAAATGTCTGGGTACTTGTTGTTCAAGTCGAGCAAATTGGAATGCTCGAATGCTCGGTCCAAGTAACGAGCCCAATGTAAGTCTATGGGAAAGTCGAGCATTTTTCCAGCGGCTCCCCCCGGTGGTCTGCAGAGTGCCTAAAAATTGACCAAATCGATGGGAACAGTGCTCAAATGACATGGGAACAGCATGGGGAAGACCCCTGGAAGCATTTCTTACTCACAGGTCACTGATGTCAACAACGTTGTCAGAGGTATGACACCACTTTTACGGACTCACAATTAAACATACAAAAACTAAACCAAAATGCATTTTCCTGGGCAATATGTTAAGGAACATCCTTTCCAGGGTAATGACTTGTATATAAGGCAAAATAAATAACCAAAAACAAAAATGCTCCTCCACACCTTGGGCTATGTTCACACATAACGTTCTTGATGCGTTTTTGCATTGCTTTCAACCAAGACAAATGCATTCACAAGGAAATGTCATTTAACATAATACAGCCTTATCTGGCCATATGGTGTGTGACACATCATCAGACACATCCTGTTTCATTTATGATGGAGGGACTCTGGAAGTCACAAAGACTATTTTGATAGGGCCATCAGGTGGCCTTTACTATTCTTAAAGGGCCAGCAGTCGGCCCTTGCTGTTAGAGAGCCATCAGCCGGCTATGCTTTGTTGTTCCCATTATTAACGAGTGGGTCTACTATACTGTTATTGCGTATGCAGTGAAGCAACGGCTGCCAAAAATTTGGAGGAACTCCAATGCCCCTTTCAAGAGACGTAGAGGTCAGAGGGCCTCCTGCAAAAAATTCTCCCATTATTAGGAAGTGGGTCTCCCATACTGTTTGCCTATGCAGTGAAGCAACGGCTGTCAAAAATTTGGAGGACCTCCAATACCCGTTGCAAGAGACGTAGAGGTCAGATGGCCTCCTGCAAAAAATGCTACCATTATTAGGAAGTGTTTTTCCCATACTGTTTGCCTATGCAATCAAGCAACAGCTGCCAGGACGACTGACCATGCTCTCCTCATCTTCCTCCTCCTCCATGTCCTCAGGTCATCCACGCTGAACAGACAGTATGACAGTTGTGCAGGTAGTGCCGTCTATAGCGCCTTAAACTAGCTCCTGTTCTTCCTCCTCCTCCTCCTCTTCCTCATTGTCACCCAATCCATGTTAAGATGAGATGAGGTTGGGCTGTGTGTAATCACCCTGTATGGTTCCTTGCTCCATCTCATCATGCTCCGCCTGCAATGCATTCTCTTTAATTATGAGCAGAGAGCCCCATTTTTGCAGACCTGTCCACATCAGGAATAAGAGATATAAAGTTCTCCTTGTAGCGTGGGTCTAGAAGTGTCACCAACCAGTAATGACTGTCACCCAAAATTTTGAGAACGCGAGGGTCATGGGAAAGGCAGCATAACATAAACTCAGCCATGCGTGCCAGACTACTAACAGAACCTACAAAAGACAAAAGACAAAAATATATCTCATACCCTACCATCATTATATATAAATGTAAAGCAAAGTTGCATAATAAATATAGGGTACTTAGTGAACTATTTTTGATCAAAAAAAGTATACAAGCCGTCCCACCAGCGGCAAGGTGACCCTAAATTGGGACGGTACCTATACTGCCTATATTAAAAACCTTATTGTATATCAAAGTTGAAGCAATGCATATAAAAGGGTAGACAAATAGGACCGGGTCCCAACTCCAGACCACCCAGGCCCGTGGTAAGCTACATATATACCAGTCAGCTCAACAATGGGGATGCCACACCCTTAAATTGCACAGAATGCAAACAAGACAAAAAAACAGGCAATGTGAACTGAGGTCTAAGATGGTAGACATGCAAGAAATAGGAGCATGTTCACACTAGCAAAAAAGAAACAAAACCTACAAAAGACAAAAGACAAAAATATATCTCATACCCTACCATCATTATATATAAATGTAAAGCAAAGTTGCATAATAAATATAGGGTACTTAGTGAACTATTTTTGATCAAAAAAAGTATACAAGCCGTCCCACCAGCGGCAAGGTGACCCTAAATTGGGACGGTACCTATACTGCCTATATTAAAAACCTTATTGTATATCAAAGTTGAAGCAATGCATATAAAAGGGTAGACAAATAGGACCGGGTCCCAACTCCAGACCACCCAGGCCCGTGGTAAGCTACATATATACCAGTCAGCTCAACAAAGGGGATGCCACACCCTTAAATTGCACAGAATGTCTACCATCTTAGACCTCAGTTCACATTGCCTGGTTTCAGACTACTAACAGGCAAGACTTCCGAGCCCTCACCAAGATCATGATTGACCATGCTCTCCTCCTCCTCCTCCTCTCTGTCCTCTGGCCATGCACACTAAACAGACGGTATGACAGTTGTGCAGGTAGTACCGTCTATAGCGCATGAAACTAGCTCCTGTTCTTCCTCCTCCTCCTCTTCCTCATTGTCACCCAATCTACGTTGGGATGAGATGAGGCTGGGCTGTGTGGAATCACTCTGTATGGTTCCTTGCTCCATCTCATCATGCTCCGCCTGCAATGCATCCTCTTTAATTATGAGCAGAGAGCTTTTCAGAAGACAATGAAGTGGGATGGTGATGCTAATTATGGCATCATTGCCGCTCACCACCTTGGTGGAGTCCTCAAACTTTTGGAGGATCGTACATATGTCTGACATCCATGTCCACTTCTGAGGTCTTATGTGTGGAGTCTGAACTGAATACCGACGGCCTTGTTGATGCTCGTAGTCAACAATTGCCCTCTTCTGCTCACAAATCTTCCCCAACATCTGCAATGTTGAGTTCCAACACGTGGAGACATCATACACCAGTCGATGAGCCAGAAGCTGCAAATGCTGCTGAAACACGGCTAGGGCGGCGGAAGCTGTAGCTGACTTTCTAAAATGGGCACACAGGCGGCGTACTTTGACAAGCAGATCCAGCAGCTCCGGGTAGGTTTTGAGAAACCCCTGAACCACAAGGTTAAGTACATGGGCCAGGCATGGTACGTGTGTGAGCTCGCCTCGCCTTACAGCCGCCACCATGTTCTGGCCATTGTCACACATGACCATGCCTGGCTGTAGGTTCAGGGGTGTCAGCCAAATATCTGCCTGCTCTTTCAGAGCTGTCCACAACTATTCATCGTTGTGTGGTTTGTCACCTAAATATATTAGCTTCAGCACAGCTTGTTCCCGCTTGGCTGAGGCAGTGCTGCAGTGCTTCCAGCTTGTGACTGATGTGGTCATTTCAGAGATAGAGGCTGAAGAGGAGGAGGAGGATGAGGTGCAGGAGCTGTAGATTGTGGGGGTAACCCTGATTGACCTAGGGCCCGCAATCCTTGGCATCGGGAGGAAGTGTTCCGTCCCAAGGTCCGACTGGGTCCAGGCTTCCACTATGTTAACCCAGAGTGCCGTCAGCGAGATGTACATTCCTTGCCCACAAGCACTTGTCCATATATCCATGGTTAGGTGGACTTTCCCAGTAACTACATTGTTGAGGGCACAGCTAATGTTGCACATGGTACTGACTAAGAGCGGTTATGCTTGAAACGAGTAGACCCGTGTCCTTTTATTATCTATGTATGCTTTGATTTTTTTATTTTTCTTTTTTTTTAACTATGATGCTAATAAAATAATGTTTTAATATAATTACCTAGACTATTTCCAGCGAATGCTCGATTTTTCAATTTTACTGCAATGGTTACACCCAGAAGTTGGTCTGCAGCCTCTGTGCATCGCACCTCAATTCATGGCATTTTTCAACAGTTGGTGAGCTGATATACAACTTTTCTATTTTTTTGTTAGTATGTCTAAGTACATGCTTCTCACAAAATTAGAATATCATCAAAAAGTTAATTTATTTCAGTTATTCAATACAAAAAGTGAAACTCATATACTATATATAGAGTCATTACTAGTGATGAGCGAGCATGCTCGCCACTGCTCGGTACTCGCCCGAGTATATCAGTACTCGAGATGCTCGGAGCTCGCTCAGTACTTTCAAGATTCTCGGGCGGGAGCTTGGGTCCCCGCCCTGCATGTTTGGTGCTATTAAGAGCACCAATCATGCAGGGATTGTCTGCCACTCACTGTAATGTCACAGCCATGGTGGTTGTGGCATTACAGTGATTGCCCAAATCGATGGGAACAGTGCTCTCAGTGAAACATGAAAAGCCGGCAATTCATCAGCTGCATACACTGGTGCCCGACAATTTAGAACAGAAAGAATAGAGCATCACACATAGATTAGATACATAGAAACATGTCAGTTACATATATAATAAGTACAGTGACAGTGTTGGCTACTGTACTTGTCATTTAGTGTTAAAATAAAGGATTTATTAAAAAAAAAATTGGCATGGGGTTCCCCGTAATTTTAGTCTCTAGCGGAGGTTAAACAGACGGCTGGGGCAGATGTTTGAAGCCTGGGAAGGGCGTAATACCGACGGAGCTTCCCAGGCTACTAATATCAGCCCCCAGCTAAATACCTAGCCTTTACTAGCTATTAAAATGGGGGACCCCAAAAAAAATGACGTGGGGTCCCCCCTATTTTAATAGCTAACAAAGGCTACTCAGACAGCTGGGGGCTGATATTAATAGCCCAGGAAGGGTACCATGAATATTGGCCCAATCCCAGGCTAGAAACACCAGCCGTCAGCCGCCCCAGAAATGGTGCATCCATAGGATGAGCCAATTCTGGCACTTAGCCTCGCTCTTCCCACTGCCCTGTAGCGGTGGCAGTGGGGTAATAGGGTTGGGGTTGATGTCAGCTTATAATGCCAGCTGACATCAAGCCCAGGTTAGTAATGGAGAGGCGTCTATAAGACACCCCAATTACTAACCCCATAGTGAAAGTTAAAAAAAACACAAACACCCAGAATAAAATCCTTTAATTGAAATAAAGACACAATTCTTTAATGTTCTAATTTAAACTCCACTTACCGTCACGCCCATTCCAGCTGAAGCCAACGATCTCCTGCAATAAAAGTATAATAATAAACCAACCTCATCCCTACCTTTTCATGGTTCCCAGGACGGCTTCAGCTCTGCTAGATTGACATGACAGGCTGGATCGCAGCAGAATGCTGCAAGCAGACACTGAGGAGCGCAGGCCTGCTTGCGCTCTGCAGTGTCTCTGAAGGATGACAAGCTGGATGGCAGCGTTCTGCTACCATCCAGCCTGCCATCTCAATGCCGTCCCAGCGTGGGAGAATTCTCCTGCTCAAGCGGTGACATCATTTGCCGGGAACCGCATGCGCAGGAGAATTCCCCCACGCTGTCAGTGACGTTCATAAGGTGAGATGAGTTCATTGGACATGAACTTGACTCATCCGGATGCCGTCACAGCCAGACACTGAGGAGCTTCACTGAGGAGCTTCTCAGTGTCTGCAGCATGGCAAGCTGGATGGCAGCGTTCTGCTGCGATCCAGCCTGTCATGTCAATGTAGCAGAGCTGAAGCCGTCCTGAGAACCATGGAAAGGTAAAGATGAGGTTGGTTTATTATTTTACTTTTATTGCAGGAGATCGTTGGCTTCAGCTGGAATGGGCGTGACGGTAAGTAGAGTTTAATTTAGAACATTGAAGAATTGTGTCTTTATTTCAATTAAAGGACTTTATTCTGGGTGTTTGATTTTTTTTAACTTTCACTATGGGGTTAGTAATAGGGGTGTATTATAGACGCCTCCCCATTACTAGCCTGGGCTTGATGTCAGCTGGCATTATAAGCTGACATCAACCCCAACCCTATTACCCCACTGCCACAGCTACAGGGCAGTCGGAAGAGCGAGGCTAAGTGCCAGAATTGGGGCATCCTATGGATGCGCCATTTCTGGGGCGGCTGATGGCTGGTGTTTCTAGCCTGGGAGGGGGCCAATATTCATGGCAACCTTCCTGGGCTATTAATATCAGCCCCCAGCTGTCTGCCTAGCCTTTGCTAGCTACAGTATTAAAATAGAGGGGACCCCACATCATTTTTTTTGGGGTCCCCCATTTTATTAGCTAGTAAAGGCTAGGTATTCAGCTGGGGGCTGATATTAGTAGCCTGGGAAGCTTCAAACAGGCTTCAAACAGGCTTCCAACATCAGCCCCAGCTGTCTGCTTAACCTCCGCTAGAGACTAAAATTACGGGGAACCCCACGCCAATTTTTTTTTAAATAAATCCTTTATTTTAACACTAAATGACAAGTACAGTAACCAACACTGTCTCTGTACTCATTATATATGTGACTGACATGTTTCTATCTATCTAATCTATGTGTGATGCTCTATTCTTTCTGTTCTAAATTGTCGGGTACCGGTCTATGCCGCTGATGAATTGCCGGCCGGCTTTTCTAAAGAGACGGGTGCATGAAAATCGGAGGGCACTAGTGTGTTCCAAGTGCCCAGCTATGTTTTTCATGCACCCTCCTATATACCCTGCCTGTCTGTCTGCCTATATATTCTGCCTGCCTGACGTTTAATTGAGCACTGTTCCCATCGATTTGGGCAATTTTTGACCTTCTGCAGACCGCCGGGGAGGGGGGGTACCGCCAGAAAAATGCTCGAGTTTCCCATAGACTTACATTGGGCTCGTTGCTCGGGTCGAGCACCTGAGTATTCCAATGTGCTCGACCCGAGCTTTGAGCACCCGAGCATTTTAGTGCTCGCTCATCACTAGTCATTACAAACAGAGTAATCTATTTCAAGTGTTTTTTCAATGTTGATGATTATGGCTTGCAGCCAATGAAAACACAAATGTCATTATCTCAGCAAATTAGAATACTTTATAACAACAGCTTGGAAAATGTTTTTAAAATCCAAAATGTTGGCCTACTGAAATGTATGTTCAGTAAATGCACTCAATACTTGGTAGGGACTCTTTTTGCATCAATTACTGCATCAATGCGGCATGGCATAGAGGCGATCACCCTGTGGCACTGCTGAGGTGTTATGGAAGCCCAGGGTGCTTTGATAGCAACCTACATTGTTGGGTCTGGTATCTCTCATCTTCCTCTTGACAATACCCCATAGATTCTCTATGGGGTTAAGGTCAGGCGAGTTTATTGGCCAATCAAGCATAGTGTTACTGTTGTTTTTAAACCAGGTATTTGCACTTTTGGCAGTGTGGACAGGTGCCAAGTTCTGCTGGAGAATGAAATTTCCATCTCCGAAAAGGTTGTCAGCAGAGGGAAGCATGAAGTGCTCTAAAATTTCCTGGTAGACTGCTGCGCTGACTTTGGTCTTGATAAAACACAGTGGATCTACACCAGCAGATGACATGGCTCCCCAAACCATCACTGATTGTGGAAACTTCACACTATACCTCAAGCCGCTTGGATTGTGTGCCTCTCCACTCTTCCTCCAGACTCTGGGACCTTGATTTCCAAATGAAATGCAAAATTTACTTTAATCTCTAAACAACACCTTGGACCACTGAGCATCAGTCCAGGTCTTTTTCTCCTTGGCCCAGGTAAGACGCTTCTGGTGTTGTCTATTGATCATGAGTGGCTTGACACAAGGAATGCAACACTTGTTGCCCACGTTCTAGATATGTCTGTGTGTGGTGGCTCTTGAAGCAATGATTCCAGCAGCAGTCAACTCCTTGTGAATCTCCCCCAAATTTTCGAATGGCCTTTTCTTAACAATCCTTTCAAGGCTGCGCTTATCCCGGTTGCTTGTGCACGTTTTTCTACCACATTTTTTCCTTCCACTCAACTTGCTTGGATACAGCACTCTGTGAACAGCCAGCTTCTTTAGCAATGACCTTTTGTGGCTTACCCTCCTTGTGGAGTGTGTGAATGACTGCCTTCTGGACATCTGTCACATCAGCAGTCTTCCCCATGATTGTGGAGATTACAGAAACAGACTAAGGGACCTTTCTAAATGCGTAGGAAGCCTTTGCAGGTGTTTTTTGTTAATTATTCTAATTTACTGAGATAATGACATTTGTGTTTTCATTGGCTGTTAGCCATAATCATCAACATTAAAAGAAATAAACACTAGAAATAGTTTTAAATTATGTTTTATATATGAGTTTTACTTTTTGTATTGAAGAACTGAAATAAATTAATTTTTAGATGATAATCAGTATGTACTGTGACTTTGGGGGATTTTTCGGTGCAAAACCGACATAACACAAGTGAATAGAGATTACAAGACCCATTTTACATGCTGCAGAAAAGATCTGTGTACATTTAAGATCATTGCGAAGATTTTAAAATTCATATCAGGCTCTATATGTGGTGTATTTGGATTATGTAACATGTTTCAGGATGAAATCATGTAGCACAGGTGGTTTTGCAGCAAATTTAAGTGGAAAGTTTCCTTAAGTACTTAACTTCCAACTTGCATGGATTTTCCAGTGCAAATGTGGCTTTGTTATAGAGCATATTTTCTTGCTAGAAATTTAAATACATATATGGAAAAATTCTGCTGACCGTCATTTACTGTATGCACAGACTACATTGTACCAATAACGATACAAAAGAAACTCACATAGCATTCTGTTTGAAAGACTAGTACTGCTACTTTGTCTTAAGAGACTTTGCATTCCTTAGTGCCAAGGATACTGCTGACAAGAAGTTAAAAAGCACAAATGGATTTTTTAGAGCCAAGGATTTTGCTGGCAGAATTTCTGAAATGGAGAATACAGTGTGTTCTATTACAAGAAGATTTTTCTTTATAAATGTAAAATATAGAGGATTTATAATCCAAAAATGGTAAATCATGCTTTCAAAGAACTAATTTTAATTAGTGATGAGCGAGCACTAAATTGCTCGGGTACTCGTTGCTCGGGTGGAGCAAATTGGAAAACTCAGGTGCGCGACCCGCACAACGAGCCCAATGTAAGTCTATGGGAAACTCGAGCATTTTTCAGGCAGTGTTAGGAGGGCGGTTGCAGACAACTTTATTATAACGGAACGCAACCGACCCCGGGGTCCGCGATGCAGCCTGGTGGCCTGCTGCCGAACACTTTCCGGGTGAAAAGGAAAGCAACCAACTTAAATGTTAAACCCTTCCGTGTTACTGCACACAGGAACGGGTATAGCGGTTCGCTCTATCTCAGTTAACTGCACGGGAGATGCGCGCGCGGGGAAGTAGCTGTAGCCCTGTTAACTACACAGGGACTACACTGGTGGTGCTAGGATGCGTGTGTGACTACGCCGATAGGTACACGTGCCTCCAGCCGGCGTGCTACCGGACTGAAGGGTATTACTCCACGTGGCTGACAGGCGATAGCCGTGGACAGGATGTCTGCAGGCTGCTCGGGGTGTTAGGCGACCCCTTTGGCAGAGCCAGACTGCAAAACAGAGCTACCTGCCTATTTCCACTATCCTGCCTATAGAAACTACGTGGAACACAGTCATCCACACAACAGCATCACTTGCTCAATGATCAGAGTGTGCCGCCATGTTTGTGGGCGGGTCTTTTAAAGACTAAGCCCTGCCCACCTTCGCACTACTGGTGGCGTCACCCACGACCAATCAGGCGGTGTCAGGTCACCGGATCAGGTGGTTGCCAAACCACCAATCACGGTCCGCCAGGTCACGGACATGCTCAGTACGGAGAATCCTGGACTTAGGCTCCAACAGCCCTTTCTCCCTCAGCAACCTATGTTTAACAGTGCTAGGCACAAATACCCGAGAGGCAATCTGTACATCTCATGGACCAGCTAGGTGTTGGGGCTGACGACGATGCTGAGCAGCATCAGCCCCGGCTGGACTGTAATAAGAGACAACAGAAGGCTCTGGATCCATTCTGAATCCAACAACAGCCCGACACCTAACATTATCCCCCTTCTAATATCCCCCTCCACTTGACGCTCATTTTCCTTAACGAACAGGGGAGCATGAATGTGGTCCAACGGGTCACAGAGAAGATTCTCAGAACTGTGACCCCTCCGGTGTACAGGGTACCCTTTTATAAAGTGGGGGGCAAACTTAGCAGACTCCCCGCGTACTTTAGTATTGCGAGCCGTGAGCGACACTCTGTCGCCCGGATAGCATACGGGGGCAGGACGACGAGAAGTGACAACCGACTCTCTATGTATGGAGTCCGTCACGGGTGACAGATGGAGAAGACCAGCCGGACTTTGACGGAAAGATTTATCTCTCGCACAGACGGGACATGCGAGAACAAAGTCCTTGACGTCCTGACGCCACCGGGGCCACCAATAGGACCGTTGAAGGGACTTAGTGGTATGTTTGATCCCCAGATGAGCTCCAATCTTAGGGGCATGAGCCCAGGAGAGCACCATATTTTATAGATTAGGGGAAACAAACGTCCTCCCCGATGGAACCTGGTTAGAGGACACTGCAGCCACCCTCTGTACCTGAGAGTTCTTTTTGACATAGTCTGACAAGGCCCGGGTCCTGGGGACAGACAAAGAATCTGTACCGGAAGCCATAACCGTAAGTGGATCAGAGACTACCCTCCGGGTGACTGTGACCATACACTGAGATGCACAATTCTCACTCCAGGAAGAAATTCTCCCTGTATTCCAGTCAATGTGTGGAGTATGACACCGTAGCCAGGGGAGACCCAATAACACCTCGTCTAATCGACATGGAATAATAAGAAAGGAGATGACCTCCCGGTGGCCCTGAGGAAATGACATGGTGAGGGGAATCGACTGGTGGGTGATTTGCGTGTCCAGGAGTGAACCATTGACTACACTGATGTTCATTGGTCTTGACAGTAACTCTATAGGGATAGCGTGCCTCTGGGCAAATGCAGATGACAAAAAATTGCCATCAGCACCAGAGTCCACCCACGCCTTGGCAGTAACTGCAGATGTACCAAAGGACAATGTCACATTATATAACAATTTGGAGGAAGAAGTCCCAGAATCTAATACACCTCTTCCACCAGTGGTAAGACCTACTCGTTTTCCCGACTGCTTGGAACCCTTATTTACGGGGTACTCCAAGAGATGTGCAGGTCGGGAACGAGAGGGACTAGAGTCAGTCCGGAATATTTCCATAGCCTCAGGCTCCTGGTCGGGAGTCGGGAGTTCAGAAATGGGTCTAGAGAAGGATGATGCCAATCGATACTGAGGTTTGGCGACCTCCAGCTCTAACCTGTGTTCTGAATGATGCAAATCAATTCAGTTTGCGAGAGATATTAACTCCTCCAGGGAGGTTGGAATCTCTCTGGTAGATAGAGCATTTTTAACATGACCAGACAGACCCTTCCAGAACACCGGGATAAGAGACCGCTCAGACCAATCCAGTTCAGCCGCTAGGGTTCTAAACTGGATGGCATAGTGGCTGGCGGTGGCCGAACCCTGGATCAACGCAAGAAGCTTAAGGGCCGCATCATACGTGACCTGAGGACCAAGGAATATACTTTTTAGAGTCTTAAAGAAAAGACCCGCATCTGCTACAACCGTATCATTCCGCTCCCATAGAGGAGTAGCCCACTCCAGAGCCCTGTGGGAGAGTAATGAGATGACATAACCCACTTTGGCTCTTTCGGAGGGGAACCGTGCCTCCATCATCTCCAAGTGAATGGAGCATAAATTAATAAAACCCCTGCAAAATTTACTGTCCCCAGAAAATTTTTCCGGGAGAGCAAAACGGGGTAATGGAGCATTTGCAGTGGTCGCATTATTCACTGCAGCCGAGTAGAGATGAGCGTTTTTCTACTCGAACTGTTCGCCAATCTCAAATTCGAGCTGTTTTGGGCGGTGTTCGAGCCGTTCGGCGAACACGAACAATTTGAGAAAAATTCGGCTGTTCGAGGTTATGTTCGATAACTGTTCGTGCACCAAAATCATAACTGGATTTTTTCTCAGTAATGATGAAAATTAATGTTAATACGCAGTTTGAGTGTACAGCGGGGTGGGGGGAGGGGCAGGGGATGGATCTCTGCAGGAACAACGAAGATCTCCATTTTTTTTTCTCTTTCCCGCATTTGCAGTGGGGAGGTGCAATCTGTCAGCCTATCAGCAGCGCACACACGGAGCGAAGTGCTTTTTTTCACACAAGCAAGGGCATGTGTCATTGGCAGTGTATGTCACATGTCCTTGCCCTATAAGACCAAGACATTTTCCCCGTCGCCACCATTTTCTCACTGCTGCAGCTGCGTGTTAGACGGCACCGCTGTTGCTGTGTGCGCTATACCTTGTTAATTTCAAGCCAATTTTCGCATAAATATACAGATAGCTTGGGAGTAGGGAATAGTTGTGATTGCAGTCCTTTTATCAGGGAGGTCTGTGCTCTTAAATAGATAGATTGTGGGAGTAAAGACTAATTGTAATTGGAGTCCTTTTCAGGACTAGGTTACATCAGTTCCTATCAGTTTTTGCCAGGCAGGTCTGTGCCAGTGCTGTGTAAGTTTTTTTCACAGCATTTGGCTGAATCTAGCAAAGCTAATCCTTTTTGGCATATTGCAGAGTGTGTTAGTCAGTGGAGTAGCCTATCTGTGTTGCAAGATATACCACCTGTGTATAGAATACCAATTTTTTTACTGCACCTAGTGAAGTAAAATCTTTTGGGCATAGCATCATTCTATTAGTCCATCTATACTGACCTCCATCAGGTTGCAAACTGAATATAATTTTTTTCTGCATCTAGCTCTGAAAAAATATTTGGCCTTCTAGCAGTGTGTCGGACTTTCTCTATTAGTCCATCTATACTGACCTCCATCAGGTTGCAAATTAAAAATAATTTTTATCTGCATCTACAGTACCTCTGAAAAAATATTTGGGCTTCTAGCTGTGTGTGGGACTTGTTGTATTAGTCCATCTATACTGACCTCCATCAGGTTGCAAACTGAATATATTTTTTTCTGCATCTACCTCTGAAAAAATATTGGGCTTCTAGCTGTGTATGGGACTTGTTGTATTAGTCCATCTATACTGACCTCCATCAGGTTGCAAACTGAATATATTTTTTTCTGCATCTACCTCTGAAAAAATATTTGGGCTTCTAGCTGTGTGTGGGACTTGTTGTATTAGTCCATCTATACTGACCTCAATCAGGTTGCAAACTGAATATATTTTTTTCTGCATCTATCTCTGAAAAAATATTGGGCTTCTAGCTGTGTGTGGGACTTGTTGTATTAGTCCATCTATACTGACCTCCATCAGGTTGCAAACTGAATATATTTTTTTCTGCATCTACCTCTGAAAAAATATTGGGCTTCTAGCTGTGTGTGGGACTTGTTGTATTAGTCCATCTATACTGACCTCCATCAGGTTGCAAACTGAATATATTTTTTTCTGCATCTACCTCTGAAAAAATATTGGGCTTCTAGCTGTGTGTTTGTCTTGTTCTATTAATCCATCTATACAGACCTCCATCAGGTTGCAAACTGAATATAATTTTTTTCTGCATCTAGCTCTGAAAAAATATTTGGCCTTCTAGCAGTGTGTGGGACTTTCTCTGTTAGTCCATCTATACTGACCTCCATCAGGTTGCAAACTGAATATAATTTTTTTCTGCATCTAGCTCTGAAAAAATATTTGGCCTTCTAGCAGTGTGTCGGACTTTCTCTATTAGTCCATCTATACTGACCTCCATCAGGTTGCAAATTAAAAATAATTTTTATCTGCATCTACAGTACCTCTGAAAAAATATTTGGGCTTCTAGCTGTGTGTGGGACTTGTTGTATTAGTCCATCTATACTGACCTCCATCAGGTTGCAAACTGAATATATTTTTTTCTGCATCTACCTCTGAAAAAATATTGGGCTTCTAGCTGTGTGTGGGACTTGTTGTATTAGTCCATCTATACTGACCTCCATCAGGTTGCAAACTGAATATATTTTTTTCTGCATCTACCTCTGAAAAAATATTGGGCTTCTAGCTGTGTGTGGGACTTGTTGTATTAGTCCATCTATACTGACCTCCATCAGGTTGCAAACTGAATATATTTTTTTCTGCATCTACCTCTGAAAAAATATTGGGCTTCTAGCTGTGTGTGGGTCTTGTTCTATTAATCCGTCTATACAGACCTCCATCAGGTTGCAAACTGAATATAATTTTTTTCTGCATCTAGCTCTGAAAAAATATTTGGCCTTCTAGCAGTGTGTCGGACTTTCTCTATTAGTCCATCTATACTGACCTCCATCAGGTTGCAAATTAAAAATAATTTTTATCTGCATCTACAGTACCTCTGAAAAAATACTTGGGCTTCTAGCTGTGTGTGGGACTTGTTGTATTAGTCCATCTATACTGACCTCCATCAGGTTGCAAACTGAATATATTTTTTTCTGCATCTACCTCTGAAAAAATATTGGGCTTCTAGCTGTGTGTGGGACTTGTTGTATTAGTCCATCTATACTGACCTCCATCAGGTTGCAAACTGAATATATTTTTTCCTGCATCTACCTCTGAAAAAATATTGGGCTTCTAGCTGTGTGTGGGTCTTTTTCTATTAATCCATCTATACAGACCTCCATCAGGTTGCAAACTGAATATAATTTTTTTCTGCATCTAGCTCTGAAAAAATATTTGGCCTTCTAGCAGTGTGTGGGACTTGTTTTATTAGTCCACCTATACTGACCTCCATCAGGTTGCAAATTCAAAATAATTTTTTGTATGCATCTAGCTCTGAAAAAATATTTGGCCTTCTAGCAGTGTGTGGTACTTTCTCTGTTAGTCCATCTATACTGACCTCCATCAGGTTGCAAACTGAATATAATTTATTTCTGCATCTAGCTCTGAAAAAATATTTGGCCTTCTAGCAGTGTGTCGGACTTTCTCTATTAGTCCATCTATACTGACCTCCATCAGGTTGCAAATTAAAAATAATTTTTATCTGCATCTACAGTACCTCTGAAAAAATATTTGGGCTTCTAGCTGTGTGTGGGACTTGTTGTATTAGTCCATCTATACTGACCTCCATCAGGTTGCAAACTGAATATATTTTTTTCTGCATCTACCTCTGAAAAAATATTGGGCTTCTAGCTGTGTGTGGGACTTGTTGTATTAGTCCATCTATACTGACCTCCATCAGGTTGCAAACTGAATATATTTTTTTCTGCATCTAACCCAGCCAATAGTTTTGGCCTAATACCACAGTTTGGCCACTCAGCTCTGCTCGGTTACCATCCATTGTTTTTTTGTGCAAACAACTCCAGAGTTGTGAATTAGTTAACCACCAAAATGAGTGGAAAAAGGCCTGCTGCTGGTGGAAAGGGGAATAGGCGTGTTGGGAAGGGGAAAAAAGGTTGTGTCCGTGGGGTAGGTGTTAAAGCAACAGTAACATCTGCAGAAGAAAGACCATCTTCCAGCCAAACTAAAATGTCTACTTCTTTTAGCGGACAATGTGATAAGATCCCTTTCTTACGGCCACGCCAATCGCTACAAATTCCAGATGAGGCACAAAAACAGCAGGTGCTTCAACGGATATCAAGTGCTCCTTTAAGTGGGCTCTCCTCCACATCAACTTCAACATCACAAATACTCCAGTCCTCAAAGGTGTCACCCCAATCGCACTTGCTTCCTCACAGCTCCCAAATCTCCAGCTGCCCGTCTGAGTATGAGGTAGAACAGATGGTTGAGTCTGCAGAGCTGTTTACTCATACTATAGCCTGGGAATCAGAGGTCGACTCCAGCGCTTCTGTGAATCCAGACGAGGAAATGATCTGCACTGATGCCCAGAATCTTTATGAGTCGGATCCAGGACCAGACGCAGAAGGTTCTGACCATAATGTAGACCCTCATTCCCAAACTGTAACTCCTGTTGGTGGAGACAATGAGGAAGACGATGATAAGACTCAAATACCTGATTGGAGCGACAACTTTAGTTTTTTGTCAGGGCAGGAACAGGTTGGCTCTGAGGACGACGGGTGTGATAACGCACAGGGTGATGATGATGAGGTTGGAGATCCCACTTACTGTCAACTCACAGTCAGCCAAGAGATGAGGTCAGCAGAGGAGGTGGAGGAGGATGCTAGTGACGACGAGGTCAGGTTGCGCCTTCCTGGACAGAGACGTAGTACTGGAAGCACGTCAACAACTGCATCCTCAAACACAACTCTGCCTCTCACCACAAGTCGTGGTGGCTCTTCAGGTCGCATGGGTGCTAAGCCTTGCATAGCCTGGGCATTTTTTCAGATCGATAAAGATGACCCAACTCGTGTTATCTGTAACATTTGTCAGCAAAAGCTAAGTAGAGGCCAAAAAATACATAGTTTGAGTACTTCATGCATGAACCGGCACATGGACATGAAGCATAAGTTGCAGTGGGAAGCTCAGTGTGCTACAATGCGGCCTAGCCGGCCGGGCCAACCACCGTCTGCCATATCTTGTGCATCCACGGCCTCTTTATCCTCTGTGACTGGGGGGACAGCAGTCACACCTGTTTTGGGGCGCAGACCTGCCACCTCTTTACCCGCAACAGCCAGCGTGATTGGCAGGTCATCATTTTCTTTGGAGGTGGTAACACCAGCTGGTGTTGAGCGCTGTCCGACATCGATAGCACCACCTTTGGATCAAGACAACCTAACATGTCCGCCTGCATCTTCCTCACAGACCGGCAGTTTGCCGGGGACACCCTTATCAACCCCGTCTAAGCACAATAGCCAGCCCTCGGTCCCTCAGATGTGGACAAGTAAAACACCATTTCCTCCTAGCCATGAGAAAGCTAAGAGGTTGAATTTCACCATCTGCAAGCTCTTGGCTACAGAAATGCTGCCTTTCCGCCTGGTGGACACAGAGGATTTTCGAGACCTTATGTCCGTCGCAGTGCCCCAGTACCAGATGCCCAGTCGGCACTACTTCTCAAAGAAAGGTGTGCCTGCGCTCCACCAGCATGTCGCACACAACATCACCGCTTCTTTGAGAAACTCTGTGTGTGACAGGGTGCATTTCACCACAGACACTTGGACGAGTAGGCATGGACAGGGGCGTTACATGTCGCTGACTGGGCACTGGGTAACTATGGTGACAGCAGGACAAGGGGCTGCTGTCCAAGTCTTGCCGTCCCCACGAGTTGTGCGTCAATCCTCTTTATGTCAAAGTTCCTCCACTGCTTCTGCCTTCTCAACCTCCTCTCGGTCTTCCACCTGCACCCAAAGCCTGTCTGGTCATGCCACAAGCTTTCTAACTGCGCAGAAGGGATCCTGCACACCTCCTTACTATGCTGGCAGTAGGGCTCAACGTCATCAGGCGGTTTTTACATTGAAATGTCTGGGAAATGTGAGTCACACAGCTGAGGAGTTGTGGTCAGCTCTGGAGAACCAATTTCATGAATGGTTGTCTCCACTGGACCTGAAACCAGGGAAGGCCGTGTGCGACAATGCTGCAAACCTGGGTGCGGCCCTTCGCCGGGGCAATGTCACACACGTGCCTTGTATGGCTCACGTGTTGAACCTGGTTGTCCAGCAATTTTTAGCCCACTATCCCAGAATAGATGGCCTTCTGCAGAGGGCACGGTCGCTGTGTGCTCACTTCCGCCGTTCGCATCCCGCAGCTCAGCGACTTACATCTCTACAGAAGTCGTTGGGCCTGCCACTTCACCGGCTAAAATGCGATGTGCCTACCCGGTGGAATTCAACTCTGCACATGTTGCAGCGACTGTGGCAGCACCGACAAGCCCTGGTGCAATACGTTCTGACGTATAGCCTGGGCCAACGAGATTCAGAGGTGGGGCAAATTACGCTGGAGGAGTGGTCTCAGATCAGGGACCTATGCACCCTTCTGCACAGTTTTGAAATGGCGACGAAGATGTTTAGTGCTGACGATGCCATTATCAGCATGACTGTTCCGGTGATTTACATGCTGGAGCACATGTTAAACAGAATTCGGAGTCAGGTGGTGGCACAAGAGGAGGTGGAGGAAGTAGAGGAGGAGGAGTTGTATGCGGAAGGGCTAACATCTGCAAGGTCCAGACGGTCGGCAGCACCAAGGCGGCAGGCATGTGAGGGTGGGGGAGATGGTTTTACCAGGGCGCATGGTAGCAGCCAAACTAGTGAGGAAGGTGCAGGAGCCCAGGAAGCAGTGGAGGACGAACTGATGGAAGACTCATCAGATGAGGGAGACCTTGATCACATTTCTGTTGTGCGAGGTTGGGGGGAGAGGACAGAGGAAGGAAGCATGATTGTTACCTCGCCACCAACACAACAGGGACTTGGTGCTCCTGGATGCGCAACACACATGAGTGCCTTCTTGCTGCACTACCTGCAACATGACCCTCGAATTGTGAGAATTAGAAATAATCCTGACTACTGGGTTGCCACACTGTTAGATCCCCGGTACAAAAGTAAATTTGCAGAAATTATTCCTGCCATAGAAAGGGATGCACGCATGCAGGAGTATCAGCAGAGACTGTTGCAGAATCTTACATGTGCTTTTCCACAAAATACCAGTGGTGCACGTAGTGAATCTCACAGTTCCAACTTGCCAACCGTGGGACCGTCAAGTGTTCAGCACTCAAACCGTAACAGAACCACAGTATCTGCTGGTAACATCAATTTTTCGGAATCATTTCACCACTTTTTTAGACCATCCTTTGCAAGGCCACAGGAGACAAGAAGTCTGACACATAGTCAACGCCTAGAGACGATGGTACAGGAGTATCTCCAAGTAAACATTGAAGCCACGACTGTGTCACTGGACCCTTGCTCTTTTTGGGCTTCCAATCTGGATAAATGGCCGGAGCTAGCCACTTACGCCTTGGAGATCTTGTCATGCCCCGCAGCCAGCGTTCTGTCTGAACGTGTGTTCAGCGCTCCTGGTGGTGTGCTGACAGATAAGCGCACGCGGCTCTCCACTGATAATGTAGACAGACTCACGTTCATAAAGATGAACAAATCATGGATCCGAAACGACTTTTCTACACCTGTGTCATCCTGGGGAGAGTAAAAGTTTGATGATTGGTTAAAATCACCCTACCAACCGTTTTAAGCTTTCAAATTACTAATCATGTTTATCTGTATCTTGACTGGAAAATAATTTGGGCTTTGTAGCAGTGTGCAGCACTGATCCTATTGGGCCATCTATACTAAAGCTTCACCAGATTTAAAATTAATAATAACTTTTAGCTGCATCTAGCCCGGAAAATAATTTTGGGGCTCCGAGATGCGCAAGACACATAAGTGCCTTCTTGCTGCACTACCTGCAGCATGACCCTCATATTGTCAGAATTCGAAGTAATCATGACTACTGGGTTGCCACACTCTTAGATCCCCCAAACTTTTCGATCAACCTTTTCATTTTAATAAAGACCAAAAAAATGGTCATTTTTGAAATTATAAGCATTAGCAGGTTGTTAGAAACTGAAATCAAACAGTTTTCAACTCAAAACTTTATTCTAGGTGATGTTACATTTTCACATAGGACCCCTTGTTCGAAAGGAGCTTCTGAACTCTCTCGTCCATTGAATTTGTCAGGTTTTGGATGGTTTCTGCTTCAATTGTTTTGCATGAGGACAGAATACCCTCCCAGAGCTGTTGCTTAGATGTGAACTGCCTCCCGCCATCATAGACACTCCTTTTAATGATGCTCCAAAGGTTCTGAATGGGGTAGAGGTCAGGGGAGCATGGGGGTCACACCATAAGTTTGTCCCCTTTTATGCCCATATCAGCCAGAGATGCAGATGTTTTATGTGCAGCATGAGATGGTGCATTATCATGCAGAAAAATGATCTTGCTGTGAAATACACGGTTCTTCTTCTTGAACCATGGCAGGAAGTGCTGTTTGAGAAAATCCACATACATTATGGAGTTCATCTTTAGCGCCTTCAGGGATCCTAAAGGGGCTGACAATCTCTCTCCCCATGATTCCAGCCCAAAACATTACTCCACCTCCTCCTTGTTGGCGCTGTAGCCGTGTTTGCGTGGGGTGTCCATCAACCAGCCATCCTCCACTCCATCCATCTGGACCATCGAGCGCTGCACGGCACTCATCCGTGAACAAAACTGTTTTGAAATCAGTCTTCATGTAATGCTTGGCCCACTGGAGCCGTTTCTGCTTGTGTGAAGTGGATAGAGGAGGTCGACAGGATGGCGTATGCACAGCTGCAAACCTCTGAAGGACCCTGCATCTTGTTGTTCGGGGGACGTTGGAGGCACAAGCAGCTTCAAAAACTTGTCTGCTGCTATGACAAGGCTTTTTTGCCGCTGCTCTTTCAACCTGACGTAATTGCCTGTAGGAAAGAGTCCTCAATTTGCCCTTATCAGCACGCATACGTGTGTACTGTGAATCAGCTACATACTTCTTGATTGCCAAGACACTTCATCCTGATCATCGCACAATGTTGATTGTAGTCATGCCTTGACCTAAACACTCCACAATTTGTTGCTTCTCAGCAGCCGACACATCCTTTTTCTTTCCCATTTTGGCAGAAAATGTAGGCTGCTTAATAATTTGAGAGAGCCTTCTTAAGTAGTCTTGCCTTTCATTGGACACACCTGCCAAAACTAATTAGCACAGGTGTCTGCAATTGCTTACAGTGATATAAAGAGCCCTGACACACATCACCATCAATGAGTTTAACTGACAAACAAACAAATTCTTCCCTTATCACTCCTAAACACTTTTTGCATAATAATTTGGAACGCAGTGTACATGTGCTTTTCCACAAAACACCAGCGGTTCACGTAGTGAATCTTACAGTTCTAACTTGCCAACCGTGGTCTGTATGGAGTTGTTCAATAAAGGGCCCAAAATTAAGATAACATAGATGGGAGAGGTCTCTATGAATAGGAATTCCTAAGTATTTGATACCCTGTGAGGGCCAGGCAAAGGCAAAGTTGGACTGGATGGAATCCTATATGGATTTGGGGAGGGAGACATCGAGGGCCTCAGACTTCGCTGCATTGATTTTAAAATTTGACCATGTAACAAAGTGATCTATTTCAGCCATAACAGCATGGATGGATATATGTGATTGAGTGATATATACTAGGACATCATCAGCAAATAGAGAGCACTTGTACTCGGTGCCTCCCACCTCAATCCACCTAATATTGGGGTTATGGCGAATTGATGAGAGCAGGTGCTCCGTCACTAGGATGTATAAGAGAGGGGACAGAGGACATCCCTGCCTTGTCCCATTGGTGATTGTGAAAGGTGATGAAAATGTTCTGACGCACCCCCTGGGCCTTGGGACACCCGGAGCCGGACCCTTTTTGGTGAATGCTGGTGGTTGTAGTCTTCGTGGCGGTGACCCGGTTCCGTGGCTCAGGGCGGTCAAACCAGTGGCGGAACTATTTATGTGGTTTTGATGTTTAAATGTACGACTACGCCACCTGTGGATTGCGGTCAGAGTGAACCGCCGCTACAGGGCAGACCGCTGAGGCTGGTGTTGTGGGTGCAGCAGAGCGTAGCATAACTCCCCACGGGAGGAGTATAGCCTCAGGGCAGTGTATGCGGAGGATGGGGGTGATGGTGCAGGGCAGCAGCAGTAACGACACGGAGTCAGTGATGCAGTTCAGGGCCTTTACTCACAGTTCTTATTATCCAGACCACGTCTGCAGGTAACGGCTGCCCACGTCGTACTGTGCTCACCAGGTGAGGGGCTCAGACAACTCCCAGATAACTTTGGAGCACTTCACAGGACCCCCTTTGTGTGTCCTTTGTCTGGCCTTTCTTACCAACACTTCTGTCCGGCTGCCTCGGGCCTCCTCTTGGTAAACTTGGCGCCAGTTTCCCTGACCCTATGTGGTGCCTTCCTAGCGGGTGTAGCGAGGGGCTGCGCCACATAAAATGTCAGAGCCTCCGGTTTCTAGCTGAGGGTCGTTTCCTGCCTCCACTAGTTCGGGGACCGGTCTCCCCCTTTGGCCTGACCCCTCCACGCAGGTGGATTCGGGCGTGCGGTGGCGACTCGCCCGTCCGCACCCCTGGGATCCCTTCATTCCTCGTTCCTGGAGCCTTCTCCACTCCTCTTCCTTCCTTCTCCCTCTTCCAGGCCTGGGCCTCTGTTACTAGGCCCGCCTCCGGAGCAGAGCTCATGCAGAGCCCCTGCTCCCTGCCACTTCTGCTCAGACTTCTCTGCACTGAACTAAGATGGTGCCCACATTTTATACTCCCTTCTCAATGCACCCAGGAACTGCTTCCTCCCTGCTCCTGCACTACAGGGTTCCCCTTCCTCAGTGTTCCCTCCCCCCACTCCAGCCAGGGACAGGGACTGTCGTGCCCATCTCAGGGGCATATTGGTCGCCCTGCCCCACGGCAATGTAATGCATGCAGGTGTCGGGTCCTGATCCACACTCCATCCTTACCTGAGAGTGAGATATCACACCTCTGGGTGAGGTGCAATACGTCTGTAGCAACCGAGCCCTCAGGGTGCTACAGTTCCATTTATCTTCAGCCTAGGTGACGTATTGTGATACAGGGCCGTGATTTTGGCTATAAAAGGGTCCCCTAGACCCCTACCCCAAGCTTTTTAAGAGAATCATATATGGCGTGCCAGGAGACTCTATGGAATGCTTTCTCAGCATCCAACGAGAGTATCTAATTACAAATTTTTAACTGCATCTAGCCCAGGAAATACTTTGTGCCTAGTAGCAGTGTCTGCTAGTCAGCGGATTATCCCGGCTGTTAAGCAAGCTACACCACCTGTAGTTTAGACACTTAATTTTTTCAAAGGAAATGCTTCGGGACCATGGGATACTTAGTGAAGAGCATCAGGAGGCACCCCAAGGCATAGGGGCTGGGACTGGCACTAGGATGCCTTGCGGTGGACAGCCGAGCTCGATCCTTATAAAAGCTTTTTAACTGCAGCAGCTTTAGTGGACGCTACTGGAGCTGGAATTACGCGGCTGCTGGCATGAGACTTGCCCTCCAATAGATCCTTGTAAATGGATTTAAAGTGTATTCATTCAAATTAGAGAGACAATTTAAATTAAAAAGCTTAGAGCTGCCTCCACCACAGGGGGGCTCGCTCGACCCACCAGCGGACAGGCACCAGTATTGGGAGAGGGGGGCTGGCCAACAGGGTTCACCACGGCTCTGGCACAAACCCGGCGACACGGAGGTGGCACGGGCAGGAGCGGACTGGCCGTGTCGGCTTCTCACTTTTTGGATTTTAGAAGGACATGACATGCCTATATCTGTGTCTCCCCCTCCTTTTACTCCTCCACCTCTTTTATTTTCGCATGACTATATGTACTTGTCACTTTTCCATGTGTTAGTTATGTCTTCTGAGCAGTTTGTCAGCTTTTGGACACCTTTGAAGGTGTTTTCTATGTGTTTCTATGTGTTTTTGTTTGCCTGCCATTGGTTTTAACGGTGTTCGAAGGTGTTCGACGAACAGTTCGACGAACAGTTCGGCGAACACACGGGTGTTCGACGAACCGAACCGAACTCGAACACTACGGGGGTGGCTCAACACTACAGTCGAGTTAATAATATTGGCTGCTAGAGAAGCCGCCTGGGTAGCTACTGCAGTGATATCAGCGACTGGGACAGCTTGTTCAAGAGACTTAAGTCTGGCCTCAATTCGCTGTATATATTGCAGCAGTTGCTGGTTGTCGGCCATGTTCGGCAAGACCCTGGCGCTCTGATACTGTTAGGAGGGCGGTTGCAGACAACTTTATTATAATGGAACGTAACCGACCCCGGAGTCCGCGATGCAGCCTGATGGACTGCTGCCGAACACATTCCGGGTGAAAAGGAAAGCAACCAACTTAAATTATAAACCCTTCCGTGTTACTGCACACAGGAACGGGTATAGCGGTTCGCTCTATCTCAGTTAACTGCACGGGAGATGCACGACCGGGGAAGTAGCTGTAGCCCTGTTAACTACACAGGGACTACACTGGCGGTGCTAGGATGCGTGTGTGACTACGCCGATAGGTACACGTGCCTCCAGCCGGCGTGCTACCGGACTGAAGGGTATTACTCCATGTGGCCGACAGGCGATAGCCGTGGACAGGACGTCTGCAGGCTGCTCGGGGTGTTGGGCAACCCCTTTGGCAGAGCCAGACTGCAAGACAGAGCTACCTGCCTATTTCCACTAGCCTGCCTATTTCCACTAGCCTGCCTATAGAAACTACGTGGAACACAGTCATCAACACAACAGCATCACTTGCTCAATGATCAGAGCGCGCCGCCATGTTTGTGGGCGGGTCTTTTAAAGACTAAGCCCTGCCCACCTTCGCACTATTGGTGGCGTCACCCGCGACCAATCAGGCGGTGCCAGGTCACCGGATCAGGTGGTTGCCAAACCACCAATCACGGTCTGCCAGGTCACGGACATGCTCAGTACGGAGAATCCTGGACTTAGGCTCCAACAGTCCCGTCTCCCTCAGCAACCTATGCTTAACATTGTTAGGCACAAATACCCGAGGGACAATCTGTACATCTCGTGGACCAGCTAGGCGTTGGGGCTGATGACAATGCTGAGCAGCCCCGGCTGGACCAAAATGGGAGACCACAGAAGGCTCTGGACCCATTTCGAATCCAGCAACAGCCCAACGCCTAACAGGCAACTCATCCCGGCAGTCTGCAGAGGGCCTAAAAATTGCCCAAAACGATGGGAACAGTGCTCAAATGACATGAGAACAGCATGGGGAAGACCCCTGGAAGCATTTCAGATTTCCAGGTTACTGCTGTCAACAACCTTGTCAGAGTATTACGCCACTTTTATGGACACACAATGAAACATACAAAAACAAAATGGATTTTCCTGGGAAATATATTAAGGAACATCCTTTCCAGGGTAATGACTTGTATATAAGGCAAAATAAATAACCAAAACAAAAAATACTCCACCACACCTTGGGCTATGTTCACACGTAGCGTTTTTGATGTGTTTTTGCACTTTTGCATTGCTTTCAACAAAGACAAATGCATTCACTAGGAAATGTCATTTTAACATTTTACAACCTTATCTGGCCATGTGGTGTGTGACACATCATCAGACACATGCATACAGTGCTGAAAAGACATGGGAACAGCATGGGTAAGACCTCTGGAAGCATTTCTTACTCCCAGGTCACTGCCTAAAAGTGTGCCCATCATAAGTGATCCTTGGCGCATGCGAAGATGCCTCCCGCCATGCACCTGTCATTGCAGACTTGCAACGATCACCGTCCATGTCCTTGTCCCAGTGCAGCATTCAGTTGTCCCTACCCCATTCCTTGGAATGCAAGCGCAAGTATGCAGCCAGCCACCCACCCACCCACAGGCTGCAATACTATACTGCCAATTTTTTGACAGCAGCTTGCACTTGAAATATCACCTTTTAGGCTCATGGAGGCGGAAGCTTTTCATAACCTCGTGCTGGCGGCGGCCGGGTGTCCATACTCGGTCCCCAGCCGCCACTTTTTCTCCCGGTGTCATCTCCGCCTTCCACAAGCACAGGTCCCACAACATTACCCATGCCCTCCCCAGTGCACTTACTGGGAAGGACCGCTTAACCACAAACACGTGGACAGGTGAATGTGACCAGGGACGGTACGGAGCCAGTCCACAGCTTTTTTTGATGAGAGTTGTATTCAGCTCGGTGAAAGGACTGGCATATAGGGAAACAATATCTACTCTGGGTGTTATTTCTCCGTCACCAGGTTCTGCCCATTGTAACATACGACCATGCCTGGCTGTATGTTCAGCGGTGAGAGCCACAGATCAGGCAGATGTGTTACGGCTTTCAACAACTCTGCAGCGCTGGGCGGTTTGTCAATTAAGCATTAAGCATGTTATCTTCAGCACAGCCTGTTGCCGCTTAGACAAGGCAGTGCTGCAGTGCTGTCAGCTTGTGACTGATGTGGTCATTTCAGAGATGGAGGAGGAGGTGCAGGAGCTGAACAATGTGATTACATTGAGGTTAAATTGGTGACGCTGTTTTTTATACTAAAGAAAGATCTTATTGTTTTATTTTTTTAACGTTATTTTTTAAGACAAATGCATTTACCGGGAAATGTCACTTCAACATTTTACAACCTTATCTGGCAATGTGGTGTGTGACACATCATCAGACACATCCTGTTTTATTTATGATGGAGGGACTCTGAAAGTGATAACGCCTATTTTTATAGGGCCATCAGACGGCCCTCGCTATTGTTAGAGAGTAGTGTTGAGCAAGCACTAAAATGCTTGGGTGCTCGAAGCTCGGGCCGAGCTTGCCGTGATACTCGGGTGCTCGACTCGAGCAACGAGCCCAATGTTAGTCTATGGGAGACCAGAGCATTTTTGCGGCGGCACCGACGGCAGTCGGTAGAAAGCCTAAAAAGTGCCCAAAACGATAGTGACAGTGCTCAAAAGACATAGGGACAGCATTGGCATCGCCCCAGGAAGCATTTCTGACCCCCAGGTCACTGCTGTCAACAACGTGGTCAGAGGTATTAAGCCACTTTTACGGGCTCACAATAAAACGTTCAAAAACGAAAGTGAAACATTTTTCCTGTGAAATATGTTAAGGAACATCCTTTCCAGGGAAAAGACTTGTGTATAAGTTAAAATAATTGACCAAAAACAAAAATACTCCTCCACACCTTCGGCTATGTTCACAAGTAGCATTATTTATGTGTTTTTGCACTTTTGTATTGCTTTCAACCGTGACAAATGCATTCACCGGGAAATGTCATTTTAACATTTTACAACCTTATCTGGCCATGTGCTGTGTGACACATGCATACAGTGCTGAAAAGACATGTGAACAGCATGGGGAAGACCCCTGGAAGCATCTCTGACACCCAGGTCACTGCCTAAAAGTGTGCCCATCAGAAGTGATCCTTGCCGCATCAGAAGATGCAGACTTGCAACTATCCCCGTGCAAGTCCTTGTCCCAGGGCAGTGTTCAATTGTACCTCCCCCATTCCTTGCAATGCAAGTGCAAGTATGCAGCCTGCCACCCACCCACCCCCAAGCTGCAATACCATACTGCTAGCTTGCTTTCACTTGAAATTGGTCCTTTTAGGCATGTGGAGGCGGAATCTGGCCACCACGTCATGGCTGTGTCGACGGCCAGGTATCCATACTCAGTCCCCAGCTGCCCGGCGGCTGGGTGTCCACGCTCGGTCCCCAGCCGCCAGGGGGCAGCCGGGTGTCCATACTTAGTCCCAAGCTGCCCCGCGGCCAGGTGTCCCCAGCCACCCCTATTTCTCCGTGGAACATCCCCCCCCACACTTTTCTTAGCCCGGACTGCTTTAGGGCAGCATTGGACGAGCCCACCAGAGAACCAGAGACTCGAGTGGGCCCTGATTTCTCCATCAGGGGAGTTGAGAGTGCCAAGGTGAGGAGCATGATGATGATAGAAGTTAGCATCTGCTTTGTTTTCTTGGAATGCAAGCGTAAGTGTGCAACCTGCCACCCACCCACCCCCAGGCTGCAATACCATACTGTTAGCTTGCTTGCACTTGAAATTGGGCCTTTTAGGCTTGTGGAGGTGGAATCTGGCCACCACGTCATGGCTGCGTCGGCGGCCTGGTATCCATACTCAGTCCCCAGCCGCCCGGCGGCCGGGTGTCCACGCTCGGTCCCCAGCGGCAAGGGGGCGGCCGGTTTTCCATACTCTGTCCCCAGCCTCCCCGCGGCCGGGTGTCCACACACGGTCCCCAGACGCCTGGGGGTGGCCGGGTGTCATAGACGGTCCCCAGCCACCCCTATTTCTCCTTGGAACATCCCCCCACACACTTTTCTTAGCCCGACCTGCTTTTGTGCAGCATTGGACGAGCCCACCAGAGAACCAGACTTCTCCGGTGGGCCCTGGCTTCTCCATCAGGGGAGTTGAGAGTGCCAAGGTGAGGAGCATGATGATGATAGAAGTTAGCATCTGCTTTGCTTTCTTGGAATGCAAGCGTAAGTGTGCAACCTGCCACCCACTCACCCCCAGGCTGAAATACCATACTGCTAGCTTGCTTGCACATGAAATTGGGCCTTTTAGGCATGTGGAGGCGGAATATGGCCACCACATCATGGCTGCGTCGGCGGCCTGGTATCCATACTCAGTCCCCAGCCGCCCGGCGGCCAGGTGTCCACGCTCGGTCCCCAGCCGCCTGGGGCGGCCGGGTGTCCATAAACGGTCCCCAGCCGCCCCTATTTCTCCTTGGAACATCCCCCCACACACTTTTCTTAGCCTGGCCTGCTTTAGGGCAGCATTGGACGAGCCCACTAGAGAACCAGACTCCTCCGGTGGGCCCAGGCTTCTCCATCAGGGGAGTTGAGAGTGCCAAGGTGAGGAGCATGATGATGATAGAAGTTAGCATCTGCTTTGTTTTCTTGGAATGCAAGCGCAAGTGTGCAACCTGCCACCCACTCACCCCCAAGCTGCAATACCATACTGCTAGCTTGCTTGCACTTCAAATTGGGCCTTTTAGGCATGTGGAGGCGGAATCTGGCCACCACGTCATAGCTGCATCGGTGGCCTGGTATCCATACTCAGGCCCCAGCCGCCCGGCGGCCGGGTGTCCACGCTCGGTCCTCAGCCGCCAGGGGGCGGCAGGGTGACCATACTCGGTCCCCAGCCACCCCACGGCCGGGTGTCCACAGACGGTCCCCAGCTGCCTGTGGGCAGCCGGGTGCCCATAAACCGTCCCAAGCCGCCCCTATTTCTCCTTGGAACTTCCCCCCACACACTGTTCTAAGCCCGGCCTGCATTAGGGCAGCATTGGACGAGCCCACCAGAGAACCAGACTCCTCCGGTGGGCCCCCGCTTCTCCATCAGGGGAGTTGAGAGTGCCAAGGTGAGGAGCATGATGATGATAGAAGTTAGCATCTGCTTTGTTTTCTTGGAATGCAAGCGTAAGTGTGCAACCTGCCACCCACTCACCCCCAGGCTGCAATACCATACTGTTAGCTTGCTTGCACTTGAAATTGGGCCTTTTAGGCATGTGGAGGCGCAATATGGCCACCACGTCATGGCTGTTTCGGCGGCCTGGTATCCATACTCAGTCCCCAGCCGCCCGGCGGCCGGGTGTCCACGCTCGGTCCCCTGCCGCCAGGGGGCGGCCAGGTGTCCATACTTGGTCCCCAGCCGCCCTGCGGCCGGGTGTCCATAAACGGTCCCCAGCCACCCCTATTTCTCCTTGGAACATCCCCCCACACTCTTTTCTTAGCCCGGCCTGCTTTAGGGCAGCATTGGACGAGCTCACCAGAGAACCAGACTCCTCCGGTGGGCCCTGGCTTCTCTATCAGTGGAGGTGAGAGTGCCAAGGTGAGGAGCATGATGATGATAGAAGTTAGCATCTGCTTTGTTTTCTTGGAATGCAAGCTTAAGTGTGCAGCCTGCCACCCACCCACCCCCAGGCTGCAATACCATACAGCTAGCTTGCTTGCACTTGCTTGCACTATTTGAAGGACAGCCTAACCACAAACGTGGACAAGTGAATGTGGCTAGGGATGGTCCATCTCACGCCTTCACACTGGGTTAATATTGTGGAAGCCGAGACACAGTTGGACACTGGGATGCAACACGTCCTCCAGACATAGAGGATTGCGGGTCCAGGGTCAATCAGGCTTCAACACAAAGTTCAAAAGGTAGACAGCAGCAGTGGTCGGCCTCCTACACATTGAGTAAATTATTCATGATCATGAGGCCATCCATCTCCTTAGATTTCTGTTCCTTGGAATGCAAGCGCATGTATGTAGTAGCGGCTAGGCCTGAGGTAGTCAGCGTTTTGGCGCATATCCTACCTCCTCCGAGGATTGCTGGATGTTTTCCCGCTACTATCCCAGTTCTATGACTCCCGTTAAAACAAAGCTTCAGGTGATGAATAGAGATGAGCGTTGTTCTACTCGAACTGTTCGCCAATCTCAAATTCGAGCTGTTTTGGGCGGTGTTCGAGCCGGTCGGCGAACACGAACAATTTGAGAAAAATTCGGCTGTTCGAGGTTATGTTCGATAACTGTTCGTGCACCAAAATCATAACTGGATTTTTTCTCAGTAATGATGAAAATTAATGTTAATACGCAGTTTGAGTGTACAGCGGGGCGGGGGGAGGGGCAGGGGATGGATCTCTGCAGGAACAATGAAGATCTCCATTTTTTTTTCTCTTTCCCGCATTTGCAGTGGGGAGGTGCAATCTGTCAGCCTATCAGCAGCGCACACACGGAGCGAAGTGCTTTTTTTCACACAAGCAAGGGCATGTGTCATTGGCAGTGTATGTCACATGTCCTTGCCCTATAAGACCAAGCCATTTTCCCCGTCGCCACCATTTTCTCACTGCTGCAGCTGCGTGTTAGACGGCACCGCTGTTGCTGTGTGCGCTATACCTTGTTAATTTCAAGCCAATTTTCGCACAAATATACAGATAGCTTGGGAGTAGGGAATAGTTGTGATTGCAGTCCTTTTAAGGACTAGGTTACAGCATTTCCTACGACTTTTATCAGGCAGGTCTGTGCTCTTAAATAGATAGATTGTGGGAGTAAAGACTAATTGTAATTGGAGTCCTTTTCAGGACTAGGTTACATCAGTTCCTATCAGTTTTTGCCAGGCAGGTCTGTGCCAGTGCTGTGCAAGTTTTTTTCACAGCATTTGGCTGAATCTAGCAAAGCTAATCCTTTTTGGCCTATTGCAGAGTGTGTTAGTCAGTGGAGTAGCCTATCTGTGTTGCAAGATATACCACCTGTGTATAGAATACCAATTTTTTTACTGCACCTAGTGAAGTAAAATCTTTTGGGCATAGCATCATTCTATTAGTCCATCTATACTGACCTCCATCAGGTTGCAAATTAAAAATAATTTTTTTCTGCATCTAGCTCTGAAAAAATATTTGGGCTTCTAGCAGTGTGTGGGACTTCGTCTATTAGTCCATCTATACTGACCTCCATCAGGTTGCAAATTAAAAATAATTTTTTTCTGCATCTAGCTCTGAAAAAATATTTGGGCTTCTAGCAGTGTGTGGGACTTGGTCTATTAGTCCATCTATACTGACCTCCATCAGGTTGCAAATTGAATAAAAAAATTTTCTGCATCTAGCTCTGAAAAAATATTTGGGCTTCTAGCGGTGTGTGGGACTTGGTCTATTAGTCCATCTATACTGACCTCCATCAGGTTGCAAATTAAAAATAATTTTTTTCTGCATCTAGCTCTGAAAAAATATTTGGGCTTCTAGCAGTGTGTGGGACTTGGTCTATTAGTCCATCTATACTGACCTCCATCAGGTTGCAAATTAAAAATAATTTTTTTCTTCATTTAGCTCTGAAAAAATATTTGGGCTTCTAGCAGTGTGTGGGACTTGTTCTATTAGTCCTTCTATACTGACGTCCAGCAGGTTGCAAATTGAATATAATTTTTTTCTGCATCTAGCTCTGAAAAAATATTTGGGCTTCTAGCGGTGTGTGGGACTTGGTCTATTAGTCCATCTATACTGACCTCCATCAGGTTGCAAATTAAAAATAATTTTTTTCTGCATCTAGCTCTGAAAAAATATTTGGGCTTCTAGCAGTGTGTGGGACTTGGTCTATTAGTCCATCTATACTGACCTCCATCAGGTTGCAAATTAAAAATAATTTTTTTCTGCATCTAGCTCTGAAAAAATATTTGGGCTTCTAGCAGTGTGTGGGACTTGGTCTATTAGTCCATCTATACTGACCTCCATCAGGTTGCAAATTAAAAATAATTTTTTTCTGCATCTAGCTCTGAAAAAATATTTGGGCTTCTAGCAGTGTGTGGGACTTGGTCTATTAGTCCATCTATACTGACCTCCATCAGGTTGCAAATTGAATAAAAAAAATTTCTGCATCTAGCTCTGAAAAAATATTTGGGCTTCTAGCGGTGTGTGGGACTTGGTCTATTAGTGCATCTATACTGACCTCCATCAGGTTGCAAATTAAAAATAATTTTTTTCTGCATCTAACCCAGCCAATAGTTTTGGCCTAATACCACAGTTTGGCCACTCAGCTCTGCTCGGTTACCATCCATTGTTTTTTTGTGCAAACAACTCCAGAGTTGTGAATTAGTTAACCACCAAAATGAGTGGAAAAAGGCCTGCTGCTGGTGGAAAGGGGAATAGGCGTGTTGGGAAGGGGAAAAAAGGTTGTGTCCGTGGGGTAGGTGCAGAAGAAAGACCATCTTCCAGCCAAACTAAAATGTCTACTTCTTTTAGCGGACAATGTGATAAGATCCCTTTCTTACGGCCACGCCAATCGCTACAAATTCCAGATGAGGCACAAAAACAGCAGGTGCTTCAACGGATATCAAGTGCTCCTTTAAGTGGGCTCTCCTCCACATCAACTTCAACATCACAAATACTCCAGTCCTCAAAGGTGTCACCCAAATCGCACTTGCTTCCTCACAGCTCCCAAATCTCCAGCTGCCCGTCTGAGTATGAGGTAGAACAGATGGTTGAGTCTGCAGAGCTGTTTACTCATACTATAGCCTGGGAATCAGAGGTCGACTCCAGCGCTTCTGTGAATCCAGACGAGGAAATGATCTGCACTCATGCCCAGAATCTTTATGAGTCGGATCCAGGACCAGACGCAGAAGGTTCTGACCATAATGTAGACCCTCATTCCCAAACTGTAACTCCTGTTGGTGGAGACAATGAGGAAGACGATGATAAGACTCAAATACCTGATTGGAGCGACAACTTTAGTTTTTTGTCAGGGCAGGAACAGGTTGGCTCTGAGGACGACGGGTGTGATAACGCACAGGGTGATGATGATGAGGTCGGAGATCCCACTTACTGTCAACCCACAGTCAGCCAAGAGATGAGGTCAGCAGAGGAGGTGGAGGAAGATGCTAGTGACGACGAGGTCAGGTTGCGCCTTCCTGGACAGAGACGTAGTACTGGAAGCAAGTCAACAACTGCATCCTCAAACACAACTCTGCCTCTCACCACAAGTCGTGGTGGCTCTTCAGGTCGCATGGGTGCTAAGCCTTGCATAGCCTGGGCATTTTTTCAGATCGATAAAGATGACCCAACTCGTGTTATCTGTAACATTTGTCAGCAAAAGCTAAGTAGAGGCCAAAAAATACATAGTTTGAGTACTTCATGCATGAACCGGCACATGGACATGAAGCATAAGTTGCAGTGGGAAGCTCAGTGTGCTACAATGCGGTCTAGCCGGCCGGGCCAACCACCGTCTGCCATATCTTGTGCATCCGCGGCCTCTTCATCCTCTGTGACTGGGGGGACAGCAGTCACACCTGTTTTGGGGCGCAGACCTGCCACCTCTTTACCCGCAACAGCCAGCGTGATTGGCAGGTCATCATTTTCTTTGGAGGTGGTAACACCAGCTGGTCTTGAGCGCTGTCCGACATCGATAGCACCACCTTTGGATCAAGGCAACCTAACATGTCCGCCTGCATCTTCCTCACAGACCGGCAGTTTGCCGGGGACACCCTTATCAACCCCGTCTAAGCACAATAGCCAGCCCTCGGTCCCTCAGATGTGGACAAGTAAAAGACCATTTCCTCCTAGCCATGAGAAAGCTAAGAGGTTGAATTTCACCATCTGCAAGCTCTTGGCTACAGAAATGCTGCCTTTCCGCCTGGTGGACACAGAGGATTTTCGAGACCTTATATCCGTCGCAGTGCCCCAGTACCAGATGCCCAGTCGGCACTACTTCTCAAAGAAAGGTGTGCCTGCGCTCCACCAGCATGTCGCACACAACATCACCGCTTCTTTGAGAAACTCTGTGTGTGACAGGGTGCATTTCACCACAGACACTTGGACGAGTAGGCATGGACAGGGGCGTTACATGTCGCTGACTGGGCACTGGGTAACTATGGTGACAGCAGGACAAGGGGCTGCTGTCCAAGTCTTGCCGTCCCCACGAGTTGTGCGTCAATCCTCTTTATGTCAAAGTTCCTCCACTGCTTCTGCCTCCTCAACCTCCTCTCGGTCTTCCACCTGCACCCAAAGCCTGTCTGGTCATGCCACAAGCTTTCTAACTGCGCAGAAGGGATCCTGCACACCTCCTTACTATGCTGGCAGTAGGGCTCAACGTCATCAGGCGGTTTTTACATTGAAATGTCTGGGAAATGTGAGTCACACAGCTGAGGAGTTGTGGTCAGCTCTGGAGAACCAATTTCATGAATGGTTGTCTCCACTGGACCTGAAACCAGGGAAGGCCGTGTGCGACAATGCTGCAAACCTGGGTGCGGCCCTTCGCCGGGGCAATGTCACACACGTGCCTTGTATGGCTCACGTGTTGAACCTGGTTGTCCAGCAATTTTTAGCCCACTATCCCAGACTAGATGGCCTTCTGCAGAGGGCACGGTCGCTGTGTGCTCACTTCCGCCGTTCGCATCCCGCAGCTCAGCGACTTACATCTCTACAGAAGTCGTTGGGCCTGCCACTTCACCGGCTAAAATGCGATGTGCCTACCCGGTGGAATTCAACTCTGCACATGTTGCAGCGACTGTGGCAGCACCGACAAGCCCTGGTGCAATACGTTCTGACGTATAGCCTGGGCCAACGAGATTCAGAGGTGGGGCAAATCACGCTGGAGGAGTGGTCTCAGATCAGGGACCTATGCACCCTTCTGCACAGTTTTGAAATGGCGACGAAGATGTTTAGTGCTGACGATGCCATTATCAGCATGACTATTCCGGTGATTTACATGCTGGAGCACATGTTAAACAGAATTCGGAGTCAGGTGGTGGCACAAGAGGAGGTGGAGGAAGTAGAGGAGGAGGAGTTGTATGCGGAAGGGCTAACATCTGCAAGGTCCAGACGGTCGGCAGCACCAAGGCGGCAGGCATGTGAGGGTGGGGGAGATGGTTTAACCAGGGCGCATGGTAGCAGCCAAACTAGTGAGGAAGGTGCAGGAGCCCAGGAAGAAGTGGAGGACGAACTGATGGAAGACTCATCAGATGAGGGAGACCTTGATCACATTTCTGTTGTGCGAGGTTGGGGGGAGAGGACAGAGGAAGGAAGCATGATTGTTACCTCGCCACCAACACAACAGGGACTTGGTGCTCCTGGATGCGCAACACACATGAGTGCCTTCTTGCTGCACTACCTGCAACATGACCCTCGAATTGTGAGAATTAGAAATAATCCTGACTACTGGGTTGCCACACTGTTAGATCCCCGGTACAAAAGTAAATTTGCAGAAATTATTCCTGCCATAGAAAGGGATGCACACATGCAGGAGTATCAGCAGAGACTGTTGCAGAATCTTACATGTGCTTTTCCACAAAATACCAGTGGTGCACGTAGTGAATCTCACAGTTCCAACTTGCCAACCGTGGGACCGTCAAGTGTTCAGCACTCAAACCGTAACAGAACCACAGTATCTGCTGGTAACATCAATTTTGCGGAATCATTTCACCACTTTTTTAGCCCATCCTTTGCAAGGCCACAGGAGACAAGAAGTCTGACACATAGTCAACGCCTAGAGACGATGGTACAGGAGTATCTCCAAGTAAACATTGAAGCCACGACTGTGTCACTGGACCCTTGCTCTTTTTGGGCTTCCAATCTGGATAAATGGCCGGAGCTAGCCACTTACGCCTTGGAGATCTTGTCATGCCCCACAGCCAGCGTTCTGTCTGAACGTGTGTTCAGCGCTGCTGGTGGTGTGCTGACAGATAAGCGCACGCGGCTCTCCACTGACAATGTAGACAGACTCACGTTCATAAAGATGAACAAATCATGGATCCAAAACGACTTTTCAACCCCTGTGTCATCCTGGGGAGAGTAAAAGCTTGATGATTGGTTAAAATCACCCTACCAACCGTTTTAAGCTTTCAAATTACTAATCATGTTTATCTGTATCTTGACTGGAAAATAATTTGGGCTTTGTAGCAGTGTGCAGCACTGATCCTATTAGGCCATCTATAATAAGCTTCACCAGATTTAAAATTAAAAATAATTTTTAGCTGCATCTAGCCCGGAAAATAATTTTGGGGCTCCGAGATGCGCAAGACACATAAGTGCCTTCTTGCTGCACTACCTGCAGCATGACCCTCATATTGTCAGAATTCGAAGTAATCATGACTACTGGGTTGCCACACTCTTAGATCCCCCAAACTTTTCGATCAACCTTTTCATTTTAATAAAGACCAAAAAAATGGTCATTTTTGAAATTATAAGCATTAGCAGGTTGTTAGAAACTGAAATCAAACAGTTTTCAACTCAAAACTTTATTCTAGGTGATGTTACATTTTCACATAGGACCCCTTGTTCGAAAGGAGCTTCTGAACTCTCTCGTCCATTGAATTTGTCAGGTTTTGGATGGTTTCTGCTTCAATTGTTTTGCATGAGGACAGAATACCCTCCCAGAGCTGTTGCTTAGATGTGAACTGCCTCCCGCCATCATAGACACTCCTTTTAATGATGCTCCAAAGGTTCTGAATGGGGTAGAGGTCAGGGGAGCATGGGGGTCACACCATAAGTTTGTCCCCTTTTATGCCCATATCAGCCAGAGATGCAGATGTTTTATGTGCAGCATGAGATGGTGCATTATCATGCAGAAAAATGATCTTGCTGTGAAATACACGGTTCTTCTTCTTGAACCATGGCAGGAAGTGCTGTTTGAGAAAATCCACATACATTATGGAGTTCATCTTTAGCGCCTTCAGGGATCCTAAAGGGGCCGACAATCTCTCTCCCCATGATTCCAGCCCAAAACATTACTCCACCTCCTCCTTGTTGGCGCTGTAGCCGTGTTTGCGTGGGGTGTCCATCAACCAGCCATCCTCCACTCCATTCATCTGGACCATCGAGCGCTGCACGGCACTCATCCGTGAACAAAACAGTTTTGAAATCAGTCTTCATGTAATGTTTGGCCCACTGGAGCCGTTTCTGCTTGTGTGAAGTGGATAGAGGAGGTCGACAGGATGGAGTATGCACAGCTGCAAACCTCTGAAGGACCCTGCATCTTGTTGTTCGGGGGACGTTGGAGGCACAAGCAGCTTCAAAAACTTGTCTGCTGCTATGACAAGGCTTTTTTGCCGCTGCTCTTTCAACCTGACGTAATTGCCTGTAGGAAAGAGTCCTCAATTTGCCCTTATCAGCACGCACACGTGTGTACTGTGAATCAGCTACATACTTCTTGATTGCCAAGACACTTCATCCTGATCATCGCACAATGTTTATTGTAGTCATGCCTTGACCTAAACACTCCACAATTTGTTGCTTCTCAGCAGCCGACACATCCTTTTTCTTTCCCATTTTGGCAGAAAATGTAGGCTGCTTAATAATGTGAGAGAGCCTTCTTAAGTAGTCTTGCCTTTCATTGGACACACCTGCCAAACTAATTAGCACAGGTGTCTGCAATTGCTTACAGTGATATAAAGAGCCCTGACACACATCACCATCAATGAGTTTAACTGACAAACAAACAAATTCTTCCCTTATCACTCCTAAACACTTTTTGCATAATAATTTGGAACGCGGTGTACATGTGCTTTTCCACAAAACACCAGTGGTTCACGTAGTGAATCTTACAGTTCTAACTTGCCAACCGTGGTCTGTATGGAATTGTTCAATAAAGGGCCCAAAATTAAGATAACATAGATGGGAGAGGTCTCTATGAATAGGAATTCCTAAGTATTTGATACCCTGTGAGGGCCAGGCAAAGGGAAAGTTGGACTGGATGGAATCCTATATGGATTTAGGGAGGGAGACATCGAGGGCCTCAGACTTCGCTGCATTGATTTTAAAATTTTACCATGTAACAAAGTGATCTATTTCAGCCATAACAGCAGGGATGGCTATATGTGATTGAGTGATATATACTAGGACATCATCAGCAAATAGAGAGCACTTGTACTCGGTGCCTCCCACCTCAATCCACCTAATATTGGGGTTATGGCGAATTGATGAGAGCAGGTGCTCCGTCACTAGGATGTATAAGAGAGGGGACAGAGGACATCCCTGCCTTGTCCCATTGGTGATTGTGAAAGGTGATGAAAATGTTCTGACGCACCCCCTGGGCCTTGGGACACCCGGAGCCGGACCCTTTTTGGTGGATGCTGGTGGTTGTAGTCTTCGTGGCGGCGATCCGGTTCCGTGGCTCAGGGCGGTCAAACCAGTGGCGGAACTATTTATGTGGTTTTGATGTTTAAATGTCCGACTACGCCACCCGTGGATTGCGGTCAGAGTGAACCGCCGCTACAGGGCAGACCGCTAAGGCTGGTGTTGTGGGTGCAGCAGAGCGTAGCATAACTCCCCACGGGAGGAGTATAGCCTCAGGGCAGTGTATGCGGAGGATGGGGGTGATGGTGCAGGGCAGCAGCAGTAACGAAACGGAGTCAGTGATGCAGTTCAGGGCCTTTACTCACAGTTCTTATTATCCAGACCACGTCTGCAGGTAACGGCTGCCCACGTCGTACTGTGCTCACCAGGTGAGGGGCTCAGACAACTCCCAGATAACTTTGGAGCGCTTCACAGGACCCCCTTTGTGTGTCCTTTGTCTGGCCTTTCTTACCAACACTTCTGTCCGGCTGCCTCGGGCCTCCTCTTGGTAAACTTGGCGCCAGTTTCCCTGACCCTATGTGGTGCCTTCCTAGCGGGTGGAGCAAGGGGCTGCGCCACATAAAATGTCAGAGCCTCCGGTTTTTAGCTGAGGGTCGTTTCCTGCCTCCACTAGTTCGGGGACCGGTCTCCCCCTTTGGCCTGACCCCTCCACGCAGGTGGATTCGGGCGTGCGGTGGCGACTCGCCCGTCCGCACCCCTGGGATCCCTTCATTCCTCGTTCCTGGAGCCTTCTCCGCTCCTCTTCCTTCCTTCTCCCTCTTGCAGGCCTGGGCCTCTGTTACTAGGCCCGCCTCCGGAGCAGAGCTCATGCAGAGCCCCTGCTCCCTGCCACTTCTGCTCAGACTTCTCTGCACTGAACTAAGATGGTGCCCACCTTTTATACTCCCTTCTCAATGCACCCAGGAACTGCTTCCTCCCTGCTCCTGCACTGCAGGGTTCCCCTTCCTCAGTGTTCCCTCCCCCCACTCCAGCCAGGGACAGGGACTGTCGTGCCCATCTCAGGGGCATATTGGTCGCCCTGCCCCACGGCAATGTGGTGTAATGCATGCAGGTGTCGGGTCCTGATCCACACTCCATCCTTATCTGAGAGTGAGATATCACACCTCTGGGTGAGGTGCAATACGTCTGTAGCAACCGAGCCCTCGGTGCTACAGTTCCATTTATCTTCAGCCTAGGTGACGTATTGTGATACAGGGCCGTGATTTTGGCTATAAAAGGGTCCCCTAGACCCCTACCCCAAGCTTTTTAAGAGAATCATATATGGTGTGCCAGGAGACTCTATGGAATGCTTTCTCAGCATCCAACGAGAGTATCTACTTACAAATTTTTAACTGCATCTAGCCCAGGAAATACTTTGTGCCTAGTAGCAGTGTCTGCTAGTCAGCGGATTATCCCGGCTGTTAAGCAAGCTACACCACCTGTAGTTTGGACACTTAATTTTTTCAAAGGAAATGCTTCGGGACCACGGGATACTTAGTGAAGAGCATCAGGAGGCACCCCAAGGCATAGGGGCTGGGACTGGCACTAGGATGCCTTGCGGTGGACAGCCGAGCTCGATCCTTATAAAAGCTTTTTAACTGCAGCAGCTTTAGTGGACGCTACTGGAGCTGGAATTACGCGGCTGCTGGCATGAGACTTGCCCTCCAATAGATCCTTGTAAATGGATTTAAAGTGTATTCATTCAAATTAGAGGGACAATTTAAATTAAAAAGCTTAGAGCTGCCTCCACCACAGGGGGGCTCTCTCGACCCACCAGCGGACAGGCACCAGTATTGGGAGAGGGGGGCTGGCCGTCAGGGTTCACCGCGGCTCTGGCACAAACCCGGCGACACGGAGGTGGCACGGGCAGGAGCGGACTGGCCGTCTCGGCTTCTCACTTTTTGGATTTTAGAAGGGCATGACATGCCTATATCTGTGTCTCCCCCTCCTTTTACTCCTCCACCTCTTTTCTTTTCGCATGACTATATGTACTTGTCACTTTTCCATGTGTTAGTTGTGTCTTCTGAGCAGTTTGTCAGCTTTTGGACACCTTTGAAGGTGTTTTCTATGTGTTTCTATGTGTTTTTGTTTGCCTGCCATTGGTTTTAACGGTGTTCGAAGGTGTTCGACGAACAGTTCGACGAACAGTTCGGCGAACACACGGGTGTTCGACGAACCGAACCGAACTCGAACACTACGGGGGTGGCTCAACACTAGTGATGAATGAGGGATGAGGTGGTGGCAAAGGAGAAAGAGCAGGAGGTACAGGGACCATTCTCATCAATATCAGGCCAGTCAACCACACATGTCTTGTAGGATATGTTTCTGTACCAAAAGAAATGGTTCGGCTACACAGTTAAAGGGCATACAGTGAGTGCAATGCCTACCAAAAATTTCGAGGCACTCCAATGCCCCTTGGAAGTGACATGGAGGTCAGAGGGCCTTAACTAAACCGTTTTTTCCATTTATAGCAACTGGGTCTCCTGTGCACTGTTGGCCTAAGCAGTGAATGGAAGGCTTTCCAAAAATTATGAGGAACTGCAATGGCCCTTGAAACAGACGTCGATTACAGCGTACTAAAAACCCTCTACCCATTATTGGGGAGTGGGTCTCCCTTAGTATTTGCCTATGCATTGAAAAGCAAAAGCTGACTAAAATTAGAAGGAAATGCAATGCCCGTTGGAAGAGTCATGGAGGTTAGAGTGGTTTAACAATACGGTTTTAATGCCCCTTGGAAGAGACGTGGATGTCGTAATAGCTTAACAAGTCGGTTTTAATGCCCCTTGGAAAAGACTTGGAGGTTGCAGTAGCTTAACAAGACGGTTTTAATGCCCCCTGGAAGAGACGAGGAGGTCGCAGTAGCTTAACAAGACGGTTTTAATGCCCCTTGGAAGAGACGTGGAAGTTGCAGTAGCTTAACAAAATGGTTTTAATGCCGCTTGGAAGAGACGTGAAGGTCGCAGTAGCTTAACAAGACGGTTTTAATGCCCCTTGGAAGAGACATGGAGGTCGCAGTAGCTTAACAAGACAGTTTTAATTCCCCTTGGAAGAGACGTGGAGGTCGCAGTAGCTTCACAAGACGGTTTTAATGCCCCTTGGAAAAGTGGTGGAAGTCGCAGTAGCTCAACAAGACGGTTTTAATGCCCCTTGGAAGAGTGGTGGAGGTCGTAGTGGCTTAAAAAGATGGTTTAAATGCCCCTTGGAAGAGACGTGAAGATCTCAGCAGCTTAAAAAGACGGTTTTAATGCCCCTTGGAAGAGACGTGGAGGTCACAGTGGAATAAAAAGACAATATCAATGCCCCTGGGAAAAGTGGTGGAGGTCGCAGTACCTTAACAAGATGGTTTTAATGCCCCTGGCAAAAGTGGTGGAGGTCACAGTAGCTTAACAATACGGTTTTAATGCCCCTTGGAGAAGTATTGAAGGCCCAGTAGCTTAACAAGATGGTTTTAATGCCCCTTGAAAGAGTGGTGGTCGCAGTAGCTTAAAATGACGGTTTTAATGCCCATTGGAAGAGACGTGGAGGTCGCAGTAGCTTAACAAGATGGTTTTAATGCCCCTTGGAAGAGCGGTGGGGGTCGCAGTAGCTTAAAAAGACGGTTTTAATACCCCAGGGAAAAGTGGTGGAGGTCGCACTAGCTTAACAAGATGGTTTTAATGCCCCTTTGAGAAGTGGTGGAGGTCGCAATAGCTTAACAAGATGGTTTTAATGCCCCTTGAAAGAATGGTGGAGGTCGCAGTAGCTTAACAAGATGGTTTTAATGCCCCTTGGAAGAGCGGTGTAGGTCGCAGTAGCTTAAAAAGATGGTTTTAATGCCCCAGGGAAAAGTGGTGGAGGTCGCAGTAGCTTAACAAGATGGTTTTAATGCCCCTTGGAGAAGTGGTGGAGGTCGCAGTAGCTTAAAAAGATGGTTTTAATGCCCTTGGGAAAAGTGGTGGAGGTCGCAGTAGCTTAACAAGACGGTTTTAATGCCCCTTGGAAGAATGGTGGAGGTCGCAGTAGCTTAACAAGACGGTTTTAATGCCCCTTTGAAGAGCCATGCAGTACAGCATCTTAAAAACATTATTCCCATTATTGGGGAGTAGGTTTCCTATAGTCTTTGCCTATGCCTTCCAAGCAAAACCTGCCAAAAATTAGGAGGGAGGAACTTGCAATGCTGGCAACATGGACCAAGGTCACTCTGGGGGTATAGTGGTGGTGGAGGCCAAGGCTGAGGATAAGGAGAAGAGCAAAATACAGCTGAAATGAGGAAGCGTATACCCATGTGTGGATGTGAAGTGGTGCATGGGAATACACCTCCCGAAATTACACAGTGGATTTGACTTTATGTTACTCTGCTGTCATTTGGTGGTGATGAGAAGTCTGGCCCAATCCAGCCCTTGTTCATTTTGATAAGGGTCAGCTTGTCAGCATTGTCAGTTGACAGGCGAGTGCGCTTATCAGTTATAATTCCCCCAGCGGCACTAAAAACACGCTCCGATAACACGCTAGCGGCAGGGCAGGCCAGGACCTCCAAGGCGTACAGAGCGAGTTCATTCCAAGTGTCCAGCTTGGATACCCAATAATTTAAAGGCACAGAGGAATCAAGGAGGAGGCTGGTACGGTCGGCAAGGTACTCCCTCACCATCTTTTGCAACTTTCCACTCCTTAAGAGAGTACCCCGCGCCTCAGGGCCTGTAAGCTGGGTGGGTCTCAGAAAACTGTCCCAGAATGTTGACAGTGTTCCCCTGTCTCTGCTGGATTGGAGTTGCGTCTCTCTCGCCTGTACGCCTTGGTTGGTCAACGAACTGTGACCTCTGCCGCTAGCGTGTTCAGATGGGAATTTTTTAACAGTTCTGCAGCAAGGGCCTTCTGGTACTGCTCCATTTTTGTAGACCTCTCCACCTCAGAATTAAGAGAGTGAAAGTTCTCCTTGTAGCGGGGGTCTAAAAGTGTCACCAACCAGTAATGACTGTCACACAACATTTTTACAACGCGAGGGTCACAGTTTGTAACATAAAGTCAGCCATTCGTGCCAGATTGGTAACGGGCAAGACTTCCGTGTCCGCACCAAGATGACGACTGACCATGCTCTCCTCCTCCTCCTCTCCCCTTTCCTCAGGCCACCCACGCTGAACCGACAGTATGACAGTTGTACAGGTACTGCCATCTTCAGCGCATGATACCAGCTCCTGTTCTTCCTCCTCCTCCTCCTCTCCCTCATTGTCCCCCAATGCACGTTGGGATGAGATGAGGCTGGGCTGTGTGTAATTGCCTGATACGGCTTCTTGATCCATCTCATCATACTCTGGCTGCAATGCCTCCTCTTAAGTTCTCTGAAGAGGATGTTGCAAAAGACAGACAAGTGGGATGCTGACGCTAATGATGGCGTCATCGCCACTCACCATCTTGGTGGACTCCTCAAAGATTGTCAGGATGGTACATATGTCAGACATCCAGGTCCACTCCTGAGGTCTTATGTGTGGAGTCTGACCTGAATATCGACGGCCTTGTCGCAGCTGGTACTCCACAACTTCTCTCTTCTGCTCACAAATCCTTTGCAACATGTGGAGGGTAGAGTTCCAACGTGTGGGGACATCACACACCAGTCGGTGTGCCGGAAGCTGCAAATGCTGCTGCAACACAGCAAGGGCGGCGGAAGATGTAGCCGACTTGCAAAAATGAGCTGACAGGCGGCGTACTTTGACGAGCAGATCTGGCAACTCGGGATAAGATTTAAGAAACCGCTGAATACGAGGTTAAGCACATGAGCCAGGCATGGTTAAGTGTGTGATCTCGCCTCGCCTTAGAGCCGCTACCAGGTTACGGCCATTGTCACACACGACCATGCCGGGATGTAGGTTCAGCGGTCTCAGCCACAGATCTGCCTGCTCTTTCACAGCTGTCTACAACTCACAAGCAGTGTGAGGTTTATCACCTAAGCTTATGAGTTTCCGCACAGCCTGTTGCCGCTTGGCTGAGGCATTACTGCAGTGCTTCCAGCTTGTAACTGATGTGGTGATATCTGAGATGGAGGCTGAACATGAGGAGGAGCAGGAGGATGAGGTGCAGGAGCTGTACACTGTGGGGCAACTCTGACTGACATAGGCCCCGCAATGCTCGGTGTGGTGAGGATGTGTTCGGTCCAAAGGTCCAACTGGGTCCCGGCTTCCACTACGTTTACCCAGTGTGCCGTCAGGGAGATGTACAGTCCCTGGCCACAAGCACTTGACCACATATCCGTTGTCAGGTGGACTCTCCCAGTAACTGCGTTGTTGAGGGCACGGCAGATGTTTTGGGACGCGTGCTTGTGTAGTGCGGGGATGGCACACCGGGAAAAATAGTGTCGGCTGGGAACAGAGTACCGAGGGACAGCCACCGCCATAAGGTTGCAGAAGGATTCCGTCTCCACCAGCCTAAAAGGCAGCATTTCCAACGCAAGCAGTCATGAAATGTGCGAATTTAGGACTGTGGCCTGTGGGGCGTTGGCTGCGAATTTTCAATTCGTTCAAAGGTCTGGGATATGGACAATTGAACGCTGTGGTGGGACATGGACATGAACGTTGATGCTGTTTCTTGAGAAACTGCCATAACAAGTGAAGACTGAGAGGAGGGGGCATCTTTGCATGCAGTATGGACAGGGGATTGCCTTGCAAGCACAACAGGGGGTTCTATTACACGCACAACAGCGGAAGAAGCAGTGGTGACACCCGCTGACACTTGTCGTGGACCCTGGGGTTCGCCCCACAAAGTCGGGTGTTTTTCTGCCATGTGCCTGATCATACTGGTGGTGGTCAGGCTTGTAGTTTTGTCACCCCTGCTGATGATGGCATGGCAGGTGGTACAAATAGCCTTTTGGGGGTTATCATCAGAGTCTTTAAAAAAATTCCAGACTCTGGAAGACCTACTGATTGTACTGGCAATGTCCCTCGTGTTGGTGTTACGGAGAACTGTTTCCCGCCTTCTGTGTGCGGCCACCACACTGCTTCTTCCTGCCTGTTGGGGTACTCTGCCTCCCTCCCCCTGTGTGCTGCTGGGCTCGCTCTGCGTGTCATCCTGCCACGTTGGGTCAGTTACTAGATCATCCACCACGATCCTCATCTTCACTTCGTGGCAATTGTGTCTCGTCATCATCCACCTCTTGTGACAAATTGCCAGCGTCGACTTCCTCTGGCCGTGGCTGTTCAAATATTTGGGCATCGCTACATGGAATCTCCTCTTCCACCACTTCAAGCGGAGCAGGCGGGGGGCACAAATATGGAAATGGACCAGTGAAAAGCTTTTCAGAGTGTCCAAGTGTGGGATCAGTTGCTGTCTGACGACACTCGGCATGGTGGGAGGAAGGAGCATCAGGGTGAGGAGGAGTATGCGGTCGAGACTCATGGCTACTAAAGCTTGACCGTGAGGAAGACAGACCGGAGGTGGTGGTGCCCAGGTAACTGGAAGTATTATCTGCTATCCAATTAATAACCTGTTCACACTGATCAATTCACAATACTGGTGTTGTAGTTCGGTTCCCTAGTACTTCGGTCAAGAAGTGGGAGCGAGAAGATGTGGCTGTTGGTTGTGGCACATTTTCACCTTGGACACGGCCCCGTCCTCTAAACGCACCATCACCAGAACGTTCAGTTCCACGTTCCTTGCCACGTGCCTTGCCCATTGTAAATTGAGTAAAATAGCTTACACTCGCACTATCAATGGAAAAAGGGTAATAAAAAGGAGATTAGAACCGTGGAAGAGGATAACCATAGTTCTATTTCTCTGGCCTACACCAGAATCTTTTAAACAGATATATTTGTGACTGAACAGACAGAGACACTTTTTTTTTTTTTTTTTTAACGTAAAACAGGCAAAAAGCTGGATAATACAGAGATTTGACCATGGAACTGCAAAACCACAGTTCTAATTTACTGGCGTATACCAGACTTTTTTTTAATAGATATATTTGGGGCTGAACAGTCAGCGACACACTCAAACTGTTTTTTTTTTGTAAAAAAGGCCCAAAAGTGGATAATACAGAGATTTGAATTGTGGAACTGCAAAACCACAGTTATATTTTTCTGGCCTACACCAGAGTCTTTCAAACAGATATATTTGTGTCTGACCAGTCAGGGAGACACTATTACAGTTTTTTTTTAAGGCAAAAAATGCCAAAAACAGGATAATACAGAGGTTTGAACCGTGGAACTGCAAAACCACAGTTATATTTTTCTGGCCTACACCAGATTCTTTCAAACAGATATATTTGTGTCTGAACAATCAGGGAGACACTATTACTGTTTTTCTTTACGGAAAAAATACCAAAAGCCGGATAATACAGAGATTTGACCCGTGGAACTGCAAAACCACAGTTATATTTTTCTGGCCTACACCAGACTCTTTTAAACAGATATATTGGTGTCTGACCAGTCAGGGAGACACTATTACAGTTTTTTTTTTAAGGCAAAAAATGCCAAAAACAGGATAATACAGAGATTTCACCAGTGGAACTGCAAAATCACAGTTATATTTTTCTGGCCTACACCAGACTCTTTTAAACAGATATATTGGTGTCTAAACAGTCACAGACACACTCAATTTTTTTTTTTTGGGGGGGGAATACCAAAAGGTTAATAAGTCGCGTATTTAGACAGTCTGACTGAGGAAAAAAAATACAGGATTTAGATAAAAAAATAATAATTTTTCCTGGCCCCTGAGACCAGGGTGATAAGTCTAGCAATTTGACCAACAGGAGCACACAGGACTGTAATGCAGCGTTTGCTGGTATAACCACTGCGCCTCCTATACAGCCTGCCTGCCTGATATCTGGGATGGATATTAGTCCTGAGAAGGACTGTTTGTCTGATTTGGCAGGCTTTAGAGACCCTACACTAACTATTTTGGAGTATAAATCTCTCCCTAGCTCAGCAGCACTGACCCTACACTGTCTGATCCGGAGCGACTGTGTCCAAGATGGCTGAGCCCGGCTTTAAATACTCGAGTTGACGCTGTGCGACCAGCCAATCACTGTAATGCCCGCAAACAACATGGCTGCGGCATTACAGTGACTGGCTGGCAATCCCTGCATGTTCATTGGCCCTGTAAAGAGCGCCAAGCATGCAGGGCGGAGACCCGAGCTCCCGCCGAGCAACCCCGGAAATACTCGGCGAGCGCTGAGCATCTCGAGCAGTGAGATGCTCGGTCGAGTACCGAGAAGTGGCGAGCACGCTCGCTCATCACTAATTTTAATCCCATGTATGGCGCCATTAAAACGACTTTATACCCAGTGGACTTTTTCTTTTTTTATTGTGTATTAATTGAGTGTTTTAGTACCATTTGGCAAAAAAGGTGCTTTAGTGTCAACATGAAAACAATCTTGCACAAACTAATTATTGCTATAATTTTACACAAGAGTATTGAAAGCATAAATGTTTATCTTAAATGCACTTGACTGTTTTTGGATCTGCCATAACATTGTCTTGAGAGAGCCTTGAGTAAGCAGCCATTCTTCCAGATGCAGAAGCTGCAGCACTAGTGTAAATGGAGGAACCCCATCTATTAAAATTGAAAATATGAATATTTTCAGATGCCTTTGCAGTACCAGCAAAGTCTATGAGAAACCAGAATTTTCTGTTCCCACATCATGTTTTTTGTTGCGTAATTTGTGCCTTGCAGCTTTTTTTGGAAAATAGAGCATGTCACTTCTTTCAGCATTTTTTCAGCATTTTTTCACCCACAGGAAGTAATGGGTAGTGAAAAACGCTCAAAAAAACATGATGTGTGAACATAAAATCAGGTTTTGCTGCATTTTTAGTGAAAATAAGCAAGTTCAACAGTATGTGAAACACATTTATTTTTGTGATTTTACCATCTCGTTTTGGTCACTGAGATGGTAGTTTGTATAAGGAGTGTTTAAGTAATGATGTGATGTGTACATTTATAAACATTGGCTGAGCTACATGTGAGATTGAACAATACCTGTGGCCCAGTGAGGTGTAAAATTGAACAATGCCTGCTCAACTGAATGGCAGATCCCATAGTGTGAAAGTAAATAGTGTCATACACACTGACAGTGCATTGAGTTTGTTAGCTAAACTATTCCTGAATAATTCACCTTCCCCACTGTTATGCCAAAATCAGAATGAGATTTTTTTTTCACTGAACTTCATGTACATGCATAAAAGAGACAAAGCATGAATAAGAGAAACAAGTCTGCAAAAAAAAAAGAATAAAAAAAATGCACCAAAAAATGCAGCAAAACCTGTGTTTCTGACACCGCTTATTTCCTGCCAGAGATTAGGTTTTGCTGCAGATTTGTGACACAAAAAAAACATCATGTGTGAACATAGCCTAACAATTAAAGTGCTTTAACGACTATTATTTGCAAACCAGTGAAGTAGAAAGATTTTAGCCCAGCTTTAAAGCTGATAAATATTACATTTTCAATAATCCACACACTTAAGGTTACGTGCACATACTGTTGTCCAGATAGGAAATCTGCCTATTTAAAGTAGCAACATTGGGAATGAGATTTTAAGGAATAAGCATGCACAAATGGCGAAGGAAATCTCAAATGTAAATTAATATACAGTGGTGGCCAAAAGTATTGGCACCCCTGCAATTCTGTCAGATAATACTCTGTTTCTTCCTGAAAATGATTGCAATCACAAATTCTTTGGTATTATTATCTTCATTTAATTTGCTTGCAAGGAAAAAACACAAAAGAGAATGAAGCAAAAATCAAAACCTTGATCATTTCACACAAAACTCCAAAAATGGGCCGGACAAAAGTATTGGCACCCTCAGCCTAATACTTGGTTGCACAACCTTTAGCCAAAATAACTGCGAACAACCGCTTCCGGTAACCATCAATGAGTTTCTTACAATGCTCTGCTGGAATTGTAGACCATTCTTCTTTGGCAAACTGCTCCAGGTCCCTGATATTTGAAGGGTGCCTTCTCCAAACTGCCATTTTGAGATCTCTCCACAGGTGTTCTATGGGATTCAGGTCTGGACTCATTGCTGGCCTCCTTAGAAGTCTCCAGTGCTTTAAAACCATTTTATAGTGCTTTTGGAAGTGTGTTTTGGGTCATTCTCCTGCTGGAAGACCCATGACCTCTGAGGGAGACCCAGCTTTCTCACACTGGGCCCTACATTATGCTGCAAAATTTGTTGGTAGTGTTCAGACTTCATAATGCCATGCACACGGTCAAGCAGTCCAGTGCCAGAGGCAGCAAAGCAACCCCAAAACATCAGGGAACCTCCGCCATGTTTGACTGTAGGGACCATGTTCTTTTCTTTGAATGCCTCTTTTTTTTCCTGTACACTCTATGTTGATGGTTTTTCCCAAAAAGCTCGACTTTTGTCTCATCTGACCAGAGAACATTCCTCCAAATCATTTTAGGCTTTATCAGGTAAGTTTTGTCAAACTCCAGCCTGGCTTTTTTATGTCTCGGGGTAAGAAGTGGGGTCTTCCTGGGTATCCTACCATACAGTCCCTTTTCATTCAGACGCCGGCGGATAGTACGGGTTGACACTGTTGTACCCTCGGACTGCAGGGCAGCTTGAACTTGTTTGGATGTTAGTCGAGGTTCTTTATCCACCATCCGCACAATCTTGCGTTGAAATCTCTCGTCAATCTTTCTTTTCCGTCCACATCTAGGGAGGTTAGCCACAGTGCCCTGGGCTTTAAACTTCTTGATGACACTGCGCACGGAAGACACAGGAACATTCAGGTCTTTGGAGATGGACTTGTAGCCTTGAGATTGCTCATGCTTCCTCACAATTTGGTTTCTCAAGTCCTCAAACAGTTCTTTGGTCTTCTTTCTTTTCTCCATGCTCATTGTGGTACACACAAGGACACTGGACAGAGGTTGAGTCAACTTTAATCCATGTTAACTGGCTGCAAGTGTGATTTAGTTATTGCCAACACCTGTTAGGTGCCACAGGTAAGTTACAGGTGCTGTTAATTACACAAATTAGAGAAGCATCACATGATTTTTCAAAGGGTGCCAATACTTTTATCCACCCCCTTTTTTAGGTTTGGTGTGGAATTATATCCAATTCGGCTTTAGGACAATTCTTTTTGTGTTTTTTTCATTGAAGACAAATGAAATGAAGAGAATAATACCAAAGAATTTGTGATTGCAATCATTTTCAGGAAGAAACTGAGTATTATCTGACAGAATTGCATGGGTGCCAATACTTTTGGCCAGCACTGTATGTTAGCTTCATCTGCCATTTTGTTTACGCTTGAAAAAGGCCACTTGCTGGCGGAAATGTTGCTTTTATGATGCATTTTGGATGAATCAAGGAATAGAATAATCTCTCTGGTACCTTGGAAATGATTTGTCTCTTCTGTTGCATGTTTATCAGGGTGCCAACCTCTGCGGCCTTATAGGAACATGATGGTGGAGATTCTTCCACACTTCCTTTGCCCTGTTGACTGACTGCACCACTTTTTCTTCTCTATATGTGGGGATATTTAAACAATTTTCCAATTTTTTCCTTTTTTCGTTTGGTCTTTTTTAATGCATATCTATTAGTGTTGAGCGAACATGCTCGACACTGCTCGGTACTCGCCCGAGCATCATGCTACTCGGGATGTTCGGCGAGCACCGAGCATTTCCGGGTTACTCGGGTGGGAGCTCGGGTCTCCGCCCTGCATGTTTGACGCTCTTTACAGAGCCAATGAACATGCAGGGATTGCCAGCCAGTCACTGTAATGCCGCAGCCATGTTGTTTGTGGGCATTACAGTGATTGGCTGGCCGCACAGCGTCACCTCGAGTATTTAAAACCGGGTGCTGCCATCTTGGACACAGTCGCTCCGGATCAGACAGTGTAGGGACAGCGCTGCTGATTTAGGGAGAGATACAGTACAGACCAAAAGTTTGGACACACCTTCTCATTTAAAGATTTTTCTGTATTTTCATGACTATGAAAATTGTACATTCACACTGAAGGCATCAAAACTATGAATTAACACATGTGGAATTATATACTTAGCAAAAAAATGTGAAACAACTGAAAATATGTCTTATATTCTAGGTTCTTCAAAGTAGCCACCTTTTGCTTTGATGACTGCTTTGCACACTCTTGGCAATCTCTTGATTTGCTTCAAGTGGTAGTCACCGGAAATGGTCTTCACTTCACAGGTGTGCCCTGTCAGGTTTAATAAGTGTGATTTCTTGCCTTATAAATGGGGTTGGGACCATCGGTTGTGTTGTGCAGAAGTCTAGTGAATACACAGCTGATAGTCCTACTGAATAGACTGTTAGAATTTGTATTATGGCAAGAAAAAAGCAGCTAAGTAAAGAAAAACGAGTGGCCATCATTACTTTAAGAAATGAAGGTCAGTCAGTGCGAAAAATTGGGAAAACTTTGAAAGTGTCCCCAAGTGCAGTTGCAAAAACCTTCAAGCGCTACAAAGAAACTGGCTCACATGAGGACCGCCCCAGGAAAGGAAGACCAAGAGTCATCTCTGCTTCTGAGGATAAGTTTATCCGAGTCTCCAGCCTCAGAAATCGCAGGTTAACAGCAGGTCAGATTAGAGACCAGGTCAATGCCACGCAGAATTCTAGCAGCAGACACATCTCTACAACAACTGTTAAGAGGAGACTTTGTGCAGCTAGCCTTCATGGTAAAATAGCTGTTAGGAAACCACTGCTAAGGACAGGCAACAAGCAGAAGAGACTTGTTTGGGCTAAAGAACACAAGGAATGGACATTAGACCAGTGGAAATCTGTGCTTTGGTCTGATGAGTCCAAATTTGAGATCTTTGGTTCCAACCACCGTGTCTTTGTGCGACGCAGAAAAGGTGAACGGATGGACTCTACATGCCTGGTTCCCATCGTGAAGCATGGAGGAGGAGGTGTGATGGTGTGGGGGTGCTTTGCTGGTGACACTGTTGGGGATTTATTCAAAATTGAAGGCATACTGAACCAGCATGGCTACCACAGCATCTTGCAGCAGCATGCTATTCCATCCGATTTGCCTTTAGTTGGACCATCATTTATTTTTCAACAGGACAATGACCCCAAACACACCTCCAGGCAGTGTAAGGGCTATTTGACCAAGAAGGAGAGTGATGGGGTGCTACGCCAGATGACATTGCCTCCACAGTCACCAGACCTGAACCCAATCGAGATGGTTTGGGGTGAGCTGGACCGCAGAGTGAAGGCTAAAGGGCCAACAAGTGCTAAGCATCTCTGGGAACTCCTTCAAGATTGTTGGAAGACCATTTCCGGTGACTACCACTTGAAGCTCATCAAGAGAATGCCAAGAGTGTGCAAAGCAGTCATCCAAGCAAAAGGTGGCTACTTTGAAGAACCTAAAATATAAGATATATTTTCAGTTGTTTCACACTTTTTTGTTAAATATATAATTCCACATGTGTTAATTCATAGTTTTGATGCCTTTAGTGTGAATGTACAATTTTCATAGTCATGAAAATACAGAAAAATCTTTAAATGAGAAGGTCTGTACTGTACATCCTGCAAAATAGTTAGTGTAGGGTCTGTACAGGCTGCCAGATCAAACAAACAGTCCTTCTCAGGACTAATATCCATTCCAGGTATATTAGGCAGGCAGGCAGGCAGGCTATATAGGAGACGCAGTGGTTATACCAGCAAACGCTGCATTACAGTCCTGTGTGCTGCTCCTGTTGCTGAAATTGCTGGACTTAGCTCCAGGTCCCAGGGGCCAGGAAAAATCCCTTTTTTTTTATCTAAATCCTCTTTTTTTTTTCCTCCTTCACAATGTACAAATACCCATCTTATTAACCTTTTGGTCCCCCCCCCCCCCCCAAAAAAAAATGTGCCTCTGATTTTTCAGACACAAATATATCGGTTCAAAATAGTCTGGTGTAGGCCAGAGAAATAGAAGTGTGGTTTTGCAGTTCTATGGGCCATTTGTATCTAAAAAAAACAGTTTGAGTGTGTCGCTCACTGTTCAGCCGCAAATATATATATATTTTAAAAAGCCTGGTATACACCAGTAAATTATTAATGTGGTTTTGATGTTCCACGGTAAAACATCTCTATTATATACAGTATCTGATGAAAATAGTCTGGTGTAGGCCAGAGAGACAGAAGTGTGCTTTTGCTGTTCCACGGTAAAAAATCTCTATTATCCTGCTTTTTGCATTTTTTGCTGTAAAAAAAAAAAAAAAATAGTGTCTCCCTGATTTTTCAGACACAAATATATCTGTTGAAAATAGTCTGGTGTAGGCCCGAGAAATACAAGTGTGGTTTTGCAGTTCCACGGTACAAACCTCTGTATTATCCACTTTTGGGCCATTTGTATCTAAAAAAAACAGTTTGAGTGTGTCGCTCACTGTTCAGCCGCAAATATATATATATTTTAAATAGCCTGGTATACACCAGTAAATTATAACTGTGGTTTTGCTGTTCCACGGTAAAAAATCTCTATTATTCAGGTTTTGGTAGTTTTTTCCGTAAAGAAAAACAGTAGTGTCTCCTGACTGTTGTGACACAAAAATATATCTGTTGAAAATAGTCTTGTGTAGGCCCGACATCCCAGTGTGGTTTCGCAGTTCCACGGGTCAAATCGCTGTACTATCCAGTTTTGGGACTTTGGTATCTAAAAAAAAAGCAGTTTGAGTGTGTCGCTCACTGTTCAGCCGCAAATATCTCTATTTAAAAAAGTGTGGTATACCCCAGTAAACAATAACTGTGGTTTTCCTCTTTCACGGTTCTAATCTACTCTTTATTACCCTTTTTCCATTGATAGTGCAAAGTGTAAGCTATTTTACTTCATTTACAATGGGCAAGGCACGTGGCAAGGGACGTGGAAGTGGACGTTCTGGTGATGGTTCGTGCAGAGGACGGGGCCGTGGCCAAGGTGAAAATGTGCCACAACCAACAGCCACATCTTCTCGCTCCCACTTCTTGACCGAATTACTAGGGAAGCACAGAACAACACCAGTATTGAGAACTGATCAGTGTGAATAGGTTATTAATTGGATAGCAGACAATACTTCCAGTTACCTGGGCACCACCACCTCCGGTCTGTCTTCCACACGGTCAACTCTTAGTAGCCGTGAGTCTCAACCGCATACTCCTCCTCACCCTGATGCTCCTTCCTTCCACCATGCCGAGTGTCGTCAGACAGCAAGTGATCCCACACTTGGACACTCTGAAGAGCTGTTCACTGGTCCATTTCCATATTTGGGCCCCTCGCCTGATACGCTTGAAGTGGTGTAAGAGGAGATCCCATGTTGCGATGCCCAAATATTTGAACAGCCACGGCCACAGGAAGTCGACGTTGGCAATCTGTCACAAGAGGTGGACGATGACGAGACACAATTGCCAGGAAGTGAGGAGGAGGATCGTGGTGCGCAAGTGGAAGAGGAGGAGGTGGTGGATGATCTAGTAACTGACCCAACGTGGAAGGAGGACATGCAGAGTGAGGCCAGCAGCACACAGGGGGAGGGAGGCAGAGTACCCCAACAGGCAGGAAGAAGCAGTGTGGTGGCCGCAGACAGAAGGCAGGCAACCGTTCCCCGTAACACCAACACGAGGGACGCTGCCAGTACAAGCGGTAGGTCTTCCAGAGTCTGGAATTTTTTTAAAGACTCTGCTGATAACCCCAAAAAGGCCATATGTTCCACCTGCCATGCCAGCATCAGCAGGGGTGACCAAACTACCAGCCTGACCACCACCAGCAAGATCAGGCACATGGCAGCAAAGCACCAGACTTTGTGGGGCAAAGCCCAGGGTCCACGACCAGTGTCAGCGGGTGTCACCACTGCTTCTTCGACTGTTGTGCATGCAATAGAACCCCCTGTTGTGTGTGCAAGGCAATCCCCTGTCCATACTGCATGTAAAGATGCCCCCTCCTCTCAGTCTTTACTTGTTATGGCAGTTTCTCAAGAAACAGCATCAACGTCCACGTCCACGTCCCACCGCAGCGTTCAATTGTCCATATCCCAGACCTTTGAACGAAAGCGGAAATTCGCAGCTAACGCCCCACAGGCCACAGTCCTAAATTCGCACATTTCACGACTGCTTGCATTGGAAATGCTGCCTTTTAGGCTGGTGGAGACGGAATCCTTCCGCAATCTTATGGCGGTGGCCGTCCCTCGGTACTCGGTCCCCAGCCGACACTATTTTGTCCGGTGTGCCATCCCCGCACTACACAAGCACGTGTCCCAAAGCATCTGCCGTGCCCTCAACAACGCAGTTACTGGGAGAGTCCACCTGACAACGGACACGTGGACAAGTGCTTGTGGCCAGGGACGGTACATCTCTCTGACGGCACACTGGGTAAACATAGTGGAAGCCGGGACCCAGTCGGACCTTGGGACGGAACACATCCTCCCCACACCGAGGATTGCGGGCCCTATGTCAGTCAGAGTTGCCCCCACAGTGTACAGCTCCTGCGCATCCTCCTCCTCCTCCTCATGTTCAGCCTCCATCTCAGATATCACCACATCAGTTACAAGCTGGAAGCATTGCAGTACTGCCTCAGCCAAGCGGCAACAGGCTGTGCTGAAACTCATAAGCTTAGGTGATAAACCTCACACTGCTTGTGAGTTGTGGACAGCTGTGAAAGAGCAGGCAGATCTGTGGCTGAGACCGCTGAACCTACATCCCGGCATGGTCGTGTGTGACAATGGCCGTAACCTGGTGGCGGCTCTGAGGCGAGGTGAGATCACACACGTACCATGCCTGGCTCATGTGCTTAACCTCGTGGATCAGCGGTTTCTTAAATCGTACCCCGAGTTGCCAGATCTGCTCGTGAAAGTACGCCGCCTGTCAGCTCATTTTCGGAAGTCGGCTACAGCTTCCGCCGCCCTTGCTGTGTTGCAGCAGCGTTTGCAGCTTCCGGCACACCGACTGGTGTGTGATGTCCCCACACGTTGGAACTCTACCCTCCACATGTTGCAAAGGATTTGTGAGCAGAAGAGAGCAGTTGTGGAGTACCAGCTGCAACAAGGCCGTCGATATTCAGGTCAGACTCCACACATAAGACCTCAGGAGTGGACCTGGATGTCTGACATATGTACCATCCTGACAAACTTTGAGGAGGCCACCAAGATGGTGAGTGGCGATGACGCCATCATTAGTGTCAGCATCCCACCACTTGTCTGTCTTTTGCAACGCTCTCTGCAGAGAATTAAAGAGGAGGCATTGCAGCCAGAGTATGATGAGATGGATCAAGAAGCCGTAGCGGGCGATTACACACAGCCCAGCCTCATCTCATCCCAACGTGCATTGGGGGACAATGAGGGAGAGGAGGAGGAGGAGGAAGAACAGGAGCTGCTATCATGCGTTGTAGACGGTAGTACCTGTACAAGTGTCATACCGTCGGTTCAGCGTGGGTGGCCTGAGGACAGGGGGGAGGAGGAAGAGGAGGAGGAGGAGGAGAGCATGGTCAGTCGTCATCTTGGTGAGGACACGGAAATCTTGCCCGTTACCAGTCTGGCACGCATGACTGACTTTATGTTACGCTGCCTTAACCGTGACCCTCGCGTTGTCAAAATGTTGGGTGACAGTCATTACTGGTTGGTGACACTTGTAGACCCCCGCTACAAGGAGAACTTTCACTCTCTTATTCCTGAGGTGGAGAGGTCTACAAAAATGGGGCAATACCAGAAGGCCCTTGCTGCAGAACTCTTAAAAAAATTCCCATCTGAACACGCTAGCGGCAGAGGTCACAGTTCGTTGCCCAACCAAGGCGTACAGGCGAGAGAGATGCAACTCCAATCCAGCAGAGGCAGGGGAACACTGTCAACGTTCTGGGACAGTTTTCAGACACCCGCCCATCTTACAGGCCCTGAGGCACGGGGTACTCTCACAAGGAGTGGAAAGTTTCAAAAGATGGTGAGGGAGTACCTTGCTGATCGTACCAGCGTCCTCCGTGATTCCTCTGTGCCTTTTAATTATTGGGTATCCAAGCTGGACACTTGAAATGAACTCGCTCTGTATGCCTTGGAGGTCCTGGCCTGCCCTGCCGCTAGCGTGTTACCGGAGCGTGTTTTTAGTGCCGCTGGGGGAATTATAACTGATAAGCGCACTCAACTGACAATGCTGACAAGCTGACCCTTATCAAAATGAACAAGGGCTGGATTGGGCCAGACTTCTCATCACCATCAAATGACAGCAGAGTAACATAAAGTCAAATCCACTTTGTTATTTCAGGAGGTGTATTCACATGCACCGCTTCACACCCACACATGGGTATACGCTTCCTCGTTTCGGTTGTTTAATCTTCTTCTCCTTATCCTCAGCCTCCACCACCACTATACCACCAGGGTGCCAGCATTGCAAGTTCCTCCGTCCAAATTTTTGGCAGCTTTTGCTGGGAAATCATAAGCAAATTATATGGGACACCCACTCCCCAATAATGGGACTTATGTTTGTAATATGCTGCACTGCATGGCTCTTGTAAGGGGCATTGCAAGTTGCTCCGTCCTAATTTTTCGCAACTTTTGCTGGGAAAGCATAAGCAAATACTATGGGAGACCCACTCCCCAATAATGGGACTTATGTTTGTAATATGCTGTACTGCATGGCTCTTGTAAGGGGCATTGCAAGTTGCTCAGTCCTAATTTTTGGCAGCTTTTGCTTGGAAGGCATAGGCAAAGACTATGGGAGACCCACTCCCCAATAATGGGAATAATGTTTTTAATATGCTGTACTGCATGGCTCTTGCAAGGGGCATTAAAATCGTCTTGTTAAGCTACTGTGACCTCCACGTCTCTTCCAAGGGTCGTTAATTTTGTCTTTTTATTCCACTGCGACCTCCACCACTCTTCCAAGGGGCATTAAAAGCGTCTTGTTAAGCTACTGTGACCTTCACGTCTCTTCCACAGGGCGTTGATATTGTCTTTTTATTCCACTGTAACCTCCACCACTCTTCCAAGGGGCATTGATATTGTCTTTTTATTACACTGCGACCTCCACCACTCTTCCAAGGGGCATTAAAACCGTCTTGTTAAGCTACTGTGACCTCCACGTCTCTTCCAAGGGGCATTGATATTGTCTTTTTATTCCACTGTAACCTCCACCACTCTTCCAAGGGGCATTAAAACTGTCTTGTTAAACCACTCTGAACTCCACGTCTCTTCCAAGGGGCATTAAAACCATCTTGTTAAGCTACTGTGACCTCCACATCTCTTCCAAGGGGCATTAAAACTGTCTTGTTAAACCACTCTGAACTCCACGTCTCTTCTAAGGGGCATTAAAACCGTCTTGTTAAACCACTCTGAACTCCACAGATCTTCCAAGGGGCATTGACATGTTGTTTTTAATTACCTCTAACCTCCACGACTCTTGCAACGGACATTGCATTTCCTCCTAATTTTTGTCAGTTTTTGCTTTTCAATGCATAGGCAAACACTAAGGGAGACCCACTCCCCAATAATGGGTAGAAGGTTTTTAATACACTGTAATCCACGTCTGTTTCAAGGGGCATTGCAGTGCCTAATAATTTTTTAAAAGCCTTCCATTCCCTGCTTAGGCCAACAGTGTACAGGAGACCCAGTTGCTATAAATGGAAAAAACGGTTTAGTTAAGTCCCTCTGACCTCCATGTCACTTCCAAGGGGCATTGGAGTGCCTCGAAATTTTTGGTAGGCATTGCATTCACTGTATGCCTTATAACTGTGTAGCTGAACCGCTCCTTTTGGTACAGAAACATATCGTACAAGACATGTGTGGTTGGCTCGCCTGATATTGATGTGAATGGTCCCTGTTCCTCCTGCTCTTTCTCCTTTGCCACCACCTCATCCATCATTCATCACCTGAAGCTTTGTTTTAACGGGAGTCATAGAACTGGGATAGTAGCAGGAAAACATCCGGCAATCCTTGAAGGAGGTAAAATATGCGCCAAAACGCTGACCACCTCAGGACTAGCTGCTACTACATACATGCGCTTGCATTCCAAGGAACAGAAATCTAAGGAGGTGGATGGCCTCATGATCATGAATAATTTACTCGTGTAGGAGGCCGACCACTGCTGCTGTCTACCTTCTGAACTTTGTGTTGAAGCCTAATTGACCCAGGACCCGCAATCCTCTATGTCTGGAGGACGTGTTGCATCCCAGTGTCCAACTGTGTCCCGGCTTCCACAATATTAACCCAGTGTGAAGGCGTCAGTGAGATGGACCATTCCTGGCCACATTCACTTGTCCACGTGTTTGTGGTTAGGCTGTCCTTCCCACTAAATGCACTGGGGAGGGCACAGGTAATGTTTTGGTATGCGCGCTTGTGTATAAGGCGCACCGGGACAAATAGGGGCGGCTGGGGACCGTTTATGGACACCCGGCCACCCCCACGCGGCTGGGGACTGTTTGTGGGCACCCGGCCGCGGGGCGGCTGGGGACTGAGTATGGACACCCGGCTGCCCCCTGGCGGCTGGGGACCAAGCGTGGACACCCGGCCGCCGGGCGGCTGGGGACTGAGTATGAATACCAGGCTACCGACGCAACCATGACGTGGTGGCCAGATTCCACCTCCACATGCCTAAAAGGCCCAATTTCAAGTGCAAGCAAGCTAGCAGTATGGTATTGCAGCCTGGGGGTGGGTGGGTGGCAGGCTGCATACTTGCGCTTGTATTGCAAGTTATGGGGGAGGTACAATTGAACACTGCCCTGGGACAAGGACTTGCATGGGGATAGTTGCAAGTCTGCATCTTCTGATGCGGCAAGGATCACTTCTGATGGGCACACTTTTAGGCAGTGACCTGGGTGTCAGAGATGCTTCCAGGGGTCTTCCCCATGCTGTTCCCATGTCTTTTAGCACTGTATGCATGTGTCACACAGCACATGGCCAGATAAGGTTGTAAAATGTTAAAATGACATTTCCCGGTGAATGCATTTGTCACGGTTGAAAGCAATACAAACGTGCAAAAATGCATAAAAAATGCTACTTGTGAACATAGCCCAAGGTGTGGAGGAGTATTTTTGTTTTTGGTTATTTATTTTACCTTATACACAAGTCTTTACCCTGGAAAGGATGTTCCTTAACCCCTTTCCGACCTGGTCAGTAATAGTACGCACCAGGTCGGGAAGGCCGGTTCAGCGGGGGCTCCGGCGGTGAGGCCGCACTGAAGCGAGCACATGTCAGCTGATTATTGGAATCGCAATCCACCCGCGGCTGTTAACATGTTAAATCTCTGACAGTGGCATTTAACTCGCGCTTCTGGGAGTCCTAAGCCCCGCCCATCAGTGACCCCGTCACGTGATCGCGGGTCACCAATGGGTGGGCATGACAACTCAGGGTCTGCAGCAGACGCCTGTGGTTGTCATGTCTCAATTGCTATGAGCGCCACCTAGTGGTCAGCGCTCATAGCAAGTGAGCATTTCTCCTGCATTCAAGCGATCTGCTCATCGCTTGTATGCAGTAGAAGCAATCAGACAACTGCTGCTTCTAGTCTCCTCTGGAGACTATAGAAGCAAGCAGAAAGTGTAAAAAAAAAAGTTTTTAAAAAAATAAAAAAAATATAAATATATAAAGGTTTAAGTCACCCCCCTTTCGCCCCATTCAAAATAAAATATATATATATAAAAAAAAAACACATACACATATTTGGTATCGCCGCGTTCAGAATCGCCCGATCTATCAATATAAAAGAAGAATTAATACAATCAGTAAACGGCATAACGAGAAAAAAATTTTAAACGCCAGAATTAAGTTTTTTTGGTCGCTACAACTTTGCAATAAAATGCAATAACGGGCGATCAAAACATCGGATCTACCCCAAAATTGTATCAATAAAAACGTCAGCCCGGCACGCAAAAAATAAGCCCTCACCTGGCCCCAGATCCCGAAAAATGGAGTAGCTAAAGGTCTCGGAAAATGGCGTCATTTTTTTTTTGTTTTTTAGCAAGCTTTGGATTTTTTTTTCACCACTTAAATAAAAAAGAACCTATACATGTTTGGTGTCTATGAACTCGTAACGACCTGGAAAATAATGATGGCAGGTCAGTTTTAGCAATCTGTGAACGTGGTAAAAAAAGGACCCAAAAAACAACTGTGGAATTGCATTTTTTTTGTAGTTTCACTGCACTTGGAATTTTTTTCTCATTTTCTAGCACACGATATGGTAAAACCAGTGATGGTGTTTAAAATTACAACTCGTCCCGCAAAAAATAAGCCCTCACATGGCCATATTGAACGAAAATTAAAAAAGTTCTGGCTCTGGGAAGAAGGGGAGCAAAAAAGGAAAACACAAAAGCAGAAAGACCCATGGTCGTTAAGGGGTTAACATATTTCACAGGAAAGCACTTTCACTTTCGTTTTTGAACGTTTTATTGTGAGCCTGTAAAAGTGGCTTAATACCTCTGACCACGTTGTTGACAGCAGTGACCTGGGGGTCAGAAATGCTTCCAGGGGCGATCCCCATGCTTTCCCCATGTCATTTGAGCACTGTCACTATCGTTTTGGGCACTTTTTAGGCTTTCTACAGACTGCTGGGGGTGCCACCGCAAAAATGTTCGGGTCTCCCATAGACTAACTTTGGGCTCGTTGCTCGGGTCGAGCACCCAAGTATCACAGCGAGCTCGGCCCGAGCTTCGAGCACCCGAGCATTTTAGTGCTCGCTCAACACTAATATCTATTAAAGTATTTGACATTTTACCTAGGGGGATTTCTTTTTTTGTTAACCCGTATAAATGAGTCCCTGAACAATTCATAAACTATGTTAGTCTACTCATATGCCTCCCTGCAAGGATGAAGTATGACCTTGGATGAAAAAGGGTTAAAAATAAAAAATAAACACCAATTGTGAAAAAAATACTTTATTTCATACTGCTTTATTGACTGTTTGACAATTGTTTTTAGGAATGTGCTACTACTAATGCTATGTCTATATGCTCAACATAACCCTGGCTGTCAGCACACTTCATATTATAGAGTGCACAGACCATAAAAATATTTGAATAATAGAAGCTATTTAGTTTAGCACATTTGTACTTGACATATAAGTTACAAGCACTTTGAGAATGCCAAGGCTGGTGCACAACGAAACTGATGAGATATAAAGGTCAACATCATTGTCTATCAATATTTCTATTTGCTTTGCACATCAGATGTAAGGTTAGAGAGGATAGAATATGCCAGAGAGATGCTAAGGTGCCCTTGTGACAAGAATGTCTGGATTGATGCAACTTATGTTACTGATTTGCATCTACTTTACTTGTATATAAAAAAGTAGAAATGGTTCTGCAATTTTATAAGTTGATTTTTACGATCAGGATATCTACAGGGTTGAGATTTAGCATGTAGGGAATCGGATTTCTTCTGCTTTACTAAAACAAAGAATAGTGATGAAAAAACTGATTTGACAAGTTTGGGGCACAAGCAAATACAAACTATTTGCTCTTGGTAGAATGATGAGGACCAAGATTACACATAATCTTTTTATGATGTATCCAACTTTTATTTTGTCTACCTACAGTGGGGGAAATAAGTATTTGATCCCTTGCTTTTTTTGTAAGATTGCCCACTGACAAAGATATGAACAGTCTATAATTTTAAGGGTAGGTTAATTTTAACATTTAGAGATAAAATATCCCCCCAAAAAATCAAGAAAATCACATTGTATAAATTAGATAATTTTTTTTACATTCTGCAGTGAGAAATAAGTATTTGATCCCCTACAAACCATTATGTGTTCTGGCTCTACAGACCAGTTAGACGCTCCTAATCAACTCGTTACCTGCATTAAAGACAGCTGTCTTACATCGTCACCTGTATAAAAGACTCATGTCCACAGACTGAATTAATCAGTCAGACTGTAACCTCTACATCATGGGCAAAACCAAAGAGCTTTCTAAGGATGTCAAGGACAAGATCATAGACCTGCACAAAGCTGGAATGGGCTATAAAACCATAAGTAAAATGCTGAGTGAGAAAGAGACAACTGTTGGTGCAATAGTAAGAAAATGGAAGAAATACAAAATTACTGTCAATCGATATTGATCTTGGGCACCATGTAAAATCTCACCTCATGGGGTTTCCTTGATCATAAGGAAGGTGAGAGATCAGCCTAAATCTACACGGGGGGAACTTGTTAATGATCTCCAGGCAGCTGGGACCACAGTCACCAAACCATTGGTAACACATTACGCCTTAAAGGTTTAAAATCCTGCAGTGCCCGCAAGGTCGCCCTGCTCAAGAAGGCACATGTGAAGGCCCGTCTGAAGTTTGCCAATGAACACCTGGATGATTCTGTGAGTTATTGGGGGAAGGTGCTGTGGTCAGATGAGACAAAAATTGAGCTTTTTGGCATTAACCCAACTCCCCGTGTTCGGAGGAAGAAGAAGGATGAGTATAACCCTAAGAACATCGTCCCAACTGTGAAGTATGGTGGGGGAAAAATTATACTTTGGGGGTGCTTTTCTGCAAAGGGGACATGACGACTGCACCATACTGAAGGGAAGATGGATGGGGTCATGTATTGCAATTTTGGCCAAGAACCTTCTTCCCTCAGAAAGAGCATTGAAGATGGGTTGTCGCTGGGTCTTCCAGCAAGACAATGATCCAAAACATACAGCCAAGGCAACAAAGGAGTGGCTCAAAAAGAAGCACAGTAAGGTCATGGAGTGGCCTAGCCAGTCTCCAGACCTTAATCCCATAGAAAACTTATGGAGGGAGTTGAAGCTCCGAGTTGCCAAGCAACAGCCTCAAAATCTTAATGATTTAGAGATGATCTGCAAAGAGGAGTGGACTAAAATTCCTCCCGACATGTGCACAAACCTCATCATTAACTACAAAAAACATCTGACTGCTGTGCTTGCCAACAAGGGTTTTTGCCACCAAGTATTAAGTGTTGTTTGTGTTGTGATCAAATACTTATTTCTCATTGCAAAATGCAAATAAATTTATCTAATTTATACAATGTGATTTTCTTGATTTTTTTTGGATATTCTATCTCTCAATGTTAAAATGAACCTACCCTTAAAATTATAGACTGTTCATATCTTTGTCAGGCTGCGTGCACACGATGCGTTTTTCATGCGTTTATGCTGCGGAATTTCATCAAAAACGCATGGTAATCCGCACCCCATGGTCCCCAATGGCATTCCGCAATGTCAATGCACATGCTGCGGATTTTTCCGCAGCGTTTCTGTAGCGCTCATAAATCCGCAGAATGTTCATTAATTTTGCGGAAGAGCAGCGGAAGCGCCGCCATTGACTTGCATTGAGACGCATAATATCCGCGTCTGTACATTTGTACAAGCGGATTTTATGTGTCTCTATGTGCGGATGGTACCCAGTTCTGGAGAAGAGGAGACTCTCATCCAGACCTGGGTACCATTGTACCTGTAAAAAAAGAATAAAATAAAAAATAAAGTTTATATTCACCTGTCCGGCGGCCCCTGCAGCGCTTCTCCTTCCAGGACCTGAGATGACGTCGCGGTCATGTGACCGCAGGCTGTCTCGCGATGTGCCGGCAACCCGGAAGAAGCCAGGACGAGCGCTGCAGCACACGCAGCGGCATCGGGGGTGAGTATAGTTTTATTTTTTTTATTTTTACGGTCACACTGTATAAATCCATGCCGTTTGCATGGATTTATACAGTGTGACCTAGTTGTCAAGCACTTTCCAAGTGATGCCATCGCCTGGAAAGTGCTTGTCAGTCCGCATGCGGAAACACATGCGTTAACGCATGTGGATACGCATGTGAATCCACATGTATACCACATGTATTCTGCAGGAAAAACGCATGCACAATCTGCATGCATTTTTTCTGCCAGGGAGATGCAGAAATGCTGCAGAAATTTTCTGCTTCATTTCTGCATCGTGGGCACATAGCCTCAGTGAGCAAACTTACAAAAACAGCAAGGGATCAAATACTTATTTCCCCGACTGTAAATTCTAGTAATAAGGAGGAATATTTTGGGACTTCATTCTGATGCAGTTTCTACCATGTGTTCGATTCTCAATATAACCCTCATATATAACCCTCATATACTGTATACACTTCTCCATATTGAAATTGCAAGAATGAAAAGTTGTGGAATTATGTAAACGACATGATCGATAAACATGTTGTTGAGGTAGTGGTATGGACATTTCTCCAAAGCGTCCCAGAAGCCTGTTTTCAACATGACAGAGGCAGGCCGCATCCAGGCTGCATGTTCCTTGTTCTGTTGTGAGCAGCCTGCACCCACCATGCTGTGGGGGATTATGCTTGTGTGGGAGATCATGCTGTGTTTGTGGGGAAACATACTGTGTGTGGGAAATCATGCTGTTTTTTGGGGGGATCATGCTGTGTGTGAGGGGTTGTGGGGATCATACAGTATGTGGGGGCTCATACTGTGTGAGTAGCTGTTGGGGCATTATACGATGTGTATGGGTCTATAGGGGATTGTGTTGTGTGTGGAGAGCTGTGGGGATCACACTGTGGGTGAGGGATCATGCTATGTGTGGGGAGCTGTGGAGGATCTTTCTGTGTGGGTAGTTGTGCTGGCTTTACATTATGTGTGAAGGGTTTTGGGAGATCATATTGTGTGTGGTGGGGACCATACTGTGTGTGGAGTGTTGTGAGAGATCTCATTGTGTGGGGAGCTGAAGAGGCTTTATACTATGTATGAAGGCTATGGGGGATCATGTTTGTGTGGAGAGCTTTTTGGGGATCATACTGTGTGGGAGCATTATACTATGTGTGGGGACTGTTGGGTATCATATTGTGTGTGGGGAATCATACTTTGTGTGAGGCATCATGATGTGTGTGAGGGGTTGTGACGATCATAGAGCATGTGGGTGCTCATACTATGTGGAAGCATTATACTATGTGTATGGAGCTTTAGGCTGTGTGCCCACGTAGCGTTTTTCAAGCGTATATGCTGCGGAATTTCCGCAGCGTAAACGCTTGAAAAACGCATGTAGATCCGCACCCCATGGTCCCCAATGGCATTCCGCAATGTCAATGCCCATGCTGCGGATTTTTCCGCAGCGTATATGCTGCAGTCAAAAATCCGCAGCATGTTCATTAATTTTGCGGAAGCGCTGCGGAATCAATGTGCGGATGGTACCCAAGTCTGGAGGAGAGGAGACTCTCATCCAGACCTGGGTACCAAAGAACCTGTAAAAAAAAGAATAAAATAAAGTTTATACTTATCTTCTGATGTTTTCCCTCCGTCGCGCTGTTGTCTGAAGGACCTGCCACGTCATTGAGTCATGTGACCCACCACATGACTCAATGACGTCACCGCAGGTCCTGCACACAACAGCGTGAGCCGCTCAAGACTCCGGACGGGGCAGAGAATGCATCAGAAGGTGAGTATAAAGTTTATTTTTTTATTTTTTACCATTCTGAACAAGTTGTCAAGCACTTTTCCAAGTGATGCTTGGAGAAGTGCTTGATAACCCGCATGCGGAAATGCATGCAAAGACGCCTCACAAACGCTTCTACCTGGTGGGAAAACCGCATGTAATATCCGCATGCGATTTTCCCGCCAGGGAGAAGCGTAAAAAATATGCTTCAGGTCCGCAACGTGGGCACATAGCCTTAGGGGATTGATCTGTGTGTGGGGAGCTCTAGGGATCATACTGTGTGCAGGATCATGTTGTGTGGGGGGGTCTTGCTGTTTGTGGGAAAATGTGGCAGATCATGCTGTGGGTGCGTGGGGATTATACTGGGTGTGGAAAACTCTGATGTATTTTTGGGACATCATGCCGTGTGCAGGGGGTTGTGGAGATCATACAGCATGTGGGGGCTCATACTATGTGAGAAGCTGTTGGGGCATTACTATGTGTATAGGCTATGGGGGATCATGCTGTGGGTGAGGAGCTCTGGGGATCACACTGTGTGTACAAGTTCATGCGGTTTGTGGGGGAGCTGTGGTTGAACATACTGTGTGGGGACCTGTGTGGGGATTACACTATGTGTGAGGTCTCTGGGAGGTAATTCTGTGTCTGAAGGAGTATCATACTGTGTGTGTGAGATCATACTGTGTGTGGGGAGCTGTGAGGGTCATATTGTGTATGCTGAGCTTTTCGAGATCATATGCTGTGGGGCTGTGGTGAAATTATTTTATGTGTCGGGGCTGTGGGGTATAATAATGTGTGTGGGGAGCTTTGGGTATCATGCTTTCTGTAGGGAGCTTTGGGTGATCATACTTTGTAGGGAGCAGTAGAGGTATAGTGTGGGGGCTGTAAGAAGTGAATAACTATAAGAAAAACAATCACATATGTCACTATGTATATTTATACTGTAGTATACTGTAATCTTTTAATATATTCTGCAGAACTGGTGTTTACCACTATATGGTCATTGTATGGTGGTAATATCTGTCTTGGTCTTTGTATAGTTACTTTTGTTCAATAACAACATAGTCATCTGCTAAGGATCCCATTTACCCCCTATAATAATAATAATCTTTTTATTTATATAGTGCCAACATATTCCTCAGTGCTTTACAATTCAGACAATTTACATCATTATTGGCACTGTCCCCATTGGGGCTCACAATCTAAATTCCCTATCGGTATGTCTTTAGAGTGTGGGAGGAAAACAGAGAGCCTGGAGGTTCCTTGTAGATGTTGTCCTTGGTGGGATTTGAACCCAGGACCTCAGTGCTGCAAGGCTGCAGTGTTAACCAGTGTTAACCATATGCTGCACGCCTATAATTAGAGTATGTCTCTGTAGTTGTAAACATGGTTAGCTAGGTAAGGGGCCCACTTCAATGTGTTTTGCTCCTTCCAAAGCTGAACTCCTACCTTTATCTCTGGTTACCATAGCCTGCAGAGTATCCAAACCTGTCTCCTTTGGAACAAATCTGGGACGTCATTGGTCAGCAATTGCAAAGTAAGCTGCCAGTAACAAGTCTTGATAATTTACATGCCCAAGTGCATTCAGCACTGCAGAACATTCTTTAGACAATCATTAATAACTTTATCGTCAAGATTTGTCAGCCTGTCCATTTTTTTTCATGGTGCTCATATTCGATACCGAATAAATTGAGATATTTTAAAAATGTTGTTTCCAACTTTTCATCTTTTTCTATCATTAATATATCTATTGATCCTGTAATTTCCATAACTCATGACTTTTCCTTCTTGAAATTCCAATTTCAATGTTGAGGAGTGTAGTTACAGCTCTTGCTTATGTTCAAAATATAAAACAATATCCATAGATTTTGCAATATAAACTTCATACAATGCTAAACTGTTCTATTAGACCTTACAAGGATTATGTGTTTGCTTTCAAAATCTATGTCATAATGGCTGTATGATCCTTTATAAAACTTTGACTCAATTTCTGCCCACCTGGCTTCACTGACAGCTCCTCAGTGTCCTTCATGCTGACTGCTCAGCTGTCAGGCTGGGTGGGTGGACACTTAATACACTTGGACTCATGAGCTATTTTATTCTATAGATAGATTCATTAATCATTTTACCATCAGGAATATACAGCAATTCTAACATGTATTTTTCAAATAAATTGCACTAATCTCATCAGGTTTAATAACGTACGCCATTTTTATTGTGAAAACTGACAGACCCACTAAAAATGTTGTCTTTTTCAAAATATCAGTTTTAAAATATTTGTTTAAGAATTCTGCGCTAATAGAGATGATGAGTTGCCTGGATGATTCTAATGCATAGAGTAAAGTAATGCTTTAAAAGGGTAATTTTTAAAATACTAATTTTAAAATATGAGAATACAAAACCACACTGGCGCTTCACACAAGGTAAATAGGAAAGCTGCTGGTAGTAAGCAGGCCCTGTGTGTAACTGCCTGTAGAGAGTGGTAAGAATAAAAACTACCGCGCTATACAGGGAGTGAGTTTGACCGCTCAATTTGGATGTATATAAAAACCGGTACAGGGAGAGACAGAAATGGGAAGAAAAAAATATTATTTAAAACTTCCATGTTGTACATTGAGTGTAAATAAACACTGGTAATCCTGCAGCAAATGCGGACCAAGTAACCCCCTTAGAATGCTCACATCTGTTAGTGGTAAATTTGAAAGTTGGTGTTGCCAGTGCCCAGCCAGGGGCCACACAGACAATGCAATTAGTAAAAGAAATAAGGAGGGAAGGGAAGCACTTACTTCAGGAGGGCTACGCTGCTTCGATAGGGTAATGGGTCAAAACAGCAAGCTTCTCAGTAAAGCAAAGGACGACTGTCAGTTTTAACACTCAGTTCCACACTGGCAAGTGGTGCCAGTGTTCCTATGCGAGTCTTTGCCTTGAACCGCCCAATCCGATATATGTTTCAGCAGATGCCTTTGTCAGGGGGTGCATTGGGGCAGAATATGAGTAGAAAGTCAAAATTAGTAATTGTAAGTACACAGTGCTATATAATATGATGACTGCAATATATTAAGAGGATAAAAACTTTGATTGGAGTGCTTTTATAAGAAGATGAGATGACCCCTTGAAAAATATAACTGCAGTGATTAAACCATGCACATAAACCATACACATGCATAGACTGTATTCACAATTATTAGGCTAGTGAGTATTTTCACCATATCATAATTTTTATGCAGATTTTCCACCTCCAAGCTGTGTAAACTTGAATGCTTATTGATTTGAAACATGCAGTTGCTTGCAAAAGTATTCACCCCCTTGGCATTTCTTGTGTTTGGCTATCTCACAACCTGGAATTTCATAGTTTTTTTCAGAGTTTGCATCAGTTGATGTAAAGAACATGCTGTTTATTGTGAAGCAAACAACAAATAGAACAAAAAAACTGAAAACGTCAGTGTGCATTTTTACTCCCCCCTAAAGTCAGTGCTTTGTAGAGCCTCCTTTTGTGGCAATTTCAGCTGCAATAGGCTTTGGATAGGTCTCTATTAGCTTTCCAGATCTTGCCACTGGGATTTTTGCTAACTGTTAAAGGCAAAACTGCTCCAGCTCCTTAAAGTTAGATGGTTTCCTCTGGTGAACAGCAATCCTGAAGTCTGACCACAGATTCTCAATTGGATTAAGATCTGGGCTTTGACTAGGCCACTCCAAAGCATTTACATGTTTCCCATTAATCCACTTGAGTTTTGCTTTAGCGATATAGTTTGGGTCATTTTCTTGTTGTAAGGTTATCTCCATCCCAGTTTCAGACTGACAGACTGAAATAGGGGAATCCACTTATTGAAAGCACAGGCGCCGGCAGATGAATACTCGAATCAGCAGCCCCTGCTGTTGCTGTTATCTGCGACAGCAGGCGTAGGCTGATGGGTGTAGTAGTCTCATCTGCCGATGCCTGTGACCGGAGGTAAACTTTTTACCTCTGGTCACATCTGTGTGGGAACCGTAGCGCTGTGACTGGTGGTATTATTAAAACTGATCAGAGACAGTGTTTGCCGCACTGTCATGCAGATGACAGAGTGGCAAACACCACATTTTTTGGGCCCCCCATTCCCACGCTGTCATCTGACAGCAAGGGAATCTCAGCACTCTGACCGGTGGTATTAATCTTACAACTAGTGATGAGCGAGCACTAAAATGCTCGGGTACTCGTTGCTCGGGTCGAGCAAATTGGAATGCTCGAGTGCTTGGTCCGAGTAACGAGCCAATGTAAGTCTATGGGAAACTCGAGCATTTTTCCGGCGGCTCCCCCCGGCAGTCTGCATAGGGTCTAAAAATTGCCCAAATCGATGGGAACAATGCCCAAATGGCATGGGAACAGCATGGAGAAGAGCCCTGGAAGCATTTCTAACTCCCAGGTCACTGCTGTCAACAATGTTGTCAGAGGTATTATGCCACTTTTACGGACTCACAATAAAACATACAAAAATGAAACCAAAATGGGTTTAACTGGGAAGTATGTTAAGGAACATCCTTTCCAGGGTAATGACTTGTATATAAGGCAAAATAAATAACCAAAAACAAAAATTCTCCTCCACACCTTGGGCTATGTTCACACATAGCATTTTTGATGTGTTTTTGCACTTTTGCATTGTTTTCAACAGTGAAAATTACATTCACCTGTAAATGTCATTTTAACATTTTACAACCTGATCTGGCCATGTGGTCTGTGAAATATCATCAGACACATCCTGTTTAATTTATGAAGGAGGGATTGTGAAAGTCACAAAAACTATTTTTACAGCCTTACTATTTTTAAAGGGCCAGCAGTCGGCTATGTTGTGTTGTTCCCATTATTAAAGAGTGGGTCTCCTATACTGTTATTGCATATGCAGTGACTGCAAGGGCTACCAAAAATTTGGACACAACCAAATACCCCTTTGAAGAGAAATAGAGGAGGGTCTCAGTAAAAAAAAATGTTCCCATTATAAAGGAGTGGATCTACTATAGTGGTAATGCCCATGCAGTGACTGCAAGAGCTGCCAAAATTTGGAAAAAACTCCACTAACAATTTAAACACTCATAGAGATGGGCCACAGTAATGGCATGTTGCCATTAGAAAGGACAGGGTCTGCTATCCAGTTATAGGGTATGCAATGAGTCCAATGGCTGCCAAAATTTAGGAAAAACCCCACTAACAATTTAAAGACACATAGAGCTGGGCCACACAGTAATGACATGTTCCCTTTAGAAAGGAGAGAGTCTGCTATACAGTTATAGGGTATGCAGTGAGTCCAACGGCTGCCAAAATTTAGGAAAAACCCCACTAACAATTTAAAGACACATAGAGCTGGGCCACAGTAATGACATGTTTCCATTAGAAAGGAAAAGGTCTGCTATCCAGTTATAGGGTCTGCAGTGAGTCCAACGGCTGCCAAAATGTAAGAAAAACCCCACTAACAATTTAAAGACACATAGAGCTGGGCCACAGTAACAACATATTCACATTAGAAAGGAGAGGGTCTGCTATCCAGTTATAGGGTATGAAGGGAGTCCAAAAGCTGCCAAAAGTTAGGAAAAACCCCACGAACAAGTTAAAGACACATAGAGCTGGGCCACAGTAATGACATTTTCCCATAAGAAAGGACAGGGTCTGCTATACAGTTACAAGGTATGCAGTAACATAGTAACATAGTTTGTAAAGCCGAATAAAGACTTGCGTCCATCAAGTTCGACCTGTTAGTTCTGTAATTGCTAAAGTTGATCCAGAGGAGGGCAAAAACCCCAAATGATTTAGCCAATCTTCACCTGGGAAAAATTCCCTCCCGACTCTGAAACCAGCAGTCAGAATAAATCCCTGTATCAACCTACTATTTTATTTTATTTTTAAGTATATGCTGAAATCTGCCTGGTATTTAGAAATGCATCCAGTCCCCGCTTGAACTGGTTTAGTGAATCCGACATCACTATTATAAATAAATAAATAAACTATGGTTTAGTGAATCTACTCACTCAGTGAATTCCATATTCTCACTGCTCTTACCGTAAAGAACCCCTTCCTATGCTGGTGCTGAAACCTTTTCTCTTCCAGTCTTAGTGAATGCCCTCTTGTTACCGTAATATCCCTCCTTTTGAACAAATCCCGGGCAAGATCTCTGTACTGTCCCCTAACATATTTGTACACATTTATTATGTCCCCCCTCAACCTTCTCTTTTCCAGGCTGAATAGTCCTAGTTTTGCCAACCTCTCTGGGTATTGTAGTCCCTCCATTCCCTTTATTAATTTTGTTGCCCTCCTTTGTACATTTTCAAGCTCATTTATATCCTTTCAATATATTGGGGCCCATAACTGAGCATAGTATTCCAAGTGTGGTCTGACCAGTGCTTTGTACAGTGGAAGAACAATGTTCTCATCCTTTGCAGCTATACCTCTTCTGATACATCCCATTACCCTGTTTGCCCTTACAGCAGCGGCCTGACTTTGGGCACTCCAATTTAGTTTGCTATCAATCAAGATACCCAAGTCCTTCTCCATCTCTGAATTCCCCAATGATTTCCCATTCAGTGAGTACTGGTGACTTCCATTTTTCCTTCCCATATGTATGACCTTACATTTCTCCTCGTTAAACCTCATTTGCCATTTAATGTTCCACCTACCCAGCTTATCCAAATCCCTCTGTAGGTCTGCACTGTCCTCTTTTGTATTAATTGTTTTACATAACTTTGTGTCATCTGCAAATATTGATATTTTACTATTTATCCCGTTGACTATGTCGTTAATAAAGATATTAAATAACATTGGGCCTAGTACAGACCCCTGTGGTACCCCACTAGTGACGCTTACCCAATCTGAGTATATTCCATTTATAACCACCCTCTGCCTTCTATCCCTTAGCCAGTTTGCTACCCACTTGCAAACATTTTCCCCCAGCCCCATCATTCTCATTTTGTATACCAACCTATTATGTGGCACGCTATCGAACGCTTTTGAGATGTCGAGATACACGACATCCACTGGTTCCCCCTGATCTACTCGAGAGCTAACCTCCTCGTAGAAGTCAATCAGGTTTGTTTGGCAGGAGCGATTCCTCATGAATCCATGTTGGTTTGGGATTAAAAGATTATTAGCATCAAGATGCTCCGTAATTGCCTCTTTAATGAAGCTTTCAAAAATTTTGCCCACAACGGACGTCAGACTCACCGGCCGATAGTTTCCGGCGTCACTTTTTGCTCCCTTTTTGAATATTGGCACTACATTCGCCTGTCGCCAATCAAGTGGTACAGACCCAGTCTCAACAGAGTCCTTAAATATAAGATATAATGGTCTGTCTATCACATTACTTAGTTCCCTTAGTACCCGTGGGTGTATGCCATCAGGTCCTGGTGATTTGTTTATTTTAATGTTACTGAGACGTTTCTGTACCTCAACTCGGGTTAGATTAGTCATACTTAGTGGAGGATTAAGCTTGTCACTTCTCATTTCTCCTGTTAGTTCTATTTCCTTTGTGAAAGTTGTCGAAAAAAAAATATTTAATAGATTAGCTTTATCCTCATCTTTCTCTATGATTTTGCCTTCATCACTTTTTATCGGTCCAATATTATCCGATTTAATCCTTTTACTATTTATATACGTAAAGAACAGTTTGGGATTTGATCTACTTTCCCTAGCAATACGTTTCTCTGTTTCCTCCTTCGCTATTTTTATTTTTTTTTTATAGGTTCTCGTTTTTTCCTTGTAACACATTAGTGCCTCCTTACTGTTTTCCTGTTTTAATCTCTTGAATGCCTCTTTTTTGCTATTTAAAGCCCCTTTTACGTTCTTGTTCAACCATATTGGTTTCCTCTTATTTCGGGCCCTTTTATTCCCATACGGTATATATCTCCCGCACTGAGTGTTCAGAATTCTTTTGAAGGTTTCCCATTTACTATTCGTATTCCTTTGATTAAGAACTTTGTCCCAGTCAATAAGTTGAAGGTTTTCTATCAGCTGATCAAACTTCGCCCTCCTAAAGTTAAATTTTTTTGTTGTTCCCTTATTGATAACCCTACTGAAGGGCATTTTGAAGTCGATAATATTATGATCGCTATTACCTAGGTGCCCCCCTATCTGTACCTCAGTTATTCTATCAGGCCTATTAGTCAATATTAAGTCCAACACGGCCTTCCCTCTCGTTGGTTCCTGCACTAGTTGGGAGAGATAATTATCCTTAATATTTGTCAAGAACCTTTTTCCTTTCTGAGATCTACAGGTTTCTGTTTCCCAGTCAATATCCGGATAGTTGAAATCCCCCATTATAATCACTTCATTATGTTTTGCTACTTTGTCTATTTGTCCTAATAGCAGATTCTCATTCTCCTCTGTTATATTGGGTGGCTTATAGCAGACCCCCAGTAATATTTTATTATTATTTTTTGCCCCCTCTATCTCTACCCACATGGACTCGACCCCCTCTTCTCCCTCTCCTATATCTTCCCTTTGTCAATGGAACCGGGGATTCCCAGCCAGTCTCCCATGCCGCTACTTGCCCAGCCTCAAGCTGCGTAGCGCCTGCGATCTGAAGAGGGCAGGCACATTCAGCTTAGAATGGCCGTTGACGTGCTTAGAATGGCCATTGAGTGAGTCCACTGGCTGCCAAAATTTAGGAAAAACCCCACTTACAATTTAAAGACGTATAGAACTGGGCCACAGTAACAACATTTTCTCATTAGAAAGGAGAGGGTCTGCTATACAGTTATAAGGTAAGCAGTGAGTCCAATGGCTGCCGAAATTCAGGAAAACCCCCACTAACAATTTAAAGACACTTGGAGCTGGGCCACAGTAATGACATGTTCCCATTAGAAAGGAGAGGGTCTGCTATCCAGCTATAGGGTATGCAGTGAGCCCAACGCTGGGCTACAGTAACGAGTATGACATGTTCCCATTAAAAGGGAGTGGGACTCCCATACTGTTTGCCTATGGAGTGAATGCAACGGCTGCCAAAAATGTGGAAGAACTCCAGTGTCCCTTGCAAGAGATGTAGAGGTCGGAGGGCCTCCTGAAAACAATGTTCCCATTATTAGAAAGTGGGTCTCTCATACTGTTTGCATATGCAGTGAATGCAATGGCTGCCAAAAATTTGGAGGCTCTCCAATGCCCCTTGCAAGAGATGTAGAAGTCGGAGGGCCTCCTGAAAACAATGTTCCCATTATTAGGAAGTGGATCTCCAATACAGTTTTCCTATGCAGTGAATGCAACGGCTTCCAAAATTTGGAGGAACTCCAATGCCCCTTGCAACAGATGTAGAGGTTGGAGGGCCTCCTGAAAACAATGTTCCCTTTATTAGGAACTGGGTCTCCAATACGGTTTGCCCATGCAGTGAATGCAACGGCTGCCAAAAATTTGGAGGAACTCCAATGCCCCTTGCAAGAGATGTAGAGGTCGGAGGGCCTCCTGAAAACAATGTTCCCATTATTACAAAGTAGGTCTCCCATACCGTTCCCTTATGCAGTGAATGCAATGCATGCCAAAAATTTGGAGGAACTCCAATGCCTCCTGCAAGAGCCATAGAGGTCGGAGGGCCTCCTGAAAACAATGTTCCCATTATTAGGAAGTGGATCTACAATACTGTTTGCCTATGCAGTGAATGCAACGGCTGCCAAAAATTTAGAGGAACTCCAATGCCCCTTGCAAGAGATGTAGAGGTCGGAGGGCCTCCTGAAAACAATGTTCCCATTATTAGGAACTGGGTCTCCCATACTGTTTGCCTATGCAGTGAATGCAATGCATGCCAAAAATTTGGAGGAGCTCCAATGCCCCCTGCAAGAGACATAGATGTCGGAGGGACCCTGAAAACAATGTTACCATTATTAGGAAGTGGATCTCCAATACTGTTATCCTATGCAGTGAATGCAACGGCTGGCAAAAATTTGGAGGAACTCCAATGCCCCTTGCAAGAGTCGTAGATATGGTGATATGGTAGACATGGTGGTGATATCTGGGTGTGAAGACAGAGGTGTCTGGGAATAGAGTTAGACCTCCCAAAAAAAAACCCCACTGTATTTGAGTTTATGTTACGCTGCTATCATTCGGTGGTGTTGAGAAGTCTGGCCCAATCCAGCCCTTTTTTTTTTTTTATAAGATTCAGCCTGTCAGCATTTTCAGTTGACAGGCAGATGCGCCGGCATGAAAAACCCGCTCTGACAAAACGCTAGCAGCAGGGCAGGCCAGGACTTCTAAAGCGTAGAAAGGCAGTTCATACCACGTGTCCAGCTTGGATACCCAATAATTAAAAGGCACAGAGGAATCACGGAGGAAGTTGGTACGGTCTGCAAGTTACTCACTCACGATCTTCCGAGACTTTTCCCTCCTTGGGAGAGTACTCCGCACATCAGGGCCTGTGCGATGGTAGGTTCTGAGAATACTGTCCCAGAACTTTGACAGTGTTCTCCTGCCTCTGTTGGATTGCATTTGTGTCTCTCTCGCCTGTACTCCTTGGTTGTCCAATGAACTGTGACCTCTTCCACCAGCGTTTTAATTTTTTTAATAATTCCGCAACAAGGGCCTTCTCATACTGGTCCATTTTATTAGGCCTGTTCTGCGCGGGAATAAGAGACAGAAAGTTCTCCTTGTAGCGTGGGTCTAGAAGATTCACCAACCCGTAATGACTGTCATCCAAAATTTGGACAACGCGAGGGTCATGGGAAAGGCAGTGTAACATAAACTCAGCCATGTGTGCCAGACTGCTAACAGGCAAGACTTCCGTGTCCTCACCAAGAGGACGACTGATCATGCTCTCCTCCTCATCCTCCTCCTCCTCCCTGTCCTCTGGCAATCCATGCTGAAAATACGGTATGACAGTTGTGAAGGTAGTACCATCTATAGCGCAGAAAACTAGCTCCTGTTCTTCCTCCTCCCCCTCTTCCTCATTGTCACCCAATCCACGTTGGGATGAGATGAGGCTGGGCAGTGTGGAATCACCCTGTATGGTTCCTTGCTCCATCTCATCATGCTCCACCTGCAATGCATCCTCTTTAATTGTAAGCAAATGAGCGTTTCAGAAGACAGAGAAGCGGGATGATGACGCTAATTATGGCGTCATCGCCGCTCACCATCTTGGTGGAGTCCTCAAAGTTTTGGAGGATGGTTCATATGTCTGACATCCATGTCCACTCCTGAGGTCTTATGTGTGGAGTCTGACCTGAATACCGACGACTTTGTTGATGCTGATAGTCAACAACTGCCCTCTTCAGCTCCCAAATCCTTCCCAACATCTGCAATGTAGAGTTCCAATGCGTGGGGACATCACAGATCAGTCGGGGAGCTGGAAGCTGCAAATGCTGCTGAAGCACGGCAAGGGCGGCGAAAGCTGTAGTTGACTTACTAAAATGGGCACACAGGCAGCGTACTTTGTCAAGCAGATCTGGCAGATCCGGGTAGGTTTTGAGAAACCGCTGAACCACGAGGTTAAGCACATGGGCCAGGTATGGTATGTGTGTGAGCTCGCCTCACCTCAGAGCCGCCACCAGGTTCCAGCCATTGTCACACATGACCATGCCTGGCTATAGGGTCAGCGGTGTCAGCCACAGATCTGCCTGCTCTTTCAGCACTATCCACAACTCTTCAGCATTGTGTGGTTTGTTACCTAAGCATATTAGATTCAGCACAGCCTTTTGCTGCTTGGCCTAGGCAGCCCTACAATGCTTCCAGCTTGCGACTGATGTGGTCATTTCAGAGATGGAGGCTGAGGAGGAGGAGGAGCAGGAGCTGTAGAATGTGGGGGCCACCCTGATTTACCCAGGGCTCGCAATCCCCAGCGTCGGGAGGACATGTTCCACCCCAAGGTCCCAGTGTGCCATCAGCAAGATGTACCATTCCTGCCCACAAGCACTTATCCACATGTTCATGGTTAGGTGGACTTTCCCAGTAACTGTGTTGTGGGACACATGCTCGTGTAATGCGGGGATGGCACACCGGGATAGGGACAACTGAACACTGTGCTGGGACAAGGACGTGGACGTGCTTGTTGATGGTGCTAGTTGAGAGTGTGCAATGACTCACGCAGGGCGGGAGGCATCTTGGCATGCGCCATGAACAGGAGATTGGCGTGCACACACAACAGCGGAAGGAGCAGTGGTGTCACATGCAGACACTGTTTCTGGACCCTGAGGTTACTCCCATTTAGCCGGGTGCTTTGCTGCCATGTGCCTGATCATGCTGGTGGTGGTCAGGCTGCTAGTTTTGCTACCCCTGCTGATGCTGGCCTGGCAGGTGGTGCAAATGGCCCTTTTGGGTTTTTTTGCAGAGTCTTTAAAAAACAACCAGACTCGGGAAGATCTTACAGTTGTACTGGCAACTTCCGTCGTGTTGGCGTGACTAAGAACACTTTCCCGTCTTGTGTCGGCGGCCACCACACTGCTTCTTCCTGCCTGTTGTAGTACTACGCCTCCCTCCCCCTGTGTGCTGCTGTCCTCACTCAGTATGTTCCCCTGCCAGGTTGGGTCAGTTACTATATCATTCACCACCTCGTCTTCCACTTCCGCGCACCCTGGTCCTCCTCCTGACTTTCTGGCAATCGTGTCTCATCATCATCATCCACCTCTTGCGACAGTAATTGCACTTTCCCACTGTTGCCTTCGTGTGACCGTGGCTGCTCCAATATTTGGGCATTGCTACACGTGTTCTCCTCTTGCCCCCCCTTCAAGTGGACCAGGCGAGAGGCCCGAATCTACAAATGGAAAAGTGAATAGCTCTTCTGAGTGTCCAAGTGTCGGATCAGTTGTCTCCGGGCACTCAGCATGGTGGGAGGAAGGAGGATCAGGTTGAGGTATATGTGGTCTAGACTCACGGCTACTGAGACTTGACCGTGTGGAAGACAGGGTGGTGGTGGCAAAGTGACTGGAAGCATTATCTGCTATCCAAGCCACAACCTTTTGACACTGCTCTGGGTTCAGTAGTGGTGTACTGGGGTCCCCTAGTAATTTCAGCTTGCCCACGGCCACGTCCTCGGCCTCTGCATGCACCATCACCATCATGTCCACTTCCTCGTCCCTTGCCATGCACCTTACCCATTTTAAATGGAGGACAATATTTTCCATGTTCACGAGAAATGGCTGATTTCGGAATGCAATTATATGTGATAACTCTGACAGAGAACCACGGTTTTAAATAGCAGGCCTGTAATTTACTAATATTATTGTACACATAGATCTAATGTGAATAGCTTGACTGACACACTGCAACGAAATGAAAATGGAAGAAATGGCTGAATTTGGAACACTGTTATAGTTGATATGTCTGACAGAGAACCACGGTTTTAAATAGCAGGCCTGTAATTTACTAATATTATTCTACAGAGACCTTGTGTGAATATCTTGACCAACACACTACAACAAAATGGAAGGCAGAAATGGCTGATTTTGGAACACTGTTATAGGTGATATGTCTGACAGAGAACCACGGTTTTAAATAGCATGCCTGTAATTTACTAATATTACTCTACACAGAGTTCTAGTGTGAATAGCTTGACCGACACACTGCAACAAAATGAAAATGGAAGAAATGGCTGATTTTGGAACACTGTTATAGGTGATATGTCTGACAGAGAACCACTGTTTTAAATAGCAGGCCTGTAATTTACTAATATTATTCTACACAGAGACCTAGTGTGAATAGCTTGACCGACACACTGCAATGAAATGGAAGGCAGAAATGGATGATTTTGGAACACTGTTATAGGTGATATGTCTGACAGAGAACCACGGTTTTAAATAGCACGCCTGTAATTTACTAATATTATTCTTCAAAGACACCTAGTGCGAATAGCTTGACCGACACACTGCAACAGAATGGAAAAGGAGGCCAATATTTTTCATGTTCAGTTCAAATTTCTGGATTTTTAATACGGAAATATGAAATATGATACAGATCTGGCTGTATTCTGCTATGCTAACAAGCAAATGGAGCAGAAAAATAGTGTACTCTGGATTGCTTTTTGAGCAAATAACCAGGATTAAGATGAAAAAAAAAATTTTTTCCTGGCCCCTGTTATCTGGGGCTATGTCTACAAATATCTATAATTATTACAGCAGCAGCAGACAGGATGTTCAATGGACCCTCTTGCGCTATATGAACTGCAGTTTGCCACATACACTGCGTGCCTGCCTAACTCCTGCCTAGCACTGATTATATGCAGCTGGATTAGTCCTCAGAAGGACTGTTATTTCAGATGGATATATATATATATATATATTTATATGTTGTGGAATACCAATACTAACAGGATGTTCAATGGACCATCGTGTGCTGTATCATGCACTGCAGTCTGCCACATACCCTGCCCATGTCACGGGTGTGTCAGAGGTGACAGACAGTCGCCCTGCAGTGTTTTGCAGGAGATCTCCACGTTTGGCAATGCAGACAGCTGCCTAGATAGGAGGCTGTGTTTAGGACCCAGGGACTACCTCCCTTTAGCCTGGGTGTATATATACCTGGTGTGTCTAGGTGGGCGTCGCCAGTTATACTCATTTCTACTTGGAACTTGGCTGAAGCAGCATCACGTCCTCTCTGGAGTCTTGAGGCCTTGTGCCCTGTTGGAGTTCTTCTAAAGCTAAGTTGTTATTCCCCTGTGTTGTCTTCCCCTTTTGTCTTTAGAGTGCTAGCGGAGGTTGACTAGTGCTCATCTCCTTCCACTCCCAGCTATAGCCTTACGCCAGGGATAGTAGGGCGAGGCACGTGATCGGCGACGGCTGCGGAGGCTGTATAGGGACGGTAGGTGAAGTCAGTTTGACGCTAGTCCAATTTAGGAGGTCACCACTTCCTCCTTTCCCTAGTGTCTGGGCTCTTTTTCCCCCCTGTGTTGCACTCTCACCTGGTGTGACATTATAACCGGTAGAGCACATTTCTTTTTTCTCTGTGTTTTTGGGTGTGTACCTTTTTTTTTTTCCTTTCTCCCTTGGTATGGGATCGGTTGCAGAGCTTGCAAAGCGGCTGTATGGGCTGTCTCTGGAGGTAAATGACCTCTGTTGTGAAGTGCAGCAGCAGTTTCAGCGGCTGAAGGTCACCAATGTGGGGGTCTCTGCTGGTAGGCCTGTCCAGCCTGAGCCCAAAGGTGCCCTCTCAGACAGGTTTTCAGGAGGTAGGGACAGTTTTTTTGTGTTTAAGGAGGCATGCAATTTATATTTCAAGCTTTGTCCCTACTCCTCCGGTAATGAGGAGCAACGGGTTGGTATTGTGATCTCTCTATTACAGGGCGATCCTCAGTCATGGGCGTTTTCGTTACTGCAAGACTCCATTTGTCTCCAATCTGTGGAGGTTTTTTTTGGAGCTCTTGCTCTCATCTATGATGACCCTAACCGAGTCGCCTAGGCTGAGTCTAAGCTACGTCATCTTCAGCAGGTGATTCGGTCAGTGGAAAAGTACAGTTTGAAATTCCGTAGATGGGCAACAGATTCCAAATGGAATGATTCAGCCCTCAAAAGTACATTTTGTGAGGGGCTTACTGAAAGGTAGAAAACTGCCTTAGCGATATATGATACCCCTTAGTCCTTGGAGGCTGCCATGTCCTTGGCCATACGTCTGGATAGGCACCTTCGGGATAGATGGGTCCGACCTTCTTCTCCGGGCCCTTCTTGTCGGGGTTGTATACCTGTGCCAAGGGAGTGGTCTGGGGGTGAACCAGTACAGGGGGAGGTGGAGGAACCTATGCAGTTAGGCGGTGTCTCTACATCATACATCTCCCTGGAGATTCACAAGAAAAGAGGCGTATGTTTTTTTTTGCGGGAAAAAGGGACACTTTGTTGGGACCTGTCCTTCAACTTCTAAACAAAAAGAGACTTGTTTAACTCTCGGTAGTCTGGAGTTGGATAAACAAGGGGTGCATTTGTGGCCAAACTGCAGTTCCTGCTTTGTCCTGACAGAAGAGGTGGTGCTAGAGAGCAAAACCAAAAAAATTTCTGTGTTTGTTGACAGTGGAGCAGGGGTCAGCATGGTTGATGCTGAGTTTGTGCTGAGTTTGTGCTTGCAGTGGTCTTGCTTGCAGTGCTTTAGCTGAACCTATTCACATCTTTGCCATTGACGCTGTGCCACTTGCACAGAAAGCATTTACTCAGATTGTACATAATGTAAAACTGAGGGTGGGGTCAGTTCATTGTGAAATCATCCCTTGCTATGTTCTGGAAAATCTCCCTACTCCGATTGTTTTAGGTATCCCCTGGCTTCTTAAACATAATCCGTTGGTGGATTTGCAAGACGGGGAGATTACTAAATGGGGAGATTACTGCCATGAGAACTGTCTGAATGTTTCTATTGCTGCTGTCTCTAAGGAGATACTGCCTTCTTTTCTGTCTGGTTTTGAGGACGTTTTTTCTGAAAAGGGGTGTCAGGATTTGCCTCCTCATCGTGCTTATGACTGTCCTATTAACTTGAACCCCGGATCTAAACTACCAAAGTCCAGACTTTATAATCTTTCTGACCCTGAGAGACCAGCCATGAAGGTTTTCATTACGGAAAGTCTGGAGAAGGGACATACCAGACCCTCAGCTTCGTCAATGGCGGCAGGGTTCTTCTTTGTGAAGAAAAAAGATGGCGGTCTACGTCCCTGTTTAGATTTCCGGGAATAAAATCAAATTACCATCCGTGATCCATACCCTCTTCCTCTGATTTCTGATTTGTTCAGCCAGGTTGTGGGAGCTAGGGTAATCTCCAAGTTGGATTTAAGGGGAGCCTACAATCTGGTTAGAATCAGAGAGGGAGACGAATGGAAGACAGCGTTCAATACCCGGGAAGGTCATTTCGAGAGTCTGGTTATGCCTTTTGGTTTGACCAATGCACCTGCAGTATTCCAGCATTTCATAAGTGATATTTTTCATCATTTGGTGGGGAGGTTTGTGGTGGTCTATCTGGACGATATTTTGGTTTATTCACCTGATTTTGAGACCCATCGGGGGCATGTTAAGCAGGTGTTCCAGATATTAAGGGATAACAAATTTTATGCCAAGCTAGAAAAATGTGTTTTTGCTGTTCAGGAGGTGCAGTTTTTGGGCTACTTGTTGTCATCTTCAGGTTTTCGGATGGATCCAGAGAAGATCCGTGCAGTCCTTGACTGGAAACGTCCTGAGAACCTGAAGGCCCTACAACGTTTTCTGGGCTTTACTAATTTTTACAGGAAATTCATCCAAAGTTACTCGGTGGTAGTGAAACCCCTTACTGACATGACTAAGAAGGGGTCTGATTTTTCCAACTGGTCAGAGGCTTCCCTCCAGGCTTTTTCTTCCTTAAAGAATCACTTTGCCACTGCACCTATACTCAGTCAACCTGATGTTTCTCAACCCTTTATTGAGGAGATCAATGCTTTGGATGTCAGGGTTGGGGCTGTGTTGTCTCAGGGTTCGTCCCCTGCTAAATGGCATCCATGCGCCTTCTTTTCTAAAAAATTGTCTTCGGCTGAGAGAAATTATGACGTGGGTAATAGGGAACTTTTGGCGATCAAATTGGCATTCGAGGAATGGCGACACTGGTTGGAGGGGGCTGTCCATCCTATTACTGTTTTTACTGACCATAAGAACCTGTCATATCTCCTGTCAGCTAAACGTCTCAACCCTAGGCAAGCCAGATGGTCCCTGTTTTTTACTAGGTTCAATTTTGTTGTCACGTTTCGTCCAGGGGTCAAAAACGTCAAGGCTAATGCTTTGTCCCGGCGCTTCCCTGGTGGTGGTGACCATGAGAATCCTTCCCCGATATTACAGAAAGGGGTAGTTATTTCAGCTTTTTCCTGAACTGGAGGGTGAGGTGCTGGAGGCTCAGGGGGATGCCCCTGCCTCCTGACATTCAGGAAAGTTATTTGTACCACCTGATCTGCTCCGTAAAGTAATCAAGGAACATCATAACTCTGTGCTTGCTGGGCTTCCAGGTGGTAAGGCAACCGCAGACCTCCTCTCTCATAATTTTTGGTGGCCGGGTTGCATTGGGATGTAATTGAACACGTAGCTGCTTGTAGTATTTGCGCATGTTCTAAGGTTTCACACACCTGTCCGTCTGGTACTCTTCTTCTGCTACCTATCCCTAGCAGGCCATGGACACACTTGTCCATGGATTTTATTACTGGCCTACCGGTTTCTTCAGGCAAAACGGTGGTTTTGGTAGTAGTAGATAGGTTCAGTAAAATGGTTCACTTCATCGCTTTACCTGCACTTCCCAATGCTAAGACACTTGCTCAGGTGTTCGGTTCCCTCCGATGTGGTATCTGATCTGGGGACCCAGTTTGTTTCCAAGTTCTGGAAGACATTCTGTTCTTGATGGGTGTGCAGCTGTCCTTTTCCTCTGCCTTCCACCCTCAGTCGAATGGTCAGACCGAGCGGGTCAATCAGAACTTGGAGACATACCTCAGGTGTTTCGTCTCCGAAAATCAGGAGGATTGGGCACCCTACTTACTGCTGGCAGAATTTGCCATCAATAATCATCGTCAAGAATCCACTGGCATCCACTGGCATTTGGTGCATATGGTTATCATCCACAGTTTGGTACCTTCAGTGGGGGAGGAGCTTCAGGAGTTCCTGAAGAGGAATGGTTTGCTTCGTCACTCTCCTCGGTGTGGCAGGGTGTTCTATGAAATTTGAAGACCATGGGTGACAGGTATAAACGTATGGCTGACAGAAAACGCTTGCCAGGTCCGGACATGAATGTGAATGACTTTGTGTGGTTGTCTACCAAGAATATAAGATTGAAAGTTCCTTCTTGGAAGCTGGGACCTAGGTTTATTGGTCCCTACAAAATTATCGCCGTCATTAACCCAACAGAGTTTCATCTTGAACTTCCTCGGGCCCTTAAGGTTCACAATGTGTTCCACAGGTCCTTACTCAAAAGGTAAGTAGAACCTCTTGAGCCCTCACCTCTACCACCACCCCCAGTAATTGTTGATGGTAATTTGGAGTTCAAGATTTCGAGGATAGTAGATTCTCGTCTCCAGCGTCATTCTCTGCAATACTTGGTGCACTGGAAAGGCTGTGGTCCAAAGGAAAGAACGTGGGTTTCAGCGTCAGAGGTGGACGCTCCCTGATTGGTTCGCTCTTTTCACACCTCTTTTCCTGAGAAACCCGGTCCTGAGTGTCCGGAGGCCACTCATAGAGGGGGGGGTACTTTCACAGGTGTGTCAGAGGTGACCGGCAGTCACCCTGCAGTGGTTTGCAGGAGATCTCCACATTTGGCAATACAGACAGCTGCCTAGATAGGAGGCTGTGTTTAGGACCCAGCGAATACCTTTAGCCTGGGTGTATATATACCTGGTGTGTCTAGGTGGCCATCGCCAGTTATACTCATTTCTACTTGGAACTTGACTGAAGCAGTATCACGTCCTCTCTGGAGTCTTGAGGCCGTGTGCCCGGTTGAAGTACTTCTAAAGCTAAGTTGTTATTCCCCTGTGTTGTCTTCCCATTTTGTCTTTAGAGTGCTAGCAGAGGTTGACTAGTGCTCATCTCCTTCCACCCCCAGCTATAGCCTTATGCCAGGGATAGTAGGGTGAGGCTGTCGGAGGCTGTATAGGGACAGTAGGTGAAGTCAGGGTGATGCTAGTCCAGTTTAGGAGTTCACCACTTCCCCCTTTTCCTAGTGTCTGGGCTCCCTTTCCCCCCTGTGTTGCACTCTCACCTGGCATGACAGCCTGCCTGCTTAACTCTTGCTATCACCACTGAATATATGCAACTCGATTAGACCTCAGAAGGACTGCTAATTCAGTTGGATATATATACTGTACAAGCAAATCTCTCCATGACGCTGCAGCACCTCTCCCTACTCTGCCTGTTTCTGGGGTAGACTGTGACGAGCATAGCGGCGCCAGGTCTTATATTGACCTGATGCGCTGTGCGGCCAGCCAATCACTGTAATGCCACAACCAATATGGCTATGGCATTACAGTGCCTGGCAGGCAATCCCTGCATGTTCATTGGCTGTCTAAAGAGTGCCAAACATGCATCGAGGGGACCCGAGTTCTCGCCCGAGCAACCCGGAAATACTCGCTGAGCGCCGAGTTGTTGAGCACCATGATGCTCGGGCGAGTACCAAGCAGTGGCAAGCACGTTCGCTCATCACTACTTACAACCAATCAGAGATGCCGGTGTCTCTCGCGCTGTCATGCAGATGACAGCATGAGGGACACCCGGTGTTCAGAGTGCCAAACCCAAACAGTAACACTGACTTACTAGTGAAGTCTGTGTTCGGTGTCCGTGCCCGAACAGTAGGTGTTCGGTATGGACCCTAAACTTTACTGTTCGGGTTCGCCCATCTCTAGTGCCCAAATGAACAAGGTATTCAGTACTCACACACATGGCAGAGGTAATTGTATGGGAAAGAGGAACTGATGCACATCACCACAGGAGGTGGCTTCCTCAGGGGTAAGGTTAAGTAGCTAGGCTAGTGCTTTATATATCAAACAGTTAAAAAATATACAGTAATCGGGTAAATATATATTTACCCGATTACTGTATATTTTTTACCTGGATAACTATGCACATGGCACATTATTGCACATATCTATTGCTTATTTTCTTTTATATAATATTTTGTTACTTCATTACTTATTGTCTGTACATGTGAATTGCACCTTTTTTATTTACTAAATATTTCTTGGCGTCACTTTAGGGGTATTGTCCATTCAGACCTATCTTGGATATCCACCACATTTACATGACTTTATTGGTTATCATACCGGTCATATGGGTTGTATCCCAGTGCCAATTTTTGGCCCAGGAAATAGGTTCTGGCACAATATGTGCAATTTTAAACGTTTCTATTAGTCTTGTCTAGGTTTTTGTGTTTATTACTTAATAAATATTTACATTGTTTAATTGTTTACATTTAGGAAGTGCAACCGATCTTTTGTACTTGTCTTTCCTTTTTTTTTTTAAATTGCATCCGTGTTACATGTACTTTGGTTAACACTCCAACAAAATACAGCTGGTGCCCATTGTTACTTTTTGGAATGCAGTAATTATCCTTTACATACTATTATGGTGGAGCTACACTGAGCAATTATTCCCAATAATTCTGATAATCTCGATAATCGTGCCATGTAAACAGGCAACCAGAAAAAACACTCATTTGGGTAAAATTATTTTGAAACTTGCTTACCAATCATTGTTCTCCGCAGCCCATTGTCTTTTGTAAACTAAACTACAAAAAATAATTGTAGCCTATGCACACAGAACTATTTATTACTGGCTAATAAACAACCTCCAATTCGCAAATATGTTGCCAGTCGTGAGTCATATAAGGGCAGACAACAACTAGTGTAAACCTATTCTTAACCTAGCGAAGGGTGCATTTACATTTACCAATTTGTTACCAAAATTGTTCATTAAGTGATCAGCAGCCTATTTACATTGCACAATTATTGGGAAATGAGCATCCATTCAAAAGGTTGTTAACTGTAATCTATTAGTGTAAATGCACTTTAAGAAATTATGAATGATGCATGATTATTTTTTGCACATCATGATTAAAGTAAAATGGTTAATGATTTGCAGTAAAAACTCATCCGTCACCAAATGCTGGATCCTGGAATAAGCTGCACTGCTTGTAATAACTAATAATCTTATAAATCATAATAAGGCCTAGCCTGTTATAATAAGCCCCCCCAGGTATTTTCTCACTTCAGAAAGTAATTATCCCATTAGCTACAAAACATAATGGGCAGCTGTTCTATCCCAGGTGGTCCAGCGAAAGGGTAAGGACTGTGTAATGATGCACCATTTTGGGTACTTGCTGGGACTGTTCTATATGTTTATTGTCTGCTTTGTGGGTCAATAAAGTATTGCCAGGCTGTTTTACCCTCACCTCGCGTTGTCTGAGTTGTGTTACGCCCACGGAAGAACCTGGGTCTTCACATAAGCCTTCTACTGTTCTCCCATTAGCTGTAACTGCATGCATAAAATAATATGATAATCACCCCCTCCCCGCTTCTCAGTAGCAATGTCAGAACCCAAGCCTTCGATTACTACTTATGTGACACTTAGCAGAAAGTTGCAAAAACTGCTCCTGCCATTGGAAGATAGTAGTCGCCACAGTCATTCCTGGTCTGAATTGAATGGTAGAATGGGCGGCAGAGAAAGCGCCAAAGAAGTACAGTGTTGTTTGAGGAGGCAGAGCTAATAGCGCTTCCAACAGCTGAGCTTTTCCTGTTACCACCCGCCCACACTGAACACTGATGCAGACGCTGAGGCCAGCGTACAGTGTTTCAGTCAATGAAGGAATTAGGCATTTTGCCACCACTTATCAGACTCCTCAAAGTGCCATCTGAGATGTGATGCTCATCTCATCTCATAGTGATAAAGACTATGCTCATAGACATCATAATACAGTGCTATGAATCTGTTATGCTGCAACCTGCAGCAGAAATAATTACGACCTGAATTGGCTGCACAGGCGATATGTATGTGACGCGCCCCTGGGCCTGCTGTGTCGCGCAGCGTCTCGCGCACGGGGGCTTACCCGGAACCGGATCAGATGAGGGTTGTAGTCTCCGAGTGGCGGGGACCCGGTCCGTGCCCAGGGGGTCAGACTCAGTGTGTGGCAGTCTTGATAGATGTCATTTGAGTGTCGACTACGCCACCCGTTGATTTGCAGCTATGGAGCTGCCGCTGCAGGGCAGACCGCTGAGGCCGGTGTAGAATTGTGCAGCGTGATAGTATAACCCCCAACGGGAGGGGTATGGCCTCAGGGCAGCCGACGTGGAAGATGGGGGTAGCAGGAACCACTCAGAGACGGTGCGGTGTAATTCAGGGTCTTTACTGGTAACAACGATAGACCCTCCCGGAGTACTTACTAGCGAACGGGGCCTGGTCAGTCCTTGAGCAGATGGGATCTCCCCTGGCCAGGCGGAGTTGTAGGCCTCCCAAACTGACTGTACTCTTCTGGCTACCTTGCTAGAAGCGGATATAAGTAGCCCACGTCCCTGAGTGTACCGTGTGGTGCTCACCCGTATGGCCGGTGACTCGGGGCCTTCTATTGGCTTCCGCTCTACGATGGCAGTGCTGGTCCCACACGTGTGACCGTGCCTTCGGGTTTCTGGGCCTGAGGACCTGAAATCCCCTGCCGGTCGGCTTCTGCTGCTGGGTAAGAGTTAGTCCCCACAGCCTCGGACGCCGGGTCTGATAAGAAAGCTTCTCAGTCAGGGCGAGCTCTGCAGCTGCCAGCCCCTGACTCGTAGTAGTATTGCTCCCACTGAGCTCCAGCTGTTTCTTCCTATGACTGTCTCTTGTCTCTACTCTCCTTGACTCCTAACCCTGCTTCAGCCCCGGGTTTATATAGGGGAAGTTCTTCCCCTCCCAAGACTGGGCAGGAGGTGTGGCATGCACAGGATCCCTGACCAAAGGACCTCCCACCTGCTCTCAGACATAACATCTCTATCACTGTGGCAACCAGACCCCTGGGGTGTCACATTCCCCCCTAGTGAAATTTAGTACTCTGGGACTAAACATATTTTAGAAAAACATAACAAGATAAAAACAATAATAATACAATAAGAAAAACATATAAAGATGGTTACGGCATGTCCGTAACCGGGTGCAGTCTTTGAAGAAAAGCAAGGTGTCCATTTCACCAAAACAGGGAGACGTAACCAGGTAGGGGTTTGTCCTACCCCGAGTCCTTAACAGTCTTTAGTCCGTCCTGGGTTACGCTCCAACTATGTACAAGGATTCCCGGTATATCCACCAAGGACTCCTACAAATAACTAGAAACACAAAATTATACACAAGCAACAATACACAGGTAAACATAAATAAAACAATTTATACACTTCAAATCCTCCACCGTGCGGGTAACTGGCCTCTAGTGGCCCTAGTGGACCTACGGAGCTGACTGCCTAGCCCTGAACTACAGGGTGTAGGAGCTGTCAAGGGTAAACTGGGCAGCTGTCTACCGGCTCTTTGGCTCACTAGGGATATGGCAGGCTCACTGCAAGCAGAGGGTTGATCCTCCTGGTCTGCGGGTGTGGGGTCTTCTGCCTCCTGGACCGGCTGTTCTTCCAGCTCTACCTGTTGCTCCGTAGGTGCTTGGGATGCTGGTTGGAGGAAGGTGAGTACGGGTACCACAACTGCACCATTGACTTGAGTCCAAGACCGAGGGAAGTCCCCGAGCACAGTACTAACCATATCTTCCCTTTCCTCTACGGGTCGATGGTCTTCTTGTTCCTCTTCAGGGTTCCTCAGTTGTTCGGGACACTTCTTCAGGTGGTCCCGGGATACAATAGCTGTGGTTTCCCTTCCGTCTTTACTGATGGTACAAACCTTCGGGTTCTCGTGGCTTGAGGGCAGTACGGTGTACGGGTCCTTTTCCCACTGGTCATCCAACTTGTGGAGCCGTCTCTTCCTCTTCAAGACCTGCTCTCCGGGTACCAGGGGAACAGCGGGAGCATACTGGTTGTAAGTTTTCTCTTGTCTTTCCCTAGCCTGACAGAGACTTCGCTCCACGCTCTCCTGTACTCTCCGGTACTGCTGCTGCCTCTCCGTGTCCCAGTCTGTTTCTGGTGAAGTGTCCTCGGGTGTCAGGACTTCCATTTCCAGGTCAACAGGTAACTTACCAGGTCTTGCCCTCATTAGGTAAGCCGGGGTACAGTTGGTGGAACCTACCGGGATGTGGTTGTATAGGTCCACCAGATCGGGCAACTTCTCAGGCCACAGACTGCGTTCTTCCAGGGGCAACGTTTTTAAAAGATCCATTACCACCTGGTTCATTTTCTCACAAAGTCCATTAGTTTGCGGATGGTAGGGTGTCGTCCTTATCTTCCGGCAGCCATACAGATTGCAGAATTCCTGGAAGACCTCCGCTTCAAAGGCAGGTCCCTGGTCCGTCAGCACTTGGTCCGGGTACCCGTGTGGACGGCAAAAGTGCTGCTGGAAGGCTCTAGCTGCTGTTTGAGCCGTTAAGTCCTTGACGGGGACGACAACCAAGAACCGGGAGTAATGATCCACGATGGTTAACGCGTAGACGTAGCCACTTCTGCTTGGGGTCAGTTTTACATGATCCAAGGCTACCAGTTCCAACGGTTGCTGGGTGACGATGGACTGCAGGGGAGTCTTCTGGCTGGCACGGTCCTTCGTTCTCAGGTTGCACGGGCCACAGTCTCTGCACCACTTCTCAATGGTTCCCCTCATGCCTACCCAGTGGAATCGCTCGCGCAGCAGGAACTCCAGCTTCTTCCACCCGAAGTGTCCAGCTCCGTCGTGGTATGCCTCCATCACCATGGCTGCGTCTCTTCGTGGCACCACTACTTGCCAGAGTAGTTCATGCGTCCGGGAGTTAACCATTCTGCGGCACAACTTCCCCTTGTAAAGGAACAGTCGACTCTTCTCTGCCCATAGTTGTTTGGCTTCCTCCGGAGCGTCTGGTTCAAGGCAAGCCTCCGGGCGAGTCAGCATCTCCTTCACCAGTCGGACGGCAGGGTCGCTGTCTTGCGTTTCCGCCCAGTTGTAGTGAGGTAAGGGGTTCAACGTAGCAGCCTGCTTACTCCTTACCCGGTGGGAATACTGGATAGTCCCATGACGGTGGAACGCAGGGAGTTCAACTTCTTCCAGTCCCTCCGGATCTTCTCCTTCGTCCGGCAGGTTGGGCATCCTGGACAGGGCATCCGCGTTGGTATTGGAGCGTCCGGCCCGGTATTTGATTGTGAACTCGTAGTTGGACAGACGGGCCATCCACCTCTGCTCCAGGGCACCGAGTCTTGCCGTGTCCAGGTGTGTCAACGGGTTGTTATCCGTGTACACGGTGAACCGGGAAGAAGCGAGGTAATGCTTAAAGCGCTCGGTGACTGCCCATACTACGGCCAGGAACTCTAGCTTAAATGAGCTGTAATTCTCGGGGTTCCTTTCGGTGGGTCGCAGTTTTCGGCTGGCGTAGGCGATTACTCGTTCCTTCCCCTGCTGGATCTGGGACAGTACGGCTCCTAGCCCGATGTTACTGGCGTCGGTGTAGAGGATAAAGGGCTGGCTATAATCCGGGTACGCCAGGATTTCGTCCCCCGTGAGGGCCATCTTCAGCTGGCGGAAGGACTCTTCTTCCAACTCCTCCCATTTGAAGGGCGGCTTCTGGTTCTTGGCCTTCCGGGACTGGCCTATCAGGAGGTCCTGCATAGGTGCTGCCTTTTTGGTGAAACCGGGAATAAACCTTCGGTAGTAGCCTACCAACCCGAGGAACTGCCGCACTTCTTTTACGCTGGAGGGGCTTGGCCATTCCTTAATTGCGGTGATCTTATCAGGGTCGGGAGCCACTCCGTCAGCGCTCACCACGTGTCCCAGGTACTGCACCTTTGGTTTCAGGAGGTGACACTTGGAGGGTTTCACCTTTAGGCCGTAACTCGCCAGAGCTTCGAACACTTCCGCCAGGTGTTTCAGGTGGTCCTCATACGTCTTGGAATATACGATGACATCGTCCAGGTACAACAAGACCGTCTCGAAGTTTCTGTGGCCCAGACAACACTCCATTAGTCGTTGGAAGGTTCCTGGTGCGTTGCAGAGTCCGAACGGCATGCAGGTGAACTCGCTAAGTCCCATCGGGGTGGTGAATGCGGTCTTCTCCCGGTCCGCCTCTGCTACAGAAACCTGCCAGTACCCGCTAGTGAGATCCAAGGTAGAGAAGAAGTTAGCAGATCTTAAAGCAGCCAATGACTCCTCTATCCTTGGTAAGGGGTACGCATCCTTGTGTGTGATACGGTTGATTTTCCGGTAATCAACACACATCCTCATGGTGTTGTCTTTTTTTCTGACTAAGACTAGTGGAGCTGCCCAGGGGCTACAGCTATCCCTGATCACCCCAGCCTCCTTCATGTCTCTAAGCATCCCCTTGGCGTGTTGGTAGTGGGCAGGGGGTACGGGTCGATACCTCTCTTTTATAGGAGGATGGTCTCCCGTAGGGATGTGGTGTTCTACCCCCTTGACTCGCCCGAAGTCTAACGGGTGTTTACTGAACACTCTCTCGTACTCCTGAACCACCCGATAGACTCCTTGTTTCTGGTGTGAGGGAGTGGAGTCAGTACCCAGATGTAGTTGCTGACACCAGTCCTCCATGTTTTTCTTAGAGCCGTTACCTTCCTCCGGGTGAGATGGAGGCAAGGGTTCCACAGATTGTATAGAATTTTGGTTAATGGTATATAATTTGGCTAGCGTGGCATACCGGGGCAGGTACACTTCCCTCTCCCCGATATTTATTATGCGAACGGGCACCCTCCCATGGCGTACATCAACCACCCCCCGTGCTGTCAAAATGGTGGGCCTACTGTCTGAGTAAACTGGTTCTACCATTGCCTGGTAATCCCTACCTCTCAGACCAATAGCTGCCCGGCACCAAATCATCATTTCACTTTTTGGGGGCATGGCAATAGGAAAAGGGTCACACATTCTTACGCTACCAATCTCACCGCCGGAGAGTTCCACCTGTTGCCGTCGCATCAGTGCCCGGATCTCTTTCTGGAGCACCCGCTGCTCGCCGGAGCTGGCGTTCTTGGCAACCTGCTGTAAAAGGAAAATCACCTCTGCAAGACAATTTTCAATTACATTAGTTCCTAGAGTTATTTTTGGGTGACTCTCATGTTTGTCAATATCTACAATGATCAGTCCCTGTGCTGCCAGTTCGACTCTACCGATTTTGATGGTCAGCTCTTTAAATCCGATCTGTGGCACGGGCTGGCCATTGCTGGCGATGATACTCAAGTCGTCGTCAGGGTAGCGGGTAATATACGAGTCATTCCAGTACTGCTTAAAGAGCACGTACGGGATGGTGGTGACCTGCGACCCGGTGTCCAGTAGGGCACTCATGGGAATGCCATCCAGTACCACCGGCAAGACTGGACGTCCTCCCACATATCTGTCGCGCCAGTTCGATGGGCCTGGTGATCTTTTTCCTGGGGGTTGGCCCTCTACCCCAGGTTGTGCCCGTTTAAAGAACAGTACCTTGCCATATGTCCGGGTTGATTGCAGCGGCGGCAGATGGGTCGTCCGTCCTCGCTGTATCGGTCACTGGGTCTTCCTCTGGCCGGTGGGGTCCTCCTTGGTCGACGCCACGGGATGTCCTCCGGTCCGGATGCCAGCTGGATCTTCCCTGGGGTGGAAACCTGTAAAGACTGCACAGTTCGGGTTAGCGCAGCAACGCTCTTAGCTAGCTCTTGGACCTGATGGTGTAGGTCTGGAGCCGGGTCATTGTCCAAAGCCTGCGCATCAGCTCCCACAGGCCCTGCCGACAAGGGCGCCGCCTCCTGGTGGTAAGTAATAGCTGGGCGCCTGTGGGTCATAACGCCACCCGGTGCCGGTTCTCGGAGCACCCGGATGGCTCTGTCCTTGAACTGTGCAAAGCCCAGATGGGGATCCTGTAAGGCCATCGCCCGCAACTGGGTTCGGTGGGCATTACAATACAGTCCCTCTATAAATTGTTCAGTCAACAGCCTGTCCTCGTTTCCCACTCCATCAGGGTCGGTCTGCTTAATGGCCCTCAGGGCCTCTTGTAGGTTTAGTGCATAGTCCCTTATACTCTCATGCGCTCGCTGCTTGCACCCGTAGAATCTAAGCTTAATCTCGGCTGAGGTGCGGGTATCAAAGGTATCCTTCAGCCGGGTTAGTATCCCTGCGACAGTCTTCCTCCCAGGTGGCCAGGATTTTACTTCCCTTTTAGCTGCCCCGGTTAGTTGGGCCACCAGGATGCTCACTTTTTGCTCTTCTGTGAGGGGGTACACCTGGAAGAGGCTATCCAGCTTTTCTCTAAAGTCATGCAGGGTATGTGACTCCCCTGAGTACTGGGGTAGCCAAGCTGCTCCCGGGATATAGGGCATGGTGAAGGGCATAACTGCAGCAGCGGTGGCGCTGGCGGGGGTTGAGGCAGAGAAGCTCTCCTCCGTATCCGACATCTTCCTCCCCCCTAGTGGACCGTGGCCTACCTTGCGATGATCCTGTTCCGTAGGCCGCGGCTCCGCAGTAGATCGTCAGGGTTGAGGACCTTCCGTCGCGCTCCGGTGACGTCGGCGTCTGCTGGGCTCCTTCCAGGACCTTACGCAACGTCCGGACGTGAGGCGGGGCTTCAGTTCTCGCGCACTTTCGAAGTCCACGCCCCTCTTCTTCCCGCGCGGCGTCCTCAAGATGGCGTCCAACCGCGGGAAAACTCCACGGATGGCGGGAAGAAGGCCGAAGATGGCGCCGGATGGCGGGAAAACTTCACGGATGGCGGGAAGAAGGCAGAAGATGGCGCCGGATGGCGGGAAACCTCACCACTGGTAAGTTTGAACAGTCTTTGCTTTTCAGGCACGCAGTACCCGGTGGTTGCGGGCACGAAATCCTGCCGACTACGCCAAAGTTGACGCGCCCCTGGGCCTGCTGTGTCGCGCAGCGTCTCGCGCACGGGGGCTTACCCGGAACCGGATCAGATGAGGGTTGTAGTCTCCGAGTGGCGGGGACCCGGTCCGTGCCCAGGGGGTCAGACTCAGTGTGTGGCAGTCTTGATAGATGTTATTTGAGTGTCGACTACGCCACCCGTTGATTTGCAGCTATGGAGCTGCCGCTGCAGGGCAGACCGCTGAGGCCGGTGTAGAATTGTGCAGCGTGATAGTATAACCCCCAACGGGAGGGGTATGGCCTCAGGGCAGCCGACGTGGAAGATGGGGGTAGCAGGAACCACTCAGAGACGGTGCGGTGTAATTCAGGGTCTTTACTGGTAACAACGATAGACCCTCCAGGAGTACTTGCTAGCGAACGGGGCCTGGTCAGTCCTTGAGCAGATGGGATCTCCCCTGGCCAGGCGGAGTTGTAGGCCTCCCAAACTGACTGTACTCTTCTGGCTACCTTGCTAGAAGCAGATATAAGTAGCCCACGTCCCTGAGTGTACCGTGTGGTGCTCACCCGTATGGCCGGTGACTCGGGGCCTTCTATTGGCTTCCGCTCCACGATGGCGGTGCTGGTCCCACACATGTGACCGTGCCTTCGGGTTTCTGGGCCTGAGGACCTGAAATCCCCTGCCGGTCGGCTTCTGCTGCTGGGTAAGAGTTAGTCCCCACAGCCTCGGACGCCGGGTCCGGTAAGAAAGCTTCTCAGTCAGGGCGAGCTCTGCAGCTGCCAGCCCCTGACTCGTAGTAGTATTGCTCCCACTGAGCTCCAGCTGTTTCTTCCTATGACTGTCTCTTGTCTCTACTCTCCTTGACTCCTAACCCTGCTTCAGCCCCGGGTTTATATAGGGGAAGTTCTTCCCCTCCCAAGACTGGGCAGGAGGTGTGGCATGCACAGGATCCCTGACCAAAGGACCTCCCACCTGCTCTCAGACATAACATCTCTATCACTGTGGCAACCAGACCCCTGGGGTGTCACATATGCCCATATAGCGTGTGTGCAGTACATATACACTAGTAAGAGGGGGACAAAAGTATTTACCACTCAGAAGATCATTTCATTTTCATTGTTCGAACATGTGTTCAGGCTGAAAACTAACACATGGAAAATATTAGCAGCATTGTTCTTTTACTTCAATTCCTTATCACATTAACCAAATGCAGATTTAATTTTTGTCCTATTTCTCAATTGTTTTTTTCCAATATCATTCAACTAAGCTTTTAATTTGTTCACTATTATTCTTTCCCAGTGTCTTTAACTTTCCTTTTCCAATTGTTTCAGTAAAAAATTGATTTACTTTGTTCTTAATTCTTCTGTCTTGTCTGATTAATTCTTTTAAATTAGTATGCAAATTGCGAATCCAATACATTTTTCTACGTTTCCCAACATTTCCGTTTGGTAGTAGAGATGCATCCCAAAGCAGAAAATTAGATTAGTATCTGAAATGTATATACTAAAGACATTTTAAATCTGTAACTTTTAAAAGTGGTATTCTATTCAGATATTGTTCTGGAACAGAAATCAATAAGCAATGTGGAATGCATAAAGAAAATCATTCTCCAGCATCCAAGACAAAGAAAAAAAATGAAGAGCTATTAAAAGGGGTTGTTCAGGAATAGAAAAAATGCATAACTAAAAGAAATGTCACCATAAATAAATTCATGTATACCTTAAATTAGCAAATCACGCTCAGTTTGACTAGGTAGGTAAAGGTCACCATCTTATCATAGAATGTTAGGACAGGTGCCTGTGAACATGTGCAGTATGAAGCTCCTCTGCTGTGAACTGGAGATAACCTATAACATGAATTATGCTTTTGAGCTATCTACAGATCAGCTACTCAACATTCAGAAAGACAGAGTGAACAGCAGAATTAACAGCCTGTTCTTACCTCAGCACCACTGGTATCTCCAGCATCTGACAAGACAGACAGAGTGGACAGCAGTGTGATCAGCCTCTTATTACTTCAGCAGTCAGCACGCCTGGTATTTCCAGTATTAGATTAGAAAGACAGTGTGAACAGTAGCATGAGCAGCCTGTTCTACACTTGACAAAGTGTACAGCAATGCAATCAGCCTCTTATTACCCCAGCACTCCTGGTATCTACAGTATTAGATAAGAAAAAGAGGGTGGACAGCTGTGTGAGTGGCCTCTTTGTACCCCAGCACCCCTTATATGACCAGCGTTAAATCACAAAGGCAGGGTGGACAACCGTATGAGGGGTCTCTTCTCACCTCAACTCCCCTGGTATCTCCAATATTAGATCAGATAAACAGACTGGACAACAGTGTGAGTGGCCTCTTCTTACCTCAGCTCCCCTGGTATCTCCAGTATTAGATCAGAAAGACAGAGTGGACATAAGTGTGGGCAACCTCTTCTTACCTCAGTATCCCTGATATCTCCATTATTAGATCCGAAAGACAGGGTTGACATCAGTGTGGGTGGCCTCTTTTTACCTCAGTATCTCTGTTATCTACAGTATTAAATCAGACAGACTGGGTGGACATCATTGTGAGCAGCCTCTTCTTGCCTCAGGACTAGTGATGAGCGAGCACTAAAATGTTCTGGTCCTCGTTGCTTTAGTCAAACTAAATGTAAGTCTTTGGGTAACTCGAGCATTTTTCTGGTGCTCCCCCTCCCCCCTCGGTGGTCTGCAAAGGGTCTAAAAATTACCCAAATCGATGGGAACAGTGCTCAAATGACATGGAACAGCATGGGGAAGACCCATGGAAGTATTTCTGACTCCTAGATTGCTGCTGTCAACAATGTTGTCAGAAGTATTGCGACACTTTTACGGACTCAAAATAAAACATACAAAAACGAAACCAAAATAGATTTTCCTGGGAAATATGTTAAGGAACATCCTTTCCAGGGCAATGACTTGTATAAAAGGCAAAATAAATAACCAAAAGCCAAAATGCTCCTCCACACCTAGGGCTATGTTCACACGTAGCGTTTTTGATGCGTTTTTTTCACTTTTGCATTGCTTTCAACCATGAAAAATGCATTCACCGGGAAATATTATTTAAACATTTTACAACCTTATCTGGCCATGTGGTGTGTAAAACATCAACAGACACATCCTGTTTCATTTATCAAGGAGGAACTCTGAAAGTCACAAACACTATTTTTACAGCCTTACTAATCTTAAAGGGCCAGCAGTCGGCTATGCTTTGTTGTTGCCATTATTAAAGAGTGGGTCTCTATACTGCTATTGCGTATGCAGTGACTGCAAGGGCTGCCAAAAATTTGGACACACCCCAATACCCCTTGGAAGAGACATAGAGGAGGGTCTCAGTAAAAAAATGTTTCCATTATAAAGGAATGGGTCTCCTATAGTGGTAATACCCATGCAGTGACTGCAAGGGCTGCCAAAATTTGGGAAAAACCCCACTGTTGAGAAGTCTGGCCCAATCCAGCTCTTGTTCATTTTTATAAGAGTCAGCCTGTCAGCGTTTTCAGTTGACAGGCAGATGCGCCTATCGGTTATAATTTCACCGGTGGCACTCAAAACCCGCTCTGACAAAACGCTAGAGGCAGGGCAGGCCACGACCTCCAAGGCTTAGAGAGCCAGTTAATGCCATGTGTCCAGCTTGGAAATCCATTAATTATAAGGCACAGAGGAATCACGGTGGACGTTGGTATGGTCGGCAAGATACTCCCTCACCATCTTTCGAAACTTTTCCCTCTTTGTGAGAGTAACCCGCGCCTCAGGGCCTGTGCGATGGGAGGTACAGATGTCTGACATCCATGTCCACTCCTGATGTTTTATGTGTGGAGTCTGACCTGAATACTGACGGCCTTGTTGATGCTGGTAGTCAACAACTGCCCTCTTCTGCTCACAAATCCTTCCCAACATGTGCAATGTAGAGTTCCAAAGCGTGGGGACATTGCAGATCAGTCGGTGAGCTGGAAGCTGCAAATGCTGCTGAAGCACGGCAAGGGCGGTGGAAGCTGTAGCTGACTTTCTAAAATGGGCACACACACGGCGTACTTTGACAAACAGATCCGGCAAATCCGGGGAGATTTTGAGAAACCGCTGAACCACGAGGACAAGCATATGGGCCAGAAATGGTACATGTGTGAGCTCGCCTCGCCTCAGAGCTGCCACCTGGTTCCGGCCATTGTCACACACGACCATGCCTGGCTGTAAGGTCAGCGGTGTCAGCCACAGATCTGCCTGCTCTTTCAGAGCTGTCCACAACTCTTCAATGTTGTGCAGTTTGTCACCTAAGCATTTTAGCTTCAGCACAGCACAGTCCTGCAGTGCTTCCAGCTTGCGACTGATGTGGTCATTTTGGAGATGGAGGCTGAAGAGGAGGAGGAGGTGTAGGAGCTGTAGAATGTGGGGGCAACCCTGATTGACCCAGGGCCCGCAATCCTCAGCGTCGGGAGGACGTGTTCCGTCCCAGGTTCCGACTGGGTCCCGACTTTCCCTATAATAACCCAGTGTGTCGTCAGCGAGATGTACCGTCCCTGCCCACAAGCACTTGTTCACGGGTCCGTGGTTAGGTGGACTTTCCAAGTAACAACATTATTGAGGGCATGGCTAATATTGTGGGACACTTGCTCGTGTAATGCAGGGATGGCACACCGGGAGAAATAGTGGCGGCTGGGGACCGAGTACCGAGGGACGGCCGCCACCATCAGGTTGCGGAAAGCTTCTGTTTACATGAGCCTAAAAGGCAACATTTCAAGAGCCTTTTCGTGAAATGTGTGAATTTAGTAGTGTGGCCTGTGGGACGTTGGCTGCATATTTGCACTTGCGTTCCAAGGACTGGGGTAGGGACAACTGAACACTGCGCTGGGACAAGGACGTGGATGTGCTTGCTGATGGTGTTAGTTGAGAGTGTGCAATAACACGTGCAGGGAGGGAGGCATCTTGGCATGTGCCATGGACAGGGGATTGGCATGCATGCACAACAGTGGAAGAAGCAGACATTGCTTCGGGACCCTCGGGTTCGGCCCACTTAGTCGGGTGGTTTGCTGCCATGTGCCTTATCATGCTGGTGGTGGTCAGGCTGCTAGTTTTGCTACCCCTGCTGATGCTGGCCTGGCAGGTGGTGCAAATGGTCTTTTTGGGGTTATCTGCAGTGTCTTTAAAAAATAACCAGACTCAGGAAGACCTAACAGTTGTACTTGAAACTTCCGTCGTGTTGGCGTTGTGCGGAACACTTTCCCACCTTGTGTCTGCGACCACCACACTGCTTCTTCTTGCCTGTTGTGGTGCTACGCCTCCCTCCCCCTATGTGCTGCTGCTCTTGCTCTTAATGTCCTCCTGCCAGGTTGGGTTAGTTACTATATCATCCTTCATCTTCCACTTCCGCACCCTGGTCCTCCCCCTGACTTTCTGGCAATTGTGTCTCATCATCATCATCCACCTCTTGCGACAGTAATTGTACTTTCTCACCTTTGTCTTTGTGTGGCCGTGGCTACTCCACTATCAGACATTTCTTCCTTCCATTTCGTTGCAGTGTGTCATTCAAGCTATTCACACTAGGTCTCTGTGAAGAATTGTATTAGTAAATTACAGGTCTGCTATTTAAAACCGTGGTTCTCTGTCAGACATATCACATATAACAGTGTTGCAAAATAAGCCATTTCTGCCTTCCATTTTGTTGCAGTGTGTCGGTCAAGCTATTCACACTAGGTCTCTGTGAAGAATAAAATAATTAAATTACTGGTCTGCCACATACCCTGCCTGCCTTCCTAACTACTGCTATCACCACTGAATATATGCAGCTTGATTAGTCCTCAAGAAGGACTGTTAGTTCAGATGGATATATATATATATTTAGATATATATATATATATATATATATATATATATGTTGTGGAATACCTACACTAACTATAAACAAGCAAATCTCTCCCTGACTCAGCAGCATCTCTCCCTACTTTGCCTGTTCCCAGGGTAGACTGTGATGAGCATAGCGGCGCCAGGTGTTATATAGACCTGTTGACGCTGTGTGGCCAACCAATCACTGTAATGCCCACAAACAACATGGCTACAGCATTACAGTGCATGGCAAGCAATCCCTGCATGTTCATTGGCTCTCTACAGAGCACCAAACATGAAGGATGGGGACCCGAGTTCCTGCCCAAGCAACCCGGAAATACTTGCCGAGCGCTGAGCTTGTTGAGTGCCGTGACGCTCGGGCGAGTACCGAGCAGTGGCGAGCACATTCGCTCATTACTTCTCAGCACACCTGAAAATTCCAGTATTAGATCAGAAGGACAAAATGGACAGCAGTTTGATCAGCTTCTTCTTACCTTACCATCCCTGGTAGCTCCAGTGTCAGATCAGAAAGACATGATGGACAGCAGTGTAAACAGCCTCTCTTTACCTTATCAGCCCTGGTAACTTCAGCATTATGATTGGTCTCTGTTTCCTTTAGTAATAACGTTTATATTTCCTGTAATGGATTAGAATAGCCACTGAAGCACATCTTCCTACACATGAAGTGATAAGGTGGAGCTTCCTACTGAACATGCTTATGTGAACCTAACCTGCTAACATTCCAGGATAGGCTACTGTCAGTATTCTATTATCGGAGATAAACCATTAAAGCATATTATACTTTAAAAACAGGATATACAATATGCTTCTAAGAAAACAAGGCTTTGCTTTTATGATTTCCTAATCCTAAATAGGACTAGAAAGAAAAATTGCAGCACTGTGTAGATACAGTAAAGCCAAGAGAAATGTGTTCATATTTGGGGTGGTGGGGTGGGTGAGAGCTTCCAGATAAAAATCACATATCGCCTTTAAGTAGCACAAAATAGCCCAAATGTGACTTCAGCTTGTTATAAAACAACAAAGCCTGCTACACTCATCTTCCCTGGGTCTACTAGGCAGTCTCCTCTACTGCTTTCGAAGCATTGCATGTGTTGCGGACAGTGGCTTACATAGAAATCGGTGCCCCATAGCAAAATTCCTAATTGAACCACCCCTCTTCATGTCCCCCCCAAAAAAAATTTGGCAGAGTAAGCTGTGTCATACCTCAGAACATTTATAATCAGGGAGAGGGACACATGCTGTATTATGGCAGGCACACAGTAATTATGCCATTACAGAAGCCCCTTAGTGTTCTCACTCACCACTATACCCCTTTCATGACCCTGTGGAGTATAATGTGTTAAAAAAATGCCACCCATACTGTACGATACCCCCATAGTAAATTCCCCCACAGTCCCCCCCTCATGCATATTATGCTGACATTACAGTGCCTCCAGCAAAGTATAATGCCGTCACAGTAACCCCAACACCATATAATTCCTCCTACAGCTCCCCTATACATAGTATGGAGGTCCTACAGCCCCTATACACAGTATGATGGTCCCCACAGCACCCACACAGAGTATGTGCCACCATCATAATATGATGTCGCCTACAGCCCCAACATGCTGTATGAGGACCCCCACAACCCTCTACATAGTATGGGGGCCTCATATACAGAATGTGATGTCCCCCACAGATACCACAGGTAGTATGAGGGCTCACACACACTATGATGTTACCCACAGCCCTCCACAAAGTATGAGGGCCCCCACTGCCCATGCATAATATGATAGAGCCTCAAAATGCATATGATGGAACTTTAGCCCTCCACTCAGTATAAGGGTGCCCTCAGCCCCCAATGCAGTATGATGACCCCACAAACAGTTTGATAGCCCTGCAGTTCCCCTTCTCTTTACACACACTATGATGCCCCCATAGAGCATCATGTCCCCATGAAGTACAATAAAAAAAAAATACTCACCTTCCGCCATTCCCCCAATATCTGCTCTGGTCAGTGAACTGTGCTGACTTAGGCACTGTCCACACAGGAGGTCAGATGTAATGACATCATCATTCCTGCTGTGCTGAGTCACTCAGACACACAGTCAGAGTGGTGAAGCAGGGAACTGACTGCTCCCTCTCTGCACAATTCTATTCAATGCAGATACCATTGAAGTTGCAATGATAGGTAGTACACTGACCCTATTAGACAAACCATCAGCAGACTTGGTTTTCAGTACCATCTCTATTCTGATGACACCCAAGTATACACTTCTCCTGACATCACCTCTGCATTTCTACAACATACCAGTGATTGTCTGTCTGCTGTCTCTATCACCATGTCCTCCTTCTATCTAAAACTGAATCTGTCAAAAATGCAACTCCTTCTACTCCCTCTACTAACCTACACACTATAAACTTTAAATCGCCATTGCCATGTGTGGTTCCACCATAACTCTCAAGCATCATTCTTGCTCTCTTGGGGTTAAATTTGATTCAGATCTTTCATTCATTTCTTATATCTGATCACCCGCTCACTTATGTCACCTGTACCTCAAAAACATCTCTAGAATTTGATCTTTGCTCACCTTCGACTCTGTAAAACCTCTTGGGGTGCCTTCACGTTGCATTTTGCACCCTTTCAGTGGCCCCGTCGTGCTTACATCCGAATCCCCCGCAAAATGGGATTTGGACGTATGCGCCGACGAGGCCATACCGTATAATTTTCAGGTGTATACGTCTACTGGCGGCGGACACCCAGACGCAGTCTATTACGTCTGAGTATCCACCCGAAAATGATGCACGATGCACGATGTTCATTCTTTCTGAATTATTATAGTCTATGGCCCCTTTGGAGTATATGTCCGAATTCTGTTTTGTGGGGGACTTGGATGTTAGCCCTGACGGGGCCACTGAATGAGTATCTAAATGCAATGTGAAAGCACTCTCACTGCTGAGTGATTCATTCTCTTCTAGACTATTTCAAGTCTCTACTAATCGGCCTCCCTCTAACTAAACTCTCCCCTTAACAATCTATCCTGAATGCAGAAGCCAAGATCATATTTCTGTCCAAATGCTACTCTGATCACACCACTCTATGCAAGCCTTTGTACTGGTTGCCCATTTTCTATTCAATCTAAACTTATCACTCTCAACCACAAAGCTCTAAACAATTCTGCATTGTCTACCATCAGACCCATCCTCTCCATTCCGCTAATGACTTAAGACTAACATCCATTTATAATCCGAACCTCCTATTTCCATTTTCAGGACTTTTATTGTGCTGCTCCAGTGTTCTGGAATGCACTACTCCAGACAATCCAGTTAATTCCCAGTATCCCCAGGTACCCTAAAAATACATTAATTCAGACTGTCCTATCACCTTACCTCAGGGCCGGTGTCAGCACCCAGCGCACCCGAGCAGGTGCCAGGGCCCTGAGCAAGCGGGAGGGTCCACTCGCCGTCAGGGACCCCAGCATGCATGCTATGGGGCCCGTGAGTCAGGGGAACGCTGTGCCAGCACCTGCGAGTGGTCTCACCTGCTTGCTCAGCGCCCCAGCACTTGCAATACTTTCCTTTTCCTGTTCCTTCGCAGCTCCAGTGTCTTCTGACACTTTGACGACTGAGGTCAGAGGGCGCGATTACATCACTTCAGTGCGCCCTCTGCTCTGAGAGTCACAGTGCAGAGAGCTGGAAAACTGCGATGCTGAGGAGTCCAGAGCAGCGGCCAGCGAGGAGAGGTGAGTATTTAATTGTTTTTATTTTTTATGTATGGAGCAATATATGGGGCCCATACTACATGGAGCAATATATGGGGCCCATACTCCATGGAGCATTATATGGGGCCCATACTGCATGAAGCATTATATGGGGTCCAGACTGCATTTAGCATTATCTGGGGCCCATACTGCATGGAGCATTATATGGGGCCTTTACTGTATGGAGCATTATATGGGGCCCATATTCTATGGAGCAATATACAAGGTGCATTCTGTATGGAGCAATATATGGGGCCCATACTGTATGGAGCAATATATGAGGCTCATTATACTGTATGGAGCATTATATGGGGTCCATTATTCTGTATGGCGCGCTATATAGGGTCCATTATTCTGTATGGAGTGTTATATGGGGTCCATTATTCTGTATGGAACATTATATGGGGTCCATTATTCTGTATGGAGCTTTATATGGGATCCATTATTCTGTATGTAGCATTATATGGGGTTCATTATACTGTATGGAGCATTATATAGGGTCCATTATTCTGTATGAAGCAATATATGGGGCTCATTATACTGTATGGAGCATTATATGGCATCCATTAGTCTGTATGGAGCGCTATATGGGGGCCATTATTCTGTATGGAGCATTATATGGGGTCCATTATTGTGTATGGAGCAATATATGGGGTCAATTATTCTGTATGGAGCATTACTAGGGGTCCATTATTTTGTATGGAGCAATATATGGGGCCCATAATACTGTATGGAGGGTTGTGTAGTGCCCATATTACTGTTTGGAGGACTATACTCTGTGTGACTGCAGACTAGTGTTGAGCCACCCCGTAGTGTTCGGGTTCGGTTCGGTTCGTCGAACACCGGGATGTTCGAGGAACTGTTAGTTGAACTGTTCGTCGAACACCGTTAAAACCAATGGTAGGCAAACAAAAACACATAGAAACACAAAGAAAACACCTTCAAAGGTGTCCAAAAGCTGACAAACTGCTCAGAAGACACTCTCTTTAAAAAAGCCAGCCGGCAAATTCAGCAGCGGCATACACCGGTACCCGACAATTTAGACAAGAAGGAATAGAGCATCACACATAGATTAGATAGATAGAAACATGTCAGTCACACATATAAGAAGCACAGTGACAGTGTTGGTTACTGCACTTGTCATTTAGTGTAAAGGATTTATTAAAAAAAATATTAGTGTTTTCATGCACCGTCTCTTTAAAAAAGCCGGCCGGCAATTCAGCATCTGTACCCGACAACTTAGAACAGAAAGATAGAGCATCACACATAGATTAGATAGATAGAAACATGTCAGTCAGATATATAATAAGTACAGTGATAGTGTTGGTTACTGTACTTGTCATTTAGTGTTAAAATAAAGGATTTATTAAAAAAAAAATTAGCGTGGGGTTCCCCGTAATTTTAGTCTCTAGCGGAGGTTTAGCAGACGGCTGGGGCAGATGTTTGAAGCCTGGGAAGGGGGTAATACCCATGGAGCTTCCCAGGCTACTAATATCAGCCCCCTGCTGAATACCTAGCCTTTACTAGCTATTAAAATGGGGGACCCCCCCAAAAAAATGACGTGGGGTCCCCCCTATTTTAATAGCTAGCAAAGGCTAGGCAGACAGCTGGGGGCTGATATTAATAGCTCAGGAAGGGTGCCATGAATATTGGCCCCCTCCCAGGCTAGAAACACCAGCCGTCAGCCACCCCAGAAATGGCGCATCCATAGGATGCGCCAATTCTGGCACTTAGCCTCGCTCTTCCCACTGCCCTGTAGTGGTGGCAGTGGGGTACTAGGGCTGGGGTTGATGTCAGCTTATAATGCCAGCTGACATCAAGCCCAGGTTAGTAATGGAGAGGCGTCTATAAGACACCCCCATTACTAACCCCATAGTGAAAGTTAAAAAAAACACAAACACCCAGAATGAAGTCCTTTAATTGAAATAAACACACAATTCTTTATTGTTCTAAATTAAACCATACTTACCGTCACGCCCATTCCAGCTGAAGCCAACGATCTCCTGCAATAAAAATAAAATAATAATCCAACATCATCCTTACCTTTCGATGGTTCCCAGGACAGCTCCAGCTCTGCTACATCGAGATGACAGGCTGGACCGCAGCAGAACTCTGCCATCCAGCCTGTCAACCCGCAGACACTGAAAAGAGCAGGCTTGCTTGCGCTCCTCAGTGTCTCGCTGTGACGGCATCCAGATGAGCCGAGGTCATGTCCAATGAACTCGGCTCACCTCATGCACGTCACTGACAGCGTGGGAAAATTCTCCTGCACTCAGCGCTTCAGCGTGGGAGAATTCTCACGCTGAAGCGCTGAGTGCAGGAGAATTTTCCCACGCTGTCAGTGACGTGCATGAGGTGAGCTGAGATCATTGGACATGAACTCACCTCATGCACGTCACTGACAGTGTGGGAAAATTCTCACGCTGAAGCGCTGAGTGCAGGAGAATTCTCCCACGCTGTCAGTGACGTGCATGAGGTGAGCTCATGTCCAATGAACTCAGCTCACCTCATGCACGTCACTGACAGCGTGGGAAAATTCTCCTGCACTCAGCGCTTCAGCGTGAGAATTTTCCCACGCTGTCAGTGACGTGCATGAGGTGAGCTCATGTCCAATGATCTCAGCTCACCTCATGCACGTCACTTACAGAGTGGGAGAATTCTCAGGCTGAAGCGCTGAGTGCAGGAGAATTTTCCCACGCTGTCAGTGACGTGCATGAGGTGAGCTGAGTTCATTGGACATGAGCTCACCTCATGCACGTCACTGACAGCGTGGGAGAATTCTCCTGCACTCAGCGCTTCAGCGTGAGAATTTTCCCACGCTGTCAGTGACATGCATGAGGTGAGCCGAGTTCATTGGACATGACCTCGGCTCATCTGGATGCCGTCACAGCAAACACTGAGGAGCGCAAGCATGCCTGCGCTTCTCAGTGTCTGCGGGATGACAGGCTGGATGGCAGCGTTCTGCTGCGGTCCAGCCTGTCATCTCGATGTAGCAGAGCTGAAGCTGTCGTGGGAACCATGGAAAGGTAAGGATGATGTTGGTTTATTATTTTTCTTTTATTGCAGGAGATCGTTCGCTTCAGCTGGAATGGGCGTGATTGTAAGTATGGTTTAATTTAGAACAATAAAGAATTGTGTGTTTATTTCAATTAAAGGACTTTATTCTGGGTGTTGTGTTTTTTTTAAATACTTTACTAGAAATTCATGGCGGTCATGTCTAATACTGACGTGACCCCATGAATTTTGGGCTTAGGGCCAGCTGATAATACCAAGCTGGTCCTAACCCCTTTATTACCCAGTGAGCCACCGCACCAGGGCCCTGGATGAGTTGGGTACAGCGCCAGAAGATGGCGCTTCTATGAACGCGCCATTTTCCGGGGTGGCTGCGGACTGCAATTTGCAGCAGGGGGGGGGCCCAGAAAGCTTGGGTCTCCCTGCGCTGCAGATTCCAGCCCCCAGCTGCCTAGTTGTACCTGGCTGGACACAAAAATAGGGCGAAGCCCCACGTATTTTTTTTTTAATTATTTCATGAAATAATTAAGAAAAAAAGGCCATACTTATATTGTTGTGTCCGGTCAGGTACAAATAGGCAGCTGGTGGTTGGGGGCAGCCCGTTCCTGCCTGCTGTACCAGGCTGGACACAAATATAGTGCGAAGCCCCACTTCAATATTTTTAATTATTTCAGGAAATTCATGAAATAATTAAGAAAAAAAGGCCTTCCCTATATTGTTGTGTCCGGCCAGGTACAAATAGGCAGCTGGTGGTTGGGGGCAGCCCGTTCCTGCCTGCTGTACCTGGCTGGACACAAATATAGTGCGAAGCCCCACTTCAATTTTTTTCAATTATTTCAGGAAATTCATGAAATAATTAAAAAAAATTGACGTGGGGCTTCGCACTATATTTGTGTCCAGCCAGGTACAACTAGGCAGCTGGGGTCTGGAATCCGCAGCGCAGGGAGGCCCAAGCTTTCTGGGCCACCCTCGCTGCAAATTGCAGTCCGCAGCCACCCCGGAAAATGGCGCGTTCATAGAAGCGCCATCTTCTGGCGCTGTACCCAACTCATCCAGAGCCCTGATGCGGTGGCTCACTGGGTAATAAAGGGGTTAGGGCCAGCTTGGCATTATCAGCTGGCCCTAAGCCCAAAATTCATGGGGTCACGCCAATATTAGACATGACCACCATGAATTTCTAGTAAAGTATTTAAAAAAAACACAACACCCAGAATAAAGTCCTTTAATTGAAATAAACACACAATTCTTTATTGTTCTAAATTGAACCATACTTACCGTCACGCCCATTCCAGCTGAAGCCAACGATCTCCTGAAATAAAAGAAAAATAATAAAGCAACATCATCCTTACCTTTCCATGGTTCCCATGACAGCTTCAGCTCTGCTACATCGAGATGACAGGCTGGACCGCAGCAGAACGCTGCCATCCAGCCTGTCATCCCGCATACACTGAGAAGCGCAGGCTTGCTTGCGCTCCACAGTGTCTCTCTGTGAGGTCATCCAGATGAGCCGAGTTAATGTCCAATGAACTCGGCTCACCTCATGCACGTCACTGACAGCTTGGGAAAATTCTCATGCACTCAGCGCTTCAGCGTGGGAGAATTCTCACGCTGAAGCGCTGAGTGCAGGAGAATTTTCCCACGCTGTCAGTGACGTGCATGAGGTGAGCTGAGTTCATTGGACATGAGCTCACCTCATGCACGTCACTGACAGCGTGGGAGAATTCTCCTGCACTCAGCTCTTCAGCGTGAGAATTTTCCCACGCTGTCAGTGACGTGCATGAGGTGAGCCGAGTGTTATGTTCTGCTACCAAAGCTAAGGAAAGAGAGGAGATCTGTCCCTACTATAAGACTCAGCTGAATCCCTACGATGTAACAGGGAACCTGATCCTGCGATCAGACCTGCTAAAGTCCTAATCTAGTCTGTACGAAGACCTATAGATGTGGGGAGGAAATCCCTACAGGTACTAAGGACTGGGAGGAATATGGGACACCTCCTAACAGAAATAGTAGCAGACAGACGAACAAACAAAATAGATAGAACATAGAGGTCCGTAGACCAAGCAAACTAACAGAGTTAGATACAGAGCACAGGCTAGCCAGAAAGTAGATATACAATAAAGTCCAGCAAAGCCAGAAGGGCGGAGCAGGATTAAATAGGCCAACAAGGTCATGTGACCAGCAAAGGAAAAAAAACCTAACAGCAAGGTTCTAACAGTACCCCCCCTTCTAAGAGGATCCTCCGGATCCCCTAGGACCAGGCTTATCAGGAAATCTCCTGTGAAACGCTCTGATAAGTCTGGACGCGGAAACATCATCTGACCTCACCCAAGAGTTATCCTCGGGTCCGAAACCTTTCCAGGCCACAAGATACTGCAAACTACCTCTATACCGTCTAGAGTCAAGGATGCGAGAAATTTCATATTCCCCGTCCTCCACCACCGGAGGAACAGAGGCAGAGGCGTCACCATCCGACACGACAGCTTTTTTTAACAGAGAGACATGAAAGACCGGATTAATTCTCCAGGAGGTAGGAACCTCCAACCTAACAGCAGATTGGTTGACAACCTGAAGCACCTTAAAGGGCCCTACAAACTTGGGACCCAATTTCTTAGAAGGAATCCTCAACCGCAGATTCCTAGAGGACAACCAAACCATGTCACCAACAGCGAACAAAACCTCCTGTCGTTTCCTATCAAAGTAGTCTTTAGATTTTCTGTTGGCCTCCTGAAGATTACCACGCACATCCGTCCAAACTCTTTCCAAATCACCGGAAAAATTCTCCTCCTCAGGCACGGCAGATCCCAACTTGGAGAACGACCCAAACGACGGATGTCTCCCAGAACAACAAAAAAAAGGCGAACAACCAGCAGAAGAAGATGTATGATTGTTCAGAGCAAATTCGGCAAGTGGCAGAAACTCAGACCACCCCTCTTGATTGTCTGCCACAAAACAACGCAAGAACTGCTCAACATCCTGGTTTTTCCTTTCTGTTTGGCCATTAGATTCAGGATGGTATCCGGACGAAAACGACAAATGAATTCCCAGCCTGTCACAAAAGGCACGCCAAAAACGAGCCACGAACTGAGGACCCCTATCAGAAACAATGTCAGTAGGAACGCCATGAAGTCTGACAATTTCCTTGACAAAGGCCTTAGCGAGAGTTTTAGCGCAGGGCAGTTTGACGAAGGGAACCAAGTGACACATCTTGCTAAAACGGTCCACGACCACCCAGATGACAGTAAAACCCTCAGAGGGGGGAAGGTCAGTTATAAAGTCCAGCAAAGCCAGAAGGGCGGAGCAGGATTAAATAGGCCAACAAGGTCATGTGACCAGCAAAGGAAAAAAAACCTAACAGCAAGGTTCTAACACCGAGTTCATTGGACATGAACTCGGCTCATCTGGATGCCGTCACAGAGAGACGCTGAGGAGCGCAAGGAAGCCTGCGCTTCTCAGTGTCAGCAATATGACAGGCTGGATGGCAGCTTTCTGCTGCGGTCCAGCCTGTCATCTCGATGTAGCAGAGCTGAAGCTGTCGTGGGAACCAAGGAAAGGTAAGGATTATGTTGCTTTATTATTTTTCTTTTATTGCAGGGGATCGTTGGCTTCAGTTGGAATGGGCGTGATTGTAAGTATGGTTTAATTTAGAACAATAAAGAATTGTGACTTTATTTCAATTAAAGGACTTTATTCTTGGTGTTTGTGTTTTTTTTTAACTTTGACTATGGGGTTAGTAATGGGGGTGTCTTATAGACGCCTCTCCATTACTAACCTGGGCTTGATGTCAGCTGGCATTATAAGCTGACATCAACCCCAGCCCTATTACCCCACTGCCACCGCTACAGGGCAGTGGGAAGAGCGAGGCTAAGTGCCAGAATTGGCGCATCCTATGGATGTGCCATTTCTGGGGCGGCTGACGGCTGGTGTTTCTAGCCTGGGAGGGGGCCAATATTCATGGCACCCTTCCTGAGCTATTAATATCAGCCCCCAACTGTCTGCCTAGCCTTTGCTAGCTATTAAAATAGGGGGGACCCCACGTCAATTTTTTGGGGGGTCCCCCATTTTAATAGCTAGTAAAGGCTAGGCATTCAGCTGGGGGCTGATATTAGTAGCCTGGGAAGCTCCGTGGGTATTACCCCTTCCCAGGCTTCAAACATCTGCCCCAGCTGTCTGCTTAACCTCCGCTAGAGCCTAAAATTATGGGGAACCCCACGCCAATTTTTTTTTAAATAAATCCTTTATTTTAACACTAAATGACAAGTACAGTAATCAACACTGTCACTGTACTTCATATATATGTGACTGACATGTTTCTATCTATCTAATCTATGTGTGATTCTCTATTCCTTCCATTCTAAATTGTCGGGTACCGCTGCTGAATTGCCGGCCGGCTTTTTTAAAGAGACGGTGCATGAAAACACTAATATTTTTTTTAATAAATCCTTTACACTAAATGGCAAGTACAGTAATCAACACTGCCACTGTGCTTCTTATATATGTGACTGACATGTTTCTATCTATCTAATCTATGTGTGATGCTCTATTCTTTCGGTTCTAAATTGTCGGGTACCTGTGTATGCCGCTGCTGAATTGCCGGCTTTTCATGTTTCACTGTGAGCACAGTTCCCATCGATTTGGGCAATCACTCTAATGCCACAACCACCATGGCTGTGGCATTACAGTGAGTGGCAGACAATCCCTGCATGATTGGTGCTCTAAATAGCGCCAGACATGCAGGACACGCTTTTTGTGCACGAGCAGTTATCGAACATAACCTCCAACAGCCGCATTTTATGCAAATCGTTCGGGTTCGTCGAACAACTCGAACACCGCCCAAAACAGCTCGAATTTGAGATTGGCGAACAGTTCTAGTCGAACACCGCTCATCTCTACTGCAGACTTTTGAATCCCTCCAGGCACGCACTGTGTGCATTCTCCGGTTTCTGAGCTATTGTAGAATTTACAATATATATCACTTATGTAATGGAAGAAGTAAGTGAAATCTTTGCATTGTACTATACCTACAGTACAGACCAAAAGTTTGGACACACCTTCTCATTTAAAGATTTTTCAGTATTTTCATGACTATGAAAATTGTACATTCACACTGAAGGCATCAAAACTATCAATTAACACATGTGGAATTATATACTTAACAAAAAAGTGTGAAACAACTGAGAATATGTCTTATATTCTAGGTTCTTCAAAGTAGCCACCTTTTGCTTTGATGACTGCTTTGCACACTCTTGGCATTCTCTTGATGAGCTTCAAGAGGTAGTCACCGGAAATGGTCTTCCAACAATCTTGAAGCAGTTCCCAGAGATGCTTAGCACTTGTTGGCCCTTTTGCCTTCAATCTGCGGTCCAGCTCACCCCAAACCATCTCGATTGGGTTCAGGTCTGGTGACTGTGGAGGCCAGGTCATCTGGCGTAGCACCCCATCACTCTCCTTCTTGGTCAAATAGCCCTTACACAGCCTGGAGGTGTGTTTGAGGTCATTGTCCTGTTGAAAAATAAATGATGGTCCAACTAAACGCAAACCGGATGAAATAGCATGCCGCTGCAAGATGCTGTGGTAGCCATGCTGGTTCAGTATGCCTTCACTTTTGAATAAATCCCCAACACCAGCAAAGCACCCCCACACCATCACACCTCCTCCTCCATGCTTCACGATGGGAACCAGGCATGTAGAGTCCATCCGTTCACCTTTTCTGCGTCGCACAAAGACACGGTGGTTGGAACCAAAGATATCAAATTTGGACTCATCAGACCAAAGCACAGATTTCCACTGGTCTAATGTCCATTCCTTGTGTTCTTTAGCCCAAACAATTCTCTTCTGCTTGTTGCCTGTCCTTAGCAGTGGTTTCCTAGCAGCTATTTTACCATGAAGGCCTGCTGCACAAAGTATCCTCTTAACAGTTGTTGTAGAGATGTGTCTGCTGCTAGAACTCTGTGTGGCATTGACCTGGTCTCTAATCTGAGCTGCTGTTACCCTGCGATTTCTGAGGCTGTTGACTTGGATAAACTTCTCCTCAGAAGCAGAGGTGACTCTTGGTCTTCCTTTCCTGGGGCGGTCCTCATGTGAGCCTGTTTCTTTTTTAGCACTTGATGGTTTTTGCAACTGCACTTGGGGACACTTTCAAAGTTTGCCCAATTTTTCGGACTGACTGACCTTCATTTCTTAAAGTAATGATGGCCACTCGTTTTTCTTTACTTAGCTGCTTTTTTCTTTCCATAATACAAATTCTAATAGTCTATTCAGTAGGACTATCAGCTGTGCATCCACCAGACTTCTGCACAACACAACTGATGGTCCCAACCCCATTTATAAGGCAAGAAATCCCACTTATTAAACCTGACGGCACACCTGTGAAGTGAAAACCATTTCCGGTGACTACCTCTTGAAGCTCATCAAAAGAATGCCAAGAGTGTGCAAAGCAGTCATCAAAGCAAAAGGTGGCTACTTTGAAGAACCTAGAATATAAGACATATTTTCAGTTGCTTCACACTTTTTTGTTAAGTATATAATTCCACATGTGTTAATTCATAGTTTTGATGCCTTCAGTGTGAATGTACAATTTTCATAGTCATGAAAATACAGAAAAATCTTTAAATGAGAAGGTGTGTCCAAACTTTTGGTCTGTACTGTATATTTCTTCGTCGTATCTGTGCATCGTGAATCGTGGTATGTGTGAAAGGGGCCCACTGAGACGATTTCACCCTGGGCCCACGAAAACCTGGAGCTGACCCTGCCTTACCTGATTAATATAACTATCTATTCCCTGTTCTCTCTTCCCTATATTAAAAAGCACTTTTCTATGTGTAGTTGTACAGATACTGGCTGGAGACTGGTTAACTGAGCACGCTGAATGGCTGCAGCAATGTCAAGTTGTTAAGTCATTGTTGCAACTGATGCCAGATAAAGGGAGCAGTGGCGGAGATTCGCTGGTTAACCTGGGGAAGAAGAGTTAAGTGCAGTTTGCTGCTTTATAACAAGATGCAGCAGGGATAGAATCTTTATTAAAGGAAACAACTCCTTGAAGTACAATCTTCAAAGTTAAGAAGGACACTGTGTCCTGACCTCAACGTGTGAGATGTAGAGGCAGAAGGATTTTGTAAACTTACATCCTCAGAAGATCTGTGGTTAGTTTTCCAAAATATTTCAAACAACCTCCCTGCCAAGTTTATTCAAAATCAGTGTGCAAGTGTACCTAGAAAAATTGTCGCTTTGATGATAATTTAAAGTCAAAGAGTGGTCATACCAAATATTGATTTAATTTAGATTTCTTATTTGTCCATTCATAAAAATAACTGTTAACACTTCTATTTTTTAAAGCACTCTTACTTTGCAGATTTTTTTCCACACTTGCCTAAAACTTTTGCACAGTACTGCATATGCATTTGTGTGTATATACAGTATATATAGATATATATATGTCTATATATATATATATATATATATATATATATATATATATATATATAGACATATACATATATACACACATAAATATATATATATATATATATATATATATATATATAGACATATATATACAGTACAGACCAAAAGTTTGGACACACCTTCTCATTTAAAGATTTTTCTGTATTTTCATGAGTATGAAAATTGTACATTCACACTGAAGGCATCAAAACTATGAATTAACACATGTGGAATTATATAACAAAAAAGTGTGAAACAACTGAAAATATGTCTTATATTCTAGGTTCTTCAAAGTAGCCACCTTTTGCTTTGATGACTGCTTTGCACACTCTTGGCATTCTCTTGATGAGCTTCAAGAGGTTGTCACCGGAAATGGTCTTCCAACAATCTTGAAGGAGTTCCCAGAGATGCTTAGCACTTGTTGGCCCTTTTGCCTTCACTCAGCGGTCCAGCTCACCCCAAACCATCTCGATTGGGTTAACGTCTGGTGACTGTGGAGGCCAGGTCATCTGGCGTAGCATCCCATCACTCTCCTTCTTGGTCAAATAGCCCTTACACAGCCTGGAGGTGTGATTGGGGTCATTGTCCTGTTGAAAAATAAATGATGATCCAACTAAACGCAAACCTGATGGAATAGCATGCCGCTGCAAGATGCTGTGGTAGCCATGCTGGTTCAGTATGCCTTCAATTTTGAATAAATCCTCAACAGTGTCACCAGAAAAGCACCTCCACACCATCACACCTCCTCCTCCATGCTTCACAATTGGAACCAGGCATGTAGAGTCCATCCGTTCACCTTTTCTGTGTCGCACAAAGACACGGTGGTTGGAACCAAATATCTCAAATTTGGACTCATTAGACCAAAGAACAGATTTCCACTGGTCTAATGTCCATTCTTTGTGTTCTTTAGCCCAAACAAGTCTCTTCTGCTTGTTGCCTGTGGTTTCCTAGCAGCTATTTTACCATGAAGGCCTGCTGCACAAAGTTTCCTCTTAACAGTTGTTGTAGAGATGTGTCTGCTGCTAGTACTATGTGTGGCATTGACCTGGTCTGAGCTGCTGTTAACCTGTGATTTCTGAGGCTGGTGACTCGGATAAACTAATCCTCAGAAGCAGAGGTGACTCTTGGCCTTCCTTTCCTGGGGCAGTCCTCATGTGAGCCAGTTTCTTTGTAGCGCTTGATGGTTTTTGCAACTGCACTTGGGGACACTTTCAAAGTTTTCCCAATTTGTCGGACTGACTGACCTTTATTTCTTAAAGTAATGATGGCCACTCGTTTTTTTTTATTTAGCTGCTTTTTTCTTGCCATAATACAAATTCTAACAGTCTATTCAGTAGGACTATCAGCTGTGTATCCACCTGACTTCTGCACAACACAACTGATGGTCCCAACCCCATTTATAAGGCAAGAAATCCCACTTATTAAACCTGACAGGGCACACCTGTGAAGTGAAAACCATTTCCGGTGACTACCTCTTGAAGCTCATCAAGAGAATGCCAAGAGTGTGCAAAGCAGTCATCAAAGCAAAAGGTGGCTACTTTGAAGAACCTAGAATATAAGACATATTTTCAGTTGCTTCACACTTTTTTGTTAAGTATATAATTCCACATGTGTTAATTCATAGTTTTGATGCCTTCAGTGTGAATGTACAATTTTCAAACTCATGAAAATACAGAAAAATCTTTAAATGAGAAGGTGTGCCCAAACTTTTGGTCTGTACTGTATAGCAGGATAAATGCAAAATTGATACAAATTAACAATATAAACAGGCATAAAGAAGGCACTAAATTACCCTAGACTGATTCCTAGATGCATAGCTGCCTGTCCGTGGAGTTTGGCACCCTATTAGTAATTGATAATGACGCCCCTGCTGCTCATCGGCTATCCCTAGAACTGCCCTAAATGACCCTAACAATAGGGATAGTCATAAATACATGGGTACACCTATATGGTACATAATAAATACTTGCAAACTTATATGAAAAGAGGTTTCTCTATTGGCCAGATCAGGAAAGGTAAATAATACTTATCAGTGCATATTCTTCAAAATTGCCTCAAAATTAGTCTTGACACATTACCCCGGCAGGTTCATCAGGAGGCCGATATTGAATCATGATAGCAGGATAGCATGCCCAGCAAGGTATGTCTGACTCAGAAAATGTCCAATTTAAATAGCCCACCAAAAAGCTGTAAAATGCCCCCACAAGTAACAAGTGTGGATTTATTTGTTACCTTGGTGGAGAATGGTCTATGGAAGGTTTCATGCTCTAATCAGACACTGTGTTCGATTCTATCTAAGGGTGAAACATTGGCACTTCAGGATTTAGAAAAGAATGAACACCTGATCATCAAACTATCGGATAAATGTGGAAACATGATACTTAAGGATCACTAAAAATACCTCCCAATATGTTACTTGAAAGATAGGGACACTTATGCAATATTGCACGCAGACCATACAGCCACTTACACTGAGGCCCTTTGTGACATTTTAGTTAAGGCGAGATGAACATCTTATCTCTATGAATGAATACAATTTTCTATTTCCTGCTTTTCCTACAGTTCCTGTATTTTATATTCTCCCCAAAGTGCATAAATGTGTAGAGCCTTTAAAAGATTGTCCATTCGTATAAGGGGTAGACTCGATCACAGAAAACATTGGAATCTACAGTATATCGACAAAATTTTCCGTCCCTTTTGTTATATCCCTTAAAACTTAAATCAGGGATACATTGGATCTGTTGATAAAATTGAAGGGCATACATGTGGGGATACATTTGCTGCTAGCTTCCATCGATGTGGGAGCTCTGTATAGCAGTATACTACACAGGTATTCAGGCAGCAGAGCACTTCTTAAGGTCAAGATTAATTGAATGTGCTAGGCACAACACTTTTATGGTTGAACTTCTCCTTTTCATTCTCACCCATAACTACTTCATTTTTGACAGGAAACACTTCCATGTGCTCATGGGGTACTGCAAAGGGGAGCCCCTGTACCCCCTCATATGTCAACATATTTCTGGCCTGGTGGGAGGAAACCATAGTTTTTGGCAGCCCCCCGAGGGAGCTCACGCGAAACATGCTTTGAGACTGTTGGTAGTGTGAGTCCACACGGGTTCATGATGGGTAAGATATCCTACTTTAATTGTGGCTACTATTTCCCCTATTAGACCTTGTAATACATTATCAATGTGCTTTTACATGTAGTCTGCAATTTTTGGCGACATGAATTCATTTTCCAATTGCAGATATGGCTGATATATATACGATACAGGATCACGGGTAATATGCACAAGCACTTTATTGGTAATATAATCAGTTTAGACATGGGTGGTTTTTATAATGTTGATACCTTTCAGCTAATGCTATCAAGTGGTTATAGTGACACATTTTCACATGTATATAATACTTCTTATATGTTAAGGATTAACACCATCCTTGCCCAATACATTTTGTGGACCATTAGCTACAAAGTTCTGTGTCCTTGCTTTAGTTCATGGGCGTACCCAGGATCAAAACTAGGGGGGGGCAAGCCATGGTCACAGATACCGAAGAGAAATATATATATAGTACAATGCAAAGATTTCACTTCTTACATTACATGAGTGATATCTATTGTAAATTCCACAATAGCTCAGAAACCAGCGAATCACTCCACACAGTATACTGGCCACCATAAAATTCCCCATACAGGATACTGGTCCCCATATAATGCTCCATACAGAATACTGGCCTCCATATAATGCTCCATAAAGAATACTGGCTTCCATAAAACGCTCCATACAGGATACTCGCCCCCATATAACGCTCCATACAGAATACTGGCACCCATATAACGCTCCATGCAAGATACTGGCCCCCATATAACGCTCCATGCAGGATACTGGCCCCCATATAACGCTCCATACAGAATACTGGCCCCCATATAATGCTCCAAACAGAATACTGGCTCCCATATAACGCTCCATACAGGATACTGGCCCCCATATAATGCTCCATACAGAATACTGGCCCCCATATAACACTCCATACAGGATACTGGCCCCCATATAATGCTCCATACACAATACTGGCCCCCATAAAATGCTCCATACAGAATACTGGCCCCCATATAACGCTCTATACAGAATACTGGCCCCCATATAACGCTCCATGCAGGATACTGGCCCCCATATAACGCTACATACAGAATACTGGCCCCCATATAATGCTCCATACAGAATACTGGCTCCCATATAACGCTCCATACAGGATACTGGCCCATATATAATGCTCCATACAGAATACTGGCCCCCATATAACGCTCCATACAGAATACTGGCCCCCATATAACGCTCCATACGGAATACAAGCCCCCATATAACACTCCATACAGGATACTGGCCTCCATATAACGCTCCATACGGAATACTGGCCCCTATATAACACTCTATACAAGATACTGGCCCCCATATAACGCTCCATGCAGGATACTGGCCCCCATATAACGCTCCATGCAGGATACTGGCCCCCATATAACGCTCCATGCAGGATACTGGCCCCCATATAACGCTCCATGCAGGATACTGGCCCCCATATAACGCTCCATGCAGGATACTGGCCCCCATATAACGCTCCATGCAGGATACTGGCCCCCATATAACGCTCCATATGGAATACTGGCACCCATATAACACTCCATAAAGGACACTGGACTCCATATAGTGCTCCTTGCAGGATACTGGCCCCCATATAACGCTCCATGCAGGATACTGGCCCCCATATAACACTCCATGCAGGATACTGGCCCCCATATAACGCTCCATGCAGGATACTGGCCCCCATATAACGCTCCATGCAGGATACTGGCCCCCATATAACGCTCCATATGGAATACTGGCCCCCATATAACACTCCATAAAGGATACTGGCCTCCATATAATGCTCCATGCAGGATACTGGCCCCCATATAACGCTCCATGCAGGATACTGGCCCCCATATAACACTCCATGCAGGATACTGGCCCCCATATAACGCTCCATGCAGGATACTGGCCCCCATACTGTATAACGCTCCATGAAGGATACTGGCCCCCATATAATGCTCCATACAGAATACTGGCCCCCATATAACGCTCCATACAGAATACTGGCCCCCATATAACTCTCCATGCAGGCTGTTCCCCACACATTGTAATGCACACGCCCCGACTGACTGGCGTGTGCGTGTTTAGTGGTTCCACTGTGCCATGAACCAGAGAGTGCCTGGAGGGGCGTAACTAAGTATCTGCCCGATTCGACCAAGGTCGCACGACGGCATACGACGCCAGTGCACCAGGGAGGAACTGAGCAGAGGGACCAGGGTCTACTCCAGGTCAGACTCCGGACACGGCTGTTGACCCACACCGGGGAATACAGGAACAGGCAGACTAGAGCGCAGGCTGGGTAGGGTCCAGTACAGACTGGGAGACGAGTTCAGTGCCGCAGATGCGGTAAACAGAGTAAAGCAAAACCGCAGACGCGGTAGACAAGGCTGAGCAGAGCGAAACCGCAGATGCAGTAGACAAGGCTAAGCAGAGCGAAGACAAGGCTGAGCAGAGCGAAACCGCAGACGCGGTAGACAAGGCTGAGCAGAGCGAAACCGCAGACGCAGTACACAAGGCTGAGTAGAGCGAAACCGCACACGCGGTAGACAAGGCTGAGCAGAGCAAAACCGCAGATGCGGTAGACAAGGCAGAGCAGAGCGAAACCGCAGACGCAGTAGACAAGGCTGAGCAGAGCGAAACCGCAGATGCGGTAGACAAGGCTGAGCAGAGCGAAACCGCAGACGCGGTGGACAAGGCTGAGCAGAGCGAAACCGCAGACGCGGGACAAGGCTGAGCAGAGCGAAACCGCAGACGCGGTGGACAAGGCTGAGCAGAGCGAAACCGCAGACGCGGTGGACAAGGCTGAGCAGAGCGAAACCGCAGACGCGGTGGACAAGGCTGAGCAGCGCAAAACCGCAGACGCGGTGGTCCAGGCTGAGCAGAGCGAAAACGCAGACGCGGTGGTCAAGGCTGAGCAGAGTGAAACCGCAGACGCGGTGGAGAAGGCTGAGATAAATCGCCGAAGAGGTAAACAAAGACAAAGCAAAAGGGATAGGGCTCTGTTCTAACGGAACAGACTGGAAAAGAAAAGCAGAACCAGATACACACACAAGGTACTTGCAAAGAAGTAGCGAAAGGACTCCAACTCACAAACGGAAGTACAATGACAACGAGTAGAAGTTAGGTGCAGGTTCAGACTCTACAGAAAAAGGGAGCAAACGGACATAAAGACAAAACAGGTAGGAAGCTAGGAGACAGTTCAGACAGAAACTGTACTGCAACAAATACAGGAGCAAGTCAGGGTATACGGCCCCCAGAGGGTGAGACAAACAGGCTAGGAGCGTGTTCAGACAGGCCTGGAAATACAGCCTCCAGGAAGGCAGAGAGACAGCTGGCTAGAGTGCACAGACAGGACACAGTTCAGACACGGGAACTGATACAGTAAGGCAGGAAACATAGACAGGACCTGGCATGTCAGCGACCAGAAGCCAACTGACAGAATAAGATGCTCAGGCATGGATTCCAGGGAGGAGCTGGGTTTAATACCAGGTGACAAACAGCAATAGGCTGAGGACGCATTAGGGGTGTGTCTGCAGCAGCTACAAGAATCAGGAAGTTCGGCGGGCATCGCCCTAAACAGCAAGAGCAAAGCCCAAAGCAGACAACATGGAAAGAAGCCAGAGTGGCAGTCTGGACTGGAGATCAAGTGCGCGCTCTTGCACAGTGGGAGATGGACCACTATGCAAGGATGCTGCCAGGTATGTTACACACATAATGCCTCATGCAGGCTGCCCCCCCCACATAATGCCCCACGCAGGCTGTTCCCCCCACATAATGCCCCATGCAGGCTGTTCCCCCCCATATAATGCCCCATGTAGGATGTCACCCCACCTTATAATGCCCCATGCAGGATGACACACACACCCTTCTTATAATGCCCCATGCAGGATGTCACACCCCCCCTCCCTTATAATGCCCCATGCAGGATGTCACACACACCCCCTCCCTTATAATTCCCCCATGCAGGATGTCACCCCCCCTCCCTTATAATGCCCCATGCAGGATGTCACCCCCCTTATAATAGCTCATGCAGGATGTCACCCCCCCTTATAATGCCCCATGCAGGATGTCACACACCCCTCTCTTATAATGCCCCATGCAGGATGTCACCCCCCCTTATAATGCCCCATGCAGGATGTCACACCCCCCCTCCCTTATAATGCCCCATGCAGGATGTCACCCCCCCCTTCTAATGCCCCATGCAGGATGTCACCCCCCCCTTATAATGCCCCATGCAGGATGTCATACACGCCCACCTCACCCTCACCCCCAAATACTCACCTCACATCTCACCTGCTGCCGCTGCTCCGGACTCCAGTGTCGCCGGCCTCATCCCACTCTGCGCTGTGACTGATCAGGAGAGAGCGCGGTGTAAAGACGTCACAGCGCCCTCTGACCTGAGACATCACAGTGCAGCAGCCGCGGAGGATGCAGGAGCTGCTGCGGAGGCACGGGGAGAGGTAAGTATTGTGCCAGGTGCCGGGGCCCTGAGCAAGCGGGGGGGAGCGGGCGCTGACGGTGAGGGGCCCCCCCGCCTGTTCAGGGCCCCGGCATTTGCCCAGGTGCGCCGGGTGCTGACTCCAGCCCTGGTGTGCGGCTTGCGTGCCAGCTTCTAGGGGGGGGGGGGGGCAGCTGCCCCCCCCTGCCCCACAGTGGGTACGCCCATGCTTTAGTTCACTGTTTTTATACAATGATGTTTATATATTTTGCCTGTTTTGTTATATTTTGATTAAATAAATTTTGATATCCATTACATTTATGGACTATGATTTCATGTCTCTTGTAGGAAGTATTAATTTGGGAGTGTCCTAGTGGATCACCCACTACAGCCTGTATTTTGGGTGTTAGGCTGTACAAATATACTTATATATACTATGTATGTGTTTGGGATGATATTGACTTTATATTTCTGGCCTAGTGGGAGGAAACCATCGTTTTTGGCTGTGATAACATGTGGTGGCATCCTTTCATTGGATTGTGGTATAGGTTCATTGATGATATCTATGTCCATGGTCAAGTTTTAGAAAGGAGTTCTTAAAGAGGTTGTCCGCTACTTTTACATTGATGACCTATCCTTGGGATAGGTCATCAATGTCTGATTGGCCAGGGTTCAACACCCAGCACCCCCACCAATCAGCTGTTATCGGTGTCGGCGGCGGCTGCCGGCTGCCGAGCTGTTCCGTCTTCTTGTAGTGGCAGCGGCAGGGTACTACACATCCGCCACCTATTCAAATCAATAGGCATTTGAGGCATATAGTCAGGGTTTAGTATTACTATTGCAGTATTTGTATACCGCTGCTGCATCATTAAAAGAAAAGTCATTTTCAGGGCAACATATTTTCTGTTCTCTAGTAAAATCGCTGTTACCTGCATTCAGTGGAGGGATAGTTTTGGATTGGAGGCATATAGTCAGGGTTTAATATTGCTACTGCAGTACTTGTATACCCTTGCTACACCAAAGAAAAGTCCCTTTCAGGGCTACATATTTTCCTTTCTCTAGTAAAACCACTTTTACTTGCATTTAGTAGAGGGATAGATTTGGATTAGAGGCATATAATCAGGGTTTAATATTGTTATTGCAGTATTTGTATATCGCTGCTGCATCATTGAAAGAAAAGTCCTTTTCAGGGCAACATATCTTCCTTTCTTTTGTAAAAATACTGTTACCTGCATTCAGTGGAGGGATATTTTTGGATTAGAGGCATATAGGCAGGGTATAATATTGCTATTGCAGAACCTTATATAGGTATACTGCTGCTGAAACCTAAAAACAAATATCCTTTTCAGGGCAACATATTTTCTTTTCCCTATTCATGCCGGAAAGCTTGCAGGCATATAAATATAGTGTATATCTAATTTAAAATGTACAAGGTGTGGAATAAGGGACGAGGAAGTGGAGGTGCTGCTGATGGTGCACCCAGAGGTCAAGGCCATGGGCCAGGTGAAACTGTGCCTGCTGGGGGAGCATAACAAACACACTCATCCACGAGACCTAGCTTCCTGTCCCCCTTTGCATGGAGGCGTGGGACACCACTCTTGAAGTCAGAGCAATTTGAACAGGTGGTCGGTTAAATGGCTCCCAGCAACATCCTGTCTTCCACACGGTCCAGTCTCACTAGCCAAGAGTCTGGACCACATAATCCTCACCCTGATCCTCCTTCCTCCCACCATGGCGAGTCCAAGGAGACATGTAATCCCACACTCGGACACTCCAAACATCTCTTTACATTTCCATTTATTGATTCTGGTTTTTTACCCTGCATGTTTCAAGAGGGACATGAGGAGATCGTTTGTAGTGATGCCCAAATATTTCAAAAGCCACTGTCAGAAGAAGATGATGGTGAGGAACAGAAATAAGTGTCTCAAGGGGGAGATGTTGATGAGACACAGTTGCAAACAAGTTATGTTGTTAAGAAGTCATGAGGAGAACCAGAGTGCGGAAGTGAATGACGAGGTGGTGTATGATGAAGTCACTGACCCAACCTGGGAAGGTGCCATGCAAAAGCGAGGACAGAGGCACAGAGGGGACAGTTCCACAGCATCGCAACAGGTAGGAAGCAGCAGTGGGGTGGCTTGAGTGAGAAGGTCGAACAACTCTTTCCCCAGAGGACCCATATGCAGTAAGTTCCCAGGCCAAGGGTTAGGTTTTACCCTGTCTGGTGCTTTTTTAAAGAAAGTGCGGATAATAAAAGAATGGTTATTAGCAACCTGTGCCATATTAAGATCAGCAGGGGCCTGACTACTAACAGCCTGACTACCACTCTGCTCTGGCATATGTCATCATAGGAGCCAACTAAGTGGGCCGAACGCCTGGGTCCACAATCAGTGTCCAGGATACAGGTACGGATACCTTCCACCCTGCACCTGTCATTGCACATTCGCAAGCACCATCAGTAACCACGTCTAATTCTATTTTCCAAGCGTAGCATTAAGCTGTCCCTACCTTAGGTCTTGGAACGCAAACGAAAATACCCAGCCACTCACCCACAGGCCCAAACACTAAATGGCCACATTTCAAGACTGCTTGCACTGTAAATGTTACCGTTTAAGCTTATGGACACTGAGGCTTTCCGCAACCTCATGGTGGCGGCAATCCCTTGGTACTCGGTCCCTGCTGCCACTATTTTTCCCAGTGTGCAGTCTGTGCCTTACACCAGCAAATGTCCCATCAAATCACCTGTGTCCTTACCAACGCAGATACTGGGAAGGTCATCTTAATGACCGGCACATGGACAAGTTCTTGTTGCCAGGGATGCTACATTTTTCTGACCGCACACTGGGTGAACCTAGTGGAGTCAGACCCTGGGACTGAACATGTGCTACCGGCGCCGAGGATTGCAGACCCTATTTTCATCATGGTTTCTTCCACCTCTTACACAAAATCCTGCACCCCTCCTCTGCCTCATCCTCCATCTCCGATTATCATCTTGGAGCATGTCATCTATATAAGTCGCAGGCTGGAAGCACTGCCTTGTTGAAGCGGCAACAAGCTATGCTGAAACTTATTTGTTTAGAAGACAAACAGCACACCACCACAGAGTTGTTGAAAGGTATAACAGACCAGAATGATCTGTGGCTCTCACCGCTCTCAACAAGGCATAGTCATGTGTGATAATGGCTGTAACCAGGTTGCGGCTCTGAAGCTTGACAAGCTCGCAAACATACCATGCCTGGCTCACATACTCAACTTAGTGGTTCAGAGGTTTCTGAAAACCTACCAAGATTTGCCAGAGCTACTTGTGAAGGTACACCGCATGTCCGCCCATTTCAGCAAATCAGCGACAGCTGTTGCCAGTCTGACAGTGCTGCAGCTGTGCTTACAAGTGCCAGCTCACCGACTGATGTGCAACGTGACCACTACCTACACCAGTTTCATCCCCTCTGTTCACCACGGATGGGTTGAAGAGGAGGATGAGAGGGAGGAGGAGATGGAGAGTCATCCTCCTTGTGAGGACAAGTTAGTCTTGCCTGTTGGGAGCCTGTCACACATGGCTGACTTTATGTCTTGCTGCCTTTCCTGTGACCCTCTCATTATATGTATTTTGGCCAACACTAATTACAGGTTGTTCACCCTTCTCAACCCACGCTACAAGGAGAACTTTCCATCTCTCCTTTCAGCAGTGGAGAGGGCTAGTAAAATGGTGCAATACTAGAAGGCCCTAGTCAAACAATTAGTAAAAAAAATTCCCATCTGACAATGCTGGGAGCAGAGGTCATAGATCCTGGGCTACCAAGGAGGAGAGATGAGGGAGACACATACCAGCTTACCTAGCCAACCATACCAGCATCCTCTGTGATTCCTCTGTACAACTATTGGATATCCAAGCTGGACATATGGCATGAACTGTTCTTCTATGCCTTGGGGGTCCAGGCCTGTCTTGCCACTAGCATTTTGTCAGAGCGGATTTTTAGTACCCCCGGAGGCATAATAACTGATAGGTGCTTCCACCTCTCAGCTGGAAATGCTGACAGGCTGATTGTTATCAAAATGAATTTTGGATAACAGTCAATTTAACTTGGATTGGCCCAGACTTCTCAACACCACCGGATGACAGCAGCGGGAAAAAAAGTCAATTCAAATATTCCTTCTGGTGTATTTCCATGCACCCCTTCCCACTCAAAAAAGAGTATACGGTTATGGTTTTGTTTGTCTCCTCCTCCTCTTCCTCCACCATATTAACATGATCATTAGGTGGCCCTCACTCAAAATCTTTATGTGACGACATAGCATTTATTCTTAATTATGCCAGATGTATTATTCAGTAGGTCAAGAGACATGAGCCATTGTTCATATGAACTGCACGTTGACTCTTGTTGTATGTTAACTTGTTGTATGTTGATTTGTTAAATACCTGTTTGCATCAACCCTACAGTTCATTATTCTAATAACCTTGGAGGACAAAGACGCAGGTTAATTGAGCAATCGACATTTGTTAATATGTTGAATGCCTGCTGAATACCTATTATACCAGCATCTGCAATTTATTCTTCTAATAACCTTGGAGGACAAAGACGCAGGTTAATTGAACAGTCGAACAATGAGGGATTACCTCCTCCCACCTTCCCACAATCCTGAGGAAAAAATGCCCTGTGGAATATAAAAGGGGGATCAGCCTCTTTTTTAAGACACTACAGGACAGCATCCAAAGAACCAGGGCACCAACTGGAGGAATATGAATTTGCTACATTGACCATCACTGAGCCCTCAAAGATATTTGGAGAATCCAGGTTGTAACAATCAGGTCACCTGACTACATACCTGACTACATACCTCAATGTACTCTTGTCAGCTTCTTAAGCTTACCGCTACCTCCTTTCTGTGGGGGCCTACCAAAAGGGGGGTGCCCTCAGCAGAAGGGTGAGACTCCATCTTATTTATTAGTTGGGACTATACTATATGTAGTTGACAGTCAGTGATCCGCAGTTTGTTACCCTCACCCTGTGTTGTCTGAGCAGTATTCTGCCCATGGGGAAGGAGTACAGGCGCTCAGTGGGATGAGCCCTGGTCCATGCGGTCTTTCTAAAGACAGCCAGTCCAGCAGACAAGAGCATCCACTGACTCTCGTGTCTCCACATTCATTGTGCAGCCCTCACTCAAAATCTTTTTATGGTCATCAGGCAGCCCTCACTCAAAATCTTTATAGGGTCATTAGGCGGCCCAGGTGTTTGAGGCCTACCTCTACAATTCTCTTACACATACAGCACAGACCAAAAGTTTGGACACACCTTCTCATTTAAAGATTTTTCTGTATTTTCATGACTTTGAAAATTGTACATTCACACTGAAGGCATCAAAACTATAAATTAACACATGTCGAATTATATACTTAACAAAAAAGCGTGAAACAACTGAAAATATGTCTTATATTCCTGGTTCTTCAAAGTAGCCACCTTTTCCTTTGATGACTGCTTTGCACACTCTTGGCATTCTCTTGATGAGCTTCAAGAGGTAGTCACCGGAAATGGTTTTCACTTCACAGGTGTGCCCTGTCAGGTTTAATAAGTGGGATTTCTGTCCTTATAAATGGGGTTGGGTCCATCAGTTGTGTTGTGCAGAAGTCATATGGATACACAGCTGATAGTCCTACTGAATAGACTGTTAGAATTTGTATTATGGCAAGAAAAAAGCAGTTAAGTAAAGAAAAACGAGTGGCCATCATTACTTTAACAAATGAAGGTCAGTCAGTCCAAAAAATTGGGCAAACTTTGAAAGTGTCCCCAAGTGCAGTTGCAAAAACCATCAAGCGCTACAAAGAAACTGGCTCACATGAGGATTGCCCCAGGAAAGGAAGACCAAGAGTCACCTTTGCTTCTGAGGATAAGTTTATCCGGGTCACCAGCCTCAGAAATCGCATGTTAACAGCAGCTCAGATTAGCGACCAGGTCAATGCTGTTAGAACCTTGCTCTTAGGTTTTTTCTATTGCTGGTCATATGACCTTGTTGGCCTATTTAGTCCTGCTCCGCCCTTCTGGCTTTGCTGGACTTCATTGTATTACTACTCTTTAGCTAGCCGGTGCTCAGTATCTAACTCTGTTAGTTTGCTTGGTCTTCGGACCTCTGTGTTCTATATATATTGTTTGTTCGTCTGTCTGCTACTATTTCTGTTAGGAGGTGTCCATTTTGCTCCCAGTCCCTAGTACTTGTAGGGATTCCTTCCCCACATCTATAGGTCTCCGTACAGACTAGCTGAGGACTTTAGCAGGTCTGATCGCAGGATCAGGTTCCCTGTTACATCGTAGGGATCAAGCTGAGTTCTATCGTAGGGACAGATCTCCTCTCTTTCCTTAGCTCTGGTAGCAGAACATAACAGTAAGTCCAGCCCGCAAATTCTCTAAGGAAAGATTTTTCTGTTCCATCATGGTGTCGGTTCAGGATTTGGCTAAACGCCTGCAGGGACTCTCTCTGGAGGTGGCCGAGCTCCATCAGCACGTGAGTAACTGTTCTGGAGCACATTTCTTGGAGCCTAAGGTACGTTTGCCTGATTTATTTTTTGGTGAACACCAAGAATTTTTTTCATTTAAAAATGCTTGCTTATTGTATTTTCGTTTGAGACCCAGGTCCTCTGGGGATGAATCCCAGCGCGTAGGGTTCATAATGTCACTTTTGCGCAAAGAACCTCAGGAGTGGGCCTTTTCTTTGCTACCTAGTGATACATGCTTTAGATAAGTGGATAGTTTTTTTTCTGCTTTGGGGCTATTATATGATGATCCTGACCGTGTCTCATCTGCTGAGACTGAGTTGAGACGTTTGAGACACGAATCAGGTAATGTGGAAAAATATTGTACTCATTTCCGTCGGTGGTCTACTCAAATAGGGTGGAACGATTCTGCTCTGAAGAGTCTGTTTCTGGCAGGGCTTAGTGAAAGGGTTAAAGACCTGCTAATTGCTTATCCCACACCTGAAGATTTGCAACAGGCTATGCAATTAGCTATACGGGTGGATAGGAGACTGCGTGCAAGGGTTAATGAGAGCAAATCCTCTGCTATGTCAGTTTCTGGTCATATGAATGTGAGTACTAACAGTGGAGAGCCGATGGAGATTGGAGCGATGGCACCTCGCTCTCAAGAAAAAGACCGCAGATTTTCTGAAGGTTTGTGTTTCTATTGTGGAAATTCTGGTCATTTCATTAAAAGCTGTGTGCTTCGTATGAAGAAAGAAAAAAAAAATGGTCAGTCATGCCCGTATTGCCTGTTTAAATTCCAAGGGTGTATTTTTAGCTGCTTCCACTATTGCTCAGGAAAAATTTATGGAATTTCGGTTGTTTGTCGATTGTGGGTCTACTCTGAATGTAATTGATGGGGGATTCTTGGAAAAACTCAATTTAAAACCCGAACCTTTGTCATCCCCCATTGCTGTGGTTTCTGTGGATGGCTCACCTTTGAAGAATGTTACTCTCAAGGTCTGTGAATTTCCCCTCACTATTAATGGTGTTCACCATGAGAAATTGGATTTGGTAGTTTTGAATAACTTGCCTTCTCCGGTGGTGTTGGGATTGCCCTGGTTAAAATTGCACAATCCTGTACTGGATTGGTCTACCAATGAAATTAAATCCTGGAGCCATAAATGTTATGACAAGTGTTGTAACGGGCGTATTGCAGCTGTGGATAGGGGGGAATTGCCTGTTCCTATTCAGGATTTTTGGAGAGTTTTTTCTGAGAAGGAATCACAGGTTTTGCCTCCCCATAGAGACTATGATTGTACTATTGAATTTGTCCCTGGAGCGACTCTTCCTAAAAGTCGTTTATTTAACCTTACTATTCCTGAGAGAAAGGCTTTGGAGGAATATATACAGACAAGTTTGGCCGCCAGTCACATTAGGCCCTCCAAGTCTCCTGTGGCGGTTGGATTTTTTTTTGTAAAAAAAAAGGACGGCGGTTTACGTCCTTGTCTGGATTTTCGTGAGATTAACAAAATTACTGTACGCAATCCTTACCCACTGCCATTGATTCCTGATCTGTTTAACCAGTTAGTGGGGGCCAAGTGGTTCTCTAAAATTGACCTTCGGGGGGCATACAATCTGTTGTGCATGAAGGAGGGTGACGAATGGAAGACTGCTTTTAACACTCCTGTGGGTCATTTTGAGAATTTGGTTATGCCTTTTGGTCTTACTAATGCTCCTGCATTTTTTCAGAATCTTATTAATGACATCCTTAGACCTTTGATCGGCAAAAATGTGGTTGTGTATTTGGATGACATTCTGATTTATTCGCCTGATCTGGAGTCTCATTGGCGGAGCGTACGTGAAGTATTACAGTTATTAATTGACAATTCGCTTTTTGCTAAGCTGGAGAACTGTGAGTTCGCTGTACAGAGAATTAGTTTTTTGGGCTACGTTATCTCCAGCGAAGGTTTTGAGATGGACCCGGTGAAAGTTCAAGCTGTGCAGGAATGGCCTAGGCCTATTGGTTTGAAATCGATACAGAGGTTTTTGGGTTTCGCCAATTATTATAGAAAATTCATTAAAAATTTTTCTATTATTGTCAAACCTCTGACCGATCTCACCAGGAAAGGTGCTAATGCGGTTCAGTGGACTTCTGAGGCCATTGAAGCTTTTGTGTATCTCAAGGAGAGGTTCACCTCTGCTCCCATCCTTATGCAGCCTGATGTGACTAAGCCGTTTTTGGTTGAGGTTGATGCTTCCTCTGTGGGGGTTGGCGCAGTATTGTCTCAGGATAACGGGGATGGAGTACATCCCTGTGCTTTTTTTTCAAAAAAATTTTCGGAGACTGAACTGAATTACGATATTGGTAATCGGGAATTATTGGCTATTAAACTCGCATTTGAACACTGGCGTCATCTCTTGGAAGGTGCTGAATTTCCCATTCAGGTTTTTACGGATCATAAAAATCTGATATATCTTGATGCTGCCAAGCGCCTGAATGCCCGTCAGGCTAGGTGGGCATTGTTTTTCTCGCTGTTTAATTTCTCCGTTACTTACATCCCAGGTACTAAGAATGTTAAGGCGGATGCCTTGTCTCGTAGTTTTTCTCCCATAGTCGGTGCTGAGAAAGAGGAGAACATTTTACAAGAAGGTGTTGTGATTGCTGCTTTGGACTCCGTTTTGGAAGATGAGATTCTTAAAGCACAGGAGAATGCCCCATCTAACACTCCCCATGGGAGGTTGTTTGTGCCTGGGACCTTTAGGAGAGATTTGTTTGTTGAGTGTCACGAATCTCGGTTGGCAGGTCATCCCGGAATCTCTGAGACCAAGAGACTGGTGGGTCGCAGTTTTTGGTGGCCTGGATGGCAGAAGGAAGTCATTAAGTGGGTGCGTCAATGTACTATATGTGCTAGATCTAAGTCCTCACATACTCCGGCTGCGGGGTTGCTTTGCCCTCTGGAGGTTCCCAGTGCTCCTTGGACACATTTGGCTATGGACTTTATAACTGACCTTCCCCCCTCTGAGGGTTTTACTGTCATCTGGGTGGTCGTGGACCGTTTTAGCAAGATGTGTCACTTGGTTCCCTTCGTCAAGCTGCCCTGCGCTAAGACTCTCGCTAAGGCCTTTGTCAAGGAAATTGTCAGACTTCATGGCGTTCCTACTGACATTGTTTCTGATAGGGGACCTCAGTTCGTGGCTCGTTTTTGGCACGCCTTTTGTGACAGGTTGGGAGTTCATTTGTCGTTCTCATCCGGATATCATCCTGAATCTAATGGCCAGACAGAAAGGAAAAACCAGGATGTTGAGCAGTTCTTGCGTTGTTTTGTGGCAGACAATCAAGAGGGGTGGTCTGAGTTTCTGCCACTTGCTGAATTTGCTTTGAACAATCATACATCTTCTGCTGGTTGTTCGCCTTTTTTTTGTTGTTCTGGGAGACATCTGTCGTTTGGGTCGTTCTCCAAGTTGGTATCTGCCGTGCCTGAGGAGGAGAATTTTTCCGGTGATTTGGAGAGAGTTTGGACGGATGTGCGTGGTAATCTTCAGGAAGCTAACAGAAAATCTAAAGACTACTTTGATAGGAAACGACAGGAGGTTTTGTTCGCTGTTGGTGACATGGTTTGGTTGTCCTCTAGGAATCTGCGGTTGAGGATACCTTCTAAGAAATTGGGTCCCAAGTTTGTAGGGCCCTTTAAGGTGCTTCAGGTTGTCAACCAATCTGCTGTTAGGTTGGAGGTTCCTACCTCCTGGAGAATTAATCCGGTGTTTCATGTCTCTCTGTTGAAAAAAGCTGTTGTGTTGGATTGTGACGCCTCTGCCTCTGTTCCTCCGGTGGTGGAGGACGGGGAATATGAAATTTCTCGCATCCTTAATTCTAGACGGTATAGAGGTAGTTTGCAGTATCTCGTGGCCTGGAAAGGTTTCGGACCCGAGGATAACTCATGGGTGAGGTCGGATGATGTTTCCGCGTCCAGACTTATCAGAGCGTTTCACAGGAGATTTCCTGATAAGCCTGGTCCTAGGGGATCTGGAGGATCCTCTTAGAAGGGGGGGTACTGTTAGAACCTTGCTCTTAGGTTTTTACTATTGCTGGTCACATGACCTTGTTGGCCTATTTAGTCTTGCTCCACCCTTCTGGCTTTGCTGGACTTCATTGTATTACTACTCTTTAGCTAGCCGGTGCTCAGTATCTAACTCTGTTAGTTTGCTTGGTCTTCGGACCTCTGTGTTCTATATATATTGTTTGTTCGTCTGTCTGCTACTATTTCTGTTAGGAGGTGTCCATTTTGCTCCCAGTCCCTAGTACTTGTAGGGATTCCTTCCCCACATCTATAGGTCTCCGTACAGACTAGCTGAGGACTTTAGCAGGTCTGATTGCAGGATCAGGTTCCCTGCTACATCGTAGGGATCAAGCTGAGTTCTATCGTAGGGACAGATCTCCTCTCTTTCCTTAGCTCTGGTAGCAGAACATAACAAATGCCACACAGAGTTCTAGCAGCAGACACATCTCTACAACAACTGTTAAGAGGAGACTTTGTGCAGCAGGCCTTCATGGTAAAATAGCTGCTAGAAAACCACTGCTAAGGACAGGCAACAAGCAGAAGAGACTTGTTTAGACTAAAGAACACAAGGAATGGACATTAGACCAGTGGAAATCTGTGCTTTGGTCTGATGAGTCCAAATTTGAGATCTTTGGTTCCAACCACCGTATCTTTGTGCGACGCAGAAAAGGTGAACGGATGGACTCTAGATGCCTGGTTCCCATCGTGAAGCATGGAGGTGGAAGTGTGATGGTGTGGGGGTGCTTTGCTGGTGACACTGCTGGGGATTTATTCAAAATTGAAGGCATACTGAACCAGCATGGCTACCACAGCATCTTGCGGCGGCATGCTATTCCATCCGGTTTGCGTTTAGTTGGACCATCATTTATTTTTCAACAGGACAATGACCCCAAACACACCTCCAGGCTGTGTAAGGGCTATTTGACCAAGAAGGAGAGTGATGGGGTGCTACGCCAGATGATTTGGGGTGAGCTGGACCGCAGAGTGAAGGCAAAAGGGCCAACAAGTGCTAAGCATCTCTGGGAACTCCTTCAAGATTGTTGGAAGACCATTTCCGGTGACTACCTCTTGAAGCTTATCAAGAGAATGCCAAGAGTGTGCAAAGCAGTCATCAAAGCAAAAAGTGGCTACTTTGAAGAACCTAGAATATAAGACATATTTTCAGTTATTTCACACTTTTTTGTTAAGTATATAATTCCACATGTGTTAATTCATAGTTTTAATGCCTTCAGTGTGAATGTACAATTTTCAAAGTCATGAAAATACAGAAAAATCTTTAAATGAGAAGGTGTGTCCAAACTTTTGGTCTGTACTGTATATATGTAAACGCCCCAGGGGTAAATGTTTATCAGCCCTTGCACTTAGTTAATAGAGGTTACCAGTCTAGGAGTCCACTCCTTAAAAATGGAGAAAAAATGTTTTCTGAGGCACTCCTCTATGTGTCTTCCAGGGTGTATTGCAGTCCATCCTTCTAATTTTTGGCAACCCTTGCACTTAGTGCATAGGCTTTATGAGTCTAGGAGTCCCACTACCTAACAATTTTAACAGAATGTGTATGAGCCTTCCTTTTTGTTTAAAACATGGTGTACCGGAGTCGCTTAGACTTTGTTAGTTTCAGAGCCCCTCCTTCATAAATTAAAGAAGATGTGTCTGACCATGTCCCACACACCACATGCCCAGATAAGGTAGTAAAATGTTAAAATTACACTTACCGGTGACTAATGGTGGTGGGTTTAGTTTTATTCCCCCCCTATACTATATAATCTACTGTAGCCATAGGAGACAGGGAAATAAAGTGAGAGATGGCCCTGTTATTAAAGGGGTTGTCCACTACTTTATATGATCCCCCAATGTAGTCCCCCAGGGCCCATAAGTGTTTCTCTAAATACTTGTGGTGCCTTTTCTGCCTGTGAGTGGCGCTATCACTGGCTGCTCACAGGCATCACATGACCCATGGCTCTGACATCCGCTGACGTCACGACAAGTCCAGGCTGCAGCCGAGGGTCCATCTTCCGCGTTCCACTGGTGACTGCTGGGTTGTGGGCGGGGTTACTCCACGCATCACACCCGGCATCCACCACGCGCTCTCCCTCTCCTCATTCACTGGGAAAACGTGTGGTGGATGCTGGTATGACGCACAGGGTAACCCCACCCACAGTCCAGCATCCACTGCGGGGAGTGCGTCACTGATGTCACGCCTCACTTAACGTGACATCAGTGATGGGTCACGTGAAGGTACCTTAAGGTATTTACAAAAACACTTCTGGGCCCTGGGGGGAAACATTGGAGGGGTTCGTATAAAGTAGTGGACAACTTCTTTAATGGGTGAAGGAGGCTGCTTGTTTTTTTTTTCTTTTCAATTTTGCCTTATATATAAGTCATTATACAGGAGAGAATGTTTCCTAACATTTTTTCCTATAAAAATGAAAAGAAACATTCTTTCCATTATAATCACTTGTATATAAGGCAAAATGAATAATAGAAAAAAATGTTCTTCCACACCTTGCGCTATGTTCCCTCGTAGTGTTTTTGCTGCATTTTTGCATGTTCGCATTGCTTTTAATGATAAAAAATATATTAACCAGAAAATGTAATGTTAACATTTTACTACCATATCTGGCCATGTGATGTGTGAGACATGATCAGACACATCCTGTTTCATTTATGAAGACGGGACTCTGAAAGTCCCATTTTTTTTTCAGGGCCATCAGGCGGCCCTCACTATTTGTAGAGGGCCATCAGGCAGCCCTTACTATTGTTAGAGGACCAACAGTCGGCCCTCACTTTGTAAGAGGGCCAGCAGACTGCACTCACTATTGTCAGAAGCCAACAGGCGGCCCTCAAATTTTAGAGATCCAGTAGCCGGCCCTTACTCAACATTTTTTTTTTCGGTTGCTGTTCGGTTCAGCCTCCTCTTTAATTGTGAGCAGCGAGTGTTTCAGTAGACAGAGAAGCGGGATGGTTACACTTATTATGGCGTCATCGCAGCTCACCATCTTGGTCGAGTCCTCCAAGTTTTGGAGAACGGCACAGATATCAGACATCCATGCCCACTCATCAGCTCTTATGTACGGAGGCTGACCGGAATACCGACGGGTGTGTTGGAGCTGGAAATCAACAACTGCCCTCTGCTGCTCACAAAGCCTTGCCAACATATGTAACATTGAGTTCCAAAGCGTGGTGACATCACACACCAGTCGAGGAGCTGGAAGTTGCAAATGCTGCTTAAGCACTGCCAGGGCGGCAGAAGATGTAGCTGTCTTGCGGAAATGGGCACACACGAGGCGTACTTTCACAAGCAACTCAGGCAGATCAGAGTAGGTTTTGAGAAACTGCTGGACCACTAAGTTGAGCACATGGGCCTGGCATGGTATGTGTGCAAGGTTGCCAAGCTTCAGAGCCACCACCAAGTTCCAGCCATTGTCACACACGACCATGCCTGGCTGTAGGTTCAAGGGCGAGAGCCCCAGATCACTCTGGTCTCTTATACCTTTCAACAATTCTGCGGCGGTGTGCAGTTTTTCACCTAAGTAGATTAGCTTCAGTAGAGCCTGTTGCCACTTGGTCGAGGCAGTGCTGCAGTTTCCATCCAGCTTGTGACTGATGTTGTCAATTCAGAGATGGAGGCTGAGGAGGAGGTGCAGGAACTGCTGTAGAAGGTGGGGGCAACCCTGATTGAACCAGGACCTGCAATACTCTGAGTTGGTAGCATGTGTTCCGTCCCAGGGTCCGACTGGGTCCTGGCTTCCACAATGTTCACCCAGTGTGCCGCCAGGGAAATGTAGCGCCCCTGGCCACAAGCACTTGTCCACATGTCCGTGGATAATTGGAACTTCCCAGTAACATATGCTTGTATAAAGCGGAGATGGCACCCCACGAGAAATAGTGTCGGCTGGGAACCGAGTACCGAGGGGAGCCGCAATAAGGTAGCATGAAAGATTCCGTCTCCACAAGCCTAAAACACAATTCCAGGGCAAATAGTCTGGAAATGTGTCTGTTTAGTGTTGTGGTTTGTGGGTTGGTGGCTGCATATTTGCACTTGCATTCCAATGACTGGGGTAGGTACAATTGAACGCTGCACTGGGACAAGGACTTGGGCGTGGTTGCTGATGGTGGTTGCAAGTGTGCAACGACAGGTACAGGGTGGGAGGCATCTTCGCCTGCGTCATGGAAAGGGGATTGGCATGCACCTAGAAGAGGGGTAGAGGCAGTGGTGTCACCCGCAGACAATGTTTCTGGACCTGTTGTTTGGTCCAATTAGGTGGATGCTTTACTGTCATGTGCCTGAGCATGCGGGTGGTGGTCAGGCTGGTAGTTGTGCTGCCCCTGCTGCTGCTGACATGGCAGATGTTGCAAATGGTCTTTTTTGGGTTAATTGGACAGACTTTAAAAAAGCACCAGACTCTGGAAGACTTAACCCTTGGACTGGCAACTTCCCTTGTGTTGGTGTTTTGGGGAGCAGTTGCCCGCCTTGTCTGTAGCCACCTCACTGCCTCTTCCTGCCTGTTGTGGTGCTGTGGATACCTCCTTCTCTGGGCTGCTGTCTTCACTCTGCATGTGACCAGGTTGGGTCAGTGTCTTCATCATCCACCACCTTGTCTTCCACTTCTGTACCCTGTTCCTCCTCTCCGTACCCTGGTCCTCCTTCTGTCTTGCTGGCAATTGTCTCATCATCATCCACCTCTTGCGACAGTAATTGCACTTTCCCTCCATCACCTTCTTGTGACCGTGGCTGCTCAAATATTTGGGCATCGCTACATGTGATCTCATGTCCCAATTGAAGCGGGCAGGGTGAGAGGCAAGAATCTGTTAATGGAAATGTGAACAGCTCTCTGGAGTGTCCAAGTGTAGGATGACTTGTCTCCGGGCACTTGGCATAGTGGAAGGAAGGAATATCAGGGTAAGGATTATGTGGTCCGGACTCACAGCTACTGAGACTGAGACCATGTGGAAGACTGGGTGGTGCTGGCAAACTGACTGGAAGCATTATCTGCTATCCAACTAACAACCTTTTTACACTGGTTTATCTTTAAGAGTTGTGCCGCATGCCCCCCTAAAAAGTACAACAGGATGCTAGGTTGATATGATGTGTGTGTTTGTTGTGCTCTCGTAGCAGGCACAGTTCACCTTGCTCACGGCCTCGGCCTCTGGGCTCACCATCAGCATCACCTCCATTTCCAGGTCCCTTACCACGTGCCTTGCTCATTTTTAAAATTTGTGTGATATTTCCCTGCTGAGAAAACTGTGCAGTATTTTTAGCGCAGTAAAATTTGCCCACCTCAAAACAACTTCGTACAGTTAAATAGCAATATAGCAATGCTACTGGTTACCAGATAATTAATGCTATAAGACCCAAAATCATAATGATAGCTGGCACATCAACCCGTACTGCGAGTGTGAGCCACTACTAAAGAACGATTCCAAAACATATAGTATTGAAAAGGAGAAACTGGAGTTTTTAAGGTTAGTAAAATCAATAACTTTATTAATCACATATAAATTCATAAAAATACAGAGTATAAATAACAGACATATGTAGGGGGACGAGGATGAACAATCAAAAACTAGTAGCCAGGACACCAGCAACCCAGGGAGCCTATAAACCCCAATAAGGGGTTATAAAATATAAAATTAGGTAAATGAGCACAAAAAGGGAAAACCCCATCAAGAGTTAAGTGGCTACTCAAAGACTCTCATGACCCAAAAAGGTCACGGCTATAATAAATAGTATGCCGGGTTCAGGAATTGCCAAAAAGTTTCTCAGGGGAAAAGCTAAGGGAGGATGGCTCAAAAACGGTTCATAGGCTTACCCTGGAGAAAACTGGAGCCCAAGGTGATGGGTAAGACTCGTGTCACTTCCCGACGCGTGCTTGGCATAAAGCGTGTCCTGCTTTTTTCAAGGGAAGATGGTTACCAGATAAGTTTGGATTTAAACTTTGAACGCACACCTGGCGCAGATTAAATAGACTCGAATTTTTAGATGCAGAGAAAACTGCAGTATTTTTTTATCGCAGTAAAACTTGCCCACCTCAGAACAATTTGGTACAGTGAAATAGCAATATAGCAATGCTACTGGTTACTGGATAAGTCTGGATTTCAATTTTTAAAGCACAACTGGCGCAAATTAAACAGAGTAGCATTTTTAGATGCTGAGAAAACTGCAGTAGTTTTAGTGCAGTAAAAATTGCCCACCTCATAACAACTTGGTACAGTGAAATAGCAATATAGCGATGATACTGGTTACCAGACAAGTCTGGATTTAAATTTTGATCGCATAACTGGCGCAGATTAAATAGAGTAGAGATTATAGATGCTGAGAAAACTGCATTATTTTCAGTGCAGTAAAATTTGCCCACCTCACAACAACTTGGTACAGTGAAAAAGCAATATAGCAATGCTACTGGTTATCGGACAAGTCTGGATTTCCATTTTAAAAGCATAACCGGCGCAGATTAAATAGAGTAGAATTTTTAGATGATGAGAAAACTGCAGTATTTTTAGCGCAGTAAAATTTGCCCACCTCAGATCAACTTGGTACAGTGAAATATCAATATAGTGCTACTGGTTATCAGACAAGTATGGATTTAAATTTTGAAAGCACAACTGGCGCAGATTAAATAGTGTAGAATATTTTGATGCTGAGAAAACTTTGCAGTATTTAGATCACAGCAAATTTAGCACATTTCTGATTGGCTTTTTCACTGCTTGCACTATATGGCGATGTTATTCAAATCAACCAAGTCTGGCTGTATGCTTCCAATGCAGAAATGGACCAGTATAAATGGTGTATTATATTTATTTTCACAACAATTTGCAGTATTAAGAGCAAAAAGAATATTACCAAATCACCCAAAAACTGTACCTCAGATTGACATTTCTTTAGCTTGGCAAACAAACGATTGTTACAAAGAACCTGAAACACATGTTGAACATGCTCCTTAAGCTGCTCACGAGACCTTGAGTAAATCAAAATATCCTCTGTGAAGGATCCACACCTCGCCACCCGCCTGACGTCACAGTTACATCAGATGGAACACGTGATACGGATCTGCCCTTTGCATCAACGTGACATTCCACACCCCCTCAGGTATGCGTAAGGTCAGATTGGTACAGTTCTACACAAACAACCCCTGTCCACACGGGTACAGGAAGGCACCGGGAGTGAGAAGAGGTGGCCCACTCAGTCACTGATGTGGCACCATACTCGCTCACACCTCTGACAGGCTGAGAGGCCCCTTCACTAGCCAGAGTGAAGCATAACCTTGTTGGCCTGGTAGAGCTGCCACCAGTTCCTATTAAATATAATTCCCGCTAGCGGGCCGGTGGATTATATAGGGCCAGGAACCAGCCCCGGTAGCGTGTTTGTTGGACCGAACAATGGGTGTGAGGATTTGTGGATCGAGATAAAAGAGTATCCCGAGGTTAAATTATATTTAATCGCTTTAATCGCTTTAAGGGAGCACTAGACAACACACTATATACATAATGGTCAGAGATGCAAACACAATAGTAGTGGTACAAAAGATATAAGCAAATATTAAGAGTCCGTTACCAGTCAGATGGAAGGCTTGGCTTGTGAGGCAGGGGCTGCCACATGGGAGGCTTGTGGCCCCCTTTGCTGTGGGACTTCTCCCACACGATGTGTCTTCGCGACCTCCCAGGAAAAATATGCTGGGCTCTAACTGCAGGATCTCTTAACCTCTCTGGGTCACTCCCCTTACTGCCCCCTGACTGGACCTAAATCTCCACCCCTGGCCTCTCTCAGCTATAAGCTCCAAAAACTAAAATGGGCTATACTTCCTTAATGGATGGTTCTAGGAAGCCTGTTCTGGTGTCATCGAATCCAGCCAGGCCTCTGCTATGCATTGAGACCAAACACAGGGGCCCTAGGGGCTTCCGAAAGGCTGTGCCGGGTATCTCCCTATCCCTACGCGCTACACTGTGATTCCAAAAATCTATTTGGTGTATCGCTAGGATGTATCGTATTTCCATTACCCGGTATGGAATTATAAATGTCTGACACAAAGGGAATGCTGCATGGCTTGGGTCCACAGGAGGTCTTCCTGTAGCAACTCACAGCTAGCTGGTGGGGGTGTACCTCCTTGGCTGGGAGCTGCTGTGAGATATGTGTCACTCACTGTCTCTCTGCCCCCTCCCTTCCTCTGAGCTGCAGTAGTGTCCGGTTACAGCTGTACACTGTAGACCCGTATAATCCCCTGCCAAACAGGATACAATGATTGATGTGGGATTATATCTACAATATTCTTCACATCCTCCAAATATATCACCACAAATCTACCCACGAAGAAATAAAAAATATTATTTATTAAGTTCTGAAACACTACTAGAGGATTAGTCAAGCCAAATAGCATCACCAAAAGTGACCCTTGGGTGTATTGAAGGCAGTCTTCAACTTATCACCTTGGTGAACACGTATAAGGTTATATGCCCCTCTCAGATCTAGAAAAACACTTGGACCCTACTAGTTGAATAGACATATCAGGAATAAGAGGTAATAGGTATGGATTACATACATTAATCGTATTAATTCCTCTAAAATCCAAACAAGGCCGCCAACTTCCTGATGAGGTGGAAGGCCATATGTGACCCATGGAGAGACTCTTTTGAATGTATTCTTTCAAGGCATCTCTTTCAGAAAGAAAGAGGTTAAATAGATGAGATTTAGACAATTTGATCCCTGGGATAAATTTGATAGCACAATCATATGACCTATGTGGGTGAAAAACTTCACAAACAGTCTCAGAACAAACATCCTCAAAATCCTGAATTATAACTGGAAGAAGAGATCTCATAGATACCAGGGATTTAAATAAACAACTGGAAAAACAAAAATACCCCCAAGACTTAACCTTGCGAGTCTCCCAATTGATTGCAGGAATGTGTTTTACCAACCATAGCGTACCAAACACAACTTTAGCTGGTAATGAAGGACATGCTATGAACGAAACAGATTCTGTGTGAAACACTCACACTGTCATGCACACATTATCAACCTTAGAAGTAACATGATTTTGGGTAAGGGGAGAATTATCAAGTGCAAATACTTGAATAGGATGACGGAGAGTTGAAACTGTGTATCCACACTTGATAGCAAAATCACTGTCAATGAGATCTAAGGCAGAACTTGAGTCAATAATTGCAGAGTTAACTATAACTCCAGATTTGGTAACCAAAGCCACTTGGAAAAAATAACCAGTAGTATGCATGAGAGATAACTTCAAAGCATTAAAACCATTGTCCTTACATATTAATGATTTTTTCTTCTTTCTCTTTACCCTTAAGAAATTCATTATTGTATGTGAACCACTGACTCATTACATGACCCGTTTAACTGCAATATAGACAGAAACGAGCAGGTGTTCCAAGTTCCATTCCCTCCTTGGACTCTCTGCAGGCTCCAATTTTCAATGGTTCTCCTGCCTCAATAAGATGAGAGAGAGAAGTCACTGAAACACCCTCAAATGTATTCTTATCCCTCAGACTTCTGTCCAAACGCACTGCCAGTGGCATGGCCTCTTCCAGGGACAACGGAAAGCGACTATAAACCATTATATATCGTATCTGGCTAGAAAAATCATGGCAGAATTGATTTCTTAGAGCAGGGTCATTCCAGGAGGTTTCCATTAGCCAGCATTTGAATTGAAAGCAGTAGTCCTCCACTTTACAATTTCCCTGAACCAACCTGCGGATCATTGATGCAGCAACAGCAACTTTATTGGGATCATCATAAATGAGCTCCAGGACAGAGAAGAAAGCTTCAACTGAGGAAAATTTCTGGAGAATCCTTAGGCAGAGGAAATAACCAAGCCTGAGGATCTACACAGAGCAATGACAGAACAATACCCACGTGTTAACTTTCTCCTTTGGATGAGGCATTACGGAGACGAATATACAACTTACATGAAGAAAGAAAGATGGAAAACTTACTTCTGTCACTGTGTTAAGCTCAGAAGACTGTTTTGAGTGATATAGAACCTGCATAGCTGTGGATAAAGCATGCTGTTGTTGCCACTTGATACCTGCCATCTTCAAAGAAAATGACAGCAATTGCGCGGTCAAAGCGTTCCCAGCATAAATGATGACTTCTCAGCACACAAAAAATGAAGTGGACTGGTGATAACTGATAATGTTGTGATAGTATACCAACTTACCCTGTCGGTTCCTGTACAAACTAGAGATCCTGACCCCGCAGTCCCTAGTCTTTCTGGCATGATCTGAGATAGCCCTAACCACAGACTGGATGATAGCAACTTGGACCTATTCTGCCTGAAAGGCCGTCGAGCACTTTAAGTGGCTCCTAAAGAACCGGAGGGCAGAGCAGAGTGCAAATTACCTACAGAACAGAAAGTGTGCTGAAATAGAAAGAGATCCCAGAGTGAGTAAAACAATCACAAAAAACAAAATAAAGGATTAAGTACGTACTGCTAGAGAATACGTTGCCCACTTCTTAAAAAAAAAAAGAAGATAGGTGCTGGGAAAAAAACATAAAAAGCAGAGAGATAAACCTTAGCTGGTCTTTCACTGACTGGCTTAAACTACAGCAGTATGGCTGGACATCCAAATGAGACTATCACCAGTAGGAAATACCAGCAGCGGGACCGCATATAAAGCCGCACTCGAAAGGTGACAGGGCAGACAAGTAAGTAAATTAAAATACCTATACCCTAAAAAGACGAAAGCAAGGATGACAGAAACTAAACTTCCAGAGAAAAGGTGTATCTGCTGTGGCTCAGTGGACAGAAAAGCCTACCACAAAGCACAGGCTCAAGGGTTCGAACACAGACACATGACAGATAAAAGAGCAGAATCTCACTTCAAGCAATCCCATTTTGTAAATTATACCTCTTAGTGAATTTACAGATGCTTCTCACTAAATTAGAATATCATCAAAAAGTTAATTTATTTCAGTTCTTCAATACAAAAAGTGAAGCTCATATATTATATAGAGTCATTACAAACAGTGTGATCTATTTCAAGTGTTTATTTCTGTTATTGTTGATGATTATGACTTCCAGCCAATGAAAACACAAAAGTCATTATCTCAGTAAATTAGAATACTTTATAACACCAGCTCGAAAAATGTTTTTAAAATCCGAAATGTGGGCCTACGGAAATGTATGTTCAGTAAATGCACTCAGTACTTGGTCGGGGTTCCTTCTGAAGCAATTACTGAATCAATGCGGCGTGGCATGGAGGCGATCAGTCTGTGGCACTGCTGAGGTGTTATGGAAGCCCAGGTTGCTTTGATAGCAGCCTTCAGCTCGTCTTCCTCTTGACAATACCCCATAAATTCTCTATGGGGTTAAGGTCAGGCGAGTTTGCTGGCCAATCAAGCACAGTGATACTGTTGTTTATAAAACAGGTACTGGTACTTTTGGCAGTGTAGACAGGTGCCAAGTCCTGCTGGAGAATGAAATTTCCATCTCCTAAAAGCTTGTCGGCAGAGGGAAGCATGAAGTGCTCTAAAATTTCCTGGTAGACGGCTGCACTGACTTTGGTTTTGAAAAAACAAAATGGACCTACACCAGCAGATGACATGGCTCCCCAAACCAATACTGATTGTGGAAACTTAACACTAGACCTCAAACACCTTGGATTGTGGGCCTCTCCACTCTTCCTCCAGACTCTGGGACCTTGATTTCCCAATGAAATGCAAAATTTACTTTCATCTGAAAACAACACCTTGGACTACTGAGCAACAGTCCAGGTCTTTTTCTCCTTGGCCCAGGTAAGACGCTTCTGGCGTTTATTGATCATGAGTGGCTTGACGCAAGGAATGCGACACTTGTAGCCCATGTCATGGATACGTCTGTGTGTGGTGGCTCTTGAAGCAATGACTCCAGCAGCAGTCCACTCCTTGTGAATCTCCCCCAAATTTTTCAATGGCCTTTTCTTAACAATCCTTTCAAGGCTGCGGTTATCCCAGTTGCTTGTGCACCTTTTCCTACCACACTTTTTCCTTCCACTCAACTCTCCATTAATATGCTTGGATACAGCACTCTGTGAACAGCTAGCTTCTTTAGCAGTGACCTTTTGTGGCTTACCCTCCTTGTGGAGTGTGTCAATGACTGTCTTCTGGACATCTGTCAAGTCATCAGTCTTCCCTATGACTGTGGAGCCTACTGAAACAGACTAAGGGACCTTTTTAAATGCTTAGGAAACCTTTGCAGATGTTTTTTGTTAATTATTTTAATATACTGAGATAGTGACTTTTGTATTTTCATTGGCTGTAAGCCATAATCATCAACATTAACAGAAATAAACACTTGAAATAGATCACTCTGTTTGTAATGACTTTATATAATATATGAGTTTTACTTTTTATATTTAAGAACTGAAATAAATTAACTTTTTGATGATATTCTAATTTAGTGAGAAGCACCTGTATCTACAGGTGTAGTGATGATTTGGCTCGATGAGTGTTTTTTTTTCAGAAACAAGCAGCAGTGGATGTTGAGTGAAAATTGAAAATTTGCCATTGACGTTTCCATACATTGTAGTGCCCAGAATGTACATATGCTTCAGGAGACATCCACCCATATATTAAGAGGGCTCTCATTTCTACAGAAATGCAAAACAAGTGGATGCTAAATGTGGTTTAGGCACACTGGGGCTCAGAAAAAAGGGGGGCATTTGGATTTGGGAGCTCAGAATTCGCTGGATCTCTTTTGGAAGGAGCCATTTAGCTTTTTCAGAGCCTTTGTGTTACCAGTAATGTGGAAGTCCCCAATAATTCCATTAACAGATGATTGACCTGTCTGGGAATTTGCTTTTTTCGTGGATTGAGTTAAAGCTTTTATTGGGAACATTTTGGATCACATTTATCCTGTGCTCTACATGAGCACTTTCATCGGGGTTTCCATTTATATCTCTGAGTGACATGATTCAGGTGAAACCCCCGGCGGATTCAGTCACTATAATGAGACAGTGGCGTTACTCTGGACTCCGTTTGACTTCTATTGAGCAGTGTTCTTCTTTTCAGAAGTACACAAAACTGTATCCTGACCATGCTTTTATGAACACTTAAAGCTTAAAAAGGCCGCCGGATCATAGGACAGATAGTGTCCACAGAGTCTCAATCTGTCTCATTATAGGGAACCTTCCACCAGGGGTTCCGTCTTAATCATATATTTCAGAGATTTACACAGAAGTTCTGGTGTTAGTGCTCAGCGTAGAGTGCAGGATAAATGTGAGCCGTACCATACTGCGATCTTTTGGAGACAGAATGAACAAATCAACACACAGTAGGAGAAGAATTGGTTTTAATTTTTTATGCTGTTTCTTGTGCGGTTTAAGTGATAAGGCAGCTTTATACTTTTGGGCAGTCCGATTACAGCGATACCAGACTAATATCTTTTTTTTATGTTTGGCTGTTATCACAAGCTAAAAAATACTTTTTTTTTTACAAAAACAAGTTTTTGCATTGCCATATATTGAGAGCTATAATTTTTCTATATTTCTGCCAACAGTCATGTGAGGGCTTGGTTTTTGTGGAACAAGGTGACGTTTTTATTTGTACCATTTTCAGGCATATACCATATTTTTTGGACTATAAGATGCCCTTTTTTCCTCCAAAATTTTGGAGGAAAGTGGGAGCTGCATCTTATAGTCCGAATCTATACTTGTTGCTGTGGCTGTGGATAGGGAAAGAGCATGCAGCGCCAGAGGAGCAGGGCACAGGAGGCAGGAACCAGCAGCTGCAGCTCTTGTGTATGCCCGCTGCTAAAAGAAAATGAATATTCACTGCTCCCCACGCCCATGGGTGTGTGGAGCACTGAATATTCATTCTCCTTAATAGCGTACACAATGTCAGCTCAGTCGCCGGCTCTTGCTGCGGCTCGGTGATCCTGTGTGCCCGTTATTAAAGATCATGAATATTCACTTCTCCCCACTTCCTTGGGCATGGATAGAAGTGAATATTCATTCTCTTTAGTAGTGGACACACGTGATTGCCCGGCCGCAGCAGGAAGCCAGAGGCTGGGCTGACACTGTGCGCTGTTAAGGAGAGTGAATAGTCACTGCTCCCCACGCCCATAGTCCCGGCATGGGGAGCAGTGACTATTCCGGCAACTGATCTCAGCGTGTGAGGGCGCATGGCAGTGAAGTCATGCGCGGCTCACACGGTGAGATCAGCTGCTGGCAGAACAGGATGCAGCGTTGGAGCAGAGGGATGGAAGGTGAGTAAAATCCTTTTATTTTTTTTGTGTGTAGCGTGATGGGGATGAGGGGTGCAATGCATACCAGGATGGGGGTGCCATGCATACCAGGATGGGGGTGCCATGCATACCAGGATGAGGGGTGCCATGCATACCAGGATGAAGGGTGCCATGCATACCAGTCTTGGGGTGTCATGCATACCAGGCTGGGAGTACCATGCATACCAGGCTGGGGGTGCCATGCGTACCAGGCTGGAGGTGCAATGCATACCAGGCAGGGGGTGCCATGCATACGAAGCTGGGGGTGCTATTCATACCAGGATGCAGAAGGGGCGGCCATATATACCTGGATGGGGACATATATATACCAGAATGGGGGATATAGATACAGAATTGGGGGATATTACCCCTATAACAGTGTCAGGAGCAGATCCCTTCCTCCATAACTGTGCATCATGACCACATTTTTGCTTTATTTTTTTTTTATTTTCCTCCTCTAAAACTTAGGTGCGTCTTATGGTCTGAAAAATGCGTTAACATTTCTTGATCGCTTTCTATTTTGATTTTTAGAAGGTAGAATGAACAAAACCGGAAACAGCAAAAAGGTTTTTTTTTATGCTGTATGGTAAAATTGTTAAGACAGCTTTATTCTTCGGGTCAGAAAGATTACAGCGAAACCACATTTATAAAATTTTATTTTATGTTTTGCCACTTTTACACAATAAAAACCAGTTTATAGAAAAAGAATTGTTTTTACATTGCTGTATTCTGAGAGCTATAATTTTTTCTTTTTCACTGATGGAGCTGTGTGATGGCTTGTTTTTTGGTGCACAAGATGGCGTTTTCAGAGATACCATTTTTATATACATTCATCTTTTTGATCATGTTTTGTTCCACTTTTTGTTCAGCAGTATGATGGAAAAGCATAGTTTTTTGCCTTGTTTTTCATTTATTTTTTATGGTGTTCACTGAAAGGTTTCACAAGTGGGACAGTTTTATAGATGAGGTCGTTCTGAACTCAGCGATACCAAATATGTGTACTTTTTTTGCTTGTTTTTGTATTTACATAAAAATGCGTATTTATGGCTATCATAGTTTTTTCATTTTTTTAGCATTTTGTGATTTTTTTTTAAATATTTTTACAAATCTTTTAACTTTTTTGTTTTACTGTTTTACTTGGTCGTTCTATGGGACTTTAACTTTTATTAGTCTGATCACTGGCATAATGCATTGCAATGCACAAGAATTGCAATTTTTAAACATGTCCATGTTACACTGACAGAGGCCTCTGAGAACATGCTCAGGGCATGGTGTAACAGGGATTCCATAGTTGGCAGACCCAGGGGTCGTCGTGATCAGGCCCTCGCGATGACGTCATAGGGGCATCATTCGGACGGGAGAGGGAGCCCCTTCCTCTCACTGTCTCTTAAATGTTGCGATCAATATCGATCGCAGTATTTAGGGGGTTAAACAGCAATGGGCGGTGCAGTCACCACTCCTGGCTATGAGAGCCATGAATCGGCTGTGGCGTAAGCCAAGCTCTCAGCGGCATTCACGTTGGCACGATCATCATAACGTAACTTTTCATCATCAGTTGATCGGACCATGATGTGTAGGTACGTCAAATGCCGTGATGGGGTTAAGAACTTTTTATACATTCTTCAGCAAGCATCTTAGGTCTTGTAGCAATCTTTATTTCAGCTACTTAGCAACTGCCTGTTCTACCATGTACACAGGCGAGAGTCTCTTGGTCTCTTTTTATCAGCTGGATTAGTGCCAGTTTTAAGCAGTTTAGACAAAATTAATGTTCCTATTCTTTAAAGTTATAAATAATTCATATTTTCCTTAGGGAGATGGAAATAAATCAGGTCTTGTTTTGTTTTCTAAATCCTTCTCGTCTTGTGTTATTATTAAAATTATCAGTTTGCTAAACCTCAGGAAGATGTTCCAAGTCTTGTTTCACTTTTGTTAATGCTCAGTTTAAAAAGCCCATGCTGAGCCTTAGCCTGAAGTAAAATACACCTGTCTCCTCTTACTCTTAGAAATATTTGTTTCTTTTTCAATTGCAGTCCCTTTGATACATGGCTTGTCTATTATTTCTGGGAACATTAAGCTAGAAATGTGTATATATACTGTACATATATATGTATAAATATGTATACAAAGACCCTTTCTGAAATTTGCTTATGTTTTACAACGTTTCTAAAAGATTTCTTCAGTTTTCTTGGCAAATTCTTTAAGGGAACCTGTCATGTCCCAAAAACGCTATTATCCTTCAGATATGAGGTTAATTTGCAGGTTAATAGCGTTCTAAAGTTGTGCGGCCACATAAATCCCGGCTGCCTCTGGATTTCAGTCATAAAGGTGCAGACAGTGCGGCTTCAGTCACTACTCAGTATTTAGTGAGCGGCGGCTATAACCACTCCCCGGCACTGACTGATAGCCGGCTGAACACATCAGTGCTGAGCTATTAACCTGCAGATTAACCCAATATCTGAAGGTTAATAGTGTTTTGAGACATGACAGATTCCCTGCAAGTACAACTATATGCAGTATATGTCAAATGCTCTGAATTCCTATTCAATATATTAAATTCTTATTATGCTTAACTTAGGTCCCTTGAAGAAGCAAGGTATGAGAAATGCGCATCGGGGGAGTTTGACATACAGGACGAATCTACTATTTCATGGGTAAGCATGGCTTTATTGTAAGGCATGTTTGGTATTCATTTTACTATTGATAGCTTAGCAAAATTATTGGGCTCACAAGCATGCACTTGCCACTTTAGCTCATGATGGGATTATAGTGTTACTACGCTACTTATATCACGCTATGGAACAAGCATTACAGGGAGTGCAGGACATTGTTCTGAACACTTCATCTTTGAAGAGATGTTATAGTTTCAACTATTGTTATTGATTATTTATTAATTATTATATCTCTTTATATGCTACCCAATTACTTATGTAGTATTGATGGATACATGTTTTCGCTTGTAATTGTCATATTTTTCTTGTGTATTCACCGCACAATTTTCATGTGTGTCACTTTTCTACTGAAAAAAGGTTTTAATATTGATTTAATAAAAATGATATTTTTAATAGAATAATCTTGATAGTCTTCTTTGATATTTGGGGATGTTTGTCTCCAGTTTTCTTGTATTGGTTATGGTCTATAGTGATGGGAGTCTCCCCCAGTGATTAATCCTTACCCTTATGGCACCAGTAAAATTGTTAATATGTCAAATGCTGTGAATGCTTATTCAATATATTAAATTCTTATTATGCTTAACTTTGTTGTTGGGTTAAATATAATAAATTAAGTTTAGGAGGATTTTCACTCTATTGCCGCAAGCAGATTATATGCTGCATTTTGATAGAATATAGAGCACATGCAGATCTGTAATAAAGATCCTGGTCCTGTCTTTTATTAGGAAATCAGTAGGATAAATGAAACATGATACCTGGAGTGGCAATGGTTTTTTGCATTTGGGCATCACAGGAGCTTATCTGGTACTAATAATGTTGGACATTATTTAAATCATATTTAAAGATGTTTGTAATGCATATAAGCGATTTTTCGATAAAGATTTTCATTAAAATACACGTCCCTGAGGAAGCAGGGCCAAAAAAGTGTTGTGGCGCAGGGATATCTGATCCAAACTGGCAGCCATTTGGTATATCTCATATTTGAGCATTATGACACACTGATTTTTTTCACTATGCTTTATTCTAACACTACTAGATATGCTCCAAACTTTGTGAAGATGGTATATTAAAATTGATTATTCCACTTACTGCTTGCATCTTTTGTTATTTTGATAACTTTACCCTGGCTACAGTGCTGACATACTATATTTTCAAGGGCTCCATGTCTTGACAAAGTATGGTTGTCACACTCTATACTGCTGCTACTTTCTATAGTAGATTTGCAAATCGCTATTTGTAACTTTTCTGGACCAATTCATGTCCTCCTATTTTAGTAAACTTTACTTTTTGGCATGTCAGTACATTTTAATGCATTTAAACAAAATGTTTTTTTTTTTATTACATTGGGATTTTTTGTACAAACCTTTTCTTCCTGGGTTTTAGTATCTGGGATATTAGCTTATCATATTCCTCTTGGGTGTTATCCCCATCACTGCCAGTGTGTTAGTATTAAGGACTCTTTTTGTACTGGTGCTAATAATGTTGGACTTTATTTAAATCAGATTTAAAGGTGTTTGTAATGCATAAAACCGATGTATAGATAACTTTCTTTATTTAAATTTTGGCTGCTCTGGCAATGGATATGTAGCGCCCCGAGGGTTCGGCCACTACAGGGGTATTGCACCTCAACCAGAGGTGTGATATTTCACTCCCGGGTAAGGATGGAGTATGGACCTGGGCTCAGTTAGCTGCATACACCACACACACCCCATTTCCGGGGGACAGCTCGACGGTGCTCCCATGTATATATATGCAGGCACGACTGACCATGTCCCTGGCTGGAGTGGGGAGGGGGGAGAGAACCCAGTGATGTAGGAGCAGAAGGGGACGGTTTCTGGAGCATAGGAAGGAGCTCATTGGTTGCAGGTCACCTGAGCTCAGGCACAGTGAAGCAGATAAAAAGGTGGGGGCCATCTTAGGAGGGAGTTCAGCGTTCTGTGAGAGGAGAAGGCAGGGAGCAGAGCTGCTTCATGGGCTCTGCTCCCTGGGCAGGCCTAGCACAAAGGCCGGAGCCTGAAGGGAGAAGAGGAGAAGGAGAAGGAAGGAAGAAAGGTGGAGAGAAAACGAGTAGAAAGGCTCCAGAAACAAGAAGGCAGAAGGGACCTTAAGAACCCACGAGATAATGGGTGAAGGGTCGGGCAGAATAAGGGTACCAGATTCCCAAGTTGGTGGAGGCAAATTATCCCTCAGCCAAAGACCGGAGGTCGTGATCATCTATTGGTGCAACCCCCTGCTACACCCACAAGGAAGGCACCACATAGGGTCAGGGAAACCGGCGATAGGTTTCACCCAGAGAAGGCCCGAGGCAGCTGGACAGAAGTGTGGTCACTGGTGGAGCACGAGAGGCCAGAGAAAGGACAGAAGGGGGTCCTGTGCCATACTCCTGAATTGCCTGGCGGTTGACCGAGCTCCTCACCTGGTGGACGCAGCACGGCTTGGGCAGTCATTCCCTGCAGAAGTGACTCAGATAACAACTGTGAGTAAAAGACCCTGGACTGCATCACTGACTCTGTGTGATTTATGCTGCGCCTGCACCATCACCCCCAGCATCCTACTACACTGCCCTGATGCTACACTCTTCCCGTGGGGAGTTATACTATCTCTGCTGCATGCACCAACAGCCTCAGCGGTCTGCCTTGCAGCGGCGGTCATTCCTGACCGCAATCCACGGGTGGCGTAGTTGGACATTCAAAACCATACAAATAGACTGCCACAGCACTGGTCTGACCACCTTGAGCCACGGGATCGGGTTGCCACTACTTCCCCCATCAGCACCGTACACTAGAAGGCCCGGTTCCGAGTACCCCACGGCCCAGGGGGCGAGTCAGCTTCAGATAAGGAGATGAGGTTTGTAGAATATGCCCCAAGCACCAATTTTAATATGTGTATTAACCATTTTGGTTAGTCTACATTCTGAAGCAATGTTGAGTTTAAGGCTGCGTGCCCACTATGCGTTTTTCAAGCGTTATTGCAGCGGAATTTCCGCAGCGAAAATGCTTAAAACGCGCTTGGTAATACGTGCCCCATGGTCCCCAGTGATAATCCGCATTTGCTGTGCACATGCTGAGGAAATTTCCGCTGCGGATTATCATTGCGGAAAAAAACGCAGCATGTCCATTAATTTTGCGGACACGCAGCATAATTGCCGCCATTGACTTGCATTGAATCGCTTAATATCCGCATGACTACATGTGCACATGCGGATATTAAGCGATTCAATGTGCGGATGGTACCCGGGTCTGGAGAAGAGGAGACTCTCCTTCAGACCCGGGTACCATAAGTACCTGTCAAAAAAAGAATTTAAAATAAAAAAAACATTATACTCACCTTCTGATGGCCCCCGGTCTCCATAGCAATGTGTTCTCACTCCCCGGCAGCTCACAATGGTCTAAAAGGACCTGCCATGATGTCATTTAGTCATGTGATGTGTCACGTGACCGCTGACGTCGGCGTTCGCGTGACCTGTCACATGACTAAATGACGTCATGGAAGGTCCTTTTAGACCATCACAAGCCACCAGGGAGACCAGAGAAGGAGACTGGGGGCCATCGGAAGGTGAGTATAATGTTTTTTTTTTTTATTTTTTATCATTTTTATTCTTTTTTTAACTAACTTGGTCACACTATATAAAATCCATGCCAGTTGCATGGATTTACATAGTGTGACGCAAGTTGTCAAGCACTTTTCCAAGTAATGCTAAAATTGCTTGGAAAAGCGTTTGATAACCCACATGCAGAAATGCATGCATAAACGCTTGACAAACGCTTCAACCTGGCAGGAAAAACGCATGTAAAATCCACATGCGTTTTTCTTGCCAGGGAGATGCGGAAAAATTTGCAGCATTTCTGCATCGTGGCCACTTAGCCTCTGGCCATATAACATGTTACCTTTTTGTTCCAAACCTTTACGGGGTCTGGTGTTCGCCAGAATCCTTTCTTGCTGCTCTTTACTTGGCCATCTTACAGATTCAGCTTCACCTTAAATTCACAACAATGAATTTGGAGACATAGCGTAAAAGTTATACCAGTGCCTAGTTTTCTGCTTAGCTTAGAACAGCAATTTTTCTAATAAATGTCAAATACACAATATAAAAAAATGCACCTACACTATTAGATTACATTCAAAAATGCTGGACAAAACAATTAATGTTGATCATATACAGTACAGACTAAAAGTTTGGACACACCTTCTCATTTAAAGATTTTTTGTATTTTCATGACTATGAAAATTGTACATTCACACTGAAGGCATCAAAACTATCAATTAACACATGTGGAATTATATACTTAACAAAAAAGTGTGAAACAACTGAAAATATGTCTTATATTCTAGGTTCTTCAAAGTAGCCACCTTTTGCTTTGATGACTGCTTTGCACACTCTTGGCATTTTCTTGATGAGCTTCAAGAGGTAGTCACCAGAAATGGTCTTCCAACAATCTTGAAGGAGTTCCCAGAGATGCTTAGCACTTGTTGGCCCTTTTGCCTTCACTCTGCAGTCCAGCTCAACCCAAACCATCTCGATTGGGTTCAGGTCTGGTGACTGTGGAGGCCAGGTCATCTGGCGTAGCACCCCATCACTCTCCTTCTTGGTCAAATAGCCCTTACACAGCCTGGAGGTGTGTTTGGGGTCATTGTCCTGTTGAAAAATAAATGATGGTCCAACTAAACGCAAACCGGATGGAATAGCATGCCGCTGCAAGATGCTGTGGTAGCCATGCTGGTTCAGTATGCCTTCAATTTTGAATAAATCCCCAACAGTGTCACCAGCAAAGCACCCCCACACCATCACACCTCCTCCTCCATGCTTCACGGTGGGAACCAGTCATGTAGAATCCATCCGTTCACCTTTTCTGTGTCGCACAAAGACACGGTGGTTGGAACCAAATATCTCAAATTTGGACTCATTAGACCAAAGCACAGATTTCCGCTGGTCTAATGTCCATTCCTTGTGTTCTTTAGCCCAAACAAGTCTCTTCTGCTTGTTGCCTGTCCTCAGCAGTGGTTTCCTAGCAGCTATTTTACCATGAAGGCCTGCTGCACAAAGTCTCCTCTTAACCGTTGTTGTAGAGATGTGTCTGCTGCTAGAACTCTGTGTGGCATTCACCTGGTCTCTAATCTGAGCTGCTGTTAACCTGCGATTTCTGAGGCTGGTGCCTAGGATAAACTTATCCTCAGAAGCAGAGTTGACTCTTGGTCTTCCTTCCCTGGGGCGGTCCTCATGTGAGCCAGTTTATTTGTTGTGCTTGATGGTTTTTGCAACTGTACTTGGGGACACTTTCAAAGTTTGCCCAATTTTTCAGACTGACCGACCTTCGTTTCTTAAAGTAATGATGGCCACTCGTTTTTCTTTACTTAGCTGCTTTTTTCTTGCCATAGTACAAATTCTAACAGTCTTTCAGCTGTGTATCCACCAATAATATTGGTGGATAACAAATTTATCTTCTGGAGAACATGGGTTTTTGAAAAATTCAAGTACAATCAAATTGCACTTGAATACATTTTCCATCTCTATTAATGACCCGTCATTCATGATAATTATGTAATGTGAATGGGCATAGCGATGCCTCATTCCCACTTCAGCACTTCCCCAGCTGAAAATGGCAAAAGTTGCCAAATTCTTTTGCAACTCCACATTTTGTGGCTTTTCATAGCGTTTTACACAAGTATTATGGTGTAAAAGCTTTGATTAATCACCCCCAATGCGTTACTTACTTTGCTCTATAATGTCTATTGGTTAGTAGTGGGGGCTTCTTTTAAGTTATATGTATTATGCTCTGAAAATTTTAATATATTGTGTATATACCATTTTTTTCCATTATTGTCTTGCATTCACAAGCTATGCAGTACTTTATGCTGAAACAGCATGATTCCCATACAGATAATACAAAAGCTAATGTCCTTAAAAGGACATAATTCAAATCTGTATAGATATTGCTGTATCATTAAGTGAATGCTTTAATTTTGTATTAAATGGCACTTAGGAGTCCAGGAGGAAAGTAACTAATATTTCCTTGCGATTTTATTGCATCTTCAGAAGAGATAAGGTGCATGCATACTACATTATTTATAAGTGAACAAAAAAGGTGCGTGTATACTGCATCCGCATATGGAAGTGGTATTGACCCAGCAAATGTTGAAAACTAACACATAAAGAGATAAAACAATGTCAAACACAATTTTTGTCCTTATAGCTGACAACCATTTGATTCTGGTTTACTAAAACACCAGGAAAATGGAATCACAACAACCAGACAGAATTAATCACACTTTAAAAAACATGCAAAACGTTTGGTCGCCAAAGTACAAATATCTGTATAGATTTTTATGTTGCTTTTAGGTTTAGCACAGAGGTATTTTTTGAGTAATGTACTTACTGTACATGACTCGCCCCCTGGGCCGTGGGGCACTCGGATCCGGGCAATAGGGGAACGATGGGAGTAGTAGTGGCAACCCGGTTCCATGGCCTTAGGTGGTCAGGCCAGTGGTAGTCCGTTATGTGCTGATGATTATGTCCGACTACGCCACCCGTGGATTTGCGGTTATTAGGAACCGCCGCTGCAAGGCAGACCGCTGGGGCTGATGATGTATGCAGCTGGGATGGTGTGACTCCCCACGGGAAGAGTGCGGCCCCAGGGCAGTGTAGTGGATGTTGGGAGTGATGCTAGTGAGAGTCCCAGTGCTGATAGTGCTGGAGGAGCAAGGAGCACGCAGACAACAGGTTGCAGTCCAGGGTCTTTACTAGAGATGAGCGGTGTTCGACTAGAACTGTTCGCCAATCTCAAATTCGAGCTGTTTTGGGCGGTGTTCGAGTTGTTCGACGAACCCGAACGATTTGCAAAAAATTCGGCTGTTCGAGGTTATGTTCGATAACTGTTCGTGCACCAAAAGCGTGTCCTGCATGTCTGGTGCTATTTAGAGCACCAATCATGCAGGGATTGTCTGCCACTCACTGTAATGCCACAGCCATGGTGGTTGTGGCATTACAGTGATTGCCCAAATCGATGGGAACAGTGCCAACAGTGAAACATGAAAAGCCGGCAATTCAGCAGTGGCATACACCGGTACCCGACAATTTAGAACCGAAAGAATAGAGCTTCACACATAGATTAGATAGATATAAACATGTCAGCCACATATATACGAAGTACAGTGAAAGTGCTGCTTACTGTACTTGTCATTTAGCGTAAAGGATTTATCAAAAAAAATAATAGTGTTTTCATGCACCGTCTCTTTAAAAAAGCCGGCCGGCAATTCAGCAGCGGTACCCGACAATTTAGAATAGAGGGAATAGAGAATCACACATAGATTAGATAGATAGAATCATGTCAGTCACATATATATGAAGTACAGTGACAGTGTTGATTACTGTACTTGTCATTTAGTGTAAAGGATTTATCAAAAAAAATAATAGTGTTTTCATGCACCGTCTCTTTAAAAAAGCCGGCCGGCAATTCAGCATCTGTACCCAACAATTTAGAATAGAAGGAATAGAGAATCACACATAGATTAGATAGATAGAAACATGTCAGTCACATATATATGAAGTACAGTGACAGTGTTGCTTACTGTACTTGTCATTTAGTGTAAAGGATTTTTTAAAAAAAATAATAGTGTTTTCATGCACCGTCTCTTTAAGAAAGCCGGCCGGCAATTCAGCATCTGTACCCGACAATTTATAACAGACAGAATAGAGCTTCACACATAGATTAGATAGATAGAAACATGTCAGTCACATATATATGAAGTACAGTGATAGTGTTGGTTACTGTACTTGTCATTTAGTATTAAAATAAAGGATTTATTATTAAAAAAATTGGCGTGGGGTTCCCCTTAATTTTAGGCTCTAGCGGAGGTTAAGCAGACAGCTGGGGCAGATGTTTGAAGCCTGGGAAGGGGGTAATACCCACGGAGCTTCCCAGGCTACTAATATCAGCCCCCAGCTGAATACATAGCCTTTACTAGCTATTAAAATGGGGGACCCCCCAAAAAAAATGACGTGGGGTCCCCCCTAATTTAATAGCTAGCAAAGGCTAGGCAGACAGCTGGGGGCTGATATTAATTGCCCAGGAAGGGAGCCATGAATATTGGCCCCCTCCCAGGCTAGAAACACCAGCCGTCAGCCGCCCCAGAAATGGCGCATTCATAGGATGCGCCAATTCTGGCACTTAGCCTCGCTCTTCCACGCTGCCCTGTAGCTGCCCGCTAGAGACTAAAATTAAGGGGAACCCCACGCCAATTTTTTTTAATAATAAATCCTTTATTTTAATACTAAATGACAAGTACAGTAACCAACACTATCACTGTACTTCATATATATGTGACTGACATGTTTCTATCTATCTAATCTATGTGTGAAGCTCTATTCTGTCTGTTATAAATTGTCGGGTACAGATGCTGAATTGCCGGCCGGCTTTTTTAAAGAGACGGTGCATGAAAACACTATTATTTTTTTTAATAAATCCTTTACACTAAATGACAAGTACAGTAAGCAACATTGTCACTGTACTTCATATATATGTGACTGACATGTTTCTATCTATCTAATCTATGTGTGAAGCTCTATTCTGTCTGTTATAAATTGTCGGATACCGCTGCTGAATTGCCGGCCGGCTTTTTTAAAGAGACAGTGCATGAAAACACTATTATTTTTTTTAATAAATCCTTTACACTAAATGACAAGTACAGTAAGCAACACTGTCACTGTACTTCATATATATGTGACTGACATGTTTCTATCTATCTAATCTATGTGTGAGGCTCTATTCCTTTTTGTCTAAATTGTCGGGTACCGGTCTATGCCGCTGCTGAATTGCCGGCCGGCTTTTTTAAAGAAAGCGTCTTCTGAGCAGTTTGTCAGCTTTTGGACACCTTTGAAGGTGTTTTCTATGTGTTTCTATGTGTTTTTGTTTGCCTGCCATTGGTTTTAACGGTGTTCGACGGTGTTCTAAGGTGTTCGACGAACAGTTCGACGAACAGTTCCTCGAACATCCCGGTGTTCGACGAACTGAACCGAACCCGAACACTACGGGGGTGGCTCAACACTAGTCTTTACTAGAACAGGTAAATTGACCCACAAACAGTCCCAGCTAGGAGGGGACCTGGATGTCTGAGAGCAACGGGGAAATTGGCCCTGGTCAGGGTGAGGATGTAGGCCTACCGTGCTTTCTGTGCTCCTTCTGGCTATCTCCTCGTTATAGGGTAACAGTCCACGTTTCCGAGCTTTCCGTGTATTCTCGCCTGTATGGCCTGCGACGTGGGTCCCTTTCTGCTCCCAGCCTTGTACGGCTTTGCTGGTCCCTTCTGTTGTGGCAGGTCCTCCAGGCTTCTTAGGCCAAGTAATATACAGTCCCCTGCGGACTGGTTATCTGCTGGGGGATGTGGAATCCTGCCAGCCTCAGACACCAAAGTCTGGTAAATTAAGTCCGTTATCTGCCAAGACAGGCTCTCTTCGCCTCTTGTCTCTGGCTTGAGGCTCTCCTCCTGCCACACTTCCTCTTAGGTGCAATACAACTGTCCCTCTCTGCTCTGGGACCTGACAGGTCGTCCAGCTCTCTTTAACCCTGCCCCCACTACCAGCTTTTATAGGGGCAGCCAGCTCCCCCTACTGGCCTGAGACAGGAGGCATTGCATGCTAATGTTCCCCTGACTAGAGAACCTCCCCCTTGCTCTCAGACACAGCTTTATTAGATTTTGTGGCATCCAGGCCAGGGTGACACATTCCCCCCTAGTAGAATTTTAGTACTCCGGGACTAAACAATAAACAAAGACAATATACATGACCATAAAACATTAACAGACAGACGACGCACAGATTGAGTTCTTAAGGTCACAGTGTGGTCTGTGACCGGGTGTCATATCACCAATACAACGGGGAGCCTTAACCAGGTGGGGGTCTGTCCTACCCCAAGTCCTTTACAGTCTTAGTTCATTCCTTGGTTAGGCTCCGAACGCAGTCTATACAAGGTCCCGGTTATAAAAAGTCCATAACCTGTGAGTCCTTACGGTAGCTGCAAGAAACTGAAACACAGAATTACCAAACAAGCATGTAACTAGGCAAACATTTCAACAGTTGGTAACAGGGTTATTTACAATCTTAGCGCGCTCTATATTTTCCAGCGAGCGGGTATCTGTCCCTTTGTGCTCCTGGTTGACCTCCTTAACCCACTGTCTGGTGGTGGACTGACTTGGCTTTCCCCACTAGCGTTAGGGGTGCAGCTACCAGCTGGGTGTACAGGTAGGGCAGGCAGCTGTCTGCGGGTCCTTTCGCTTACCGCAGGCATGGCAGGCTCACTGTCAGCAGAGGGTTGACTCTCCTGGGCTGCTGGTACAGGCTCTTCTGCCTCTGGAACCGCTTGCTCCTCTTCACCTTCCGGCTCTGGTGTTGGTTGTTGCTGTGCCGGTTGCAGGAAATGCAGGACGGGTACCACTATGGCATCATTTATGCGAGTCCAGGACTGAGGGAACTCTCCGAGAACGGTCCTGATCATTTCTTCCTTGTCCTCTGCGGGTTCAAGGTCACTCTGATCCTCTTCTGTACTACGGAGTTGCTCGGGGCATCTTTTGAGGTGGTCTCTGGAGACGGTGCTAGTGGTTTCTCCTCCGTCCTTGGTGATCACGCACACCTTCGGGTTGTCGTGATCAGACTGCAGTACGGTGTAGGGTTCCCTTTCCCACTGGTCATCCAACTTATGTAGCCTCTCTTCCGCTTCAGGACTTGCTCACCAGGTTCTAGGGGATCAGCAGGGGCGTGTTGGTTGAAGAGTTTTTCTTGCCTCTCTCTCACCTGGGCCAGGCTCCTCTCCACACTCTCCTGTACCTTCTTGTACTGCAGTTGCCTTTCCGTATCCCAGTCTGCATCCGGGGAGGTGTCCTCAGGTGTTAGGACTCCCATCTCCAGGTCTACGGGCAGCTTACCTGGTCTGGCTCGCATCAGGTAAGCCAGGGTGCAGTTGGTAGCATTCACCGGGATATGATTGTATAAGTCTATCAGATCTGGCAGTTTTTCTGGCCACAGGCTGCGTTCCTCCAGGGGCAAAGTCTTTAGGAGATCAATGACTATGTTGTTAATTTTCTCACACATCCCATTGGTTTGTGGGTGGTAAGGCGTTGTACGAATCTTCTTACAGCCATAGAGGTTGCAGAACTCCTGGAAGATTTCAGCTTCGAACGCTGGACTCTGGTCCATCAGGACCTGTTCCGGATACCCGTGTGGACGGCAGAAGTATTGCTATAAGGCTCTGGCCGCTGTTTGGGCTGTCAAGTCCTTTACCGGGACCACCACTAGAAAACGGGAATAGTGGTCCACGATTGTCAGGGCATAGATGTATCCTGACCGGCTGGGAGCTAATTTGACATGGTCCAGAGCTACCAGCTCAAGAGGCTGCGTGGTGACGATGGGCCTCAAGGGTGTCTTCTGGCTGGTGCGGTCCTTCCTCCTTAAGTGACAAGGGCCACAGTCTCTGCACCATTTTTCTACAGCTCCTCTCATGCCGACCCAAAAGAACCTTCCTCTTTGTAGGAACTCCAGTTTCTTCCAACCGAAGTGTCCCGCTCTGTCATGGTAAACCCCCAGGACCATAGCTGCATCTCGCCTTGGGACCACGACTTGCCAGGTCAGCTCGTGCGTCCGGTGGTTGACAATCCTTCTGCACAACTTGCCTTCGTAGAGGAACAGCTTGCTCTTCTCTTTCCATAGCTGCTTGGCTTCCTCTGCGGCATCTGGATCTAAGGGGGGCATCTTCCCGGGTCAGCAGATCTTTCACCAGGCGTATTGCAGGGTCACTATCTTGGGTCTCGGCCCAGCTGTGGTGAGGTAGGGGATTGATCATCATGGTTGTTAGATCCTACTCCTTCACGCGGTGGGAGTATTGAGCGGCTCCATACCGGTGAAACGCGGGGAGTTCTACCTCCTCCAGCTCTTCTGGGTCTTCGTCACCTTCAGGTAAGTGAGGCATCCTCGATAGGGCGTCAGCGTTGGCATTGGTTTTGCCGGCCCGGTACTTGATCACGAAGTCATAGTTGGAGAGACGGGCCATCCACCGCTGTTCTAGGGCACCCAGTCTTGCATTGTCCAGCTGTGTCAACGGGTTGTTGTCCGTGTACACGGTGAACTTTGCGGAGGCCAGGTAATGCTTGAAGTGTTCTGTCACGGCCCACACCACCGCCAAGAATTCTAGCTTGAAGGAGCTGTAATTCTCCGGGTTCCTCTCGGTGGGCCTCAGCTTCCGGCTGGCGTACGCGATCACCCTTTCTCTGCCCTGTTGGTTTTGGGACAGTACTGCTCCCAGTCCCACATTACAGGCGTCAGTGTGGAGAATAAAAGGCTGACCACAATCAGGGTAGGCCAGGATCTCATCCCCCGTGAGGGCCATCTTCAACTGGCGGAAGGATTCCTCTTCCGGTTTATCCCACTTGAAGGGCGGCTTTTGGCTCCTGGACTTCGACTGTCCGATTAGGAGGTCCTGCATAGGAGCTGCCATCCTAGTGAACCCGGGGATGAACCTTCGGTAGTAGCCTACCAATCCGAGAAACTGTCTCACCTCTTTGATGTTCGAGGGGCTTGGCCAGCTCTTAATTGACGTGACCTTGTCATGGTCGGGGGCCACTCCTTCCGCGCTTACCACGTGCCCTAGGTACTGGACCTTTGGTTTCAGCAGGTGACACTTCGATGGTTTCACCTTCAGGCCATAGCCTGCCAGGGCTTCGAACACCTCGGCCAGGTGCTTTAGATGGTCCTCATAGGTTTTCGAATAGACGATCACGTCGTCCAGGTAAAGGAGGACCGTCTCGAAGTTTCGGTGCCCTAGACAGCATTCCATCAGCCTCTGGAAGGTCCCTGGTGCGTTGCAGAGCCCGAAGGGCATACAGTTGAACTCACTCAGTCCCATCGGGGTGGTGAAGGCGGTCTTCTCCTTGTCAGCCTCTGCCACAGGAACCTGCCAGTACCTGCTAGTTAGGTCCAAAGTAGAAAAGAAGTTAGCTGATTTTAGTGCGGCTAAATACTCCTCTATTCTAGGCAGCGGGTATGCGTCTTTATGGGTGATACGGTTGATTTGTCTATAGTCTACGCACATTCTCATGGTGCCGTCTTTCTTTTTCACCAGAAACAAGGGGGCTGCCCAGGGGCTACAGCTATCTCTAATGACCCCAGCTTCTTTCATTTCTCTTAGCATGCCCTTTGCGTTCTGATAATGTGCAGGGGGTACAGGTCTGTGTCTTTCTTTTATCGGTGGGTGGCTCCCTGTGGGGATGTGGTGTTCTATCCCCTTTACTCTGCCGAAGTCTAGCGGGTGCTTACTAAAGACTCTCTCGTACTCCTGTACCACCCGGTAGACTCCTTGTTTTTGGTGCAGGGGAGTGGAGTCAGCACCCACATGGAGTTTCTGGCACCAGTCCTCCTTTTGTTTCTGGGAGCCATTACCCTCCGCCTGTGGAGATGGAGGCAAGGGTTCCACGGCCCTGATAGCTTTGTGTTCGACAACAAACAGTTTGGCGAGTGTAGCGTACCTGGGTAAGTGTACCTCCCTCTCCCCAATGTTGAGGATGCGGACGGGCACCCTCCCATGACGGACATCAACCACCCCCCGGGCTGTCAAAATGGTGGGCCTGCTGTCTGAGTACACTGGTTCTACCATGGCTTGGTAGTCTCTACCTCTCAACCCGATTGCAGTCCGACACCAGATCATCATTTCACTTTTGGGAGGCATGGAAATGGGGAATGGGTCACTCAGTCTTACGCTACCGATCTCACCACCAGACAGTTCTACCTGCTGCCGTCTCATCAGGGCTTTTATCTCTTTGTTGAGGACTCTCTGTTGGCTGGAACTAGCATTCACCGCCACCTGTTGTAGAAATACAATTACCTCTGAAAGACAATTTTCAATCACGTTAGTACCCACAGTTATTTTAGGGTGACTTTCACGTCGGTCAATGTCCACAATAATTACTCCCTGTGCCGGCAGTTCATCTGCGGCACGGGCAAGCCATTACTGGCGATGATGCTCAAGTTACTGCCTGGATACCATGTGATATCAGCATCAGTCCAATACTGCTTAAAAAGTACATAAGGGATAGTGGTTACTTGCGACCCAGTATCCAGCAAAGCGCTCATGGGGATACTGTCCAGCACCACGGGTAAAACCGGGCGCCCCCAAATGTACTTATCACGCCAATTATAAAGGCCTGGTGATCTTATGCCTGGGGGTTGGCCCTCTGCCCCAGGTTGGACCCGTTTAAATTACAGTACCTGGAAATGTGTCCGGGCTGGTTGCATTGACGGCAAATGGGCTGTCCATCCTCTGCGTAGTGGTCTGTGGGCCTCCCTCGGAATGACGGGATCCTCCTCTGTCGGCGCCACGGGACATCCTCCGGACTTGAAGCCAGCTCGATGGGTCTTGATGGGTCCACTTGCAACGCCTGGACGGTCCTGGTCAACGCCGCGACGCTCCTGGTCAACTCCTGGACTTGGTGGTGCAGGCCTTTCGACGGGGCTTGGTTCAGGGCCTGTGCATCAGCCCCCACGGGGTCCATAGAGGAGGGCGCCGCCTCCTGGTGGTAGGTGAGAGCAGGGCGCCGGGGGTTTATAGCGCCACTGGTTGCAGATTCACGGAGCACCCTTATGGCCCTGTCCTTAAATTGGGCAAAGGTCAGGTCGGGGTTCTGAAAGAACATGAGGCGCAGTTGGGCCCTGTGGGCGCTAGACAGCAGACCTTCTATGAATTGTTCTGTTAGCAGCTTATCCGTTTCCTGCACACTGCCAGGGTCAGTTTGTTGAATAGCCCTCAAGGCTTCCTGCAGATTTAGGGCATAGTCTCTGATGCTGTCCTGTGCCCGCTGCTTACATCCATAGAACCTCATTTTAATCTCAGCGGAGGTACGTGTGTCAAAGGTACCCCGCAGCCGGGCCAGAATACCCTTCACGGTTCTTTTCTCCTCAGTGGGCCATGATTTTACCTCCCTCTGGGCTGCGCCAGTTAACTGCCCTGTTAATAAGCTGACCTTCTGTTCCTCTGTCAGGGTGTAAACCTGGAACAAACTGTACAGCCTTTCCTTAAAGTCAGTTAGGGCATGGGGCTCCCCTGAGTACTTGGGCAGCCAGGCCGCTCCAGGGATGTAGGGCAGTGAAAAGGGCATCACCGCTGCTGCAGCTGCGTTGGTGGTAGTGGGCGCCTCTGTGTCCGACATCTTCCTCCCCCCTAGTTAAGCGTGGCCTACCTTCCAACGATCCTCTTCTGTAGGCCGCGGCTGCGCTGCTGCTGCTCTGGACGAGGACCTTGCGTCGCGTCCTGATGACGTCAGCGTCGCTCTCTCTTCCTTCCAGGACCTTGCGCAGCGTCGGTGCGTGGGGCGGAGCTTCGGATCTCGCGCGGTTTGGACGTCCACGCCCCTCTTCTTCCCGCGCGGCATCCTGAAGATGGCGTCCGATGGCGGGAAAACGGCTGGAGATGGCGGGAACCGGCGGAAGATGCCGGGAGACGGCTGGAAATGGCGGGAAACGGCTCCGGATGGCGGGAAACCTCTTTTCAGGTAAGTGCAAAGTCTTTTCTAGGCACGCAATACCCGTTTGTGGCGGGTTGGTTTCAATCCTGCTGACTACGCCAAAGCTGACTCGCCCCCTGGGCCGTGGGGCACTCGGATCCGGGCAATATGGAACGATGGGAGCAGTAGTGGCAACCCAGTTCCGTGGCTCAGGGTGGTCAGGCCAGTGGCAGTCCGTTATGTGCTATTGATTATGTCCGACCACGCCACCCGTGGATTGCGGTTATTAGGAACCGCCGCTGCATGCAGACCGCTGGGGCTGATGAGGTGTGCAGCTAGGGTAGTGTGACTCCCCACGGGAAGAGTGCGGCCCCAGGGCAGTATAATGGATGTTGGGAGTGATGGTAGTGAGAGTCCCAGTGCTGATAGTGCTGGAGGAGCAAGGAGCACGCAGACAACAAGTTGCAGTCCAGGGTCTTTACGTCGCCGTACTGCAGCCCCGACGCGCGTTTCGCTGTGACAGCCCCCCGAGGAAGCCACGCGAAACGCGAGTCGGGGATGCAGTACGGCGACATGGTTACCTTAGTCCCCATGGGTGAGTTTCACACTTCGAACTGTTTTTCTATTTTGGCCATTTTTTCTCTTACTTGAGCAGTGGCCATCTTTCCCTTGCCATTAGACTTTGAGCTTGCACAAATGCCCCACAATGGTACACATTTCGTATATATTATTCCAATTGCTCCATGAATTACTTATCTTTTGATGGGATTATTGTACCTTGCTCCCGGGGTACCCACATATAGATCGCCGTATCTGCTGTTTGTGTATTTCCTACCCTGTATAACCTTTTCTATTATTGCTACACATATATATTTTTTTAATTTTTCTACTTAATAAAAGTGTTTTTAAATATAACATTTTCTTGTTTCATATTTTGATTTGCTGGGTGTCCTACTCCATTTTCTCTAGGCTCTATGTTTGATTAAGGAGTACCCTGTTTATTGATTACTATGTACCATGGTGTTTGGTCCAATTGTTTGTCTTTACTAGAACAGGTAAATTGACCCACAAACAGTCCCAGCTAGGAGGGGACCTGGATGTCTGAGAGCAACGGGGAAATTGGCCCTGGTCAGGGTGAGGGTGTAGGCCTACCGTGCTTTCTGTGCTCCTTCTGGCTATCTCCTCGTTATAGGGTAACAGCCCATGTTTCCGAGCTTTCCGTGTATTCTCGCCTGTATGGCCTGCGACGTGGGTTCCTTTCTTCTCCCAGCCTTGTACGGCTTTGCTGGTCCCTTCTGTTGTGGCAGGGCCTCCAGGCTTCTTAGGCCAAGGAATATACAGTCCCCTGCGGACTGGTTAGCTGCTGGGGGATGTGGAATCCTCCCAGCCTCAGACACCAAAGTCTGGTAAATTAAGTCCGTTATCTGCCAAGACAGGCTCTCTTCGCCTCTTGTTTCTGGCTTGTGGCTCTCCTCCTGCCACACTTCCTCTTAGGTGCAATACAACTGTCCCTCTCTGCTCTGGGACCTGAATCCTGAGACAGGTCGTCCAGCTCTCTCTAACCATGCCCCCAGTACCAGCTTTTATAGGGGCAGCCAGCTCCCCCTACTGGCCTGAGACAGGAGGCATTGCATGCTAATGTTCCCCTGACTAGAGAACCTCCCCCTTGCTCTCAGACACAGCTTTATTAGATTTTGTGGCATCCAGGCCAGGGTGTCACATACACATATTATTTTGGTGTTTTCAGTCCAAGTGCAGGATAGACCATTGAAGTGAGCAAAAATTATAGTATAGACCAAAATAGTGTATACAATACAAGGCAGATTATGCACCCATCCACAAAGAGGGCAAGCATAGGGAGCTGCCCACTGTCATTCGTGTCCGCAAATTGCAGCTGTACCTAACACAATTTTTCATACAGCTGTCTAAACACAGCCTATCCTTGGGATAGGAAAAACATTTTTTAAAGGGGTGATTCAAGACTTTACAATTGATGACCTATTCTTAGGTTCTTAGCATAGGTTCTCAATATGAGCTTGGTGTGGGCACCACCCACTGATCAGCTGAAAACTGCTCTGTGTCCCGAACTAAGAAATGTATGAGTCTGAATATCGCATACCAGTACACTACTTAGTGGTTGCTGCCACGCACTGAGCATTATCTATTCACTGGAGGCTCACCTATTTAGGTTGTTCTGTAAGCACACTATTGTAATGCATAAACCAAATGGAAGACCATCTAATGTCTGTGAGTCCTAGAGTGAGTAGTTGTGCTCTGTTAGAAACTGGAGATGCCAAATGGAAGTACTGGTGGGATAACCATTAGCAACATTGAAAAAGGATAGTTTTTTGAGTAGAAAACTGCGAAAAAGTCCAGACAAAATTCTTGTGGCATACTGTATGTTCTTCAGTGAAATTTCATCAACTACAATGCTTTTCTGAGATCAGAAGCAACTATATCAAGGAAAAGAAGACAACATCCAGGATACAATGTATTTATTTCATCAAAGGACCTATACCATAAGAATTTCTTCTGGACATTTGTAAGTTTTGCACCCAAGAGACTGTCACCTTTCATTGATGTTAGTGATTATTCCACCAGCACTTCCATTTGGGACTTTTGGAACCAAGACAAAGCATGCTGCAGAATTGAAAATCCTAATCATTCACTTTCTTAGCATCCTCTTTACTCTGTTTTATTTAACCTTTTGACTTTGGGCAGATGAAGTGGGCCCTCTGGATACATTTTAAATAAGCATCAAGGGCTTTTCAGGTGGATAAGGCAAGCGTACACTGCAGAGTACATTTTACACATGAGGGGGTAGGAGAAGCAATTTGCCTTATCTGCCTATGGCACCAAAATAGCTTGGCCCAGGCAATCACTGTACCAAGTATTGGGCTCATGAGTATTAAAATACTGTAGGTTGCTTCGATTGTTTGCATAATACAGTACAGAGTTTGGGGAATAAATTATATCCAAAGAGAGATGCGTGTTTAACACTTACAAGTGTTTAAGACATTCATTCAAATGGACTTAAATTAGGACACTGGCAAGCTTGTTGTCTTTCTGTAATGAAACGCAATATTATCCTTTTTATATTGACTCTAATCAGTTCAGTATGACATTTATTACTACTGGCTGCCAAAAACATCTAGTTAAGCAAAAAATTACCTTCTGTAAAAGAATAACAATTCTTTATAAAAGTAAGCCGAGGCCAAGTATTTTGATGTTGTCAGGAATAACATATTTAAAAGCCACAAAAAAAATGGAAAATTTAGGTTTAACAAGTACAAGCGAGATTGCAACTTGACACTAACTGCTTAGAGGGGAAAACAACTAGAAGCAATCTGGGAATCCATGAAAATGAACTCAACCCAAACTTTTCATGTGAGATATAATTTTCTGCTATAGAACTTGATTAGAAAATCCCAATGTCCTAAAACAAAAATTCTATGAAAACTTTTTGGTTAAGGTGAAAATTTGAAATAAACAAGAAGACTAGTGATGAGCAAGCACTAAAATGCTCAAATGCTCGTTGCTTACCTTGCACATAAGTTTAATTTATGTATATTACTGAGCAATTATCCTCAGGAGGATTTTCATTCACTAATGAACTTCCTGTTCTTTGTTGTCTTCACCCTATTTTCTCTTTTGTTTTCAGTCCATATGTATATATTAGTGTTGAGCCAGCATGCTCGATACTGCTCGTTACTCGCCCGAGCATCTCACTACTCCGGGATGTTCGGTGAGCACCGAGCATTTTCGGGTTACTCGGGCGGGAGCTCGGGTCTCCGCCCTGCACGTTTGGCACTCTTTACAGAGCCAATGAACATGCAGGGATTGCCAGCCAGTCACTATAATGCTGCAGCCATGTAGGGAGAGTGCTGCTGAGCTAGGGAGAGATTTATACTGTGAAATACATAGTGTAGGGTCTCTAAAGCCTGCAAAATCAAACAAACAGTTCTTCTCAGGACTAATATCCATCCCAGATATCAGGCAGGCAGGCAGGCAGGCTGTATAGGAGACACAGTGGTTATACCAAGAAACACTGCATTACAGTCCTGTGTGCTGCTTTTCAAATTGCTAGACTTAGCCCCAGGTCTCAGGGGCCAGGAAAAATCCTTTTTTTTTAATCTAAATCCTCTTTTTTTTTTTTTCCTCATTCAGACTGTACAAATACCCGTCTTATTAACCTTTTGGTATTCCCCCCCCCAAAAAAAAATTGAGTGTGTCTGTGAGTGTTCAGACACAAATATATCTGTTTAAAAGAGTCTGGTGTAGGCCAGATAACTAGAACTGTGGTTTTGCAGTTCCACGGTTCAAATCTCTGTATTATCCACTTTTATGCAATTTTTCCATAAAAAAAACAGTTTGAGTGTCTCGCTGACTGTTCAGACACAAATATATCTGTTTAAAAGATTCTGGTGTAGGCCAGAGAACTAGAACTGTGGTTTTCCTCTTCCACGGTTCAAATCTGGGTGTAATCCACCTTTTTGCCTTTTTTACATAAAAAAAAAAACAGTTTGAGTGTCTCGCTGACTGTTCAGACACAAATATATCTGTTTAAAAGATTCTGGTGTAGGCCAGTGAACGAGAACTGTGGTTTTCCTCTTCCACGGTTCTAATCTCCTTTTTGTTACCCTTTTGCCATTGATAGTGCGAGTGTAAGCTATTTTACTGAATTTACAATGGGCAAGGCACGTGGCAATGGATGTGGAACTGGACATTCTGGTGATTGTGCATGCAGAGGATGGGACCGTGGCCAAGGTGAAAATGTGCCACAACCAACAGCCACATCTTCTCGCTCCCAGTTCTTGACCGAATTACTAAGGAAGCACACAACAACACAACTATTGTGAACTGATCAGTGTGAACAGGTTATTAATTGGACAGCAGATAATATTTCCAGTCACCTGGGCACCACCACCTCCGGTCTGTCTTCCACACGGTCAAGTCTTAGCAGCCGTGAATCTCAACCACATACTCCTCCTCACCCTGATGCTCCTTCCTCCCACCATGCCGAGTGTCGTCAGACAGAAACTGATCCCACAGTTGGACCCTCTGAAGAGCTGTTCACTGGTCCATTTACATATTTGGGCCCCTCGCCTGCTCCGCTTGAAGTGGTGGAAGAGGAGATCCCATGTAGCGATGGCCAAATATTTGAACAGCCAAAGCCACAGGAAGGCGACGCTGGCAATTTGTCACAAGAGGTGGACGATGAAGAGACACAATTGCCATGAAGTGAGGAGGAGGACCGTGGTGCGGAAGTGGAAGAGGAGGAGGTGGTGGTGGATGATCTAGTAACTGACCCAACGTGGCAGGAGGACACGCAGAGCGAGGCCAGCAGCACACATGGGGAGGGAGGCAGAGTACCCCAACAAGCAGGAAGAAGCAGTGTGGTGGCCGCAGACAGAAGGCGGGCAACCGTTCCCCGTAACACCAACACTAGGGACGTTGCCAGTACAACCGGTAGGTCTTCCAGAGTCTGGAATTTTTTTAAAGACTCTGCTGATAACCCCAAAAAGGCCATTTGTACCACCTGCCAGGCCAGCATCAGCAGGGGTGACAAAACTACCAGCCTGATCACCACCAGCATGATCAGGCACATGTCAGCAAAGCACCCTACTTTGTAGGGCGAACCCCAGGGTCCACGACCAGTGTCAGCGGGTGTCACCACTGCTTCTTCCACTGTTGTGCGTGTAAGAGAACCCCCTTTTATGCGTGCAAGGCAATCCCCTGTCCATACTGCATGCAAAGATGCCCCCTCCTCTCAGTCTTCACTTGTTTTGGCAGTGTCTCAAGAAACAGCATCAACGTCCACGTCCCACTGCAGCGTTCAATTGTCCGTACCCCAGACCTTTGAACGAAAGCACAAATTCTCAGCCAACTCCCCACAGGCCACAGTCCTAAATTCGCACATTTCACAACTGCTTGCATTGGAAATGCTGCCTTTTAGGCTGGTTTAGACGGAATCCTTCCGCAACCTTATGGCGGTGGCCGTCCCTCGGTACTCGGTCCCCAGCCGACACTATTTTTCCCGGTGTGCCATCTCTGCACTGCACAAGCACGTATCCCAAAACATCTGCCGTGCCCTCAACAACGCAGTTACAGGAGAGTCCATCTGACAATGGACACGTGGACAAGTGCTTGTGGCCAGGGACAGTACATCTCCCTGACGGCACACTGGGTAAGCATAGTGGAAGCCGGGACCCAGTCGGACCTTGGGACTAGAGATGAGCGTTGTTCTACTCGAACTGTTCGCCAATCTCAAATTCGAGCTGTTTTGGGCGGTGTTCGAGCCGGTCGGCGAACACGAACAATTTGAGAAAAATTCGGCTGTTCGAGGTTATGTTCGATAACTGTTCGTGCACCAAAATCATAACTGGATTTTTTCTCAGTAATGATGAAAATTAATGTTAATACGCAGTTTGAGTGTACAGCGGGGCGGGGGGAGGGGCAGGGGATGGATCTCTGCAGGAACAATGAAGATCTCCATTTTTTTTTCTCTTTCCCGCATTTGCAGTGGGGAGGTGCAATCTATCAACCTATCAGCAGTGCACACACGGAGCGAAGTGCTTTTTTTCACACAAGCAAGGGCATGTGTGATTGGCAGTGTATGTCACATGTCCTTGCCCTATAAGACCAAGCCATTTTCCCCGTCGCCACCATTTTCTCACTGCTGCAGCTGCGTGTTAGACGGCACCGCTGTTGCTGTGTGCGCTATACCTTGTTAATTTCAAGCCAATTTTCGCACAAATATACAGATAGCTTGGGAGTAGGGAATAGTTGTGATTGCAGTCCTTTTAAGGACTAGGTTACAGCATTTCCTACGACTTTTATCAAGCAGGTCTGTGCTCTTAAATAGATAGATTGTGGGAGTAAAGAATAATTGTAATTGGAGTCCTTTTCAGGACTAGGTTACATCAGTTCCTATCAGTTTTTGCCAGGCAGGTCTGTGCCAGTGCTGTGCAAGTTTTTTTCACAGCATTTGGCTGAATCTAGCAAAGCTAATCCTTTTTGGCCTATTGCAGAGTGTGTTAGTCAGTGGAGTAGCCTATTTGTGTTGCAAGATATACCACCTGTGTATAGAATACCAATTTTTTTACTGCACCTAGTGAAGTAAAATCTTTTGGGCATAGCATCATTCTATTAGTCCATCTATACTGACCTCCATCAGGTTGCAAATTAAAAATAATTTTTTTCTTCATTTAGCTCTGAAAAAATATTTGGGCTTCTAGCAGTGTGTGGGACTTGTTCTATTAGTCCTTCTATACTGACCTCCAGCAGGTTGCAAATTGAATATAATTTTTTTCTGCATCTAGCTCTGAAAAAATATTTGGGCTTCTAGCGGTGTGTGGGACTTGGTCTATTAGTCCATCTATACTGACCTCCATCAGGTTGCAAACTGAATAAAAATTTTTTCTGCATCTAGCTCTGAAAAAATATTTGGGCTTCTAGCAGTGTGTGGGACTTGGTCTATTAGTCCATCTATACTGACCTCCATCAGGTTGCAAATTAAAAATAATTTTTTTCTTCATTTAGCTCTGAAAAAATATTTGGGCTTCTAGCAGTGTGTGGGACTTGTTCTATTAGTCCTTCTATACTGACCTCCAGCAGGTTGCAAATTGAATATAATTTTTTTCTGCATCTAGCTCTGAAAAAATATTTGGGCTTCTAGCGGTGTGTGGGACTTGGTCTATTAGTCCATCTATACTGACCTCCATCAGGTTGCAAATTAAAAATAATTTTTTTCTGCATCTAGCTCTGAAAAAATATTTGGGCTTCTAGCAGTGTGTGGGACTTGGTCTATTAGTCCATCTATACTGACCTCCATCAGGTTGCAAATTAAAAATAATTTTTTTCTGCATCTAGCTCTGAAAAAATATTTGGGCTTCTAGCAGTGTGTGGGACTTGGTCTATTAGTCCATCTATACTGACCTCCATCAGGTTGCAAATTAAAAATAATTTTTTTCTTCATTTAGCTCTGAAAAAATATTTGGGCTTCTAGCAGTGTGTGGGACTTGTTCTATTAGTCCTTCTATACTGACCTCCAGCAGGTTGCAAATTGAATATAATTTTTTTCTGCATCTAGCTCTGAAAAAATATTTGGGCTTCTAGCGGTGTGTGGGACTTGGTCTATTAGTCCATCTATACTGACCTCCAACAGGTTGCAAATTAAAAATAATTTTTTTCTGCATCTAGCTCTGAAAAAATATTTGGGCTTCTAGCAGTGTGTGGGACTTGGTATATTAGTCCATCTATACTGACCTCCATCAGGTTGGAAATTAAAAATAATTTTTTTCTGCATCTAGCTCTGAAAAAATATTTGGGCTTCTAGCAGTGTGTGGGACTTGGTCTATTAGTCCATCTATACTGACCTCCATCAGGTTGCAAATTGAATAAAAAAATTTTCTGCATCTAGCTCTGAAAAAATATTTGGGCTTCTAGCGGTGTGTGGGACTTGGTCTATTAGTCCATCTATACTGACCTCCATCAGGTTGCAAATTAAAAATAATTTTTTTCTGCATCTAGCTCTGAAAAAATATTTGGGCTTCTAGCAGTGTGTGGGACTTGGTCTATTAGTCCATCTATACTGACCTCCATCAGGTTGCAAATTAAAAATAATTTTTTTCTTCATTTAGCTCTGAAAAAATATTTGGGCTTCTAGCAGTGTGTGGGACTTGTTCTATTAGTCCTTCTATACTGACCTCCAGCAGGTTGCAAATTGAATATAATTTTTTTCTGCATCTAGCTCTGAAAAAATATTTGGGCTTCTAGCGGTGTGTGGGACTTGGTCTATTAGTCCATCTATACTGACCTCCATCAGGTTGCAAATTAAAAATAATTTTTTTCTGCATCTAGCTCTGAAAAAATATTTGGGCTTCTAGCAGTGTGTGGGACTTGGTCTATTAGTCCATCTATACTGACCTCCATCAGGTTGCAAATTGAATAAAAAAATTTTCTGCATCTAGCTCTGAAAAAATATTTGGGCTTCTAGCGGTGTGTGGGACTTGGTCTATTAGTCCATCTATACTGACCTCCATCAGGTTGCAAATTAAAAATAATTTTTTTCTGCATCTAACCCAGCCAATAGTTTTGGCCTAATACCACAGTTTGGCCACTCAGCTCTGCTCGGTTACCATCCATTGTTTTTTGTGCAAACAACTCCAGAGTTGTGAATTAGTTAACCACCAAAATGAGTGGAAAAAGGCCTGCTGCTGGTGGAAAGGGGAATAGGCGTGTTGGGAAGGGGAAAAAAGGTTGTGTCCGTGGGGTAGGTGCAGAAGAAAGACCATCTTCCAGCCAAACTAAAATGTCTACTTCTTTTAGCGGACAATGTGATAAGATCCCTTTCTTACGGCCACGCCAATCGCTACAAATTCCAGATGAGGCACAAAAACAGCAGGTGCTTCAACGGATATCAAGTGCTCCTTTAAGTGGGCTCTCCTCCACATCAACTTCAACATCACAAATACTCCAGTCCTCAAAGGTGTCACCCAAATCGCACTTGCTTCCTCACAGCTCCCAAATCTCCAGCTGCCCGTCTGAGTATGAGGTAGAACAGATGGTTGAGTCTGCAGAGCTGTTTACTCATACTATAGCCTGGGAATCAGAGGTCGACTCCAGCGCTTCTGTGAATCCAGACGAGGAAATGATCTGCACTGATGCCCAGAATCTTTATGAGTCGGATCCAGGACCAGACGCAGAAGGTTCTGACCATAATGTAGACCCTCATTCCCAAACTGTAACTCCTGTTGGTGGAGACAATGAGGAAGACGATGATAAGACTCAAATACCTGATTGGAGCGACAACTTTAGTTTTTTGTCAGGGCAGGAACAGGTTGGCTCTGAGGACGACGGGTGTGATAACGCACAGGGTGATGATGATGAGGTCGGAGATCCCACTTACTGTCAACCCACAGTCAGCCAAGAGATGAGGTCAGCAGAGGAGGTGGAGGAAGATGCTAGTGACGACGAGGTCAGGTTGCGCCTTCCTGGACAGAGACGTAGTACTGGAAGCACGTCAACAACTGCATCCTCAAACACAACTCTGCCTCTCACCACAAGTCGTGGTGGCTCTTCAGGTCGCATGGGTGCTAAGCCTTGCATAGCCTGGGCATTTTTTCAGATCGATAAAGATGACCCAACTCGTGTTATCTGTAACATTTGTCAGCAAAAGCTAAGTAGAGGCCAAAAAATACATAGTTTGAGTACTTCATGCATGAACCGGCACATGGACATGAAGCATAAGTTGCAGTGGGAAGCTCAGTGTGCTACAATGCGGCCTAGCCGGCCGGGCCAACCACCGTCTGCCATATCTTGTGCATCCGCGGCCTCTTCATCCTCTGTGACTGGGGGGACAGCAGTCACACCTGTTTTGGGGCGCAGACCTGCCACCTCTACCCGCAACAGCCAGCGTGATTGGCAGGTCATCATTTTCTTTGGAGGTGGTAACACCAGCTGGTCTTGAGCGCTGTCCGACATCGATAGAACCACCTTTGGATCAAGGCAACCTAACATGTCCGCCTGCATCTTCCTCACAGACCGGCAGTTTGCCGGGGACACCCTTATCAACCCCGTCTAAGCACAATAGCCAGCCCTCGGTCCCTCAGATGTGGACAAGTAAAAGACCATTTCCTCCTAGCCATGAGAAAGCTAAGAGGTTGAATTTCACCATCTGCAAGCTCTTGGCTACAGAAATGCTGCCTTTCCGCCTGGTGGACACAGAGGATTTTCGAGACCTTATGTCCGTCGCAGTGCCCCAGTACCAGATGCCCAGTCGGCACTACTTCTCAAAGAAAGGTGTGCCTGCGCTCCACCAGCATGTCGCACACAACATCTCCGCTTCTTTGAGAAACTCTGTGTGTGACAGGGTGCATTTCACCACAGACACTTGGACGAGTAGGCATGGACAGGGGCGTTACATGTCGCTGACTGGGCACTGGGTAACTATGGTGACAGCAGGACAAGGGGCTGCTGTCCAAGTCTTGCCGTCCCCAGGAGTTGTGCGTCAATCCTCTTTATGTCAAAGTTCCTCCACTGCTTCTGCCTCCTCAACCTCCTCTCGGTCTTCCACCTGCACCCAAAGCCTGTCTGGTCATGCCACAAGCTTTCTAACTGCGCAGAAGGGATCCTGCACACCTCCTTACTATGCTGGCAGTAGGGCTCAACGTCATCAGGCGGTTTTTACATTGAAATGTCTGGGAAATGTGAGTCACACAGCTGAGGAGTTGTGGTCAGCTCTGGAGAACCAATTTCATGAATGGTTGTCTCCACTGGACCTGAAACCAGGGAAGGCCGTGTGCGACAATGCTGCAAACCTGGGTGCGGCCCTTCGCCGGGGCAATGTCACACACGTGCCTTGTATGGCTCACGTGTTGAACCTGGTTGTCCAGCAATTTTTAGCCCACTATCCCAGACTAGATGGCCTTCTGCAGAGGGCACGGTCGCTGTGTGCTCACTTCCGCCGTTCGCATCCCGCAGCTCAGCGACTTACATCTCTACAGAAGTCGTTGGGCCTGCCACTTCACCGGCTAAAATGCGATGTGCCTACCCGGTGGAATTCAACTCTGCACATGTTGCAGCGACTGTGGCAGCACCGACAAGCCCTGGTGCAATACGTTCTGACGTATAGCCTGGGCCAACGAGATTCAGAGGTGGGGCAAATCACGCTGGAGGAGTGGTCTCAGATCAGGGACCTATGCACCCTTCTGCACAGTTTTGAAATGGCGACGAAGATGTTTAGTGCTGACGATGCCATTATCAGCATGACTATTCCGGTGATTTACATGCTGGAGCACATGTTAAACAGAATTCGGAGTCAGGTGGTGGCACAAGAGGAGGTGGAGGAAGTAGAGGAGGAGGAGTTGTATGCGGAAGGGCTAACATCTGCAAGGTCCAGACGGTCGGCAGCACCAAGGCGGCAGGCATGTGAGGGTGGGGGAGATGATTTTACCAGGGCGCATGGTAGCAGCCAAACTAGTGAGGAAGGTGCAGGAGCCCAGGAAGAAGTGGAGGACGAACTGATGGAAGACTCATCAGATGAGGGAGACCTTGATCACATTTCTGTTGTGCGAGGTTGGGGGGAGAGGACAGAGGAAGGAAGCATGATTGTTACCTCGCCACCAACACAACAGGGACTTGGTGCTCCTGGATGCGCAACACACATGAGTGCCTTCTTGCTGCACTACCTGCAACATGACCCTCGAATTGTGAGAATTAGAAATAATCCTGACTACTGTGTTGCCACACTGTTAGATCCCCGGTACAAAAGTAAATTTGCAGAAATTATTCCTGCCATAGAAAGGGATGCACGCATGCAGGAGTATCAGCAGAGACTGTTGCAGAATCTTACATGTGCTTTTCCACAAAATACCAGTGGTGCACGTAGTGAATCTCACAGTTCCAACTTGCCAACCGTGGGACCGTCAAGTGTTCAGCACTCAAACCGTAACAGAACCACAGTATCTGCTGGTAACATCAATTTTGCGGAATCATTTCACCACTTTTTTAGCCCATCCTTTGCAAGGCCACAGGAGACAAGAAGTCTGACACATAGTCAACGCCTAGAGACGATGGTACAGGAGTATCTCCAAGTAAACATTGAAGCCACGACTGTGTCACTGGACCCTTGCTCTTTTTGGGCTTCCAATCTGGATAAATGGCCGGAGCTAGCCACTTACGCCTTGGAGATCTTGTCATGCCCCGCAGCCAGCGTTCTGTCTGAACGTGTGTTCAGCGCTGCTGGTATGTGCTGACAGATAAGCGCACGCGGCTCTCCACTGATAATGTAGACAGACTCACGTTCATAAAGATGAACAAATCATGGATCCGAAACTACTTTTCTACCCCTGTGTCATCCTGGGGAGAGTAAAAGCTTGATGATTGGTTAAAATCACCCTACCAACAGTTTTAAGCTTTCAAATTACTAATCATGTTTATCTGTATCTTGACTGGAAAATAATTTGGGCTTTGTAGCAGTGTGCAGCACTGATCCTATTAGGCCATCTATAATAAGCTTCACCAGATTTAAAATTAAAAATAATTTTTAGCTGCATCTAGCCCGGAAAATAATTTTGGGGCTCCGAGATGCGCAAGACACATAAGTGCCTTCTTGCTGCACTACCTGCAGCATGACCCGCATATTGTCAGAATTCGAAGTAATCATGACTACTGGGTTGCCACACTCTTAGATCCCCCAAACTTTTCGATCAACCTTTTCATTTTAATAAAGACCAAAAAAATTGTCATTTTTGAAATTATAAGCATTAGCAGGTTGTTAGAAACTGAAATCAAACAGTTTTCAACTCAAAACTTTATTCTAGGTGATGTTACATTTTCACATAGGACCCCTTGTTCGAAAGGAGCTTCTGAACTCTCTCGTCCATTGAATTTGTCAGGTTTTGGATGGTTTCTGCTTCAATTGTTTTGCATGAGGACAGAATACCCTCCCAGAGCTGTTGCTTAGATGTGAACTGCCTCCCGCCATCATAGACACTCCTTTTAATGATGCTCCAAAGGTTCTGAATGGGGTAGAGGTCAGGGGAGCATGGGGGTCACACCATAAGTTTGTCCCCTTTTATGCCCATATCAGCCAGAGATGCAGATGTTTTATGTGCAGCATGAGATGGTGCATTATCATGCAGAAAAATGATCTTGCTGTGAAATACACGGTTCTTCTTCTTGAACCATGGCAGGAAGTGCTGTTTGAGAAAATCCACATACATTATGGAGTTCATCTTTAGCGCCTTCAGGGATCCTAAAGGGGCCGACAATCTCTCTCCCCATGATTCCAGCCCAAAACATTACTCCACCTCCTCCTTGTTGGCGCTGTAGCCGTGTTTGCGTGGGGTGTCCATCAACCAGCCATCCTCCACTCCATTCATCTGGACCATCGAGCGCTGCACGGCACTCATCCGTGAACAAAACAGTTTTGAAATCAGTCTTCATGTAATGTTTGGCCCACTGGAGCCGTTTCTGCTTGTGTGAAGTGGATAGAGGAGGTCGACAGGATGGCGTATGCACAGCTGCAAACCTCTGAAGGACCCTGCATCTTGTTGTTCGGGGGACGTTGGAGGCACAAGCAGCTTCAAAAACTTGTCTCCTGCTATGACAAGGCTTTTTTGCCGCTGCTCTTTCAACCTGACGTAATTGCCTGTAGGAAAGAGTCCTCAATTTGCCCATATCAGCACGCACACGTGTGTACTGTGAATCAGCTACATACTTCTTGATTGCCAAGACACTTCATCCTGATCATCGCACAATGTTGATTGTAGTCATGCCTTGACCTAAACACTCCACAATTTGTTGCTTCTCAGCAGCCGACACATCCTTTTTCTTTCCCATTTTGGCAGAAAATGTAGGCTGCTTAATAATGTGAGAGAGCCTTCTTAAGTAGTCTTGCCTTTCATTGGACACACCTGCCAAACTAATTAGCACAGGTGTCTGCAATTGCTTACAGTGATATAAAGAGCCCTGACACACATCACCATCAATGAGTTTAACTGACAAACAAACAAATTCTTCCCTTATCACTCCTAAACACTTTTTGAATAATAATTTGGAACGCGGTGTACATGTGCTTTTCCACAAAACACCAGTGGTTCACGTAGTGAATCTTACAGTTCTAACTTGCCAACCGTGGTCTGTATGGAATTGTTCAATAAAGGGCCCAAAATTAAGATAACATAGATGGGAGAGGTCTCTATGAATAGGAATTCCTAAGTATTTGATACCCTGTGAGGGCCAGGCAAAGGGAAAGTTGGACTGGATGGAATCCTATATGGATTTAGGGAGGGAGACATCGAGGGCCTCAGACTTCGCTGCATTGATTTTAAAATTTTACCATGTAACAAAGTGATCTATTTCAGCCATAACAGCAGGGATGGATATATGTGATTGAGTGATATATACTAGGACATCATCAGCAAATAGAGAGCACTTGTACTCGGTGCCTCCCACCTCAATCCACCTAATATTGGGGTTATGGCGAATTGATGAGAGCAGGTGCTCCGTCACTAGGATGTATAAGAGAGGGGACAGAGGACATCCCTGCCTTGTCCCATTGGTGATTGTGAAAGGTGATGAAAATGTTCTGACGCACCCCCTGGGCCTTGGGACACCCGGAGCCGGACCCTTTTTGGTGGATGCTGGTGGTTGTAGTCTTCGTGGCGGCGATCCGGTTCCGTGGCTCAGGGCGGTCAAACCAGTGGCGGAACTATTTATGTGGTTTTGATGTTTAAATGTCCGACTACGCCACCCGTGGATTGCGGTCAGAGTGAACCGCCGCTACAGGGCAGACCGCAAAGGCTGGTGTTGTGGATGCAGCAGAGCGTAGCATAACTCCCCACGGGAGGAGTATAGCCTCAGGGCAGTGTATGCGGAGGATGGGGGTGATGGTGCAGGGCAGCAGCAGTAACGACACGGAGTCAGTGATGCAGTTCAGGGCCTTTACTCACAGTTCTTATTATCCAGACCACGTCTGCAGGTAACGGCTGCCCACGTCGTACTGTGCTCACCAGGTGAGGGGCTCAGACAACTCCCAGATAACTTTGGAGCGCTTCACAGGACCCCCTTTGTGTGTCCTTTGTCTGGCCTTTCTTACCAACACTTCTGTCCGGCTGCCTCGGGCCTCCTCTTGGTAAACTTGGCACCAGTTTCCCTGACCCTATGTGGTGCCTTCCTAGTGGGTGGAGCAAGGGGCTGCGCCACATAAAATGTCAGAGCCTCCGGTTTCTAGCTGAGGGTCGTTTCCTGCCTCCACTAGTTCGGGGACCGGTCTCCCCCTTTGGCCTGACCCCTCCACGCAGGTGGATTCGGGCGTGCGGTGGCGACTCGCCCGTCCGCACCCCTGGGATCCCTTCATTCCTCGTTCCTGGAGCCTTCTCCGCTCCTCTTCCTTCCTTCTCCCTCTTGCAGGCCTGGGCCTCTGTTACTAGGCCCGCCTCCGGAGCAGAGCTCATGCAGAGCCCCTGCTCCCTGCCACTTCTGCTCAGACTTCTCTGCACTGAACTAAGATGGTGCCCACCTTTTATACTCCCTTCTCAATGCACCCAGGAACTGCTTCCTCCCTGCTCCTGCACTGCAGGGTTCCCCTTCCTCAGTGTTCCCTCCCCCCACTCCAGCCAGGGACAGGGACTGTCGTGCCCATCTCAGGGGCATATTGGTCGCCCTGCCCCACGGCAATGTGGTGTAATGCATGCAGGTGTCGGGTCCTGATCCACACTCCATCCTTATCTGAGAGTGAGATATCACACCTCTGGGTGAGGTGCAATACGTCTGTAGCAACCGAGCCCTCGGTGCTACAGTTCCATTTATCTTCAGCCTAGGTGACGTATTGTGATACAGGGCCGTGATTTTGGCTATAAAAGGGTCCCCTAGACCCCTACCCCAAGCTTTTTAAGAGAATCATATATGGCGTGCCAGGAGACTCTATGGAATGCTTTCTCAGCATCCAACGAGAGTATCTACTTACAAATTTTTAACTGCATCTAGCCCAGGAAATACTTTGTGCCTAGTAGCAGTGTCTGCTAGTCAGCGGATTATCCCGGCTGTTAAGCAAGCTACACCACCTGTAGTTTGGACACTTAATTTTTTCAAAGGAAATGCTTCGGGACCACGGGATACTCAGTGAAGAGCATCAGGAGGCACCCCAAGGCATAGGGGCTGGGACTGGCACTAGGATGCCTTGCGGTGGACAGCCGAGCTCGATCCTTATAAAAGCTTTTTAACTGCAGCAGCTTTAGTGGACGCTACTGGAGCTGGAAATACGCGGCTGCTGGCATGAGACTTGCCCTCCAATAGATCCTTGTAAATGGATTTAAAGTGTATTCATTCAAATTAGAGGGACAATTTAAATTAAAAAGCTTAGAGCTGCCTCCACCACAGGGGGGCTCTCTCGACCCACCAGCGGACAGGCACCAGTATTGGGAGAGGGGGGCTGGCCGTCAGGGTTCAGCGCGGCTCTGGCACAAACCCGGCGACACGGAGGTGGCAGGGGCAGGAGCGGACTGGCCGTCTCGGCTTCTCACTTTTTGGATTTTAGAAGGGCATGACATGCCTATATCTGTGTCTCCCCCTCCTTTTACTCCTCCACCTCTTTTCTTTTCGCATGACTATATGTACTTGTCACTTTTCCATGTGTTAGTTGTGTCTTCTGAGCAGTTTGTCAGCTTTTGGACACCTTTGAAGGTGTTTTCTATGTGTCTCTATGTGTTTTTGTTTGCCTGCCATTGGTTTTAACGGTGTTCGAAGGTGTTCGACGAACAGTTCGGCGAACACACGGGTGTTCGACGAACCGAACCGAACTCGAACACTACGGGGGTGGCTCAACACTACTTGGGACGGAACACATCCTCCCCACACTGGGGATTGCGGGCCCCTTGTCAGTTAGAGTTGCCCCCACAGTGTACAGTTCCCATGTTCAGCCTCCATCTCAGATATCACCACATCAGTTACAAGCTGGAAGCACTGCAGTACTGCCTCAGCCAAGCGGCAACAGGCTGTGCTGATACTCATAAGCTTAGGTGATAAATCTCACACTGCTTGTGAGTTGTGGAAAGCTGTGAAAGAGCAGGCAGATCTGTGGCTGAGACCACTGAACCTGCATCCAGGCATGGTCATGTGTGACAATTTCCGTAACCTGGTGGCGGCTCTGAGGCGAGGCGAGATCACACACGTACCATGCCTGGCTCATGTGCTTAACCTCGTGGTTCAGTGGTTTCTTAAATCATACCCCGAGTTGCCAGATCTGCTCGTCAAAGTACGCCGCCTGTCAGCTCAATTTCGCAAGTCGGCTACTGCTTCCGCCGCCCTTGCTGTGTTGCAGCAGCGTTTGCAGCTTCCATCACACCGACTTGTGTGTGATGTCCCCACACGTTGGAACTCTACCCTCCACATGTTGCAAAGGATTTGTGAGCAGAAGAGAGCAGTTGTGGAGTACCAGCTGCAACAAGGCCATCGATATTCAGGTCAGAATCCACACTTAAGACTTCAGGAGTGGACCTGGATGTCTGACATATGTACCATCCTGACAAACTTTGATGAGTCCTCCAAGATCGTGAGTGGCCATCATTAGCGTCAGCATCCCACTTGTCTGTCTTTTGCAAATCTCTCTGCAAAGAATTAAAGAGGAGGCATTGCAGCCAGAGTATGGTGAGATGGATCAAGGAGCCGTAGCGGGTGATTACACACAGCCCAGCCTCATCTCATCCCAACATGCATTGGGGGACAATGAGGGAGAGGAGCAGGGGAGGAGGAAGAACAGGAGCTGGTATCATGCGCTGTAGACGGTAGTACCTGTACAACTGTCATACCGTCGGTTCCGCGTGGGTGGCCTGAGGACAAGGGGGAGGAGGAGGAAAGCATAGTCAGTCATCATATTGGTGAGGACACGGAAGTCTTACCTGTTACCAGTCTGGCACGCATGGCTGACTTTATGTTACGCTGCCTTAACCGTGACCCTCGCGTTGTCAAAATGTTGGGTGACAGTCATTACTGGTTGGTGACACTTTTAGACCCCGCTACAAGGAGAACTTTCACTCTCTATTTCCTGAGGTGGAGAGGTCTACAAAAATGGGGAAGTACCAGAAGGCCCTTGCTGCAGAACTGTTAAAAAAATTCCCATCTGAACACGCTAGTGGCAGAGGTCACAGTTCGTTGACCAACCAAGGCATACAGGCGAGAGAGACGCAATTCCAATCCAGCAAAGTCAGGGGAACACTGTCAACATTCTGGGACAGTTTTCTGAGACCCGCCCAGCTTACAGGCCCTGAGGCGCGGGGTACTCTCACAAGGAGTGGAAAATTTCAAAAGATGGTGAGGGAGTACCTTGCCGACCGTACCAGCGTCCTCTTTGATTCCTCTGTGCCTTTTAATTATTGGGTATCCAAGCTGGACACTTGGAATGAGCTCGCTCTGTTAGCCTTGGAGGTTCTGGCCTGCCCTGCCGCTAGTGTGTTATTGGAGCGTGTTTTTAGTGCCGCTGGGGGAATTATAACTTATAAGCACACTCGCCTGTCAACTGACAATGCTGACAAGCTGACCCTTATCAAAATGAACAAGGGCTGGATTGGGCCAGACTTCTCATCACCACCAAATGACAGCAGAGTAACAAAGTAAAATCCACTGTGTTATTTCGGGAGGTGCATTCCCATGCACCTTTTGACACCCACACATGGGTATACGCTTCCTCACTTCGGCTGTTTTTTGCTCTTCTCCTTATCCTCAGCATCCACCACCACTATACCACCAGGCTGACCATGGTCCGTGTTGCCAGCATTGCAAGTTCCTCCATCCTAATTTTTGGCAGCTTTTGCTTGGAAAGCATAGGCAAAGACTATGGGAGACCCACTCCCCAATAATGGGAATAATGTTTTTAATATGCTGTACTGCATGGCTCTTGTAAAGGGCATTGCAAGTCCCTCCATCCTAATTTTTGGCAGCTTTTGCTTGGAAGGCATAGGCAAAGACTGTGGGAGACCCACTCACCAATAATCGGAATAATGTTTTTAATATGCTGTATTGCATGGCTCTTGTAAGGGGCATTGCAAGTTCCTCCGTACTAATTTTTGGCAGCTTTTGCTTGGAAGGCATAGGCAAAGACTATGGGAGACCCACTCCCCAATGATGGGAATAATGTTTTTAATATGCTGTACCTCATGGCTCTTGTAAGGGGCATTAAAATCATCTTGTTAAGCTACTATGACCTCCACGTCTCTTCCAAGGGTCATTGATATTGTCTTTTTATTCCACTGCGACCTCCACTACTCTTCCAAGGGGCATTGATATTGTCTTTTTATTCCACTGCGACCTCCACCACTCTTCCAAGGGTCATTGATATTGTCGTTTAATTCCACTGCGACCTCCACCACTCTTCCAAGGGGCATTGATATTGTCTTTTTATTCCACTGGGACCTCCATGTCTCTTCCAAGGGGCATTAAAACCATCTTGTTAAGCTACTGTGACCTCCACGTCTCTTCCAACGATCATTGATATTGTCTTTTTATTCCACTGGGACCTCCATCACTCTTCCAAGGGGCATTGATATTGTCTTTTTATTCCACTGGGACCTCTACGTCTCTTCCAAGGGTCATTAAAACAATCATGTTAAACCACTCGGAACACGTCTCTTCCAAGGGGCATTAAAACCATCTTGTTAAGCTACTGTGACCTCCACGTCTCTTCCAAGGGGCATCAAAACCGTCTTGTTAAACCACTCTGAACTCCACAGCTCTTCCAAGGGGCATTGAATTGTTGGTTTTAATTACCTTTAACCTCCACGACTCTTCCAACGGGCATTGCATTTCCTCCTAATTTTAGTCAGCTTTTGCCTTTCAATGCATAGGCAAACACTAAGGGAGACCCACTCCCCAATAATGGGTAGAAGGTTTTTAGTATGCTGTAATCCACATCTGTTTCAAGGGGCATTGCAGTTCCTCATAATTTTTGGAAAGCCTTCCATTCACTGCTTAGGCCAACAGCGTACAGGAGACCCAGTTGCTATAAATGGAAAATACGGTTTAGTTAAGGCCCTATGACCTCCATGTCACTTCCAAGGGGCATTGGAGTGCCTCGCAATTTCTGTTAGGCATTGCATTCACTAAATGCCCTATATCTGTGTAGCCGAACCGCTCCTTTTGGTAAAGAAACATATCCTACAAGACATGTGTGGTTGACTGGCCTAATATTGATGTGAATGGTCCCTGTTCCTCGTGCTCTTTCTCCTTTGCCACCACTTCATCCATCATTCATCACCTGAAGCTTTGTTTTAACGGGATTCATAGAACTGGGATAGTAGCAGTAAAACATCCAGCAATCCTCGGAGGAGGTAGGATATGCGCCAAAACGCTGACCACCTCAGGCATAGCCACTACTACATACATGCGCTTGCATTCCAAGGAACGGAAAAATAAGGAGATGGATGGCCTCATGATCATGAATAATTTACTCGTTGTGCAGGAGGCTGACCACTGCTGCTGTCTACATTCTGAACTTTGTGTTGAAGCCTGATTGACCCAGGACCCGCAATCCTTTATGTCTGGAGGACGTGTTGCATCCCAGTGTCCAACTGTGTCCCGGCTTCCACAATATTAACCCAGCGTGAAGGCATCAGTGAGATGGACCATCCCTGGCCACATTCACTTTTCATCGTGTTTGTGGTTAGGCTGTCCTTCCCACTAAATGCACTGGGGAGGGCACAGGTAATGGTTTGGTATGCGCGCTTGTGTATAAGGCGCACCGGGACAAATAGGTTCGGCTGGGGACCATTTATGGACACCCGGCTGCCCCCAGGCGGCTGGGGACCGTGTGTGGGCACCCGGCCACGGGGCAGCTGGGGACTGAGTATGGACCAAGCGTGGACACCCGGACGCTGGGCGGCTGGGGACTGAGTATGGATACCAGGCCGCCAACGCAGCCATGACGTGGTGGCCAGATTCCGCCTCCACATGCCTAAAAGGACCAATTTCAAGTGCAAGCAAGCAGTATGGTATTGCAGCCTGGGGGTGGGTGGGTGGCAGGCTGCATACTTGCGCTTGCATTGCAAGGAATGGGGGAGGTACAATTGAACAATGCCCTGGGACAAGGACTTGCATGGGGATTGTTGCAAGTCTGCATCTTCTGATGCGGCAAGGATCACTTCTGATGGGCACACTTTTAGGCAGTGACCTGGGTGTCAGAGATGCTTCCAGGGGTCTTCCCCATGCTGTTCCCATGTCTTTTCAGCACTGTATGCATGCGTCACACAGCACATGGCCAGATAAGGTTGTAAAATGTTAAAATGACATTTCCCGGTGAATGCATTTGTCACGGTTGCAAGCAACACAAAAGTGCAAAAACGCAAAAAAAATGCTACTTGTGAACATAGCCCAAGGTGTGGAGGAGTATTTTTGTTTTTGGTTATTTATTTTACCTTATACACAAGTATTTACCCTGGAAAGGATGTTCCTTAACATATTTCACAGGAAAACAGTTTCAGTTTCGTTTTTGTATGTTTTATTGTGACCCATAAAAGTGGCTTAATACCTCTGACCACGTTGTTGACAGCAGTGACCTGGGGGTCAGAAATGCTTCCTGGGGCGATTCCCATGCTGTCCCCATGTCATTTGAGCTCTGTCACTATCGTTTTTGACACTTTTCAGGCTTTCTACAGACTGCCGGGGGTGCCGCCGCAGAAATGCTCGGGTCTCCCATAGATTAACATTGGGCTCGTTGCTTGGGTCGAACACCCGAGTATCACGGTGAGCTCGGCCCGAGCTTCGAGCACCCGAGCATTTTAGTGCTCGCTCAACACTCGTATATATATGTCTTTATCTATAGCAATGTAACCTATGATTAAGAACCCTTGTTTGGTTAGAAACGCGTAAGGTCTGCCTTACATATGGCACTTTTTTAATGGAACTAATAAAATGGACGTTTTAAGTTTACATTTCTTGTGAGGAATACAGAGAAGGTGCTGAAGTTTTTCTAAACTACTTCCTACTAGTATATAAGGCAAAATAAATAACCAGAACAAAAATGCTCCTCCACACCTTGGGCTATGTTCACACATACAGTTTTGATGCGTTTTTACACTTTTACATTTCTTTCAACGGTGAAAAATACATTCACCAGTAAATGTAATTTTAACATATTACTACCTTATCTGGCCATGTGGTGTGTGAGACATGATCAGATACTGTACATCCAGAATGAACACTCATTTCCAGCTGATTATTAGAGATGAGCGTTGTTCTACTCGAACTGTTCGCCAATCTCAAATTCGAGCTGTTTTGGACGGTGTTCGAGCCGTTCGGCGAACACGAACGATTTGAGAAAAATTCGGCTGTTCGAGGTTATGTTCGATAATTGTTCGTGTACAAAAATCATAACTGGATTTTTTCTCAGTAATGATGAAAATTAATGTTAATACGCAGTTTGAGTGTACAGCGGGGTGGGGGAGGGGCAGGGGATGGATCTCTGCAGGAATAATGAAGATCTCCATTTTTTTTTCTCTTTCCCGCATTTACAGTGGGGAGATGCAATCTGTCAGCCTATCAGCAGCGCACACACGGAGCGAAGTGCTTTTTTTCACACAAGCAAGGGCATGTGTCATTGGCAGTGTATGTCACATGTCCTTGCCCTATAAGACCAAGCCATTTTCCCCGTCGCCACCATTTTCTCACTGCTGCAGCTGCGTGTTAGACGGCACCGCTGTTGCTGTGTGCGCTATACCTTGTTAATTTCAAGCCAATTTTCGCACAAATCTACAGATAGCTTGGGAGTAGGGAATAGTTGTGATTGCAGTCCTTTTAAGGACTAGGTTACAGCATTTCCTACGACTTTTATCAGGCAGGTCTGTGCTCTTAAATAGATAGGTTGTGGGAGTAAAGACTAATTGTAATTGGAGTCCTTTTCAGGACTAGGTTACATCAGTTCCTAACAGTTTTTGCCAGGCAGGTCTGTGCCAGTGCTGTGCAAGTTTTTTTTACAGCATTTGGCTGAATCTAGCAAAGCTAATCCTTTTTGGCCTATTGCAGAGTGTGTTAGTCAGTGGAGTAGCCTATCTGTGTTGCAAGATATACCACCTGTGTATAGAATACCAATTTTTTTACTGCACCTAGTGAAGTAAAATCTTTTGGGCATAGCATCATTCTATTAGTCCATCTATACTGACCTCCATCAGGTTGCAAATTGAATATAATTTTTTTCTGCATCTAGCTCTGAAAAAATATTTGGCCTTCTAGCAGTGTGTGGGACTTTCTCTATTAGTCCATCTATACTGACCTCCATCAGGTTGCAAACTGAATATATTTTTTTCTGCATCTACCTCTGAAAAAATATTGGGCTTGTAGCTGTGTGTGGGACTTGTTCTATTAATCCATCTATACAGACTTCCATCAGGTTGCAAACTGAATATAATTTTTTTCTGCATCTAGCTCTGAAAAAATATTTGGGCTTCTAGCTGTGTGTGGCACTTGTTCTATTACTCCATCTATACTGACCTCCATCAGGTTGCAAATTGAATATAATTTTTTTCTGCATCTAGCTCTGAAAAAAAAAAGGGCTTCTAGCTGTGTGTGGGACTTGTTGTATTAGTCCATCTATACTGACCTCCATCAGGTTGCAAACTGAATATATTTTTTTCTGCATCTACCTCTGAAAAAATATTGGGCTTCTAGCTGTGTGTGGGACTTGTTCTATTAATCCATCTATACAGACCTCCATCAGGTTGCAAACTGAATATAATTTTTTTCTGCATCTATCTCTGAAAAAATATTTGGCCTTCTAGCAGTGTGTGGGACTTTCTCTATTAGTCCATCTATACTGACCTCCATCAGGTTGCAAACTGAATATAATTTTTTTCTGCATCTAGCTATGAAAAAATATTTGGCCTTCTAGCAGTGTGTGGGACTTTCTCTATTAGTCCATCTATACTGACCTCCATCAGGTTGCAAACTGAATATAATTTTTTTCTGCATCTAGCTCTGAAAAAATATTTGGCCTTCTAGCAGTGTGTGGGACTTGTTCTATTACTCCATCTATACTGACCTCCATCAGGTTGCAAAATGAATATAATTTTTTTTCTGCATCTAGCTCTGAAAAAATATTGGGCTTCTACCTGTGTGTGGGACTTGTTGTATTAGTCCATCTATACTGACCTCCATCAGGTTGCAAACTGAATATATTTTTTTCTGCATCTACCTCTGAAAAAATATTGGGCTTCTAGCTGTGTGTGGGACTTGTTCTATTAATCCATCTATACAGACCTCCATCAGGTTGCAAACTGAATATAATTTTTTTCTGCATCTAGCTCTGAAAAAATATTTGGCCTTCTAGCAGTGTGTGGGACGTTCTCTATTAGTCCATCTATACTGACCTCCATCAGGTTGCAAATTAAAAATAATTTTTATCTGCATCTACCTCTGAAAAAATATTTGGGCTTCTAGCTGTGTGTGGGAATTATTCTATTACTCCATCTATACTGACCTCCATCAGGTTGCAAATTGAATATAATTTTTTTCTGCATCTAGCTCTGAAAAAATATTGGGCTTCTAGATGTGTGTGGGACTTGTTCTATTAGTCCACCTATACTGACCTCCATCAGGTTGCAAATTCAAAATAATTTTTTGTCTGCATCTAGCTCTGAAAAAATATTTGGCCTTCTAGCAGTGTGTGGGAATTTCTCTATTAGTCCATCTATACTGACCTCCATCAGGTTGCAAACTGAATATTTTTTTTTCTGCATCTACCTCTGAAAAAATATTTGGGCTTCTAGCTGTGTGTGGGACTTGTTCTATTAGTCCATCTATACTGACCTCCATCAGGTTGCAAATTGAATATAATTTTTTTCTGCATCTAACCCAGCCAATAGTTTTGGCCTAATACCACAGTTTGGCCACTCAGCTCTACTCGGTTCCCATCCATTGTTTTTTTGTGCAAACAACTCCAGAGTTGTGAATTAGTTAACCACCAAAATGAGTGGAAAAAGGCCTGCTGCTGGTGGAAAGGGGAATAGGCGTGTTGGGAAGGGGAAAAAAGGTTGTGTCCGTGGGGTAGGTGTTAAAGCAACAGTAACATCTGCAGAAGAAAGACCATCTTCCAGCCAAACTAAAATGTCTACTTCTTTTAGCGGACAATGTGATAAGATCCCTTTCTTACGGCCACGCCAATCGCTACAAATTCCAGATGAGGCACAAAAACAGCAGGTGCTTCAACAGATATCAAGTGTTCCTTTAAGTGGGCTCTCCTCCACATCAACTTCAACATCACAAATACTCCAGTCCTCAAAGGTGTCACCCCAATCACACTTGCTTCCTCACAGCTCCCAAATCTCCAGCTGCCCGTCTGAGTATGAAGTAGAACAGATGGTTGAGTCTGCAGAGCTGATTACTCATACTATAGCCTGGGAATCAGAGGTCGACTCCAGCGCTTCTGTGAATCCAGACGAGGAAATGATCTGCACTGATGCCCAGAATCTTTATGAGTCGGATCCAGGACCAGACGCAGAAGGTTCTGACCATAATGTAGACCCTCATTCCCAAACTGTAACTCCTGTTGGTGGAGACAATGAGGAAGACGATGATGAGACTCAAATACCTGATTGGAGCGACAACTTTAGTTTTTTGTCAGGGCAGGAACAGGTTGGCTCTGAGGACGACGGGTGTGATAACGCACAGGGTGATGATGATGAGGTTGGAGATCCACTTACTGTCAACCCACAGTCAGCCAAGAGATGAGGTCAGCAGAGGAGGTGGAGGAAGATGCTAGTGACGACGAGGTCAGGTTGCGCCTTCCTGGACAGAGACGTACTACTGGAAGCAGGTCAACAACTGCATCCTCAAACACAACTCTGCCTCTCACCACAAGTCGTGGTGGCTCTTAAGGTCGCATGGGTGCTAAGCCTTGCATAGCCTGGGCATTTTTTCAGATCGATAAAGATGACCCAACTCGTGTTATCTGTAACATTTGTCAGCAAAAGCTAAGTAGAGGCCAAAAAATACATAGTTTGAGTACTTCATGCATGAACCGGCACATGGACATGAAGCATAAGTTGCAGTGGGAAGCTCAGTGTGCTACAATGCGGCCTAGCCGGCCGGGCCAACCACCGTCTGCCATATCTTGTGCATCCGCGGCCTCTTCATCCTCTGTGACTGGGGGGACAGCAGTCACACCTGTTTTGGGGCGCAGACCTGCCACCTCTTTACCCGCAACAGCCAGCGTGATTGGCAGGTCATCATTTTCTTTGGAGGTGGTAACACCAGCTGGTGTTGAGCGCTGTCCGACATCGATAGCACCACCTTTGGATCAAGGCAACCTAACATGTCCGCCTGCATCTTCCTCACAGACCGGCAGTTTGCCGGGGACACCCTTATCAACCCCGTCTAAGCACAATAGCCAGCCCTCGGTCCCTCAGATGTGGACAAGTAAAAGACCATTTCCTCCTAGCCATGAGAAAGCTAAGAGGTTGAATTTCACCATCTGCAAGCTCTTGGCTACAGAAATGCTGCCTTTCCGCCTGGTGGACACAGAGGATTTTCGAGACCTTATGTCCGTCGCAGTGCCCCAGTACCAGATGCCCAGTCGGCACTACTTCTCAAAGAAAGGTGTGCCTGCGCTCCACCAGCATGTCGCACACAACATCACCGCTTCTTTGAGAAACTCTGTGTGTGACAGGGTGCATTTCACCACAGACACTTGGACGAGTAGGCATGGACAGGGGCGTTACATGTCGCTGACTGGGCACTGGGTAACTATGGTGACAGCAGGACAAGGGGCTGCTATCCAAGTCTTGCCGTCCCCACGAGTTGTGCGTCAATCCTCTTTATGTCAAAGTTCCTCCACTGCTTCTGCCTCCTCAACCTCCTCTCGGTCTTCCACCTGCACCCAAAGCCTGTCTGGTCATGCCACAAGCTTTCTAACTGCGCAGAAGGGATCCTGCACACCTCCTTACTATGCTGGCAGTAGGGCTCAACATCATCAGGCGGTTTTTACTTTGAAATGTCTGGGAAATGTGAGTCACACAGCTGAGGAGTTGTGGTCAGCTCTGGAGAACCAATTTCATGAATGGTTGTCTCCACTGGACCGGAAACCAGGGAAGGCCGTGTGCGACAATGCTGCAAACCTGGGTGCGGCCCTTCGCCGGGGCAATGTCACACACGTGCCTTGTATGGCTCACGTGTTGAACCTGGTTGTCCAGCAATTTTTAGCCCACTATCCCAGACTAGATGGCCTTCTGCAGAGGGCACGGTCGCTGTGTGCTCACTTCCGCCGCTCGCATCCCGCAGCTCAGCGACTTACATCTCTACAGAAGTCGTTGGGCCTGCCACTTCACCGGCTAAAATGCGATGTGCCTACCCGGTGGAATTCAACTCTGCACATGTTGCAGCGACTGTGGCAGCACCGACAAGCCCTGGTGCAATACGTTCTGACGTATAGCCTGGGACAACGAGATCCAGACGTGGGGCAAATCACGCTGGAGGAGTGGTCTCAGATCAGGGACCTATGCACCCTTCTGCACAGTTTTGAAATGGCGACGAAGATGTTTAGTGCTGACGATGCCATTATCAGCATGACTATTCCGGTGATTTACATGCTGGAGCACATGTTAAACAGAATTCGGAGTCAGGTGGTGGCACAAGAGGAGGTGGAGGAAGTAGAGGAGGAGGATTTGTATGCGGAGGGGCTAACATCTGCAAGGTCCAGACGGTCGGCAGCACCAAGGCGGCAGGCATGTGAGGGTGGGGGAGATGGTTTTACCAGGGCGCATGGTAGCAGCCAAACTAGTGAGGAAGGTGCAGGAGCCCAGGAAGAAGTGGAGGACGAACTGATGGAAGACTCATCAGATGAGGGAGACCTTGATCACATTTCTGTTGTGCGAGGTTGGGGGGAGAGGACAGAGGAAGGAAGCATGATTGTTACCTCGCCACCAACACAACAGGGACTTGGTGCTCCTGGATGCGCAACACACGAGTGCCTTCTTGCTGCACTACCTGCAACATGACCCTCGAATTGGGAGAATTAGAAATAATCCTGACTACTGGGTTGCCACACTGTTAGATCCCCAGTACAAAAGTAAATTTGCAGAAATTATTCCTGCCATAGAAAGGGATGCACGCATGCATGAGTATCAGCAGAGACTGTTGCAGAATCTTACATGTGCTTTTCCACAAAACACCAGTGGTGCACGTAGTGAATCTCACAGTTCCAACTTGCCAACCGTGGGACCGTCAAGTGTTCAGCACTCAAACCATAACAGAACCACAGTATCTGCTGGTAACATCAATTTTGCGCAATCATTTCACCACTTTTTTAGCCCATCCTTTGCAAGGCCACAGGAGACAAGAACTCTGACACATAGTCAACGCCTAGAGACGATGGTACAGGAGTATCTCCAAGTAAACATTGAAGCCATGACTGTGTCACTGGACCCTTGCTCTTTTTGGGCTTCCAATCTGGATAAATGGCCGGAGCTAGCCACTTACGCCTTGGAGATCTTGTCATGCCCCGCAGCCAGCGTTCTGTCTGAACGTGTGTTCAGCGCTGCTGGTGGTGTGCTGACAGATAAGCGCACGCGGCTCTCCACTGATAATGTAGACAGACTCACGTTCATAAAGATGAACAAATCATGGATCCGAAATGACTTTTCTACCCATGTGTCATCCTGGGGAGAGTAAAAGATGGATGATTGGTTAAAATCACCCTACCAACCGTTTTAAGCTTTCAAATTACTAATCATGTTTATCTGTATCTTTGCTGGAAAATAATTTGGGCTTTGTAGCAGTGTGCAGCACTGATTCTATTAGGCCATCTATAATAAGCTCCACCAGATTTAAAATTACTAATCATGTTTATCTGTATCTTGGCTGGAAAATAATTTGGGCTTTGTAGCAGTGTGCAGCACTGATCCTATTAGGCCATCTATACTAAGCTCCACCAGATTTAAAATTAATAATAATTTTTAGCTGCATCTAGCCCGGAAAATAATTTTGGGGCTCCGAGATGCGCAAGACACATAAGTGCCTTCTTGCTGCACTACCTGCAACATGACCCTCATATTGTCAGAATTCGAAGTAATCATGACTACTGGGTTGCCACACTCTTAGATGCGCCAAACTTTTCGATCAACCTTTTCATTTTAATAAAGACCAAAAAAATGGTCATTTTTGAAATTATAAGCATTAGCAGGTTATTAGAAACTGAAATCAAACAGTTTTCAACTCAAAACTTTATTCTAGGTGATGTTACATTTTCACATAGGACCCCTTGTTCGAAAGGAGCTTCTGAACTCTCTCGTCCATTGAATTTGTCAGGTTTTGGATGGTTTCTGCTTCAATTGTTTTGCATGAGGACAGAATACCCTCCCAGAGCTGTTGCTTGGATGTGAACTGCCTCCCGCCATCATAGACACTCCTTTTGATGATGCTCCAGAGGTTCTGAATGGGGTAGAGGTCAGGGGAGCATGGGGGTCACACCATAAGTTTGTCCCCTTTTATGCCCATATCAGCCAGAGATGCAGATGTTTTATGTGCAGCATGAGATGGTGCATTATCATGCAAAAAAATGATCTTGCTGTGAAATACACGGTTCTTCTTCTTGAACCATGGCAGGAAGTGCTGTTTGAGAAAATCCACATACATTATGGAGTTCATCTTTAGCGCCTTCAGGGATCCTAAAGGGGCCGACAATCTCTCTCCCCATGATTCCAGCCCAAAACATTACTCCACCTCCTCCTTGTTGGCGCTGTAGCCGTGTTTGCGTGGGGTGTCCATCAACCAGCCATCCTCCACTCCATCCATCTGGACCATCGAGCGCTGCACGGCACTCATCCGTGAACAAAACAGTTTTGAAATCAGTCTTCATGTAATGTTTGGCCCACTGGAGCCGTTTCTGCTTGTGTGAAGTGGATAGAGGAGGTCGACAGGATGGCGTATGCACAGCTGCAAACCTCTGAAGGACCCTGCATCTTGTTGTTCGGGGGACGTTGGAGGCACCAGCAGCTTCAAAAACTTGTCTGCTGCTATGACAAGGCTTTTTTGCCGCTGCTCTTTTAACCTGACGTAATTGCTTGTAGGAAAGAGTCCTCAATTTGCCCTTATCAGCACGCACACGTGTGTACTGTGAATCAGCTACATACTTCTTGATTGCCAAGACACTTCATCCTGATCATCGCACAATGTTGATTGTAGTCATGCCTTGAACTAAACACTCCACAATTTGTTGCTTCTCAGCAGCCGACACATCCTTTTTCTTTCCCATTTTGGCAGAAAATGTAGGCTGCTTAATAATGTGAGACAGCCTTCTTAAGTAGTCTTGCCTTTCATTGGACACACCTGCCAAACTAATTAGCACAGGTGTCTGCAATTGCTTACAGTGATATAAAGAGCCCTGACACACATCACCATCAATGAGTTTAACTGACAAACAAACAAATTCTTCCCTTATCACTCCTAAACACTTTTTGCATAATAATTTGGAACACAGTGTACATGTGCTTTTCCACAAAACACCAGTGGTTCACGTAGTGAATCTTACAGTTCTAACTTGCCAACCGTGGTCTGTATGGAGTTGTTCAATAAAGGGCCCAAAATTAAGATAACATAGATGGGAGAGGTCTCTATGAATAGGAATTCCTAAGTATTTGATACCCTGTGAGGGCCAGGCAAAGGGAAAGTTGGACTGGATGGAATCCTATATGGATTTGGGGAGGGAGACATCGAGGGCCTCAGACTTCGCTGCATTGATTTTAAAATTTGACCATGTAACAAAGTGATCTATTTCAGCCATAACAGCATGGATGGATATATGTGATTGAGTGATATATACTAGGACATCATCAGCAAATAGAGAGCACTTGTACTCGGTGCCTCCCACCTCAATCCACCTAATATTGGGGTTATGGCGAATTGATGAGAGCAGGTGCTCCGTCACTAGGATGTATAAGAGCGGGGACAGAGAACATCCCTGCCTTGTCCCATTGGTGATTGTGAAAGGTGATGAAAATGTTCTGACGCGCCCCCTGGGCCTTGGGACACCCGGAGCCGGACCCTTTTTGGTGGATGCTGGTGGTTGTAGTCTCCGTGGCGGCGACCCGGTTCCGTGGCTCAGGGCGGTCAAACCAGTGGCGGAACTATTTATGTGGTTTTGATGTTTAAATGTCCGACTACGCCACCCGTGGATTGCGGTCAGAGTCAACCGCCGCTCCAGGGCAGACCGCTGAGGCTGGTGTTGTGGGTGCAGCAGAGCGTAGCATAACTCCCCACGGGAGGAGTATAGCCTCAGGGCAGTGTATGCGGAGGATGGGGGTGATGGTGCAGGGCAGCAGCAGTAACGACACGGAGTCAGTGATGCAGTCCAGGGCCTTTACTCACAGTTCTTATTATCCAGACCACGTCTGCAGGTAACGGCTGCCCACGTCGTACTGTGCTCACCAGGTGAGGGCTCAGACAACTCCCAGATAACTTTGGAGCGCTTCACAGGACCCCCTTTGTGTGTCCTTTGTCTGGCCTTTCTTACCAACACTTCTGTCCGGCTGCCTCGGGCCTCCTCTTGGTAAACTTGGCGCCAGTTTCCCTGACCCTATGTGGTGCCTTCCCATCTCAGGGGCATATTGGTCGCCCTGCCCCACGGCAATGTGGTGTAATGCATGCAGGTGTCGGGTCCTGATCCACACTCCATCCTTACCTGAGAGTGAGATATCACACCTCTGGGTGAGGTGCAATACCTCTGTAGCAACCGAGTCCTCAGGGTAATACAGTTCCATTTATCTTCAGCCTAGGTGACGTATTGCGATACAGGGCCGTGATTTTGGCTATAAAAGGGTCCCATAGACCCCTACCCCAAGCTTTTTAAGAGAATCATATATGGCGTGCCAGGAGACTCTATGGAATGCTTTCTCAGCATCCAACGAGAGTATCTAATTACAAATTTTTAACTGCATCTAGCCCAGGAAATACTTTGTGCCTAGTAGCAGTGTCTGCTAGTCAGCGGATTATCCCGGCTGTTAAGCAAGCTACACCACCTGTAGTTTTGACACTTAATTTTTTCAAAGGAAATGCTTCGGGACCACGGGATACTCAGTGAAGAGCATCAGGAGGCACCCCAAGGCATAGGGGCTGGGACTGGCAGTAGGATGCCTTGCGGTGGACAGCCGAGCTCGATCCTTATAAAAGCTTTTTAACTGCAGCAGCTTTAGTGGACGCTACTGGAGCTGGAATTACGCGGCTGCTGGCATGAGACTTGCCCTCCAATAGATCCTTGTAAATGGATTTAAAGTGTATTCATTCAAATTAGAGAGACAATTTAAATTAAAAAGCTTAGAGCTGCCTCCACCACAGGGGGGCTCGCTCGACCCAACAGCGGACAGGCACCAGTATTGGGAGAGGGGGGCTGGCCGTCAGGGTTCACCGCGGCTCTGGCACAAACCCGGCGACATGGAGGTGGCACGGGCACGAGCGGACTGAACGTGTCGGCTTCTCACTTTTTGGATTTTAGAAGGGCATGACATGCCTATATCTGTGTCTCCCCCTCCTTTTACTCCTCCACCTCTTTTCTTTTCGCATGACTATATGTACTTGTCACTTTTCCATGTGTTAGTTGTGTCTTCAGAGCAGTTTGTCAGCTTTTGGACACCTTTGAAGGTGTTTTCTATGTGTTTCTATGTGTTTTTGTTTGCCTGCCATTGGTTTTAACGGTGTTCGAAGGTGTTCGACGAACACACGGGTGTTCGACGAACCGAACTGAACTCGAACACTACGGGGGTGGCTCAACACTACTGATTATACAATCTAGCACCTGTCCCTATTTTAAAAGCAGCTAACAGAGTTATCAGTAGGGAATATAATTTTTTTTTTCAGAACTGAGTGTAATATAATAATCCCTGACTAGATGCCTGTAAGACGCTATCCCAGCTGCTATAGGTCACCCGTACATGAATCTCAGATAAGAGAGGTAATATAGTACAATAGATAATAGAATTTAACATGCTCCGAAGAGGTTTGTTTGGTACGTTGCACCACAGAACTGTGAAGGAATGCAATCAACCCTCTCTGCTTTCATCAATTTTCTAATTACAGATCACCGTTAAAAATTATAAATCGGACGATGGCATGGAAAATATCAAGTAATGCACTGTGGAAGATATGTATTCGACGACAATGAACAACACTCATCTCCAGCAGATGATACCTTGCACCTGTCTCTATTGTAAATGCAGCTAACAACGGTATCAATAGGGAATAGAATAGATTTTTTTTTTTCCAGCAGCAGCAGTACGCGGATAAGGCAATAATACCTGGCTGGATTCGTGTAATATGTAATCTGTACTGCGATAGCTCATCCGTAAACAAATTTCAGATAAGAGAGGTAATATTGCAGAATATTGAATTGATTTGAATTGGCCTTCCTATTATTAAGGAGTGAGTCTCCAATACTGTTATTGTGTATATGTTATAATACCCACCGGGGGTTGGCATTAAAAACCATCTCTTACAAAACGCTAGCGGCCAGTGCCTCCAAGGTGTAGAGAAACAGTTCATGCAATGTGTCCAGCTTGGATACCCATTAGTTGTAAGGCACAGAAGAAGCACAGAGGATGCTGGTACTGTCACCAAGGTAGTCTTTCAGCATCTTCCAAAACTTTTCTCTCCTTGTTACAATAACCCGCGCATCAGGGCCTGGGCGCTTGGAGGGTCTGAGAAAACTGTCCCAGACCTTTGACAGCATTCCCCTGCCTCTGCTGAATCTGCTTTGTTTCTTTCTCGCCTGTACTTCTTGGTTGTCCAAGAAACTGTGACCTCTGCTTCCAGAGTTGTCAGATGGAATTTTTTTAATAATTCTTCAATTAAGGGCCATCTGATACTGCAACATATACAATAGGAGTTGGTTTTCTATACTGTTATTGCATATGCAGCAAGTTCAGGGGCTGCTCAAAATTAGGACGCACTCCAATACCACTTTAAATAGACGTAGTAAAGGGCCACAGTACTTTTTTTTCCCCTTCTTAAGGAGTGAGTCTCCTATACTGTTATTGCGTATGCAGCAAGTTCAAAGGCTGACAAATATTAGGACGGTCTCCAATACCCCTTTGAAGACACATAGTGGAGGGCGCATTAAAAAAAATGTTCCCATTATAAAGGAGTGGGTCTCCTATACTCTTATTGCGTATGCAGTGACTGCAAGGGCTGCCAAAAATTAAGATGCACTCCAATACTCCTTTGAAGAGACATAGAGGAGGACCTCATTAAAAAAATTGTTCCCATTATTAAGGAAAGGGTCTCCTGTACTGGTAATGCCCATGCACTAAGTGCATGGGCTGAAAAATATTTACCCCTGGGGGGTATACATGAACATACTGTATACATGAACATATTGTATAACATACAGAATGTTAGAGGTAGGCTTCGAAGAATAGTTCCTACAGGCATCATAAAAACCCTTAAGAAAAATTATGTGGGTGTTACATGATTGTCACCCTGTTGGTATTGTGGTGGAGGATGAGGAGAAGGAGGAGGGTGACATAAAATAGACAAAATCATGATGCATATATCCATGTCTGGGTGTGAAGAGGTGCATGGGAATAGACCCCCCCAAAAAATAACCACTGGATTTGACTTTCTGTTCCGCTGCTATTATCCGGTGGTGTTGAGAAGTCTGTCCCAAACTAGCCCTTGTACATTTTGATAAGAGTCAGCCTGTCAGCCTTTTCAGTTGACAGGCGGATGCGCCTATCAGTTATAATACCCCCATCGGCACTAAATAGCCGCTCTGACAAAACGCTAGTGGTAGGGCAGGCCAGGACCTCCAAGGCGTAGAGAGACAGTTCATGTCACGTGTTCAGCTTGGATAACCAATAGTTATAATGCACAGAGGAATCACGGAGGATGCGGGTACGGTCGGCAAGGTACTCTTTCAGCATCTTCCAAAACTTTTCCCTCCTTGTCAGAGTACCCCGTGCATCATGGCCTGGACGCTTGGAGGGTCTGAAAAAACTGTCGCACACCTTTGACAGTGTTCCCCTGCGCGGCATACTTTCACAAACAGCTCAGGCAGATCCGGGTAGGTTTTGAGAAACCGCTGAACCACTAGGTTGAGCACATGGGCCAGGCATGGTACATGGGCGAGGTTGCCAAGCTTCGGAGCTGCCACCAGGTTCTGACCATTGTCACACATAACTATGCCTGGCTGTAGGTTCAGCTGTGAGAGCCACAGATCTGCCTGCTCTGTTACAGCTTTCAACATCTCTGCAGCGGTGTGCGGTTTTTCACCTAAGCATATTATCTTCAGCACAGACTGTTGCCGCTTGGCCGAGGCAGTGATGAAGTGCTTCCAGCTTCCGACTAATGTGGTCATTTCGGAAATGGAGGCTGAAGAGGAGGAGGAGGACGTGCAGAATGTGGGGGCAATCCTGATTGACCCAGAGCCCGCAATCCTCTGTGTCGGGAGGTCATCTTCTGTCCCAGGGTCTGACTAGGTCCCGGCTTCAACAATATTAATCCAGTGTGCCGTCAGTGAGATGTACCGTCCCTGGCCACAATCACTTGTCCATGTGTTTGTGGTTAGGTGGACCTTCCCAGTAACTGCATTGTTGAGGAACGGGTAATGTTCTGGACATGTTCTTGCTTAAGGTGGGGACGGCACACCAGGGGACCGAGGACTGATGGACGGCCGCCATGAGGTTGCGGAAAGCTTGCGCCTCCACAAGCCTAAAAAGCAACATTTCCAGGTCAAGCAGTTGAGAATTGTGGCAGTTTAGTATTGTGAGTATTGTGGACTGTGGGTGGTTGGCTGCGTATTTGCACTTGCACTCAAAGGACTGGGGTAGGGACAACTGAACGCTGTGCTGGGACAAAGATGTTGAAGTGGTTGCGGACAGTGGTTACAAGTGTGCAATGACAGGTGCAGGGTGGGAGGCATCGTAACCTGCATCATAGGCAGAGGCTTGGCATGCACGTACAACAGGGGAAGAGGCAGTGGTGTCACCCACAGACACTGTTTCTGGACTCTGGCGTTCGGCCCAACTAATCTGGTGCTTTGCTGTCATGTGCCTGAGCATGCTGGTGGTGGTCAGGCTGGTAGTTTTGCTGGCCCTGCTGATGCTGGCATGGCAGATATTGCAAATGGCCTTTTTTGGGTTAACTAGACAGTCTTTAAAAAAAAGCCAGACTCGGGAAGATCTAGCGGTTGGACTGACAACCTCCCTCGTATTGGTGTTTTGGGGAACAGTTGCCCGCCTTGTGTCTATGGCCACCCCACTGCTTGCTCCTGCCTGTTGGGGTGGTACACCTCCCTCCCCCTCTGCACTGCTGTCCTCATTATGCATGTCACATTGCCAGGTTGGGTCAGTGAGTTCATCGTCCACCACCTCGTCTTCCACGTACGCACCCTGGGCCTCCTCCTGACTTGGTGGCAATTGTGTCTCATCATCATCTCTTGCAACAGTAATTGCACTTTCCCACCATTGCCTTTATGTGACCGTGGCTGCTCTCAAATATTTAGGCATTGCTACATGCGGTATCACCTTTCTCCCCTGACGAGGATGTAAATATATGTATGATTATGGAAGTTATATGATTATGTAACTTTCTACTTTTATGTATTAAGAATTGCAGACAATCCAAAATGGCCTCCAGTCTGTCCGTGCCACGTTGTACCAGTTACCTCATTCTAATCAAAGATCCACATGCTATGTGGCACTAGAATCATGGAAAAACCTTAATGATTCTTGACTAACACATTAATCTGATAATAAGAGCTTTGCTAATGAATTTTACTACTTTTAGGGAAATTACAGAATAATATAAAATAAGTGACCATATTGATTGAACTTTGAACCTTACGTGCGAGATCGACTTAATTGATTGAATTGACGGTCAGCTTGACTTAATTGATTAACCTTGGGATAATGACCTGTGAGCGACAGATGTCACCACTAATTAGTAGATATGGCAAATAGAGTTGAGCCACCCCCGTAGTGTTCGGGTTCGGTTCGTCGAACACCGGTTTGTTCGCCGAACTGTTCGTCGAACTGTTCGTCGAACACCATTAAAACAAATGGCAGGCAAACAAAAACACATAGAAACACATAGAAAACACCTTCAAAGGTGTCCAAAAGCTGACAAACTGCTCAGAAGACACAACTAACACCTGGAAAAGTGACAAGTACATATAGTCATGCGAAAAGAAAAGGAGGTGGAGGAGTAAAAGGAGGGGGAGACACAGATATAGGCATGTCATGCCCTTCTAAAATCAAGAAAGGCTGGAGTAAAAATCTAAAATCAGCCTAACAACACCCAGACGTCGTGACAAGAAAATTAAAAAAAGAAATATATTTAGGTAGAATGGCGGTTCCTTTCAGAACACTTTCCTTACAAGACGTAGTGGTATCCCCGTTGTGAGTTGTGCCAAAAACGGAACCCAATACATTCAGACTAATCCACCATTTGTCATATCCAAGGGGCAGGTCAGTAAACAACAACATCGACGTGGAACCAAGTACAGTACAATATACTGTACATCCTTTGACAAGGCAATCAGGCGGATCAAGAAGTTGGGAAGGGTCACCCTAATGGCCAAAACAGACATTGATGCGGCGTTCCGGTTACTTACTACCTGTGCCTCCGAATAGTGTCCACCTATTGGGCTGCTTCTGGAAAGGAGCATACTATATAGATTGCTGTTTGCCCATGGGGTGGTCCAGATCCTGCTCACTATTTGAGGCATTTAGTTGCTTCCAAGAATGGGTTGTAATGGACGTTTCTAATGGGGCACATATTATCCATTACCTCGCCAACTTCTTATGCATGGGCCCAAAAGATTCGCCACAGTGTGAATACACGCGGTAGTCCACCTGTGAGAAGGAGAGAGCTGGAGGAAGAGCGGACACCACAGAGCCGAGGTGTTAGATGGAGAACAGAAGAAGGAAAGAGGGCGAGGGAGGTAAGGGAGTACAGTGGAAGGCCGACCTGAGCTCCCCCATGTTCCTGCTGGGCGGGGAACAGCCCTGGGAAGAAAAGCCACTTGCGCATCCCTTTGAGGTTACAGGCGCGAGCGGGCAGAGGGACTACTTTGGAGTGCGAAGCCGACACGGCCAGTCCATTCCTGCCCGTGCGACCTCCGTGTCGCCGGGCTTGTGCCAGAGCCGCGGGCGACCCTGACGGCCAGCCCCCCTATCCCAATACTGGTGCCTGTCCGCTGGTGAGTCGAGCCTCCCCGCGGTGGAGGCAGGTCTAAGCTCTGTAATTTAAATTGGCTCTGTAATTTGAATGAGTACACTTTAAATCCTTTTACAAGGATCTATTGGAGGGCAAGTCTCATGCCAGCAGCCGCGGGACTTCCTGTTTGGTCAGTGAGAGGATTGCTGCTAAGGAATAATTACGTGTTCCTGTGGAGCTCCCGGGCCGTAAGGCCTTTTGCTTACTCAGAGGGCCCCTCTTTTTTGTCCCAGGAGAGGGAGGTTTTTTTTGGACTATAGTAGGGGCTTGTCCCCGTCTCCCACCCCTCGGTTGATACCGGGGGTGGGAGTCCTGCTTTGTTTTTTTGTTTTTTGTATACTTTACAGCAAACTCTATTTGAACTTTTATTTAACTAAGTCCTGGCCATGAAGGGCAGCTCCCTCAGGGCCAAGCGGGCTAAAGAGGCCAAGGCTAAGCAAGCCAGGCAGGCACAGAAGGCCAAGGCCGGGCCACAGGCGGATGAGATCTCTCCTCCCGGAGAGGAGCCCGGTGCTTGCCGGGGCCCAGCAGCCATCCATAAGGACTGGGGAGTCCAGGCTGAGGGGGAGCCAATTTCCACCTACAGCTCCCGCCTGGACCTCTACCTCGGTGAGCACGGGGAGGCAATAAAGTCCCTGAAGCGGCTCAGGGAGGAGCTGCGGTGCGCCCAGCTGGCCGCAAAAAATGCTCCCCGTGGCCCAAGGATGGGCCTGTCAGCGAGGGTGAATGAGCTAAAAAGCTCGTTAAAGATCCTGGAGGACCGGAAAAGCCAAATTGTCACCAATGCGGGGCCCTTCCAAGAAAAACTGAGAAATGATGAACGTTTCATGGGCATGACCACCACCACCACCGCTGCCGCCAGAGGGGTGCCAGAGGGATCTGGCTGCCCAACCCAGGCAGAGGAGGAAGAGGAGGCCGAGGAGTCTGGTGTGATGGAGGAGGAGGAGGCGAACTTGGACAGCCTGCCTGGGGAACTGGTAATTGCACAACAGCACCAGGTCACACACAGTGGGGAGTTAGAACCTCACCAAATTGCGCTGCCATCGGACGGCAGTAGTTGGGAGGAGGAGGTGGATGATGGGAGTAGTGATAGTAGTGACGGGGGGGGTGCCTCATGCGCCAGATTCGGCAGCTCGAATCCCCGGGAGTAGATTTCTCCCAGTTTTCATTTGGGGACGAGGGCTGTCCGGATGAGGCATCAAGGAAGAAGAAAAAAAAGGGGAAGAACAAGATTTTGGCAGAGGAAAAGTACGTGTATCTCCCCCTTCCTGGGTCCCCCCGGTCCCACTGTGTGCCCGCTTCCCACCCCGGCCTGGGTTCTGAGGTGGGCCCAGTGCATGGGGGCGGGAAGATTAATGTCATCAGGTTAAAGGCAATCGTCCATGCTGAGGGTAGCATGGGGGAGGGCAAAGTACCAAACAGAAGGATGGTGCCGGAGGTCCGGCTGACCCGGACCCCCACCTCAGTGAGAGGGGGTGTGCCTTTGGGGCCCCCGGCGTATGTATTATCTGCTGGGTCTGCGGGGGCCCTGGGGCCACCCCGCAATAGTGACGGGTCGGCTGTGATAGCTGTCGCCGTCCTACCCCCGCCCGCACCATCAGCGGGGGGGACCGGCCAGCTGGGGCCCCCTGCGAGCCCGCTTCCTGGGGCTATGGGGGCCTTGGCGCCGGTATCTGCAAAGGGCGGAAGGAATGCCGCGGCTGGGGTGCAGCTGGCCGTATCCCGGACCGCGCCACCGGCGGTGGGGGCGGTGACGTCGGGGTCCCCTGTGTGCCTGCCACCATCAGGGGCTATAGGGGCCTCGGCGCCGGCAGTGAGTGAGGGCGGGTGTGTGGGGGTGGCAACTGCAGCTATACAGCCGGCCGTGTCCCAGTCTACCACCTTAACAGGGGGCACAGTGCCGCCGGGGTCTGCAGGGTTTCCGGTGCCAGTTGTCATACCCAAAAAAGCAATAAAAGCAATAAAAACATCTAAATAACCACATCTAAAGCAACAACAGCAAAATCATCTGAAGCCCCGCCCCCAGCCGGGGGGGGGTTGCCCCGTCAGGGGCCCCTGCTGGCAGTGTCTCACCTGGGTCAGTGGGGTCCTTGACGGTGGCTGGTCCCCCCAGGGGAAGCTTTCAGCGGGCAGAGATGGAGGAGCAATGCTCTGCAGCAGCTCCATTGTTGCTGCAAGCCAGGCTAAGGGAGGGGGCGTGTCCGGCTCGAGTGGCAGCAGTGAGGGCTGTGGAAACACAGCACACATCCCGCCTACACCAAAGCCCAGGCTCCATAGAGGAATTACAGCTGGCCTCAATCAGGTCAGTGAAAGTAAAGGGAACTGTATGAATAGCAAAGGAGGGGGCAATGGAAAGGGGTCTGGAGTGACTGCTACAGGGTCAGTGATAGGGAAAAAAACTGGATGTGATTGGGGGGAGGGGAAAATCGCAGGGCCAGGGTGTGAATGGTGCCAATGGTGAGAATGGTGTAAATGGAGCAAGTGGTGAGAATGGTGATTGTGTGGAAATGGAGGAATGGCCACCTCTGGGAGGTGGCAGTGTGAGTGGTGAGGCTGGCTGTGTGGGTGGAGAGGCTGGTGGGGCCAATGGTGTGAATGGTGGTGTGGGGCCCAGTCCATCGCCCCGCGCAGGTGGTGCCGGCATTGGTAACGCTGGCATGAATTATTCTGGTGCAGTGTCGGGGCCCTCCTCACCCCCAGGCTCAGATGGCGGAGATTTCCACCGCCGTTTTGTACAGGCCCTGAGGCATGGGGAACGGTTGATCAATGTAGAGGGGAGGAATGTGGACCTGTCCTTTTGGCTGGATAAGCACGGACAGGCCGCCTTCCAAGAGAAAAGGGGGGGTGAGACCATATGGTCTCTCCCTACAGCTGGGCGAGGGGTGTCCAGAAGGAATGTGGTCCGAGTCTTCGGTGGAGGGGCGATGAAGCGTGCCCCACAAGATCTAGGGTGGTGAAGCTCCTTCTGGAGATGGGTTTCAGGGCGGGTGACATCTTTGCCCTGATACATCCTTTTGGTGCCCCTTTTTTCGATGTCAGTTTCGTTCGGCCAGAGGGCATGGAGCTGTTCTGGTCAAATTTTGAGCTGGCAAAGGAAAAGCCTGACTGGCGGGGTCTCGTCGCGGAGGCGATATCCCGCCAGAATGGGCCAAAGAGAGTGACTGTGATGACGTGCAACGAGTCACTTTCTGGGGTCGACATAATTACCTGGCTCAGCCGGCACGGTGAGATCACAGAGCCGCCCAAGAAAATCATGGACGAGGGCATCTGGTCAGGGGGCTGGACCTTCATGGTGCGATTGAAGAGGTCTGGCGGCACTGTCACCCACATCCCTTCCTCGGCTTTCCTTGGGAGGGATAGGATCCTGGTCTTCTACCAGGTCCAGCCGAAGGTGTGCCACAGGTGCGGTGACCCCATGCACTTTAGTGCAGCATGCAGGGTGCAGAAATGCACTTTGTGTGGTGGGGTGGGCCATCTCGCTGCCTCCTGTGGTACAGTTAGGTGTCACCTGTGTGATGCCGTCGGGCATCCGTTCAGCCGCTGCCCTCGTTCTTTCGCCAATGCCGTCTTTGGTCAGGCGGAGGGTGGCCATGTCGGGGTAAGTCCTGGCAGTGCACCCTCTGCTGAGCCGGAGGCTGGTGAAAGCGGAGGGGCTGAGGGGCCAGTGAAGAACAGTAAGATCCGGGGCCCCTCTTGCCAGCGGAGGCAGGTGGGGCACTTGGTGGGTAAAGGGCAGGGGGATCCTCAGGCAACTGGGGTGATGACTGTCCCCCCTCCGTGTGCCTCAGCAGGGGCCACTGAGGCCCTGGGGGAGGAAGCACTGAACGAGGAGACCAGGAGGATGGAGAGGGAGGAGGCGGCTGTGCTTTCGGATTCCTCCCAATATGAAAGTTTTGGTGAGGACGAGGAAGCGCAGCCTACAGCAAAGGGTGACAGTAAAACCCAGGTAAAGTGGCGTAAGAAGAAAAAGGTCAAAGGGAAGGGGGTTATAAAATCTGCCCCCCCCCCTGACCAGGGTGGTGCCGACGGAGGGCTCCGCGATCTCCCCTCTGGTCCCCGTCTCCAACCGGTTCACAGCCCTTGAGGACCCTGATGTGGCGGGGGTCAAGAGCAAAGAGCCAGGGGTGCCACCTGAGGGGCCTGTGGGGGGTGGCGAAGTTCCTCCCTCAGGGGGGATACTGTCTTCCTCTGGGGGAGGGGCTGCCCCTGGACTTGGGGGTGAGGAGGGCCGAGGGGGCTCTATGGATGTATCAGTGTGCCTCAAGCGCCGGGAGCGGGAGGATAGGGGTTTTTCCTCAGAGAGTGAGGGGGGTGGTGGTGGGAAAAAGAAGGCCATCTAATTCGATCACCCAATGGCTGCACCCGTCCCATTGACGCTGGCGTCCATTAATGTCGCCAGCATAAAATCAGATGCGGCTAGATTCACGGCCTTTGATTTTCTCACCCGATTTGAGGCTGAAATTTTGTTTTTGCAGGAGACCAGACTAACGGACATGGGGGCCATTCACAAGGCAAGGAGTGAGTGGAGGTGTGGGCCCTCATACTGGTCTCTTGCGGCCAAGCGGTATAGTGGGGTGGCGGTCCTTTTTAAGACCGCAGCGGTAGAATGCCGGAGGGTTATTGAAGTAGAAATGGGGAGGTGCTTGGTCCTAGACGTCTTCATGGGGGGACAGGAGCTTCGGCTCATAAACATCTATGGTCCCCAATCAAAGTGGGACCGTAAGTGTCTCCTCCTGAAGGTCAAGCCCTATCTTTTTACGAGTCGGCAGGTGGTCTTTGGAGGGGACTTCAACACTGTCACAAGATTACGTGACCGGGGAGGCTCCAATGGCCGGCTGGCTTACGATAGCGTGACCCTGAATAGTATAGCTAGTGATGCTCGCCTGCTGGATGTCCACATCCGGTACACCCCGGGTCACAGTGGTTTCACCTATTATAGGGGAAGTTGTAGGTCTAGAATAGACAGGTTGTTTTTGAAGGAGGAAGCCATCTCCTCAGCAGTGTCCGCTGTCGAGGTGGAATTCTCCGACCACTGTTTAATTTTCTTTTCCTTGAATGTTTCAGAAACCCCCCGGATGGGTAGAGGACTGTGGAAGCTGAATTCATCCCTGCTGGAGGAGGTGGAGGTGAGACAATCTTTTGAGGATTTTCTTCAGAGCCAGGTACCGTTAGTGGATCTGTGTAGCGCTAAGTCTGAGTGGTGGGAGATGTTCAAAGATCGGGTTGCTAGTTTCTTCCGCCAGCTCTCCAGCCTCAGGAGCCTGAACAGGTACCGCCTGTACCAGAGCCTGAGGAGGAAACTCGAGCAGCTTGTCTCGACTGGAGGTGACCGCGAGGAAATCTCCAGAGTGAAGTCTTTGCTCAAGAGGAGTCAGTATGATAGGCACACATCTTTGGTTTTTGAGAGGGATTTCGGGAAGTACCGCTCGCCTGACCCCTACAGAAACTGTAAGATGTCAGTGAATAGAAAAGTAGTGACTGGCCTGATTGATGGTACGGGTTCCCTGAACAGATCCAAATCAGGGATCCTGGAAGTCGTCAGGTCCTTCTACTCACGCCTCTTGGGAAAGAGGGAGCTAGATCGAGACGTGTCATCGGCTTTCCTGGCTGAAGCCATTCCTGAGCCAGGGGATGACCCCTCTCTCTGTGTTTTGACTGAGGCAATCAGGGAAGAGGAAGTGAGACTGGCCATTGATGGGCTTCGGCTCAAGAAATCGCCAGGTCCAGACGGCTTAACGTCTGAATTTTACAAGACTTTTAGGGACTCTTTGGTCCCCCTCTTAGCGGAGGTGTTTAATGAGTGCCTCTCCTCGGGTACTCTTCCCCATACAATGAGGAGGTCGGCCCTGATTATCCTGTCAAAGGGTAAGGACTCGTCCTGTATTGAGAACTGGCGTCCCATAGCGCTTCTCAATACGGACCGGAAGGTGCTGGCAAAAGTGCTTTTCAATCGGTTGGTGAAATTTGCACCCGGGCTCCTTTCGGGGTCCCAGCATTGCTCTGTTCCAGGCCGCAGCACATTTAGTGCTGTACTCGGTGTCCGGGAGGCAGTGGAGCAGGGTAGGGCGGCCTCTGGAAGGGGTTCTTGCTGTCCCTGGATCAGGTGAAGGCTTTTGATCGGGTGAACCACGACTACCTCTGGTCCGTCCTTTTGAGGTACGGTCTGCCTGGGGGGTTCGTAAATTGGTTAAAAGCATTATACGCAGGGGCTGAGACGTTCCCACTGGTGAATGGTTGGTCTGGCTGACCTTTTGAGGTGGGATCTGGGGTTCGCCAGAGCTGTCCGTTGAGCCCGCTGTTATACGTGTTTGCCATCGACCCCTTCTTAAGGAGGATCGAGGGTGGACCGTTGGCGGGAGTCCAGATGGACCGGGCGGCCCCGGAGGCCACCTTGAGGGCAGTGGCGTACGCCGATGAAGTCTCCCTGTTTGTATACTCGAGAGAGGAGGCGGACTGGGTGATGTCTGAAGTGGTCCGTTACTCAGAAGCATCTGGGTCAATGATCAACCAGGAAAAGTGTGAGAGTCTCTGGCTGGGAGGGGGAGACCCTGGTTTTGGTCTCCCGGACACCCTCCCAGAACCCCAAGCCACAGCAAGGATCTTAGGCATCGAGTTCGGCCCAGGGGATTACCCCCTAAAAAATTGGGAGGGCAGGCTGAATACTGCCGCCCACAAGGTGGACCAGTGGAAGGGTTGGACCTTGACCCTCAGGGAGCGGGTGAACCTGATCAAGGGTTACCTTTTGCCTTTGCTGAGCTATTTGGGCAGCATTTGCCTTTTGCCAGAATCTCTTTGGACAAAGGTCTACGGCCTGTTTTTCCAGATGTTATGGGGAAACAGGCTCAACCTAATCAAGAGGGAGGTCACGTACCGTACGAGGAGACTAGGCGGGTTGGATATGGTCAACCCGGTGGCATTCCTAGTGAATGCCTTCCTTAAGACCAACATTGCCAACCTCTGGCCGGAGAGGGCTCCTCAGTGGGTATTCTCCTGCAGGGGGTGGCTTCAGCCCTTCTTCCAGGAATGGGAGGCAGGGGGGCGAGTGAAGGATCTGCGCACGCCGCACGGGCACCTCCCGGCTTATGCTGCCCTGGTTTTGAAGGTAATCCGCCAGTGGGGTCTGGGAATGTGGAAGATCAGAGCCATGCCGAGGAAATTCCTTGACAGGAGGGTTCTGTTGACCCGTTTCCAGAAGCCTCTGGTCCTCAAAGATTGCCCAGGTCGGGATCTGGAGGGGGGCTAAGGTTGCTGAATTCTATCCGGATCCCCTTGAAGTTTTGGGACTTGGCCTGGCGCTGCTTTCACGGGAGGCTGTATGTAAGGGGCAACCTGAAGTACAGGAATTCCGATGATCGCGGTTGCCCCCGTGAGGAATGCTGCGACGTGCTGGAAAGCATGGAGCACTTCCTCCTCCAGTGCCCCTTTAATACAGGGGTCTACAAAGGGGTGGGTGCTTCCATTGGCTGGCCTAGGCTGGCGCGCCTCTCCTATCCTGAGTGGGTGTATGGTGCATTTGGGTCCCTTGGTGGCCGAGATCAGTGCACGTTATTCTTAGTCAGCATAGTGGTTAGGTTTTACACGTGGAATGCACGCTGTCTAGTGTCTACCCAGCAGAAAATCCTCCCCATGGATGAGGTGGTTAGGAACATTCTGGGTGACCTTGGAAAAGTGCGCTCTCTGGAGTTCGACAGGCTGGGCGCGAGGAAGGCCTCCCCCCTCTGGAGGGGTCTCTCCTTCGACGTGCCCTGAGGGACAGGTAACTTTTTTTTTTCTCTTTTATGGTTTTCAGATGAAGGGGCAGGTATGAAGAAAGTAGGGAGAGATAACCATAGGGACAGTTAGGGACAGAGGAGGGATAGGTAGTTTAGGCACGTGGTGAGGCAGATAGGGTGATAGGGGCAGGGAGGGACAGATAGGGACAGGTTTTAATGTTTAGGGACAGTTTTCAGATAGCAAGGGAAAGATAGATTTGTCTTATGTGTCAGGGGAAGTGTCTGTCGCTCCGGCTCCTGGTGGTGGGCTGTCAACTTTCACCGGTAGATTTTTGTTTTCATGAGATATTGAGGTGTATGGGGCTTGCAAGCACCGAGCCATGGCTTAAGTAAATGCTTAACGTAAGTAGGTGGTCATGACATAGTACAGAGTTATAGTACAGAGTAAGTGCTGTATGGCATATAGTATCATGCTGTTATATTGTGTGGGGTTGGGTGGGGGGTTGTGGAAGGGTATGTTATTTTTGGGTGTTATTTTTTGGCTTTTGGGTTTTCAGTCAGCATTCCGTTTCAGTTAGTATTATTTTCTTTTTCGGTCAAATCTTTTGTATTATGTTGGAGGGGAAGGAAAAAAAAATAAAAATAAATAAAAAAAAATAAAAAATGTTTATATATATATATATATATATATATATATATATATATATATATTTATATATATATATATTTATATATATATATATGCATATAAAATAAAAATAAAAAAAAAAAAAAATAAAAAAGGGGGGTTTCTTTTTGGAGCGTATAACAAGACATAAGTTTCAGTTAGGGTTTTTTTTTTGTTTTTTGTTTTTGGCAGATAGCCATGGTATTTAAGTTAGGGGCGGTGGACTGGGAGTTATAAGTTGTCAATAGAATGAATGTGTATGTAGTGTGTAACGGCCCCCTTTTTTTCTCTTGCTCTCTCCCTGTTCCTGCGCTGGAGCCTGGGGAGGAATGGAAGGAGAGAAAAGGTAGCGAAAGAAGAGGAGGAGAAAAAGAAGGAGGGGAAAGGTTGGCACATTCTGAGGAGAGAGGAACAGAGCCAAGTTGAGGAAGGAAGATGGACTTTGTTTTTCCACCCTCGGGACTGGTAAAGGACTCAGAGACTCTATGGGACTCCTGTGCCTCTCCTTTTTAATGGACTCCTGGGACTCCTGTAGCTTCTGAATGCTAGTAGGGTTCCTACTTAATGTTTGGAATTAAGCAATATGGTTTCTGGACTAAATGCGTGTGTTTTCCTTTTCCTTTTAAGATGGACTTGGGTTAATTTTGGGCATGTTCCTTCTTTTTTTTTCCTATGTGGTAGTATGTATGTTTTTATGGATAGGTTTTGATATGGGGGGGGTTGTGCTGGGAAAAAGAATGTAGGGGTTTCTTTTACTTTTATAATAAAAAAGAGTTCCAGCTCCAGTAGCGTCCACTAAAGCTGCTGCAGTTAAAAAGCTTTGATAAGGATCGAGCTTGACTGTCCACCGCAAGGTGTGCTACCGCCAGACCCAGCCCCTATGCCTTGGGGTGCCTCCTGATGCTCTTCACTGAGTATCCCGTGGTCCCGAAGCATTTCCTTTGAAAAAATTAAGTGTCCAAACTACAGGTGGTGTAGCTTGCTTAACAGCCGGGATAATCCGCTGACTAGCAGACACTGCTACTAGGCACAAAGTATTTCCTGGGCTAGATGCAGTTAAAAATTTGTAAGTAGATACTCTCGTTGGATGCTGAGAAAGCATTCCATAGAGTCTCCTGGCACGCCATATATGATTCTCTTAAAAAGCTTGGGGTAGGGGTCTAGGGGACCCTTTTATAGCCAAAATCACGGCCCTGTATCACAACACGTCACCTAGGCTGAAGATAAATGGAACTGTAGCACCGAGGGCTCGGTTGCTGCAGACGTATTGCACCTCACCCAGAGGTGTGATATCTCACTCTCAGATAAGGATGGAGTGTGGATCAGGACCCGACACCTGCATGCATTACACCACATTGCCGTGGGGCAGGGCGACCAATATGCCCCTGAGATGGGCACGACAGTCCCTGTCCCTGGCTGGAGTGGGGGGAGGGAACACTGAGGAAGGGGAACCCTGCAGTGCAGGAGCAGGGAGGAAGCAGTTCCTGGGTGCATTGAGAAGGGAGTATAAAAGGTGGGCACCATCTTAGTTCAGTGCAGAGAAGTCTGAGCAGAAGTGGCAGGGAGCAGGGGCTCTGCATGAGCTCTGCTCCGGAGGCGGGCCTAGTAACAGAGGCCCAGGCCTGCAAGAGGGAGAAGGAAGGAAGAGGAGCGGAGAAGGCTCCAGGAACGAGGAATGAAGGGATCCCAGGGGTGCGGACGGGCGAGTCGCCACCGCACGCCCGAATCCACCTGCGTGGAGGGGTCAGGCCAAAGGGGGAGACCGGTCCCCGAACTAGTGGAGGCAGGAAACGACCCTCAGCTAGAAACCGGAGGCTCTGACATTTTATGTGGCGCAGCCCCTTGCTCCACCCGCTAGGAAGGCACCACATAGGGTCAGGGAAACTGGCGCCAAGTTTACCAAGAGGAGGCCCGAGGCAGCCGGACAGAAGTGTTGGTAAGAAAGGCCAGACAAAGGACACACAAAGGGGGTCCTGTGAAGCGCTCCAAAGTTATCTGGGAGTTGTCTGAGCCCCTCACCTGGTGAGCACAGTACGACGTGGGCAGCCGTTACCTGCAGACGTGGTCTGGATAATAAGAACTGTGAGTAAAGGCCCTGAACTGCATCACTGACTCCGTGTCGTTACTGCTGCTGCCCTGCACCATCACCCCCATCCTCCGCATACACTGCCCTGAGGCTATACTCCTCCCGTGGGGAGTTATGCTATGCTCTGCTGCACCCACAACACCAGCCTTAGCGGTCTGCCCTGTAGCGGCGGTTCACTCTGACCGCAATCCACGGGTGGCGTAGTCGGACATTTAAACATCCAAACCACATAAATAGTTCCGCCACTGGTTTGACCGCCCTGAGCCACGGAACCGGATCGCCGCCACGAAGACTACAACCACCAGCATCCACCAAAAAGGGTCCGGCTCCGGGTGTCCCAAGGCCCAGGGGGTGCGTCAGAACATTTTCATCACCTTTCACAATCACCAATGGGACAAGGCAGGGATGTCCTCTGTCCCCTCTCTTATACATCCTAGTGACGGAGCACCTGCTCTCATCAATTCGCCATAACCCCAATATTAGGTGGATTGAGGTGGGAGGCACCGAGTACAAGTGCTCTCTATTTGCTGATGATGTCCTAGTATATATCACTCAATCACATATATCCATCCCTGCTGTTATGGCTGAAATAGATCACTTTGTTACATGGTAAAATTTTAAAATCAATGCAGCGAAGTCTGAGGCCCTCGATGTCTCCCTCCCTAAATCCATATAGGATTCCATCCAGTCCAACTTTCCCTTTGCCTGGCCCTCACAGGGTATCAAATACTTAGGAATTCCTATTCATAGAGACCTCTCCCATCTATGTTATCTTAATTTTGGGCCCTTTATTGAACAATTCCATACAGACCACGGTTGGCAAGTTAGAACTGTAAGATTCACTACGTGAACCACTGGTGTTTTGTGGAAAAGCACATGTACACCGCGTTCCAAATTATTATGCAAAAAGTGTTTAGGAGTGATAAGGGAAGAATTTGTTTGTTTGTCAGTTAAACTCATTGATGGTGATGTGTGTCAGGGCTCTTTATATCACTGTAAGCAATTGCAGACACCTGTGCTAATTAGTTTGGCAGGTGTGTCCAATGAAAGGCAAGACTACTTAAGAAGGCTCTCTCACATTATTAAGCAGCCTACATTTTCTGCCAAAATGGGAAAGAAAAAGGATGTGTCGGCTGCTGAGAAGCAACAAATTGTGGAGTGTTTAGGTCAAGGCATGACTACAATCAACATTGTGCGATGATCAGGATGAAGTGTCTTGGCAATCAAGAAGTATGTAGCTGATTCACAGTACACACGTGTGCGTGCTGATAAGGGCAAATTGAGGACTCTTTCCTACAGGCAATTACGTCAGGTTGAAAGAGCAGCGGCAAAAAAGCCTTGTCATAGCAGCAGACAAGTTTTTGAAGCTGCTTGTGCTTCCAACGTCCCCCGAACAACAAGATGCAGGGTCCTTCAGAGGTTTGCAGCTGTGCATACGCCATCCTGTCGACCTCCTCTATCCACTTCACACAAGCAGAAACGGCTCCAGTGGGCCAAACATTACATGAAGACTGATTTCAAAACTGTTTTGTTCACGGATGAGTGCCGTGCAGCGCTCGATGGTCCAGATGAATGGAGTGGAGGATGGCTGGTTGATGGACACCCCACGCAAACACGGCTACAGCGCCAACAAGGAGGAGGTGGAGTAATGTTTTGGGCTGGAATCATGGGGAGAGAGATTGTCGGCCCCTTTAGGATCCCTGAAGGCGCTAAAGATGAACTCCATAATGTATGTGGATTTTCTCAAACAGCACTTCCTGCCATGGTTCAAGAAAAAGAACCGTGTATTTCACAGCAAGATCATTTTTCTGCATGATAATGCACCATCTCATGCTGCACATAAAACATCTGCATCTCTGGCTGATATGGGCATAAAAGGGGACAAACTTATGGTGTGACCCCCATGCTCCCCTGACCTCTACCCCATTCAGAACCTTTGGAGCATCATTAAAAGGAGTGTCTATGATGGCGGGAGGCAGTTCACATCTAAGCAACAGCTCTGGGAGGGTATTCTGTCCTCATGCAAAACAATTGAAGCAGAAACCATCCAAAACCTGACAAATTCAATGGACGAGAGAGTTCAGAAGCTCCTTTCGAACAAGGGGTCCTATGTGAAAATGTAACATCACCTAGAATAAAGTTTTGAGTTGAAAACTGTTTGATTTCAGTTTCTAACAACCTGCTAATGCTTATAATTTCAAAAATGACCATTTTTTTGGTCTTTATTAAAATGAAAAGGTTGATCGAAAAGTTTGGGGGATCTAAGAGTGTGGCAACCCAGTAGTCATGATTACTTCGAATTCTGACAATATGAGGGTCATGCTGCAGGTAGTGCAGCAAGAAGGCACTTATGTGTCTTGCGCATCTCGGAGCCCCAAAATTATTTTCCGGGCTAGATGCAGCTAAAAATTATTTTTAATTTTAAATCTGGTGAAGCTTATTATAGATGGCCTAATAGGATCAGTGCTGCACACTGCTACAAAGCCCAAATTATTTTCCAGTCAAGATACAGATAAACATGATTAGTAATTTGAAAGCTTAAAACGGTTGGTAGGGTGATTTTAACCAATCATCAAGCTTTTACTCTCCCCAGGATGACACAGGGGTAGAAAAGTCGTTTCGGATCCATGATTTGTTCATCTTTATGAACGTGAGTCTGTCTACATTATCAGTGGAGAGCCGCGTGCGCTTATCTGTCAGCACACCACCAGCAGCGCTGAACACACGTTCAGACAGAACGCTGGCTGCGGGGCATGACAAGATCTCCAAGGCGTAAGTGGCTAGCTCCGGCCATTTATCCAGATTGGAAGCCCAAAAAGAGCAAGGGTCCAGTGACACAGTCGTGGCTTCAATGTTTACTTGGAGATACTCCTGTACCATCGTCTCTAGGCGTTGACTATGTGTCAGACTTCTTGTCTCCTGTGGCCTTGCAAAGGATGGGCTAAAAAAGTGGTGAAATGATTCCGCAAAATTGATGTTACCAGCAGATACTGTGGTTCTGTTACGGTTTGAGTGCTGAACACTTGACGGTCCCACGGTTGGCAAGTTGGAACTGTGAGATTCACTACGTGCACCACTGGTATTTTGTGGAAAAGCACATGTAAGATTCTGCAACAGTCTCTGCTGATACTCCTGCATGCGTGCATCCCTTTCTATGGCAGGAATAATTTCTGCAAATTTACTTTTGTACCGGGGATCTAACAGTGTGGCAACCCAGTAGTCAGGATTATTTCTAATTCTCACAATTCGAGGGTCATGTTGCAGGTAGTGCAGCAAGAAGGCACTCATGTGTGTTGCGCATCCAGGAGCACCAAGTCCCTGTTGTGTTGGTGGCGAGGTAACAATCATGCTTCCTTCCTCTGTCCTCTCCCCCCAACCTCGCACAACAGAAATGTGATCAAGGTCTCCCTCATCTGATGAGTCTTCCATCAGTTCGTCCTCCACTTCTTCCTGGGCTCCTGCACCTTCCTCACTAGTTTGGCTGCTACCATGCGCCCTGGTAAAATCATCTCCCCCACCCTCACATGCCTGCCGCCTTGGTGCTGCCGACCGTCTGGACCTTGCAGATGTTAGCCCTTCCGCATACAACTCCTCCTCCTCTACTTCCTCCACCTCCTCTTGTGCCACCACCTGACTCCGAATTCTGTTTAACATGTGCTCCAGCATGTAAATCACCGGAATAGTCATGCTGATAATGGCATCGTCAGCACTAAACATCTTCGTCGCCATTTCAAAACTGTGCAGAAGGGTGCATAGGTCCCTGATCTGAGACCACTCCTCCAGCGTGATTTGCCCCACCTCTGAATCTCGTTGGCCCAGGCTATACGTCAGAACGTATTGCACCAGGGCTTGTCGGTGCTGCCACAGTCGCTGCAACATGTGCAGAGTTGAATTCCACCGGGTAGGCACATCGCATTTTAGCCGGTGAAGTGGCAGGCCCAACGACTTCTGTAGAGATGTAAGTCGCTGAGCTGCGGGATGCGAACGGCGGAAGTGAGCACACAGCGACCGTGCCCTCTGCAGAAGGCCATCTAGTCTGGGATAGTGGGCTAAAAATTGCTGGACAACCAGGTTCAACACGTGAGCCATACAAGGCACGTGTGTGACATTGCCCCGGCGAAGGGCCGCACCCAGGTTTGCAGCATTGTCGCACACGGCCTTCCCTGGTTTCAGGTCCAGTGGAGACAACCATTCATGAAATTGGTTCTCCAGAGCTGACCACAACTCCTCAGCTGTGTGACTCACATTTCCCAGACATTTCAATGTAAAAACCGCCTGATGACGTTGAGCCCTACTGCCAGCATAGTAAGGAGGTGTGCAGGATCCCTTCTGCGCAGTTAGAAAGCTTGTGGCATGACCAGACAGGCTTTGGGTGCAGGTGGAAGACCGAGAGGAGGTTGAGGAGGCAGAAGCAGTGGAGGAACTTTGACATAAAGAGGATTGACGCACAACTCGTGGGGACGGCAAGACTTGGACAGCAGCCCCTTGTCCTGCTGTCACCATAGTTACCCAGTGCCCAGTCAGCGACATGTAACGCCCCTGTCCATGCCTACTCGTCCAAGTGTCTGTGGTGAAATGCACCCTGTCACACACAGAGTTTCTCAAAGAAGCGGTGATGTTGTGTGCGACATGCTGGTGGAGCGCAGGCACACCTTTCTTTGAGAAGTAGTGCCGACTGGGCATCTGGTACTGGGGCACTGCGACGGACATAAGGTCTCGAAAATCCTCTGTGTCCACCAGGCGGAAAGGCAGCATTTCTGTAGCCAAGAGCTTGCAGATGGTGAAATTCAACCTCTTAGCTTTCTCATGGCTAGGAGGAAATGGTCTTTTACTTGTCCACATCTGACGGACCGAGGGCTGGCTATTGTGCTTAGACGGGGTTGATAAGGGTGTCCCCGGCAAACTGCCGGTCTGTGAGGAAGATGCAGGCGGACATGTTAGGTTGCCTTGATCCAAAGGTGGTGCTATCGATGTCGGACAGCGCTCAAGACCAGCTGGTGTTACCACCTCCAAAGAAAATGATGACCTGCCAATCACGCTGGCTGTTGCGGGTAAAGAGGTGGCAGGTCTGCGCCCCAAAACAGGTGTGACTGCTGTCCCCCCAGTCACAGAGGATGAAGAGGCCGCGGATGCACAAGATATGGCAGACGGTGGTTGGCCCGGCCGGCTAGGCCGCATTGTAGCACACTGAGCTTCCCACTGCAACTTATGCTTCATGTCCATGTGCCGGTTCATGCATGAAGTACTCAAACTATGTATTTTTTGGCCTCTACTTAGCTTTTGCTGACAAATGTTACAGATAACACGAGTTGGGTCATCTTTATCGATCTGAAAAAATGCCCAGGCTATGCAAGGCTTAGCACCCATGCGACCTGAAGAGCCACCACGACTTGTGGTGAGAGGCAGAGTTGTGTTTGAGGATGCAGTTGTTGACGTGCTTCCAGTACTACGTCTCTGTCCAGGAAGGCGCAACCTGACCTCGTCGTCACTAGCATCTTCCTCCACCTCCTCTGCTGACCTCATCTCTTGGCTGACTGTGCGTTGACAGTAAGTGGGATCTCCGACCTCATCATCATCACCCTGTGCGTTATCACACCCGTCGTCCTCAGAGCCAACCTGTTCCTGCCCTGACAAAAAACTAAAGTTGTCGCTCCAATCAGGTATTTGAGTCTTATCATCGTCTTCCTCATTGTCTCTACCAACAGGAGTTACAGTTTGGGAATGAGGGTCTACATTATGGTCAGAACCTTCTGCATCTGGTCCTGGATCCGACTCATAAAGATTCTGGGCATCAGTGCAGATCATTTCCTCGTCTGGATTCACAGAAGCGCTGGAGTCGACCTCTGATTCCCAGGCTATAGTATGAGTAAACAGCTCTGCAGACTCAACCATCTGTTCTACCTCATACTCAGACGGGCAGCTGGAGATTTGGGAGCTGTGAGGAAGCAAGTGCGATTTGGGTGACACCTTTGAGGACTGGAGTATTTGTGATGTTGAAGTTGATGTGGAGGAGAGCCCACTTAAAGGAGCACTTGATATCCGTTGAAGCACCTGCTGTTTTTGTGCCTCATCTGGAATTTGTAGCGATTGGCGTGGCCGTAAGAACGGGATCTTATCACATTGTCCGCTAAAAGAAGTAGACATTTTAGTTTGGCTGGAAGATGGTCTTTCTTCTGCACCTACCCCACGGACACAACCTTTTTTCCCCTTCCCAACACGCCTATTCCCCTTTCCACCAGCAGCAGGCCTTTTTCCACTCATTTTGGTGGTTAACTAATTCACAACTCTGGAGTTGTTTGCACAAAAAAACAATGGATGGTAACCGAGCAGAGCTGAGTGGCCAAACTGTGGTATTAGGCCAAAACTATTGGCTGGGTTAGATGCAGAAAAAAATTATTTTTAATTTGCAACCTGATGGAGGTCAGTATAGATGGACTAATAGACCAAGTCCCACACACCGCTAGAAGCCCAAATATTTTTTCAGAGCTAGATGCAGAAAATTTTTTTATTCAATTTGCAACCTGATGGAGGTCAGTATAGATGGACTAATAGACCAAGTCCCACACACTGCTAGAAGCCCAAATATTTTTTCAGAGCTAGATGCAGAAAAAAATTATTTTTATTTTGCAACCTGATGGAGGTCAGTATAGATGTACTAATAGACCAAGTCCCACACACCGCTAGAAGCCCAAATATTTTTTCAGAGCTAGATGCAGAAAAAAATTATATTCAATTTGCAACCTGCTGGAGGTCAGTATAGAAGGACTAATAGAACAAGTCCCACACACTGCTAGAAGCCCAAATATTTTTTCAGAGCTAAATGAAGAAAAAATTATTTTTAATTTGCAACCTGATGGAGGTCAGTATAGATGGACTAATAGACCAAGTCCCACACACTGCTAGAAGCCCAAATATTTTTTCAGAGCTAGATGCAGAAAAAAATTATTTTTAATTTGCAACCTGATGTAGGTCAGTATAGATGGACTAATAGACCAAGTCCCACACACCGCTAGAAGCCCAAATATTTTTTCAGAGCTAGATGCAGAAAATTTTTTTATTCAATTTGCAACCTGATGGAGGTCAGTATAGATGGACTAATAGACCAAGTCCCACACACTGCTAGAAGCCCAAATATTTTTTCAGAGCTAGATGCAGAAAAAAATTATTTTTAATTTGCAACCTGATGGAGGTCAGTATAGATGGACTAATAGACCAAGTCCCACACACTGCTAGAAGCCCAAATATTTTTTCAGAGCTAGATGCAGAAAAAAATTATTTTTAATTTGCAACCTGATGGAGGTCAGTATAGATGGACTAATAGACCAAGTCCCACACACCGCTAGAAGCCCAAATATTTTTTCAGAGCTAGATGCAGAAAAAAATTATATTCAATTTGCAACCTGCTGGAGGTCAGTATAGAAGGACTAATAGAACAAGTCCCACACACTGCTAGAAGCCCAAATATTTTTTCAGAGCTAAATGAACAAAAAAATTATTTTTAATTTGCAACCTGATGGAGGTCAGTATAGATGGACTAATAGACCAAGTCCCACACACTGCTAGAAGCCCAAATATTTTTTCAGAGCTAGATGCAGAAAAAAATTATTTTTAATTTGCAACCTGATGGAGGTCAGTATAGATGGACTAATAGACCAAGTCCCACACACCGCTAGAAGCCCAAATATTTTTTCAGAGCTAGATGCAGAAAATTTTTTTATTCAATTTGCAACCTGATGGAGGTCAGTATAGATGGACTAATAGACCAAGTCCCACACACTGCTAGAAGCCCAAATATTTTTTCAGAGCTAGATGCAGAAAAAAATTATTTTTAATTTGCAACCTGATGGAGGTCAGTATAGATGGACTAATAGACCAAGTCCCACACACTGCTAGAAGCCCAAATATTTTTTCAGAGCTAGATGCAGAAAAAAATTATTTTTAATTTGCAACCTGATGGAGGTCAGTATAGATGGACTAATAGACCAAGTCCCACACACCGCTAGAAGCCCAAATATTTTTTCAGAGCTAAATGAAGAAAAAAATTATTTTTAATTTGCAACCTGATGGAGGTCAGTATAGATGGACTAATAGACCAAGTCCCACACACTGCTAGAAGCCCAAATATTTTTTCAGAGCTAGATGCAGAAAAAAATTATTTTTAATTTGCAACCTGATGGAGGTCAGTATAGATGGACTAATAGACCAAGTCCCACACACCGCTAGAAGCCCAAATATTTTTTCAGAGCTAGATGCAGAAAAAAATTATATTCAATTTGCAACCTGCTGGAGGTCAGTATAGAAGGACTAATAGAACAAGTCCCACACACTGCTAGAAGCCCAAATATTTTTTCAGAGCTAAATGAAGAAAAAAATTATTTTTAATTTGCAACCTGATGGAGGTCAGTATAGATGGACTAATAGACCAAGTCCCACACACTGCTAGAAGCCCAAATATTTTTTCAGAGCTAGATGCAGAAAAAAATTATATTCAGTTTGCAACCTGATGGAGGTCAGTATAGATGGACTAATAGAATGATGCTATGCCCAAAAGATTTTACTTCACTAGGTGCAGTAAAAAAATTGGTATTCTATACACAGGTGGTATATCTTGCAACACAGATAGGCTACTCCACTGACTAACACACTCTGCAATAGTCCAAAAAGGATTAGCTTTGCTAGATTCAGCCAAATGCTGTGAAAAAAACTTGCACAGCACTGGCACAGACCTGCCTGGCAAAAACTGATAGGAACTGATGTAACCTAGTCCTGAAAAGGACTCCAATTACAATTAGTCTTTACTCCCACAATCTATCTATTTAAGAGCACAGACCTGCTTGATAAAAGTCGTAGGAAATGCTGTAACCTAGTCCTTAAAAGGACTGCAATCACAACTATTCCCTACTCCCAAGCTATCTGTATATTTGTGCGAAAATTGGCTTGAAATTAACAAGGTATAGCGCACACAGCAACAGCGGTGCCGTCTAACACGCAGCTGCAGCAGTGAGAAAATGGTGGCGACGGGGAAAATGGCTTGGTCTTATAGGGCAAGGACATGTGACATACACTGCCAATCACACATGCCCTTGCTTGTGTGAAAAAAAGCACTTCGCTCCGTGTGTGCGCTGCTGATAGGCTGACAGATTGCACCTCCCCATTGCAAATGCGGGAAAGAGAAAAAAAAATGGAGATCTTCATTGTTCCTGCAGAGATCCATCCCCTGCCCCTCCCCCCGCCCCGCTGTACACTCAAACTGCGTATTAACATTAATTTTCATCATTACTGAGAAAAAATCCAGTTATGATTTTGGTGCACGAACAGTTATCGAACATAACCTCGAACAGCCGAATTTTTCTCAAATTGTTCGTGTTCGCCGACCGGCTCGAACACCGCCCAAAACAGCTCGAATTTGAGATTGGCGAACAGTTCGAGTAGAACAACGCTCATCTCTAGTCCCGTCCCGTGTCACTAAAACTGATTTCTCACATCATATCCCTAACACCATTAACATGACACTCACAATTTGAAGCAACAGTACTGTCTACTGCATTTGCGATCGCCTTCTTCGGGGCGCTATGCATAAGCGAATTAGTCCCTCAATCCAAAATTACCACCAGTGGAGGCTTATTACACCAGGATGCAGTCATAGCCAATAATGCAATACGTCTACGCATGCGCAAATCGAAAACGGTTCCAGCGGGCAGGGGCACTTGGGTACTTCTACAACCCACAAACGGTACACTGAGTCGGGTAACAATAGTAAAAACATATATAACCATCAGATCACAAAGTAATTTCTTCCTATCATACATTGATGGAACGCCATTATCAAGATACCAGTTCCAAGCTATATTTAATAAATGCCTAACATCGGCAGGGAACCACCCAAAAGATTACGGGACACACTCAATCCGCATTGGCGTGGCTACAGAAGCAGCAAGAGCAGGACTGTCAGAAACGGAAGTTCAGATGATAGGGAGATGGCGATCCACGTGTTTGGCGAGATACATAAGACCGGATTTGTTATCCTAACGTGGTTTGTTTCTTTTACAGGTGACGCTAAGCCAACAGTGTGGGTGATAGGCCAGTCGTATATATATTGGGCAGAAAAAAGGGCGAAAGTCCGCCCAGGCAGGAGGAAATTAGAGTTTCATAACACATATTTCAACTGGAGAGGTATTAGAGGCCTACAATGGCCACAGGTACTAATGGAGGTAAACAAGGTAGGGAGAGAGGCAAGAGGTCCGGTCATTTTAGTTATACAGGCCAGGGGAAATGACCTAGGTCATCACAAGAGCGCATAACTAATGGCAATAATGAGACTAGACCCTGAGCGCTTCAGAGAATTTTTCACAAAACTAACTATAGTATGGTCAGAGATTGTGCTGATAGCGGTATGGCAAGGTGCGCGAGACATCACGGCCATCGAACGGACAAGGCGGGTAATAAATATTCGGATGGCAAAATTTATAAGAGACAGAGGTGGTGTAGTGATACGACACCGACAACTGGAAGGAGATAATGCAGGCCTCATACGGCCCGACGGACTCCAGGACGGAGTGGAACAAGCGTTAAGAATGATGGATGGTGGTCAGAGTCCTGCATACGAGTACGCAGGTTCCTCCGTGACCTGGAAATAGAAAGGACATGTTGGAGAGTTACACTTGTTGGCCAACTTGCCGGTGTGGAGACACAGGGCATGCTGCAACAAGCTGAATTATTTTAGAAATAAAATGCCTTTCTAATGGAATGAGCATAAAGAGTTAATAAATCTCACTCATAAAATGTCACCCATCCAGTTGTAAGAGTTACATTATTGTATTGTCAAGGAAAGGAGGGCAGGAGGGGGGCTGAGCATCTGGGTTTGGTTGGGGGTCCCCACAGTCTGTCTAGGCTAGATGCAGTTAAAAATTCTTATTTGATACACAGGCGGTGCAGCTTGCTTCGCAGGTGGGCTACTACGCCCAAAGTATTACCTGGGCTAAATGCAGTTAAAAATTCTTATTAGATACACAGGCTGTGCAGCTTGCTTCACAGCTGGGCTACTACGCCCACAGTATTGCCTAGGCTAGATGCAGTTAAAAATTCTTATTAGATACACAGGCAGTGTAGCTTGCTTCAGAGCTGGGCTACTACGCTGACTAGCAGACACTGAAGCTTTGGAGCAGACCTCTGAGTAAACAGCTCTTCAGACTCAACCATCTGTGTTACCCCAAGCCATAGTGTATGTAGTTTCTTACGGTTAAAAGGGGGGGAGTGATCCAACCCACCTGGAATTGACGATGCCAACGTCACGTAAAACACAGCAAGGGGACTCCAAAAAGAGTCTCCATTTTTTCCAAAAATTGTGGCACAGACACCACTTAAATGGCATCAATTGCCCCAGAGTTGCTTAAAACGGTTGGTGAGGTGATTTTACCAAATACTCAAGCTTTTAGTCTCCCCAGGATGACACAGGGGTAGAAAAGTCCTTGCGGATCCATGATTTGTTCATCTTTATGAACGTGAGTCTGTCTACATTCTCAGTGGACAGCCACGTGCGCTTATCTGTCAGCACACCACCAGCAGCGCTTAACACACGTTCAGAGTGAACGCTGGCTGCAGGGCACGACAAAATCTCCAAGGCGTGAGTGGCGAGCTCCGGCCATTTTTCCAGATTGGAAGTAGAGATGAGCGGTGTTCGACTAGAACTGTTCGCCAATCTCAAATTCGAGCTGTTATGGGCGGTGTTCGAGTTGTTCGACGAACCCGAACGATTTGCAAAAAATTCGGCTATTCGAGGTTATGTTCGATAACTGTTCGTGCACCAAAAGCATTTCCTGCATGTCTGGCACTATTTAGAGCACCAATCATGCAGGGATTGTCTGACACTCACTGTAATGCCACAGCCATGGTGGTTGTGGCATTACAGTGATTGCCCAAATCGATGGGAACAGTGTTCACAGTGAAACATGAAAAGCCGGCAATTCAGCAGCAGCATACACCGGTACCCGACAATTTAGAACAGAAAGAATAGAGAATCACACATAGATTAGATAGATAGAAACATGTCAGTCACATATATATGAAGTACAGTGACAGTGTTGATTACTGTACTTGTCATTTAGTGTTAAAATAAAGGATTTATTTTAAAAAAAATTGGCGTGGGGTTCCCCATAAATTTAGACTCTAGCGGAGGTTAAGCAGATGGCTGGGGCAGATGTTTGAAGCCTGGGAAGGGGGTAATACCCACGGAGCTTCCCAGGCTACTAATATCAGCCCCCAGCTGAATGCCTAGCCTTTACTAGCTATTAAAATGGGGGACCCCTCAAAAAAATGACGTGGGGTCCCCCCTATTTTAATAGCTAGCAAATGCTAGGCAGACAGCTGGGGGCTGATATTAATAGCCCAGGAAGGGTGCCATGAATATTGGCCCCCTCTCAGGCTAGAAACACCAGCCATCAGCCGCCCCAGAAATGGCGCATCCGTAGGCACTTAGCCTCGCTCTTTCCACTGCCCTGTAGCGGTGGCAGTGGGGTAATAGGGATGGGGTTGATGTCAGCTTATAATGCCAGCTGACATCAAGCCCAGGTTAGTAATGGAGAGGCGTCTATAAGACACCCCCATTACTAACCCCATAGTCAAAGTTAAAAAAAAAACACAAACACCCAGAATAAAGCCCTTTAATTGAAATAAAGACACAATTCTTTATTGTTCTAAATTAAACCATACTTACCGTCACGCCCATTCCAACTGAAGCCAACGATCTCCTGCAATAAAAACAAAATAATAAACCAACATCATCCTTACCTTTCCATGGTTCCCACGACGGCTTTAGCTCTGCTACATTCACATAACAGGCTGGATCGCAGCAGAACGCTGCCATCCAGCTTGCCATGCCGCACACACTGAGAAGCGCAGGCATGCTTGCGCTCCTCAGTGTCTCGCTGTGACGGCATAAAGATGAGCCGAGTTCATGTCCAATGAACTCGGCTCACCTCAGGCACGTCACTGACAGCATCCTATGGATGTGCCATTTCTGGGGCGGCTGACGGCTGGTGTTTCTAGCCTGGGAGGGGGACAATATTCATGGCACCCTTCCTGGGCTATTAATATCAGCCCCCTGCTGTCTGCCTAGCCTTTGCTAGCTATTAAAATAGAGGGGACCCCACGTCATTTTTTGGGGGGTCCCCCATTTTAATAGCTAGTAAAGGCTAGGTATTCAGCTGGGGGCTGATATTAGTAGCCTGGGAAGCTCCATGGGTATTACCCCCTTCCCAGGCTTCAAACATCTTCCCCAGCCGTCTGCTTAACCTCCGCTAGAGCCTAAAATTACGAGGTACCCCACGCCAATTATTTTTTTAATAAATCCTTTATTTTAACACTAAATGACAAGTACAGTAACCAACACTGTCACTGTACTTATTATATATGTGACTGACATGTTTCTATCTATCTAATCTATGTGTGAAGCTCTATTCTTTCTGTTCTAAATTGTCAGGTACCGCTGCTGAATTGCCGGCCGGCTTTTTTAAAGAGACGGTGCATGAGAGCACTAATATTTTTTTTAATAAATCATTTACACTAAATGACAAGTACAGTAACCAACACTGTCACTGTTCTTCTTATATATGTGACTGACATGTTTCTATCTGTCTAATCTATGTATGATGCTCTATTCCTTCTTGTCTAAATTGTCGGGTACCGGTGTATGCCGCTGCTGAATTGCCGGCCGGCTTTTTTAAAGAGAGCGTCTTCTGAGCAGTTTGTCAGCTTTTGGACACCTTTGAAGGTGTTTTCTATGTGTTTCTATGTGTTTTTGTTTGCCTGCCATTGGTTTTAACGGTGTTCTAAGGTGTTCGACGAACAGTTCGACGAACAGTTCCTCGAACATCCCGGTGTTCAACGAACCGAACCCGAACACTACGGGGGTGGCTCAACACTAATTGGAAGCCCAAAATGAGCAAGGGTCCAGTGACACAGTCATGGCTTCGATGTTCACTTGGAGATACTCCTGTACCATCCTCTCTAGGCGTTTACTATGTGTCAGACTTCTTGTCTGTTGTGGCCTTGCAAAGGATGGTCTAAAAAAGTGGTGAATAGTGTTGAGCCACCCCCGTAGTGTTCGAGTTCGGTTCGGTTCGTCGAACACCCGTGTGTTCGCCGAACTGTTCGTCAAACTGTTCGTCGAACACCTTCGAACACCGTTAAAACCAATGGCAGGCAAACAAAAACACATAGAAACACATAGAAAACACCTTCAAAGGTGTCCAAAAGCTGACAAACTGTTCAGAAGACATAACTAACACATGGAAAAGTGACAAGTACATATAGTCATGCGAAAATAAAAGAGGTGGAGGAGTAAAAGGAGGGGGAGACACAGATATAGGCATGTCATGCCCTTCTAAAATCCAAAAAGTGAGAAGCCGACACGGCCAGTCCGCTCCTGTCCGTGCCACCTCCGTGTCGCCGGGTTTGTGCCAGAGCCGCGGTGAACCCTGACGGCCAGCCCCCCTCTCCCAATACTGGTGCCTGTCCGCTGGTGGGTCGAGCGAGCCCCCCTGTGGTGGAGGCAGCTCTAAGCTTTTTAATTTAAATTGTCTCTCTAATTTGAATGAATACACTTTAAATCCATTTACAAGGATCTATTGGAGGGCAAGTCTCATGCCAGCAGCCGCGGTAATTCCAGCTCCAGTAGCGTCCACTAAAGCTGCTGCAGTTAAAAAGCTTTTATAAGGATCGAGCTCGGCTGTCCACCGCAAGGCATCCTACTGCCAGTCCCAGCCCCTATGCCTTGGGGTGCCTCCTGATGCTCTTCACTAAGTATCCCATGGTCCCGAAGCATTTCCTTTGAAAAAATTAAGTGTCTAAACTACAGGTGGTGCAGCTTGCTTAACAGCCGGGATAATCCGCTGACTAGCAGACACTGCTACTAGGCACAAAGTATTTCCTGGGCTAGATGCAGTTAAAAATTTGTAATTAGATACTCTCGTTGGATGCTGAGAAAGCATTCCATAGAGTCTCCTGGCACGCCATATATGATTCTCTTAAAAAGCTTGGGGTAGGGGTCTAGGGGACCCTTTTATAGCCAAAATCACGGCCGTGTATCGCAATACGTCACCTAGGCTGAAGATAAATGGAACTGTAGCACCCTGAGGGCTCGGTTGCTACAGACGTATTGCACCTCACCCAGAGGTGTGATATCTCACTCTCAGGTAAGGATGGAGTGTGGATCAGGACCCGACACCTGCATGCATTACACCACATTGCCGTGGGGCAGGGCGACCAATATGCCCCTGAGATGGGCACGACAGTCCCTGTCCCTGGCTGGAGTGGGGGGAGGGAACACTGAGGAAGGGGAACCCTGTAGTGCAGGAGCAGGGAGGAAGCAGTTCCTGGGTGCATTGAGAAGGGAGTATAAAAGGTGGGCACCATCTTAGTTCAGTGCAGAGAAGTCTGAGCAGAAGTGGCAGGGAGCAGGGGCTCTGCATGAGCTCTGCTCCGGAGGCGGGCCTAGTAACAGAGGCCCAGGCCTGGAAGAGGGAGAAGGAAGGAAGAGGAGCGGAGAAGGCTCCAGGAACGAGGAATGAAGGGATCCCAGGGGTGCGGACGGGCGAGTCGCCACCGCACGCCCGAATCCACCTGCGTGGAGGGGTCAGGCCAAAGGGGGAGACCGGTCCCCGAACTAGTGGAGGCAGGAAATGACCCTCAGCTAGAAACCGGAGGCTCTGACATTTTATGTGGCGCAGCCCCTCACTACACCCGCTAGGAAGGCACCACATAGGGTCAGGGAAACTGGCGCCAAGTTTACCAAGAGGAGGCCCGAGGCAGCCGGACAGAAGTGTTGGTAAGAAAGGCCAGACAAAGGACACACAAAGGGGGTCCTGTGAAGCGCTCCAAAGTTATCTGGGAGTTGTCTGAGCCCCTCACCTGGTGAGCACAGTACGACGTGGGCAGCCGTTACCTGCAGACGTGGTCTGGATAATAAGAACTGTGAGTAAAGGCCCTGAACTGCATCACTGACTCCGTGTCGTTACTGCTGCTGCCCTGCACCATCACCCCCATCCTCCGCATACACTGCCCTGAGGCTATACTCCTCCCGTGGGGAGTTATGCTACGCTCTGCTGCACCCACAACACCAGCCTCAGCGGTCTGCCCTGTAGCGGCGGTTCACTCTGACCGCAATCCACGGGTGGCGTAGTCGGACATTTAAACATCAAAACCACATAAATAGTTCCGCCACTGGTTTGACCGCCCTGAGCCACGGAACCGGGTCGCCGCCACGAAGACTACAACCACCAGCATCCACCAAAAAGGGTCCGGCTCCGGGTGTCCCAAGGTCCAGGGGGTGCGTCAGAACATTTTCATCACCTTTCACAATCACTAATGGGACAAGGCAGTGATGTCCTCTGTCCCCTCTCTTATACATCCTAGTGACGGAGCACCTGCTCTCATCAATTCGCCATAACCCCAATATTAGGTGGATTGAGGTGGGAGGCACCGAGTACAAGTGCTCTCTATTTGCTGATGATGTCCTAGTATATATCACTCAATCACATATATCCATCCATGCTGTTATGGCTGAAATAGATCACTTTGTTACATGGTAAAATTTTAAAATCAATGCAGCGAAGTCTGAGGCCCTCGATGTCTCCCTCCCCAAATCCATATAGGATTCCATCCAGTCCAACTTTCCCTTTGCCTGGCCCTCACAGGGTATCAAATACTTAGGAATTCCTATTCATAGAGACCTCTCCCATCTATGTTATCTTAATTTTGGGCCCTTTATTGAACAACTCCATACAGACCACGGTTGGCAAGTTAGAACTGTAAGATTCACTACGTGAACCACTGGTGTTTTGTGGAAAAGCACATGTACACTGCGTTCCAAATTATTATGCAAAAAGTGTTTAGGAGTGATAAGGGAAGAATTTGTTTGTTTGTCAGTTAAACTCATTGATGGTGATGTGTGTCAGGGCTCTTTATATCACTGTAAGCAATTGCAGACACCTGTGCTAATGAGTTTGGCAGGTGTGTCCAATGAAAGGCAAGACTACTTAAGAAGGCTCTCTCACATTATTAAGCAGCCTACATTTTCTGCCAAAATGGGAAAGAAAAAGGATGTGTCGGCTGCTGAGAAGCAACAAATTGTGGAGTGTTTAGGTCAAGGCATGACTACAATCAACATTGTGCGATGATCAGGATGAAGTGTCTTGGCAATCAAGAAGTATGTAGCTGATTCACAGTACACACGTGTGCGTGCTGATAAGGGCAAATTGAGGACTCTTTCCTACAGGCAATTACGTCAGGTTGAAAGAGCAGCGGCAAAAAAGCCTTGTCATAGCAGCAGACAAGTTTTTGAAGCTGCTTGTGCCTCCAACGTCCCCCGAACAACAAGATGCAGGGTCCTTCAGAGGTTTGCAGCTGTGCATGCGCCATCCTGTCGACCTCCTCTATCCACTTCACACAAGCAGAAACGGCTCCAGTGGGCCAAACATTACATGAAGACTGATTTCAAAACTGTTTTGTTCACGGATGAGTGCCGTGCAGCGCTCGATGGTCCAGATGGATGGAGTGGAGGATGGCTGGTTGATGGACACCCCACGCAAACACGGCTACAGCGCCAACAAGGAGGAGGTGGAGTAATGTTTTGGGCTGGAATCATGGGGAGAGAGATTGTCGGCCCCTTTAGGATCCCTGAAGGCGCTAAAGATGAACTCCATAATGTATGTGGATTTTCTCAAACAGCACTTCCTGCCATGGTTCAAGAAGAAGAACCGTGTATTTCACAGCAAGATCATTTTTCTGCATGATAATGCACCATCTCATGCTGCACATAAAACATCTGCATCTCTGGCTGATATGGGCATAAAAGGGGACAAACTTATGGTGTGACCCCCATGCTCCCCTGACCTCTACCCCATTCAGAACCTTTGGAGCATCATTAAAAGGAGTGTCTATGATGGCGGGAGGCAGTTCACATCTAAGCAACAGCTCTGGGAGGGTATTCTGTCCTCATGCAAAACAATTGAAGCAGAAACCATCCAAAACCTGACAAATTCAATGGACGAGAGAGTTCAGAAGCTCCTTTCGAACAAGGGGTCCTATGTGAAAATGTAACATCACCTAGAATAAAGTTTTGAGTTGAAAACTGTTTGATTTCAGTTTCTAACAACCTGCTAATGCTTATAATTTCAAAAATGACCATTTTTTTGGTCTTTATTAAAATGAAAAGGTTGATCGAAAAGTTTGGGGGATCTAAGAGTGTGGCAACCCAGTAGTCATGATTACTTCGAATTCTGACAATATGAGGGTCATGCTGCAGGTAGTGCAGCAAGAAGGCACTTATGTGTCTTGCGCATCTCGGAGCCCCAAAATTATTTTCCGGGCTAGATGCAGCTAAAAATTATTTTTAATTTTAAATCTGGTGAAGCTTTAGTATAGATGGCCTAATAGGATCAGTGCTGCACACTGCTACAAAGCCCAAATTATTTTCCAGTCAAGATACAGATAAACATGATTAGTAATTTGAAAGCTTAAAACGGTTGGTAGGGTGATTTTAACCAATCATCAAGCTTTTACTCTCCCCAGGATGACACAGGGGTAGAAAAGTCGTTTCGGATCCATGATTTGTTCATCTTTATGAACGTGAGTCTGTCTACATTATCAGTGGAGAGCCGCGTGCGCTTATCTGTCAGCACACCACCAGCAGCGCTGAACACACGTTCAGACAGAACGCTGGCTGCGGGGCATGACAAGATCTCCAAGGCGTAAGTGGCTAGCTCCGGCCATTTATCCAGATTGGAAGCCCAAAAAGAGCAAGGGTCCAGTGACACAGTCATGGCTTCAATGTTTACTTGGAGATACTCCTGTACCATCGTCTCTAGGCGTTGACTATGTGTCAGACTTCTTGTCTCCTGTGGCCTTGCAAAGGATGGGCTAAAAAAGTGGTGAAATGATTCCGCAAAATTGATGTTACCAGCAGATACTGTGGTTCTGTTATGGTTTGAGTGCTGAACACTTGACGGTCCCACGGTTGGCAAGTTGGAACTGTGAGATTCACTACGTGCACCACTGGTATTTTGTGGAAAAGCACATGTAAGATTCTGCAACAGTCTCTGCTGATACTCCTGCATGCGTGCATCCCTTTCTATGGCAGGAATAATTTCTGCAAATTTACTTTTGTACCGGGAATCTAACAGTGTGGCAACCCAGTAGTCAGGATTATTTCTAATTCTCACAATTCGAGGGTCATGTTGCAGGTAGTGCAGCAAGAAGGCACTCATGTGTGTTGCGCATCCAGGAGCACCAAGTCCCTGTTGTGTTGGTGGCGAGGTAACAATCATGCTTCCTTCCTCTGTCCTCTCCCCCCAACCTCGCACAACAGAAATGTGATCAAGGTCTCCCTCATCTGATGAGTCTTCCATCAGTTCGTCCTCCACTTCTTCCTGGGCTACTGCACCTTCCTCACTAGTTTGGCTGCTACCATGCGCCCTGGTAAAACCATCTCCCCCACCCTCACATGCCTGCCGCCTTGGTGCTGCCGACCGTCTGGACCTTGCAGATGTTAGCCCTTCCGCATACAACTCCTCCTCCTCTACTTCCTCCACCTCCTCTTGTGCCACCACCTGACTCCGAATTCTGTTTAACATGTGCTCCAGCATGTAAATCACCGGAATAGTCATGCTGATAATGGCATCGTCAGCACTAAACATCTTCGTCGCCATTTCAAAACTGTGCAGAAGGGTGCATAGGTCCCTGATCTGAGACCACTCCTCCAGCGTGATTTGCCCCACCTCTGAATCTCGTTGGCCCAGGCTATATGTCAGAACGTATTGCACCAGGGCTTGTCGGTGCTGCCACAGTCGCTGCAACATGTGCAGAGTTGAATTCCACCGGGTAAGTCGCTGAGCTGCGGGATGCGAACGGCGGAAGTGAGCACACAGCGACCGTGCCCTCTGCAGAAGGCCATCTAGTCTGGGATAGTGGGCTAAAAATTGCTGGACAACCAGGTTCAACACGTGAGCCATACAAGGCACGTGTGTGACATTGCCCCGGCGAAGGGCCGCACCCAGGTTTGCAGCATTGTCGCACACGGCCTTCCCTGGTTTCAGGTCCAGTGGAGACAACCATTCATGAAATTGGTTCTCCAGAGCTGACCACAACTCCTCAGCTGTGTGACTCACATTTCCCAGACATTTCAATGTAAAAACCGCCTGATGACGTTGAGCCCTACTGCCAGCATAGTAAGGAGGTGTGCAGGATCCCTTCTGCGCAGTTAGAAAGCTTGTGGCATGACCAGACAGGCTTTGGGTGCAGGTGGAAGACCGAGAGGAGGTTGAGGAGGCAGAAGCAGTGGAGGAACTTTGACATAAAGAGGATTGACGCACAACTCGTGGGGACGGCAAGACTTGGACAGCAGCCCCTTGTCCTGCTGTCACCATAGTTACCCAGTGCCCAGTCAGCGACATGTAACGCCCCTGTCCATGCCTACTCGTCCAAGTATCTGTGGTGAAATGCACCCTGTCACACACAGAGTTTCTCAAAGAAGCGGTGATGTTATGTGCGACATGCTGGTGGAGCGCAGGCACACCTTTCTTTGAGAAGTAGGGCCGACTGGGCATCTGGTACTGGGGCACTGCGACGGACATAAGGTCTCGAAAATCCTCTGTGTCCACCAGGCGGAAAGGCAGCATTTCTGTAGCCAAGAGCTTGCAGATGGTGAAATTCAACCTCTTAGCTTTCTCATGGCTAGGAGGAAATGATCTTTTACTTGTCCACATCTGAGGGATCGAGGGCTGGCTATTGTGCTTAGACGGGGTTGATAAGGGTGTCCCCGGCAAACTGCCGGTCTGTGAGGAAGATGCAGGCGGACATGTTAGGTTGCCTTGATCCAAAGGTGGTGCTATCGATGTCGGACAGCGCTCAACACCAGCTGGTGTTACCACCTCCAAAGAAAATGATGACCTGCCAATCACGCTGGCTGTTGCGGGTAAAGAGGTGGCAGGTCTGCGCCCCAAAACAGGTGTGACTGCTGTCCCCCCAGTCACAGAGGATGAAGAGGCCGCGGATGCACAAGATATGGCAGACGGTGGTTGGCCCGGCCGGCTAGGCCGCATTGTAGCACACTGAGCTTCCCACTGCAACTTATGCTTCATGTCCATGTGCCGCTTCATGCATGAAGTACTCAAACTATGTATTTTTTGGCCTCTACTTAGCTTTTGCTGACAAATGTTACAGATAACACGAGTTGGGTCATCTTTATCGATCTGAAAAAATGCCCAGGCTATGCAAGGTTTAGCACCCATGCGACCTGAAGAGCCACCACGACTTGTGGTGAGAGGCAGAGTTGTGTTTGAGGATGCAGTTGTTGACGTGCTTCCAGTACTACGTCTCTGTCCAGGAAGGCGCAACCTGACCTCGTCGTCACTAGCATCTTCCTCCACCTCCTCTGCTGACCTCATCTCTTGGCTGACTGTGGGTTGACAGTAAGTGGGATCTCCGACCTCATCATCATCACCCTGTGCGTTATCACACCCGTCGTCCTCAGAGCCAACCTGTTCCTGCCCTGACAAAAAACTAAAGTTGTCGCTCCAATCAGGTATTTGAGTCTTATCATCGTCTTCCTCATTGTCTCCACCAACAGGAGTTACAGTTTGGGAATGAGGGTCTACATTATGGTCAGAACCTTCTGCGTCTGGTCCTGGATCCGACTCATAAAGATTCTGGGCATCAGTGCAGATCATTTCCTCATCTGGATTCACAGAAGCGCTGGAGTCGACCTCTGATTCCCAGGCTATAGTATGAGTAAACAGCTCTGCAGACTCAACCATCTGTTCTACCTCATACTCAGACGGGCAGCTGGAGATTTGTGAGCTGTGAGGAAGCAAGTGCGATTTGGGTGACACCTTTGAGGACTGGAGTATTTGTGATGTTGAAGTTGATGTGGAGGAGAGCCCACTTAAAGGAGCACTTGATATCCGTTGAAGCACCTGCTGTTTTTGTGCCTCATCTGGAATTTGTAGCAATTGGCGTGGCCGTAAGAAAGGGATCTTATCACATTGTCCGCTAAAAGAAGTAGACATTTTAGTTTGGCTGGAAGATGGTCTTTCTTCTGCAGATGTTACTGTTGCTTTAAAACCTACCCCACGGACACAACCTTTTTTCCCCTTCCCAACACGCCTATTCCCCTTTCCACCAGCAGCAGGCCTTTTTCCACTCATTTTGGTGGTTAACTAATTCACAACTCTGGAGTTGTTTGCACAAAAAAACAATGGATGGTAACCGAGCAGAGCTGAGTGGCCAAACTGTGGTATTAGGCCAAAACTATTGGCTGGGTTAGATGCAGAAAAAAATTATTTTGAATTTGCAACCTGATGGAGGTCAGTATAGATGGATTAATAGAACAAGACCCACACACAGCTAGAAGCCCAATATTTTTTCAGAGGTAGATGCAGGAAAAAAATATATTCAGTTTGCAACCTGATGGAGGTCAGTATAGATGGACTAATACAACAAGTCCCACACACAGCTAGAAGCCCAAATATTTTTTCAGAGGTACTGTAGATGCAGATAAAAATTAGTTTTAATTTGCAACCTGATGGAGGTCAGTATAGATGGACTAATAGAGAAAGTCCGACACACTACTAGAAGGCCAAATATTTTTTCAGAGGTAGATGCAGAAAAAAATATATTCAGTTTGCAACCTGATGGAGGTCAGTATAGATGGACTAATAGAGAAAGTCCGACACACTACTAGAAGGCCAAATATTTTTTCAGAGCTAGATGCAGAAAAAAATTATATTCAGTTTGCAACCTGATGGAGGTCAGTATAGATGGATTAATAGAACAAGACCCACACACAGCTAGAAGCCCAATATTTTTTCAGAGGTAGATGCAGAAAAAAATATATTCAGTTTGCAACCTGATGGAGGTCAGTATAGATGGACTAATACAACAAGTCCCACACACAGCTAGAAGCCCAATATTTTTTCAGAGGTAGATGCAGAAAAAAATATATTCAGTTTGCAACCTGATGGAGGTCAGTATAGATGGACTAATACAACAAGTCCCACACACAGCTAGAAGCCCAAATATTTTTTCAGAGGTACTGTAGATGCAGATAAAAATTAGTTTTAATTTGCAACCTGATGGAGGTCAGTATAGATGGACTAATAGAGAAAGTCCGACACACTACTAGAAGGCCAAATATTTTTTCAGAGCTAGATGCAGAAAAAAATTATATTCAGTTTGCAACCTGATGGAGGTCAGTATAGATGGACTAATAGAGAAAGTCCGACACACTACTAGAAGGCCAAATATTTTTTCAGAGCTAGATGCAGAAAAAAATTATATTCAGTTTGCAACCTGATGGAGGTCAGTATAGATGGATTAATAGAACAAGACCCACACACAGCTAGAAGCCCAATATTTTTTCAGAGGTAGATGCAGAAAAAAATATATTCAGTTTGCAACCTGATGGAGGTCAGTATAGATGGACTAATACAACAAGTCCCACACACAGCTAGAAGCCCAATATTTTTTCAGAGGTAGATGCAGAAAAAAACATATTCAGTTTGCAACCTGATGGAGGTCAGTATAGATGGACTAATACAACAAGTCCCACACACAGCTAGAAGCCCAAATATTTTTTCAGAGGTACTGTAGATGCAGATAAAAATTAGTTTTAATTTGCAACCTGATGGAGGTCAGTATAGATGGACTAATAGAGAAAATCCGACACACTACTAGAAGGCCAAATATTTTTTCAGAGCTAGATGCAGAAAAAAATTATATTCAGTTTGCAACCTGATGGAGGTCAGTATAGATGGACTAATAGAGAAAGTCCGACACACTACTAGAAGGCCAAATATTTTTTCAGAGCTAGATGCAGAAAAAAATTATATTCAGTTTGCAACCTGATGGAGGTCAGTATAGATGGATTAATAGAACAAGACCCACACACAGCTAGAAGCCCAATATTTTTTCAGAGGTAGATGCAGAAAAAAATATATTCAGTTTGCAACCTGATGGAGGTCAGTATAGATGGACTAATACAACAAGTCCCACACACAGCTAGAAGCCCAATATTTTTTCAGAGGTAGATGCAGAAAAAAATATATTCAGTTTGCAACCTGATGGAGGTCAGTATAGATGGACTAATACAACAAGTCCCACACACAGCTAGAAGCCCAAATATTTTTTTAGAGGTACTGTAGATGCAGATAAAAATTAGTTTTAATTTGCAACCTGATGGAGGTCAGTATAGATGGACTAATAGAGAAAGTCCGACACACCACTAGAAGGCCAAATATTTTTTCAGAGCTAGATGCAGAAAAAAATTATATTCAGTTTGCAACCTGATGGAGGTCAGTATAGATGGATTAATAGAACAAGACCCACACACAGCTAGAAGCCCAATATTTTTTCAGAGGTAGATGCAGGAAAAAAATATATTCAGTTTGCAACCTGATGGAGGTCAGTATAGATGGACTAATACAACAAGTCCCACACACAGCTAGAAGCCCAAATATTTTTTCAGAGGTACTGTAGATGCAGATAAAAATTAGTTTTAATTTGCAACCTGATGGAGGTCAGTATAGATGGACTAATAGAGAAAGTCCGACACACTACTAGAAGGCCAAATATTTTTTCAGAGGTAGATGCAGAAAAAAATATATTCAGTTTGCAACCTGATGGAGGTCAGTATAGATGGACTAATAGAGAAAGTCCGACACACTACTAGAAGGCCAAATATTTTTTCAGAGCTAGATGCAGAAAAAAATTATATTCAGTTTGCAACCTGATGGAGGTCAGTATAGATGGATTAATAGAACAAGACCCACACACAGCTAGAAGCCCAATATTTTTTCAGAGGTAGATGCAGAAAAAAATATATTCAGTTTGCAACCTGATGGAGGTCAGTATAGATGGACTAATACAACAAGTCCCACACACAGCTAGAAGCCCAATATTTTTTCAGAGGTAGATGCAGAAAAAAATATATTCAGTTTGCAACCTGATGGAGGTCAGTATAGATGGACTAATACAACAAGTCCCACACACAGCTAGAAGCCCAAATATTTTTTCAGAGGTACTGTAGATGCAGATAAAAATTAGTTTTAATTTGCAACCTGATGGAGGTCAGTATAGATGGACTAATAGAGAAAGTCCGACACACTACTAGAAGGCCAAATATTTTTTCAGAGCTAGATGCAGAAAAAAATTATATTCAGTTTGCAACCTGATGGAGGTCAGTATAGATGGACTAATAGAGAAAGTCCGACACACTACTAGAAGGCCAAATATTTTTTCAGAGCTAGATGCAGAAAAAAATTATATTCAGTTTGCAACCTGATGGAGGTCAGTATAGATGGATTAATAGAACAAGACCCACACACAGCTAGAAGCCCAATATTTTTTCAGAGGTAGATGCAGAAAAAAATATATTCAGTTTGCAACCTGATGGAGGTCAGTATAGATGGACTAATACAACAAGTCCCACACACAGCTAGAAGCCCAATATTTTTTCAGAGGTAGATGCAGAAAAAAATATATTCAGTTTGCAACCTGATGGAGGTCAGTATAGATGGACTAATACAACAAGTCCCACACACAGCTAGAAGCCCAAATATTTTTTCAGAGGTACTGTAGATGCAGATAAAAATTAGTTTTAATTTGCAACCTGATGGAGGTCAGTATAGATGGACTAATAGAGAAAGTCCGACACACTACTAGAAGGCCAAATATTTTTTCAGAGCTAGATGCAGAAAAAAATTATATTCAGTTTGCAACCTGATGGAGGTCAGTATAGATGGACTAATAGAGAAAGTCCGACACACTACTAGAAGGCCAAATATTTTTTCAGAGCTAGATGCAGAAAAAAATTATATTCAGTTTGCAACCTGATGGAGGTCAGTATAGATGGATTAATAGAACAAGACCCACACACAGCTAGAAGCCCAATATTTTTTCAGAGGTAGATGCAGAAAAAAATATATTCAGTTTGCAACCTGATGGAGGTCAGTATAGATGGACTAATACAACAAGTCCCACACACAGCTAGAAGCCCAATATTTTTTCAGAGGTAGATGCAGAAAAAAATATATTCAGTTTGCAACCTGATGGAGGTCAGTATAGATGGACTAATACAACAAGTCCCACACACAGCTAGAAGCCCAAATATTTTTTTAGAGGTACTGTAGATGCAGATAAAAATTAGTTTTAATTTGCAACCTGATGGAGGTCAGTATAGATGGACTAATAGAGAAAGTCCGACACACCACTAGAAGGCCAAATATTTTTTCAGAGCTAGATGCAGAAAAAAATTATATTCAGTTTGCAACCTGATGGAGGTCAGTATAGATGGATTAATAGAACAAGACCCACACACAGCTAGAAGCCCAATATTTTTTCAGAGGTAGATGCAGAAAAAAATATATTCAGTTTGCAACCTGATGGAGGTCAGTATAGATGGACTAATATAACAAGTCCCACACACAGCTAGAAGCCCAATATTTTTTCAGAGGTAGATGCAGAAAAAAATATATTCAGTTTGCAACCTGATGGAGGTCAGTATAGATGGACTAATACAACAAGTCCCACACACAGCTAGAAGCCCAAATATTTTTTCAGAGGTACTGTAGATGCAGATAAAAATTAGTTTTAATTTGCAACCTGATGGAGGTCAGTATAGATGGACCAATAGAGAAAGTCCGACACACTACTAGAAGGCCAAATATTTTTTCAGAGCTAGATGCAGAAAAAAATTATATTCAGTTTGCAACCTGATGGAGGTCAGTATAGATGGACTAATAGAGAAAGTCCGACACACTACTAGAAGGCCAAATATTTTTTCAGAGCTAGATGCAGAAAAAAATTATATTCAGTTTGCAACCTGATGGAGGTCAGTATAGATGGATTAATAGAACAAGACCCACACACAGCTAGAAGCCCAATATTTTTTCAGAGGTAGATGCAGGAAAAAAATATATTCAGTTTGCAACCTGATGGAGGTCAGTATAGATGGACTAATACAACAAGTCCCACACACAGGTAGAAGCCCAAATATTTTTTCAGAGGTACTGTAGATGCAGATAAAAATTAGTTTTAATTTGCAACCTGATGGAGGTCAGTATAGATGGACTAATAGAATGATGCTATGCCCAAAAGATTTTACTTCACTAGGTGCAGTAAAAAAATTGGTATTCTATACACAGGTGGTATATCTTGCAACACAGATAGGCTACTCCACTGACTAACACACTCTGCAATAGGCCAAAAAGGATTAGCTTTGCTAGATTCAGCCAATTGCTGTGAAAAAAACTTGCACAGCACTGGCACAGACCTGCCTGGCAAAAACTGATAGGAACTGATGTAACCTAGTCCTGAAAAGGACTCCAATTACAATTAGTCTTTACTCCCACAACCTATCTATTTAAGAGCACAGACCTCCCTGATAAAAGTCGTAGGAAATGCTGTAACCTAGTCCTTAAAAGGACTGCAATCACAACTATTCCCTACTCCCAAGCTATCTGTATATTTGTGCGAAAATTGGCTTGAAATTAACAAGGTATAGCGCACACAGCAACAGCGGTGTCGTCTAACACGCAGCTGCAGCAGTGAGAAAATGGTGGCGACGGGGAAAATGGCTTGGTCTTATAGGGCAAGGACATGTGACATACACTGCCAATGACACATGCCCTTGCTTGTGTGAAAAAAAGCACTTCGCTCCGTGTGTGCGCTGCTGATAGGCTGACAGATTGCACCTCCCCACTGCAAATGCGGGAAAGAGAAAAAAAAATGGAGATCTTCATTGTTCCTGCAGAGATCCATCCCCTGCCCCTCCCCCCACCCAGCTGTACACTCAAACTGCGTATTAACATTAATTTTCATCATTACTGAGAAAAAATCCAGTTATGATTTTGGTGCACGAACAGTTATCGAACATAACCTCGAACAGCTGAATTTTTCTCAAATTGTTCGTGTTCGCCGAACGGCTCGAACACCGCCCAAAACAGCTCGAATTTGAGATTGGCGAACAGTTCGAGTAGAACAACGCTCATCTCTAGTGGTGAAACGATTCCACAAAATTGCTGTTACCAGCAGATACTGTGTTACTGTTATGGTTTGACTGATGACGACTCGACAGTCCCACGGTTGGCAAGTTAGAACTGTGAGATTCACTACGTGCACCACTGGTGTTTTGTGGAAAAGCACATGTAAGATTCTGCAACAGCCTCTGCTGATACTCCTGCATGCGTGAATCCCTTTCTATGGCAGGACTTATTTCGGCAAATTTTTTTTGTACCGGGGATCTAAGAGTGTGGCAACCCAGTAGTCGGAATTACTTCGAATTCTGACAATCCGAGGGTCATGTTGCAGGTAGTGCAGTAAGAAGGCACTCATGTGTCTTGCGCATCCAGGAGGATCAAGTCCTTGTTGTGTTGGTAGCAAGGTAAGAATCATGCTTCCTTCCTCTGCCCCCCCCCCCAATCTCGCACAACAGAAATGTGATCAAGGTCTCCCTCATTTGATGAGTGTTCCATGCCCATCGCCAGTTCATTCTCCACTTCTTCCTCGGCTCCTGCACCTTCCTCAACAGCTTGGCTGCTACCATGCGTCTGGACCTTGGAGATGTTATCCCTTCCGCATACGACTCCTCCTCTACTTCCTCCACCTCCTCTTGTCCCACCACCTGACTCCGAATTCTGTTTAACGTGTGCTCCAGCATGTAAATCACCGGAATAGTCATGCTGATAATGGCATCGTCAGCACTAAACATCTTCGTCGCCATTTCAAAACTGTGCAGAAGGGTGCATAGGTCCCTGATCTGAGACCACTCCTGCAGCGTGATTTGCCCCACCTCTGGATCTCGTTTGCCCAGGCTATACATCAGAACGTTTTGCACCAGGGCTTGTCGGTGCTGCCACAGTCGCTGCAACATGGCAGAGTTGAATTCCACCGTGTCGGCACATCGCATTTCAGCCAGTGAACTGGCAGGCCCAACGACTTCTGTAGAGATGTTAGTCATTGAGCTGCGGGATGCGAACGGCGGAAGAGAGCACACAGCGAACGTGCCCTCTGCAGAAGGCCATCTGGTCCGGGATAGTGGGCTAAAAATTGCTGGACAATCAGGTTCAACACGTGAGCCATACAAGGCACGTGTGTGACATTGCCCCGGCGAAGGGCCGCACCCAGGTTTGCAGCATTGTAGCACATGACCTTCCCTGGTTGCAGGTCCAGTGGAGACAACCATTCATGAAACTGGGTCTCCAGAGCTGACCAGAACTCCTCAGCTGTGTGACTCAGATTTCCCAGACATTTCAAAGTAAACACCGCTTGATGCCGTTGAACCCTGCTGCCAGCATAGTAAGGAGGTGTGCAGGATTCCTTCTGCGCAGTTAGAAAGTGGGTGGCATTACCAGACAGGCTTTGGGTGCAGGTGGAGGACCGAGAGGAGGTTTAGGAGGCAGAAGCAGTGGAGGAACTTTGAGATAAATAGGATTGACGCACAACTCGTGGGGACGGCAAGACTTGGACAGCAGCCCCTTGTCCTGCTGTCACCATAGTTACCCAGTGCCCAGTCAGCGACATGTAACGCCCCTGTCCATGCCTACTCGTCCAAGTGTATGTTGTGAAATGCACCCTGTCACACACAGAGTTTCTCAAAGAAGCGGTGATGTTGTGTGCGACATCCTGGTGTAGCGCAGGCACACCTTTCTTTGAGAAGTAGTGCCGACTGGGCATCTGGTACTGGGGCATTGCGACGGACATAAGGTCTCGAAAATCCTGTGTCCATCAGGCGGAAAGGCAGCATTTCTGTAGCCAACAGCTTGCAGATGGTGAAATTCAACCTCTTAGCTTTCTCATGGCTAGGAGGAAATGGTCTTTTACTTGTCCACATCTGAGGGACCGAGTGCTGGCTGTTGTGCTTAGACGGGGTTGAGCAGGGTGTCCCCCGCAAACTGCCGGTCTGTGAGGAAGATGCAGGCGGAAAAGTTAGGTTGCTTTGATCCAAAGGTGGTGCTCTCGATGTCGGCGAGCGCTCAACACCAGCTGGTGTTTCCACTTCCAAATGAAATGATGACCTGCCAATCACACTGGCTGTTGCGGGTATAGAGGTGGCAGGTCTGCATCCAAAAACATGTGTGACTGCTGTTCCCCCAGTCACAGAGGATGGAAAGGTCGCGGATGCACAAGATGGGGCAGACGGTGGTTGGCCCGGCCCGCTAGGCCACATTGTAGCACAGTGAGCTTCCCACTGCAACTTATGCTTCATATCCATGTGACGGTTCATGCATGTAGTACTCAAACTATGGATTTTTTGGCCTCTACTTAGCTTTTGGTGACAAATATTATGGATAACACGAGTTGGGTCATCCTTAACGATCTGAAAAAATGCCCAGGCTATGCAAGGCTTACCACCCATGCGACCTGAAGAGCCACCACGACTTGTGGTGAGAGGCAGAGTTGTGGTTGAGGATGCAGTTGTTGACGTGCTTCCAGTACTCCGTCTCTGTCCAGGAAGGTGCAACCTAACCTCGTCGTCAATAGCATCCTCCTCCACCTCCTCTGCTGACCTCATCGACTGACTGACTGTGGGTTGACAGTAAGTGGGATCTCCAACCTCGTCATCATCACCCTGTGTGTTCTCACACCCGTCGTCCTCAGAGCCAACCTCTTCCTGCCCTGACCGAAAAGTCAAGTTGTCGTTCCAATCAGGTATTTGAGTCTCATCATCGTCTTCATCATTGTCTCCACCAACAGGAGTTACTGTTTGGGAACGAGGGTCTACATTATGCTCAGAACCTACTTCATCTGGTCCTTGATGCGACTCATAAAGATTCTGGGCATCAGTGCAGATCATTTCCTCATCTGGATTAAAAGAAGCTCTGGAGCAGACCTCCATTTCCCAGGCTATAGTATGAGTAAACAGCTCTGCAGACTCAACCATCTGTGTTACCCCATACTCAGATGGGCAGCTGGAGACTTGGGAGCTGTGAGGAAGCAAGTGCAATTGGGGTAACACCTCTGAGGACTGGAGCATTTGTGATGTTGAAGTTGAGGTGGAGGAGAGCCCACTTGAAGGAGCACTTGATATCCGTTGAAGCACCTGCTGTTTTTGTGCCTCATCTGGAATTTGTAGCAATGGGCGGGTCAGTAAGAAAGGGATCGTATCACGTTGTCCACGAAAAGAAGTAGACATCTTAGTTTGGCTGGAAGATGGTCTTTCTTCTGCAGATGTTACTGTTGCTTTAACACCTACCCCACGGACACAACCTATTTTTCCCTTTCTAACACGCCTATTCCCCTTTCCACCAGCAGCAGGCCTTTTGCCACTCATTTTGGTGGTTAATTAATTGACAACTCTGTAGTTGTTTGCACAAAAAACAATGGATGCAAACCGAGCAGAGCTGAGTGGCCAAACTGTGGTACTAGCCCAAAAGGATTGGCTGGGTTAGATGCAGTAAAACAATTTTATTAGATACACAGGTGGTGTAGCTTGGTACAGATGGGCTACTACAATGAGTAACAGACACTGCTACAGGCCCAAAAGTATTTACTGGGCTAGATGCAGTAAAAAATTGTTATTAAATACAAAGGTGGTGTAGCTTGGTGCAGATGGGCTACTCAAATGAGTAATAGACACTGCTACTATGCCCAAAAGGTTTTACTTGGCTAGGTGCAGTAAAAAATTGGTATTAGATAGACAGGTGGTCTAGTTTGCAACACAGATAGGCTACTCCACTGACTAACACACACTGCTAGAGGCACAAAAGGATTGGCTTAGCTAGATTTAGCTAAATGCTGTGAAAAACACTTGCACAGCACTGGCACAGACCTGCCTGGCAAAAAGTGCTAGGAACTGCTGTAAACTAGCCCTCAAAAGGGCTGCAATTACAACTAGTCCCTACTCCCTAAACCTATCTGTCTATTTAAGAGCAAATTCGCTTGCAATTCACACAGTTACAAAGTATAGCGCCCACAGCAGCAGCGGTGCCGTCTAACACTCAGCTGCAGCAGTGAGAAAATGGTGGCGATGGGGAAAATGGCTGGGTCTTATAGGGCAAGGACATGTGACATACACAGCCAATGACACATGCCCTTGCTTGTGTGAAAAAAAAGCACTTCGCTGCGTGTGTGCGCTGCTGATAGGCTGACAGACTGCACCTCCCCACTGTAAATGCGGGAAAGAGAAAAAAAAAATGGAGATCTTCATTATTTATGCAGAGATCCATCCCCTGCCCCTCCCCCGCCCACTCTACACTCAAACTGCGTATTAACATTAATTTTCAGCATTACTGAGAAAAAATCCAGTTATGACTTTGGTGCACGAACAGTTATCGAACATAACCTCGAACAGCCGGATTTTTTGCCAATCGTTCGGGTTCGTCGAACGGCTCGAACACCGCCCAAAACAGCTCGAATTTCAGATTGGCGAACAGTTTGAGTCGAACACCGCTCATCTCTAATGGCAAATTAAGTAATGTGTTGCAAAGTCCTTGATTTTTTCCTATAAAAAGCTGTGTATTTCAATCAATAAACCATAACTCATTGAGACACAACCTTGTGTTTATGTCTTGTGATTTCTCCGGCCGTATATACTCTACATACAATTTGGCAGCAGACAACTAAGACGAGAACACACATATTTTGTGTGCCCCTAACACCGCTTGAAGCGGACCAAGCGAGATGCCAGAATCTATGAATGGAAATGTGAACAGCTCTTCAGAGTGTCCAAGTGTGGGATCACTTGTCTCCTGGCGCTCTGCATGGTTGGAGGAAGGAGGATCAGGGTGAGGAAAATGTGGAGCAAACTCATGGCTATTGAGATTGGACCATGTTGAAGGCAGGGTGGTGGTGGTGACAATCTGACTGGAAGCATTATCTGCTATCCAACCAACAACCTTTTTACTCGGCTCTGGCTTCAAGAGTGGTGTTCCGTGGCCCCCTAGAAAGTGGGACAAGATGGTATGTCGACATAATGTGGGTGTTTGCTGTGCTCCCTCAGCAGGCACAGTTTCATCTTGCCCATGGCCTCAACCACTGCGTGCGCCATCAGCATCACATCCACTTCAACAGCCCTTACCACACGCCTTGCCCATTTTAAATGGAGTATAATCTTTTGCAGCTTGCAAAAAAATGTCAGGATTAATACCACAGTATTTGATCATGTCTGATGACCAATTCTTTTGCCCAGTGACGGTATACCAATGCTATTAGTCAGCGAACAAGTGTAAATATATTTTTGACACACAAGTAACAGATTTTAAATAGAGTTTACTCTTTTGCAGATTGCAAAAAAAAAAAATCAGGGTAAATACAGCAGTATTTGATCACGTCTGATGACCAAATTCTTTTGCCCATTGAGGATATACTAATGCTATTGGTCAGCGAACAAGTGTGAATATATTTTGGACACACAAGTAGCAGACTTTAAATGGAGTATAATATTTTGCAGCTTGCAAAAAAAATTAGGATTAATACTGCAGAAATGTATTATATCCGATGACCACTTTTTTTAGGCAGATTTGGTAAAGCGATGCTATTGGTCAGTGAACAATTGTGGATATATTTTGGACACACAAGTAGCAGACTTAAATGGAGTTTAATATTTTGTAGCTTGCAAAAAAAAATCAGGATTAATACCGCAGTATTGATTACCTTTGATGACCAATTTTTTGCCCAGTGATGATATAGCGATGCTATTGGTCATCAAAAATGTGTGGATATGTTTTGGACACACAGGTAGAAGACTTTAAATTGATTATAATATTTTGTAGCTTGCAAAAAATGTCAGAATTAACACTGCAGTATTTAATCACATCTGATGACCAAATTTTTAGGCAGATTTGGTAAAGCGATGCTATCTGTCAGCGAACAAGTGTGGATATATTTTGGACACACAAGTGGCAGACATTAAATAGAGTATAATATTTTGCAGCTTGCAAAAAAAATCATGATTAGTATCACAGTATTTGATCATGTCTGATGACCAATTCTTTTGCAGAGTGAGGGTATACTGATGCTATTGGTCAGCGAACAAGTGTGAATATATTTTGGATACACAAGTAGCAGAGTTTAAATGGAGTATAATATTTTGCAGCTTGTAAAAAAAATCAGGATTAATACTGCAGTATTGGATTACATCTGATGACCAATTTTTTTAGGCAGATTTGGTAAATCGATGCTATTGGTCAGTGAACAAGTGTGGATATATTTTGGACACATAAGTAGCAGACTTTAAATAGAGTATAATGTTTTGCAACTTACAAAAAAAATCAGGATTAATACCGCAGTATTTGATCATTGTTTTTGCCCAGTGACGGTATAGCGATGCTATTGGTCATCAAGAAAGTGTGGATATGTTTTGGACACACAGGTAGAAGACTTTAAATGGATTATAATATTTTGTAGCTTGCGAAAAAATGTCAGAATTAACACCTGCAGTATTTAATCACATCTGATGACCAAATTTTTAGGCAGATTTGGTAAAGCGATGCTATTGGTCAGCGAACAAGTGTGGATATATTTTGGACACACAAGTGGCAGACTTTAAATGGAGTATAATATTTTGCAGCTTACAAAAAAAATCAGGATTAATACCACAGTATTTGATCATGTCTGATGACCAATTCTTTTGCAGAGTGAGGGTATACTGATGCTATTGGTCAGCAAACAAGTGTGAATAAATTTTGGATACACAAGTAGCAGACTTTAAATGGAGTATAATATTTTGCAGCTTGCAAAAAAAATCAGGATTAATACTGCAGTATTGGATTACATCTGATGACCAATTTTTTTGCTTAGTGATGGTATAACAATGCTATTGGTCGTCAGCAAACAAATGTGCACTCGAGATGCTCGTAGCTCGCTGAGTACTTGTGAGATGCTTGGGCGGATGCTCGGGTCCCCTCCCTGAATGTTTGGCGCTCTTTAGAGCACCAATCAACATTCAGGGATTGCCTGCTGGTCACTGTAATGCCGCAGCCATGTTGGTTGTGGCATTACAGTGATTGGCTGGCTGCACAGTGTCATCAGGTCTATATCAGACCTGGCACCGCTGTGTTCGTCAGTCTATTCCACAATCAGGCAGTGTAGGGAGAGGTGCTGCTGAGCTAAGGAGAGATTTGGCTGTGTATTAGGTAGTGTAGGTATTCCACAAGATTCTCTACACATATCCATCTCAACTAACAGTCCTTCTGAGGACTAATACATCTGCAGAGATATCAGGCAGGAAGTGTATATAGGCAGGCAGTGTATATAGCAGACTGCAGTACCTACAGCACAAGAAGCTCCATTCCAGTTCTGCCTTCTGCTGCTGTTAGATATTTCTAGACAAAGGCCCACGTCTCAGGGGCCAGGAATATTTTTTTTGGTTCTTAATCCTCATTATTTGCTTAAAAAGCAATCCAGAGAACACTGTTTTTCTGCGCCATTTGCTTGTTGGCACTGCAGAATACAGCCAGGTCCTTTCCATATTACACCGTTAAAAATCCAGCTATTTAAAACTGTGGTTTATCTGTCACATGGATCACATATAATTGCGCTGAAAATACTGCCATTTTTGGCCTCCATTCAATTTTTTTTCAGTGTGTCAGCAAAGTTTTTGGCACCAGTTTGCTGTTTAAAATAGTTACCTACAAGCCAGGTATTTAAAACTAAGGTTTGTCCGTCACACGGATCACATATACGTTTTCTAAAAATTCTGCCATTTCTGGCCTCCATTCTAATTTTTTTTGAGTGTGTCAGCAAAGTTTTTGGCACCAGTTTGCTGTTCCAAATAGTTACCTACAGGACAGGTATTTAAAACTGTGGTTTCTCCGTCACACGGATCACATTCGAATATAATTGCACTGAAAATACTGCCTTTTTTGGCCTCCATTCAAATTTATTTTCAGTGTGTCAGCAAAGTTTTTGACACCGGTTTGCTGTTCAAAATAGTTACCTACAGGCCAGGTATTTAAAACTGCGGTTTCTCAATCACACGGATTACATATAACTTCGTTCCAAATTCAGCCATTTGTAGTGAGCGTGGAAGATATTGTCCTCCATTTAAAATGGACAAGGTGCGTGGCAAGGGACGGGGAACTGGACATGATTGTGATGGTGATGGTGCATGCAGAGGCCGAAGCCGAGGACGTGGGCAAGCTGAAATTGTGCCACAACAAACACCCACATCTTTTCACCTGATCTTCCTGTCCCAATTCCTAGGGGACCGCAGCACACTCCTATTGAACCCAGAGCAGTGTCAAAAGGTTGTTGGTTGGATATCGTATAATGCTTCCAGTCACTTAGCCACCACCACCCTGTCTTCCACATGGTCAAGTGTCAGTAGCCGTGAGTCTGGACTGCATACTCCTCACCCTAATCCTCCTTCCTCCCACCATGCCGAGTGCCTGGAGAAAATTTATCCCACACTTGGACACACTGAAGAGCTGTTCACTTTTCCATTTATAGATTCAGGCCTCTCGCCCGGTCCACTTGAAGCGGGGCAAGAGTAGATTGCATGAAGCGATGCCCAAATATTTGAGCAGCCACGGTCACACGAAGGTGACGGTGGGAAAGTGTCACAAGAGGTGAACGATGATGAGACACAATTGCCAGAAAGTCAGGAGGAGGACCAGGGTGCGGAAGTGGAAGACGAGGTGATGGATGATATAATAACTAACCCAAACTGGCAGGAGGACATCAGAGTGAGGACAGCAGCACACAGAGGGAGGGAGGTAGAGCACCCCAACAGGTAGGAAGAAGCAGTGTGGTGGCCGCAGACAGAAGGAAGGCAACCATTCCTCGTAACACCAGCAAGAAGGAAGTTGCCAGTTCAACTGTTAGGTCTTCACGAGTCTGGTTGTTTTTTAAAGACTCTGCCGATAACTCCAAAAAGGCCATTTGCACCACCTGCCAGGCCAGCATCAGCAGGGGTGGCAAAACTAGCAGCCTGAACACCACCAGCATGATCAGGCACATGGCAGCAAAGCACCTGACTTTGTGGGCTGAACCCAAGGGTCCAGGAACAGTGTCTGCGGGTGGCACCATTGCCTCTTCCGCTGTTGTGCATGCAAGCCAATCCCCTGTCCATGGTGCATGAGAAGATGCCTCCTGCCCTGCACCTGTCGTTGCACACTCTCAAGTAGCAGGTGTTAGAACCCTCCTTTTAGTTTTTTCTATTTTGTGGTCACGTGACCTGCTGCCTGTTTATTCCTGCTCCGCCCTCCTGGCTTTGCTGGACTTCAGTGTTACTTTGACTCTTAATCTAGCCAGGTGCTTTGTACCAATCTCTATAGTTTGCTTGGTCCTTGGACCTCTAAGTAGTTTTTGTCTGTTTGTCTTTTTGCTCCGCTACAACTTCTGCTAGGAGGTGTCCAATTTTGTCCCAGTCCTTAGTACTTTTAGGGACCCCTCCCTTATATCTATAGGTCTGCGTTCAGACTAGCTGAGGACGAAGGCGGATCTGTTCATAAGGAACAAGTTGCCCGCTGCATCGTAGGGAATCAGCTTAGTCCTATTGTAGGGACAGTTTTCCTTTCTTTCCTTAGTTCTTGTAGCAGATCATAACAGTAAGTCCAGCCCAAAATCAAAAGAAAAAATCCTAAGGAACGAGATCCGGAGATCAGCATGGTGTCTGTTCAGGAATTGACTCAACGCCTGCAGGGATTGTCTCTTGAGGTGGCCGAGCTCCAGCAACACGTGAGTAGCTGTCCTGGAGCGCATTTTGTGGAACCGAAGGTAGGACTGCCTGATTTTTTATATGGTAAACAACAAGATTTTTTTTCCTTTAAAAATGCTTGTTTATTATATTTTCGTTTGAGACCCAGGTCCTCTGGGAATGAATCACAGCCCATTGGGTTTATCATGTCACTTTTGCGCAAAGAACAACAGGGATGGGCCTTTTCTCTCCAACCTAATGATCCGTGTTTTAGGCCAGTGGAAGATTTTTTTTCTGCTATGGGGTTGTTGTATGACGATCCTGATCGAGTCTCTTCTGCTGAGACAGAACTGAGATGTTTGAAGCAGGGGTCAGGTGATGTTGAAAATTATTGTACACACTTCAGAAGGTGGTCTTCTGAAGTGGAATGGAATGTATCGGCGTTAAAATGTTCTTTTCTTGCTGGTCTAAGTGAAAGGGTTAAGAATCTGCTGATTGCTTTCCCTGCACCTGGAACCTTACAAGAAGCCATGCAATTAGCTATACGTGTGGACAGGAGACTGCGTGCCAGGGTTAATGAGGAGAAAACTGCTATGGCAGCTCCTAGTCATCAGAGGGCCGGACTACAGAGAACCGATGGAGATTGGGGCGATGTCTCTCCGCTCTCAGGAAAAAGACCGCAGGTTTTCCAAGGGATTGTGTTTTTACTGTGAGCTTCGGTTAAACAAAGGAAAAAAAAGGGTCAGTTACGCCCGTATTGCTTGTTTAAACTCTAAGGGAGTATTTCTTTCAGGGAGTACCTCATTGCAGGAGGAGTTGATTTAATTTCAGGTATTTGTGGATTGTGGTTCAACACTGAATGTGATTGATAAGGGATTTTTGGAAAAACTTAAATTAGAATCCAAACCTTTGTCATTTCCTATTTCTGTGGTTGCTGTTAATAACACTCCTTTTAAATGTATTACTCACAAGGTTGCTGAATTTCCCCTCACTATTAATGGTATTCATCAAGAGAATTTGGATTTGGTGATATTGGATAATTTACCTTCTCCAGTAGTTTTAGGTTTGCCTTGGTTAAAACTGCACAATCCTTTACTAGACTGGTCTACTAATGAGATTAAGTCTTGGAGTCCTAAGTGTTATGATAAATGTTGTAACGGTTGCATTGCTGCTGTGGAAAAAGGGGAATTATCTGTACCCATTCAGGATTTTTGGAAGGTTTTTTCAGAGGAAGAGTCGCAAATTTTACCTCCTCATAAGGATTATGATTGCACCATTGAGTTTATTCCGGGAGCTATTCTTCCCAAGAGTCGTTTATTTAATCTGACTATCCCTGAAAGAAAGGCCTTGGAGGAATACATACAGGCGAGCTTAGCTGCTGGTCACATTAGACCTTCTAAGTCACCTGTGGCTGTTGGATTTTTTTTTGTAAAAAAAAAGGACGGCGGTTTACGTCCATGTCTGGACTTTCGCGAAATTAATAAAATTACCGTACGCAATTCCTACCCACTGCCGTTAATTCCTGACTTGTTTAACCAGTTAGTGGGGGCCAAGTGGTTCTCTAAAATTGATCTCCGGGGGGCATACAATTTGTTGCGAATGAAGGAGGGTGATGAATGGAAAACTGCTTTTAACACTCCGGTGGGTCATTTTGAGAATCTGGTTATGCCTTTTGGTCTTACCAGTGCACCAGCGTTTTTTCAGAACCTTATTAATGACATCCTGAGACCTTTGATTGGTAAGAATGTGATTGTGTATTTGGATGACATTTTGATTTATTCGCCGCATCTGGAGTCTCATTGGCGGAGCGTACGTGAGGTATTGCAGTTATTAAGTGACAATTCAATTTTTGCTAAGCTGGAGAAATGTGAGTTCGCTGTGCAGAGGATTAGTTTTTTGGGCTACATTATCTCCAGCGAGGGCTTTGAGATGGACCCGGTGAAGGTTCAGGCTGTGCAGGAATGGCCTAGGCCTATTGGTCTGAAATCGATACAGAGATTTTTGGGTTTCGCCAATTATAACAGAAAATTCATTAAGAATTTTTCTATAATTGTTAAGCCACTGACCGATCTCACCAGAAAAGGTGCGAATACGGTCCAGTGGACTACTGAGGCCATTGAAGCTTTTGTGTATCTCAAGGAGAGGTTCAGTTCTGCCCCCATCCTTATGCAGCCTGATGAGACCAAGCCTTTTTTGGTCGAGGTTGATGCTTCTTCGGTGGGGGTCGGTGCGGTTTTGTCTCAAGAGAACAAGTATGGAGTTCATTCCTGTGCCTTTTTTTCGAAAAAAATTTCTGAAACCGAACTTAATTACGATGTTGGTAATTGGGAATTGCTGGCTATTAAACTTGCATTTGAACATTGGCGTCATTTCTTGGAAGGTGCTAAATTTCCCATTCAGGTTTTCACTGATCATAAGAATCTGATCTATCTAGATGCTGCCAAGCGCTTGAATGCCCGTCAGGCTAGGTGGGCACTTTTTTTCGCGGTTTAATTTTTCTGTTACTTACATCCCGGGTACTAAGAATGTTAAAGCCGATGCTTTATCTCGCAGCTTTTCTCCCATGGTTGGTACCGAGGAGGAGGAGAGCATTTTCCAGGAAGGAGTTGTGATAGCAGCATTGGACTCCGTTTTGGAAGATGGGATTCTGAAAGCCCAGGAGGATGCCCCATCTAACACTCCCCATGGGAGGTTGTTTGTGCCTAGAACCTTTAGGAGAGATTTGTTTGTTGAGTATCATGAGTCTCGGTTGGCAGGTCATCCAGGAATTTCTGAGACTAAGAGACTTGTAGGTCGCAGTTTTTGGTGGCATGGATGGCAGAAGGAAGTCATTAAGTGGGTGCGTCAATGTACTGTGTGTGCTAGATCAAAGGATTCACATGCTCCTGCGGCGGGGTTGCTTTGCCCTCTGGAGGTTCCTAGTGCACCTTGGATGCTTCTTGCAATGGATTTATTACTGACCTTCCTGTGACCGAGGGTTTCACTGTCATCTGGGTGGTCGTGGACCATTTTCGCAAGATGTGTCACTTGGTTCCTTTCATTAAACTACCCTGCGCTAAGACACTCGCTAAGGCTTTTGTTAAGGAAATTGTCAGGCTCCATGGCGTTCCCACCAACATTGTTTCTGGTAGGGGACCCCAGTTTGTGGCTCGTTTTTGGCGTGCCTTTTGTGACAGGTTGGGAGTCCATTTGTCATTTTTGTCTGGTTATCATCCTGAGTCTAATGGACAGACAGAAAGAAAGAACCAGGATGTTGAACAGTTTTTGCGTTGTTTTGTGGCAGACAATCAAGAGGGGTGGTCTGAGTTTCTGCCACTTGCTCAATTTGCTCTTAACAACCATACATCCTCTTCTGCTGGGTGTATTCCGTTTGTCCGTTGTACTGGGAGACATCCGTCGTTTGGTTCGTTCTCCAAATTGGTGTCGGCCGTGCCGGAGGAGGAGAATTTTTCCGGTGATTAGGAGAGAGTTTGGACGGATGTACGTTGTAACCTTCAAGAGGCTAACAAAAAGTCCAAGAAATATTTTAACAGGAATCGTCAAGAGGTTTTGTTTACGGTTGGTGACATGGTTTGGTTGTCCTCAAAGAATCTGCGGTTGACGATTCCTTCTAAGAAATTGGTCCGAAGTTTGTGGGACCATTTAAGGTGCTTCAGGTGGTGAACCAATCAGCTGTTAGGTTGGAGATTCCCACCTCCTGGAAGATTAATCCGGTGTTTCATGTTTCTTTGTTGAAAAAAGCTGATGTATCGGATAGGGATGCCACTGTCACAGTTCCTCCGGTGTTGGAAAACGGTGAATATGAAATTTCTCGTATCCTGAATTCCTGAAGGCATAGAGGGAGATTGCAGTATCTCGTCGCTTGGAAAGGTTTCGGTCCTGAGGATTAGAGATGAGAGTTGATCGACTCGAACTGTTCGCCAATCTTAAATTCGAGCTGTTTTGGGCGGTGTTCGAGGTTATGTTCGATAACTGTTCCTGCACCAAAATCATAACTGGATTTTTTCTCAGTAATGATGAAAATTAATGTTAATACGCAGTTTGAGTTTACAGCGGGGCGGGGGGAGGGGCAGGGGATGGATCTCTGTAGGAATAATGAAGATCTCCATTTTTTTTTCTCTTTCCCGCATTTACAGTGGGGAGGTGCAATCTGTCAGCCTATCAGCAGCGCACACACGGAGCGAAGTGCTTTTTTTCACACAAGCAAGGGCATGTGTCATTGGCAGTGTATGTCACATGTCCTTGCCCTATAAGACCAAGCCATTTTCCCCGTCGCCACCATTTTCTCACTGCTGCAGCTGCGTGTTAGACGGCACCGCTGTTGCTGTGTGCGCTATACCTTGTTAATTTCAAGCCAATTTTCGCACAAATCTACAGATAGCTTGGGAGTAGGGAATAGTTGTGATTGCAGTCCTTTTAAGGACTAGGTTACAGCATTTCCTATGACTTTTATCAGGCAGGTCTGGGCTCTTAAATAGATAGGTTGTGGGAGTAAAGACTAATTGTAATTGCAGTCCTTTTCAGGAAGGACTAGGTTACATCAGTTCCTATCAGTTTTTGCCAGGCAGGTCTGTGCCAGTGCTGTGCAAGTTTTTTTCACAGCATTTGGCTGAATCTAGCAAAGCTAATCCTTTTTGGCCTATTGCAAAGTGTGTTAGTCAGTGGAGTAGCCTATCTGTGTTGCAAGATATACCACCTGTGTATAGAATACCAATTTTTTTACTGCACCTAGTGAAGTAAAATCTTTTGGGCATAGCATCATTCTATTAGTCCATCTATACTGACCTCCATCAGGTTGCAAATTGAATATAATTTTTTTCTGCATCTAGCTCTGAAAAAATATTTGGGCTTCTAGCAGTGTGTGGGACTTGGTCTATTAGTCCATCTATACTGACCTCCATCAGGTTGCAAACTGAATATAATTTTTTTCTGCATCTAGCTCTGAAAAAATATTTGGCCTTCTAGCAGTGTGTGGGACTTGTTCTATTAGTCCATCTATACTGACCTCCATCAGGTTGCAAACTGAATATATTTTTTTTCTGCATCTACCTCTGAAAAAATATTTGGCCTTCTAGCAGTGTGTGGGACTTTCTCTATTAGTCCATCTATACTGACCTCCATCAGGTTGCAAATTAAAAATAATTTTTATCTGCATCTAGCTCTGAAAAAATATTTGGCCTTCTAGCAGTGTGTGGGACTTTCTCTATTAGTCCATCTATACTGACCTCCATCAGGTTGCAAATTAAAAATAATTTTTATCTGTATCTAGCTCTGAAAAAATATTTGGCCTTCTAGCAGTGTGTGGGACTTTCTCTATTAGTCCATCTATACTGACCTCCATCAGGTTGCAAATTAAAAATAATTTTTATCTGTATCTAGCTCTGAAAAAATATTTGGCCTTCTAGCAGTGTGTGGGACTTTCTCTATTAGTCCATCTATAATGACCTCCATCAGGTTGCAAATTAAAAATATTTTTTTGTCTGCATCTAGCTCTGAAAAAATATTTGGCCTTCTAGCAGTGTGTGGGACTTTCTCTATTAGTCCATCTATACTGACCATCAGGTTGCAAACTGAATATATTTTTTTTCTGCATCTACCTCTGAAAAAATATTTGGGCTTCTAGCTGTGTGTGGGACTTGTTCTATTAGCCCATCTATACTGACCTCCATCAGGTTGCAAATTGAATATAATTTTTTTCTGCATCTAACCCAGCCAATAGTTTTGGCCTAATACCACAGTTTGGCCACTCAGCTCTGCTCGGTTCCCATCCATTGTTTTTTTGTGCAAACAACTCCAGAGTTGTGAATTAGTTAACCACCAAAATGAGTGGAAAAAGGCCTGCTGCTGGTGGAAAGGGGAATAGGCGTGTTGGGAAGGGGAAAAAAGGTTGTGTCCGTGGGGTAGGTGTTAAAGCAACAGTAACATCTGCAGAAGAAAGACCATCTTCCAGCCAAACTAAAATGTCTACTTCTTTTAGCGGACAATGTGATAAGATCCCTTTCTTACGGCCACGCCAATCGCTACAAATTCCAGATGAGGCACAAAAACAGCAGGTGCTTCAACAGATATCAAGTGTTCCTTTAAGTGGGCTCTCCTCCACATCAACTTCAACATCACAAATACTCCAGTCCTCAAAGGTGTCACCCCAATCGCACTTGCTTCCTCACAGCTCCCAAATCTCCAGCTGCCCGTCTGAGTATGAAGTAGAACAGATGGTTGAGTCTGCAGAGCTGTTTACTCATACTATAGCCTGGGAATCAGAGGTCGACTCCAGTGCTTCTGTGAATCCAGACGAGGAAATGATCTGCACTGATTCCCAGAATCTTTATGAGTCGGATCCAGGACCAGACGCAGAAGGTTCTGACCATAATGTAGACCCTCATTCCCAAACTGTAACTCCTGTTGGTGGAGACAATGAGGAAGACGATGATGAGACTCAAATACCTGATTGGAGCGACAACTTTAGTTTTTTGTCAGGGCAGGAACAGGTTGGCTCTGAGGACGACGGGTGTGATAACGCACAGGGTCATGATGATGAGGTTGGAGATCCCACTTACTGTCAACTCACAGTCAGCCAAGAGATGAGGTCAGCAGAGGAGGTGGAGGAGGATGCTAGTGACAACGAGGTCAGGTTGCGCCTTCCTGGACAGAGACGTAGTACTGGAAGCACGTCAACAACTGCATCCTCAAACACAACTCTGCCTCTCACCACAAGTCGTGGTGGCTCTTCAGGTCGCATGGGTGCTAAGCCTTGCATAGCCTGGGCATTTTTTCAGATCGATAAAGATGACCCAACTCGTGTTATCTGTAACATTTGTCAGCAAAAGCTAAGTAGAGGCCAAAAAATACATAGTTTGAGTACTTCATGCATGAACCGGCACATGGACATGAAGCATAAGTTGCGGTGGGAATCTCACTGTGCTACAATGCGGCCTAGCCGGCCGGGCCAACCACCGTCTGCCATATCTTGTGCATCCGTGGCCTCTTCATCCTCTGTGACTGTGGGGACAGCAGTCACACCTGTTTTGGGGCGCAGACTTGCCACCTATTTACCCGCAACAGCCAGCGTGATTGGCAGGTCATCATTTTCTTTGGAGGTGGTAACACCAGCTGGTGTTGAGCGCTGTCCGACATCGATAGCACCACCTTTGGATCAAGCCAACCTAACATGTCCGCCTGCATCTTCCTCACAGACCGGCAATTTGCCGGGGACACCCTTATCAACCCCGTCTAAGCACAATAGCCAGCCCTCGATCCCTCAGATGTGGACAAGTAAAAGATCATTTCCTCCTAGCCATGAGAAAGCTAAGAGGTTGAATTTCACCATCTGCAAGCTCTTGGCTACACAAATGCTGCCTTTCCGCCTGGTGGACACAGAGGATTTTTGAGACCTTATGTCCATCGCAGTGCCCCAGTACCAGATGCCCAGTCGGCCCTACTTCTCAAAGAAAGGTGTGCCTGCGCTCCACCAGCATGTCGCACACAACATCACCGCTTCTTTGAGAAACTCTGTGTGTGACAGGGTGCATTTCACCACAGACACTTGGACGAGTAGGCATGGACAGGGGCGTTACATGTCGCTGACTGGGCACTGGGTAACTATGGTGACAGCAGGACAAGGGGCTGCTGTCCAAGTCTTGCCGTCCCCACGAGTTGTGCGTCAATCCTCTATATCTCAAAGTTCCTCCACTGCTTCTGCCTCCTCAACCTCCTCTCGTTCCTCCACCTGCACCCAAAGCCTGTCTGGTCATGCCATAAGCTTTCTAACTCCGCAGAAGGGATCCTGCACACCTCCTTACTATGCTGGCAGTAGGGCTCAACGTCATCAGGCGGTTTTTACTTTGAAATGTCTGGGAAATGTGAGTCACACAGCTGAGGATTTGTGGTCAGCTCTGGAGAACCAATTTCATGAATGGTTGTCTCCACTGGACCTGAAACCAGGGACGTTGCTGCAAACCTGGGTGCGGCCCTTCGCCGGGGCAATTTCACACACGTGCCTTGTATGGCTCACGTGTTGAACCTGGTTGTCCAGCAATTTTTAGCCCACTATCCCGCACTAGATGTCCTTCTGCAGAGGGCACGGTCGCTGTGTGCTCACTTCCGCCGTTCGCATCCCGCAGCTCAGCGACTTACATCTCTACAGAAGTCGTTGGGCCTGCCACTTCACCGGCTAAAATGCGATGTACCTACATGGTGGAATTCAACTCTGCAGATGTTGCAGCGACTGTGGCAGCACCAACAAGCCCTGGTGCAATACGATCTGACGCATAGCCTGGGCCAACGAGATCCAGAGGAGGGGCAAATCACGCTGGAGGAGTGGTCTCAGATCAGGGACCTATGCACCCTTCTGCACAGTTTTGAAATGGCGACGAAGATGTATAGTGCTGACGATGCCATTATCAGCATGACTATTCCGGTGATTTACATGCTGGAGCACATGTTAAACAGAATTCGGAGTCAGGTGGTGGCACAAGAGGAGGTGGAGGAAGTAGAGGAGGAGGAGTTGTATGCGGAAGGGCTAACATCTGCAAGGTCCAGACGGTCGGCAGCACCAAGGCGGCAGGCATGTGAGGGTGGAGGAGATGGTTTTACCAGGGCGCATGGTAGCAGCCAAACAAGTGAGGAAGGTGCAGGAGCCCAGGAAGAAGTGGAGGACGAACTGATGGAAGACTCATCAGATGAGGGAGACCTTGATCACATTTCTATTGTACGAGGTTGGGGGGAGAGGACAGAGGAAGGAAGCATGATTGTTACCTCGCCACCAACACAACAGGGACTTGGTGCTCCTGGATGCGCAACACACATGAGTGCCTTCTTGCTGCACTACCTGCAACATGACCCTCGAATTGTGAGAATTAGAAATAATCCTGACTACTGGGTTGCCACACTGTTAGATCCCCGGTACAAAAGTAAATTTGCAGAAATTATTCCTGCCATAGAAAGTTCATAAATATGAACAAATCATGGATCCAAAACGACTTTTCTACCCCTGTGTCATCCTGGGGAGAGTAAAAGCTTGATGATTGGTTAAAATCACCTCACCAACCATTTTAAGCTTTCAAATTACTAATCATGTTTATCTGTATCTTGGCTGGAAAATAATTTGGGCTTTGTAGCAGTGTGCAGCACTGATTCTATTAGGCCATCTATAATAAGCTCCGCCAGATTTAAAATTACTAATCATGTTTATCTGTATCTTGGCTGGAAAATAATTTGGGCTTTGTAGCAGTGTGCAGTACTGATTCTATTAGGCCATCTATACTAAGCTCCACCAGATTTAAAATTACTAATCATGTTTATTGGAACCTTGGCTGGAAAATAATTTGGGCTTTGTAGCAGTGTGCAGCACTGATTCTATTAGGCCATCTATACTAAGCTCCACCAGATTTAAAATTAATAATAATTTTTAGCTGCATCTAGCCCGGAAAATAATTTTGGGGCTCCGAGATGCGCAAGACACATAAGTGCCTTCTTGCTGCACTACCTGCAACATGACCCTCATATTGTCAGAATTCGAAGTAATCCTGACTACTGGGTTGCCACACTCTTAGATCCCCCAAACTTTTCGATCAACCTTTTCATTTTAATAAAGACCAAAAAAATGGTCATTTTTGAAATTATAAGCATTAGCAGGTTATTAGAAACTGAAATCAAACAGTTTTCAACTCAAAACTTTATTCTAGGTGATGTTACATTTTCACATAGGACCCCTTGTTCGAAAGGAGCTTCTGAACTCTCTCGTCCATTGAATTTGTCAGGTTTTGGATGGCTTCTGCTTCAATTGTTTTGCATGAGGACAGAATACCCTCCCAGAGCTGTTGCTTAGATGTGAACTGCCTCCCGCCATCATAGACACTCCTTTTGATGATGCTCCAGAGGTTCTGAATGGGGTAGAGGTCAGGGGAGCATGGGGGGTCACACCATAAGTTTGTCCCCTTTTATGCCCATATCAGCCAGAGATGCAGATGTTTTATGTGCAGCATGAGATGGTGCATTATCATGCATAAAATGATCTTGCTGTGGAATACACGGTTCTTCTTCTTGAACCATGGCAGGAAGTGCTGTTTGAGAAACTCCACATACATTATGGAGTTCATCTTTACCCCTTCAGGGATCCTAAAGGGGCCGACAATCTCTCTCCCCATGATTCCAGCCCAAAACATTACTCCACCTCCTCCTTGTTGGCGCTGTAGCCGTGTTTGCATGGGGTGTCCATCAACCAGCCATCCTCCACTCCATCCATCTGGACCATCGAGCGTTGCACGGCACTCATCCGTGAACAAAACAGTTTTGAAATCAGTCTTCATGTAATGTTTGGCCCACTGGAGCTGTTTCTGCTTGTGTGAAGTGGATAGAGGAGGTCAACAGGATGGCGTATGCACAGCTGCAAACCTCTGAAGTACCCTGCATCTTGTTGTTCGGGGGACGTTGGAGGCACCAGCAGCTTCAAAAACTTGTCTGCTGCTATGTCAAGGCTTTTTTGCCGCTGCTCTTTTAACCTGACGTAATTGCCTGTAGGAAAGAGTCCTCAATTTGCCCTTATCATCACGCACACGTGTGTACTGTGAATCAGCTACATACTTCTTGATTGCCAAGACACTTCATCCTGATCATCGCACAATGTTGATTGTAGTCATGCCTTGACCTAAACACTCCACAATTTGTTGCTTCTCAGCAGCCGACACATCCTTTTTCTTTCCCATTTTGGCAAAAAATGTAGGCTGCTTAAAAATGTGGGACAGCCTTCTTAAGTAGTCTTGCCTTTCATTGGACACACCTGCCAAACTAATTAGCACAGGTGTCTGCAATTGCTTACAGTGATATAAAGAGCCCTGACACACATCACCATCAATGAGTTTAACTGACAAACAAACAAATTCTTCCCTTATCACTCCTAAACACTTTTTGCATAATAATTTGGAACACAGTGTACATGTGCTTTTCCACAAAACACCAGTGGTTCACGTAATGAATCTTACAGTTCTAACTTGCCAACCGTGGTCTGTATGGAGTTGTTCAATAAAGGGCCCAAAATTAAGATAACATAGATGGGAGAGGTCTCTATGAATAGGAATTCCTAAGTACTTGATACCCTATGAGGGCCAGGCAAAGGGAAAGTTGGACTGGATGGAATCCTGTATGGATTTGGGGAGGGAGACATCGAGGGCCTCAGAATTCGCTGCATTGATTTTAAAATTTGACCATGTAACAAAGTGATCTATTTCAGCCATAACAGCATGGATGGATATATGTGATTGAGTGATATATACTAGGACATCATCAGCAAATAGAGAGCACTTGTACTCGGTGCCTCCCACCTCAATCCAACTAATATTGGGGTTATGGCGAATTGATGAGAGCAGGTGCTCCGTCACTAGGATATATAAGAGAGGGGACAGAGGACATCCCTGCCTTGTCCCATTGGTGATTGTGAAAGGTGATGAAAATGTTCTGATGCACCCCCTGGGCCTTGGGACAGCCGGAGCCGGACCCTTTTGGTGGATGCTGGTGATTGTAGTCTCCGTGGCGGCGACCCGGTTCCGTGGCTCAGGGCGGGCAAACCAGTGGCGGAACTATTTATGTGGTTTTGATGTTTAAATGTCCGACTACGCCACCCGTGGATTGCGGTCAGAGTGAACCGCCGCTGCAGGGCAGACCGCTGAGGCTGGTGTTGTGGGTGCAGCAGAGCGTAGCATAACTCCCCACGGGAGGAGTATAGCCTCAGGGCAGTGTATGCGGAGAATGGGGGTGATGGTGCAGGGCAGCAGCAGTAACGACACGGAGTCAGTGATGCAGTCCAGGGCCTTTACTCACAGTTCTTATTATCCAGACCACGTCTGCAGGTAACGGCTGCCCACGTCGTACTGTGCTCACCAGGTGAGGGGCTCAGACAACTCCCAGATAACTTTGGAGCGCTTCACAGGACCCCCTTTGTGTGTCCTTTGTCTGGCCTTTCTTACCAACCCTTCTGTCCGGCTGCCTCGGGCCTCCTCTTGGTAAACTTGGTGCCAGTTTCCCTGACCCTATGTGGTGCCTTCCTAGCGGGTGTAGCGAGGGGCTGCGCCATATAAAATGTCACAGCCTCCGGTTTCTAGCTGAGTGTCGTTTCCTGCCTACACTAGTTTCGGGACCGGTCTCCCCCTTTGGCCTGACCCCTCCACGCAGGTGGATTCGGGCGTGCGGTGGCGACTCGCCCGTCCGCACCCCTGGGATCCCTTCGTTCCTCGTTCCTGGAGCCTTCTCCGCTCCTCTTCCTTCCTTCTCCCTCTTCCAGGCCTGGGCCTCTGTTACTAGGCCCACCTCCGGAGCAGAGCTCATGCAGAGCCCCTGCTCCCTGTCACTTCTGCTCAGACTTCTCTGCACTGAACTAAGATGGTGCCCACCTTTTATACTCCCTTCTCATTGCACCCAGGAACTGCTTCCTCCCTGCTCCTGCACTACAGGGTTCCCCTTCCTCAGTGTTCCCTCCCCCCACTCCAGCCAGGGACAGGGACTGTCGTGCCCATCTCAGGGGCATATTGGTCGCCCTGCCCCACGGCAATGTGGTGTAATGCATGCAGGTGTCGGGTCCTGATCCACACTCCATCCTTACCTGAGCGTGAGATATCACACCTCTGGGTGAGGTGCAATACCTCTGTAGCAACCGAGCCCTCAGGGTGCTACAGTTCCATTTATCTTCAGCCTACGTGACGTATTGCGATACAGGGCCGTGATTTTGGCTATAAAAGGGTCCCCTAGACCCCTACCCCAAGCTTTTTAAGAGAATCATATATGGCGTGCCAGGAGACTCTATGGAATGCTTTCTCAGCATCAAACGAGAGTATCTAATTACAAATTTTTAACTGCATCTAGCCCAGGAAATACTTTGTGCCTAGTAGCCGTGTCTGCTAGTCAGCGGATTATCCCGGCTGTTAAGCAAGCTACACCACCTGTAGTTTGGACACTTAATTTTTTCAAAGGAAATGCTTCGGGACCACGGGATACTCAGTGAAGAGCATCAGGAGGCACCCCAAGGCATAGGGGCTGGGACTGGCAGTAGGATGCCTTGCGGTGGACAGCCGAGCTCGATCCTTATAAAAGCTTTTTAACTGCAGCAGCTTTAGTGGACTCTACTGGAGCTGGAATTACGCGGCTGCTGGCATGAGACTTGCCCTCCAATAGATCCTTGTAAATGGATTTAAAGTGTATTCATTCAAATTAGAGAGACAATTAAAATTAAAAAGCTTAGAGCTGCCTCCACCACAGGGGGGCTCGCTTGACCCACCAGCGGACAGGCTCCAGTATTGGGAGAGGGGGGTTGGCCGTCAGGGTTCACCGCGGCTCTGGCACAAACCCGGCGACACGGAGATGGCACAGGCAGGAGCTGACTGGCCGTCTCGACTTCTCACTTTTTGGATTTTAGAAGGGCATGACATGCCTATATCTGTGTCACCCCCTCCTTTTACTCCTCCACCTCTTTTCTTTTCGCATGACTATATGTACTTGTCACTTTTCCATGTTTTAGTTGTGTCTTCTGAGCAGTTTGTCAGCTTTTGGACACCTTTGAAGGTGTTTTCTATGTGTTTCTATGTGTTTTTGTTTGCCTGCCATTGGTTTTAACGGTGTTCGAAGGTGTTCGACGAACAGTTCGACGAACAGTTCGGCGAACACACGGGTGTTCGACGAACCGAACCGAACTCGAACACTACGGGGGTGGCTCAACACTACTGAGGATATCTCCTTGGTAAGGGCGGATGATGTCTCTGCTCCTAGACTTATCAGAGCATTTCACAGGAGGTTTCCTGATAGGCCTGGGCCTGCAGGATCCGGAGGATCCTCATATAAGAGGGGGTACTGTTAGAACCCTCCTGTTAGTTTTTTTCTATTTTGTGGTCACGTGACCTGCTGCCTATTTATTCCAGCTCCGTCCTCCTGGCTTTGCTGGACTTCAGTGTTACTTTGACTCTTAATCTTGCCAGGTGCTTTGTACCTATCTCTATAGTTTGCTTGGTCCTTGGACCTCTAAGTACTTTTTGTCTGTTTGTCTTTTTGCTCCACTACAACTTCTGCTAGGAGGTGTCCAATTTTGTCCCAGTCCTTAGTACTTTTAGGGACCCCTCCCTTATATCTATAGGTCTGCGTTCAGACTAGCTGAGGACGAAGGCGGGTCTGTTCACAAGGAACAGGTTGCCCGCTGCATCGCAGGGAATCAGCTTAGTCCTATTGTAGGGACAGTTTTCCTTTCTTTCCTTAGTTCTTGTAGCAGATCATAACAGCAGGATCAGGAAGCACATCCATGTCCTTGTCTCAGCGCAGCGTTCAGTTGTCCATACCCCAGGCCTTGGAACGCAAGCGCAAATACGCAGCCAACACCCCACAGGCCACACTACTAAATTCCCACATTTCACGACTGCTTGCGCTCGAAATTTTGCCATTTAGGCTCATAGAGATGGAATCATTCCGCAACCTGATGTCGGTGGCCATCCCTCGGTACTCTGACACAATTTCTCCCGGTGTGCCGTCCCCGCATTACACAAGCATGAGTCCCAAAACATTAGCCGTGCCCTCAACAACGCATTTACCGGGAAAGTCCACCTAACCGTGGACAAATGCTTGTGGGTAGGGACGGTACATCTCGCTGTCGGCACACTGGGTTAACATAGTGGAAGCCAGGACTCAGTCGGACCTTGGGACAGAACACATCCTCCCGATGCCAAGGATTGCCCCCACAGTCTACAGCTCCTGCACCTCATCTTCCCCAGCCTCCTCCTCCTCTTCAGCCTCCATCTCTGAATTGACCACATCAGTCACAAGCTGAAAGCACTGCAGCACTGCCTCGGCCAAGCGGCAACAGGCTGTGCTGAAGCTAATATGCTTCGGTGACAAACTGCACAATGCTGAAGAGTTGTGGACAGCTCTCAAAGATCAGGCAGATCTGTGGCTCACACCACTGAACCTACAGCCAGGCATGGTCGTGTGTGACAATGGCCGGAACCTGGTGGAGGCTCTGAGGCGAGGCGAGGTCACACACATACCATGCCTTGCCCATGTGCTTAACCTCGTGGTTCAGCAGTTTTTCAAATCCTACCCGGAGCTGCCGGATCTGCTTGTTAAAGTAGGCCGCCTGTGTGCCCATTTTAGGAAGTCACCTACAGCTTCCGCCGCCCTTGCCGTATTTCAGCAGCGTTTGCAGCTTCCGGCTCACAGACTGGTGTGTGATGTCCCCACGCTTTGGAACGCTACACTGCAGATATTGAGAAAGATTTGTGAGCAGAAGAGGGCAGTTGTTGAGTACCAGCATCAGCAAGGCCGTCGGTATTCAGTTTAGACTCCACACATAAGACCACAGGAGTGGACATGGATGTCAGACATCTGTACCATCCTCGAAAATTTTGAGGACTCCACCAAGATGGTGAGAGGCGATGACGCTATAATTAGCGTCACCATCCCACTTCTCTGTCTTGTTAAATGTTCTCCGCTCATAATCAAAGAGGATGCGCTGCAGGCGCAGCAGGATGAGATGGAGCAAGGAACCATACAGGGTTGATTGGGTGACAATGAGGAAGAGGAGGAGGAGGAAGAACAGGAGCTAGTTTCATGCGCTATAGACGGTACTACCTGCACAGCTGTCATACCATCTGTTCAGCGTGAATGGCCAGAGGACAGAGAGGAGGAGGAGGAGAACATGGTCAGTCATCCTCTTGATGAGGACACAGAAGTCTTGCCTGTTAGCAGTCTGGCACACATGGCTGAGTTTATGTTACACTGCCTTTCCTATGACCCTCTCGTTCTCAAAATTTTTGGTGACTGTCATTACTGGTTGGTGACACTTCTAGACCCACGCTACAAGGAGAACTTTATATCTCTTATTTCTGAGGCGGACAGGTCTACAAAAATGGGGCTGTACCAGAAGGCCCTTGTTGCGGAACTATTAAAAAAATTCCTATTTGAAAACGCTGGTGGCAGAGGTCACAGTTCGTTGAACAACCAAGGCGAGAGAGACACAACTTCAATCCAGCAGAGGCAGGGGAACACCGTCAAAGTTCTGGGAGAATTTGCTCAGACCCTCCCATCGCACAAGCCCTGAGGCGCAGGGTACTCTCACAAGGAGTGCAAAGTTTGGGAAGATGTTGAGGGAGTACCTTGCTGACCGTACCAATGTCCTCCGTGATTCCTCTGTGCCTTATAATTATTGGGTATCCAAGCTGGATACGTGGAATGAACTGGCTCTCTATGCCTTGGAGATCCTGGCCTGCCCTGCCACCACAATTTTATCAGAGCAGGTTTTTAGTGCCACTGGTGGAATTATAACTGATAAACGTATCCCCCTGTCAACTGAAAATGCTGACAGGCTGACTCTTATAAAAATGAACAAGGGAGGGATTGGGCCGGACTTCTCAACACCACCAAATGATAGCAGCGTACCATAAACTCAAATCCAGTGTCTTTTTTTGGGAGGTGTATTCCCATGCACTCTTCACACCCACACATGGGTATATGCTTCCTGATTTTGGCTATTTTCTCTTGTCCTCCTCCTTCATCCTCCACCACCACATCACCAGAGTGACCGTGGTCCGTGATGCAACACCCACATAATTTTTTTAAAGGGTGTTTATGATGCCCTTAAAAAATATTTTTTATACAGTATAGTCATGTATACCCCCAGGGATAAATGTTTGTCAGCCCATACACTTAGTGCATGGACATTACAAGTATAGAAGACCCGCTCCTTTCTAATGGGAACATTTTTTTATGAGGCGCTCCTCCATGTCTCTTCCAAGGGGCATTGGAGTGCCTCCCAATTTTTGGCAGCCCTTGCATTCTTTGCATATGTAAACACAAGGGGAGACCCACTTCCTAATAATGGGAACATTTTTTTTCAGGAGTCCCTCCTCTACATCTCTTCCAAGGGGCATTGGAGTGCCTCCAAATTTTTGGCAACCCTTGCATTCACTGCATAGGCAAATACAATGGGAGACCCACTTCCTAATAATGGGAACATTGTTTTCAGGAGGCCCTCTGACCTCCACGTCTCTTCCAAGGGGCATTGGAGTGCCTCCAAATTTTTGGTAACCCTTGCATTCACTGCATAGGCAAACACAATGGGAGACCTACTTCCTAATAATGAGAACATTGTTTTCAGGAGGCCCTCCTCTAAGTCTCTTCAAAGGGGTATTGGGGTGCGTCCAAATTTTAAAAGTGGTATTGGGGTGCGTCCAAATTTTGGGCAGCCCTGCCACTCACTGCATACACAATAACAGTATAGGAGACCCACTCTTTAGTAATGGGAACAATAAAACATAGCCGGCTGATGGCTCTCTAAGAATAGTGAGGGCTGACTGCTGGCCCTTTAAGAATAGTAAAGGCCGCCTGATGGCCCTATAAAAATAGGCTTTGTGACTTTTAGAGTTCCTCCTTCATGAATGAAACACGATGTGTCTGGTGATATCTCACACACCACATGGCCAGATAAGGTTGTAAAATTTTAAAATGACATTTCCTGGTGAATGCATTTGTCACGGTTGAAAGCAATGCAAAAGTGCAAAAACGCATCAAAAACGCTAAATGTGAACATAGCCCAGGGTGTGGAGGAGTATTTTTGTTTTTGGTTATTTATTTTGCTTTATATACAAGTCATTACCCTGGAAAGGATGTTCCTTAACATATTTCACAGGAAAATCCATTTGGTTTCGTTTTTGTATGTTTTATTGTGAGTCCGTAAAAGTGGCGTAATATCTCTGACAACGTTGCTGACAGCAGTGACCTGGGAGTCAGAAATGCTTCCAGGGGTCTTCCCCATGCTGTCCCCATGTCATTTGAGCACTGTTCCCTACGATTTGGGCAATTTTTAGGCCCTCTTCAGACCGCCGGGTGGAGCCGCCTGAAAAATGCTCGAGTTTCCCATAGACTTACATTGGGCTTGTTGCTCGGTTCGAGCACCCGAGCATTCCAATGTGCTCTACCCGAGCATCGAGCACCTAAGCATTTTAGTGCTCGCTCATTACTAGTGAATATATTTTTGAAACACAAGGAGCAGACTTTAACTGGAGTATAATTTTTTGTAGATTGCAAAAAAAAACGGGATTAATACTGCAGTAATATTTGAGTGCTATTCAAATCAACCAAATCTGGCTGTATGCTGCTAACAAGCAAATGGAGAAGTAAAAATGGTGTATTATATTGCTTTTCACAAAAATTAGCAGGATTAGGAGCAAAAAGAATATTATCAACCCTGATATCTAGGGCTATTGATAGGAGTTCCAACAGCAGAACGAATGTGCAATGGACCCTATTCTGTACTATACTAGCTCTCCACAATCTCTGCCTAACTAGTGTTAACAGCAGGATTAATATTTTCTTCAGAATGAGCCCTTACAAGGACTGTTAGAGAATAATAATAGTGGTGTGGAATGTCTGTTTAAAATGACCCCCAATTCTCTCCCTCGCTTAGCTGCAGCTCTCCCTACTTTGCCTGTTTGACTGGTAGACTGGGACGGGCATAGGTTCCCAGGTCTTCTATAGACATGATGAAGCTATGCGGCCAGCCAATCACTGTAATGATTCATCCAACATGGCTGCAACATTACAGTGACTGTCATACAATCCCTGCATATTAATTGGCTGCCAAAAATGCGCTTAACAAGCGGGGCGGCGACTCAAGCTCGGAACATTCCAAAGTACTCAAATACTCAAAAAATACTCGCCGAGTAATGAGCATCTCGAGCACTGTGATGCTCAGGCGAGTAACGAATAGTGGCGAGCATGCTCGCTCGTCACTAAAGAAGACTTTTGGACATCAAAAAATGTAGGGGTTTGAATGAAATTTGAATTTAAGTACTGAAGATTGTATCCATTTTACCAGGATGCAGATACAATACAGGTTGGCAATATCATTTGAAACATTTACATGTGTATTTATGTATGCTCTAGGGTAGATGGGCTTGTGTGCGAGGAAGTGGTGTAGAGATTTACACTCTTGGGCTGTAAGCCTGAATGAACAATATGTCTTGTTCATGCAGGCTTACAGCCCAAGAGTGGCATATCCAGTGGTAGCGTAGTGTAGTTTCCCATCATACGAAGGTGACCTTGTCATGGTTGATGGGCACACATAAATTGGCCAAATTATGCTCAAAAAACCTTCATTTTTCAAACTGACATTAGTCTATATACAATATTTCTTATATATTCATTTATGGAGTGCCGAAGTTCTTTTTGCAATTGAGATTACTTTTTTCTTCAGAGCACCCGAACAGACCAGTGAGCGACCCCTCTCTTTTTTCTATTAATCATTTTTGGGATCCCGCTCCTGGAACATTGCAGCAGGTACGTGTTCACACTATTAGAAGTTTGACAGCCTTTATTCTGACTATGTGTCCCTCCCATTCAGTCACAGATGGTTTTAACTAGCTCTACCAGACCATACATTGTAGGTTAAAAGCCTAAGCAGAGACATATTGTTCATACAGGCTTACAGCCCAAGAGTGGCATATCCAGTGGTAGCGTAGCGTAGTTTCCCATCATACGAAGGTGACCTTGTCATGGTCGATGGGCACACATAAATTGGCCAAATTATGCGCAAAAAAAATTCATTTTTCAAAGTGACATTAGTCTATATACAATATTTCTTATATATTCATGTATGGAGTGCCGAAGTTCTTTTTTCAATTGAGATTATTTTTTTTTTCAGAGCACCCGAATAGACCAGTGAGCGACCCCTCTCTTTTTTCTATTAATCATTTTTGGGATCCCACTCCTGGAACATTGCAGCCGGTACGTGTTCACACTATTAGAAGTTTGACAGCCTTTTTTCTGACCATGTGTCCCTCCCATTCAGTCACAGGTGGTTTTAACTAGCTCTACCAGCCCATACATTGTAGGTTAAAAGCCTAAGCAGAGACATATCATTCATACAGGCTTACAGCCCAAGAGTGGCATATCCAGTGGTAGCGCAGAGTAGTTTCCCATCATACGAAGGTGACCTTGTCGTGGTTGATGGGCACACATAAATTGGCCAAATTGTGCGCAAAAAACCTTCATTTTTCAAAGTGACATTAGTCTATATACAATATTTCTTATATATTCATGTATGGAGTGCCGAAGTTCTTTTTGCAATTGAGATTACTTTTTTCTTCAGAGCACCCGAATAGACCAGTGAGCGACCACTCTCTTTTTTCTAGGTATTTTTAAAGCTCATCTATTGTCAAAGATTTTTGTTCTGATTTCATATTAAAGGGAACCTGTCAGCAGGTTTTTGCTATGGAATCTGGGTGCTGCATTTTATTAGGGGCAGAGAGTCTGATACCAGCAATGTGTCTGGGTTGCTTGTTGTAGTTTTGATACATTCCATGTTTTATCTGTTGTAGATGGTTAGCACTAGAGATGAGCGGTGTTCGACTCGAACTGTTCGCCAATATCAAATTCGAGCTGTTTTGGGCGGTGTTCGAGCCGCTCGGCGAACCCGAACGATTTGAAAAAAATTCGGCTGTTCGAGGTTATGTTCGATAACTGTTCGTGCACCAAAATCATAACTGGATTTTTTCTCAGTAATGCTCAAAATTAATGTTAATACGCAGTTTGAGTGTACAGTGGGGCGGGGGGAGGGGCAGGGAATGGATCTCTGCATAAAAAATGAAGATCTCCATTTTTTTTTCTCTTTCCCGCATTTACAGTGGGGAGGTGCAATCTGTCAGCCTATCAGCAGCGCACACACGGAGCGAACTGCTTTTTTTCACACAAGCAAGGGCATGTGTCATTGGCAGTGTATGTCACATGTCCTTGGCCTATAAGACCCAGCCATTTTCCCCGTCGCCACCATTTTCTCACTGCTGCAGCTGCATTTTAGACGGCACCGCTGTTGCTGTGTGTGCTATACTTTGTTAATTTCAAGCCAATTTTCGCACAAATCTACAGATAGCTTGGGAGTGGAGAATAGTTGTGATTGCAGTCCTTTTAAGGACTAGGTTACATCATTTCCTGTGACTTTTATCAGGCAGGTCTGTGCTCTTAAATAGATAGGTTGGGAGTAAAGACTAATTGTAATTGCAGTCCTTTTGAGGGCTAGGTTACATCAGTTCCTATCACTTTTATCAGGCAGGTCTGTGCTCTTAAATAGATAGGTTGGGAGTAAAGACTAATTGAAATTGCAGTCCTTTTCAGGGCTAGGTTACATCAGTTCCTATCACTTTTTGCCAGGCAGGTCTGTGCCAGTGCTGTGCAAGTTTTTTTCACAGCATTTGGCTAAATCTAGCAAAGCAAATCCTTTTTGTCCTCTTGCAGTGTGTGTTAGTCAGTGGAGAAGCCTATCTGTGTTGCAAGCTACACCACCTGTGTATAGAATACAAATTTTTTTACTGCACCTAGCCAAGTAAAACCTTTGGGGCATAGCATCATTCTATTAGTCCATCTATACTAACCTCCACCAGGTTGCAAATTCAAAATAATTTTATCTGCGTCTAGCTCTGAAAAAATATTTGGGCTTCGGCTTGTAGCAGTGTGTGGGACTTGTTCTATTAGTCCATCTATACTAACCTCCAGCAGGTTTCAAATTCAATATAATTTTTTTCTGCATCTAGCTCTGAAAAACTATTTTGGCTTGTAGCAGTGTGTGGGACTTGTTCTATTAGTCCATCTATACTAACCTCCAGCAGGTTGCAAATTCAAAATAATTTTTATCTGCATCTAGCTCTGAAAAAATATTTGGCTTTGGCTCGTAGCAGTGTGTGGGACTTGTTCTATTAGTCCATCTATACTAACCTCCATCAGGTTGCAAATTAAAAATAATTTTTTTCTGCATCTAGCTCTGAAAAAATATTTCGGCTTGTAGCAGTGTGTGGGACTTGTTCTATTAGTCCATCTATACTAACCTCCAGCAGGTTGCAAATTCAAAATAATTTTTATCTGCATCTAGCTCTGAAAAAATATTTGGGCTTTGGCTTGTAGCAGTGTGTGGGACTTGTTCTATTAGTCCATCTATACTAACCTCCACCAGGTTGCAAATTCAATCAAATTTTTTTCTGCATCTAGCTCTGAAAAAATATTTTGGCTTTTAGCAGTGTGTGGGACTTGTTCTATTAGTCCATCTATAATAACCTCCACCAGGTTGCAAATTCAATCTAATTTTTTTCTGCATCTAGCTCTGAAAAAGTATTTCGGCTTGTAGCAGTGTGTGGGACTTTTTCTATTAGTCCATCTATACTAACCTCCACCAGGTTGCAAATTCAAAATAATTTTTTTCTGCATCTAGCTCTGAAAAAATATTTCGGCTTGTAGCAGTGTGTGGGACTTGTTCTATTAGTACATCTATACTAACCTCCACCAGGTTGCAAATTCAATATAATTTTTATCTGCATCTAACCCAGCCAATACTTTTGGGCTAATACCACAGTTTGGCCACTCAGCTCTGCTCGGCTCCCATCCATTGTTTTTTGTGCAAATAACTCCAGAGTTGTGATTTAGTTAACCACCAAAATGAGTGGAAAAAGGCCTGCTGCTGGTGGAAAGGGGAATAGGCATGTTGGGAAGGGAAAAAAAGGCTGTGTCCGTGGGGTAGGTGTTAAAGCAACAGTAACATCTGCAGAAGAAAGACCATCTTCCAGCCAAACTAAGATGTCTACTTCTTTTAGCGGACAATGTGATAAGATCCCTTTCTTACGGCCACGCCAATCGCTACAAATTCCAGTTGAGGCACAAAAACAGCAGGTGCTTCAACGGATATCAAGTGCTCCTTTAAGTGGGCTCTCCTCCACCTCAACTTCAACATCACAAATACTCCAGTCCTCAGAGGTGTCACCCCAATCGCACTTGCTTCCTCACAGCTCCCAAGTCTCCAGCTGCCCGTCTGAGTATGGGGTAGAACAGATGGTTGAGTCTGCAGAGCTGTTTACTCATACTATAGCCTGGGAATCAGAGGTCGGCTCCAGAGCTTCTGTGAATCCAGACAAGGAAATGATCTGCACTGATGCCCAAAATCTTTATGAGTCAGATCCAAAACCAGACGCAGAAGGTTCTGACCATAATGTAGACCCTCGTTCCCGAACTGTAACTCCTGTTGGTGGAGACAATGAGGAAGACGATGATGAGACTCAAATACTTGATTGGAGCAACAACTTTAGATTTTTGTCAGGGCAGGAAGAGGTTGGCTCTGAGGACGACGGGTGTGATAACACACAGGGTGACGATGACGAGGTTGGAGATCCCACTTACTGTCAACCCACAGTCAGCCAGTCGATGAGGTCAGCAGAGGAGGTGAAGGAGGATGCTAGTGATGACGAGGTCAGGTTGCGCCTTCCTGGACAGAGACGTAGTACTGGAAGCACGTCAACAACTGCATCCTCAAACACAACTCTGCCTCTGACCACAAGTCGTGGTGGCTCTTCAGGTCACATGGGTGCTAAGCCTTGCATAGCCTGGGCTTTTTTCAGATCGATAAAGATGACCCAACTCGTGTTATCTGTAACACTTGTCAGCAAAAGCTAAGTAGCGGCCAAAAAATACATAGTTTGAGTACTTCATGCATGAACCGTCACATGGATATGAAGCATAAGTTGCAGTGGGAAGCTCACTGTGCTACAATGCGGCCTAGCCGGCCGGGCCAACCACCGTCTGCCACATTTTGTGCATCCGCGGCCTCTTCATCTTCTGAGACTGGGGGGACAGCAGTCACACCTGTTTTGGAACGCAGACCTGCCACCTCTTTACCCGCAACAGCCAGCGTGATTGGCAGGTCATCATTTTCTTTGGAGGTGGAAACACCAGCTGGTGTTCAGCGCTGTCCGACATCGATAGCACCACCTTTGGATCAAGGCAACCTAACATGTCCACCTGCATCTTCCTCACAGACCGGCAGTTTGCCGGGGACACCCTTCTCAACCCCGTCTAAGCACAACAGCCAGCCCTCGGTCCATCAGATGTGGACAAGTAAAAGACCATTTCCTCCTAGCCATGAGAAAGCTAAGAGGTTGAACTTCACCATCTGCAAGCTCTTGGCTACAGAAATGCTTCCTTCCGCCTGGTGGACACAGAGGATTTTCGAGACCTTATGTCCGTCGCAATGCCCCAGTACCAGATGCCCAGTCGGCACTACTTCTCAAAGAAAGGTGTGCCTGCGCTCCACCAGCGCTCCACCAGCATGTCGCACACAACATCACCGCTTCTTTGAGCAACTCTGTGTGTGACAGGGTGCATTTCACCACAGACACTTGGGCGAGTAGGCATGGACAGGGGCGTTACATGTCGCTGACTGGGCACTGGGTAACTATGGTGAGAGCAGGACAAGGGGCTGCTGTCCAAGTCTTGCCATCCCCACGAGTTGTGCGTCAATCCTCTTTATCTCAAAGTTCCTCCACTGCTTCTGCCTTCTCAACCTCCTCTCGGTCCTCCACCTGCACCCAAAGCCTGTCTGGTCATGCCTCAAGCTTTCTAACTGCGCCGAAGGGATCCTGCACACCTCCTTACTATGCTGGCAGCAGGGCTCATCAGTCGGTTTTTACTTTGAAATGTCTGGGAAATGTGAGTTACACAGCTGAGGAGTTGTGGTCAGCTCTGGAGAACAAGTTTCATGAATGGTTGTCTCCACTGGACCTGAAACCAGGGAAGGCCATGTGCGACAATGCTGCAAACCTGGGTGCGGCCCTTCGCCGTGGCAATGTCACACACGTGCCTTGTATGGCTCACGTGTTGAACCTGGTTGTCCAGCAATTTTTAGCCCACTATCCCGGACTAGATGGCCTTCTGCAGAGGGCACGGTCGCTGTGTGCTCACTTCCGCCGTTTGCATCCCGCAGCTCAGCGACTTACATCTCTACAGAAGTCATTGGGCCTGCCACTTCACCGGCTAAAATGCGATGTGCCTACCTGGTGGAATTCAACTCTGCACATGTTGCAGTGACTGTGGCAGCACTGACAAGCCCTGGTGCAATACGTTGTGACGTATAGCCTGGGCCAACGAGATCCAGAGGTGGGGCAAATCACGCTGGAGGAGTGGTCTCAGATCAGGGACCTATGCAGCCTTCTGCACAGTTTTGAAATGACGACGAAGATGTTTAGTGCTGACGATGCCATTATCAGCATGACTATTCCGGTGATTTAAATGCTGAAGCACATGTTAAACAGAATTCGGAGTCAGGTGGTGGCACAAGAGGAGGTGGAGGAAGTAGAGGAGGAGGAGTTGTATGCGGAAGGGCTACCATCTGCAAGGTCCAGACGGTCTGCAGCACCAAGGTGGCCGGCATGTGAGGGTGGGGGAGATGGATTTACCAGGGTGCATGGTAGCAGCCAAACTAGTGAGGAATGTGAGGGAGACCTTGATCACATTTCTGTTGTGCGAGGTTGGGGGGAGAGGGCAGAGGAAGGAAGCATGATTGTTACCTCGCCACCAACACAACAGGGACTTGGTGCTCCTGGATGCGCAAGACAAATGAGTGCCTTCTTGCTGCACTACTTGCAACATGACCCTCCAATTGTGAGAATTAGAAATAATCCTGACTACTGGGTTGCCACACTGTTAGATCCCTGGTACAAAAGTAAATTTGCAGAAATTATTCCTGCCATAGAAAGGGATGCACGCATGCAGGGGTATCAGCAGAGACTGTTGCAGAATCTTACATGTGCTTTTCCCCAAAACACTAGTGGTGCACGTAGTGAATCTCACAGTTCCAACTTGCCAACCCTGGGACCGTCGAGTGTTCAGCACTCAAAACGTAACAGAAACACAGTATCAGCTGGTATCATCAATTTTGCGGAATCATTTCACCACTTTTTTAGCTCATCCTTTGCAAGGCCACAGGAGACAAGAAGTCTGACACATAGTCAACGCCTAGAGACGATGGTACAGGAGTATCTCCAAGTAAACATTGAAGCCATGACTGTGTCACTGGACCCTTGCTCTTTTTGGGCTTCCAATCTGGATAAATGGCCGGAGCTCGCCACTTACGCCTTGGAGATCTTGTCATGCCCCGCAGCCAGCGATCTGTCTGAATGTGTGTTCAGCGCTGCTGGTGGTGTGCTGACAGGTAAGCGTACGTGGCTCTCCACTGATAATGTAGACAGACTCACGTTCATAAAGATGACCAAATCATGGATCCGAAACGACATTTCTACCCCTGTGTCATCCTGGGTAGAGTGAAAGCTTGATGATTTTTTAAAATCACCTCACCAACCTTTTTAAGCTTTCAAATTACTAATCATGTTTATCTGTATCTTGGCTGGAAAATAATTTTGGCTTTGTAGCAGTTTGATGTACTGATTCTATTAGGCCATCTATACTAAGCTCCACCAGCTTTCAAATTGATAATAATTTTTAGCTGCATCTAGCCCAGAAAATAATTTTTGGGCTCCTAGATGCGCAAGACACATGAGTGCCTTCTTGCTGCACTACCTGCAACATGACCCTCAGATTGTCAGAATTCGAAGTAATCCTGACTACTGGGTTGCCACACTCTTAGAACCCCCACACTCTTCGATCAACCTTTCCATTTTAATAAACAACAAAAAAATGGTCATTTTTGAAATTATAAGCATTAGCAGGTTATAAGAAACTGAAATCAAACAGTTTTCATTTCAAAACTTTATTCTAGGTGATGTTACATTTGCACATAGAACCCCTTGTTCGAAAGGAGCTTCTGAACTCTCTCGTCCATTGAATTTGTCAGGTTTTGGATGGTTTCTGCTTCAATTGTTTTGCATGAGGACAGAATACCCTCCCAGAGCTGTTGCTTAGATGTGAACTGCCTCCCGCCATCATAGACACTCCTTTTGATGATGCTCCAGAGGTTCTGAATGGGGTTGAGGTCAGGGGAGCATGGGGGTCACACCATAAGTTTGTCCCCTTTTATGCCCATATCAGCCAGAGATGCAGATGTGTTATGTGCAGCATGAGACGGTGCATTATCATGCATGAAAATGATCTTGCTGTGGAATACACAGTTCTTCTACTTGAACCATGGCAGGAAGTGCTGTTTGAGAAACTCCACATACATTATAGAGTTCATCTTTACCCCTTCAGGGATCCTAAAGGGGCCAACAATCTCTCTCCCCATGATTCCAGCCCAAAACATTACTCCACCTCCTCCTTGCTGGCGCCGTAGCCATGTTTGCATGGGGTGTCCATCAACCAGCCATCCTCCACTCCATCCATCTGGACCATCGAGCATTGCACGGCACTCATCGGTGAATAAAACAGTTTTGAAGTCAGTCTTCATGTATTGTTTGGCCCACTGGAGCCGTTTCTGCTTGTGTGCAGTGGATAGAGGAGGTCGACAGGATGGCTTACGCACAGCTGCAAACCTCTGAAGGACTCTGCATCTTGTTGTTCGGGGGACGTTGGAGGCACTAGCAGCTTCAAAAACTTGTCTGCTGCTATGACAAGGATTTTTTGCCGCTGCTCTTTTAACCTGATGTAATTGCCTTTAGGAAAGAGTCCTCAATTTTCCCTTATCAGCATGCACACGTGTGTACTGTGAATCAGCTACATTCTTCTTGATTGTGCGATGATCAGGATGAAGTGTCTTGGCAATGTTGATTGTAGTCATGCCTTGACCTAAACACTCCACAATTTGTTGCTTCTCAGCAGCCAACACATCCTTTTTCTTTCCCATTTTGACAGAAAATGTAGGCTGCTTAATAATGTGGGACAGCCTTCTTAAGTAGTCTTGCCTTTCATTGGACACACCTGCCAAACTAATTAGCACAGGTGTCTGCAATTGCTTACAGTGATATAAAGAGCCCTGACACACATCACCATCAAAGAGTTTAACTGACAAACAAACAAATTCTTCCTCCTAAACACTTTTTGTATAATAATTTGGAACACAGTGTACATGTGCTTTTCCACAAAACACCAGTGGTTAACGTAGTGAATCTAACAGTTCTAACTTGCCAACCGTGGTCTGTAAGGAGTCGTTCAATAAAGGGCCCAAAATTAAGATAACATAGATGGGAGAGGTCTCTATTAATAGGAACTCCTAAGTATTTGATACCCTGTGAGGGCCAGGCAAAGGGAAAGTTGGACTGGATGGAATCCTGTATGGATTTGGGAGGGAGACATCGAGGGCCTCAGACTTCTCTGCATTGATTTTAAAATTTGACCATGTAACAAAGTGATCTATTTCAGCCATAACAGCAGGGATGGATATATGTGATTGAGTGATATATACTAGGACATCATCAGCAAATGCAGAGCACTTGTACTCGGTGCCTCCCACCTCAATCCACCTAATATTGGGGTTATGGCGAATTGATGAGAGCAGGTGCTCCATCACTAGGATGTATAAGAGAGGGGACAGAGGACATCCCTGCTTTGTCCCATTGGTGATTATGAAAGGTGATGAAAAAGTTCCATTTATCTTCAGCCTAGGTGACGTATTGCGATACAGTGCCGTGATTTTGCCTATAAAAGGGTCCCCTAGACCCCTACCCCAAGCTTTAAAGAGAATAATATATAGCGTGCCAGGAGACTCTATGGAATGCTTTCTCAGCATCCAACGAGAGTATCTAATTACATATTTTTAACTGAATCTAGCCCAGGAAATACTTTGTGCCTTGTAGCAGTGTCTGATAGTCAGCGGATTATCCCAGCTGTTAAGCAAGCTACACCACCTGTAGTTTGGACACTTAATTTTTTCAAAGGAAATGGTTCGGGCCCCCGGGACACTCAGTGAAGAGCATCGGGGAGGCACCCCAAGGCATAGGGGCTGGGACTGGCGGTAGGATGCCTAGCAGTGGACCGCCGAGCTCGATCCTTATAAAAGCTTTTTAACTGCATCAGCTTTAGTGAACACTACTGGAGCTGGAATTACGCGGCTGCTGGCATGAGACTTTCCCTCCAATAGATCCTTGTAAAAGGATTTAAAGTGTACTCATTCAAATTAGAGAGACAATTTAAATTAAAAAGATTAGACCTGCCTCCACCGCAGGGGGGCTCGCTCAACCCACCAGCTGACAGGTACCAGTATTGGGAGAGGGGGGCTGGCCGTCAGGGTCCACCACGGCTCTGGCACAAACCCGGCGGCACTTTTTTGGTTTTAGAAGGGCATGACATGCCTATATCTGTGTCTCCCCCTCCTTTTACTCCTCCACATCTTTTCTTTTCGCATGACTATATGTACTTGTCACTTTTCCATGTGTTAGTTGTGTCTTCTGAGCAGTTTGTCAGCTTTTGGACACCTTTGAAGGTGTTTTCTATGTGTTTCTCTGTGTTTTTGTTTGCCTGCCATTGGTTTTAACGGTGTTCGAAGGTGTTCGACGAACAGTTCGGCGAACATACGGGTGTTCGACGAACCGAACTCGAACACTACGGGGGTGGCTCAACACTAGTTAGCACTGCAGCCTTGCAGCGCTGGGGTCCTGGGCTCAAATCCCACCAAGGACAACATCTGCAAGGAGTTTGTATGTTCTTCTCGTGTTTGCGTGGGTTTCCTTAGGGTTCTCCGGTTTACTCCCACGTTCCAAAGACATACTGATAGGGAATTAAGATTGTGAGCCGCAAAAGGGACAGTGCCCATAATGTCTGTAAAGCGCTGTGGAATTAATGGTGCTATATAAGTGAGTAAAATAAATTAATAAATAAATGTGGCAGTGGTCAGAATGCTGATCCATTTATAATCCTGGCAAGCTGCCAATCAGTGATGGCTCAGAGTTACACAGATTAACTGGTCTGAATCTGAATGCTTAAGATTAAGTACATTGAGGATAATGTAAAACCTAACCAAAAGGCCTACAAAGAAACAAAAGATGTAGATTGGGGAGCAGAGCACAAACATTGTGCTATTTTGTTGTAAATTTTTCTCTATGACAGAACTATTTTTTCAGTGCTTCTCAAAGTGTTTACTGTAATTTATCCAGGCTATAAAAGGAAGAAGAAATAAGAAGCATAAGTGGCTACAATGTGAAGATCATAGCAGAGTGATTAAAGCTAATCTGTCAGCAGGTTTTTGTTATATAATTTGAGAGCAGTAGTACAACTTCCTATAAGGAGCCGAATATAAAATCAGTAATCATAAATCACAAAAGTCTTACATATCTCTAATAAGATAAGAGCCTAATGCCAAAGCAAGCCGGAAGGGATTCAGTCTTTTCTAGATTTGATTTGTTTGTGACATTTAGACCAGGATGGATGGGCCAAGCTTTGCTATGGGAGACAAAGTATGGTTGTCCGCCAAAAATATAAAAAACGACAGAGTGGTTTACCAGAATACAAAAAATGAGAGTGATAATTTTAGGATCATTTCCTAAATTTAAAAAGCATGATAAGTCTCTACACTGTGTTAGTAACAGGCTTTTCATTATCACCAGTTACCATCCATTTATATAGTAAAGTCACTATGACACTGCTAAGGCTGTGTTTGCATTACAGAGCTTGAAAGAGGATTAATACCATCTTAGGAGACCTCAAAGAGAAATCTTTTTGGGACAAAAAAAAGGCTTAGCAATATTAACGATTTGTGGCAAATCTAATTTCTGGGAAAATTTAGATGAAGCTGGCAAGAGAGATTTCAAAAGATTTATTTATCTCTAGTGATGAGCGAACGTGCTCGCCACTGCTCGGTACTCGCCTGAGGATCACTGTGCTCGACAAGCTCACTGCTCAGCGAGTATTTCCGGGTTGCTCGGGCTGGAACTCGGGTCCCCTCCCTGCGTGTTTGGCACTCTTTAGAGAGCCAATGAACATGCAGGGATTGCCTGCCACGCACTGTAATGCCGTAGCCATGTTGGTTGTGGGCATTACAGTGATTGACTGGCCGCACAGCATCATCAGGTCTATAAAAGACCTGTCGCCGCTATGCTCGTCACAGTTTACCCCGGAAACAGGCAGAGTAGGGAGAGGTGCTGCTGAGTCAGCGAGAGATTTGCTTGCTAGTATAGGTATTCCACAACACATATATATATATATATATAGATATATATATAGATATATATATCGGAACGAACAGTCCTTCTGAAGACTAATCCAGCTGCATGTATTCAGTGGTGATAGCAGGAGTTAGGCAGGCAGGGAGTGTAAGTGGCAGACTGCAGTGCATATAGTGCAAGAGGGTCCATTGAAGGTCCTGTTAGTATAGGTATTCCACAACATATATATATATATATTCATCTGAATTAACAGTCCCTCTTATTACTAATCCAGCTGCATATAATCAGTGTTAGGCAGGCAGGCAGTGTATGTGGAAGATTGCAGTGCATATAGCGCAAGAGGGTCCATTGAACGTACTGTCTGCTGCTACTATAATAATTACAGATATTTATAGACATATTTGCTTAAAAAAGAATCCAGAGTACACCATTTTTCTGCTCCATTTGCTTGTTAGCACTACAGAATACAGCTAGATCTTTTCCATATTTCAGCAATAAAAATCCAGAAATTTGAAGTGAACGTGGAAAATATTGGCCTCCTTTTCCATTCTGTTGCAGTGTGTTGGTCAAGCTATTCACACTACGTCTCTGTGTAGAATAATATTAGTAAATAACAGGCCTGCTATTTAAAATCGTGGTTCTCAGTCAGAAGTATCACATATAACTGCATTCCAAAAATCAGTCATTTCTTGTGAACGTGGAAAATATTGTCCTCCATTTAAAATGGACAAGGTGCGTGGCAAGGGAAGGGGAAGTGGACGTCATAGTGATGGTGCATGCAGAGGCCGAGGACGTGGCCGTGGGAAAGCTGAAATTGTGCCACAACAAACACCCACATCTGGTCGCTTGACCTTCCTATCCCAATTACTAGGGGACTGCAGTACACCACTAGTGAACCCAGAGCAGTGTCAAAAGGTTGTTGGTTGGATAGCAGATAATGCTTCCAGTCACTTTGCCACCACCACCACCCTGTCTTCCACACGGTCAAGTCTCAGTAGCTGTGAGCCTGGACCGCATATTCCTCACCCTGATCCTCCTTCCTCCCACCATGCTGAGTGCCTGGAGACAACTGATCCTACACTTGGACACTCAGAAGAGCTGTTCACTTTTCCATTTGTAGATAAGGGCCTCTCGCCCGGCCAACTTCAAGCGAGTCAAAAGGAGAACGCGTGTAGTGATACCAAAATATTGGAGCAGCCATGGTCACATGAAGGCGACAGTGGGAAAGTGCAATTATTGTCGCAAGAGGTGGATGATGATGATGATGAGACACAATTGCCAGAAAGTCAGGAGGAGGAGCTGGGTGCAGAAGTGGAATACTAGGTGGTGGATGATGTAGTAACTGACCCAACCTGGCAGGGGAACATACAGAGCAAGGACAGCAGCACAAAGGGGGAGGGAGGCGCAGCACCACAACAGGCAGGAAGAAGAAGTGTGGTGGTCGCAGACACAAGGAGGGAAAGCGTTCCTCGTAACGCCAACCCAACGGAAGTTGCCAGCACAACTGTTAGGTCTTCCTGAGCCTGGTTATTTTTTAAAGACTCTGCAGATAACCCCAAAAAGGCCATTTGCACCAACTGCCAGGCCAGAATCAGCAGGGGTAGCAAAACTACCAGCCTGACCACCACCAGCATGATCAGGCACATGGCAGCAAAGCACACAACTAAGTGGGCCGAACTCCAGGGTCCAGAAACAGTGTCTGTGGGTGACACTACTGCTTCTTTCACTGTTGTGTGTGCACACCAATTCCCTGTCCATGGCGCATGCGAAGATGCCTCCCGCGCTGCACATGTCGTTGCACACTCTCAATTAGCACCATCAGCAAGCACGTCCACATCCTTGACTCAGTGCAGTGTTCAGTTGTCCCTACCCCAGTCCTTGGAAGGCAAGCGAAAATACGCAGCCAAAGCCCCACAGGCCACACTACTAAATTCACACATTTCGCTAATGTTGCCTTTTAGGCTCGTGGAGACAGAAGCTTTCCGCAACCTGATGGCGGTGGCCATTCCTCGGTACTCGGTCCCCAACCGCCAGTATTTCTCTCGATGTGCCACCTCTACATTACACGAGCATGTGTCCCACAACATTAGCTGTGCCCTCAACAATGCAGTTACTGGGAAAGTCCATCTAATCATGTACACTTGGACAAGTGCTTGTGGGCAGGAACGGTACATCTCGCTGATGGCACACTGGGTTAATATAGTGTAAGCAGGGACCCAGTCGGACCTTGGGACGGAACAGCTCCTGCAACCCCTCCTCCTCTTCAACCTCTGAAATGACCACATCAGTTGCAAGTTGGAAGCACTGTAGCACTGCCTCGGCCAAGCAGCAACAGGCTGTGCTGAAGCTAAGAAGCTTAGGTGACAAACTGCACAACGCTGAATACTTGTAGACAGCTCTGAAAGAGCAGGCAGATCTGTGGCTGAGACCCTACAGCCAGGCATGGTTGTGTGTGACAATAGCAGGAACCTGGTGGTGGGTCAGAGGCGAGCGCACACACGTAACATGCCTGGCCCATGTGCTTAACCTCATGGTTCAGCGGTTTCTCAAAACTTACCTGGATCTGTCGGATCTGCTTTTCAAAGTACACCGCATGTGTGCCCATTTTAGAAAGTCAGCTAAAGCTTCCAACACCCTTGTTGTGCTTCAGCAGCATTTGCAGCTTCCAGCTCATCGACTGATCTGCGCAATGGAGCTCTACATTGCAGATGTTGGGAAGGATTTGTGAGCGGAAGAGGGCAGTTGTTTACTACCAGCATCAACAAGGCCGTCGGTATTCAGTTCAGACTCCACACATAAAACCTTAGGAGTGGACATGGATGTCAGACATCTGTACCATCCTCCAAAACTTTGAGGACTCCATCAAGATGGTGAGCGGCAATGATGCCATAATTAGCGTCACCATCCCGCTTCTCTGTCTTCTGAAACTCTCTCTGTTCACAATTAAAGAGGATGCATTGCACGATGACATGGAGCAAGGAACCATACAGGGTGATTCCAAACAGCCCAGCCTCAACTCATCACAACATGGATTGGGTGATAATGAGGAAGAGGAGGAGGAACAGGAGCTAGTTTCCTGCGCTATAGACAGTACTACCTGCACAACTGTTATGCTGTCTGTTCAGCATGGATGGCCTGAGGACAGGGAAGAGGAGGAGGAGGATTAGGAGGAGAGCATGGTCAGTCGTCCTCTTGGTGAGAACACGGAAGTCTTGCCTGTTAGCAGTCTGGCACACATGGCTGAGTTTATGTTGCCCTGCCTTTTCCGTGACCCTCGCATTGTCCAAATTTTGGCTGACAGTCATTACTGGTTGGTGAAACTTCTAGACCTATGCTACAAGAAGAACTTCCTGTCTCTAATTCCCTTGCAGGACAAGCCTAATAAAATGGTGTAGTACGAGAAGGCCTTGTTGCGGAATTATTTAAAAAATTCCTATCTGAAAACGAAGGCGGCAGAGGTCACAGTTCATTGGACAACCAAGGAGTACAGGCGAGAGAGACACAAATACAATCCAGCAGAGGCAGGGAAACACTGTCAAAGTTCAGGGACAGCTTTCTCAGAACCTCCCATCACACAGGCCCTGAGTCGCGGGGTACTCTCCAAAGGAGGGAAAAGTTTGGGAAGATGGTGAGGGAATACCTTGGCAACCCTACCAATGTCCTCCATGATTCATCTGTGCCTTATAATTATTGGGTATCCAAGCTGGACACATGAACTTGCTCTCTACGCTTTGGAGGTCCTGGCCTGCCCTGCCGCTAGCGTCTTATCAGAGTGGGTTTTTAGTGCCGCCGGTGGAATTATAACCAATAGGCGCAACTGAAAATGCTGACAGGCTGACTCTTATAAAAATGAACAAGGGCTGGATTGGGCCAGACTTCTTAACACCACTGAATGATAGCAGCGTAACATGAACTCATACACAGTGGGTTTTTTTTGGGAGGTCTAACTCTATTCCCATACACCTCTGTCTTCACACCCAGAAATGGGTATATACTTCCTGATTTTGTCTATTTGCTCTTGTCCTCCTCCTTCTCCTCATCCTCCACATCTCCCTTCATATCACCATCATATCTACCATATCTCACCATATCTATGTGTCTTGCAAGGGACATTGAAGTTCCTCCAAATTTTGGCAGCCGTTGCATTCACTGCATAGGCAAACAGTATGGGAGACTCACTTTCTAATAATGGGAACATTGTTTTCAGGAGGCCCTCCGACCTCTATGTCTCTTGCAAGTGGCATTCGAGTTCCTCCAAATTTTTTACAGCCTTTGCATTCACTCTATAGGCAAACAATATGGGAGACCCACTCCTTTTTAATGGAAACATGTCGTACTCGTTACTGTAGCCCAGCTCTATGTGTCTTTAAATTGTTAGTAGGGTTTTTCAAAATTTTGGCAGCCGTTGGACTCACTACATACCCTATAACTGGATAACAGACCCTTTCCTTTCTAATGGGAACATATCGTTACTGTGGCCCAGCTCTATGTGTGTTTAAATTATTAGTGGGGTTTTTCATAAATTTTGGCAACCGTTGGACACACTGCATATCATATAACTGGATAGCAGACCCTCTCCTTTCTAATGGTAACATGTCATTACTGTGGCCCAGTTCTATGTGTCTTTAAATTGTTAGTGGGGTTTTTCCCAAATTTTGGCAGCCCTTGCAGTCACAACATGGGCATTACCACTATAGGAGACCCACTCCTTTATAGTGGGAACATTTTTTTTACTGAGACCCTCCTCTATGTCTCTTCAAAGGGGTATTGGATTGCATCCAAATTTTTGACAGCCCTTGCAGTAGGAGACCCACTCTTTAATAATGGGAACAACAAAGCATTGGCGACTGCTGGCCCTTTAAGAATAGTAAGGCTGTAAAAATAGGCTTTGTGACTTTCACAATCCCTCTTTCATAAATGAAACAGGATGTGTCTGATGAGATTGTGACGCCTCAAAGCCTTCTGTAAGCCCCTTACCCTGGGAGATGGGGGACTCGGAGTCGGGTCCTGTGATGGAGAGATGGGGTGCAGCCGTGGCCCGGACCCGCTCCGTGCCCAGGGCCGTCACATTAAAAAGGATGGTATGGACTTATCCGGGTTGAGTGGCTGATTATGACTACGCCACCTGTGGCACCTGGTGAAGGCCACTAGCGCTGCTGCAGTCCACCGAGGCATGGTGTTATGGCAGCCGACGTTGTTACTACTCCCCACAGGTGGAGCAGGGCCTCAGGGCAGAGGGACCGGATGGAGGGGGTAGTAGTCCAGAAGGTCTGGTACTGCGTAGTGCGGTGTAGTGCAGAATAAAGAGTCCGGAGGCCATAGGGATGAACTTCCAAGGCTTCACTCACAAAAGAGATGGCAGTAGGAAGGCGACTCCCTGCTCCTCACGGGGTTATGCGGTCACCAGAGACGAAGGGGGTCCGACAACCTCCGAGTAAGTCCAGTGTTAAATCAGGACCCTGCACCAGAGTGTTCCTAGACTTCAGACTGGGTCCTTTCCTGTTTGTGTGTGTGTGTAGATAGGCCGGGTCTCCCTCTGAACTCCTCTCAGAAAAAGGGCACGGGTGGCAGCTCCGCTCCTTCCGTTACCCGGTGAGATCCTCAGGGCCTACTGGGCTTTCCCGACCAGGACGTGAAGTAGCAAGGTCGGGTGTCAGGGGCCGGTACCCCTCTTGCAGCCGGACTCCCTCTGAGTATATCATGTGGTGAGGAGAGGTGGCGTACACCGCTCCGTCTGCATCCTCCCTGGGATCCATTTGCTGTGGAGCTACACTCCTGAGCTCCGGGTCTTCTTGGTCATGGTATTTGCCCGGGCTGAGACATTCATTATCTGCAGCCTGCCCCTCAACCCAAGGCTAAGGTACGAGGGCCGTGTCTCCGTCCTCTGCAGGTCCACACAAGATCCACGCTCAGGGAGGGAGATCACAGTACAAAAGACCAAGAACCAAAATGGCTTTATTATTAAATATGAAATTTACAGTGTCACTAAAATGTGAGTCCTCCTCCCTCACCCACTAAATGGTTCCCCTAACTCTTGGTTCCCCAGGCACCCGGTAACCAGGAGGGCAGCACCTAGTGCATTCTAGCCCCCGCTGGTGGGAGAAGTGTGGTGTTGGATGTGAAGGAAGGGTCCTGACCATCGCACTGTTCTTACCTCAGAGGAGGAACACTACACTCCATTAGGGAAGTGCAGCATCTCTGTGGCAGTCAAACCCTCAGGGGCGCCACATTGTTTCACACACCACATGGCCAGATAAGGTTGTAAAATACTAAAATAACATTTCCCAGTGAATGCATTTTTCACAGTTGAAAGCAATGCAAAAGTGCAAAAACGCATCACAAACGCTACGTGTGAACATAGCCCAAAGTGTGGAGGAGCATTTTGTTTTTGGTTATTTATTTTGCCTTATATACAAGTCATTACCCTGGAAAGGATGTTCCTAAACATATTTCCCAGGAAAATCCATTTTGGTTTCGTTTTTGTATGTTTTATTGTGAGCACGTATAAGTGGCGTAATACCTCTGACAACGTTATTGACAGCAGTGACCTGGGAGTCAGAAATGCTTCCAGGGGTCTTCCCCATACTGTTTCCATGTCATTTGAGCAATGTTCCCATAGATTTTGGCAATTTTTAGGCCCTCTGCAGACCGCCGAGGGGGGCCTCCAGAAATATGCTCGAGTTTCCCATAGACTTACATTGGGCTCATTACTCAGACTGAGCACCCGAGAATTCCAATTTGCTCGACCCAAGCAACGAGTACCCGAGCATTTTAGTGCTCGCTCATCACTAATTATCTCTAATATACTATATTTATTCATATTTATTTATGCATTACACTGTTCTGTCAACTTTTTTTCACAATACCTGCAAGAGGCAATGTAGTGCAGAAAAACGCCATAGTTATTTATCAGAAGATTTTATTTTATTATCGTTATTCACTTAATTTTTTCACAATTGTTGACTTTTACTAATGGACAAAATGTATAAACGTGGTTACCAGATTCATAGGTATGTCTAAAACTAAAACTGCTTGTTTTAGACAGTGCAAACTTTGACATTTCTCATAAATATTCCCCAATGTTTTATGAATACATCATTTAGTGGGACATCTCTATCAGAGTTACCAATTTTAATTTTTGAATTTTTCTGGACAACTTTTTTTAAAAAATTATGGACAGTGAACATTTTTTACAGACACATTAGAAAAGCATAATAAATCTTTAAGATTGTAAGCAACATATGCCTATAGCACATAATTCTGATATGAAGAATTTAGCTATATTCACTAAGAACTGTAGTGTAATGATAATTACAGTCATGCTATTCTGTACAACTTTCTCAAGCTTCAAAAAATTCACAGCGGCATCAAATTTTTTTTTATGGACTCTCCAAGTTTTTTTGAATGGTTGGCAATCCTCATCTCCATACAAGTCTTAAAGCAATACATTCCTGTAGTTATGTATCACCTGTTAAAACAAAACTCAGACACATGTTGAGAAAGCATTGGTGGCATATCCTTTTTTGGACATTATATTCAATCAGTATTTATAGTCCAAAACCAGGAGTGGAAACTAGAGATATAAAGTATAAAGGAAACACTTCCACAATACTAACCAAAATAGTGTAGCATGAACGTGGCCTAAAGTTATGCTGAAACAATCTTGTCAGAGAGCTACACCATGATAGTTAACGTGCTACAGATTGCTACAATTAAACAAAAGTGTCCTCCAAACTATGCAACTGATACATGTATCTCCATACTAGTGATGAGCGAACGTGCTCGCCACTACTCGGTACTCGCCCGAGCATCATGGTGCTCGACAAGCTTGGCGCTCGGCGAGTATTTCCTGGTTGCTCGGGCGGGAACTCGGGTTCCCTCCCTGCATGTTTGGTGCTCTTTAGAGAGCTAATGAACATGCAGGGATTGCCTGCCATGCACTGTAATGCCGTAGCCATGTTGGTTGTGGGCATTACAGTGATTGGCTGGCCGCACAGCGTCATCAGGTGTATATCAGACCTGGCGCCGCCATGCTCGTCACAGTCACTCCATATCAGACAGTGTAGGGAGAGCTGCTGCTGTGTCAGGGAGAGATTTGCTTGTGTATTAGGTAGTGTAGAGAGAAAAACCGTACATTACACATATCCATCTTAACAAACAGTCCTTTTGAGGACTAACTAATCCATCTGCAGAGATATCAGGCAGGCAGTGTATATAGTCAGGCTGGCAGTGTATATAGCAGACTGCAGTGCACATAGCACAAGAGGCTCCATTCCAGTTCTGTCGGCTGCTGCTGTTAGATATTTCTGGAAATAGGCCCAGGTCTCAGGGGCCAGAAATAATTTTTTTTGCATCTTAATCCTCATTATTTGTTTAAAAAGCAATCCAGAGAACACGGTTTTTCTGCGGCATTAGCTTGTTGGCACTGCGGAATACAGCCAGGTCCTTTCCATATTACAGTGCTAAAAATCCATCTATTTAAAACTGTATTTTCTCCATCACACGGATTACATATACGTTTTCAGAAAATACTGCCATTTCTGGCCTCCATTAAAACATTTTTTCAGTGTGTCAGTGAAGCAATTGACACCAGATTGCTGTTCAAAATAGTTACCTACAGGCCAGGTATTTAAAACTGTGTTTTCTCCATCACACGGATTACATATACGTTTTCAGAAAATACTGCCATTTCAGGCCTCCATTAAAAAAAATTTTTAGTGTGTCAGCAAAGTTTTTGACACTGTTTACTGTTCAAAACAGTTACCAACAGGCCAGGTATGTAAAACTGTGTTTTCGACATCACACGGATTACATATACGTTTTCAGAAAATACTGTCATTTCTGGCCTCCATTAAAAAATTTTCTCAGTGTGTCAGTGAAGCAATTGACACCAGATTGCTGTTCAAAATAGTTACCTACAGGCCAGGTATTTAAAACTGTGTTTTCTCCGTCACACGGATTACATATACGTTTTCAGAAAATACTGCCATTTCTGGCCTCCAGTAAAAAAAATTTTCAGTGTGTCAGCAAAGGTTTTGACACTGGTTTGCTGTTCAAAACAGTTACCTACAGGCCAGGTATGTAAAACTGTGTTTTCTCCATCACACGGGTTACATATACGTTTTCAGAAAATACTGCCATTTCTGGCCTCAATTAAAATTTTTTTTCAGTGTGTCAGTGAAGCAATTGACACCAGATTGCTGTTCAAAATAGTTACCTACAGGCCAGGTTTTTTAAATTGTGTTTTCTCCGTCACACGGATTACATATACATTTTCAGAAAATACTGCCATTTCTGGCCTCCATTAAAACATTTTTTCAGTGTGTCAGCAAAGTTTTTGACACTGGTTTGCTGTTCAAAACACTTACCTACAGGCCAGGTATTTAAAACTGTGTTTTCTCCGTCACACGGATTACATATGTTTTCAGAAAATACTGCCATTTCTGGCCTCCATTAAAAAAAATTTCAGTGTGTCAGTGAAGCAATTAACACCAGATTGCTGTTCAAAATAGTTACCTACAGGCTAGGTATTTAAAACTGTGTTTTCTCCATAACACGGCTCACATATATACGTTGTCAGAAAATACTGCCTTTTCTTGCCTCCATTAAATTTTTTTTCAGTGTGTCAGCAAAGTTTTTGACACTGGTTTGCTGTTCAAAACAGTTACCTACAGGCCAGGTAATTAAAACTGTGTTTTTTACGTCACACGGATTACATATACGTTTTCAGAAAATACTGCCATTTCTGGCCTCCATTAAAAAAAAATTTCAGTGTGTCAGTGAAGCAATTGACACCAGATTGCTGTTCAAAATAGTTACCTACAGGACAGGTATTTAAAACTGTGCTTTCTCCGTCACACGGCTCACATATACGTTGTCAGAAAATACTGCCATTTCTGGCCTCCATTAAAAATGTCTTTCAGTGTGTCAGTGAAGCAATTCACAGCAGTTTGCTGGTCAAACTACTTATGTACAGGCCAGGTATTTAAAACTCTGTTTTCTCCGTCACACGGATCATGTATAAATTCGCTCCAAACTCAGTAATTTGGAGTGAGCGTGGAAGATATTGTCGTCCATTTAAAATGGGCAAGGCACGTGGCAAGGGACAGGGAACTTGACGTGATGGTAATGGTGCATGCAGAGGCCGAGGACAAGGCCATGGGCAAGCCGAAATTGTGCCACAACAAACACCCACATCATCTCGCCTGACCTTCCTGTCCCAATTTCTAGGGGACCGCAGCACACCACTATTGAACCCAGAGCTGTGTCACTTCGCCACCACCACAACCACCCTGTCTTCCACACAGTCAAGTCTCAGTAGCCGTGAGTCTGGACCGCATATTCATCACCCTGATCCTCCTTCCTCCCAACACGCTGAGTACCCAGAGACAACTGATCCCACACTTGGACACTCTGAAGAGGAAGGAAGTTGGCAGTACAGCTGTTAGGTCTTCACGAGTCTGGTTGTTTTTTAAAGACTCTGCCGATAACCCCAAAAAGATTAATAGCAATACCTGCCAGGTCAGCATCAGCAGGGGTGGCAAAACGACCAGCCTGACCACCACCAGCATGATCAGGCACATGGTAGCAAAGCACTCGACTTTGTGGGCCGAACACCAGGGTCCAGGAACAGTGTCTGAGGGTGGCATCATTGCTTCTTCCGCTGTTGTGCATGCAAGCCAATCCCCTGTCCATGGTGCATGCGAAGATGCCTCCTGCCCTGCACCTGTCGTTGCACACTCTCAAGTAGCAGCATCAGGAAGCCCGTCCATGTCCTTGTCCCAGCGCAGCGTTCAGTTTTCCATACCCCAGTCCATAGAATGCAAACGCAAATATGCAGCCAACGCCCCACAGGCCACGCTACTAAATTCTCACATTTCACGACTGCTTGCGCTCGAAATGTTGCCTTTTAGGCTCGTGGAGATGGAAGCATTCCGCAACCTGATGACGGTTGCCGTCCCTCGATACTCGGTCCCCAGCCGCCACGATTTCTCCCGGTGTGCCGTCCCCACATTGCACAAGCATGTGTCCCAAAACATTAGCCATGCTCTCAACAACGCAGTTACCGGTAAAGTCCACCTATCCACGGACACGTGGACAAGTTCTTGTGGGCAGGGATGGTACATCTTGCTGACGGCACACTGGATTAACATAGTGGAAGCCGGGACCCAGTCTGACCTTGGGACGGAACACGTCCTCCAGACGCCAGGAATTGCGCGCCCAAGGTCAATCAGGGTTGCCCCCACGGTCTACAGCTCCTGCATCTCATCCTCCTCAGCCTCCTCCCCCTCTTCAGCCTCCATCTCCGAAATGACCACATCAGTCACAAGCTGGAAGCACTGCAGGACTGCCTCGGCCAAGCGGCAACAGGCTGTGCTGAAGCTAGTATGCTTAGGTGAAAAACCACACAATGCTGAAGAGTTGCGGACAGCTCTGAAAGAGCAGGCAGATCTGTGGCTCACACCGCTAAGCCTACAGCCAGGCATGGTCATGTGTGACAATGGCCGGAACCTGGTGGCAGCTCTGAGACGAGGCGAGCTCACACACGTACCATGCCTGGCCCATGTGCTTAACCTCGTGGTTCAGCGGTTTCTCAAATCCTACCCGGAGCTGCCGGATCTGCTTGTTAAAGTATGCCGCCTGTGTGCCCATTTTACAAAGTCAGCTACAGCTTCCACCGCCCTTGCCGTGTTTCAGCAGTGTTTGCAGCTTCCGGCTCATAGACTGGTGTGTGATGTCCCCACGCGTTGGAACTCTACACTGCCGTTGTTGGGAAGGAGTTGTGAGCAGAAGAGGGCAGTTGTTGAATACCAGCATCAACAAGGCCATTCAGACTCCATACATAAGACCTCAGGAGTGGACATGGATGTCAGACATATGTACCTTCCTCCAAAACTTTGAGGACTTCTCAAAGATGGTGAGCGGTGATGACGCCATAATTAGCGTCACAATCCCACTTCTCTATCTTCTGAAACACTCTCTGCTTACAATCAAAGAGGATGCATTGCAGGCAGAGCAGGATGAGATGGAGCAAGGAACCATACAGGGTGATTACACACAGCCAAGCCTCATCTCATCCCAACGTGGATTGGTGACAATTAGGAACAGGAGGAGGAGGAGGAAGGACAGGAGCTAGTTTCATGCACTTTAGATGGTACTACCTTCACAGCTGTCATACCGTCTGTTCAGCGTGGATGGCCAGAGGACAGAGAGGAGGAGGAGGAGGAGAGCATGGTCAGTCATCCTCTTGATGAGGACACGGAAGTCTTGCCTGTTAGTAGTCTGGAACGCATGGCCAAGTTTATGTTACGCTGCCTTTCCCATGACCCTCGTGTTCTTAAAATTTTGGCTGACAGTTATTACTGGTTGGTGAAACTTCTAGACCCACGCTACAAGGAGAACTTTAGATCTCTTATTCGTTAGGCGGACAGGTCTACAAAAATGGGGCTGTTCCAGAAGGCCCTTGTTGCGGAACTATTAAAAAAATTCCCATCTGAAAACGCTGGTGGCAGAGGGCACACTTCGTTGGACAACCAAGGAGTACAGGCGAGAGAGAGACAACTTCAATCCAGCAGAGGCAGGGGAACACTGTCAAAGTTCTGGGAGAGTTTTCTCAGACCCTCCTATCGGACAAGCCCTGAGGCATGGGGTACTCTCACAAGGAGTGCAAAGTTTGGGAAGATGGTGAGGGAGTACCTTGCCGACCGTATCAACGTCCTCCGGGATTCTGCTGTGCCTTAAAATTATTGGATATCCAAGCTGGATACGTGGAATAAACTGGCTCTCTATGCCTTGGAGGTCCTGGCCTGCCCTGCTGCTAGCGTTTTATTAGAGCAGGTTTTTAGTGCCGCTGGTGGAATTATAACTGATAAGCGCATCCGCCTGTCAACTGAAAATGCTGACAGGCTGACTCTTATAAAAATGAACAAGGGCTGGATTGGGCCAAACTTCTCAACACCACCGAATGATAGCAGCGTAACATAAACTCCAATCTAGTGTCTTTTCTTGGGAGGTGTATTTCCATGCACCTTTTCACACCCACACATGGGTATACGCTTCCTGATTTTGGCTATTTGCTCTTGTCCTCCTCCTTCTCCTCATCCTCCACCACCATATCACCAGGGTAACCGTGGTCCGTGACGCAACACCCACCTAATTTTTTTAAAGGGTGTTTATGATGTCCGTATACAGTATGTTCATGTATACCCCCCAGGGGTAAATGTTTGTCAGCCCATACACTTAGTGTAAGGGCATTACAAGTATAGGAGGCCCGCTCCTTTCTAATGGGAACATTTTTTTATGAGGCCCTCCTCCATGTCTCTTCCAAGGGGCATTGAAGTGCCTCCCAAATTTTTGGCAGCCCTTACATTCACTGCATAGGCCAACACTATGGGAGACTCTCTCCTTTCTAATGGGAATTTGTCGTTACTGTGGCCCTGCTTTGTGTGTCTTTAAATTCTTAGTGGGGTTTTTCCTAAAATTGTCAGCCATTGGACTCACTGCATACCCTATAACTGTATAGCAGACTCTCTCCTTTCTAATGGGAACATGTCATACTTGTTACTGTGGCCCTGCTCCATGTGTCTTTTAATTCTTATTGGGGTTTTTCCTAAAATTGTCAGCCGTTGGACTCACTGCATACTCTATAACTGTATAGCAGACTCTCTCCTTTCTAATGGGAACATGTCATACCTTGTTACTGTGGCCCTGCTCCATGTCTCTTTAAATTCTTAGTGGGGTTTTTCCTAAAATTGTCAGCCGTTTGACTCACTGCATACCCTATAACTGTATAGCAGACTCTCTCCTTTCTAATGGGAACATGTCGTACTTGTTACTGTGACCCTGCTCCTTGTGTCTTTATATTCTTAGTGGGGGTTTTTCCTAAAATTGTCAGCCGTTGGACTCAGTGCATATCCTATAACTGTATAGTAGACCCTCTCCTTTCTAATGGGAACATGTCGGACCTTTTTACTGTGGCCCTGCTCCATGTGTCTTTATATTCTTAGAGGGGTTTTTCCTAAAATTGTCAGCTGTTGGACTCACTGCAAACCCTATAACTGTATAGCGGACCCTCTCCTTTCTAATGAGAAACATGTCGTACCTTGTTACTGTGGCCCTGCTCTTTGTGTTTTTAAATTCTTAGAGGGGTTTTTCCCAAATTTTGGCAGCCCTTGCAGTCACAGCATGGGCATTACCACTATAGGAAACCCGCTCCTTTATAATGGGAACATTTTTTACTGAGACCATCCTCTATGTCTCTTCAAAGGGGTATTGAGTTGCGTCCAAATTTTTGGCAGCTCTTGCAGTCACTGGATACGCAATAACAGTATAGGAGACCCACTTGTTAATAATGGGAACAACAAAGCATAGCCGGCTGATGGCTCTCTAACAATAGCTAGGGCCGACTGCTGGCCTTTTAAGAATAGTAAGGGCCGTCTGATGTCACTATAAAAATAGGCTTTATGGCTTTCAGAGTCCCTCCATCATAAATAAAACAGGATGTGTCTGATGATGTGTCACACACCACATTGCCAGATAAGGTTGTAAAATGTTAAAATGACATTTCCCGGTGAATGCATTTGTCTTAAAAAAAACGTAAAAAAAAAAAAAAATACAATGGGATCTTTCTTTAGTATAAAAAACAGCGTCACCAATTTAATAACAATGTAATCACATTGTTCAGCTCATGCACCTCCTCCTCCATCTCCGAAATGACCACATCAGTCACAAGCTGACAGCACTGCAGCACTGCCTTGGCCAAGCGGCAACAGGCTGTGCTGAAGATAACATGCTTAATGCTTAATTGACAAACCGCCCAGTGCTGCAGAGTTGTTGAAAGCTGTAACACAGCAGCCTGATCTGTGGCTCTCACCGCTGAACATACAGCCAGGCATGGTCGTGTGTGACAATGGGCGAAACCTGGTGACGGAGAAATGACTGCCGGGGTAGATACGGTTTCCCTCTATGCCAGTCCTTTCACCGAGCTAAAGAATATGGCTGTGGTGAAATACAACTCCCACTGAGAAGCTGTTTCAGATTGAAAAACAGTGTGCCCACCATAGGATTTGATTCTGAGGGCTAACCTTTCTCCCCCGCTCAAGAGCCCCATAGCAGCTGCAAAGTTAGCGCTATCATGAACTCTCCTGAGGTAGAAGCCAAGGCACACCAGAGGATTCTCTGGTGGGACCGTCCAACCCTGCCAAGATGCAGCCCTGGCTAAGAAAAGTGTGGGGGAAGGTTCCCGGACACTCTATGGCTGCTTTTTTAATGTGGATCGGCCATGTTTATGCATGTTATTTCTCAAACCGCATTACAGATCAGTCCATTGTCCAACTCTGTATTCAAGAAATTAAATGCGCAAAGAAAGATGTGTGTTTGTGTCAAAGCACCACCGACAAGGGCGAGTTGATGTTGGATGGGCTGCCATTGCTTCTGCAACAAGCTGCATTACAGGACTTCCTGTGAGAAATGACATGCAGGGTTGATAGGGTTTCCCTCTATGCCAGTCCTTTCACCGAGCTAAATACAGCTGTCAGAAAAAAAAGTTGTGGACTGGCCCTGGCCACATTCACCTGTCCATGTGTACAGTCATGGCCAAAAGTATTGAGAATGAGACAAATAGTAATTTTTCCAAAGTTTACTGCTTCATTTTTGTAATGGCAATTTGCATATACTCCTGAATGTCAAAGAGTGATCAGCTTAACAGCAATTACTGTACTTGCAAAGTCAATATTTGCCCTGAAAATGAACTTTAACCCCCAAAACACATTTCAACATCATTGCAGTCCTGCCTTAAAAGGAGCAGCTAACATCGTTTTAGTGATTGATCCATTAACACAGGTGTGGGTGTTGATGAGGACAGGGCTGGCGGTCAATCAGTCATGATTAAGTAAGAATGACATCACTGGACACTTTAAAAGGAGGCTGGTTCTTGGTATCATTGTTTCTCTTCAGTTAACCATGGTTATCTCTAAAGAAACACGTGCAGCCATCATTGCACTGCACAAAAATGGTCTAACAGGGAAGAGTATCGCAGCTACAAAGATTGCACCTCAGTCAACAATCTATCGCATCATCAAGAACTTCAAGGAGAGAGCTTCCATTGTTGTCAAAAAGGCTCCAGGGCGCACAGGAAAGACCAGCAAGCGCCAGGACCGTATCTTAAAACTGTTTCAGCTGCAGGATCAGACTACCAGCAGTGCCGAGCTTGCTCAGGAATGGCAGCAGGCTGGTGTGAGTGCTTCTGCATGCACTGTGAGGCGGAGACTCTTTAAGCAAGGGATGGTTTCAAGGAGGGCAGCAAAGAAGCCACTTCTCTCCAGAAAAAACATCAGGGACCGACTGATATTCTGCAAAAGGTACAGGGAGTGGACTGCTGAGGACTGGGGCAAAGTCATTTTCTCTGAAGAATCCCCTTTTGGATTGTTTGGGACATCTGGAAAACAGCTTATTCGGAGAAGAAGAGGTGAGCGCTACCACCAGTCTTGTCTCATGCCAACAGTAAAGCATCCTGAAACCATTCATGTGTGGGGTTGCTTCTCAGCCAAGGGAATTGGCTCACTCACAGTCTTGCCTAAAAACACAGCCATGAATAAAGAATGGCACCAGAATGTCCTCCAAGAGCAACTTCTCCCAACCGTCCAAGAGCAGTTTGGCGCCCAACAATGCCTTTTCCAGCATGATGGAGCACCTTGCCATAAAGCAAAGGTGATAACTAAATGGCTCATGGAACAAAACATAGAGATTTTGGGTCCATGGCCTGGAAACTCCCCAGATCTTAATCCCATTGAGAACTTGTGGTCAATCATCAAGAGACGGGTGGACAAACAAAAACCAACAAATTCTGGCAAAATGCAAGCATTGATTATGCAAGAATGGACTGCTATCAGTCAGGATTTGGTCCAAAAGTTGATTCAGAGCATGCCAGGGAGAATTACAGAGGTCTTGAAGAAGAAGGGGCAACACTGCAAATATTGACTTGCTGCATTAACTCATTCTAACTGTCAATATAACCTATTGGTACTCATAATATGATTGCAATTATATTTCTGTATATGATATAAACATCAGACAAACACTAATAAAAACCAGAGGCCAGCAGATCATGTGAAAATATAATTTTGGTGTCATTCTCAAAACTTTTGGCCATGACTGTATGTGGTTAGGCGGCCCTTCCCAGTAAGTGCACTGGGAAAGGCGTGGGTAATGTTGTGGTACCTGTGCTTGTGGAAGGTGGAGGCGATACCGGGAAATATAGTGGCGGCTGGGGACCGAGTATGGACACCTGGCTGCCGCCGGCATGAGGTTGTGGGAGCTTCCACCTCCACGAGCCTAAAAGGCCACATTTCAAGTGCAAGCAGCTGTCAAAAATTTGGTTGTATAGTATTGCAGCCTGTGGGTGGGTGGCTGGCTGCATACTTGCGCTTGCATTCCAAGGAATGGGGTAGGGACAACTGAACGCTGCACTGGGACAAGGACGTGGACGGTGATTGTTGCAAGTCTGCAATGACAGGTTCATGGCGGGAGGTATCTTCGCATACGCCAAGGATCACTTATGATGGGCACACTTTTAGGCAGTGACCTGGGAGTCAGAGATGCTTCCAGAGGTCTTCCCCATGCTGTTCCCATGACTTTTCAGCACTGTATGCATGTGTCTGATGATGTGTCACACACCACATGGCCAGATAAGGTTGTAAAATGTTAAAATGAAATTTCCCAGTGAATGCATTTTTCACAGTTGAAAGCATTGCAAAAGGGCAAAAACGCATCAAAAACGCTACGTGTGAACATAGCCCAAGGTGTGGAGGAGTATTTTTGTTTTTGGTTATTTATTTTGCCTTATATACAAGTCATTACCCTGGAAAGGATGTTCCTTAACATATTTCCCAGGAAAATCCATTTTGGTTTTGTTTTTGTATGTTTTATTGTGAGTCCGTAAAAGTGGTGTAATACTCTGACAACGTTGTTGACAGCAGTGATCTGGGAGTCAGAGATGCTTCCAGGGGTCTTCCTCATGCTGTTCCCATGTCATTTGAGCACTGTTCCCATTGATTTGGGCAATTTTTAGGCCCTCTGCAGGCCGCCGCGGGGAGCCGCCTGAAAAATGCTCGAGTTTCCCATAGACTTACATTGGGCTCGTTGCTCGGATCGAGGACCCGAGTATTCCAGTTTGCTCGACCCGAGCAATGAGTACCGGAGCATTTTAGTGCTCGCTCATCACTACTCCATAACAATTTCTTATTTGGTTTACATTCCCTCACTTATCCATGTAATGGAAGAAATATTTATCTCGTTTAAGGTTTACTGCTTTACTCTTAGACAAGATATATTCTTGTTTTCCTTTCAGATCAATATTAGTACAATACCGGAAGAGAATTACATGTGTTACTGGTAATAAAGTAAGCAAAACTGTGAGCATAAATCAAGAGATGTTCAAGTAGACGACATAGGCCAGACAAGAATCCTTACATTTTTTAATGTATTCAAATTCATTTAGTGAAAGAGATGGGGTGTTACCTTTGGTTTTCGGTAAACACTGGTGCTGAGAAAATTATAAAAACTGAATATCTTTGTAAAGTTGGGTATTATTATTACACTATCCTACAGGCAATATACTTCATAGTTATTTTATCTGTATAATCTTCTCAACTGTTGCATAAACTTGGCAAAACTTGAGACATCTGTAAGAATGAATAGAGTTTCATTATTTCTACAACTTGTACTCTATTAGAAGAATCTAAAGGCTCAAACAACCAATAATGTAGAGGGTGGGTGTTAATTTTGATGAAATGGAATACTATCCATCAATATATAACAAGACTTCTAATATTTTTCTAGCTTTACTTGAACAGAGGTTGGAAAGTTCCATAGTATATAGTCAGTAAGTTAGTGCGCAGAGTCACGTTCCCTACATGCAATGCTGCACAGTCTTCTTCAAGTGCCATAAGGATGGTGGTATTCTCCCCTAGAGATACTAGTTGTATAGGATAATACTTACTCGCATATGCCATCTGATGGAGCAATCCGCAGTTTTTCGGCTCACACTTTTCATTCACAGAATCCAAAAGAAAGAAAAGACATACAGTATATGTATTCAAACAAGGTTAGAGGCATATAGAGGTATAATAAAGGGTTACAAAACAGAGCAGTAATATAGCCATATGCATGAGACCCTAAGTTATGGACCAAACATTGCTGACCTTTAAAGGGAATCTGTCAGCACAAAATGATGGTTCAAACCAAGCACAGGTGCTCAGTGCACCTTCACTCCCACTTGATTTCCATTCATCGGTGGCCTCCTCTGCTTCTTGCAAATTCAGAGCTTTCCATCAAGGTAGTGGAGGTGCACCAAGCACCAGTGCATGACTTGAGAAGTCCATCAAGGTAGTGGGAGTGCACCGATCCTTGTGCGTGGCTTGAGAAGTCCAGAACTGTACATGAAGGTTGTGGGGGTGCACCGAGCACCTGTGCATTGGTTGAGAAGTCCAGAGCTATCCATTAAGGTAGTGGGGTTGCTCCGAACACTGTGCGCGGCTTGATAAGTACAGCTCTGTCCATCAAGGTAATGGGGACGCACCGAGCACCTGTGTGTGGCTTGAGAAGTCCAGAGCTGTCCATCAAGGTAGTGGGGGTGCATTGAGCACCTGTGTGTGGCTTTAGAAGTCAATTATGTGCAGAGAAACTCATTTTAATTGTAGGCATTGTTTGTGCTTCCAGGTCAAAGATTCTTGGTGTCATCTTTTATGTTTCCTATAGTCCTAGAATTCCCTCTTTATCTATGAATATGATAGGCATACTCTACTGGATTGGCAGTAATTTAATTTGCATGCCATTGTATATCTTTCATATTGTCAGCACTCAGCACACCTGCTATTAGTTGTTGATTCAGGTATAAACATGTAAAATAGATAATAGTGTAATATTATTAATGTCATTACTCAGATCCATTTTAGTGAAATACAGTGATTTATTACACACAAGCCAAAGAGTCACAATACTCGCTGCTAGGGCCAGACATTGAATGACAGAAACCACTAATGATATAAAACTGCAGATTTAAATACACTGACTCAAGAGTTTTCTCCAACTTATTTATAATTTATTTGCCTCTCAGGAGGATTTTTCACACATCTCAATTGTTGTTTTTAATTAATAATTTAATTTACATTTTAACAAATCCTTTATTAAACATGCATTATTAAACACTATATAATAAAAGCTGCATTTGTCTTCTAAGGATCAGCATTACTTCTATGAAGGTGACTGGAAGTGGTACTGTGGCCTTAGGGGGTTCATTTAAGATATTATTGTGCTGGAGTTCTGGCTCCAGGTCATGTGAAATTAACATTACTGGACTGAATTGTACTTCTAGTTTTAGATCTATGCAATTTACTTAAATGTTTTAATAAAAATAAACATGGTGTATAAGACTTTACTTTAATTAATCAAGGTTAATGCATGCAGTAGTAAAATTAAGATAATGAAATATTAAAGTTTTTTTCTGTACATAGTGTCGGACTGGAGTTTCTTGGGTCCGCCTGTGGAAATGATTAGACTATAATGCAAATTTTACTATTTATGACTTTTCAAACTAAATTTAACAACACATGAAGCTGCAGAAAGATCAGGCAGCCCCAATAAATGACAATTCATGTGATGTGATCTCAGCAGCTATCAAAGTGGATCTTATGTCTTAGTGCTGTAAGGAGGTGGAAAAAAGAGAAGACAAGTACAGTTGATGCCTAACTTACAGTAGTAACTGCAAGCAAACGCCGCTGGTCAAAAGTGAAAGTGAAAGTAAAGAATGAATTATAGTAGTCGGAACCCTAAGAGTGGAAGTGTATGTTCCCAAGGAAAAGATTAAAGACGACGCCGGGTCAGGTGACACCTGGGTCACAGTTACTAATTATAAAAGACCTGTCTCTGTCGAGAAGGCGTAAGTTGGAGTCAGAATCTGTACCAGGCAGGATGTGTGGCTGCAAAGTGTACTGCGCAGGACCCAGCCATCTGCATCCAACACTACACCATTCCAGACCAGCAGGCAGGGGCAAGATGCAAGTGTACAAAGCTGAGCCCTGCCCCCTGGCTGGAAGGGGGGTCCGAGAGAGGGGGGAACTATGTAGTGGGTGTGGGTGGAGGAAGTAGGTCAAGAGAGCACCTTCAGTAGGAGTATAAGAAGGGAACCATCTTGAAGGAGATAGGTGAACGGGTGAACGCAGGACAACGTGGGTGGTTATAAGCTGGCAGTTGTAACCAGGAGCAGCGTGATAACTGTGAGTAAAATCTGAAGACTGCACCCCACTGTGCCCTTGAATAATTCCTGCACCATCACCAGCCCTGCACTACACAGCACCAGCAACATCTACCTCATAACATCACTATTTCCTGCCCTGGGGCTTAGCTATGCCTGTGGAGAGCTGAATCAACTCTGCATGCGTCATCATCGGCTCCAGAGGATCTGCACACAGCAGCGGCCCCATATAGCTGCATATCACTGGTGGCGTCACGAACATTATCTCTAAAAACTATATTCCCCATTTACTAATCTCCTTTAATTGACCACCCTGGGTCACTGACCGGGTCACTGCCACCGTGACATCCCCCAGCATCGACCGGCCCGGCTACCGAGTACCCCACGGCCCAAGGGGCGCATCACTTACATCCACCATCGCCACAGAAAGGGCTGAGAGTGGTCAGATGCTGGAAAAGGCCTGAGCTGTGAGGAAGATCCGTGACCAACACCAGTAGAAGTCCGTGACCCATGTCAGTAGAAGACCGTAAGCAGCGCCAGTAGAAGACCGTGACCATGCTACAGGGAACGGAGATGGCCAGTGCGACAAGCACACTGTATACCCAGTGACTCACATGTCTAGGACTTATGACCTAGCAGGAAATACCGGTGACCCACGCTAGGGCCAGTGTAACGATCAGAGGAGCTTACAGGGACTATGAGAGGGGCAGGCCCAGTACTGAGAGTGACGCCTGTTAAGCTGAGACATAAAGGCATTAATAGTCGTTTAACTGCTAGATAATAAGAACATTAAGAACAATGTATATAATAGAATGCTGAATAGATATATTTGGTTCTCGCATCACTGAGTTCTGATAGTGTCATAACATACTGTATTGACCTTGCTCTGTTACCCATAATTTAGTGCTTACGCGTGTATATATATATACTGTATATTTGTACTTATAGATAGATTTTCTTTCTATGTTATTCAAACAAATAGTGTTGGTTAAGTACCACTGTCTCCTCATTGCCTGCGCTGTGGCACCCAAGTAATCTGTTCACCAATGAATGTACACTACAGACTACCAAGCTGCAGACTGTATCTCATCAAAACATCATAGATATTTTAGGAGCGAGGTCTGGGTAAGGTAAAGTTAAACATAGTGTAAAAATTGTCTTTTCTTAAAAAGTTAGTGGTATAACTGCAATCCATTGCAGGGTGTAAACTTCCAATTTATATAGCACTTTTTGACAACATCCTCATAGATGTGACCGAGAAGTGACCGTAGCTTCTGTCCTTACCGTTGCCATCACAGTTATTATTTTTAACACTGCAGTCTCCTTCCCAGCAACTAATCATCATTAAGGGGCAGTGATAGAAGCTCTGTAACTGACATCAGCGCCACCCTTTGATGATTTGGTGAAGGGTGGTGGTAGAAGCTGTGGGACAGTGCTGCTAAAAAAAAAGCATATTAGAGATGTAAGGTCTGTGTCTAAAATTGTGGAACAATTTCAGAAAAAATGTTCCTCAACATAAATTTTTGACTATCCAACTGTCAAAAGTTCATAATGTCATCAAAAGATTCAGATATTCTGGAGAAATTAATGTGCACAAGGCCAACAGTCAATGCTGAGTGATTGTGATCTACGCACCCTCAGGGGACACTGCATTAGGCCTCTTTCACACGTCCATGTTTAAACATGTACGTGAAAAAAATGTTACTGATATCATCATTGTTTTGCATTAATGTGTCATCAGAGTGTCATCTGTGTGTCCATTTTTACCATCAGTGTGTCATCAGTGTTTTTCATGGATAGATAAATAAATAAATAAATTACAAAGCCATCCCTGTGCTGTACTTGTTATTCATAGACCCATAGTCCTGTATTGACCCTTTACATCCGTGATACTGCAAAACAAATGTTCATGTCTACGTGAGTTTTGCACGGTCACATGGTCCGTGAAAAAACATGAGCATGTGAAAAGCCCCAATTATTATAATGTCCTTTCTGTGAAAAAAATGGATAGGACACGCACGTGCAACACAGACATGTGAATAAGGCCTAAAAAACAGTTATGATTAGGTCATGTAAATCACTGCATGGATGCTTTTTGAATTAAAACAAAACTTAAATTATAGTGCTGTTCCTTAGATTTTGTGTATAATGTCTGCTAATAACACTTCAACTCACAGGTGCAGATATGCAGAGCATAGTCTGACAATAGGCAAAGTATGCTATAAGCTATTATATAATGTGTATCATGTTGATACATTTATTGTAGTTTGCATGAAACAACTATTTCTTTGTAAAATAAATTTCCTATGATAATATTGATAAACCTGCCCAAATTAACCAGATACTAGTGATGGGTGAATGTATTCAAGTGAAACTGAATGGTGCTCGAATTTTACAAAAATCCACATTCTGGGGAATATGGATTTTTTTGTCATTTACTCTGAGCGAATTCAGCTAAAAGGGGACCAGCTGCAGCTCCCTTCTTGCTGAACAGTAGAGGGCAGACCCTTGCTGCTCCCTAGGTGCTGTAGGTCCTCCATACCTCTGTTGTGAGTCATCTCCGGCCCGGTGTTCACGCTGAACCCAGAGCAGGACTTGGAATTCAGTACGCATGCTCCAGGACCTACTCACGGCCAGGAATCCTGACCTAAAGTGGAAACTGGACCGCGACTTCTGGCCATTAGCACTATGCTTGTGGCCAGAAGAACTGGCCCAGAGTGACTACCAGCCCTGGAGATGCAGTCCGACAAAGGCACAGACGACCATAGAGGGGACAGGAAACAAGGGCAAAGAGGTGAGTCGTCAGGTGAGTCTATTATTTTTTATATCTGATGTTTATTATGCACAGGCATCAGGAGACACCCCAGAATATAAAAAGGGACATTAAATTAGCTGATAATTTTTCTGCGAATAGAATTTCCCGGTAAAATCCGCACTAACCGGGCAAATTCAAATCCTGCTTGATCAGATCACCTCTACCAGATAGCTATGAGATAGAAGGCAAGACCGAAAATAAAGTAAACAGAATTTTATGCATGCAGCATTGGATGAGCATATATAATAAAATACGTGGAAGTGGAAGTAATTCTTTAAGTTGTACTATTTGTTAATGGAGTAACAAGAAGTTCAAAAGCAAGTAAGATTGGTAATTATGTTTTATGTGGTTACAGATATTTGTATTTTTCTGCTCTGTTGCTGTAGCCATTTTTACAAAAAACTGCAGCAGCAATAAAATGCAGACATTTTGGTTGTCACCTATATGCATTTTCTGGGTCCGAAAATTCATAAGTGAAAACCAATATGTCTGCACTTCCTTTTATCATTTTTTAATAATGTCCACAGGATTGAAAAATATGACACTAAAAAAAAAACCTTTCTATGCATCGACATCTAATATTATGCTTCCTGTAAGTTTCTGGTTGGCACATTGTTGACTACAGTGTATAGCTGGCATTGTGGGCACTTCTATGAGATTCGTGTGGCGCCCCTGAGGGTTCGACCGCCACAGGAATGCTGCACTTCTTCAATGGAGTGTGGTGTTCCTCCTCTGAGGTAAGGCCAGTGTGATGGTAGTAACCTAGCCTTTTGCATCCAACACCACATTTACACCAGAGGGAGCTAGTATGCACTAGGTGCGGCTCCCCTGGTTACAAGGAGACTGGGGAGCACAAAGTGGTAGGAGCCAGTTAGTGGGTGTGGGTGGAGGAACAGTTAGTTAGTGACACTTCTAATTTCATATTTAATAGAATTCCATCTTTGATCTTGGTTCTTCTGCTGGTTCTGCTGTGAAAAGACTGTCTTAGTCCACCTCCCATCGTGGGCTGGGCTCCCACTTGGCGCCAAAAATGTGGACTGCCCCTTCCATCAGAGACTGTCCGCGGGGTAATGCCCGTCAAACAGGATAGGCTGAACGAAGGCGGGCCTGTCAGCATGCCGCCCAGGAACCGCCCAGAAAGAGGAGGAAGAAGAAGGAAAGCAACAAGGTGAGGCCATGTCAGTCGGAGCTTGGCAGTCAACGGAGGCAGTCATGGATGCCTGTGGGGAGCGAGACCACGTGACCACTGAACCCGGTTCTGGCCCTTCACCCGGCAGAGAGCGAAGTGGCGGCGTATTAACACCGGGAGATATTGAGTTTCTCCACTCGGAAGCTCCGGGACTTGCAAGGAGGCAGAAGGCAGCCCAGGAGGCGGCGACGGATACGTGGATGCTGCAGCGGATCCGAGACCGCCGTCGAGGAGAGGAGGTTCCATGACCAGTCGACCCGGAGGTCGAAGTCGAGGGTGACCTAGCGGCAGGTGAGAGTGCAACCCCTGCCCCGGCTGCAGAGCCATCAGAGACTATCCTGGACCTCATGGCGGAGTACATAGTCCCCCACGCGGTCACCTGGGAGCAAGCACTAGCTCCTGAGCTGCAACCGGCAGCTGTTGGTGGGGACTTACGCTGTCACGAGAGCTCAGTAACGGAGGTGCCTGGAGCTGCGGAGGAGGCTACCGGCTCCAACCCAGACTGGTCCGGATTGGTAGAGGACTTGCAGCAACCCGTCCTAACCCCGCTACCTGCACCGGCGGTAATCTGGCCCAAGGCCGAGGAGTGGGCCTGGGAAAACCAAGGGGGCGACCTTATGGGCTTCCCGCGGGAGACCTGATCTGAAGCGCGCAGGAGGAGCCAATGGTGCAGCGACCAGATCTTCCAACTGGCACGGGAGCAACGTCGGCGGGAGCAACGCTGCGAGCGCCTCGAAGTGAGGACCAAGGCTACAAAGACTCGGGCGCGACTGGAGGAGGCCTCCCATCCTAGTCCCCGGTATGAAGGCCAGGTTGTGCGTTTTCACCATGAGGCGGGGTGGGGGTTTATCCGGGGTCCCATGTTCCAGGATGATGTGTTGGTCAGCCAGCAGGACTTTGAGCCGCGCCTTAAGAAGGGACACCCCGGTCGGAACCTCTTCCCGGGCGATACTGTGACTTTCACTCGCCACCAGGGGGAGCGTGGGTGGTACGCCCTGGACCTCCGCAAAGTGTCTGGGAGTAACGCCACCCCGCCCTCAGCATCAGGTGACCGGATAGCCTCTGTCGGGAGAAATGAGCCCTTCCCTCCACGTGAGCCCCAAGTCTAAAGCAGCCCCCCGGCTGCTGTTGCTGTTGTTTTATGTTTGAAAATTTGCTGCTATATTCTGTGTTCCTTCATTTATAGAGACTTTGGTCCCTGCGGACTATGGCAGGCGGCGGACTGCATTGTAAATAGTTATGCATCTATTTAGGTGCTCCCTATTGGTTTTATACAAAACCGTGCCTACTTTCTACCTCAGACCTCAGAAGCAAAACCTGTCTGGAGTGGCTTGTGTGGGGGTCCAACTCCGGATCTTCATGCCCTGCAGCCACCCCAGGGCCCACGTAGAGGGTTTAGGGCAGGTCCCTCTTGCTACTGAACTGACCGTCGTCACCTTTAAGCAGTCCGCTGTCTTGATCAAAAGGTCTCTTGCCTTAATTTATAATATTGCACTTTTATATCTGTGTTTTTTATAATTTTATACTTTGCACTTTTGTACTTTTATAACTGTTATGCAACGTTACAAGAAATGTGCCTCCCATAAAGGGATGATAGTTTTACTTGTTATATAAAAAGAAATTTTCCTGGGTGCTATTCCTTTGCAGCCCGCGGACGTGCTGTGTTTTTCCAGGGGGGAATGTGGCGCCCCTGAGGGTTCGACCGCCACAGGAATGCTGCACTTCTTCAATGGAGTGTGGTGTTCCTCCTCTTGAGGTAAGGCCAGTGTGATGGTAGTAACCTAGCCTTTTGCATCCAACACCACATTTCCACCAGAGGGAGCTAGTATGCACTAGGTGCGGCTCCCCTGGTTACAAGGAGACTGGGGAACACAAAGTGGTAGGAACCAGTTAGTGGGTGTCGGTGGAGGAACAGTTAGTTAGTGACACTTCTAATTTCATATTTAATAGAATGCCATCTTTGATCTTGGTTCTTCTGCTGGTTCTTTCTAGTTGATTAGTTGGTCGTGCTTTGCTGTCATGAACTGTGTGTTAATGTGACTTCCCTCCGGGAGCGCAGATCCTGTGTGGGCCTGCACCGGCATGGGACACAGCCCTCGTACCCCGATCTATGGGACGAGAGGAAGGTTGTAGACAAAGAATGTCTCAACCCGGCCAAGGACCAGGATCAAGAAGGCCCGGGAGCTTTAGAGTGTGGCTCCCTAGCAAATGGGTCCCGGGGAGGATGCAGACGGAGCGGAGTACGCCACCTGTCCTCGCCTACCTGATCTAATCAGAGGGATTCCGGCTGCAAGAGGGGTACCGGCCCCCGACACCCGACCTCGTACTCTTTGTCCAGGATGGGAATGCCCGGTTAGGCCCTGAGGATCCTGGTGGGCTTCGGATGGAGAGGAATTGCCACCCGAGCCATACACCTGAGAGGAGCTCAGAGGGAGACCCAGCCTATCTACACACGCACAGAAGGGAAGGGGTAAAGTCTGTAGTGCAGGAACACTCTGGTGTAGGGATGCAACCAAACACTGGACTTCCTCGGATGTAGTCGGACCCCCGTCCCTGGTGGCCGCAGGACTCCGCAAGGGAGAAGCCTTGCGCTGCTTGTGAGAACTGTGAGTAAAGCCTTGGAAATTCATCCCTATGGCCTCCGGACTGTTCATTACGCGCCATACCACGTGACACGGTGCCCGCACTCCCACACTACTACTACCCCCTTCATCCTGCCTTGCCTGCCCTGAGGCCGCGCTCCGCCTGTGGGGAGCAGCGAGAACTTTAGCCGCCATGACATCGGGCCTCAGTGGACTGTAGCGGCGCTGGTGGCGCATCACCAGACACCACAGGTGGCGTAGTCGACAATTACCACTCAACCCGGAAAGCCCTAAGACCATTTTTATTGTGACGGCCCTGGGCACGGAACGGGTCCAGGCCACGACTGAATCCCCGTTCTCAACGTCGGACCCGGCTCCGAGTACCCCATCTTTCCAGGGCAGGGCTTGCGAGCGTCACATTCGCATATACAGTATTCTTGAGGGTTTGACCAGGAATCTTTCAAAAGGAGTGATGAGCTTATTGTACAGTAGGGCTTATCCCTTGTTCATGTCCTTCTCTCCTTTCTTCACTTAGGGAAGGATTGCTAACTTATGTTCTTCCTTAGAATATAAACTTCATGGTCATTTATGAAGTCATCCCTGTGTTTGTCAAGCTATTAAGTCTATTATGTTGAGACTTTATATGTGGAATTTATCAAGACTCATGTTTTGTGTGTCAGTCTGGAACCTCTAGCCCGCTACAGTAAATTACAACAAATTTATTAAGAAGTGCATCCGTTTTAATCAATTTAATAATATAGTGAATTTCAGCTACAATGTATGCCAGTTTACTAAAGTAGAGTTTAGTGAATTTGATGCTTGACCATAGCCCACAACTCCATTGCTAATCAGTAGTGCAAAAGTTGAATAATATAACTAGCGACAAAATTTTGACTCCAGTTTTTTAATAATAAATTCCCCCTATGAGTTGCCTATTTATGTTTGTTCATAATTGGATAAAGAGGAATGATGTTGGATAAATGGATACATTTTTATTCATATGACTTACACATGTAAGGTTTGTACAGGATTCTTTGCCCTTATAGATTCATATTTTTAAATACACATAAGTACAGTTAATATAGAAAATATCAATTATTCCCTTCTTTTAATGTGATTTGTGTATATATAATAAAATGCTCCTGGCTTTGCATGCAGGCAATCTAAACCTTCCCTTGAACCAAGCCATTATATTTTGTGACAACATCAATAAACTATGTTATATATTTACCGCTGACTATGTATTATTTCACATTACCTCAATATATTCACCAAATATTTATATGTATCCATAGTCAAAATAACTTACTGCGGCTTCGAGTCACAAAATGTCTTGAGTCACATTGTACAAAATGCATTACCTATGAGTTTCTTGCAAAAATAATCTTTCTCCCTTTGCAGTCAGCTGTAAATATTTATAAATCTTTATACTTTCAGAAAACTCTGTATATGTTCAGGATGAAAGATTTCAAATTTCAGGCCTCCCTGACATTAGTATTCAGTTTTGCATTAGTTTTTTATGTTTAATATATACTGCCTCTAATACCTGGTACACAAGGCTCTCATTTGTCATTATTGTGATGCTTTCATAAATAGGATTGACTTATGAATGAGCCACTTTCACATTTTGCATATGAATGATATATCAGAATGTTGTCATTCTTTGCCAAATGGCATTGCTGCAATTTGTGACTTCAAAAAGGAAACATAAAAAATTGTCAACGAGTTTGTATCTTGTGGACTCGATTGACTGAGCATAGCTGTCATTTACAACAGCCAATCTATCTCATTTTGCTGTTGAGAACATAAGATCTATCTAATTTTACTGCATAGTGGTATTTATTAATTTTTTTTAAAACTCTGTATGACATTTTATGCTCCAAACACACAATGGGGATCATGTATCAAACTGGACAGAAAAATGACAGTAATACATGATACAATATAGCTTTGAAAATATCTGGCACATGTCATCAATGAATAATTTGTTTAGAAAAAATTACGTTTTACCTAAAGTATTTCATCTTTATGCTAAATCAATAAATGGTTGGCCATATTTTGGAGCTTTTGTCTTAATTAAAAATTTGATAAAATATTATTAATAATAATCATGATGTTATTCCCAGAAGATGTCAGGTGAAACCTTTGTCGATTTCTCAGGTGGAGGTTGCTACCTATGGCCTCCACTTTTTTTGCTTTGATTCTTCAGAGAGTTGGCAGTTTACATTATTTAATTATTCTTTAACCCAGGAGCATGCATAGAAATTATGGTATACCATGACAAAAGTTTTCTAATTCTAATTGCCCCCACCTAAAAAACTAATTATTTGGCACATCATTACTGCAACTAAGCACAGTCACACCAGGACTAACCTCTCAACATTTAAAGACAGAAATATGGACATGCACCCACATACACAAAGAATGATACCCCCGCAGTGAATTACCTGACACAATTTGTGACTACAGTACTGCCCACAGGAACAGTATGATGGCCCCACAGTACCCTCTATCACATTAAAATGGCCCTAAAGAGCTTGTCAAACACTATGATGTCCCCACACACACAATATGATGTCTCCACACACACATTATGATATCCCACACACCCACTATGATGTCCCCACACACACTATGATGTCCCCCCACACACACTATGATGTCCCCACACACACACTATGATGTCCCCACACACACACTATGATGTCCCCACATTACCGCCCCTCACAATATGATGAGCTCAGCAACTGCCCACAGGAGAATATAATATAGTAATTATAATTTTTATTTATATAGCGCCAACATATTCCGCAGCACTTTACAATTAAGTAGGGACATGTACAGACAATAAAAACAAAACAATGTATCACATTTCAACAGTTACAGGAGGAGTGAGGGCCCTGCTCGCAAGCTTACAATGGAGAACCACTTTAAATAAATGATACTTCCATGTTTACCATATATTTTTACCAAATCTTTTCCCAATCCACTTTAAACAAACCCCTCACCTCATCCAAAAGGGAAGATCAGCAGGAAATGAACCCATGTCTCCTCTGCAGAATGTCTATACAGGAACATGCACAGAATTCTGCAGACTGACAAACATCGGGGGTGAATGACAAATGTACTGTATATCATGTTTATTTTTCTCCTTAATCTTTAAGTTTAGTGTTCCTTCAGCTGGTATGTTTTTCCAATAGTCTTTTCTTAAAACCTTTAAAATTACCATCTACTAAAGATCATACTTTATAACAGTGTAACAGTGTAAAAGTAACATGCTAATGTTAGATAAAATGATTTTTCACGTTGATTATTGGATTGTGCTGATGGAGAATATTTCTATTACGTTTTCAGTTTTTCTTTTTCGCTCTGACAAGCATGAAAATGCTATTTTTCTCGAGCTATAACATTAGAGAAATAGTGGGCGCTGACAATGACAATATAAATGAGTTTCGTTATGTTCCCTACAGTGGATCGATATATTGTATTGCATTAATACAGTAAATTTCTGTTTACAGAAGTCTTTGGAAAGAAGTGCTTAACATCTATGTGCTTTTTCACTGTAAAATAGGTGGCTAATAAAAAGAACAGAAACACTGTTTTTAAATCAATTATATTACTTTGCCAATTACTATGTTCTATTGATTCAGCAGTATAACTAACACTTTGGATTCATGTGTTTAGTCAGTACATGCGTACATCTTTTATAGTGCTTTAATAAGTGATATTGGGAAAGAGAAAATAAGACCCATTTTTAAGCAGTAAAATTGGCATCACTGCTAATCATTGATAACTAGTTATAAAGACGTAGTAAAAGTTTATGCATTTTTATATTATCTTATGTGATTCAACCAGTGTACAGTTGCACGTGACATTTGGAAATTTTAGAACATTTTGAAGAAAGATCCCTGTCAGGCCTGCTAGGAGAGTCCTATGGGCCCAGGGCAAAATTTGGACATGGGCTACTTCCCCTTCCACCAGCATGTTGGTCAGATGGTCAGATGCATGGCCCTCTGTAGCATTCTAGATCCTATAAAGGCATGTGTACCAATCCCTCCCCCCCAACCCCCCGGTCTATAAAAATACAGATAAGTTATTTAAATCTCACAGAAAACGCAGCAATAAGATCTTTTCAAGTAATATTTCTGGTAATTGTATTATAGTAATACAGTTACCAAATAGCAAATATTATCACCATATTGGTATTGAAAAAAGCCCATTATAACAAAACTAATATATCAATAATACCACACAATGGAATAAACATTACCAGATCATGACCCTATGTAATCACCACATATCTGAATATACCCACCATGCTGATACTGAAGAAAACCCATTATACTAAGACCAATATTACAACCACATAGTGACAGAATAACACCACCATACTGATCAATAATAAAAGAAAAACACATTATTGCCACTAATATTATTGCCATTGACAAATATGCACAGGAGCTCTTTACATTGTATATACTGTTAGTGTATAGGTAAATCCAGTTAATCACTGGTGATGTCTCCATTTGAAGTTATTTACTTTACATTTCTTCTTATAAGGCCCTGAATAAAATAAGGAAAGGGCCCTGTGAGGGAGTTGGTGGTGGGTCCCTTGAGGGTTAATTAAAAAGAGCGGGTAGTGGCTGGGGCTGCAGGAAAGATTTGGGGGCGTGGTATTCAAATGGTTATACACATGAGGGAAAGGCGGCAAAGATCAGTCACACAGCATCTTACTTGAGAAGAAGAAAGAAGATATCAAGCTTGGAAGAGCTTTTAAGGGAGAAGATTGCCCTGGAAGGAGTCGGGTGGTTGGAGGCATTCACAGCTAACCCCCCTCAACCCACGGAGGCTGTGGGTGAAACACAGGACACCAGATTATAGTAGGGTCATCCCAGGCGGCGTGCAAGGCCTCCAATACGTCTTAGCCCAAGTCCAGGACCATGTACAGGAAGACGTTGGGCTCGCATGGATGACATCAGCAGAAGTAGCTCAGTTCCAAGAAAAGGACGTTCATCTACCAGGACTGGACAGGAGAGGAATGCAGCTGAGCTGGAGAAGTCCAGTGAGCAGTAGGACAATGTATGGCTGCTGGAGCACAGGGAGCAGTTTAATGATATAGATAAGGGGGGAGCTGGTATACACAGCCAGAGAGAGGAGACAAAGGGAGGGGCAAGCTGCCTAGATAACTGGAGGGGGGATGTGACAGCAGGCAATATAATGTTAACCCCTTCAGGAGTTATGCAGATGGAAAGTAATAAACAAATGGACACAGAACAGATGTCAGGAAGAGAAGAATCAATGGTCGGAAGGGTGCCTTCCACAAGTAGGAGCAATTTGATCAATAGTCAAGGCAGGGGTTGTGTTTCTCATCACACAACAAATAGAGCTCAGTCCACATATAGATGTGGAGCTGAATGTTATAAAAATGTGAATATTATATCGGGGAGGGATGATCGCGGGAGTTGCCGCTCTCATCGCATGAACAGAGATATTTCGGAAGCAGTTTCGTCTTCGGATCATTCTTTTGCAGGGTCCGGCAGAATTATGGAAAGGAAGGCACAGAGACGGAGTGTGATAAGGGGACATCGCAGTTACGGTAGAAGACGACATGAAGGGAAAAGAATTTCACCGGTCGATAGCCGCTCATCTTCTCGGTCTGGCACTTCGGTCTCTTCACCTGAAAAACAACGGCATAGGCGGCACATGGTTCCTTGCGGAAGCAGGGATGATCGTTTCGCAGCATGGGGAGATGGAGCATCTGCACGGCCGTCGACGGGAGTTTCCACACAGAGAACAGAGCTGGATATACAACTCAGGGAGCCGGCCGGTGCAACATCAAGGACACAGATCGGGAGTCGTATGGAGGGTGAGTGTCCCTTGCTACGTGCATGATCCACACCACTTCAAACACAGAATACAAATAAAGGTTTAGTTGCGGTTTTAAAAAATGTGATAACAAGTTTGGAACAGGAACGTGGGCAGTGTATCCCACCATTAACACCGGGTGGGGAGTGTTCTCCTCAGCCTGGGGTGGATTCTATAAAACAGGGCTTGATTTTCAGGGATTCTGTTTATTGTGGAGTAGCACCTTTGGGTACTCACCTGGTCGGGGAAACAAGGGAGAAGATCAGGCTCAGTGAATATATTGATATTTGGTCTCTTGTTTCCGCTGATCAGGTGACTATTGATAAAGAACGATCTTTTGAAAGGAACGACAAAAAGGTTAAAGTGGCCAAGACATTCGGGAATTGGTTACAGGCTTTTCTTGTCTTGGCTCATGAGACCTGTCGGTTACAGCAGGAAAAAGGTCCTGAATTGATGGTTTACATGGATATCATATTTAGTGCCCATAAATTACACTGGGGATCGGCCTGGTGGAAATACGATGAGGAGTTCCGCCGACGTATGGCACTATGTCCAGGGGTTGGTTGGGCCACAAAAGCAACGGATGTATGGATTCAATTAATTTTGGCCCAGAGACCACAACAGTGGTCTTTTCCCATTAGCTCATCTTCGACCAGTCAGTCCCACGTGTCAACTACACCAAAGCCTAGTGGGACATGTTGGTTATATAATGAGGGACACTGCCGATTTTATGCCACATGCTGGGGGAGCACATGCCGCATTGCAGTGTTTCCGGAGACAAAAACAGAATACCAGAGTGGGTTCTGCCGGTGCAAATGAGAACACCAGTGAAAAAGGAAGCTCTACTGTATTGGCTAGATCGGTATCACAAGGAGGAAGCAAAGGTCCTACAGGAGGGGTTTTGTGAGGGTTTTAGGATACCTTTTCAATTTTCAGCAGTGTCTCTGTTCAGTTCAAACTTAAAGTCAATTGAAGATAAAAAGGATATAGTGAAGGAGAAACTGATGAAGGAGGTGGAGCTTGGCAGAATGGCTTGACCATTTTCAGTTCCAATTGAAAACCTGAGAGTGTCTCCTCTGGGTTTAGTACCAAAGAAGGAGCCTGGTAAGTACCGCCTCATTCATCATTTGTCATTTCCACAAGGGTTATCAGTCAATGATAGTATATCGAAAGAGGAAGCAAGGGTGAAATGTACATCTTTTGATAGGGCAATATTCTTGGTCAAACAAGCAGGTAAACGCGCTTTATTAGCAAAGTCAGACATTGAAGCAGCCTTTAGGCTCTTGCCAATACATGTGGATTGTATACACTTACTGGGTTTCCATTTGGATGAAGAGTTTTTTGTAGATATGTGCCTACCAATGGGATGTTCTTTATCTTGTTTTTATTTTGAAATATTTAGTTGTTTTTTAGAATGGTTGCTGAAGTGGGAGACTGGGTTATGTTCCTTGACGCAATATCTTGATGATTTTTTGTTCGTAGGCCCAGGTGATTCCCAGATTTGTCGGTACTTGTTACTTACTTTTCGTAAGTTGATAAAGACATTGGGTGTCCCTTTGTCAGAGGAGAAGACAGAGGGCCCAGTGAGTTGTTTGACGTTTTTAGGGATAGAGATCGACACGGAGCAGTTTGTTTTGCCATGGAGAAAGTTGAGAAATTGTAGTTTTGCGTGGATCAGGTTAGCAGTTCTAAAAAAGTTACGCTACACCAATTACAGGTTTTGTTAGGAGGAGGTATCGCTATTTAGAGCAGCTTTCTCATTGCCATTTTTCGGAGCATTAAGGATTGGAGAGTTAGTTCCACATTCAAAGAAATCGACAAACGGGCTGTTGGTGTCGGATGTGGTGATTTGTTGGAGAATATTAAAAATATGTATTAGAAGATCTAAGACGGATGTGTTTGGATGGGGCACTTGGTTATCTGTTAATGAGTTACAGACTGATTTCTGCCAAGTAAAATTGATAGAGGAGTATATAGCGATCAGAGGTGAAGGTAGTTTTTTCTTGTTACACAGGGATAACACACCTATGACTCGTTACCAATATTCAGCGGTTTTTAAAAAGGCTATTGGTGAATTAGGATTAGATCCCTCGGGAATTTGGGACACACTCTTTTCGTATAGGAGCAGCGACGACAGCAGATGCGTGCGGTATGTCATCAAGGGAAGTCAAAGCACTTGATAGATGGAAATCAGATTGTTTTAGAAGATACATTCGTCCCGATTTAGTGATATAGATTTTATGTTTATGGTAAACATCAAGTGTTTTTATAGTTGGCGTAGCATTTTGACTCTATGGTTAGTCGTTTTTGTCTCTTTCGGTTTCAGGTTTTGTGCCGAAACAAACGTTTTTTTTGTAATAGGACATTCTTTCATTTATTGGGCGGAAAAAAGAGCAGGTATTCGTCCATTGGGTTTTAATTTGGGATCTTCACAGGTTTCGGTCTTTTGGAAGGGTGTCAGAGGTCTTCGATGGACACAGGTGCTGCCTATGGTGGTACAATGCAGCCGACAGTTTGGAGGCAAGGTAATTTTGATAATTCACGCAGGGGGTAATGACCTGTGCAAGGTGAATGTAGGACATTTGTTGTCCTTGATTAAGCAGGATTTTGACAGATTTAAAGAATTCTTTTCAAGTGCAACGATAGTATGGTCAGAAATTGTACCTAGAAGCAATTGGCGAGAGGCAAGGAGCATAGCTGGTGTCGAGCGAGCAAGACGATTGTTGAATGTTAGGATTTCAAAACATGTTCAGGCTTTGGGCGGGGTGGCAGTGAGACATAGGGAGTTAGAAGGGGACAACAAGGATTTGCTTAGGAGTGATGGTGTTCATCTTAATGAGATAGGTATGGATATTTTTTTGTCAGGACTACAGGATGGATTGGAAAGTGCGTTATTATTTTTTGGTGGGGTTGGTCGGAATTCAATGTAGGTATACATTGCCTTCCGGGGTGGCTGTCCTCGTCCATGCTCGATAAATTTTATTCACAAGGCCCGCTGTAAACCAGCGGTTGGCCTTTGGTATTTTATTGTTGGTTAAAAAAGCAGAAAATGAGCATGGATGATGAAGGTTTTTTTGGCAATGTATGTACGGTGTTTTTTTGGTTAAATAAAAAAAACTTTGGTTTTACAGTATCTTTATTAAAGGTGGCTCCTCAGGCAGCGGTCAATGTTTGGTTAATGCAGCCCCAGGACACTGGTAAGAAAAGGTATGGTGATGTGTTACACCTCTTACAGCCATTACACATCTCAGAAGTTTACCCACAGACATGTGTGGTTGATCGCTTCTAGAGCAACCTCCACTGCCACCATACTGCCTGCACAATAATAGTACCTCCCTTTTGTACCCCCACAGTAACAGTATCCCTCAAAATAAATTATATTACAGTAGTAATATCTTCCCCTGTGGCCTTATTTACAGTACAAATGCTTATATCCCCTTTTGTGACCCAATTTACTATAGTAAAATTCCCCTTTGTGCTCAAACATGGCAGTATCAGCCTCCTTCCCAGTGGCACCAATACAGTCATAATATCCACCTTTTATGTCTCAATACTGTTGGAACATCCCAAAATATGGCTCCACAAATTAATAATAATATTGCATAGGAACACAATGGGAAATATTGTTTATGTTGTGGATTAATAGCGACCTCATTCTGGTCTGCTCATTGGCCCTAAACAGTAATTATTTCCGCCATTTGCTCTTATAAAGTAATAATGTCCCCCAATTGACCCTAAATAATAATAATGTCCCATAATTGGCACAATGCAGTAATATTGCCCCCAAATGGCTAAGTATGCTAATAATGTCTCCCAATTTGCCCTGTATAGTAATTATGTAACTCAATTGGCTCTATAATGTAATTAATTCCCCCAATTGGTTGCAAATAGTTATAATTAGAGATGAGCGGTGTTCGACTAGAACTGTTCGCCAATCTCAAATTCGAGCTGTTTTGGGCGGTGTTCGCGTTGTTCGACGAACCCGAACGATTTGCAAAAAATTCGGCTGTTCGAGGTTATGTTCGATAACTGTTCGTGCACCAAAAGCGTGTCCTGCATGTCTGGCGCTATTTAGAGCACCAATCATGCAGGGATTGTCTGCCACTCACTGTAATGCCACAGCCATGGTGGTTGTGGCATTACAGTGATTTCCCAAATCGATGGGAACAGTGCCAACAGTGAAACATGAAAAGCCGGCAATTCAGCAGCGGCATACACCGGTACCCGACAATTTAGAACCGAAAGAATAGAGCTTCACACATAGATTAGATAGATATAAACATGTCAGCCACATATATACGAAGTACAGTGAAAGTGCTGCTTACTGTACTTGTCATTTAGCGTAAAGGATTTATCAAAAAAAATAATAGTGTTTTCATGCACCGTCTCTTTAAAAAAGCCGGCCGGCAATTCAGCAGCGGTACCCGACAATTTAGAATAGAAGGAATAGAGAATCACACATAGATTAGATAGATAGAAACATGTCAGTCACATATTTATGAAGTACAGTGACAGTGTTGCTTACTGTACTTGTCATTTAGTGTAAAGGATTTATTAAAAAAAATAATAGTGTTTTCATGCACCGTCTCTTTAAGAAAGCCGCCGGCAATTCAGCATCTGTACCCGACAATTTATAACAGACAGAATAGAGCTTCACACATAGATTAGATAGATAGAAACATGTCAGTCACATATATATAAAGTACAGTGATAGTGTTGGTTACTGTACTTGTCATTTAGTATTAAAATAAAGGATTTATTATTAAAAAAATTGGCGTGGGGTTCCCCTTAATTTTAGGCTCTAGCGGAGGTTAAGCAGACGGCTGGGGCAGATGTTTGAAGCCTGGGAAGGGGGTAATACCCACGGAGCTTCCCAGGCTACTAATATCAGCCCCCAGCTGAATACATAGCCTTTACTAGCTATTAAAATGGGGGACCCCCCAAAAAAAATGATGTGGGGTCCCCCCTAATTTAATAGCTAGCAAAGGCTAGGCAGACAGCTGGGGGCTGATATTAATAGCCCAGGAAGGGAGCCATGAATATTGGCCCCCTCCTAGGCTAGAAACACCAGCCGTCAGCCGCCCCAGAAATGGCGCATTCATAGGATGCGCCAATTCTGGCACTTAGCCTCGCTCTTCCACGCTGCCCTGGTGCGGTGGCAGGGGGTAATAGGGTTGGGGTTGATGTCAGCTTATAATGCCAGCTGACATCAAGCCCAGGTTAGTAATGGAGAGGCGTCTATAAGACACCCCCATTACTAACCCCATAGTCAAAGTTAAAAAAAACACAAACACCCAGAATAAAGTCCTTTAATTGAAATAAAGACACAATCCTTTATTGTTCTAAATTAAACCATACTTACCGTCGCGCCCATTCCAGCTGAAGCCAACGATCTCCTGCAATAAAAGAAAAATAATAAAGCAACCTCATCCTTACCTTACCATGGTTCCCACGACAGCTTCAGCTCTGCTACATCGAGATGACAGGCTGGACCGCAGCAGAACGCTGCCATCCAGCCTCTCATCCCGCAGACACTGAGAAGCGCAGGCTTGCTTGCGCTGCTCAGCGTCTCTCTGTGACGACATCCAGATGAGCCGAGTTCATGTCCAATGAACTCGGCTCACCTCATGCACGTCACTGACAGCGTGGGAAAATTCTCACGCTGAAGCGGTGAGTGCAGGAGAATTCTCCCACGCTGTCAGTGACGTGCATAAGGTGAGCTCATGTCCAATGAACTCAGCTCACCTCCTGCACGTCACTGACAGCGTGGGAGAATTCTCCTGCACTCAGCGCTTCAGCGTGAGAATTCTCCCACGCTGAAGCGCTGAGTGCAGGAGAATTTTCCCACGCTGTCAGTGACGTGCATAAGGTGAGCTCATGTCCAATGAACTCAGCTCACCTCCTGCACGTCACTGACAGCGTGGGAGAATTCTCCTGCACTCAGCGCTTCAGTGTGAGAATTCTCCCACGCTGAAGCGCTGAGTGCAGGAGAATTTTCCCACGCTGTCAGTGACGTGCATGAGGTGAGCCGAGTTCATTGGACATTAACTCGGCTCATCTGGATGCCCTCACAGAGAGACACTGTGGAGCGCAAGCAAGCCTTAGCTTCTCAGTGTCTGCGGGATGACAGGCTGGATGGCAGCGTTCTGCTGCGGTCCAGCCTGTCATCTCGATGTAGCAGAGCTGAAGCTGTCATGGGAACCATGGAAAGGTAAGGATGATGTTGCTTTATTATTTTTCTTTTATTTCAGGAGATCGTTGGCTTCAGCTGGAATGGGCGTGATGGTAAGTATGGTTTAATTTAGAACAATAAAGAATTGTGTGTTTATTTCAATTAAAGGACTTTTTTCTGGGTGTTGTGTTTTTTTTAAATACTTTACTAGAAATTCATGGTGGTCATGTCTAATATTGGCGTGACCCCATGAATTTCGGGCTTAGGGCCAGCTGATAATGCCAAGCTGGCCCTAACCCCTTTATTACCCAGTGAGCCACCGCATCAGGGCCCTGGATGAGTTGGGTACAGCGCCAGAAGATGGCGCTTCTATGAACGCGCCATTTTCCGGGGTGGCTGCGGACTGCAATTTGCAGCGGGGGTGGCCCAGAAAGCTTGGGCCTCCCTGCGCTGCGGATTCCAGCCCCCAGCTGCCTAGTTGTACCTGGCTGGACACAAAAACAGGGCGAAGCCCCACGTCAATTTTCTTTAAATTATTTCATGAAATAATTAAGAAAAAAGGGGCTTCCCTATATTGTTGTGTCCGGCCAGGTACAAATAGGCAGCTGGTGGTTGGGGGCAGCCCGTTCCTGCCTGCTGTACCTGGCTGGACACAAATATAGTGCGAAGCCCCACGTCAATTTTTTTTAAATTATTTCATGAATTTCCTGAAATAATTTAAAAAAATTGAAGTGGGGCTTCGCACTATATTTGTGTCCAGCCAGGTACAGCAGGCAGGAACGGGCTGCCCCCAACCACCAGCTGCCTATTTGTACCTGGCCGGACACAACAATATAGGGAAGGCCTTTTTTTCTTAATTATTTCATGAATTTCATGAAATAATTAAAAAAAAGTACGTGGGGCTTCGCCCTATTTTTGTGTCCAGCCAGGTACAACTAGGCAGCTGGGGGCTGGAATCTGCAGCGCAGGGAGGCCCAAGCTTTCTGGGCCCCCCCCCGCTACAAATTGCAGTCCGCAGCCACCCCGGAAAATGGCGCGTTCATAGAAGCGCCATCTTCTGGCGCTGTACCCAACTCATCCAGGGCCCTGGTGCGGTGGCTCACTGGGTAATAAAGGGGTTAGGGCCAGCTTGGTATTATCAGCTGGCCCCAAGCCCAAAATTCATGGGGTCACGCCAGTATTAGACATGACCGCCATGAATTTCTAGTAAAGTATTTAAAAAAAACACAACACCCAGAATAAAGTCCTTTAATTGAAATAAAGACACAATTCTTTATTGTTCTAAATTAAACCATACTTACCATCACACCCATTCCAGCTGAAGCCAACGATCTCCTGCAATAAAAGAAAAATAATAAACCAACCTCATCCTTACCTTTCCATGGTTCCCACGACAGCTTCAGCTCTGCTACATCGAGATGACTGGCTGGACCGCAGCAGAACGCTGCCATCCAGTCTGTCATCCCCCAGACACTGAGAAGCGCAGGCATGCTTGCGCTCCTCACTGTCTCGCTGTGACGGCATCCAGATGAGCCGAGGTCATGTCCAATGAACTCGGCTCACCTTATGCACGTCACTGACAGCGTGGGAAAATTCTCACGCTGAAGTGCTGAGTGCAGGAGAATTCTCCCACGCTGTCACTGATGTGCATGAGGTGAGCTCATGTCCAATGAACTCAGCTCACCTGCTGCACGTCACTGACAGCGTGGGAAAATTCTCCTGCAATCAGCGCTTCAGCGTGAGAATTTTCCCACACTGTCAGTGACGTGCATGAGGTGAGCCGAGTTCATTGGACATGAACTCGGCTCCTCTGGATGTCGTCACAGAGAGACGCTGCAGAGCGCAAGCAAGCCTGCGCTTCTCAGTGTCTGCGGGATGACAGGCTGGATGGCAGCGTTCTGCTGCGGTCCAGCCTGTCATCTCGATGTAGCAGAGCTGAAGCTGTCGTGGGAACCATGGAAAGGTAAGGATGAGGTTGCTTTATTATTTTTCTTTTATTGCAGGAGATCGTTGGCTTCAGCTGGAATGGGCGTGATGGTAAGTATGGTTTAATTTAGAACAATAAAGGATTGTGTCTTTATTTCAATTAAAGGACTTTATTCTGGGTGTTTGTGTTTTCTTTTAACTTTGACTATGGGGTTAGTAATGGGGGTGTCTTATAGACGCCTCTCCTTTACTAACCTGGGCTTGATGTCAGCTGGCATTGTAAGCTGACATCAACCCCAGCCCTATTACCCCCTGCCACCGCTACAGGGCAGCGTGGAAGAGCGAGGCTAAGTGCCAGAATTGGCGCATCCTATGAATGCGCCATTTCTGGGGCGGCTGACGGCTGGTGTTTCTAGCCTGGGAGGGGGCCAATATTCATGGCACCCTTCCTGGGCTATTAATATCAGCCCCCAGCTGTCTGCCTAGCATTTGCTAGCTATTAAATTAGGGGGGACCCCACGTCATTTTTTTGGGGGGGTCCCCCATTTTAATAGCTAGTAAAGGCTATGTATTCAGCTGGGGGCTCATATTAGTAGCCTGGGAAGCTCCGTGGGTATTACCCCCTTCCCAGGCTTCAAACATCTGCCCCAGCTGTCTGCTTAACCTCCGCTAGAGACTAAAATTAAGGGGAACCCCACGCCAATTTTTTTTAATAATAAATCCTTTATTTTAATACTAAATGACAAGTACAGTAACCAACACTATGACTGTACTTCATATATATGTGACTGACATGTTTCTATCTATCTAATCTATGTGTGAAGCTCTATTCTGTCTGTTATAAATTGTCGGGTACAGATGCTGAATTGCCGGCCGGCTTTTTTAAAGAGACAGTGCATGAAAACACTATTATATTTTTTAATAAATCCTTTACACTAAATGACAAGTACAGTAAGCAACACTGTCACTGTGCTTCTTATATGTGTGACTGACATGTTTCTATCTATCTAATCTATGTGTGAGGCTCTATTCCTTCTTGTCTAAATTGTCGGGTACCGGTGTATGCCGCTGCTGAATTGCCGGCCGGCTTTTTTAAAGAAAGCGTCTTCTGAGCAGTTTGTCAGCTTTTGGACACCTTTGAAGGTGTTTTCTATGTGTTTCTATGTGTTTTTGTTTGCCTGCCATTGGTTTTAACGGTGTTCGACGGTGTTCTAAGGTGTTCGACGAACAGTTCGACGAACAGTTCCTCGAACATCCCGGTGTTCGACGAACCGAACCGAACCCGAACACTACGGGGGTGGCTCAACACTACTTATAATTTCCGTTATTCATTAAATAAACTAATGACTGAACCTTTAACTTATATAAGTTACTATCCTTTTTTCAGATTTACCGAGTTTTGTTGACATGTTTTATAGTCAATTATCCTAGGAACTTCTTTTGACATTAAAGTGATTATTTTTAAGGATGATCACAATACAGACAGCAATTCATGCCATGACAACAGCAAATATAAGAAAGACATAAAAGTGATTTATGCAGACATAGCGTGCCATGATGAAACTCAATAAGAACTGTCGCTTTGAGGCATCAAGCTATGGAAGTTAATAAAATCCTGAGATTACTAATTAGTTCATTCAGAATATGGTAGGTTGTTGAGATCCGTTACAAAAGAGAGTCTAGAAATAGATTTTCATTTCATATCTGGTTACTTTTCATTGTGAACAAAAATCTAAGGCAAATTTCACAATTTTAGAACATGTGGCTTGGACATTACACATGTTAAAGATGGTAAAGGAATTTCAGAGCTTTTTAAAACACAGTTAAATAAAGTGATGTGCTGGAATGTTCACTAGAGCTAGATAACCATCAGGAGGGGCTATAACATGTTTGAATCTACTTTGACTTCTTAGGATACGTGCCCACGATCAGGAAATGCTGTGGGTTTGACGCTGCGTATTTATGCAGCTTCAAACCCTTAGTGGTCAGATGTTACTTCTAGAAATCCCATGTCCACTATGCGTGCATCTGAGACTGTGGATCACCCGCGGACACTGACAGCAGCGCGTCTTTTAGGACCGCAGCATGTCAATTTCTCATGCGGAGTCCTTAGTCTTCGTAACAGAAATTTAACCACTAGAATGTATTGAATGCAGTAAATCCGCATGGTTCAACAGAATGCAGAATTTTGGACGCAGCAAGAATATGCTGCGTCCAAAGCACTGCTACATCCGGATTGTGGGCACATACCCTTATATATATTGTCTCTGTTTACAGTTACCTGCATGTTCTGCTAATACAATTTGTAGGGTGGTGTCGTTATAACACCCTTTAACCTTTGCTATTTTTTTGCTCACCGACTCATTATTATATACTGCCTTGCTGGTGCATGTGCCCTTATGTTTTTGGGCTCTGCCCACAGTAGTCATGCAGGCTCAAGTCAGCGAAGTCTCTGTGCAGGCGTGAGAGTTTGCCCACATATGTGGATGACTCAAGAGGCATCATCCACGTCAATCAGAGCAAGAGGTCGGTGATCAGAAGCCTGGAAGAGGGATACATGCTTCAGCAAGGACGCCTATCGGACCAGACAGGTAGGATTTACATAGTGCACGGGATAGTTTCAAAAGGTATTTGGGGATGTACAGGGGGAGTCAGGGAATTTTGTACCCCTTTATGGAATGCAGCACATGCGCTGATTAAGGTGCTAGTCTTAGTTCAAACATAAAAACTGGTGACAGGTTCCCTTTAAGTAAGAAGCATGGCAAGTTTATTATTCTACACTAAAGGTAGGGAGAAATAACCAAGGTACTGGACATCACATAAGGATTAAAAAACAAAAGGAAAATGGTTATTTGACTGCTTATAAAGGGCCATTTTTATGGGATGATTTCAGCCCTTAAACATGAACTGATTGGCTACTTACAAGTAGATCGGCATTCACTTAATGGCCTGTTCACATTGGTTGATGCATCTGTACGGAGACGGAAAGATTCTTAATAAATAATAAGAATTAATAATAATAAAATGTGCATGTTGTGTGCAGCACATCCCTCGTTTATAATTTATATGCTGCTGACATCGAGGATTTAATGGCCCATGTGATCAGCCAACAAATGAGCATTTTGCTCGTTCATCGGCTGATCAGCAGCTCGGTTTACATGGGGCGATGATCAGGAATGATTGTCCTCATGGTTGATTGTTTGCCAATTATTGACCTTAAGATTGCCTTAGAGTTTACACTAACTGACCGGCAGCACTAAATGACCACCAATCAGCTACTTGTTTGCTGATTGGCAATTCAATTGTCTAATAGCCTGTTTACACAGGTAGATCGCTCTTCAGATGTGCACTGAGTGATTTTTAATAGATTGTTCAATGCGCATCTGTTATATTTTCAGATAAGTAGATCATTTGAAATTCAAATTTGCTGACTTTGATGAATTTTCACCAAAAATTTGATTTGCCGCGAATACATTTTGCAAGCATCTCAATATTGGAAAACTTGTATTTGATCTGAAAATTCATGAGGAAAAGAGAGAGAGAACCCTGCTGATTAAAAGAGCTTACCCACTACAGGAAGGAGAGAGAGAGAACCATGCTGACCATAAGAATTTATATTCTAAAGGAGAGAAAAAGAGAGGACCTTGCTGACCATAAGAACTTACACTATATAGGAGAAAGAAAGAGAGAGCTCCATTAACCATTAGAGCTTACACTTTACAGGTGAGAGTGAAAGACATACCCAGTGACTCTGGAGATGGAAAATGACTCTGCCATACAAACTGCGCTTCTCTGGGAACCGGTGATCTGTGATGGTCCTGGTAATGATTACCACTACACAAGGTGTGCTAATCCGTAAAATGTCATAGCATTATGGGAGGCACGCATGTCATAATGTTGTTAGCCTGCTCTCTGAGACTTCTGAAATTTGTGAAATGGTGTCAGGCACGTTTTTATGTAAAATGCGAATTGAATCCACACCTATGATTTATAAAAATTTTTAAAAACGGATAGTTACCCTTTAAGATTACAGTTTTCTGGGATAGGACATCACACACTCTGTGGCCATAGCACAACCACTGTGAGGTGACACTTTTATACGATAGGGCAATGTGCAATAAACGTTTCCTTCAGAGAAGATATACAGTACAGACCAAAAGTTTGGACACACCTTTTTTCTGAATTTTCATGACTATGAAATTGTACATTCACACTGAAGGCATCAAAACTATGAATTAACACAAGTGGAATTATATACTTAACAAAAAAAGTGTGAACGAGAATGCCAAGAGTGTGCAAAGCAGTCATCAAAGCAAAAGGTGGCTACTTTGAAGAACCTAGAATATAAGACATATTTTCAGTTGTTTCACACTTTTTTGTTAAGTATATAATTCCACATGTGTTAATTCATAGTTTTGATGCCTTCAGTGTGAATGTACAATTTTCATAGTCATGAAAATACAGAAAAATCTTTAAATGAGAAAGTGTGTCCAAACTTTTGGTCTGTATTGTGTATTTGGTCATCCTCTGCTGATTTCAAACCTATTTCTAAACCCAGCACACTGTTTTACGTCATGTATTAATTAGTACAGCACAATTCACCCCCGGGCCATTTTCCATATTTGCACTTTTGTTTTTTGCTCCCCTTCTTCCTGGAGGCATAACTTTTTTATTTTTCAGTCAATAAGGCCGAGTGAGGGCTTATTTTTTGCGTTTTTGCGGGACAAGTTGTATTTTTGAACAACATCCTTGGTTTTACCATATCATGTGCTAGAAATCAGGAAAAAAATTCCAAGCACGGTGAAATTGCAAAAAAGTGCGATTTCCACTGTTTTTTTTAAACCACATTCACTGTATGGTAAAACTGACCGGTAATTATGATTCTCCAGGTCATTACAAGTTTGTAGATACAAAACATGTATAGGTTATTTTTTATTTAAGTGGTGAAAAAAAAAATCTAGTTTGCTAAAAATAAGACCTGTAATGGCTCCATTTTTCACGATCTGGGCCCGGGTGAGTGCTTATTTTTTGCGCACTGAGTGTGGCGCTCATAGCATCCTGGCAATGACAGCAGCAGGGGTCTATTGCAGACCCCGGATTGTCATGCCAACCCATCAGCGACCCGTGGTCTTGTAAAACAGGCTCCGATGGGCGGGTCCTTCCACAGAGGCCATTTTAAATGCCGCAGTCAGAGATTGAAAGCAGTATTTCATCGCCGGAGCGCCCGCCAAAGGGAGAGACACGCCATGTGCCGTACATGTACGTCATATGTTGGAAAGGGGTTTTAAAAATATTTATGTATATTTGCTATAACATAAAAATTTACAATAGTCTTCAATATATTGTTTGTTCATATAATTATGCATTTTTAGATATTTATATTTATTTATTTTCATATTTATCATTGACTGTTATGTATAAAGTTCAAAGATATTCAGGAGAGCCGTGCACAAAATGCATTCACATTCACTTAAATTGGTTCCTTTCTCTATAGGGGCTCACAATCCAAATTTTCTTTTCAGCAAGCACTTACCTTAATTACATGACACATTCAGTGACATCTAGTTTTACATGAGCCATTGTACTGAGAAAGAATTGTGAAAAAGATGAAGATAGAAAAAAGATAAAATGATATAATATACGTAATGAGAATTCTGCTTTTCTTGGAGATTTACAAAAATCTTTATAGTTGCTAGGTACAATCCCTATTAATAACATTATATTTTAATCTATTAATTTCATAAGATGTCAAAGAATTGTGCAAGATAAATATAAGAGGGTATAATGCATTTCCAGCAAAGTGAGAAAGTTTGTATATGATGGACAATACAGTGATAAAATTGCTTTATATGAATGAAAGAAAATTAATGAATTTATTTAATCAATTAACTTCAATACGTCAATAAAATTAGATGAGTGGCATTATGTCTATAAACTCTTTTTAGAGGCTTCACCTCATTTTGATAGAAGTATGAAAAGGATCATCTAGAATTAGGAAGAATTAGGAAAACAGATTTGAACATAGCTCCTCCATATTAAAATCAATGGGGTTGAACTGCAATACAGCTTTGGTAATAATTAAAAAATATACCCTATGTTGTAATCCAGGAAAACACCTTTTATTTGGTGATCTCCAATTGTAAGGGTTTTTATCATAGCCAATAAAGTAAAAGAACAAAGTTTTAAGGTGGTATTAGATTTTACATGGAAAAATTAAGAAATATTTGTGAATTCTACAATGGTTTATCACAAAACCTTCATTTTCCATTAATAAGATATAGCTTGAAGCTCTTGGGATGGATTGTTAAATGTATACTTCACTGAACAACCCAGAACGCTGTCATATTCAAGGCCCACATTATCCTCTTAAAGAATTAGGCTCCTATTCATGAAAGCTAAAAAACTGGCATAAAAAGATTTGAAAAGTTGTAAAATTTTTGAGCAATGTGAAACTATATGCTCTAGCAAAGTGGGTTAGAATGGGGTTGTGGCAACCCCAGCTCGGTAAATTAATTATGAGTGGTGGTGTACCTTACACTACACACCTTACTCCAGACACGGATGGGAGTGATATTTGTGGGATAATGCACACATGGAGGCACATGCTCCTCTTAATCAATCAGGTGCTTTACAATCCACCCCGCCTTTTGATCAAGACTCGTGCAAAAAATACCTTAAACTTTTTGCTGGACACTTATTGTAGCTTTAGCAACTTGTGCTGCCAAGGCAAATAAAATAATTTAAAGCATGAAAAGAGGCATAGATGCTTATGTCAAGAACCTTTTATTTTTCCTATATATAAATCCTTATTCCATACCTCACAACTATCATAGAACAGAAAGAAAGATAAACTATGCAGCACACACAATATGTCATGGCAAAATTTTGGTCACACACTCTTAGCACACCTATTTACTATTTCTTTCTTCCCTGGATATCCAGGATTTCACCCCAGCCCCAAACTATTTATATGCACATGTAGCTCTTTCAAAGACAAGTCCAGTAATACCTAGGCTAGTTCGTTTTTCAATTACTGAGAAATCCCCATTTTAATTAATATGCAAATGAGGCTGAAGTGCTATGGTAGATCTGAATCCTCTGTCACTTGAACTCTATTCCCCATCCAGCAATGAGTCTTTCTGCTTGACTGACATGTCCTTTGTCTGAAGTCACACAGCATAGAGGCTATTAGTCAAGCAGAAGGTGGTGGCACTGGGCATGAAATAGAGCTGGAGTGTCAGAGGCTTCAAATCTACAATAATTTTTTAGCCTCATTTCATATCAATTCAAATATCTCCCACTCACCGCTTTTCATGTGTAATTAACTCTTTGCGAGTGAACATCATTTGACAGTATGATTCAACAACCTATGCTAATCATCACTCTAGTATGTACCAATCTACTATAATATCACTAGTACAATTCTCCCATATAGTATCTATTCAGTGACTTTTTAAAGTATATATTACCAACTTCTTAAACTTTATGTTCATTGAGTTAAATAGCTAGTTTTTACTTTGATGCATACTGGTACAATCGAATATAACATTTAAACGAGAACTCAATCACCCGCATTGGTCCTATTAGGTGCAAATTACATATATTTACAGTGGGGAAAAAAGTATTTAGTCAGCCACTAATTGTGAAAGTTCTCCCACTTAAAAAGATGAGAGAGGCCTGTAATTGACATCATAGGTAGACTTCAACAATGAGAGACAAAATGAGAAAAAAATCCTGAAAATCACATTGACTGATTTGGAAAGAATTTTTTTTCAAATTTTGGTGGAAAATTAGTATTTGGTCAGTTACAAACAAGCAAGATTTCTGGCTCTCACAGACCTGTAACTTCTTTTTTAAGAGGCTCTTCTGTCCTCCACTCATTACCTGTAGTACTGGCACCTGTTCGAACTTGTTATCAGTATAAAAGACACCTGTCCGCAACCTCAAACAGTCACACTCCAAACTCCACTATGGTGAAGACCAAAGAGATGTTGAAGGACACCAGAAACAAAATTGTAGCCCTGCACCAGGCTGTGAAGACTGAATCTGCAATAGGCAAGAGCTTGGTGTGAAGAAATCAACTGTGGGAGCAATAATTAGAAAATGGAAGACATACAAGACCACTGATAATCTCCCTCAATTTGGGGCTCCACACAAGATCTCACCCCGTTAGGTCAAAATGATCTCTAGAACGGTGAGCAAAAATCCCAGAACCACACAGGGGGACCTAGTGAATGACCTGCAGAGAGCTGGGACCAACGTTACACAGGCTACCATCAGCAACACACTACGCCGCCAGGGACTCAAATCCTGCAGTGCCAGACGTGTCCCCGTGCTTAAGCCATTACATGTCCGGGCCCATCTGAAGTTTGCTAGAGAGCATTTGGATGATCCAGAAGAGTATTGGGAGGATGTCATATGGTCAGATGAAACCAAAGTAGAACAGTTTGATAGAAACACAACTCATCGTGTTTGGAGGAGAAAGAATGCTAAGTTGCATCCAAAGAACACCATACCTACTGTGAAGCAAGGGGGGGGCAACATCATTCTTTGAGGCTGTTTCTCTGCCAAGGGACCAGGACGACTGATCCATGTACATGAAAGAGTGAATGGGGCCATGTATCATGAGATTTTGAGTGTAAACCTCCTTCCATCAGCAAGGGCATTGAAGATGAAACATGGCTGGGACTTTCAGCATGACAATGATCCTAAGCACACCGCCAGGGCAATGAAGGAGTGGCTTCGTAAGTAGCATTTCAAGGTCCTGGAGTGGCCTAGCCAGTCTCCAGATCTAAACCCTATAGAAAATCTTTGGAGGGAGTTGAAAGTCCGTAAAGCCCAACGACAGCCCCAGAACATCACTGCACTAGAGATCTGCATGGAGGAATGGGCCAACATACCAGCAACAGTGTGTGCCAACCTTGTAAAGACTTACAGAAAACGTTTGACCTCTGTCATTGCCAACAAAGGATATATAACAAAGTATTGAGATAAACTTTTGTAATTGACCAAATACTTATTTTCCACCAAAATTTGAAAAAAATTTCTTTCTAAATTAGACAATGTGATTTTCAGGATTTGTTTTCTCATTTTGTCTCTGATAGTTGAGGTCTACCTATGATGTCAATTACAGGCCTCTCTCATCTTTTTAAGTGGGAGAACTTGCACAATTGGTAGCTGACTAAATACCGTATTTTTCAGACCATAAGACGCACTTTATTCCCCCAATATTTGGGAGGAAAATGGGGGGTGCGTCTTATTGTCCGAAAGTTACCTGTGTTGGTGGTGAAGTGGGATCGCAGGGCCCTCCAGGAAAGCAGTGGCGGTAGCGGCGGCGTCGTCAGTGGCAGCAGAGGTGAGGCAGAGCGGCAGGGGTCGGCACCTGTGCCTGGCCGGTACTGGGGCTGGGGCCAGTGTCGGGCTCTGAGCGGCGTCGGGCGGCGAAGCAGTGCGGCCTGCGCAGGTTTCCGGTGTACGTGGCCATCTTCCTTGAGCTGTGATCTACAGGAAGATGGCCGCCCCGAGCCGGTGCATGTGCAGACTGGTAGCTCCGGCGGCCATTTTCCTGTAGATCACAGCTCGGCACCGACCGCAGCCCGGTACAGGCACCTGCCTGGTACAGGCCCCAGCCCGAGGCCCCATCCTCAGCCCAGTACAGGCCCCAGCCAGAAGCCCCGGCCTCAGCCCCAGCCCCAGCTAGAGGCCCCAACCATAGGCCCCTGCCCCAGCCCCAGTCAGAGGCCCCGGCCCCAGCCCCAGCCAGAGGCCCTGGCCTCATCCCCATCCAGATGCCCTGGCATCAGCCTTAGCAAGAGGCCTCGGCCTCAGCCCCAGCCAGAGGCCTCAGCACAGGAACCAGACAGGCTAAGGGCCTCAGCCAGGCACAGACCCCGGCCTGGCACAGGCTCCACAGCATCTGACCTCTTCTGCTGCAGCCGCCGACTTCCTGAGGGACCCTGCCTCCTGTGACCCTCGATCCACTGTCCCCCAGGTAAGATACCGTACCTATTCAGACTATAAGATGAACCCTCATCTTATAAAAAATATTTTTTTTCTATTTTCCACTCCAAAATTTGGGGTGCGTCTTATGGTCCGGTGGGTCTTATATTCCGAAAAAATACGGTACTTTTTTCCCCACTGTATATTAAAATTAGAATCTGTTGTTCTCAATTAATGGCATGACAACCTGGTGTGAGTGGGTTCACTATCTTATTTAAAGAACAGCGATCTTTCAAAGTCTGATCTTCACAGCACATATCCTTGTGGAAGTTTATCATGGCATGAGCACATCTAATTTCTGAGAGCCTCAGATGAAGGTGATGTTCATCAAGCTAAAAAAAGGTACAAAACCATCTGTAAAGTTTGAACTCCACCAATCCACAGATTGTGTACAAATAGAGAAAATTAAAAACCTCTATTACTAGAAATGAGTGGATCTTTTGAAATTCAAATTCTCCAACTTCCCTATTGGAGAGAGTGAGAGAGGACCCAGCTGACCATGAGAACTTACACACTACAGAAGAGAGAGAGAACCCTGAAGACCATAAGAGCTTACACATTATAGGAGAGAGAGTGGTCAATCAACAAAGATTACTTCAACAGCAATGGGTATAATAGTCTGTGAGGTCAAGTCTCAAAGTAACCTCTAAGTGACTAAAGACCTCTTTCACATTAGCTAATGTTAATGATCATGAGTGTCACGGGTGTGTCAGGTGTAATAGACAGTCATTCTGGATCTGGCTGTAGAAGGTCACTGTGCTTGGCATTGCAGACACCTTCTTAATCCTTCTTTCTTTAATTCCCAGCAGAGACCTCCTTCCAGCTGCTGATTGACACACCCTCGCATGGGAGTTAAAAATTTTCAGTTTGCAATTGCTGGAGATACTTCTATGTACCTTTGTGCATGCTTGGAGCACTAGCTGTTGGCTGGCTTCTTCTTTGGTGCCCTTGGAGGACAGTTGGCATTACTCCTCTGGTGTCTGTTCAAGCTAAATTAATCCCCTTTGTTTGTCTACCTTGTTTCTTTAGTTTGTAGTGGGGCCTGACCAGTGCTCACCCCTCTCCCTCCCTATCTAGGGCGAAGCTCTATGGACATATAGGGTTTAGGGTTTTGCTTGGCGATTGGTGTGGAACCAATATAGGGATGGTAGAGTAGGCAGGGTGATATTAGATCTGCCTAGGGGTCTCCACTCCCCCTTTCCCTAGTGATTTTGCTTCCTCCCCCTCTTCCCTTTATGTTGCACTTAGTCTTTCCCACACCTTACGTGACAACTACCTCAAAGGGAACAAGCTGAAGGTATTACAATAGCCCTCACAGTCCCCTAATATGAACATCATTGAAAATCTGTGGCTACACCTCAAAATAGCAGTGCATGCAAGATGACCCAGCAATCTCACAGAACTGGGAGAATTTTTCCAGGAAGAATGGATGAAAATCCCTGAAAATTTTTTTTAAAAACTCTTGTCTGGCTACCAAAAGTGTTTACAAGCTGTGATACTTTCAAAAGGGGGTGATACTAGGTACTAAGCATGCAGGGTGCCCAAACATTTGCATCAGCACATTTTCTTTTTTGCAATCATTAAAATGTAAAAGATGCCAGCAAATTCTAAAGGAAGATTACAAGACATCTGTCCAGGAGATGAATCTCAAAAGAACATGAGTCATGCAGCCAGCCAAAGACTCAATGCACACAAGTCGTTCTATAAAAAAATGGTTAAAGAAGAATAAAGCTAAAGTATTGGGATGCTAAATTAAATTCATGACCTTAATCTTGTAGAAGTATTATGGAAGAACCTACATATAATGAGCAGTTCGTGGGCGAAAACTCATCAACATAACTGAGTTCAAGCAGTTTTAAATGCAATTATTATTGCACAAAGGGGTCACACCAGATACTGAAATCAAAGGTTCATGTTCTTTGCCATTCACAGGATTGTGATATTGAATCATCTTTCTCCTTTAAAAAATGAAAAAGTCGAATATTTTTGACTCACTTGGTTTGCTTCTCTTTAACTCCTTTTAGGACTACTGAAAAATGATGTAGTTTTAGGTCAAATTTACATAGAAATATGGAAAATACCGAATGGTTCGCAAATGTCAAGCACCACTGTATACACAGAAACACTTGTGCAATGAGATCGTTTGAACGTTTGAAGGTCATTAAATATTTGCCTAATGTTTGAAACAGTAAAAATATTTTCATAAATTGCTCACAGGTGTGAGCACTTGCAAAGTTTAACTTAGCTTCCATTCACACATTTTGTTTTTGACTAAATATGTAGGCAAGTGATTAATATTAAATTTTCAGTTCATATATGGTGACTCATAAGCGTTGACTCAAATAAACAAAGAGAGTACCCGTCCTCCAACTATGAGGACTTGTAAACAGTTTCTCTCAACAACAAAAGATTATGGCTCTTACAAAATCAGTGTAATAAAATCAATTATATAAAATCACACCAAAGGTCATCCTCTAGATACTAAGATTCTAAGAACTATAACTTTTTTATTTTTCCATTGACATAGTCTTATAAGGACTTATCTTTTTGTGGGATGAGTTATACTTTTGAATGACACTATTCATTCTATCATGTGATGTACTGCAAAGTGGTAAAAATGACCTGACAACATGATTTTACAGGTCAGTACAATTGTGGAGATATCAAACATGCATAGTTTTTTTTATTTAAATGGAGAAAAAAAAATAGAAAATTTGTAGAAAAAAATGTCGCTCGTGTTGCCATCTTACGAAACATGTAGCATTTTAAAATTTTGGTTGATGGGGCTGTTTAAGTGATTGTTTTTTGTGCCCAGGGCCATCATTTTTATTGATACTATTTTGGAATACATGCAATATTTTGATCACCTCTTACTGCATCTTTTAGCAGTGTGGCGGCAGCCGAAGAACTGTAATTCTGGCAGTTAGACTTTTTTCTCATTGCGCTGTTTAAAGATCGGGTTAATTGATTTTATATTTTAACATGTCGGACTTTTACAGACATGTATTTTTTATTAATATTTATTTTTAATGAGAGAAAAGATTTGAACTTTTATATTTATGTTATTTTTATCATATTTTTTTAAAAATTTATTTTTCACTTTTCACTATACTTGTTAGTCCCTTTAGGGGACTTGAACCTGAAATCAACGGATTGCTTGTGCGATGTACAGTAATATCATAGTACTGCTGTATATAGCAAAAATCTCACCCCCCTGCCATAATGTCAACTCATCTGGAAAGAAAATGGGAGCATAGAATAATGCACTCTCCTGTCGGCATGCTGTAAATGCCGCTGTCAGAAATTTGCAGTGGTATTTAACAGTTGACCATAGCCAACTTCTGGCGGCATACTAGACTACTGTGTGCTACACCTTTAGCCCATCAGCCCAGAACAAAAGAAAATCTCCACTGATAACATACAGAATGCAACAAGTGGTATTTATTACAATCCATAAACAGTCCAATGAAAAGCTGATGTTTCAGTCCAACATGCTCCTTCCTCACCACCTGTGAACATGACCCAATCCCATCCCACCTCATCCCAAACCTTACCAGTATCTTCATCCAAACCCTAGCCCACCTTTTCAACCTGTCACTAACAACTGGCGTCTTCCCCTCATGCTTCAAATATGCCTCGATCACACCCATCCTCAAAAAGCCCTTCATTGACCCTTCCTCTCTGACTAGCTATCGCCCCATATCACTTCTCCCCTATGCCTCAAAACTACTGAAACAACAAGTCCATTCTGAACTGTCCTCCCACCTCTCCTCCTGCTCCCTCTTCGACTGCCTACAATCTGGTTTACAACTGCACCATTCTACTGAAACTGCACTGACTAAAGTCACCAACGACCTACTAACCGCCAAATCCAAGCGACTCTAATCTGTCCTCCTCCTCCTTGACCTGTCATCTGCCTTCGACACAGTGGACTATTCACTCTTACTCCAGACTCTCTCATCTCTTGGCATCACAGACTTGGCACTATCCTTGATCTCCTCATACCTAACAGACCAGACATTCACTGTCTCCCACTCACACACCACCTCCTCATCTCACCCTCTATCTGTTGGTGTCCCCCAAGGTTCAGTTCTAGGACCCCTACTCTTCTCCATCTACACCTTAGGCCTGGGCAGTTCATACAGTCTCATGGCTTTCATTATCACCTCTATGTCGACGACACACAGATCTACTTCTCTGGACCCGATATCTCCTCCCTACTAACCAAAGTCCCACAATATCTGTCCGCTATTTCATCCTTCTTCTCTGCTAGATTTTTTAAACTTAACATGGACAAAACAGAATTCATCATCTTTCCGTCATCTCATTCAACACCCCCATCTGACCTATATATCAACGTCAATAGCTGTCCACTCTCCCCAGTCCCTCAAGCTCGCTGTCTTGGGGTAACCCTGGACTCTGAACTCTCCTTCAAACCACATATCCAAGCACCTTCCACTTCCTGCCAACTCCAACTTAAAAATATCTCTCGAATCCGCACACTCCTCAACCATGAATCTCACTTCTGTTACTACTGACTTTCATGCTACAACCAGGGATATTTACAAGTTTACTCCAGCTTACTAGGTGTTGTCTATACTAGAGATGAGCGAACTTGTTAGGAAAATGTTTGCCAATCTCTAAGTCGGCATGAACATTGCATGTTCAGACTCCCGAGCGTTTTACTCAAAATCTGCAAAATTCGGCCAATGTTCGATAAATTATGGCGTTTCCACTAATGCTTTTATTAGGACTTTGGCTAGGATAGTGGTGCTGTATGATGAGCGGGATGAGGCCTGTTTGATGGGTGTGGGGGGTGGGGAGAAGTCAGAGGAACAGCAGACTGTTATTCTTAATTTTTTTTTTCTTACCCTAATGTGTGGAGATTCTGGCAGCCAATCAGGGCACAGAAACCATCCACATCATCCAGACTCAAGGGCTTGTGTCATTGGCTGCCAAAGTCACATGTTACTCTCCATATAAAGAGCGGACATGTTGTTTTGGCGCTATTTTGTCAATATAACAGCGCAGGGAGGCTGCTCATGCTGCTGCTACTGGATAGTGAGATAGTTAGGTAGGCGGTTGAGTATCTGTCAGCTGGTTTAGTTCAATAGGATGTGTGGCTGTGAAATCAACCTTCCAGCATATCAATCTTTTGATAATTGTGTGGTCAGGAGACACCAGGCCACATTTCAGCATATAAAGCTTTTGTACTGCTGATATCGTGCTCCAGGGAGGAGTCCACATTTGAAACTATAAATTCTTTGTGATAATAGCGTGGTTCTGAAACAAGGCCATAGTTGTGCATATAAATATTTTGTGCTGCTAACATTTTCGGCCAAGCAGGAGTCCACATTTGAAAATATAAATTCTTTGTGCTAATAGTGTGATACAGAAAGCCGGGCACATTTCTGCATAATAAATATTTTGTGCTACTAGTTCTCCTTCATCCAGGAGTTCACATTTTTGAACCTAAATTTTTGTTGCTAATAGTGTGCTACAGAAACAGGACACATTTCAGTATATAAATATTTGGTGCTACTTGTTTTGCTTCAGCCAGGAGTCCACATTTCTGAATCTAAATTTTTTGTGCTAATAGCATGCTCCAGTCACACTATGTCAGCAAATAAATACTGATTGTTAATTTAGTGACAGATGTCTGACAGGTCTGAGCATAGAGTTGTGAAATAGCTGGTTAAAAGAGGGGAAGAGTACATCCAACATGAGTAGGAAAAAGCGAGGTCATGGAATAGGCTTGGTGCTCAAAGTGTTCGAGGGGTAGGTGGTAATGTTACAGAAAGCTCTACTAAACAAACACCGTCTCGTCCTATCCAAAGACACTGACATCTTCTGTTACTGGACGGACTACTCCACTCCCTTTCTTTGTCAGCCGCTCAGCGGTACGCCTTGTAGAGGAGGGCCAGAAAGAGAATGTGCTCCAGTGGATGGCACATCCATGGTGCTGAATCAAATGGCCTCTCCTTCTCTTCCTCCACCTCAACATCACACACAGTACAGTCCTCAGAGATGACACCTCAATTACCCTTGTTTCCCCCCTGCTTAACATCTCTTCAACCGCCCAACTGACTGCGGGGAACCACAGATGGGCATCGGAGGTCTGCTCCAAAAATTCACAGACTCAAGAGGAGGAAAGCATCATTCTACACCAATGGCCAAAATTTTTTTCAGTTGGATCTGGGGCAGGATGAAGACCCTCATCACCAGACGTCAAACTCGGGGTGGAGGTGATCCTGATGAGACTCAGATACCTGAGGCGCACGCGGACTGTACTGTGCTGTCAGGGCAGGAAGTGGAGAAGGGTGAGTCTCAGGGCAAGGAGTGGAAGAAAAGAGAGGATGACGCTGACGTTGTAGATCCCACTTGGTGTGAATCCAAAGACATGCAGCTGAGTAGTTCAGCAGAGGAGGTGGAGGAGGAGGAGGAAGATGAAGAGGTTACGTTGCGGCCTCCTGCACAGACATGGAATGAAGCAAGAACGACAAGCACTGAATCCTCAGCCACAACTCTGGCTGTGGCCAACAGCGGATGCGGGTCTGCAGGTGTGGCAAAGGTTTCCTAGCCTGGGCCTTTTTTGAGACCGCAAAGGATGACCCAACTCATGTTATCTGTAAAAAACGACACAGCGGAGGCAAAAATTTTAATAATTTGACTACTACATGCATGAACCGGCACATGCACGATCAACATGTGTTAGTTTGGGAATCTTACTGCGCTAAAATGTGAACTAGTGGGCCTCGCCAACCACCAGCTGCCTCATCAACCGCATCTGCTTCTTCTTCCTCCTCCTCTGTTACTGTGCTAAGTGTTCTCACACAGGTCTCCAGCCGCCGAACCTCTACTTGTTTACCCGCTACAATCAGTGTGAGTGAGAGCCCGTCAGCTGTTATGGAAGTGGACATTCCTGCTGTTTTTGTTTCAATGAGCACATGTTTCTCAATCCACCATAACATCTCCGCCTGCACCTCACTCACAGTCCAGCAGTTTGTCGTGTTCATCCTACTCCACCCTCTTATCAGCCAGCCCTCATTCCCACAGTTGTGGTCATTGTTTTCTCCTACACATGCCAAAGCTAACAGCTTGAACTCCACCATCTCTGATCTGTTAGCCAGGGAAATGCTGCCTTTCAGACTGATGGATACAGATGGTTTCTGAAAGTTGATTGCCTTCGCAGTCCTCCAGAACTAGTAGCCCAGTCGCCATTACTTCTCTAAGAAAGCTGTGCCTGCGCAGAAACATCACCCATTCCTTCAAAAAATCTATGTCTGCCAGGTTGCATTTCACCACAGACACCTGGACGAGCAAGCATGGCCAGGGGCATTACATCATGCCGAGTTTGAGCAATAGCTGTCTCCACTGAACCTGGAGCCAGGGAAGGCCGTGTGCGATAACAGTGTGAACCTGGTGGCGGCCCTACACCGGGGCAACCTCACACATGTGCCTTGCATGGCTCACGTCCTCAACCTGGTGGTACAGCAATTTCTCTGCCACTATCCCGGCCAGGATGCACTGCTGCAGAGAGTACGGTTGCTGTGTCCTCATATCCATCATTTGCACCCCGCGGGTCTTCGATTTGAATCGCTACAGAAGTCTTTAGGCCTACCGGATAACCGGTTGATCGGCGATGTGCCAACGTGATGGAATTCAACTCTGCACATGTCGCAGCGACTGTGGAAGCAGCGACAGGCATAGCCTGGCCCAACGCAGTGCGGATGTGATGTTACTGTTGGACTGGGCACAGATTAAGGACCTCTGCTCCCTTCTGCACTGTTTCGAAATGGCTACTAAGATGGTTAGTGCTGACGATGCCGTTATCAGCATCACTATTCCGGTCATGTACATGCTGGAGCACACTTTGAATAGTCTGCTGGAGGAAGTGGTGGTCCCAGAGAAAGAGGAGGAAGCAGAGGAGGATGCATAAGGGATAACAATATCTCTAATTTCCAGACTATTGTCACACAGATGGGTGCCAAGGGAGGGTGGATTACAGCGATCGAGGGGGGTTCATGGTACCAGACAAACTGTTAGTGAAGGTGAAGGAGCAGAGGAATAAATGGAGGAGGATGAGGAGGAAGAGGTGATGGGCGCACATTAGCCAGTAGATTAAGCGGTCCCCTCCTTGGCTTTTGGAAGGGGAGGGAGGAAACAAACTTCAATGTTACCCAGCCAAAAACACACCATGGACTTGAACCTCATGGAAGAGCCTGACTCATGAGCGCCTTCTTGCTGCAACATGATGCACTTATTGTTAGGAATAGAAATAGTGCTGACTACTGGGTTGCCACTCTGTTAGATCCACGGTACAAGAGTAAGTTTTGCCAGATGCTTCCCTCCCTGGAAAGGGACGTGCGCATGCAGGCGTATTGAAACATGATTGTAGACAACTGCATGAGTGATTTTCCCCAAAACAGCAGTGAGGCATACAGTGTGCATTGCAGTTGTAGACATACAACCCCGGGAACATTGAGTCATCAACGCAAAAACATTAGCAGCAGCAGTGTAAGTGGCAGAAGCAATTTCTGTGAGTCGTTTCAAACATTTTTTAGATCAGCTTGTGCACCAGCAGGACAGAGTACAACATTTAAACTACAAAACTACTTGGGAATAAAAAAATAACATAGTAGATTTAAATAAAATCAATTATTGAAAGACACCGCATGACAGACAAACATAAAAAACATATACAGTGGGTACGGAAAATATTCAGACCCCTTTAAATTTTTCACTCTTTGTTTCATTGCAGCCATTTGGTAAATTCTAAAAAGTTATTTTTTTTCTCATTAAAGTACACTCTGCACCCCATCTTGACTGAAAAAAAAACAGAAATGTAGAAATTTTCGCAAATTTATTAAAAACGAAAAACTAAAATATTCTGAAGGGGTGTCAGAAGGGGTGTCAGTCCCCATTATGCTATTTCTTCTCTGGTAAAATTGATGCGACTTTTGTGGTGTATGGCAATAACTTTTTATAATGTAGAGATTCTTGGTTGGGTCTCCATCTGGTATGTTTCCTTTAGTGGAAGGGATGTCAGTCCCCTTTATACTATTTCTACTCTGGTGAAATTGATGCCACTTTTGTGGTGTATGGCAATAATATTTTGAAATCTGGAGACTCCTGGTTGAGTCTCCATCTGGTGGGTTGCCTGTAGTGGAAGGGGTGTCAGTCCCCATTATACTATTTCTACTCTGGTGAAATTAATGCCACTTTAGTGGTGTGTGGCAGTAATTTTTTAAGTTGGGTCTCCTTCATGTGTGTTGCCTGTAGCAGTAGGGCTCCCAGACCGGCAGCCCTGCATTTACTTTCAGTCAACTACTTGTCTTAATATTCTTATATTTTTTAGCAATAGTAGTTTACAAATCTGATATTTGTCCCACCTGAGTGTGGCTGAGCAGTAAAGCAGCTTGAGCTGTAGCATGAGGTATGAGGGCTCTCAGCACAGCAGGCCTACACTGTACCCTCACTCACCTCGTCTTAATTTGAACCTAAACTCAAAGCTGTAAATGGTGGCCCATACCATGATACTTCATGCATAGCCCCTGGCTGACTGCTGCTGTGCTATTATAAAATTTTGACTATGGGTCAATTGATCAGTCGATTACCTGTGTTACTCTTCTTAAATTTTTCTAGCAATAGTAATCTACAAAACTGATGTTTGTGCCACCTGAGTGTGTCTGAGCAGAAAAGCAGCTTGAGCTGTTTCATGTGGTATCAGGGCTCCCAGCACAGCAGGCCTACACCGGTCCCTCGCCCACCTCGTCTTAATTTGAAGTTAAATTCAAAGCTGTAAATGCTGGCCCAGACCCTGATACCTCATGTATGGCCCATGGCTGACTGCTGCTGTGCCATTATACAATTTCACCTGTGGGTCAATTGATGCCACTTTTCCTGGTGTCTGCCCCTAATTTGAGCTGTTTCGGCAGCTTTTGGGCTATCCTGAAGGTGTTATCTATGCGTTTGGTTTTGCCTCCCATTGAATTCAATTGGGTTCAGATATGTTCGACGAACTGTTCGGCTGCAGGATTATAGTTCATTTTATTTGACATTCAAGTGGACAATTGACCACAATAACTGACTTATTTAATACAATATTAATTAGACTGAAAAACAAAAGAAAGCTTCTTTGCTTTATTAATAGCAGAAGAGTTAATATCTCCAAAGAACATGGATCTATTCATTTCAATTATTTACATCAGTTAATAATACATCAGGGAGGAATACTTATTAATTATAGTCATGAATATGCTAAATAAAGGATAATTCTAGCACCGTGGGTATAAAAATAATATGAAACTGTTTCTTGACATTCATTAAATGCTCTTTAAGCAAAACATAGTCTGTACTGTATGTTTTCATTTCTTGAGAAAAAATACGTTTAATATTTAATTTTTCTCGCTTGCATAGCCTCATCAATTGTTCTGTTAGATCTGCAGGTTTAACTGACTTGTATAATCTTTGCTATAATTGTTATTATTAGTGGTCTAACATAGCAAATATATAATACTGCTTTTTTTTCTATCATTTACATTTTTTGTGTTTGAAATATTCAATAGAGGGCTAATGTACATATATATATATATTGAATATTTGTACCACAAAAAAAAGCTTTACTGAAAAATGAATTATCATTCTACATACAGTACTTGAAAAGTAGCTGCTATTAGAAAATTCCATATAGTGCTTATATGTCCACTAATGGATTTTATGGAAAAGGAAATGCAGAGAGAAATACAAAGGTAGTCCAGAAAGAATTAAAGAACCATCTCCTCCCCCCTCCCCTATCTCCCTTAGAGCTGCATGAAAGGTATTTTATCTAGCCAACCAGTACCCTGTGCTTTACTGATGAATTGGAAGAGAGCTAATTTACATATTGTCAATTGTTTGGTATGCCACACATTCTCATAAATGCTATACCAAATATGTGATGTGGCAAAGAATAGAGAAGGTGTAGCAAAGCAAAAAAGAGACAAAAAAATCCAGCTTCCAAAAATCCAAAGTTTATTGATAAAAAAGTAGCTTAAGGGTATGTGCACATGATGCAGAAATGCTCATGATTTTTTCCTGAGCGTTTCTGCATCTCTCTGGCAGGAAAAGACGCATGCGGATTGTACATGCGTTTTCCTGCCAGGGACATGCGGAAATGAAGCGGTCTTCACTTTCATTTCCGCATGCGGGTTGACAAGCGCTTCCCAAGCGATTTTAGCATCACTTGGAAAGTGCTTGTCAACTTCACACTATATAAATCCATGCAACTGGCATGGATTTATATAGTGTGTGAATGTCAAAAAATAAAAAATAAATATATACTTTACCCTCTGATGGCCCCCGGTGTCCTGCTTCGCTCGGTCCCGGCTGCCGGCAGTGAAGACTTTAGGACCTTCCGACGTCAGCGTCACGTGACCCGTCACATGACTCTGATGTCAGCGAAGGTCCTTCTTCATTCAACCGCGAAGTGCGGGGAATCAAGCAGGAGCGCTGCGCGGGCCGTCAGAAGGTGAGAATATACATATTTTTTATTTTATTCTTTTTTTTTTAATGGTACCTGGGTCTGGATGAGAGTCCTCTCCTCCACACCCGGGTACCATCCGCACATTAGACCGCATGAAAAGCGCATCAACATATACAGTAATGTGGATTCCATGCTTTCTAATGCAAGTCAATGGCGGCAAAAGAGCAGCGTTTCCGCAAAATTAATTGACATGCTGCGGACTTTTGACCGCAGCGTTTACGCTGCGGAAAAATCCGCATCATGGGCACAGCACATGCGGATTTCAATTGGGGAACATTGCTGCCCTTCTACCATGCGTTTTTCATGCGTTTCCACGGCGTTTCCGCAACTGCAAAAACGCCGCGGAAACGCATGAAAAACGCATCGTGTGAACTCAGCCTCACACAATTAAAAAAAAGGTCCATGGCATAAGATAATCTCACATAGCTGAGCGGAGCGACATGTTTCAAACACACACTGGTGTTTTTTCTCGAAGCTGTCTCTGATATGTCATGTGGTAGTAATATACATGATGACAACAAATGGGAATGATCCCTGTGATCACATGGAAAACAACCTCATGAATATTTAAAATTCATAACATGCAAGGAAAACGTTTGTAAAAAAAATAGACACACAACTGACATATACATAATCAAAAACATGCGTTTAGACCAAGGGACAACATGAATATCAGTATTGAAAAATTATCTCTCAGCGTGCATTCAGATCGGTAGGAAAACGTGACCTAAGATTATAGATCCAGAAAGCCTCTCTTGTAAGTAGCTGTCGTTTCACATCTTCACCTCTAGGGGCTTTCTGTATTCTTTCTATGCCAGTAACTTGAAGAGAGTCCATGCAGCGTTGATGGTAAGAAATGAAGTGTTTAGAGGCATGCGATACATTGCGGTTAATACCGGAAAGAGAGGTAATGTCATATAAATGCTCAGAAAAGTGAGCTTAAAGTTAACAAGATGGGAATATGCTTGAGGAAAATAGACTTTGTCGCATTATATTGGTGGCTATATTGCAAAGATAATACCAATATGTTAGATTTTATACAATCTATCTATCTTGTATAAGGACAAAGACCTTGCTCATTTATTGCATTCTAGTTGTTCAGTGGTGGCTAGAAGAGGTGTTACTATAGGCAATATTATATCACCTTCCCATTTTTATTCTACAAACAAAACAAAACATGGCTGGATTATCCCATTTTTTTTAGATGTGGACATAATAAATGCCGTACTTGCATACATTTAAATTGGCATAAAAATCGGCTGCAAAATACGCAGCAAAACACAACGTGTGTGAACATAGCCTTAGAATACTGTGCACAATATTAGTCTCCAGTGTATACAAAGGATAAAGCTGGACTAGAACAGGAGCAGAGAAGATATAGCTGGACTAGAACGGGAGCAGAGAAGAGCAGCCAAGGTTATTAAGGGAATGGGTGAAATGCAATGCTAAAAGGGCTCGGATGCCGCACACAGCACGCAGAGAGTATGGTAGAGGTTTACTTCAAGATTTGGTTTCTCCACGCAGGGAGTGTAAATTTAAGTAACACAACAATAAAACAGTAAAATCGGACAGTAAACAATTGTGGATAAACTATAATATGGGATGAACAATACGGCGCAGTCCCAAAAGTTCAGGCTGAATAAGAGAAGGTAGAATACTGGAGGCTTGCACTTATCTGTCCTTTAGCGATAACTACTAGTGTTGAGCCACCCCCGTAGTGTTCGAGTTCGGTTCGGTTCGTCGAACACCCGTGTGTTCGCCGAACTGTTCGTCGAACACCTTCGAACACCGTTAAAACCAATGGCAGGCAAACAAAAACACATAGAAACACATAGAAAACACCTTCAAAGGTGTCCAAAAGCTGACAAACTGCTCAGAAGACATAACTAACACATGGAAAAGTGACAAGTACATATAGTCATGCGAAAATAAAAGAGGTGGAGGAGTAAAAGGAGGAAGAGACACAGATATAGGCATGTCATGCCCTTCTAAAATCCAAAAAGTGAGAAGCCGACACGGCCAGTCCGCTCCTGCCCGTGCCACCTCCGTGTCGCCGGGTTTGTGCCAGAGCCGCGGTGAACCCTGACGGCCAGCCCCCCTCTCCCAATACTGGTGCCTGTCCGCTGGTGGGTCGAGCGAGCCCCCCTGTGGTGGAGGCAGCTCTAAGCTTTTTAATTTAAATTGTCTCTCTAATTTGAATGAATACACTTTAAATTCATTTACAAGGATCTATTGGAGGGCAAGTCTCATGCCAGCAGCTGCGGTAATTCCAGCTCCAGTAGCGTCCACTAAAGCTGCTGCAGTTAAAAAGCTTTTATAAGGATCGAGCTCGGCTGTCCACCGCAAGGCATCCTACTGCCAGTCCCAGCCCCTATGCCTTGGGGTGCCTCCTGATGCTCTTCACTAAGTATCCCATGGTCCCGAAGCATTTCCTTTGAAAAAATTAAGTGTCTAAACTACAGGTGGTGTAGCTTGCTTAACAGCCGGGATAATCCGCTGACTAGCAGACACTGCTACTAGGCACAAAGTATTTCCTGGGCTAGATGCAGTTAAAAATTTGCAATTAGATACTCTCGTTGGATGCTGAGAAAGCATTCCATAGAGTCTCCTGGCACGCCATATATGATTCTCTTAAAAAGCTTGGGGTAGGGGTCTAGGGGACCCTTTTATAGCCAAAATCACGGCCCTGTATCGCAATACGTCACCTAGGCTGAAGATAAATGGAACTGTAGCACCCTGAGGGCTCGGTTGCTACAGACGTATTGCACCTCACCCAGAGGTGTGATATCTCACTCTCAGGTAAGGATGGAGTGTGGATCAGGACCCGACACCTGCATGCATTACACCACATTGCCGTGGGGCAGGGCGACCAATATGCCCCTGAGATGGGCACGACAGTCCCTGTCCCTGGCTGGAGTGGGGGGAGGGAACACTGAGGAAGGGGAACCCTGTAGTGCAGGAGCAGGGAGGAAGCAGTTCCTGGGTGCATTGAGAAGGGAGTATAAAAGGTGGGCACCATCTTAGTTCAGTGCAGAGAAGTCTGAGCAGAAGTGGCAGGGAGCAGGGGCTCTGCATGAGCTCTGCTCCGGAGGCGGGCCTAGTAACAGAGGCCCAGGCCTGGAAGAGGGAGAAGGAAGGAAGAGGAGCGGAGAAGGCTCCAGGAACGAGGAATGAAGGGATCCCAGGGGTGCGGACGGGCGAGTCGCCACCGCACGCCCGAATCCACCTGCGTGGAGGGGTCAGGCCAAAGGGGGAGACCGGTCCCCGAACTAGTGGAGGCAGGAAACGACCCTCAGCTAGAAACCGGAGGCTCTGACATTTTATGTGGCGCAGCCCCTCGCTACACCCGCTAGGAAGGCACCACATAGGGTCAGGGAAACTACCGCCAAGTTTACCAAGAGGAGGCCCGAGGCAGCCGGACAGAAGTGTTGGTAAGAAAGGCCAGACAAAGGACACACAAAGGGGGTCCTGTGAAGTGCTCCAAAGTTATCTGGGAATTGTCTGAGCCCCTCACCTGGTGAGCACAGTACGACGTCGGCAGCCGTTACCTGCAGACGTGGTCTGGATAATAAGAACTGTGAGTAAAGGCCCTGGACTGCATCACTGACTCCGTGTCATTACTGCTGCTGCCCTGCACCATCACCCCCATCATCCGCATACACTGCCCTGAGGCTATACTCCTCCCGTGGGGAGTTATGCTACGCTCTGCTGCACCCACAACACCAGCCTCAGCGGTCTGCCCTGTAGCGGCGGTTCACTCTGACCGCAATCCACGGGTGGCGTAGTCGGACATTTAAACATCAAAACCACATAAATATTTCCGCCACTGGTTTGACCGCCCTGAGCCACGGAACCGGGTCGCCGCCACGAAGACTACAACCACCAGCATCCACCAAAAAGGGTCCGGCTCCGGGTGTCCCAAGGCCCAGAGGGTGCGTCAGAACATTTTCATCACCTTTCACAATCACCAATGGGACAAGGCAGGGATGTCCTCTGTCCCCTCTCTTATACATCCTAGTGACGGAGCACCTGCTCTCATCAATTCACCATAACCCCAATATTAGGTGGATTGAGGTGGGATTCACCGAGTACAAGTGCTCTCTATCTGCTGATGATGTCCTAGTATATATCACTCAATCACATATATCCATCCCTGCTGTTATGGCTGAAATAGATCACTTTGTTACATGGTAAAATTTTAAAATCAATGCAGCGAAGTCTGAGGCCCTCGATGTCTCCCTCCCCAAATCCATATAGGATTCCATCCAGTCCAACTTTCCCTTTGCCTGGCCCTCACAGGGTATCAAATACTTAGGAATTCCTATTCATAGAGACCTCTCCCATCTATGTTATCTTAATTTTGGGCCCTTTATTGAACAATTCCATACAGACCACGGTTGGCAAGTTAGAACTGTAAGATTCACTACGTGAACCACTGGTGTTTTGTGGAAAAGCACATGTACACTGCGTTCCAAATTATTATGCAAAAAGTGTTTAGGAGTGATAAGGGAAGAATTTGTTTGTTTGTCAGTTAAACTCATTGATGGTGATGTGTGTCAGGGCTCTTTATATCACTGTAAGCAATTGCAGACACCTGTGCTAATTAGTTTGTCAGGTGTGTCCAATGAAAGGCAAGACTACTTAAGAAGGCTCTCTCACATTATTAAGCAGCCTACATTTTCTGCCAAAATGGGAAAGAAAAAGGATGTGTCGGCTGCTGAGAAGCAACAAATTGTGGAGTGTTTAGGTCAAGGCATGACTACAATCAACATTGTGCGATGATCAGGATGAAGTGTCTTGGCAATCAAGAAGTATGTAGCTGATTCACAGTACACACGTGTGCGTGTTGATAAGGGCAAATTGAGGACTCTTTCCTACAGGCAATTACGTCAGGTTGAAAGAGCAGCGGCAAAAAAGCCTTGTCATAGCAGCAGACAAGTTTTTGAAGCTGCTTGTGCCTCCAACGTCCCCCGAACAACAAAATGCAGGGTCCTTCAGAGGTTTGCAGCTGTGCATACGCCATCCTGTCGACCTCCTCTATCCACTTCACACAAGCAGAAACGGCTCCAGTGGGCCAAACATTACATGAAGACTGATTTCAAAACTGTTTTGTTCACGGATGAGTGCCGTGCAGCGCTCGATGGTCCAGATGGATGGAGTGGAGGATGGCTGGTTGATGGACACCCCACGCAAACACGGCTACAGCGCCAACAAGGAGGAGGTGGAGTAATGTTTTGGGCTGGAATCATGGGGAGAGAGATTGTCGGCCCCTTTAGGATCCCTGAAGGCGCTAAAGATGAACTCCGTAATGTATGTGCATTTTCTCAAACAGCACTTCCTGCCATGGTTCAAGAAGAAGAACCGTGTATTTCACAGCAAGATCATTTTTCTGCATGATAATGCACCATCTCATGCTGCACATAAAACATCTGCATCTCTGGCTGATATGGGCATAAAAGGGGACAAACTTATGGTGTGACCCCCATGCTCCCCTGACCTCTACCCCATTCAGAACCTTTGGAGCATCATTAAAAGGAGTGTCTATGATGGCGGGAGGCAGTTCACATCTAAGCAACAGCTCTGGGAGGGTATTCTGTCCTCATGCAAAACAATTGAAGCAGAAACCATCCAAAACCTGACAAATTCAATGGACGAGAGAGTTCAGAAGCTCCTTTCAAACAAGGGGTCCTATGTGAAAATGTAACATCACCTAGAATAAAGTTTTGAGTTGAAAACTGTTTGATTTCAGTTTCTAACAACCTGCTAATGCTTATAATTTCAAAAATGACCATTTTTTTGGTCTTTATTAAAATGAAAAGGTTGATCGAAAAGTTTGGGGGATCTAAGAGTGTGGCAACCCAGTAGTCATGATTACTTCGAATTCTGACAATATGAGGGTCATGCTGCAGGTAGTGCAGCAAGAAGGCACTTATGTGTCTTGCGCATCTCGGAGCCCCAAAATTATTTTCCGGGCTAGATGCAGCTAAAAATTATTTTTAATTTTAAATCTGGTGGAGCTTATTATAGATGGCCTAATAGGATCAGTGCTGCACACTGCTACAAAGCCCAAATTATTTTCCAGTCAAGATACAGATAAACATGATTAGTAATTTGAAAGCTTAAAACGGTTGGTAGGATGATTTTAACCAATCTTCAAGCTTTTACTCTCCCCAGGATGACACAGGGGTAGAAAAGTCGTTTCGGATCCATGATTTGTTCATCTTTATGAACGTGAGTCTGTCTACATTATCAGTGGAGAGCCGCGTGCGCTTATCTGTCAGCACACCACCAGCAGCGCTGAACACACGTTCAGACAGAACGCTGGCTGCGGGGCATGACAAGATCTCCAAGGCGTAAGTGGCTAGCTCCGGCCATTTATCCAGATTGGAAGCCCAAAAAGAGCAAGGGTCCAGTGACACAGTCGTGGCTTCAATGTTTACTTGGAGATACTCCTGTACCATCGTCTCTAGGCGTTGACTATGTGTCAGACTTCTTGTCTCCTGTGGCCTTGCAAAGGATGGGCTAAAAAAGTGGTGAAATGATTCCGCAAAATTGATGTTACCAGCAGATACTGTGGTTCTGTTACGGTTTGAGTGCTGAACACTTGACGGTCCCACGGTTGGCAAGTTGGAACTGTGAGATTCACTACGTGCACCACTGGTGTTTTGTGGAAAAGCACATGTAAGATTCTGCAACAGTCTCTGCTGATACTCCTGCATGCGTGCATCCCTTTCTATGGCAGGAATAATTTCGGCAAATTTACTTTTGTACCGGGGATCTAACAGTGTGGCAACCCAGTAGTCAGGATTATTTCTAATTCTCACAATTCGAGGGTCATGTTGCAGGTAGTGCAGCAAGAAGGCACTCATGTGTGTTGCGCATCCAGGAGCACCAAGTCCCTGTTGTGTTGGTGGCGAGGTAACAATCATGCTTCCTTCCTCTGTCCTCTCCCCCCAACCTCGCACAACAGAAATGTGATCAAGGTCTCCCTCATCTGATGAGTCTTCCATCAGTTCGTCCTCCACTTCTTCCTGGGCTCCTGCACCTTCCTCACTAGTTTGGCTGCTACCATGCGCCCTGGTAAAACCATCTCCCCCACCCTCACATGCCTGCCACCTTGGTGCTGCCGACCGTCTGGACCTTGCAGATGTTAGCCCTTCCCCATACAACTCCTCCTCCTCTACTTCCTCCACCTCCTCTTGTGCCACCACCTGACTCCGAATTCTGTTTAACATGTGCTCCAGCATGTAAATCAGCGGAATAGTCATGCTGATAATGGCATCATCAGCACTAAACATCTTCGTCGCCATTTCAAAACTGTGCAGAAGGGTGCATAGGTCCCTGATCTGAGACCACTCCTCCAGCGTGATTTGCCCCACCTCTGGATCTCGTTGGCCCAGGCTATACGTCAGAACGTATTGCACCAGGGCTTGTCGGTGCTGCCACAGTCGCTGCAACATGTGCAGAGTTGAATTCCACCGGGTAGGCACATCGCATTTTAGCCGGTGAAGTGGCAGGCCCAACGACTTCTGTAGAGATGTAAGTCGCTGAGCTGCGGGATGCGAACTGCGGAAGTGAGCACACAGCGACCGTGCCCTCTGCAGAAGGCCATCTAGTCTGGGATAGTGGGCTAAAAATTGCTGGACAACCAGGTTCAACACGTGAGCCATACAAGGCACGTGTGTGACATTGCCCCGGCGAAGGGCCGCACCCAGGTTTGCAGCATTGTCGCACACGGCCTTCCCTGGTTTCAGGTCCAGTGGAGACAGCCATTCATGAAATTGGTTCTCCAGAGCTGACCACAACTCCTCAGCTGTGTGACTCACATTTTCCAGACATTTCAAAGTAAAAACCGCCTGATGACGTTGAGCCCTACTGCCAGCATAGTAAGGAGGTGTGCAGAATCCCTTCTGTGCAGTTAGAAAGCTTGTGGCATGACCAGACAGGCTTTGGGTGCAGGTGGAAGACCGAGAGGAGGTTGAGGAGGCAGAAGCAGTGGAGGAACTTTGACATAAAGAGGATTGACGCACAACTCGTGGGGACGGCAAGACTTGGACAGCAGCCCCTTGTCCTGCTGTCACCATAGTTACCCAGTGCCCAGTCAGCGACATGTAACGCCCCTGTCCATGCCTACTCGTCCAAGTGTCTGTGGTGAAATGCACCCTGTCACACACAGAGTTTCTCAAAGAAGCGGTGATGTTGTGTGCGACATGCTGGTGGAGCGCAGGCACACCTTTCTTTGAGAAGTAGTGCCGACTGGGCATCTGGTACTGGGGCACTGCGACGGACATAAGGTCTCGAAAATCCTCTGTGTTCACCAGGTGGAAAGGCAGCATTTCTGTAGCCAAGAGCTTGCAGATGGTGAAATTCAACCTCTTAGCTTTCTCATGGCTAGGAGGAAATGGTCTTTTACTTGTCCACATCTGAGGGACCGAGGGCTGGCTATTGTGCTTAGACGGGGTTGATAAGGGTGTCCCCGGCAAACTGCCGGTCTGTGAGGAAGATGCAGGCGGACATGTTAGGTTGCCTTGATCCAAAGGTGGTGCTATCGATGTCGGACAGCGCTCAACACCAGCTGGTGTTACCACCTCCAAAGAAAATGATGACCTGCCAATCACGCTGGCTGTTGCGGGTAAAGAGGTGGCAGGTCTGCGCCCCAAAACAGGTGTGACTGCTGTCCCCCCAGTCACAGAGGATGAAGAGGCCGCGGATGCACAATATATGGCAGACGGTGGTTGGCCCGGCCGGCTAGGCCGCATTGTAGCACACTGAGCTTCCCACTGCAACTTATGCTTCATGTCCATGTGCCGGTTCATGCATGAAGTACTCAAACTATGTATTTTTTGGCCTCTACTTAGCTTTTGCTGACAAATGTTACAGATAACACGAGTTGGGTCATCTTTATCGATCTGAAAAAATGCCCAGGCTATGCAAGGCTTAGCACCCATGCGACCTGAAGAGCCACCACGACTTGTGGTGAGAGGCAGAGTTGTGTTTGAGGATGCAGTTGTTGACGTGCTTCCAGTACTACGTCTCTGTCCAGGAAGGCGCAACCTGACCTCGTCGTCACTAGCATCTTCCTCCACCTCCTCTGCTGACCTCATCTCTTGGCTGACTGTGGGTTGACAGTAAGTGGGATCTCCAACCTCATCATCATCACCCTGTGTGTTATCACACCCGTCGTCCTCAGAGCCAACCTGTTCCTGCCCTGACAAAAAACTAAAGTTGTCGCTCCAATCAGGTATTTGAGTCTTATCATCGTCTTCCTCATTGTCTCCACCAACAGGAGTTACAGTTTGGGAATGAGGGTCTACATTATGGTCAGAACCTTCTGCGTCTGGTCCTGGATCCGACTCATAAAGATTCTGGGCATCAGTGCAGATCATTTCCTCGTCTGGATTCACAGAAGCGCTGGAGTCGACCTCTGATTCCCAGGCTATAGTATGAGTAAACAGCTCTGTAGACTCAACCATCTGTTCTACCTCATACTCAGACGGGCAGCTGGAGATTTGGGAGCTGTGAGGAAGCAAGTGCGATTTGGGTGACACCTTTGAGGACTGGAGTATTTGTGATGTTGAAGTTGATGTGGAGGAGAGCCCACTTAAAGGAGCACTTGATATCCGTTGAAGCACCTGCTGTTTTTGTGCCTCATCTGGAATTTGTAGCGATTGGCGTGGCCGTAAGAAAGGGATCTTATCACATTGTCCGCTAAAAGAAGTAGACATTTTAGTTTGGCTGGAAGATGGTCTTTCTTCTGCAGATGTTACTGCTGCTTTAACACCTACCCCACGGACACAACCTTTTTTCCCCTTCCCAACACGCCTATTCCCCTTTCCACCAGCAGCAGGCCTTTTTCCACTCATTTTGGTGGTTAACTAATTCACAACTCTGGAGTTGTTTGCACAAAAAAACAATGGATGGTAACCGAGCAGAGCTGAGTGGCCAAACTGTGGTATTAGGCCAAAACTATTGGCTGGGTTAGATGCAGAAAAAAATTATATTCAATTTGCAACCTGATGGAGATCAGTATAGATGGACTAATACAACAAGTCCCACACACAGCTAGAAGCCCAATATTTTTTCAGAGGTAGATGCAGAAAAAAATATATTCAGTTTGCAACCTGATGGAGGTCAGTATAGATGGACTAATACAACAAGTCCCACACACAGCTAGAAGCCCAATATTTTTTCAGAGGTAGATGCAGAAAAAAATATATTCAGTTTGCAACCTGATGGAGGTCTGTATAGATGGATTAATAGAACAAGTCCCACACACAGCTAGAAGCCCAATATTTTTTCAGAGGTAGATGCAGAAAAAAATATATTCAGTTTGCAACCTGATGGAGGTCAGTATAGATGGACTAATACAAGTCCCACACACAGCTAGAAGCCCAATATTTTTTCAGAGGTAGATGCAGAAAAAAATTATATTCAGTTTGCAACCTGATGGAGGTCTGTATAGATGGATTAATAGAACAAGACCCACACACAGCTAGAAGCCCAATATTTTTTCAGAGGTAGATGCAGAAAAAAATATATTCAGTTTGCAACCTGATGGAGGTCAGTATAGATGGACTAATGCAACAAGTCCCACACACAGCTAGAAGCCCAAATATTTTTTCAGAGGTACTGTAGATGCAGATAAAAATTATTTTTAATTTGCAACCTGATGGAGGTCAGTATAGATGGACTAATAGAGAAAGTCCGACACACTGCTAGAAGGCCAAATATTTTTTCAGAGCTAGATGCAGAAAAAAATTAGATTCAGTTTGCAACCTGATGGAGGTCAGTATAGATGGACTAACAGAGAAAGTCCCACACACTGCTAGAAGGCCAAATATTTTTTCAGAGCTAGATGCATACAAAAAATTATTTTGAATTTGCAACCTGATGGAGGTCAGTATAGGTGGACTAATAGAACAAGTCCCACACACTGCTAGAAGGCCAAATATTTTTTCAGAGCTAGATGCAGAAAAAATTTATATTCAGTTTGCAACCTGATGGAGGTCTGTATAGATGGATTAATAGAACAAGACCCACACACAGCTAGAAGCCCAATATTTTTTCAGAGGTAGATGCAGAAAAAAATATATTCAGTTTGCAACCTGATGGAAGTCAGTATAGATGGACTAATACAACGAGTCCCACACACAGCTAGAAGCCCAATATTTTTTCAGAGGTAGATGCAGAAAAAAATATATTCAGTTTGCAACCTGATGGAGGTCAGTATAGATGGACTAATACAACAAGTCCCACACACAGCTAGAAGCCCAAATATTTTTTCAGAGGTACTGTAGATGCAGATAAAAATTATTTTTAATTTGCAACCTGATGGAGGTCAGTATAGATGGACTAATAGAGAAAGTCCGACACACTACTAGAAGGCCAAATATTTTTTCAGAGGTAGATGCAGAAAAAAATTATATTCAGTTTGCAACCTGATGGAGGTCAGTATAGATGGATTAATAGAACAAGACCCACACACAGCTAGAAGCCCAATATTTTTTCAGAGGTAGATGCAGAAAAAAATATATTCAGTTTGCAACCTGATGGATGTCAGTATAGATGGACTAACAGAGAAAGTCCCACACACTACTAGAAGGCCAAATATTTTTTCAGAGCTAGATGCAGAAAAAAATTATATTCAGTTTGCAACCTGATGGAGGTCTGTATAGATGGATTAATAGAACAAGACCCACACACAGCTAGAAGCCCAATATTTTTTCAGAGGTAGATGCAGAAAAAAATATATTCAGTTTGCAACCTGATGGAGGTCAGTATAGATGGACTAATACAACAAGTCCCACACACAGCTAGAAGCCCAATATTTTTTCAGAGGTAGATGCAGAAAAAAATATATTCAGTTTGCAACCTGATGGATGTCAGTATAGGTGGACTAATAGAACAAGTCCCACACACTGCTAGAAGGCCAAATATTTTTTCAGAGCTAGATGCAGAAAAAAAATTAGATTCAGTTTGCAACCTGATGGAGGTCAGTATAGATGGACTAATAGAATGATGGTATGCCCAAAAGATTTTACTTCACTAGGTGCAGTAAAAAAATTGGTATTCTATACACAGGTGGTATATCTTGCAACACAGATAGGCTACTCCACTGACTAACACACTCTGCAATAGGCCAAAAAGGATTAGCTTTGCTAGATTCAGCCAAATGCTGTGAAAAAAACTTGCACAGCACTGGCACAGACCTGCCTGGCAAAAACTGATAGGAACTGATGTAACCTAGTCCTGAAAAGGACTCCAATTACAATTAGTCTTTACTCCCACAACCTATCTATTTAAGAGCACAGACCTGCCTGATAAAAGTCGTAGGAAATGCTGTAACCTAGTCCTTAAAAGGACTGCAATCACAACTATTCCCTACTCCCAAGCTATCTGTATATTTGTGCGAAAATTGGCTTGAAATTAACAAGTTATAGCGCACACAGCAACAGCGGTGCCGTCTAACACGCAGCTGCAGCAGTGAGAAAATGGTGGCGACGGGGAAATTGGCTTGGTCTTATAGGGCAAGGACATGTGACATACACTGCCAATGACACATGCCCTTGCTTGTGTGAAAAACAGCACTTCGCTCCGTGTGTGCGCTGCTGATAGGCTGACAGATTGCACCTCCCCACTGTAAATGCGGGAAAGAGAAAAAAAAATGGAGATCTTCATTGTTCCTGCAGAGATCCATCCCCTGCCCCTCCCCCCACCCCGCTGTACACTCAAACTGCGTATTAACATTAATTTTCATCATTACTGAGAAAAAATCCAGTTATGATTTTGGTGCACGAACAGTTATCGAACATAACCTCGAACAGCCGAATTTTTCTCAAATTGTTCGTGTTCGCCGAACGGCTCGAACACCGCCCAAAACAGCTCGAATTTGAGATTGGCGAACAGTTCGAGTAGAACAACGCTCATCTCTATTCTTAAGTAGTCTTGCCTTTCATTGGACACACCTGCCAAACTAATTAGCACAGGTGTCTGCAATTGCTTACAGTGATATAAAGAGCCCTGACACACATCACCATCAATGAGTTTAACTGACAAACAAACAAATTCTTCCCTTATCACTCCTAAACACTTTTTGCATAATAATTTGGAACGCAGTGTACATGTGCTTTTCCACAAAACACCAGTGGTTCACGTAGTGAAACTTACAGTTCTAACTTGCCAACCGTGGTCTGTATGGAATTGTTCAATAAAGGGCCCAAAATTAAGATAACATAGATGGGAGAGGTCTCTATGAATAGGAATTCCTAAGTATTTGATACCCTGTGAGGGCCAGGCAAAGAGAAAGTTGGACTGGATGGAATCCTATATGGATTTGGGGAGGGAGACATCGAGGGCCTCAGACTTCGCTGCATTGATTTTAAAATTTGACCATGTAACAAAGTGATCTATTTCAGCCATAACAGCAGGGATGGATATATGTGATTGAGTGATATATACAAGGACATCATCAGCAAATAGAGAGCACTTGTACTCGGTGCCTCCCACCTCAATCCACCTAATATTGGGGTTATGGCGAATTGATGAGAGCAGGTGCTCCGTCACTAGGATGTATAAGAGAGGGGACAGAGGACATCCCTGCCTTGTCCCATTGGTGATTGTGAAAGGTGATGAAAATGTTCTGACGCACCCCCTGGGCCTTGGGACACCCGGAGCCGGACCCTTTTTGGTGGATGCTGGTGGTTGTAGTCTTCGTGGCGGCGACCCGGTTCCGTGGCTCAGGGCGGTCAAACCAGTGGCGGAACTATTTATGTGGTTTTGATGTTTAAATGTCCGACTACGCCACCCGTGGATTGCGGTCAGAGTGAACCGCCGCTACAGGGCAGACCGCTGAGGCTGGTGTTGTGGGTGCAGCAGAGCGTAGCATAACTCCCCACGGGAGGAGTATAGCCTCAGGGCAGTGTATGCGGAGGATGGGGGTGATGGTGCAGGGCAGCAGCAGTAACGACACGGAGTCAGTGATGCAGTCCAGGGTCTTTACTCACAGTTCTTATTATCCAGACCACGTCTGCAGGTAACGGCTGCCCACGTCGTACTGTGCTCACCAGGTGAGGGGCTCAGACAACTCCCAGATAACTTTGGAGCACTTCACAGGACCCCCTTTGTGTGTCCTTTGTCTGGCCTTTCTTACCAACACTTCTGTCCGGCTGCCTCGGGCCTCCTCTTGGTAAACTTGGCGCCAGTTTCCCTGACCCTATGTGGTGCCTTCCTAGCGGGTGTAGCGAGGGGCTGCGCCACATAAAATGTCAGAGCCTCCGGTTTCTAGCTGAGGGTCGTTTCCTGCCTCCACTAGTTCGGGGACCGGTCTCCCCCTTTGGCCTGACCCCTCCACGCAGGTGGATTCGGGCGTGCGGTGGCGACTCGCCCGTCTGCACCCCTGGGATCCCTTCATTCCTCGTTCCTGGAGCCTTCTCCGCTCCTCTTCCTTCCTTCTCCCTCTTCCAGGCCTGGGCCTCTGTTACTAGGCCCGCCTCCAGAGCAGAGCTCATGCAGAGCCCCTGCTCCCTGCCACTTCTGCTCAGACTTCTCTGCACTGAACTAAGATGGTGCCCACCTTTTATACTCCCTTCTCAATGCACCCAGGAACTGCTTCCTCCCTGCTCCTGCACTACAGGGTTCCCCTTCCTCAGTGTTCCCTCCCCCCACTCCAGCCAGGGACAGGGACTGTCGTGCCCATCTCAGGGGCATATTGGTCGCCCTGCCCCACGGCAATGTGTGTAATGCATGCAGGTGTCGGGTCCTGATCCACACTCCATCCTTACCTGAGAGTGAGATATCACACCTCTGGGTGAGGTGCAATACGTCTGTAGTAACCGAGCCCTCAGGGTGCTACAGTTCCATTTATCTTCAGCCTAGGTGACGTATTGCGATACAGGGCCGTGATTTTGGCTATAAAAGGGTCCCCTAGACCCCTACCCCAAGCTTTTTAAGAGAATCATATATGGCGTGCCCGGAGACTCTATGGAATGCTTTCTCAGCATCCAACGAGAGTATCTAATTACAAATTTTTAACTGCATCTAGCCCAGGAAATACTTTGTGCCTAGTAGCAGTGTCTGCTAGTCAGCGGATTATCCCGGCTGTTAAGCAAGCTACACCACCTGTAGTTTAGACACTTAATTTTTTCAAAGGAAATGATTCGGGACCATGGGATACTTAGTGAAGAGCATCAGGAGGCACCCCAAGGCATAGGGGCTGGGACTGGCATTAGGATGCCTTGCGGTGGACAGCCGAGCTCGATCCTTATAAAAGCTTTTTAACTGCAGCAGCTTTAGTGGACGCTACTGGAGCTGGAATTACGCGGCTGCTGGCATGAGACTTGCCCTCCAATAGATCCTTGTAAATGGATTTAAAGTGTATTAATTCAAATTAGAGAGACAATTTAAATTAAAAAGCTTAGAGCTGCCTCCACCACAGGGGGGCTCGCTCGACCCACCAGCGGACAGGCACCAGTATTGGGAGAGGGGGGCTGGCCGTCAGGGTTCACCGCGGCTCTGGCACAAACCCGGCGACACGGAGGTGGCACGGGCAGGAGCGGACTGGCCGTGTCGGCTTCTCACTTTTTGGATTTTAGAAGGGCATGACATGCCTATATCTGTGTCTCCCCCTCCTTTTACTCCTCCACCTCTTTTATTTTCGCATGACTATATGTACTTGTCACTTTTCCATGTGTTAGTTATGTCTTCTGAGCAGTTTGTCAGCTTTTGGACACCTTTGAAGGTGTTTTCCATGTGTTTCTATGTGTTTTTGTTTGCCTGCCATTGGTTTTAACGGTGTTCGAAGGTGTTCGACGAACAGTTCGACGAACAGTTCGGCGAACACACGGGTGTTCGACGAACCGAACCGAACTCGAACACTACGGGGGTGGCTCAACACTAGTCAACAGTTCCGGTTCTCACTGATTGAGCCACTCGAATATTGTACCACTCTTATCGCTTTTCTTGGATCTCCCGCCGCATCTCTCAGGCCCATTCTGGTTTGGCCGTGGGCGACGGGGGGACTGCATTGCCCCGGACCATCCCTGCCAGGGTCACTACCCCCATCCCCTCTTCCCTCACGCGGGCCTCTGCCCCTGCCTCCTGAAATGTCATACGCGGGTTGGTGCGCAAGCGCTCTCGCAAGGCCTGTCTCAGCTGCGCATCTCTGAGGCCGGCAACGAACTGGTCCCTTAGTACTATGTCCGGGGGCCCCACTCCCACGTCTTCTAGGTTCGTTTTCCTAGTGATGTAAGTGTACACACTCTGTAGGGCGTTGACATATTGGGTCACAGTCTCCCCCTCCCTTTGTAGCTGTTGGAACAGTCGCATCCTTAACTCTGCCACATTAGTAGCGTCCCCATGCATTTCTTCTAGGATCCGTACCACCTTTTCCACTGTATTTCGGTCAGTGGGGGACGAAACATTACTGACTGTCGAGCTTCTCCTTCTAATGCCAGCAAAGCTATCTCTGCTTGCATATCGGGGGTCATTGGGTGCATCCGTAGCATGCTCTTAACCCGTTCTACCCAATCCAACAGCATCATGTTGTGTCTGGTAAACTTTGGGAGATTATTCAGCATGGCGCCCAGGGGTAGGCTAGCTGTAGGGGCTCTCACGCTGGCCTGGTCTGCCATGCCTGCAACTGCGTTTGGGGACGACATCCTGCCGACTACGCCAAATGTTAAAAGGGCTCGGATGCCGCACACAGCACGCAGAGAGTATGGCAGAGGTTTACTTCAAGATTTGGTTTCTCCACGCAGGGAGTGTAAATTTAAGTAACACAACAATAAAACAGTAAAATCGGACAATAAACAACTGTGGTTTAGCTATAACACAGAAAGGATGAACAATGCGGCGCAGTCCCAAAACTTCAGGCTGAATAAGAGAAGGTAGATTACTGGAGGCTTTCACTTATCTGTCCTATTGAGATAACTACGTCCGTCTTCAGACAATCACTCTGGAGGGTGTCCGTCTTCTGGCGGCAGTGGGCCGTCTCTGGTCTCACTCACTGGGCCCCTAGTCCTTTGACCACACGACAGCGGTCACGACTCCTTTAAGAGCCATAATAAGGTCCTCGGGCGTACAACAAACTGTGTTAGGATTACTAATCCCGGGTGTGTCCTCACCCGTAGGTCACCGTCAGATGTCTGGAAAACTGTGGTAATGCAGGTAACTGAACGATCACTTTCTGTAGGCCCGGTACAGACCACACGTCCTTTATTTTGGCGGCAAGCTGTGCCACCCATTCGTCCGTCACCGCAGACAGGTCAGCACGCCTCTATTTCACCGAGGACAGGGCAGCACATCTCTCTCTCGTTGTCGGCAGGTCTGAACGTTTATCCCCAACTGCCGGTCTGCTCTCCACAACCAACTGTCTCTTTCGCTCGAGCCCAGACACCTGACTTCCTCTCTTCCGTCCCTCTCCTCTGTCCCCCAGCACTGTCCAGGAAGTCCCCCGTGCACTCTTAATCCCGTCCCCTGGCACACTGGGTAGGACCCTGGCAGTTCCAGCGCCGGAGCTCCACACCTGGCCCTAGGCAAGTCTTCCTTCTTACATTCCCGTTCCCTTTCAGCTCGCCATTCCACGGGCGAGAGTTTTTTCACCAGGCGCTCACACTCTCTGACCTCTTGGATGATACGTTGCCAGATGAACTGATCCTGATTGTAGCGGATAGGCGGCACACCAGCCGTGGATCATTCAGACCGGCGTAAAGCAGTTGGAGCGCAGGGTACTTGAGAGTCGCTGGGGTTCCCAACTTCACCCGACCCAGCTTGATGGAGCGGTGGGCCCTCCTCTCTCGTGTAGGAAGCTGTGGGCGATGTGAGACTGGGTATCGCAGCCACTATCGTCTCTTCCTCCTCATCATCGTAGACAGGCGCACTGGGTGTGGGATCTCTTGTCCTTGTGCTGAGTTCTTCCTTCTTTTCCTCATTGCTAGACAAACCGGGCCGTGACATACTTCGATGAACGATTCTAGTTGGAACCGCTTCTTCCCCCTCAGGCTGAACCTCATACACCGGTCCTTCAGGACTAACTCTTCGTTTTACTCGATACGGGGTCAACTCCCACCGTCTACTCAGCTTGCCCCGGGGTCTCTTGTCTCGTTCCAACACCCGTTCTCCCGACTTAAAGGCTGTCCCCCGAAGAGGTGGCGTTTAATGGTGCCTATGTTCCTTAAACTTCTGCTGCACCAACCTCCGAAGAGTCTGCAACTGGTGCCGATGCTCCCGGACCCAGGTAGATGGGCTCGTCCGGGGCCAGTCCTCCGCGGGATCTAGTTCGAGCTCGGTGATCTCCCTACCCTTTTGTCCGAACAGCAGCGTGTAGGGGGTGAACCCTGTGGCACTATGCACCCGGTTATTATAGACCCACACCAGCTCGGCCACAAACTCCGGCCAGCGTACCTTCCGATCTTCTTCCAAGGTTTGAAGCATCTGGATCAAAGTTCTGTTGAAGCGTTCACAGGACCCATTCCCTTGCGGATGGTAAGGGGTGGTCCTAGACTTCTCGATCTTGCATAGCTGGTGCAGCTCCTCCATCACCCGTGCTTGGAAACAGGCTCCTTGATCAAAGTGAATTCTCTTCGGACAGTCATAGACCCTGATGAAGTCCCTACAGACAGCCTGGGAAGCAAATTCAGCTGTCTGATCCCTGGTCGGAGTTACCACCGCGAATTTCGTAAAGTGATCGGTCATGACCAGGCAATGTCCATACCCGAGATGCGCCGGCCCGATGGTCAGGTAGTCGATCATCAACACCTCTAAGGGCGCAGCCGTCACAATGGTCTGGACGGGGGCCCGCTGCTCTGGGGTTTTCACCAACTCACAACTCCGGCAATTCTGGCAGACGTTCTCCACTGCAACTCTTAGCTGGGGGTGGTACACCAGTCTCTGCAGCCACTGGAAGGTCTTTTCGGGTCCAAAGTGTGCTCCCCGCTCTTGTGCTTCCTTGGCCCCTGTCCCGATCACACTCTCTTTAACCACTACTTGCCAAGTGGGGCCGAACTCCCGTACCAACTGGACCCGTCTGTACAACAAGCCGTCCTGCAGGCTCAGTCTCTCCCACTGCCGCAGCATCTTCAGCCCCTCTGTCATCAGGGTCCCCCTTTCTTCACGGTTAGGGACTTGTTTCAAAGCCACCCAATGTCGCAACCGCGCAATCTCTCCTTCCATTTGCTGTATCCGTACTCACTCGTCCCTGGGCCGCCCCAACACGTGTCCTTCTTTCACTTCCCTGATCTGTCCCTGTGTAGCGGACAACGGGCTGCCAACCTTCCGGAAGCTGGGCACCTCGTCGGCCTCCAGTTCTTCGTCTCGGTCACGGTCGGGGTGCTCATGGGTCACCCTGAAGAGGGCATCAGCATGCGTGTTTTCAGCCCTAGGCTGGAAGGTGATCTTATACCGGTACCGAGCCATGCGATCCATCCATCGTTGTTCCAGGGCTCCCAACTTCGCGTTCTCCAGATGAGCCAATGGGTTGTTGTCTGTCTTCACCAACACTTCAGACCCCGACAAGTACTCAGCAAACTTTTCTGTCATTGCCCACACTAGGGCCAACAATTCCAGTTTAAAGGAGCTGTAATTGTCTGGGTTCTTCTCTGAGTCTCGGAGGGAGCGACTCGCATATGCTATCACCCACTCTCTCCCCTCCTGCTCCAGCGACAGCACGGCCCCTAGACCAAGGAGACTTCCATCGGTATGAAGAACGAAGAGCTGAGAAAAGTCAGCATAGGCCAGTATGGGAGCTTCCGCCAGGGCCATCTTCAAGGCCCTGAAGGCCTCCTCCTGTTCTCTTCCCCATTTCACTGCTCGATTTTTCGAGCCCGCAGGTATCCCTTGAAGGAGCTCCAGTAGCGGATTAGCTGGCGCATGAAATTTTTCACAAATTTGCGGTAATACCCTGTGAGTTCTAGGAAAGCCTTCACGTCCTTTACAGTCTTCGGGGTGGGCCACTCTTGCACGGCGGGCACTTTCTCCTGAGTGCACCTGACTCCTTCACCGGACAGCGCGTGCTCGAGGTACTCAACCTGGTTGCAGAATATATCACATTTTTGTGACTTCATCTTCAGGCCGTGATTTCGAAGGCGACTCAAGACTTGCTCCAATCATCGTAGATGTTCCTGGAAGGTAGGAGCATAGACGATGATGTCATCGAGGTAGATCAGTGTGGCCTCAAAGTTCAGATCGCCTAAACATCTCTCCATCAAGCGTTGAAAGGTCCCGGGAGCGTTGGTTAGGCCAAAAGGCATCCAATTAAACTCGAAGAGTCCCATGAGCAACACGAATGCTGTCTTGGCGCGGTCGTGTTCAGCCACTGGCACTTGCCAGTATCCGCTGGACAGATCCAGGGAGGAGAAGTATTTCGCCTTGCCTAGGGCGGATAGAGACTCCTCGATCCTGCGTAAAGGGTACGAGTCTCTTATGGTGCAAGCATTTAGCCACCTGTAGTCCACACAGAATTGTAGGGTTCCATCCATCTTCCTGACCAGGATGATTGGAGCCGCCCACGGGCTCAGGCTTTCCCGAATCACACCGCTCTGTATCATATGGGCCAGCATTTCTTTCACCTCCTGGTACATTTGCGGGGGTATCTGTCTACACCGTTCCTGTACCGGAGCAGCATTTCCCGTAGGGATCTCATGAGTGATGGCCTCGGTACTAGTGTTGAGCTACCCCCGTAGTGTTCGAGTTCGGTTAGGTTCATCGAACACCCGCATGTTCGCCGAACTGTTTGTCGAACTGTTCGTCGAACACCTTCGAACACAGTTAAAACCAATGGCAGGCAAACAAAAACACAGAAACACATAGAAAACACCTTCAAAGGAGTCCAAAAGCTGACAAACTGCTCAGAAGACACAATTAACACATGGAAAAGTGACAAGTACATATAGACATGCGAAAAGAAAAGAGGTGGAGGAGTAAAAGGAGGGGGAGACACAGATATAGGCATGTCATGCCCTTCTAATACCTAAAAAGGGCGAAGACGACACGGCCAGTCCGTTCCTGCCCGTGCGAACTCCGTGTCACCGGGTTTGTGCCAGAGCTGCGGTGGACCCTGACAGCCAGCCCCCCTTTCCTAATACTGGTGCCTGTCCACTGGTGGGTCGAGCGAGCCCCCCTGTGGTGGAGGCAGGTCTAAGCTTTTTAATTTAAATTGTCACCTAGGCTGAAGATAAATGGAACTGTAGCACCCCGAGGGCTCGGTTGCTACAGAGGTATTGCACCTCACCCAGAGGTGTGATATCTCACTCTCAGGTAAGGATGGAGTGTGGATCAGGATCCAGACACCTGCATGCATTACACCACATTGCCGTGGGGCAGGGCGACCAATATGCCCCTGAGATGGGCATGACAGTCCCTGTCCCTGGATGGAGTGGGGGGAGGGAACACCGAGGAAGGGGAACCCTGTAGTGCAGGAGCAGGGAGGAAGCAGTTCCTGGGTGCATTGAGAAGGGAGTATAAAAGGTGGGCACCATCTTAGTTCAGTGCAGAGAAGTCTGAGCAGAAGTGACAGGGAGCAGGGGCTCTGCATGAGCTCTGCTCCGGAGGTGGGCCTAGTAACAGAGGCCCAGGCCTGGAAGAAGGAGAAGGAAGGAAGAGGAGCGGAGAAGACTCCAGGAACGAGGAACGAAGGGATCCCAGGGGTGCAGATGGGCGAGTCGCCACCGCACGCCCGAATCCACCTGCGTGGAGGGGTCAGGCCAAAGGGGGAGACAGATCCCCAAAACTAGTGGATGCGGGAAACGACCCTCAGCTAGAAACCGGAGGCTGTGACATTTTATGTGGCGCAGCCCCTCGCTACACCCGCTAGGAAGGCACCACATAGGGTCAGGGAAACTGGCGCCAAGTTTACCAAGAGGAGGCCCGAGGCAGCCGGACAGAAGTGTTGGTAAGAAAGGCCAGAAAAAGGACACACAAAGGGGTCCTGTGAAGCGCTCCAAAGTTATCTGGGAGTTGTCTGAGCCCCTTACCTAGTGAGAACATTACTGCGTGGGCAGTCGTTACCTACAGAAGTGGTCTGGATAATAAGAACTGTGAGTAAAGGCCCTGGACTGCATCACTGACTCCGTATCGTTACTGCTGCTGCCCTGCACCATCACCCCCATCCTCCGCATACACTGCCCTGAGGCTATACTCCTCCCGTGGGGAGTTATACTACGCTCTGCTGCACCCACAATACCAGCCTCAGCGGTCTGCCCTGCAGCGGCGGTTCACTCTGACCGCAATCCAAGGGTGGCGTAGTCGGACATTTAAACATCAAAACCACATAAATAGTTCCGCCACTGGTTTGACCGCCCTGAGCCACGGAACCGGGTCGCCGCCACGGAGACTACAACCACCAACATCCACCAAAAACGGTCCGGCTCCGTGTGTCCCAAGGCCCAGGGGGCGCGTCAGAACATTTTCATCACCTTTCATAATCACCAATGGGACAAGGCAGGGATGTCCTCTGTCCCCTCTCTTATGCATCCTAGTGACGGAGTACCTGCTCTCATCAATTCGCCATAACCCCAATATTAGGTGGATTGAGGTGGGAGGCACCGAGTACAAGTGCTCTGCATTTGCTGATGATGTCCTAGTATATATCACTCAATCACATATATCCATCCGTGCTGTTATGGCTGAAATAGATCACTTTGTTACATGGTCAAATTTTAAAATCAATGCAGCGAAGTCTGAGGCCTTCGATGTCTCCCTCCCCAAATCCATACAGGATTCCATCCAGTCCAACTTTCCCTTTGCCTGGCCCTCACAGGGTATCAAATACCTAGGAATTCCTATTCATAGAGACCTCTCCCGTCTATGTTATCTTAATTTTGGGCCCTTTATTGAACAACTCCATACAGACCACGGTTGGCAAGTTAGAACTGTAAGATTCACTAGGTGAACCACTGGTGTTTTGTGGAAAAGCACATGTACACTGTGTTCCAAATTATTATGCAAAAAGTGTTTAGGAGTGATAAGGGAAGAATTTGTTTGTTTGTCAGTTAAACTCATTGATGGTGATGTGTGTCAGGGCTCTTTATATCACTGTAAGCAATTGCAGACACCTGTGCTAATTAGTAGAGATGAGCGTTGTTCTACTCGAACTGTTCGTCAATCTCAAATTCGAGCTGATTTGGGCGGTGTTCGAGCCGTTCGGCGAACACGAACAATTTGAGAAAAATTCGGCTGTTCGAGGTTATGTTCGATAACTGTTCGTGCACCAAAATCATAACTGGATTTTTCTCAGTAATGATGAAAATTAATGTTAATACGCAGTTTGAGTGTACAGCGGGGTGGGGGGAGGGGCAGGGGATGGATCTCTGCAGGAACAATGAAGATCTCCATTTTTTTTTTCTCTTTCCCGCATTTACAGTGGGGAGGTGCAATCTGTCAGCCTATCAGCAGCGCACACACGGAGCGAAGTGCTTTTTTTCACACAAGCAAGGGCATGTGTCATTGGCAGTGTATGTCACATGTCCTTGCCCTATAAGACCAAGCCATTTTCCCCGTCGCCACCATTTTCCCACTGCTGCAGCTGCGTGTTAGACTGCACCGCTGTTGCTGTGTGCGCTATACCTTGTTAATTTCAAGCCAATTTTCGCACAAATCTACAGATAGCTTGGGAGTAGGGAATAGTTGTGATTGCAGTCCTTTTAAGGACTAGGTTACAGCATTTCCTACGACTTTTATCAGGCAGGTCTGTGCTCTTAAATAGATAGATTATGGGAGTAAAGACTAATTGTAATTGGAGTCCTTTTCAGGACTAGGTTACATCAGTTCCTATCAGTTTTTGCCAGGCAGGTCTGTGCCAGTGCTGTGCAAGATTTTTTCACAGCATTTGGCTGAATCTAGCAAAGCTAATCCTTTTTGGCCTATTGCAGAGTGTGTTAGTCAGTGGAGTAGCCTATCTGTGTTGCAAGATATACCACCTGTGTATAGAATACCAATTTTTTTACTGCACCTAGTGAAGTAAAATCTTTTGGGCATAGCATCATTCTATTAGTCCATCTATACTGACCTCCATCAGGTTGCAAATTGAATATAATTTTTTTCTGCATCTAGCTCTGAAAAAATATTGGGCTTCTAGCTGTGTGTGGGACTTGTTGTATTAGTCCATCTATACTGACCTCCATCAGGTTGCAAACTGCATATATTTTTTTCTTCATCTACCTCTGAAAAAATATTGGGCTTCTAGCTGTGTGTGGGACTTGTTCTATTAATCCATCTATACAGACCTCCATCAGGTTGCAAACTGAATATATTTTTTTCTGCATCTACCTCTGAAAAAATATTGGGCTTCTAGCTGTGTGTGGGACTTGTTCTATTAATCCATCTATACAGACCTCCATCAGGTTGCAAACTGAATATATTTTTTTCTGCATCTACCTCTGAAAAAATATTGTGCTTCTAGCTGTGTGTGGGACTTGTTGTATTAGTCCATCTATACTGACCTCCATCAGGTTGCAAACTGAATATATTTTTTTCTGCATCTACCTCTGAAAAAATATTGGGCTTCTAGCTGTGTGTGGGACTTGTTGTATTAGTCCATCTATACAGACCTCCATCAGGTTGCAAACTGAATATATTTTTTTCTGCATCTACCTCTGAAAAAATATTGGGCTTCTAGCTGTGTGTGGGACTTGTTGTATTAGTCCATCTATACTGACCTCCATCAGGTTGCAAACTGAATATATTTTTTTCTGCATCTACCTCTGAAAAAATATTGGGCTTCTAGCTGTGTGTGGGACTTGTTCTATTAATCCATCTATACAGACCTCCATCAGGTTGCAAACTGAATATATTTTTTTCTGCATCTACCTCTGAAAAAATATTGGGCTTCTAGCTGTGTGTGGGACTTGTTCTATTAATCCATCTATACAGACCTCCATCAGGTTGCAAACTGAATATATTTTTTTCTGCATCTACCTCTGAAAATATATTGGGCTTCTAGCGGTGTGTGGGACTTGTTCTATTAATCCATCTATACAGACCTCCATCAGGTTGCAAACTGAATATATTTTTTTCTGCATCTAGCTCTGAAAAAATATTTTGGCCTTCTAGCAGTGTGTGGGACTTTCTCTATTAGTCCATCTATACTGACCTCCATCAGGTTGCAAATTGAATATAATTTTTTTCTGCATCTAACCCAGCCAATAGTTTTGGCCTAATACCACAGTTTGGCCACTCAGCTCTGCTCGGTTCCCATCCATTGTTTTTTTGTGCAAACAACTCCAGAGTTGTTAATTAGTTAACCACCAAAATGAGTGGAAAAAGGCCTGCTGCTGGTGGAAAGGGGAATAGGCTTGTTGGGAAGGGGAAAAAAGGTTGTGTCCGTGGGGTATCTGTTAAAGCAACAGTAACATCTGCAGAAGAAAGACCATCTTCCAGCCAAACTAAAATGTCTACTTCTTTTAGCGGACAATGTGATAAGATCCCTTTCTTACGGCCACGCCAATCGCTACAAATTCCAGATGAGGCACAAAAACAGCAGGTGCTTCAACGGATATCAAGTGCTCCTTTAAGTGGGCTCTCCTCCACATCAACTTCAACATCACAAATACTCCAGTCCTCAAAGGTGTCACCCCAATCACACTTGCTTCCTCACAGCTCCCAAATCTCCAGCTGCCCGTCTGAGTATGAGGTAGAACAGATGGTTGAGTCTGCAGAGCTGTTTACTCATACTATAGCCTGGGAATCAGAGGTCGACTCCAGCGCTTCTGTGAATCCAGACGAGGAAATGATCTGCACTGATGCCCAGAATCTTTATGAGTCGGATCCAGGACCAGACGCAGAAGGTTCTGACCATAATGTAGACCCTCATTCCCAAACTGTAACTCCTGTTGGTGGAGACAATGAGGAAGACAATGATAAGACTCAAATACCTGATTGGAGCGACAACTTTAGTTTTTTGTCAGGGCAGGAACAGGTTGGCTCTGAGGACGACGGGTGTGATAACGCACAGGGTGATGATGATGAGGTTGGAGATCCCACTTACTGTCAACCCACAGTCAGCCAAGAGATGAGATCAGCAGAGGAGGTGGAGGAAGATGCTAGTGACGACGAGGTCAGGTTGCGCCTTCCTGGACAGAGACGTAGTACTGGAAGCACGTCAACAACTGCATCCTCAAACACAACTCTGCCTCTCACCACAAGTCGTGGTGGCTCTTCAGGTCGCATGGGTGCTAAGCCTTGCATAGCCTGGGCATTTTTTCAGATCGATAAAGATGACCCAACTCGTGTTATCTGTAACATTTGTCAGCAAAAGCTAAGTAGAGGCCAAAAAATACATAGTTTGAGTACTTCATGCATGAACCGGCACATGGACATGAAGCATAAGTTGCAGTGGGAAGCTCAGTGTGCTACAATGCGGCCTAGCCGGCCGGGCCAACCACCGTCTGCCAAATCTTGTGCATCCACGGCCTCTTCATCCTTTGTGACTGGGGGGACAGCAGTCACACCTGTTTTGGGGCGCAGACCTGCCACCTCTTTACCCGCAACAGCCAGCGTGATTGGCAGGTCATCATTTTCTTTGGAGGTGGTAACACCAGCTGGTGTTGAGCGCTGTCCGACATCGATAGCACCACCTTTGGATCAAGGCAACCTAACATGTCCGCCTGCATCTTCCTCACAGACCGGCAGTTTGCCGGGGACACCCTTATCAACCCCGTCTAAGCACAATAGCCAGCCCTCGGTCCCTCAGATGTGGACAAGTAAAAAACCATTTCCTCCTAGCCATGAGAAAGCTAAGAGGTTGAATATCACCATCTGCAAGTTCTTATCTATAGAAATGCTGCCTTTCCGCCTGGTGGACACAGAGGATTTTCGAGACCTTATGTCCGTCGCAGTGCCCCAGTACCAGATGCCCAGTCGGCACTACTTCTCAAAGAAAGGTGTGCCTGCGCTCCACCAGCATGTCGCACACAACATCACCGCTTCTTTGAGAAACTCTGTGTGTGACAGGGTGCATTTCACCACAGACACTTGGACAAGTAGGCATGGACAGGGGCGTTACATGTCGCTGACTGGGCACTGGGTAACTATGGTGAGAGCAGGACAAGGGGCTGCTGTCCAAGTCTTGCCGTCCCCACGAGTTGTGCGTCAATCCTCTTTATGTCAAAGTTCCTCCACTGCTTCTGCCTCCTCAACCTCCTCTCGGTCTTCCACCTGCACCCAAAGCCTGTCTGGTCATGCCACAAGCTTTCTAACTGCACAGAAGGGATCCTGCACACCTCCTTACTATGCTGGCAGTAGGGCTCAACATCATCAGGCGGTTTTTACATTGAAATGTCAGGGAAATGTGAGTCACACAGCTGAGGAGTTGTGGTCAGCTCTGGAGAACCAATTTCATGAATTTTTGTCTCCACTGGACCTGAAACCAGGGAAGGACGTGTGCGACAATGCTGCAAACCTGGGTGCGGCCCTTCGCCGGGGCAATGTCACACACGTGCCTTGTATGGTTCACGTGTTGAACCTGGTTGTCCAGCAATTTTTAGCCCACTATCCCAGACTAGATGGCCTTCTGCAGAGGGCACGGTCGCTGTGTGCTCACTTTCGCCGTTCGCATCCCGCAGCTCAGCGACTTACATCTCTACAGAAGTCGTTGGGCCTGCCACTTCACCGGCTAAAATGCGATGTGCCTACCCGGTGGAATTCAACTCTGCACATGTTGCAGCGACTGTGGCAGCACCGACAAGCCCTGGTGCAATACGTTCTGACGTATAGCCTGGGCCAACGAGATCCAGAGGTGGGGCAAATCACGCTGGAGGAGTGGTCTCAGATCAGGGACCTATGCACCCTTCTGCACAGTTTTCAAATGGCGACGAAGATGTTTACTGCTGACGATGCCATTATCAGCATGACTATTCCGGTGATTTACATGCTGGAGCACATGTTAAACAGAATTCGGAGTCAGGTGGTGGCACAAGAGGAGGTGGAGGAAGTAGAGGAGGAGGAGTTGTATGCGGAAGGGCTAACATCTGAAAGGTCCAGACGGTCGGCAGCACCAAGGCGGCAGGCATGTGAGGGTGGGGGAGATGGTTTTACCAGGGCGCATGGTAGCAGCCAAACTAGTGAGGAAGGTGCAGGAGCCCAGGAAGAAGTGGAGGACGAACTGATGGAAGACTCATCAGATGAGGGAGACCTTGATCACATTTCTGTTGTGCGAGGTTGGGGGGAGAGGACAGAGGAAGGAAGCATGATTGTTACCTCGCCACCAACACAACAGGGACTTGGTGCTCCTGGATGCGCAACACACATGAGTGCCTTCTTGCTGCACTACCTGCAACATGACCCTCGAATTGTGAGAATTAGAAATAATCCTGACTACTGGGTTGCCACACTGTTAGATCCCCGGTACAAAAGTAAATTTGCAGAAATTATTCCTGCCATAGAAAGGGATGCACGCATGCAGGAGTATCAGCAGAGACTGTTGCAGAATCTTACATGTGCTTTTCCACAAAATACCAGTGGTGCACGTAGTGAATCTCACAGTTCCAACTTGCCAACCGTGGGACCGTCAAGTGTTCAGCACTCAAACCGTGACAGAACCACAGTATCTGCTGGTAACATCAATTTTGCGGAATCATTTCACCACTTTTTTAGCCCATCCTTTGCAAGGCCACAGGAGACAAGAAGTCTGACACATAGTCAACGCCTAGAGACGATGGTACAGGAGTATCTCCAAGTAAACATTGAAGCCACGACTGTGTCACTGGACCCTTGCTCTTTTTGGGCTTCCAATCTGGATAAATGGCCGGAGCTAGCCACTTACGCCTTGGAGATCTTGTCATGCCCCGCAGCCAGCGTTCTGTCTGAACGTGTGTTCAGCGCTGCTGGTGGTGTGCTGACAGATAAGCGCACGCGGCTCTCCACTGATAATGTAGACAGACTCACGTTCATAAAGATGAACAAATCATGGATCCGAAACGACTTTTCTACCCCTGTGTCATCCTGGGGAGAGAAAAGCTTGATGATTGGTTAAAATCACCCTACCAACCGTTTTAAGCTTTCAAATTACTAATCATGTTTATCTGTATCTTGGCAGGAAAATAATTTGGGCTTTGTAGCAGTGTGCAGCACTGATTCTATTAGGCCATCTATAATAAGCTCCACCAGATTTAAAATTACTAATCATGTTTATCTGTATCTTGACTGGAAAATAATTTGGGCTTTGTAGCAGTGTGCAGCACTGATCCTATTAGGCCATCTATACTAAAGCTTCACCAGATTTAAAATTAATAATAATTTTTAGCTGCATCTAGCCCGGAAAATAATTTTGGGGCTCCGAGATGCGCAAGACACATAAGTGCCTTCTTGCTGCACTACCTGCAGCATGACCCTCATATTGTCAGAATTCGAAGTAATCATGACTACTGGGTTGCCACACTCTAAGATCCCCCTAACTTTTCGATCAACCTTTTCATTTTAATAAAGACCAAAAAAATGGTCATTTTTGAAATTATAAGCATTAGCAGGTTGTTAGAAACTGAAATCAAACAGTTTTCAACTCAAAACTTTATTCTAGGTGATGTTACATTTTCACATAGGACCCCTTGTTCGAAAGGAGCTTCTGAACTCTCTCTTCCATTGAATTTGTCAGGTTTTGGATGGTTTCTGCTTCAATTGTTTTGCATGAGGACAGAATACCCTCCCAGAGCTGTTGCTTAGATGTGAACTGCCTCCCGCCATCATAGACACTCCTTTTAATGATGCTCCAAAGGTTCTGAATGGGGTAGAGGTCAGGGGAGCATGAGGGTCACACCATAAGTTTGTCCCCTTTTATGCCCATATCAGCCAGAGATGCAGATGTTTTATGTGCAGCATGAGATGGTGCATTATCATGAAGAAAAATGATCTTGCTGTGAAATACACGGTTCTTCTTCTTGAACCATGGCAGGAAGTGCTGTTTGAGAAAATCCACATACATTATGGAGTTCATCTTTAGCGCCTTCAGGGATCCTAAAGGGGCCGACATTCTCTCTCCCCATGATTCCAGCCCAAAACATTACTCCACCTCCTCCTTGTTGGCGCTGTAGCCGTGTTTGCGTGGGGTGTCCATCAACCAGCCATCCTCCACTCCATCCATCTGGACCATCGAGCGCTGCACGGCACCCATCCGTGAACAAAACAGTTTTGAAATCAGTCTTCATGTAATGTTTGGCCCACTGGAGCCATTTCTGCTTGTGTGAAGTGGATAGAGGAGGTCGACAGGATGGCGTATGCACAGCTGCAAACCTCTGAAGGACCCTGCATCTTGTTGTTCTGGGGACGTTGGAGGCACAAGCAGCTTCAAAAACTTGTCTGCTGCTATGACAAGGCTTTTTTGCCGCTGCTCTTTCAACCTGACGTAATTGCCTGTAGGAAAGAGTCCTCAATTTGCCCTTATCAGCACGCACACATGTGTACTGTGAATCAGCTACATACTTCTTGATTGCCAAGACACTTCATCCTGATCATCGCACAATGTTGATTGTAGTCATGCCTTGACCTAAACACTCCACAATTTGTTGCTTCTCAGCAGCCGACACATCCTTTTTCTTTCCCATTTTGGCAGAAAATGTAGGCTGCTTAATAATGTGAGACAGCCTTCTTAAGTAGTCTTGCCTTTCATTGGACACACCTGCCAAACTAATTAGCACAGGTGTCTGCAATTGCTTACAGTGATATAAAGAGCCCTGACACACATCACCATCAATGAGTTTAACTGACAAACAAACAAATTCTTCCCTTATCACTAGTGTTGAGCCACCCCCGTAGTGTTCGAGTTCGGTTCAGTTCGTCGAACACCCGTGTGTTCGCCGAACTGTTCGTCGAACTGTTCGTCGAACACCTTCGAACACCGTTAAAAACAATGGCAGGCAAACAAAAACACATAGAAACACATAGAAAACACCTTCAAAGGTGTCCAAAGCTGACAAACTGCTCAGAAGACATAACTAACACATGGAAAAGTGACAAGTACATATAGTCATGCGAAAATAAAAGAGGTGGAGGAGTAAAAGGAGGGGGAGACACAGATATAGGCATGTCATGCCCTTCTAAAATCCAAAAAGTGAGAAGCCGACACGGCCAGTCCGCTCCTGCCCGTGCCACCTCCGTGTCGCCGGGTTTGTGCCAGAGCCGCTGTGAACCCTGACGGCCAGCCCCCCTCTCCCAATACTGGTGCCTGTCCGCTGGTGGGTCAAGCGAGCCCCCCTGTGGTGGAGGCAGCTCTAAGCTTTTTAATTTAAATTGTCTCTCTAATTTGAATGAATACACTTTAAATCCATTTACAAGGATCTATTGGAGGGCAAGTCTCATGCCAGCAGCTGCGGTAATTCCAGCTCCAGTAGCGTCCACTAAAGCTGCTGCAGTTAAAAAGCTTTTATAAGGATCGAGCTCGGCTGTCCACCGCAAGGCATCCTAATGCCAGTCCCAGCCCCTATGCCTTGGGGTGCCTCCTGATGCTCTTCACTAAGTATCCCATGGTCCCGAATCATTTCCTTTGAAAAAATTAAGTGTCTAAACTACAGGTGGTGTAGCTTGCTTAACAGCCGGGATAATCCGCTGACTAGCAGACACTGCTACTAGGCACAAAGTATTTCCTGGGCTAGATGCAGTTAAAAATTTGTAATTAGATACTCTCGTTGGATGCTGAGAAAGCATTCCATAGAGTCTCCTGGCACGCCATATATGATTCTCTTAAAAAGCTTGGGGTAGGGGTCTAGGGGATCCTTTTATAGCCAAAATCACGGCCCTGTATCGCAATACGTCACCTAGGCTGAAGATAAATGGAACTGTAGCACCCTGAGGGCTCGGTTGCTACAGACGTATTGCACCTCACCCAGAGGTGTGATATCTCACTCTCAGGTAAGGATGGAGTGTGGATCAGGACCCGACACCTGCATGCATTACACCACATTGCCGTGGGGCAGGGCGACCAATATGCACCTGAGATGGGCACGACAGTCCCTGTCCCTGGCTGGAGTGGGGGGAGGGAACACTGAGGAAGGGGAACCCTGTAGTGCAGGAGCAGGGAGGAAGCAGTTCCTGGGTGCATTGAGAAGGGAGTATAAAAGGTGGGCACCATCTTAGTTCAGTGCAGAGAAGTCTGAGCAGAAGTGGCAGGGAGCAGGGGCTGATGGAGGTCAGTATAGATGGACTAATAGAACAAGTCCTACACACTGCTAGAAGCCTAAATATTTTTTCAGAGCTAGCTGCAGATGAAAATTATTTTTAATTTGCAACCTGATGGAGGTTAGTATAGATGGACTAATAGACCAATCCCACACACTGCTAGAAGCCTAAATATTTTTTCAGAGGTAGATGCAGAAAAAAATTATATTGAATTTGCAACCTGATGGAGGTCAGTAAAGATGGACTAATAGAACAAGTCCCACACACTGCTACAAGCTGAAATATTTTTTCAGAGCTTGATGCAGAAAAAAATTAGATTGAATTTGCAACCTGATGGAGGTTAGTATAGATGGACTAATAGAACAAGTCCCACACACTGCGAGAAGCCTAAATATTTTTTCAGAGCTAGATGCAGATAAAAATTATTTTTAATTTGCAACCTGATGGAGGTTAGTATAGATGGACTAATAGACCAAGTCCCACACACTGCTAGAAGCCTAAATATTTTTTCAGAGCTAGATGCAGAAAAAAATTATATTGAATTTGCAACCTGATGGAGGTCAGTATAGATGTACTAGAAGAATAAGTCCCACACACTGCTAAAAGCCTAAATATTTTTTCAGAGCTGGATGCAGATAAAAATTATTTTTAATTTGCAGCCTGGTGGAGGTTAGTATAGATGGACTAATAGACCAAGTCCCACACACTGCTAGAAGCCTAAATATTTTTTCAGAGCTAGATGCAGAAAAAAATTATATTGAATTTGCAACTTGATGGAAGTCAGTATAGATGGACTAATAGAACAAGTCCCACACACTGCTAGAAGCCTAAATATTTTTTCAGAGCTAGATGCAGAAAAAAATTATATTGAATTTGCAACCTGATGGAGGTCAGTATAGATGGACTAATAGATCAAGTCCCACACACCGCTACAAGCTGAAATATTTTTTCAGAGCAAGATGCAGAAAAAAATTAGATTGAATTTGCAACCTGATGGAGGTTAGTATAGATGGACTAATAGAACAAGTCCCACACACTGCTAGAAGCCTAAATATTTTTTCAGAGCTAGATGCAGAAAAAAATTATATTGAATTTGCAACCTGATGGAGGTCAGTATAGATGGACTAATAGAACAAGTCCCACACACTGCTAGAAGCCAAAATATTTTTTCAGAGCTCGATGCAGAAAAATATAATATTGAATTTGCAACCTGGTGGAGGTTAGTATAGTTGGACTAAAAGAATGATGCTATGCCCAAAAGGTTTTACTTCACTAGGTTCAGTAAAAATAATTGTATTCTATACACAGGTGGTGTAGCTTGCAAGACAGATAGGCTCCTTCTCTGACTAACACACTCTGCAATAGGTCAAAAAGGATTTGCTTTGCTAGATTTAGCCAAATGCTGTGAAAAAAACTTGCACAGCACTGGCACAGAAATGCCTGGCAAAAAGTGATAGGAACTGATGTAACCTAGCCCTGAAAAGGACTGCAATTACAATTAGTCTTTACTCCCAACCTATCTATTTAAGAGCACAGACCTGCCTGATAAAAATCGTATGAAATGATGTAACCTAGTCCTTAAAAGGACTGCAATTACAATTAGTCTTTACTCCCAACCTATCTATTTAAGAGCACAGACCTGCCTGATAAAAGTCGTAGGAAATGATATAACCTAGTCCTTAAAAGGACTGCAATCACAACTCTTCCCTACTCCCAAGCTATTTGTAGATTTGTGCGAAAATTGGCTTGAAATTAACAAAGTATAGCTCACACAGCAACATTGGTGCCGTCTAACACGCAGCTGCAGCAGTGAGAAAATGGTGGCAATGGGGAAAATGGCTGGGTATTATAGGTCAAGGACATGTGACATACACTGCCAATGACACATGCCCTTGCTTGTGTAAAAAAGCAGTTCGCTCCGTGTATGCTCTGCTGATAGGCTGACAGACTGCACCTCCCCACTGTAAATGCGGGAAAGAGAAAAAAAAATGGAGATCTTAATTATTCCTGCAGAGATCCATCCCCTGCCCCTCCCCCCACCCCGCTGTACAGTCAAACTGCGTATTAACATTAATTTTCAGCATTACTGAGAAAAAATCCAGTTATGATTTTGGTGCACGAACAGTTATCGAACATAACCTCGAACAGCCGAATTTTTTTCAAATCGTTCGTGTTCGCCGAACGGCTCGAACACCGCCCTAAACAGCTCGAATTTGAGATTGGCGAGCAGTTCGAGTCGAACACCGCTCATCTCTACTCGGTACATCCAAAGTCATCCTCATGTCGGGCAAACACGTCCTGGTACCGTCCCAGCATCTCTTTGACCTGGTACACCTGTTCCGTTGTGAGCCCTCTCAAATCAGCATGCATCTGTTCTAGGATCCTTCGACCGTCCTTAGACTGAGGTTGAGGAGACCCTGATCGTACTGTGATCGCCAGGGTCCAGGGATCCCCCCTTACGGCTGACAATTGAATCGCATCTGGCGGTTCCAGCTGTTCTGGCATCGCCAGGATTTGGGCCGTTTCGGTCCTGGTAGGAAGAATGAGCTCACTCGGATTCAGGTTCGCGCATCGTACCACCACGTTTCCCTTATGGACCTTAGCCAAGGTCCGCGCTACCAATAGACCCGGAGGCATCTTGTCCACGGTGGTTGACTCGATCTGAATCTCTACCCCTTCTAGAGGGGTGCAGGCTCGGACGGGCAAAGTGAGGACTGTCTGTCCTGGTGGTAAGGTGAGGGTGTTGGTGGCGGGTATTATCACCTTTCCCAGTACTTTTCCCCCACTCGAGGTCTCTTGCACCTGGGCAACCCTGATCAGCTGCTGGAGGGCCTTCCTTTGAGGGGCTCTAGAGTTACATCGCCCTAGCATGAGCTCTCGTGGTTCTCTAATCCGGATCTGCCCGATTTCCTTCAGCACGTTCATATCGAGGGTCACTGGTGGTCCTGGGTCAGCATCTCCGCCTGTCAGGACGACTGCTTTTCTTCCCACATCTTGTCCGCACACCCGGATGCGTAACCACACTACTTCTGTGACCGGAATGGGCAGTTGGTTAGCGGCTGTGATCTTTATCAAGGGACCCCCTTTATTTCGTGCCATCTCTGCGTATCGCTGACGGAAATAAGTTTCTCCCATGGTGGTTACTTCAAATCCCGTGTCGATCAAGCAGTGAACCGCCCGTCCGCTAAGCTCGGCCCACAATGTCGAGCTCATGGATATTAAGTCTTCGGGACTCACTGCCTTCCTCCGCTCTGGGTTGCGTCTCTCACACCCGGAGCCCGTCAGTTTAACCGCAGCCGGGACAGAGGCCTTCCTCGACTGGCACAGCTCCTGGTGTAATGCCCCATGCCCCCACAATTCCAACACATTGGTCCCATGTCTGCAGGGGGTCGTCGGGCCACCCAATTGGGCTCTGTTCCAACCCCGGGTCTGGGCTCGTCCTTAACTTCACCCTGGGGTCTCAGGTCAACTGTTCCGGCTCTCACTGATTGAGCCACTCGAATATTGTACCACTCTTCTCGCATCTCTTGGATCTCCCGCCGCATCTCTCGGGCCCATGCTGGTTTGGCTGTGGGCGACGGGAGCACTGCATCGCCCCGGACCATCCCTGCCAGGGTCACTACCCCCATCCCCTCTTCCCTCACGCGGGCCTCTGCCCCTGTCTCCAGAAATGTCATACGCGGGTTGGTGCACAAGCGCTCTCGCAAGGTCTGTCTCAGCTGCGCATCTCTGAGGCCGGCTACGAACTGGTCCCTAAGTACTAGGTCCGGGGGCCCCACTCCCACATCTTCTAGGTTCGTTTTCCTAGTGATGTAAGTGTACACACTCTGTAGGGCGTTGACATATTGGGTCACAGTCTCCCCCTCCCTTTGTACCTGTTGGAAAAGTCACATCCTTAACTCTGCCACATTAGTAGGGTCCTCATGCATTTCTTCTAGGATCTGTACCACCTTTACACCATATTTCGGTCAGTGGGGAACGAAACATTACTGACTGTCGAGCTTCTCCTTCTAAAGCCAGCAAAGCTATCTCTGCTTGCATATCAGGGGTCATTGGGTGCATCCGTAACATGCCCTTAACCCGTTCTACCCAATCCCACAGCATCATGTTGTGTCCGGTAAACTTTGTGAGATTATTCAACATGGTACCCAGGGGTAGGCTAGCTGTAGGGGCTCTCACGCTGGCCTGGTCTGCCATGCCTGCAACTGCGTCTGGGGATGACATCCTGCCGACTACGCCAAATGTTAAAAGGGCTCGGATGCCGCACACAGCACGCAGAGAGTATGGCAGAGGTTTACTTCAAGATTTGGTTTCTCCACGCAGGGAGTGTAAATTTAAGTAACACAACAATAAAACAGTAAAATCGGACAATAAACGATTGTGGTTTAACTATAACACGGAAAGGATGAACAAAACGGCGCAGTCCAAAAAGTTAAGGCTGAATAAGAGAAGGTAGATTACTGGAGGCTTGCACTTATCTGTCCTTTAGCGACAACTACGTCCGTCTTCAGACACTCACTCCGGAGGGTGTCCGTCTTCTGGCGGCAGTGGGCGGTCTTGAGTCTCACTCACTGGGCCCCAGTCCTTTGACCACACGACAGCGGTCACGTTTCCTTTAAGAGCCATAATAAGCTCCTCGGGCGTACAACAAACTGTGTTAGGATCACTAATCCCGGGTCACCCGTAGGTCACCGTCAGATGTCTGGAAAACTGTGGTGATACAGGTAACTAAACGATCACTTTCTGTAGGCCTTGTACAGACCGCACGTCCTTTGTTTTGGGGGCAAGCTGTGCCACCCGTTCATCCGTCACTGCAGACAGGTCAGCACATCTCTATTTCACCGAGGACAGGGCAGCACATCTCTCTCTCATTGTCGGCAGGTCCGACCGTTTCTCCGCAACTGCCAGTCTGCTCGCCACAACCAACTGTCTCTTTCGCGCGAGCCCAGACACCTGACTTCCTCTCTTCCGTCCCTCTCCTCTGTCCCCCAGCACTGTCCAGGAAGTCCCCCGTGCACTCTTAATCCCGGCCCCTGGCACACTGGGCAGGACCCTGGCAGTTTCAGCGCCGGAGCTCCGTACTTGGCCCTAGGCAAGTCATCCTTCTTACATCAATACCAAGACCGGTTATAAAACTTGGAGTTATTCAGTTGGGAAGAAATGTTTAGGAGTGATCTTCTTACAATGTACAAGGGAGGCATCTTCAAGATCTATAGGAAAGAATGTTTAATCATCATAGGTAGCAATTCTTTACTGTAAGAGCAGTGAAATTATGGACTTGTCTGCTACATGATTTTGTAATGGTTGAGTCACTAAAAAATTAAAGCAAGGCCTGGATGTTTTCAAAAATTATAATATTACAGGTTATGGGTACTAGATTCACTGATGGGATGTAGATCTCTGGAACTAGTATGATGCCATATATGGAGTCAGGAAAGAATTTGTCCCCTAATAAGGGCATCTGCCTCATGGAGATTTTGCCTTCCTCTGGATCAACATGTCAAGTCATAGGTTGAACTTGATGGACTTATTTCTACTTCAACCTTAAAAACTATAAAATTATGAAACTAAAGACTGAAGGCTCCTTTCCTCTACAGTCTCTGTCTGCCCACTACTCAAGCATTGCTTAATTTTCCCACCATTAGTTGAGCTCACATACATCTGCATGAGCGGGCTACCAGGGGAACAGAAAGTGCCCATACAGAGACACAGACATGAACAGACAGTAAAACAGGTCAGTCTCTATGGATTATACATCTTCAAGACATGTCAGAGCTTTTGTCTAAACCAGTATCAGCTGTTCTTCATTGTGTGGCCTGTGGTGTGATGCCCACACTGCTCAGTATTGCAGTGTGACAATGTTCAGGACAGATTCTTATAGAGTTAGACTATCGTGTTTAGACTTCTGTTTAGTGTAAGAGGAATCCGGCACTCTATTTTGATGCAGTTTATTATTTCAAATAGATAAGTTGTGTTTGAAAAAAAATTGACTTTTCGGCCTCATTGACCATCATGCGACATACACAAAGAGCATATTAAATCCAGTTATTTTTTTAGCAAATTCACAATGAGTTACTAAGACACAACCAGTATGGAGATGTAGTATAGAGTATTCAAAACTTACAGTACGTCGTCGGGAGAGCTCTGTGCCGACACAGCTCTCTCGGCAATGTAAGTCAAGAATACTCCATGGTGCATCTCTATACTGGTTGTATCTTAGAAACTCACTGTGAATTTGCTTAAAAATAACCAGATTGAATATGCTCTTGATGTACAGTACATGGATGATTATTTGACGTCCCTTTGGCTATCCATTTAATTCAAAAATCATATTTCTCATGTCAGACTCTGGAATAAGTACCATTTAATGACTAAAGGCTACAGAAAAATGTTTGTCAATGACATTTGGACAATCAATAGATCTATTATTTCCTACAAAAAAAATCAGTATTTGCATATCTTTTGTCCATACTTTTACACTTTAATGGTTTATCAGTGTAATTTAACATATTATTATTATTATTTATTATTATTATTATTATTATTATTAAAAACATGTTTTATTGTTTTAAAACTTGGCTCCATAAATGACAAGTATTTCACAAGAAAATGACATTAATTCCAGCTGAGTTTTAATAGCCATATCACCTACATGGTCTACATTTTTCAGTTATAATACTTTACCAGCTACATGAACCTGAGTAATAACAGGAAAATGGAAAAAGAACAATTAAAGAGGTGAAGCAGTTGCCAGGTTACATAACCAAACTGCTCTGAATATATTACTGTTTCTTCTTTCCTAAAATAAATTAATATCATTACAGAAAGTGTATGGAAATGTTGCCCAGTTCAGAATAAATTTGTCTTTTGAAAATAATTCGCCAATAATGACCTGCATCTGAATAACTGATGACAAGAGGATGGTGCAGAGATGTAAGATGGAATTTACCATGCTCATAAATATAGACTGGTGAGTGAAACTAATATAAGAGTCTTTTAATTAGTACCTGATGGTGGGTACAGTCTTTTAAATTGATGCTAAGGATGATTTATGAATGAAAAAAGAGTGCAAGACACTCTCCATTCGAAATGTTCATTAAGTAGTGTTTGTTGGTAATAATGATCAATACAAGGTAACGGCACAGCCTGATTTAAAGGGAGTACATGCTGTAAATCCAATTGCATGAATGGACAAAAGGAAGAAACATGTCATATTAACCCCGTTGGCTCTTCTAAAAGGCTGTATACAAATTTGTGCCAGTCATAATTAGAGATGAGCGAATGTTTCAATATTCGATTCGGATTATGATCGCCGAATTTGCGATATTCGCTGATTTATTCGTCGAACGTTACCAAACGCCATGGGATTCAATGGGGGGGCAAAAAAAAGCATACACAACACCTTCAAAAGGGCCCAAAAGCTGCCAAAACACAATAAATTAGGGGTAGACACCTGGAAAGTGCCATCAATTGACCCAGAGTACAAGTACTATAATTATTATTACTATTACAGCGACATTTATTATGTGGCGTTTTACATGTGAAAAGAGATCACCGACTGGTACAAGAGGAGAGAGGACCCTGCCCACGAGGGTGCACAAACAATCTACAAGGGATGGGTGAGGACACAGTAGGTCAGGGTACAGCTAGTCATGCAGCGGTATGCTGGAGCGAGGGTTACCGCAGATTGTATGCTTGTCACAAGAAGTGGGTCTTCAGCTTCTTTTTCAAGGTTTCCACGGTAGACAACAGTCTGACAAGAGTGCGATTGTGACAAGAAGACATAAGAGGGAAGTAGAGAAGGAGATCTTGGAAGGATGGGAAGTTGCGTGCAGGTAACCAGTACAGGGAGACTAGGTCACATATGTATGGAGGAGACAGGTTTTCGATTGCTTGGTATGCCAAAGTTAAGCTTTTCAACTGGAGTCTCTGGGCAACAGGGAGCCAGCACAGGGATTGACGGAGGGGAGAAGCCTAGGAACAGCAGTGTGACAGGTGGATTAATCGGCCAGCACAGTTTAGGATAGATTGGAAGGGTGTGAGAGTGGTTGAAGGGAGGCCACAGAGCAGGAGCTTGTAGTAGTCGAGGCGGGAGATGATGAGGGCGTGCACTGGTGTTTTTCTACGTTCATGGTTGAGGAATGTGCGGATCTCCAAGATATTTTGGAGTTGGAGTCAGCAGCAAGTTGAAAGGGCTTGGATCTGACGTTTCAAGGACAGATCAGAGTCAAGCTTGTGGGACTGGAGAGAGTGGGCAGCCATTCACTTTGATGGATAGGTCAGATGGGGGGGTGAATGAGATGGTGGAAAGATGATGCATTCTGTTTTATCCATGTTAATTTTTACAAATCTAGCAGAGAAGAAAGATGAAATACAGGACACACATTGTGGGATTCTGGTTAGTAAAGAGGTGATATCAAGTCCTAGATCTTTGTGTCATCAGCATTAAGGTGATACTGAAAGCCGTGAGATATGAGCTGTCCCAGGCTGAAGGTGTAGATGGAGACAAGCCTGAGTCCTACAACTCGACCTTAGGGGACACTGACACATAGGGGGTGAGATGAGGAGGAGGTGTGTGAGTGGGAGACACTGAATGTCCTGTCGGTATAGGTATGAAAAGATCAAAGACAGGGCCAAGTCTGTGATGCAGAGAGATGAGAGTGTGCAGTAAGAGGGTATGGTCTACTGTGTCGAAGGCAGATGACAGGTCTAGGAGGAGGAAGACAGAGTAGTCTGGCTTGGATTTGGCAGTTAGTAGGTCATTGGTGACTTTAGTCAGGGCAGTTTCAGTGGAATAGTGAGGTCAGAAGCCTTATTGTAAGTGGTCAAAGAGGGAGCAGGAGGAGAGGTGGAAGGACAGTTCAAAATAGACGTGTAGATCCAGTAGTTTGGAGGCATAGGGCAGAAGTGAGATGGGGCGATAACTAAGCATAGGATTGGTCAAGGGAGGGCTTTTGGAGGATGGGCATGATCAAGGTATGTTTGAATCATGAGGGGAAGACACCAGTTGTTAGTGACAGGTAGAAGAGAAGGGTTAGGCTTGGTTAGGGATGAAGACTGTGGTATGGTTTGGAATGAGGTGGGATGGTATTAGGTCAAGTTGGAGAGTAAAGATGATCTTACGTGATGGCGGAAAAGCTGGATATGGAGGAGCAGAGTTGAGTAGTTATGAGAGAGAAGGGGCTGTTGGGACTTTAAGCAAAAGCTTTGCCCCATGTTGTCAATCTTCTGCTTGCAGAATGAGGCTAAGTCTTCAGGTGAGATGAGAGGAGAGGAGAGGGAGGGGGAGTTAGTGGACAGAGGAGGGACTTGAAAGTACTGAATAGCTATTTAGGGTTGTGAGACATGTATGATATGAGAGATGAGAAATAGGTTTGTTTTGCTGCAGTGAGCAATTGTGCAGCATTTTGAAAACTTCTGTTACTGGACTCCACTCCTTTTCCTTGGCAGTCGCACAGCGGTACGCCTTGAAGATGAAGGGCAGTAAGAACATGTGCTCCAGTGAATGACAAGCACTGCATCAAGTGGCCTCTGCTCCTCTTCCTCCACCTTAACATCAGACACAGTACAGTCCTCAGAGGTGGCACCCAATTACCCTTGTTTTCACCCACGTCACAACTCTCCAACCGGCCAACTGACTATGGAGAAGCACAGATGGGCGAGTCTGCAGAGATGTTCACACATTCTATTCTGGGGCATCAGAGGTCTGATCCAAAGCTTCACAGACTCAAGAGGGGGAAAGCATGTGTAGCGATGCCCAAAATTTTTTTCAGTTGGTCCGGGCACGGATGAAGTAGGGTCTGAGAAGAATCCAAACCCTCGTCACCAGACTTTAACCCCTGGGAGTGGGCATGGATGGGTTGAAGAAAGAAATAAATACACACCAGAACATGGAGAACTAAACTAATAGGAAACAGGGGTTGGAGAACTAAACTACTAAACAGCTAAGGTTGGAGAATGAAACAAGTACACACCAGAACATGGAGAACTAAACTAATAGAAAACAGGGGTTGGAGAACTAAACTAATAAGACAACAGGGGTTGGAAAACTAACCTACTAAACAGCTAGGATTGGAGAACTAAACCACTACACACCAAGGGATGGAGAACTAAACCACTAGACACCAAGGTGTCACCAGACAGCAAGGTTGGACCCCTTAAGGCTGCGGGGCAAACCTCTGTATCTAACACTTCCTCCAGTGCTTCTGCATCCTCCACCTCCTCTAGTGTCTCCACCTGCACCCTCAACCTCTGCCTTACTGTGTAACATCCCTGGTGGCATGCTTGCATGGTGCACCACCTCCCACCATGCAAGACCGCAATATTACCTGCCAGTCCATGCTGCACTCTTTGCTCCAGTACCTGCTCTGTCCGTGTCTCTTGTCTGATTGCTTAGGGCGTCGGTGCGGCTTTCTGCTTGTTTCTTATAGCTACTGTGTGCACAGTCCTAATGCAACACCCTCCACCCAGTAGGAGGTGCCTGAGCAACACTTTCTCTCAGTTTGTCCTTTGCAAATGAATTGCCAGGTCCTGTCCTGTATATGGTCTGTTCCGCCACCTTGGGGGCTGTATACACAGGCCTGTTACCTGTCTGTTCTGCCACCATGGGGGCTGTATACCCAGGCCTGTTACCTGTCTGTTTCCGCTACCCTGGGGGCTGAGTTCCCAGGCTCGTTTCTGTATCTTGTTTCTGTTTCAGTTCCTGTCTGAACAGTGTCCTAGCCCATTTCTTGTTTGCTTCCATATTTGTACCTTCCCTTTTCCTGCAGTGTCTGTACCTGCACCTAACTCCAACTTGTTGTCTCTGTAATTCTGTTTGTGGGTTTTGTGTCCACTCGCTACTTCATTGTAAGTACCTTGTGTGTATCTGGTTCTGCTCGTTCTGTTTCCCTGCCTCCATAGTTACCTCCTGCGTTCTAGCTATCTTCCTGTATCTTCCAGTCTGTTCCATTTGAACAGAGCCCTGTCCTGTCTGCCTTCACCTTCTGCTCTGTTCTGCTCTGCTTGTTCACCGCTCTGGCGGTTCCGCTCTGCTCCGCTTGTTTACCGCACCTGCAGTTCCTCTCTGCTCTGCTTGTTTACCGCACCTGCGGTTTTGCTCCGCTCTGCTTGTTCACCGCTCCTGCAGTTTTGCTCTGCTAGTCCACCGCACCTGCGGCTCTGTTCCTGTATCCCAGTCTGTACTGGTCCCTATCCAGCCTGTGTTCATACCTGTCAGTATCTGCCTGTCTGCATTCCAGCCGTGCCTGTCAGCACCCGCCTGCCTTCATACCAGCCGTGCCTGCTAGTACCCACCTGCCTTCATACCAGCCGTGCCTGCCAGTGCCCTTCTGTCTGCATACCAGCTAACCTGCCTGTTCCTGCATTCCCCGGTGTGGGTCAACAGCTGTGACCGGGGTCTGACCTGGAGTAGCAACTGGTCCCTCTGCTCGGTTCCTCCCTGGTTTATGGAGTCGACAGAGCCACCGTGTGACCTTGGTCGGATCGGGTTGATACTTAGTTACACCCCTCCAGGCACTCCTCGGTTCATGGTACAGTGGGATCACTAATCACGCTCACGCCAGTAAGTCAGGGCGTGAGCGTAACATACTGAGACACATGTTCCAACAGTGCAGAGAGAATCCCTCCACCTCCATACTGCACAGCCAGGTCTCACCGCAATCAGGCAGTGTTAAAATTAATATGCCTTGGAGATCGCAGTCATACAGCTGAAGAGTTGTGGACAGCTCTCCATGCCGAGTTTGAGCAATGGCGGTCTCCACTGAACCTGGAGCAAGGGAAGGCCGTGTGTGATAATGAGGCAAACTCAGTGGCGGCCCTCTGCCGGGGCAACCTCAGACACGTGTCTTGCATGGCTCGCATCCTCAACCTGATTGTACAGCAATTTCTCCGCCACTATTCCGACCTGGATGCGCTGCTGCAGAAACCATGATCTCTGCGTGCTCACTTAAAACTATAAAAATGAGCAAGATCTTTAGTATAAAATCCAGACTACTAGACAACGGGCAAACTCCTTCATGATGATAGAGGCCACCATCTCCTTAGCTTGCTGGTACTTTTCTGTGGGAATGAGCTTGTCTCCAACCAGTCAGGAATAGCCAGTGATTGGAACGCCACGGTTTGGTATTAACACCCAGTACCAGAAGCAAAGCCATCCACAATTTCCGTACCTCAAGAATTTTATTTGGTAAACTGACTGAGCAAACATTAGTTTCTCACAAAGGATCTGAAGACACTGAGTGGCAGTAGGTGCAAGATTCCCCAGCATGACCTGTTTGTTATGGTTAGATATCAGAGGTAGAGCATAAGTGGGCTTTGCCACAGTGCCATATTGCATCTTAAGTCTTATAGACCCTGAACTTGCGGCCCTATACTCTACAGGATGGTGGGGAAGGAGACAGTAGGTCATGGAGTTGCATTAGCTCCGGTGGTGTTGAGGTGAGGTGGCAGCAAGGCAATGTCAGGCTGTAGGCTCTCTTGAAGAGAAGGATTTTCAGGTTGTGGCTGAAGGATCCGAATGTGGTGGCAAATTGGACGTGTTAAGGCACAGAATTCCAGAGGATGGGGGATATTTCGAAGAAGTATTGGAGGTGATTTGGTGAGGAATAGTATTGAGCGAGCACTAAAATGCTCGGGTGCTCGAAGTTCAGGCCTAGCTCACCGTGACACTCAGGTGCTTCTCCCGAGCAACGAGCCTAATGTTAGTCTATCGGAGACCAGAGCATTTTTGCGGCGGCACACCCGGCAGTCTGTAGAAAGCCTAAAAAGTGCCCAAAACGATAGTGACAGTGCTCAAATGACATGGGGACAGCATGGGGATCGCCCCAGGAAGCATTTCTAACCCCCAGGTCACTGCTTTCAACAACGTGGTTAGAGGTATTAAGCTACTTTTACGGACTCACAATAAAATGTTCAAAAACGAAACTGAAACTGTTTTCCTGTGAAATATGTTAAGGAACATCCTTTCCAGGGTAAAGACTTGTGTATAAGGTAAAATAAATAACCCCCCCAAAAAATACTCCTACACACCTTGGGCTATGTTCACAAGTAGAATTTTTTATGCGTTTTTGCACTTTTGTATTGCTTTCAACTGTGAAAAATGCATTCACCGGGAAATGTCATTTTAACATTTTACAACCTTATCTGGCCATGTGCTGTGTGACACATGCATACAGTGCTGAAAAGACATGGGAACAGCATGGGGAAGACCCCTGGAAGCATCTCTGACACCCAGGTCACTGCCTAAAAGTGTGCCCATCAGAAGTGATCCTTGCCGCATCAGAAGATGCAGACTTGCAACTATCGCCATGCAAGTCCTTGTCCCAGGGCAGTGTTCAATTGTACCTCCCCCATTCCTTGCAATGAAAGCGCAAATATGCAGCCAACCACCCAGCCACCCGCAGGCTGCAATACTATACTGCTAGCTTGCACTTGAAATGGGGCCTTTTAGTTTGCAGGAGGCGGAAGCTGGCCACTACCTCATGACTGCATCGGCGGCGAGGTCTCCATGCTCAGTCCCCAGCCGCCACTATTTGTCCCGGGAACCTTCCCCACACTTTTCTTAACCTGGCCTGCTTTAGGGCAGCATTGGATAAGCCCACAAGACAACCAGACTCCTCCGGTGGGCCCTGGCTTCTCCATCAGGGGAGTTGAGAGTGCCAAGGTGAGGAGCATGATGATGATAGAAGTTAGCATCTGCTTTGTTTTCTTGGAATGCAAGCGTAAGTGTGCAGCCTGCAACCCACCCACCCTCAGGCTGCAATACCATACTGCTAGCTTGCTTGCACTTGAAATGAGGCCTTTTAGGCTTGTGGAGGCAAACGCCGGCCTCTATGTCGTGGCTGCATCAGCGACCTGGTATCCATACTCAGTCCCCAGCCGCCCGGCGGCCGGGTGTCCACACTTAGTCCCCAGCCGCCAGGGGGCGGCCGGGTGTCCATACTCGGTCCCCAGCCACCCCTATTTGTGCTGGTGTGCCTTATACACAAGCGCACATACCAAAACATTACCTTTGCCCTCCCCAGTGCATTTAGTGGGAAGGACAGCCTAACCACAAACACGTTGACAAGTGAATGTGGCCAGGGATGGTCCATCTCACTGACGCCTTCACACTGGGTTAATATTGTGGAGGCCGGGACACAGTTGGACACTGGGATGCAAAACGTTCTCCAGACATAGAGGATTGCGGATCCTGGGTCAATCAGGCTTCAACACAAAGTTCAGAAGGTAGACAGCAGCAGTGGTCGGCCTCCTACACAACAAGTAAATTATTCATGATCATGAGGCCATCCATCTCCCTAGCTTTCTGTTCCTTGGAATGCAAGCACATGTATGTAGTAGCAGCTAGGCCTGAGATGGTCAGCTTTTTGGCGCATATTCTACCTCCTCCGAGGATTGCTGGATGTTTTCCTGCTACTATCCCAGTTCTATAACTCCCGTTAAAACAAAGCTTCAGGTGATGAATGAGGGATGAGGTGGTGGCAAAGGAGAAAGAGCAGGAGGAACAGGGACCATTGACATCAATATCAGGCCAGTCAACCACACATGTCTTGTAGGATATGTTTCTGTACCAAAAGGAGCAGTTTGGCTACACAGTTATAGGGCATACAGTGAGTGCAATGCCTACCAAAAATTTTGAGGCACTCCAATGCCCCTTGGACGTGACATGGAGGTCAGAGGTAGAGATGAGCGGTGTTTGACTAGAACTGTTCGCCAATCTCAAATTCGAGCTGTTTTGGGCGGTGTTCGAGTTGTTCGACGAACCCGAATGATTTGCAAAAAATTCGGCTGTTCGAGGTTATGTTCGATAACTGTTCGTGCACCAAAAGCGTGTCCTGCATGTCTGGTGCTATTTAGAACACCAATCATGCAGGGATTGTCTGCCACTCACTGTAATGCCACAGCCATGGTGGTTGTGGCATTACAGTGATTGCCCAAATCGATGGGAACAGTGCCAACAGTGAAACATGAAAAGCCGGCAATTCAGCAGCGGCATACACCGGTACCCGACAATTTAGAACCGAAAGAATAGAGCTTCACACATAGATTAGATAGATATAAACATGTCAGCCACATATATACGAAGTACAGTGAAAGTGCTGCTTACTGTACTTGTCATTTAGCGTAACGGATTTATCAAAAAAAATAATAGTGTTTTCATGCACCGTCTCTTTAAAAAAGCCGGCCGGCAATTCAGCAGCGGTACCCGACAATTTAGAATAGAAGGAATAGAGAATCACACATAGATTAGATAGATAGAAACATGTCAGTCACATATATATGAAGTACAGTGACAGCGTTGATTACTGTACTTGTCATTTAGTGTTAAGGATTTATCAAAAAAAATAATAGTGTTTTCATGCACCGTCTCTTTAAAAAAGCCGGCCGGCAATTCAGCATCTGTACCCAACAATTTAGAATAGAAGGAATAGAGAATCACACATAGATTAGATAGATAGAAACATGTCAGTCACATATATATGAAGTACAGTGACAGTGTTGCTTACTGTACTTGTCATTTAGTGTAAAGGATTTATTAAAAAAAAATAATAGTGTTTTCATGCACCATCTCTTTAAGAAAGCCGGCCGGCAATTCAGCATCTGTACCTGACAATTTATAACAGACAGAATAGAGCTTCACACATAGATTAGATAGATAGAAACATGTCAGTCACATATATATGAAGTACAGTGATAGTGTTGGTTACTGTACTTGTCATTTAGTATTAAAATAAAGGATTTATTATTAAAAAAATTGGCGTGGGGTTCCCCTTAATTTTAGGCTCTAGCGGAGGTTAAGCAGACAGCTGGGGCAGATGTTTGAAGCCTGGGAAGGGGGTAATACCCACGGAGCTTCCCAGGTTACTAATATCAGCCCCCAGCTGAATACATAGCCTTTACTAGCTATTAAAATGGGGGACCCCCCCAAAAAAATGACGTGGGGTCCCCCCTAATTTAATAGCTAACAAAGGCTAGGCAGACAGCTGGGGGCTGATATTAATAGCCCAGGAAGGGAGCCATGAATATAAGCCCCCTCCCAGGCAAGAAACACCAGCCGTCAGCCGCCCCAGAAATGGCGCATTCATAGGATGCGCCAACTCTGGCACTTAGCCTCGCTCTTCCACGCTGCCCTGGTGCGGTGGCAGGGGGTAATAGGGCTGGGGTTGATGTCAGCTTATAATGCCAGCTGATATCAAGCCCAGGTTAGTAATGGAGAGGCGTCTATAAGACACCCCCATTGCTAACCCCATAGACAAAGTTAAAAAAAACACAAACACCCAGAATAAAGTCCTTTAATTGAAATAAAGACACAATTCTTTATTGTTCTAAATTAAACCATACTTACCGTCACGCCCATTCCAGCTGAAGCCAACGATCTCCTGTAATAAAAATAAAATAATAAAGCAACCTCATCCTTACCTTTCCATGGTTCCCACGACAGCTTCAGCTCTGCTACATCGAGATGACAGGCTGGACCGCAGCAGAACGCCGCCATCCAGCCTGTCATCCCCAGACACTGAGAAGAGCAGGCTTGCTTGCGCTCCACATTGTCTCTCTGTGACGGCATAAAGATGAGCCGAGGTCATGTCCAATGAACTCGGCTCACCTCATGCACGTCACTTACAGCGTGGGAGAATTCTCACGCTGAAGCGCTGAGTGCAGGAGAATTTTCCCACGCTGTCAGTGAGGTGCATGAGGTGAGCTGAGTTCATTGGACATGAGCTCACCTCATGCACGTCACTGACAGCGTGGGAGAATTCTCCTGCACTCAGCACTTCAGCGTGAGAATTTTCCCACGCTGTCAGTGACGTGCATGAGGTGAGCCGAGTTCATTGGACATGACCTCGGCTCATCTGGATGCCGTCACAGCGAGACACTGAGTAGCGCAAGCATGCCTGCTCTTCTCAGTGTCTGCGGCATGACAGGCTGGATGGCAGCGTTCTGCTGCGGTCCAGCCTGTCATCTCGATGTAGCAGAGCTGAAGCTGTCGTGGGAACCATGGAAAGGTAAGGATGAGGTTGGTTTATTATTTTTCTTTTATTGCAGGAGATCGTTGGCTTCAGCTGGAATGGGTGTGATGGTAAGTATAGTTTAATTTAGAACAATAAAGAATTGTGTGTTTATTTCAATTAAAGGACTTTATTCTGGGTGTTGTGTTTTTTTTAAATACTTTACTAGAAATTCATGGCGGTCATGTCTAATACTGGCGTGACCCCATGAATTTTGGGCTTGGGGCCAGCTGATAATACCAAGCTGGCCCTAACCCCTTTATTACCCAGTGAGCCACCGCACCAGGGCCCTGGATGAGTTGGGTACAGCGCCAGAAGATGGCGCTTCTATGAACGCGCCATCTTCCGGGGTGGCTGCGGACTGCAATTTGCAGCGGGGAGGGGCCCAGAAAGCTTGGGCCTCCCTGCGCTGCAGATTCCAGCCCCCAGCTGCCTAGTTGTACCTGGCTGGATACAAAAATAGGGCGAAGCCCCACGTATTTTTTTTTTAATTATTTCATGAAATTCATGAAATAATTAAGAAAAAAAGGCCTTCCCTATATTGTTGTGTCCGGCCAGGTACAAATAGTCAGCTGGTGGTTGGGGGCAGCCCGTTCCTGCCTGCTGTACCTGGCTGGACACAAATATAGTGCGAAGCCCCACTTCAATTTTTTTTAATTATTTCATGAAATTCATGAAATAATTAAGAAAAAAAGGCCTTCCCTATATTGTTGTGTCCGGCCAGGTACAAATAGGCAGCTGGTGGTTGGGGGCAGCCCATTCCTGCCTGCTGTACCTGGCTGGACACAAATATAGTGCGAAGCCCCACTTCAATTTTTTTAAATTATTTCAGGAAATTCATGAAATAATTAAAAAAAAATTGACGTGGGGCTTCGTACTATATTTGTGTCCAGTCAGGTGCAGCAGGCAGGAACGGGCTGCCCCCAACCACCAGCTGCCTATTTGTACCTGGCCGGACACAACAATATAGGGAAGCCTTTTTTTTCTTAATTATTTCATGAAATAATTTAAAGAAAATTGACGTGGGGCTTCGCCCTGTTTTTGTGTCCAGCCAGGTACAACTATGCAGCTGGGGGCTGGAATCCGCAGCGCAGGGAGGCTCAAGCTTTCTGGGACACCCCCGCTGCAAATTGCAGTCCGCAGCCACCCCGTAAAATGGCGCGTTCATAGAAGCGCCATCTTCTGGTGCTGTACCCAACTCATCCAGGGCCCTGATGCGGTGGCTCACTGGGTAATAAAGGGGTTAGAGCCAGCTTGGCATTATCAGCTGGCCCTAAGCCCAAAATTCATGGGGTCACGCCAATATTAGACATGACCACCATGAATTTCTAGTAAAGTATTTAAAAAAAACACAACACCCAGAAAAAAGTCCTTTAATTGAAATAAACACACAATTCTTTATTGTTCTAAATTAAATCATACTTACCGTCACGCCCATTCCAGCTGAAGCCAACGATCTCCTGAAATAAAAGAAAAATAATAAAGCAACATCATCCTTACCTTTCCATGGTTCCCATGACAGCTTCAGCTCTGCTACATCGAGATGACAGGCTGGACCGCAGCAGAACGCTGCCATCCAGCCTGTCATCCCGCAGACACTGAGAAGCGCAGGCTTGCTTGCGCTCCACAGTGTCTCTCTGTGAGGGAATCCAGATGAGCCGAGTTAATGTCCAATGAACTCGGCTCACCTCATGCACGTCACTGACAGCGTGGGAAAATTCTCCTGCACTCAGCGCTTCAGCGTGGGAGAATTCTCACACTGAAGCGCTGAGTGCAGGAGAATTCTCCCACGCTGTCAGTGACGTGCAGGAGGTGAGCTGAGTTCATTGGACATGAGCTCACCTTATGCACGTCACTGACAGCGTGGGAGAATTCTCCTGCACTCAGCGCTTCAGCGTGAGAATTTTCCCACGCTGTCAGTGACGTGCATGAGGTGCGCCGAGTTCATTGGACATGAACTCGTCTCATCTTTATGCCGTCACAGCCAGACACTGCAGAGTGCAAGCAAGCCTGCGCTTCTCAGTGTCTGCGGGATGACAGGCTGGATGGCAGCGTTCTGCTGCGGTCCAGCCTGTCATCTCGATGTAGCAGAGCTGAAGCTGTCGTGGGAACCATGGAAAGGTAAGGATGATGTTGCTTTATTATTTTTCTTTTATTGCAGGAGATCGTTGGCTTCAGCTGGAATGGGCGTGATGGTAAGTATGGTTTAATTTAGAACAATAAAGGATTGTGTCTTTATTTCAATTAAAGGACTTTATTCTGGGTGTTTGTGTTTTCTTTTAACTTTGACTATGGGGTTAGTAATGGGGGTGTCTTATAGACGCCTCTCCATTACTAACCTGGGCTTGATGTCAGCTGGCATTATAAGCTGACATCAACCCCAGCCCTATTACCCCCTGCCACCGCTACAGGGCAGCGTGGAAGAGCGAGGCTAAGTGCCAGAATTGGCGCATCCTATGAATGCGCCATTTCTGGGGCGGCTGACGGCTGGTGTTTCTAGCCTGGGAGGGGGCCAATATTCATGGCACCCTTCCTGGGCTATTAATATCAGCCCCCAGCTGTCTGCCTAGCCTTTGCTAGCTATTAAATTAGGGGGGACCCCACGTCATTTTTTTTGGGGGGTCCCCCATTTTAATAGCTAGTAAAGGCTATGTATTCAGCTGGGGGCTCATATTAGTAGCCTGGGAAGCTCCGTGGGTATTACCCCCTTCCCAGGCTTCAAACATCTGCCCCAGCTGTCTGCTTAACCTCCGCTAGAGACTAAAATTAAGGGGAACCCCACGCCAATTTTTTTTAATAATAAATCCTTTATTTTAATACTAAATGACAAGTACAGTAACCAACACTATCACTGTACTTCATATATATGTGACTGACATGTTTCTATCTATCTAATCTATGTGTGAAGCTCTATTCTGTCTGTTATAAATTGTCGGGTACAGATGCTGAATTGCCGGCCGGCTTTTTTAAAGAGACAGTGCATGAAAACACTATTATATTTTTTAATAAATCCTTTTCACTAAATGACAAGAACAGTAAGCAACACTGTCACTGTACTTCATATATATGTGACTGACATGTTTCTATCTATCTAATCTATGTGTGAGGCTCTATTCCTTCTTGTCTAAATTGTCGGGTACCTGTGTATGCCGCTGCTGAATTGCCGGCTGGCTTTTTTAAAGAAAGCGTCTTCTGAGCAGTTTGTCAGCTTTTGGACACCTTTGAAGGTGTTTTCTATGTGTTTCTATGTGTTTTTGTTTGCCTGCCATTGGTTTTAACGGTGTTCGACGGTGTTCTAAGGTGTTCGAAGAACAGTTCGACGAACAGGTCCTCGAACATCCCGGTGTTCGACGAACCGAACCGAACCCGAACACTACGGGGGTGGCTCAACACTAGTCAGAGGGCCTTAACTAAACCGTTTTTTCCATTTATAGCAACTGGGTCACCTGTACACTGTTGGCCTAAGCAGTGAATGGAAGGCTTTCCAAAAATTATGAGGAACTGCAATGTCCCTTGAAACAGACTTGGATTACAGCGTACTAAAAACCTTCTACCCATTATTGGGGAGTGGGTCTCCCTTAATGTTCGCCTATGCATTGAAAAGCAAAAGCTGACTAAAATTAGAAGGAAATGCAATGCCCTTTGGAAGAGTCGTGGAGGTTAGAGGTAATTAAAAACAACATTTCAATGTCCCTTGTAAGAGCTGTGGAATTCAGAGTGGTTTAACAAGACGGTTTTAATGCCCCTTGGAAGAGACGTGGAGGTCACAGTAGCTTAACAAGACGGTTTTAATGCCCCTTGGAAGAGACGTGAAGTTCAGAGTGGTTTAACAGGACAGTTTTAATGCCCCATGGAAGAGACGTGGAGGTCCCAGTGGAATAAAAAGACAATATCAATGCCCATTGAAAAAGTGGTGGAGGTCCCAGTGGAATAAAATAATAATATCAATGCCCCTTGGAAGAGTGGTTGAGCTTGCGGTGGAATAAAAAGACAATATCAATGCCCCTTGGAAGAGACATGTAGGTCACAGTGGAATAAAAATACAATATCAATGCCCCTTGGAAAAGTGGTGGAGGTCGCAGTGGAATAAAAAGACAATATCAATGCCCTTTGGAAAAGTGGTGGAGGTTGCAGTGGAATAAAAAGACAATATCAATGCCCCTTGGAAGAGTGGTGGAGGTCCCAGTGGAATAAAAAGACAATATCAATGCCCCTTGGAAGAGTGGTGGAGGTGGCAGTGGAATGAAAAGACAATATCAATGCCCCTTGGAAGAGTTGTGGAGGTCGCAGTGGAATAAAAAGACAATATCAATGCCCCTTGGAAGAGACATGTAGGTCACAGTGGAATAAAAATACAATATCAATGCCCCTTGGAAAAGTGGTGGAGGTCGCAGTGGAATAAAAAGACAATATCAATGCCCCTTGAAAAGTGGTGGAGGTCCCAGTGGAATAAAAAGACAATATCAATGCCCCTTGGAAGAGTGGTGGAGGTCCCAGTGGAATAAAAGGACAATGTCAATGCCCCTTGGAAGAGTGGTGGAGGTTGCAGTGGAATAAAAAGACAATATCAATGCCCCTTGGAAGAGTGGTGGAGGTCCCAGTGGAATAAAAAGACAATATCAATGACCCTTTTAAGAGACGTGAAGGTCACAGAAGCTTAACAAGACGATTTTAATGCCCCTTGGAAGAGACGTGGAGTTCAGAGTGGTTTAACAAGACAGTTTTAATGCCCCTTGGAAGAGACGTGGAGGTCACAGTAGCTTAACAAGACAGTTTTAATGCCCCTTGGAAGAGACGTGGAGTTCAGAGTGGTGTAACAAGATGGTTTTAATTCCCCTTGGAAGAGACGTGGAGGTCCCAGTGGAATAAAAAGACAATATCAATGCCCCTTAGAAGAGTGGTGGAGGTCGCAGTGGAATAAAAAGACAATATCAATGCCCCTTGGAAGAGTGGTGGAGGTCACAGTAGCTTAACAAGACGGTTTTAATGCCCCATGGAAGAGACGTGGCGGTGCCAGAGGAATAAAAAGACTATATAAATGCCCCTTGGAAAAGTGGTGGAGGTCCCAGTGGAATAAAAAGACAATATCAATGCCCCTTGGAAGAGTGGTGGATGTCCCAGTGGAATAAAAAGACAATATCGATGCCCCTTGGAAGAGTGGTGGAGGCTGCAGTGTAATAAAAAGACAATATCAATGCCCCTTGGAAGAGTGGTGGAGGTCCCAGTGGAATAAAAAGACAATATCAATGACCCTTTGAAGAGACGTGGAGGTCACAGAAGCTCAACAAGACGATTTTAATGCCCCTTGGAAGAGACATGGAGTTCAGAGTGGTTTAACAAGACGGTTTTAATGCCCCTTGGAAGAGACGTGGAGGTCACAGTAGCTTAACAAGACAGTTTTAATGCCCCTTGGAAGAGAAGTGGAGTTCAGAGTGGTGTAACAAGACGGTTTTACTGCCCCTTGGAAGAGACGTGGAGGTCCCAGTGGAATAAAAAGACAATATCAATGCCCCTTAGAGGTGTGGTGGAGGTCCAAGTGGAATAAAAAGACAATATCAATGCCCCCTGGATGAGTGGTGGAGGTTACAGTGGAATAAAAAGACAATATCAATGCCCCTTGGAAGGGTAGTGGAGGTCGCAGTGGAATAAAAGGACAATATCAATGACCCTTGGAAGATACGTGGAGGTCACAGTAGCTTAACAAGACAATTTTAATGCCCCTTGGAAGAGACGTGGAGGTCACAGTAGCTTAACAAGATGGTTTTAACGCCCCTTGGAAGAGACGTAGAAGTCACAGTAGCTTAACAAGATGGTTTTAATGCCCCTTGGAAGAGATGTGGAGGTCACAGTGGAATAAAAAGACATTATCAATGCCCCTTGGAAGAGCCGTGGAGGTACCAGTGGAATAAAAAGACAATATCAATGACCCCTGGAAGAGACGTGGAGGTCACAGTAGCTTAACAAGACGATTTTAATGCCCCTTGCAAGATTCATGCAGTACAGCATATTAAAAACATTATTCCCATTATTGGGGAGTGTGTCTCCCATAGTCTTTGCCTATGCCTTCCAAGCAAAAGCGGCCAAAAATTAGGACGGAGGAACTTGCAATGCCCCTTACAAGAGCCATGCAGCACAGCATATTAAAAACATTATTCCCATTATTGGGGAGTGGGTCTCCCATAGTCTTTGCCTATACCTTCCAAGCAAAAGCTGCCAAAAATTAGGACGAAGGAACTTGCAATGCTGGCAACACGGACCACGGTCACCCTGGTGGTATAGTGGTGGTGGAGGCTGAGGATAAGGAGAAGAGCAAAAAACAGCCGAAATGAGGAAGCGTGTACCTATGTGTGGGTGTGAAGCGGTGCATGGGAATACACCTCCCGAAATAACACAGTGGATTTGACTTTATGTTGCTCTGCTGTCATTTGGTAGTGATGAGAAGTCTGGCCCAATCCAGCCCTTGTTCATTTTGATAAGGGTCAGCTTGTCAGCATTGTCAGTTAACAGGCGAGTGCGCTAATCAGTTATAATTCCCCCAGCGGCACTAAAAACACGCTCCGATAACACGCTAGTGGCAGGGCAGGCCAGGACCTCCAAGGCGTACAGAGCGAGTTCATTCCAAGGGTCCAGCTTGGATACCCAATAATTAAAAGGCACAGAGGAATCACGGAGGACGCTGGTACGGTCGGCGAGGTACTCCCTCACCATCTTTTCAAACTTTCCACTTCTTGTGAGAGTACCCCGCGCCTCAGGGTCTGTAAGCTGGGCGGGTTTCAGAAAACTGTCCCAGAACGTTGGCAGTGTTCCCCTGCCTCTGCTGGATTGGAGTTGCGTCTCTCTCGGCCTTCTGGTACTGCCCCATTTTTGTAGACCTCTCCACCTCGGGAATAAGAGAGTGAAAGTTCTCCTTGTAGCGGGGGTCTAAAAGTGTCACCATCCAGTAATGACTGTCACCCAACATTTTGACAACGCGAGGGTCACGGTTAAGGAAGCGTAACATAAAGTCAGCCATGCGTGCCAGACTGGTAACGGGCAAGACTTCCGTGTCCTCACCAAGATGACGATTGATCATGCTCTACTCCTCCTCGTCCCCCCTGTCCACAGGCCACCCATGAATCGATGGTATGACAGTTGTACAGGTACTACTGTCTACAGCGTATGATACCAGCACCTGTTCTTCCTCCTCCTCCTCTCCCTCATTGGCCCCCAATGCACGTTGGGATGAGATGAGGCTGGGCTGTATGTAATCGCCCGCTACGGCTTCTTGATTCATCTCATCATGCTCTGGCTGCAATGCCTCCTCTTTAATTCTCTGCAGAGAGCACTGCAAAAGAGAGACAAGTGGGATGCTGACGCTAATGATGGCATCATCACTACTCACCATCTTGGTGGACTCCTCAAAGTTTGTCAGGATGGTATATATGTCAGATATCCATGTCCACTCCTGAGGTTTTATGTGTGGAGTCTGACCTGAATATCGACGGCCTTATTGCAACTTTTACTCCACAACTGCTCTCTTCTGCTCACAAATCCTTTGCAACATGTGGAGGGTAGAGTTCCAATGTGTGGGGACATCAGACACCAGTCGGTGTGCCGGAAGCTGCAAACGCTGCTGCAACACAGCAAGGGCGGCGGAAGCTGTAGCCGACTTCTGAAAATGAGCTGACAGGCGGCGTACTTTGACGAGCAGATCTGGCAACTCGGGGGACGATTTAAGAAACCGCTGAACCACGAGGTTAAGCACATGAGCCAGGCATGGTACGTGTGTGATCTCGCCTCGCCTCAGAGCCGCCACCAAGTTACGGCCATTGTCACACACGACCATGCCTGGATGTAGGTTCAGCGGTCTCAGCCACAGATCTACCTGCTCTTTCACAGCTGTCCAAAACTCACAAGCAGTGTGAGGTTTATCACCTAAGCTTATGAGTTTCAGCACAGCCTGTTGCCGCTTGGCTGAGGCAGTACTGCAGTGCTTCCAGCTTGTAACTGATGTGGTGATATCTGAGAAGGAGGCTGAACATGAGGAGGAGGATGATGCGCAGGAGCTGTACACTGTGGGGGCAACTCTGACTGACATAGGGCCCGCAATCATTGGTGTGGGGAGGATGTGTTCCGTCCCAAGGTCCGAATGGGTCCCGGCTTCCACTATGTTTACCCAGTGTGCCGTCAGGGAGATATACCGTCCCTGGCCACAAGCACTTGTCCACGTGTCTGTTGTCAGGTGGACTCTCCCAGTAACTGCGCTTTTGAGGGCACAGCAGATGTTTTGGGACACGTGCTTGTGTGGTGCGGGGATGGCATACTGGGCAAAATAGTGTCGACTGGGGACTAAGTACCGAGGGACGGCGACCGCCATAAGATTGCAGAAGGATTCAGTCTCCACCAGCCTAAAAGGCAGCATTTCCAACGCAAGCAGTCGTGAAATGTGCGGATTTAAGACTGTGGCCTGTGGGGGAGTTGGCTGCGAATTTGCGCTTTCGTTCAAAGGTCTGGGATATGGACAATTGATCGCTGCGGTGGGAGGTGGACGTGGACGTTGATGCTGTTTCTTGAGTATAGATGAGCGATGTTCGACTCGAACTGTTCGCCAATCTCAAATTCGAGCTGTTTTGGGCGGTGTTCGAGCCATTCGGCGAACACAAACAATTTGAAAAAAATTCGTCTGTTCGAGGTTACAGTGGGGAGGTGCAATCTGTCAGCTTATCAGCAGCGCACACACGGAGCAAACTGCTTTTTTTCACACAAGCAAGGGCATGAGTCATTGGCAGTGTATTTCACATGTCCTTGCTCTATAAGACCCAGCCATTTTCATCATCGCCACCATTTTCTCACTGCTGCAGCTGCGTGTTAGACGGCACCGCTGTTGCTGTGTGCGCTATACTTTGTTAATTTCAAGCCAATTATCGCACAAATCTACAGATAGCTTGGGAGTAGGGAATAGTTGAGATTGCAGTCCTTTCAAAAACTAGGTTACATCATTTCCTACGACTTCTATCAGGCAGGTCTGTGCTCTTAAATAGATAGGTTGGGAGTAAAGACTAATTGTAATTGCAGTCCTTTTCAGGGCTAGGTTACATCAGTTCCTATCACTTTTATCAGGCAGGTCGGTGCTCTTAAATAGATAGGTTGGGAGTAAAGACTAATTGTAATTGCAGTCCTTTTGAGGGCTAGGTTACATCAGTTCCTATCTCTTTGTGCCAGGCAGGTCTGTTTTAGTGCTGTGCAAGTTTTTTTTACAGAATTTGGCTAAATCTAGCAAAGCAAATCCTTTTTGGCATCTTGGAGTGAGTGTTAGTCAGTGGAGTAGCCTATCTGTGTTGCAAGCTACACCACCTGTGTATAGATTGCCAATTTTTTTACTGCACCTAGTGAAGTAAAACCTTTTGGGCAAAGCATCATTCTATTAGTCCATCTATACTAACCTCCACCAGGTTGCAAATTCTATATAATTTTTATCTGCATCTAGCTCTGAAAAAATATTTCGGCTTTTAGCAGTGTGTGGGACTTGTTCTATTAGTCCATCTATACTAACCTCCACCAGGTTGCAAATTCAATATAATTTTTATCTGCATCTAGCTCTGAAAAAATATTTCGGCTTGTAGCAGTGTGTGGGACTTGTTCTATTAGTCCATCTATACTAACCTACACCAGGTTGCAAATTCAATATAATTTTTTTCGGTATCTAGCTCTGAAAAAATATTTCGGCTTGTAGCAGTGTGTGGTACTTGTTCTATTAGTCCATCTATACTAACCTCCACCTGGTAACAAATTCAATATAATTTTTTTCTGCATCTAGCTCTGAAAAAATATTTCGGCTTGTAGCAGTGTTTGGGACTTGTTCTATTAGTCCATCTATACTAACCTCCACCCGGTTGCAAATTCAAAATAATTTTTTTCTGCATCTAACCCAGCCAATACTTTTGAGCTTATACCACAGTTTGGTCACTCATCTCTGCTCGGTTCCCATCCATTGTTTTTTGTGCAAACATCTCCAGAGTCGTCAATTAGTTAACCACCAAAATGAGTGGAAAAAGGCCTGCTGCTGGTGGAAAGGGGAATAGGCGTGTTGGGAAGGGAAAAAAAAGGTTGTGTCCGTGGGGTAGGTATTAAAGCAACAGTAACATCTGCAGAAGATAGACCATCTACCAGCTAAACTAAGATGTCTACTTCTTTTAGCGGACAATTTGAAAAGATCCCTTTCTTACGGCCACGCCAATCGCTACAAATTCCAGATGAGGCACAAAAACAGCAGGTGCTTCAACGGATATCAAGTGCTCCTTTAAGTGGGCTCTCCTCCACCTCAACTTCAACATCACAAATACTCCAGTCCTCGGAGGTGTCACCCCAATCGCACTTGCTTCCTCACAGCTCCCAAGTCTCCAGCTGCCCGTCTGAGTATGGGGTAGAACAGATGGTTGAGTCTGCAGAGCTGTTTACTCATACTATAGCCTGGGAATCAGAGGTCGGCTCCAGAGCTTCTGTGAATCCAGACGAGGAAATGATCTGCGCTGATGCCCAGAATCTTTATGAGTCGGATCCACGACCAGACGCAGAAGGTTCTGACCATAATGTCGACCCAAGTTTCCAAACTGTAACTCCTGTTGGTGGAGACAATGAGGAAGACGATGATGAGACTGAAATACCTGATTGGAGCGACAACTTTAGTTTTTTGGCAGGGCAGGAAGAGGTTGGCTCTGAGGACGACGGGTGTGATAACACACAGGGTGATGATGACGAGGTTGGAGATCCCACTTACTGTCAACCCACAGTCAGCCAGTCGATGAGGTCAGCAGAGGAGGTGGAGGAGGATGCTAGTGGCGACGAGGTCAGGTTGCGCCTTCCTGGACAGAGACGTAGTACTGAAAGCACGTCAACAACTGCATCCTCAAACACAACTCTGCCTCAGACCACAAGTCGTGGTGGCTCTTCAGGTCGCATGGGTGCTAAGCCTTGCATAGCCTGGGCATTTTTTCAGATCGATAAAGATGACTCAACTCGTGTTATCTGTAGCATTTGTCAGCAAAAGCTAAGTAGAGGCCAAAAAATACATAGTTTGAGTACTTCATGCATGAACCGGCACATGGATATGAAGCATAAGTTGCAGTGGGAAGCTCACTGTGCTACAATGCGGCCTAGCCGGCCGGGCCAACCACCGTCTGCCAAGTCTTGTGCATCCGCGGACTCTTCATCCTCTGTGACTGGGGGGACAGCAGTCACACCTGTTTTGGGACGCAGACCTGCCACCTCTTTACCCGCAACAGCCAGCGTGATTGGCAGGTCATCATTTTCTTTGGAGGTGGAAACACCAGCTGGTGTTCAGCGCTGTCCGACATCGATAGCACTACCTTTGGATCAAGGCAACCTAACATGTCCGCCTACATCTTCCTCACAGACCCGCAGTTTGCCGGGGACACCCTTCTCAACCCCGTCTAAGCACATCAGCCAGCCCTCGGTCCCTCAGATGTGGACAAGTAAAAGACCATTTCCTCCTAGCCATGAGAAAGCTAAGAGGTTGAATTTCACCATCTGCAAGCTCTTGGCTACAGAAATGCTGCCTTTCCGTCTGGTGGACACAGAGGATTTTCGAGACCTTATGTCCGTCGCAGTGCCCCAGTACCAGATGCCCAGTCGGCACTACTTCTCAAAGAAAGGTGTGCCTGCGCTCCACCAGCCTGTCGCACACAACATCACCGCTTCTTTGAAAAACTCTGTGTGTGACAGGGTGCATTTCACCACAGACACTTGGACAAGTAGGCATGGAAAGGGGCGTTACATGTCGCTGACTGGGTACTGGGTAACTATGGTGACAGCAGTACAAAGGGCTGCTGTCCAAGTCTTGCCGTCCCCACGAGTTGTGCGTGGGGATGGCAATCCTCTTTATCTCGAAGTTCCTCCACTGCTTCTGCCTCCTCAACCTCCTCTTGGTCCTCCACCTGCACCCAAAGCCTGTCTGGTCATGCCACAAGCTTTCTAACTGTGCAGAAGGGATCCTGCACACCTCCTTACTATGCTGGCAGCAGGGATCAACGTCATCAGGCAGTTTTTACTTTGAAATGTCTGGGAAATGTGAGTCACACAGCTGAGGAGTTGTGGTCAGCTCTGGAGAACCAGTTTCATGAATGGTCGTCTCCACTGGACCTGAAACCAGGGAAGGCCGTGTGCGACAATGCTGCAAACCTGGGTGAGACCCTTCTCCGGGGCAATGTCACACACGTGCCTTGTATGGCTCACGTGTTGAACCTGGTTGTCCAGAAATTTTTAGCCCACTATCCCGGACTAGATGGCCTTCTGCAGAGGGCACGGTCGCTGTGTGCTCACTTCCGCCGTTCGCATCCCGCTGCTCAGCGACTTACATCTCTACAGAAGTCGTTGGGCCTGCCACTTCACCGGCTAAAATGCGATGTGCCTACCCGTGGAATTCAACTCTGCACATGTTGCAGCGACTATGGCAGCACCGACAAACCCTGGTGCAATACGTTCTGACGTATAGCCTGGGTCAACGAGATCCAGAGGTGGGGAAAACACGCTGGAGGAGTGGTCTCAGAACAGGGACCTATGCACCCTTCTGCACAGTTTTGAAATGGCGACGAAGATGTTTAGTGCTGACAATGCCATTATCAGCATGACTATTCAGGTGATTTACATGCTGGAGCACATGTTAAACAGAATTTGGAGTCAGGTGCTGGCACAAGAGGAGGTAAAGGAAGTAGAGGAGGAGGAGTTGTATGCGGAAGGGCTAACATCTGCAAGGTCCAGACGGTCGGCAGCACCAAGGCGGCAGGCATGTGAGGGTGGGGGAGATGGTTTTACCAGGACGCATGATAGCAGCCAAACTAGTGAGGAAGGTGCAGGAGCCCAGGAAGAAGTGGAAGACTCATCAGATGAGGGAGACCTGGATCACATTTCTGTTGTGCGAGGTTGGGGGGAGAGGGCAGAGGAAGGAAGCATGATTGTTACCTCGCCACCAACACAAAAGGGACTTGGTGCTCCTGGATGCCCAAGATACATGAGTGCCTTCTTGCTGCACTACCTGCAACATTACCCTCGAATTGTGAGAATTAGAAATAATCCTGACTAATGGGTTGCCACACTGTTAGATCCCCGGTACAAAAGTAAATTTGCAGAAATTATTCCTGCCATAGCAAGAGATGCACGCATGCAGGAGTATAAGCAGAAACTGTTGCAGAATCTTACATGTGCTTTTCCACAAAACACTAGTGGTGCATGTAGTGAATCTCACAGTTCCAACTTGCCAACCGTGGGACCGTCCATTGTTCAGCACTCAAAACGTAACAGAAACCCAGTATCTGCTGGTAACATCAATTTTGCGGAATCTTTTCACCACTTTTTTAGCCCATCCTTTGCAATGCCACAGGAGACAAGAAGTCTGACACATAGTCAACGCCTAGAGACGATGGTACAGGAGTATCTCCAAGTAAATATTGAAGCCATGACTGTGTCACTGGACCCTTGCACTTTTTGGGCTTCCAATCTGGATAAATGGCCGGAGCTAGCCACTTACGCCTTGGAGATCTTGTCATGCCCCGCAGCCAGCGTTCTGTCTGAATGTGTGTTCAGCGCTGCTGGTGGTGTGCTGACAGATAAGCGCACGCGGCTCTCCACTGATAATGTAGACAGACTCACGTTCATAAAGATGAACAAATCATAGATCCGAAATGACTTTTCTACCCCTGTGTCATCCTGGGGAGAGTGAAAGCTTGATGATTTGTTAAAATCACCTCACCAACCGTTTTAAGCTTTCAAATTACTAATCATGTTAATCTGTATCTTGGCTGGAAAATAATTTGGGCCTTGTAGCAGTGTGCAGTACTGATTCTATTAGGCCATCTATACTAAACTCCACCAGATTTAAAATTACTAATCATGTTTATCTGTATCTTGGCTGGAAAATTATTTGGGCCTTGTAGCAGTGTGTAGTACTAATTCTATTAGGCCTTCTATACTAAACTCCACCAGATTTAAAATTACTAATCATGTTTATCTGTATCTTGGCTGGTAAATAATTTGGGCCTTGTAGCAGTTTGCAGTACTGATTCTATTAGGCCATCTATACCAAGCTCCACCAGCTTTCAAATTAATAGTAATTTTTAGCTGCATCAAGCCCGGAAAATTATTTTGGGGCTCCTAGATGCGCAAGACACATGAGTGCCTTCTTGCTGCACTACCTGCAACATGACCCTCAGATTGTCAGAATTCGAAATAATCCTGACTACTGGGTTGCCCAACTCTTAGATCCCCCATACTCTTCGATCAACCTTTTCATTTTAATAAAGAACAAAAAAATGGTCATTTTTGAAATTATAAGCATCAGCAGGTTATTAGAAACTGAAATCAAACAGTTTTCAACTCAAAACTTTATTCTAGGTCATGTTACATTTGCACATAAGACCCCTTGTTCGAAAGGAGCTTCTGAATTCTCTCGTCCATTGAATTTGTCAGGTTCTGGATGGTTTCTGCTTCAATCGTTTTGCATGAGGACAGAATAACCTCCCAGAGCTGTTGCTTAGATGTGAACTGCCTTCTGCCATCATAGACACTCCTTTTGAAGATGCTCCAGAGGTTCTCAATGGGGTTGAGGTCAGGGGAGCATGGGGGTCACACCATAAGTTTGTGCACTTTTATTCCCATATCAGCCAGAGATGCAGATGTGTTATGTGCAGCATGAGACGGTGCATTATCATGCATGAAAATGATCTTGCTGCAGAATACACGGTTCTTCTTCTTGAACCATGGCAGGAAGTGCTGTTTGAGAAACTCCACATACATTATGGAGTTCATATTTACCCCATCAGGTATCCTAAAGGGGCCGACAATCTCTCTCCCCATGATTCCAGCCCAAAACATTACTCCACCTCCTCCTTCTTGGCGCCATAGCCGTGTTTGCATGGGGTGTCCATCAACTAGCCATCTTCCACTCCATCCATCTGGACCATCGAGCGTTGCACAGCCCTCATCGGTGAACAAAACAGTTTTGAAGTCCGTCTTCATGTATTGTTTGGCCCACTGGAGCCATTTCTGCTTGTGTACAGTGGATAGAGGAGGTCGACAGGATGGCTTACGCACAGCTGCAAACCTCTGAAGGACCCTGCATCTTGTTGTTCGGGAGACGTTGGAGGCACCAGCAGCTTCAAAAACTTGTCTGCTGCTATGACAAGGCTTTTTTGCCGCTGCTCTTTTAACCTGAAGTAATTGCCTGTAGGAAAGAGTCCTCAATTTTCCCTTATCAGCACACACACGTGTGTACTATGAATCAGCTACATACTTCTTGATTGTGCGATGATCAGGATGAAGTGTCTTGGCAATGTTGATTGTAGTCATGCCTTGACCTAAACACTCCACAATTTGTTGCTTCTCAGCAGCCGACACATCCTTTTTCATTCCCATTTTGGCAGAAAATGTAGGCTGCTTAATAATGTGGGACAGCCTTCTTAAGTAGTCTTGCCTTTCATTGGACACACCTGCTAAACTAATTAGCACAGGTGTCTACAATTGCTTACAGTGATATAAAGAGCCCTGCCACACATCACCATCAATGAGTTTAACTGACAAACAAACAAATTCTTCCCTTATCACTCCTAAACACCTTTTGCATAATAATTTGGAACACAGTGTACATGTGCTTTTCCACAAAACACCAGTGGTTCACGTAGTGAATCTTACAGTTCTAACTTGCCAACCGTGGTCTGTATGGAGTTGTTCAATAAAGGGCCCAAAAGTAAGATAACATAGACGGGAGAGGTCTCTATGAATATGAATTCCTAAGTATTTGATACCCTGTGAGGGCCAGGCAAAGGGAAAGTTGTAGTGGATGGAATCCTGTATGGATTTGGGGAGGGAGACATCGAGGGTCTCAGACTTCGCTGCATTGATTTTAAAATTTGACCATGTAACAAAGTGATCTATTTCAGCCATAACAGCAGATATGGATATATGTGATTGAAATATATTTACTAGGACATCATCAGCAAATGCAGAGCACTTGTACTCGGTGCCTCCCAACTCAATCCACCTAATATTGGGGTTATGGCGAATTGATGAGAGCAGGAGCTACGTCACTGGGATGTATAAGAGAGGGGACAGAAGACATCCCTGCCTTGTCCCATTGGTGATTATGAAAGGTGATGAAAATGTTCCATTTATCTTCAGCCTAGGTGATGTATTGCGATACAGGGCTGTGATTTTGCCTATAAAAGGGTCCTCTAGACCCCTACTCCAAGCTTTTTAAGAGAATAATGTATGGCGTGCCAGGAGACTCTATGGAATGCTTTCTCAGCATCCAACGAGACTATCTAATTACAAATTTTAACTGCATCTAGCCCAGGAAAAACTTTGTGCCTAGTAGCAGTGTCTGCTAGTCAGCGGATTATCCCAGCTGTTAAGCAAGCTACACCACCTGTAGTTTGGATACTTAATTTTTTCAAAGGAAATGGTTCGGGTCACGTTGGGTCAGTTACTAGATCATCCACCACCTCCTCCTCTTCCACTTGCGCACTACAATCCTCCTCCTCACTTCGCGGCAATTGTGTCTCGTCATCGTCCACCTCTTGTGACAAATTGCCAGCGTCGACTTCCTCTGGCCATGGCTGTTCAAATATTTGGGCATCGCTACATGGGATCTCCTCTTACACCACTTCAAGTGGAGCAGGCGAGGAGCACAAATATGGAAATGGACCAGTGAGCAGCTCTTCAGAGTGTCCAACTGTGGGATCAGTTGCTGTCTGACGACACTCGGCATGGTGGGAGGAAGGAGCATCAGGGTGAGGAGGAGTATGTGGTCAAGACTCACGGCTACTAAAACTTGACCGTGTGGAAGACAGACCGGAGGTGGTGGTGCCCAGGTAACTGGAAGTATTATCTGCTATCCAATTAATAACCTGTTCACACTGATCAGTTTGCAATACTGGTGTTGTAGTGTGCTTCCCTAGTAATTCGGTCAAGAAGTGGGAGCGAGAAGATGTGGCTGTTGATTGTGGCACATTTTCACCTTGGCCACGGCCCCGTCCTCTCCATGCACCATCACCAGAACGTCCAGTTCCAGGTCCTTTGCCATGCGCCTTGCCCATTGTAAATGAAGTAAAGTAGCTTACCCTCGCACTATCAATGGAAAAAGGGTAATAAAAAGGAGAATAGAACCGTGGAAGAGGAAAACTACAGTTCTATTTGTCTGGCCTACACCAGAATTTTTTAAACGATATGTTTGTGACTGAACAGACAGGGAGACACTATTACTGTTTTTTCTTACATAAAACAGGCCAAAAGCTGGATAATACAAAGATTTGAAACGTGCAACTGCAAATCCACAGTTCTAATTTACTGGCGTATACCAGACTTTTTAAATAGATATATTTGGGGTTGAACAGTCAGCAACACAATCAAACTGTTTTTTTATGCAAAAAAGACACAAAAGTGGATAATACAGAGATTTGACCCGTGGAACTGCAAAACCTCAGTTATAGTTATGTGGCGTACACCAGAATCTTTCAAACAGATATATTTGTGTCTGAACAGTCAGGGAGACACTATTACAGTTTTTTTACGGAAAAAAATGCCAAAAGCAGGATAGTACAGAGATTTTACCCGTGGAACTGCAAAACCACAGTTATAGTTATGTGGCGTACACCAGACTCTTTTAAACAGATATATAGGTGTCTGACAAGTCAGGGAGACACTGTTACAGTTTTTTTTACTGCAAAAAATGCCAAAAACAGGATAATACAGAGATTTGACCCGTGGAACTGCAAAACAACAGTTATATTTATGTGGCGTACACCAGACTCTTTTAAACAGATATATTGGTGTCTGACCAGTCAGGGAGACACGATTACAGTTTTCATTACGGCAAAAAATGCCAAAAACAGGATACTGCAAAACCACAGTTCAACTTTTCAGGCCTACACCAGACTCGTTTAAACAGATATATTGGTGTCTGTCAAGTCAGGGAGACACTACTACAGTTTTTTTTTACAGCAAAAAATTCCAAAAACAGGATAATACAGAGATTTGACCCGTGGAACTGCAAAACCACAGTTATAGCTATGTGGCGTAAACCAGAATCTTTTAAACAGATATATTGGTGTCTGACCAGTCAGGGAGACACTATTACAGTTTTTTTTCACAGCAAAAAATACCAAAAACAGGATAATACAGAGATTTGACCCGTGTAACTGAAAAACCACAGTTCTATTTTTCTGGCCTGCACCAGACTATATTAAACAGCTATATTGGTGTCTGAACAGTCAGGGAGACACTATTACTATTTTTTTTTACGGCAAAAAATGCAAAAAGCAGGATAATACAGAGATTTGAACCGTGGAACTGCAAAACCACAGTTATAAATATGTGGCGTACACCAGAATCTTTTAAACAGATATATTGGTGTCTGATTAGTTAGGGAGACACTATTAATGTTTTTTAATATGGCAAAAATGCCAAATATATGATAATACAGAGATTTGACCCGTGGAACTGCAAAATCACATTTCAATTTTTCAGGCCTACACCAGACTCTTTTAAACAGATATATTGGTGTCTGACCAGTCAGGGAGACACTATAACAGTTTTTTTTTATGGCAAAAAAATGCCAAAAACAGGATAATACAGAGATTTGACCTGTGGAACTGCAAAACCAAAGTTATACAGTAGTTGTGCGGCATACACAAGACTCTTTTAAACAGATATATAGGTGTCTGACCAATCAGGGAGACACTATTACAGGTTTTTTTACGGCAAAAAATGCCAAAAACATGATAATACAGAGATTTGACCCGTGGAACAGAAAAACCACAGTTATAGTTATGTGGCGTACACCAGAATCTTTTAAACATATATATTGGTGTCTAACCACTCAGGGAGACACTATTACAGGTTTTTTTATGGTAAAAAATACCAAAAACAGGATAATACAGAGATTTGACCCATGGAACCGAAAAACCACAGTTCTATTTTTCTGGCCTACACCAGACTATTTTAAACAGATATATTGGTGTCTGAACAGTCAGGGAGACACTACTACAGTTTTTTTTTACTGCAAAAAATGCCAAAAACAGGATAATACAGAGATTTGACCCGTGGAACTGCAAAACCACAGTTTTATTTCTCTGGTCTACACCAGTCTCTTCTAAACAGAAATATTGGTGTCTGACCCGTCTGGGGAGACACTATTACAGCTTTTATTTACGGCAAAAAATGCCCAAAAGAGGATAATACAGAGATTTGACCCGTGGAACTGCAAAACCACAGTTATAATTATGTGGCATACACCAGACTCTTTTAAACAGATATATTGGTGTCTGACCAGTCAGGGGAGACACTATTACAGTTTTTTTTTAACGGCAAAAAATGCAAAAACAGGATAATACAGAGATTTGACCCGTGGAACTGCAAAACCACAGTTATAGTTATGTGGCGTACACCAGACTCTTTTAAACAGATATATTGGTGTCTGACCAGTCAGGGAGACACTATTACAGTTTTTTTTTACGGCAAAAAATGCCAAAAACAGGATAATACAGAGATTTGACCCGTGGTACAGCAAAACCACAGTTACAGTTATGTGATGTACACCAGACTCCTATAAACAGATATATTCGTGTCTGACCAGTCAGGGAGACACTATTACAGGTTTTTTTTTACGGCAAAAAATGCCCAAAACAGGATAATACAGAGATTTGACCCGTGGAACTGCAAAACCACAGTTATAGTTATTTGGCGTACACCAGACTCTTTTAAACAGATATATTGGTGTCTGACCAGTCAGGGAGACACTACTACAGTTTTTTTTTACGGCAAAAAATGCCAAAAGCAGGATAATGCAGAGATTTGAACCGTGGAACTGCAAAACCACAGTTATAGTTATGTGGCGTACACCAGACTCTTTTAAACAGATATATTGGTGTCTGACCAGTCAGGGAGACACTACCACAGTTTTTTTTACGGCAAAGAATGCCAAAAACATGATAATACAGAGATTTGACTCGTGGAACTGCAAAACCACAGTTCTATCTCTCTGGCCTTCACCAGACTCTTTTAAACAGATATATTGGTGTCTGACCAGTCAGGAGACACTATTACAGTTTTTTTTTACGGCAAAAAAGCCAAAAACAGGATAATACAGAGATTTGACCCTTGGAAGTGCAAAACCACAGTTATAGTTATGTGGTGTACACCAGAATCTTTTAAACAGATATATTCGTATCTGACCAGTCAGAGAGACACTATTACAGTTTTTTTTTAAGGCAAAAAATGCCAAAAACAGGATAACACAGAGATTTGACCCTTGGAACTGCAAAACCACAGTTATAGTTATGTGGCGTACACCATACTCTTTTAAACAGATATATTGGTGTATTACAGTATTTTTTTATGGCAAAAAATGCCAAAACAGGATAATAAAGAGATTTAACCCATGGAACTTCAAATCCACAGTTATAATTATGTGGCGTACACAAGACTCTTTAAAACAGATATATTGATTGGAGATGAGCATTGTTCTACTCGAACTGTTCGCCAATCTCAAATTCGAGCTGTTTTGGGCGGTGTTCGAGCCGGTCGGCGAACACGAACAATTTGAGAAAAATTCGGCTGTTCGAGGTTATGTTCGATAACTGTTCGTGCACCAAAATCATAACTGGATTTTTTCTCAGTAATGATGAAAATTAATGTTAATACGCAGTTTGAGTGTACAGCGGGGCGGGGGGAGGGGCAGGGGATGGATCTCTGCAGGAACAATGAAGATCTCCATTTTTTTTTCTCTTTCCCGCATTTGCAGTGGGGAGGTGCAATCTGTCAGCCTATCAGCAGCGCACACACGGAGCGAAGTGCTTTTTTTCACACAAGCAAGGGCATGTGTGATTGGCAGTGTATGTCACATGTCCTTGCCCTATAAGACCAAGCCATTTTCCCCGTCGCCACCATTTTCTCACTGCTGCAGCTGCGTGTTAGACGGCACCTCTGTTGCTGTGTGCGCTATACCTTGTTAATTTCAAGCCAATTTTCGCACAAATATACAGATAGCTTGGGAGTAGGGAATAGTTGTGATTGCAGTCCTTTTAAGGACTAGGTTACAGCATTTCCTACGACTTTTATCAGGCAGGTCTGTGCTCTTAAATAGATAGATTGTGGGAGTAAAGACTAATTGTAATTGGAGTCCTTTTCAGGACTAGGTTACATCAGTTCCTATCAGTTTTTGCCAGGCAGGTCTGTGCCAGTGCTGTGCAAGTTTTTTTCACAGCATTTGGCTGAATCTAGCAAAGCTAATCCTTTTTGGCCTATTGCAGAGTGTGTTAGTCAGTGGAGTAGCCTATCTGTGTTGCAAGATATACCACCTGTGTATAGAATACCAATTTTTTTACTGCACCTAGTGAAGTAAAATCTTTTGGGCATAGCATCATTCTATTAGTCCATCTATACTGACCTCCATCAGGTTGCAAACTGAATATAATTTTTTTCTGCATCTAGCTCTGAAAAAATATTTGGGCTTCTAGCGGTGTGTGGGACTTGGTCTATTAGTCCATCTATACTGACCTCCATCAGGTTGCAAATTAAAAATAATTTTTTTCTGCATCTAGCTCTGAAAAAATATTTGGGCTTCTAGCAGTGTGTGGGACTTGGTCTATTAGTCCATCTATACTGACCTCCATCAGGTTGCAAATTAAAAATAATTTTTTTCTGCATCTAGCTCTGAAAAAATATTTGGGCTTCTAGCAGTGTGTGGGACTTGGTCTATTAGTCCATCTATACTGACCTCCATCAGGTTGCAAATTAAAAATAATTTTTTTCTTCATTTATCTCTGAAAAAATATTTGGGCTTCTAGCAGCGTGTGGGACTTGTTCTATTAGTCCATCTATACTGACCTCCATCAGGTTGCAAATTAAAAATAATTTTTTTCTGCATCTAGCTCTGAAAAAATATTTGGGCTTCTAGCAGTGTGTGGGACTTGGTCTATTAGTCCATCTATACTGACCTCCATCAGGTTGCAAATTAAAAATAATTTTTTTCTGCATCTAGCTCTGAAAAAATATTTGGGCTTCTAGCAGTGTGTGGGACTTGGTCTATTAGTCCATCTATACTGACCTCCATCAGGTTGCAAATTAAAAATAATTTTTTTCTTCATTTATCTCTGAAAAAATATTTGGGCTTCTAGCAGCGTGTGGGACTTGTTCTATTAGTCCATCTATACTGACCTCCATCAGGTTGCAAATTAAAAATAATTTTTTTCTGCATGTAGCTCTGAAAAAATATTTGGGCTTCTAGCAGTGTGTGGGACTTGGTCTATTAGTCCATCTATACTGACCTCCATCAGGTTGCAAATTAAAAATAATTTTTTTCTGCATCTAGCTCTGAAAAAATATTTGGGCTTCTAGCAGTGTGTGGGACTTGGTCTATTAGTCCATCTATACTGACCTCCATCAGGTTGCAAATTGAATAAAAAAATTTTCTGCATCTAGCTCTGAAAAAATATTTGGGCTTCTAGCAGTGTGTGGGACTTGGTCTATTAGTCCATCTATACTGACCTCCATCAGGTTGCAAATTGAATAAAAAAATTTTCTTCATTTATCTCTGAAAAAATATTTGGGCTTCTAGCGGTGTGTGGGACTTGGTCTATTAGTCCATCTATACTGACCTCCATCAGGTTGCAAATTAAAAATATTTTTTTTCTGCATCTAGCCCAGCCAATAGTTTTGGCCTAATACCACAGTTTGGCCACTCAGCTCTGCTCGGTTACCATCCATTGTTTTTTTGTGCAAACAACTCCAGAGTTGTGAATTAGTTAACCACCAAAATGAGTGGAAAAAGGCCTGCTGCTGGTGGAAAGGGGAATAGGCGTGTTGGGAAGGGGAAAAAAGGTTGTGTCCGTGGGGTAGGTGCAGAAGAAAGACCATCTTCCAGCCAAACTAAAATGTCTACTTCTTTTAGCGGACAATGTGATAAGATCCCTTTCTTACGGCCACGCCAATCGCTACAAATTCCAAATGAGGCACAAAAACAGCAGGTGCTTCAACGGATATCAAGTGCTCCTTTAAGTGGGCTCTCCTCCACATCAACTTCAACATCACAAATACTCCAGTCCTCAAAGGTGTCACCCAAATCGCACTTGCTTCCTCACAGCTCCCAAATCTCCAGCTGCCCGTCTGAGTATGAGGTAGAACAGATGGTTGAGTCTGCAGAGCTGTTTACTCATACTATAGCCTGGGAATCAGAGGTCGACTCCAGCGCTTCTGTGAATCCAGACGAGGAAATGATCTGCACTGATGCCCAGAATCTTTATGAGTCGGATCCAGGACCAGACGCAGAAGGTTCTGACCATAATGTAGACCCTCATTCCCAAACTGTAACTCCTGTTGGTGGAGACAATGAGGAAGACTATGATAAGACTCAAATACCTGATTGGAGCGACAACTTTAGTTTTTTGTCAGGGCAGGAACAGGTTGGCTCTGAGGACGACGGGTGTGATAACGCACAGGGTGATGATGATGACGTCGGAGATCCCACTTACTGTCAACCCACAGTCAGCCAAGAGATGAGGTCAGCAGAGGAGGTGGAGGAAGATGCTAGTGACGACGAGGTCAGGTTGCGCCTTCCTGGACAGAGACGTAGTACTGGAAGCACGTCAACAACTGCATCCTCAAACACAACTCTGCCTCTCACCACAAGTCGTGGTGGCTCTTCAGGTCGCATGGGTGCTAAGCCTTGCATAGCCTGGGCATTTTTTCAGATCGATAAAGATGACCCAACTCGTGTTATCTGTAACATTTGTCAGCAAAAGCTAAGTAGAGGCCAAAAAATACATAGTTTGAGTACTTCATGCATGAACCGGCACATGGACATGAAGCATAAGTTGCAGTGGGAAGCTCAGTGTGCTACAATGCGGCCTAGCCGGCCGGGCCAATCACCGTCTGCCATATCTTGTGCATCCGCGGCCTCTTCATCCTCTGTGACTGGGGGGACAGCAGTCACACCTGTTTTGGGGCGCAGACCTGCCACCTCTTTACCCGTAACAGCCAGCGTGATTGGCAGGTCATCATTTTCTTTGGAGGTGGTAACACCAGCTGGTGTTGAGCGCTGTCCGACATCGATAGCACCACCTTTGGATCAAGGCAACCTAACATGTCCGCCTGCATCTTCCTCACAGACCGGCAGTTTGCCGGGGACACCCTTATCAACCCCGTCTAAGCACAATAGCCAGCCCTCGGTCCCTCAGATGTGGACAAGTAAAAGACCATTTCCTCCTAGCCATGAGAAAGCTAAGAGGTTGAATTTCACCATCTGCAAGCTCTTGGCTACAGAAATGCTGCCCTTCCGCCTGGTGGACACAGAGGATTTTCGAGACCTTATGTCCGTCGCAGTGCCCCAGTACCAGATGCCCAGTCGGCACTACTTCTCAAAGAAAGGTGTGCCTGCGCTCCACCAGCATGTCGCACACAACATCACCGCTTCTTTGAGAAACTCTGTGTGTGACAGGGTGCATTTCACCACAGACACTTGGACGAGTAGGCATGGACAGGGGCGTTACATGTCGCTGACTGGGCACTGGGTAACTATGGTGACAGCAGGACAAGGGGCTGCTGTCCAAGTCTTGCCGTCCCCACGAGTTGTGCGTCAATCCTCTTTATGTCAAAGTTCCTCCACTGCTTCTGCCTCCTCAACCTCCTCTCGGTCTTCCACCTGCACCCAAAGCCTGCACCCTAACTGCGCAGAAGGGATCCTGCACACCTCCTTACTATGCTGGCAGTAGGGCTCAACGTCATCAGGCGGTTTTTACATTGAAATGTCTGGGAAATGTGAGTCACACAGCTGAGGAGTTGTGGTCAGCTCTGGAGAACCAATTTCATGAATGGTTGTCTCCACTGGACCTGAAACCAGGGAAGGCCGTGTGCGACAATGCTGCAAACCTGGGTGCGGCCCTTCGCCGGGGCAATGTCACACACGTGCCTTGTATGGCTCACGTCTTGAACCTGGGCCTGCCACTTCACCGGCTAAAATGCGATGTGCCTACCCGGTGGAATTCAACTCTGCACATGTTGCAGCGACTGTGGCAGCACCGACAAGCCCTGGTGCAATACGTTCTGACGTATAGCCTGGGCCAACGAGATTCAGAGGTGGGGCAAATCACGCTGGAGGAGTGGTCTCAGATCAGGAACCTATGCACCCTTCTGCACAGTTTTGAAATGGCGACGAAGATGTTTAGTGCTGACGATGCCATTATCAGCATGACTATTCCGGTGATTTACATGCTGGAGCACATGTTAAACAGAATTCGGAGTCAGGTGGTGGCACAAGAGGAGGTGGAGGAAGTAGAGGAGGATGAGTTGTTTGCGGAAGGGCTAACATCTGCAAGGTCCAGACGGTCGGCAGCACCAAGGCGGCAGGCATGTGAGGGTGGGGGAGATGGTTTTACCAGGGCGCATGGTAGCAGCCAAACTAGTGAGGAAGGTGCAGGAGCCCAGGAAGAAGTGGAGGACGAACTGATGGAAGACTCATCAGATGAGGGAGACCTTGATCACATTTCTGTTGTGCGAGGTTGGGGGGAGAGGACAGAGGAAGGAAGCATGATTGTTACCTCGCCACCAACACAACAGGGACTTGGTGCTCCTGGATGCGCAACACACATGAGTGCCTTCTTGCTGCACTACCTGCAACATGACCCTCGAATTCTGAGAATTAGAAATAATCCTGACTACTGGGTTGCCACACTGTTAGATCCCCGGTACAAAAGTAAATTTGCAGAAATTATTCCTGCCATAGAAAGGGATGCACGCATGCAGGAGTATCAGCAGAGACTGTTGCAGAATCTTACATGTGCTTTTCCACAAAATACCAGTGGTGCACGTAGTGAATCTCACAGTTCCAACTTGCCAACCGTGGGACCGTCAAGTGTTCAGCACTCAAACCGTAACAGAACCACAGTATCTGCTGGTAACATCAATTTTGCGGAATCATTTCACCACTTTTTTAGCCCATCCTTTGCAAGGCCACAGGAGACAAGAAGTCTGACACATAGTCAACGCCTAGAGACGATGGTACAGGAGTATCTCCAAGTAAACATTGAAGCCACGACTGTGTCACTGGACCCTTGCTCTTTTTGGGCTTCCAATCTGGATAAATGGCCGGAGCTAGCCACTTACGCCTTGGAGATCTTGTCATGCCCCGCAGCCAGCGTTCTGTCTGAACGTGTGTTCAGCGCTGCTGGTGGTGTGCTGACAGATAAGCGCACGCGGCTCTCCACTGATAATGTAGACAGACTCACGTTCATAAAGATGAACAAATCATGGATCCGAAATGACTTTTCTACCCCTGTGTCATCCTGGGGAGAGTAAAAGCTTGATGATTGGTTAAAATCACCCTACCAACCGTTTTAAGCTTTCAAATTACTAATCATGTTTTTCTGTATATTGACTGGAAAATAATTTTTTGCTTTGTAGCAGTGTGCAGCACTGATCCTATTAGGCCATCTATAATAAGCTTCACCAGATTTAAAATTAAAAATAATTTTTAGCTGCATCTAGCCCGGAAAATCATTTTGGGGCTCCGAGATGCGCAAGACACATAAGTGCCTTCTTGCTGCACTACCTGCAGCATGACCCTCATATTGTCAGAATTCGAAGTAATCATGACTACTGGGTTGCCACACTCTTAGATCCCCCAAACTTTTCGATCAACCTTTTCATTTTAATAAAGACCAAAAAAATGGTCATTTTTGAAATTATAAGCATTAGCAGGTTGTTAGAAACTGAAATCAAACAGTTTTCAACTCAAAACTTTATTCTAGGTGATGTTACATTTTCACATAGGACCCCTTGTTCGAAAGGAGCTTCTGAACTCTCTCGTCCATTGAATTTGTCAGGTTTTGGATGGTTTCTGCTTCAATTGTTTTGCATGAGGACAGAATACCCTCCCAGAGCTGTTGCTTAGATGTGAACTGCCTCCCGCCATCATAGACACTCCTTTTAATGATGCTCCAAAGGTTCTGAATGGGGTAGAGGTCAGGGGAGCATGGGGGTCACACCATAAGTTTGTCCCCTTTTATGCCCATATCAGCCAGAGATGCAGATGTTTTATGTGCAGCATGAGATGGTGCATTATCATGCAGAAAAATGATCTTGCTGTGAAATACACGGTTCTTCTTCTTGAACCATGGCAGGAAGTGCTGTTTGAGAAAATCCACATACATTATGGAGTTCATCTTTAGCGCCTTCAGGGATCCTAAAGGGGCCGACAATCTCTCTCCCCATGATTCCAGCCCAAAACATTACTCCACCTCCTCCTTGTTGGCGCTGTAGCCGTGTTTGCGTGGGGTGTCCATCAACCAGCCATCCTCCACTCCATTCATCTGGACCATCGAGCGCTGCACGGCACTCATCCGTGAACAAAACAGTTTTGAAATCAGTCTTCATGTAATGTTTGGCCCACTGGAGCCGTTTCTGCTTGTGTGAAGTGGATAGAGGAGGTCGACAGGATGGCGTATGCACAGCTGCAAACCTCTGAAGGACCCTGCATCTTGTTGTTCGGGGGACGTTGGAGGCACAAGCAGCTTCAAAAACTTGTCTGCTGCTATGACAAGGCTTTTTTGCCGCTGCTCTTTCAACCTGACGTAATTGCCTGTAGGAAAGAGTCCTCAATTTGCCCTTATCAGCACGCACACGTGTGTACTGTGAATCAGCTACATACTTCTTGATTGCCAAGACACTTCATCCTGATCATCGCACAATGTTGATTGTAGTCATGCCTTGACCTAAACACTCCACAATTTGTTGCTTCTCAGCAGCCGACACATCCTTTTTCTTTCCCATTTTGGCAGAAAATGTAGGCTGCTTAATAATGTGAGAGAGCCTTCTTAAGTAGTCTTGCCTTTCATTGGACACACCTGCCAAACTAATTAGCACAGGTGTCTGCAATTGCTTACAGTGATATAAAGAGCCCTGACACACATCACCATCAATGAGTTTAACTGACAAACAAACAAATTCTTCCCTTATCACTCCTAAACACTTTTTGCATAATAATTTGGAACGCGGTGTACATGTGCTTTTCCACAAAACACCAGTGGTTCACGTAGTGAATCTTACAGTTCTAACTTGCCAACCGTGGTCTGTATGGAATTGTTCAATAAAGGGCCCAAAATTAAGATAACATAGATGGGAGAGGTCTCTATGAATAGGAATTCCTAAGTATTTGATACCCTGTGAGGGCCAGGCAAAGGGAAAGTTGGACTGGATGGAATCCTATATGGATTTAGGGAGGGAGACATCGAGGGCCTCACACTTCGCTGCATTGATTTTAAAATTTTACCATGTAACAAAGTGATCTATTTCAGCCATAACAGCAGGGATGGATATATGTGATTGAGTGATATATACTAGGACATCATCAGCAAATAGAGAGCACTTGTACTCGGTGCCTCCCACCTAAATCCACCTAATATTGGGGTTATGGCGAATTGATGAGAGCAGGTGCTCCGTCACTAGGATGTATAAGAGAGGGGACAGAGGACATCCCTGCCTTGTCCCATTGGTGATTGTGAAAGGTGATGAAAATGTTCTGACGCACCCCCTGGGCCTTGGGACACCCGGAGCCGGACCCTTTTTGGTGGATGCTGGTGGTTGTAGTCTTCGTGGCGGCGATCCGGTTCCGTGGCTCAGGGCGGTCAAACCAGTGGCGGAACTATTTATGTGGTTTTGATGTTTAAATGTCCGACTACGCCACCCGTGGATTGCGGTCAGAGTGAACCGCCGCTACAGGGCAGACCGCTAAGGCTGGTGTTGTGGGTGCAGCAGAGCGTAGCATAACTCCCCACGGGAGGAGTATAGCCTCAGGGCAGTGTATGCGGAGGATGGGGGTGATGGTGCAGGGCAGCAGCAGTAACGACACGGAGTCAGTGATGCAGTTCAGGGCCTTTACTCACAGTTCTTATTATCCAGACCACGTCTGCAGGTAACGGCTGCCCACGTCGTACTGTGCTCACCAGGTGAGGGGCTCAGACAACTCCCAGATAACTTTGGAGCGCTTCACAGGACCCCCTTTGTGTGTCCTTTGTCTGGCCTTTCTTACCAACACTTCTGTCCGGCTGCCTCGGGCCTCCTCTTGGTAAACTTGGCGCCAGTTTCCCTGACCCTATGTGGTGCCTTCCTAGCGGGTGGAGCAAGGGGCTGCGCCACATAAAATGTCAGAGCCTCCGGTTTCTAGCTGAGGGTCGTTTCCTGCCTCCACTAGTTCGGGGACCGGTCTCCCCCTTTGGCCTGACCCCTCCACGCAGGTGGATTCGGGCGTGCGGTGGCGACTCGCCCGTCCGCACCCCTGGGATCCCTTCATTCCTCGTTCCTGGAGCCTTCTCCGCTCCTCTTCCTTCCTTCTCCCTCTTGCAGGCCTGGGCCTCTGTTACTAGGCCCGCCTCCGGAGCAGAGCTCATGCAGAGCCCCTGCTCCCTGCCACTTCTGCTCAGACTTCTCTGCACTGAACTAAGATGGTGCCCACCTTTTATACTCCCTTCTCAATGCACCCAGGAACTGCTTCCTCCCTGCTCCTGCACTGCAGGGTTCCCCTTCCTCAGTGTTCCCTCCCCCCACTCCAGCCAGGGACAGGGACTGTCGTGCCCATCTCAGGGGCATATTGGTCGCCCTGCCCCACGGCAATGTGGTGTAATGCATGCAGGTGTCGGGTCCTGATCCACACTCCATCCTTATCTGAGAGTGAGATATCACACCTCTGGGTGAGGTGCAATACGTCTGTAGCAACCGAGCCCTCGGTGCTACAGTTCCATTTATCTTCAGCCTAGGTGACGTATTGTGATACAGGGCCGTGATTTTGGCTATAAAAGGGTCCCCTAGACCCCTACCCCAAGCTTTTTAAGAGAATCATATATGGCGTGCCAGGAGACTCTATGGAATGCTTTCTCAGCATCCAACGAGAGTATCTACTTACAAATTTTTAACTGCATCTAGCCCAGGAAATACTTTGTGCCTAGTAGCAGTGTCTGCTAGTCAGCGGATTATCCCGGCTGTTAAGCAAGCTACACCACCTGTAGTTTGGACACTTAATTTTTTCAAAGGAAATGCTTCGGGACCACGGGATACTTAGTGAAGAGCATCAGGAGGCACCCCAAGGCATAGGGGCTGGGACTGGCACTAGGATGCCTTGCGGTGGACAGCCGACCTCGATCCTTATAAAAGCTTTTTAACTGCAGCAGCTTTAGTGGACGCTACTGGAGCTGGAATTACGCGGCTGCTGGCATGAGACTTGCCCTCCAATAGATCCTTGTAAATGGATTTAAAGTGTATTCATTCAAATTAGAGGGACAATTTAAATTAAAAAGCTTAGAGCTGCCTCCACCACAGGGGGGCTCTCTCGACCCACCAGCGGACAGGCACCAGTAATGGGAGAGGGGGGCTGGCCGTCAGGGTTCACCGCGGCTCTGGCACAAACCCGGCGACACGGAGGTGGCACGGGCAGGAGCGGACTGGCCGTCTCGGCTTCTCACTTTTTGGATTTAAGAAGGGCATGACATGCCTATATCTGTGTCTCCCCCTCCTTTTACTCCTCCACCTCTTTTCTTTTCGCATGACTATATGTACTTGTCACTTTTCCATGTGTTAGTTGTGTCTTCTGAGCAGTTTGTCAGCTTTTGGACACCTTTGAAGGTGTTTTCTATGTGTTTCTATGTGTTTTTGTTTGCCTGCCATTGGTTTTAACGGTGTTCGAAGGTGTTCGACGAACAGTTCGACGAACAGTTCGGCGAACACACGGGTGTTCGACGAACCGAACCGAACTCGAACACTACGGGGGTGGCTCAACACTAATATTGATGTCTGACCAGTCAGGCAGACACTTTTACAGTTTTTTTTTACGTCAAAAAATGCCAAAACAGGATAGTACAGAGATTCGACCCGTGGAACCTCAAAACCACAGTTATAGTTATGTGGCGTACACCAGAATCTTTGAAACAGATATATTGGTGTCTGACCAGTAAGGCAGACACTATTAATTTTTTTTTTGCGGCAAAAAATGCCAAAAACAGGATAATACAGAGATTTGACCCGTGGAACTGAAAAACCACAGTTATAGTTATGTGGCGTACACCAGAATCTTTTAAACATATATATTGGTGTCTAACCAGTCAGGGAGACACTATTACAGGTCTTTTAACGGCAAAAAATACCAAAAACAGGATAATACAGAGATTTGACCCGTGGAACTGAAAAACCACAGTTCTATTTTTCTGGCCTACACCAGACTATTTTAAACAGATATATTGGTGTTTGAACAGTCAGGGAGACACTGCTACAGTTTTTTTTTACTGCAAAAAATGCCAAAAACAGGATAATACAGAGATTTGACGCGTGGAACTGCGAAACCACAGTTTTATTTCCCTGGCTTATACCAGACTCTTCTGAACAGAAATATTGGTGTCTGACCCGTCTGGGGAGACACTATTACAGTTTTTTTTTACGGCAAAAAATGCCCAAAACAGGATAATACAGAGATTTGACCCGTGGAACTGCAAAACCACAGTTATAATTATGTGGCATACACCAGACTCTTTTAAACAGATATATTGGTGTCTGACCAGTCAGGGGAGACACTATTACAGTTTTTTTTTATGGCAAAAAATGCCAATACAGGATAATACAGAGATTTGACCCGTGGAACTGCAAAACCACAGTTATAGTTATGTGGCGTACACCAGACTCTTTTAAACAGATATATTGGTGTCTGACCAGTCAGGGAGACACTATTACAATTTTTTTTTGGCAAAAAATGCCAAAAACAGGATAATACAGAGATTTGACCCGTGGAACTGCAAAACCACAATTATAGTTATGTGGCGTACACCAGACTCTTTTGAACAGATATATTGGTGTCTGACCAGTCAGGGAGATACTATTACAGTTTTTTTTACGGCAAAAAATGCCCAAAACAGGATAATACAGAGATTTGACCCGTGGAACTGCAAAACCACAGGTATAGTTATTTGGCATACACCAGACTCTTTTAAACAGATATATTGGTGTCTGACCAGTCAGGGAGACACTACTACAGTTTTTTGTTACGGCAAAAAATGCCAAAAGCAGGATAATACAGAGATTTGAACCGTGGAACTGCAAAACTACATTTATAATTATGTGGCGTACACCAGACTCTTTTAAACAGATATATTGGTGTCTGACCAGTCAGGGAGACACTACCACAGTTTTTTTTACGGCAAAGAATGCCAAAAACATGATAATACAGAGATTTCACCCGTGGAACTGCAAAACCACAGTTATAGTTATGTGGTGTACACCAGAATCTTTTAAACAGATATATTCGTATCTGACCAGTCAGGGAGACACTATTACAGTTTTTTTTTAAGGCAAAAAATGCCAAAAACAGGATAACACAGAGATTTGACCCGTGGAACTGCAAAACCACAGTTATAGCTATGTGGCGTAAACCAGAATCTTTTAAACAGATATATTGGTGTCTGACCAGTCAGGGAGACACTATTACAGTTTTTTTTTACAGCAAAAAATACCAAAACAGGATAATACAGAGATTTGACCCGTGTAACCGAAAAACCACAGTTCTATTTTTCTGGCCTGCACCAGACTATTTTAAACAGCTATATTGGTGTCTGAACAGTCAGGGAGACACTATTACTATTTTTTTTACGGCAAAAAATGCAAAAAGCAGGATAATACAGAGATTTGAACCGTGGAACTGCAAAACCACAGCTATAATTATGTGGCGTACACCAGAATCTTTTAAACAGATATATTGGTGTCTGATTAGTTAGGGAGACACTATTAATGTTTTTTAATATGGCAAAAATGCCAAATATATGATAATACAGAGATTTGACCCGTGGAACTGTAAAACCACATTTCAATTTTTCAGGCCTACACCAGACTCTTTTAAACAGATATATTGGTGTCTGACCAGTCAGGGAGACACTATAACAGTTTTTTTTTATGGCAAAAAATGCCAAAAACAGGATAATACAGAGATTTGACCTGTGGAACTGCAAAACCAAAGTTATACAGTAGTTGTGCAGCATACACCAGACTCTTTTAAACAGATATATAGGTGTCTGACCAATCAGGGAGACACTATTACAGGTTTTTTTACGGCAAAAAATGCCAAAACAGGATAATACAGAGATTTGACCCGTGGAACTGAAAAACCACAGTTATAGTTATGTGGCGTACACCAGAATCTTTTAAACATATATATTGGTGTCTAACCACTCAGGGAGACAATATTACAGGTTTTTTTACGGCAAAAAATACCAAAAACAGGATAATACAGAGATTTGACCCGTGGAACCGAAAAACCACAGTTCTATTTTTCTGGCCTACACCAGACTATTTTAAACAGATATATTGGTGTCTGAACAGTCAGGGAGACACTACTACAGTTTTTTTTTACTGCAAAAAAATGCCAAAAACAGGATAATACAGAGATTTGAACCGTGGAACTGCAAAACCACAGTTTTATTTCTCTGGTCTACACCAGTCTCTTCTAAACAGAAATATTGGTGTCTGACCCGTCTGGGGAGACACTATTACAGCTTTTATTTACGGCAAAAAATGCCCAAAACAGGATAATACAGAGATTTGACCCGTGGAACTGCAAAACCACAGTTATAATTATGTGGCGTACACCAGACTCTTTTAAACAGATATATTCGTGTCTGACCAGTCAGGGAGACACTATTACAGTTTTTTTTCGGCAAAAAAAGCTAAAAACAGGATAATACAGAGATTTGACCCGTGGAACTGAAAAACCACAATTATAGTTATGTGGCGTACACCAGACTCTTTTGAACAGATATATTGGTGTCTGATCAGTCAGGGAGACACTATTACAGTTTTTTTTTACGGCAAAAAATGCCAAAAACAGGATAATACAGAGATTTGACCCGTGGAACTGCAAAACCACAGTTATAGTTATGTGGCATACACCAGACTCTTCTAAACAGATATATTGGTGTCTGACCAGTCAGGGAGACACTATTACAGTTTTTTTTTACGGCAAAAAATGCCAAAAGCAGGATAATACAGAGATTTGACCTGTGGAACTGCTCAACCACAGTTATAGTTATGTGGCGTACACCAGACTCTTTTAAACAGATATATTGGTGTCTGACCCATCAGGGAGACACTATTACAGTTTTATTTTACATAAAAAAATGCAAAAAACAGGATAGTACAGAGATTTGAACCGTGGAACTGCAAAACCACAGTTCTATTTCACTGGCCTACACCAGACTCTTTTAAACAGATATATTGGTGTCTGACCAGTCAGGGAGACACTATTACAGTTTTTTTTTACGGCAAAAAATGCCAAAAACAGGATAATACAGAGATTTGACCCGTGGAACTGCAAAACCACAGATATAGTAATGTGCCATACAGCAGAATCTTTAGAACAGATATATTGGTGTCTGACCAGTCAGAAAACACTATTACAGTTTTTTAGGGCAAAAAATGCCAAAAACAGGATAATACAGAGATTTGACCCGTGGAACTTCAATACCACAGTTATAATTATGTGGCATACACCAGACTCTTTTAAACAGATATATTGGTGTCTGACCAGTCAGGGAGACACTATTACAGTTTTTTTTACGGCAAAAAATGCCAAAAACAGGATATTACAGAGATTTGACCCGTGGAACTGCAAAACCACAGTTCTATTTCTCTGGCCTACACCAGACTCTTTTAAACAGATATATTGCTGTCTGACCAGTCAGGGACACACTATTACAGTTTTTTTTAAGGCAAAAAATGCCCAAAACAGGGTAATACAGAGATTTGACCCGTGGAACTGCATAACCACAATTAGTTATGTGGAGTACACCAGACTCTTTTAAACAGATATATTGGTGTCTGACCAGTCAGGGAGAAACTATTACAGTTTTTTTTTACGGCAAAAAATGCCAAAAACAGGATAATACAGAGATTTGACCCGTGGAACTGCAAAACCACAGTTATAGTTATGTGGCATACACCAGACTCTTCTAAACAGATATATTGGTGTCTGACCAGTCAGGGAGACACTATTACAGTTTTTTTTACGGCAAAAAATGCCAAAGGCAGGATAATACAGAGATTTGACCCGTGGAACAGCTCAACCACAGTTATAGTTATTTGGCGAACACCACACTCTTTTAAACAGATATATTGGTGTCTGACCCATCAGGGAGACACTATTACAGTTTTATTTTACATAAAAAAATGCAAAAAACAGGATAGTACAGAGATTTGAACCGTGGAACTGCAAAACCACAGTTCTATTTCACTGGCCTACACCAGACTCTTTTAAACAGATATATTGGTGTCTGACCAGTCAGGGAGACACTATTACACTTTTTTTTACGGCAAAAAATGCCAAAAACAGGATATTACAGAGATTTGACCCGTGGAACTGCAAAACTGCAGTTATAGTTATGTGGCGTACACCAGACTCTTTTAAACAGATGTATTGGTGTCTCACCAGTCAGGGAGATACTATTACAGTTTTTTTTTTACGGCAAAAAATGCCAAACACATGATAATACAGAGATATGACCTGTGGAACTGCAAAACCACAGTTCTATTTCTCTGGCCTACACCAGACTCTTTTAAACAGATATATTGCTGTCTGACCAGTCAGGGAGACACTATTACAGTATTTTGTTACCGCAAAAAATGCCAAAAACAGGATAATACAGAGATTTGACCCGTGGAACTGCAAAACCACAGTTCTATTTCTCTGGCCTACACCAGACTCTTTTAAACAGATATATTGGTGTCTGACCAGTCAGGGACACACTATTACAGTTTTTTATACGGCAAAAAATGCCCAAAACAGGGTAATACAGAGATTTGACCCGTAGAACTACAAAAACACAATCAGTTATGTGGGGTACACCAGACTCTTTTAAACAGATATATTGGTGTCTGACCAGTCAGGGAGAAACTATTACAGTTTTTTTTTACGGCAAAAAATGCCAAAAACAGGATAATACAGAGATTTGACCCGTGGAACTGCAAAACCACAGTTATAATTATGTGGCATACACCAGACTCTTCTAAACAGATATATTGGTGTCTGACCATTCAGGGAGACACTATTACAGTTTTTTTTACGGCAAAAAATGCCAAAAGCAGGATAATACAGAGATTTGACCTGTGGAACTGCTGAACCACAGTTATAGTTATGTGGCGTACACCAGACTCTTTTAAACAGATATATTGGTGTCTGAACCATCAGGGAGACACTATTACAGTTTTATTTTACATAAAAAAATGCCAAAAACAGGATAATACAGAGATTTGACCTGTGGAACTGCTCAACCACAGTTATAGTTATGTGGCGTACACCAGACTCTTTTAAACAGATATATTGGTGTCTGACCCGTCAGGGAGACACTATTACAGTTTTATTTTACATAAAAAAATGCCAAAAACAGGATAGTACAGAGATTTGAACCGTGGAACTGCAAAACCACAGTTCTATTTCTCTGGCCTACACCAGACTCTTTTAAACAGATATATTGGTGACTGACCAGTCAGGGAGACACTATTACAGTTTTCTTTTACGGCAAAAAATGCCAAAAACAGGATAATACAGAGATTTGACCCGGGGAACTGCAAAACCACAGATATAGTAATGTGGCATACACCAGAATCTTTGGAACAGATATATTGGTGTCTGACCAGTCAGAAAAACACTATTACAGTTTTTTAAGGCAAAAAATGCCAAAAACAGGATAATACAGAGATTTGACCCGTGGAACTTCAATACCACAGTTATAATTATGTGGCATACACCAGACTCTTTTAAACAGATATATTGGTGTCTGACCAGTCAGGGAGACACTATTACAGCTTTTTTTTACGGCAAAAAATGCCAAAAACAGGATAATACAGAGATTTGACCCGTGGAACTGCAAAACCACAGTTATAGTTATGTGGTGTACACCAGACTCTTCTAAACAGATATAATGGTGTCTGACCAGTTAGGGAGACACTATTACAGTGTTTTTTTACGGCAAAAAAATGACAAAAACAGGATAACACAGAAATTTGACCCGTGGAACTGCAGAACCACAGTTATAGTTATTTGGCGTACACCAGAATCTTTTAAACAGATATATTGGTGTCTGACCAGTCAGGGAGACACTATTACAATTTTTTTTTACGGCAAAGAATGCCAAAAACATGATAATTCAGAGATTTGACCGGTGGAACTGCAAAACCACAGTTCTATTTCTCTGGCCTTCACCAGACTCTTTTAAACAGATATATTGGAGTCTGACCAGTCAGGGAGACACTATTACAGTTTTTTTTTATGGCAAAAAGCCAAAAACAGGATAATACAGAGATTTGACCCGTGGAAGGGCAAAACCAAAGTTATAGTAATGTGGCATACACCAGAATATTTAGAACAGATATATTCTTGTCTGACCAGTCAGAAAAACACTATTACAGTTTTTTAAGGCAAAAAATGCCAAAAACTTGATAATACAGAGATTTGACCCGTGGAACTTCAATACCACAGTTATAGTTGTGTGGCATACACAAGACTCTTTTAAAGAGATATATTGGTGTCTGACCAGTCACGGAGACACTATTACAGTTTTTTTTACGGCAAAAAATGCCAAAAACAGGATAATACAGAGATTTGACCCGTGGAACTGCAAAACCACAGTTATAGTTATGTGGCGTACACCAGACTCTTCTAAACATATATATTGGTGTCTGACCAGTCAGGGAGACACTATTACAGTTTTTTTTTTACGGCAAAAAATGCCAAAAGCAGGATAATACAGAGATTTGACCTGTGGAACTGCTAAACCAGAGTTATAGTTATGTGGCGTACACCAGACTCTTTTAAACAGATATATTGGTGTCTGACCAGTCAGGGAGACACTATTACAGTTTTATTTTATGTCAAAAAAATGGCAAAAACAGGATAGTACAGAGATTTGACCCATGGAACTGCAAAACCACAATTAGTTATGTGGCGTACACCAGACTCTTTTAAACAGATATATTGGTGTCTGACAAGTCAGGGAGACACTATTACAGATTTTTTTTACGGCAAAAAATGCCAAAAACAGGATAATACAGAGATTTGACCCGTGAAACTGAAAAAACACAGTTCTATTTCTCTAGCCTACACCAGACTCTTTTAAACAGAAATATTGGTGTCTGACCAGTAAGGGAGACACGACTACAGTTTTTTTTTACGGCAAAAAATGCCAAAAACATGATAATACAGAGATTTGACCCATGGAACTGCAAAACCACAGTTCTATTTCTCTGGACTTCACTAGACTCTTTTAAACAGACATATTGGTGTCTGACCAGTCAGGGAGACACTATTACAGTTTTTTTTACGGCAAACAATGCCAATAACAGGATAATACAGAGATTTGACCCATGGAACTGCAAAACCAGAGTTCTATTTCTCTGGCCTACAGCAGAATCTTTAAAACAGACATATTGGTGTCTGACCAGTCAGGGAGACACTATTACAGTTTTTTTTGCGGCAAAAAATGCCAAAAACAGGATAATACAGAGATTTGACCCGTGGAACTGCAAAACCACAGTTATAGTTATGTGGCGTACATCAGACTCTTTTAAACAGATATATTGGTGTCTGACCAGTCAGAAAAACACTATTACAGTTTTTTAAGGCAAAAAATGCCAAAAACAGGATAATACAGAGATTTGACCCGTGGAACTTCAATACCACAGATATAGTTATGTGGCATACACAAGACTCTTTTAAACAGATATATTGGTGTCTGACCAGTCACGGAGACACTATTACAGTTTTTTTTACGGCAAAAAATGCCAAAAACAGGATAATACAGAGATTTGACCCGTGGAACTGCAAAACCACAGTTATAGTTATGTGGCGTACACCAGACTCTTCTAAACATATATATTGGTGTCTGGCCAGTCAGGGAGACACTATTACAGTTTTTTTTTTACGGCAAAAAATGCCAAAAGCAGGATAATACAGAGATTTGACTTGTGGAACTGCTATACCACAGTTATAGTTATGTGGCGTACACCAGACTCTTTTAAACAGATATATTAGTGTCTGACCAGTCAGGGAGACACTATTACAGTTTTATTTTACGTCAAAAAATGGCAAAAACAGGATAGTACAGAGATTTGACCCGTGGAACTGCAAAACCACAATTAGTTATGTGGCGTACACCAGACTCTTTTAAACAGATATATTGGTGTCTGACAAGTCAGGGAGACACTATTACAGATTTTTTTTACGGAAAAAAATGCCAAAAACAGGATAATACAGAGATTTGAACCGTGAAACTGAAAAAACACAGTTCTATTTCTCGAGCCTACACCAGACTCTTTTAAACAGATATATTGTTGTCTGACCAGTAAGGGAGACACGATTACAGGTTTTTTTTACGGCAAAAAATGCCAAAAACATGATAATACAGAGATTTGACCCGTGGAACTGCAAAACCACAGTTCTATTTCTCTGGACTTCACTAGACTCTTTTAAACAGACATATTGGTGTCTGGCCAGTCAGGGAGACACTATTACAGTTTTTTTTATGGCAAACAATGCCAATAACAGGATAATACAGAGATTTGACCCGTGGAACTTCAAAACCAGAGTTCTATTTCTCTGGCCTACACCAGAATCTTTATACAGATATATTGGTGTCTGACCAGTCAGGGAGACACTATTACAGTTTTATTTTACGGCAAAAAATGGCAAAAACATGATAATACAGAGATTTGACCCATGGAACTGCAAAACCACAGTTATAATTATGTGGCGTACACCAGACTCTTTTAAACAGATATATTGGTGTCTGACCAGTCAGGGAGACACTATTACAGTTTTTTTTTACCTCAAAAAATGCCAAAAACAGGATAATACAGAAATTTGACCCATGGAACTGCAAAACCACAGTTACCGTTATGTGGCGTACACCAGAATCTTTTAAACAGATATATTGGTGTCTGACGAGTCAGGGAGACACTATTACAGTTTTTTTTACGGCAAAGAATGCCAAAAACAGGATAACACAGAGATTTGACCCGTGGAACTGCAAAACCACATTTATAGTTATGTGGAGTACACCAGACTCTTTTAAACAGATATATTGGTGTCTGACCAGTCAGGAGACACAATTACAGTTTTTTTTTACGGCAAAAAATGCCAAAAACAGGATAATACAGAGATTTGACCCGTGGAACTGCAAAACCACAGTTCTATTTCTCTGGCCTTCACAAGACTCTTTTAAGCAGACATATTGGTGTCTGGCCACTCAGGGAGATACTATTACAGTTTTTTTTACGGCAAACAAAGCCAAAAACAGGATAATACAGAGATTTGACCCGTGGAACTGCAAAACCAGAGTTCTATTTCTCTGGCCTACACCAGAATCTTTATACAGATATATTGGTGTCTGACCAGTCAGGGAGACACTATTACAGTTTTATTTTACGGCAAAAAATGCCAAAAACATGATAATACAGAGATTTGACCCATGGAACTGCAAAACCACAGTTATAATTATGTGGCGTACACCAGACTCTTTTAAACAGATATATTGGTGTCTGACCAGTCATTCAGACACTATTACAGTTTTTTTTTACCTGAAAAAATGCCAAAAACAGGATAATACAGAAATTTGACCCATGGAACTGCAAAACCACAGTTACCATTATGTGGCGTACACCAGAATCTTTTAAACAGATATATTGGTGTCTGACCAGTCAGGGAGACACTATTACAGTTTCTTTTACGGCAAAGAATGCCAAAAACAGGATAACACAGAGATTTGACCAGGGGAACTGCAAAACCACAGTTATAGTTATGTGGAGTACACCAGACTCTTTTAAACAGATATATTGGTGTCTGACCAGTCAGGGAGACACTATTACAGTTTCTTTTACGGCAAAGAATGCCAAAAACAGGATAACACAGAGATTTGACCAGGGGAACTGCAAAACCACAGTTATAGTTATGTGGAGTACACCAGAATCTTTATACAGATATATTGGTGTCTGACCAGTCAGGGAGACACTATTACAGTTTTATTTTACGGCAAAGAATGCCAAAGACATGATAATACAGAGATTTGACCCGTGGAACTGCAAAACCAGAGTCCTATTTCTCTGGCCTTCACCGGACTCTTTTAAACAGATATATTGGAGTCTGACCAGTCAGGCAGACAATATTAAAGGGTTTTTTTTACGGCAAAAAATGCCAAAAACAGGATAATACAGAGATTTGACCAGTGGAAGTGCAAAACCACAGTTGTATTTCTCTGGCCTTCACAAGACTCTTTTAAACAGACATATTGGTGTCTGGCCACTCAGGGAGACACTATTACAGTTTTTTTTTTACGGCAAACAATGCCAAAAACAGGATAATACAGAGATTTGACCCGTGGAGCTGCAAAACCAGAGTTCTATTTCTCTGGCCTACACCAGAATCTTTATACAGATATATTGGTGTCTGACCAGTCAGGGAGACACTATTACAGTTTTTTTTTACGGCAAAAAAGCCAAAAACAGGATAATACAGAGATTTCACCCGTGGAAGTGCAAAACCACAGTTATAGCTATGTGGTGTACACCAGAATCTTTTAAACAGATATATTTGTGTCTGACCAGTCAGGGAGACACTATTACAGATTTTTTTAAGGCAAAAAATGCCAAAAACAGGATAACAGAGAGATTTGACCCGTGGAACTGCAAAACCACAGTTATAGGTATGTGGCGTACACCAGACTCTTTTAAACAGATATATTGGTGTCTGACCAGTCAGGGAGACACTATTACAGTTTTTTTTTATGGCAAAAAATGCCAAAAACAGGATAATACAGAGATTTGACCCGTGGAACTGCAAAACCAGAGTTCTATTTCTCTGGCCTTCACCAGACTCTTTTAAACAGATATATTGGTGTCTGACCAGTCAGGCAGACAATATTACAGTTTTTTTTACGGCAAAAAATGCTAAAAAAAGGATAATACAGAGATTTGACCCATGGAACTGCAAAACCACAGTTATAGTTATGTGGTGTACACCAGAATCTTTTAAACAGATATATTCGTGTCTGACCAGTCAGGGAGACATTATTACAGATTTATTTAAGGCAAAAAATGCCAAAAACAGGATAACACAGAGATTTGACCCGTGGAACTGCAAAACCACAGTTATAGGTATGTGGCGTACACCAGACTCTTTTAAACAGATATATTGGTGTCTGACCAGTCTGGGAGATACTATTACAGTTTTTTTTTTATGGCAAAAAATGCCAAACACATGATAATACAGAGATATGACCTGTGGAACTGCAAAACCACAGTTCTATTTCTTTGGCCTACACCAGACTCTTTTAAACAGATATATTGCTGTCTGACCAGTCAGGGAGACACTATTACAGTATTTTTTTTACCGCAAAAAATGCCAAAAACAAGATAATACAGAGATTTGACCCGTGGAACTGCAAAACCACAATTAGTTATGTGGCGTACACCAGACTCTTTTAAACAGATATATTGGTGTCTGACAAGTCATGGAGACACTATTACAGTTTTTTTTACGGCAAAAAATGCCAAAAACAGGATAATACAGAGATTTGACCCGTGGAACTGCGAAACCACTGTTATAGTTATGTGGCGTACACCAGACTCTTCTAAACAGACATATCGGTGTCTGACCAGTCAGGGAGACACTATTACAGTTTTTTTTACGGCAAAAAATGCCAAAAGCAGGATAATACAGAGATTTGACCTGTGGAACTGCTCAACCACAGTTATAGTTATGTGGCGTGCACCAGAATCTTTTAAACAGATATATTGGAGTCTGACCAGTCAGCGAGACACTATTACAGCTTTTTTTTATGGCAAAAAACGCCAAAAAAAGGATAATACAGAGATTTGACCCGTGAAACTGAAAAACCACAGTTCTATTTCTCTGGCCTACACCATACTCTTTTAAACAGATATATTGGTGTCTGACCAGTAAGGGAGACACTATTACAGTTTTTTTTTACGGCAAAAAATGCCAAAAACATGATAATACAGAGATTTGACCCTTGGAACTGCAAAACAACAGTTCTATTTCTCTGGACTTCACTAGACTCTTTTAAACAGACATATTGGTGTCTGACCAGTCAGGGAGACACTTTTACAGTTTTTTTTACGGCAAGCAATGCCAATAACAGGATAATACAGAGATTTGACCCGTGGAACTGCAAAACCAGAGTTCTATTTCTCTGGCCTACAGCAGAATCTTTTAAACAGATATATTGGTGTCTGACGAGTCAGGGAGACACAATTACAGTTTTTTTTACGGCAAAAAATGCCAAAAACAGGATAATACAGAGATTTGACCCTTGGAACTGCAAAACCACAGTTATAGTTATGTGGCGTACACCAGACTCTTTTAAACAGATATATTGGTGTCTGACCCGTCAGGGAGACACTATTACAGTTTTATTTTACATAAAAAAATGCCAAAAACAGGATAATCCAGAGATTTGAACCGTGGAACTGCAAAATCACGGTTCTATTTCACTGGCCTACACCAGACTCTTTTAAACAGATATATTGGTGTCTGACCAGTCAGTAAAACACTATTACAGTTTTTTTACGGCAAAAAATGCCAAAAACATCATAATACAGAGATTTGACCCACGGAACTTCAATACCACAGTTATAATTTTGTGGAATACACCAGACTCTTTTAAACAGATATATTGGTGTCTGACCAGTCAGGGAGACACTATTACAGTTTTTTTATACTGCAAAAAATGCCAATAACAGGATAATACAGAGATTTGACTCATGGAACTGCAAAACCACAGTTATAGTTATGTGGCGTACACCAGACTCTTTTAAACAGATATATTGGTGTCTAACCAGTCAGGGAGACACTATTACAGTTTTATTTTACGGCAAAAAATGGCAAAAACAGGATAATACAGAGATTTGACCCGTGGAACTGCAAAACCAGAGTTATAATTACGTGGCGTACACCAGACTCTTTTAAACAGATATATTGGTGTCTGACCAGTTAGGGAGACACTATTACAGTTTTCTTTACGGGAAAAAATGCCAAAAACAGGATAATACAGAAATTTGACCCATGGAACTGCAAAACCACAGTTATAGTTATGTGGCGTACACCAGAATCTTTTAAACAGATATATTGGTGTCTGACCAGTCAGGGACACACTATTAAAGTTTTTTTTTACTGCAAAAAATGCCAATAACCGGATAATACTGAGATTTGACTCATGGAACTGCAAAACCACAGTTATAGTTATGTGGCGTACACCAGACTCTTTTAAACAAATATATTGGTGTCTAACCAGTCAGGGAGACACTATTACAGTTTTATTTTACGGCAAAAAATGGCAAAAACAGGATAATACAGAGATATGACCTGTGGAACTGCAAAACCACAGTTCTATTTCTTTGGCCTACACCAGACTCTTTTAAACAGATATATTGCTGTCTGACGAATCAGGGAGACACTATTACAGTATTTTTTTACCGCAAAAAATGCCAAAAACAGGATAATACAGAGATTTGACACGTGGAACTGCAAAACCACAATTAGTGATGAGGCGTACACCAGACTCTTTTAAACAGATGTATTGGTGTCTGACCAGTCAGGGAGACACAATTACAGTTTTTTTTTACGGCAAAAAATGCCCAAAAGAGGATAATGCAGAGATTTGACCCGTGGAACTGCAAAACCACAATTAGTTATGTGGCATACACCAGACTCTTTTAAACAGATATATTGGTGTCTGACAAGTCAGGGAGACACTATTACAGTTTTTTTTTACGGCAAAAAATGCCAAAAACAGGATAATACAGAGATTTGACCCGTGGAACTGCGAAACCACAGTTATAGTTATGTGGCGTACACCAGACTTTTCTAAACAGATATATTGGTGTCTGACCAGTCAGGGAGACACTATTACAGGTTTTTTTTACGGCAAAAAATGCAAAAAGCAGGATAATAAAGAGATTTGACCTGTGGAACTGCTCAACCACAGTTATAGTTATGTGGTGTGCACAAGAATCTTTTAAACAGATATATTGGTGTCTGACCTGTCAGCGAGACACTATTACAGCTTTTTTTTATGGCAAAAAACGCCAAAAACAGGATAATACAGAGATTTGACCCGTGAAACTGAAAAACCACAGTTCTATTTCTCTGGCCTACACCAGACTCTTTTAAACAGATATATTGGTGTCTGACCAGTAAGGGAGACACTAATACAGTTTTTTTTTACGGCAAAAAAATGCCAAAAACATGATAATACAGAGATTTCACCCGTGGAACTGCAAAACAACAGTTCTATTTCTCTGGACTTCACTAGACTCTTTTAAACAGACATATAGGTGTCTGACCAGTCAGGGAGACACTATTACAGTTTTTTTTACGGCAAGCAATGCCAATAACACGATAATACAGAGATTTGACCCGTGGAACTGCAAAACCAGAGTTCTATTTCTCTGGCCTACAGCAGAATCTTTTAAACAGAAATATTGGTGTCTGACCAGTCAGAAAAACACTATTACAGTTTTTTTTTACGGCAAAAAATGCCAAAAACAAGATAATACAGAGATTTGACCCTTGGAACTGCAAAACCAGAGTCCTATTTCTCTGGCCTTCACCAGACTCTTTTAAACAGATATATTGGAGTCTGACCAGTCAGGCAGACAATATTACAGGGTTTTTTTTACGGCAAAAAATGCCAAAAACAGGATAATACAGAGATTTGAACAGTGGAAGTGCAAAACCACAGTTCTATTTCTCTGGCCTTCACAAGACTCTTTTAAACAGACATATTAGTGTCTGGCCACTCAGGGAGACACTATTACAGTTTTTTTTTTACGGCAAACAATGCCAAAAACAGGATAATACAGAGATTTGACCCGTGGAGCTGCAAAACCAGAGTTCTATTTCTCTGGCCTACACCAGAATCTTTATACAGATATATTGGTGTCTGACCAGTCAGGGAGACACTATTACAGTTTTTTTTTACGGCAAAGAATGCCAAAAACATGATAATACAGAGATTTGACCCGTGGAACTGCAAAACCACAGTTCTATTTCTCTGGCCTTCACCAGACTCTTTTAAACAGATATATTGGAGTGTGACCAGTCAGGGAGACACTATTAAATTTTCTTTTAACGGCAAAAAAGCCAAAAACAGGATAATACAGAGATTTCACCCGTGCAAGTGCAAAATCACAGTTATAGCTATGTGGTGTACACCAGAATCTTTTAAACAGATATATTCGTGTCTGACCAGTCAGGGAGACACTATTACAGATTTTTTTAAGGCAAAAAATGCCAAAAACAGGATAACAGAGAGATTTGACCCGTGGAACTGCAAAACCACAGTTTTAGGTATGTGGCGTACACCAGACTCTTTTAAACAGATATATTGGTGTCTGACCAGTCAGGGAGACACTATTACAGTTTTTTTTTATGGCAAAAAATACCAAAAACAGGATAATACAGAGATTTGACCCGTGGAACTGCAAAACCATAGTTCTATTTCTCTGGCCTTCACCAGACTCTTTTAAACAGATATATTGGTGTCTGACCAGTCAGGCAGACAATATTACAGTTTTTTTTTACGGCAAAAAATGCTAAAAACAGGATAAAACAGAGATTTGACCCATGGAACTGCAAAACCACAGTTATAGTTATGTGGTGTACACCAGAAACTTTTAAACAGATATAATCTTGTCTGACTAGTCAGGGAGACATTATTAGAGATTTTTTTAAGGCAAAAAATGCCAAAAACAGGATAACACAGAGATTTGACCCGTGTAACTGCAAAACCACAGTTATAGTTATGTGGCGTACACCAGACTCTTCTAAACAGATATATTCGTGTCTGACAAGTCAGGGAGACACTATTACAGTTTTTTTTTACGGCAAAAAATGCCAAAAACAGGATAATACAGAGATTTGACCCGTGGAACTGCAAAACCACTGTTATAGTTATGTGGCGTACACCATACTCTTCTAAACAGATATATCGGTGTCTGACCAGTCAGGGAGACACTATTACAGTTTTTTTTTACGGCAAAAAATGCCAAAAGCAGGATAATACAGAGATTTGACCTGTGGAACTGCTCAACCACAGTTATAGTTATGTGGCGTGCACCAGAATCTTTTAAACAGATATATTGGAGTCTGACCAGTCAGCGAGACACTATTACAGCTTTTTTTTATGGCAAAAAACGCCAAAAAAAGGATAATACAGAGATTTGACCCGTGAAACTGAAAAACCACAGTTCTATTTCTCTGGCCTACACCAGACTCTTTTAAACAGATATATTGGTGTCTGACCAGTAAGGGAGACACTATTACAGTTTTTTTTTACGGCAAAAAATGCCAAAAACATGATAATACAGAGATTTGACCCTTGGAACTGCAAAACAACAGTTCTATTTCTCTGGACTTCACTAGACTCTTTTAAACAGACATATTGGTGTCTGACCAGTCAGGGAGACACTTTTACAGTTTTTTTTTACGGCAAGCAATGCCAATAACAGGATAATACAGAGATTTGACCCGTGGAACTGCAAAACCAGAGTTCTATTTCTCTGGCCTACAGCAGAATCTTTTAAACAGATATATTGGTGTCTGACGAGTCAGGGAGACACTATTACAGTTTTTTTTACGGCAAAAAATGCCAAAAACAGGATAATACAGAGATTTGACCCTTGGAACTGCAAAACCACAGTTATAGTTATGTGGCGTACACCAGACTCTTTTAAACAGATATATTGGTGTCTGACCCGTCAGGGAGACACTATTACAGTTTTATTTTACATAAAAAAATGCCAAAAACAGGATAATCCAGAGATTTGAACCGTGGAACTGCAAAACCACGGTTCTATTTCACTGGCCTACACCAGACTCTTTTCAACAGATATATTGGTGTCTGACCAGTCAGAAAAACACTATTACAGTTTTTTTACAGCAAAAAATGCCAAAAACAGGATAATACAGAGATTTGACCCACGAAACTTCAATACCACAGTTATAATTATGTGGCATACATAAGACTCTTTTAACCCCTTCCCGACCCATGTCACACCGTTTGTGACATGGAAAACAGTTCGTTCCCGACCCATGTCACAGCGTCTGTGACATGGAGGGAAAGAGCCCCTGCAGCGCCTGCGAGCGGGGTCGCTCAGGTGTCACAGTTGCTACTGCAACTGGACATCCTGAAGTCGACCTCCCGGGGGGTGGATTAACCCCCCCGTGCCTGGGACCCCTCCGATTGGCTGTTTCATTTTCACTTTTAATGAAACTGCCAATCGGTATGAATTAAATATTTCACCAATGAAAATTGGTGTAATATTTAAATCTGGGCATGGCCTGATGCTTACAGCATCAGCCATTGGCTGGGGGGAGTGTCACCTCTGTCCCCCCCTCCCCCCAGATCTGATTGGGGGGCTAGCGTCACATGGATACTAGCCCCAATCAGATGTGGAGGGAGTTTTTAATGATGGCCGCAACTGCCCGTCCATGGATCAGGTGCCGGCCGTTGTGGACCCTCTGCTGCTGCCCCCTGTGGACCCTCTGCTGCTGCCCCCCCCGTGGACCCTCTGCAGCTGCCCCCCCGTGGATCGCTTCTGCCGCCGCTGATCGCCTGCTGCCGCCGCTGATCTGCATCAGGTAGTATTGCCCCCGCTCCCCCCCGACCCCCCCTCCACTCCACCCTGCCCCCCCCTCCACCCCCGACCCCCCCTCCACTTTCATACCTGCACCCCGACCTCCGCTCCCTCTGCTCCCTCTCCCACGTCTTCATCCACCGGCTGCTGCTCTCCTTCTGACAGTCGTTGGACTGTGATCACAGCAGCAGCAGCAGGCTCAGTGTAAATGCCCTGCTCCTGTGATCAAACCCACCATCCCCCAGTCCCAGTGATATCACCCCCCACCTCCCAATAATCACCCCTCCCCCCAGTGTTCACCCCCCTGTCCCCAGTGTTCACCCCCCCTGTCCCCAGTGTTCACCCCCCCAGTGTTCACCCCCCCTGTCCCCAGTGTTCACCCCCCCTGTCCCCAGTGTTCACCCCCCCTGTCCCCAATGTTCACCCCCACCTGTCTCCAGGATTCACTCCCCATCCCCAGTGTGCATCCCCCCATCCCAGTGATCATCCCCCCCCAGCAAACCCAGTGATCACCCCCCTGCGGCTGGCTCCTGCTCCCCTTTCTGCCCCAGTAATCACCCCCCTTGCTGCTGCCGGCTCCTGCCACAGTGATCACCCCCCTTGCTGCTGCCGGCTCCTGCCCCAGTGATCACCCCCCTTGCTGCTGCCGGCTCCTGCCCCAGTGATCACCCCCCTTGCTGCAGCTGCTGGCTCCTCCATCTCTTCAGCCCCCCCCTACGCCTGACAGCCCCGTACGCCTGACAGCCCCCTACGCCTGACAGCCCCCTACGCCTGACAGCCCCCACACGTGACTGCAGACGGTTACACCAAGCACACACACACACACACACACACGTACACTCACACTATAATAAAGTTTCGATTTTTTTTTTTTTTTTACACACGCACACAGCACACAAAATGTCCCGCCCGTCCCACTCATCCCAGTCTAGGGCGTACTCAGCTTAGGAGGCTATGTCAGGTTGGTGTGTGTGTTGTAGTGTGTGTGTGTGTGTGGTGTATACACTACAATATACCACACCGCACACCAACCTGACATACACTACACAATGGTGTCCACTAACAAATTGGAACCATGTTGCGTTTGGAGAGTCCCTGTGTGCCCAAACATTGGAGCTCCCCAACAAGTGACCCCATTTTGGAAACTAGACCCCCCAAGGCACCTATCTAGATGCATAGTGAGCACTTGAAACCCCCAGGTGCTTCACAAATTGATTCATAAAAATGAAAAAGTGGAAAAAAAAACACTTTTTTATTTTTACGGATTAATTTGTGAAGGACCTGGGGGTTCCAAGTGCTCACTATGCATCTAGATAGGTGCCTTGGGGGGTCTAGTTTCCAAAATGGGGTCACTTGTGGGGGAGCTCCAATGTTTGGCCACACAGCGGCTCTCCAAACGCAACATGGTGTCTTCTAACAATTTGAGCCGACAATTTGTTAGCGGACACCATGTTGCTTTTGGAGAGCCGCTGTGTGCCCAAACATTGGAGCTCCCTCACAAGTGACCCCATTTTGGAAACTAGACCCCCCAAGGCACCTATCTAGATGCATAGTGAGCACTTTGAACCCCCAGGTGCTTCACAAATTGATTCATAAAAATGAAAAAGTGGAAAAAAAAACACTTTTTTATTTTTACGGATTAATGTGTGAAGGACCTGGGGGTTCCAAGTGCTCACTATGCATCTAGATAGGTGCCTTGGGGGGTCTAGTTTCCAAAATGGGGTCACTTGTGGGGGAGCTCCAGTGTTTGGCCACACAGCGGCTCTCCAAACGCAACATGGTGTCTTCTAACAATTTGAGCCGACAATTTGTTAGCGGACACCATGTTGCTTTTGGAGAGCCGCTGTGTGCCCAAACATTGGAGCTCCCCCACAAGTGACCCCATTTTGGAAACTAGACCCCCCAAGGCACTTATCTAGATGCATAGTGAGCACTTGGAACCCCCAGGTGCTTCACAAATTGATTCATAAAAATGAAAAAGTGGAAAAAAAACACTTTTTTATTTTTACGGATTAATTTGTGAAGGACCTGGGGGTTCCAAGTGCTCACTATGCATCTAGATAGGTGCCTTGGGGGGTCTAGTTTCCAAAATGAGGTCACTTGTGGGGGAGCTCCAATGTTTAGCCACACAGCGGCTCTCCAAACGCGACATGGTGTCCGCTAACAAATTGAATGGAAAATCGGCTCAAATTGTTAGCGGACACCATGTTGCGTTTGGAGAGCCCCTAATGTGCCTAAACAGTGGAGCTCCCCCACAAGTGACCCCATTTTGGAAACTAGACCCCCCAAGGCACCTATCTAGATGCATAGTGAGCACTTGGAACCCCCAGGTGCTTCACAAAATGATCTGTGAAAACAAAAAAGTACTTTTTTTTTCACAAAAATTTTCTTTTAGCCTAAATTTTTTAATTTTCACATGGGTAACAGGATAAAATGCATCCTAAAATGTATTGGTCAATTTCTCCTGAGTACACTGATACCTCATATGTGGTCATAAACCACTGTTTGGGCACATGGCAGGGCTCAGAAGAGAAGGAGCGCAATTTGACTTTTGGAGCTAATTTTCCATTCAAAAAGTAAAATGGCGCTCCTTCCCTTCTGAGCCCTGCCGTGTGCCCAAACAGTGGTTTATGACCATATATGAGGTATCAGTGTACTAAGGAGAAATTGACCAACAAATTTTAGGATGCATTTTATCCTGTTACCCATGTGAAAATTAAAAAATTTAGGCTAAAAAAAATTTTTGTTAGAAAAATAAAAATGTTCATTTTTTTCTTCCATGTGGCTTTAGTTCCTGTGATGCACCTGAAGGGTTAATAATCTTCTTGAATGTAGTTTTGAGTAGCTTGAGGGGTGCAGTTTTTGGAATGGTGTCACTTTTGGGTGTTTTCTGTCATAAAGACCCCTCAAAGGGACTTAAAATGTGATGTGGTCACTAAAAGAATGGTTTTGTAAATTTTGCTGGAAAAAAGATAAATTGCTGATGAACTTTGAACCCTTCAAACTTCCTACCAACATTTTTTTTTTTTTCCAAAATTGTGCTGATGTAAACTAGACATGTGGGAAATGTTATTTATTAACTATTTTATGTCACATCACTCTCTGGTTTAGTAGAAAAAAAATTCAAAATTTGAAAATTGCAAAATTTTCAAATTTTTTCCCATATTTTTGATTTTTTCACAAATAAACGCAAATATTATCGACCTAAATTTAACACTAACATGAAGCCCAATATGTCACGAAAAAACATTCTCAGAATCGCTAGGATCCGTTGAAGTGTTCCAGAGTTTTTACTTCGTAAAGGGACACTGGTCAGAATTTACAAAAATGCCAAGGTTTTTAAGGTCAAAATAGGCTGGGTCCTGAAGGGGTTAAACAGATATATTGGTGTCTGACCAGTCAGGGAGACACTATTACAGTTTTTTTTACGGCAAAAAATGGCAAAAACAGGATAATACAGAGATTTGACCCTTGGAACTGCAAAACCACAGTTATAGTTATGTGGCGTACACCAGACTCTTTTAAACAGATATATTGGTGTCTGACCCATCAGGGAGACACTATTACAGTTTTATTTTACATAAAAAAATGCCAAAAACAGGATAATACAGAGATTTGAACCATGGAACTGCAAAACCACGGTTCTATTTCACTGGCCTACACCAGACTCTTTTAAACAGATATATTGGTGTCTGACCAGTCAGTAAAACACTATTACAGTTTTTTTACGGCAAAAAATGCCAAAAACAGGATAATACAGAGATTTGACCCACGGAACTTGAATACCATAGTTGTAATTATGTGGCATACACCAGACTCTTTTAAACAGATATATTGGTGTCTGACCAGTCAGGGAGACAATATTACAGTTTTTTTTTACGGCAAAAAATGCCAAAAACATGATAATACAGAGATTTGACCCGTGGAACTGCAAAACCACAGTTCTATTTCTCTGGCCTACACCATAATCTTTATACAGATATATTGGTGTCTGACCAGTCAGGGAGACACTATTACAGTTTTTTTATACTGCAAAAAATGCCAATAACAGGATAATACAGAGATTTGACTCATGGAACTGCAAAACCACAGTTATAGTTATGTGGCGTACACCAGACTCTTTTAAACAGATATATTGGTGTCTAACCAGTCAGGGAGACACTATTACAGTTTTATTTTACGGCAAAAAATGGCAAAAACAGGATAATACAGAGATTTGACCCGTGGAACTGCAAAACCGCAGTTATAATTACGTGGCGTACAACAGACTCTTTTAAACAGATATATTGGTGTCTGACCAGTTAGGAAGACACTATTACAGTTTTTTTTTACGGCAAAAAATGCCAAAAACAGGATAATACAGAAATTTGACCCGTGGAACTGCAAAACCACAGTTATAGTTATGTGGCGTACACCAGAATCTTTTAAACAGATATATTGGTGTCTGACCAGTCAGGGACACACTATTAAAGTTTTTTTTTACTGCAAAAAATGCCAATAACCGGATAATACAGAGATTTGACTCATGGAACTGCAAAACCACAGTTATAGTTATGTGGCGTACACCAGACTCTTTTAAACAGATATATTGGTGTCTAACCAGTCAGGGAGACACTATTACAGTTTTATTTTACGGCAAAAAATGGCAAAAACAGGATGATACAGAGATATGACCTGTGGAACTGCAAAACCACAGTTCTATTTCTTTGGCCTACACCAGACTCTTTTAAACATATATATTGCTGTCTGACCAGTCAGGGAGACACAATTACAGTTTTTTTTTACGGCAAAAAATGCCCAAAACAGGATAATGCAGAGATTTGACCCGTGGAACTGCAAAATCACAATTAGTTATGTGGCATACACCAGACTCTTTTAAACAGATATATTGGTGTCTGACAAGTCAGGGAGACACTATTACAGTTTTTTTTACGGCAAAAAATGCCAAAAACAGGATAATACAGAGATTTGACCCGTGGAACTGCGAAACCACAGTTATAGTTATGTGGCGTACACCAGACTCTTCTAAACAGATATATTGGTGTCTGACCAGTCAGGGAGACACTATTACAGGTTTTTTTTACGGCAAAAAAATGCCAAAAACAGGATAATACAGAGATTTGACCTGTGGAACTGCTCAACCACAGTTATAGTTATGTGGTGTGCACCAGAATCTTTTAAACAGATATATTGGTGTTTGACCAGTCAGCGAGACACTATTACAGCTTTTTTTTATGGCAAAAAACGCCAAAAACAGGATAATACAGAGATTTGACCTGTGAAACTGAAAAACCACAGTTCTATTTCTCTGGCCTACACCAGACTCTTTTAAACAGATATATTGGTGTCTGACCAGTAAGGGAGACACTATTACAGTTTTTTTTTACGGCAAAAAAATGCCAAAAACATGATAATACAGAGATTTGACCCGTGGAACTGCAAAACAACAGTTCTATTTCTCTGGACTTCACTAGACTCTTTTAAACAGACATATTGGTGTCTGACCAGTCAGGGAGAACCTATTACAGTTTTTTTTACGGCAAGCAATGCCAATAACAGGATAATACAGAGATTTGACCCGTGGAACTGCAAAACCAGAGTTCTATTTCTCTGGCCTACAGCAGAATCTTTTAAACAAATATATTGGTGTCTGACCAGTCAGAAAAACACTATTACAGTTTTTTTTACGGCAAAAAATGCCAAAAACAGGATAATACAGAGATTTGACACTTGGAACTGCAAAACCACAGTTATAGTTATGTGGAATACACCAGACTCTTTTAAACAGATATATTGGTGTCTGACCAGTCAGGGAGACACTATTACAGTTTTATTTACGGCAAAAAATGCCAAAAACAGGATAATACAGAGATTTGACCCGTGGAACTGCAAAACCACAGTTATAGTTATGTGGCGTACACCAGACTCTTCTAAACAGATATATTGGTGTCTGAACAGTCAGGGAGACACCATTACAGTTTTTTTTTTACGGCAAAAAATGTCAAAAGCAGGATAATACAGAGATTTGACCTGTGGAACTGCTCAACCACAGTTATAAATATGTGGCGAGCACCAGAATCTTTTAAACAGATATATTGGTGTCTGACCAGTCAGGGAGACACTATTACAGTTTTTTTTTACAGCAAAAAATGACAAAAACAGGATAATTCAGAGATTTGACCCGTGGAACTGCAAAACCACAGTTATAGTTATGTGGCGTACACCAGACTCTTCTGAACAGATATATTGGTGTCTGACCAGTCAGGGAGACACTATTACAGGTTTTTTTTACGGCAAAAAAATGCCAAAAGCAGGATAATACAGAGATTTGACCTGTGGAACTGCTCAACCACAGTTATAGTTATGTGGTGTGCACCAGAATCTTTTAAACAGATATATTGTTGTCTGACCTGTCAGCGAGACAATATTACAGCTTTTTTTTATGGCAAAAAACGCCAAAAACAGGATAATACAGAGATTTGACCTGTGAAACTGAAAAACCACAGTTCTATTTCTCTGGCCTACACCAGACTCTTTTAAACAGATATATTGGTGTCTGACCAGTAAGGGAGACACTATTACAGTTTTTTTTTACGGCAAAAAAATGCCAAAAACATGATAATACAGAGATTTGACCCGTGGAACTGCAAAACAACAGTTCTATTTTTCTGGACTTCACTAGACTCTTTTAAACAGACATATTGGTGTCTGACCAGTCAGGGAGAACCTATTACAGTTTTTTTTACGGCAAGCAATGCCAATAACAGGATAATACAGAGATTTGACCCGTGGAACTGCAAAACCAGAGTTCTATTTCTCTGGCCTACAGCAGAATCTTTTAAACAAATATATTGGTGTCTGACCAGTCAGAAAAACACTATTACAGTTTTTTTTACGGCAAAAAATGCCAAAAACATGATAATACAGAGATTTGACCCGTGGAACTGCAAAACCACAGTTCTATTTCTCTGGACTTCACTAGACTCTTTTAAACAGACATATTGGTGTCTGGCCAGTCAGGGAGACACTATTACAGTTTTTTTTACGGCAAACAATGCCAATAACAGGATAATACAGAGATTTGACCCGTGGAACTTCAAAACCAGAGTTCTATTTCTCTGGCCTACACCAGAATCTTTATACAGATATATTGGTGTCTGACCAGTCAGGGAGACACTATTACAGTTTTATTTTACGGCAAAAAATGGCAAAAACATGATAATACAGAGATTTGACCCATGGAACTGCAAAACCACAGTTATAATTATGTGGCGTACACCAGACTCTTTTAAACAGATATATTGGTGTCTGACCAGTCAGGGAGACACTATTACAGTTTTTTTTTACCTCAAAAAATGCCAAAAACAGGATAATACAGAAATTTGACCCATGGAACTGCAAAACCACAGTTACCGTTATGTGGCGTACACCAGAATCTTTTAAACAGATACATTGGTGTCTGACCAGTCAGGGAGACACTATTACAGTTTTTTTTACGGCAAAGAATGCCAAAAACAGGATAACACAGAGATTTGACCCGTGGAACTGCAAAACCACATTTATAGTTATGTGGAGTACACCAGACTCTTTTAAACAGATATATTGGTGTCTGACCAGTCAGGAGACACAATTACAGTTTTTTTTTACGGCAAAAAATGCCAAAAACAGGATAATACAGAGATTTGACCCGTGGAACTGCAAAACCACAGTTCTATTTCTCTGGCCTTCACAAGACTCTTTTAAGCAGACATATTGGTGTCTGGCCACTCAGGGAGATACTATTACAGTTTTTTTTACGGCAAACAAAGCCAAAAACAGGATAATACAGAGATTTGACCCGTGGAACTGCAAAACCAGAGTTCTATTTCTCTGGCCTACAGCAGAATCTTTTAAACAAATATATTGGTGTCTGACCAGTCAGAAAAACACTATTACAGTTTTTTTTACGGCAAAAAATGCCAAAAACAGGATAATACAGAGATTTGACACTTGGAACTGCAAAACCACAGTTATAGTTATGTGGCATACACCAGACTCTTTTAAACAGATATATTGGTGTCTGACCAGTCAGGGAGACACTATTACAGTTTTATTTACGGCAAAAAATGCCAAAAACAGGATAATACAGAGATTTGACCCGTGGAACTGCAAAACCACAGTTATAGTTATGTGGCGTACACCAGACTCTTCTAAACAGATATATTGGTGTCTGAACAGTCAGGGAGACACCATTACAGTTTTTTTTTACGGCAAAAAATGTCAAAAGCAGGATAATACAGAGATTTGACCTGTGGAACTGCTCAACCACAGTTATAAATATGTGGCGAGCACCAGAATCTTTTAAACAGATATATTGGTGTCTGACCAGTCAGGGAGACACTATTACAGTTTTTTTACAGCAAAAAATGACAAAAACAGGATAATTCAGAGATTTGACCCGTGGAACTGCAAAACCACAGTTATAGTTATGTGGTGTGCACCAGAATCTTTTAAACAGATATATTGGTGTCTGACCAGTCAGCGAGACAATATTACAGCTTTTTTTTATGGCAAAAAACGCCAAAAACAGGATAATACAGAGATTTGACCTGTGAAACTGAAAAACCACAGTTCTATTTCTCTGGCCTACACCAGACTCTTTTAAACAGATATATATTTAGACTCTCTGTAAAAGGGTGCACGCGTGCTGGGGTGTGCACGCGTCTTCTTGTGCAAAGTGGCTTCGGAGAGAAGTGGCAGTTATTTCAGAGGCAGTTAGTCAGGGCAGGAGTCAGATAACAAACACTTTGACCACTTAGTCTCTTTTAACTATGTTTCTGTTAGCTCTCACTTTTTCCTCTATAGTCCTCCACTTTCTAATAACCCCTCAAATCCCTACACCAAGTAAGAAACTCTTCATCTCTCCCTCTATTCTCCCCATTCATCTCACCTCCTCCTCCAAATTATTCCTCAGCATTCAATCCTGGATCTCCAAACACAGACAGCCACCTCATGCTCTCTCTTGCTCCCACCTGCTAACACTTTCTCTGCTCCTCCTCACTGCTGGAGATATCTCTCCAAATCCTGGTCCTCCTCGCCATATCCCCACAGTCACTTCTACCTCCTATCCACGACCTTCCTCAAACTGTCGCAACCCTTCTAACCTCATACCCATCCAACTAATACCCACCTCCTCAGCTATACTAACAGGAGCTCTATGGAACGCTCGCTCTGTCTGCAACAAACTTTCCTTCATCCACGATCTTTTCATTACAAACAAACTCTCCTTCCTCGCCATCACTGAAACCTGGCTCACCCCCTCTGACACAGCCTCCCCAGCTGCCCTTTCATATGGCGGATTCCACCTTTCCCACACCCCCCGCCCCAATGGCAAACATGGTGGAGGCGTAGGTTTCCTCCTATCGGAACTCTGCGCTTTCACCAAAATCCCACTGCCACCCTCCGTTACACTCCCCTCTTTTGAGGTGCACTGTGTGCGCATCTATTCCCCCTCCAACCTCCAACTGGCCGTCGTTTACCGACCCCCAGGGCAAGCCACCACCTTCTTAGACCATTTCACTACCTGGCTGCTTCACTTCCTTTCCACTGACATCCCCACTATCATAATGGGTGACTTCAACATCCCCATTGACACTCCCCACTCGTCTGTCTCTAAGCTCCTATCCCTCACCTCCTCCTTTGGACTCACTCAATGGTCTTCCACACCCACCCACAAAGATGGCCACACACTGGACCTCATCTTCACCCGCCTCTGTTCCCTATCTAACCTCTCTAACTCACCACTCCCTCTCTCTGACCATAACCTCCTCACATTCTCTACCCTCTCCTCTCCGGGTGCACAATCCCCACTCCACAAACTCACACACCCTCGCAGAAATCTCAAACACCTTGACCTACACTCTCTCTCTGAATCCCTCCTTCCTCTCACAGACATAAATTCCTTGCACGATGCAGACGTTGCTGCTGCTTCATATAACACCACAATAGCTGCAGCTCTAGACTCGATCGCCCCTCTCACACACACCACACCTCGCACATTCAACAGGCAACCCTGGCACACTAAACTTACCAAAGAACTGCGCCGGGCCTCCAGGGTTGCGGAGCGGAGATGGAAAAGGTCTCACTCCATCGAGCACTTCATCGCATTCAAACAATCCCTCACTATTTTCAAGTCCGCACTCACTACAGCAAAACAAACCTACTTCTCATCTCTCATATCCTCCCTATCTCACAACCCTAAACAGCTATTTAACACTTTCAACTCTCTCCTTCGTCCCCCAGCACCTCCTCCCTCTTCTCTCATCTCAGCCGACGACTTTGCCTCATTCTTCAAACAGAAGATTGACACCATCAGACAAAACTTTGGCCTAAAGTCCACACAACCCCTCCTCATATCTACTCAACCATCCTCCTCCAAACCCCACTTCTCCACCATTACAGAAGGTCAAGTCTCCTCTTTACTCTCCAAATCACACCTCACCACCTGCGAACTTGACCCAATCCCATCCCACCTCATCACTAACCTCACCTCAGTCTTCATCCCAACCCTAACCCACCTCTTCAATCTATCACTAACAACCGGAGTCTTCCTCTCATGTTTCAAACATGCCGCAATCACACCCATCCTCAAAAAGCCCTCCCTTGACCCTTCCTCTCTGACCAGCTACCGCCCCATATCACTTCTCCCCTTTGCCTCAAAACTTCTAGAACAACATGTCCACCTTGAACTGTCCTCCCACCTCTCCTCCTGCTCCCTCTTCGACCGTCTACAATCTGGCTTCCGACCGCATCACTCGACTGAAACTGCCCTGACCAAAGTCACCAACGACCTACTAAATGCCAAATCCAAGCGACACTACTCCATCCTCCTCCTTCTGGACCTGTCATCTGCCTTTGACACAGTGGACCATTCCCTCTTACTCCAGATTCTCTCATCTCTTGGCATCACGGACTTGGCTCTATCTTGGATCTCCTCATACTTAACAGACAGGACATTCAGCGTCTCCCACTCACGCACCACCTCCTCATCTCGCCCCCTATCTGTCGGTGTCCCCCAAGGTTCAGTTCTAGGACCCCTGCTCTTCTCCATCTACACCTTCGGCCTGGGACAGCTCATAGAGTCTCACGGCTTTCAGTATCACCTCTATGCTGACGACACACAGATCTACCTCTCTGGACCCGATATCTCCTCCCTACTAACCAGAATCCCACAATGTCTGTCCGCCATCTCATCCTTCTTCTCCGACAGGTTTCTAAAACTCAACATGGATAAAACAGAGTTCATCATCTTTCCACCCTCTCATTCACATCCCCCATCCGACCTATCCATCAACGTCAATGGCTGTTCACTCTCCCCAGTCCCACAAGCTCGCTGCCTTGGGGTAACCCTGGACTCTGATCTCTCCTTCAAGCCACATATTCAAGCCCTTTCCACCTCCTGCCGACTCCAACTCAAAAACATCTCCCGGATCCGTGCATTCCTCAGCAAAGACTCTGCAAAAACACTAGTGCATGCCCTCATCATATCCCGCCTCGACTACTGCAACCTCCTGCTCCGTGGCATCCCTTCCAACACTCTTGCACCTCTCCAATCTATCCTAAACTCTGCTGCTCGACTAATCCACCTGTCCCCCCGCTATTCCCCGGCCTCTCCTCTCTGTCAATCCCTTCACTGGCTCCCTATTGCCCAGAGAATTCAGTTCAAAACTCTAACCATGGCATACAAAGCCATCCACAACCTGTCTCCCCCATACATCTGTGACCTAGTCTCCCGGTACTTACCTGCACGCAACCTCCGATCCTCACAAGATCTCCTGCTCTACTCCCCTCTTATCTCCTCCTCCCACACTCGTATACAAGATTTCTCCCGTGCTTCCCCCCTACTCTGGAACTCTCTACCCCAACATATCAGACTCTCGCCGACCGTGGAAACCTTCAAAAGGAACCTGAAGACCCACCTCTTCCGACAAGCCTACAACCTGCAGTAAACACCACTGCACGACCAGCTCTACCCTCACCTACTGTATCCTCACCCATCCCTCGTAGACTGTGAGCCCTCGCGGGCAGGGTCCTCGCTCCTCCTGTACCAGTCGCTGACTCGTTTTGTTAAGATTATGTAAATGCTTTTGTTATGTATATCCCTATCACATGTAAAGCGCCATGGAATAAATGGCGCTATAATAATAAATAATAATAATAATAATAATAATATTGGTGTCTGACCAGTAAGGGAGACACTATTACAGTTTTTTTTTACGGCAAAAAAATGCCAAAAACATGATAATACAGAGATTTGACCCGTGGAACTGCAAAACAACAGTTCTATTTCTCTGGACTTCACTAGACTCTTTTAAACAGACATATTGGTGTCTGACCAGTCAGGGAGAACCTATTACAGTTTTTTTTACGGCAAGCAATGCCAATAACAGGATAATACAGAGATTTGACCCGTGGAACTGCAAAACCAGAGTTCTATTTCTCTGGCCTACAGCAGAATCTTTTAAACAAATATATTGGTGTCTGACCAGTCAGAAAAACACTATTACAGTTTTTTTTACGGCAAAAAATGCCAAAAACATGATAATACAGAGATTTGACCCGTGGAACTGCAAAACCACAGTTCTATTTCTCTGGACTTCACTAGACTCTTTTAAACAGACATATTGGTGTCTGGCCAGTCAGGGAGACACTATTACAGTTTTTTTTACGGCAAACAATGCCAATAACAGGATAATACAGAGATTTGACCCGTGGAACTTCAAAACCAGAGTTCTATTTCTCTGGCCTACACCAGAATCTTTATACAGATATATTGGTGTCTGACCAGTCAGGGAGACACCATTACAGTTTTATTTTACGGCAAAAAATGGCAAAAACATGATAATACAGAGATTTGACCCATGGAACTGCAAAACCACAGTTATAATTATGTGGCGTACACCAGACTCTTTTAAACAGATATATTGGTGTCTGACCAGTCAGGGAGACACTATTACAGTTTTTTTTTACCTCAAAAAATGCCAAAAACAGGATAATACAGAAATTTGACCCATGGAACTGCAAAACCACAGTTACCGTTATGTGGCGTACACCAGAATCTTTTAAACAGATATATTGGTGTCTGACCAGTCAGGGAGACACTATTACAGTTTTTTTTACGGCAAAGAATGCCAAAAACAGGATAACACAGAGATTTGACCCGTGGAACTGCAAAACCACATTTATAGTTATGTGGAGTACACCAGACTCTTTTAAACAGATATATTGGTGTCTGACCAGTCAGGAGACACAATTACAGTTTTTTTTTACGGCAAAAAATGCCAAAAACAGGATAATACAGAGATTTGACCCGTGGAACTGCGAAACCACAGTTATAGTTATGTGGCGTACACCAGACTCTTCTAAACAGATATATTGGTGTCTGACCAGTCAGGGAGACACTATTACAGGTTTTTTTTACGGCAAAAAAATGCCAAAAGCAGGATAATACAGAGATTTGACCTGTGGAACTGCTCAACCACAGTTATAGTTATGTGGTGTGCACCAGAATCTTTTAAACAGATATATTGGTGTTTGACCAGTCAGCGAGACACTATTACAGCTTTTTTTTATGGCAAAAAACGCCAAAAACAGGATAATACAGAGATTTGACCTGTGAAACTGAAAAACCACAGTTCTATTTCTCTGGCCTACACCAGACTCTTTTAAACAGATATATTGGTGTCTGACCAGTAAGGGAGACACTATTACAGTTTTTTTTTACGGCAAAAAAATGCCAAAAACATGATAATACAGAGATTTGACCCGTGGAACTGCAAAACAACAGTTCTATTTCTCTGGACTTCACTAGACTCTTTTAAACAGACATATTGGTGTCTGACCAGTCAGGGAGAACCTATTACAGTTTTTTTTACGGCAAGCAATGCCAATAACAGGATAATACAGAGATTTGACCCGTGGAACTGCAAAACCAGAGTTCTATTTCTCTGGCCTACAGCAGAATCTTTTAAACAAATATATTGGTGTCTGACCAGTCAGAAAAACACTATTACAGTTTTTTTTACGGCAAAAAATTCCAAAAACAGGATAATACAGAGATTTGACACTTGGAACTGCAAAACCACAGTTATAGTTATGTGGCATACACCAGACTCTTTTAAACAGATATATTGGTGTCTGACCAGTCAGGGAGACACTATTACAGTTTTATTTACGGCAAAAAATGCCAAAAACAGGATAATACAGAGATTTGACCCGTGGAACTGCAAAACCACAGTTATAGTTATGTGGCGTACACCAGACTCTTCTAAACAGATATATTGGTGTCTGAACAGTCAGGGAGACACCATTACAGTTTTTTTTACGGCAAAAAATGTCAAAAGCAGGATAATACAGAGATTTGACCTGTGGAACTGCTCAACCACAGTTATAAATATGTGGCGAGCACCAGAATCTTTTAAACAGATATATTGGTGTCTGACCAGTCAGGGAGACACTATTACAGTTTTTTTTTACAGCAAAAAATGACAAAAACAGGATAATTCAGAGATTTGACCCGTGGAACTGCAAAACCACAGTTATAGTTATGTGGCGTACACCAGACTCTTCTGAACAGATATATTGGTGTCTGACCAGTCAGGGAGACACTATTACAGGTTTTTTTACGGCAAAAAAATGCCAAAAGCAGGATAATACAGAGATTTGACCTGTGGAACTGCTCAACCACAGTTATAGTTATGTGGTGTGCACCAGAATCTTTTAAACAGACATATTGGTGTCTGACCAGTCAGCGAGACAATATTACTGCTTTTTTTATGGCAAAAAACGCCAAAAACAGGATAATACAGAGATTTGACCTGTGAAACTGAAAAACCACAGTTCTATTTCTCTGGCCTACACCAGACTCTTTTAAACAGATATATTGGTGTCTGACCAGTAAGGGAGACACTATTACAGTTTTTTTTTACGGCAAAAAAATGCCAAAAACATGATAATACAGAGATTTGACCCGTGGAACTGCAAAACAACAGTTCTATTTCTCTGGACTTCAATAGACTCTTTTAAACAGACATATTGGTGTCTGACCAGTCAGGGAGAACCTATTACAGTTTTTTTTACGGCAAGCAATGCCAATAACAGGATAATACAGAGATTTGACGCGTGGAACTGCAAAACCACAGTTATAGTTATGTGGCATACACCAGACTCTTCTAAACAGATATATTGGTGTCTGACCAGTCAGGGAGACACTATTACAGTTTTTTTTTACGGCAAAAAATGCCAAAAGCAGGATAATACAGAGATTTGACCTGTGGAACTGCTCAACCACAGTTATAGTTATGTGGCGTACACCAGACTCTTTTAAACAGATATATTGGTGTCTGACCCGTCAGGGAGAACCTATTACAGTTTTTTTTACGGCAAGCAATGCCAATAACAATATAATACAGAGATTTGACCCGTGGAACTGCAAAACCAGAGTTCTATTTCTCTGGCCTACAGCAGAATCTTTTAAACAAATATATTCGTGTCTGACCAGTCAGAAAAACACTATTACAGTTTTTTTTACGGCAAAAAATGCCAAAAACAGGATAATACAGAGATTTGTCACTTGGAACTGCAAAACCACAGTTATAGTTATGTGGCATACACCAGACTCTTTTAAACAGATATATTGGTGTCTGACCAGTCAGGGAGACACTATTACAGTTTTATTTACGGCAAAAAATGCCAAAAACAGGATAATACAGAGATTTGACCCGTGGAACTGCAAAACCACAGTTATAGTTATGTGGCGTACACCAGACTCTTCTAAACAGATATATTGGTGTCTGAACAGTCAGGGAGACACCATTACAGTTTTTTTTTACGGCAAAAAATGTCAAAAGCAGGATAATACAGAGATTTGACCTGTGGAACTGCTCAACCACAGTTATAAATATGTGGCGAGCACCAGAATCTTTTAAACAGATATATTGGTGTCTGACCAGTCAGGGAGACACTATTACAGTTTTTTTTTACAGCAAAAAATGCCAAAAACAGGATAATTCAGAGATTTGACCCGTGGAACTGCAAAACCACAGTTATAGTTATGTGGCGTACACCAGAATCTTTTAAACAGATATATTGGTGTCTGAGCAGACAGGGAGACACTATTACAGTTTTTTTTTATGGTAAAAAACGCCAAAAACAGGATAATACAGAGATTTGACCTGTGGAACTGCAAAACCAGAGTTCTATTTCTCTGGCCTACAGCAGAATCTTTTAAACAGATATATTGGAGTCTGACCAGTCACAGAGACAATATTACAGGTTTTTTTATGGCAAGAAATGCCAAAAACAGGATAATACAGAGATTTGACCCGTGGAACTCCAAACCACAGTTATAGTTATGTGGCGTACACCAGACTCTTTTAAACAGATATATTGGTGTCTGACCAGTTAGGGAGACACTATTACATTTTTTTTTTACGGCAAAAAATGCCAAAAACAGGATAATACAGAAATTTGACCCGTGGAACTGCAAAACCACAGTTATAGTTATGTGGCGTACACCAGAATCTTTTAAACAGATATATTGGTGTCTGACCAGTCAGGGACACACTATTAAAGTTTTTTTTTAGTGCAAAAAATGCCAATAACCGGATAATACAGAGATTTGACTCATGGAACTGCAAAACCACAGTTATAGTTATGTGGCGTACACCAGACTCTTTTAAACAGATATATTGTTGTCTAACCAGTCAGGGAGACACTATTACAGCTTTATTTTACGGCAAAAAATGTCAAAAACAGGATAATACAGAGATATGACCTGTGGAACTGCAAAACCACAGTTCTATTTCCTTGGCCTACACCAGACTCTTTTAAACATATATATTGCTGTCTGACCAGTCAGGGAGACACTATTACAGTATTTTTTTACCGCAAAAAATGCCAAAAACAGGATAATACAGTGATTTGACCCGTGGAACTGCAAAACCACAATTAGTGATGAGGCGTACACCAGACTCTTTTAAACAGATATATTGGTGTCTGACCAGTCAGGGAGACACAATTACAGTTTTTTTTTACGGCAAAAAATGCCCAAAACAGGATAATGCAGAGATTTGACCTGTGGAACTGCAAAATCACAATTAGTTATGTGGAATACACCACACTCTTTTAAACAGATATATTGGTGTCTGACAAGTCAGGGAGACACTATTATAGTTTTTTTTTACGGCAAAAAATGCCAAAAACAGGATAATACAGAGATTTGACCCGTGGAACTGCGAAACCACAGTTATAGTTATGTGGCGTACACCAGACTCTTCTAAACAGATATATTGGTGTCTGACCAGTCAGGGAGACACTATTACAGTTTTTTTTTATGGCAAAAAAATGCCAAAAACATGATAATACAGAGATTTGACCCGTGGAACTGCAAAACAACAGTTATAGTTATGTGGTGTGCACCAGAATCTTTTAAACAGATATATTGGTGTCTGACCAGTCAGCGAGACACTATTACAGCTTTTTTTTATGGCAAAAAACAACAAAAACAGGATACTACAGAGATTTGACCCGTGAAACTGAAAAACCACAGTTCTATTTCTCTGGCCTACACCAGACTCTTTTAAACAGATATATTGGTGTCTGACCAGTAAGGGAGACACTATTACAGTTTTTTTTTACGGCAAAAAAATGCCAAAAACATGATAATACAGAGATTTGACCCGTGGAACTGCAAAACAACAGTTCTATTTCTCTGGACTTCACTAGACTCTTTTAAACAGACATATTGGTGTCTGACCAGTCAGGGAGACACTATTACAGTTTTTTTTACGGCAAGCAATGACAATAACAGGATAATACAGAGATTTGACCCGTGGAACTGCAAAACCAGAGTTCTATTTCTCTGGCCTACAGCAGAATCTTTTAAACAAATATATTGGTGTCTGACCAGTCAGAAAAACACTATTACAGTTTTTTTTACGGCAAAAAATGCCAAAAACAGGATAATACAGAGATTTGACTCTTGGAACTGCAAAACCACAGTTATAGTTATGTGGCGTACACCAGACTCTTTTAAACAGATATATTGGTGTCTGACCCATCAGGGAGACACTATTACAGTTTTATTTTACATAAAAAAATGCCAATAACAGGATAATACAGAGTTTTGAACCGTGGAACTGCAAAATCACGGTTCTATTTCACTGGCCTACACCAGACTCTTTTAAACAGACATATTGGTGTCTGACCAGTCAGAAAAACACTATTACAGTTTTTTTACGGCAAAAAATGCCAAAAACAGGATAATACAGAGATTTGACCCACGGAACTTCAATACCACAGTTATAATTATGTGGCATACACCAGACTCTTTTAAAAAGATATATTGGTGTCTGACCAGTCAGGGAGACACTATTACAGTTTTTTTTACGGCAAAAAATGCCAAAAACAGGATAATACAGAGATTTGACCCGTGGAACTGCAAAACCACAGTTATAGTTATGTGGCGTACATCAGACTCTTCTAAACAGATATATTGGTGTCTGAACAGTCAGGGAGACACCATTACAGTTTTTTTTTACGGCAAAAAATGTCAAAAGCAGGATAATACAGAGATTTGACCTGTGGAACTGCTCAACCCCAGTTATAAATATGTGGCGAGCACCAGAATCTTTTAAACAGATATATTGTTGTCTGACCAGTCAGGGAGACACTATTACAGTTTTTTTTTACAGCAAAAAATGCCAAAAACAGGATAATTTAGAGATTTGACCCGTGGAACTGCAAAACCACAGTTATAGTTATGTGGCGTACACCAGAATCTTTTAAACAGATATATTGGTGTCTGAGCAGTCAGGGAGACACTATTACAATTTTTTTTTATGGTAAAAAACGCCAAAAACAGGATAATACAGAGATTTGACCTGTGGAACTGCAAAACCAGAGTTCTATTTCCCTGGCCTACACCAGACTCTTTTAAACAGATATATTGGTGTCTAACCAGTCAGGGAGACACTATTACTTTTTTATTTTACGGCAAAAAATGGCAAAAACAGGATAATACAGAGATTTGACCCGTGGGACTGCAAAACCACAGTTATAATTACGTGACGTACACCAGACTCTTTTAAACAGATATATTGGTGTCTGACCAGTTAGGGAGACACTATTACAGTTTTTTTTTACGGCAAAAAATGCCAAAAACAGGATAATACAGAAATTTGACCCGTGGAACTGCAAAACCACAGTTATAGTTATGTGGCGTACACCAGAATCTTTTAAACAGATATATTGGTGTCTGACCAGTCAGGGACACACTATTAAAGTTTTTTTTTACTGCAAAAAATGGCAAAAACAGGATAATACAGAGATATGACCTGTGGAACTGCAAAACCACAGTTCTATTTCTTTGGCCTACACCAGACTCTTTTAAACAGATATATTGCTGTCTTATCAGTCAGGGAGACACTATTACAGTATTTTTTTACCGCAAAAAATGCCAAAAACAGGATAATACAGTGATTTGACCCGTGGAACTGCAAAACCACAATTAGTGATGAGGCGTACACCAGACACTTTTAAACAGATATATTGGTGTCTGACCAGTCAGGGAGACACAATTACAGTTTTTTTTTACGGCAAAAAATGCCCAAAACAGGATAATGCAGAGATTTGACCCGTGGAACTGCAAAATCACAATTAGTTATGTGGCATACACCAGACTCTTTTAAATAGATATATTGGTGTCTGACAAGTCAGGGAGACACTATTACAGTTTTTTTTTTACGGCAAAAAATGCCAAAAACAGGATAATACAGAGATTTGACCCGTGGAACTGCGAAACCACAGTTATAGTTATGTGGCGTACACCAGACTCTTCTAAACAGATATATTGGTGTCTGACCAGTCAGGGAGACACTATTACAGTTTTTTTTACGGCAAAAAAATGCCAAAAACATAATAATACAGAGATTTGACCCGTGGAACTGCAAAACAACAGTTATAGTTATGTGGTGTGCACCAGAATCTTTTAAACAGATATATTGGTGTCTGACCAGTCAGCGAGACACTATTACAGCTTATTTTTATGGCAAAAAATGGCAAAAACAGGATAATACAGAGATTTGACCCGTGAAACTGAAAAACCACAGTTCTATTTCTCTGGCCTACACCAGACTCTTTTAAACAGATATATTGGTGTCTGACCAGTAAGGGAGACACTATTACAGTTTTTTTTTACGGCAAAAAAATGCCAAAAACATGATAATACAGAGATTTGACCCGTGGAACTGCAAAACAACAGTTCTATTTCTCTGGACTTCACTAGACTCTTTTAAACAGACATATTGGTGTCTGACCAGTCAGGGAGACACTATTACAGTTTTTTTTACGGCAAGCAATGCCAATAACAGGATAATACAGAGATTTGACCCGTGGAACTGCAAAACAACAGTTATAGTTATGTGGTGTGCACCAGAATCTTTTAAACAGATATATTGGTGTCTGACCAGTCAGTGAGACACTATTACAGCTTATTTTTATGGCAAAAAATGGCAAAAACAGGATAATACAGAGATTTGACCCGTGAAACTGAAAAACCACAGTTCTATTTCTCTGGCCTATGGCAGAATCTTTTAAACAAATATATTGGTGTCTGACCAGTCAGAAAAACACTATTACAGTTTTTTTTACGGCAAAAAATGCCAAAAACAGGATAATACAGAGATTTGACACTTGGAACTGCAAAACCACAGTTATAGTTATGTGGCGTACACCAGACTCTTTTAAACAGATATATTGGTGTCTGACCCGTCAGGGAGACACTATTACAGTTTTATTTTACATAAAAAAATGCCAAAAACAGGATAATACAGAGATTTGAACCGTGGAACTGCAAAATCACGGTTCTATTTCACTGGCCTACACCAGACTCTTTTAAACAGATATATTGGTGTCTGACTAATCAGGGAGACACTATTACAGTTTTTTTTAAGGCAAAAAATGCCCAAAACAGGATAATAAAGAGATTTGACACTTGGAACTTCAAAACCACAGTTATAATTATGTGGCGTACACCAGACAATTTTAAACAGATATATTGTGGTCTGACCAGTCAGGGAGACACTTTTACAGTTTTTTTTACGGCCAAAAATGCCAAAACAGGATAATACAGAGATTGGACCCGTGGAACTGCAAAACCACAATTATAGTTATGTGGCATACACCAGACTCTTTTAAATTGATATATTGGAGTCTGACAATTCAGGGAGACACTATTACAGTTTTTTTTTAAGGCAAAATATGCCAAAAACATGATAATACAGAGATTTGACCCGTGGAACTGCAAAACCACAGTTCTATTTCTCTGGCCTTCACCAGACTCTTTTAAACAGACATATTGGTGTCTGACCAGTCAGGCAGACACTATTACAGTTTTTTTACGGCAAACAATGCCAAAAACAGGATAATACAGAGATTTGACCCGTGGAACTGCAAAACCAGAGTTCTATTTCTCTGGCCTACACCAGAATCTTTTAAACAGATATATTGTAGTCTGACCAGTCACAGAGACACTATTACAGGTTTTTTTACGGCAAAAAATGCCAAAAACAGGATAATACAGAGATTTGACCCGTGGAACTGCAAAACCACAGTTATAGTTATGTGGCGTACACCAGACTCTTTTAAACAGATATATTGGTGTCTGACCAGTCAGGGAGACACTATTACAGTTTTATTTTATGTAAAAAAATGGCAAAAACAGGATAATACAGAGATTTGACCCGTGGAACTGCAAAACCACAGTTATAATTATGTGGCGTACACTAGACTCTTTTAAACAGATATATTGGTGTCTGACCAGTCAGGGAGACACTATTACAGTTTTTTTTTACAGCAAAAAATGCCAAAAACAGGATAATTCAGAGATTTGACCCGTGGAACTGCAAAACCAGAGTTCTATTTCTCTGGCCTACACCAGACTCTTTTAAACAGATATATTGGTTTCGGACCTGTCAGGGAGACACTATTACAGTTTTTTTTACGGCAAAAGATGCCAAAAACAGGATAATACAGAGATTTGACCCGTAGAACTGCAAAACCACTATTATTTATGTGGCGTACGCCAGACTCTTTTAAACAGATATATTGGTGTCTGACCAGTCAGGGAGACACTATTACAGTTTTTTTACAGCAAAAATGCCAAAGCAGGATAATACAGAAATTTGACCTGTGGAAATGAAAAACCACAGTTATAGTTATGTGGCGTACACCAGACTCTTTTAAACAGATATATTGGTGTCTGACTAGTCAGGGAGACACTATTACAGTATTTTTTATGGCAAAAAATGCCCAAAACAGGATAATAAAGAGATTTGACCCATGGAACTTCAAAACCACAGTTATAATTATGTGGCGTACACCAGACAATTTTAAACAGATATATTGGGGTCTGACCAGTCAGGGAGACACTTTCACAGTTTTTTTTACGGCCAAAAATGACAAAACAGGATAATACAGAGATTTGACCCGTGGAACTGCAAAACCACAATTATAGTTATGTGGCATACACCAGACTCTTTTAAACTGATATATTGGAGTCTGACCAGTCAGGGAGACACTATTACAGTTTTTTTTAAAGCAAAATATGCCAAAAACATGATAATACAGAGATTTGACCCATGGAACTGCAAAACCACAGTTCTATTTCTCTGGCCTTCACCAGACTCTTTTAAACAGACATATTGGTTTCTGACCAGTCAGGGAGACACTATTACAGGTTTTTTACGGCAAACAATGCGAAAAGCAGGATAATACAGAGATTTGACCCGTGGAACTGCAAAACCAGAGTTCTATTTCTCTGGCCTACACCAGAATCTTTTAAACAGATATATTGGAGTCTGACCAGTCACAGAGACACTATTACAGGTTTTTTTACGGCAAAAAATGACAAAAACAGGATAATACAGAGATTTGACCCGTGTAACTGCAAAACCACAGTTATAGTTATGTGGCGTACACCAGACTCTTTTAAACAGATATATTGGTGTCTGACCAGTCAGGGAGACACTATTACAGTTTTATTTTACGTCAAAAAATGGCAAAAACAGGATAATACAGAGATTTGACCCGTGGAACTGCAAACCACAGTTATAATTATGTGGCGTACACTAGACTCTTTTAAACAGATATATTGGTGTCTGACCAGTCAGGGAGACACTATTACAGTTTTTTTTTACAGCAAAAAATGCCAAAAACAGGATAATACAGAGATTTGACCCGTGGAACTGCAAAACCACAGTTATAGTTATGTGGCGTACACCAAACTCTTTTAAACAGATAAATTGTTGTCTTACCAGTCAGGGAGACACTATTACTGTTTTTTTTACTGCAAAAAATGCCAAATACAGGATAATACAGAGATTTGACCCGTGGAACTGCAAAACCACAGTTATAGTTATGTGGCGTACACCAAACTCTTTTAAACAGATAAATTGGTGTCTTACCAGTCAGGGAGACACTATTACAGTTTTTTTTTACAGCAAAAAATGCCAAAAACAGGATAATTCTGAGATTTGACCCGTGGAACTGCAAAACCAGAGTTCTATTTCTCTGGCCTACACCAGACTCTTTTAAACAGATATATTGGTTTCGGACCTGTCAGGGAGACACTATTACAGTTTTTTTTACGGCAAAAGATGCCAAAAACAGGATAATACAGAGATTTGACCCGTGGAACTGCAAAACCACAATTATTTATGTGGCGTACGCCAGACTCTTTTAAACAGATATATTGGTGTCTGACCAGTCAGGGAGACACTATTACAGTTTTTTTACAGCAAAAATGCCAAAGCAGGATAATACAGAAATTTGACCTGTGGAACTGAAAAACCACAGTTATAGTTATGTGGCGTACACCAGACTCTTTTAAACAGATATATTGGTGTCTGACTAGTCAGGGAGACACTATTACAGTTTTTTTTATGGCAAAAAATGCCCAAAACAGGATAATAAAGAGATTTGACCCATGGAACTTCAAAACCACAGTTATAATTATGTGGCGTACACCAGACAATTTTAAACAGATATATTGGGGTCTGACCAGTCAGGGAGACACTTTTACAGTTTTTTTTGCGGCCAAAAATGACAAAACAGGATAATACAGAGATTTGACCCGTGGAACTGCAAAACCACAATTATAGTTATGTAGCATACACCAGACTCTTTTAAACTGATATATTGGAGTCTGACCAGTCAGGGAGACACTAGTACAGTTTTTTTTAAAGCAAAATATGCCAAAAATATGATAATACAGAGATTTGACCCATGAAACTGCAAAACCACAGTTCTATTTCTCTGGCCTTCACCAGACTCTTTTAAACAGACATATTGGTTTCTGACCAGTCAGGGAGACACTATTACAGGTTTTTTACAGCAAACAATGCGAAAAACAGGATAATACAGAGATTTGACCCGCGGAACTGCAAAACCACAATTATTTATGTGGCGTACGCCAGACTCTTTTAAACAGATATATTGGTGTCTCACCAGTCAGGGAGACACTATTACAGTTTTTTTACAGCAAAAATGCCAAAGCAGGATAATACAGAAATTTGACCTGTGGAACTGAAAAACCACAGTTATAGTTATGTGGCGTACACCAGACTCTTTTAAACAGATATATTGGTGTCTGACTAGTCAGGGAGACACTATTACAGTTTTTTTTATGGCAAAAAATGCCTAAAACAGGATAATAAAGAGATTTGACCCATGGAACTTCAAAACCACAGTTATAATTATGTGGCGTACACCAGACAATTTTAAACAGATATATTGGGGTCTGACCAGTCAGGGAGACACTTTTACAGTTTTTTTTACGGCCAAAAATGACAAAACAGGATAATACAGAGATTTGACCCGTGGAACTGCAAAACCACAATTATAGTTATGTGGCATACACCAGACTCTTTTAAACTGATATATTGGAGTCTGACCAGTCAGGGAGACACTATTACAGTTTTTTTTAAAGCAAAATATGCCAAAAACATGATAATACAGAAATTTGACCTGTGGAAATGAAAAACCACAGTTATAGTTATGTGGCGTACACCAGACTCTTTTAAACAGATATATTGGTGTCTGACTAGTCAGGGAGACACTATTACAGTATTTTTTATGGCAAAAAATGCCCAAAACAGGATAATAAAGAGATTTGACCCATGGAACTTCAAAACCACAGTTATAATTATGTGGCGTACACCAGACAATTTTAAACAGATATATTGGGGTCTGACCAGTCAGGGAGACACTTTCACAGTTTTTTTTACGGCCAAAAATGACAAAACAGAATAATACAGAGATTTGACCCGTGGAACTGCAAAACCACAATTATAGTTATGTGGCATACACCAGACTCTTTTAAACTGATATATTGGAGTCTGACCAGTCAGGGAGACACTATTACAGTTTTTTTTAAAGCAAAATATGCCAAAAACATGATAATACAGAGATTTGACCCATGGAACTGCAAAACCACAGTTCTATTTCTCTGGCCTTCACCAGACTCTTTTAAACAGACATATTGGTTTCTGACCAGTCAGGGAGACACTATTACAGGTTTTTTACGGCAAACAATGCGAAAAGCAGGATAATACAGAGATTTGACCCGTGGAACTGCAAAACCACAGTTATAGTTATGTGGCGTACACCAGACTCTTTTAAACAGATATATTGGTGTCTCACCAGTCAGGGAGACACTATTACAGTTTTTTTACAGCAAAAATGCCAAAGCAGGATAATACAGAAATTTGACCTGTGGAACTGAAAAACCACAGTTATAGTTATGTGGCGTACACCAGACTCTTTTAAACAGATATATTGGTGTCTGACTAGTCAGGGAGACACTATTACAGTTTTTTTTATGGCAAAAAATGCCCAAAACAGGATAATAAAGAGATTTGACCCATGGAACTTCAAAACCACAGTTATAATTATGTGGCGTACACCAGACAATTTTAAACAGATATATTGGGGTCTGACCAGTCAGGGAGACACTTTTACAGTTTTTTTTACGGCCAAAAATGACAAAACAGGATAATACAGAGATTTGACCCGTGGAACTGCAAAACCACAATTATAGTTATGTAGCATACACCAGACTCTTTTAAACTGATATATTGGAGTCTGACCAGTCAGGGAGACACTAGTACAGTTTTTTTTAAAGCAAAATATGCCAAAAATATGATAATACAGAGATTTGACCCATGAAACTGCAAAACCACAGTTCTATTTCTCTGGCCTTCACCAGACTCTTTTAAACAGACATATTGGTTTCTGACCAGTCAGGGAGACACTATTACAGGTTTTTTACAGCAAACAATGCGAAAAACAGGATAATACAGAGATTTGACCCGCGGATCTGCAAAACCACAATTATTTATGTGGCGTACGCCAGACTCTTTTAAACAGATATATTGGTGTCTCACCAGTCAGGGAGACACTATTACAGTTTTTTTACAGCAAAAATGCCAAAGCAGGATAATACAGAAATTTGACCTGTGGAACTGAAAAACCACAGTTATAGTTATGTGGCGTACACCAGACTCTTTTAAACAGATATATTGGTGTCTGACTAGTCAGGGAGACACTATTACAGTTTTTTTTATGGCAAAAAATGCCCAAAACAGGATAATAAAGAGATTTGACCCATGGAACTTCAAAACCACAGTTATAATTATGTGGCGTACACCAGACAATTTTAAACAGATATATTGGGGTCTGACCAGTCAGGGAGACACTTTTACAGTTTTTTTTACGGCCAAAAATGACAAAACAGGATAATACAGAGATTTGACCCGTGGAACTGCAAAACCACAATTATAGTTATGTGGCATACACCAGACTCTTTTAAACTGATATATTGGAGTCTGACCAGTCAGGGAGACACTATTACAGTTTTTTTTAAAGCAAAATATGCCAAAAACATGATAATACAGAAATTTGACCTGTGGAAATGAAAAACCACAGTTATAGTTATGTGGCGTACACCAGACTCTTTTAAACAGATATATTGGTGTCTGACTAGTCAGGGAGACACTATTACAGTATTTTTTATGGCAAAAAATGCCCAAAACAGGATAATAAAGAGATTTGACCCATGGAACTTCAAAACCACAGTTATAATTATGTGGCGTACACCAGACAATTTTAAACAGATATATTGGGGTCTGACCAGTCAGGGAGACACTTTCACAGTTTTTTTTACGGCCAAAAATGACAAAACAGGATAATACAGAGATTTGACCCGTGGAACTGCAAAACCACAATTATAGTTATGTGGCATACACCAGACTCTTTTAAACTGATATATTGGAGTCTGACCAGTCAGGGAGACACTATTACAGTTTTTTTTAAAGCAAAATATGCCAAAAACATGATAATACAGAGATTTGACCCATGGAACTGCAAAACCACAGTTCTATTTCTCTGGCCTTCACCAGACTCTTTTAAACAGACATATTGGTTTCTGACCAGTCAGGGAGACACTATTACAGGTTTTTTACGGCAAACAATGCGAAAAGCAGGATAATACAGAGATTTGACCCGTGGAACTGCAAAACCACAGTTATAGTTATGTGGCGTACACCAGACTCTTTTAAACAGATATATTGGTGTCTCACCAGTCAGGGAGACACTATTACAGTTTTTTTACAGCAAAAATGCCAAAGCAGGATAATACAGAAATTTGACCTGTGGAACTGAAAAACCACAGTTATAGTTATGTGGCGTACACCAGACTCTTTTAAACAGATATATTGGTGTCTGACTAGTCAGGGAGACACTATTACAGTTTTTTTTATGGCAAAAAATGCCCAAAACAGGATAATAAAGAGATTTGACCCATGGAACTTCAAAACCACAGTTATAATTATGTGGCGTACACCAGACAATTTTAAACAGATATATTGGGGTCTGACCAGTCAGGGAGACACTTTTACAGTTTTTTTTACGGCCAAAAATGACAAAACAGGATAATACAGAGATTTGACCCGTGGAACTGCAAAACCACAATTATAGTTATGTGGCATACACCAGACTCTTTTAAACTGATATATTGGAGTCTGACCAGTCAGGGAGACACTATTACAGTTTTTTTTAAAGCAAAATATGCCAAAAACATGATAATACAGAAATTTGACCTGTGGAAATGAAAAACCACAGTTATAGTTATGTGGCGTACACCAGACTCTTTTAAACAGATATATTGGTGTCTGACTAGTCAGGGAGACACTATTACAGTATTTTTTATGGCAAAAAATGCCCAAAACAGGATAATAAAGAGATTTGACCCATGGAACTTCAAAACCACAGTTATAATTATGTGGCGTACACCAGACAATTTTAAACAGATATATTGGGGTCTGACCAGTCAGGGAGACACTTTCACAGTTTTTTTTACGGCCAAAAATGACAAAACAGGATAATACAGAGATTTGACCCGTGGAACTGCAAAACCACAATTATAGTTATGTGGCATACACCAGACTCTTTTAAACTGATATATTGGAGTCTGACCAGTCAGGGAGACACTATTACAGTTTTTTTTAAAGCAAAATATGCCAAAAACATGATAATACAGAGATTTGACCCATGGAACTGCAAAACCACAGTTCTATTTCTCTGGCCTTCACCAGACTCTTTTAAACAGACATATTGGTTTCTGACCAGTCAGGGAGACACTATTACAGGTTTTTTACGGCAAACAATGCGAAAAGCAGGATAATACAGAGATTTGACCCGTGGAACTGCAAAACCAGAGTTCTATTTCTCTGGCCTACACCAGAATCTTTTAAACAGATATATTGGAGTCTGACCAGTCACAGAGACACTATTACAGGTTTTTTTACGGCAAAAAATGACAAAAACAGGATAATACAGAGATTTGACCCGTGTAACTGCAAAACCACAGTTATAGTTATGTGGCGTACACCAGACTCTTTTAAACAGATATATTGGTGTCTGACCAGTCAGGGAGACACTATTACAGTTTTATTTTACGTCAAAAAATGGCAAAAACAGGATAATACAGAGATTTGACCCGTGGAACTGCAAACCACAGTTATAATTATGTGGCGTACACTAGACTCTTTTAAACAGATATATTGGTGTCTGACCAGTCAGGGAGACACTATTACAGTTTTTTTTTACAGCAAAAAATGCCAAAAACAGGATAATACAGAGATTTGACCCGTGGAACTGCAAAACCACAGTTATAGTTATGTGGCGTACACCAAACTCTTTTAAACAGATAAATTGTTGTCTTACCAGTCAGGGAGACACTATTACTGTTTTTTTTTACTGCAAAAAATGCCAAATACAGGATAATACAGAGATTTGACCCGTGGAACTGCAAAACCACAGTTATAGTTATGTGGCGTACACCAAACTCTTTTAAACAGATAAATTGGTGTCTTACCAGTCAGGGAGACACTATTACAGTTTTTTTTTACAGCAAAAAATGCCAAAAACAGGATAATTCTGAGATTTGACCCGTGGAACTGCAAAACCAGAGTTCTATTTCTCTGGCCTACACCAGACTCTTTTAAACAGATATATTGGTTTCGGACCTGTCAGGGAGACACTATTACAGTTTTTTTTACGGCAAAAGATGCCAAAAACAGGATAATACAGAGATTTGACCCGTGGAACTGCAAAACCACAATTATTTATGTGGCGTACGCCAGACTCTTTTAAACAGATATATTGGTGTCTGACCAGTCAGGGAGACACTATTACAGTTTTTTTACAGCAAAAATGCCAAAGCAGGATAATAAAGAAATTTCACCTGTGGAACTGAAAAACCACAGTTATAGTTATGTGGCGTACACCAGACTCTTTTAAACAGATATATTGGTGTCTGACTAGTCAGGGAGACACTATTACAGTTTTTTTTATGGCAAAAAATGCCCAAAACAGGATAATAAAGAGATTTGACCCATGGAACTTCAAAACCACAGTTATAATTATGTGGCGTACACCAGACAATTTTAAACAGATATATTGGGGTCTGACCAGTCAGGGAGACACTTTTACAGTTTTTTTTACGGCCAAAAATGACAAAACAGGATAATACAGAGATTTGACCCGTGGAACTGCAAAACCACAATTATAGTTATGTAGCATACACCAGACTCTTTTAAACTGATATATTGGAGTCTGACCAGTCAGGGAGACACTAGTACAGTTTTTTTTAAAGCAAAATATGCCAAAAATATGATAATACAGAGATTTGACCCATGAAACTGCAAAACCACAGTTCTATTTCTCTGGCCTTCACCAGACTCTTTTAAACAGACATATTGGTTTCTGACCAGTCAGGGAGACACTATTACAGGTTTTTTACGGCAAACAATGCGAAAAACAGGATAATACAGAGATTTGACCCGCGGAACTGCAAAACCACAATTATTTATGTGGCGTACGCCAGACTCTTTTAAACAGATATATTGGTGTCTCACCAGTCAGGGAGACACTATTACAGTTTTTTTACAGCAAAAATGCCAAAGCAGGATAATACAGAAATTTGACCTGTGGAACTGAAAAACCACAGTTATAGTTATGTGGCGTACACCAGACTCTTTTAAACAGATATATTGGTGTCTGACTAGTCAGGGAGACACTATTACAGTTTTTTTTATGGCAAAAAATGCCCAAAACAGGATAATAAAGAGATTTGACCCATGGAACTTCAAAACCACAGTTATAATTATGTGGCGTACACCAGACAATTTTAAACAGATATATTGGGGTCTGACCAGTCAGGGAGACACTTTTACAGTTTTTTTTACGGCCAAAAATGACAAAACAGGATAATACAGAGATTTGACCCGTGGAACTGCAAAACCACAATTATAGTTATGTGGCATACACCAGACTCTTTTAAACTGATATATTGGAGTCTGACCAGTCAGGGAGACACTATTACAGTTTTTTTTAAAGCAAAATATGCCAAAAACATGATAATACAGAGATTTGACCCATGGAACTGCAAAACCACAGTTCTATTTCTCTGGCCTTCACCAGACTCTTTTAAACAGACATATTGGTTTCTGACCAGTCAGGGAGACACTATTACAGGTCTTTTACGGCAAACAATGCGAAAAACAGGATAATACAGAGATTTGACCCGTGGAACTGCAAAACCAGAGTTCTATTTCTCTGGCCTACACCAGAAACTTTTAAACAGATATATTGGAGTCTGACCAGTCACAGAGACACTATTACAGGTTTTTTTATGGCAAAAAATGCCAAAAACAGGATAATACAGAGATTTGACCCGTGGAACTGCAAAACCACAGTTATAGCTATGTGGCGTACACCAGACTCTTTTAAACAGATATATTGGTGTCTGACCAGTCAGGGAGACACTATTACAGTTTTATTTTACATCAAAAAATGGCAAAAACAGGATAATACAGAGATTTGACCCGTGGAACTGCAAACCACAGTTATAATTATGTGGTGTACACTAGACTCTTTTAAACAGATATATTGGTGTCTGTCCAGTCAGGGAGACACGATTACAGTTTTTTTTTACAGCAAAAAATGCCAAAAACAGGATAATACAGAGATTTGACCCGTGGAACTGCAAAACCACAGTTATAGTTATGTGGCGTACACCAAACTCTTTTAAGCAGATAAATTGGTGTCTTACCAGTCAGGGAGACACTATTACTGTTTTTTTTTACTGCAAGAAATGCCAAATACAGCATAATACAGAGATTTGACCCGTGGAACTGCAAAACCACAGTTATAGTTATGTGGCGTACACCAAACTCTTTTAAACAGATAAATTGGTGTCTTACCAGTCAGGGAGACACTATTACAGTTTTTTTTTACAGCAAAAAATGCCAAAAACAGGATAATTCTGAGATTTGACCCGTGGAACTGCAAAACCAGAGTTCTATTTCTCTGGCCTACACCAGACTCTTTTAAACAGATATATTGGTTTCGGACCTGTCAGGGAGACACTATTACAGTTTTTTTTACGGCAAAAGATGCCAAAAACAGGATAATTCAGAGATTTGACCCGTGGAACTGCAAAACCACAATTATTTATGTGGCGTACGCCAGACTCTTTTAAACAGATATATTGGTGTCTGACCAGTCAGGGAGACACTATTACAGGTTTTTTTTACAGCAAAAAATGCCTAAAACAGGATAATACAGAGATTTGACCCGTGGAACTGCAAAACCACAGTTATAGTTATGTGGCGTACACCAAACTCTTTTAAACAGATAAATTGGTGTCTTACCAGTCAGGGAGACACTATTACTGTTTTTTTTTACTGCAAAAAATGCCAAATACAGGATAATACAGAGATTTGACCCGTGGAACTGCAAAACCACAGTTATAGTTATATGGCGTACACAAGACTCTTTTAAACAGATATATTGGTGTCTGACCAGTCAGGAAGACACTATTAGTTTTTTTTTATGGCAAAAAATGCCAAAACAGGACAATACAGAGATTTGACCCGTGGAACTGCAAAACCACAGTTCTATTTCTCTGGCCTACACCAGACTATTTTAAACAGATATATTGGTGTCTGAACAGTGAGGGAGACACTATTACTATTTATTTTTAAGGCAAAAAAAGGAAGAAGCAGGACAATACAGAGATTTGACCCGTGGAACTGCAAAACCACAGTTATAGTTATGTGGCGTACACCAAACTCTTTTAATCAGATATATTGGGGTCTGACCAGTCAGGGAGACACTATTACAGGTATTTTTAGAGCAAAAAATGCCAAAAGCAGGATAATACATAGATTTGACCCATGGAACTGCAAAACCACAGTTATATTTTTGTGGCTTACACCAGACTCTTCTAAAAAGATATATCGGTGTCTGACCAGTCAGAAAAACACTATTACAGTTTTTTTTACGGCAAAATATGCAAAAAACAGGATAATACAGAGATTTGACCCCCGGAACTACAATACCACAGTTATAATTATGTGGCATGCACCAGACTCTTTTAAACAGATATATTGGTTTCTGACCAGTAAGGGAGACACTATTACAGTTTTTTTTTTACGGCAAAAAATGCCAAAAACAGGATAATTCAGAGCTTTGACCCATGGAACTGCAAAACCACAATTAGTTAAGTGGCGTACACCACACACTTTTAAACAGATATAGTGGTGTCTGACCCGTCAGGGAGACACTATTACAGCTTTATTTTACGGCAAAAAATGCCAAAAACAGGATAATACAGAGATTTGACCCGTGGAACTGCAAAACCACAGTTATAGTTATGTGGTGTACACCAGACTCTTCTAAACAGATATAATGGTGTCTGACCAGTTAGGGCGACACTATTACAGTGTTTTTTTATGGCAAAAAAATGCCAAAAACAGGATAACACATAAATTTGACCCGTGGAACTGCAGAACCACAGTTATAGTTATTTGGCGTACACCAGAATCTTTTAATCAGATATATTGGTGTCTGACCAGTCAGGGAGACACTATTACAGTTTTTTTTTACGGGAAAGAATGCCAAAAACATGATAATTCAGAGATTTGACCCGTGGAACTGCAAAACCACAGTTCTATTTCTCTGGCCTTCACCAGACTCTTTTAAACAGATATATTGGAGTCTGACCAGTCAGGGAGACACTATTACAGTTTTTTTTTATGGCAAAAAAGCCAAAAACAGGATAATACAGAGATTTGACCAGTGGAAGGGCAAAACCAAAGTTATAGTAATGTGGCATACACCAGAATCTTTAGCACAGATATATTGGTGTCTGACCAGTCAGAAAAACACTATTACAGTTTTTTAATTCAAAAAATGCCAAAAACAGGATAATACAGAGATTTGACCCGTGGAAATTCAATACCTAAGTTATAGTTATGTGGCATACACAAGACTCTTTTAAACAGATATATTGGTGTCTGACCAGTCACGGAGACATTATTACAGTTTTTTTTACGGCAAAAAATGCCAAAAACAGGATAATACAGAGATTTGACCCGTGGTACTGCAAAACCACAGTTATAGTTATGTGGCGTACACCAGACTCTTCTAAACATATATATTGGTGTCTGACCAGTCAGGGAGACACTATTACAGGTTTTTTTTTACGGCAAAAAATGCCAAAAGCAGGATAATACAGAGATTTGACCTGTGGAACTGCTAAACCACAGTTATAGTTATGTGGCGTACACCAGACTCTTTTAAACAGATATATTGGTGTCTGACCAGTCAGGGAGACACTATTACAGTTTTATTTTACGTCAAAAAATGGCAAAAACAGGATAGTACAGAGATTTGACCCGTGGAACTGCAAAACCACAGTTCTATTTCTCTGGACTTCACTAGACTCTTTTAAACAGACATATAGGTGTCTGACCAGTCAGGGAGACACTATTACAGTTTTTTTTACAGCAAACAATGCCAATAACAGGATAATACAGAGATTTGACCCATGGAACTGCAAAAACCAGAGTTCTATTTCTCTGGCCTACAGCAGAATCTTTTAAACAGACATTTAGGTGTCTGACCAGTCAGGGAGACACTATTACAGTTTTTTTTGCGGCAAAAAATGCCAAAAACAGGATAATACAGAGATTTGACCCGTGGAACTGCAAAACCACAGTTATAGTTATGTGGCGTACACCAGACTCTTTTAAACAGATATATTGGTGTCTGACCAGTCAGGGAGACACTATTACAGTTTTATTTTACATAAAAAAATGCCAAAAACAGGATAATACAGAGATTTGAACCGTGGAACTGCAAAACCACAGTTCTATTTCACTGGCCTACACCAGACTCTTTTAAACAGATATATTGGTGTCTGACCAGTCAGGGAGACACTATTACAGTTTTTTTGCGGCAAAAAATGCCAAAAACAGGATAATACAGAGATTTGACCCGTGGAACTGCAAAACCACAATTAGTTATGTGGCGTACACCAGACTATTTTAAACAGATATATTGGTGTCTGACCCGTCAGGGAGACACTATTACAGTTTTATTTTACATAAAAAATGCCAAAAACAGGATAATACAGAGATTTGAACCGTGGAACTGCAAAACCACAGTTCTATTTCACTGGCCTACACCAGACTCTTTTAAACAGATATGTTGGTGTCTGACCAGTGAGGGAGACACTATTACAGTTTTTTTTTACGGCAGAAAATGCCCAAAACAGGATAATACAGAGATTTGACCCGTGGAACTGCAAAACCACAGTTATAGTAATGTGGCATACACCAGAATTTTTAGAACAGATTTATTGGTGTCTGACCAGTCAGAAAAACACTATTACAGTTTTTTAAGGCAAAAAATGCCAAAAACAGGATAATACAGACATTTGACCCGTGGAACTGCAAAACCACAGTTATAGTTATGTGGCATACACCAGACTCTTTTAAACAGATATATTGGTGTCTGACCAGTCAGGGAGACACTATTACAGTTTTATTTTACGTCAAAAAATGGCCAAAACAGGATAGTACAGAGATTTGACCCGTGGACCTGCAAAACCACAGTTATAATTATGTGGCGTACGCCAGACTCTTTTAAACGGATATATTGGTGTCTGAACAGTCAGGGAGACACTATTACAGTTTTTTTTTATGGCAAAAAATGCCAAAAACAGGATAATACAGAGATTTGACCCATGGAACTGCAAAACCAGAGTTCTATTTCTCTGGCCTACAGCAGAATCTTTTAAACAGACATATTGGTGTCTGACCAGTCAGGGAGACAGTATTACAGTTTTTTTGCGGCAAAAAATGCCAAAAACAGGATAATACAGAGATTTGACCCGTGGAACTGCAAAACCACAGTTATAGTTATGTGGCGTACACCAGACTCTTTTAAACAGATACATTGTTGTCTGACCAGTAAGGGAGACACGATTACAGTTTTTTTTTACGGCAAAAAATGCCAAAAACATGATAATACAGAGATTTGACCCGTGGAACTGCAAAACCACAGTTCTATTTCTCTGGACTTCACTAGACTCTTTTAAACAGACATATAGGTGTCTGACCAGTCAGGGAGACACTATTACAGTTTTTTTTACAGCAAACAATGCCAATAACACGATAATACAGAGATTTGACCCATGGAACTGCAAAACCAGAGTTCTATTTCTCTGGCCTACAGCAGAATCTTTTAAACAGACATATTGGTGTCTGACCAGTCAGGGAGACACTATTACAGTTTTTTTTTATGGCAAAAAAGCCAAAAACAGGATAATACAGAGATTTGACCAGTGGAAGGGCAAAACCAAAGTTATAGTAATGTGGCATACACCAGAATCTTTAGCACAGATATATTGGTGTCTGACCAGTCAGAAAAACACTATTACAGTTTTTTAATTCAAAAAATGCCAAAAACAGGATAATACAGAGATTTGACCCGTGGAACTGCAAAACCACAGTTATAGTTATGTGGCGTACACCAAACTCTTTTAATCAGATATATTGGGGTCTGACCAGTCAGGGAGACACTATTACAGGTATTTTTAGAGCAAAAAATGCCAAAAGCAGGATAATACATAGATTTGACCCATGGAACTGCAAAACCACAGTTATATTTTTGTGGCTTACACCAGACTCTTCTAAAAAGATATATCGGTGTCTGACCAGTCAGAAAAACACTATTACAGTTTTTTTTACGGCAAAATATGCAAAAAACAGGATAATACAGAGATTTGACCCCCGGAACTACAATACCACAGTTATAATTATGTGGCATGCACCAGACTCTTTTAAACAGATATATTGGTTTCTGACCAGTAAGGGAGACACTATTACAGTTTTTTTTTTACGGCAAAAAATGCCAAAAACAGGATAATTCAGAGCTTTGACCCATGGAACTGCAAAACCACAATTAGTTAAGTGGCGTACACCACACACTTTTAAACAGATATAGTGGTGTCTGACCCGTCAGGGAGACACTATTACAGCTTTATTTTACGGCAAAAAATGCCAAAAACAGGATAATACAGAGATTTGACCCGTGGAACTGCAAAACCACAGTTATAGTTATGTGGTGTACACCAGACTCTTCTAAACAGATATAATGGTGTCTGACCAGTTAGGGCGACACTATTACAGTGTTTTTTTATGGCAAAAAAATGCCAAAAACAGGATAACACATAAATTTGACCCGTGGAACTGCAGAACCACAGTTATAGTTATTTGGCGTACACCAGAATCTTTTAATCAGATATATTGGTGTCTGACCAGTCAGGGAGACACTATTACAGTTTTTTTTTACGGGAAAGAATGCCAAAAACATGATAATTCAGAGATTTGACCCGTGGAACTGCAAAACCACAGTTCTATTTCTCTGGCCTTCACCAGACTCTTTTAAACAGATATATTGGAGTCTGACCAGTCAGGGAGACACTATTACAGTTTTTTTTTATGGCAAAAAAGCCAAAAACAGGATAATACAGAGATTTGACCAGTGGAAGGGCAAAACCAAAGTTATAGTAATGTGGCATACACCAGAATCTTTAGCACAGATATATTGGTGTCTGACCAGTCAGAAAAACACTATTACAGTTTTTTAATTCAAAAAATGCCAAAAACAGGATAATACAGAGATTTGACCGGTGGAAATTCAATACCTAAGTTATAGTTATGTGGCATACACAAGACTCTTTTAAACAGATATATTGGTGTCTGACCAGTCACGGAGACATTATTACAGTTTTTTTTACGGCAAAAAATGCCAAAAACAGGATAATACAGAGATTTGACCCGTGGAACTGCAAAACCACAGTTATAGTTATGTGGCGTACACCAGACTCTTCTAAACATATATATTGGTGTCTGACCAGTCAGGGAGACACTATTACAGGTTTTTTTTTACGGCAAAAAATGCCAAAAGCAGGATAATACAGAGATTTGACCTGTGGAACTGCTAAACCACAGTTATAGTTATGTGGCGTACACCAGACTCTTTTAAACAGATATATTGGTGTCTGACCAGTCAGGGAGACACTATTACAGTTTTATTTTACGTCAAAAAATGGCAAAAACAGGATAGTACAGAGATTTGACCCGTGGAACTGCAAAACCACAGTTCTATTTCTCTGGACTTCACTAGACTCTTTTAAACAGACATATAGGTGTCTGACCAGTCAGGGAGACACTATTACAGTTTTTTTTACAGCAAACAATGCCAATAACAGGATAATACAGAGATTTGACCCATGGAACTGCAAAAACCAGAGTTCTATTTCTCTGGCCTACAGCAGAATCTTTTAAACAGACATTTAGGTGTCTGACCAGTCAGGGAGACACTATTACAGTTTTTTTTGCGGCAAAAAATGCCAAAAACAGGATAATACAGAGATTTGACCCGTGGAACTGCAAAACCACAGTTATAGTTATGTGGCGTACACCAGACTCTTTTAAACAGATATATTGGTGTCTGACCAGTCAGGGAGACACTATTACAGTTTTATTTTACATAAAAAAATGCCAAAAACAGGATAATACAGAGATTTGAACCGTGGAACTGCAAAACCACAGTTCTATTTCACTGGCCTACACCAGACTCTTTTAAACAGATATATTGGTGTCTGACCAGTCAGGGAGACACTATTACAGTTTTTTTGCGGCAAAAAATGCCAAAAACAGGATAATACAGAGATTTGACCCGTGGAACTGCAAAACCACAATTAGTTATGTGGCGTACACCAGACTATTTTAAACAGATATATTGGTGTCTGACCCGTCAGGGAGACACTATTACAGTTTTATTTTACATAAAAAATGCCAAAAACAGGATAATACAGAGATTTGAACCGTGGAACTGCAAAACCACAGTTCTATTTCACTGGCCTACACCAGACTCTTTTAAACAGATATGTTGGTGTCTGACCAGTGAGGGAGACACTATTACAGTTTTTTTTTACGGCAGAAAATGCCCAAAACAGGATAATACAGAGATTTGACCCGTGGAACTGCAAAACCACAGTTATAGTAATGTGGCATACACCAGAATTTTTAGAACAGATATATTGGTGTCTGACCAGTCAGAAAAACACTATTACAGTTTTTTAAGGCAAAAAATGCCAAAAACAGGATAATACAGACATTTGACCCGTGGAACTGCAAAACCACAGTTATAGTTATGTGGCATACACCAGACTCTTTTAAACAGATATATTGGTGTCTGACCAGTCAGGGAGACACTATTACAGTTTTATTTTACGTCAAAAAATGGCCAAAACAGGATAGTACAGAGATTTGACCCGTGGACCTGCAAAACCACAGTTATAATTATGTGGCGTACGCCAGACTCTTTTAAACGGATATATTGGTGTCTGAACAGTCAGGGAGACACTATTACAGTTTTTTTTTATGGCAAAAAATGCCAAAAACAGGATAATACAGAGATTTGACCCATGGAACTGCAAAACCAGAGTTCTATTTCTCTGGCCTACAGCAGAATCTTTTAAACAGACATATTGGTGTCTGACCAGTCAGGGAGACAGTATTACAGTTTTTTTGCGGCAAAAAATGCCAAAAACAGGATAATACAGAGATTTGACCCGTGGAACTGCAAAACCACAGTTATAGTTATGTGGCGTACACCAGACTCTTTTAAACAGATACATTGTTGTCTGACCAGTAAGGGAGACACGATTACAGTTTTTTTTTACGGCAAAAAATGCCAAAAACATGATAATACAGAGATTTGACCCGTGGAACTGCAAAACCACAGTTCTATTTCTCTGGACTTCACTAGACTCTTTTAAACAGACATATAGGTGTCTGACCAGTCAGGGAGACACTATTACAGTTTTTTTTACAGCAAACAATGCCAATAACACGATAATACAGAGATTTGACCCATGGAACTGCAAAACCAGAGTTCTATTTCTCTGGCCTACAGCAGAATCTTTTAAACAGACATATTGGTGTCTGACCAGTCAGGGAGACACTATTACAGTTTTTTTTTATGGCAAAAAAGCCAAAAACAGGATAATACAGAGATTTGACCAGTGGAAGGGCAAAACCAAAGTTATAGTAATGTGGCATACACCAGAATCTTTAGCACAGATATATTGGTGTCTGACCAGTCAGAAAAACACTATTACAGTTTTTTAATTCAAAAAATGCCAAAAACAGGATAATACAGAGATTTGACCCGTGGAACTGCAAAACCACAGTTATAGTTATGTGGCGTACACCAAACTCTTTTAATCAGATATATTGGGGTCTGACCAGTCAGGGAGACACTATTACAGGTATTTTTAGAGCAAAAAATGCCAAAAGCAGGATAATACATAGATTTGACCCATGGAACTGCAAAACCACAGTTATATTTTTGTGGCTTACACCAGACTCTTCTAAAAAGATATATCGGTGTCTGACCAGTCAGAAAAACACTATTACAGTTTTTTTTACGGCAAAATATGCAAAAAACAGGATAATACAGAGATTTGACCCCCGGAACTACAATACCACAGTTATAATTATGTGGCATGCACCAGACTCTTTTAAACAGATATATTGGTTTCTGACCAGTAAGGGAGACACTATTACAGTTTTTTTTTTACGGCAAAAAATGCCAAAAACAGGATAATTCAGAGCTTTGACCCATGGAACTGCAAAACCACAATTAGTTAAGTGGCGTACACCACACACTTTTAAACAGATATAGTGGTGTCTGACCCGTCAGGGAGACACTATTACAGCTTTATTTTACGGCAAAAAATGCCAAAAACAGGATAATACAGAGATTTGACCCGTGGAACTGCAAAACCACAGTTATAGTTATGTGGTGTACACCAGACTCTTCTAAACAGATATAATGGTGTCTGACCAGTTAGGGCGACACTATTACAGTGTTTTTTTATGGCAAAAAAATGCCAAAAACAGGATAACACATAAATTTGACCCGTGGAACTGCAGAACCACAGTTATAGTTATTTGGCGTACACCAGAATCTTTTAATCAGATATATTGGTGTCTGACCAGTCAGGGAGACACTATTACAGTTTTTTTTTACGGGAAAGAATGCCAAAAACATGATAATTCAGAGATTTGACCCGTGGAACTGCAAAACCACAGTTCTATTTCTCTGGCCTTCACCAGACTCTTTTAAACAGATATATTGGAGTCTGACCAGTCAGGGAGACACTATTACAGTTTTTTTTTATGGCAAAAAAGCCAAAAACAGGATAATACAGAGATTTGACCAGTGGAAGGGCAAAACCAAAGTTATAGTAATGTGGCATACACCAGAATCTTTAGCACAGATATATTGGTGTCTGACCAGTCAGAAAAACACTATTACAGTTTTTTAATTCAAAAAATGCCAAAAACAGGATAATACAGAGATTTGACCCGTGGAAATTCAATACCTAAGTTATAGTTATGTGGCATACACAAGACTCTTTTAAACAGATATATTGGTGTCTGACCAGTCACGGAGACATTATTACAGTTTTTTTTACGGCAAAAAATGCCAAAAACAGGATAATACAGAGATTTGACCCGTGGAACTGCAAAACCACAGTTATAGTTATGTGGCGTACACCAGACTCTTCTAAACATATATATTGGTGTCTGACCAGTCAGGGAGACACTATTACAGGTTTTTTTTTACGGCAAAAAATGCCAAAAGCAGGATAATACAGAGATTTGACCTGTGGAACTGCTAAACCACAGTTATAGTTATGTGGCGTACACCAGACTCTTTTAAACAGATATATTGGTGTCTGACCAGTCAGGGAGACACTATTACAGTTTTATTTTACGTCAAAAAATGGCAAAAACAGGATAGTACAGAGATTTGACCCGTGGAACTGCAAAACCACAGTTCTATTTCTCTGGACTTCACTAGACTCTTTTAAACAGACATATAGGTGTCTGACCAGTCAGGGAGACACTATTACAGTTTTTTTTACAGCAAACAATGCCAATAACAGGATAATACAGAGATTTGACCCATGGAACTGCAAAAACCAGAGTTCTATTTCTCTGGCCTACAGCAGAATCTTTTAAACAGACATATTGGTGTCTGACCAGTCAGGGAGACACTATTACAGTTTTTTTTGCGGCAAAAAATGCCAAAAACAGGATAATACAGAGATTTGACCCGTGGAACTGCAAAACCACAGTTATAGTTATGTGGCGTACACCAGACTCTTTTAAACAGATATATTGGTGTCTGACCAGTCAGGGAGACACTATTACAGTTTTTTTGCGGCAAAAAATGCCAAAAACAGGATAATACAGAGATTTGACCCGTGGAACTGCAAAACCACAATTAGTTATGTGGCGTACACCAGACTATTTTAAACAGATATATTGGTGTCTGACCCGTCAGGGAGACACTATTACAGTTTTATTTTACATAAAAAATGCCAAAAACAGGATAATACAGAGATTTGAACCGTGGAACTGCAAAACCACAGTTCTATTTCACTGGCCTACACCAGACTCTTTTAAACAGATATATTGGTGTCTGACCAGTGAGGGAGACACTATTACAGTTTTTTTTTACGGCAAAAAATGCCCAAAACAGGATAATACAGAGATTTGACCCGTGGAACTGCAAAACCACAGTTATAGTAATGTGGCATACACCAGAATTTTTAGAACAGATATATTGGTGTCTGACCAGTCAGAAAAACACTATTACAGTTTTTTAAGGCAAAAAATGCCAAAAACAGGATAATACAGACATTTGACCCGTGGAACTGCAAAACCACAGTTATAGTTATGTGGCATACACCAGACTCTTTTAAACAGATATATTGGTGTCTGACCAGTCAGGGAGACACTATTACAGTTTTATTTTACGTCAAAAAATGGCCAAAACAGGATAGTACAGAGATTTGACCCGTGGACCTGCAAAACCACAGTTATAATTATGTGGCGTACGCCAGACTTTTTTAAACGGATATATTGGTGTCTGAACAGTCAGGGAGACACTATTACAGTTTTTTTTTATGGCAAAAAATGCCAAAAACAGGATAATACAGAGATTTGACCCATGGAACTGCAAAACCAGAGTTCTATTTCTCTGGCCTACAGCAGAATCTTTTAAACAGACATATTGGTGTCTGACCAGTCAGGGAGACAGTATTACAGTTTTTTTGCGGCAAAAAATGCCAAAAACAGGATAATACAGAGATTTGACCCGTGGAACTGCAAAACCACAGTTATAGTTATGTGGCGTACACCAGACTCTTTTAAACAGATACATTGTTGTCTGACCAGTAAGGGAGACACGATTACAGTTTTTTTTTACGGCAAAAAATGCCAAAAACATGATAATACAGAGATTTGACCCGTGGAACTGCAAAACCACAGTTCTATTTCTCTGGACTTCACTAGACTCTTTTAAACAGACATATAGGTGTCTGACCAGTCAGGGAGACACTATTACAGTTTTTTTTACAGCAAACAATGCCAATAACACGATAATACAGAGATTTGACCCATGGAACTGCAAAACCAGAGTTCTATTTCTCTGGCCTACAGCAGAATCTTTTAAACAGACATATTGGTGTCTGACCAGTCAGGGAGACACTATTACAGTTTTTTTTTATGGCAAAAAAGCCAAAAACAGGATAATACAGAGATTTGACCAGTGGAAGGGCAAAACCAAAGTTATAGTAATGTGGCATACACCAGAATCTTTAGCACAGATATATTGGTGTCTGACCAGTCAGAAAAACACTATTACAGTTTTTTAATTCAAAAAATGCCAAAAACAGGATAATACAGAGATTTGACCCGTGGAAATTCAATACCTAAGTTATAGTTATGTGGCATACACAAGACTCTTTTAAACAGATATATTGGTGTCTGACCAGTCACGGAGACATTATTACAGTTTTTTTTACGGCAAAAAATGCCAAAAACAGGATAATACAGAGATTTGACCCGTGGAACTGCAAAACCACAGTTATAGTTATGTGGCGTACACCAGACTCTTCTAAACATATATATTGGTGTCTGACCAGTCAGGGAGACACTATTACAGGTTTTTTTTTACGGCAAAAAATGCCAAAAGCAGGATAATACAGAGATTTGACCTGTGGAACTGCTAAACCACAGTTATAGTTATGTGGCGTACACCAGACTCTTTGAAACAGATATATTGGTGTCTGACCAGTCAGGTAGACACTATTACAGTTTTATTTTACGTCAAAAAATGGCAAAAACAGGATAGTACAGAGATTTGACCCGTGGAACTGCAAAACCACAGTTCTATTTCTCTGGACTTCACTAGACTCTTTTAAACAGACATATAGGTGTCTGACCAGTCAGGGAGACACTATTACAGTTTTTTTTACAGCAAACAATGCCAATAACAGGATAATACAGAGATTTGACCCATGGAACTGCAAAAACCAGAGTTCTATTTCTCTGGCCTACAGCAGAATCTTTTAAACAGACATATTGGTGTCTGACCTTTCAGGGAGACACTATTACAGTTTTTTTTGCGGCAAAAAATGCCAAAAACAGGATAATACAGAGATTTGACCCGTGGAACTGCAAAACCACAGTTATAGTTATGTGGCGTACACCAGACTCTTTTAAACAGATATATTGGTGTCTGACCAGTCAGGGAGACACTATTACAGTTTTATTTTACATAAAAAAATGCCAAAAACAGGATAATACAGAGATTTGAACCGTGGAACTGCAAAACCACAGTTCTATTTCACTGGCCTACACCAGACTCTTTTAAACAGATATATTGGTGTCTGACCAGTCAGGGAGACACTATTACAGTTTTTTTGCGGCAAAAAATGCCAAAAACAGGATAATACAGAGATTTGACCCGTGGAACTGCAAAACCACAATTAGTTATGTGGCGTACACCAGACTATTTTAAACAGATATATTGGTGTCTGACCCGTCAGGGAGACACTATTACAGTTTTATTTTACATAAAAAATGCCAAAAACAGGATAATACAGAGATTTGAACCGTGGAACTGCAAAACCACAGTTCTATTTCACTGGCCTACACCAGACTCTTTTAAACAGATATATTGGTGTCTGACCAGTGAGGGAGACACTATTACAGTTTTTTTTTACGGCAAAAAATGCCCAAAACAGGATAATACAGAGATTTGACCCGTGGAACTGCAAAACCACAGTTATAGTAATGTGGCATACACCAGAATTTTTAGAACAGATATATTGGTGTCTGACCAGTCAGAAAAACACTATTACAGTTTTTTAAGGCAAAAAATGCCAAAAACAGGATAATACAGACATTTGACCCGTGGAACTGCAAAACCACAGTTATAGTTATGTGGCATACACCAGACTCTTTTAAACAGATATATTGGTGTCTGACCAGTCAGGGAGACACTATTACAGTTTTATTTTACGTCAAAAAATGGCCAAAACAGGATAGTACAGAGATTTGACCCGTGGACCTGCAAAACCACAGTTATAATTATGTGGCGTACGCCAGACTCTTTTAAACGGATATATTGGTGTCTGAACAGTCAGGGAGACACTATTACAGTTTTTTTTTATGGCAAAAAATGCCAAAAACAGGATAATACAGAGATTTGACCCATGGAACTGCAAAACCAGAGTTATAGTTATGTGGCGTACACCAGACTCTTTTAAACAGATACATTGTTGTCTGACCAGTAAGGGAGACACGATTACAGTTTTTTTTTACGGCAAAAAATGCCAAAAACATGATAATACAGAGATTTGACCCGTGGAACTGCAAAACCACAGTTCTATTTCTCTGGACTTCACTAGACTCTTTTAAACAGACATATAGGTGTCTGACCAGTCAGGGAGACACTATTACAGTTTTTTTTACAGCAAACAATGCCAATAACACGATAATACAGAGATTTGACCCATGGAACTGCAAAACCAGAGTTCTATTTCTCTGGCCTACAGCAGAATCTTTTAAACAGACATATTGGTGTCTGACCAGTCAGGGAGACACTATTACAGTTTTTTTTGCGGCAAAAAATGCCAAAAACAGGATAATACAGAGATTTGACCCGTGGAACTGCAAAACCACAGTTATAGTTATGTGGCGTACACCAGACTCTTTTAAACAGATATATTGGTGTCTGACCAGTCAGGGAGACACTATTACAGTTTTATTTTACATAAAAAAATGCCAAAAACAGGATAATACAGAGATTTGAACCGTGGAACTGCAAAACCACAGTTCTATTTCACTGGCCTACACCAGACTCTTTTAAACAGATATATTGGTGTCTGACAAGTCAGGGAGACACTATTACAGTTTTTTTTTTACTGCAAAAAATGCCCAAAACAGGATAATACAGAGATTTGACCCGTGGAACTGCAAAACCACAGTTATAATTATGTGGCGTACGCCAGACTCTTTTAAACGGATATATTGGTGTCTGAACAGTCAGGGAGACACTATTACAGTTTTTTTTTATGGCAAAAAATGCCAAAAACAGGATAATACAGAGATTTGACCCATGGAACTGCAAAACCAGAGTTCTATTTCTCTGGCCTACAGCAGAATCTTTTAAACAGACATATTGGTGTCTGACCAGTCAGGGAGACAGTATTACAGTTTTTTTGCGGCAAAAAATGCCAAAAACAGGATAATACAGAGATTTGACCCGTGGAACTGCAAAACCACAGTTATAGTTATGTGGCGTACACCAGACTCTTTTAAACAGATACATTGTTGTCTGACCAGTAAGGGAGACACGATTACAGTTTTTTTTTACGGCAAAAAATGCCAAAAACATGATAATACAGAGATTTGACCCGTGGAACTGCAAAACCACAGTTCTATTTCTCTGGACTTCACTAGACTCTTTTAAACAGACATATAGGTGTCTGACCAGTCAGGGAGACACTATTACAGTTTTTTTTACAGCAAACAATGCCAATAACACGATAATACAGAGATTTGACCCATGGAACTGCAAAACCAGAGTTCTATTTCTCTGGCCTACAGCAGAATCTTTTAAACAGACATATTGGTGTCTGACCAGTCAGGGAGACACTATTACAGTTTTTTTTGCGGCAAAAAATGCCAAAAACAGGATAATACAGAGATTTGACCCGTGGAACTGCAAAACCACAGTTATAGTTATGTGGCGTACACCAGACTCTTTTAAACAGATATATTGGTGTCTGACCAGTCAGGGAGACACTATTACAGTTTTATTTTACATAAAAAAATGCCAAAAACAGGATAATACAGAGATTTGAACCGTGGAACTGCAAAACCACAGTTCTATTTCACTGGCCTACACCAGACTCTTTTAAACAGATATATTGGTGTCTGACCAGTCAGGGAGACACTATTACAGTTTTTTTTTTACTGCAAAAAATGCCCAAAACAGGATAATACAGAGATTTGACCCGTGGAACTGCAAAACCACAGTTATAGTAATGTGGCATACACCAGAATTTTTAGAACAGATATATTGGTGTCTGACCAGTCAGAAAAACACTATTACAGTTTTTTAAGGCAAAAAATGCCAAAAACAGGATAATACAGACATTTGACCCGTGGAACTGCAAAACCACAGTTATAGTTATGTGGCATACACCAGACTCTTTTAAACAGATATATTGGTGTCTGACCAGTCAGGGAGACACTATTACAGTTTTATTTTACGTCAAAAAATGGCCAAAACAGGATAGTACAGAGATTTGACCCGTGGACCTGCAAAACCACAGTTATAATTATGTGGCGTACGCCAGACTCTTTTAAACGGATATATTGGTGTCTGAACAGTCAGGGAGACACTATTACAGTTTTTTTTTATGGCAAAAAATGCCAAAAACAGGATAATACAGAGATTTGACCCATGGAACTGCAAAACCAGAGTTATAGTTATGTGGCGTACACCAGACTCTTTTAAACAGATACATTGTTGTCTGACCAGTAAGGGAGACACGATTACAGTTTTTTTTTACGGCAAAAAATGCCAAAAACATGATAATACAGAGATTTGACCCGTGGAACTGCAAAACCACAGTTCTATTTCTCTGGACTTCACTAGACTCTTTTAAACAGACATATAGGTGTCTGACCAGTCAGGGAGACACTATTACAGTTTTTTTTACAGCAAACAATGCCAATAACACGATAATACAGAGATTTGACCCATGGAACTGCAAAACCAGAGTTCTATTTCTCTGGCCTACAGCAGAATCTTTTAAACAGACATATTGGTGTCTGACCAGTCAGGGAGACACTATTACAGTTTTTTTTGCGGCAAAAAATGCCAAAAACAGGATAATACAGAGATTTGACCCGTGGAACTGCAAAACCACAGTTATAGTTATGTGGCGTACACCAGACTCTTTTAAACAGATATATTGGTGTCAGACCAGTCAGGGAGACACTATTACAGTTTTATTTTACATAAAAAAATGCCAAAAACAGGATAATACAGAGATTTGAACCGTGGAACTGCAAAACCACAGTTCTATTTCACTGGCCTACACCAGACTCTTTTAAACAGATATATTGGTGTCTGACAAGTCAGGGAGACACTATTACAGTTTTTTTTTTACTGCAAAAAATGCCCAAAACAGGATAATACAGAGATTTGACCCGTGGAACTGCAAAACCACAGTTATAATTATGTGGCGTACGCCAGACTCTTTTAAACGGATATATTGGTGTCTGAACAGTCAGGGAGACACTATTACAGTTTTTTTTTATGGCAAAAAATGCCAAAAACAGGATAATACAGAGATTTGACCCATGGAACTGCAAAACCAGAGTTCTATTTCTCTGGCCTACAGCAGAATCTTTTAAACAGACATATTGGTGTCTGACCAGTCAGGGAGACAGTATTACAGTTTTTTTGCGGCAAAAAATGCCAAAAACAGGATAATACAGAGATTTGACCCGTGGAACTGCAAAACCACAGTTATAGTTATGTGGCGTACACCAGACTCTTTTAAACAGATACATTGTTGTCTGACCAGTAAGGGAGACACGATTACAGTTTTTTTTTACGGCAAAAAAAGCCAAAAACATGATAATACAGAGATTTGACCCGTGGAACTGCAAAACCACAGTTCTATTTCTCTGGACTTCACTAGACTCTTTTAAACAGACATATAGGTGTCTGACCAGTCAGGGAGACACTATTACAGTTTTTTTTACAGCAAACAATGCCAATAACACGATAATACAGAGATTTGACCCATGGAACTGCAAAACCAGAGTTCTATTTCTCTGGCCTACAGCAGAATCTTTTAAACAGACATATTGGTGTCTGACCAGTCAGGGAGACACTATTACAGTTTTTTTTGCGGCAAAAAATGCCAAAAACAGGATAATACAGAGATTTGACCCGTGGAACTGCAAAACCACAGTTATAGTTATGTGGCGTACACCAGACTCTTTTAAACAGATATATTGGTGTCTGACCAGTCAGGGAGACACTATTACAGTTTTATTTTACATAAAAAAATGCCAAAAACAGGATAATACAGAGATTTGAACCGTGGAACTGCAAAACCACAGTTCTATTTCACTGGCCTACACCAGACTCTTTTAAACAGATATATTGGTGTCTGACCAGTCAGGGAGACACTATTACAGTTTTTTTTTTACTGCAAAAAATGCCCAAAACAGGATAATACAGAGATTTGACCCGTGGAACTGCAAAACCACAGTTATAGTAATGTGGCATACACCAGAATTTTTAGAACAGATATATTGGTGTCTGACCAGTCAGAAAAACACTATTACAGTTTTTTAAGGCAAAAAATGCCAAAAACAGGATAATACAGACATTTGACCCGTGGAACTGCAAAACCACAGTTATAGTTATGTGGCATACACCAGACTCTTTTAAACAGATATATTGGTGTCTGACCAGTCAGGGAGACACTATTACAGTTTTATTTTACGTCAAAAAATGGCCAAAACAGGATAGTACAGAGATTTGACCCGTGGACCTGCAAAACCACAGTTATAATTATGTGGCGTACGCCAGACTCTTTTAAACGGATATATTGGTGTCTGAACAGTCAGGGAGACACTATTACAGTTTTTTTTTATGGCAAAAAATGCCAAAAACAGGATAATACAGAGATTTGACCCATGGAACTGCAAAACCAGAGTTATAGTTATGTGGCGTACACCAGACTCTTTTAAACAGATACATTGTTGTCTGACCAGTAAGGGAGACACGATTACAGTTTTTTTTTACGGCAAAAAATGCCAAAAACATGATAATACAGAGATTTGACCCGTGGAACTGCAAAACCACAGTTCTATTTCTCTGGACTTCACTAGACTCTTTTAAACAGACATATAGGTGTCTGACCAGTCAGGGAGACACTATTACAGTTTTTTTTACAGCAAACAATGCCAATAACACGATAATACAGAGATTTGACCCATGGAACTGCAAAACCAGAGTTCTATTTCTCTGGCCTACAGCAGAATCTTTTAAACAGACATATTGGTGTCTGACCAGTCAGGGAGACACTATTACAGTTTTTTTTGCGGCAAAAAATGCCAAAAACAGGATAATACAGAGATTTGACCCGTGGAACTGCAAAACCACAGTTATAGTAATGTGGCATACACCAGAATCTTTAGAACAGATATATTGGTGTCTGACCAGTCAGAAAAACACTATTACAGTTTTTTAAGGCATAAAATGCCAAAAACAGGATAATACAGAGATTTGACCCGTGGAACTTCAATACCACAGTTATAGTTATGTGGCATACACAAGACTCTTTTAAACAGATATATTGGTGTCTGACCAGTCACGGAGACACTATTACAGTTTTTTTTACGGCAAAAAATGCCAAAAACAGGATAATACAGAGATTTGACCCGTGGAAGGGCAAAACCAAAGTTATAGTAATGTGGCATACACCAGAATCTTTAGCACAGATATATTGGTGTCTGACCAGTCAGAAAAACACTATTACAGTTTTTTAAGGCAAAAAATGCCAAAAACAGGATAATACAGAGATTTGACCCGTGGAAATTCAATTCCTCAGTTATAGTTATGTGGCATACAAAAGACTCTTTTAAACAGATATATTGGTGTCTGACCAGTCACGGAGACACTATTACAGTTTTTTTTATGGCAAAAAATGCCAAAAACAGGATAATACAGAGATTTGACCTGTGGAACTGCTAAACCACAGTTATAGTTATGTGGCGTACACCAGACTCTTCTAAACATATATATTGGTGTCTGACCAGTCAGGGAGACACTATTACAGTTTTTTTTTACGGAAAAAATGCCAAAAGCAGGATAATACAGAGATTTGACCTGTGGAACTGCTAAACCACAGTTATAGTTATGTGGCGTACACCAGACTCTTTTAAACAGATATATTGGTGTCTGACCAGTCAGGGAGACACTATTACAGTATTATTTTACGTCAAAAAATGGCAAAAACAGGATAGTACAGAGATTTGACCCGTGGAACTGCAAAACCACAATTAGTTATGTGGCGTACACCAGACTCTTTGAAACAGATATATTGGTGTCTGACAAGTCAGGGAGACACTATTACAGATTTTTTTTACGGCAAAAAATGCCAAAAACAGGATAAGACAGAGATTTGACCCGTGAAACTGAAAAAACACAGTTCTCTTTCTCTAGCCTACACCAGACTCTTTTAAACAGATATATTGGTGTCTGACCAGTAAGGGAGACACGATTACAGTTTTTTTTTACGGCAAAAAATGCCAAAAACATGATAATACAGAGATTTGACCCGTGGAAATTCAATACCTCAGTTATAGTTATGTGGCATACAAAAGACTCTTTTAAACAGATATATTGGTGTCTGACCAGTCACGGAGACACTATTACAGTTTTTTTTATGGCAAAAAATGCCAAAAACAGGATAATACAGAGATTTGACCTGTGGAACTGCTAAACCACAGTTATAGTTATGTGGCGTACACCAGACTCTTCTAAACATATATATTGGTGTCTGACCAGTCAGGGAGACACTATTACAGTTTTTTTTTACGGAAAAAATGCCAAAAGCAGGATAATACAGAGATTTGACCTGTGGAACTGCTAAACCACAGTTATAGTTATGTGGCGTACACCAGACTCTTTTAAACAGATATATTGGTGTCTGACCAGTCAGGGAGACACTATTACAGTTTTATTTTACGTCAAAAAATGGCAAAAACAGGATAGTACAGAGATTTGACCCGTGGAACTGCAAAACCACAATTAGTTATGTGGCGTACACCAGACTCTTTGAAACAGATATATTGGTGTCTGACAAGTCAGGGAGACACTATTACAGATTTTTTTTACGGCAAAAAATGCCAAAAACAGGATAATACAGAGATTTGACCCGTGAAACTGAAAAAACACAATTCTCTTTCTCTAGCCTACACCAGACTCTTTTAAACAGATATATTAGTGTCTGACCAGTAAGGGAGACACGATTACAGTTTTTTTTTACGGCAAAAAATGCCAAAAACATGATAATACAGAGATTTGACCCGTGGAACTGCAAAACCACAGTTCTATTTCTCTGGACTTCACTAGACTCTTTTAAACAGACATATTGGTGTCTGACCAGTCAGGGAGACACTATTACAGTATTTTTTACGGCAAACAATGCCAATAACAGGATAATACAGAGATTTGACCCATGGAACTGCAAAACCAGAGTTCTATTTCTCTGGCCTACAGCAGAATCTTTTAAACAGACATATTGGTGTCTGACCAGTCAGGGAGACACTATTACAGTTTTTTTTGCGGCAAAAAATGCCAAAAACAGGATAATACAGAGATTTGACCCGTGGAACTGCAAAACCACAGTTATAGTTATGTGGCGTACACCAGACTCTTTTAAACAGATACATTGTTGTCTGACCAGTAAGGGAGACACGATTACAGTTTTTTTTTACGGCAAAAAATGCCAAAAACATGATAATACAGAGATTTGACCCGTGGAACTGCAAAACCACAGTTCTATTTCTCTGGACTTCACTAGACTCTTTTAAACAGACATATAGGTGTCTGACCAGTCAGGGAGACACTATTACAGTTTTTTTTACAGCAAACAATGCCAATAACACGATAATACAGAGATTTGACCCATGGAACTGCAAAACCAGAGTTCTATTTCTCTGGCCTACAGCAGAATCTTTTAAACAGACATATTGGTGTCTGACCAGTCAGGGAGACACTATTACAGTTTTTTTTGCGGCAAAAAATGCCAAAAACAGGATAATACAGAGATTTGACCCGTGGAACTGCAAAACCACAGTTATAGTTATGTGGCGTACACCAGACTCTTTTAAACAGATATATTGGTGTCTGACCAGTCAGGGAGACACTATTACAGTTTTATTTTACATAAAAAAATGCCAAAAACAGGATAATACAGAGATTTGAACCGTGGAACTGCAAAACCACAGTTCTATTTCACTGGCCTACACCAGACTCTTTTAAACAGATATATTGGTGTCTGACCAGTCAGGGAGACACTATTACAGTTTTTTTTTTACTGCAAAAAATGCCCAAAACAGGATAATACAGAGATTTGACCCGTGGAACTGCAAAACCACAGTTATAGTAATGTGGCATACACCAGAATCTTTAGAACAGATATATTGGTGTCTGACCAGTCAGAAAAACACTATTACAGTTTTTTAAGGCATAAAATGCCAAAAACAGGATAATACAGAGATTTGACCCGTGGAACTTCAATACCACAGTTATAGTTATGTGGCATACACAAGACTCTTTTAAACAGATATATTGGTGTCTGACCAGTCACGGAGACACTATTACAGTTTTTTTTACGGCAAAAAATGCCAAAAACAGGATAATACAGAGATTTGACCCGTGGAAGGGCAAAACCAAAGTTATAGTAATGTGGCATACACCAGAATCTTTAGCACAGATATATTGGTGTCTGACCAGTCAGAAAAACACTATTACAGTTTTTTAAGGCAAAAAATGCCAAAAACAGGATAATACAGAGATTTGACCCGTGGAAATTCAATTCCTCAGTTATAGTTATGTGGCATACAAAAGACTCTTTTAAACAGATATATTGGTGTCTGACCAGTCACGGAGACACTATTACAGTTTTTTTTATGGCAAAAAATGCCAAAAACAGGATAATACAGAGATTTGACCTGTGGAACTGCTAAACCACAGTTATAGTTATGTGGCGTACACCAGACTCTTCTAAACATATATATTGGTGTCTGACCAGTCAGGGAGACACTATTACAGTTTTTTTTTACGGAAAAAATGCCAAAAGCAGGATAATACAGAGATTTGACCTGTGGAACTGCTAAACCACAGTTATAGTTATGTGGCGTACACCAGACTCTTTTAAACAGATATATTGGTGTCTGACCAGTCAGGGAGACACTATTACAGTATTATTTTACGTCAAAAAATGGCAAAAACAGGATAGTACAGAGATTTGACCCGTGGAACTGCAAAACCACAATTAGTTATGTGGCGTACACCAGACTCTTTGAAACAGATATATTGGTGTCTGACAAGTCAGGGAGACACTATTACAGATTTTTTTTACGGCAAAAAATGCCAAAAACAGGATAAGACAGAGATTTGACCCGTGAAACTGAAAAAACACAGTTCTCTTTCTCTAGCCTACACCAGACTCTTTTAAACAGATATATTGGTGTCTGACCAGTAAGGGAGACACGATTACAGTTTTTTTTTACGGCAAAAAATGCCAAAAACATGATAATACAGAGATTTCACCCGTGGAAATTCAATACCTCAGTTATAGTTATGTGGCATACAAAAGACTCTTTTAAACAGATATATTGGTGTCTGACCAGTCACGGAGACACTATTACAGTTTTTTTTATGGCAAAAAATGCCAAAAACAGGATAATACAGAGATTTGACCTGTGGAACTGCTAAACCACAGTTATAGTTATGTGGCGTACACCAGACTCTTCTAAACATATATATTGGTGTCTGACCAGTCAGGGAGACACTATTACAGTTTTTTTTTACGGAAAAAATGCCAAAAGCAGGATAATACAGAGATTTGACCTGTGGAACTGCTAAACCACAGTTATAGTTATGTGGCGTACACCAGACTCTTTTAAACAGATATATTGGTGTCTGACCAGTCAGGGAGACACTATTACAGTTTTATTTTACGTCAAAAAATGGCAAAAACAGGATAGTACAGAGATTTGACCCGTGGAACTGCAAAACCACAATTAGTTATGTGGCGTACACCAGACTCTTTGAAACAGATATATTGGTGTCTGACAAGTCAGGGAGACACTATTACAGATTTTTTTTACGGCAAAAAATGCCAAAAACAGGATAATACAGAGATTTGACCCGTGAAACTGAAAAAACACAATTCTCTTTCTCTAGCCTACACCAGACTCTTTTAAACAGATATATTAGTGTCTGACCAGTAAGGGAGACACGATTACAGTTTTTTTTTACGGCAAAAAATGCCAAAAACATGATAATACAGAGATTTGACCCGTGGAACTGCAAAACCACAGTTCTATTTCTCTGGACTTCACTAGACTCTTTTAAACAGACATATTGGTGTCTGACCAGTCAGGGAGACACTATTACAGTATTTTTTACGGCAAACAATGCCAATAACAGGATAATACAGAGATTTGACCCATGGAACTGCAAAACCAGAGTTATATTTCTCTGGCCTACAGCAGAATCTTTTAAACAGACATATTGGTGTCTGACCAGTCAGGGAGACACTATTACAGTTTTTTTTGCGGCAAAAAATGCCAAAAACAGGATAATACAGAGATTTGACCCGTGGAACTGCAAAACCACAGTTATAGTTATGTGGCGTACACCAGACTCTTTTAAACAGATACATTGTTGTCTGACCAGTAAGGGAGACACGATTACAGTTTTTTTTTACGGCAAAAAATGCCAAAAACATGATAATACAGAGATTTGACCCGTGGAACTGCAAAACCACAGTTCTATTTCTCTGGACTTCACTAGACTCTTTTAAACAGACATATAGGTGTCTGACCAGTCAGGGAGACACTATTACAGTTTTTTTTACAGCAAACAATGCCAATAACACGATAATACAGAGATTTGACCCATGGAACTGCAAAACCAGAGTTCTATTTCTCTGGCCTACAGCAGAATCTTTTAAACAGACATATTGGTGTCTGACCAGTCAGGGAGACACTATTACAGTTTTTTTTGCGGCAAAAAATGCCAAAAACAGGATAATACAGAGATTTGACCCGTGGAACTGCAAAACCACAGTTATAGTTATGTGGCGTACACCAGACTCTTTTAAACAGATATATTGGTGTCTGACCAGTCAGGGAGACACTATTACAGTTTTATTTTACATAAAAAAATGCCAAAAACAGGATAATACAGAGATTTGAACCGTGGAACTGCAAAACCACAGTTCTATTTCACTGGCCTACACCAGACTCTTTTAAACAGATATATTGGTGTCTGACCAGTCAGGGAGACACTATTACAGTTTTTTTTTTACTGCAAAAAATGCCCAAAACAGGATAATACAGAGATTTGACCCGTGGAACTGCAAAACCACAGTTATAGTAATGTGGCATACACCAGAATCTTTAGAACAGATATATTGGTGTCTGACCAGTCAGAAAAACACTATTACAGTTTTTTAAGGCATAAAATGCCAAAAACAGGATAATACAGAGATTTGACCCGTGGAACTTCAATACCACAGTTATAGTTATGTGGCATACACAAGACTCTTTTAAACAGATATATTGGTGTCTGACCAGTCACGGAGACACTATTACAGTTTTTTTTACGGCAAAAAATGCCAAAAACAGGATAATACAGAGATTTGACCCGTGGAAGGGCAAAACCAAAGTTATAGTAATGTGGCATACACCAGAATCTTTAGCACAGATATATTGGTGTCTGACCAGTCAGAAAAACACTATTACAGTTTTTTAAGGCAAAAAATGCCAAAAACAGGATAAGACAGAGATTTGACCCGTGAAACTGAAAAAACACAGTTCTCTTTCTCTAGCCTACACCAGACTCTTTTAAACAGATATATTGGTGTCTGACCAGTAAGGGAGACACGATTACAGTTTTTTTTTACGGCAAAAAATGCCAAAAACATGATAATACAGAGATTTGACCCGTGGAAATTCAATACCTCAGTTATAGTTATGTGGCATACAAAAGACTCTTTTAAACAGATATATTGGTGTCTGACCAGTCACGGAGACACTATTACAGTTTTTTTTATGGCAAAAAATGCCAAAAACAGGATAATACAGAGATTTGACCTGTGGAACTGCTAAACCACAGTTATAGTTATGTGGCGTACACCAGACTCTTCTAAACATATATATTGGTGTCTGACCAGTCAGGGAGACACTATTACAGTTTTTTTTTACGGAAAAAATGCCAAAAGCAGGATAATACAGAGATTTGACCTGTGGAACTGCTAAACCACAGTTATAGTTATGTGGCGTACACCAGACTCTTTTAAACAGATATATTGGTGTCTGACCAGTCAGGGAGACACTATTACAGTTTTATTTTACGTCAAAAAATGGCAAAAACAGGATAGTACAGAGATTTGACCCGTGGAACTGCAAAACCACAATTAGTTATTTGGCGTACACCAGACTCTTTGAAACAGATATATTGGTGTCTGACAAGTCAGGGAGACACTATTACAGATTTTTTTTACGGCAAAAAATGCCAAAAACAGGATAATACAGAGATTTGACCCGTGAAACTGAAAAAACACAATTCTCTTTCTCTAGCCTACACCAGACTCTTTTAAACAGATATATTAGTGTCTGACCAGTAAGGGAGACACGATTACAGTTTTTTTTTACGGCAAAAAATGCCAAAAACATGATAATACAGAGATTTGACCCGTGGAACTGCAAAACCACAGTTCTATTTCTCTGGACTTCACTAGACTCTTTTAAACAGACATATTGGTGTCTGACCAGTCAGGGAGACACTATTACAGTATTTTTTACGGCAAACAATGCCAATAACAGGATAATACAGAGATTTGACCCATGGAACTGCAAAACCAGAGTTCTATTTCTCTGGCCTACAGCAGAATCTTTTAAACAGACATATTGGTGTCTGACCAGTCAGGGAGACACTATTACAGTTTTTTTTGCGGCAAAAAATGCCAAAAACAGGATAATACAGAGATTTGACCCGTGGAACTGCAAAACCACAGTTATAGTTATGTGGCGTACACCAGACTCTTTTAAACAGATACATTGTTGTCTGACCAGTAAGGGAGACACGATTACAGTTTTTTTTTACGGCAAAAAATGCCAAAAACATGATAATACAGAGATTTGACCCGTGGAACTGCAAAACCACAGTTCTATTTCTCTGGACTTCACTAGACTCTTTTAAACAGACATATAGGTGTCTGACCAGTCAGGGAGACACTATTACAGTTTTTTTTACAGCAAACAATGCCAATAACACGATAATACAGAGATTTGACCCATGGAACTGCAAAACCAGAGTTCTATTTCTCTGGCCTACAGCAGAATCTTTTAAACAGACATATTGGTGTCTGACCAGTCAGGGAGACACTATTACAGTTTTTTTTGCGGCAAAAAATGCCAAAAACAGGATAATACAGAGATTTGACCCGTGGAACTGCAAAACCACAGTTATAGTTATGTGGCGTACACCAGACTCTTTTAAACAGATATATTGGTGTCTGACCAGTCAGGGAGACACTATTACAGTTTTATTTTACATAAAAAAATGCCAAAAACAGGATAATACAGAGATTTGAACCGTGGAACTGCAAAACCACAGTTCTATTTCACTGGCCTACACCAGACTCTTTTAAACAGATATATTGGTGTCTGACCAGTCAGGGAGACACTATTACAGTTTTTTTTTTACTGCAAAAAATGCCCAAAACAGGATAATACAGAGATTTGACCCGTGGAACTGCAAAACCACAGTTATAGTAATGTGGCATACACCAGAATCTTTAGAACAGATATATTGGTGTCTGACCAGTCAGAAAAACACTATTACAGTTTTTTAAGGCATAAAATGCCAAAAACAGGATAATACAGAGATTTGACCCGTGGAACTTCAATACCACAGTTATAGTTATGTGGCATACACAAGACTCTTTTAAACAGATATATTGGTGTCTGACCAGTCACGGAGACACTATTACAGTTTTTTTTACGGCAAAAAATGCCAAAAACAGGATAATACAGAGATTTGACCCGTGGAAGGGCAAAACCAAAGTTATAGTAATGTGGCATACACCAGAATCTTTAGCACAGATATATTGGTGTCTGACCAGTCAGAAAAACACTATTACAGTTTTTTAAGGCAAAAAATGCCAAAAACAGGATAAGACAGAGATTTGACCCGTGAAACTGAAAAAACACAGTTCTCTTTCTCTAGCCTACACCAGACTCTTTTAAACAGATATATTGGTGTCTGACCAGTAAGGGAGACACGATTACAGTTTTTTTTTACGGCAAAAAATGCCAAAAACATGATAATACAGAGATTTGACCCGTGGAAATTCAATACCTCAGTTATAGTTATGTGGCATACAAAAGACTCTTTTAAACAGATATATTGGTGTCTGACCAGTCACGGAGACACTATTACAGTTTTTTTTATGGCAAAAAATGCCAAAAACAGGATAATACAGAGATTTGACCTGTGGAACTGCTAAACCACAGTTATAGTTATGTGGCGTACACCAGACTCTTCTAAACATATATATTGGTGTCTGACCAGTCAGGGAGACACTATTACAGTTTTTTTTTACGGAAAAAATGCCAAAAGCAGGATAATACAGAGATTTGACCTGTGGAACTGCTAAACCACAGTTATAGTTATGTGGCGTACACCAGACTCTTTTAAACAGATATATTGGTGTCTGACCAGTCAGGGAGACACTATTACAGTTTTATTTTACGTCAAAAAATGGCAAAAACAGGATAGTACAGAGATTTGACCCGTGGAACTGCAAAACCACAATTAGTTATGTGGCGTACACCAGACTCTTTGAAACAGATATATTGGTGTCTGACAAGTCAGGGAGACACTATTACAGATTTTTTTTACGGCAAAAAATGCCAAAAACAGGATAATACAGAGATTTGACCCGTGAAACTGAAAAAACACAATTCTCTTTCTCTAGCCTACACCAGACTCTTTTAAACAGATATATTAGTGTCTGACCAGTAAGGGAGACACGATTACAGTTTTTTTTTACGGCAAAAAATGCCAAAAACATGATAATACAGAGATTTGACCCGTGGAACTGCAAAACCACAGTTCTATTTCTCTGGACTTCACTAGACTCTTTTAAACAGACATATTGGTGTCTGACCAGTCAGGGAGACACTATTACAGTATTTTTTACGGCAAACAATGCCAATAACAGGATAATACAGAGATTTGACCCATGGAACTGCAAAACCAGAGTTCTATTTCTCTGGCCTACAGCAGAATCTTTTAAACAGACATATTGGTGTCTGACCAGTCAGGGAGACACTATTACAGTTTTTTTTGCGGCAAAAAATGCCAAAAACAGGATAATACAGAGATTTGACCCGTGGAACTGCAAAACCACAGTTATAGTTATGTGGCGTACACCAGACTCTTTTAAACAGATACATTGTTGTCTGACCAGTAAGGGAGACACGATTACAGTTTTTTTTTACGGCAAAAAATGCCAAAAACATGATAATACAGAGATTTGACCCGTGGAACTGCAAAACCACAGTTCTATTTCTCTGGACTTCACTAGACTCTTTTAAACAGACATATAGGTGTCTGACCAGTCAGGGAGACACTATTACAGTTTTTTTTACAGCAAACAATGCCAATAACACGATAATACAGAGATTTGACCCATGGAACTGCAAAACCAGAGTTCTATTTCTCTGGCCTACAGCAGAATCTTTTAAACAGACATATTGGTGTCTGACCAGTCAGGGAGACACTATTACAGTTTTTTTTGCGGCAAAAAATGCCAAAAACAGGATAATACAGAGATTTGACCCGTGGAACTGCAAAACCACAGTTATAGTTATGTGGCGTACACCAGACTCTTTTAAACAGATATATTGGTGTCTGACCAGTCAGGGAGACACTATTACAGTTTTATTTTACATAAAAAAATGCCAAAAACAGGATAATACAGAGATTTGAACCGTGGAACTGCAAAACCACAGTTCTATTTCACTGGCCTACACCAGACTCTTTTAAACAGATATATTGGTGTCTGACCAGTCAGGGAGACACTATTACAGTTTTTTTTTTACTGCAAAAAATGCCCAAAACAGGATAATACAGAGATTTGACCCGTGGAACTGCAAAACCACAGTTATAGTAATGTGGCATACACCAGAATCTTTAGAACAGATATATTGGTGTCTGACCAGTCAGAAAAACACTATTACAGTTTTTTAAGGCATAAAATGCCAAAAACAGGATAATACAGAGATTTGACCCGTGGAACTTCAATACCACAGTTATAGTTATGTGGCATACACAAGACTCTTTTAAACAGATATATTGGTGTCTGACCAGTCACGGAGACACTATTACAGTTTTTTTTACGGCAAAAAATGCCAAAAACAGGATAATACAGAGATTTGACCCGTGGAAGGGCAAAACCAAAGTTATAGTAATGTGGCATACACCAGAATCTTTAGCACAGATATATTGGTGTCTGACCAGTCAGAAAAACACTATTACAGTTTTTTAAGGCAAAAAATGCCAAAAACAGGATAATACAGAGATTTGACCCGTGGAAATTCAATTCCTCAGTTATAGTTATGTGGCATACAAAAGACTCTTTTAAACAGATATATTGGTGTCTGACCAGTCACGGAGACACTATTACAGTTTTTTTTATGGCAAAAAATGCCAAAAACAGGATAATACAGAGATTTGACCTGTGGAACTGCTAAACCACAGTTATAGTTATGTGGCGTACACCAGACTCTTCTAAACATATATATTGGTGTCTGACCAGTCAGGGAGACACTATTACAGTTTTTTTTTACGGAAAAAATGCCAAAAGCAGGATAATACAGAGATTTGACCTGTGGAACTGCTAAACCACAGTTATAGTTATGTGGCGTACACCAGACTCTTTTAAACAGATATATTGGTGTCTGACCAGTCAGGGAGACACTATTACAGTTTTATTTTACGTCAAAAAATGGCAAAAACAGGATAGTACAGAGATTTGACCCGTGGAACTGCAAAACCACAATTAGTTATGTGGCGTACACCAGACTCTTTGAAACAGATATATTGGTGTCTGACAAGTCAGGAAGACACTATTACAGATTTTTTTTACGGCAAAAAATGCCAAAAACAGGATAATACAGAGATTTGACCCGTGAAACTGAAAAAACACAGTTCTCTTTCTCTAGCCTACACCAGACTCTTTTAAACAGATATATTGGTGTCTGACCAGTAAGGGAGACACGATTACAGTTTTTTTTTACGGCAAAAAATGCCAAAAACATGATAATACAGAGATTTGACCCATGGAAATTCAATACCTCAGTTATAGTTATGTGGCATACAAAAGACTCTTTTAAACAGATATATTGGTGTCTGACCAGTCACGGAGACACTATTACAGTTTTTTTTATGGCAAAAAATGCCAAAAACAGGATAATACAGAGATTTGACCTGTGGAACTGCTAAACCACAGTTATAGTTATGTGGCGTACACCAGACTCTTCTAAACATATATATTGGTGTCTGACCAGTCAGGGAGACACTATTACAGTTTTTTTTTACGGAAAAAATGCCAAAAGCAGGATAATACAGAGATTTGACCTGTGGAACTGCTAAACCACAGTTATAGTTATGTGGCGTACACCAGACTCTTTTAAACAGATATATTGGTGTCTGACCAGTCAGGGAGACACTATTACAGTTTTATTTTACGTCAAAAAATGGCAAAAACAGGATAGTACAGTGATTTGACCCGTGGAACTGCAAAACCACAATTAGTTATGTGGCGTACACCAGACTCTTTGAAACAGATATATTGGTGTCTGACAAGTCAGGGAGACACTATTACAGATTTTTTTTACGGCAAAAAATGCCAAAAACAGGATAATACAGAGATTTGACCCGTGAAACTGAAAAAACACAGTTCTCTTTCTCTAGCCTACACCAGACTCTTTTAAACAGATATATTAGTGTCTGACCAGTAAGGGAGACACGATTACAGTTTTTTTTTTACGGCAAAAAATGCCAAAAACATGATAATACAGAGATTTGACCCGTGGAACTGCAAAACCACAGTTCTATTTCTCTGGACTTCACTAGACTCTTTTAAACAGACATATTGGTGTCTGACCAGTCAGGGAGACACTATTACAGTATTTTTTACGGCAAACAATGCCAATAACAGGATAATACAGAGATTTGACCCGTGGAACTGCAAAACCACAGTTATAGTTATGTGGCATACACAAGACTCTTTTAAACAGATATATTGGTGTCTGACCAGTAAGGGAGACACGATTACAGGTTTTTTTACGGCAAAAAATGCCAAAAACATGATAATACAGAGATTTGACCCGTGGAACTGCAAAACCACAGTTCTATTTCTCTGGACTTCACTAGACTCTTTTAAACAGACATATTGGTGTCTGACCAGTCAGGGAGACACTATTACAGTTTTTTTTACGGCAAACAATGCCAATAACAGGATAATACAGAGATTTGACCTATGGAACTTCAAAACCAGAGTTCTATTTCTCTGGCCTACAACAGAATCTTTTAAACAGACATATTGGTGTCTGACCAGTCAGGGAGACACTATTACAGTTTTTTTTGCGGCAAAAAATGCCAAAAACAGGATAATACAGAGATTTGACCCGTGGAACTGCAAAACCACAGTTATAGTTATGTGGCGTATACCATACTCTTTTAAACAGATATATTGGTGTCTGACCAGTCAGGGAGACACTATTACAGTTTTATTTTACATAAAAAAAATGCCAAAAACAGGATAATACAGAGATTTGAACCGTGGAACTGCAAAAGCACAGTTCTATTTCACTGGCCTACACCAGACTCTTTTAAACAGATATATTGGTGTCTGACCAGTCAGGGAGACACTATTACAGATTTTTTTTTACTGCAAAAAATGCCCAAAACAGAATAATACAGAGATTTGACCCGTGGAACTGCAAAACCACAGTTATAGTAATGTGGCATACACCAGAATCTTTAGAACAGATATATTGGTGTCTGACCAGTCAGAAAAACACTATTACAGTTTTTTAAGGCAAAAAATGCCAAAAACAGGATAATACAGAGATTTAACCCGTGGAACTTCAATACCACAGTTATAGTTATGTGGCATACACAAGACTCGTTTAAACAGATATATTGGTGTCTGAACAGTCAGGGAGACACTATTACAGTTTTTTTTACGGCAAAAAATGCCAAAAACAGGATAATACAGAGATTTGACCCGTGGAACTGCAAAACCACAGTTATAGCTATGTGGCGTACACCAGACTCTTCTAAACATATATATTGGTGTCTGACCAGTCAGGGAGACACTATTCCAGTTTTTTTTTTACGGCAAAAAATGCCAAAAGCAGGATAATACAGAGATTTGACCTGTGGAACTGCTAAACCACAGTTATAGTTATGTGGCGTACACCAGACTCTTTTAAACAGATATATTGGTGTTTGACCAGTCAGGGAGACACTATTACAGTTTTATTTTACGTCAAAAAATGGCAAAAACAGGATAGTACAGAGATTTGACCCGTGGAACTGCAAAACCAAAATTAGTTATGTGGCGTACACCAGACTATTTTAAACAGATATATTTGTGTCTGACAAGTCAGGGAGACACTATTACAGATTTTTTTTACGGCAAAAAATGCCAAAAACAGGATAATACAGAGATTTGAACCGTGAAACTGAAAAAACACAGTTCTATTTCTCTGGACTTCACTAGACTCTTTTAAACAGACATATTGGTGTCTGACCAGTCAGGGAGACACTATTACAGTTTTTTTTACGGCAAACAATGCCAATAACAGGAGATACAGAAATTTGACCCATGGAACTGCAAAACCAGAGTTCTATTTCTCTGGCCTACAGCAGAATCTTTTAAACAGACATATTGGTGTCTGACCAGTCAGGGAGACACTATTACAGTTTTTTTTGCGGCAAAAAATGCCAAAAACAGGATAATACAGAGATTTGACCCGTGGAACTGCAAAACCACAGTTATAGTTATGTGGCGTACACCAGACTCTTTTAAACAGATATATTGGTGTCTGACCCGACAGGGAGACACTATTACAGTTTTATTTTACATAAAAAAATGCCAAAAACAGGATAATACAGAGATTTGAACCGTGGAACTGCAAAACCACAGTTCTATTTCAATGGCCTACACCAGACTCTTTTAAACAGATATATTGGTGTCTGACCAGTCAGGGAGACACTATTACAGTTTTATTTTACGTCAAAAAATGGCCAAAACAGGATAGTACAGATATTTGAACCGTGGAACTGCAAAACCACAGTTATAATTATGTGGCGTACACCAGACTCTTTTAAACAGATATATTGGTGTCTGACCAGTCAGAGAGACACTATTACAGTTTTTTTTTACGGCAAAAAATGCCAAAAACAGGATAATACAGAGATTTGACCCGTGAAAATGCAAAACCATAGTTCTATTTCTCTGGCCTACACCAGACTCTTTTAAATAGATATATTGGTGTCTGAACAGTCAGGGAGACACTATTACAGTTTTTTTTTATGGCAAAAAATGCCAAAAACAGGATAATACAGAGATTTGACCCATGGAACTGCAAAACCACAGTTATAGTAATGTGGCATACACCAGAATCATTGAAACAGATACAGTACAGACCAAAAGTTTGGACACACCTTCTCATTTAAAGATTTTTCTGTATTTTCATGACTTTGAAAATTGTACATTCACACTGAAGGCATCAGAACTATGAATTAACACATGTCGAATTATATACTTAACAAAAAAGTGTGAAACAACTGAAAATATGTCTTATATTCTAGGTTCTTCAAAGTAGCCACCTTTTGCTTTGATGACTACTTTGCACGCTCTTGGCATTCTCTTGCTGAGCTTCAAGAGGTAGTCACCGGAAATGGTCTTCCAACAATCTTGAAGGAGTTCCCAGAGATGCTTAGCACTTGTTGGCCCTTTTGCCTTCACTCTGCGGTCCAGCTCACCCCAAACCATCTCGATTGGGTTCAGGTCTGGTGACCGTGGAGGCCAGGTCATCTGGCGTAGCACCCCATCACTCTCCTTCTATGTCAAATAGCCCTTACACAGCCTGGAGGTGTGTTTGGGGTCATTGTCCTGTTGAAAAATAAATGATGGTTCAACTAAACGCAAACCGGATGGAATAGCATGCCGCTGCAAGATGCTGTGGTAGCCATGCTGGTTCAGTATGCCTTCAATTTTGAATAAATCCCCAACAGTGTCACCAGCAAAGCACCCCCACACCATCACACCTCCTCCTCCATGCTTCACGGTGGGAACCAGGCATGTAGAGTCCATCCGTTCACCTTTTCTGCGTCGCACAAAGACACGGTGGTTGGAACCAAAGATCTCAAATTTGGACACATCAGACCAAAGCACAGATTTCCACTGGTCTAATGTCCATTCCTTGTGTTCTTTAGCCCAAACAAGTCTCTTCTGCTTGTTGCCTGTCCTTAGCAGTGGTTTACTAGCAGCTATTTTACCATGAAGGCCTGCTGCACAAAGTCTCCTCTTAACAGTTGTTGTAGAGATGTGTCTGCTGCTCGAACTCTGTGTGGCATTGACCTGGTCTCTAATCTGAGCTGCTGTTAACCTGCGATTTCTGAGGCTGGTGACTCAGATAAACGTATCCTCAGAAGCAGAGGTGACTCTTGGTCTTCCTTTCCTGGGGCGATCCTCATGTGAGCCAGTTTCTTTGTAGCGCTTGATGGTTTTTGCAATTGCACTTGGGGATACTTTCAAAGTTGTCCCAATTTTTCGCACTGACTGACCTTCATTTCTTAAAGTAATGATGGCCACTCGTTTTTCTTTACTTAGCTGCTTTTTTCTTGCCATAATACAAATTCTAACAGTCTATTCAGTAGGACTATAAGCTGTGCTTCCACCAGACTTCTGCACAACACAACTGATGGTCCCAACTCCATTTATAAGGCAAGAAATCCCACTTATTAAACCTGACAGGGCACACCTGTGAAGTGAAAACCATTTCCGGTGACTACCTCTTGAATATCATCAAGAGAATGCCAAGAGTGTGCAAAGCAGTCATCAAAGCAAAAGGTGACTACTTTGAAGAACCTAGAATATAAGACATATTTTCAGTTGTTTCACACTTTTTTGTTAAGTATTTAATTCCACATGTGTTAATTCATAGTTTTGATGCCTTCAGTGTGAATGTACAATTTTCATAGTCATGAAAATACAGAAAAATCTTTAAATGAGAAGGTGTGTCCAAACTTTCGGTCTGTACTGTATATTGGTGTCTGACCAGTCAGGGAGACACTATTACAGTTTTTTTTACGGCAAAAAATGCCAAAAACAGGATAATACAGAGATATGACCCGTGGAACTCCAAAACCACAGTTATAGTTATGTGGCGTACACCAGACTCTTTTAAACAAATATATTGGTGTTTGACCAGTCAGGGAGACACTATTACAGTTTTTTTTTTACGATAAAAAATGCCAAAAATAGGATAATGCAGAGATTTGACCCGTGGAACTGCCAAATCACAGTTATAGTTATGTGGCGTACACCAAACTCTTTTAAACAGATAAATTGTTGTCTGTTCAGTCAGGGAGAAGCTATTACTGTTTTTTTTTAAATTCAAAGAAAGCAAAAAACAGGATAATACAGAGATTTGACCCATGGCACTGCAAAACCACAGTTATAGTTATGTGGCGCACACCAGACTCTTTTAAACAGATATATTGGTGTCTGACCAGTCAGGGAGACACTATTACAGGTTATTTTAGAGCAAAAAATGCCAAAAGCAGGATAATACAGAGATTTGACCCATGGAACTGCAAAATCACAGTTATATTTATGTGGCGTACAACAGACTCTTCTAAACAGATATATTGGTGTCTGACCAGTCAGAAAAATGCTATTATAGTTTTTTTCACGGCAAAAAATGCGAAACACAGGATAATACAGAGATTTGACCCAAGGAACTTCAATACCACAGTTATAATTATGTGGCATACACCAGACTCTTTTAAACAGATATATTGCTGTCTGACCAGTCAGGGAGACACTATTACAGTTTTTTTTACGGCAAAAAATGCCAAAACATGATAATACAGAGATTTGACCCGTGGAACTGCAAAACCATAGTTCTATTTCTCTGGCCTTCACCAGACTTTTTTAAACAGATATATTGCTGTCTGACCAGTCAGGGAGACACTATTACAGTTTTTTTTACAGCAAAAAATGCCAAAAACAGGATAATTCAGAAATTTGACCCGTGGAACTGCAAAACCACAATTAGTTATTTGGCGCACACCAGACTCTTTAAACAGATATATTGGTGTCTGACCAGTCAGGGAGACACTATTACAGTTTTTTTTTTACGGCAAAAAATGCCAAAAACAGGATAATACAGAGATTTGACCTGTGGATCTGCTAAACCATAGTTAAAGTTATGTGGCGTACACCAGAATCTTTCAAACAGATATATTGGTGTCTGACCAGTCAGGGAGACACTATTACAGATTTTTTTCATGGCAAAAGATGCCAAAAACAGGATAACACAGAGATTTGACCCGTGAAACTGCAAAACCACAGTTATAGTTATGTGGAGTACACCAGACTCTTTTAAACAGATATATTGGTGTCTGACCAGTCAGGAGACACAATTACAGGTTTTTTTTACGGCAAAAAATGCCAAAAACAGGATAATACAGAGATTTGACCCGTGGAACTGCAAAACCACAGTTCTATTTCTCTGGCCTTCACAAGACTCTTTTAAGCAGACATATTGGTGTCTGGCCACTCAGGGAGACACTATTACAGTTTTTTTTTACGGCAAACAATGCCAAAAACAGGATAATACAGAGATTTGACCCGTGGAACTTCAAAACCAGAGTTCTATTTCTCTGGCCTACACCAGAATCTTTATACAGATATATTGGTGTCTGACCAGTCAGGGAGACACTTTTACAGTTTTATTTTACGGCAAAAAAATGGCAAAAACAGGATAATACAGAGATTTGACCCATGGAACTGCAAAACCACAGTTATAATTATGTGGCGTACACCAGACTCTTTTAAACAGATATATTGGTGTCTGACCAGTCACGGAGACACTATTACAGTTTTTTTTTACCTCAAAAAATGCCAAAAACAGGATAATACAGAAATTTGACCCATGGAACTGCAAAACCACAGTTACCGTTATGTGGCGTACACCAGAATCTTTTAAACAGATATATTGGTGTCTGACCAGTCAGGGAGACACTATTACAGTTTTTTTTTACGGCAAAGAATGCCAAAAACAGGATAACACAGAGATTTGACCCGTGGAACTGCAAAACCACAGTTATAGTTATGTGGAGTACACCAGACTCTTTTAAACAGATATATTGGTGTCTGACCAGTCAGGAGACACAATTACAGTTTTTTTTTATGGCAAAAAATGCCAAAAACAGGATAATACAGAGATTTGACCCGTGGAACTGCAAAACCACAGTTCTATTTCTCTGGCCTTCAGAAGACTCTTTTAAGCAGACATATTGGTGTCTGGCCACTCAGGGAGACACTATTACAGTTTTTTTTACGGCAAACAATGCCAAAAACAGGATAATACAGAGATTTGACCCGTGGAACTGCAAAACCAGAGTTCTATTTCTCTGGCCTACACCAGAATCTTTATACAGATATATTGGTGTCTGACCAGTCAGGGAGACACTATTACAGTTTTATTTTACGGCAAAAAATGGCAAAAACAGGATAATACAGAGATTTGACCCGTGGAACTGCAAAACCACAGTTATAATTATGTGGCGTACACCAGACTCTTTTAAACAGATATATTGGTGTCTGACCAGTCAGGGAGACACTATTACAGTTTTTTTTTACGGCAAAGAATGCCAAAAACATGATAATACAGAGATTTGACCCGTTGAACTGCAAAACCAGAGTTCTATTTCTCTGGCCTTCACCAGACTCTTTTAAACAGATATATTGGAGTCTGACCAGTCAGGCAGACAATATTACAGGGTTTTTTTTACGGCAAAAAATGCCAAAAACAGGATAATACAGAGATTTGACCAGTGGAAGTGCAAAACCACAGTTCTATTTCTCTGGCCTTCACAAGACTCTTTTAAACAGACATATTTGTGTCTGGCCACTCAGGGAGACACTATTACAGTTTTTTTTTTACGGCAAACAATGCCAAAAACAGGATAATACAGAGATTTGACCCGTGGATCTGCAAAACCAGAGTTCTATTTCTCTGGCCTACACCAGAATCTTTATACAGATATATTGGTGTCTGACCAGTCAGGGAGACACTATTACAGTTTTTTTTTACGGCAAAGAATGCCAAAAACATGATAATACAGAGATTTGACCCGTGGAACTGCAAAACCACAGTTCTATTTCTCTGGCCTTCACCAGACTCTTTTAAACAGATATATTGGAGTCTGACATGTCAGGGAGACACTATTAAACTTTTTTTTAACGGCAAAAAAGCCAAACACAGGATAATACAGAGATTTCACCCGTGGAAGTGCAAAACCACAGTTATAGCTATGTGGTGTACACCAGAATCTTTTAAACAGATATATTGGTGTCTGACCAGTCAGGCAGACAATATTACAGTTTTTTTTTTACGGCATAAAATGCTAAAAACAGGATAATACAGAGATTTGACCCGTGGAACTGCAAAACCACAGTTATAGGTATGTGGCGTGCACCAGACTCTTTTAAACAGATATATTGGTGTCTGACCAGTCAGGGAGATACTATTACAGTTTTTTTTTTACGGCAAAAAATGCCAAACACATGATATTACAGAGATATGACCTGTGGAACTGCAAAACCACAGTTCTATTTCTTTGGCCTACACCAGACTCTTTTAAACAGATATATTGCTGTCTGACCAGTCAAGGAGACACTATTACAGTATATTTTTACCGCAAAAAATGCCAAAAACAGGATAATACAGAGATTTGACCCGTGGAACTGCAAAACCACAGTTATAGTTATGTGGCGTACACCAGACTCTTCTAAACAGATATATCGGTGTCTGACCAGTCAGGGAGACACTATTACAGTTTTTTTTACGGCAAAAAATGCCAAAAGCAGGATAATACAGAGATTTGACCTGTGGAACTGCTCAACCACAGTTATAGTTAAGTGGCGTGCACCCGAATCTTTTAAACAGATATATTGGAGTCTGACCAGTCAGCGAGACACTATTACAGCTTTTTTTTATGGCAAAAAACGCCAAAAAAACGATAATACAGAGATTTGACCCGTGAAACTGAAAAACCATAGTTCTATTTCTTTGGCCTACACCAGACTCTTTTAAACAGATATATTGGTGTCTGACCAGTAAGGGAGACACTATTACAGCTTTTTTTTACGGCAAAAAATGCCAAAAACATGATAATACAGAGATTTGACCCTTGGATCTGCAAAACAACAGTTCTATTTCTCTGGACTTCACTAGACTCTTTTAAACAGACATATTGGTGTCTGACCAGTCAGGGAGACACTTTTACAGCTTTTTTTTTATGGCAAGCAATGCCAATAACAGGATAATACAGAGATTTGACCCGTGGAACTGCAAAACCAGAGTTCTATTTCTCTGGCCTACAGCAGAATCTTTTAAACAGATATATTCGTGTCTGATGAGTCAGGGAGACACTATTACAGTTTTTTTTACGGCAAAAAATGCCAAAAACAGGATAATACAGAGATTTGACCCTTGGTACTGCAAAACCACAGTTATAGTTATGTGGCGTACACCAGACTCTTTTAAACAGATATATTGGTGTCTGACCCGTCAGGGAGACACTATTACATTTTTATTTTACATAAAAAAATGCCAAAAACAGGATAGTACAGAGATTTGAACCGTGGAACTGCAAAACCACAGTTCTATTTCTCTGGCCTACACCAGACTCTTTTAAACAGATATATTGGTGACTGACCAGTCAGGGAGACACTATTACAGTTTTCTTTTACGGCAAAAAATGCCAAAAACAGGATAATACAGAGATTTGACCCGTGGAACTGCAAAACCACAGTTCTATTTCTCTGGCCTTCAAAAGACTCTTTTAAGCAGACATATTGGTGTCTGGCCACTCAGGGAGACACTATTACAGTTTTTTTTTACGGCAAACAATGCCAAAAACAGGATAATACAGAGATTTGACCCGTGGAACTTCAAAACCAGAGTTCTATTTCTCTGGCCTACACCAGAATCTTTATACAGATATATTGGTGTCTGACCAGTCAGGGAGACACTATTACAGTTTTATTTTACGGCAAAAAAATGGCAAAAACAGGATAATACAGAGATTTGACCCATGGAACTGCAAAACCACAGTTATAATTATGTGGCGTACACCAGACTCTTTTAAACAGATATATTGGTGTCTGACCAGTCACGGAGACACTATTACAGTTTTTTTTTACCTCAAAAAATGCCAAAAACAGGATAATACAGAAATTTGACCCATGGAACTGCAAAACCACAGTTACCGTTATGTGGCGTACACCAGAATCTTTTAAACAGATATATTGGTGTCTGACCAGTCAGGGAGACACTATTACAGTTTTTTTTTACGGCAAAGAATGCCAAAAACAGGATAACACAGAGATTTGACCCGTGGAACTGCAAAACCACAGTTATAGTTATGTGGAGTACACCAGACTCTTTTAAACAGATATATTGGTGTCTGACCAGTCAGGAGACACAATTACAGTTTTTTTTTATGGCAAAAAATGCCAAAAACAGGATAATACAGAGATTTGACCCGTGGAACTGCAAAACCACAGTTCTATTTCTCTGGCCTTCACAAGACTCTTTTAAGCAGACATATTGGTGTTTGGCCACTCAGGGAGACACTATTACAGTTTTTTTTACGGCAAACAATGCCAAAAACAGGATAATACAGAGATTTGACCCGTGGAACTGCAAAACCAGAGTTCTATTTCTCTGGCCTACACCAGAATCTTTATACAGATATATTGGTGTCTGACCAGTCAGGGAGACACTATTACAGTTTTATTTTACGGCAAAAAATGGCAAAAACAGGATAATACAGAGATTTGACCCGTGGAACTGCAAAACCACAGTTATAATTATGTGGCGTACACCAGACTCTTTTAAACAGATATATTGGTGTCTGACCAGTCAGGGAGACACTATTACAGTTTTTTTTTACGGCAAAGAATGCCAAAAACATGATAATACAGAGATTTGACCCGTTGAACTGCAAAACCAGAGTTCTATTTCTCTGGCCTTCACCAGACTCTTTTAAACAGATATATTGGAGTCTGACCAGTCAGGCAGACAATATTACAGGGTTTTTTTTACGGCAAAAAATGCCAAAAACAGGATAATACAGAGATTTGACCAGTGGAAGTGCAAAACCACAGTTCTATTTCTCTGGCCTTCACAAGACTCTTTTAAACAGACATATTTGTGTCTGGCCACTCAGGGAGACACTATTACAGTTTTTTTTTTACGGCAAACAATGCCAAAAACAGGATAATACAGAGATTTGACCCGTGGATCTGCAAAACCAGAGTTCTATTTCTCTGGCCTACACCAGAATCTTTATACAGATATATTGGTGTCTGACCAGTCAGGGAGACACTATTACAGTTTTTTTTTACGGCAAAGAATGCCAAAAAGATGATAATACAGAGATTTGACCCGTGGAACTGCAAAACCACAGTTCTATTTCTCTGGCCTTCACCAGACTCTTTTAAACAGATATATTGGAGTCTGACATGTCAGGGAGACACTATTAAACTTTTTTTTAACGGCAAAAAAGCCAAACACAGGATAATACAGAGATTTCACCCGTGGAAGTGCAAAACCACAGTTATAGCTATGTGGTGTACACCAGAATCTTTTAAACAGATATATTGGTGTCTGACCAGTCAGGCAGACAATATTACAGTTTTTTTTTTACGGCATAAAATGCTAAAAACAGGATAATACAGAGATTTGACCCGTGGAACTGCAAAACCACAGTTATAGGTATGTGGCGTGCACCAGACTCTTTTAAACAGATATATTGGTGTCTGACCAGTCAGGGAGATACTATTACAGTTTTTTTTTTACGGCAAAAAATGCCAAACACATGATATTACAGAGATATGACCTGTGGAACTGCAAAACCACAGTTCTATTTCTTTGGCCTACACCAGACTCTTTTAAACAGATATATTGCTGTCTGACCAGTCAAGGAGACACTATTACAGTATATTTTTACCGCAAAAAATGCCAAAAACAGGATAATACAGAGATTTGACCCGTGGAACTGCAAAACCACAGTTATAGTTATGTGGCGTACACCAGACTCTTCTAAACAGATATATCGGTGTCTGACCAGTCAGGGAGACACTATTACAGTTTTTTTTACGGCAAAAAATGCCAAAAGCAGGATAATACAGAGATTTGACCTGTGGAACTGCTCAACCACAGTTATAGTTAAGTGGCGTGCACCCGAATCTTTTAAACAGATATATTGGAGTCTGACCAGTCAGCGAGACACTATTACAGCTTTTTTTTATGGCAAAAAACGCCAAAAAAACGATAATACAGAGATTTGACCCGTGAAACTGAAAAACCATAGTTCTATTTCTTTGGCCTACACCAGACTCTTTTAAACAGATATATTGGTGTCTGACCAGTAAGGGAGACACTATTACAGCTTTTTTTTACGGCAAAAAATGCCAAAAACATGATAATACAGAGATTTGACCCTTGGATCTGCAAAACAACAGTTCTATTTCTCTGGACTTCACTAGACTCTTTTAAACAGACATATTGGTGTCTGACCAGTCAGGGAGACACTTTTACAGCTTTTTTTTTATGGCAAGCAATGCCAATAACAGGATAATACAGAGATTTGACCCGTGGAACTGCAAAACCAGAGTTCTATTTCTCTGGCCTACAGCAGAATCTTTTAAACAGATATATTCGTGTCTGATGAGTCAGGGAGACACTATTACAGTTTTTTTTACGGCAAAAAATGCCAAAAACAGGATAATACAGAGATTTGACCCTTGGTACTGCAAAACCACAGTTATAGTTATGTGGCGTACACCAGACTCTTTTAAACAGATATATTGGTGTCTGACCCGTCAGGGAGACACTATTACATTTTTATTTTACATAAAAAAATGCCAAAAACAGGATAGTACAGAGATTTGAACCGTGGAACTGCAAAACCACAGTTCTATTTCTCTGGCCTACACCAGACTCTTTTAAACAGATATATTGGTGACTGACCAGTCAGGGAGACACTATTACAGTTTTCTTTTACGGCAAAAAATGCCAAAAACAGGATAATACAGAGATTTGACCCGTGGAACTGCAAAACCACAGTTCTATTTCTCTGGCCTTCAAAAGACTCTTTTAAGCAGACATATTGGTGTCTGGCCACTCAGGGAGACACTATTACAGTTTTTTTTTACGGCAAACAATGCCAAAAACAGGATAATACAGAGATTTGACCCGTGGAACTTCAAAACCAGAGTTCTATTTCTCTGGCCTACACCAGAATCTTTATACAGATATATTGGTGTCTGACCAGTCAGGGAGACACTATTACAGTTTTATTTTACGGCAAAAAAATGGCAAAAACAGGATAATACAGAGATTTGACCCATGGAACTGCAAAACCACAGTTATAATTATGTGGCGTACACCAGACTCTTTTAAACAGATATATTGGTGTCTGACCAGTCACGGAGACACTATTACAGTTTTTTTTTACCTCAAAAAATGCCAAAAACAGGATAATACAGAAATTTGACCCATGGAACTGCAAAACCACAGTTACCGTTATGTGGCGTACACCAGAATCTTTTAAACAGATATATTGGTGTCTGACCAGTCAGGGAGACACTATTACAGTTTTTTTTTACGGCAAAGAATGCCAAAAACAGGATAACACAGAGATTTGACCCGTGGAACTGCAAAACCACAGTTATAGTTATGTGGAGTACACCAGACTCTTTTAAACAGATATATTGGTGTCTGACCAGTCAGGAGACACAATTACAGTTTTTTTTTATGGCAAAAAATGCCAAAAACAGGATAATACAGAGATTTGACCCGTGGAACTGCAAAACCACAGTTCTATTTCTCTGGCCTTCACAAGACTCTTTTAAGCAGACATATTGGTGTTTGGCCACTCAGGGAGACACTATTACAGTTTTTTTTACGGCAAACAATGCCAAAAACAGGATAATACAGAGATTTGACCCGTGGAACTGCAAAACCAGAGTTCTATTTCTCTGGCCTACACCAGAATCTTTATACAGATATATTGGTGTCTGACCAGTCAGGGAGACACTATTACAGTTTTATTTTACGGCAAAAAATGGCAAAAACAGGATAATACAGAGATTTGACCCGTGGAACTGCAAAACCACAGTTATAATTATGTGGCGTACACCAGACTCTTTTAAACAGATATATTGGTGTCTGACCAGTCAGGGAGACACTATTACAGTTTTTTTTACCGCAAAAAATGCCAAAAACAGGATAATACAGAAATTTGACCCGTGGAACTGCAAAACCACAGTTACAGTTATGTGGCGTACACCAGAATCTTTTAAACAGATATATTGGTGTCTGACCAGTCAGGGAGACACTATTACAGTTTTTTTTTACGGCAAAGAATGCCAAAAACATGATAATACAGAGATTTGACCCGTTGAACTGCAAAACCAGAGTTTTATTTCTCTGGCCTTCACCAGACTCTTAAACAGATATATTGGAGTCTGACCAGTCAGGCAGACAATATTACAGGGTTTTTTTTACGGCAAAAAATGCCAAAAACAGGATAATACAGAGATTTGACCAGTGGAAGTGCAAAACCACAGTTCTATTTCTCTGGCCTTCACAAGACTCTTTGAAACAGACATATTTGTGTCTGGCCACTCAGGGAGACACTATTACAGTTTTTTTTTTACGGCAAACAATGCCAAAAACAGGATAATACAGAGATTTGACCCGTGGATCTGCAAAACCAGAGTTCTATTTCTCTGGCCTACACCAGAATCTTTATACAGATATATTGGTGTCTGACCAGTCAGGGAGACACTATTACAGTTTTTTTTTACGGCAAAGAATGCCAAAAACATGATAATACAGAGATTTGACCCGTGGAACTGCAAAACCACAGTTCTATTTCTCTGGCCTTCACCAGACTCTTTTAAAAAGATATATTGGAGTCTGACATGTCAGGGAGACACTATTAAACTTTTTTTTAACGGCAAAAAAGCCAAACACAGGATAATACAGAGATTTCACCCGTGGAAGTGCAAAACCACAGTTATAGCTATGTGGTGTACACCAGAATCTTTTAAACAGATATATTGGTGTCTGACCAGTCAGGCAGACAATATTACAGTTTTTTTTTTACGGCAAAAAATGCTAAAAACAGGATAATACAGAGATTTGACCCGTGGAACTGCAAAACCACAGTTATAGGTATGTGGCGTGCACCAGACTCTTTTAAACAGATATATTGGTGTCTGACCAGTCAGGGAGATACTATTACAGTTTTTTTTTTACGGCAAAAAATGCCAAACACATGATATTACAGAGATATGACCTGTGGAACTGCAAAACCACAGTTCTATTTCTTTGGCCTACACCAGACTCTTTTAAACAGATATATTGCTGTCTGACCAGTCAAGGAGACACTATTACACTATTTTTTTACCGCAAAAAATGCCAAAAACAGGATAATACAGAGATTTGACCCGTGGAACTGCAAAACCACAGTTATAGTTATGTGGCGTACACCAGACTCTTCTAAACAGATATATCGGTGTCTGACCAGTCAGGGAGACACTATTACAGTTTTTTTTACGGCAAAAAATGCCAAAAGCAGGATAATACAGAGATTTGACCTGTGGAACTGCTCAACCACAGTTATAGTTAAGTGGCGTGCACCCGAATCTTTTAAACAGATATATTGGAGTCTGACCAGTCAGCGAGACACTATTACAGCTTTTTTTTATGGCAAAAAACGCCAAAAAAACGATAATACAGAGATTTGACCCGTGAAACTGAAAAACCATAGTTCTATTTCTTTGGCCTACACCAGACTCTTTTAAACAGATATATTGGTGTCTGACCAGTAAGGGAGACACTATTACAGCTTTTTTTTACGGCAAAAAATGCCAAAAACATGATAATACAGAGATTTGACCCTTGGATCTGCAAAACAACAGTTCTATTTCTCTGGACTTCACTAGACTCTTTTAAACAGACATATTGGTGTCTGACCAGTCAGGGAGACACTTTTACAGCTTTTTTTTTATGGCAAGCAATGCCAATAACAGGATAATACAGAGATTTGACCCGTGGAACTGCAAAACCAGAGTTCTATTTCTCTGGCCTACAGCAGAATCTTTTAAACAGATATATTCGTGTCTGATGAGTCAGGGAGACACTATTACAGTTTTTTTTACGGCAAAAAATGCCAAAAACAGGATAATACAGAGATTTGACCCTTGGTACTGCAAAACCACAGTTATAGTTATGTGGCGTACACCAGACTCTTTTAAACAGATATATTGGTGTCTGACCCGTCAGGGAGACACTATTACATTTTTATTTTACATAAAAAAATGCCAAAAACAGGATAGTACAGAGATTTGAACCGTGGAACTGCAAAACCACAGTTCTATTTCTCTGGCCTACACCAGACTCTTTTAAACAGATATATTGGTGACTGACCAGTCAGGGAGACACTATTACAGTTTTCTTTTACGGCAAAAAATGCCAAAAACAGGATAATACAGAGATTTGACCCGTGGAACTGCAAAACCACAGTTCTATTTCTCTGGCCTTCAAAAGACTCTTTTAAGCAGACATATTGGTGTCTGGCCACTCAGGGAGACACTATTACAGTTTTTTTTTACGGCAAACAATGCCAAAAACAGGATAATACAGAGATTTGACCCGTGGAACTTCAAAACCAGAGTTCTATTTCTCTGGCCTACACCAGAATCTTTATACAGATATATTGGTGTCTGACCAGTCAGGGAGACACTATTACAGTTTTATTTTACGGCAAAAAAATGGCAAAAACAGGATAATACAGAGATTTGACCCATGGAACTGCAAAACCACAGTTATAATTATGTGGCGTACACCAGACTCTTTTAAACAGATATATTGGTGTCTGACCAGTCACGGAGACACTATTACAGTTTTTTTTTACCTCAAAAAATGCCAAAAACAGGATAATACAGAAATTTGACCCATGGAACTGCAAAACCACAGTTACCGTTATGTGGCGTACACCAGAATCTTTTAAACAGATATATTGGTGTCTGACCAGTCAGGGAGACACTATTACAGTTTTTTTTTACGGCAAAGAATGCCAAAAACAGGATAACACAGAGATTTGACCCGTGGAACTGCAAAACCACAGTTATAGTTATGTGGAGTACACCAGACTCTTTTAAACAGATATATTGGTGTCTGACCAGTCAGGAGACACAATTACAGTTTTTTTTTATGGCAAAAAATGCCAAAAACAGGATAATACAGAGATTTGACCCGTGGAACTGCAAAACCACAGTTCTATTTCTCTGGCCTTCACAAGACTCTTTTAAGCAGACATATTGGTGTTTGGCCACTCAGGGAGACACTATTACAGTTTTTTTTACGGCAAACAATGCCAAAAACAGGATAATACAGAGATTTGACCCGTGGAACTGCAAAACCAGAGTTCTATTTCTCTGGCCTACACCAGAATCTTTATACATATATATTGGTGTCTGACCAGTCAGGGAGACACTATTACAGTTTTATTTTACGGCAAAAAATGGCAAAAACAGGATAATACAGAGATTTGACCCGTGGAACTGCAAAACCACAGTTATAATTATGTGGCGTACACCAGACTCTTTTAAACAGATATATTGGTGTCTGACCAGTCAGGGAGACACTATTACAGTTTTTTTTACCGCAAAAAGTGCCAAAAACAGGATAATACAGAAATTTGACCCGTGGAACTGCAAAACCACAGTTACAGTTATGTGGCGTACACCAGAATCTTTTAAACAGATATATTGGTGTCTGACCAGTCAGGGAGACACTATTACAGTTTTTTTTTACGGCAAAGAATGCCAAAAACATGATAATACAGAGATTTGACCCGTTGAACTGCAAAACCAGAGTTTTATTTCTCTGGCCTTCACCAGACTCTTTTAAACAGATATATTGGAGTCTGACCAGACAGGCAGACAATATTACAGGGTTTTTTTTACGGCAAAAAATGCCAAAAACAGGATAATACAGAGATTTGACCAGTGGAAGTGCAAAACCACAGTTCTATTTCTCTGGCCTTCACAAGACTCTTTGAAACAGACATATTTGTGTCTGGCCACTCAGGGAGACACTATTACAGTTTTTTTTTTACGGCAAACAATGCCAAAAACAGGATAATACAGAGATTTGACCCGTGGATCTGCAAAACCAGAGTTCTATTTCTCTGGCCTACACCAGACTCTTTTAAAAAGATATATTGGAGTCTGACATGTCAGGGAGACACTATTAAACTTTTTTTTAACGGCAAAAAAGCCAAACACAGGATAATACAGAGATTTCACCCGTGGAAGTGCAAAACCACAGTTATAGCTATGTGGTGTACACCAGAATCTTTTAAACAGATATATTGGTGTCTGACCAGTCAGGCAGACAATATTACAGTTTTTTTTTTACGGCAAAAAATGCTAAAAACAGGATAATACAGAGATTTGACCCGTGGAACTGCAAAACCACAGTTATAGGTATGTGGCGTGCACCAGACTCTTTTAAACAGATATATTGGTGTCTGACCAGTCAGGGAGATACTATTACAGTTTTTTTTTTACGGCAAAAAATGCCAAACACATGATATTACAGAGATATGACCTGTGGAACTGCAAAACCACAGTTCTATTTCTTTGGCCTACACCAGACTCTTTTAAACAGATATATTGCTGTCTGACCAGTCAAGGAGACACTATTACACTATTTTTTTACCGCAAAAAATGCCAAAAACAGGATAATACAGAGATTTGACCCGTGGAACTGCAAAACCACAGTTATAGTTATGTGGCGTACACCAGACTCTTCTAAACAGATATATCGGTGTCTGACCAGTCAGGGAGACACTATTACAGTTTTTTTTACGGCAAAAAATGCCAAAAGCAGGATAATACAGAGATTTGACCTGTGGAACTGCTCAACCACAGTTATAGTTAAGTGGCATGCACCCGAATCTTTTAAACAGATATATTGGAGTCTGACCAGTCAACGAGACACTATTACAGCTTTTTTTTATGGCAAAAAACGCCAAAAAAAGGATAATACAGAGATTTGACCCGTGAAACTGAAAAACCATAGTTCTATTTCTTTGGCCTACACCAGACTCTTTTAAACAGATATATTGGTGTCTGACCAGTAAGGGAGACACTATTACAGTTTTTTTTTACGGCAAAAAATGCCAAAAACATGATAATACAGAGATTTGACCCTTGGATCTGCAAAACAACAGTTCTATTTCTCTGGACTTCACTAGACTCTTTTAAACAGACATATTGGTGTCTGACCAGTCAGGGAGACACTTTTACAGCTTTTTTTTTATGGCAAGCAATGCCAATAACAGGATAATACAGAGATTTGACCCGTGGAACTGCAAAACCAGAGTTCTATTTCTCTGGCCTACAACAGAATCTTTTAAACAAATATATTGGTGTCTGATGAGTCAGGGAGACACTATTACAGTTTTTTTTACGGCAAAAAATGCCAAAAACAGGATAATACAGAGATTTGACCCTTGGTACTGCAAAACCACAGTTATAGTTATGTGGCGTACACCAGACTCTTTTAAACAGATATATTGGTGTCTGACCCGTCAGGGAGACACTATTACATTTTTATTTTACATAAAAAAATGCCAAAAACAGGATAGTACAGAGATTTGAACCGTGGAACTGCAAAACCACAGTTCTATTTCTCTGGCCTACACCAGACTCTTTTAAACAGATATATTGGTGACTTACCAGTCAGGGAGACACTATTACAGTTTTCTTTTACGGCAAAAAATGCCAAAAACAGGATAATACAGAGATTTGACCCGTGGAACTGCAAAACCACGGTTCTATTTCACTGGTCTACACCAGACTCTTTTAAACAGATATATTGGTGTCTGACCAGTCAGCAAAACACTATTACAGTTTTTTTACGGCAAAAAATGCCAAAAACAGGATAATACAGAGATTTGACCCACGGAACTTCAATACCACAGTTATAATTATGTGGCATACACCAGACTCTTTTAAACAGATATATTGGTGTCTGACCAGTCAGGGAGACAATATTACAGTTTTTTTTTACGGCAAAAAATGCCAAAAACATGATAATACAGAGATTTGACCCGTGGAACTGCAAAACCACAGTTCTATTTCTCTGGCCTACAGCAGAATCTTTTAAACAGATATATTGGTGTCTGATGAGTCAGGGAGACACTATTACAGTTTTTTTTACGGCAAAAAATGCCAAAAACAGGATAATACAGAGATTTGACCCTTGGTACTGCAAAACCACAGTTATAGTTATGTGGCGTACACCAGACTCTTTTAAACAGATATATTGGTGTCTGACCCGTCAGGGAGACACTATTACATTTTTATTTTACATAAAAAAATGCCAAAAACAGGATAGTACAGAGATTTGAACCGTGGAACTGCAAAACCACAGTTCTATTTCTCTGGCCTACACCAGACTCTTTTAAACAGATATATTGGTGACTTACCAGTCAGGGAGACACTATTATAGTTTTCTTTTACGGCAAAAAATGCCAAAAACAGGATAATACAGAGATTTGACCCGTGGAACTGCAAAACCACGGTTCTATTTCTCTGGTCTACACCAGACTCTTTTAAACAGATATATTGGTGTCTGACCAGTCAGTAAAACACTATTACAGTTTTTTTACGGCAAAAACTGCCAAAAACAGGATAATACAGAGATTTGACCCACGGAACTTCAATACCACAGTTATAATTATGTGGCATACACCAGACTCTTTTAAACAGATATATTGGTGTCTGACCAGTCAGGGAGACAATATTACAGTTTTTTTTTACGGCAAAAAATGCCAAAAACATGATAATACAGAGATTTGACCCGTGGAACTGCAAAACCACAGTTCTATTTCTCTGGCCTACACCATAATCTTTATACAGATATATAGGTGTCTGACCAGTCAGGGAGACACTATTACAGTTTTTTTATACTGCAAAAAATGCCAATAACAGGATAATACAGAGATTTGACTCATGGAACTGCAAAACCACAGTTATAGTTATGTGGCGTACACCAGAATCTTTTAAACAGATATATTGGTGTCTAACCAGTCAGGGAGACACTATTACAGTTTTATTTTACGGCAAAAAATGGCAAAAACAGGATAATACAGAGATTTGACCCGTGGAACTGCAAAACCACAGTTATAATTACGTGGCGTACACCAGACTCTTTTAAACAGATATATTGGTGTCTGACCAGTTAGGGAGACACTATTACAGTTTTTTTTTACGGCAAAAAATGCCAAAAACAGGATAATACAGAAATTTGACTCATGGAACTGCAAAACCACAGTTATAGTTATGTGGCGTACACCAGACTCTTTTAAACAGATATATTGGTGTCTAACCAGTCAGGGAGACACTGTTACAGTTTTATTTTACGGCAAAAAATGGCAAAAACAGGATAATACAGAGATTTGACCCGTGGGACTGCAAAACCACAGTTATAATTACGTGGCGTACACCAGACTCTTTTAAACACATATATTGGTGTCTGACCAGTTAGGGAGACACTATTACAGTTTTTTTTTACAGCAAAAAATGACAAAAACAGGATAATACAGAAATTTGACACGTGGAACTGCAAAACCACAGTTATAGTTATGTGGCGTACACCAGAATCTTTTAAACAGATATATTGGTGTCTGACCAGTCAGGGACACACTATTAAAGTTTTTTTTTACTGCAAAAAATGCCAATAACCGGATAATACAGAGATTTGACTCATGGAACTGCAAAACCACAGTTATAGTTATGTGGCGTACACCAGGCTCTTTTAAACAGATATATTGGTGTCTAACCAGTCAGGGAGACACTATTACAGTTTTATTTTACGGCAAAAAATGGCAAAAACAGGATAATACAGAGATATGACCTGTGGAACTGCAAAACCACAGTTCTATTTCTTTGGCCTACACCAGACTCTTTTAAACAGATATATTGCTGTCTGACCAGTCAGGGATACACTATTACAGTATTTTTTTACCACAAAAAATGCCAAAAACAGGATAATACAGAGATTTGACCCGTGGAACTGCAAAACCACAGTTCTATTTCTCTGGCCTTCAAAAGACTCTTTTAAGCAGACATATTGGTGTCTGGCCACTCAGGGAGACACTATTACAGTTTTTTTTTACGGCAAACAATGCCAAAAACAGGATAATACAGAGATTTGACCCGTGGAACTTCAAAACCAGAGTTCTATTTCTCTGGCCTACACCAGAATCTTTATACAGATATATTGGTGTCTGACCAGTCAGGGAGACACTATTACAGTTTTATTTTACGGCAAAAAAATGGCAAAAACAGGATAATACAGAGATTTGACCCGTGGAACTGAGAAACCACAGTTATAGTTATGTGGCGTACACCAGACTTTTCTAAACAGATATATTGGTGTCTGACCAGTCAGGGAGACACTATTACAGTTTTTTTTTACGGCAAAAAATGCCAAAAACAGGATAATACAGAGATTTGACCCGTGGAACTGAGAAACCACAGTTATAGTTATGTGGCGTACACCAGACTTTTCTAAACAGATATATTGGTGTCTGACCAGTCAGGGAGACACTATTACAGTTTTTTTTTACGGCAAAAAATGCCAAAAGCAGGATAATACAGAGATTTGACCTGTGCAACTGCTCAACCACAGTTAAAGTTATGTGGTGTGCACCAGAATCTTTTAAACAGATGTATTGGTGTCTGACCAGTCAGCGAGACACTATTACAGCTTTTTTTTATGGCAAAAAACGCCAAAAACAGGATAATATAGAGATTTTACCCGTGAAACTGAAAAACCACAGTTCTATTTCTCTGGCCTACACCAGACTCTTTTAAACAGATATATTGGTGTCTGACCAGTAAGGGAGACACTATTACAGTTTTTTTTTACAGCTAAAAAATGCCATAAACATAATAATACAGAGATTTGACCCGTGGAACTGCAAAACAACAGTTCTATTTCTCTGGACTTCACTAGACTCTTTTAAACAGACATATTGGTGTCTGACCAGTCAGGGAGACACTATTACAGTTTTTTTTACGGCAAGCAATGCCAATAACAGGATAATACAGAGATTTGACCCGTGGAACTGCAAAACCAGAGTTCTATTTCTCTGGCCTACAGCAGAATCTTTTAAACAGATATATTGGTGTCTGACCAGTCAGAAAAACACTATTACAGTTTTTTTTACGGCAAAAAATGCCAAAAACAGGATAATACAGAGATTTGACCCTTGGAACTGCAAAACCACAGTTATAGTTATGTGGCGTACACCAGACTCTTTTAAACAGATATATTGATGTGTGACCCGTCAGGGAGACACTATTACAGTTTTATTTTACATAAAAAAATGCCAAAAATAGGATAATACAGAGATTTGAACTGTGGAACTGCAAAACCACGGTTCTATTTCACTGGCCTACACCAGACTCTTTTAAACAGATATATTGGTGACTGACCAGTCAGGTAGACACTATTACAGTTTTCTTTTACGGCAAAAAATGCCAAAAACAGGATAATACAGAGATTTGACCCGTGGAACTGCAAAACCACGGTTCTATTTCACCGGTCTACACCAGACTCTTTTAAACAGATATATCGGTGTCTGACCAGTCAGTAAAACACTATTACAGTTTTTTTACGGCAAAAAATGCCAAAAACAGGATAATACAGAGATTTGACCCACGGAACTTCAATACCACAGTTATAATTATGTGGCATACACCAGACTCTTTTAAACAGATATATTGGTGTCTGACCAGTCAGGGAGACAATATTACAGTTTTTTTTTACGGCAAAAAATGCCAAAAACATGATAATACAGAGATTTGACCCGTGGAACTGCAAAACCACAGTTCTATTTCTCTGGCCTACACCATAATCTTTATACAGATATATTGGTGTCTGACCAGTCAGGGAGACACTATTACAGTTTTTTTATACTGCAAAAAATGCCAATAACAGGATAATACAGAGATTTGACTCATGGAACTGCAAAACCACAGTTATAGTTATGTGGCGTACACCAGACTCTTTTAAACAGATATATTGGTGTCTAACCAGTCAGGGAGACACTATTACAGTTTTATTTTATGGCAAAAAATGGCAAAAACAGGATAATACAGAGATTTGACCCGTGGAACTGCAAAACCACAGTTATAATTACGTGGCGTACACCAGACTCTTTTAAACAGATATATTGGTGTCTGACCAGTTAGGGAGACACTATTACAGTTTTTTTTACGGCAAAAAATGACAAAAACAGGATAATACAGAGATTTGACCCGTGGAACTGCAAAATCAGAGTTCTATGTCTCTGGCCTACAGCAGAATCTTTTAAACAGATATATTGGTGTCTGACCAGTCAGAAAAACACTATTACAGTTTTTTTTACAGCAAAAAATGCCAAAAACAGGATAATACAGAGATTTGACCCTTGGAACTGCAAAACCACAGTTATAGTTATGTGGCGTACACCAGACTCTTTTAAACAGATATATTGATGTCTGACCCGTCAGGGAGACACTATTACAGTTTTATTTTACATAAAAAAATGCCAAAAATAGGATAATACAGAGATTTGAACCGTGGAACTGCAAAACCACGGTTCTATTTCACTGGCCTACACCAGACTCTTTTAAACAGATATATTGGTGTCTGACCAGTCAGAAAAACACTATTATAGTTTTTTTACGGCAAGAAATGCCAAAAACAGGATAATACAGAGATTTGACCCACGGAACTTCAATACCACAGTTATAATTATGTGGCATACACCAGACTCTTTTAAACAGATATATTGGTGTCTGACCAGTCAGGGAGACAATATTACAGTTTTTTTTTACGGCAAAAAATGGCAAAAACATGATAATACAGAGATTTGACCCATGGAACTGCAAAACCACAGTTCTATTTCTCTGGCCTACACCATAATCTTTATACAGATATATTGGTGTCTGACCAGTCAGGGAGACACTATTACAGTTTTTTTATACTGCAAAAAATGCCAATAACAGGATAATACAGAGATTTGACTCATGGAACTGCAAAACCACAGTTATAGTTATGTGGCGTACACCAGACTCTTTTAAACAGATATATTGGTGTCTAACCAGTTAGGGAGACACTATTACAGTTTTTTTTTGCGGCAAAAAATGCCAAAACCAGGATAATACAGAGATTTGACTCATGGAACTGCAAAACCACAGTTATAGTTATGTGGCGTACACCAGACTCTTTTAAACAGATATATTGGTGTCTAACCAGTCAGGGAGACACTATTACAGTTTTATTTTACGGCAAAAAATGGCAAAAACAGGATAATACAGAGATTTGACCCGTGGAACTGCAAAACCACAGTTATAATTACGTGGCGTACACCAGACTCTTTTAAACAGATATATTGGTGTCTGACCAGTTAGGGAGACACTATTACAGTTTTTTTTTGCGGCAAAAAATGCCAAAACCAGGATAATACAGAAATTTGACTCATGGAACTGCAAAACCACAGTTATAGTTATGTGGCGTACACCAGACTCTTTTAAACAGATATATTGGTGTCTAACCAGTCAGGGAGACACTATTACAGTTTTATTTTACGGCAAAAAATGGCAAAAACAGGATAATACAGAGATTTGACCCGTGGGACTGCAAAACCACAGTTATAATTACATGGCGTACACCAGACTCTTTTAAACAGATATATTGCTGTCTGACCAGTTAGGGAGACACTATTACAGTTTTTTTTTACGGCAAAAAATGCCAAAAACAGGATAATGCAGAAATTTTACCCGTGGAACTGCAAAACCACAGTTATAGTTATGTGGCGTACAACAGAATCTTTTAAACAGACATATTGGTGTCTGACCAGTCAGGGACACACTATTAAAGTTTTATTTTACTGCAAAAAATGCCAATAACCGGATAATACAGAGATTTGACTCATGGAACTGCAAAACCAAAGTTATAGTTATGTGGCGTACACCAGACTCTTTTAAACAGATATATTGGTGTCTAACCAGTCAGGGAAACCCTATTACAGTTTTATTTTACGGCAAAAAATGGCAAAAACAGGATAATGCAGAGATTTGACCTGTGGAACTGCAAAACCACAGTTCTATTTCTTTGGCCTACACCAGACTCTTTTAAACAGATATATTGCTGTCTGACCAGTCAGGGAGACACTATTACAGTATTTTTTTACCGCAAAAAATGCCAAAAACAGGATAATATAGAGATTTGACCCGTGGAACTGCAAAACCACAATTAGTGATGAGGCGTACACCAGACTCTTTTAAACAGATATATTGGTGTCTGACCAGTCAGGGAGACACAATTACAGGTTTTTTTTACGGCAAAAAATGCCCAAAACAGGATAATGCAGAGATTTGACCCGTGGAACTGCAAAACCACAATTAGTTAAGTGGCATACACCAGACTCTTTTAAACAGATATATTGGTGTCTGACAAGTCAGGGAGACACTATTACAGTTTTTTTTTACGGCAAAAAATGCCAAAAACAGGATAATACAGAGATTTGACCCGTGGAACTGTGAAACCACAGTTATAGTTATGTGGCGTACACCAGACTCTTCTAAACAGATATATTGATGTCTGACCAGTCAGGGAGACACTATTACAGTTTTTTTTTACGGCAAAAAATGCCAAAAGCAGGATAATACAGAGATTTGACCTGTGGAACTGCTCAACCACAGTTATAGTTATGTGGTGTGCACCAGAATCTTTTAAACAGATATATTGGTGTCTGACCATTCAGCGAGACACTATTACAGCTTTTTTTTATGGCAAAAAACGCCAAAAACAGGATAATACAGAGATTTGACCCGTGAAACTGAAAAACCACAGTTCTATTTCTCTGGCCTACACCAGACTCTTTTAAACAGATATATTGGTGTCTGACCAGTAAGGGAGACACTATTACAGTTTTTTTTTACGGCAAAAAAATGCCAAAAACATGATAATACAGAGATTTAACCCGTGGAACTGCAAAACAACAGTTCTATTTCTCTGGACTTCACTAGACTCTTTTAAACAGACATATTGGTGTCTGACCAGTCAGGGAGACACTATTACAGTTTTTTTTACGGCAAGCAATGCCAATAACAGGATAATACAGAGATTTGACCCGTGGAACTGCAAAACCAGAGTTCTATTTCTCTGGCCTACAGCAGAATCTTTTAAACAGATATATTGGTGTCTGACCAGTCAGAAAAACACTATTACAGTTTTTTTTACGGCAAAAAATGCCAAAAACAGGATAATACAGAGATTTGAGCCTTGGAACTGCAAAACCACAGTTATAGTTATGTGGCGTACACCAGACTCTTTTAAACAGATATATTGGTGTCTGACCCGTCAGGGAGACACTATTACATTTTTATTTTACATAAAAAAATGCCAAAAACAGGATATTACAGAGATTTGAACCGTGGAACTGCAAAACCACGGTTCTATTTCACTGGCCTACACCAGACTCTTTTAAACAGATATATTGGTGTCTGACCAGTCAGAAAAACACTATTACAGTTTTTTTACGGCAAAAAAATGCCAAAAACAGGATAATACAGAGATTTGACCCACGGAACTTCAATACCACACTTATAATTATGTGGCATACACCAGACTCTTTTAAACAGATATATAGGTGTCTGACCAGTCAGGGAGACACCATTACAGTTTTTTTTTACGGCAAAAAATGCCAAAAGCAGGATAATGCAGAGATTTGACCTGTGGAACTGCTCAACCACAATTATAAATATGTGGCGAGCATCAGAATCTTTTAAACAGATATATTGGTGTCTGACCAGTCAGGGAGACACTATTACAGTTTTTTTTTACAGCAAAAAATGCCAAAAACAGGATAATTCAGAGATTTGACCCGTGGAACTGCAAAACCAGAGTTCTATTTCTCTGGCCTACACCAGACTCTTTTAAACAGATATATTGGTGTCGGACCTGTCAGGGAGACACTATTACAGTTTTTTTTTTGGGCAAAAAATGCCAAAAACAGGATAATACAGAGATTTGACCCGTGGAACTGCAAAACCACAATTATTTATGTGGCGTACGCCAGACTCTTTTAAACAGATATATTGGTGTCTGACCAGTCAGGGAGACACTATTACAGTTTTTTTACAGCAAAAATGCCAAAGCAGGATAATACAGAGATTTGACCTGTGGAACTGCAAAACCACAGTTATATTTATGTGGCGTACACCAGAATCTTTTAAACAGATATATTGGTGTCTGAGCAGTCAGGGAGACACTATTACAGTTTTTTTTATGGATAAAAACACCAAAAACAGGATAATACAGAGATTTGACCTGTGGAACTGCAAAACCACAGTTATAGTTATGTGACGTACACCAGACTCTTTTAAACAGATATATTGGTGTCTGACTAGTCAGGGAGACACTATTACAGTTTTTTTTACGGCAAAAAATGCCCAAAACAGGATAATAAAGAGATTTGACCCATGGAACTTCAAAACCATAGTTATAATTATGTGGCGTACACCAGACAATTTTAAACAGATATATTGGGGTCTGACCAGTCAGGGAGACACTTTTACAGTTTTTTTTACGGCCAAAAATGCCAAAACAGGATAATACAGAGATTTGACCCGTGGAACTGCAAAACCACAATTATAGTTATGTGGCATACACCAGACTCTTTTAAATTGATATATTGGAGTCTGACCAGTCAGGGAGACACTATTACAGTTTTTTTTTAAGGCAAAATATGCCAAAAACATGATAATACAGAGATTTGACCCATGGAACTGCAAAACCACAGTTCTATTTCTCTGGCCTTCACCAGACTCTTTTAAACAGACATATTGGTGTCTGATCAGTCAGGGAGACACTATTACAGGTTTTTTACGGCAAACAATGCCAAAAACAGGATAATACAGAGATTTGACCCGTGGAACTGCAAAACCAGAGTTCTATTTCTCTGGCCTACACCAGAATCTTTTAAACAGATATATTGGAGTCTGACCAGTCACAGAGACACTATTACAGGTTTTTTTACGGCAAAAAATGCAAAAAACAGGATAATACAGAGATTTGACCCGTGGAACTGCAAAACCACAGTTATAGTTATGTGGCGTTCACCAGACTCTTTTAAACAGATATATTGGTGTCTGACCAGTCAGGGAGACACTATTACAGTTTTTTTTACGGCAAAAAATGCCAAAAACAGGATAATACAGAGATTTGACAGTTATAATTATGTGGCGTACACTAGACTCTTTTAAACAGATATATTGGTGTCTGACCAGTCAGGGAGACACTATTACAGTTTTTTTTTACAGTAAAAAATGCCAAAAACAGGATAATACAGAGATTTGACCCGTGGAACTGCAAAACCACAGTTATAGTTATGTGGCGTACACCAAACTCTTTTAAACAGATAAATTGGTGTCTTACCAGTCAGGGAGACGCTATTACTGTTTTTTTTACTGCAAAAAATGCCAAAAACAGGATAAGACAGAGATTTGACCCGTGGAACTGCAAAACCACAGTTATAGTTATGTGGCGTACACAAGACTCTTTTAAACAGATATATTGGTGTCTGACCAGTCAGGGAGACACTATTAGTTTTTCTTTATAGCAAAAAATGCCAAAACAGGACAATACAGAGATTTGACCCGTGGAACTGCAAAACCACAGTTCTATTTCTCTGGCCTACACCAGACTATTTTAAACAGATATATTGGTATCAGAACAGTGAGGGAGACACTATTACTATTTATTTTTAAGGCAAAAAAAGGAAGAAGCAGGACGATACAGAGATTTGACCCGTGGAACTGCAAAACCACAGTTATAGTTATGTGGCGTACACCAAACTCTTTTAATCATATATATTGGGGTCTGACCAGTCAGGGAGACACTATTACAGGTATTTTTAGAGCAAAAAATGCCAAAAGCAGGATAATACATAGATTTGACCCATGGAACTGCAAAAACACAGTTATATTTTTGTGGCTTACACCAGACTCTTCTAAACAGATACAGTACAGACCAAAAGTTTGGACACACATTCTCATTTAAAGATTTTTCTGTATTTTCATGACTATGAAAATTTTACATTCACACTGAAGGCATCAAAACTATGAATTAACCCTTGTGGAATTATACACTTAACAAAAAAGTGTGAAACAACTGAAAATATGTCTTATATTCTAGGTTCTTCAAAGTAGTCACCTTTGGCTTTGATGACTGCTTTGCACACTCTTGGCATTCTCTTGATGAGCTTCAAGAGGTAGTCACCGGAAATGGTTTTCACTTCACAGGTGTGCCCTGTCAGGTTTAATAAGTGGGATTTCTTGCCTTATACATGGGGTTGGGACCATCAGTTGTGTTGTGCAGAAGTCTAGTGGATACACATCTGATAGTCCAACTGAATAGACTGTTACAATTTGTATTATGACAAGAAAAAAGCAGCTAAGTAAAGAAAAACAAGTGGCCATCATTACTTTAAGAAGTGAAGGTCAGTCAATCCGAAAATTTGGGAAAACTTTGAAAGTGTCCCCAAGTGCAGTTCAAAAACCATCACGCGCTACAAAGCAACTGGCTCACATGAGGACCGCATCAGGAAAGGAAGACCAAGAGTCACCTCTGCTTCTGAGGATAAGTTTATCCGAGTCACCAGCTTCAGAAATCGCAGGTTAACAGCAGCTCAGATTAGAGACCAGGTCAATGCCACACAGAGTTCAAGCAGCAGACAAATCTCTTCAACAACTGTTAAGAGGAGACTTTGTGCAGCAGGCCTTCATGGTAAAATAGCTGCTAGCAAACCACTGCTAAGGACAGGCAACAAGCAGAAGAGACAAATTTGGGCTAAAGAACACAAGGAATGGACATTAGACCAGTGGAAATATGTGCTTTAGTCTGATGAGTCCAAATTTGAGGTCTTTGGTTCCAACCACCGTGTCTTCGTGCGACGCAGAAAATGTGAACGCATGGACTCTACATACCTGGTTCCCACCGTGAAGCGTGGAGGAGAAGGTGTGATGGTGTGGGGGTGCTTTGCTGGTGACACTGTTGGGGATTTATTCAAAATTGAAGGCATACTGAACCAGCATGGCTACCACAGCAACTTGCAACGGCATGCTATTCCATCCGGTTTGCGTTTAGTTGGACCATCATTTTTTTTTCAACAGGACAATGACCCCAAACACACCTCCAGGCTGTGTAAGGGCTATTTGACCAAGAAGGAGAGTGATGGGGTGCTACGCCAGATGACCTGGCCTCCACAGTCACCAGACCTGAACCCAATCGAGATGGTTTGGGTGAGCTGGACCACAGAGTGAAGGCAAAAGGGCCAACAAATGCTAAGCATCTCTGGGAACTCCTTCAAGATTGTTGGAAGATCATTTCTGGTGACTACCTCTTGAAGCTCATCAAGAGAATGCCAAGAGTGTGCAAAGCAGTCATAAAAGCAAAAGGTGGCTACTTTGAAGAACCTAGAATATAAGACATATTTTCAGTTGTTTCACACTTTTTTGCTCAGTATATAATTCCACATGTGTTAATTCATAGTTTTGATGCCTTCAGTATGAATGTACAATTTTCATAGTCATGAAAATACAGAAAAATCTTTAAATGAGAAGGTGTGTCCAAACTTTTGGTCTGTACTGTATATGGGTGTCTGACCAGTCAGAAAAACACTATTACAGTTTTTTTACGGCAAAATATGCAAAAAACAGGATAATACAGAGATTTGACCCACGGAACTACAATACCACAGTTATAATTATGTGGCATACACCAGACTCTTTTAAACAGATATATTGGTTTCTGACCAGTAAGGGAGACACTATTACAGTTTTTTTTTTACGGCAAAAAATGCCAAAAACAGGATAATTCAGAGATTTGACCCATGGAGCTGCAAAACCACAATTAGTTATGTGGCGTACACCACACTCTTTTAAACAGATATATTGGTGTCTGACCAGTCAGGGAGACACTATTACAGGTTTTTTTTGGCAAAAAATGCCAAAAACAGGATAATACAGAGATTTGACCTGTGGAACTGCAAAACCACAGTTATAGTTATGTGGCGTACACCAGACTCTTTTAAACAGATATATTGGTGTCTGACTAGTCAGGGAGACACTATTACAGTTTTTTTTAAGGCAAAATATGCCAAAAACATGATAATACAGAGATTTGACCCGTGGAACTGCAAAACCACAGTTCTATTTCTCTGGCCTTCACCAGACTCTTTTAAACAGATATATTGGAGTCTGACCAGTCACAGAGACACTATTTCAGGTTTTTTTACGGAAAAAAATGCCTAGAACAGGATAATACAGATATTTGACCCGTGGAACTGCAAAACCACAGTTATAATTATGTGGCGTACACTAGACTCTTTTAAACAGATATATTGGTGTCTGACCAGTCAGGGAGACACTATTAGTTTTTCTTTATAGCAAAAAATGCCAAAACAGGACAATACAGAGATTTGACCCGTGGAACTGCAAAACCACAGTTCTATTTCTCTGGCCTACACCAGACTATTTTAAACAGATATATTGGTATCAGAACAGTGAGGGAGACACTATTACTATTTATTTTTAAGGCAAAAAAAGGAAGAAGCAGGACGATACAGAGATTTGACCCGTGGAACTGCAAAACCACAGTTATAGTTATGTGGCGTACACCAAACTCTTTTAATCATATATATTGGGGTCTGACCAGTCAGGGAGACACTATTACAGGTATTTTTAGAGCAAAAAATGCCAAAAGCAGGATAATACATAGATTTGACCCATGGAACTGCAAAAACACAGTTATATTTTTGTGGCTTACACCAGACTCTTCTAAACAGATACAGTACAGACCAAAAGTTTGGACACACATTCTCATTTAAAGATTTTTCTGTATTTTCATGACTATGAAAATTTTACATTCACACTGAAGGCATCAAAACTATGAATTAACCCTTGTGGAATTATACACTTAACAAAAAAGTGTGAAACAACTGAAAATATGTCTTATATTCTAGGTTCTTCAAAGTAGTCACCTTTGGCTTTGATGACTGCTTTGCACACTCTTGGCATTCTCTTGATGAGCTTCAAGAGGTAGTCACCGGAAATGGTTTTCACTTCACAGGTGTGCCCTGTCAGGTTTAATAAGTGGGATTTCTTGCCTTATACATGGGGTTGGGACCATCAGTTGTGTTGTGCAGAAGTCTAGTGGATACACATCTGATAGTCCAACTGAATAGACTGTTACAATTTGTATTATGACAAGAAAAAAGCAGCTAAGTAAAGAAAAACAAGTGGCCATCATTACTTTAAGAAGTGAAGGTCAGTCAATCCGAAAATTTGGGAAAACTTTGAAAGTGTCCCCAAGTGCAGTTCAAAAACCATCACGCGCTACAAAGCAACTGGCTCACATGAGGACCGCATCAGGAAAGGAAGACCAAGAGTCACCTCTGCTTCTGAGGATAAGTTTATCCGAGTCACCAGCTTCAGAAATCGCAGGTTAACAGCAGCTCAGATTAGAGACCAGGTCAATGCCACACAGAGTTCAAGCAGCAGACAAATCTCTTCAACAACTGTTAAGAGGAGACTTTGTGCAGCAGGCCTTCATGGTAAAATAGCTGCTAGCAAACCACTGCTAAGGACAGGCAACAAGCAGAAGAGACAAATTTGGGCTAAAGAACACAAGGAATGGACATTAGACCAGTGGAAATATGTGCTTTAGTCTGATGAGTCCAAATTTGAGGTCTTTGGTTCCAACCACCGTGTCTTCGTGCGACGCAGAAAATGTGAACGCATGGACTCTACATACCTGGTTCCCACCGTGAAGCGTGGAGGAGAAGGTGTGATGGTGTGGGGGTGCTTTGCTGGTGACACTGTTGGGGATTTATTCAAAATTGAAGGCATACTGAACCAGCATGGCTACCACAGCAACTTGCAACGGCATGCTATTCCATCCGGTTTGCGTTTAGTTGGACCATCATTTTTTTTTCAACAGGACAATGACCCCAAACACACCTCCAGGCTGTGTAAGGGCTATTTGACCAAGAAGGAGAGTGATGGGGTGCTACGCCAGATGACCTGGCCTCCACAGTCACCAGACCTGAACCCAATCGAGATGGTTTGGGTGAGCTGGACCACAGAGTGAAGGCAAAAGGGCCAACAAATGCTAAGCATCTCTGGGAACTCCTTCAAGATTGTTGGAAGATCATTTCTGGTGACTACCTCTTGAAGCTCATCAAGAGAATGCCAAGAGTGTGCAAAGCAGTCATAAAAGCAAAAGGTGGCTACTTTGAAGAACCTAGAATATAAGACATATTTTCAGTTGTTTCACACTTTTTTGCTCAGTATATAATTCCACATGTGTTAATTCATAGTTTTGATGCCTTCAGTATGAATGTACAATTTTCATAGTCATGAAAATACAGAAAAATCTTTAAATGAGAAGGTGTGTCCAAACTTTTGGTCTGTACTGTATATGGGTGTCTGACCAGTCAGAAAAACACTATTACAGTTTTTTTACGGCAAAATATGCAAAAAACAGGATAATACAGAGATTTGACCCACGGAACTACAATACCACAGTAATAATTATGTGGCATACACCAGACTCTTTTAAACAGATATATTGGTTTCTGACCAGTAAGGGAGACACTATTACAGTTTTTTTTTTACGGCAAAAAATGCCAAAAACAGGATAATTCAGAGATTTGACCCATGGAGCTGCAAAACCACAATTAGTTATGTGGCGTACACCACACTCTTTTAAACAGATATATTGGTGTCTGACCAGTCAGGGAGACACTATTACAGTTTTTTTTTACGGCAAAAAATGCCAAAAGCAGGATAATACAGAGATCTGACCTGTGGAACTGCTAAACCACAGTTATAGTTATGTGGCGTACACCAGAATCTTTTAAACAGATATATTGGTGTCTGACAAGTCAAGGAGACACTATTACAGGTTTTTTTTGGCAAAAAATGCCAAAAACAGGATAATACAGAGATTTGACCTGTGGAACTGCAAAACCACAGTTATAGTTATGTGGCGTACACCAGACTCTTTTAAACAGATATATTGGTGTCTGACTAGTCAGGGAGACACTATTACAGTTTTTTTTAAGGCAAAATATGCCAAAAACATGATAATACAGAGATTTGACCCGTGGAACTGCAAAACCACAGTTCTATTTCTCTGGCCTTCACCAGACTCTTTTAAACAGATATATTGGAGTCTGACCAGTCACAGAGACACTATTTCAGGTTTTTTTACGGAAAAAAATGCCTAGAACAGGATAATACAGATATTTGACCCGTGGAACTGCAAAACCACAGTTATAATTATGTGGCGTACACTAGACTCTTTTAAACAGATATATTGGTGTCTGACCAGTCAGGGAGACACTATTACAGTTTTTTTTTACAGTAAAAAATGCCAAAAACAGGATAATACAGAGATTTGACCCGTGGAACTGCAAAACCACAGTTATAGTTATGTGGCGTACACCAAACTCTTTTAAACAGATAAATTGGTGTCTTACCAGTCAGGGAGACGCTATTACTGTTTTTTTTACTGCAAAAAATGCCAAAAACAGGATAAGACAGAGATTTGACCCGTGGAACTGCAAAACCACAGTTATAGTTATGTGGCGTACACAAGACTCTTTTAAACAGATATATTGGTGTCTGACCAGTCAGGGAGACACTATTAGTTTTTCTTTATAGCAAAAAATGCCAAAACAGGACAATACAGAGATTTGACCCGTGGAACTGCAAAACCACAGTTCTATTTCTCTGGCCTACACCAGACTATTTTAAACAGATATATTGGTATCAGAACAGTGAGGGAGACACTATTACTATTTATTTTTAAGGCAAAAAAAGGAAGAAGCAGGACGATACAGAGATTTGACCCGTGGAACTGCAAAACCACAGTTATAGTTATGTGGCGTACACCAAACTCTTTTAATCATATATATTGGGGTCTGACCAGTCAGGGAGACACTATTACAGGTATTTTTAGAGCAAAAAATGCCAAAAGCAGGATAATACATAGATTTGACCCATGGAACTGCAAAAACACAGTTATATTTTTGTGGCTTACACCAGACTCTTCTAAACAGATACAGTACAGACCAAAAGTTTGGACACACATTCTCATTTAAAGATTTTTCTGTATTTTCATGACTATGAAAATTTTACATTCACACTGAAGGCATCAAAACTATGAATTAACCCTTGTGGAATTATACACTTAACAAAAAAGTGTGAAACAACTGAAAATATGTCTTATATTCTAGGTTCTTCAAAGTAGTCACCTTTGGCTTTGATGACTGCTTTGCACACTCTTGGCATTCTCTTGATGAGCTTCAAGAGGTAGTCACCGGAAATGGTTTTCACTTCACAGGTGTGCCCTGTCAGGTTTAATAAGTGGGATTTCTTGCCTTATACATGGGGTTGGGACCATCAGTTGTGTTGTGCAGAAGTCTAGTGGATACACATCTGATAGTCCAACTGAATAGACTGTTACAATTTGTATTATGACAAGAAAAAAGCAGCTAAGTAAAGAAAAACAAGTGGCCATCATTACTTTAAGAAGTGAAGGTCAGTCAATCCGAAAATTTGGGAAAACTTTGAAAGTGTCCCCAAGTGCAGTTCAAAAACCATCACGCGCTACAAAGCAACTGGCTCACATGAGGACCGCATCAGGAAAGGAAGACCAAGAGTCACCTCTGCTTCTGAGGATAAGTTTATCCGAGTCACCAGCCTCAGAAATCGCAGGTTAACAGCAGCTCAGATTAGAGACCAGGTCAATGCCACACAGAGTTCTAGCAGCAGACAAATCTCTTCAACAACTGTTAAGAGGAGACTTTGTGCAGCAGGCCTTCATGGTAAAATAGCTGCTAGCAAACCACTGCTAAGGACAGGCAACAAGCAGAAGAGACAAATTTGGGCTAAAGAACACAAGGAATGGACATTAGACCAGTGGAAATATGTGCTTTAGTCTGATGAGTCCAAATTTGAGGTCTTTGGTTCCAACCACCGTGTCTTCGTGCGACGCAGAAAATGTGAACGCATGGACTCTACATACCTGGTTCCCACCGTGAAGCGTGGAGGAGAAGGTGTGATGGTGTGGGGGTGCTTTGCTGGTGACACTGTTGGGGATTTATTCAAAATTGAAGGCATACTGAACCAGCATGGCTACCACAGCAACTTGCAACGGCATGCTATTCCATCCGGTTTGCGTTTAGTTGGACCATCATTTTTTTTTCAACAGGACAATGACCCCAAACACACCTCCAGGCTGTGTAAGGGCTATTTGACCAAGAAGGAGAGTGATGGGGTGCTACGCCAGATGACCTGGCCTCCACAGTCACCAGACCTGAACCCAATCGAGATGGTTTGGGTGAGCTGGACCACAGAGTGAAGGCAAAAGGGCCAACAAATGCTAAGCATCTCTGGGAACTCCTTCAAGATTGTTGGAAGATCATTTCTGGTGACTACCTCTTGAAGCTCATCAAGAGAATGCCAAGAGTGTGCAAAGCAGTCATAAAAGCAAAAGGTGGCTACTTTGAAGAACCTAGAATATAAGACATATTTTCAGTTGTTTCACACTTTTTTGCTCAGTATATAATTCCACATGTGTTAATTCATAGTTTTGATGCCTTCAGTATGAATGTACAATTTTCATAGTCATGAAAATACAGAAAAATCTTTAAATGAGAAGGTGTGTCCAAACTTTTGGTCTGTACTGTATATGGGTGTCTGACCAGTCAGAAAAACACTATTACAGTTTTTTTACGGCAAAATATGCAAAAAACAGGAAAATACAGAGATTTGACCCACGGAACTACAATACCACAGTTATAATTATGTGGCATACACCAGACTCTTTTAAACAGATATATTGGTTTCTGACCAGTAAGGGAGACACTATTACAGTTTTTTTTTTACGGCAAAAAATGCCAAAAACAGGATAATTCAGAGATTTGACCCATGGAGCTGCAAAACCACAATTAGTTATGTGGCGTACACCACACTCTTTTAAACAGATATATTGGTGTCTGACCAGTCAGGGAGACACTATTACAGTTTTTTTTTACGGCAAAAAATGCCAAAAGCAGGATAATACAGAGATCTGACCTGTGGAACTGCTAAACCACAGTTATAGTTATGTGGCGTACACCAGAATCTTTTAAACAGATATATTGGTGTCTGACAAGTCAAGGAGACACTATTACAGGTTTTTTTTGGCAAAAAATGCCAAAAACAGGATAATACAGAGATTTGACCTGTGGAACTGCAAAACCACAGTTATAGTTATGTGGCGTACACCAGACTCTTTTAAACAGATATATTGGTGTCTGACTAGTCAGGGAGACACTATTACAGTTTTTTTTAAGGCAAAATATGCCAAAAACATGATAATACAGAGATTTGACCCGTGGAACTGCAAAACCACAGTTCTATTTCTCTGGCCTTCACCAGACTCTTTTAAACAGATATATTGGAGTCTGACCAGTCACAGAGACACTATTTCAGGTTTTTTTACGGAAAAAAATGCCTAGAACAGGATAATACAGATATTTGACCCGTGGAACTGCAAAACCACAGTTATAATTATGTGGCGTACACTAGACTCTTTTAAACAGATATATTGGTGTCTGACCAGTCAGGGAGACACTATTACAGTTTTTTTTTACAGTAAAAAATGCCAAAAACAGGATAATACAGAGATTTGACCCGTGGAACTGCAAAACCACAGTTATAGTTATGTGGCGTACACCAAACTCTTTTAAACAGATAAATTGGTGTCTTACCAGTCAGGGAGACGCTATTACTGTTTTTTTTACTGCAAAAAATGCCAAAAACAGGATAAGACAGAGATTTGACCCGTGGAACTGCAAAACCACAGTTATAGTTATGTGGCGTACACAAGACTCTTTTAAACAGATATATTGGTGTCTGACCAGTCAGGGAGACACTATTAGTTTTTCTTTATAGCAAAAAATGCCAAAACAGGACAATACAGAGATTTGACCCGTGGAACTGCAAAACCACAGTTCTATTTCTCTGGCCTACACCAGACTATTTTAAACAGATATATTGGTATCAGAACAGTGAGGGAGACACTATTACTATTTATTTTTAAGGCAAAAAAAGGAAGAAGCAGGACGATACAGAGATTTGACCCGTGGAACTGCAAAACCACAGTTATAGTTATGTGGCGTACACCAAACTCTTTTAATCATATATATTGGGGTCTGACCAGTCAGGGAGACACTATTACAGGTATTTTTAGAGCAAAAAATGCCAAAAGCAGGATAATACATAGATTTGACCCATGGAACTGCAAAAACACAGTTATATTTTTGTGGCTTACACCAGACTCTTCTAAACAGATACAGTACAGACCAAAAGTTTGGACACACATTCTCATTTAAAGATTTTTCTGTATTTTCATGACTATGAAAATTTTACATTCACACTGAAGGCATCAAAACTATGAATTAACCCTTGTGGAATTATACACTTAACAAAAAAGTGTGAAACAACTGAAAATATGTCTTATATTCTAGGTTCTTCAAAGTAGTCACCTTTGGCTTTGATGACTGCTTTGCACACTCTTGGCATTCTCTTGATGAGCTTCAAGAGGTAGTCACCGGAAATGGTTTTCACTTCACAGGTGTGCCCTGTCAGGTTTAATAAGTGGGATTTCTTGCCTTATACATGGGGTTGGGACCATCAGTTGTGTTGTGCAGAAGTCTAGTGGATACACATCTGATAGTCCAACTGAATAGACTGTTACAATTTGTATTATGACAAGAAAAAAGCAGCTAAGTAAAGAAAAACAAGTGGCCATCATTACTTTAAGAAGTGAAGGTCAGTCAATCCGAAAATTTGGGAAAACTTTGAAAGTGTCCCCAAGTGCAGTTCAAAAACCATCACGCGCTACAAAGCAACTGGCTCACATGAGGACCGCATCAGGAAAGGAAGACCAAGAGTCACCTCTGCTTCTGAGGATAAGTTTATCCGAGTCACCAGCCTCAGAAATCGCAGGTTAACAGCAGCTCAGATTAGAGACCAGGTCAATGCCACACAGAGTTCTAGCAGCAGACAAATCTCTTCAACAACTGTTAAGAGGAGACTTTGTGCAGCAGGCCTTCATGGTAAAATAGCTGCTAGCAAACCACTGCTAAGGACAGGCAACAAGCAGAAGAGACAAATTTGGGCTAAAGAACACAAGGAATGGACATTAGACCAGTGGAAATATGTGCTTTAGTCTGATGAGTCCAAATTTGAGGTCTTTGGTTCCAACCACCGTGTCTTCGTGCGACGCAGAAAATGTGAACGCATGGACTCTACATACCTGGTTCCCACCGTGAAGCGTGGAGGAGAAGGTGTGATGGTGTGGGGGTGCTTTGCTGGTGACACTGTTGGGGATTTATTCAAAATTGAAGGCATACTGAACCAGCATGGCTACCACAGCAACTTGCAACGGCATGCTATTCCATCCGGTTTGCGTTTAGTTGGACCATCATTTTTTTTTCAACAGGACAATGACCCCAAACACACCTCCAGGCTGTGTAAGGGCTATTTGACCAAGAAGGAGAGTGATGGGGTGCTACGCCAGATGACCTGGCCTCCACAGTCACCAGACCTGAACCCAATCGAGATGGTTTGGGTGAGCTGGACCACAGAGTGAAGGCAAAAGGGCCAACAAATGCTAAGCATCTCTGGGAACTCCTTCAAGATTGTTGGAAGATCATTTCTGGTGACTACCTCTTGAAGCTCATCAAGAGAATGCCAAGAGTGTGCAAAGCAGTCATAAAAGCAAAAGGTGGCTACTTTGAAGAACCTAGAATATAAGACATATTTTCAGTTGTTTCACACTTTTTTGCTCAGTATATAATTCCACATGTGTTAATTCATAGTTTTGATGCCTTCAGTATGAATGTACAATTTTCATAGTCATGAAAATACAGAAAAATCTTTAAATGAGAAGGTGTGTCCAAACTTTTGGTCTGTACTGTATATGGGTGTCTGACCAGTCAGAAAAACACTATTACAGTTTTTTTACGGCAAAATATGCAAAAAACAGGATAATACAGAGATTTGACCCACGGAACTACAATACCACAGTTATAATTATGTGGCATACACCAGACTCTTTTAAACAGATATATTGGTTTCTGACCAGTAAGGGAGACACTATTACAGTTTTTTTTTTACGGCAAAAAATGCCAAAAACAGGATAATTCAGAGATTTGACCCATGGAGCTGCAAAACCACAATTAGTTATGTGGCGTACACCACACTCTTTTAAACAGATATATTGGTGTCTGACCAGTCAGGGAGACACTATTACAGTTTTTTTTTACGGCAAAAAATGCCAAAAGCAGGATAATACAGAGATCTGACCTGTGGAACTGCTAAACCACAGTTATAGTTATGTGGCGTACACCAGAATCTTTTAAACAGATATATTGGTGTCTGACAAGTCAAGGAGACACTATTACAGGTTTTTTTTGGCAAAAAATGCCAAAAACAGGATAATACAGAGATTTGACCTGTGGAACTGCAAAACCACAGTTATAGTTATGTGGCGTACACCAGACTCTTTTAAACAGATATATTGGTGTCTGACTAGTCAGGGAGACACTATTACAGTTTTTTTTAAGGCAAAATATGCCAAAAACATGATAATACAGAGATTTGACCCGTGGAACTGCAAAACCACAGTTCTATTTCTCTGGCCTTCACCAGACTCTTTTAAACAGACATATTGGTGTCTGACCAGTCAGGGAGACACTATTACAGGTTTTTTACGGCAAACAATGCCAAAAACAGGATAATACAGAGATTTGACCCGTGGAAATGCTAAACCACAGTTATAGTTATGTGGCGTACACCAGACTCTTTTAAACAGATATATTGGTGTCTGACCAGTCAGGGAGACACTATTACAGTTTTATTTTACGTCAAAAAATGGCAAAAACAGGATAATACAGAGATTTGACCCGTGGAACTGCAAAACCACAGTTATAATTATGTGGCGTACACTAGACTCTTTTAAACAGATATATTGGTGTCTGACCAGTCAGGGAGACACTATTACAGTTTTTTTTTACAGCAAAAAATGCCAAAAACAGGATAATACAGAGATTTGACCCGTGGAACTGCAAAAGCACAGATATAGTTATGTGGCGTACACCAAACTCTTTTAAACAGATAAATTGGTGTCTTACCAGTCAGGGAGACGCTATTACTGTTTTTTTTTACTGCAAAAAATGCCAAAAACAGCATAATACAGAGATTTGACCCGTGGAACTGCAAAACCACAGTTATAGTTATGTGGCGTATACAAGACTCTTTTAAACAGATATATTGGTGTCTGACCAGTCAGGGAGACACTATTAGTTTTTTTTTATGGCAAAAAACAGGACAATACAGAGATTTGACCGGTGGAACTGCAAAACCACAGTTCTATTTCTCTGGACTACACCAGACAATTTTAAACAGATATATTGCTGTCTGAACAGTGAGGGAGACACTATTACTATTTATTTTTAAGGCAAAAAAAGGAAGAAGCAGGACAATACAGAGATTTGACCCGTGGAACTGTAAAACCACAGTTATAGTTATGTGGCGTACACCAAACTCTTTTAATCAGATATATTGGGGTCTGACCAGTCAGGGAGACACTATTACAGGTTTGTTTAGAGCAAAAAATGCCAAAAGCAGGATAATACATAGATTTTACCCATGGAACTGCAAAACCACAGTTATAATTATGTGGCATACACCAGACTCTTTTAAACAGATATATTGGTTTCTGACCAGTCAGGGAGACACTATTACAGTTTTTTTTTACGGCAAAAAATGCCAAAAGCAGGATAATACAGAGATCTGACCTGTGGAACTGCTAAACCACAGTTATAGTTATGTGGCGTACACCAGAATCTTTTAAACAGATATATTGGTGTCTGACAAGTCAGGGAGACACTATTACAGTTTTTTTTTTGGCAAAAAATGCCAAAAACAGGATAATACAGATATTTGACCTGTGGAACTGCAAAACCACAGTTATAGTTATGTGGCGTACACCAGACTCTTTTAAACAGATATATTGGTGTCTGACTAGTCAGGGAGACACTATTACAGTTTTTTTTATGGCAAAAAATGCCAAAAACAGGATAATAAAGAGATTTGACCCATGGAACTTCAAAACCACAGTTATAGTTATGTGGCATACACCAGACTCTTTTAAACAGATATATTGGTGTCTGACAAGTCAGTAGACACTATTACAGTTTTTTTTTAAGGCAAAAAATGCCAAAAACAGGATAATACAGAGATTTGACCCGTGGAACTGAAAAACCACAGTTATAGTTATGTGGCGTACACCAGAATCTTCTAAACATATATATTGGAGTCTGACCAGTCAGGGAGGCACTATTACAGTTTTTTTTTACGGCAAAACATGCCAAATACAGGATAATACAGAGATTTGACCATGGAACTGCAAAACCACAGTTATAGTTATGTGGCATACATCAGACTCTTTTAAACAGATATATTGGTGTCTGACCACTCAGGGAGACACTATTACAGTTTTTTTTACGGCAAAAAATGGCAAAAACAGGATAATACAGAGATTTGACCCGTGGAACTGCAAAACCACAGTTATAGTTATGTGGCGTACACCAGACTCTTTTAAACAGATATATTGGGGTCTGATCAGTCAAGGAGACACTATTACAGTTTTTTTACGTCAAAAAGGCCCAAAACAGGATAATACAGAGATTTGACCCATGGAACTTCAAAACCACAGTTATAATTATGTGGCGTACACCAGACTCTTTTAAACAGATATATTGGTGACTGACCAGACAGGGAGACACTATTACTGTTTTTTTTGCGACAAAAAATGCCAAAAACTGGATAATACAGAGATTTGACCCGTGAACTGCAAAACCACAGTTCTATTTCTCTGGCCTACCCCAGACTTTTTTAAAAAGATATATTGGTGTCTGAACAGTCAGGGAGACACTATTACTATTTATTTTTATGGCAAAAAAAGGAAGAAGCAGGACAATACAGAGATTTGACCCATGGAACTGCAAAACCACAGTTATAGTTATGTGGCGTACACCAGACTCTTTTAAACAGATATATTGGTGTCTTACCAGTCAGGGAGACACTATTACTGTTTTTTTTATGGCAAAAAATTCCAAATACAGGATAATACAGAGATTTGACCCTTGGAACTGCAAAACCACAGTTATAGTAATGTGGCGTACACCAGACTCTTTTAAACAGATATATTGGTGTCTGACCAGTCAGGGAGACACTATTACAGGTTTTTTTAGGGCAAAAAATGCCAAAAGCAACATAATACAGAGATTTGACCCATGGAACTGCAAAACCACAGTTATAGTTATGTGGCGTACACCAGAATCTTTTAAACAGATATATTGGTGTCAGACCAGTCAGGAAAACACTATTACAGTTTTTTTACGGCAAAAAATGCCAAAAACAGGATAATACAGAGATTTGACCCACGGAACTTCAATACCACAGTTATAATTATGTGGCATACACCAGACTCTTTTAAACAGATATATTCGTGTCTGACCAGTCAGGGAGACACTATTACAGATTTTTTTTAACGGAAAAAATGGCAAAAACATGATAATACAGAGATTTGACCCGTTGAACTGCAAAACCAGAGTTCTATTTCTCTGGCCTACACCAGACTCTTTTAAACAGATATATTGGTGTCGGACCAGTCAGGGAGACACTATTACAGTTTTTTTTTACGTCAAAAAATGCCAAAAACAGGATAATACAGAGATTTCACCCGTGGAACTGCAAAACCAGAGTTCTATTTCTCTGGCCTACACCAGACTCTTTTAAACAGATATATTGCTGTCTGACCAGTCAGGGAGACACTATTACAGTTTTTTTTACGGCAAAAAATGCCAAAAGCTGGATAATACAGAGATTTGGCCAGGGGTACTGCAAAACCACAGTAATAGTTATGTGGTGTACACCAGAATCTTTTAAACAGATATATTGGTGTCTGACCAGTCAGGGAGACACTATTACTGTTTTTTTTTACGGCAAAAAATGCCATAAACAAGATAATGCAGAGATTTGACCCGTGGAACTGCAAAACCACAGCTATAGTTATTTGGCGTTCACCAGACTCTTTTAAACAGATATATTGGCGTCTGACCAGTCAGGGTGACACTATTGCAGTTTTTTTTTACAGCAAAAAATGCCAAAAACAGGATAATACAGAGATTTGACCCGTGGAACTGCAAAACCACAGTTCTGGCCTACACCACACTCTTTTAAACAGATGTATTGGTGTCTGAACAGTGACAGACACACTCAATTTTTTTTTTTTTGGGGGGGGATACCAAAAGGTTAATAAGATGTATTTGGACAGTCTGACTGAGGGAAAAAAAAATACAGAATATAGATGAGAAATTTTTTTTTTTTCCTGGCCCCTGAGACCGGGGTGATAAGTCTAGTAATTTGACCAAGAGGAGCACACAGGACTGTAATGCAGCGTTTGCTGGTATAACCACTGCGTCTCCTATACAGCCTGCCTGATATCTGGGATGAATATTAGTCCTGAGAACGACTGTTTGTTTGATTCTGCAGGCTTTAGAGACCCCACACTACCTATTTCGCACTATATATCTCTCCCTAACTCAGCAGCACTGACCCTACACTGGCTGATCCAGAGCGACTGTGTCCAAGATGGCGGCGCCCGGTTTTAAATACTCGATGTGACGCTGTGCGGCCAACCAATCACTGTAATGCCCACAAACAACATGGCTGCGGCATTACAGTGACTGGCTGGTAATCCCTGCATGTTCATTGGCTCTGTAAAGAGCACCAAACGTGCAGGGCGGAGACCCGAGCTCCCGCCCGAGTAACCCGGAAATGCTCGGTGCTCGTCGAACATCTCAAGTAGCGTGATGCTATGGCGAGTAACGAGCAGTGTCGAGCATGCTCGCTCAACACTAAATATTATCTTTGTGTTGACTTTTAAATATATGTGTATCTCTGTGGCTGTGGACTTACCACTATTTGTACAACCCTAATTGTTATCTCCTCTTGGGTTTGGAAACAATGATTGTTTGCTAACTATGTTAATTAAGCTATGTGTGGACTCTGTGGCTTGTTGACTCACAAGACAGGAAGACAAACTATGCAAATTCATTAAATGCTCAAACAATGAGACCTGTGAGTAATGCCCTTCCTAACCCCTTACCTGTGAATGTGTATTTGCATGGACAACTGTAACTATTTTAAGGGACTTGTGCTTCTGTAGCAGTCAGACTTGAGACAAAGATTCAGAAAGACTTTACAAGGAGAATGAGAGACATCCTTCAGAACAGTAGATGGATAGTATGCCGGCTCCACGAGCCACAAATTGTCTCCAAGAGACACAAATGTGTCTCCAAGAGACACAGATTTGGATTCTACATGATTTAGGCCTAAGGGTATCGGCCCTGACTGGAAAGATACAGATCTGCTCCATTGACCATCAGAGAGCCCATGGATACATTTGGGGAGACCAGATTGGGACAATGAAGTCACCTGGCCCCATGGATATGTTGTTTGGCATTGCGAGGAGGGACCGTTCAGTTGCCTGTAACCCATGGAGACATTCGGAGAAGCCAGTTTGGGATCTGCCAGTCACTTGACCCCATGGAAACTCTCAGAGAGGCCAGGGTGGGACGCTCGGGTCCCCTGGCCTTGCACCTCAATGGACTGCTAGCTTCCTAAGTTTGCCGCTTCCGTCTCTCTGTGGGGGTCCGCCGGAAGCAGGGGGCCACTGGTTGAGGTAGTTGGCCCTGGAAGTCCCAAAGTCGCAGCTGTTCTATCCCAGTCAGGCGGAGCAGAAGGATGAGACTGTGTAATGTTGTACCATCTCAGGTATTTGCTGGGACTGTTCAATGTGTTTATTGTCCACTTTGTGGTTCAATAAAGTATTCCCACACTGTTTTACCCTCACCCTGTGTTTTATGAGTGGTGTTCTGACCACGGAATACCCCGTGTCTTCATAGGGTGCATTATACTGAATGGGCTATATGGGTGCATTATACTGTATGGGCTGTAGGGTGCATTATACTGAATGGGCTATGGAGTGCATAATACTATATGGAGGTGCATTATATTGAATGGGCTATGGGGGTGCATTATACTGTATGGGCTATGGGGGTACATTACACTGTTTGAGCTATGGGGGTGCATTATACTGAACGGGCTATGGGGTGCATTTAAACTATATGCAAACAATTATACAGTGTGAAGGTTTATATGGGGTCCATCATGCTGTGTGGGGGCCATTATACAGTGTGGAGAGGTGTGGGGCCATTATATTGTATGTAGGCCCATTATACTGCACGGAGGTCTGTGTGGAAGTCACAGTTGAGGGATCATACTGTGTTGGGGTCACTATACTTTTTCGGGGCAGTTGAAGGGTGGGGTACAGTAGGGTCATATACTTTACGAATGCAATGAAAGGGGAATCTAGAGCTCCAGTGGAAGGAAAATTAGCGGGCACACAGTACCACACAGCAGGTGCATTAATAGGGACACATATGGCAGCAGCGGCTCAGCATTGGGGTATCAGCAGAATAAGGAGTTTATGCAGGTTGGGGATATTGGTGCCTGCAATGTGAGAAGTCAGATGTGTCTTTGTTGTAATCTCTGCAGCCGAGTCCTAGCTGGAAGAAGTTGCTGTGTCGGTCTGGGCCAGATGGAAAAGTGAAAGAACGCCACCATAAAGAACTTCAGCTGTAAGTTACCATCTGTAACTGTACTGTAATCTCTTATATGTTCTGCAGGACTAGTATCTACCACTATATGACGGTAATATCAGTGTCGGTCTTTGTATAGAGATTTTATTTAGTAAAAGCTTTAGCTTTGTCGTCTGCTGAGGTTCTCCTACATCCACTATTAAGGTGCGCCACCATAGCTGTAATCAGGGTTACATGGTTAAGGACCTACTCACAAGTTTCGCCCCCCCTGAGCCAAACTGTAGCTACACCTCTGATCAAAGCATGAAAGCATAATAGTAACAAGCTCAAAGGGGATGTGAATACTAAGGCAGACGAGTTACAGACCATACGGTCTTTAGTCATTTCAATATTTAAATATGTTTTTACATACAGTATATCGAATAAAATATCTAGTTTTAACTCTCTCTGAGGCTGGATCTTTTCCGCTATCAATTAGCTTTCCTACTGCACTGTGGGTGTTCTGTGACTTGGATTTTACAATGGGTGAGCTGACCTAACTTTTATGTTCTTCCACATAGCCCTGCAAACTGTTAAAGGACCCACATAGCAAACTGTATAATGTCCCCATATAGCCCAGCAAACTGTATAATGGCCCTATAAAGCCCTGCAAAGTGTTTCAGTGCCCCCACATAGCCCTACTTTCATAACATACACCTGCTATCAGCAGTGAAACAATCAATACCGTGATTATATGAGACTGACAACAGCATTCACACTGCAATGCGGACTGACAGAACACAGTATTTAGCAGTATGTAGACCAGGTGTAGATTGAGCACAGTAGTTATACAATACTATAGAATGACTGACCACAACTTTTAACACAGACTGTGCACCGACTGACCATAGAACTTACACTACGTGTGGACCGACCGAGCACAGTAATAATACCAGACTGACTGTCTATATCATTTGCACTAGTCCGTGGACTGACTGACCACAACATTCACCATAGATTATTGACCTGCTCATCCAAGCACTAACACTAGTTGTGCACTTATTAACCACAGTATTTATACTAAACTAAGGACCGACTGATTACAACATTTACACTACAATGTGGACTGACTGACAACAACATTTACACTAGACTGTGGTCTGATTGACTACAGCTTTTACAATAAACTGTGGATAGACTGACCACAGTCATTATCCCTGAGATAAGTAATTCTGGCCCTAATGTGTTATACTTTTTGGTGTGTATATAGCATGTAGCAGGAACATATTATCATATAGTTTGTCTTTTTACAGATGACTGAATCCCAATGAGATATTAGAACATGAAATTTTTGTTTGTGGACTCCAAGAAGAGAATCATAGGAATCACATAACAGGTAATTAATTCTCATATTAATTACTGATAATTGTTGGTCTAGACTTAAATTCTAGACCTGCAGAGGTGTAATAACACCCACCTTCCTGATACATGACAATATACTGTATGTGTTTTTTCAAATGTATATCTTCTATACACAACTCCTAGTATAACACCATCATATCCCAGGTACAGAGATAGGAATCATTTCTTCTCAATATCTTCTGTCTTCCAAATTGGGAATCCCCTCTTATATATCATAACATACACCTTCTCTCAGTGGTGAAACAATCAATACCGTGATTACACGAGACTGACCACAGCATTCATACTAGACTGAATTTACACTAGGTGTGCATTGACTGAGCACAGTTAATATACAATACTCTGGAATGTCTGACCACAACATGTACAATAGACAGTGCACCGACTGACCATAGCATTTACACTAGGCCTGGTCCAACCGAGCACAGTAATAATACCAGACTGTGGACTGACTGGCTTTATCATTTACACTAGTCTGTGGACTGACTGACCACAACATTCACAATAGATTATAGACCAGATGATCCCAATGTAAGGGGGAAGACCGGGGTGTAAGTACTTTCAGAACAAGGGATCCGGAACTACTGGGGCCGTGCCTCTGGTTGCAGGGGGAAGACAGACTGGGAGCACAGGAGTCTGGTGACCGGGGAGCTGGAAGTGTGTCTAGGAAGAGGGAGAAAAAGTATTTTTGCGTGGGAAAGCAGGCAGTTGACAATGGGAGTCAAGCCCGACTAGAGGGTCCGTGGAGCCAAGCAAGTGAGCTGCAGTGTTATGGACTAGGGACTCTGCGGGTCAAACCAGAGACCGCCTGCTGCCGCCAGAAGACGTGGAGCCGAGCAAGTGAGGTGCAGTGTTATGGAATAGGGGCTCAGTGGGTCAAACCGGAGACCGCCCGCTGCCGCCAGAAGACGGAGCATTGTTTAGGCGGGGAAGCCAGAAGAAAACAACACTGGCATCAGCCGGCATCTGCCTTGTTGGGAACAAGAATGAGCTAAGTGTAAAACTGCCGATTACAACCGTGTCGACTCTGCTACATCTAGCCAAACTCTGAATTGTCGTTTATAGTCTGTTACCTGCTACTCCCTTTGTTGTCCCCATATTTTCCCTGTTACTCCCTGCGTGGAGATTGACCCTGTTACAGTAAATCCCTCTTGCTTATTAACCCTGTACTGGCTGCTCTGTGTTTCTGTGTCACTGCATCTAAAGTATCTGTGTTACACCAGCACTAACACTAGTTGTGGACTTATTAACCACAGTATTTAAACTGTACCTGTGTTACATTTGATGTAGTCGGCAGGATGCAGTCTTTAGACACAGACGCTGCAGATCAGCCCATCCTGGGAGGCCCTGGATCTAGCTTGCCACTGGGGGCCATGCTCAGCAATCTCCCAAAGTTCACCGGGGACAATATGATGCTGTGGGACTGGTTTGAGAGAGTTAGGAGTATGTTACATATGCATCCGATGACCCCCAGCTATGCAAGCCGAAATAGCCCTACTGGCCCTAGACAGCGAGGCCCGGCACTCCGTGATGTACCGCCCTCCTCATGACCGGGATACTGTAGAAAAAGTGGTGCGGATATTGGAGGAGATGCATGGGGATCCCACCAATGTAGGAGAGCTGAGGATACGGCTGTTTCACCAAGTGCAGCAGGAGGGGGAGACTGTGACACAGTATGTTAATGCATTACAGAGGGTGCATGCCTATATCACTAGAAAAGATGACATGGGGAATTTGGGAATGGGCCCCCCTGACGATTTGTGGCAGGCCTCAGGGATGTGCAGCTGAAGCAGGCCTTGCGGGAGCGCATGTGCGCTAACCCACGTATGACTTATCTAGAAGTGGGGGTGGAGGCACGTGTGAGAGAGCAGGAGATGGGGGTGACGGCCCTGGCTCGGATGGTCCGGAGTAATGAGTACCCACCCTGCCTGCAGGTGAACCGGAATGGGCTCGAGAGATGCGAAAAGAGATACAGGAAATGCGGGGTGAATGGTCCAGTCTCAAGAAGACCACTGCATCGACACCAGACATACCCAGATCGATTGCCCCAGTTAGTGAAAGAATTGAATTCAGGCCCCATCCTGCAGAAGAGTTCCATAGAGAAGTGAGGCAGCCCTACACAGACAGAGACACGACCTGCTGGAAGTGCGGAGGCGCAGGACATTACGCCAGGGGCTGTGCAAGCCTAGGGCGGGGAAGGGAAGGTCCTGGGCAAAATAATAGAACCAGCAGCTATGGCGCTCACCTTACCGCCAGGAAAAACTGTACTCACGTTATCCGCACGGGCCTGCACACCTCTTGAGGGGGTCGAAGTTCAGATAGAACCAACATCGATGGACAAAGTACCCCCCAGACTCCTGGTGGCTCGGACACTGGCCACCGTCCAGAGTGGCAATGTTATAGTGCGGTGTGTTAATCTGGGCGAAGGTGATCTCACACTCCCTCCCAGGGCGGAAATAGCCCAAATTCTGGGAATGCCAGAGTAGTTGGTGCGACCTGATGTGGTACAGCTGTCCGCTGTACGAGGAGACCCCTGGACTCTGGCGGTCACCGTGCCGCCGGAATCCCACCGTGCTAGTGCGAAGGGGGGACGAAGAGTCCTAGAACAAATGAGGGCTGAATTGACGGGACTTTCACCTCGACAGGTGCAGCAGGTTGAGGAGGTACTGGAGCGGTACCAGGAAGTCTTTGCTTGCCATGAGGATGATTTTGGTTGTACCGAAGCCTTTACCCACGAGATTCCCACGGGGAGCGCTGCCCCAGTGCAGCAGAGATACCGGCAGATACCTCCCCAGATGTATAAAGAGGTCAAGGAAATGCTAGCCCAGGGGTCTCAAACACGCGGCCCGCGGGCCGCATGCGGCCCCTGAGGCTGCTTTATGCGGCCCGCAGGCACAGACCCCTTGACGATCCCGACCTGGTCCAGGAGGAGCCGCCGACAGCATCGCTGCATTGCCACACAGAGACTGTTTCCCTGCACTGCATTTCCAATGCCAGCCGCTGGCCAATCAGAGGCCAGCAGCTGATATCTGCGTGTCGGCGCAGCGAGTATGACGTCATTGCCATATGCAGATGTCAGCTGCTGGCCTCTGATTGGCCAGCGGCTGGCATTGGAAATGCAGTGCTGGGAGACAGTCTCTGTGTGGCAATGCAGCGCTGCTGTCGGCGGCTCCTCCTGGACCAGGTCAGGATCGTCAAGCGGTCGGACTCTGTGGTGCCTGCGGGCCACATCTGCAGGAAGGCCGCCGAGGGAACGGAGGACAGGTGAGAATCATCTTTTTTTTTCTCTATTTTATGTGTGTGAAGAACAACACAGGGGGCACATAGCCACAAGAGGGGACCTGGATGGGGCACATAGCCACAGGATGGGGACCTGGATGGGGCACATAGCCACAAGAGGGGACCTGGATGGGGCACATAGCCACAAGATGGGGACCTGGATGGGGCACATAGCCACAAGATGGGAACCTGGATGGGGCACATAGCCACAAGATGGGGACCTGGATGGGGCACATAGCCACAGGATGGGGACCTGGATGGGGCACATAGCCACAAGAGGGGACCTGGATGGGGCACATAGCCACAAGATGGGGACCTGGATGGGGCACATAGCCACAAGATGGGGACCTGGATGGGGCACAGAGCCACAAGATGGGGACCTGGATGGGGCACAGAGCCACAAGATGGGGACCTGGATGGGGCACAGAGCCACAAGATGGGGACCTGGATGGGGCACAGAGCCACAAGATGGGGACCAGAGCCACAAGATGGGGACCTGGATGGGGAACATTGCCACAGGATGGGGACCTGGATGGGGCACATAGCCCCAAGATGGGGACCTGGATGAGGCACATTAGTACAAGATGGGCGCCAGGATGGGGAACGTTGCTACAGGATGGGGACCTGGATGGGGCACATAGCCACAGGATGGGGACCTGGATGGGGCACATTAGTATAAAATGGGGACTTGGATGGGGAACATTACTACAAGATGTTTTCCATTATTACTATATGATGCTAATTGTAAGACAATATTACTGTATGTGGCCAATTGGGGGAAATAAAATTGTAAAAAAAAGAAAAAATAAAATAAAGCATGAAAAAATATTGGGCACTAAAAATGCTGTTTTATATGTAAACTAAAGTAAACACAAAAAAGTGCACGTTTATTATCGCCACATCCATAACGACCCAAGCCATAAAAAAATAAACACGGCAAAAATGTTCAAAAGGTGTATACAAAAAAAATGGTATCACTAAAAATGTCACATTGAACAAAGAATGCGGCCCCCCAAATTCAAATTTTTTCCATGTGTGGCCCATATACCCAGCCGAGTTTGAGACCCCTGTGCTAGCCCATATGTTACAGAATGGTGTGATACAGGAGAGTCAGAGTCCATGGGAAGCCCCGATTGTCCTGGTCAGAAAGAAAGATGGCACCCTGCGGTTCTGTGTGGACTATAGATGACTGAATGCCTGTACAGTACGAGACTCTTACCCACTACCCTGAATCAAAGAGTCCCTGTCGGCCTTAGGGAAGACAAGATACTTCTCCTCCTTGGATCTGGCCAGCGGGTATTGGCAAGTGCCCGTGGCCGAACATGATCGTGCGAAGACGGCGTTCATATTACCCATGGGACTGTTAAAGTTCAATCGGATGTAGTGTTGAGCGAGCATGCTCAACACTGCTCGGTACTCGCCCGAGCATCTCACTACTCGGGATGTTCGGCGAGCACTGAGCATTTCCGGGTTACTCGGGCGGGAGCTCGGGTCTCCGCCCTGCACTTTTGACACTCTTTACAGAGCCAGTGAACATGCAGGGATTGCCAGCCAGTCACTGTAATGCCGCAGCCATGTTGTTTGTGGGCATTACAATGATTGGCTGGCCGCACAGCGTCACCTCGAGTATTTAAAACTGGGACACAGTCGCTCCGGATCAGACAGTGTAGGGAGAGTGCTGCTGACCTAGGGAGAGTTTTATACTGCGAAATAGGTAGTGTAGGGTCTCTAAAGCCTGCCAAATCAAACAAACAGTCCTTCTCAGGACTAATATCCATCCCAGATATCAGGCAGGCAGGCTGTATAGGAGACGCAGTGGTTATACCAGCAAACGCTGCATTACAGTCCTGTGTGCTCCTGCTGGTCAAATTGCTAGACTTATTCCTCGGTCTCAGGGGCCAGGAAAAATCCTTTTTTTTTTTCATCTAAATCCTGTATTTTTTTTTTCCTAAGTCAGACTGTCCAAATACGCATCTTATTAACCTTTTGGTATTCCCCCCCAAAAAAAAAATAAAATTGAGTGTGTCTGTGACTGTTCAGACACCAATATATCTGTTTAAAAGAGTGTGGTGTAGGCCAGAAAGATATAACTGTTATTTTGCAGTTCCACGAGTCAAATCTCTGTATTATCCTTTTTTTGGCATTTGTTGCCGTAAAAAAAAACAGTAATAGTGTCTCCCTGATTGTTCAGACACAAAAATATCTGTTTGAATGTTTCTGGTGTAGGCCAGAAAAATATAACTGTGGTTTTGCAGTTCCACGGGTCAAATCTCTGTATTATCCTATTCTTGGCATTTTTGCCGTAAAAAAAACAGTAATAGTGTCTCCCTGACTGGTCAGACACAAATATATCTGTTTAAAAGAGTCTGGTGTAGGCCAGAAAAATATAACTGTGGTTTTGCAGTTCCACGGGTCAAATCTCTGTATTATCCTTTTTTTGGCATTTTTTGACATAAAAAAAACTGTAATAGTGTCTCCCTGACTGGTCAGACACAAATATATCTGTTTGAAAGATTCTGGTGTAGGCCAGAAAAATATTACTGTGGTTTTGAAGTTCCACGGGTCAAATCTCTGTATTATCCTTTTTTTGGCATTTTTAGCCATAAAAAAAAAAACAGTAATAGTGTCTCCCTGATTGTTCAGACACAAATATATCTGTTTGAAAGATTCTGGTATAGGCCAGAAAAATATAACTGTGGTTTTCCTCTTCCACAGTTCTAATCTCCTTTTTATTACCCTTTTTTCATTGATAGTGCGAGTGTAAGCTATTTTACTACATTTACAATGGGCAAGGCACATGGCAAGGGAGGTGGTACTGGACATTCTGGTGATGGTGCGTGTAGAGGATGGGGCCATGGCCAAGGTGAAAATGTGCCACAACCAACAGCCACATCTTCTCGCTCCCATTTCTTGACCTAATTACTAGGGAAGCACACTACAACACCAGTATTGCGAACTGATCAGTGTGAACAGGTTATTAATTGGATAGCAGATAATACGTCCAGTAACCTTGGCACCACCACCATCGGTCTGTCTTCCACACGGTCAAATTTTAGTAGCCGTGAGTCTCGACCACATACTCCTCCTCACCCTGATGCTCCTTCTTCCCACCATGCCGAGTGTCGTCAGACAGCAACTGATTCCACACATGGACACTCTGAAGAGCTGTTCACTGGTCCATTTCCATATTTGTGCCCCTTACCTGCTCCGCTTGAAGTGGTGGAAGGGGAGATCCCATGTAGCGATGCCATAATATTTGAACAGCCACGGCCAGAGGAAGTCGCGCTGGCAATTTGTCACAAGAGGTGGACGATGACGAGACACAATTGCCAGGAAGTGAGGAGGAGGATCGTGGTGCGCAAGTGGAAGAGGAGGAGGTGGTGGATGATCTAGTAACTAGTGTTGAGCCACCCCCGTAGTGTTCGAGTTCGGTTCGGTTCGTCAAACACAGGTATGTTCGCCGAACTCTTCATCAAACTGTTCATCGAACACCGTCGAACACCGTTAAAACCAATGGCAGGCAAACAAAAACACATCGAAACACATAGAAAACACTTCAAATGTGTCCAACAGCTGACAAACTGCTCAGAAGACACAGCTAACACATGGAAAAGTGACAAGTACAGATAGTCATGCGAAAAGAAAAGAGGTGGAGGAGTAAAAGGAGGGGGAGACACAGATATAGGCATGTCATGCCCTTCTAAAAAAAAAAAGTGCGAAGCTGACACGGCCAGTCCGTTCATGCCCGTGCGACCTCCGTGTCGCCGTGTTTGTGCCAGAGCCGCGGTGGACCCTAACGGCCAGCCCCCCTTTCCCAATACTGGTGCCTGTCTGCTGGTGGGTCGAGCGAGCCCCCCTGCGGTGGAGGCAGGTCTAATCTTTTTAATTTAAATTGTCCCTCTAATTTGAATGACTACACTTTAAATCCTTTTACAAGGATCTATTGAAGGGCAAGTCTCATGCCAGCAGCCTTGGTAATTCCAGCTCCAGTAGCGTCCACTAAAGCTGCTGCAGTTAAAAAGCTTTTATAAGGATCGAGCTTGGCGGTCCACCGCAAGGCGTCCTATCGCCAGTCCCAGCCCCTGTGCCTTGGGGTGCCTCCCCCATGCTCTTCACTGAGTGTCCCGGGGGCCCGAACCATTTCCTTTGAAAAAGTAAGTATCCAAACTACAGGTGGTGTAGCTTGCTTAACAGCTGGGATAATCCGCTGACTAGCAGACACTGCTACTAGGCACAAAGTATTTCCTGGGCTAGATGCAGTTAAAAATTTGTAATTAGATACTCTCGTTGGATGCTGAGAAAGCATTCCATAGAGTCTCCTGGCACGCCATATATTATTCTCTTAAAAAGCTTGGGGTAGGGGTCTAGGGGACCCTTTTATAGGCAAAATCACAGCCCTGTATCGCAATACATCACCTAGGCTGAAGATAAATGGAACATTTTCATCACCTTTCATAATCACCAATGGGACAAGGCATGGATGTCCTCTGTCCCCTCTCTTATACATCCTAGTAATAGAGCTCCTGCTCTCATCAATTCGCCATAACCCCAATATTAGGTGGATTGAGGTGGGAGGCACCGAGTACAAGTGCTCTGCATTTGCTGATGACGTCCTTGTATATATCATTCAATCACATATATCCATATCTGCTGTTATGTCTGAAATAGATCACTTTGTTACATGGTCAAATTTTAAAATCAATGCAGCGAAGTCTGAGGCCCTCGATGTCTCCCTCCCCAAATCCATACAGGATTCCATCCAGTCCAACTTTCCCTTTGCCTGGCCCTCACAGGGTATCAAATACTTAGGAATTCGTATTCATAGAGATCTCTCCCGTCTATATTATCTTAGTTTTGGGCCCTTTATTGAACAACTCCATACAGACCACGGTTGGCAAGTTAGAACTGTAAGATTCACTACGTGAACCACTGGTGTTTTGTGGAAAAGCACATGTACACTGTGTTCCAAATTATTATGCAAAAAGTGTTTAGGAGTGATAAGGTTAGAATTTTTTTGTTTGTCAGTTAAACTCATTAATGGTGATGTGTGTCAGGGCTCTTTATATCACTGTAAGCAATTGCAGACACCTGTGCTAATTAGTTTGGCAGGTGTGTCCAATGAAAGGCAAGACTACTTAAGAAGGCTGTCCCACATTATTAAGCAGCCTACATTTTCTGCCAAAATGGGAAAGAAAAAGGATATGTTGGCTGCTGAGAAGCAACAAATTGTGGAGTGTTTAGGTCAAGGTATGACTACAATCAACATTGCCAAGACACTTCATCCTGATCATCGCACAATCAAGAAGTATGTAGCTTATTCACAGTACACACGTGTGCGTGCTGATAAGGGAAAATTGAGGACTCTTTCCTACAGGCAATTACGTCAGGTTAAAAGAGCAGCGGCAAAAAAGCCTTGTCATAGCAGCAGACAAGTTTTTGAAGCTGCTGGTGCCTACAACGTCCCCCGAACAACAAGATGCAGGGTCCTTCAGAGGTTTTCAGCTGTGCGTAAGCCATCCTGTCGACCTACTCTAGCCACTGTACACAAGCATAAACGGCTCCAGTGGGCCAAACAATACATGAAGACTGACTTCAAAACTGTTTTGTTCACGGATGAGTGCCGTGCAATGCTCGATGGTCCAGATGGATGGAGTGGAAGATGGCTGGTTGATGGACACCCCATGCAAACACGACTATGGCGCCAACAAGGAGGAGGTGGAGTAATGTTTTGAGCTGGAATCATGGGGAGAGAGATTGTCGGCCCCTTTAGGATCCCTGAAGGGGTAAAGATGAACTCCATAATGTATGTGGAGTTTCTCAAACAGCACTTCCTGCCATGGTTCAAGAAGAAGAACCGTGCATTCCGCAGCAAGATCATTTCATGCATGATAATACACCGTCTCATGCTGCACATAACACATCTGCATCTCTGGCTGATATTGGCATAAAAGTGCACAAACTTATGGTGTGACCCCCATGCTCCCCTGACCTCAACCCCATTGAGAACCTCTGGAGCATCATCAAAAGGAGTGTCTATGATGGCAGGAGGCAGTTCATATCTAAGCAACAGCTCTGGGAGGGTATTCTGTCCTCATGCAAAACAATTGAAGCAGAAACCATCCAAAACCTGACAAATTCAATGGACGAGAGAGTTCAGAAGCTCCATTCGAACAAGGGGTCCTATGTGCAAATGTAACATCACCTAGAATAAAGTTTTGAGTTGAAAACTGTTTGATTTCAGTTTCTAATAACCTGCTAATGCTTATAATTTCAAAAATGACTATTTTTTTGTTCTTTATTAAAATGAAAATGTTGATCGAAGAGTCTGGGGGATCTAAGAGTGTGGCAACCCAGTAGTCAGGATTTTTTTGAATTCTGACAATCTGAGGGTCATGTTGCAGGTAGTGCAGCAAGAAGGCACTCATGTGTCTTGCGCATCCAGGAGCCCCAAAATTATTTTCGGGGCTTGATGCAGTTAAACATTATTAATAATTTGAAAGCTGGTGGAGCTTAGTATAGATGGCCTAATAGAATCAGTACTGCAAACTGCTACAAGGCCCAAATTATTTTACAGCCAAGATACAGATAAACATGATTAGTAATTTTAAATCAGGTGGAGTTTAGTATAGATGGCCTAATAGAATCAGTACTGCACACTGCTAGAAGGCCCAAATTATTTTCCAGCCAAGATACAGATAAACATGATTAGTAATTTAAAATCTGGTGGGGTTTAGAATAGAAGGCCTAATAGAATCAGTACTGCACACTGCTACAAGGCCCAAATTATTTTCAAGCCAAGATACAGATAAACATGATTAGTAATTTTAAATTTGGTGGAGTTTAGTATAGATGGCCTAATAAAATCAGTACTGCACACTGCTACAAGGCCCAAATTATTTTCCAGCCAAGATACAGATAAACATGATTAGTAATTTGAAAGCTTAAAAAGGTTGGTGAGGTGATTTTAACAAATCATCAAGCTTTTACTCGCCCCAGGATGACACAGGGGTAGAAAAGTCTTTTCGGATCCATGATTTGTTCATCTTTATGAACGTGAGTCTGTCTACATTATCAGTGGAGAGCCGCGTGCGCTTATCTGTCAGCACACCACCAGCAGCGCTGAACACACATTCAGACAGAACGCTGGCTGCGGGGCATGACAAGATCTCCAAGGCGTAAGTGGCGAGCTCCGGACATTTATCCAGATTGGAAGCCCAAAAAGAGCAAGGGTCCAGTGACACAGTCATGGCTTCAATGTTTACTTGGAGATACTCCTGTACCATCGTCTCTAGGAGTTGACTATGTGTCAGACTGCTTGTCTCCTGTGGCATTGCAAAGGATGGGCTTAAAAAGTGGTGAAATGATTCCGCAAAATCGATGTTACCAGCAGATACTGTGTTTCTGTTACGTTTTGAGTGCTGAACACTTGACGGTCCCACGGTTGGCAATTTGGATTTGTGAGATTCACTACGTGCACCAATAGCGTTTTGTGGAAAAGCACATGCAAGATTCTGCTACAGTCTCTGCTGATACTCCTGCATGCGTGCATTTTTCTATGGCAGGAATAATTTCTGCAAATTTACTTTTGCACTGGGGATCTATCAGTGTGGCAACCCAGTAGTCAGGATTATTTCTAATTCTCACAATTCGAGGGTCATTTTGCAGGTAGTGCAGCAAGAAGGCACTCAAGGGTCTTGAGCATCCAGGAGCACCCAGTCCCTGTTGTGTTGGTGATGAGGTAACAATCATGCTTCCTTCCTCTGCCCTCTCCCCCCAACCTCGCTCAACGGAAATGTGATCAAGGTCTCCCTCATCTGATGAGTCTTCCATCTGTTCATCCTCCACTTCTTCCTGGGCTCCTGCACCTTCCTCACTAGTTTGGCTGCTACCATGCGCCCTGGTAAAACCATCACCCCCACCCTCACATGCCTGCTGCCTTGGTGCTGCCGACCGTCTGGACCTTGCAGATGTTAGCCCTTCCGCATACAACTCCTTCTCCTCTACTACCTCCACCTCCTCTTGTGCCACCACCTGACTCCGAATTCTGTTTAACATGTGCTCCAGCATGTAAATCACCGGAATAGCCATGCTGATAATGGCATCGTCAGCACTAAACATCTTCGTCGCCATTTCAAAACTGTGCAGAAGGGTGCATAGGTCCCTGATCTGAGACCACTCCTCCAGCGTGATTTGCCCCACCTCTGGATCTCTTTGGCCCAGGCTATACGTCAGAACGTATTGCACCAGGGCTTGTTGGTGCTGCCACAGTCGCTGCAACATGTGCAGAGTTGTATTCCACCGGGTAGGCACATCGCATTTTAGCCGGTGAAATGGCAGGCCCAACGACTTCTGTAGAGATGTAAGTCGCTGAGCTGTGGGATGCGAACGGCGGAAGTGAGCACACAGCGACCGTGCCCTCTGCAGAAGGCCATCTAGTCCGGGATAGTGGGCTAAAAATTGCTGGACAACCAGGTTCAACACTTGAGCCATACAAGGAACGTGTGTGACATTGACCCGGCGAAGGGCCGCACCCAGGTTTGCAGCATTGTCGCACATGGCCTTCCCTGGTTTCAGGTCCAGTGGAGACAACCATTCATGAAACTGGTTCTCCAGAGCTGACCACAACTCCTCAGCTGTGTGACTCACATTTCCCAGACATTTCAAAGTAAAAACTGCCTGATGATGTTGAGCCCTGCTGCCAGCAGAGTAAGGAGGTGTGCAGGATCCCTTCTGCGCAGTTAGAAAGCTTGTGGCATGACCAGACAGGCTTTGGGTGCAGGTGGAGGACCGAGAGGAGGTTGAGGAGGCAGAAGCAGTGGAGGAACTTCGAGATAAAAAGGATTGACGCACAACTCGTGGGGACGGCAAGACTTGGACAGCAGCCCCTTGTCCTGCTGTCACCATAGTTACCCAGTGCCCAGTCAGCGACATGTAACGCCCCTTTCCATGCCTACTTGTCCAAGTGTCTGTGGTGAAATGCACCCTGTCACACACAGAGTTTCTCAAAGAAGCGGTGATGTTGTGTGCGACATGCTGGTGGAGCGCAGGCACGCCTTTCTTTGAGAAGTAGTGCCGACTGGGCATCTGGTACTGGGGCACTGCCTCGGACATAAGGTCTCGAAAATCCTCTGTGTCCACCAGGCGGAAAGGCAGCATTTCTGTAGTCAAGAGCTTGCAGATGGTGAAATTCAACCTCTTAGCTTTCTCATGGCTATGAGGAAATGGTCTTTTACTTGTCCACATCTGAGGGACCGAGGGTTGGCTGATGTGCTTAGACGGGGTTGAGAAGGGTGTCCACGGCCAACAGCTGGTCTGTGAGGAAGATGCAGGCGGACTTGTTAGGTTGCCTTGATCCAAAGGTGGTGCTATCGATGTCGGACAGCGCTGAACACCAGCTGGTGTTTCCACCTCCAAAGAAAATGATGACCTGCCAATCACGCTGGCTGTTGCGGGTAAAGAGGTGGCAGGTCTACGTCCCAAAACAGGTGTGACTGCTGTCCCCCCAGTCATAGAGGATGAAGAGGCCGCGGATGCACAAGACGTGGCAGACGGCGGTTGGCCCGGCCGGCTAGGCCACATTGTAGCACAGTGAGCTTCCCACTGCAACTTATGCTTGATATCCATGTGCCGGTTCATGCATGAAGTACTCAAACTATGTATTTTTTCGCCTCTACTTAGCTTTTGCTGACAAATGCTACAGATAACACGAGTTGGGTCATCTTTATCGATCTGAAAAAATGCCCAGGCTTAGCACCCAAGCGACCTGAAGAGCCACCACGACTTGTGGTCAGAGGCAGAGTTGTGCTTGAGGATGCAGTTGTTGACGTGCTTCCAGTACGACGTCTCTGTCCAGGAAGGCGCAACCTGACCTCGTTGTCACTAGCATCCTCCTCCACCTCCTCTGCTGACCTCATCGACTGACTGACTGTGGGTTGACAGTAAGTGGGATCTCCAACCTCGTCATCATCACCCTGTGTGTTATCACACCCGTCGTCCTCAGAGCCAACCTTTTCCTGCCCTGCCAAAAAACTAAAGTTGTCGCTCCAATCAGGTATTTGAGTCTCATCATCGTCTTCCTCATTGTCCCCACCAACAGGAGTTACAGTTTGGGAACTTGGGTCGACATTATGGTCTGGTCCTGGATCCGACTCATAAAGATTCTGGGCATCAGCGCAGATCATTTTCTCGTCTGGATTCACAGAAGCTCTGGAGTCGACCTCTGATTCCCAGGCTATAGTATGAGTAAACAGCTCTGCAGACTCAACCATCTGTTCTACCCCATACTCAGACGGGCAGCTGGAGACTTGGGAGCTGTGAGGAAGCATGTGCGATTGGTTTGACACTTCTGAGGACTGGAGTATTTGTGATGTTGAAGTTGAGGTGGAGGAGAGCCCACTTAAAGTAGCACTTGATATCCATTGAAGCACCTGCTGTTTTTGTGCCTCATCTGGAATTTGTAGCGATTGGCGTGGCCATAAGAAAGGGATCTTATCACATTGTCCGCTAAAAGAAGTAGAGATCTTAGTTTGGCTGGAAGATGGTCCATCTTCTGCAGATGTTACTGTTGCTTAAATACCTACCAGACGGACACAACCTTTTTTTCACTTTCCAACATGCCTATTCCCCTTTCTACCAGCAGCAGGCCTTTTTCCACTCATTTTGGTGGTTAACTAATTGACAACTCTGGAGTTGTTTGCACAAAAAACAATGGATGGGAACCGAGCAGAGCTGGGTGGCCAAACTGTGGTATTAGCCCAAAAGTATTGGCTGGGTTAGATGCAGATAAAAATTATTTTGAATTTGAAACCTGGAGGAGGTTAGTATAGATGGACTAATAGAACAAGTCCCACACACTGCTACAAGCCGAAATATTTTTTCAGAGCTAGATGCAGAAAAAAATTATATTGAATTTGCAACCTGGTGGAGGTTAGTATAGATGGACTAATAGAACAAGTCCCACACACTGCTACAAGCTGAAATATTTTTTCAGAGCTAGATGCAGAAAAAAATTATATTAAATTTGCAACCTTGTGGAGGTTAGTATAGATGGACTAATACAACAAGTCCCACACACTGCTACAAGCCAAAATATTTTTTCAGAGCTTGATGCAGAAAAAAACTATATTGAATTTGCAACCTGGTGGAGGTTAGTATAGATGGACTAATAGAACAAGTCCCACACACTGCTACAAGCCGAAATATTTTTTCAGAGCTAGATGCAGAAAAAAATTATATTGAATTTGCAACCTGGTGGAGGTTAGTATAGATGGACTAATAGAATGATGCTATGCCCAAAAGGTTTTACTTCACTAGGTGCAGTAAAAAAATTGGTATTCTATACACAGGTGGTGTAGCTTGCAACACAGATAGGCTACTCCACTGACTAACACACACTGCAAGAGGCCAAATAGGATTTGCTTTGCTAGAGTTAGCCAAATGCTGTGAAAAAAACTTGCACAGCGCTGAAACAGACCTGCCTGGCAAAAAGTGTTAGTAACTGATGTAACCTAGCCCTGAAAAGGACTGCAATTACAATTAGAGATGAGCGTTGTTCTACTCGAACTGTTCGCCAATCTCAAATTCGAGCTGTTTTGGGCGGTGTTCGAGCCGTTCGGCGAACACGAACAATTTGAGAAAAATTCGGCTGTTCGAGGTTATGTTCGATAACTGTTCGTGCACCAAAATCATAACTGGATTTTTTCTCAGTAATGATGAAAATTAATGTTAATACGCAGTTTGAGTGTACAGCGGGGTTGGGGGAGGGGCAGGGGATGGATCTCTGCAGGAACAATGAAGATCTCCATTTTTTTTTCTCTTTCCCGCATTTACAGTGGGGAGGTGCAATCTGTCAGCCTATCAGCAGCGCACACACGGAGCGAAGTGCTTTTTTTCACACAAGCAAGGGCATGTGTCATTGGCAGTGTATGTCACATGTCCTTGCCCTATAAGACCAAGCCATTTTCCCCGTCGCCACCATTTTCTCACTGCTGCAGCTGCGTGTTAGACGGCACCGCTGTTGCTGTGTGCGCTATACCTTGTTAATTTCAAGCCAATTTTCGCACAAATATACAGATAGCTTGGGAGTAGGGAATAGTTGTGATTGCAGCCTTTTAAGGACAAGGTTACAGCATTTCCTACGACTTTTATCAGGCAGGTCTGTGCTCTTAAATAGATAGGTTGTGGGAGTAAAGACTAATTGTAATTGGAGTCCTTTTCAGGACTAGGTTACATCAGTTCCTATCAGTTTTTGCCAGGCAGGTCTGTGCCAGTGCTGTGCAAGTTTTTTTCACAGCATTTGGCTGAATCTAGCAAAGCTAATCCTTTTTGACCTATTGCAGAGTGTGTTAGTCAGTGGAGTAGCCTATCTGTGTTGCAAGATATACCACCTGTGTATAGAATACCAATTTTTTTACTGCACCTAGTGAAGTAAAATCTTTTGGGCATAGCATCATTATATTAGTCCATCTATACTGACCTCCATCAGGTTGCAAACTGAATATATTTTTTTCTGCATCTACCTCTGAAAAAATATTGGGCTTCTAGCTGTGTGTGGGTCTTGTTCTATTAATCCATCTATACAGACCTCCATCAGGTTGCAAACTGAGTATAATTTTTTTCTGCATCTAGCTCTGAAAAAATATTTGGCCTTCTAGTAGTGTGTGGGACTTTCTCTGTTAGTCCATCTATACTGACCTCCAACAGGTTGCAAACTGAATATATTTTTTTCTGCATCTACCTCTGAAAAAATATTGGGCTTCTAGCTGTGTGTGGGACTTGTTGTTTTAGTCCATCTATACTGACCTCCATCAGGTTGCAAACTGAATATATTTTTTTCTGCATCTACCTCTGAAAAAATATTGGGCTTCTAGCTGTGTGTGGGTCTTGTTCTATTAATCCATCTATACAGACCTCCATCAGGTTGCAAAATGAATATAATTTTTTTCTGCATCTAGCTCTGAAAAAATATTTGGCCTTCTAGTAGTGTGTGGGACTTTCTCTGTTAGTCCATCTATACTGACCTCCATCAGGTTGCAAACTGAATATATTTTTTTCTGCATCTACCTCTGAAAAAATATTGGGCTTCTAGCTGTGTGTGGGTCTTGTTCTATTAATCCATCTATACAGACCTCCATCAGGTTGCAAACTGAATATAATTTTTTTCTGCATCTAGCTCTGAAAAAATATTTGGCCTTCTAGCAGTGTGTGGGACTTCTTCTATTAGTCCACCTACACTGACCTCCATCAGGTTGCAAATTCAAAATAATTTTTTGTATGCATCTAGCTCTGAAAAAATATTTTGCCTTCTAGCAGTGTGTGGGACTTTCTCTGTTAGTCCATCTATACTGACCTCCATCAGGTTGCAAACTGAATCTAATTTTTTTCTGCATCTAGCTCTGAAAAAATATTTGGCCTTCTAGCAGTGTGTCGGACTTTCTCTATTAGTCCATCTATACTGACCTCCATCAGGTTGCAAATTAAAAATAATTTTTATCTGCATCTACAGTACCTCTGAAAAAATATTTGGGCTTCTAGCTGTGTGTGGGACTTGTTGTATTAGTCCATCTATACTGACCTCCATCAGGTTGCAAACTGAATATATTTTTTTCTGCATCTACCTCTGAAAAAATATTGGGCTTCTAGCTGTGTGTGGGTCTTGTTCTATTAATCCATCTATAGAGACCTCCATCAGGTTGCAAACTGAATATAATTTTTTTCTGCGTCTAACTCTGAAAAAATATTGGGCTTCTAGCTGTGTGTGGGACTTGTTGTATTCGTCCATCTATACTGACCTCCATCAGGTTGCAAACTGAATATATTTTTTTCTGCATCTACCTCTGAAAAAATATTGGGCTTCTAGCTTTGTGTGGGACTTGTTCTATTAATCCATCTATACAGACCTCCATCAGGTTGCAAACTGAATATATTTTTTTCTGCATCTACCTCTGAAAAAATATTGGGCTTCTAGCTGTGTGTGGGACTTGTTGTATTAGTCCATCTATACTGACCTCCATCAGGTTGCAAACTGAATATATTTTTTTCTGCATCTACCTCTGAAAAAATATTGGGCTTCTAGCTGTGTGTGGGTCTTGTTCTATTAATCCATCTATACAGACCTCCATCAGGTTGCAAACTGAATATAATTTTTTTCTGCATCTACCTCTGAAAAAATATTGGGCTTCTAGCTGTGTGTGGGACTTGTTGTATTAGTTTATCTATACTGACCTCCATCAGGTTGCAAACTGAATATATTTTTTTCTGCATCTACCTCTGAAAAAATATTGGGCTTCTAGCTGTGTGTGGGACTTGTTCTATTAATCCATCTATACAGACCTCCATCAGGTTGCAAACTGAATATATTTTTTTCTGCATCTACCTCTGAAAAAATATTGGGCTTCTAGCTGTGTGTGGGACTTGTTGTATTCGTCCATCTATACTGACCTCCATCAGGTTGCAAACTGAATATATTTTTTTCTGCATCTACCTCTGAAAAAATATTGGGCTTCTAGCTGTGTGTGGGACTTGTTGTATTAGTCCATCTATACTGACCTCCATCAGGTTGCAAATTGAATATAATTTTTTTCTGCATCTAACCCAGCCAATAGTTTTGGCCTAATACCACAGTTTGGCCACTCAGCTCTGCTCGGTTACCATCCATTGTTTTTTTGTGCAAACAACTCCAGAGTTGTGAATTAGTTAACCACCAAAATGAGTGGAAAAAGGCCTGCTGCTGGTGGAAAGGGGAATAGGCGTGTTGGGAAGGGGAAAAAAGGTTGTGTCCGTGGGGTAGGTGTTAAAGCAACAGTAACATCTGCAGAAGAAAGACCATCTTCCAGCCAAACTAAAATGTCTACTTCTTTTAGCGGACAATGTGATAAGATCCCTTTCTTACGGCCACGCCAATCGCTACAAATTCCAGATGAGGCACAAAAACAGCAGGTGCTTCAACGGATATCAAGTGCTCCTTTAAGTGGGCTCTCCTCCACATCAACTTCAACATCACAAATACTCCAGTCCTCAAAGGTGTCACCCAAATCGCACTTGCTTCCTCACAGCTCCCAAATCTCCAGCTGCCCGTCTGAGTATGAGGTAGAACAGATGGTTGAGTCTGCAGAGCTGTTTACTCATACTATAGCCTGGGAATCAGAGGTCGACTCCAGCGCTTCTGTGAATCCAGACGAGGAAATGATGCCCAGAATCTTTATGAGTCGGATCCAGGACCAGACGCAGAAGGTTCTGACCATAATGTAGACCCTCATTCCCAAACTGTAACTCCTGTTGGTGGAGACAATGAGGAAGACGATGATAAGACTCAACTACCTGATTGAAGCGACAACTTTAGTTTTTTGTCAGGGCAGGAACAGGTTGGCTCTGAGGACGACCGGTGTGATAACACACAGGGTGATGATGATGAGGTTGGAGATCCCACTTACTGTCAACCCACAGTCAGCCAAGAGATGAGGTCAGCAGAGGAGGTGGAGGAAGATGCTAGTGACGACGAGGTCAGGTTGCGCCTTCCTGGACAGAGACGTAGTACTGGAAGCACGTCAACAACTGCATCCTCAAACACAACTCTGCCTCTCACCACAAGTCGTGGTGGCTCTTCAGGTCGCATGGGTGCTAAGCCTTGCATAGCCTGGGCATTTTTTCAGATCGATAAAGATGACCCAACTCGTGTTATCTGTAACATTTGTCAGCAAAAGCTAAGTAGAGGCCAAAAAATACATAGTTTGAGTATTTCATGCATGAACCGGCACATGGACATGAAGCATAAGTTGCAGTGGGAAGCTCAGTGTGCTACAATGCGGCCTAGCCGGCCGGGCCAACCACCGTCTGCCATATCTTTTGCATCCACGGCCTCTTCATCCTCTGTGACTGGGGGGACAGCAGTCACACCTGTTTTGGGGCGCAGACCTGCCACCTCTTTACCCGCAACAGCAAGCGTGATTGGCAGGTCATCATTTTCCTTGGAGGTTGTAACACCAGCTGGTGTTGAGCGCTGTCCGACATCGATAGCACCACCTTTGGATCAAGGCAACCTAACATGTCCGCCTGCATCTTCCTCACAGACCGGCAGTTTGCCGGGGACACCCTTATCAACCCCGTCTAAGCACAATAGCCAGCCCTCGGTCCCTCAGATGTGGACAAGTAAAAGACCATTTCCTCCTAGCCATGAGAAAGCTAAGAGGTTGAATTTCACCATCTGCAAGCTCTTGGCTACAGAAATGCTGCCTTTCCGCCTGGTGGACACAGAGGATTTTCGAGACCTTATGTCCGTCGCAGTGCCCCAGTACCAGATGCCCAGTCGGCACTACTTCTCAAAGAAAGGTGTGCCTGCGCTCCACCAGCATGTCGCACACAACATCACCGCTTCTTTGAGAAACTCTGTGTGTGACAGGGTGCATTTCACCACAGACACTTGGACGAGTAGGCATGGACAGGGGCGTTACATGTCGCTGACTGGGCACTGGGTAACTATGGTGACAGCAGGACAAGGGGCTGCTGTCCAAGTCTTGCCGTCCCCACGAGTTGTGCGTCAATCCTCTTTATGTCAAAGTTCCTCCACTGCTTCTGCCTCCTCAACCTCCTCTCGGTCTTCCACCTGCACCCAAAGCCTGTCTGATCATGCCACAAGCTTTCCAACTGTGCAGAAGGGATCCTGCACACCTCCTTACTATGCTGGCAGTAGGGCTCAACGTCATCAGGCGGTTTTTACTTTGAAATGTCTGGGAAATGTGAGTCACACAGCTGAGGAGTTGTGGTCAGCTCTGGAGAACCAATTTCATGAATGGCTGTCTCCACTGGACCTGAAACCAGGGAAGGCCGTGTGCGACAATGCTGCAAACCTGGGTGCGGCCCTTCGCCGGGGCAATGTCACACACGTGCCTTGTATGGCTCACGTGTTGAACCTGGTTGTCCAGCAATTTTTAGCCCACTATCCCAGACTAGATGGCCTTCTGCAGAGGGCACGGTCGCTGTGTGCTCACTTCCGCCGTTCGCATCCCGCAGCTCAGCGACTTACATCTCTACAGAAGTCGTTGGGCCTGCCACTTCACCGGCTAAAATGCGATGTGCCTACCCGGTGGAATTCAACTCTGCACATGTTGGAGCGACTGTTGCAGCACCGACAAGCCCTGGTGCAATACGTTCTGACGTATAGCCTGGGCCAACGAGATCCAGAGGTGGGGCAAATCACGCTGGAGGAGTGGTCTCAGATCAGGGACCTATTCACCCTTCTGCACAGTTTTGAAATGGCGACGAAGATGTTTAGTGCTGATGATGCCATTATCAGCATGACTATTCCGCTGATTTACATGCTGGAGCACATGTTAAACAGAATTCGGAGTCAGGTGGTGGCACAAGAGGAGGTGGAGGAAGTAGAGGAGGAGGAGTTGTATGCGGAAGGGCTAACATCTGCAAGGTCCAGACGGTCGGCAGCACCAAGGCGGCAGGCATGTGAGGGTGGGGGAGATGGTTTTACCAGGGCGCATGGTAGCAGCCAAACTAGTGAGGAAGGTGCAGGAGCCCAGGAAGAAGTGGAGGACGAACTGATGGAAGACTCATCAGATGAGGGAGACCTTGATCACATTTCTGTTGTGCGAGGTTGGGGGGAGAGGACAGAGGAAGGAAGCATGATTGCTACCTCGCCACCAACACAACAGGGACTTGGTGCTCCTGGATGCGCAACACACATGAGTGCCTTCTTGCTGCACTACCTGCAACATGACCCTCGAATTGTGAGAATTAGAAATAATCCTGACTGCTGGGTTGCCACACTGTTAGATCCCCGGTACAAAAGTAAATTTGCCGAAATTATTCCTGCCATAGAAAGGGATGCACGCATGCAGGAGTATCAGCAGAGACTGTTGCAGAATCTTACATGTGCTTTTCCACAAAACACCAGTGGTGCACGTAGTGAATCTCACAGTTCCAACTTGCCAACCGTGGGACCGTCAAGTGTTCAGCATTCAAACCGTAACAGAACCACAGTATCTGCTGGTAACATCAATTTTGCGGAATCATTTCACCACTTTTTTAGCCCATCCTTTGCAAGGCCACAGGAGACAAGAAGTCTGACACATAGTCAACACCTAGAGACGATGGTACAGGAGTATCTCCAAGTAAACATTGAAGCCACGACTGTGTCACTGGACCCTTGCTCTTTTTGGGCTTCCAATCTGGATAAATGGCCGGAGCTAGCCACTTACGCCTTGGAGATCTTGTCATGCCCCGCAGCCAGCGTTCTGTCTGAACGTGTGTTCAGCGCTGCTGGTGGTGTGCTGACAGATAAGCGCACGCGGCTCTCCACTGATAATGTAGACAGACTCACGTTCATAAAGATGAACAAATCATGGATCCGAAACGACTTTTCTACCCCTGTGTCATCCTGGGGAGAGTGTTTATCTGTATCTTGACTGGAAAATAATTTGGGCTTTGTAGCAGTGTGCAGCACTGATCCTATTAGGCCATCTATAATAAGCTCCACCAGATTTAAAATTAAAAATAATTTTTAGCTGCATCTAGCCCGGAAAATAATTTTGGGGCTCCGAGATGCGCAAGACACATAAGTGCCTTTTTGCTGCACTACCTGCAGCATGACCCTCATATTGTCAGAATTCGAAGTAATCATGACTACTGGGTTGCCACACTCTTAGATCCCCCAAACTTTTCGATCAACCTTTTCATTTTAATAAAGACCAAAAAAATGGTCATTTTTGAAATTATAAGCATTAGCAGGTTCTTAGAAACTGAAATCAAACAGTTTTCAACTCAAAACTTTATTCTAGGTGATGTTACATTTTCACATAGGACCCCTTGTTCGAAAGGAGCTTCTGAACTCTCTCGTCCATTGAATTTGTCAGGTTTTGGATGGTTTCTGCTTCAATTGTTTTGCATGAGGACAGAATACCCTCCCAGAGCTGTTGCTTAGATGTGAACTGCCTCCCGCCATCATAGACACTCCTTTTAATGATGCTCCAAAGGTTCTGAATGGGGTAGAGGTCAGGGGAGCATAGGGGTCACACCATAAGTTTGTCCCCTTTTATGCCCATATCAGCCAGAGATGCAGATGTTTTATGTGCAGCATGAGATGGTGCATTATCATGCAGAAAAATGATCTTGCTGTGAAATACACGGTTCTTCTTCTTGAACCATGGCAGGAAGTGCTGTTTGAGAAAATCCACATACATTATGGAGTTCATCTTTAGCGCCTTCAGGGATCCTAAAGGGGCCGACAATCTCTCTCCCCATGATTCCAGCCCAAAACATTACTCCACCTCCTCCTTGTTGGCGCTGTAGCCATGTTTGCGTGGGGTGTCCATCAACCAGCCATCCTCCACTCCATCCATCTGGACCATTGAGCGCTGCACGGCACTCATCTGTGAACAAAACAGTTTTGAAATCAGTCTTCATGTAATGTTTGGCCCACTGGAGCCGTTTCTGCTTGTGTGAAGTGGATAGAGGAGGTCGACAGGATGGCGTATTCACAGTTGCAAACCTCTGAAGGACCCTGCATCTTGTTGTTCGGGGGACGTTGGAGGCACAAGCAGCTTCAAAAACTTGTCTGCTGCTATGACAAGGCTTTTTTGCCGCTGCTCTTTCAACCTGACGTAATTGCCTGTAGGAAAGAGTCCTCAATTTGCCCTTATCAGCACGCACACGTGTGTACTGCGAATCAGCTACATACTTCTTGATTGCCAAGACACTTCATCCTGATCATCGTACAATGTTGATTGTAGTCATGCCTTGACCTAAACACTCCACAATTTGTTGCTTCTCAGCAGCCGACACATCCTTTTTCTTTCCCATTTTGGCAGAAAATGTAGGCTGCTTAATAATGTGAGAGAGCCTTCTTAAGTAGTCTTGCCTTTCATTGGACACACCTGCCAAACTAATTAGCACAGGTGTCTGCAATTGCTTACAGTGATATAAAGAGCCCTGACACACATCACCATCAATGAGTTTAACTGACAAACAAACAAATTCTTCCCTTATCACTCCTAAACACTTTTTGCATAATAATTTGGAACGCAGTGTACATGTGCTTTTCCACAAAACACCAGTGGTTCACGTAGTGAATCTTACAGTTCTAACTTGCCAACCGTGGTCTGTATGGAATTGTTCAATAAAGGGCCCAAAATTAAGATAACATAGATGGGAGAGGTCTCTATGAATAGGAATTCCTAAGTATTTGATACCCTGTGAGGGCCAGGCAAAGGGAAAGATGGACTGGATGGAATCCTATATGGATTTGGGGAGGGAGACATCGAGGGCCTCAGACTTCGCTGCATTGATTTTAAAATTTTACCATGTAACAAAGTGATCTATTTCAGCCATAACAGCAGGATGGATATATGTGATTGAGTGATATATACTAGGACATCATCAGCAAATAGAGAGCACTTGTACTCGGTGCCTCCCACCTCAATCCACCCATATTGGGGTTATGGCGAATTGATGAGAGCAGGTGCTCCGTCACTAGGATGTATAAGAGAGGGGACAGAGGACATCCCTGCCTTGTCCCATTGGTGATTGTGAAAGGTGATGAAAATGTTCTGACGCACCCCCTGGGCCTTGGGACACCCGGAGCCGGACCCTTTTTGGTGGATGCTGGTGGTTGTAGTCTTCGTGGCGGCGACCCGGTTCCGTGGCTCAGGGCGGTCAAACCAGTGGCGGAACTATTTATGTGGTTTTGATGTTTAAATGTCCGACTACGCCACCCGTGGATTGCGGTCAGAGTGAACCGCCGCTACAGGGCAGACCGCTGAGGCTGGTGTTGTGGGTGCAGCAGAGCGTAGCATAACTCCCCACGGGAGGAGTATAGCCTCAGGGCAGTGTATGCGGAGGATGGGGGTGATGGTGCAGGGCAGCAGCAGTAACGACACGGAGTCAGTGATGCAGTCCAGGGCCTTTACTCACAGTTCTTATTATCCAGACCACGTCTGCAGGTAACGGCTGCCCACGTCGTACTGTGCTCACCAGGTGAGAGGCTCAGACAACTCCCAGATAACTTTGGAGCACTTCACAGGACCCCCTTTGTGTGTCCTTTGTCTGGCCTTTCTTACCAACACTTCTGTCCGGCTGCCTCGGGCCTCCTCTTGGTAAACTTGGCGCCAGTTTCCTTGACCCTATGTGGTGCCTTCCTAGCGGGTGTAGCGAGGGGCTGCGCCACATAAAATGTCAGAGCCTCCGGTTTCTAGCTGAGGGTCGTTTCCTGCCTCCATTAGTTCGGGGACCGGTCTCCCCCTTTGGCCTGACCCCTCCACGCAGGTGGATTCGGGCGTGCGGTGGCGACTCGCCCGACCTCTCCCCTGGGATCCCTTCATTCCTCGTTCCTGGAGCCTTCTCCGCTCCTCTTCCTTCCTTCTCCCTCTTCCAGGCCTGGGCCTCTGTTACTAGGCCCGCCTCCAGAGCAGAGCTCATGCAGAGCCCCTGCTCCCTGCCACTTCTGCTCAGACTTCTCTGCACTGAACTAAGATGGTGCCCACCTTTTATACTCCCTTCTCAATGCACCCAGGAACTGCTTCCTCCCTGCTCCTGCACTACAGGGTTCCCCTTCCTCAGTGTTCCCTCCCCCCACTCCAGCCAGGGACAGGGACTGTCGTGCCCATCTCAGGGGCATATTGGTCGCCCTGCCCCACGGCAATGTGGTGTAATGCATGCAGGTGTCGGGTCCTGATCCACACTCCATCCTTACCTGAGAGTGAGATATCACACCTCTGGGTGAGGTGCAATACGTCTGTAGCAACCGAGCTCTCAGGGTGCTACAGTTCCATTTATCTTCAGCCTAGGTGACGTATTGCGATAGAGGGACGTGATTTTGGCTATAAAAGGGTCCCCTAGACCCCTACCCCAAGCTTTTTAAGAGAATCATATATGGCGTGCCAGGAGACTCTATGGAATGCTTTCTCAGCATCCAACGAGAGTATCTAATTACAAATTTTTAACTGCATCTAGCCCAGGAAATACTTTGTGCCTAGTAGCAGTGTCTGCTAGTCAGCGGATTATCCCGGCTGTTAAGCAAGCTACACCACCTGTAGTTTAGACACTTAATTTTTTCAAAGGAAATGCTTCGGGACCATGGGATACTTAGTGAAGAGCATCAGGAGGCACCCCAAGGCATAGGGGCTGGGACTGGCAGTAGGATGCCTTGCGGTGGACAGCCGAGCTCGATCCTTATAAAAGCTTTTTAACTGCAGCAGCTTTAGTGGACGCTACTGGAGCTGGAATTACCGCGGCTGCTGGCATGAGACTTGCCCTCCAATAGATCCTTGTAAATGGATTTAAAGTGTATTCATTCAAATTAGAGAGACAATTTAAATTAAAAAGCTTAGAGCTGCCTCCACCACAGGGGGGCTCGCTCGACCCACCAGCGGACAGGCACCAGTATTGGGAGAGGGGGGCTGGCCGTCAGGGTTCACCGCGGCTCTGGCACAAACCCGGCGACACGGAGGTGGCACGGGCAGGAGCGGACTGGCCGTGTCGGCTTCTCACTTTTTGGATTTTAGAAGGGCATGACATGCCTATATCTGTGTCTCCCCCTCCTTTTACTCCTCCACCTCTTTTATTTTCGATGACTATATGTACTTGTCACTTTTCCATGTGTTAGTTATGTCTTCTGAGCAGTTTGTCAGCTTTTGGACACCTTTGAAGGTGTTTTCTATGTGTTTCTATGTGTTTTTGTTTGCCTGCCATTGGTTTTAACGGTGTTCGAAGGTGTTCGACGAACAGTTCGACGAACAGTTCGGCGAACACACGGGTGTTCGACGAACCGAACCGAACTCGAACACTACGGGGGTGGCTCAACACTAATTACAATTAGTCTTTACTCCCAACCTATCTATTTAAGAGCACAGACCTGCCTTATAAAAGTCATAGGAAATGATGTAACCTAGTCCTTAAAAGGACTGCAATCACAACTATTCCCTACTCCCAAGCTATCTGTAGATTTGTGTGAAAATTGGCTTGAAATTAACAAAGTATAGCGCACACAGCAACAGCAGTGCCGTCTAACACGCAGCTGCAGCAGTGAGAAAATGGTGGCGATGGGGAAAATGGCTTGGTCTTATAGGGCAAGGACATGTGACATACACTGCCAATGACACATGCCCTTGCTTGTGTGAAAAAAAGCAGTTCGCTCCGTGTGTGCGCTGCTGATAGGCTGACAGATTGCACCTCCCCACTGTAAATGTGGGAAAGAGAAAAAAAAATGGAGATCTTCATTATTCCTGCAGAGATCCATCCCCTGCCCCTCCCCCCGCCCCGCTGTACACTCAAACTGCGTATTAACATTAATTTTCGTCATTACTGAGAAAAAATCCAGTTATGATTTTGGTGCACGAACAGTTATCGAACATAACCTCGAACAGCCGAATTTTTCTCAAATTGTTCGTGTTCGCCGAACGGCTCGAACACCGCCCAAAACAGCTCGAATTTGAGATTGGCGAACAGTTCGAGTCGAACAACGCTCATCTCTAATGCTTAATGCTTAATTGACAAACCGCCCAGTGCTGCAGAGTTGTTGAAAGCTGCAACACAGCAGCCTGATCTGTGGCTCTTACCGCTAAACATACATCCAGGCATGGTCGTGTGTGAAAATGGGCGGAACCTGGTGATGGAGAAATGACAGCCAGGGTAGATACGGTTTCCCTCTATGCCAGTCCTTTCACGGAGCTAAAGAATATGGCTGTGGTGAAATACAACTCCCACTGAGAAGCTGTTTCAGATTGAAAAACATTGTGCCCACCAGAAGATTTGATTCTGAGGGCTAATACAAAGAAATAGTCGGCACTCCGTAGTCCTCGTTAGTAATAGTGGTGCACGTGGAGAGATTACAAGCAAAGTGAAGAAATCCTGGCACTCACGTGTATTCGATCAGTTCATTTATTCCACATGTAGGAAAACTACAACAAGACGTTTCAGCCCCTTGCAGGCTTTTTTCAATTGTGGATCCACAAAGTGCCGGGATTTCTTCACTTTGCTTGATTCTGAGGGCTAATCTTTCTCCCCCGCTCAAGAGCCACATAGCAGCTGCAAAGTTAGCACTATCATGAACTTTCCTGAGGTAGAAGCCAAGGCACACCAGTGGATTCTCTGGTGGGACCGTCCAACCCTGCCAAGAAGCAGTCCTGGCTAAGAAAAGTATGTGGAAAGGTTCCCGGACACTGTATGGCTGCTTTTTTACTGAGAAGGAAACACACGCAAACACGGGGAGTACATACAAAGTCCTTGCAGATGTTGTCCTTGCTGGGATTTGAACCCAGGATCCCAGCGCTGCAAGTCTTCAGTGCTAACCACTGATCCAATGTGCTGCCGTACACCCTCTAATATCTAACAGGCTGGAGAAACTTGCACCTACTGCCACTCTATCTTCAGCTCCTTTGTGAGAAAATGTATTTGGGCAGACACTCATTCTACCAAATAAAATTCCTGAGAAGGAAATTGGGGATGGCTTCGCTACTGGTACTGGGGGCAGTGCTAATACCATGGCGTCGTACCATAGTTTGCTGGAAATATTCCAGGCTGGTAGGAGGCAAGCAAATTCCCACAGAAAAGTACCAGCAGTAATGTTCAGGGACCCGCACTTGTAGAAGACGGAGACATTACCGGGAGAAATAGTGACGGCTGGGGACTGAGTATGGACACGAGTCATGAGGCATGTGGTTGTGAAAAGCTTCCGCCTCCACGAGCCTATAAGGCCACATTTCAAGTGAAAGCAGCTTTACAGGACTTCCTGTGAGAATTGACACTGAGGGTAGATAGGGTTTCCCTCTATGCCAGTCCTTTCACCGAGCTAAATACAACTGTCAGCAAAAAAAGTTGTGGACTGGCTCCGTACTGTCCCTGGCCACATTCACCTGTCCACGTGTTTGTGGTTAGGCGGTCCTTCCCAGTAAGTGAACTGAGGAGGGCACGGGTAATGTTGTGGGACCCGTGCTTGTGGAAGGCGGAGGCGATATCGGGAAATATAGTGGCGGCTGGGGACCGAGTATGGACACCAGGCTGCCGCCGGCATGAGGTTGTGAAAAGCTTCCACCTCCATGAGCTTAAACGGCCATAGTTCAAGTGCAAAAAGCTGCCCAGAAATCTGGCAGTTTAGTGTTGCGGCCTGTGGGTGGGTGGGTGGCTGGCTGCATACTTGCACTTGCATTCCAAGTAACAGAAAACTAAGCAGATGGTGGCCTCTATCATCATCATGGCCTCACCTCGGCACTATGAACTCTCCTGAAGGAGAAGCCAGGGCCCGCCGGAGGAGTCTCTGGTTCTCTGGTGGGCCTGTCCAACCCTGCCGAAAAGCAGCCCTGGCTAAGAAAAGTGTGGGGGAAGGTTCCCGGACACTCTATGGCTACTTTTTTAATGTGGATTGGCCATGCTTATGCATGTTATTTTTCAAACAGCATTACAGATCAGGCCATTGTCCTACTCTGTATTCAAGAAATTAATTGCGCAAAGAAAGATGTGTGTGTGTGTCAAAGCACCACCGACAAGGGCGAGTTGATGTTGGACGGGCTGCCATTGCTTCTGCAACAAGCTGCAATACAGGACTTCCTGTGAAAAATGATTTGCAGGGTAGATAGGGTTTCCCTCTATGCCAGTCCTTTCACCGAGCTAAATACAACTGTCAGCAAAAAAAGTTGTGGACTGGCTCCGTACCGTCCCTGGCCACATTCACCTGTCCACGTGTTTGTGGTTAGGTGGTCCTTCCCAGAAAGTGCACTGGGGAGGGCATGGCTAATGTTGTGGGACCCGTGCTTGTGAAAGGCGGAGGCGATACCGGGAAATATAGTGGCGGCTGCGGACCGAGTATGGACGCCCGGCTGCCGCCGCCATGAGGTTATGAAAAGCTTCCACCCTCTTGAGCCTAAAAGGCCACATTTCAAGTGCAAGCAGCTGTCAAAAATTTGGCAGTATAGTATTGCAGCTTGTGGGTGGGTGGGTGGCTGGCTGCCTGCATACTTGCGCTTGCATTCCAAGGAATGGGGTAGGGACAACTGAACTCTGCAGTGGGACAAGGACATGGACGGTGATTGTTGCAAGTCTGCTGCGATAGGTTCATGGCGGGAGGCATCTTCGCACGCTCCAAGGATCACTTATGATGGGCACACTTTTAAGCAGTGACCTGGGAGTCAGAGATGCTTCCAGAGGTCTTCCCCATGCTGTTCCCATGACTTTTCAGCACTGTATGCATGTGAAAGATGATGTGTCACACACCACATGGCCAGATAAGGTTGTAAAATGTTAAAATGAAATTTCCTGGTGAATGCATTTGTCTTGGTTGAAAGCAATGCAAAAGTACACAAACGCATCAAAAACGCTATGTGTGAACATAGCGCAAGGTGTGGAGGAGTATTTTTTTGGGGGGGTTATTTATTTTGCTTTATATACATTGTACATGTCATGGAAAGGATGTTCCTTAACATATTTCCCAGGAAAATCCATTTTGGTTTCGTTTTGGTATGTTTTATTGTGAGTCTGTAAAAGTGGCGTAATACCTCGGACAACGTTGTTGACAGAAGTGACCTGGGAGACAGAAATGCTTCAAAGATTAGTGTCAAGCTGTGCAAATGAACTAGACAACAAGAAATTTCCAACTATGATTTTATCCAACATTCCTGCAGTTTTTGGAATGGTATACAAAACCAATTTACATCACTAGACACAGATGGATGAAAGCCTGAGGAATTATGGAATTATGGGCACATATAAGGGCTATTATACTGAAGAAGCCAGTAAGACAATAAACAGTATACAGAAGAGACCCCCAACGCCATAGTTAACAAAAAAGACTCTAAAGATCATTGAAGAAAGATAAGTGGCAAAGGCAAAAGGTAAAATGCATGCCACAGACAACAACAGACTAAAGACTAAAGAGAGCCATTTGAGCAGAGAAAGAACTTTATTACAAAAATATATTTTCAGAAGTAGAAAGCAAACATCTGAGGGGCAACACCAGGGAGGCAAGATACTTTTGAAGATCCTACAAAGACGGTTAAAGCCTTACTTTGACAAAGAGCTTCCAGAGGAACAAGCAGGATTCAGAAACGGCAGAGGAACAAGAGATGTGATTGCTAACATTAGATGGATAATGGAAATGGCCAAAGAATATAAGGAGATCTATTTTTGCTTCATTGACTACAGCAAAGCCTTCAACTGAGTTGATCACCAAAAACTTTGGAATACCATGAATGATATGTGTTTGCCAAACCATCTGTTCAGCCTCGTTTGCAACATTTACATCGGCCAAGATGCAACAGTCTGAACGGAACAGGAAAACATGGCATGGTTCAAAGTAGAGCAGGGCATCAGACAAGGCTGCATCCTGTAACCATTTTTTCTTAAATAAGCAGATGATACAACATTGATAGCAACAAGCGTAGATGAAATGAAGGACTTATTAAGGAGTGTACAGATGGAAAGCTGGAACCAGACACTGCTACTCAAAACAAAGAAGACAAAGATATTGACTATTGCCAGGTATGACCCGGGCACTTTTGAGATGGACGGTGGAAGTTGCAAAGGACTTCAATCTACTCGGATCAATGATCACTCAAGATGCAGCGATGACACCTGAAGTCAATAGAAGAATAAATATGAGCTATCCACAATGAAGTCACTGGACAAGGTCTTCAAATTAACTTTATTCAATCAAAGGAGACTGCATTTTCACAAAGATTGATGCTAGCTGAATGTTCAATTTTGTTTGTATTAAAAAGGGAGATGATTGGAAAATGGTATTCAATGGTATTCAATATCAATTATGGTCATTATGAATATCTAGTCATGCTATTTGGTCTGTGCATTGCTTTCGCCGTGTTTCAAACTTTTTTGTATATGAAATTTTCTATAAGGTCCTGAACTGGTATTTTGTTAGACTGCAACAGAACAACTTGTATGCCAAACTCAAGAAATGTTTATTTGAATGTCAAGATATGCCATTTCTGAAATATATAATGTTTTCTACTGATTTGCAGATGGACTGTCCATTGCCTGTGGGCATCAAAGATATTAAAATATTCCTTGGCATCAAGAACTATTCTTACATAGTGTCTCAGCTTATGTACCTTAATTGTAAGGATACATATTTTTAAAATTGGCTAGATCCCACTTTTCCAAGCCTTAAGCCTTCTCAAGTCTTGCTTCTCTTCTGTTTCAGTTCTGCATCATCCTAATGTTTACAAGCAGTTTTTCTTGAACCAAATAGATCTTCCATCAAAGTAGAAGCTTCTTTTTCAGTCTTTCCAGCAAGCTAAGAATCATCCCTTTGACTCCCACTTTCAGATTTTTTTTTCCAGCAGAATGAAATTAAGCCACTGGAGATCAGGAACTCATTAAATTAGCCTTGGAGATACAGCAACATCTTCTGTAAGGAGCTAAAGATCGAGTGACAATTTTCACCGACCATAAAAACTGCAGTATCAGCCATTTGCTCACAGATTCAATTGGTGGTTATTCTCCTGATTTGATTTTTCACTCACTTATCTTGCAACATGGAAGAACTGCAGGACTGACGCATTCTGTAAATCTTTTGATCTGTTTGATAGCTTTGAAAAGCTCCCTCTTATGTCATCAAGCTTGAAGGAATCCTTGCAACCATTTCTAAATCACCTAATGTCCCATCTAAGGGATGGTCTTTTGGTTTTAAACTCCTTCCTGGAAAGTCTAGCTCTACCATGGTCATCCTGGAGTGAACTGCAGAACTTCTCTTTTGATTTTACCATGAGCTTAAATGGAGGTAAGATGTTAGCGTCCTATTGCCAAGCACCTTTTAATCTTTTGCAACTCTTATCAATTAAGAATGCTGATCTCAAGTATCTGTAGACTTTGTCATGGACCTGTCAATTGCACAAGGATTTACTACCATCTGGGTTGTGGTGTATAATTTTTCAAAAATGTCACATTTGTCCTGTTTGCTCTGCCTAGTCTTCTTCAGAGAGAATTTGTGGTTACCATGATCTTTCTACTAGAGATGAGCGTTGTTCTACTCGAACTGTTTGCCAATCTCAAATTCGAGCTGTTTTGGGCGGTGTTCGAGCCGGTCGGCGAACACGAACAATTTGAGAAAAATTCGGCTGTTCGAGGTTATGTTCGATAACTGTTCGTGCACCAAAATCATAACTGGATTTTTTCTCAGTAATGATGAAAATTAATGTTAATACGCAGTTTGAGTGTACAGCGGGGCGGGGGGAGGGGCAGGGGATGGATCTCTGCAGGAACAATGAAGATCTCCATTTTTTTTTCTCTTTCCCGCATTTGCAGTGGGGAGGTGCAATCTGTCAGCCTATCAGCAGCGCACACACGGAGCGAAGTGCTTTTTTTCACACAAGCAAGGGCATGTGTGATTGGCAGTGTATGTCACATGTCCTTGCCCTATAAGACCAAGCCATTTTCCCCGTCGCCACCATTTTCTCACTGCTGCAGCTGCATGTTAGACGGCACCGCTGTTGCTGTGTGCGCTATACCTTGTTAATTTCAAGCCAATTTATATACAGATAGCTTGGGAGTAGGGAATAGTTGTGATTGCAGTCCTTTTAAGGACTAGGTTACAGCATTTCCTACGACTTTTATCAGGCAGGTCTGTGCTCTTAAATAGATAGATTGTGGGAGTAAAGACTAATTGTAATTGGAGTCCTTTTCAGGACTAGGTTACATCAGTTCCTATCAGTTTTTGCCAGGCAGGTCTGTGCCAGTGCTGTGCAAGTTTTTTTCACAGCATTTGGCTGAATCTAGCAAAGCTAATCCTTTTTGGCCTATTGCAGAGTGTGTTAGTCAGTGGAGTAGCCTATCTGTGTTGCAAGATATACCACCTGTGTATAGAATACCAATTTTTTTACTGCACCTAGTGAAGTAAAATCTTTTGGGTATAGCATCATTCTATTAGTCCATCTATACTGACCTCCATCAGGTTGCAAATTGAATATAATTTTTTTCTGCATCTAGCTCTGAAAAAATATTTGGGCTTCTAGCGGTGTGTGGGACTTGGTCTATTAGTCCATCTATACTGACCTCCATCAGGTTGCAAATTAAAAATATTTTTTTTCTGCATCTAGCTCTGAAAAAATATTTGGGCTTCTAGCAGTGTGTGGGACTTGGTCTATTAGTCCATCTATACTGACCTCCATCAGGTTGCAAATTGAATAAAAAAATTTTCTGCATCTAGCTCTGAAAAAATATTTGGGCTTCTAGCGGTGTGTGGGACTTGGTCTATTAGTCCATCTATACTGACCTCCATCAGGTTGCAAATTAAAAATAATTTTTTTCTGCATCTAACCCAGCCAATAGTTTTGGCCTAATACCACAGTTTGGCCACTCAGCTCTGCTCGGTTACCATCCATTGTTTTTTTGTGCAAACAACTCCAGAGTTGTGAATTAGTTAACCACCAAAATGAGTGGAAAAAGGCCTGCTGCTGGTGGAAAGGGGAATAGGCGTGTTGGGAAGGGGAAAAAAGGTTGTGTCCGTGGGGTAGGTGCAGAAGAAAGACCATCTTCCAGGAAAACTAAAATGTCTACTTCTTTTAGCGGACAATGTGATAAGATCCCTTTCTTACGGCCACGCCAATCGCTACAAATTCCAGATGAGGCACAAAAACAGCAGGTGCTTCAACGGATATCAAGTGCTCCTTTAAGTGGGCTCTCCTCCACATCAACTTCAACATCACAAATACTCCAGTCCTCAAAGGTGTCACCCAAATCGCACTTGCTTCCTCACAGCTCCCAAATCTCCAGCTGCCCGTCTGAGTATGAGGTAGAACAGATGGTTGAGTCTGCAGAGCTGTTTACTCATACTATAGCCTGGGAATCAGAGGTCGACTCCAGCGCTTCTGTGAATCCAGACGAGGAAATGATCTGCACTGATGCCCAGAATCTTTATGAGTCGGATCCAGGACCAGACGCAGAAGGTTCTGACCATAATGTAGACCCTCATTCCCAAACTGTAACTCCTGTTGGTGGAGACAATGAGGAAGATGATGATAAGACTCAAATACCTGATTGGAGCGACAACTTTAGTGTTTTGTCAGGGCAGGAACAGGTTGGCTCTGAGGACGACGGGTGTGATAACGCACAGGGTGATGATGATGAGGTCGGAGATCCCACTTACTGTCAACCCACAGTCAGCCAAGAGATGAGGTCAGCAGAGGAGGTGGAGGAAGATGCTAGTGACGACGAGGTCAGGTTGCGCCTTCCTGGACAGAGACGTAGTACTGGAAGCACGTCAACAACTGCATCCTCAAACACAATTCTGCCTCTCACCACAAGTCGTGGTGGCTCTTCAGGTCGCATGGGTGCTAAGCCTTGCATAGCCTGGGCATTTTTTCAGATCGATAAAGATGACCCAACTCGTGTTATCTGTAACATTTGTCAGCAAAAGCTAAGTAGAGGCCAAAAAATACATAGTTTGAGTACTTCATGCATGAACCGGCACATGGACATGAAGCATAAGTTGCAGTGGGAAGCTCAGTGTGCTACAATGCGGCCTAGCCGGACGGGCCAACCACCGTCTGCCATATCTTGTGCATCCGCGGCCTCTTCATCCTCTGTGACTGGGGGGACAGCAGTCACACCTGTTTTGGGGCGCAGACCTGCCACCTCTTTACCCGCAACAGCCAGCGTGATTGGCAGGTCATCATTTTCTTTGGAGGTGGTAACACCAGCTGGTCTTGAGCGCTGTCCGACATCGATAGCACCACCTTTGGATCAAGGCAACCTAACATGTCCGCCTGCATCTTCCTCACAGACCGGCAGTTTGCCGGGGACACCCTTATCAACCCCGTCTAAGCACAATAGCCAGCCCTCGGTCCCTCAGATGTGGACAAGTAAAAGACCATTTCCTCCTAGCCATGAGAAAGCTAAGAGGTTGAATTTCACCATCTGCAAGCTCTTGGCTACAGAAATGCTGCCTTTCCGCCTGGTGGACACAGAGGATTTTCGAGACCTTATGTCCGTCGCAGTGCCCCAGTACCAGATGCCCAGTCGGCACTACTTCTCAAAGAAAGGTGTGCCTGCGCTCCACCAGCATGTCGCATACAACATCACCGCTTCTTTGAGAAACTCTGTGTGTGACAGGGTGCATTTCACCACAGACACTTGGACGAGTAGGCATGGACAGGGGCGTTACATGTCGCTGACTGGGCACTGGGTAACTATGGTGACAGCAGGACAAGGGGCTGCTGTCCAAGTCTTGCTGTCCCCACGAGTTGTGCGTCAATCCTCTTTATGTCATTTTTCCTCCACTGCTTCTGCCTCCTCAACCTCCTCTCGGTCTTCCACCTGCACCCAAAGCCTGTTTGGTCATGCCACAAGCTTTCTAACTGCGCAGAAGGGATCCTGCACACCTCCTTACTATGCTGGCAGTAGGGCTCAACGTCATCAGGTGGTTTTTACATTGAAATGTCTGGGAAATGTGAGTCACACAGCTGAGGAGTTGTGGTCAGCTCTGGAGAACCAATTTCATGAATGGTTGTCTCCACTGGACCTGAAACCAGGGAAGGCCGTGTGCGACAATGCTGCAAACCTGGGTGCGGCCCTTCGCCGGGGCAATGTCACACACGTGCCTTGTATGGCTCACGTGTTGAACCTGGTTGTCCAGCAATTTTTAGCCCACTATCCCAGACTAGATGGCCTTCTGCAGAGGGCACGGTCGCTGTGTGCTCACTTCCGCCGTTCGCATCCCGCAGCTCAGCGACTTACATCTCTACAGAAGTCGTTGGGCCTGCCACTTCACCGGCTAAAATGCGATGTGCCTACCCGGTGGAATTCAACTCTGCACATGTTGCAGCGACTGTGGCAGCACCGACAAGCCCTGGTGCAATACGTTCTGACGTATAGCCTGGGCCAACGAGATTCAGAGGTGGGGCAAATCACGCTGGAGGAGTGGTCTCAGATCTGGGACCTATGCACCCTTCTGCACAGTTTTGAAATGGCGACGAAGATGTTTAGTGCTGACGATGCCATTATCAGCATGACTATTCCGGTGATTTACATGCTGGAGCACATGTTAAACAGAATTCGGAGTCAGGTGGTGGCACAAGAGGAGGTGGAGGAAGTAGAGGAGGAGGAGTTGTATGCGGAAGGGCTAACATCTGCAAGGTCCAGACGGTCGGCAGCACCAGGGCGGCAGGCATGTGAGGGTGGGGGAGATGATTTTACCAGGGCGCATGGTAGCAGCCAAACTAGTGAGGAAGGTGCAGGAGCCCAGGAAGAAGTGGAGGACGAACTGATGGAAGACTCATCAGATGAGGGAGACCTTGATCACATTTCTGTTGTGCGAGGTTGGGGGGAGAGGACAGAGGAAGGAAGCATGATTGTTACCTCGCCACCAACACAACAGGGACTTGGTGCTCCTGGATGCGCAACACACATGAGTGCCTTCTTGCTGCACTACCTGCAACATGACCCTCGAATTGTGAGAATTAGAAATAATCCTGACTACTGGGTTGCCACACTGTTAGATCCCCGGTACAAAAGTAAATTTGCAGAAATTATTCCTGCCATAGAAAGGGATGCACGCATGCAGGAGTATCAGCAGAGACTGTTGCAGAATCTTACATGTGCTTTTCCACAAAATACCAGTGGTGCACGTAGTGAATCTCACAGTTCCAACGTGCCAACCGTGGGACCGTCAAGTGTTCAGCACTCAAACCGTAACAGAACCACAGTATCTGCTGGTAACATCAATTTTGCGGAATCATTTCACCACTTTTTTAGCCCATCCTTTGCAAGGCCACAGGAGACAAGAAGTCTGACACATAGTCAACGCCTAGAGACGATGGTACAGGAGTATCTCCAAGTAAACATTGAAGCCACGACTGTGTCACTGGACCCTTGCTCTTTTTGGGCTTCCAATCTGGATAAATGGCCGGAGCTAGCCACTTACGCCTTGGAGATCTTGTCATGCCCCGCAGCCAGCGTTCTGTCTGAACGTGTGTTCAGCGCTGCTGGTGGTGTGCTGACAGATAAGCGCACGCGGCTCTCCACTGATAATGTAGACAGACTCACGTTCATAAAGATGAACAAATCATGGATCCGAAACGACTTTTCTACCCCTGTGTCATCCTGGGGAGAGTAAAAGCTTGATGATTGGTTAAAATCACCCTACCAACCGTTTTAAGCTTTCAAATTACTAATCATGTTTATCTGTATCTTGACTGGAAAATAATTTGGGCTTTGTAGCAGTGTGCAGCACTGATCCTATTAGGCCATCTATAATAAGCTTCACCAGATTTAAAATTAAAAATAATTTTTAGCTGCATCTAGCCCGGAAAATAATTTTGGGGCTCCGAGATGCGCAAGACACATAAGTGCCTTCTTGCTGCACTACCTGCAGCATGACCCTCATATTGTCAGAATTCGAAGTAATCATGACTACTGGGTTGCCACACTCTTAGATCCCCCAAACTTTTCGATCAACCTTTTCATTTTAATAAAGACCAAAAAAATGGTCATTTTTGAAATTATAAGCATTAGCAGGTTGTTAGAAACTGAAATCAAACAGTTTTCAACTCAAAACTTTATTCTAGGTGATGTTACATTTTCACATAGGACCCCTTGTTCGAAAGGAGCTTCTGAACTCTCTCGTCCATTGAATTTGTCAGGTTTTGGATGGTTTCTGCTTCAATTGTTTTGCATGAGGACAGAATACCCTCCCAGAGCTGTTGCTTAGATGTGAACTGCCTCCCGCCATCATAGACACTCCTTTTAATGATGCTCCAAAGGTTCTGAATGGGGTAGAGGTCAGGGGAGCATGGGGGTCACACCATAAGTTTGTCCCCTTTTATGCCCATATCAGCCAGAGATGCAGATGTTTTATGTGCAGCATGAGATGGTGCATTATCATGCAGAAAAATGATCTTGCTGTGAAATACACGGTTCTTCTTCTTGAACCATGGCAGGAAGTGCTGTTTGAGAAAATCCACATACATTATGGAGTTCATCTTTAGCGCCTTCAGGGATCCTAAAGGGGCCGACAATCTCTCTCCCCATGATTCCAGCCCAAAACATTACTCCACCTCCTCCTTGTTGGCGCTGTAGCCGTGTTTGCGTGGGGTGTCCATCAACCAGCCATCCTCCACTCCATTCATCTGGACCATCGAGCGCTGCACGGCACTCATCCGTGAACAAAACAGTTTTGAAATCAGTCTTCATGTAATGTTTGGCCCACTGGAGCCGTTTCTGCTTGTGTGAAGTGGATAGAGGAGGTCGACAGGATGGCGTATGCACAGCTGCAAACCTCTGAAGGACCCTGCATCTTGTTGTTCGGGGGACGTTGGAGGCACAAGCAGCTTCAAAAACTTGTCTGCTGCTATGACAAGGCTTTTTTGCCGCTGCTCTTTCAACCTGACGTAATTGCCTGTAGGAAAGAGTCCTCAATTTGCCCTTTTCAGCACGCACACGTGTGTACTGTGAATCAGCTACATACTTCTTGATTGCCAAGACACTTCATCCTGATCATCGCACAATGTTGATTGTAGTCATGCCTTGACCTAAACACTCCACAATTTGTTGCTTCTCAGCAGCCGACACATCCTTTTTCTTTCCCATTTTGGCAGAAAATGTAGGCTGCTTAATAATGTGAGAGAGCCTTCTTAAGTAGTCTTGCCTTTCATTGGACACACCTGCCAAACTAATTAGCACAGGTGTCTGCAATTGCTTACAGTGATATAAAGAGCCCTGACACACATCACCATCAATGAGTTTAACTGACAAACAAACAAATTCTTCCCTTATCACTCCTAAACACTTTTTGCATAATAATTTGGAACGCGGTGTACATGTGCTTTTCCACAAAACACCAGTGGTTCACGTAGTGAATCTTACAGTTCTAACTTGCCAACCGTGGTCTGTATGGAATTGTTCAATAAAGGGCCCAAAATTAAGATAACATAGATGGGAGAGGTCTCTATGAATAGGAATTCCTAAGTATTTGATACCCTGTGAGGGCCAGGCAAAGGGAAAGTTGGACTGGATGGAATCCTATATGGATTTAGGGAGGGAGACATCGAGGGCCTCAGACTTCGCTGCATTGATTTTAAAATTTTACCATGTAACAAAGTGATCTATTTCAGCCATAACAGCAGGGATGGATATATGTGATTGAGTGATATATACTAGGACATCATCAGCAAATAGAGAGCACTTGTACTCGGTGCCTCCCACCTCAATCCACCTAATATTGGGGTTATGGCGAATTGATGAGAGCAGGTGCTCCGTCACTAGGATGTATAAGAGAGGGGACAGAGGACATCCCTGCCTTGTCCCATTGGTGATTGTGAAAGGTGATGAAAATGTTCTGACGCACACCCTGGGCCTTGGGACACCCGGAGCCGGACCCTTTTTGGTGGATGCTGGTGGTTGTAGTCTTCGTGGCGGCGATCCGGTTCCGTGGCTCAGGGCGGTCAAACCAGTGGCGGAACTATTTATGTGGTTTTGATGTTTAAATGTCCGACTACGCCACCCGTGGATTGCGGTCAGAGTGAACCGCCGCTACAGGGCAGACCGCTAAGGCTGGTGTTGTGGGTGCAGCAGAGCGTAGCATAACTCCCCACGGGAGGAGTATAGCCTCAGGGCAGTGTATGCGGAGGATGGGGGTGATGGTGCAGGGCAGCAGCAGTAACGACACGGAGTCAGTGATGCAGTTCAGGGCCTTTACTCACAGTTCTTATTATCCAGACCACGTCTGCAGGTAACGGCTGCCCACGTCGTACTGTGCTCACCAGGTGAGGGGCTCAGACAACTCCCAGATAACTTTGGAGCGCTTCACAGGACCCCCTTTGTGTGTCCTTTGTCTGGCCTTTCTTACCAACACTTCTGTCCGGCTGCCTCGGGCCTCCTCTTGGTAAACTTGGCGCCAGTTTCCCTGACCCTATGTGGTGCCTTCCTAGCGGGTGGAGCAAGGGGCTGCGCCACATAAAATGTCAGAGCCTCCGGTTTCTAGCTGAGGGTCGTTTCCTGCCTCCACTAGTTCGGGGACCGGTCTCCCCCTTTGGCCTGACCCCTCCACGCAGGTGGATTCGGGCGTGCGGTGGCGACTCGCCCGTCCGCACCCCTGGGATCCCTTCATTCCTCGTTCCTGGAGCCTTCTCTGCTCCTCTTCCTTCCTTCTCCCTCTTGCAGGCCTGGGCCTCTGTTACTAGGCCCGCCTCCGGAGCAGAGCTCATGCAGAGCCCCTGCTCCCTGCCACTTCTGCTCAGACTTCTCTGCACTGAACTAAGATGGTGCCCACCTTTTATACTCGCTTCTCAATGCACCCAGGAACTGCTTCCTCCCTGCTCCTGCACTGCAGGGTTCCCCTTCCTCAGTGTTCCCTCCCCCCAATCCAGCCAGGGACAGGGACTGTCGTGCCCATCTCAGGGGCATATTGGTCGCCCTGCCCCACGGCAATGTGGTGTAATGCATGCAGGTGTCGGGTCCTGATCCACACTCCATCCTTATCTGAGAGTGAGATATCACACCTCTGGGTGAGGTGCAATACGTCTGTAGCAACCGAGCCCTCGGTGCTACAGTTCCATTTATCTTCAGCCTAGGTGACGTATTGTGATACAGGGCCGTGATTTTGGCTATAAAAGGGTCCCCTAGACCCCTACCCCAAGCTTTTTAAGAGAATCATATATGGCGTGCCAGGAGACTCCATGGAATGCTTTCTCAGCATCCAACGAGAGTATCTACTTACAAATTTTTAACTGCATCTAGCCCAGGAAATACTTTGTGCCTAGTAGCAGTGTCTGCTAGTCAGCGGATTATCCCGGCTGTTAAGCAAGCTACACCACCTGTAGTTTGGACACTTAATTTTTTCAAAGGAAATGCTTCGGGACCACGGGATACTTAGTGAAGAGCATCAGGAGGCACCCCAAGGCATAGGGGCTGGGACTGGCACTAGGATGCCTTGCGGTGGACAGCCGAGCTCGATCCTTATAAAAGCTTTTTAACTGCAGCAGCTTTAGTGGACGCTACTGGAGCTGGAATTACGCGGCTGCTGGCATGAGACTTGCCCTCCAATAGATCCTTGTAAATGGATTTAAAGTGTATTCATTCAAATTAGAGGGACAATTTAAATTAAAAAGCTTAGAGCTGCCTCCACCACAGGGGGGCTCTCTCGACCCACCAGCGGACAGGCACCAGTATTGGGAGAGGGGGGCTGGCCGTCAGGGTTCACCGCGGCTCTGGCACAAACCCGGCGACACGGAGGTGGCACGGGCAGGAGCGGACTGGCCGTCTCGGCTTCTCACTTTTTGGATTTTAGAAGGGCATGACATGCCTATATCTGTGTCTCCCCCTCCTTTTACTCCTCCACCTCTTTTCTTTTCGCATGACTATATGTACTTGTCACTTTTCCATGTGTTAGTTGTGTCTTCTGAGCAGTTTGTCAGCTTTTGGACACCTTTGAAGGTGTTTTCTATGTGTTTCTATGTGTTTTTGTTTGCCTGCCATTGGTTTTAACGGTGTTCGAAGGTGTTCGACGAACAGTTCGACGAACAGTTCGGCGAACACACGGGTGTTCGACGAACCGAACCGAACTCGAACACTACGGGGGTGGCTCAACACTACTTTCTACTCATGTTGACTCTGATCATGGAGTACAAATGTTTTCCAAATTCTGGAGAGTGCTATGCAAAATTCTCTAAACTTCTCTTCTGCCTATCATCCTTAAAGTAAAGCAAAATAATTATCAGTGTATGGTGCCTTATTTTTGCTTTTTTACTAATACTAATCATAATAATTGGCTGGATTTGCTTATTTCAGACAAATTTGCTCATAAATAGTGTTGGGCGAGTGATAGCTCACAGCTGTCTGCTTTCCCTTGGTTGGTTAGTAAAAATAGGTACCTCACTTCATTTTTTTAAGTTATTTATTTTAAACTGTTGCTACGCACAATTCTGGCGCCACTCATGATCCGACGTTAATACAGGCAGGGTCACGTGTTGCTTGGCATGGCTGTGATGGCTCCTTAAGTGCCCACAGCCTAAAAACTTTTCAATAAACTTTAATCAGCACCGAACTCGAAACAGTAAAACGGACTTCTGGGAAAAAGTATGTGTTCAGAACAGGACACTAGGTGCCCGTCACGAACCCGAACTTTGCAGGTCGGGTTCAAACATCACTAGTAAGTATGTTAAATTTGTTATGAATTTGACATGGCTTTTTATAAAAACGGTCCTCACTTGTGCAAGTATTCATATCATGGTTAAAGTAGATTGTGAATATGAACAGCAGTGGGGACAGGCACAGAATATAGGTGAATATTTTTTTCTATACAATATTGCAGTAACAGAGGGAACCTTAATAATTGCAAACAAATAACGATGTTGTTACTTTAGCTTTTTACAGTGTCAACAACTACTTACCCAACCTATAATTGGCCCTGCTTATAATCCAGTAGTTATAACTCTATACAGTACATTCAGATTGTAATTAAAGAAATGTTAGCTTGCCAATTCTAAATTAGAATCAATCCCGCTTTGATTTGCACTGAATGTTTACAATGATGAAGCAATCACACTCTCCCTGTAGAAATGCCTAAATATGTGAAATACAAGTAAATTCTAGTGGAATGCAAAAACAAGCTCCTGTTGTTTGTTATATTTTTTATTTACAACTAACACAAACACACAAACACTTCAAGAACTTAGTAAGGAAATTAATATTCAAATATTTAAGCAAGGCAATTATTTCTGAAGTACTGTGTTTTCTGTCATCCTAAAACATTGGGGCAGATTCATTACTTTGTCTTACATTTAGACAGTTTAGGATTAGACTAGATGCACCTAACTTATTTCAGTGGTTAATGCTGGATGATAAATTTGGCATATCATGTGTGGAAGTCCAAATAAACCTGCACTGCCAGTAGTAAAAGATAGAACACAAATGGCCAAATACATATTACAAAACAGACACCTGGTAGCTGATAAAAAGCCAAATATACTGGCATCGGTATAAAATATGCCAACTCAGGTCACATATGTAAAAAAAGGAGAAACAAAGTTTGACTAGCATAACAGATTAAATTTTATTGAAGTATAAATATAGATAATACACAGTAATCAAAAATAGAATTCAATAAACAACGAAAAAAGTGCAGTGTGCCAAGGAACTGCAAGGCATAATCGGTTATACTAGTCAAACTCCATTTCTCTACAGTAGTAAAAGATGTAGCAGAGAAACTGTGAAGGTATAAATCCATTTTTTTATTTAGCTACGCGTTTTGAAGCACACGCGTTGATAAATAAAAAAACGCATTTATGCCTTCATGGTTTTTCTACTGCATCTTTTACTACTGGCAGCATGGGTGTATCTCCAATTTCCCCAGTTGCACATGGTATCATTTCTATGGATCTGCAGCAGCCAATTTCTTCAGCGATTACATAGGTTCTGCCTTTCACAACCCTTGAAAGTGAGCATATTCTTTGCTTTTAATTTTAGTTTTTAACCTGGATAAGACCCTATTTCACTCATTATCTTTCCAGTTTTCATCATAATATCATAATCGAAATTTGGTATATCATTAGACTCTTTTGTCTAAATTTATACTACCTTAGATCAGTAATTTTACAACATAATTCTGGTGTATTGTGACTCTTGTTCTGCAACATTACCTTGTTGGATAAGTCTCAAAAAGTGTATAAACACTAAATAAATGTAAATAATTTTTTTCTCAATTTAACTAAAAATTCAACTGCATTTTGCTAAGTAAATCTGCCTCACAAGGTGAGGTTTTAATATTGGGAAAAGGACTGTCTCGACTTGTATTTTTTCTGTATAAGTAAGTATAGTCTATTTTAGAGTTTATGTCATTTTGATTCTACATTTAGTGGTCTTCTTTTGATTTTACATTAGGGTCTCGCACAGGAAATTTTTTTTAAACACATCCAATTGTGGAAATGTTTATTATTCCAAGATCTATTGATTAAAATGAACTTTGTTTGTGGAACAACCCTTTTAATAACACAAACTAAAAAAAAATACAGTTGCTTTTTATATTTATAACATTTTGTTCTTTTATTTTCTGATGTTTTAAAGTCTTCTAAAAATCTTTAAAAGTGTTAAAAAAATCGCAAGAAGTGTTGTTTATGTAGACTTGATACACATTTTAAATTAACATCTGTTCATTGGATTTTTTAATAAAAAGCTGTGAAAAATATCATTAAAATAAATAAAATCAAAATGTAGTGTTTGAATCCTGTATTATTCAACAAGCCTGATATAATGTGCTCTTATAAGTCACACCAATATCCACACACATACAGCGGGTATTAAAGAAAATACATCCATACACTTTCTATTAAAACAACCACACTACACTGTGTGCAGAATTATTAGGCAAGTTGTATTTTAGAGGATTATTTTTATTATTGATCAACAACTATATTCTCAATCAACCCAAAAGACACATAAATATCCAAGCTTAATATTTTTGGAAGTTGGAGTGTTTTTTTAGATTTGGCTATCTTAGGAGGATATCTGTTTCTGCACGTAACTATTACTGTGCAGAATTATTAGGCAACTTAATAAAAACCAAATATAATCCCATGTCACTTGTTTATTTTCACCAGGTAAACTGATATCAGTGCACAAAATTTAGAAATAAACATTTCTGACATCCAAAAACAAAAACAAAAAAAATTAGTGATCAATATAGCCACCTTTCTTTTTGATGACACTCAACAGCCTTCCATCCATAGATTCTGTCAGTTGCTTGATCTGTTTTCGATCAACATTGCGTGCAGCAGCCACCACAGCCTCCCAGACACTGTTCTGAGAGGTGTACTGTTTTCCCTCACTGTAGATCTCACATTTTATGATGGACCACAGATTCTCTATGGGGTTCACATCAGGTGAACAAGGGGGTCATGTCATTACTTTTTCTTCTTTTAGACCTTTACTGGCCAGCCACGCTGTGGAGTAGTTGGATGCATGTGATGGAGCATTGTCCTGCATGAAAATCATGTTTTTCTTGAACGATATCGACTTCTTCTTGTACCACTGCTTGAAGAAGTTGTCTTCCAGAAACTGGCAGTAGGTCTGGGAGTTGAGCTTCACTCCATCCTCAAACTGAAAAGGTCCCACAAGTTCATCTTTGATGATACCACCCCATACCAGTACCCCACCTCCACCTTGCTGGCGTCTGAGTCGGAGTGGAGCTCTCTGCCCTTTACTGATCCAGCCTCTAGCCCATCCATCTGGCCCATCAAGAGTCACTCTCGTTTCATCAGTCCATAAAACCTTTGAAAAATCTGTCTTAAGATATTTCTGGGCCCATTCTTGACGTTTTATCTTATGTTTCTTGTTCAAAGGTGGTCGTTTTTCAGCCTTCCTTACCTTGGCCATGTCCCTGAGTATCGCACACCTTGTGCTTTTTGATACTCCAGTAACGTTGCAGCTCTGAAATATGGCAAAACTGGTGGCGAATGGCATCCTGGCAGTTTCATGCTTGATTTTCCACTGGTGGCTTCTTGCGACCCTTTTGGCTATTTGCCATGAAATGCTTGATTGTTCGGTGATCACGCTTCAAAAGTTTGGAAATTTCAAGACTGCTGCGTCCCTCTACAAGACATCTCACAATTTTGGACTTTTCAGATCCCTTCAAATCTCTCTTCTGACCCATTTTGCCAAAGGAAAGGAAGTTGCCTAATAATTAAGCACACCTTATATAGGGTGTTGATGTCATTAGTCAGTACCCCTCCTCATTACAGAGATGCACATCACCATATTTACTTAATTGGTAGTTGGCCCTCAAGCCTATGCAGCTTGGAGTAGGACAACATGTATAAAAAATATCATGTGATCAAAATAGTCATCTGCCTAATTATTCTGCACACAGTGTATGTTAAAAGTAAAAGTTATGGTAATCCTAATTGACCTAAAACGGGAAAGGTTTATTCTGATTTCATGTCAAATATTGAGAAAAACATGCATATGTGTCTTTTTATATAGAGTATGTAAACTTCTGGTTTCAACTGTGTGTGTATCTATGTATGTGTGACGCTCACAGCACTCCCTGGGAAATGGGGTACTTGGAGCCGGGTCAGATGTTGGGGAGGCAGTCGAGGCCTGGACCCGTTCCGTGCCCAGGGCCGTCACATGAAAGTAATGGGCTATCAGGGTTGAGTGGTATTTATCGACTACTCCACCTGTGGTGTCTGGTGATGCGCCACCAGTGCTGCTAGCAGTCCTCTGAGGCTGGATGTTGTGGCAGCAGGCGATGGTATAACTCCCCACAGGCGGAGCTTGGCCTCAGGGCAGAGGTGCCGATGGAGGAGGTAGTAGTAGTGAGGAAGTTCTGGTGCTGTGCGGTGCGGTGTAATAATAAGAGTCCGGAGGCCTTAGGGATAGTCTTCCACATCTCTACTCACGGTTTTGGTAAGCAGCGGCAAGGCTTCTCCCTGCTCCTCACGGCGCTCTGTGGCCACCAGAGACGAGGGCTCAGCGCACACAGGATATTCAGGCACTACGATCAGGACCCTCTGAGTGTTCCTAAACTGTCCCTTTCGACCTCTCCTGTCCATGTACGTGCAAAGGCTGGGTCTCCCTCTGGACTATGCACAGATATAGGGTAAGGCGGCAATTCCGTTCCGCCCGTCACCCGACGGGATCCACTGTAGCCTACCGGGCTTCTCTGACAGAGAGGTGAAGTGGCAAAGTCAGATATCGGGGGCCGGTACCCCTCTTGCAGCAGGAGTCCCTCTGGTCAGGCCAGAATGGAGAGTACAGGTGGCGTACGCCGCTCCGTCCGTGCTCCCTGGGATCCTTTTGCTTGCGGAGCTGTTTCACTATAGCTCCCGACCTTCTTAAGCAAGGGAACTTGACCGGGGTAGAGACACTGTTAACTCATACCCGCTCCTCGTGTCAAGGTCAGAGCACGAGGACCGTGCATCTACAACATGCTGCAGGCTCCAACACATGGCCACTGCCAGCTGTGAAGATCACACTCCATGAATAGGAACTAAGAATCAAGAACCTTGTGCTTAAGATGGCTGGCTATTATATATCAAATTATGTGTGTAAACTTAAACTGTGTTCTACCCTTCACCCACTACATGGTTCCCCTAACTTTTGGTTCCCCCCACTTGTGATCCTGCTGAGGCAGCACTTTTGTGCCTACTTGCCTCCCATAGGTCAGGAGTGTGTAGTGTTGAATGTAGATTCAGGGTCTTGACCAGTGCAGCTTCCTTACCTGGGTGAGGAGACACTACACCTGCTGACAGGCTGCAGTATCCCCCCTTGTGGCGACCGAACCCTCAGGGGCGCCACATATGTATGTATGTATTATAAATATATGTATTATATAGAGAAGAAGGAGGAGTAAGAGATTTGTGAAAATAACAGGATTGATAGACATGTTAATGATATGCAAATGATGAAAAAATGTAAAGAAAATTTACAAAATATCTCATTATTGAGTATTGAGTATGCACTCCACGCTCAAAAATACACAAACACTTATGATTTCCTAGATCAAGTGCCAAAGTGTTTAACTACATGTATTTTTGCGCATGTTGCTCAAACTCGATACTGAATGAATTCAAATGTGTTTAAAATTTTGTTTCGATTTTTTTCATCATTTGCATATCATTAGGATGTATATTGATTGTGTAATTTTCATAATTCCATGACTTTTCTCAATGGTGTTGCAATTTTAATTTTGAAAATTTTAAATTACAACACCAAGGAGTAAAAGTCATGGAATTATGAAAATCACAGCATCAATAGACATGCAAATGATATGCAACTGATGCCAAAATTAAAAACTATATATATCTATATAGCTTTATATATATATATATATACATATATATATATATGTATGTGTGTGTGTATATATATATGTATGTGTGTGTGTGTGTATATATATATGTATGTGTGTGTGTGTATATATGTATGTGTGTGTGTGTGTGTATATATGTGTGAGTGTGTGTATATATATGTATGTGTGTGTGTGTGTATATATATGTATGTGTGTGTGTGTATGTAGCATCGGCATCTCTGCCTCCTGCTCTGCAGAGACGCCGTCCCCCTTACCACCGCGGTCCTGCCCCGGCGTCTTCTGTCCTCTCTGCAGCTTCTGCTGGTGCACGCAGCTTCCCTGGCCCTGTGCTTTGGGTGTGCGTGCTCCCGCCCTCTTAAAGGGGCCGCGCGCGCTGTCCTAAGAAGTCCCCGGCCAATGGCCGGAGGACTTCCCCTATAAAAGGCACCTCCTCCAATATGGAGGTGCCCGTGCAAGGTTGTTGCTCTGTATGCTAAACTCTGCTTCAGCCCACAGGTCCCGCTGCCTGTCTGACTACCAGTCTAGTCCGTCTGACTATCAGTCCAGTCTGCCAGCCTGATTACCAGTCCAGCCCGACAGTCTGCTTACAGCCCAGTCCGCTAGTCTGTCTATGGGCTTGGCCAATCTGCTTATCCGGAGCCTCCACCTGCTACCTGTCTCAGCCTGCCAAGGACACTCTCCAGCCCGACGGCCGGCCTCCGGTCAAACCCGCCAGTCTGTCTATGGGCTAGGCTAGCCTGCCTACTTGGAGTACTTGCCTGTTACCTGGAGGCTCCTGCCTGCACCTGCCATGTATACCTGACAGCCTACCTAGAGGCTCCCGCCCGTCAGTTGCCGTGACACCTGACAGCCTACCTAGAGGCTCCCGCCTGCACCTGCCGTGTATACCTGACAGCCTACCTAGAGGCTCCCACTAGTTTCCTGCCATGTCTGCCAGCCCGTCTGCCCGAATCTCTCGTCAGCCTGCCTGCCGTGCTCATCTGCTGTACCGGTCAGTCTCTGCCTTCTGACCCATGGGAGCCACCTGCTCTCATACAAGGTCGGTCCGCAGAGTACCACCTGGTCCCTCTGCTTGGTCCTTCCCTGGTAACGGAGTCGATTGAGCCGCTGTACGGCCTTAGTCGGTCCGAGTTAATACCTAGTTATGCCCCTCTGGTCCCTCCTTGCACCGCAGCACAGAGGTTCCACCACCCGGATCCGTAACAGTTTGCACGGGCCATGGAACCCCGTGGCCCCCAGGCCCCTTCGCTTGCTGACCTGTACCAGGAGGTTTTTCGTCAGAGATCCCAACAGGAAACCATCCTGACCCACCTGCAGTCTGTCAACACTTGCCTGGACACGCTGTCTGTACCACCTGTGTCCGCCCCAAGATGAGCAACACCCGCTCTGGCAGCGTCGCTACCTACTCATACCATGGCATCCAGCCTAGGACCCCGGCTTTCTGCGCCTCCTCGTTTTGGTGGTGACCCCGTCCTATGTCGGGGCTTTCTGAACCAGTGCACAGTGCACTTTGAACTTCTGCCACATCAGTTTCCCTCTGACCGGGCCAAGGTGACGTTCATCATGTCTCACCTCACCGGGGAAACATTGGCATGGCTTAACCCTCTATGGGAAAGAGGGGATTCCCTGGTGTCCGATCTTCCGGCTTTCCTCACTGCTTTACGGAAGGTCTTCGATGAACCCGGACGTAGGACCTCTACTGCCTCCTCATTGCTCCGTCTCCGCCAAGGGAGTCTCACTGTTGCACAGTATGCCATACGGTTCCGTACCCTCGCTTCTGAGCTTACCTGGTACAACGAGGCCCTGGTGTCCACCTTCTGGGAGGGCCTTTCCGGTCGGATTAAGGACGAGTTAGCTGGCCGGGACGTTCCGACCACCCTGGATGACCTGGTGTCACTTGCAACCCGGATAGACATCCGTTTCCTAGAATGTGCTAAGGAGACTACCCGGGAGAGAAGATTTCCTCGTCTTGCTCCTACTTTCCAGAGACCCGCTCCCCAACCTGCATCTCCTCGGGCACGTTCGCCTGAACCTATGCAGATCAACCAGACCAAGATGGTCAAATCTCGCCAAGAGTCACGCCGAGCCGAGGGGGGCTGTTTCTACTGTGGCAGTAAGGAGCACCTGATTTGTTCCTGCCCGGTGAAGCTGGGAAACTCCAGTGTCTAGGACCACTCGGAGAGGTCGTCCTAGGCAAAAGTAAATCCTCTCCATTCTTGACTTTATCCGTCTCTATTTCCTGTGGAGAGAACCGCTTCTTTGAAACCGCACTTCTGGATTCCGGAGCCGCTGGGAATCTCATATCCCAGTCCCTTGTAGAGAAGTATCAGATTCCTACCAAACCTCTGGCTGAACCATAGGCAGTCACTTCCGTGGATGGAAGACTCCTTCCGGTGACCATCTTGCTCGTCACAGAGCCCGTAACCCTGCAGGTGGGAATGCTGCACTCTGAGAGGATTTCTTTCCATGTGCTTTCCGGACTCTCTCACCCCCTTTTGCTAGGTCTACCCTGGCTACAGAAGCATGAACCTGTTCTGAATTGGCAATCCGGTGAGGTGCTCCGATGGGGGCAGGATTGCCATGAGTCCTGCTTGGTTCCGGTTCGCCCGGCTCGACCCCCATCTTCTCCGACTAATTTACCCGGTCTACTGGCACCCTACTGGTCCTATTCTGATGTCTTCGACAAGAAGGAGGCAGAGACTCTGCCACCCCATAGGCCATATGATTGCCCTATCGACCTGATACCCGGTGCCACCCCACCCCGTGGGCGTATCTACCCGTTGTCGTTGGCCGAAACCCGGGCCATGTCGGAGTACATTGAAGAAAATCTGGCTAGGGGATTCATCCGGAAATCTTCCTCCCTGGCTGGAGCCAGATTCTTCTTCGCTAACAAGAAAGACGGTTCACTACGTCCATGTATCAATTATAGAGGACTCAACCAAATCACTGTCAAAAACAAATACCCCCTGCCGCTCAGCTCTGAGCTGTTCGACCGCCTTAAAGGCGCGAAGAACTTCACCAAGCTCAATCTTCGTTGGGCGTATAACTTGGTCTGGATCCACCAAGGAGAAAAGTGAAAGACGGCATTTAATACCTGGGACGGTCACTATGAATACCGTGTGATGCCTTCGGTCTCTGTAATGCTCCCGCCGTCTTCCAAGAATTAGTTAATGATACCTTCCATGACCTCTTATATTCTTGCGTAGTGGTGTACCTGGATGACATCTTGGTCTTCTCTCCGGATCTTCCCTCACATTGGAGGGATGTTCGTCGGGTCCTGCTTAGGCTCAGGCAGAATCACCTATATGCTAAATTTTAGAAATGCCTCTTCGAGCAGTACTCCCTTCCGTTACTGGGCTATATCATCTCTAAGACAGGTCTACGGATGGACCCCGAGAAGGTCTCTGCCGTCTTAAAGTGGCCCCGTCCGGAGGGGTTGAAGGTGATTCAGCGATTCCTGGGCTTTGCCAACTATTACCGTCTCTTCATCCCACATTTCTCTTCCCGTACTGCTCCCATCTCTGTGCTCACCTGAAAGGGAGCAAATCCTAAGGAATGGCTGTCCGATGCGGAGGAGGCCTTCCTCTCCTTAAAACAAGCCTTCTCTTCTGCCCCATCCGGATTGCAGCAAACAGTTCTTTTTGGAGGTTGATGCTTCCTCTTCCGGAGCCGGTGCGGTGCTCACCCAGAAATCTCCAACCGGGAGAATGGTAACCTGCGGCTTCTTCTCCAAGCTCTTCTCCTCGTCTGAGCGCAACTACTCCATAGGAGACCGAGATCTGCTAGCCATCAAATTGGCGCTGGAGGAGTGACGTTACCTGCTCGAAGGGACTCTGAACCCGGTGGTCTTCTATACTGACCACAAAAACCTGGCATATCTGCAGAATGCCCAAAGACTCAATCCGCGTCAGGCCCGGTAGTCTTTGTTCTTCGCCCGCTTTAACTTTACTCTACATTACCGCCCGGTGGACAAGAACGTTAAAGCAGATGCCTTGTCCCGATCCTTTCTGTCTTCCGATCAAGAGGAGGAGCCTATGCATATCATCGATCCCTCCAAAGTGATAAATGTGGCCCCCTTGGATCTGTTTCGTCTCCCACCCGATAAGACATTTGTAGCGGTTCCGGATCGTAAGAAGGTTCTTCACTGGGGTGATTCATCCAAATTAGCGGGCCATGCTGGCCAGAAGAAGACCTTCCTGCTCATTACCCGGCATTACTGGTGGCCTACCCTGCGCCAGGATGTGGTAGACTTCGTCACGGCCTGTTCGTCCTGTGCCCGCAACAAGGTTCCCAGACATCTTCCTGCCGGCCGTCTCCTGCCTCTTCCCGTACCTGCTGCCCTGTGGCAACACATTGCTATGGACTTTATTACGGATCTCCCTGTTTCTACCGGTTGTGCGGTCATTTGGGTGGTCGCCAACCGCTTTTCTAAAATGGCTCACTTTATCCCTCTGCCTGGTCTGCATCTGTGCTGGCTAAGGACTTCATCTATCACATCTTTCGTCTCCTCGGCCTACCGCTCCACATTGTGTCTGATCGAGGGGTCCAATTCATTTCTCGCTTCTGGAGAGCTATGTGTAAGCTGCTGGATGTCACCCTGGATTTCACCTCCGCTTATCATCCACAAATCAATGGCCAAGTGGAGCGTATCAACCAGATCCTTACCAGCTATCTCCAGCACTGGGTCAATGCTCACCATACTGATTGGGTGGAGCTCCTACCTTGGGCCGAGTTCTCCTACAACAACCATGAGAGCGAATCTTCTTCCAAGTACCTGTTCTTTGTGGTCTACCGTCAACATCCCCGGATTCCGTTTCCTGTTTCCGCTTCTGTGGACAACCCGGCCGCAGAGTCTCTGGTCAGCGAATTTTCCACTATTTGGGAGGACACTAGATCCACACTTCTTCAATCCTCCGAGCGGATCAAGAAGCATGCTGATAAGAGACGTCTGGATCCACCTCAATTCCATCCGGGAGACAAGGTTTTGCTATCCTCCAAACATGTTCATCTCAAAATACCCTCCTATAAGTTGGACCCACGGTTCAACGGCCCATTTGAAATCCTCAAGCAAATCAACCCAGCAGCCTACAAGTTAAAACTCCCGGCCACCTTACGGATTCCCAACTCCTTCCACGTATCTCTCCTCAAACCAGTTGTGCTTAATTCTTTTTCCGACAATCCAGGTACCTCCCCAGCTCTAGTCTCCGCTGAGGACGTCTATGAGGTAGAGAACATTCTGGCCACCAAGGGTAAGAGGAAAACTTTTTTTTTTGGTGGATTGGAAGGGGTTTGACCCAGAGGAGAGAACTTGGGAACCCAGGGAGAACATCCACACCCCGCTTCTCCTTAAAAAATTTCTTGCTAGCCCGAAAAAGAGGGGGCGTAAAGTGGGGGTACTGTAGCATTGGCATCTCTGCCTCCTACCCGGCAGAGACGCCGTCCCCCTTACCGCCGCGGTCCTGCCCCGGCGTCTTCTGGCCTCCCTGCAGCTGCTGCTGGAGCACGCAGCTTCCCTGGCCTTGTGCTTAGGGTGCGCACGTGCATGCTCCCTCCCTCTTAAAGGGGCCACGTGCGCCATCCTAAGAAGTCCCCGGCTAATGGCCGGAGGATTTCCCCTATAAAAGGCACCTCCTCCAATATGGAGGTGCCCGTGCAAGGTTGTTGCTCTGTATTTTCATGACTATGAAAATTGTACATTCACACTGAAGGCATCAAAACTATGAATTAACACATGTGGAATTATATACTTAACAAAAAAGTGTGAAACAACTGAAAATATGTCTTATATTCAAGGTTCTTCAAAGTAGCCACCTTTTGCTTTGATGACTGCTTTGCACACTCTTGGCATTCTCTTGATGAGCTTCAAGAGGTTGTCACCGGAAATGGTCTTCCAACAATCTTGAAGGAGTTCCCAGAGATGCTTAGCACTTGTTGGCCCTTTTGCCTTCACTCTGCGGTCCAGCTCACCCCAAACCATCTCGATTGGGTTCAGGTCTGGTGACTGTGGAGGCCAGGTCATCTGGCGTAGCACCCCATCACCCTCCTTCTTGGTCAAATAGCCCTTACACAGCCTGGAGGTGTGCTTGGGGTCATTGTCCTGTTGAAAAATAAATGATGGTCCAACTAAACACAAACTGCATGGAATAGCATGCCACTGCAAGATGCTGTGGTAGCCATGCTGGTTCAATATGCCTTCAATTTTGAATAAATCCCCAACAGTGTCACCAGCAAAGCATCCCCACACCATTACACCTCCTCCATGCTTCACGGTGGGAACCAGGCATGTAGAGTCAATCCGTTCACCTTTTCTGCGTCGCACAAAGACACGGTGGTTGGAACCAAAGATCTCAAATTTGGACTCATCAGACCAAAGCACAGATTTCCACTGGTCTAATGTCCATTCTGTTATGCACACGCCCGGGCTAAGCGGCGTGTGCGTGTGATTGGTAGTGATTCCACTGGACCGTGCCGGAGAGTGAATGCCTGGAGGGGCGTGACTAGGTATTCACCCGATCCGACCAGGGTCGCACGACGGCATACGACGCCAGTGCACCAAGGAGGAACCGAGCAGAGGGACCAGGTGCTACTCCAGGACAGACCCCGGACACGGCTGTTGACCCACACAGGGGAATACAGGAACAGGCTGGTAGGCTGGCACACAGACTGGTGGGTATAGGCAGGCACGACTGGTATGCAGGCAGGCGGGTATGCAGGCAGGGGGGTAAAGGCAAGCACAGCTAGAGTGCAGACAGGGAGGCACTAGCAGGTAGGAACACAGGCGGGATAGGACCCAGTACACACCGGGACTAAGGAACAATACAGGCAGAACAGGTAAAGGACAGGAGAGAGTTCAGACTGGAACTGAGTGTACGGAGGAGACCGACACTGCAGAGGGATACAGGAGCGGGTCTGGGAATACGGCCCCCAGAGAGGCGGAACGAACAGGCAAGGAGCGTGTTCAGACAGGACAGACCAGACACAGGAGCGGGTCTAGGAAATCGGCCACTAGAAGGCAGAGCGAACAGGCAAGGAGCGTGTTCAGACAGGACAGACCAGACACAGGAGCGGGTCTAGGAAATCGGCCACTAGAAGGCGAGAGGAACAGGCTAGGAGCGTGTTCAGACAGGTCAGACAAGATACAGGAACGGGTCTAGGTAATCGGCCCCTAGAAGGCAGGAGGAACAGGCTAGGAGCGTGTTCAGACAGGACAGACAAGAGAACACAGAAAGGACTCAGTTCAGACACGGGAACTAATACCGAAAAGCAGGAGACATACAGGACTCAGTTCAGACACGGGAGCTGATACCGCAAAGCAGGAGACATACAGGACTCAGTTCAGACACGGGAGCTGATACCGCAAAGCAGAAGACATACAGGACTCAGTTCAGACAGGCCTGGAAATACAGCCTCCAGGAAAGGCAGACAAGGAAACAAAGAACGGGACCTGGCACCTTCAGAGTGCAAGCACACACTGAAGGAAACACTATGCTCAGGCAGGGATAGAAGGGAGCTGCTGAGCTATATACCAAGTGACAGACAGCAATAGGCTGAGGACGCACAAGGGGTGTGACCCACAGCAGGTACAAAAGGCAGGAAGTGATCGGGCGCCGCCCTTAAGCAGCAGAAACAGACACAAACAGACAGCATGGAGGGAAGCCAGAGAGACATTCTGGACAGGAGATCAAGTGCGCCCTCTTGCACAGTGGGAGATGGACCACCATGCAAGGACGCCGCCAGGTATGTTACAGTACCTCCCCCCTTACGCCCCCTCTTCTTCAGGCCTGCCAGAATCTTCCGCAGGGAATTCGAGGACCAGTCGTTCACTGGGTTGGAGGGGGACAGAGACTTGAGGGTAATCTCTGCTTCGAGGTACATCTTGTCAAGCTCACAGGAAAAAATAGACGGGTTATCAGGTACATAATGAGGAAAAGTCACTGTCTCTTTGTTATCTGGTGGTATCCCGGAGGATTCAGGAAACAACTGGAGGTCCTCCGCCGGGTCAGAAGAGTGCAGAGGCTCAGAGAAAACAACTGCTTCAGAGTACACTAGGTCAGACTCACTGGAGGAAGCAGGCGAGGTATCGGGTACCGAGTATAGGAAAGTCTCTGTCCATTCACCACCAGGTGGCACCCCGAAGGGTTCTGAACACAACTGGAGGTCCTCCGCCTGGTCGGAGGGGTGTAGAGACTCGGGAGTAACCTCTGCTTCGGAGTACACTAGGTCGGACTCACTGGACGAAGCGAGCGAGGTATCAGGTACAGGATATAGGAAAGTCTCTGTCCATTCACCACCAGGTGGCACCCCGAAGGATTCTGAACACAACTGGAGGTCCTCCGCCTGGTCGGAGGGGTGTAGAGACTCAGGAGTAACCTCTGCTTCGGAGTACACTAGGTTGGACTCACTGGACGAAGCGAGCGAGGTATCAGGTACAGAGTATAGGAAAGTCTCTGTCCATTCACCACCAGGTGGCACCCCGAAGGATTCTGAACACAACTGGAGGTCCTCCGCCTGGTCGGAGGGGTGTAGAGACTCAGGAGTAACCTCTGCTTCGGAGTACACTAGGTTGGACTCACTGGACGAAGCGAGCGAGGTATCAGGTACAGAGTATAGGAGAGTCTCTGTCCTTTCGCTACCAGGTAGCACCCCGAAGGGTTCAGGAGACAACTGGAGATCCTCCGCCTGGTCGGAGGGGTGTAGAGACTCGGAGGTAACTACCACTTTGGGGTACCCATTGTCAGGCTCACAGGACGAAGCGGACAAAGTATTGTGTACCGGGTGTAGAGAAGTCTCTCTCCATTTGTCATCGAGTGGTATCCCGGAGGGTTCAGGAGGCAACAGGGGATCCTCCGCCAGGTAGTAGAGGTGCACAGACTCTGAGGTAACCACAGCTTTGGAGCATCCTTGGACATGCACACCGGTTAAAGAGAGAGAAGCATCTGATGCCGGGTGCAGGAAGTTCTCCTGTGTGGAGTCTGGATGGGCAGAAGTCTCTTCAGCCAGGAGAACTGGTGCACTACCCACGCACATTACCCATTGGGGTTTCTCCGGGATACAGGGAGATGAAGCTTCAGTAGGGACTTCAAGGTTGGGGTCAGGAGGTCTCAGGGAGGACAGACCCTGGCGTGACGGCTTGCCTCTAAGTCTAGCACGTCTGGACTGCCTCTTGAGGTTGAGAGAAGTATTCCGGAAAGCGTAGTCACCCTGTGAGGATTCTGGGTGGGCAGTAGTCTCATTGGGCTGGAGGACTATTGCGCTACCCACACACATTACCCGTCGGGGCTGCTCCGGGATATTGGGAAGTGAAGCTTCAGCAGGGGCTTCAGAGTTAGGGTCCTCGAAGACCATACGAAAGGCCACCAGGAAGGCCTGCAGGTCAAGGATGACAGGATCCCATGCTTCCCATAGGGGGGTGACCCATTTCAAGGCATCACCCGCTAGGTAGTCAATCATAAAGGCCACTTTAGCCCAATCGGAAGGAAAATAGAGAGGGTAGGCCTTAAAGTGTAGCATACATTGCTCCACAAATGCACGACACTGTCTTGGATCCCCATAGTAACGTGGCGGATCCGCAGGAACGAGAGCTGATAGATCCATCTGGACGGGTGCGTAATTCGCCTGGAACTCAGCTAAAGGGGGAAAAAAATGTATTTATTTATTTTAATGCATGTATTCGCTGGAAAAACTTCTCAAAGAGCGAAGGCCGTGGGGCTCAACGGGAACCATGGCCTGAGCATGCTGTTATGCACACGCCCGGGCTAAGCGGCGTGTGCGTGTGATTGGTAGTGATTCCACTGGACCGTGCCGGAGAGTGAATGCCTGGAGGGGCGTGACTAGGTATTCACCCGATCCGACCAGGGTCGCACGACGGCATACGACGCCAGTGCACCAAGGAGGAACCGAGCAGAGGGACCAGGTGCTACTCCAGGACAGACCCCGGACACGGCTGTTGACCCACACAGGGGAATACAGGAACAGGCTGGTAGGCTGGCACACAGACTGGTGGGTATAGGCAGGCACGACTGGTATGCAGGCAGGCGGGTATGCAGGCAGGGGGGTAAAGGCAAGCACAGCTAGAGTGCAGACAGGGAGGCACTAGCAGGTAGGAACACAGGCGGGATAGGACCCAGTACACACCGGGACTAAGGAACAATACAGGCAGAACAGGTAAAGGACAGGAGAGAGTTCAGACTGGAACTGAGTGTACGGAGGAGACCGACACTGCAGAGGGATACAGGAGCGGGTCTGGGAATACGGCCCCCAGAGAGGCGGAACGAACAGGCAAGGAGCGTGTTCAGACAGGACAGACCAGACACAGGAGCGGGTCTAGGAAATCGGCCACTAGAAGGCAGAGCGAACAGGCAAGGAGCGTGTTCAGACAGGACAGACCAGACACAGGAGCGGGTCTAGGAAATCGGCCACTAGAAGGCGAGAGGAACAGGCTAGGAGCGTGTTCAGACAGGTCAGACAAGATACAGGAACGGGTCTAGGTAATCGGCCCCTAGAAGGCAGGAGGAACAGGCTAGGAGCGTGTTCAGACAGGACAGACAAGAGAACACAGAAAGGACTCAGTTCAGACACGGGAACTAATACCAAAAAGCAGGAGACATACAGGACTCAGTTCAGACACGGGAGCTGATACCGCAAAGCAGGAGACATACAGGACTCAGTTCAGACACGGGAGCTGATACCGCAAAGCAGAAGACATACTGGACTCAGTTCAGACAGGCCTGGAAATACAGCCTCCAGGAAAGGCAGACAAGGAAACAAAGAACGGGACCTGGCACCTTCAGAGTGCAAGCACACACTGAAGGAAACACTATGCTCAGGCAGGGATAGAAGGGAGCTGCTGAGCTATATACCAAGTGACAGACAGCAATAGGCTGAGGACGCACAAGGGGTGTGACCCACAGCAGGTACAAAAGGCAGGAAGTGATCGGGCGCCGCCCTTAAGCAGCAGAAACAGACACAAACAGACAGCATGGAGGGAAGCCAGAGAGACATTCTGGACAGGAGATCAAGTGCGCCCTCTTGCACAGTGGGAGATGGACCACCATGCAAGGACGCCGCCAGGTATGTTACAGTACCTCCCCCCTTACGCCCCCTCTTCTTCAGGCCTGCCAGAATCTTCCGCAGGGAATTCGAGGACCAGTCGTTCACTGGGTTGGAGGGGGACAGAGACTTGAGGGTAATCTCTGCTTCGAGGTACATCTTGTCAAGCTCACAGGAAAAAATAGACGGGTTATCAGGTACATAATGAGGAAAAGTCACTGTCTCTTTGTTATCTGGTGGTATCCCGGAGGATTCAGGAAACAACTGGAGGTCCTCCGCCGGGTCAGAAGAGTGCAGAGGCTCAGAGAAAACAACTGCTTCAGAGTACACTAGGTCAGACTCACTGGAGGAAGCAGGCGAGGTATCGGGTACCGAGTATAGGAAAGTCTCTGTCCATTCACCACCAGGTGGCACCCCGAAGGGTTCTGAACACAACTGGAGGTCCTCCGCCTGGTCGGAGGGGTGTAGAGACTCGGGAGTAACCTCTGCTTCGGAGTACACTAGGTCGGACTCACTGGACGAAGCGAGCGAGGTATCAGGTACAGGATATAGGAAAGTCTCTGTCCATTCACCACCAGGTGGCACCCCGAAGGATTCTGAACACAACTGGAGGTCCTCCGCCTGGTCGGAGGGGTGTAGAGACTCAGGAGTAACCTCTGCTTCGGAGTACACTAGGTTGGACTCACTGGACGAAGCGAGCGAGGTATCAGGTACAGAGTATAGGAAAGTCTCTGTCCATTCACCACCAGGTGGCACCCCGAAGGATTCTGAACACAACTGGAGGTCCTCCGCCTGGTCGGAGGGGTGTAGAGACTCAGGAGTAACCTCTGCTTCGGAGTACACTAGGTTGGACTCACTGGACGAAGCGAGCGAGGTATCAGGTACAGAGTATAGGAGAGTCTCTGTCCTTTCGCTACCAGGTAGCACCCCGAAGGGTTCAGGAGACAACTGGAGATCCTCCGCCTGGTCGGAGGGGTGTAGAGACTCGGAGGTAACTACCACTTTGGGGTACCCATTGTCAGGCTCACAGGACGAAGCGGACAAAGTATTGTGTACCGGGTGTAGAGAAGTCTCTCTCCATTTGTCATCGAGTGGTATCCCGGAGGGTTCAGGAGGCAACAGGGGATCCTCCGCCAGGTAGTAGAGGTGCACAGACTCTGAGGTAACCACAGCTTTGGAGCATCCTTGGACATGCACACCGGTTAAAGAGAGAGAAGCATCTGATGCCGGGTGCAGGAAGTTCTCCTGTGTGGAGTCTGGATGGGCAGAAGTCTCTTCAGCCAGGAGAACTGGTGCACTACCCACGCACATTACCCATTGGGGTTTCTCCGGGATACAGGGAGATGAAGCTTCAGTAGGGACTTCAAGGTTGGGGTCAGGAGGTCTCAGGGAGGACAGACCCTGGCGTGACGGCTTGCCTCTAAGTCTAGCACGTCTGGACTGCCTCTTGAGGTTGAGAGAAGTATTCCGGAAAGCGTAGTCACCCTGTGAGGATTCTGGGTGGGCAGTAGTCTCATTGGGCTGGAGGACTATTGCGCTACCCACACACATTACCCGTCGGGGCTGCTCCGGGATATTGGGAAGTGAAGCTTCAGCAGGGGCTTCAGAGTTAGGGTCCTCGAAGACCATACGAAAGGCCACCAGGAAGGCCTGCAGGTCAAGGATGACAGGATCCCATGCTTCCCATAGGGGGGTGACCCATTTCAAGGCATCACCCGCTAGGTAGTCAATCATAAAGGCCACTTTAGCCCAATCGGAAGGAAAATAGAGAGGGTAGGCCTTAAAGTGTAGCATGCATTGCTCCACAAATGCACGACACTGTCTTGGATCCCCACAGTAACGTGGCGGATCCGCAGGAACGAGAGCTGATAGATCCATCTGGACGGGTGCGTAATTCGCCTGGAACTCAGCTAAAGGGGGAAAAAAATGTATTTATTTATTTTAATGCATGTATTCGCTGGAAAAACTTCTCAAAGAGCGAAGGCCGTGGGGCTCAACGGGAACCATGGCCTGAGCATGCTGTTATGCACACGCCCGGGCTAAGCGGCGTGTGCGTGTGATTGGTAGTGATTCCACTGGACCGTGCCGGAGAGTGAATGCCTGGAGGGGCGTGACTAGGTATTCACCCGATCCGACCAGGGTCGCACGACGGCATACGACGCCAGTGCACCAAGGAGGAACCGAGCAGAGGGACCAGGTGCTACTCCAGGACAGACCCCGGACACGGCTGTTGACCCACACAGGGGAATACAGGAACAGGCTGGTAGGCTGGCACACAGACTGGTGGGTATAGGCAGGCACGACTGGTATGCAGGCAGGCGGGTATGCAGGCAGGGGGGTAAAGGCAAGCACAGCTAGAGTGCAGACAGGGAGGCACTAGCAGGTAGGAACACAGGCGGGATAGGACCCAGTACACACCGGGACTAAGGAACAATACAGGCAGAACAGGTAAAGGACAGGAGAGAGTTCAGACTGGAACTGAGTGTACGGAGGAGACCGACACTGCAGAGGGATACAGGAGCGGGTCTGGGAATACGGCCCCCAGAGAGGCGGAACGAACAGGCAAGGAGCGTGTTCAGACAGGACAGACCAGACACAGGAGCGGGTCTAGGAAATCGGCCACTAGAAGGCAGAGCGAACAGGCAAGGAGCGTGTTCAGACAGGACAGACCAGACACAGGAGCGGGTCTAGGAAATCGGCCACTAGAAGGCGAGAGGAACAGGCTAGGAGCGTGTTCAGACAGGTCAGACAAGATACAGGAACGGGTCTAGGTAATCGGCCCCTAGAAGGCAGGAGGAACAGGCTAGGAGCGTGTTCAGACAGGACAGACAAGAGAACACAGAAAGGACTCAGTTCAGACACGGGAACTAATACCGAAAAGCAGGAGACATACAGGACTCAGTTCAGACACGGGAGCTGATACCGCAAAGCAGGAGACATACAGGACTCAGTTCAGACACGGGAGCTGATACCGCAAAGCAGAAGACATACAGGACTCAGTTCAGACAGGCCTGGAAATACAGCCTCCAGGAAAGGCAGACAAGGAAACAAAGAACGGGACCTGGCACCTTCAGAGTGCAAGCACACACTGAAGGAAACACTATGCTCAGGCAGGGATAGAAGGGAGCTGCTGAGCTATATACCAAGTGACAGACAGCAATAGGCTGAGGACGCACAAGGGGTGTGACCCACAGCAGGTACAAAAGGCAGGAAGTGATCGGGCGCCGCCCTTAAGCAGCAGAAACAGACACAAACAGACAGCATGGAGGGAAGCCAGAGAGACATTCTGGACAGGAGATCAAGTGCGCCCTCTTGCACAGTGGGAGATGGACCACCATGCAAGGACGCCGCCAGGTATGTTACACATTCCTTGTGTTCTTTAGCCCAAACAAGTCTCTTCTGCTTGTTGACTGTCCTTAGCAGTGGTTTCCTAGCAGCTATTTTACCATTAAGGCCTGCTGCACAAAGTCTCCTCTTAACAGTTGTTGTAGAGATGTGTCTGCTGCTAGAACTCTGTGTGGCATTGACTTGGTCTCTAATCTGAGCTGCTGTTGACCTGCGATTTCTGAGGCTGGTGACTCGGATAAACTTATTCTCAGAAGCAGAGGTGAATCTTAGTCTTTCTTTCCTGGGGCGGTCCTCATGTGAGCCAGTTTCTTTGTAGCACTTGATGGTTTTTGCAACTGCACTTGGGGACACTTTTAAAGTTTTCCCAATTTTTCGGACTGACTGACCTTCATTTCTAAAAGTAATGATGGCCACTCGTTTTTCTTTACTTAGCTGCTTTTTTCTTGCCATAATACAAATTCTAACAGTCTATTCAGTAGGACTATCAGCTGTGTATCCACCAGACTTCTGCACAACACAACTGATGGTCCCAACCCCATTTATAAGGCAAGAAATCCCACTTATTAAACCTGACAGGGCACACCTGTGAAGTGAAAACCATTTCCGGTGACTACCTCTTGAAACTCATCAAGAGAATGCCAAGAGTGTGCAAAGCAGTCATCAAAGCAAAAGGTGGCTACTTTGAAGAACCTAGAATGTAAGACATATTTTCCGTTGTTTCACACTTTTTTGCTAAGTATATAATTCCACATGTGTTAATTGGGCTCGACCCGAGCAACGAGCCCAATGTTAGTCTATGGGAGACCCGAGCATTTTTGCGGCGGCAGCCAAGGCAGTCTTTTAAAAGCCTAACAAGTGCCCAAAACGATAGTGACAGTGCTCAAATGACATGGGGAAAGCATGGGGATCGCCCCAGGAAGCATTTCTGACCCCCAGGTCACTGCTGTAAACAACGTGGTCAGAGGTATTAAGCCATTTTTAAGTGCTCACAATAAAACGTTCAAGAACGAAACTAAAACGGTTTTCCTGTGAAATATGTTAAGGAAATTCCTTTCCAGGGTAAAGACTTGTGTATAAGGCAAAATAAATAACCCCCACAAAAAATACTCCTCCACACCTTGGGCTATGTTCACAAGTAGCATTTTTTATTTTTGCACTTTTGTATTGCTTTCAACCGTGACAAATGCATTCACCTGGAAATGTCATTTTAACATTTTCAACCTTATCTGGCCATGTGCTGTGTGACACATGCATACAGTGCTGAAAATACATGGGAACAGCATGGGGAAGACCCCTGGAAGCATCTCTGACACCCTGGTCACTGCCTAAAAGTGAGCCCATCAGAAGTCATCCTTGCCGCATCAGAAGATGCAGACTTGTAGCTATCCTCATGCAAGTTCTTGTCCCAGGGCACTGTTCAATTGTACCTCCCCCGTTCCTTGCAATGCAAGTGCAAAATATGCAGCCAACCACCCACCCACCCCCAGGCTGCAATACCATACTGCTAGCTTGCTTGCACTTGAAATTGGGCCTTTTAGGCATGTGGAGGCGGAATCTGGCCACCACGTCATGGTTGCGTTGGCGGCCTGGAATCACTACTCAGTCCCCAGCCACCCAGCGGCCTGGTGTCTACACTCGGTCCCCAGCCGCCAGGGGGTGGCCGGGTGTCCATACTCGGTCCCCAGCCGCCCCGCGGCCGGGTGTACACACACGGTCCCCAGCCGCCTGGGGGCAGCCGGGTGTCCATAAACGGTCCCCAGCTGCCCCTATTTCTCCTTGGAACTTCCCCCCCACACACTTTTCTTAGCCCGGCCTGCTTTAGGGCAGCATTGGACGAGCCCACCAGAGAACCAGACTCCTCCGGTGGGCTCTGGCTTCTCCATCAGGGGAGTTTAGAGTGCCAAGGTGAGGACCATGATGAAGATGATAGAAGTTAGCATCTGCTTTGTTTTCTTGGAATGCAAGCGTAAGTGTGCAGCCTGCCACCCACCTACCCCCAGGCTGCAATGCCATACTGCTAGCTTGCACTTGAAATGGGGCCTTTTAGTTTGGAGGAGGCCGAAGATGGGCACTACCTCATGGCTGCTTCGGCAGTGAGGTATCCATGCTCAGTCCCCAGCCGCCCCTATTTGTCCCGGTGTGCCTTATACATAAGATTAGGCGCGCATACCAAAACATTACCTGTGCCCTCCCCAGTGCATTTAGTGGGAAGGACAGCCTATTCCACTGTGGTGTGTGCATGCCAAAACCCTGTTCATGGTACATGCGAAGATGCCTCCCACCCTCCACCTGTCGTTGCAGACTTGCAACTATCCCCGTTCAAGTCCTTGTCCCAGGGCAGTGTTCAATTGTACCTCTCCCATTCCTTGCAATGCAAGCGCAAGTATGAAGCCTGCCACCCACCCACCCCCAGGCTGCAATACCATACTGCTTGCTTGCTTGCACTTGAAATTGGGCCTTCTAGGCATGTGGAAGCGGAATCTGGCCACCACGTCATGGCTGCGTTGGTAGCCTGGAATCCATACTCAGTCCCAAGCCGCCCAGCGGCCGGGTGTCCACACTCGGTCCCCAGCCGCCAGGGGGTGGCCGGGTGTCCATACTCGGTCCTCAGCCGCCCCGCGGCCAGGTGTCCACACACGGTCCCCAGCCGCCTGGGGGCAGCCGGGTGTCCATAAACAGTCCCCAGCCGCCCCTATTTCTCCTTGGAACTTCCCTCCACACACTTTTCTTAGCCCGGCCTGCTTTCGGGCAGCATTGGACGAGCCCACGAGAGAACCAGACTCCTCCGGTGGTCCCTGGCTTCTCCATCAGGGGAGTTGAGAGTGCCAAGGTGAGGAGCATAAAGAGGATGATAGAATTTAGCATCTGCTTTCAAGGAATGCAAGCGCATGTATGTAGTAGAGGCTAGGCCTGAGGTTGTCAGCGTTTTGGCGCATATCCTGCCTCCTCCAAGGATTTCTGGATGTTTTCCTGCTACTATCCAAGTTCTATGACTCCCGTTAAAACAAAGCTTCAGGTGATAAATGATGAATGAGGTAGTGGCAAAGGAGAAAAAGCAGGAGGAACAGGGACCATTCATATCAATAACAGGCCTGTCAACCACATATGTCTTGTAGGATATGTTTCTGTAACAAAAGGAGCGGTTCGGCTACACAGTTATAGGGCATACAGTGAGTGCAATGCCTACCAAAAATTTTGAGGCACTCCAATGCCCCTTGGAAATGACATGGAGGTCAGAGGGCCTTAACTAAACCTTTTTTTCCATTTATAGCAACTGGGTCTCCTGTGCACTGTTGGCCTAAGCAGTGAATGGAAGGCTTTCCAAAAATTATGAGGAACTGCAATGCCCCTTGAAACAGACGTGGATTACAGCATACTAAAAACCTTCTACCCATTATAGTGTGTCTTAGTTTTCGCCTTTGCATTGAAAAGCAAGAGCTGACTAAAATTAGGAGGAAATGCAATGCCCGTTGGAAGAGTCGTGGAGATTAGAGGTAAGGTAATTAAAAACAACATTTCAATGCCCCTTGGAAGAGCTGTGGAGTTCAGAGTGGCTTAAGAAGACGCTTTTAATGCCCCTCAGAAGAGACGTGGAGGTCAGAGTGGTATAACAAGACGCTTTTAATGCCCCTCAGAAGAGACGTGGAGGTCAGAGTGGTATAACAAGACGGTTTTAATGCCCCTTACAAGAGACATGGAGGTCAGAGTGGTATAACAAGACGCTTTTAATGCACCTCAGAAGAGACGTGGAGGTCAGAGTGGTATAACAAGACGCTTTTAATGCCCCTCAGAAGAGACGTGGAGGTCAGAGTGGTATAACAAGACGCTTTTAATGCCCCTCAGAAGAGACGTGGAGGTCAGAGTGGTATAACAAGACGCTTTTAATGCCCCTTGGAAGAGACGTGGAGGTCAGAGTGGTATAACAAGACACTTTTAATGCCCCTCAGAAGAGACGTGGAGGTCACGGTAGCTTAACAAGACGGTTTTAATGCCCCTTGGAAGAGCTGTGGAGTTCAGAGTGGTTTAACAAGACGGTTTTAATGCCCCTTGGAAGAGACGTGGAGATCACAGTAGCTAACAAGACGGTTTTAATGCCCATTACAAGAGCCATACAGTACAGCATCTTAAAAACTTTATTCCCATTATTGGGGAGTGGGTCTCCCATAGTATTTTCTTATGCCTTCCAAGCAAAAGCTTCCAAAAATTAGGACGGAGCAACTTGCAATGCCCCTTACAAGAGCCATGCAGTACAGCATATTACAAACATTAGTCCCATTATTGGGGAGTGGGTCTCCCATAATATTTGCTTATGCCTTCCAAGCACAAGCTTCCAAAAATTAGGACGGAGCAACTTGCAATGCCTCTTACAAGAGCCATGCAGTACAGCATATTACAAACATTAGTCCCATTATTGAGGAGTTGGTCTCCAATAATATTTGCTTATGCCTTCTAAGCAAAAGCTTCCAAAAATTATGAGGAAATGCAATGCCCGTTCGAAGAGTCGTGGAGGTCCCAGTAGCTTAACAAGACGCTTTTAATGCCCCTCAGAAGAGACGTGGAGGTCAGAGTGGTATAACAAGACGCTTTTAATGCCCCTCAGAAGAGACGTGGAGGTCAGAGTGGTATAACAAGACGGTTTTAATGCCCCTTTCAAAAGATGTGGAGGTCAGAGTTGTATAACAAGGCACTTTTAATGCCCCTCAGAAGAGACGTGGAGGTCAGAGTGGTATAACAAGACGCTTTTAATGCCCCTCAGAAGAGACGTGGAGGTCAGAGTGGTATAACAAGACGCTTTTAATGCACCTCAGAAGAGACGTGGAGGTCAGAGTGGTATAACGACGCTTTTAATGCCCCTCAGAAGAGACGTGGAGGTCAGAGTGGTATAGCAAGATGTTTTTAATGCCCCTCAGAAGAGACGTGGAGGTCAGAGTGGTATAGCAAGACGGTTTTAATGCCCCTTGGAAGGTACAAGGAGGTCAGAGTGGTATAACAAGATGCTTTAAATGCCCCTCAGAAGAGACGTGGAGGTCAGAGTGGTATAATAACATGGTTTTAATGCCCCTTGGAAGAGACGTACAGTACAGCATCTTAAACATATTATTCCCATTATTGGGGAGTGGGTCTCCCACAGTTTTTGCTTATGCCTTCCAAGCAAAAGCTGCCAAAAATAAGGACGGAGGAACTTTCAATAATGGCAACACGGAACACGGTCACCCTGGTGGTATAGTGGTGGTGGAGGCTGAGGATAAGGAGTAGGAACATAAAACAGCCGAAATGAGGAAGTGTATGCCCATGTGTGGGTGTGAAGTGGTGCATGTGAATACACCTCCCGAAATAACACAGTGGATTTGACTTTATGTTACTCTGCTGTCATTTGGTGGTGATGAGACGTCTGGTCCAATCCAGCCCTTGTACATTTTGATAAGGGTCAGCTTGTCAGCATTGTCAGTTGACAGGCGAGTGCGCTTATCAGTTATAATTCCCCAGCGGCACTAAAAGCATGCTCCGATAACACGCTAGCGGCAGGGCAGGCCAGGACCTCCATGGCGTACAGAGCGAGTTCATTCCAAGTGTCCAGCTTGGATACCCAATAATTAAAAGGCACAGAGGAATCACGGAGGATGCTGGTACTGTCGGCAAGGTACTCCCTCGCCATCTTTTGAAACTTTCCACCCCTTGCGAGAGTACCCCGCGCCTCAGGGTCTGTCCGAAGGGAGGGTCTGAGAAAACTGTCCCAGAACGTTGACAGTGTTCCCCTGCCTCTGCTGGATTGGAGTTGCGTCTCTCTCGCATGTACGCCTTGGTTGGGCAATGAACTGTGACCTCTGCCACTAGCGTTTTCAGATAGGAATTGTTTTAACAGTTATACAGCAAGGGCCTTCTGGTACTGCCCCATTTTTGTAGACCTCTCCACCTCAGGAATAAGAGTGAAAGTTCTCCTTGTAGCGGGGGTCTACAAGTGTCACCAACCAGTAATGACTGTCACCCAACACGAGGGTCATGGTTAAGGCAGCGTAATATAAAGTCAGCCATGCGTGCCAGACTAGTAACGGGCAAGATTTCCGTGTCCTCATCAAGATGACGACTGACCATGCTCTCCTCCTCCTCCTCCTCCCCCTACCCCTGTCCTCAGGCCACCCACGCTGAACCAACGGTATGACAGTTTTACAGGTACTACCGTCTACAGCGCATGATACCAGCTCCTGTTCTTCCTCCTCCTCCTCCTCCTCCTCTCCCTCATTGTCCGCCAATGCACATTGGGATGAGATGAGGCTGGGCTGTGTGTAATCGCCCGATACGGCTTCTTGATCCATCTCATCATACTCTGGGTGCAAAGCCTCCTCTTTAATTCTCTGAAGAGAGCATTGCAAAAGACAGACAAGTGGGATGCTGACACTAATGATGGCGTTATCGCCACTCACCATCTTGGTGGCCTCCTCAAAGTTTGTCAGAATGGTACATATGTCAGACATCCAGGTCCACTCCTGAGGTCTTATGTGTGGAGTCTGACCTGAATATCGACGGCCTTGTTGCTGCTGGTACTCCACAACTGCTCTCTTCTGCTCACAAATCCTTAGCAACATGTGGAGGGTAGAGTTCCAATGTGTGAGGACATCACACACCAGTCAGTGTGCCGGAAGCTGCAAACGCTGCTGCAACACAGCAAGGGCTGCGGAAGCTGTAGCCGACTTGCAAAAATGAGCTGACAGGCGGCGTACTTTCACGAGCAGATATCGCAACTCGGGGCACGATTTAAGAAACTGCTGAACCATGATGTTAAGCACATGAGCCAGGCATGGTACGTGTGTGATCTCGCCTCGCCTCAGAGCCGCCACCAAGTTACGGCCATTGTCACACACGACCATGCCTGGATGTAGGTTCAGCGGTCTCAGCCACAGATCTGCCTGCTCTTTCACAGCTGTCCGCAACTCACAAGCAGTGTGAGGTTTATCACCTGAGCTTATGAGTTTCAGCACAGCCTGTTGCCTCTTGGCTGAGGCAGTACTGCAGTGCTTCCAGATTGTAACTGATGTGGTGATATCTGAGATGAAGGCTGAACATGAGGTGGAGGATTATGCGCAGGAGCTGTACACTGTGGGGGCAACTCTGACTGACATAGGGCCCGCAATCCTCGGTGTGAGGAGGATGTGTTCCGTCCCAAGGTCCGACGGGGTCCCGGCTTCCACTATGTTTACCCAGTGTGCCGTCAGGGAGATGTACCGTCCCTGGCCACAAGCACTTGTCCACGTGTCCGTTGTCAGGTGGACTCTCCCAGTAACTGCGTTGTTGAGGGCAAAGCAGATGTTTTGGGACACGTGCTTGTGTAGCGCGGAGATGGCACACCAGGCAAAATAGTGTCGGCTGGGGACCGAGTACCGAGGGATGGCCACCGCCATAAGGTTGCGGACGGATTCCGTCTCCACCAACCTAAAAGGAAGCATTTCCAACGCAAGCAGTCGTGAAATGTGTGAATTTAGGACTGTGGCCAGTGGGGCGTTAGCTGCGAATTTCCGCTTTCGTTCAAAGGTCAGTGGACAATTGAACGCTGCGGTGGGACGTGGATGTGGATGTTGATGCTGTTTCTTGAGAAACTGCCATAATAAGTGGAGACTGAGAGGAGGGGGCATCTTTACATGCAGTATGGACAGGATATTGCCTTGCACACACAACAGAGTGTTCTTTTGCACGCACAACAGCGGAAGAAGCAGTGGTGACACCCGCTGACACTGGTCGTGGACCCTCAGGTTTGCCCCACAAAGTCAGGTGCTTTGCTACCATGTGCCTGATCATGCTGTTGGTGGTCAGGCTGGTAGTTTTGTCACCCCTGCTGATGCTGGCATGGCAGGTGGTACAAATGGCCTTTTTGGGGTTATCAGCAGAGTCTTTAAAAAATTCCTTACTCTGGAAGACCTACCGCTTGTACTGGCAACATCCCTCTTGATGGTGTTACGGGGAACGGTTGCCCGCCTTCTGTCTGCGGCCACCACACTGCTTCTTCCTGCCTGTTGGGGTACTCTGCCTCCCTCTCCCTGTGTGCTGCTAGCCACACTCTGCATGTTCTCCTGCCACTTTGGGTCAGTTACTAGATCATCCACCACCTCCTCCTCTTCCACTTGCGCACCACGATGCTCCTCCTCACTTCCTGGCAATTGTGTCTCGTCATCGTCCACCTCTTGTGACAAATTGCCAGCGTCGACTTCCTGTGGTTGTGGCTGTTCAAATATTTGGGGATCGCTACATGAGATCTCCTCTTCCACTACTTCAAGCGGAGCAGGCGAGGGGCACAAATGTGGAAATGGATCAGTGAACAGTAGAGATGAGCGGTGTTCGACTAGAACTGTTCGCCAATCTCAAATTCGAGCTGTTTTGGGCGGTGTTCGAGTTGTTCGACGAACCCGAACGATTTGCAAAAAATTCGGCTGTTCGAGGTTATGTTCGATAACTGTTCGTGCACCAAAAGCGTGTCCTGCATGTCTGGCGCTATTTAGAGCACCAATCATGCAGGGATTGTCTGCCACTCACTGTAATGCCACAGCCATGGTGGTTGTGGCATTACAGCGATTGCCCAAATCGATGGGAACAGTGCTCACAGTGAAACACGAAAAGCCGGCAATTCAGCAGCGGCATACACCGGTACCCGACAATTTAGAACCGAAAGAATAGAGCTTCACACATAGATTAGATAGATATAAACATGTCAGCCACATATATACGAAGTACAGTGAAAGTGCTGCTTACTGTACTTGTCATTTAGCGTAAAGGATTTATCAAAAAAAATAATAGTGTTTTCATGCACCGTCTCTTTAAGAAAGCCGGCCGGCAATTCAGCATCTGTACCCAACAATTTAGAATAGAAGGAATAGAGAATCACACATAGATTAGATAGAGAGAAACATGTCAGTCACATATATATGAAGTACAATGACAGTGTTGCTTACTGTACTTGTCATTTAGTGTAAAGGATTTATTAAAACAAATAATAGTGTTTTCATGCACCGTCTATTTAAGAAATCCGGCCGGCAATTCAGCATCTGTACCCGACAATTTATAACAGACAGAATAGAGCTTCACACATAGATTAGATAGATAGAAACATGTCAGTCACATATATATGAAGTACAGTGACAGTGTTGCTTACTGTACTTGTCATTTAGTGTAAAGGATTTATTAAAAAAAATAATAGTGTTTTCATGCACCGTCTCTTTAAGAAAGCCGGCCGGCAATTCAGCATCTGTACCCGACAATTTATAACAGACAGAATAGAGCTTCACACATAGATTAGATAGATAGAAACATGTCAGTCACATATATATGAAGTACAGTGACAGTGTTGCTTACTGTACTTGTCATTTAGTGTAAAGGATTTATTAAAAAAAATAATAGTGTTTTCATGCACCGTCTCTTTAAGAAAGCCGGCCGGCAATTCAGCATCTGTACCCAACAATTTAGAATAGAAGGAATAGAGAATCACACATAGATTAGATAGATAGAAACATGTCAGTCACATATATATGAAGTACAGTGACAGTGTTGCTTACTGTACTTGTCATTTAGTGTAAAGGATTTATTAAAAAAAATAATAGTGTTTTCATGCACCGTCTCTTTAAGAAAGCCGGCCGGCAATTCAGCATCTGTACCCGACAATTTATAACAGACAGAATAGAGCTTCACACATAGATTAGATAGATAGAAACATGTCAGTCACATATATATGAAGTACAGTGATAGTGTTAGTTACTGTACTTGTCATTTAGTATTAAAATAAAGGATTTATTATTAAAAAAATTGGCGTGGGGTTCCCCTTAATTTTAGGCTCTAGCGGAGGTTAAGCAGACAGCTGGGGCAGATGTTTGAAGCCTGGGAAGGGGGTAATACCCACGGAGCTTCCCAGGCTACTAATATCAGCCCCCAGCTGAATACATAGCCTTTACTAGCTATTAAAATGGGGGACCCCCCCAAAAAAATGACGTGGGGTCCCCCCTAATTTAATAGCTAGCAAAGGCTAGGCAGACAGCTGGGGGCTGATATTAATAGCCCAGGAAGGGAGCCATGAATATTGGCCCCCTCCCAGGCTAGAAACACCAGCCGTCAGCCGCCCTAGAAATGGCGCATTCATAGGATGCGCCAATTCTGGCACTTAGCCTCGCTCTTCCACGCTGCCCTGGTGCGGTGGCAGGGGGTAATAGGGCTGGGGTTGATGTCAGCTTATAATGTCAGCTGACATCAAGCCCAGGTTAGTAATGGAGAGGCGTCTATAAGACACCCCCATTACTAACCCCATAGTTAAAGTTAAAAAAAACACAAACACCCAGAATAAAGTCCTTTAATTGAAATAAAGACACAATTCTTTATTGTTCTAAATTAAACCATACTTACAATCACGCCCATTCCAGCTGAAGCCAACGATCTCCTGTAATAAAAATAAAATAATAAAGCAACATCATCCTTACCTTTCCATGGTTCCCAGGACAGCTCCAGCTCTGCTACATCGAGATAACAGGCTGGACCGCACGTCACTTACAGCGTGGGAGAATTCTCACGCTGAAGCGCTGAGTGCAGGAGAATTTTCCCACGCTGTCAGTGACGTGCATGAGGTGAGCCGAGTTCATTGGACATGACCTCGGCTCATCTGGATGCCGTCACAGCGAGACACTGAGGAGCGCAAGCATGCCTGCTCTTCTCAGTGTCTGCGGCATGACAGGCTGGATGGCAGCGTTCTGCTGCGGTCCAGCCTGTCATCTCGATGTAGCAGAGCTGAAGCTGTCGTGGGAACCATGGAAAGGTAAGGATGAGGTTGGTTTATTATTTTTCTTTTATTGCAGGAGATCGTTGGCTTCAGCTGGAATGGGCGTGATGGTAAGTATAGTTTAATTTAGAACAATAAAGAATTGTGTGTTTATTTCAATTAAAGGACTTTATTCTGGGTGTTGTGTTTTTTTTAAATACTTTACTAGAAATTCATGGCGGTCACGTCTAATACTGGCGTGACCCCATGAATTTTGGGCTTGGGGCCAGCTAATAATACCAAGCTGGCCCTAACCCCTTTATTACCCAGTGAGCCACCGCACCAGGGCCCTGGATGAGTTGGGTACAGCGCCAGAAGATGGCGCTTCTATGAACGCGCCATTTTCCGGGGTGGCTGCGGACTGCAATTTGCAGCGGGGGGGGGCCCAGAAAGCTTGGGCCTCCCTGCGCTGCAGATTCCAGCCCCCAGCTGCCTAGTTGTACCTGGCTGGACACAAAAATAGGGCGAAGCCCCACGTATTTTTTTTTTAATTATTTCATGAAATTCATGAAATAATTAAGAAAAAAAGGCCTTCCCTATATTGTTGTGTCCGGCCAGGTACAAATAGTCAGCTGGTGGTTGGGGGCAGCCCGTTCCTGCCTGCTGTACCTGGCTGGACACAAATATAGTGCGAAGCCCCACTTCAATTTTTTTTAATTATTTCAGGAAATTCATGAAATAATTTAAAAAAAATTGACGTGGGGCTTCGCACTATATTTGTGTCCAGTCAGGTGCAGCAGGCAGGAACGGGCTGCCCTCAACCACCAGCTGCCTATTTGTACCTGGCCGGACACAACAATATAGGGAAGCCCTTTTTTTCTTAATTATTTCTTGAAATAATTTAAAGAAAATTGACGTGGGGCTTCGCCCTGTTTTTGTGTCCAGCCAGGTACAACTATGCAGCTGGGGGCTGGAATCCGCAGCGCAGGGAGGCCCAAGCTTTCTGGGCCACCCCCGCTGCAAATTGCAGTCCGCAGCCACCCCGGAAAATGGCGCGTTCATAGAAGCGCCATCTTCTGGCGCTGTACCCAACTCATCCAGGGCCCTGATGCGGTGGCTCACTGGGTAATAAAGGGGTTAGGGCCAGCTTGGCATTATCAGCTGGCCCTAAGCCCAAAATTCATGGGGTCACGCCAATATTAGACATGACCACCATGAATTTCTAGTAAAGTATTTAAAAAAAACACAACACCCAGAAAAAAATCCTTTAATTGAAATAAACACACAATTCTTTATTGTTCTAAATTAAACCATACTTACCGTCACGCCCATTCCAGCTGAAGCCAACGATCTCCTGAAATAAAAGAAAAATAATAAAGCAACATCATCCTTACCTTTCCATGGTTCCCATGACAGCTTCAGCTCTGCTACATCGAGATGACAGGCTGGACCGCAGCAGAACGCTGCCATCCAGCCTGTCATCCCGCAGACACTGAGAAGCGCAGGCTTGCTTGCGCTCCACAGTGTCTCTCTGTGAGGGCATCCAGATGAGCCGAGTTAATGTCCAATGAACTCGGCTCACCTCATGCACGTCACTGACAGCGTGGGAAAATTCTCCTGCACTCAGCGCTTCAGCATGGGAGAATTCTCACACTGAAGCGCTGAGTGCAGGAGAATTCTCCCACGCTGTCAGTGACGTGCAGGAGGTGAGCTGAGTTCATTGGACATGAGCTCACCTTATGCACGTCACTGACAGCGTGGGAAAATTCTCCTGCACTCAGCGCTTCAGCGTGGGAGAATTCTCACGCTGAAGCGCTGAGTGCAGGAGAATTCTCCCACGCTGTCAGTGACGTGCAGGAGGTGAGCTGAGTTCATTGGACATGAGCTCACCTTATGCACGTCACTGACAGCGTGGGAGAATTCTCCTGCACTCAGCGCTTCAGCGTGAGAATTTTCCCACGCTGTCAGTGACATGCATGAGGTGCGCCGAGTTCATTGGACATGAACTCGTCTCATCTTTATGCCGTCACAGCCAGACACTGCAGAGCGCAAGCATGCCTGCGCTTCTCAGTGTCTGCGGGATGACAGGCTGGATGGCAGCGTTCTACTGCGGTCCAGCCTGTCATCTCGATGTAGCAGAGCTGAAGCTGTCGTGGGAACCATGGAAAGGTAAGGATGATGTTGCTTTATTATTTTTCTTTTATTGCAGGAGATCGTTGGCTTCAGCTGGAATGGGCGTGATGGTAAGTATGGTTTAATTTAGAACAATAAAGGATTGTGTCTTTATTTCAATTAAAGGACTTTATTCTGGGTGTTTGTGTTTTCTTTTAACTTTGACTATGGGGTTAGTAATGGGGGTGTCTTATAGACGCCTCTCCATTACTAACCTGGGCTTGATGTCAGCTGGCATTATAAGCTGACATCAACCCCAGCCCTATTACCCCCTGCCACCGCTACAGGGCAGCGTGGAAGAGCGAGGCTAAGTGCCAGAATTGGCGCATCCTATGAATGCGCCATTTCTGGGGCTGCTGACGGCTGGTGTTTCTAGCCTGGGAGGGGGCCAATATTCATGGCTCCCTTCCTGGGCTATTAATATCAGCCCCCAGCTGTCTGCCTAGCCTTTGCTAGCTATTAAATTAGGGGGGACCCCACGTCATTTTTTGGGGGGGGTCCCCCATTTTAATAGCTAGTAAAGGCTATGTATTCAGCTGGGGGCTCATATTAGTAGCCTGGGAAGCTCCGTGGGTATTACCCCCTTCCCAGGCTTCAAACATCTGCCCCAGCTGTCTGCTTAACCTCCGCTAGATACTAAAATTAAGGGGAACCCCACGCCAATTTTTTTTAATAATAAATCCTTTATTTTAATACTAAATGACAAGTACAGTAACCAACACTATCACTGTACTTCATATATATGTGACTGACATGTTTCTATCTATCTAATCTATGTGTGAAGCTCTATTCTGTCTGTTATAAATTGTCGGGTACAGATGCTGAATTGCCGGCCGGCTTTTTTAAGGAGACGGTGCATGAAAACACTATTATTTTTTTTAATAAATCCTTTACACTAAATGACAAGTACAGTAATCAACACTGTCACTGTACTTCATATATATGTGACTGACATGTTTCTATCTATCTAATCTATGTGTGATGCTCTATTCTTTCTGTTATAAATTGTCGGGTACAGATGCTGAATTGCCGGCCGGCTTTTTTAAAGAGACAGTGCATGAAAACACTATTATATTTTTTAATAAATCCTTTACACTAAATGACAAGTACAGTAAGCAACACTGTCACTGTACGTCATATATATGTGACTGACATGTTTCTATCTATTCTATGTGTGAGGCTCTATTCCTTCTTGTCTAAATTGTCGGGTACCGGTGTATGCCGCTGCTGAATTGCCGGCCGGCTTTTTTAAAGAAAGCGTCTTCTGAGCAGTTTTTCAGCTTTTGGACACCTTTGAAGGTGTTTTCTATGTGTTTCTATGTGTTTTTGTTTGCCTGCCATTGGTTTTAACGGTGTTCGACGGTGTTCTAAGGTGTTCGACGAACAGTTCGACGAACAGTTCCTCGAACATCCCGGTGTTCGACGAACCGAACCGAACCCGAACACTACGGGGGTGGCTCAACACTAGTGAACAGCTCTTCAGAGTGTCCAAGTGTGGGATCAGTTGCTGTCTGATGACACTCGGCATGGTGGGAGGAAGGAGCATCAGGGTGAGGAGGAGTATGCGGTCGAGACTCACGGCTACTAAGATTTGACCGTGTGGAAGACAGACCGGAGGTGGTGGTGCCTAGGTAACTGGAAGTATTATCTGCTATCCAATTAATTACCTGTTCACACTGATCAGTTCGCAATACTGGTGTTGTTCTGTGCTTCCCTAGTAATTCGGTCAAGAAGTGGGAGCGAGAAGATGTGGCTGTTGGTTGTGGCACATTTTCACCTTGGCCATGGCCCTGTCCTCTGCACGCACCATCACCAGAACGTCTACTTCCACGACCCTTGCCATGCACCTTGCCCATTGTAAAGGAAGTAAAATAGCTTACACTCGCACTATCAATGGAAAAAGTGTAATATAAAGTAGATTAGAACCGTGGAAGAGGAAAACCACAGTTCTATTTCTCTGGCCTACACCCGACTCTTTTAAACAGTCAGAACAATCAGGGAGAAACTATTAGTCTTTTTATTTATGGAAAAAATACCAAAACCAGAATAATAGAGATTTTTTACCGTGGAATGGCAAAACCACAGTTATTGTTTACTGGGGTATACCATAAAATTTTAAATATATATATTTGCGGCTGAACAGTGAGCGACACACTCAAACTGTTTTTTTTTAGATACAAAAGGCCCAAAACTGGATAATACAGAGATTTGACCCGTGGAACTGCAAAACCACACTGGGATTTGTCGGGCCTACAACAGACTATTTTCAACAGATATATTTTTGTGTCTGGACAATCAGGGAGACACGATTAAATTTTTTCTTTTACGGCAAAAAATGCGGAAAGCAGGATAATAGAGATTTTTTAGCGTGGAACAGCAAACCCACAGTTATAATTTACTGGTGTATACCAGACTTTTTAAAATATATATTTTTGCGGCTGAACAGTGAGCGACACACTCAAACTGTTTTTTTTTAGATACAAAAGGCCCAAAACTGGATAATACAGAGATCTGACCCGTGGAACTGCAAAACCACACTGGGATTTGTCGGGCCTACAACAGACTATTTTCAACAGATATATTTTTGTGTCAGAACAGTCAGGAGACACTACTGGGTTTTTTAAGGCCAAAAATGCGAAAAACAGGATAATAGAGATTTTTTACCGTCGAACAGCAAAACCACAGTTTTAATTTTACTGGTGTATACCAGACTTTTTTAAATATATATATTTGCGGCTGAACAGTGAGTAACACACTCAAACTGTTTTTTTTTAGATACAAAAGGCCCAAAACTGGATACTACAGAGATTTGACCCGTGGAACTGCAAAACCACACTTGGATTTGTCGGGCCTACAACAGACTATTTTCAACAGATATATTTTTGTGTCTGAACAGTCAGGAGTCACTACTGTTTTTTTTTAAGGCAAAAAATGCGAAAAACAGGATAATAGAGATTTTTTACCGTGGAACAGCAAAACCACAGTTTTAATTTACTGGTGTATACCAGACTTTTTTTAAAATATAGATTTGCGGCTGAACATTGAGCGACACACTCAAACTGTTTTTTTTTAGATACAAAAGGCCCAAAATTGGATACTACAGAGATTTGACCCGTGGAACTGCCAAACCACACTTCTGTTTCTGTGGCCTATACCAGACTCTTTTCAACAGATATATTTGTGTCTGAAAAATCAGGGAGACACTTTTTTTTGGGGGGGGGGGGACACCAATAGGTTAATAAGACGGGTATTTGTACAGTGTGAAGGAGAAAAAAAAAAAGAGGAGTTAGATGAAAAAAAATTATTTTTACTGGCCCCCGAGACCTGGAGCTAAGTCCAGCAATTTCAGAAACAGGAGCACACAGGACTGTAATGCAGCGTTTGCTGGTATAACCACTGCGTCTCCTATACAGCCTGCTTGCCTGCCTGCCTGATATCTGGGATGGATATTAGTCCTGAGAAGGACTGTTTGTTTGATCTTGCAGCCTTTACAGACCCTACACTAACTATTTTGCAGGATAAATCTCTCCCTAGCTCAGCAGCGCTGTCCCTACACTGTCTAATCCGGAGCGACTGTGTCCAAGATGGCGGCTCCCGGTTTTAAATACTCGAGGTGACGCTGTGCGGCCAGCCAACCACTCTAATGGTCACAAACAACATGGCTGCGGCATTACAATGACTGGCTGGCAATCCCTGCATGTTCATTGGCTCTGTAAAAAGCGCCAAACATGCAGGGCAGAGACCCGAGCTCCCGCCCGAGTAACCCGGAAATGCTCGGTGCTCGCTGAACATCCAGAGTAGCGTGATGTTCGGGTGAGTACTGAGCAGTGTCGAGCATGGTCGCTCAACACTAATAAAATTCTAATTTTTTGGGGAAGAATTAACAACAAGTGGGACACAATGGTGAAGTGGAATGAAATTTATTGGATATTTTAAACTTTTTTAAAATAAATTAAAAACTGAAAAGTGGGGTGTGCAATATTATTCGGCTCCCTTGAGTAAATACTTTATAGCGCAACCTTTTGCTGCGATTACAGCTGCAAGTCGCTTGGGGTATGTCTCTAACAGTTTTGCACATCGAGAGGCTGAAATTCTTGTCCATTCTTCCTTGCAAAACAGCTCGAACTCAGTGAGATTGGATGGAGAGCGTTTGTGAACAGCAGTTTTCAGCTTTTTCCACAGATTCTCAATTGGATTCCGGTCTGGAATTTGACTTGGCCATTCTAACACCTGGATACGTTTATTTTTGAACCATTCCATTGTAGATTTTGCTTTATATTTGGTATCATTGTCTTATTGGAAGATAAATCTCCGTCCCAGTATCAGGTCTTTTGCAGACTCCAACAGGTTTCTTCTAGAATAGTCCTGTATTTGGCTCTGTCCATCTTCCCATCAATTTTATCCATCTTCCCTGTCCCTGCTGAAGAAAAGCAGGCCCAAACCATGATGCTGCCGCCACCATGTTTGACAGGGGGGATGGTGTTTTGAGGGTGATGAGCTGTGTTGCTTTTACGCCAAACATATCGTTTTGCATTGTGGCCAAAAAGTTTGATTTTGGTTTCATCTGACCAGAGCACCTTATTTCACATGTTTGGTGTGTCTCCCAGGTGGCTTGTGGCAAACTTCAAACAAGACTTTTTATGGATATCTTTGAGAAATGGCTTTCTTCTTGCCACTCTTCCATAAAGGCCAGATTTGTGCAGTGTACGACTGATTGTTGACCTATGGACAGACTCTCCCACCTCAGCTGTAGATCTCTGCAGTTCATCCAGAGTGATCATGGGACTTTTTGCTGCATCTCTGATCAGTCTTCTCCTTGTTCGAGATGAAAGTTTAGAGGGACGGCCAGGTCTTGGTAGATTTGCAGTGGTCTGATACTCCTTCCATTTCAACATCATCGCTTGCACAGTGCTCCTTGAGATGTTTAAAACTTGGGAAATCTTTTTGTATCCAAATCCGGCTTTAAACTTCGCCACAACAGTATCTCGGACCTGCCTGGTGTGTTCCTTGGTCTTCATGATGCTATCTGTACTTGAAACAGAACCCTGAGACTATCACAGAGCAGATGCATTTATATGGAGACTTGATTACACACAGGTGGATTCTATTTATCATTACCAGTTATTTAGGACAACATTGGATCCTTCAGAGATCCTCACTGAACTTCTGGAGTGAGTTTGCTGCACTGAAAGTAATGTGGCCGAATAATATTGCACTCCCCACTTTTCAGTTTTGAATTTTTTAAAAAAGTTTAAAATATCCAATAAATTTCATTCCACTTCACGATTGTGTCCCACTTGTTTTTGATTCTTCTCCAAAAAATTTGAATTTTATATCTTTATGTTTGAAGCCAGAAATGTGGCAAAAGGCAGAAAAGTTCAAGGGGGCCAAATACTTTCATAAGGCACTGTATATATATACAGTATAATATAATATAATATATATAATGTGTGTGTGTGTGTAAGTGTATATATATATATATATATATATATATAGTACAGACCAAAAGTTTGGACACACCTTCTCATTTAAAGATTTTTCTGTATTTTCATGACTATGAAAATTGTACATTCACACTGAAGGCATCAAAACTATGAATTAACACATGTGGAATTATATACTTAACAAAAAAGTGTGAAACAACTGAAAATATGTCTTATATTCTAGGTTCTTCAAAGTAGCCACCTTTTGCTTTGATGACTGCTTGCACACTCTTGGCATTCTCTTGATGAGCTTCAAGAGGTAGTCACCGGAAATGGTCTTCCAATAATCTTGAAGGAGTTCCCAGAGATACTTAGCACTTGTTGGCCCTTTTGCCTTCACTCTGCGGTCCAGCTCACCACAAACCATCTCGATTGGGTTCAGGTCTGGTGACTGTGGAGGCCAGGTCATCTGGCGTCGCACCCCATCACTCTCTTTCTTGGTCAAATAGCCCTTACACAGCCTGGAGGTGTGTTTGCGGTCATTGTCTTGTTAAAAAATAAATGATGGTCCAACTAAACGCAAACCGGATGGAATAGCATGCCGCTGCAAGATGCTGTGGTAGCCATGCTGGCTCAGTATGCCTTCAATTTTGAATAAATCCCCAACAGTGTCACCAGCAAAGCACCCCCACACCATCACACCTCCTCCTCCATGCTTCACGGTGGGAACCAGGCATGTTAGAGTCCATCCGTTCACCTTTTCTGCGTCGCACAAAGATACGGTGGTTGGAAGCAAAGATCTCAAATTTGGACTCATCAGACCAAAGCACAGATTTCCACTTGTCTAATGTCCATTCCTTGTGTTCTTTAGCCCAAACAAGTCTCTTCTGCTTGTTGCCTGTCCTTAGCAGTGGTTTCCTAGCAGCTATTTTACCATGAAGGCCTGCTGCACAAAGTCTCCTCTAAACAGTTGTTGAAGAAATGTGTCTGCTGCTAGAACTCTGTGTGGCATTGACCTGGTCTCTAATCTGAGCTGCTGTTAACCTGCGATTTCTGAGGCTGGTGACTCGGATAAACTTATCCTCAGAAGCAGAGGTGACTCTTGGTCTTCCTTTCCTGGGGCGGTCCTCATGTGAGCCAATTTCTTTGTAGCGCTTGATGGTTTTTGCAACTGCACTTGGGGACACTTTCAAAGTTTTCCCAATTTTTCGGACTGACTGACCTTCATTTTTTAAAGTAATGATGGCCACTCGTTTTTCTTTACTTGGCTGCTTTTTTCTTGCCATAATACAAATTCTAACAGTCTATTCAGTAGGACTATCAGCTGTGTATCCACCAGACTTCTGCACAACACAACTGATGGTCCCAACCCCATTTATAAGGCAAGAAATCCCACTTATTAAACCTGACAGGGCACACCTGTGAAGTGAAAACCATTTCCGGTGACTACCTCTTGAAGCTCATCAAGAGAATGCCAAGAGTGTGCAAAGCAGTCATCAAAGCAAAAGGTGGCTACTTTGAAGAACCTAGAATATAAGACATATTTTCAGTTGTTTCACACTTTTTTGTTAAGTATATAATTCCACATGTGTTAATTCATAGTTTTGATGCCTTCAGTGTGAATGTACAATTTTCATAGTCATGAAAATACAGAAAAATCTTTAAATGAGAAGGTGTGTCCAAACTTTTGGTCTGTACTGTATATATATGTACACTGCTCAAAAAAATTAAGGGAACACTCAAATAACATATCCTAGATCTGAATGAATGAAATATTCTCATTGAATACTTTGTTCTGTACAAAGTTGAATGTGCTGACAACAACATCACACAAAAATCATCAATGGACATCAAATTTATTAACCAATGGAGGCCTGGATTTGAAGTCACCCCCAAAATTAAAGTGGAAAAACACACTACAGGCTGATCCAACTTTGATGTAATGTCCTTAAAAGAAGTAAAAATAAGGCTAAGCATTGTGTGTGGCCTCCACGTGCCTGTATGACCTCCCTACAACGCCTGGGCATGCTCCTGATGAGGTTGCAGATGGTCTCCTGTGGGATCTCCTCCCAGACCTGGACTAAAGCATCTGCCAACTCCTGGACAGTCTGTGGTGCAACATGATGTTGGTGGATGGAGTGAGACATGATGTCCCAAATGTGCTCAATCGGATTCAGGTCTGGGGAACGGGTGGGCCAGTCCATAGCTTCAATGCCTTCATCTTGCAGGAACTTCTCACACGCTCCAGCCACAAGAGGTCTGGCATTGTCCTGCATTAGTAGGAACCCAGAGCCAACCGCACCAGCATATGGTCTCAAAAGGGGTCTGAGGATCTCATCTCGGAACCTAATGCCAGTCTGGCTACCTTAGGAGAGCACATGGAGGGCTGTGCGGCCCTCCAAAGAAATGACACCCCACACCATTACTGACCCACTGCTAAATCCGTCATGCTGAAGGATGTTGCAGGCAGCAGATCACTCTGCATGGCGTCTCCAGACTCTGTCACATCTGTCAAATGTGCTCAGTATGAACCTGCTTTCATCTGTGAAGAGCACAGGGCGCCAATGGCGACTTTGCCAATCCTAGTGTTCTGTGGCAAATGCCAAGCGTCCTGCACGGTGTGGCGCTGTGAGCACAACCCCCATCTGTGGATGTCAGGCTCTCTTACCACCCTCATGGAGTCTGTTTCTAACCATTTGTGCAGACACATGCACATTTGTGGTCTGCTGGAAGTCATTTTGCAAGGCTCTGGCAGTGCTTGTCCTGTTCCTCCTTGCACAAAGGCGGTCCTGCTGCTGGGTTGTTGCCAGTCCAGTGCCAGAGGCAGCAAAGCAACCCCAAAACATCAGGGAATCTCCACCATGTTTGACTGTAGGGACCGTGTTCTTTTCTTTGAATGCCTCTTTTTTTTCCTGTACACTCTATGTTGATGCTTTTTCCCAAAAAGCTCTACTTTTGTCTCATCTGACCAGAGAACATTCTTCCAAAACGTTTTAGGCTTTCTCAGGTAAGTTTTGGCAAACTCCAGCCTGGCTTTTTTATGTCTCGGGGTAAGAAGTGGGGTCTTCCTGGGTATCCTACCATACAGTCCCTTTTCATTCAGACGCCGATGGATAGTACGGGTTGACACTGTTGTACCCTCGGACTGCAGGGCAACTTGAACTTGTTTGGATGTTAGTCGAGGATCTTTATCCACCATCCACACAATCTTGCATTGAAATCTCTCGTCAATTTTTCTTTTCCTTCCACATCTAGGGAGGTTAGCCACAGTGCCATGGGCTTTAAACTTCTTGATGACACTGTGCACGGAAGACACAGGAACATTCAGGTCTTTGGAGATGGACTTGTAGCCTTGAGATTGCTCATGCTTCCTCACAATTTGGTTTCTCAAGTCCTCAGACAGTTCTTTGGTCTTCTTTCTTTTCTCCATGCTCAATGTGGTACACACGAGGACACAGGACAGAGGTTGAGTCAACTTTAATCCATGTTAACTGGCTGCAAGTGTGATTTAGTTATTGCCAACACCTGTTAGGTGCCACAGGTAAGTTACAGGTGCTGTTAATTACACGAAATAGAGAAGCATCACATGATTTTTCAAACAGGTCCAATACTTTTGTCCACCCCCCTTTTTAGGATTGGTGTGGAATTATATCCAATTTGGCTTTAGGACAATTCTTTTTGTGTTTTTTCATTAAATGAAGACAAATTAAATGAAGATAATAATACCAAAGAATTTGTGATTGCAATCATTTTCAGGAAGAAACTGAGTATTATCTGACAGAATTGCAGGGGTGAAAAAATACTTTTGGCCACCACTGTATATATACATATAAATATATATATATATATATATATATATATATATATATATATATATATATATATATATACATACAGTATATATGTATATATATATATATATGTGGGTATGTATATTCATACAACTAGAATCGTTAAAGCATGGCACGAGGAACATTCTAATGGAGTTGAGCATCTCATTTGGCCACCACAATCCCCAGAACTCAACATCATTGAGCATTTATGGTCGGTTTTAGAGATTCAAGTTAGACGTCGATTTCCGCCGCCATCGTCGCTTAAAGAACTGGAGGGTGTGTTAACTGAAGAATGGGCTAAAATTCCATTAGAAACAATTCATACCTAGTATGAATCCATGCCTTGGAGAATTGAGGCTGTAATCGCCGCAAAAGGTGGACCTACACCATATTAAACAAACTTTTGTTGATGTTTCAAGGTGTTTCCATTATTTTGTCCAACCCCTGTATGCAGTACAGACCAAAAGTTTGGACACACCTTCCCATTTAAAGATTTTTCTGTATTTTCATGACTATGAAAATTGTACATTCACACTGAAGGCATCAAAACTATGAATTAACACATGTGGAATTATATACTTAACAAAAAATTGTGAAACAACTGAAAATATGTCTTAAATTCTAGGTTCTTCAAAGTAGCCACCTTTGGTTTGATGACTGCTTTGCGCACTCTTGGCATTTTCTTGATGAGCTTCAAGAGGTAGTCACCAGAAATGGTTTTCACTTCACAGGTGTGCCCTGTCAGGTTTAATAAGTGGGATTTCTTGCCTTATAAATGAGGTTGGGACCATTAGTTGTGTTGTGCAGAAGTCAGGTGGATACAAAGCTGATAGTACTACTGAATAGTGTTGAGCCACCCCCGTAGTGTTCGAGTTCGGTTCGTCGCACACCCTTGTGTTCGCCGAACTGTTCGTCGAACTGTTCGTCGAACACCTTCGAACACCGTTAAAAACAATGGCAGGCAAACAAAAACACATAGAAACACATAGAAAACAGCTTCAAAGGTGTCCAAAAGCTGACAAACTTCTCAGAAGACATAACTAACACATGGAAAAGTGACAAGTACATATAGTCATGCGAAAATAATAGAGGTGGAGGAGTAAAAGGAGGGGGAGACACAGATATAGGCATGTCATGCCCTTCTAAAATCCAAAAAGTGAGAAGCCGACACGGCCAGTCCGCTCCTGCCCGTGCCACCACCGTGTCGCCGGGTTTGTGCCAGAGGCGCGGTGAACCCTGACGGCCAGCCCCCCTCTCCCAATACTGGTGCCTGTCCGCTGGTGGGTCGAGCGAGCCCCCCTGTGGTGGAGGCAGCTCTAAGCTTTTTAATTTAAATTGTCTCTCTAATTTGAATGAATACACTTTAAATCCATTTACAAGGATCTATTGGAGGGCAAGTCTCATGCCAGCAGCCGCGTAATTCCAGCTCCAGTAGCGTCCACTAAAGCTGCTGCAGTTAAAAAGCTTTTATAAGGATCGAGCTCGGCTGTCCACCGCAAGGCATCCTACTGCCAGTCACAGCCCCTATGCCTTGGGGTGCCTCCTGATGCTCTTCACTAAGTATCCCATGGTCCCGAATCATTTCCTTGAAAAAATTAAGTGTCTAAACTACAGGTGGTGTAGCTTGCTTAACAGCCGGGATAATCCGCTGACTAGCAGACACTGCTACTAGGCACAAAGTATTTCCTGGCTAGATGCAGTTAAAAATTTGTAATTAGATACTCTCGTTGGATGCTGAGAAAGCATTCCATAGAGTCTCCTGGCACGCCATATATGATTCTCTTAAAAAGCTTGGGGTAGGGGTCTAGGGGACCCTTTTATAGCCAAAATCACGGCCCTGTATCGCAATACGTCACCTAGGCTGAAGATAAATGGAATTTTAGCACCCTGAGGGCTCGGTTGCTACAGACGTATTGCACCTCACCCAGAGGTGTGATATCTCACTCTCAGGTAAGGATGGAGTGTGGATCAGGACCCGACACCTGCATGCATTACACCACATTGCCGTGGGGCAGGGCGACCAATATGCCCCTGAGATGGGCACGACAGTCCCTGTCCCTGGCTGGAGTGGGGGGAGGGAACACTGAGGAAGGGGAACCCTGTAGTGCAGGAGCAGGGAGGAAGCAGTTCCTGGGTGCATTGAGAAGGGAGTATAAAAGGTGGGCACCATCTTAGTTCAGTGCAGAGAAGTCTGAGCAGAAGTGGCAGGGAGCAGGGGCTCTGCATGAGCTCTGCTCCGGAGGCGGGCCTAGTAACAGAGGCCCAGGCCTTGAAGAGGGAGAAGGAAGGAAGAGGAGCGGAGAAGGCTCCAGGAACGAGGAATGAAGGGATCCCAGGGGTGCGGACGGGCGTGTCGCCACCGCACGCCCGAATCCACCTGCGTGGAGGGGTCAGGCCAAAGGGGGAGACCGATCCCCGAACTAGTGGAGGCAGGAAACGACCCTCAGCTAGAAACCGGAGGCTCTGACATTTTATGTGGCGCAGCCCCTCGCTACACCCGCTAGGAAGGCACCACATAGGGCCAGGGAAACTGGAGCCAAGTTTACCAAGAGGAGGCCCGAGGCAGCCGGACAGAAGTGTTGGTAAGAAAGGCCAGACAAAGGACACACAAAGGGGGTCCTGTGAAGTGCTCCAAAGTTATCTGGGAGTTGTCTGAGCCCCTCACCTGGTGAGCACAGAACGACGTGGGCAGCCGTTACCTGCAGACGTGGTCTGGATAATAAGAACTGTGAGTAAAGGCCCTGGACTGCATCACTGACTCCGTGTCGTCACTGCTGCTGCCCTGCACCATCACCCCCATCCTCCGCATACACTGCCCTGAGGCTATACTCCTCCCGTGGGGAGTTATGCTACGCTCTGCTGCACCCACAACACCAGCCTCAGCGGTCTGCCCTGGAGCGGCGGTTCACTCTGACCGCAATCCACGGGTGGTGTAGTCGGACATTTAAACATCAAAACCACATAAATAGTTCCGCCACTGGTTTGACCGCCCTGAGCCACGGAACCGGGTTGCCGCCACGGAGACTACAACCACCAGCATCCACCAAAAAGGGTCCGGCTCCGGGTGTCCCAAGGCCCAGGGGGCGCGTCAGAACATTTTCATCACCTTTCACAATCACCAATGGGACAAGGCAGGGATGTTCTCTGTCCCCTCTCTTATACATCCTAGTGACGGAGCACCTGCTCTCATCAATTCGCCATAACCCCAATATTAGGTGGATTGAGGTGGGAGGCACCGAGTACAAGTGCTCTCTATTTGCTGATGATGTCCTAGTATATATCACTCAATCACATATATCCATCCCTGCTGTTATGGCTGAAATAGATCACTTTGTTACATGGTCAAATTTTAAAATCAATGCAGCGAAGTCTGAGGCCCTCGATGTCTCCCTCCCCAAATCCATATAGGATTCCATCCAGTCCAACTTTTCCTTTGCCTGTCCCTCACAGGGTATCAAATACTTAGGAATTCCTATTCATAGAGACCTCTCCCATCTATGTTATCTTAATTTTGGGCCCTTTATTGAACAACTCCATACAGACCACGGTTGGCAAGTTAGAACTGTAAGATTCACTACGTGAACCGCTGGTGTTTTGTGGAAAAGCACATGTACACTGCGTTCCAAATTATTATGCAAAAAGTGTTTAGGAGTGATAAGGGAAGAATTTGTTTGTTTGTCAGTTAAACTCATTGATGGTGATGTGTGTCAGGGCTCTTTATATCACTGTAAGCAATTGCAGACACCTGTGCTAATTAGTTTGGCAGGTGTGTCCAATGAAAGGCAAGACTACTTAAGAAGGCTCTCTCACATTATTAAGCAGCCTACATTTTCTGCCAAAATGGGAAAGAAAAAGGATGTGTCGGCTGCTGAGAAGCAACAAATTGTGGAGTGTTTAGGTCAAGGCATGACTACAATCAACATTGTGCGATGATCAGGATGAAGTGTCTTGGCAATCAAGAAGTATGTAGCTGATTCACAGTACACACGTGTGCGTGCTGATAAGGGCAAATTGAGGACTCTTTCCTACAGGCAATTACGTCAGGTTGAAAGAGCAGCGGCCAAAAAGCCTTGTCATAGCAGCAGACAAGTTTTTGAAGCTGCTTGTGCCTCCAACGTCCCCCGAACAACAAGATGCAGGGTCCTTCAGAGGTTTGCAGCTGTGCATACGCCATCCTGTCGACCTCCTCTATCCACTTCACACAAGCAGAAACGGCTCCAGTGGGCCAAACATTACATGAAGACTGATTTCAAAACAGTTTTGTTCACGGATGAGTGCCGTGCAGCGCTCGATGGTCCAGATGGATGGGGTGGAGGATGGCTGGTTGATGGACACCCCACGCAAACACGGCTACAGCGCCAACAAGGAGGAGGTGGAGTAATGTTTTGGGCTGGAATCATGGGGAGAGAGATTGTCGGCCCCTTTAGGATCCCTGAAGGCGCTAAAGATGAACTCCATAATGTATGTGGATTTTCTCAAACAGCACTTCCTGCCATGGTTCAAGAAGAAGAACCGTGTATTTCACAGCAAGATCATTTTTCTGCATGATAATGCACCATCTCATGCTGCACATAAAACATCTGCATCTCTGGCTGATATGGGCATAAAAGGGGACAAACTTATGGTGTGACCCCCATGCTCCCCTGACCTCTACCCCATTCAGAACCTTTGGAGCATCATTAAAAGGAGTGTCTATGATGGCGGGAGGCAGTTCACATCTAAGCAACAGCTCTGGGAGGGTATTCTGTCCTCATGCAAAACAATTGAAGCAGAAACCATCCAAAACCTGACAAATTCAATGGACGAGAGAGTTCAGAAGCTCCTTTCGAACAAGGGGTCCTATGTGAAAATGTAACATCACCTAGAATAAAGTTTTGAGTTGAAAACTGTTTGATTTCAGTTTCTAACAACCTGCTAATGCTTATAATTTCAAAAATGACCATTTTTTTGGTCTTTATTAAAATGAAAAGGTTGATCGAAAAGTTTGGGGGATCTAAGAGTGTGGCAACCCAGTAGTCATGATTACTTCGAATTCTGACAATATGAGGGTCATGCTGCAGGTAGTGCAGCAAGAAGGCACTTATGTGTCTTGCGCATCTCGGAGCCCCAAAATTATTTTCCGGGCTAGATGCAGCTAAAAATTATTTTTAATTTTAAATCTGGTGAAGCTTTAGTATAGATGGCCTAATAGGATCAGTGCTGCACACTGCTACAAAGCCCAAATTATTTTCCAGTCAAGATACAGATAAACATGATTAGTAATTTGAAAGCTTAAAATGGTTGGTAGGGTGATTTTAACCAATCATCAAGCTTTTACTCTCCCCAGGATGACACAGGGGTAGAAAAGTCGTTTCGGATCCATGATTTGTTCATCTTTATGAACGTGAGTCTGTCTACATTATCAGTGGAGAGCCGCGTGCGCTTATCTGTCAGCACACCACCAGCAGCGCTGAACACACGTTCAGACAGAACGCTGGCTGCGGGGCATGACAAGATCTCCAAGGCGTAAGTGGCCAGCTCCGGCCATTTATCCAGATTGGAAGCCCAAAAGGAGCAAGGGTCCAGTGACACAGTCGTGGCTTCAATGTTTACTTGGAGATACTCCTGTACCATCGTCTCTAGGCGTTGACTATGTGTCAGACTTCTTGTCTCCTGTGGCCTTGCAAATGATGGGCTAAAAAAGTGGTGAAATGATTCCGCAAAATTGATGTTACCAGCAGATACTGTGGTTCTGTTACGGTTTGAGTGCTGAACACTTGACGGTCCCACGGTTGGCAAGTTGGAACTGTGAGATTCACTACGTGCACCACTGGTATTTTGTGGAAAAGCACATGTAAGATTCTGCAACAGTCTCTGCTGATACTCCTGCATGCGTGCATCCCTTTCTATGGCAGGAATAATTTCTGCAAATTTACTTTTGTACCGGGGATCTAACAGTGTGGCAACCCAGTAGTCAGGATTATTTCTAATTCTCACAATTCGAGGGTCATGTTGCAGGTAGTGCAGCAAGAAGGCACTCATGTGTGTTGCGCATCCAGGAGCACCAAGTCCCTGTTGTGTTGGTGGCGAGGTAACAATCATGCTTCCTTCCTCTGTCCTCTCCCCCCAACCTCGCACAACAGAAATGTGATCAAGGTCTCCCTCATCTGATGAGTCTTCCATCAGTTCGTCCTCCACTTCTTCCTGGGCTCCTGCACCTTCCTCACTAGTTTGGCTGCTACCATGCGCCCTGGTAAAACCATCTCCCCCACCCTCACATGCCTGCCGCCTTGGTGCTGCCGACCGTCTGGACCTTGCAGATGTTAGCCCTTCCGCATACAACTCCTCCTCCTCTACTTCCTCCACCTCCTCTTGTGCCACCACCTGACTCCGAATTCTGTTTAACATGTGCTCCAGCATGTAAATCACCGGAATAGTCATGCTGATAATGGCATCGTCAGCACTAAACATCTTCGTCGCCATTTCAAAACTGTGCAGAAGGGTGCATAGGTCCCAGATCTGAGACCACTCCTCCAGCGTGATTTGCCCCACCTCTGAATCTCGTTGGCCCAGGCTATACGTCAGAACGTATTGCACCAGGGCTTGTCGGTGCTGCCACAGTCGCTGCAACATGTGCAGAGTTGAATTCCACCGGGTAGGCACATCGCATTTTAGCCGGTGAAGTGGCAGGCCCAACGACTTCTGTAGAGATGTAAGTCGCTGAGCTGCGGGATGCGAACGGCGGAAGTGAGCACACAGCGACCGTGCCCTCTGCAGAAGGCCATCTAGTCTGGGATAGTGGGCTAAAAATTGCTGGACAACCAGGTTCAACACGTGAGCCATACAAGGCACGTGTGTGACATTGCCCCGGCGAAGGGCCGCACCCAGGTTTGCAGCATTGTCGCACACGGCCTTCCCTGGTTTCAGGTCCAGTGGAGACAACCATTCATGAAATTGGTTCTCCAGAGCTGACCACAACTCCTCAGCTGTGTGACTCACATTTCCCAGACATTTCAATGTAAAAACCGCCTGATGACGTTGAGCCCTACTGCCAGCATAGTAAGGAGGTGTGCAGGATCCCTTCTGCGCAGTTAGAAAGCTTGTGGCATGACCAGACAGGCTTTGGGTGCAGGTGGAAGACCGAGAGGAGGTTGAGGAGGCAGAAGCAGTGGAGGAACTTTGACATAAAGAGGATTGACGCACAACTCGTGGGGACGGCAAGACTTGGACAGCAGCCCCTTGTCCTGCTGTCACCATAGTTACCCAGTGCCCAGTCAGCGACATGTAACGCCCCTGTCCATGCCTACTCGTCCAAGTGTCTGTGGTGAAATGCACCCTGTCACACACAGAGTTTCTCAAAGAAGCGGTGATGTTGTGTGCGACATGCTGGTGGAGCGCAGGCACCCCTTTCTTTGAGAAGTAGTGCCGACTGGGCATCTGGTACTGGGGCACTGCGACGGACATAAGGTCTCGAAAATCCTCTGTGTCCACCAGGCGGAAAGGCAGCATTTCTGTAGCCAAGAGCTTGCAGATGGTGAAATTCAACCTCTTAGCTTTCTCATGGCTAGGAGGAAATGATCTTTTACTTGTCCACATCTGAGGGACCGAGGGCTGGCTATTGTGCTTAGACGGGGTTGATAAGGGTGTCCCCGGCAAACTGCCGGTCTGTGAGGAAGATGCAGGCGGACATGTTAGGTTGCCTTGATCCAAAGGTGGTGCTATCGATGTCGGACAGCGCTCAACACCAGCTGGTGTTCCCACCTCCAAAGAAAATGATGACCTGCCAATCATGCTGGCTGTTGCGGGTAAAGAGGTGGCAGGTCTGCGCCCCAAAACAGGTGTGACTGCTGTCCCCCCAGTCACAGAGGATGAAGAGGCCGCGGATGCACAAGATATGGCAGACGGTGGTTGGCCCGGCCGGCTAGGCCGCATTGTAGCACACTGAGCTTCCCACTGCAACTTATGCTTCATGTCCATGTGTCGGTTCATGCATGAAGTACTCAAACTATGTATTTTTTGGCCTCTACTTAGCTTTTGCTGACAAATGTTACAGATAACACGAGTTGGGTCATCTTTATCGATCTGAAAAAATGCCCAGGCTATGCAAGACTTAGCACCCATGCGACCTGAAGAGCCACCACGACTTGTGGTGAGAGGCAGAGTTGTGTTTGAGGATGCAGTTGTTGACGTGCTTCCAGTACTACGTCTCTGTCCAGGAAGGCGCAACCTGACCTCGTCGTCACTAGCATCTTCCTCCACCTCCTCTGCTGACCTCATCTCTTGGCTGACTGTGGGTTGACAGTAAGTGGGATCTCCAACCTCATCATCATCACCCTGTGTGTTATCACACCCGTCGTCCTCAGAGCCAACCTGTTCCTGCCCTGACAAAAAACTAAAGTTGTCGCTCCAATCAGGTATTTGAGTCTTATCATCGTCTTCCTCATTGTCTCCACCAACAGGAGTTACAGTTTGGGAATGAGGGTCTACATTATGGTCAGAACCTTCTGCGTCTGGTCCTGGATCCGACTCATAAAGATTCTGGGCATCAGTGCAGATCATTTCCTCGTCTGGATTCACAGAAGCGCTGGAGTCGACCTCTGATTCCCAGGCTATAGTATGAGTAAACAGCTCTGCAGACTCAACCATCTGTTCTACCTCATACTCAGACGGGCAGCTGGAGATTTGGGAGCTGTGAGGAAGCAAGTGCGATTTGGGTGACACCTTTGAGGACTGGAGTATTTGTGATGTTGAAGTTGATGTGGAGGAGAGCCCACTTAAAGGAGCACTTGATATCCGTTGAAGCACCTGCTGTTTTTGTGCCTCATCTGGAATTTGTAACAATTGGCGTGGCCGTAAGAAAGGGATCTTATCACATTGTCCGCTAAAAGAAGTAGACATTTTAGTTTGGCTGGAAGATGGTCTTTCTTCTGCAGATGTTACTGTTGCTTTAACACCTACCCTACGGACACAACCTTTTTTCCCCTTCCCAACACGCCTATTCCCCTTTCCACCAGCAGCAGGCCTTTTTCCACTCATTTTGGTGGTTAACTAATTCACAACTCTGGAGTTGTTTGCACAAAAAAACAATGGATGGTAACCGAGCAGAGCTGAGTGGCCAAACTGTGGTATTAGGCCAAAACTATTGGCTGGGTTAGATGCAGAAAAAAATTATATTCAATTTGCAACCTGATGGAGGTCAGTATAGATGGACTAATACAACAAGTCCCACACACAGCTAGAAGCCCAATATTTTTTCAGAGGTAGATGCAGAAAAAAATATATTCAGTTTGCAACCTGATGGAGGTCAGTATAGATGGATTAATAGAACAAGACCCACACACAGCTAGAAGCCCAATATTTTTTCAGAGCTAGATGCAGAAAAAAATTATATTCAGTTTGCAACCTGATGGAGGTCAGTATAGATGGATTAATAGAACAAGACCCACACACAGCTAGAAGCCCAATATTTTTTCAGAGCTAGATGCAGAAAAAAATTATATTCAGTTTGCAACCTGATGGAGGTCAGTATAGATGGACTAATACAACAAGTCCCACACACAGCTAGAAGCCCAATATTTTTTCAGAGGTAGATGCAGAAAAAAATATATTCAGTTTGCAACCTGATGGAGGTCAGTATAGGTGGACTAATAGAACAAGTCCCACACACTGCTAGAAGGCCAAATATTTTTTCAGAGCTAGATGCAGAAAAAAATTATATTCAGTTTGCAACCTGATGGAGGTCAGTATAGATGGATTAATAGAACAAGACCCACACACAGCTAGAAGCCCAATATTTTTTCAGAGCTAGATGCAGAAAAAAATTATATTCAGTTTGCAACCTGATGGAGGTCAGTATAGATGGATTAATAGAACAAGACCCACACACAGCTAGAAGTCCAATATTTTTTCAGAGCTAGATGCAGAAAAAAATTATATTCAGTTTGCAACCTGATGGAGGTCAGTATAGATGGATTAATAGAACAAGACCCACACACAGCTAGAAGCCCAACATTTTTTCAGAGCTAGATGCAGAAAAAAATTATATTCAGTTTGCAACCTGATGGAGGTCAGTATAGATGGATTAATAGAACAAGACCCACACACAGCTAAAAGCCCAATATTTTTTCAGAGCTAGATGCAGAAAAAAATTATATTCAGTTTGCAACCTGATGGAGGTCAGTATAGATGGATTAATAGAACAAGACCCACACACAGCTAGAAGCCCAATATTTTTTCAGAGCTAGATGCAGAAAAAAATTATATTCAGTTTGCAACCTGATGGAGGTCAGTATAGATGGATTAATAGAACAAGACCCACACACAGCTAGAAGCCCAATATTTTTTCAGAGCTAGATGCAGAAAAAAATTTGATTCAGTTTGCAACCTGATGGAGGTCAGTATAGATGGATTAATAGAACAAGACCCACACACAGCTAGAAGCCCAATATTTTTTCAGAGCTAGATGCAGAAAAAAATTATATTCAGTTTGCAACCTGATGGAGGTCAGTATAGATGGATTAATAGAACAAGACCCACACACAGCTAGAAGCCCAATATTTTTTCAGAGCTAGATGCAGAAAAAAATTATATTCAGTTTGCAACCTGATGGAGGTCAGTATAGATGGATTAATAGAACAAGACCCACACACAGCTAGAAGCCCAATATTTTTTCAGAGGTAGATGCAGAAAAAAATATATTCAGTTTGCAACCTGATGGAGGTCAGTATAGATGGACTAATACAACAAGTCCCACACACAGCTAGAAGCCCAATATTTTTTCAGAGGTAGATGCAGAAATAAATATATTCAGTTTGCAACCTGATGGAGGTCAGTATAGGTGGACTAATAGAACAAGTCCCACACACTGCTAGAAGGCCAAATATTTTTTCAGAGCTAGATGCAGAAAAAAATTATATTCAGTTTGCAACCTGATGGAGGTCAGTATAGATGGATTAATAGAACAAGACCCACACACAGCTAGAAGCCCAATATTTTTTCAGAGCTAGATGCAGAAAAAAATTTGATTCAGTTTGCAACCTGATGGAGGTCAGTATAGATGGATTAATAGAACAAGACCCACACACAGCTAGAAGCCCAATATTTTTTCAGAGCTAGATGCAGAAAAAAATTATATTCAGTTTGCAACCTGATGGAGGTCAGTATAGATGGATTAATAGAACAAGACCCACACACAGCTAGAAGCCCAATATTTTTTCAGAGCTAGATGCAGAAAAAAATTATATTCAGTTTGCAACCTGATGGAGGTCAGTATAGATTGATTAATAGAACAAGACCCACACACAGCTAGAAGCCCAATATTTTTTCAGAGCTAGATGCAGAAAAAAATTATATTCAGTTTGCAACCTGATGGAGGTCAGTATAGATGGATTAATAGAACAAGACCCACACACAGCTAGAAGCCCAATATTTTTTCAGAGCTAGATGCAGAAAAAAATTATATTCAGTTTGCAACCTGATGGAGGTCAGTATAGATGGATTAATAGAACAAGACCCACACACAGCTAGAAGCCCAATATTTTTTCAGAGCTAGATGCAGAAAAAAATTATATTCAATTTGCAACCTGATGGAGGTCAGTATAGATGGATTAATAGAACAAGACCCACACACAGCTAGAAGCCCAATATTTTTTCAGAGCTAGATGCAGAAAAAAATTATATTCAGTTTGCAACCTGATGGAGGTCAGTATAGATGGATTAATAGAACAAGACCCACACACAGCTAGAAGCCCAATATTTTTTCAGAGGTAGATGCAGAAAAAAATATATTCAGTTTGCAACCTGATGGAGGTCAGTATAGATGGACTAATACAACAAGTCCCACACACAGCTAGAAGCCCAACATTTTTTCAGAGGTAGATGCAGAAAAAAATATATTCAGTTTGCAACCTGATGGAGGTCAGTATAGGTGGACTAATAGAACAAGTCCCACACACTGCTAGAAGGCCAAATATTTTTTCAGAGCTAGATGCAGAAAAAAATTATATTCAGTTTGCAACCTGATGGAGGTCAGTATAGATGGATTAATAGAACAAGACCCACACACAGCTAGAAGCCCAATATTTTTTCAGAGCTAGATGCAGAAAAAAATTATATTCAGTTTGCAACCTGATGGAGGTCAGTATAGATTTATTAATAGAACAAGACCCACACACAGCTAGAAGCCCAATATTTTTTCAGAGCTAGATGCAGAAAAAAATTAGATTCAGTTTGCAACCTGATGGAGGTCAGTATAGATGGACTAATAGAATGATGCTATGCCCAAAAGATTTTACTTCACTAGGTGCAGTAAAAAAATTGGTATTCTATACACAGGTGGTATATCTTGCAACACAGATAGGCTACTCCACTGACTAACACACTCTGCAATAGGCCAAAAAGGATTAGCTTTGCTAGATTCAGCCAAATGCTGTGAAAAAAACTTGCACAGCACTGGCACAGACCTGCCTGGCAAAAACTGATAGGAACTGATGTAACCTAGTCCTGAAAAGGACTCCAATTACAATTAGTCTTTACTCCCACAACCTATCTATTTAAGAGCACAGACCTGCCTGATAAAAGTCGTAGGAAATGCTGTAACCTAGTCCTTAAAAGGACTGCAATCACAACTATTCCCTACTCCCAAGCTATCTGTATATTTGTGCGAAAATTGGCTTGAAATTAACAAGGTATAGCGCACACAGCAACAGCGGTGCCGTCTAACACGCAGCTGCAGCAGTGAGAAAATGGTGGCGACGGGGAAAATGGCTTGGTCTTATAGGGCAAGGACATGTGACATACACTGCCAATGACACATGCCCTTGCTTGTGTGAAAAAAAGCACTTCGCTCCGTGTGTGCGCTGCTGATAGGCTGACAGATTGCACCTCCCCACTGTAAATGCGGGAAAGAGAAAAAAAAATGGAGATCTTCATTGTTCCTGCAGAGATCCATCCCCTGCCCCTCCCCCCACCCCGCTGTACACTCAAACTGCGTATTAACATTAATTTTCATCATTACTGAGAAAAAATCCAGTTATGATTTTGGTGCACGAACAGTTATCGAACATAACCTCGAACAGCCGAATTTTTCTCAAATTGTTCGTGTTCGCCGAACGGCTCGAACACCGCCCAAAACAGCTCGAATTTGAGATTGGCGAACAGTTCGAGTAGAACAACGCTCATCTCTACTACTGAATAGACTCTTAGAATTTGTATTTTGGCAAGAAAAAAGCAGCTAAGTAAAGAAAAACGAGTGGCCATCATTACTTTAAGACATGAAGGTCAGTCAGTCCGAAAAATTGGGCAAACTTTGAAAGTGTCCCCAAGTGCAGTTGCAAAAACCATCAAGCGCTACAAAGAAATTGCCTCACATGAGGACCTCCCCAGGAAAGGAAGACCAAGTCACCTCTGCTTCTGAGGATAAGTCACCAGCCTCAGAAATCGCAGGTTAACAGCAGCTCAGATTAGAGACCAAGTCAATGCCACACAGAGTTCTAGCAGCAGACACACCTCTACAACAACTGTTAAGAGGAGACTTTATGCAGCAGGCCTTCATGGTAAAATAGCTGATAGGAAACCACTGCTAAGGACAGGCAACAAGCAGAAGAGACTTGTTTGGGCTAAAGAACACAAGGAATGGACAATAGACCAGTGGAAATCTGTGCTTTGGTCTGATGAGTCCAAATTTGAGATCTTTGGTTCCAACCACCATGTCTTTGTGCGACACAGAAAAGGTGAACGGATTGACTCTACATGCCTGGTTCCCACCGTGAAGCATGGAGGAGGAGGTGTGATGGTGTGGGGTTGCTTTGCTGGTGACACTGTTGGGGATTTATTCAAAATTGAAGGCATACTGAACCAGCATCGCTACCACAGCATCTTGCAGCGGCATGCTATTCCATCCGGTTTGCGTTTAGTTGCACCATCATTTATTTTTCAACAGGACAATGACCCCAAGCGCACCTCCAGGCTGTGTAAGGACTATTTGACGAAGAAGGAGAGTGATGGGGTGATGGTTGTTGGAAGACCATTTCCGATGACTACCTCTTGAAGCTCATCAAGAGAATGCCAAAAGTGTGAAAAGCAGTCATCAAAGCAAAAGGTGGCTACTTTGAAGAACCTAGAATATAAGACATATTTTCAGTTGTTTCACACTTTTTTGTTAAGTATATAATTCCACATGTGTTAATTCATAGTTTTGATGCCTTCAGTGTGAATGTACAATTTTAATAGTCATGAAAATACAGAAAAATCTTTAAATGAGAAGGTGTGTCCAAACTTTTGATCTGTACTGTATATATATATATATATATATATATATATATATGTATATATATATATATATATATATATACATGTGGTCAAAATAATTATTGGTACTCCTCGTTTAATGAAAGAAAAACCCAGAATGGTCAAAGAAATTACTTGAATCTGACAAAAATTAAACTCATGAAATAGGCCTGGACAGTAGCGATGAGCGAGCACTAAAATGCTCGGGTGCTCGATGCTCCGGTCGAGCAGATTGAAATACTCGGGTGCTTCACCTGAGCAATGAGCCCAATGTAAGTCTATGGGAAACTGAAGCATTTTTCAGGTGGCTCCCCCCGGCGGTCTGCAGAGGGCCTAAAAAATGCCCAAATCGATGGGAACAGTGCTCAAATGACATGGGGACAGCATGGGGAGTGACCCCTGGAAGCATTTCTGACTCCCTGGTCACTTCTGTCAACAACGTTGTCAGAGGTATAATGCCACTTTTACGGACTCACAATAAAACATACCAAAACGAAACCAAAATGGATTTTCGGTGGAAATATGTTAAGGAACATCCTTTCCAGGGTAATGACTTGCATATATAAAGCAAAATAAATAACCAAAAACAAAAATGCGCCTCCACACCATGGGCTATGTTCACACGTAGCATTTTTTATGCATTTTTTCACTTTTGCACTGCTTTCAACCAATACAAATGCATTCACCGGGAAATGTCATTTTAACATTTTACAACCTTATCTGGCCTTGTGGTGTGTGACACATCATCAAACACATCGATACATTGCGGAAAAGACATGGGAACAGCATGGGGAAGACCTCTTGAAACATTTCTGACTCCCAGGTCATGCAAAGATGCCTCCCCCCATGCACCTGTCGTTGCAGACTTGTAACAATCAGAGTCCACATCCTTGTCCCAGTGCAGCGTTCAGTTGTCCCTACAACATTCCTTGGAATGCAAGCGCAAGCAGCCAGCCACCCACCGTCCCACAGGCTGCAATACTATACTGCCAAATTTTTGACAGCTGCTTGCACTTGAAATGTGGCATTTTAGGCTCGTTGAGATGGAAGCTGTCCACAATCTTATGGTGGCGGCGACCGGGTATCCATACTCAGTCCCCAGCCGCCACTATTTTTCCCGGTATCGTCTCCACCTTCCACAAGCACGGGTCCCACAACATTACCCGTGCCCTCCCCAGCACACTTACTGGGAAGGACTGCCTAACCACAAACACGTGGACAGGAGAATGTGGCCAGGGATGGTACGGAGCCAGTCCACAGCTTTTTTTCACCAGGGCCGGCTCCAGGTTTTTCTGGGCCCTGGGCGAAAGACTCTCAGTGGGCCCTTTTAACACATACACGATTCATGATGCACAGATACGGCGGAGAAATATATATATAGTACACAGGGCCCAGCCTGCCACCTCATCCTTCACATATATGGGCGGCACAGTGGCGCAGTGGTTAGCACTGCAGCCTTGCAGTGTTGGGGTCCTGGGTTCAAATCCCACCAAGGGCAACATCTGCAAGGAGTTTGTATGTTCTCCCCGTGTTTGCGTGGGTTTCCTCCGGGTTCTCCGGTTTCCTCCCACACTTTAAAGACATACTGATAGGGAATCTTGTGAGTAGTGTTGAGCCACCCCCGTAGTGTTCGAGTTCGGTTCAGTTCGTCGAACACCCGTGTGTTCGCCGAACTGTTCGTCGAACACCTTCGAACACCGTTAAAACCAATGGCAGGCAATCAAAAACACATAGAAAACACTTCAAAGGTGTCCAAAAGCTGACAAACTGCTCAGAGGACACAACTAACACATGGAAAAGTGACAAGTACATATAGTCATGCGAAAAGAAAAGAGGTGGTGGAGTAAAAGGAGGGGGAGACACAGATATAAGCATGTCATGCACTTCTAAAATCCAAAAAGTGAGAAGCCGAAACGGCCAGTCCGTTCCTGCCCGTGCCACCTTCGTTTGTGCCAGAGCCGCGGTGGACCCTGACGGCCAGCCCCCCTCTCCCAATACTGGTGCCTGTCCGCTGGTGGGTCGAGCGAGCCCCCCTGTGGTGGAGGCAGCTCTAAGCTTTTTAATTTAATTTGTCTCTCTAATTTGAATGCATACACTTTAAATCCTTTTACAAGGATCTATTGAAGGGCAAGTCTCATGCCAGCAGCCGCGTAATTCCAGCTCCAGTAGCGTCCACTAAAGCTGCTGCAGTTAAAAAGCTTTTATAAGGATCGAGCTCGGTTGTCCACCACAAGGCGTCCTACCGCCAGTCCCAGCCTTGGGGTGCCTCCTGATGCTCTTCGCTGAGTATCCCGTGGTCCCAAAGCATTTCCTTTGAAAAAATTAAGTGTCCAAACTACAGGTGGTGTAGCTTGCTTAACAGCCGGGATAATCCGCTGACTAGCAGACACTGCTACTAGGCACAAAGTATTTCCTGGGCTTGATGCAGTTAAAAATTTGTAATTAGATACTCTCGCTGGATGCTGAGAAAGCATTCCATAGAGTCTACTGGCACGCCATATATTATTCTCTTAAAAAGCTTGGGGTAGGGGTATAGGGGACCCTTTTATAGCCAAAATCACGGCCCTGTATCACAATGCGTCACCTAGGCTGAAGATAAATGGAACGGTAGCACCCCGAGGGCTCGGTTGCTGCAGAAGTATTGCACCTCACCCAGAGGTGTGATATCTCACTCTCAGGTAAGGATGGAGTGTGGATCAGGACCCCGACACCTGCATGCATTACACCACAATGCCGTGGGGCAGGGCGAACAATATGCCCCTGAAATGGGCACGACAGTCCCTGTCCCTGGCTGGAGTGGGGGGAGGGAACACTGAGGAAGGGGAACCCTGTAGTGCAGGAGCAGGGGGGAAGCAGTTCCTGGGTGCATTGAGAAGGGAGTATAAATGGTGGGCACCATCTTAGTTCAGTGCAGAGAAGTCTGAGCAGAAGTGAAAGGGAGCAGGGGCTCTGCATGAGCTCTGCTCCAGAGGTGGGCCTAGTAACAGAGGCCCAGGCCTGGAAGAGGGAGAAGGAAGGAAGAGGAGCGGAGAAGGCACCAGGAACGAGGAACGAAGGGATCCCAGGGGTGTGGACGGGCGAGTCGCCACCGCACGCCAGAATCCACCTGCGTGGAGGGGTCAGGCCAAAGGGGGAGACCGGTCCCCGAAACTAGTGGAGGCGGGAAACGACCCTCAGCTAGAAACCGGAGGCTGTGACATTTTATGTGGCGCAGCCCCTCGCTACACCCGCTAGGAGGGCAGCACATAGGGTCAGGGAAACTGGCGCCAAGTTTACCAAGAGGAGGCCCGAGGCAGCCGGACAGAAGGGTTGGTAAGAAAGGCCAGGCAAAGGACACACAAAGGGGGTCCTGTGAAGCGCTCCAAAGTTATCTGGGAGTTGTCTGAGCCCCTCACCTGGTGAGCACAGTACGTCGTGGGCAGCCGTTACCTGCAGAAGTGGTCTGGATAATATGAACTGTGAGTAAAGGCCCTGGACTGCATCACTGACTCCGTGTCGTTACTGCTGCTGCCCTGCACCATCACCCCCATCCTCCGCATTCACTGCCCTGAGGCTATACTCCTCCCGTGGGGAGTTATGCTATGCTCTGCTGCACCCACAACACCAGCCTCAGCGGTCTACCCTGCAGCGGCGGTTCACTCTGACCGCAATCCACGGGTGGCGTAGTCGGACATTTAAACATCAAAACCACATAAATAGTTCCGCCACTGGTTTGACCGCCCTGAGCCACGGAACCAGGTTGCCGCCATGGAGACTACAACCACCAGCATCCACCGAAAAGGGTCTGGCTCTGGATGTCTCAAGGCCCAGGGGGCGCGTCAGAACATTTTCATCACCTTTCATAATCACCAATGGGACAAGGCAGGGATGTCCTCTGTCCCCTCTCTTATACATCCTAGTGATGGAGCACCTGCTCTCATCAATTCGCCATAACCCCAATATTAGGTGGATTGAGGAGGGAGGCACCGAGTACAAGTGCTCTGCATTTGCTGATCATGTCAATCGCATATATCCATCAGCAGGCTGTTATGGCTGAAATAGATCACTTTGTTACATGGTCAAATTTTAAAATCAATACAGCGAAGTCTGAGGCACTCGATGTCTCCCTCCCCAAATCCATACAGGATTCCATCCAGTCCAACTTTCCCTTTGCCTGGCCCTCACAGGGTATCAAATTCTTAGGAATTCCTATTCATAGAGACCTCTCCCGTCTATGTTATCTTAATTTTGGGCCCTTTATTGAACAACTCCATACAGACCACGGTTGGCAAGTTAGAACTGTAAGATTCACGATGTGAACCACTGGTGTTTTGTGGAAAAGCACATGTACACTGTGTTCCAAATTATTATGCAAAAAGTGTTAAGGGAAGAATTTGTTTGTTTGTCAGTTAAACTCATTGATGGTGATGTGTGTCAGGGCTCTTTATATCACTGTAAGCAATTGCAGACACCTGTGCTAATTAGTTTGGCAGGTGTGTCCAATGAACGGCAAGACTACTTAAGAAGGCTGTCCCACATTATTAAGCAGCCTACATTTTCTGCCAAAATGGGAAAGAAAAAGGATGCGTCTGCTGCTGAGAAGCAACAAATTGTGGAGTGTTTAGGTCAAGGCATGACTGCAATCAACATTGTGCGATGATCAGGATGAAGTGTCTTGGCAATCAAGAAGTATGTAGTTGATTCACAGTACACACGTGTGCGTGCTGATAAGGGCAAATTGAGGACTCTTTCCTACAACAGACAATTACGTCAGGTTAAAAGAGCAGCGGCAAAAAAGCCTTGTCATAGCAGCAGACAAGTTTTTGAAGCTGCTGGTGCCTCCAACGTCCCCCGAACAACAAGATGCAGGGTCCTTCAGAGGTTTGCAGCTGTGCGTACGCCATGCTGTCGACCTCCTCTATCCACTGCACACAAGCAGAAACGGCTCCAGTGGGCCAAACAATACATGAAGACTGACTTCAAAACTGTTTTGTTCACGGATGAGTGCCGTGCAACGCTCGATGGTCCAGATGGATGGAGTGGAGGATGGCTGGTTGATGGTCATCCCACGCAAACACGGCTACAGCGCCAACAAGGAGGAGGTGGAGTAATGTTTTGGGCTGGAATCATGGGGAGAGAGATTGTCGGCCCCTTTAGGATCCCTGAAAGGGTAAAGATGAACTCCATAATGTATGTGAAGTTTCTCAAACAGCACTTCCTGCCATGGTTCAAGAAGAAGAACCGTGTAATCCACAGCAACATCATTTTCATGCATGATAATGCACCGTCTCAGCTGCACATAACACATCTGCATCTCTGGCTGATATGGGCATAAAAGGGGACAAACTTATGGTGTGACCCCCATGCTCCCCTGACCTCTACCCCATTCAGAACCTCTGGAGCATCATCAAAAGGAGTGTCTATGATGGCGGGAGGCAGTTCACATCTAAGCAACAGCTCTGGGAGGGTATTCTGTCCTCATGCAAAACAATTGAAGCAGAAACCATCCAAAACCTGACAAATTCAATGGATGAGAGAGTTCAGAAGCTCCTTTCGAACAAGGGGTCCTACGTGCAAATGTAACATCATCAAGAACAAAGTTTTGAGTTGAAAACTGTTTGATTTCAGTTTCTAATAACCTGCTAATGCTTATAATTTCAAAAATGACCATTTTTTTGGTCTTTATTAAAATGAAAAGGTTGATCGAAGAGTGTGGGGGATCTAAGAGTGTGGCAACCCAGTAGTCAGGATTTCTTCGAATTCTGACAATCTGAGGGTCATGTTGCAGGTAGTGCAGCAAGATGGCACTTATGTGTCTTGCGCATCTCGGAGCCCCAAAATTATTTTCCGGGCTAGATGCAGCTAAAAATTATTATTAATTTTAAATCTGGTGGAGCTTAGTATAGATGGCCTAATAGAATCAGTACTGCACACTGCTACAAAGCCCAAATTATTTTCCAGCCAAGATACAGATAAACATGATTAGTAATTTTAAATCTGGTGGAGCTTAGTATAGATGGCCTAATAGAATCATTACTGCACACTGCTACAAAGCCCAAATAATTTTCCAGCCAAGATACAGATAAACATGATTAGTAATTTGAAAGCGTAAAACGGTTGGTGAGGTGATTTTAACCAATCATCAAGCTTTTTGTCTCCCCAGGATGACACAGGGGTAGAAAAGTCATTTCGGATCCATGATTTGTTCATCTTTATAAACGTGAGTCTGTCTACATTATCAGTGGAGAGCCGCGTGCGCTTATCTGTCAGCACACCACCAGCAGCACTGAACACACGTTCAGACAGAACGCTGGCTGCGGGGCATGACAAGATCTCCAAGGCGTAAGTGGCGAGCTCCGGCCATTTATCCAGATTGGAAGCCCAAAAAGAGCAAGGGTCCAGTGACACAGTCATGGCTTCAATGTTTACTTGGAGATACTCCTGTACCATCGTCTCTAGGAGTTGACTATGTGTCAGACTTCTTGTCTCCTGTGGCCTTGCAAAGGATGAGCTAAAAAAGTGGTGAAATGATTCCGCAAAATTGATGTCACCAGCAGATACTGTGTTTCTGTTACGGTTTGAGTGCTGAACACTCAACGGTCCCACGGTTGGCAAGTTGGAACTGTGAGATTCACTACGTGCACCACTGGTGTTTTGTGGAAAAGCCCATGTAAGATTCTGCAACAGTCTCTGCTGATACTCCTGCATGTGTGCATCCCTTTCTATGGCAGGAATTATTTCTGTAAATTTACTTTTGTACCGGGGATCTAACAGTGTGGCAACCCAGTAGTCAGGATTATTTCTAATTCTCCCAATTCGAGGGTCATGTTGCAGGTAGTGCAGCAAGAAGGCACTCATGTGTCTTGCGCATCCAGGAACACCGAGTCCCTGTTGTGTTGGTGGTGAGGTAACAATCATGCTTCCTTCCTCTGTCCTCTCCCCCCAACCTCGCACAACAGAAATGTGATCAAGGTCTCCCTCATCTGATTAGTCTTTCATCAGTTCGTCCTCCACTTCTTCCTGGGCTCCTGCATCTTCCTCACTAGTTTGGCTGCTACCATGCGCCCTGGTAAAACCATCTCCCCCACCCTCACATGCCTGCCGCCTTGGTGCTGCCGACTGTCTGGACCTTGCAGATGTTAGCCCTTCCGCATACAACTCCTCCTCCTCTACTTCCTCCACCTCCTCTTGTGCCACCACCTGACTCCGAATTCTGTTTAACATGTGGTCCAGCATGTAAATCACCGGAATAGTCATGCTGATAATGGCATCGTCAGCACTAAACATCTTCGTCGCCATTTCAAAACTGTGCAGAAGGGTGCATAGGTCCCTTATCTGAGACCACTCCTACAGCGTGATTTGCCCCACCTCTGGATCCCATTGGCCCAGGCTATACGTCAGAACGCATTGCACCAGGGCTTGTCGGTGCTGCCACAGTCGCTGCAACATGTGCAGAGTTGAATTCCACCAGGTAGGCACATCGCATTTTAGCCGGTGAAGTGGCAGGCCCAATGACTTCTGTAGAGATGTAAGTCGCTGAGCAGCGGGATGCGAACGGCGGAAGTGAGCACACAGCGACCGTGCCCTCTGCATAAGGCCATCTAGTCCGGGATAGTGGGCTAAAAATTGCTGGACAACCAGGTTCAACACGTGAGCCATACAAGGCACGTGTGTGACATTGCCTCGGCGAAGGGCCGCACCCAGGTTTGTAGCATTGTCGCACACGGCCTTCCCTGGTTTCAGGTCCAGTGGAGACAACCATTCATGAAATTGGTTCTCCAGAGCAGACCACAACTCCTCAGCTGTGTGACTCACATTTCCCAGACATTTCAAAGTAAAAACCGCCTGATGACGTTGAGCCCTACTGCCAACATAGCATGGAGGTGTGCAGGATCCCTTCTGCGCAGTTAGAAAGCTTGTGGCATGACCAGACAGGCTTTGGGTGCAGGTGGAGGACCGAGAGGAGGTTGAGGAGGCAGAAGCAGTGGAGGAACTTTGACAAAAAGAGGATTGACTCACAACTCGTGGGAACGGCAAGACTTGGACAGCAGCCCCTTGTCCTGCTGTCACCATAGTTACCCAGTGCCCAGTCAGCGACATGTAACGCCCCTGTCCATGCCTACTCATCCAAGTGTCTGTGGTGAAATGCACCCTGTCACACACAGAGTTTCTCAAAGAAGCGGTGATGTTGTGTGCGACATGCTGGTGGAGCGCAGGCACACCTTTCTTTGAGAAGTAGTGCCGACTGGGCATCTGGTACTGGGGCACTGCGACGGACATAAGGTCTCGAAAATCCTCTGTGTCCACCAGGCGGAAAGGCAGCATTTCTGTAGCCAAGAGCTTGCAAATGGTGAAATTCAACCTCTTAGCTTTCTCATGGCTAGGAGGAAATGGTCTTTTACTTGTCCACATCTGAGGGACTGAGAGCTGGCTGTTGTGCTTAGACGGGGTTGATAAGGGTGTCCCCGGCAAACTGCCGGTCTGTGAGGAAGATGCAGGCGGACATGTTAGGTTGCCTTGATCCAAAGGTGGTGCTATCGATGTCGGACAGCGCTCAAAACCAGCTGGTGTTACCACCTCCAAAGAAAATGATGACCTGCCAATCACGCTGGCTGTTGCTGGTAAAGAGGTGGCAGGTCTGCGTCCCAAAACAGGTGTGACTGCTGTCCCCCCAGTCACAGAGAATGAAGAGGCCGCAGATGCACAAGATGGGGCAGACTGTGGCTTGCCCGGCCGGCTAGGCCACATTGTAGCACAGTGAGCTTCCCACTGCAACTTATGCTTCATGTCCATGTGCCGGTTCATGCATGAAGTACTCAAACTATGTATTTTTTGGCCTCTACTTAGCTTTTGTTGACAAATGTTGCAGATAACACGAGTTGGGTCATCTTTATCGATCTGAAAAATTGCCCAGGCTATGCAAGGCTAAGTACCCATGCGACCTGAAGAGCCACCACGACTTGTGGTCAGAGGCAGAGTTGTGTTTGAGGATGCAGTTGTTGACGTGCTTCCAGTACTACGTCTCTGTCCAGGAAGGCACAACCTGACCTCGTCGTCACTAGCATCCTCCTCCACCTCCTCTGCTGACCTCATCTCTTGGCTGACTGTGGGTTGACAGTAAGTGGGATCTCCAACCTCATCATCATCACCCTGTGTGTTATCACACCCGTCGTCCTCAGAGCCAACCTGTTCCTGCCCTGACAAAAAACTAAAGTTGTCGCTCCAATCAGGTATTTGAGTCTCATCATCGTCTTCCTCATTGTCTCCACCAACAGGAGTTACAGTTTGGGAATGAGGGTCTACATTATGGTCAGAACCTTCTGCGTCTGGTCCTGGATCCGACTCATAAAGATTCTGGGCATCAGTGCAGATCATTTCCTCGTCTGGATTCACAGAAGTGCTGGAGCCGACCACTGATACCCAGGCTATATTATGAGTAAACAGCTCTGCAGACTCAACCATCTGTTCTACCTCATACTCAGATGGGCAGCTGGAGATTTGGGAGCTGTGAGGAAGCAAGTGCGATTGGGCTGACACCTCTGAGGACTGGAGTATTTGTGATGTTGAAGTTGATGTGGAGGAGAGCCCACTTAAAGGAGCACTTGATATCCGTTGAAGCACCTGCTGTTTTTGTGCCTCATCTGGAATTTGTAGCGATTGGCGTGACCGTAAGAAAGGGATCTTATCACATTGTCCGCTAAAAGAAATAGACATTTTAGTTTTGCTGGAAGATGGTCTTTCTTCTGCAGATGTTACTGTTGCTTTAACACCTACTCCACGGACACAACCTTTTTTCCCCTTCCCAACACGCCTATTCCTCTTTCCACCAGCAGCAGGCCTTTTTCCACTCATTGTGGTGGTTAACTAATTCACAACTCTGGAGTTGTTTGCACAAAAAAACAATGGATGGGAAGCGAGCAGAGCTGAGTGGCCAAACTGTGGTATTAGGCCAAAACTATTGTCTGGGTTAGATGCAGAAAAAAATTATATTCAGTTTGCAACCTGATGGAGGTCAGTATAGATGGCTAATAGAACAAGTCCCACACACAGCTAGAAGGCCAAATATTCTTTCAGAGCTAGATGCAGAAAAAAATTATATTCAATTTGCAACCTGATGGAGGCCAGTATAGATGGACTAATAGAACAAGTCCCACACACTGCTAGAAGGCCAAATATTTTTTCAGAGCTAGATGCAGAAAAAAATTATATTCAATTTGCATCCTGATGGAGGTCAGTATAGATGGACTAATAGAACAAGTCCCACACACTGCTAGAAGCCCAAATAATTTTTCAGAGCTAGATGCAGAAAAAAATTATATTCAATTTGTAACCTGATGGAGGTCAGTATAGATGGACTAATAGAACAAGTCCCACACACAGCTAGAAGCCCAAATATTTTTTCAGAGCTAGATGCAGAAAAATATTATATTCAATTTGCAACCTGATGGAGGTCAGCATAGATGGACTAATAGATCAAGTCCCACACACTGCTAGAAGGCCAAATATTTTTTCCGAGCTAGATGCAGAAAAAAATTATATTCAATTTGCAACCTGATGGAGGTCAGTATAGATGGACTAACAATGATGCTATGCCCAAAAGGTTTTACTTCACTTGGTGCAGTAAAAAAATTGGTATTCTATACACAGGTGGGGTAGCTTGCAACACAGGTAGGCTACTCCACTGACTAACACACTCTGCAATAGACCAAAAAGGATTAGCTTTGCTAGATTTAGCCAAATGCTGTGAAAAAAACTTGCACAGCACTGGCACAGACCTGCCTGGCAAAAACTGATAGGAACTGATGTAACTTAGTCCTGAAAAGAACAGCAATTACAATTAGTCTTTACTCCCACAACCTATCTATTTAAGAGCACAGACCAGCCTGATAAAAGTCGTAGGAAATGCTGTAACCTAGTCCTTAAAAGGACTGCAATCACAACTATTCCCTACTCCAAAGCTATCTGTAGATTTGTGCGAAAATTGGCTTGAAATTAACAAGGTATAGAGCACACAGCAACAGCGGTGCCGTCTAACACGCAGCTGCAGCAGTGAGAAAATGGTGGCGACGGGGAAAATGGCTGGGTCTTATAGGGCAAGGACATGTGACATACACTGCCAATGACACATGCCCTTGCTTGTGTGAAAAAAAGCACTTCGCTCCGTGTGTGCGCTGCTGATAGGCTGACAGATTGCACCTCCCCACTGTAAATGCGGGAAAGAGAAAAAAAAAATGGAGATCTTCATTATTCCTGCAGAGATCCATCCCCTGCCCCTCCCCCCGCCCAGCTGTACACTCAAACTGCGTATTAACATTCATTTTCATCATTACTGAGAAAAAATCCAGTTATGATTTTGGTGCACGAACAGTTATCGAACATAACCTCGAACAGCCGAATTTTTTTCAAATCTTTTGTGTTCGCCGAACGGCTCGAACACCGCCCAAAACGGCTCGAATTTGAGATTGGTGAACAGTTCGAGTCGAACAACGCTCATCTCTAATTGTGAGCCCTGATGGGGACAGCGACGATAATGTATGTAAAGCGCTGCGGAATATGTTAGTGCTATATAAAAATAAAGATTATTATTATTTATATGCAGACATGCTCACGCACACACGGTACGCAGACATGCGCACACAGTATGTAGCATATGCACGCATGCACACATGGTACACAGATATGTACACATACAGACATGCACAAAATTTTTACACAAATTCTTAAAAACATATATAAAACAGACAAATATATATACACAGTCATACACACTGACATTCACATACATGCACACACACAGACCCATTACAAATATTTTTAATATGGGGATTGGGGAAGCCTCACTCACCTGTCCCCGGTCCTGTGTCTTGTCCAGCAGCTCCTCAGGTATGGGGCAGTGCAGGGCCCCCGGCGTGTCACAGACATCATGGCCCTGGACTATCAGAGGGGCCCCCCCCCATCTGGCAGGACCTCCGACTGTGTTTGATTGCCGGCACTTCCCAAGACATAGCCGCGCTGTGCAGCTGTGTCTGCTAGTAATGACGTGGCAGGGGCGACACACAAGCACAATTAAAGGTGCAGTGCCGTCGACCCTGCCGTGTCATTACCAGCAGACACAGCTGCACAGCACGGATATGTCTGGGGAAGTGCTGGCAATCAAGCAGCGCCTGTGTTACTTAACAGGTGCCGGGGAAGCGGTCAAGGCCCCGACAGTGAGTGGGCGGTGGGCCCCCCTGATTTTCCAGGGCCCCGGCACTTGCCCGGGTACGTCGGGTGCTGATGCCGGCCCTGCATTTCACCACAGCCATATTCTTTAGATTGGTGAAAGGACTTGGGAAACCATATCAACCCAGCTGACATTTTTCCCAGGAGGTCCTCTAAAGCTGCTTTCACTTCAAATGTGGCCTTTTAGGCTCGTGGAGGCGGAAGCTCTTCATAACCTCATGCCGGCGGCAGCCGAGTGTCCATACTCGGTCCCCAGCCGCCACTATTTCTCCCGGTATCATCTCCGCCTTCCCCAAGCATGGGTCCCACAACATTACCCGTGCCCTCCCTAGTGTACTTACTGGGTAGGAACACCTAACCACAAACACATGGACAGGTGAATGTGGCCAGGGACAGTACGGAGCCAGTCCACAGCTTTTTTTTGCTGAGTTGTATTTAGCTCGGTGAAAGGACTGGCATAGAGGGAAACCGTATCTACTCTGGGTGTCATTTCTCCCAGGAAGTCCTCTAATGCTGCTTGTTGCAGAAGCAATGGCAGCCCATCCAACATCAACTCGCACTTGTTGGTGGTGCTTTGACACACACACATCTTTCTTTGCGCGCTTAATTTCATGACTACAGAGTTGTGCAATGGCCTGATCTGCAATGCGGTTTGGGAAATAACATGCATAAGCACGTCTGATCCACATTAAAAAAGCAGCCAGTGTCCGGGAACTTTCCCCCAGATGTTTCTTAGCCAGGGCTGCTTCTCGGCAGGGATGGACGTACCCACGAGAAAACGGGAGACTCCTCCGGTGGGCCCTAGCTTCTCCTTCAGGAGAGTTCATAGTACCGAGGTGAGACCATAATGATGATAGAGACCACCATCTGCTTAGTTTTCTGTTACATGGAATGGAAGCGCAAGTATGCAGCCAGTCACCCACCCACCCACTCACAGGCCGCAATACTAAACTGCCAGATTTCTGGGCAGCTACTTGCACTTGAAATGTGGCCTTTTAGGCACATGGAGGCGGAAGCTGTCCACAATCTTATGGCGGTGGCGACCGGGTATCCATACTCGGTCCCCAGCCGCCACTATTTTTCCTGGTATCATCTCCACCTTCCACAAGCACGGGTCCCACAACATTACCCGTGCCCTCCCCAGTGCACTTACTGGGAAGGACCGCCTAACCATGAACACATGATCATGTGAATGTGGGGAGGGATGGTACAGAGCCAGTCCACAGCTTTTTTTGCTGAGTTGTATTTCACCACAGCCATATTCTTTAGCTTGGTGAAAGGACTTGGGAAACCATACCGACCCAGCTGTTATTTCTCCCAGGAAGTCCTCTAAAGCTGCTTTCACTTCAAATGTGGTCTTTTAGGCTCGTGGAGGCGGAAACTTTTCATAACCTCATGCCGGCGGCGGCCGGGTGTCCATACTCGGTCCCCATTCGCCACTATTTCTCCTGGAATCGTCTCTGCCTTCCACAAGCACGGGTCCCACAACATTACCCGTGCCCTCCCCACTGCACTTAATGGGAAGGACCGCCTAACCACAAACACGTGGACAGGTGAATGTGGCCAGGGATGGTACGGAGCCAGTCCACAGCATTTTTTGCTGAGTTGTATTTCACCACAGCCATAGTCTTTAGTTTGGTGAAAGGACTTGGGAAACCATATATAGCCAGCTGTCATTTCTCCCAGGAAGTCCTCTAAAGCTGCTTTCTCTTCAAATGTGGCCTTTTATGCTCGTGAAGGGGGAAGCTTTTCATAACCTCTTGCCAGCGGTGGCTGGGTGTCCATACTCAGTCCCCAGCCGCCACTATTTCTCCTGGTATCGTCTCCGTCTTCCACAAGCACGGGTCCCACAACATTATCCGTGCCCTCCCCAGTGCACTTACTGGGAAGGACCGCCTAACCACGAACACGTGGACAGGTGAATGTGGCCAGGTGAATGTGGCCAGGGATGGTACGGAGCCAATCCACAGCTTTTTTTGCTGAGTTGTATTTAGCTTGGTGAAAGGACTTGCATAGAGGGAAACCATATCTACTCTGGGTGTCATTTCTCCCAGGAAGTCCTCTAATGCAGCTTGTTGCAGAAGCAATGGCAGCCCGTCCAACATCAACTCGCACTTGTTGGTGGTGCTTTGACACACACACATCTTTCTTGGCGCATTTAATTTAATGACTACAGAGTTGGACAATGGCCTGATCTGCAATGCGGTTTGAGAAATAACATGCAAAAGCACCTCCGATCCACATTAAAAAAGCAGCCATAGTGTCCGGGAACCTTCCCCCACACTTTTCTTAGCCAGGACTGCTTCTCGGCAGGGTTGGACGGTCCCACCAGAGAATCCTCTGGTGTGCCTTGGCTACTACCTCAGGAGAGTTCATGATAGAGCTAACTTTGCATCTTCTATGGGGCTCTTGAGCGGGGAGAAAGGTGAGCCCTCAAATTCAAATCCTCTGGTGGGCACAATGTTTTTCCATCTAAAACAGCTTCTCAGTGGGAGTTGTATTTTACTACAGCCATATTCTTTAGCTCGGTGAAAGGACTGGCATATAGGGAAACCGTATCTACTCCGGCTCTCATTTCTCTGTCACCAGTTTCTGCCCATTGTCCCACACGACTATGCCTGGCTGTATGTTCAGCGGTGAGAGCCACAGATCAGGCTGCCGTGTTACAGCTTTCAACAACTCTGCAGCGCTGGGCGGTTTGTCACCTAAGAATTAAACATGTTATCTTCAGCACAGTCTGTTGCCGCTTGGCCAAGGCAGTGCTGCAGTGCTGTCAACTTGTGACTGATGTGGTCATTTCGGAGATGGAGGAGGAGGTGCAGGAGCTGAACAATGTGATTACATTGAGGTTAAATTGGTGACACTGTTTTTTATACTAAAGAAAGTCCTATTGTTTTGGGTTTTTTTACGTTATTTTTTAAGACAAATGCATTCACCGGGAAATGTCATTTTAACATTTTACAACCTTATCTGGCAATGTGGTGTGTGACACATCATCAGACACATCCTGTTTTATTTATGATGGAGGGACTCCACTTTTTATAGGGCCATCAGACGGCCCTTACTATTCTTAAAACGCCAGCAGTCGGCCTCGCTATTGTTAGAGAGCCATCAGCCGGCTATGCTTTGTTGTTCCCATTATTAACAAGTGGGTCTCCTACACTGTTATTGCGTATGCAGTGACTGAAAGGGCTGCCAAAAATTTGAACGCAAAACCAATACCCCTTGGAAGAGATGTAGAGGAGGGTCTCAGTAAAAAAATTGTTCCCATTATAAAGGAGTGGGTCTCCTATGGTGGTAATGCCCATGATGTGACTGCAAGGGTTGCCAAAATTTGGGAAAAACCCCACTAAGAATTTAAAGACACATAGAGCTGGGCTACAGTAACGACAAATTCACATTAGAAAGGGGAGAGTCTGCTATACAGTTATAGGGTATACAGTGAGTCCAACGGCTGACCAATTTTAGGAAAAACCCCACTTAGAATTTAGACACATAGAGCAGGGCCACAGTAACGACAAATTCTCATCAGAAAGGAGAGGGTCTCCCATAGTGTTGCCTATGCAGTGAATACAAGGGCTGCCAAAAATTGGGAGGCACTCCAATACCCCTTGGAAGAGACTTAGAGGGCCTCATAAAAGCGGGTCTCCTATACTTGGAATGCCCGTGCACTAAGTGTATGGGCTGACAAACATTTACCCCTGGGGGGTATAGATAAACATACTGTATAATTTTTTTTTTACGGGCATTATAAACAAACTTTAAAAAAATTATGTGGGTGTTGCATCACGGACCACGGTCACCCTGGTGATATGGTGGTGGAGGATGAGGATGAGGAGAAGGAGTAGGACAAGAGCAAATAGTCAAAATCAGGAAGCGTATACCCATGTGTGGGTGTGAAGAGGTGAATGGGAATACACCTCCCAGGAAAAGACACTGGACTTGAGTTTGTTGCGCTGCTATCATTCGGTGGTATTGAGAAGTCTGGCCCAATCCAGCCCTTGTTCATTTTCATAAGAGTCAGCCTGTCAGCATTTTCAGTTGACAGGCGGATGCGCTTATCAGTTATAATTCCACCAGCGGCACTAAAAACCCGCTCTGATAAAATGCTAGCAGCAGGGCAGTCCAGGACCTCCGAGGCGTAGAGAGACAGTTCATTCCACGTATCCAGCTTGAATACCCATAATTAAAAGGCATAGAGCAATCACGGAGGACGTTGGTATAGTCGGCAAGGTATCTTCCCAAACTTTGCACTCCTTATGAGAGTACCCTGCACCTCATTGCCTGTGCGATGGGAGGGTCTGAGAAAACTGTCCCAGAACTTTGACAGTGTTCCCCTGCATCTGCTAGATTGCATTTGTGTCTCTCTCGCCTGTACTCCTTGATTGTCCAATGAACTGTGACCTCTGCCGCCAGCGTTTTCAAATGGACATTTTTTTAATATTTCCGCATCAAGGGCCTTCTGGTACTGCCCCATTTTTGTAGATCTGTCCGCCTCAGGAATAAGCGATATAAAGTTCTCCTTGTAGCGTGGATCTAGAAGTGTCACCAACCAGTAATAAATGTCACCCAAAATTTTGAGAACGCGAGGGTCATGGGAAAGGCAGTGTAACATAAACTCAGCCATGCGTGCCAGACTGCTAACAGGCAAGACTTCCGTGTCCTCACCAAGAGGATGACTGACCCTGGGCTCCTCCTCCTCCTCTCTGTCCTCTGGCCATCCACGCTGAATAGACTGTATGACAGTTGTGCAGGTAGTACCGTCTATAGCGCATGAAACTAGTTCTGTTCTTCCTCCTCCTCCTCCTCTAACTTATTGTCACCCAATCCACGTTGGGATGAAATGAGGCTTGGCTATGTGTAATCACCCAGTATGGTTCCTTGCCCCACCTCATCGTGCTCTGCCTACAATGCATCCTCTTTGATTGTGAGCAGAGAGCATTTCAGAAGACAGAGAAGCTGGATGGTGATGCTAATTATGGCGTCATTGCCGCTCACCATCTTGGTGGAGTCCTCAAAGTTTTGGATGATAGTACATATGTCTGACTTCCATGTCCACTCCTGAGGTCTTATGTGTGGAGTCTGAACTGAATACCGATGGCCTTGTTGATGCTGGTACTTCACAACTAGTGTTGAGCCACCCCCGTAGTGTTCGAGTTCGGTTCGGTTCGTCGAACACCTGTGTGTTCGCCGAACTGTTCGTCGAACTGTTCGTCGAACACCTTCGAACACCGTTAAAACCAATGGCAGGCAAACAAAAACACATAGAAACACATAGAAAACACCTTCAAAAGTGTCCAAAAGCTGACAAACTGCTCAGAAGATATAACTAACACATGGAAAAGTGACAAGTACATATAGTCATGCGAAAATAAAAGAGGTGGAGGAGTAAAAGGAGGGGGAGACACAGATATAGGCATGTCATGCCCTTCTAAAATCCAAAAAGTGAGAAGCCGACACGGCCAGTCCGCTCCTGCCCGTGCCACCTCCGTGTCGCCGGGTTTGTGCCAGAGCCGCGGTGAACCCTGACGGCCAGCCCCCCTCTCCCAATACTGGTGCCTGTCCGCTGGTGGGTCGAGCGAGCCCCCCTGTGGTGGAGGCAGCTCTAAGATTTTTAATTTAAATTGTCTCTCTAATATGAATGAATACACTTTAAATCCATTTACAAGGATCTATTGGAGGGCAAGTCTCATGCCAGCAGCCGCGGTAATTCCAGCTCCAGTAGCGTCCACTAAAGCTGCTGCAGTTAAAAAGCTTTTATAAGGATCGAGCTCGGCTGTCCACCGCAAGGCATCCTACTGCCAGTCCCAGCCCCTATGCCTTGGGGTGCCTCCTGATGCTCTTCACTAAGTATCCCATGGTCCCGAAGCATTTCCTTTGAAAAAATTAAGTGTCTAAACTACAGGTGGTGTAGCTTGCTTAACAGCCGGGATAATCCGCTGACTAGCAGACACTGCTACTAGGCACAAAGTATTTCCTGGGCTAGATGCAGTTAAAAATTTGTAATTAGATACTCTCGTTGGATGCTGAGAAAGCATTCCATAGAGTCTCCTGGCACGCCATATATGATTCTCTTAAAGAGCTTGGGGTAGGGGTCTAGGGGACCCTTTTATAGCCAAAATCACGGCCCTGTATCGCAATACGTCACCTAGGCTGAAGATAAATGGAACTGTAGCACCCTGAGGGCTCGGTTGCTACAGACGTATTGCACCTCACCCAGAGGTGTGATATCTCACTCTCAGATAAGGATGGAGTGTGGATCAGGACCCGACACCTGCATGCATTACACCACATTGCCGTGGGGCAGGGCGACCAATATGCCCCTGAGATGGGCACGACAGTCCCTGTCCCTGGCTGGAGTGGGGGGAGGGAACACTGAGGAAGGGGAACCCTGTAGTGCAGGAGCAGGGAGGAAGCAGTTCCTGGGTGCATTGAGAAGGGAGTATAAAAGGTGGGCACCATCTTAGTTCAGTGCAGAGAAGTCTGAGCAGAAGTGGCAGGGAGCAGGGGCTCTGCATGAGCTCTGCTCCGGAGGCGGGCCTAGTAACAGAGGCCCAGGCCTGCAAGAGGGAGAAGGAAGGAAGAGGAGCGGAGAAGGCTCCAGGAACGAGGAATGAAGGGATCCCAGGGGTGCGGACGGGCGAGTCGCCACCGCACGCCCGAATCCACCTGCGTGGAGGGGTCAGGCCAAAGGAGGAGACCGGTCCCCGAACTAGTGGAGGCAGGAAACGACCCTCAGCTAGAAACCGGAGGCTCTGACATTTTATGTGGCGCAGCCCCTTGCTCCACCCGCTAGGAAGGCACCACATAGGGTCAGGGAAACTGGCGCCAAGTTTACCAAGAGGAGGCCCGAGGCAGCCGGACAGAAGTGTTGGTAAGAAAGGCCAGACAAAGGACACACAAAGGGGGTCCTGTGAAGCGCTCCAAAGTTATCTGGGAGTTGTCTGAGCCCCTCACCTGGTGAGCACAGTACGACGTGGGCAGCTGTTACCTGCAGACGTGGTCTGGATAATAAGAACTGTGAGTAAAGGCCCTGAACTGCATCACTGACTCCGTGTCGTTACTGCTGCTGCCCTGCACCATCACCCCCATCCTCCGCATACACTGCCCTGAGGCTATACTCCTCCCGTGGGGAGTTATGCTACGCTCTGCTGCACCCACAACACCAGCCTTAGCGGTCTGCCCTGTAGCGGCGGTTCACTCTGACCGCAATCCACGGGTGGCGTAGTCGGACATTTAAACATCAAAACCACATAAATAGTTCCGCCACTGGTTTGACCGCCCTGAGCCACGGAACCGGATCGCCGCCACGAAGATTACAACCACCAGCATCCACCAAAAAGGGTCCGGCTCCAGGTGTCCCAAGGCCCAGGGGGTGCGTCAGAACATTTTCATCACCTTTCACAATCACCAATGGGACAAGGCAGGGATGTCCTCTGTCCCCTCTCTTATACATCCTAGTGATGGAGCACCTGCTCTCATCAATTCGCCATAACCCCAATATTAGGTGGATTGAGGTGGGAGGCACCGAGTACAAGTGCTCTCTATTTGCTGATGATGTCCTAGTATATATCACTCAATCACATATATCCATCCCTGCTGTTATGGCTGAAATAGATCACTTTGTTACATGGTAAAATTTTAAAATCAATGCAGCGAAGTCTGAGGCCCTCGATGTCTCCCTCCCTAAATCCATATAGGATTCCATCCAGTCCAACTTTCCCTTTGCCTGGCCCTCACAGGGTATCAAATACTTAGGAATTCCTATTCATAGAGACCTCTCCCATCTATGTTATCTTAATTTTGGGCCCTTTATTGAACAATTCCATACAGACCACGGTTGGCAAGTTAGAACTGTAAGATTCACTACGTGAACCACTGGTGTTTTGTGGAAAAGCACATGTACACCGCGTTCCAAATTATTATGCAAAAAGTGTTTAGGAGTGATAAGGGAAGAATTTGTTTGTTTGTCAGTTAAACTCATTGATGGTGATGTGTGTCAGGGCTCTTTATATCACTGTAAGCAATTGCAGACACCTGTGCTAATTAGTTTGGCAGGTGTGTCCAATGAAAGGCAAGACTACTTAAGAAGGCTCTCTCACATTATTAAGCAGCCTACATTTTCTGCCAAAATGGGAAAGAAAAAGGATGTGTCGGCTGCTGAGAAGCAACAAATTGTGGAGTGTTTAGGTCAAGGCATGACTACAATCAACATTGTGCGATGATCAGGATGAAGTGTCTTGGCAATCAAGAAGTATGTAGCTGATTCACAGTACACACGTGTGCGTGCTGATAAGGGCAAATTGAGGACTCTTTCCTACAGGCAATTACGTCAGGTTGAAACAGCAGCGGCAAAAAAGCCTTGTCATAGCAGCAGACAAGTTTTTGAAGCTGCTTGTGCCTCCAACGTCCCCCGAACAACAAGATGCAGGGTCCTTCAGAGGTTTGCAGCTGTGCATACGCCATCCTGTCGACCTCCTCTATCCACTTCACACAAGCAGAAACGGCTCCAGTGGGCCAAACATTACATGAAGACTGATTTCAAAACTGTTTTGTTCACGGATGAGTGCCGTGCAGCGCTCGATGGTCCAGATGAATGGAGTGGAGGATGGCTGGTTGATGGACACCCCACGCAAACACGGCTACAGCGCCAACAAGGAGGAGGTGGAGTAATGTTTTGGGCTGGAATCATGGGGAGAGAGATTGTCGGCCCCTTTAGGATCCCAGAAGGCGCTAAAGATGAACTCCATAATGTATGTGGATTTTCTCAAACAGCACTTCCTGCCATGGTTCAAGAAGAAGAACCGTGTATTTCACAGCAAGATAATTTTTCTGCATGATAATGCACCATCTCATGCTGCACATAAAACATCTGCATCTCTGGCTGATATGGGCATAAAAGGGGACAAACTTATGGTGTGACCCCCATGCTCCCCTGACCTCTACCCCATTCAGAACCTTTGGAGCATCATTAAAAGGAGTGTCTATGATGGCGGGAGGCAGTTCACATCTAAGCAACAGCTCTGGGAGGGTATTCTGTCCTCATGCAAAACAATTGAAGCAGAAACCATCCAAAACCTGACAAATTCAATGGACGAGAGAGTTCAGAAGCTCCTTTCGAACAAGGGGTCCTATGTGAAAATGTAACATCACCTAGAATAAAGTTTTGAGTTGAAAACTGTTTGATTTCAGTTTCTAACAACCTGCTAATGCTTATAATTTCAAAAATGACCATTTTTTTTGTCTTTATTAAAATGAAAAGGTTGATCGAAAAGTTTGGGGGATCTAAGAGTGTGGCAACCCAGTAGTCATGATTACTTCGAATTCTGACAATATGAGGGTCATGCTGCAGGTAGTGCAGCAAGAAGGCACTTATGTGTCTTGCGCATCTCGGAGCCCCAAAATTATTTTCCGGGCTAGATGCAGCTAAAAATTATTTTTAATTTTAAATCTGGTGAAGCTTATTATAGATGGCCTAATAGGATCAGTGCTGCACACTGCTACAAAGCCCAAATTATTTTCCAGTCAAGATACAGATAAACATGATTAGTAATTTGAAAGCTTAAAACGGTTGGTAGGGTGATTTTAACCAATCATCAAGCTTTTACTCTCCCCAGGATGACACAGGGGTAGAAAAGTCGTTTCGGATCCATGATTTGTTCATCTTTATGAACGTGAGTCTGTCTACATTATCAGTGGAGAGCCGCGTGCGCTTATCTGTCAGCACACCACCAGCAGCGCTGAACACACGTTCAGACAGAACGCTGGCTGCGGGGCATGACAAGATCTCCAAGGCGTAAGTGGCTAGCTCCGGCCATTTATCCAGATTGGAAGCCCAAAAAGAGCAAGGGTCCAGTGACACAGTCGTGGCTTCAATGTTTACTTGGAGATACTCCTGTACCATCGTCTCTAGGCGTTGACTATGTGTCAGACTTCTTGTCTCCTGTGGCCTGAATAGTCATGCTGATAATGGCATCGTCAGCATTAAACATCTTCGTCGCCATTTCAAAACTGTGCAGAAGGGTGCATAGGTCCCTGATCTGAGACCACTCCTCCAGCGTGATTTGCCCCACCTCTGAATCTCGTTGGCCCAGGCTATACGTCAGAACGTATTGCACCAGGGCTTGTCGGTGCTGCCACAGTCGCTGCAACATGTGCAGAGTTGAATTCCACCGGGTAGGCACATCACATTTTAGCCGGGGAAGTGGCAGGCCCAACGACTTCTGTAGAGATGTAAGTCGCTGAGCTGCGGGATGCGAACGGCGGAAGTGAGCACACAGCGACCGTGCCCTCTGCAGAAGGCCATCTAGTCTGGGATAGTGGGCTAAAAATTGCTGGACAACCAGGTTCAACACGTGAGCCATACAAGGCACGTGTGTGACATTGCCCCGGCGAAGGGCCGCACCCAGGTTTGCAGCATTGTCGCACACGGCCTTCCCTGGTTTCAGGTCCAGTGGAGACAACCATTCATGAAATTGGTTCTCCAGAGCTGACCACAACTCCTCAGCTGTGTGACTCACATTTCCCAGACATTTCAATGTAAAAACCGCCTGATGACGTTGAGCCCTACTGCCAGCATAGTAAGGAGGTGTGCAGGATCCCTTCTGCGCAGTTAGAAAGCTTGTGGCATGACCAGACAGGCTTTGGGTGCAGGTGGAAGACCGAGAGGAGGTTGAGGAGGCAGAAGCAGTGGAGGAACTTTGACATAAAGAGGATTGACGCACAACTCGTGGGGACGGCAAGACTTGGACAGCAGCCCCTTGTCCTGCTGTCACCATAGTTACCCAGTGCCCAGTCAGCGACATGTAACGCCCCTGTCCATGCCTACTCGTCCAAGTGTCTGTGGTGAAATGCACCCTGTCACACACAGAGTTTCTCAAAGAAGCGGTGATGTTGTGTGCGACATGCTGGTGGAGCGCAGGCACACCTTTCTTTGAGAAGTAGTGCCGACTGGGCATCTGGTACTGGGGCACTGCGACGGACATAAGGTCTCGAAAATCCTCTGTGTCCACCAGGCGGAAAGGCAGCATTTCTGTAGCCAAGAGCTTGCAGATGGTGAAATTCAACCTCTTAGCTTTCTCATGGCTAGGAGGAAATGGTCTTTTACTTGTCCACATCTGAGGGACCGAGGGCTGGCTATTGTGCTTAGACGGGGTTGATAAGGGTGTCCCCGGCAAACTGCCGGTCTGTGAGGAAGATGCAGGCGGACATGTTAGGTTGCCTTGATCCAAAGGTGGTGCTATTGATGTCGGACAGCGCTCAAGACCAGCTGGTGTTACCACCTCCAAAGAAAATGATGACCTGCCAATCACGCTGGCTGTTGCGGGTAAAGAGGTGGCAGGTCTGCGCCCCAAAACAGGTGTGACTGCTGTCCCCCCAGTCACAGAGGATGAAGAGGCCGCGGATGCACAAGATATGGCAGACGGTGGTTGGCCCGGCCGGCTAGGCCGCATTGTAGCACACTGAGCTTCCCACTGCAACTTATGCTTCATGTCCATGTGCCGGTTCATGCATGAAGTACTCAAACTATGTATTTTTTGGCCTCTACTTAGCTTTTGCTGACAAATGTTACAGATAACACGAGTTGGGTCATCTTTATCGATCTGAAAAAATGCCCAGGCTATGCAAGGCTTAGCACCCATGCGACCTGAAGAGCCACCACGACTTGTGGTGAGAGGCAGAGTTGTGTTTGAGGATGCAGTGGGTTGACAGTAAGTGGGATCTCCGACCTCATCATCATCACCCTGTGCGTTATCACACCCGTTGTCCTCAGAGCCAACCTGTTCCTGCCCTGACAAAAAACTAAAGTTGTCGCTCCAATCAGGTATTTGAGTCTTATCATCGTCTTCCTCATTGTCTCCACCAACAGGAGTTACAGTTTGGGAATGAGGGTCTACATTATGGTCAGAACCTTCTGCGTCTGGTCCTGGATCCGACTCATAAAGATTCTGGGCATCAGTGCAGATCATTTCCTCGTCTGGATTCACAGAAGCGCTGGAGTCGACCTCTGATTCCCAGGCTATAGTATGAGTAAACAGCTCTGCAGACTCAACCATCTGTTCTACCTCATACTCAGACGGGCAGCTGGAGATTTGGGAGCTGTGAGGAAGCAAGTGCGATTTGGGTGACACCTTTGAGGACTGGAGTATTTGTGATGTTGAAGTTGATGTGGAGGAGAGCCCACTTAAAGGAGCACTTGATATCCGTTGAAGCACCTGCTGTTTTTGTGCCTCATCTGGAATTTGTAGCGATTGGCGTGGCCGTAAGAAAGGGATCTTATCACATTGTCCGCTAAAAGAAGTAGACATTTTAGTTTGGCTGGAAGATGGTCTTTCTTCTGCACCTACCCCACGGACACAACCTTTTTTCCCCTTCCCAACACGGCTATTCCCCTTTCCACCAGCAGCAGGCCTTTTTCCACTCATTTTGGTGGTTAACTAATTCACAACTCTGGAGTTGTTTGCACAAAAAAACAATGGATGGTAACCGAGCAGAGCTGAGTGGCCAAACTGTGGTATTAGGCCAAAACTATTGGCTGGGTTAGATGCAGAAAAAAATTATTTTTAATTTGTAACCTGATGGAGGTCAGTATAGATGGACTAATAGACCAAGTCCCACACACCGCTAGAAGCCCAAATATTTTTTCAGAGCTAGATGCAGAAAATTTTTTTATTCAATTTGCAACCTGATGGAGGTCAGTATAGATGGACTAATAGACCAAGTCCCACACACTGCTAGAAGCCCAAATATTTTTTCAGAGCTAGATGCAGAAAAAAATTATTTTTAATTTGCAACCTGATGGAGGTCAGTATAGATGGACTAATAGACCAAGTCCCACACACTGCTAGAAGCCCAAATATTTTTTCAGAGCTAGATGCAGAAAAAAATTATTTTTAATTTGCAACCTGATGGAGGTCAGTATAGATGGACTAATAGACCAAGTCCCACACACCGCTAGAAGACCAAATATTTTTTCAGAGCTAGGTGCAGAAAAAAATTATTTTTAATTTGCAACCTGATGGAGGTCAGTATAGATGGACTAATAGACCAAGTCCCACACACCGCTAGAAGACCAAATATTTTTTCAGAGCTAGATGCAGAAAATAATTATATTCAATTTGCAACCTGCTGGAGGTCAGTATAGAAGGACTAATAGAACAAGTCCCACACACTGCTAGAAGCCCAAATATTTTTTCAGAGCTAAATGAAGAAAAAAATTATTTTTAATTTGCAACCTGATGGAGGTCAGTATAGATGGACTAATAGACCAAGTCCCACACACTGCTAGAAGCCCCAATATTTTTTCAGAGCTAGATGCAGAAAAAAATTATATTCAGTTTGCAACCTGATGGAGGTCAGTATAGATGGACTAATAGAATGATGCTATGCCCAAAAGATTTTACTTCACTAGGTGCAGTAAAAAAATTGGTATTCTATACACAGGTGGTATATCTTGCAACACAGATAGGCTACTCCACTGACTAACACACTCTGCAATAGGCCAAAAAGGATTAGCTTTGCTAGATTCAGCCAAATGCTGTGAAAAAAACTTGCACAGCACTGGCACAGACCTGCCTGGCAAAAACTGATAGGAACTGATGTAACCTAGTCCTGAAAAGGACTCCAATTACAATTAGTCTTTACTCCCACAATCTATCTATTTAAGAGCACAGACCTGCTTGATAAAAGTCGTAGGAATTGCTGTAACCTAGTCCTTAAAAGGACTGCAATCACAACTATTCCCTACTCCCAAGCTATCTGTATATTTGTGCGAAAATTTGCTTGAAATTAACAAGGTATAGCGCACACAGCAACAGCGGTGCCGTCTAACACGCAGCTGCAGCAGTGAGAAAATGGTGGCGACGGGGAAAATGGCTTGGTCTTATAGGGCAAGGACATGTGACATACACTGCCAATCACACATGCCCTTGCTTGTGTGAAAAAAAGCACTTCGCTCCGTGTGTGCGCTGCTGATAGGCTGACAGATTGCACCTCCCCACTGCAAATGCGGGAAAGAGAAAAAAAAATGGAGATCTTCATTGTTCCTGCAGAGATCCATCCCCTGCCCCTCCCCCCGCCCCGCTGTACACTCAAACTGCGTATTAACATTAATTTTCATCATTACTGAGAAAAAATCCAGTTATGATTTTGGTGCACGAACAGTTATCGAACATAACCTCGAACAGCCGAATTTTTCTCAAATTGTTCGTGTTCGCCGACCGGCTCGAACACCGCCCAAAACAGCTCGAATTTGAGATTGGCAAACAGTTTGAGTAGAAAAACGCTCATCTCTTTTCACATCTACCTTCTTCTGCTCACAAATCCTTCCCAATATCTGCAGTGTAGAGTTTCAACACGTGGGGACATCAGATAACAGTCTGTGAGCCGGACGCTACAAACGCTGTTGAAACACAGCAAGGGCGGCGGAAGCTGTAGGTGACTTTCTAAAATGGGCACACAGGCGGCGTACTTTAACAAGCATATCCGGCAGCTCCGGGTAGGATTTAAGAAACCGCTGAACCTCGAGGTTAAGCACATGGGCCAGGCATGGTACGTGTGACCTCGCCTCTCCTCAGAACCGCCACCAGGTTTCGGCCATTGTCACACACGACCATGCCTGGCTGTAGGTTCAGCGGTATCAGCCACAGATCTGCCTACTCTTTAAGAGCTGTCCACAACTCTTCAGCATTGTGCGGTTTGTCACCTAAGCATATTAGCTTCAGCACAGCCTATTGCCATTTGGCCGAGGCAGTGCTGCAGTGCTTCTAGCTTGTGACTAGAGATGAGCGTTGTTCTACTCGAACTGTTCGCCAATCTCAAATTCGAGCTGTTTTGGGCGGTGTTCAAGCCGGTCGGCGAACACGAACAATTTGAGAAAAATTCGGCTGTTCGAGGTTATGTTCGATAACTGTTCGTGCACCAAAATCATAACTGGATTTTTTCTCAGTAATGATGAAAATTAATGTTAATACGCAGTTTGAGTGTACAGCGGGGCGGGGGGAGGGGCAGGGGATGGATCTCTGCAGGAACAATGAAGATCTCCATTTTTTTTTCTCTTTCCCGCATTTGCAGTGGGGAGGTGCAATCTGTCAGCCTATCAGCAGCGCACACACGGAGCGAAGTGCTTTTTTTCACACAAGCAAGGGCATGTGTGATTGGCAGTGTATGTCACATGTCCTTGCCCTATAACACCAAGCCATTTTCCCCGTCGCCACCATTTTCTCACTGCTGCAGCTGCGTGTTAGACGGCACCGCTGTTGCTGTGTGCGCTATACCTTGTTAATTTCAAGCCAATTTTCGCACAAATATACAGATAGCTTGGAAGTAGGGAATAGTTGTGATTGCAGTCCTTTTAAGGACTAGGTTACAGCATTTCCTACGACTTTTATCAGGCAGGTCTGTGCTCTTAAATAGATAGATTGTGGGAGTAAAGACTAATTGTAATTGGAGTCCTTTTCAGGACTAGGTTACATCAGTTCCTATCAGTTTTTGCCAGGCAGGTCTGTGCCAGTGCTGTGCAAGTTTTTTTCACAGCATTTGGCTGAATCTAGCAAAGCTAATCCTTTTTGGCCTATTGCAGAGTGTGTTAGTCAGTGGAGTAGCCTATCTGTGTTGCAAGATATACCACCTGTGTATAGAATACCAATTTTTTTACTGCACCTAGTGAAGTAAAATCTTTTGGGCATAGCATCATTCTATTAGTCCATCTATACTGACCTCCATCAGGTTGCAAACTGAATATAATTTTTTTCTGCATCTAGCTCTGAAAAAATATTTGGGCTTCTAGCAGTGTGTGGGACTTGGTCTATTAGTCCATCTATACTGACCTCCATCAGGTTGCAAATTAAAAATAATTTTTTTCTGCATCTAGCTCTGAAAAAATATTTGGGCTTCTAGCAGTGTGTGGGACTTGGTCTATTAGTCCATCTATACTGACCTCCATCAGGTTGCAAATTAAAAATAATTTTTTTCTTCATTTATCTCTGAAAAAATATTTGGGCTTCTAGCAGCGTGTGGGACTTGTTCTATTAGTCCATCTATACTGACCTCCATCAGGTTGCAAATTAAAAATAATTTTTTTCTGCATCTAGCTCTGAAAAAATATTTGGGCTTCTAGCAGTGTGTGGGACTTGGTCTATTAGTCCATCTATACTGACCTCCATCAGGTTGCAAATTAAAAATAATTTTTTTCTGCATCTAGCTCTGAAAAAATATTTGGGCTTCTAGCAGTGTGTGGGACTTGGTCTATTAGTCCATCTATACTGACCTCCATCAGGTTGCAAATTAAAAATATTTTTTTTCTGCATCTAGCTCTGAAAAAATATTTGGGCTTCTAGCAGTGTGTGGGACTTGGTCTATTAGTCCATCTATACTGACCTCCATCAGGTTGCAAATTAAAAATATTTTTTTTCTGCATCTAGCTCTGAAAAAAATTTGGGCTTCTAGCAGTGTGTGGGACTTGGTCTATTAGTCCATCTATACTGACCGCCATCAGGTTGCAAATTAAAAATAATTTTTTTCTTCATTTATCTCTGAAAAAATATTTGGGCTTCTAGCAGCGTGTGGGACTTGTTCTATTAGTCCATCTATACTGACCTCCATCAGGTTGCAAATTAAAAATAATTTTTTTCTGCATCTAGCTCTGAAAAAATATTTGGGCTTCTAGCGGTGTGTGGGACTTGGTCTATTAGTCCATCTATACTGACCTCCATCAGGTTGCAAATTAAAAATAATTTTTTTCTGCATCTAGCTCTGAAAAAATATTTGGGCTTCTAGCAGTGTGTGGGACTTGGTCTATTAGTCCATCTATACTGACCTCCATCAGGTTGCAAATTAAAAATAATTTTTTTCTGCATCTAGCTCTGAAAAAATATTTGGGCTTCTAGCAGTGTGTGGGACTTGGTCTATTAGTCCATCTATACTGACCTCCATCAGGTTGCAAATTAAAAATAATTTTTTTCTTCATTTATCTCTGAAAAAATATTTGGGCTTCTAGCAGCGTGTGGGACTTGTTCTATTAGTCCATCTATACTGACCTCCAGAGTTGTGAATTAGTTAACCACCAAAATGAGTGGAAAAAGGCCTGCTGCTGGTGGAAAGGGGAATAGGCGTGTGGGGAAGGGGAAAAAAGGTTGTGTCCGTGGGGTAGGTGCAGAAGAAAGACCATCTTCTAGCCAAACTAAAATGTCCACTTCTTTTAGCGGACAATGTGATAAGATCCCTTTCTTACGGCCACGCCAATCACTACAAATTCCAGATGAGGCACAAAAACAACAGGTGCTTCAACGGATATCAAGTGCTCCTTTAAGTGGGCTCTCCTCCACATCAACTTCAACATCACAAATACTCCAGTCCTCAAAGGTGTCACCCAAATCGCACTTGCTTCCTCACAGCTCCCAAATCTCCAGCTGCCCGTCTGAGTATGAGGTAGAACAGATGGTTGAGTCTGCAGAGCTGTTTACTCATACTATAGCCTGGGAATCAGAGGTCGACTCCAGCGCTTCTGTGATTCCAGACGAGGAAATGATCTGCACTGATGCCCAGAATCTTTATGAGTCGGATCCAGGACCAGACGCAGAAGGTTTTGACCATAATGTAGACCCTCATTCCCAAACTGTAACTCCTGTTGGTGGAGACAATGAGGAAGACGATGATAAGACTCAAATACCTGATTGGAGCGACAACTTTAGTTTTTTGTCAGGGCAGGAACAGGTTGGCTCTGAGGACGACGGGTGTGATAACGCACAGGGTGATGATGATGAGGTCGGAGATCCCACTTACTGTCAACCCACAGTCAGCCAAGAGATGAGGTCAGCAGAGGAGGTGGAGGAAGATGCTAGTGACGACGAGGTCAGGTTGCGCCTTCCTGGACAGAGACGTAGTACTGGAAGCACGTCAACAACTGCATCCTCAAACACAACTCTGCCTCTCACCACAAGTCGTGGTGGCTCTTCAGGTCGCATGGGTGCTAAGCCTTGCATAGCCTGGGCATTTTTTCAGATCGATAAAGATGACCCAACTCGTGTTATCTTTAACATTTGTCAGCAAAAGCTAAGTAGAGGCCAAAAAATACATAGTTTGAGTACTTCATGCATGAACCGGCACATGGACATGAAGCATAAGTTGCAGTGGGAAGCACAGTGTGCTACAATGCGGCCTAGCCGGCCGGGCCAATCACCGTCTGCCATATCTTGTGCATCCGCGGCCTCTTCATCCTCTGTGACTGGGGGGACAGCAGTCACACCTGTTTTGGGGCGCAGACCTGCCACCTCTTTACCCGCAACAGCCAGCGTGATTGGCAGGTCATCATTTTCTTTGGAGGTGGTAACACCAGCTGGTGTTGAGCGCTGTCCGACATCGATAGCACCACCTTTGGATCAAGGCAACCTAACATGTCCGCCTGCATCTTCCTCACAGACCGGCAGTTTGCCGGGGACACCCTTATCAACCCCGTCTAAGCACAATAGCCAGCCCTCGGTCCCTCAGATGTGGACAAGTAAAAGACCATTTCCTCCTAGCCATGAGAAAGCTAAGAGGTTGAATTTCACCATCTGCAAGCTCTTGGCTACAGAAATGCTGCCTTTCCGCCTGGTGGACACAGAGGATTTTCGAGACCTTATGTCCGTCGCAGTGCCCCAGTACCAGATGCCCAGTCGGCACTACTTCTCAAAGAAAGGTGTGCCTGCGCTCCACAAGCATGTCGCACACAACATCACCGCTTCTTTGAGAAACTCTGTGTGTGACAGGGTGCATTTCACCACAGACACTTGGACGAGTAGGCATGGACAGGGGCGTTACATGTCGCTGACTGGGCACTGGGTAACTATGGTGACAGCAGGACAAGGGGCTGCTGTCCAAGTCTTGCCGTCCCCACGAGTTGTGCGTCAATCCTCTTTATGTCAAAGTTCCTCCACTGCTTCTGCCTCCTCAACCTCCTCTCGGTCTTCCACCTGCACCCAAAGCCTGTCTGGTCATGCCACAAGCTTTCTAACTGCGCAGAAGGGATCCTGCACACCTCCTTACTATGCTGGCAGTAGGGCTCAACGTCATCAGGCGGTTTTTACATTGAAATGTCTGGGAAATGTGAGTCACACAGCTGAGGAGTTGTGGTCAGCTCTGGAGAACCAATTTCATGAATGGTTGTCTCCACTGGACCTGAAACCAGGGAAGGCCGTGTGCGACAATGCTGCAAACCTGGGTGCGGCCCTTCGCCGGGGCAATGTCACACACGTGCCTTGTATGGCTCACGTGTTGAACCTGGTTGTCCAGCAATTTTTAGCCCACTATCCCAGACTAGATGGCCTTCTGCAGAGGGCACGGTCGCTGTGTGCTCACTTCCGCCGTTCGCATCTCGCAGCTCAGCGACTTACATCTCTACAGAAGTCGTTGGGCCTGCCACTTCACCGGCTAAAATGCGATGTGCCTACCCGGTGGAATTCAACTCTGCACATGTTGCAGCGACTGTGGCAGCACCGACAAGCCCTGGTGCAATACGTTCTGACGTATAGCCTGGGCCAACGAGATTCAGAGGTGGGGCAAATCACGCTGGAGGAGTGGTCTCAGATCAGGAACTTATGCACCCTTCTGCACAGTTTTGAAATGGCGACGAAGATGTTTAGTGCTGACGATGCCATTATCAGCATGACTATTCTGGTGATTTACATGCTGGAGCACATGTTAAACAGAATTCGGAGTCAGGTGGTGGCACAAGAGGAGGTGGAGGAAGTAGAGGAGGAGGAGTTGTATGCGGAAGGGCTAACATCTGCAAGGTCCAGACGGTCGGCAGCACCAAGGCGGCAGGCATGTGAGGGTGGGGGAGATGGTTTTACCAGGGCGCATGGTAGCAGCCAAACTAGTGAGGAAGGTGCAGGAGCCCAGGAAGAAGTGGAGGACGAACTGATGGAAGACTCATCAGATGAGGGAGACCTTGATCACATTTCTGTTGTGCGAGGTTGGGGGGAGAGGACAGAGGAAGGAAGCATGATTGTTACCTCGCCACCAACACAACAGGGACTTGGTGCTCCTGGATGCGCAACACACATGAGTGCCTTCTTGCTGCACTACCTGCAACATGACCCTCGAATTGTGAGAATTAGAAATAATCCTGACTACTGGGTTGCCACACTGTTAGATCCCCGGTACAAAAGTAAATTTGCAGAAATTATTCCTGCCATAGAAAGGGATGCACGCATGCAGGAGTATCAGCAGAGACTGTTGCAGAATCTTACATGTGCTTTTCCACAAAATACCAGTGGTGCACGTAGTGAATCTCACAGTTCCAACTTGCCAACCGTGGGACCGTCAAGTGTTCAGCACTCAAACCGTAACAGAACCACAGTATCTGCTGGTAACATCAATTTTGCGGAATCATTTCACCACTTTTTTAGCCCATCCTTTGCAAGGCCACAGGAGACAAGAAGTCTGACACATAGTCAACGCCTAGAGACGATGGTACAGGAGTATCTCCAAGTAAACATTGAAGCCACGACTGTGTCACTGGACCCTTGCTCTTTTTGGGCTTCCAATCTGGATAAATGGCCGGAGCTAGCCACTTACGCCTTGGAGATCTTGTCATGCCCCGCAGCCAGCATTCTGTCTGAACGTGTGTTCAGCGCTGCTGGTGGTGTGCTGACAGATAAGCGCACGTGGCTCTCCACTGATAATGTAGACAGACTCACGTTCATAAAGATGAACAAATCATGGATCCGAAACGACTTTTCTACCCCTATGTCATCCTGGGGAGAGTAAAAGCTTGATGATTGGTTAAAATCACCCTACCAACCGTTTTAAGCTTTCAAATTACTAATCATGTTTATCTGTATCTTGACTGGAAAATAATTTGGGCTTTGTAGCAGTGTGCAGCACTGATCCTATTAGGCCATCTATAATAAGCTTCACCAGATTTAAAATTAAAAATAATTTTTAGCTGCATCTAGCCCGGAAAATAATTTTGGGGCTCCGAGATGCGCAAGACACATAAGTGCCTTCTTGCTGCACTACCTGCAGCATGACCCTCATATTGTCAGAATTCGAAGTAATCATGACTACTGGGTTGCCACAATCTTAGATCCCCCAAACTTTTCGATCAACCTTTTCATTTTAATAAAGACCAAAAAAATGGTCATTTTTGAAATTATAAGCATTAGCAGGTTGTTAGAAACTGAAATCAAACAGTTTTCAACTCAAAACTTTATTCTAGGTGATGTTACATTTTCACATAGGACCCCTTGTTCGAAAGGAGCTTCTGAACTCTCTCATCCATTGAATTTGTCAGGTTTTGGATGGTTTCTGCTTCAATTGTTTTGCATGAGGACAGAATACCCTCCCAGAGCTGTTGCTTAGATGTGAACTGCCTCCCGCCATCATAGACACTCCTTTTAATGATGCTCCAAAGGTTCTGAATGGGGTAGGGGTCAGGGGAGCATGGGGGTCACACCATAAGTTTGTCCCCTTTTATGCCCATATCAGCCAGAGATGCAGATGTTTTATGTGCAGCATGAGATGGTGCATTATCATGCAGAAAAATGATCTTGCTGTGAAATACACGGTTCTTCTTCTTGAACCATGGCAGGAAGTGCTGTTTGAGAAAATCCACATACATTATGGAGTTCATCTTTAGCGCCTTCAGGGATCCTAAAGGGGCCGACAATCTCTCTCCCCATGATTCCAGCCCAAAACATTACTCCACCTCCTCCTTGTTGGCGCTGTAGCCGTGTTTGCGTGGGGTGTCCATCAACCAGCCATCCTCCACTCCATTCATCTGGACCATCGAGCGCTGCACGGCACTCATCCGTGAACAAAACAGTTTTGAAATCAGTCTTCATGTAATGTTTGGCCCACTGGAGCCGTTTCTGCTTGTGTGAAGTGGATAGAGGAGGTCGACAGGATGGCATATGCACAGCTGCAAACCTCTGAAGGACCCTGCATCTTGTTGTTCGGGGGACGTTGGAGGCACAAGCAGCTTCAAAAACTTGTCTGCTGCTATGACAAGGCTTTTTTGCCGCTGCTGTTTCAACCTGACGTAATTGCCTGTAGGAAAGAGTCCTCAATTTGCCCTTATCAGCACGCACACGTGTGTACTGTGAATCAGCTACATACTTCTTGATTGCCAAGACACTTCATCCTGATCATCGCACAATGTTGATTGTAGTCATGCCTTGACCTAAACACTCCACAATTTGTTGCTTCTCAGCAGCCGACACATCCTTTTTCTTTCCCATTTTGGCAGAAAATGTAGGCTGCTTAATAATGTGAGAGAGCCTTCTTAAGTAGTCTTGCCTTTCATTGGACACACCTGCCAAACTAATTAGCACAGGTGTCTGCAATTGCTTACAGTGATATAAAGAGCCCTGACACACATCACCATCAATGAGTTTAACTGACAAACAAACAAATTCTTCCCTTATCACTCCTAAACACTTTTTGCATAATAATTTGGAACGCGGTGTACATGTGCTTTTCCACAAAACACCAGTGGTTCACGTAGTGAATCTTACAGTTCTAACTTGCCAACCATGGTCTGTATGGAATTGTTCAATAAAGGGCCCAAAATTAAGATAACATAGATGGGAGAGGTCTCTATGAATAGGAATTCCTAAGTATTTGATACCCTGTGAGGGCCAGGCAAAGGGAAAGTTGGACTGGATGGAATCCTATATGGATTTAGGGAGGGAGACATCGAGGGCCTCAGACTTCGCTGCATTGATTTTAAAATTTTACCATGTAACAAAGTGATCTATTTCAGCCATAACAGCAGGGATGGATATATGTGATTGAGTGATATATACTAGGACATCATCAGCAAATAGAGAGCACTTGTACTCGGTGCCTCCCACCTCAATCCACCTAATATTGGGGTTATGGCGAATTGATGAGAGCAGGTGCTCCGTCACTAGGATGTATAAGAGAGGGGACAGAGGACATCCCTGCCTTGTCCCATTGGTGATTGTGAAAGGTGATGAAAATGTTCTGACGCACCCCCTGGGCCTTGGGACACCCGGAGCCGGACCCTTTTTGGTGGATGCTGGTGGTTGTAGTCTTCGTGGCGGCGATCCGGTTCCGTGGCTCAGGGCGGTCAAACCAGTGGCGGAACTATTTATGTGGTTTTGATGTTTAAATGTCCGACTACGCCACCCGTGGATTGCGGTCAGAGTGAACCGCCGCTACAGGGCAGACCGCTAAGGCTGGTGTTGTGGGTGCAGCAGAGCGTAGCATAACTCCCCACGGGAGGAGTATAGCCTCAGGGCAGTGTATGCGGAGGATGGGGGTGATGGTGCAGGGCAGCAGCAGTAACGACACGGAGTCAGTGATGCAGTTCAGGGCCTTTACTCACAGTTCTTATTATCCAGACCACGTCTGCAGGTAACGGCTGCCCACGTCGTACTGTGCTCACCAGGTGAGGGGCTCAGACAACTCCCAGATAACTTTGGAGCGCTTCACAGGACCCCCTTTGTGTGTCCTTTGTCTGGCCTTTCTTACCAACACTTCTGTCCGGCTGCCTCGGGCCTCCTCTTGGTAAACTTGGCGCCAGTTTCCCTGACCCTATGTGGTGCCTTCCTAGCGGGTGGAGCAAGGGGCTGCGCCACATAAAATGTCAGAGCCTCCGGTTTCTAGCTGAGGGTCGTTTCCTGCCTCCAGTAGTTCGGGGACCGGTCTCCCCCTTTGGCCTGACCCCTCCACGCAGGTGGATTCGGGCGTGCGGTGGCGACTCGCCCGTCCGCACCCCTGGGATCCCTTCATTCCTCGTTCCTGGAGCCTTCTCCGCTCCTCTTCCTTCCTTCTCCCTCTTGCAGGCCTGGGCCTCTGTTACTAGGCCCGCCTCCGGAGCAGAGCTCATGCAGAGCCCCTGCTCCCTGCCACTTCTGCTCAGACTTCTCTGCACTGAACTAAGATGGTGCCCACCTTTTATACTCCCTTCTCAATGCACCCAGGAACTGCTTCCTCCCTGCTCCTGCACTGCAGGGTTCCCCTTCCTCAGTGTTCCCTCCCCCCACTCCAGCCAGGGACAGGGACTGTCGTGCCCATCTCAGGGGCATATTGGTCGCCCTGCCCCACGGCAATGTGGTGTAATGCATGCAGGTGTCGGGTCCTGATCCACACTCCATCCTTATCTGAGAGTGAGATATCACACCTCTGGGTGAGGTGCAATACGTCTGTAGCAACCGAGCCCTCGGTGCTACAGTTCCATTTATCTTCAGCCTAGGTGACGTATTGTGATACAGGGCTGTGATTTTGGCTATAAAAGGGTCCCCTAGACCCCTACCCCAAGCTTTTTAAGAGAATCATATATGGCGTGCCAGGAGACTCTATGGAATGCTTTCTCAGCATCCAACGAGAGTATCTACTTACAAATTTTTAACTGCATCTAGCCCAGGAAATACTTTGTGCCTAGTAGCAGTGTCTGCTAGTCAGCGGATTATCCCGGCTGTTAAGCAAGCTACACCACCTGTAGTTTGGACACTTAATTTTTTCAAAGGAAATGCTTCGGGACCACGGGATACTTAGTGAAGAGCATCAGGAGGCACCCCAAGGCATAGGGGCTGGGACTGGCACTAGGATGCCTTGCGGTGGACAGCCGAGCTCGATCCTTATAAAAGCTTTTTAACTGCAGCAGCTTTAGTGGACGCTACTGGAGCTGGAATTACGCGGCTGCTGGCATGAGACTTGCCCTCCAATAGATCCTTGTAAATGGATTTAAAGTGTATTCATTCAAATTAGAGGGACAATTTAAATTAAAAAGCTTAGAGCTGCCTCCACCACAGGGGGGCTCTCTCGACCCACCAGCGGACAGGCACCAGTATTGGGAGAGGGGGGCTGGCCGTCAGGGTTCACCGCGGCTCTGGCACAAACCCGGCGACACGGAGGTGGCACGGGCAGGAGCGGACTGGCCGTCTCGGCTTCTCACTTTTTGGATTTTAGAAGGGCATGACATGCCTATATCTGTGTCTCCCCCTCCTTTTACTCCTCCACCTCTTTTATTTTCGCATGACTATATGTACTTGTCACTTTTCCATGTGTTAGTTGTGTCTTCTGAGCAGTTTGTCAGCTTTTGGACACCTTTGAAGGTGTTTTCTATGTGTTTCTATGTGTTTTTGTTTGCCTGCCATTGGTTTTAACGGTGTTCGAAGGTGTTCGACGAACAGTTCGACGAACAGTTCGGCGAACACACGGGTGTTCGACGAACCGAACCGAACTCGAACACTACGGGGGTGGCTCAACACTACTTGTGACTGATGTGGTCATTGCGGAGATGGAGACTGATGAGGAGGAGGAGGCTGTGGAGGATGAGGTGCAGGAGCTGTAGACCGTGGGGGCAACCCTTATTGACCTAGGGCCCGCAAACCTCGGCGTCGGGAGGAAGTGTTCCGTCCCAAGGTTCGACTGGGTCCCAGCTTCCACTATGTTAACTCAGTGTGAAGTCAGTGAGACGCACCGTCCCTGTCCACAAACACTTGTCCATGTGTCCGTGGTTAGGTGGACTTTCCCGGTAGCTGCGTTGTTGAGGGCACGGCTAATATTTTGGAACACGTGCTTGTGAAATGCGGGGACGGCACACGGGGAGAAATAGTGGCGGTTGGGGACCGAGTACTGAGGGACGGCCGCCGCCATCAGGTTGCGAAATACTTCCTTCTCCACGAGCCTAAAAGGCAACATTTCGAGCGCAAGCAGTCGTGAAATGTGGGAATTTAGCACTGAGACCTGTGGGGCGTTGGCTGCATATTTGCGCTTGCGTTCCAAGGACTGGGGTATGGAAAACTGAACACTGCGCTGGGACAAGGAAGTGGACGTGCTTCCTGATGCTGCTACTTGAGAGTGTGCAACGACAGGTGCCGGACAGGAGGCATCTTCGCATGCACCATGGACAGAGGATTGGCTTGCATGCACAACAGCAGAAGAAGCAACTGTGCCACCCGCAGTCACTCTTCCTGGACCCAGGGGATCGGCCCACAAAGTCGGGTGCTTTGCTTCCATGTGCCTGATAATGCTGGTGGTGGTCAGGCTGGTCGTTTTGGCACCCCTGCTGATGCTGGCCTGGCAGGTGGTGCAAATGTCCTTTTTGGGGTTATCAGCAGAGTCTTTAAAAAACAACCCGGTTGCCTGCCTTCTTTCTGAGCCACCACACTGCTTCATCCTGCCTGTTGGGGTGCTCTGCCTCCCTCCCCCTGTGTGCTGCTATCCTCACTCTGCATATCCTCCTGCCAGATTTGGTCAGTTACTATATCATCCACCACCTCATCTTCCACTTCCACACTCTGGTCCTCCTCCTGACTTTCTGGCAATTGTGTCTCATCATCATCCACCTCTTGGGACACTTTCCCACTGTCGCCTTCATGTGACCGTGGCTGCTCAAATATTTGTGCATCGCTACATGAGATCTCCTCTTGCCCCGCTTCAAGTGGACCGGGCGAGAGGCCCGAATCTATAAATGGGAAAGTGAACAGATCTTCGGAGTGTCCAAGTGTGGGAACAGTTGTCTCTGGGCACACGGTATGGTGGGAGGAAGGAGGTACAGGGTGAGGAATATGCGGTCCAGACTCACAGCTACTGAGACTTGACCATGTGGAAGACAGGGTGGTGGTGGTGGCTAAGTGACTTGAAGCATTATCTGCTATCCAACCAATAACCTTTTGACATTGTTCTGTGTTCAATATTGGTTTTCTGCGGTCCCCTATTAATTGGGACAGGAAGGTCGAGCGAGAAGATGTGGGTGTTTGTTGTGCCACAATTTCAGCTTGCCACGGCCTCGGCCTCTGCATGCACCATCATTACCATCACGTCCAGTTCCCCATGCGAACTTATATGTGAACCGTGTGACGGACAAACCATAGTTTTAAATACCTGACCTCTAGGTAACTATTTTGAAAAGCAATCTGGTGTCAATTGCTTCACTGACACACTGAAACAAATTTTTAATGAAGGTCCGGAATGGCAGTATTTTCTGAAAACGTATATGTGATCCGTGTGATGGAGAAAACATTGTTTGAAATACCTGGCCTGTAAGTAACTATTTTGAACAGCAAACCGATGTCAAAAACTTTGCTGACACACTGAAAAAAAATTTAATGGAGGCCAGAAATGGCAGTATTTTCTGAAAACATATATGTGATCCGTGTGACCGAGAAAAAACTGTTTTAAATAACTGGCCAGTAGGTAACTATTTTGAACAGCAATCTGGTGTCAATTGCTTCACTGACACACTGAAACAAATTTTTATTGGAGGCCAGAAATGGCAGTATTTTCTGAAAACGTATATGTGATCCGTGTGATGGAGGAAACACAGTTTTGAATACCTGGCCTGTAGGTAACTATTTTGAACATCAATCTGTTGTCAATTGCTTCACTGACACTCTGAAACAAATTTTTAATGAAGGTCCGAAATGGCAGTATTTTTTGAAAACGTATATGTGATCCGTGTAACGGAGAAAACACAGTTTTAAATACCTGGCTTGTAGGTAACTATTTTGAACAGCAATCTGGTGTCAATTGCTTCACTGACACACTGAAACAAATTTTTAATGAAGATCCGAAATGGCAGTATTTTCTGAAAACGTATATGTGATCCGTGTGACGGAGAAAACACAGTTTTAAATACCTGACATGTAGGTAAATATTTTGAACAGCAATCTGGTGTCAATTGCTTCACTGACACACTGAAACTAATTTTTTATGAAGGTCCGAAATGGCAGCATTTTCTGAAAACGTATATGTGATCCGTGTGACGGAGAAAACGGGGTTTTAAATACCTGGCCTGTAGGTAACTATTTTGAAGAGCAAACCGATGTCAAAAACTTTTGCTGACACACTGAAAAAAAATGTAATGGAGGCCAGAAATGGCAGTATTTTCTGAAAATGTATATGTGATCCGTGTGACGGAGAAAACAAAGTTTTAAATACCGGGCCTGTAGGTAACTATTTTGAACAGCAATCTGGTGTCAATTGCTTCACTGACACACTGAAACAAATTTTTAATGAAGGTCCAAAATGGCAGTATTTTCTGAAAACGTATATGTGATCAGTGTGACGGAGAAAACACAGTTTTAAATACCTGGCATGTAGGTAACTTATTTGAACAGCAAACCAATGACAAAAACTTTGCTGACACATTGAAAAAAAAGTTTATTGGAGACCAGAAATGGCAGTATTTTCTGAAAACGTATATTTGATCCATGTGATGGAGAAAAAACTGTTTTAAATAACTTGCCTGTAGGTAACTATTTTGAACAGCAATCTGGTGTCAATTGCTTCACTGACACACTGAAACAAATTTTTAATGGAGGCCAGAAATGGCAGTATTTTCTGAAAACGTATATGTGATCTGTGTGACGGAGAAAGCACAGTTTTAATTACCTGGCCTATAGGTAACTATTTTGAACCTCAATCTGGTGTCAATTGCTTCACTGACACACTGAAACAAATTTTTAATAAAGGTCTGAAATGGCAGTATTTTCTGAAAACATATATGTGATCCATGTGACGGAGAAAACACAGTTTTAAATACAGGGCCTGTAGGTAACTATTTTGAACAGCAAACCGATGTCAAAAATTTTGCTGACACACTGAAAAAAAATATAATGGAGGCTAGAAATGGCAGTATTTTCTGAAAACATATATGTGATCCGTGTGACGGAGAAAAAACTGTTTTAAATAACTGGCCAGTAGGTAACTATTTTGAACATCAATCTGTTGTCAATTGCTTCACTGACACACTGAAACAAATTTTTAATGAAGGTCCGAAATGGCAGTATTTTCTGAAAACGTATATGTGATCCGTGTGACGGAGAAAACAAAGTTTTAAATACCGGGCCTGTAGGTAACTATTTTGAACAGCAATCTGGTGTCAATTGCTTCACTGACACACTGAAACAAATTTTTAATGAAGGTCCAAAATGGCAGTATTTTCTGAAAACGTATTTGTGATCAGTGTGACGGAGAAAACACAGTTTTAAATACAGGGCCTGTAGGTAACTATTTTGAACAGCCAACCGATGTCAAAAATTTTGCTGACACACTGAAAAAAAATATAATGGAGGCTAGAAATGGCAGTATTTTCTGAAAACATATATGTGATCCGTGTGACGGAGAAAAAACTGTTTTAAATAACTGGCCAGTAGGTAACTATTTTGAACAGCAATCTGGTGTCAATTGCTTCACTGACACACTGAAACAAATTATTAATGGAGGCCAGAAATGGCAGTATTTTCTGAAAACGTATATGTGATCGGTGTGATGGAGAAAACACAGTTTTGAATACGTGGCCTGTAGGTAACTATTTTGAACATCAATCTGTTGTCAATTGCTTCACTGACACACTGAAACAAATTTTTAATGAAGGTCCAAAATGGCAGTATTTTCTGTAAACGTATATGTGATCAGTGAGACGGAGAAAACACAGTTTTAAATACTTGGCATGTAGGTAACTATTTTGAACAGCAAATCAATGTCAAAAACTTTGCTGACACACTGAAAAAAAAATTTATTGGAGGCCAGAAATGGCAGTATTTTCTGAAAACGTATATGTGATCCATGTGACGGAGAAAAAACTGTTTTAAATAACTTGCCTGTAGGTAACTATTTTGAACAGCAATCTGGTGTCAATTGCTTCACTGACACACTGAAACAAATTTTTAATGGAGGCCAGAAATGGCAGTATTTTCTGAAAACGTATATGTGATCCGTGTGACGGAGAAAGCACAGTTTTAATTACCTGGCCTGTAGGTAACTATTTTGAACCTCAATCTGGTGTCAATTGCTTCACTGACACACTGAAACAAATTTTTAATGGAGGCCAGAAATAGCAGTATTTTCTGAAAACGTATATGTGATCCGTGTGACGGAGAAAACACAGTTTTAATTCACTGGCCTGTAAGCAACTATTTTGAACAGCAATCTGTTGTCAATTGCTTCACTGACACACTGAAACAAATTTTAATGAAGATCCGAAATGGCAGAATTTTCTGAAAACGTATATGTGATCCGTGTGACGGAGAAAACAGAGTTTTAAATACCTGGCCTGTAGGTAACTATTTTGAAGAGCAAACCAATGTCAAAAACTTTTGCTGACACACTGAAAAAAAATGTAAGGGAGGCCAGAAATGGCAGTATTTTCTGAAAACGTATATGTGATCCGTGTGACGGAGAAAACACAGTTTTAATTACCTGGCCTGTAAGTGACTATTTTGAACAGCAATCTGTTGTCAATTGCTTCACTGACACACTGAAACAAATTTTCAATAAAGGTCTGAAATGGCAGTATTTTCTGAAAACATATATGTGATCAGTGTGACGGAGAAAACACAGTTTTAAATACTGGGCCTGTAGGTAACTATTTTGAACAGCAAACCGATGTCAAAAACTTTTGCTGACACACTGAAAAAAAATATAATGGAGGCTAGAAATGGCAGTATTTTCTGAAAACATATATGTGATCCGTGTGACGGAGAAAAAACTGTTTTAAATAACTGGCCAGTAGGTAACTATTTTGAACAGCAATCTGGTGTCAATTGCTTCACTGACACACTGAAACAAATTATTAATGGAGGCCAGAAATGGCAGTATTTTCTGAAAACGTATATGTGATCGGTGTGATGGAGAAAACACAGTTTTGAATACGTGGCCTGTAGGTATCTATTTTGAACATCAATCTGTTGTCAATTGCTTCACTGACACACTGAAACAAATTTTTAATGAAGGTCCGAAATGGCAGTATTTTCTGAAAACGTATATGTGATCCGTGTGACGGAGAAAACACAATTTTAAATACCGGGCCTGTAGGTAACTATTTTGAACAGCAATCTAGTGTCAATTGCATCACTGACACACTGAAACAAATTTTTAATGAAGGTCCAAAATGGCAGTATTTTCTGAAAACGTATATGTCATCAGTGTGACGGAGAAAACACAGTTTTAAATACCTGGCATGTAGGTAACTATTTTGAACAGCAAACCAATGTCAAAAACTTTGCTGACACACTGAAAAAAAAACTATTGGAGGCCAGAAATGGCAGTATTTTCTGAAAACATATATGTGATCCGTGTGACGGAGAAAAAACTGTTTTAAATAACTGGCCAGTAGGTAACTATTTTGAACATCAATCTGTTGTCAATTGCTTCACTGACACACTGAAACAAATTTTTAATGAAGGTCCGAAATGGCAGTATTTTCTGAAAACGTATATGTGATCCGTGTGACGGAGAAAACAAAGTTTTAAATACCGGGCCTGTAGGTAACTATTTTGAACAGCAATCTGGTGTCAATTGCTTCACTGACACACTGAAACAAATTTTTAATGAAGGTCCAAAATGGCAGTATTTTCTGAAAACGTATTTGTGATCAGTGTGACGGAGAAAACACAGTTTTAAATACAGGGCCTGTAGGTAACTATTTTGAACAGCCAACCGATGTCAAAAATTTTGCTGACACACTGAAAAAAAATATAATGGAGGCTAGAAATGGCAGTATTTTCTGAAAACATATATGTGATCCGTGTGACGGAGAAAAAACTGTTTTAAATAACTGGCCAGTAGGTAACTATTTTGAACAGCAATCTGGTGTCAATTGCTTCACTGACACACTGAAACAAATTATTAATGGAGGCCAGAAATGGCAGTATTTTCTGAAAACGTATATGTGATCGGTGTGATGGAGAAAACACAGTTTTGAATACGTGGCCTGTAGGTAACTATTTTGAACATCAATCTGTTGTCAATTGCTTCACTGACACACTGAAACAAATTTTTAATGAAGGTCCAAAATGGCAGTATTTTCTGTAAACGTATATGTGATCAGTGAGACGGAGAAAACACAGTTTTAAATACTTGGCATGTAGGTAACTATTTTGAACAGCAAATCAATGTCAAAAACTTTGCTGACACACTGAAAAAAAAATTTATTGGAGGCCAGAAATGGCAGTATTTTCTGAAAACGTATATGTGATCCATGTGACGGAGAAAAAACTGTTTTAAATAACTTGCCTGTAGGTAACTATTTTGAACAGCAATCTGGTGTCAATTGCTTCACTGACACACTGAAACAAATTTTTAATGGAGGCCAGAAATGGCAGTATTTTCTGAAAACGTATATGTGATCCGTGTGACGGAGAAAGCACAGTTTTAATTACCTGGCCTGTAGGTAACTATTTTGAACCTCAATCTGGTGTCAATTGCTTCACTGACACACTGAAACAAATTTTTAATGGAGGCCAGAAATAGCAGTATTTTCTGAAAACGTATATGTGATCCGTGTGACGGAGAAAACACAGTTTTAATTCACTGGCCTGTAAGCAACTATTTTGAACAGCAATCTGTTGTCAATTGCTTCACTGACACACTGAAACAAATTTTAATGAAGATCCGAAATGGCAGAATTTTCTGAAAACGTATATGTGATCCGTGTGACGGAGAAAACAGAGTTTTAAATACCTGGCCTGTAGGTAACTATTTTGAAGAGCAAACCAATGTCAAAAACTTTTGCTGACACACTGAAAAAAAATGTAAGGGAGGCCAGAAATGGCAGTATTTTCTGAAAACGTATATGTGATCCGTGTGACGGAGAAAACACAGTTTTAATTACCTGGCCTGTAAGTGACTATTTTGAACAGCAATCTGTTGTCAATTGCTTCACTGACACACTGAAACAAATTTTCAATAAAGGTCTGAAATGGCAGTATTTTCTGAAAACATATATGTGATCAGTGTGACGGAGAAAACACAGTTTTAAATACTGGGCCTGTAGGTAACTATTTTGAACAGCAAACCGATGTCAAAAACTTTTGCTGACACACTGAAAAAAAATATAATGGAGGCTAGAAATGGCAGTATTTTCTGAAAACATATATGTGATCCGTGTGACGGAGAAAAAACTGTTTTAAATAACTGGCCAGTAGGTAACTATTTTGAACAGCAATCTGGTGTCAATTGCTTCACTGACACACTGAAACAAATTATTAATGGAGGCCAGAAATGGCAGTATTTTCTGAAAACGTATATGTGATCGGTGTGATGGAGAAAACACAGTTTTGAATACGTGGCCTGTAGGTATCTATTTTGAACATCAATCTGTTGTCAATTGCTTCACTGACACACTGAAACAAATTTTTAATGAAGGTCCGAAATGGCAGTATTTTCTGAAAACGTATATGTGATCCGTGTGACGGAGAAAACACAATTTTAAATACCGGGCCTGTAGGTAACTATTTTGAACAGCAATCTAGTGTCAATTGCATCACTGACACACTGAAACAAATTTTTAATGAAGGTCCAAAATGGCAGTATTTTCTGAAAACGTATATGTCATCAGTGTGACGGAGAAAACACAGTTTTAAATACCTGGCATGTAGGTAACTATTTTGAACAGCAAACCAATGTCAAAAACTTTGCTGACACACTGAAAAAAAAACTATTGGAGGCCAGAAATGGCAGTATTTTCTGAAAACATATATGTGATCCGTGTGACGGAGAAAAAACTGTTTTAAATAACTGGCCAGTAGGTAACTATTTTGAACATCAATCTGTTGTCAATTGCTTCACTGACACACTGAAACAAATTTTTAATGAAGGTCCGAAATGGCAGTATTTTCTGAAAACGTATATGTGATCCGTGTGACGGAGAAAACAAAGTTTTAAATACCGGGCCTGTAGGTAACTATTTTGAACAGCAATCTGGTGTCAATTGCTTCACTGACACACTGAAACAAATTTTTAATGAAGGTCCAAAATGGCAGTATTTTCTGAAAACGTATTTGTGATCAGTGTGACGGAGAAAACACAGTTTTAAATACAGGGCCTGTAGGTAACTATTTTGAACAGCCAACCGATGTCAAAAATTTTGCTGACACACTGAAAAAAAATATAATGGAGGCTAGAAATGGCAGTATTTTCTGAAAACATATATGTGATCCGTGTGACGGAGAAAAAACTGTTTTAAATAACTGGCCAGTAGGTAACTATTTTGAACAGCAATCTGGTGTCAATTGCTTCACTGACACACTGAAACAAATTATTAATGGAGGCCAGAAATGGCAGTATTTTCTGAAAACGTATATGTGATCGGTGTGATGGAGAAAACACAGTTTTGAATACGTGGCCTGTAGGTAACTATTTTGAACATCAATCTGTTGTCAATTGCTTCACTGACACACTGAAACAAATTTTTAATGAAGGTCCAAAATGGCAGTATTTTCTGTAAACGTATATGTGATCAGTGAGACGGAGAAAACACAGTTTTAAATACTTGGCATGTAGGTAACTATTTTGAACAGCAAATCAATGTCAAAAACTTTGCTGACACACTGAAAAAAAAATTTATTGGAGGCCAGAAATGGCAGTATTTTCTGAAAACGTATATGTGATCCATGTGACGGAGAAAAAACTGTTTTAAATAACTTGCCTGTAGGTAACTATTTTGAACAGCAATCTGGTGTCAATTGCTTCACTGACACACTGAAACAAATTTTTAATGGAGGCCAGAAATGGCAGTATTTTCTGAAAACGTATATGTGATCCGTGTGACGGAGAAAGCACAGTTTTAATTACCTGGCCTGTAGGTAACTATTTTGAACCTCAATCTGGTGTCAATTGCTTCACTGACACACTGAAACAAATTTTTAATGGAGGCCAGAAATAGCAGTATTTTCTGAAAACGTATATGTGATCCGTGTGACGGAGAAAACACAGTTTTAATTCACTGGCCTGTAAGCAACTATTTTGAACAGCAATCTGTTGTCAATTGCTTCACTGACACACTGAAACAAATTTTAATGAAGATCCGAAATGGCAGAATTTTCTGAAAACGTATATGTGATCCGTGTGACGGAGAAAACAGAGTTTTAAATACCTGGCCTGTAGGTAACTATTTTGAAGAGCAAACCAATGTCAAAAACTTTTGCTGACACACTGAAAAAAAATGTAAGGGAGGCCAGAAATGGCAGTATTTTCTGAAAACGTATATGTGATCCGTGTGACGGAGAAAACACAGTTTTAATTACCTGGCCTGTAAGTGACTATTTTGAACAGCAATCTGTTGTCAATTGCTTCACTGACACACTGAAACAAATTTTCAATAAAGGTCTGAAATGGCAGTATTTTCTGAAAACATATATGTGATCAGTGTGACGGAGAAAACACAGTTTTAAATACTGGGCCTGTAGGTAACTATTTTGAACAGCAAACCGATGTCAAAAACTTTTGCTGACACACTGAAAAAAAATATAATGGAGGCTAGAAATGGCAGTATTTTCTGAAAACATATATGTGATCCGTGTGACGGAGAAAAAACTGTTTTAAATAACTGGCCAGTAGGTAACTATTTTGAACAGCAATCTGGTGTCAATTGCTTCACTGACACACTGAAACAAATTATTAATGGAGGCCAGAAATGGCAGTATTTTCTGAAAACGTATATGTGATCGGTGTGATGGAGAAAACACAGTTTTGAATACGTGGCCTGTAGGTATCTATTTTGAACATCAATCTGTTGTCAATTGCTTCACTGACACACTGAAACAAATTTTTAATGAAGGTCCGAAATGGCAGTATTTTCTGAAAACGTATATGTGATCCGTGTGACGGAGAAAACACAATTTTAAATACCGGGCCTGTAGGTAACTATTTTGAACAGCAATCTAGTGTCAATTGCATCACTGACACACTGAAACAAATTTTTAATGAAGGTCCAAAATGGCAGTATTTTCTGAAAACGTATATGTCATCAGTGTGACGGAGAAAACACAGTTTTAAATACCTGGCATGTAGGTAACTATTTTGAACAGCAAACCAATGTCAAAAACTTTGCTGACACACTGAAAAAAAAACTATTGGAGGCCAGAAATGGCAGTATTTTCTGAAAACATATATGTGATCCGTGTGACGGAGAAAAAACTGTTTTAAATAACTGGCCAGTAGGTAACTATTTTGAACAGCAATCTGGTGTCAATTGCTTCACTGACACACTGAAACAAATTATTAATGGAGGCCAGAAATGGCAGTATTTTCTGAAAACGTATATGTGATCGGTGTGATGGAGAAAACACAGTTTTGAATACGTGGCCTGTAGGTAACTATTTTGAACATCAATCTGTTGTCAATTGCTTCACTGACACACTGAAACAAATTTTTAATGAAGGTCCGAAATGGCAGTATTTTCTGAAAACGTATATGTGATCCGTGTGACGGAGAAAAAACTGTTTTAAATAACTTGCCTGTAGGTAACTATTTTGAACAGCAATCTGGTGTCAATTGCTTCACTGACACACTGAAACAAATTTTTAATGGAGGCCAGAAATGGCAGTATTTTCTGAAAACGTATATGGGATCCGTGTGACGGAGAAAACACAGTTTTAAATAGCTGGATTTAGAGCTGTAATATGGAAAGGACCTGGCTGTATTCTGCAATGCCAACAAGAAAGTGGCACAGAAAAACGGTGTTCTCTGGATTGCTTTTTAATCAAATAATGAGGATTAAGATTAGAGATGAGCGGTGTTCGACTAGAACTGTTCGCCAATCTCAAATTCGAGCTGTTTTGGGCGGTGTTCGAGTTGTTCGACGAACCCGAACGATTTGCAAAAAATTCGGCTGTTCGAGGTTATGTTCGATAACTGTTCGTGCACCAAAAGCGTGTCCTGCATGTCTGGCGCTATTTAGAGCACCAATCATGCAGGGATTGTCTGCCACTCACTGTAATGCCACAGACATGGTGGTTGTGGCATTACAGTGATTGCCCAAATCGATGGGAACAGTGCCAACAGTGAAACATGAAAAGCCGGCAATTCAGCAGCGGCATACACCTGTACCCGACAATTTAGAACCGAAAGAATAGAGCTTCACACATAGATTAGATAGATAGAAACATGTCAGCCACATATATATGAAGTACAGTGAAAGTGCTGCTTACTGTACTTGTCATTTAGCGTAAAGGATTTATCAAAAAAAATAATAGTGTTTTCATGCACTGTCTCTTTAAAAAAGCCGGCCGGCAATTCAGCAGCGGTACCGACAATTTAGAATAGAAGGAATAGAGAATCACACATAGATTAGATAGATAGAAACATGTCAGTCACATATATAAGAAGTGCAGTGACAGTGTTGATTACTGTACTTGTCATTTAGTGTAAAGGATTTATTTAAAAAAATAATAGTGTTTTCATGCACTGTCTCTTTAAAAAAGCCGGCCGGCAATTCAGCAGCGGTACCCGACAATTTATAACAGACAGAATAGAGCTTCACACATAGATTAGATAGATAGAAACATGTCAGTCACATATATATGAAGTACAGTGATAGTGTTGGTTACTGTACTTGTCATTTAGTATTAAAATAAAGGATTTATTATTAAAAAAAATGGCGTGGGGTTCCCCTTAATTTTAGGCTCTAGCGGAGGTTAAGCAGACGGCTGGGGCAGATGTTTGAAGCCTGGGAAGGGGGTAATACCCACGGAGCTTCCCAGGCTACTAATATCAGCCCCCAGCTGAATACATAGCCTTTACTAGCTATTAAAATGGGGGACCCCCCCAAAAAAATGACGTGGGGTCCCCCCTAATTTAATAGCTAGCAAAGGCTAGGCAGACAGCTGGGGGCTGATATTAATAGCCCAGGAAGGGAGCCATGAATATTGGCCCCCTCCCAGGCTAGAAACACCAGCCGTCAGCCGCCCCAGAAATGGCGCATTCATAGGATGCGCCAATTCTGGCACTTAGCCTCGCTCTTCCACGCTGCCCTGGTGCGGTGGCAGGGGGTAATAGGGTTGGGGTTGATGTCAGCTTATAATGCCAGCTGACATCAAGCCCAGGTTAGTAATGGAGAGGCGTCTATAAGACACCCCCATTACTAACCCCATAGTCAAAGTTAAAAAAAACACAAACACCCAGAATAAAGTCCTTTAATTGAAATAAAGACACAATCCTTTATTGTTCTAAATTAAACCATACTTACCGTCACGCCCATTCCAGCTGAAGCCAACGATCTCCTGCAATAAAAGAAAAATAATAAAGCAACCTCATCCTTACCTTTCCATGGTTCCCACGACAGCTTCAGCTCTGCTACATCGAGATGACAGGCTGGACCGCAGCAGAACGCTGCCATCCAGCCTCTCATCCCGGAGACACTGAGAAGCGCAAGCTTACTTGCGCTGCTCAGCGTCTCTCTGTGACGACATCCAGATGAGCCGAGTTCATGTCCAATGAACTCGGCTCACCTCATGCACGTCACTGACAGCGTGGGAAAATTCTCACGCTGAAGCGGTGAGTGCAGGAGAATTCTCCCATGCTGTCAGTGACGTGCATAAGGTGAGCTCATGTCCAATGAACTCAGCTCACCTCCTGCACGTCACTGACAGCGTGGAAGAATTCTCCTGCACTCAGCGCTTCAACGTGAGAATTCTCCCGCTGAAGCGCTGAGTGCAGGAGAATTTTCCCACGCTGTCAGTGACGTGCATAAGGTGAGCTCATGTCCAATGAACTCAGCTCACCTCCTGCACGTCACTGACAGCGTGGGAGAATTCTCCTGCACTCAGCGCTTCAGTGTGAGAATTCTCCCACGCTGAAGCGGTGAGTGCAGGAGAATTTTCCCACGCTGTCAGTGACGTGCATGAGGTGAGCCGAGTTCATTGGACATTAACTCGGCTCATCTGGATGCCCTCACAGAGAGACACTGTGGAGCGCAAGCAAGCCTGCGCTTCTCAGTGTCTGCGGGATGACAGGCAGGATGGCAGCGTTCTGCTGCGGTCCAGCCTGTCATCTCGATGTAGCAGAGCTGAAGCTGTCATGGGAACCATGGAAAGGTAAGGATGATGTTGCTTTATTATTTTTCTTTTATTTCAGGAGATCGTTGGCTTCAGCTGGAATGGGCGTGATGGTAAGTATGGTTTAATTTAGAACAATAAAGAATTGTGTGTTTATTTCAATTAAAGGACTTTTTTCTGGGTGTTGTGTTTTTTTTAAATACTTTACTAGAAATTCATGGTGGTCATGTCTAATATTGGCGTGACCCCATGAATTTCGGGCTTAGGGCCAGCTGATAATGCCAAGCTGGCCCTAACCCCTTTATTACCCAGTGAGCCACCGCATCAGGGCCCTGGATGAGTTGGGTACAGCGCCAGAAGATGGCGCTTCTATGAACGCGCCATTTTCCGGGGTGGCTGCGGACTGCAATTTGCAGCGGGGGTGGCCCAGAAAGCTTGGGCCTCCCTGCGCTGCGGATTCCAGCCCCCAGCTGCCTAGTTGTACCTGGCTGGACACAAAAACAGGGCGAAGCCCCACGTCAATTTTCTTTAAATTATTTCATGAAATAATTAAGAAAAAAAGGGCTTCCCTATATTGTTGTGTCCGGCCAGGTACAAATAGGCAGCTGGTGGTTGGGGGCAGCCCGTTCCTGCCTGCTGTACCTGACTGGACACAAATATAGTGCGAAGCCCCACGTCAATTTTTTTTTAATTATTTCATGAAATAATTAAGAAAAAAGGGCTTCCCTATATTGTTGTGTCCGGCCAGGTACAAATAGGCAGCTGGTGGATGGGGGCAGCCCGTTCCTGCCTGCTGTACCTGGCTGGACACAAATATAGTGCGAAGCCCCACGTCAATTTTTTTTAAATTATTTCATGAATTTCCTGAAATAATTTAAAAAAATTGAAGTGGGGCTTCGCACTATATTTGTGTCCAGCCAGGTACAGCAGGCAGGAACGGGCTGCCCCCATCCACCAGCTGCCTATTTGTACCTGGCCGGACACAACAATATAGGGAAGCCCTTTTTTTCTTAATTATTTCATGAATTTCATGAAATAATTAAAAAAAATTGAAGTGGGGCTTCGCACTATATTTGTGTCCAGCCAGGTACAGCAGGCAGGAACGGGCTGCCCCCATCCACCAGCTGCCTATTTGCACCTGGCCGGACACAACAATATAGGGAAGCCCTTTTTTTCTTAATTATTTCATGAATTTCATGAAATAATTAAAAAAAAAGTACGTGGGGCTTCGCCCTATTTTTGTGTCCAGCCAGGTACAACTAGGCAGCTGGGGGCTGGAATCTGCAGCGCAGGGAGGCCCAAGCTTTCTGGGCCACCCCCGCTACAAATTGCAGTCCGCAGCCACCCCGGAAAATGGCGCGTTCATAGAAGCGCCATCTTCTGGCGCTGTACCCAACTCATCCAGGGCCCTGGTGCGGTGGCTCACTGGGTAATAAAGGGGTTAGGGCCAGCTTGGTATTATCAGCTGGCCCCAAGCCCAAAATTCATGGGGTCACGCCAGTATTAGACATGACCGCCATGAATTTCTAGTAAAGTATTTAAAAAAAACACAACACCCAGAATAAAGTCCTTTAATTGAAATAAAGACACAATTCTTTATTGTTCTAAATTAAACCATACTTACCATCACACCCATTCCAGCTGAAGCCAACGATCTCCTGCAATAAAAGAAAAATAATAAACCAACCTCATCCTTACCTTTCCATGGTTCCCAGACAGCTTCAGCTCTGCTACATCGAGATGACTGGCTGGACCGCAGCAGAACGCTGCCATCCAGTCTGTCATCCCGCAGACACTGAGAAGCGCAGGCATGCTTGCGCTCCTCACTGTCTCGCTGTGACGGCATCCAGATGAGCCGAGGTCATGTCCAATGAACTCGGCTCACCTCATGCACGTCACTGACAGCGTGGGAAAATTCTCACGCTGAAGTGCTGAGTGCAGGAGAATACTCCCACGCTGTCAGTGATGTGCATGAGGTGAGCTCATGTCCAATGAACTCAGCTCACCTCCTGCACGTCACTGACAGCGTGGGAAAATTCTCCTGCAATCAGCGCTTCAGCGTGAGAATTTTCCCACGCTGTCAGTGACGTGCATGAGGTGAGCCGAGTTCATTGGACATGAACTCGGCTCATCTGGATGTCGTCACAGAGAGACGCTGAGCAACGCAAGCAAGCCTGCGCTTCTCAGTGTCTGCGGGATGACAGGCTGGATGGCAGCTTTCTGCTGCGGTCCAGCCTGTCATCTCGATGTAGCAGAGCTGAAGCTGTCGTGGGAACCATGGAAAGGTAAGGATGAGGTTGCTTTATTATTTTTCTTTTATTGCAGGAGATCGTTGGCTTCAGCTGGAATGGGCGTGATGGTAAGTATGGTTTAATTTAGAACAATAAAGGATTGTGTCTTTATTTCAATTAAAGGACTTTATTCTGGGTGTTTGTGTTTTTTTTAACTTTGACTATGGGGTTAGTAATGGGGGTGTCTTATAGACGCCTCTCCATTACTAACCTGGGCTTGATGTCAGCTGGCATTATAAGCTGACATCAACCCCAACCCTATTACCCCCTGCCACCGCACCAGGGCAGCGTGGAAGAGCGAGGCTAAGTGCCAGAATTGGCGCATCCTATGAATGCGCCATTTCTGGGGCGGCTGACGGCTGGTGTTTCTAGCCTGGGAGGGGGCCAATATTCATGGCTCCCTTCCTGGGCTATTAATATCAGCCCCCAGCTGTCTGCCTAGCCTTTGCTAGCTATTAAATTAGGGGGGACCCCACGTCATTTTTTTGGGGGGGTCCCCCATTTTAATAGCTAGTAAAGGCTATGTATTCAGCTGGAGGCTGATATTAGTAGCCTGGGAAGCTCCGTGGGTATTACCCCCTTCCCAGGCTTCAAACATCTGCCCCAGCCGTCTGCTTAACCTCCGCTAGAGCCTAAAATTAAGGGGAACCCCACGCCAATTTTTTTAATAATAAATCCTTTATTTTAATACTAAATGACAAGTACAGTAACCAACACTATCACTGTACTTCATATATATGTGACTGACATGTTTCTATCTATCTAATCTATGTGTGATGCTCTATCTTTCTGTTCTAAATTGTCGGGTACAGATGCTGAATTGCCGGCCGGCTTTTTTAAAGAGACGGTGCATGAAAACACTAATATTTTTTTTAATAAATCCTTTACACTAAATGACAAGTGCAGTAACCAACACTGTCACTGTGCTTCTTATATGTGTGACTGACATGTTTCTATCTATCTAATCTATGTGTGATGCTCTATTCCTTCTTGTCTAAATTGTCGGGTACCGGTGTATGCCGCTGCTGAATTTGCCGGCCGGCTTTTTTAAAGAGAGTGTCTTCTGAGCAGTTTGTCAGCTTTTGGACACCTTTGCAGGTGTTTTCTATGTGTTTCTATGTGTTTTTGTTTGCCTGCCATTGGTTTTAACGGTGTTCGACGGTGTTCTAAGGTGTTCGACGAACAGTTCGACGAACAGTTCCTCGAACATCCCGGTGTTCGACGAACCGAACCGAACCCGAACACTACGGGGGTGGCTCAACACTAATTAAGATCCCCAAAAAATTATTCCTGGCCCCTGAGACCTGGGCCTTTATCTAGAAATATCTTACAGCAGCAGAAGGATGAACTGGAATGAAGCCTCTTGTGCTATATCCACTGCAGTCTGCTACGTACACTGCCTGCCTGATATCTCGGCAGATGGATTAGTCCTCAGAAGGACTGTTTGTTGAGATGGATATGTGTCTCTAATATAGTTTGGTACACCTACACTAACTAGAAACAAGCGAATCTCTCGCTAGCTCAGCAGCAGCACTCCCTACACTGTCTGATTCCAGAGTGACTATGACGAGCATGGCGGCGCCAGGTTTGATATAGACCTGATGACGCTTTGCGGCCAGCCAATCACTGTAATGCCACAACCAACATGGTTACGGCATTACAGTGAGTGGCAGGCAATCTCTGCATGTTCATTGACTCTGTAAAGAGCGCCAAACATGCAGGGAGGAGACCCGAGCTCCCGCCGAGCAACCCCGGAAATACTCGGCGAGCGCCGACCATGTCGACCAGTGAGATGCTCGGGCGAGCACCGAGCAGTAGCGAACATGCTCGCTCATCACTACACATCAGCTCTATGTTCCCAGATGGAAAAATCAAGCATATCAAGAAAAGAACACTGTCACTACTGTGAATCATAGTGGAGGCTCTGTTATGTTCCGGGCTGCTTTGCTGCATCTGGCAAAGGGTGTCTTGAATCTGTGCAGGGTACAATAAAATCTCAAGACTATCAAGGGATTCTAAAGAGAAATGTGCTGCCCAGTGTCAGAAGGCTTGGTCTCAGTCATAGGTCATGAGTCTTGCAACAAGATAATGACCCAAAACGCACAGCTGAAAACACCCAAGAATGGCTAAGAGGAAAACATTACACTATTCTGAAGTGGCCTTCTATGAGCCCTGACCTAAATCCTATTGATCATCTTTGGAAAGAGCTGAATCATGCCATCTGGAAAAGGCAACCTTCAAACATGAGACAACTGGAGCAGTTTGCTCATGAGGAGTGGGCCAAAATACCTGTCTCAAATGCTGCACATCTCGTATCTTGATGGTATGGTGTGGTACTAGATGTGCAGCATCTGAAACAATGGATACTGGAAGCCAGTGCTAGCAATTCTTCTGCAGTGTTGCTATCAGTGTGTCAAGAGTGGGAGAAGAGGGTTGCATTGACAATCCAACACAATGGGCAGCACTTTGAACACATTTTATAAGTGGTCATAAACTTGTAAAAAAATCATGAAAGAATAAAGTTACATTAAAACCAAGCACACCATTGTTTTTCTTATGAAATTCTCAATAAGTTTGATGTGTCACATGACCCTCTTCCCATTGAAAAAAACAAAGTTGGATCCAAAATGGCCAACTTCAAAATGGCCGCCATGGTCACCACCCATCTGGAAAAGTTTTCCCCCTCCCATATACTAATGTGCCACCAACAGGAAGTTGATATCACCAACCATTCCCATTTTATTTAGGTGTATCCATATAAATGGCCTACCCTGTATATAATCATACTGTCATACAGTGCTGGCCAAAAGTATTGGCACCCCTGCAATTCTGTCAGATAATACTCAGTTTCTTCCTGAAAATGATTGCAATCACAAATTCTTTGGTATTATTCTCTTCATTTAATTTGCTTGCAAGGAAAAAACACAAAAGAGAATGAAGCAAAAATCAAATCATTGATCATTTCACACAAAACTCCAAAAAAGGGCCAGACAAAAGTATTCACACCCTCAGCCTAATACTTGGTTGCACAACCTTTAGCCAAAATAGCTGCGAACAACCGCTTCCGGTAACCATCAATGAGTTTCTTACAATGCTCTGCTGGAATTGTAGACCATTCTTCTTTGGCAAACTGCTCCAGGTCCCCGATATTGGAAGGGTGCCTTCTCCAAACTGCCATTTTGAGCTCTCTCCACAGGTGTTCTATGGGATTCAGGTCTGGACTCATTGCTGGCCACAATAGAAGTCTCCAGTGCTTTCTCTAAAATCATTTTATAGTGCTTTTGGAAGTGTGTTTTGGGTCATTGTCCTGCTGGAAGACCCATGACCTCTGAGGGAGACCCAGCTTTCTCACACTGGGCCCTACATTATGCTGCAAAATTTGTTGGTAGTCTTCAGACTTCATAATGCCTTGCACACGGTCAAGCAGTGTAGTGCCAGAGGCAGCAAAGCAACCCCAAAACATCAGGGAACCTCCGCCATGTTTGACTGTAGGGACCGTGTTCTTTTCTTTGAATGCCTCTTTTTTTTTCCTGTACACTCTATGTTGATGCTTTTTCCCAAAAAGCTCTACTTTTGTCTCATCTGACCAGAGAACATTCTTCCAAAACGTTTTAGGCTTTCTCAGGTAAGTTTTGGCAAACTCCAGCCTGGCTTTTTTATGTCTCGGGGTAAGAAGTGGGGTCTTCCTGGGTATCCTACCATACAGTCCCTTTTCATTCAGACGCCGACGAATAGTACGGGTTGACACTGTTGTACCCTCGGACTGCAGGGCAGCTTGAACTTGTTTGGATGTTAGTCGAGGTTCTTTATCCACCATCCGCACAATCTTGCGTTGAAATCTCTCGTCAATTTTTCTTTTCCGTCCACATCTAGGGAGGTTAGCCACAGTGCCATGGGCTTTAAACTTCTTGATGACACTGCGCACGGAAGACACAGGAACATTCAGGTCTTTGGAGATGGACTTGTAGCCTGGAGATTTCTCATGCTTCCTCACAATTTGGTTTCTCAAGTCCTCAGACAGTTCTTTGGTCTTTTTTCTTTTCTCCATGCTCAATGTGGTACACACAAGGACACAGGACAGAGGTTGAGTCAACTTTAATCCATGTTAACTGGCTGCAAGTGTGATTTAGTTATTGCCAACACCTGTTAGGTGCCACAGGTAAGTTACAGGTGCTGTTAATTACACGAATTAGAGAAGCATCACATGATTTTTCAAATGGTGCCAATACTTTTGTCCACCCCCTTTTTTAGGTTTGGTGTGGAATTATATCCAATTTGGCTTTAGGACAATTCTTTTTGTGTTTTTTTCATTGAAGACAAATTAAATGAAACGAATAATACCAAAGAATTTGTGATTGCAATCATTTTCAGGAAGAAACTGAGTATTATCTGACAGAATTGCAGGGGTGCCAATACTTTTGGCCAGCACTGTATGTTGATTTTCTGTGATTGCTACGTGGAATTGTGTTTGCTTTTTTTCTGGTGTTTCTTTCCCACCCCACCATATGTAAACCTTAACCAAATAAAATTAATATATTGCACACTCATCTTGGACTCTTTATCTTGTTTTTTCTTCTTCTCAAAATAATTTGGATAATTTGTTCTCCAAGAGTTAAAGAGAGCTCTCCCCCCCGCCCCAGAGCCCTGCAATGCACCTAAGCAGTACAGTACAGCCGCATATGGGATATTTTCACGTTCAGCAGAAATTGTGACAAATTTTGATGCCATTTTTAACCATTTTACTATGTGACAATGTAAAATATGGGACTAAAAAAATTTTTTTTTCTTCACTGCCCAATGGTGTAAGGTTGTGTGATATACATGTGGTGTCAATACGATCACTGCACACCTATATGAATTCATTGAGAGGTGTAGTAAAATATAAAAAGGGTCACTTATGGGAGGGTTCAGGTGTACTGGCACCTCAAGGAATCTGCCAGTGTGATATGGCACACTAAAACAATTCCAGCAAAATGTGCACTACAATATGGCGCTCTTTTGCTTCTTTGCTTTGCACTGTGCCTCAAAAGTAGTATTTGTCCATATACAAGGTATTGGCATACTCAAGAGAAATTGTGTAACATTTTGCGGTCCATTATCCCTTTTGAAAATTGAAAATTGGGGGCCAAAATAGCATTTTGGAAAAATGGTAATTTTTCTATTGACTTAGTCCAATTTTATTCAATTCTGTGAATTGCTTGAGGGTTAAAAATGCTCACTACACCACTAGATGAATTCCTCAAGAGGTATAGTTTCCAAAATAGGGTCACTTGTGGGGTTTCTGCTGTTTTGCCATGTCAGGTGCTCGTCAAATGTGACATGGCTTTCGCAATCTGTTCCTGCCAAAATTGCACTCCAGAATTCAATTTGTGCTCCTTCCCTTCCGAGCCCTGCCGTGTGCCCAAACAGTAGTTTTCCACCAACATATGAGGTATAGGCATACTCAGGATAAATTGAACAACAAATTTTGCTGTCCGTTTTCTCCTCCTATCCTTGTGAAAATAAAAAAAATAGGGTTAAAGTAACATTTTTGTGAAAAAAAGTTAATTGTTAATTTTTTCCTTGCACATTGCTTTAATTCCTGTGAAGCAACTGAAGGGTTAATGAATTTCTTGAATGTGTTTTTCAGCACGTTGAGGGGTGCAGTTATTAGAATAGTGTCCCTTTTTGTATTTTCTGTCAAATAGGCCCCTCAAAGTCCCTAAAATTATGGTTTGTAAAATTTTATTGGAACAAAGAGAAATTGCTGATCAACTTTTAATCCTTCTAACTTCCTAACAAAAAAGAAATTAAGTTTAATAAAGGATGCAGATGTAAAGTGGACATGTGTTAAATTAAGTTATTTATTAAAAATTTTGTGTGATATATCTGTAGTTTATGGGCATAAAAATTAAAATTCAAAAATTGCAAAACTTTCAAAATTTATGACAAATTTCCAATATTTTCACAAATAAACTCAAGTAATATCACATTTTTTTACCACTGTCATGAAGTTCAACATGTCACATAAAACAATCCCAGAATCAGTGGAATCCGTTGATGTGTTCCAGTGCTATTACCTCATAAAATAACAATGGTCTGAATTGAAAAAATTGGCCCTGTCAGGAAGATGAAAACAGGCTGGGGGGGTGAAGGGGTTACAATTCTGTAGCAACACCAATCTTTGCTCACTCTTCTGTAGGCTATCAATTAAATAGATGATAACTTTTACAATTTGCTTCTTACATTTAAAGCAATAAACAACTTATAGTGTGTCTCAGCTACTTGGAATAAAAATAATCTATCACTAATATCTTTAAGCTAATATTGAACTAACAGTGGCATGACACTAATAGTGGCAGAACAATGTGACCACTAGACAGCATGCAAGTTTTGGTGACCTGATGCATTCTCTTCAGCTTTCCTGGCATCACAATTTCAACAGTAACCGCATAAACATTCAGATACAGTTGAATACAATGGTGGAACAGGGAGCAATTAGTGGTTTGAATTCATAAGTGCACACAGTGTAGCAGTTATAGTTCATGACAGCAGACGGTGTGGTAGTTCAAAAGAGAGGATGGTGTAATAGTTACAGTTCATAATAGCAGACAGTGTAGCATTTATAATTCAAGAGTGCAATGGTTATAATTCATGAGGCTGAACAGTATGGCAGTTGTATTTCATAAGGGGGAAATGGTGTGGTAGTTTTAATTCATAAAAGCAGAAATTTTTGAGGCAATATTTGATAGAAGATTAAAGCGTGGAAGCAATGTCCATTAAGAAGTCCTGTCTGAGGGACATATTTTGTGCATGAACCACAGTGAATGCAAATATTTTTTGCAAGAGCAAACATGGGCAGATATTTTTATACAGGGAGCATAACGACACTGTTATTTTTAAAGGTATCATGTTGGGATGTGCTTCAGAAAGCCGAAGTCAAGGGAAATCTATAGAGATAAGCTGTGGATGTGGATTGCGACTGGACTAAACGAAGTCGAAAGATGAGAACAACTTCAATCAGAGAAAACATCACATACTATATAAGGAACCTAGGTGTAAATGTTTATTTATTATACTGACTGTATATAATGAGTACTGTGGATCCTGTATGGTCTACAGTCTGATGATAGCAGGTAACAGAAACCATTGTTAAGAAAATACTGGGAGTTGTAGGTTCATGCAATACAAGTGTATATGGCATAGGCTGACCAGACATTTTGAATTGTTCGCAATATTGAGCTTGGCAGTGCATACATTTACTGATGATGACTCTGAGGATGTATTGATGTACTGACGATTGTTCTGGTAATATATTCATGTACTGATAGTGGTTCTGGTGCTATACTCATGTACTGATGGTTAATTTGGTATTGTGTTAATGTATCAATTGTAGCATCGGCGTCTCTGCCCTCTGGCAGAGAGAGACGCCGTCCTTCTCACCTTCCCGCTCCTGGCGCGGCATCCTCCAGCGCTCCTCTCCCCGCTGCAGCCGGCGCGTGCTGCTTTCCCAGCACTGTGCTTAGGGCGTGCGCGCGTGCGCTCCCCCTCTCTTAATGGGACCGCGCGCTGTCCTAAGGAGTCCCCGGCCAATAGTCGGAGGACCTCCCATATATAAGGCACCTCCTCCAAAATGGAGGTGCCTGAGCAAAGCTGTTGCACAAGTATGCTTCAGCCCTTTGGTCCCGTTGCCAGCCTGACTACCAGTCCTGTCTGCCAGCTTGTCTACTCTCCAGCCCGACAGTCTGTCTCTGGTCATCCGCCAGTCTGTCTATGGGCAAGTCCACCTGCTTACCAGGAAGCACCTGCCTGTCACCTGCCTGCTACCTGCCGTGCTTGCTAACCTGCTCACCTGGGAGCCCTCGCCTGTTACTCGTCTGTTACCTGCTAGCCTACCTGGAGGCTCTGCCGTCACTTGCTGTGACCACCTGCCTACTAGCCTAGATACTTTTCCCTGCTTTGCCGTCACTTGCCGTGATCACCTGATAGCCTACCTGGAGGATCCTGTCGTCAATTGCCGTGACCACCCGCCTGGTAAACCTAGAGACTACTACCTGCTCTGCTGTCACGTACCGTGACCACCTGTCAGCTATACCAGAGACTTCTGCCTGCTTGCTGTGTCCATCCGTCATACCGGTCAGTCCCAGCCATCTGACCCGTGGGAGCCACCTGCTCTCTTACAAGGTCGTCCCCAGAGTAGCACCTGGTCCCTCTGCCCGGATCCTCCCTGGTCACGGGGTCGTTAGCCATCATCCGACCAGGGTCGGTTCGGGTTGATACTTAGTTATGCCCCTCTGGGTCCCTCCTTGCATCGCGACACAGAGGTTCCACCACCCGGACCCATAACAGTTTGCTCGGGCCATGGAACCCGGTGGCTCCCAGATCTCCGATCTGCACCAGGAATTCTTACGTCAGCGAACTCAGCAGGAATTGGTGCTGCCCTATTTACGGTCCGTGAATTCTCGTCTAGGCGCATTGGTTGACTCATCTATGTCTATCTCTGGCCCAGCCGTGCCTGTTCCTGCGGCACCACAATCCAGTCCCATTATGGCACCCAGCTATGGGTTCGGCTCCTGGCACCTCCACGCTTTGCCGGCGACCCTGCTTTAGCTCGGGGTTTCATAAACCAGGGCACCGTGCACTTTGAGCTCTTGGCATACCAGTTCATTTCCGACCGGGCCATGGTGGCCTTCATCATGTCCCATCTCACTGTGGAGTCACTGGCATGGCTAAATCCCCTGTGGGAGAGAGGGGACCCCCTGGTGTCCAACCTGTCGTCTTTTCTCGCTGCTTTCCGGAAAGTCTTCGATGAACCTGGACGGAAAACCTCTTCTGCCTCCTCTCTGCTACGTCTCCGCCAAGAGAGTCTCACCGTGGGCCAATATGCCATATGGTTCCGTACCCTCACTTCTGAGCTTGCCTGGGAAAATGAGGCTCTGGTGTCCATCTTCTGGGAGCGTCTTTCCGGTCGGATTAAGGACGAGTTAGCTGGTCGGGACATTCCTACCACCCTGGATGACCTGGTGTCACTAGCTACCCGGATTGACATCCGGTTCCAAGAACGTGCCAAAGAGACTACCCAGGAGAAAGACTTTTCTCGCTTTGCTCCTACTTTCCTGAGACCTGCCTCTCTACCAGTCACTCCCCGGGCACACTCGCCTGAACCTATGCAGATCGACCAGACCAAGATGGTCAAATCTCGCCAAGAGTCATGCCGAGCCGAGGGAAGCTGTTTCTATTGTGGCAGTAAGGAGCACTTCATCCGTTCCTGCCGGAAAAGCCGGGAAACGCCAGTGTCTAGGACCGCTCGGAGAGGTCGTCCTAGACAAAAGTAAGCCCTCTCCGTCCCTGACTTTGTCTGTCTCTATCTCCTGGGGAGAAAACCGTCACTTTGAACTCACCCACCTGGATTCTGGAGCTGCTGGAAACCTCATTTCCCAGTCCCTGGTTGAGAAATAACGTATTCCCACCAAATCTCTGGCTGAACCATTGTCAGTCGCCTCCATGGATGGAAGACTCCTTCCAGTGACCATCCTGCTCGTCGCGGAACCCATAACCCTGCACGTGGGAATGCTGCACTCTGAGAAAATCTCCTTCCATGTGCTACCCGGACTCTCTCACTCACTATTGCTAGGTCTACATTGGCTCCAGACACATGAACCCGTGTTGAACTGGCAATCCGGTGAAGTACTCCGGTGGGGGCCGGACTGCCATAAGACCTGCCTGGTTCCGGTTTGCCCGGTTCATCTACCACCTACCCCAGCTAATTTACCCGGTCTTCCGGTTCCTTACTGGCCCTATGCGGACGTCTTGGGTAAAAAGGAAGCAGAGACTTTGCCACCTCATAGGCCATATGATTACCCGATCGACCTGGTACCTGGCGCCACTCCACCCCGTGGGCGTATTTACCCATTGTCTTCGGCCGAAACCCGGGCCATGTCTGAGTACATTGAAGAGAACCTGGCTAGGGGATTCATCCGGAAGTCTATCTCCCCGGCTGGAGCCGGATTCTTCTTTGTCAAAAAAAAGGATGGCTCGCTTCGCCCCTGTATTGACTATAGAGGACTCAATCAGATCACGGTTAAAAATAAATACCCCCTGCCGCTCATCTCCGAGTTATTTGATTGCCTTAAAGGCGCCAGGATCTTTTCCAAGCTGGATCTACGTGGAGCTTATAACCTGGTCTGTATCCGTCAAGGAGACCAGTGGAAAACGACATTTAATACCCTGGACGGACACTATGAGTACCGTGTGATGCCTTCGGCCTCTGCAATGCTCCCGCCGTCTTCCAAGAACTGGTCAACAACATCTTCCGTGACCTTTTTACTCTTGCGTGGTGGTATACCTGGACTATATCTTGGTCTTCTCTCCGGATCTTCCCACACACCGGTGGGATGTTCTTCAGGTCCTGCCTAGGCTCAGGCAGAACCATCTCTATGCTAAATACGAGAAGTGCCTTTTTGAGCAGACCTCTCTTCCATTCCTGGGCTATGTTATCTCCCAGACAGGCTTGCGATTAGATCCCGAGAAGCTCTCTGCTGTCCTAAAGTGGCCCCGTCCGGAGGGGTTGAAGGCGATACAGCGATTCCTGGGCTCTGCCAATTACTATAGTCTCTTCATTCCACACTTCTCTTCTCGGACTTCTCCCATATCTGCGCTCACCCGTAAGGGGGCAAATCCCAAGTTATGGTCGCCCGAAGCCGAGGAGTCCTTCCTTTCCTTAAAGCAAGCCTTCTCCTCTGCCCCAGTTCTGCACCATACAGACTGCAAGAAACAATTCTACCTGGAGGTTGATGCCTCCTCTTCCGGAGCCGGAGCAGTACTTACCCAAAAATCTTCTTCCGGGAGAATCGTAACCTGCGGCTTATTCTCCAAAATCTTCTCCTCTTCTGAGCGCAACTACGTCATAGGAGACCGAGAATTGCTAGCCGTCAAATTGGCGCTGGAGGAGTGGCGCTATTTGCTTAAAGGGGCTCTATACCCGGTGATCATCTACACAGATCACAAAAATCTGGCATATCTCCAAAATGCCCAGAGACTTAATCCGCGTCAGGCCCGGTGGTCTTTGTTTTTTGCCCACTTCGATTTCATCCTTCATTTCCGCCGGCGGACAGGAATGTCAAAGCTGATGCCTTGTCCCGATCCTTCCTGTCCTCCATTCAAGAGGAGGAGCCTATGCACATCATCGACCCCTCCAAGGTGATGAATGTGGCCCCCTTGGATTTGACTCGTCTTCCACCCGGCAAGACGTTTGTAGCGGTTCCAGACAGTGAGAAGGTTCTTCGCTGGGGTCATTCTTCTAAACTAGCTGGCCATGCTGGCCAAAAGAAGACTATCCTGCTCATTTCCCGGCATTACTGGTGGCCTACCCTGTGTAAGGATGTGGTAGACTTCGTCTCTGCCTGTTCATCTTGTGCCCGCAACAAAGTTCCCAGACACTTACCAGCCGGTCATCTCCTGCTGCTTTCCGTACCTGTTGCCCCATGGCAACACATCGCTATGGACTTCATTACCGATCTCCCTGTTTCTGCCGGGTGTACTGTCATTTGGGTGGTCGCGGACCGCTTTTCTAAAATGGCCCACTTCATTCCCCTGCCTGGTCTCCCGTCTGCACCTGAGCAGGCTAAGGACTTTATCCGCCATATCTTCCGTCTCCATGGCCTACCCCTCCACATCGTGTCGGATCGAGGGGTTCAGTTCACCTCACGCTTCAGGAGAGCCACATGTAAACTGCTGGATGTCACCCTGGATTTCTCCTCCGCTTACCATCCTCAGTCCAATGGTCAAGTGGAGCGGATCAATCAGATCCTTACCAGCTACCTCCGGCACTTTGTTAATGCCCACCATTCTGATTGGGTGGACCTCCTTCCTTGGGCCGAATTCTCTTATAATAACCACGAGAGCGAATCCTCTTCCAAGTCCCCGTTCTTTATAGTCTATGGCCATCTTCCCCGGATTCTGTTTCCCGTCTCCGCTTCTGTGGACAACCCTGCCGCAAAGTCTCTTGTCAGCGAATTTTCCACCATTTGGGAGAGTACTAAGTCCGCACTTCTTCAGTCTTCCGAGCGGATGAAGAGATATGCTGATAAGAGACGTCTGGATCCACCTCAATTCCGTCCGGGAGACAAGGTTTGGCTCTCCTCCAAACATGTGCGGCTCAAGATACCCTCCTACAAGTTAGGTCCTTGCTTCATCGGCCCTTTCGAAATCCTCAAGCAAATTAATCCAGTGGCCTACACGTTAAAACTCCCGGCCACCTTACGGATTCCCAACTCCTTCCACGAATCTCTCCTCAAACCCGTTGTCTTTAACTCTTTTTCCAACAATCCAGGTATTCCCCTGCTCCGGTTTCTGCTGAGGACGTCTTTGAGGTAGAGAGTATTCTGGCCATTAGGAGGGTAAGAGGAAAAACCTTTTTTCTGGTAGAATGGAAGTGGTTTGGTCCTGAGGAGAGAACTTGGGAACCCAGGGAGAACATCAACGCCCCGCTTCTCCTTGAAAAATTTCTTTCTGGCCTAAAAAAGAGAGGGCCTAAAGGGGGGGTACTGTAGCATCGGCGTCTCTGCCCTCTGCCAGGCAGAGACGCCGTCCTTCTCACCTTCCCGCTCCTGGAGCGGCGTCCTCCAGCGCTCCTCTCCCCGCTGCTGCCGGCGCGCGCTCCTTCCCCGGCACTGTGCTTAGGGCGCGCGCGCTCCCCCTCTCTTAAAGGGACCCCCCGCGCCATCCTAAGGAGTCCCCGGCCAATAGTCAGAGGACCTCCCATATATAAGGCACCTCCTCCAAAATGGAGGTTCCCGAGAAAAGTTGTTGCACAAGTATACTTACCTCTGCGTCAGCCCTCAGGTCCCATTGCCAGCCTGACTACCAGTCCTGTCTGCCAGCTTGTCTACTCTCCAGCCCGACAGTCTGTCTCCGGTCATCCGCCAGTCTGTCTATGGGCAAGTCCACCTGCTTACCAGGAAGCACCTGCCTGTCACCTGCCTGCTACCTGCCGTGCTTATAAACCTATAAAAGTCTCACTAAAATGCGAAAACAATCCCAAATGGAGTAAAAGACCGAAAAGCACAACATTCCCAGATCAATATCACCAACCTGAAAATACAGCACATAATATATTGTTGGGGATTGGCGGGAATTAAAGCAAACTGTGGGATCAGTTTGTAAGAAAGTAATAAATTTTATTAAATATACTAAATATACAGCATGGAGAAAAATCAGTTAAAAAATGGTTTGGAGTGAGAGAAATAGCTGCAATGGCACTATAACCAAAGTGACAAAATATACATCACAATGAAAAGTAGAAACACAGAGGATTCTAGTCGACCTATATAGAGCTTACTAATAGGGGCTGCTCTGACATGTAGTTGAGCAATATTATATACCCTGCAGTGAGTCCAAAAGGTAAAATATAACCTATTTCTATCCAATGTATGAATCAAAAGAGGACTAGAGCAGAATATGAAGCATAAAAATTACCTTGAGTCATGTTATAGTGTCAACTAGTGTTGCTAGGGATCCGTATAACAACCTCGTGCAGCGGCCCCTGCCGTGCTTGCTAACCCGCTCACCTGGGAGCGCTCGCCTGTTACCCGTCTGTTACCTGCTAGCCTACCTGGAGGCTCTGCCATCACTTGCCGTGACCACCTGCCTGCTAGCCTAGAGACTTTTCCCTGCTTGGCCGTCACTTGCCGTGACCACCTGATAGCCTACCTGGAGGCTCCTGCCGTCACTTGCCGTGACCACCAGCCTGGTAAACCTAGAGACTACTACCTGCTCTGCTGTCACGTACCGTGACCACCTGTCAGCTATACCAGAGACTTCTGCCTGCTTGCTGTGTCCATCCGTCATACCGGTCAGTCCCAGCCATCTGACCCATGGGAGACACATGTTCTCTTACAAGGTCGCCCCCAGAGTAGCACCTGGTCGCTCTGCCCGGATCCTCCCTGGTCACGGGGTCGTTAGCCGCCGTCCGACCAGGGTCGGTTCGGGTTGATACTTAGTTACGCCCCTCTGGGTCCCTCCTTGCACCTCGGCACAGAGGTTCCACCACCCGGACCCGTAACATCAATGATGGTTCTGGTGATGTTTCCATGTACTGATGATGGCTCACGTGCTGTATACATGTACTGATGTTGTTTTCATATTCCTGTACTGCTATTAATCTGTTCACATATAGAAATCCATAAATTGTAATATTATGTGATACATTGCTATGCTAATAAAGTATTGTCTGAGAAGTTTAGGATTAATATATCTAAATTTATATTAGGAGCATTAAACCTTCATATTTAAAGGCTAATGTTACTGGCTAAGCTTCATAGCAGACTGTGATTTGTCCAATATATTGCAGTATATACTGTAAGCTATCAGACAATCGCAGGTTACATATATTGATGTACATATACATTTATGTATAAATACATTTATGTATAAATAAATGTGTATATGTACAAGAATGAAAATATTGAAGATAAAATCCTAATATGAAGGTATTTGTGTGTGTAATGAATAATGATTCTATTTATATGTGTAGGGCAGGGAGGAGACCCGAGCTCCCACCGAGCAACCCCGGAAATACTCGGCGAGCGTCAAGCATGTCGAGCAGTGAGATGCTCTGGCGAGCACTGAGCAGTAGCGAACATGCTCGCTCATCACTACACATATGCTCTATGTTCCCAGATGGAAAAATGAAGCATATCAAGAAAAGAACACTGTCCCTACTGTGAAACATGGAGGAGGCTCTGTTATGTTCCGGGCTGCTTTGCTGCATCTGGCACAGGGTGTCTTGAATCTGTGCAGGGTACAATGAAATCTCAAGACTATCAAGGGATTCTAGAGAGAAATGAGCTGCCCAGTGTCAGAAGGCTTGGTCTCAGTCGTAGGTCATGGGTCTTGCAACAAGATAATGACCCAAAACACACAGCTAAAAACACCCAAGAATGGCTAAGAGGAAAACATTGGACTATTCTGAAGTGACCTTCTATGAGTCCTGATCGAAATCCTATTGAGCATCTTTAGAAAGAGCTGAAACATGCCGTCTGGAAAAGGCAACCTTCAAACACAAGACAACTGGAGCAGTTTGCTCATGAGGAGTGGGCCAAAATACCTGTCAAGAGTAGAGATGAGCGTTGTTCTACTCGAACTGTTCGCCAATCTCAAATTCGAGCTGTTTTGGGCGGTGTTCGAGCCGTTCGGCGAACACGAACAATTTGAGAAAAATTCGGCTGTTCGAGGTTATGTTCGATAACTGTTCGTGCACCAAAATCATAACTGGATTTTTTCTCAGTAATGATGAAAATTAATGTTAATGCGCAGTTTGAGTGTACAGCGGGGTGGGGGGAGGGGCAGGGGATGGATCTCTGCAGGAACAATGAAGATCTCCATTTTTTTTTCTCTTTCCCGCATTTACTGTGGGGAGGTGCAATCTGTCAGCCTATCAGCAGCGCACACATGGAGCGAAGTGCTTTTTTTCACACAAGCAAGGGCATGTGTCATTGGCAGTGTATGTCACATGTCCTTGCCCTATAAGACCAAGCCATTTTCCCCGTCGCCACCATTTTCTCACTGCTGCAGCTGCGTGTTAGACGGCACCGCTGTTGCTGTGTGCGCTATACCTTGTTAATTTCAAGCCAATTTTCGCACAAATATACAGATAGCTTGGGAGTAGGGAATAGTTGTGATTGCAGTCCGTTTAAGGACTAGGTTACAGCATTTCCTACGACTTTTATCAGGCAGGTCTGTGCTCTTAAATAGATAGGTTGTGGGAGTAAAGACTAATTGTAATTGGAGTCCTTTTCAGGACTAGGTTACATCAGTTCCTATCAGTTTTTGCCAGGCAGGTCTGTGCCAGTGCTGTGCAAGTTTTTTTCACAGCATTTGGCTGAATCTAGCAAAGCTAATCCTTTTTGGCCTATTGCAGAGTGTGTTAGTCAGTGGAGTAGCCTATCTGTGTTGCAAGATATACCACCTGTGTATAGAATACCAATTTTTTTACTGCACCTAATGAAGTAAAATCTTTTGGGCATAGCATCATTCTATTAGTCCATCTATACTGACCTCCATCAGGTTGCAAACTGAATCTAATTTTTTTCTGCATCTAGCTCTGAAAAAATATTGGGCTTCTAGCTGTGTGTGGGTCTTGTTCTATTAATCCATCTATACTGACCTCCATCAGGTTGCAAACTGAATATAATTTTTTTCTGCATCTAGCTCTGAAAAAATATTGGGCTTCTAGCTGTGTGTGGGTCTTGTTCTATTAATCCATCTATACTGACCTCCATCAGGTTGCAAACTGAATATAATTTTTTTCTGCATCTACCTCTGAAAAAATATTGGGCTTCTAGCTGTGTGTGGGTCTTGTTCTATTAATCCATCTATACTGACCTCCATCAGGTTGCAAACTGAATATAATTTTTTTCTGCATCTAGCTCTGAAAAAATATTTGGCCTTCTAGCAGTGTGTGGGACTTGTTCTATTAGTCCACCTATACTGACCTCTATCAGGTTGCAAACTGAATATATTTTTTTCTGCATCTACCTCTGAAAAAATATTGGGCTTCTAGCTGTGTGTGGGACTTGTTGTATTAGTCCATCTATACTGACCTCCATCAGGTTGCAAACTGAATATATTTTTTTCTGCATCTACCTCTGAAAAAATATTGGGCTTCTAGCTGTGTGTGGGTCTTGTTCTATTAATCCATCTATACTGACCTCCATCAGGTTGCAAACTGAATATAATTTTTTTCTGCATCTAGCTCTGAAAAAATATTTGGCCTTCTAGTAGTGTGTCGGACTTTCTCTATTAGTCCATCTATACTGACCTCCATCAGGTTGCAAATTAAAAATAATTTTTATCTGCATCTACAGTACCTCTGAAAAAATATTTGGGCTTCTAGCTGTGTGTGGGACTTGTTGTATTAGTCCATCTATACTGACCTCCATCAGGTTGCAAACTGAATATATTTTTTTCTGCATCTACCTCTGAAAAAATATTGGGCTTCTAGCTGTGTGTGGGACTTGTTGTATTAGTCAATCTATACTGACCTCCATCAGGTTGCAAACTGAATATATTTTTTTCTGCATCTACCTCTGAAAAAATATTGGGCTTCTAGCTGTGTGTGGGACTTGTTGTATTAGTCCATCTATACTGACCTCCATCAGGTTGCAAACTGAATATATTTTTTTCTGCATCTACCTCTCAAAAAATATTGGGCTTCTAGCTGTGTGTGGGTCTTGTTCTATTAATCCATCTATACTGACCTCCATCAGGTTGCAAACTGAATATAATTTTTTTCTGCATCTAGCTCTGAAAAAATATTGGGCTTCTAGCTGTGTGTGGGTCTTGTTCTATTAATCCATCTATACTGACCTCCATCAGGTTGCAAACTGAATATAATTTTTTTCTGCATCTAGCTCTGAAAAAATATTGGGCTTCTAGCTGTGTGTGGGTCTTGTTCTATTAATCCATCTATACTGACCTCCATCAGGTTGCAAACTGAATATAATTTTTTTCTGCATCTAGCTCTGAAAAAATATTTGGCCTTCTAGCAGTGTGTGGGACTTGTTCTATTAGTCCACCTATACTGACCTCCATCAGGTTGCAAACTGAATATATTTTTTTCTGCATCTACCTCTGAAAAAATATTGGGCTTCTAGCTGTGTGTGGGACTTGTTGTATTAGTCCATCTATACTGACCTCCATCAGGTTGCAAACTGAATATATTTTTTTCTGCATCTACCTCTGAAAAAATATTGGGCTTCTAGCTGTGTGTGGGACTTGTTGTATTAGTCCATCTATACTGACCTCCATCAGGTTGCAAATTGAATATAATTTTTTTCTGCATCTAACCCAGCCAATAGTTTTGGCCTAATACCACAGTTTGGCCACTCAGCTCTGCTCGGTTACCATCCATTGTTTTTTTGTGCAAACAACTCCAGAGTTGTGAATTAGTTAACCACCAAAATGAGTGGAAAAAGGCCTGCTGCTGGTGGAAAGGGGAATAGGCGTGTTGGGAAGGGGAAAAAAGGTTGTGTCCGTGGGGTAGGTGTTAAAGCAACAGTAACATCTGCAGAAGAAAGACCATCTTCCAGCCAAACTAAAATGTCTACTTCTTTTAGCAGACAATGTCATAAGATCCCTTTCTTACGGCCACGCCAATCGCTACAAATTCCAGATGAGGCACAAAAACAGCAGGTGCTTCAACGGATATCAAGTGCTCCTTTAAGTGGGCTCTCCTTCACATCAACTTCAACATCACAAATACTCCAGTCCTCAAAGGTGTCACCCAAATCGCACTTGCTTCCTCACAGCTCCCAAATCTCCAGCTGCCCGTCTGAGTATGAGGTAGAACAGATGGTTGAGTCTGCAGAGCTGTTTACTCATACTATAGCCTGGGAATCAGAGGTCGACTCCAGCGCTTCTGTGAATCCAGACGAGGAAATGATCTGCACTGATGCCCAGAATCTTTATGAGTCGGATCCAGGACCAGACGCAGAAGGTTCTGACCATAATGTAGACCCTCATTCCCAAACTGTAACTCCTGTTGGTGGAGACAATGAGGAAGACAATGATAAGACTCAAATACCTGATTGGAGCGACAACTTTAGTTTTTTGTCAGGGCAGGAACACGTTGGCTCTGAGGACGACGGGTGTGATAACACACAGGGTGATGATGATGAGGTTGGAGATCCCACTTACTGTCAACCCACAGTCAGCCAAGAGATGAGGTCAGCAGAGGAGGTGGAGGAAGATGCTAGTGACGACGAGGTCAGGTTGCGCCTTCCTGGACAGAGACGTAGTACTGGAAGCACGTCAACAACTGCATCCTCAAACACAACTCTGCCTCTCACCACAAGTCGTGGTGGCTCTTCAGGTCGCATGGGTGCTAAGCCTTGCATAGCCTGGGCATTTTTTCAGATCGATAAAGATGACCCAACTCGTGTTATCTGTAACATTTGTCAGCAAAAGCTAAGTAGAGGCCAAAAAATACATAGTTTGAGTACTTCATGCATGAACCGGCACATGGACATGAAGCATAAGTTGCAGTGGGAAGCTCAGTGTGCTACAATGCGGCTTAGCCGGCCGGGCCAACCACCGTCTGCCATATCTTGTGCATCCGCGGCCTCTTCATCCTCTGTGACTGGGGGGACAGCAGTCACACCTGTTTTGGGGCGCAGACCTGCCACCTCTTTACCCGCAACAGCCAGCGTGATTGGCAGGTCATCATTTTCTTTGGAGGTGGGAACACCAGCTGGTGTTGAGCGCTGTCCGACATCGATAGCACCACCTTTGGATCAAGGCAACCTAACATGTCCGCCTGCATCTTCCTCACAGACCGGCAGTTTGCCGGGGACACCCTTATCAACCCCGTCTAAGCACAATAGCCAGCCCTCGGTCCCTCAGATGTGGACAAGTAAAAGATCATTTCCTCCTAGCCATGAGAAAGCTAAGAGGTTGAATTTCACCATCTGCAAGCTCTTGGCTACAGAAATGCTGCCTTTCCGCCTGGTGGACACAGAGGATTTTCGAGACCTTATGTCCGTCGCAGTGCCCCAGTACCAGATGCCCAGACGGCACTACTTCTCAAAGAAAGGTGTGCCTGCGCTCCACCAGCATGTCGCACACAACATCACCGCTTCTTTGAGAAACTCTGTGTGTGACAGGGTGCATTTCACCACAGACACTTGGACGAGTAGGCATGGACAGGGGTGTTACATGTCGCTGACTGAGCACTGGGTAACTATGGTGACAGCAGGACAAGGGGCTGCTGTCCAAGTCTTGCCGTCCCCACGAGTTGTGCGTCAATCCTCTTTATGTCAAAGTTCCTCCACTGCTTCTGCCTCCTCAACCTCCTCTCGGTCTTCCACCTGCACCCAAAGCCTGTCTGGTCATGCCACAAGCTTTCTAACTGCGCAGAAGGGATCCTGCACACCTCCTTACTATGCTGGCAGTAGGGCTCAACGTCATCAGGCGGTTTTTACATTGAAATGTCTGGGAAATGTGAGTCACACAGCTGAGGAGTTGTGGTCAGCTCTGGAGAACCAATTTCATGAATGGTTGTCTCCACTGGACCTGAAACCAGGGAAGGCCGTGTGCGACAATGCTGCAAACCTGGGTGCGGCCCTTCGCCGGGGCAATGTCACACACGTGCCTTGTATGGCTCACGTGTTGAACCTGGTTGTCCAGCAATTTTTAGCCCACTATCCCAGACTAGATGGCCTTCTGCAGAGGGCACGGTCGCTGTGTGCTCACTTCCGCCGTTCGCATCCCGCAGCTCAGCGACTTACATCTCTACAGAAGTCGTTGGGCCTGCCACTTCCCCGGCTAAAATGCGATGTGCCTACCCGGTGGAATTCAACTCTGCACATGTTGCAGCGACTGTGGCAGCACCGACAAGCCCTGGTGCAATACGTTCTGACGTATAGCCTGGGCCAACGAGATTCAGAGGTGGGGCAAATCACGCTGGAGGAGTGGTCTCAGATCAGGGACCTATGCACCCTTCTGCACAGTTTTGAAATGGCGACGAAGATGTTTAGTGCTGACGATGCCATTATCAGCATGACTATTCCGGTGATTTACATGCTGGAGCACATGTTAAACAGAATTCGGAGTCAGGTGGTGGCACAAGAGGAGGTGGAGGAAGTAGAGGAGGAGGAGTTGTATGCGGAAGGGCTAACATCTGCAAGGTCCAGACGGTCGGCAGCACCAAGGTGGCAGGCATGTGAGGGTGGGGGAGATGGTTTTACCAGGGCGCATGGTAGCAGCCAAACTAGTGAGGAAGGTGCAGGAGCCCAGGAAGAAGTGGAGGACGAACTGATGGAAGACTCATCAGATGAGGGAGACCTTGATCACATTTCTGTTGTGCGAGGTTGGGGGGAGAGGACAGAGGAAGGAAGCATGATTGTTACCTCGCCACCAACACAACAGGGACTTGGTGCTCCTGGATGCGCAACACACATGAGTGCCTTCTTGCTGCACTACCTGCAACATGACCCTCGAATTGTGAGAATTAGAAATAATCCTGACTACTGGGTTGCCACACTGTTAGATCCCCGGTACAAAAGTAAATTTGCAGAAATTATTCCTGCCATAGAAAGGGATGCACGCATGCAGGAGTATCAGCAGAGACTGTTGCAGAATCTTACATGTGCTTTTCCACAAAATACCAGTGGTGCACGTAGTGAATCTCACAGTTCCAACTTGCCAACCGTGGGACCGTCAAGTGTTCAGCACTCAAACCGTAACAGAACCACAGTATCTGCTGGTAACATCAATTTTGCGGAATCATTTCACCACTTTTTTAGCCCATCCTTTGCAAGGCCACAGGAGACAAGAAGTCTGACACATAGTCAACGCCTAGAGACGATGGTACAGGAGTTTCTCCAAGTAAACATTGAAGCCACGACTGTGTCACTGGACCCTTACTCTTTTTGGGCTTCCAATCTGGATAAATGGCCGGAGCTAGCCACTTACGCCTTGGAGATCTTGTCATGCCCCGCAGCCAGCGTTCTGTCTGAACGTGTGTTCAGCGCTGCTGGTGGTGTGCTGACAGATAAGCGCACGCGGCTCTCCACTGATAATGTAGACAGACTCACGTTCATAAAGATGAACAAATCATGGATCCGAAACGACTTTTCTACCCCTGTGTCATCCTGGGGAAAGTAAAAGCTTGATGATTGGTTAAAATCACCCTACCAACCGTTTTAAGCTTTCAAATTACTTATCATGTTTATCTGTATCTTGACTGGAAAATAATTTGGGCTTTGTAGCAGTGTGCAGCACTGATCCTATTAGGCCATCTATACTAAAGCTTCACCAGATTTAAAATTAAAAATAATTTTTAGCTGCATCTAGCCCGGAAAATAATTTTGGGGCTCCGAGATGCGCAAGACACATAAGTGCCTTCTTGCTGCACTACCTGCAGCATGACCCTCATATTGTCAGAATTCGAAGTAATCATGACTACTGGGTTGCCACACTCTTAGATCCCCCAAACTTTTCGATCAACCTTTTCATTTTAATAAAGACCAAAAAAATGGTCATTTTTGAAATTATAAGCATTAGCAGGTTGTTAGAAACTGAAATCAAACAGTTTTCAACTCAAAACTTTATTCCAGGTGATGTTACATTTTCACATAGGACCCCTTGTTCGAAAGGAGCTTCTGAACTCTCTCGTCCATTGAATTTGTCAGGTTTTGGATGGTTTCTGCTTCAATTGTTTTGCATGAGGACAGAATACCCTCCCAGAGCTGTTGCTTAGATGTGAACTGCCTCCCGCCATCATAGACACTCCTTTTAATGATGCTCCCAAGGTTCTGAATGGGGTAGAGGTCAGGGGAGCATGGGGGTCACACCATAAGTTTGTCCCCTTTTATGCCCATATCAGCCAGAGATGCAGATGTTTTATGTGCAGCATGAGATGGTGCATTATCATGCAGAAAAATGATCTTGCTGTGAAATACACGGTTCTTCTTCTTGAACCATGGCAGGAAGTGCTGTTTGAGAAAATCCACATACATTATGGAGTTCATCTTTAGCGCCTTCAGGGATCCTAAAGGGGCCGACAATCTCTCTCCCCATGATTCCAGCCCAAAACATTACTCCACCTCCTCCTTGTTGGCGCTGTAGCCGTGTTTGTGTGGGGTGTCCATCAACCAGCCATCCTCCACTCCATCCATCTGGACCATCGAGCGCTGCACGGCACTCATCCGTGAACAAAACTGTTTTGAAATCAGTCTTCATGTAATGTTTGGCCCACTGGAGCCATTTCTGCTTGTGTGAAGTGGATAGAGGAGGTCGACAGGATGGCGTATGCACAGCTGCAAGCCTCTGAAGGACCCTGCATCTTGTTGTTCGGGGGACGTTGGAGGCACAAGCAGCTTCAAAAACTTGTCTGCTGCTATGACAAGGCTTTTTTGCCGCTGCTCTTTCAACCTGACGTAATTGCCTGTAGGAAAGAGTCCTCAATTTGCCCTTATCAGCACGCACACGTGTGTACTGTGAATCAGCTACATACTTCTTGATTGCCAAGACACTTCATCCTGATCATCGCACAATGTTGATTGTAGTCATGCCTTGACCTAAACACTCCACAATTTGTTGCTTCTCAGCAGCCGACACATCCTTTTTCTTTCCCATTTTGGCAGAAAATGTAGGCTGCTTAATAATGTGAGAGAGCCTTCTTAAGTAGTCTTGCCTTTCATTGGACACACCTGCCAAACTAATTAGCACAGGTGTCTGCAATTGCTTACAGTGATATAAAGAGCCCTGACACACATCACCATCAATGAGTTTAACTGACAAACAAACAAATTCTTCCCTTATCACTCCTAAACACTTTTTGCATAATAATTTGGAACGCAGTGTACATGTGCTTTTCCACAAAACACCAGCGGTTCACGTAATGAATCTTACAGTTCTAACTTGCCAATCGTGGTCTGTATGGAGTTGTTCAATAAAGGGCCCAAAATTAAGATAACATAGATGGGAGAGGTCTCTATGAATAGGAATTCCTAAGTATTTGATACCCTGTGAGGGACAGGCAAAGGGAAAGTTGGACTGGATGGAATCCTATATGGATTTGGGGAGGGAGACATCGAGGGCCTCAGACTTCGCTGCATTGATTATAAAATTTGACCATGTAACAAAGTGATCTATTTCAGCCATAACAGCAGGGATGGATATATGTGATTGAGTGATATATACTAGGACATCATCAGCAAATAGAGAGCACTTGTACTCGGTGCCTCCCACCTCAATCCACCTAATATTGGGGTTATGGCGAATTGATGAGAGCAGGTGCTCCGTCACTAGGATGTATAAGAGAGGGGACAGAGGACATCCCTGCCTTGTCCCATTGGTGATTGTGAAAGGTGATGAAAATGTTCTGACGCACCCCCTGGGCCTTGGGACACCCGGAGCCGGACCCTTTTTGGTGGATGCTGGTGGTTGTAGTCCTCGTGGCGGCGACCCGGTTCCGTGGCTCAGGGCGGTCAAATCAGTGGCGGAACTATTTATGTGGTTTTGATGTTTAAATGTCCGACTACGCCACCCGTGGATTGCGGTCAGAGTGAACCTCCGCTACAGGGCAGACCGCTGAGGCTGGTGTTGTGGGTGCAGCAGAGCGTAGCATAACTCCCCACGGGAGGAGTATAGCCTCAGGGCAGTGTATGCGGAGGATGGGGGTGATGGTGCAGGGCAGCAGCAGTAACGACACGGAGTCAGTGATGCAGTCCAGGGCCTTTACTCACAGTTCTTATTATCCAGACCACGTCTGCAGGTAACAGCTGCCCACGTCGTACTGTGCTCACCAGGTGAGGGGCTCAGACAACTCCCAGATAACTTTGGAGCACTTCACAGGACCCCCTTTGTGTGTCCTTTGTCTGGCCTTTCTTACCAACACTTCTGTCCGGCTGCCTCGGGCCTCCTCTTGGTAAACTTGGCGCCAGTTTCCCTGACCCTATGTGGTGCCTTCCTAGCGGGTGTAGCGAGGGGCTGCGCCACATAAAATGTCAGAGCCTCCGGTTTCTAGCTGAGGGTCGTTTCCTGCCTCCACTAGTTCGGGGACCGGTCTCCCCCTTTGGCCTGACCCCTCCACGCAGGTGGATTCGGGCGTGCGGTGGCGACTCGCCCGTCCGCACCCCTGGGATCCCTTCATTCCTCGTTCCTGGAGCCTTCTCTGCTCCTCTTCCTTCCTTCTCCCTCTTCCAGGCCTGGGCCTCTGTTACTAGGCCCGCCTCCGGAGCAGAGCTCATGCAGAGCCCCTGCTCCCTGCCACTTCTGCTCAGACTTCTCTGCACTGAACTAAGATGGTGCCCACCTTTTATACTCCCTTCTCAATGCACCCAGGAACTGCTTCCTCCCTGCTCCTGCACTACAGGGTTCCCCTTCCTCAGTGTTCCCTCCCCCCACTCCAGCCAGGGACAGGGACTGTCGTGCCCATCTCAGGGGCATATTGGTCGCCCTGCCCCACGGCAATGTGGTGTAATGCATGCAGGTGTCGGGTCCTGATCCACACTCCATCCTTACCTGAGAGTGAGATATCACACCTCTGGGTGAGGTGCAATACGTCTGTAGCAACCGAGCCCTCAGGGTGCTACAGTTCCATTTATCTTCAGCCTAGGTGACGTATTGCGATACAGGGCCGTGATTTTGGCTATAAAAGGGTCCCCTAGACCCCTACCCCAAGCTTTTTAAGAGAATCATATATGGCGTGCCAGGAGACTCTATGGAATGCTTTCTCAGCATCCAACGAGAGTATCTAATTACAAATTTTTAACTGCATCTAGCCCAGGAAATACTTTGTGCCTAGTAGCAGTGTCTGCTAGTCAGCGGATTATCCCGGCTGTTAAGCAAGCTACACCACCTGTAGTTTAGACACTTAATTTTTTCAAAGGAAATGATTCGGGACCATGGGATACTTAGTGAAGAGCATCAGGAGGCACCCCAAGGCATAGGGGCTGGGACTGGCAGTAGGATGCCTTGCGGTGGACAGCCGAGCTCGATCCTTATAAAAGCTTTTTAACTGCAGCAGCTTTAGTGGACGCTACTGGAGCTGGAATTACGCGGCTGCTGGCATGAGACTTGCCCTCCAATAGATCCTTGTAAATGGATTTAAAGTGTATTCATTCAAATTAGAGAGACAATTTAAATTAAAAAGCTTAGAGCTGCCTCCACCACAGGGGGGCTCGCTCGACCCACCAGCGGACAGGCACCAGTATTGGGAGAGGGGGGCTGGCCGTCAGGGTTCACCGCGGCTCTGGCACAAACCCGGCGACATGGAGGTGGCACGGGCAGGAGCGCACTGGCCGTGTCGGCTTCTCGCTTTTTGGATTTTAGAAGGGCATGACATGCCTATATCTGTGTCTCCACTTCCTTTTACTCCTCCACCTCTTTTATTTTCGCATGACTATATGTACTTGTCACTTTTCCATGTGTTAGTTATGTCTTCTGAGCAGTTTGTCAGCTTTTGGACACCTTTGAAGGTGTTTTCTATGTGTTTCTATGTGTTTTTGTTTGCCTGCCATTGGTTTTAACGGTGTTCGAAGGTGTTCGACGAACAGTTCGACGAACAGTTCGGCGAACACACGGGTATTCGACGAACCGAACCGAACTCGAACACTACGGGGGTGGCTCAACACTAGTCAAGAGGTGCAGAAGTCTCATTGACAGTTACAGTAATCGTTTGATTGCAGTGATTACCTCAAAAGGTTGTTCAACAAAATATTAAGTTAAGGGTACCATCATTTCTGTCCAGGCCTATTTCATGAGTTTAATTTCTTAAAACATTCTATGGAAGCAGGGTTGAAAAGCAGTGTCTGACTTTCATTAGTTCATTTTCATAGATTTTTAATTTATTATTACTTTTCTCAGATTCAAGACCATTGTGGGTTTTTCTTTCATTAAACGAGGGGTACCAACAATTTTGACCACGAGTGTATATATATATATATATATTTATATATATATAGTAAGCACCCAAGCACAGAATCTCAAAAAAAGGACAAAACAAATATATAGAAATATATACACACCTACACAAGAATGTGTATATATATATACATAAATAAATAATAGTCCCTGAGAGTATCTATATTACAAATCCCAAAAAATCCAAAAAAGTGCATTAGTGCATAAAAATAGATGTAATAAATATATATAACAAACACAATTGTAGGTGAATATATATTATATTGAAAGAAACCCAAAGTTATTAAAGTGCTCAATTAGTTAGTGGCACATTATTAGTGGCATAATGTGATCTGGATTAGATTATCATACCTGTATGGAGGTCAGGAAGGATTGTCACCAGGATGCAACCACCCCGAGCGCATTTCAGTGTCTGCCATATATATATATATATATATATATTTATTTATTTTTCTGTCCTTTTCTTGACATTCTGTACTTTGGTGCTTACCATAAATACAGGGTGGGCCATTTATATGGATACACCTAAATTAAATGGGAATGGTTGGTGATATCAACTTCCTGTTTGTGGCACATTAGTATATGGAAGGGGGATAACTTTTCCAGATGGGTGGTGACCATGGCGGCCATTTTGAAGTTGGCCATTTTGGATCCAACTTTATTTTTTTCAATGGGAAGAAGGTGATGTGACACATCAAACTTATTGAGAATTTCATAAGAAAATCAATGGTGTGATTGGTTTTAATGTAACTTTATTCTTTCATGAGTTTTTTATGAGTTTATGACCACTTATAAAATGTGTTCAAAGTGCTGCCCATTGTGTTGGATTGTCAATGCAACACTCTTCTCCCACTCTTGACACACTGATAGCAACACCGCAGAAGAAATGCTAGCACAGGCTTTCAGTATCCGTTGTTTCAGATGCTGCACATCTCATATCTTGATGGTATGGTGTGGTACGAGATGTGCAGCATCTGAAACAACGGATACTGGAAGCCAGTGCTAGCATTTCTTCTGTAGTGTTGCTATCAGTGTGTCAAGAGTGGGAGAAGAGGGTTGCATTGACAATCCAACACAATGGGCAGCACTTTGAACACATTTTATAAGTGGTCATAAACTTGTAAAAAAATCATGAAATAATAAAGTTACGTTAAAATCAAGCACACCATTGTTTTTCTTATGACATTCTCAATAAGTTTGATGTGTCACATGACCCTCTTCCCATTGAAAAAAACAAAGTTGGATCCAAAATGGCCGACTTCAAAATAGCTGCCATGGTCACCACCCATCTGGAAAAGTTTTCCCCCTCCCATATACTAATGTGCCACCAACAGGAAGTTGATATCACCAACCATTCCCATTTTATTTAGGTGTATCCATATAAATGGCCTACCCTGTATATACTCATACTGTCATATGTTGATTTTCTGTGATTGCTACCTGGAATTGTGTTCGCTTTTTTTCTGGTGCTTCCTTCCCACCACACCATATGTAAACCTTAACCAAATAAAATTAATATATTGCACACTCATCTTGGACTCTTTATATTGGTTTTTCTTCTTCTCAAAATAATTTGGATAATTTACTCTCCAAGAGTTAAAGAGAGCTCTCCCCCCCACCAGAGCCATGCCATGCACCTAAGCAGTACAGTACAGCCGCATATGGAATATTTTCACGTTCAGCACAAATTGTGACAAATTTTGATGCCATTTTTAACCATTTTCATATGTGACAATGTAAAATATGGGACTGAAACAAATTTTTTTTTTCCTCACTGCCCAATGGTGTAAGGTTGTGTGACATACACGTGGTGTCAATATGATCACTGCACACCTATATGAATTCATTGAGGTGTAGTAGAATATAAAAAGGGGTCACTTATGGGAGGGTTCTGGTGTACTGCCACCTCAAGGACTCTGCCAGTGTGATATGGCACACTAAAACAATTCCAGCAAAATGTGCACTACAATATGGCGCTCTTTTGCTTCTTTTCTTTGCACTGTGCCTCAAAAGTAGTATTTGTCCATATACAAGTTATTGGCATACTCAAGAGAAATTGTGTAAAATTTTGTGGTCCATTATCCCTTTTGAAATTTGAAAATTGGGGTCCAAAATAACATTTTGGAAAAATGGTAACTTTTCCATTGACTTAGTCCAATTTTATTCAATTCTGTGAATTGCTTGAGGGTTAAAAATTCTCACTACACCACTAAATGAATTCCTCAAGAGGTATAGTTTCCAAAATAGGGTCACTTGTGGGGGTTTCTGCTGTTTTGCCATGTCAGGGGCTCGTCAAATGTGACATGGCTTTCGCAATCTGTTCCTGCCAAAATTGCACTCCAGAATTCAATTTGTGCTCCTTCCCTTCTGAGCCCTGCTGTGCACCCAAACAGTAGTTTTCCACCTCATATGGGGTATCAGTATACTCAAAACAAATTGTAAAATAAATTGTATTGTCCATTTTCTCCTGATACCCTTGTGAAAATGAAAAATTTGGGGCTGATGCAACTTTTTTTGCAGGAAAAAAATATTTTTAAATTTTCACGGCTCAACGTTATAAATATCTGTGAAGCACCTGGGGTTTAAGGTGCTCACTAAACCTCTAGATAAGTTCCTCAGGAAAAATTGCACAACAAATTGTACAGTTAACCTTCTCCTGTTACCCTTGTGCAAATGAAACATTTGGGGCTAAAGCAAGATTTTTATGGGAGAAATTATTTTTTTTATGTTCACTGCTCTATGTTCTAAAATTCTGTGACGCACCTAGAGGTGCCTAGACAAATTCCTTGAAGAGTCTAGTTTCAAAAAATGGGGTCACTTGTGGAGGGTTTCCATTGTTTGGAGGCTCTCCACATGGCGTCTGTTCTTGATTCCAGGCAATTATTCGCTCAAAAAGTAAATATGTGCTCCTTCCTTTCCGAGCCCTGCTGTGTGCCCAAACAGTAGTTTTCCACCCACATATGAGGTATAGGCATACTCAGGTTAAATCGCACAACAAATTTTGCTGTCCATTTTCTCCTGTTATCCTTGTGAAAATGAAAAAAAATAGGGCTAAAGAAACATTTTTGTGAAAAAAAGTTAAATGTTAATATTTTCCTTGCACATTGCTTTAATTCCTGTGAAGCAACTGAAGGGTTAATGAATTTCTTGAATGTGTTTTTCAGCACGTTGAGGGGTTCAGTTATTAGAATAGTGTCCCTTTTTGTATTTTCTGTCAAATAGGCCCCTCAAAGTCCCTAAAATTATGGTTTGTAAAATTTTATTGGAACAAAGAGAAATTGCTGATCAACTTTTAATCCTTCTAACTTCCTAACAAAAAAGAAATCAAGTTTAATAAAGGATATTTTTCTTATAACCTTATTTGGTCCCTCTAGTGATGATGCCACTTATGTTAGTCCATTTTTAAACCCTTATCCTTTACACATAATTTTATCTTCTTGTGTCAGTCTATATTTGTAGTTTATCCCATTTTTGTTGTAGGTTTATCTTAGCTGAAACTCTGTTGGACCTCTTATATTCACACTAATTTGCAAATGTATCTCAGTAACCAAGTCCCCCCAGTAATATCTCCATTTAAGAATTGAGATGGCTGTCATTACCTTTCAATATTGTGATGGATGTTGGCTGTTGACATGTGAATATTTTTAAAGAGAGAATGTAATAGAGAATAATCAATTGATTAATTACAAATTGAACTCATTATGAAATTTCCTGATTCCCCATATTTTTTTGGCAATCGAAGTGTATGAATCCCGGAATTTGCTGAATTCTTTTGAGGGCAAAGAAGGAGTTAAACTTAAAAAAAAAATCTTTATGCTTACCTTTCTTCACCTGTTCTTATATAGACCACACCTGATATGAGCTGCAGCAGAAGAACAGGTGAGGAAAGTTGACTATAAAGTTTTTATTTTTTATGTACAAATGTTTGTCAACTCCTACTATACTACTGTATATGAATTGGATAAAGACGTAACCAAGAATTAAAAACATGAATTTATTAATTTAAATGTAGTTAATATCCATAGAGAAGAAAATAGATTATAAAATAGAAGTGTTGCTTACAGTCCATTTACAAACAATTTGAAATACGGTACACCCATCTAGAGAGAGACAGATTATTCACAAATGGAAATCATTCAAGTCCGTTGACAATCTTCTCAGGAGTGAACATCCCTGCAAATTCACCCCATGGTCAGACCGTGCAGTATTTTTAGCACAATATCCTTTAGATAGATGAGATCAAATTTGAGATGATTGGCCATAATGCCATGTGCCTTGTTGGTATATTACCAAAAACTTGTGAGATGTTTTGGACATGTTTTTCAGCCATAACACCTGGGCACCTTGCTGTCATTGAGTCTGCGATGAGCTCTTCTGTGTACAAAAGTATTCTAGAATCAAAAGTGAGACCACGTATCCAAAATATAAAGCTTGACGGAATCAGTGTCAAGTAACAGAACAATGATTTCAAGCGCACCAGGAAGTTTACATCAGAATAGCTGAAAAAGAAAAGAATCAATGAGTTTCAGTGGCTCAGTTAAAGTCCAGATTTCAACCCAACTGAAATGATACAGCAGCATCTTAAGAGAGCTATACATTAAAAAATACCCATAAACTTCAATTAAGTTATCTACTTCAGAACCGCCCATAGAATATAAATGCCCCAGTTTATTCTGCATTGACATTGTAAATAGTCACTGCATTGTTGAACAGCTACAGGACATTATGCAGCTGTAGGGAGCAGCCTGTCAGAAACAGCTGGACTCCATCCAGTGAAGAAACCTGAAGAACTGAACTGGAATGTAAATTGGTGTGCATGCAGCATGTAAGAGCATGTTCACACATGGCCATTAACAGAAAAAAACCAAAGACAGAAACACAATACACAAATACCCTGCAATAAATAAATAAACCGCAAAGTTTATTGATCTTGCTTCCCAGGTCTCTATGTCCACTAGTTGGGTTCAGTCTCTCAGCCCTTATCCACATGTATGTCACTTGACAAACGGTAAGGTTTTAAATATTAGTGTTAGGACTGGCCCATAAGGGTTGCCGTGATGAGGCAGGATGGCTTTTGCATTATTTTAATAAAATTATGCTAACTAAGTACCCTTTATTATTTTCATGCACTATTGCGGTTTATTTATTGCAGAGTATTTGTGTATTGTGTTTCTGTCTTTGTTTTTTTCCATGCAGTGAAGGTAGACTTTATTTATCAAATATAAATATATGCAATTTGCGCTTAATAAGACAAATGGTATTGTGGGCAATAGAGGACTCATTTAAATGTTGTATCCGATTGTATTAGTGTGCATCAAAGTAAAAACTATCTATTTAACCCCTTTCTGGCCCAGGGCGTATTAATACGTATCTGTGCCCTGGGCCTTATGGCCTGATACGTATTAATACGCCCTATCTTTAATGCAGCACCAGACTTCGGTCGCAGTGATCGCATTAAATTTCCGGTGCCACATTACCTTATGGTAGATGGCGCCGGCATCTCGGGGGGTGTCGCCGCCCCCCCACACCCACGATTGCTGTGATTGGCTGTTCAATTCTGAACAGCCAATCACAGCATTTCTCACTGTTTCCGGCAATCAGATTGCCGGAAACAGTGATATGCAGCCTAGGATCGGTGCTCCTAAGAGCACCGATCCTAGACTGTTGCCTAGTAACCCCAGCCCTCTCCCCAAACTGCTATGATCAGTGTGATCGCCGATCACATTGATCGCACCGATCATAGCGGGACCGTGCGGCAACAGGGCGGTCATGGGGCGATGACCGGCTTGTGACCTGCCTGTCACCGCCCCATGACCCCCTGTGATTTCATAGAAGCCCCCAGCCAGCTCTGATTGGAGCGATTGATGATGACATCGATCACTCCAATCAGAGTACCTAAACACATCAGGCACTTGTGATCTGCCTGTCACCTCCCTGTGACCCCCTGTGGTGCGTGCCCAGGCCCAGCCATCTCTGATTTGGGCGATCGATGTCATCATCGATTGCACCAATCAGAGTATCTGACCGGGAGGTGACCGGGTGGTGACCGGCCTGTGACCTGCCTGTCACCACCCTATCACCCCCCTGTGATCGCCCTGCAGATCCTCACACTTGGTGAGGATTTCTACAGAGCGGTAACACTGATCTGCACTGTGCTAGGCCTTGTAGTGCCACAGAATCTTCTGTGACACTTCAAGACCTTTCTCCTACCTGCTCCAGTCGCTGCTGCTGATCCTGCGTCCTGCTGCGGTCTCCAGGGTCCTGGATCTCCTGCTCCGGCGTCCTGCTGCAGTCTCCAGGGTCCTGGGTCTCCAGCTCCTTATCCTGCTGCTGCGGATCCTGCTCTGGAGCCTTTTCCAGAACCTGCTGCTGATCCTGCTGCTGAAAGAAGAACTGAGAAGACTTTGGTAAGTCCATCTCTGTTCTCCCCTCATTTTCTAACTGGTCTCCTCTAGACGCAGAAGAAATGATGAAGTTTTGGGGCCTGGTCCTTCATATGGGGATCCTGAAGAAGCCAGAGGTTCGGCAATACTGGAGTGTTGACGTTTTGTATAACACTCCAGTGTTCCGAATGGTCATGATCCGGAGACGCTTTGAGGCCATCCACAAGTTCTTGCATTACCAAGATAATGCAAGGTGTCCTGCATGCGATGACCCAAACTTTGATCATCTTTTCAAAGTTCGGTCTGTCATCAAGCACTTCAACAACAAGTTTGCTGAAGTGTATGTGCCCCAAAGGGACATCTGCGTGGATGAGTCCCTAGTTCATTTTAAGGGGTGGCTTGGATTCCGGCAGTACCTGCCCAGTAAGAGGGCCAGGTACGGGATCAAGCTGTATAAACTTTGTGAGAGTACCTCAGGGTACACTCACAAGTTTAGAGTTTGTGAAGGGAAGGACTCCCGGATTGAAACCCCTGAATGCCCCCCTGTTCTGGGAGTGAGTGGGAAAATAGTGTGGGAATTGGTGCACCCACTGCTGGATAAAGGTTATCACTTGTACGTGGATAACTTTAATACCAGTGTCCCTCTCTTCAAGTCCCTCTCTGCGCGACATACCGCAGCTTGCAGTACTGTCCGCAAAAGTCAGAGAGGCCTCCCAAAGCCGCTAATTGGGCAGCTGCTCAGAAGGGATGAGATTAAAGCCCAATGTAGCGACCACTTGCTGGTGGTCAAGTACAAGGACAAGAGGGATGTCCTTCTCTTGACCACCATACATGGTGATGGCAGCACCCTCAGCACTGTACGAGGTTCCACTGCACAGGTCGACAAACCAGACTGTGTAGTGGGGTACAACAAGTACATGGGGGGAGTTGATCTCTCTGATTAAGTCCTCCAGCCGTACAGTGCTTTGAGAAAGACCAAGGTATGGTATAAGAAGCTGGCCGTGCACATCGTACAGATGGCAATGCATAACGCTTTCCTTCAGTCACAATGTGCAGGCCAGACTTCGACGTCGTACCATCACTATCAGGAGACAGTTATCAAGGCCCTGATATTTGCCAGTGGTAATGGAGCGGGCCCCAGTACTTCTGGAACTGAAGGACCTCAAATTGTACCGGGCCAGCATTTCCCGGGGCAGATCCCTCACAGCGGAAAAAAAGGTAAGTCACAAAAGAAGTGCCGAGTGTGTTATAAAAGGGGAATATGCAAGGACACCATTTATCAATGTGACATCTGCCCCGACAAACCTGGCCTGTGCATGAAAGACTGCTTCAAAAGGTACCATACTTCCATGGACTACTAAATTAATTTCTGACATATGACAACTAGTGTTGAGCGAGCACTAAAATGCTTGGGTGCTCGAAGCTCGGGCCAAGCTCACTGTGATACTCGGGTGCTCGACCCGAGCAACGAGCCCAATGTTAGTCTATGGGAGACCCGAGCATTTTTGCGGCGGCACCCCCGGCAGTCTGTAGAAAGCCTAAAAAGTGCCCAAAACAATAGTGACTGTGCTCAAATGACATGGGGACATCATGGGGATCGCCCCAGGAAGCATTTCTGACCCTCAGGTCACTGCTGTCAACAACGTGGTCAGAGGTATTAAGCCACTTTTACGGGCTCACAATAAAACGTTAAAAAACGAAACTGAAACTGTTTTCCTGTGACGGGTATTTGTACAGTCTGACTGAGGAAAAAAAAAAAAAAAAAGAGGATTTAGATGAAAAAAAAAAGGATTTTTCCTGGCCCCGGAGACCTGGGGCTAAGTCTAGCAATTTGAGCAGCAGCAGCACACAGGACTGTAATGCAGTGTTTGGTTTGTTGGTATAACCACTGCATCTCCTATACAGCCTGCCTGCCTGCCTGATATCTGGGATGGATATTAGTCCTCAAAAGGACTGTTGGCTTGATTTTGCAGGCTTTAGAGACCCTACACTACCTATTTCACAGTATAAATCTCTCCCTAGCTTAGCAGCACTCTCCCTACACTGTCTGATCCAGAGAGACTGTGTCCAAGATGGCGGCGCCCGGTTTTAAATACTCAAGGTGACGCTGTGCGGCCAGCCAATCACTGTAATACCCACAACCAACATGGCTGCGGCATTACAGTGACTGGCTGGCAATCCCTGCATGTTCATTGGCTCTGTAAAGAGCGCCAAACATGCAGGGCGGAGACCCGAGCTCCCGCCCGAGTAACCCGAAAATGCTCAACACTAATGACAACCTGATGAACACTACACAACTGACGTAGTGTTCGTCAGGTTGTCATACGTCAGTTGTGTAGTGTTTGTCAGGTTGTCCTACACAACTGACGTATAACACTACATTATAAAATTCACAAATCAGGTATCGGTTCCAAAAACGGGGCACTTGTTGGGCATTTCCACTGTTTAGGCACATTAGGGGCTCTGAGAACGTGACGTGACGCCCGCAGACCATTCCATCAAAGTCTGCATTCCAAAGCGTCACTCCTTCCCTTCCGAGCCCTGACATGCAACCAAACAGTAGTTTTCTCCAACGCATGGGGTATCAGTGTACTCAGGAGAAATTGCACAACAACTTATGAGGTACAATTTCTCCTGGTGCCATTGTGAAAATATTTTTTTAGCATTTTTGTGGAAAAAATGTTTTTTTTTTCACAAGTCAACATTATAGTTTTCTGTGAAGCACCTGTGGGTTCAATGGGCTCACCACACATCTAAATAAATTCATTTGGGGTCTAGTTTCCAAAAAAAGGGCACTTATTTGGCGTTTCCACTGTTTAGGCACATCAGGGGCTCTGAGAACATGACATGACGCCTGCAGACCATTCCATCAAAGTCTGCATTCCAAAGCATCACTCATTCCCTTCCGAGCCCTGACATGTGCCCAAACAGAAGTTTTCTCCAACACATGGGGTATCAGCATACTTAGGAGAAATTGCACAACAACTTATGTGGTCTAATTTTTCCTAGTACCCTCATGAAAATAAAAATATTGCAGCTAAAATATTGTTTTTGTGGAAAAAAATGGATTTTTTTTTCACGGCTCTATGTCATAAACCTTTGCAAAACACTTGGGGGTTCAAAGTGCTCACCACACATCTAAATAAGTTCCCTGAGGGGTCTAGTTTCCAAAATGGGGTCACTTGTGGGGGGTTTCCACTGTTTAGGCACATCAGGGGCTCTCCAAATGCGTCATGGGGTCCGCTGTGAATTCCAGCGAGCTTTGCATTGAAAACGTCAAATGGCGCTCCTTCCCTTCCAAGCCCTGCCGTGCGCCTAAACAATGGCTTTCCCCCACATATGAGGTATCAGCGTACTCAGGAGAAATTGCACAACAACTTTTGGGGTCCAATTTCTCCTAGTACCCTCGTGAAAATAAAAATATTGCGGCTAAAAGATCATTTTTGTGGAAAAAAAAATATATTTTTTTTCACTGCTCTATGTCATAAACCTTTTCAAAACACTTGGGGGTTCAAAGTGCTCACCACACATCTAAATAAGTTCCCTGGGGGGTCTATTTTCTAAAATGGGGTCACTTGTGGGGGTTTCCACTGTTTAGGCACATCAGGGGCTCTCCAAACACGACATGGGGTCCGCAGTGAATTCCAGCGAGTTTTGCATTGAAAATGTCAAATGGCGCTCCTTCCCTTCCGAGCCCTGTTGTGCGCCCAAACAATGGCTTTCCTCCACATATGAGGTATCAGCGTACTCAGGAGAAATTGCACAACAACTTTTTGCGTCCAATTTCTACTAGTACCCTTGTGAAAATAAAAAATTGGGGTCTAAAATAAAATTTTAGTGAAAAAAAGTTAAATGCCCATTTTTTCCTTCACGTTCAATTAATTGTTGTGAAGCACATGAAGGGTTAATAAACTTCTTGAATGTGGTTTTGAGTATCTTGAGGGGTGCAGTTTTTAGAATGGTGTCACTTTTGGGTATTTTCTGTCATAAAGGCCCCTCAAAGTGACTTCAAGTGTGATGTGGTCCCTAAAAAAATGTTTTTGTAAATTTTGTTGTAAAAATGAGAAATCGCTGGTCAAATTTTAACCCTTATATCGCCCTAACAAAAAAAAATTTTGGTTTCAAAATTGTGCTGATGTAGAGTAGACATGTGGGAAATGTTATTTATTAACTATTTTGTGTGACATACCGTACAGACCAAAAGTTTGGACACACCTTCTCATTTAAAGATTTTTCTGTATTTTCATGACTATGAAAATTGTACATTCACACTGAAGGCATCAAAACTATGAATTAACACATGTGGAATTATATACTTAACAAAAAAGTGTGAAACAACTGAAATATGTCTTATATTCTAGGTTCTTCAAAGTAGCCACCTTTTGCTATGATGACTGCTTCGCACACTCTTGGCATTCTCTTGATGAGCTTCAAGTGGTAGTGGACCCAGAGATATGTGATCTTTGAGTGTAGGAAGAGAACAGGAGCTGCTGGGTCCTAGGAATCCCAGTCATCTCTGCTCTACAGAGAAGAGACTTATTTTCTCCTGTAACTGGGGCTATTATAAGTGCCAGTTACAGGGTAAATCAGCAATAAAACAAATATATTAATGTGTTTAAATGCCACCCAAAGATCTTATAATACCTTAAAAAAAACTTACCCCGCACCCATAAAAAATATTGTCTACTATATAAAAGTCATGTGTTTAGTTTTTTTTCTCTATATTTTCTCCTGATATCAGCAAAAATGTGCGTGAAATGGGGGAAATCGGTCTGTCATTAAATGGTTATGTAGTGCCCCGAGGGTTCGGCCGCTACAGGGGTATTGCACCTCAGACCAGAGGTGTGATATTCCACTCCCGGGTATGGATGGAGTATGGACCAGGGCTCAGTTAGCTGCATACAGCACACACACCCCATTTCCGAGGGACAGCTCAGCGGTGCTCCCACTAGACATAAGTGCAGGCACGACCGACTATGTCCCTGCCTGGAGTGGGGAGGGGGGATGGAACACCCAGTGCTGTAGGGGCAGATAGGGGTTGGTTCCTGAGCGTAGGAAGGAGCTCATTGGTTGCTGGTCACCTGGGCTCATGGTCAGAGGGAGGTATAAAAGGTGGGCACCATCTTAGATCTAGGTTCTGTCCAGAGAGGAGAAGACAGGGAGTAGAGGCTCTGTCGGAGCTCTACTCCAGAAGGGCCCAGTGAGAGGCCGAGGAGGAGGTGAAGGGGAGCTGGGATTTTGGCTCATCTCAGCTCCAAGAGAAAGGAACAGAAAGGAACAGAAACAGAAAGGAACTGCAAAGAAAGAGAGAGAGAAACAGAAGGGCTCAGGAACAAGAAGGTGGAAGGGACCCTAAGAACCCACGAGAATCCAGGGTGAAGGGTCAGGCAGATTAAGGGTACCGGATCCCAAGTTGGTGGAGGAGAAACTACCCTCAGCCAAAGACCGGTCGTCGTGATCATCTATTGGTGCGACACCTCATCAAACCTGCTAGGAAGGCACCATATAGGACAGCGGAGGACGGGGCCCACGTTTAACCGCACAAGTCCGCGGCAGCTGGACAAAAGTGGGTCACTGGTGAGGCAGGCCAGAGAAAGGATTAAAGGGGGTCCTGTGCCATGCTCCTGAACTGCCTGGGAGTTGACCGAGCCCCTCACCTGGTGGACGCAGCACGGCTCGGGCGGTCACTGCCGACGGAAGTGACCTGGGACAAACGAACTGTGAGTAAAGACCCTGGACTGTAACTTGTTGTCCGTGTGCTCCTTCGCTCCTCCGGCACTACCGGTACTGGGACCTTCACCACCATCACTCCCACCATCCACTACACTGCCCTGGGGCCGCACTCTTCCCGTGGGGAGTCACACTACCCTAGCTGCACACCTCATCAGCCCCAGCGGTCTGCATGCAGCGGCGGTTCCTAATAACCGCAATCCACGTGTGGCATAGTCGGACATTATCTGAAGCACGTAGCAGACTACCATTGGCCTGACCACCCTGAGCCGCGGGACCGGGCCGCCACTACTACTACCCCCAACGTTCCCCTATCGCCCGGATTCGCGTGCCCCACGGCCCAGGGGGCGAGTCAGTTACACAACGTGGTAAAGAAGAGTGTACCAACATTCCCCCAGAGCAATACATTTATACCAAAAATTATTACTTAAAGGGGTTTTTCCATGAACAAAATTTCATTTTAATCAATAAATCTTAGAATAATAAGTTCAACAATTGGATGTGTTTAAGTAAAATGTTACTGTGCTGAGATAATCTTATAAATGTGCCCCTGCTGTGTACTTTGTAATGGTCATGTCTGACCATGTACAGAATATGGTCTGATCATAAAAGCACATCTCCTGGGTGGGGGGAGGAGCAAAAGAGTGTATCGACATTAGAGCATTGTGTCACAGATGATTCATTCTGTGAGGTAAAATATTTCACTGCCTGTTTTTAAACCAGGTTTTATTTAAAAGAAGAATAATTTGTGATCCCATGTTGTGCTATCTGTATACTCTCTTTTGCGTCCTCCCCTGTCCAGGAGCTGTGGTGTGATCAGACCATGTCCCTGTATGGTGAGACACAGCCATTACACAGTACACAGCAGGGGCACATTTATAAGATTATCTCAGCACAGGAATATTTTATTTAAACACATCCAATTGTGGAACATATTATTATTCAAAGATCTATTGATTAAAATAAACATTTGTTTGTGGGAAACCCCCTTTAAGTTATTGGTTCTACAAGCTACTTGGGATATATTTAATTTTTTCACTTACAGCGTCTGGATTTTGTCCTAGTTTTTCTTAAATAAATAATGACATTTATCATGGGTTGCTATGCATCTCTGGTTCTATTTACCTAACTTTAACACTTTCTAAGAACTAGATGTTATTATTATTATTTTCTGCTATGTAAAACCATAAAACTCAAAACTTTGTATTAGGCTCATGGAACCTGATTGGTAAAGATAGTTTATCAGTAATCATCCCATTATCATCGCTGGCTTGATTGCAATGAAGGAATCATGAATATATAGATAACACAGGATCCACCATTTAAAATAGGTGACTGTCACAACTCAACCCCTCCCCCACCTGAAATATAACTGATGCAATTGTAAGGTGCGCAGGGTATTAGTCATTTGTGAGGGGCTGTTCTCCCACACCCTGGCACCCCACAAATAAACGGTGTCCCAGTTCATATGTGCTGTAGGTGCAATGCAGTACACTCACGTTTTGGCCTCTGCTGTCTCCACGATCCTGGATCCAGGAACAGCCACACATAAATCAGGGGACACTTGCTTCATACCAAACAGTTCAACTTTACTTAGTAGTCCATGTTCAATTGATGGTACAGCACAGTACGTTTCCATGTTCTCTCTATGTTCAGCCTGAACTATCCTTTTGTATAATTGCTCCCTTGGCCCTCGGAATATTCTATCTGGCTCCGCAGCTTCCATGAATCCCGTCCCATCTCCCTCACTCATCTCCCCATCTGTCTTCCACTTGTCGGAATGAATAAGGCACACTTTCCAGTGCCTAGTTCTGTCTGTAGGCCTCGAACATAGCAGGTATGTTCGCAGAAGACAGTAGCCAACATTCTCATGCTGCCCGAACAGTCTATACTTTTCATACCCTCTAGCCCTCTGTCCTTAAATGCTGCTAACATTTTCTTCCAATCTAATCTCTAACTATCTCTATCTGGCTAAAACCAGGAAATGCTCTTAACTAACCATGCCCCCGCCTGAATCTTTTCCTCCTATAACTTAAACGTATGTCCTATACTTAACACTAGACTTTCCCTATATGTTACACATAAAGAACATTATACTTTAACCACAATACATTACATTAACTGTGCACATTAATGCTATGGATTTCACATTTTACATTAGCCATACAATACAATAAAACCATGTCATAACACATATTTAAATATGCTTCTTGCAAACGTGCTTCCAGGAGGAGAGGTATATGACAGGTTTATGACCCTGTCACACCCTTACACAATGATTACAGATCATGGCTAGAACACTTTTCCACAGTAGTCCATGAACATCTCTGGTCTATTGTCTCCTACAGCCCTTGTGGTTCATATAAAGCATATATCTAAAATTTGTTAGCAGCATATCAGGTAAACCATAATCATGAAAAAAATATGTAGTAAAATATCTAGAAATTAACATATTAAAAAAAGAATATATATAACTATCGAGTTGTAATTTTTACAATAAATTCAAATAAATATATATGTATATATATATATATATATATATATATATATATATATATATATATATATATATATATATTGCTGCTGTATTTCCTTTATAATACCTATTATGGTGCAATGCACACAGTGATTTGTTGTATTTAATTAAAAACTAAACTGAGGAAATAAAATAGCTATATTGGAAAAAAATGCACAAACACTGAAGACTGTAGGAAATAAAATTAAAGATATAAAAACTATAGTAAGTTTATTATTTACAGTTAAAAAATGTCTATTTCTTATTCTCTCTCTTTAGTAGGAGACTAGAGTTTTATCCACTGACACTTGAAAAATATCCACCAAGTCACGCTAAAAAAGAATTCAAGGACTGAATCTTTTTCAGGCTTTGCAGTAGCTATATAAGTGATGTTGTAAAGAATTTGCCATACACACAGAACGTGAGCTACATCCCTTTTCTACAATCATACAAAAGCTGATAGAACAATAAAGATATTTTCATGTTCTGAATGTGCACTGCATTTCAAAAAACTGATTTGGCAGCTGTCATTACCTGTTTTACTGCAGAAGCTCATAAGCGTATATGTGCCATTTATTCTGTGGATGGGAAATGAAACCATTTGCTTGGTAATATGAATCAAGTAAACAAATAGATATGAAAATGAAGCATATGATGGCTGCGCAATTAAGTTCCTAAAAGAAACAATTTAATTTTTGTGAACAAACGAGTAAACAGAAAGGAATGGAACAGAAATATACTAATTGGAGAAATCAATTTGCTCTTGAAAAGGAAAATTATGATGGAGTCTGTGACTTTCAGGATTAGGTGCTCAAGTCTGGTTAATAAAGATATAGTATGCTTTATGAGTATGAATTGTTGTCAGTTGGATTTGGACATTTTTATTTTATTAACACAAAACTCCAAGGAGCGGAAACATCAAGTAGCTTTTACCAAAAATTCGCAGATTAGAGACAGAGTTTACAAGCATAAAAAAAAGATATGAATGGGGTATTGCTGTAATCGTACTTAGGCCACCGCCCCACTATCAGTATTTGTTCAGTATTCGGTCAGTAATTTTTCTCAGGAGTGGGAGTCAACACCAGGAGTGGGTGATAAATGCAGAATTGGTGCACTTGTTTCTATTATACCTTTTCTCTGATTGTTCCTCACCTGGTTTTGGCTCCCACTCCTGAGAAAAAATACTGACCGAATACTGACCAAATACTGATAGTGGAGCTGTGGCCTTACCCAAAGGATAAAGCTGTCTTGTCAATTTTACTGCACAGTGAACGGCATAAATTTTTTTTCCTGAATTGCTGGTTTTTGCTCATTCTACCTCCCAAAAATCAGAATAGAAAGCAATCAAAAAAGTTAGGTGAATAAAAATGGTACCCATAAAAGACATCAACTCGTCCTGCAAAAAGCAAGCCCCCACATGACTCTGTCGGCAGAAATATAGAAAATGTATAGCTCTTTGAATATGGGGATGAAAAAACTTGCTTTTGCAAAAATAAAATATCTTATAGTGTGTGACAACAGCCAAACGTGAAATAATTATATAAATCTGATATCGCTGTAATCGCACAGACCCAAAAAATAAAGTCGTCTAATCCCTTATACCACACAAGGAATGGCGTAAAAAATTATTAGAACCAATTCTTGATCTATTATTGATTTGTTTTATTTTTGCCTCCCAAAAAATGCAGAAAGGCTCGGACCATATTTATCCCGCTCTCTAGGCTGAGCTTTTACACCGAGGTTTCTGTGTAAATTTCTGAAATACGTGATTCAGACAGTGCCCCCATATTTCCTATAATGAGGCAGATAGAGTCAAAGTGAACGCCGTCTGGCTTATGATCCTTGGCGCGGTCGGCCACAGATTTGTTCACCTCTGAAAAGAAGGACATTGCTGAACAGAGGCCAGACGGAGTCCAGAGTAACTCTGTTGCCTCATTATACTGAATGGATCCCTCGGGGGTCTCATCTGAATCATATAATTCGGAAACTTAGATGGAAACCCCAATATAAGTGCTCAGTGTAGAGCACAGGATAAACGTAATCCAAAATGTTATGTAAAATGTTCCCAACAAAAGCTTCAACTCAATCCACAAAAAAAGCAAGTCCCCACTCTGGTCTGTCATCTGTCAATGGAAATATAGGGGGCTTTCACGTTACTGGCAGTATAAAGGCTCTGGAAAAATGAAATGGCTCCTCGCCCCCCAAAAGAAATCCAGCCAATTCGGCACTCCCAGAACCACCATCAGTTTTGTTGCAAACTATATCTCTTGTATGTTGGACTCAAAAACCATCACACATATCCCTTTATCTATGATGGGGTCTGTTTAGTTTCCATCAGGGTATTCGGCAAATGCTGGACACCTTAAATGAAACCAAACAGCACCCATTATAGCTAAGCTATATCAGATTCCATGACTGACCTTGGGTCTGAAATGTAAAATATAGAATGTCAGGGATGAATATAGCTATTTGTCCCTGGTATTGTATAAATGACCTGCAAACAGTGAGTGATTCTATATCTAACTTTAAAAATGCACTTCCTATTAAGCCTCATCCTCAAAGTACAACAGTTTTTCTTTTGTTGATATTTTTGGGGAGAAAAGGGTAACAATTTTAGTGGAAGTGGTGGTCAGAGCTTGTTACCAGACCCATTGGGGGGGGAGTTCCTGCTACCTTAGTATCTTACCCATTCCTTTACTTGGGAGCTGAGGGCTTATCAGGTGATGGGGGAGTATGTGGCGCTATCGACTTCATCTGCCTACAGCACCAAAATACCTTGTTTTGGTACTGGCTGATGGTCCCTATGCCTGTCATTTGATCTCATCTGTGACGTCCAGCCTTTCGCTGGATGTCATAGATGACTGTGATTTTCACTATATACAGAAATATTGTGCTATGGCTGAATATAATACGAGTGATCAGATGATCGAAAATTCAATTGGCACAAGGGGACTCGCAAATAAAGCAAATAATAGAAAAACATTTTAGAAAACAATAGAAAAATAAAAAATGTAAAAAATTTAATTATTGGCGTTTTTCACAGTTAACAATAATGAAATATAAGAAATAAAACATATACAAAATTGGTATAGTTTCCAGAAAACTCCAATCTATCAAACCATAAAATGAATTAAGCCAATCTTTAAATGCTGTAACAAGCAGAAAAAATTGAAAACCCACAATTAGATTTTTTCTGTTTGCCACAATAACAGTAAAAATACAATAAGAAGCAATCAAAGCATAGTATGTACCCCTAAATTGTATAAATTGTATAAATGGAAACACGGGCTTGATTAACTAAAAATAAGCCCTCACTCAGCTCCATTGATGGTAATATAATAAAAAAGTTACCGGTCTCGCAAAATGGTTACAAACCAACTTTTTTTCAAAATTAAACATTTTTTAAGCCAATAAAATAGTAAAACTTACCTATTCATGTCTGGTATCTCTAAATTATATTGACCTACTAAATCATGTTTCAAGATAATTTTTACTTAATTTCTTACAAGTAAAACAAAAAACAATGACAGGATTGAATTTTTTTCTGCGTTTCACTGGACTTATTTTTTTAAAAAAATTATAACTCACTCAATGTGGTAAAATGAATACTTCCTTTCAAAATTACAACCAGTCCTGCAAAAATAAAAATAAGCCTTACTATGTCTATGTCAGTGCAAAGATAAAAAAAAAGTTACGGCTATTTAAAAAAGGCGAGGAAAAAATGAAAATGTAAAAATGAAAATTGGGAAGGGGTTAATATTGTTTGATAGAGATTTGTCACTTCCGTTGTTCTTGTGAACCAGTATACCATGAGAATTAACGATGAATGCATAATGTTTGAAAATATCTGTTTTTTCCTATATTCAATATAATGTATATATCAATGTATTTTTACCTATATGTAAAAATACATATAAATATATAATTTTCCAAACTGTTGGCACAATATTGGAAGCACATATTGGTGGTGGTTCTACCGTTCTACAGAACCCAGATTTCAGCAACCCTCCCGAATCTAACTCCCAACTGATTTAACATTTAATAACTGACTTGTGGCATACAATATATCAAATGTTCAGATAGTGGGGCTGTAAACTAACTGTATGTACCTAACTCACTGATACTGATTTGAAATATTTTAGGAAAGGCTCAGTTCACACAGGTGACATTTACTTATGATGGGTCTTGAGTTCCATTTCTGGAAGTACAATACAAATTTATTTGGGCCATCAAAACACACAGTGAAATCGGAAGATCAATGTGTGTGATTAGATCTTAATCAAGAAAAATGCACTGAGTGATATTATATTCATTTGTTTAACTATTTTACCTACATATTTCATTACTTCTATATTTTCAGGATGTTTTTGTGACTACTGTAAGTGGTAAGGCATGTTACTAAAAATATGAGTACTGTATTCTGTAACTGACATGAACATTTCCTGAATAGGAAATTGATCTATTTTATATACTAAGTGCCTGAAGGCACAATACATAATTAATATGCTGTAGAGCACCATCAAAAATTAACTGGATTGCATGCACGTGACTGATAGGACTTATATTTTTGTGACTCACTAGCCTAAAAAAACATTATTACAGAGAACCTGTAATGTAAGAAAAACACTATTAACCTGCAGCTATAGGGTTAATCTGCAGGTTAATAGCATTCTGAAGCTGTGCAGCCACCATACTGAAGGCCCTGCTGCCGGAAGGAAATCAACTTTATTTCTCCTGGTAGCTTAGAGCTTTCATAGGGTTGGGTTAGTACAGCTTGAGTCACTGCTGATTGAATAGTGAGCAGGGCTGTAACCAATATTATTCTATGGGGCCGTGCATATGTCCAATTTTTTCCTTAGTCTGTGGAAAAAATAGCAGCATACCAGAGTTTAACCCAATTATATAGCCTTAGATCTTAGCCTAGCCCTAGCCCAGCCTCACACTTCAGGCACAATTAATAAAGTATTATGCTTAGTGCTGGGCTGAGAGAGCAGTGTATGATTATACTACTTGGGTTTCATAGAATTCTTTGGTCATGCACCACCTCCTCAGTCTTTACAATGGACACAGTGGGGGAGATTTACAAAATGTGTCATCATTTTGGATTACATCATTTTAAACAAATTTATCAATAGAATAACCATCTTTAACTCCTACCAGAAGGAGAATATACTGTAATGTCCTACATCAGTTACAGGTGAATGGAGTGGTCTAAGTAACCGATCCCTCTCCATACAGCATTTGTTGATTGTGTTACACCACAAGCAGTTAGCTATAACAGTTAGCTCAGATTACTGCAATTAACCATTTAGATGCTGCTGTCAATTTCTGATAGGTCGTGTGATTGGAGAGAATAGCAGATTTTTCAGCGCTGCTGGTAGATTAAAATGAAAAGGATCCAGGATAACATGAGAGCTGTAGTAATGCAGTTTTCATATGCGTTTTGAAGTTGACACACTTCTTCAGGATATAACCAATCACATCAGTTCTGGTCTGGTGACCCGTGGATCTGCACCAGTTGACGACTTCAAAATTCTTGAAATTGTGTACCATACAACCTCACCAGATGAGAAAGCTTTTGGATAAGACTATTGGATTGAGCTTGTTTGGTCCCTAGCTCTTGCATATTAATATTTGATAGCGGCATTTAAATGGTTACAATCCAGCACCCACCCTGTTCAGGCATCCATCACCCAATAATTCCCGTTGTCACTTTACCTTGGCAATCAGGGATCTAATGAACGCTGTCAGCGCTGCCAACTTTGTAAACTTTTAACTTGGCTTCATAAGAGATTGTCATTTTTACTAAATACTGGAGTTGATTGATCCACAGAGGATCTAGTTTGAGTCGAAGTTCCACTCAAATTTGATCTTACTGCAATTCGATTTGCAAGCATTGGCAAAAAAAAAGCCCATGCCATTACACGGGTTGCTGGAAACTGAGTGAGGATGCTTCCTCAATGCCATTTTATGCTTGTACTGGGTAGGGATAGGGGAATACAGCATAGAATTAGAAAAAGGCCTAATGTGATTTTGATTTACTACTTCAGAGCTGATAAACCAGACTGAAAAAAGTCTCAGTCTGTGTATATTAATCAAAGGATTCAATTGATAAATAGAAAACTACCATAGCTATGAAGACACTCATTGAATTGATCTATGATATTCTGCAGTAACAGCACTATAATAACTATATTTTTTTTACACAGTGCATTCAAGGAGGGGCAGTATTATACTCCTCATTGTTAACTGTGCAACCAAAAAGCAAATTCTGAATCTAAAGCTTGCGTGTCACTAAAAGTGTGAAATCTTTATTTTGATATGCGTAAGCTAATTTTGAGATATGTAAGCCAAGAGAAATCTTCATAATCATAATCCAGAAAGCATGCATGCTGGTTAACCCCTACATGGCCTTGGACGCATCCATACGTCGAGATCGGAAAGTACCTATTGACTTTGGACATGTGGATATGTCCAGGCAATTTTGCACACCCAAAGGCTGTGCATGTGCGATAGCTTCTGGATGTCAGCTGATTCTGACAGCTGACACCCGGCACTCAGTGAAAAGAGCAGTACCCGCATCGCTCCTTGCACTTTAACCCCAGCAGCATTTAATAGGCATACAGAGGGAGGGTGCTCCTTCTGTCATCGTGTCATCATGGGGGCCCAATAGTTGCCATGGTGATCCAGGTCACCAGAGCTAGCAAACAGTGTTACACCATGCTTAGAGCATGGTGTAGCAAGTTTGTGGGTCAGTGCAGCGCTGACAAATTCTTCATAAGCGATCAGATTTCAAAAACTCATTGTGCCATGGTTGGACAAAGTAAAAAAGTAAAAAAAATAAAAAAAAGTGAAAGAAAACTGCAAAAATATAAAAAAAAAACACAAAATAATTAAAAACTATAAATAAAAATATATTGCACCCTTAATTAAATATTTTTATGAAAAAAAACAAAAAAAGTACACATATTTGGTAGCACCACTTCCGAAACGACCCGACCTATAAAACTGTCACACTAGTTAACCATTTTAGTTAACACCGTAAAAAAATAAATAAAAAAACGAGGCAAATGACTATACTTTATCATCATACCACCAAGCAAAAAGTGGAATAAAATGCGATCAAAATGACAAATGTCTTGTCCTGCAAAAAACAAGCTGCCATACAGTTCCATCAGTGGAAAAATAAAAAAGTTATAGCTCTCAGAATAAAGCAATGCAAAAATATATATTTTTTCTATAAAATAGTTTTCATTGTGTAAAAGCGCCAAAAAATGATATAACTGTGGTATTACTATAATTGTACTTACCCAAAGAATTAAGCTACCTTATCAATTTTACCACACGCAGACCGACATAATGCTCACCCCCCCACAAAAAAAAACAATTCCTGAATTTCTGTTTTTTGTTCACTCTGCTTCCCAAAAATCGGAATAGAAAGCGATCAAAAAATGTCATATGCCCGAAAATGGAACCAATAAAAACGACAACTCGTCCTGCAAAAAATAAAACCCTAACATGACTGATGTTGGCTGAAATATGGAAAAATTATAGCTCTCAAAATATGGCAATGCGAAGCTACTTTTTGTAAAAAAAAGCGTCTTTTAGTGTGTGACAGTAGCCAAAAAATTACATAAATCTGGTATTGCTGTAATCACACCGACCCAAAGAATAAAATTGTCTAATCACTTATACAGCATGAGGAACGACATAAAAAATAAATAAAACCAATTCTTCACTTGATGTTGATTTCTTCATTTCGTCTCCCAATTACCGCAGTAAGGCTTGGCTCTTAATTATCCTGCGATCTACTCTGCGTGCTTACACAGGGGTTTCCATGTAAATCTCTGAAATATATGATTCAGATGGAACCCGCAGCGGAAGATTCCCAATAAAGAGGCAGATGGAGGCACTGTGGATGCCATTTAACTTGTGATCCAGCCGTGTCCATATTTTAAGGCACGCATAAAAGTGCCGTCGGCCACAGTTTTGTGCACCTCTGAAAAAAGGACATCACTAGTGTTGAGCATTCCGATACTGAAATATCGGGTATCGGCCGATATTCGCGGTATCGGAATTCCGATACTTAATTCCGATACTATTGCAATATCGTATACCGGAATCGGAAGTTCCCATAATGCAATGAGACATTTTCATTTTATTCAGCCAATGAGGATCCTAAGAAGTGTGGGCACATCCTGTTAGGCATGTAGGCATCTTAACTAATGGCATGGCTGTGATTGGCTGCTGAAATGATGTCATGATGCACTATAAAAGCCACCGCCGCCATTTTGAGCTCACTCTGCTGTGAATTCAGTTAGGGATAGGACGCTGTTGTTCTGAGGGACAGTTTTAGCTACCTATTTGCTCTATACTGCTTTACCCAAGCTACTTTCTAAATCACTGTGCCTTGCAGTGCTAGTGCACAGTTCCCTGTGCTGTTCACCGCTATCTGCAAGGTCTGTGTGTGTGAGTGCAGCTCACCCTGTAGTGTGTGCTTCAGCCAAGTCTGGTTGTAGTGCACTCAGTGTGTGTCACTGCCTCATACATTGTCCTTTTTTGCCAATTCATAATTTTTCCTGATATCTCCTATTAGTGTGGTGGTTCCATCTGTATTCAGCTAAATTGGTTCCAAACACACTATATAGGAGTAGATAGAGAAATTTTTTTCCGTCTTGCAGCACTAGTGCACAGTGCTCTGCATCTGTACTGTTCACCGCTGTCTGCAAGGTCTGGTGTGTGAGTGCAGCTCACCCTGTAGTGTGTGCTTCAACCCCGTCTGGTTGTAGTGCACTCAGTGTGTGTCACTGCCTCATACATTGTCCTTTATTGCCAATTCATAATTTTTCCTGATATCTCCTATTAGTGTGGTGGTTCCATCTGTATTCAGCTAAATTGGTTCCAAACACACTATATAGGAGTAGATAGAGAAATTTTTTTCCGTCTTGCAGCACTAGTGCACAGTGCTCTGCATCTGTACTGTTCACCGCTGTCTGCAAGGTCTGGTGTGTGAGTGCAGCTCACCCTGTAGTGTGTGCTTCAACCCCGTCTGGTTGTAGTGCACTCAGTGTGTGTCACTGCCTCATACATTGTCCTTTATTGCCAATTCATAATTTTTCCTGATATCTCCTATTAGTGTGGTGGTTCCATCTGTATTCAGCTAAATTGGTTCCAAACACACTATATAGGAGTAGATAGAGAATTTTTTTTCCGTCTTGCAGCACTAGTGCACAGTGCTCTGCATCTGTACTGTTCACCGCTGTCTGCAAGGTCTGGTGTGTGAGTGCAGCTCACCCTGTAGTGTGTGCTTCAACCCCGTCTGGTTGTAGTGCACTCAGTGTGTGTCACTGCCTCATACATTGTCCTTTATTGCCAATTCATAATTTTTCCTGATATCTCCTATTAGTGTGGTGGTTCCATCCATATTCAGCTAAATTGATTCCAAACACACTATATAGGAGTAGATAGAGGAGCCTTTCTGCAGCATTGGGCCCTGCAGCCCCAGCCAGATTAGTATTAGCCTATTTTTTGCAGCCTCATCTATTGCATTGTAGGTTACCTTCCTACATTGTAATAGCTACAAAAAGTTTGTGATACTATCGTTATTACATCTTTAGGCACATCCAGTGTCTTTTTGTGACAAAAAAAACCTAAATAAAGTTCACCAAACACTCCACTTTACAGTTGTGTAGGCCACATTAGCTCATATTAAAGTCTAGTCCACACTTTATAAAATTAGTGTTTCTTATACCTGTTAGCAGCTGTTCAGGAATAAGCACACTAAGCCCTTAGTACTTTTCTGCCTATCTTTATCAGTCTACCAAGATGAAGAAGGCAGGGAGTAAGGCATGTGGTCGTGGTCGTGGGCGTGGGCGTGGAGTTTCTGCAGGGAGAGGACGTGAGGATTCTGTGCCTGCAGGGAGAGGACGTGGGGATTCTGTGCCTGCTGCGGGCACCAGTGACTCAGCATCCCCCAGTTTTACCAGGGAACAGTCCTTTATGCGCAGCTTTGTAGGAGCTAGCCGTACCCCACTGCTGCGCGAGGACCAAATTGAAGCCGTTGTCGGATGGATGGCAGCTAACGCATCGACTTCAATTAGTTCCAGATCCTCTCAGGTCCTGAGCACTGAAGAGCACCCATCTGTCTCTTCACCACCTGCCAAATTGCCCAGGCAGTCAGAGAGCCCTGGACAGGAGCCATCTCTACTTCTGTTCTCTGAATCTCTTGGCTTGGAAAGAGGGGGCCAGCCAAGCAGAATTCGAGAATTTGAAGAAGAGGTAGTATGCAGTGATGCGCAACCGTTTTGTCTCTCTGAATCTGAAGAGGCGGGTGGGCCAGTGCCTATGGTCAGCAGCACACCTCAGTACGCATCTGATGATGAGACTCAGGTGCCACTTTCTGGTGCGTACTGTGCTGTCGAGACTACCCAGGAGAAGCAGTTGTTTGAAGAGGGTGGTGTAGATGATGAGGTCCTTGACCCATCATGGCGTGAGGGACAGGAAGGTGGTGGGAGCAGCTCTGAGGAAGAGATTCCCCGAACGGCCCAAAAAGGAGGGAGAGGGAGGGGGCAGACTTGGTTGCCTGTAGCCTCCACTTCGGCACCCATTAGGAGCATGGCTCTTCCAAAATCCAAAGCGGGCGCTCCCAAGACTTGCAGTGCCTGGTCCTTTTTTGACACAGTTGCAGATGACATTTGCTTTGTCAAATGCAAGCTGTGTAATCAGAAGGTGAAAAGAGGGAAAAGTGTCAGCAACCTCAATACCACAAATATGTGGAAACATGTGCGGACCAAGCACGTGGTGGAGTTACACAAACACACTGAAGACCTAGGCCAACCTACAGCGCCACCTACCACCTCTTCAGCTCGTGTTGTAGCCTCTTCCTCCAGCTCACACACAGCTGGTTCGGCTTCCTCACAGGATCGCCATGGAAGAATCTCTGGCACTGTTGTACAGAGACACAGTGTAATTCCACCCACAGCACCACTTTCCCAGTCATCCTCACACTCCCAGGCCAGTCTACAGCCATCGTTAGCACAGGCATGGGAGAAAAGGCGCCCATACTCGGCAAACCACCCCCGAGCACAGGCTCTGAATGCTGGCATTGCTAAACTACTGGCCCTTGAAATGCTATCATTCAGGCTGGTGGAGACTGACACATTCCGTAACTTTATGGCATTGGCAGTCCCACAATACAACGTGCCCAGCCGCTTTTATTTCAGCAGGCAAGCCGTCCCTGCCCTGCAACATCATGTGGAGGGAAAAATTAAACATGCGCTACAAAACGCCGTCAGTAGCAAGGTCCACCTGACCACTGATGCGTGGACCAGTAAGCATGGACAGGGACGATACCTTTCCCTCACTGCCCATTGGGTAAATGTTGTGGAGCCGGGTACAGATCTTGAGAGTGGCGCTGTACGTGTTCTGCCAACTCCAAGGATTGCAGGAATCCAGTCTGTACACATTGACTCCTCCTCATACTCCAGTTCCTCTGAATCAGCGCTGCAGGAGCCGTCACGGTCTACCTCCACATCGACCCGTGAACGGTTACCTGTTATGATGACCGATATGAGCACAGCCGTGGCCAAACGTCAACAGGCCGTATTAAAATTAATTTCGTTGGGGAATCGAAGCCACACAGCGCAGGAGCTCTGGAATGCCATCAAGCAGCAGAGTGACGTGTGGTTTGTGCCAGCGAATCTCCAGCCAGGCATGGTAGTGTGTGACAATGGCCGAAATCTGGTGGCAGCTCTGGGCCTAGGCAACCTCACTCACATCCCATGTCTGGCACATGTGCTCAACTTGGTCGTGCAGAGTTTTTTGAGGGACTATCCGGATCTTGATGCACTGCTTCACAAGGTCCGCATAGAGTGCGCTCACTTGCGGCGTTCCAGCAATGCAAGATCACGCATTGCAGCTCTGCAGCGCCGATTATGTCTTCCGGAACATCGCATCATATGTGACCTACCCACCAGGTGGAATTCAACGTTACATATGTTGGAGAGGTTGTGTGAGCAGCAGGCAGCAGTAATGGAGTACCAGCTGCAGCAGGCGCAAACAAGTCGCAGTGCGCGCCGTTCACACTTCACCACCACTGAGTGGGCCTCTATGAAGGACATTTGCCACGTTTTGCGTGCCTTCGATTATTCCACGCGGATGGCGAGTGCAGATGATGCACTAGTCAGCATGACTATCCCCCTTATCTGCCTGCTTGAAAAAACACTGCAAGCACTAAGGGACGAGGTTTTGGAAGAGGTGGAGGATGAGGAGTCACAAATGCCATCTGCTTCTCTACAGTCTGCGCAATGTGGTTCCTCACAAAGGCCTAGGCAGGGGACACTTTGTGAGGAGGATGAGGAGGAGTCAATGGATGAGGAAGACATCTGTCCAGAGGAGGGAGGTACACAATGCTCTAGTAGTCAGTATCTAGAGCGAGGGTGGGGTGATGCAGAGCAGGCAGAGATCACGCCTCAAGCAGGGGACAGCGTTTCTTGGCCAGTTGGCAGTCTGCAGCACATGGTTGATTTCATGCTGCAGTGCCTCAGAAACGACCGCCGCATCGCCCACATTCTCAACACGGCTGATTATTGGGTGTCCACCCTCCTAGATCCTCGCTACCGGGACAACTTACAAAGCCTCATAACACCATTGAACCGGGAGCGTAAAATGCGGGAGTACCAAGACGCACTGGTGCATTCCATCATGTTCTCCATTCCAACCGAGAGCAGTGCTGCTAGTGCTTTACAAAGCAGCTCAGTGCGTCGAGGCAGTGGAGGAAGCTCTGCACAAAGAGGGAGCAGAAGCAGCGCCTCAGCACAAGGCAAGACCAGTATGGCCGAAATGTGGCAAAGTTTTGTGTCCCCGCCGCCACAAATGTCTACACCATCACAGACAGCTCCAGTCAGCAGGAGGCAACGTTTCCGTCAGATGGTGACAGACTACATGTCTTGCCCTCTTAGTGTACTCCCAGACGGCTCTTCTCCCTTCAAGTTTTGGGTCTGTAAGCTGGATACATGGCCAGAGCTTAGTCAGTATGCACTGGAGGTGCTAGCTTGCCCTGCTGCTAGTGTATTATCGGAACGCGTCTTTAGTGCCGCAGGTGGTGTACTAACAGACCGTCGCATGCGACTATCCTCCGATAACGTTGACCGGCTTACTTTTCTCAAAATGAACAAGGCCTGGATCTCTCATGAATTTGCCAGTCCTCTTCCAGAATAAATAATTGGTTGGCAACAGTATCCAGGTCTCCTGTTCTGTTCATGTTTCTACCACCTGAACTGTAATCCCTGAGCTCCAACACCGCCAGTTGGCGCTCGGAAGTGCCGTCTGCACAGTCAACACTTGCTGCCGTGTTATTGGGGTTCAGTAACGTCAGCTGTTCTCCTGCTGTGCGGACGGCAATTTCTCCTGATTTGTCCACATCCACTGTACTACACATTTTAAAGTTGCTCCAATTACACCTCTGGCTCCTCCGTTTTTAGTATTTACCCTGGGCTCCAATACCGCTAGTTGCTGCTCAGAAGTGCCGTCTGCACAGTCAACGCTTGCTCCAGTGTTATTGGGATTCAGTAACGTCAGCTGATCCCCAGCTGTGTGTCCGGCAAATTCTCCTGCTTTGTCCACATCCACTGTAGTACGGATTTAAAACCTCCTCCAAATACACCTCTGGCTCTTCTGTTTTTAGTATTTACCCTGGGCTCCAGCACCGCCAGCTGGTTCTCGGCAGTTCCATTGGCTCTTGTACCTTCTGCTACCCATCCGGGTTCCAGTACCGTCAGCTGGTTCTCGGCAGTGTCTTTGGCACGGGTACTCCCTCCTGCCCAGCCTGGTTCCAGCACGCCAGCTGTTTCCGGGTAGTGTCAACGTCACTTTGCCTCCAATGCGTTGTCCTGTCGTGTTGCGGTCGGGTTAGCCGACTCTATGGTGCCTGCAGTTTAGGTGACTCCTATGTGGGCTGCGGGATCTGGCAATGAAGGCTGGTTCCATAGTGCCAATAGGACAAGCACCCTCTGTAGGACTGTGGGTTTTGGTAACTGCGGCCGGCTCGCGGCCTTGAACTTTTTTTTTACATGGGTACCTTCTGCTACCCATCCGGGTTCCAGTACCGTCAGCTGGTTCTCGGCAGTGCCTTTGGATTAGGTGCCTCCTTCTCGGTATCCAAGTTCCACCAACGTCTGCTGGTCCTTGGTAGTGCTTTCTGGCACAGGTACCTCCTGCTTAGTAACCGAGTTCCAGTAACATCAGCTGGTCCTCGGTAGTTCCATTGGCTCTTGTACCTTCTGCTACCCATCCGGGTTCCAGTACCGTCAGCTGGTCCTCGGTAGTTCCATTTGCTCTTGTATCTTCTGCTACCCATCCGGGTTCCAGTACCGTCAGCTGGTTCTCGGCAGTGTCTTTGGCACGGGTACTCCCTCCTGCCCAGCCTGGTTCCAGCACGCCAGCTGTTTCCGGGTAGTGTCAACGTCACTTTGCCTCCAATGCGTTGTCCTGTCGTGTTGCGGTCGGGTTAGCCGACTCTATGGTGCCTGCAGTTTAGGTGACTCCTATGTGGGCTGCGGGATCTGGCAATGAAGGCTGGTTCCATAGTGCCAATAGGACAAGCACCCTCTGTAGGACTGTGGGTTTTGGTAACTGCGGCCGGCTCGCGGCCTTGAACTTTTTTTTTACATGGGTACCTTCTGCTACCCATCCGGGTTCCAGTACCGTCAGCTGGTTCTCGGCAGTGCCTTTGGATTAGGTGCCTCCTTCTCGGTATCCAAGTTCCACCAACGTCTGCTGGTCCTTGGTAGTGCTTTCTGGCACAGGTACCTCCTGCTTAGTAACCGAGTTCCAGTAACATCAGCTGGTCCTCGGTAGTTCCATTGGCTCTTGTACCTTCTGCTACCCATCCGGGTTCCAGTACCGTCAGCTGGTCCTCGGTAGTTCCATTTGCTCTTGTATCTTCTGCTACCCATCCGGGTTCCAGTACCGTCAGCTGGTCCTCGGTAGTTCCATTTGCTCTTGTATCTTCTGCTACCCATCCGGGTTCCAGTACCGTCAGCTGGTTCTCGGCAGTGCCTTTGGATTAGGTGCCTCCTTCTCGGTATCCAAGTTCCACCAACGTCTGCTGGTCCTTGGTAGTGCTTTCTGGCACAGGTACCTCCTGCTTAGTAACCGAGTTCCAGTAACATCAGCTGGTCCTCGGTAGTTCCATTGGCTCTTGTACCTTCTGCTACCCATCCGGGTTCCAGTAACATCAGCTGGTCCTCGGTAGTTCCATTGGCTCTTGTACCTTCTGCTACCCATCCGGGTTCCAGTACCGTCAGCTGGTTCTCGGCAGTGCCTTTGGATTAGGTGCCTCCTTCTCGGTATCCAAGTTCCACCAACGTCTGCTGGTCCTTGGTAGTGCTTTCTGGCACAGGTACCTCCTGCTTAGTAACCGAGTTCCAGTAACATCAGCTGGTCCTCGGTAGTTCCATTGGCTCTTGTACCTTCTGCTACCCATCCGGGTTCCAGTACCGTCAGCTGGTCCTCGGTAGTTCCATTTGCTCTTGTATCTTCTGCTACCCATCCGGGTTCCAGTACCGTCAGCTGGTTCTCGGCAGTGTCTTTGGCACGGGTACTCCCTCCTGCCCAGCCTGGTTCCAGCACGCCAGCTGTTTCCGGGTAGTGTCAACGTCACTTTGCCTCCAATGCGTTGTCCTGTCGTGTTGCGGTCGGGTTAGCCGACTCTATGGTGCCTGCAGTTTAGGTGACTCCTATGTGGGCTGCGGGATCTGGCAATGAAGGCTGGTTCCATAGTGCCAATAGGACAAGCACCCTCTGTAGGACTGTGGGTTTTGGTAACTGCGGCCGGCTCGCGGCCTTGAACTTTTTTTTTACATGGGTACCTTCTGCTACCCATCCGGGTTCCAGTACCGTCAGCTGGTTCTCGGCAGTGCCTTTGGATTAGGTGCCTCCTTCTCGGTATCCAAGTTCCACCAACGTCTGCTGGTCCTTGGTAGTGCTTTCTGGCACAGGTACCTCCTGCTTAGTAACCGAGTTCCAGTAACATCAGCTGGTCCTCGGTAGTTCCATTGGCTCTTGTACCTTCTGCTACCCATCCGGGTTCCAGTACCGTCAGCTGGTCCTCGGTAGTTCCATTTGCTCTTGTATCTTCTGCTACCCATCCGGGTTCCAGTACCGTCAGCTGGTTCTCGGCAGTGTCTTTGGCACGGGTACTCCCTCCTGCCCAGCCTGGTTCCAGCACGCCAGCTGTTTCCGGGTAGTGTCAACGTCACTTTGCCTCCAATGCGTTGTCCTGTCGTGTTGCGGTCGGGTTAGCCGACTCTATGGTGCCTGCAGTTTAGGTGACTCCTATGTGGGCTGCGGGATCTGGCAATGAAGGCTGGTTCCATAGTGCCAATAGGACAAGCACCCTCTGTAGGACTGTGGGTTTTGGTAACTGCGGCCGGCTCGCGGCCTTGAACTTTTTTTTTACATGGGTACCTTCTGCTACCCATCCGGGTTCCAGTACCGTCAGCTGGTTCTCGGCAGTGCCTTTGGATTAGGTGCCTCCTTCTCGGTATCCAAGTTCCACCAACGTCTGCTGGTCCTTGGTAGTGCTTTCTGGCACAGGTACCTCCTGCTTAGTAACCGAGTTCCAGTAACATCAGCTGGTCCTCGGTAGTTCCATTGGCTCTTGTACCTTCTGCTACCCATCCGGGTTCCAGTAACATCAGCTGGTCCTCGGTAGTTCCATTGGCTCTTGTACCTTCTGCTACCCATCCGGGTTCCAGTACCGTCAGCTGGTTCTCGGCAGTGCCTTTGGATTAGGTGCCTCCTTCTCGGTATCCAAGTTCCACCAACGTCTGCTGGTCCTTGGTAGTGCTTTCTGGCACAGGTACCTCCTGCTTAGTAACCGAGTTCCAGTAACATCAGCTGGTCCTCGGTAGTTCCATTGGCTCTTGTACCTTCTGCTATCCATCCGGGTTCCAGTACCGTCAGCTGGTCCTCGGTAGTTCCTCAGCTTTCTTGTACCTTCTGCTACATTTCCAAGTTCAAGCTTTTTGAAATGGTTCTTGGTAATCACTCTGGATCTCCCTGACGAGGACCCTGAAGACGAGGACCCTGAAGACCAACCCTAAGAAGACGAGGACCCCGAAGACAATGACCCTGAAGACGAGGACCCTGAAGACCACCCCGAAGAAGACGAGGACCCTGAAGACCACCCCGAAGAAGACGAGGACCCTGAAGACCACCCCGAAGAAGACGAGGACCCCGAAGACGAGGACCCAGAAGACCAACCCGAAGAAGACGAGGACCCCGAAGACGAGGACCCCCGAAGACGACGACCCTGAAGACCACCCCGAAGAAGACCAAGAAGATGACCCTGAAGAAGTTGACCAAGAAGACAAAGAAGAGAAGACAAGCACCAAGATACAGAAAAACAAGAGACAGAAAACCAAGAAGCAGAAATACAAGAAGCTGCAGAACAAAAAGCGGAAGAACATTAAGCATAAGACTAAAAATCAGAGCAAAAGATAATATCTAAATTATAAGCAGAAGATGACTAAGCAGTGTATGGGGGTGAGTCCGTTCCTCCTCGTGGTGCCCCTGGAAAAGACCTGCTGCTGCAGGCCAAACTGAACGCGGACAAATCCTGTTGTAAATCTTTTGTGACGGGCAGAACGAAAGGTGTAATGTCCAACCTTTTATAGATAACAACTACAGGAATGCCTGTCACAAATAAGAATATGATGAAGAAGAAGAATATGAAGAAGATGAAGAAGTAGAATATGAAGAATGTAAAAAAAAGAATAATACGAAGAAGGTGAAGAAGAAGAAGGTGAAGAAGAAGTGGATGAAAAAGATGCTGAGGATGATGAAGGAGAAAGTGTGGGAGAAGTAAAAAAGAAGGTGAAGAGCATGGAAGTAGTGAAACATAAATATCTGACAAAATATAAAAATACTTAACATAGTTAATATTTCCGTAACTCAGAACATAATAAAAAAATATTAATTCCTGCTATTCCATTTGACTGGGCTAAACCTCTATGCCTTTATTGTCTCCCCCACCTCCCCCAATACATTCTACATTATTCTTAGTTGTTTTCCTTCATGTAGAAATAACCTACAAGGAAAGAAAGGGTTTATTTTAATTCCGATATTTATGTCCCATTGACTTGCATTGGTTTCCGGTATCGGAATCGGCGATATCCGATACTTTTTCGGTATCGGTCCGATCCAATCCGATCCGATATTTCCCGATATCGGAAGGTATCGCTCAACACTAGACATCACTGAACAGAGGCCAGACTGAGTCCAGAGTAGCTTTGCTACCTCATTATAGTGAATAGATCCCTCTGGGGTTTCATCTGAATCGCGTCACTTGGAGATTTAGATGGAAACCCAGATATAAGTACTCAGCGTAGAGCGTAAGATAAATATGATCCAAAATGTTGGGGTCATATTCTAGCAAGATTTCTTCGTGGTATTTCATCCATTGCTGCTGGTTTTTGTTTTTTTGGCTCTGTTTTGAAGTGTTCAAAGCTTTCTTTTACACTGTTTTATGGCCCTCTGTTGTATATTGGTTTGTTTACCCTGCATAGCATTGCCTGCTCTTGCCTTGTGCTAATTAGCTAATTACTCAGTTTGGCCAATTGGTGCTGCATGTTAGCAGCAGACATTTCAATTCATATATATTCAGTTCTGGCTCAGGATAGCACGCATGCTGGGCCACGCGTGCAACAGACTTTAAGTGCAATAGCTTAAAGTGCGTTTAATAAGCAGTTATACAATGGCAGCTGGACAGGGCAGGAGACAGGTAAGGTGTATAAGATATTCATACAAACATACTGCTTCTTGGTCAGATGTATTGCATTATGCATTGGTCATAGCAATCTGCTTCTTACTTGTTTTAACTTCTGCTTTCTCTCATCTCATCCGCCCTTTAACACATTCTGTGAACTCACTCCACATCAACCCCTCACTTCTCCCCTCTCCCATGTATAACTATGAGGCTCTACTGACTTTTCTCGTCCACTCCAAACCATCCACCAACTTCATACAGCACTCAAAACGTTCATACAAATCATTGCACCACCTGCTCTTTCTCTTTTTTCTCCTTCTCCTTGTCGCTGGCGACATCTCCCCCAACCCTGGGCCTCCCTCCACTAGCATACACCACTCTCCCCCAGCTGCATATAGAAACCCTGCTAATCTTATTAACATTCAGTGCATGCCCTCTCCTATCGCTTTCCATTGCGCTCTCTGGAACGCACAGTCTGTGTGTAATAAACTAACTTACATTCACGATTTTTTCCTCTCTAATTCCCTTAACCTTCTGGCTATTACAGAAACCTGCATCCAGCATTCAGACATCACCGCAGCTGCTGCTCTCTCATTTAGTGGACTGAAATTTTCACATACTGCCAGACCTGAAAATACACAGGGTGGAGGTGTTGGTTTGCTCCTTTCACCACAATGTGCTTTCCAGGTCATCCCCCCAGTTCCCTCACTTCCTTTGAAGTGCACACCATCAGACTCTTCAAACCCTTCTCCCTGCGAGTGGCGGTTGTGTATCGCCCTCCAGGCTCCTCCCACCAGTTTCTGGATTACTTTGCCACCTGGCTTCCTCACTTTCTATCCTGTGACATCCCCACCATCATCATGGGAGACTTTAATATCCCCATCAATGATCCCCTCTCCCAATCTGCCTCTCATCTACTTTCTCTAACCTCCTCATTCGGCCTCTCAGAATTGACTAATTCTCCAACGCATGAAGACGGGAATACTCTGGACCTCGTTTTTTCCCGTGCTCACTGCATGACTTTACTAACTCCCCTCTCCTGCTCTCTGACCACAACCTTCTTTCCTTCTCTGTCAAGAACCGTCTCCTCACCCGGGACATCCCCACTTACCACACTTATAGGAACACACATACCATTAATACCCAGCAGCTTATGGGCAATCTCCACACATCTTTAGCCCCCATCTCCTCCCTCTCCTGTCCAGACTTAGCATTGTCACACTACAATAATACACTGAAGAGTGCCCTAGATGAAGCCGAACCTTCTACACGCAGAAAGACCCAACACAGACAACGGCAGCCCTGTCACACAATGCAAACACGCTTTCTTCAGCTTTGCTCTAGGTGTGCTGAACAGCAGTGGAGAAAATCTCTTTTAGCAGAGGACTTCATCCACTATAAATTCATGCTCAAAACCTATAACTCTGCCCTTCATCTGGCCAAACAATCCTACTTCACCACTGTCATCACTTCACTGTCCAACAATCCAAAATGACTTTTTGAAACCTTAAACTCCCTCCTGAGCCCTAAAGCACAGACCCCAACCACCAACCTCAGCAGGGAGGATCTGGCCACTTATTTCCTAGAAAAAATCAACCACATCCATCAGGACATCTCAGCCTAATCTCCTTAGTGCCTGGATTCCCGTCCCTGCCACACTTCAAGCTCACTAGCCATCTTTGAGCCTGTTACAGAGGAAGAAGTTACCCAGTTCCTCATTTCTTCTCGACCTACAACCTGCAACAGTGACCCCATTCCGTCACATCTCCTGCAGTCTCTCTCACCGATGGTCACCACTCACCTGACTAAAATATTTAACCTCTCTCTTTCTTCAGGTATCTTTCCCTCCTCATTTAAACATGCCATCATAACCCCTTTACTTAAAAATCCATCCCTGGACCAGAACTGCACTGCTAACTACAGACCTGTCTCTAACCTTCCTTTTATCTCTAAACTCCTGGAACGCTTGGTCCACTCCCGTCTAATCCGCTATCTCTCAGATAACTCTCTCCTCGACCCTCTACAATCTGGTTTCCGCTCCTTACACTCCACTGAAACTGCCTTCACTAAAGTCTCTAATGATCTACTAACAGCCAAATCCAAAGGTCACTACTCCCTGCTGATTCTCCTGGATCTCACAGCCGCATTTGACACTGTGGATCACCAGCTCCTCCTCACTATGCTCCACTCTATAGACCTCAAGGAAACCGCTCTCTCCTGGTTCTCCTCCTACCTCTCTGACCGCTCCTACACTGTATCTTTTGCCGGCTCCTCTTCCTCTCCTCGTCCCCTTACTATAGGAGTTCTGCAGGGCTCAGTCCTAGGCCCCCTCCTTTTCTCTCTATACACTGACCCTATTGGACAAACAATCAGCAGATTTGGGTTCCAGTATCATCTCTATGCTGACGACAACCAACTATACACCTCTTCACCTGACATCACCCCTACCCTAACACAAAATACCAAAGATTGTCTGTCTGCTGTCTCTAACATCATGTCCTCCCTATATCTTAAACTGAATCTCTCTAAAACTGAACTTCTTGTGTTTCTCCCCTCCATTAACCCAACTCTACCTAACATCGAAATTACCTTGGATGGTTCAACCATAACCCCCAAGCAGCACGCCCACTGCCTGGGGGTCATATTCGACACTAACCTTTCCTTTACCCCCCATATCCGATCACTCACTCGCTCCTGTCACCTGCATTTTAAAAACATCTCCAGAATCCAACCTTTTCTCACCTTTGAAACTACTAAAACTCTTACTGTTGCTCTTATTTACTCTCGTCTGGACTATTGCAACTCTCTTCTGATCGGTCTCCCTCTTACCAAACTTTCTCTTCTCCAATCCATCCTGAATGCAGCAGCCAGGGTCGTATTTCTGTCCAGCCGCTTCACCGATGCCTCCATCTTGTGCCAGTCTTTACACTGGTTGCCAGTCCGCCTCAAGGTCCAATATAAACTCATCACTCTCACCCACAAAGCTCTCCACAGTTCTGCACCGCCTTATATCTCCTCTCTCATCTCTGTCTATCACCCTACACCTTCCCTCCATTCTACAAATGACCTAAGACTAACATCCCCCATAATCCGAACATCGCACCTCCGTCTCCAAGACTTCTCTCGTGCTGCGCCAGTTCTCTGGAATGCACTACCCCAGGCGATCCGACTGATGCCTAGAGCCCATATCTTCAAGCGCGCTTTAAAAACCCATCTCTTTAAACAAGCCTACCAACTTAACTACTCAGTAAATTAACTTTCCCCTGTTCCCTCCTTCTAAATATCATTCAGAATTTGTTCCCTACTCTTCATCTGTCTCCACACCCTCCATGCACAAGATAACTGCACTCGGTTCTCGAGCATTGCACTTAAACATACAGGCTGATGACCGGATCATACAGCTTTATATGAAAATCCCTATTTATTATAATTGCCAGACCTGAAATAGCAAGCACTTTTCACCTATTGTGTCCCCCCATTTCCTTGTAGAATGTAAGCTTGCAAGCAGGGACCTCACTCCTAATGTAACTGTTTAAACTGTCCTTAAATTGTATTGAATTTATTGTCTGTACATGTCCCCGCTTAATTGTAAAGTGCTGCGGAATTTGTTGGCACTATATAAATAAAAAATTATTATTATTATTATTAAAATATTATGTAAAATGTTCTTAATAAAATCTTCAAATCAATCCACAAAAAAAGCAAGTCCCTGCTCAGATCAGCTATCTGTCAATGGAAATATAGGGGGCTTCCACCTTACTGGTAGTACAAAGGCTCTGGAAAAACACTATGGCTCCTTGTCCCCCAAAAGAATTCCAATGAATTCTGCGCTCCAAAATCCAAATGCCCCCCTCATTTTTTAGCCCTAGTGTGCCTAAACCACATTTAGCATCCACATGTTTGGCATTTCTGTAGCGATGAGAGCCCGCCTAATTTATGGGTGCATGTCTTTAGAAGCATGAGCTGGGCACTACCACATACTGGGCACTACCACATACTGGTCAGTACCATGTATTGGTCACTACAACATACCTGAGACTACAATGTACTGGGGACTACAAGGTACTGGGGGCAACAACATACTGATCACTACAATGCACTGGTCACTACAACGTACTTGGCACTACCAAGTACTGGGGACTGCAACGTACTCGGAACTTCAATGTACTGGGGACTAGAACGTACTGATCACTACAGCGTACTGGTCACTAAAATGTATTGGTCACTACTAGTGATGAGCAAGCATGCTCACCACTATTCGGTACTTGCCTTATATTATAGTCCTCGAGAGGCTCGGTGCTCGACGAGTATTTTTGGAATGCTCTGGCGGGAGCTCAGGCCCCCGCCCCTCATTTTTTGTGCTTTTTAGACAGCCAATTAACATGCAGGGATTGCCTGTCAGTTACTGTAATGCCATAGCCATGTTGACTGTGGCATTACAGTGATTGGCTGGCCGCATAGCATCATCAGGTCTATATAAGATCCTATGCTCGTCACAGTCTACCCCGGAAACAGGCAGAGTAGGGAGAACTGCAGCTGAGTGAGGAAGACAATTGGTGGTTGTCTTAGTGAGGTATTCCACAGCATTACAAACCTACAATAACAGTCCTAACAGTCTACACTAACAGGACTAATTCTACTGAATATACAGTCATGGCCAAAAGTATTGAGAATGAGACAAATAGTAATTTTTCCAAAGTTTACTGTTTCATTTTTTGTAATGGCAATTTGCATATACTCCAGAATGTCAAAGAGTGATCAGCTTAACAGCAATTACTGTACTTGCAAAGTCAATATTTGCCCAGAAAATGAACTTTAACCCCCAAAACACATTTCAACATCATTGCAGTCCTGCCTTAAAAGGAGCAGCTAACATTGTTTTAGTGATTGATCCATTAACACAGGTGTGGGTGTTGATGAGGACAGGGCTGGTGATCAATCAGTCATGATTAAGTAAGAATGACATCACTGGACACTTTAAAAGGAGGCTGGTTCTTGGTATCATTGTTTCTCTTCAGTTAACCATGGTTATCTCTAAAGAAACACGTGCAGCCATCATTGCACTGCACAAAAATGGCTTAACAGGGAAGAGTATCGCAGCTCCAAAGATTGCACCTCAGTCAACAATGGAGAGAGCTTCCATTGTTGTCCAAAAGGCTCCAGGGCGCCCAAGAAAGACCAGCAAGCGCCAGGACCGTATCTTAAAACTGTTTCCACTGCGGGATCGGACTACCAGCAGTGCCGAGCTTGCTCAGGAATGGCAGCAGGCTGGTGTGGGTGCTTCTGCATGCACTGTGAGGCGGAGACTCTTTGAGCAAGGGCTGGTTTCAAGGAGGGCAGCAAAGAAGTCACTTCTCTCCAGAAAAAACATCAGGGACCGACTGATATTCTGCAAAAGGTACAGGGAGTGGACTGCTGAGGACTGGGGCAAAGTCATTTTCTCTGATGAATCCCCTTTTCGATTGTTTGGGACATCTGGAAAACAGCTTATTCGGAGAAGAAGAGGTGAGCGCTACCACCAGTCTTGTCTCATGCCAACTGTAAAGCTTCCTGAAACCATTCAAGTCTGGGGTTGCTTCTCAGCCAAGGGAATCGGCTCACTCACAGTCTTGCCTAAAAACACAGCCATGAATATAGAATGGTACCAGAATGTCCTCCAAGAGCAACTTCTCCCAACCGTCCAAGAGCAGTTTGGCGCCCAAAAATGCCTTTTCCAGCAGGATGGAGCACCTTGCCATAAAGGAAAGGTGATAACAAAATGGCTCATGGAACAAAACATAGAGATTTTGGGTCCATGGCCTGGAAATTCCCCAGATCTTAATCCCATTGAGAACTTGTAGTCAATCATCAAGAGACGGGTGGACAAACAAAAACCCACAAATTCTGGCAAAATGCAAGCATTGATTATGCAAGAATGGACTGCTATCAGTCAGGATTTGGTCCAAAAGTTGATTGAGAGCATGCCAGGGAGATTTACAGAGGTCTTGAAGATGAAGGGGCAACACTGCAAATGTTGACTTGCTGCATTAACTCATTCTAACTGTCAATATAACCTATTGGTACTCATAATATGATTGCAATTATATTTCTGTATGTGATATAAATATCAGACAAACACTAATAAAAACCAGAGGCCAGCAGATCATGTGAAAATATAATTTTGGTGTCATTCTCAAAACTTTTGGCCATGACTGTAAATTCTGGTGATAGCAGTAGTTAGGCAGGCAGAAGTTGTGGAGAGAGTATAAAACAGAATAGGGTCCACTGTGCGTTCTTTTTGCTGCTGTTACTCATATCCATAGCCCTAGATATCAGGGCTAATAATCTTTTTGCTCTTAATCCTGATTATTTTGGTGAAAATCAATATAATACACCATTTTTAATGCTCAATTTGCTTGTTAGCAGCATACAGCCAGATTTGGTAGATTTTAATAGCATTGCTGTATTGTGGAAGCAGAGAAACTTGTCCATCATCAGACGTGATCCTATAATACAGACATTTTTTGCAATGTGACAAATATTATACTCCGTTTAAAGTCGGCCATTTGTGTGTAGAAACCTATTCACACTTGGTCGCTGACCAATACCATATTTATTAGGCCACTGGCTAAAACCGTGGTTATCAGACGTGATCCTATATTACTGCGGTAATAATACAGCCATTTTTTGCAGCGTGACAAATATTATACTCCATTTAAAGTCTGCCAGTTGTGTGTTGAAACCTATTCACACTTGGTCGCTGACCAATACTATATCTATTAGGCCGCTGGCTAAAACCGTGGTCATCAGACGTCATCCTATATTACTGCTGTAATAATACAGACATTTTTTGCAACGTGACAAATATTATACTCCATTTAAAGTCTGCCAGTTGTGTGTTCAAATCTATCCACACTTGGTCGCTGACCAATACAATATTTGTGAAAAATGTTGTCAGAGTATTACACTACTTTTACGGACTGACAATTAAACATACAAAAACAAAGCAAAAATGGATTTTACTGGAAGAAATGTTAAGAAACATTCTTTCCAGGGTCATTACTTGTATATAAGGCCAAATAAATAAAAAACAAAAATGCTCCTACACACCTTGGACTATGTTCACACGTAGTGTTTTTGATGCATTTGTGCACATTCACATTGCTTTCAATGGTGAAAAATACATTCTCCAGTAAATGTAATTCTAACATTTAACTACCTTATCTGGCCATGGAGTTTGTGAGATATGATCATACACATCCTGTTTCATTTATGAATGAGGGACTCTGAAAGCCACAAAGCCTATTTTTACAGGGCCATCAGGTGGCCACTACTATTGTTAAAGGGCCAGCACTACTGTTAGAGGGTCATCAACTACGCTTTTCATAGCCGCATATTGCTACTGCAATATAACGTATGCATCTGAGGTGGTTACATTTTCTTTTTCATATATATTCAGTAAAGTTTGAAATTTGGATGTACATCAGATGGCCCTCACAATATATGGATGTCCAGCAGGCGGCCCTCACAATTTATAGAGGGCCAGGAGGCGTCTTGGGGACATATGAGACCAAGATAGAGCTTTTTGGTAAAGCAGCACATTGTTCAACTGTTTACTGTAATTGAAATGAGGCCTACAAATTAAAGAACACAGTACTTACAGTCAAATATGGTGGAGGTTCAAAGATATTTAGAGGTTGCTTTGCAGTCTCTGGCACAGGGTGCCTTAACTATGTGCAACGCATCATGAAATGTGAAGATTCCCAAAGGATTTTGAGTCGCAATGTAGTGCCCAGTGTCATAAAGCTGGGTTTGCATCCTAGGTCATGAGTCTTCCAGCAGGACAATGACCCCAAATATACTTTAAGAAGCACCCAGAAATGGATGGAAATAAAGCACTGGAGAGTTCTGTAGTGGTAATTCCAGCTCCAGTAGCTTCAAGTCTCCCACCACTAAATCTGACCTTCAGGAGCTACAGAGAAACTGCGAAGTGACACATTAAATAAGTACATTTTTAAACTTTGATTAATTTCTGTCAAATATTAAAAATGTCTGCCAACTTCGATTAATTTCTGTCGACTATGATAAATTTCTGTCAACCTTAATTCATTTCGGAGTACAGATCACCGTAAAAATAATGAATCGGTCGATGAGTGCATGGGGAACAATCAAGTTATAGACTGTGGAAAAGATGTATGCGACCAGAATGAACACTCATCTCCAGCTGATGAGATGATACCACCGAGCATCTGTCCCTATTGTAAATGCAGCTAACAGAAGTATTAACAGAGAATAGAATAGATTTTTATTTTTTTTCTGCAGCACCAGCAGATGTGCCACATTGTGACTGAGATAGGGGATACATATTCAATAGAAATTTACACTGACTGTTGATGGCCCTCTGAAAATTTGAATTGAGGGCCACAACTACTACAGTACTCCATCGTAGATAATGTTTGTCAAGGGAGGCCCTTGTCATGGAATCTTCCTGCACCTATGACACAGCCCCCGGGAGTAATTTTTGGAAATACGATGCACATTCTGCACTGGACCAAGTAGTTAACAGTTTCAAGAAGTCTTCTCTTCTTATATAATCTGGGGAATATTGACAATCAAAATCTCTGAGCCATTTGGAGAAGCTTCTCCAACCCATCCTGGAGGGGGGGCACCATATATCCTTTGTCCATTGACTTGCACAAGTGATATATTTGAGCTCGTCATCCAGTTGACTAGTGCAGCTTTATTTTTCCGGTTCACAGAGTTCAGCCATTCCTGAGGATCGCAGGCCGCACTCACTGCTGCCTTCTAGTACTCCATGTCTCTTTGCCTTTTTCTCTGTAGTCTTTGCCCTTAAAAGTGTTAAATAATAGAGTGAGGGCCCTACAATATGAATAAGTGAGGGCACTCTCAAATGTACACAAGAGGGACCTCCAAAATTTCTAGAGGAGGGCACTTCAAAATGTATGTTAAATGGCCACACGAGGGCTCTCACAAAACTCAGCTTTACTGCCTACTGCAGGCTCTCTGAACATTTGAATTTAGGGCCGCAGTATCACATGGTGGTGGAGGAGGAGGAGGAGGGTCAAACCCAACACTACAATGGGCACATTGTAAACTGCTATGGAATGTGTATTCCACTATCTGAGTGTGAATGATGGAGGGACAGCTCAAATGTCTAAGTAACAGCTGTCCCTCCAAAACGCATGTTACAGAGCCACCTGAGGCCTCTCAGGTCAAAGATCAACATACCTACTCGTACGTTCTAGCTGTGCTTGTACAGTGCTGGGGAATAGCAAACTAAAAATGATGTATGACAGAGGGACCTACAAAATGTATAAGTCAGGGCCCTCCCAATTGTAAAAGGTGAAAAAACGCCACAACAATATGTGTGAACAAACGCTAAAAGGGATATTTTTTGGGTTTCTCTGGTTTATTTAGCCTTATATACAAGTGATTATGCAGGAAAAACGGTTTCTTGACCTTTTTGGCCTGTTAAATGCAATTTAGGTTAGGTTTGGTAGTTGTTCTTGTGTGTCTGAAAAGGGGCATAATACTGCGACAAACTTATTCCCAGAAACCATATGTGAGTCAGAAATGCATGCAGGCATATTCTCCAGGCTCTTCCCATTCTGTTTCATCACTTTCTCATCCATTTCAGCCTTTTCCTCAGGCACCCAGACCCCTTTGTAGGGTCCAGCAGAAAATTACTCGCACTTCCCATTGACTTACATTGTACTCGCTATTCGGAACGAATATGCGATAATTACAAAGTACTCGTTACAAGTATAGCGATTACAAATATTACGGTACTCACTCATCACTATTTCCAACGCGTGGTTACATAGTACATCAGTCGGTGAACTCGAAGCTGCAAATGCCGCTGATGCACTGCCAGGGTGGCGGAAGTTGTAGCTGACTTTATGAAATGGGCACACATGCAGCATACTTTCACAAGCAAATCAGGCAGATCTGGGTAGGTTTGCAAAAACGCACAACCACTAAGTTGAACTCATGGGCCAGACATGGTACGTGTGCGAGGTTGCCAAGCCTCAGAGTGGTCACCAGGTTCCGGCCATTGTCAAACATCACCATGCCTGGCTGTAGGTTCAGCGGTGAGAGCCACAGATTTGCCTTCTCTGTTATAGCTTTCAACAACTCTGCAGTGGTGTGTGGTTGGTCACCTAAGCATACAGTCCTGCTCATTGTTATTGACACCTGCTTTTTGTGTAGCACACTCGTGTTAAATATAAATAAGCAAATGATAATTTAAAACAAAGAGCAATGGGAGGGAAAATAGAAAAACATAAAGCTTGCTGTGTCACTGGTATTGGCACCAATTACATTAATTTTGTAATGAAAACACATTTTGATTCACCTGTGGCAACTCACAAAACAGATTCACTTGTGATTAATTGTCGGTGCCCATGTGACATGAATTATCCAATGAATGATGACTTCAGTGTTTTAAAAAGCCACGTTAGGCCTTGTCCCTTTGTCACAATGGCTAAGACAAAGGAGCTGTCTGACGACATCAGAACTGCAAAAACAAGACTTCCAGAGGGTATAAGGCCATCTCCAAAGACCTTGGTATCCCAGTTTCAACAATGGACAATGTTATAAAGAAGTTTGCCAAGCATGGAACCATCATGAACCTCCCTGGACTTGGGGGAAAGAGGAAAATTGACAAGAAATGTCTTCGAAGGATGGTGCGAATGGTGGAAAAAACACATCAAACATCCAAACACCTCAAGTCCAACCTGGAACAGTCTGGGGTTATGGTTTCAACAAGTACCATAAACTGCACACTAAACCAAGCAGAGCTTTATGAGCGAAGGCCAAGGAAGAAACCATTGCTGAAGAAAACACATAAAAAGGAACGACTGATCTTTACTAAAGAGAACCTTGACAAACCACAATCCTTCTGGGAAAACGTTCTCTGAACCAATGGAACAAAAATAGAGCTTTTTGGCAATGCAAAGAAAGCAACAGTTGTTTTTACAGACGACACAATGAAGCTTATAAAAAAAAGAACACTTTATCAACACTTAAGCATGGTAAAGAATTCATAATGCTGTGGGGTTGCTTTGCTGCGTCTGGTACTCGAGGCCTTGACTGTTTCACAGGAATCATGAAATCAGAGAATTATCAAGAGATTTTAGGGCCAAAAGTCCTACCCAGTGTAAGAAAACTTGGTTTGAGTCGAAGATCATGGGTCCTCCAGCAAGACAATGACCCAAAGCACACATCCAAAAGTACACAGGAATGGTTGAAAAGGAAAAAATGAACTGTTTTAAAATGGCCAGCAATGAGTCCTGACCTTGATCCCATTGAAAATCTTTGGGGTGAGCTGAAATCTGCTATTGGGAAAAAGAACACTGCAAACATTCAAGAGCTTGAGCAAACTGCAATGGAAGAGTAGAAGAAAATTCCAGCTGAGAAGTGCAAGAAGCTTATAGAAACATTTGGAGGCTGTCAGCAATGCTAAAGGGTCAGCAACCAAGTATTAATTAGGGGTGGCTTTATTGCTGTACATGCTGTTTATTCAGTTTTTTCTTTGAAATTGCAACATGGAAGTTGAAAAACAATGTTTTATTGTTGTATTACTTTGGACTACTAATTGAAAAATCCTGAGGATATAACTTTGGTTAATTTACATTTAGTTCTGAATATATTGTACAGTCTATAAAAAAATTTAAGGGGCGCCAATAATAGTGAGCAGCACTGTATTAGCTTAAGCACAGCCTGTTGCCACTTGGCCGAAGCAGTGCTGCAGTGCTTCCAGTTTACGACTGATGTGATTTCAGAGATGGAGGCTGAAGAGGAGGAAGTGCAGGAGTATGTGGGGGCAACCCTGATTGACACAGGGCCCACAATCCTCTGCGTCGGGAGGACGTGTTCCATCCCAGGGTCCGACTGGGTCTTGGCTTCCACAATATTAACCCAGCATGCCATCAGTGAGATGCACCATCCCTGGCCACAAACACTTGTCCATGTGTCCATGGTTTGGTGGTCCTTCCCAGTAACTGCGTTGGTGAGGGCATGGGTAATGTTCTGAGATACGTGCTTGTGTAAGGTAGGGATGGCACACTGGGAGAAATATTGGAGGCTAAGGATCGAGTATCGAGGGACAGCCACTGCCATGAGGTTGCGGAAAGCTTCTGTCTCCGAGAGCCTAAAAGGCAACATTTCCAGTGCAAGCAGTCGAGAAATGTGGCAGTTTAGTCTGGTCTATGGGTGGTTGGCTGCGTATTTATGCTTGCGTTCAAAAGACTGGGGTATGGACAATTGAACACTGCGCTGGGAAAAGGACGTGGACATGGTTGCTGATGATGTTGGTTGCAAGTAAGCAATGACAGGTGCAGAGTGGGAGGCATCTTCGCCTGTGCCATGGACAGGGGATTGGCATGCACGCACAACAGCAGAACAGGCAGTGGTGTCACCCGCAGACACTGTTTCTGGACCTTGGTGTTCAGCCCAACTAGTCGGGTGATTTGCTGTTATGTGCCTGAGGATGCTGGTGGTGGTCAGGCTGATAATTTTGCTGCCACTGCTGATGCTGGCATGGTAGATGCAAATGGCCTTTTTTGGGTTAACTGGACAGTCTTTAAAAAAGAGCCAGACTCGGGAAGACCTAACAGTTGGAGTGGAAACTTCCCCCGTATTGGTGTTCCAGGGAACAGTTGCCCACCTTGTATCTGTGGCCACCCCTCTGCTTCTTCCTGCCTGTTGTGGTGCTATGCCTCTCTCCCCCTCTGCACTGCTGTCCTCATTATGCATGTCACCTTGCCAGGTTGGGTCAGTGACTTCATCGTCCACCATCTCATCTTCCACTTCCGCACCCTGGTCCTCCTCCTGACTTTCTGGCAATTATGTCTCATCATCATCCACCTCTTGCGACAGTAATTGCACTTTCCCACCATCGCCTTCTTGTGACCGTGGCTGCTCAAATATTTGGGCATCACTACATGTGATCTCCTGTTGAAGCGAACCGAGCGAGAAGCTAGAATCAATGAATGGAAATGTGAACAGCTCTTCGGAATGTCCAAGTGTGGGATCACTTGTCTCCGGGCACTTGGTATGGTGGGAGGAAGGAGGATAAGGATGAGGAATATGTGTTCCAGACTCACGGCTACTGAGACTAGAACGTGTGGAAGACAGGGTGATGATAGTGGTTGCAAATGGTCTGCTATCCAGCCAACAACCTTTTCACACTGGTCTGGCTTCAAGAGTGGTATTCCGTGGCCCCCGAGAAAGTGGGACAGGAAGCTAGGTCGACATGATGTGGGTGCTTGTTGCGCTGCCTCAGCAGGCACAGTTTCATCTCGCCCACGGCCTCGGCCTCTGCGTTCACCATCACCATTAAGTCTACTTCCCCATCCCTTGCCATGCGCCTTGCCCATTTTAAATGGAGTTCAATATTTGTCACGTTGTCAAAAATGTTTGTATTATTACTGCAGTAATATAGGATCACGTCTGATGACCATGGTTTAAGCAGTGACCTGGGATGCAGAGATGCTTCCAGTGGTCTTCCCATTTCATTTCAGCACTGTATGGATGTGTCTGATCATGTCTCACACACCACATGACCAGATAAGGTAGTAAAATGTTAAAATTACATTTACTGTGGAATGTATTTTTCACCGTTGAAAGCAATGCAAAAGTGCAAAAACACATCAAAAACGCTACGTGTGAACGTAGCCCAGGGTGTAGAGGAGCATTTTTGTTTTTGGTTATTTATTTTGCCTTATATACAAGTCATTACCCTGGAAAGAATTTTCCTTAACATTTTTTCCTGGAAAATCCATTTTGGCTTCATTTTTGTATGTTTTATTGTCAGTCCGTAAAAGTAGCGCAATACTCTGACAACATTGTCCACAGCACTGACCTGTGAGTCAGAAATGCTTCCAAGGGTGTTCCCCATGCTGTTCCCATATCATTTTAGCACTGGTCCCATTGTTTTGGCCAAATTTTCGGGCCCCTCCAGACCTCCGGGGGGGCGCTGGAAAAATGCTCGAGTTTCCCATTGACTTACATTGGGCTTGTTGCTCGGGTCCAGCACCTGAGCATTACAATTTGCTTGACCCGAGCAACGAGCATTTTAGTGCTCGCTCATCACTATTAACAAAGACCTTTTCCCATATGTCTAGATTATATCAGCATCATTTTTAAAACAATTTATTTTGTTAGACAGTTAGAAGGTTTAAAATTTTATCAGCATTTTTTCATTTTACCAACAAAATTTACAAAACCATTTTTTTGGGGACCACATCACATTTGAAGTGACTTTGAGGGGCTTATGCGACAGAAAATACCCAAAAGTGACACCATTTAAAAAACTGCACTCATCAATATGCTCAAAAACACATTGAAGAAGTTTATTAACCTTTTAGGTGTATCACAGGAACTAAAGCAATGAGGAAGGAAAAAATTTAAATTTTAAATTTGCCCACAAAAATGTTGCTTTAGCCTCAAAATTTTCATATTCACAAGGATAACAGGAGAAAATTGACCACCCAATTTGTTCTGTAATTTCCCCTGAGTATGCAGATACTCCATGTGTGGTGGAAAACTACGGTTTGGGTGCACAGCTGTGCTTGAAAAGGAAGAACCACCATTTGACTTTTGGAGCACAAAATTGTCTAGAATAGATAGTGAACACCATGTCACGTTTGCAGAGCCCTAATGTGCTTAAACAATGGAAACTTCAACAAGTGACCCCATTTTGGAATCTACATCCCTTAAGGAATTTATCTAGAAGTTTGGTGAGTACCTTGAACCCACAGGTGCTTCACAGAATTTTATAACATTGTGCCGTGAAAATGGAAAGATACGTTTTTTTCCCATAAGAATGTAGCTTTAGCTCCAAATGTTTCATTTTCACAAGGGGAACAGGAGAAAATAGACCACACAATTTGTTGTGCAAATTCTTTCGATTACTCCGATACCCCATATGTGATGGAAAAACTACTGTTTGGGTGCATGGCAGAGCACGGAAGGGAAGGAGCACAGTTTGACTTTTGGAGAGAAAAATTAGCTGAAATAGATAGTAGATGCCATGTCACGTTTGCAGAGCCCCTGATGTGCCAAAACAGTGGAAACCCCCACAAGTGACCCCATTTTGGAAACTACACTCCTAAAGGAATTTATCTAGAGGTGTGGTGGTGAGTACCTTGAACCCACAGGTGCTTCACAGAATTTTATAACGTTAAGCCACAAAAATGGAAATATACATTTTTCCCACAAAAATGTTTCTTTAGCCACAAATTTTTAATTTTTACAAGGGTAACCTGGAGAAAATGGACCACATAATTTGTTGTGAGTTTACCAATACCACCATATAGCTAGGAAAGATTCTCTAAAACATAATTTTTAATTAAATAATTAAAAAACAGTATTTCCCTGGATGTACAGATCTAGATAAGTCCAACAAGACAACAATAACTAGGTATCCGCTGCGGGTCCCATTAATTACTAGAGAACCGCATGATCCTTATGGCAATGAAATAGTCAAAAATATAAACACAGTACATTACATCAGTACCATACAAAGACAAATAGAAAAAAGAGACATAGTGCAAAGGAAAGTGCTTAATAGATTATATCTCACCCAGTTCAGATGTAGAGGGCCACCATATCCGACTGACTTCCACAGATATCCAAGGGCAAAAGATGTAACCTAAATGCACTGTCGTGCCCTCTGCATTTACTCCCGCCCTGACAAGGGCAGTACCCAAGTGTATCCTTGAATAATCCAAAATGAACCTCCCGACCCGTTTCTCCTCTTAATAATAAGATATCATCAGGGGATGTACTTATTGGGAAAATGCACTGCATCCAGGAGTCGGGACATTTTTTGTTTGTCTTTGTATGGTACTGATGTAATGTACTGTGTTTACATTTTTGACTATTTCAGCGCCATGAGGATCATTCGGTTCTCTATTAATTAATGAGACCCGCAGCGTATACCTAGTTATTTTTGTCTTGTTGGACCTATCTAGGTCTGTACATCCAGGGATATACTGTTTTTTAATTGTTTAATTAAAAATTATGTTTAGAGAGAATCGTTCCCAGCTATATGGTTATATTATTCTGAAAGATAGGATTTGCATAGAGCAGGTTATTCAGCTTGACTGAGTTTACCAATGCCTCATATATTGCCAGAAATTCATGTTTTGGCACACGGCAAAGCTCAGAAAGGAAGGAGCGCTATTTGATTTTTGAAGTGCAAAATTGTCTGGACTAGACTGAAGATGCCGCCGAGGTTACAAAACAGCAGAAACCCACTGTGGTAAAGCGACTTGCTCGGCTCTCACAGAGGCAAACACAGGACACAGGTTAACTTCCTGCTGGTTTATTACATGGCATAAACTCCAGCAGGATTCCACAAAAATAAACAAGTCCTCTCCGGGATAACGGGAAAACAAATGATAAAGTATAGCATAGTCCATAAGTGAGCGGGGTTTCGCCCGCTTCGGGGAGCACAGTGAAGTCGCACCAAACACGAGTCCTTCGGTGCAGCTCTCTGGCTTCACCACAGACAGCCTGGAGACTTCACTCTCCAGACCACACCAGAGAAAAAAAAACAGTGACTGAGCATTTAACCTTGCTCAGCCACACCCTGAGGGGAGGTAGGGTGAATGACTTCCCTCCCATCTCTATGTTATTCACACCAAATCACTCCCATTGAAATGGTGATTAAACCCTCCAACATATAACAAGCTGGAGAAAAGTTGTAGTTCAGTTCACTAAGGCTAACAGCCATAGATAAACATACCTCCCCTCACATACTTCACCAGTGACTCTGTCACACCCCCAAAATTGACCCTATTTTGGAAACTACACCTCTCAAGGAATTTATCTAGAGGTGTTAAGCATCTTGAAGCCATTAGTGCCTTGGTGTTTTCACACAGTGACAATTTAAATCCATGACGGGTATATATGATGCGGGAACTGAAACCTGCTCATGACGTCATGTGGGGTCATCACATCAAAGAGACAATTTTTGGACGACTTGTGAAAAAGCTATTGCTTTTTAATTAAGGAAAGTGCTAAATACTTGATACTCCCTATATATGGATAATTTTTTTCACTCAACTGTATGAAAATGCCATGGCTTTTATATTTGTACTGCTTAGTCAATATACAATAGCAAGTCATGTATCTGCCCCTAAAAAAGGATGATTGTTGGACTTTTTATACAATATAAGTAGCCTACTAAGCCTGAAACTATTGTATGTGGATATATACTGTAGGCTACTGGTTAACAAAACTCACAATCCATTTGCCCTAGCCAGATGATAGGTTGAGGTCATTTGAATATTGAAAGGGCTTTGTTTGCATTCTAGAGCTCAAAATAGGTTAAAGAAACAAGGTGGATTCAGAGTGTTAGGCGACGGCCCTACTATCGGTATTTGGTCAGTATTCGGACAGTATTTTTTCTCAGGAGTGGGTGCCAAAACCAGGAGTGGGTGATAAATGCAGAATTGGTGAACTTGTTTCTATTATACCTTTTCTCTGATTGTTCCTCACCTGGCTCACTCCCAAAAAAAAATACTGACCTAATACTGACCAAACACTGATAGTGGGGCCGTTGCCTTATACACATATATTCCAGGGTTTTTAATTACATGATTTGTCATGAATCAAATGTTTTGGGAAAATTTGGTAAAGCCAGAGAATTAGATTTTCAAAAGATCCGTTCATTTCTACTAAATGCTGAAAGAATTAATTATTGCAATATATTGTACAAGCTATGAAATTATTGCATATACAAGATCTCTATTTTTCCATAAAGCATTAACATTTGTTTTTTTTATGTTGAAATTTATGGAGAGGAAAACCTGCTGTGTTAAACAGTACAAGAAAGAAAGCGCTGCCTGACCGACGATACTGGGTCCACAGCATCGCACAGCTTCTGCAGCCGCCGGCTTCCAGGCGGAGGGACTCTTACTTCCTTACGATCCCACTCCCCCACCACCACAACTCCCCGGTAAGCATGCATTTGGACCATAAGATGTACCCTGCATTTTCTTCCCAAATGTGGGGGGAGGGGTGTCTCATGGTCTGAAAAATATGGTACATCATCATCCTTAACTATGCACATGGCTATCAACATGTGGCAATTTACCTTTCAGTCCTTTGCTTCAAAAGACCACTATGTAAATCTACACTGTTACTTGCCATTGAATGTCCAGACATTACTTAAAGGCATGTATGATCAGAAAATTACCTTTTTAAATTTTTGTACTAAACGTATTTTTTTTTACTTTTGGCAATGTTCCTTTTTTATTCTTTCATATCCAGATTTGTATAAAAAAAAAAACTAAATTAAAAATCTTGCATTTTTTACATTAGCTACAGGAGCTATTTTAGATTCATACTTAATGTCATTTCAGAATTAGTTTAGAGCTTTTTCCTCATCACAACAGGCAGAATTACAATGACAAGTAATACATTTATATATAGCTGATAAAACAGAATCAACTAATCACAATAGTAAAATTCACAGCTTCCCCTCTCTTCACTATGACCTTTGCACATGGTCATTAGAACTAAAATCGCAGTCTCATCCTTCACGACTCAGAGATTGAGTTATGTAAGTACTATCCTTAGAATTATTATGCCTACTCTTTGTGAACTTTAAATGAATTTGTTCTTATATGCACATCATGTTACCCATGAAATTAATTGTTGCTTATCCCCCCTTTTTTTTTTTACATCACATGGTCTTAAATACAAAACAGATTTATATATTTATGTGTTTTTTTAATATATATATATATCTATCTATATATATATATATATATATATGTATATATATATATATATATATATATATATATATATATATATATATAAAATCTTGTTTTCAGCACTTTATTATTGCAATGGGTGCAATAGAACTGGATATTTGAGTATTTCAATATTTCGAATATACTGTATAAGGAGAAAGCCTACCACAATAATATAGGTTCGTGATTGAGATTTGATTTCTTGATTTTGAAAGTACCTGTATTTTACAAAAACATTTTGAAATTAATTGGAAATAAAAACTATTTAATTTTAATGATTGTGTTTATATCTTCCTTTGAAACTGGGCTAATTTAGCTTTAGTTTGTTTGTTGATATGATACCTTGAACCGGAAGTTGTAATCTATTGACCTTCCTTTTGATATATATTAAGTGTGTGATTAAGTTGAGTGAATAAAGGGAGTGTTTTTACTTATTATGCAGCTATGAAATCTGCTATTTGCCATCATGTGCGTACAGTTTAAATGTATGCATGGAATGCCTTTGGCATGGATTCATGGAGGTTATCATTTAAATGGACTCTTCAACAAGATTTTAGATTGTTGAGATCAAAAGCAACACATTTCTCATTCTCAGTTGAAGTTAGTACAGCTCTAACAGTCTTGGAGGCACTGCTGTGGTCCGCAGAACACCTTCTGAGACCCGAAAAAAGAAATTTTCATAGATCGAGACACACAAAAGAAACATGGTAAGTAATTGTTTGTCTTATAGGCTCGCTTATTCTCTGGATAAAATTTCCCCAGTTTGTCTTGGGAGTTAGTATGGGGATTTAAAAAATCTTTCTAGAATTCTATGCATGTTATATATGTGCTTCAATTGTTTTTGGGGAAAATATTTGATAGGTACACTCAATTGAGTTTCTCTGCCCAGGAAAAAGAAGAGAAACAGAGAATGTAACATGGGTCATGAAAGGAGATGAGTGAATATATTAGAATGGAATTGAATTCTGCACGAATATTATGCAAATATCCGCTTTTATCAAAATGTAGATTTTTTTCAAAATCGCTTTGGCATGGATTATGCAAAATGGCAGATGCTGACCAACATTTTTTAAACTGTAAAGGGCCATCAAAAGATTAAAAAAATGATAAAAATACTTAAACTCACTGTATCGCTCACCTCTCTGGCCCCCTGCTCTACATTGTCACCTGTGCAGTTTGTGTCGCATCTTCTTATTACCTTTATGAGTGCTTAAATCTTTTTATGAGGCCCGGGACAATTCTATGCATGTGTGCACAAGGTCATGGTGGATATTGTGACATTATGACCTTACATGCACTCCTTCCTAGGCCACATCAGAACCAAAGGTCCTTACCTAGCGTGAGGAGTAGTGTTGAGCGAATATGTTCTCTTAACCCTTACGTCGAGTATGCAAGGGCCGAGCTCCGAGTATTTATAGCTGCTCGGTGATAAGTAGTGTTGAGCCACCCCCGTAGTGTTCGAGTTCGGTTCGGTTCGTCGAACAAAGGTATGTTCGCCGAACTGTTTGTCGAACTGTTCGACGAACACCTTCGAACACCGTTAAAACCAATGGCAGGCAAACAAAAACACATAGAAACACATAGAAAACACCTTCAAAGGTGTCCAAAAGCTGACAAACTGCTCAGAAGACACAACTAACACATGGAAAAGTGACAAGTACATATAGTCATGCAAAAAGAAAAGAGGTGGAGGAGTAAAAGGAGGGGGAGACACAGATATAGGCATGTCATGCCCTTCAAAAACCAAAAAAGTGCGAAGCCGACACGGTCAGTCCGTTCCTGCCCGTGCGACCTCCGTGTCGCCGGGTTTGTGCCAGAGCCGCGGTGGACCCTGATGGCCAGCCCCCCTTTCCCAATACTGGTGCCTGTCCGCTGGTGGGTCGAGCCCCCCCGCAGTGGAGGGGAGTAGCATCTGCAGAAGAAAGACCATCTTCCAGCCAAACTAAGATGTCTACTTCTTTTCGTGGACAATGTGATACGAACCCTTTCTTACGGACACGCCCATCGCTACAAATTCCAGATGAGGCACAAAAACAGCAGGTGCTTCAACGGATATCAAGTGCTCCTTCAAATGGGCTCTCCTCCACCTCAACTTCAACATCACAAATACTCCAGTCTTCAGAGGTGTCACCAATCGCACTTGCTTCCTCACAGCTCCCAAGTCTCCAGCTGCCCGTCTGAGTATGGGGAAACACAGATGGTTGAGTCTGCACAGCTGTTTACTCATACTATAGCCTGGGAAACGGAGGTCTGCTCCAGAGCTTCTGCTAATCCAGACGAGGAAATGATCTGCACTGATGCCCAGAATCTTTATGAGTCGGATCCAGGACCAGATGAAGAAGGTTCTGAGCATAATGTAGACCTTCGTTCCCAAACTGTAACTCCTGTTGGTGGAGACAATGATGAAGACGATGATGAGACTCAAATACCTGATTGGAGCGACAACTTGACTTTTCGGTCAGGGCAGGAAGAGGTTGGCTCTGAGGACGACGGGTGTGAGAACACACAGGGTGATGATGACGAGGTTGGAGATCCCACTTACTGTCAACCCACAGTAAGCCAGTCGATGAGGTCAGCAGAGGAGGTGGAGGAGGATGTGACTAGCCCAGGGGATGGGGATGACTCGGTACCCGGGCCTTTGCCTGGCCTTGGGGATGTCGCGGTGGTCGGCTCCTGGGCCCGTACCCTGGGGTCACTCTGTAAAAGGGTGGATAATTGTTAATTTTATAAGAGTTTGTGACGCCACCTGTGGTATCTGGTGAGAAGCACCAACGCTGCAGCAGTCCACTGAGGCCGGTGATAAGGCAGCTCGATGGTATAGCTCCCCACAGGTGGAGCTAGGCCTCAGAAAAGCGTATGCAGGGGGAATGCAGGACAGGCGAGACCCAGCTGGGTCAGAGCAAGAACGGGAATGGACACGGTAGTCACTTCAGTACCTTTTACTGGTGGAAATTCAGGCACATCCCGGAGCACTGTAGGATGAAGGGTGCATATCAGGATCCTCCCCAATGAGCGGGTGTAGGGCCTCCTGTTTCTTGCCTCTGCATAGTAAGTTTCTGACTTGCCTGGTGCTAGGCCTAACTTTGTCTCTGTCCTGCGCTGGCTGACCTTATGGTAGGGCCTTGTCTTGGAGTTCACGCTCCCAGTATGTGGGGCCTAAGCGTCTCCTGGCTCTGTTAGGTATCAGCACCTTAGCGATCCTGGGACTTGTAGTTCTCCAGGGATTCCGGTTGTGCCTTACTGGGTCATAGAGATCCCGGTAAGCTCGGATCCGGTGTCCGGTAAATGCTTCCGGGTGAGCTAGTTAAGCTCCTCTGCCCCTTATGTACTAACTCGCCACTCACCTTCGGCCTACTCGGGCCCTCACTAGGCTATACACACTAACGGCAGCTTGCCGTGCTTCACCGATCTTATGGCGCCGGCACACCTTAAGCTGTAACTGGGCTCCCTGAATCTAGCTAGCAGGAGCCTCGTGCTCCACTGCTGAACTATTAACTGAGTTCTCTAGACTAGACTGAGCTCCACTGCAGACTGACCTCTCTTAGGCTTCTCTACTGCAGGAACTCTTCAGAGGAACTGAACTGCCTAGCTCCACCTTCCCTATTTATATCACTAATGGGCTCCCTCTGCTGGTCTGAGGTGGAAGGTGGAGATGTGTGAATGTTTATGGGGGCCTCTTGTGGAGGATTCCATCAAAGCACTCTTCTAGGATCTGTGATACCAAGCGCAGCAGGGCGTCACAAATGCTATTGACGACGAGATTAGGTTGCGCCTTCCTGGACAGAGATGGAGTACTGGAAGCACGTCAACAACTGCATCCTCAACCACAACTCTGCCTCTGACCACAAGTCGTATTGGCTCTTCAGGTCGCATGGGATCTAAGCCTTGCATAGCCTGGGCATTTTTTCAGATCGATAAGGATGACCCAACTCGTGTTATCTGTAATATTTGTCACCAAAAGCTAAGTAGAGGCCAAAAAATCCATAGTTTGAGTACTTAATGCATGAACCGTCACATGGATATGAAGCATAAGTTGCAGTGGGAAGCTCACCCTTGCTACAATGCGGCCTAGTGGGCCGGGCCAACCACGGTCTGCCCCATCTTGTGCATCCGCGGCCTCTTCATCCTCTCTGACTGGGGGGACAGCAGTCACACATGTTTTTGGACGCAGACCTGCCACCTCTTTACCCAGTAGCCAGTTTGATTGGCAGGCCGTCAGTTCATTTGGAAGTGGAAACACCTGCTGGTGTTGAGCGCTCTCTGACATCGAGAGCGCCACCTTTGGATCAAGGCAACCTAACATGTCCGCCTGCACCTTCCTCACAGACCGGCAGTTTGCCGGGGACACCCTACTCAACCCCGTCTAAGCACAACCGCCAGCCCTCGGTCCCTCAGATGTGGACAAGTAAAAGACCATTTCCTCCTAGCCATGACAAAGCTAAGAGGTTGAATTTCACCATCTGAAAGCTCTTGGCTGCAGAAATGCTGCCTTTCCGCCTGGTGGACACAGAGGATTTTCGAGACCTTATGTCCGTCGCAGTGCCCCAGTACCAAATGCCCATTCGGCACTACTTCTCAAAGAAAGGTGTGCCTGCGCTCCACCAGCATGTCGCACACAACATCACCGCTTCTTTGAGAAACTCTGTGTGTGACAGGGTGCATTTCACCACAGACACTTTGATGAGTAGGCATGGACAGGGGCGTTACATGTCGCTGACTGGGCACTGGGTAACTATGGTGACAGCAGGACAAGGGGCTGCTGTCCAAGTCTTACCGTCCCCATGAGTTGTGCGTCAATCCTCTTTATCTCGAAGTTCCTCCACTGCTTCTGCCTCCTCAACCTCCTATCGGTCCTCCACCTGCACCCAAAGCCTGTCTGGTAATGCCACCTGATTTCTAACTGCACAGAAGGAATCCTGCACACCTCCTTACTATGCTGGCAGCAGGGCTCAACGGCATCAGTGTTTACTTTGAAATGTCTGGGAAATGTGAGTCACACAGCTGAGGAGTTGTGTTCAGCGCTGGAGACCCAGTTTCATGAATGGTTGTCTCCACTGGACCTGCAACCAGGAAAGGCCGTGTGCGACAATGCTGCAAACCTGGGTGCGACCCTTCGCCGGGGCAATGTCACACACGTGCCTTGTATGGCTCAGGTGTTGAACCTGGTTGTCCAGCAATTTTTAGCCCATTATCCCGGACTAGATGGCCTTCTGTAGAGGGCACGGTCGCTGTGTGCTCACTTCCGCCGTTCGCATCCCGCAGCTCAACGACTTACATCTCTACAGAAGTCGTTGGGCCTGCCAGTTCACCGGCTGAAATGCGATGTGCCGACACGGTGGAATTCAACTCTGCACATGTTGCAGCGACTGTGGCAGCACTGACAAGCCCTGGTGCAATACGTTCTGACGTATAGCCTGGGCCAACGAGATCCAGAGGTGGGGCAAATCACGCTGGAGGAGTGGTCTCAGATCAGGGACCTATGAAGTTGACGCGCCCCCTGGGCCGTGGGGTACCCGGAGCCGGGCCGGTAGACACTGGGGGTTGTAGTCACAATGGCGGTGACCCGGTGCGTGACCCAGGGCGGTCAATCCAAGGGTAATTTGTATATATGGGTTTTATAATGTCCGACTACGCCACCTGTGGAGTGCGGCCAAAGGGGCCGCCACTTCGGAACAGTCCTCTGAAGCTGGTGGTTTTGCAGCAATGGTATTATTACTCCCCACAGGAAGAGTGTAGCTTCAGGGCAGTGTCGGTGGATGATTGTGGTTGTAGTGCAGTGAGTCAGAAATGAACATAGAGTCCATGTGATGCAGTCCCAAGATCTTTACTCACAGTTGTTGCAGTCCAGATTACAGGTACCAGAGCAATCTCCCCCGTCGTGCTGTGCGTACTCAGTGAGGGGCTCAGTCCACCCCCAGATAGCTCCAGAGTACTTAGCAGGACCCCCTTCTGTGTGTCCTTTCTCTGGCCTTCTCCCTGCACCTCACACCCAGTGACACTTCTATCCGGTATCCTCGGGCCTTGGCGGGCGACGTGTGTTCCGTCCCCTGGGTCCTATGTGGCTACCTTCTTAGTGAGACTGGTGTGGACTTTGGCCTGCAGTACATGAAATACTGCAGCCTCCGGTTTCTAGTTGAGCCTTGCTGTTTCTCCGCTAGTTGAGGGACCAGTTCCCCTTATCTGGCCTGACCCCTCTACCTCCTGGTAGCAGCGGGTCCCTTCGGTTCCTGGAGCCTTCCTGCTCCCACTCCTCTCTACTCTCCTTCAGTCCTGGGCCTCCCAGGCTAGGCCCGCCTCCAGAGCAGAGCTCATGCAGAGCCTCTGCTCCTGTCACTTCTCCTCCTCTGACTGGCTTGCTCTTTATAAGATGGCTTCCTATTTATACTCTCCCTGTCATGTGCTCCCCTAAGCTGATCCCCTAAGCACCCACTACATAGGACCCTCCCGCCAGCGAGGGACCTGGGACTGTGTTCTCCCTTAGGAGCACTCTCGCCCTACCCCCACTGTGGGTATGTGTTGGATGCAGGTGTTAGGGTCCCGAGCCATACTCCTTCCTTACCTGAGGGTGAGATACCACACTTCTGGGTGAGATGCAGTAACTCTGTGGCGACTGAACCCTCAGGGGCGCCACATACCCTTCTGCACAGTTTTGAAATGGCGACGAAGATGTTTAGTGCTGACGACGATGCCATTATCAGCATGACTATTCTGGTGATTTACATGCTGGAGCACAAGTTAAACAGAATTCAGAGTCAGGTGGTGGGACAAGAGGAGGTGGAGGAAGTAGAGGAGGAGTCATATGCGGAAGGAATAACATCTCCAAGGTCCACACGGTCGGCAGCACCAAGGCGGCAGGCATGGGAGGAAGGGGGAGAGGGATTAACCAGGGCGCATGGTAGCAGCCAAACTGTTGAGGAAGGTGCAGGAGCCGAGGAAGAAGTGGAGGACGAACTGGCGATGGGCAAGTAAGACTCATCAGATGAGGGAGACCTTGATCACATTTCTGTTGTGCGAGGTAGGGGGGAGAGGGCAGAGGAAGGAAGCATGATTCTTACCTTGCTACCAACACAACAAGGACTTGGTTCTCCTGGATGCGCAAGACAAATGAGTGCCTTCTTGCTGCACTACCTGCAACATGACCCTCGGATTGTCAGAATTCGAAGTAATCCCGACTACTGGGTTGCCACACTCTTAGATCCCCGGTACAAAAGTAAATTTGCCGAAATAATGCCTGCCATAGAAAGGGATTCACGCATGCAGGAGTATCTGCAGACTCTGCTGCAGAATCTTACATGTGCTTTTCCACAAAACACCAGTGGTGCACGTAGGGAATCTCACAGTTCTAACTTGCAAACCGTGTGACTGTCGAGTCTTCATCACTCAAACCGTAACAGTAACACAGTATCTGCTAGTAACAGCAATTTTGTGGAATCGTTTCACCACTTTTTTAGACCATCCTTTGCAAGGCCGCAGGAGACAAGAAGTCTGACACATAGTCAACGCCTAGAGAGGATGGTACAGGAGTATCTCCAAGTGAACATCGAAGCCATGACTGTGTCACTGGACCCTTGCTCATTTTGGGATTCCAATCTGGAAAAATGACCGGAGCTCGCCACACGCGCCTTGGAGATCTTGTCATGCCCTGCAGCCAGCGTTCTCTCTGAACGTGTGTTCAGCGCTGCTGGTGGTGTGCTGACAGATAAGTGCACGCGGCTGTCCACTGAGAATATAAACAGACTCACGTTCATAAAGATGAACAAATCATGGATTCGCAATGACTTTTCTACCCCTGTGTCATCCTGGGGAGACTAAAAGCTTGAGGATTTGGTAAAATCACCTCACCAACCGTTTTAAGCAACTGTGGGGCAATTGATGCCACTTAACCCTAGAACGCATGACCATAAAAATCTACACTTTCACTTACCGGGGGCCTTTTAGGCCCGTGTGCAAATAACATGGAATAACTCAAAGTCAAATGACAAACAACTATATACATGAAGAATACCTAGAGTTTCAAAATTCTAACTAAAGTAATCTTGCAGAAAAGAGAAAACAATTAACAGGGCGGGCCTGCGAGGTATGCGTTCTAGGGTTAAGTGGTGTCTGTGCCACAATTTTGGGAAAAAATGGAGACTCTTTTTTGAGTCCCCTTGCTGTGTCTTACGTGACGTTGGCATCATCAATTTCAGGTGGGTTGGGTCGCTCCCCCTCCCCCCTTTTAACTGTAAGAAACTACATACACTATGGCTTTGGGTAACACAGATGGTTAAATCTGAAGAGCTGTTTACTCAGAGGTCTGCTCCAAAGCTTCAGTGTCTGCTAGTCAGCGTAGAATTTTTAACTGCATCTAGCCTAGGCAATACTTTGGGCGTAGTAGCCCCGCTGCGAAGCAAGCTGCACCGCCTGTGTATCTAATAAGAATTTTTAAATGCATCTAACCTAAGCAGACTGTGGGGACCCCCAACCAAACCCAGACGCTCAGCCCCCCTACCGCCCCCCTTTCCTTGACAATACAATTGTTAGAACTCTCCTGTTAGGTTTTTTCTATCTTGCTGGTCACATGACCTTTTTGCTTATTTAATCCTGCTCCGCCCTCCTGGCCTTGCTGGACTTCATTGTAATTTCTACTCTTTAGCTAGCCTGGTGCTTAGTTACCTTTCTCAGTCAGTTTTGCTAGGTCTTCGGACCTTTATGTTCTATGTTGTGTGTTTGTCTTTTACTGCTACAATTTCTGCTAGGAGGTGTCCAACTTTATCCCAGTCCCTAGTTCTTGTAGGGATCCCTCCCTTGCATCTATAGGTCTTCGTACAGACTAGCCGAGGACTTTAGCGGGTCTGATCGCAGGATCAGGTTCCCCGTTACATCGTAGGGATCTAGCTTAGTTCTATTGTAGGGACAGATCTCCTTTCTTTCCTTAGTGCTTGTAGCAGATCATAATAGTAAGTCCAGCCCAAAAATATCTCTAAGGAAAGACCTCCAGTTTCCATCATGGTGTCAGTTCAGGATTTGGCTCAACGCCTGCAGGGACTCTCTCTGGAGGTGGCCGAGCTCCAACAACACGTGAGTAGCTGTTCTGGAGCACATTTTGTGGAGCCAAAGGTACGTTTGCCTGATTTATTTTTGGTGATCAACATGAATTTTTTTCCTTTAAAAATGCTTGTCAGTTGTATTTTCGTTTGAGACCCAGATCCTCTGGTGATCAATCACAGCGCATAGGGTTCATAATGTCACTTTTGCGCAAAGAACCTCAGGGATGGGCCTTTTCTCTCCAACCTAGTGATCCATGCTTTAGATCAGTGGATAGTTTTTTTTCTGCTTTGGGTTTGTTGTATGATGATCCTGATCGTGTCTCATCAGCTGAGACTGAATTGAGACGTTTGAGGCAGGGATCAGGTAATGTGGAAAAATATTGTTCTCACTTCCATCGGTGGTCTGCCCAGGTGGGGTGGAATGATTCAGCTTTGAAAAGTTTGTTTCTTGCGGGGCTAGGTAAAAGGGTTAAGGATTTGCTGATTGCTTATCCCACACCTGGAAACTTGCAGGAGGCAATGCAATTAGCTATACGGGTGGACAGGAGACTGCGTGCAAGGGTTAATGAGAGTAAATCCTCTGCCATGTCAGCCCGAGTCTTGAGAGGGTCTGTACTGACATTGGAGAGCCGATGGAGATTGGGGCGATGGCACCCCGCTCTCAGGAAAAAGACCGCAGGTCTTCTGAAGGTTTGTGCTTTTATTGCGGGAAATCTGACCATTTTATTAAGAACTGTGTGCTTCGTATGAACAAAGAAAAAAAAAGGTCAGTTACGCCCGTATAGCCTGTTTAAATACTAAGGGGGTATTTCTTTCTGCTACTACTGCTGCTCAGGAAGAATTTATTGAATTGTGGGTATTTGTGGATTGTGGTTCTACTCTGAATGTGATTGATGGGGGATTCTTGGAAACACTTAAATTAAAACTCAAACCTTTGTCATCCCCTATTGCTGTGGTTTCTGTCGATGGCTCCCCCTTGAAGAGTGTTACTCACAAGGTCTGTGAATTTCCCCTCACTATTAATGGTATTCACCAAGAAAATTTGGATTTGGTAGTATTAAATAATTTGCCTTCTCCAGTAGTTTTGGGGTTACCCTGGTTAAAATTGCACAATCCTGTACTGGATTGGTCTACCAATAAAATTAAGTCCTGGAGCCCTAAGTGTTATGACAAGTGTTGTAACGGACGTATTGCTGCGGTGGAAAAAGGGGAATTACCTGTACCTATTCAGGATTTTTGGAGAGTTTTTTCTGAGGAAGAGTCACAAATTTTGCCTCCCCATAGAGACTATGATTGTACCATTGAATTTGTCCCTGGAGCGACTCTTCCTAAAAGTCGTTTATTTAATCTTACTATTCCTGAGAGAAAGGCTTTGGAGGAATACATACAGACAAGCTTGGCCGCCGGTCACATTAGGCCTTCCAAGTCTCCTGTGGCTGTTGGATTTTTTTTTGTTAAAAAAAAGGACGGCGGTGTACGTCCTTGTCTGGATTTTCGTGAGATTAATAAAATTACTGTACGCAATTCTTACCCACTGCCATTTATTGCTGATTTGTTTAACCAGTTAGTGGGGGCCAAGTGGTTCTCTAAAATTGATCTCTGGGGGGCATACAATTTGTTGCGCATGAAGGAGGGTGATGAATGGAAGACTGCTTTTAGCACTCCTGTGGGTCATTTTGAGAATCTGGTTATGCCTTTTGGTCTTACCAATGCTCCAGCATTTTTTCAGAATCTTATTAATGACATCCTTAGACCTTTGATCGGCAAAAATGTGGTTGTGTATTTGGATGACATTTTGATTTATTCACCGGATCTGGAGTCTCATTGGCGAAGCGTACGTGAGGTATTACAGTTATTAATTGACAATTCACTTTTTGCTAAGCTGGAGAAATGAGAGTTCGCTGTACAGAGAATTAGTTTTTTGGGCTACATTATCTCCAGCGAGGGTTTTGAGATGGACCCGGTGAAAGTTCAAGCTGTGCAGGAATGGCCTAGGCCTATTGGTTTGAAATCGATACAGAGGTTTTTGGGTTTCGCCAATTATTACAGAAAATTCAGTAAAAAATTTTCTATTATTGTCAAACCACTGAGCGATCTCACCAGGAAAGGTGCTAATGCGGTTCAGTGGACTAATGAGGCCATTGAAGCTTTTGTGTTTCTAAAGGAGAGGTTCAGCTCTGCTCCCATCCTTATGCAGCCTGATGTGACTAAGCCATTTTTGGTTGAGGTTGATGCTTCTTCGGTGGATGTCGGTGCGGTATTGTCTCAGAAAAACAAGGATGGAGTACATCCCTGTGCTTTTTTTTCAAAAAATTTTTCTGAGACTGAACTTAATTACGATATTGGTAATCGGGAATTGCTGGCTATTAAACTCGCATTTGAACACTGGCGTCATCTCTTGGAAGGTGCTGAATTTCCCATTCAGGTTTTCACTGATCATAAAAATCTGATCTATCTTGATGCTGCCAAGCGCTTGAATGCCCGTCAGGCTAGGTGGGCACTTTTTTTCTCGCGGTTTAATTTTTCCATTACTTACATCCCGGGTACCAAGAATGTTAAAGCTGATGCTTTGTCTCGCAGCTTTTCTCCCATGGTCGGTGCTGAGGAGGAGGGGAGCATTTTACAAGAAGGTGTTGTGATTGCTGCATTGGACTCCGTTTTGGAAGATGAGATTCTTAAAGCACAGGAGAATGCCCCATCTAACACTCCTCATGGGAGGTTGTTTGTGCCTGGGACCTTTAGGAGAGATTTGTTTGTTGAGTGTCATGAGTCTCGGTTGGCAGGTCATCCAGGAATTTCTGAGACCAAGAGACTTGTGGGTCGCAGTTTTTGGTGGCCTGGATGGCAGAAGGAAGTCATTAAGTGGGTGCGTCAATGTGCGGTGTGTGCTAGATCTAAGTCTTCACATACTCCTGCAGCGGGGTTGCTTTGCCCTCTGGAGGTTCCTAGTGCACCTTGGACACATCTGGCTATGGACTTTATTACTGACCTTCCCCCCTTTGAGGGTTTCACAGTCATCTGGGTGGTCGTGGACCGTTTTAGCAAGATGTGTCACTTGGTTCCTTTCATCAAACTGCCCTGCGCTAAGACACTCGCTAAGGCTTTTGTCAAGGAAATTGTCAGACTACATGGCGTTCCTACTGACATTGTTTCGGATAGGGGACCTCAGTTCATGGCTCGCTTTTGGCGTGCTTTTTGTGACAGGTTGGGAGTTCATTTGTCGTTTTCATCCGGATATCATCCTGAGTCTAATGGCCAGACAGAAAGGAAGAATCAGGATGTTGAGCAGTTCTTGCGTTGTTTTGTGGCAAACAATCAGGAGGGGTTGTCTGAGTTTCTGCCACTTGCTGAGTTTGCTCTTAACAACCATACATCCTCTTCTGCTGGTTGTTAGCTTTTTTTTTGTTGTTCTGGGAGACATCCGTCTTTTGGGTCATTCTCCAAATTGGTATCGGCTGTGCCTGAGGAGGAGAGTTTTTCCAGTGATTTGGAGAGAGTTTGGACGGATGTGCGTGGTAATCTTCAGGAGGCTAACAAAAAATCTAAGAGGTACTTTGATAGGAAGCGGCAAGAGGTTTTGTTTGCTATTGGTGACATGGTTTGGTTGTCCTCTAAGAATCTGCGGTTGAGGATTCCTTCTAAAAAATTGGGTCCCAAGTTTGTAGGGCCCTTTAAGGTGCTTCAGGTAGTTAACCAATCTGCTGTTAGGTTGGAGATTCCTACCTCCTGGAAGATTAATCCGGTGTTTCATGTTTCTCTGTTGAAAAGAGCTTATGTGTCGGATGGAGACGCCTCTGCCACTGTTCCTCCGGTGGTGGAGGACGGGGAATACGAAATTTCCCGCATCCAAAATTCTAGACGGTATAGAGGGAGTTTGCAGTATCTCGTCGCTTGGAAGGGTTTCGGACCCGAGGATAGCTCATGGGTGAGGGCGGATGATGTTTCTGCTTCCAGACTTGTCAGAGCGTTTCACAAGAGGTTTCCTGATAAGCCTGGGCCTAGGGGATCCGGAGGATCCTCATAGAAGAGGGGGTACTGTTAGAACTCTCCTGTTAGGTTTTTTCTATCTTGCTGGTCACATGACCTTTTTTGCCTATTTAATCCTGCTCCGCCCTCCTGGCCTTGCTGGACTTCATTGTAATTTCTACTCTTTAGCTAGCCTGGTGCTTAGTTACCTTTCTCAGTCAGTTTTGCTAGGTCTTCGGACCTTTATGTTCTATGTTGTGTGTTTGTCTTTTACCGCTACAATTTCTGCTAGGAGGTGTCCAACTTTATCCCAGTCCCTAGTTCTTGTAGGGATCCCGTCCTTGCATCTATAGGTTTTCGTACAGACTAGCCGAGGACTTTAGCGGGTCTGATCGCAGGATCAGGTTCCCCGTTACATCGTAGGGATCTAGCTTAGTTCTATTGTAGGGACAGATCTCCTTTCTTTCCTTAGTGCTTGTAGCAGATCATAACAACAATAATGTAACTCTTACAACTGGATGGGTGAGGATTGGTCACAGCTTCATTAACTCTTTATACTCATTCCATTAGAAAGGCATTTTATTTCTAAAATAATTCAGCTTGTTGCAGCATGCCCTGGGTCTCCACTCCGGCAAGTTGGCCAACAAGTGTAACTCTCCAACATGTCCTTTCTATTTCCAGGCCACGGAGGATCCTGCGTACTCGTATGCAGGACTCTGACCCCCACCCATCACTCTTAACGCTTGTTCCACTCCGTCCTGGAGTCCTGACAGGAATATGTCCAGTCCAATATTCATTAAGTGAACACCGTCGAGCCGTATGAGGCCTGCTTTATCTCCTTCCAGTTGTCAGTGTCGTATCACTACACCGCCTCTGTCTCTTCTAAATTTTGCCATCCGAATATTTATTACCCGCCTTGTCCGTTCGATGGCCGTGATGTCTCACGCACCTTGCCATACCGCTATCGGCACAATCTCTGACCATACTATAGTTAGTTTTGTGAAAAATTCTCTGAAGCGCTCAGTGTCTAGTTTCATTATTGCCATTAGTTATGCGCTCTTGTGATGACCTAGGTTGTTTCCCCCGGCCTGTAGAACTAAGATGACCAGACCTCTTGCCTCTCTCCCTACCTTGATTACCTCCATTAGTACCTATGGCCATAGCAGGCCTCTAATACCTCTCCAGTTGAAATATGTGTTATGAAACTCTAATTTCCTCCCGTCTGGGCGGACTTTCGCCCTTTTTTCTGCCCAATATACAGTATATACGAGTGGCCTATCACCCACACTGTTGGCTTAGCGTCACCTGTAAAAGAAACAAACCATGTTAGGATAACAAGTCCGGTCTTATGTATCTCGCCAAACACGTGGATCGCCATCTCCCTATCCTCTGAACTTCCGTTTCTGACAGTCCTGCTATTGCTGCTTCCATGGCCGCACCTATGCGGAATGAGTGTGTCCCGTAATCTTTGGGGTGGTTCCCTGCTGATGTTATGCATTTATTAAACATAGCTTGGAACTGGTATCTTGATAATGGCGTTCCATCAATGTTTGACAAGAAGAAATTACTTTGTGATCTGATGGTTATATATGTTTTTACTATTGTTACCCGACTCAGTGTACCGTTTGTGGGTTGTAGAAGTACCCAAGTGCCCCTGCCCACTGGAACCTTTTTCGATTGGCGTATGCGTAGACGTATTGCATTATTGACTATGACTACGTCCTGGTGTAATAAGCCTCCACTGGTGGTAATTTTGGATTGAGGGACTAATTCGCTTATGCATAGCGCCCCGAAGAAGGCGATCGCAAATGCAGTAGACAGTAGTGTTGCTTCAAATTGTGAGTGTCATGTTAATGGTGTTAGGGATATGATGTGAGAAATCAGTTTTAGTGACACGGGACGGGACGTCTACACTCCTGACTTGGCTGACCCCTTTTCCACCCTTTTATGGATTGTCTGATGATGAATCTTTGTCACATCTCCCCAATTCAGTAGTTTGAAGTGAAATGCTACTGCGGTCAGACACCGCTGCGCTGACGCCCCTGATATGCCCCTAATCATTAGCTGGTGGAGAAATTCTATGGTGACTTGTGATCTGGCTTGTTCACATTGGTCAACCCGTCTGCCTGCTACTAGTCGAGTCCACTCTTCCCATGCCTTACCGTATGCTTGCCACATCGACGGGGCAACTGATGCTCTGATTAATGGCATCAACTATTCGCCACTAGATCCCATAGGGAGGGTGGGCAACTGTTGCCCGAAGGGTGGGCATTGGGGAAGAGCTCTGTGAAAATCTACCAATTGAATTGTGATAAAGCATTAGCAGCAGCTTTAGACCCCTCAGCATCGTGGCTAGCGCGGACCCATACATTGTGTTTTAGGCACAGGAATGCTATCCGGCGTAGTAGGCCTAGCACTGGGAGAGACGATGATGCCATCTTATTAATGCAGTGCGCTAGGCTGTTGTTTTTTGTTATGAAGCATAAATTTTTGTTAGCCAGGCATACGCCCCATATTTTCAGGGCTATATGCAGCTAAAAATTATTATTAATTTCAAAGCTGGTGGAGCTTGGTATAGATGGCCTAATACAATGAGTACCACACACTGCTACAAGCCGAAATATTTTTTCAGAGCTAGATGCAGAAAAAAATTATATTGAATTTGCAACCTGATGGAGGTCAGTATAGATGGACTAATAGAACAAGTCCCACACACTGCTAGAAGCCTAAATAATTTTTCAGAGCTGGATGCAGAAAAAAATTATATTGAATTTGCAACCTGATGGAGGTTAGTTTAGATGGACTAATAGAACAAGTCCCACACACTGCTAGAAGCCTAAATATTTTTTCAGAGCTAGATGCAGAAAAAAAAAATATATTGAATTTGCAACCTGATGGAGGTCAGTATAGATGGACTAATAGAACAAGTCCCACACACTGCTAGAAGCCTAAATATTTTTTCAGAGCTAGATGCAGAAAAAAATGATATTGAATTTGCAACCTGATGGAGGTCAGTATAGATGGACTAATAGAACAAGTCCCACACACTGCTACAAGATGTGATATTTTTTCAGAGCTAGATGCAGAAAAAAACTATATTGAATTTGCAACCTGATGGAGGTTAGTATAGATGGACTAATAGAACAAGTCCCATACACTGCGAGAAGCCTAAATATTTTTTTCAGAGCTAGATGCAGAAAAATATTATATTGAATTTGCAACCTGATGGAGGTTAGTATAGATGGTCTAATAGAACAAGTCCCACACACTGCTACAAGCTGAAATATTTTTTCAGAGCTAGATGCAGAAAAAAATTATATTGAATTTGCAACCTGATGGAGGTCAGTATAGATGGACTAATAGAACAAATCCCACACACTGCTAGAAGCCTAAATATTTTTTCAGAGCTAGATGGGCAGAAAAAAATTATATTGAATTTGCAACCTGATGGAGGTTAATATAGATGGACTAATAGAACAAGTCCCACACACAGCTAGAAGCCTAAATATTTTTTCAGAGCTAGATGCTGAAAAAAATTATATTGAATTTGCAACCTGATGGAGGTTAGTATATATGGACTAATAGAACAAGTCCCACACACTGCTAGAAGCCTAAATATTTTTTTCAGAGCTAGATGCAGAAAAAAATTATATTGAATTTGCAACCTGATGGAGGTTAGTATAGATGGACTAATAGAACAAGTCCCACCCACTGCTAGAAGCCTAAATATTTTTTCAGAGCTAGATGCAGAAAAAAATTATATTGAATTTGCAACCTGGTGGAGGTTAGTATAGATGGACTAATAGAACAAGTCCCACACACTGCTACAAGCTGAAATATTTTTTCAAACCTAGATGCAGAAAAAAATTATATTGAAATTGCAACCTGATGGAGGTCAGTATAGATGGACTAATAGAACAAGTCCCACACACTGCTAGAAGCCAAAATATTTTTTCAGAGCTAGATGCAGAAAAAAAATATATTGAATTTGCAACCTGATGGAGGTTAGTATAGATGGACTAATAGAACAAGTCCCACACACTGCTACAAGCTGAAATATTTTTTCAGAGCTAGATGCAGAAAGAAATTATATTAAATTTGCAACCTGATGGAGGTCAGCAAAGATGGACTAATAGAACAAGTCCCACACACTGCTAGAAGCCAAAAGATTTTTTCGGAGCTAAATGCAGAAAAAAATTATATTGAATTTGCAACCTGATGGAGGTTAGTATAGATGGACTAATAGAACAAGCCCCACACATTACTACAAGCTGAAATATTTTTTCAGAGCTAGATGCAGAAAAAAATTATATTAAATTTGCAACCTGATGGAGGTCAGTATAGATGGACTAATAGAACAAGTCCCACACACTGCTAGAAGCCTAAATATTTTTTCGGAGCTAGATGCAGAAAAAAATTATATTGAATTTGCAACCTGATGGAGGTAAGTATAGATGGACTAATAGAACAAGTCCCACACACTGCTAGAAGCCTAAATATTTTTTCAGAGCTAGATGCAGAAAAAAATTATATTGAATTTGCAACCTGATGAAGGTCAGTATAGATGGACTATTAGAACAAGTCCCACACACTGCTACAAGCTGTAATATTTTTTCAGCGCTAGATGCAGAAAAAAATTATATTGAATTTGCAACCTGATGGAGGTTAGTATAGATGGACTAATAGAACAAGTCCCACACACTGCTAGAAGCCGAAATATTTTTTCAGAGCTAGATGCAGAAAAAAAATATATTGAATTTTCAACCTGATGGAGGTTATTATAGATGGACTAATAGAACAAGTCCCACACACTGCTAGAAGCCTAAATATTTTTTCAGAGCTCGATGCAGAAAAAAATTATATTGAATTTGCAACCTGGTGGAGGTTAGTATAGATGGACTAATAGAATGATGCTATGCCCAAAAGGTTTTACTTCACTAGGTGCAGTAAAAAAATTGTTTTCTATACACAGGTGGTGTAGCTTGCAACACAGATAGCCTACTCCACTGACTAACTCACTCTGCAATAGGCCAAAAAGGATTTGCTTTGCTAGATTTAGCCAAATGCTGTGAAAAAAACTTGCACAGCACTGGCACAGACCTGCCTGGCAAAAAGTTTTAGGAACGGATGTAACCTAGCCCTGAAAAGGACTGCAATTACAATTAGTCTTTACTCCCCACCTATCTATTTAAGAGCACAGACCTGCCTGATAAAAGTCGTATGAAATGATGTAACCTAGTCCTTAGAAGGACTGCAATCACAACTATTCCCTACTCCCAAGCTATCTGTAGATTTGTGCGAAAATTGGCTTGAAATTAACAAAGTATAGCGCACACAGCTACAGCAGTGCCGTCTAACATGCAGCTGCAGCAGTGAGAAAATGGTGGCGACGGGGAAAATGGCTGGGTCTTATAGGGTAAGGACATGTGACATACACTGCCAATGACACATGCCCTTGCTTGTGTGAAAAAAAGCACTTCGCTCCATGTGTGCGCTGCTGATAGGCTGACAGACTGCACCTCCCCACTGTAAATGCGGGAAAGAAAAAAAAAAATGGAGATCTTCATTATTCCTGCAGAGATCCATCCCCTGCTCCTCCCCCCGCCCGGCTGTACACTCAAACTGCATATTAACATTAATTTTCAGCATTACTGAGAAAATATCCAGTTATGATTTTTGTGCACGAACAGTTATCGAACATAACCTCGAACAGCCGAATTTTTTTAAAATTGTTCGTGTTCGCTGAACGGCTCGAACACCGCCCAAAACAGCTCGAATTTGAGATTGGCGAACAGTTCGAGTCGAACACCACTCATCTCTAGTGATAAGGTTAAATCGCTCCCGTGTGCATGATTTGCTACTGTTTGACAGTTTTACTACATGGGAGTAATGTCTATTTCTTACACATTCCTCACATGTAATAAAGCTGTCAAACACTTGCAAATCATGCACACGGGAGCGATTTAACCTTATCACTGAGCAGGTGTAAATACTCGGAGCTCGGCCCGAGTATACTCGGACAGAACATACTCGCTCAACCCTAGTGAGGAGGCCTAGAATTCAACACTCACCTTGGCGATAAGAAGATGCAACATTGACAGGACAGGTTGACAGTGAGGAGCAGAGGGACTGGAGCGGTGAGCCCCAGAGCATAATTGTGAAGAACCCGCACCTCTCAGCCCCACCTGACATCACTATTACATAGGAGGGATCACGTGGTGTGGTCTCCCCACTTTCACCAACGAGACGATACGCACCCCCTGGGGACTTGTAAGGTCAGCTTGGCACAATTTTCCACAGACTACCCCTGTCCACATGAGCACAGGGAGCATGGGGCCCATGCAGCCGCTGACGTGGCACCACACTCGCTCACCACCCTAACAGGCTGAGAGGCCCATTCCACTAGCATCTGTGAAACAGAGCCTTGTCAACCTGGTAAGACTGACACCAGTTCCTCGTCACATATAAGCCCAGTCCATTAACAGAATTATATCAGGCCAGAAACCAGGTCTAGTAGCATGGAAAGTTAAAACCGAAAATACAGATGTGTGGATTCGTGGATCAAGATAAAAAAAACAGCCCAAGGTTAAATTATATATTTAATTGCTTTTAGGGTACACTAGACAAAACACTATTTACACAATGTTTAAACATATTAAATGGTCAGAAATGCAAATACAGGAGGTAGTACAAAAAGTATAAGCAGAAGAAACATGTCAGTTACCGGTTTGATGTTCGACCATGTTAGCTGGACCACATGGGGGTGTGGAGTGTCAGCTGTTTCTAGTTCCTTCCAACATGTTACATGACGTGACCCCCCTTTATAAGTTAACAGCAAGCATGAGAAGAATCGAGAGAGTACATGGCCTTCCAAAAGAATTTAACCCCTTGGTCAGTCACTCACTGTCCCGCCCCCATGGCTCTAATCCCCCTCCCCTGTACTCTTGGCAGCTGAAGCTCCAAAACCTATGAGGGGTTATGTCTTTTTATATATTTTTAACGGAAGGTCATATGGTGGCGAGATTGGCGACATTGAATCCGGATGGGCCTCCATTACACTTGGACACCAAACACGGCTACTAGCTGTTCTACGCATCTCCCCACCCTGTGGTGCTAGAATGGATCGAGACCCTGGCAGGTGTTATGTCTATTCCAGAGATCTCGAAAATGTAACCGGCATACCGTTATGACTAGAGATGAGCGTTGTTCTACTCGAACTGTTCGCCAATCTCAAATTCGAGCTGTTTTGGGCGGTGTTCGAGCCGGTCGGCGAACACGAACAATTTGAGAAAAATTCGGCTGTTCGAGGTTATGTTCGATAACTGTTCGTGCACCAAAATCATAACTGGATTTTTTCTCAGTAATGATGAAAATTAATGTTAATACGCAGTTTGAGTGTACAGCGGGGCGGGGGGAGGGGCAGGGGATGGATCTCTGCAGGAACAATGAAGATCTCCATTTTTTTTTCTCTTTCCTGCATTTGCAGTGGGGAGGTGCAATCTGTCAGCCTATCAGCAGCGCACACACGGAGCGAAGTGCTTTTTTTCACACAAGCAAGGGCATGTGTGATTGGCAGTGTATGTCACATGTCCTTGCCCTATAAGACCAAGCCATTTTCCCCGTCGCCACCATTTTCTCACTGCTGCAGCTGCGTGTTAGACGGCACCGCTGTTGCTGTGTGCGCTATACCTTGTTAATTTCAAGCCAATTTTCGCACAAATATACAGATAGCTTGGGAGTAGGGAATAGTTGTGATTGCAGTCCTTTTAAGGACTAGGTTACAGCATTTCCTACGACTTTTATCAGGCAGGTCTGTGCTCTTAAATAGATAGATTGTGGGAGTAAAGACTAATTGTAATTGGAGTCCTTTTCAGGACTAGGTTACATCAGTTCCTATCAGTTTTTGCCAGGCAGGTCTGTGCCAGTGCTGTGCAAGTTTTTTTCACAGCATTTGGCTGAATCTAGCAAAGCTAATCCTTTTTGGCCTATTGCAGAGTGTGTTAGTCAGTGGAGTAGCCTATCTGTGTTGCAAGATATACCACCTGTGTATAGAATACCAATTTTTTTACTGCACCTAGTGAAGTAAAATCTTTTGGGCATAGCATCATTCTATAAGTCCATCTATACTGACCTCCATCAGGTTGCAAACTGAATATAATTTTTTTCTGCATCTAGCTCTGAAAAAATATTTGGGCTTCTAGCGGTGTGTGGGACTTGGTCTATTAGTCCATCTATACTGACCTCCATCAGGTTGCAAATTAAAAATAATTTTTTTCTGCATCTAGCTCTGAAAAAATATTTGGGCTTCTAGCAGTGTGTGGGACTTGGTCTATTAGTCCATCTATACTGACCTCCATCAGGTTGCAAATTAAAAATAATTTTTTTCTGCATCTAGCTCTGAAAAAATATTTGGGCTTCTAGCAGTGTGTGGGACTTGGTGTATTAGTCCATCTATACTGACCTCCATCAGGTTGCAAATTAAAAATAATTTTTTTCTTCATTTATCTCTGAAAAAATATTTGGGCTTCTAGCAGCGTGTGGGACTTGTTCTATTAGTCCATCTATACTGACCTCCATCAGGTTGCAAATTAAAAATAATTTTTTTCTGCATCTAGCTCTGAAAAAATATTTGGGCTTCTAGCAGTGTGTGGGACTTGGTCTATTAGTCCATCTATACTGACCTCCATCAGGTTGCAAATTAAAAATAATTTTTTTCTGCATCTAGCTCTGAAAAAATATTTGGGCTTCTAGCAGTGTGTGGGACTTGGTCTATTAGTCCATCTATACTGACCTCCATCAGGTTGCAAATTGAATAAAAAAAATTTCTGCATCTAGCTCTGAAAAAATATTTGGGCTTCTAGCGGTGTGTGGGACTTGGTCTATTAGTCCATCTATACTGACCTCCATCAGGTTGCAAATTAAAAATAATTTTTTTCTGCATCTAGCTCTGAAAAAATATTTGGGCTTCTAGCGGTGTGTGGGACTTGGTCTATTAGTCCATCTATACTGACCTCCATCAGGTTGCAAATTAAAAATAATTTTTTTCTGCATCTAGCTCTGAAAAAATATTTGGGCTTCTAGCAGTGTGTGGGACTTGGTCTATTAGTCCATCTATACTGACCTCCATCAGGTTGCAAATTGAATAAAAAAATTTTCTGCATCTAGCTCTGAAAAAATATTTGGGCTTCTAGCAGTGTGTGGGACTTGGTCTATTAGTCCATCTATACTGACCTCCATCAGGTTGCAAATTGAATAAAAAAATTTTCTGCATCTAGCTCTGAAAAAATATTTGGGCTTCTAGCGGTGTGTGGGACTTGGTCTATTAGTCCATCTATACTGAACTCCATCAGGTTGCAAATTAAAAATAATTTTTTTCTGCATCTAGCTCTGAAAAAATATTTGGGCTTCTAGCAGTGTGTGGGACTTGGTCTATTAGTCCATCTATACTGACCTCCATCAGGTTGCAAATTAAAAATAATTTTTTTCTGCATCTAGCTCTGAAAAAATATTTGGGCTTCTAGCAGTGTGTGGGACTTGGTCTATTAGTCCATCTATACTGACCTCCATCAGGTTGCAAATTAAAAATAATTTTTTTCTTCATTTATCTCTGAAAAAATATTTGGGCTTCTAGCAGCGTGTGGGACTTGTTCTATTAGTCCATCTATACTGACCTCCATCAGGTTGCAAATTAAAAATAATTTTTTTCTGCATCTAGCTCTGAAAAAATATTTGGGCTTCTAGCAGTGTGTGGGACTTGGTCTATTAGTCCATCTATACTGACCTCCATCAGGTTGCAAATTAAAAATAATTTTTTTCTGCATCTAGCTCTGAAAAAATATTTGGGCTTCTAGCGGTGTGTGGGACTTGGTCTATTAGTCCATCTATACTGACCTCCATCAGGTTGCAAATTAAAAATAATTTTTTTCTTCATTTATCTCTGAAAAAATATTTGGGCTTCTAGCAGCGTGTGGGACTTGTTCTATTAGTCCATCTATACTGACCTCCATCAGGTTGCAAATTAAAAATAATTTTTTTCTGCATCTAGCCCAGCCAATAGTTTTGGCCTAATACCACAGTTTGGCCACTCAGCTCTGCTCGGTTACCATCCATTGTTTTTTTGTGCAAACAACTCCAGAGTTGTGAATTAGTTAACCACCAAAATGAGTGGAAAAAGGCCTGCTACTGGTGGAAAGGGGAATAGGCGTGTTGGGAAGGGGAAAAAAGGTTGTGTCCGTGGGGTAGGTGCAGAAGAAAGACCATCTTCCAGCCAAACTAAAATGTCTACTTCTTTTAGCGGACAATGTGATAAGATCCCTTTCTTACGGCCACGCCAATCGCTACAAATTCCAGATGAGGCACAAAAACAGCAGGTGCTTCAACGGATATCAAGTGCTCCTTTAAGTGGGCTCTCCTCCACATCAACTTCAACATCACAAATACTCCAGTCCTCAAAGGTGTCACCCAAATCGCACTTGCTTCCTCACAGCTCCCAAATCTCCAGCTGCCCGTCTGAGTATGAGGTAGAACAGATGGTTGAGTCTGCAGAGCTGTTTACTCATACTATAGCCTGGGAATCAGAGGTCGACTCCAGCGCTTCTGTGAATCCAGACGAGGAAATGATCTGCACTGATGCCCAGAATCTTTATGAGTCGGATCCAGGACCAGACGCAGAAGGTTCTGACCATAATGTAGACCCTCATTCCCAAACTGTAACTCCTGTTGGTGGAGACAATGAGGAAGACGATGATAAGACTCAAATACCTGATTGGAGCGACAACTTTAGTTTTTTGTCAGGGCAGGAACAGGTTGGCTCTGAGGACGACGGGTGTGATAACGCACAGGGTGATGATGATGAGGTCGGAGATCCCACTTACTGTCAACCCACAGTCAGCCAAGAGATGAGGTCAGCAGAGGAGGTGGAGGAAGATGCTAGTGACGACGAGGTCAGGTTGCGCCTTCCTGGACAGAGACGTAGTACTGGAAGCACGTCAACAACTGCATCCTCAAACACAACTCTGCCTTTCACCACAAGTCGTGGTGGCTCTTCAGGTCGCATGGGTGCTAAGCCTTGCATAGCCTGGGCATTTTTTCAGATCGATAAAGATGACCCAACTCGTGTTATCTGTAACATTTGTCAGCAAAAGCTAAGTAGAGGCCAAAAAATACATAGTTTGAGTACTTCATGCATGAACCGGCACATGGACATGAAGCATAAGTTGCAGTGGGAAGCTCAGTGTGCTACAATGCGGCCTAGCCGGCCGGGCCAATCACCGTCTGCCATATCTTGTGCATCCGCGGCCTCTTCATCCTCTGTGACTGGGGGGACAGCAGTCACACCTGTTTTGGGGCGCAGACCTGCCACCTCTTTACCCGCAACAGCCAGCGTGATTGGCAGGTCATCATTTTCTTTGGAGGTGGTAACACCAGCTGGTGTTGAGCGCTGTCCGACATCGATAGCACCACCTTTGGATCAAGGCAACCTAACATGTCCGCCTGCATCTTCCTCACAGACCGGCAGTTTGCCGGGGACACCCTTATCAACCCCGTCTAAGCACAATAGCCAGCCCTCGGTCCCTCAGATGTGGACAAGTAAAAGACCATTTCCTCCTAGCCATGAGAAAGCTAAGAGGTTGAATTTCACCATCTGCAAGCTCTTGGCTACAGAAATGCTGCCTTTCCTCCTGGTGGACACAGAGGATTTTCGAGACCTTATGTCCGTCGCAGTGCCCCAGTACCAGATGCCCAGTCGGCACTACTTCTCAAAGAAAGGTGTGCCTGCGCTCCACCAGCATGTCGCACACAACATCACCGCTTCTTTGAGAAACTCTGTGTGTGACAGGGTGCATTTCACCACAGACACTTGGACGAGTAGGCATGGACAGGGGCGTTACATGTCGCTGTCTGGGCACTGGGTAACTATGGTGACAGCAGGACAAGGGGCTGCTGTCCAAGTCTTGCCGTCCCCACGAGTTGTGCGTCAATCCTCTTTATGTCAAAGTTCCTCCACTGCTTCTGCCTCCTCAACCTCCTCTCGGTCTTCCACCTGCACCCAAAGCCTGTCTGGTCATGCCACAAGCTTTCTAACTGCGCAGAAGGGATCCTGCACACCTCCTTACTATGCTGGCAGTAGGGCTCAACGTCATCAGGCGGTTTTTACATTGAAATGTCTGGGAAATGTGAGTCACACAGCTGAGGAGTTGTGGTCAGCTCTGGAGAACCAATTTCATGAATGGTTGTCTCCACTGGACCTGAAACCAGGGAAGGCCGTGTGCGACAATGCTGCAAACCTGGGTGCGGCCCTTCGCCGGGGCAATGTCACACACGTGCCTTGTATGGCTCACGTGTTGAACCTGGTTGTCCAGCAATTTTTAGCCCACTATCCCAGACTAGATGGCCTTCTGCAGAGGGCACGGTCGCTGTGTGCTCACTTCCGCCGTTCGCATCCCGCAGCTCAGCGACTTACATCTCTACAGAAGTCGTTGGGCCTGCCGCTTCACCGGCTAAAATGCGATGTGCCTACCCGGTGGAATTCAACTCTGCACATGTTGCAGCGACTGTGGCAGCACCGACAAGCCCTGGTGCAATACGTTCTGACGTATAGCCTGGGCCAACGAGATTCAGAGGTGGGGCAAATCACGTTGGAGGAGTGGTCTCAGATCAGGAACCTATGCACCCTACTGCACAGTTTTGAAATGGCGACGAAGATGTTTAGTGCTGACGATGCCATTATCAGCATGACTATTCCGGTGATTTACATGCTGGAGCACATGTTAAACAGAATTCGGAGTCAGGTGGTGGCACAAGAGGAGGTGGAGGAAGTAGAGGAGGAGGAGTTGTATGCGGAAGGGCTAACATCTGCAAGGTCCAGACGGTCGGCAGCACCAAGGCGGCAGGCATGTGAGGGTGGGGGAGATGGTTTTACCAGGGCGCATGGTAGCAGCCAAACTAGTGAGGAAGGTGCAGGAGCCCAGGAAGAAGTGGAGGACGAACTGATGGAAGACTCATCAGATGAGGGAGACCTTGATCACATTTCTGTTGTGCGAGGTTGGGGGGAGAGGACAGAGGAAGGAAGCATGATTGTTACCTCGCCACCAACACAACAGGGACTTGGTGCTCCTGGATGCGCAACACACATGAGTGCCTTCTTGCTGCACTACCTGCAACATGACCCTCGAATTGTGAGAATTAGAAATAATCCTGACTACTGGGTTGCCACACTGTTAGATCCCCGGTACAAAAGTAAATTTGCAGAAATTATTCCTGCCATAGAAAGGGATGCACGCATGCAGGAGTATCAGCAGAGACTGTTGCAGAATCTTACATGTGCTTTTCCACAAAATACCAGCGGTGCACGTAGTGAATCTCACAGTTCCAACTTGCCAACCGTGGGACCGTCAAGTGTTCAGCACTCAAACCGTAACAGAACCACAGTATCTGCTGGTAACATCAATTTTGCGGAATCATTTCACCACTTTTTTAGCCCATCCTTTGCAAGGCCACAGGAGACAAGAAGTCTGACACATAGTCAACGCCTAGAGACGATGGTACAGGAGTATCTCCAAGTAAACATTGAAGCCACGACTGTGTCACTGGACCCTTGCTCTTTTTGGGCTTCCAATCTGGATAAATGGCCGGAGCTAGCCACTTACGCCTTGGAGATCTTGTCATGCCCCGCAGCCAGCGTTCTGTCTGAACGTGTGTTCAGCGCTGCTGGTGGTGTGCTGACAGATAAGCGCACGCGGCTCTCCACTGATAATGTAGACAGACTCACGTTCATAAAGATGAACAAATCATGGATCCGAAACGACTTTTCTACCCCTGTGTCATCCTGGGGAGAGTAAAAGCTTGATGATTGGTTAAAATCACCCTACCAACCGTTTTAAGCTTTCAAATTACTAATCATGTTTATCTGTATCTTGACTGGAAAATAATTTGGTCTTTGTAGCAGTGTGCAGCACTGATCCTATTAGGCCATCTATAATAAGCTTCACCAGATTTAAAATTAAAAATAATTTTTAGCTGCATCTAGCCCGGAAAATAATTTTGGGGCTCCGAGATGCGCAAGACACATAAGTGCCTTCTTGCTGCACTACCTGCAGCATGACCCTCATATTGTCAGAATTCGAAGTAATCATGACTACTGGGTTGCCACACTCTTAGATCCCCCAAACTTTTCGATCAACCTTTTCATTTTAATAAAGACCAAAAAAATGGTCATTTTTGAAATTATAAGCATTAGCAGGTTGTTAGAAACTGAAATCAAACAGTTTTCAACTCAAAACTTTATTCTAGGTGATGTTACATTTTCACATAGGACCCCTTGTTTGAAAGGAGCTTCTGAACTCTCTCGTCCATTGAATTTGTCAGGTTTTGGATGGTTTCTGCTTCAATTGTTTTGCATGAGGACAGAATACCCTCCCAGAGCTGTTGCTTAGATGTGAACTGCCTCCCGCCATCATAGACACTCCTTTTAATGATGCTCCAAAGGTTCTGAATGGGGTAGAGGTCAGGGGAGCATGGGGTCACACCATAAGTTTGTCCCCTTTTATGCCCATATCAGCCAGAGATGCAGATGTTTTATGTGCAGCATGAGATGGTGCATTATCATGCAGAAAAATGATCTTGCTGTGAAATACACGGTTCTTCTTCTTGAACCATGGCAGGAAGTGCTGTTTGAGAAAATCCACATACATTATGGAGTTCATCTTTAGCGCCTTCAGGGATCCTAAAGGGGCCGACAATCTCTCTCTCCATGATTCCAGCCCAAAACATTACTCCACCTCCTCCTTGTTGGCGCTGTAGCCGTGTTTGCGTGGGGTGTCCATCAACCAGCCATCCTCCACTCCATCCATCTGGACCATCGAGCGCTGCACGGCACTCATCCGTGAACAAAACAGTTTTGAAATCAGTCTTCATGTAATGTTTGGCCCACTGGAGCCGTTTCTGCTTGTGTGAAGTGGATAGAGGAGGTCGACAGGATGGCATATGCACAGCTGCAAACCTCTGAAGGACCCTGCATCTTGTTGTTCGGGGGACGTTGGAGGCACAAGCAGCTTCAAAAACTTGTCTGCTGCTATGACAAGGCTTTTTTGCCGCTGCTGTTTCAACCTGACGTAATTGCCTGTAGGAAAGAGTCCTCAATTTGCCCTTATCAGCACGCACACGTGTGTACTGTGAATCAGCTACATACTTCTTGATTGCCAAGACACTTCATCCTGATCATCGCACAATGTTGATTGTAGTCATGCCTTGACCTAAACACTCCACAATTTGTTGCTTCTCAGCAGCCGACACATCCTTTTTCTTTCCCATTTTGGCAGAAAATGTAGGCTGCTTAATAATGTGAGAGAGCCTTCTTAAGTAGTCTTGCCTTTCATTGGACACACCTGCCAAACTAATTAGCACAGGTGTCTGCAATTGCTTACAGTGATATAAAGAGCCCTGACACACATCACCATCAATGAGTTTAACTGACAAACAAACAAATTCTTCCCTTATCACTCCTAAACACTTTTTGCATAATAATTTGGAACGCGGTGTACATGTGCTTTTCCACAAAACACCAGTGGTTCACGTAGTAAATCTTACAGTTCTAACTTGCCAACCGTGGTCTGTATGGAATTGTTCAATAAAGGGCCCAAAATTAAGATAACATAGATGGGAGAGGTCTCTATGAATAGGAATTCCTAAGTATTTGATACCCTGTGAGGGCCAGGCAAAGGGAAAGTTGGACTGGATGGAATCCTATATGGATTTAGGGAGGGAGACATCGAGGGCCTCAGACTTCGCTGCATTGATTTTAAAATTTTACCATGTAACAAAGTGATCTATTTCAGCCATAACAGCAGGGATGGATATATGTGATTGAGTGATATATACTAGGACATCATCAGCAAATAGAGAGCACTTGTACTCGGTGCCTCCCACCTCAATCCACCTAATATTGGGGTTATGGCGAATTGATGAGAGCAGGTGCTCCGTCACTAGGATGTATAAGAGAGGGGACAGAGGACATCCCTGCCTTGTCCCATTGGTGATTGTGAAAGGTGATGAAAATGTTCTGACGCACCCCCTGGGCCTTGGGACCCCCGGAGCCGGACACTTTTTGGTGGATGCTGGTGGTTGTAGTCTTCGTGGCGGCGATCCGGTTCCGTGGCTCAGGGCGGTCAAACCAGTGGCGGAACTATTTATGTGGTTTTGATGTTTAAATGTCCGACTACGCCACCCGTGGATTGCGGTCAGAGTGAACCGCCGCTACAGGGCAGACCGCTAAGGCTGGTGTTGTGGGTGCAGCAGAGCGTAGCATAACTCCCCACGGGAGGAGTATAGCCTCAGGGCAGTGTATGCGGAGGATGGGGGTGATGGTGCAGGGCAGCAGCAGTAACGACACGGAGTCAGTGATGCAGTTCAGGGCCTTTACTCACAGTTCTTATTATCCAGACCACGTCTGCAGGTAACGGCTGCCCACGTCGTACTGTGCTCACCAGGTGAGGGGCTCAGACAACTCCCAGATAACTTTGGAGCGCTTCACAGGACCCCCTTTGTGTGTCCTTTGTCTGGCCTTTCTTACCAACACTTCTGTCCGGCTGCCTCGGGCCTCCTCTTGGTAAACTTGGCGCCAGTTTCCCTGACCCTATGTGGTGCCTTCCTAGCGGGTGGAGCAAGGGGCTGCGCCACATAAAATGTCAGAGCCTCCGGTTTCTAGCTGAGGGTCGTTTCCTGCCTCCACTAGTTCGGGGACCGGTCTCCCCCTTTGGCCTGACCCCTCCACGCAGGTGGATTCGGGCGTGCGGTGGCGACTCGCCCGTCCGCACCCCTGGGATCCCTTCATTCCTCGTTCCTGGAGCCTTCTCCCTCTTGCAGGCCTGGGCCTCTGTTACTAGGCCCGCCTCCGGAGCAGAGCTCATGCAGAGCCCCTGCTCCCTGCCACTTCTGCTCAGACTTCTCTGCACTGAACTAAGATGGTGCCCACCTTTTATACTCCCTTCTCAATGCACCCAGGAACTGCTTCCTCCCTGCTCCTGCACTGCAGGGTTCCCCTTCCTCAGTGTTCCCTCCCCCCACTCCAGCCAGGGACAGGGACTGTCGTGCCCATCTCAGGGGCATATTGGTCGCCCTGCCCCACGGCAATCTGGTGTAATGCATGCAGGTGTCGGGTCCTGATCCACACTCCATCCTTATCTGAGAGTGAGATATCACACCTCTGGGTGAGGTGCAATACGTCTGTAGCAACCGAGCCCTCGGTGCTACAGTTCCATTTATCTTCAGCCTAGGTGACGTATTGTGATACAGGGCCGTGATTTTGGCTATAAAAGGGTCCCCTAGACCCCTACCCCAAGCTTTTTAAGAGAATCATATATGGCGTGCCAGGAGACTCTATGGAATGCTTTCTCAGCATCCAACGAGAGTATCTACTTACAAATTTTTAACTGCATCTAGCCCAGGAAATACTTTGTGCCTAGTAGCAGTGTCTGCTAGTCAGCGGATTATCCCGGCTGTTAAGCAAGCTACACCACCTGTAGTTTGGACACTTAATTTTTTCAAAGGAAATGCTTCGGGACCACGGGATACTTAGTGAAGAGCATCAGGAGGCACCCCAAGGCATAGGGGCTGGGACTGGCACTAGGATGCCTTGCGGTGGACAGCCGAGCTCGATCCTTATAAAAGCTTTTTAACTGCAGCAGCTTTAGTGGACGCTACTGGAGCTGGAATTACGCGGCTGCTGGCATGAGACTTGCCCTCCAATAGATCCTTGTAAATGGATTTAAAGTGTATTCATTCAAATTAGAGGGACAATTTAAATTAAAAAGCTTAGAGCTGCCTCCACCACAGGGGGGCTCTCTCGACCCACCAGCGGACAGGCACCAGTATTGGGAGAGGGGGGCTGGCCGTCAGGGTTCACCGCGGCTCTGGCACAAACCCGGCGACACGGAGGTGGCACGGGCAGGAGCGGACTGGCCGTCTCGGCTTCTCACTTTTTGGATTTTAGAAGGGCATGACATGCCTATATCTGTGTCTCCCCCTCCTTTTACTCCTCCACCGCTTTTCTTTTCGCATGACTATATGTACTTGTCACTTTTCCATGTGTTAGTTGTGTCTTCTGAGCAGTTTGTCAGCTTTTGGACGCCTTTGAAGGTGTTTTCTATGTGTTTCTATGTGTTTTTGTTTGCCTGCCATTGGTTTTAACGGTGTTCGAAGGTGTTCGACGAACAGTTCGACGAACAGTTCGGCGAACACACGGGTGTTCGACGAACCGAACCGAACTCGAACACTACGGGGGTGGCTCAACACTAGTTATGACGTACAATAATTCCATAATCTCCTTATGAAATTCCCACCTGACTGAATGAAACAGTTACACTGCTTGAGCTCCACAGGGGATCATCCTGCCATGAGCCTAGATACTAGCTAAGCTGATGGGGTTGTGAGTTTTCACTTAGAAGCTGAGGAAGCTGGACCACCTGCTGAGCCAGTTGTCCTGTTACAGCTGAACATTATGAAAGGAGATTGTAATCTCGAACCGGATAAGATACAGTTAGCATGACATTTAATCCCCCCCATATTCTTCACAATAATAAAGCACATTAAATTTGTGTAGTATAACTTCTCTGTGAATTTAATTTTCCAGGAAAATCTGTGTGTGCAGGTGAATTTGAATTTTGCCTGATCATACATAAGGACATCGCTCAGGAGATTAGGCACAATGTTAAAAGATAGGGGTTGAGGTAGACAACAAGCTTCACTCATATATTATATAGCACTGTGTACTTACATTTGCTCGTTTTGTCTTTCTACTCAGATAATTCTTCTCTTTACTCTGCTCTATGTAGAAAAAGGAAGTCTATTTTCCCTACATGAGTCATCCTCCTCTTCAGCTCCTGACCCAGCTGCTCTGCTCTTCTCTACTGCCATGGACTTTTGCAGTGATGATTTGTGGAGGGAAAAGAGACTTATTGTTTCTACATAGAGCTTAGAAAAATTCAGCTAGTCTGTTTTTAATCACATGATGTCAAGATCCAAATGAAAAGAAAAAAAATAACTTGGTAGAAGGGGAAAATGGGCAATTGTAAGTATACAGTGTTGTATAATATGAATACTGCAATATATTAAGAGGATAAAGATTTTGATGGGAGTACTTTAATGTTTATCGATTGCTTTGTAAGGAGTCCCAGGAACATGCCAAGCTTTGGCCAGCCAAGTGGATCTGGGAAATCAGAACATGCCAGCAGTTACAGTATATTAGTGAAACCAGAGACAGTAGAAGACAAGGCCAGGACCCTAGTCCTTCTATCATAGGTAAGAGATTTGGGTTATTTCCCATGTTAGTAGGATTTAGGTAGAAAACAAAATGAAAATGAATTTTTTGGCTAGGCTACGGATCATGTGTTTGATCTTTTATAACTTCTCTGCTTACAGGTGTAATGCAGCGGCTTACGGCATTACTGTAATGGTCCAGGGTGTGTTCTGACTGACCATGTACCTCTCCCTCAGGTGACAGATCACATGACTGTGACATCAGCACAGGTCCTGTGCACACAGAAGGCCTGATCACATGACTGTGACATCAGTACAGGTCCTGTGTGCACTGGAGGATATATAAATCTTGGTGCTTTTGAAACAGTGTGAAAAAGGCGTGAGGCCTGTTCCCTGTGTGTGGGACACCGTTGGCCTGGTGAGGCCTAGAAAGAGAGGCCTGGTCCCTGTGTGGGACTCCACTAGCCTGGAAGGCAGACGCTGGATCTCCCCTGTGTTTTTGAGATACAGTAGTCTTTGAAGGTACGAGGCCCATCTGGGAAGCCGTGAAGCCCCAGCGGTGGCAGAACCGAGCTGAGAGATGCAGCTAAAACCCGGCAAAGGTAAAAATGATGCTTGATGTGGACATTTATATTGTTACTTTGCTGAAGGCTGTATCTGGAGCCAAGTGGACTTATCTGTCACTGGAAAGGCTCTTGCACATTATATGTGTAATATGTCGGTGAGCCACTGAGATGGACTCGGTTATGAGCGGTTTATGATAAATAATAAACTGCTGGATTGTGAAATACCGGAAAGACGTTGCATGTGTGCTTTAATTGACCTGGTGAAGCGAGTGCCCCTCAGCATGATGTGTAGCGCTGCCTTACACAGGACAGTTGATTCTAACACACAATAGTATTAAACTATCTTACTGCTTCGGAAGGATGAATATGTCCAATGATGGGCACAGCCTGTTGTTACTATATTGACCTGTCTGGCGTTATGCAGGTAATATATGAAATAAAACAGGCAAGGAATCTGAAAGAAAGCTAATTCACTAGAAGACTGGAATCCTGATCCTCAGTAGGCTATCTTGGATAGATCCAGCTAACTGTTTAAGGCATAGGCGATTGGTTTACGGAAGTATTACAATTTGTAGTGCAAGTGCTGGCTGCAGGGTTAATTATATTTGTTATATGTATAATAATAATAATAATAGTAATAATAATAATCTGTGTATTGGTTTGTGCAGAAAGGCTTTCTGGATGCTTGCAGAAATATAATGCTATGCTTTCTGCTCCAGAAAAGAATGAAACCCTCCTGTTCTTCTTATGTATCTCAACACGGTTTGTCAATCGATGTCACAACTGCGGTTAAATGTCACCAACTGTATCCATTCACTACTGTAAGTACAAGGAAAGGGATGTGGGATTATGACTAAGATGAGTGAACCCAAATAAAAAAGTTTGGGGTTCGTACTAGACATCTAGTGTCTGGTGGTAAACCCCAAACACAGACTTCTATCGGAAGTCCGTTTCAATGTTCGGAGTTCCGGGGAAGTCTGGAAGGAGAGAGAGAAAAACTTTTTCCAGCTCAAAAGTTCGGGTCCTCATTGTTTTCAATGGGGTTTGGGCTCTGGTTCAAGTTCCGGTAAAGTTCTTGTACCCGAACCGAACGTTGGAAAAAAGTTTGGGTAGGGTACCAGAATCTAAACTTCCATGGGTCCGCTCATCCCTAATTATGACCATACTGAATATTCTACCCCATGTAGTTTCCTACTGTTTAGTAGGGATATAATGAGCCAATCTCATCCATTAGGAAGGGACAGGGTCTTTTGAAAGTCATGAAGAAAAAAAGGGGAAAATGCTAGAATAAGGAAGTGGTTAATTCATTCAGGCTGGCCAAATGTCATTGGGTGTGGTACTGTAATTCTCACGAGAATGCACAAGGAGTGTTTTAACTTATTATACAGCAATGAATTCTGCTGAATTTTACTGAAAGATTAGTTTTGGTAAAAATGAGAACCCTGATTTGTGCCATAATTTTGAGTCACTGAAGACCATTTTGTACCCTCTTTCAAAGGCTTTAGTAAGAGACACACAACCCTCATTAACTACCAATGGCGGACATCAAATTAGCACAAGCTCCAGCTTGTATGCTGCATAATATTTTCCATGACTTCACCGCCTGATGTTCCTCATACAAATTATGAAACATATGCAGTGGTAAATTCCATCATACTTCAATTTCACAGTTATATCAGCTCTGCAAATCCTGGTAGCTGTTATTTGTCACATAAAAATTCTTTAAATGCTCACACATTCGTCTGACGATAAAAACAACTTTTTTCCAGGGTGTTTATTTTTTTTTTAAAGTGTTGTACAATCAAATTGTGCGTGCCGTACATATGCCTTTGCCTAATTGCATAACAGCTACAATGTTTCTGCATTTTTCACTTACTAGGTTCCCCAGTTGTAGTTGACTACGAGTCATCCTGTGTGACATTTGATAAAATGTTATGCCATATGGCTGGTGGGGCGGGGAAGCTGTCCATTGAGGAAGATGTGGAGGAAGCAAGTGCCGCCCGGCGTGGTGGTATCACCACATCACCAGTAAAAAAACAGCCTGCTTTTGGACATGCATCACTGTTGTACCAAACATTGACTGAATGGAATGGGCCATAAAATACATATAAAATGTGTCTGCTGCTGTGGAATGGAGTGCAACTTGCAACACAATGTCAATCCAAGGAGTGGCCCAAGGTCTCAGCCATGTGAAAGCATAAAGCAGTGATGACTTTAATATTATTCACTTGAATCTGTATATTATCATTCAGACTGAGACTACCACTCTCATTTCATGTGAGACCATTCTCTGGCTAAGGCCACAGCCCCAGTATCAGTATTTGGTCAGTATTTTTTCTCAGGAGTGGGAGCCAAAACCAGGTGAGGAGCAATCAGTAAAAAGGTAATAAAATAAAAAATGAATAGAAATAAGTGCACCAATTCTGCATTTATCACCCACTCCTGGTTTTAGCTCCCACTCCTGAGAAAAAATGCTGGCCGAATATTAACCAAATACTGATTATGGGGACATGGCCTAATTCAATCTTCAGTAATGTGTGACATGAGCACACAAAGTACAGTATAGGCTTATAGACTTTCTACTGAACCCATACACTGCTCAATTTGCATGCTCATACAGGAGCAAAGTGTTCCTGCTTCCTGAGCAGTGCACATGTGAGCGAAAGGTAATGGTCTCGGGTTTGAGACCCCACTGATCTGCAAGGTATTTCAGGCACTATCACATATTTGAAAAAAAAAAGTTTTCACTGCCATTCCATAGCTTCCCTGTAAATGACTATCATCAAAAGTAAGTACTTTTCCCTCCCGCTCTCCTGAGCTTCCCCATTACCATTATCACACTGGTCTGTGCTCTTATCTCACACTGATCAGAGCATAGACCAGTGTACAGGGAAAACTCTTCTAATAAATGAAAACTATGTCCCCAGCGGCAATCCATTTGAATATCACACTTTGATAAGCTGATCATTTTATAACAGAAACCCAAGCCTCAGAGTAAAATAAGGAATGACTGATGATTAGTGTTGAGCCACCCCCGTAGTGTTCGAGTTCGGTTCGGTTCGTCGAACACCCGTGTGTTCGCCGAACTGTTCGTCGAACTGTTTGTCGAACACCTTCGAACACCGTTAAAACCAATGGCAGGCAAACAAAAACACATAGAAACACATAGAAAACACCTTCAAAGGTGTCCAAAAGCTGACAAACTGCTCAGAAGACATAACTAACACATGGAAAAGTGACAAGTACATATAGTCATGCGAAAATAAAAGAGGTGGAGGAGTAAAAGGAGGGGGAGACACAGATATAGGCATGTCATACCCTTCTAAAATCCAAAAAGTGAGAAGCCGACACGGCCAGTCCGCTCCTGCCCGTGCCACCTCTGTGTCGCCGGGTTTGTGCCAGAGCCGCGGTGAACCCTGACGGCCAGCCCCCCTCTCCCAATACTGGTGCCTGTCCGCTGGTGGGTCGAGCGAGACCCCCTGTGGTGGAGGCAGCTCTAAGCTTTTTAATTTAAATTGTCTCTCTAATTTGAATGAATACACTTTAAATCCATTTACAAGGATCTATTGGAGGGCAAGTCTCATGCCAGCAGCCGCGGTAATTCCAGCTCCAGTAGCGTCCACTAAAGCTGCTGCAGTTAAAAAGCTTTTATAAGGATCGAGCTTGGCTGTCCACCGCAAGGCATCCTACTGCCAGTCCCAGCCCCTATGCCTTGGGGTGCCTCCTGATGCTCTTCACTAAGTATCCCATGGTCCCGAAGCATTTCCTTTGAAAAAATTAAGTGTCTAAACTACAGGTGGTGCAGCTTGCTTAACAGCGGGGATAATCCGCTGACTAGCAGACACTGCTACTAGGCACAAAGTATTTCCTGGGCTAGATGCAGTTAAAAATTTGTAATTAGATACTCTCGTTGGATGCTGAGAAAGCATTCCATAGAGTCTCCTGGCATGCCATATATGATTCTCTTAAAAAGCTTGGGGTCGGGGTCTAGGGGACCATTTTATAGCCAAAATCACGGCCCTGTATCGCAATACGTCACCTAGGCTGAAGATAAATGGAACTGTAGCACCCTGAGGGCTCGGTTGCTACAGACGTATTGCACCTCACCCAGAGGTGTGATATCTCACTCTCAGGTAAGGATGGAGTGTGGATCAGGACCCGACACCTGCATGCATTACACCACATTGCCGTGGGGCAGGGCGACCAATATGCCCCTGAGATGGGCACGACAGTCCCTGTCCCTGGCTGGAGTGGGGGGAGGGAACACTGAGGAAGGGGAACCCTGTAGTGCAGGAGCAGGGAGGAAGCAGTTCCTGGGTGCATTGAGAAGGGGGTATAAAAGGTGGGCACCATCTTAGTTCAGTGCAGAGAAGTCTGAGCAGAAGTTGGAGGGAGCAGGGGCTCTGCATGAGCTCTGCTCCGGAGGCGGGCCTAGTAACAGAGGCCCAGGCCTGGAAGAGGGAGAAGGAAGGAAGAGGAGAGGAGAAGGCTCCAGGAACGAGGAATGAAGGGATCCCAGGGGTGCGGACGGGCGAGTCGCCACCGCACGCCCGAATCCACCTGCGTGGAGGGGTCAGGCCAAAGGGGGAGACCGGTCCCCGAACTAGTGGAGGCAGGAAACGACCCTCAGCTAGAAACCGGAGGCTCTGACATTTTATGTGGCGCAGCCCCTCGCTACACCCGCTAGGAAGGCACCACATAGAGTCAGGGAAACTGGCGCCAAGTTTACCAAGAGGAGGCCCGAGGCAGCCGGACAGAAGTGTTGGTAAGAAAGGCCAGACAAAGGACACACAAAGGGGGTCCTGTGAAGTGCTCCAAAGTTATCTGGGAGTTGTCTGAGCCCCTCACCTGGTGAGCACAGTACGACGGGGGCAGCCGTTACCTGCAGACGTTGTCTGGATAATAAGAACTGTGAGTAAAGGCCCTGGACTGCATCACTGACTCCGTGTCGTTACTGCTGCTGCCCTGCACCATCACCCCCATCCTCCGCATACACTGCCCTGAGGCTATACTCCTCCCGTGGGGAGTTATGCTACGCTCTGCTGCACCCACAACACCAGCCTCAGCGGTCTGCCCTGTAGCGGCGGTTCACTCTGACCGCAATCCACGGGTGGCGTAGTCGGACATTTAAACATCAAAACCACATAAATAGTTCCGCCACTGGTTTGACCGCCCTGAGCCACGGAACCGGGTCGCCGCCACGAAGACTACAACCACCAGCATCCACCAAAAAGGGTCCGGCTCCGGGTGTCCCAAGGCCCAGGGGGTGCATCAGAACATTTTCATCACCTTTCACAATCACCAATGGGACAAGGCAGGGATGTCCTCTGTCCCCTCTCTTATACATCCTAGTGACGGAGCACCTGCTCTCATCAATTCGCCATAACCCCAATATTAGGTGGATTGAGGTGGCAGGCACCGAGTACAAGTGCTCTCTATTTGCTGATGATGTCCTAGTATATATCACTCAATCACATATATCCATCCCTGCTGTTATGGCTGAAATAGATCACTTTGTTACATGGTAAAATTTTAAAATCAATGCAGCGAAGTCTGAGGCCCTCGATGTCTCCCTCCCCAAATCCATATAGGATTCCATCCAGTCCAACTTTCCCTTTGCCTGGCCCTCACAGGGTATCAAATACTTAGGAATTCCTATTCATAGAGACCTCTCCCATCTATGTTATCTTAATTTTGGGCCCTTTATTGAACAATTCCATACAGACCATGGTTGGCAAGTTAGAACTGTAAGATTCACTACGTGAACCACTGGTGTTTTGTGGAAAAGCACATGTACACTGCGTTCCAAATTATTATGCAAAAAGTGTTTAGGAGTGATAAGGGAAGAATTTGTTTGTTTGTCAGTTAAACTCATTGATGGTGATGTGTGTCAGGGCTCTTTATATCACTGTAAGCAATTGCAGACACCTGTGCTAATTAGTTTGGCAGGTGTGTCCAATGAAAGGCAAGACTACTTAAGAAGGCTCTCTCACATTATTAAGCAGCCTACATTTTCTGCCAAAATGGGAAAGAAAAAGGATGTGTCGGCTGCTGAGAAGCAACAAATTGTGGAGTGTTTAGGTCAAGGCATGACTACAATCAACATTGTGCGATGATCAGGATGAAGTGTCTTGGCAATCAAGAAGTATGTAGCTGATTCACAGTACACACGTGTGCGTGCTGATAAGGGCAAATTGAGGACTCTTTCCTACAGGCAATTACGTCAGGTTGAAAGAGCAGCGGCCAAAAAGCCTTGTCATAGCAGCAGACAAGTTTTTGAAGCTGCTTGTGCCTCCAACGTCCCCCGAACAACAAGATGCAGGGTCCTTCAGAGGTTTGCAGCTGTGCATACGCCATCCTGTCGACCTCCTCTATCCACTTCACACAAGCAGAAACGGCTCCAGTGGGCCAAACATTACATGAAGACTGATTTCAAAACAGTTTTGTTCACGGATGAGTGCCGTGCAGCGCTCGATGGTCCAGATGGATGGAGTGGAGGATGGTTGGTTGATGGACACCCCACGCAAACACGGCTACAGCGCCAAAAAGGAGGAGGTGGAGTAATGTTTTGGGCTGGAATCATGGGGAGAGAGATTGTCGGCCCCTTTAGGATCCCTGAAGGCGCTAAAGATGAACTCCATAATGTATGTGGATTTTCTCAAACAGCACTTCCTGCCATGGTTCAAGAAGAAGAACCGTGTATTTCACAGCAAGATCATTTTTCTGCATGATAATGCACCATCTCATGCTGCACATAAAACATCTGCATCTCTGGCTGATATGGGCATAAAAGGGGACAAACTTATGGTGTGACCCCCATGCTCCCCTGACCTCTACCCCATTCAGAACCTTTGGAGCATCATTAAAAGGTGTGTCTATGATGGCGGGAGGCAGTTCACATCTAAGCAACAGCTCTGGGAGGGTATTCTGTCCTCATGCAAAACAATTGAAGCAGAAACCATCCAAAACCTGACAAATTCAATGGACGAGAGAGTTCAGAAGCTCCTTTCGAACAAGGGGTCCTATGTGAAAATGTAACATCACCTAGAATAAAGTTTTGAGTTGAAAACTGTTTGATTTCAGTTTCTAACAACCTGCTAATGCTTATAATTTCAAAAATGACCATTTTTTTGGTCTTTATTAAAATGAAAAGGTTGATCGAAAAGTTTGGGGGATCTAAGAGTGTGGCAACCCAGTAGTCATGATTACTTCGAATTCTGACAATATGAGGGTCATGCTGCAGGTAGTGCAGCAAGAAGGCACTTATGTGTCTTGCGCATCTCGGAGCCCCAAAATTATTTTCCGGGCTAGATGCAGCTAAAAATTATTTTTAATTTTAAATCTGGTGAAGCTTTAGTATAGATGGCCTAATAGGATCAGTGCTGCACACTGCTACAAAGCCCAAATTATTTTCCAGTCAAGATACAGATAAACATGATTAGTAATTTGAAAGCTTAAAACGGTTGGTAGGGTGATTTTAACCAATCATCAAGCTTTTACTCTCCCCAGGATGACACAGGGGTAGAAAAGTCGTTTCGGATCCATGATTTGTTCATCTTTATGAACGTGAGTCTGTCTACATTATCAGTGGAGAGCCGCGTGCGCTTATCTGTCAGCACACCACCAGCAGCGCTGAACACACGTTCAGACAGAACGCTGGCTGCGGGGCATGACAAGATCTCCAAGGCGTAAGTGGCTAGCTCCGGCCATTTATCCAGATTGGAAGCCCAAAAAGAGCAAGGGTCCAGTGACACAGTCGTGGCTTCAATGTTTACTTGGAGATACTCCTGTACCATCGTCTCTAGGCGTTGACTATGTGTCAGACTTCTTGTCTCCTGTGGCCTTGCAAAGGATGGGCTAAAAAAGTGGTGAAATGATTCCGCAAAATTGATGTTACCAGCAGATACTGTGGTTCTGTTACGGTTTGAGTGCTGAACACTTGACGGTCCCACGGTTGGCAAGTTGGAACTGTGAGATTCACTACGTGCACCACTGGTATTTTGTGGAAAAGCACATGTAAGATTCTGCAACAGTCTCTGCTGATACTTCTGCATGCATGCATCCCTTTCTATGGCAGGAATAATTTCTGCAAATTTACTTTTGTACCGGGGATCTAACAGTGTGGCAACCCAGTAGTCAGGATTATTTCTAATTCTCACAATTCGAGGGTCATGTTGCAGGTAGTGCAGCAAGAAGGCACTCATGTGTGTTGCGCATCCAGGAGCACCAAGTCCCTGTTGTGTTGGTGGCGAGGTAACAATCATGCTTCCTTCCTCTGTCCTCTCCCCCCAACCTCGCACAACAGAAATGTGATCAAGGTCTCCCTCATCTGATGAGTCTTCCATCAGTTCGTCCTCCACTTCTTCCTGGGCTCCTGCACCTTCCTCACTAGTTTGGCTGCTACCATGCGCCCTGGTAAAACCATCTCCCCCACCCTCACATGCCTGCCGCTTTGGTGCTGCCGACCGTCTGGACCTTGCAGATGTTAGCCCTTCCGCATACAACTCCTCCTCCTCTACTTCCTCCACCTCCTCTTGTGCCACCACCTGACTCCGAATTCTGTTTAACATGTGCTCCAGCATGTAAATCACCGGAATAGTCATGCTGATAATGGCATCGTCAGCACTAAACATCTTCGTCGCCATTTAAAAACTGTGCAGAAGGGTGCATAGGTCCCTGATCTGAGACCACTCCTCCAGCGTGATTTGCCCCACCTCTGAATCTCGTTGGCCCAGGCTATACGTCAGAACGTATTGCACCAGGGCTTGTCGGTGCTGCCACAGTCGCTGCAACATGTGCAGAGTTGAATTCCACCGGGTAGGCACATCGCATTTTAGCCGGTGAAGTGGCAGGCCCAACGACTTCTGTAGAGATGTAAGTCGCTGATCTGCGGGATGCGAACGGCGGAAGTGAGCACACAGCGACCGTGCCCTCTGCAGAAGGCCATCTATTCTGGGATAGTGGGCTAAAAATTGCTGGACAACCAGGTTCAACACGTGAGCCATACAAGGCACGTGTGTGACATTGCCCCGGCGAAGGGCCGCACCCAGGTTTGCAGCATTGTCGCACACGGCCTTCCCTGATTTCAGGTCCAGTGGAGACAACCATTCATGAAATTGGTTCTCCAGAGCTGACCACAACTCCTCAGCTGTGTGACTCACATTTCCCAGACATTTCAGTGTAAAAACCGGCTGATGACGTTGAGCCCTACTGCCAGCATAGTAAGGAGGTGTGCAGGATCCCTTCTGCGCAGTTAGAAAGCTTGTGGCATGACCAGACAGGCTTTGGGTGCAGGTGGAAGACCGAGAGGAGGTTGAGGAGGCAGAAGCAGTGGAGGAACTTGGACATAAAGAGGATTGACGCACAACTCGTGGGGACGGCAAGACTTGGACAGCAGCCCCTTGTCCTGCTGTCACCATAGTTACCCAGTGCCCAGTCAGCGACATGTAACGCCCCTGTCCATGCCTACTCGTCCAAGTGTCTGTGGTGAAATGCACCCTGTCACACACAGAGTTTCTCAAAGAAGCGGTGATGTTATGTGCGACATGCTGGTGGAGCGTAGGCACACCTTTCTTTGAGAAGTAGTGCCGACTGGGCATCTGGTACTGGGGCACTGCGACGGACATAAGGTCTCGAAAATCCTCTGTGTCCACCAGGCGGAAAGGCAGCATTTCTGTAGCCAAGAGCTTGCAGATGGTGAAATTCAACCTCTTAGCTTTCTCCTGGCTAGGAGGAAATGGTCTTTTACTTGTCCACATCTTAGGGACCGAGGGCTGGCTATTGTGCTTAGACGGGGTTGATAAGGGTGTCCCCGGCAAACTGACGGTCTGTGAGGAAGATGCAGGCGGACATGTTAGGTTGCCTTGATCCAAAGGTGGTGCTATCGATGTCGGACAGCGCTCAACACCAGCTGGTGTTACCACCTCCAAAGAAAATGATGACCTGCCAATCACGCTGGCTGTTGCGGGTAAAGAGGTGGCAGGTCTACGCCCCAAAACAGGTGTGACTGCTGTCCCCCCAGTCACAGAGGATGAAGAGGCCGAGGATGCACAAGATATGGCAGACGGTGGTTGGCCCGGCCGGCTAGGCCGCATTGTAGCACACTGAGCTTCCCACTGCAACTTATGCTTCATGTCCATGTGCCGGTTCATGCATGAAGTACTCAAACTCTGTATTTTTTGGCCTCTACTTAGCTTTTGCTGACAAATGTTACAGATAACACGAGTTGGGTCATCTTTATCGATCTGAAAAAATGCCCAGGCTATGCAAGGCTTAGCACCCATGCGACCTGAAGAGCCACCACGACTTGTGGTGAGAGGCAGAGTTGTGTTTGAGGATGCAGTTGTTGACGTGCTTCCAGTACTACGTCTCTGTCCAGGAAGGCGCAACCTGACCTCGTCGTCACTAGCATCTTCCTCCACCTCCTCTGCTGATCTCATCTCTTGGCTGACTGTGGGTTGACAGTAAGTGGGATCTCCAACCTCATCATCATCACCCTGTGTGTTATCACACCCGTCGTCCTCAGAGCCAACCTGTTCCTGCCCTGACAAAAAACTAAAGTTGTCGCTCCAATCAGGTATTTGAGTCTTATCATCGTCTTCCTCATTGTCTCCACCAACAGGAGTTACAGTTTGGGAATGAGGGTCTACATTATGGTCAGAACCTTCTGCGTCTGGTCCTGGATCCGACTCATAAAGATTCTGGGCATCAGTGCAGATCATTTCCTCGTCTGGATTCACAGAAGCGCTGGAGTCGACCTCTGATTCCCAGGCTATAGTATGAGTAAACAGCTCTGCAGACTCAACCATCTGTTCTACCTCATACTCAGACGGGCAGCTGGAGATTTGGGAGCTGTGAGGAAGCAAGTGCGATTTGGGTGACACCTTTGAGGACTGGAGTATTTGTGATGTTGAAGTTGATGTGGAGGAGAGCCCACTTAAAGGAGCACTTGATATCCGTTGAAGCACCTGCTGTTTTTGTGCCTCATCTGGAATTTGTAGCGATTGGCGTGGCCGTAAGAAAGGGATCTTATCACATTGTCCGCTAAAAGAAGTAGACATTTTAGTTTGGCTGGAAGATGGTCTTTCTTCTGCAGATGTTACTGTTGCTTTAACACCTACCCCACGGACACAACCTTTTTTCCCCTTCCCAACACGCCTATTCCCCTTTCCACCAGCAGCAGGCCTTTTTCCACTCATTTTGGTGGTTAACTAATTCACAACTCTGGAGTTGTTTGCACAAAAAAACAATGGATGGTAACCGAGCAGAGCTGAGTGGCCAAACTGTGGTATTAGGCCAAAACTATTGGCTGGGTTAGATGCAGAAAAAAATTATATTCAATTTGCAACCTGATGGAGGTCAGTATAGATGGACTAATACAACAAGTCCCACACACAGCTAGAAGCCCAATATTTTTTCAGAGGTAGATGCAGAAAAAATTATATTCAGTTTGCAACCTGGTGGAGGTCAGTATAGATGGATTAATAGAACAAGACCCACACACAGCTAGAAGCCCAATATTTTTTCAGAGGTAGATGCAGAAAAAAATATATTCAGTTTGCAACCTGATGGAGGTCAGTATAGGTGGACTCATAGAACAAGTCCCACACACTGCTAGAAGGCCCAATATTTTTTCAGAGCTAGATGCAGAAAAAAATTATATTCAGTTTGCAATCTGATGGAGGTCAGTATAGATGGACTAATACAACAAGTCCCACACACAGCTAGAAGCCCAATATTTTTTCAGAGGTAGATGCAGAAAAAAATATATTCAGTTTGCAACCTGATGGAGGTCAGTATAGGTGGACTAATAGAACAAGTCCCACACACTGCTAGAAGGCCCAATATTTTTTCAGAGCTAGATGCAGAAAAAAATTATATTCAGTTTGCAACCTGATGGAGGTCAGTATAGATGGATTAATAGAACAAGACCCACACACAGCTAGAAGCCCAATATTTTTTCAGAGCTAGATGCAGAAAAAAATTATATTCAGTTTGCAACCTGATGGAGGTCAGTACAGATGGATTAATAGAACAAGACCCACACACAGCTAGAAGCCCAATATTTTTTCAGAGCTAGATGCAGAAAAAAATTAGATTCAGTTTGCAACCTGATGGAGGTCAGTATAGATGGATTAATAGAACAAGACCCACACACAGCTAGAAGCCCAATATTTTTTCAGAGCTAGATGCAGAAAAAAATTATATTCAGTTTGCAACCTGATGGAGGTCAGTATAGATGGATTAATAGAACAAGACCCACACACAGCTAGAAGCCCAATATTTTTCAGAGCTAGATGCAGAAAAAAATTATATTCAGTTTGCAACCTGATGGAGGTCAGTATAGATGGATTAATAGAACAAGACCCACACACAGCTAGAAGCCCAATACTTTTTCAGAGCTAGATGCAGAAAAAAATTATATTCAGTTTGCAACCTGATGGAGGTCAGTATAGATGGACTAATACAACAAGTCCCACACACAGCTAGAAGCCCAATATTTTTTCAGAGGTAGATGCAGAAAAAAATATATTCAGTTTGCAACCTGATGGAGGTCAGTATAGGTGGACTAATAGAACAAGTCCCACACACTGCTAGAAGGCCCAATATTTTTTCAGAGCTAGATGCAGAAAAAAATTATATTCAGTTTGCAACCTGATGGAGGTCAGTATAGATGGATTAATAGAACAAGACCCACACACAGCTAGAAGCCCAATATTTTTTCAGAGCTAGATGCAGAAAAAAATTATATTCAGTTTGCAACCTGATGGAGGTCAGTATAGATGGATTAATAGAACAAGACCCACACACAGCTAGAAGCCCAATATTTTTTCAGAGCTAGATGCAGAAAAAAATTATATTCAGTTTGCAACCTGATGGAGTTTAGTATAGATGGATTAATAGAACAAGACCCACACACAGCTAGAAGCCCAATATTTTTTCAGAGCTAGATGCAGAAAAAAATTATATTCAGTTTGCAACCTGATGGAGGTCAGTATAGATGGACTAATACAACAAGTCCCACACACAGCTAGAAGCCCAATATTTTTTCAGAGGTAGATGCAGAAAAAAATATATTCAGTTTGCAACCTGATGGAGGTCAGTATAGGTGGACTAATAGAATAAGTCCCACACACTGCTAGAAGGCCCAATATTTTTTCAGAGCTAGATGCAGAAAAAAATTATATTCAGTTTGCAACCTGATGGAGGTCAGTATAGATGGATTAATAGAACAAGACCCACACACAGCTAGAAGCCCAATATTTTTTCAGAGCTAGATGCAGAAAAAAATTATATTCAGTTTGCAACCTGATGGAGGTCAGTATAGATGGATTAATAGAACAAGACCCACACACAGCTAGAGGCCCAATATTTTTTCAGAGCTAGATGCAGAAAAAAATTAGATTCAGTTTGCAACCTGATGGAGGTCAGTATAGATGGACTAATAGAATGATGCTATGCCCAAAAGATTTTACTTCACTAGGTGCAGTAAAAAAATTGGTATTCTATACACAGGTGGTATATCTTGCAACACAGATAGGCTACTCCACTGACTAACACACTCTGCAATAGGCCAAAAAGGATTAGCTTTGCTAGATTCAGCCAAATGCTGTGAAAAAAACTTGCACAGCACTGGCACAGACCTGCCTGGCAAAAACTGATAGGAACTGATGTAACCTAGTCCTGAAAAGGACTCCAATTACAATTAGTCTTTACTCCCACAACCTATCTATTTAAGAGCACAGACCTGCCTGATAAAAGTCGTAGGAAATGCTGTAACCTAGTCCTTAAAAGGACTGCAATCACAACTATTCCCTACTCCCAAGCTATCTGTATATTTGTGCGAAAATTGGCTTGAAATTAACAAGGTATAGCGCACACAGCAACAGCGGTGCCGTCTAACACGCAGCTGCAGCAGTGAGAAAATGGTGGCGACGGGGAAAATGGCTTGGTCTTATAGGGCAAGGACATGTGACATACACTGCCAATGACACATGCCTTTGCTTGTGTGAAAAAAAGCACTTCGCTCCGTGTGTGCGCTGCTGATAGGCTGACAGATTGCACCTCCCCACTGTATATGCGGGAAAGAGAAAAAAAAATGGAGATCTTCATTGTTCCTGCAGAGATCCATCCCCTGCCCCTCCCCCCACCCCGCTGTACACTCAAACTGCGTATTAACATTAATTTTCATCATTACTGAGAAAAAATCCAGTTATGATTTTGGGGCACGAACAGTTATCGAACATAACCTCGAACTGCCGAATTTTTCTCAAATTGTTTGTGTTCGCCGAACGGCTCGAACACCGCCCAAAACAGCTCGAATTTGAGATTGGCGAACAGTTCGAGTAGAACAACGCTCATCTCTACTGATGATCACAACCTAACAAAGATCACTTAAAATAATCAATAGTTTTTAGTAGGTTTTTGTAGGTTACGCAGAAGATCATTTATTTTTGAGCATATAAGTATGTAGTAGCTGTTTTTCCTTGGAGCTGAGCAGATGCAAATACAAATGATCTAATATTAATTTACATCATTATAATTGCCGAGACAGAGATCACTAATCCAGAATAACTATTTTACTGGTAATGGAGAATATATTCATTTTATGTACCTTGAAAATTGGGTGGATCTTAATTATGCTTGTTAGGTTCAGATTGTCAGCAATAATTGCCTTCCAGAGCACACACAGCTATTTTGCAGCCTTGAAACTTGGCTTTTAAGGGACATTATCATCAGAAAGTGGGCAATTGTTTAAATCAGGTTTTTGTGTTACATGAATTTTACTTAAATTTTCTAATTTTTTTCAAATCCCTAATCTTTATTAATAATTAAAATTAGAAATCTTGACTTTTTTTTACACTTGCCACTGAGGCTTTTTTAGACTCTCACTTTCTGTATGGCAGTACAACAATGACAGGTCTTTACATAGCTGATAAAACAGGATTCACCATTCACAATAGGCGATGTCACAACTGATACTGCTCCCCTTCCCATTACAATAACCTATCCACATGCTCATTAGATGCTTCAATACAAATGATAGGGTAGGAGTCTGTTCATTCTGGCTAATGTGCATATGGATTAACTGAAATAACAGGGAGATAGAGTGTAAAAGAAAACCCCAGTGGTCGGTGTAAAAATTGCAAGATTTCCTTTTTTTATTTTCATTATAGATTGTAATATGCAAATAAAATGCCAAATGAAATAAATATATATACATTTAACACAAAAACTTGAATGAAACAACAGGACATTGTTTGATAACAGCTTCCATTTACAATTGGCAGGAATACATAATATGTCAATTACTGGCTCACATAGTATTAACATAATGATGACAATCTCTATACAGCTCTCAGGAATATGTTGGTGCCATAAATGAAAAAAAAAAGCAATAACAGATTTTGAATATAGAATTAGTTTTTTACCTTTTCAAGTCACCACTGCATAACAAAAAATGTATGGCTATTTCATGCCATCTAAACAATAGTCTGTAACAATGTTTCAGTGATCAATTCATCAGAAAAAGCTGTCAAATTAAGTGGTTCTTTTTCACTTTATTGTGAGGAGAGTAGGCACAGTAAAATGACCATCATCCTAATGAAGTAGCTAATGAGAGATGCCATTAAAATTTAATTACAGTGTATGCTATTAGTAGTAAATGATTACACCATATCATAGAAGGGACAAATACTTATAAGTTCTATTAATCAAGTATAATCAAGCTACCCATTCATTTCCTTGTTAATCATAGAAGATGAAAGACAGACATCTGTTTTAAAGAGTGAGTCAGTGCCGCTGACATAATACACTGCCTCTAATTAAAAACTGCCTTCTTATTGTACATTCGGGTTTTTAAGGTAATGACAGGACAACAGCTCCCAAAATTTAAATATAAAAGATAGCAATATATGCCACAGCACATAGCTGAGAAAAAAGTAAGAAATTAAAATGAATGCCAACAAGGTGGAAAAATTGCAATGATAACATTGGAATAAGGAATGTTACTTAAGAAAAGAAGCTTTCTGCTCCACCACATCACATGCGCAAAATGATTACTTACCCTTACTCACTGTTTTGTTTTATTGGTTTCCTAAATACGTCTACTAATAAAACTAACGGCTTATTTAGACATCAGTGAATTTTCTCATATGCTGAAAACAGTCCAAATTTCCCCAGTGTTTCTTATCAAAGTTTCATCAGAGTCTGGTCAATTTTTACCATCAGAGTTTCATTAGTTTTTTTTTTTCGGATGAAAAAACAAGCAATGGGGGTTTCTCAAACTTCTCTTAACAAACAGTCCATGTAAAATGAACAGAACATGGATTGCATCCAAGTGGTGTTCACTTTTTTCAAGGCCTAGGTATGAGCAGATCCGTAGAAGGTCGGGTTCGTCAGGCTCGACCAAACTTTAGTCAAAAGTTTAGTACTGGTACCAGAATTGCACTCGAACTTTAACCAGAACCTGAACTCTATAGAAGTCAGTGGGGACACAAACTTTGGTTTGTAAAATGGTCATAGTAAGGTTTCTCTCTCCTCCCGGAACTGCGAACAACAAAACGGACTTCCGGGAGAATCCGTGTTCAGAGTTCAACACTGGACACTTTGCAGTTCGGGTTCGCTCATCTCTATCAAGGACCCCTAGACTTGCATTTATGAGTTTGATCCAACACTCAGATCAATATCAGACATGTCTTGGATTTTGTACAGAACACTCAGTCTGAGAAAAAAATCAGATAGGTACGAGTGCTATCCTTGAAAAACACGGATAGGGTTCGTACGACAATAATTGATATCTGAATGAGCACTACCTCTATGTTCATCTATCAGCATGAGGAACATTAGTGTTCACTGCATATGATTTTTTTCATTGAGTTCTTTAACCTCTTCATGACTGGTCAATTCTCCAGTTTTGTGCTTTTGTTCATTCATCCCCTTCTTCCAAGAGCCATTATTTTATTTTATTTTTTTATTGAGAAAGCTGTATGAGGGCTTCTTGTATTTATCATTTTTAATAACGATTTTCATTTTAATATACAATGTATTGGAAAAACAGGAAGGAAAAATCCAAGCATAGTAAAAGTGCAAAAAAAAAAATTAAACTCTGGCCTTGTTTTTGCGGTTTTATTTTTACGGCATTCATTGTGCGGTAAATATGACATTGTAATATGTTTTGAGTGATTATTTTTTAGTATTTTCTTTTAACTCGTGAAAAAAATAAGAAATTTCTAAAAAAAAAAAACAATGGTTTGTGTTGCCATTTTTTGAGACCTACAAAATTTACATTTATACATCAATGGAGCTACATGAGAACATTTTTGTGTGTGGTGAGCTGAAGGTTTTATTGATATCATTTTGGAGCACAGATGACATTTTGATTGCTTATTAAAAAAAATTTGTCAGAGTTGCGGCACATAAAATAATATTCTTTTACACGGCTGTTATTTTATGGGTTAAATAATTTATGACAACTCATCGGCACCCCAAAATCACTTCATGGGGACGTGTGTTTAGCGCATAAAATAGTTTGCCCCATTGGCTGCAAGTTTTAAATGCTATTGTCAGAGATTGTCAGCAGCATTTAAAAGGCTAACAACTTTGAATGGAGCTCAGATTTGCTCACTGCTGTTAGAGTCAGATACTCCTGAGCCCGCATCATATTGGATGTACAGTATCAGTACGTCGAGTTTCAGAGAGAGGTTTATAAAACTGTATGAAGTAAAATAATAAGCTACCTTTGGTGCTGAACGCAATCAAAATGTAACCCCTTTACAACCCAAGGTGGTTTGCACGTTAATGACAATTTTTACAATTCTGACCACAGTCACTTTATGAGGTAATTACACTGGAACGCTTCAATGGATCCCCTTGATTCTGAGACTGTTTTTTCATGACATATTGTACTTCATGATTGTGGTAAAATTTCTTTGATATCATTATTTGTTAAAAAAAATGAAATTTGGCGAAAATTTTGAAAATTTTACAATTTTCAAAATTGTAATTTTTATGCCCTTAAATCAGAGAGATACAGTACAGACCAAAAGTTTGGACACACCTTCTCATTTAAAGATTTTTTTGTATTTTCTTGATTATGAAAATTGTACATTCACACTGAAGGCAACAAAACTATGAATTAACACATGTGGAATTATATACTTAACAAAAAAGTGTGAAACAACTGAAAATATGTCTTATATTCTAGGTCCTCTTTTGACTGTAAAAAGAGCCCCAATCTTGAAAACCGATTGACCAGAAGCCATTCCATGAGACTCACTCACAGGTTGCAACGTGGGATAAGATTGAGAGGATCTTTCCCATGTGGAAACTGTAACGTTTGTTCTACCAGAGAGAACTTCATTAATCCATTAGACAACCAACAGTATCCCTTACGAGGTTTTATTAATTTTAAATCAAGAAATGTAATATATGCTATCATTTGTAGGTGCAATAAAATTTATGCTGGTCAAACATCGCAGAAGCTCAGGAAATGCTTGCAGAAACACATCTCCACAACTCAATTGGCACGGATTGACCTGGAAAAGGGGGAAAGTTCAGTGGCCTCACATTTCTTATTGCACCATCAAGGTAAGCCGGAAGGCACTAGGGTCTCCAAATCTTAACGACAAACATTAGAGGAGGTAATCTTTGGCGACGACAGCTACAAACAGAATCAAGATGGATTTTTACTCTGAAATCTATGTCACCAGATGGGCTTAACGAACAATTATTATACACTGGTTTCTTGGGATAATGCTCAATAAGTTGAGTACACTTGTTGAACATTTAATAAGATTATGAAATCTTTTTTCCAGATTTGTGAGTTTATTCTCCTCATGAAGTTGCATGCCTTCAGGTTTACCGGATAAGCAATCTCCTGAAGCTGGATGATATTTTTGGAGCCTCATCATCTTATGGATGAATGGATTTTTGGAGTATTCTTCTGAGCCAAGACTTACTAGTGTATATCTGAGGATTAATATGATACGATTAATATGACCACATGAAGAAGATAATAATGGAATCACAGACAAGACGACTTTACAATATTGTGAATAGAATTATAAAGGGACATTTCTTTAAGTGGTATTACTAGGTTCCTTAAATTTGTCTATTGGGAAATGAGTGATCTCTTTATTTATTTTTCTACTACTATTCTCCTATAACAACGCAGTCAATGAGTTGATTCTATTGATTGAATCATAGAATCATAGAATCATAGAATGGTAGAGTTGGAGGGGACCTCCTGGGTCATCTGGTCCAACCCCCTGCACAAAGCAGGATTCACTAAATCATCTCAGACAGCTAACTGTCCAGCCTCTGTTTGAAGACGTCCATTGAAGGGGAACTCACCACCTCTCGTGGCAGCCTGTTCCACACATTGATCACCCTAACTGTTAGAACCTTGCTCTTAGGTTTTTTCCTTTGCTGGTCACATGACCTTGTTGGCCTATTTAATCCTGCTCCGCCCTTCTGGCTTTGCTGGACTTCATTGTATAACCACTTTCTAGCTAGCCTGTGCTCTGTATCTAACTCTGTTAGTTTGCTTGGTCTACGGACCTCTGTGTTCTTTATATTTTGTTTGTTCGTCTGTCTGCTACTATTTCTGTTAGGAGGTGTCCCATTTTCCTCCCAGTCCTTAGTACTTGTAGCGATTCCTTCCCCACATCTATAGGTCTCCGTACAGACTAGCTTAGGACTTTAGCAGGTCTGATCGCAGGATCAGGTCCCCTGTTACATCGTAGGGATTAAGCTGAGTTCTATCGTAGGGACAGATCTCCTCTCTTTCCTTAGCTCTGGTAGCAGAACATAACAGTAAGTCCAGCCTGCAAATTCTCTAAGGAAAGATTTTTCTGTTCCATCATGGTGTCGGTTCAGGATTTGGCTCATCGCCTGCAGGGACTCTCTCTGGAGGTGGCCGAGCTCCGTCAGCACGTGAGTAACTGTCCTGGAGCACATTTCTTGGAGCCTAAGGTATGTTTGCCGGATTTATTTTTTGGTGAACACCGAGAATTTTTTTCATTTAAAAATGCTTGCTTATTGTATTTTCGTTTGAGACCCAAGTCCTCTGGGGATGAATCCCAGCGCATAGGGTTCATAATGTCACTTTTGCGCAAAGAGCCTCAGGAGTGGGCCTTTTCTTTGCAACCTAGTGATACATGCTTCAGATCAGTGGATAGTTTTTTTTCTGCTTTGGGGCTATTATATGATGATCCTGACCGTGTCTCATCAGCTGAGACTGAGTTAAGACGTTTGAGACAGGGATCAGGTAATGTGGAAAAATATTGTACTCATTTCCGTCGTTGGTCTACTCAAACAGGGTGGAACGATTCTGCTCTGAAAATTCTATTTCTTGCTGGGCTCAATGAAAGGGTTAAAGACCTGCTAATTGCTTATCCTACACCTGAAGATTTGCAACAGGCTATGCAATTAGCTATACGGGTGGATAGGAGACTGCGTGCAAGGGTTAATGAGAGCAAATCCTCCTCTATGTCAGTTTCTGGTTATGAGAATGTGTGTACTAACAGTGGTGAACCGATGGAGATTGGATCGGTGGCACCTCGCTCTCAAGAAAAAGACCGTAGATTTTCTGAAGGCTTGTGTTTCTATTGCGGAAAATCTGGTCATTTGATTAAAGGCTGTGAGCTTCGTATGAAGAAAGAAAAAAAAATGGTCAGTCATGCCCGTATTGCCTGTTTAAATTCCAAGGGTGTATTTTTAGCTGCTTCCACGATTGCTCAGGAAAAATTAATGGAATTTCGGGTGTTTGTTGATTGTGGGTCTACTCTGAATGTAATTGATGGGGGATTCTTGGAAAGACTCAATTTAAAACCCGAACCTTTATCATCCCCCATTGCTGTGGTTTCTGTGGATGGTTCCCCTTTGAAGAATATTACTCTCAAGGTCTGTGAATTTCCTCTCACTATTAATGGTGTTCACCATGAGAAATTGGATTTGGTAGTTTTGAATAACTTGCCTTCTCCAGTAATATTGGGATTGCCCTGGTTAAAATTTCACAATCCTGTACTGGATTCGTCTACCAGTGAAATTAAATCCTGGAGCCATAAATGTTATGACAAGTGTTGTAACGGGCGTATTGCAGCTTTGGATAGGGGAGAATTGCCTGTTCCTATTCAGGATTTTTGGAGAGTTTTTCCTGAGAAGGAATCGCAGGTTTTGCCTCCCCATAGAGACTATGATTGTTCTATTGAATTTGTCCCTGGAGCGACTCTTCCTAAAAGTTGTTTATTTAACCTTACTATTCCTGAGAGGAAGGCTTTGGAGGAATACATACAGACAAGTTTGGCCGCCGGTCACATTAGGCCCTCTAAGTCTCCTGTGGCGGTTGGGTTTTTTTTTGTAAAAAAAAAGGACGGCGGTTTACGTCCTTGTCTGGATTTTCGTGAGATTAACAAAATTACTGTACGCAATCCTTACCCACTGCCATTGATTCCTGATCTGTTTAACCAGTTAATGGGGGCCAAGTGGTTCTCTAAAATTGACCTTAAGGGGGCATACAATCTGTTGCGCATGAAGGAGGGTGACGAATGGAAGACTGCTTTTAACACTCCTGTGGGTCATTTTGAGAATCTGGTTATGCCTTTTGGTCTTACTAATGCTCCTGCATTTTTTCAGAATCTTATTAATGACATCCTTAGACCTTTGATCGGCAAAAATGTGGTTGTGTATTTGGATGACATTTTGATTTATTCGCCGGATCTGGAGTCTCATTGGCGGAGCGTACGTCAGGTATTACAGTTATTAATGGACAATTCGCTTTTTGCTAAGCTGGAGAAATGTGAGTTCGCTGTACAGAGAATTATTTTTTTGGGTTACATTATCTCCAGCGAAGGTTTTGAGATGGACCCGGTTAAAGTTCAAGCTGTACAGGAATGGCCTAGGCCTCTTGGTTTGAAATCGATACAGAGGTTTTTAGGTTTCGCCAATTATTACAGAAAATTCATAAAAAATTTTTCTAGTATTGTCAAACCTCTGACCGATCTCACCAGGAAAGGTGCTGATGCGGTTCAGTGGTCTTCTGAGGCCATTGAAGCTTTTGTGTATCTCAAGGAGAGGTTCACCTCTGCTCCCATCCTTATGCAGCCTGATGTGACTAAGCCGTTTTTGGTTGAGGTTGATGCTTCCTCTGTGGGGGTTGGCGCAGTATAGTCTCAGGATAACGGGGATGGATTACATCCCTGTGCCTTTTTTTCAAAAAATTTTTCGGAGACTGAACTGAATTACGATATTGGTAATCGGGAATTATTGGCTATTAAACTCACATTTGAACACTGGCGCCACTTCTTGGAAGGTGCGGAATTTCCCGTTCAGGTTCTTACGGATCATAAAAATCTGATATATCTTGATGCTGCCAAGCGCCTGAATGCCCGTCAGGCTAGGTGGGCACTGTTTTTCTCGCGGTTTAATTTCTCCGTTACTTACATCCCTGGTACTAAGAATGTTAAGGCGGATGCCTTGTCTCGCAGTTTTTCTCCCATAGTCGGTGATGAGAAAGAGGAGAACATTTTACAAGAAGGTGTTGTGATAGCTGCTTTGGACTCCGTTTTGGAAGATGAGATTCTTAAAGCACAGGAGAATGCCCCATCTAACACTCCTCATGGGAGGTTGTTTGTGCCTGGGACCTTTAGGAGAGATTTGTTTGTTGAGTGTCACGAATCTCGGTTGGCAGGTCATCCCGGAATCTCTGAGACCAAGAGACTGGTGGGTCGCAGTTTTTGGTGGCCTGGATGGCAGAAGGAAGTCATTAAGTGGGTGCGTCAATGTACTATATGTGCTAGATCTAAGTCCTCACATACTCCTGCTGCGGGGTTGCTTTGTCCTTTGGAGGTTCCCAGTGCTCCTTGGACACATTTGGCTATGGACTTTATAACTGACCTTCCCCCCTCTGAGGGTTTTACTGTCATCTGGGTGGTCGTGGACCGTTTTAGCAAGATGTGTCACTTGGTTCCCTTCATCAAACTGCCCTGCGCTAAAACTCTCGCTAAGGCCTTTGTCAAGGAAATTGTCAGACTTCATGGCGTTCCTACTGACATTGTTTCTGATAGGGGTCCTCAGTTCGTGGCTCGTTTTTGGCGTGTCTTTTGTGACAGGTTGGGAGTTCATTTGTCGTTCTCGTCCGGATATCATCCTGAATCTAATGGCCAGACAGAAAGGAAAAACCAGGATGTTGAGCAGTTCTTGCGTTGTTTTGTGGCAGACAATCAAGAGGGGTGGTCTGAGTTTCTGCCACTTGCTGAATTTGCTCTGAACAATCATACATCTTCTTCTGCTGGTTGTTCGCCTTTTTTTTGTTGTTCTGGGAGACATCCGTCGTTTGGGTCGTTCTCCAAGTTGGGATCTGCCGTGCCTGAGGAGGAGAATTTTTCCGGTGATTTGGAGAGAGTTTGGACGGATGTGTGTGGTAATCTTCAGGAGGCCAACAGAAAATCTAAAGACTACTTTGATAGGAAACGACAGGAGGTTTTGTTCGCTGTTGGTGACATGGTTTGGTTGTCCTCTAGGAATCTGCGGTTGAGGATTCCTTCTAAGAAATTGGGTCCCAAGTTTGTAGGGCCCTTTAAGGTGCTTCAGGTTGTCAACCAATCTGCTGTTAGGTTGGAGGTTCGTACCTCCTGGAGAATTAATCCGGTATTTCATGTCTCTCTGTTGAAAAAAGCTGTTGTATCGGATTGTGACGCCTCTGCCTCTGTTCCTCCGGTGGTGGAGGACGGGGAATATGAAATTTCTCGCATCCTTAACTCTAGACGGTATAGAGGTAGTTTGCAGTATCTTGTGGCCTGGAAAGGTTTCTGACCCGAGGATAACTCTTGGGTGAGGTCGGATGATGTTTCCGCGTCCAGACTTATCAGAGCGTTTCACAGGAGATTTCCTGATAAGCCTGGTCCTAGGGGATCCGGAGGATCCTCTTAGAAGGGCGGGTACTGTTAGAACCTTGCTCTTAGGTTTTTTCCTTTGCTGGTCACATGACCTTGTTGGCCTATTTAATCCTGCTCCGCCCTTCTGGCTTTGCTGGACTTCATTGTATAACTACTTTCTAGCTAGCCTGTGCTCTGTATCTAACTCTGTTAGTTTGCTTGGTCTACGGACCTCTGTGTTCTTTATATTTTGTTTGTTTGTCTGTCTGCTACTATTTCTGTTAGGAGGTGTCCCATTTTCCTCCCAGTCCTTAGTACTTGTAGGGATTCCTTTCCCACATCTATAGGTCTCTGTACAGACTAGCTTAGGACTTTAGCAAGTCTGATCGCAGGATCAGGTCCCCTGTTACATCGTAGGGATTAAGCTGAGTTCTATCGTAGGGACAGATCTCCTTTCTTTCCTTAGCTCTGGTAGCAGAACATAACACTAACTGTCAAAAAGTTTTTTCTAATATCTAATCTGTGTCTCCTCCCATTCAGTTTCATCCCATTGCTTCTAGTCTTTCCTTGTGCAAATGAGAATAAAGATGATCCTTCTACAATGTGACAGCCCTTGAGATATTTGTAGACAGCTATTAAATCTCCTCTCAGTCTTCTTTTTTGAAAGCTAAACATTCCCAAATCCTGTAAGTGTTCTTCATAGGACATGGTTTGCAGACCGGTCACCATTCTGGTCGCTCTTCTCTGAACTTGCTCCAGTTTGTCGATGTCTTTTATAAAATGTGGTGCCCAAAACTGGACGCAGTATTCCAGATGAGTTCTGACCAAAGAGGAGTAAAGTCCGATAATGACTTCACATGATCTAGACTGTATGCTTCTGTTAATACATCCCAGAATTGTATTTGCCTTTTTTGCTGCTGCATCACCCTGTTGACTCATGTTCAGTCTATGATCTATTAGTATACCTAAGTCTTTTTCACATGTACTGTTGCTTAGCTCTATTCCTCCCATTTTGTATATGCTTTTTTAATTTTTATTGCCCAGATGTAGTACTTTGCATTTTTCCCTGTTAAAAACCATTCTTTTGGTTACAGCCCACTGCTCCAGTTTATTTAGGTCTTTTTGAATCCTCTCTCTCTCTTCTCTAGTATTAGCTATCCCTCCTAGCTTTGTGTCATCAGCAAATTTAATCAATTTACCCTCAATTCCTTCATCTAAATCATTGATAAAGATGTTGAACAATACAGGTCCCAGGACAGAGCCCTGTGGTACCCCACTTGAGACATTCATCCAACTGGATGTGAAGCCATTTACGACCACTCTTTGAGTCCGATCACTAAGCCAGTTATGAATCCAACTAACAGTTGCCTTGTCCATACTTGGTAATTTTTTCAATAAGCATGGTGTGAGATACTTTGTCAAATGCTTTGCTGAAGTCAAGATATACTTTATCTACAGCATTTCCCTGATCCACCCAGTCAGTGAATCTGTCATAGAAGGAAATTAAGTTAGTCTGACATGACTTGTTAGTTACAAACCCATGCTGACTCTGGTTAATCACTTCATTCTTATCCAGGTACTTACATACATGTTGTTTAATAATTTGTTCAAAGATCTTTCCTGGTATAGAAGTCAGACTCACCGGCCTATAGTTCCCTGGGTCCACCTTCTTCCCCTTTTTGAAGATAGGAACAACATTTGCTCTTCTCCAGTCTTCTGGGACTTCTCCTGTTCTCCAAGAATTTTCAAAGATTAAAGAGAGTGGTTCTAAAATTTCTTCTACGATCTCTTTCAGTACTCTGGGGTGTAATTCATCTGGGCCTGGAGACTTGAACTCATTTATGTTAGCTAAATATTCCCTCACAATCTCTCTGTTTACAGATAACTTGGATTTTTCTATTCCTTTAATAGGACAGTGAAGATCAGTTGATGTTACATTTTCTTTCTGAGAGAAAACAGATGCAAAATAGGAATTAAATAGTTCGGCCTTCTCAACATCCTTTCTTACCATTTCACCATTTTCATCCTGTAAAAATCCTATAGCATTAGTAGTTAATTCTTGGATCAGGGTGATTACTGTATTGGTATGATAATATAATATCTGCTCTCCATGTAAGTGAAACAAGCCATCCTTAAGCTGCAAAAACAGAAAAAACCCATCCGAGAAATAGCTACAATATTAGGAGTGGCAAAATCTACAGTTTGGTACATCCTGAGAAAGAAAGAAAGCACTAGTGAACTCATCAATGCAAAATGACCTGGGCGCCCACGGAAGACAACAGTGGTGGATGATCGCAGAATAATCTCCATGGTGAAGAGAAACCCCTTCACAACAGCCAACCAAGTGAACACTCTCCAGGAGCAAGGCGTATCAATATCCAAATCTACCATAAAGAGAAGACTGCATGAAAGTAAATACAGAGGGTTCACTGCACGTTGCAAGCCACTCATAAGCATCAAGAATAAAAAGGCTAGACTGGACTTTGCTAAAAAACATCTAAAAAAGCCAGCACTGGTTTGGAAGAACATTCTTTGGACAGATGAAACCAAGATCAACCTCTACCAGAATGATGGAAATAGAAAAGTATGGCAAAGGCGTGGTACAGCTCATGATCCAAAGCATACCACATCATCTGTAAAACACGGAGGAGGCATTGTGATGGCTTGGGCATGCATGGCTGCCAGTGGCACTGGATCACTAGTGTTTATTGATGATGTGACACAGGACAGAAGCAGCCGACTGAATTCTTATGTATTCAGAGCCATACTGTGTTCTCAGTTCCTGCCAAATGCAGCCAAACTGATTTGTCGTTGTTTCATACTACAGATGGACAATGACCCAAAACATAAAGCCAAAGCAACCCAGGAGTTTAATAAAGCAAAGAAGTAAAAATATTCTTGAATGGCCAAGTCAGTCACCTGATCTCAACCCAATTGAGCATGCATTTCACTTGTTAAAGACTAAACTTCAGACAGAAAGGCCCACAAACAAACAGCAACTGAAAACCACCGCAGTGAAGACCTGGCAGAGCATCAAAAAGGAGGAAACACAGCGTCTGGTGATGTCCATGAGTTCAAGACTTCAGGCAGTGATTGCCAACAAAGGGTTTTCAACCAAGTACTAGAAATGAACATTTTATTTACAATTATTTAATCTGTCCAATTACTTTTGGTCCCTTTAAAAACAGGGTGGCACATGTTAAGGAGCTGAAACTCCTAAACCCTTCATCCAATTTTAATGTGGATACCCTCAAATGAAAGCTGAAAGTCTGAAATTCAACTGCATCTGAATTGTTTGGTTTAAAATTCATTGTGGTAATGTCTAGAACCAAAATTAGAAAAATGTTGTCTCTGTCCAAATATATATGGACCTAACTGTATAGATATTTTTATAAACAAGTATATTGAGGTGTGCACATTCTATGAGTGTACCTTCTTTTTTTCTCCTTCTTTGAAAATTGCCCTAATTGGTACATTATGACACACCCTAGTTTGTGATTGAGGTTGTGCATCCTTTCTTTGCCTTTTTTTGCAGGACGGATCACCTGGTTACTTTCATACTATGCAAATGTCATAGTAAATTTTAATGCTATGGTAAATAAAGTTATTTCATACTATGTTCATACAACTAGCAATATACTGCTGCTAGGTACAATAACTTTCTTTGTAATTTGGTATGTTATGCTTCAGCAATCCACAATTTGTGCCTGGGCAAAGCAACTATATTTCCTTGCAATGCTATATTGATGCATGTGATGAAAATAATGTGACTTTATAATGTTTACAATGCGGATTTACAAAAGATTTTTGTCATATGTGCAACTGATGGTCATTAAGGCCCATGTGGGATGTGAGTAAGTGGTGATCTCATGGCTAGAGACACCATGGTATATATGCCCTTAGGCCACAGCCCCACTATCAGTATTTGGTCAGTATTCGATCAGTATTTTTCCTAAGAAGTGGGAGACAAAACCAGGTGAAGAACAATCAGAGAAAAGGTATAATAGAAACAAGTGCACTAATTCTGAATCTATCACCCACTCCTGGTTTTGGCTCCCACTCCTGAGAAAAAATACTGACACAATACTGACCAAATACTGATAGTGGGGCCGTGGCATTAGAGCAAAAAAAGAGTATCGTTGGGCAGCTGTTAGTGAACAAAAGTATTGCATGTGTCCTTAAAGTTTATTGAGCCCTAGATTGAAGGTAAAATGGTTGGGTCATGACTTATGAGTCAATGTGTGGTCAGCTAAGCCTATATACTCATGTTCATTGGAGCATCTTAGAGAGCAGAAAAAAAAATTCCTTTTAAGAGGTTAGATGACTAATAGATAGAGCTCATAGTCGCTTGTGGAGTTTGTGAAACAGAGATAGCTATTATTAAGGTGTACCTTCTTAGTGCTTGGGGCCACAAAGGGGTAAAAAAATCTCCAGGCTCAGCTGTAGGATGTGAGGTCTGTCTCAAGTTGAGAAGTCCCAGTGCAAGAAAGAGCCACCATTAGAAGTGCAAAGTTTACTACAGTGGAGGGGAGTAGTGATGAGCGAGCATGCTCGCTACTGCTCGGTGCTCGCCCGAGCATATCACTGATCGAGATGCTTGGCGCTCGCCGAGTATTTCCGGGTTGCTCGGGCGGGAACTCGGGTCCCCTCCCTGCATGTTTGGCGCTCTTTAGAGAGCCAATGAATATGCAGGGATTGCCTGCCATGCACTGTAATGCAGTAGCCATGTTGGTTGTGGGCATTACAATGATTGGCTGGCCGCACAGCGTCATCAGGTCTATATCCGACCTGGCACCGCCATGGTCGCCACAGTCACTCCGGAATCAGACAGTGTAGGGAGAGCTGCTGCTGTGTCAGGGAGAGATTTGATCGTGTATTAGGTAATGTAGGGAGAAAAACCGTACATTACACATATCCATCTTAACAAACAGTCCTTCTGAGGACAAAACCATCTGCAGAGATATCAGGCAGGCAGGGTGTATAGGCAGGCGGTGTATATAGCAGACTGCAGTGCATAAAGCACAAGAGGCTCCATTCCAATTCTGCCTTCTGCTGCTTTTAGATATTTCTATACAAAGGCCCAGGTCTCAGGGGCCAGGAATACTTTTCTTTGGATCTTAATCCTCATTATTTGCTTAAAAGCAATCCAGAGAACACTATTTTTTCTGCGCCATTTGCTTGTTGGCACTGCAGGATACAGCCAGGTCCTTTCCATATTAGAGTGCTAGAAATCCAGCTATTTAAATCTCTGTTTTCTCCATCACACGGATCACATATAGGTTGTCAGAAAATACTGCCATTTCTGGCCTCCATTAAAAATTTCCTTTAGTGTGTCATTGAAGCTATTCACTGCAGTTTGCTGTTCAAACTACTTACCTACAGGCCGCGAATTTAAAACAGTGTTTTCTCCGTCAAACGGATGACATATATGTTGTCAGAAAATACTGCCATTTCTGGCCTCCATTAGAAATTTCCTTTAGTGTGCCATTGAAGCAATTCACACCAGTTTTGCTGTTCAAACTAGTTACCTACAGGCCAGGTATTTAAAACTGTGTTTTCTCCGTCAAACGGATCACATATACGTTGTCAGAAAATACTGCCATTTCTGGCCTCCATTAATAATTTCCTTCAGTGTGTCAGTGAAGCAATTCACACCAGTTTGCTGTTCAAATTACTTACCTACAGGCCAGGTATTTAAGTGTCTGTTTTCTCTGTCACATGGATCACATATAAGTTCGCTCCAAGCTCAGTCATTTGCAGTAAGCGTGGAAGATACTGTCCTCCATTTAAAATGGGCAAGGCATGTGGCAAGGGACGGGGAACTGGACATGATGGTAATGGTGCATGCAGAGGCCGAGGACAAGGCCGTGGGTAAGCTGAAATTGTGCCACAACAAACACCCACATCTTCTCGCCTGACCTTCCTGTCCCAATTTCTAGGGGACCGCAGCCCCAGACTATTGAACCCAGAGCAGTGTCAAAAGGTTGTTGGTTGGATAGTGAATAATGCTTCCAGTCACTTAGCCACCACCACCTTCCACACGGTCAAGTCTCAGTAGCCGTGAGTCTGGACCGCATATTCTGCACCCTGATCCCCCTTCCTCCCTCCATGCCGAGTACCCAGAGACAACTGATACCACACTTGGACACTCTGAAGAGCTGTTCACTTTTCCATTTATAGATTCGGGCCTCTCGCCTGGTCCACTTGAAGCAAGGCAAGAAGAGATCGCGTGTAGCGATGCCCAAATATTTGAGCAGCCACGGACACACGAAGGCGACGGTGGGAAAGTGTCACAAGAGGTGGACGATGATGAGACACAATTGCCAGAAAGTCAGGAGGAGGACCAGGGTGCGGAAGTGGAAGATGAGGTGGTGGATGATATAGTAACTGACCCAACCTGGCAGGAGGACATGCAGAGCGAGGACAGCAGCACACAGAGGGAGGGAGGCAGAGAACCCCAACAGGCAGCAAGAAGCAGTGTGGTGGCCGCAGACAGAAGGCAGGCAACCGTTCCCTGTAACACCAACACAAAGGAAGTTGCCAATACAACTGTTAGGTCTTTGCGAGTCTGATTGTTTTTTAAAGACTCTGCCGATAACCACAAAAAGGCCATTTGCACCACCTGCCAGGCCAGCATCAGCAGGGGTGGCAAAAAGACCAGCCTGACCACCACCAGCATGATCAGGCACATGGCAGCAAAGCACCCGACTTTGTGGGCCGAACCCCGGGGTCCAGGAACAGTGTCTGCGGGTGGCACCATTGCTTCTTCCGCTGTTGTGCATACAAGCCAATCCCCTGTCCATGGTGCATGCGAAGCCGCCTCCTGCCCCGCACGTGTCGTTGCACACTCTCAAGAAGCAGCATCAGGAAGTATGTATATGTCCTTGTCCCAGCGCAGCGTTCAGTTGTCCATACCCCAGTCCTTGGAACACAAGCGCAAATATGCAGCCAATGCCCCACAGGCCACACTACTAAATTCTCACATTTCACGACTGCTTGCACTCGAAATGTTGCCTTTTAGGCTCATGGAGACGAAAACATTCCGCAACCTGATGGCGGCGGCTGTCCCTTGGTCCCCAGCCGCCACTATTTCTCCCGGTGTGCCGTCCCCGCATTACAAAAACACGTGTTGCAAAACATTAGCCGTGCTCTCAACAACGCAGTTACCAGTAGTGTTGAGCCACCCCCGTAGTGTTCGGGTTCGGTTCGGTTCGTCGAACACCGGGATGTTCGAGGAACTGTTCGTCGAACTGTTCGTCGAACACCTTAGAACACCGTCGAACACCGTTAAAACCAATGGCAGGCAAACAAAAACACATAGGAACACATAGAAAACACCTTCAAAGGTGTCCAAAAGCTGACAAACTGCTCAGAAGACGCTTTCTTTAAAAAAGCCGGCCGGCAATTCAGCAGCGGCATACACCGGTACCCGACAATTTAGACATGAAGGAATAGAGCATCACACATAGATTAGATAGATAGAAACATGTCAGTCACATATATATGAAGTACAGTGACAGTGTTGCTTACTGTACTTGTCATTTAGTGTAAAGGATTTATTAAAAAATATAATAGTGTTTTCGTGCACCGTCTCTTTAAAAAAGCCGGCCGGCAATTCAGCAGCGGTACCCGACAATTTATAACAGACAGAATAGAGCTTCACACATAGATTAGATAGATAGAAACATGTCAGTCACATATATATGAAGTACAGTGACAGTGTTGCTTACTGTACTTGTCATTTACTGCAAAGGATTTATTAAAAAAAATAATAGTGTTTTCATGCACCGTCTCTTTAAAAAAGCCGGCCGGCAATTCAGCATCTGTACCCGACAATTTAGAATAGAAGGAATAGAGAATCACACATAGATTAGATTGATAGAAACATGTCAGTCACATATATATGAAGTACAGTGACAGTGTTGCTTACTGTAATTGTCATTTAGTGTAAAGGATTTATCAAAAAAAATAATAGTGTTTTCATGCACCGTCTCTTTAAGAAAGCCGGCCGGCAATTCAGCATCTGTACCCGACAATTTATAACAGACAGAATAGAGCTTCACACATAGATTAGATAGACAGAAACATGTCAGTCACATATATAATAAGTACAGTGATAGTGTTGGTTACTGTACTTGTCATTTAGTATTAAAATAAAGGATTTATTATTAAAAAAAAATTGGCGTGGGATTCCCCGTAATTTTAGTCTCTAGCGGAGGTTAAGCAGACGGCTGGGGCAGATGTTTGAAGCCTGGGAAGGGGGTAATACCAACGGAGCTTCCCAGGCTACTAATATCAGCCCCCAGCTGAATACCTAGCCTTTACTAGCTATTAAAATGGAGGACCCCCCCAAAAAAAATGACGTGGGGTCCCCCCTAATTTAATAGCTAGCAAAGGCTAGGCAGACAACTGGGGGCTGATATTAATATCCCAGGAAGGGAGCCATGAATATTGGCCCCCTCCCAGGCTAGAAACACCAGCCGTCAGCCGCCCCAGAAATGGCGCATCCATAGGATGCGCCAATTCTGGCACTTAGCCTCGCTCTTCCAACGCTGCCCTGGTGCGGTGGCAGGGGGTAATAGGGTTGGGGTTGATGTCAGCTTATAATGCCAGCTGACATCAAGCCCAGGTTAGTAATGGAGAGGCGTCTATAAGACACCCCCATTACTAACCCCATAGTCAAAGTTAAAAAAAAAACACAAACACCCAGAATAAAGTCCTTTAATTGAAATAAAGACACAATTCTTTATTGTTCTAAATTAAACCATACTTACCATCACGCCCATTCCTGCTGAAGCCAACGATCTCCTGCAATAAAAGAAAAATAATAAAGCAACCTCATCCTTACCTTTCCATGGTTCCCAGGACAGCTTCAGCTCTGCTACATCGAGATGACAGGCTGGACCGCAGCAGAACGCTGCCATCCAGCCTGTCATCCCGCGGACACTGAGAAGCGCAGGCATGCTTGCGCTCCTCAGTGTCTGACTGTGAGGGCATCCAGATGAGCCGACAATGAACTCGGCTCACCTCATGTACGTCACTGACAGCGTGGGAAAATTCTCCTGCACTCAGCGCTTCAGCGTGAGAATTTTCCCACGCTGTCAGTGACGTGCATGAGGTGCGCCGAGTTCATTGGACATGACCTCGGCTCATCTGGATGCCGTCACAGCCAGACACTGAGTAGCGCAAGCGAGCCTGCGCTTCTCAGTGTCTGCGGGATGACAGGCTGGATGGCAGCGTTCTGCTGCGGTCCAGCCTGTCATCTCGATGTAGCAGAGCTGAAGCTGTCGTGGGAGCCATGGAAAGGTAAGGATGATGTCGCTTTATTATTTTTCTTTTATTGCAGGAGATCGTTGGCTTCAGCTGGAATGGGCGTGATGGTAAGTATGGTTTAATTTAGAACAATAAAGAATTGTGTGTTTATTTCAATTAAAGGACTTTTTTCTGGGTGTTGTGTTTTTTTTAAATACTTTACTAGAAATTCATGGTGGTCATGTCTAATATTGGCGTGACCCCATGAATTTCGGGCTTAGGGCCAGCTGATAATGCCAAGCTGGCCTTAACCCCTTTATTACCCAGTGAGCCACTGCACCAGGGCCCTGGATGAGTTGGGTACAGCGCCAGAAGATGGCGCTTCTATGAACGCGCCATTTTCCGGGGCGGCTGCGGACTGCAATTTGCAGCGGGTGGGGCCCAGAAAGCTTGGGCCTCCCTCCGCTGCAGATTCCAGCCCCCAGCTGCCTAGTTGTACCTGGCTGGACACAAAAATAGGGCGTAGCTCCACGCATTTTTTTGATTCATGAAATTCATGGAATAATTAAGAAAAAAAGGGCTTCCCTATATTGTTGTGTCCGGCTAGGTACAAATAGGCAGCTGGTGGTTGGGAGCAGCCCGTTCCTGCCTGCTGTACCTGACTGGACACAAATATAGGGCGAAGCCCCACATCAATTTTTTTTTCATTATTTCATGAATTTCCTGAAATAATTTAAAAAAAATTGACGTGGGGCTTCGCCCTATATTTGTGTCCAGTCAGGTACAGCAGGCAGGAACGGGCTGCCCCCAACCACCAGCTGCCTATTTGTACCTGGCCAGACACAACAATATAGGGAAGCCCTTTTTTAAAAAAATTATTTCATGAAATAATTAAAAAAAATTGACGTGGGGCTTCGCACTATATTTGTGTCCAGCCAGGTACAGCAGGCAGGGACGGGCTGCCCCCAACCACCAGCTGCCTATTTGTACCTGGTTGGACACAACAATATAGGGAAGCCCTTTTTTTCTTAATTATTCCATGAATTTCATGAAATAATTTAAAAAAAAAATGCGTGGGGCTTCGCCCTATTTTTGTGCCCAGCCAGGTACAACTAGGCAGCTGGGAGCTGGAATCCGCAGCGCAGGGAGGCCCAAGCTTTCTGGGCCCCACCCGCTGCAAATTGCAGTCCGCAGCCGCCCCAGAAAATGGCGCGTTCATAGAAGCGCCATCTTCTGGCGCTGTACCCAACTCATCCAGGGCCCTGGTGCGGTGGCTCACTGGGTAATAAAGGGGTTAAGGCCAGCTTGGCATTATCAGCTGGCCCTAAGCCCGAAATTGATGGGGTCACGCCAATATTAGACATGACCACCATGAATTTCTAGTAAAGTATTTAAAAAACCACAAACACCCAGAATAAAGTCCTTTAATTGAAATAAACACACAATTCTTTATTGTTCTAAATTAAACCATACTTACCATCACGCCCATTCCAGCTGAAGCCAATGTCTTCTGCAATAAAAGTAAAATAATAAACCAACATCATCCTTACCTTTCCATGGTTCCCAGGACAGCTTCAGCTCTGCTACATCGAGATGACAGGCTGGACCGCAGCAGAAAGCTGCCATCCAGCCTGTCATCCCGCGGACACTGAGAAGCGCAGGCTTGCTTGCGCTCTACAGTGTCTGGCTGTGACGGCATAAAGATGAGACAAGTTCATGTCCAATGATCTCAGCTCACCACATGCACGTCACTGACAGCGTGGGAAAATTCTCCTGCACTCAGCGCTACAGCGTGAGAATTCTCCCACGCTGTCAGTGACGTGCATGAGGTGAGCTCATTCATGTCCAATGAACTCAGCTGACCTCATGTACGTCACTGACAGCGTGGGAGAATTCTCACGCTGAAGTGCTGAGTGCAGGAGAATTCTCCCACGCTGTCAGTGACGTGCATGAGGTGCGCCGAGTTCATTGGACATGACCTCGGCTCATCTGGATGCCGTCACAGCCAGACACTGCAGAGCGCAAGCATGCCTGCGCTTCTCAGTGTCTGCGGGATGACAGGCTGGATGGCGGCGTTCTGCTGCGGTCCAGCCTGTTATCTCGATGTAGCAGAGCTGAAGCTGTCGTGGGAACCATGGAAAGGTAAGGATGAGGTTGCTTTATTATTTTTCTTTTATTGCAGGAGATCGTTGGCTTCAGCTGGAATTGGCGTGACGGTAAGTATGGTTTAATTTAGAACAATAAAGGAATGTGTCTTTATTTCAATTAAAGGACTTTATTCTGGGTGTTTGTGTTTTCTTTTAACTTTGACTATGGGGTTAGTAATGGGGGTGTCTTATAGACGCCTCTCCATTACTAACCTGGGCTTGATGTCAGCTGGCATTATAAGCTGACATCAACCCCAACCCTATTACCCCACTGCCACCGCTACAGGGCAGTGGGAAGAGCGAGGCTAAGTGCCAGAATTGGCGCATTCTAAGGATGTGCCATTTCTGGGGCGTCTGACGGCTGGTGTTTCTAGCCTGGGAGGGGGCCAATATTCATGGCACCCTTCCTGGGCTATTAATATCAGCCCCCAGCTGTCTGCCTAGCCTTTGCTAGCTATTAAAATAGGGGGGACCCCACGTCATTTTTTTGGGGGGTCCCCCATTTTAATAGCTAGTAAAGGCTAGGTATTCCGCTGGGGGCTGATATTAGTAGCCTGGGAAGCTCCGTGGGTATTACCCCCTTCCCAGTCTTCAAACATCTGCCCCAGCAGTCTGCTTAACCTCCGCTAGAGACTAAAATTAAGGGGAACCCCACGCCAATTTTTTTTTAAATAAATCCTTTATTTTAACACTAAATGACAAGTACAGTAATGAACACTGTCACTGTACTTCATATATATGTGACTGACATGTTTCTATCTATCTAATCTATGTGTGATTCTCTATTCCTTCTATTCTAAATTGTCGGGTACAGATGCTGAATTGCCGGCCGGCTTTTTTAAAGAGACGGTGCATGAAAACACTATTATTTTTTTTTAATAAATCCTTTACACTAAATGACAAGTACAGTAAGCAACACTGTCACTGTACTTCATATATATGTGACTGACCTGTTTCTATCTATCTAATCTATGTGTGATTCTCTATTCCTTCTATTCTAAATTGTCGGGTACAGATGCTGAATTGCCGGCCGGCTTTTTTAAAGAGACAGTGCATGAAAACACTATTATTTTTTTTAATAAATCCTTTATACTAAATGACAAGTACAGTAAGCAACACTGTCACTGTACTTCATATATATGTGACTGACATGTTTCTATCTATCTAATCTATGTGTGATTCTCTATTCCTTCTATTCTAAATTGTTGGGTACAGATGCTGAATTGCCGGCCGGCTTTTTTAAAGAGACGGTGCATGAAAACACTATTATTTTTTTTAATAAATCCTTTACACTAAATGACAAGTACAGTAATCAACACTGTCACTGTACTTCATATATATGTGACTGACATGTTTCTATCTATCTAATCTATGTGTGAAGCTCTATTCTGTCTGTTATAAATTGTCGGGTACCGCTGCTGAATTGCCGGCCGGCTTTTTTAAAGAGACGGTGCATGAAAACACTATTATTTTTTTTGATAAATCCTTTACACTAAATGACAAGTACAGTAAGCAACACTGTCACTGTACTTCATATATATGTGACTGACATGTTTCTATCTATCTAATCTATGTGTGAAGCTCTATTCTTTCTGTTCTAAATTGTCGGGTACCGGTGTATGCCGCTGATGAATTGCCGGCTTTTCATGTTTCACTGTGAGCACTGTTCCCATCGATTTGGGCAGTCACTGTAATGCCACAACCACCATGGCTGTGGCATTACAGTGAGTGGCAGACAATCCCTGCATGATTGGTGCTCTAAATAGCGCCAGACATGCAGGACACGCTTTTGGTGCACGAACAGTTATCGAACATAACCTCGAACAGCCGAATTTTTTGCAAATCGTTCGGGTTCGTCGAACAACTCGAACACCGCCCAAAACAGCTCGAATTTGAGATTGGCGAACAGTTCTAGTCGAACACCGCTCATCTCTAGTTACCAGTAAAGTCCACCTAACCACGGACATGTGGACAAGTGCTTATGGGCAGGGACGGTACATCTCGCTGACGGAACACTAGGCTAACATAGTGGAAGCCGGGACCCAGTCGGACCTTGGGACGGAACACGTCCTCCCGACGCCAAGGATTGCGGGCCCTAGGTCAATCAGGGTTGCCCCCACGGTCTACAGCTCCTGGACCTCATCCTCCTCTGCCTCCTCCTCCTCTTCAGCCTCCATCTCCGAAATTACCACATCAGTCACAAGCTGGAAGCATTGGTGCACTGCCTCGGCCAAGCGGCAGCAGGCTGTGCTGAAGCTAATATGCATAGGTGAAAAACCGCACAATGCTGAAGAGTTGTGGATAGCTCTGAAAGAGCAGGTAAATCTGTGGCTCACATGGCTGAACCTTCAGCCAGACATGGTCATGTGTGACAATGGCCGGAACCTGGTGGCGGCTCTGAGGCGAGGCGAGCTCACACACATACCATTCCTGGCCCATGTGCTTAAACTCGTGGTTCAGCGGTTTCTCAAATCCTACCCGGAGCTGCCGGATCTGCTTGTTAAAGTACACCATCTGTGTGTCCATTTTAGAAAGTCAGCTACAGCTTCCGCCGCCCTTGCAGTGTTTCAGCAGCATTTGCAGCTTCCATCTTACAGACTGGTGTGTGATGTTCCCACACGTTGGAACTCTACACTACAGATGTTGAGAAGGATTTGTGAGCAGAAGAGGACAGTTGTTGAGTACCAGCATCAACAAGGCTGTTGGTATTCATTTCAGACTCCACACATAAGACCTCAGGAATTGACATGGATGTCAGACTTATGTACCATCCTCCAAAACTTTGAGGACTCCACTAAGATGGTGAGCGGTGATGACGCCATAATAAGCATCACCATCTCGCTTCTCTGTCTTCTGAAACGCTCTCTGCTCACAATCAAAGAGGATGCGTTGCAGGCGGAGCACGATGAGATGGAGCAAGGAACCATTCAGGGTGATTACACACAGCCAAGCCTCATCTCATCCCAACGTGGATTGGGTGAAAATGAGGAAGAGGAGGAGGAGAAGGAAGGACAGGAGCTAGTTTCATGCACTATAGACGGTACTACCTGCACAGCTGTCATACCGTCTGTTCAGCATGGATGGCCAGAGGACAGAGAGGAGGAGGAGAGCATGGTCAGTCATCCTCTTGGTGAGGACACGGAAGTCTTGCCTATTAGTAGTCTGGCACGCATGGCTGAGTTTATGTTACACTGCCTTTCCCATGACCCTCGCGTTTTCAAAATTTTGGGTGACAGTCATTACTGGTTGGTGACACTTCTAGACCCACGCTACAGGGAGAACTTTATATCTCTTATTCCTGAGGTGGACAGGTCTACAAAAATGGGGCAGTACCAGAAGGCCCTTGTTGCGGAACTATTAAAAAAATTCCCATCTGAAAACGCTGGCTGCAGAGGGCAGACTTCGTTGGACAACCAAGGAGTACAGGCGAGAGAGACACAACTTCAATCCAGCAGAGGCAGGGGAACACTGTCAAAGTTCTGGGAGAGTTTTCTCAGACCCTCCCTTCGCACAGGCCCTGAGGCGCGGGGTATTCTCACAAGGAGTGCAAAGTTTGGGAGGATGCTGAGGGAGTACCTTGCCAACCGTACCAACGTCCTCCGTGATTCCTCTGTGCCTTATAATTATTGGGTATCCAAGCTGGATACGTGGAATGAACTGTCTCTCTATGCCTTTTAGGTCCTGGCCTCCCATGCCGCCAGCGTTTTATCAGAGCGGGTTTTTAGTGCCGCTGGTGGAATTATAACTGATAAGCACATCCGCCTGTCAACTGAAAATGCTGACCCACACATGGGTATACGCTTGATAAGCCTGATTTTGGCTATTTGCTCTTGTCCTCTTCCTTCTCCTCATCCTCCACCACCATATCACCAGGGTGACCGTTGTCCGTGATGCAACGCCCACATAATTTTTTTAAGGCTATATGCCCACGATGCAGAAATTCTCAGGATTTTTTCCTTAGCGTTTCTGCATCTCCCTGGCAGAAAAAAACGCATGTGGATTGTACATGCGTTTTTCTGCCAGGGACATGCGGAAGTGAAGCGTTCTTCACTTGCATTTCCGCATGCGGGTTGACAAGCGCTTTCCAAGTAATTTTAGCATCACTTGGAAAGTGCTTGTCAACTTGGTAACACTATATAAATCCATGCAAACAGCATGGATTTATATAGTGTGTCCCGAGAGAATGTAAAAAAATAAAAAAATAAATATATACTTATATAAAGAAGGTAAAATCCGGTGCCACATGCGATAAATCCTTTTATTCCAAAATTAAAAATCACAACATGTCCCTAGGAGGGAAACAACTGGACGCGTTTCGAGGACACAGCCCCTTATTCGTCAATAACTGACGAATAAGGGGCTGTGTCCTCGAAACGCGTCCAGTTGTTCCCCTCCTAGGGACATGTTGTGATTTTAATTTTGGAATAAAAGGATTTATAGCATGTGGCACCGGATTTTACCTTCTTTATATATCCTTGCAAGTGTATGCTGGACACTAATCCGTGAGCCTGGGATTCCTGTATCAGGTGATATGAGCTGATTATCTTTTTTAAACCTATACTTTCCCTCTGATGGCACCCGGTGTCTTGCTTCGCTCCGTTCTCTTTTGCCGGCAGCGGTACACTGAAGGACCTGCCGACGTCAGCATCGCGCGACCTGTCACATAACTATGATGTCAGCGCAGGTCCTTCAGTCCATCGCGAACTGCCGGCATGCGAGAAGGAGCACACCGCTGGCCGCCAGAAGGTAAGTATATATTTATTTTTTATTTTATTCTTTTTTTTATAGTTTTCTATGGTACCCATGTCCGGAGGAGAGTCTCCTCTTCTCTAGACCTGGGTACCATCCACACATTAGAACGCATGGAATGTGCATCTACATATACAGTGATGCGGAATCCATGCGTTCTAATGCAAGTCAATGGCGGTGAAAACGCAGCACTTCCGCACTGTTAGTGCTGCGTTATTTTCCGCAATGATAATCCACAGCGGAAATTTCCGTAGCATGTGCACAGTACATGCGGATTATCATTGGGGAACATGGCAGGCCTTTTACCATGCATTTTTTAAGCGTTTCTGCAGTGTTTTTGCCGCTGCGGAAACGCTTGAAAAACGCATCGTGGGCACACAGCCTAAAGGGTGTTTATGATGCCCATGAAATTTTTTTTTTTATACAGTATGTTCATGTATACCCCCCAGGGGAAAATGTTTGTCAGCACATACACTTAATGCATGGGCATTACAAGTATAGGAGGCCCGCTCCTTTCTAATGGTAACATTTTTTTTATGAGGCACTCCTCCACGTCTCTTCCAAGGGGCATTGAAGTGCCTCCAAATTTTTGGCAGCCCTTGCATTCACTGCATAGGCCAACACTATGAGAAACTCTCTCCTTTCTAATGGGAATTTATCGTTACTGTGGCCCTGCTCTGTGTGTCTTTAAATTCTTAGTGGGGTTTTTCCTAAAATTAGTCAGCCGCTGGACTCACTGCATACCCTATATCTGTATAGCAGACCCTCTCCTTTCTAATGGGAAAATGTCGTACTTGTTACTGTAGCCCTTCTCCGTGTGTCTTTAAATTCTTAGTGGGGTTTTTCCTAAAATTGGTCAGCCGTTGGAATCACTGCATACCCTATAACTGTATAGCAGACCCTCTCCTTTCTAATGGGAACATGTCGTACCTTGTTACTGTGGCCCTGCTCCGTGTGTCTTTAAATTCTTAGTGGGCTTTTTCCTAAAATTGGTCAGACGTTGGACTCACTGCATACACTATAACTGTATAGCAGACCCTCTCCTTTCTAATGGGAACATGTCGTGCTTGTTACTGTGGCCCTACTCTGTGTGTCTTTAAATTCTTAGTGGGATTTTTCCTAAAATTAGTCAGCCGTTGGACTCACTGCATACCCTATAACTGTATAGCAGACCCTCTCCTTTCTAATGGGAACATGTCATACCTTGTTACTGTGGCCCTGCTCTATGTGTCTTTAAATTCTTAGTGGGGTTTTTCCTAAATTTTGGCAGCCCTTGCAGTCACAACATGGGCATTACCACTATAGGAGACCCGCTCCTTTATAATGGGAACATTTTTTTTTACTGAGACCCTCCTCTATGTGTCTTCAAAGGGGTATTGGGTTGCGTCCAAATTTTTGGCGGCCCTTGCAGTCACTGGATACGCAATAACAGTATAGGAAACCCACTTGTTAATAATGGGAACAACAAAGCATAGCCGGCTGATGGCTCACTAACAATAGCTAGGGCTGACTGCTGGCCTTTTAAGAATAGCAAGGGCCGTCTGATGTCCCTGTAAAAATAGGCTTTATGACTTTCAGAGTCCGTCCATCATAAATAAAACAGGATATGTCTGATGATGTGTCACACACCACATTGCCAGATAAGGTTGCAAAATGTTAAAATGACATTTCCCGGTGAATGCAATTGTCTTAAAAAATAACGTAAAAAAACAAAACAATATAATCTTTCTTTAGTATAAAAAACAGCATCACCAATTTAACCTCCATGTAATCACATTGTTTAGCTCCTGCACCTCCTCCTCCATCTCCGAAATGATCACATCAGTCACAAGCTGACAGCACTTCAGCACTGCCTTGGCCAAGCGGCAACAGGCTGTGCTGAAGATAATATGCTTAATGCTTAATTGACAAACTGCCCAGCGCTGCAGAGTTGTTGAAAGCTGTAACACAGCAGCCTGATCTGTGGCTCTCACCGCTGAACATACAGCCAGGCATGGTCGTGTGTGACAATGGGCGGAACCTGGTGACGGAGAAATGACAGCCGGGGTAGATACAGTTTCCCTCTATGCCAGTCCTTTCACCGAGCTAAAGCATATGGCTGTGGTGAAATACAACTCCCACTGAGAAGCAGTTTCAGATTGAAAACCATTGTGCCCACCAGAGGATTTGATTCTGAGGGCTTAACTTTCTCACCCTCTCAAGAGCCCCATAGCAGCTGCAAAGTTAGCGCTATCATGAACTCTCCTGAGATAGAAGCCAAGGCACACTAGAGGATTCTCTGGTGGGACCGTCCAACCCTGCCGAGAAGCAGTCCTGGTTAAAAAAAGTGTGTGGGAAGGTTCTTGGACACTCTATGGCTGCTTTTTTACTGAGGAGGAAACACACACAAACATGGGGAGAACATACAAAGTCCTTGCAGATGTTGTCCTTGCTGGGATTTGAACCCAGGATCTCAGCGCTGCAAGGCTTCAGTGCTAACCACTGATCCAATGTGCTGCCATACACCCTCTAATATCTAACAGGTTGGAGAAACTTGCACCTACTGTCACTCTATCTTCAGCTCCTTTGTGAGAAAATGTATTTGGGCAGCCACTCAGTCTACCAAATAAAATTCCTGAGAAGTAAATTGGGGATGGCTTCACTACTGGTACTGGGGGCAGTGCTAATACCATGGCGTCGTACCATAGTTTGCTGGAAATATTCCAGGCTGGTAGGAGGCAAGCAAATTCCCACAGAATAGTACCAGCAGTAATGCTCAGGCCACATTTCAAGTGCAAGCAGCTTTAGAGGACTTCCTGGGAGAAATGACATACAGGGTAGATACGGTTTCCTTCTATGCCAGTCCTTTCACCGAGCTAAATACAACTCTCAGCAAAAAATGTTTTGAACTGTCTCCGAACCGTCCCTGGCCACATTCACCTGTCCACGTGTTTGTGGTTAGGCGGTCCTTCCCAGTAAGTGCACTGGGGAGGGCATGGGCAATGTTGTGGGACCCGTGCTTGTGGAAGGTGGAGGCGATACCGGGAAATATAGTGGTGGCTGGGGACCGAGTATGGACAACCGGCCGCCGCCGGCATGAGGTTGTGAAAGGCTTCAGCCTTCACGGGCTTAAAAGGCCATATTTCAAGTGCAAAGAGCTGCCCAGAAATCTGACAGTTCAGTGTTGCAGCCTGTGGGTGGGTGGCTGGCTGGCTGCATACTTGCACTTGCATTCCAAGTAATAGAAAACTAAGCAGATGGTGGCCTCTATCATCATCATGGCCTCACCTCAACACTATGAACTCTCCTGAAGGAGAAGCCAAGGCCCGCCGGAGGAGTCTCCGGTTCTCTGGTGGGCCCGTCCAACCCTGCCGAAAAGCAGCCCTGGCTAAGAAAAGTGTGGGGGAAGGTTCCCGGACACTCCATGGCTGCTTTTTTAATGTGGATCGGCCATGCTTATGCATGTTATTTCTCAAAACGCATTACAGATCAGGCCATCTGTATTCATGAAATTAAATGCGCAAAGATTGATGTGTGTGTGTGTCAAAGCACTAGACAACAAGTGCGAGTTGATGTTGGACGGGCTGCCATTGCTTCTGCAACAAGCTCAATTACAGGACTTCCTGGGAGAAATGACACGCAGGGTACATACGGTTTCCCTCTATGCCAGTCCTTTCTAGCTAAATACAACTCTTAGCAAAAAAAGTTGTGGACTGGCTCTGTACTGTCCCTGGCCACATTCACCTGTCCAGGTGTTTGTGGTTAGGCGGTCCTTCCCAGTAAGTGCAATGTTGTGGGACTCGTGCTTGTGGAAGGTGGAGGCGATACCAGGAAATATAGTGGCGGCTGGGGACCGAGTATGGACACCCGGCCGCCGCCAGCATGAGGTTGTGAAAAGCTTCCGCCTCCACGAGCCTAAAAGGCCACATTTAAAGTGCAAGCAGCTGTCAAAAATTTGGCAGTATAGTATTGCAGCCTGTGGGTGGGTGGGTGGCTGCCTGCATACTTGTGCTTGCATTCCAAGGAATGGGGTAGGGGCAACTGAACGCTGAACGCTGCAGTGGGAGAAGGACGTGAACGGTGATTGTTGCAAGTCTGCAATGACAGGTGCATGGCGGGAGGCATCTTCGCATGCACCAAGGATCACTTATAATGGGCACATTTTTAGGCAGTGACCTTGGAGTCAGAGATGCTTCCAGAGGTCTTCCCCATGCTGTTCCCATGTCTTTTCAGCACTGTATACATGTGTCTGATGATGTGTCACACACCAAATGGCCAGATAAGGTTGTAAAATGTTAAAATTACATTTCCTGGTGAATGCATTTGTCTTGGTTGAAAGCAATTCAAAAGTGCAAAAACGCATCAAAAACGCTACGTGTGAACATAGCCCAAGTTGTGGAGGAGTATTTTTGTTTTTGGTTATTTATTTTGCCTTATATACAAGTCATTGCCCTGGAAAGGATGTTCCTTAACATATACTCTGACCACGTTGCTGACAGCAGTGATTTGGGAGTCAGAATGGGAGTCAGAAATGCTTCCAGGGGTCTTCCCTATGCTATTCCCATGTCATTTGAGCGCTGTTCCCATCGATTTGGGCAATTTTTAGGCCCTCTGCAGACCGCCGGGGGGAGCCGCCAGAATAATGCTCGAGTTTCCCATAGACTTTCATTGGGCTTGTTGCTCGTGTCGAGCACCCGAGTATTCCAATTTGCTCGACCCGAGCAACGAGTACCCGATCATTTTAGTGCTCGCTCATCACTAGAGGGGAGCAGTCTTTTTCCTTTGTCAAAAGTTCAGCTGCTTATAAGGCAATAACTTCACCATAGGTGATTTAAAGCTGATGCCTGAGTGTGAGGATGTAGGATGCAGTAACTGAGAAGGGTAGTTAGAGTGCAAGTATATTTTATGTGCCAGACAACACACTGCAGACTGTTGCAAACACATGACACTGAAAGGGATGACCAGAACAAAGAGTTTGTGTTTCAAAGCTGGGAAATAGTAGAATAAAACTGGGGAACAAAAGCGCAAATAGGGTCTAATCGGGTATTGAAGGGTGCAGTGGTGGGCAGGGATTTACTTAACTGGTGGAATTGTGCAATACACAATATTAGAGCTTTAAGAAGATCAGCTGCTACTGATTAATGGTTTTAAAAAAAACATAGATAACTAATAATGATAAAAACAAGTGGCTCCCCTGCGCTGCTGGAAACTAGGAATATTCCAGGAGACTCAAATACTTGGTGGTTTTATTATCTATTCATTTCGAAATCATCTGATTTCGTCTTCAGGATATAAACCACAGTTGACTACCCCCCAAGGAAGCCCACGCAAAATGTGTGTAAGCGTTGCAGGTGCACATTTGGACATTTAGAGCATTGGGTAAGCTATGGTTTACTTTTTTTTTACTTATTTTTTGACCTTCATATTATCTACACCGATTTGACCAACTACTGCACAGCCTTAGATGTATTTAAACTAATTAACATTGTGAAGTCTGATATGTACCATGTTAATCATGCTACCCATGTATACCTAATGTCTACCTGACCTTATACCCGAGTCTTCACCCCTGGCTGATGTTTTTAACTTTTTTGGTACTTTTTGTATACGCGTTCTACATTTAATAAAATTACTTTATTTTTACTTACGTTGGTGGATTTATCGCTTCATATTTTTTTGGATGAATAAAGTGTCAGAGTACTGTTTCAAATGTAAACCAATTGTTTTAGGTATTAGCTGTCTACTTTTGGTCAAGCCAACGTGTTGCTTAATGTAACACTGTTGCAACCACCAAACTCATTTCTTCTTTATGAGTAAAATTCTTCATTTAAGACCTGTGTGTGCCTGAACCCTTTCAAAATTCCTGAATGGGAACACACTCTACCACCAAGGGAGAGTATATCCTATTATTTTTAAAAAGGCTTACTCTCCCACATCTTTTCCTAATAAGTAGTGTTGAGCAAGTATGTTCTGTCCGAGTATGCTCGGGCCGAGCTCCGAGTATTTATAGCTGCTCGGTGATGTGTTTGAATCGCTCCCGTGTGCATGATTTGCAACTGTTTGACAGTTTTATTACATGTGAGGAATGTGTAAGAAATAGACATTCCTCACATGTAATAAAGCTGTCAAACAGTTGTAAATCATGCACAGGGAGCGATTCAAACACATCACCGAGCAGCTATAAATACTCAGAGCTCGGCCCGAGCATACTCGGCGAAAGGGTTAATAGAACATACTCGCTCAACACAACTAATAAGCATTCCATCTTATTGATAGAATATGCCTGATATCTGAAGGTCACATCACTGGCACCTACATCTATATTCAGAAAAAGGAAAATGTTGTTGCTCATATAAAAATTAATAAAAGCCGCAGCCATCCATCTATTCCATTGCTCTGATGGATGGCTGCGGCTCTCATTAATTTCTATATGAGCAACAAAATTTTCCTTTTTCTGTGTCAGTACCTGCATCTATTGGACACTTATGACATATCCTATCAATATGCCATAAATATCCAAGATGGAACAACCATTTTAAAGGAATTTTCTCAAAATAGATATTGGGGCCATACCTCTAACAGCAATATTTGATCATCAGGGCTCTCACCCTATCACTAGAACAAAGTGGAAGTGACACTAAGAAATATGTGTGATAAGACACATTTAAATTGCATTTAAAACATTATAGGAATTCATTGATTTTGCAGCTGTTTGGAAGGGACATTCTTGATTTGGACTAATACATTGGACCCGATTCATCAAGACTGGCATTGTTCATGCCAGTCTTGATGCGGAGATGTGCTGGAGTCAAGCACTCCTGATTCATGAAGAGGCATAAGAATTCTGAGACGAGTGGCTTACACATCTCTGTGAGCCTTCACCACAAATCCTACTCCAGTTCCTGCTGGAGTAAGATCTGTGGCATAGAAAATGCTGTCACTCGTCAAGAATTTGACGATCTGCAGTCACTACACTCCCATACTACCCCATCTCCACCCATTTTGTCGAGACTTGTGTTGCACCAAAAGTTTTGAGGAATTAGGTCCAATGTCCCTATGTCAAGGTTCATAGCATAAGCAGTAAGTGTTGTTATGAGGACTGTAACTTTTTTCACTTTTTATCAATAATAGTGCCTATTAGTGATGGGCAAGTACTAAAATGCTCGGGTGCTCGATGCTCGGGTCGAGCATATTGGAATACTCGGGTGCTCAACCCAAGCAACGAGCCCAATGTAAGTCTATGGGAAACTCGAGCATTTTTCAGGCGGCTCCCCCCCGGCGGTCTGCAGAGGGCTTAAAAATTGCCCAAATTGATGGGAACAATGCTCAAATGACATGGGAACAGCACGGGGAAGACCCCTGGAAGCATTTATGACTCCCAGGTCACTTCTGTCAACAACATTGTCAGAGGTATTATGCCATTTTTACGGACTCACAATAAAACATACAAAAACTAAACCAAAATGGATTTTCCTGGGAAATATGTTAAGGAACATCCTTTCCAGAGTAATGACTTCTATATAAAGCAAAATAAATGACCAAAAACAAAAATACTTCTCCACACCTTGGGCTATGTTCACACTTAGCGTTTTTGATGCATTTTTGCACTTTTGTATTGCTTTCAACCATGACAAATGCATTCACCAGGAAATGTCATTTTAACATTTTACAACCTTATCTGGCCATGTGGTGTGTGAGATATCATCAGACACATTGTGTTTCATTTATGAAGGAGGGGCTCTGAAAGTCACAAAGCCTATATTTATAGGGCCATCAGGCGGCCTTTACTATTCTTAAAGTGCCAGCAGTCAGCCATCGCTATTCTTAGAGAGCCATAAGCCGGCTATGTTTTATTGCTCAAATTAATAAAGAGTGGGTGTCCTATACTGTTATTGCATATGCAGTGAGTGGCAGGGCTGCCCAAAATTTGGACCCACCCCAATACCCCTTTGAAGAGACCCCCTGAAAACAATGTTCCCATTATTAAGAAGTGAGTCTCCCATTGTGTTTGCCTATGCAGTGAATGCAAGGGTTGCCAAAAATTTGTAGGCACTCCAATGCCCCTTGGAAGAGACGTGGAGGTCAGAGGGCCTCCTGAAAACAATGTTCCCATTATTAGGAAGTGGGTCTCCCTTTATGTTTGCCTATGCAGTGAATGCAAGAGTTGCCAAAAATTTGGAGGCACTCCAATGCCCCTTGGAAGAGATGTAGAGGAGGGCCTCCTGAAAAAAATGTTCCCATTATTAGGAAGTGGGTTTCCTATTGTGTTTGCCTATGCAGTGAATGCAAGGGCTGCCAAAAATTGGAAGGCACTCCAATGCTCCTTGGAAGAGACGTGGAGGAGGGCCTCATAAAAAATGTTCCCATTAGAAAGGAGTGTGACTTCTATACTTGTAATGCCCATGGACTAAGTGTATGGGCTGACAAACATTTACCCCTGGAGGTATACATGAACATACTGTATAAAAATTTTTTTTACGGGCATTATAAACACCCTTTAAAAAAATGATGTGGGTATTGCATCACGGACCACGGTCACCCTGGTGATATGGTGGTGAAGGATGAGGATGAGGAGAAGGAGGACAAGAGCAAAAAGCCAAAATCAGGAAGCGCATACCCATGTGTGGGTGTGAAGAGGTTCATGGAAATACACCTCCCAAAAAAAGACACTGGATTTGAGTTTATGTTACGCTGCTATCATTCGGTGGTGTTGAGAAGTCTGGCCCAATCCAGCCCTTGTTCATTTTTATAAGAGTCAGCCTGTCAGCATTTTCAGTTGACAGGTGGATGCACTTATCAGTTATACTTCCACCAGTGGCACTCAAAACCTGCTCTGATAAAACGCTGGTGGCAGGGCAGGCCAGGACCTCAAAGGGGTAGAGAACCAGTTCATTCCTTGTATCCAGCTTGGATACCCAATAATTATAAGGCACAGAGGAATCACGGAGGATGTTGATACGGTCGGCAAGGTAGTCCCTCAGCATCTTCCCAAACTTTGCACTCCTTGTAAGAGTACCCTGCACCTCAGGGCTTGTTCGATGGGAGTGGCTGAGAAAATTCTCCCAGAACTTTGACAGTGTTCCCCTGCCTGTGCTGGATTGGAGTTGTGTCTCTCTCGCCAGTAGTCCTTGGTTGTCCAACGAACTATGAACTCTGCCGCAGCGTTTTCAGATGGGAAATTTTTTAATAGTTCCGCAACAAGGGCCTTCTGGTACTGGCCCATTTTTGTAGACCAGTCCGCCTCAGGACTAAGAAATACAAAATTCTCCTTGTAGCGTGGGTCTAGAAGTGTCACCAATCAGTAATGACTGTCACCCAAAATTTTGAGAACGCAAGGGTCATGGGAAAGGCAGCGTAACATAAACTCAGCCATGCGTGCCAGACTGCTAACAGGCAAGACTTCCGTGTCCTCACCAAGAGGACGAGTGACCATGCTCTCCTCCTTTCTGTCCTCTGGCCATCCACGCTGAACAGACAGTATGACAGTTGTGAAGGTAGTACCGTCTATTGCGCATGAAACTAGCTCCTGTTCTTCCTCCTCCTCCTCCTCCTCTTCCTCATTGTTACCCAATCCACGTTGGGATGAGATGAGGCTGGGCTGTGTGTAATCACCCTGTATGGCATCCTCTTTGATCGTGAGCAGAGAGCATTTCAGAAGACAGAGAAGTGGGATGGTGACTCTAATTATGGCATCACCGCCGCTCACCATCTTGATGGAGTCCTCAAAGTTTTGGAGGATGGTACATGTCTGACATCCATGCCCACTCCTGACGTCTTATGTGTGGAGTCTGAACTGAATACCGACGGCGTTGTTGATGCTGTTACTCAACAACTGCCCTCTTTTTCTCACAAATCCTTCCCAACATCTACAGTGTAGAGTTCCAATGCGTGGGGACATCGCACACCAGTCTGTGAGCCGGAAGCTGCAAATGCTGCTGAAACACGGCAAGGGCTGCGGAAGCTGTAGCTGACTTTCTAAAATAGGCACACAGGCGGCGTACTTTAACACGAAGATCTGGAAGCTCCAGGTAGGATTTGAGAAACTACTGACCACTAAGGTTAAGCACATATGCCAGGCATGCTACGTGTGTGAGCTCGCCTCGCCTCAGAGCCGCCACCAGGTTCCGGCCATTGTCACACACGACCATGCCTGGCTGTAGGTTCAGCTGTGTGAGCCACAGATCTGCCTGCTCTTTCAGAGCTGTCCACAACTCTTCAGCATTGTGCGGTTTGTCACCTAAGCATATTAGGTGCAGCAGTGCTTCCAGCTTGTGACTGATGTGGTCATTTCGGAGATGGAGGCTGAAGAGGAGGAGGAGGCTGAGGAGGATGAGGTGCAGGAGCTGTAGACCGTGGGGGCAACCCTGATTGACCTAGGGCCCGCAATCCTTGGCGTCGGGAGGACGTGTTCCGTCCCAAGGTCCGACTGGGTCCCGGCTTCGACAATGTTAGCCCAGCGTTCCGTCAGTGAGATGTACCGTCCCTGTCCACAAGCACTTGTCCACGTGTCCATGGTTAGGTGGACTTTCCCGATAACTGCATTGTTGAGGGCACGGCTAATGTTTTGGGACACGTGCTTGTGTAATGCGGGGACGGCACACCGGGAGAATTAGTGGCGGCTAGGGACCGAGTACCGCATCACGTTACGGAATGCTTCTGTCTCCACAAGCATAAAAGGCAATATTTCGAGCGTAAGCAGTCGTCAAATGTGGGAGTTTAGTAGTGTGGCCCGTGGGGCATTGGCTGCGTATTTGCGCTTGCGTTCCAAGGACTGGGGTATGGACAACTGAAAGCTGCGCTGGGACAAGGACATAGATGTGCTTCCTGATGCTGCTACTTGAGAGTGTGTAGCGACAGGTGCAAGGCAGGAGGCATCTTCGCATGCACCATGGACAGGGGATTGGCTTGCATGCACAACAGCGCAAAAAGCAGTGGTGCCACCCGCAGACACTGTTCCTGGACCCTGGGGTTCAGCCCACAAAGTCGGGTGCTTTGCTGCCATGTGCCTGATCATGCTGGTGGTAGTCAGGCTGCTAGTTTTGATGCTCCTTCTGATGCTGGCCTGGCAGGTGATGCAAATGGCCTTTTTGGGGTTATCGGCAGAGTCTTTAAAAACAACCAGACTCGGGACGACCTAACAGTTGTACTGGCAACTTCCTTCATGTTGGTGTTACGGCGAACAGTTGCCTGCCTTCTGTCTGTGGCCACCACACTGCTTCTTCCTGCCTGTTGGGGTTCTCTGCCTCCCTCCCCGTGTGCTGCTGTCCTCACTCTGCATGTAGGTTGGGTCAGTTACTATATCATCCACCACTTTGTCTTCCACTTCCGCACCCTGGTCCTCCTCCTAACTTTCTGGCAATTGTGTCTCATCATCGTCCACCTCTTGTGACACTTTCCCACTGTCACCTTTGAGTGACTGTGGCTGCTCAAATATCTGGGCATCGCTACATGCGATCACCTCTTGCCCCGCTTCAAGTGGACCGGGCGAGAGTCCCAAATCTATAAATGGAAAAGTGAACAGCTCTTCAGAGTGTCCAAGTGTAGGATCAGTTGTCTCCGGGCACTCGGCATGGTGGGAGGAAGGAGGATCAGGGTGAGGAATATGCAGTCCAGACTCACGGCTACTGAGACTTGACCATGTGGCAGACAGGGTGGTGGTGGTGGCAAAGTGACTGGAAGCATTATCCGCTATCCAACCAACAACCTTTTGACACTGCTCTGGGTTCAATAGTGGTGTGCTGTGGTCGCCCAGGAATTGGGACAGGAAGTTCAGGCAAGGAGATGTGGGTGTTTGTTGTGGCACAATTTCAGCTTGCCCTTGGCCTCGGCCTCGGCCTTTGCATGCACCATCACTATCACGTCCAGTTCCCCGTCCCTTTCCACGCGCCTTGCCCATTGTAAATGGAGGACAATATCTTTCACGCTCACTACAAATGGCTGAATTTGGAGCGAAGTTATATGTAATCCATGTGACAGACAAACCACAGTTTTTAATACCTGGCCTGTAGTTAACTATTTTGAACAGCAAATTGGTGCCAATTGCTTCACTGATACCTGAAACAAATTTTTAATGGAGGCCAGAAACGGCAGTATTTTCAGCACAATTGTATATGAGCCGTGTGACGGACAAACCACAGTTTTAAATAGCTGGATTTTTTGCGCTGTAATATGGAAAGGACTTGGCTGTATGCTGCAGTTCCAACAAGCAAATGGCGCAGAAAAACGGTGTTCTCTAAATTGCTTTTTAAGCAAATAATGAGGATTAAGATTAAAAAAAAATTATTCCTGGTCCCTGAGACCTGGGCCTATTTCTAGAAATATCAAACAGCAGCAAAAGACAAAACTGGAATGGAGCCTCTTGTGCTATGTGCACTGCAGTCTGCTATAAACCCTGCCTGCCTGCTTATATACACTGCCTGCCTGATATCTCTGCAGATGGATTAGTCCTCAGAAGGACTGTTTGTTGAGATGGATATGTGTCTTTAATATAGTTTGGTACACCTACACTAACTAGAAACAAGCAAATCTCTCCCTAGCTCAGCAACAGCTCTCCCTACACTGTCTGATTCCAGAGTGACCGTGATGAGCATGGCGGCGCCAGGTCTGATATGGACCTGATGACACTGTGCAGCCTGCCAATCACTGTAATGCCCCAACCAACTTGGCTGCAGCATTACAGTGAGCGGCAGGCAATCCCTGCATGTTCACTGGCTCTCTAAAGAGCACAAAACATGCAGGGAGGAGACCCGAGCTCCCGCCGAGATACCCAGGAAATACTCGGCGAGCGCCGAGCATCTCGAACAGTGAAATGCTCGGGGCGAGCACCGAGCAGTAGCGAGCATGCTCGCTCATCACTAGTGCCTATATTATATTATTAATAGTAGCTTAAGGTGGTTACGTATCATAATAACACTAATAAGGAATTTCTACTCTAGGAATTCTCAGATATATTATATGGGGTTTAGCAGAGGTGAAACTAAATTTTACAATGTTAAATGATGCTTCAATATCAATATAAAACCTGAATGTAACTAATTAATAGAAATTGACTGAAATCCAATATGAGCAATACAACTTGCTTCCTCCAAGAGCTTCAGTGCTGAACTGAACAGGCATGGATACCTTAATAAAAAAATAAATATTTACTTGACTTACTGCCACATAGCAAAATAGTAATGATATTCCGAGAACAGACTACTGTGAAAACTGCAAATTAAACATCAAATTTCTAAATGTGAGCATTGAAATATTGAGCAGGTATGGTAACACCCTTATGCTATTGAAGAAAAATGTGTTAACAAATGGTGACTTATACCAGATGTTCTGTTATAATGGGAGTAAAATATTGATCCTTTCGCTATAAAATATTTGTCTGATTGATTCAATCATATGACTAAAGTCATCTTGGGCAGAATGATGCTAGAAATACCCAAGTAATTATAAAACTATTGTTATGGCACTGTTGCAGGATATACTGGGGCTAGGGGCTCCTTGCCTAGCCCTCAAACGCCCAAGTCTATCCCTCTTCCTGGATTACTTTTGATGGTGAATATGCCGGGGTCACATGCCTTGCTGTGCTCCTATATCAACACTTAACTGTCCCCTCCCCCCCACTCAGGGAAGTAGGGAGTAGAAATATATACTTGAGGTAATTAGTGTTCAAGGGGTTGTTCGGTCTAAACCAGTAAGTCTGCCGTTTCTCTGTGTGGCTGTAGATTTATGATTTCCCCAAGCACATGCACAGGAATGCTGCGGGAATTTGCCGGGTTAAGACCTGAGACCGGAGGATATGTACACCCCCGGCCAGTGGGCATGGCCTTGCTCCATACACTTGTATTGAGCAAGGCCATGACCCATCTAGAGATGTGGCCTGCCAGTGGGCATGTCCAACTAGAGGGTGTGGCATCGCTCAATACAAGTGTATGGAGAGCGAGGCCGCGTACACTGGCCGAGAGTATGTATAACTCATACATACCCTACTGTCCTGGGCCTTAAACCCCCACAGCGTACAGTGCATGTGCTGAGGGGATTCATAAGTCTGCAGTCACATAGTGTGACTGCAAGACTTATCGTTTTTGACTGGACAAACCCTTTAATGCAAGGCCTGATTTCAATGATTAAGCGAGGTGTCCCAATACTTTTGTCATTATAGTGAGCTTTCCATTATTCATCTTGTTATTTCTGATGCTCATTTTCTTAATTCAAAAAATATATTGTCTCAACAATAGCATCAGTTTGCAAGGTTCTTTGGCTTAGTGCATGCCAGAATGATATGCAATTTGGAAAGTTAATAGGAAGATTTAAAGAATTTGCATATGCTAGTGGTACAATATGACTTTTGGTCACCTGGAAATGGCAGCATTAATGTGAATTGTACATAAATTGCACACTATTGCTTTGCAGCATTGGGGTCATGGGTTTAAGTCCCACAAAAGACCACCTCTTCAAGGAGTTTGCATGTTCTCCCTGTGTTTGTGTGGGTTTCCCTCCACACTCCAAAGACATACTGATAGAGAAATTAAATTGTGAACCCCAAAGGGGACAGCGATGCTTATATCTGTGAAGTGCTGTGAAATATGATGGTGCTATTTAAGTAATTACAATTAATACAGGCAAACTTTAAGGTTGTTCCATTTTGCAATAATGTCACAAATTAACATCAATTTGACGATGCCAAAGTTTTACACAGGAGCCTTATCTCTAATATTTCCTAATAGTTCTTCTGCAATCAGTTATTATACACTGTATATGAAAAATAAAAAACGTCATCTTTACTACAACCACTGCTGGAATGTACAAAATAACGCAGTAGGCAAAGTTTACCTTTCTAAAATGTAATATATTTTTACATTTTCTCTATCTTTTTACATATTGTCTATATTTTCACATGAGCTCTTCATTCTTTGCAGATGTACAGAATATTTTAATTTCTGAGGTTGAAATTTGTTATTGGAAATATTATCAGATGTTATGGAAGCGCCAATCCTTGGGATTACTGGATTTTTTTTTACACTGCCAAGAGAAATTCATCTGGAACAACTGTTTGTCTCATGCGCGTCTTGAACTTCTTTTATTTTTAAACCTTTAGCCTTTGATCCCCCATGACTATTTTATTAAGCATTTCTCAAACTAGCCACATTTTCACTTTATGCCCCAGGAATATGACTGATCTGTATTCCACATTTCTAGAATATGCCTGTAGGGGATAAACAGTTTTGGTAATAAGAGTTTTCTAATAACTGCTTATTTGTAATCTACTGCAACGTGTTTCCTGAATCTCTTTAAAAAGGCATGAATTTAGGTTTGCTAAATACGGAATGAATCTGTTTAGCTCACAAATACACATGCCAGTTACATACTACAGCAAAACTATCAGCAATTAGTTATGCATTACATATCTGTAAGCAAAACAATGTAACCTGTGACATATTTACATTTTATATATGTATATATATATATATATATATATATATATATATATACACACACACATATATATATATATATATATATATATACACACACATACATATATATATATATATACACACACATACACATATATATATATATATATATATATATATATATATATATACAGTACAGACCAAAAGTTTAAACACACCTTCTCATTTAAAGATTTTTCTGTATTTTCTTGACTATGAAAATTGTACATTCACGCTGAAGGCATCAAAACTATGAATTAACACATGTGGAATTATATACTTAACAAAAAAGTGTGAAACAACTGAAAATATGTCTTATATTCAAGGTTCTTCAAAGTAGCCACCTTTTGCTTTGATGACTGCTTTGCACACTCTTGGCATTCTCTTGATGAGCTTCAAGAGGTAGTCACCGGAAATGGTTTTCACTTCACAGGTGTGCCCTGTCAGTTTTAATAAGTGGGATTTCTTGCCTTATAAATGGGGTTGGGACCATCAATTGTGTTGTGCAGAAGTCTGGTGGATACACAGCTGACAGTCCTACTGAATAGACTGTTAGAATTTGTATTATGGCAAGAAAAAAGCAGCTAAGTAAAGAAAACGAGTGGCCATCATTACTTTAAGAAATGAAGGTCAGTCAGTCCAAAAAATTGGGAAAAATTTGAAAGTGTCCCCAAGTGCAGTTGCAAAAAACATCAAGCTCTACAAAGAAACTGGCTCACATGAGGACTGCCCCAGGAAAGGAAGACCAAGAATCACCTCTGCTTCTGAGGATAAGTTTATCAAAGTCACCAGCCTCAGAAATCGCAGGCTAACAGCAGCTCAGATTAGAGACCACGTCAATGCCACACAGAGTTCTAGCAGCAGACACATCTCTTCAACAACTGTTAAGAGGAGACTTTGTGCAGCAGGCCTTCATGGTAAAATAGCTGCTAGGAAACCACTGCTAAGTACAGGCAACAAGCAGAAGAGACTTGTTTGTTCTAAAGAACACAAGGAATGGACATTAGACCAGTGGAAATCTGTGCTTTGATCTGATGAGTCCAAATTTGAGATCTTTGGTTTCAACCACCGTGTCTTTGTGCGACCCAGAAAAGGTGAACGGATGGACTCTACATGCCTGGTTCCCACCGTGAAGCATGGAGGAGGAGGTATGATGGTGTGGGGGTGCTTTGCTGGTGACACTGTTGGGGATTTATTCAAAATTGAAGGCATACTGAACCAGCATGGCTACCACAGCATCTTGAAGGGGCATGCTTTTCCATCCGGTTTGCATTTAGTTGGACCATCATTTACTTTTCAACAGGACAATGACCCAAACACACCTCCAGCCTGTGTAAGGGCTATTTGACCAAGAAGGAGAGTGATGGGGTGCTACGCCAGATGACCTGGCCTCCACAGTCATCAGACCTGAAAGCAATCGATATGGTTTGGGGTGAGCTGGACCGCAGAGTGAAGGCAAAAGGGCCAACAAGTGCTAAGCTTCTCTGGGAACTCCTTCAAGATTGTTGGAAGACCATTTCCGGTGACTACCTCTTAAATAGTGTTGAGCCACCACCGTAGTGTTCGAGTTCGGTTCGGTTCGTCGAACACCCGTGTGTTCGCCGAACAGTTCGTCGAACTGTTCGTCGAACACCTTCGAACACCGTTAAAACCAATGGCAGGCAAACAAAAACACATAGAAACACATAGAAAACACCTTCAAAGGTGTCCAAAAGCTGACAAACTGCTCAGAAGACACAACTAACACATGGAAAAGTGACAAGTACATATAGTCATGCGAAAAGAAAAGAGGTGGAGGAGTAAAAGGAGGGGGAGACACAGATATAGGCATGTCATGCCCTTCTAAAATCCAAAAAGTGAGAAGCCGAGACGGCCAGTCCGCTCCTGCCCGTGCCACCTCCGTGTCGCCGGGTTTGTGCCAGAGCCGCGGTGAACCCTGACGGCCAGCCCCCCTCTCCCAATACTGGTGCCTGTCCGCTGGTGGGTCGAGAGAGCCCCCCTGTGGTGGAGGCAGCTCTAAGCTTTTTAATTTAAATTGTCCCTCTAATTTGAATGAATACACTTTAAATCCATTTACAAGGATCTATTGGAGGGCAAGTCTCATGCCAGCAGCCGCGTAATTCCAGCTCCAGTAGCATCCACTAAAGCTGCTGCAGTTAAAAAGCTTTTATAAGGATCGAGCTCGGCTGTCCACCGCAAGGCATCCTAGTGCCAGTCCCAGCCCCTATGCCTTGGGGTGCCTCCTGATGCTCTTCACTAAGTATCCCGTGGTCCCGAAGCATTTCCTTTGAAAAAATTAAGTGTCCAAACTACAGGTGGTGTAGCTTGCTTAACAGCCGGGATAATCCGCTGACTAGCAGACACTGCTACTAGGCACAAAGTATTTCCTGGGCTAGATGCAGTTAAAAATTTGTAAGTAGATACTCTCGTTGGATGCTGAGAAAGCATTCCATAGAGTCTCCTGGCACGCCATATATGATTCTCTTAAAAAGCTTGGGGTAGGGGTCTAGGGGACCCTTTTATAGCCAAAATCACGGCCCTGTATCACAATACGTCACCTAGGCTGAAGATAAATGGAACTGTAGCACCGAGGGCTCGGTTGCTACAGACGTATTGCACCTCACCCAGAGGTGTGATATCTCACTCTCAGATAAGGATGGAGTGTGGATCAGGACCCGACACCTGCATGCATTACACCACATTGCCGTGGGGCAGGGCGACCAATATGCCCCTGAGATGGGTACGACAGTCCCTGTCCCTGGCTGGAGTGGGGGGAGGGAACGCTGAGGAAGGGGAACCCTGCAGTGCAGGAGCAGTGAGGAAGCAGTTCCTGGGTGCATTGAGAAGGGAGTATAAAAGGTGGGCACCATCTTAGTTCAGTGCAGAGAAGTCTGAGCAGAAGTGGCAGGGAGCAGGGGCTCTGCATGAGCTCTGCTCCGGAGGCGGGCCTAGTAACAGAGGCCCAGGCCTGCAAGAGGGAGAAGGAAGGAAGAGGAGCGGAGAAGGCTCCAGGAACGAGGAATGAAGGGATCCCAGGGGTGCGGACGGGCGAGTCGCCACCGCACGCCCGAATCCACCTGCGTGGAGGGGTCAGGCCAAAGGGGGAGACCAGTCCCCGAACTAGTGGAGGCAGGAAACGACCCTCAGCTAGAAACCGGAGGCTCTGACATTTTATGTGGCGCAGCCCCTTGCTCCACCCGCTAGGAAGGCACCACATAGGGTCAGGGAAACTGGCGCCAAGTTTACCAAGAGGAGGCCCGAGGCAGCCGGACAGAAGTGTTGGTAAGAAAGGCCAGACAAAGGACACACAAAGGGGGTCCTGTGAAGCGCTCCAAAGTTATCTGGGAGTTGTCTGAGCCCCTCACCTGGTGAGCACAGTACGACGTGGGCAGCCGTTACCTGCAGACGTGGTCTGGATAATAAGAACTGTGAGTAAAGGCCCTGAACTGCATCACTGACTCCGTGTCGTTACTGCTGCTGCCCTGCACCATCACCCCCATCCTCCGCATACACTGCCCTGAGGCTATACTCCTCCCGTGGGGAGTTATGCTACGCTCTGCTGCACCCACAACACCAGCCTTAGCGGTCTGCCCTGTAGCGGCGGTTCACTCTGACCGCAATCCACGGGTGGCGTAGTCGGACATTTAAACATCAAAACCACATAAATAGTTCCGCCACTGGTTTGACCGCCCTGAGCCACGGAACCGGATCGCCGCCACGAAGACTACAACCACCAGCATCCACCAAAAAGGGTCCGGCTCCGGGTGTCCCAAGGCCCAGGGGGTGCGTCAGAACATTTTCATCACCTTTCACAATCACCAATGGGACAAGGCAGGGATGTCCTCTGTCCCCTCTCTTATACATCCTAGTGACGGAGCACCTGCTCTCATCAATTCGCCATAACCCCAATATTAGGTGGATTGAGGTGGGAGGCACCGAGTACAAGTGCTCTCTATTTGCTGATGATGTCCTAGTATATATCACTCAATCACATATATCCATCCCTGCTGTTATGGCTGAAATAGATCACTTTGTTACATGGTAAAATTTTAAAATCAATGCAGCGAAGTCTGAGGCCCTCGATGTCTCCCTCCCTAAATCCATATAGGATTCCATCCAGTCCAACTTTCCCTTTGCCTGGCCCTCACAGGGTATCAAATACTTAGGAATTCCTATTCATAGAGACCTCTCCCATCTATGTTATCTTAATTTTGGGCCCTTTATTGAACAATTCCATACAGACCACGGTTGGCAAGTTAGAACTGTAAGATTCACTACGTGAACCACTGGTGTTTTGTGGAAAAGCACATGTACACCGCGTTCCAAATTATTATGCAAAAAGTGTTTAGGAGTGATAAGGGAAGAATTTGTTTGTTTGTCAGTTAAACTCATTGATGGTGATGTGTGTCAGGGCTCTTTATATCACTGTAAGCAATTGCAGACACCTGTGCTAATTAGTTTGGCAGGTGTGTCCAATAAAGGCAAGACTACTTAAGAAGGCTCTCTCACATTATTAAGCAGCCTACATTTTCTGCCAAAATGGGAAAGAAAAAGGATGTGTCGGCTGCTGAGAAGCAACAAATTGTGGAGTGTTTAGGTCAAGGCATGACTACAATCAACATTGTGCGATGATCAGGATGAAGTGCTTTGGCAATCAAGAAGTATGTAGCTGATTCACAGTACACACGTGTGCGTGCTGATAAGGGCAAATTGAGGACTCTTTCCTACAGGCAATTACGTCAGGTTGAAAGAGCAGCGGCAAAAAAGCCTTGTCATAGCAGCAGACAAATTTTTGAAGCTGCTTGTGCCTCCAACGTCCCCGAACAACAAGATGCAGGGTCCTTCAGAGGTTTGCAGCTGTGCATACGCCATCCTGTCGACCTCCTCTATCCACTTCACACAAGCAGAAACGGCTCCAGTGGGCCAAACATTACATGAAGACTGATTTCAAAACTGTTTTGTTCACGGATGAGTGCCGTGCAGCGCTCGATGGTCCAGATGAATGGAGTGGAGGATGGCTGGTTGATGGACACCCCACGCAAACACGGCTACAGCGCCAACAAGGAGGAGGTGGAGTAATGTTTTGGGCTGGAATCATGGGGAGAGAGATTGTCGGCCCCTTTAGGATCCCTGAAGGCGCTAAAGATGAACTCCATAATGTATGTGGATTTTCTCAAACAGCACTTCCTGCCATGGTTCAAGAAGAAGAACCGTGTATTTCACAGCAAGATCATTTTTCTGCATGATAATGCACCATCTCATGCTGCACATAAAACATCTGCATCTCTGGCTGATATGGGCGTAAAAGGGGACAAACTTATGGTGTGACCCCCATGCTCCCCTGACCTCTACCCCATTCAGAACCTTTGGAGCATCATTAAAAGGAGTGTCTATGATGGCGGGAGGCAGTTCACATCTAAGCAACAGCTCTGGGAGGGTATTCTGTCCTCATGCAAAACAATTGAAGCAGAAACCATCCAAAACCTGACAAATTCAATGGACGAGAGAGTTCAGAAGCTCCTTTCGAACAAGGGGTCCTATGTGAAAATGTAACATCACCTAGAATAAAGTTTTGAGTTGAAAACTGTTTGATTTCAGTTTCTAACAACCTGCTAATGCTTATAATTTCAAAAATGACCATTTTTTTGGTCTTTATTAAAATAAAAAGGTTGATTGAAAAGTTTGGGGGATCTAAGAGTGTGGCAACCCAGTAGTCATGATTACTTCGAATTCTGACAATATGAGGGTCATGCTGCAGGTAGTGCAGCAAGAAGGCACTTATGTGTCTTGCGCATCTCGGAGCCCCAAAATTATTTTCCGGGCTAGATGCAGCTAAAAATTATTTTTAATTTTAAATCTGGTGAAGCTTATTATAGATGGCCTAATAGGATCAGTGCTGCACACTGCTACAAAGCCCAAATTATTTTCCAGTCAAGATACAGATAAACATGATTAGTAATTTGAAAGCTTAAAACGGTTGGTAGGGTGATTTTAACCAATCATCAAGCTTTTACTCTCCCCAGGATGACACAGGGGTAGAAAAGTCGTTTCGGATCCATGATTTGTTCATCTTTATGAACGTGAGTCTGTCTACATTATCAGTGGAGAGCCGCGTGCGTTTATCTGTCAGCACACCACCAGCAGCGCTGAACACACGTTCAGACAGAACGCTGGCTGCGGGGCATGACAAGATCTCCAAGGCGTAAGTGGCTAGCTCCGGCCATTTATCCAGATTGGAAGCCCAAAAAGAGCAAGGGTCCAGTGACACAGTCGTGGCTTCAATGTTTACTTGGAGATACTCCTGTACCATCGTCTCTAGGCGTTGACTATGTGTCAGACTTCTTGTCTCCTGTGGCCTTGCAAAGGATGGGCTAAAAAAGTGGTGAAATGATTCCGCAAAATTGATGTTACCAGCAGATACTGTGGTTCTGTTACGGTTTGAGTGCTGAACACTTGACGGTCCCACGGTTGGCAAGTTGGAACTGTGAGATTCACTACGTGCACCACTGGTATTTTGTGGAAAAGCACATGTAAGATTCTGCAACAGTCTCTGCTGATACTCCTGCATGCGTGCATCCCTTTCTATGGCAGGAATAATTTCTGCAAATTTACTTTTGTACCGGGGATCTAACAGTGTGGCAACCCAGTAGTCAGGATTATTTCTAATTCTCACAATTCGAGGGTCATGTTGCAGGTAGTGCAGCAAGAAGGCACTCATGTGTGTTGCGCATCCAGGAGCACCAAGTCCCTGTTGTGTTGGTGGCGAGGTAACAATCATGCTTCCTTCCTCTGTCCTCTCCCCCCAACCTCGCACAACAGAAATGTGATCAAGGTCTCCCTCATCTGATGAGTCTTCCATCAGTTTGTCCTCCACTTCTTCCTGGGCTCCTGCACCTTCCTCACTAGTTTGGCTGCTACCATGCGCCCTGGTTAAACCATCTCCCCCACCCTCACATGCCTGCCGCCTTGGTGCTGCCGACCGTCTGGACCTTGCAGATGTTAGCCCTTCCGCATACAACTCCTCCTCCTCTACTTCCTCCACCTCCTCTTGTGCCACCACCTGACTCCGAATTCTGTTTAACATGTGCTCCAGCATGTAAATCACCGGAATAGTCATGCTGATAATGGCATCGTCAGCACTAAACATCTTCGTCGCCATTTCAAAACTGTGCAGAAGGGTGCATAGGTCCCTGATCTGAGACCACTCCTCCAGCGTGCTTTGCCCCACCTCTGAATCTCGTTGGCCCAGGCTATACGTCAGAACGTATTGCACCAGGGCTTGTCGGTGCTGCCACAGTCGCTGCAACATGTGCAGAGTTGAATTCCACCGGGTACGCACATCGCATTTTAGCCGGTGAAGTGGCAGGCCCAACGACTTCTGTAGAGATGTAAGTCGCTGAGCTGCGGGATGCGAACGGCGGAAGTGAGCACACAGCGACCGTGCCCTCTGCAGAAGGCCATCTAGTCTGGGATAGTGGGCTAAAAATTGCTGGACAACCAGGTTCAACACGTGAGCCATACAAGGCACGTGTGTGACATTGCCCCGGCGAAGGGCCGCACCCAGGTTTGCAGCATTGTCGCACACGGCCTTCCCTGGTTTCAGGTCCAGTGGAGACAACCATTCATGAAATTGGTTCTCCAGAGCTGACCACAACTCCTCAGCTGTGTGACTCACATTTCCCAGACATTTCAATGTAAAAACCGCCTGATGACGTTGAGCCCTACTGCCAGCATAGTAAGGAGGTGTGCAGGATCCCTTCTGCGCAGTTAGAAAGCTTGTGGCATGACCAGACAGGCTTTGGGTGCAGGTGGAAGACCGAGAGGAGGTTGAGGAGGCAGAAGCAGTGGAGGAAAAATGACATAAAGAGGATTGACGCACAACTCGTGGGGACGGCAAGACTTGGACAGCAGCCCCTTGTCCTGCTGTCACCATAGTTACCCAGTGCCCAGTCAGCGACATGTAACGCCCCTGTCCATGCCTACTCGTCCAAGTGTCTGTGGTGAAATGCACCCTGTCACACACAGAGTTTCTCAAGGAAGCGGTGATGTTGTGTGCGACATTCTGGTGGAGCGCAGGCACACCTTTCTTTGAGAAGTAGTGCCGACTGGGCATCTGGTACTGGGGCACTGCGACGGACATAAGGTCTCGAAAATCCTCTGTGTCCACCAGGCGGAAAGGCAGCATTTCTGTAGCCAAGAGCTTGCAGATGGTGAAATTCAACCTCTTAGCTTTCTCATGGCTAGGAGGAAATGGTCTTTTACTTGTCCACATCTGAGGGACCGAGGGCTGGCTATTGTGCTTAGACGGGGTTGATAAGGGTGTCCCCGGCAAACTGCCGGTCTGTGAGGAAGATGCAGGCGGATATGTTAGGTTGCCTTGATCCAAAGGTGGTGCTATCGATGTCGGACAGCGCTCAAGACCAGCTGGTGTTACCACCTCCAAAGAAAATGATGACCTGCCAATCACGCTGGCTGTTGCGGGTAAAGAGGTGGCAGGTCTGCGCCCCAAAACAGGTGTGACTGCTGTCCCCCCAGTCACAGAGGATGAAGAGGCCGCGGATGCACAAGATATGGCAGACGGTGGTTGGCCCGGCCGGCTAGACCGCATTGTAGCACACTGAGCTTCCCACTGCAACTTATGCTTCATGTCCATGTGCCGGTTCATGCATGAAGTACTCAAACTATGTATTTTTTGGCCTCTACTTAGCTTTTGCTGACAAATGTTACAGATAACACGAGTTGGGTCATCTTTATCGATCTGAAAAAATGCCCAGGCTATGCAAGGCTTAGCACCCATGCGACCTGAAGAGCCACCACGACTTGTGGTGAGAGGCAGAGTTGTGTTTGAGGATGCAGTTGTTGACGTGCTTCCAGTACTACGTCTCTGTCCAGGAAGGCGCAACCTGACCTCGTCGTCACTAGCATCTTCCTCCACCTCCTCTGCTGACCTCATCTCTTGGCTGACTGTGGGTTGACAGTAAGTGGGATCTCCGACCTCATCATCATCACCCTGTGCGTTATCACACCCGTCGTCCTCAGAGCCAACCTGTTCCTGCCTTGACAAAAAACTAAAGTTGTCGCTCCAATCAGGTATTTGAGTCTTATCATCGTCTTCCTCATTGTCTCCACCAACAGGAGTTACAGTTTGGGAATGAGGGTCTACATTATGGTCAGAACCTTCTGCGTCTGGTCCTGGATCCGACTCATAAAGATTCTGGGCATCAGTGCAGATCATTTCCTCGTCTGGATTCTCAGAAGCGCTGGAGTCGGCCTCTGATTCCCAGGCTATAGTATGAGTAAACAGCTCTGCAGACTCAACCATCTGTTCTACCTCATACTCAGACGGGCAGCTGGAGATTTGGGAGCTGTGAGGAAGCAAGTGCGATTTGGGTGACACCTTTGAGGACTGGAGTATTTGTGATGTTGAAGTTGATGTGGAGGAGAGCCCACTTAAAGGAGCACTTGATATCCGTTGAAGCACCTGCTGTTTTTGTGCCTCATCTGGAATTTGTAGCGATTGGCGTGGCCGTAAGAAAGGGATCTTATCACATTGTCCGCTAAAAGAAGTAGACATTTTAGTTTTGGCTGGAAGATGGTCTTTCTTCTGCACCTACCCCACGGACACAACCTTTTTTCCCCTTCCCAACACGCCTATTCCCCTTTCCACCAGCAGCAGGCCTTTTTCCACTCATTTTGGTGGTTAACTAATTCACAACTCTGGAGTTGTTTGCACAAAAAAACAATGGATGGTAACCGAGCAGAGCTGAGTGGCCAAACTGTGGTATTAGGCCAAAACTATTGGCTGGGTTAGATGCAGAAAAAAATTATTTTTAATTTGCAACCTGATGGAGGTCAGTATAGATGGACTAATAGACCAAGTCCCACACACCGCTAGAAGCCCAAATATTTTTTCAGAGCTAGATGCAGAAAATTTTTTTATTCAATTTGCAACCTGATGGAGGTCAGTATAGATGGACTAATAGACCAAGTCCCACACACCGCTAGAAGCCCAAATATTTTTTCAGAGCTAGATGCAGAAAATTTTTTTATTCAATTTGCAACCTGATGGAGGTCAGTATAGATGGACTAATAGACCAAGTCCCACACACTGCTAGAAGCCCAAATATTTTTTCAGAGCTAGATGCAGAAAAAAATTATTTTTAATTTGCAACCTGATGGAGGTCAGTATAGATGGACTAATAGACCAAGTCCCACACACTGCTAGAAGCCCAAATATTTTTTCAGAGCTAGATGCAGAAAAAAATTATTTTTAATTTGCAACCTGATGGAGGTCAGTATAGATGGACTAATAGACCAAGTCCCACACACTGCTAGAAGCCCAAATATTTTTTCAGAGCTAGATGCAGAAAAAAATTATTTTTAATTTGCAACCTGATGGAGGTCAGTATAGATGGACTAATAGACCAAGTCCCACACACTGCTAGAAGCCCAAATATTTTTTCAGAGCTAGATGCAGAAAAAAAATATTTTTAATTTGCAACCTGATGGAGGTCAGTATAGATGGACTAATAGACCAAGTCCCACACACCGCTAGAAGCCCAAATATTATTTCAGAGCTAGATGCAGAAATTTTTTTTATTCAATTTGCAACCTGATGGAGGTCAGTATAGATGGACTAATAGACCAAGTCCCACACACTGCTAGAAGCCCAAATATTTTTTCAGAGCTAGATGCAGAAAAAAATTATTTTTAATTTGCAACCTGATGGAGGTCAGTATAGATGGACTAATAGACCAAGTGCCACACACCGCTAGAAGCCCAAATATTTTTTCAGAGCTAGATGCAGAAAAAAATTATATTCAATTTGCAACCTGCTGGACGTCAGTATAGAAGGACTAATAGAACAAGTCCCACACACTGCTAGAAGCCCAAATATTTTTTCAGAGCTAAATGAAGAAAAAAATTATTTTTAATTTGCAACCTGATGGAGGTCAGTATAGATGGACTAATAGACCAAGTCCCACACACTGCTAGAAGCCCAAATATTTTTTCAGAGCTAGATGCAGAAAAAAATTATTTTTAATTTGCAACCTGATGGAGGTCAGTATAGATGGACTAATAGACCAAGTCCCACACACCGCTAGAAGCCCAAATATTTTTTCAGAGCTAGATGCAGAAAAAAATTATTTTTAATTTGCAACCTGATGGAGGTCAGTATAGATGGACTAATAGACCAAGTCCCACACACCGCTAGAAGCCCAAATATTTTTTCAGAGCTAGATGCAGAAAAAAATTATATTCAGTTTGCAACCTGATGGAGGTCAGTATAGATGGACTAATAGAATGATGCTATGCCCAAAAGATTTTACTTCACTAGGTGCAGTAAAAAAATTGGTATTCTATACACAGGTGTTATATCTTGCAACACAGATAGGCTACTCCACTGACTAACACACTCTGCAATAGGCCAAAAAGGATTAGCTTTGCTAGATTCAGCCAAATGCTGTGAAAAAAACTTGCACAGCACTGGCACAGACCTGCCTGGCAAAAACTGATAGGAACTGATGTAACCTAGTCCTGAAAAGGACTCCAATTACAATTAGTCTTTACTCCCACAATCTATCTATTTAAGAGCACAGACCTGCCTGATAAAAGTCGTAGGAAATGCTGTAACCTAGTCCTTAAAAGGACTGCAATCACAACTATTCCCTACTCCCAAGCTATCTGTATATTTGTGCGAAAATTGGCTTGAAATTAACAAGGTATAGCGCACACAGCAACAGCGGTGCCGTCTAACACGCAGCTGCAGCAGTGAGAAAATGGTGGCGACGGGGAAAATGGCTTGGTCTTATAGGGCAAGGACATGTGACATACACTGCCAATCACACATGCCCTTGCTTGTGTGAAAAAAAGCACTTCGCTCCGTGTGTGCGCTGCTGATAGGCTGACAGATTGCACCTCCCCACTGCAAATGCGGGAAAGAGAAAAAAAAATGGAGATCTTCATTGTTCCTGCAGAGATCCATCCCCTGCCCCTCCCCCCGCCCCGCTGTACACTCAAACTGCGTATTAACATTAATTTTCATCATTACTGAGAAAAAATCCAGTTATGATTTTGGTGCACGAACAGTTATCGAACATAACCTCGAACAGCCGAATTTTTCTCAAATTGTTCGTGTTCGCCGACCGGCTCGAACACCGCCCAAAACAGCTCGAATTTGAAATTGGCGAACAGTTCGAGTAGAACAACGCTCATCTCTACTCTTAAAGCTCATCAAGAGAATGCCAAGATTGTGCAAAGCAGTCATCAAAGCAAAAGGTGGCTACTTTGAAGAACCTAGAATATAAGACATATTTTCAGTTGTTTTACACTTTTTTGTTAAGTATATAATTCCACGTGTGTTAATTCATAGTTTTGATACCTTCAGTGTGAATGTACAATTTTCATAGTCATGAAAATGCAGAAAAATCTTTAAATGAGAAGGTGTGTCCAAACTTTTGGTCTGTACTATATATATATAGTGTATATGTGTGTGTGTATATATATGTGTGTGTGTATATATATATATATATATATATATATATATGCGTGTGTGTGTATGTATATATATATATATATATATATATGTGTGTATGTATATATATATATACTGTATATATTTACTGTATATACAAGGTAGGCCATTTATATGGATACAAATAAATTAAATGGGAATGGTTGGTGATATCAACTTCCTGTTTGTGGCACATTAGTATATGGGAGGGGGGAAACTTTTCCAGATGGGTGGTGACCATGGCTGCCATTTTGAAGTCAGCCATTTTGGATCCAACTTTATTTTTTTCAATGGGAAGAAGGTCATGTGACGCTTCAAAGTTATTGAGAATTTCATAACAAAAACAATGGTGTGCTTGGTTTTAATGTAACTTTATTCTTTCATGAGTTTTTTACACGTTTATGACCACTTATAATATTTGTTCAAAGTGCTGCCCATTGTGTTGGACTGTCAATGCAACCCTCTACTCCAAATCTTGACACACTGATAGCAACACCGCAGAAGAAATGCTAGCACAGGCTTCCTGTATTCGTTGTTTCAGATGCTGCACATCTCATATCTTCACAGCATAGACAATTGCCTTCAGATGACCCCAAAGATTAAAGTCTAAGGGGGTCAGATAGGGTGACCTTGGTGGCCATTCAAATGGCCCACGACGACCAATTCACTTTCCAGGAAACTGTTCATGTAGGAATGCTTGGACCTGACACCCATAATGTGGTGGTGCACCATCTTGTTGGAAAAACTCAGGGAATGTGCTATCTTCAGTGCATAAAGAGGGCAACACATCATCATGTAGCAATTTCAGATATCCAGTGGCACTGAGGTTTCTATTGATGAAGAATGGCCCCACTATCTTTGTACCCCATATACCACACCATACCATCAAGATACGAGATGTGCAGCATCTGAAACAACGGATACTGGAAGCCTGGCTAGCATTTCTTCTGCAGTGTTGCTATCAGTGTGTCAAGAGTGGAAGAAGAGGGTTGCATTGACAATCCAACACAATGGGCAGCACTTTGAACAGTGAACAGTGATCATAAACTTGTAAAAAATTCATGAAAGAATAGTTATGTTAAAACCAAGCACACCATTGTTTTTCTTATGAAATTCTCAATAAGCTTGATGTGTCACAAGACCCTCTTCCCATTGAAAAAAACAAAGATGGATCCAAAATGGCTGACTTCAAAATGGCCGCCATGGTCACCACCCATCTGGAAAAGTTTTCTCCCTCCCATGTACTAATGTGCCACAAACAGGAAGTTGATATCACCAACCATTCCCATTTAATTTAGTTGTATCCATATAAATGGCCCACCCTTTATATATATGTATACATATATAGTGTAGTTGAAACCAACTACACCATACAATACACTATACAATGCACTATACAAAAAGACACATAGGCATGTTTTTCCCAATATCTGACATGACATCAAAATAAACTTTTATCGTTTTAAGTCAATTAGGATTACCATGATTTTTAATATTTCCCAAATGCCAGAATAATGAGAAATTATAAAAATGCATTTTTATTACTTACTGCAAAGTCAAAAGGTTACATACACTAAGATTACTATACCTTTAAACAATTCTGTACTGCCCATATGATGATGTCCTGTGTTTGGAAGCTTCTGTTTTTGGCACCATCTGAGTTAATTATCAACACAGCTGTGGATGTATTTTAATGCACACCTGAAACACACTGCTTCTTTGTGTAGCATCGTGGGAAAGTTTAAAGAAATCAGCCAAGATATCAGGAAGAGAATTGTGGACTTGCACAAGTTTGGCTCATCCTTGGGTACAATTTCAAGATACCTGAAGGTGCCTCGTTCATCTGTACAAACAATTATACTCAAGCACAAACAAGATGGGAATGTCCAGCCATCATACCACTCTGGAAGGAGACGGGTTCTGTGTCCCAGAGAAGAACGTGCTTTGATCCAAAATGTGCATATCAACCCAAGGACAAAAGCAAAATACCTTGTGAAGATGATGGCGGAAGCAAGTAAAATTGTGTCAATATCCACAGTGAAACGAGTACTATATCAACATGGGCTGAAAGGCCACTCTGCCAGGAAGAAGCCATTACTCCAAAAGAAACATAAAAAAGCAGATTAATGTTTGCAGATGCACACAGGAACAAAGCTTAATTTTTGGAGACATGTCCTGTGGTGTGATGAAACTAAAATGAAACTTTTTGGACATAATGACCATCATTACATTTGGAGGAAAAAGGGAAAAGCTTGGAAGCCTAAGAACACCAACCCAACTGTAAAACACGGGGGTGGCAGCATCATGTTATGGGGTTGTTTTGCTGCAGGAGGGACTGGTGCACTTCACAAAATAGATGGCATCATGATAAAAGATTATGTGGCAATACTGAAGCAACATCTCAAGACATCAGCCAGGAAGTTAAAGCTTGGGTGGAAATGGGTCTTCCAAATGGACAATGACAAGAAGCATACTGCCAAAATGGTAACAAAGTGGCTTAAGGATAACAAAGTCAATGTTTTGGAGTGGCCATCACAAAGCCCTGATCTCAATCCTATTGAAAATGTATGGGCAAAGCTAAAAAGGCAGGTGTGAGCAAGGCGACCTACAAACCTGGATCAGTTACACCAGTTTTGTCAGGAGGAATGGGTCTGTTCACATGATGATGAGATTGGGTGAGCCTGGTTATGCTGATTATGGACACCTGTAATTCATATCTAATTAATTGTAATCTACACAATAATGTAACACTGAATCATGTATGTATTTAATTATGAATTACAGTATATTCCTTGGACTGTATTTTTTATATCTTTTTATTGTATATTTTTATGCACTTGTACAGCACTTTTTTGCACCTTAATATTATAATTAAGATGTAAATGAATGTATTGATATATACCTTACCTGAACACATTGCGCTTTGCTTGAGAAAGGCTCACAGTTGGAGCCAAAATGTTGCTACAGCTCTTTTTGGGCTAATAAATCACCCTTTTTTGAAGGAGTGCTGTCCATATTTTTATTTTCTATCGATCTATCTATCTATCTATCTATCTATCTATCTATCTATCTATCTATCTATCTATATCCACTGGTGTGAAAAAGTGTTTGCCCCCTTCCTGATTTCTTATTCTTTTGAAGGTTTGTCACATTTAAATGTTTCAGTTCACAAAACAAATTTAAATATTAGACAAAGATAACACAAGTAAACACAAAATGCAGGTCTTTATTATTAAGGGAAAAAGAAATTCAAACCTACAGGGCCCTGTGTGAAAAAGTGATTGCCCCCTAAAAGTAATAACTGGTTGGGCCACTGTTAGCAACAACAACTGCAATCAAGCTTTTGCAACATCTGGCAATGAGTCTACTGTATAACCCAAGTGCGCTTCAGCTTAAGGTCATGAACAGATGGCTGGACATTTTGGTATACAGCAGAATTCATTGTTCAATTTACCACAGTAAGTCTGCCAGGTCCTGGAGCAGAAAAACAGCCCTAGACCATCATACTACCACCTACATATTTCATATTTTACTTTTGGTATGATGTTCCTTTTCTGAAATGCTGTGTTACTTCTACGCCAGATGTAATGGGACATACACCTACCAAAAAATTCAACTTTTGCCTCATCACTCCAAAGAGTATACTCTCAAAAGTTTTGGCGATCATCAAGATGTTTTCTGGCAAAATTGAGATGAGCCTTTATGTTCTTTTTGCTCAGCTGTAGTTTTCATCTTGGAGCTCTGCCATACATGCCATTTTTGCCCAGTCTCTTTCTTATGGTGGAGTCATGAACAATTACCTTAACTGAGGCAAGTGAGGTCAGCAGTAGTGTTGAGCCACCCCCGTAGTGTTCGGGTTCGTTTCGGTTCGTCGAACACCGGGATGTTCGAGGAACTATCCATCGAAGTGCAGGCATGCTTGCGCTCCTCAGTGTCAGGCTGTGATGGCATCCAGATGAGCGGAGGTCATGTCCAATGAACTCAGCTCACCTCATGCACGTCACTGACAGCGTGGGAAAATTCTCCTGCGCTCAGCGCTTCAGCGTGAGAATTTTCCCAGGCTGTCAGTGACGTGCAAGAGGTGAGCTCATGTCCAATGAACTCAGCTCACCTCATGCACATCACTGACAGCGTGGGAAAATTCTCCAGCACTCAGCGCTTCAGTGTGAGAATTTTCCCACGCTGTAAGTGACGTGCATGAGGTGAGTTCATGTCCAATGAACTCAGCTCACCTCATGCACATCACTGACAGCGTGGAAAAATTCTCCTGCACTCAGCACTTCAGCGTGAGAATTTTCTCATGCTGTCAGTGACGTGCATGAGGTGAGCTCATGTCCAATGAACTCAGCTCACCTCATGTACGTCACTGACAGCGTGGGAGAATTCTCGCGCTGAAGCGCTGAGTGCAGGAGAATTTTCCCACGCTGTCAGTGACGTGCATGAGGTGAGCTCATCTCCAATGAACTCAGCTCACCTCATGAACGTCACTGACAGCGTGGGAGAATTCTCACGCTGAAGCGCTAAGTGCAGGAGAATTTTCCCACGCTGTCAGTGACGTGCATGAGGTGAGCCGAGTTCTTTGGACATGAACTCGGCTCATCTGGATGCCGTCACAGCGAGACACTGAGGAGCGCAAGCATGCCTGCGCTTCTCAGTGTCTGCGGGATGACAGGCTGGATGGCAGCTTTCTGCTGCGGTCCAGCATGTCATCTCGATATAGCAGAGCTGAAGCTGTCCTGGGAACCATGGAAAGGTAAGGATGATGTTGCTTTATTATTTTACTTTTATTGCAGGAGATCGTTGGCTTCAGCTGGAATGGGCGTGATGGTAAGTATGGTTTAATTTAGAACAATAAAGAATTGTGTGTTTATTTCAATTAAAGGACTTTATTCTGGGTGTTGTGTTTTTTTTTAAATACTTTACTAGAAATTCATGGCGGTCATGTCTAATATTGGCGTGACCCCATGAATTTCGGGCTTAGGGCCAGCTGATAATACCAAGCTGGCCGTAACCCATTTATTACCCAGTGAGCCACCGCACCAGGGCCCTGGATGAGTTGGGTGCAGCACCAGAAGATGGCGCATCTATGAATGCGCCATTTTCCGGGGTGGCTGCGGACGGCAATTTGCAGCGGGGGGGGGGGGCACAGAAAGCTTGGGCCTCCCTGCGCTACAGATTACAGCCCCCAGCAGCCTAATTGTACCTGACTGGACACAAAAATAGGGCGAAGCCCCACGTATTTTTTTAAATTAATTCAGGAAATTCATGAAATAATTAAAAAAAATTTGACGTGGGGCTTCGCACTATATTTGTGTCCAGCCAGGTACAGCAGGAACGGGCTGCCCCCAGCCACCAGCTGCCTAGCTGTACCTGGCCGGACACAACAATATAGGGAAGCCCTTTTTTTCTTAATTATTTCATGAATTTCATGAAATAATTAAAAAAAGAAAATACGTGGGGTTTCGCCCTATATTTGTGTCCAGCCAGGAACAACTATGTAGCTGGGGGCTGGAATCCGCAGCGCAGGGAGGTCCAAGCTTTCTGCCCCCCCCCCCCCCGCTGCAAATTGCAGTTCGCAGCCACCCCGGAAAATGGCGCGTTCATAGAAGCGCCATCTTCTGGCGCTGTACCCAACTCATCCAGGGCCCTGGTGCGGTGGCTCACTGGTTAACAAAGGGGTTAGGGCCAGCTTGGCATTATCAGCTGGCCCTAAGCCCGAAATTTATGGAGTCACGCCAATATTAGACATGACCACCATGAATTTCTAGTAAAGTATTTAAAAAAAACACAACACCCAGAAAAAAGTCCTTTAATTGAAATAAACACACAATTCTTTATTGGTCTAAATTAAACCATACTTACCATCACGCCCATTCCAGCTGAAGCCAACAATCTCCTGCAATAAAAGAAAAATAATAAAGCAACATCATCCTTACCTTTCCATGGTTCCCAGGACAGCTTCAGCTCTGCTACATCGAGATGACATGCTGGACCGCAGCAGAAAGCTGCCATCCAGCCTGTCATCCCGCAGACACTGAGAAGCGCAGGCTTGCTTGCGCTCCTCAGTGTCTCGCTGTGACGGCATCCAGATGAGCCGAGTTCATGTTCAATTTTAGTCTCTAGCGGAGATCATTGTACATGAACTCACCTCATGCACGTCACTGACAGCGTGGGAAAATTCTCACGCTGAAGCGCTGAGTGCAGGAGAATTTTCCCACGCTGTCAGTGACGTGCCTGAGGTGAGCCGAGTTCATTGGACATGACCTCGGCTCATCTTTATGCCGTCACAGCGAGACACTGAGGAGCGCAAGCATGCCTGCGCTTCTCAGTCTCTGCGGCATGGCAAGCAGGATGGCAGCGTTCTGCTGCGATCCAGCCTGTCATGTGAATGTAGCAGAGCTGAAGCCGTAGTGGGAACCATGGAAAGGTAAGGATGATGTTGCTTTATTATTTTACTTTTATTGCAGGAGATCTTTGGCTTCAGCTGGAATGGGCATGATGGTAAGTATGGTTTAATACAGAACAATAAAGAATTGTGCCTTTATTTCAATTAAAGGACTTTATTCTTGGTGTTTGTGTTTTTTTTTAACTTTGACTATGGGGTTAGTAATGGGGGTGTCTTATAGACGCCTCTCCATTACTAACCTGGGCTTGATGTCAGCTGGCATTATAAGCTGACATCAACCCCAGCCCTATTACCCGACTGCCACCACTACAGGGCAGTGGGAAGAGCGAGGCTAAGTGCCCGAATTGGCGCATCCTATGGATGCGCCATTTCTGGGGCGGCTGACGGCTGGTGTTTTTTGCCTGGGAGGGGGCCAATATTCATGGCACCCTTCCTGTGCTATTAATATCAGCCCCCAGCTGTCTGCCTAGCCTTTGCTAGCTATTAAAATAGGGGGGCCCCACGTCATTTTTTGAGGGGTCCCCCATTTTAATAGCTAGTAAAAGCTAGGTATTCAGCTGGGGGCTGATATTAGTAGCCTGGGAAGCTCCGTGGGTATTACCCCCTTCCCAGGCTTCAAACATCTGTCCCAGCCGTCTGCTTAACCTCCGCTAGAGACTAAAATTATGGGGAACCCCACGACAATTTTTTTTTAAATAAATCCTTTATTTTAACACTAAATGACAAGTACAGTAATCAACACTGTCACTGTACTTCATATATATGTGACTGACATGTTTCTATCTATCTAATCTATGTGTGATTCTCTATTCCTTCTATTCTAAATTGTCGGGTACCGCTGCTGAAATGCCAGCCGGCTTTTTTAAAGAGACGGTGCATGAAAACACTATTATTTTTTTTAATAAATCCTTTACACTAAATGACAAGTACAGTAAGCAACACTGTCACTGTACTTATTATATATGTGACTGACATGTTTCTATCTATCTAATCTATGTGTGAAGCTCTATTCTTTCTGTTCTAAATTGTCGGGTACCGGTGTATGCCGCTGCTGAATTGCCGGCTTTTCATGTTTCACTGTGAGCACTCTTCCCATCAATTTGGGCAATCACTGTAATGCCACAACCACCATGGCTGTGGCATTACAGTGAGTGGCAGACAATCCCTGCATGATTGGTGCTCTAAATAGCGCCAGAGGGCAAAATGGCAGATGCAGAAAAGCAGTCCTAAACCATGATATTGCCACCGCCATGTTTCACTGTAGGTGTTTAGTTCCTTACATCATTACGTTTTCCAAGTGGGCAGTATATATATAGTGCTTGCCATCATTAACAAACAAATTGAACTTGGATTTATCCGACCACAACACCTTAAACCAATCTGTCTCTTTCCATTGGCTGTGTTCTTTGGCAAACTCAAGTAGAACCTTTCAGTTATTTGCAGAGATGAAAGGCTTCTTGACTGGAACTCGTGTATTCAACCCTACTGCTCTTAGCCGTCACACCACAGTTTGGTGACTCACTTTGACCCCTTATTCTTTGTTTATTTAGTGTAAAATCTGTACAGCACTTTTATGGACATCAGATACTGACTTTTTCTTTATAATGTGATCAACTCTGGAGGAAGTTTTCCGTGGTCGTCCACTTCTAGGTTTGTCAGCTGTTCCATAGCCTTCTTTTTCTTTCTTTAATATACTTGACACTTGACTCTGAGAGCAGTTAGATTCCATAGCTACCTCTTTTTGGTTTTTGCCTTGACTTCATTCTCAGAATAATAAACTTCCAGACATCTGGTGATAAATTTAGCTTGGTCTTTGCCATGTTTTAACCTAAAAACACACACATAAAAAAATAAATAAATTAGGCAAAATTTGACTACCAATGACAAAATATGCAAAACATTTGGCCCAGCAAATGTTGAAAACTATCAGATAAAGGGATAAAACAATGTCAAACACAATTTTCTTCCTTATAGCTGAAAACCATTTGCTTCCGGTTTACTAAAATCACGAGGAAATGGCATCACAACAACCAACAAGTAATCACACTTTTAAAAAAAATGCAAAAAAATTGCAAAACTTTTGGTCGCCACTGTAGATATATGCATATGTGTGTGTGTATATATATGTATATACAGGGTGGTCCAAAAGTAGGTGGACAGAAAATAATAACATTTATTTTGATTTATATATAAAATTATATTTACTAACACAAGCATAACATTGACAATTACATTTTATTCTGAACAATAATACAAAAGCCCTTAAATTTTATCAATGCAGGTGTTCAAACTGTTTTCCATTACAATTTGCATAGCTTTGAAGTCTGCCTCTTACGCTTCAACAAACTTTTTTGCACAAGTCTCTTTGGGTATTAATTTCTTGAAATGCATCTTTAGCGCCGGCGTCCCTGCCCTCTGCTAGGCAGGGACGCTGTTCCCCTCACCCCTCTGCTCCGAGCCCGGCGTCCTCCTCCCGCTCTGCTGGCAGCGCGCGCTCCTTCCCGGCCACTGTGCTTAGGGCGCGCGCGCGCTCCCTCCCTCTTAAAGGGGCCGCGCGCGCCGTCCTAAGGAGTCCCCGGCCAATGGCCGGAGGACTTCACCATATATAAGGCACCTCCTCCAAAATGGAGGTGCCCGAGCAATGTTGTTGCACTGTTCACTACTCTGCTTCAGCCCTCAGGTCTCGTTGCCAGTTACCTGCCAGTTACCGGCCAGAAACCTGCCAGTTTGCTGTCTGTTTCCTGCCTGACATTCCTCCTACCTGCTTGCTAGCCTGAGGTCCGACGGTCTGCCTTCCTACTCCTGTCAGTCTGTCTATGGACCAGCTTGCCCGCTCACCTGGGAGTGCACATCAGCTACCTGCCTGCTAGCCTACCTGGAGGCTCCGCCGTCACGTGTTGTGACCACCTGCCATTCCAGAGACTCCTGCTCGCTCACCTGGGAGCGCTCATCTGCTGCCTGTCTGTTGGCCTACCTGGAGGCTCCGCCGTCACATGCTGTGACCACCCGTTTATCCAGAGACTCTCGCTTGCTCACCTGGGAGCACACATCTACCATCTGCCTGCTAGCCTACCTGGAGGCTCAGCCATCACAGGTCGTACCTACCCTTTACCCAGAGACTGCCCCGGTCACTTGCCGTGACCTCCTGCCCGTTCATCCAGAGACTGCCCCGGTCACTTGCCGTGACCTCCTGCCCGTTCATCCAGAGACTGCCCCGGTCACTTGCCGTGACCTCCTGCCCGTTCATCCAGAGACTGCCCCGGTTACTTGCCGTGACCTCCTGCCCCTTCATCCAGAGACTACCCCGGTCACTTGCCGTGACCTCCAGCCCGTTCACCCAGAGACTGTCCCGGTCACCTGCTGTGACCTCCTGCCCGTCTTCCCTGGTCGCCACCCGCTCCCTTACAAGGACCGCCCCCTTGTATAGTAGCTCAGAGGTTCCGCCTCCCAGACCCGTTACAGCATCTCTTATGTAATTTTTCTGACACTTTTTGGTTTTTGACTATAAACTTTGTCCTTGAGCACTCCCCAAAAGAAAAAATCCATTGGGTTCAAGTCTGGTGAACATGCCGGCCAATCAAGTGGGCCTCTTCGGCCAATCCATTTATTAGGAAATATTTCATCAAGATACTCGCGGACTACTCTTGAATAATGTGGAGGGGCCACATCTTGTTGGAAATAAAGGTCATTTGAATTAGTCTGTTGCTGTAACTGGGGAACAACTTGATTCATTAGAATTTCGAGATACTTATCTCCTGTGACTGTTCCATCAAAAAATATTGGTCCTAAAACACCAAAACTTGAAATACCACCCCAAACATTGACACCAGGCTCATTTAATTGTTGCTCTAATGTTAAATGCATGTTTTCATTATACCAGTAAATACAATTATATCTGTTAATATGGCCGGATAATTTGAAAGAACTTCATTACTCCACATAATGTTATCTAAAATTACTGGATTTTCCTCAATTTCGTTAAGCATAATCTCACTAAATTGCAGCCGCCTGTCTGGATCATCCTCCAATAAACCATGAATTAGACATGAACGATAAGCTTTCCACCCAATAGATTTCAGGATTCGCATGATAGAAGCTCGTGAAATTCCCAATTCCAAAGAGGCTCTTCTGGTGGACTTTTTTGGACTCTGAACAAATGTTTCAGCAACAAGTTGTTTATTATCTTCTGTGCAGACAGTTTTGGGTCGACCAGCTTTTGGAGCATTAAGAATTGAGCCAGTGGCGTTGAGTTTGTCACGAATGTGGTAAATGGTTTGTCTCTTTGGGGCTTGAGTACCAAATGTTTCAACCCAATTTGCTCTTAAAGTTTCAGCATTTTGAGATTTCCAATACTCTGTTAAAATCCATTTTCTTTGATCTGTATTTAAATTATTTGCCATTATGTGTTATCTGAATTATCTGAAAAGAAAACAGATTTGGGGGAGATCTATCTGTGAAAACTAGATCTGTGAAACTGGCTCAGTTGCCCTTAGCAACCAATCAGATTCCACCTTTCATTTTCCAAAGAGTCTGTGAGGAATGAAAAGTGGAATCTGATTGGTTGCTAAGGGCAACTGAGCCAGTTTCACTTTACACCATGTTTGATAAATCTCACCCTTCATAACCTTATTACACTTTCTGTCCACCTACTTTTGGACCACCTTGTATATACAGTGGCGGAAATAAGTATTTGATCCCTTGCTGTTTTTGTACGTTTCCCCACTGACAAAGACATGAACAGTCTATAATTTTAAGGGTAGGTTAATTTTAACATTAAAAGATAGAATATCCAAAAAAAATCTAGAAAATCACATTGTATAAATTACATACATTTTTTTTTAATTTTGCAGTGAGAAAGAAGTATTTGATCCCCTACACATCATTATGAGTTCTGGCTCCTACAGACGAGTTAGATGCTCCTAATCAACTCGTTAACTGCATTAAAGACAGCTGTCTTACATAGTCACCTGTATAATAGACTCCTGTCCACAGACTGAATTAATCAGACTCTAATCTCTACAACATGGGCAAGACCAAAGAGTTCTCTAAGGATGTCAGTGACAAGATCATAGAACTGCACAAAGCTGGAATGGGCTATAAAACCATAAGTAAGATACTGGGTGAGAAGGAGACAACCGTTGGTGCAATAGTAAGAAAATGGAAGAAATACAAAATGACTGTCAATCGACATCGATCTGGGGCACCATGCAAAATCTCACTTCGTGGGGTATCCTTGATCAAGAGGAAGGTGAGAGATCAGCCTAAAACTACACGGGGGAACTTGTTAATGATCTCAAGGCAGCTGGGACCACCATCACCAAGAAAACCATTAACTCAACTCGCCATGTTTGGAGGAAGAAGAAGGATGAGTACAACCCTAAGAACATCGTCCCAACTGTGAAGCATGGTGGGGAAAACATTATACTTTGGGGGTGCTTTTCTGCAAAGGGGACATGATGACTGCACCGTACTGAAGGGAAGATGGATGGGGTCATGTATCGCAAGATTTTGGCCAACATCCTACCTCCCTCAGTAAGAGCATTGAAGATGGAACGGGGCTGGGTCTTCCTGCAAGACAAAGACCCAAAACATTCAGCCAAGGTAACAAAGGAGTGGCTCAAAAAGAAGCACAGTAAGGTCATGAAGTGGCCTAGCCAGTCTCCAGACCTTTATCCCATAGAAAACTTATGGAGGGAGCTGAAGCTCTGAGTTGCCAAGTGACAGCCTCAAAATCTTAATGATTTAGAGATGATCTGCAAAGAAGAGTAGACCAAAATTCCTCCCGACATGTGTGCAACCCTCATCATCAACCCTCATCATCAACTGCAAAAAACGTCTGACTTCTGTGCTTGCCAACAATGGTTTTGCCACCAAGTATTAAGTGTTGTTTGCCAGAGGGATCAAATTCTTATTTCTCACTGCAAAATACCAAAAAATATATATATAATTTATACAATGTGATTTTCTTGATTTTTTGGGGGGGATATTCTACCTCTCAATGTGAAAATTAACCTACCCTTAAAATTATAGACTGTTCATGTCCTTGTCAGTGGGTAAACTTACAAAAACAGCAAGGGATCAAATACTTATTTCTCCCACTGTATGTATATATGTATATATATATATATATATATATTGTGACAGAGTCACTGGTATGCTTTATGAGGGGAGGTATGTATCACACAGTTTGCTAGCCTGTGTGAACTGAAACCAATAAACTTTCTGCCAGCATGCTATATTCTGGAGGGTTAAATAACTTAAAGGGCGTGGATTTAGGGGAATGACCTAGAGATGGGAGGGACATCATTCCTCACACCTCCTGCTCAGGCTGTGGCTGAGCAAAGTTTTAATGTTCAGTCCTGTTTTTTTTCTCTGGGTTGTGTGTTTGGAGAGGCAAGTTCTCCAGACTGGACATAACCTGTGTGGACGACCCGCACACACATATATGGACTCTGCTACAGTTTATCTTTTGTTTTGTTGTTTTGCCAAGTAAGGCTGTGTTTATTTTGCTGGAGTGCAGAGCTTTATGCTTTTAGTAAAGCCTGCAAAGAAAACCCGGGTTCCTGAGTCTACTTCCGAGCCGAGTCGTCCTACCACAGATCCAGTTGCAGCAAAAGTCACAGAAGCAGTACCAGCAGGACCAACAAAAGCTCCAGAAGGAGCAGCAACAGCGGATACAGCTTCTGGCGGACGCCATCCAGGGCAAAGCAACTGTCCCACCCCCAGGGCCGACTGACGACTCCCACGTTAGGAAGGCGGTAAGATGGGCCATGCAGAAGATGACCTCCGGGGATGATGTAGAAGCCTTTCTGACAGTCCTTGAGAGGGTGGCTGATTGGGAGAGACTGTTAGAACCTTGCTCTTAGGTTTTTTCCTTTGCTGGTCACATGACCTTGTTGGCCTATTTAATCCTGCTCCGCCCTTCTGGCTTTGCTGGACTTCATTGTATATCTACTTTCTAGCTAGCCTGTGCTCTGTATCTAACTCTGTTAGTTTGCTTGGTCTACGGACCTCTATGTTCTATATATTTTGTTTGTTCGTCTGTCTGCTACTATTTCTGTTAGGAGGTGTCCCATATTCCTCCCAGTCCTTAGTACTTGTAGGGATTCCTTCCCCACATCTATAGGTCTCCGTACAGACTAGCTTAGGACTTTAGCAGGTCTGATCGCAGGATCAGGTCCCCTGTTACATCGTAGGGATTAAGCTGAGTTCTATCGTAGGGACAGATCTCCTCTCTTTCCTTAGCTCTGGTAGCAGAACATAACAGTAAGTCCAGCCTAGCAAATGCTCTAAGGAAAGATTTTTTCTGTTAAATCATGGTGTCGGTTCTGGATTTGGCTAAACACCTGCAGGGACTCTCTTTGGAGGTGACTGAGCTCCGTCAACACGTGAGTAACTGTCCTGGAGCACATTTCTTGGAGCCTAAGGTACGTTTGCCGGATTTATTTTTTGGTGAACACCGAGAATTTTTTTCATTTAAAAATGCTTGCTTATTGTATTTTCGTTTGAGACCCAAGTCCTCTGGGGATGATTCCCAGCGCATAGGGTTTATAATGTCACTTTTGCGCAAAGAGCCTCAGGAGTGGGCCTTTTCTTTGCAACCTAGTGATACATGCTTCAGTTCAGTGGATAGTTTTTTTTCTGCTTTGGGACTATTATATGATGATCCTGACCGTGTCTCATCAGCTGAGACTGAGTTAAGACGTTTGAGACAGGGATCAGGTAATGTGGAAAAATATTGTACTCATTTCCGTCAATGGTCTACTCAAACAGGGTGGAACGATTCTGCTCTGAAAAGTCTATTTCTTGCTGGGCTCAGTGAAAGGGTTAAAGACCTGCTAATTGCTTATCCTACACCTGAAGATTTGCAACAGGCTATGCAATTAGCTATACGGGTGGATAGGAGACTGCGTGCAAGGGTTAATGAGAGCAAATCCTCTGCTATGTCAGTTTCTGGTTATGAGAATGTGTGTACTAACAGTGGTGAATCGATGGAGATTGGAGCGATGGCACCTCGCTCTCAAGAAAAAGATCGCAGATTTTCTGAAGGCTTGTGTTTCTATTGCGGAAAATCTGGTCATTTAATTAAAGACTGTGAGCTTCGTATCAAGAAAGAAAAAAAAATGGTCAGTCATGCCCGTATTGCCTGTTTAAATTCCAAGGGTGTATTTTTAGCTGCTTCCACGATTGCTCAGGAAAAATTAATGGAATTTCGGGTGTTTGTTGATTGTGGGTCTACTCTGAATGTTATTGATGGGGGATTCTTGGAAAGACTCAATTTAAAACCCGAACCTTTATCATCCCCCATTGCTGTGGTTTCTGTGGATGGTTCCCCTTTGAAGAATATTACTCTCAAGGTCTGTGAATTTCCTCTCACTATTAATGGTGTTCACCATGAGAAATTGGATTTGGTAGTGTTGAATAACTTGCCTTCTCCAGTAATATTGGGATTGCCCTGGTTAAAATTTCACAATCCTGTACTGGATTGGTCTACCAATGAAATTAAATCCTGGAGCCATAAATGTTATTACAAGTGTTGTAACGGGCGTATTGCAGCTTTGGATAGGGGAGAATTGCCTGTTCCTATTCAGGATTTTTGGAGAGTTTTTTCTGAGAAGGAATCGCAGGTTTTGCCTCCCCATAGAGACTATGATTGTTCTATTGAATTTGTCCCTGGAGCGACTCTTCCTAAAAGTCGTTTATTTAACCTTACTATTCCTGAGAGAAAGGCTTTGGAGGAATACATACAGACAAGTTTGGCCGCCGGTAACATTAGGCCCTCTAAGTCTCCTGTGGCGGTTGGATTTTTTTTTTGTAAAAAAAAAGGACGGCGGTTTACGTCCTTGTCTGGATTTTCGTGAGATTAACAAAATTACTGTACGCAATCCTTACCCACTGCCATTGATTCCTGATCTGTTTAACCAGTTAATGGGGGCCAAGTGGTTCTCTAAAATCGACATTAAGGGGGCATACAATCTGTTGCGCATGAAGGAGGGTGACGAATGGAAGACTGCTTTTAACACTCCTGTGGGTCATTTTGAGAATCTGGTTATGCCTTTTGGTCTTACTAATGCTCCTGCATTTTTTCAGAATCTTATTAATGACATCCTTAGACCTTTGATCGGCAAAAATGTGGTTGTGTATTCGGATGACATTTTGATTTATTCGCCGGATCTGGAGTCTCATTGGCGGAGCGTACGTGAGGTATTACAGTTATTAATGGACAATTCACTTTTTGCTAAGCTGGAGAAATGTGAGTTCGCTGTACAGAGAATTAGTTTTTTGGGCTACATTATCTCCAGCGAAGGTTTTGAGATGGACCCGGTTAAAGTTCAAGCTGTACAGGAATGGCCTAGGCCTATTGGTTTGAAATCGATACAGAGGTTTTTGGGTTTCGCCAATTTTCTAGTATTGTCAAACCTCTGACCAATCTCACCAGGAAAGGTGCTGATGCGGTTCAGTGGTCTTCTGAGGCCATTGAAGCTTTTGTGTATCTCAAGGAGAGGTTCACCTCTGCTCCCATCCTTATGCAGCCTGATGTGACTAAGCCGTTTTTGGTTGAGGTTGATGCTTCCTCTGTGGGGGTTGGCGCAGTATTGTCTCAGGGTAACGGGGATGGATTACATCCCTGTGCCTTTTTTTCAAAAAAATTTTCGGAGACTGAACTGAATTACGATATTGGTAATCGGAAATTATTGGCTATTAAACTCGCATTTGAACACTGGCGCCACTTCTTGGAAGGTGCGGAATTTCCCGTTCAGGTTCTTACGGATCATAAAAATCTGATATATCTTGATGCTGCCAAGCGCCTGAATGCCCGTCAGTCTAGGTGGGCACTGTTTTTCTCGCGGTTTAATTTCTCCGTTACTTACATCCCTGGTACTAAGAATGTTAAGGCGGATGCCTTGTCTCGCAGTTTTTCTCCCATAGTCGGTGCTGAGAAAGAGGAGAACATTTTACAAGAAGGTGTTGTGATAGCTGCTTTGGACTCCGTTTTGGAAGATGAGATTCTTAAAGCACAGGAGAATGCCCCATCTAACACTCCTCATGGGAGGTTGTTTGTGCCTGGGACCTTTAGGAGAGACTTGTTTGTTGAGTGTCACGAATCTCGGTTGGCAGCTCATCCCGGAATCTCTGAGACCAAGAGACTGGTGGGTCGCAGTTTTTGGTGGCCTGGATGGCAGAAGGAAGTCATTAAGTGGGTGCGCCAATGTACTATATGTGCTAGATCTAAATCCTCACATACTCCTGCTGCGGGGTTGCTTTGTCCTTTGGAGGTTCCCAGTGCTCCTTGGACACATTTGGCTATGGACTTTATAACTGACCTTCCCCCGTCTGAGGGTTTTACTGTCATCTGGGTGGTCGTGGACCGTTTTAGCAAGATGTGTCACTTGGTTCCCTTCGTCAAACTGCCCTGCGCTAAAACTCTCGCTAAGGCCTTTGTCAAGGAAATTGTCAGACTTCATGGCGTTCCTACTGACATTGTTTCTGATAGAGGTCCTCAGTTCGTGGCTCGTTTTTTGGTGTGCCTTTTGTGACAGGTTGGGAGTTCATTTGTCGTTCTCGTCAGGATATCATCCTGAATCTAATGGCCAGACAGAAAGGAAAAACCAGGATGTTGAGCAGTTCTTGCGTTGTTTTGTGGCAGACAATCAAGAGGGGTGGTGTGAGTTTCTGCCACTTGCTGAATTTGCTCTGAACAATCATACATCTTCTTCTGCTGGTTGTTCGCCTTTTTTTTGTTGTTCTGGGAGACATCCGTCGTTTGGGTCGTTCTCCAAGTTGGGATCTGCCGTGCCTGAGGAGGAGAATTTTTCCGGTGATTTGGAGAGAGTTTGGACGGATGTGCGTGGTAATCTTCAGGAGGCCAACAGAAAATCTAAAGACTACTTTGATAGGAAACGACAGGAGGTTTTGTTCGCTGTTGGTGACATGGTTTGGTTGTCCTCTAGGAATCTGCGGTTGAGGATTCCTTCTAAGAAATTGGGTCCCAAGTTTGTAGGGCCCTTTAAGGTGCTTCAGGTTGTCAACCAATCTGCTGTTAGGTTGGAGGTTCCTACTTCCTGGAGAATTAATCCGGTATTTCATGTCTCTCTGTTGAAAAAAGCTGTTGTATCGGATTGTGACGCCTCTGCCTCTGTTCCTCCGGTGGTGGAGGACGGGGAATATGAAATTTCTCGCATCCTTAACTCTAGACAGTATAGAGGTAGTTTGCAGTATCTTGTGGCCTGGAAAGGTTTCGGACCCGAGGATAACTCTTGGGTGAGGTCGGATGATGTTTCCGCGTCCAGACTTATCAGAGCGTTTCACAGGAGATTTCCTGATAAGCCTGGTCCTAGGGGATCCGGAGGATCCTCTTAGAAGGGGGGGTACTGTTAGAACCTTGTTCTTAGGTTTTTTCCTTTGCTGGTCACATGACCTTGTTGGCCTATTTAATCCTGCTCCGCCCTTCTGGCTTTGCTGGACTTCATTGTATATCTACTTTCTAGCTAGCCTGTGCTCTGTATCTAACTCTGTTAGGTTGCTTGGTCTACGGACCTCTATGTTCTATATATTTTGTTTGTTCGTCTGTCTGCTACTATTTCTGTTAGGAGGTGTCCCATATTCCTCCCAGTCCTTAGTACTTGTAGGGATTCCTTCCCCACATCTATAGGTCTCCGTACAGACTAGCTTAGGACTTTAGCAGGTCTGATCGCAGGATCAGGTCCCCTGTTACATCGTAGGGATTAAGCTGAGTTCTATCGTAGGGACAGATCTCCTCTCTTTCCTTAGCTCTGGTAGCAGAACATAACAAAGACTTCTACCCAAAAAGTGGGCAGAGGTTCTGGCGCCATATTTGTCGGGTGAACCCCAAAAGGAATATTACAACTTGGCACTGCAGGATGCCAAGGAATACGTCAAGCTAAAGACAGAGATCTTAGCACACCTGGGAGTGAATATGGCGGTGAGAGCCCAACGAGTCCGCGACTGGGCGTATGCCAGCGACAAACCCCCTCGCTCGCAGATGTTTGACCTACTGCATCGTGTTCAGGAGTGGTTGCAGCCAGAGTCCTCCACTCTGGCCCAGATGGTTGAGCGGGTGGTGATTGATAGATTCATGCACTCCCTTCCCAAGTCGGTAAAGACTTGGGTTGCCCAGGGCGATCCCCAGAATGCAGATGACTTCATCGGCCTGGTAGAGAGGTATCAGGTGGTTGAGAAATCCCTCGGTAAACCGGATATAGTCACTTCTCCGTACTGGGATACCCAAAAGGGGGCGGGTTTACCATAGAAGATGTCTAGAGCCACCACTGGGGGGCATCCCACTCCCACTGAAGGTGCCACAAGGACTGTTGTTAAAAATATAGTCTGTTGGTAGTGTCACAACCCTGGACACGTAGCCGTCCGGTGTCATATGTCCCCTGAGCCCATGGACTGCAGCCTAGGAAGAAGGGGTTCCTATTATGCTTATCCAGCCTGCAGCGCGGACTGTCGACCAGGCGAGGGGCCGCAGACATGTGCATATCCATTAATGGAGTAAAAGTGCTTGGACTGTTAGACTCTGGGAGTCTGGTGACCTTAATCAGAGCTACCCTTCCCCATCAGTTGATCCCTTCCAAAGCTTTGGGTGTTTGGTGCATCCATGGTGATGCCAAGGACTATCCTAGGGCTACAGTGACAGTGGGAACAGACTGTGGCATCCAGTCCCATGAGGTCGGGGTGGTTAAGGACCTGATACATCCCGTCATACTGAGCCGTGATTTTTCTTTATTTTGGGACTTGTGGGGGAAGGGAACCGGACTAAGTAGCATGGGAAAAAGCCAGGTCCCTTGGGAAGAACCCCCGACAAAGTCTCAAGTGAATGAGTTCCCACTGTGCGTCCTTGCCGGCGATGAGGGTGAGAGGGTGACCGAGGAGGCCGATCTACCTGAGTTAGATGTGTCTGGAGAAAACTTTTGGACTGCTCAAGTTCAGGACCTGACCTTAAAGGAGGCATTTGACCAGGTTACTGTATATAATGAGGTTGCCCAAGAGCCAAGGGGCAATACCAGATTCCCCCACTTTGCAGTTCAGGGGAAGTTGCTGCATCAGGTGGCTAAACTAAGGGGTGGTGAGACAGTGGAACAGCTGTTAGAGCCAGGACCATACCGACGGAGGATACTGGATATGGCACACTCACATATTCTGGGGAGACACCTAGGGGTGGAAAAAACTTAGGAGTAGTGTTGAGCCACCCCTGTAGTGTTCGGGTTCAGTTCGGTTCGTCGAACACCCATATGTTCGCCGAACTGTTCGTCGAACTGTTCGTTGAACACCTTCGAACACGGCTAAAACCATTGGCAGGCAAACTAAAACACATAGAAACACATAGAAAACACCTTCAAAGGTGTCCAAAAGCTGACAAACTGCTCAGAAGACACAACTAACACATGGAAAAGTGACAAGTACATATAGTCATGCGAAAAGAAAAGAGGTGGAGGAGTAAAAGGAGGGGGAGACACAGATATAGGCATGTCATGCCCTTCTAAAACCAAAAAAGTGCGAAGCCAATACGGCCAGTCCGTTCCTGCCTGTGCGACCTCCGTGTCGCCGGGTTTGTGCCAGAGCTGCGGTGGACCCTGACGGCCAGCCCCCCTCTCCCAATACTGGTGCCTGTCCGCTGGTGGGTCGAGCGAGCCCCCCTGTGGTGGAGGCAGGTCTAAGCTTTTTAATTTAAATTGTCTCTCTAATTTGAATGAATACACTTTAAATCCTTTTACAAGGATCTATTAGAGGGCAAGTCTCATGCCAGCAGCCGCGTAATTCCAGCTCCAGTAGCGTCCACTAAAGCTGCTGCAGTTAAAAGCTTTTATAAGGATCGAGCTCGGCGGTCCACCGCAAGGCGTCCTACCGCCAGTCCCAGCCCCTATGCCTTGGGGTGCCTCCCGATGCTCTTCACTGAGTATCCCGGGGGCCCGAAGCATTTCCTTTGAAAAAATTAAGTGTCCAAACTACAGGTGGTGTAGATTGCTTAACAGCTGGGATAATCCGCTGACTAGCAGACACTGCTACTAGGCACAAAGTATTTCCTGGGCTAGATGCAGCTAAAAATTTGTAATTAGATACTCTCGTTGGATGCTGAGAAAGCATTCCATAGAGTCTCCTGGCATGCCATATATTATTCTCTTAAAAAGCTTGGGGTAGGGGTTTAGGGGACCCTTTTATAGCCAAAATCACGGCCCTGTATCGCAATACATCACCTAGGCTGAAGATAAATGGAACTGTAGCACCCCGAGGGCTCGGTTGCTACCGATGCATTGCACCTCACCCAGAGGTGTGATATCTCACTCTCAGGTAAGGATGGAGTGTGGATCAGGACCCCGACACCTCTATGCATTACACCACATTGCCGTGGGGCAGGGCGACCAATATGCCCTTGAGATGGGCAAGACAGTCCCTGTCCCTGGCTGGAGTTGGGGGAGGGAACACCAAGGAAAGGGAAGCCTGTAGGGCAGGAGCAGGGAGGAAGCAGTTCCTGGGTGCTTTGAGAACGGAGTATAAAAGGTGGGCACCATCTTAGTTCAGTGCAGAGAAGTCTGAGCAGAAGTGACAGGGAGCAGGGGCTCTGCATGAGCTCTGCTCCGGAGACGGGCCTAGTAACAGAGGCCCAGGCCTGGAAGAGGGAGAAGGAAGGAAGAGGAGCGGAGAAGGCTCCAGGAATGAGGAACGAAGGGATCCCAGGGGTGCGGACGGGCGAGTCGCCACCGCACGCCCAAATCCACCTGTGTGGCGCAGCCCCTCGCTACACCCGCTAGGAAGGCACCACATAGGGTCAGGGAAACTGGCGCCAAGTTTACCAAGAGGAGGTCCGAGGCAGCCGGACAGAAGCGTTGGTAAGAAAGGCAAGACAAAGGACACAGAAAGGGGGTCCTGTGAAGCGCTCCAAAGTTACCTGGGTGTTGTCTGAGCCCTTCACCTGCTGAGCACAGTACAACGTGGGCAGCCGTTACCTGCAGAAGTGGTCTGGATAATAAGAACTGTGAGTAAAGGCCCTGGACTGCATCACTGACTCCGTTTCGTTACTGCTGCTGCCCTGCACCATCACCCCCATCCTCCGCATACACTGCCCTGAGGCTATACTCCTCCCGTGGGGAGTTATACTGCGCTCTGCTGCACCCACAACACCAGACTCAGCGGTCTGCCCTGCAGTGGCGGTTCACTCTGACCGCAATCCACGGGTGGCGTAGTCGGACATTTAAACATCAAAACCACATAAATAGTTCCGCCACTGGTTTGACCGCGCTGAGCCACGGAACTGGATCGCTGCCATGGAGACTACAACCCCCAGCATCCACCAAAAAGGGTCCGGCTCCGGGTGTCCCAAGGCCCAGGGGGCGTGTCAGAACATTTTCATCACCTTTCATAATCACCAATGGGACAAAGCAGGGATGTCCTCTGTCCCCTCTCTTATACATCCTAGTGACGGAGCACCTGCTCTCATCAATTCGCCATAACCCTAATATTAGGTGGATTGAGGTGGGAGGCACCGAGTACAAGTGCTCTGCATTTGCTGATGATGTCCTAGTATATATCACTCAATCACATATATCCATCCCTGCTGTTATGGCTGAAATAGATCACTTTGTTACATGATCAAATTATAAAATCAATGCAGCGAAGTCTGAGGCCCTCGATGTCTCCCTCCCCAAATCCATACAGGATTCCATCCAGTCCAACTTTCTCTTTGCCTGGCCCTCACAGTGTATCAAATACTTAGGAATTCCTATTCATAGAGACCTCTCCCATCTATGTTATCTTAATTTTGGGCCCTTTATTGAACAACTCCATACAGACCACGGTTGGCAAGTTAGAACTGTAAGATTCACTACGTGAACCACTGGTGATTTGTGGAAAAGCGCATGTACACTGTGTTCCAAATTATTGTGCAAAAAGTGTTTAGGAGTGATAAGGGAAGAATTTGTTTGTTTGTCAGTTAAACTCATTGATGGTGATGTGTGTCAGGGCTCTTTATATCACTGTAAGCAATTGCAGACAGCTGTGCTAATTAGTTTGGCAGGTGTGTCCAATGAAAGGCAAGACTACTTAAGAAGGCTGTCCCACATTATTAAGCAGCCTACATTTTCTGACAAAATGGGAAAGAAAAAGGATGTGTCGACTGCTGAGAAGCAACAAATTGTGGAGTGTTTAGGTCAAAGCATGACTACGATCAACATTGCCAAGACACTTCATCCTGATCATCGCACAATCAAGAAGTATGTAGCTGATTCACAGTACACACGTGTGCGTGCTGATAAGGGAAAATTGAGGACTCTTTCCTACAGGCAATTACGTCAGGTTAAAAGAGCAGCGCAAAAAAGCCTTGTCATAGCAGCAGACAAGTTTTTGAAGCTGCTGGTGTTAGATCCTTGCTCTTAGGTTTTTTCTATTGCTGGTCACATGACCTTGTTGGCCTATTTAGTCCTGCTCTGCCCTTCTGGCTTTGCTGGACTTCATTGTATTACTACTCTTTAGCTAGCCTGTGCTCAGTATCTAACTCTGTTAGTTTGCTTGGTCTTCGGACCTCTGTGTTCTATATATTTTGTTTGTTTGTCTGTCTGCTACTATTTCTGTTAGGAGGTGTCCATTTTGCTCCCAGTCCCTAGTACTTGTAGGGATTCCTTCCCCACGTCTATAGGTCTCCGTACAGACTAGCTGAGGACTTTAGCAGGTCTGATCGCAGGATCAGGTTCCCTGTTACATCGTAGGGATCAAGCTGAGTTCTATCGTAGGGACAGATCTCCTCTCTTTCCTTAGCTCTGGTAGCAGAACATAACAGTAAGTCCAGCCTGCAAATTCTCTAAGGAAAGATTTTTCTGTTCCATCATGGTGTCGGTTCTGGATTTGGCTAAACGCCTGCAGCGACTCTCTCTGGAGGTGGCCGAGCTCCATCAGCACGTGAGTAACTGTCCTGGAGCACATTTCTTGGAGCCTAAGGTACGTTTGCCTGATTTATTTTTTGGTGAACACCAAGAATTTTTTTCATTTAAAAATGCTTGCTTATTGTATTTTCGTTTGAGACCCAGGTCCTCTGGGGATGAATCCCAGCGCATAGGGTTCATAATGTCACTTTTGCGCAAAGAGCCTCAGGAGTGGGCCTTTTCTTTGCAACCTAGTGATACATGCTTTAGATCAGTGGATAGTTTTTTTTCTGCTTTGGGGCTATTATATGATGATCCTGACCGTGTCTCATCTGCTGAGACTGAGTTGAGACGGTTGAGACAGGGATCAGGTAATGTGGAAAAATATTGTACTCATTTCCGTCGGTGGTCTACTCAAATAGGGTGGAACGATTCTGCTCTGAAGAGTCTGTTTCTTGCTGGGCTTAGTGAAAGGGTTAAAGACCTGCTAATTGCTTATCCCACACCTGAAGATTTGCAACAGGCTATGCAATTAGCTATACGTGTGGATAGGAGACTGCGTGCAAGGGTTAATGAGAGCAAATCCTCTGCTATGTCAGTTTCTGGTCATGAGCATGTGTATACTGACAGTGGAGAGCCGATGGAGATTGGAGCGATGGCACCTCGCTCTCAAGAAAAGGAACGCAGATTTTCTGAAGGTTTGTGTTTCTATTGCGGAAATTCTGGTCATTTCACTAAATGCTGTGTGCTTCGTATGAAGAAAGAAAAAAAAATGGTCAGTCATGCCCGTATTGCCTGTTTAAATTCCAAGGGTGTATTTTTAGCTGCTTCCACTATTGCTCAGGAAAAATTAATGGAATTTCGGGTGTTTGTCGATTGTGGGTCTACTCTGAATGTAATTGATGGGGGATTCTTGGAAAAACTCAATTTAAAACCCGAACCTTTGTCATCCCCCATTGCTGTGGTTTCTGTGGATGGCTCCCCTTTGAAGAATGTTACTCTCAAGGTCTGTGAATTTCCTCTCACTATTAATGGTGTTCACCATGAGAAATTGGATTTGGTAGTTTTGAATAACTTGCCTTCTCCGGTGGTGTTGGGATTGCCCTGGTTAAAATTGCACAATCCTGTACTGGATTGGTCTACCAATGAAATTAAATCCTGCAGCCATAAATGTTATGACAAGTGTTGTAACGGGCGTATTGCTGCTGTGGATAGGGGGGAATTGCTTGTTCCTATTCAGGATTTTTGGAGAGTTTTTTCTGAGAAGGAATCGCAGGTTTTACCTCCCCATAGAGACTATGATTGTACTATTGAATTTGTCCCTGGAGCGACTCTTCCTAAGAGTCGTTTATTTAATCTTACTATTCCTGAGAGAAAGGCTTTGGAGGAATACATATAGACAAGCTTGGCCGCCGGTCACATTAGGCCTTCCAAGTCTCCTGTGGCTGTTGGATTTTTTTTTGTAAAAAAAAAGGACGGCGGTTTACGTCCTTGTCTGGATTTTCGTGAGATTAACAAAATTACTGTACGCAATCCTTACCCACTGCCAATGATTCCTGATCTGTTTAACCAGTTAGTGGGGGCCAAGTGGTTCTCTAAAATTGACCTTCGGGGGGCATACAATCTGTTGCGCATGAAGGAGGGTGACGAATGGAAGACTGCTTTTAACACTCCTGTGGGTCATTTTGAGAATCTGGTTATGCCTTTTGGTCTTACTAATGCTCCTGCATTTTTTCAGAATCTTATTAATGACATCCTTAGACCTTTGATTGGCAAAAATGTGGTTGTGTATTTGGATGACATTTTGATTTATTCGCCGGATCTGGAGTCTCATTGGCGGAGCGTACGTGAAGTATTACAGTTATTAATTGACAATTCGCTTTTTGCTAAGCTGGAGAAATGTGAGTTCGCTGTACAGAGAATTAGTTTTTTGGGCTACATTATCTCCAGCGAAGGTTTTGAGATGGACCCGGTGAAAGTTCAAGCTGTGCAGGAATGGCCTAGGCCTATTGGTTTGAAATCGATACAGAGGTTTTTGGGTTTCGCCAATTATTATAGAAAATTCATTAAAAATTTTTCTATTATTGTCAAACCTCTGACCGATCTCACCAGGAAAGGTGCTGATGCGGTTCAGTGGACTTCTGAGGCCATTGAAGCTTTTTTGTATCTCAAGGAGAGGTTCACCTCTGCTCCCATCCTTATGCAGCCTGATGTGACTAAGCCGTTTTTGGTTGAGGTTGATGCTTCCTCTGTGGGGGTTGGCGCAGTATTGTCTCAGGATAACGGGGATGGAGTACATCCCTGTGCCTTTTTTTCAAAAAAATTTTCGGAGACTGAACTGAATTACCATATTGGTAATCGGGAATTATTGGCTATTAAACTCGCATTTGAACACTGGCGCCACCTCTTGGAAGGTGCTGAATTTCCAGTTCAGGTTTTTACGGATCATAAAAATCTGATATATCTTGATGCTGCCAAGCGCCTGAATGCCCGTCAGGCTAGGTGGGCACTGTTTTTCTCGCGGTTTAATTTTTCCGTTACTTACATCCCAGGTACTAAGAATGTTAAGGCGGATGCCTTGTCTCGCAGTTTTTCTCCCATAGTCGGTGCTGAGAAAGAGGAGAACATTTTACAAGAAGGTGTTGTGATAGCTGCTTTGGACTCCGTTTTGGAAGATGAGATTCTTAAAGCACAGGAGAATGCCCCATCTAACACTCCCCATGGGAGGTTGTGTGTGCCTGGGACCTTTAGGAGAGATTTGTTTGTTGAGTGTCACGAATCTCGGTTGGCAGGTAATCCCGGAATCTCTGAGACCAAGAGACTGGTGGGTCGCAGTTTTTGGTGGCCTGGATGGCAGAAGGAAGTCATTAAGTGGGTGCGTCAATGTACTATATGTGCTAGATCTAAGTCCTCACATACTCCTTCTGCGGGGTTACTTTGCCCTCTGGAGGTTCCCAGTGCTCCTTGGACACATTTGGCTATGGAATTTATAACTGACCTTGAGGGTTTTACTGTCATCTGGGTGGTCGTGGACCGTTTTAGCAAGATGTGTCACTTGGTTCCCTTCGTCAAACTGCCCTGCGCTAAGACTGTTGCTAAGGCCTTTGTCAAGGAAATTGTCAGACTTCATGGCATTCCTACTGACATTGTTTCTGATAGGGTACCTCAGTTCGTGGCTCGTTTTTGGCGCGTCTTTTGTGACAGGTTGGGAGTTCATTTGTCGTTCTCATCCGGATATCATCCTGAATCTAATGGCCAGACAGAAAGGAAAAACCAGGATGTTGAGCAGTTCTTGCATTGTTTTGTGGCAGACAATCAAGAGGGGTGGTCTGAGTTTCTGCCACTTGCTGAATTTGCTCTGAACAATCATACATGTTCTTCTGCTGGTTGTTCGCCTTTTTTTTGTTGTTCTGGGAGACATCCGTCGTTTGGGTCGTTCTCCAAGTTGGGATCTGCCGTGCCTGAGGAGGAGAATTTTTCCGGCGATTTGGAGAGAGTTTGGACGGATGTGCGTGGTAATCTTCAGGAGGCTAACAGAAAATCTAAAGACTACTTTGATAGGAAACGACAGGAGGTTTTGTTCGCTGTTGGTGACATGGTTTGGTTGTCCTCTAGGAATCTGCGGTTGAGGATTCCTTCTAAGAAATTGGGTCCCATGTTTGTAGGGCCCTTTAAGGTGCTTCAGGTTGTCAACCAATCTGCTGTTAGGTTGGAGGTTCCTACCTCCTGGAGAATTAATCCGATGTTTCATGTCTCTCTGTTGAAAAAAGCTGTTGTGTCGGATTGTGACGCCTATGCCTCTGTTCCTCCGGTGGTGGAGGACGGGGAATATGAAATTTCTCGCATCCTTAATTCTAGACGGTATAGAGGTAGTTTGCAGCATCTCGTGGCCTGGAAAGGTTTCGGACACGAGGATAACTCATGGGTGAGGTCGGATGATGTTTCCGCGTCCAGACTTATCAGAGCGTTTCACAGGAGATTTCCTGATAAGCCTGGTCCTAGGGGATCCGGAGGATCCTCTTAGAAGGGGGGGTACTGTTAGTACCTTTCTCTTAGGTTTTTTCTATTGCTGGTCACATGACCTTGTTGGCCTATTTAGTCCTGCTCCGCCCTTCTGGATTTGCTGGACTTCATTGTATTACTACTCTTTAGCTAGCCTGTGCTCAGTATCTAACTTTGTTAGTTTGCTTGGTCTTCGGACCTCTGTGTTCTATATATTTTGTTTGTTTGTCTGTCTGCTACTATTTCTGTTAGGAGGTGTCCATTTTGCTCCCAGTCCCTAGTACTTGTAGGGATTCCTTCCCCACATCTATAGGTCTCCGTACAGACTAGCTGAGGACTTTAGCAGGTCTGATCGCAGGATCAGGTTCCCTGTTACATCGTAGGGATCAAGCTGAGTTCTATCGTAGGGACAGATCTCCTCTCTTTCCTTAGCTCTGGTAGCAGAACATAACAGCTGGTGCCTCCAGCGTTCCCCGAACAACAAGATGCAGAGTCCTTCAGAGATTTGCAGCTGTGCGTAAGCCATCCTGTCAACCTCCTCTATCCACTGCACACAAGCAGAAATGGCTCCAGTGGGCCAAACAGTACATGAAGACTGACTTCAAAACTGTTTTGTTCACCGATGAGTGCCGTGCAACGCTCGATGGTCCAGATGGATGGAGTGGAGGATGGCTGGTTGATGGACACCCCACGCAAACACGGCTACGGCGCCAACAAGGAGGAAGTGGAGTAATGTTTTGGGCTGGAATTATGGGGAGAGAGATTGTCGGCCCCTTTAGGATCCCTGAAGGGGTAAAGATGAACTCCATAATGTATGTGGAGTTTCTCAAACAGCACTTCCTGCCATGGTTCAAGAAGAAGAACCGTGTATTCCACAGCAAGATCATTTTCATGCATGATAATGCACCATCTCATGCTGCACATAACATATCTGCATCTCTGACTGATATGGGCATAAAATGGGACAAACTTATGGTGTGACCCCCATGCTCCCCTGACCTCAACCCCATTAAGAACCTCTGGAGCATTATGAAAAGGAGTGTCTATGATGGCGGGAAGCAGTTCACATCTAAGCAACAGCTCTGGGAGGGTATTCTGTCCTCATGCAAAACAATTGAAGCAGAAACCATCCAAAACCTGACAAATTCAATGGACGAGACAGTTCAGAAGCTCCTTTCGAGCAAGGGGTCCTATGTGCAAATTTAACATCACCTAGAATAAAGTTTTGAGTTGAAAACTGTTTGATTTCCGTTTCTAATAACCTTCTAATGCTTATAATTTAAAAAATTACCATTTTTTTGTTCTTTATTAAAATGAAAAGGTTGATCGAAGAGTGTGGGGGATTTAAGAGTGTTGCAAACCAGTAGTCAGGATTACTTCGAATTCTGACAATCTGAGGGTCATGTTGCAGGTAGTGCAGCAAGAAGGCACTCATGTGTCTTGCGCATCTAGGAGCCCGAAAATTATTTTCCGGGCTAGATGCAGCTAAAAATTATTATTAATTTTAAATCTGGTGGAGCTTAGTATAGATAGCCTAATAGAATCAGTACTGCACACTGCTACAAAGCCCAAATTATTTTCCAGCCAAGATACAGATAAACATGATTAGTAATTTTAAAGCTTAAAATGGTTGGTGAGGTGATTTTAACAAATCATCAAGCTTTTACTCTCCCCAGGATGACACAGGGGTAGAAAAGTCATTTCGGATCCATGATTTGTTCATCTTTATGAACGTGAGTCTGTCTACATTATCAGTGGAGAGCCGCGTGCGCTTATCTGTCAGCACACCAACAGCAGCGCTGAACACACGTTCAGAGAGAACGCTGGCTGCGGGGCATGACAAGATCTCCAAGGCTTAAGTGGCGATCTCCGGCCATTTATCCAGATTGGAAGCCCAAAAAGAGCAAGGGTCTAGTGACACAGTCATGGCTTCAATGTTTACTTGGAGATACTCCTGCATCATCGTCTCTAGGCATTGACTCCTGTGGCCTTGCAAAGGATGGGCTAAAAAAGTGGTGAAATGATTCCGCAAAATTGATGTTACCAGCAGATACTGTGTTTCTGTTATGGTTTGAGTGCTGAAAACTCGACGGTCCCACGGTTGGCAAGTTGGAACTGTGAGATTCACTACGTGCACCACTGGTGTTTTGTGGAAAAGCACATGTAAGATTCTGCAACAGTCTCTGCTGATACTCCTGCATGCGTGCATCCCTTTCTATGGCAGGAATAATTTCTGCAAATTTACTTTTGTACTGGGGATCTAACAGTGTGGCAACCCAGTAGTCAGGATTATTTCTAATTCTCACAATTCGAGGGTCATGTTGCAGGTAGTGCAGCAAGAAGGCACTCATGTGTCTTGCGCATCCAGGAGCACCAAGTCCCTGTTGTGTTGGTGGCAAGGTAACAATCATGCTTCCTTCCTCTGTCCTCTCCCCCCAACCTCGCACAACAGAAATGTGATCAAGGTCTCCCTCATCTGATGAGTCTTCCATCAGTTCGTCCTCCACTTCTTCCTGGGCTCCTGCACCTTCCTCACTAGTTTGGCTTCTACCATGCGCCCTGGTAAAACCATCTCCCCCACCCTCACATGCCTGCCGCCTTGGTGCTGCCGACCGTCTGGACCTTGCAGATGTTAGCCCTTCCGCATACAACTCCTCCTCCTCTACTTCCTCCACCTACTCTTCTGCCACCACCTGACTCCGAATTCTGTTTAACATGTGCTCCAGCATGTAAATCACTGGAATAGTCATGCTGATAATGGCATCGTCAGCACTAAACATCTTCGTCGCCATTTCAAAACTGTGCAGAAGGGTGCATAGGTCCCTGATCTGAGACCACTCCTCCAGCGTGATTTGCCCCACCTCGTTGGCCCAGGCTATTCGTCAGAACGTATTGCACCAGGGCTTGTCGGTGCTGCCACAGTCGCTGCAACATGTGCAGAGTTGAATTCCACTGGGTAGGCACATCGCATTTTAGCCGGTGAAGTGGCAGGCCCAACGACTTTTGTAGAGATGTAAGTCGCTGAGCTGTGGGATGCGAACGGCGGAAGTGAGCACACATCAACCTTGCCCTCTGCAGAAGGCCATTTAGTCCGGGATAGTGGGCTAAAAATTGCTGGACAACCAGGTTCAACACGTGAGCCATACAAGGCACGTGTGTGACATTGCCCCGGCGAAGGGTCGCACCCAGGTTTGCAGCATTGTCGCACACGGCCTTCCCTGGTTTCAGGTCCAGTGGAGACAACCATTCATGAAACTGGTTCTCCAGAGCTGACCACAACTCCTCAGCTGTGTGACTCACATTTCCCAGACATTTCAAAGTGAAAACCATCTGATGACGTTGAGCCCTGCTGCCAGCATAGTAAGGAGGTGTGCAGGATCCCTTCTGCGCAGCTAGAAAGCTTGTGGCATGACCAGACCAGCTTTGGGTACAGGTGGAGGACCGAGAGCAGGTTGAGGAGGCAGAAGCAGTGGAGGAACTTTGAGATAAAGAGGATTGACGCACAACTCGTGGGGACGGCAAGACTTGGACAGCAGCCCCTTGTCCTGCTGTCACCATAGTTACCCAGTGCCCAGTCAGCGACATGTAACGCCCCTGTCCATGCCTACTCGTCCAAGTGTCTGTGGTGAAATGCACCCTGTCACACACAGAGTTTCTCAAAGAAGCGGTGATGTTGTGTGCGACATGCTGGTGGAGCGCAGGCACACCTTTCTTTGAGAAGTAGTGCCGACTGGGAATCTGGTACTGGGGCACTGTGACGGACATAAAAATCCTCTGTGTCCACCAGACGGAAAGGAAGCATTTCTGTAGCCAAGAGCTTGCAGATGGTGAAATTCAACCTCTTAGCTTTCTCATGGCTAGGAGGAAATGGTCTTTTACTTGTCCACATCTGAGGGACCTAGGGCTGGCTGTTGTGCTTAGATGGGGGTTGATAAGGGTGTCCCAGGCAAACTGCCGGTCTGTGAGGAAGATGCAGGCGGACATGTTAGGTTGACTTGATCCAAAGGAGGTGCTATCGATGTCGGACAGCGCTGAACACCAGCTGGTGTTACCAACTACAAAGAAAATGATGACCTGCCAATCACGCTGGCTGTTGCGGGTAAAGAGGTGGCAGGTCTGCGTCCAAAAACAGGTGTGACTGCTGTCCCCCCAGTCACAGAGGATGAAGAGGCCGCGGATGCACAAGATGTGGCAGACGGTGGTTGGCACGGCCGGCTAGGCTGCATTGTAGCACAGTGAGCTTCCCACTGCAACTTATGCTTCATGTTCATGTGCCGGTTCATTCATGAAGTACTCAAACTATGTATTTTTTGGCCTCTACTTAGCTTTTGCTGACAAATGTTACAGATAACACGAGTTGGGTCATCTTTATCGATCTGAAAAAATGCCCAGGCTATGCAAGGCTTAGCACCCATGCGACTTGAAGAGCCACCACAACTTGTGGTCAGAGGCAGAGTTGTGTTTGAGGATGCAGTTGTTGACGTGCTTCCAATACTCCGTCTCTGTCCAGGAAGGCGCAACCTGACCTCGTCGTCACTAGCATCCTCCTCCACCTCCTCTGCTGACCTCATCTCTTGGCTGACTGTGGGTTGACAGTAAGTGGGATATCCAACCTCATCATCATCACCCTGTGTGTTACCACACCCGTCGTCCTCAGAGCCAACCTGTTCCTGCCCTGACAAAAAACTAAAGTTGTCGCTCCAATCAGGTATTTGAGTCTCATCATCGTCTTCCTCATTGTCTCCACGAATAGGAGTTAAAGTTTGGGAACGAGGGTCTACATTATGGTCAGAACCTTCTGCGTCTGGTCCTGGATCCGACTCATAAAGATTCTGGGCATCAGTGCAGATCATTTCCTCGTCTGGATTCACAGAAGCTCTGGAGCCGACCTCTGATTCCCAGGCTATAGTATGAGTAAACAGCTCTGCAGACTCAACCATCTGTTCTACCCCATACTCAGACGGGCAGCTGGAGACTTGGGAGCTGTGAGGAAGCAAGTGCGATTAGGGTAACACCTCTGAGGACTGGAGTACTTGTGATGTTGAAGTTGAGGTGGAAGAGAGCCTACTTAAAGGAGCACTTGATATCCGTTGAAGCATCTGCTGTTTTTGTGCCTCATCTGGAATTTGTAGCGATTGGCGCGGCCGTAAGAAAGGGATCTTATCACATAGTCCGCTAAAAGAAGTAGACATTTTAGTTTGGCTGGAAGATGGTCTTTCTTCTGCAGATGTTACTGTTGCTTTAACACCTACTCCACGGACACAACCTTTTTTCCCCTTCCCAACACGCCTATTCCCCTTTCCACCAGCAGCAGGCCTTTTTCCACTCATTTTGGTGGTTAACTAATTCACAACTCTGGAGTTGATTGCACAAAAAAGCAATGGATGGGAACCGAGCAGAGCTGAGTGGCTAAATTGTGGTATTAGGCCAAAAGTATTGGCTTGGTTAGATGCAGAAAAAAATTATATTGAATTTGCAACCTGATGGAGGTCAGTATAGATGGACTAATAGACCAAGTCCCACACACTGCTAGAAGCCTAAATAATTTTTCAGAGCTAGATGCAGAAAAAAATTATATTGAATTTGCAACCTGATGGAGGTCAGTATAGATGGACTGATAGACCAAGTCCCACACACTGCTAGAAGCTGAAATATTTTTTCAGAGATAGATGCAGAAAAAAATTATATTGAATTTGCAACCTGATGGAGGTCGGTATAGATGGACTAATAGACCACGTCCAACACACTGCTTGAAGCCTAAATATTTTTTCAGAGCTAGATGCAGAAAAAAATTATATTGAATTTGCAACCTGATGGAGGTCAGTATAGATGGACTAATAGACCAAGTCCCACACACTGCTTGAAGCCTAAATATTTTTTCAGAGCTAGATGCAGAAAAAAATTATATTCAATTTGCAACCTGATGGAGGTCAGTATAGATGGACTAATAGACCAAGTCCCACACACTGCGAGAAGCCTAAATATCTTTTCACAGCTCGATGCATAAAAAAATTATTTTTAATTTGCAACCTGGTGGAGGTTAGTATAGATGGACTAATAGAACAAATCCCACACACTGCTAGAAGCCTAAATATTTTTTCAGAGCTAGATGCAGAAAAAAATTATATTGAATTTGCAACCTGATGGAGGTCAGTATAGATGGTCTAATAGACCAAGTTCCCACACACTGCTAGAAGCCTAAATATTTTTTTCTGAGCTAGATGCAGAAAAAAGTTATATTGAATTTGCAACCTGATGGAGGTCAGTATAGATAGACTAATAGTCCAAGTCCCACACACTGCTAGAAGCCTAAATATTTTATCAGAGCTAGATGCTATGCCCAAAAGGTTTTACTTCACTATGTGCAGTATAAAAATTTGTATTCTATACACAGGTGGTTTAGCTTGCAACACAGATAGGCTACTACACTGTCTAACACACTCTGCAATAGGCCAAAAAGGATTTGCTTTGCTAGATTTACCCAAATGCTGTGAAAAAAACTTGCACAGCACTGGCACAGACCGGCCTTTCAAAAAGTGATAAGAACTGATGTAACCTTGCCCTGAAAAGGACTGCAATTACAATTATTCTTTACTCCCAACCTATCTATTTAAGAGCACAGACCTGCCTGATAAAAGTCGTAGGAAATGCTGTAACCTAGTCCTTAAAAGGAATGCAATCACAACTATTCCCTACTCTCAAGCTATCTGTAGATTTGTGCGAAAATTGGCTTGAAATTAACAAAGTATAGCGCACAGAGCAACAGCGGTGCAGTCTAACATGCAGCTGCAGCAGTGAGAAAATGGTGGCGACAGGGAAAATGGCTGGGTCTTATAGGGCAACGACATGTGACATACACTGCCAATGACACATGCCCTTGCTTGTGTGAAAAAAAGCAGTTTGCTCCGTGTGTGCGCTGCTGATAGGCTGACAGACTGCACCTCCCCACTGTAAATGCGGGAAAGAGAAAAAAAAATGGAGATCTTCATTATTCCTGCAGAGATCCATCCCCTGCCCCTCCCCCGCTCCGCTGTACACTCAAACTGCGTATTAACAATAATTTTCAGCATTACTGAGAAAAAATCCAGTTATGATTTTGGTGCACGAACAGTTATCGAACATAACCTCGAACAGCCGATTTTTTTTCAAATCGTTCGTGTTCGCCGAACGGCTCGAACACCGCCCAAAACAGCTCGAATTTGAGATTGGCGAACAGTTCGAGTCGAACACCACTCATCTCTACTTAGGAGAGAATAATGATCAGGTTTTATTGGCCATGATGTTACCGGGAAATCTTTATTGTAGGTCCTGCCCCACCTGCCACATAACCGCTCCCAGTTCCCACTTCCGTAGCCCCTTAGTTCCACTACCTGTGATAGAAGTTCCCTTTGAGAGGATTGCCATGGACCTCGTGGGCCGCTTAGTTACATCGGCCCGGAGCCACCAATATATCTTGGTCATCATGGACTATGCGAGCCGGTACCCCGAAGTGGTACCCTTAAGGACCTCTACCAGTAGGAGCATAGCTCAGGAACTTGTCCACATCTTTGCCAGGACCGGCCTGCCAAAGGAAATCGTGATGGAACAAGGAACCCATTCATGAGCAAGGTGATGAAGGAGCTGTGTAAAGTGCTTCGAATTACCCAGCTGCGAACCTCCGTTTACCATCCGCAGACCGATGGCCTGGTGAAGTGCTTTAATAAGAGTCTGAAAGCAATTCTCAAAAAGGTTGTTGAGAAGGATGGTCGAGACTGGGACTACCTGGTTCCATTTCTACTGTTTTCCGTCAGGGAAGTTCCCCAAGCCTCCACTTGCTTCTCTCCGTTTGAGCTTCTGTATGGCCGGCAACCAATGGGTCTCCTAGATATCGCCAAGGAAACCTGGGAGGTTGAGGTCACCCCCCCACTGGAGCATCATTGAACATGTCGCCCAGTTACAGGAGAGAATGGCAAAAGTGATGCCCATCCTGAAGGAACATCTCCTCCGGGCCCAGGAAGCCCAGGCGATGGTGTATAACCGGTCGACAAGGCTGAGACAGTTCCAGCCAGGGGACTGCGTTCTGGTTCTCATTCCCACTGTTGAAAGTAAATTCCTGGCCAAGTGGCAAGAAGCAGTGTGTTTCAGATGTGCATTAAAATGCAAAAACTGTAAAGGTTTATTCTGATTTCATGTCAGATATTGAGAAAAACATGCATACTGTATGTGTCTTTTTATATAGTGTATGTAAACTTCTGGTTTCAACTGTATATATACTGTACATAAACACACATATATATGTACATATATATATATATATATATATATATATATATATATATATATATATATACTGCTCAAAAACATAAGGGAACACTCAGATAACAAATCCTAGATCTCAATGAATGAAATATTCTCATTTAATACTTTGTTCTGTACAAACTTGAATGTGCTGACAACAAACTCACACAATAATCATCAATGGAAATCAAATTTATTAACCAATGGAGGCCTGGATTTGGAGTCACCCCCAAAATTAAAGTGGAAAAACACACTACAGGCTGATCCAACTTTGATGTAATGTCCTTAAAACAAGTCAAAATGAGGCTCAGTATTGTGTGTGGCCTCCACATGCCTGTATGACCTCCCTACAACACCTGTCCATGCTCCTGATGAGGTTGCAGATGGTCTCCTGTGGGATCTCCTCCCAGACCAGGACTAAAGCATCCGCCAACTCGTGGACTGTCTGTGGCGAAGCATGACGTTGGTGTATGGAGCAAGGAATGATGTCCCAGATGTGCTCAATCAGATTCAGGTCTGGGGAATGGGCGGGCCAGTCCATAGCTTCAATGCCTTCATCTTGCAGGAACTGCTGACACACTCCAGCCACATGAGGTCTGGCATTGTCCTGAATTAGGAGGAACCCAGGGCCAACCGCACCAGTAGATGGTCTCACAAGGGGTCTGAGGATCTCATTTCGGTACCTAATGGCAGTCAGGCTACCTCTGGCGAGCACATGGAGGGCTGTGCGGCCCTTCAAAGAATTGCCACCGCACACCATTACTGACCCACTGCCAAACTGGTCATGCTGAAGGATTTTGCAGGCAGCAGATGCCTCTCCACGGCATCTCCAGACTCTGTCACGTCTATCACATGTGCTCAGTGTGAACTTGATTTCATCTTTGAAGAGCACAGGGCGTCAGTGGTGACTTTGCCAATCCTTGTGTTCTGTGGCAAATGCCAAGCATCCTGCACGGTGTTGGGCTATGAGCACAACCCCCATCTGTGGACGTCGGTCCCTCATACCACCCTCATGGAGTCGTTTTCTAACCGTTTGTGCAGACACATGCACATTTGTGGCCTGCTGGAGGTCATTTTGCAGGGCTCTGGCAGTGCTCCTCCTGTTCCTCCTTGCACAAAGGCGGAGGTAGCGGTCCTGCTGCTGGATTGTTGCCTTCCTACGGCCCCCTCCACATCTCCTGGTGTACTGGCCTGTCTCCTGGTAGCGCCTCCAGCCTCTGGACACTACGATGACAGACACAGCAAACCTTCTTGCCACAGCTCGCATTGATGTGCCATCCTGGATGAGCTGCACTACCTGAGCAACTTATGTGGGTTGTAGAGTCCGTCTCATTCTACCACGAGTGTGAATGCACAACCAACATTCAAAAGTGACCAAAACATCACCCAGAAAGCATTGGTACTGAGATGTGGTCTGTGGTCCCCAACTGCAGAACTACTCCTTTATTGAGTGTGTCTTGATAATTGCCATTTATTGTCTATTCCATTTGCACAACAGCATGTGAAATTGATTGTCAATCAGTGTTGCTTCCTAAGTGGACAGTTTGATTTCACAGAAGTTTGATTTACTTGGAGTTATATTCTGTTGTTTAAGTGTCTTTGTTTTGAGCAGTGTATATACATATATATATACAGTTCTGGCAAAAATTAAGAGTACACTGCAAAATTTTCATTTTCTCTGATTTTTCTCTTTATAGGTATATTTTTGAGTAAAATGTACATTGTTGTTTTATTCTATAAACTACTGACAAAATGTCTCCGAAATTCAAAGCTAAAAATGTTGTATTTATTTGCAGCAAATGAGAAATCGTCAAAATAATAAAAAAGAAACAGTGCTTTCAGGCCTCAAATAATGAAAAGAAAACAAATTTTTATTTATTTAGAAACAACAATACTCATGTTTTAACTCAGGAAGAGTTCAGAAATCAATATTTGGTGGAATAACCATGATTTTTAATCACAGCTTTCATGCGTCTTGGCATGCTTTCCACCAGTCTTTCACACTGCTTTTGGGTGACATTATGCCACTCCTGGCACAAAAATTTAAGCAGCTCTTCTTTGTTTGATGGCTTGTGACTATCCATCTTCCTCTTGATTACATTCCAGAGGTTTTCAATGGGGTTCAGGTCTGAAGATTGGGCTGGCCATGACATGGTCTTGATGTGGTGCTCCTTCATCCACACATTGATTGACCTAGCTGTGAAGCATGGGGCATCGTCCTGCTGGAAAAAACAGTCCTTAGAGTTGGGGAACATTGCCTGAGCAGAAGGAAGTAAGTGTTTTTCAAGGATAACCTTGTATGCCGCTTGATTCATACGTCCTTCGCAAAGATTAACCTGCCCCATTCCAGCCTTGCTGAAGCATCCCCAGATCATCACCGATCCTCCGCCAAATTTCACAGTGGGTGCAAAACACTGTGGCTTGTATGCCTCTCCAGGTCTCCTTCTAACCATTAGATGACCAGGTGTTGGGTAAAGCTGAAAATTAGACTCATCAGAGAAGATTACCTTACTCCAGTCCTCTATTGTCCAATCCTTATGGTCTATGGCAAACTTCAGCCTGGCTCTCCTTTGCTTTTCTTTGATGAAAGGCTTTTTTCTAGCTTTACATGACTTGAGGCCTGCCTCTAGGAGCCTGTTACAAACTGTTTTTGCCGTGCACTTCACCCCAGCTGCCATTTGCCATTCCATTTGTAGGTCACTTGATGTCATTCTGCAGTTGCTGAGTGACATTCAAATAAGATGACGGTCATCTCGGTCAGTGGAGAGTCGCTTTCGCCCTCTGCCGGTCTGTAGCTTTGCTGTCCCCAATGTCTGCTGCTTGACCTTGTTGTAATGGACTGCCGTCTTCGAAATTTTAAGGATGGAGGCAACATGATGCTCACTGTATCCCTCTGATAGTAAAGCCAGAATTGAGCCCTTCTTTTCCTCACTCAAGACTTTTCTTTTCAACTCTTTTGGCATGGTTAAAAGTTATTTTTTCATTCAAATTAGTTTTGGGCTATTCCTAGCACTTGTTTTGCCATCCAGCTTGTCCTATAGCAAGAGGATTGTGAAGACCACAGCAGTGTTTTTTTATACTTTCCCTTGTTACATAAGATTTGGTACAGGAGATCACCTAATCAGAAGCACATTAAGAAGAATGAGGTGCACTTTGGTTGGAATTCAACTGACACTGGAATGGAATGGCTGTCAGACATGTAGAGATGGTGATTTTTAGAAAACTGTGCAGTGGTCTCTTAATTTTTGCCAGAGCTGTATTTATATATATATATATATATATATATATATATATATATATATATACACACATATATTTATATATATATATATGTATATATATATATATATATATATATACAGTACAGACCAAAAGTTTGGACACACCTTCTCATTAAAAGATTTTTCTGTATTTTCATGACTTTGAAAATTGTACATTCACACTGAAGGCATCAAAACTATAACTTAACACATGTGGAATTATATACTTAGCAAAAAAGTGTGAAACAACTGAAAATATGTCTTATATTCTAGGTTCTTCAAAGTAGCCACCTTTTGCTTTGATGACTGCTTTGCACACTCTTGGCATTCTCTTGATGAGCTTCAAGAGGTAGTCACCGGAAATGGTTTTCACTTCAAAGGTGCGCCCTGTCAGGTTTAATAAGTGGAATTTCTTGTCTTATAAATGGAGTTGGGACCATCAGTTGTGTTGTGCATAAGTCAGGTGGATACACAGCTGATAGTCCTACTGAATAGACTGTTAGAATTTGTATTATGGCAAGAAAATAGCAGCTAAGTAAAGAAAAACGAGTGGCCATCATTACTTTAAGAAATGAAGGTCAGTCAGTATGAAAAATTAGGCAAACTTTGTATGTGTCCCCAAGTGCAGTTGCAAAAACCATCAAGCGCTACAAAGAAACTGACTCACATGAGGACCGCCCCAGGAATGGAAGACAAAGAGTCACCTCAGCTTCTGAGGATAAGTTTATCCGAGTCACCAGCCTCAGAAATCGCAGGTTAACAGCAGCTCAGATTAGAGACCAGGTCAATGCCACACAGAGTTCTAGCTGCAGACACATCTCTTCAACAACTGTTAAGAGGAGACTTTGTGCAGCAGGCCTTCATGGTAAAATAGCTGCTAGGAAACCACTGCTAAGGACAGGCAACAAGCAGAAGACACTTGTTTGGGCTAAAGAACACAAGGAATGGACATTAGACCAGTGGAAATCTGTGCTTTGGTCTGATGAGTCCAAATTTGAGATCTTTGGTTCCAACCACCGTGTCTTTATGCGACGTAGAAAAGGTGAACGGATGGAGTCTACATGCCTGGTTCCCACCGTGAAGCATGGAGGAGGAGGTGTGATGGTGTGGGGGTGCTTTGCTGGTGACACTGTTGGGGATTTATTCAAAATTGAAGGCATACTGAACCAGCATGGCTACCACAGCATCTTCCAGCGGCATGCTATTCCATCCGGTTTGAGTTTAGTTGGACCATCATTTATTTTTCAACAGGACAATGATCCCAAACACAGCTCCAGGCTGTGTAAGGGCTATTTGACCAAGAAGGAGAGTGATGGGGTGCTACGCCAGATGACCTGGCCTCCACAGTTATCAGATCTGAACCCAGTAGAGATGGTTTGGGGTGAGCTGGACTGCAGAGTGAAGGCAAAAGGGCCAACAAGTGCTAAGCATCTCTGGGAACGCCTTCAAAATTGTTGGAAGACCATTTCCGGTGACTACCTCTTGAAGCTCATCAAGAGAATGCCAAGAGTGTGCAAAGCAGTCATCAAAGCAAAAAGTAGCTACTTTGAAGAACCTAGAATATAAGACATATTTTCAGTTGTTTCACAGTTTTTTGTTAAGTATATAATTCCACATGTGTTAATTCATAGTATTGATGCCTTCAGTTTGAATGTACAGTTTTCACAGTAATGAAAATACTGAAAAATCTTTAAATGAGAAGGTGTGTCCAAACTTTTGGTCTGTACTGTATATATATATATATATATATATATATGTATATATATATATATATATATATACTGCTCAAAAAAATAAAGGGAACACTTAAACAACAGAATATAACTCCAAGTAAATCAAACTTCTGTGAAATCAAACTGTCCACTTAGGAAGCAACACTGATTGACAATCAATTTCACATGCTGTTGTGCAAATGGAATAGACAATAAATGAAAATTATTGGCAATTATCAAGACACACTTAATAAAGGAGTAGTTCTGCAGTTGGGGACCACAGACCACATCTCAGTACCAATGCTTTCTGTCTGATGTTTTGGTCACTTTTCAATGTTGGTTGTGCATTCACACTCGTGGTAGAATGAGACGGACTCTACAACCCACATAAGTTGCTCAGGTAGTGCAGCTCATCCAGGATGGCACATCAATGCGAGCTGTGGCAAGAAGGTTTGCTGTGTCTGTCATCGTAGTGTCCAGAGGCTGGAGGCGCTACCAGGAGACAGGCCAGTACACCAGGAGACGTCGAGGGGGCCGTAGGAGGGTAATAACCCAGCAGCAGGACCGCTACCTCCGCCTTTGTGCAAGGAGGAACAAGAGGAGCACTGCCAGAGCCTTGCAAAATGACCTCCAGAAGGCCACAAATATGCATGTGTCTGCACAAATGGTTAGAAACAGACTCCATAAGGGTGGTATGAGGGCCCGACGTCCACAGATGGGGGTTGTGCTCACAGCCCAACATCATGCAGGATGCTTGGCATTTGCCACAGAACACCAGGATTGGCAAAGTCTCCACTGGCGCCCTGTGCTCTTCACAGATCGAAGCAGGTACACACTGAGCACATGTGACAGCCGTGACAGAGTCTGGAGATGTCGTGGAGAGGGATCTGCTGCCTGCAACATCCTTCAGCATGACCGGTTTGGCAGTGGGTCACTAATGGTGTAGGGTGGCATTACTGACCCACAGTAATGTAAGAGGTAGCCTGGCTGCCATTAGGTACCGAGATGAGATACTCAGACCCCTTGTGAGACCATATGCTGGTGCGGTTGGCCCTGGGTTTCTCCTAATGCAGGACAATGCCAGACCTCATGTGGCTGGAGTGTGTAAGCAGTTCCTGGAAGATGAAGGCATTGAAGCTATGGACTGGCCCGTCTGTTCCCCAGACCTGAATCCGATTGAACACATCTGGGACATCATGTCTCGCTCCATCCACCAACGTCACATTGCACCACAGACTGTCCACGAGTTGGCGGATGCTTTAGTCCAGGTCTGGAAGGAGATCCCACAGGAGACCATCCGCAACCTCATCAGAAGCATGCCCAGGCATTGTAAGGAGGTCATACAGGCACGTGGAGGCCACACACAGTACTGAGCCTCATTTTGACTTGTTTAAGGACATGACATCAAAGTTGGATTAGCCTGTAGTGTGTTTTTCCACTTTAATTTTGGGGTTGACTCCAAATCCAGGCCTCCATTGGTTAATAAACTTGATTTCCATTGATGATTTTTGTGTGATTTTGTTGTCAGCACATTCAATTTTGTACAGAACAAAGTATTCAATGAGAATATTTCATTCATTCATTCAGATCTAGGATGTGTTATTTGAGTGTTCCCTTTATTTTTTTGAGCAGTGTATATATACTGTATATATATATATATACTGTGGTAGGAAGACTCGCTCGGCCACTTCTATAAGTAGACTCAGGAAACCGGGTTTTCTTTGCAGGCTTTATTAACAGCATAAAGCACTGCCCTCCTCCAAAATAAACACAGCCTTACTTGGAAAAACAACAAAACAAAAGATAAACTGTAGCAGAGTCCATATACAGTACAGACTAAAAGTTTGGACACACCTTCTCATTTAAAGATTTTTCTGTATTTTCATGACTATGAAAACTGTACATTTCCTCTGAAGGCATCAAAACTATGAAATAACACATGTGGAATTATATACTTAACAAAAAAGTGTAAAACAACTGAAAATATGTCTTATATTCTAGGTTCTTCAAAGTAGCCACCTTTTGCTTTGATGACTGCTTTGCACACTCTTGGCATTCTCTTGATGAGATTCAAGAGGTAGTCACCGGAAATGATCTTCCAACAATCTTGAAGGAGTTCCCAGAGATGCTTAGCACTTGTTGGCCCCTTTGCCTTCACTGTGCGGTCCAGCTCACTCTAAACCATCTCGTTTGGGTTCAGGTCTGGTGACTGTGGAGGCCAGGTCATCTGGCGTAGCACCCCATCACTCTCCTTCTTGGTCAAATAGCCCTTACACAGCCTGGAGGTGTGTTTGGGGTCATTGTCCTGTTGAAAAATAAATGATGGTCCAACTAAACGCAAACCAAATGGAATAGCATGCTGCTGCAAGATGCTGTGGTAGCCATGCTGGTTCAGTATGCCTTCAATTTTGAAAAAATCCCCAACAGTGTCACCAGCAAAGCACCCCCACACCATCACACCTCCTCCTCCATCCTTCACGGTGGGAACCAGGCATGTAGAGTCCATCCGTTCACCTTTTCTGCATCGCACAAAGACACGTTGGTTGGAACCAAAGATCTAAAATTTGGACTCATCAGACCAAAGCACAGATTTCCACTGGTCTAATGTCCATTTCTTGTGTTCTTTAGCCCAAACAAGTCTCTTCTGCTTGTTGCCTGTCCTTAGCAGTGGTTTCCTAGCAGCTATTTTACCATGAAGGCCTGCTACACAAAGTCTCCTCTTAACAGTTGTTGTAGAGATGTGTCTGCTGCTAGAACTCTGTGTGGCATTGGCCTGGTCTCTAATGTGAGCTGCTGTTAACCTGCGATTTCTGAGGCTGGTGACTCGGATAAACTTATCTCAGAAGCAGAGGTGACTTTTAGTCTTCATTTCCTTGGGCGGTCCTCATATGAGCCAGTTTCTTTGTAGCGCTTGATTGCTTTTGCAACTGCGCTTGGGGACACTTTCAAAATTTGCCCAATTTTTCAGACTGACTGACCTTCATTTCTTAAAGTAATGATGGCCACTCGTTTTTCTTTACTTAGCTGCTTTTTTCTTGCCATAATGCAAATTCTATCAGTCTATTCAGTAGGACTATCAGCTGTGTATCCACCTGACTTCTGCACAACACAACTGATGGTCCCAACCCCATTTATATGGCAAGAAATCCCACTTATTAAACCTAACAGGGCACACCTGTGAAGTGAAAACCATTTCCGGTGACTACCTCTTGAAGCTCATCAAAAGAATGCCAAGAGTGTGCAAAGCAGTCATCAAAGCAAAAGGTGGCTACTTTGAAGAACCTAGAATATAAGACATATTTTCAGTTGTTTCATACTTTTTAGTTAAGTAAATAATTCCACATGTGTTAATTCATAGTTTTGATGCTTTCAGTGTGAATGTACAATTTTCATAGTAATGAAAATACAAAAAAATCTTTAAATGAGATGGTGTGTCCAAACTTTTGGTCTGTACTGTATGTATGTGCGGTTTGTCTACACAGATTATGTCCATCCTTCAGCTCCCTCCAGAGCTGTGGCTGTCCAGTCTGGAGACCTTGCCTCTCCAAACACACCACAGAGAAAAAAAACAGGACTGAACATTTAAATGTTGCTTAACCACACCCTGAGGTGGAGGTATGGGGAATAACGTCCCTCCCATCTCTTGGTCATTCCCCTAAAACCACGCCCTTTAAGTGCGTTAACCCTCCAGCATATAACATGCTGGCAGAAAGTTTATTGGTTTCAGTTCACACGGGCTAGCAACCTGTGTGACACATACCTCCCCTCATAAATCATATCAGTGACTCTGTCACATATTTCCCCCCTCTGACCAAAGCCGGGGGTTTGGGCACCTTCTGATTCCAGACAGGGAATTCTAGAAAGGGCATCAGCGTTCCCTTGTAACTTTCCCGGCCTATGCTCTACGTGAAAGTTGAAGTCCTGAAGAGATAGGAACCATCTAGTTATCCTGGCATTTTTACCCCTCTTTTCACTCAACCATCTCAACGGGACATGGTCTGACCCCAACTTAAGCTTCCAGCCTACTAGGTAGTATCTTAGTGTATTTATGGCCCAGTTTATGGCTAAACACTCTTTTTCTACTATTGCGTAGTTTTTCTCACAGGACGAAAGCTTCTGGCTCAGAGAGAGAATGGGATGCTCTTCCCCATTTATCTCTTCAGAGAGTACGGCTCCTAAACCAACCTCTGAAGCATCTGTCTGGACCACAAACTCTTTCTTGAAGTCTGGTGTGACCAGGACCAGCTGTTTACACAGCGCTGACTTCAACAGTTGAAACGCGGTCTCTGTTTCCTCCGTCCACTTCACCATGGTTGATCTGGTGCCTTTTAGAATGGGTTTTGGCACGAGAATGATCGGGTTCGACAACCCACTCTTTAACTCCTCTATCACCCCAAGGTCTAACATTCTCTTCACCTTGGCCGAAATCACCTCCCGGCGTGCTTCTGGAATCCGGTACTGCTTCAGATTCACTCTTACATGTTGCTCTGTTAGCACATCATGCTCTACCACCTGAGTATGCCCCAGCAACTCTGAGAACAGCTCCCGATTCCGCTGTAGTAGTCCTCGACACTGTTGCTTTTGGGCCAGCGATAGAGTCTCCCGGGCAAGGAGTTTCCACAGGTTCCCCGTCCAGCCATGGCTTAAGCAAGTTCACATAGTATACTTGGTGCGGCTTTCTTTAGCCAGGCTGGTGGACTTTATAATAGTGTTGAGCGAGCATGCTCGACACTGCTCGTTACTCGCCCGAGCATTTCACGACTTGGGATGTTCGGCGAGCACCGAGCATTTCCGGGTTACTCGGGCGGGAGCTTGGGTCTCTGCCCTGCACGTTTGGCGCTCATTACAGAGCCAATGAACATGCAGGGATTGCCAGCCAGTCACTGTAATGCCGCAGGCATGTTGTTTGTGGGCATTGCAGTGATTGGCTGGCTGCACAGAGTCACCTCGAGTATTTAAAACCGGGTGCCGCCATCTTGGACACAGTCGCTCCGAATCAGACAGTGTAGAGAGGGTGCTGCTGCGTTAGGGAGAGATATATAGTGCAAAATAGGTAGTCTAGGGTCTCTAAAGCCTGCCAAATCAAATAAACAGTCCTTCTCAGGACTAATATCCATCTCAGATATCAGGCAGGCAGGCTGTATTGGAGACGCAGTGGCTATGCCAGCAAACGTTGCATTACAGTCCTGTGTGCTCCTGTTGGTCAAATTGCTAGACTTATCACCCCGGTCTCAGGGGCCAGGAAATTTTTTTTTTTTTTTTTTCATCTAAATCCTGTATTTTTTTTTTCCTCAGTCAAACTGTGCAAATATGCGTCTTATTAAACTTTTGGTATCCCCCCCCAAAAAAAATAAAAATTGAGTGTTTCTATGACTGTTCAGACACCAATATATCTGTTTAAAAGAGTCTGGTGTAGGCCAGAAAAATAGAACTGTGGTTTTGCAGTTCCACGGTCAAATCTCTGTATCATCCTGTTTTTGCCATTTTTTGCCGTAAAAAAAAACTGTAATAGTGTCTCCCTGACTGGTCAGACACCAATATATCTGTTTAAGAGAGTCTGGTGTAGGCCAAAGAAGTAGAACTGTGGTTTTGCAGCTCCACGGGTCAAATCTCTGTATTATCCTGTTTTAGGCATTTTTTGCCGTAAAAAAAACTGTAATAGTGTCTCCCTGACTGGTCAGACACCAATATATCAGTTTAAAAGAGTCTGGTGTATGCCACATAACTATAACTGTGGTTTTGCAGTTTCACGGGTCAAATCTCTGTATTATCCTGCTTTTGGCATTTTTTGCCGTAAAAAAAAAATCTGTAATAGTGTCTCCCTGACTGTTCAGACACCAATATATCTGTTTTAAAGATTCTGGTGTAGGCCAGAGAAATAGAACTGTGGTTTAGCAGTTCCACGGGTCAAATCTCTGTATTATCCTGTTTTTGGCATTTTTTTACGTAAAAAAAACTGTAATAGTGTCTCCCTGACTGGTCAGACACCAATATATCTGTTTAAAAGAGTCTCGTGTAGGCCAGAGAAATAGAACTGTGGTTTTGCAGTTCCACGGGTCAAATTTCTGTATTATCCTGTTTTTGGCATTTTTTGCCGTAAAAAAAAACCTGTAATAGTGTCTCCCTGACTCGTCAGACACCAATATATCTGTTTAAAAGTTTCTGGTGTGCGCCACATAACTATAACTATGGTTTTGCAGTTCCATAGGTCAAATCTCTGTATTATTCTGCTTTTGGCATTTTTTGCCGTTAAAAAAACTGTAATAGTGTCTCCCAGACTGGTCAGACACCAATATATCTGTTTAAAAGAGTCTGGTGTAGGCCAGAGAAATAAAACTGTGGTTTTCCTCTTCCACGGTTCTAATCTCCTTTTTATTACCCTTTATCCATTGATAGTGCGAGTGTGAGCTATTTTACTTCATTTACAATGGGCAAGGCGCGTGGCAAGGGACGTGGAACTGGACGTTCTGGTGATGGTGCGTGTAGAGGACGGGGCCGTGGCCAAGGTGAAAATGTGCCACAACCAACAGCCACGACTTCTTGACCGAATTACTAGGGAAGCACACTATAACACCAGTATTGCGAACTGATCAGTGTGAACAGGTTATTAATTGGATAGCAGATAATACTTCCAGTTACCTGGGCACCACCACCTCCAGTCTGTCTTCCACACAGTCAAGTTTTAGTAGCCGTGAGTCTCAACCGCATACTCCTCCTCACCCTGATGCTCCTTCCTCCCACCATGCCGAGTGTCGTCATACAGCAACTGATTCCACACTTGGACACTCTGAAGAGCTGTTTTCTGGTCCATTTCCATATTTGTGCCCCTCGCCTGCTCCGCTTGATGTGGTGGAAGAGGAGATCCCATGTAGCGATGCCCAAATATTTGAACAGCCACGGCCAGAGGAAGTCGACGCTGGCAATTTGTCACAAGAGGTGGACGATGACGAGACACAATTGCCACGAAGTGAGGAGGAGGATCGTGGTGCGCAAGTGGAAGAGGAGGAGGTGGTGGATGATCTAGTAACTGACCCAACGTGGCAGGAGGACACGCAGAGTGAGGCCAGCAGCCCACAGGGGGAGGGAGGCAGAATACCCCAACAGGCAGGAAGAAGCAGTGTGGTGGCTGCACACAGAAGGCGGGCAACAGTTCCCCGTAACACCAACACGAGGGACGTTGCCAGTACAGCCGGTAGGTGTTCCACAGTCTGAAATTTTTTTAAAGACTCTGCTGATAACCCCAAAAAGGCCAATTGTACCACCTGCCATGCCAGTATCAGCAGGGGTGACAAAACTACCAGCCTGACCACCACCAGCATGATCAGGCACATAGCAGCAAAGCACTCGACTTTATGGGGCGAACCCCAGGGTCCACAACTAGTGTCAGCGGGTGTCACCACTGCTTCTTCCGCTGTTGTGCATGTAATAGAACCCCCTATTGTGTGTACAAGGCAATCCCCTGTCCATACTGCATGCAAAGATGCCCACTCCTCTCAGTCTTCACTTGTTATGGCAGTTTCTCAAGAAACAGCATCAACGTCCACGTCCACGTCCCACCGCAGCGTTCAATTGTCCATATCCCAGAGCTTTGAACAAAAGCGCAAATTTGCAGCCAACGCCCCACAGGCCACAGTCCTAAATTCGCACATTTCACGACGGCTTGCATTGGAAATGCTGCCTTTTAGGCTGATGGAGATGGAATCCTTCAACCTTATGGCGGTGGCCGTCCCTCGGTACTCGGTCCTCAGCTGACACTATTGTGCCCGGTGTGCCATCCCCGCACTACACAAGCACGTGTCCCAAAACATCTGCCGTGCCCTCAACAACGCAGTTACTGGGAGAGTCCACCTGACAACGGACACGTGGACAAGTGCTTGTGGCCAGGAACGGTACATCTCCCTGATGGCACACTGGGTAAACATAGTGGAAGCCGGGAGCCAGTCGGACCTTTGGGACGGAACACATCCTCAGGCTGTACTGAAACTCATAAGCTTAGGTGATAAACCTCACACTGCTTGTTAGTTGTGGACAGCTGTGAAAGAGCAGGCAGATCTGTGGCTGAGACCGCTGAACCTACATCCAGGCATGGTCGTGTGTGACAATGGCCGTAACCTGGTGGCGGCTCTGAGGCGAGGCGAGATCACACACGTACCATGCCTGGCTCATGTGCTTAACCTCGTGGTTCAGCGGTTTCTTAAATCATACCCCGAGTTGCCAGATCTGCTCGTCAAAGTATGCCGCCTGTCAGCTCATTTTCGCAAGTAGGCAACAGCTTCCGCCACCCTTGCTGTGTTGCAGCAGCATTTGAAGCTTCCGGCACACTTACTGGTGTGTGATGTCCCCACACGTTGGAACTCTACCCTACACATGTTGCAAAGGATTTATGAGCAGAAGAGAGCAGTTGTGGAGTACCAGCTGCAACAAGGCCGTCGATATTCAGGTCAGACTCCACACATAAGACCTCAGGAGTTGACCTGGATGTCTGACATATGTACCATCCTCACAAACTTTGAGGAGTCCACCAAGATGGTGAGTGGCGATGACGCCATCATTAGCGTCAGCATCCCACTTGTCTGTCTTTTGCATCGCTCTCTGCAGAGAATTAAAGAGGAGGCATTGCAGCCAGAGTATGATGAGTAGTGTTGAGCCACCCCCGTAGTGTTCGGGTTCGGTTCGGTTCGTCGAACACCGGGATGTTCGAGGAACTGTTCGTCGAACTGTTCGTCGAACACCTTAGAACACCGTCGAACACCGTTAAAACCAATGGCAGGCAAACAAAAACACATAGAAACACATAGAAAACACCTGCAAAGGTGTCCAAAAGCTGACAAACTGCTCAGAAGACACTCTCTTTAAAAAAGCCGGCCGGCAAATTCAGCAGCGGCATACACCGGTACCCGACAATTTAGACAAGAAGGAATAGAGCATCACACATAGATTAGATAGATAGAAACATGTCAGTCACACATATAAGAAGCACAGTGACAGTGTTGGTTACTGCACTTGTCATTTAGTGTAAAGGATTTATTAAAAAAACTATTAGTGTTTTCATGCACCGTCTCTTTAAAAAAGCCGGCCGGCAATTCAGCATCTGTACCCGACAATTTAGAACAGAAAGAATAGAGCTTCACACATAGATTAGATAGATAGAAACATGTCAGTCACATATATATGAAGTACAGTGATAGTGTTGCTTACTGTACTTGTCATTTAGTGTAAAGGATTTATTTAAAAAAATAATAGTGTTTTCATGCACTGTCTCTTTAAAAAAGCCGGCCGGCAATTCAGCAGCGGTACCCGACAATTTAGAACAGAAAGATAGAGCATCACACATAGATTAGATAGATAGAAACATGTCAGTCACATATATATGAAGTACAGTGATAGTGTTGGTTACTGTACTTGTCATTTAGTATTAAAATAAAGGATTTATTATTAAAAAAATTGGCGTGGGGTTCCCCTTAATTTTAGGCTCTAGCGGAGGTTAAGCAGACGGCTGGGGCAGATGTTTGAAGCCTGGGAAGGGGGTAATACCCACGGAGCTTCCCAGGCTACTAATATCAGCCCCCAGCTGAATACATAGCCTTTACTAGCTATTAAAATGGGGGACCCCCCAAAAAAAATGACGTGGGGTCCCCCCTAATTTAATAGCTAGCAAAGGCTAGGCAGACAGCTGGGGGCTGATATTAATAGCCCAGGAAGGGAGCCATGAATATTGGCCCCCTCCCAGGCTAGAAACACCAGCCGTCAGCCGCCCCAGAAATGGCGCATTCATAGGATGCGCCAATTCTGGCACTTAGCCTCGCTCTTCCACGCTGCCCTGGTGCGGTGGCAGGGGGTAATAGGGTTGGGGTTGATGTCAGCTTATAATGCCAGCTGACATCAAGCCCAGGTTAGTAATGGAGAGGCGTCTATAAGACACCCCCATTACTAACCCCATAGTCAAAGTTAAAAAAAACACAAACACCCAGAATAAAGTCCTTTAATTGAAATAAAGACACAATCCTTTATTGTTCTAAATTAAACCATACTTACCATCACGCCCATTCCAGCTGAAGCCAACGATCTCCTGCAATAAAAGAAAAATAATAAAGCAACCTCATCCTTACCTTTCCATGGTTCCCACGACAGCTTCAGCTCTGCTACATCGAGATGACAGGCTGGACCGCAGCAGAACGCTGCCATCCAGTCTGTCATCCCGCAGACACTGAGAAGCGCAGGCTTGCTTGCGCTGCTCAGCGTCTCTCTGTGACGACATCCAGAGGAGCCGAGTTCATGTCCAATGAACTCGGCTCACCTCATGCACGTCACTGACAGCGTGGGAAAATTCTCACGCTGAAGCGCTGATTGCAGGAGAATTTTCCCACGCTGTCAGTGACGTGCATGAGGTGAGCCGAGTTCATTGGACATGACCTCGGCTCATCTGGATGCCGTCACAGCGAGACAGTGAGGAGCGCAAGCAAGCCTGCGCTTCTCAGTGTCTGCGGGATGACAGACTGGATGGCAGCGTTCTGCTGCGGTCCAGCCTGTCATCTCGATGTAGCAGAGCTGAAGCTGTCGTGGGAACCATGGAAAGGTAAGGATGAGGTTGGTTTATTATTTTTCTTTTATTGCAGGAGATCGTTGGCTTCAGCTGGAATGGGTGTGATGGTAAGTATGGTTTAATTTAGAACAATAAAGAATTGTGTCTTTATTTCAATTAAAGGACTTTATTCTGGGTGTTGTGTTTTTTTTAAATACTTTACTAGAAATTCATGGTGGTCATGTCTAATACTGGCGTGACCCCATGAATTTTGGGCTTGGTGCCAGCTGATAATACCAAGCTGGCCCTAACCCCTTTATTACCCAGTGAGCCACCGCACCAGGGCCCTGGATGAGTTGGGTACAGCGCCAGAAGATGGCGCTTCTATGAACGCGCCATTTTCCGGGGTGGCTGCGGACTGCAATTTGTAGCGGGGGGGGGCCCAGAAAGCTTGGGCCTCCCTGCGCTGCAGATTCCAGCCCCCAGCTGCCTAGTTGTACCTGGCTGGACACAAAAATAGGGCGAAGCCCCACGTACTTTTTTTTTAATTATTTCATGAAATTCATGAAATAATTAAGAAAAAAAGGCCTTCCCTATATTGTTGTGTCCGGCCAGGTACAAATAAGCAGCTGGTGGTTGGGGCAGCCCGTTCCTGCCTGCTGTACCTGGCTGGACACAAATATAGTGCGAAGCCCCACTTCAATTTTTTTTAATTATTTCATGAAATTCATGAAATAATTAAGAAAAAAAGGGCTTCCCTATATTGTTGTGTCTGGCCAGGTACAAATAGTCAGCTGGTGGATGGGGGCAGCCCGTTTCTGCCTGCTGTACCTGGCTGGACACAAATATAGGGCGAAGCCCCACTTCAATTTTTTTTTAATTATTTCAGGAAATTCATGAAATAATTTAAAAAAAATTGACGTGGGGCTTCGCACTATATTTGTGTCCAGCCAGGTACAGCAGGCAGGAACGGGCTGCCCCCATCCACCAGCTGCCTATTTGTACCTGGCCGGACACAACAATATAGGGAAGCCCTTTTTTTCTTAATTATTTCATGAAATAATTTAAAGAAAATTGACGTGGGGCTTCGCCCTGTTTTTGAGTCCAGCCAGGTACAACTAGGCAGCTGGGGGCTGGAATCCGCAGCGCAGGGAGGCCCAAGCTTTCTGGGCCACCCCCGCTGCAAATTGCAGTCCGCAGCCACCCCGGAAAATGGCGCGTTCATAGAAGCGCCATCTTCTGGCGCTGTACCCAACTCATCCAGGGCCCTGATGCGGTGGCTCACTGGGTAATAAAGGGGTTAGGGCCAGCTTGGCATTATCAGCTTGCCCTAAGCCCGAAATTCATGGGGTCACGCCAATAGTAGACATGACCACCATGAATTTCTAGTAAAGTATTTAAAAAAAACACAACACCCAGAAAAAAGTCCTTTAATTGAAATAAACACACAATTCTTTATTGTTCTAAATTAAACCATACTTACCATCACGCCCATTCCAGCTGAAGCCAACGATCTCCTGAAATAAAAGAAAAATAATAAAGCAACATCATCCTTACCTTTCCATGGTTCCCATGACAGCTTCAGCTCTGCTACATCGAGATGACAGGCTGGACCGCAGCAGAACGCTGCCATCCAGCCTGTCATCCCGCAGACACTGAGAAGCGCAGGCTTGCTTGCGCTCCACAGTGTCTCTCTGTGAGGGCATCCAGATGAGCCGAGTTAATGTCCAATGAACTCGGCTCACCTCATGCACGTCACTGACAGCGTGGGAAAATTCTCCTGCACTCAGCGCTTCAGCGTGGGAGAATTCTCACACTGAAGCGCTGAGTGCAGGAGAATTCTCCCACGCTGTCAGTGACGTGCAGGAGGTGAGCTGAGTTCATTGGACATGAGCTCACCTTATGCACGTCACTGACAGCGTGGGAAAATTCTCCTGCACTCAGCGCTTCAGCGTGGGAGAATTCTCACGCTGAAGCGCTGAGTGCAGGAGAATTCTCCCACGCTGTCAGTGACGTGCAGGAGGTGAGCTGAGTTCATTGGACATGAGCTCACCTTATGCACGTCACTGACAGCGTGGGAGAATTCTCCTGCACTCACCGCTTCAGCGTGAGAATTTTCCCACGCTGTCAGTGACGTGCATGAGGTGAACCGAGTTCATTGGACATGAACTCGGCTCATCTGGATGTCGTCACAGAGAGACGCTGAGCAGCGCAAGCATGCCTGCGCTTCTCAGTGTCTGCGGGATGAGAGGCTGGATGGCAGCGTTCTGCTGCGGTCCAGCCTGTCATCTCGATGTAGCAGAGCTGAAGCTGTCGTGGGAACCATGGAAAGGTAAGGATGAGGTTGCTTTATTATTTTATTTTTATTACAGGAGATCGTTGGCTTCAGCTGGAATGGGCGTGATGGTAAGTATGGTTTAATTTAGAACAATAAAGAATTGTGTCTTTATTTCAATTAAAGGACTTTATTCTGGGTGTTTGTGGTTTTTTTAACTTTGACTATGGGGTTAGTAATGGGGGTGTCTTATAGACGTGACGCGCCCCCTGGGCCATATTCTTTAGGGGGAATATCCGGAGCCGGATCAGATGGGAGTTGTAGTCTTCCGAGTGGCTGTGACCCGGTCCGTGCCCAGGGTGTCAAACTCAGTTGTATGTGGCAGTCCTACAGATGTTACTAAGTTCTTAATGTCGACTACGCCACCCGTTGTGTTGCGGTCACTGTGGCCGCCGCTGCAGCAGGGTCCGCTGAGGCTGGTGGTGTAGGTGCAGCTTTGGTGATATAACCCCCAACGGGTGGGGTATAGCCTCAGGGGGATCAGGTGCAGAGGATGGGGGTTGTGGTGATGCAGTGTAGACGGCAATCAGAGACAGAGTCGGGTTATGCAGTTTAGGATGTTTACTCACTGCTGATGTTCCGGTCACTCCAGCTTCGAGTGACCTCCCGAGCCGTGCTGCGTCCACCAGGTTCTGGATCCAGCCAACCCCCAAATAAGTCCGGAGCGTGACCCTGAGCTCTCCTTCTTGTCCTTTCTCTGGCCGTCCCCACTATTGATCCACCCAGGTCCAGCTCCCTCGGGCCTTCTGTTGGGAGACCCTTGGCCTTGGGTTCCCTGACCCTCCACGTGGTATGCCTTCGTGGTGGATGTGGTGGGTGGCCGTGGCAGACGCTGCCCACGGCCTCCGGTCTCTGGCTGGGGTGTGTTTTTGCCCCCACCAGCTTGGGTTCCGGTACCCTGTGCCGACTCTTCACCCGGGGATTTAGTTTGGGGTCTTAGAGTCCTCTTCTTCTGTTTCCCCCTCTGGGTCTCTCTTTCTCCTCTCTCACTCTGGGTCTCTCTCCTCCTCTGCTCGCTGACTTCCTCTCTGCAACTGACCCTGTTCTTAGTTGGTGCCCACCTTATATACACCCTCTATGTGTGAGCTCAGGTGACCAGCACCCAATGAGCTCCTATCTTTACCCAGGCTGCTCCCCCTATCTGCCCCTACACTACTTGGGATGTACCACCCCCCTCCCACTCCAGCCAGGAACAGACTCAGTCGTACCTGCACATTTCTAAGTGGGAGTACCGTCGGTCTGCTCCTCGGAAATGGGATGTGTGTAGTGCATGCAGCCTACCGAGCTCAGTTCCACACTCCATCCTTACCCGGGAGTGGAATATCACACCTCTGGGTTGAGGTGCAATACCCCTGTAGCAGCCGAATCCTCAGGGTGCTACAGACGCCTCTCCATTACTAACCTGGGCTTGATGTCAGCTGGCATTATAAGCTGACATCAACCCCAACCCTATTACCCCCTGCCACCGCACCAGGGCAGCGTGGAAGAGCGAGGCTAAGTGCCAGAATTGGCGCATCCTATGAATGCGCCATTTCTGGGGCGGCTGACGGCTGGTGTTTCTAGCCTGGGAGGGGGCCAATATTCATGGCTCCCTTCCTGGGCTATTAATATCAACCCCCAGCTGTCTGCCTAGCCTTTGCTAGCTATTAAATTAGGGGGGACCCCACGTCATTTTTTTTGGGGGGTCCCCCATTTTAATAGCTAGTAAAGGCTATGTATTCAGCTGGGGGCTGATATTAGTAGCCTGGGAAGCTCCGTGGGTATTACCCCCTTCCCAGGCTTCAAACATCTGCCCCAGCCGTCTGCTTAACCTCCGCTAGAGCCTAAAATTAAGGGGAACCCCACGCCAATTTTTTTAATAATAAATCCTTTATTTTAATACTAAATGACAAGTACAGTAACCAACACTGTCACTGTACTTCATATATATGTGACTGACATGTTTCTATCTATCTAATCTATGTGTGAAGCTCTATTCTGTCTGTTATAAATTGTCGGGTACCGCTGCTGAATTGCCGGCCGGCTTTTTTAAAGAGACGGTGCATGAAAACACTATTATTTTTTTTGATAAATCCTTTACGCTAAATGACAAGTACAGTAAGCAACACTGTCACTGTACTTCATATATATGTGACTGACATGTTTCTATCTATCTAATCTATGTGTGAAGCTCTATTCTTTCGGTTCTAAATTGTCGGGTACCGGTGTACGCCGCTGATGAATTGCCGGCTTTTCATGTTTCACTGTGAGCACTGTTCCCATCGATTTGGGCAATCACTGTAATGCCACAACCACCATGGCTGTGGCATTACAGTGAGTGGCAGACAATCCCTGCATGATTGGTGCTCTAAATAGCGCCAGACATGCAGGACACGCTTTTGGTGCACGAACAGTTATCGAACATAACCTCGAACAGCCGAATTTTTTGCAAATCGTTCGGGTTCGTCGAACAACTCGAACACCGCCCAAAACAGCTCGAATTTGAGATTGGCGAACAGTTCTAGTCGAACACCGCTCATCTCTAATGATGAGATGGATCAAGAACCCATAATGGGCAATTACACACAGCCCAGCCTCATCTCATCCCAACGTGCATTGGGGGACAATGAGGGAGAGGAGGAGGAGGAGGAAGAACAGGAGCTTGTATCATGCGCTGTAGACGGTAGTACCTGTACAACTGTCATATCTTCGGTTCAGCGTGGGTGGCCTGAGTACAGGGGGGAGGAGGAGGAAGAGTAGAGCAAGGACAGTCGTCATCTTGGTGAGGACATGGAAGTCTTGCCCGTTACCAGTCTGGCACGCATGGCTGACTTTATGTTACACTGCCTTGACCGTGACCCTCGCATTGTCAAAATGTTGGGTAACAGTCATTACTGGTTGGTGACACTTTTAGACAACCCGGTACAAGGAGTACTTTCACTCTCTTATTCCTGAGGTGGAGAGGTCTACAAAAATGGGGCAGTACCAGAAGGCCCTTGCTGCAGAACTGTTAAAAAAGTTCCCATCTGAACACGCTAGCAGCAGAGGTCACAGTTCGTTGACCAACCAAGGCGTACAGGCAAGAGAGACACAACTCCAATCCAGAACAGGCAGGGGAACACTGTCAACATTCTGGGACAGTTTTCTCAGACCCGCCTAGCTTACAGGCCCTGAGGCGCGGGGTACTCTCACAAGGAGTGGAAAGTTTCAAAAGATGGTGAGGAAGCACCTTGCCGACTGTACCAGCGTCCTCCATGATTCCTCTGTGCCTTTTAATTATTGTGTATCCAACCTGGACACTTGGAATGAACTCGCTCTGTACGCCTTGGATGTCCTGGCCTGCCCTGCCGCTAGCGTGTTATCGGAGCGTGTTTTTAGTGCCGCTGCGGGAATTATAACTGATAAGCGTACTCGCCTGTCAACTAACAATGCTGACAAGCTGACCCTTATCAAAATGAACAAGGGCTGGGTTGGGCCAGACTTTTCATCACCACCAAATGACAGCAGAGTAACATAAAGTCAAATCCACTGTGTTATTTCGTGAGGTGTATTCCCATGCACAGCTTCACACCCACACATGGGTATACGCTTCCTCATTTCGGCTGTATTTTGCTCTTCTCCTTATCCTCAGCCTCCACCACCACTAAACCACCAGGGTGACCGTGGTAAGTGTTGCCAGCATTGCAAGTTCCTCTGTCCTAATTTTTGGCAGCTTTTGCTTGGAAGGCATAGGCAAAGACTATGGGAAACCCACTCCCCAATAATGGGAATAATGTTTTTAATATGCTGTACTGCAGGGCTCTTGTAAGGGGCATGAAAACCGTCTTGTTAAGCTACTGCGACCTCCACCACTTTTCCCAGGGGCATTGATATTGTCTTTTTATTCCACTGCGACCTCCACCATTCTTCCAATAATGGGTAGAAGGTTTTTAGTATGCTGTAATCCATGTCTGCTTCAAGGGGCATTGCAGTTCCTCATAATTTTTGGAAAGCTTTCCATTCATTGCTTAAGCCAACAGTGCACAGGAGACCCAGTTGCTATAAATGGAAAAAACAGATTAGATTAGGCCCTCTGACCTCCATTTCACTTCCAAGGGGCATTGGAGTGCCTCGAAATTTTTGGTAGGCATTGCACTCACTGCATGCCCTATAATTGTGTAGCCGAACCGCTCCTTTTGGTACAGAAACATATCCTACAAGACATGTGTGGTTGACTTGCCTGATATTGATGTGAATGGTCCCTGTTCCTTCTGCTCTTTCTCCTTTGCCACCACCTCATCCATCATTCATCACCTGAAGCTTTGTTTAAACGGGAGTCATAGAACTGGGATAGTAGCAGGAAAACATCCAGCAATCCTCGGAGGAGGTAGGATATGCGCCAAAACGCTGACCACCTCAGGCCTATCCGCTACTACATACATGCGCTTGATTTCCAAGAAAAAAAAGCAGATGCTAACTTCTATCATCATCATCATGCTCCTCACCTTGGCACTCTCAACTCCCCTGATGGAGAAGCCAGGGCCCACCGGAGGAGTCTGGTTCTCTGGTGGGCTCGTCCATTGCTGCCCTAAAGCAGGCCTGGCTAAGAAAAGTGTGGGGGGAAGTTCCAAGGAGAAATAGGGGTGACTGGGGACCGTTTATGGACACCTGGCCGCCCCTCGGCGGCTGAGGACCGTGTGCGGACACCCGGCCGCGGGGCGGCTGGGGACCGAGTATGGACACCCGGCCGCTGAGCGGCTGGGGACTGAGTATGGATACCAGGCCGCCGACGCAGCCATGACATGGTGGCCAGCGTCTGCCTCCACATGCCTAAAAGGCCCAATTTCAAGTGCAAGCATGCTTGCAGTATGGTATTGCAGCCTGGGGGTGGGTGGGTGGCAGGTTGCACACTTACGCTTTCATTCCAAGAAAACGAAGGAGATGCTAACTTCTATCATCATCATCATGCTCCTCACGTTGGCACTCTCAACTCCCCTGATGGAGAAGCCAGGGCCCACCGGAGGAGTCTGGTTCTCTGGTGGGCTCGTCCAATGCTGCCCTAAAGCAGGCCGGGCTAAGAAAAGTGTGGGGGGAAGTTCCTAGGAGAAATAGGGGTGGTTGGGGAACGTTTATGGACACCCGGCCGCCCCCTGGCGGCTGGGGACCGTGTGTGGACACCGACTGCAGGGCGGCTGGGGACCAAGTATGGACACCCGGCCGCCCCCTGGCGGCTGGGGACCGAGCGTGGACACCCGGCCGCCGGGCGGCTGGGGACTGAGTATGGATACCTCGCTGCCAAAGCTGCCATGAGGTAGTGGCCAGCTTCGGCCTCCTCCAAACTAAAAGGCCCCATTTCAAGTGCAAGCTAGCAGTATGGTATTGCAGCCTGGGGGTGGGTGGGTTATAGGCTGCATACTTGCACTTGCATTGCAAGGAATGGGGGAGGTACAATTGAACACTGCCGTGGGACAAGGACTTGCACGGGGATAGTTGCAAGTCTGCATCTTCTGATGCGGCAAGGATCACTTCAGATGGGCACACTTTTAGGCAGTGACCTGGGTGTCAGAGATGCTTCCAGGGGTCTTCCCCATGCTGTTCCCATGTCTTTTCAGCACTGTATGCATGTGTCACACAGCACATGGCCGGATAAGATTGTAAAATGTTAAAATGACATTTCCCGGTGAATGCATTTGTCACGGTTGAAAGCAATACAAAAGTGCAAGAACGCATAAAAAATGCAACTTGTGAACATAGCCCAAGGTGTGGAGGAGTATTTTTGTTTTTGGTTATTTATTTTACCTTATACACAAGTCTTTACCCTGGAAAGGAAGTTCCTTAACATATTTCACAGGAAAACAGTTTCAGTTTTGTTTTCTGGGGGTCTGAAATGCTTCCTGGGGCGATGCCCATGCTGTCCCCATGTCTTTTGAGCACTGTCACTATCATTTTGGGCACTTTTTAGGCTTTCTACAGGCTGCCGGGGGTGCCGCCGCAAAAATGCTCGAGTCTCCCATAGACTAACATTGGGCTCGTTGCTCGGGTCCAGCACCCGAGTATCACGGTGAGCTCGGCCCAAGCTTCGAGCACCCGAGCATTTTAGTGCTCGCTCAACACTACTTTATAATTAACTTCGCTGACGTTCTCCACCACTTCGTATGGACCTTGCCATTTGGCCAGGAACTTGCTGTCGACTGTGGGTACTAGCACCAAAACACGGTCCCCTGGGTGGAACTGCCTCAGCCTTGCCGATCGGTTAAAGACCCTTGTCTAGGCTTCCTGCGCCTGGAGTAGGTGCGCCTTCATGATCAGCATCACTTTTGCCATTCTTTCCTGCATCTGGGCGACATGTTCAATGATGCTCCGGTGTGGCTTCCCGGGTTTCCTTAGCGATATCCAGGAGCCCTCGCAGATGTTGTCCATACAGTAGCTCAAATGAAATAAAATGGGTAGAGGCTTGTGGAACCTCCCTTACTGAGAAGAGCAGGAATGGCAGCAGGTAGTCCCAGTCACGTCCATCCTTCTCTACGACTTTCTTTAGCATCGCTTTCAGGGTCTACTTAAAGCGCTCTACTAAACCGTCTGTCTGCGGATGGTAAACAGATGTTCGCAGCTGGGTAATCTGGAGGACCTTGCACAGCTCCTTCATTACCTTGCCCATGAACAGGGTCCCTTGATCTGTTAGGATTTCCTTCGGCAGACCGGTCCTGGCAAATATATGAACCATTTCCCTGGCTATGCTTTTGCTCGAAAAGTTCCTAAGCAGTGACGCTTCTGGATACCGGGTTGCATAGTCCATGATCACCAGAATGTATTGGTGGCCTCAGGCTGATTTGACTAAGGTCCCTACTATGTCCATAGCAATCCTCTCAAAGGGGAACTCTATCACTGGTAGTGGAACTAATCGACTATGGAAGTGGGAAGAGGGAGCGGTTATTTGGCAGGTAGGGCAGGACCCACAATAGTTCAGAATTTCTCGGTAACACCCTGGCCAATGAAACCTTCTTAATATCCTTTCCTGAGTTTTCTCGACCTCAGAACATGTGAATGGGCCATATCTAGCACCCACCGTCTGTATGGCCCCGGGACTAGCAGCTGTTCCACTATCTCTCCACCCCTTAGTTTCGCCACCCAATATAATAACTCCCCCTTAACTGCATAGTGGGGGAACCTGGTGTTGGCCCCTGGATCTTGGGCAACCTCATTACATACAATAATCTGGTCAAATGCCCCCTTTAAGGTTAGGTCCCGAACTTGAGCAGTCCCAAAGTTCTCCCCGGACACATCTAACTCAGGGAGGTCAGCCTCCTCGGTCACCGTCTCGCCCTCATCGCTGGCAAGGTTGCACAGTGGGAACTCATCTACTTGAGACTTCATCGGGGGTTCTTCTCCAGGGACTTGTCTTTGGCCCACGCTACTTAGTATGGTTCCCTTCCCCCACAAGGCCCAAAACAAAGAAAAATCAAGGCCCAGTATAACGGGATGTATCAGGTCCTTAACCACCCCGATCTCGTGGGACTGGGCACCACAGTCTGTTCCCACTGTCAATGTGGCCTTGGTGTCCCCATGGATCCACCACATGGTCACAGTTTTGGAAGGGAGAAACTGGTGGGGAAGGGTAGCTCGGATTAAGGTCACCAGACTCCCAGAGTCTAACAGTCCAAGCACCTTTACTTCATTAATGGACACAGCACACGCCTGTGGCCCCTCGCCGGATCGACAGTCCACACTGCAGGCTGGATAAGCATAAGAGGAATACCATCTCCCGAGGCTACAGTCCATGGGCTCAGGGGACATATGACACCAGTCAGCTACGTGTCCAGGGTTGTGACACCGCCAACAGACTATATCTTTAGCAACAGTCCTTGTGGCACCTTAGGTGGAAGTGGGACGTCCCCCCAGTGGTGGCTCTAAACCGCTTCTGTGGTGAATCTGCCGCCTTTTGGGTATCCCAGTACGGGGCAGTAACTATATCCGGTTTTCCAAGGGATTTCTCAACCACCTGGTACCTTTCTATCAGGCCAATAAAGCCATCTGTGTTCTGGGGATCGCCCTGGGCAACCCACGTCTGTACCAACATGGGAAAGGAGTGCATGAATCTATCAATCACTACCCACTCGACCATCTGGGCCGGAGTGGAGGACTCTGGCTGCAACCACTTCTGAATGAGATGCAGTAGGTCAAAGATCTGCGAGTGTGTGGGTTTGTCGCCGACATACGCCCAGTGGTGGACTCGTTGGGCTCTCACCGCCATATTCACTCCTAAGCGTGCCAAGATCTCTGTCTTTAGTTTTGCATATTCCTTGGCATCCTGCAGCGCCAAGTCATAATATGCCTTTTGGGGTTCAATCTACAAAAATATGGCGCCAGAACCTCTGCCCACTGTTCTGGTGGAAGTCTCTACTGATCAGCCACCTGCTCAAAGACTGTCAGAAAGGCTTCTATATCATCGCTGGGGGTCATCTTCTGCAGTGCCCTTCTTACCGTCTTCCTGACTTGTGAGTAGTGATGAGCGAGCATGCTTGCTACTGCTCGGGGCTTGCCCGAGCATCTCACTGCTTGAGATGCTCGGCGCTCGCCGAGTATTTCCGGGGTTGCTCGGCGGGAGCTCGGATCCCCTTCCTGCATGTTTGGCGCTCTTTACAGAGCCAATGAACATGCAGGGATTGTCTGCCATTCGCCATACAGTGATTGGCTCGCGGCACAGCATCATCAGGTCAATCTCACACCTGGCGTCACTGTGCTCGTCACAGTCACTCCGGAATCAGACAGTGTAGGGAGAGGTGCTGCTGGGCTAGGGAGAGATTTGCTTGTTTCTAGTTAGTGTAGGTGTACCAAACTATATTAGAGACACATATCCATCTCAACAAACAGTCCTTCTGAGGTCTAATCCATCTGCAGAGATATCAGGCAGGCAGTGTATATAGGCAGGCAGGCAGTGTATATAGCAGACTGCAGTGCATATAACACAAGAGGCTCCATTACAGTTTTGTCTGCTGCTGCTATTAGATATTTTTAGACATAGGCCGAGGCCTCAGGGGCCAGGAATTATTTTTTTTTGGATCTTAATTCTTATTATTTGCTTAAAAAACAATCCAGAGAACACAGTTTTTCTGAGCCATTTGCTTGTTGGCACTGCAAAATACAGGCTATTTAAAACTATGGTTTGTCCATCACACGGATCACATATAATTGCGCTGAAAATACTGCCATTTCTGGCCTCCATTAAAAATTTGTTTCAGCGTGTCAGTGAAGCTATTGACACCAGTTTGCTGTTCAAAATAGTTACCTACAGGCCAGCTATTTAAAATTGTGTTTTCTCCGTCACACAGATCACATATACATTTTCAGAAAATACTGCCATTTCTGGCCTCCATTAAAAATTTCTTTCAGTGTGTCAGTGAAGCTACTGACACCAGTTTGCTGTTCAAAATAGTTACCTACATGTCAACTATTTAAAACTGTGTTTTCTCCGTCACACGGATGACATACACATTTTCAAAAAATACTGCCATTTCTGGCCTCCATTAAAAATTAGTTTCAGTGGGTCAGTGAAGCAATTGACACCAGTTTGCTGTTCAAAATAGTTACCTACAGACGAGCTATTTAAAACTGTGTTTTTTCTGTCACACGGATCACATATACGTTTTCAGAAAATACTGCCATTTCTGACCTCCATTAAAAATTTGTTTCAGTGTGTCAGTGAAGCTTTTGACACCAGTTAGCTGTTCAAAATAGTTACCTACAGGCCAGGTATTAAAAACTGTGGTTTGTCTGTCACACGGATCGCATACAGTATAAGTTCGCTCCAAATTCAGACATTTGTAGTGAGCGTGGAAGATATTGTCCTCCATTTAAAATGGGCAAGGCACGTGGCAAGGGACGGGGAACTGGACATGATGGTGATGGTGCATGAAGAGGCCGAGGCCATGGGCAAGCTGAAATTGTGCCACAACAAACACCCACATCTTCTCGCTCGACATTGCTGTCCCAATTAATAGGGGACCGCAGAACACCACTTTTTGAACACCGAGCAGTGTAAAAAGGTTATTGGTTGGATAGCAGATAATGCTTCTAGTCACTTAGCCACCACCACTACCCTGTCTTCCACACGGTCAAGTTTCAGTAGCTGTGAGTCTGGACCGCAAATTCCTCACCCTGAATCTCCTTCCTCCCACCATACCGAGTTCCCAGAGAAAACTAATCCCACACTTGGACACTCCAATGAGCTGTTCACTTTTCCATTTATAGATTCGGGCCTCTCGCCCCGTCAACTTGAAGCGGGGCTATAGGAGATCGCATGTACTGATGCCCAAATATTTGAGCAGCCATGGTCACACAAAGGCGACGGTGGGAAAGTGTCACAAGAGGTGGACGATGATGAGACACAATTGCCAGAAAGTCAGGAGGAGGACTAGAGTGCGGAAATGGAAGATGAGGTGGCGGATGATTTAGTAACTGACAAAACCTGGCAGGAGGACACGCAGAATGAGGACCGCAGCACACAGGGGGAGGGAGGCAGAGCACCCCAACAGGGAGGAAGAAGCAGTGTGGTGGCTGCAGACAGAAGGCAGGCAACAGCTCCCCGTAACACCAACACGAAGAAAGTTGCCAGTACAACTGTTAGGTCTTCCCGAGTCTGGTTGTTTTTTAAAGACTTTGCCAATAACCCCAAAAAGGCCATTTGCACCACCTGCCAGGCCAGCATCAGCAGGGGTGGCAAAATGACCAGCCTGACCACCACCAGCATGATCAGGCACATGGCAGCAAAGCACCCGACTTTGTGGGCCGAACCCCAGGGTCCAAGAACAGTGTCTGCGCGTGGCACCACTGCTTCTTCCACTGTTGTGAATGCAAGCCAATCCCCTGTCCATGGTGCATGCAACGATGCCTCCTGCCAGGCATCTGTCATTGCACACTCTCAAGTAGCAACATCAGGAAGCATATCCACGTCCTTGTTCCAGCGCAGCGTTCAGTTGTCCATACCCCAGTCCTAAGATCGCAAGCGCAAATACTCAGCCAACGCTCCACAGGCCACACTACTAAATTCCCACGTTTTGTGACAGCTTGGGCTCAAAATGTTGCCTTTTAGGCTCGTGGAGACAGAATCATTCCGCAACCTGATGGCGGCAGCCTTCCCTCAGTACTCGGTCCCCAGCCACCACTATTTCTCCCGGTGTGCCGTCTCCGCATTACACAAGCACGTGCTCCAAAGCATTAGCCGTGTCCTCAACAACGCAGTTACCAGGAAAGTCCACCTAACCACGGACACGTGGACAAGTGTACGGCACACTGGGTTAACATAGTGGAATCCGGGACCCAGTCGGACCTTGGGACGGAACACATCCTCCCGACGCCAAGGATTGCAGGCCCTAGGTCAATCATGGTTGCAACCACAGTCTACAGCTCCTGCACCTCCTCCTCCTCAGCCTCCTCCTCCTCTTCAGCCTCCATCTCCGAAATGACCACATCAGTCACAAGCTGGAAGCACTGCAGCACTGCTTCGGCAAAGCGACAACAGGCTGTGCTGAAGCAAATATGCTTAGGTGACAAACAGCACAATGCTGAAGAGTTGTGGACAGCTCTGAAAGAGCAGGCAGATCTGTGACTCACACCGCTGAACCTACAGCCAGGCATTTTCGTGTGTGACAATGGTTGGAACCTGGTGGCGGTTCTGAGGCGAGCTCACACACATGCCATGCCTGGCCCACGTGCTTAACCTCATGGTTCAGCGGTTTCTCAAATCCTACCCAGAGCTGCCGGATCTGCTTGCTAAAGTACGCCGCCTGTGTGCCCATTTTAGAAAGTCACCTAAGCTTCCGCAGCCTTGCCGTGTTTCAGCAGCATTTGCAGTTTCCGGCTCACAGACTGGTGTGTAATGTCCCCACATGTTGGAAATCTACACTGCAGATGTTGGGAAGGATTTGTGAGCAGAAGAGGGCAATTGTTGAGTACCAGCATCAATAAGGCCGTCGGTGTTCAGTAGAGATGAGCGTTGTTCTACTCGAACTGTTCGCCAATCTCAAATTCGAGCTGTTTTGGGCGGTGTTCGAGCCGTTCGGCGAACACGAACAATTTGAGAAAAATTCGGCTGTTTGAGGTTATGTTCGATAACTGTTCGTGCACCAAAATCATAACTGGATTTTTTCTCAGTAATGATGAAAATTAATGTTAATACGCAGTTTGAGTGTACAGCGGGGTGGGGGGAGGGGCAGGGGATGGATCTCTGCAGGAACAATGAAGATCTCCATTTTTTTTTCTCTTTCCCGCATTTGCAGTGGGGAGGTGCAATCTGTCAGCCTATCAGCAGCGCACACACGGAGCGAAGTGCTTTTTTTTCACACAAGCAAGGGCATGTGTCATTGGCAGTGTATGTCACATGTCCTTGCCCTATAAGACCAAGCCATTTTCCCCGTCGCCACCATTTTCTCACTGCTGCAGCTGCGTGTTAGACGGCACCGCTGTTGCTGTGTGCGCTATACCTTGTTAATTTCAAGCCAATTTTCGCACAAATATACAGATAGCTTGGGAGTAGGGAATAGTTGTGATTGCAGTCCTTTTAAGGACTAGGTTACAGCATTTCCTACGACTTTTATCAGGGAGGTCTGTGCTCTTAAATAGATAGGTTGTGGGAGTAAAGACTAATTGTAATTGGAGTCCTTTTCAGGACTAGGTTACATGAGTTCCTATCAGTTTTTGCCAGGCAGGTCTGTGCCAGTGCTGTGCAAGTTTTTTTCACAGCATTTGGCTGAATCTAGCAAAGCTAATCCTTTTTGGCCTATTGCAGAGTGTGTTAGTCAGTGGAGTAGCGGTGTGTGGGACTTGGTCTATTAGTCCATCTATACTGACCTCCATCAGGTTGCAAATTAAAAATAATTTTTTTCTGCATCTAGCTCTGAAAAAATATTTGGGCTTCTAGCAGTGTGTGGGACTTGGTCTATTAGTCCATCTATACTGACCTCCATCAGTTGCAAATTAAAAATATTTTTTTTCTGCATCTAGCTCTGAAAAAATATTTGGGCTTCTAGCAGTGTGTGGGACTTGGTCTATTAGTCCATCTATACTGACCTCCATCAGGTTGCAAATTAAAAATAATTTTTTTCTGCATCTAGCTCTGAAAAAATATTTGGGCTTCTAGCAGTGTGTGGGACTTGGTCTATTAGTCCATCTATACTGACCTCCATCAGGTTGCAAATTAAAAATAATTTTTTTCTGCATCTAGCTCTGAAAAAATATTTGGGCTTCTAGCAGTGTGTGGGACTTGGTCTATTAGTCCATCTATACTGACCTCCATCAGGTTGCAAATTAAAAATAATTTTTTTCTTCATTTAGCTCTGAAAAAATATTTGGTCTTCTAGCAGTGTGTGGGACTTGTTCTATTAGTCCTTCTATACTGACCTCCAGCAGGTTGCAAATTGAATATAATTTTTTTCTGCATCTAGCTCTGGAAAAATAGTTGGGCTTCTAGCGGTGTGTGGGACTTGGTCTATTAGTCCATCTATACTGACCTCCATCAGGTTGCAAATTAAAAATAATTTTTTTCTGCATCTAGCTCTGAAAAAATATTTGGGCTTCTAGCAGTGTGTGGGACTTGGTCTATTAGTCCATCTATACTGACCTCCATCAGGTTGCAAATTAAAAATAATTTTTTTCTTCATTTATCTCTGAAAAAATATTTGGGCTTCTAGCAGCGTGTGGGACTTGTTCTATTAGTCCATCTATACTGACCTCCATCAGGTTGCAAATTAAAAATAATTTTTTTCTGCATCTAGCTCTGAAAAAATATTTGGGCTTCTAGCAGTGTGTGGGACTTGGTCTATTAGTCCATCTATACTGACCTCCATCAGGTTGCAAATTAAAAATATTTTTTTTCTGCATCTAGCTCTGAAAAAATATTTGGGCTTCTAGCAGTGTGTGGGACTTGGTCTATTAGTCCATCTATACTGACCTCCATCAGGTTGCAAATTGAATAAAAAAATTTTCTGCATCTAGCTCTGAAAAAATATTTGGGCTTCTAGCGGTGTGTGGGACTTGGTCTATTAGTCCATCTATACTGACCTCCATCAGGTTGCAAATTAAAAATAATTTTTTTCTGCATCTAACCCAGCCAATAGTTTTGGCCTAATACCACAGTTTGGCCACTCAGCTCTGCTCGGTTACCATCCATTGTTTTTTTGTGCAAACAACTCCAGAGTTGTGAATTAGTTAACCACCAAAATGAGTGGAAAAAGGCCTGCTGCTGGTGGAAAGGGGAATAGGCGTGTTGGGAAGGGGAAAAAAGGTTGTGTCCGTGGGGTAGGTGCAGAAGAAAGACCATCTTCCAGCCAAACTAAAATGTCTACTTCTTTTAGCGCACAATGTGATAAGATCCCTTTCTTACGGCCACGCCAATCGCTACAAATTCCAGATGAGGCACAAAAACAGCAGGTGCTTCAACGGATATCAAGTGCTCCTTTAAGTGGGCTCTCCTCCACATCAACTTCAACATCACAAATACTCCAGTCCTCAAAGGTGTCACCCAAATCGCACTTGCTTCCTCACAGCTCCCAAATCTCCAGCTGCCCGTCTGAGTATGAGGTAGAACAGATGGTTGAGTCTGCAGAGCTGTTTACTCATACTATAGCCTGGGAATCAGAGGTCGACTCCAGCGCTTCTGTGAATCCAGACGAGGAAATGATCTGCACTGATGCCCAGAATCTTTATGAGTCGGATCCAGGACCAGACACAGAAGGTTCTGACCATAATGTAGACCCTCATTCCCAAACTGTAACTCCTGTTGGTGGAGACAATGAGGAAGACGATGATAAGACTCAAATACCTGATTGGAGCGACAACTTTAGTTTTTTGTCAGGGCAGGAACAGGTTGGCTCTGAGGACGACGGGTGTGATAACGCACAGGGTGATGATGATGAGGTCGGAGATCCCACTTACTGTCAACCCACAGTCAGCCAAGAGATGAGGTCAGCAGAGGAGGTGGAGGAAGATGCTAGTGACGACGAGGTCAGGTTGCGCCTTCCTGGACAGAGACGTAGTACTGGAAGCACGTCAACAACTGCATCCTCAAACACAACTCTGCCTCTCACCACAAGTCGTGGTGGCTCTTCAGGTCGCATGGGTGCTAAGCCTTGCATAGCCTGGGCATTTTTTCAGATCGATAAAGATGACCCAACTCGTGTTATCTGTAACATTTGTCAGCAAAAGCTAAGTAGAGGCCAAAAAATACATAGTTTGAGTACTTCATGCATGAACCGGCACATGGACATGAAGCATAAGTTGCAGTGGGAAGCTCAGTGTGCTACAATGCGGTCTAGCCGGCCGGGCCAACCACCGTCTGCCATATCTTGTGCATCCGCGGCCTCTTCATCCTCTGTGACTGGGGGGACAGCAGTCACACCTGTTTTGGGGCGCAGACCTGCCACCTCTTTACCCGCAACAGCCAGCGTGATTGGCAGGTCATCATTTTCTTTGGAGGTGGTAACACCAGCTGGTCTTGAGCGCTGTCCGACATCGATAGCACCACCTTTGGATCAAGGCAACCTAACATGTCCGCCTGCATCTTCCTCACAGACCGGCAGTTTGCCGGGGACACCCTTATCAACCCCGTCTAAGCACAATAGCCAGCCCTGGGTCCCTCAGATGTGGACAAGTAAAAGACCATTTCCTCCTAGCCATGAGAAAGCTAAGAGGTTGAATTTCACCATCTGCAAGCTCTTGGCTACAGAAATGCTGCCTTTCCGCCTGGTGGACACAGAGGATTTTCGAGACCTTATGTCCGTCGCAGTGCCCCAGTACCAGATGCCCAGTCGGCACTACTTCTCAAAGAAAGGTGTGCCTGCGCTCCACCAGCATGTCGCACACAACATCACCGCTTCTTTGAGAAACTCTGTGTGTGACAGGGTGCATTTCACCACAGACACTTGGACGAGTAGGCATGGACAGGGGCGTTACATGTTGCTGACTGGGCACTGGGTAACTATGGTGACAGCAGGACAAGGGGCTGCTGTCCAAGTCTTGCCGTCCCCACGAGTTGTGCGTCAATCCTCTTTATGTCATTTTTCCTCCACTGCTTCTGCCTCCTCAACCTCCTCTCGGTCTTCCACCTGCACCCAAAGCCTGTCTGGTCATGCCACAAGCTTTCTAACTGCGCAGAAGGGATCCTGCACACCTCCTTACTATGCTGGCAGTAGGGCTCAACGTCATCAGGCGGTTTTTACATTGAAATGTCTGGGAAATGTGAGTCACACAGCTGAGGAGTTGTGGTCAGCTCTGGAGAACCAATTTCATGAATGGTTGTCTCCACTGGACCTGAAACCAGGGAAGGCCGTGTGCGACAATGCTGCAAACCTGGGTGCGGCCCTTCGCCGGGGCAATGTCACACACGTGCCTTGTATGGCTCACGTGTTGAACCTGGTTGTCCAGCAATTTTTAGCCCACTATCCCAGACTAGATGGCTTTCTGCAGAGGGCACGGTCGCTGTGTGCTCACTTCCGCCATTCGCATCCCGCAGCTCAGCGACTTACATCTCTACAGAAGTCGTTGGGCCTGCCACTTCACCGGCTAAAATGCGATGTGCCTACCCGGTGGAATTCAACTCTGCACATGTTGCAGCGACTGTGGCAGCACCGACAAGCCCTGGTGCAATACGTTCTGACGTATAGCTTGGGCCAACGAGATTCAGAGGTGGGGCAAATCACGCTGGAGGAGTGGTCTCAGATCAGGGACCTATGCACCCTTCTGCACAGTTTTGAAATGGCGACGAAGATGTTTAGTGCTGACGATGCCATTATCAGCATGACTATTCCGGTGATTTACATGCTGGAGCACATGTTAAACAGAATTCGGAGTCAGGTGGTGGCACAAGAGGAGGTGGAGGAAGTAGAGGAGGAGGAGTTGTATGCGGAAGGGCTAACATCTGCAAGGTCCAGAAGGTCGGCAGCACCAAGGCGGCAGGCATGTGAGGGTGGGGGAGATGGTTTTACCAGGGCGCATGGTAGCATCCAAACTAGTGAGGAAGGTGCAGGAGCCCAGGAAGAAGTGGAGGACGAACTGATGGAAGACTCATCAGATGAGGGAGACCTTGATCACATTTCTGTTGTGCGAGGTTGGGGGGAGAGGACAGAGGAAGGAAGCATGATTGTTACCTCGCCACCAACACAACAGGGACTTGGTGCTCCTGGATGCGCAACACACATGAGTGCCTTCTTGCTGCACTACCTGCAACATGACCCTCGAATTGTGAGAATTAGAAATAATCCTGACTACTGGGTTGCCACACTGTTAGATCCCCGGTACAAAAGTAAATTTGCAGAAATTATTCCTGCCATAGAAAGGGATGCACGCATGCAGGAGTATCAGCAGAGACTGTTGCAGAATCTTACATGTGCTTTTCCACAAAATACCAGTGGTGCACGTAGTGAATCTCACAGTTCCAACTTGCCAACCGTGGGACCGTCAAGTGTTCAGCACTCAAACCGTAACAGAACCACAGTATCTGCTGGTAACATCAATTTTGCGGAATCATTTCACCACTTTTTTAGCCCATCCTTTGCAAGGCCACAGGAGACAAGAAGTCTGACACATAGTCAACGCCTAGAGACGATGGTACAGGAGTATCTCCAAGTAAACATTGAAGCCACGACTGTGTCACTGGACCCTTGCTCTTTTTGGGCTTCCAATCTGGATAAATGGCCGGAGCTAGCCACTTACGCCTTGGAGATCTTGTCATGCCCCGCAGCTAGCGTTCTCTCTGAACGTGTGTTCAGCGCTGCTGGTGGTGTGCTGACAGATAAGCGCACGCGGCTCTCCACTGATAATGTAGACAGACTCACGTTCATAAAGATGAACAAATCATGGATCCGAAACGACTTTTCTACCCCTGTGTCATCCTGGGGAGAGTAAAAGCTTGATGATTGGTTAAAATCACCCTACCAACCGTTTTAAGCTTTCAAATTACTAATCATGTTTATCTGTATCTTGACTGGAAAATAATTTGGGCTTTGTAGCAGTGTGCAGCACTGATCCTATTAGGCCATCTATAATAAGCTTCACCAGATTTAAAATTAAAAATAATTTTTAGCTGCATCTAGCCCGGAAAATAATTTTGGGGCTCCGAGATGCGCAAGACACATAAGTGCCTTCTTGCTGCACTACCTGCAGCATGACCCTCATATTGTCAGAATTCGAAGTAATCATGACTACTGGGTTGCCACACTCTTAGATCCCCCAAATTTTTCGATCAACCTTTTCATTTTAATAAAGACCAAAAAAATGGTCATTTTTGAAATTATAAGCATTAGCAGGTTGTTAGAAACTGAAATCAAACAGTTTTCAACTCAAAACTTTATTCTAGGTGATGTTACATTTTCACATAGGACCCCTTGATCGAAAGGAGCTTCTGAACTCTCTCGTCCATTGAATTTGTCAGGTTTTGGATGGTTTCTGCTTCAATTGTTTTGCATGAGGACAGAATACCCTCCCAGAGCTGTTGCTTAGATGTGAACTGCCTCCCGCCATCATAGACACTCCTTTTAATGATGCTCCAAAGGTTATGAATGGGGTAGAGGTCAGGGGAGCATGGGGGTCACACCATAAGTTTGTCCCCTTTTATGCCCATATCAGCCAGAGATGCAGATGTTTTATGTGCAGCATGAGATGGTGCATTATCATGCAGAAAAATGATCTTGCTGTGAAATACACGGTTCTTCTTCTTGAACCATGGCAGGAAGTGCTGTTTGAGAAAATCCACATACATTATGGAGTTCATCTTTAGCGCCTTCAGGGATCCTAAAGGGGCCGACAATCTCTCTCCCCATGATTCCAGCCCAAAACATTACTCCACCTCCTCCTTGTTGGCGCTGTAGCCGTGTTTGCGTGGGGTGTCCATCAACCAGCCATCCTCCACTCCATTCATCTGGACCATCGAGCGCTGCACGGCACTCATCCGTGAACAAAACAGTTTTGAAATCAGTCTTCATGTAATGTTTGGCCCACTGGAGCCGTTTCTGCTTGTGTGAAGTGGATAGAGGAGGTCGACAGGATGGCGTATGCACAGCTGCAAACCTCTGAAGGACCCTGCATCTTGTTGTTCGGGTGACGTTGGAGGCACAAGCAGCTTCAAAAACTTGTCTGCTGCTATGACAAGGCTTTTTTGCCGCTGCTCTTTCAACCTGACGTAATTGCCTGTAGGAAAGAGTCCTCAATTTGCCCTTATCAGCACGCACACGTGTGTACTGTGAATCAGCTACATACTTCTTGATTGCCAAGACACTTCATCCTGATCATCGCACAATGTTGATTGTAGTCATGCCTTGACCTAAACACTCCACAATTTGTTGCTTCTCAGCAGCCGACACATCCTTTTTCTTTCCCATTTTGGCAGAAAATGTAGGCTGCTTAATAATGTGAGAGAGCCTTCTTAAGTAGTCTTGCCTTTCATTGGACACACCTGCCAAACTAATTAGCACAGGTGTCTGCAATTGCTTACAGTGATATAAAGAGCCCTGACACACATCACCATCAATGAGTTTAACTGACAAACAAACAAATTCTTCCCTTATCACTCCTAAACACTTTTTGCATAATAATTTGGAACGCGGTGTACATGTGCTTTTCCACAAAACACCAGTGGTTCACGTAGTGAATCTTACAGTTCTAACTTGCCAACCGTGGTCTGTATGGAATTGTTCAATAAAGAGCCCAAAATTAAGATAACATAGATGGGAGAGGTCTCTATGAATAGGAATTCCTAAGTATTTGATACCCTGTGAGGGCCAGGCAAAGGGAAAGTTGGACTGGATGGAATCCTATATGGATTTAGGGAGGGAGACATCGAGGGCCTCAGACTTCGCTGCATTGATTTTAAAATTTTACCATGTAACAAAGTGATCTATTTCAGCCATAACAGCAGGGATGGATATATGTGATTGAGTGATATATACTAGGACATCATCAGCAAATAGAGAGCACTTGTACTCGGTGCCTCCCACCTCAATCCACCTAATATTGGGGTTATGGCGAATTGATGAGAGCAGGTGCTCCGTCACTAGGATGTATAAGAGAGGGGACAGAGGACATCCCTGCCTTGTCCCATTGGTGATTGTGAAAGGTGATGAAAATGTTCTGACGCACCCCCTGGGCCTTGGGACACCCGGAGCCGGACCCTTTTTGGTGGATGCTGGTGGTTGTAGTCTTCGTGGCGGCGATCCGGTTCCGTGGCTCAGGGCGGTCAAACCAGTGGCGGAACTATTCATGTGGTTTTGATGTTTAAATGTCCGACTACGCCACCCGTGGATTGCGGTCAGAGTGAACCGCCGCTCCAGGGCAGACCGCTAAGGCTGGTGTTGTGGGTGCAGCAGAGCGTAGCATAACTCCGCACGGGAGGAGTATAGCCTCAGGGCAGTGTATGCGGAGGATGGGGGTGATGGTGCAGGGCAGCAGCAGTAACGACACGGAGTCAGTGATGCAGTTCAGGGCCTTTACTCACAGTTCTTATTATCCAGACCACGTCTGCAGGTAACGGCTGCCCACGTCGTACTGTGCTCACCAGGTGAGGGGCTCAGACAACTCCCAGATAACTTTGGAGCGCTTCACAGGACCCCCTTTGTGTGTCCTTTGTCTGGCCTTTCTTACCAACACTTCTGTCCGGCTGCCTCGGGCCTCCTCTTGGTAAACTTGGCGCCAGTTTCCCTGACCCTATGTGGTGCCTTCCTAGCGGGTGGAGCAAGGGGCTGCGCCACATAAAATGTCAGAGCCTCCGGTTTCTAGCTGAGGGTCGTTTCCTGCCTCCACTAGTTCGGGGACCGGTCTCCCCCTTTGGCCTGACCCCTCCACGCAGGTGGATTCGGGCGTGCGGTGGCGACTCGCCCGTCCGCACCCCTGGGATCCCTTCATTCCTCATTCCTGGAGCCTTCTCCGCTCCTCTTCCTTCCTTCTCCCTCTTGCAGGCCTGGGCCTCTGTTACTAGGCCCGCCTCCGGAGCAGAGCTCATGCAGAGCCCCTGCTCCCTGCCACTTCTGCTCAGACTTCTCTGCACTGAACTAAGATGGTGCCCACCTTTTATACTCCCTTCTCAATGCACCCAGGAACTGCTTCCTCCCTGCTCCTGCACTGCAGGGTTCCCCTTCCTCAGTGTTCCCTCCCCCCACTCCAGCCAGGGACAGGGACTGTCGTGCCCATCTCAGGGGCATATTGGTTGCCCTGCCCCACGGCAATGTGGTGTAATGCATGCAGGTGTCGGGTCCTGATCCACACTCCATCCTTATCTGAGAGTGAGATATCACACCTCTGGGTGAGGTGCAATACGTCTGTAGCAACCGAGCCCTCGGTGCTACAGTTCCATTTATCTTCAGCCTAGGTGACGTATTGTGATACAGGGCCGTGATTTTGGCTATAAAAGGGTCCCCTAGACCCGTACCCCAAGCTTTTTAAGAGAATCATATATGGCGTGCCAGGAGACTCTATGGAATGCTTTCTCAGCATCCAACGAGAGTATCTACTTACAAATTTTTAACTGCATCTAGCCCAGGAAATACTTTGTGCCTAGTAGCAGTGTCTGCTAGTCAGCGGATTATCCCGGCTGTTAAGCAAGCTACACCACCTGTAGTTTGGACACTTAATTTTTTCAAAGGAAATGCTTCGGGACCACGGGATACTTAGTGAAGAGCATCAGGAGGCACCCCAAGGCATAGGGGCTGGGACTGGCACTAGGATGCCTTGCGGTGGACAGCCGAGCTCGATCCTTATAAAAGCTTTTTAACTGCAGCAGCTTTAGTGGACGCTACTGGAGCTGGAATTACGCGGCTGCTGGCATGAGACTTGCCCTCCAATAGATCCTTGTAAATGGATTTAAAGTGTATTCATTCAAATTAGAGGGACAATTTAAATTAAAAAGCTTAGAGCTGCCTCCACCACAGGGGGGCTCTCTCGACCCACCAGCGGACAGGCACCAGTATTGGGAGAGGGGGGCTGGCCGTCAGGGTTCACCGCGGCTCTGGCACAAACCCGGCGACACGGAGGTGGCACGGGCAGGAGCGGACTGGCCGTCTCGGCTTCTCACTTTTTGGATTTTAGAAGGGCATGACATGCCTATATCTGTGTCTCCCCCTCCTTTTACTCCTCCACCTCTTTTCTTTTCGCATGACTATATGTACTTGTCATTTTTCCATGTGTTAGTTGTGTCTTCTGAGCAGTTTGTCAGCTTTTGGACACCTTTGAAGGTGTTTTCTATGTGTTTCTATGTGTTTTTGTTTGCCTGCCATTGGTTTTAACGGTGTTCGAAGGTGTTCGACGAACAGTTCGACGAACAGTTCGGCGAACACACGGGTGTTCGACGAACCGAACCGAACTCGAACACTACGGGGGTGGCTCAACACTAGTGTTCAGTTCAGACTCCACACTTAAGACCCCAGGAGTGGACATGAATGTCAGATATATGTACCATACTCCAAAACTTTGAGGACTCCACCAAGATGGTGAGTGGTGATGACGCCATAATTAGCGTCACCATCCCACTTCTCTGTCTTCTGAAATGCTCTCTGCTCACAATCAAAGAAGATGCATTGCAGGCAGAGCATGATGAGATGGAGCAAGGAACCATACAGGGTGATTGCACACAGCCCGGCCTCATCTCATACCAACGTGGATTGGGTGACAATGAGGAAGAGGAGGAGGAGGAGGAAGAACAGGAGCTAGTTTTATGCGCTATTGACGATACTACCTGCACAACTGTCATACTGTCTGTTCAACGTGGATGGCCTGAGGACAGAGAGGAGGAGGTGGAGAGCATGGTCACTCATCCTCTTGGTGAGTACATGTAAGTCTTGCCTGTTAGCAGTCTTGTACGCATGGCTGAATTTATGTTATGCTGCCTTTCCCATGACCCTCACTTTCTCAAAATTTTGGGTGACAGTCATTACTGGTTGGTGACACTTCTAGACCCACACTACAAGGAGAACTTTATATCTCTTATTCCTGAGGTGGACAGGTCTACAAAAATGGGGCAGTACCAGAAGGCCCTTGTTGCGGAACTAGTAAAAAAATTCCCATCTGAAAACGCTGACGGCAGAGGTCAGAGTTCGTTGGACAACCAAGGAGTACAGGTGATAGAGATACAGCTCCAATCCAGCAGAGGCAGGGGAACACTGTCAAAGTTCTGTGAGAATTTTCTCAGCCCATTCCATCTCACAGGCCCTGAGGTGCGGGGTAACATATTAACGTAGTTTTTAAGGTTGAAGGAAGAATAAGTCCATCTAGATCAACCCATAGCCTAACATGTGGATCCAGAGGAAGGCAAAAAAAAAACATGTGGCAAACACTAAGCTCCACATTGGGGAAAAAAATTCCTTCCCGACTCCATACGACATTCAGACTAGTTCCCTGGATCAACGCCCTATCAAGGAATCTAGTATTTATACCCTGTAATATTATACTTTTCAAGAAAGGCATCCATGCCCTTCTTAAATTTTAACAGTGAATCACTCATTGCAACATCATGCAGCAGAGAGTTCCATAGTCTCACTGCTCTTACAGTAAAGAATCCCGGTCTGTGATTATGATTAAACCTTCTTTCCTCCATACATAGAAGATGCCCCCTTGTCCCCGTCTCAGGCCTCAGAGTAAAAAGATCAGTAGAAAGGTCTTTGTACTGTCCCCTCATAAACTTGTACATAGTAATAAGATCACCCCTAAGCCTTCTTTATTCCACAGTAAATAACCCCAAGTGTAGTAACCTGTCTTGGTATTGCAGACCCCCCAGTCCTCTAATAACCTTGGTCGCTCTTCTCTGCACCCGCTCTAGTTCAGCTATGTCTTTCTTATACACCGGAGACCAGAACTGTACACAGTATTCTAAGTGTAGTCGCATCTATGCCTCTTTTAATGCATCCCATTATTTTATTTGCCTTTGCCGCAGCAGCCTGACACTGGCCACTAAACGTGAGCTTGTCGTCCACCAATACACCCAGGTCTTTTTCAGTTACAGTTTTGCCCAGTGTTTTACAATTAAGCATATAATTATACATTTTATTTCCTCTGTCCAAGTGCATTACCTTACATTTATCCCCATTAAAGCTCATTTGCCATTTATCAGCCCAAGCTTCTAGTTTACATAGATCCTCCTGTAATATAAAATTGTCCTCCTCTGTATTGATTACCCTGCAGAGTTTAGTGTCATCTGCAAATATTGAAATATTACTCTGTATGCCCCCTACAAGGTCATTAATAAATATGTTAAAAAGAAGGGGGCCCAATACTTACCCCTGTGGTACCCCACTGTTAACTGAGACCCAGTCTGAGTGTTTTCCATTAATAACCACCGTTTGTTTCCTATCACTGAGCCAATTCTTAACCCACATACATATATTTTCCCCTATCCCCATTGTTCTCATTTTATGTATCAACCTTTTGTGTGGAACCGTATCAAAAGCTTTTGAAAAGTCCATTTACACAGCATCCACTGCATTTCCTTTGTCCAGTCCAGAACTTGCCTCCTCATAAAAACTGATCAGATTAGTTTGACAGGAATGGTCCCTCGTAAACCCATGCTGATATTGGGTCATGAGGTTATTCTTCTTCAGATACTCTATTATAGCATCTCTTAGGAAACCCTCCAGGATTTTACCCGCAGCAGAGGTTAAGCTTACCGGCCTATAATTTACAAGTTCAGTTTTTGTCCCCTTTTTGAATATTGGCACCACATTTGCTATACGCCAGTCCTGTGGTACAGACCCTGTAATTATGGAATCTTTAAAGATTAAAAATAATGGTCTATCTATGACATTACTTAATTCCTGCAGTACTCGCGGGTGTATCCCATCCGGGCCCGGGGATTTGTCAACTTTAGTGATTTTTAGACGCCGTCGTACTTCCTGCTGGGTTAAGCAAGTGACATTTAATGGAGAATTTTTGTTATCACTAATCATGTTTTCTGTCATGCGATTTGCTTGTGTAAATACGGTTGAAAAAAAATCATTTAGCATATTGGCTTTTTCCTCATTCTCATCCAACATTTCACTCAGACTATTTTTAAGGGGGCCAACACTATCATTTTTTAGTTTTTTACTATTTATGTAGTTAAAGAATATTTTGGGGTTATTTTTACTTTCTCTGGCAATGATTCTCTCTGCCTCAATCTTTGCTGCCTTGATATGTTTTTTGCATAATTTATTTAATTTTCTATATTTATTTAATGCCTCATCACTACCTACTTGCTTTAGTTCTCTAAATGCTTTCTTTTTGTCACTTATTGCGCCCCTTACAGCTCTATTTAGCCATAGTGGTTTCCTCCTATTTCTAGCATGTGTATTCCCAAAGGGTATATATTGTGCACAGGTCCTATTCAGGATGTTAATAAATGTCTCCCATTTGCTTTGTGTAGCTTTATGTCTCAGGATATCGTCCCAGTTTATTGCACTAAGATCATCTCTTAACCGTTGGAAATTTGCCTTCCTGAAGTTTAGTGTCCTTGTAACCCCTCTACTACACATCTTATTAAAGGTTACATGAAAACGTATTATTTTGTGATCACTATTACCCAAGTGACCCTCAACTCGTATATTTGATATGCGGTCTGGCCTATTGGGTAATATTAGGTCTAGCAGTGCCCCCCTTCTTGTTGGGTCCTGAACCAGTTGTGAAAGGTAATTGTCTCTCAGTCTCTCATAGTTGTCAAAAACCTATTACCTTTGCTTGAACTACATGTTTCTGTCCCCCAATGTATTTCAGGGTAGTTGAAGTCTCCCATAATAATGACTTCTCCTTGAGTCGCTGCTTCATCTATGTGCTTTACGAGGATATTCTCCGCTACTTCCATTATTTTTGGAGACTTATAACAAACCCCTATCAGTAATTTATTATTTTTTCCCCCTCCCCTTATCTCCACCCACAGGGACTCTACATTTTCATTAGATTCACATATATCCTCCCGCAAGACAGGTTTTAAGGATGATTTTACATATAAACCCCCACCCCCTCGCTTGTTTGTACGGTAATTTCTGAACAGACTATAGCCCTGTAAATTAACTGCCCAGTCATGGCTCTCGTCCAGCCACGTCTCAGATATCCCTACCATGTCATAATTATTTTCCAACAAAATTAATTCTAATTCCTCCATTTTGTTGGTGAGGCTTCTGGCATTAGTGTACATGCATTTTATGTACTCTCACAAGGAGTGAAAAGTTTGGGAAGATGCTGAGGGAGTACCTTGCCGACCGTACCAACGTTCTCCGTGATTCCTCTGTGCCTTATAATTATTGGGTATCCAAGCTGAATACGTGGAATGAACTGGCTCTCTATGTCTTGGAGGTCCTGGCCTGCCCTGCCGCTAGCGTTTTATCAGAGCGGGTTTTTAGTGCCGCCGGTGGAATTATAACTGATAAGCGCATCGGTCTGTCAACTGAAAATGCTGACAGGCTGACTCTCATAAAAATGAACAAGGGCTGGATTGGGCCAGACTTCTCAACACCACCGAATGATAGCAGGGTAACATAAACTCAAATCCTGTGTCTTTTTTTGGGAGGTGTATTTCCATGCACCTTTTCACACCCACACATGGGTATATGCTTCCTGATTTTGGCTATTTCCTCTTGTCCTCCTACTTCTCCTCATCCTCATTCTCCACCACCATATCACCAGAGTGACCGTGGTCCGTGATGCAACACCCACATAATTTTTTAAAGGGTCTTTATGACGCCCGTAAAAAAAAATTTTATACAGTATTTTCATGTATACGCCCCAGGGGTAAATGTTTGTCAGCCCATACACTTAGTGCTTGGTCATTACAAATATAGGAGACATGCTCCTTACTAATGGGAACATTTTTTTATGAAGCCCTCCTCCACATTTCTTCCAAGGGGCATTGGAGTGCCTCCCAATTTTTGGCAGCCCTTGCATTCACTGCATAGGCCAACACTATGGGAGACCCACTTGCTAATAATGGGAACATTTTTTCATGAGGCCCTCTACGTCTCTTCCAAGGAGAATTGGTGTGCCTCACAATTTTTGGCAACCCTTGCATTCACTGCATAGGCCAACACTATGGGAGACCCACTTCCTAATAATGGGAACGTTTTTTCATCAGGCCCTCTATGTCTCTTCCAAGGGGCATTGGAGTGCCTCAAATTTTTGGCAGCCCCTGCATTCACTGCATAGGTCAACACTATAGGAGACCCCCTTCCTAATAAAGGGAATATTTTTTCATGAGACCCTTTACGTCTCTTCCAAGGGGCATTTGAGTGCCTCCAAATTTTTGGCAACCCTTGCAATCACTGCATAGGCAAACAGTATGGAAGACCCACTTCTTAATAATGGGAACATTGTTTTCAGGAGGCCCTCCTCTACGTCTCTTCCAAGGGGCCTTGGAGTAGGTCCAAATTTTTGTCAGCCCTTGCATTCACTGCATAGGCAAACAGTATGGGAGACCCACTTCCTAATAATGGTAACATTGTTTTCAGGAGGCCCTCCTCTAAGTCTCTTCTAGGGGGTATTGGGGTGCGTCCAAATTTTCAAAGAGGTATTGGCGTGCGTCCCAATTTTGGGCAGACCTGCCTCTCACTGCATATGCAATAACAATATAGGAGACCCAATCTTTAGTAATGGGAACAACAAAACATAGCCGGCTGATGGCTCTCTAAGAATAGCGACGGCCGACTGCTGGCTCTTTAAGAATAGTAAAGGCCTCCTGATGACCCTATAAAAATAGGCTTTGTGACTTTCAGAGTCCCTCCTTCATAAATGAAACAGGATGTGTCTGATCATGTCTCACACACCACATGGCCAGATAAGGCTGTAAAATGTTAAAATGACATTTCCTGGTGAATGAATTTGTCACGGTTGAAAGCAATGCAAAAGTGCAAAAACGCATCAAAAACGCTATGTGTGAATATAACCCATGGTGTGGAGGAGTATTTTTGGTTTTGGTTATTTATTTTGTCTTATATACAAGTCATTACCCTGGAAATGATGTTTCTGAACATATTTCCCAGGAAAATCCATTTTGGTTTAGTTTTAGTATGTTTTATTGTGAGTCCGTAAAAGTGGCATAATACCTCTGATAACATTGTTCACAGCACTGACCTGGGAGTCAGAAATGCTTCCATGGTTCTTCCCCATGCTTGCTCGATTTGGGCAATTTTTAAGCCCTCTGCAGACCGCCGGCGAAAGCAGCCTGATAAAAGCTCGAATTTCCCATAGACTTACATTGAGCTCGTTGCTCGGGTCGAGCACCCCAGTATTTCAATGTGCTCCACCCGAGCAGCGAGCACCTGAGCATTTTAGTGCTCGCCCATCACTACTTGAGAGTCATCACCTGGATCTGGGGGCAGAGAGGTGGTCCTGCCACGGATCTGCTCTGACAGGAGTTGAATTTGCTGCATCAAGAATTTATTTGTCTCCTGCTGTTGCTCTCATTGCTGCTGTAACTGCTCTAGGTGCTGTTGCATGCCCTGCTGACTCTGCAAGTGCTCTGCTGGCTCTGCAAGTGCTGCTGGTGCATCTGTTGTTGGCTCTGGACCAGTTGCTTAATGAGCTCCTCCATGCTGCTGGACTTCTCTGGCTGGTGGGCTTTACACCGCATTCTCCACCAACTGTGGCTGCTTGGCTCTCCAGAGGCAGACACAGGACACACAGTTCAGGTTAACTTCCTGCTGGTTTATTGTCTGGCATAAACTCCAGGAGCATCCCATAAAAATAAACAGGCCTGCTTGGTGTTAATGGGAAAACAAAAGATAAAGTATAACAGAGTCTATTAGCAAGCGAGGCTTCGCCCACTCTGGATAGCATAGTGAGGTCTTCACCAAACACCAGTCTCCGGTGTTGCTCTCTGGCTTCACTCAAACACAGCCTGAAAACTCCACTCGCCAGACCACGCACTACAGGGAAAAAAAAACCTGACTGAGCATTTAAACCCTGCTCAGCCACACCCTGAGGGGAGTTAGGGGAATGGCTTCCCACCCTCTTTGCTATTCCCATAAAACCACACCCTTTAAGAGAGTTAACCCCCAGCATATAACATGCTGGCAGAAATTTAGTAAATTTCAGTTCACACAGGAGAGCAACCTGAGTGACGCATACAGTACAGACCAAAAGTTTGGACACACCTTCACATTTAAAGATTTTTCTGTATTTTCATGACTATGAAAATTGTACATTCACACTGAAGGCATCAAAACTATGAATTAACACATGTGGAGTTACATACTTAACAAAAAAGTGTGAAACAACTAAAAATATGTCTTATATTCTAGGTTCTTCAAAGTAGCCACTTGTTGCTTTGATGACTGCTTTGCACACTCTTGGCATTCTCTTGATGAGCTTCAAGAGTTAGTCCCAGGAAATGATTTTCACTTCACAGGTGTGCCCTGTCATTTTTAATAAGTGGGATTTCTTGCCTTATAAATGGGGTTGGGACCATCAGTTGTGTTGTGCAGTAGTCAGGTGGATACACAGCTGATAGTCCTACTGAATAGACTGTTAGAATTTGTATTATGGCAAGAAAAAAGCAGCTAAGTAAAGAAAAATGAGTGGCCATCATTACTTTAAGAAATAAGGTCAGTCAGTGCGAAAAATTGGCCAAACTTTGAAAGTGTCCCCAAGTGCAGTTGCAAAAACCATCAAGCGCTACAAAGAAACTGGCTCACATAAGGACCACCCCAGGAAAGGAAGACCAAGAGTCACCTCTGCTTCTGAGGATAAGTTTATCCGAGTTACCAGCCTCAGAAATCGCAGGTTGACAGCAGCTCAGATTAGAAACCAGGTCAATGCCACACAGAGTTCTAGCAGCAGACACATCTCTTCAACAACTGAGGAGACTTTGTGCAGCAGGCCTTCATGGTAAAATAGCTGCTAGGAAACCACTGCTAAGGACAGGCAACAAGCAGAAGAGACTTGTTTGGGCTAAAGAACACAAGGAATGGACATTAGACCAGTGGAAATCTGTGCTTTGGTCTGATGAGTCCAAATTTGAGATCTTTGGTTCCAACCACCGTGTCTTTGTGCGACGCAGAAAAGGTGAACGGATGGACTCTACATGCCTGGTTCTCACCGTGAAGGATGGAGGAAGAGGTGTGATGGTGTGGCGGTGCTTTGCTGGTGACACTGTTGGGGATTTATTCAAAATTGAAGACATACTGAACCAGCATGGCTACCACAGCATCTTGCAGAGGCATGCTATTCCATCCGGTTTGCGTTTAGTTGGACCATCATTTATTTTTCAACAGGACAATGACCCCAAACACACCTCCAGGCTGTGTAAGGGCTATTTGACCAAGATGGAGAGTGATGGGGTGCTACGCCAGATGACCTGGCCTCCACAGTCACCAGACCTGAACCCAATCGAGATGGTTTGGGGTGCGCTGGACCGCAGAGTGAAGGCAAAAGGGTCAACAAGTGCTAAGCATCTCTGGAAACTCCTTCAAGATTGTTGGAAAACCATTTCCGGTGACTACCTCTTGAAGCTCATCAAGAGAATGCCAAGAGTGTGCAAAGCAGTCATCAAAGCAAAAGGTGGCTACTTTGAAGAACCTAGAATATAAGACATATTTTCAGTTGTTTCACACTTTTTTGTTAAGTATATAATTCCACATGTGTTAATTCATAGTTTTGATGCCTTCAGTGTGAATGTACAATTTTCATAGTCATGAAAATACAGAAAAATCTTTAAATGTGAAGGTGTGTCCAAACTTTTGGTCTGTACTGTACCTCCCCTCTTAAATCACACTAGTGACTCTGTCACAATGTGTATACATACTGTATATAAACATACACACGCATATCTATATATATGTCCATGTATGTCATAGAGAGATGCGAATATACATGTGTAATATATGTAGTACTATATATTACACAGATATTTTTGTATACCTATAGCTCTCTCTCTATAGAGATAGATATAAACGTACCTGTGTAATATATAGTACACAGGTATATTTGTATTTCTCTATGACATATACACAAAATCTTATATAGCCAGAGAGAGTGCTACATATACAGTGGGGAAATAGTTATTTGATCCCTTGCTGTTTTTGTAAGTTTACCCACTGACAAAGACATGAACAGTCTATAATTTTAAGGGTAGGTTAATTTTAACATTGGGAGATAAAATATTCAAAAAAAATCAAGAAAATCATATTGTATAAATTAGATAAATTTTTTTGCATTTTGCAGTGAGAAATAAGTATTTGAGCCCCTGCAAACCATTATGAGTTCTGGCTCCTACAGACCAGTTAGACGCTCCTAATCAACTCGTTACCTGCATTAAAGACAGCTGTCTTACATAGTCACCTGTATAAAAGACTCCTGTCCACAGACTGAAATAATCAGTCAGACTTTAACCTCTATAACATGGGCAAAACCAAAGAGCTCTCTAAGGATGTCAGGGACACGATCATAGACCTGCACAAAGCTGGAATGGGCTTCAAAACTATAAGTAAGACGCCGGGTGAGAAGAAGACAACTGTTGGTGCAATAGTAAGAAAATGGAAGAAAAACAAAATGACTGTCAATCGACATTGATTTGGGGCACCATGCAAAATCTCACCTCGTGGGGTAGTCTTGATCATGAGGAAGGTGAGAGATCAGCCTTAAAGTACATGAGGGGAACTTGTTAATGATCTCAAGGCAGCTGGGACTACAGTCTCCAAGAAAACTATTGGTAACGCATTATGCTTTAAAGGTTGAAAATCCTGCAGTGCCTGCAGGGTCCCCCTGCTCAAGAAGGCACATGTGCAGGCCTGCCTGAAGTTTGCCAATGAACACCTGGATGATTCTTTGAGTTATTGGGAGAAGGTGCTGTTGTCAGATGAGAAAAAAATGGAGCTCTTTGGCATTAACTCAACTCGCCTTGTTTGGAGGAAGTAGAAGGATGAGTACAACCCTAAGAACATTGTCCCAACCGTGAAGCATGGTGGGGGAAACATTATACTTTGGGGGTGCTTTTCTGCAAAGGGGACATGATGACTGCATCGTACTGAAAGGAAGATGGATGGGGTCAAGTATCGCAAGATTTTGGCCAACAGCCTCCTTCCCTCAGTAAGAGCATTGAAGATGGGTCGTGGCTGAGTCTTGCAGCAAGACAATGACCCAAAACTACAACCAAGGTAACAAAGGAGTGGCTCAAAAAGGAGCACAGTAAGGTCATGGAGTGGCCTAGCCAGTCTCCAGACCTTAATCCCATAGAAAACTTATGGAGGGAGTTGAAGCTCCGAGTTGCCAAGTGACAGCCTCAAAATCTTAATGATTTAAAGATGATCTGCAAAGAGGAGTAGACCAAAATTCCTCCCGACATGTGCGCACACCTCATCATCTACTACACAAAACGTCTGACTGCTGTGCTTGCCATCAAGGGTTTTACCACCAAGTATTAAGTATTGTTTGCCAGAGGGATCAAATACTTATTTCTCACTCCAAAATGCAAAAAAATGTATCTAATTTATACAATGTGATTTTCTTGATTTTTTGGGGATATTCTATCTCTCAATGTTAAAATTAACCTACCCTTAAAATTATAGACTGTTCATGTCTTTGTCAGTGGGCAAACTTACAAAAATAGCAAGGGATCAAATACTTATTTTCCTCATTGTATAAGCATACTTTTGTCATAGAGACAGTGGGGCTCAACCATAATGTGCAGTTACATAAAGTTGTGCTATATATATAAATCTATAGATATATAGAGATATATGTCTATAGATATACTGTAGAGAGATATATAGAAAAGTATCAGCAACCAGCCAAAAATATTCAAATATAGAAACAAATAGAATGGAAGCAAAACTTCAATGAAAATAAGTGATAAAGATGGACTTTATTCACCCATCTGATCTGGATGAATAAAGTCGACCGTTTTCACTTATTTACACTGCAGCGCTACTTCAATTTGTGGCGCCCCTGCAGGTCCAGTCGCCACAGAGGTACTGCATCTCAGCCTCAGGTGTGGTACCCCACTCTCGGGTAAGGAGGGAGCACTACCTGGGACCCACATACCCACATCCAACACCACATCACTCCAGTAGGGAACGGCGAGATTGCTCCTTAGGGAGAGCACAGTCCCTGTCCCTGTCTGGAGGATGGAACTAAGTAGAGGAGGTGGGTGGATGAAGTAGTTTAGGGGAGCACTGAAGGAAGGACTGAAGGTAGAGGGGAGCATGTAGAGTGACAGTTGGTGATGTGGGCTACATGACAGGTAGTGTAAAAGGAAAGGTAGAAAGATCTAGAAAGTCAGTCAGTTAGTCAGTCAGAGCAGTTGGTGACAGGAGGCTGTCACAGGGAGTAAAAAGAGAAGACCGGAGCAGTGAGAGGCTCCAGAGACAGAGAAAGGATCTTAGGGGCACGGGAAGTGCGGAGTCCACCCGTGCGACTGAGTTCACGCTGACCGTGAAGAGATCAGGCCGCAGTAGGGGACCGGCCCCAGACTAGTGGAGGACTGCAAGACTCAGCTAACAAACCGGAGGTAGCGGTATCTCTAAGTGCCGTAGCCAAAACTACACACATTCGCTAAAAAGGTGGCCTTATAGGACCAAAGGGACAGAGAGGACGTCGCCCGACGAGGCCTGCGGCCACTGACTCGGGACACTGTGTGTGAGGCGCAGGGCAGGAGGGCGAGAGCCAGCGCAGAGAGATGACCAGGGAAGATACACAAGAAGGTGGTCCCGATCAAGTGCACCCAAGTTATCCAAGAGTGGCTGGATGACTTCCCCGGAGGACACAGGACTCGGTGGGCTGTTATAACATGGCTAGCAGTTGTAACCGGGAGCACCGTAAAAACTGTGAGTAAAAACATGAAGACTGCACCCCGCTGTGTCCTTTACTTAATTACTGTGTCACCTGCCTTGCACTACACCAACAACATCTCTGAACCATCTCTGCTGTGTCGCCAATGGCCCCAGAGGATCTGAACAGCAGCGGCGGCCACCTATAGCTGCATTCCACGGGTGGCAAAACAAAACTTTATCCCCAAAAATTTATTCCCCTCTTTTCTTTATTTATTGACCACCCTGGACCACGGTCCGGGTCACGCCACCATGATTACCCCAAAAGAACCGACCAGCCCGGCTACCGAGTACCCCATGGCCCAGGGGGCACGTCAAATTCTATTATTTAACTTTCTCCATTTTTAGCCAGGTGATATAAATGTGAATTTTTATAAGCGGATATGGCAATACATGCGGTGGTAACTCTGTAGCCTTCTCTCTGGCTCTATACAAAATATATATAAACAGAAGGCACCTTTCTATACATTTTCCCTCTTTCTAAAACTGTACCATTTGATAAATGAGTTCTTAGGGTTACTACACTGCTGCTGACCAGAGGCGCTGCCTAGCAACCAACCTCTGCGGGCATGTCTCAGGACATAGCATGCTGAGCTGCCAATCCCAAGTAGTGTTGAGCCACCCCCGTAGTGTTCGAGTTCGGTTTGGTTCGTCGAACACCCGTATGTTCGCCGAACTGTTCGTCGAACTGTTCGTCGAACACCTTCAAACACCGTTAAAACCAATGGCAGGCAAACAAAAACACATAGAAAAACATAGAAAACACATAGAAAACACTTCAAAGGTGTCCAAAAGCTGACAAACTGCTCAGAAGACACAACTAACACATGGAAAAGTGACAAGTACATATAGTCATGCGAAAAGAAAAGAGGTGGAGGAGTAAAAGGAGGGAGAGACACAGATATAGGCATGTCATGCCCTTCTAAAATCAAGAATGGCTGGAAAAAGTGCGAAGCTGACACGGCCAGTCCGTTCCTGCCTGTGCGACCTCCGTGTCGCCAGGTTTGAGCCAGACCCGCGGTGGACCCTGATGGCCAGCCCCCCTCTCCCAATACTGGTGCCTGTCCGCTGGTGGGTCTAATATTTTTAATTTAAATTGTCTCTCTAATTTGAATGAGTACACTTTAAATCCTTTTACAAGGATCTATTGGATGGCAAGTCTCAAGCCAGCAGCCGTGGTAATTCCAGCTGCAGTAGCGTCTACTAAAGCTGCTGCAGTTAAAAAGCTTTTATAAGGATCTAGCTTTGCAGTCCACCGCAAGGCGTCCTACCGCCAGTCCCAGCCCCTGTGCCTTGGGGTGCCTCCCTGATGCTCTTCACTGAGTGTCCCGGGGGCCCGAACCATTTCCTTTGAAAAAATTAAGTGTCCAAACTACAGGTGGTGTAGCTTGCTTAACAGCTGGGTTAATCCACTGACTAGCAGACACTGCTACTAGGCCCAAAGTATTGCTTGGGCTAGATGCAGTTAAAAATTTGTAATTAGATACTCTCGTTGGATGCTGAGAAAGCATTCCATAGAGTCTCCTGGCACGCCATATATTATTCTCTTAAAAAGCTTGGGGTAGGGGACCCTTTTATAGCCAAAATCATGTATCACAATCCGTCAGCTAGGCTGAAGATAAATGGAACATTATCATCACCTTTCATGATCACCAAAGGGACAAGGCAGGGATGTCCTCTGTCCCCTCTCTTATACATCCTAGTGATGGAGCACCTGCTCTCATCAATTCACGATAACCCCAATATTAAGGGGATTGAAGTGGGAGGCACCGAGTACAAGTGCTCTGCATTTGCTGATGATGTCCTAGTATATATCACTCAACCACATATATCCATCACTGCTGTTATGGCTGAAATAGATCACTTTGGTACATGGTCAAATTTTAAAATCAATTCAGCGAAGTCTGAGGCCCTCAATGTCTCCCTCCCCAAATCCATACAGGATTCCATCCAGTCCAACTTTCCCTTTGCCTGGCCCTCACAGGGTATCAAATACTTAGGAATTCGTATTCATAGAGACCTCTCCCGTCTATTTTATCTTAATTTTGGGCCCTTTATTGAACAACTTCTTGGCCGGTGAAGGATTTTTCCTGGTTCGGCAGAATAAATATAGTAAAAATGAACGTCCTACCTAAACTCTTATACCTCTTCCAAACCATTCTCGTGGTAATTGCCTCAAATTTTTGGAAAAGACTACGCAGTAGCTTTTGCAGATTTATCTGGGCAAGTGGGCGTCCATGCATTCGGGGGGACGTTCTGATTAGTGTTGAGCCACCCCCGTAGTGTTCGAGTTCGGTTCGGTTCGTCGAACACCCGTGTGTTCGCCGAACTGTTCGTCGAACTGTTCGTCGAACACCTTCGAACACCGTTAAAACCAATGGCAGGCAAACAAAAACACATAGAAACACATAGAAAACACCTTCAAAGGTGTCCAAAAGCTGACAAACTGCTCAGAAGACACAACTAACACATGGAAAAGTGACAAGTACATATAGTCATGCGAAAAGAAAAGAGGTGGAGGAGTAAAAGGAGGGGGAGACACAGATATAGGCATGTCATGCCCTTCTAAAATCCAAAAAGTGAGAAGCCGAGACGGCCAGTCCGCTCCTGCCCGTGCCACCTCCGTGTCGCCGGGTTTGTGCCAGAGCCGCGGTGAACCCTGACGGCCAGCCCCCCTCTCCCAATACTGGTGCCTGTCCGCTGGTGGGTCGAGAGAGCCCCCCTGTGGTGGAGGCAGCTCTAAGCTTTTTAATTTAAATTGTCCCTCTAATTTGAATGAATACACTTTAAATCCATTTACAAGGATCTATTGGAGGGCAAGTCTCATGCCAGCAGCCGCGTAATTCCAGCTCCAGTAGCGTTCACTAAAGCTGCTGCAGTTAAAAAGCTTTTATAAGGATCGAGCTCGGCTGTCCACCGCAAGGCATCCTAGTGCCAGTCCCAGCCCTATGCCTTGGGGTGCCTCCTGATGCTCTTCACTAAGTATCCCGTGGTCCCGAAGCATTTCCTTTGAAAAAATTAAGTGTCCAAACTACAGGTGGTGTAGCTTGCTTAACAGCCGGGATAATCCGCTGACTAGCAGACACTGCTACTAGGCACAAAGTATTTCCTGGGCTAGATGCAGTTAAAAATTTGTAAGTAGATACTCTCGTTGGATGCTGAGAAAGCATTCCATAGAGTCTCCTGGCACGCCATATATGATTCTCTTAAAAAGCTTGGGGTAGGGGTCTAGGGGACCCTTTTATAGCCAAAATCACGGCCCTGTATCACAATACGTCACCTAGGCTGAAGATAAATGGAACTGTAGCACCGAGGGCTCGGTTGCTACAGACGTATTGCACCTCACCCAGAGGTGTGATATCTCACTCTCAGATAAGGATGGAGTGTGGATCACGACCCGACACCTGCATGCATTACACCACATTGCCGTGGGGCAGGGCGACCAATATGCCCCTGAGATGGGCACGACAGTCCCTGTCCCTGGCTGGAGTGGGGGGAGGGAACACTGAGGAAGGGGAACCCTGCAGTGCAGGAGCAGGGAGGAAGCAGTTCCTGGGTGCATTGAGAAGGGAGTATAAAAGGTGGGCACCATCTTAGTTCAGTGCAGAGAAGTCTGAGCAGAAGTGGCAGGGAGCAGGGGCTCTGCATGAGCTCTGCTCCGGAGGCGGGCCTAGTAACAGAGGCCCAGGCCTGCAAGAGGGAGAAGGAAGGAAGAGGAGCGGAGAAGGCTCCAGGAACGAGGAATGAAGGGATCCCAGGGGTGCGGACGGGCGAGTCGCCACCGCACGCCCGAATCCACCTGCGTGGAGGGGTCAGGCCAAAGGGGGAGACCGGTCCCCGAACTAGTGGAGGCAGGAAACGACCCTCAGCTAGAAACCGGAGGCTCTGACATTTTATGTGGCGCAGCCCCTTGCTCCACCCGCTAGGAAGGCACCACATAGGGTCAGGGAAACTGGCGCCAAGTTTACCAAGAGGAGGCCCGAGGCAGCCGGACAGAAGTGTTGGTAAGAAAGGCCAGACAAAGGACACACAAAGGGGGTCCTGTGAAGCGCTCCAAAGTTATCTGGGAGTTGTCTGAGCCCCTCACCTGGTGAGCACAGTACGACGTGGGCAGCCGTTACCTGCAGACGTGGTCTGGATAATAAGAACTGTGAGTAAAGGCCCTGAACTGCATCACTGACTCCGTGTCGTTACTGCTGCTGCCCTGCACCATCACCCCCATCCTCCGCATACACTGCCCTGAGGCTATACTCCTCCCGTGGGGAGTTATGCTACGCTCTGCTGCACCCACAACACCAGCCTTAGCGGTCTGCCCTGTAGCGGCGGTTCACTCTGACCGCAATCCACGGGTGGCATAGTCGGACATTTAAACATCAAAACCACATAAATAGTTCCGCCACTGGTTTGACCGCCCTGAGCCATGGAACCGGATCGCCGCCACGAAGACTACAACCACCAGCATCCACCAAAAAGGGTCCGGCTCCGGGTGTCCCAAGGCCCAGGGGGCGCGTCAGAACATTTTCATCACCTTTCACAATCACCAATGGGACAAGGCAGGGATGTTCTCTGTCCCCTCTCTTATACATCCTAGTGGCGGAGCACCTGCTCTCATCAATTCGCCATAACCCCAATATTAGGTGGATTGAGGTGGGAGGCACCGAGTACAAGTGCTCTCTATTTGCTGATGATGTCCTAGTATATATCACTCAATCACATATATCCATCCCTGCTGTTATGGCTGAAATAGATCACTTTGTTACATGGTCAAATTTTAAAATCAATGCAGCGAAGTCTGAGGCCCTCGATGTCTCCCTCCCCAAATCCATATAGGATTCCATCCAGTCCAACTTTCCCTTTGCCTGGCCCTCACAGGGTATCAAATACTTAGAAATTCCTATTCATAGAGACCTCTCCCATCTATGTTATCTTAATTTTGGGCACTTTATTGAACAACTCCATACAGACCACGGTTGGCAAGTTAGAACTGTAATATTCACTACGTGAACCACTGGTATTTTGTGGAAAAGCACATGTACACTGTGTTCCAAATTATTATGCAAAAAGTGTTTAGGAGTGATAAGGGAAGAATTTGTTTGTTTGTCAGTTAAACTCATTGATGGCGATGTGTGTCAGGGCTCTTTATATCACTGTAAGCAATTGCAGACACCAGTGCTAATTAGTTTGTCAGGTGTGTCCAATGAAAGGCAAGACTACTTAAGAAGGCTCTCTCACATTATTCAGCAGCCTACATTTTCTGCCAAAATGGGAAAGAAAAAGGATGTGTCGGCTGCTGAGAAGCAACAAATTGTGGAGTGTTTAGGTCAAGGCATGACTACAATTAACATTGTGCGATGATCAGGATGAAGTGTCTTGGCAATCAAGAAGTATGTAGCTGATTCACAGTACACACGTGTGCGTGCTGATATGGGCAAATTGAGGACTCTTTCCTACAGGCAATTACGTCAGGTTGAAAGAGCAGCGGCAAAAAAGCCTTGTCATAGCAGCAGACAAGTTTTTGAAGCTGCTTGTGCCTCCAACGTCCCCCGAACAACAAGATGCAGGGTCCTTCAGAGGTTTGCAGCTGTGCATACGCCATCCTGTCGACCTCCTCTATCCACTTCACACAAGCAGAAACGGCTCCAGTGGGCCAAACATTACATGAAGACTGATTTCAAAACTGTTTTGTTCACGGATGAGTGCCGTGCAGCGCTCGATGGTCCAGATGGATGGAGTGGAGGATGGCTGGTTGATGGACACCCCACGCAAACACGGCTACAGCGCCAACAAGGAGGAGGTGGAGTAATGTTTTGGGCTGGAATCATGGGGAGAGAGATTGACGGCCCCTTTAGGATCCCTGAAGGCGCTAAAGATGAACTCCATAATGTATGTGGATTTTCTCAAACAGCACTTCCTGCCATGGTTCAAGAAGAAGAACCGTGTATTTCACAGCAAGATCATTTTTCTGCATGATAATGCACCATCTCATGCTGCACATAAAACATCTGCATCTCTGGCTGATATGGGCATAAAAGGGGACAAACTTATGGTGTGACCCCCATGCTCCCCTGACCTCTACCCCATTCAGAACCTTTGGAGCATCATTAAAAGGAGTGTCTATGATGGCGGGAGGCAGTTCACATCTAAGCAACAGCTCTGGGAGGGTATTCTGTCCTCATGCAAAACAATTGAAGCAGAAACCATCCAAAACCTGACAAATTCAATGGACGAGAGAGTTCAGAAGCTCCTTTCGAACAAGGGGTCCTATGTGAAAATGTAACATCACCTAGAATAAAGTTTTGAGTTGAAAACTGTTTGATTTCAGTTTCTAACAACCTGCTAATGCTTATAATTTCAAAAATGACCATTTTTTTGGTCTTTATTAAAATGAAAAGGTTGATCGAAAAGTTTGGGGGATCTAAGAGTGTGGCAACCCAGTAGTCATGATTACTTCGAATTCTGACAATATGAGGGTCATGCTGCAGGTAGTGCAGCAAGAAGGCACTTATGTGTCTTGCGCATCTCGGAGCCCCAAAATTATTTTCCGGGCTAGATGCAGCTAAAAATTATTTTTAATTTTAAATCTGGTGGAGCTTATTATAGATGGCCTAATAGGATCAGTGCTGCACACTGCTACAAAGCCCAAATTATTTTCCAGTCAAGATACAGATAAACATGATTAGTAATTTGAAGGCTTAAAACGGTTGGTAGGGTGATTTTAAACAATCATCAAGCTTTTACTCTCCCCAGGATGACACAGGGGTAGAAAAGTCGTTTCGGATCCATGATTTGTTCATCTTTATGAACGTGAGTCTGTCTACATTATCAGTGGAGAGCCGCGTGCGCTTATCTGTCAGCACACCACCAGCAGCGCTGAACACATGTTCAGACAGAACGCTGGCTGCGGGGCATGACAAGATCTCCAAGGCGTAAGTGGCTAGCTCCGGCCATTTATCCAGATTGGAAGCCCAAAAAGGGCAAGGGTCCAGTGACACAGTCGTGGCTTCAATGTTTACTTGGAGATACTCCTGTACCATCGTCTCTAGGCGTTGACTATGTGTCAGACTTCTTGTCTCCTGTGGCCTTGCAAAGGATGGGCTAAAAAAGTGGTGAAATGATTCCGCAAAATTGATGTTACCACCAGATACTGTGGTTCTGTTACGGTTTGAGTGCTGAACACTTGACGGTCCCACGGTTGGCAAGTTGGAACTGTGAGATTCACTACGTGCACCACTGGTATTTTGTGGAAAAGCACATGTAAGATTCTGCAACAGTCTCTGCTGATACTCCTGCATGCGTGCATCCCTTTCTATGGCAGGAATAATTTCTGCAAATTTACTTTTGTACCGGGGATCTAACAGTGTGGCAACCCAGTAGTCAGGATTATTTCTAATTCTCACAATTCGAGGGTCATGTTGCAGGTAGTGCAGCAAGAAGGCACTCATGTGTGTTGCGCATCCAGGAGCACCAAGTCCCTGTTGTGTTGGTGGCGAGGTAACAATCATGCTTCCTTCCTCTGTCCTCTCCCCCCAACCTCGCACAACAGAAATGTGATCAAGGTCTCCCTCATCTGATGTGTCTTCCATCAGTTCGTCCTCCACTTCTTCCTGGGCTCCTGCACCTTCCTCACTAGTTTGGCTGCTACCATGCGCCCTGGTAAAACCATCTCCCCCACCCTCAGATGCCTGCCGCCTTGGTGCTGCTGACCGTCTGGACCTTGCAGATGTTAGCCCTTCCGCATACAACTCCTCCTCCTCTACTTCCTCCACCTCCTCTTGTGCCACCACCTGACTCCGAATTCTGTTTAACATGTGCTCCAGCATGTAAATCACCGGAATAGTCATGCTGATAATGGCATCGTCAGCACTAAACATCTTCGTCGCCATTTCAAAACTGTGCAGAAGGGTGCATAGGTCCCTGATCTGAGACCACTCCTCCAGCGTGATTTGCCCCACCTCTGAATCTCGTTGGCCCAGGCTATACGTCAGAACGTATTGCACCAGGGCTTGTCGGTGCTGCCACAGTCGCTGCAACATGTGCAGAGTTGAATTCCACCGGGTAGGCACATCGCATTTTAGCCGGTGAAGTGGCAGGCCCAACGACTTCTGTAGAGATGTAAGTCGCTGAGCTGCGGGATGCGAACGGCGGAAGTGAGCACACAGCGACCGTGCCCTCTGCAGAAGGCCATCTAGTCTGGGATAGTGGGCTAAAAATTGCTGGACAACCAGGTTCAACACGTGAGCCATACAAGGCACGTGTGTGACATTGCCCCGGCGAAGGGCCGCACCCAGGTTTGCAGCATTGTCGCACACGACCTTCCCTGGTTTCAGGTCCAGTGGAGACAACCATTCATGAAATTGGTTCTCCAGAGCTGATCACAACTCCTCAGCTGTGTGACTCACATTTTCCAGACATTTCAATGTAAAAACCGCCTGATGACGTTGAGCCCTACTGCCAGCATAGTAAGGAGGTGTGCAGGATCCCTTCTGCGCAGTTAGAAAGCTTGTGGCATGACCAGACAGGCTTTGGGTGCAGGTGGAAGACCGAGAGGAGGTTGAGCAGGCAGAAGCAGTGGAGGAAAAATGACATAAAGAGGATTGACGCACAACTCGTGGGGACGGCAAGACTTGGACAGCAGCCCCTTGTCCTGCTGTCACCATAGTTACCCAGTGCCCAGTCAGCGACATGTAACGCCCCTGTCCATGCCTACTCGTCCAAGTGTCTGTGGTGAAATGCACCCTGTCACACACAGAGTTTCTCAAAGAAGCGGTGATGTTGTGTGCGACATGCTGGTGGAGCGCAGGCACACCTTTCTTTGAGAAGTAGTGCCGACTGGGCATCTGGTACTGGGGCACTGCGACGGACATAAGGTCTCGAAAATCCTCTGTGTCCACCAGGCGGAAAGGCAGCATTTCTGTAGCCAAGAGCTTGCAGATGGTGAAATTCAACCTCTTAGCTTTCTCATGGCTAGGAGGAAATGGTCTTTTACTTGTCCACATCTGAGGGACCGAGGGCTGGCTATTGTGCTTAGACGGGGTTGATAAGGGTGTCCCCGGCAAACTGCCGGTCTGTGAGGAAGATGCAGGCGGACATGTTAGGTTGCCTTGATCCAAAGGTGGTGCTATCGATGTCGGACAGCGCTCAAGACCAGCTGGTGTTACCACCTCCAAAGAAAATGATGACCTGCCAATCACGCTGGCTGTTGCGGGTAAAGAGGTGGCAGGTCTGCGCCCCAAAACAGGTGTGACTGCTGTCCCCCCAGTCACAGAGGATGAAGAGGCCGCGGATGCACAAGATATGGCAGACGGTGGTTGGCCCGGCCGGCTAGACCGCATTGTAGCACACTGAGCTTCCCACTGCAACTTATGCTTCATGTCCATGTGCCGGTTCATGCATGAAGTACTCAAACTATGTATTTTTTGGCCTCTACTTAGCTTTTGCTGACAAATGTTACAGATAACACGAGTTGGGTCATCTTTATCGATCTGAAAAAATGCCCAGGCTATGCAAGGCTTAGCACCCATGCGACCTGAAGAGCCACCACGACTTGTGGTGAGAGGCAGAGTTGTGTTTGAGGATGCAGTTGTTGACGTGCTTCCAGTACTACGTCTCTGTCCAGGAAGGCGCAACCTGACCTCGTCGTCACTAGCATCTTCCTCCACCTCCTCTGCTGACCTCATCTCTTGGCTGACTGTGGGTTGACAGTAAGTGGGATCTCCGACCTCATCATCATCACCCTGTGCGTTATCACACCCGTCGTCCTCAGAGCCAACCTGTTCCTGCCCTGACAAAAAACTAAAGTTGTCGCTCCAATCAGGTATTTGAGTCTTATCATCGTCTTCCTCATTGTCTCCACCAACAGGAGTTACAGTTTGGGAATGAGGGTCTACATTATGGTCAGAACCTTCTGCGTCTGGTCCTGGATCCGACTCATAAAGATTCTGGGCATCAGTGCAGATCATTTCCTCGTCTGGATTCACAGAAGCGCTGGAGTCGACCTCTGATTCCCAGGCTATAGTATGAGTAAACAGCTCTGCAGACTCAACCATCTGTTCTACCTCATACTCAGACGGGCAGCTGGAGATTTGGGAGCTGTGAGGAAGCAAGTGCGATTTGGGTGACACCTTTGAGGACTGGAGTATTTGTGATGTTGAAGTTGATGTGGAGGAGAGCCCACTTAAAGGAGCACTTGATATCCGTTGAAGCACCTGCTGTTTTTGTGCCTCATCTGGAATTTGTAGCGATTGGCGTGGCCGTAAGAAAGGGATCTTATCACATTGTCCGCTAAAAGAAGTAGACATTTTAGTTTGGCTGGAAGATGGTCTTTCTTCTGCACCTACCCCACGGACACAACCTTTTTTCCCCTTCCCAACACGCCTATTCCCCTTTCCACCAGCAGCAGGCCTTTTTCCACTCATTTTGGTGGTTAACTAATTCACAACTCTGGAGTTGTTTGCACAAAAAAACAATGGATGGTAACCGAGCAGAGCTGAGTGGCCAAACTGTGGTATTAGGCCAAAACTATTGGCTGGGTTAGATGCAGAAAAAAATTATTTTTAATTTGCAACCTGATGGAGGTCAGTATAGATGGACTAATAGACCAAGTCCCACACACCGCTAGAAGCCCAAATATTTTTTCAGAGCTAGATGCAGAAATTTTTTTTATTCAATTTGCAACCTGATGGAGGTCAGTATAGATGGACTAATAGACCAAGTCCCACACACTGCTAGAAGCCCAAATATTTTTTCAGAGCTAGATGCAGAAAAAAATTATTTTTAATTTGCAACCTGATGGAGGTCAGTATAGATGGACTAATAGACCAAGTCCCACACACCGCTAGAAGCCCAAATATTTTTTCAGAGCTAGATGCAGAAAAAAATTATTTTTAATTTGCAACCTGATGGAGGTCAGTATAGATGGACTAATAGACCAAGTCCCACACACCGCTAGAAGCCCAAATATTTTTTCAGAGCTAGATGCAGAAAAAAATTATTTTTAATTTGCAACCTGATGGAGGTCAGTATAGATGGACTAATAGACCAAGTCCCACACACTGCTAGAAGCCCAAATATTTTTTCAGAGCTAGATGCAGAAAAAAATTATTTTTAATTTGCAACCTGATGGAGGTCAGTATAGATGGACTAATAGACCAAGTCCCACACACCGCTAGAAGCCCAAATATTTTTTCAGAGCTAGATGCATAAAAAAATTATATTCAATTTGCAACCTGCTGGACGTCAGTATAGAAGGACTAATAGAACAAGTCCCACACACTGCTAGAAGCCCAAATATTTTTTCAGAGCTAAATGAAGAAAAAAATTATTTTTAATTTGCAACCTGATGGAGGTCAGTATAGATGGACTAATAGACCAAGTCCCACACACTGCTAGAAGCCCAAATATTTTTTCAGAGCTAGATGCAGAAAAAAATTATTTTTAATTTGCAACCTGATGGAGGTCAGTATAGATGGACTAATAGACCAAGTCCCACACACCGCTAGAAGCCCAAATATTTTTTCAGAGCTAGATGCAGAAAATTTTTTTATTCAATTTGCAACCTGATGGAGGTCAGTATAGATCGACTAATAGACCAAGTCCCACACACTGCTAGAAGCCCAAATATTTTTTCAGAGCTAAATGCAGAAAAAAATTATTTTTAATTTGCAACCTGATGGAGGTCAGTATAGATGGACTAATAGACCAAGTCCCACACACTGCTAGAAGCCCAAATATTTTTTCAGAGCTAGATGCAGAAAAAAATTATTTTTAATTTGCAACCTGATGGAGGTCAGTATAGATGGACTAATAGACCAAGTCCCACACACCGCTAGAAGCCCAAATATTTTTTCAGAGCTAGATGCAGAAAATTTTTTTATTCAATTTGCAACCTGATGGAGGTCAGTATAGATGGACTAATAGACCAAGTCCCACACACTGCTAGAAGCCCAAATATTTTTTCAGAGCTAGATGCAGAAAAAAATTATTTTTAATTTGCAACCTGATGGAGGTCAGTATAGATGGACTAATAGACCAAGTCCCACACACTGCTAGAAGCCCAAATATTTTTTCAGAGCTAGATGCAGAAAAAAATTATTTTTAATTTGCAACCTGATGGAGGTCAGTATAGATGGACTAATAGAACAAGTCCCACACGCTGCTAGAAGCCCAAATATTTTTTCAGAGATAAATGAAGAAAAAAATTATTTTTAATTTGCAACCTGATGGAGGTCAGTATAGATGGACTAATAGACCAAGTCCCACACACTGCTAGAAGCCCAAATATTTTTTCAGAGCTAGATGCAGAAAAAAATTATTTTTAATTTGCAACCTGATGGAGGTCAGTATAGATGGACTAATAGACCAAGTCCCACACACTGCTAGAAGCCCAAATATTTTTTCAGAGCTAGATGCAGAAAAAAATTATATTCAGTTTGCAACCTGATGGAGGTCAGTATAGATGGACTAATAGAATGATGCTATGCCCAAAAGATTTTACTTCACTAGGTGCAGTAAAAAAATTGGTATTCTATACACAGGTGGTATATCTTGCAACACAGATAGGCTACTCCACTGACTAACACACTCTGCAATAGGCCAAAAAGGATTAGCTTTGCTAGATTCAGCCAAATGCTGTGAAAAAAACTTGCACAGCACTGGCACAGACCTGCCTGGCAAAAACTGATAGGAACTGATGTAACCTAGTCCTGAAAAGGACTCCAATTACAATTAGTCTTTACTCCCACAATCTATCTATTTAAGAGCACAGACCTGCCTGATAAAAGTCGTAGGAAATTCTGTAACCTAGTCCTTAAAAGGACTGCAATCACAACTATTCCCTACTCCCAAGCTATCTGTATATTTGTGCGAAAATTGGCTTGAAATTAACAAGGTATAGCGCACACAGCAACAGCGGTGCCGTCTAACACGCAGCTGCAGCAGTGAGAAAATGGTGGCGACGGGGAAAATGGCTTGGTCTTATAGGGCAAGGACATGTGACATACACTGCCAATGACACATGCCCTTGCTTGTGTGAAAAAAAGCACTTCGCTCTGTGTGTGCGCTGCTGATAGGCTGACAGATTGCACCTCCCCACTGCAAATGCGGGAAAGAGAAAAAAAAATGGAGATCTTCATTGTTCCTGCAGAGATCCATCCCCTGCCCCTCCCCCCGCCCCGCTGTACACTCAAACTGCGTATTAACATTAATTTTCATCATTACTGAGAAAAAATCCAGTTATGATTTTGGTGCACGAACAGTTATCGAACATAACCTCGAACAGCCGAATTTTTCTCAAATTGTTCGTGTTCGCCGACCGGCTCGAACACCGCCCAAAACAGCTCGAATTTGAGATTGGCGAACAGTTCGAGTAGAACAACGCTCATCTCTAGTTCTGATCAGACACAAACAAAAGGGTGGCCTTAGCCTTCCGGATTGTAGAAGGTATTACATGGCAGCAGTACACGCTAGAATCCTGGACTTCTTCCATCATTCGGAGGGGAAATTGTGGGTCAAAATAGGTCAATCCATTTGTCCTAAAGCTCTTACCATTCTCCCATGGTGCGCCAATTTAATTGTCCCCTCTCTTGGCCTCATGTCATTTAGTACTTATGCCACTGCTTTGGCTTTGAGATTCCAAAAAAAAGCTTATCCTCAATCGACCCCCAGTGCCCCTTGCTCCCGATTTCAGATAATCCAAATTTCCCACCAGGACTATCTGCAAATCGATTTCTCGGTTCAAATAAATCCCATCTGATATTATTTTCTCATGTCATCTCCAATACTTCGCTGCTCCCCCTCAATGACTTGTTACAGGGAAAAGCCACTTCCCCGATGGCTAATTTTGAATATAGCCAGTTACAACACTTCTATTCAACTGTGAAGAAGCGCACACATCTTCATAGAGATCTCACAAACTTTGAAAAATTGGGCCTATCATTGTCACCCCCTACACACTCCATTTCCCTACTGTATAACCTCCTCATTGCCCAGGTAACTGACAATAGGCCAGGATTCTGCGGTGCATGGGAAAGGGAACTGGGGAAGTCCTTCCCTGGCTCACAATGGGATAAATGTTTCTTCCTAACACATAAAACTTCAATAGGGTCCAAACCTCAGGAAACCTCCTTCAAAATTATCTCTAGATGGTACTGGGTACCAGCAGTCCCTCATAGATGGTATCCAGTCGTCTCAGATAGATGTTGGAGATGTGGGGAGGGGGAAGGAACAATGTCACACATATGGTGGGCATGCCCTATAATAAATGCATTTTGGGCAAAGGTGGTTCCCATGATTGAGAAAATAACTGGTTTGACTATCCCTAATACGCCAGAAGCCCTCCTTTTATCAATGTTACTAATAATTGAACGTAGTTATAAAAGGTCATCAATAGGCTACCTAATACAGGCGGCTAAGAATGTCATTCCACGACACTGGAAAAGCAGAGACCCACCCACTGTGGAGGAATGGTTTGCGGAGATCTCCCTCCTTAATAGGATGGAGCATCTTATTGCCATCTCACCGGCTGATGTTGATAGATACTGTGTGATTTGGAGGGATTGGATTGATTTGCAAAACTCTGACGCCTACCATCTAGCCCCCAACTAAAGTTATCCGTGATGTCGGCACAACAATGATCATAATCGCACTCTATTGATTGGTGGTCTGCCGTGGTCCGCTCCCTCTCTCTCTATCTTTCATATGGAAAAATACATGCTTGATCTGGATATTGATGGAAAACCCTTCCTGCACCCCCCAATGTACTGTCGTTATGCATAGATTTTATAGTTATACTACCCCTTTTACTATGTATATTGTATTTTCTTGTACTTTTTCAACACAAAAATAAAAAAAAACTTGAATTTGAAAAAAAAAATTGTAATTAGATCTACAGGCGGTGGCTACTCCGCTGACTAGCAGACACTGAAGCTTTGGAGCAGACCTCTGATTCCCAGGCTATAGTATGAGTAAATAGCTCTTCAGACTCAACCATCTGTGTTACCCCAAGCCATAGTGTATGTATTTTCTTATAGTTTAAAGGGCGGGCAGAGACCCGACCCACCTGGAATTGACGATGGCAACGTCATGTAAAACACAGCAAGGGGACTCCAAAAAGAGTCTGCATTTTTTCCCAAAATTGGGGCACAGACACCACTTAAGTGGCATCAATTGTCCCAGAGTTGCTTAAAATGGTTGGTGAGGTGATTTTCCAAAATCCTCAAGCTTTTAGTCTCCCCAGAATGACACAGGTGGGGCAGATGGTGATTGTCCCGGCCCGCTAGGCCGCATTGTAGCACAGTGAGCTTCGCACTGCAACTTATGCTTCATATCCGTGTTCACGGTTCATGCATGAAGTACTCAAAATATGGATTTTTTGGCCTCTACTTAGCTTTTGGTGACAAATGTTACAGATAACACAAGTTGGGTCATCCTTATCGATCTGAAAAAATGCACAGGCTATGCAAGGTTTAGAGCCCATGCAACTCTGCTACTAGCAATACTATCAAATGATTGGCTGGGTTAGATGCAGAGCGTCTGGGTTTGGTTGGGGGTCCTCACAGTCTGCCTAGGCTAGATGCAGTTAAAAATTATTATTAGATACACAGGCGGTGCAGCTTGCTTCGCAGCTGGGCTAATATGCCCAAAGTATTGGTAGACTCTATACTAAATAAGGAAGGATTCACTGACTGTGGTGTCCCCTCCGTGGGCCGTGGCGATTGGTGGAGATTTGGTGGATGATTATAGGAGAAAGCTCCTTAATAGAGAAAGTTGGTGGATTTATACTTTAAATACACGTGTACCAGCGGGTTTAAACATCAGACATGATTTGATGTATCATTATGAATGATCATTTATAGATTATTATTATATATATGTTCCTTTTTTCTTCTTTTCTTTTTCTTTTGGATTATTTACATTTATATGCATTGTTTCTATGCTATACAATTTTAACATGGTATGTGTGTTTAAATTTCTGATTAACTCAGCCTTGAACAGGTGCATAGCAGGACATGACATATAAATACCACTTCCTTGTTGTTTTTTTGCTATGCAATGATTAAGAACCTTTAGTTCGAAACGCGTTTGCTGTTCTTCTCCAAGGTGGACTTTTAAAATATTTTTTGTATGACTCAATAAAAAGTGGATTTTAGAAGATTTGTTCAGCTGGATCTTCCTGGTTCCTCATGTTTGTCTGGTAGCACTCCTGGCTCCGTGCTCTTCTAGGTGGGTGACCTGATTTTTTCCTTTGTTTTTCTGCCATGTGGCGATTGGTCATCCACTTTCGCTGCCCCTTACTCAACGAATACACAAACATCTCCCGTCGGTTTGGAGTCCCATTATGCCCAACTCAAAACATAGGCCCCACAACTAAAAAAAATCGTTCTTAGGCATCGAAATCGACACCACAGCAAGGTTGTTCCGTCTCCCATGGGAAAAAGAACAAAAACATTACACCTGATCTAGGTTTTTTGCACAGTATGGAAAGTAACACTACAGCAGATGCAAGTATTACTAGGTCTCTTCGTGTTTGCGAGCCGGGTGATGCCAGTCGGAAGGGTTTTTTCTCTTCATTTATCGCTCGCAACAAAAGGGGCATCTAAACCGAGTCATACAATCAGAATCAGCAGGCAGCTACGGGCGGACTTAGAGGTGTGGAAAACCTTCTTATAATCATTCAACGGTCACACGTTATTTATGTCAGCAGAACAGTCCAACATTCAACTAAGATTATTCACCGGGGCGGCAGAATCAGGCGGATATGCAGTGATACTAAATAACCAATGGTGCACAAGCTTATGGCCTCCGTATTGGGCAGAACAAGTGCTGACAAAAAAACAGACAGTCCTGGAACTGTTTCCAATAGTGGTAGCAATAGAAATATGGGGCGAGCGCATGGCTAACAAAAATATACTCTTCATAACAAAAAACACCAGCCTAGCGCACTTCATTAATAATATGGCATCATCGTCTCTCCCAGTGCTAGGCCTACTACGCTGGCTAGCATTCCTGTGCCTAAAACACAATGTATGGGTCAAGGCTAGCCACGATGCTGAGGGGTCTAACGCTGCTGCTAATGCTTTATCACAATTCAATTGGCAGATTTTCACAGAGCTCCACCCCAACGCCCACCCATCGGGCAACAGTTGCCCAGCCTATCTATGGGATCTAGTGGAGAATAGTTGATGCAATTAATCAGAGCGTCAGTTGCCCCATAGATGTGGCAAGCATACGGTAAGGCATGGGAACAGTGGACACGACTAGTAGCAGGCAGACGGGTTGACCAATGTGAACAAGCCAGATTACAAGTCACCATAGAATTTCTCCACCAGCTAATGATGAGGGGCATATCAGGGGCGTCAGCGCAGTGGTGTCTGACCGGAGTAGCATTTCACTTCCAACTACTGAATTGGGGACATGTGACAAAGAGATTCATCATCAGACAATCCGTAAAAGGGTGGAAAAGGGGTCAGCCAAGTCAGGAGTGTAGACGTCCCGTCCCGTGTCACTAAAACTGATTTCTCACATCATATCCCTAACACCATTAACATGATACTCACAATTCGAAGCAACACTACTGTCTACTGTATTTGCGATCCCCTTCTTCGGGGCGGTATGCATAAGCGAATTAGTCCCTCAATCCAAAATTAACACCAGTGGAGGCTTATTACACCAGGACGTAGTCATAGCCAATAATGCAATACGTTTACGCATAGGTAAATCGAAAACGGTTCCAGCGGGCAGGGTCACTTGGGTACTTCTACAACCCACAAATGGTACGCTGAGTCAGGTAACAATAGTAAAAACAGATATAACCATCAGATCACAAAGTAATTTCTTCCTATCACACATTGATGGAACGCCATTATCAAGTGTTATGCACACGCCCGGACTGACTGGCGTGTGCGGGTGTTGTGGTTCCACTGGACCATGGACCGGAGAGTGCCTGGAGGGGCGTGACTAAGTATCTGGCCGATCCGACCAAGGTGGCACGACGGCATACGACGCCAGTGCACCAGGGAAAAACCGGGCAGAGGGACCAGGTGCTACTCCAGGTCAAACTCCGGACACGGGGGTTGACCCACACTGGGATTACTGGAACAGGCAGGTTAGGCTGGCACAGACTGGTGGATGTAAGCAAACACGGCAGGTATGCAGATGGGTGGATACAGGCGAGTATGCAGGCAGGGAGGTACTGGCCGAAAGGACGGGCTGGAGCACAGAGAGGTTAAGACCCAGTACAGACTGGGTCACAGAACCGCAGATGCGGTAGACAGCCACAGCAGAGAGGGAACGCCCGAAGCGGTGGGCAAGAACAGAGCAGGACGGGGCTGCAGGAGCAGCGAGCACAAGCAGGGCAGGACAGGACTGCCGTAGCAGCGGGCAGAAGCAGGGCAGGGCGGAAACCGCAGAAGCAGTAAGCAAGATAAGAGCAGAGCAGAAACCGCAGGAGCGGCAAGCAAGGCAAGAGCAGAGTGAAAACCGCAAGAGCGGCAAGCTAAGCAGGAGCAGAGCGGACACCGCAGAGCGGTAAACAAGGCAGGAGCAGAGCAGAAACCGCAAGAGCGGCAAGCTAAGCAGGAGCAGAGCGGACACCGCAGAGCGGTGAACAAGGCAGGAGCAGAGCAGAAACCGCAAGAGCGGCAAGCTAAGCAGGAGCAGAGCGGACACCGCAGAGCGGTAAACAAGGCAGGAGCAGAGCAGAAACCGCAAGAGCGGCAAGCTAAGCAGGAGCAGAGCGGACACCGCAGAGCGGTAAACAAGGCAGGAGCAGAGCAGAAACCGCAAGAGCGGCAAGCTAAGCAGGAGCAGAGCGGACACCGCAGAGCGGTAAACAAGGCAGGAGCAGAGCAGAAACCGCAAGAGCGGCAAGCTAAGCAGGAGCAGAGCGGACACCGCAGAGCGGTAAACAAGGCAGGAGCAGAGCAGAAACCGCAAGAGCGGCAAGCTAAGCAGGAGCAGAGCGGACACCGCAGAGCGGTAAACAAGGCAAGGGGATAGGACTCTGTTCACAAAGAACAGACGGAGAAGGAAAGGCAGAACCAGAAGCACGCACAGTACTTACAAAGAAGTAGCGAGCGTACACTAAATTCACAACAGAGGTACAGAGACGACGAGAAGGAATTTAGGAGCGGGTTCAGACTCTGCAGAAAGACGCAGAAAACAGACATAGAGGGAAAAGGGAGACAAGGTTAAAGTAGAAACGAGGCACAGACAACAGGGAACAGAGGAACGGGAACAGAGACAGCAAGGCAGGAACACAAACAGGACTCTGTTCAGACGGGAACAGATACCGTAAGGCAGGGACACAAACAGGACTCTGTTCAGACGGGAACAGATACCGCAAGGCAGGAACACAAACAGGACTCTGTTCAGACGGGAACAGATACCGCAAGGCACAGACAGGCAGATCTAGGAATACGGCCCCTAGAAGGCGAAAGAACAGGCAAGAAGCGTGTTCACAAGAACAGACCACAGTTCAGACACAGAACTGGAGAACAGGCAGGGAAACAGGATAGGACCTGGCACGTCAGAGACAAAAAGCCGACTGACAGGACACAATGCTCAGGCGCCATCTTGAGGAAGAAGGTGGTATAAATACCCAAAGATGGACAGCAATAGGCTGAAGGTGCAACAGGGGCGTGTCCGCAGCAGGTACAAGAAACAGGAAGTTCAGCGGGCGTCGCCCTATGCAGCCAAAGTGGAGCAGAGCAGAGCACAAGGAAAGAAGCCAGACCAGGAAGCTGGGCGGGAGATGAAGTTTGCGATGTTGCATGATGAGAGATGGAACACCATGCAAGAACGCCGCCAGGTATGCTACAGTACCCCCCCCCCCTTACACCCCCTCTTCTTCAGGCCTGCAAGGACCTTCCGCAGGGAATTTGGGGGCCAATCCCTCTCTTCAAGGAGATTACTTCTATTGTCCACAGGAGGAGACAAAACTGGTCTCATAATCTGGATGGCTAGGATGCGACTTCCCATCCAGCCATCTTCAGCAACAGATGAAACGGGTGAAGTACCAGAAACAGCACACAAAATAGTCTCTCTACATTTATTTTTAGGCAGCACCCCAAAAAGTTCAGGAGACAACTGGAGGTCCTCTGCCGGGTTGAAGGGGTGCAGAGACTCGGGGGTAGCCTCTGCTTCGGGGTACATCTTGTCAAGCTCACAGGATGAAATGGGCAAAGTATCAGGTACAAGGTGTAGAGAAGACACTGCCTCTTTGTTATGTGGTGGTACCCCGGAGGATTCAGGAAACAACTGGGGGTCCTCCGCCAGGTTGGAGGGATACCGAGACTCGAGGGTAACCTCTGCTTCGGAGTACACAAGGTCAGACTCACTGGAAGAAGCGGGCGAGGTATCAGGTACCGAGTAAAGGAGAGTCTCTGTCCATTCGCTATCAGGTAGCACCCCGGAGGGTTCAGGAGACGACTGGAGGTCCTAAGCCTGGTCGGAGGGGTGTAGAAACTCGGGGGTAACCTCTGCTTCGGAGTACACTAGGTCGGACTCACTGGAAGAAGCGGGCGAGGTATCAGGTACCGAGTAAAGGAGAGTCTCAGTCCATTCACTATCAGGTAGCACCCCGAAGGGTTCAGGAGACGACTGGAGGTCCTCCGCCTGGTCGGAGGGGTGTAGAGACTCGGGGGTAACCTCTACTTCGAGGCACCCATTGTCAGGCTCACAGGACTGAGCGGACGAAGTATCGGGTACCGGGTGTAGGGAAGTCTCTCTCCAATTGTCATCGAGTGGTATCCCGGAGGATTCAGGAGTAGTGTTGAGCCACCCCCGTAGTGTTCGAGTTCGGTTCGGTTCGTCGAACACCCGTGTGTTCGCCGAACTGTTCGTCGAACTGTTCGTCGAACACCTTCGAACACCGTTAAAACCAATGGCAGGCAAACAAAAACACATAGAAACACATAGAAAACACCTTTAAAGGTGTCCAAAAGCTGACAAACTGCTCAGAAGACACAACTAACACATGGAAAAGTGACAAGTACATATAGTCATGCGAAAAGAAAAGAGGTGGAGGAGTAAAAGGAGGGGGAGACACAGATATAGGCATGTCATGCCCTTCTAAAATCCAAAAAGTGAGAAGCCGAGACGGCCAGTCCGCTCCTGCCCGTGCCACCTCCGTGTCGCCGGGTTTGTGCCAGAGCCGCGGTGAACCCTGACGGCCAGCCCCCCTCTCCCAATACTGGTGCCTGTCCGCTGGTGGGTCGAGAGAGCCCCCCTGTGGTGGAGGCAGCTCTAAGCTTTTTAATTTAAATTGTCCCTCTAATTTGAATGAATACACTTTAAATCCATTTACAAGGATCTATTGGAGGGATAATCCGCTGACTAGCAGACACTGCTTCTAGGCACAAAGTATTTCCTGGGCTAGATGCAGTTAAAAATTTGTAAGTAGATACTCTCGTTGGATGCTGAGAAAGCATTCCATAGAGTCTCCTGGCACGCCATATATGATTCTCTTAAAAAGCTTGGGGTAGGGGTCTAGGGGACCCTTTTATAGCCAAAATCACGGCCCTGTATCACAATATGTCACCTAGGCTGAAGATAAATGGAACTGTAGCACCGAGGGCTCGGTTGCTACAGACGTATTGCACCTCACCCAGAGGTGTGATATCTCACTCTCAGATAAGGATGGAGTGTGGATCAGGACCCGACACCTGCATGCATTACACCACATTGCCGTGGGGCAGGGCGACCAATATGCCCCTGAGATGGGCACGACAGTCCCTGTCCCTGGCTGGAGTGGGGGGAGGGAACACTGAGGAAGGGGAACCCTGCAGTGCAGGAGCAGGGAGGAAGCAGTTCCTGGGTGCATTGAGAAGGGAGTATAAAAGGTGGGCACCATCTTAGTTCAGTGCAGAGAAGTCTGAGCAGAAGTGGCAGGGAGCAGGGGCTCTGCATGAGCTCTGCTCCGGAGGCGGGCCTAGTAACAGAGGCCCAGGCCTGCAAGAGGGAGAAGGAAGGAAGAGGAGCGGAGAAGGCTCCAGGAACGAGGAATGAAGGGATCCCAGGGGTGCGGACGGGCGAGTCGCCACCGCACGCCCGAATCCACCTGCGTGGAGGGGTCAGGCCAAAGGGGGAGACCGATCCCCGAACTAGTGGAGGCAGGAAACGACCCTCAGCTAGAAACCGGAGGCTCTGACATTTTATGTGGCGCAGCCCCTTGCTCCACCCGCTAGGAAGGCACCACATAGGGTCAGGGAAACTGGCGCCAAGTTTACCAAGAGGAGGCCCGAGGCAGCCGGACAGAAGTGTTGGTAAGAAAGGCCAGACAAAGGACACACAAAGGGGGTCCTGTGAAGCGCTCCAAAGTTATCTGGGAGTTGTCTGAGCCCCTCACCTGGTGAGCACAGTACGACGTGGGCAGCCGTTACCTGCAGACGTGGTCTGGATAATAAGAACTGTGAGTAAAGGCCCTGAACTGCATCACTGACTCCGTGTCGTTACTGCTGCTGCCCTGCACCATCACCCCCATCCTCCGCATACACTGCCCTGAGGCTATACTCCTCCCGTGGGGAGTTATGCTACGCTCTGCTGCACCCACAACACCAGCCTTAGCGGTCTGCCCTGTAGCGGCGGTTCACTGTGACCGCAATCCACGGGTGGCGTAGTCGGACATTTAAACATCAAAACCACATAAATAGTTCCGCCACTGGTTTGACCGCCCTGAGCCACGGAACCGGATCGCCGCCACGAAGACTACAACCACCAGCATCCACCAAAAAGGGTCCGGCTCCGGGTGTCCCAAGGCCCAGGGGGTGCGTCAGAACATTTTCATCACCTTTCACAATCACCAATGGGACAAGGCAGGGATGTCCTCTGTCCCCTCTCTTATACATCCTAGTGACGGAGCACCTGCTCTCATCAATTCGCCATAACCCCAATATTAGGTGGATTGAGGTGGGAGGCACCGAGTACAAGTGCTCTCTATTTGCTGATGATGTCCTAGTATATATCACTCAATCACATATATCCATCCCTGCTGTTATGGCTGAAATAGATCACTTTGTTACATGGTAAAATTTTAAAATCAATGCAGCGAAGTCTGAGGCCCTCGATGTCTCCCTCCCTAAATCCATATAGGATTCCATCCAGTCCAACTTTCCCTTTGCCTGGCCCTCACAGGGTATCAAATACTTAGGAATTCCTATTCATAGAGACCTCTCCCATCTATGTTATCTTAATTTTGGGCCCTTTATTGAACAATTCCATACAGACCACGGTTGGCAAGTTAGAACTGTAAGATTCACTACGTGAACCACTGGTGTTTTGTGGAAAAGCACATGTACACCGCGTTCCAAATTATTATGCAAAAAGTGTTTAGGAGTGATAAGGGAAGAATTTGTTTGTTTGTCAGTTAAACTCATTGATGGTGATGTGTGTCAGGGCTCTTTATATCACTGTAAGCAATTGCAGACACCTGTGCTAATTAGTTTGGCAGGTGTGTCCAATGAAAGGCAAGACTACTTAAGAAGGCTCTCTCACATTATTAAGCAGCCTACATTTTCTGCCAAAATGGGAAAGAAAAAGGATGTGTCGGCTGCTGAGAAGCAACAAATTGTGGAGTGTTTAGGTCAAGGCATGACTACAATCAACATTGTGCGATGATCAGGATGAAGTGTCTTGGCAATCAAGAAGTATGTAGCTGATTCACAGTACACACGTGTGCGTGCTGATAAGGGCAAATTGAGGACTCTTTCCTACAGGCAATTACGTCAGGTTGAAAGAGCAGCGGCAAAAAAGCCTTGTCATAGCAGCAGACAAGTTTTTGAAGCTGCTTGTGCCTCCAACGTCCCCCGAACAACAAGATGCAGGGTCCTTCAGAGGTTTGCAGCTGTGCATACGCCATCCTGTCGACCTCCTCTATCCACTTCACACAAGCAGAAACGGCTCCAGTGGGCCAAACATTACATGAAGACTGATTTCAAAACTGTTTTGTTCACGGATGAGTGCCGTGCAGCGCTCGATGGTCCAGATGAATGGAGTGGAGGATGGCTGGTTGATGGACACCCCACGCAAACACGGCTACAGCGCCAACAAGGAGGAGGTGGAGTAATGTTTTGGGCTGGAATCATGGGGAGAGAGATTGTCGGCCCCTTTAGGATCCCTGAAGGCGCTAAAGATGAACTCCATAATGTATGTGGATTTTCTCAAACAGCACTTCCTGCCATGGTTCAAGAAGAACAACCGTGTTTTTCACAGCAAGATCATTTTTCTGCATGATAATGCACCATCTCATGCTGCACATAAAACATCTGCATCTCTGGCTGAGATGGGCATAAAAGGGGACAAACTTATGGTGTGACCCCCATGCTCCCCTGACCTCTACCCCATTCAGAACCTTTGGAGCATCATTAAAAGGAGTGTCTATGATGGCGGGAGGCAGTTCACATCTAAGCAACAGCTCTGGGAGGGTATTCTGTCCTCATGCAAAACAATTGAAGCAGAAACCATCCAAAACCTGACAAATTCAATGGACGAGAGAGTTCAGAAGCTCCTTTCGAACAAGGGGTCCTATGTGAAAATGTAACATCACCTAGAATAAAGTTTTGAGTTGAAAACTGTTTGATTTCAGTTTCTAACAACCTGCTAATGCTTATAATTTCAAAAATGACCATTTTTTTGGTCTTTATTAAAATGAAAAGGTTGATCGAAAAGTTTGGGGGATCTAAGAGTGTGGCAACCCAGTAGTCATGATTACTTCGAATTCTGACAATATGAGGGTCATGCTGCAGGTAGTGCAGCAAGAAGGCACTTATGTGTCTTGCGCATCTCGGAGCCCCAAAATTATTTTCCGGGCTAGATGCAGCTAAAAATTATTTTTAATTTTAAATCTGGTGAAGCTTATTATAGATGGCCTAATAGGATCAGTGCTGCACACTGCTACAAAGCCCAAATTATTTTCCAGTCAAGATACAGATAAACATGATTAGTAATTTGAAAGCTTAAAACGGTTGGTAGGGTGATTTTAACCAATCATCAAGCTTTTACTCTCCCCAGGATGACACAGGGGTAGAAAAGTCGTTTCGGATCCATGATTTGTTCATCTTTATGAACGTGAGTCTGTCTACATTATCAGTGGAGAGCCGCGTGCGCTTATCTGTCAGCACACCACCAGCAGCGCTGAACACACGTTCAGACAGAACGCTGGCTGCGGGGCATGACAAGATCTCCAAGGCGTAAGTGGCTAGCTCCGGCCATTTATCCAGATTGGAAGCCCAAAAAGAGCAAGGGTCCAGTGACACAGTCGTGGCTTCAATGTTTACTTGGAGATACTCCTGTACCATCGTATCTAGGCGTTGACTATGTGTCAGACTTCTTGTCTCCTGTGGCCTTGCAAAGGATGGGCTAAAAAAGTGGTGAAATGATTCCGCAAAATTGATGTTACCAGCAGATACTGTGGTTCTGTTACGGTTTGAGTGCTGAACACTTGACGGTCCCACGGTTGGCAAGTTGGAACTGTGAGATTCACTACGTGCACCACTGGTATTTTGTGGAAAAGCACATGTAAGATTCTGCAACAGTCTCTGCTGATACTCCTGCATACGTGCATCCCTTTCTATGGCAGGAATAATTTCTGCAAATTTACTTTTGTACCGGGGATCTAACAGTGTGGCAACCCAGTAGTCAGGATTATTTCTAATTCTCACAATTCGAGGGTCATGTTGCAGGTAGTGCAGCAAGAAGGCACTCATGTGTGTTGCGCATCCAGGAGCACCAAGTCCCTGTTGTGTTGGTGGGGAGGTAACAATCATGCTTCCTTCCTCTGTCCTCTCCCCCCAACCTCGCACAACAGAAATGTGATCAAGGTCTCCCTCATCTGATGAGTCTTCCATCAGTTCGTCCTCCACTTCTTCCTGGGCTCCTGCACCTTCCTCACTAGTTTGGCTGCTACCATGCGCCCTGGTAAAATCATCTCCCCCACCCTCACATGCCTACCGCCTTGGTGCTGCCGACCGTCTGGACCTTGCAGATGTTAGCCCTTCCGCATACAACTCCTCCTCCTCTACTTCCTCCACCTCCTCTTGTGCCACCACCTGACTCCGAATTCTGTTTAACATGTGCTCCAGCATGTAAATCACCGGAATAGTCATGCTGATAATGGCATCGTCAGCACTAAACATCTTCGTCGCCATTTCAAAACTGTGCAGAAGGGTGCATAGGTCCCTGATCTGAGACCACTCCTCCAGCGTGATTTGCCCCACCTCTGAATCTCGTTGGCCCAGGCTATACATCAGAACGTATTGCACCAGGGCTTGTCGGTGCTGCCACAGTCGCTGCAACATGTGCAGAGTTGAATTCCACCGGGTAGGTACATCGCATTTTAGCCGGTGAAGTGGCAGGCCCAACGACTTCTGTAGAGATGTAAGTCGCTGAGCTGCGGGATGCGAACAGCGGAAGTGAGCACACAGCGACCGTGCCCTCTGCAGAAGGCAATCTAGTCTGGGATAGTGGGCTAAAAATTCCTGGACAACCAGGTTCAACACGTGAGCCATACAAGGCACGTGTGTGACATTGCCCCGGCGAAGGGCCGCACCCAGGTTTGCAGCATTGTCGCACACGGCCTTCCCTGGTTTCAGGTCCAGTGGAGACAACCATTCATGAAATTGGTTCTCCAGAGCTGACCACAACTCCTCAGCTGTGTGACCCACATTTCCCAGACATTTCAATGTAAAAACCGCCTGATGACGTTGAGCCCTACTGCCAGCATAGTAAGGCGGTGTGCAGGATCCCTTCTGCGCAGTTAGAAAGCTTGTGGCATGACCAGACAGGCTTTGGGTGCAGGTGGAAGACCGAGAGGAGGTTGAGGAGGCAGAAGCAGTGGAGGAACTTTGACATAAAGAGGATTGACGCACAACTCGTGGGGACGGCAAGACTTGGACAGCAGCCCCTTGTCCTGCTGTCACCATAGTTACCCAGTGCCCAGTCAGCGACATGTAACGCCCCTGTCCATGCCTACTCGTCCAAGTGTCTGTGGTGAAATGCACCCTGTCACACACAGAGTTTCTCAAAGAAGCGGTGATGTTGTGTGCGACATGCTGGTGGAGCGCAGGCACACCTTTCTTTGAGAAGTAGTGCCGACTGGGCATCTGGTACTGGGGCACTGCGACGGACATAAGGTCTCGAAAATCCTCTGTGTCCACCAGGTGGAAAGGCAGCATTTCTGTAGCCAAGAGCTTGCAGATGGTGAAATTCAACCTCTTAGCTTTATCATGGCTAGGAGGAAATGGTCTTTTACTTGTCCACATCTGAGGGACCGAGGGCTGGCTATTGTGCTTAGACGGGGTTGATAAGGGTGTCCCCGGCAAACTGCCGGTCTGTGAGGAAGATGCAGGCGGACATGTTAGGTTGCCTTGATCCAAAGGTGGTGCTATCGATGTCGGACAGCGCTCAAGACCAGCTGGTGTTACCACCTCCAAAGAAAATGATGACCTGCCAATCACGCTGGCTGTTGCAGGTAAAGAGGTGGCAGGTCTGCGCCCCAAAACAGGTGTGACTGCTGTCCCCCCAGTCACAGATAATGAAGAGGCCACGGATGCACAAGATATGGCAGACGGTGGTTGGCCCGGCCGGCTAGGCCGCATTGTAGCACACTGAGCTTCCCACTGCAACTTATGCTTCATGTCCATGTGCCGTTTCATGCATGAAGTACTCAAACTATGTATTTTTTGGCCTCTACTTAGCTTTTGCTGACAAATGTTACAGATAACACGAGTTGGGTCATCTTTATCGATCTGAAAAAATGCCCAGGCTATGCAAGGCTTAGTACCCATGCGACCTGAAGAGCCACCACGACTTGTGGTGAGAGGCAGAGTTGTGTTTGAGGATGCAGTTGTTGACGTGCTTCCAGTACTACGTCTCTGTCCAGGAAGGCGCAACCTGACCTCGTTGTCACTAGCATCTTCCTCCACCTCCTCTGCTGACCTCATCTCTTGGCTGACTGTGGGTTGACAGTAAGTGGGATCTCCGACCTCATCATCATCACCCTGTGCGTTATCACACCCGTCGTCCTCAGAGCCAACCTGTTCCTGCCCTGACAAAAAACTAAAGTTGTCGCTCCAATCAGGTATTTGAGTCTTATCATCGTCTTCCTCATTGTCTCCACCAACAGGAGTTACAGTTTGGGAATGAGGGTCTACATTATGGTCAGAACCTTCTGCGTCTGGTCCTGGATCCGACTCATAAAGATTCTGGGCATCAGTGCAGATCATTTCCTCGTCTGGATTCACAGAAGCGCTGGAGTCGACCTCTGATTCCCAGGCTATAGTATGAGTAAACAGCTCTGCAGACTCAACCATCTGTTCTACCTCATACTCAGACGGGCAGCTGGAGATTTGGGAGCTGTGAGGAAGCAAGTGCGATTTGGGTGACACCTTTGAGGACTGGAGTATTTGTGATGTTGAAGTTGATGTGGAGGAGAGCCCACTTAAAGGAGCACTTGATATCCGTTGAAGCACCTGCTGTTTTTGTGCCTCATCTGGAATTTGTAGCGATTGGCGTGGCCGTAAGAAAGGGATCTTATCACATTGTCCGCTAAAAGAAGTAGACATTTTAGTTTGGCTGGAAGATGGTCTTTCTTCTGCACCTACCCCACGGACACAACCTTTTTTCCCCTTCCCAACACGCCTATTCCCCTTTCCACCAGCAGCAGGCCTGTTTCCACTCATTTTGGTGGTTAACTAATTCACAACTCTGGAGTTGTTTGCACAAAAAAACAATGGATGGTAACCGAGCAGAGCTGAGTGGCCAAACTGTGGTATTAGGCCAAAACTATTGGCTGGGTTAGATGCAGAAAAAAATTATTTTTAATTTGCAACCTGATGGAGGTCAGTATAGATGGACTAATAGACCAAGTCCCACACAACGCTAGAAGCCCAAATATTTTTTCAGAGCTAGATGCAGAAAATTTTTTTATTCAATTTGCAACCTGATGGAGGTCAGTATAGATGGACTAATAGACCAAGTCCCACACACTGCTAGAAGCCCAAATATTTTTTCAGAGCTAGATGCAGAAAAAAATTATTTTTAATTTGCAACCTGATGGAGGTCAGTATAGATGGACTAATAGACCAAGTCCCACACACCGCTAGAAGCCCAAATATTTTTTCAGAGCTAGATGCAGAAAAAAATTATATTCAATTTGCAACCTGCTGGAGGTCAGTATAGAAGGACTAATAGAACAAGTCCCACACACTGCTAGAAGCCCAAATATTTTTTCAGAGCTAAATGAAGAAAAAAATTATTTTTAATTTGCAACCTGATGGAGGTCAGTATAGATGCACTAATAGACCAAGTCCCACACACTGCTAGAAGCCCAAATATTTTTTCAGAGCTAGATGCAGAAAAAAATTATTTTTAATTTGCAACCTGATGGAGGTCAGTATAGATGGACTAATAGACCAAGTCCCACACACTGCTAGAAGCCCAAATATTTTTTCAGAGCTAGATGCAGAAAAAAATTATTTTTAATTTGCAACCTGATGGAGGTCAGTATAGATGGACTAATAGAACAAGTCCCACACGCTGTTAGAAGCCCAAATATTTTTTCAGAGATAAATGAAGAAAAAAATTATTTTTAATTTGCAACCTGATGGAGGTCAGTATAGATGGACTAATAGACCAAGTCCCACACACCGCTAGAAGCCCAAATATTGTTTCAGAGCTAGATGCAGAAAAAAATTATTTTTAATTTGCAACCTGATGGAGGTCAGTATAGATGGACTAATAGACCAAGTCCCACACACCGCTAGAAGCCCAAATGTTTTTTCAGAGCTAGATGCAGAAAAAAATTATATTCAATTTGCAACCTGCTGGAGGTCAGTATAGAAGGACTAATAGAACAAGTCCCACACACTGCTAGAAGCCCAAATATTTTTTCAGAGCTAAATGAAGAAAAAAATTATTTTTAATTTGCAACCTGATGGAGGTCAGTATAGATGGACTAATAGACCAAGTCCCACACACTGCTAGAAGCCCAAATATTTTTTCAGAGCTAGATGCAGAAAAAAATTATATTCAGTTTGCAACCTGATGGAGGTCAGTATAGATGGACTAATAGAATGATGCTATGCCCAAAAGATTTTACTTCACTAGGTGCAGTAAAAAAATTGGTATTCTATACACAGGTGGTATATCTTGCAACACAGATAGGCTACTCCACTGACTAACACACTCTGCAATAGGCCAAAAAGGATTAGCTTTGCTAGATTCAGCCAAATGCTGTGAAAAAAACTTGCACAGCACTGGCACAGACCTGCCTGGCAAAAACTGATAGGAACTGATGTAACCTAATCCTGAAAAGGACTCCAATTACAATTAGTCTTTACTCCCACAATCTATCTATTTAAGAGCACATACCTGCTTGATAAAAGTCGTAGGAAATGCTGTAACCTAGTCCTTAAAAGGACTGCAATCACAACTATTCCCTACTCCCAAGCTATCTGTATATTTGTGCGAAAATTGGCTTGAAATTAACAAGGTATAGCGCACACAGCAACAGCGGTGCCGCCTAACACGCAGCTGCAGCAGTGAGAAAATGGTGGCGACGGGGAAAATGGCTTGGTCTTATAGGGCAAGGACATGTGACATACACCGCCCAAAACAGCTCGAATTTGAGATTGGCGAACAGTTCGAGTAGAACAACGCTCATCTCTATTCAGGAGGCAACAAGGGGTCCTCCGCCAGGTAGTAGAGGTGTACAGACTCGGAGGTAAACACAGCTTCGGAGCATCCTTGGACATGCACACTGGTTAAAGTGGGTGTAGAATCTGATGCCAGGTGCAGGAAGCTCTCCTGTGTGGACTCTGGATGGGTAGCAGTCTCTTTTGGCTGGAGAACTGGTGCACCACCCACGCACATCACCCGCTGGGGCTTCTCCGGGATACAGGAAGATGAAGCTTCAGTAGGGACTTCAAGGTTGGGGTCAGGAGTTCTCAGGAAGGACAGACCCTGGCGTGACGGCTTGCCTCTGCGTCTAGCACGTCTGGACTGCCTCTTGAGGTTGGGAGCAGTATTCCGGAGAGTGTAGTCATCCTGAGTGGATTCAGGGCAAGCAACAGTCTTTTCGGGCAGGAGAACTTGTGCGCTACCTATGCACATTACCCGTCGGGGCTGCTCCGGGATACAGGGAAGTGAAGCTTCAGCAGGGGCTTCAGGGTTAGGATCATCCCGTGTCCGGAGTTTGACCTGGAGTAGCACCTGGTCCCTCTGCCCGGTTTCTCCCTGGTGCACTGGCGTCGTATGCCGTCGTGCCACCTTGGTCGGATCGGCCAGATACTTAGTCACGCCCCTCCAGGCACTCTCCGGTCCATGGTCCAGTGGAACCACAACACCCGCACACGCCAGTCAGTCCGGGGGTTGACCCACACTGGGATTACTGGAACAGGCAGGTTAGGCTTGCACAGACTGGTGGATGTAAGCAAACACGGCAGGTATACAGATGGGTGGATACAGGCGAGTATGCAGGCAGGGAGGTACTGGCCGAAAGGACGGGCTGGAGCACAGAGAGGTTAAGACCCAGTACAGACTGGGTCACAGAACCGCAGATGCGGTAGACAACCACAGCAGAGAGGGAACGCCCGAAGCGGTGGGCAAGAACAGAGCAGGACGGGGCTGCAGGAGCAGTGAGCACAAGCAGGGCAGGACAGGACTGCCGTAGCAGCGGGCAGAAGCAGGGCAGGGCGGAAACCGCAGAAGCAGTAAGCAAGATAAGAGCAGAGCAGAAACCGCAGGAGCGGCAAGCAAGGCAAGAGCAGAGTGAAAACCGCAAGAGCGGCAAGCTAAGCAGGAGCAGAGCGGACACCGCAGAGCGGTAAACAAGGCAGGAGCAGAGCAGAAACCGCAAGAGCGGCAAGCTAAGCAGGAGCAGAGCGGACACCGCAGAGCGGTAAACAAGGCAGGAGCAGAGCAGAAACCGCAAGAGCGGCAAGCTAAGCAGGAGCAGAGCGGACACCGCAGAGCGGTAAACAAGGCAGGAGCAGAGCAGAAACCGCAAGAGCGGCAAGCTAAGCAGGAGCAGAGCGGACACCGCAGAGCGGTAAACAAGGCAGGAGCAGAGCAGAAACCGCAAGAGCGGCAAGCTAAGCAGGAGCAGAGCGGACACCGCAGAGCGGTAAACAAGGCAGGAGCAGAGCAGAAACCGCAAGAGCGGCAAGCTAAGCAGGAGCAGAGCGGACACCGCAGAGCGGTAAACAAGGCAAGGGGATAGGACTCTGTTCACAAAGAACAGACGGAGAAGGAAAGGCAGAACCAGAAGCACGCACAGTACTTACAAAGAAGTAGCGAGCGTACACTAAATTCACAACAGAGGTACAGAGACGACGAGAAGGAATTTAGGAGCGGGTTCAGACTCTGCAGAAAGACGCAGAAAACAGACATAGAGGGAAAAGGGAGACAAGGTTAAAGTAGAAACGAGGCACAGACAACAGGGAACAGAGGAACGGGAACAGAGACAGCAAGGCAGGAACACAAACAGGACTCTGTTCAGACGGGAACAGATACCGTAAGGCAGGGACACAAACAGGACTCTGTTCAGACGGGAACAGATACCGCAAGGCAGGAACACAAACAGGACTCTGTTCAGACGGGAACAGATACCGCAAGGCACAGACAGGCAGATCTAGGAATACGGCCCCTAGAAGACGAAAGAACAGGCAAGAAGCGTGTTCACAAGAACAGACCACAGTTCAGACACAGAACTGGAGAACAGGCAGGGAAACAGGATAGGACCTGGCACGTCAGAGACAAAAAGCCGACTGACAGGACAGAATGCTCAGGCGCCATCTTGAGGAAGAAGGTGGTATAAATACCCAAAGATGGACAGCAATAGGCTGAAGGTGCAACAGGGGCGTGTCCGCAGCAGGTACAAGAAACAGGAAGTTCAGCGGGCGTCGCCCTATGCAGCCAAAGTGGAGCAGAGCAGAGCACAAGGAAAGAAGCCAGACCAGGAAGCTGGGCGGGAGATGAAGTTTGCGATCTTGCATGATGAGAGATGGAACACCATGCAAGAACGCCGCCAGGTATGCTACATCAAGATACCAGTTCCAAGCTATATTTAATAAATGCATATCATCGGCAGGGAACCACCCCAAAGATTATGGGACACACTCATTCCACATAGGCGCGGCCATGGAAGCAGCAAGAGCAGGACTGTCACAAATGGAAGATCAGAGGATAGGGAGATGGCGATCCACGTGTTTGGCGACATACAAAAGACCGGACTTGTTATCTAACGTGGTTTGTTTCTTTTACAGGTGACGCTAAACCAACAGTGTGGGTGATAGGCCACTCGTATATATATTGGGCAGAAAAAAGGGCAAAAGTCTGCCCAGGCGGGAGTAAATTAGAGTTTCATAACACATATTTCAACTGGAGAGGTATTAGAGGCCTGCAATGGCCACAGGTACTAATGGAGGTAATCAAGGTAGGGAGAGAGGCAAGAGGTCTGGTCATCTTAGTTATCCAGGCCGGGGGAAAAGACCTAGGTTATCACAAGAGCGCATAACTAATGGCAATAATGAAACTAGACACTGAGCGCTTCAGAGAATTTTTCACAAAAATAGTCAGAGATTGTGCCGAGCGCGGTATGGAAAGGTGCCCGAGACATCACGGCCATCGAACGGACAAGGCGGCTAATAAATATTTGGATGCCAAAATTTAGAAGAGACAGAGGCGGACAACTGGAAAGAGATAAAGCAGGCCTTATATGGCCCGACTGTGTTCACTTAATGGATATTGGACTGGACATATTCCTGTCAGGACTCCAGGACGGAGTGGAACAAGCGTTAAGAGTGATGGATGGGGGTCAGAGTCCTGCATACGAGTACACAGGATCCTCCGTGGCCTGGAAATAGAAAGGACATGTTGGAGAGTTACACTTCTTGGCCAACTTGCCGTTGTGGAGACTGGAGACACAGGGCATACTGTAACAAGCTGAATTATTTTAGAAATAAAATGCCTTTCTAATGTAATGAGTATAAACAGTTAATAAAGCTGTGACCGATCCTCACCCATCCAGTTGTAAGAGTTACATGATTGTATTGTAAATGAAAGGGGGGCGGTAGGGGGCTGAGCATCTGGATTTGGTCGGGGTCACCACAGTCTGCCTAGGCTAGATGCAGTAAAAAATCATTATTTTACGTCACCCAACTTTTCCCATGCTGAATTCCATGCTGTCTTCCCTATACCGTTCTGTTCCAATTCTCTAATGATTTCTCTATTTTTCTCTACCCCTATGTCCTACTGGTATGTGACCCAGCCACCCCCCCACTTTCATTTATGGCCTTGTTTACTCTGTCTTGAGCATCCAGCATCTGGTTCAATCTAATCAGCTGATCAAGATGAGCACAGACCACTCCCATCTGCTTCACAGCTGAATGCATTCTGTAGCCCATATATTGAGAACTAGGAGTCTGTGTCAGACTTCAGTCTGTGTCCCTCAGCTTAAGTGTCCATGAGCAGAAATGTCTGAAATTTGAATTAATCCTGAATAGAACCTGAAGTGAACTGAAGGTAACTGGATACTAAGTCACAGTAAACAATGTTTGTGTTTGTTTTCACTCTCACCCCCTTAATCCTTCACTTCTTTCAACCACCCCTAATCCCTACACCTAGTAAGGAACTCTTCATCTATCCCTCCATTTTCCCCACCCATCTCACCTCCTCCTCAGAGCTATTCCACAACATACAATCCTTTGGCTCCAAACACAGACAGCCACCTCATGCCCTCTCCTGCTCCCACCTAATAACGCTTTCTCTGCTCCTCCTTACTGCCGGCGACATTTCTCCAAATCCCGACCCTCCTCACCACATCCCTACAATCACTTCCACCTCCTACCCACGATCTATCCCAAATTCTTGTAACCCTTCTATCCTTATACCCATCCGCCCAGCCCCCGCTTCCCCAGTTCCACTAACAGGAGCTCTATGGAACGTTCGCTCTGTCTGCAATAAACTTTCCTACATTCACGATCTCTTCATCACTAACAAGCTTTCCTTCCTCGGCATCACTGAAACCTGACTCACCCCCTCCGACACAGCCTCTCCTGCTGCACTTTCGTATGGCGGATTCCACCTCTCCCATACCCCCCGCCCCACCAGCAAGCACGGTGGAGGAATAGGTTTCCTTCTCTCAGAAACTGCTCCTTCACCCATATCTCACTGCCGCCCGCAATTACTCTCCCCTCTTTTGAAGTGCACTGCGTGCGCATCTACTCCCCATCCAACCTCCAACTGGCTGTCATCTACCGCCCCCCAGGATCAACCACCACTTTCTTTGACCACTTCACCACCTGGCTACTTCATTTCATCTCCGTTGACATCACCACTATCCTCATGGGTGACTTTAACATCCCCATTGACACTTCCCTCTCCGCTGCCTCTAAGCTTCTATCCCTCCTTTCCTCCTTTGGTCTTACTCAGTGGTCTTCCACACCCACCCACAAAGACGGCCACACGCTGGACCTCATCTTCACCCGCCTCTGTTCCCTATCTAACCTCTCTAACTCACCTCTCCCTCTTTCTGACCACAACCTACTCACATTCTCTTCTCTCTCCTCCCCGGGGCAACAATCCCCACTCAACAAACTTGCATACCCTCGTAGAAATCTCAAACACCTTGACGTACACTCTCTCTCTGAATCCCTCCTCCCTCTTACAGACATTAGTTCCTTATATGATGCAGATGCTGCTGCCACTTTATACAGCAACACAACAGTTGCAGCTTTCGATTCGGTCGCCCCCCTCACGCATACCAAGGCTCGCACAATCAACAGAAAACCCTGGCACACCAGCCTAACTAAAGAACTGCGACGGGCCTCCAGGGTTGCTGAACGTAGATGGAAAATGTCCCACTCCTATGAGCACTTCATCGCATTCAAACAGTCCCTCACTACCTTCAAGTCCACACTCACTGCAGCAAAACAAACATACTTTGCATCTCTCATATCTTCCCTGTCTCACAACCCTAAACAACTATTCAAAACCTTCAATTCTCTCCTCCGTCCCCCAGTGCCTCCTCCCTCTCCTCTTATTTCAGCAGAAGACTTTGCTTCATTCTTCAAGCAGAAGATTGACACCATCAGACAAAGTTTTTGCCTAAAGCCCCCACCGCCCCTCCCCACACTTACTCAACCCTCCTCCTCCAAAACTACATTCTCCACCATTTCTGAAGATCAACTTTCCTCCTTACTCTCCAAATCGCACCTCACCACCTGCAAACTTGACCCAATCCCGTCCCACCTCATCCCAAACCTTACCACTATCTTCATCCCAGCCCTAGCCCACCTCATCAACCTGTCACTAACAACTGGTGTCTTCCCCTCATGCTTCAAACATGCCTCAATCACACCCATCCTCAAAAAGCCCTCCCTTGACCCATCCTCCGTGTCTAGCTATCGCCCCATATCACTTCTCCCCTATGCCTCAAAACTACTGGAACAACATGTCCATTCTGAACTGTACTCCCACCTCTCCTCCTGCTCCCTCTTTGACCGCCTACAATCTGGTTTGCGACCGCACCATTCTACTGAAACTGTACTGACTAAAGTCACAAACGACCTACTAACCGCCAAATCTAAGCGACACTACTCTGTCCTCCTCCTCCTAGACCTGTCATCTGCCTTTGACACAGTGGACCATTCCCTCCTACTCCAGACTCTCTCATCTCTCGGCATCACAGACTTGGCCCTATCCTGGATCTCCTTATACCTAACAGACCGGACATTCAGTGTCTCCCACTCACACACCACCTCCTCATCTCGCCCCCTATCTGTCGGTGTCCCCCAAGGTTCAGTTCTAGGACCCCTGTTCTTCTCCATCTACACCTTAGGCCTGGGACAGCTCATAGAGTCTCATGGCTTTCATTATCACCTCTATGCTGATGACACACAGATCTACCTCTCTGGACCCGATATCACCTCCTTATTAACCAAAATCCCACAATGTCTGTCTGCTATTTCATCCTTCTTCTCTGCCAGATTTCTAAAACTTAACATGGACAAAACAGAATTCATCATCTTTCCGCCATCTCATTCAACCCTCCCAAATGACCTATCTTTCAACGTCAATGGCTGCCCACTCTCCCCAGTCCCTCAAGCTCGCTGCCTTGGGGTAACCCTGGACTTGGAACTCTCCTTCAAGCCACATATCCAAGCCCTTTCCACTTCCTGCCGACTCCAACTCAAAAATATCTCCCGGATCCGCACATTCCTAAACCATGAATCTGCAAAAACACTAGTGCAACCCCTCATCATCTCCCGCCTTGACTACTGCAACCTCCTGCTCTGTGGCCTCCCCTCTAACACTCTCGCACCCCTCTAATCTATCCTAAACTCTGCTGCTCGACTAATCAACCTGTCCCCCCGCTATTCTCCGGCCTCTCCTCTCTGTCAGTCTCTTCACTGGCTCCCCATTACTCAGAGACTCCAGTTCAAAACCCTAACCATGGCATACAAAGCCATTCACAACCTGTCTCCTCCATATATCTCCGACCTAGTCTCCCGTTACATACCTGCATGCAACCTCCGATCCTCACAAGATCTCCTGCTCTACTCCCCTCTTATCTCCTCCTCCCACAACCGTATACAAGATTACTCCCGTGCTTCCGCCCTACTCTGGAACTCTCTACCCTAACGTATCAGACTCTCGCCTACCGTGGAAACCTTCAAAAGGAACCTGAAGACCCACCTCTTCCGACAAGCCTACAACCTGCAGTAACCACCGCTCCACCATACCGCTGCATGACCAGCTCTACCCTCACCTACTGTATCCTCACCCATCCCTCATAGATTCTGAGCCCTCGCGGGCAGGGTCTTCACTCATCCTTTACCAGTCGCTGTCACATTGTGTTCAAGATTATTGTAATTGTTCTTGCATTATATCCCTTTTTCACATGTAAAGCGCCATGGAATAAATGGCGCTATAATAATAAATAATAATAATTATTAGATACACAGGCAGTGCAGCTTGCTTCGCAGCTTGGTTACTACGCTGACTAGCAGACACTGAAGCTTTGGAGTAGACCTCTGAGTAAACAGCTCTTCACACTCAACCATCTGTGTTACCCCAAGCCATAGTGTATGTTGTTTCTTACGGTTAAAAGGGGGGGAGACACAACCCACCTGTAATTGACGATGCCAACGTCACGTGAAACACAGCGAGGGGACTCCAAAAAGAGTCTCCATTTTTTAAAAAAATTTGGGGCACACACACCACTTAAGTGGCATCAATTGCCCCAGAATTGCTTAAAACAGTTGGTGAGGTGATTTTAACAAATCCTCAAGCTTTTACTCTCCCCAGGATGACACAGGGGTAGAAAAGTCCTTGCGGATCCATGATTTGTTCATCTTTATGAACGTGAGTCTGTCTATATTGTCAGTGGACAGCCGCGTGCGCTTATCTGTCAGCACACCACCAGCAGCGCTGAACACACGTTCAGAAAGAACAAAAATTATTATTAATTTGAAAGCTGGTGGAGCTTAGTATAGATGGCCTAATAGAATGAGTACCACACACTGCTACTATGCCCAAAATTATTTTCCAGGCAAGATGCAGCTAAAAATTATTATTAATTTGAAAGCTGGTGGAGCTTAGTATAGATGGCCTAATAGAATGTGTACCACACACTGCTACAGGCCCAAAATTAATTATAATTAACAGCCGCGTGTGCTTATCTATCAGCACACCACCAGCAGCGCTGAACACACGTTCAGAGAGAACGCTGGCTGCGGGGCATGACAAGATCTCCAAGGCGTGAGTGGCGAGCTCTGGCCATTTATCCAGATTGGAAGCCCAAAAAGAGCAAGGGTCCAGTGACACAGTCATGGCTTCAATGTTTACTTGGAGATACTCCTGTACCATCGTCTCTAGGCGTTGACTATGTGTCTGACTTCTTGTCTCCTGTGGCCTTGCAAAGGATGGGCTAAAAAAGTGGTGAAAGGATTCCACAAAATTGCTGTTACCAGTAGATACTGTGTTTTTGTTACGGTTTGAGTGCTGAAGACTCGACAGTACCACGTTTGGCAAGTTAGAACTGTGAGATTCACTACGTGCACCACTGGTGTTTTATGGAAAAGCACATGTAAGATTCTGCAACAGTCTCTGCTGATATTCCTGCATGCGTGAATCCCTTTCTATGGCAGGAATTATTTCGGCAAATTTACTTTTGTACCTGGGATCTAAGAGTGTGGCTACCCAGTAGTCAGGATTATTTCGAATTCTGACAATTCGAGGGTCATGTTGCAGGTAGTGCAGCAAAAAGGCACTCATGTGTCTTGCGCATCCAGGAGCACCAAGTCCCTGTTGTGTTGGTGGCGAGGTAAGAATCATGCTTCCTTCCTCTGCCATCTCCCCCCAACCTCGCACAACAGAAATGTGATCAAGGTCTCCCTCATTTGATGAGTCTTCCATGCCCATCGCCAGTTCGTCCTCCACTTCTTCCTCGGCTCCTGCACCTTCCTCACTAGTTTGGCTGCTACCATGCACCCTGCTTAATCCCCCACCCTCCCATGCCTGCCGACTTGGTGCTGCCACCGTCTGGACCTTGCAGATGTTAGCCCTTCCGCATAAAACTCCTCCTCCTCTACTTCCTCCACCTCCTCTTGTCCCACCACCTGACTCCGAATTCTGTTTAACATGTGCTCCAGCATGTAAATCACTGGAATAGTCATGCTGATAATGGCATCGTCAGCACTAAACATCTTTGTCGCCATTTCAAAACTGTGCAGAAGGGTGCATAGGTCCCTGATCTGAGACCACTCCTCCAGCGTGATTTGCCCCACCTCTGGATCTCGTTGGCCGAGGCTATAAATCACAACGTATTGCACCAGGGCTTGTCGGTGCTGCCACAGTCGCTGTAACATGTGCAGAGTTGAATTTCACCGTGTTGGCACATCGCATTTTCGCCGGTGAAGTGGCAGGCCCAACGACTTCTGTAGAGATGTAAGTCGCTGAGCTGCGGTATGCGAACGGCGGAAGTGAGCACACAGCGACCGTGCCCTCTGCAGAAGGCCATCTAGTCCGGGATAGTGGGCTAAAAATTGCTGGACAACCAGGTCCAACACGTGAGCCATACAAGGCATGTGTGTGACATTGCCCCGGCGAAGGGCCGCAACTAGGTTTGCAGCATTGTCGCACACGGCCTTCCCTGGTTGCAGGTCCAATGGAGAGAACCATTCATGAAACTGGTTCTCCAGAGCTGACCACAACTCCTCAGCTGTGTGACTCACATTTCCCAGACATTTCAAAGTAAAAACCGCCTGATGACGTTGAGCCCTGCTGCCAGCATAGTAAGGAGGTGTGCAGGATCCCTTCTGCAGAGTTAGAAAGCGGGTGGCATGATCAGACAGGCTTTGGGTGCAGGTGGAGGACCGAGAGGAGATTGAGGAGGCAGAAGCAGTGGAGGAACTTCGAGATAAAGAGGATTGACGCACAACTCGTGGGGACGGCAAGACTTGGACAGCAGCCCCTTGTCCTGCTGTCACCATAGTTACCCAGTGCCCAGTCAGCGACATGTAACGAACCTGTCCATGCCTACTCATCCAAGAGTCTGTGGTGAAATGCACCCTGTCACACACAGAGTTTCTCAAAGAAGCGGTGATGTTGTGTACAACATGCTGGTGGAGCACAGGCACACTTTTCTTTGAGAAGTAGTGCCGACTGGGCATCTGGTACTGGGGCACTGTGACGCATTTTTGTAGCCAAGAGCTTGCAGATGGTGAAATTCAACCTCTTAGCTTTCTCATGGCTAGGAGGAAATGGTCTTTTACTTGTCCACATCTGAGGGACCGAGGGCTGGCTGTTGTGCTTAGACGGGGTTGAGTAGGGTGTCCCCGGCAAACTGACGGTCTGTGAGGAAGATGCAGGCGGACATGTTAGGTTGTCTTGATCCAAAGGTGGTGCTCTCGATGTCGGAGAGCACTCAACACCAGCTGGTGTTTCCACTTCCGAATGAAATGATGACCTGCCAATCACACTGGCTGTTGCGGGTAAAGAGGTGGCAGGTCTGCGTGTCAAAACAGGTGTGACTGCTGTCCCCCCTGTCACAGAAGATGAAGAGGCCGCGGATGCACAAGATGGGGCAGACGGTGGTTGGCCCGGCCCGCTAGGCCGCATTGTAGAACAGTGAGCTTCCCACTGCAACTTATGCTTCATATCCATGTGACGGTTCATGCATGAACTACTCAAACTATGGATTTTTTGGCCTCTACTTAGCTTTTGGTGACAAATGTTACAGATAACATGAGTTGGGTCATCCTTATCGATCTGAAAAAATGCCCAGGCTATGCAAGGCTTAGAACCCATGCAACCTGAAGAGCCACCACGACTTTTGGTCAGAGGCAGAGTTGTGGTTGAGGATGCAGTTGTTGACGTGCTTCCAGTTCTACGTCTCTGTCCAGGAAGACGCAACCTGACCTCGTCGACACTAGCATCCTCCTCCACCTCATCTGCTGACCTCATCGACTGGCTGACTATGGGTTGACAGTAAGTGGGAACTGCAACCTCGTCATCATCACCCTGTGTGTTCTCACACCCGTCATCCTCAGAGCCAACCTCTTCCTGCCCTGACAAAAAACTCAAGTTGTCGCTCCAATCAGGTATTTGAGTCTCATCATCGTCTTCCTCATTGTCTCCACCAACAGGAGTTAAAGTTTGGGAATTAGGGTCTACATTATGCTCAGAACCTTCTTCATCTGGTCCTGGATCCGACTAATAAAGATTCTGGGCATCAGTACAGATCATTTCCTCGTCTGGATTCACAGAAGCTCTGGAGCTGATTCCCAGGCTATAGTATGATGAAACAGCTCTGCAGACTCAACCATCTGTTCTACCCCATACTCAGACGGGCAGCTGGAGACTTGGGAGCTGTGAGGAAGCAAGTGCGATTGGGGTGACACCTCTGAGGATTGGAGTACTTGTGATGTTGAAAATGAGGTGGAGCAGAGCCCACTTAAAGGAGCACTTGATATCCGTTGAAGCACCTGCTGTTTTTCTGCCTCATCTGAAATTTGTAGTGATGGGCGTGGCCGTAAGAAAGGGATCGTATCACATTGTCATAGTATAGATGGCCTAATAGAATGAGTACCACACACTGCTACAGGCCCAAAATTATTTTACATGCAAGATGCAGCTAAAAATTATTATTAATTTCAAAGCTGGTGGAGCTAGGTATAGATGGCCTAATAGAATGAGTACCACACACTGCTACAGGCCCAAAATTATTCTCCAGGCAAGATGCAGCTAAAAATTATAAGGAATTTGAAAGCTGGTGGAGCTTATTATAGATGGCCTAATAGAATGAGTACCACACACTGCTAATATGCCCAAAATTATTTTACAGGCAAGATGCAGCTAAAAATTATTAGTAATTTGAAAGTTGGTGGAGCTTAGTATAGATGGCCTAATAGAATGAGTACCACACACTGCTAATATGCCCAAAATTATTTTACAGGCATGATGCAGCTAAAAATTATTATTAATTTCAAAGCTGGTGGAGCTTAGTATAGATGGCCTATTACAATGAGTACCACACACGGCTACTAAGCCCAAAATTATTTTCCGGGCTAGATGCAGCTAAAAATTATTATTAATTTCAAAGCTGGTGGAGCTTGGTATTGATGGCCTAATACAATGAGTACCACACATTGCTACTAAGCCCAAAATTATTTTCCGGGCTAGATGCAGCTAAAAATTATTATTAATTTCAAAGCTGGTGGAGCTTGGTATAGATGGCCTAATACAATGAGTACCACACACTGCTACTAAGCCCAAAATTATTTTCCGGGCTAGATGCAGCTAAAAATTATTATTAATTTCAAAGCTGGTGGAGCTTGGTATAGATGGCCTAATACAATGAGTACCACACACTGCTACTATGCCCAAAATTATTTTCCGGGCTAGATGCAGCTAAAAATTATTATTAATTTCAAAGCTGGTGGAGCTTGGTATAGATGGCCTAATACAATGAGTACCACACACTGCTACTATGCCCAAAATTATTTTCCAGGCAAGATGCAGCTAAAAATTATTAGTAATTTGAAAGCTGGTGGAGCTTAGTATAGATGGCCTAATAGAATTAGTACCACACACTGCTAATATGCCCAAAATTATTTTACAGGCAAGATGCAGCTAAAAATTATTATTAATTTCAAAGCTGGTGGAGCTTGGTATAGATGGCCTAATACAATGAGTACCACACACTGCTACTAAGCCCAAAATTATTTTCCGGGCTAGATGCAGCTAAAAATTATTGTTAATTTCAAAGCTGGTGGAGCTTGAAATAGGTGGCCTAATACAATGAGTACCACACACTGCTACTAAGCCCAAAATTATTTTCCGGGCTAGATGCAGCTAAAAATTATTATTAATTTCAAAGCTGGTGGAGCTTGGTATAGATGGCCTAATACAATGAGTACCACACACTGCTACTATGCCCAAAATTATTTTCCGGGCTAGATGCAGCTAAAAATTATTATTAATTTCAAAGCTGGTAGAGCTTGGTATAGATGGCCTAATACAATGAGTACCACACACTGCTACTATGCCCAAAATTATTTTACAGGCAAGATGCAGCTAAAAATTATTAGTAATTTGAAAGTTGGTGGAGCTTAGTATAGATGGCCTAATAGAATGAGTACCACACACTGCTAATATGCCCAAAATTATTTTACAGGCATGATGCAGCTAAAAATTATTATTAATTTCAAAGCTGGTGGAGCTTAGTATAGATGGCCTATTACAATGAGTACCACACACGGCTACTAAGCCCAAAATTATTTTCCGGGCTAGATGCAGCTAAAAATTATTATTAATTTCAAAGCTGGTGGAGCTTGGTATTGATGGCCTAATACAATGAGTACCACACACTGCTACTAAGCCCAAAATTATTTTCCGGGCTAGATGCAGCTAAAAATTATTATTAATTTCAAAGCTGGTGCAGCTTGGTATAGATGGCCTAATACAATGAGTACCACACACTGCTACTATGCCCAAAATTATTTTACAGGCAAGATGCAGCTAAAAATTATTAGTAATTTGAAAGTTGGTGGAGCTTAGTATAGATGGCCTAATAGAATGAGTACCACACACTGCTAATATGCCCAAAATTATTTTACAGGCATGATGCAGCTAAAAATTATTATTAATTTCAAAGCTGGTGGAGCTTAGTATAGATGGCCTATTACAATGAGTACCACACACGGCTACTAAGCCCAAAATTATTTTCCGGGCTAGATGCAGCTAAAAATTATTATTAATTTCAAACCTGGTGGAGTTTGGTATTGATGGCCTAATACAATGAGTACCACACACTGCTACTAAGCCCAAAATTATTTTCCGGGCTAGATGCAGCTAAAAATTATTCTTAATTTCAAAGCTGGTGGAGCTTGGTATAGATGGCCTAATACAATGAGTACCACACACTGCTACTAAGCCCAAAATTATTTTCCGGGCTAGATGCAGCTAAAAATTATTATTAATTTCAAAGCTGGTGGAGCTTGGTATAGATGGCCTAATACAATGAGTACCACACACTGCTACTATGCCCAAAATTATTTTCCGGGCTAGATGCAGCTAAAAATTATTATTAATTTCAAAGCTGGTGGAGCTTGGTATAGATGGCCTAATACAATGAGTACCACACACTGCTACTATGCCCAAAATTATTTTCCAGGCAAGATGCAGCTAAAAATTATTAGTAATTTGAAAGCTGGTGGAGCTTAGTATAGATGGCCTAATAGAATTAGTACCACACACTGCTAATATGCCCAAAATTATTTTACAGGCAAGATGCAGCTAAAAATTATTATTAATTTCAAAGCTGGTGGAGCTTGGTATAGATGGCCTAATACAATGAGTACCACACACTGCTACTAAGCCCAAAATTATTTTCCGGGCTAGATGCAGCTAAAAATTATTGTTAATTTCAAAGCTGGTGGAGCTTGGTATAGATGGCCTAATACAATGAGTACCACACACTGCTACTATGCCCAAAATTATTTTCCGGGCTAGATGCAGCTAAAAATTATTATTAATTTCAAAGCTGGTAGAGCTTGGTATAGATGGCCTAATACAATGAGTACCACACACTGCTACTATGCCCAAAATTATTTTACAGGCAAGATGCAGCTAAAAATTATTAGTAATTTGAAAGTTGGTGGAGCTTAGTATAGATGGCCTAATAGAATGAGTACCACACACTGCTAATATGCCCAAAATTATTTTACAGGCATGATGCAGCTAAAAATTATTATTAATTTCAAAGCTGGTGGAGCTTAGTATAGATGGCCTATTACAATGAGTACCACACACGGCTACTAAGCCCAAAATTATTTTCCTGGCTAGATGCAGCTAAAAATTATTATTAATTTCAAAGCTGGTGGAGCTTGGTATTGATGGCCTAATACAATGAGTACCACACACTGCTACTAAGCCCAAAATTATTTTCCGGGCTAGATGCAGCTAAAAATTATTCTTAATTTCAAAGCTGATGGAGCTTGGTATAGATGGCCTAATACAATGAGTACCACACACTGCTACTAAGCCCAAAATTATTTTCCGGGCTAGATGCAGCTAAAAATTATTATTAATTTCAAAGCTGGTGGAGCTTGGTATAGATGGCCTAATACAATGAGTACCACACACTGCTACTATGCCCAAAATTATTTTCCGGGCTAGATGCAGCTAAAAATTATTATTAATTTCAAAGCTGGTGGAGCTTGGTATAGATGGCCTAATACAATGAGTACCACACACTGCTACTATGCCCAAAATTATTTTCCAGGCAAGATGCAGCTAAAAATTATTAGTAATTTGAAAGCTGGTGGAGCTTAGTATAGATGGCCTAATAGAATTAGTACCACACACTGCTAATATGCCCAAAATTATTTTACAGGCAAGATGCAGCTAAAAATTATTATTAATTTCAAAGCTGGTGGAGCTTGGTATAGATGGCCTAATACAATGAGTACCACACACTGCTACTAAGCCCAAAATTATTTTCCGGGCTAGATGCAGCTAAAAATTATTGTTAATTTCAAAGCTGGTGGAGCTTGATATAGATGGCCTAATACAATGAGTACCACACACTGCTACTAAGCCCAAAATTATTTTCCGGGCTAGATGCAGCTAAAAATTATTATTAATTTCAAAGCTGGTGGAGCTTGAAATAGATGGCCTAATACAATGAGTACCACACACTGCTACTAAGCCCAAAATTATTTTCCGGGCTAGATGCAGCTAAAAATTATTATTAATTTCAAAGCTGGTGGAGCTTGGTATAGATGGCCTAATACAATGAGTACCACACACTGCTACTATGCCCAAAATTATTTTCCGGGCTAGATGCAGCTAAAAATTATTATTAATTTCAAAGCTGGTAGAGCTTGGTATAGATGGCCTAATACAATGAGTACCACACACTGCTACTATGCCCAAAAATATTTTCCAGGCAAGATGCAGCTAAAAATTATTAGTAATTTGAAAGCTGGTGGAGCTTAGTATAAATGGCCTAATAGAATTAGTGCCACACACTGCTAATATGCCCAAAATTATTTTACAGGCAAGATGCAGCTAAAAATTATTATTAATTTCAAAGTTGGTGGAACTTGATATAGATGGCCTAATACAATGAGTATCACACACTGCTACTATGCCCAAAAGGTTTTACTTGGCTAGGTGCAGTAAAATATTTGTATTACATACACAGGTGGTGAAGCTTGCCACACAGATACGCTACTCCACTGACTAACACACACTGCAAGAGGCCCAAAAGGATTTGCTTAGCTAGATTTAGCCAAATGCTGTGAAAAACACTTGCACAGCACTAAAACAGACCTGCCTGGCAAAAAGTGATAGGAACTGATGTAACCTAGCCCTCAAAAGGTCTGGAATCATAACTAGTCACTACTCCCAACCTATCTGTCTATTTAAGAGCACAGACCTGCCTGCTAAAAGTGTTAGGAACTGCTGTAACCTAGCCCTCAAAAGGGCTGCAATTACAAACTGGTCCGTACTGCCTAAACCTTTCTGTCTTTTTAAGAGAAAATTCGCTTGCAATTCAGTTACACAATATAGCGCTAACAGCAGCAGCAGTGCCGTCTAACACTCATCTGCAGCAGTGAGAAAATGGTGGCGACGGGGAAAATGGCTGGGTCTTATAGTTCAAGGACATGTGACATACACAGCCAATGACACATGCCCTTGCTTGTGTGAAAAAAAGCAGTTCGCTCGGTGTGTGCGCTGCTGATAGGCTGACAGACTGCACCTCACCACTGTAAATGCGTGAAAGAGAAAAAAAAATGGAGATCTTCATTATTTCTGCAGAGATCTATCCCATGCCCCGTCCCCCGCCCCGCTGTACACTCAAACTGTGTATTAACATTGATTATCAGCATTACTGTGAAAAAATCCAGTTACGATTTTGGTGCACGAACAGTTATCGAATTTAACCTCGAACAGCCGGATTTTTTTCAAATCGTTCGGGTTCGTCGAACGGCTCGAACACCCCCCAAAACAGCTCGAATTTGAAATTGGCGAACAGTTCGATTCGAACACCGCTCATCTCTAATCCCAAGATGGCAGCTCCCATAAACTGTGATTCTATTATTTCATAATTCAAGTAATTCTTCCAAAGATAATTTGTTTCATATTTATTTGCATCTACAGTCTCATTACTGTAATATACCATAATATGTGTTGAGGTGATAGGTCCTCTTTAAAGGGGTTTTCCCATCAACGAAAGTACATTTTAATCAATACATTTTGGAATAATAACAACATTCACAATTGGATGTGTTTAAATAAAATGTTCCTGCACTGAGATAATCTTATAAATGTGCCCCTGCTGTGTACTGTGTAATGGCTGTGTCTGACCGTACAGGAACATGGTCTAATCATACCACATCTCATGGGCAGGGGAGTAAACAAAAGAGTATACAGACATTACAATAGGGGATCACAGCTGATTCTTTTTGTGAGATGAAACATTTCATTGCCTGTTTTTAAACAATGTTTTACTTCAAAGAAAGAATCAGCTGTGATCCCGTGCTGTAATGTCTGTATACTCTTTTGTTTACTCCCCTGCCCAGGAGCTGTGGTATGATCAAACCATGCCCGTTTACGGTCAGACACAGCCATTACACAGTACACAGCAGGGGTACATTTATAAGATTATCTCAGCACAGGAACATTTTAAATACATTCAATTGTGGAAATTATTATTATTCCAAGATCTATTGATTAAAATGAACTTTTGCTCGTGGGAAAACACCTTTAAGTCTAACTTCCAACTTAAAACTATGAAACAATGAAACCTCATGCTGTCCTCAGATTACATAGCAAAAAACAGCTGAAAAATTCCCTTTAACCCTGTATCGTTTCTTCCATATGGATATTAAACACTTTCTTACATGAAGAAATGTAAGAAATGTAACAGAATAAAAGAAAACATCTGTATAGTTGAAGACTAAAACGGATATTAGACTTCAAGGGAATCCGTCAGTTGATTCCTCTTGCCCAAACTGCGGACAGAATGAATCACCACCTGGCTGCACAACTGCAGACAGATAGATTATTCCCTGAAATGCTCCAGCATTTCAGAGACATTATACGTTGAAGATCGCAACTACAGGTGATTGAGAAGTCTCTCTGTGCATAGGGAGAGACCTGTCAATAACCTGCAGCAATGCCGGCAAAAGCTGGCCAGGAACAGATCTAGATCTTCAAGATTTTTCCTAAAACTCCAGAACATTTCAGATAATAGTTTACCTGACTGCAACTGTTGTATTCCTTGTAGCTTATGTGGTGGCTTCACCATCAGCATCTATATATATAAGATATATAAATATGTATAAAATAGTGGTGGCTTCCAATCAGATGCTGCTTGAAGGATGGTCATGTCAGTTCTTTTAGCAGCTTCACAGCTTTTAAAGCCTGAAGCAGTTAAAAGAAGATGGATCATACGTATAAGTCATTTTGATATAACAGTGGAAATGTTCATTTTTTAATTTTATTTATCGCATGCTTTTTCACGTGGGTTCCAGTTGGAATGTATTTGAAACACATCGTGTGCACATACCCTATGAGATAAGACACAGCTTAAGGAGTCTTGTGGAGGCTCTCTCAGATAAGACAGGAGCTCTCGGCAGAGCGAGCAGTCCTGTATATGGGAGAGTAGATCAAGATAGCTGCTGACAGAGCAACCATCGTTCAGCCAACACCTATGTAAATTAAGTGGGGGGTTTTAAAAAAAGAGAAAATAGTCAAAAGCAGGCGATGTTATAAGATAACTAATGGGCCTATACAATGTTATCACTTACACTTTTGCAAACTAACGGGTGACAACTTTATGCTATACAAGGACATGAAAAACCAATCCTCATCTGCTGCCTGCATAAAACAATTACAAAAAAATTACAATATATAACTCATTTCATTATTACATTTTTCTCTTGAGTTTATTAAAACGTAATTTCATAAGTGAATTTGTATTTAAGAGAAAAAGGTTGACATAATAAATGCTAAACTGGCAAACCTTTGTATTTTTTCACAAAGCTAAAATTATAAATCTAGAAGTCTGTTGTCTGGATTAATCCTCCATAACTTATACTGTACACACAATATAAGATAATTCATTAATTAAATTAAATGGAACAAAGGATAAATGTGAAAAGAAATGATAGTTTACCAGTAGTCACCCTCCTATTGCTATTTATCATTTTATGACTACATTTCTGCAAGCACTAATACCAGCAGGGCTGATCCTCCTTATTTTGATTTGCTTGTTCTCCCCTCAGGTTAGATGATTTAGCTATCGCTCTAGTAAAATATTTGTAAATCAGCTGTTAACAGTTAATGCCGATAGCTTTAAGAGATAACAAAAATGGTGACAATGCTTCAAAATCAATAGTGTTCAATGGAGTGAAAATGGAATCTAGTGAGAAAAGAATAATTTAGTTTGGGCAAAAAATGAGTAATTGCTGCTTTCTAAGTAATTTATTTTGACAAAAGTTTACATGAACCATCTTGAAATTTATAGGATTCTTCAAGATATTACATGGTTGTATCAAGGCCATGTGTTTTTTAAATAAAGTGTTTATAACAGCATATTGTTGTTTTTTAAAGAGGAGATAAAATACCAGAAGGAAGAGAAAGATTAATACTTAAATAAAGTATGTTCACACTGGTTTTTTAGGAGTTTATAGATGAGAAGTTGAGCTGAAACTCTCCAAATCCATCTCAAATACTCAAAACTAATCACAAACTTGGAGTTTCTGGTAAGTTTATACTCCAAAAATTAATGTCCTTTAAGTGGCTAGTGACACTGCAAGATAGAATATGCAGAGACCTCAAAAAAGGAGAATGCAAGTGAAAGTCCTGGAATGATGACCTGGAAAGTAAAATTTGGGGAAAGAGATATAACTATTTCTCTACCCTCCCTTATCTCAAAGTGAAGACAATCATAAGTTTATTTTGTTTTAGAATTAATAATAAAATATATGTCAAAAAGTAAAGAAAATAATAAGAAAATTACAAATTTGCCCATATCCTGTTACGTCACAAGAAAACATATGATAATGCCACCTACAATGAAAAAAAACAAACATACAGTCTAATTAATCTAATAGAAAATAATTATCATTAAGTCTGTAGCTTTGGCTATTTAAGTTCAGCATATCAAATCTTCATTACATTCTATTTAAAAAACATTTAGTGGACTTGAGAGGTTTCCTTGCAGTTTGGAAGTACCTTTAATCTTCTAAAATTTCTATTCAATAAATTTAAGATCAAAAGAAAAACTTTTAACATACAATGGCATTCATTAGCAGGGGAAAATTTGTAAAATGACTTTTTCTTTACTAAAAGCGGTAAGGCTTAAGAATAATTTGTTTGCATCCTATAATATTTAAATTATTAAAAGTTTAAAGAAACACTTTACACAATTCAAATACAGTAGTACAGATGTAATGTGTGAGGGAATATGTCATCATAATGAACAATCTGTGACATTACCTCTCAGAAAGCAATATTTTCTGCATACTGAGGCAGAGACAACACAAATTTGAAGCATTATGTGTCTTCTTGAAGGCATACTGAAGAATTAACATAATTTGGGGACCAGTCAATGACTTTGGTTGTCAAGTACCATTCAGGGCCCACAAATGCTTGGTGCTGTCACAGGTGAGGTCATGGTAGATGGTGGTTCTAATTGGGTAACAGAACTCTAAATTTAGTGCGTGAACCAAGAGTAGGAAAAGCGCCTCTATAATGGGTTTAGTAGCAAATGTGTTCATTTTACTGCCTTACTGATGGGATTATTAAATATGTTATTGAGAGCAGAGGTGTCAGGATCATGGGCTGATAGGTCCTTCAGAGGGCACCATTTTGTAAAATCATAATGGTCATTGTCAATGTGATTTCCTGATGTTTCCTCATTTGATACTTCAGAGCAAGTTATGATATAATAGGTAGGGGGATTAAAGGTAGTAATGACACAAAGGGTGCTGGCCCTATACACTGCCTTAAGCAGCAAAAAAACAACAGCTACAAGACAGCTATGGAGCCTGCACTGTGTACCTATCATTTTTCCCAAAACCAGAGTAAAAGTATATACTTTAAACCCTAATCACCTCCATTAAGTTAAAGCTGCTTTTGGTGTGTATAACATTCTAATATGTCCAGGAATTGTCCCTATCCTTATGCTTTCATCCACTATTTTTGACTCTGAGGTTCCTCTTCTAGTATCCTTCTAGCACTATATGTGCTGAAACTTTGATGTTTTTTCCTTTCATTATCAGCATTCAATGCACCTGCCTTGTACAATAGGTTGCCTACACAAAACTGAAAGCCTGGATCTCTGTTATGCCAAACAGAAGAACAGGAACATAGACAGAGACCACCCCTACTTCCTTTATTCATCTTTGCATTTCTGCTACTAAGGACGAATTACATTTGACAGCAGGCAGTGATCAGCAAGCAAAATAATGTGAGGAAGGGGAAAAAGGAAAAACCATTAGGGGTTATCCGAGCACGCTCGAGTCCTAACCGGGTATCATTGGTGTGCTTGTAAAATATGTTTGCGTCACCACAGCTGCATATCTCACAACTGTTCACCAGCCACAACACATGCAGGTATAGCCTGTTTGTTAGGCAATCCCTGCATGTGTTACAACTGTCTAACAGTCGTGAGACATGCAGGCGTGGCAACGTGAACATATTGTACGAGCACCCCGAAGACACTTGGTTAGGACTCAAGCGTGCTCGAATAACACCTTATCTGAGCACGTTCGCTCAACAGTACTCACTAGTGAAGCAGGAATTTCAGATAGGATAGGGTGCGGTGCATGGACAGCTCCAGTCTGGATTTTGGCTTGAATATGTAGGAGTGAAGGTTGCTTATCCAGCAGATGCAATATCAGGACAAAAAAAATCTAAAACTCCACATTTATTTGGATAAACATTAAAATCTGGGAAAAATTTAAGTAGTATTAGATGTCCAGGAGTCTGGTCTACACATTTCAAGCAAAATATTGAGAAAAACATGCATTTGTGTCTATTTATATTGTGTATGTAAACTTCTGGTTTCAACTGTACTTACATTACGTTGTAAGCCCCGAATTAACAAAATCCAGATGGAAAATGTTGGATTGCCATTAGAGATGAGCGTTGTTCTACTCGAACTGTTCGCCAATCTCAAATTCGAGCTGTTTTGGGCGGTGTTCGAGCCGTTCGGCGAACACGAACAATTTGAGAAAAATTCAGCTGTTCGAGGTTATGTTCGATAACTGTTCGTGCACCAAAATCATAACTGGATTTTTTCTCAGTAATGATGAAAATTAATGTTAATACGCAGTTTGAGTGTACAGCGGGGTGGGGGGAGGGGCAGGGGATGGATCTCTGCAGGAACAATGAAGATCTCCATTTTTTTTTTCTCTTTCCCGCATTTACAGTGGGGAGGTGCAATCTGTCAGCCTATCAGCAGCGCACACACGGAGCGAAGTGCTTTTTTTCACACAAGCAAGGGCATGTGTCATTGGCAGTGTATGTCACATGTCCTTGCCCTATAAGACCAAGCCATTTTCCCCGTCGCCACGTTTTTCTCACTGCTGCAGCTGCGTGTTAGACGGCACCGCTGTTGCTGTGTGCGCTATACCTTGTTAATTTCAAGCCAATTTTCGCACAAATATAGAGATAGCTTGGGAGTAGGGAATAGTTGTGATTGCAGTCCTTTTAAGGACTAGGTTACAGCATTTCCTACGACTTTTATCAGGCAGGTCTGTGCTCTTAAATAGATAGATTGTGGGAGTAAAGACTAATTGTAATTGGAGTACTTTTCAGGACTAGGTTACATCAGTTCCTATCAGTTTTTGCCAGGCAGGTCTGTGCCAGTGCTGTGCAAGTTTTTTTCACAGCATTTGGCTGAATCTAGCAAAGCTAATCCTTTTTGGCCTATTGCAGAGTGTGTTAGTCAGTGGAGTAGCCTATCTGTGTTGCAAGATATACCACCTGTGTATAGAATACCAATTTTTTTACTGCACCTAGTGAAGTAAAATCTTTTGGGCATAGCATCATTCTATTAGTCCATCTATACTGACCTCCATCAGGTTGCAAATTGAATATAATTTTTTTCTGCATCTAGCTCTGAAAAAATATTGGGCTTCTAGCTGTGTGTGGGACTTGTTGTATTAGTCCATCTATACTGACCTCCATTAGGTTGCAAACTGAATATATTTTTTTCTGCATCTACCTCTGAAAAAATATTGGGCTTCTAGCTGTGTGTGGGACTTGTTCTATTAATCCATCTATACAGACCTCCATCAGGTTGCAAACTGAATATATTTTTTTCTGCATCTACCTCTGAAAAAATATTGGGCTTCTAGCTGTGTGTGGGACTTGTTGTATTAGTCCATCTATACTGACCTCCATCAGGTTGCAAACTGAATATATTTTTTTCTGCATCTACCTCTGAAAAAATATTGGGCTTCTAGCTGTGTGTGGGACTTGTTGTATTAGTCCATCTATACAGACCTCCATCAGGTTGCAAACTGAATATATTTTTTTCTACATCTACCTCTGAAAAAATATGTGGCCTTTTAGCAGTGTGTGGGAATTTCTCTATTAGTCCATCTATACTGACCTCCATCAGGTTGCAAACTGAATATAATTTTTTTCTGCATCTAGCTCTGAAAAAATATTTGGCCTTCTAGCAGTGTGTGGGACTTGTTGTATTAGTCGATCTATACTGACCTCCATCAGGTTGTAAATTAAAAATAATTTTTATCTGCATCTACAGTACCTCTGAAAAAATATTTGGGCTTCTAGCTGTGTGTGGGACTTGTTCTATTAGTCCATCTATACTGACCTCCATCAGGTTGCAAATTGAATATAATTTTTATCTGCATCTAGCTCTGAAAAAATATTGGGCTTCTAGCTGTGTGTGGGACTTGTTGTATTAGTCCATCTATACTGACCTCCATCAGGTTGTAAATTAAAAATAATTTTTATCTGCATCTACAGTACCTCTGAAAAAATATTTGGGCTTCTAGCTGTGTGTGGGACTTGTTCTATTAGTCCATCTATACTGACCTCCATCAGGTTGCAAATTGAATATAATTTTTATCTGCATCTAGCTCAGAAAAAATATTTGGCATTCTAGCAGTGTGTGGGACTTTCTCTATTAGTCCATCTATACTGACCTCCATCAGGTTGCAAATTAAAAATAATTTTTATCTGCATCTAGCTCTGAAAAAATATTTGGCCTTCTAGCAGTGTGTGGGACTTTCTCTATTAGTCCATCTATACTGACCTCCATCAGGTTGCAAATTAAAAATAATTTTTATCTGCATCTACCTCTGAAAAAATATTTGGGCTTCTAGCTGTGAGTGGGACTTGTTCTATTAATCCATCTATACAGACCTCCATCAGGTTGCAAACTGAACATAATTTATTTCTGCATCTAGCTCTGAAAAAATATTTGGCCTTCTAGCAGTGTGTGGGACTTGTTGTATTAGTCCACCTATACTGACCTCCATCAGGTTGCAAATTCAAAATAATTTTTTGTCTGCATCTACCTCTGAAAAAATATTTGGCCTTCTAGCAGTGTGTGGGACTTTCTCTATTAGTCCATCTATACTGACCTCCATCAGGTTGCAAACTGAATATATTTTTTTTCTGCATCTACCTCTGAAAAAATATTGGGCTTGTAGCTGTGTGTGGGACTTGTTCTATTAATCCATCTATACAGACCTCCATCAGGTTGCAAACTGAATAAAAAATTTTTCTGCATCTACCTCTGAAAAAATATTTGGGCTTCTAGCTGTGTGTGGGACTTGTTCTATTAGTCCATCTATACTGACCTCCATCAGGTTGCAAATTGAATATAATTTTTTCTGCATCTAACCCAGCCAATAGTTTTGGCCTAATACCACAGTTTGGCCACTCAGCTCTGCTCGGTTCCCATCCATTGTTTTTTTTTGCAAACAACTCCAGAGTTGTGAATTAGTTAACCACCAAAATGAGTGGAAAAAGGCCTGCTGCTGGTGGAAAGGGGAATAGGCGTGTTGGGAAGGGGAAAAAAGGTTGTGTCCGTGGGGTAGGTGTTAAAGCAACAGTAACATCTGCAGAAGAAAGACCATCTTCCAGCCAAACTAAAATGTCTACTTCTTTTAGCAGACAATGTGATAAGATCCCTTTCTTACGGCCACGCCAATCGCTACAAATTCCAGATGAGGCACAAAAACAGCAGGTGCTTCAACGGATATCAAGTGCTCCTTTAAGTGGGCTCTCCTCCACATCAACTTCAACATCACAAATACTCCAGTCCTCAAAGGTGTCACCCCAATCGCACTTGCTTCCTCACAGCTCCCAAATCTCCAGCTGCCCGTCTGAGTATGAGGTAGAACAGATGGTTGAGTCTGCAGAGCTGTTTACTCATACTATAGCCTGGGAATCAGAGGTCGACTCCAGCGCTTCTGTGAATCCAGACGAGGAAATGATCTGCACTGATGCCCAGAATCTTTATGAGTCGGATCCAGGACCAGACGCAGAAGGTTCTGACCATAATGTAGACCCTCATTCCCAAACTGTAACTCCTGTTGGTGGAGACAATGAGGAAGAAGATGATAAGACTCAAATACCTGATTGGAGCGACAACTTTAGTTTTTTGTCAGGGCAGGAACAGGTTGGCTCTGAGGACGACGGGTGTGATAACGCACAGGGTGATGATGATGAGGTTGGAGATCCCACTTACTGTCAACCCACAGTCAGCCAAGAGATGAGGTCAGCAGAGGAGGTGGAGGAAGATGCTAGTGACGACTAGAGATGAGCGTTGTTCTACTCGAACTGTTTGCCAATCTCAAATTCGAGCTGTTTTGGGCGGTGTTCGAGCCGTTCGGCGAACACGAACAATTTGAGAAAAATTCGGCTGTTCGAGGTTATGTTCGATAACTGTTCGTGCACCAAAATCATAACTGGATTTTTTCTCAGTAATGATGAAAATTAATGTTAATACGCAGTTTGAGTGTACAGCGGGGTGGGGGTAGGGGCAGGGGATGGATCTCTGCAGGAACAATGAGGATCTCCATTTTTTTTTCTCTTTCCCGCATTTACAGTGGGGAGGTGCAATCTGTCAGCCTATCAGCAGCGCACACACGGAGCGAAGTGCTTTTTTTCACACAAGCAAGGGCATGTGTCATTGGCAGTGTATGTCACATGTCCTTGCCCTATAAGACCAAGCCATTTTCCCCGTCGCCACCATTTTCTCACTGCTGCAGCTGCGTGTTAGACGGCACCGCTGTTGCTGTGTGCGCTATACCTTGTTAATTTCAAGCCAATTTTCGCACAAATATAGAGATAGCTTGGGAGTAGGGAATAGTTGTGATTGCAGTCCTATTAAGGACTAGGTTACAGCATTTCCTACGACTTTTATCAGGGAGGTCTGTGCTCTTAAATAGATCGTTTGTGGGAGTAAAGACTAATTGTAATTGCAGTCCTTTTCAGGACTAGGTTACATGAGTTCCTATCAGTTTTTGCCAGGCAGGTCTGTGCCAGTGCTGTGCAAGTTTTTTTCACAGCATTTGGCTGAATCTAGCAAAGCTAATCCTTTTAGGCCTATTGCAGAGTGTGTTAGTCAGTGGAGTAGCCTATCTGTGTTGCAAGATATACCACCTGTGTATAGAATACCAATTTTTTTACTGCACCTAGTGAAGTAAAATCTTTTGGGCATAGCATCATTCTATTAGTCCATCTATACTGACCTCCATCAGGTTGCAAACTGAATATATTTTTTTCTGCATCTAGCTCTGAAAAAATATTGGGCTTCTAGCTGTGTGTGGGTCTTGTTCTATTAATCCATCTATACTGAACTCCATCAGGTTGCAAACTGAATATATTTTTTTCTGCATCTACCTCTGAAAAAATATTTGGCCTTCTAGTAGTGTGTCGGACTTTCTCTATTAGTCCATCTATACTGACCTCCATCAGGTTGCAAATTAAAACTAATTTTTATCTGCATCTACAGTACCTCTGAAAAAATATTTGGGCTTCTAGCAGGGTGTGGGACTTGTTCTATTAGTCCATCTATACTGACCTCCATCAGGTTGCAAACTGAATATATTTTTTTCTGCATCTACCTCTGAAAAAATATTGGGCTTCTAGCTGTGGGTGGGTCTTGTTCTATTAATCCATCTATACTGACCTCCATCAGGTTGCAAACTGAATATATTTTTTTCTGCATCTACCTCTGAAAAAATATTTGGCCTTCTAGTAGTGTGTCGGACTTTCTCTATTAGTCCATCTATACTGACCTCCATCAGGTTGCAAATTAAAACTAATTTTTATCTGCATCTACAGTACCTCTGAAAAAATATTTGGGCTTCTAGCAGTGTGTGGGACTTGTTCTATTAGTCCATCTATACTGACCTCCATCAGGTTGCAAACTGAATATAGTTTTTTCTGCATCTACCTCTGAAAAAATATTGGGCTTCTAGCTGTGGGTTGGTCTTGTTCTATTAATCCATCTATACTGACCTCCATCAGGTTGCAAACTGAATATATTCTTTTCTGCATCTACCTCTGAAAAAATATTTGGCCTTCTAGTAGTGTGTCGGACTTTCTCTATTAGTCCATCTATACTGACCTCCATCAGGTTGCAAACTGAATATAATTTTTTTTCTGCATCTAGCTCTGAAAAATTATTTGGCCTTCTAGTAGTGTGTCGGACTTTCTCTATTAGTCCATCTATACTGACCTCCATCAGGTTGCAAATTAAAACTAATTTTTATCTGCATCTACAGTACCTCTGAAAAAATATTTGGGCTTCTAGCAGTGTGTGGGACTTGTTCTATTAGTCCATCTATACTGACCTCCATCAGGTTGCAAACTGAATATAGTTTTTTCTGCATCTACCTCTGAATAAATATTGGGCTTCTAGCTGTGTGTGGGTCTTGTTCTAATAATCCATCTATACTGACCTCCATCAGGTTGCAAACTGAATATATTTTTTTCTGCATCTACCTCTGAAAAAATATTTGGCCTTCTAGTAGTGTGTCGGACTTTCTCTATTAGTCCATCTATACTGACCTCCATCAGGTTGCAAACTGAATGTAATTTTTTTCTTCATCTAGCTCTGAAAAAATATTTGGCCTTCTAGTAGTGTGTCGGCCTTTCTCTATTAGTCCATCTATACTGACCTCCATCAGGTTGCAAATTAAAACTAATTTCTATCTGCATCTACAGTACCTCTGAAAAAATATTTGGGCTTCTAGCTGTGTGTGGGACTCGTTGTATTAGTCCATCTATACTGACCTCCATCAGGTTGTAAACTGAATATATTTTTTTCTGCATCTACCTCTGAAAAAATATTTGGCCTTCTAGTAGTGTGTCGGACTTTCTCTATTAGTCGATCTATACTGACCTCCATCAGGTTGCAAATTAAAAATAATTTTTATCTGCATCTACAGTACCTCTGAAAAAATATTTGGGCTTCTAGCTGTGTGCGGGACTTGTTGTATTAGTCCATCTATACTGACCTCCATCAGGTTGCAAACTGAATATATTTTTTTCTGCATCTACCTCTGAAAAAATATTTGGCCTTCTAGTAGTGTGTCGGACTTTCTCTATTAGTCAATCTATACTGACCTCCATCAGGTTGCAAACTGAATATAATTTTTTTCTGCATTTAGCTCTGAAAAAATATTTGGCCTTCTAGTAGTGTGTCGGACTTTCTCTATTAGTCCATCTATACTGACCTCCATCAGGTTGCAAATTAAAACTAATTTTTATCTGCATCTACAGTACCTCTGAAAAAATATTTGGGCTTCTAGCAGTGTGTGGGACTTGTTCTATTATTCCATCTATACTGACCTCCATCAGGTTGCAAACTGAATATATTTTTTTCTGCATCTACCTCTGAAAAAATATTGGGCTTCTAGCTGTGTGTGGGTCTTGTTCTATTAATCCATCTATACTGACCTCCATCAGGTTGCAAACTGAATATAATTTTTTTCTGCATCTAGCTCTGAAAAAATATTTGGCCTTCTAGTAGTGTGTCGGACTTTCTCTTTTAGTCCATCTATACTGACCTCCATCAGGTTGCAAATTAAAACTAATTTTTATCTGCATCTACAGTACCTCTGAAAAAATATTTGGGCTTCTAGCTGTGTGTGGGAATTGTTGTATTAGTCCATCTATACTGACCTCCATCAGGTTGCAAACTGAATATATTTTTTTCTGCATCTACCTCTGAAAAAATATTTGGCCTTCTAGTAGTGTGTCGGACTTTCTCTATTAGTCCATCTATACTGACCTCCATCAGGTTGCAAATTAAAAATAATTTTTATCTGCATCTACAGTACCTCTGAAAAAATATTTGGGCTTCTAGCTGTGTGCGGGACTTGTTGTATTAGTCCATCTATACTGACCTCCATCAGGTTGCAAACTGAATATATTTTTTTCTGCATCTACCTCTGAAAAAATATTTGGCCTTCTAGTAGTGTGTCGGACTTTCTCTATTAGTTCATCTATACTGACCTCCATCAGGTTGCAAATTCAAAATAATCTTTTTCTGCATCTAACCCAGCCAATAGTTTTGGCCTAATACCACAGTTTGGCCACTCAGCTCTGCTTGGTTACCATCCATTGTTTTTTTGTGCAAACAACTCCAGAGTTGTGAATTAGTTAACCACCAAAATGAGTGGAAAAAGGCCTGCTGCTGGTGGAAAGGGGAATAGGCGTGTTGGGAAGGGGAAAAAAGGTTGTGTCCGTGGGGTAGGTGTTAAAGCAACAGTAACATCTGCAGAAGAAAGACCATCTTCCAGCCAAACTAAAATGTCTACTTCTTTTAGCGGACAATGTGATAAGATCCCTTTCTTACGGCCACGCCAATCGCTACAAATTCCAGATGAGGCACAAAAACAGCAGGTGCTTCAACGGATATCAAGTGTTCCTTTAAGTGGGCTCTCCTCCACATCAACTTCAACATCACAAATACTCCAGTCCTCAAAGGTGTCACCCAAATCGCACTTGCTTCCTCACAGCTCCCAAATCTCCAGCTGCCCGTCTGAGTATGAGGTAGAACAGATGGTTGAGTCTGCAGAGCTGTTTACTCATACTATAGCCTGGGAATCAGAGGTCGACTCCAGCGCTTCTGTGAATCCAGACGAGGAAATGATCTGCACTGATGCCTAGAATCTTTATGAGTCGGATCCAGGACCAGACGCAGAAGGTTCTGACCATAATGTAGACCCTCATTCCCAAACTGTAACTCCTGTTGGTGGAGACAATGAGGAAGACGATGATAAGACTCAAATACCTGATTGGAGCGACAACTTTAGTTTTTTGTCAGGGCAGGAACAGGTTGGCTCTGAGGACGACGGGTGTGATAACGCACAGGGTGATGATGATGAGGTTGGAGATCCCACTTACTGTCAACCCACAGTCAGCCAAGAGATGAGGTCAGCAGAGGAGGTGGAGGAAGATGCTAGTGACGACGAGGTCAGGTTGCGCCTTCCTGGACAGAGACGTAGTACTGGAAGCACGTCAACAACTGCATCCTCAAACACAACTCTGCCTCTCACCACAAGTCGTGGTGGCTCTTCAGGTCGCATGGGTGCTAAGCCTTGCATAGCCTGGGCATTTTTTCAGATCGATAAAGATGACCCAACTCGTGTTATCTGTAACATTTGTCAGCAAAAGCTAAGTAGAGGCCAAAAAATACATAGTTTGAGTACTTCATGCATGAACCGGCACATGGACATGAAGCATAAGTTGCAGTGGGAAGCTCAGTGTGCTACAATGCGGCCTAGCCGGCCGGGCCAACCACCGTCTGCCATATCTTGTGCATCCGCGGCCTCTTCATCCTCTGTGACTGGGGGGACAGCAGTCACACCTGTTTTGGGGCGCAGACCTGCCACCTCTTTACCCGCAACAGCCAGCGTGATTGGCAGGTCATCATTTTCTTTGGAGGTGGTAACACCAGCTGGTCTTGAGCGCTGTCCGACATCGATAGCACCACCTTTGGATGAAGGCAACCTAACATGTCCGCCTGCATCTTCCTCACAGACCGGCAGTTTGCCATGGACACCCTTATCAACCCCGTCTAAGCACAATAGCCAGCCCTCGGTCCCTCAGATGTGGACAAGTAAAAGACCATTTCCTCCTAGCCATGAGAAAGCTAAGAGGTTGAATTTCACCATCTGCAAGCTCTTGGCTACAGAAATGCTCCCTTTCCGCCTGGTGGACACAGAGGATTTTCGAGACCTTATGTCCGTCGCAGTGCCCCAGTACCAGATGCCCAGTCGGCACTACTTCTCAAAGAAAGGTTTGCCTGCGCTCCACCAGCATGTCGCACACAACATCACCGCTTCTTTGAGAAACTCTGTGTGTGACAGGGTGCATTTCACCACAGACACTTGGACGAGTAGGCATGGACAGGGGCGTTACATGTCGCTGACTGGGCACTGGGTAACTATGGTGACAGCAGGACAAGGGGCTGCTGTCCAAGTCTTGCCGTCCCCACGAGTTGTGCGTCAATCCTCTTTATGTCAAAGTTCCTCCACTGCTTCTGCCTCCTCAACCTCCTCTCGGTCTTCCACCTGCACCCAAAGCCTGTCTGGTCATACCACAAGCTTTCTAACTGCACAGAAGGGATCCTGCACACCTCCTTACTATGCTGGCAGTAGGGCTCAACGTCATCAGGCGGTTTTTACATTGAAATGTCTGGGAAATGTGAGTCACACAGCTGAGGAGTTGTGGTCAGCTCTGGAGAACCAATTTCATGAATGGTTGTCTCCACTGGACCTGAAACCAGGGAAGGCCGTGTGCGACAATGCTGCAAACCTGGGTGCGGCCCTTCGCCGGGGCAATGTCACACACGTGCCTTGTATGGCTCACGTGTTGAACCTGGTTGTCCAGCAATTTTTAGCCCACTATCCCAGACTAGATGGCCTTCTGCAGAGGGCACGGTCGCTGTGTGCTCACTTCCGCCGTTCGCATCCCGCAGCTCAGCGACTTACATCTCTACAGAAGTCGTTGGGCCTGCCACTTCACCGACTAAAATGCGATGTGCCTACCCGGTGGAATTCAACTCTGCACATGTTGCAGCGACTGTGGCAGCACCGACAAGCCCTGGTGCAATACGTTCTGACGTATAGCCTGGGCCAACGAGATTCAGAGGTGGGGCAAATCACGCTGGAGGAGTGGTCTCAGATCAGGGACCTATGCACCCTTCTGCACAGTTTTGAAATGGCGACGAAGATGTTTAGTGCTGACGATGCCATTATCAGCATGACTATTCCGGTGATTTACATGCTGGAGCACATGTTAAACAGAATTCGGAGTCAGGTGGTGGCACAAGAGGAGGTGGAGGAAGTAGAGGAGGAGGAGTTGTATGCGCAAGGGCTAACATCTGCAAGGTCCAGAAGGTCGGCAGCACCAAGGCGTCAGGCATATGAGGGTGGGGGAGATGGTTTTACAAGGGCGCATGGTAGCAGCCAAACTAGTGAGGAAGGTGCAGGAGCCCAGGAAGAAGTGGAGGACGAACTGATGGAAGACTCATCAGATGAGGGAGACCTTGATCACATTTCTGTTGTGCGAGGTTGGGGGGAGAGGACAGAGGAAGGAAGCATGATTGTTACCTCGCCACCAACACAACAGGGACTTGGTGCTCCTGGATGCGCAACACACATGAGTGCCTTCTTGCTGCACTACCTGCCTCATGACCCTCGAATTGTGAGAATTAGAAATAATTCTGACTACTGGGTTACCACACTGTTAGATCCCCGGTACAAAAGTAAATTTGCAGAAATTATTCCTGCCATAGAAACGGATGCACGCATGCAGGAGTATCAGCAGAGACTGTTGCAGAATCTTACATGTGCTTTTCCACAAAATACCAGTGGTGCACGTAGTGAATCTCACAGTTCCAACTTGCCAACCGTGGGACCGTAAAGTGTTCAGCACTCAAACCGTAACAGAACCACAGTATCTGCTGGTAACATCAATTTTGCGGAATCATTTCACCACTTTTTTAGCCCATCCTTTGCAAGGCCACAGGAGACAAGAAGTCTGACACATAGTCAACGCCTAGAGACGATGGTACAGGAGTATCTCCAAGTAAACATTGAAGCCACGACTGTGTCACTGGACCCTTGCTCTTTTTGGGCTTCCAATCTGGATAAATGGCCGGAGCTAGCCACTTACGCCTTGGAGATCTTGTCATGCCCCGCAGCCAGCGTTCTGTCTGAACGTGTGTTCAGCGCTGCTGGTGGTGTGCTGACAGATAAGCGCACGCGGCTCTCCACTGATAATGTAGACAGACTCACGTTCATAAAGATGAACAAATCATGGATCCGAAACGACTTTTCTACCCCTGTGTCATCCTGGGGAGAGTAAAAGCTTGATGATTGGTTAAAATCACCCTACCAAACGTTTTAAGCTTTCAAATTACTAATCATGTTTATCTGTATCTTGACTGGAAAATAATTTGGGCTTTGTAGCAGTGTGCAGCACTGATCCTATTAGGCCATCTATAATAAGCTCCACCAGATTTAAAATTAAAAATAATTTTTAGCTGCATCTAGCCCGGAAAATAATTTTGGGGCTCCGAGATGCGCAAGACACATAAGTGCCTTCTTGCTGCACTACCTGCAGCATGACCCTCATATTGTCAGAATTCGAAGTAATCATGACTACTAGGTTGCCACACTCTTAGATCCCCCAAACTTTTCGATCAACCTTTTCATTTTAATAAAGACCAAAAAAATGGTCATTTTTGAAATTATAAGCATTAGCAGGTTGTTAGAAACTGAAATCAAACAGTTTTCAACTCAAAACTTTATTCTAGGTGATGTTACATTTTCACATAGGACCCCTTGTTCAAAAGGAGCTTCTGAACTCTCTCGTCCATTGAATTTGTCAGGTTTTGGATGGTTTCTGCTTCAATTGTTTTGCATGAGGACAGAATACCCTCCCAGAGCTGTTGCTTAGATGTGAACTGCCTCCCGCCATCATAGACACTCCTTTTAATGATGCTCCAAAGGTTCTGAATGGGGTAGAGGTCAGGGGAGCATGGGGGTCACACCATAAGTTTGTCCCCTTTTATGCCCATATCAGCCAGAGATGCAGATGTTTTATGTGCAGCATGAGATGGTGCATTATCATGCAGAAAAATGATCTTGCTGTGAAATACACGGTTCTTCTTCTTGAACCATGGCAGGAAGTGCTGTTTGAGAAAATCCACATACATTATGGAGTTCATCTTTAGCGCCTTCAGGGATCCTAAAGGGGCCCACAATCTCTCTCCCCATGATTCCAGCCCAAAACATTACTCCACCTCCTCCTTGTTGGCGCTGTAGCCGTGTTTGCGTGGGGTGTCCATCAACCAGCCATCCTCCACTCCATCCATCTGGACCATCGAGCGCTGCACGGCACTCATCCGTGAACAAAACAGTTTTGAAATCAGTCTTCATGTAATGTTTGGCCCACTGGAGCCGTTTCTGCTTGTGTGAAGTGGATAGAGGAGGTCGACAGGATGGCGTATGCACAGCTGCAAACCTCTGAAGGACCCTGCATCTTGTTGTTCGGGGGACGTTGGAGGCACAAGCAGCTTCAAAAACTTGTCTGCTGCTATGACAAGGCTTTTTTGCCGCTGCTCTTTCAACCTGACGTAATTGCCTGTAGGAAAGAGTCCTCAATTTGCCCTTATCAGCACGCACACGTGTGTACTTTGAATCAGCTACATACTTCTTGATTGCCAAGACACTTCATCCTGATCATCGCACAATGTTGATTGTAGTCATGCCTTGACCTAAACACTCCACAATTTGTTGCTTCTCAGCAGCCGACACATCCTTTTTCTTTCCCATTTTGGCAGAAAATGTAGGCTGCTTAATAATGTGAGAGAGCCTACTTAAGTAGTCTTGCCTTTCATTGGACACACCTGCCAAACTAATTAGCACAGGTGTCTGCAATTGCTTACAGTGATATAAAGAGCCCTGACACACATCACCATCAATGAGTTTAACTGACAAACAAACAAATTCTTCCCTTATCACTCCTAAACACTTTTTGCATAATAATTTGGAACGCGGTGTACATGTGCTTTTCCACAAAACACCAGCGGTTCACGTAGTGAATATTACAGTTCTAACTTGCCAACCGTGGTCTGTATGGAATTGTTCAATAAAGGGCCCAAAATTAAGATAACATAGATGGGAGAGGTCTCTATGAATAGGAATTCCTAAGTATTTGATACCCTGTGAGGGCCAGGCAAAGGGAAAGTTGGACTGGATGGAATCCTATATGGATTTGGGGAGGGAGACATCGAGGGCCTCAGACTTCGCTGCATTGATTTTAAAATTTTACCATGTAACAAAGTGATCTATTTCAGCCATAACAGCAGGGATGGATATATGTGATTGAGTGATATATACTAGGACATCATCAGCAAATAGAGAGCACTTGTACTCGGTGCCTCCCACCTCAATCCACCTAATATTGGGGTTATGGCGAATTGATGAGAGCAGGTGCTCCGTCACTAGGATGTATAAGAGAGGGGACAGAGGACATCCCTGCCTTGTCCCATTGGTGATTGTGAAAGGTGATGAAAATGTTCTGACGCACCCCCTGGGCCTTGGGACACCCGGAGCCGGACCCTTTTTGGTGGATGCTGGTGGTTGTAGTCTTCGTGGCGGCGACCCGGTTCCGTGGCTCAGGGCGGTCAAACCAGTGGCGGAACTATTTATGTGGTTTTGATGTTTAAATGTCCGACTACGCCACCCGTGGATTGCGGTCAGAGTGAACCGCCGCTACAGGGCAGACCGCTGAGGCTGGTGTTGTGGGTGCAGCAGAGAGTAGCATAACTCCCCACGGGAGGAGTATAGCCTCAGGGCAGTGTATGCGGAGGATGGGGGTGATTGTGCAGGGCAGCAGCAGTAACGACACGGAGTCAGTGATGCAGTCCAGGGCCTTTACTCACAGTTCTTATTATCCAGACCACGTCTGCAGGTAACGGCTGCCCACGTCATACTGTGCTCACCAGGTGAGGGGCTCAGACAACTCCCAGATAACTTTGGAGCACTTCACAGGACCCCCTTTGTGTGTCCTTTGTCTGGCCTTTCTTACCAACACTTCTGTCCGGCTGCCTCGGGCCTCCTCTTGGTAAACTTGGCGCCAGTTTCCCTGACCCTATGTGGTGCCTTCCTAGCGGGTGTAGCGAGGGGCTGCGCCACATAAAATGTCAGAGCCTCCGGTTTCTAGCTGAGGGTCGTTTCCTGCCTCCACTAGTTCGGGGACCGGTCTCCCCCTTTGGCCTGACCCCTCCACGCAGGTGGATTCGGGCGTGCGGTGGCGACTCGCCCGTCCGCACCCCTGGGATCCCTTCATTCCTCGTTCCTGGAGCCTTCTCCGCTCCTCTTCCTTCCTTCTCCCTCTTCCAGGCCTGGGCCTCTGTTATTAGGCCCGCCTCCGGAGCAGAGCTCATGCAGAGCCCCTGCTCCCTGCCACTTCTGCTCAGACTTCTCTGCACTGAACTAAGATGGTGCCCACCTTTTATACTCCCTTCTCAATGCACCCAGGAACTGCTTCCTCCCTGCTCCTGCACTACAGGGTTCCCCTTCCTCAGTGTTCCCTCCCCCCACTCCAGCCAGGGACAGGGACTGTCGTGCCCATCTCAGGGGCATATTGGTCGCCCTGCCCCACGGCAATGTGATGTAATGCATGCAGGTGTCGGGTCCTGATCCACACTCCATCCTTACCTGAGAGTGAGATATCACACCTCTGGGTGAGGTGCAATACGTCTGTAGCAACCGAGCCCTCAGGGTGCTACAGTTCCATTTATCTTCAGCCTAGGTGACGTATTGCGATACAGGGCCGTGATTTTGGCTATAAAAGGGTCCCCTAGACCCCTACCCCAAGCTTTTTAAGAGAATCATATATGGCATGCCAGGAGACTCTATGGAATGCTTTCTCAGCATCCAACGAGAGTATCTAATTACAAATTTTTAACTGCATCTAGCCCAGGAAATACTTTGTGCCTAGTAGCAGTGTCTGCTAGTCAGCGGATTATCCCGGCTGTTAAGCAAGCTACACCACCTGTAGTTTAGACACTTAATTTTTTCAAAGGAAATGCTTCGGGACCATGGGATACTCAGTGAAGAGCATCAGGAGGCACCCCAAGGCATAGGGGCTGGGACTGGCAGTAGGATGCCTTGCGGTGGACAGCCGAGCTCGATCCTTATAAAAGCTTTTTAACTGCAGCAGCTTTAGTGGACGCTACTGGAGCTGGAATTACGCGGCTGCTGGCATGAGACTTGCCCTCCAATAGATCCTTGTAAATGGATTTAAAGTGTATTCATTCAAATTAGAGAGACAATTTAAATTAAAAAGCTTAGAGCTGCCTCCACCACAGGGGGGCTCGCTCGACCCACCAGCGGACAGGCACCAGTATTGGGAGAGGGGGGCTGGCCATCAGGGTTCACCACGGCTCTGGCACAAACCCGGCGACACGGAGGTGGCACGGGCAGGAGCGGACTGGCCGTGTCGGCTTCTCACTTTTTGGATTTTAGAAGGGCATGACATGCCTATATCTGTGTCTCCCCCTTCTTTTACTCCTCCACCTCTTTTATTTTCGCATGACTATATGTACTTGTCACTTTTCCATGTGTTAGTTGTGTCTTCTGAGCAGTTTGTCAGCTTTTGGACACCTTTGAAGGTGTTTTCTATGTGTTTCTATGTTTTTTTGTTTGCCTGCCATTGGTTTTAACGGTGTTCGAAGGTGTTCGACGAACAGTTCGACGAACATTTCGGCGAACACACGGGTGTTCGACGAACCGAACCGAACTCGAACACTACGGGGGTGGCTCAACACTAGTGACGACGAGGTCAGGTTGCGCCTTCCTGGACAGAGACGTAGTACTGGAAGCACGTCAACAACTGCATCCTCAAACACAACTCTGCCTCTCACCACAAGTCGTGGTGGCTCTTCAGGTCGCATGGGTGCTAAGCCTTGCATAGCCTGGGCATTTTTTCAGATCGATAAAGATGACCCAACTCGTGTTATCTGTAACATTTGCCAGCAAAAGCTAAGTAGAGGCCAAAAAATACATAGTTTGAGTACTTCATGCATGAACCGGCACATGGACATGAAGCATAAGTTGCAGTGGGAAGCTCAGTGTGCTACAATGTGGCCTAGCCGGCCGGGCCAACCACCGTCTGCCATATCTTGTGCATCCGCGGCCTCTTCATCCTCTGTGACTGGGGGGACAGCAGTTACACCTGTTTTGGGGCGCAGACCTGCCACCTCTTTACCCGCAACAACCAGCGTGATTGGCAGGTCATCATTTTCTTTGGAGGTGGTAACACCAGCTGGTGTTGAGCGCTGTCCGACATCGATAGCACCACCTTTGGATCAAGGCAACCTAACATGTCCGCCTGCATCTTCCTCACAGACCGGCAGTTTGCCGGGGACACCCTTATCAACCCCGTCTAAGCACAATAGCCAGCCCTCGGTCCCTCAGATGTGGACAAGTAAAAGACCATTTCCTCCTAGCCATGAGAAAGCTAAGAGGCTGAATTTCACCATCTGCAAGCTCTTGGCTACAGAAATGCTGCCTTTCCGCCTGGTGGACACAGAGGATTTTCGAGACCTTATGTCCGTCGCAGTGCCCCAGTACCAGATGCCCAGTTGGCACTACTTCTCATTGAAAGGTGTGCCTGTGCTCCACCAGCATGTCGCACACAACATCACCGCTTCTTTGAGAAACTCTGTGTGTGACAGGGTGCATTTCACCACAGACACTTGGACGAGTAGGCATGGACAGGGGCATTACATGTCGCTGACTGGGCACTGGGTAACTATGGTGACAGCAGGAAAAGGGGCTGCTGTCCAAGTCTTGCCGTCCCCACGAGTTGTGCGTCAATCCTCTTTATGTCAAAGTTCCTCCACTGCTTCTGCCTCCTCAACCTCCTCTCGGTCTTCCACCTGCACCCAAAGCCTGTCTGGTCATGCCACAAGCTTTCTAACTGCGCAGAAGGGATCCTGCACACCTCCTTACAATGAAGGCAGTAGGGCTCAACGTCATCAGGCGGTTTTTACATTGAAATGTCTGGGAAATGTGAGTCACACAGCTGAGGAGTTGTGGTCAGCTCTGAAGAACCAATTTCATGAATGGTTGTCTCCACTGGACCTGAAACCAGGGAAGGCCGTGTGCGACAATGCTGCAAACCTGGGTGCGGCCCTTCGCCGGGGCAATGTCACACACGTGCCTTGTATGGCTCACGTGTTGAACCTGGTTGTCCAGCAATTTTTAGCCCACTATCCCAGACTAGATGGCCTTCTGCAGAGGGCACGGTCACTGTGTGCTCACTTCCTCCGTTCGCATCCCGTAGCTCAGCGACTTACATCTCTACAGAAGTCGTTGGGCCTGCCACTTCACCGGCTAAAATGCGATGTGCCTACCCGGTGGAATTCAACTCTGCACATGTTGCAGTGACTGTGGCAGCACCGACAAGCCCTGGTGCAATACGTTCTGACGTATAGCCTGGGCCAACGAGATCCAGAGGTGGGGCAAATCACGCTGGAGGAGTGGTCTCAGATCAGGGACCTATGCACCCTTCTGCACAGTTTTGAAATGGCGACGAAGATGTTTAGTGCTGACGATGCCATTATCAGCATGACTATTCCGGTGATTTACATGCTGGAGCACATGTTAAACAGAATTCGGAGTCAGGTGGTGGCACAAGAGGAGGTGGAGGAAGTAGAGGAGGAGGAGTTGTATGCGGAAGGGCTAACATCTGCAAGGTCCAGACGGTCGGCAGCACCAAGGCGGCAGGCATGTGAGGGTGGGGAAGATGGTTTTACCAGGGCGCATGGTAGCAGCCAAACTAGTGAGGAAGGTGCAGGAGCCCAGGAAGAAGTGGAGGACGAACTGATGGAAGACTCATCAGATGAGGGAGACCTTGATCACATTTCTGTTGTGCGAGGTTGGGGGGAGAGGACAGAGGAAGGAAGCATGATTGTTACCTCGCCACCAACACAACAGGGACTTGGTGCTCCTGGATGCGCAACACACATGAGTGCCTTCTTGCTGCACTACCTGCAACATGACCCTCGAATTGTGAGAATTAGAAATAATCATGACTACTGGGTTGCCACACTGTTAGATCCCCGGAACAAAAGTTAATTTGCAGAAATTATTCCTGCCATAGAAAGGGATGCACGCATGCAGGAGTATCAGCAGAGACTGTTGCAGAATCTTACATGTGCTTTTCCACAAAATACCAGTGGTGCACGTAGTGAATCTCACAGTTCCAACTTGCCAACCGTGGGACCGTCAAGTGTTCAGCACTCAAACCGTAACAGAACCACAGTATCTGCTGGTAACATAAATTTTGCGGAATCATTTCACCACTTTTTTAGCCCATCCTTTGCAAGGCCACAGGAGACAAGAAGTCTGACACATAGTCAACGCCTAGAGACGATGGTACAGGAGTATCTCCAAGTAAACATTGAAGCCATGACTGTGTCACTGGACCCTTGCTCTTTTTGGGCTTCCAATCTGGATAAATGGCCGGAGCTAGCCACTTATGCCTTGGAGATCTTATCATGCCCCGCAGCCAGCGTTCTGTCTGAACGTGTGTTCAGCGCTGCTGGTGGTGTGCTGACAGATAAGCGCACGCGGCTCTCCACTGATAATGTAGACAGACTCACGTTCATAAAGATGAACAAATCATGGATCCGAAACGACTTTTCTACCCCTGTGTCATCCTGGGGAGAGTAAAAGCTTGATGATTGGTTAAAATCACCCTACCAACCGTTTTAAGCTTTCATATTACTAATAATGTTTATCTGTATCTTGGCTCGAAAATAATTTGGGCTTTGTAGCAGTGTGCAGCACTGATTCTATTAGGCCATCTATAATAAGCTCCACCAGATTTAAAATTACTAATCATGTTTATCTGTATCTTGACTGGAAAATAATTTGGGCTTTGTAGCAGTGTGCAGCACTGATCCTATTAGGCCATCTATACTAAAGCTTCACCAGATTTAAAATTAATAATAATTTTTAGCTGCATCTAGCCCGGAAAATAATTTTGGGGCTCCGAGATGCGCAAGACACATAAGTGCCTTCTTGCTGCACTACCTGCAGCATGACCATCATATTGTCAGAATTCGAAGTAATCATGACTACTGGGTTGCCACACTCTTAGATCCCCCAAACTTTTCGATCAACCTTTTCATTTTAATAAAGACCAAAAAAATGGTCATTTTTGAAATTATAAGCATTAGCAGGTTGTTAGAAACTGAAATCAAACAGTTTTCAACTCAAAACTTTATTCTAGGTGATGTTACATTTTCACATAGGACCCCTTGTTCGAAAGGAGCTTCTGAACTCTCTCGTCCATTGAATTTGTCAGGTTTTGGATGGTTTCTGCTTCAATTGTTTTGCATGAGGACAGAATACCCTCCCAGAGCTGTTGCTTAGATGTGAACTGCCTCCCGCCATCATAGACACTCCTTTTAATGATGCTCCAAAGGTTCTGAATGGGGTAGAGGTCAGGGGAGCATGGGGGTCACACCATAAGTTTGTCCCCTTTTATGCCCATATCAGCCAGAGATGCAGATGTTTTATGTGCAGCATGAGATGGTGCATTATCATGCAAAAAAATTATCTTGCTGTGAAATACACGGTTCTTCTTCTTGAACCATGGCAGGAAGTGCTGTTTGAGAAAATCCACATGCATTATGGAGTTCATCTTTAGCGCCTTCAGGGATCCTAAAGGGGCCAACAATCTCTCTCCCCATGATTCCAGCCCAAAACATTACTCCACCTCCTCCTTGTTGGCGCTGTAGCCGTGTTTGCGTGGGGTGTCCATCAACCAGCCATCCTCCACTCCATCCATCTGGACCATCGAGCGCTGCACGGCACTCATCCGTGAACAAAACAGTTTTGAAATCATTCTTCATGTAATGTTTGGCCCACTGGAGCCGTTTCTGCTTGTGTGAAGTGGATAGAGGAGGTCGACAGGATGGCGTATGCACAGCTGCAAACCTCTGAAGGACCCTGCATCTTGTTGTTCGGGGGACGTTGGAGGCACCAGCAGCTTCAAAAACTTGTCTGCTGCTATGACAAGGCTTTTTTGCCGCTGCTCTTTCAACCTGACGTAATTGCCTGTAGGAAAGAGTCCTCAATTTGCCCTTATCAGCACGCACACGTGTGTACTGTGAATCAGCTACTGATTGCCAAGACACTTCATCCTGATCATCGCACAATGTTGATTGTAGTCATGCCTTGACCTAAACACTCCACAATTTGTTGCTTCTCAGCAGCCGACACATCGTTTTTCTTTCCCATTTTGGCAGAAAATGTAGGCTGCTTAATAATGTGAGACAGCCTTCTTAAGTAGTCTTGCCTTTCATTGGACACACCTGCCAAACTAATTAGCACAGGTGTCTGCAATTGCTTACAGTGATATAAAGAGCCCTGACACACATCACCATCAATGAGTTTAACTGACAAACAAACAAATTCTTCCCTTATCACTCCTAAACACTTTTTGCATAATAATTTGGAACACAGTGTACATGTGCTTTTCCACAAAACACCAGCGGTTCACGTAGTGAATCTTACAGTTCTAACTTGCCAACCGTGGTCTGTATGGAGTTGTTCAATAAAGGGCCCAAAATTAAGATAACATAGATGGGAGAGGTCTCTATGAATAGGAATTCCTAAGTATTTGATACCCTGTGAGGGCCAGGCAAAGGGAAAGTTGGACTGGATGGAATCCTATATGGATTTGGGGAGGGAGACATCGAGGGCCTCAGACTTCGCTGCATTGATTTTAAAATTTGACCATGAAACAAAGTGATCTATTTCAGCCATAACAGCATGGATGGATATATGTGATTGAGTGATATATACTAGCACATCATCAGCAAATAGAGAGCACTTGTACTCGGTGCCTCCCACCTCAATCCACCTAATATTGGGGTTATGGCGAATTGATGAGAGCAGGTGCTCCGTCACTAGGATGTATAAGAGAGGGGACAGAGAACATCCCTGCCTTGTCCCATTGGTGATTGTGAAAGGTGATGAAAATGTTCTGACGCGCCCCCTGGGCCTTGGGACACCCGGAGCCGGACCCTTTTTGGTGGATGCTGGTGGTTGTAGTCTCCGTGGCGGTGACCCGGTTCCGTGGCTCAGGGCGGTCAAACCAGTGGCGGAACTATTTATGTGGTTTTGATGTTTAAATGTTCGACTACGCCACCCGTGGATTGCGGTCAGAGTGAACCGCCGCTCCAGGGCAGACCGCTGAGGCTGGTGTTGTGGGTGCAGCAGAGCGTAGCATAACTCCCCACGGGAGGAGTATAGCCTCAGGGCAGTGTATGCGGAGGATGGGGGTGATGGTTCAGGGCAGCAGCAGTAACGACACGGAGTCAGTGATGCAGTCCAGGGCCTTTACTCACAGTTCTTATTATCCAGACCACGTCTGCAGGTAACGGCTGCCCACGTCGTACTGTGCTCACCAGGTGAGGGGCTCAGACAACTCCCAGATAACTTTGGAGCGCTTCACAGGACGCCATTTTTGTGTCCTTTGTCTGGCCTTTCTTACCAACCCTTCTGTCCGGCTGCCTCGGGCCTCCTCTTGGTAAACTTGGCGCCAGTTTCCCTGACCCTATGTGGTGCCTTCCTAGCGGGTGTAGCGAGGGGCTGCGCCACATAAAATGTCACAGCCTCCTGTTTCTAGCTGAGGGTCGTTTCCTGCCTCCACTAGTTTCGGGGACCGGTCTCCCCCTTTGGCCTGACCCCTCCACGCAGGTGGATTCGGGCGTGCGGTGGCGACTCGCCCGTCCGCACCCCCGGGATCCCTTCGTTCCTCGTTCCTGGAGCCTTCTCCGCTCCTCTTCCTTCCTTCTCCCTCTTCCAGGCCTGGGCCTCTGTTACTAGGCCCGCCTCCGGAGCAGAGCTCATGCAGAGCCCCTGCTCCCTGCCACTTCTGCTCAGACTTCTCTGCACTGAACTAAGATGGTTCCCACCTTTTATACTCCCTTCTCAAAGCACCCAGGAACTGCTTCCTCCCTGCTCCTGCACTACAGGGTTCCCCTTCCTCAGTGTTCCCTCCCCCCACTCCAGCCAGGGACAGGGACTGTCGTGCCCATCTCAGGGGCATATTGGTCGCCCTGCCCCACGGCAATGTGGTGTAATGCATGCAGGTGTCGGGTCCTGATCCACACTACATCCTTACCTGAGAGTGAGATATCACACCTCTGGGTGAGGTGCAATACCTCTGTAGCAACCGAGCCCTCAGGGTGATACAGTTCCATTTATCTTCAGCCTAGGTGACGTATTGCGATACAGGGCCGTGATTTTGGCTATAAAAGGGTCCACTAGACCCCTACCCCAAGCTTTTTAAGAGAATCATATATGGCGTGCCAGGAGACTCTATGGAATGCTTTCTCAGCATCCAACGAGAGTATCTAATTACAAATTTTTAACTGCATCTAGCCCAGGAAATACTTTGTGCCTAGAAGCAGTGTCTGCTAGTCAGCGGATTATCCCGGCTGTTAAGCAAGCTACACCACCTGTAGTTTGGACACTTAATTTTTTCAAAGGAAATGCTTCGGGACCACGGGATACTCAGTGAAGAGCATCAGGAGGCACCCCAAGGCATAGGGGCTGGGACTGGCAGTAGGATGCCTTGCGGTGGACAGCCGAGCTCGATCCTTATAAAAGCTTTTTAACTGCAGCAGCTTTAGTGGACGCTACTGGAGCTGGAATTAGGCTGCTGCTGGCATGAGACTTGCCCTCCAATAGATCCTTGTAAATGGATTTAAAGTGTATTCATTCAAATTAGAGAGACAATTTAAATTAAAAAGCTTAGAGCTGCCTCCACCACAGGGGGGCTCGCTCGACCCACCAGCGGACAGGCACCAGTATTGGGAGAGGGGGGCTGGCCGTCAGGGTTCACCGCGGCTCTGGCACAAACCCGGTGACGCGGAGGTGGCACGGGCAGGAGCGGACTGAACGTGTCGGCTTCTCACTTTTTGGATTTTAGAAGGGCATGACATGTCTATATCTGTGTCTCCCCCTCCTTTTACTCCTCCACCTCTTTTCTTTTCACATGACTATATGTACTTGTCACTTTTCCATGTGTTAGTTGTGTCTTCTGAGCAGTTTGTCAGCTTTTGGACACCTTTGAATGTGTTTTCTATGTGTTTCTATGTGTTTTTGTTTGCCTGCCATTGGTTTTAACGGTGTTCGAAGGTGTTCGACGAACAGTTCGACGAACAGTTCGGCGAACACACGGGTGTTCGACGAACCGAACCGAACTCGAACACTACGGGGGTGGCTCAACACTAATTGCCATGTCTCCTGTCTGTAGAAAGCTAAAATCATCATAGAAAATATGGCATTAATATCTCCTGCTTGAGACCTTTAGTGGGTGGTGGTGGGGCCAGATATAGTTAGAATCGGTGATCTCATAATTTTTACTACCTGAGATGCATCCCATATACCAGCCCCCAACTGAGATAACACAAGGGAGGTATGTTGGCGTTAATTTTACCTGGTAAAAGCAGATTCTGACTTATTGCCATTATTTAGTACAGGAGATACAGCTTGCTGTAGGACTGTACCATATGCCAAATGGAGCATTCCCCTTTGCAAAGATCAGTGCCATTCCTGTGATATCAGGTAGGGTAATCCCTTTTCATTTTTATGTGATTGCATACACTGTATTGTTTTGTCCCCTCTTGTAATATATTTTGTATATTCTTATAAACACTGCCTACTTTTCGGATTAAATATGTAAAATGTAATAGTTTATTTCCTCTTGCGATATAAACTGCATCCCTGAAGCCACGTGAGGCCATACAGTACCAGTAACAGGAGCCCAATTGGCCTGTATAAACGATTGGTGGAGGCAGCTAGTTTTCTTGGGTTATTGCAGAGCTTCGCTGTGACTGTACCAATGTGTATATACCTATCCCAGTGTAGAGAAAGCAGCCATTGCCTCATCGATCAATCGTCAGTCAATGGCGTGATTGTCCTGATGATTGGGGGCATATTTGGTGTTGTTCGCAACAAATTGGTGGCATATCTGCGTGATCTTCCAGCTGCTGCATAACAAATTTGTGGCAGCAGTGGAATCTGCATGATTCCTTGACTTTTACCTGACAGGTATTTGCACACAGAGTTTTTTTAATGGAAACCGCTTCTTAAAATGCTCCGTTTCAGAGTTTTTGGGGGTTTTCTAGTTTCCTGTAGTGTTTCGTTATACAGTTTTGAAGAATTTTAGAGCTATGTTTTTTGAGGTGGCAAAAAAACATTAATTTTTCCAAGCCGAAATCACTTCAGGAAATTTTCCTGTTTTAAAAAATGTTACTATTTCTACAGCATTTCCTAAAAAGTGGTTTTGGGATTATTGCACCTCACTTTATGAACATAATGCACAGTAATGCCAAAGGAACATTGTTGTGCACATGCTCAGCTTTATGCTATGTCATTGTTAATCCCTTATGAAGGAGGCCGAGAAGCTGAGATGTGGTGAGTTTATCACTCTATAGATTACTATAGATTACTCTGGAAACCAGCCTTTGTGGTGTTACTCTGCAAAACCGCCTCTGTTGGGTACTCTTCAAAACAGCCTCTATGGGGGTACTCTGCAAAACATCCTCTGTGGGGGTACTCTGCAAAACAGCCTCTTTGGGTGTACTCTGCAAGACAGCCTCTGTGGAGGTACTCTGCAAACAGTCTCTGTGAGGTACACTGCAAAACAGCTTCTGTGGGTGTATTTTGCAAAACAGCCTCTGTGGGTGTACTTTGCAAAATAACCTCGTTAGGGTACTCTGAAAAGCAGCCTCATTGGGAGTACTTTGAAAATAGCCCCTGTGGAGGCATACAGCAAAATAGCCTCTGTGCGTGTACTCTTCAAAACAGTCTATGTGGGGGTACTTTGCAAATCAGCCACTATGGGGGTACACTGCAAAACAGCCTCTGTGGGGGTACTCTGTAAAACAGTCTCTGTGGGGGTACTCTGTAAAACAGTCTCTGTGGGGGTACTCTGCAAAACAGCCTCTATGGGTGTACACTGCAAAACATTTTCTGTGGGTGTACTCTGCAAAACAGCCTTTGTGGGTGTACTCTGCAAAATAACCTCATTAGGAGTACTCTGCAAAATAGCCTCTGTGGGGGTACTCTGAAAATAGCCTCTGTTGAGGTATTCCACAAAATAGTCTATGTGGTGGTACTCTGCAAAACAGTCTCTGTGTGTGTTCTCCGCAAAAGAGCTTCTATGGGGGTACTCTGCAAAACAGCCTCATTAGAGGTACTCTGAAAATAGTTTCTCTGGCAGTATTCTGCAAAATAGCCTCTGTAGGCTTACTCTGCAAGACAGCCTCTGTGGGTGTACTCTGCAAAGCAGCCTCTGTGGGGGCACTCTACATAAAATCCTCTGTGGGTGTACTCTGCAAAACAGCCTTTGTGGGGGTACACTGCAAAACAGCCTGTATAGGGATACTATGGAACACAGCCTCTGAGGGGGTACTCTGCAAAACAGCCTCTGTTGGGGTACTCTGCAAAACATTCGCCGGGAGGAGAGCATCTCCGGGACCAAGGACCAGGAGGACACCGGGGGGCGCCGGACAGGTGAGTATAAGTTTTTTTTTTTTTTTTTTTTACTTTTTTTTTCTTTTTTTAACCGTGGGCACGCCAGCTTGGCTGAAGAGACTACTGCTCCCCCCAGCTGCGCCGCTCTTGCTGTTATCAGTGGGAGCGGCAGTCAGATAAGAGGAGTAGTAGTCCTCCTCTCCCGACCCGGGTGCCACCCACAGCGCGTTTCCGCCGCAAATTCGCGCCCATTGGCTTTAATTGAAATGCAGCAAATCCGCAGGTATAGATAATATACGTGCGGATTTGCTGCGGTTCAATTCATGTCAATTGGTGCGAATTTGCGGCAAAAACGACCGAACAATGGACATGCTGCGCTTTTTTCCGCAATGGTAATCCTGAACTGAAATACCCACATCATGTGCACAGCACATCAGGATTACCATTGCTATGGCTGGCAGACCTATTAACCTGCGTTTTTACAGTGATTCCGCAGTGGAAAAACCGCCCTGAAAACGCATTAAAAACGCTTTGTGTGCACATAGCCTAAACAAGAATAGACATCTGATATACTTCAGGTGAACTGCACAGTAGTTATTGCACAGTTTGCTTTGTTATGTAAATGATTCCTCAAATTAAGGAATAGCATAAGTGGGGCCAGATTTGACCACTTTGCACTACCTTGTTTAATGAAAAAAAACATCCTGAAGCCTAAGATATTTTCTAAACCATACTGTATGTTCTTAAGCAAGGGTAAAAGAAAATCACAGGGTCAAAGTTATTATATTAAGACCTGACTCAATGTCTCTAAGCTTCACACCTCAAAAGAGAACAACAGTGCCCCCTGTGAAAAAGAGAAGTTATAACATTTGGAGAAAAGTTCTTTATTAAAAGATACTTTTACTTCAGAATCAAATAGTGTGGATACTTTAACTTATCAAGAAACACTGAAATAAGGTTGAATAGTGACTTGCCACTACAGGCCCACATGTGAGTCTATCAGTTTCTTCTGTTTCTTAGGTAAAATATGCAGTAAATGAATGATTCAATTAATCTATTTCAGGTAGGTTTGTAAATCCTCATCATTTATAAAAGCACAGTAGGCCTCTTCAAACACATTCCTAATTTCATTCTGCATGGTGAATTTTAGATATTTGGGTAACATGGCATATAAATTAGAATCAAAAAAACATCTTTCAATTCATACAACATATTTGATTTCATTCTGCCTTTGTTGGTGAGCTTGTTAACTATAGCATTATCATTTATAACATCCATCGAAAGAATTTGCTTCATGGCCAAGATTAGCATTCTTAGTTAGATTAGACTTTAAGATGATGTTTATTTTTCAGCTAATAAATAAGTGGGGCATAGAAGTAGAACAAAGAAAGGGAGGAGCAATAATAGGGGTATGTTGACACGTTGCGCATTCACAGCATGTTTTTCTGCACCAAAAAAAGTGTTTTTAACATTTTTCACCTATCTGTTTTAATGGGTGAAAAACACTGCAAAAACGCTGACAAAAATGACTCGCTTGCATCTTGACAAAAAATGCACCAAGGCTCAATATACATGCTTAAAAAATGCAGAATGTGCATGAGACTTCAGAAATGTCATGGCTTATTGCTGGCACTGTAAAACACTTAATTTTACATAGTCTATTTATTGTATAAAATAATCTGCAAAAACACCATGTCTGAACATACCGTAGGTATTCTAAAACTAAAGTGATATTATTAAAATGATACCTGATGTGAAGAAATCCATCTTGTGGTTCTTGTGTAATCAGTGCAGCAGCCCCAACATGACAGTGCCTGTAATTTACTTAGCAAAATCCTACTGACAAGTTCCCTTTAAGGCCACATTCACACGTTCAGTATTTGGTTAGTATTTTAGATCAGCATTTCTAAGCCAAAAACAGGAGTGGGTGAGAAATGCATGTGGTTCACATGTTTCTATTACACTTTTCCGTTGATTGCTCCACTCTTGAATTTGACTTACAAATACTGATGTAAAATACTGACCAAATAATGAACGTGTGAACGTGGCTTTAGACAAATTGGCTTATTTCATAGACATATGTGGCACCCCAGGGGTCTGGTTTTCCACAGTAATGTAATGTTATGTCTGAGAGCAGGTGGGAGGTCCTTTGGTCAGGGATCCTGTGCATGCCACACCTCCTGCCCAGTCTTGGGAGGGGAAGAACTTCCCCTGTATAAACCCGGGGCTGAGGCAGGGTGAGTCAGACAAGTGGAGTAGAGACAAGAAGCAGCATAGGAAACAGCAGAGTCACAAGGAGTCAGGGGCTGGCAGCTGCAGAGCTCGCCCTGACTAAGAAGACTTCTTTCCGGACCCGGAGTCCGAGGCTGTGGGGACTAACTCCTACCCAGCAGCAGAATCCGTCAGGCAGGGGATTTCAGGTCCTCTGGCCCAGAAGCCCGAAGGCCCCGAGTCACCGGCCATACGGGTGAGCACCACACGGTACACTCAGGGACGTGGGCTACTTACATCAGCTTCTAGCAAGGTAGCCAGAAGAGTACAGTCAGTTTGGGAGGCCTACAACTGCGCCTGGCCAGGGGAGATCCCATCTGCTCAAGGACTGACCAGGCCCCGTTCGCTAGCAAGTACTCCGGGAGGGTCTATCGTTGTTACCAGTAAAGACCCTGAACAACACCGTACCGTCTCTGAGTGGTTCCTGCTACCCCCATCATCCACGTCGGCTGCCCTGAGGCCATACCCCTCCCGTTGGGGGTTATACTATCACACTGCATAATCCTACCATCGGCCTCAGCGGTCTGCCCCGCAGCAGCAGCTCCCTGGCTGCACTCAACGGGTGGCGTAGTCATCAACTATTTACTACTAATAGACTGCCGTCCAGTTTGACTCCCTGGGCACGGACCGGGTCACCGCCACGAGACTACAACCCTCCACGGATCCGGCTCCGGGTAAGTTCCCGCGTGCGCACCGCAGTGCGACACAGGCCCAGGGGCGCGTCAACTTTGGCGTAGTCGGCAGGATTTCGCGCCCGCAACCACCGGGTACTGCGTGCCTGAAAAGCAAAGACTGTTCAAACTTACCAGTGGTGAAGATTCCCGCCATCCGCGAAGTTTTCCCGCCATCTTCGACCTTCTTCCCGCCATCCGTGGAGTTTTCCCGCCATTGGACGCCATCTTGAGGACGCCGCGCGGGAAGAAGAAGGGCGTGGACTCCGAAAGCGCGCGAGAACTGAAGCCCCGCCTCATGTCCGGACGTTGCGTAAGGTCCTGGAAGGAGCCCAGCAGACGCCGACGTCACAGGAGCGCGACGGAAGGTCCTCAACCCTGACGATCCACTGCGGAGCCGCGGCCTACGGAAGAGGATCATCGCAAGGTAGGCCACGGTCCACTAGGGGGGAGGAAGATGTCGGATACGGAAGAGAGCTTCGCTGCCTCAACCCCCGCCAGCGCCACCGCTGCTGCAGTTATGCCCTTCACCATGCCCTATATCCCGGGAGCAGCTTGGCTACCCCAGTACTCAGGGGAGTCACATACCCTGCATGACTTTAGAGAAAAGCTGGATAGCCTCTTCCAGGTGTACCCCCTCACAGAAGAGCAAAAAGTGAGCATCCTGGTGGCCCAACTAACTGGGGCAGCCAAAAGGGAAGTAAAATCCTGGCCACCTGGGAGGAAGACTGTCGCAGGGATACTAACCCGGCTGAAGGACACCTTTGATACCCGCACCTCAGCCGAGATTAAGCTTAGATTCTACGGGTGCAAGCAGCGAGCGCATGAGAGTATAAGGGACTATGCACTAAACCTACAAGAGGCCCTGAGGGCCATTAAGCAGACCGACCCTGATGGGGTGGGAAACGAGGACAGGCTGTTGACTGAACAATTTATAGAGGGTTTATATTGCAATGCCCACCGAACCCAGTTGCGGGCAATGGCCTTACAGGATCCCCATCTGGACTTTGCACAGTTCAAGGACAGAGCCATCCGGGTGCTCCGAGAACCGGCACCAGGTGGCGTTGTGACCCACAGACGCCCCACTACCACTTACTACCAGGAGGCGGCGCCCTTGTCAGCAGGGCCTGTGGGAGCTGATGCGCAGGCTCTGGACAATGACCCGGCTCCAGACCTACACCATCAGGTCCAAGAGCTAGCTAAGAGCGTTGCTGCGCTAACCCGAACTGTGCAGTCTTTACAGGTTTCCACCCCAGGGAAGATCCAGCTGGCATCCGGACCGGAGGACATCCCGTGGCGTCGACCAAGGAGGACCCCACCGGCCAGAGGAAGACCCAGTGACCGATACAGTGAGGACGGACGACCCATCTGCCGCCGCTGCAATCAACCCGGACATATGGCAAGGTACTGTTCTTTAAACGGGCACAACCTGGGGTAGAGGGCCAACCCCCAGGAAAAAGATCACCAGGCCCATCGAACTGGCGCGACAGATATGTGGGAGGACGTCCAGTCTTGCCTGTGGTACTGGATGGCATTCCCATGAGTGCCCTACTGGACACCGAGTCACAGGTCACCACCATCCCGTACGTGCTCTTCAAGCAGTACTGGAATGACTCGGATATTACCCGCTACCCCGACGACGACTTGAGTATCATCGCCAGCAATGGTCAGCCCGTGCCACAGATCGGATTTAAAGAGGTGACCATCAAAATTGGTAGAGTCGAACTGGCCGCACAGGGACTGATCATTGTAGATATTGATAAACATGAGAGTCACCCAAAAATAACTCTAGGAACTAATGTAATTGAAAATTGTCTTGCAGAGGTGATTTTCCTTTTACAGCAGGTTGCCAAGAATGCCAGCTCCGGCGAGCAGCGGGTGCTCCAGAAAGAGATCCGGGCACTGATGCAACGGCAACAAGTGGAACTCTCCGGCGGTGAGATTGGTAGCGTAAGAATGTGTGACCCTTTTCCTATTGCCATGCCCCCAAAAAGTGAAATGATGATTTGGTGCCGGGCAGCTATTGGTCTGAGAGGTAGAGATTACCAGGCAATGGTAGAACCAGTTTACTCAGACAGTAGGCCCACCATTTTGACAGCACGGGGGGTCGTCAATGTACGCCATGGGAGGGTGCCCGTTCGCATAATAAATATCGGGGAGAGGGAAGTGTACCTGCCCCGGTATGCCACGCTAGCCAAATTATATATCACTAATCAAAATTCTATACAATCTGTGGAACCCTTGCCTCCATCTCACCCGGAGGAAGGTAACGGCTCTAAGAAAGACATGGAGGACTGGTGTCAGCAACTACATCTGGGTACTGACTCCACTCCCTCACATCAGAAACAAGGAGTCTATCGGGTGGTTCAAGAGTATGAGAGAGTGTTTAGTAAACACCCGTTAGACTTCGGGCGAGTCAAGGGGGTAGAACATCGCATCCCCACGGGAGATCATCCTCCCATAAAAGAGAGGTATCGACCCGTACCCCCTGCACATTACCAACACGCCAAGGGGATGCTTAGAGACATGAAGGAGGCTGGGGTAATCCGGGATAGCTGTAGCCCCTGGGCAGCCCCGCTAGTTTTAGTCAAAAAGAAAGACAACACCATGAGGATGTGTGTAGATTACCGGAAAATCAACCGTATCACACACAAGGATGCGTACCCCTTACCAAGGATAGAGGAGTCATTGGCTGCTTTAAGATCTGCTAACTTCTTCTCTACCTTGGATCTCACTAGCGGGTACTGGCAGGTTCCTGTAGCAGAGGCGGACCGGGAGAAGACCGCATTCACCACCCCGATGGGACTTAGTGAGTTCACCTGCATGCCGTTCGGACTCTGCAACGCCCCAGGAACCTTCCAACGATTAATGGAGTGCTGTCTGGGCCACAGAAACTTCGAGACGGTCCTGTTGTACCTGGACGATGTCATCGTATACTCCAAAACTTATGAGGACCACCTGAAACACCTGGCGGAGGTGTTCGAAGCTCTGGCGAGTTACGGCCTAAAGGTGAAACCCTCCAAGTGTCACCTCCTGAAACCAAAGGTGCAGTACCTGGGACACGTGGTGAGCGCTGACGGAGTGGCTCCCGACCCCGATAAGATCACCGCAATTAAGGGATGGCCAAGCCCCTCCAGCGTAAAAGAAGTGCGGCAGTTCCTCGGGTTGGTAGGCTACTACCGAAGGTTTATTCCCGGTTTCACCAAAAAGGCAGCGCCTATGCAGGACCTCCTGATAGGCCAGTCCCGGAAGGCCAAGAACCAGAAGCCGCCCTTCAAATGGGAAGAGCTGGAAGAAGAGTCCTTCCGCCAGCTGAAGATGGCCCTCACGGGGGACGAAATCCTGGCGTACCCGGATTATAGCCAGCCCTTTATCCTCTACACCGACGCCAGTAACATCGGGCTAGGAGCCGTACTGTCCCAGATCCAGCAGGGGAAGGAACGAGTAATCGCCTACGCCAGCCGAAAACTGCGACCCACCGAAAGGAACCCCGAGAATTACAGCTCATTTAAGTTAGAGTTCCTGGCCGTAGTAGGGGCAATCACTGAGCGCTTTAAGCATTACCTCGCTTCTTCCCGGTTCACCGTGTACACGGATAACAACCCGCTGACACACCTGGACACGGCAAGACTCGGTGCCCTGGAGCAGAGGTGGATGGCCCGTCTGTCCAACTACGAGTTCACAATTAAATACCGGGCAGGACGCTCCAATACCAACGCGGACGCCCTGTCCAGGATGCCCAACCTGCCGGACGGAGGAGAAGATCCGGAGGGACTGGAAGAAGTTGAACTCCCTGCGTTCCACCGTCATGGGACTATTCAGTATTCCCACCGGGTAAGGAGTAAGCAGGCTGCTACGTTGAACCCCTTACCCCACTACAACTGGGCGGAAACGCAAGACAGCGACCCTGCCGTCCGACTGGTGAAGGAGATGCTGACTCGGCCGGAGGCTCGCCTTGAACCAGACGCTCCGGAGGAAGCCAAACAACTATGGGCAGAGAAGAGTCGACTGTTCCTTTACAAAGGGAAGTTGTGCCGCAGAATGGTTAACTCCCGGACGCATGAATTACTCTGGCAAGTAGTGGTGCCACGAAGAGACGCAGCCATGGTGATGGAGGCATACCACGACGGAGCTGGACACTTTGGGTGGAAAAAGCTGGAGTTCCTGCTGCGCGAGCGGTTCCACTGGGTAGGCATGAGGGGAACCATCGAGAAGTGGTGCAGAGATTGTGGCCCGTGCAACCTGAGAAGGAAGGACCGAGCCAGCCAGAAGACTCCCCTGCAGTCCATCGTCACCCGGCAACCGTTGGAACCGGTAGCCTTGGATCATGTAAAACTGACCCCAAGCAGAAGTGGCTACGTCTACGCGTTAACCATCGTGGATCATTACTCCCGGTTCTTGGTTGTCGTCCCCGTCAAGGACTTAACGGCTCAAACAGCAGCTAGAGCCTTCCAGCAGCACTTCTGCCGTCCACACGGGTACCCGGACCAAGTGCTGACGGACCAGGTACCTGCCTTTGAAGCGGAGGTCTTTCAGGAATTCTGCAATCTGTATGGCTGCCGGAAGATAAGGACGACACCCTACCATCCGCAGACTAATGGACTTTGTGAAAAAATGAACCAGGTGGTAATGGATCTTCTAAAAACGTTGCCCCTGGAAGAACGCAGTCTGTGGCCTGAAAAGTTGCCCGATCTGGTGGACCTATACAACCACATCCCTGTAGGTTCCACCAACTGTACCCCGGCTTACCTAATGAGGGCAAGACCTGGTAAGTTACCTGTTGACCTGGAAATGGGAGTCCTGACCCCCGAGGACACTTCACCAGAAACAGACTGGGACACAGAGAGGCAGCAGCAGTACCAGAGAGTACAGGAGAGCGTGGAGCGAAGTCTCTGTCAGGCTAGGGAAAGACAAGAGAAAACTTACAACCAGTATGCTCCCGCTGTTCCCCTGGTACCCGGAGAGCAGGTCTTGAAGAGGAAGAGACGGCTCCACAAGTTGGACGACCAGTGGGAGAAGGACCCGTACACCGTACTGCCCTCAAGCCACGAGAACCCGAAGGTCTGTACCATCAGTAAAGACGGAGGGGAAACCACAGCCATTGTATCCCGGGACCACCTGAAGAAGTGTCCCGAACAACTGAGGAACCCTGAAGAGGAACAAGAAGACCATCGACCCGTGGAAGAAAGGGAAGATATGGTTAGTACCGTGCTCGGGGACTTCCCTCAGTCTTGGACTCAAGTCAATGGTGCAGTTGTGGTACCCGTACTCACCTTCCTCCAACCATCATCCCAAGAACCTACGGAGCAACGGGTAGAGCTGGAAGAACAGCCGGTCCAGGAGGCAGAAGACTCCACACAAGCAGAACAGGAGAATCAACCCTCTGCTTATAGTGAGCCTGCCGTACCCCTAGTGAGACAAAGAGCCGGTAGACAGCTGCCCAGTTTACCCTTGACAGTTCCTACACCCTGTAGTTCAGGGCCAGACAGTCAGCTCCGTAGGTCCACTCGGGCCACTAGAGGCCAGTTACCCGCACGCTGGAGAATTTGAAGTGTATAAATTGTTTTATTTATGTTTTTCTGTGTCTTGTTGCTTGTGTATAATTTTGTGTTTCTAGTTATTTTTAGGGATCCTTGGTGGATTTACCGGGAATCCTTGTACATAGTTGGAGCGTAACCCAGGATGGACTAGAGACTGTTAAGGACTCGGGGTAGGACAGACCCCTACCTGGTTACGTCTCCCTGTGTTGGTGAAATGGACACCTTGCTTCCTTCAGAGACTGCACCCGGTTGCGGACACGCCGTAACCATCTTTATATGTTTTCTTATTGTATTATTAATGTTTTTGCCTTGTTATGTTTTTCTAAATGTGTTTAGTCCCGGAGTACTAAATTTCACTAGGGGGGAATGTGGCACCCCAGGGGTCTGGTTTTCCACAGTAATGTAATGTTATGTCTGAGAGCAGGTGGGAGGTCCTTTGGTCAGGGATCCTGTGCATGCCACACCTCCTGCCCAGTCTTGGGAGGGGAAGAACTTCCCCTGTATAAACCCGGGGCTGAGGCAGGGTGAGTCAGACAAGTGGAGTAGAGACAAGAAGCAGCATAGGAAACAGCAGAGTCACAAGGAGTCAGGGGCTGGCAGCTGCAGAGCTCGCCCTGACTAAGAAGACTTCTTTCCGGACCCGGAGTCCGAGGCTGTGGGGACTAACTCCTACCCAGCAGCAGAATCCGTCAGGCAGGGGATTTCAGGTCCTCTGGCCCAGAAGCCCGAAGGCCCCGAGTCACCGGCCATACGGGTGAGCACCACACGGTACACTCAGGGACGTGGGCTACTTACATCAGCTTCTAGCAAGGTAGCCAGAAGAGTACAGTCAGTTTGGGAGGCCTACAACTGCGCCTGGCCAGGGGAGATCCCATCTGCTCAAGGACTGACCAGGCCCCGTTCGCTAGCAAGTACTCCGGGAGGGTCTATCGTTGTTACCAGTAAAGACCCTGAACTACACCGTACCGTCTCTGAGTGGTTCCTGCTACCCCCATCATCCACGTCGGCTGCCCTGAGGCCATACCCCTCCCGTTGGGGGTTATACTATCACGCTGCATAATCCTACCATCGGCCTCAGCGGTCTGCCCCGCAGCAGCAGCTCCCTGGCTGCACTCAACGGGTGGCGTAGTCATCAACTATTTACTACTAATAGACTGCCGTCCAGTTTGACTCCCTGGGCACGGACCGGGTCACCGCCACGAGACTACAACCCTCCACGGATCCGGCTCCGGGTAAGTTCCCGCGTGCGCACCGCAGTGCGACACAGGCCCAGGGGCGCGTCACATATACAATTTAGCTAATTTTACTATAGAAAAAAATAGATTATTCTAATGAGAAAAGTGCCATTGAAAGTATTCTCAAATATTGCCATTTATTGCAGCATATACATGGTTTATGCTGGCACACATTACCTGTGGAAAGTAATGCATCTACTGTAGTATTTTTAGATTCCAATTTTTGCAGAGCTAGAATAACAATATGCTATTATCTCATGTCCTGCACTTGTCAAACATTAAGAAAATTTGCTAAAAAAAAAAAAGCACTTGCTGATTTAGAAGTGCACTTATTCTAACATTGTAACTGCAATTAGAAGATTGCAGGCATAGCATGTCAAATGAACTGAAATGCGTCTGTAGTGTCAAAAATGTGATTTTTCTTTTAATTCAGCTCATTATTTCTATAAATATATTTATTATATTATAATTAAATCTCACACTCTCACAGCTGACAGGCACACTTTTTCCTGTGCTTTGGCTTCAAGCTATGCCGCACAAACACTAATGCATGTCATAAATGTTTGAAGGGTGGGACCCTCAAGTGATGCTCTTAAAATGTCCAGTTGTAACTGAAAAAGAAAGAAGAGGAATGAGAACTAGAGACAATGATGTGATTTGTGCTTACCTGGTCCAGGAAGCAGTCCAGTTCACAGAGGCAGCTTGTCTTCACTTCTACACCAGCACTCTTGGCACGACATTCTGAGTGCATCTGGCATTTTAAGACCATGTGATGTTATGACATTTTAACACAACGCATATCATGATGTTTTGTGAGGCCTACTGACTAGGTCACAATGTCGTCGGATCTTACAATTGGCCAGAGGCACCGAGGAAATAAATATGGGCTGCCATAGATGCCCAGTTTGGAAGATGTAAAAATTTGATTCAGATGAAACCCCGACTGAACCACTCATTCTAATGAAGCAGATGGAGAGATTTTGGACTTCGTTTGCCTTTTGTTCCGGTGGTATCCATCTTTTGAGGCGTGCACAGAACAGTGTGCTAAAAAGACGCCTACAATGATGGGACGCTGCCGGAACAGACACCAGATGGAGACCAAATGGGTGAGTGGTTCCGTCGGGGAATACGGATGAATCGCATTTTTGGGGATTAATATGTAAACCCCGATGTAAATGCTCAGTGGAGAGTGCAGGATAAATTTGATCTGAGTCTTGTTCCGATTTTTGGGAGGTAGAATGAACAAATGGACAGCAGTACAAGAATAATTCTTATATTTATTTATGCGCTGTTCATCATGCGGTATAGATGATAAGATGGATTTATTATTCAGATCTGTGCGATTACAGTGATAACAGATTTATATTGGTTCTTATGCTTTGCTGCTTTTACAGACTAAAAACAATATTTTTCAAAAATTAAGTTATTTTTGCATCTCTTTGAGGTGTAACTTTTATTTTTTTGCCGATTTAGCCATATTAGAGCTTGTTTTTTGCAAGACAGTTTGGCCTTTTCACTTATACCTTTTTTTTGACATATGACTTTTTGATCGAATTTCATAAAATTTTTTGTGTGTAAGAATGATGAAAAAGTGACATTTTCACAGAATAAAGTTCCAGTTTTATAGATTGGGTCGTTCTGGATGCAGCTATACCAATTATGTGTATGGTTTTTTTGCTTATTTTTATTTTAACACATGCTGCATTTTTAGTGGCGGTAATAAGAAGATATGTCGAGGACAAGACAGGGGAGAGGGGAGGGGGTGGAGCGATGAGCGGTAAGGTGATTTAGTATTAGTATTTTTTTTAGCATTTTTTTTTATTTCTACATCTTACTTTTATTATGCTGTGGGGTCTGAATAGACCCTGCAGCATAAACAAGGGCATTCATTCAACAGAAAATAACTTTTTGGAAAATGATTTGGCGAATTCAAATAATTTTAGATCTGCTAATCTCTAATTGCTACTGATGTATTTATTACTATTTGAGCTCCTCTTTTATATGAGGGGATAATCAGCAGGGTGGTGGGTTTTTCTTATAGGTTCTTGCCCTTGACTGTTTGTTTCCTCTTTTGCCTTGTGTCTCTGTCTGACCCCCTTTGACTTGAGCCCACCTATCCTCCTGAAATCATATCTGCCTATTGATTCTGTTATTGTCCTTATTTGTCTTATAGTGTGATAGTTTGCTGACCATTCTGCTTTCAATTTGTACCACAAACCAGAACCCTTCTGCAGCCAAAACCAGTTCCAAATAGAAGAGTGAAAGGGTTAAAACCCTGGGATCTGCTAAACAGAGTAGGTTATGCTAATTGTGGCTATTAGGTTGAGGTTACAGAACTGCATAACACCCTAAATCACGATGCTATAGCTTTTAATGTTTAGAAGAGAAGGTATTTTTTAACATTCTTAGCATATTTATTTATTTATTTTACTCACTTATATAGCGCCATTAATTGCACAGCACTTTACAGACATCATCACTATCCTCATTGGGGTTCACAATCTAGATTCCCTATCAGTATGTCTTTGGAATATGGGAGGAAACCAGAGTACCCAAAGAAAACCCACACAAACACAGGGAGAATATATAAACTCCTTGCAGATGTTGTCCTTGGTGGGATTTGAATCCAGGACCCCAGTGCTGCAACGTTACACTGCTAACTCCTGAGTCTCTGTGCTGCATATTTCAAATATTAATTTTATATTTTTTTTCACTGTGGAGATCATATTTATAAGTTGCTGCAAACTTCAGCAACAAGAATGGCATGTGTGAAAACAGTCTTATGTGATGATGCTGTGGTCCTAGTTTAAAGTTTGCTTTGTGTGCAAAATGCCTTGCGGTCACTACCAGACATTTACATTAAATGCTATGCTGTAAATATTTTTGGTGGTCATACCCCTTTTAAGAGCTAAATTTCAATGAATTATTGATCTTGAAACTTTTACATGCAACATAATAGTTAACATAGATTTAAGGTGAAAGGACTTCTACTATTATCACTAGTGATGAGCGAGTATGTTCTGTTAACCCTTTTGCCGAGTATGCTCGGGCGAGCACCGAGTAGTTACAGCTGCTCGGTGATATGGTTGAATCGCTCCCGTGTGCATGATTTGCGACTGTTTGACAGTTTTAATACATGTGAGGAATGTCTATTTCTTACACATTCCTCACATCTATTAAAGCTGTCAAACAGTTGCAAATCATGCACATGGGAGTGATTCAAACATAACACCGAGCATACTCGGCGAAAGGGTTAACAAAACATCCTCGCTCGTCACTAATTACAGTATCACTTATGGCTATCACTTTTTGGGAATTTGGCTACTGTATCAAGCTAGTGCTGCATCTGTGTGATCATGATTTCCACATGCAAACCTTATCAGCATCCCGACACTATCTGTATATAGACAGATTAAGCACACTTCAAGGATAAGACAAAATAGCAAATGGAACAAACATGAACATTCTGAACCCAAGCTAAAATTAAAATGAGCAAATGCGCTGTAACAAGTGAATAATAATATGATATGCAAATAAGATAGGGTACTGAGATATCACTATTTTGATAAAAAAAGCGTAAGAGCCATCCCACCACAACAAGGTGTATCCAATCAGGACAGTACTTAACTCTAGTAGTACACCTCACTATGTGTCAGCAAATGTCCAAATAGATAAGGGCAGAGTAGGATTGGGTCCAAACTGTGCAGCCACTAGTCCGTGGAAAACTATATACACAAAATGGGTGGCCCAAAAGGGGAGTCGTGCCTCTGTTTGCACAACACAAAAACTGAAACAAAAACAAAGAAATGATCCAGTTTAACAGCACAAGCCACTGGGCTTACTGTTTGACTGTTTTGGTGTACATCATAGCTGCAGACATTCAAAGCAGTGTCAGATATTCAACGATGGACCCAGGGAGGGTGAGAAATGTACATTTTCTTTTTTTTTTTTAAAGAAATTGCAGCTGGGGGACAGTGGTTTTCTGAAACCAGAAAAACCCATTTAAGTATGCTACACATATGATGAAGGATAGTTCCTTTGATTCACAAGATTTTATATATGAAGAAAATTGGATTGTTTTGCACATTGCAGAATGTGTTGAAAAGATAATTTTTAAATATCTTATATAAAATTTAATTTCTTCAAGATGATAGAATTGATTAGGCTTGAGTACTATAAGCCAGACTGATCTGCCTACTGAGGAATTTTTAAAGGAGAGACAATTTATAATGAGTTGCTCCTCTTTAGTCATTAAGAGCTTCGGAAACAGTCATTTCATATAAGTCAAAGGGAAAAATAAAGCTGCATTCTGTCATAATACATATTCATCCTTTACCTTATGGGAAGAAAAGCGGCACTGCATGAAGATTACTGAGGACTCTAGATTGGTGGAAAAAATATATACAATATCTCAACATCACAGTACACATACCAAGCAATACAGAAGCAATGCATATTGACAGTTGCTTTCATATTTATTGTATTTCTGTCATACTGTCATACTGATAATACTAATATAAGACACTTTATTTCATAGAGATGTAAATAGATGTAAGAACAGCAATGTTGTCTGGCAAATGTAACATCTGTTAAGATTTCTCTATCTATCTATCTATCTATCTATCTATCTATCTATCTATCTATCTATCTATCTATCTATCTATCTATCTATCTACAGTGGTTTGAAAAAGTGTTTGTCCTCTTCTTGATTTCTTATTCTTTTGCATGTTTGTCACACTTAAATGTTTCAGATCACAGCTAGTGATGAGCGAGCACTAAAATGCTCGGGTACTCGTTCGAGTCGAGAAAATTGGAATGCTTGAGTGCTCAGACCGAGTAATGAGCCCAATGTAAGTCTATGGGAAACTTGAGCATTTTTCTGGCAGCTCTCCCTGGCAGTCTGCTGAGGGCCTAAAAATTGCCCAAATCGATGGGAACAGTTCTCAAATGACATCGGATCAGCATGGGGAAGACCCCTGGAAGCATTTCTGATGACCAGGTCACTGCTGTCAACAATGTTGTCAGAGGTATTACACCTACTGTTGAGCGAGCATGAAAATGCTCGGGTGCTCGAAGCTCGGGCCGAGATCACAGTGATACTCAGGTGCTCGACCCGAGCAATGAGCCCAATGTTAGTCTATCGGAGACCCGAGCATTTTGGCGGCGGCACCCCCGGCAGTCTGTAGAAAGCCTAAAAAGTGCCCAAAACGATAGTGACAGTGCTCAAGTTACATGGGGACAGCATGGGGATCGCCCTAGGAAGCATTTCGTACCCCCAGGTCACTGCTATCAACAACGTGGACAGAGGTATTAAGACACTTTTACGGGCTCACAATAAAACGTTCAAAAACTAAACTGTAAGTGCTTTCCTGTGAAATATGTTAAGGAACATCCTTTCCAGGGTAAAGACTTGTGCATAAGGTAAAATACATAACCAAAAACAAAAATACTCCTCCACACCTTGGGCTATGTTCACAAGTAGCATTTTTTATGTGTTTTTGCACTTTTGTATTGCTTTCAACCGTGACAAATGCATTCACCGGAAAATGTCATTTTAACATTTTACAACCTTATCTGCCCATGTGCTGTGTGACACATGCACACAGTGCTGAAAAGACATGGGAATAGCATGGGGAAGACCCCTGGAAGCATCTCTGACACCCAGGTCACTGCCTAAAAGTGTGCCCATCAGAAGTGATCCTTGCCGCATCAGACTTGCAAGTCCTTGTCCCAGGGCAGTGTTCAATTGTGCCTCCCCCATTCCTTGCAATGCAAGCGCAAGTATGCAGCCTGCCACTCACCCACCCCCAGGCTGCAATACCATACTGCTTGCTTGCTTGCACTTGAAATTGGGCCTTTTAGGCATGAGGAGGTGGAATCTGGCCACCACGTCATGGCTGCATCGGCGGCCTGGTAGCCATACTCAGTCTCCAGCTGCCCGGCGGCCGGGTGTCCACGCTTGGTCCCCAGCCTCCAGGGGGTGGCCGGGTGTCCATAAACGGTCCCCAGCCGCCCCCATTTGTCCCGGTAACCTTCCCCACACTTTTCTTAGCCTGGCCTGCTTTAGGGCAGCATTGGCCGAGCCCACCAGACAACCAGACTCCTCCGGTGGGCCCTGGCTTCTCCATCAGGAGAGTTGAGAGTGCCAAGGTGAGGAGCATGATGATGATGATAGTAGTTAGCATCTGCTTTGTTTTCTTGGAATGCAAGCGTAAGTGTGTAGCCTGCCACCCACCCACCCCCAGGCTGCAATACCATACTGCTAGCTTGCTTGCACTTGAAATTGGGCCTTTTAGGCATGTGGAGGCGGAATCTGGCCACCACATCATGGCTGCGTCGGCGGCCTGGTATCCATACTCAGTCCCCAGCCGCCCGGCGGCCGGGTGTCCATACTCGGTCCCCAGCCATCAGGGGGTGAGCGTGTGTCCATAAACGGTCCCCAGCCACCCCTATTTGTCCCGGTAATCTTCCCCACACTTTCCTTAGCCTGGCCTGCTTTAGGGCCGCATTGGCCGAGCCCACCAGACAATCAGACTCCTCCGGTGGGCCCTGGCTTCTCCATCAAGGGAGTTGAGAATGCCAAGGTGAGGAGCATGATGATGATGATAGATGTTAGCATCTGCTTTGTTTTCTTGGAATGCAAGCGTAAGTGTGCAGCCTGCCACCCACCCACCCCCAGGCTGCAATACCATACTGCTAGCTTTCTTGCACTTGAAATTGGGCCTTTTAGGCATGTTGCGGCGGTATCTGGCCACCACGTCATGGCTGCGTCGGCAGCCTGGTATCCATACTGAGTCCCCAGCCGCCCGGAGGCCGGGTGTCCACGCTTGGTCCCCAGCCTCCAGGGGGTGGCCGGGTGTCCATAAACGGTCCCCAGCCGCCCCCATTTGTCCCGGTAACCTTCCCCACACTTTTCTTAGCCTGGCCTGCTTTAGGGCATCATTGGCCGAGCCCACCAGACAACCAGACTCCTCCGGTGGGCCCTGGCTTCTCCATCAGGAGAGTTGAGAGTGCCAAGGTGAGGAGCATGATGATGATGATAGTAGTTTGCATCTGCTTTGTTTTCTTGGAATGCAAGCGTAAGTGTGCAGCCTGCTACCCACCCACCCCCAGGCTGCAATACCATACTGCTAGCTTGCTTGCACTTGAAATTGGGCCTTTTAGGCATGTGGAGGCGGAATCTGGCCACCACGTCATGGCTGCATCGGCGGCCTGGTAGCCATACTCAGTCCCCAGCCACCCGGCGGCCGGGTGTCCATACTCGGTCCCCAGCCATCAGGGGGTGACCGGGTGTCCATAAACGGTCCCCAGCCGCTCCTATTTGTCCCAGTAATCTTCCCTACACTTTGCTTAGCCTGGCCTGATTTAGGGCAGCATTGGCCGAGCCCACCAGACAACCAGACTCCTCCGGTGGGCCCTGACTTATCCATCAGGGGAGTTGAGAGTGCCAAGGTGAGGAGCATGATGATGATGATAGAAGTTAGCATCTGCTTTGTTTTCTTGGAATGCAAGCGTAAGTGTGCAGCCTGCCAAGCACCCACCCCCAGGCTGCAATACCATACTGCTAGCTTGCTTGCACTTGAAATTGGGCCTTTTAGGCATGTGGAGGCGGAATCTGGCCACCACGTCATGGCTGCATCGGCGGCCTGGTATCCATTCTCAGTCCCCAGCCGCCTAGCGGCCGGATGTCCACACTTGGTCCACAGCCGCCATGGGGCAGCCGGGTGTCCATAAACGGTCCCCAGCCACCCCCATTTGCCCCGGTAACCTTCCCCACACTTTTCTTAGCCTGGCCTGCTTTAGGGCAGCATTGGCCGAGCCCACCAGACAACCAGACTCCTGCGGTGGGCCCTGGCTTCTCCATCAGGGGAGTTGAGAGTGCCAAAGTGAGGAGTAGTGTTGAGCCACCCCCTTAGTGTTCGAGTTCGGTTCGGTTCGTCGAACACCCGTATGTTCGCCGAACTGTTCGTCGAACTGTTCGTCGAACACCTTCGAACACCGTTAAAACCAATGGCAGGCAAACAAAAACACATAGAAACACATAGAAAACACATAGAAAACACTTCAAAGGTGTCCAAAAGCTGACAAACTGCTCAGAAGACACAACTAACACATGGAAAAGTGAAAAGTACATATAGTCATGCGAAAAGAAAAGAGGTGGAGGAGTAAAAGGAGGGGGAGACACAGATATAGGCATGTCATGCCCTTCTAAAATCAAGAATGGCTGGAGTAAAAATCTAAAATCAGCCTACCAATAGAGATGAGCGTTGTTCTACTCGAACTGTTCGCCAATCTCAAATTCGAGCTGTTTTGGGCGGTGTTCGAGCCGTTCGGCGAACACGAACAATTTGAGAAAAATTCGGCTGTTCGAGGTTATGTTCGATAACTGTTCGTGCACCAAAATCATAACTGGATTTTTTCTCAGTAATGATGAAAATTAATGTTAATACGCAGTTTGAGTGTACAGCGGGGTGGGGGGAGGGGCAGGGGATGGATCTCTGCAGGAACAATGAAGATCTCCATTTTTTTTTCTCTTTCCCGCATTTACAGTGGGGAGGTGCAATCTGTCAGCCTATCAGCAGCGCACACACGGAGCGAAGTGCTTTTTTTCACACAAGCAAGGGCATGTGTCATTGGCAGTGTATGTCACATGTCCTTGCCCTATAAGACCAAGCCATTTTCCCCGTCGCCACCATTTTCTCACTGCTGCAGCTGCGTGTTAGACGGCACCGCTGTTGCTGTGTGCGCTATACCTTGTTAATTTCAAGCCAATTTTCGCACAAATATACAGATAGCTTGGGAGTAGGGAATAGTTGTGATTGCAGTCCTTTTAAGGACTAGGTTACAGCATTTCCTACGACTTTTATCAGGCAGGTCTGTGCTCTTAAATAGATAGGTTGTGGGAGTAAAGACTAATTGTAATTGGAGTCCTTTTCAGGACTAGGTTACATCAGTTCCTATCAGTTTTTGCCAGGCAGGTCTGTGCCAGTGCTGTGCAAGTTTTTTTCACAGCATTTGGCTGAATCTAGCAAAGCTAATCCTTTTTGGCCTATTGCAGAGTGTGTTAGTCAGTGGAGTAGCCTATCTGTGTTGCAAGATATACCACCTGTGTATAGAATACCAATTTTTTTACTGCACCTAGTGAAGTAAAATCTTTTGGGCATAGCATCATTCTATTAGTCCATCTATACTGACCTCCATCAGGATGCAAACTGAATCTAATTTTTTTCTGCATCTAGCTCTGAAAAAATATTGGGCTTCTAGCTGTGTGTGGGTCTTGTTCTATTAATCCATCTATACTGACCTCCATCAGGTTGCAAACTGAATATAATTTTTTTCTGCATCTAGCTCTGAAAAAATATTGGGCTTCTAGCTGTGTGTAGGTCTTGTTCTATTAATCCATCTATACTGACCTCCATCAGGTTGCAAACTGAATATAATTTTTTTCTGCATCTAGCTCTGAAAAAATATTGGGCTTCTAGCTGTGTGTGGGTCTTGTTCTATTAATCCATCTATACTGACCTCCATCAGGTTGCAAACTGAATATAATTTTTTTCTGCATCTAGCTCTGAAAAAATATTGGGCTTCTAGCTGTGTGTGGGTCTTGTTCTATTAATCCATCTATACTGACCTCCATCAGGTTGCAAACTGAATATAATTTTTTTCTGCATCTAGCTCTGAAAAAATATTGGGCTTCTAGCTGTGTGTGGGTCTTGTTCTATTAATCCATCTATACTGACCTCCATCAGGTTGCAAACTGAATATAATTTTTTTCTGCATCTAGCTCTGAAAAAATATTTGGCCTTCTAGCAGTGTGTGGGACTTGTTCTATTAGTCCACCTATACTGACCTCCATCAGGTTGCAAACTGAATATATTTTTTTCTGCATCTACCTCTGAAAAAATATTGGGCTTCTAGCTGTGTGTGGGACTTGTTGTATTAGTCCATCTATACTGACCTCCATCAGGTTGCAAACTGAATATATTTTTTTCTGCATCTACCTCTGAAAAAATATTGGGCTTCTAGCTGTGTGTGGGTCTTGTTCTATTAATCCATCTATACTGACCTCCATCAGGTTGCAAACTGAATATAATTTTTTTCTGCATCTAGCTCTGAAAAAATATTTGGCCTTCTAGCAGTGTGTGGGACTTGTTCTATTAGTCCACCTATACTGACCTCCATCAGGTTGCAAACTGAATATATTTTTTTCTGCATCTACCTCTGAAAAAATATTGGGCTTCTAGCTGTGTGTGGGACTTGTTGTATTAATCCATCTATACTGACCTCCATCAGGTTGCAAATTGAATATAATTTTTTTCTGCATCTAACCCAGCCAATAGTTTTGGCCTAATACCACAGTTTGGCCACTCAGCTCTGCTCGGTTACCATCCATTGTTTTTTTGTGCAAACAACTCCAGAGTTGTGAATTAGTTAACCACCAAAATGAGTGGAAAAAGGCCTGCTGCTGGTGGAAAGGGGAATAGGCGTGTTGGGAAGGGGAAAAAAGGTTGTGTCCGTGGGGTAGGTGTTAAAGCAACAGTAACATCTGCAGAAGAAAGACCATCTTCCAGCCAAACTAAAATGTCTACTTCTTTTAGCGGACAATGTGATAAGATCCCTTTCTTACGGCTACGCCAATCGCTACAAATTCCAGATGAGGCACAAAAACAGCAGGTGCTTCAACGGATATCAAGTGCTCCTTTAAGTGGGCTCTCCTCCACATCAACTTCAACATCACAAATACTCCAGTCCTCAAAGGTGTCACCCAAATCGCACTTGCTTCCTCACAGCTCCCAAATCTCCAGCTGCCCGTCTGAGTATGAGGTAGAACAGATGGTTGAGTCTGCAGAGCTGTTTACTCATACTATAGCCTGGGAATCAGAGGTCGACTCCAGCGCTTCTGTGAATCCAGACGAGGAAATGATCTGCACTGATGCCCAGAATCTTTATGAGTCGGATCCAGGACCAGACGCAGAAGGTTCTGACCATAATGTAGACCCTCATTCCCAAACTGTAACTCCTGTTGGTGGAGACAATGAGGAAGACGATGATAAGACTCAAATACCTGATTGGAGCGACAACTTTAGTTTTTTGTCAGGGCAGGAACAGGTTGGCTCTGAGGACGACGGGTGTGATAACACACAGGGTGATGATGATGAGGTTGGAGATCCCACTTATTGTCAACCCACAGTCAGCCAAGAGATGAGGTCAGCAGAGGAGGTGGAGGAAGATGCTAGTGACGACGAGGTCAGGTTGCGCCTTCCTGGACAGAGACGTAGTACTGGAAGCACGTCAACAACTGCATCCTCAAACACAACTCTGCCTCTCACCACAAGTCGTGGTGGCTCTTCAGGTCGCATGGGTGCTAAGCCTTGCATAGCCTGGGCATTTTTTCAGATCGATAAAGATGACCCAACTCGTGTTATCTGTAACATTTGTCAGCAAAAGCTAAGTAGAGGCCAAAAAATACATAGTTTGAGTACTTCATGCATGAACCGGCACATGGACATGAAGCATAAGTTGCAGTGGGAAGCTCAGTGTGCTACAATGCGGCCTAGCCGGCCGGGCCAACCGCCGTCTGCCATATCTTGTGCATCCGCGGCCTCTTCATCCTCTGTGACTGGGGGGACAGCAGTCACACCTGTTTTGGGGCGCAGACCTGCCACCTCTTTACCCGCAACAGCCAGCGTGATTGGCAGGTCATCATTTTCTTTGGAGGTGGGAACACCAGCTGGTGTTGAGCGCTGTCCGACATCGATAGCACCACCTTTGGATCAAGGCAACCTAACATGTCCGCCTGCATCTTCCTCACAGACCGGCAGTTTGCCGGGGACACCCTTATCAACCCCGTCTAAGCACAATAGCCAGCCCTCGGTCCCTCAGATGTGGACAAGTAAAAGACAATTTCCTCCTAGCCATGAGAAAGCTAAGAGGTTGAATTTCACCATCTGCAAGCTCTTGGCTACAGAAATGCTGCCTTTCCGCCTGGTGGACACAGAGGATTTTCGAGACCTTATGTCCGTCGCAGTGCCCCAGTACCAGATGCCCAGTCGGCACTACTTCTCAAAGAAAGGTGTGCCTGCGCTCCACCAGCATGTCGCACACAACATCACCGCTTCTTTGAGAAACTCTGTGTGTGACAGGGTGCATTTCACCACAGACACTTGGACGAGTAGGCATGGACAGGGGCGTTACATGTCGCTGACTGGGCACTGGGTAACTATGGTGACAGCAGGACAAGGGGCTGCTGTCCAAGTCTTGCCGTCCCCACGAGTTGTGCGTCAATCCTCTTTATGTCAAAGTTCCTCCACTGCTTCTGCCTCCTCAACCTCCTCTCGGTCTTCCACCTGCACCCAAAGCCTGTCTGGTCATGCCACAAGCTTTCTAACTGCGCAGAAGGGATCCTGCACACCTCCTTACTATGCTGGCAGTAGGGCTCAACGTCATCAGGTGGTTTTTACATTGAAATGTCTGGGAAATGTGAGTCACACAGCTGAGGAGTTGTGGTCAGCTCTGGAGAACCAATTTCATGAATGGTTGTCTCCACTGGACCTGAAACCAGGGAAGGCCGTGTGCGACAATGCTGCAAACCTGGGTGCGGCCCTTCGCCGGGGCAATGTCACACACGTGCCTTGTATGGCTCACGTGTTGAACCTGGTTGTCCAGCAATTTTTAGCCCACTATCCCAGACTAGATGGCCTTCTGCAGAGGGCACGGTCACTGTGTGCTCACTTCCGCCGTTCGCATCCCGCAGCTCAGCGACTTACAACTCTACAGAAGTCGTTGGGCCTGCCACTTCACCGGCTAAAATGCGATGTGCCTACCCGGTGGAATTCAACTCTGCACATGTTGCAGCGACTGTGGCAGCACCGACAAGCCCTGGTGCAATACGTTCTGACGTATAGCCTGGGCCAACGAGATTCAGAGGTGGGGCAAATCACGCTGGAGGAGTGGTCTCAGATCAGGGACCTATGCACCCTTCTGCACAGTTTTGAAATGGCGACGAAGATGTTTAGTGCTGACGATGCCATTATCAGCATGACTATTCCGGTGATTTACATGCTGGAGCACATGTTAAACAGAATTCGGAGTCAGGTGGTGGCACAAGAGGAGGTGGAGGAAGTAGAGGAGGAGGAGTTGTATGCGGAAGGGCTAACATCTGCAAGGTCCAGACGGTCGGCAGCACCAAGGCGGCAGGCATGTGAGGGTGGGGGAGATGGTTTTACCAGGGCGCATGGTAGCAGCCAAACTAGTGAGGAAGGTGCAGGAGCCCAGGAAGAAGTGGAGGACGAACTGATGGAAGACTCATCAGATGAGGGAGACCTTGATCACATTTCTGTTGTGCGAGGTTGGGGGGAGAGGACAGAGGAAGGAAGCATGATTGTTACCTCGCCACCAACACAACAGGGACTTGGTGCTCCTGGATGCGCAACACACATGAGTGCCTTCTTGCTGCACTACCTGCAACATGACCCTCGAATTGTGAGAATTAGAAATAATCCTGACTACTGGGTTGCCACACTGTTAGATCCCCGGTACAAAAGTACATTTGCAGAAATTATTCCTGCCATAGAAAGGGATGCACGCATGCAGGAATATCAGCAGAGACTGTTGCAGAATCTTACATGTGCTTTTCCACAAAATACCAGTGGTGCACGTAGTGAATCTCACAGTTCCAACTTGCCAACCGTGGGACCGTCAAGTGTTCAGCACTCAAACCGTAACAGAACCACAGTATCTGCTGGTAACATCAATTTTGCGGAATCATTTCACCACTTTTTTAGCCCATCCTTTGCAAGGCCACAGGAGACAAGAAGTCTGACACATAGTCAACGCCTAGAGACGATGGTACAGGAGTATCTCCAAGTAAACATTGAAGCCACGACTGTGTCACTGGACCCTTGCTCTTTTTGGGCTTCCAATCTGGATAAATGGCCGGAGCTAGCCACTTACGCCTTGGAGATCTTGTCATGCCCCGCAGCCAGCGTTCTGTCTGAACGTGTGTTCAGCGCTGCTGGTGGTGTGCTGACAGATAAGCGCACGCGGCTCTCCACTGATAATGTAGACAGACTCACGTTCATAAAGATGAACAAATCATGGATCCGAAACGACTTTTCTACCCCTGTGTCATCCTGGGGAGAGTAAAAGCTTGATGATTGGTTAAAATCACCCTACCAACCGTTTTAAGCTTTCAAATTACTAATCATGTTTATCTGTATCTTGACTGGAAAATAATTTGGGCTTTGTAGCAGTGTGCAGCACTGATCCTATTAGGCCATCTATACTAAAGCTTCACCAGATTTAAAATTTAAAATAATTTTTAGCTGCATCTAGCCCGGAAAATAATTTTGGGGCTCCGAGATGCGCAAGACACATAAGTGCCTTCTCGCTGCACTACCTGCAGCATGACCCTCATATTGTCAGAATTCGAAGTAATCATGACTACTGGGTTGCCACACTCTTAGATCCCCCAAACTTTTCGATCAACCTTTTCATTTTAATAAAGACCAAAAAAATGGTCATTTTTGAAATTATAAGCATTAGCAGGTTGTTAGAAACTGAAATCAAACAGTTTTCAACTCAAAACTTTATTCTAGGTGATGTTACATTTTCACATAGGACCCCTTGTTCGAAAGGAGCTTCTGAACTCTCTCGTCCATTGAATTTGTCAGGTTTTGGATGGTTTCTGCTTCAATTGTTTTGCATGAGGACAGAATACCCTCCCAGAGCTGTTGCTTAGATGTGAACTGCCTCCCGCCATCATAGACACTCCTTTTAATGATGCTCCAAAGGTTCTGAATGGGGTAGAGGTCAGGGGAGCATGGGGGTCACACCATAAGTTTGTCCCCTTTTATGCCCATATCAGCCAGAGATGCAGATGTTTTATGTGCAGCATGAGATGGTGCATTATCATGCAGAAAAATGATCTTGCTGTGAAATACACGGTTCTTCTTCTTGAACCATGGCAGGAAGTGCTGTTTGAGAAAATCCACATACATTATGGAGTTCATCTTTAGCGCCTTCAGGGATCCTAAAGGGGCCGACAATCTCTCTCCCCATGATTCCAGCCCAAAACATTACTCCACCTCCTCCTTGTTGGCGCTGTAGCCGTGTTTGCGTGGGGTGTCCATCAACCAGCCATCCTCCACTCCATCCATCTGGACCATCGAGCGCTGTACGGCACTCATCCGTGAACAAAACTGTTTTGAAATCAGTCTTCATGTAATGTTTGGCCCACTGGAGCCGTTTCTGCTTGTGTGAAGTGGATAGAGGAGGTCGACAGGATGGCGTATGCACAGCTGCAAACCTCTGAAGGACCCTGCATCTTGTTGTTCGGGGCACGTTGGAGGCACAAGCAGCTTCAAAAACTTGTCTGCTGCTATGACAAGGCTTTTTGGCCGCTGCTATTTCAACCTGACGTAATTGCCTGTAGGAAAGAGTCCTCAATTTGCCCTTATCAGCACGCACACGTGTGTACTGTGAATCAGCTACATACTTCTTGATTGCCAAGACACTTCATCCTGATCATCGCACAATGTTGATTGTAGTCATGCCTTGACCTAAACACTCCACAATTTGTTGCTTCTCAGCAGCCGACACATCCTTTTTCTTTCCCATTTTGGCAGAAAATGTAGGCTGCTTAATAATGTGAGAGAGCCTTCTTAAGTAGTCTTGCCTTTCATTGGACACACCTGCCAAACTAATTAGCACAGGTGTCTGCAATTGCTTACAGTGATATAAAGAGCCCTGACACACATCACCATCAATGAGTTTAACTGACAAACAAACAAATTCTTCCCTTATCACTCCTAAACACTTTTTGCATAATAATTTGGAACGCAGTGTACATGTGCTTTTCCACAAAACACCAGCGGTTCACGTAGTGAATCTTACAGTTCTAACTTGCCAACCGTGGTCTGTATGGAGTTGTTCAATAAAGGGCCCAAAATTAAGATAACATAGATGGGAGAGGTCTCTATGAATAGGAATTCCTAAGTATTTGATACCCTGTGAGGGACAGGCAAAGGAAAGTTGGACTGGATGGAATCCTATATGGATTTGGGGAGGGAGACATCAAGGGCCTCAGACTTCGCTGCACTGATTTTAAAATTTGACCATGTAACAAAGTGATCTATTTCAGCCATAACAGCAGGGATGGATATATGTGATTGAGTGATATATACTAGGACATCATCAGCAAATAGAGAGCACTTGTACTCGGTGCCTCCCACCTCAATCCACCTAATATTGGGGTTATGGCGAATTGATGAGAGCAGGTGCTCCGTCACTAGGGTGTATAAGAGAGGGGACAGAGAACATCCCTGCCTTGTCCCATTGGTGATTGTGAAAGGTGATGAAAATGTTCTAACGCGCCCCCTGGGCCTTGGGACACCCGGAGCCGGACCCTTTTTGGTGGATGCTGGTGGTTGTAGTCTCCGTGGCGGCAACCCGGTTCCGTGGCTCAGGGCGGTCAAACCAGTGGCGGAACTATTTATGTGGTTTTGATGTTTAAATGTCCGACTACGCCACCCGTGAATTGCGGTCAGAGTGAACCGCCGCTCCAGGGCAGACCGCTGAGGCTGGTGTTGTGGGTGCAGCAGAGCGTAGCATAACTCCCCACGGGAGGAGTATAGCCTCAGGGCAGTGTATGCGGAGGATGGGGGTGATGGTGCAGGGCAGCAGCAGTAACGACACGGAGTCAGTGATGCAGTCCAGGGCCTTTACTCACAGTTCTTATTATCCAGACCACGTCTGCAGGTAACGGCTGCCCACGTCGTACTGTGCTCACCAGGTGAGGGGCTCAGACAACTCCCAGATAACTTTGGAGCACTACACAGGACCCCCTTTGTGTGTCCTTTGTCTGGCCTTTCTTACCAACACTTCTGTCCGGCTGCCTCGGGCCTCCTCTTGGTAAACTTGGCGCCAGTTTCCCTGACCCTATGTGGTGCCTTCCTAGCGGGTGTAGCGAGGGGCTGCGCCACATAAAATGTCAGAGCCTCCAGTTTCTAGCTGAGGGTCGTTTCCTGCCTCCACTAGTTCGGGGACCGGTCTCCCCCTTTGGCCTGACCCCTCCACGCAGGTGGATTCGGGCGTGCGGTGGCGACTCGCCCGTCCGCACCCCTGGGATCCCTTCATTCCTCGTTCCTGGAGCCTTCTCCGCTCCTCTTCCTTCCTTCTCCCTCTTCCAGGCCTGGGCCTCTGTTACTAGGCCCGCCTCCGGAGCAGAGCTCATGCAGAGCCCCTGCTCCCTGCCACTTCTGCTCAGACTTCTCTGCACTGAACTAAGATGGTGCCCACCTTTTATACTCCCTTCTCAATGCACCCAGGAACTGCTTCCTCCCTGCTCCTGCACTACAGGGTTCCCCTTCCTCAGTGTTCCCTCCCCCCACTCCAGCCAGGGACAGGGACTGTCGTGCCCATCTCAGGGGCATATTGGTCGCCCTGCCCCACGGCAATGTGGTGTAATGCATGCAGGTGTCGGGTCCTGATCCACACTTCATCCTTACCTGAGAGTGAGATATCACACCTCTGGGTGAGGTGCAATACGTCTGTAGCAACCGAGCCCTCAGGGTGATACAGTTCCATTTATCTTCAGCCTAGGTGACGTATTGCGATACAGGGCCGTGATTTTGGCTATAAAAGGGTCCCCTAGACCCCTACCCCAAGCTTTTTAAGAGAATCATATATGGCATGCCAGGAGACTCTATGGAATGCTTTCTCAGTATCCAACGAGAGTATCTAATTACAAATTTTTAACTGCATCTAGCCCAGGAAATACTTTGTGTCTAGTAGCAGTGTCTGCTAGTCAGCGGATTATCCCGGCTGTTAAGCAAGCTACACCACCTGTAGTTTAGACACTTAATTTTTTCAAAGGAAATGATTCGGGACCATGGGATATTTAGTGAAGAGCATCAGGAGGCACCCCAAGGCATAGGGGCTGGGACTGGCATTAGGATGCCTTGCGGTGGACAGCCGAGCTCGATCCTTATAAAACCTTTTTAACTGCAGCAGCTTTAGTGGACGCTACTGGAGCTGGAATTACGCGGCTGCTGGCATGAGACTTGCCCTCCAATAGATCCTTGTAAATGGATTTAAAGTGTATTCATTCAAATTAGAGAGACAATTTAAATTAAAAAGCTTAGAGCTGCCTCCACCACAGGGGGGCTCGCTCGACCCACCAGCGGACAGGCACCAGTATTGGGAGAGGGGGGCTGGCCGTCAGGGTTCACCGCGGCTCTGGCACAAACCCGGCGACACGGAGGTGGCACGGGCAGGAGCGGACTGGCCGTGTCGGCTTCTCACTTTTTGGATTTTAGAAGGGCATGACATGCCTATATCTGTGTCTCCCCCTCCTTTTACTCCTCCACCTCTTTTATTTTCGCATGACTATATGTACTTGTCACTTTTCCATGTGTTAGTTATGTCTTCTGAGCAGTTTGTCAGCTTTTGGACACCTTTGAAGGTGTTTTCTATGTGTTTCTATGTGTTTTTGTTTGCCTGCCATTGTTTTTAACGGTGTTCGAAGGTGTTCGACGAACAGTTCGACGAACAGTTCGGCGAACACACGGGTGTTCGACGAACCGAACCAAACTCGAACACTACGGGGGTGGCTCAACACTACCTACCAACACCCAGACGTCGTGACAAGAAAATTAAAAAAAGAAATATCTTTAGGTAGAATGGCGGTTCCATTCAGAACACTTTCCTTACAAGACGTAGTGGTATCCCCGTTGTGAGTTGTGGCAAAAACGGAACCCAATACATTCGGACTAATCCACCATTTGTCATATCCAAGGGGCAGGTCAGTAAACGACAACATCGAAGCGGAACCAAGTACAGTAGTATATACTGTACATCCTTTGACAAGGCAATCAGGTGGATCAAGAAGTTGGGAAGTGTCACCCTAATGGCCAAAACAGACATTGACGCGGCGTTCCGGTTACTTACTACCTGTGCCTCCGAATAGTGTCCACCTATTGGGCTGCTTCTGTGACGGAGCATACTATATAGATCGCTGTTTGCCCATGGGGTGCTCCAGATCCTGTTCACTATTTGAGGTGTTTAGTTGCTTCCGCGAATGGGTTGTAATGGACGTTTCTAAGGGGGCACATATTATCCATTACCTCGACAACTTCTTATGCCTGGACCCAAAAGATTCGCCACAGTGTGAATACACGCGGTAGTCCACCTGTGAGAAGGAGAGAGCTGGAGGGAGAGCGGACACCACAGAGCTGAGGTGTTAGATGGAGAACGGAATAAGGAAAGATGGTGAGTAGGTAAAGGAGTACAGTGGAAGGCCGACCTGAGCTCCACCACGTTCCTGCTGGGCGGGGAACAGCACTGGGAAGAAAAGCCGCTTGCGCATCCCTTTGAGGTTACGGGCTCGAGCGGGCAGAGGGACTACGCTGGAGTGCGAAGCCGACATGGCCAGTCCGTTCCTGCCCGTGCGACCTCCGTGTCGCCGGGTTTGTTCCAGAGCCACGGTGGACCCTGACGGCCAGCCCCCCTCTACCAATACTGGTTCCTGTCCGCTGGTGGGTCGAGCCCCCCCACAGTGTTGGGGGGGAGCAACATCTGCAGAAGAAACTAACATTGTCCACTTCTTTTCGTGGACAATGTGATACGATCCCTTTCTTACGGACACGCCCATCGCTACAAATTCCAGATGAGGCACAAAAACAGCAGGTGCTTCAACGGATATCAAGTGCTCTTTCAAGTGGGCTCTCCTACACCTCAACTTCAACATCACAAATGCTCCAGTCCTCAGAGGTGTCACCCCAATCGCACTTGCTTCCTCACAGCTCCCAAGTCTCCAGCTGCCCGTCTGAGTATGGGGTAACACAGATGGTTGAGTCTGCACAGCTGTTTACTCATACTATAGCCTGGGAAACGGAGGTCTGGGTCTGCTCCAGAGCTTCTGTTAATCCAGACGAGGAAATGATCTGCACTGATGCCCAGAATCTTTATGAGTCGGATTCAGGACCAGATGAAGAAGGTTCTGAGCATAACGTAGACCCTCGTTCCCAAACTGTAACTCCTGTTGGTGGAGACAATGATGAAGACGATGATGAGACTCAAATACCTGATTGGAGCGACAACTTGACTTTTTGGTCAGGGCAGGAAGAGGTTGGCTCTGAGGACGACGGGTGTGAGAACACACAGGGTGATGATGACGAGGTTGGAGATCCGACTTACAGTCAACCCACAGTCAGCCAGTCGATGAGGTCAGCAGAGGAGGTGGATGAGGATGTGACTAGCCCAGGGGATGGGGCTGACTCGGTACCCGGGCCTTTGCCTGGCCTTTGGGATGTCGCAGTGGTCAGTTCCCGGGCCCGTACCCTGGGGTCACTCTTTAAAAGGGTGGATAATTGTTAATTTTATAAGAGTTCGTGACGCCACCTGTGGTATCTGGTGAGAAGCACCAGTGCTGCAGCAGTACACTGAGGCCGGTGATAAGGCAGCTCGATGGTATAGCTCACCTCTGGTGGAGCTAGGCCTCAGAAAAGATTATGCAGGGGGAATGCAGGACAGGCGAGACCCAGCAGGGTCAGAGCAAGAACGGGAATGGACACGGTAGTCACTTCAGTACCTTTCACTGGTGGAAATTCAGGCACAACCCGGAGCACTGCAGGGTGAAGGGTGCATATCAGGATCCTCCCCAATGAGCGGGTGTAGGGCCTCCTGTTTCTTGCCTCTGCGTAGTAAGTTTCTGACCTGCCTGGAGCTAGGCCTAACTTTTTCTCTGCCCTGCGCTGGCTGACCTTGTGGTAGGGCCTTGTCTTGGAGTCCACGCTCCCAGTATTAGGGGCCTAAGCGTCTCCTGGCTCTGTTACGTATCAGCACCTTAGCGATCCTGGGACTTGTAGTTCTCCAGGGATTCCGGTTATGCCTTACTGGGTCATAGAGATCCCGGTAAGCTCGGATCTGTTGTCCGGTAAATGCTTCGGGGTGAGCTGGTTAAGCTCCTCTGCCCCCTATTTAATACCTCTCCACTCGCCTTCAGCCTACTCGGGCCCTCACTAGGCTATACACACTAACAGCAGCTTGCCGCGCTTCACCGATCTTATGCCGCCGGCACACCTTAAGCTCTAACTGGGCTCCCTGAATCTAGCTAGCAGGAGCCTCGTGCTTCACTGCTGAACTATTAACTGAGTTCTCTAGACTAGACTGAGCTCCACTGCAGACTGACCTCTCTTAGGCTTCTCTACTGCAGGAACTCTTCAGAGGAACTGAACTGCCTAGCTCCACCTTCCCTATTTATATCCCTAACGGGCTCCCTCTGCTGGTCTGAGGTGGAAGGTGGAGATGTGTGAATGTTTATGGGGGCCTCTTGTGGAGGATTCCATCAATGCACTCTTCTAGGATCTGTGATACCAAGCGCAGCTGGGCGTCACAGATGCTATTGACGACGAGGTAAGGTTGTGCCTTCCTGGACAGAGACGGAGTACTGGTAGCACGTCAACAACTGCATCCTCAACCACAACTCTGCCTCTGACCACAAGTCATGGTGGCTCTTCAGATCGCATGGGCTCAAAGCCTTGCATAGCCAGGGCATTTTTTCAGATCGATAAGGATGACCCAACTCGTGTTATCTGTAATATTTGTCACCAAAAGCTAAGAAGATGCCAAAAAATCCATAGTTTGAGTACTTCATGCATGAACCGTCACATGGATATGAAGCATAAGTTGCAGTGGGAAGCTCACTGTGCTACAATGCGGCCTAGCGGGCCGGGCCAACCATCGTTTGCCCCATCTTGTGCATCCGCGGCCTCTTCATCCTCTGTGACTGGGGGGACAGCAGTCACACATGTTTTTGGACACAGACCTGCCACCTCTTTACCCGCAACAGCCAGTGTGATTGGCAGGTCATCATTTCATTTGGAAATGGAAACACCAGCTGGTGTTGAGCGCTCTCCGACATCGAGAGCACCACCTTTGGATCAAGGCAACCTAACTTTTCTGCCTGCATCTTCCTCACAGACCGGCAGTTTGCCGGGGACACCCTACTCAACCCCGTCTAAGCACAACAGCAAGCCCTCGGTCCCTCAGATGTGGACAAGTAAAAGACCATTTCCTCCTAGCCATGAGAAAGCTAAGAGGTTGAATTTCACCATCTGCAAGCTGTTGGCTACAGAAATGCTGCCTTTCCGCCTGGTGGACACAGAGGATTTTCGAGACCTTATGTCCGTCGCAGTGCCCCAGTACCAGATGCACAGTCGGCACTACTTCTCAAAGAAACGTGTGCCTGCGCTCCACCAGCATGTCGCACACAACATCACTGCTTTTTTGAGAAACTCTGTGTGTGACAGGGTGCATTTCAACACAGACACTTGGGCGAGTAGGCATGGACAGGGGCGTTACATGTCGCTGACTGGGCACTGACTAACTATGGAGACAGCAGGACAAGGGGCTGCTGTCCAAGTCTTGCGGTCCCCACGAGTTGTATGTCAATCCTCTTTATCTAGAACTTCCTCCACTGCTTCTGCCTCCTCAACCTCCTCTCGGTCTTCCACCTGCACCCAAAGCCTGTCTGGTCATGCCACAAGCTTTCTAACTGCGCAGAAGGAATTCTGCACACCTCCTTACTATGCTGACAGCAGGGCTCAACGGCATCAGGCTGTGTTTACTTTGAAATATCTGGGAAATGTGAGTCACACAGCTGAGGAGTTGTGGTCAGCTGTGGAGACCCAGTTTCAGGAATGGTTGTCTCCACTGGACCTGAAACCAGGAAGGCCGTGTGCGACAATGCTGCAAACCTGGGTGCGGCCCTTCGCCGGGGCAATGTCACACACGTGCCTTGTATGGCTCACGTGTTGAACCTGGTTGTCCAGCAATTTTTAGCCCACTATCCCGGACTAGATGGCCTTCTGCAGAGGGCACGGTCGCTGTGTGCTCACTTTCGCCGTTCGCATCCCGCAGCTCAACGACTTACATCTCTACAGAAGTCGTTGGGCCTGCCAGTTCACCGGCTGAAATGCGATGTGCCGACACGGTGGAATTCAACTCTGCACATGTTGCAGCGACTGTGGCAGCACCGACAAGCCCTGGTGCAATACGTTCTGACGTATAGCCTGGGCCAACGAGATCCAGAGGTGGGGCAAATCACGCTGCAGGAGTGGTCTCAGATCAGGGACCTATGAAGTTGACCTGCCCCCTGGGCCCTGGGGTACCCTGAGCCGGGCCGGTGGACGCTGGGGGTTGTAGTCACTGTGGCGGCGACCCGGTCCGTGAACCAGGGCGGTCAATCCAAGGGTAATTTTTATATATGGGTTTTATAATGTCCGACTACGCCACCTGTGCAGTGCGGCCGCCGCTGCAGAGCAGTCCTCTGAAGCTGGTGGTTTTGCAGCAATGGTATTATTACTCCCCACAGGAAGAGTGTAGCTTCAGGGCAGTGTGGGTGGATGATGGTGGTTGTAGTGCAGGGAGTCAGTAATGAACACAGAGTCCGTGTGATGCAGTCCCAAGATCTTTACTCACAGTTGTTGCAGTCCAGATTACAGGTACCAGAGCAATCTCCCCCATCGTGCTGTGCGTACTCAGTGAGGGGCTCAGTCCACCCCCAGATAGCTCCGGAGTACTTAGCAGGACCCCCTTCTGTGTGTCCTTTCTCTGGCCTTCTCCCTGCACCTCACACCCAGTGACACTTCTATCCGGTATCCTCGGGCCTTGGCGGGCGACGTGTGTTCCGTCCCCTGGGTCCTATGTGGCTACCTTCTTAGAGAGACTTGCGTGGACTTTGGCCTGCAGTACATGAAATGCTGCAGCCTCCGATTTCTAGTTGAGCCTTGCTGTTTCTCCGCTAGCTGAGGGACCGGTTCCCCTTATCTGGCCTGACCCCTCTACCTCCTGGTAGCAGCGGGCGTACGGGCGGCCTTCTGCATGGCCCGTACCCCTAGGGTCCCTTTGTTACCTGGAGCCTTCCTGCTCCCACTCCTCTCTTCTCTCCTTCAGTCCTGGGCCTCCCATGCAGAGCCTCTGCTCCTGTCACTTCTCCTCTGACTGGCTTGCTCTTTTTAAGATGGCTTCCTATTTATACTCTCCCTGTCATGTGCTCCCCTGAGCTGCTTTCTCCACCCACACCCACTACATTGGACCCTCCCACCAGCTAGGGACCTGGGACTGTGCTCTCGCCCTACCCCCAGTGCGGGTATGTGTTGGATGCAGGTGTTAGGGTCCCGAGCCATACTCCTTCCTTACCTGAGGGTGAGATACCACACCTCTGGGTCAGATGCAGTACCTCTGTGGCGACTGAACCCTCAGGGGCGCCACACACCCTTCTGCACAGTTTTGAAATGGCGACGAAGATGTTTAGTGCTGACGACGATGCCATTATCAGCATGACTATTCTCGTGATTTACATGCTGGAGCACACGTTAAACAGAATTCAGAGTCAGGTGGTGGGACAAGAGGAGGTGGAGGAAGTAGAGGAGGAGTCGTATGCGGAAGGGATAAGATCTCCAAGGTCCAGACGGTCGGCAGCACCAAGGCGGCAGGCATGGGAGGGTGGGGGAGAGGGATTAACCAGGGCGCATGGTAGCAGCCAAACTGTTGAGGAAGGTGCAGGAGCCGAGGAAGAAGTGGAGGACGAACTGGCGATGGGCATGTAAGACTCATCAGATGAGGGAGACCTTGATCACATTTCTGTTGTGCGAGGTTGGGGGGAGATGGCAGAGGAAGGAAGCCTGATTCTTACCTCGCTACCAACACAACAAGGACTTGGTCCTCCTGGATGCGCAAGACACATGAGTGCCTTCTTGCTGCACTACCTGCAACATGACCCTCGGAATGTCAGAATTCGAAGTAATCCCGACTACTGGGTTGCCACACTCTTAGATCCCCGGTACAAAAGTAAATTTGCTGAAATAATTCCTGCCATAGAAAGGGATTCATGCATGCAGGAGTATCAGCAGAGGCTGTTGCAGAATCTTACATGTGCTTTTCCACAAAACACTAGTGGTGCACGTAGTGAATCTCACAGTTTTAACTTGCAAAACGTGTGACTATCGAGTCTTCATCACTCAAACCGTAACAGTAACACAGTATCTGCTGGTAACAGCAATTTTGTGGAATCGTTTCACCACTTTTTTAGACCATCCTTTGCAAGGCCACAGGATACAAGAAGTCTGACACATAGTCAACGCCTAGAGAGGATGGTACAGGAGTATCTCCAAGTGAACATCGAAGCCATGACTGTGTCACTGGACCCTTGCTCATTTTGGGCTTCCAATCTGGAAAAATGGCCGGAGGTCACCACTCACGCCTTGGAGATCTTGTCATGCCCTGCAGCCAGCGTTCTTTCTGAACTTGTGCTCAGTGCTGCTGGTGGTGTGCTGACAGGTAAGCGCACACGGCAGTCCACTGAGAATGTAGACAGACTCACGTTCATAAAGATGAACAAATCATGGATCCGCAAGGACTTTTCTACCCCTGTGTCATCCTGGGGAGACTAAAAGCTTGAGGATTTGGTAAAATCACCTCACCAACCGTTTTAAGCAACTCTGGGCAATTGATGCCACTTAAGTGGTGTCTGTGCCACAATTTTTGGAAAAAATGGAGACCCTTTTTGGAGTCCCCTTGCTGTGTTTTAGGTGACGTTGGCATCATCAATTCCAGGTGGGTTGGGTCGCTCCCCCCCTTTTAACTGTAAGAAACTACATACACTATGGCTTGGGGTAACACAGATGGTTGAGTCTGAAGAGCTGTTTACTCAGAGGTCCAAAGCTTCAGTGTCTGCTAGTCAGCGTAGAATTTTTAACTGCATCTAGCCTAGGCAGACTGTGGGGACCCCCAACCAAACCCAGACGCTCAGCCCCCCTACCGCCCCCCTCACCTTGACAATACAATAATGGAACTCTTACAACTGGATGGGTGAGGATCGGTCACAGCTTTATTAACTCTTTATACTCATTCCATTAGAAAGGCATTTTATTTCTAAAATAATTCAACTTGTTGCAGCATGCCCTGGGTCTCCACACCGGCAAGTTGGCCAACAAGTGTAACTCTCCAACACGTTCTTTCTATTTCCAGGCCACGGAGGATCCTGCATACTCGTATGCAGGACTCTGACCCCCATCCATCACTCTTAACGCTTGTTCCACTCCGTCCTGGAGTCCTGACAGGAATATGTCCAGTCCAATATCCATTAAGTGAACACCATCGGGCCGCATGAGGCCTGCTTTATCTCCTTCCAGTTGTCGGTGTTGTATCACTACACCGTCTCTGTCTCTTCTAAATTTTGCCATCCGAATATTTATTACTCGCCTTGTCCGTTCGATGGCCGTGATGTCTCGTGCACCTTGCCATACCGCTATCGGCACAATCTCTGACCATACTATAGTTAGTTTTGTGAAAAATTCTCTGAAGTGCTTAGTGTCTAGTTTCATTATTGCCATTAACTATGCGCTCTTGTGATGACCTAGGTCGTTTCCCCCGGCCTGTATAACTAAGATGACCGGACCTCTTGCTTCTCTCCCTACCTTGATTACCTCCATTAGTACCTGTGGCCATAGCAGGCCTCTAATACCTCTCCAGTTGAAATATGTGTTATGAAACTCTAATTTCCTCCCACCTGGGTGGACTTTCGACCTTTTTTCTGCCCAATATATATATGAGTGGCCTATCACCCACACTGTTGGCTTAGCATCACCCGTAAAAGAAACAAATCACGTTAGGATAACAAGTCCGGTCTTATGTATCTTGCCAAACGTGTGGATCGCCATCTCCCTATCCTCCGAACTTCCATTTCTGACTGTCCTACTCTTGCTGCTTCTGTGGCCGCGCCTATGCGGAATGAGTGTGTCCAATAATCTTTGGGGTGGTTCCCTGCCGATGTTATCCATTTATTAAATATAGCTTGGAACTGGTATCTTGATAATGGCGTTCCATCAATGTGTGATAGGAAGAAATTACTTTGTGATCTGATGGTTATATATGTTTTTACTATTGTTACCCGACTCAGTGTAGCATTTGTGGGTTGTAGAAGTACCCAAGTGCCCCTGCCCGCTGGAACCGTTTTCGATTGGCGTATGCGTAGACGTATTGCATTATTGGCTATGACTACGTCCTGGTGTAATAAGCCTCCACTGGTGGTAATTTTGGATTGAGGGACTAATTCGCTTATGCATAGCGCCCTGAAGAAGGCGATCGCAAATGCAGTAGACAGTAGTGTTGCTTCAAATTGTGAGTGTCATGTTAATGGTGTTAGGGATATGATATGAGAAATCAGTTTTAGTGACACGGAACGGGACGTCTACACTCCTGACTTGGCTGACCCCTTTTCCACCCTTTTATGGATTGTCTGATGATGAATCTCTTTGTCACATCTCCCCAATTCAGTAGTTGGAAGTGAAATGCTACTCCGGTCAGACACCGCTGCGCTGAAGCCCCTGATATGCCCCTCATCATTAGCTGGTGGAGAAATTCTATGGTGACTTGTAATCTGGCTTCTTCACATTGGTCAACCCGTCTGCCTGCTACTTGTCGTGTCCACTCTTCCCATGCCTTACCGTATGCTTGCCACGTTGACGGGGCAACTGACGCTCTGATTAATGGCATTAACTATTCACCATTAGATCCCATAGGGAGGGTGGGCAACTGTTGCACGATGGGTGGGCGCTGGGGAGGAGCTCTGTGAAAATCTGCCAATTGAATTGTGATAAATCGTTAGCACCAGCTTTAGACCCCTCAGCATTGTGGCTAGCGCGGACCCATACATTGTGTTTTAGGCACAGGAATGCTAGCCGGCGTATTAGGCCTAGAACTGGGAGAGACGATGATGCCATCTTATTAATGCAGTGAGCTAGGCTGGTGTTTTTTGTTATGAAGCATATATTTTTGTTAGCCAGAAGCGCGCCCCATATTTCTATTGCTACCACTATTGGGAAGAAAAATTATTTTCCGGACTAGATGCAGCTAAAAATTATTATTAATTTCAAAGCTGGTGGAGCTTAGTATAGATGGCCTAATAGAATGAGTACCACACACTGCTAATATGCCCAAAATTAGTTTACAGGCAAGATGCAGCTAAAAATTATTATTAATTTCAAAGCTGGTGGAGCTTGGTATAGATGGCCTAATACAATGAGTACCACACACTGCTACTAAGCCCAAAATTATTTTCCAGGCTAGATGCAGCTAAAAATTATTATTAATTTCAAAGCTGGTGGAGCATGGTATAGATGGCCTAATACAATGCGTACCACACACTACTACTATACCCAAAATTATTTTCCAGCCAAGATGCAGCTAAAAATTATTAGTAATTTGAAAGCTGGTGGAGCTTAGTATAGATGGCCTAATAGAATGAGTACTACACACTGCTAATATGCCCAAAATTATTTTCCAGGCAAGATGCAGCTAAAAATTATTAGTAATTTCAAAGCTGGTGGAGCTTGGTATAGATGGCCTAATACAATGAGTACCACACACTACTACTATGCCCAAAATAATTTTCCAGGCAAGATGCAGCTAAAAATTATTAGTAATTTGAAAGCTGGTGAAGCTTAGTATAGATGGCCTAATGGAATGAGTACCACCTACTGCTACAAGCCCAAGCCCAAATATTTTTTGAGAGCTAGATGCAGATAAAAATTATTTTGAATTTCCAACCTGGTGGAGGTTAGTATAGATGGACTAATAGAACAAGTCCATCACACTGCTATAAGCCGAAGCCCAAATATTTTTTAGAGCTAGATGCAGATAAAAATTATTTTGAATTTGCAACCTGGTGGAGGTTAGTATAGATGGACTAATAGAACAAGTCCCACACTCTGCTACAAGCCCAAGCCCAAATATTTTTTCAGAGCTAGATGCAGATAAAAATTACTTTAAATTAGCAACCTGGTGGAGGTTTGTATAGATGGACTAATAGAACAAGTCCCACACACTGTTACTGTTAGAACCTTGCTGTTAGGTTTTTTTTCCTTTGCTGGTCACATGACCTTGTTGGCCTATTTAATCCTGCTCCGCCCTTCTGGCTTTGCTGGACTTCATTGTATATCTACTTTCTAGCTAGCCTGTGCTCTGTATCTAACTCTGTTAGTTTGCTTGGTCTACGGACCTCTATGTTCTATCTATTTTGTTTGTTCGTCTGTCTGCTACTATTTCTGTTAGGAGGTGTCCCATATTCCTCCCAGTCCTTAGTACTTGTAGGGATTCCCTCCTCACATCTATAGGTCTCCGTACAGACTAGATTAGGACTTTAGCAGGTCTGATCGCAGGATCAGGTTCCCTGTTACATCGTAGGGATTCAGCTGAGTCTTATAGTAGGGACAGATCTCCTCTCTTTCCTTAGCTTTGGTAGCAGAACATAACAGTAAGTCCAGCCTGCAAATTCTCTAAGGAAAGATTTTTTTTTTTTTTTTTGTTCCATCATGGTGTCGGTTCAGGATTTGGCTAAACACCTGCAGGGACTCTCTCTGGAAGTGGCCGAGCTCCGTCAGCACGTGAGTAACTGTCCTGGAGCATATTTCTTGGAGCCTAAGGTATGTTTGCCGGATTTATTTTTTGGTGAACATCGAGAATTTTTTTCATTTAAAAATGCTTGCTTATTGTATTTTCGTTTGAGACCCAAGTCCTCTGGGGATGAATCCCAGCGCGTAGGGTTCATAATGTCACTTTTGCGCAAAGAGCCTCAGGAGTGGGCCTTTTCTTTGCAACCTAGTGATACATGCTTCAGATCAGTGGATAGTTTTTTTTCTGCTTTAGGACTATTATATGATGATCCTGACCGTGTGGCATCAGCTGAGACTGAGTTGAGACGTTTAAAACAAGGATCAGGTAATGTCGAAAAATATTGTACTCATTTTCGTCGTTGGTCCTCTCAAACAGGGTGGAACGATTCTGCTCTGAAAAGTCTATTTCTTGCTGGGCTCAGTGAAAGGGTTAAAGACCTGCTAATTGCTTATCCTACACCTGAGGATTTGCAACAGGCTATGCAATTAGCTATACGGGTGGATAGAAGACTGCGTGCTAGGGTTAATGAGAGCAAATCCTCTGCTATGTCAGTTTCTGGTTATGATAATGTGTGTACTAACAGTGGTGAACCGATGGAGATTGGATCGGTGGCACCTCGCTCTCAAGAAAAAGACCGTCGTTTTTCAGAAGGCTTGTGTTTCTATTGCGGAAAATCTGGTCATTTGATTAAAGGCTGTGAGCTTCGTATGAAGAAAGAAAAAAAAATGGTCAGTCACGCCCGTATTGCCTGTTTAAATTCCAAGGGTATATTTTTAGCTGCTTCCACGATTGCTCAGGAAAAATTAATGGAATTTCGGGTGTTTGTTGATTGCGGGTCTACTCTGAATGTAATTGATGGGGGATTCGTGGAAAAACTCAATTTAAAACCTGAACCTTTATCATCCCCCATTGCTGTGGTTTCTGTGGATGGCTCCCCTTTGAAGAATATTACTCTCAAGGTCAGTGAATTTCCTCTCACTATTAATGGTGTTCACCATGAGAAATTGGATTTGGTAGTGTTGAATAACTTGCCTTCTCCAGTAATATTGGGTTTGCCCTGGTTAAAATTTCACAATCCTGTACTGGATTGGTCTACCAGTGAAATTAAATCCTGGAGCCATAAATGTTATGACAAGTGTTGTAACGGGCGTATTGCAGCTTTGGATAGGGGAGAATTGCCTGTTCCTATTCAGGATTTTTGGAGAGTTTTTTCTGAGAAGGAATCGCAGGTTTTGCCTCCCCATAGAGACTATGATTGTTCTATTGAATTTGTCCCTGGAGCGACTCTTCCTAAAAGTCGTTTATTTAACCTTACCATTCCTGAGAGGAAGGCTTTGGAGGAATACATACAGACAAGTTTGGCCGCCGGTCACATTAGGCCCTCTAAGTCTCCTGTGGCGGTTGGATTTTTTTTTGTAAAAAAAAAGGACGGCGGTTTACGTCCTTGTCTGGATTTTCGTGAGATTAACAAAATTACGGTACGCAATCCTTACCCACTGCCATTGATTCCTGATCTGTTTAACCAGTTATTGGGGGCCAAGTGGTTCTCTAAAATTGACCTTATGGGGGCATACAATCTGTTGCGCATGAAGGAGGGTGATGAATGGAAGACTGCTTTTAACACTCCTGTGGGTCATTTTGAGAATCTGGTTATGCCTTTTGGTCTTACTAATTCTCCTGCATTTTTTCAGAATCTGATTAATGACATCCTTAGACCTTTGATCGGTAAAAATGTGGTTGTGTATTTGGATGACATTTTGATTTATTCGCCAGATCTGGAGTCTCATTGGCGGAGCGTGCGTGAGGTATTACAGTTATTAATGGACAATTCGCTTTTTGCTAAGCTGGAGAAATGTGAGTTCGCTGTACAGAGAATTAGTTTTTTGGGCTACATTATCTCCAGCAAAGGTTTTGAGATGGATCCGGTTAAGGTTCAGGCTGTGCAGGAATGGCCTAGGCCTATTGGTTTGAAATCGATACAGAGGTTTTTGGGTTTCGCCAATTACTACAGAAAATTCATAAAAAATTTTTCTAGTATTGTCAAACCTCTGACTGATCTCACCAGGAAAGGTGCTGATGCGGTTCAGTGGTCTTCTGAGGCCATTGAAGCTTTTGTGTATCTCAAGGAGAGGTTCACCTCTGCTCCCATCCTTATGCAGCCTGATGTTACTAGGCCGTTTTTGGTTGAGGTTGATGCTTCCTCTGTGGGGGTTGGCGCAGTATTGTCTCAGGATAACGGGGATGGATTACATCCCTGTGCCTTTTTTTCAAAAAAATTTTCGGAGACTGAACTGAATTACGATATTGGTAATCGGGAATTATTGGCTATTAAACTCGCATTTGAACACTGGCGCCACTTCTTGGAAGGTGCGGAATTTCCCGTTCAGGTTCTTACGGATCATAAAAATCTGATATATCTTGATGCTGCCAAGCGCCTGAATGCCCGTCAGGCTAGGTGGGCACTGTTTTTCTCGCGGTTTAATTTCTCCGTTACTTACATCCCTGGTACTAAGAATGTTAAGGCGGATGCCTTGTCTCGCAGTTTTTCTCCCATAGTCGGTGCTGAGAAAGAGGAAAACATTTTACAAGAAGGTGTTGTGATAGCTGCTTTAGACTCCGTTTTGGAAGATGAGATTCTTAAAGCACAGGAGAATGCCCCATCTAACACTCCTCATGGGAGGTTGTTTGTGCCTGGGACCTTTAGGAGAGATTTGTTTGTTGAGTGTCACGAATCTCGGTTGGCAGGTCATCCCGGAATCTCTGAGACCAAGAGACTGGTGGGTCGCAGTTTTTGGTGGCCTGGATGGCAGAAGGAAGTCATTAAGTGGGTGCGCCAATGTACTATATGTGCTAGATCTAAGTCCTCACATACTCCTGCTGCGGGGTTGCTTTGTCCTTTGGAGGTCCCCAGTGCTCCTTGGACACATTTGGCTATGGACTTTATAACTGACCTTCCCTCCTCTGAGGGTTTTACTGTCATCTGGGTGGTCGTGGACCGTTTTAGCAAGATGTGTCACTTGGTTCCCTTCATCAAACTGCCCTGCGCTAAAACTCTCGCTAAGGCCTTTGTCAAGGAAATTGTCAGACTTCATGGCGTTCCTACTGACATTGTTTCTGATAGGGGTCCTCAGTTCGTGGCTCGTTTTTGGCGTGCCTTTTGTGACAGGTTGGGAATTCATTTGTCGTTTTCGTCCGGATATCATCCTGAATCTAATGGCCAGACAGAAAGGAAAAACCAGGATGTTGAGCAGTTCTTGCGTTGTTTTGTGGCAGACAATCAAGAGGGGTGGTCTGAGTTTCTGCCACTTGCCGAATTTGCTCTGAACAATCATACATCTTCTTCTGCTGGTTGTTCGCCTTTTTTTTGTTGTTCTGGGAGACATCCGTCGTTTGGGTCGTTCTCCAAGTTGGGATCTGCCGTGCCTGAGGAGGAGAATTTTTCCAGTGATTTGGAAAGAGTTTGGACGGATGTGCGTGGTAATCTTCAGGAGGCCAACAGAAAATCTAAAGACTACTTTGATAGGAAACGACAGGAGGTTTTGTTCACTGTTGGTGACATGGTTTGGTTGTCCTCTAGGAATCTGCGGTTGAGGATTCCTTCTAAGAAATTGGGTCCCAAGTTTGTAGGGCCCTTTAAGGTGCTTCAGGTTGTCAACCAATCTGCTGTTAGGTTGGAGGTTCCTACCTCCTGGAGAATTAATCCGGTCTTTCATGTCTCTCTGTTAAAAAAAGCTGTTGTGTCGGATGGTGACGCCTCTGCCTCTGTTCCTCCGGTGGTGGAGGACGGGGAATATGAAATTTCTCGCATCCTTGACTCTAGACGGTATAGAGGTAGTTTGCAGTATCTTGTGGCCTGGAAAGGTTTCGGACCCGAGGATAACTCTTGGGTGGGGTCAGATGATGTTTCCGCGTCCAGACTTATCAGAGCGTTTCACAGGAGATTTCCTGATAAGCCTGGTCCTAGGGGATCCGGAGGATCCTCTTAGAAGGGGGGGTACTGTTAGAACCTTGCTGTTAGTTTTTTTTTCCTTTGCTGGTCACATGACCTTGTTGGCCTATTTAATCCTGCTCCGCCCTTCTGGCTTTGCTGGACTTCATTGTATATCTACTTTCTAGCTAGCCTGTGCTCTGTATCTAACTCTGTTAGTTTGCTTGGTCTACGGACCTCTATGTTCTATCTATTTTGTTTGTTCGTCTGTCTGCTACTATTTCTGTTAGGAGGTGTCCCATATTCCTCCCAGTCCTTAGTACTTGTAGGGATTCCCTCCTCACATCTATAGGTCTCCGTACAGACTAGATTAGGACTTTAGCAGGTCTGATCGCAGGATCAGGTTCCCTGTTACATCGTAGGGATTCAGCTGAGTCTTATAGTAGGGACAGATCTCCTCTCTTTCCTTAGCTTTGGTAGCAGAACATAACAGTTACAAGCCCAATCCCAAATATTTTTTCAAAGCTAGAGGCAGATAAAATTTATTTTGAATTTGCAACCTGGTGGAGGTTAGTATAGATGTACTAAAAGAACAAGTCCCACACGCTGCTACAAGCCCAAATATTTTTCAGAGCTAGATGCAGATAAAAATTATATTGAATTTGCAACCTGGTGGAGGTTAGTATAGCTGGACTAATAGAATGATGCTATGCCCAAAAGGTTTTACTTGGCTAGGTGCAGTAAAAAAATTGTATTCTATACACAGGTGGTGTAGCTTGCAACACAGATAAGCTACTCCACTGACTAACACACACTGCAAGAGGCCAAAAAGTATTTGCTTAGCTAGATTTAGCCAAATGCTGTGAAAAAAACTTGCACAGCACTGGCACACGCCTGCCAGGCAAAAAGCGATAGGAACTGATGTAACCTAGCCCTCAAAAGGACTGCAATTACAATTAGTCTTTACTCCCAACCTATCTATTTAAGAGCACATACCTGCCTGATAAAAGTGATAGGAATTGATGTAACCTAGCCCTCAAAAGGACTGCAATTACAGTTAGTCTTTACTCCCAACCTATCTATTTAAGAGCACAGACCTGCCTGATAAAAGTGATAGGAACTGATGTAACCTAGTCCTCAAAAGGACTGCAATCACAACTATTCCCTGTTCCCAAGCTATCTGTAGATTTGTGCGAAAATTGGCTTCAAATTAACACTCAAAGTATAGCGCACACAGTAACAGCGGTGCCATCTAACACGCAGCTGCAGCAGTGAGAAAATGGTGGCTACGTGGAAAATGGCTGGGTCTTATAGGGCAAGGACATGTGACATACACTGCCAATGACACATGCCCTTGCTTGTGTGAAAAAAAGCAGTTCGCTCCGTGTGTGCGCTGCTGATAGTCTGACAGATTGCACCTCCCCACTGTAAATGCGGGAAAGAGAAAAAAAAATGGAGATCTTCATTATTTATGCAGAGATCCATCCCCTGCCCCTCCACCCGCCCCGCTGTGCACTCATACTGCGTATTAACATTAATTTTGAGCATTACTGAGAAAATATCCAGTTATGATTTTGGTGCACGAACAGTTATCGAACATAACCTCGAACAGCCGAATTTTTTTCAAATTGTTTGTGTTCGCCGAACGGCACGAACACCGCCCAAAACAGCTCGAATTTTAGATTGGCGAACAGTTCGAGTCGAACACCGCTCATCTCTACTTAACAAGACTGTTTTAATGCCCGTTGGAAAAGTGGTGTAGGTCGCAGTAGCTTAACAAGATGGTTTTTATGCCCCTTGGAAGAGCGGTGGAGGTAACAGTAGCTTAACAAGATGGTTTTAATGCCCCTTGGAAAAGTGGTGGAGGTTTCAGTAGCTTAACAAGATTTTTTTAATGCCCCTTGGAAGAGCGGTGGATGTCGCAGTAGCCTAACAAGACGGTTTTAATGACCCTTGGAAGAGCGGTGGAGGTCGCAGTAGCTTAACAAGACGGTTTTTATGCCCCTTGGAAGAGCGGTGGAGGTCGCAGTAGCTTAACAAGATGGTTTTAATGCCCCTTGGAAGAGCAGTGGAGGTCGCAGTAACTTAACACGATGGTTTAATGCCCCTTGGAAAAGTGGTGGAGGTCGCAGTAGCTTAACAAGACGGTTTTAATGCCCCTTGGTAGAGTGGTGGAGGTAGTAGTGGAATAAAAAGACAACATCAATGTCCCTTGGAAGAGTGGTGGAGGTCGCAGTAGCTTAACAAAAAGGTTTTAATGCCCCTTGGAAAAGTGGTGGAGGTCGCAGTAGCTTAACAATACGGTTTTAATACCCCTTGGAAAAGTGGTGGAGGTCGCAGTAGCTTAACAAGACAGTTTTAATGCCCCTTGGAAGAGCGGTGGAGGTCGCAGTGGCTTAACAAGACTGTTTTAATGCCCCTTAGAAAAGTGGTGGAGGTCAAATTAGCTTAACAAGATGGTTTTAATGCCCCTTGGAAGAGTGGTGGAGGTCGCAGTGGAATAAAAAGACAATATCAATGCCCCTTGGAAGAGCGGTAGAGGTTGCAGTAGCTTAACAAGATGGTTTTAATGCCCCTTGGAAGAGCGGTGGAGGTCGCAGTTGCTTAACAAGACTGTTTTAATGCCCCTTGGAAAAGTGGTGGAGGTCGCAGTAGCTTAACAAGATGGTTTTAATGCCCCTTGGTAGAGCGGTGGAGGTCGCAGTAGCTTAACAAGACGGTTTTAATGCCCCTTGGAAAAGTGGTGGAGGTCGCAGTAGCTTAACAAGACGGTTTTAATGCCCCTTGGAAGAGCGGTGGAGGTCGCAGTAGCTTAACAAGACGGTTTTTATGCCCCTTGGAAGAGCGGTGGAGGTCGCAGTAGCTTAACAAGATGGTTTTAATGCCCCTTGGAAGAGCAGTGGAGGTCGCAGTACCTTAACACGATGGTTTAATGCCCCTTGGAAAAGTGGTGGAGGTTGCAGTAGCTTAACAAGACGGTTTTAATGCCCCTTGGTAGAGTGGTGGAGGTAGTAGTGGAATAAAAAGACAACATCAATGCCCCTTGGAAGAGTGGTGGAGGTCGCAGTAGCTTAACAAAAAGGTTTTAATGCCCCTTGGAAAAGTGGTGGAGGTCGCAGTAGCTTAACAATACGGTTTTAATACCCCTTGGAAAAGTGGTGGAGGTCGCAGTAGCTTAACAAGACAGTTTTAATGCCCCTTGGAAGAGCGGTGGAGGTCACAGTGGAATAAAAAGACAATATCAATGCCCCTTGGAAGAGCGGTAGATGTTGCAGTAGCTTAACAAGATGGTTTTAATGCCCCTTGGAAGAGCGGTGGAGGTCGCAGTTGCTTAACAAGACTGTTTTAATGCCCCTTGGAAAAGTGGTGGAGGTCGCAGTAGCTTAACAAGACGGTTTTAATGCCCCTTGGTAGAGCGGTGGAGGTCGCAGTAGCTTAACAAGACGGTTTTAATGCCCCTTGGAAAAGTGGTGGAGGTCGCAGTAGCTTAACAAGACGGTTTTAATGCCCCTTGGAAGAGCGGTGGAGGTCGCAGTAGCTTAACAAGACGGTTTTTATGCCCCTTGGAAGAGCGGTGGAGGTCGCAGTAGCTTAACAAGATGGTTTTAATGCCCCTTGGAAGAGCAGTGGAGGTCGCAGTACCTTAACACGATGGTTTAATGCCCCTTGGAAAAGTGGTGGAGGTTGCAGTAGCTTACCAAGACGGTTTTAATGCCCCTTGGTAGAGTGGTGGAGGTAGTAGTGGAATAAAAAGACAACATCAATGCCCCTTGGAAGAGTGGTGGAGGTCGCAGTAGCTTAACAAAAAGGTTTTAATGCCCCTTAGAAAAGTGGTGGAGGTCGCAGTAGCTTAACAATACGGTTTTAATACCCCTTGGAAAAGTGGTGGAGGTCGCAGTAGCTTAACAAGATAGTTTTAATGCCCCTTGGAAGAGCGGTGGAGGTCGCAGTGGCTTAACAAGACTGTTTTAATGCCCCTTAGAAAAGTGGTGGAGGTCAAATTAGCTTAACAAGATGGTTTTAATGCCCCTTGGAAGAGTGGTGGAGGTAGCAGTGGCATAAAAAGACAATATCAATGCTCCTTGGAAGAGTGGTGGAGGTCGCAGAAGCTTAACAAGAAGGTTTTATTGCCCTTCGAAAAGTAGTGGAGGTCGCAGTAGCTTAACAAGACGGTTTTAATGTCCCTTGGAAGAGTGGTGCAGGTCGCAGTGGAATAAAAAGACAATATCAATGCCCCTTGGAAGAGTGGTGGAGGTTGCAGTAGCTTAACAAGATGGTTTTAATGCCCCTTGGAAGAGCGGTGGAGGTCGCAGTAGCTTAACAAGACGGTTTTAATGCCCCTTGGAAAAGTGGTGGAGGTCGCAGTAGCTTAACAAGACGGTTTTAATGCCCCTTGGAAGAGTGGTGGAGGTTGCAGTAGCTTAACAAGATGGTTTTAATGCCCCTTGGAAGAGCGGTGGAGGTCGCAGTAGCTTAACAAGACGGTTTTAATGCCCCTTGGAAAAGTGGTGGAGGTCGCAGTAGCTTAACAAGACGGTTTTAATGCCCCTTGGTAGAGCGGTGGAGGTCGCAGTAGCTTAACAAGATGGTTTTAATGCCCCTTTGGAAAAGTGTTGGAGGTCGCAGTAGCTTAACAAGAAGGTTTTAATGCCCCTTGGAAGAGCGGTGGAGGTCGCAATAGCTTAACAAGATGGTTTTAATGCCCCTTTGAAGAGTGGTGGTGGTTGCAGTAGCTTAACAAGACGGTTTTAATGCCCCTTGGCAGAGTAGTGGAGGTCGCAGTGGAATAAAAAGACAATATCAATGCCCCTTGGAAGAGTGGTGGAGGTCGCAGTAGCTTAAAAAGACGGTTTTAATACCCCGTGGGAAAGTGGTGGAGGCCACAGTGGCTTAACAAAACGGTTTGAATGCCCCTTAGAAAAGTGGTGGAGGTCAAAGTAGCTTAACAAGATGGTTTTATTGCCCCTTGGAAGAGTGGTGGAGGTCGCAGTGGAATAAAAAGACAATATCAATGCCCCTTGGAAGAGTGGTGGAAGTCGCAGTAGCTTAACAAGAAGGTTTTAATGCCCCTTGGAAAAGTAGTGGAGGTTGCAGAAGCTTAACAAGACTTTTTAATACCCCTTGAAAGAGTGGTGGAGGTCACAGTGGAATAAAAAGACATTATCAATGCCCCTTGGAAGAGTGGTGGAGGTTGCAGTAGCTTAACAAGATGGTTTTAATGCCCCTTGGAAGAGCGGTGGAGGTCGCAGTAGCTTAACAAGACGGTTTTAATGCCCCTTGGAAAAAACGTGGAGGTCACAGTAGCTTAACAAGACAGTTTTCATGCCCCTTACCAGAGCCATGCAGTACAGCATATTCAAAACATTATTCCCATTATTGGGGAGTGGGTCTCTCATAGTCTTTGCCTATGCTTTCCAAGCAAAAGCAGCCAAAAATTAGGACGGAGGAACTTGCAATGCTGGCAACACGGACCATGATCACCCTGGTGGTATAGTGGTGGTGGAGTCTGTGAATAAGGAGAAGAGCAAAAAACAGCCGAAATGATGAAGCGTATACCCATGTGTGGGTGTGAAGTGGTGCATGGGAATACACCTCCCGAAATAACACAGTGGATTTGACTTTATGTTACTCTGCTGTCATTTGGTGGTGATGAGAAGTCTGGCCCAATCCAGCCCTTGTTCATTTTGATAAGGGTCAGCTTGTCAGCATTGTCAGTTGACAGGCAAGTACGCTTATCAGTTATAATTCCCCCAGTGGCAATAAAAACACCTATAACATGCTAGCGGCAGGGCAGGCCAGGACCTCCAAGGCATACAGAGCGAGTTCATTCCAAGTGTCCAGCTTGAATACCCAATAATTAAAAGGCACAGAGGAATCACGGAGGATGCTGGTACGGTCGGAAAGGTACTCCCTCACCATCTTTTGAAACTTTCCACTCCTTGTGAGTGTACCCCGCGCCTCAGGGCCTGTAAGCTGGGCGGGTCTCAGAAAACTGTCCCAGAATGTTGACAGTGTTCCCCTGCCTCTGCTGGATTGGAGTTGCGTCTCTCTCACCTGTATGCCTTGGTTGGTCAATGAACTGTGACCTCTGCCGCTAACGTGTTCAGATGGGAACTTTTTTAACAGTTCTGCAGCAAGGGCCTTCTGGTACTGCCACATTTTTGTTGACCTCTCCACCTCAGGAATAAGAGAGTGAAAGTTCTCCTTGTACCAGGGGTCTAAAAGTGTCACCAACCAGTAATGACTGTCACCCAACATTTTCACAACGCGAGGGTCACGGTTAAGGCAGCGTAACATAAAGTCAGCCATGCGTGCCAGACTGGTAACGGGCAAGACTTCCGTGTCCTCACCAAGATGACGACTGACCATGCTCTCCTCCTCCTCCTCCTCCCCCTTGTCCTCAGGCCACCCACGCTGAACCGATGGTATGACAGTTGTACAGGTACTACCGTCTACAGCGCATGATACCAGCTCCTGTTCTTCCTCCTCCTCCTCCTCATTGTCCCCCAATGCAAGTTGGGATGAGATGAGGCTGAGCTGTGTGTAATCACCCATTACGGCTTCTTGATCCATCTCATCATGCTCTGGCTGCAGTGCCTCCTCTTTAATTCTCTGCAGAGAGCATTGCAAAAGACAGACAAGTGGGATACTGATGCTAATGATGGCGTCATCGTCACTCACTATCTTGGTTGGCTCCTCAAACTTTGTCAGGATGGTACATATGTCAGACATCCAGGTCGACTCCTGAGGTCTTATGTGTGGAGTCTGACCTGAATATTGACGGCCTTGTTGCAGCTGGTACTCCACAACTGCTCTCTTCTGCTCACAAATCCTTTGCAACATGTGGAGGGTAGAGTTCCAACGTGTGGGGACATTAAACACCAGTCGGTGTGCCGGAAGCTGCAAACGCTGCTGCAACACAGCAAGGGCGGAAGAAGCTGTAGCCGACTTCTGAAAATGAGCTGACAGGCGGCGTACTTTGACGAGCAGATCTGGCAACTCGGGGTACAATTTAAGAAACCGCTGAACCACGAGGTTAAGCACATGAGCCATGCATGGTACGTGTGTGATCTCGCCTCGCCTCAGAGCCGCCACCAGGTTAAAGCCATTGTCACACACGACCATGCCTGGATGTAGGTTCAGCGGTCTCAGCCACAGATCTGCCTGCTCTTTCACAGCTGTCCACAACTCACAAGCAGTGTGAGGTTTATCACCTAAGCTTATGAGTTTCAGCACAGCCTGTTGCCGCTTGGCTGAGGCAGTACTGCAGTGCTTCCAGCTTGTAACTGATGTGGTGATATCAGAGATGGAGGCTGAACATGAGGAGGAGTATGATGCGCAGGAGCTGTACACTGTGGGGGCAACTTTGACTGATATAGGGCCCGCAATCCTCGAGTTTGGGGAGGATGTGTTCCGTCCCAAGGTTCGACTGGTTCCCGGCTTCCACTATGTTTACCCAGTGTGACATCAGGGAGATGTACCGTACATGGCCACAAGCAATTGTCACCGTGTCCGTTGTCAGGTGGACTCTCCCAGTAACTGCGTTGTTGAGGGCACGGCAGATGTTTTGGGACACGTGCTTGTGTAGTGCGGGGATGGCACACCGGGCAAAATAGTAATGGCCACCGCCATAAGGTTGCGGAAGGATTCCGTCTCCACCAGCCTAAAAGGCAGCATTTCCAACGCAAGCAGTCGTGAAATGTGCGAATTTAGGACTGTGGCCTGTGGGGCGTTGGCTGCGAATTTGCGCTTTCGTTCAAAGCTCTGGGATATGGACAATTGAATGCTGCGGTGGGACATGGACGTGGACGTTGATGCTGTTTCTTGAGAAACTGCCATAACAAGTGAAGACTGAGAGAAGGGCGCATCTTTACATGCAGTATGGACAGGGGATTGCCTTGCACGCACAACAGGGGGTTCTCTTACACGTACAACAGCAGAATAAGCAGTGGTGACACCCGCTGACACTGGTCGTGGACCCTGGGGTTCGCCCCACAAAGTCATGTGCTTTGCTGACATGTGACTGATCATGCTGGTGGTGGTCAGGCTGGTAGTTTTGTCACCCCTGCTGATGCTGACATGGCAGGTGATACAAATGGCCTTTTTGGGGTTATCAGCAGAGTCTTTAAAAAAATTCCAGACTCTGGAAGACCTACCGGTTGTACTGGCAACGTCCCTCGTGTTGGTGTTACGGGGAACTGTTGCCGGCCTTCTGTGTGTGGCCACCACACTGCTTCTTCCTGCCTGTTGGGGTACTCTGCCTCCCTCCCCTTGTGTGCTGCTGGCCTCGCTCTGTGTGTCCTCCTGCCACGTTGGGTCAGTTATTAGATCATCCACCACCTCCTCCTCTTCCACTTGTGCACCACGATCCTCCTCCTCACTTCGTGGCAATTGTGTCTCGTCATCGTCCACCTCTTGTGACAAATTGCCAGCGTCGACTTCCTGTGGCCGTGGCTGTTCAAACTCGGCATGGTGGAAGGATGGAGCATCAGGTTGAGGAGGAGTATGCGGTCGAGACTCACGGCTACTAAAACTTGACCATGTGGAAGACAGACCGTAGGTGGTGGTGCACAGGCAACTGGAAGTATTATCCAATTAATAACCTGTTCACACTGATCAGTTCACAATACTGGTGTTGTAGTGTGCTTCCCTAATAATTTGGTCAAGAAGTGGGAGCAAGAAGATGTGGCTGTTGGTTATGGCACATTTTCACCTTGGCCACGGCCCCGTTCTCTACACGCACCATCACCAGAACGTCCAGTTCCACGTCCCTTGCCACGCGCCTTGCCCATTGTAAATGAAGTAAAATAGCTTACACTCGAACTATCAATGGAAAAAGAGTAATAAAAAGGAGATTAGAACCGTGGAAGAGGAAAACCACAGTTCTATTTCTCTGGCCTACACCAGAATCTTTTAAACAGATATATTTGTGTCTGAACAGTCAGGGAGACACTATTACAGTTTTTTTTATGTAAAAAAGGCCAAAAGCTGGATAATACTGAGATTTGACCCGTGGAACTGCAAAACCAAACTTCTATTTCTCTGGCCTACACCAGAATCTTTTAAACAGATATATTTGTGTCTGAACAGTCAGGGAGACACTATTACTGTTTTTTTATGTAAAAAAGGCCAAAAGCTGCTTAATATAGAGATTTGAACTGTGGAACTGCAAAACCAAATTTCTAGTTATCTGGCCTACACCAGAATATTTTAAACAGATATGTTTGTGTCTGAACAGTCAGGGAGACACTATTACCATTTTTTTATGTAAAAAGGCCAAAAGCTGCATAATACTGAGATTTGAACCGTGGAAGTGCAAAATCAAACTTCCAATTATCTTGCCTACACTAGAATATTTTAAACAGATATATTTGTGTCTGAACAGTCAGGGAGACACTAATAGTGTTTTTTTTTATGTAAAAAAGGCCAAAAGCTGCATAATACAGAGATTTGAACCGTGCAACTGCAAAACCAAACTTCTAGTTATTTGGCCTACACCAGAATATTTTAAACAGATATATTTGTGTCTGAACAGTCAGGGAGACACTATTACTGTTTTTTATGTAAAAAAGGCCAAAAGCTGGATAATACTGATATTTGAACCGTGGAACTGCAAAACCAAACTTCTAGTTATCTGGCCTACACCAGAATATTTTAAACAGATATATTGGTGTCTGAACAGTCACAGACACACTCAAATTTTTTTTTTGGGGGGGGTGGGAAATACCAAAAGCTTAATAAGACGCGTATTTGTACAGTCTGACTGAGGAAAAAATAAATTACAGGATTTAGATGAAAAAAAAGGATTTTTCCTGGCCCCTGAGACCGTGGGATAAGTCTAGCAATTTAACCAGCAGGAGCACACAGGACTGTAATGCAGTGTTTGTTGGTATAACCACTGCGTCTCCTATACAGCCTGCCTGCCTGCCTGATATCTGGGATGGATATTAGTCCTGAGAAGGACTGTTTGTTTGATTTGGCAGGCTTTAGAGACCCTACACTAACTATTTCACAGTATAAATCTCTCCCTAGCTCTGCAGCACTGACAATACACTGTCTGATCCAAAGCGACTGTGTCCAAGATGGCGGCACCCGGTTTTAAATACTCGAGGTGACGCTGTGCGGCCAGCCAATCACTGTAATGCCCACAAACAACAAGGCTGCGGCATTACAGTGACTGGCTGGCAATCCCTGCATGTTCATTGGCTCTGTAAAGAGCGCCAAACGTGCAGGGCGGAGACCCGAGTAACCCGGAAATGCTCGGTGCTCGCCGAAGATCCCAAGTAGCGAGATGCTCGGGCAAGTACCGAGCAGTGTCGAGCATGCTCGCTCAACACTAATTACGCCCACTTTACGGACTCACAATAAAACATACAAAAACAAAGGCAAAATGGATTTTCCAAGGAAATATGTTAATGAACATCCTTTCCAGGGTAATGACTTGTATATAAGGCAAAATAACTAAACAAAAACAACAATGCTCCTCCACACCTTGGGCTATTTTCACATGTAACGTTTTCGATGCGTTTTTGCACTTTTGCATTGCTTTCAACCAAGACAAATGCATTCACTGGGAAATGGCATTTTAACATTTTAGAACCTTATCTGGCCATGTGGTGTGTGACACATCATCAGAAATATGCATACAGTGCTGAAAAGACATGGGAACAGCATGGGGAAGACCCCTGGAAGCATCTCTGACTCCCAGGTCACGGCCTAAAAGTGTGCCAATCATAAGTGATCCTTGGCACATGCGAAGATGCCTCCCGCCATGCACTTGTCATTGCAGACTTGCAATAATCACCATCCACATCCTTTCCCAGCGCAGCATTCAGTTGACCCTACCCCATTCCTTGGAATGCAAACGCAAGTATGCAGCCAACCACCCACCCACCCACAGGCCCCAATAGTAAACTGCCAAATTTCTGGGCAGCTGCTTGCACTTGAAATGTGGCTTTTTAGGTTCGTGGGGGTGGAAACTGTCCACAACCTCATGGCGGTTCGGTGTCCATACTCGGTCTCCAGCTGCCACTATTTCTGCCGGTGTCGTCTCCACCTTCAACAAGCGCTGGTCCCACAACATTACCCGTGCCCTCCCCAGTGGAGTTAAGTGGGAAGAACTGCCTAACCACAAACACGTGGACAGGTGAATATGGCCAGGGATGGTACGGAGCCAGTCCACATTAAAAATGCAGCCATAGAGTGTCCGGGAACCTTCCTACACACTTTTCTTAGCCAGGGCTGCTTCTCGGCAGGGTTTGACGGCCCCACCAGAGAATCCTCAGGTGGGCCCTGGCTTCTCCATCAGGAGAATTCATGACAGGCGCAAATTTTGCAGCTGCTATGGGGCTCTTGAGCGGGGGAGAAAAGTGGGCCCTCAGAATGAAATCCTCTGGAGGGCCAAGTTTTTCAGTCTGAAACTGCTTCTCAGTGAGAGTTGTTTTTCACCACAGCCATATTCTTTAGCTTGGCGAAAGGACAGGCATAGAGGGATACCATATCTACTCCGGCTGTCATTTCTCCATCACCAGGTTCCACCCATTGCCACACACGACCATACCTGGCTGTATGTTCAGAGCCACAGATCAGGCTGCTGTGTTACAGTTTTCATCAACTCTGCAGCGGTAGGTGGTTTGTCACCTAAGCATTAAGCATGTTATCTTCAGCACAGCCTGTTGCCGCTTGGCCAAGGCAGTGCTGCAGTATTTTCAGCTTGTGACTGATGTGGTCATTTTGTAGATGGAGGCGGAACTGGAGGAGGAAGTGCAGGAGCGGAACAATGTGATTACATTGCAGTTACATTGGCGAGTCTGTTTTTTATACTAAAGAAAGATCTTACTGTGTCTTTATTTATTTATTTTTTTTTACAGTATTTTTTAAGAAAAATGCATTCACCGGGAAATGTAATTGTAACATTTTACAACCTTATCTGGCCATGTGGTGTGTGACATCATCAGACACATCCTGTTTCGTTTATGATGGAGGGACTCTGAAACTCACAAAGCCTATTTTTATATCGCCATCAGGCGTCCCTTACTGTTGTTAAAGGGCCAGCAGTCGGCTCTTGCTATTGTTAGAGAGCCATCATCCGGCTATGCTTTATTGTTCCCATTATTAATGAGTGGGTCTCTTATACTGTTATTGCGTATGCAGTGACTGCAAGGGCTGCCAAAATTTTAGACGCAACCCAATACCACTTTGAAGAGACATAGGGGAGGGTTTCAGTAAAAAAAAATGTTCCCATTATAAAGGAGCGGGTCTCCCAGAGTGGTAATGCCCATGCTGTGACTGCAAGGGCTGCGAGTATGACAGGTTCCCATTAGAAAGGAGAGGGTCTGCTATTCAGTTATAGGGTATGCAGTGAGTGCAACAGCTGCCAAAATGTAGGAAAAATCCTACTAACAATTTAAAGACACATAGAGCAGGGCCACAGTAAATGTGAAGGAACTCCAATGCTCCTTGCAAGAGAAGTAGAGGTCGGAGAGCCTCCTGCAAAAAAAGCTCCCATTATTAGGAAGTGTGTCTCCCATACTATTTGCCTATGCAGTGAAGCAACGGCTGCCAAAAATTTGGAGGAATTCCAATGCCCCTTGCAAGAGATGTAAAGGCCGGAGGGCCTCCTACAAAAATTACTCCCATTATTAGGAAGTGTGTCTCCCATACTGTTTGCCTATGCAGTGAAGCAATGGCTGCCAAAATTTGGAGGAACTCCAATGCCCCTTGCAAGATATGTAGATATATTGATATGGTACATATGGTGTTAGAGGATGAGGATACGGAGAAGGAGGAGGACAAGAGCAAATCAACAAAATCAAGATACGCATACCCATGTTTGGGTGTGAAGGCAGAGGTGCATGGGAATAGAGTTAGACCTCCCAAAAAAAAGACATAGTATTTGAGTTTATGTTATGCTGCTATCATTCGGTGGTGTTGAGAAGTCTGGCTCAATCCAGCCCGTGTTCATTTTTATAAGAGTCAGCCTGTCAGCATTTTCAGTTGACAGGCGGATGTGCCTGTCGGTTATAATTCCACCGGCGGCACTAAAAAACCTCTCTGACAAAACGCTAGCAGCAGGGCAGGCCAGGAACTCCAAGGCGTAGAGAGCCAGTTCATGCCACGTGTCCAGCTTGGATACCCAATAATTATAAGGCACAGAGGAATCACAAAGGATGTTCAGCAAGGTACTCCCTCATCATCTTCCGAAACGTTTCAATCCTTGAGAGAGTACCCCGTGCATCAGGGCTTGTGCGATGGGAGGGTCTGAAAAAACTGTCCCAGCACTTTGGCAGTGTTACTCTGCCTCTGCTAGATTGCATTTGTGTCTCTCTTACCTGTACTTCTTGGTTGCCCAACGAACTGTGACCTCTGCCGCCAGCGTTTTCAGATGAGAATTTTTTTAATAATAAGGGCCTTCTTGTGCTGCACCATTTTATTAGGCCTGTACTGCACAGGAATAATAGACAGAAAGTTCTCTTTGCAGTGTGGGTCTAGAAGTGTCACCAACCAATAATGACTGTCACCTAAAATTTGGACAACGCGAGGGTCATGGGAAAGGCAGCGTAACATAAACTCAGCCATGTGTGCCAGACTGCAAAGAGGTAAGACCTCCATGTCATCACCAAAAGGACAACAGACCATGCTCTCCTCCTCATCCTCTTTCTCCTCCTCCCTGTCCTCAGGCCATCCACGCTGAACAGACGGTATGACAGTTGTGCAGGTAGTACCGTCTATAGTGCAGGAAACTAGCTCCTGTTCTTCCTCCTCCTCCTCTTCCTCATAGTCACCCAATCCACATTGGGATGAGATGACGCTGGGCCGTGTGTAATCACCCTGTGTGGTTCCTTGCTCCATCTCATCATGCTCCGCCTGCAATGCATCCTCTTTAATTGTGAGCAGAGAGCATTCAGAAGACAGAGAAGTGGGATAGTGACGCTAATTATGGCATCATCGCCGCTCACCATCTTGATGGAGTCCTCAAAGTTTTGGAGGATGGTACATATGTCTGACATCCATGTCCACTCCTGAGGTTTTATGTGTGGAGTCTGACCAGCATACCGATGGCCTTGTGGATGCAGGTAGTCAAAAACTGCCCTCTTCTGCTCAAAAATCCTTCCCAACATCTGCAGTGTAGAGTTCCAACGCGTAGGAACATGGCAGATCAGTCGGTGAGCTGGAAGCTGCAAACGCTGCTGAAGCATGGCAAAGGCGGCGAATGCTGTAGCTGACTTTCTAAAATGGGCACACAGGCGGCATACTTTGACAAGCAGATCTGACAGATCCGGGTTGGTTTTGATAAACTGCTGAACCATGAGGTTAAGCACATGGGCCAGGCATGGTACGTGTGTGAGCTCGCCTCGCCTTGCCTCAGAGCCACCAACAGGTTCCGGACATTTTCACACATGACCATGCCTGGCTGTAGGTTCAGCGGTGTCAGCCACAGATCTGCCCGCTGTTTCAGAGCTGTCCACAACTCTTCAGCATTGTGTGGTTTGTTACCTAAGCATATTAGCTTCAGCACAGCATGTTGCCACTTGGCCGAGGCAGTGCTGCAGTGCTTCTAGCTTGCGACTGATGTGGTCATTTCAGAGATGGAGGAGAAGATTCAGGAGCTGTAGAATGTGGGGGCAACCCTGATTGACCCAGGGCCTGCAATCCTCGGCGTCGGGAGGATGTGTTCCGTCTTAAGGTCCAACTTGGTCCAGACTTCCACTATATTAACCCAGTGTGCCATCAGTGAGATGTACTGTTCCTGCCCACAAGCACATGTCCATGTGTCCGTGGTTAGGTGGACTTTCCCAGTAACTGCGTTTTTGAGGGAAAGTCTAATGTTGTGGGACACATGCTTGTGCAATGCGGGGACGGCAAACCGGGAGAAATAGTGGCGGCTGGGGACAGAGTACCGAGGGACGGCCGCCACCATTAGGCTCCGGAAAGCTTCCGTCTCCACGAGCCTAAAAGGCATCATTTTGAGCGCAAGCATTCTTGAAATGTTTGAATTTAGTAGTGTGGCCTGTTTGGTGTTGGCTGCGAATTTGCGCTTGCATTCCAATGACTGGAGCAGGGACAACTGAACCCTGCACTGGGACAAGGACATGGATGTGTTGCTGAAGGTGCTAGCTGAGAGTATGCAACGACAGGTGAAGGGCGAGAGGCATCAAGGCATATGCCATGGACCGAGGATTGGCGTGCATGCACAACAGCGGAACATGCAGTGGTGTCACCCGTAGACTCTGTTGCTGGACGCTGGGTTTCGGCCCACTTAGTCGGGTGCTTTGCTGCCATGTGCCTGATCATGCTGGTGGTGGTTAGGCTGATAATTTTGCTACCCCTGCTTATGCTGGCCTGGCAGGTGGTGCAAATGGTCTTTTTGGGGTTATCTGCAGAGTCTTTAACAAATAACCAGACTCGGGAGGCCACCCTGCTGTTTCTTCCTTCCAATTGTGGTGCTACGCCTCCCTCCCCCTGTGTGCTGCTTTCCTCGCTCTGTATGTCCCCCTACCAGGTTGGGTCAGTTGCTATATCATCCACCACCTCATCTTCCACTTTCGCACCCTGGTCCTCCTAATGACTTTCTGGCAATTGGGTCTCATCATCATCCACCTCTTTTGACAGTAATTGCACTTTCCCACCTTTGCCTTCGTGTGACCATGGCTGCTCCAATATTTAGGCATCGCTGCACGCGTTCTTCTCTTGACTCGCTTGAAGCCGGCCAGGCGAGAGGCCCGAATCTACAAATGGAAAAGGGGACGTCTCTTCTGAGTGTCCAAGTGTGGGCTCAGTTGTCTCCGTGCACTCGGCATGGTGGGAGGAAGGAGGATCAGGGTGAGGAATATGCGGTCCAGACTCACGGCTACTGACACTTGACCGTGTGGAAGACAGGGTGGTGGTGGTAAAGTGACTGGAAGCATTATCTACTATCCAACCAATAACATTTTGACACTGCTCTGTGTTCAATAGTGGTGTTCTGCGGTCCCCTATTAATTGGGACAGGAAGGTCGAGAGACAAGATATGGGTGTTTGTTGTGGCACAATTTCAGCTAGCCCACAGCCACATCCTTTGCCTCTGCATGCACCATCACGTCCACTTCCCTGTCCCTTGCCATGCACCTTGCCCATTTTTAATGGAGGACAATATTTTCCACGTTTACAAGAAATGGCTTATTTTGGAGCGCAGTTATATGTGATACATCTGACAGAGAACCATAATTTTAAATAGCAGACCTGTAATTTACTAATATTATTCTCCACAGAGACCTAGTGTGAATAGCTTCACTGACACACTGCAACGGAATGAAATGGAAGAAATGTCTGATTTTTGAACAGTCTTATAGGTGATATGTCTGACAGAGAACCACGGTTTTAAATAGCAGACCTGTAATTTACTAATATTATTCTACACAGAGGCCTAGTGTGAATAGCTTCACCGACACACTGCAACAGAATCAAAATGGCAGAAATGTCTGATTTTGGAACACTCTTAGGCTGTGTGCCCACGATGCATTTTTTAAGCGTTTCCACAGCGTCAAAAACGCTGCAGAAACGCTTAAAAAACGAATGGTAGAAGGCCTGCCATGTCCCCCAATGATAATCCGCATGTGCTGTGCACATGCTGCGGAAATTTCCGCTGCGGATTATCATTGCAGAAAAAAACGCAGCACTACCAATTATTTTGCGGAAGTGCTGCGTTTTCGTCGCCATTGACTTGCATTAGAATGCGCCAATTCCGCAAGACTGCATCTGTACTTGTGCAATTGGCGCGTTCTAATGTGAAGATGGTACCCGGGTGTAGAGGAGAGGACAGTCTCATCCACACCCAGGTACCATTAAAAAAGCGGTAAAAAAAGAATAAAATAAAAAATAAATATATACATACCTTCTGGCGGCCCGCGCTGCGCTCCTCCTTGCTTCCCGGCACTTCGCGATGGAATCAAGGACCTGCGCTGACGTCAGAGTCATGTGACGGGTCACGCGACGCTGACGTCGGCAGGTCCTTAAATCCACCACTGCCGGCAGCCGGGATGGTGAAGCAAGACAGCGCGGGCCATCGGAAGGTAAGTATATATTTATTTTTTTATTTTTTGACATTCTCTCGGTCACACTATATAAATCCATGCTGTTTGCATGGATTTATATAGTGTGACTGTGTTGTCAAGCACTTTCCAAGTGATGCTAAAATCGCTTGGAATGCGCTTGTCAACCCGCATGCGGAAATGCAAGTGAAGAACGCTTCACTTCCGCATGTCCCTGGCAGGAAAACACATGTACAATCCGCATGCGTTTTTTTCTGCCAGGGAGATGCAGAAACGCTCAGGAAAAAATCCTGAGCATTTCTGCATCATGAGCACATAGTCTTATAGGTGTTATGTCTGACAGAGAACCATGGTTTTAAATAGCAGGCCTGTAATTTACTAATATTATTCTACACAGAGACCTACTGTTAATAGCTTCACCGACACACTGCAACTGAATGGAAAAGGAGGCCAATATTTTCGATGTTCAATTCAAATTTCTGGATTTTCATTGCTGAAATATGGAACATGTCTGGCTTTTTTCTGCAGTGAGAATAAGCAAATGGAGCAGAAAAATTCTGTACTCTGGATTGCTTTTTAAGCAAATAACAAGGATTAAGATTGCCTTTCTATGTCTAGAAATATCTGTAATTATTACAGCAGCAGCAGACAGGACGTTCAATGGACCCTCTTGTGCTGTATCATACACTGCAGTCTGCCACATACACTGCCTGCCTGCCTAGCACTGATTATATGCAGCTGGATTAGTCCTCAGAAGGACTGTTAGTTCATATATATATATATATATATATATATATATATATATATTTATATTTATATATATATGTTGTGGAATACCTATACTAAAAGGGAGGTTCAATGGACCCTCTAGTGCTGTTTCATGCACTGCAGTCTGACACATACCCTGCCTGCCTGCCTAACTCCTGCTATCACCACTGAATATATGCAGATGGATTAGTCCTCAGAAGAACTGTTAGTTCAGTTGGATATATATATATATACTGTATATATATATATGTTGTGGAATACCTACAGTATACTAACTATAAACAAGCAAATCTCTTGATGCAGCAGCAGCTCTCCCTACTCTGCCTGATTCCAGGTAGACTGTGATAAGCATGCGGCGCCCGGTCTTATATACACCTGATGATGCTGTGCTGCCAGCCAATCACTGCAATTCCCACAACCAACATGGCTATGGCATTACAGTGCATGGCAGGCAATCCCTGCATGTTCATTGGCTCTCTAAAGAGCACCAAACATGCAGGGAGGGGACCCGAGTTCCCTCCCGAGCAACCCGGAAATACTCACCGAGTGCCGAGCTCATCGAGCACAGTGATGCTCAGGCAAGTACCGAGCAGTGGCGAGCGCATTCGCTCATCACTGATCACATCACAAATTTAAATATTACACAAAGATAACACAAGTAAGCACATAATGCAGTTTTTAAATGAAGGTCTTTATTATTAAGGGAAAATGAAATCTAAACCTACAGGGCCCTGTGTGAAAAAGTGATTGGCCTCCCCCACCTTTAAAACATTAATTGCGGTTCATCACATCCTTGGGAAGCTGAGTTCCCTAGCCACACACAGACCTGATTACTGACACATCTGTTCTCAATCAAGAAATCACTTAAATAGGACATGCTTGACAAAGTGAAGTAGACCAAAATATCCTCAAAAGTAAGACATTATGCTGCGATCCAAAGAAATTCAGGAACAAATGAGAAACAAAGTAATTGAGATCTTTCAGTCTGGAAAAGGTTATAAAGTAACTTCTAAAGCTTTGGGACTCCAGTGAACCACAGTGAGAGCCAGTATCCACAAATTACAAATGTCAAAAACATGGAACAGTGGGGATTCTTCACAGGAGTGGCCGGCCGACCAAAATTACCCTAAAAACTCATCCAAGAGGTCACATTATTGTGGTTATATGGCAGATACTCCAGTCTCTGCTTGCGAACTCTGCAGCTCCTGCTAACCACACCCAGAGGAGAGGTATGTGGGTAGCTAGACCCATCCAACTCTCTCAGCTACCAGTAACCCGGTCCCAGGTGCACCAAACAAACCCCTTAGTGCTTACATGCACTAGAGAAACACTCCGGGATAAATCACAGAGGACAGCCATCTCTGTGACACATACCTCACATTGACTTTGCGACCATTAGCCACCTTACATACCTCCCCCTCTGCCTAAAGCCGCGGGGCTTGGCACTTATTACTACCAGGCAGGGGATTCTCAAGATGGCATCGGCATTACCATGTAGCTTCCCTGCTTTATGCTCTACAAGGAATTTGAAATCTTGTAGTGCTAAGAACCAGCAGGTGACCCTAGCATTTTTATCATTTGTTTCCCCTCATCCATTTGATTAGGGCATGGTTGGATACCAGCCTAAGCTTACGTCCTAACAGATAGTACCGTAGTGTGTCCACCGCCCACTTTCTGGCTAAGCCTTCCTTTTCTATGAGCGAATAATTCCTCTCCCATGAGGACAGTTTCCTTTTTAGGTGGAGAATAGGGTACTCCTCCCCGTGTATCTCCGGGGAAAGGACTGCTCCCAAACCGACATCTGAGGAGTCCATTTGGAGTACGAATTCTTTCTTAAAGTCGAGGGCAACCAGGACCGGTTGCTTACACAGATCCCCTTTCATTTTTTTAAAGGCCGTCTCTGCCTCTAAAGACCATTTGGCCATTGCCGATTTCATCCCCTTAAGGAGGTCAGTCAGGGGTGCGGCCATCATGGCGAAGTTTGGGATGAACCTCCTGTAGTATCCCACGATCCCCAGGATGGCTCTAACTTGTTTTTTGACAGCGGCCTCGGCCAAGCTTGGCTTGACTCCACTTTACTGATTTGGGGTTTGATCTCGCCTCTACCCTCTACATAACCCAGGTATTTGGCTTCTTCTTTCACCATGGCATATTTCTTCAGGTTTATTGAAAACTCTGCCTTCCTCAAACACATTCCTGGACCTTCTCCAGATGACTCTCCCAGTCTGGGCTGAAGATAACAATATCGTCCGGGTGTGCTGTGGCGTATTTCTTATGGGACACAAGGATTCGATCCATGGCTCTCTGGAAGGTTTCAGGGGCCCCATGCAGTCCAAACGGCATCCGGACATACTGGATGCAGCCGTCCAGTGTAGAAAATGCAGTCTTCTCCTTAGCTTCCTGTTCCATGGGGATCTGCCAATATCCCTTCGTCAAATCTAAGGTGGTTATGTACCTTGTTGAGCCAAGCCTCTCGATCAGCTCATCGACGCGTGGCATGAAATATGAGTCGAATTTGGAGACCTCATTCAACTTCCGATAGTGGTTGCAGAATCTCCACTCACCATCGGGCTTTGGGACCAAGACAATCGGGCTCGACCAACCGCTCTTGGATTCTTCAATATCACCGAGCTTCAGCATATGAGCCACCTTTTGGAGATCAATTCTTATCGGGCCTAAGGTATCCGATAGAGCTTCAAGATCTCCCGCACATGTAGCTCCGTCAAAACCTTGTGTTCTATGACCCTTGTACAGCCCGGCAATTCCGAGAACAGATCCCTGTTCCTCTGCAGCAACTCCTGACGTTGCTCTTTTTGGGCCTTCATTTACGTCTCTGCTATTACGTCCCCTCCAACCTCACCTTCTGGTTTAACCAGCAAGCATGGAGCTTCCACCGCCTCTCTGTCTTGCCACAGCTTAATGAGGTTGACGTGGTATTTCTGGTATGGCTTACGTTGTCCCGGTGGGTGAACCTTATAATTCACTTCACCAACCTTTTCCACCACCTCATATGGTCCTTGCCACTTAGTCAAGAACTTGCTTTCCATGGTAGGAATTAGAACGAGGACTCTGTCACCAGGATTGAAATGCCGCACTCTCTCTGAGTGGTTGTAGACCCTGGCCTGCACCTCTTGTGCCTGGAGGAGATGTTCTTCTATGATGGGCATCACCTTTGCAATCCTCTCCTGCATCATAGCGATGTGCTCGATGACGCTTCTGTGGGGCATGATTTCGGCTTCCCAGGTTTCCTTTGCTACATCCAGGAGACCCCGCGGATGTCGGCCATACAGGAGTTCAAATGGCGAGAACCCTGTAAAAGCCAGTGGAACCTCACAGATCGAGAACAGTATATACAGTAGGAAACAGTCCCAGTCACTACCTTCCTTTTCTATGGCCTTCCTCAGCATACTGTTCAGCATTTTGTTAAACCTTTCCACAAGGCCATCTGTCTGAGGATAGTACACTGAAGTCTTCAGTTGGGAGATCTGCAGGAACTTGCATAACTCCCTCATCACCTTACTCATAAAAGGTGTTCCCTGGTCCGTCAGGATCTTCTTTGGTAAACTTGTCTGGGAAAAAACGTGGACCAATTCACGGGTTAAACCCTTTGCGGAGGAGTTTCTCAGGGTAATCACTTCAGAATAACGTGTGACATAGTCCAGAATAACCAACATATATTGATCTCCACGAGCAGATTTAACCAGGGGACTGACCAAGTCCATGGCAATTCTTTCAAACGTCACTTCAATAATGAGCAATGGTACAAGGGGAATTTGAAATTGAGAGGTGGGGGCGGTTAAATGACACATAGGGCAGGACCTACAATACTTTCCCAGTGACACCCGGGCCAATAGAACCTCTGCACGATCCTTTCCTGCGTTTTTTCTACCCCTAGATGTCACTCCAAGATATGTGAATGGGCCATGTCCAACACCTTCCGTCTATACGGACCCGGAACTATTAACTGTTCCACCAGCTCCTCCCTCACTTTTGTCACCCGGTATAACAATTCCCCACTTTTCATAAAATAGGGAAACCTTGTGTCAGCCCCCGGCTCCTGTGCAACCCCATTTATGACCGTGACATTATTAAAGGCTTCCCTCAGAGTTAGGTTCCTATGTTGGGCAGACCCAAAATTCTCGCTGGTCACCCCTAACTCCGGAATGTCAGACTCAGGGGACACTACCTCCTCATTCCCCACAAGGCCACAAAAGGGAAACCTGTCTGACTCTTGGTGTGGTGATACCTCATCAGGGTTAACTGGTTTCCTATGTGAGCCAGCAAACCTGGAACCCTTCCCCCACAGATCCCAAAATAAACAAAGGTCCCGGCCTATAGTGATAGGGTGCAACAAGTCCTGAACGACGCCGACGTTGTGGGACTCATTACCGTGGGCCGTTTCTATGTTCACTCTGGCCATAGGATAGTCCTTAGCATCACCATGAATGCTCTGTATGCCGATTTTTTTCCCCAGGATCAGTTGGAGAGGAAGGGTGGCCCTCACAAGGGTCACCAGATTCCCGGAGTCTAGCAGTGCCGTTACCTGCTTCCCGTTCACCTTCACAGGACACGCTTGTGGCCCCTCGCTGGATGGACAGTTCACACTGCAGGCTGGATACGCATGATATGAACAGCGGCGTCCTATGCTGCAGTCCGTCTGCTTGGGGGTCAGGGGACAACGGGTGGCTATATGGCCAGGGCAGTGGCACCTCCAGCAAATCACATCACCTGTAGGGACCTTGGGCACCACCTCCCCTGGCTCTTTGGACCTTGGACGCCCTACCTCCTTTAGGGCCTCCCCCCCTGTTGGGACCCCCAGTATGTGGTGGGATGCCTTCCCAAGGAATCTTCAACCCCCTGGTATCTCTCGACCAGTCCAACCAGTTCATTGGCATTCCGGGGATCACCCTGGGCAACACAAGTCTGTATGGGCCTTGGTAGGGAGTGCACAAACTGGTCCATTATCACTCACTCTACCATCTGCGCAGGCATAGAGAACTCCGGCTGCAGCCACTTCTGGACCAGGTGCAAAAGGTCAAACATTTGAGAGCGAGGGCGTTTGTCCCAGTGATATGCCCAGCGTTGGACCCACTGAGCCCTGACAGACAACGTCACCCCCAAGTGCACCAAAATCTCAGTTTTTACCTTGTCATACTCTTTCGCTTCCTGCAAAGCTAAATCATAATAAGACTTCTGGGGCTCGCCCGTCAAGTATGGCATCAGCACCTCTTCCCACTGCTCTGGCGGAAGCCTCTCTCTCTCGGCGACCCTTTCAAACACCGTCAGAAAGGCCTCTATATCATCCCCTAGGGTCATTTTCTGCAGGGCTCCCCTTACCGCTTTCCGGATGGAAAAGTCTCCCACTGACCTTGTCAAAGCTGTGTGGTCACACAGGCTGGCAAGCATCCAGCACACGGCCCAGTCTGGAGACAACCACACACAGGAGACCTTTCTCCCTCCAGACACACAGACCATGTGCCAAACAACAGCCTCCATTTTATAGGCTGTTAACCACACGCAGAGGAGAGGTATGTGGGTAGCTAGACCCATCCAACTCTCTCAGCTACCGTAACAAAGTCCCAGGTGCACCAAACGAACCTCTTAGTGCTTACATGCACTAGAGAAACACTCAGAGTTACATTACAGAGGACAGCCATCTCTGTGACACATATCTCCCATTGACTATCCGACCATTAGCCACCTTACAATATATATAGCTATAGACATATACATTCTATGTAAATATATATATATATATATATATATATATATATAAAAGCATACTATATATATATATATATTTATATATATATACATACGATAGATAGATAGATAGATAGATAGATAGATAGATAGATAGATAGACACAGTGACTTGAAAAAGTAATGGCTTCTTACTAGTGTTGAGCCACCCCCGTAGTGTTCGAGTTCGGTTCGGTTCGTCGAACACCCGTATGTTCGCTGAACTGTTCGTCGAACTGTTCGTCGAACACCTTCGAACACCGTTAAAACCAATGGCAGCCAAACAAAAACACATAGAAACACATAGAAAACACCTTCAAAGGTGTCCAAAAGCTGACAAACTGCTCAGAAGACACAACTAACACATGGAAAAGTGACAAGTGCATATAGTCATGCGAAAAGAAAAGAAGTGGAGGAGTAAAAGGAAGGGGAGACACAGATATAGGCATGTCATGCCCTTCTAAAACCAAAAAAGTGCGAAGCCGACACGGCCAGTCCGTTCCTGCCGGTGCGACCTCCGTGTCACTGGCTTTGTGCCAGAGCTGCGGTGGACCCTGACGGCCAGCCCCCCTCTCCCAATACTGGTGCCTGTCCGCTGGTGGGTCGAGCGAGCCCCCCTGCGGTGGAGGCAGGTCTAAGCTTTTTAATTTAAATTGTCTCTCTGATTTGAATGAATACACTTTAAATCCTTTTACAAGGATCTATTGGAGGGCAAGTCTCATGCCAGCAGCCGCGTAATTCCAGCTTCAGTAGCGTCCACTAAAGCTGCTGCAGTTTAAAAGCTTTTATAAGGATCGAGCTCAGCGGTCCACCGCAAGGCGTCCTACCGCCAGTCCCAGCCCCTATGCCTTGGGGTGCCTCCCCGATGCTCTTCACTGAGTGTCCCGGGGGCCCGAACCATTTCCTTTGAAAAATTAAGTGTCCAAGCTACAGGTGGTGTAGCTTGCTTAACAGCGGGGATAATCCGCTGACTAGCAGACACTGCTACTAGGCACAAAGTATTTCCTGGGCTAGATGCAGTTAAAAATTTGTAATTAGATACTCTCGTTGGATGCTGAGAAAGCATTCCATAGAGTCTCCTGGCACGCCATATATTATTCTCTTAAAAAGCTTGGGGTACGGGTCTAGGGGACCCTTTTATAGGCAAAATCACGGCCCTGTATCGCAATACGTCACCTAGGCTGAAGATAAATGGAACATTTTCATCACCTTTCATAATCACCAATGGGACAAGGCAGGGATTTTCTCTGTCTCCTCTCATCCTAGTGACGGAGCACCTGCTCTCATCAATTTGACATAACCCCAATATTAGGTGGATTGAGGTGGGAGGCACCGAGTACAAGTGCTCTGCATTTGCTGATGATGTCCTAGTACATATCACTCAATCACACATATCCATCCCTGCTGTTATGGCTGAAATAGATCACTTTGTTACATGGTCAAATTTTAAAATCAATGCAGCGAAGTCTGAGGCCCTCAATGTCTCCCTCCCCAAATCCATACAGGATTCCATCCAGTCCAACTTTCCCTTTGCCTGGCCCTCACAGGGTATCAAATACTAAGGAATTCATATTCATAGAGACCTCTCCCGTCTATGTTATCTTAATTTTGGGCCCTTTATTGAACAACTCCATACAGACCACAGTTGGCAAGTTAGAACTGTAAGATTCACTACGTGAACCACTGGTGTTTTGTGGAAAAGCATATGTACACTGTGTTCCAAATTATTATGCAAAAAGTGTTTAGGAGTGATAAGGTAAGAATTTTTTTGTTTGTCAGTTAAACTCATTGATGGTGATGTGTATCAGGGCTCTTTATATCAATGTAAGCAATTGCAGACACCTGTGCTAATTAGTTTGGCAGATGTGTCCAATGAAAGGCAAGACTACTTAAGAAGGCTGTCCCACATTATTAAGCAGCCTACATTTTCTGCCAAAATGGGAAAGAAAAAAGATGTGTCGGCTGCTGAGAAGCAACAAATTGTGGAGTGTTTAGGTCAAGGCATGACTACAATCAACATTGCCAAGACACTTCATCCTGATCATTGCACAATCAAGAAATAAGTAGCTGATTCACAGTATACACGTGTGCATGCTGATAAGGGAAAATTGAGGACTCTTTCCTACAGGCAATTACGTCAGGTTAAAAGAGCAGCTGCAAAAAAGCCTTGTCATAGCAGCAGACAAGTTTTTGAAGCTGCTGGTGCCTCCAACATCCCCCGAACAACAAGATGCAGAGTCCTTCAGAGGTTTGCAGCTGTGCGTAAGCCATCCTGTCGACCTCCTCTATCCACTGCACACAAGCAGAAACGGCTCCAGTGGGCCAAACAATACATGAAGACTGACTTCAAAACTGTTTTGTTCACCGATGAGTGCCGTGCAACGCTCGATGGTCCAGATGGATGGAGTGGAGGATGGCTGGTTGATGGACACCCCACGCAAACACGGCTATGGCGCCAACAAGGAGGAGGTGGAGTAATGTTTTGGGCTGGAATCATGGGGAGAGAGATTGTCGGCCCCTTTATGATCCCTGAAGGGGTAAAGATGAACTCCATAATGTATGTGGAGTTTCTCAAACAGCACTTCCTGCCATGGTTCAAGTAGAAGAACCGTGTATTCAGCAGCAAGATCATTTTCATGCATGATAATGCACCGTCTTATGCTGCTCATAACAGATCTGCATCTCTGGCTGATATGGGCATAAAAGGGGACAAACTTATGGTGTAACCCCCATGCTCCCCTGACCTCAACCCCATTGAGAACCTCTGGAGCATCATCAAAAGGAGTGTCTATGATGGCGGGAGGCAGTTCACATCTAAGCAACAGCTCTGGGAGGGTATTTTGTCCTCATGCAAAACAATTGAAGCAGAAATCATCCAAAACCTGACAAATTCAATGGACGAGAGAGTTCAGAAGCTCCTTTCAAACAAGGGGTCCTATTTGCAAATGTAACATCACCTAGAATAAAGTTTTGAGTTGAAAACTGTTTGATTTCAGTTTCTAATAATCTGCTAATGCTTATAATTTCAAAAATGAACATTTTTTTGTTCTTTATTAAAATGAAAAGGTTGATCGAAGAGTGTGGGGGATCTAAGAGTGTGGCAACCCAGTAGTCAGGATTACTTCAAATTCTGACAATCTGAGGGACATGTTGCAGGTAGTGCAGCAAGAAGGCACTCATGTGTCTTGCGCATCTAGGAGCCCCAAAATTATTTTGCGGGCTAGATGCAGCTAAAAATTATTATTCATTTGAAAGCTGGTGGAGCTTAGTATAGATGGCCTAATAGAATCAGTACTGCAAACTGCTACAAAGCCTAAATTAATTTCCAGCCAAGATACAGATAAACATGATTAGTAATTTTAAATCTGGTGGAGCTTAGTATAGATGGAATAATAGAATCAGTACTGCACACTGCTACAAGGCCCAAATTATTTGCCAGCCAAGATACAGATAAACATGATTAGTAATTTTAAATCTGGTGGAGCTTACTATAGATGGCCTAATAGAATCAGTACTACTCACTGCTACAAGGCCCAAATTATTTTCCAGCCAAGATACAGATAAACATGATTAGTAATTTTAAAGCTTAAAACGGTTGGTGAGGTGATTTTAACAAATCATCAAGCTTTTACTCTCCCCAGGATGACAGAGGGGTAGAAAAGTAGTTTCGGATCCATGATTTGTTCATCTTTATGAATGTGAGTCTGTCTACATTATCAGTGGAGAGCCGCGTGTGCTTATCTGTCAGAAGGGTGCATAGGTCCCTGATCTGAGACCACTCCTCCAGCGTGATTTGCCCCACCTCTGGATCTCGTTGGCCCAGGCTATACGTCAGAACCTATTGCACCAGGGCTTGTCGGTGCTGCCACAGTCGCTGCAACATGTGCAGATTTGAATTCCACCAGGTAGGCACATCGCATTTTAGCCGGTGAAGTGGCAGGCCCAACGACTTCTGTAGAGATGTAAGTCACTGAGCTGCGGAATGCGAACGGCGGAAGTGAGCACGCAGCGACCGTGCCCTCTGCAGAAGGCCATCTAGTCCGGGGTAGTGGGCTAAAAATTGCTGGACAACCAGGTTCAACACGTGAGACATACAAGGCACGTGTGTGACATTGCCCCGGCGAAGGGCCGCACCCAGGTTTGCAGCATTGTCGCACACGGCCTTCCCTGGTTTCAGGTCCAGTGGACACAACCATTCATGAAACTGGTTCTCCAGAGCTGACCACAACTCCTCAGCTGTGTGACTCACATTTCCCAGACATTTCAATGTAAAAACCGCCTGATGACGTTGAGCCCTACTGCCAGCATAGTAAGGAGGTGTGCAGGATCCCTTCTGCGCAGTTAGAAAGCTTGTGGCATGACCAGACAGGCTTTGGGTGCAGGTGGAGGACCGATAGGAGGTTGAGGAGGCAGAAGCAGTGGAGGAACTTTGAGATAAAGAGGATTGACGCACAACTCGTGGGGACGGCAAGACTTGGACAGCAGCCCCTTGTTCTGCTGTCACCGTAGTTACCCAGTGCCCAGTCAGCGACATGTAACGCCCCTGTCCATGCCTACTCGTCCAAGTGTCTGTGGTGAAATGCACTCTGTCACACACAGAGTTTCTCAAAGAAGCAGTCATGTTGTGTGCGACATGCTGGTGGAGCGCAGGCACACCTTTCTTTGAGAAGTAGTGCCGACTGGGCATCTGGTACTGGGGCACTGCGACGGACATAAGGTCTCGAAAATCCTCTGTGTCCAACAGGCGGAAAGGAAGCATTTCTGTAGCCAACAGCTTGCAGATGGTGAAATTCAACCTCTTAGCTTTCTCATGGCTAGGAGGAAATGGTCTTTTACTTGTCCACATCTGAGTGACCGAGGGCTGGCTGTTGTGCTTAGACGGGGTTGAGAAGGGTGTACCCGGCAAACAGTCTGTGAGGAAGATGCAGGCGGACATGTTAGGTTGCCTTGATCCAAAGGTGGTGCTATCGATGTCGGACAGCGCTGAACACCAGCTGGTGTTTCCACCTCCAAAGAAAATGATGACCTGCCAATCACGCTGGCTGTTGCAGGTAAAGAGGTGGCAGGTCTGCGTCCCAAAACAGGTGTGACTGCTGTCCCCCCAGTCACAGCAGATGAAGAGGCCGCGGATGCACAAGATGTGGTAGATGGTGGTTGGCCCAGTCGGCTAGGCCACATTGTAGCACAGTGAGATTCCCACTGCAATTTATGCTTCATATCCATGTGCCGGTTCATGCATGAAGTACTCAAACTATGTATTTTTTGGCCTCTACTTAGCTTTTGCCTACAAATGTTACAGATAACACAAGTTGGGTCATCTTTATTGATCTGAAAAAATGCCCAGGCTATGCAAGGCTTAACACCCATGCGACCTGAAGAGCCACCACGACTTGTGGTCAGAGGCAGAGTTGTGTTTGAGGATGCAGTTGTTGACGTGCTTCCAGTACTACTTCTCTGTCCAGGAAGGCGCAACCAGACCTCGTCGTCACTAGCATCCTACTCCACCTCCTCTGATGACCTCATCGACTGGCTGACTGTGGGTTGACTGTAAGTGGGATCTCCAACCTCGTCATCAACACCCTGTGTGTTATCACACCTGTCGTCCTCAGAGCCAACCGCTTCCTGCCCTGACAAAAAACTAAAGTTGTCGCTCCAATCAGGTATTTGAGTCTCATCATCGTCTTCCTCATTGTCTCAACCAACAGGAGTTACAGTTTGGGAACGAGGGTCTATACTATGGTCAGAACCTTCTGCGTCTGATTCCCAGGCTATAGTATGAGTAAACAGCTGTGCAGACTCAACCATCTGTTCTACCCCATACTCAGACGGGCAGCTGGAGACTTGGGAGCTGTGAGGAAGCAAGTGCGATTGGGGTGACACCTCTGAGGACTGGAGTATTTGTGATGCTGAAGTTGAGGTGAAGGAGAGCCCACTTAAAGGAGCACTTGATATCCGTTGAAGCACCTGCTGTTTTTGTGCCTCATCTGGAATTTGTAGCTTTTGGCGTGGCCATAAAAAAGGGATCTTATCACATTGTCCGCTAAAAGAAGTAGACATCTTAGTTTTGCTGGAAGATGGTCTTTCTTTTGCAGATGTTACTGTTGCTTTAACACCTACCCCACTGACACAACCTTTTTTTCCCTTCCCAACACGCCTATTCCCTTTCCACCAGCAGAAGGCCTTTTTCCACTCATTTTGGGGGTTATCTAATTGACAACTCTGGAGTTGTTTGCACAAAAAAACAATGGATGGGAACCGAGCAGAGCTGAGTGGCCAAACTGTGGTATTAGCCCAAAAGTATTGGCTGGGTTAGATGCAGATAAAAATTATTTTGAATTTGCAACCTGCTGGAGGTTAGTATAGATGGACTAATAGAACAAGTCACACACACTGCGAGAAGCCGAAATAATTTTTTCAGAGCTAGATGCAGAAAAAAATTATATTGAATTCGCAGCCTGAGGGAGGTTAGTATAGATGGACTAAAAGAACAAGTCCCACATCCTGCTAGAAGCAGAAATAGTTTTTCAGAGCTAGATGCAGAAAAAAATTAGATTGAATTTGCAACCTGGTGGAGGTTAGTATAGCTGGACTAATAGAACAAGTCCCACACACTGCTACAAGCCAGAGCCCAAATATTTTTTCAGAGCTAGATGCAGATAAAAATTATTTTGAATTTGCAACCTGCTGGAGGTTAGTATAGATGGACTAATAGAACAAGTCCGACAAATTGCTAGAAGCCAAAATATTTTTTCAGAGCTAGATGCAGAAAAAAATTAGATTGAATTTGCAACCTGACGGAGGTTAGTATACATGGACTAATAGAACAAGTCCCACACACTGCTAGAAGCCGAAATAGTTTTTCAGAGCTAGATGCAGAAAAAAATTAGATAGAATTTGCAACATTATGGGTGTTAGTATAGATGGACTAATAGACCAAGTCTGACACACTGCTAGAAGCCGAAATATTTCTTCAGAGCTAGATGCAGAAAAAAATTATATTGAATTTGCAACCTGATGGAGGTTAGTATAGATGGAATATTAGAACAAGTCTCAGACACTGCTAGAAGCCGAAATATTTTTTCAGAGCTAGATGTGTGGCACCCCAGGGGTCTGGTTTCCACGGTAACAGCAATGCTATGTCTGAGAGCAGGTGGGAGGTCTCTTGGTCAGGGATCCTATGCATGCCACACCTCCTGCCCAGTCCTGGGAGGGGAAGAACTTCCCCTATATAAACCTAGGGCTGAGGCAGGATTTGTGAGTAGAGAAGAAGTAGAGACAGAGAAGAGAAGCAGATATAGGAAAAGAACATCAGGAGCTCTGTGGGAGCAGTGCTATAAGGAGTCAGGGGCTGGCAGCTGCAGAGCTCGCCCTGACTGAGAAGCTATCACCGGACCCGGAGTCCGAGGCTGTGGGGACTAATCTTTACCCAGCAGCAGAAACCGCCCGGCAGGGGATTTCAGGTCCTCTGGCCAAGAAACCCGAAGGCACGGTCACACGCGTGGGACCAGCACCGCCGTCGTGGAGCGGACGCCACAAGAAGGCCCCGAGTCACCGGCCATACGGGTGAGCCCCACACTGTACACTCAGGGACGTGGGCTACTTTTACCCCCTCTAGCAAGGTAGCCAGAAGAGTACAATTAGTTGGGGAGGCCTACAACTCCGCCTGGCCAGGGGAAATCCCATCTGCTCAAAGACTGACCAGGCCCCGATCGCTAGCCAGTACTCCGGGAGGGTCTATCTTTATCACCAGTAAAGACCCTGAACTACACCACATCGTCTCTGAGTGATTCCTGCTTCCCTCATCAGCCACGTCAGCTGCCCTGAGGCCATACCCCTCCCGTTGGGGGTGATATTATCACGCTGCACAATCCTACCACCGGCCTCAGCGGTCTGCCCTGCAGCGGCAGCTCCTTCGCTGCATTCAACGGGTGGCGTAGTCGTCCAACATCTACCGCTAATACATCGCCGCTCAGTTTGACTCCCTGGGCACGGACCGGGTCACCGCCACGAGACTACAACCCTCAACAGATCCGGCTCCGGGTAAGCTCCCGTGCGCGCGATGCCGTGCGACCAAGGCCCAGGGGCGCGTCAACTTTTGGCGTAGTCGGCAGGATTTCGTGCCCGCAACCACCGGGTACTGCGTGCCTGAAAAAGACTGTTCAAACTTACCAGTGGTGAAGATTCCCGCCATCCGTGGAGGTTTCCCGCCATCCGGCGCCATCTTGTACCTTCTTCCCGCCATCCGCGAAGTTTTCCCGCCATCCGGCGCCATCTTCTGCCTTCTTCCCGCCATCCGTGAAGTTTTCCCGCCGTTGGACGCCATCTTGAAGACGCCGCGCGGGAAGAAGAGGGGCGTGGACTCCGAAAGCGCGCGAGAACCGAAGCCCCGCCTCACGTCCGGACGTTGCGTAAGGTCCTGGAAGGAGTCCAGCAGACGCCGACGTCACAGGAGCGCGACGGAAGGTCCTCAACCCTGACGATCCACTGCGGAGCCGCGGCCTACGGAAGAGGATCATCGCAAGGTAGGCCACGGTCCACTAGGGGGGAGGAAGATGTCGGATACGGAGGAGAGCTTCACTGTCTCAACCCCCGCCAGCGCCACCGCTGCTGCAGTCATGCCTTTCACCATGCCCTAAATCCCGGGAGCGGCCTGGCTACCCCAGTACTCAGGGGAGTCACATACCCTGCATGACTTTAGAGAAAAGCTGGATAGCCTCTTCCAGGTGTATCCCCTCACAGAAGAGCAAAAAGTGAGCATCCTGGTGGCCCAATTAACCGGGGCAGCCCAAAGGGAGGTAAAGTCCTGGCCACCTGGGGGGAGGACTGTTGCAGGGATACTAACCCGGCTGAGGGACACCTTTGATACCCGCACCTCAGCCGAGATCAAGCTTAGTTCTACGGGTGCAAGCAGCGAGCACACGAGAGTATAAGGGACTATGCCCTGAACCTACAAGAGGCCCTGAGAGCCATTAAGCAGACCGACCCTGACGGCGTGGGAGACGAGGACAGGCTGTTGACTGAACAATTTATAGAGGGTTTATATTGCAATGCCCACCGAACCCAGTTGCGGGCAATGGCCTTACAGGACCCTCATCTGGGATTTGCACAGTTCAAGGACAGAGCCATCCGGGTGCTCCGAGAACCGGCACCAGGTGGCGTTGTGACCCACAGACGCCCCACTACCACTTACCACCAGGAGGCGGCGCCCTTGTCGGCAGGGCCTGTGGGAGCTGATGCGCAGGCTTTGAACAATGACCCGGCTCCAGACCTGCACCATCAGGTCCAAGAGCTAGCTAAAAGCGTTGCCGCGCTAACCCGAACTGTGCAGTCTTTACAGGTTTCCACTCCAGGGAAGATCCAGCTGGCATCCGGACCGGAGGACATCCCGTGGTGTCGACCAAGGAGGACCCCGTCGGCCAGAGGAAGACCCAGCGACCGATACAACGAGGACGGACAACCCATCTGCCGCCGCTGCAATCAACCCGGACATATGGCAAGGTACTGTCCTTTAAACTGGCACAACCTTGGGTAGAGGGCCAACCCCCAGGAAAAAGATCATCAGGCCCATCGAACTGGCGCGACAAATATGTGGGAGGACGTCCAGTCTTGCCTGTGGTACTGGATGGCATCCCTATGAGTGCCCTACTGGACACCGGGTCACAGGTTACCACTATCCTGTACGTGCTCTTCAAGCAGTACTGGTATGACTCGGATATCACCCGCTACCCTGACGACGATTTGAGTATCATCGCCAGCAATGGTCAGCCCGTGCCACAAATTCGATTTAAAGAGGTGACCATTAAAATCGGTAGAGTTGAACTGGCGGCACAGGGACTGATCATTGTAGACATTGACAAGCACGAGAGTCACCCAAAGATAACTCTAGGAACTAATGTAATTGAAAATTGTCTTGCAGAAGTGATTTTCCTTTTACAGCAGGTTGCCAAGAACGCCAGTTCCGGCCAGCAGCGAGTGCTCCAGAAAGAGATCCTGGCACTGATGCGACGGCAACAGATAGAACTCTCCGGTGGTGAGATTGGTAGCGTAAGAATGTGTGACCCTTTCCCTATTGCCATGCCCCCAAAAAGTGAAATGATGATTTGGTGCCGGGCAGCTATTGGTCTGAGAGGTAGAGATTACCAGGCAATGGTAGAACCAGTTTACTCAGACAGTAGGCCCACCATTTTGACAGCACGGGGGGTGGTCAATGTACGCCATGGGAGGGTGCCCGTTCGCATAATAAATATTGGGAAGAGGGAAGTGTACCTGCCCCGGTATGCTACGCTAGCCAAATTGTATACCATCAATCAAAACTCCATACAGTCCGTAGAACCCTTGCCTCCATCTTCCCCGGAGGAAAGTAACGGCTCTAAGGAAACAATGGAGGACTGGTGTCAGCAACTACATTTGGGTACTGACTCCACTCCCTCACACCAGAGACAGGGAGTCTATCGGGTGGTTCAAGAGTACGAGAGAGTGTTTAGTAAACACCCGTTAGACTTCGGGCGAGTCAAGGGGGTAGAACACCGCATCCCCACGGGAGACCATCTTCCCATAAAAGAGAGGTATCGACCCGTACCCCCTGCACACTACCAACACGCCAAGGGGATGCTTAGGGACATGAAGGAGGCTGGGGTGATCAGAGATAGCTGTAGCCCCTGGGCAGCTCCACTAGTCTTAGTCAAAAAGAAAGACAACACCATGAGGATGTGTGTAGATTACCGGAAAATCAACCGTATCACACACAAGGATGCGTACCCCTTACCAAGGATAGAGGAGTCTTTGGCTGCTTTAAGATCTGCTAACTTCTTCTCTACCTTGGATCTCACTAGTGGGTACTGGCAGGTTCCTGTAGCAGAGGCGGACCGGGAGAAGACCGCATTCACCACCCCGATGGGACTTAGCGAGTTTACCTGCATGCCGTTCGGACTCTGTAACGCACCAGGAACCTTTCAACGATTAATGGAGTGCTGTCTGGGCCACAAAAACTTCGAGACGGTCCTGTTGTACCTGGACGATGTCATCGTATATTCCAAGACTTATGAGGACCACCTGAAACACCTGGCGGAAGTGTTCGAAGCTCTGGCAAACTACGGCCTAAAGGTAAAACCCTCCAAGTGTCACCTCCTAAAACCAAAGGTGCAGTACCTGGGACACGTGGTGAGCGCTGACGGAGTGGCTCCCGACCCTGATAAGATCACCGCAATTAAGGAATGGCCAAGTCCCTCCAGTGTAAAGGAAGTGTGGCAGTTCCTCGGGTTGGTAGGCTATTACCGCAGATTCATCCCCGGTTTCACCAAAAAGGCAGCTCCTATGCAGGACCTCCTGATAGGCCAGTCCCGGAAGGCCAAGAACCAGAAGCCGCCCTTCAAATGGGAGAAGTTAGAAGAAGAGTCCTTCCGCCAGATGAAGATGGCCCTCACGGGGGATGAAATCCTGGCGTACCCTGATTACAGCCAGCCCTTTATCCTCTACACCGACGCAAGTAACATCGGGCTAGGAGCCGTACTGTCCCAGATCCAGCAGTGGAAAGAACGAGTAATCGCTTACGCCAGTCGAAAACTGCGACCCACCGAAAGAAACACTGAAAATTACAGCTCATTTAAGCTAGAGTTCCTGGCAGTGGTGTGGGCAGTCACCGAACGCTTTAAGCACTACCTCGCTTCTTCCCGGTTCACCGTGTACACGGATAACAACCCGTTGACACACCTGGACACGGCAAGACTCGGTGCCTTAGAGCAGAGATGGATGGCCCGTCTGTCCAACTACGAGTTCACAATCAAATACCGGGCAGGACGCTCCAATACCAACGCGGACGCCCTGTCCAGGATGCCAAACCTACCGGACGTAGGGGAAGATCCAGAGGGACTGGAAGAAGTCGAACTCCCCGCGTTCCACCGTCATGGGACTATCCAGTATTCCCATCGGGTAAGGAGTAAGCAAGCCGCTACATTTAACCCCTTGCCTCACTACAACTGGGAGGAAACGCAAGACAGTGACCCTGCCGTCCGACTGGTGAAGGAGATGCTGACTCGGCCAGAGGCTCGCCTTGACCCAGACGCTCCGGAGGAAGCCAAACAACTGTGGGCTGAGAAGAGTCGACTGTTCCTTTACAAGGGGAAGTTGTACCGCAGAATGGTTAACTCCCGGACGCATGAACTAATCTGGCAAGTAGTGGTGCCATGAAGAGACGCAGCCATGGTGATGGAGGCATACCACGACGGGGCTGGACACTTCGGATGGAAGAAGCTGGAGTTCCTGCTGTGCGGGCGGTTCCACTGGGTAGGCATGAGGGGAACCATCGAGAGGTGGTGCAGAGACTGTGGCCCGTGCAACCTAAGAAGGAAGGACCGTGCCAGCCAGAAGACCCCCCTTCAGTCCATCGTCACCAAGCAGCCGTTGGAACTGGTAGCCTTGGATCATGTAAAACTGACCCCAAGCAGAAGTGGCTACGTCTACGCGTTAACCATTGTGGATCATTACTCCCGGTTCTTGGTTGTCGTCCCCGTTAAGGACTTAACAGCTCAAACGGCAGCTAGAGCCTTCCAGCAGCACTTCTGCCGTCCGCACGGGTACCCGGACCAAGTGCTGACGGATCAGGGACCTGCCTTTGAAGCGGAGGTCTTCCAGGAATTCTGCAATCTGTATGGCTGCCGGAAGATAAGGACGACACCCTATCATCCGCAAACTAATGGACTTTGTGAGAAAATGAACCAGGTGGTAATGGATCTTCTGAAAACGTTGCCCCTGGAAGAACGCAGTCTGTGGCCTGAGAAGCTGCCCGACCTGGTGGACCTATACAACTACATCCCTGTAGGTTCCACCAACTGTACCCCGGCTTACCTAATGAGGGCAAGGCCTGGTAAGCTACCTGTTGACCTGGAGATGGGAGTCCTGACACCCGAGGACACTTCACCGGAAGCAGACTGGGACACAGAGAGGCAGCAGCAGTACCGGAAAGTACAGGAGAGCGTGGAGCAAAGTCTCTGTCTCGCTAGGGAAAGACAAGAAAAAACTTACAACCAGTATGCTCCCGCTGTTCCCCTGGTACCCGGAGAGCAGGTCTTGAAGAGAAAGAGACGGCTCCACAAGTTGGACGACCAGTGGGAGAAGGACCCGTACACCGTACTGCCCTCAAGCCACGACAACCCGAAGGTTTGTACTATCAGTAAAGACGGAGGGGAAACCACAGCCATTGTATCCCGGGATCACCTGAAGAAGTGTCCCGAACAGCTACGGAACCCAGAAGGAGAGCAAGAAGACCCTCGACCCGTAGAGGAAAGGGAAGATATGGTTAGTACTGTGCTCGGAGACTTCCCTCGGTCCTGGACTCAAGTCAATTGTGCCGTTGTGGTACCCGTCCCCACGTTCCTCCAACCAGCATCCCAAGTGCCTACGGAGCAACAGGTAGAGCTGGAAGAGCAGCCGGTCCAGGAGGCAGCAGACTCCACACCAGCAGAACAGGAGGATCAACCCTCTGCTCATAGTGAGCCTGCCGTACCCCTAGTGAGCCAAAGAGCCCGAAGACAGCTGCCCAGTTTACCCTTGACAGCTCTTACACCCTGTAGTTCAGGGCCAGACAGTCAGCTCCGTAGGTCCGCTAGGGCCACTAGAGGCCAATTACCCGCACGTTGGAGGATTTGAAGTGTTTAAATTGTTTTATTTGTGGTCACCTGTCTGTTACTTGTAAATAATTATGTGTTTCTAGTTATTTTTAGGAGTCCTTGGTGGATTTACCGGGAATCCTTGTACAATTGGTTGGAGCGTAACCTAGGAATGGACTAAAGACTGTTAAGGACTCGGGGCAGGACAGACCCCTACCTGGTTACGTCTCCCTGTTTTGGTGAAATGGACACCTTGCTTTTCTTCAAAATTGCACCCGGTTGCGGACACGCCGTAACGATCTTTATGTGTTTTTCTTATTGTATTATAATTGGTTATACCTTGTTATGTTTTTCTAAAAAAAAAAAAATATATGTTTAGTCCCGGAGTACTAAATTTCACTAGGGGGGAATGTGGCACCCCAGGGGTCTGGTTTCCACGGTAACAGCAATGTTATGTCTGAGAGCAGGTGGGAGGTCTCTTGGTCAGGGATCCTATGCATGCCACACCTCCTGCCCAGTCCTGGGAGGGGAAGAACTTCCCCTATATAAACCTAGGGCTGAGGCAGGGTTAGTGAGTAGAGAAGAAGTAGAGACAGAGAAGAGAAGCAGATATAGGAAAAGAACATCAGGAGCTCTGTGGGAGCAGTGCTATAAGGAGTCAGGGGCTGGCAGCTGCAGAGCTCGCCCTGACTGAGAAGCTATCACTGGACCCGGAGTCCGAGGCTGTGGGGACTAATCTTTACCCAGCAGCAGAAACCGCCCGGCAGGGGATTTCAGGTCCTCTGGCCAAGAAACCCGAAGGCACGGTCACACGCGTGGGACCAGCACCGCCATCGTGGAGCGGACACCACAAGAAGGCCCCGAGTCACCGGCCATACGGGTGAGCACCACACGGTACACTCAGGGACGTGGGCTACTTTTACCCGCCTCTAGCAAGGTAGCCAGAAGAGTACAATTAGTTGGGGAGGCCTACAACTCCGCCTGGCCAGGGGAAATCCCATCTGCTCAAAGACTGACCAGGCCCCGATCGCTAGCCAGTACTCCGGGAGGGTCTATCTTTATCACCAGTAAAGACCCTGAACTACACCGCATCGTCTCTGAGTGATTCCTGCTTCCCCCATCAGCCACGTCGGCTGCCCTGAGGCCATACCCCTCCCGTTGGGGGTGATACTATCACGCTGCACAATCCTACCACCGGCCTCAGCGGTCTGCCCTGCAGCGGCAGCTCCTTCGCTGCATTCAACGGGTGGCGTAGTCGTCCAACATCTACCGCTAATACATCGCCGCTCAGTTTGACTCCCTGGGCATGGACCGGGTCACCGCCACGAGACTACAACCCTCAACAGATCCGGCTCCGGGTAAGCTCCCGTGCGCGCGATGCCGTGCGACGAAGGCCCAGGGGCGCGTCAGATGCAGAAAAAAATTATATTGAATTTGCAACCTGATGGAGGTTAGTATAGATGGACTAATAGAAAAAGTCCCACACACTGCTAGAAGCCGAAATATTTTTTCAGAGCTAGATGCAGAAAAAAATTAGATTGAATTTGCAACCTGCTGGAGGTTAGTATAGATGGATTAACAGAACAAGTCCCACACACTGCTAGAAGCCGAAATATTTTATCAGAGCTAGATGCAGAAAAAAATTATATTGAATTTGCAACCTGATGGAGGTTAGTATAGATGGACTAATAGAACCAGTCCCACACACTGCTAGATGCCGAAATATTTTTTCAGAGCTAGATGCAGAAAAAAATTATATTGAATTTGCAACCTGATGGAGGTTAGTATAGCTGGACTAATAGAACAAGTCCCACACACTGCTAGAAGACGAAATTATTTTTCAGAGCTAGATGCAGAAAAAAATAATATTGAATTTGCAACCTGATGGAGGTTAGTATAGATGGAATAATAGAACAAGTCCCACACACTGCTAGAAGCCGAAATATTTTTTCAGAGCTAGATGCAGAAAAAAATTAGATTGAATTTGCAACCTGGTGGAGGTTAGTATAGATGGACTAATAGAACAAGTCACACACACTGCTACAAGCCGAAGCCAAATATTTTTTCAGAGCTAGATGCAGATAAAAATTATTTTGAATTTGCAACCTGCTGGAGGTTAGTATAGATGGACTAATAGAACAAGTCCCACACGTTGCTAGAAGCCAAAATAATTTTTCAGAGCTAGATGCAGAAAAAAATTAGATTGAATTTGCAACCTGATGGAGGTTAGTATACATGGACTAATAGAACAAGTCCCACACACTGCTAGAAGCCGAAATAGTTTTTCAGAGCTAGATGCAGAAAAAAATTAGATAGAATTTGCAACCTGATGGGGGTTAGTATAGATGGACTAATAGAACAAGTCCCACACACTGCTAGAAGCCGATATATTTTTTCAGAGCTGGATGCAGAAAAAAATGATATTAAATTTGCAACCTGATGGAGGTTAGTATAGATGGACTAATAGAAAAAGTCCCACACACTGCTAGAAGCCGAAATATTTTTCAGAGCTAGATGCAGAAAAAAATTAGATTGAATTTGCAACCTGCTGGAGGTTAGTATAGATGGATTAACAGAACAAGTCCCACACACTGCTAGAAGCCGAAATATTTTTTCAGAGCTAGATGCAGAAAAAAATTATATTGAATTTGCAACCTGATGGAGGTTAGTATAGATGGACTAATAGAACCAGTCCCACACACTGCTAGATGCCGAAATATTTTTTCAGAGCTAGATGCAGAAAAAAATTATATTGAATTTGCAACCTGATGGAGGTTAGTATAGATGGAATAATAGAACAAGTCCCACACACTGCTAGAAGCCGAAATATTTTTTCCGAGCTAGATGCAGAAAAAATAATATTGAATTTGCAACCTGATGGAGGTTAGTATAGATGGAATAATAGAACAAGTCTCACACACTGCTAGAAGCCGAAATATTTTTTCAGAGCTAGATGCAGAAAAAAATTATATTGAATTTGCAACCTGATGGAGGTTAGTATAGATGGACTAATAGAACAAGTCCCACACACTGCTACAAGCCGAAATATTTTTTCAGAGCTAGATGCAGAAAAAAATTAGATTGAATTTGCAACCTGGTGGAGGTTAGTATAGATGGACTAATAGAACAAGTCACACACACTGCTACAAGCCGAAGCCCAAATATTTTTTCAGAGCTAGATATAGATAAAAATTATTTTGAATTTGCAACCTGCTGGAGGTTAGTATAGATGGACTAATAGAACAAGTCCCACACGCTGCTAGAAGCCAAAATAATTTTCCAGAGCTAGATGCAGAAAAAAATTAGATTGAATTTGCAACCTGATGGAGGTTAGTATACATGGACTAATAGAACAAGTCCCACACACTGCTAGAAGCTGAAATAGTTTTTCAGAGCTAGATGCAGAAAAAAATTAGATAGAATTTTCAACCTGATGGGGGTTAGTATAGATGGACTAATAGAACAAGTCCCACACACTGCTAGAAGCCGATATATTTTTTCAGAGCTAGATGCAGAAAAAAATTATATTGAATTTGCAACCTGATGGAGGTTAGTATAGATGGACTAATAGAACAAGTCCCACACACTGCTATAAGCCGAAATATTTTTTCAGAGCTAGATGCAGAAAAAAATTATATTGAATTTGCAACCTGATGGAGGTTAGTATAGATGGACTAATAGAACAAGTCCCACACAATGCTAGAAGCTGAAATATTTTTTCAGAGCTGGATGCAGAAAAAAATTATATTGAATTTGCACCCTGCTGGAGGTTAGTATAGATGGACTAATAGAACAAGTCCCACACACTGCTACAAGCCGAAATATTTTTTCAGAGCTAGATGCAGAAAAAAATTATATTGAATTTGCAACCTGATGGAGGTTAGTATAGATGGAATAATAGAATAAGTCCCACACACTGCTAGAAGCCGAAATATTTTTTCAGAGCTAGATGCAGAAAAAAATTATATTGAATTTGCAACCTGATGGAGGTTAGTATAGATGGACTAATAGAACAAGTCCCACACACTGCTAGAAGCCGAAATATTTTTTCAGAGCTAGATGCAGAAAAAAATTATATTGAATTTGCAACCTGATGGAGGTTAGTATAGATGGACTAATAGAAAAAGTCCCACACACTGCTAGAAGCCGAAATAGTTTTTCAGAGCTAGATGCAGAAAAAAATTATATTGAATTTGCAACCTGATGGAGGTTAGTACAGATGGACTAATAGAATGATGCTATGCCCAAAAGGTTTTACTTCACTAGGTATAGTTCAAAAAATTGTATTCTATACACAGGTGGTGTAGCTTGCAACACAAATAGGCTTCTCCACTGACTAACACACCCTGCAAGAGGACAAAAAGGATTTGCTTTGCTAGATTTAGCCAAATGCTGTGAAAAAAACTTGCACAGCACTGACACAGACCTGCCTGGCAAAAAGTGATAGGAACTGATGTAGCCTAGCCCTGAAAAGGACTGCAATTACAATTAGTCTTTACTCCCAACCTATCTATTTTAGAGCACAGACCTGCCTGATAAAAGTTGTAGGAAATGATGTAACCTAGTCCTTAAAAGGACTGCAATCACAACTATTCCCTATTCCCAAGCTATCTGTAGATTTGCGCGAAAATTGGCTTGAAATTTACAAAGTATAGCGCACACAGCAACAGCGGTGCCGTCTAACACGCAGCTGCAGCAGTGAGAAAATGGTGGCGACGGGGAAAATGGCTGGGTCTTATAGGGCAAGGACATGTGACATACACTGCCAATGACACATGCCCTTACTGGTGTGAAAAAAAGCAGTTCGCTCCGTGTGTGCGCTGCTGATAGTCTGACAGATAGCACCTCCCCACTGTAAATGCGGGAAAGAGAAAAAAAATGGAGATCATTATTTCTGCAGAGATCCATCCCCTGCCCCTCCCCCCGCCCCGCTGTACACTCAAACTGCGTATTAACATTAATTTTCAGCATTACTGAGAAAAAATCCAGTTACGATTTTGGTGCACGAACAGTTATCGAACATAACCTCGAACAGCCGAATTTTTTTCAAATTGTTCGTGTTCGCCGAACGGCTTGAACACCGCCCAAAACAGCTCGAATTTGAGATTGGTGAACAGTTCGAGTCGAACACCGCTCATCTCAACTTCTTACCTATTTTGTCCCAGTAGCGACAGGGAAAATGGTCCAAGTTGAGGGGAAGATGGATTGTGCTAAATGCAGGGATATTCTTGAACAAAACATGTTTCAGTCTGTCAGTGATTTGAAGTTGGGACATAGGTTCACCTTCAAACAAGGAAATGACCCAAAGCATACTGCTAAAGAACCACTCGAGTGTTTTAAGGGGAAACATGAAATGTTTTGGGGTGGCCTAGTCAAGGCCCAGATCTTAATTCAATTGAGAATCTGTGGTCAGACTTGGAAGATTGCTGTTCACCACAGGGAACCATCTAACTTGAAAAAGCTGGGCAGTTTTGCCTTGAGGAATGGGCAAAAATCCCAGTGGAAAGTTCATAGAGACTTATCCAAAGTGACAAGCAGCTGTAATTGCCACAAAAGGAGGCTCTACAAAGTACTGACCTTACGGGGTGAATAGTTTTGTACACTGAAGCTTTCAATTGTTTTGTTCTATTTGTTGTTCACTTCACAATAGAAAGAAAACCAAATATTCACAGTTGTCGATATGTTCTTTATGGGAAATGATGCAAACTCTCAAAAAAAAAATCTGTGAAATTCAAGATTGCAAGGTAGCAAAATAAGAAAAATGCCGAGGGGATGAATACTTTCTCAAACCATATATATATATATATATATATATATATATATATATATGCATATATATATATATATATACACACACACAGACATACATATATATAATTATTCAGCCTACATAAACTGAAAAATATGGTGTTTGAGTCAAAAGGTATATTTAATAATCCACTGTGTCACTTTTCTGATACATACACAGAAATTCAACCAACCTATTACTACCAAGTGAAACTCACTTTTGAACATTTTGCAATGTGGCCTTTTGTATTAATGCAAACAAAAAGACTGTCACACAACTTCAATAGCCCAATGCCTGTTACCTGGCCTCAGCACAAGATCTAGTCCACTTGATGCACAATTCAACAGAAGGGTTAAGAGGGCAATTCATGAATTAAGGCATTGCCCTACATCATGAAGTGTCTTGATTAAGCCACATTCTGTTTTTAGCAAATGCTCTATTCATAAACAGAGCAGGACCACCACACAGGGGAGAGATCCTAGCACACTGCTTGCGTTATATACCTGTATTAATAAATCTCCCTCATTGTAATCTGCTAATAAATGTTCATATTATTGTGAAATCAAGATCATTTAAAGTTCTGTGAACTGTAATACAAAAATTCATAGATTCAGGGAAAATACATTATTGATAATATTCAATATTTTATGTGCTTCTTTGCGGCTTAAACATCTGTCAGTCACACTATTTATTTATGTCGGCCATTAACATAAACTGGCAAATCTGCAGAGATAAATCAGAGCTCTTCCCAGACTCCGCAGCTGTGCAGGTGACACCTCTAAATATTTTTAATGAAATTTACTATAAACCTGAAGGTCCATCAATTCTGAAATATGCCCAGGGGGCTTAATTATAGAAATAAGAAACTTTTATGGCTATAATGTGTGAAAACTAATCAGTTTACTTAAAGAAAATATCTACTAATACAAGAAGGAAAACTATGATTACAGTTAATTTATTGGTATAATTTATTATACCACCAAATGTATCCATTATTTTTCCTAAATTGTAAAAAGTGAAAAAATACCAAATCACATTAATATACAGTTGCAATCAAAACTGTTCAATCCCAATTTCAAATTAAGTTTAACACAATTTGCTAACTTTCTGCTGGCTGCTATAAACCATTAAAAAATAATATTTGAAATAGCTCAAAACAACTGAGATGACTAGAGATGAGTAGATCAATCCGCTGCAAATTGATTGAGACTTTAAATTTCCTCAAATTTGCAGGTACCAGCTATCACATCACATGGTCTAGCGCAGCCAATCAGGTGGGACTATTACACTAAATATGAAAAAAATGAGGGCTGGCCAAACTGTGCCATGTTAAAATTTTCCAGCTTAGGGATAAAGATCAGAGCGCACAGCTCATTACACATAGGGAGAGAAAACGGCTTAAATCTGATTCTGGTAAATCTGATAGAATCTACGTGACAGCTAGTGTTGAGCGATACCTTCCGATATCAGGAAATATCGGATCGGATTGGATCGGGCCGATACCCAAAAAGTATCGGATATCGCTGATTCCGATACTGGAAACCAACGCAAGTCAATGGGACACAAATATCGGAATGAAAATAAACCCTTTCTTTCCTTATAGGTTAATTCTACATGAAGGAAAACAACTAACAATAATGTAGAATGTATTGGGGGAGGTGGTTGCCCAAATCGATAGGAACAGTGCTCACAGTGAAACATGAAAAGCCGGCAATTCAGCAGCGGCATACACCGGTACCCGACAATTTAGAACAGAAAGAATAGAGCTTCACACATAGATTAGATAGATAGGAACAATGCAGTCACATATATATGAAGTACAGTGACAGTGTTGCTTACTGTACTTGTCATTTAGTGTAAAGGATTTAGTTAAGAAAATATTAGTGTTTTCATGCACCGTCTCTTTAAAAAAGCCGGCCGGCAATTCAGCAGCGGTACCTGACAATTTACAACAGAAAGAATAGAGCATCACACATAGATTAGATAGATAGAAACATGTCAGTCACATATATAATAAGTACAGTGATAGTGTTGGTTACTGTACTTGTCATTTAGTGTTAAAATAAAAAATTTATTAAAAAAAAAATTGGCGTGGGGTTCCCCGTAATTTTAGTCTCTAGCGGAGGTTAAGCAGACAGCTGGGGCAGATGTTTGAAGCCTGGGAAGAGGGTAATAACCACGGAGCTTCCCAGGCTACTAATATCAGCCCCCAGCTGAATACCTAGCCTTTACTAGCTATTAAAATGGGGGACCCCCCCAAAAAAATGACATGGGGTCCCCCCTATTTTAATAGCTAGCAAAGGCTAGGCAGACAGCTGGGGGCTGATATTAATAGCCCAGGAAGGGTGCCATGAATATTGGCCCCCTCCTAGGCTAGAAACACCAGCCATCAGCCGCCCCAGAAATGGTGCATCCATAGGATGCGACAATTCTGGCACTTAGCCTCGCTCTTCCCACTGCCCTGTAGTGGTGGCAGTGGGGTAATAGGGTTGGGGTTGATGTCAGCTTATAATGCCAGCTGACATCAAGCCCAGGTTAGTAATGGAAAGGCGTCTATAAGACACCCCCATTACTAACCCCATAGTCAAAGTTAAAAAAAAACACAAACACCCAGAATAAAGTCCTTTAATTGAAATAAAGACACAATTCTTTATTGTTCTAAATTAAACCATACTTACCATCACGCCCATTCCAGCTGAAGCCAACGATCTCCTGCAATAAAAATAAAATAATAAACCAACAACATCCTTACCTTTCGATGGTTCCCAGGACAGCTCCAGCTCTGCTACATCGAGATGACAGGCTGGACCGCAGCAGAAAGCTGCCATCCAGCCTGTCATCCCGCAGACACTGAGAAGCGCAGGCATGCTTGCGCTCCTCAGTGTCTGGCTGTGACGGCATCCAGATGAGCCGACAATGAACTCAGCTCACCTCATGCACGTCACTGACAGCGTGGGAGAATTCTCCTGCGCATGCGGTGAGCGTGAGAGACTCGGCTCATCGGGATGCCGTCACAGCCTGACACTAAGGAGCGCAAGCATGCCTGCGCTTCTCAGTGTCTGCGGGATGACAGGCTGGATGGCAGCTTTCTGCTGCGGTCCAGCCTGTCATCTCGATGTAGCAGAGCTGGAGCTGTCCTGGGAACCATCGAAAGGTAAGGATGATGTAGGTTTATTATTTTATTTTTATTACAGGAGATCGTTGGCTTCAGCTGGAATGGGCGTGATGGTAAGTATGGTTTAATTTAGAACAATAAAGAATTGTGTCTTTATTTCAATTAAAGGTCTTTATTCTGGGTGTTTGTGTTTTTTTTTAAATACTTTACTAGAAATTCATGGCGGTCATGTCTAATATTGGCGTGTCCCCATGAATTTCTGGCTTAGGGCCAGCTGATAATGCCAAGCTGGCCCTAACCCCTTTATTACCCAGTGAGCCACCGCACCAGGGCCCTGGATGAGTTGGGTACAGCGCCAGAAGATGGCGCTTCTATGAATGCGCCATTTTCCGGGGCGGCTGCTTACTGCAATTTGCAGCGGGTGGGGTCCAGAAAGCTTGGGCCTCCCTGCGCTGCAGATTCCAGTCCCCAGCTGCCTAGTTGTACCTATCTGGACACAAAAATAGGGCGAAGCCCCACGTATTTTTTTTTTAAATAATTTCATGAAATTCATGAAATAATTAAGAAAAAAAGGGCTTCCCTATATTGTTGTGTCCGGCCAGGTACAAATAGGCAGCTGGTGGTTGGGGGCAGCTCATTCCTGCCTGCTGTACCTGGCTGGACACAAATATAGGTTAAGCCCCATATCAATTTTTTTTCAATTATTTCATGAATTTCCTGAAATAATTTTAAAAAAATTGACGTGGGGCTTAGCACTATATTTGTGTCCAGCCAGGTACAGCAGGCAGGAACGGGCTGCCCCCAATCACCAGCTGCCTATTTGTACCTGGTTGGACACAACAATATAGGGAAGCCCTTTTTTTCTTAATTATTTCATGAATTTCATGAAATAATTTTTAAAAAAAATACGTGGGGCTTCGCCCTATTTTTGTGTCCAGCCAGGTACAACTAGGCAGCAGGGGCTGGAATCTGCAGTGCAGGGAGGCCCAAGCTTTCGGGGCCCACCCCCCCGCCGCTGCAAACTGCAGTCCGCAGCCACCCCGGAAAATGGCGCGTTCATAGAAGCGCCATCTTCTGGCGCTGTACCCAACTCATCCAGGGCCCTGGTGCGGTGGCTCACTGGGTAATAAAGGGGTTAGGGCCAGCTTGGTATTATCAGCTGGCCCTAAGCCCGAAATTCATGGGGTCACGCCAATATTAGACATGACCGCCATGAATTTCTAGTAAAGTATTTAAAAAAACACAACACCCAGAATAAAGTCCTTTAATTGAAATAAACACACAATTCTTTATTGTTCTAAATTAAACCATACGTACCATCACGCCCATTCCAGCTGAAGCCAACGATCTCCTGCAATAAAAGAAAAATAATAAACCAACATCATCCTTACCTTTCGATGGTTCCCAGGACAGCTCCAGCTCTGCTACATCAAGATGACAGGATGGATCGCAGCAGAAAGCTGCCATCCAGCCTGTCATCCCGCAGACACTGAGAAGCGCAGGCATGCTTGTGCTCCTCAGTGTCAGGCTGTGACGGCATCCAGATGAGCCAAGTCTCTCACGCTCACCGCATGCGCAGGAGAATTCTCCCACGCTGTCAGTGACGTGCATGAGGTGAGCTGAGTTCATTGTCGGCTCATCGGGATGTCGTCACAGCCAGACACTGAGGAGCGTAAGCATGCCTGCGCTTCTCAGTGTCTGCGGGATGACAGGCTGGATGGCAGCTTTCTGCTGCCATCCAGCCTGTCATGTGAATGTAGCAGAGCTGAAGCTGTCCTGGGAACCATGGAAAGGTAAGGATGATGATGCTTTATTATTTTACTTTTATTGCTTCAGCTGGAATAGGCGTGACGGTAAGTAGAGTTTAATTTAGAACAATAAAGAATTTTGTGTTTATTTCAATTAAAGGACTTTATTCTGGGTGAAGTGTTTTTTTAAATACTTTACTAGAAATTCATGGCGGTCATGTCTAATATTGGCGTGACCCCATGAATTTCGGGCTTAGGGCCAGCGGATAATACATAGTTGGCCCTAACCCCTTTATCACCCAGTGAGCCACCGCACCAGGGCCCTGGATGAGCTGGATACAGCGCCAGAAGATGGCGCTTCTATGAACGCAACATTTTCAGGGGTGGCTGCGGACTGCAGTTCGCAGCAGGGGGGGGCCACATAGCTTGGGCCACCCTGCGCTGTGCATTCCAGCCCCCAGCTGCTTAGTTTCTTCCTGGCTGGACACACAAAATAGGGCGAAGCCCCACGTATTTTTTTTTTTTAAACTTATTTCATGAAATTCCTGAAATAATAAAAAAAAGGGCTTCCCTATATTGTTGTGTCCGGCCAGGTACAAATAGGCAGCTGGGAGTTGGGGGCAGCCCGTTCCTGGATTCTGTACCTTGCTGGCATACAAAAATATGGCAAAGCCCACGTCAAAATTTTTGGGAAAAATTAATTAAAAAATAAATAATAATTTAGGGACTGCATCTTTATTAACCCCTCACGTGTCATTTAGTGTTAAAATAAAGGATTTATTAAAAAAAAAATTGGCGTGGGATCCCCCATAATTTTAGTCTCTAGCGGAGGTTAAGCAGACAGCTGGGGCAGTTGTTTGAAGCCTGGGAAGGGGGTAATACCCACGGAGCTTCCCAGGCTACTAATATCAGCCCCCAGCTGAATACCTAGCCTTTACTAGCTATTAGTGTTGAGCGTTACCTTCCGATATCGGGAAATATCGGATCGGATTGGATCGGACCGATACCGAAAAAGTATCGGATATCGCCGATTCCGATACCGGAAACCAATGCAAGTCAATGGGACTGAAATATCGGAATGAAAATAAACCCTTTCTTTCCTTGTAGGTTAATTCTACATGAAGGAAAACAACTAAGAATAATGTAGAATGTATTGGGGGAGGTGGGGGATAAAGGCATAGAGGTTTAGCCCAATCAAATGGAATAGCAGGAATTAATATTTTTTTTTAAGACGTTCTGAGTTACGGAAATATTGACTATGTTAAGCGTTTTTATATTTTGTCAGATATTTAGGTTTCACTACTTCCATGCTCTTCACCTTCTTTTTTACTTCTCCCACACTTTCTCCTTCATCATCCTCAGCATCAGCATCTTTTTCATCCACTTCTTCTTCACCTTCTTCATCTTCTTCTTCTTCACATTCTTCGTATTATTCTTTTTTTTTACATTCTTCATATTCTACTTCTTCATCTTCTTCATATTCTTCTTCTTCATCATATTCTTATTTGTGACAGACATTCCTGTAGTTGTTATCTATAAAAGTTTGGACATTACACCTTTCGTTCTGCCCGTCACAAAAGATTTACAACAGGATTTGTCCGCGTTCAGTTTGGCCTGCAACAGCAGGTCTTTTCCAGGGGCACCACGAGGAGGAACGGACTCACCTCCATACACTGCTTAGTCATCTTATGCTTATAATTTAGATATTATATTTTGCTCTGATTTTTAGTCTTATGCTTAATGTTCTTCCACTTTTTGTTCTGCAGCTTCTTGTACTTCTGCTTCTTGGTTTTCTGTCTCTTGTTCTTCTGTATCTTGGTGGTTGTCTTCTCTTCTTTGTCCTCTTGGTCAACTTCTTCAGGGTCATCTTCTTGGTCTTCTTCGGGGTGGTCTTCAGGGTCGTCGTCTTCGGGGGTCCTCGTCTTCGGGGTCCTCGTCTTCTTCGGGGTCCTCGTCTTCTTCGGGTTGGTCTTCAGGGTCCTCGTGTTCGGGGTCCTAGTCTTCTTCGGGGTGGTCTTCAGGGTCCTCGTCTTCTTCGGGGTGGTCTTCAGGGTCCTCGTCTTCAGGGTCATCGTCTTCGGGGTCCTCGTCTTCTTCGGGTTGGTCTTCAGGGTCCTCATCTTCAGGGTCATCGTCAGGGAGATCCAGAGTGATTACCAAGAACCATTTCAAAAAGCTTGAACTTGGAAATGTAGCAGAAGGTACAAGAAGGCTGAGGAACTACCGAGGACCAGCTGACAGTGCTGGAACCCGGATGGGTAGCAGGAGGTACAAGAGCCAATGGAACTACCGAGGACCAGCTGACGGTACTGGAACTCGGTTACTAAGCAGGAGGTACCTGTGCCTGAAAGCACTACCAAGGACCAGCAGATGTTGGTGGAACTTGGATACCGAGAAGGAGGCACCTAATCCAAAGGCACTGCCGAGAACCAGCTGACGGTACTGGAACCCAGATGGGTAGCAGAAGGTACCCATGTAAAAAAAAGTTTCAAGGCAGCGAGCCGGCCGCAGTTACCAAAACCCACAGTCCTACAGGGGGTGCTTGTCCTATTGGCACTATGGAACCAGCCTTCATTGCCAGATCCCGCAGCCCACATAGGAGTCACCTAAACTGCAGGCACCATAGAGTCGGCTAACCCGACCGCAACACGACAGGACAACGCATTGGAGGCAAAGTGACGTTGACACTACCCGGAAACAGCTGGCGTGCTGGAACCAGGCTGGGCAGGAGGGAGTACCCGTGCAAAAGACACTGCCGAGAACCAGCTGACGGTACTGGAACCCGAATGGGTAGTAGAAGGTACAAGTGCAAATGGAACTACCGAGGACCAGCTGATGGTACTGGAACCCGGATGGGTAGCAAAAGGTTCAAGAGCCAATGGAACTACCGAGGACCAGCTGATGGTACTGGAACTCGGTTACTAAGCAGGAGGTACCTGTGCCAGAAAGCACTACCAAGGACCAGCAGACATTGGTGGAACTTGGATACCGAGAAGGAGGCACCTAATCCAAAGGCACTGCCGAGAACCAGCTGACGGTACTGGAACCCGGATGGGTAGCAGAAAGTACCCATGTAAAGAAAAGTTTCAAGGCTGCGAGCCGGCCGCAGTTACCAAAACCCACAGTCCTACAGGGGGTGCTTGTCCTATTGGCACTATGGAACCAGCCTTCATTGACAGATCCCGCAGCCCACATAGGAGTCACCTAGACTGCAGGCACCATAGAGTCGGCTAACCCGACCCCAGCACGACAGGACAACGCATTGGAGGCAAAGTGATGTTGACACTACCCGGAAACAGCTGGCGTGCTGGAACCAGGCTGGGCAGGAGGGAGTACCCGTGCCAAAGACACTGCTGGGAAACAGCTGGCGGTGCTGGAACCCAGGGTAAATACTAAAAACAGAGTGGAGCCAGAGGCGTAATTGGAGCAACTTTAAAATCTGTAGTAGTGTGAATGTGGACAGAGCAGGAGAATTTGCCAGACACACAGCTGGGGATCAGCTGACGTTACTGAAACCCAATAACAAGGCAGCAAGTGTTGACTGTGCAGACGGCACTTCCGGGCGCCAACTGGCGGTGTTGGAGCTCAGGGATAATACTGAAAACAGAGGAGCCCGCGGTGTAATTGGAGCAAGTTTAAAATCTGTAGTAGTGAGAATGTGGACAGAGCAGGAGAAATTGCCATCCGCACAGCAGGGGAACAGCTGACGTTACTGAACCCCAATAACACGGCAGCAAGTGTTGACTGTGCAGACGGCACTTCCGAGCGCCAACTGGCCGTGTTGGAGCTTAGGGATAATACTGAAAACAGAGGAGCCAGAGGTGTAATTGGAGCAACTTTAAAATCTGTAGTAGTGAGAATGTGGACAGAGCAGGAGAAATTGCCGTCCGCACAGCAGGGGAACAGCTGAAGTTACTGAACCCAATAACACGGCAGCAAGTGTTGACTGTGCAGACGGCACTTCCGAGCGCCAACTGGCGGTGTTGGAGCTCAGGGATAATACTGAAAACAGAGGAGCCAGAGGTGTAATTGGAGCAACTTTAAAATCTGTAGTAGCAAGAATGTGGACAGAGCAGGAGAAATTGCCGTCCGTACAGCAGGGGAACAGCTGACGTTACTGAACCCCAATAACACGGCAGCAAGTGTTGACTGTGCAGACGGCACTTCCGAGTGCCAACTGGTGGTGTTGGAGCTCAGGGATAATACTGAAAACAGAGGAGCCAGAGGTGTAATTGGAGCAACTTTAAAATCTGTAGTATTGAGAATGTGGACAGAGCAGGAGAAATTGCCGTCCGCACAGCAGGGGAACAGCTGACGTTACTGAACCCCAATAACACGGCAGCAAGTGTTGACTGTGCAGATGGCACTTCCGAGCGCCAACTGGCTGTGTTGGAGCTCAGGGATAATACTGAAAACAGAGGAGCCAGAGGTGTAATTGGAGCAACTTTAAAATCTGTAGTAGTGAGAATGTGGACAGAGCAGGAGAAATTGCCGTCCGCACAGCAGGGGAACAGCTGACGTTACTGAACCCCAATAACACGGCAGCAAGTGTTGACTGTGCAGACGGCACTTCCGAGCGCCAACTGGCGGTGTTGGAGCTTAGGGATAATACTGAAAACAGAGGAGCCAGAGGTGTAATTGGAGCAACTTTATAATCTGTAGTAGTGAGAATGTGGACAGAGCAGGAGAAATTGCCGTCCGCACAGCAGGGGAACAGCTGACGTTACTAAACCCCAATAACACGGCAGCAAGTGTTGACTGTGCAGACAGCACTTCCGAGCGCCAACTGGCGGTGTTGGAGCTCAGGGATAATACTGAAAACACAGGAGCCAGAGGTGTAATTGGAGCAACTTTAAAATCTGTAGTAGCGAGAATGTGGACAGAGCAGGAGAAATTGCCGTCCGTACAGCAGGGGAACAGCTGACGTTACTGAACCCCAATAACACGACAGCAAGTGTTGACTGTGCAGACGGCACTTCCGAGCGCCAACTGGCGGTGTTGGAGCTCAGGGATAATACTGAAAACAGAGGAGCCAGAGGTGTAATTGGAGCAACTTTAAAATCTGTAGTAGCGAGAATGTGGACAGAGCAGGAGAAATTGCCGTCCGCACAGCAGGGGAACAGCTGACGTTACTGAACCCCAATAACACGGCAGCAAGTGTTGACTGTGCAGGCGGCATTTCCGAGTGCCAACTGGTGGTGTTGGAACTCAGGGATAATACTGAAAACACAGGAGCCAGAGGTGTAATTGGAGCAACTTTAAAATCTGTAGTAGTGAGAATGTGGACAGAGCAGGAGAAATTGCCGTCCGCACAGCAGGGGAACAGCTGGCGTTACTGAACCCCAATAACACGGCAGCAAGTGTTGACTGTGCAGACGGCACTTCCGAGCGCCAACTGGCGGTGTTGAAGCTCAGGGATTACAGTTCAGGTGGTAGAAACATGAACACAACAGGAGACCTGGATACTGTTGCCAACCAATTATTTATTCTGGAAGAGGACTGGCAAATTCATGAGAGATCCAGGCCTTGTTCATTTTGAGAAAAGTAAGCCGGTCAACGTTATCGGAGGATAGTCACATGCGACGGTCTTTTAGTACACCACCTGCGGCACTAAAGACGCGTTCCGATAATACACTAGCAGCAGGGTAAGCTAGCACCTCCAATGCATACTGACTAAGCTCTGGCCATGTATCCAGCTTACAGACCCAAAACTTGAAGGGAGAAGAGCCGTCTGGGAGTACACTAAGAGGGCAAGACATGTAGTCTGTCACCATCTGACGGAAACGTTTCCTCCTGCTGACTGGAGCCGTCTGTGATGGTGTAGACTTTTGTGGCGGCGAGGACACAAAACTTTGCCACTTTTCGGCCATCTGGTCTTGCCTTGTGCTGAGGCGCTGCTTCTGCTCCCTCTTTGTGCAGAGCTTCCTCCACTGCCTCGACGCACTAAGCTGCTTTGTAAAGCACTAGTAGCACTGCTCTCAGTTGGAATGGAGAACATGATGGAATGCACCAGTGCGTCTTGGTACTCCCGCATTTTACGCTCCCGGTTCAACGGTGTTATGAGGCTTTGTAAGTTGTCCCGGTAGCGAGGATCTAGGAGGGTGGACACCCAATAATCAGCCGTGTTGAGAATGTGGGCGATGCGGCGGTTGTTTCTCCGGCACTGCAGTATGAAATCAACCATGTGCTGCAGACTGCCAACTGGCCAAGAAACACTGTCCCCTGCTTGAGGCGTGATCTCTGCCTGCTCTGCATCACCCCACCCTCGCTCTAGATACTGACTACTAGAGCATTGTGTACCTCCCTCCTCTGGACAGATGTCTTCCTCATCCATTGACTCCTCCTCATCATCCTCACAAAGTGTCCCCTGCCTAGGCCTTTGTGAGGAACCACGTTGCGCAGACTGTAGAGATGGCATTTGTGACTCCTCATCCTCCACCTCTTCCAAAACCTCATCCCTTAGTGCTTGCAGTGTTTTTTCAAGCAGGCAGATAAGGGGGATAGTCATGCTGACTAGTGCATCATCTGCACTCGCCATCCGCATGGAATAATCAAAGGCACGCAAAACGTGGAAAATGTCCTTCATAGAGGCCCACTCAGTGGTGGTGAAGTGTGAATGGCGCGCACTGCGACTTGTTTGCGCCTGCTGCAGCTGGTACTCCATTACTGCTGCCTGCTGCTCACACAACCTCTCCAACATATGTAATGTTGAATTCCACCTGGTGGGTAGTTCACATATGATGCGATGTACCGGAAGACGTAATCGGCGCTGCAGAGCTGCAATGCGTGATCTTGCGTTGCTGGAACGCCGCAAGTGAGCGCACTCTATGCGGACCTTGTGAAGCAGTGCATCAAGATCCGGATAGTCCCTCAAAAAACTCTGCATGACCAAGTTGAGCACATGTGCCAGACATGGGATGTGAGTGAGGTTGCCTAGGCCCAGAGCTGCCACCAGATTTCGGCCATTGTCACACATTACCATGCCTGGCTGGAGATTCGCAGGCACAAACCACACGTCGCTCTGCTGCTTGATGGCATTCCAGAGCTCCTGCGCTGTGTGGCTTCGATTCCACAAATAAATTAATTTTAATACGGCCTGTTGACGTTTGGCCACGGCTGTGCTCATATCGATCATCATAACAGGTAACCGTTCACGGGTCGATGTGGAGGTAGACCGTGACGGCTCCTGCAGCGCTGATTCAGAGGAACTGGAGTATGAGGAGGAGTCAATGTGTACAGACTGGATTCCTGCAATCCTTGGAGTTGGCCAAACACGTACAGCGCCACTCTCAAGATCTGTACCCGGCTCCACAACATTTACCCAATGGGCAGTGAGGGAAAGGTATCGTCCCTGTCTATGCTTACTGGTCCACGCATCGGTGGTCAGGTGGACCTTGCTACTGACGGCGTTTTGTAGCGCATGTTTAATTTTTCCCTCCACATGATGTTGCAGGGCAGGGACGGCTTGCCTGCTGAAATAAAAGCGGCTGGGCACGTTGTATTGTGGGACTGCCAATGCCATAAAGTTACGGAAGGTGTCAGTCTCCACCAGCCTGAATGATAGCATTTCAATGGCCAGTAGTTTAGCAATGCCAGCATTCAGAGCCTGTGCTCGGGGGTGGATTGCCGAGTATGGGCGCCTTTTCTCCCATGCCTGTGCTAACGATGGCTGTAGACTGGCCTGGGAGTGTGAGGATGACTGGGAAAGTGGTGCTGTGGGTGGAATTACACTGTGTCTTTGTACAACAGTGCCAGAGATTCTTCCATGGCGATCCTGTGAGGAAGCCGAACCAGCTGTGTGTGAGCTGGAGGAAGAGGCTACAACACGAGCTGAAGAGGTGGTAGGTGGTGCTGTAGGTTGGCCTAAGTCTTCAGTGTGTTTTTGTAACTCTACCACGTGCTTGGTCCGCACATGTTTCCACATATTTGTGGTATTGAGGTTGCTGACACTTTTCCCTCTTTTCACCTTCTGATTACACAGCTTGCATTTGATAAAGCAAATGTCATCTGCAACTGTGTCAAAAAAGGACCCGGCACTGCAAGTCTTGGGAGCGCCCGCTTTGGATTTTGGAAGAGCCATGCTCCTAATGGGAGCCGAAGTGGAGGCTACAGGCAACCAAGTCTGCCCCCTCCCTCTCCTTCCTTTTTGGGCTGTTCGGGGAATCTCTTCCTCAGAGCTGCTCCCACCACCTTCCTGTCCCTCACGTCATGATGGGTCAAGGACCTCATCATCTACACCACCCTCTTCAAACAACTGCTTCTCCTGGGTAGTCCCGACAGCACAGTACGCACCAGAAAGTGGCACCTGAGTCTCATCATCAGATGCGTACTGAGGTGTGCTGCTGACCATAGGCACTGGCCCACCCGCCTCTTCAGATTCAGAGAGACAAAATGGTTGCGGATCACTGCATACTACCTCTTCTTCAAATTCTCGAATTCTGCTTGGCTGGCCCCCTCTTTCCAAGCCAAGAGATTCAGAGAACAGAAGATGAGATGGCTCCTGTCCAGGGCTCTCTGACTGCCTGGGCAATTTGGCAGGTGGTGAAGAGACAGATGGGTGCTCTTCAGTGCTCAGGACCTGAGAGGATCTGGAACTAATTGAAGTCGATGCGTTAGCTGCCATCCATCCAACAACGGCTTCAATTTGGTCCTCCCGCAGCAGTGGGGTACGGCTAGCTCCTACAAAGCTGCGCATAAAGGACTGTTCCCTGGTAAAACTGGGGGATGCTGAGTCACTGGTGCCCGCAGCAGGCACAGAATCCCCACGTCCTCTCCCTGCAGGCACAGAATCCTCACATCCTCTCCCTGCAGAAACTCCACGCCCACGCCCACGACCACGACCACATGCCTTACTCCCTGCCTTCTTCATCTTGGTAGACTGATAAAGATAGGCAGAAAAGTACTAAGGGCTTAGTGTACTTTTTCCTGAACAGCTGCTAACAGGTATAAGAAACACCAATTTTATAAAGTGTGGACTAGACTTTAATATGAGCTAATGTGGCCTACACAACTGTAAAGTGGAGTGCTTGGTGAACTTTATTTAGGTTTTTTTTGTCACAAAAAGACACTGGATGTGCCTAAAGATGTAATACCGATAGTATCACAAACTTTTTGTAGCTATTACAATGTAGGAAGGTAACCTACAATGCAATAGATGAGGCTACAAAAAATAGGCTAATACTAATCTGGCTGGGGCTGCAGGGCCCAATGCTGCAGAAAGGCTCCTCTAACTACTCCTATATAGTGTGTTTGGAACCAATTTAGCTGAATACGGATGGAACCACCACACTAATAGGAGAAATCAGGAAAAATTATTAATTGGCAAAAAAGGACAATGTATGAGGCAGTGACACACACTGAGTGCACTACAACCAGACGTGGCTGAAGCACACACTACAGGGTGAGCTGCACTCACACACACAGACCTTGCAGACAGCGGTGAACAGTGCAGATGCAGAGCACTGTGCACTAGCGCTGCAAGACCAAAAAAATTTCTCTATCTACTCCTATATAGTGTGTTTGGAACCAATTTAGCTGAATACGGATGGAACCACCACACTAATAGGAGAAATCAGGAAAAATTATGAATTGGCAAAAAAGGACAATGTATGAGGCAGTGACACACACTGAGTGCACTACAACCAGACGTGGCTGAAGCACACACTACAGGGTGAGCTGCACTCACACACACAGACCTTGCAGACAGCGGTGAACAGTGCAGATGCAGAGCACTGTGCACTAGCACTGCAAGACCAAAAAAAAATTCTCTATCTACTCCTATATAGTGTGTTTGGAACCAATTTAGCTGAATACGGATGGAACCACCACACTAATAGGAGAAATCAGGAAAAATTATGAATTGGCAAAAAAGGACAATGTATGAGGCAGTGACACACACTGAGTGCACTACAACAAGACGTGGCTGAAGTACACACTACAGGGTGAGCTGCACTCACACACACAGACCTTGCAAACAGCGGTGAACAGTACAGATGCAGAGCAGTGTGCACTTGCGCTGCAAGACCAAAAAAATTTCTCTATCTACTCCTATATAGTGTGTTTGGAACCAATTTAGCTGAATATGGATGGAACCACCACACTAATAGGAGATATCAGGAAAAATTATGAATTGGCAAAAAAGGACAATGTATGAGGCAGTGACACACACTGAGTGCACTACAACCAGACGTGGTTGAAGCACACACTACAGGGTGAGCTGCACTCACACACACAGACCTTGCAGACAGCGGTGAACAGCACAGAGAACTGTGCACTAGCGCTGCAAGGCACAGCGATTTATAAAGTAGCTTGGGTAAAGCAGAATAGACCAAATAGGTAGCTAAAACTGTCCCTCAGAACAACAGCGTCCTATCCCTAACAGAATTCACAGCAGAGTGAGCTCAAAATGGCGGCGGCAGCGGCTTTTATAGTGCATCATGACATCATTTCAGCAGCCAATCACAGCCATGCCATTAGTTAAGATGCCTACATGCCTAACAGGATGTGCCCACACTTCTTAGGATCCTCATTGGCTGAATAAAATGAAACTGGCTCATTGCATTATGGGAACTTCCGATTCCGGTATACGATATTGCAAAAGTATCGGAATTAAGTATCGGAATTCCGATACCGCGAATATCGGCCGATACCCGATATTTCAGTATCAGAATGCTCAACACTACTAGCTATTAAAATGGGAGACCCCCCCAAAAAAATGACGTGGGGTCCCCCCTATTTTAATAGCTAGCAAAGGCTAGGCAGACAGCTGGGGGCTGATATTAATAGCCCAGGAAGGGTGCCATGAATATTGGCCCCCTCCCAGGCTAGAAACACCAGCCGTCAGCCGCCCCAGAAATGGCGCATCCATCGGATGCGCCAATTCTGGCACTTAGCCTCGCTCTTCCACGCTGCCCTGGTGCGGTGGCAGGGGGTAATAGGGTTGGGGTTCATGTCAGCGCCAGCTGCCATGAAGCCCAGGTTAGTAATGATGGGCATCAATAAGACACCCCCATTACTAACCTACAAAGTGTTAAAAAGAAAAAACACACACTACACCCAGAAAAAAATTATTTATTTGAAATAAAACACACCATTTTATTTAATTCTTAGTTTACTAAAAAAAAATAGTTACCTGTCCACGTTCCTGCACTGATCTCCCATGCACAGCTGTCACATCTGGAGATGGTGACAGCTGTGCATGGCTGCTGTAATCTTACACTGCCGGGAACACGTCCGCTCCCGGCAGCGGGAGCCACTGACTGAGGTCACCGGAGTGCATTCAGTCAGCGCAGCTCCGGAGACCTCCTTTACGGCCCTGCTGTACCGTGGGAATTTCCCACGGTACAGGGCCATAAAGGAGCTGACCGGAGCAGCGCTGCCTGAACTCCGGCGAACCCGCTTATGCAATGACAGGGCTGCTTTACGGCCCCGTCATTCTAGCGGCGGCAGCGGTTCAGAGCGGTCACATTCTATGTGGCTGCTCTAAACTGGAGATCATCGTGGGACACTCGTGGACTACTACGGAGGGGTAAGGATAAGGTTGTGGTTTATTATTTTATATTTTATTACAGGAGATCGATGGCTTCGGGGAATTAGGTGTCTAGGTGAGTATAGGTGTAGTTTTTTATTTTTTACTTTATTTTAGGTGGCGATCGGCGGGGACAGGTAATGTATAAACTAATTTATTTTAGGTAACCACTGGCCACCAATGACATGTATTTAAAATTTATTGGGGACACAGTAGGGAAATTTAAATAGCAGGATCAGGCTGATGGGAACTACTGCTCCCATCGAGCTGATCCTGCTGGCAGGAGTGGACGGGGGACAGACATAGGCAGATGGGAGTAGTAGTGTCACATCGGCCTATGTCTGCCTGCACGCACACACCCGCAGACATCGCACAGACACCCGCACACACCAATCATGACAGGCTGATGGTCTGCGAGGTGTGGCTGACCTGTGCGGCCGTGGGAAAGTTCATGTGAGTTCATGCAATGCAGTCAAGCATGAACTCACATGAACCCTCTGAGGGCACCGCGGCGACTTCAAATGAACAGCTGATCAGCATCACCTGATACCTCAGCTGTTCATTTGAAATAACCGGTGGGAAAGCGCAGCACAGAACGGGAAAGCTTGCTGTGAAGTCTTTTCATTGCCGGCTTCCCCGCCCGGGTCCTTCGCTCCCCCCTCCTTGGTGCTGTGCTCCCCGCCTGTCCTAACTTACGATCGGGATGGGAGGTGGCGAGGGGAGTGGAGGATCGGGGTGGGAGGCTGCGGGGAAGCGAGTGTGGGGCTGAGTGATTGTTTAAAAGCCAGCGGGCGGTAAAAAGCCGCCGGCTTTTAAACAATCCGGAGAATTCTCCCACGCTGGGATGGCATTCTGATGACAGGCTGGATCGCAGCTGAGCGTTGCCATCCAGATTGTCATCCTTCAGAGACACTGCAGAGCACAGGCATTATGGGAACTTCCGATTCCGGTATCCGATATTGTAAAAATATCGGAACTCAGTATCAAACTCCGATACCGCGAATATCGGCCGATACCCGATATTACAGTATCGGAATGCTCAACACTAGTGACAGCGTGTCAAATCAGGGATGTTCATGGGCGGAGCCAATTTTTTGGCACGAACAAGCCGGAACCCCGAACACGAACCCGAATTTGAAATACCGAACAAATTCGCTCAACACTAGTAGTAACGTCACTGGGGGAAATTATTTTGCTCATCCCCATACAGGTCAATCCTATAATATACTATAAAATAAAAGGATATTTTACATGTGATTCCAGGAATGTTATTTATTTAATCAATCGTCCATGTGGATTCTTAAATGTTGGAGAAACGAGCCATCATGTATGTATCTGCCTAAATAAACAAACATCCACGATTAGATGTGAAAATATTTTATTGGACTTCCTTTTAATTTTAACACCTTCACCCCATGTGTTTTCATCTTCATGACCAATTTATTCAATTTTGATCATCATCACTGTATGTGGAAATAACTCTGGAACGCTTCAACATATCTCAGTGATTCTGAGATTGTTTTTTTTTGTGACATGTTGTACATATTAGTGGTAAATTTAGGTTAATATGATTTGCGTTTGTTTATGAAAATATTAAACATTTCACACAAAAATATTGAAAATTTTGCAATTTTCAAACTTTGAATTTGTATGCCTTTAAACCAGAGAGTTATGTCAGAAAATAGATAATAAATAACATTTACTACAAGTCAACTTTACAACAGCATTATTTTTGAAACATAATTTTTTTTAGGTTAGGAAGCTAGAAGGGTTAAAAGTTTATCAGAAATGTATCATTTTTCAACAAAATTTACAAAACCAATTTTTTTAAGGACCACATCCAATTTGAAGAGACTGAGGGGCCTATGTTACAGAAAATATCCAAAAGTGATACCATTTTAAAAATTACACCCCTCACAGTGCTCAAAACATTCAAGAAGTTTATCAACCCTTTAAGGGCTTCACTGGAATTAAAGCAATATAGAAGGAAAAAAATATATATTTTTCTCAACAGTAACAGGAGAAAATGGACAATTTATTATGTTGTTTCTCCTGAGTACACCGATATCCCATATGTTGTGGAAAACTACTATTTGGGGGCATAGCAGGGCTCGGAAGGGAAGGAGCACATTTTAATTTTTGGATCGCAAAATTTGCTGGAATACGATGATGAGCACCTTAAACCTGCAGATGCTTCACAGAATTATACAATTCTATGAAGCATCTGCAGGTTTAAGGTGCTCATCATACCTCTAGTTATAAAACGTTGACCCGTGAAAATAACAAATCACATTATTCCCAGAAAAATGTTGCTTTAGCCCCAAATTATTCATTTTCAAAAGGGTAACAGGCAAAAATGAACTATACAATGTGTTTTACAATTTCTCCTGAGTACACTGATACCCATATGTGTTGGAAAACTATTGTTTGGCTACACAGTAGGGCTTGGAAGGGAAAATGCACAATTTGACTTTTGGAGCGCAAAATTGGTTGTAATCTATAGGGGATGCTATGTTACATTTGCAGAACCCCTGATGTGCCTAAACAGTGGAAATCCCCCACAAGTTAACTTATTTTGGAAACTAAACCGCACAAGGAACTTATCTAGAGGTGTGGTGAGCACCTTGAATCAACAGGTATTTCACAGAGTTTTTTAATGTTGAACCATGAAAATAAAAAAATTCATTTTTCCCTCAAAAATATTGCTTCAGCCCCAAATTTTTCATTTTCACAAGAATAACAGGAGAAAATGGACCATACAATTTGTTGCGCAATTTCTTCTGAGTACACAGATACCCTAAAAGGTGTTGGGAAACTACTGTTTGGGTACACGGCAGGGCTCGGAAGGGAAGGAGCGCCAATGTCACAATTGAAGAGCCCCTGACATGCCAAAACAGCAGACACTCCCACAAGTGACTCCATTTTGGAAACTGAGTCTCTTTAGGAATTCATCTAGTAAAAAAAGTGAGCATTTTAAACTGTCAAGTAATTCACAGAATTGTATAACATTGGGCTGAGCCAATAAAAAATTATAATTTTTCCACTAAATTGTTGCTTTAGGGCCAAGTTTTTATTTTTCAAAAGGGATAATAGGAGAAAATGGATCATACAATTTGTTGCACAATTTTTCCTGAGTATGCTAATACCCCATATGTAGTTGAAAAATACTTTCGAGGCACAGTGGAAAGCTCAGAAGAGAAGGAACGCCATATTTGAGTTCAGATTGTGCCTGAATGGTTTGAGGGTGCCATGTTACATCAGCAGAGCCCCTGAGGTGCCAGAACAGCAGAAAGCCTCATAATTGACCTCATTTTACAAACTACACCTACCACACAGAGCCCCTAAGTGCCAAAAGAGCAGAATCCCCCTCAAATGACCTCATTTTGGAAATTACACCCCTCTGGGAATTTATCTATAGGTGTAGTGATTATTTTGACACCATGTGTGCTTTCCAAAAACAAGTAGTAGTTGATGTTGCTGAATGAAAATTGCAAATTTGCCATTGTAGTGTCCAATACATTGTAGTTCCCATTACATTGTGCCCAGCTTGTGCTTCTGGAGACATGTACCCCATAAATTAGGCAGGCCCTGATCTCTACAGAAATGCCAAAGATATAGAAGCTAAGTGTGGTTTAGGCACACTATGGGGCTTAGAATGGAGGGGGGTGGTAGGATTTGAGAGCGCAGAATTCACTGCATTTCTTTTGTGTGGCAAGGAGCCATAGCACTTTTCCAGAGCCTTTGCGCTACCAATAATGTGGAAGCTCATTATATTTCCATTGACAGATGACGGACCTGAGTGAGGATTTGCTTTTTTTTGTGTCTTGTGATGATGCTTTTATTGGGAACATTTTACAACATTTTGGATCACATTTATCTTGTGCTCTACTCTGAGCAGTTACATTGGGGTTTCCATCTATATCTCCGAATGACATGATTCAGATGAAACCCTTGAGGGATACATTAACTATAATGAGACAGCAGTGTTACTTTGGACTCCGACTGTTCAGTGGTGTCCTTCTTTTCAGAGATGCACAAAACTGCATGGTGGCGCAGTGGTTAGCACTGCAGCCTTGCAGCGCTGGGGTCCTGGGTTCAAATCCCATTAAGGACAACATCTGCAAGGAGTTTGCGTGGGTTTCCTCTGGGTTTTCTGGCTTCCTCCCACACTCCAAAGACATACTGATAGTGAATCTTGATTGTGAGCCCCGATGGGGACAGTGACGATAATGTATGTAAAGTGCTGCAGAATATGTTAGCTCTATATAAATAAACATTATTATTAAGACTGTGACCAACCGCACTTTTATGCACACTTAAAAGACGGGAACACACTAAAAAACGCTTTTTATTGCAAAAACAAGTTTTGCATTGTCATATTTTGAGAGCTATAATTTTTCTATATTTTTGCTGATAGAGTCAATTGAGCACTTGTTTTTTACAGAACGAGTTGACATTTTAATTGGTACCAGACACATAATATTTTTTGATAGCTTTCTATTCCGATTTTTGGGAGGTCGAATGAACAAAATCCAACAATTCAGGAATTGTTTTTTGAGTTCTTTCTATGCCGTTCAACATTTGGCAAAAGTGATAAGGCAACTTTACCCTTCGGGTCAGTACTATTACAGCGATATCACATTTATATAATGTTTTAAAAAAATTTGTCGCTTTTACACAATAAAAACTATTTTATAGAAAAAAGAATTGTTTTGGCATCGCTGTATTCTGAGAGCTATAACTTTTTTTTTTTAGCTAAAGGAGCTATATGGTGGCTTGTTTATGTTGGAAGAGATGACTAGAGATGAGCGAAAATGTTCGAAAAACGATCGCCAATTTAAAATTCGTCATGAATATTGCACATTTGGATTCGTGATCGGACACTCGAGCATTTTTACTTAAAGTAGGCAAAATTCTGTAAAAGTGCGGGAAATAATTGCGTTTCCACTACAGTATTTTTATCCCTTTGGGTAGGATAATGGTGCTGTATGATGAACGGACAGGAGGAGAGGTGTGTTTGATGAGGAGAGGGGGTGGGGAGAGGTCTATTTTTTTTTCCCTAACTTTATGTGTGCAAATTGCGGCTAGCCAATCTGGAAGCAGGAACCATACACAATGTCCAGACACAAGAGCTTGTGCCAATGGCTGCTCAAATCACATGTCCCTCTCTATATAAAGAGCAGACGTGTTGTTTTAGCGCCATTTTGTGACTATAGCAGGTCAGAGTGGCTGCTCCTGGTCTACTCCTGGATACTGAGAGATTTAAGTTAGCTAACAAGGCAGTTGCTTCTAATTCAGATTGTTTAAATAGCTAGTGTGTGGCTGTGAAATCGACCTTCCAGCAGATTTTTTTTCTTGTGCCATTAGTGAGGTCCAGACAAAGATAGCAGGGCACATTTCAGCATAGAACTCTGTTGCGCACTGCTTCTATTGTACTCCATGCACGAGTACACCTTTAAAAATCGAATTTTGCCTGTTACTAACATGATGCAGCACTATATCTTAGCTTGTCATTTTGTGGCAGTGAAATTCAGCTGTATACAGAGCTTGTGCAGAGTAAAAAAATCAATTTTTTTCTGCGACAAACATGATACAGCACGCCATTTCTCAGTTTGTCATTTTGTGGTGGTGAAATTCAGCTGTATGCAGAGCTGATGTAGAGCTCGTGCAGAGTAAAAAAAATCTATTTTTTTCTGTTACTAACATCATACAGCACGCTATATTTCAGCTTGTCATTTTGTGTCGGTAAAATTCAGCTGTATACAGACCTTTTGCAGAGTTAAAAATCATTTTTTTTCTGCTTCTAATATGATACAGCAGGGGAGATCTCAGTTTCAAATTGTTTGGAGCATATATTCTATTTCATACAGGCCTCATCCATAGTTAAAAAATAATTTCTTCTGTTACTAACATGATAAAGTAGGCCAGATCTAAGTTTGAACTTGTTTGGAGCAAATATTATATTTCATATAGGCCTCATCCACAGTAAAAAAAAGTAATTACTTCTGTTACTATGGTGATAAAGTAGATCAGATCTCAGTTTGAAATTTATTGGGAGCATACATTCTATGTTATACAGGCCTCATACACAGTGAAAAAAAAAATGTCTTCTGTTACTAACGTGATAAAGAAAGTAGGCCAGATCTCAGTTTGACTTGTTTGGAGCATACATTTTATGCTACACAGGCCTGATACACAGTAAAAAAATAATTTCTTCAGTTACTAACGTGATAAAGTAGACCAGATCTCTGTTTGAACTTGTTTGGAGCATATATTCTATTTCATACAGGCCTCATCCACAGTAAAAAAAAATAATTTCTTCTGTTTCTAACGTGATACAGTAGGCCAGATTTCAGTTTGTACTTGTTTGGAGCATATATTATATTTCATACAGGCCTCATCCATAGTAAAAAAATAATTTCTTCTGTTACTAACATGATAAAGTAGGCCAGATCTAAGTTTGAACTTGTTTGGAGCATATATTATATTTCATATAGGCCTCATCCACAGTAAAAGAAAGTAATTTCTTCTGTTACTAAGGTGATAAAGTAGATCAGATCTCAGTTTGAAATTTATTGGGAGCATACAGTCTATGTTATACAGGCCTCATACACAGTAAAAAACAATAATTTCTTCTGTTACTAACGTGATAAAGTAAGCCAGATCTCATTTTGAACTTGTTTGGGGGATAAATTTTATGTTATACAGGCTTCATACCCAGTAAAAAAATTATTTCTTCTGTTACTAATGTGATAAAATAGGCCAGATCTCACTTTGAACTTGTTTGGAGCATATATGCCATTTAATAGTCTTCATCCAGAGTAAAAAAACAATAATTTCTTCTGTTACAAACGTGATAAAGTACTCCAGATCTCAGTTTGAAATTTCTTGGAGCATATATTCTATGCCATACAGGCCTCATACACAGTAAAAAAAATATTTCTTCTGTTACTAACGTTATAAAGTAGGCCAGATCTCAGTTTGACTTGTTTGGAGCTTATATTTTATGCTATACAGGCCTGATACACAGTAAAAAAATAATTTCTTCAGTTATTAACGTGATAAAGTAGACCAGATCTCTGTTTGAACTTGTTTGGAGCATATATTCTATTTAATACAGGCCTCCTGCATAGTAAAAAAAATAATTTCTTCTGTTACTAACGTGATAAAGTAGGCCAGATATCAGTTTGAAATTTCTTGGAGCATATATTCTACTTCATACAGGCCTCTCCCACAGTAAAAGAAAATAATTTCTTCTGTTACTAACATGATAAAGTAGGCCAGATCTCACTTTGAACTTGTTTATAGCATACAGTATATTCTATTCAATACAGATATACAGTCATGGCCAAAAGTTTTGAGAATGACACCAAAATTATATTTTCTCATGATCTGCTGGCCTCTGGATTTTATTAGTGTTTGTCTGATGTTTATATCACATACAGAAATATAATTGCAATCATATTATGAGTACCAATAGGTTATATTGACAGTTAGAATGAGTTAATGCAGCAAGTGAATATTTGCAGTGTTGCCCCTTCTTCTTCAAGACCTCTGTAATTCTCCCTGGCATGCTCTCAATCAACTTTTGGACAAAATCCTGACTGATAGCAGTCCATTCTTGCATAATCAATGCTTGCATTTTGCCAGAATTTGTTGGTTTTTGTTTGTCCACCCGTCTCTTGAAGATTGACCAAAAGTTCTCAATGGGATTAAGATCTGGGGAGTTTCCAGGCCATGGACCCAAAATCTCCATGTTTTGTTCCATGAGCCATTTAGTTATCACCTTTGCTTTATGGCAAGGTGCTCCATCATGCTGGAAAAGGCATTGTTGGGCGCCAAACGGCTCTTGGACGGTTGGGAGAAGTTGCTCTTGGAGGACATTCTGGTACCATTCTTTATTCATGGCTGTGTTTTTAGGCAAGACTGTGAGTGAGCCGATTCCCTTGGCTGAGAAGCAACCCCACACATGAATGGTTTCAGGATGCTTTACAGTTGGCATGAGACAAGACTGGTGGTAGCGCTCACCTCTTCTTCTCCGAATAAGCTGTTTTCCAGATGTCCCAAACAATCGAAAAGGGGATTCATCAGAGAAAATGACTTTGCCCCAGTCCTCAGCAGTCCACTCCCTGTACCTTTTGCAGAATATCAGTCGGTCCCTGATGTTTTTTCTGGAGAGAAGTGGCTTCTTTGCTGCCCTCCTTGAAACCAGCCCTTGCTCAAAGAGTCTCCGCCTCACAGTGCATGCAGAAGCACTCACACCAGCCTGCTGCCATTCCTGAGCAAGCTCGGCACTGCTGGTAGTCCGATCCCGCAGCTGAAACAGTTTTAATATACGGTCCTGGCGCTTGCTGGTCTTTCTTGGGTGCCCTGGAGCCTTTTTGACAACAATAGAAGCTCTCTCCTTGAAGTTCTTGATGATGCGATAGATTGTTGACTGAGGTGCAATCTTTGTAGCTGCGATACTCTTCCCTGTTAGGCCATTTTTGTGCAGTGCAATGATGGCTGCACGTGTTTCTTTAGAGATAACCATGGTTAACTGAACAGAAACAATGATACCAAGAACCAGCCTCCTTTTAAAGTGTACAGTGATGTCATTCTTACTTAATCATGACTGATTGATCGCCAGCCCTGTCCTCATCAACACCCACACCTGTGTTAATGGATCAATCACTAAAACAATGTTAGCTGCTCCTTTTAAGGCAGGACAGCAATGATGTTGAAATGTGTTTTGGGGGTTAAAGTTCATTTTCTGGGCAAATATTGACTTTGCAAGTACAGTAATTGCTGTTAAGCTGATCACTCTTTGACATTCAGGAGTATATGCAAATTGCCATTACAAAAAATGAAGCAGTAAACTTTGGAAAAATTACTATTTGTCTCATTCTCAATACTTTTGGCCATGACTGTACATAATCACAAATGTCCGAAATAATCCAATACTCTTCAAAGAATCCTATATCTCAACACTATGTTGAGCCCAGAGAAATTGGTTCAACAAAAAAAGAAGAGAATTTAGGAGTATAAAAACATGAATTTTTATTGATATATATAAAAAAAATCACAAACAACAGTAATAACAGAGAATTAATAAAACTATCAGCAAGTCAGATCCATCCAATAAAGTTAGTAGAATTAATAGAATCTAATTTCCAGCAGAGGAGAATAACAAATCATAATAAACACCATGCTGAGTCCCTGTCACAGTCACTGTCAATCAGTGTTGCTTCCTAAGTGGACAGTTTGATTTTGCAGAAGTTTGATTTGCACATAACACATCTGCATCTCTGGCTGCTATGGGCATAAAAGGGGACAAACTTATGGTGTGGCACCCATGCTCCCCTGACCTCAACCCCATTGAGAACCTCTGGAGCATCATCAAAAGGAGTGTCTATGATGGCGGGAGGCAGTTCACATCTAAGCAACAGCTCTGGGAGGGTATTCTGTCCTCATGCAAAACAATTGAAGCAGAAACCATCCAAAACCTGACAAATTCAATGGACGAGAGAGTCCAGAAGCTCCTTTCGAACAAGCGGTCCTATGTGCAAATGTAACATCACCTAGAATAAAGTTTTGAGTTGAAAACTGTTTGACTTCAGTTTGTAATAACCTGCTAATGCTTATAATTTCAAAAATGACCATTTTTTAGTTCTTTATTAAAATGAAAAGGATGAAAACTCTGCTGTGCATAATAATTTGGAACATGCATTTTGAGTGCAGTTTGAGTTTTTTATTTTTTTAAAAATATACTGTTATCATAGGCAGTTTGTACAAAAACCTTTCAATTGTACTCTAATAGTTATTTGACTGGAAAATTACAATGACTGCAATTCATATAGGTAATTTGGGAAAATCTGAGAAAATATTATTTGCATAATAATTTGGAACACAGTGAATATATCAGAGCTAGGCAGGCAGGCAGTGTATGTGGCAGAAGGCAGTGTATAATACAGCACAAGAGGCTCCATTCCAGTTCTGTCTGCTGCTGCAGTTACAGATATTTCTACAAATAGACCCAGGTATCAGGGGCCAGGGATAATTATTTTTTTGATCTTAATCCTGTTTATTTGGTTAAAAAGCAATCCAGAGAACACCGTTTTTCTGCTCCATTTGCTTGTTGCCACAGCAGAATACAGTCAGATTCTTTCCATATTACAGTGATAAAAATCCAGAAATTTCTAGTGAACGTGGAAAATATTGGCCTCCATGTAAATTTTGTTGCAGTGTGTTAGTGATCCAAGCTGGACACGTGACATGGACTGGCTCTCTACGCCTTGAAGGTCCTGGCCTGCCCTGCCGCTAGCGTATTGTCAGAGCGGGTTTTTAGTGCAGCTGGTGGAATTATAACAGATAGGCGCATTCGCCTGTCAATTGAAAAGGCTGACAGGCTGACTCTTATAAAAATAAACAAGAGCTGGATTGGGTCAGACTTCTCAACACCACCGAATGATAGCAGCGTAACAAGCTCAAATACAGTGTCTTTTTTGGGAGGTCTAACTCTATTTCCATGCACCTCTGTATTCGCACACAGCCATGGGTATACTCTTCCTGATTTTGTCTATTTGCTCTTGTCCTCCTACTTCTCTGCATCCTCACATTGTTTTTAGGAAGCTCTCTGACCTCTATATCTCTTGCAGGGGGCATTGAAGTTCCTCCAAATTTTTGGCAGCAGTTGTTTCACTACATAGGCAAACACTAATGGAGACCCACTTCCTAATAATGGGAACATTGTTTTTAGGAGGCTCTCTGAACTTTACGTCTCTTGCAAGGGCCATTGAAGTTCATCCAAATTTTTGGCAGCCGTTGCTTCACTGCATAGGCAAACACTATGGGAGACCCACTTCCTAATAATGGGAACATTGTTTTTAGGAGGCTCTCTGACCTCTACGTCTCTTCCAAGGGGCATTGGAGTGCCTCCAAATTTTTGGCAGCCCTTGAAGTCACTGCATATGCAATAACAGTTTAGGAGACCCACTCAATAATGGAAACAACAAAGCATAGCCGGCTGATGGCTCTCTAACAATAGCAAGGGCCGACTGCTGGCTCTTTAAGAATAGGAAGAGCCACCAGATGGCCCTATAAAAATAGGCTTTGTGACTTTCAGAGTCCCTCCATCATAAATGAGACAGGATGTGTCTGATGTGTCACACACCACATGGCCAGATAATGCTGTAAAATGTTAAAGTGACATTTCCCAGTGAATGCATTTGTCTTGGTTGAAAGCAATGCAAAAGTGAAAAAACGCATCAAAAACACTATGTGTGTACATAGCCCAAGGTGTGGAGGAGAATTTTTGTTTTTGGTTATTTATTTTGACTTATATACAAGTCATTACCCTGGAAAGGATGTTCTTTAACCTATTTCCCTGGAAAATCCATTTGGTTTAATCTTTGCATGTTTAATTGTGAGTCCGTAAAAGTGGCGTAATACCTCTGACAACGTTGTTGACAGCAGTGATGTGGGAGTCCGAAATGCTTCCAGGGTCTTCCCCATGCTGTTCCCATGTCATTTGAGCACCCATCGATTTGGGCAATTTTTAGGCCCCCTGTATTCCGCCGGGGGGAGCCGCTGGTAAAATGCTCGAGTTTCCCATAGACTTACATTGGGCTCGTTACTCGGACCGAGCATTCGAGCATTCCAATTTGCTCGACCCGAGCAACGAGTACCTGATACCTGAGCATTTTAGTGCTCGCTCATCACTATCCACTACCCGTGTTACTATCATTAAATTTTTGTACCAATACTACTCTATGAAACTGATTTTTCTGCCATGTGAGTGTGGCTGAGCATAAAACCAGGTTGAGCTGTTGCATGTGGTATCAGGGCTCCCAGCACAGCAAGCCTACACCGATCCCTCCCCCACCTCATCTTAAGTTGAATTTAAATTCAAAGTTGGAAATGCTGGCTCAGACTCTGATACCTCATGCATGGCCCATGGCTGCTGTGCCATTATAAAATTTGTACTGTGGGTCAATTGAGGCCACTTTCCTGGTGTCTGCCCCTAATTTGATCTGTTTTGGCAGCTTTTGGGCCCGTTTGAAGGTGTTGTGTATGCGTCTGGTTTTGCCTCCCATTGAATCCAATGTGGTTCGGATATGTTCGACGAATGTTCGATTAATAAATCGGCGAATATTGCAAATTTGGCGATCGGGAATCGAACTGAACATTGAAATGTTCGCTCATCTCTAGAGGTGATATTACCATTTTTATTTCAATTCGTCCTTTTGATCGTGTTTTATTCTACATTTTGTTCAGTGGTTTGATGTAAAAGCATAGTTTTTTTGCGACTTTTTTATGGTATTCACTGAAGGGATTAACTTGTGTAACAGTTTTGTAGGTTGGGTCTTTCCGGATGCGGCAATACCGAATATGTGTACTTTTTTTTACATAATTATGTGTATTTATGAGTAAAATATTTTTTTCATTCTTTATTTTGTGATTTTTTTTTTAGATTTTTACTTTAAAAACCTTTTTTTTACTTTCTACCTAATCCCTCCATGGGAATCCGGCAGTGATGGCACAGGAACAGCTCCTGCTATGATGTAAATATACGTCAAAGGTTGGGATCCCCTTCCCGATCATGGCATATAGGTACGTCAAAGGTTGTGAAGGGGTTAAAGAAATAAAACATTTAATGGGTCAGCTGAAATTTCAAGTTATCAAGCAGGTGACAACTCCTAGAATGGGCAGTGATATTAAAAAATTCCTTTATTTCAGAGAGGCATTCTAGATCCACAAAAAAGGAAAAAAGGTTTCAGGTTCATCAATTTGCAAAGTTTATTCCAATTTTAAAAAGATTCCATAGCCAGGACAAACATAGCAACGTGTTTTGAACTCACAACTGCGTTTTTTATCAGAGCTCTAATAAAGAATGCAGTTGTGCGTTCGAAACTTATTGCTATTTCTATCCTGACTATGGAATCCTTTTAATATTGGAAAAAACTTTGCTAATTGATGAAGCTGGAACCTTTTTTCTTTTTTGCATTTTACCCTTGAGTTCCATGCCTCAGGACACCAAGAGCTTGGGTGAGCTGGTTGCCTCTTTTTTTGGCACACATTCTAGATCCACACATAACAGACCTTGGATCCGAAGGGGCTTAATAAAGATTATGAAATCACTAGAATTATATGATATGTATAACTCCTTTTTCTCTTTTCCCTTTTCAGGCGTTAAATCGTCTGCAAGAGAAATTATTTCATTTGTAGCTGATTTGAACATAATCAGATACTTTATTACCATTTAGTGTTAAAGAATTCGGATGTATTGTGTTCATATAATTTATTATATATTTTATTTATTATTGTTTAAAAAATGTGGATTGTAATCATTGAGTTAATTTTTATTTTTTTAGTACACTGCTACATTTACCTTTAGACTTCCTCCTTTTTGTATTTTATGTCAATTATTATAACAAGAAATATTAACAGTAATATTTGCAATAGTAATATTTTAAAATAATACAAAACATAAAAATATACATATATATTAAAAAATAAATCATTAATATATGAATAGGAGATATAGAAATGTAATTGAGGAATATATTGATATCTGTTTATTTCTCTTCATTTAAATAGTACTTACGGTATTTTGCGGATTATAAGACACACCGAACTATAAGACGCACCCCAAATTTTGGGGTGGAAAATAGGTAAAAAAATGTTTTTCATAAAATGGTGGTTTGTCTAATAATCGATTTTAATGGTAGCTTACCGAGGGGCAGTAGGTGGCGGTGTAGCAGGGTCACAAGTGGCAGGATCACCGTTCCAGTTTTTTTCTCGTCTCCCGAGATTTCAATCTGCACATGCGCCATTTTCCTTGAGCCCACCGCAGGGAACTGAATGTTAAAGGGAACTGTGGTCACTGGTGTGGATATCTAATGAGTACCCTGGCATTGCAGCATCACCCCGCTCCTGCCGCCGCTACCGACCTCCTGAAGCAGTGACCCTGACTCCTGTGACCATGCTCCAACGCCACTGTCTTGCCCGGTAATCTCACTTTGGATTATAAGACACACCAACGTTTTCCGTCCAAATTTAGAGGAAAAAAAAGTGCGTCTTATAATCTGAAAAATACGGTATATATTTTTATTAGCTTTTTAATTTTTTTTTGCCATTAGATTGAAGATTCTGATGATGATGACATTTCCTTTATGTTGCAATCTTACAAATGATAATCAACCCCATTTTGTCATTTTTGATGAAAACCTGGGATGGGCTAAAATGCGTCCTATTTTTTAATTAGATTAAAGACAATTTCACCAGAACGTGAGTGCCAGGACTTTATTGAAAGGTGTGCTAGTCAATGGCATTATGATGCCACAACATGCATCATGACCTGCCGCATGACTGTGCCAAAATTCTCCAAGGTGCCAATAAATCCGGAAGTCTGGAACAATGTGAGAGGACCACAGAATATGCGGATATGACCAGAGAGGTTGAGGTGAGTAGCAGAGGGGTCGGAGTGGTGAGCAGAGGGTGAGTATAATGATTCTTTTATTTTTTACATATCATATTTATCATGCTCTAGGTTCTGGAAAGATCCCAGAGCATGATAAGGGACATTACATTTGTGGAGAATTACTTTGGCGTAAATCACATTTTCCAGGAACAAACACGTGAACAGGCAAATACTAATTTTGCTAAATCTGCTCATGTATCTCTCTCTCCCTGTCTCTCTATTTCTCTCTCTGTCTCTCTCTCTCTCTCTCTCAAGCGCCTAGAATATCTTCCTGGGAAACACGTGTGAACAGGCAAATACTAATTTTGCTCAATCTGCTCATGTATCTCTCTCTCCCTGTCTCTCTCTTTCTCTCTCTGTCTCTCTCTCTCAAGCGCCAAGAATATCTTCCTGGGAAACACGCGTGAACAGGCAAATACTAATTTTGAAAAATTAATATTCGCCTGATCACACGTTTTTTCCAGCAAGATATCTTTTGCGACTTTAATGTACCATGCCAGGTCTTGATGGAAACAAGATGGTTGATAAGCTTCTATTAAAGTAAGAAAAACCCACAATGATCACTGAAATAACTTGAAACTGACAAAAATAATTTTCAATTTAAATTTTCTGAATATCAGCTAATGAAAATCAGTCATTGCTTTTGAATTGTGTTCAACAGAAAAATGTTAAAAATCAAAGTAAGGCCTAGACAAAATATTGGTACCCCTAGAAAAGATTGAAAATATTTTGACCATAGCAACATGTTAAACTAAGGTGTGTCCTGTATTTAGCATTACACGTGTCCAGAAACTACCAAGTTACCACTGGTTACAATCTGTTTTTTTCCTTAGCCAAATAGGTTAAGGTCAATTGCACATTAATAAGGCATTGTTTGTGACGCGCCCCCTGGGACATATTCCTTTTTGAGGGGAATACCCGGCACCGGATCAGATGGGGGGTTGTATTCTCCGAGCGGCTGTGACCCGGCCCGTGCCCAGGGCGTCAAGCTCAGTGTGTGTGGCAGTCCTACAGATGTTATAAAGTTCTTTATGTCGACTACGCCACCCGTTGTGATGCGGTCACTGTGGCCGCCGCTGCAGCAGGGTCCGCTGAGGCTGATGGTGGGTGCGCAGCTTGGTGGGATAACCCCCAACGGGAGGGGTATAGCCTCAGGGGGGACAGGTGCAGAGGATGGGGGTTGTGGTGGTGCAGTGCAGACGGCAATGAAGACAGAGTCGGGTTGTGCAGTTAAGGGTGTTTACTTACTGCAGATGTTGTACTGGTCACTCCAGCTTCGAGTGACCACCCGAGCCGTGCTGCGTCCACCAGGTCCTGGATCAGCCAACCCCCAAACAAGTCCGGAGCGTGGCCCTGAGCTCTCCTTCTGTCCCGTTCTCTGGCCGTCCCCACCGGTGATCCACCTAGGTCCAGCTCCCTCGGGCCTTCTATTGGGACACCCTTGGCCTTGGGTTCCCTGACCCTTCATGTGGTGTGCCTTCGGGGTGGATGTGATGGGTGGCCGTGGCAGATGCTGCCCACGGCCTCCGGTCTCTGGCTAGGGTGTGTTTTCTGCCCCCGCCAGTTTGGGATCCGGTACCCTGTGCCGACTCTTCACCCGGGGATTTAAGTTGGGTTCTTGGAGTCCTCTTTTCTGTTTCCCCCTCTGGGTCTCTCTTTCTCCTCTCTCACTCTGGGTCTCTCTTCTCCTCTGCTTGCTGACTTGTTCTCTGCATCTGACCCTGTTCTCTGATGGTGCCCACCTTATATACACCCTCTATGTGTGAGCTCAGGTGACCAGCACCCAATGAGCTCCTATCTTTACCCAGGCTGCTCCCCCTATCTGCCCCTACACTACTTGGGATGTACCACCCCCCTCCCACTCCAGCCAGGAACAGACTCGGTCGTACCTGCACATTTCTAAGTGGGAGTACCGTCGGCCTGTTCCCCGGAAATGGGATGTGTGTAGTGCATGCAGCCTACCGAGCTCAGTTCCACACTCCTTCCTTACTCGGGAGTGGAATATCACACCTCTGGGTTGAGGTGCAATACCCCTGTAGCAGCCGAATCCTCAGGGTGCTACATTCCCCCCTGGTAAATCACAGCACGTCCTCGGGCTGTAAGACATAACACCAAAAACATACAAAATTTTTCATAAACATATAAAATATATAACACATTATATATATAAAACTTTCTCGTCGCCTCTGGCTCCTCCTCCGGTCACTGTGCAACGTGTGACCGGGTAAAGTGCGACAGTCTCTCTGGAAAACTGGTTTTCCTATAAAACCAGTAGGGGGCGCTTTAGGAAGCGCAACTATATACAGGGGAAGTTGGCCGCTCTCAGTCCTCGGCCAGGTAAAGGGAAGGGAATGGCTGCTCACAGTCCTCAGCCTGGTATGGATTACGGAATAACGGGTAAAAAGTTCACTCATGCTGGTCCCAACGGGGACTATATATATGTAGCAACAGTTTCTTTAGTACCCGGTCGGGTAACTATTTACATCTACTGCTCTGCCGCACTCAACGGCGTCTTCCTCCTGCTCTTTGCTTGTAGCTGATTGTAACTTCAGACCCGTCCGGGTCCTCTTGCTCCTCCTCCTCGCACCGCAACTCCTCCTCCGTCAGGCGGTGTACGTGGAGGGCGTAAGGTCCTTTGGCACACTTGTGCCGGGTGAAGGTGACATCGTCTCTGATGTAGAGGTCACGACCTCTGTGCCCCTCCGGCAGATGGGACTCCACGTCTCTGCGCGTGACAAAGACGTCGCCGGGGGTGTTGTTGTCTCGGATGAAGCCCCACCCATGCTGCTGGTTGAACTTGATCACTGTCCCGATGGTGCGGGGACAATGCGCTGCACGGGGGTCCCTCCTGGTCCGGCTCTTCTGCTCGGCACTCCGTACTTGGGCCTGCTGTTCCCGGACCCGCCTCTCTCTCCGCTCCCTCGCAAACTCCTCGAGCTGCTGTCGGCAACACTCAGCACGCTCCGCTGCAGCTGCCCTGGTTTCCTGAGTGAACCCCATTAGGTCTTCTCCGGTGGGGTCCCACTCAAATTGGGCCTCTTCAAGCGGGGGCGAGATCCGTGCCACGGGCTTCGGAGCCGGAATCAGGGGCTCACACAAGGGCCCTAATCTCTGCTGCCGTTCCAGCTCATGGAATTCTTCGGGCCAGATGAAGGGCCGCCCGTCCGGCCATGTGAGCTGGCTGAACAAGTCCTCCCCCAGGTGTGGCACCCTTGGTTTTACGGGCGCGGGCGCGGTGGTGGTGGCGCCCGGGTTGCCCAGGCCTTGCGGCCAGGCCTGGGGCACCTGGAAGGTGAAGGGCACCATTAGGACGGCGGCGCCCTGGGCTACCTGGCCTTGCGGCCAGGCCGGAGGCTCCGCGGAGGTAGGGGGCGCTGTTGGTGATGCGGCGCCCGGGGGTACTAGGCCTTGCGACTAGGCTGGTGGTATTTCCTGCTTTGTCACGCTCCGGGTCGAGGCACGTGACGTCACAGGGGTCGCTGCGGCGGCTTCCGGTCGGGGCTTAGTCCATAGCGGTGACATGGCGGCTACGGGCACAGCAGGGGGACTTTCGGGCTCTGCGACGGGGAGCTGGGGCAGGTGGGCGGTTTCCCGGCTTGGGGTATAGGCGTCCCCTTTACCTGCCTCCATGCGTTCGGCTCCCTTCTCGGCGCCGTCTCCGGCCTTGGGTCCTCCCGCGCCATCCTCAGAGGCGGTCTGTCTCCTCATCTTGGCTGGCGTGCTCCGGGTCTTGATTTGCTGGGCCATCTCTCGGCTCCACTCCGCCAATGTCTCTCGCTGTACCAGGGCCATCCTCCGTGCGAGGCCCTCCAGGGCAGTCTGTGCACACTCCCGGTCTCGGGGGAGCTGTGCAAGGACCTCCACTAGGCCTAGTGGGGTCGTGGTTTCTAGCAGACTCCTGACCAACGGGTCGGTGCTGCTCTGCTCCTCTTCCAGCAGGCTCCTGGCCAGTGGGCCGGTGCTGCTCTGCTCTCCTTCCTCGGTCTCTAGCAGATTCCTGGCCAGCGGGCCGGTGCTGTTCTGCTTTCTCTCCATCTCCGGGCAAGCTCCTCCGCTACTCCTCTCCAGGCTTCTTGCCTCCGGGTGCGCTCGCTCCAAACTCCTCGTTAGACTTCTTGTCTCCGGGTGCGCTCGCTCCAGACTGCTCCAGGCGGCACCCATCTTCGTTCTTTTTTTTCGTCCCCTCCCACTTCGAGGGCGGTCCCGGGGCAACTCGGTGACTGTCAGCTCCAGGGGTAGTTCTTTCACGCTGACAGACACCTCCAGCATCACAGTCTCTGTTGGTGGGGGCGGTTTCCACTTTTGGCGCCATTTTCTGTCCTGGCCCACGATGGGAGGTGGCCTCTTGCCCTCCTTTGGCACGCCCATAATGGCGTCCGCTGCTCTTCCAAGGCGGGAAATCTTCGGATTTGGCGGGAAGCGTCGCCCAGTGGCGGGAAACTCTGCAGATGGCGGGAACAAGCTGGAAATGGCGGACAATCGGCGGGAAACGACCTGTGATGGGGTCCGATGGCGTGGACCCTCCGGAACCGGCGGGAGACTTCTTTCTGAGGTAAACTTGCACTTTTCTTCAGGCACGCAGTACCCGGTTGTTGTGGGCACGTAATCCTGCCGACTACGCCAAAGTTGATGCGCCCCCTGGGACATATTCCTTTTTGAGGAGAATACCCGGCACCGGATCAGATGGGGGGTTGTAGTCTCCGAGCGGCTGTGACCCGGCCCGTGCCCAGGGCGTCAAGCTCAGTGTGTGTGGCAGTCCTACAGATGTTATAAAGTTCTTTATGTCGACTACGCCACCCGTTGTGATGCGGTCACTGTGGCCGCCGCTGCAGCAGGGTCCGCTGAGGCTGATGGTGGGTGCGCAGCTTGGTGGGATAACCCCCAACGGGAGGGGTATAGCCTCAGGGGGGACAGGTGCAGAGGATGGGGGTTGTGGTGGTGCAGTGCAGACGGCAATGAAGACAGAGTCGGGTTGTGCAGTTAAGGGTGTTTACTTACTGCAGATGTTGTACTGGTCACTCCAGCTTCGAGTGACCACCCGAGCCGTGCTGCGTCCACCAGGTCCTGGATCCAGCCAACCCCCAAACAAGTCCGGAGCGTGGCCCTGAGCTCTCCTTCTGTCCCGTTCTCTGGCCGTCCCCACCGGTGATCCACCTAGGTCCAGCTCCCTCGGGCCTTCTATTGGGACACCCTTGGCCTTGGGTTCCCTGACCCTTCATGTGGTGTGCCTTCGGGGTGGATGTGATGGGTGGCCGTGGCAGATGCTTCCCACGGCCTCCGGTCTCTGGCTAGGGTGTGTTTTCTGCCCCCGCCAGTTTGGGATCCGGTACCCTGTGCCGACTCTTCACCCGGGGATTTAAGTTGGGTTCTTGGAGTCCTCTTTTCTGTTTCCCCCTCTGGGTCTCTCTTTCTCCTCTCTCACTCTGGGTCTCTCTTCTCCTCTGCTTGCTGACTTGTTCTCTGCATCTGACCCTGTTCTCTGATGGTGCCCACCTTATATACACCCTCTATGTGTGAGCTCAGGTGACCAGCACCCAATGAGCTCCTATCTTTACCCAGGCTGCTCCCCCTATCTGCCCCTACACTACTTGGGATGTACCACCCCCCTCCCACTCCAGCCAGGAACAGACTCGGTCGTACCTGCACATTTCTAAGTGGGAGTACCGTCGGCCTGTTCCCCGGAAATGGGATGTGTGTAGTGCATGCAGCCTACCGAGCTCAGTTCCACACTCCTTCCTTACTCGGGAGTGGAATATCACACCTCTGGGTTGAGGTGCAATACCCCTGTAGCAGCCGAATCCTCAGGGTGCTACATTTGCATGAAAGAGCTCAAGATGGGTTCAATAAAGCCTCAGGACACCTGAGAGTTTTATAAAGTATTTTTTAGGCAACTTCGAGGCTTTGGAGTATTTAAACTTGATGTGAATTTATTCACCACAAATTAAATTTTGGGGAAAATTCGGTGCAGCTGGCAAATTTGAATTTCAAAAGGTTCACTCATCTCTGCTAGGTAAAAATTTAAAATTTAATTAGTGGCCCCGAAACCTAAATCAGTATCTACAATATTAAAAGTTTAAAGCTTTTAATTCTCCTTTATATAACTTGAACCATCAGAGAGAAACTTCACAAGACTCACTGTGAGATTGAAACCCTTTTAATTCAGTCACGCTGACCTTGTACCACTGATCTTAACAAAGCTGAAAAATGGACTTTTACCAGATAAGATAACTGTCACTGAAGTTTAATTGCGTCCTATGTTGCTGTGATTAGTTTCCAGACCTAATATCATCTGCGAATGTGCAGTTTTGGTGTCTACCAAAAAGCAGGATACTTCATCAACTTTAACAGTTTTGTCTCTGTGCAAGGACTTGACATAAATCTCTCCATATTGAAGAAATATATTGCTGCTATAAAACACATTTCATTGTCTTTGTTATTGCAATCGGTAGTGCTCTTATTCTGCTCAATTCTTTTCAAATACTAGAATAATGAAATAATTCTATTAACTTTTAATCAAAACATGATGAGTTTTCATATGCGAGGGTCAGTCAATAAGTAATGCCTCCTATTTTTTTTCTCCTTAAATAAGGTAGTTATGTTAAATATTCGAATTTGGCACAATTCCTCAAACCTTCTTCTCCAATCCACAGCAATTGCAACTTCCTGCACCAACAGGTGGCAGGACTGTATCCGTTTGCAAAATGGCTGACATCGATGTTCGTATTAGACAATGGTCTGTGATTGAATTCTTGCAGAAGGTGAAACGCCCATTCGAATTCATGAGAGACTGAAAAATGTGTACGGTGATGCAACAGTGGATGTCAGTACTGTTAGACGATTGGTTCGTCGCTGTAACTCAGCTGAAGGGCCATCACCATTGGCTGACAAAATGCGGAGTGGCAGGCCAGTAACCGGAGTGACTCCAAGCAATATTCAGCGAGTCGATGACATCATTCGTGGTGACCGCCGGGTGACTGCAGATGAATTGTGTGGCATTATCTGCCTCAGTAAAGGCAGTGTGATAAAAATTATTGGACAACTGGGATACAGAAAAGTTTGTGCACGGTGGGTCCCAAGAATGCTTTTTACCAATGCTGGAATACATGCCCTTGATAAACGGTGGACCAAGACTGTGGACATGGATAGAGATTATATTGAAAATTGACAACTTAATCGTTAATGTTGTGGTTTTCAACCTATGTAATTGCATTTGAATTTCTTGCCAATTAAAAGGAGAAAAAAAATAGGAGGCATTACTTATTGACTGACCCTCGTATACTCTACTATTTATTTTGTGAATGCTAAAGGGAACATTTTTTAACATCTTTACCCTAACTAACTTGTTCTGCAGATCATTGGAGGTCTTGGTCCAGAGACCCTATTAATCTCTCAAAAATCCACTCTATAGTGCTCTGTTCAGCAAGAAAAAGTGATGAGCTCCTAAATGAGCACACGCATAGATTGTTTTTTTGGTGCTCAATAGAAAGTTTATAAGCCCCTATAGCACACTGGGCATGGGCTCATAGAATTTCTACAGAACCCACACTCACTATAGAGTGGATTTTGGAATGATTCAGTGGGATCTCTGGGCCCAAACGTCCTCTTATCTGCTTTACCAAATAATAATGGCAAGAAAATTTGATTTGCATTGAAGTAATTTAATGAGAATCTAATGTTCCTAATTATGCTCTATAGTCTCTTTCCAGACTTCAGATCCTAATAAACATGGGAAAGAAATAATGACTTGACCACTGTGAGAGCAGGATTCATTTATCTATCTTGATTCCATTTTGGTTATTCTACATGCATCTCCTTGCTTTCCAAAATGGAGTCTGACTGTGTTATGAGATAAAGAGTCTCAGGAATAACGGGACTTAGAGATAACATAAGGAAATGAAAGTAAAGAAATAGAACCACACCTAAAGTCTTCAGGTGAGTGTAGATGATATTAATTTTAGCCAATGACAAGTATATATGCTAATGCTAGCACATATGTAGGGATAAGCTGAATTAGTTGGACAGCATAGTTTAGGATAGATTGGAGGGGTGCGAGAGTGATAGAAAGGAGGCCACTGACCAGGAGGTTGCAGTAGTCGAGACGGGAGATGATCAGGGTGTACACTAGTGTTTTTGCCGATTCTTGAGTAAGGAATGTGCGGATCCGGGAAATATTTTTCAGTTGGAGTCAGCAGGAAGAGGAAAGAGCTTGGATATGTGGTTTGAAAGAGAGATTAGAGTCCATTGTTACCCCAAGGCAGCGAGCTTGAGGACTGAGGAGAGTGAGCAGCCATTTACTTTAATTGATAGGTCTCTTGGGGGGGTTCAGTGAGATGGGGGAAAGATGATGAATTCTGTTTTTTTCATGTTAAGTTTTAGAAATCTAGCAAAGAGGAAGGATGAAATAGCGGACAGACATTGTTGGATTCTGGTTGGTAGGGAGGAGATATCGGGTTCAGAGAGGTACATCTGTGTGTCATCAGCATAGCTATGGTATTGGAAGCCGTGAGACTCTATGAGCTTTCCCAGGCCGAAGGTGTAAATGGAGAAGAACAGAGGCCCTAGGACTGAAGGACTGAACCTTGCAGGACACCTACATATAGGATGCGAGGTGAGGATGTGGTGTGTGAGTGGGAGACACTGAATGTCCGGTTTGTTAGGTATGACGAGATCCATGCTAGGGCCAAGTCTGTGATGCCAACAAATGAGAGAATCTGTAGTAATAGGGAATGGTTCACTGAGTCAAAAGCAGATGACAGGTCCAGGAGGAAGAGGACAGAGAAGTGTCGCTTGGATATGGCAGTTAGTAGGTCATTGGTAACTTTAGTCAGGACAGTTTCAGTAAAATGATGCGGTCAGAAGCCAGATTTTAAGCGGTCAAAGAGTGAGCAAGAGGAGAGGTGCGGGGACAGTTAAAGATGGATGTTTTGTTCCTGCAGTTTTGAGGCGTAAGGGTGAAGTGAAACGGAGTGATAGCTAGACACAGAGGATGGGTTAAGGGAGGGCTTTTTGAGGATGTTTGTGATTGAGGCATGTTTAAAGCATGAGGGGAAGACATCAGTTGTTAGTGATAGGTTTAAGAGATGGGTTAGAGTTAGGGTAAAGACTGTGATGAGGTTTGGAATGAGGTGGGACGGGATCGAGTCAAGTGGACAGTTGGTGAGCTATGATCTTGAGAGTAGAGCAGATAAATAATTTTCCGTGATGGCTGAGAAGCTGGTTTTGGAGGAGGAGGGCTGAGTAGTTATGAGGAGGTGCTGTGGGGGTTGTAGGCCAAAGCTTTCTCTGATGTTATCAATCTTCTGCTTGAAGAATGAAGCAAAGTCTTCAGCTGAGATGAGAAGAGAGGGAGGAGGCGCTGGGTGACGGAGGAGAAAATTGAAAGCGTTGAATAGCTGTTTAGGGTTGTGAGACAGGGAGGATATGAGAAGTATGTTTGTTTTGCTGCAGTGAGTTTGGACAGGAAAGTAGTGAGGGACTGTTTGAATGCTATGAATTGCTCATTGTAGTGGGATCTTTTCCATCTCCGCTCAGCAACTCTGGAAGCTTGCCTCAGTGGCAGTGGGGATGTTGAAGTCTCCCATGATGATATTGGGAATGTCAATGGAAAGAAAATAAAGCAGCCAGGTGGTGAAGTGGTCCCATGGGACATTAATAAGGCTGTGTTTGCATTTAAGAGCTCAAAATGGGTTCAATACATTCCTAGGAGAACTCAGTGTTATACTTACATTTTACAGTCCTAGGAAGAGGCTTTACAGTATTAGGAATTAAATTTTTTGCGAAACTGGCAAATTCAAATTTTACACAAACCACCCAACTCTACCCAGGATGCTAAGCAGTACTGCTTCAGTTTCACCCGTGTCGCCCTCCCCCCCAAATATAGAAGTGAAACAAGTGAGTACAGATATGGATGGTACAATCAGTTGAATCCACAATCTAAATCTACTGTTTCAGACACACACTTAAGCCAATTTCCCTTCCAATTTTTTGAAATGTAGTGGGAAAACATTAGCTGGATTAAAACCTAGGATCCCAGCTGTGCCATCCACAAAATCACCATGTTGTGCACAGGCTTTAAACAATAATAGCTGAAACATTTTATGGACTCTATACCTAAAATTGCTTTTAGTCAAAGACACTAATTTTGATTACACAGATATTTCTGCCTAGATGACTACCTAACTTATCAGGAACAGTCAGTGATGTGATATCTCAGTTCTTCAAAATCATTAATAAGAACATGCCATAGTAATTTGACATCCTATTACAAAACTTCTTTTTCAGCTTCATTTAAAAGCTTGGAAGCAGACAAATTAAATTTATGTGCTGAAACTTTTCTCAAATAAGACATTTCTTAAATCGCAGCTTGGAGTCCAAACTTTAGTTCATCTAATTTGCTTGTGTCTGAATCAATTACCTTAGACATTGCTCTTTAATTTATAAATATGCACAGAGTCGCTTCATAACACATTCTCTTAAAATCAAAGTCCTGGTACAGACCTTGTTAGCAATGCTAATACTAATACTAATACTAATACTATCTAAATCTGTTTGTCCTATCTGTCTGTGCATCTGTTTTTGCTTCAGCAAATAAAAATAAATTTTAACAAGCTGTTTTTGAATTTTAGAACATTTTCCACTAAGACCTCATTTAGACATCTATTTTTGAAATACTTGTTCCATCAGAGTTTTTCACTGATAGAACACATACCCATTACAGTCTACGGAGCTGTTCAGATGTCTGTGACTTTTGTGGACCGTATGTCTGCAAAAAAATCAGAGACATGTCTGTTTTTGATTTAAGCCACGGATCAAATGTATCGAACCGTATAGTTTCTTGAAAATCACAGACAGCACACAGATGGCATCCTTGTGCCATCTGAGTGCTGTCCATGATCAAGGGCTCATTCAGATGTCTGTGGATCTCAGTCTGATCTCAAACTGTAATGCATGGACTGGCCACGCCTCTACCGACCCGAGTGTGACAGCTTCATATTTTTCTATGAGGCTGTCATGCTTGGATCGGGAGACCTGCGGCAAGTCCATGCATTAGCGGTCTGTGCTTGGGCCGATTTGCACAGACATAATAATAATAATAATAATTTTTATTTATATAGCGCTAACATATTCCGCAGCACTTTACAATTAAGTAGGAACATGTACAGAAGATATAAACAATGCAATGTATCACATTTCAACAGTTACAAGAGGAGTGAGGGCCCTGCTCGCAAGCTTAAAATCTATATGAAAATGGGGGGACACAATAGGTAGAACATGGTCATCAGCCAGTACCTGTCTAAGAGCAGTTACCATGTGCTATTGGGTGCATGGAGGATGTGGAGACAGATGAATAGGCAGGAGCAGGTTAAGATTAACATTTAGGAGGGAACAGGGGAGAGTTAGGTTGGTGAGTTGAGGTGATAGGCTTGTCTAAACAGATGTGTTTTTAAAGCACGTTTGAAGATATGGGGGCTAGATATTTGTCGGATCGTTTGGGGCAGTGCATTCCAGAAAACTGGTGCGGCATGAGAGAAGTCTTGGAGACGGAGGTGTGAGGTTCGGATTAAGGAGAATGTTAGTCTTATATAAGTTGCAGAACGGAGGGATGATAGACAGAAATGAGGGATGAGATATAGGGTGGTGCCCAGATAACTGCATGAGCCCTTACACTGCAATGGGTAGGAGAAGCTTTTTAATTAATTTATTTTTCATACATTAAAATCACTGATGAAAATCAAATCAAAATCGACCATATTTTTGCATACCAGAAAATTCATGGACATCTAAATGAGGCCTAAAGGTTACATAGATCTCAATATGCATTTATAATATATACAGAGGAAAACTCTATTTATAATAAAACTGAGTTTAAAGTGGTTATCCAGGGCTTTGTTTATTTTTGAGATTAAGAATTTACAGGCACAGAGTCCGCACCTGATGGTGATTCTGATGCTTAATTTAACTAATTTCCAGTGACTACTTCTTGAAGCTCATCAAGAGAATGCCAAGAGTGTGCAAAGCAAAAGGTGTGCAAAAGGTGGCTACTTTGAAGAACCTAGAATATAAGACATATTTTCAGTTGTTTCACACTTTTTTGTTAAGTATATAATTCCACATGTGTTAATTCATAGTTTTGATGCCTTCAGTGTGAATGTACAATTTTCAAAGTCCTGAAAATACAGAAAAATCTTTAAATGAGAAGGTGTTTCCAAACTTTTGGTCTGTACTGTATTTGTAAAAATCGGATGCTAAACCATTGATCCTTATTAGATCCCTTTTTTGCATACCTATAGATTTCAACAGGTGAGTCTCATCTGAAATACAGAAACGACTAGTGCTTCTGCAATTTTTTTCATGCAGTGCTGTCTCTATAACTACATTCATATGACCATATATTCGGTTAGGGCATTGTCCGGGTAAAAACTGACATCACTCGGATAGAACTAGGACCAATGTTATTCAAATTGGCCAATCAAATGACAATTTTTTTATACATAGTCTGAATATTCGCATGAAAAAACTTAAGCAGGGAACAGTTTCTTCTCTATTTCAGATGAGACTTGCCCATTCATGTCTATGAGTGGTCCAAAAAAATTGATCCCATATGGAGCATCCGATTTTTATGGATGCATTACCAAACATAGGAAACTGTTTTGGCTCTTGTAAATTGTATTCCCTGCTGATGTATAAAAACTAATGCCTTATGGATGCCATATGGATAAAATAAGGAAGACCATATACAGTGGGGAAAAAAAGTATTTAGTCAGCCACCAATTGTGCAAGTTCTTCCACTTAAAAGGATGAGAGAGGCCTATAATTTACATCATAGGTAGACCTCAACTATGAGAGACAAAGTGAGAAAACAAATCCTGAAAATCACATTGTCTGATTTTGGAAAGAATTTTTTTTCAAATTTTGGTGGAAAATAAGTATTTGGTCTATTACAAACAAGCAAGATTTCTGGCTCTCACAGACCTGTAACTTCTTCTTTAAGAGGCTCCTCTGTCCTCCACTCATTACCTGTAGTACTGGCACCTTTTTGAACTTATCAGTATAAAAGACACCTCTCCACAACCTCAAACAGTTACTATGGTGAAGACCAAAGAGCTGTCAAAGAACACCAGAAACAAAATTGTAGCTCTGCACCAGGCTGGGAAGACTGAATCTGCAATAGGCAAGCAGCTTGGTGTGAAGAAATCAACTGTGGGAGCAATAATTAGAAAATGGAAGACATACAAGACCACTGATAATCTCCCTCGATCTGGGGCTCCACAAAAGATCTCACAATGATCTCAAGAATGGTGAGTAAAAATCCCAGAACCACACGGGGGGAACCTAACAACCTACAGAGAGCTGGGACCAACGTTACATAGGCTACCATCAGTAACACACTACGCCGCCAGGGACTCAGATCCTGCAGTGCCAGACATGTCCCCCTGCTTTAGCCATTACATGTCCGGACCCATCTGAAGTTTGCTAGAGAGCATTTGGATGATCCACAAGAGTATTGCGAGAATGTCATATGGTCAGATGAAACCAAAGTAGAACTGTTTGGTAGAAACACAGCTCGTTGTGTTTGGAGGAAAAAGAATGCTGAGTTGCATACAAAGAACACAATACCTACTGTAAAGCATGTGGACGGCAACATCATGCTTTGGGGCTGTTTCTCTGCCAAGGGACCAGGACGACTGATCCGTGTACATGAAAGAATGAATGGGGCCATGTATCGTGAGATTTTGAGTGCAAACCTCCTTCCATGAGCAAGGGCATTGAAGATGAAACATGGCTGGGTCTTTCAGCATGACAATAATCCCAAGCATACCACCAGGGCAACGAAGGAGTGGCTTCGTAAGAATCATTTCAAGGTCCTGGAGTGGCCTAGCCAGTCTCTAGATCTAAACCCTATAGAAAACCTTTGGAGGGAGTTGAAAGTCCGTGTTGCCCAGCGACAGCCCCAAAACATCACTGCTCTAGAGGAGATCTGCATGGAAGAATGGGCCAACATACCAGCAACAGTGTGTGCCAACCTTGTGAAGACTTACAGAAAACATTTGACCTCTGTCATTGCCAACAAAGGATATATAACAAAGTATTGAGATGAACTTTTGTAATTGACCAAATACTTATTTTCCACCAAAATTTGAAAAAAAAATTCTTTATAAATCAGACAATGTGATTTTCAGGATTTGTTTTCTCATTTTGTCTCTCATAGTTGAGGTCTACCTATGATGTAAATTACAGGCCTCTCTCATCTTTTTAAGTGGGAGAATTTGCACAATTGGTGGCTAACTAAATACTTTTTTTCCCCACTGTAGATGAAAAATTGTCCACTTTTTCTGGATGAAAATCAGATGAATTTGTATATGCTCATGTGAACATAGCCTATAAGGTTAGTTTTTTCACGGACAACAGTCAGATCGATAGTAAAGGACTTGTAAATGTACCCTTGGAACAAAAAGAAAAGAGTCTGATTTTTTTTCCACAAACAGCGGCACACTTATCCATGTTTTGGTTTTACAGCCCAGCTCTGTTTTAGAACAATAAGGCAAGAAACACAAAGCAATTAGCAAGGCATTACAAAGACTATTGGAAATCTGGATGTTAAACCCTGTGAGAGTTGTAATGTGACCATATTGTTTTCAGCTAACTGACATAATACAACCCAAGAAAGTGCTCAATAGAATTGATAGAATTAGATAACTCAAGACCCTATATCTTTTTTCAGTTTTTTTTTTTAATTATTTGCTTTTAACTATTCTAATTCTTAAGATGTGGTGTACCTACTCACAGTTTATTTGTAAATGGAACTACTCTTCAAGCTGAAGTACTAGGAAATATCTTATAGGAAAATCTATGTCTACCTCTTACTGAGTTCATTAATATTTTAATTCAAAACCGTTTGAAAACTTGTGATGGTTGGGGAGACAGAGAGACAAAATCAATTAATAAATTACTTTTATTGGCATCAGCACTAAAAGGGCAAATGTATATAAATTACATTCCTTTGCAGTTTGGTCCCTGAGCTGTGAGCCTTGCTGTAAGGATATTTGTATCCTTGAAGGTAGGGGGGGTCGAAAGATCTGAGTGGGCCTCTAACCAGGAGTTAACCATGGTTACAACTATTGTAACACCCCCTGATTGAGGATATAGGGTAATCATCTCAGCAGACCACCATGCTGTTACTGAAAATAAATCTCTATACAAAGACCAACACCAATATTACAGCCATACAGTGACAATATAATGGTAGTCACTAATGTTGAGCGAGCATGCTCGACACTGCTCGGTACTCGCCCTAGCATCTCACTACTCGGGATGTTCGGCGAGCACCGAGAATTTTCGGGTTACTCGGGCGGGAGCACGGGTCTCCACCCTGCATGTTTGGCGCTCTTTACAGAGCCAATTAACATGCAGGGATTGCCAGCCAGTCACTGTAATGCCGCAGCCATGTTGATTGTGGGCATTACAGTGATTGACTGGCCACACAGCGTCACCTCAAGTATTTAAAACCGGGCGCCGCCATCTTGGACACAGTCGCTCCGGATCAGACAATGTAGGGAGAGTGCTGCTGAGCTAGGGAGAGATTTATACTGTGAAATAGGTAGTGTAGGGTCTCTAAAGCCTGCAAAATGATGGACACACTTTTAGGCAGTGACCTGGGTGTCAGAGATGCTTCCAGGGGTATTCCTCATGCTGTTCCCATGTCTTTTGAGCTCTGTATGCATGTGTCACACAGCACATGGCCAGATAAGGTTGTAAAATGTTAAAATGACATTTCCCGGTGAATGCATTTGTCACAGTTGAAAGCAATACAAAAATGCAAAAACACATAAAAATGCTACTTGTGAACATAGGCCAAGGTGTGGAGGAGTATTTTTGTTTTTGGCTATTTATTTTACCTTATACACAAGTCTTTACCCTGGAAAGGAAATTCCTTAACATATTTCACAGGAAAACAGTTTCAGTTTCGTTTTTGAACGTTTTATTGTGAGCCCGTAAAAGTGGCTTAATACCTCTGACCACGTTGTTGACAGCAGTGACCTGAGGGTCATAAATGCTTCCTGGGGCGATCCCAATGCTGTCCCCATGCAATTTGAGCACTGTAACTATCATTTTGGGCACTTTTTAGGCTTCCTACAGACTGCCGGGGTTGCCGCCGCAAAAATGCTTGGGTCTCCCATAGACTAACATTGGGCTCGTTGCTCAGGTCGAGCACCCGAGTATCACGGTGAGTTCGGCCCGAGCTTCGAGCACCCAAGCATTTTAGTGCTTGCTCAACACTAGTAGTCACCTTAGAGATTATTGTACAGTTATAGATAGTGACTTACAGGTGAGGTTCTTTCTGATGTAGTCGTTCACTTTTCCTGTGGTTTCCATCTGGCCCAGACCTTCTTCCAGCCATGACTCAGCTACAGGTTTTACAACAAAGACTTATTTAACTTCTCATATTTCCAGCACTATCCCCATCTATTCCCAACCTGCACAAACTCCTCATCCTACTGTTACCACAATGCTGAGTCGCTGCTGCTGTGCTCCTCTTAGTGCCCCTCACAATAATTCCCAACACTGTGCCCCTTACAAAATAAAATGCCTCCCCCCACAGCTCACCTATACACAGTATGATGGGCCCACAGCTCCCTTATACATAGAAGGATGTCCCCACTGCAGCTCCAAAACTTAGTATAGTGACACCCCAGTAGTCCTCACACTGTCTGATGACTCCATAGGAGCCCCCACACTGTATAATGACTCCCACAATAGACCCCACATTGTATAAGAGCCCCAGAATAGCCCACACACTGTATAATGGCCCCCACATTGTATAATGGCCTCTACAGTAGCCCCACACTGTATAATGGCACCACAATTACTCCCAAACTATGTCATGGCTGCTAAACTATCCATTGCACTGAATAAATGCCCACACAGTAGCCCCACACTGTATAATGGTCCCCACACTGAGTAATGGTCCCTACAGTAGTGCACACACTGTATAATGGCTCTCACAATAGACCTCACTGTATAAAGGCCCTCACACTGTATAATGACCCTCATACCGTATGATGATCCCACAGTAGCCCCCACACTATATAATGGCCCCCCATACTACAATGACCCCCACAATAGTCCACACACAGTATAAAGGCCCCCATACTGTATGAGAGCACTTCAAACTTTATGATGCCCTCACACTTTATGAGGGCCCCCACATTCTGTAAATGCCCCACTGTATTTCTCAGACTGTATAATGCTGCCAACATTAGTTCCAACACTATCTGATGGCCAACACACTGTTTGATGGTCTGCCAGAGTAATTTCTACACTGTATGATGCCCCCCACAGTAACTGCCACACTATATGAGGCCCCCCACAATAATCCCCACATTGTATGAAGGCCCTCCACACTTTATGATGCTCCCACGGTCACACCACAAGTACTAATTAAAATAAAAACATCATATAACCACCTAATACCAGATCCTAACAAGTCAGCCGGCAAACAGCAGCAAAGCACGGGTGGACCAACATGTTGATGTTATCACGCCAGCACATGCACAGGACATCAGAGTCCTGGCGTGGTGACGTCATCGCACCACCTCCACCTCATCCAGTGCATCATCCTTCCGATCTGTAAACTGCAGGCTTAAAGCGACTTGGGGTTTGCAAATCAGAGAGTAGACACCAATACATTTAAGAGTGGCGGTCACAAAGTGTGAGCCCCTTCGAGTAAGGGGCCCATAGGTACTTCCCCCTCTGATCCCCCAGTACCTACACTACTGATACAGCACCATCAATGTATATGTTTAACACATACATTGCATATGTATAAAAAGTTGTAGGTGTGCTAAAATTGTAATTTCTCAATAAACTACAATTCACCTCTTAGATACCAGGACTGTTCTGAATATCAGGAGTAACATTAAATGCGTGAAGGTCATATGACAGATGCAATGTTTAGTCCTATTATTTATTGTATTTTGGGGGGCATTTTGCACAAATCACAAATTGTTAGAATTGGAACGAACCTGTGAATTTGATAAGACTTAACCTGAATTCGATTTGCATGAAATTGATTCAGTCATTTCTAGATTTACTATTGTCTAAATTGTAAAGCACTGCGGAATATGTTAGCGCTATATAAATAAAAAGATTATTATTATTATTACTTATACTGTTCCTCACAGTAATCTGTCTGAAGTGAACCTTTTATTCATTTCACTGCGTATGTAGTTGAGGCAAAAAATGTGTTCTGCACATTGATACAGAATTCCAAGAAATCTTATACTCATCTACCTTTGCAGATGTCAAATACAGTAGACTCATTTCTAAGAACAGTATAGTGCTGCCCTGAAAAAAACAGAAGTTACGTGAATTTTTTTTAACCCCTTAAGCCCCGTGGGTGGTTTGCACGTTAATGACCGGGCCAATTTTTACAATTCTGACCACTGTCACTTTATGAGGTAATTACTCTGGAAAGCTTCAACGGATCCCCCTGATTCTGAGACTGTTTTTTCGTTACATATTGTACTTCATGATTGTGGAAAAATTTCTTCGATATCACTTGCGTTTATTTGTGAAAAAAACGGAAATTTGGCGAAAATTTTGAAAATTTTGCAATTTTCAAAATTTTAATTTTTAAGCCCTGAAATCAGAGCGATATGTCACACAAAAGAGTTAATAAATAACATTTCCCACATGTCTACTTTACATCAGCACAATTTTGGAACCAAAATTTTTTTTTGTTAGGGAGCTATAAGGGTTAAAAGTTGACCAGCGATTTCTCATTTTTCCAACAAAATTTACAAAACCATTTTTTTAGGGACCACATCACATTTGAAGTCACTTTGAGAGGTCTTTATGACAGAAAATACCCAAAAGTGACACCATTCTAAAAACTGCACCCCTCAAGGTGCTCAAAACCACATTCAAGAACTTTATTAACCCTTCAGGTGCTTCATAGGAATTTTTTGAATGTGGAAGAAAAAAATGAACATTTAACTTTTTTCACAAAAATGTTACTTTAGACCCAATTTTTTTTATTTTCACAGAGGTAACAAGAAAAAATGGACTGCAAAATTTGTTGTGCAATTTCCCCTGGGCACGCAGATACCCAATATTTGGGGAAAAAACACTGTTTGGGCGCACTGTAGGGCTCGGAAGGGAAGGAGCGCCATTTGACTTTTTGATTGTAAAATTTGCTTGAATAATTAGCGGACACCATGTTGCGTTTAGAGAGCCCCTGTGTGCCCAAACATTGGAGCTCCCCCACAAGTGACCCCATTTTGGAAACTAGACCCCCCAAGGCACCTATCTAGATGCATACTGAGCAGTTGCAACCCCCAGGTGCTTCACAAATTGATTCGTAAAAATAAAAAAGTGAAAAAAAACCCACTTTTTCATTTTTACGAATCAATTTGTGAAGCACCTAGGGGTTCCAACTGCTCACTATGCATTTAGATAGGTGCCTTGGGGGGTCTAGTTTCCAAAATGGGGTCACTTGTGGGGGAGCTCCAATGTTTGGGCACACAGGGACTCTCTAAATGCAACATGGTATCCGCTAACAAATTGAATGGAAAATCGGCTCAAATTGTTAGCGGATACCACATTGCGTTTGGAGAGCCCCTCTGTGCCCAAACTTTGGAGCTCCCCCACAAGTGACCCCATTTTGGAAACTAGACCCCCCAAGGCACCTTTCTAGATGCATAGTGAGCACTTGGAACCCCCAGGTGCTTCACAAATTGATTCGTAATAATGAAAAAGTGAAAAAAAAAACACTTTTTCATTTTTACGAATCAATTTGTGAAGCACCTAGGGGTTCCAAGTGCTCACTATGCATCTAGATAGGTGCCTTGGGGGGTCTAGTTTCCAAAATGGGGTCACTTGTGGAGGAGCTCCAATGTTTGGGCACACAGGGACTCTCTAAATGCAACATGGTATCCGCTAACAAATTGAATGGAAAATCGGCTCAAATTGTTAGCGGACACCACATTGCGTTTGGAGAGCCCCTCTGTGCCCAAACTTTGGAGCTCCCCCACAAGTCACCCCATTTTGGAAACTAGACCCCCCAAGGCACCTTTCTAGATGCATAGTGAGCACTTGGAACCCCCAGGTGCTTCACAAATTGATTCGTAATAATGAAAAAGTGAAGAAAAAAAACACTTTTTCATTTTTATGAATCAATTTGTGAAGCACCTGGGGTTCCAAGTGCTCACTATGCATCTAGATAAGTGCCTTGGGGGGTCTAGTTTCCAAAATGGGGTCACTTGTGGGGGAGTTCCAATGTTTGGGCACACAGGGACTCTCCAAATGCAACATGATATCCGCTAACAATTTGAGCCGACAATTTGTTAGCGGATATCATGTTGCATTTGGAGAGTCCCTGTGTGCCCAAACATTGGAGCTCCCCCACAAGTGACCCCATTTTGGAAACTAGACCCCCCAAGGCACCTTTCTAGATGCATAGTGAGCACTTGGAACCCCCAGGTGCTTCACAAATTGATTCGTAATAATGAAAAAGTGAAAAAAAAAACACTTTTTCATTTTTATGAATCAATTTGTGAAGCACCTGGGGTTCCAAGTGCTCACTATGCATCTAGATAGGTGCCTTGGGGGGTCTAGTTTCCAAAATGGGGTCACTTGTGGGGGAGCTCCAAAGTTTAGGCACAGAGGGGCTCTCCAAACGCAATGTGGTGTCCGCTAACAATTTGAGCCGATTTTCCATTCAATTTGTTAGCGGATACCATGTTGCATTTAGAGAGTCCCTGTGTGCCCAAACATTGGAGCACCCCCACAAGTGACCCCATTTTGGAAACTAGACCCCCCAAGGCACCTATCTAGATGCATAGTGAGCACTTGGAACCCCTAGGTGCTTCACAAATTGATTCGTAAAAATGAAAAAGTGTTTTTTTTTTCACTTTTTCATTATTACGAATCAATTTGTGAAGCACCTGGGGGTTCCAAGTGCTCACTATGCATCTAGAAAGGTGCCTTGGGGGGTCTAGTTTCCAAAATGGGGTCAATTGTGGGGGAGCTCCAAAGTTTGGGCACAGAGGGGCTCTCCAAACGCAATGTGGTGTCCGCTAACAATTTGAGCCGATTTTCCATTCAATTTGTTAGCGGATACCATGTTGCATTTAGAGAGTCCCTGCGTGCCCAAACATTGGAGCTCCCCCACAAGTGACCCCATTTTGGAAACTAGACCCCCCAAGGCACCTATCTAGATTCATAGTGAGCACTTGGAACCCCAGGTGCTTCACAAATTGATTCATAAAAATGAAAAAGTGTTTTTTTTTCACTTTTTCATTTTTACGAATCAATTTGTGAAGCACCTGGGGATTCCAAGTGCTCACTATGCATCTAGATAGGTGCCTTGGGGGGTCTAGTTTCCAAAATGGGGTCACTTGTGGGGGAGCTCCAATGTTTGGGCACACAGGGGCTCTCCAAACGCAACATGGCGTCCGCTAACAATTTGAGCCGATTTTCCATTCAATTTGTTAGCGGACACCATGTCGCGTTTCGAGAGCCCTTGATGTGCCTAAACAGTGGAGCTCCCCCACAAGTGTCCCCATTTTGGAAACTATACCCCTCAAGGATTTTATTAAGGTGTATAGTGAACATTTTGAGCCCAGAGGTACAGCACAGAATTTGTTTACATTAGGTCATCATATTGAATAAGTTGTCATTATTCTTGAGCGCAAGTGCTCGCTACTTGAGTTTGCATCGGGTACTCAGGTATGCACCATGTACAGCGTGTGCTCGAGTGACATGCTCGAGTCCCTGCTCCGCATGTTTCACGGTTATTAGACACCCAAAAAAAAACATGCGGGGATCGCTCGTGCATGGCAGGCAATCCCCGTAAAGTTTTTTGGCCGCGAAGCATATGGGGCAGAGACTCGAGCATGTCACTCAAATACCCACGATACTCAATGCATACCAGAGCACCCGATGCAAACTCAAGTAGCGAGCACTTGCTCTCAACACTAGTCGCCATATCGTCATCTTTTTTTCTTACTTTTGAAAAAAATCCCAACCCCAGCCCTAACCCTAGCACAACCCTAGCCCCAGCACAACCCTAGCCCCAGCACAACCCTAGCCCCAGCACAACCCTAGCCCCAAACCCAGCCCTAATCCTAGCCCAATCCTAACCCAAGAGTTTATTTTTGACGCCGTTCCTTGTGCGGTATAAGTGATTAGACGACTTTATTCTTCGGGTCGGTGTGATTACAGCAATGCCAGAATCATATGGGGTTTTTATGACTGACAGCTGTCACACACTAAAAGACGCATTTTTTGTAAAATCTAGTTTTTGCATCGCCATATTTTGAGAGCTATAATTTTTCCAGATTTTGGCAGACAGTCATGTGACGGCTCGTTTTTTGCGGGATGACTTGACGTTGTTATTGGTGCCATTTTCAGGCACGTGACATTTTTTGATCGCTTTCTATTCCAATTTTTGGGAGGCAGAATAAACAAAAACCAACAATTCAGGAATTGTTTTTTTTTTTTTTTTTTATTCTGTTCCCCGTGTGGTAAAATTGATAAGGCAGCTTTATTCTTCGGGTCAGTACGTTTACAGCGGTACCACATTTGTATCATTTTTCTATGTTTTGGCGCTTATACACAATAAAAGCTATTTTATAGAAAAAAATATTTTTTAGTATCGCTTTATTCTGAGAGCTATAACTTTTTTATTTTTCGGCTGATGGAGCTGTATCATAACTTGTTTTTTGCGGGACGAGATGACGTTTTCAGCGGTATCATTTTTATTTATATGCGTCTTTTTGATCGCGTGTTATTCCACTTTTTGTTTGGCAGTATGGTGATAAAGCATTGTTTTTTGCTTCGTTTTTTTTTTTTTTTTTTTACCGTGTTCACTGAAGGGGTTAACTAGTGGGACAGTTTTATAGGTCAGGTTTTTCCGGACGCGGCGATACCAAATATGTGTACTTTTATTGTTTTTTTTTTTATTTTTTTTATAATAATATTTATTGATGGGTACATTATATTTTTATTTTTGGTGTATTATTTTTTTTATTTTTTTATAATATTTTTGCACATTTTTTTTTTTTTCCACTTTCACACAGTTTATACACTTTATTACTTTGTCCCACTCTGGGACTTTCACTTTTTTTTTTCTGATCGCCTGCATGGCACAGGAATGGAGCACCATCCCTATGCCATGAAGGCTGTCAGAAATGCACAGTGTGAAGATTGCTTGGAGATGCACTGCGCATGTCCAAGCAATCTTCCTGCTCTCTGGTGACCCGGATGTTGTCATGACGACATCGGGTCGTCATGGCAACACCCGGGAAGCCTTTGCAGACTGCGCTGGAAGCCGGAAGAGGAGGTGAGTATCGCCGATCACCTCCCCTTGCCCCCGCAATGCCGCGATCGACTTCGATCGACTTCGATCGCAGCATCGCGGGGGTTAATGTGCTGGGAGCGGTGCAGGACCGCTCCCTGCACATAGTACCGGGTGTCAGCTGTGACAATCAGCTGACACCCGGCGGCGACCGCGCCCGCACAGCCTGTGTGCGCGCGCGATCGCGATGACATACTAATACGGGTCTGGCTCTTAAGTCCCAGGGCACAGACGCGTATTAGTACGTCAGATGTTATTAAGGGGTTAAACATGGCAGATGAAATGATCAGCTCATGCAAGATTAGCCTGACATTAGAGTGGTCTATTACTACTGTAAGATGGATTTAAACCCTTAATGACTGCCGATACCCTTTTAATAGTGGCCATTAAGGGGCCTTATTGCTCAGCTCTACTTTTTTAATGGCACTGAAGAATAAGTAAATAGTGCTCCCCCACGGGTGCCATTCCCGCTGGTGACAGCTGCATCCTACGGTATCACCCCTGGCCAGTTTTGTTCCTGATCGGGGACGATTAAAACCTTAAACACCGCTGTCAAGTGTGACAGCTGTATCTAAGTGGTTAAAAAAGGATTAAAAGACCCCTATGGCAGGATCGACCGCCCACAATTGTATTCGTGGGTGCCGATTGTTACCATGGTACTCTTGGTCATCTGATGATCTCAAGGAACTGTGGCCTGTGAGTTCTGAGTGTCACAGGCTGTGTCAGTGACAGGTATCATGCACTGCTATACACAAGTAATGCAATGCATGAGATAAGAGATCAAGGTAAAAAATATAGGCTATGTGCCATGATCTGGACGAAGCAGCGCTTTGGAGACAGCTTATTTTTGCTGCGTCCAAAACGCTACATTCAATTGAATTCCAGTAAATCCGCATGTCTTCACTGAACCATGCGGATTTACCGCATTCAATAAATTCTAGTGGCCAAATTTCTCTTGCGGAGACTAGCGACTCCGCAAGACAAATTGACATACTGCAGTACCGAAAGACGCGCTTCATGATCTTGTCCGTGGGTGATTCGCAACCTCAGATGCACGCATAGTAAACATGGGAGTTCTAGAAATCTCATCCATTATGCTGTAACATCTGGATGCTGCGGGTTTAACGCTGCATAAACACACAGCGTAAAACCCGCAGCATTTCCTGATCGTGAGCACGTACCCATACATTCCCCAAAATAAAATATGTAAAAAAAAGTTTTAAAAAAACACACAAAAAAACGCACACAAATCGTGAAAAGCAGTTTCACCACTAAAAATGCAGCGTTGGCGTTAAAGAAAAACTAAACAAAAAAGTACACATAATTCGTATCGCCAACTCCAGAACTAGCCGATCTATAAAACTGTAATGTTATTTATTCCATATGGAGAACACCATAAAAAAATAACACGCCAAAAATATTGCTGTCATCTTACTGGCTCTCAAAAAATGTAATAAAAATGGTATGTATAAAAATGCCAAACCATCTCTCAACAAACAAGCCCTAATGCGGCTCATTCGGCAGAAAAATATAAAATTTACATCTCTCACAATATGATGATGCAAAAATATATAAAAAAATTATTTTTGCAAAATATTGTTTTTAGTCTGTAAAAGCAGCAAGCATAAAAAAACTATGCAAATGTGGAATCACTGGAATCGTACTAACCAGACAAACAAATCGGTCTCATCATTTTTACCACATGGTGAACCACGTAAAAGATAAAAGACATAAACATTAACTGAATTGCTGGTTTTTGTTCATTCTGCTTCTGAAAAATCAGATTAAAAAGTGATCAAAAGAATGTTATGTGCTCCAAAAGGGTACCAAACAAATCTCCCACTCATCAAAAAAAAAATAAACCCTTATACAGCTGTTAGAATATGGCAGCAAAAAAAACATATTTTTTTTTTAATAAAAAGGCATTTTTACTGTGTGGTAGCAGCAAAACACAAAAACTCTATATAAATCTGGTATCGCTGTAATCGCACGCAAAGAATAAAATCGTCTTATCACTAATATTGCACAGTGAACTGCGCAAAAATAAAAATGAGAACTATTCTTGTTCTGCTGTCTATTTGTTCATTGTTCAAAATAAGAACAAGGCTCAGGTCACATTTATCATGTGTTCTCTGCTGAGCGCTTACATCGTGCTTTCCATGTAAATCCCAAAAAAACGCGATTCAGACGAAAGCCACCGAGGTAAACGCTATGTCTGGCACCAAACCAACACTGCTCACCACCCCAAGAACACCATCCCCACAGTGAAACATGGTGGTGGCAGCATCAGGCTCTGTGGATGTTTATCGGCAGCAGGGACAGGAAAAATGGCCTGAGGTGAGGGGAAGATGGATGGTGCGAAATACTTTGCACTATGCACTTTGTTTAAATGAGATTTTATTGATTTGGTGAGTATGTGAGGCCATTTACGCTGTGTGAGGACTTTTATGTATATTATATTCTGATGTATGAAATTGTTTATATAGACCACTTACCCTATAATAGAATTCTGATTGGCTTGATCCTTTCCACATTTTATTTTATTTTTTGTCAAATGTATACAATAAAATGTATTTTTAATTAATTTATAATGGGTGTGGTTGCTTTATGTAGGTCAAATATTTATTGTTGAGAACTACACCAAATAAAATTAATATTTCTTACGGAAGCTCTGTGGCTTTGGTCATTTAATTGGTTTTAAATAATTGTATGTATGCAGTAGTTAAGAAGGAATTTTTGTGCAAATTTTAAGTGTTTCTGGTTTCTGGTTTCAACATTTGCATCCATGTATCCCCATGTGCCATTACTAAAAGAGAACAATTAACAGATGACAGTACCTGCTGCCTTGTAATAAAATTCTGCCAAGATAGTTTTAACAATGCAGTAGTGATTAACAAATTAGTCTTGGAAGATTTCTTCATCACATAAAGGTTACTTTTGCTTTACTGTTATTGCATAAGTTTCACTAAAACATATAGTCCAATCACAAAAAAAATATGTTTATCTATCTGTATTCTGAAAACTGTGATACAGATAGATATTGTGGACAGCGTGACCTTCACTGAGACCAACAAACAGATATGTCAGATGCTGACAGGTTTATGTTAGAGATGTAAAATACAGCCATATCCATATTAGCCTTTAACCCTATATTTCTATCAAATCTAATAATCTAATTTATAAGGCAGGATTAAAGTCAGCAAAAAATAATAATAATTTTAAGCTTCAAACTAAACTTTTTTTATTTTTGTACAGCATTTTTGCATGCAACGTTTATAAAATAATAATAGTTTTAAAAATGTGTTGCTATCGCCCCCATGAAAAAAGCATGTATCATCAGAAAATGACTTTTTGTTTAAATTAGGCTTTTGTGTTAAATGTATTTTTTAATGTTCAGCAAAAGCTGCGTGGATCAAATGCACGAACAGAACTTCTGATTTTGAAATATAATTTATATTCTTTCTTCACACGAATACAATTCTTTTTATATCACGCCTCTTGATAAAGCACCCGCGAAACGCGCGTCGAGGCAGCCTCTTCTGACAGACACTGGCCCCCCTTGTCTCTAACCACGTGTGATACCTTGGGGTGAGTTACTTCTTACCATGCATTTGATATATACTGGAGAAATGGTGCAATTGTGCAGGATTATGGTATATGTGCTCCCCATATATTAAGTGTCACATCCTTTGAGGTAGCCCGTTTTTGGCAGATATTTGCCCTCATTTGTCCCTAGCTATGTGTGATACTTTGGGCTGAGTTACCTTTACTATGTATTTTATACACACTGTAGCAATGGAATCATTGTGCAGGACTATGGTATTTGTGTTCCCTATACATTCAGTGTCACATCATTGCTTACTCTGCTCTATCTTATTATTTATTATTTTTGTCTTTTGGATCTGTTTGTCAGCACCTTACTGTTTTATTGTCTATATATGGATCTTTTTAAAACATGAAATTATAATAAACTTTTGTACGCCATTATATTTGCCTTTCTCCTGTTCTATTATATCAAATATAGTGAATAGAAGAACACATTCAATCGATAGAAATACTGTAGAAGTATAACACGGATAAATAACAAAATATAGTTCACCAATAAAGAGCTAGTGATCTTCGCAAACTGTGTTTTTAAAACATTTTATGTTTTTTCCACTTTACAATCTGTATTAGAAATAAAAATTTAAAATCTTGCAATTCTCAAACTGTCAACTGAGGCTACCTTAGATTAAATTCTTGTTGTCTCAAGAAATACACATGAACATTTGTATCAAAAGAGCAGGATGATGTCAGGCAGCCAAGAAGGTGGTAGTGGTCTTATCGGGAGGGTTCTGGCACCTTGGATATCGATGGGCATCGGGGCGGATCTCCTGTGGACTGGGTGGCTGGACTCTCTTGCGTCTCTCCTCACAAGCATGCCCCTCGTGCTTCAGGGAATACTCCGGCTCCTTGGCGGGCTGCCTCTCGCTGCTCTCTATTTGCGAGATGTGGGGTGTAGTTTTCGCCTCCAGGGCGTGAGGGCAATGTGTACCTATTCTGTTCTAGTGGACCTGCCTCAGGGTGTGGTTGTTCCTCAGCGTCAGCTGTTGCCAGGAGACATGGGTCGCTATGCCTCCGGGTTCAGGTATGTGATGGAAGGTTCCTTCCTCTCCCCCCTCCTCACCCCTTCCTTTGTCTCTTTGGGCAGAGGGTGGAGATTTGGCATTACTTCAGCGGTGTCCTCTTGTTCTCCGCTGATTATTCTGTTGGAATGTGTAAAAATGTGGTTGCCATTTTTTTCTTGATTCATTTTAACTGAATTGCAAATTGTATGAATTCAGCAGCACCTGCAAATTTCACAAAATATGACTCGAATTCGATTCACATAAAATAGATAGATTTGTTCATCTATAGCATTAATTGCAAACTACTTTAAACCACAGAGAGTAAAATAGAATTACTATCAAAAACATTTACACCATTCCATGTAAAAATGAATGAATTTAATTTATGTAGAAAAACCCGAAGTTCACATATTTGCGGTATTTATTTTGCTATTTTTATTGTGAGCATCAACATACTTGAAACCCCTTTTCCTACCCCCTGTTCTGAAAGCAAATAAGCCACTGCCAGATAAGTCAAGCTTTCATGTGTTTGGGGGAGCCTATAGAGACTTTTAGCCTACAGTAATAGATACTTGTTGAATAATCTCCCAACCACTGGTAAATTGGGCCCATGGACATTTGGTTACTGAACCAGCATGTTTTGTCCTAACTTGAATTATTTTGGATTTCAGAAGAATGTTGTCCTACACTGTGTTTTAAAACACTGATGTTAACATGTAACTAAAATATATTCATTCAAAGGACTGATGTTCCAAATGTATTCACCCATACCTTTTTGCAAATTTCTCACAATACAAATTAAAAACATTATCAGAGCATGGCAACAACATCCATAAAAGGTTGCAATTCATATCATAACCATTTAGTCAATACCTATAGACATGTATAGCAAAAACAATATACTTTGAAGCCAGGGACCATAGCCAGAGACCAAGCGCTTATGTGTACATAGGGAGACACCTGTCAATCACCTGCAGCAGCATTGGGAAGAGCCAGCTGGGGATTATAGCCGGAGACTAGACTAGTTTGGCACCAGCTATGGTTCACAACCTGATAATTAAACTATATTTTCTCTGAACAGCCAGAACATTTCAGAAAATAAGCCTTCCTGCAATTTTGCAGCGAAGCTGCAATTCACGTTGCATTTGGTTTGAGTAGCATTAATCACCTGACAGGTTCCCTTTAAAAAAAAAAAGCATCAATAAAGTCAATAAGTGTCGTGACTTTGTTCTGAGTGGTGATCTGAGAAAAATATATAATTTTCTTTTATGTCACAGATTTGTTCTATATCATATAATGTCTGATGAAGGTCCACGTTCTAGGACTGAAACATTACTTTACATATTGTTCCTATTGGATTGCCACACTAAAATATCATTTTCTGTCATACATTCATTTAGGGTAAGGAAAATACTAAATTGACCTAAAATGGGTATTGTCAAGTATCAAGTTCATGGAATAGGGGATAACTTTCCGATCTATAGAAATCTGACCAGCATGGCCCCTGATAATCCTGTGAACTTTGGATCTGAAGTGCCCCGCTGAATGGAGCAGAGGTTGATCATGTGCACTGCCTTTCCATTCATTCTAATAGGAGCTCTGAAGATCAGCCAAGCACTGAGCTCGGCAATCTCTCAGGATCAATGAGGGCAATTGTAAAGTACCACGGATAGAGTACAATTTTAAACTTGAGAACATCACTTTAAAGGTGGTGTCTGGGCTTTCCATATTGATGACATACAGTAGACTTACAATTTCCAATATTTTGTTCTATCTTTTCTTCTATATGTTAAGGCATATTCCAGATGTATTCACCCATACCTTTTTGCAAATTTTGCCAGTACGGCCACTATACAGTGAGCAGAGCCTGTGCTGTTTGGCTCCATTCACAGTTCATATCCAGCTCCATTCACTGTGTATGTGTCACCCTGACCTGGATGCCACAAGTGTAATTAAAGCTGTGTCTGAGAGCAAGGGGGAGGTTCTCTGGTCAGGGGAACTTTAGCATGCAATGCCTCCTGTCTCAGGCCAGTAGGGGGAGCAGGCTGCCCCTATAAAAGCTGGCACTGGGGACAGGGTTAGGGAGAACTGGATTGCCTGTCTCAGCTCTGAGACGTGTCCCAGAGTGGAGCAGGGACAGAAAGTTGATTGCACCTAAGAGGAAGTGTGGCAGTAGGAGAGAGCCACCAGCCAGAGACAAGAGGCGAAGAGAGCCTGTCTTGGCAGAGAAAAGACTTAATTTTACCAGACTTTGGTGTCTGAGGCTGGAAGGATTCCACATCCCCCAGCAGAGAACCAGCCCGCAAGGGACTGTACATTCCTTGGCCTAAGAAGCCTGGAGGCCCTGCCACAACCGAAGGGACCAGTCAAGCCGTACAAGGCTGGGAGCAGAAAGGAACCCACGTCGCAGGCCATACAGGCGAGAAAGCACGGAAAGCTCGGAAACGTGGGCTGTTATCCTATCAGGAGGAGATAGTCAGAAGGAGCGCAGAAAGCACGGTAGGCCTACACCCTCACCCTGACCAGGGCCAATTTCCCCGTTGCTCTCAGACATCCAGGTCCCCTCCTAGCTGGGACTGTTTGTGGGTCAGTTTACCTGTTAGTAAAGACCCTGGACTGCAACCTGTTGTCTGTGTGCTCCTTGCTCCTCCAGCACTACCATCACTCCCACCATCCACTATACTGCCCTGGGGCCGCACTCTTCCCGTGGGGAGTCACACTACCATAGCTGCACACCTCATCAGCCCCAGCGGTCTGCATGCAGCGGCGGTTCCTAATAACCGCAATCCACGAGTGGCGTAGTCGGACATAATCAATATAACGGACTACCACTGGCCTGACCACCCTGAGCCACGGAACCGGGTTGCCACTACTACTCCCATCGTTCCCCCTATTGCCCGGATCCGAGTGCCCCACGGCCCAGGGGGCGAGTCAGCTTTGGCGTAGTCGGCAGGATTTCGTGCCCGCAACCACCGGGTACTGCGTGCCTGAAAAAAGACTTTTGTAACTTACCTGTGGCGAAGTTTCCCGCCGTCCGGAGTCTTTTCCCGCCATCCGGAGCTGATTCCCGCCATCAGACGCCATCTTGGACCGTTTCCCGCCGTCTTCTGCCGTCTTCCCGCCATCCGCAGCTGTTTCCCGCCATCGGACGCCATCTTCAGGACGCCGCGCGGGAAGAAGAGGGGCGTGGACGTCAAAACCGCGCGAGATCCGAAGCTCCGCCCCACGCACCGACGCTGCGCAAGGTCCTGGAAGGGAGCGAGAGCGACGCTGATGTCATCAGGACGCGACGCCAGGTCCTCGTCCATAGCAGCAGCAGCGGAGCCGCGGCCTACAGAAGAGGATCGTCGGAAGGTAGGCCACGCTTAACTAGGGGGGAGGAAGATGTCGGACACAGAGGAGCCCACTACCACCAACGCAGCTGCAGCAGCGGTGATGCCCTTTTCCCTGCCCTACATCCCTGGAGCGGCCTGGCTGCCCAAATACTCAGGGGAGCCCCATGCCCTAACTGACTTTAAAGAAAGGCTGTACAGTTTGTTCCAGGTTTACCCCCTGACAGAGGAGCAGAAGGTCAGCATATTGACAGGGCAGTTAACTGGCGCAGCCCAAAGGGAGGTAAAGTCATGGCCCACTGAGGAGAAAAGGACTGTGAAGGGTATTCTGGCCCGGCTGCGGGGTACCTTTGATACACATACCTCCGCTGAGATTAAAATGAGGTTCTATGGATGTAGGCAGCGGGCACAGGACAGCATCAGAGACTATGCCCTAAATCTGCAGGAAGCCTTGAGGGCTATTCAACAAACTGACCCTGGCAGTGTGCAGGAAACGGATAAACTGCTAACAGAACAATTCATACAGGGTCTGCTGTCTAGCGCCCACAGGGCCCAACTGTGCCTCATGTTCTTTCAGAACCCCGACCTGACCTTTGCCCAATTTAAGGACAGGGCCATAAGGGTGCTCCGTGAATCTGCAACCAGTGGCGCTATAAACCCCCGGCGCCCTGCTATCACCTACCACCAGGAGGAGGCGCCCTCCTCTATGGACTCCGTGGAGGCTGATGCACAGGCCCTGAACCAAGCCCCGTCGAAAGACCTGCACCACCAAGTCCAGGAGCTGACCAGGAGCATCGCGGCGTTGACCAGGACCGTCCAAGCGTTGCAAGTGGACCCGTCAAGACCCATCGAGCTGGCTTCAAGTCCGGAGGATGTCCCATGGCGTCGACAGAGGAGGATCCCGTCGTTCCGAGGGAGGCCCACAGACCGCTACGCAGAGGATGGACAGCCCATTTGCCGTTGTTGCAACCAGCCCGGACACATTTCCAGGTACTGTAATTTAAACGGGTCCAACCTGGGGCAGAGGGCCGACCCCCAGGCATAAGATCACCAGGCCCTTACAATTGGCGTAATAAGTACATCGGGGGGCGCCCGGTTTTACCCGTGGTGCTGGACGGTATCCCCATGAGTGCCTTGCTGGATACTGGGTCGCAAGTAACCACTATCCCTTATGTACTTTTTAAGCAGTATTGGACTGATGCTGATATCACACGGTATCCAGACAGTAACTTGAGCATCATCGCCAGTAATGGCTTGCCCGTGCCGCAGATGGGGTTAAAGGAGATGACCATTAAAATTGGTAAAGTTGAACTACCGGCACAGGGAGTGATTATTGTGGACATTGACCGTCATGAAAGTCACCCTAAAATAACTGTGGGTACTAACATAATTGAAAATTGTCTTTCAGAAGTAATTGTAATTCTACAACAGGTGGCGGTGAATGCTAGTTCCAGCCAACAGAGAGTCCTCAACAAGGAGATAAAAGCCCTGATGAGACGGCAGCAGGTAGAACTGTCTGGTGGTGAGATCGGTAGCGTAAGACTCAGTGATCCATTCCCCATTTCCATGCCTCCCAAAAGTGAAATGATGATCTGGTGTCGGACTGCAATCGGGTTGAGAGGTAGAGACTACCAAGCCATGGTAGAACCCGTGTACTCAGACAACAGGCCCACCATTTTGACAGCCCGGGGGGTGGTTGATGTCCGTCATGGGAGGGTGCCCGTCCGCATCCTCAACATTGAGGAGAGGGAAGTACACTTACCCAGGTACGCTACACTCGCCAAACTGTTTGTCGTCGAACACAAAGCTATCAGGACCGTGGAACCCTTGCCTCCATCTCTACAGGCGGAGGGTAATGGCTCCCAGAAACAAAAGGAGGACTGGTGCCAGAAACTCCACGTGGGTGCTGACTCCACTCCCCTGCACCAAAAACAAGGAGTCTACCTGGTGGTACGGGAGTACGAGAGAGTCTTTAGTAAGCACCCGCTAGACTTCGGCAGAGTAAAAGGGATAGAACACCACATCCCCACAGGGAGCCACCCACCAATAAAAGAGAGGCACAGACCTGTACCCCCTGCACATTATCAGAACGCAAAGGGCATGCTAAGAGAGATGAAAGAAGCTGGGGTTATTAGAGACAGCTGTAGCCCCTGGGCAGCCCCTTTGGTTCTGGTCAAAAAGAAAGACGGCACCATGAGAATGTGCGTGGACTATAGACAAATCAACCGTATCACCCACAAAGACGCATATCCGCTGCCTAGAATAGAAGAGTCTTTAGCCGCACTAAAATCTGCTAACTTCTTTTCTACTTTGGACCTTACTAGCGGGTACTGGCAGGTTCCTGTGGCAGAGGCTGACAAGGAGAAGACCACCTTCACCACCCCGATTGGACTGAGCGAATTCAACTGTATGCCTTTCGGGCTCTGCAACGCACCAGGGACCTTCCAGCGGCTGATGGAATGCTGTCTAGGGCACCGAAACTTCGAGACGGTCCTCCTTTACCTGGACGACGTGATCGCCTATTCGAAGACCTACGAGGACCATCTCAAGCACCTGGCTGAGGTGTTCGAAGCCCTGGCAGGCTATGGCCTGAAGGTGAAACCATCGAAGTGCCACCTGCTGAAACCAAAGGTCCAGTACCTAGGGCACGTGTTAAGCGCGGAAGGAGTGGCCCCCGACCCTGACAAGGTCACGGCAATCAAGAGCTGGCCAAGCCCCTCGAACATCAAAGAGGTGAGACAGTTTCTCGGGTTGGTAGGCTACTACCGAAGGTTCATCCCCGGGTTCACTAAGATGGCAGCTCCTATGCAGGACCTCCTGATCGGACAGTCCAAGTCCAGAAGTCAAAAGCCACCCTTCAAGTGGGATAAACCGGAAGAGGAGTCCTTCCGCCAGCTAAAGTTGGCCCTCACTGGGGATGAGATCCTGGCCTACCCTGATTATGGCCAGCCTTTCATTCTCCACACAGATGCCAGTAATGTGGGACTGGGAGCCGTACTGTCCCAAAACCAACAGGGCAGAGAACGGGTGATCGCATACGCCAGTCGGAAGCTGAGGCCCACCGAGAGGAACCCGGAGAATTACAGCTCCTTCAAGCTAGAATTCTTGGCGGTGGTGTGGGCCGTGACGGAACGCTTCAAGCATTACCTGGCCTCCGCAAAGTTCACCGTGTACACGGACAACAACCCGTTGACACACCTGGATAATGCAAGACTGGGTGCCCTGGAACAGCGGTGGATGGCCCGTCTCTCCAACTATGACTTTGTGATCAAGTACCGGGCAGGCAAAACCAACGCCAACGCGGACGCCCTATCAAGAATGCCTCACTTACCTGAAGGTGACGAAGACCCAGAAGAGCTGGAGGAGGTAGAACTCCCTGCGTTTCACCGGTATGGAGCCGCTCAACACTCTCACCGCGTGAAGGAGGAGGATCTAACAACTGTGATGATGAATCCCCTACCTCACCACAGCTGGGCCGAGACCCAAGATAGTGACCCTGCAGTCCGCCTGGTGAAAGATCTGCTGACCCGGGAAGATGCCCGCCTAGATCCAGATGCCCCAGAGGAAGCCAAGCAGCTATGGAAGGAGAAGAGCAAGCTGTTCCTCTACGAAGGCAAGTTGTGCAGAAGGATTGTTAACCACCGGACGCACGAGCTGACCTGGCAAGTCGTGGTCCCAAGGCGAGATGCAGCTATGGTCCTGGGGGCTTACCATGACAGAGCGGGACACTTCGGTTGGAAGAAACTGGAGTTCCTACTAAGAGGAAGGTTCTTTTTGGTCGGCATGAGAGGAGCTGTGGAAAAATGGTGCAGAGACTGTGGCCCTTGTCACCTAAGGAGGAAGGACCGTACCAGCCAGAAGACACCCTTGAGGCCCATCGTCACCACGCAGCCTCTTGAGCTGGTAGCTCTGGACCACGTCAAATTGGCTCCAAGCCGGTCTGGATACATCTATGCCCTGACAATTGTGGACCACTATTCCCGTTTTCTCGTGGTGGTCCCGGTAAAGGACTTGACAGCCCAAACAGCGGCCAGAGCCTTCCAGCAATATTTCTGCCGTCCACACGGGTATCCGGAACAGGTCCTGACAGACCAGGGTCCAGCGATCGAGGCTGAAATCTTCCAGGAGTTCTGCAACCTCTATGGCTGTAAGAAAATACGGACAACGCCTTACCACCCCCAAACCAACGGGATGTGTGAGAAGATGAACAATATAGTCATTGATCTCCTGAAGACGTTGCCCCTGGAGGAACGCAGCCTGTGGCCAGAAAAATTGCCGGACCTGGTACACATGTACAACAACATCCCAGTGAACGCTACAAACTGCACCCCGGCTTGCCTGATGCGAGTTAGACCAGGTAAGCTGCCCGTAGACCTGGAGATGGGAGTCCTAATACCTGAGGACACCTCCCCGGATGCGGACTGGGATACGGAAAGGCAACTGCAGTACAAGAAGGTACAGGAGAGTGTGGAGAAGAGCCTGGCCCAGGTGAGAGAGAAGCAAGAAAGACTCTTCAATCAACACGCCCCTGCTAGTCCCCTAGAACCTGGTGAGCAAGTCCTAAAGCGAAAAAGAAGGCTACATAAGTTGGACGACCAGTGGGAAAGGGAACCCTACACCGTACTGCAGTCTGACCACGACAACCCAAAGGTGTGCGTAATCACCAAGGACGGAGGAGAAACCACTAGTGTCGTCTCCAGAGACCACCTCAAAAGGTGCCCCGAGCAACTCCGTAGTGCAGAAGAGGATCAGAGTGACCTTGAACCCGCAGAGGACAAGGAAGAAATGATCAGCACCGTTCTCGGAGAGTTCCCTCAGTCCTGGACTCGCATAAATGATGCTATAGTGGTACCCGTCCTGCATTTCCTGCAACCGGCACAGCAACAACCAACACCAGAGCCGGAAGGTGAAGAGGAGCAAGCGGTTCCCGAGGCAGAAGAGCCTGTACCAGCAGCCCAGGAGAGTCAACCCTCTGCTGACAGTGAGCCTGCCATGCCTGCGGTAAGCCAAAGGACCCGCAGACAGCTGCCTGCCTTACCGGTACACCCAGCTGGTAGCTGTACCCCTAACGCTAGTGGGGAAAGCCAGGTTGGTCCACCACCAGACAGTGGGCTACGTAGGTCAACCAGGAGCACAAAGGGACAGATACCCGCTCGCTGGAGAATATAGAGTGCACTAAATTGTAAATAACCTTGTTGCCAAATGTTGAATTGTTTGCAAAGTTACATGCATGTTTGGTAATTCTGTGTTTCAGTTTCTTGCAGTTACCGTAAGGATTCACAGGTTATGGACTTTTATAACCGGGACCTTGTATGGACTGCATTCTGAGCCTAACCCAGGAATGAACTAAGACTGTGAAGGACTTGGGGTAGGACAGACCCCCACCTGGTTAAGGCTCTCCGTTGTGCTGGTGATATGGACACCCGGTCACAGGCCACACTGTGACCTTAAGAACTCAATCTGTGCGTCGTTTGTCTATTAATGTTTTATTGTTATGCATATTGTCTTTGTTTACTGTTTAGTCCCGGAGTACTAAATTTCACTAGGGGGGAATGTGTCACCCTGACCTGGATGCCACAAGTGTAATTAAAGCTGTGTCTGAGAGCAAGGGGGAGGTTCTCTGGTCAGGGGAACTTTAGCATGCAATGCCTCCTGTCTCAGGCCAGTAGGGGGAGCAGGCTGCCCCTATAAAAGCTGGTACTGGGGACAGGGTTAGGGAGAACTGGATTGCCTGTCTCAGCTCTGAGACGTGTCCCAGAGTGGAGCAGGGACAGAAAGTTGATTGCACCTAAGAGGAAGTGTGGCAGTAGGAGAGAGCCACCAGCCAGAGACAAGAGGTGAAGAGAGCCTGTCTTGGCATCTTGTACATCTGGTCATCATTTACATCTGTCCGCTGTCTATACCTGGCACCCCACACCAATTAAATATTGATGATAACTGTGTAGTAGTTGTTTGCTACTACTGCAGCTCAGCTATTATTCACTTGATTAGGAGCAAAGCTGCAGTAAGTGATCTGATATTGATTATCTATCTTATGGATAAGGATAGGTCATCAATTTAGTAAGCCTGGAAAACACCTTTAACTAATAACTCCACTTAATAATTCTATCTTCCTATTTTTTAATCTATATATCATCCATCTATTTATATGTATCTATTTAATTGTCTATCACCATTCTTATGACTAAAGCATTTTTTTAAATGTTCCTGAATCTAATAATCTAATAATGAGACAAAATGTTAGAATTATAATACTGAACTCATTACACATAGCATCAATATTACTGGAACACGTATATTGTGGTTTATTCCATTACAGAGGTGTTCTATGGACGCATTGCAATGGCTCCTTATGATCTCCTGACCGTGTTGGGCGATTAATGTGTTCTATGGTTTTGGTCATGTCAATTTAATAACCGAGAAAAATGAAGACAGCAGAAGTTCAGCAAGGTCTTCTAAAACACACTTTTACATCTGCAGCACGTAAGAGAAAAATTGCAGGGCGAGAAACCTTGGATCATTGAGGTGGTTTAAATTAATTTACCCTTCCCTCACACTCGTTCTGTGGTTATAGTCATCAGGCAGGATGGCAGAGCTCTCAATCACCTGGAATTTCTTGAGGGAAACTGGTAAAGTAAATCAAGAAGTTTACATGCCGGTGTGTTTAGGCTCCATGTTCCATAAATTCATATGAAATATGTACACAAATAAACACACAGAAACTATTTTTTATTTTTTATGAGGTTGACCTGACAGTATATTTTAGGTACATATCTTTTGTTGAAAATCTATAAGGAGAAAAATATTATTACATATTAGAATTTATATTTTACAGCATTCAATATGATCAATAAGGATTACCTTGGCGTTGGATAAATGTTATATGACTCGAGTGCAGGATTGCTTTTATAAAACCGAAGGTATTAACATTAGTGTTGAGTGAGCATGCTCGACACTGCTCGGTACTCGCCCGAGCATCAACATACTCGGGATGTTCGGCGAGCACCGAGCATTTTTGGATTACTCGGGTGGGAGCTCTGGTCTCTGCCCTGCATGTTTGGCGCTCTTTACAGAGCCAATGAACATGCAGGGATTGCCAGCCAGTCACTGAAATGCCGCAGCCATATTGGTTGTGGGCATTACAGTGATTGGCTGGCCACACAGCGTCACATCGAGTATTTAAAACCGGGTGCCGCCATCTTGGACACAGTCGCTCCTGATCAGACAGTGTAGGAAGAGTGCTGCTGAGCTAGGGAGAGATTTTTACTGCAAAATAGGTAGTGTAGGGTCTCTAAAGAGGACTAATATCCATCCCAGATATCAGGCAGGCAGGCAGGCTGTATAGGAGACACAGTGGTTATACCAACAAACACTGCATTACAGTCCTGTGTGCTGCTGCTGTTCAAATTGCTAGACTTAGCCCCAGGTCTCAGGGGCCAGGAAAAATCATTTTTTTTCATCTAAATCATCTTTTTTTTTTTTCCTCAGTCAGACTGTACAAATATCCATCTTATTAACCTTTTGGTATTTCCCCCCCCCTCCCCCAAAAAATTAAGTGTGTCTGTGATTGTTCAGACACAAATATTTCTGTTTAAAAGAGTCTGGTTTCGGCCAGATAACTAGATCTTTGGTTTTACAGTTCCACTGTTCAAATCTCTGTGTTATCCACTTTTTTGCCTTTTTTCCATAAAAAAACAGTTTGAGTGTCTTGCTGACTGCTCAGACACAAATATATCTGTTTAAAAAAGTCTGGTATATGGCAGGAAATTATAACTGTGGTTTTCCTCTTCCACGGTTCAAATCTGGGTGTAATCCACCTTTTCGCTTATTCTACATAAAAAAAAACAGTTTGAGTGTCTCGGTAACTGTTCAGACACAAATATATCTATTTAAAATAGTCTAGTATACGCCAGGAAATTAGAACTGTGGTTTTCCTCTTCCATGGTTCAAATCTGGGTGTTATCCATCTTTTTGCCTTTTTAACATTAAAAAAAACAGTTTGAGTGTCTCGCTGACTGTTCAGACACAAATATACAGTGGTGGCCAAAAGTATTGGCACCCCTGCAATTGTGTCAGATAATACTCAGTTTCTTCCTGAAAATGATTGCAATCACAAATTCTTTGGTATTATTATCTTCATTTAATTTGCTTGCAAGGAAAAAACACAAAAGAGAATGAAGCAAAAATCAAATCATTGATCATTTCACACAAAACTCCAAAAATGGGCCAGACAAAAGTATTGGCACCCTCAGCCTAATACTTGGTTGGACAACCTTTAGCCAAAATAACTGCGAGCAACCGCTTCCAGTAACCATCAATGAGTTTCTTACAATGCTCTGCTGGAATTGCAGACCATTCTTCTTTGGCAAACTGCTCCAGGTCCCTGATATTTGAAAGGGGCCTTCTCCAAACTGCCATTTTGAGATCTCTCCACAGGTATTCTATGGGGTTCAGGTCTGGACTCATTGCTGGCCACCTTAGAAGTCTCCAGTGCTTTCTCTCAAACCATTTTATAGTGCTTTTGGAAGTGTGTTTTGGGTCATTGTCCTGCTGGAAGACCCATGACCTCTGAGGGAGACCCAGCTTTCTCACACTGGGCCCTACATTATGCTGCAAAATTTGTTGGTAGTCTTCAGACTTCATAATGCCATGCACACGGTCAAGCAGTCCAGTGCCAGAGGCAGCAAAGCAGCCCCAAAACATCCGGGAACCTCCGCCATGTTTGACTGTAGGGACCGTGTTCTTTTCTTTGAATGCCTCTTTTTTTTTCCTGTACACTCTATGTTGATGCTTTTTCCCAAAAAGCTCTACTTTTGTCTCATCTGACCAGAGAACATTCTTCCAAAACGTTTTAGGCTTTCTCAGGTAAGTTTTGGCAAACTCCAGCCTGGCTTTTTTATGTCTCGGGGTAAGAAGTGGGGTCTTCCTGGGTATCCTACCATACAGTCCCGTTTCATTCAGACGCCCACGGATAGTACGGGTTGACACTGTTGTACCCTCGGACTGCAGGGCAACTTGTACTTGTTTGGATGTTAGTCAAGGTTCTTTATCCACCATCCGCACAATCTTGCATTGAAATCTCTCGCCAATTTTTCTTTTCCGTCCACATCTAGGGAGGTTAGCCACAGTGCCATGGGCTTTAAACTTCTGGATGACACTGCGCACGGAAGACACAGGAACATTCAGCAAAAAGCAAGGATCCAGCGACAAACATCCAAATAGGAATATGAATGTGTGTTAAAACTTCATGTTTATTAGAATTCCTTTAAAATCATGCTGTTAAAATTATAAATCCAGGGGATTACGCGTTTCGAACAAAAGTGTTCTTAGTCATAACCATGTCTTGTGATCATTACAAAAGCAAAGTTAAATAAAAAAAGGGAGGAAAAGGAACAAGGTGAGCAATTAGTCATGTAAATGAGACAATTATGCTAATAAACCAAACAAATGTCATAGGTGTAAAAGCATTAATTCAATAATAATACGTGATATCCGTTCTCTTATTCAATCCGGACGGGACTCTGCAATTAAACTTGAAAATATATTGTGCTTCTCTAAAATGCAATACTTTATCTCTATCACCGCCTCGATCACTGGTGAGAACCTCCTCTAATGCATGAACATGAAAAAGTCCAGACAACCTTTATGGACAGACAGAAAATGGTAAGAGGCTCCTGATAGAGCTCTTGTTGTAATATTTGCAGCATCATACATATGTTCTGCAATTCTGGTCCTGAGAGGTCGTGTAGTGCAACCAACATATTGAAGATTGCACTGTGTGCACGTAATGACATAAACCACATAGGTTGTACTGCAATTAATAAACGTGCGGTTCCTATGTGTGTATGGAGCAGCTGTGGCTTTAATTTCCTTAGAATTATCCATGTATGGACATAAGCCGCACTGTCGTCTGCCGCATTTGTATGAACCGGACACAGATAACCAGTTGCGTTTTGCTTTAGTTTTTTGCCTTACTGTGTGATCAGAAGGTGATATCATGTTGCCAATAGTAACACCTCTCCTGGATACAAAATTTACTCCTTTTACTAGCAGTTTTTTCAAGGTGTCATCAGCATGTAACACCGGAAGGTATTTTTTAACCCCTTAATAACATCTGACGTACTAATACGCGTCTGTGCCCTGGGACTTAAGAGCCAGACCCGTATTAGTACGTCATATCTTTAATGCGGCACCGCGACTTAAGTCGCGGTGACAGCATTAAAGTTACGATGCCATCCTACCTCTTGGTAGATGGAGTCATCATCCCGGGGGCTGTCGCCGGCCCCCCGCACCAGTGATCGTTGTGATTGGCTGTTCAAATCTGAACAGCCAATCACAGCATTTCTCACTGTTTCCGGCAATGTGATTTCCGGAAACAGTGATCTGCAGCCTAGGATCGGTGCTCCTAAGAGCACTGATCCTAGGCTATTGCTAGGACACCCCAGCCCTGGCCCCAGACTGCTATGATCGGTGCGATCGCCGATCACATCGATCGCACCGATCGTAGCGCAACCGCGCGGTGACAGGGCGGTCATGGGGCGGTGACCGGCTTGTGACCTGCCTGTCACCGCCCCATGACCCCCTGTAATGTGATTCAAGCCCCCAGACTGCTGTGATTGGAGCGATCGATGATGACATCGATCGCTCCAATCAGAGTACCTGAATACAGGTGACAAGGCGGTCACAGGGAAGTGTCACCTCTCTGTGACCCCTGTGGTGCGTGCTCTGCTCCAGCCATGTCTGATTGGTGCAATCAGTGTCACCAATCAGATGGCTGGGGCACAACATGCACCACAGGGGGTCACAGAGAGGTGACACCTCCCTGTGACCGCCTGGTCACCTGTATTCAGGTACTCTGATTGGAGCGATCAATGTCATCAATGATTGCTCCAATCAGATTACCTCCACCTGTCACCACCCCATCATCACCCTGTGACCGCCCTGCAGACCCTCACACTTGGTGAGGATTTCTACAGAGCGATCACATCTGATGTGTCTGTGCTGGGCCTTGTAGTGCCACAGAATATTCTGTGACACCACAAGACCATCTTCTCACTGTTCCAGTCGCTGCTGCTGCTGCCGCTGCTCCTGGATCTTCTGTTCCAGCGTCCTGGATCTTCTGCTCCAGCTCCTGGATCTTCTGCTCCTGACCTGCTGTGATTCCTGCTCCAGAGCCTGCTGCTGATCCTGCAGAGAAGACTTTGGTAAGTCTGTTCTCCCCTCATCCACCCCAATCCCCCCTCCCCCCTCTTTTTACTCCCCCCCTTACCTTTTTTTCTGCGTCCTGCAGCAGTCTCCAGCTCTGGTCCGAGTTTCCAGCTCCGCTCCCGGTCACCAGCGCCGGGCTCCTGGTCACCAGCGCCGGGCTCCTGGTCTCCTGCTCCGGGCTCCCGGGCTCCTGCTCCGGGCTCCTGCGCCGGGCTCTCGGTCACCAGCTTCGGGCTCCTGGTCACCAGCGCCGGGCTCCTGGTCTCCTGCACCGGGCTCCTGGTCTCCTGCTCCGGGCTCCTGCTCTGGGCTCCTGCGCCGGGCTCCTGGTCACCAGCTTCGGGCTCCTGGTCACCAGCGCCGGGCTCCTGGTCTCCTGCACCGGGCTCCTGGTCTCCTGCACCGGGCTCCTGCTCCGGGCTCCTGCGCCGGTCTCCCGGTCACCAGCTTTGGGCTCCTGGTCACCAGCGCCGAGCTCCTGGTCTCCTGCACCGGGCTCCTGGTCTCCTGCACCGGGCTCCTTCTCCGGGCTCCTGCGCCGGGCTCCCGGTCACCAGCTTCGGGCTCCCGGTCACCAGCGCCGGGCTCCCGGTCTCCTGCTCTGGGTCTTCTGTTCCAGTCCTGCTGACCCTTTGGTAAGTCCATCTCTGATCTCCCCTCATCCACCCCAATCCCCCTCTTCCCACTCCCCTGTCTTTTTACCCCTCTTCCCACTCCCCTGTCTTTTTACCTCCCTTCCCACCCCAATCTGCCTCACCCCTGTGTCCCTGTTAATTCTTTTGCTTCTGATCTCCAGCTCCAGTACCGGTCTCCTGCTCCGGGCTCCTGGTCTCCTGCTCCGGGCTCCTGGGCTCCTGCTCCGGGCTCCTCGGGCTCCCGGTCACCAGCGCCGGGCTCCCGGTCTCCTGCTCCGGGCTCCCGGTCTCCTGCTCCGGGCTCTGGTCTCCTGCTCCGGGTTCCTGGTCTCCTGCTCCGGGCTCCTGGGCTCCTGCTCCGGGCTTCCGGTCTCCTGCTCTGGGTCTTCTGTTCCAGTCCTGCTGACCTTTTGGTAAGTCCATCTCTGATCTCCCCCCATCCACCCCAATCCCCCTCTTCCCACTCCCCTGTCTTTTTACCCCTCTTCCCACTCCCCTGTCTTTTTACCCCCCTTCCCACCCCAATCCGCCTCACCCCAGTGTCCCTGTTAATTCTTTTGATTCTGATCTGCAGCTCCAGTACCGGTCTCCTGCTCCGGGCTCCTGGTCTCCTGCTCCGGGCTCCTGGGCTCCTGCTCTGGGCTCCCGGGCTCCTGCTCTGGGTCTTCTGTTCCAGTCCTGCTGACCCTTTGGTAAGTCCATCTCTGATCTCCCCTCATCCACCCCAATGCCCCTCTTCCCACTCCCCTGTCTTTTTACCCCTCTTCCCACTCCCCTGTCTTTTTACCCCCCTTCCCACCCCAATCCGCCTCACCCCAGTGTCCCTGTTAATTCTTTTGCTTCTTATCTCCAGCTCCAGTACCGGTCTCCTGCTCCGGGCTCCCGGTCCCCTGCTCCGAGCTCCCGGTCTCCTGCTCCGGGCTCCTGCTCCGGGCTCCCGGTCTCCTGCTCCGGGCTCCCGGTCTCCTGCTCCGGTCTCCTGCTCCGGGCTCCCGGTCTCCTGCTCCGGGCTCCCGGTCTCCTGCTCCGGGCTCCTGCTCCCGGTCTCCTGCTCCGAGCTCGCAGTCACCTGCTCCGGGCTCCTGCTCCGGGCTCCCGGTCTCCTGCTCCGGGCTCCTTCTCCCGGTCTCCTGCTCCGGGCTCCCGGGCTCCTGCTCCGGGCTCCCAGTCACCAGCGCCGGCCTCCTGCTCCGGGCTCCCGGTCCTGAAAGAAGAACAGAGAGGACTTTGGTAAGTAATCTCTGATCTCCCCTCATCCAACCCAATTCCCCTCTTCCCACTCCCCACACATTTGTGCGCACATCCAGCAGCCGCCGAGTATTGATCGGTGGCATAGTTCACCAATCCACACTCGTGCTCGCTGTTTGCACCACATACAGTATTTCCTTTTTCCACACACTCTAAATAAAGTACTGACACACACACACTCTCAATAAAGTATTGACACACACGCACCACATACATAACAAACAATGTCCTGCTCATCCCAAACTCAGTATTCAGCGGAGGAGGCATACGCTATTCTTGCCTCCAACACTGACAGTGAGGGTGAGGATCCAACATTTCTTTATTTTTACGACTCCTCGTCGTCTTCCTCCTTCTCTTCTTCCTCCTCTTCCTCAGGTTCTGCTGGCCTGCACCGCAGTCGTCGCAGGAGAGATGTTCCAGCGCCCCCCACTACTGAGCCTATATGGACTTCGCCCCCCAAAAATTATGAGCTGCTGATTCCTGATTTCGTAACGGAATCAGGAATCAAGTTTGACACCACCGGCCTCACAGAAATAGACTTTTCCAAAGTCTTTTTCTCTGAGGATTTTCTAAACCTCCTGGTGGGCCAAACTAATTTGTATGCTCATCAATTTTTAGAACAAAACCCCTCTTCATCATTTTCTAACTGGTCTCCTGTAGACGCAGTAGAAATGATGAAGTTTTGGGGCCTGGTCCTTCTTATGGGGATCTTGAAGAAGCCCGAGCTTCGGGAATACTGGAGTGTTGACGTTTTGTATAACACTCCAGTGTTCCGAATGGTCATGCCCCGGACACGCTTTCAGGCCATCTACAAGTTCTTGCATTACAAAGATAATGCAAGGTGTCCTGCACGCGATGACCCGAACTTTGATCGTCTTTTCAAAGTTCGGCCTGTCATCGAACACTTCAACAACAAGTTTGGTGAAGTGTACGTGCCCCAAAGGGACATCTGTGTGGATGAGTCCTTAATTTCTTTTAAGGGGCGGCTTGGATTCCGGCAGTACCTGCCCAGTAAGAGGGCAAGGTACGGGATCAAGCTGTATAAACTTTGTGAGAGTACCTCAGGTTACACTCACAAGTTTAGAGTTTATGAAGGGAAGGACTACCGGATTGAACCCCCTGAATGCCCCCCTGTTCTGGGAGTGAGTGGGAAAATTGTGTGGGACTTGGTGCACCCACTGCTTGATAAAGGTTATCACCTCTACGTGGATAACTTTTATACAAGTATCCCGCTCTTCCTGTCCCTCTCTGCGCGACGTACCGCAGCCTGCGGTACTGTCCGCAAAATTCAGAAAGGCCTCCCAAAGACGCTAATTGGGCAGCTGCTCAGAAGGGGTGAGAGCAGAGCCCAATGTAGCGACCACCTGTTGATGGTCAAGTACAAGGACAAAAGGGATGTCCTTTTCTTGACCACCATACATGGTGATGGCAGCACACTCAGCACTGTACGAGGTTCCACTACACAGGTCGTCAAACCAAACTGTGTAGTAGGGTACAACAAGTACATGGGGGGAGTTGGTCTCTCTGATCAAGTTCTCCTGCCATACAGTGCTTTGAGAAAGTCCAGAGTGTGGTACAAGAAGCTGGCTGTGCACATTGTACAGATGGCAATGCACAATGCTTTCCTTCTGTCACAATGTGCAGGCCAGACTTCTGCGTCGTATCTTCAGTTTCAGGAAACAGTTATCAAGGCCCTGATATTTGGCAGCGGTGACAGAGCGGGACCCAGTACTTCTGGAATTGAAGGACCGAGAATTGTACAAGGCCAGCATTTCCCAGGGCAGATCCCTCACAGCGGAAAAAAAGGAAAGTCACAAAAGAGGTGCCGAGTGTGTTATAAAAGTGGAATACGCAAGGACACCATTTATCAATGTGACACCTGCCCTGACAAACCTAGCCTGTGTATGAAAGACTGCTTCAAAAGGTACCATACTTCCATGGACTATTGAATTAATTTCTGACGTATGACAACCTGACGAACACAACACAGCTGACGTAGTGTTCGTCAGGTTGTCATACGTCAGTTGTGTAGTGTTCGTCAGATTGTCCTACACAACTGATGTACAACACTACATTACAAAATTCAAAAATCAACTAACTACCGAAAAGGGGGCACTTGTTAGGCATTTCACTGTTTAGGCACATCAGGGGCTCTGAGAACATGACATGACGCCCGCAGACCATTCCATCAAAGTCTGCATTCAAAAGCGTCACTCCTTCCCTTCCGAGCCCTTACATGCGCCCAAACAGTAGTTTTTCAAACACATGGGGTATATGCGTACTCAGGAGAAATTGCACAACAACTTGTGGGGTGCAATTTCTCCTGGTACCCTTGTGAAAATATTTTTTTTTGCATTTTTGTGGAAAAAATGTTTTTTTTTTATTTTCACAAGTCAACATTATGATTTTCTGTGAAGCACCTGGGGGTTCAATGGGCTAACCACACATCTATATAAGTTACCTGGGGGGTCTAGTTTCCAAAATGGCGTCACTTGTGGGGGAGCTCCAATGTTTAGACACACAGAGGCTCTCCAAATGCAACATGGTGTCCCCTAACAAATTGGAACCATGTCGCGTTTGGAGACCTCCTGTGTATCTAAACATTGGAGCTCCCCCACAAGTGACCCCATTTTGGAAACTCGACAACCCAAGGCACCTATCTAGATGCATTGTGAGCACTTGGAACCCCCAGGTGCTTCACAAATTGATCCATAAAAATGAAAAAGTGTTTTTTTTTCACTTTTTCATTTTTACGAATCAATTTGTGAAGCACCTGGGTGTTCCAAGTGCTCACTAAGCATCTAGATAGGTGCCTTGGTGGGTCTAGTTTCCAAAATGGGGTCACTTGTGGGGGAGCTCCAATGTTTAGACACACACGGGCTCTCCAAACGCGACATGGTTCCAAGTTGTTAGAGGACACCATGTTGCGTTTGGAGAGCCCCTGTGAGTCTAAACATTGGAGCTCCCCCACAAGTGACCCCATTTGGGAAACTAGACCCCCCAAGGCACCTATCTAGATGCATAGTGAGCACTTGGAACCCCTAAGTGCTTCACAAATTGATTCGTAAAAATGGAAAAGTATTTTTTTTTCCACTTTTTCATTTTTACAAATCAATTTGTGAAGCACCTGGGGGTTCCAAGTGCTCACTATACATCTAGAGAGGTGCCTTGGGGGGTCTAGTTTCCAAAATGGGGTCACTTGTGGGGGAGCTCCAAGGTTTGGGCACACAGGGGCTCTCCAAACGCAACATGGTGTCCGCTAACAATTTGAGGCGATATTCCATTCAATTTGTTAGCGGACACCATGTTGCATTTGGAGAGTCCCTGTGTGCCCAAACCTTGGAGCTCCCCCACAAGTGACCCCATTTTGGAAACTAGACCCCCCAAGGCACCTATCTAGATGCATAGTGAGCACTTGGAACCCCCAGGAGCTTCACAAATTGATTTGTAACAATGAAAAAGTGAAAAAAAAAACATGCAATATTAGCATGCAATATAGAATTCCCAGCAGTAAGTTTGCGAAATAAGGAGCAATCAATTTTGCCAGTTACAATTGACCCTTTTAGGTTGATATCCAAATATGGAATCGACTCCTTTTCATGTTGGAAGGTGAAAAAAATAATAAACGGATTATTGTTAATATATTGAACAAAACCATAAACTGACTCATCAGAACCGGACCATATTATTAAACCATCATCTATATATCTCATGTAACAATGTAGAGAAGATTGAAATGGATTCAGTTCTGAATAGATATAGTTGTCCTCTCACCAATTCATAAAAATAACAGCAATAGAGGGGGAAAATTTTGCTCCCATAGAACAACCTTGCTGTTGTAGGAAAAATCTGTCTGAAAATTTGAAGTAATTGTTTTTCAGCAAAAAACAGGTAGCATCTAATATGAAATCTTGCAAGCTAGTGCTATATTTGGAATATCTCTCCATATAAATGCGTATCGCATAGAGGGCTAAAGTGTGTGGAATCATAGAATATAGTGCATTTACGTCACATGTAAGCCAACTATTATTGATTGTCCATTCCAAACCATTCATGATATTTAGCACATGCTTAGAATCCTGGACAAAACTGGGAGAGCATCGCGTCAAAGGTTGAAGTCTCTCATCAATCCAGTCACATAGATGTTCAGACAAAGAGTCAATGCCTGAAACAATCGGTGGCATTGGGGGTGGAAATATCCCTTTATGTAATTTGGGTAGTGCATGGAAAAGAGGTACTCTTGGTTTAAGAGAGCTGAAAAATTCAACTTGTTTTTGATCCAAAATTCCCAGATGTTCTCCTTCATGCAAAATTGTATTTAATTGGATCCGTACTGTATTAGTTGGGTCAGATCTTAGCGGCTTATATGTGGCTGAGTCGTTCAACATTTCACAGATCTGCATTTCATATAATTTAGTGTCCATGATTACCACAGATCCGCCTTTGTCCGAGTTTTTTATAATAACACGATCATTTGATTGTAAAGACTTTAAAGCATTTTGATCTCTCTTGTTGAGATTTTCCTTTTTAATTTTTTTTGAGGCATTCAAGTTTTTCAGTTCAGCCTCCACTAATGCTTGAAAATCATCCATACAGTTAATCCTACTTTGTACTGGATAAAAGGTAGGATTCGGTATTCTTTTCCTGAAATGAGCATCATGCAGCGATGAAATTGCAAGATCAGCATCAGACAAATTTTCCAAATATCTAACTGAAATTTGTTCACTGAAAGTGGGCAGAAAAGAGTCAAAAATATGAGATGTTAATGCCTCAGATGTTTCATGGCCTTCATTGGGATCAAAAAAATGTTTCTTTACAGTCATGTTACGAACGAACTTATTTACATCAATTAAAGTGGAAAATAAATCAAACTGAGAACTAGGTACAAAATTAAGTCCTTTGCTGAGAACTTTTATTTGATCTTCATTGATTATATTAGCAGACAAGTTGACTACAGTAAAATTCTCACTCTGATGGATTAAGTTCTCTCCCGTGTGAAATACTGGTGTACTTTTCCTGTGGTGTTTACGGCCTGAACGCCTAGTTTTTTTGTAGGCTGTTTTTTTCTTTGTAGTAGGATTTGTTACCACTTGCAAAAAAAATGTCTCGTTTGATGATGTGGTTGTCTCTACATCAGAAATGTCAGTGGGTGGATCACTGGAATCTATTTCTGTGGAACTAAAAACAACTCTTGATGGAATCTTTTTTCCTGGTTGCTTTTTTTGGTGTCCTTTTTTCAGGATGGATTTTGGACACTTTTCCTTGCGTCTTTGAATGTGCCAATTATACACATGATTTGTGGAATAGTCAATTGAATCCCGTTTAAATTTATTTTGTTTAATTTTCGTTATATCATCTTCCAGTTTGGTAAGATTCTCACTGATTTTCTTTTGAAAATTAGTGTACGCTGGTGAATTAGCATGAGATGTTACGGAAATTTCAATGTCTTTTATGTTTTTTCCTAATTCATCAAGTTTAGACTGTTCATACTTCAAAATGAGCTGAATTAATTTTAGCGAGCAATCTGATAAAATATCATCCCATAATTTCACAAATTCATCATTATACACAGTAGTTGGCCTTTTTTTCAAATGTAAACCACGAGGAATCATACAGTTATCAACATAAGCTTGTAAAGTTTTGAAATCCCACCATGTTTTTAGTCGTGATGACATCATTTTTTCCAAATTCTGCATATGAGTGTTCAAATCAGGATGAGATAAAATTTCTTGGCTATTTGTTAATGAAAAAATAGAAGTGACTTTGTTTAATCTAGCAGGATTATTTACATTAAAAAATTGCTCATGAGATTGGAGACCTTCCATATCCAGCCAGATTATAGCTATAAGGATAATATAATTCTATTAATCTTAATGAAAAAATAGGAGCAGAAAAGTGAAGGAAAAAGCCGATTCCAATATATGTGAATATTAGTGCTGAACCACCCCCGTAGTGTTCGAGTTCGGTTCGGTTCGTCGAACACCTTCGAACACCGTTAAAACCAATGGCAGGCAAACAAAAACACATAGAAACACATAGAAAACACCTTCAAAGGTGTCCAAAAGCTGACAAACTGCTCAGAAGACACAACTAACACATGGAAAAGTGACAAGTACATATAGTCATGTGAAAAGAAAAGAGGTGGAGTAGTAAAAGGAGGGGGAGACACAGATATAGGCATGTCATGCCCTTCTAAAACCAAAAAAGTGCGAAGCCGACACGGCCAGTCCGTTCCTGCCCGTGCGACCTTCGTGTCGCCGGGTTTGTGCCAGAGCCGCGGTGGACCCTGACGGCCAGCCCCCCTCTCCCAATACTGGTGCCTGTCCGCTGGTGGGTCGAGCGAGCCCCCCTGCGGTGGAGGCAGGTCTAATCTTTTTAATTTAAATTGTCTCTCTAATTTGAATGAGTACACTTTAAATCCTTTTACAAGGATCTATTGGAGGGAAAGTCTCATGCCAGCAGCCGCGTAATTCTAGCTCCAGTAGCATCCACTAAAGCTGCTGCAGTTAAAAAGCTTTTATAAGGATCGAGCTCGGCGGTCCACCGCAAGGTGTCCTACCGCCAGTCCCAGCCCCTATGCCTTGGGGTGCCTCCCCGATGCTCTTCACTGAGTGTCCCGGGGGCCCAAACCATTTCCTTTGAAAAAATTAAGAGTCCAAACTAGAGGTGGTGTAGCTTGCTTAACAGCTGGGATAATCCGCTGACTAGCAGACACTGCTACTAGGCACAAAGTATTTCCTGGGCTAGATGCAGTTAAAAAATTGTAATTAGATACTCTCGTTGGATGCTGAGAAAGCATTCCATAGAGTCTCCTGGCAAGCCATATATTATTCTCTTAAAAAGCTTGGGGTAGGGGTCTAGGGGACCCTTTTATAGCCAAAATCACGGCCCTGTATCGCAATACGTCACCTAGGCTGAAGATAAATGGAACTGTAGCACCCTGAGGGCTGGGTTGCTGCAGAGGTATTGCACCTCACCCAGAGGTGTGATATCTCACTCTCAGGTAAGGATGGAGTGTGGATCAGGACCCGACACCTGCATGCATTACACCACATTGCCGTGGGGCAGGGCGACCAATATGCCCCTGAGATGGGCACGACAGTCCCTGTCCCTGGCTGGAGTGGGGAGAGGGAACACTGAGGAAGGGGAACCCTGTAGTGCAGGAGCAGGGAGGAAGCAGTTCCTGGGTGCATTGAGAAGGGAGTATAAAAGGTGGGCACCATCTTAGTTCAGTGCAGAGAAGTCTGAGCAGAAGTGACAGGGAGCAGGGGCTCTGCATGAGCTCTGCTCCGGAGGCGGGCCTAGTAACAGAGGCCCAGGCCTGGAAGAGGGAGAAGGAAGGAAGAGGAGCGGAGAAGGCTCCAGGAATGAGGAACGAAGGGATCCCAGGGGTGCGGACGGGCGAGTCGCCACCGCACGCCCAAATCCACCTGCGTGGAAGGGTCAGGCCAAAGGGGGAGACCGGTCCCCGAAACTAGTGGAGGCGGGAAACGACCCTGAGCTAGAAACCGGAGGCTGTGACATTTTATGTGGCGCAGCCCCTCGCTACACCCGCTAGGAAGGCACCACATAGGGTCAGGGAAACTGGCGGCAAGTTTACCAAGAGGAGGCCCGAGGTAGCCGGACAGAAGGGTTGGTAAGAAAGGCCAGACAAAGGACACACAAAGGGGGTCCTGTGAAGCGCTCCAAAGTTATCTGGGAGTTGTCTGAGCCTCTCACCTGGTGAGCACAGTTCGACGTGGGCAGCCGTTACCTGCAGACGTGGTCTGGATAATAAGAACTGTGAGTAAAGGCCCTGGACTGCATCACTGACTCCGTGTCGTTACTGCTGCTGCCCTGCACCATCACCCCCATCCTCCGCATACACTGCCCTGAGGCTATACTCCTCCCGTGGGGAGTTATGCTATGCTCTGCTGCACCCACAACACCAGCCTCAGCAGTCTGCCCTGCAGCGGCGGTTCACTCTGACTGCAATCCACGGGTGGCATAGTCGGACATTTAAACATCAAAACCACATAAATACTTCCGCCACTGGTTTGACCACCCTGAGCCACGGAACCGGGTCGCCGCCATGGAGACTACAACCACCAACATCCACCAAAAAGGGTCCGGCTCCGGGTGTCCCAAGGCCCAGGGGGCGCGTCAGAACATTTTCATCACCTTTCATAATCACCAATGGGACAAGGCAGGGATGTCCTCTGTCCCCTCTCTTATACATCCTAGTGACGGAGCACCTGCTGTCATCAATTCGCCATAACCCCAATATTAGGAGGATTGAGGTGGGAGGCACCGAGTACAAGTGATCTCTATTTGCTGATGATGTCCTAGTATATATCACTCAATCACATATATCCATCCATGCTGTTATGGCTGAAATAGATCACTTTGTTACATGGTCAAATTTTAAAATCAATGCAGCGAAGTCTGAGGCCCTCGATGTCTCCCTCCCCAAATCCATACAGGATTCCATCCAGTCCAACTTTCCCTTTGCCTGGCTCTCACAGGGTATCAAATACTTAGGAATTCCTATTCATAGAGACCTCTCCCGTCTATGTTATCTTAATTTTGGGCCCTTTATTGAACAACTCCATACAGACCACGGTTGGCAAGTTAGAACTGTAAGATTCACTACGTGAACCACTGGTGTTTTGTGGAAAAGCACATGTTCACTGTGTTCCAAATTATTATGCAAAAAGTGTTTAGGAGTGATAAGGGAAGAATTTGTTTGTTTGTCAGTTAAACTCATTGATGGTGATGTGTATCAGGGCTCTTTATATCACTGTAAGCAATTGCAGACACCTGTGCTAATTAGTTTGGCAGGTGTGTCCAATGAAAGGCAAGACTACTTAAGAAGGCTGTCCCACATTATTAAGCAGCCTACATTTTCTGCCAAAATGGGAAAGAAAAAGGATGTGTCGGCTGCTGAGAAGCAACAAATTGTGGAGTGTTTAGGTCAAGGCATGACTACTATCAACATTGTGCGATGATCAGGATGAAGTGTCTTGGCAATCAAGAAGTATGTAGCTGATTCACAATACACACGTGTGCATGCTGATAAGGGCAAATTGAGGACTCTTTCCTACAGGCAATTACATCAGGTTAAAAGAGCAGCGGCAAAAAAGCCTTGTCATAGCAGCAGACAAGTTTTTGAAGCTGCTGGTGCCTCCAACGTCCCCCGAACAACAAGATGCAGGGTCCTTCAGAGGTTTGTAGCTGTGCGTATGCCATCCTGTCGACCTTCTCTATCCACTTCACACAAGCAGAAACGGCTCCAGTGGGCCAAACATTACATGAAGACTGATTTCAAAACTGTTTTGTTCACGGATGAGTGCCGTACAACGCTCGATGGTCCAGATGGATGGAGTGGAGGATGGCTGGTTGATGGACACCCCACGCAAACACGGCTACAGCACCAACAAGGAGGAGGTGGAGTAATGTTTTGGGTTGGAATCATGGGGAGAGAGATTGTCGGCCCCTTTAGGATCCCTGAAGGGGTAAAGATGAACTCCATAATGTATGTGGAGTTTCTCAAACAGCACTTCCTGCCGTGGTTCAAGAAGAAGAACCGTGTATTCCACAGCAAGATCATTTTTATGCATGATAATGCACCGTCTCATGCTGCACATAACACATCTGCATCTCTGGCTGATATGGGCATAAAAGGGGACAAACTTATGGTGTGACCCCCATGCTCCCCTGACCTCTACCCCATTCAGAACCTCTGGAGCATCATCAAAAGGAGTGTCTATGATGGCGGGAGGCAGTTCACATCTAAGCAACAGCTCTGGGAGGGTATTCTGTCCTCATGCAAAACAATTGAAGCAGAAACCATTCAAAACCTGACAAATTCAATGGACGAGAGAGTTCAGAAGCTCCTTTCGAACAAGGGGTCCTATGTGCAAATGTAACTTCACCTAGAATAAAGTTTAGAGTTGAAAACTGTTTGATTTCAGTTTCTAATAACCTGCTAATGCTTATAATTTCAAAAATGACCATTTTTTTGGTCTTTATTAAAATGAAAAGGTTGATCGAAGAGTGTGGGGGATCTAAGAGTGTGGCAACCCAGTAGTCAGGATTACTTCGAATTCTGACAATCTGAGGGTCATGTTGCAGGTAGTGCAGCAAGAAGTCACTTATGTGTCTTGAGCATCTCGGAGCCCCAAAATTATTTTCCGGGCTAGATGCAGCTAAAAATTATTATTAATTTTAAATCTGGTGGAGCTTAGTATAGATGGCCTAATAGAATCAGTACTGCACATTGCTACAAAGCCCAAATTATTTTCCAGCCAAGATACAGATAAACATGATTAGTAATTTTAAATCTGGTGGAGCTTAGTATAGATGGCCTATTAGAATCAGTGCTGCATGCTGCTACAAAGCCCAAATAATTTTCCAGCCAAGATACAGATAAACATGATTAGTAATTTGAAAGCTTAAAATGGTTGATGAGGTGATTTTAACCAATCATCAAGCTTTTACTCTCCCCAGGATGACACAGGGGTAGAAAAGTCGTTTCGGATCCATGATTTGTTCATCTTTATGAACGTGAATCTGTCTACATTATCAGTGGAGAGCCGCGTGCGCTTATCTGTCAGCACACCACCAGCAGCGCTGAACACAAGTTCAGACAGAACGCTGGCTGCGGGGCATGACAAGATCTCCAAGGCGTAAGTGGCTAGCTCTGGCCATTTATCCAGATTGGAAGCCCAAAAAGAGCAAGGGTCCAGTGACACAGTCATGTCTTCAATGTTTACTTGGAGATACTCCTGTTCCATCGTCTCTAGGCGTTGACTATATGTCAGACTTCTTGTCTCCTGTGGCCTTGCAAAGGATGGGCTAAAAAAGTGGTGAAATGATTCCGCAAAATTGATGTTACCAGCAGATACTGTGTTTCTGTTACGGTTTGAGTGCTGAACACTCGACGGTCCCACGGTTGGCAAGTTGGAACTGTGAGATTCACTACGTGCACCACTGGTGTTTTGTGGAAAAGCACATGTAAGATTCTGCAACAGTCTCTGCTGATACTCCTGCATGCATGCATCCCTTTCTATGGCAGGAATAATTTCTGCAAATTTACTTTTGTACCGGGGATCTAACAGTGTGGCAACCCAGTAGTCAGGATTATTTCTAATTCTCACAATTCGAGGGTCATGTTGCAGGTAGTGCAGCAAGAAGGCACTCATGTGTGTTGCGCATCCAGGAGCACCAAGTCCCTGTTGTGTTGGTGCCGAGGTAACAATCATGCTTCCTTCCTCTGTCCTCTCCCCCCAACCTCGCACAACAGAAATGTGATCAAGGTCTCCCTCATCTGATGAGTCTTCCATCAGTTCATCCTCCACTTCTTCCTGTGCTCCTGCACCTTCCTCACTAGTTTGGCTGCTACCATGCGCCCTGGTAAAACCATCTCCCCCACCCTCACATGCCTGCCGCTTTGGTGCTGCCGACTGTCTGGACCTTGCAGATGTTAGCCCTTCCGCATACAACTCCTCCTCCTCTACTTCCTCCACCTCCTCTTGTGCCACCACCTGACTCCGAATTCTGTTTAACATGTGCTCCAGCATGTAAATCACCGGAATAGTCATGCTGATAATGGCATCGTCAGCACTAAACATCTTTGTCGCCATTTCAAAACTGTGCAGAAGGGTGCATAGGTCCCTGATCTGAGACCACTCCTCCAGCGTGATTTGCCCCACCTCTGGATCTCGTTGGCCCAGGCTATACATCAGAACGTATTGCACCAGGGCTTGTCGGTGCTGCCACAGTCGCTGCAACATGTGCAGAGTTGAATTCCACCGGGTAGGCACATCGCATTTTAGCCGGTGAAGTGGCAGGCCCAACGACTTCTGTAGAGATGTATGTCGCTGAGCTGCGGGATGCGAACGGCGGAAGTGAGCACACAGCGACCGTGCCCTCTGCAGAAGGCCATCTAGTCCGGGATAGTGGGCTAAAAATTGCTGGACAACCAGGTTCAACACGTGAGCCATACAAGGCACGTGTGTGACATTGCCCCGGCGAAGGGCCGCACCCAGGTTTGCAGCATTGTCGCACACGGCCTTCCCTGGTTTCAGGTCCAGTGGAGACAACCATTCATGAAATTGGTTCTCCAGAGCTGACCGCAACTCCTCAGCTGTGTGACTCACATTTCCCAGACATTTCAAAGTAAAAACCGCCTGATGATGTTGAGCCCTACTGCCAGCATAGTAAGGAGGTGTGCAGGATCCCTTCTGCGCAGTTAGAAAGCTTGTGGCATGACCAGACAGGCTTTGGGTGCAGGTGGAGGACCGAGAGGAGGTTGAGGAGGCAGAAGCAGTGGAGGAACTTTGAGATAAAGAGGATTGACGCACAACTCGTGGGGACGGCAAGACTTGGACAGCAGCCCCTTGTCCTTCTGTCACCATAGTTACACAGTGCCCAGTCAGCGACATGTAACGCCCCTGTCCATGCCTACTCATCCAAGTGTCTGTGGTGAAATGCACCCTGTTACACACAGAGTTTCTCAAAGAAGCGGTGATGTTGTGTGCAACATGCTGGTGGAGCGCAGGCACACCTTTCTTTGAGAAGTAGTGCCGACTGGGCATCTGGTACTGGGGCACTGCGATAGACATAAGGTCTTGAAAATCCTCTGTGTCCACGAGGCGGAAAGGCAGCATTTCTTTAGCCAAGAGCTTGCAGATGGTGAAATTCAACCTCTTAGCTTTCTCATGGCTAGGAGGAAATCGTCTTTTACTTGTCCACATCTGAGGGACCGAGGGCTGGCTATTGTGCTTAGACGGGGTTGATAAGGGTGTCTCCGGCAAACTGCTGGTCTGTGAGGAAGATGCAGGCGGACATGTTAGGTTGCCTTGATCCAAAGGTGGTGCTATTGATGTCGGACAGCGCTCAACACCAGCTGGTGTTACCACCTCCAAAGAAAATGATGACCTGCCAATCACGCTGGCTGTTGCGGGTAAAGAGGTGGCAGGTCTGCGTCCCAAAACAGGTGTGACTGCTGTCCCCCCAGTCACAGAGGATGAAGAGGCCGTGGATGCACAAGATATGGCAGACGGTGGTTGGCCCGGCCGGCTAGGCCGCATTGTAGCACAGTGAGCTTCCCACTGCAACTTATGCTTCATGTCCATGTGCCGGTTCATGCATGAAGTGCTCAAACTATGTATTTTTTGGCCTCTACTTAGCTTTTGCCGACAAATGTTACAGATAACACGAGTTGGGTCATCTTTATCGATCTGAAAAAATGCCCAGGCTATGCAAGGCTTAGTACTCATGCGACCTGAAGAGCCACCTCGACTGTTGGTGAGAGGCAGAGTTGTGTTTGAGGATGCAGTTGTTGACGTGCTTCCAGTACTACGTCTCTGTCCAGGAAGGCGCAACCTGACCTCGTCGTCACTAGCATTCTCCTCCACCTCCTCTGCTGACCTCATCTCTTGGCTGACTGTGGGTTGACAGTAAGTGGGATCTCCAACCTCATCATCATCACCTTGTGCGTTATCACACCCGTCGTCCTCAGAGCCAACCTGTTCCTGCCCTGACAAAAAACTAAAGTTGTCGCTCCAATCAGGTATTTGAGTCTCATCATCATCTTCTTCATTGTCTCCACCAACAGGAGTTACAGTTTGGGAATGAGGGTCTACATTATGGTCAGAACCTTCAGCGTCTGGTCCTGGATCCGACTCATAAAGATTCTGGGCACCAGTGCAAATCATTTCCTCGTCTGGATTCACAGAAGCGCTGGAGCCGAACTCTGTTTCCCAGGCTATAGTATGAGTAAACAGCTCTGCAGACTCAACCATCTGTTCTACGTCATACTCAGACGGGCAGCTGGAGATTTGGGAGCTGTGAGGAAGCAAGTGCGATTGGGGTGACACCTTTGAGGACTGGAGTATTTGTAATGTTGAAGTTGATGTGGAGGAGAGCCCACTTAAAGGAGCACTTGATATCCGTTGAAGCACCTGCTGTTTTTGTGCCTCATCTGGAATTTGTAGTGATTGGCGTGGCCGTAAGAAAGGGATCTTATCACATTGTCCGCTAAAAGAAGTAGACATTTTAGTTTGGCTGGAAGATGGTCTTTCTTCAGCAGATGTTACTGTTGCTTTAACACCTACCCCACGGACACAACCTTTTTTCCCCTTCCCAACACGCCTATTCCCCTTTCCACCAGCAGCAGGCCTTTTTCCACTCATTTTGGTGGTTAACTAATTCACAACTCTGGAGTTGTTTGCACAAAAAAAAAATGGATGGGAACCGAGCAGAGCTGAGTGGCCAAACTGTGGTATTAGGCCAAAACTATTGGCTGGGTTAGATGCAGAAAAAAATTATATTCAATTTGCAACCTGATGGAGGTCAGTATAGATGGACTAATAGACCAAGTCCCACACACTGCTAGAAGCCCAAATATTTTTTCAGAGCTAGATGCAAAAAAAAATTATATTCAATTTGCAACCTGATGGAGGTCAGTATAGATGGACTAATAGACCAAGTCCCACACACTGCTAGAAGCCCAAATATTTTTTCAGAGCTAGATGAAGAAAAAAAATATTTTTAATTTGCAACCTGATGGAGGTCAGTATAGATGGACTAATAGAACAAGTCCCACACACTGCTGGAAGCCCAAATATTTTTTCAGAGCTAGATGCAGAAAAAAATAATATTCAATTTGCAACCTGATGGAGGTCAGTATAGATAGACTAATAGAACAAGTCCCACACACTGCTAGAAGCCCAAATATTTTTTCAGAGCTAGATGCAGAAAAAAATTATATTCAATTTACAACCTGATGGAGGTCAGTATAGATGGACTAATAGACCAAGTCCCACACACTGCTAGAAGCCCAAATATTTTTTCAGAGCTAGATGCAGAAAAAAATTTATATTCAATTTGCAACCTGATGGAGGTCAGTATAGATGGACTAACAGAAAAAGTCCCACACACTGCTAGAAGCCCAAATATTTTTTCAGAGCTAGATGAAGAAAAAAATTATTTTTAATTTGCAACCTGATGGAGGTCAGTATAGATGGACTAATAGACCAAGTCCCACACACTGCTAGAAGCCCAAATATTTTTTCAGAGCTAGATGCAGAAAAAAATTATATTCAATTTGCAACCTGATAGAGGTCAGTATAGATGGACTAATAGAATGATGCTGTGCCCAAAAGCTTTTACGTCACTAGGTACAGTAAAAAATAGGTATTCTATACACAGGTGGTGTAGCTTGCAACACAGATAGGCTACTCCACTGACTAACACACTCTGCAATAGGCCAAAAAGGATTAGCTTTGCTAGATTTAGCCAAATGCTGTGAAAAAAACTTGCACAGCACTGGCACAGACCTGCCTGGCAAAAACTGATAGGAACTGATGTAACTTAGTCCTGAAAAGGACTGCAATTGCAATTAGTCTTTACTCCCAACCTATCTATTTAAGAGCACAGACCTGCCTGATAAAAGTCGTAGGAAATGCTGTAACCTAGTCCTTAAAAGGACTGCAATCACAACTATTCCCTACTCCCAAGCTATCTGTAGATTTTTCCGAAAATTGGCTTGAAATTAACAAGGTATAGCGCACACAGCAACAGCGGTGCTGTCTAACACGCAGCTGCAGCAGTGAGAAAATGGAGGCGACGGGGAACATGGCTGGGTCTTATAGGGCAAGGACATGTGACATACACTGCCAATGACACATGCCCTTGCTTGTGTGAAAAAAAGCACTTCGCTCCGTGTGTGCGCTGCTGATAGGCTGACAGATTGCACCTCCCCACTGTAAATGCGGGAAAGAGAAAAAAAATGGAAATCTTTATTATTCCTGCAGAGATCCATCCCCTGCCCCTCCCCCCGCCCCGCTGTACACTCAAACTTAACATTAATTTTCATCATTACTAGAGATGAGCGGTGTTCGACTAGAACTGTTCGCCAATCTCAAATTCAAGCTGTTTTGGGCGGTGTTCGAGTTGTTCGACGAACCCGAACGATTTGCAAAAAATTTGGCTGTTTGAGGTTATGTACGATAACTGTTCGTGCACCAAAAGCGTGTCCTGCATGTCTGGCGCTATTTAGAGCACCAATCATGCAGGGATTGTCTGCCACTCACTGTAATGCCACAGCCATGGTGGTTGTGGCATTAGAGTGATTGCCCAAATCGATGGGAACTGTGCTCACAGTGAAACATGAAAAGCCGGCAATTCAGCAGCGGCGTACACCGGTACCCGACAATTTAGAACCGAAAGAATAGGGCTTCACACATAGATTAGATAGATAGAAACATGTCAGTCACATATATAAGAAGTACAGTGACAGTGTTGATTACTGTACTTGTCATTTAGTGTAAAGGATTTATAAAAAAAAAATTAGTGTTTTCATGCACCGTCTCTTTAAAAAAGGCGGCCGGCAATTCAGCAGCGGTACCCGACAATTTAGAATAGAAGGAATAGAGAATCACACATAGATTAGATAGATAGAAACATGTCAGTCACATATATAAGAAGTACAGTGACAGTGTTGATTACTGTACTTGCCATTTAGTGTAAAGGATTTATTAAAAAAAATAATAGTGTTTTCATGCACCGTCTCTTTAAAAAAGCCGGCCGGCAATTCAGCAGCGGTACCCGACAATTTAGAATGGAAGCAATAGAGCATCACACATAGATTAGATAGACAGAAACATGTCAGTCACATATATATGAAGTACAGTGACAGTGTTGATTACTGTACTTGTCATTTAGTGTTAAAATAAAGGATTTATTTAAAAAAAAATTGGCGTGGGATCCCCCATAATTTTAGTCTCTAGCGGAGGTTAAGCAGACGGCTGGGGCAGATGTTTGAAGCCTGGGAAGGGGTAATACCCACGGAGCTTCCCAGGCTACTAATATCAGCCCCCAGCTGAATGCCTAGCCTTTACTAGCTATTAAAATGGGGGACCCCCCAAAAAATTCTCCCATGCTGAAGCCTGAGTGCAGGAGAATTTTCCCACGCTGTCAGTGACGTGCATAAGGTGAGCTCAAGTCCAATGAACTCAGCTCACCTACTGCACGTCACTGACAGCGTGGGAGAATTCTCCTGCACTCAGCGCTTCAGTGTGAGAATTCTCCCACGCTGAAGCGCTGAGTGCAGGAGAATTTTCCCACGCTGTCAGTGACGTGCATGAGGTGAGCCGAGTTCATTGGACATTAACTCGGCTCATCTGGATGCCCTCACAGAGAGACACTGTGGAGCGCAAGCAAGCCTGCGCTTCTCAGTGTCTGCGGGATGACAGGCTGGATGGCAGCGTTCTGCTGCGGTCCAGCCTGTCATCTCGATGTAGCAGAGCTGAAGCTGTCATGGGAACGATGGAAAGGTAAGGATGATGTTGCTTTATTATTTTTCTTTTATTTCAGGAGATCGTTGGCTTCAGCTGGAATGGGCGTGACGGTAAGTATGGTTTAATTTAGAACAATAAAGAATTGTGTGTTTATTTCAATTAAAGGACTTTATTCTGGGTGTTTGTGTTTTTTTTAACTTTGACTATGGGGTTAGTAATGGGGGTGTCTTATAGACGCCTCTCCATTACTAACCTGGGCTTGATGTCATCTGGCATTATAAGCTGACATCAACCCCGGCCCTATTACCCCACTGCCACCGCTACAGGGCAGTGGGAAGAGCGAGGCTAAGTGCCAGAATTGGCGCATCCTATGGATGCGCCATTTCTGGGGCGGCTGACGGCTGGTGTTTCTAGCCTGGGAGGGGGCCAATATTCACCCTTCCTGAGCTATTAATATCAGCCCCCAGCTGTCTGCCTAGCCTTTGCTAGCTATTAAAATAGGGGGGACCCCACGTCATTTTTTTGGGGGGGTCCCCCATTTTAATAGCTAGTAAAGGCTAAGTATTCAGCTGGGGGCTGATATTAGTAGCCTGGTAAGCTCCGTGGGTATTACCCCCTTCCGAGGCTTCAAACATCTGCCCCAGCCGTCTGCTTAACCTCCGCTAGAGACTAAAATTATGGGGGATACCACGCCAATTTTTATTTTAATAAATCCTTTATTTTAACACTAAATGACAAGTACAGTAACCAACACTGTCACTGTACTTATTATAAATGTGACTGACATGTTTCTATCTATCTAATCTATGTGTGATGCTCTATCTTTCTGTTCTAAATTGTCGGGTACCGCTGCTGAATTGCCGGCCGGCTTTTTTAAAGAGACAGTGCATGAAAACACTATTATTTTTTTAAATAAATCCTTTACACTAAATGACAAGTACAGTAAGCAACACTGTCACTGTACTTATTATATATGTGACTGACATGTTTCTATCTATCTAATCTATGTGTGAAGCTCTATTCTTTCTGTTCTAAATTGTCGGGTACCGCTGCTGAATTGCCGGCCGGCTGTTTTAAAGAGACGGTGCATGAAAACACTAATATTTTTTTTAATAAATCCTTTACACTAAATGACAAGTGCAGTAGCCAACACTGTCACTGTGCTTCTTATATGTGTGACTGACATGTTTCTATGTATCTAATCTATGTGTGATGCTTTATTCCTTCTTGTCTAAATTGTCGGGTACCGGTGTATGCCGCTGCTGAATTTGCCGGCCGGCTTTTTTAAAGAGAGTGTCTTCTGAGCAGTTTGTCAGCTTTTGGACACCTTTGCAGGTGTTTTCTATGTGTTTCTATGTGTTTTTGTTTGCCTGCCATTGGTTTTAACGGTGTTCGACGGTGTTCTAAGGTGTTCGACGAACAGTTCGACGAACAGTTCCTCGAACATCCCGGTGTTCGACGAACCGAACCGAACCCGAACACTACGGGGGTGGCTCAACACTAATCATTACTGAGAAAAAATCCAGTCATGATTTTGGTGCACGAACAGTTATCAAACATAACCTCGAACAGCCGAATTTTTTTCAAATCGTTCGTGTTCGCCGAACGGCTCGAACACCGCCCATAACAGCTCGAATTTGAGATTGGCGAACAGTTCGAGTCGAACACCGCTCATCTCTAATCCGCACATTCCACAACCATGAATCTAGAAAAACACCAGTGCACACCCTCATCATCTATCACCTCGACTGCTACAAGCTCCTGCTCTGTGGCCTCCCTTCCACCACTCTCTCTCCAATCTATCCTAAACTGTGCTGGCTGATTAATCCACCTGTCATCCCGCTATTCCCAGGCCTCTGTCAATCCCCGCAATGGCTCCCTGTTGCCCAGAGACTCCAGTTGAAAAGCCTAACTTTGGCATACCAAGCCATCAAAAACCTGTCTCCTCCATACATGTGTGACCTAGTCTCCCTGTACTAGTAACCTGCATGCAAACTCCTATCCTTCCAAGATCTCCTTCTCTACTTCCCTCTTATCTTTTCTTGTCACAATCACATGTAACGGGGGGCAGGGTGTTAGTCCATGGCTAGTGGCATGTCTGTTTCAGTGTTTGGATCTTCACCCTGGCCCGCTACAGATAATGGGGACTCAGAGAATCCCTGTGTGTGTGTGTGTTGTTGTGACACTGTGGAGAGAACCTCCATACTCACTTCTGACCCGCTGTCCTGGGTGTCGACTCTTTTAGCCTTCAAAGGGAGATGACCGGACAGTTTGATAAAAACCAAATCTATTTTACTTGTCAAACAATCAGCATAAAAAGGATAGCAGGAATTACACTTATTCATTTCTGCAGAGGCACGTTCTTGGCGGTTACTGGCGACGGCACAATGCTTGCAGCAAACGTTACTGGCAATTAACAGTTCAGGCACAGGACCTCCATATTACTAATGCAGTGCCACCCGGGTCAATGTGTTTTGCCGTGGAACTGCACTCAGACCAATCTTTCCTCGGGAACAGAAGTAAGGGAGCTTCTCCCACTATCTTCTTCCTATTCGTTCCCAGACCTCTCTGTCTCCGTCCATTTGACTGCAGCTCTCGGGCCTATCCAGCACTAGGGCCATTCCCACCACCTTTCTTAGAAAGGTTCCTCAAAATGTCTCTTCCTCACTGTAGGTCCCCCAACTTGCCTGTGTCTGGGAGAACACCGTCGCACTGTAGTTTTGCTGAGAACACTTGCTTCCTTTTTCACTGAACCACACACACACCCTCTGTTGTACTTGTTCCTGTGTCCTGCTGACACGTCTCCACTCTTCACTGTCCCTGAACAACTACTGAACTAAGATGGCCGAAATTAAACTCCCAGAGATCCCTCAGTTCCCCCTTGTTACTGAGCCCGGCCCATCCTAAGTTAACCCGCTATGTGCCCCCAACTACCATGAGGGTAAGATAATACAAGTATAAATTCTACTGCCATCTAATGGCTATGTCTGAACATAGCACATTTTCAGATGAATAAAACATACATAGAATTACTAAAACAGTACAGTTCTACAGGGGAGTGGAGCAGACATTCTCCACACACCCCTCACACACATACAAGATTTGTCCCTTTCATCTCACCTACTGTGTAACGCTGTACCCCAACACATCAGACTGTCGCCTACCATGGAAATATTGAAAAGGAAGCTGAAGACCCACTTCTTCTGACAAGCGTACAATATGCGGTAACCCTCGCTCCAGCATACCACTGCATGACTAGTTGTACCCTGACCTACTGTACCCTCACCCATCCATTGTACATTGTTTGTGCGCCCTCTAGGGCAGGGTCCTCTCTACTCTTGTACAAGGCTGTGACTCCTTTTCACATGTAACGTGCCACGGAATAAATATTGCTGTAATATTAATAAAAATTATAGTACTTGCACTCTGGGTCAATTGATGGCACTTTCCTGGTGTCTACCCCTTATTTGATGTGTTTTGGCAGCTTTTGGGCCAGTTTGAAGGTGTTGCATATGCTTTTTTTGTCCACCCATTGAATCCCATGGCATTTGGTAATGTTCGACGAACATTCGCAAAATAGTGTTGAGCCACCCCCGTAGTGTTCGAGTTCGGTTCGGTTCGTTGAACACCCGTGTGTTCGCCGAACTGTTCGTTGAACTGTTCATCGAACACCTTCGAACACCGTTAAAACCAATGGCAGGCAAACAAAAACACATAGAAACACATAGAAAACACCTTCAAAGGTGTCCAAAAGCTGAGAAACTGCTCAGAAGACACAACTAACACATGGAAAAGTGACAAGTACATATGCTTTTTTTGTCCACCCATTGAATCCCATGGCATTTGGTAATGTTCGACGAACATTCGCAGAATAGTGTTGAGCCACCCCCGTAGTGTTCGAGTTCGGTTCGGTTCGTTGAACACCCGTGTGTTCGCCGAACTGTTCGTCGAACTGTTCGTCGAACACCTTCGAACACCGTTAAAACCAATGGCAGGCAAACAAAAACACATAGAAACACATAGAAAACACCTTCAAAGGTGTCAAAAAGCTGACAAACTGCTCAGAAGACACAACTAACACATGGAAAAGTGACAAGTACATATAGTCATGCGAAAAGAAAAGAGGTGGAGGAGTAAAAGGAGGGGGAGACACAGATATAGGCATGTCATGCCCTTCTAAAATCCAAAAAGTGAGAAGCCGACACGTTCAGTCCGCTCCTGCCCGTGCCACCTCCGCGTCGCCGGGTTTGTGCCAGAGCCGCGGTGAACCCTGACGGCCAGCCCCCCTCTCCCAATACTGGTGCCTGTCCGCTGGTGGGTTGAGCGAGCCCCCCTGTGGTGGAGGCAGCTCTAAGCTTTTTAATTTAAATTGTCTCTCTAATTTGAATGAATACACTTTAAATCCATTTACAAGGATCTATTGGGGGCAAGTCTCATGCCAGCAGCCGCGTAATTCCAGCTCCAGTAGCGTCCACTAAAGCTGCTGCAGTTAAAAAGCTTTTATAAGGATCGAGCTCGGCTGTCCACCGCAAGGCATCCTACTGCCAGTCCCAGCCCCTATGCCTTGGGGTGCCTCCTGATGCTCTTCACTGAGTATCCCGTGGTCCCGAAGCATTTCCTTTGAAAATATTAAGTGTCCAAACTACAGGTGGTGTAGCTTGCTTAACAGCCGGGATAATCCGCTGACTAGCAGACACTGCTACTAGGCACAAAGTATTTCCTGGGCTAGATGCAGTTAAAAATTTGTAATTAGATACTCTCGTTGGATGCTGAGAAAGCATTCCATAGAGTCTCCTGGCACACCATATATGATTCTCTTAAAAAGCTTGGGGCAGGTGTCTAGGGGACCCTTTTATAGCCAAAATCACGGCCCTGTATCGCAATACGTCACCTAGGCTGAAGATAAATGGAACTGTAGCACCCTGAGGGCTCGGTTGCTACAGAGGTATTGCACCTCACCCAGAGGTGTGATATCTCACTCTCAGGTAAGGATGTAGTGTGGATCAGGACCCGACACCTGCATGCATTACACCACATTGCCGTGGGGCAGGGCGACCAATATGCCCCTGAGATGGGCACGACAGTCCCTGTCCCTGGCTGGAGTGGGGGGAGGGAACACTGAGGAAGGGGAACCCTGTAGTGCAGGAGCAGGGAGGAAGCAGTTCCTGGGTGCATTGAGAAGGGAGTATAAAAGGTGGGCACCATCTTAGTTCAGTGCAGAGAAGTCTGAGCAGAAGTGGCAGGGAGCAGGGGCTCTGCATGGGCTCTGCTCCGGAGGCGGGCCTAGTAACAGAGGCCCAGGCCTGGAAGAGGGAGAAGGAAGGAAGAGGAGCGGAGAAGGCTCCAGGAACAAGGAACGAAGGGATCCCAGGGGTGCGGACGGGCGAGTCGCCACCGCACGCCCGAATCCACCTGCGTGGAGGGGTCAGGCCAAAGGGGGAGACCGGTCCCTGAAACTAGTGGAGGCAGGAAACGACCCTCAGCTAGAAACCGGAGGCTGTGACATTTTATGTGGCGCAGCCCCTCGCTACACCCGCTAGGAAGGCACCACATAGGGTCAGGGAAACTGGCGCCAAGTTTACCAAGAGGAGGCCCGAGGCAGCCGGACAGAAGGGTTGGTAAGAAAGGCCAGACAAAGGACACACAAAGGGGGTCCTGTGAAGCGCTCCAAAGTTATCTGGGAGTTGTCTGAGCCCCTCACCTAGTGAGCACAGTACGACGTGGGCAGCCGTTACCTGCAGACGTGGTCTGGATAATAAGAACTGTGAGTAAAGGCCCTGGACTGCATCACTGACTCCGTGTCGTTACTGCTGCTGCCCTGCACCATCACCCCCATCCTCCGCATACACTGCCCTGAGGCTATACTCCTCCCGTGGGGAGTTATACTACGCTCTGCTGCACCCACAACACCAGCCTCAGCGGTCTGCCCTGGAGCGGCGGTTCACTCTGACCGCAATCCACGGGTGGCGTAGTCGGACATTTAAACATCAAAACCACATAAATAGTTCCGCCACTGGTTTGACCGCCCTGAGCCACGGAACCGGGTCGCCGCCACGGAGACTACAACCACCAGCATCCACCAAAAAGGGTCCGGCTCCGGGTGTCCCAAGGCCCAGGGGGCGCGTCAGAACATTTTCATCACCTTTCACAATCACCAATGGGACAAGGCAGGGATGTTCTCTGTCCCCTCTCTTATACATCCTAGTGACGGAGCACCTGCTCTCATCAATTCGCCATAACCCCAATATTAGGTGGATTGAGGTGGGAGGCACCGAGTACAAGTGCTCTCTATTTGCTGATGATGTCCTAGTATATATCACTCAATCACATATATCCATCCATGCTGTTATGGCTGAAATAGATCACTTTGTTACATGGTCAAATTTTAAAATCAATGCAGCGAAGTCTGAGGCCCTCGATGTCTCCCTCCCCAAATCCATATAGGATTCCATCCAGTCCAACTTTCCCTTTGCCTGGCCCTCACAGGGTATCAAATACTTAGGAATTCCTATTCATAGAGACCTCTCCCATCTATGTTATCTTAATTTTGGGCCCTTTATTGAACAACTCCATACAGACCACGGTTGGCAAGTTAGAACTGTAAGATTCACTACGTGAACCACTGGTGTTTTGTGGAAAAGCACATGTTCACTGTGTTCCAAATTATTATGCAAAAAGTGTTTAGGAGTGATAAGGGAAGAATTTGTTTGTTTGTCAGTTAAACTCATTGATGGTGATGTGTGTCAGGGCTCTTTATATCACTGCAAGCAATTGCAGACACCTGTGCTAATTAGTTTGGCAGGTGTGTCCAATGAAAGGCAAGACTACTTAAGAAGGCTGTCTCACATTATTAAGCAGCCTACATTTTCTGCCAAAATGGGAAAGAAAAAGGATGTGTCGGCTGCTGAGAAGCAACAAATTGTGGAGTGTTTAGGTCAAGGCATGACTACAATCAACATTGTGCGATGATCAGGATGAAGTGTCTTGGCAATCAAGAAGTATGTAGCTGATTCACAGTACACACGTGTGCGTGCTGATAAGGGAAAATTGAGGACTCTTTCCTACAGGCAATTACGTCAGGTTGAAAGAGCAGCGGCAAAAAAGCCTTGTCATAGCAGCAGACAAGTTTTTGAAGCTGCTGGTGCCTCCAACGTCCCCCGAACAACAAGATGCAGGGTCCTTCAGAGGTTTGCAGCTGTGCATACGCCATCCTGTCGACCTCCTCTATCCACTTCACACAAGCAGAAACGGCTCCAGTGGGCCAAACATTACATGAAGACTGATTTCAAAACTGTTTTGTTCACGGATGAGTGCCGTGCAGCGCTCGATGGTCCAGATGGATGGAGTGGAGGATGGCTGGTTGATGGACACCCCACGCAAACACGGCTACAGCGCCAACAAGGAGGAGGTGGAGTAATGTTTTGGGCTGGAATCATGGGGAGAGAGATTGTCGGCCCCTTTAGGATCCCTGAAGGCGCTAAAGATGAACTCCATAATGTATGTGGATTTTCTCAAACAGCACTTCCTGCCTTGGTTCAAGAAGAAGAACCGTGTATTTCACAGCAAGATCATTTTTCTGCATGATAATGCACCATCTCATGCTGCACATAAAACATCTGCATCTCTGGCTGATATGGGCATAAAAGGGGACAAACTTATGGTGTGACCCCCATGCTCCCCTGACCTCTACCCCATTCAGAACCTTTGGAGCATCATTAAAAGGAGTGTCTATGATGGCGGGAGGCAGTTCACATCTAAGCAACAGCTCTGGGAGGGTATTCTGTCCTCATGCAAAACAATTGAAGCAGAAACCATCCAAAACCTGACAAATTCAATGGACGAGAGAGTTCAGAAGCTCCTTTCGAACAAGGGGTCCTATGCGAAAATGTAACATCACCTAGAATAAAGTTTTGAGTTGAAAACTGTTTGATTTCAGTTTCTAACAACCTGCTAATGCTTATAATTTCAAAAATGACCATTTTTTTGGTCTTTATTAAAATGAAAAGGTTGATCGAAAAGTTTGGGGGATCTAAGAGTGTGGCAACCCAGTAGTCATGATTACTTCGAATTCTGACAATATGAGGGTCATGCTGCAGGTAGTGCAGCAAGAAGGCACTTATGTGTCTTGCGCATCTCGGAGCCCCAAATTTATTTTCCGGGCTAGATGCAGCTAAAAATTATTATTAATTTTAAATCTGGTGAAGCGTTAGTATAGATGGCCTAATAGGATCAGTGCTGCACACTGCTACAAAGCCCAAATTATTTTCCAGTCAAGATACAGATAAACATGATTAGTAATTTTAAATCTGGTGGAGCTTATTATAGATGGCCTAATAGAATCAGTGCTGCACACTGCTACAAAGCCCAAACTATTTTCCAGCCAAGATACAGATAAACATGATTAGTAATTTGAAAGCTTAAAACGGTTGGTAGGGTGATTTTAACCTATCATCAAGCTTTTACTCTCCCCAGGATGACACAGGGGTAGAAAAGTCGTTTCGGATCCATGATTTGTTCATCTTTATGAACGTGAGTCTGTCTACATTATTAGTGGAGAGCCGCGTGCGCTTATCTGTCAGCACACCACCAGCAGCGCTGAACACACGTTCAGACAGAACGCTGGCTGCGGGGCATGACAAGATCTCCAAGGCGTAAGTGGCTAGCTCCGGCCATTTATCCAGATTGGAAGCCCAAAAAGAGCAAGGGTCCAGTGACACAGTCATGGCTTCAATGTTTACTTGGAGATACTCCTCTACCATCATCTCTAGGCGTTGACTATGTGTCAGACTTCTTGTCTCCTGTGGCCTTGCAAAGGATGGGCTAAAAAAGTGGTGAAATGATTCCGCAAAATTGATGTTACCAGCAGATACTGTGGTTCTGTTACGGTTTGAGTGCTGAACACTTGACGGTCCCACGGTTGGCAAGTTGGAACTGTGAGATTCACTACGTGCACCACTGGTATTTTGTGGAAAAGCACATGTAAGATTCTGCAACAGTCTCTGCTGATACTCCTGCATGCGTGCATCCCTTTTCCATGGCAGGAATAATTTCTGCAAATTTACTTTTGTACCGGGGATCTAACAGTGTGGCAACCCAGTAGTCAGGATTATTTCTAATTCTCACAATTCGAGGGTCATGTTGCAGGTAGTGCAGCAAAAAGGCACTCATGTGTCTTGCGTATCCAGGAGCACCAAGTCCCTGTTGTGTTGGTGGCGAGGTAACAATCATGCTTACTTCCTCTGTCCTCTTCCCCCAACCTCGCACAACAGAAATGTGATCAAGGTCTCCCTCATCTGATGAGTCTTCCATCAGTTCGTCCTCCACTTCTTCCTGGGCTCCTGCACCTTCCTCACTAGTTTGGCTGCTACCATGCCCCCTGGTAAAACCATCTCCCCCACCCTCACATGCCTGCCGCCTTGGTGCTGCCGACCGTCTGGACCTTGCAGATGTTAGCCCTTCCGCATACAACTCCTCCTCCTCTACTTCCTCCACCTCCTCTTGTGCCACCACCTGACTCCGAATTCTGTTTAACATGTGCTCCAGCATGTAAATCACCGGAATAGTCATGCTGATAATGGCATCGTCAGCACTAAACATCTTCGTCGCCATTTCAAAACTGTGCAGAAGGGTGCATAGGTCCCTGATCTGAGACCACTCCTCCAGCGTGATTTGCCCCACCTCTGGATCTCGTTGGCCCAGGCTATACGTCAGAAAATATTGCACCAGAGCTTGTCGGTGCTGCCACAGTCGCTGCAACATGTGCAGAGTTGAATTCCACCGGGTAGGCACATCGCATTTTAGCCGGTGAAGTGGCAGGCCCAACGACTTCTGTAGAGATGTAAGTCGCTGAGCTGCGGTATGCGAACGGCGGAAGTGAGCACACAGCGACCGTGCCCTCTGCAGAAGGCCATCTAGACTGGGATAGTGGGCTAAAAATTGCTGGACAACCAGGTTCAACACGTGAGCCATACAAGGCACGTGTGTGACATTGCCCCGGCGAAGGGCCGCACCCAGGTTTGCAGCATTGTCGCACACGGCCTTCCCTGGTTTCAGGTCCAGTGGAGACAACCATTCATGAAATTGGTTCTCCAGAGCTGACCACAACTCCTCCGCTGTGTGACTCACATTTCCCAGACATTTCAATGTAAAAACCGCCTGATGACGTTGAGCCCTACTGCCAGCATAGTAAGGAGGTGTGCAGGATCCCTTCTGCGCAGTTAGAAAGCTTGTGGCATGACCAGACAGGCTTTGGGTGCAGGTGGAAGACCGAGAGGAGGTTGAGGAGGCAGAAGCAGTGGAGGAACTTTGACATAAAGAGGATTGACGCACAACTCGTGGGGACGGCAAGACTTGGACAGCAGCCCCTTGTCCTGCTGTCACCATAGTTACCCAGTGCCCAGTCAACGACATGTAACGCCCCTGTCCATGCCTACTCATCCAAGTGTCTGTGGTGAAATGCACCCTGTCACACACAGAGTTTCTCAAAGAAGCGGTGATGTTGTGTGCGACATGCTGGTGGAGCGCAGGCACACCTTTCTTTGAGAAGTAGTGCCGACTGGGCATCTGGTACTGGGGCACTGCGACGGACATAAGGTCTCGAAAATCCTCTGTGTCCACCAGGAGGAAAGGCAGCATTTCTGTAGCCAAGAGCTTGCAGATGGTGAAATTCAACCTCTTAGCTTTCTCATGGCTAGGAGGAAATGGTCTTTTACTTGTCCACATCTGAGGGACCGAGGGCTGGCTATTGTGCTTAGACGGGGTTGATAAGGGTGTCCCCGGCAAACTGCCGGTCTGTGAGGAAGATGCAGGCGGACATGTTAGGTTGCCTTGATCCAAAGGTGGTGCTATCGATGTCGGACAGCGCTCAACACCAGCTGGTGTTACCACCTCCAAAGAAAATGATGACCTGCCAATCACGCTGTCTGTTGCGGGTAAAGAGGTGGCAGGTCTGCGCCCCAAAACAGGTGTGACTGCTGTCCCCCCAGTCACAGAGGATAAAGAGGCCGCGGATGCACAAGATATGGCAGACGGTGGTTGGCCCGGCCGGCTAGGCCACATTGTAGCACACTGAGCTTCCCACTGCAACTTATGCTTCATGTCCATGTGCCGGTTCATGCATGAAGTACTCAAACTATGTATTTTTTGGCCTCTGCTTAGCTTTTGCTGACAAATGTTACAGATAACACGAGTTGGGTCATCTTTATCGATCTGAAAAAATACCCAGGCTATGCAAGGCTTAGCACCCATGCGACCTGAAGAGCCACCACGACTTGTGGTGAGAGGCAGAGTTGTGTTTGAGGATGCAGTTGTTGACGTGCTTCCAGTACTACGTCTCTGTCCAGGAAGGCGCAACCTGACCTCGTCGTCACTAGCATCTTCCTCCACCTCCTCTGCTGACCTCATCTCTTGGCTGACTGTGGGTTGACAGTAAGTGGGATCTCCAACCTCATCATCATCACCCTGTGCGTTATCACACCCGTCGTCCTCAGAGCCAACCTGTTCCTGCCCTGACAAAAAACTAAAGTTGTCGCTCCAATAAGGTATTTGAGTCTTATCATAGTCTTCCTCATTGTCTCCACCAACAGGAGTTACAGTTTGGGAATGAGGGTCTACATTATGGTCAGAACCTTCTGCGTCTGGTCCTGGATCCGACTCATAAGGATTCTGGGCATCAGTGCAGATCATTTCCTCATCTGGATTCACAGAAGCGCTGGAGTCGACCTCTGATTCCCAGGCTATAGTATGAGTAAACAGCTCTGCAGACTCAACCATCTGTTCTACCTCATACTCAGACGGGCAGCTGGAGATTTGGGAGCTGTGAGGAAGCAAGTGCGATTGGGGTGACACCTTTGAGGACTGGAGTATTTGTGATGTTGAAGTTGATGTGGAGGAGAACCCACTTAAAGGAGCACTTGATATCCGTTGAAGCACCTGCTGTTTTTGTGCCTCATCTGGAATTTGTAGCGATTGGCGTGGCCGTAAGAAAGGGATCTTATCACATTGTCCGCTAAAAGAAGTAGACATTTTAGTTTGGCTGGAAGATGGTCTTTCTTCTGCAGATGTTACTGTTGCTTTAACACCTACCCCACGGACACAACCTTTTTTCCCCTTCCCAACACGCCTATTCCCCTTTCCACCAGCAGCAGGCCTTTTTCCACTCATTTTGGTGGTTAACTAATTCACAACTCTGGAGTTGTTTGCACAAAAAAACAATGGATGGGAACCGAGCAGAGCTGAGTGGCCAAACTGTGGTATTAGGCCAAAACTATTGGCTGGGTTAGATGCAGAAAAAAATTATATTCAATTTGCAACCTGATGGAGGTCAGTATAGATGGACTAATAGAACAAGTCCCACACACAGCTAGAAGCCCAAATATTTTTTCAGAGGTAGATGCAGAAAAATTTTTTATTCAGTTTGCAACCTGATGGAGGTCTGTATAGATGGATTAATAGAACAAGTCCCACACAAAGCTACAAGCCCAATATTTTTTCAGAGGTAGATGCAGAAAAAAAATATATTCAGTTTGCAACCTGATGGAGGTCAGTATAGATGGACTAATAGAGAAAGTCCCACACACTGCTAGAAGGCCAAATATTTTTTCAGAGCTAGTTGCAGACAAAAAATTATTTTGAATTTGCAACCTGATGGAGGTCAGTATAGGTGGACTAATAGAACAAGTCCCACACACTGCTAGAAGGCCAAATATTTTTTCAGAGCTAGATGCAGACAAAAAATTATTTTGAATTTGCAACCTGATGGAGGTCAGTATAGGTGGACTAATAGAACAAGTCCCACACACAGCTAGAAGCCCAAATATTTTTTCAGAGGTACTGTAGATGCAGATAAAAATTATTTTGAATTTGCAACCTGATGGAGGTCAGTATAGGTGGACTAATAGAACAAGTCCCACACACTGCTAGAAGGCCACATATTTTTTCAGAGGTAGATGCAGAAAAAAATATATTCAGTTTGCAACCTGATGGAGGTCTGTATAGATGGATTAATAGAACAAGTCCCACACACAGCTAGAAGCCCAATATTTTTTCAGAGGTAGATGCAGAAAAAATATATTCAGTTTGCAACCTGATGTTGTATTAGTCCATCTATACTGACCTCCATCAGGTTGCAAACTGATTATATTTTTTCTGCATCTACCTCTGAAAAAATATTGGGCTTCTAGCTGTGTGTGGGACTTGTTCTATTAATCCATCTATACTGACCTCCAAGTCCCACACACAGCTAGAAGCCCAATATTTTTTCAGAGGTAGATGCAGAAAAAAATATATTCAGTTTGCAACCTGATGGAGGTCAGTATAGATGGACTAATACAACAAGTCCCACACACAGCTAGAAGCCCAATATTTTTTCAGAGCTAGATGCAGAAAAAAATTATATTCAATTTGCAACCTGATGGAGGTCAGTATAGATGGACTAATAGAATGATGCTATGCCCAAAAGCTTTTACTTCACTAGGTGCAGTAAAAAAATTGGTATTCTATACACAGGTGGTATATCTTGCAACACAGATAGGCTACTCCACTGACTAACACACTCTGCAATAGGCCAAAAAGGATTAGCTTTGCTACATTCAGCCAAATGCTGTGAAAAAAACTTGCACAGCACTGGCACAGACCTGCCTGGCAAAAACTGATAGGAACTGATGTAACCTAGTCCTGAAAAGGACTCCAATTACAATTAGTCTTTACTCCCACAATCTATCTATTTAAGAGCACAGACCTGCCTGATAAAAGTCGTAGGAAATGCTGTAACCTAGTCCTTAAAAGGACTGAAATCACAACTATTCCCTACTCCCAAGCTATCTGTAGATTTGTGCGAAAATTGGCTTGAAATTAACAAGGTATAGCGCACACAGCAACAGCGGTGCCGTCTAACACGCAGCTGCAGCAGTGAGAAAATGGTGGCGACGGGGAAAATGGCTTGGTCTTATAGGGCAAGGACATGTGACATACACTGCCAATGACACATGCCCTTGCTTGTGTGAAAAAAAGCACTTCGCTCCGTGTGTGCGCTGCTGATAGGCTGACAGATTGCACCTCCCCACTGTAAATGCGGGAAAGAGAAAAAAAAATGGAGATCTTCATTGTTCCTGCAGAGATCCTTCCCCTGCCCCTCCCCCCACCCCGCTGTACACTCAAACTGCGTATTAACATTAATTTTCATCATTACTGAGAAAAAATCCAGTTATGATTTTGGTGCACGAACAGTTATCGAACATAACCTCGAACAGCCAAATTTTTCTCAAATTGTTCGTGTTCGCCGAACGGCTCGAACACCGCCCAAAACAGCTCGAATTTGAGATTGGCGAACAGTTCGAGTAGAACAACGCTCATCTCTATCGCAGAATAAATTTGGCGAATGTCTAAACAGTTAGAGACCGAACATTGAAATGTTCGCTCATCTCTAATTATGTCCACAATTTATTCCAGCCAAAATGGTTCTTGAAAATTCAAGCAGCACTCATTCACTTCCGAGCCCTTCCGTGTGACAAAACAGTAGTTTCCGACCACATATGGAGTATCATCCTACTTGGGAGAAGTTGCACAACAAATTGTGCTGTCAAATTTCTGCTGCTACTTTTGTGAAAATGAAAAATTTGGGGATCAATTGACATTTTTGTGGAAACAATTTAATTTTTCATTTTCACGGCCCTATGTTAGACAATTCCATGAATCACCTGTGGGTTCAAGATACTCACTGCACTGCTAGATGACTTCTTTGAGGGATATAGTTTCCAAAATGGGGTCTTTGTATGAGGTTTCTGCTGTTTTGTCATGTCAAGGACTCTTCAATTACATCATGGCATCTTCAATCTGTTCCAACCAAAATGGTGCTCCTTCCTTTATAAGCACTGCCGGGTGCCCAAACAGTAGTTTGCGAGCACATATCAGGTATCTGTGTACTCAGAAGAAATTTTGCCATTCATTTTCTCCAGTTACTCTTGTAAAAAAGGAAAAATTTGGGGCTAAAGAAACATTTTTGTTGAAAAAATGTATTTTTTTTCCCCATTCCAATGTTATAAAATTCTGAGAAGTGTCTGTACATTTAAGATGGTCACCACTCACCTTATTAAACTCGTTGAGGAGTGTAGTTTACAAAATGTTCTCAGTTGTCGGGGGTGTTTCAACTGTTTTGGTACTTCTAGGGCTTGGTAAATGAAAAAAAAAGTCTGTGGTGTGATCAATAAGAATACCATGAAATACATCCATCTGCATGCCCTTCCAATTTTATTACATTTCTAAATCATTAACTTTAGTGTAGCAAAGTTAACAAAAATATTGAAACTTTTTTCAGTCTTCCTTGTAAGAAAATTTCTGTGAAATTTCAATTTAAAGTATTTCCAGCATGTACTTTATGTATTTTAGAAAAATACTGCACTTAACATTTTCTGTAAATGTCACTTTTGCTTAATCTTTCACCCAAAACATAAAAAATACCTAGTAGTTAATCAGGGGGCTATTAACCATTGTATAATGCCAGGAGCAGAAGTGCTGAGAGTGCATGGTCGATAGGTAGTAATGAGCGAGCATGCTCGATACTGCTCAGTGCTCGCCCGAGCATCTCACTGTATTTCCGGGGTTGCTCGGCGGGAGCTTGGGTCCCCTCCCTGCATGTTTGGTGCTCTTTACAGAGCCACTCACTGTAATGCCATGTTTGTTGTGGCATTATAGTGATTGGCTGGCCGCACAGCGTCATTAGGTCTATATCAGACCTGGCGCCACCGTGCTTGTCACAGTCACTCCGGAATCAGACAGTGTAGGGAGAGGTGCTGCTGAGCTAGGGAGAGATTTGCTTGTTTCTAGTTAGTGTAGGTGTACCAAACTATATTAGAGACACATATCCATCTCAACAAACAGTCCTTCTGAGGACTAATCTATCTGCAGACATCTGCAGTGCTAGGCAGGCAGGCAGAATATATAGCAGACTGCAGTGCACATAGCACGAGAGGCTCCATTCTAGTTTTGTCTGCTGCTGCTGTTTGATATTTCTAAAAATATGCTCAGGTCTCAGGGGCCAGGAATAATTTTTTTTGGATCTTAATCCTCATTATTTGCTTAAAAAGCAATCCAGAGAACACCGTTTTTCTGCGCCATTTGCTTGTTAGCACTGCAGAATACAGCCAGGTCCTTTCCATATTACAGCTCTATAAATCCAGCTATTTAAAACTGTGGTTTGTCCGTCACATGGATCACATATAATTGCGCTGAAAATACTGCCATTTCTGGCCTCCATTAAAAATTTGTTTCAGTGTGTCAGTGAAACTATTGACATCAGTTTGCTGTTCAAAATAGTTACCTACAGGCCAGGTATTTAAAACTGTGTTTTCTCCATCACACGGATCACATATACGTTTTCAGAAAATGCTGCCATTTCTGGCCTCCATTAAAAATTTGTTTCAGTGTGTCAGTGGAGCTATTGACACCAGATTGCTGTTGAAAATAGTTACCTACAGGCCAGGTATTTAAAACTGTGGTTTGTCCGTCACACGGATCACATATAAGTTCGCTCCAAATTCAGCCATTTGTAGTGAGCGTGGAAGATTTTGTCCTATTTTTAAAATGGGCAAGGCACTTGGCAAGGGATGGGGAATTGGACGTAATGCTGCATGCATAGGCCGAAGCCATGGAGAAGTTGAAATTGTGCCACAACAAACACCCATATCTTCCCGCTTGACCTTCCTGTCCCAATTAATAGGGGACCGCAGAACACCACTATTGAACACAGAGCAGTGTGAAAAGGTTATTAGTTGGATAGCAGATAATGCTTCCAGTCACTTAGCCACCACCACCACCCTGTCTTCCACACGGTCAAGTCTCAGTAGCCATGAGTCTGGACTGCATATTCCTCACCCTGAACCTCCTTCCTCCCACCATGCCGAGTACCCAGAGACAACTGATCCCACACTTGAACACTCCGAAGAGCTGTTCACTTTTCCATTTATAGATTGGGGCCTCTCGTCTGGTCCACTTGAAGCAGGGCAAGAGGAGATCGCATGTAGCGATGCCCAAATATTTGAGCAGCCATGGTCACACGAAGGCGATGGTGGGAAAGTGTCACAAGAGGTGGACGATGATGAGACACAATTGCCAGAAAGTCAGGAGGAGGACCAGGGTGCGGAAGTGGAAGATGAGGTGGTGGATGATATAGTAACTCACCCAACCTGGCAGGAGGACATGCAGAGCGAGGAGAGCAGCACACAGGGGGAGGGAGGCAGAGCACCCCAACAGGCAGGAAGAAGCAGTGTGGTGGCTCAGACAGAAGGCAGGCAATGGTTCCCCGTAACTCCAACACGAAGGAAGTTGCCAGTACAATTGTTAGGTCTTCTCGAGTCTGGTTGTTTTTTAAAGACTCTGCCGATAACCTCATGAAAGCCATTTGTACCAGCTGCCAGGCCAGCATCAGCAGGGGTGGCAAAACTACCAACCAGACCACCACCAGCATGATCAGGCACATGACAGCAAAGCAGGCGATTTTCTGGGCCGAACCCCAGGGTCAAGGAACAGTGTCTGCGGGTGGCACCATTGCTTCTTCCGCTGTTGTGCATGCAAGCCAATCCCCTGTCCATGGAGCATGCGAAGATGCCTCCTGCCCTGCAGCTGTCATTGCACACTCTCAGGAAGCACGTCCATGTCCTTGTCCCAATGCAGCGTTGAGTTGTCCATACCCCAGTCCTTGGAACGCAAGCGCAAATACGCAGCCAACGCCCCACAGGCCACACTACTAAATTCCCACATTTCGCGACTGCTTGCGCTAAGAATGTTGACTTTTAGGCTCGTGGAGATGGAAGCATTTTGCAACCTGATAGGGCGTCCGTTCCTTGGTACTCGGTCCCCAGCTGTCACTATTTCTACCGGTGTGCCGTCCCCACATTATACAAGCACGTGTCCCAAAAACATTAGCAGTGTCCTCAACAACGCAGTTACCGAGAAAGTCCACCTAACCACGGATACGTGGACAAGTGTTTGTGGGCAGGGATGGTACATCTTGCTGACAGCACACTAGGTTAACATAGTGGAAGCCGGGACCCAGTCGGACCTTGGGACGGAACACATCCTCCTGATGTCAAGGATTGCGGGCCCTAGGTCAATCAGGATTGCCCCCACAGTCTACAGCTCCTGCACCTCATCCTCCTCAGCCTCCTCCTCCTTTTCAGCCTCCATCTCCGAAATGACCACATCAATCACAAGCTGGACGCACTGCAGCACTGCCTTGGCCAAGCGGCAACAGGCTGTGCTGAAGCTAATATGCTTAGGTGACAAAACGCACAATGCTGAAGAGTTGTAGACAGCTCTGAAAGAGCAGGCAGATCTTTTGCTCACACCGCTGAATCTACAGCCAGGCATGGTCGTGTGTGACAATGGCCGGAACCTGGTGGCGGCTCTGAGGCGAGGTGAGCTCACACACGTACTATGCGTGGCCCATGTGCTTAACCTTGTGGTTCAGCGGTTTCTTAAATCCTACCCGGAGCTGCCGGATCTGCTTGTGAAAGTATGCCGCCTGTGTGCTCATTTTAGAAAGCCACATACACTTTCAGCCACCCTTGCGGTGTTTCAGCAGCGTTTGCAGCTTCCCGCTCACAGAATGTGGTGTGATGTCCCCACGCATTGGAACTCTACACTGCAGATGTTGGGAAGGATTTGTAAGCAGAAGAGGGCAGTTGTTGAGTACCAGCATCTACAAGGCCGTCGGTATTCAGTTCAGACTCCACACATAAGACCTCAGGAAAGGACATGGATGTCATACATATGTACCATCCTCCAAAACTTTGAGGACTTTACCAAGATGGTGAGCGGCGATGATGCCATAATTAGCATCACCATCTTCTCTGTCTTCTGAAACGCTCTCTGCTCACAATCAAAGAGGTTGCATTGCAGGCGGAGGACGATGAGATGGCGCAAGGAACCATACAGAGTGATTACACACAGTCCACCCTCATCTCATCCCAAAGTGGATTGGGTGACAATGAGGAAGAGAAGGGGGGGGAAGAACAGGAGCTAGTTTCATGCGCTATAGACGGTACTACTTGCACAACTGTCATACCGTCTGTTCAGCTTGGATGGCCTGAGGACAGAGAGGAGGAGGAGGAGGAGGAGAGCATGGTCAGTCGTCCTTTTGGTGAGGACACGGAAATCTTGCCTATTAGCAGTCTGGCACACATGGCTGAGTTTAAGTTATACTGCCTTTCCAATGACCCTCGCGTTATCAAAATTTTGGATGACAGCCATTACTGGTTGCTGACACTTCTAGACCCATGCTACATGGAGAACTTTATATCTCTTATTCCTGAGGCGAACAGGTCTACAAAAATGCGGCAGTACGAGAAGGACCTTGTTGTGAAACTTTTAAAAAAATTCCCATCTGAAAACGCTGGCAGCAGAGGTCACAGTTCGTTGGACAACCAATGACTACAGGCGAGAGAGACACAAATCCAATCCAGCAGAGGCAGGGGAACACTGTCAAAGTTCTGGGAGAATTTTCTCAGCCCCTCCCATCGCACAGGCCCTGAGGCGTGGGGTAAACTCACTAGGAGTGCAAAGTTTGGGAAGATGCTGAGGGAGTACATTGCCAACCGTACCAACGTCCTCTGTGATTCCTCTGTGCCTTATAATTATTGAGTATCCAAGCTGGATATGTGGAATGAACTGGCTCTCTACGCCTTGGAGGTCCTGGCCTGCCCTGCTGCTAGCGTTTTATCAGAGCGGGTTTTTAGTGACGCTGGTGGAATTATAACTGATAAGCGCATCAGCCTGTCAACTAAAAATGCTGACAGGCTGACTCTTATAAAAGTGAACAAGGGCTGGATTGGGCCAGACTTCTCAACACTACCGAATGATAGCAGCGTAACATAAACTCAAATCCAGTGTCTTTTTTTGGGAGGTGTATTCCCATGTACCTTTTCACACCCACACATGGGTATACGCTTCCTGATTTTGGCTATTTGCTCTTGTCCTCCTCCTTCTCCTCATCCTCATCCTCCTCATGCAACACCCACATAATTTTTTTAAACGGTCTTTATGATGCCCGTAAAAAAAAAAAATGTATACAGTATGTTCATGTATACCTCCAGGGGTAAATGTTTGTCAGCCCATACACTTAGTGCATGGGCATTACAAGTATAGGAGACCTGCTACTTTCTAATGGGAACATTTTTTTATGAGGCCCTCCTCCATATCTCTTCCAAGGGGCATTGGAGTGCCTTCAAATTTTTTTTTTAAGCCCTTGCATTCACTGCATAGGCCAACACTATGGGAGACCCACTTCCTAATAATGGGAACATTTTTTCATGAGGCCCTCTACATCTCTTCCAATGGGCATTGGAGTGCCTCCCAATTTATGACAGCCTTTGCATTCACTGCATAGGCACACACTATGTAAGACCCACTTGCTAATAATGGGAACATTTTTTCATGAGGCCCTCTACGTCTCTTCCAAGGGGCATTGGATTGCCTTCCAATTTTTGGCAACCCTTGCATTCACTGAATAGGCAAACACAATGGGAGACCCACTTCCTAATAATGGGAACATGTTTTTTGAGGAGGCCCTCCTCTACATCTCTTCCAAGGGGCATTGGAGTAGGTCCAAATTTTTGGCAGCCCTTGCATTCACTGCATAGGCAAACACAATGGGAGACCCACTTCCTAATAATGGGAATATTGTTTTCAGGAGGCCCTCTGACCTCCACGTCTCTTCCAAGGGGCATTGGAGTGCCTCCAAATTTTTGCAACCCTTGCATTCACTGCATAGGCAAACACAATGGGAGACCCACTTCCTAATAATGTCAAAAAAAATTTTTCAGGAGGCCCTTCTCTATGTCTCTTCCAAGGGGCATTGGAGTACGTACAAATTTTTGGCAGCCCTTGCATTCACTGCATAGGCAAACAGTATGGGAGACCCACTTCCTAATAATGGGAACATTGTTTTCAGGAGGCCCTACTCTAAGTCTCTTCAAAGGGGTATTGGGTTGCGTCCAAATTTTCAAAGGGATATTGGGGTGTGTCCAAATTTTCAAAGGGATATTGGGGTGTGTCCAAATTTTGGGCAGACCTGCCACTCACTGCATAAGCAATAACAGTATAGGAGACCCAATCTTTAGTAATGGGAACAACAAAGCATAGCCGGCTGATGGCTCTCTAAGAATAGCGAGGGCTGACTGCTGACCCTTTAAGAATATTAAAGGCTGTCTTTGTCACGGTTGAAAGCAATACAAAAGTGCAAAAACGCTACGTGTGAACATAGCCCAGTGACCTGGGAGTCATAAATGCTTTCAGGGGTCTTCTCCATGCTGTACCCATGCCATTTGAGCACTGTTCCCATCGATTCGGGCAATTTTTAGGCCCTCTGCAGACCGCCGGAGGGAGCCGCCTGAAAAATGCTTGAGTTTCTCATAGACTTATATTGGGCTCATTGCTCGGGTCGGGCACCCGAGTATTCCAATGTGCTCGACCTGAGCAACAAGCAACGAGCACTCGAGCATTTTAGTGCTCATCCATCACTATCAATAGGCATTGGGACTCTGGAGCTAATTGTGACTCTGGAGCTAATGCTTGACATATGCCCCGGAAGTGCAAAATTACAATATTGCAAGAAAATTATTTTTTTCAGCAGGGGTATACCAGTTTGAATATATGCCCCAAGTTCTTTTAGTATATACAGTATAAATAGGAAAATAATTCAACATAGGAAACTGTTACATTTATTTCTTTAATGCATTTTCTTGAATATTCTTTTTACTTCATCAAAATGAATGGAAAGTGCTAAAATCTAGAATTTATAATCCAAGTTCTGAGTAATCTGAAGCAAAGGAAAATCCCTAGTGATTTTGCCAGGGTGACAATGAAATGCAATAATTACAGACCAAAAATGTCAGTGCAAGGACAAAAAGAGCTAATAAAATATTTCCATGGTTTGAATGAGCATAAAGAATTTAAAGTGACCAAGGATAATGATGATAAGGTCCGCCCTTACAGAAATAAATAACAGACATCTTTTTTATTAAATAAAAGTTATAAACGATAAAAATACATGTACTACATATCTCCTTAAGTACAGAAATGATACAGGTCTCTCAAAAGAAAGGAAAAATCTATATAAAATGAAAACAGTTTGGCAGATGGTGACACAGTTTTAGACACTGCCTGTAGGGTAAGGGGAAGCCTGTAGACCCTGTCAACAATTTAGCAACCATCTTGAATGCCACAGTCTTGGATTAAATGTAAGTTTCTAAATAGGAAGGTAGATTAGACTAAAGTCTCTAATGATCTACTAACAGCTAAATCTAATGGTCACTACTACCTGCTGATTCTCCAGGATCTCTCTGCAGCATTCGACACTGTGGATCACCAGCTCCTCCTCACTATGCTCCGCACTATTGGCCTCAAGGCCTCAAGGACACTGTTCTCTCCTGGTTCTCCTCCTATCTCTCTGACCGCTCCTTCTCTGTGTCTTTTGTCGGCTCCTCCTCCTCTCTCTTTCCACTTACTGTCGGGGTTCCTCAAGGATCAGTCCTAGGCCCCCTTCTTTTCTCCTTATACACTGCTCCTATTGGACAAACAATCAGCAGATTCAGTTTTCAGTACCATCTCTATGCTGATGACACCCAATTATACACCTCTGCTATGGACATCACCCCTGCATTATTACAAAAGACCAGTGATTGTCTTTCTGCTGTGTCTAACGTTATGTCCTCCCGCTATCTAAAACTGAATCTGTCAAAAACTGAACTACTCATATTTCCTCCCTCCACTAACCTACCTGTGCCTGATATTGCCATTTCCATTTGTGGCTCAACCATTACTCCCCAGAAACAAGCCCGCTGTCTTGCGGTCATTTTTGATTCAGATCCTTCCTTCACTCCGCACATCAAATCACTCGCTCGCTCATGTCATCTACACCTCAAAAACATCTCAAGAATCAGGACTTTTCTCACCTTTGACTCGGCAAAAACTCTTACTGTAGCTCTTATTCATTCTCGTCTCGACTATTGCAACTCTTTACTTATCGGTCTCCCTCTTACTAAACTCTCCCCTCTCCAATCTGTCCTTAACGCAGCAGCCAGGATCATATTCCTCGCCAACCGCTACACCGATGCCTTTTCCCTGTGACAGTCAATGCATTTGTTGCCCATCCAATATAGAGTTCAATTTAAACTTATCACTAGTGTTGAGCGAGCACTAAAATGCTCGGGTGCTCGAAGCTCGGGCCGAGCTCGCCGTGATACTCGGGTGCTCGACCCGAGCAACGAGCCCAATGTTAGTCTATGGGAGACTCGAGCATTTTTGCGGTGGAACCCCCGGCAGTCTTTTAAAAGCCTAACAAGTGCCCAAAACGATAGTGACAGTGCTCAAATGACATGGGGACAGCATGGGGATCGCCCCAGGAAGCATTTCTGACCCCCAGGTCGCTGCTGTCAACAACGTGGTCAGAGGTATTAAGCCACTTTTACAGGCTCACAATAAAACGTTCAAAAACGAAAGTGAAACTTTTTTCCTGTGAAATATGTTAAGGAACATCCTTTCCAGGGTAAAGACTTGTGTATAAGTTAAAATAAATGACCAAAAACAAAAATACTCCTCCACACCTTCGGCTATGTTCACAAGTAGCATTTTTTATGCGTTTTTGCACTTTTGTATTGCTTTCAACTATGACAAATGCATTCACCGTGAAATGTCATTTTAACATTTTACAACCTTATCTGGCCATGTGCTGTGTGACACATGCATAAAGTGCTGAAAAGACAAGGGAACAGCTTGGGGAAGACCCCTGGAAGCATCTCTGACTCCCAGGTCACTGTCTAAAAGTGTGCCCATCATAAGTGATCCTTACCGCATCAGAAGATGCAGACTTGCAACTATCCCCATGCAAGTTCTAGTCCCAGGGTAGTGTTCAATTGTACCTCCCCCATTCCTTGCAATACAAGCTCAAGTATGCAGCCTGCCACCCACCCACCCCCAGGCTGCAATACCATACTGCTTGCTTGCTTGAACTTAAAATTGAGCCTTTTAGGCATGTGGAGGCGGAATCTGGCCACCACGTCATGGCTGTGTTGGCGGCCTGGAATCCATACTCGGTCCCCAGCCGCCCCGCGGCCAGGTGTCCACCCACAGTCCCCAGCCGCCTGGGGGCAGCCGGATGTCCATAAACGGTCCCCAGCCGCCCCTATTTCTCCTTGGAACATCCCCCCACACACTTTTCATAGCCCGGCCTGCTTTAGGCAGCATTGGACGAGCCCACCAGAGAACCAGACTCCTCCAGTGGGCCCTGACTTCTCCATCGGTGGAGTTGAGAGTGCCAAGGTGAGGAGCATGATGATGATGACAGAAGTTAGCATCTGCTATGTTTTCTTTTAATGCAAGTGTAAGTGTGCAGCCTGCCACCCACCCACCCCCAGACTGCAATTCCATACTGCTAGCTTGCACTTGAAATGGGGCCTTTTAGTTTGGAGGAGGCCGAAGCTGGCCACTACCTCATGGCTGCTTCGGCAGCGAGGTATCCATACTCGGTCTCCAGCCGCCCATATTTGTCCTGGTGTGCCTTATACATAAGATTAAGCGCGTATACCAAAACATTACCTGTGCCCTCCCCAGTGCATTTAGTGGGAAGGAGAGCCTATTCCGCTGTAGTGTGTGCATGCCAAACCCCTGTTCATGGTACATGCGAAGATGCCTCCCACCTTGCACCTGTCGTTGCAGACTTGCAACTATCCCCATTCAAGTCCTTGTCCCAGGGCAGTGTTCAATTGTACCTCTCCCATTCCTTGCAATGCAAGCGCAAGTATGCAGCCTGCCACCCACCCACCCCCAGGCTGCAATACTATACTGCTTGCTTGCTTGCACTTTAAACTGGGCCTTTTAGGCATGTGGAGGCGGAATCTGGCCACCACGCCATGGCTGTGTCGGCGGCCTGGTATCCATACTCAGTCCCTAGCCGCCTGGTGGCCGGGTGTCTCCGCTTGCTCCCCAGCCACCAGGGGGTGGCCGGGTGTCCATACTCGGTCCCCAGCCACCCCTATTTGTCCCGGTAACCTTTCCCACACTTAGCCTGGCCTGCTTTAGGGCAGCATTGGCCGAGCCCACCGGAATATCAGCCTCCTCCGGTGGGCCCTGGCTTCTCCATCAGGGGAGTTGAGAGTGCCAAGGTGAGGAGCATGATGAGGATGATAGAAGTTAGCATCTGCTTTGTTTTGTTGTAATGCAAGCGCATGTATGTAGTAGTGGCTAGGCCTGAGGTGGTTAGCGTTTTGGCGCATATCCTACCTCCTCCGAGGATTGCTGGATGTTTTCCTGCTACTATCCAAGTTCTATGACTCCCGTTAAATCAAAGCTTCAGGTGATAAATGATGGATGAGGTAGTGGCAAAGGAGAAAGAGCAGGAGGAACAGGGACCATTCACATCAATATCAGGCCAGTCAACCAGATATGTCTTGTAGGATATGTTTCTGTAACAAAAGGAGCGGTTCGGCTACACAGTTATAGGGCATACAGTGAGTGCAATGCCTACCAAAAATTTCGAGCCACTCCAATGCCCCTTGGAAATGACATGGAGGTCAGAAGGCGTTAACTAAACCTTTTTTTCCATTTATAGCAACTGGGTCTCCCGTACACTGTTCGCCTAAGCAGTGAATGGAAGGCTTTCCAAAAATTATGAGGAACTGCAATGCCCCTTACATGAGCCATGTGTGGCACCCCAGGGGTCTGGTCACCACAGTAATATTGATATTACGTCGGAAAGCAAGTGGGAGGTTTCCTGGTCAGGATCCCTTAAACATGCAACATCGTCCTGCCCCAATCCTGGGAGGGGAGAATTCTGCCCTTATAAACTGGATCTGGGGCGGGGTTTAGTGAGTCAGAGAACAGTCAGAGTCAGAGTGAGAGCAAGGGAAAGTAACAGCAAGGAGCTCTGTAGGAGCTAGGAGGTAAATACCAGGGGCTAGAAGCTGAGCAGAGCTCGCCCTGGCAGAAGACAATAGGAACCGGACACAGGAGTCCGAAGCTCTGAGGACTTATATATCCAGCAGCAGAAACCAGCCGGCAGGGGATTTCAGGTCCTCTGGCCATAGAAGCCGGGAGGCTCAGTCACAAGCAAGGGACCAGCACCGCCGCCGTGGAGCGGAGGCTAACAGAAGGCCCTAAGTCACCAGCCATACGGGTGAGCACTACACGGTACACTCAGGGACGTGGGCTACTTCTACCCGCTTACAGCAAGGTAGCCAGGAAGAGTGCAGACAGACGGGGAGGCCTACAACTCCACCTGGCCAGGGGAACTCCTGCTTGCTCACAGACTGACCAGCCAGTACTGCTTGCTCCACCTAGCCAGTACTCCCGGGAGGGTCTACCTTATAATCATCAGTAAAGACCCTGAACTGCACTGCAAAGACTCTGAGTCATTCCTGCTGCGCTCGTGCACCATCACCCCCATCATCCACACTCACTGCCCTGAGGCTATACTCCTCCCGAGGGGAGTTATCCCATTCTATGCTTCCCACACAACACCAGCCTCAGCGGTCTGCCTCGCAGCGGTGGTACTCCCTGACCGCAATCCACGGGTGGCGCAGTCGGACAATTAACCTCAAAACCTAAGAAAGACTGCCACTGGTTTGACCAGCCTGAGCCACGGGACCGGGTCACCGCCACGGAGACTACAGACCCCAGAGACCCGGCAACGGGTATCCCACACACTTGTACACACGGCCCAGGGGGCGCGTCACATGCAGTACAGCATATTACAAACATAAGTCCCATTATTGGGGAGTGGGTGTCCCATGGTATTTGCTTATGCTTTCCAAGCAAAAGCTGCCAAAAATTAGGACGGAACAACTTGCAATGCCCCTTACAAGAGCCATGCAGTACAGCATATTACAAACATAAGTCCCATTATTGGGGAGTGGGTGTCCCATGGTATTTGCTTATGCTTTCCCAGCAAAAGCTGCCAAAAATTAGGAAGGAACAACTTGCAATGCCCCTTACAAGAGCCATGCAGTACAGCATATTACAAACATAAGTCCCATTATTGGGGAGTGGGTGTCCCATGGTATTTGCTTATGCTTTCCCAGAAAAAGCTGCCAAAAATTAGGACGGAGCAACTTGCAATGCCCCTTACAAGAGCCATGCAGTACACCATATTACAAACATAAGTCCCATTATTGGGGAGTGGGTGTCCCATAGTATTTGCTTATGCTTTCCAAGCAAAAGCTGCCAAAAATTAGGATGGAGCAACTTGCAATGCCCCTTACAAGAGCCATGCAGTACAGCATATTACAAACATAAGTCCCATTATTGGGGAGTGGGTGTCCCATAGTATTTGCTTATGCTTTCCCAGCAAAAGCTGCCAAAAATTAGGACGGAGCAACTTGCAATGCCCCTTACAAGAGCCATTCAGTACAGCATATTACAAACATAAGTCCCATTATTGGGGAGTGGGTGTCCCATAGTATTTGCTTATGCTTTCCCAGCAAAAGCTGACAAAAATTAGGACGGAGCAACTTGCAATGCCCCTTACAAGAGCCATGCAGTACAGCATATTACAAACATAAGTCCCATTATTGGGGAGTGGGTGTCCCATAGTATTTGCTTTTGCTTTCCCAGCAAAAGCTGCCAAAAATTAGGACAGAGCAACTTGCAATGCCCCTTACAAGAGCCATGCAGTACAACATATTACAAACATAAGTCCCATTATTGGGGAGTGGGTGTCCCATAGTATTTGCTAATGCTTTCCAAGCAAAAGCTGCCAAAAATTAGGATGGAGCAACTTGCAATGCCCCTTACAAGAGCCATGCAGTACAGCATATTACAAACATAAGTCCCATTATTGGGGAGTGGGTGTCCCATAGTATTTGCTTATGCTTTCCCAGCAAAAGCTGCCAAAAATTACAATGGAGCAACTTGCAATGCCCCTTACAAGAGCCATGCAGTACAGCATATTACAAACATAAGTCCCATTATTGGGGAGTGGGTGTCCCATAGTATTTGCTTTTGCTTTCCAAGCAAAAGCTGCCAAAAATTAGGATGGAGCAACTTGCAATGCCCCTTACAAGAGCCATGCAGTACAGCATATTACAAACATAAGTCCCATTATTGGGGAGTGGGTGTCCCATAGTATTTGCTTATGCTTTCCCAGCAAAAGCTGCCAAAAATTAGGATGGAGCAACTTGCAATGCCCCTTACAAGAGCCATGCAGTACAGCATATTACAAACATAAGTCCCATTATTGGGGAGTGGGTGTTCCATAGTATTTGCTTATGCTTTCCCAGCAAAAGCTGCCAAAAATTAGGATGGATCAACTTGCAATGCCCCTTACAAGAGCCATGCAGTACAGCATATTACAAACATAAGTCCCATTATTGGGCAGTGGGTGTCCCATGGTATTTGCTTATGCTTTCCCAGCAAAAGCTGCCAAAAATTAGGACGGAGCAACTTTCAATGCCCCTTACAAGAGCCATGCAGTACAGCATATTTAAACATAAGTCCCATTATTGGGGAGTGGGTGTCCCATAGTATTTGCTTATGCCTTGCAAGCAAAAGCTGCCAAAAATTAGGACGGAGCAACTTGCAATGCCCCTTACAAGAGCCATGCAGTACAGCATATTACAAACATAAGTCCCATTATTGGGGAGTGGGTGTCCCATAGTATTTGCTTATGCTTTCCCAGCAAAAGCTGCCAAAAATTAGGACGGAGCAACTTGCAATGCCCCTTACAAGAGCCATGCAGTACAGCATATTACAAACATAAGTCCCATTAATAGGGAGTGGGTGTCCCATAGTATTTGCTTATGCTTTCCCAGCAAAAGCTGCCAAAAATTAGGACGGAGCAACTTGCAATGCCCCTTACAAGAGCCATGCACTACAGCATATTACAAACATAAGTCCCATTATTGGGGAGTGGGTGTCCCATAGTATTTGCTTATGCCTTGCAAGCAAAAGCTGCCAAAAATAAGGACGGAGGAACTTGCAATGCTAGCACCCTGGTGGTATAGTGGTGGTGGAGGCTGAGGATAAGGAGAAGAAGATTAAACAGCCGAAACGAGGAAGCGTATACCCATGTGTGGGTGTGAAGCGGTGCATGTGAATACACCTCCCGAAATAACACAGTGGATTTGACTTTATGTTATTCTGCTGTCATTTTGTGGTGATGAGAAGTGTGGCCGAATCCAGCCCTTGTTCATTTTGATAAGGGTTCAGCTTGTCAGCATTGTCAGTTGACAGGCGAGTGCGCTTATCAGTTATAATTCCCCCAGTAAAAACACGCTCCGATAACACGCTAGCGGCAGGGCAGGCCAGGACCTCCAAGGCGTACAGAGCGAGTTCATTCCAAGTGTCCAGCTTGGATACCCAATAATTAAAAGGCACAGAGGAATCACGGAGGACGCTGGTACGATCGGCAAGGTACTCCCTTACCATCTTTTGAAACTTTCCACTCCTTGTGAGAGTACCCCGTGCCTCAGGGCCTGTAAGCTGGGCGGGTGTCAGAAAACTGTCCCAGAACGTTGACAGTGTTCCCCTGACTCTGCTGGATTGGAGTTGCATCTCTCTCGCTTGTACGCCTTGGTTGGGCAACGAACTGTGACCTCTGCCGCTAGCGTGTTCAGATGGGAATTTTTTTAAGAGTTCTGCAGCAAGGGCCTTCTGGTATTGCCCCATTTTTGTAGACCTCTCTACCTCAGGAATAAGAGAGTGAAAGTTCTCCTTGTAGCGAGGGTCTACAAGTGTCACCAACCAGTAATGACTGTCACCCAACATTTTGACAAAGCGAGGGTCACGGTTAAGGCAGCGTAATATAAAGTCAGCCATGCGTGCCAGACTGGTAACGGGCAAGATTTCCGTGTCCTCACCAAGATGACGACTGACCATGCTCTCCTCCTCCTCCTCCTCTTTATCCTCCCCCCTGTCCTCAGGCCACCCACGCTGAACCGACGGTATGACACTGGTACAGGTACTACCGTCTACAACGCATGATAGCAGCTCCTGTTCTTCCTCCTCATCCTCCTCCTCCTCCTCTCCCTCATTGTCCCCCAATGCACGTTGGGATGAGATGAGGCTGGGCTGTGTGTAATCGCCCGCTACGGCTTCTTGATACATCTCATCATACTCTGGCTACAATGCCTCCTCTTTAATTCTCTGCAGAGAGCGTTGCAAAAGACAGACAAGTGGGATGCTGACACTAATGATGGCATCATCGCCACTCACCATCTTGGTGGCCTCCTCAAAGTTTGTCAGGATGGTACATATGTCAGACATCCAGGTCCACTCCTGAGGTCTTATGTGTGGAGTCTGACCTGAATATCGACGGCCTTGTTGCAGCTGGTACTTCACAACTGCTCTCTTCTGTTCACAAATCCTTTACAACATGTGGAGGGTAGAGTTCCAACGTTTGGGGACATCACACACCAGTCGGTGTGCCGGAAGCTGCAAACTCTGCTGCAACACAGCAAGGGCGGCGGAAGCTGTAGCCGACTTGCGAAAATGAGCTGACAGGCGGCGTACTTTCACGAGCAGATCTGGCAACTCGTGGTACGATTAAAGAAACCGCTGAACCACGAGGTTAAGCACATGAGCCAGGCATGGTACGTGTGTGATCTCACCTCGCCTCAGAGCCGCCACCAGGTTACGGCCATTGTCACACACGACCATGCCGGGATGTAGGTTCAGCGGTCTCAGCCACAGATCTGCCTGCTCTTTCACAGCTGTCCACAACTCACAAGCAGTGTGAGGTTTATCACCTAAGCTTATGAGTTTCAGCACAGCCTGTTGCCGCTTGGCGGAGGCAGTACTGCAATGTTTCCAGCTTGTAACTGATGTGGTGATATCTGAGATGGAGGCTGAACATGAGGAGGAGGAGGAGGATGCGCAGGAGCTGTACACTGTGGGGGCAACTCTGACTGACATAGGGCCCGCAATCCTCGGTGTGGGGAGGATGTGTTCCGTCCCAAGGTCCGACTGGGTCCCGGCTTCCACTATGTTTACCCAGTGTGCCGTCAGAGAGATGTACCGTCCCTGGCCACAAGCACTTGTCCACGTGTCCGTTGTCAGGTGGACTCTCCCAGTAACTGCGTTGTTGAGGGCACGGCAGATGCTATGGGACACGTGCTTGTGTAGTGCGGGGATGGCACACCGGGCAAAATAGTGTCGGCTGGGGACCGAGTACTGAGGGACGGCCACCGCCATAAGATTGCGGAAGGATTCCGTCTCCACCAGCCTAAAAGGCAGCATTTCCAATGCAAGCAGTCGTGAAATGTGCGAATTTAGGACTGTGGCCTGTGGGGCGTTAGCTGCGAATTTCCGCTTTCATTCAAAGGTCTGGGATATGGACAATTGAACGCTGCGGTGGGACGTGGACGTGGACGTTGATGCTGTTTCTTGAGAAACTGCCATAACAAGTGAAGACTGAGAGGAGGGGGCATCATTACATGCAGTATGGACAGGGGATTGCCTTGCATACACAACAGGGGGTTCTATTGCACGCACAACAGTGGAAGAAGCAGTGGTGACACCCGCTGACACTGGTCGTGGACCCTGGGTTTCGCCCCACAAAGTCGGGTGCTTTGCTGCCATGTGCCTGATCATGCTGGTGGTGGTCAGGCTGGTAGTTTTGTCACCCCTGCTGATGCTGGCATGGCAGGTGGAACATATGGCCTTTTTGGGGTTATCAGCAGAGTCTTTAAAAAAATTCCAGACTCTGGAAGACCTACCGCTTGTACTGGCAACGTCCCTCGTGTTGGTGTTATGGGGAACGGTTGCCTGCCTTCTGTCTGCGGCCACCACACTGCTTCTTCCTGCCTGTTGGGGTACTCTGCCTCCCTCCCCCTGTGTGCTGCTGGCCTCACTCTGCATGTCTTCTTCCACGTTGGGTCAGTTACTAGATCATCCACCACCTCCTCCTCTTCCACTTGTGCACCACGATCCTCCTCCTCACTTCCTGGCAATTGTGTCTCGTCATCGTCCACCTCTTGTGACAGATTGCCAACGTCGACTTCCTGTGGCTGTGGCTGTTCAAATATTTGGGCATCGCAACATGGGATCTCCTCTTCCACCACTTCAAGCGTATCAGGCGAGAGGCCCAAATATGGAAATGGACCAGTGAACAGCTCTTCAGAGTGTCCAAGTGTGGGATCACTTGCTGTCTGACGACACTCAGCATGGTGGGAGGAAGGAGCATCAGGGTGAAGAGGAGTATGCGGTCGAGAGTCACGGCTACTAAGAGTTGACCGTGTCGAAGACAGACCGGAGGTGGTGGTGCCCAGGTAACTGGAAGTATTATCTGCTATCCAATTAATAACCTGTTCACACTGATCAGTTCTCAATACTGGTGTTGTTCTGTGCTTCCCTAGTAATTCAGTCAAGAAGTGGGAGCGAGAAGATGTGGCTGTTGGTTGTGGCACATTTTCACCTTGGCCACGGCCCCATCCTCTGCACGAACCATCACCAGAACGTCCACTTCCACGTCCCTTGCCACGCACCTTGCCCATTGTAAATGAAGTAAAATAGCTTACACTTGCACTATCAATGGAAAAAGGGTAATAAAGAGTAGATTAGAACCGTGGAAGAGGAAAACCACAGTTATTGTTTACTGGCGTATACCACACTTTTTTAAATAGAGATATTTGCGGCTGAACAGTGAGCGACACACTCAAACTGCTTTTTTTTTAGATACCAAAGACCCAAAACTGGATAGTACAGCAATTTGACCCATGGAACTGCGAAACCACACTGGGATGTCGGGCCTACACAAGACTATTTTCAACAGATATATTTTTGTGTCACAACAGTCAGGAGACACTGCTGTTTTCTTTACAGAAAAAACTACCAAAAGCTGAATAATACAGATTTTTTACCGTGGGATGGCAAAACCACAGTTATTGTTTACTGGTGTATACCACACTTTTTTAAATAGAGATATTTGTGGCTGAACAGTGAGCGACACACTCAAACTGCTTTTTTTTTAGATACCAAAGGCCCAAAACTGGATAGTACAGCGATTTGACCCGTGGAACTGCGAAACCACACTGGGATGTCGGGCCTACACCAGACTATTTTCAACAGATATATTTTTGTGTCACAACAGTCAGGAGACACTACTGTTTTTCTTTACGGAAAAAACTACCAAAAGCTGAATAATAGAGAATTTTTACCGTGGGATGGCAAAACCACAGTTATTGTTTACTGGGGTATACCACACTTTTTTAAATAGAGATATTTGCGGCTGAACAGTGAGCGACACACTCATACTGTTTTTTTTTTTAGATACAAATGGCCCAAAATGGATAATACAGAGGTTTGAACCGTGGAAGTGCAAAACAACACTTCTGTTTCTCTAGCCTACACCAGACTATTTTCAACAGTTATATTTGTGTCTGAAAAATCAGAGACACGCTTTTTTTGGGGGGGGTGGGGGACACACCAAAAGGTTAATAAGACGGGTATTTGTACAGTGTGAAGGAGGAAAAAAAAAAAGGAGGATTTAGATAAAAAAAAAAGGATTTTTCCTGGCCCCCGACACCTGGTGCTAAGTCCAGCAATTTCAGCAACAGGAGCACACAGGACTGTAATGCAGCGTTTGCTGGTATAACCACTGCGTCTCCTATACAGCCTGCCTGGCTGGTATCTGGGATGGATATTAGTCCTGAAAAGGACTGTTTGTTTGTTCTGGCAGCCTTTACAGACCCTACACTAACTATTTCGCAGTTTATATCTCTCCCTAAATCAGCAGCGCTGTCCCTACACTGTCTAATCCGGAGCGACTGTGTCCAAGATGGCGGTGCCCCGTTTTAAATACTCGAGGTGACGCTGTGCGGCCAGCCAATCACTGTAATGCCCACAACCAACATGGCTGCAGCATTACAGTGACTGGCTGGCAATCCCTGCATGTTCATTGGCTCTGTAAAGAGCACCAAACATGCAGGGCGGAGACCCAAGCTCCCGCCCGAGTAACCCGGAAATGCTCGGTGCTCGCCGAACATCCCGAGTAGCGTGATGCTCGGGCGTGTACCGAGCAGTGTCGAGCATGTTCGCTCAACACTACTTATCACGCTTACCCACAAAGCTCTCCACGATTCAGCACCACTCTACATCTCCTCCCTTGTCTCAGTCTACCACCCTACACGTGCCCTCCGTTCTGCCAATGACTTAAAACTAAATCCTCTATAATCCGAACTTCCCACTCCCGTCTCCAAGATTTCTCACGTGCTGCGCTAATTCTTTCGAATACACTACCCAGGACAGTTCGATTAATTACCAATACCGACAGTTTCAAGTCGACCCTAAAAACCCATTTTTTTAGACTGGCGTATCACCTCAACACACTATCTATCTGTCCCCGTTTTTTCCCATATTAAAATCTTCTTCAATTTCAGGTTCATACCATCCATGCACTTAATAGCCTCGGTCAGGACTGTACACATACTGGCTGGCGACCAGTCCATGTATTATTATTTATCCTATTTAGTATATCAAGGCTGCATTATACAATATATGCACATTTTACCTTTTGTGTCTCCCCCATTTCCTCATAGACTGTAAGCTTGCGAGTAGGGTCCTCACACCTTTCGATATGAGATATGATTATTCTGTATTGTTTGTATAAGTCCCCCCTAAAATTGTAAAGTGTTGCGGAATATGTTGGCGCTATAAAAATAAAAATTATCATTATTATTATTATTATATGTGTGACCCCTCACGTAGTTAGAGAATTTCACCAGAAAAGCAATCGTGTGTTTAATGTTGATGTAATTTTATTAGTTCTCATGTTATTAGAATGATTTTTCTTTTGTATAGGCAATATTAAATAAGTAATCCCTTGATTTTTTTTGTGCCCTGAACATGTGTAAATGTATATGTAATGTAGTGTAAGTGTGTTGATATGCTTACGGATCACTGTGTTCTCCAGTTTCCAGCGCCGTTCAGCTCCTCTTCTCACTCAAGTTGCTGCAATTCCTACTCAGTGGGTCACAAACAGGGTTTATGTGTGAGCCAGAAATCACTTTTACAATTTAAGCCTATGGAGCCACGGTCTGACACTCCATAGCCTTACATTGTACATTGCTGACACATAATCCCTTTGTGTGATTTGGCTAATTGCAGTCGCATGAGTGAGAAGAGGACTGGAGTTGGCATTGGAATGGGGGAAGATGGCAATCAGTAAATGCGTTAATACACTAACAATACATTATATACACATATGTAGGGCATAAGTATTTAATGGGAGTACTTCTTTAAGGATGGTGTTATCACAACCAGAACGCATTAAGATTGTCCTAGTTTTTGGTAAATAAAACATAAGTGTCATTGCACAAGATTTCAATCAAACAGGCCACCCATTACTGCAGTTGCTAAACTTTTTGCCATCACTGAACAATACCTGATAGAGAAAATCAGGGTTTATCTAAATCTGCTATTTTGCTAATTTTATTTGACGGTCCGAATCTACCAATTTTGAGAATTGCAACATTTGAATTTTTTAATGTGTAGAAAAAAAAATTCTGAACAGAGAGACAACCAACCCTATATTCCAAAGACAAGCAATGCTATTTTGCTCTGTTACTAAATAAAGACAGAAGAGTGGCTGCTGGTGCCACATCTGTAATGGGTTTTCGTTATCCAACTTTCAGTTTATTGGTTGAAAAAACTGTTGAGCACAATTTGTCATAAAATTTGGCAGCTGCAGTAGAGTATATGGAGGTCTGTTTTGGTTCATTGGTTTAATTCTTATGCCATGCCATCTGTGCTTTATTCACCTGAAATAAGGTCTGCTTGGAAAAAACAAACCTTCCTTTGCATTGACTGTAGAGAAGAAAAATCAAATCACTGTTTTAACTCCTTCAGGACTGACCAATTTTTCATTTTAGTGGTTTTGTTTTTACCACTCCTTCCAAGAGCCATAGCTTTTACTGTTTTGTCGATATAACCATAAAATGGCTTGATTTTTTTGCAAGATGAGTTGTACTTTTGAATGACTCCATTTATTTTACCATATCATGCACTGACAAATTGGAAAATAATTCCAAATCGAATGAAATTGTGAAAAAGCTGCAATTCATCTATTGTTTTTTGAGTTTTGTTTTTACGGCATTCAGTGTACAATAAAAATGAATTGGCAGCATGATTGTCTAGGTAACTACAATTATAGCAATACCAAGCATGTATACTTTTTTATATACTGGTAATTTAGCATTTTAAAAAAATTCTGAAATTTGAAAAAATGTAATTTTGATTATGTCACTATATCTTGGGGCCTGTAACTTTTTTTTGTCCGTCAATGGAGAAGTTTGAGGGCTTTTTTGAGCTATGCCAAGCTTACCTTTTTATTGATATCATTTTGGGGTGCACAAGACATGTTGCATTTTTTGGGAAACTACGATGACTGAAAACACAAATCTGCCATTTTGATTTTTTTTCAAGATTCAACTCATGTTTTAAATGATTGAATAGGATTTTTATAAATGCGATAATACCAATTATGGTTATTATTTTTTTACTTTACTTTGAGTCTTTCTAGGGTCTTTAGCCTGTGATTGTTTGTTCACTTATGCTATATACTGCAATACTACAGTATTTAAGTATATAGCATTAATCATAGTTTGCTTTATAGCTTAGTGTATAGCTGAGCTTCAGAGGAGTACCAAGATGGCAGAGACTGTGGCCTTAAGCAAGCCTTCAGCTGCTATAGTAACCCACTGATAGAGGCCCGTGGGTGCTGGTGAGTGTGCTAACCAGTTATCTAAATTATACTGTCATTGATTATAAGGGCCAATTAAATAGTAAAATAACTCTGATCACAGCTAGTGCCGATCGCTGCTGTTACAGGAAGATGCTGGCTATATATTACAACTGCCATCTGCTTTGTATGGATCAAACACAGCTCCTGAGCCTGCTACATAAGCGCACACCCTGACTGTAATATAGTTATCTAATGGGTAGCGATAGGGTTAACATAAGAGCGAATAGAGCTATGTTGATGTAAAGCAAACCATTGTTTTTCTGGAAAAATTCTCTGGCATTTTTATAAGTTACACACAGTTTTGAACCTTCAGATAAAAAAAAAAAATATGTATTTGCAACATTTTACATACTCAAAAACCTTACAAAGAATATATACCCAAAACGCAAAAAAAGGCCTTACACAGCAATACTTTAAAAAATGTTGAAAATATCAGGAAAATGTTTTAAAAGCAATAGTGCTTTTTTCAGCTTTGTTAACTGCTTGTAAATAATATTGAATGAAGAAACCCTAAGGGATAAATCAATAGATAAATGGAAATCAAATAACCACTTGAAAGTGAGCTGATAATTTAGAAAAGGTACAAAACAGTTCAACTGGAAATGTGAAAGACTGGGACCAAAAGAACAATATCTCCTAATCGGTTACTCGAATCTAGAAAATGTAATTCATAGTCACGGGATATGCTGCAAATGTAAAAATTGGAATGCTCCTTTATTTCTAAAGTCCAATTATTGCTAACATTTTATTTTTAGATGTTTAGTTGTATGTGAAAAAAATAAACACTTTTCTCTTATCAAAAACTAGTTGTTCTTCATCACATGATATTTAAATATTGGTATGTTCCTTTCATCCATTTGGCTGAGCAAAATAACATGGCAAGCTCGATGATTGTACGAGTACCATATGATCCTACTTTGTGGAAATTACAGTCATAAGAAAGTGAATAAAATGATACCTTGATATCTGCGATCTGATGTCTTATTCCAGAGAAATCCACGTTTTTCTTAGTATGTAAATTAGCTCTTGAGTACTACGGGCATATATGTCCCTGAGAATCTGTCTGCAGGGCTTATTTTAAATGAAAGGGGGCATTACCCTTTCATGTAATGACTGACAGTCTGCTCTCCTGATCTACATGTCTCACACTTTTAACTCTCCTTTTCATTTAAAACAAGCTGTGGAGGCAGAATCTTAGAGAGATCTATATCCAGCCCACAGATAATAACAGACCATTTACATATAAAGAAAAACGTGGATTACTTGGGTATATGAAATCGGATAGCAGATGTAAAGGTATAGTTTTATTCATCTTTCTGTGCATGCCCATATAGATGGGTTGATGCTACTGACAGATTCCCCATAGGCTATACTTCGCATGTATCATTGCTAATAGTCTAGCCTTAACATGTGATACTTTGCTAATCTTTCTTTAATACTATTTGTACTGTTTGAAAGGCACCAACTTAAGTATTAGCTTTAAGTAACTTTGTAACAGAGATCATATTATAGAAATGATCAACTTTATATTTGATATATTTGATAGTAAGAGTTTTATGATTAACTAAAGACTAGTGTTGAGCATTCCGATACTGAAATATCGGGTATCGGCCGATATTCGCGGTATCGGAATTCCGATACTTAATTCCGATACTATTGCAATATCGTATACCGGAATCGGAAGTTCCCATAATGCAATGAGACATTTTCATTTTATTCAGCCAATGAGGATCCTAAGAAGTGTGGGCACATCCTGTTAGGCATGTAGGCATCTTAACTAATGGCATGGCTGTGATTGGCTGCTGAAATGATGTCATGATGCACTATAAAAGCCACCGCCGCCATTTTGAGCTCACTCTGCTGTGAATTCAGTTAGGGATAGGACGCTGTTGTTCTGAGGGACAGTTTTAGCTACCTATTTGCTCTATACTGCTTTACCCAAGCTACTTTCTAAATCACTGTGCCTTGCAGTGCTAGTGCACAGTTCCCTGTGCTGTTCACCGCTATCTGCAAGGTCTGTGTGTGTGAGTGCAGCTCACCCTGTAGTGTGTGCTTCAGCCAAGTCTGGTTGTAGTGCACTCAGTGTGTGTCACTGCCTCATACATTGTCCTTTTTTGCCAATTCATAATTTTTCCTGATATCTCCTATTAGTGTGGTGGTTCCATCTGTATTCAGCTAAATTGGTTCCAAACACACTATATAGGAGTAGATAGAGAAATTTTTTTCCGTCTTGCAGCACTAGTGCACAGTGCTCTGCATCTGTACTGTTCACCGCTGTCTGCAAGGTCTGGTGTGTGAGTGCAGCTCACCCTGTAGTGTGTGCTTCAACCCCGTCTGGTTGTAGTGCACTCAGTGTGTGTCACTGCCTCATACATTGTCCTTTATTGCCAATTCATAATTTTTCCTGATATCTCCTATTAGTGTGGTGGTTCCATCTGTATTCAGCTAAATTGGTTCCAAACACACTATATAGGAGTAGATAGAGAAATTTTTTTCCGTCTTGCAGCACTAGTGCACAGTGCTCTGCATCTGTACTGTTCACCGCTGTCTGCAAGGTCTGGTGTGTGAGTGCAGCTCACCCTGTAGTGTGTGCTTCAACCCCGTCTGGTTGTAGTGCACTCAGTGTGTGTCACTGCCTCATACATTGTCCTTTATTGCCAATTCATAATTTTTCCTGATATCTCCTATTAGTGTGGTGGTTCCATCTGTATTCAGCTAAATTGGTTCCAAACACACTATATAGGAGTAGATAGAGAATTTTTTTTCCGTCTTGCAGCACTAGTGCACAGTGCTCTGCATCTGTACTGTTCACCGCTGTCTGCAAGGTCTGGTGTGTGAGTGCAGCTCACCCTGTAGTGTGTGCTTCAACCCCGTCTGGTTGTAGTGCACTCAGTGTGTGTCACTGCCTCATACATTGTCCTTTATTGCCAATTCATAATTTTTCCTGATATCTCCTATTAGTGTGGTGGTTCCATCCATATTCAGCTAAATTGATTCCAAACACACTATATAGGAGTAGATAGAGGAGCCTTTCTGCAGCATTGGGCCCTGCAGCCCCAGCCAGATTAGTATTAGCCTATTTTTTGCAGCCTCATCTATTGCATTGTAGGTTACCTTCCTACATTGTAATAGCTACAAAAAGTTTGTGATACTATCGTTATTACATCTTTAGGCACATCCAGTGTCTTTTTGTGACAAAAAAAACCTAAATAAAGTTCACCAAACACTCCACTTTACAGTTGTGTAGGCCACATTAGCTCATATTAAAGTCTAGTCCACACTTTATAAAATTAGTGTTTCTTATACCTGTTAGCAGCTGTTCAGGAATAAGCACACTAAGCCCTTAGTACTTTTCTGCCTATCTTTATCAGTCTACCAAGATGAAGAAGGCAGGGAGTAAGGCATGTGGTCGTGGTCGTGGGCGTGGGCGTGGAGTTTCTGCAGGGAGAGGACGTGAGGATTCTGTGCCTGCAGGGAGAGGACGTGGGGATTCTGTGCCTGCTGCGGGCACCAGTGACTCAGCATCCCCCAGTTTTACCAGGGAACAGTCCTTTATGCGCAGCTTTGTAGGAGCTAGCCGTACGCCACTGCTGCGCGAGGACCAAATTGAAGCCGTTGTCGGATGGATGGCAGCTAACGCATCGACTTCAATTAGTTCCAGATCCTCTCAGGTCCTGAGCACTGAAGAGCACCCATCTGTCTCTTCACCACCTGCCAAATTGCCCAGGCAGTCAGAGAGCCCTGGACAGGAGCCATCTCTACTTCTGTTCTCTGAATCTCTTGGCTTGGAAAGAGGGGGCCAGCCAAGCAGAATTCGAGAATTTGAAGAAGAGGTAGTATGCAGTGATGCGCAACCGTTTTGTCTCTCTGAATCTGAAGAGGCGGGTGGGCCAGTGCCTATGGTCAGCAGCACACCTCAGTACGCATCTGATGATGAGACTCAGGTGCCACTTTCTGGTGCGTACTGTGCTGTCGAGACTACCCAGGAGAAGCAGTTGTTTGAAGAGGGTGGTGTAGATGATGAGGTCCTTGACCCATCATGGCGTGAGGGACAGGAAGGTGGTGGGAGCAGCTCTGAGGAAGAGATTCCCCGAACGGCCCAAAAAGGAGGGAGAGGGAGGGGGCAGACTTGGTTGCCTGTAGCCTCCACTTCGGCACCCATTAGGAGCATGGCTCTTCCAAAATCCAAAGCGGGCGCTCCCAAGACTTGCAGTGCCTGGTCCTTTTTTGACACAGTTGCAGATGACATTTGCTTTGTCAAATGCAAGCTGTGTAATCAGAAGGTGAAAAGAGGGAAAAGTGTCAGCAACCTCAATACCACAAATATGTGGAAACATGTGCGGACCAAGCACGTGGTGGAGTTACACAAACACACTGAAGACCTAGGCCAACCTACAGCGCCACCTACCACCTCTTCAGCTCGTGTTGTAGCCTCTTCCTCCAGCTCACACACAGCTGGTTCGGCTTCCTCACAGGATCGCCATGGAAGAATCTCTGGCACTGTTGTACAGAGACACAGTGTAATTCCACCCACAGCACCACTTTCCCAGTCATCCTCACACTCCCAGGCCAGTCTACAGCCATCGTTAGCACAGGCATGGGAGAAAAGGCGCCCATACTCGGCAAACCACCCCCGAGCACAGGCTCTGAATGCTGGCATTGCTAAACTACTGGCCCTTGAAATGCTATCATTCAGGCTGGTGGAGACTGACACATTCCGTAACTTTATGGCATTGGCAGTCCCACAATACAACGTGCCCAGCCGCTTTTATTTCAGCAGGCAAGCCGTCCCTGCCCTGCAACATCATGTGGAGGGAAAAATTAAACATGCGCTACAAAACGCCGTCAGTAGCAAGGTCCACCTGACCACTGATGCGTGGACCAGTAAGCATGGACAGGGACGATACCTTTCCCTCACTGCCCATTGGGTAAATGTTGTGGAGCCGGGTACAGATCTTGAGAGTGGCGCTGTACGTGTTCTGCCAACTCCAAGGATTGCAGGAATCCAGTCTGTACACATTGACTCCTCCTCATACTCCAGTTCCTCTGAATCAGCGCTGCAGGAGCCGTCACGGTCTACCTCCACATCGACCCGTGAACGGTTACCTGTTATGATGACCGATATGAGCACAGACGTGGCCAAACGTCAACAGGCCGTATTAAAATTAATTTCTTTGGGGAATCGAAGCCACACAGCGCAGGAGCTCTGGAATGCCATCAAGCAGCAGAGTGACGTGTGGTTTGTGCCAGCGAATCTCCAGCCAGGCATGGTAGTGTGTGACAATGGCCGAAATCTGGTGGCAGCTCTGGGCCTAGGCAACCTCACTCACATCCCATGTCTGGCACATGTGCTCAACTTGGTCGTGCAGAGTTTTTTGAGGGACTATCCGGATCTTGATGCACTGCTTCACAAGGTCCGCATAGAGTGCGCTCACTTGCGGCGTTCCAGCAATGCAAGATCACGCATTGCAGCTCTGCAGCGCCGATTATGTCTTCCGGAACATCGCATCATATGTGACCTACCCACCAGGTGGAATTCAACGTTACATATGTTGGAGAGGTTGTGTGAGCAGCAGGCAGCAGTAATGGAGTACCAGCTGCAGCAGGCGCAAACAAGTCGCAGTGCGCGCCGTTCACACTTCACCACCACTGAGTGGGCCTCTATGAAGGACATTTGCCACGTTTTGCGTGCCTTCGATTATTCCACGCAGATGGCGAGTGCAGATGATGCACTAGTCAGCATGACTATCCCCCTTATCTGCCTGCTTGAAAAAACACTGCAAGCACTAAGGGACGAGGTTTTGGAAGAGGTGGAGGATGAGGAGTCACAAATGCCATCTGCTTCTCTACAGTCTGCGCAACGTGGTTCCTCACAAAGGCCTAGGCAGGGGACACTTTGTGAGGAGGATGAGGAGGAGTCAATGGATGAGGAAGACATCTGTCCAGAGGAGGGAGGTACACAATGCTCTAGTAGTCAGTATCTAGAGCGAGGGTGGGGTGATGCAGAGCAGGCAGAGATCACGCCTCAAGCAGGGGACAGCGTTTCTTGGCCAGTTGGCAGTCTGCAGCACATGGTTGATTTCATGCTGCAGTGCCTCAGAAACGACCGCCGCATCGCCCACATTCTCAACACGGCTGATTATTGGGTGTCCACCCTCCTAGATCCTCGCTACCGGGACAACTTACAAAGCCTCATAACACCATTGAACCGGGAGTGTAAAATGCGGGAGTACCAAGACGCACTGGTGCATTCCATCATGTTCTCCATTCCAACCGAGAGCAGTGCTGCTAGTGCTTTACAAAGCAGCTCAGTGCGTCGAGGCAGTGGAGGAAGCTCTGCACAAAGAGGGAGCAGAAGCAGCGCCTCAGCACAAGGCAAGACCAGTATGGCCGAAATGTGGCAAAGTTTTGTGTCCCCGCCGCCACAAATGTCTACACCATCACAGACAGCTCCAGTCAGCAGGAGGCAACGTTTCCGTCAGATGGTGACAGACTACATGTCTTGCCCTCTTAGTGTACTCCCAGACGGCTCTTCTCCCTTCAAGTTTTGGGTCTGTAAGCTGGATACATGGCCAGAGCTTAGTCAGTATGCACTGGAGGTGCTAGCTTGCCCTGCTGCTAGTGTATTATCGGAACGCGTCTTTAGTGCCGCAGGTGGTGTACTAACAGACCGTCGCATGCGACTATCCTCCGATAACGTTGACCGGCTTACTTTTCTCAAAATGAACAAGGCCTGGATCTCTCATGAATTTGCCAGTCCTCTTCCAGAATAAATAATTGGTTGGCAACAGTATCCAGGTCTCCTGTTCTGTTCATGTTTCTACCACCTGAACTGTAATCCCTGAGCTCCAACACCGCCAGTTGGCGCTCGGAAGTGCCGTCTGCACAGTCAACACTTGCTGCCGTGTTATTGGGGTTCAGTAACGTCAGCTGTTCTCCTGCTGTGCGGACGGCAATTTCTCCTGATTTGTCCACATCCACTGTACTACACATTTTAAAGTTGCTCCAATTACTCCTCTGGCTCCTCTGTTTTCATTCTTATCCCTGGGCTCCAGCACCGCCAGTTGGCGCTCGGAAGTGCTGTCTGCACAGTCAACACTTGCTACCATGTTATTGGGGTTCAGTAACGTCAGCTGTTCCCCTGCTGTGCGGACGGCAATTTCTCCTGCTCTGTCCACATTCTCACTACTACAGATTTTAAAGTTGCTCCAATTACACCTCTGGCTCCTCTGTTTTCAGTATTATCCCTGAGCTCCAACACCGCCAGTTGGCGCACGGAAGTGCCGTCTGCACAGTCAACACTTGCTGCCGTGTTATTGGGGTTCAGTAACGTCAGCTGTTCTCCTGCTGTGCGGACGGCAATTTCTCCTGATTTGTCCACATCCACTGTACTACACATTTTAAAGTTGCTCCAATTACTCCTCTGGCTCCTCTGTTTTCATTCTTATCCCTGGGCTCCAGCACCGCCAGTTGGCGCTCGGAAGTGCTGTCTGCACAGTCAACACTTGCTACCATGTTATTGGGGTTCAGTAACGTCAGCTGTTCCCCTGCTGTGCGGACGGCATTTTCTCCTGCTCTGTCCACATTCTCACTACTACAGATTTTAAAGTTGCTCCAATTACACCTCTGGCTCCTCTGTTTTCAGTATTATCCCTGAGCTCCAACACCGCCAGTTGGCGCACGGAAGTGCCGTCTGCACAGTCAACACTTGCTGCCGTGTTATTGGGGTTCAGTAACGTCAGCTGTTCTCCTGCTGTGCGGACGGCAATTTCTCCTGCTTTGTCCAAATCCACTGTACTACACATTTTAAAGTTGCTCGAATTACACCTCTGGCTCCTCTGTTTTCATTCTTATCCCTGGGCTCCAGCACCGCCAGTTGGCGCTCGGAAGTGCCGTCTGCACAGTCAACACTTGCTACCATGTTATTGGGGTTCAGTAACGTCAGCTGTTCCCCTGCTGTGTTCACGGCAATTTCTCCTGCTCTGTCCATATTCACTGTGCTACTTATTTAAAACTTGCTCCAATTACACCTCTGGCTCCTCCGTTTTTAGTATTTACCCTGGGCTCCAACACCGCCAGTTGGCGCTCGGAAGTGCTGTCTGCACAGTCAACACTTGCTGCCGTGTTATTGGGGTTCAGTAACGTCAGCTGTTCCCCTGCTGTGCGGACGGCAATTTCTCCTGCTCTGTCCACATTCTCACTACTACAGATTTTAAAGTTGCTCGAATTACACCTCTGGCTCCTCTGTTTTCATTCTTATCCCTGGGCTCCAGCACCGCCAGTTGGCGCTCGGAAGTGCTGTCTGCACAGTCAACACTTGCTACCATGTTATTGGGGTTCAGTAACGTCAGCTGTTCCCCTGCTGTGCGGACGGCAATTTCTCCTGCTCTGTCCACATTCTCACTACTACAGATTTTAAAGTTGCTCCAATTACACCTCTGGCTCCTCTGTTTTCATTCTTATCCCTGGGCTCCAGCACCGCCAGTCGGCGCTCGGAAGTGCCGTCTGCACAGTCAACACTTGCTGCGGTGTTATTGGGGTTCGGTAACGTCAGCTGTTCCCCTGCTGTGTTCACGGCAATTTCTCCTGCTCTGTCCATATTCACTGTGCTACTTATTTAAAACTTGCTCCAATTACACCTCTGGCTCCTCCGTTTTTAGTATTTACCCTGGGCTCCAATACCGCTAGTTGCTGCTCAGAAGTGCCGTCTGCACAGTCAACGCTTGCTCCAGTGTTATTGGGATTCAGTAACGTCAGCTGATCCCCAGCTGTGTGTCCGGCAAATTCTCCTGCTTTGTCCACATCCACTGTAGTACGGATTTAAAACCTCCTCCAAATACACCTCTGGCTCTTCTGTTTTTAGTATTTACCCTGGGCTCCAGCACCGCCAGCTGGTTCTCGGCAGTTCCATTGGCTCTTGTACCTTCTGCTACCCATCCGGGTTCCAGTACCGTCAGCTGGTCCTCGGTAGTTCCATTTGCTCTTGTATCTTCTGCTACCCATCCGGGTTCCAGTACCGTCAGCTGGTTCTCGGCAGTGTCTTTGGCACGGGTACTCCCTCCTGCCCAGCCTGGTTCCAGCACGCCAGCTGTTTCCGGGTAGTGTCAACGTCACTTTGCCTCCAATGCGTTGTCCTGTCGTGTTGCGGTCGGGTTAACCGACTCTATGGTGCCTGCAGTTTAGGTGACTCCTATGTGGGCTGCGGGATCTGGCAATGAAGGCTGGTTCCATAGTGCCAATAGGACAAGCACCCTCTGTAGGACTGTGGGTTTTGGTAACTGCGGCCGGCTCGCGGCCTTGAACTTTTTTTTTACATGGGTACCTTCTGCTACCCATCCGGGTTCCAGTACCGTCAGCTGGTTCTCGGCAGTGCCTTTGGATTAGGTGCCTCCTTCTCGGTATCCAAGTTCCACCAACGTCTGCTGGTCCTTGGTAGTGCTTTCTGGCACAGGTACCTCCTGCTTAGTAACCGAGTTCCAGTAACATCAGCTGGTCCTCGGTAGTTCCATTGGCTCTTGTACCTTCTGCTACCCATCCGGGTTCCAGTACCGTCAGCTGGTCCTCGGTAGTTCCATTTGCTCTTGTATCTTCTGCTACCCATCCGGGTTCCAGTACCGTCAGCTGGTTCTCGGCAGTGCCTTTGGATTAGGTGCCTCCTTCTCGGTATCCAAGTTCCACCAACGTCTGCTGGTCCTTGGTAGTGCTTTCTGGCACAGGTACCTCCTGCTTAGTAACCGAGTTCCAGTAACATCAGCTGGTCCTCGGTAGTTCCATTGGCTCTTGTACCTTCTGCTACCCATCCGGGTTCCAGTACCGTCAGCTGGTCCTCGGTAGTTCCATTTGCTCTTGTATCTTCTGCTACCCATCCGGGTTCCAGTACCGTCAGCTGGTTCTCGGCAGTGTCTTTGGCACGGGTACTCCCTCCTGCCCAGCCTGGTTCCAGCACGCCAGCTGTTTCCGGGTAGTGTCAACGTCACTTTGCCTCCAATGCGTTGTCCTGTCGTGTTGCGGTCGGGTTAGCCGACTCTATGGTGCCTGCAGTTTAGGTGACTCCTATGTGGGCTGCGGGATCTGGCAATGAAGGCTGGTTCCATAGTGCCAATAGGACAAGCACCCTCTGTAGGACTGTGGGTTTTGGTAACTGCGGCCGGCTCGCGGCCTTGAACTTTTTTTTTACATGGGTACCTTCTGCTACCCATCCGGGTTCCAGTACCGTCAGCTGGTTCTCGGCAGTGCCTTTGGATTAGGTGCCTCCTTCTCGGTATCCAAGTTCCACCAACGTCTGCTGGTCCTTGGTAGTGCTTTCTGGCACAGGTACCTCCTGCTTAGTAACCGAGTTCCAGTAACATCAGCTGGTCCTCGGTAGTTCCATTGGCTCTTGTACCTTCTGCTACCCATCCGGGTTCCAGTACCGTCAGCTGGTCCTCGGTAGTTCCATTTGCTCTTGTATCTTCTGCTACCCATCCGGGTTCCAGTACCGTCAGCTGGTTCTCGGCAGTGTCTTTGGCACGGGTACTCCCTCCTGCCCAGCCTGGTTCCAGCACGCCAGCTGTTTCCGGGTAGTGTCAACGTCACTTTGCCTCCAATGCGTTGTCCTGTCGTGTTGCGGTCGGGTTAGCCGACTCTATGGTGCCTGCAGTTTAGGTGACTCCTATGTGGGCTGCGGGATCTGGCAATGAAGGCTGGTTCCATAGTGCCAATAGGACAAGCACCCTCTGTAGGACTGTGGGTTTTGGTAACTGCGGCCGGCTCGCGGCCTTGAACTTTTTTTTTACATGGGTACCTTCTGTTACCCATCCGGGTTCCAGTACCGTCAGCTGGTTCTCGGCAGTGCCTTTGGATTAGGTGCCTCCTTCTCGGTATCCAAGTTCCACCAACGTCTGCTGGTCCTTGGTAGTGCTTTCTGGCACAGGTACCTCCTGCTTAGTAACCGAGTTCCAGTAACATCAGCTGGTCCTCGGTAGTTCCATTGGCTCTTGTACCTTCTGCTACCCATCCGGGTTCCAGTACCGTCAGCTGGTCCTCGGTAGTTCCATTTGCTCTTGTATCTTCTGCTACCCATCCGGGTTCCAGTACCGTCAGCTGGTTCTCGGCAGTGTCTTTGGCACGGGTACTCCCTCCTGCCCAGCCTGGTTCCAGCACGCCAGCTGTTTCCGGGTAGTGTCAACGTCACTTTGCCTCCAATGCGTTGTCCTGTCGTGTTGCGGTCGGGTTAGCCGACTCTATGGTGCCTGCAGTTTAGGTGACTCCTATGTGGGCTGCGGGATCTGGCAATGAAGGCTGGTTCCATAGTGCCAATAGGACAAGCACCCTCTGTAGGACTGTGGGTTTTGGTAACTGCGGCCGGCTCGCGGCCTTGAACTTTTTTTTTACATGGGTACCTTCTGCTACCCATCCGGGTTCCAGTACCGTCAGCTGGTTCTCGGCAGTGCCTTTGGATTAGGTGCCTCCTTCTCGGTATCCAAGTTCCACCAACGTCTGCTGGTCCTTGGTAGTGCTTTCTGGCACAGGTACCTCCTGCTTAGTAACCGAGTTCCAGTAACATCAGCTGGTCCTCGGTAGTTCCATTGGCTCTTGTACCTTCTGCTACCCATCCGGGTTCCAGTACCGTCAGCTGGTCCTCGGTAGTTCCATTTGCTCTTGTATCTTCTGCTACCCATCCGGGTTCCAGTACCGTCAGCTGGTTCTCGGCAGTGCCTTTGGATTAGGTGCCTCCTTCTCGGTATCCAAGTTCCACCAACGTCTGCTGGTCCTTGGTAGTGCTTTCTGGCACAGGTACCTCCTGCTTAGTAACCGAGTTCCAGTAACATCAGCTGGTCCTCGGTAGTTCCATTGGCTCTTTTACCTTCTGCTACCCATCCGGGTTCCAGTAACATCAGCTGGTCCTCGGTAGTTCCATTGGCTCTTGTACCTTCTGCTACCCATCCGGGTTCCAGTACCGTCAGCTGGTTCTCGGCAGTGCCTTTGGATTAGGTGCCTCCTTCTCGGTATCCAAGTTCCACCAACGTCTGCTGGTCCTTGGTAGTGCTTTCTGGCACAGGTACCTCCTGCTTAGTAACCGAGTTCCAGTAACATCAGCTGGTCCTCGGTAGTTCCATTGGCTCTTGTACCTTCTGCTATCCATCCGGGTTCCAGTACCGTCAGCTGGTCCTCGGTAGTTCCTCAGCTTTCTTGTACCTTCTGCTACATTTCCAAGTTCAAGCTTTTTGAAATGGTTCTTGGTAATCACTCTGGATCTCCCTGACGAGGACCCTGAAGACGAGGACCCTGAAGACCAACCCTAAGAAGACGAGGACCCCGAAGACAATGACCCTGAAGACGAGGACCCTGAAGACCACCCCGAAGAAGACGAGGACCCTGAAGACCACCCCGAAGAAGACGAGGACCCTGAAGACCACCCCGAAGAAGACGAGGACCCCGAAGACGAGGACCCAGAAGACCAACCCGAAGAAGACGAGGACCCCGAAGACGAGGACCCCCGAAGACGACGACCCTGAAGACCACCCCGAAGAAGACCAAGAAGATGACCCTGAAGAAGTTGACCAAGAAGACAAAGAAGAGAAGACAAGCACCAAGATACAGAAAAACAAGAGACAGAAAACCAAGAAGCAGAAATACAAGAAGCTGCAGAACAAAAAGCGGAAGAACATTAAGCATAAGACTAAAAATCAGAGCAAAAGATAATATCTAAATTATAAGCAGAAGATGACTAAGCAGTGTATGGGGGTGAGTCCGTTCCTCCTCGTGGTGCCCCTGGAAAAGACCTGCTGCTGCAGGCCAAACTGAACGCGGACAAATCCTGTTGTAAATCTTTTGTGACGGGCAGAACGAAAGGTGTAATGTCCAACCTTTTATAGATAACAACTACAGGAATGCCTGTCACAAATAAGAATATGATGAAGAAGAAGAATATGAAGAAGATGAAGAAGTAGAATATGAAGAATGTAAAAAAAAGAATAATACGAAGAAGGTGAAGAAGAAGAAGGTGAAGAAGAAGTGGATGAAAAAGATGCTGAGGATGATGAAGGAGAAAGTGTGGGAGAAGTAAAAAAGAAGGTGAAGAGCATGGAAGTAGTGAAACATAAATATCTGACAAAATATAAAAATACTTAACATAGTTAATATTTCCGTAACTCAGAACATAATAAAAAAATATTAATTCCTGCTATTCCATTTGACTGGGCTAAACCTCTATGCCTTTATTGTCTCCCCCACCTCCCCCAATACATTCTACATTATTCTTAGTTGTTTTCCTTCATGTAGAAATAACCTACAAGGAAAGAAAGGGTTTATTTTAATTCCGATATTTATGTCCCATTGACTTGCATTGGTTTCCGGTATCGGAATCGGCGATATCCGATACTTTTTCGGTATCGGTCCGATCCAATCCGATCCGATATTTCCCGATATCGGAAGGTATCGCTCAACACTACTAAAGACTGAAGTTATAGACTCTTACACCCTATTGTTATTATTATCAACAATTTAACCACAATATTCTGCTATGTATCAACCCAATGAAAATAACAACCAATACATTTTCTAAACCATATGGTGAAAACAAACTGTCAACTTCGTAACTACAAAAGCCTCAATTCTTTAAAGTGTTTGTCAGAAATCTGGTGTAAATATTTTGATAAGTCTCTAAATTTTTGTGCAACTCAAGGTTGAGAAAAAAATTTGTGACTTTTGGCTTTTCATGCCAGTTTGGCCCAGCTCTGTCAATCAGGATCTGACTCCAACACAACCCTCATTAAGACTGTCGTGATCAATGGCAGTCTTGATGAATTGAGATAACAGATGAACTATGTTTCAGCATAAGAGATATTGGGCCATATTAAAAAGTAACTAATCATAACAAAGGGGAATGTTTTAAATCATTTGCACCAGTTTTGCAAAGTTAAAAAAATTGCTGATTAAAATTCACACCATATTTGTTGGGGATATTCAGGAGGAGCTTGGCTGGTATATTTCTAATAAATGTAGCCAGCTTTTTGTACAATAATCTAAAACCAATGTGAGGTGGGGTAAGATGAGACAAATTTATTAAGAAGCTACTTTATGTTCCTACCCCTTTTTATAGTTTACAGGATAGTTGTAATAAAATATTTATTGTGATGAATCAATAAGAACGTTCTCCCAACCGAACTCTACATTCAACTTTTCATTTCTCCTAATTTATGTGGCTGTGCAGCAACAGTGGAAATGAAGGACAAATCATCAAATGTGCTGTGCCACATATCCAAACACTATTATGCTAACACGTTTATTACAAATGTGTTTTCACAAATGACTAATTTTTGGGTGACTTTCATGTTTAAGAGTAAATTGATATCCATGTCAAAACTACTTGTTTCAGCCATTGATAAAACAACATTGTAACACTTTTAATGCAAACATATTCATTGCTCAAAGGACACAAGCATGAAAGTCCTAACTTTCTAAAGAGCGTTTGCATCACCATGTAATCCAATGTTGAATCACTTCTGTGAGTCTGGGAGAGGAGCACAGGCTGACTCTGGTGAATTAGGTTGGCTGTCATAAAACAGCCTGTGTCTGTGGAGAAGTTAAAATGAAGTCAGAATCTGTTTTATTTCTCTATTATTTTCCTGTCCAGAACAATATCTGTTTATAAAGGAAGAAATTCTAGTTCTTGATATTTACTTCATTGCCATTAATGCAATTCCCTAATGTAAACCTATCAATACAGTAGCTTAGGTCATAAAATGTTATTGCCAGGGTTTATTTGCAGCTAAATTTATCAAGTTGAGTACAATATTTAAGTAACTAACTACATAACATAGTAACATAGTTTTTTTAAGGTTGAAGGAAGACTAAGTCCATCTAGTTCAACCCATAACCTAACATGTTGATCCAGAGGAAGGCAAAAAAAAACCCATGTGGCAAAAACTAAGCTCCACATTGGGGAAAAAAATTCCTTCCTGACTCCATACAACAATCAGACTAGTTCCCTGGATCAACACCCTATAAAGGAATCTAGTATATATAACCTGTAATATTATACTTTTCATGAAAGGCATCCATGCCTTTCTTAAATTTTAGTAGTGAATCACTCATTACAACATCATGCGGCAGAGGGTTCAATAGTCTCACTGCTCTTACAGTAAAGAATCTGCGTCTGTGATTATGATTAAACCTTCTTTCCTCCAGACGTAGAAGATGCCCCCTTGTCCCCGTCTCAGGCCTCAGAGTAAAAAGATCAGTAGAAAGGTCTTTGTACTGTCCCCTCATATACTTGTACATAGTAATAAGATCACCCCTAAGCCTTTGTTTTTCCAAACTAAATAACCCCAAGTGTAATAACCTGTCTTGGTATTGCAGACCCCCCAGTCCTCTAATAACCTTGGTCGCTCTTCTCTGCAACCGCTCTAGTTCAGCTATGTCTTTCTTATACACCGGAGACCAGAACTGTACACAGTATTCTAAGAGTGGTCGCACTAGTGATTTGTATAGAGGTAAAATTATGTTCTCCTCATGAGCATCTATGCCTCTTTTAATGCATCCCATTATTTTATTTGCCTTTGCAGCAGCTGCCTGACACTGGCCACCAAACGTGAGCTTGTCGTCCACCAATACACCCAGGTATTTTTCAGTTACAGTTTTGCCCAATGTTTTACAATTAAGCATATAATTATGCATTTTATTTCCTCTGCCCAAGTGCATTACCTTACATTTATCCCCATTAAAGCCCATTTGCCATTTATCAGCCCAAGCTTCTAGTTTACATAGATCCTCCTGTAATATAAAATTGTCCTCCTCTGTATTGATTACCCTGCAGAGTTTAGTGTCATCTGCAAATATTGAAATACTACTCTGTATGCCCCCTACAAGGTCATTAATAAATATGTTAAAAAGAAGAGTGCCCAATACTGACTCCTGTGGTACCCCACTGTTAACTGAGACCCAGTCTGAGTGTGTTCCATTAATAACCACCCTTTGTTTCCTATCACTGAGCCAGTTGTTAACCCACATGCATATTTTTCCCCTATCCCCATTGTTCTCATTTTATGCATCAACCTTTTGTGTGGAACCATATCAAAAGCTTTTGAAGAGTCCATATACACAACATCCACTGCATTTCCTTGGTCCAGTCGGAACTTGCCTCCTCATAAAAGCTGATCAGATTAGTTTGACAGGAACGGTCCCTCGTAAACCCATGTGGATATTGGGTCATGAGGTTATTCCTCTTCAGATACTCTAGTATAGCATCTCTTAGAAAACCCTCCAGGATTTTACCAACAGTAGAGGTTAAGCTTACTGGCCTATAATTTCCAAGTTCAGTTTTTGTCCCCTTTTTGAATATTGGCACCACATTTGTTATACGCCAGTCCTGTGGTACAGACCCTGTGTTACGGATCCGGGTGGTGGAACCTCTGTGCTGCGGTGCAAGGAGGGACCCAGAGGGGTGTAGCTAAGTATCAACTCGGACCGACCTAGGTCGTACGGCGGCTATCAACTCCGTGACCAGGGAGGGACCGAGCAGAGGGACCAGGTGCTACTCTGGGGACGACCTTGTAAGAGAGCAGGTGACTCCCACGGGTCAGATGGCTGGGACTGGCCGATACTGCAGATGGGCACAGCAGGCAGGCTGACGAGAGATCCGGGTAGATGAACTGGCAGAGACAGCAGGCGACAGGCTGGAGCCTCTAGGTAGGCTGTCATGTGGTCACGGCAAGTGACGGGCAGGAGCCTCCGGGTAGGCAGACAGGTCGTGATGGCAAGTGACAGCCCGGAGCCTCTAGGTAGGCTGTCAGGTGGTCACGGCAAGTGACAGGCAGGAGCCTCCAGGTTGGCAGACAGTTGGTCATGGCAAATGACAGGCAGGAGCCTCAAGGTAGGCAGACAGGTGGTCACGGCAAGTGACAGGCGGTAGCCTCCAGGTAGGCAGACAGGGAACAGGCAGGTGCTTCCAGGTAAGCAGGCGGGCAAAGCCCATAGACAGACTGGTGGACTGAACGGAAGACAGACTGTCGGGCTGAAGAGTAGTCAGGCTAGTGGACTGGACTGATAGTCAGGCTGGCGGGCAGGACTAGTAGTCAGGCTAGCAGCGGAACCTGGGGGCTGAAGCAGAGGTAAGTACACTGTACATCAACTATTGCTCCGACACCTCCATATTTGAGGAGGTGCTTTATATATGGGAGGACCTCCGGCAATTGGCCGGGGACTCCTTAGGGCGGCGCGCGCGGCCCCTTTAAGAGGGAGCGCGCGCGCGCCATAAGCTGGGTGCCCGGACAGCTGCGCACGCCGGCAGAAGCAGAAAGAGGAGCGCTGGAGGACATCGGGCGGGGAGCGCGGCGGTGAGAGGGACGGCGTCTCTGCCTGGCAGGGGGCAGAGACGCCGATTCTACACTCTGTTATTTTGGAATCTTTAAAGATTAAAAATAATGGTCTATCTATGACGTTACTTAATTCCTGCAGTACTCGTGGGTGTATCCCATCCGGGCCCGGGGATTTGTCAACTTTAGTGATTTTCAGACGCCGCCGTACTTAATGCTGGGTTAAGCAAGTGACATTTAATGGAGAATTTTTGTCATCACTAATCATGTTTTCTGTCATGCGATTTTCTTGTGTAAATACCCTTGAAAAAAAATCATTTAGCATATTGGCTTTTTCCTCATCCTCATCCACCATTTCACACAGACTATTTTTAAGGGGGCCAACACTATCATTTTTTAGTTTCTTACTATTTATGTAGTTAGAGAATATTTTGGGATTATTTTTACTTACTCTGGCAATGAGTCTCTCTGTCTCAATCTTTGCTGCCTTGATTTGGTTTTTACAGAATGTATTTAATTTTCTGTATTTATTTAATGCCTCATCACTACCTACTTGCTTTAGTTCTCTAAATGCTTTCTTTTTATCACTTATTGCGCCCCTTACAGCTCTATTTAGCCATAGTGGTTTCCTCCAATTTCTAGCATGTTTATTCCCATAGGGTATATATTGTGCACAGGTCCTATTCAGGATGCTAATAAATGTCTCCTATTTGCTTTGTGTAGTTTTATGTCTCAGGATATCGTCCCAGTTTATTGCACTAAGATCATCTCTCAACTGTTGGAAATTTGCTTTCCTGAAGTTTAGTGTCCTTGTAACACCTCTACTACACATCTTATTAAAGGATACATGAAAACTTGTTATTTTGTGATCACTATTACCCAAGTAACCCCCAACTCGTATATTTGAAATGCGGTCTGGCCTGTTGGTTAATATTAGGTCTAGCAGTGCCCCTCTTCTTGTTGGGTCCTGAACCAGTTGTGAAAGGTAATTGTCTCTCATAGTTGTCAAAAACCTATTACCTTTTCTTGAACTACAGGTTTCTGTTCCCCAATGTATTTCAGGGTAGTTGAAGTCCCCCATAATAATGACTTCTCCTTGAGTCGCTGCTTCATCTATTTGCTTTATGAGGATATTCTCTGCTGCTTCCATTATTTTTGGAGACTTATAACAAAACCCCTATCAGTAATTTATTATTTTTCCCTCTCCCCTTATCTCCACCCACAGGGACTCTACATTTTCATTAGATTCACATATATTCTCACGCAAGATGGGTTTTAAGGATGATTTTACATATAAACTGTAATGCAGTGGCTTGCTGCATTGCCAAAATGTCTGAGGGGGTGTGTTCTGGCTGACTACGTACCTCCCCTTCAGGTGACTGATCACATGACTGAGACATCATCACAGGTCCTGTGCGCACAGAGGGATATATATATCCGGGAGGTTTCTGAAACAGGGGAAGGCAAGAGACCTGATCCCTGTGTCTGGGACACCATTAGCCCTGGAAGGCACGAGGCCTGGAGGCCACACCTGTTGAGCCTTAAACCACAGTTTTGGCAGAACAGAGCTGATGGAAGCAGCTAGACCCGGCAAAGGTAAAAGTGGTGCTTGATATGGACATTGATGTTGTTACCTTGCTGAAGACTGTATCTGAAGCCAAGCAGGCATAGCTGCCACTGAAAAGGCTCTAGGATATTACATGCATAACATTCCTGTGATCCACTGAGATGGACTATGTTATAAGCAGTTTATGATGTGTAATAAACTGCTGGACTTCAGATTACCGGAAAACGCTGCATGTGTGCTTTAATTGACCCGGTGAAGTCAGTGCCCCTCAACATGATCAATAACGCTACTTCACAATTGGTTACAGAATGCGGGCAACTGCAGCCTGGTTACAAGGAGTAATGGCACAGGACGACGAACGTGGATGCAAGCATCTGGCTGTGGCTCAGCGGGGCCACAAAGATTAAAGAATCTGGCTGTAACTCGGTGGGGTTCCGAAAATTGTCGTCGCACTCAAACCTGGTTTGCTGTGGCTTGGTGGGGCCATGAAATTTTTTCCGGGGAGAGCGGTGTGAAATGTCTGGTGTGAACAGCGTAACACGATGGCTATGAATGCAGCAGTATCCCCCGACGGAATGAAGAAGGGGTTAGATGACTGGCTGCAAATGCTCTTCAGCAAAATAGAGTATCCTGAAGAAATGCAGGAGCTGATAAAGATGGCTGTGAAGGGAGCAGGAAATGAGACTGAAGCTATTGAGCGATTAAAGTGCCTGTCAAAATCGCAGCAACAGGTATTTGAAAAACAACAGCAGGTATTTGAGAAACGACAACAGGACATGGTACAGGAACGGCAGGAGCTGTTGGCCCCTTACAGAATGGCGGCAGCAGACCATTCCTTGAATTCTCCTGTGGCGCCGGTGCTATCCCAGAGTGCCCAGGGAGGTAGTAAGAGATGTTGTGAAATGGGTCCTAAGACTATTGCGTTTTTTTTTTTTTAAAGTACCCCCTACAGGTGTGGTTGTCCAAAAGGGGTCGGAGTCTCAAAAATGGGTGGAGCATACAAAACTAGAATCGGTTACTGGTTGTGTGTTGGTACCACCTAAAAATGACAATTCGACCATTGATAACTGGGTAGCTCCAGTAGAAGGGGTTGACATCAAAGTGGGAGGTGACTTGTTGGTCCTCAACACCATGAAGAGTGACACAGACCCCACAGCCGACGGTGTCACTACAAAAGTAGAAAGAGAGTTCAGTCAGGAGGAGTTAAACAAGGTGAGAAAGTCCCACTCTTGTTGTCGAAGGCGCAAGGGCCACAAAAAAGTTGCTCCTGTAGCCTTTGCTGAAAGGGTAAATAAAGAAAATGCAATGCTGTGTGCCTTTATTCCAAGTTTGGATCCTCCTTTAGAAACAGAGGAGATCAGGGTGGAAGAGGAGGTGGCCAATCATGACCAAGAGCTGGAGCCTGTCAGGCAGCAGTATCAGAGTGACATGCAGCAACTAAGGAAAAACATGGAGAATGGGTCCCAGGACCAACTGAGCCTGGAGTCTGAATGGCAGAAAATAAACCAGGTTGTGAGGAACTTGCAGCGAGAACTGGAGGAAAGCAGCGAGGAAATCAACAAATGGAAGGAAATGTTCCAGAAAAATAAAGAGGACCTCCGCAAAACCAAAGAGGAGGTTTTGCAGTTGAAGCTTGAGAAAGTGGAGTCTGAAGATGAGCTGAACGAGATGAAAAATTGTTTCTCCCTGGTGCAGTCAGAGCTGATGCAGGAGAGGCAAAGTCTGGACGAGGGTCTACACCAGTGGGATAGGGAGCTATCTGCCTTAAAAGGGGAGCTGAAGGACGAAGTTTCTGGACGCAATTCAAGACCTAGAACAACTGCAAACAGTTCAACCGGGAGCTGCGTGAATCCAAGAAGGAGTATGATGAACACAATAGGGACCTGGAACAAACCAAGAGGGACTATGAGGATCTCCTCAAGATTAAGAGAAAACTAGAGGATGATAAGGCGGATGCAGAGCACATGCGCCAAGTGATTGACACCACCCTACAGGACACCCATGATAAGAATGATGATCTCCGCAGAAAGATCCTAGGACTGGAAGCTCAGGTGAAGGAGCTGAAGATGTTCTGTGATGATCTCCGGAGGGCGGAGATGTGCCTTAAGGATAGAATCGGCAGGATGGAAGCTGAGCAAAAAAAGATGGAGGAGTCTATCGGAGAAGCCACAGACAAGGGTCAGGAGTTTGCCACTGGAGAAGGGAGGTATGAAGCAAATACCTCCTCAAATAATGCGAGCTTGGATGATTCGGTGAATGTAAGAGCTGAGATCAAGGAGCTCAAGGAGATGCTACAGGCCCATTTGAAGCACGAGAAGCTTGAGAGACTGGTTGTCGAGAGCCAAGTGGGCGCATTGGAGACAGAGAGGGCTGAGAGAATTCTGCTGATAAAGGAGCAGTTGAAGCAGGAAGAGCTTTCAGAGATGGGCTGCTGAGAGGCGAGTAGCTGAGCTAGAGGAAGAAGTTTTCAAGCTCAAAGGTCGCCAGGCAAAGTACCAATCAGTGAATGAGGCCTCCTTAGAGAAGGAAAAGGGCAAACAAGTTGCGATTAATCCTTTATACCATGAGAAGGTGGACCTGAGGAGAGCTGAGAAACTGTTAAAAGAAGATAAGTATGGAATGGAAGATGTCAAGAGGAGAATTCTTGAGTTCACAGCTGTGAGTCAGCTCAGGGGAAGCATACAGGGTGAAGAAGCTGAAAGTCAGCTGTCCCTGAAACCTGAGCCAGATGATCGTTTGGAGATCACTGGTGAGACAGAAACTTCTCGATATAAGTGCCTCATAGATGTACCCGAAGATTTGAGAAAAGAATGCACCAGAGAGTCAGTGCATGAAGAGTTTAAGAAGGCCGTGTGAGCCTGTAAGGTGTACTCAACCTCAAAAGCTAAACAGCTGGTGGTTCTGTCCACAACCGAAGTCACAGTGAAGAGGGTGGCTGTCCTAAGTGACATGCACTGGCGATGTGTTCGTACAAAGCGGATTGTCCGGTTGAAGACGGAACAAGGCATTAGACAACTGGAGCTTATGAGAAAAGCTCAAAGTCTGCGGGAAGAAGTCATCTGGGTGCCTCATGCTCTGGTAAGAAAGCTCATTGGGAGAAATGGCCAAGCCATGCAAATGATGGTAAAGAAGTCTGGTGTGATGAAAGTAAGCAGTCCACATGATCATCCAGACTGGATACCAGATGAAGACTGCATGGTGCAATTCTCTGCTGTAGGAACTGAAGAAAATCTTGCATATATACGAATGCTGATGGAGTACCGAGTGACCTACCAGCGAGAGTAGAACAGTTGAATCTCGCCAGATTGCGAATGGAAAGACAGCATCGCCTGAGCAGCAGAAGATGGCAGCTATCTATAAATTGTGAGACCAGACAGAGAAAGGGCCCTCCAAATAATAGAACGGCTACAGCAGAAGTTAAAGACCTTTCAATATGTCCTGAGGATAGTGGGTGTGGGTTTAGAGGTAGTGAGTCCTCCAGTAACTCAGGTCTGAGAGACCCATACGAATGACCGAATAAAGTAAGAGACAGTACGGAGTCGGACCTGACCTTAGATACAAGGGCAAGTGAGTCGCACTGCTGTATTGACCGCTTGGAGCGAGGGAGGTCTGATAAGGTTACGACTCGGAAATGTGACTTGACGAAGTTAGTGACAATGACAGATGGTAGGTCCCTAAGAAATGGGCTAATGTTGATGACTAATGTTACAGGGGCTAGGAAGCGCAAACGTCAAGTACATGGACTCTGTGTGAACCGTGGGTTATAATGTGATTGTGTATATCATGTGTTCAGTACCATGAGCTTGAACAAGAGGGGGAGGATATGTAATGCAGTGGCCTGCTGTATTGCCAAAATGTCTGAGGGGGTGTGTTCTGGCTGACCACGTAGCTCCCCTTCAGGTGACTGATCACATGACTGTGACATCATCACAGGTTCTGTGCGCACAGAGGGATATATATATTCGTTTGGTTTTTGAAATGGGGGGAAGGCAAGAGACCTGATCCCTGTGTCTGGGACACCATTAGCCCTGGAAGGCACGAGGCCTGGAGGCCACACCTGGGGAGCCTTAAACCACAGCTTTGGCAGAACAGAGCTGATAGAAGCAGCTAGACCCGGCAAAGGTTAAAACAGTGCTTGATATGGACATTGATGTTGCTACCTTGCTGAAGACTGTATCTGAAGCCAAGCGGGCATAGCTGCCACTGAAAAGGCTCTGGGATATTACATGTGTAACATTCCTGCGAGCCACTGAGATGGACTATGTTATAAGCAGTTTATGATGTGTAATAAACTGCTGGACTTCAGATTACCAGAAAACGTTGCATGTGTGCTTTAATTGACCCGGTGAAGTGAGTGCCCCTCAACATGATCAATAGCGCTACCTCACAATACACCCCCCTCCTCGCTTGTTTGTACGGTCGTTTCTGAACATGGCTCTCATCCAGCCATGTCTCAGATATCCCCACCATGTCATAATTATTTTCCAACAAAATTAATTCTAATTCCTCCATTTTGTTGGTGAGGCTTCTGGCATGAGTGTACATGCATTTTATGTATATCTCTGTACCTCTATTCCTTCTTACTATAATGACTGTTCTAACCCCACCCCCAATTTCTTTATTTGTGCCCAGGTCACTATCTGCACTATCTTCCCCATCTATAAAATGAATACATAAGACTAGCTGGCTTTAAACTTTTTATCTTTCTATCAAATAATTCTATTATAAAAGGATAATTTAAGCAAAAATTAAATTACCCATCTATAGCATATCACCTGAAGAGTAATGATTAGACCTAAGAAATTCAGAATAATTTACTGTTAAATAAGAAGCATTTAAAGGAGATATTCAGGACATGTATAAAATATGCAAGGGTTTGTCAGTCTGAATAATAAGAGTGTGAATGTACTCACTGTCAGGACTCCTCTGTTTCACACTTCCGTCTCTCATCATGTGAGCTAGCATATGTGATTTTCATATTTGCAATTACGTGCTAATTAGTGATGAGTGAATGTGCTCGCCACGGCTAGAGGTTTCTCAGGCGGGAACTCGGGGTCCCCTCCCTGCATGTTTGGCGCTCTTTAGAGAGGCAATGAATATGCAGGGATTGCCTGCCACACACTGTAATGCCGTACCCATGTTGGTTGTGGGCATTAAAGTGATTGGCTGGCCGCACAGCATCCTCAGGTCTATATAAGACCTGGCACCGATATGCTCATCACAGTCTACCCAGGAAACAAGCTGAGTAGGGAGAGGTGCTGCTGTGTCAGGGAGAGATTTGCTTGTTTATAGTTAGTATAGGTATTCCACAACATATATACAGTACAGACCAAAAGTTTGGACACACCTTCTCATTTTTCTGTATTTTCATGACTATGAAAATTGTACATTCACACTGAAGGCATCAAAACTATGAATTAACACATGTGGAATTATATACTTAACAAAAAAGTGTGAAACAACTGAAAATATGTCTTATATTCTAGGTTCTTCAAAGTAGCCACCTTTTGCTTTGATGACTGCTTTGCACAGTCTTGGCATTCTCTTGATGAGCTTCAAAAGGTTGTTGGTTGGAAAGCAGATAATGCTTCCAGTCACTTTGCCACCACCACTACCACCCTGTCTTCCACACAGTCAAGTCTCAGAAGCCATGAGTCTGGACCACAAATTCCTCACCTTGATCTTCCTTCCTCCCACCATGCCAAGTGCCCGGAGACAACTGATCCCACACTTGGACACTCAGAAGAGCTGTTCACTTTTCCATTTATAGATTCGGGCCTCTCGCCTGGCCAGCTTCAAGCGAGTGAAGAGAAGAACGCATGTAACGATGCCCAAATATTTGAGCAGCCACGATCACACAAAGTCAATGGTGGGAAAGCGCAATTACTGTCGCAAGAGGTGGATGATGATGATGAGACACAATTGCCAGAAAGTCATTAGGAGGACCACGGTGTGGAAGTGGAAGACGAGGTGGTGGTTGATATAGTAACTGACCCAACCTGGCAAGGGGATGTAACACGGGTACTTTAGATGCAGTGACACAGAAACACAGAGCAGCCAATACAGGGTTAATAAACAGGGGAAGTTTATAATAACAGGGTTAATCTCCACGCAGGGAGTAACAGGGGAAAATATGGGGGAAAACAAGGAAAGTAGGAGGTAAAATCTTTAACTGACAGTTCACAGTTTAACTAGATATAGCAGAGTCGAACCGGTGTTAAACGACAGTTTTTACACTTAGCTGACTCTTTTCCTCCACAAGGCAGTTGCCAGCTGAGGTCAGTGTTTATTTCTTCATGCTTTCCCACCCAAACAATGCTCTGTCTTCTGGCGGCAGCGGGCGGTCTCCGGTTTTACCCGCTGAGCCCCTAGTCGATAACACGGCACCTCACATGCCCGGCTCCACCAACCCTGCGTCTCTTCTCTAGTCGGCTTGACTCCTCTGGTCCACTGCACTCGGCTCTTGCTCCCAGTCCTGGAGCCAGGAGCCTGGACCCTCTCACAGTGCTCTGCTGAGCAGGGCCCAGCTCCGCTTTCCCGCGCAAATGTCCTCGTCTCTTCCTCTCTCTACCCATGCCACCAGCCTCCCGGTCACCTGACCTTCCAGCTCTCACTCTGGACACGCCCCTAGCTACCCAGTCAAGTGACTCCTGTGCCCGCAGTCTGTCTTCCCCCTGCAACCAGAGGCACGGCCCCGACAGTTCCGGATCCCTTGCTCTGAAAGTACTTACACCCCGGTCTTCCCCCTTACAGGGGCATACAGAGCAAGGACAGCAGAACACAGGGGGAGGGAGGCATAGCACCACAACAGGCAGGAAGAAGCAGTGTTGTGGCCGCAGACACAAGGCGGGAAAGCGTTCCTTGTAACGCCAACACGATGGAAGTTGCAGTATAACTGTTAGGTCTTCCTGAGTCTGGTTGTTTTTTAAAGACTTTGGAGATAACCCATTTGCAAAACCTGTCAGGCCAGCAACAGCAGGGGTAGCAAAACTAGCAGCCTGACCACCACCAGCATGATCAGGCACATGGCAGCAAAGCACCCGACTAAGTAGGCCGAACCCCAGGGACCAGTAACAGTGTCTGCAGGTGACACCACTGCTCCTTCCGCTGTTGTGTGTGCACTCCAATCCCCTGTCCACAGTGCATGCCAAGATGCCTCCTGCCCTGAACGTGTCTTTGCACACTCTCAACTAACACTATCAGCAAGCACGTCCACGTCCTTGTCCCAGAGCAGCGTTCAGTTGTCCCTACCCCAGTCCTTGGAACGCAAGCGCAAGTATGCAGCCAACGCCCCACAGGCCACACTACTAAATTCACACATTTTGCGAATTATTGCGGTCAAAATGTTGCCTTTTAGGCTTATGGAGACGGAAACTTTACGCAACCTGATGGTGGCGGCCATCCATTGGTACTCGGTCCCTAGCCGCCACTATTTCTCCTGGTGTGCTGTCCCCGCAATACACAAGCACGTGTCCCACAACATTAGCCGTGCCCTCAACAACGCAGTTACTGGGAAATTCCAACTAGCCACGGACACGTGGACAAGTGCTTGTGGACAAGGACGGTACATCTCGCTGACGGCACACTGGGTTAATATAGTGGAAGCTGGGACTCAGTCGGACCTTGGGACGGAACACTTCCTCCCAATGCCGAGGATTGCGGGCCCTGGGTCAATTAGGGTTTCCCCCACATTCTACAGCTCCTGCACCTCCTCCTCCTCTTCAGCCTCCATCTCCGAAATTACCACATCAGTCGCAAGCTGGAAGCACTGCAGCACTGCCTCGGCCAAGCGGCAACAGGCTGTGCTGAAGCTAATATGCTTAGGTGACAAACCGCACAATGTTGAAGAGTTGTAGAAAGCTCTGAAAGGGCAGGCAGATCTGTGGCTTACACCACTGAACCTACAGCCAGGCATGGTCATGTGTGACAATGGCCCGAACCTGGTGGCGGCTCTGAGGCGAGGCAAGCTCACACACTTAACATGCCTGGCCCATGTGCTTAACCTCATGGTTCAGCGGTTTCTCAAAACCTACCCGGATCTGACGGATCTGCTTGTTAAAGTACGCTGCCTGTGTGCCCATTTTAGAAAGTCAGCTACAGCTTCCGCCGCTCTTGCCGTGTTTCAGCAGCATTTGCAACTTCCGGCTCACAGACTGGTGTGTGAGGTCCCCATGCTTTGGAACTCTACACTGCAGATGTTGGGAAGGATTTGTTAGCAGAAGAGGGCTGTTGCTGACTATCAACATCAACAAGGCCATCGGTATTTAGTTCAGACTCCACAAATAAGGAGTGGACATGGATTTCAGACATATGTACCATCCTACAAAACTTTGAGGACTCCACCAAGATAGTGAGCGGCAATGACGCCATAATTAGCGTCAACATCCCGCTTCTCTGTCTTTTGAAATGCTCTCTGCTCCCAATTAAAGAGGATGCATTGCAGGCCGAGCACAATGAGATGAAGCAAGGAGCCATACAGGGTGATTCCACATAGCTCACTTCATCTCATCCCAACATGGATTGAGTGACAATGAGGAAGAGGAGGAGGAGAAAGAACAGGAGCTAGTTTCCTGCGCTGTAGACGGTACTACCTGCACAACTGTCATACCATCTCTTCAGCGTGGATGGCCTGAGGAGAGCGAGGAGGAGGAGGAGAGCATGGTCAGTCATCCTCTTGGTAAGAACACAGAAGTCTTGCCTGTTAGCAGTCTGGCGCGCATGGCTGAGTTTATGTTACGCTGCCTTTCCCATGACCGTCGCATTCTCAAAATTTTGGGTGACAGTCATTACTGGTTGGTGACACTTCTAGATCCACGCTACAAGGTGAACTTTAAATCTCCTATTCCTGAGGTGCACAGGTCTACAAAAATGTGGCAGTACCAGAAGGCCCTTGTTACAGAACTATTAAAAAAATTCCCATCTGAAAACGCTGGCGGCAGAGTTCACAGTTCGTTGGACAGCCAAGGACTACAGGCGAGAGAGATACAACTTCAATCCTGCAGAAGCAGGGGAACACTGTCAAAGTTCTGGGAGAATTTTCTCAGCCCCTCCCATCGCACAGGCCCTGAGGAGCGGGGTACTCTCACAAGGAGAGCAAAGTTTGGGAAGATACTGAGGGAGTACCTTGCCGACCGCACCAGCGTCCTCCATGATTCCTCTGTGCCTTATAATTATTGGGTATCCAAGCTGGATACGTGGAATGAACTGGCTCTCTACGCCTTGGAGGTCCTGGCCTGCCCTGCTGCTAGCGTTTTATCAGAGCGGGTTTTTAGTGCCGCTGGTGGAATTATAACTGATAAGCGCATCCGCCTGTCAACTGAAAATGCTGACAGGCTGAATCTTATAAAAATGAACAAGGGCTAGATTGGGCCAGACTTCTCAGCACCACCGAATGATAGCAACATAACATAAACTCAAATCCAGTGTCTTTTTTTGGGTAATGTATTCCCATGCACCTTTTCACACCCACACATGGGTATACGCTTCCTGATTTTGGCTATTTGCTCTTGGCCTCCTCCTTCTCTTCATCCTCATCCTCTACCACCATATCACCAGGGTGGTGATCCCCAGGTCTGTTAAAATTTTTTAATGGATGTCAGAAATGGCAGTATTTTCTGAAAACGTATATGTGATCCGTGTGACGGAGAAAACACGGTTTAAAATAGCTGGCTTGTATTCACTATTTTGAACAGCAAACTGGTGTCAATTGCTTCACTGACACACTGAAATTTTTTTTAATGGAGGGCAGAAATGGCAGTATTTTCAGCATAATTATATGTGATCCATGTGACGGACAAACCACAGTTTTAAATAGCTGGATTTTTAATGCTGTAATTAGTGTTGAGCCACCCCCGTAGTGTCCGGGTTCGGTTCGGTTCGTCGAACACCGGGGATGTTCGTGGAACTGTTCGTCAAACACCTTAGAACACTGTCGAACACCGTCAAACACGTTAAAACCAATGGCAGGCAAATAAAAATACTTAGAAAACACCTTCAAAGGTGTCCAAAAGCTGACAAACTTCTCAGAAGACACTCTCTTTAAAAAAGCCGGCTGTCAATTCAGCATCAGTACCCGACTATTTAGAACAGAAAGAATAGAGCATCACACATAGATTAGATAGATATTATATATGTGACTGACATGTTTCTAATTACAGTGATAGTGTTGATTACTGTACTTGTCATTTAGTGTTAAAATAAAGGATTTATTAAAAAAAAAATTGGCGTGGGGTTCCCCGTAATTTTAGTCTCTAGCGGAGGTTAAGCAGACGCCTGGGGCAGATGTTTGAAGCCTGGGAAGGGGGTAATACCCACGGAGCTTCCCAGGCTACTAATATCAGCCCCCAGCTGAATACCTAGCCTTTACTAGCTATTAAAATGGGGGACCCCCCAAAAAAATGATGTGGGGTCCCCCCTATTTTAATAGCTAGCAAAGGCTAGGCAGACAGCTGGGGGCTGATATTAATAGCCCATGAAGAGTGCCATGAATATTGGCCCCCTACCAGGCTAGAAACACCAGCCATCAGCCGCCCCAGAAATGGCGCATCCATAGGATGCACCAATTCTGGCACTTTGCCTCACTCTTCCCACTGCCCTGTAGTGGTGGCAGTGGGGTAAGGTAATAGGGCTGGGGTTGATGTCAGCTTTTTATGCCAGCTGACATCAAGCCCAGCTTAGTAATGGAGAGGCGTCTATAAGACTCCCCCATTACTAATCCCATAGTCAAAGTTAAAAAAAAACACAAACACCCAGAATAAAGTCCTTTAATTTAAATAAACACACAATTCTTTATTGTTCTAAATTGAACCATACTTACCATCACGCCCATTCCAGCTGAAGCCAACGATCTCCTGCAATGAAAGTAAAATAATAAACCAACATCATCCACACCTTTCCATGGTTCCCAGGATGGCTCCAGCTCTGCTACATCGAGATGACAGGCTGGATCGCAGCAGAACGCTGCCATCCAGCTTGCCATGCTGCAGACACTGAGAAGCGCAGGCATGCTTGCGCTCCTCAGTGTCTGGCTGTGACGGCATCCAGATGAGCCAAGTTCATGTCCAATGAACTCAGCTCACCTCATGCACGTCACTGACAGCGTGGGAGAATTCTCCTGCGTATGCGGTGAGCGTGAGAGAATTCTCCTGCGCTCACGGCAAGCGCAGCTCACCTCATGCACGTCACTGACAGCGTGGGACAATTCTCCTGCGCTTGCAGTGAGTGCAGGAGAATTCTCTCACGCTGTCAGTGACGTGCATGAGGTGAGCTGAGTTCATTGGACATGAACTCGGCTCATCTGGATGCCTTCACAGCCAGACACTGAGGAGCGCAAGCATGCCTGCGCTTCTCAGTGTCTGCGGCATGGCAAGCTGGATGGCAGCTTTCGGTTGCGATCCAGCCTGTCATGTGAATGTAGCAGAGCTGGAGCTGTCCTGGGAACCATGGAAAGGTAAGGATGATGTTGGTTTATTATTTTACTTTTATTGCAGAAGACATTGGCTTCAGCTGGAATAGGCGTGATGGTAAGTATGGTTTAATTTAGAACATTAAAAAATTGCGTGTTTATTTAAATTAAAGGACTTTATTCTGGGTGTTGTGTTTTTTTAAATACTTTACAAGAAATTCATGGCGGTCATGTCTAATATTGGCGTGACCCCATGAATTTCGGGCTTAGGGCCAGCTGATAATACCAAGCTGGCCCTAACCCCTTTATTACCCAGTGAGCAACTGCACCAGGGCCCTGGATGAGTTGGGTACAGCGCCAGAAGATGGTGCTTCTATGAACGCGCCATTTTCTGGGGTGGCTGCGGACTCCAATTTGCAGCGGGGGGGGCCCAGAAAGCTTAGGCCTCCCTGCGCTGCGGATTCCAGCCCCCAGCTGCCTAGTTGTACCTGGCTGGACACAAAAAAAGGGCGAAGCCCAAGTATTTTTTTTTTTAATTATTTCATGAAATTCATGAAATAATTTAAAAAAAAAAGGGCTTCCCTATATTGTTGTGTCCGGCCAGGTACAAATAGGCAGCTGGTGGTTGGGGGCAGCCCGTTCCTGCCTGCTGTACCTGGCTGGACACAAAAATAGGGCGAAGTCCCACTTCAATTTTTTTTTAATTATTTCATGAAATTCAATTTAATTTAGAACAATAAAGAATTGTGTGTTTATTTCAATTAAAGGACTTTTTTCTGGGTGTTTGCAGTTTTTTTTAACTTTGACTATGGGTTTGGTAATGGGGGTGTCTTATAGACGCCTCTCCATTACTAACCTTGGCTTGATGTCAGCTGGCATTATAAACTGCCATCAACCCCAGTCCTATTACCCTACTGCCACTGCTGCAGGGCAGTGGGAAGAACGAGGCTAATTGCCAGAATTGGCGCGTCCTATGGATGCGCCATTTCTGGGGCGGCTGACGGCTGGTGTTTCTAGCCTGGGAGGGGGCCAATATTCATGGCACCATTCCTGTGCTATTAATATCAGCCCCCAGCTGTCTGCCTAGCCTTTCCTAGCTATTAAAATAGGGGGTCCCTACATTATTTTTTTTTGGGGTCCCCCAGTTTAATAGCTAGTAAAGGCTAGGTATTCAGCTGGGGGCTGATATTAGTAGCCTGGGAAGCTCCGTGGGTATTACCCCCTTCCCAGGCTTCAAACATCTGCCCAAGCCGTCTGCTTAACCTCTGCTAGAGATTAAAATTACGGGGAACCTAACGCCAATTTTTTTTTTTAATAATTCCTTTTTTTTAACACCAAATGACAAGTACAGTAATCAACACTATCACTGTACTTATTATATATGTGACTGACATGTTTCTATCTATCTAATCTATGTGTGATGCTCTATTCTTTCTGTTCTAAATTGTCAGGTACCGGTGTATGCCACTGCTGAATTGCCGGCTTTTCATGTTTCACTGTGAGCACTGTTCCCATAGATTTGGGCAACCATTGTAATGCCATAACCACCATTTCTGTGACATTACAGTGAGTGGCAGACAATCCCTGCATGATGTGAAAAAATCCAGTAACGCTTTTGGTGCACGAACAGTTAACGAACATAACCTCTAACAGCCGAATTTTTTGCAAATCGTTCGCGTTCGTCGAACGACTAGAACACCGCCCAAAACAGCTCGAATTTGAGATTGGTGAACAGTGCTAGTCGAACACCGCTCATCTCTAGATGTAATATGGAAAGGACCTGGCTGTATTCTGCAGTGCCAACAAGCAAATGGTGCAGAAAAACTGTGTACTCTGGATTGCTTTTTAAGCAAATAATGAGGATAAAGAACAAAAAATAAATAAATATTCCTGGCCCCTGAGACCTGGGCCTATTTCTAGTAATATCTAACAGCAGCAGGAGCAGCAGACAAAACTGGAATGGAACCTCTTGTGCTATATGCACTGCAGTCTGCTATATACACTGCTTGCATGCCTACATACACTGCCTGCCTGATACCTCTGAAGATGGATTAGTCCTCAGAAGGACAGTTTGTTGAGATGGATTTGTGTCTCTAATATACACTGCTCTAAAAAATAAAGGGAACACTCAAATAACACATCCTAGATCTGAATGAATGAAATATTCTCATTGAATACTATGTTCTGTACAAAGTTGAATGTGCTGACAACAAAATCATACAAAAATCATCAATGGAAATCAAATTTATTAACCAATGGAGGCCTGGATTTGGAGTCACCCCCAAAATTAAAGTGGAAAAACACACTACAGGCTGATCCAACTTTGATGTAATGTCCTTAAAACAAGTCAAAATGAGGCTCAGTATTGTGTGTGACTCCACGTGCCTGTATGACCTCCCTACCACACCCGGGCATGCTCCTGATGAGGCTGCGGATGGTCTCCTGTGGGATTTCCTCCCAGACCTGGACTAAAGCATCCGCCAACTCCTGGACAGTCTGTTGGTGGATGGAGCGAGACATGATGGCCCAGATGTGCTCAATCGGATTCAGGTCTGGGGAACGGGCGGGCCAGGCCATAGCTTCAATACCGTCATCTTGCAGGAACTGCTGACACACTCCAGCCACATGAGGTCTGGCATTGTCCTGCATTAGGAGGAACCCAGGGCCAACCGCACCAGCATATGGTCTCACAGGGGGTCTGAGGATCTCATCTCGGTACCTAATGGCAGTCAGGCTACCTCTGGTGAGCACATGGAGGGCTGTGCGGTCCTCCAAAGAAATGCCACCCCACATCATTACTGACCCACTGCCAAACCGGTCATGATGAAAGATGTTGAAGGCAGCAGATCGCTCTCCACGGCGTCTCGAGACTCTGTCACGTCTGTCACATGTGCTCATTGTGAACCTGCTTTCATCTGTGAAGAGCACAGGGCGCCAGTGGTGACTTTGCCAATCCTGGTGTTCTGCGGCAAATGCCAAAGCATCCTGCACGGTGTTGGGCTGTGAGCACAACCCCCATCAGTGGACGTCGGGCCCTCATACCACCCTCATGGAGTCGGTTTCGAACTGTTTGTGCAGACACATGCACATTTGTGGCCTGCTGTAGGTCATTTTGCGGGCTCTGGCAGTGCTCCTCTTGTTCCTCCTTGCACAAAGGTGGAGGTAGCGGTCCTGCTGCTGGGTTGTTGCCCTCCTATGGCCCCCTCCGCATCTCCTGGTGTACTGGCCTGTCTCCTGGTAGCACCTCTAGCCTCTGGACACTACACTGACAGACACAGCAAACCTTCTTGCCACAGCTCGCATTGATGTGCCATCTTGGATGAGCTGCACTACCTGAGCAACTTCTGTGGGTTGTAGAGTCCATCTCATGCTACCATGAGTGTGAAAACACAACCAACATTCAAAAGTGACCAAAACATCAGCCAGAAAGGAATGGTACTGAGAGGTGGTCTGTGGTCCCCACCTGCAGAACCACTCCTTTATTGAGTGTGTCTTGATAATTGCCAATAATTTTCATCTATTATCTATTCCATTTGCACAACAGCATGTGAAATTGATTGTCAATTAGTGTTGCTTCCTAAGTGGACAGTTTGATTTCACAGAAGATTGATTTACTTGGAGTTATATTCTGTTGTTTAAGTGTTCGCTTTATTTTTTTGAGCAGTGTAGTTTGGTACATCTACACTAACTAGAAACAAACAAATCTCTCCCTAGCTCAGCAGCACCTCTCCCTACACTGTCTGATTCCGGAGTGACTGTGGTGAGCATGGTGGCGCCAGGTCTGATATAGATCTGATGACGCTGTGCGGCCAGCCAATCACTGTAATGCCACAACCAACATGGCTACGGCATTACTGTGAGTGGCAGGCAATCCCTGCATGTTTATTTGCTCTGTAAAGAGCGCCAAACATGCAGGGAGGAGACCCGAGCTCCCGCCGAGCAACCCCGGAAATACTTGGCGAGCGCAGAGCATCTCGAGCAGTGAGATGCTGGGGCGAGCACCGAGCAGTAGCGAACATGCTCGCTCATCACTAAAAATTACATTTACTGGTGAATGCATTTGTCACGGTTGAAAGCAATGCAAAAGTGCAAAAACTCATCAAAAATGATACGTGTGAACATAGCCCAAGGTGTGGAGGAGCATTTTTGTTTTGGTTATTTATTTTACCTTATATACAAGTCAGTATCCTGGAAAGGATGTTCCTTAACATATTTCCAAGGAAAATTCATTTTGGTTTTGTTTTTGTATGTTTTATTTTGAGTCCGTAAAAGTGGCGTAATACCTCTGACAACGTTGTTGACAGCAGTGACCTGGGAGTCAGAAATTCTTCCAGTGGTCTTCCCCATGCTGTTCCCATGTCATTTGAGCACTTTTCCCATCGATTTGGGCAATTTTTAGACCCTCTGAGGGAGCCGCCAGAGAAAAACTCGAGTTTCCCATAGACTTACATTGGGCTCGTTACTCGGACCGAGCACTCGAGCATTCCAATTTGCTAATCACTTTCTCCTATGCTTTTTTCAATGGTCTCAAAAAACAGACAAGAAAGATATGGTTAAGCCATAGGTATGAACAGCCAAAACTCAAAGCAACAGAAAACTCATTAAGCATTTGTAGTATTTGGTAGAGTATATAAGAAAAATAATAATCGTTCAGTAGTTCAAAGAATAATAATAATAATCTTTATTTTTATATAGCGCCAACATATTCTGCAGCGCTTTACATACTTTATCATGAATATTACAGATGCGCAATTGACAATTAGGTAAGCTCTGCATATACTGATATTTTTAGTGATACCATTTTGGTGTAGATATGATATTTTGATCAATTCCTATCTCATTTTTTTGCATTATTGAGGTAAATAAAAAAACACAATTCTGGATTTTGATCTTTTTTTACTTGTGGCATTTACCAAACAGGTGAAATAATTTTATATCTTAATAAATTGGACTTTTATATGGAGATACCAAATATAATATTTTTTTTTTATTATTTCTTTATTTCTAATGAAGGAAACGGGGTGATCAGAATTTTTATATTTCTAAAATCTTTTTTTATTTTTATTTATGCAGACCCTCAATTGAGGGCATTTGGAAAGGTATATGCCCAAGCCATGAGCTGTAAATGCGCTGTCAGAGATTGAGACCGGCATTTAAGATATTAACAGCAGTGTCCAGAGTAGAGATGAGCAAACCTTTAGATGTTCGAGTTCGTAAATTAAACCCAAACATCAAAAAAAGGTTTTTGTTCAGGCACCCGAATCATCCTGTGTCAGTGTATAGCACTGAGCTGCAGTGAGTGAGGTCACTAGAGTTCAATCAGCTGAGAGCTCCAGTGACCTCACTTACAGCACCACTGCTGAATGAGAATTTTCTCACGCAGCAGTGCAGTAAGTGAGGTCACATGAGTTTGTCAGCTGATGAACTCGTGGGACCTCTCTCATGGCAGCTCATCGCGATACACTGCGGGAGCGATCGTGCTCCTGTCATTGTATCGCCGGAAAGCACATTCACATCTCCGGATATGGCTGTACTATCAGTGAAATATGCGTGGGACACTCGATTATACCTGGACTATGGCGGATAGGTGAGGATCATGGTGGTTTATTATTTTTTCTTTATTACAGGAGACATGAGCATCGGGGATTAGGCGTTATGGTGAGTATATGGTGTATTTTATTTTTCATTTTTTACAGGGGACGAGAACATTGGTGATTAGGTGTAGGTGAGTATAATGTGTTTATTATTTTTATTTAAACAATTATTCATTTTAACTTTTTTTTTTTTTACTTTCACTGTGCAAGCACTGGTTGATGAGAGATTACTCCTCTCATCATCAACGCATGTGCTCCTTGAGTCCTTGTTAATAGTGAGAGCAGACGCCAGTTGATGGGAGAAGTAGTTTTCACAGCTGGAGCCTATGACTCGTGGTAAGCTTTGTACCGTGGTTCACTGTCACAGCTGCAGGATCACACTGACATCTGATAGCATGGTCCCGCAGCGCTGTGACCCGCGGTGACGATGTTACCACCAATCACAGCCCCTGTTTCTTGCACTGTCACGCAGATGATAGCACGGGAAACCAGGGATGTTAATGCTCGGGTCAACTTTTGTAGATTTTTGTGCGAAAAGCTCGGGAATCCGAACACGAATCTGGATAAGCAACATTCACGCTGAATTTGAAAAAAACTAACGTTTTCTTAACATGTTCGCTCATCTCTTGTCCAGAGCTTAGCATCACTTTCTGTTGTTAGAGGCAGGAGACAGCTGAATAATACATGGCTGAATAATAATACAGGCTGAATAATACTTATGTTGTTCCACCTTTTCTCTGTAATATACTATTATTATACCCAGTATACCACAAAAGGTCACAAACTTATATGCTTACAATAAATATATCACCATCAAATAAACCTAGGCCATATGCGCCTTGGTTTAAATGGAAGAAAAATAGAAAGACACATAAAATTAATTATTATTTATTTCAACAGTTTAAAATAGAAACAGGATTAAAAAACAGGGGTTTAGGATGGCATATCTCCCCTTGCTATTCCCTTGGTGGTCATTATGTAAGTAATCTCTTTTGAGGTGTACACATTACTTCTGTGCTTTTATTTCTATGCATCCACCTGACAGGTCTTGTTGTTAGCACTTGCTAAATGGGATGCATAAGATGTAATTACAATTATTGCACTACCTTTGTTCTTCTGGTACACCTGCAAGTGTATTTTTGTATGCACTAATCTCTTTATGCACTTTTTCACTTTATATATTTATTTATAATTTGACTTAGGGTGTATGTATATATATATATATATATATATGTATATAAATATATTAATTTACATATTTTGATACTGTTTCAGGCACATTTGCACTTTACTTATCTGTAGGTTGTACTATTTACCGATATTAAATTATCAAATTATTATATCATTATTAGCCCCTTTTTTTAGGAATTGTGCACAATATTTATTACAGTTGTAATATACCTTTTGACCCTTTTTGATATAGGGCCCCCCACCACTGTATTTGTTTAGCTAAGGGAATATGTTTGTTATGTATTCTGAGGGCACTTGTTTTTTAATCCTGTTTCTATTTTAAACTGTTGAAATAAATAATAATTAATTTTATGTGTCTTTCTATTATTATACCCAGTAATGTGATTTAGTTGACATTTGATCCTCTAGCTGTATTTTTATTAATACCACTTACTTTTCTAGCTTTTTGTTAACCCTGTCCCAACTTTTTTAAAATATATTACCGTAGATTTCTAAATGTTTTTTTTTTCCTTTTTTTTCAAATTAAATGAAACAATGTCTTACTTTCAACTTCTGATATATGTGTTATGTTTTGTGCATAAGAGATTTGAAAATTATTCATTTTTGATTACTTTAGATTTTGCACAGCCTACCAACTTTTATTGAAATTGGGGTTGTAATATAATTTAAGAAATATAATATGCACCACAAAATGCATACACAAAATAATAAGACCTCACACACAAAGTTAACGATAAAAACAAGGTAAGTGTTCTTAGAATGCAGGGAGGTGGAAGCAAAAAATAGGCTGTGTCTTAAAGTCCAAATGTGCCTTGTTGTTAAGGGTTAAGTATTAATCTAATGAAAAAAAAATGTTGAAAAAAGAAATATGGAATGTTAAATGTCATTGGTTTAAATTTATATTACTGAAACAGAGAGTCACTTCAATGCTAACATTGGGTTTAAATATATATATTTTTTAAACTGGATTTCTATTATTGAAAGCCAGGTGAAAGTTCTTATTTCCTATTTTTTCTATGTCTCTTACATCTGCTGCTAGACGTATGAAAACCAGATGGTAACAGACAGTTTAGATTTCATGAAAAATGTATTACATATCGATTTAAGGAGTCAGACTCAAAGAAAGGAGAACTGTAGATTATATTCTAACATCAATATATTCTGACAATTATTATCCTGGGAATAATGAGATTTTACAAAATTTTTCTACATGCATACAATTTCGTAACACTCATCTTGTAAAAATATCAGTGTGTAAATAACTTTTTATTTAGTTTTAATAAATATTTTTCAAGGAGCTGGCATAGGGTTTAAAAGAAAATGGATTCTTGGTAGGTCATAAGAAGAAAATGAATCACGGAAGGAAGCTATATTTACTTTGTTAGAGATATTTATTGGGCATCCACCTCTAGCTCCTGACACAATCTAGTTGTCACATAATCTAGAAGACTCATTAATGCTGACTGCACTCTTTATTATGATGCTACATCTGGCAGGGTACATGCCATATGTGTCCTTACATTTGGGATATGGAAATTTGGCTGTATTTTGTTTATAATTAAATAACAATATTTTCGAACATGCCTCATTTATAAAAAGAATCTTGACTGAATAAATATGATGTGTATAATGTTTCCATTTAATCTATGCCAATTAGTAACATTATACATACATAAAATCAAGGATACATTCTCAACAAAACAAGGATTAATAGACCTACTGGACCTACTGATGGGTTTAATGATTTTTAATGTAGCACTGCCATAGTGTATTACCTTCACCCTTCAGCTTTTCACCCTTCCAAAGCTTCCCTGGACAGTTGTAATTTTTTTTTTAAGTAAAAGACCACAAGATCACAGAAAGGACCACCACTTGTTCAGGTGCATATGGAGTACAAAACATCTGGCCTCTGTTTTATCACAAAGGAGTTCCAAAGCAATAAAAGAAATGATAACACAAGTAAGCTTACTAAATTAGATTACCATGAATTACCATGCAAATACATCATTTTACCACGTGCAACATCGTATATTGACTTTACAGATGTAAAACTTAATGTCATTGGATTCTGGAGCTGTGAAGATTCGTTGTATTGCATAATTATCATTCCTTATTATCTGGACATAAGATAAATTAGGGTTTACCATCAAAATCTATATAGTAATCTGTAAAGTTTGATGGAGAAGGTTTTATTGCATGGGGATATTTTTGGGGTTTTTGGCTGTGCTCCATTGTATCGTAAAAGGCAATTTTAACAAATAATTAAATAAAATGAAAAGTTTAGTTATCTTCCAATTTTAGCAAAGTTATGATATTTTTGTAATATATTTCATGATTGTATTTGGTTTCTTTCTCTCCCAAACACCATGCTGCAGTGGAATTTCATTTGGAAATAACAGCTAGTTTATCTTCCAGCGAGGGTGAGTCCATAAATTCTCAAAAGGCAACAAACTCCACAAGGTGGTACAGCGGTGACTGCCAGCAACTTGACCAGGTGAGAGTTTAGTTGGCAAACCAACAGAAAACTACAACAAAAACCAACAGAATACTATTAGCATATTTCAACGATGGATGGATATTTGATGGTACCATGGAGAAAGAAGAGGAGGAGGCATAAAAGCGCTGTCTGTAAAGCCCTGTGGAATTAATGGTCCTATATAAGTGAGTGAAATAAATAAACTGACAATATGCTCTCCTGATCAACATGTCTCACACTGGCAACAACCCCTTTCATTAAAAATAAGCTCACAAGGCAGATTCTCAGGGAGATCTCTGTCTGGCCCATAGATCTTAACAGCTAATTTACATATTATATGTAACTCTGTAATGTCAGATATTGTCTGTACATGACCCTTCTGAATTGTAAGTGTCGCATATTATGTTGGCACTATTGAAATAAAAATTATTATTATTATTCCCTTTAAGAAAAATTTTGTAACTAAAAATCTGGGTACATGTACAGAAAGTAATTTGCGGCAACAGCAAGCAATGTTGTTGTAGCAAATACAATTGTTATTTTCAACTAGTAAAACAGTTGAAAAATTTCAACTTTTTCTTGTATTTTTAACCCTTGAATAAAACTGCAATGTAACCCTAAAATGCTATGTTGTAAAGCCGCTACATGTAGGCTCACAGCCGAACAAATATGTGCAACTGCACACAGTATGGTCCTCAAGTGTATGATTTCTAAATTGGACAATTAAAACAGGCATTCAAAATCTAAAATGTGCCCTTTGTTTAAAAGATTAAAAAAATACTCTTCCCAGGCCTTTACATAAATGGATGGGTCAAGAAAAGCTAGATAGGTTTACGTCCAAATAGAAAGCACCAGCAACAGGCGGCATGGTGGCTGTCAGCCTTGCAGCGCTGGGGTCCTGGGTTCAAATCCCACCAAGGACAACATCTGCAAGGAGTTTGTATGTTCTCCCCGTGTTTGCGTGGGTTTCCTCCCACATTCCAAAGACATACTGATAGGGAATTTAGATTGTGAGCCCCAATGGGGACAATGCCAATAATGTCTGTAAAGCGCTGTAGAATTAATGGCGCTATATAAGTGAGTAAAATAAATTAAAAATAAAATAAACAGGCCACTGTATTCTGGTCGTATGTATGGGTCTATTTTCTAGCAGTGTGTACTTAGCATATTACACTTACAATGCCTATCACTGTCTAATCTTCTCTATGTCCTAAACTGTAAATTATATCCTATACTTTCCCCACAGTGGGGAAAATATGTATTTGATACACTGCTGATTTTCAATGTTTTCCCACCTACAAAGAATGGAGAGATCTATATTTTTTATGGTTGGTACACTACAACTGTGAGACAGAATATAAAAATAAAAAACAGAAAATCACATTGTATGATTTTTAAATAATTAAATTGCTTTTTATTGCATGAAATAAGTATTTGATCATGTACCAACCAGCAAAAATTATGTCTCTCACAGAACCATTAGTTTTTCTTTAAGAAGAACTCTTACTCTGCACTCATTACCTGTATTAATTGCACCTGTTTGAACCCATTACCTGTATAAAAAACATCAGTCCACACACTCAATCACACTCCAACCTCTCTACCACGGGCAAGACCAAAGTGCTGTTTAAGGGCACCAGGAACAAAATTTTAGACCTGTTGAAGGCTGGGATGAGCTACAGGACTATAGGCAAGAAGCTTGATGAGAAGGCAGCAACTGTTGGCACAATTATTAGAAAATGGAAGAAACACAAGATGACTTTCAATCTTCCTCCATCTGGGGCTCCATGCAAGGTCTCACCTCGTGGAGTAAGGATGATTCTGAGAAAGGTCAGGCATCAGCCCAGGACTACAAAGGAGGACCTGGTCAATAAACTAAACAGAGCTGGGACCACAGTCTCAAACATTACTGTTAGTACCACACTATGCCGTCCTAGATTAAAATCCTGCAGGGCACGCAAAGTCCCCCTGCTATTGCCAGGACATGTCCAAGCCGATTTGAAGTTTGCCAATGACCATCTGGATGATCCAGAGGAGGCATGGGAGAAGGTCTTATGGTCAGATGAGACTAATATAGAACTTTTTGGTATCAATTCCACTCACCGTGTTTGGAGAAAGAAGGATGAGTACAACCCCAGAACACAGTCCCAACCGTTTAAGCATGGTGGAGGAATCATCATAATTTGGGGTGCTTTTCTGCAAATGGGACAGTACGACTGCACCATATTTAAGGGAGGATGGATGGGGTCATGTATCGTGAGATTTTGGCGAACAACCCCCTTCCCTCAGTAAGAGCATTGAAGATGAGTCATGGCGGGGTTTTCCAGCATGACAATGACCCAAAACACAAAGCCAGGGAAACTAAGGAGTGGCTCCGTGAGAAGCATTTCAAGGTCCTGGAGTGGCCTAGCAAGTCTCCAGATCTGATCCCAATAGAAAATCAATGTTGCCCAGCAACAGCCCCGAAACCTGAAAGATCTGGAGAAGATCTGTATGGAGGAGTGGGCCAAAATCCCTGCTTCACTGTCTGCAAACTAGGTCAGAAACTTTAGGAAATGTATGACCTCTCTAATTGCTCTCCATTATTGATGAGCGAGCACTAAAATGCTCGGGTACTCGTTGCTCGGGCCGAGTAAATTGGAATACTCGGGTGCTCGACCCGAGCAACGAGCCCAATGTAAGTCTATGGGAAACAATCATTTTTCAGGTCGCTCCCCCCGGCGGACTGCAGAGGGCCTAAAAATTGCCCAAATCGATGTGAACAGTGCTCAAATGACATGGGAACAGCATGGTTTAGACCCCTGGAAGAATTTATGACTCCCAGGTTACTGCTGTCAACAACGTTGTCAGAGGTATTACGCCACTTTTACGGACTCACAATAAAACATACAAAAATGAAACCAAAATGGATTTTCCTGGGAAATATATTATGGAACTTCCTTTCCAGGGTAATGACTTGTATATAAGGCAAAATAAATAACCAAAACCAAAAATACTCCTCCACACTTTGGGCTATGTTCACACCTAGCGTTTTTAATGTGTTTTTGCACTTTTGCATTGCTTTCAACCAAGACAAATGCATTCACTGGGAAATGTCATTTTAACATTTTACAACCTTATCTAGCCATGTGGTGTGTGACCCATAATCAGACACATGCATACAGTGCTGAAAAGACATGGGAACAGCATGGGGAAGACCTCTGGAAGCATTTCTCACTCCCAGGTCACTGCCTAAAAGTGTGGCCATCATAAGTGATCCTTGGCGCATGCGAAGATGACTCCCGCCATGGACCTGTTGTTGCAGATTTGCAACAATCACCGTTCACGTCCTTGTCCCAGTGCATAATTTAGTTGTCCCTACCCCTTTCCTTGGAATGCAAGCGCAAGTATGCAGCCAGCCACCCACTCACCCACAGGCTGCAATACTATACTGCCAAATTTTTGACAGCTGCTTGCACTTGAAATGTGGCCTTTTAGGCTCGTGGAGGCAGAAGCTTTTCATAACGTCATGCCGGCGGCGGCCGGGGGTGTCTACACTGTGTTCCAAATTATTATGCAAATAATATTTTCTCAGATTTTCCCAAATTACCTATATGAATTGCAATCATTGTAATTTTCCAGTCAAATAACTATTAGAGTACAATTGAAAGGTTTTTGTACAAACTGCCTATTATAACAGTATATTTTAAAAAAAATAAAACACTCAAACTGCACTCAAAATGCATGTTCCAAATTATTATGCACAGCAGAGTTTTCAACCTTTTCATTTTAATAAAGAACAAAAAAATGGTCATTTTTTAAATTATAAGCATTAGCAGGTTATTACAAACTGAAATCAAACAGTTTTCAACTCAAAACTTTATTCTAGGTGATGTAACATTTGCACATAGGACCCCTTGTTCGAAAGGAGCTTCTGAACTCTCTCGTCCATTGAATTTGTCAGGTTTTGGATGGTTTCTGCTTCAATTGTTTTGCATGAGGACAGAATACCCTCCCAGAGCTGTTGCTTAGATGTGAACTGCCTCGCGCCATCATAGACACTCCTTTTGATGATGCTCCAGAGGTTCTCAATGGGGTTGAGGTCAGGGGAGCATGGGGGCCACACCATAAGTTTGTCCCCTTTTATGCCCACAGCAGCCAGAGATGCAGATGTGTTATGTGCAGCATGAGACGAGGCATTATCATGCATAAAATGATCTCGATGGTCCAGATGGATGGAGTGGAGGATGGCTGGTTGATGGACACCCCAGGCAAACACGGCTATGGCGCCAACAAGGAGGAGGTGGAGTAATGTTTTGGGCTGGAATCATCGGGAGAGAGATTGTTGGCCCTTTTAGGATCCCTGAAGGGGAAAAGATGAACTCCATAATGTATGTTGAGTTTCTCAAACAGCACTTCCTGCCATGGTTCAAGAAGAAGAACCGTGCATTCCGCAGCAAGATCATTTTCATGCATGATAATGCCCCATCTCATGCTGCACATAACACATCTGCATCTCTAGCTGCTGTGGGCATAAAAGAGGACAAACTTATGGTGTGGCCCCCATGCTCCCCTGACCTCAATCCCATTAAGAACCTCTGCAGCATCATCAAAACGAGTGTCTATGATGGCGGGAGGCAGTTCACATCTAAGCAACAGCTCTGGGAGGGTATTCTGTCCTCATGTAAAACAATTGAAGCAGAAACCATCCAAAACCTGACAAATTCAATGAATGGGAGAGTTCAGAAGCTCCTTTCGAACAAGGGATCCTATGTGCAAATGTTACATCACCTAGAATAAAGTTTTGAGTTGAAAACTGTTTGATTTCAGTTTGTAATAACCTGCTAATGCTTATAATTTAAAACATGACCATTTTTTTGTTCTTTATTAAAATGAAAAGGTTGAAAACTCTGCTGTGCATAATAATTTGGAACATGCATTTTGAGTGCAGTTTGAGTGTTTTATTTTTTTTTAAATATACTGTTATCATAGGCAGTTTGTACAAAAACCTTTCAATTGTACTCTAATAGTTATTTGACTGGAAAATTACAATGACTGCAATTCATATAGGTAATTTGGGAAAATCTGAGAAAATATTATTTGCATAATAATTTGGAACACAGTGTATACTCGGTCCCCAGCCGCCACTATTTCTCCCGGTATCGTCTCCACCTTCCACAAGGACTGGTCCCACAACATTACCCATGCCATCCCCAGTGCACTTACTGGGAAGGACCGCCAAACCACAAACCCGTGGACAAGTGAATGTGGCCAGGGATTGTACAGAGCCAGTCCATGGCTTGTTTTTGCTGAGAGTTGTATTTAGCTCGGTGAAAGGACTGGCATAGAGGGAAACCGTATCTACTCTTGGTGTCATTTCTCCCAGGAAGTCCTTTAATGCAGCTTGTTGCAGAAGCAATGGCAGCCCATCCAACATCAACTCGCACTTGTCGGTGGTGCTTTGACACACAAACATCTTTCTTTGCGCATTTAATTTCATGACTACAGAGATGGGCAATGGCCTGATCTGCAATGCGGTTTGAGAAATAACATGCATAAGCACGTCCGATCCACATTAAAAAAGCAGCCATAGAGTGTCCGGGAACCTTCCCCCACACTTTTCTTAGCCAGGGCTGCTTCTCGGCAGGGATGGATGAACCCACCAGAAAACCGGAGACTCCTTCGGTTGGCCCTGGCTTCTCCTTCAGGAGAGTTCATAGTGCCGAGGTGAGGCCATGATGATGATAGAGACCACCATCTGCTTAGTTTTCTGTTACTTGGAATGCAAGCGCAAGTGTGCAGCCAGCCAATTTTATTTGTTAGACTGAGTGGCTGCCCAAATACATTAGTTTCTCACAAAGGAGCTGAAGATAGAGTCGCAGTAGGTGCAAGTTTCTCCAGCTAGTTAGAAATTAGAGGGTGAATGGCAGCACATTGGATCAGTGGTTAGCACTGAAGCCTTGCAGAGCTGGGATCCTGGGTTCAAATCCCAGCAAGGACAACATCTGCAAGGACTTTGAATGTTCTCCCCGTGTTTGCGTGTGTTTCCTCCTCAGTAAAAAAGCAGTCATAGAGTGTCCGGGAACCTTCCCACACACTTTTCTTAGCCAGGACTGCTTCTCAGCAGGGTTGGACGGTTCCACCAGAGAATCCTCTGGTGTGCCCTGGCTTCTACCTCAGGAGAGCTCATGATAGCGCTAACTTTGCAGCTGCTATGGGGCTCTTGAGCGGGGAAAAAGGTGAGCCCTCAGAATCAAATCCTCTAGTTGGCACAATGTTTTTCAATCTGAAACAGCTTCTCAGTGGGAGTTGTATTTCACCACAGCCATAATCTTTAGCTCGGTGAAAGGACTGGCATAGAGGGTAACCGTATCTACTTCGGCTGTCATCTCTCCGTCACCTGGTTCCTCCCATTGTCACACACGACCATGCCTGTATGTTCAGCGGTGAGAGCCACAGATCAGGCTGCTGTGTTACAGCTTTCAACAACTCTGCAGCGCTGGCAGGTTTGTCTCCTAAGCATTAAGCATGTTATCTTCAGCACAGGCTGTTGCTGCTTGGCCAAGGCAGTGCTGCAGTGCTGTCAGCTTGTGACTGATGTGGTCATTTTGGAGAAGGAGGAGGAGGTGCAGGAGCTGAACAATGTGATTACATTGAGGTTAAATTGGCGACGCTGTTTTTTCTACTAAAGAAAGATCCTAATGTTTTGGGGTTTTTTACGTTATTTTTTAAGACAAATGCATTCACCGGGAAATGTCATTTTAACATTTTACAACCTTATCTGGCAATGTGGTGTGTGACACATCATCACACACATCCTGTTTCATTTATGATGGAGGGACTCTGAAAGTCATAAAGCCTATTTTTATAGGGCCATCAGACGGCCCTTACTATTCTTAAAAGGAAAGCAGTGGGCCCTCGCTATTGTTAGAGAGCCATCAGCCGGCTATGCTTTGTTGTTCCTATTATTAACAAGTGGGTCTCCTATACTGTTATTGCGTATGCAGTGACTGCAACGGCTGCCAAAAATTTGGACGCAACCCAATACCCCTTTGAAGAGACATAGAGGAGGGTCTCAGTAAAAAAAATGTTCCCATTATAAAGCAGCGGATCTCCTATAGTGGTAATGCCCATGCTGTGACTGCAAGGGCTGCCAAAATTTGGGACTAAGAATTTAAAGACACATAGAGCAGGGCCACAGTAACAACAAATTCCCATTAGAAAGGAGAGAGTCTGCTATACAGTTATACTGTATGCAGTGAGTCCAACGGCTGACCAATTTTAGGAAAAACCCCACTAAGAATTTAAAGACACATAGAGCAAGGCCACAGTAACGAAAAATTCACATTAGAAAAGGAGAGAATCTACTATACAGTTATAGGGTATGCAGTGAGTCCAATTGCTGACCAATTTTAGGAAAAACCCCACTAAGAATTTAAAGACACATAGAGCAGAGCCACATTAACAAGTACGACATGCTCTCATTAGAAAGAAGAGGGTCTGCTATACAGTTAAAGGGTATACAGTGAGTCCAACTGCTCACCAATTTTAGGAAAAACCCCACTAAGAATTTAAAGACATATAGACCAGGGCCACAGTAAAAAGTATGACATGTTCCCTTTAGAAAGGAGAGGGTCTGCTATACAGTTATAGGGTATGCAGTGACTCCAACGGCTGACCAATTTTAGGAAAAACCCCACTAAGAATTTAAAGACACATAGAGCAGGGCCAGAGTAATGACAAATTCCCATTAGAAAGCAGAGGGTCTCCCATAGTGTTGGCCTATGCAGTGAATGCAAGGGCTGCCAAAAATTGGGAGGCACTTCAATGTCCCTTGGAAGAGACTCATAAAAAAATGTTCCCATTAGAATGAGCGGGTCTCCTATACTTGAAATGCCCATGCACTAAGTGTATGGGCTGACAAACATTTACCCCTGGGTGGTATACATGAACATACTGTATAAAAACATTTTTTTACGGGCATCATAAACACCCTTTAGAAAAATTATGTGGGTGTTGCATCACGAACCATGGTCACCCTGGTGATATGGTGGTGGAGGATGAGGATGAGGAGAAAGAGGAGGACAAGAACAAATAGCCAAAATCAGGAAGCGTATACCCATGTGTGGGTGTGAAGATGTGCATGCTAATACACCTCCCAAAAAAAGACACTGGATTTGAGTTTATGTTACGCTGCTATCATTCATTTGGTTCTTTCTCTGTCTAGTGGCCTTACGTGAACATGCATTTACCTTTAGCATGCACATCAATTTACGTTTCAGTTCTGACTCCCAGGTTTTTTCTTTGTAGTTTAGTGTGATTCAGTGCATATAAGGGTGTGGCCGCCCTTTGTCTGAGCTGAAAGGTTCATTCTGCCTCTCAGGTCTATGCTTCTACTAGGAGTTCAGTCTCTCTGCCCTTATCCATATGTATGTCACTTGACAAATGGTAAGGTTTTAATATGAGAGTTAGGACTGTCCCATAAGGGTTGCCGTGATGTGGCGGGATGGCTTTTACATTATTTTGATCAAAATTCTGTTAACTAAATACCCTTTATTTTTTATCATTATTTTTAGGCACTGTGCTATTTATCCATTTACTCACAGTTATTTGGGTATTTTGCTTGGCTTTGGTCCTTTCTCTATCATTAGGTGGTGTTGAAAAGTCTTGCCCAATCCAGCCCTTGTTCATTTTTATAAGAGTCAGCCTGTCAGCATTTTCAGTTGACAGGCGGATGCGCTTATCAATTATAATTCCACCACCGGCACTAAAAATCCGCTCTGATAAAACAATAGCGGCAGGGCAGCCCAGGACCTCCAAGGCGTAGAGAGCCAGTTCATTCCACGTATCCAGCTTGGATACCCAATAGTGATGAGCGAGTACTAAAATGCTCGGGTACTCGTTTCTCACGTCGAGCAAATTGGAATACTCGGGTGCTCGACCCGATCAACGAGCCCAATGTAAGTCTATGGGAAACTTGAGTATTTTTCAGGCGGCTCCCCCCGGCGGTCTGCAAAGGGCCTAAAAATTGCCCAAATCAATGGGAACAGTGCTCAAATGACATGGGAACAGCATGGGGAAGATCCCTGGAAGCATCTCTGACTCCCAGATCACTGCTGTCAGCAACGTGGTCAGAGTATTAAGCCACTTTCACGGACTCACAATAAAACATACAAAATCAAAACCAAGATGGATTTTCCTGGGAAATATGTTAAGGAACATCCTTTCCAGGGTAATGACTTGTATATAAGGCAAAATAAATAACCGAAAACAAAAATACACCTCCACAACTTGGGCTATGTTCACACGTAGCGTTTTTGATGCGTATTTGCACTCTGGAATTGCTTTCAACTAGTGTTGAGCGAGCACTAAAATGCTCGGGTGCTCGAAGCTCGGGCCAAGCTCGCCGTGATACTCAGGTGCTCGACTATGGGAGACCCGAGCATTTTTACGGAGGCACCCCCGGCAGTCTGTAGAAAGCCTAAAAAGTGCCCAAAACGATAGTGACAGTGCTCAAAAGACATGAGGACAGCATGGGCATCGCCCCAGGAAGAATTTCTGCCCCCCAGGTCACTGCTGTCAACAACGTGGTCAGAGGTATTAAGCCACTTTTACAGGCTCACAATAAAACGTTCAAAAACGAAACTGAAACGGTTTTGCTATGAAATATGTTAAGGAACTTCCTTTTCAGGGTAAAGAAAGACTTGTGTATAAGGTAAAATAAATAACCAAAAACAAAAATACTCCTTCACACCTTGGGCTATGTTCACAAGTAGCATTTTTTATGCGTTTTTGCACTTTTGTATTGCTTTCAACCGTGACAAATGCATTCACCGGGAATTGTCATTTTAACATTTTACAATCTTATCTGGCCACTATCTGGCAACTATCCCCGTGCAAGTCCTTGTCCCAGGGCAGTGTTCAATTGTACCTCCCCATTCCTTGCAATGCAAGTGCAAGTATGCTGCCTGCCACCCAACCACTCACAGGCTGCAATACCATACTGCTAGCTTGCTTGCACTTGAAATGGGGCCTTTTAGTTTGGAGGAGGCCGAAGCTCGCCACTACCTCATGGCTGCTTCGGCATCGAGGTATCCATACTCAGTCCCCAGCCGCCCGGTGGCCGGGTGTCCACGCTCGGTCCCCAGCCGCCAGGGGGCGGCCGGGTGTCCATAAACGGTCCCCAGCTGCCCCCATTTCTCCTTGGAACATCCCCCCACACACTTTTCTTAGCCTGGCCTGCTTTAGGGCAACATTGGACGAGCCCACCAGAGAATCAGACTCCTCCGGTGGGCCCTGGCTTCTCCATCAGGGGAGTTGAGAGTGCCAAGGTGAGGAGCATGATGATGATGATAGAAGTTAGCATCTGCTTTGTTTTCTTGGAATGCAAGCGTAAGTGTGCAACCAAACACTCACCCACCCCCAGGCTGCAATACCATACTGCTAGCTTGCTTGCACTTGAAATTGGGCCTTTTAGGCATGTGGAGGCAGACACCGGCCACCATGTCATGGCTGCGTCGGCGGCCTGGTATCCATACTCAGTCCCCAGCCGCCCGGCGACCGGGTGTCAATACTCGGTCCCCAGCCGCCCCGCGGCCGGGTGTCCACACACGCTCCCCAGCCGCCTGGGGGTGGCCGGGTGTCCTTAAACGGCCCCAGCCACCCCCATTTCTCCTTGGAACATCCCCCCACACACTTTTCTTAGCCAGGCCTGCTTTAGGGCAGCATTGGACGAGCCCACCAGAGAAACAGACTCCTCCGGTGGGCCCTGGCTTCACCATCAGGGGAGATGAGAGTGCCAAGGTAAGGAGCATGATGATGATGATATAAGTTAGCATCTGCTTTGTTTTCTTGGAATGCAAGTGTAAGTGTGCAACCAAACACCCACCCACCCACAGGCTGCAATACCATACTGCTAGCTTGCACTTGAAATGGGGCCTTTTAGTTTGGAGGAGGCCGAAGCTGGCCACTACCTCATGGCTGCTTTGGCAGCGAGGTATCCATACTCAGTCCCCAGCCGCCCGGCGGCCGGGTGTCCATGCTCAGTCCCCAGCTGCCAGGGAGCGGCCGGGTGTCCATACTCGGTCCCCAGCCGCCCCACGGCCGGGTGTCCACACACGCTCCCCAGCCGTCTGGGGGCGGCCGGGTGTCCATGCTCAGTCCCCAGTAGCCTGGGGGTGGCCGGGTGTCCATAAACGGTCCCCAGCCGCCCCCATTTCTCCTTGGAACATCCCAAAGTTAGCGTCTGCTTTGTTTTCTTGGAATGCAAGCGCATGTATGTAGTATTGGCAAGGCCTGAGGTGTTCAGTGCTTTGGCGCAAATCCTACCTCCTCCGAGGAATGCTGGATGTTTTCCTGCTACTATCCCAGTTCTATGACTCCCATTAAAACAAAGCTTCTGGTGAAGAATGATGGATGAGGTGGTGGCAAAGGAGAAAGATCAGGAGGAACAGGGACCATTCACATCAATATCAGGCCAGTTAACCACACATGATAGATTAGCAAAATTTGGATATATAGATCCATTGATTATGCATAAGGAGTTACCCAAACAGATACAAAACATCTACTATTCCTCCCTTATTACGTATATAAATATAACATAAAGTAGTCATGTATATTAATTTCAAGTAAATACTTCATTTAGACACAGCAAGCAAGAAAAAAGTATTTAAAATTACATCATTCTGCCCCTAAAAACACCTATTAAAAATTCCAGGCAGTGTGGTATATATATAACCTCATAGCACATAGGTTGCTGTAACTATTGTTACATATTCCAATCAAATATCAATAGATTTTCAAGATTACAGGTTTAAGGAGTATAGATAACAGATTCAAATTTCTCAGGTCAGGTATTTAACACAGTATTTCATTATTATATGTAACATCCAAACATTTCAGATATACAGTACAGACCAAAAGTTTAGATACACCTTCTCATTTAAAGATTTTTCTGCATTTTCATGACTATGAAAATTGTACATTCACACTGAAGGCATCAAAACTATGAATTAACACATGTGGAATTATATACTTAAAAAAAAAGTGTGAAACAACTGAAATTATATCTTATATTCTAGGTTCTTCAAAGTAGCCACTAGAGATGAGCGTTGTTCTACTCGAACTGTTCGCCAATCTCAAATTCGAGCTGTTTTGGGCGGTGTTCGAGCCGGTCGGCGAACACGAACAATTTGAGAAAAATTCGGCTGTTCGAGGTTATGTTCGATAACTGTTCGTGCACCAAAATCATAACTGGATTTTTTCTCAGTAATGATGAAAATTAATGTTAATACGCAGTTTGAGTGTACAGCGGGGCGGGGGGAGGGGCAGGGGATGGATCTCTGCAGGAACAATGAAGATCTCCATTTTTTTTTCTCTTTCCCGCATTTGCAGTGGGGAGGTGCAATCTGTCAGCCTATCAGCAGCGCACACACGGAGCGAAGTGCTTTTTTTCACACAAGCAAGGGCATGTGTGATTGGCAGTGTATGTCACATGTCCTTGCCCTATAAGACCAAGCCATTTTCCCCGTCGCCACCATTTTCTCACTGCTGCAGCTGCGTGTTAGACGGCACCGCTGTTGCTGTGTGCGCTATACCTTGTTAATTTCAAGCCAATTTTCGCACAAATATACAGATAGCTTGGGAGTAGGGAATAGTTGTGATTGCAGTCCTTTTAAGGACTAGGTTACAGCATTTCCTACGACTTTTATCAAGCAGGTCTGTGCTCTTAAATAGATAGATTGTGGGAGTAAAGACTAATTGTAATTGGAGTCCTTTTCAGGACTAGGTTACATCAGTTCCTATCAGTTTTTGCCAGGCAGGTCTGTGCCAGTGCTGTGCAAGTTTTTTTCACAGCATTTGGCTGAATCTAGCAAAGCTAATCCTTTTTGGAGTATTGCAGAGTGTGTTAGTCAGTGGAGTAGCCTATCTGTGTTGCAAGATATACCACCTGTGTATAGAATACCAATTTTTTTACTGCACCTAGTGAAGTAAAATCTTTTGGGCATAGCATCATTCTATTAGTAAATCTATACTGACCTCCATCAGGTTGCAAACTGAATATAATTTTTTTCTGCATCCAGCTCTGAAAAAATATTTGGGCTTCTAGCAGTGTGTGGGACTTGGTCTATTAGTCCATCTATACTGACCTCCATCAGGTTGCAAATTAAAAATAATTTTTTTCTTCATTTAGCTCTGAAAAAATATTTGGGCTTCTAGCAGTGTGTGGGACTTGTTCTATTAGTCCTTCTATACTGACCTCCAGTAGGTTGCAAATTGAATATAATTTTTTTCTGCATCTAGCTCTGAAAAAATATTTGGGCTTCTAGCGGTGTGTGGGACTTGGTCTATTAGTCCATCTATACTGACCTCCATCAGGTTGCAAATTAAAAATAATTTTTTTCTGCATCTAGCTCTGAAAAAATATTTGGGCTTCTAGCAGTGTGTGAGACTTGGTCTATTAGTCCATCTATACTGACCTCCATCAGGTTGCAAATTAAAAATAATTTTTTTCTTCATTTATCTCTGAAAAAATATTTGGGCTTCTAGCAGCGTGTGGGACTTGTTCTATTAGTCCATCTATACTGACCTCCATCAGGTTGCAAATTAAAAATAATTTTTTTCTGCATCTAGCTCTGAAAAAATATTTGGGCTTCTAGCAGTGTGTGGGACTTGGTCTATTAGTCCATCTATACTGACCTCCATCAGGTTGCAAATTAAAAATAATTTTTTTCTGCATCTAGCTCTGAAAAAATATTTGGGCTTCTAGCAGTGTGTGGGACTTGGTCTATTAGTCCATCTATACTGACCTCCATCAGGTTGCAAATTAAAAATAATTTTTTTCTTCATTTATCTCTGAAAAAATATTTGGGCTTCTAGCAGCGTGTGGGACTTGTTCTATTAGTCCATCTATACTGACCTCCATCAGGTTGCAAATTAAAAATAATTTTTTTCTGCATCTAGCTCTGAAAAAATATTTGGGCTTCTAGCAGTGTGTGGGACTTGGTCTATTAGTCCATCTATACTGACCTCCATCAGGTTGCAAATTGAATATAAGTTTTTTCTGCATCTAGATCTGAAAAAATATTTGGGCTTCTAGCGGTGTGTGGGACTTGGTCTATTAGTCCATCTATACTGACCTCCATCAGGTTGCAAATTAAAAATAAGTTTTTTCTGCATCTAGCTCTGAAAAAATATTTGGGCTTCTAGCAGTGTGTGGGACTTGGTCTATTAGTCCATCTATACTGACCTCCATCAGGTTGCAAATTGAATAAAAAAATTTTCTGCATCTAGCTCTGAAAAAATATTTGGGCTTCTAGCGGTGTGTGGGACTTGGTCTATTAGTCCATCTATACTGACCTCCATCAGGTTGCAAATTAAAAATAATTTTTTTCTGCATCTAACCCAGCCAATAGTTTTGGCCTAATACCACAGTTTGGCCACTCAGCTCTGCTCGGTTACCATCCATTGTTTTTTTGTGCAAACAACTCCAGAGTTGTGAATTAGTTAACCACCAAAATGAGTGGAAAAAGGCCTGCTGCTGGTGGAAAGGGGAATAGGCGTGTTGGGAAGGGGAAAAAAGGTTGTGTCCGTGGGGTAGGTGCAGAAGAAAGACCATCTTCCAGCCAAACTAAAATGTCTACTTCTTTTAGCGGACAATGTGATAAGATCCCTTTCTTACGGCCACGCCAATCGCTACAAATTCCAGATGAGGCACAAAAACAGCAGGTGCTTCAACGGATATCAAGTGCTCCTTTAAGTGGGCTCTCCTCCACATCAACTTCAACATCACAAATACTCCAGTCCTCAAAGGTGTCACCCAAATCGCACTTGCTTCCTCACAGCTCCCAAATCTCCAGCTGCCCGTCTGAGTATGAGGTAGAACAGATGGTTGAGTCTGCAGAGCTGTTTACTCATACTATAGCCTGGGAATCAGAGGTCGACTCCAGCGCTTCTGTGAATCCAGATGAGGAAATGATCTGCACTGATGCCCAGAATCTTTATGAGTCGGATCCAGGACCAGACGCAGAAGGTTCTGACCATAATGTAGACCCTCATTCCCAAACTGTAACTCCTGTTGGTGGAGACAATGAGGAAGACGATGATAAGACTCAAATACCTGATTGGAGCGACAACTTTAGTTTTTTGTCAGGGCAGGAACAGGTTGGCTCTGAGGACGACGGGTGTGATAACGCACAGGGTGATGATGATGAGGTCGGAGATCCCACTTACTGTCAACCCACAGTCAGCCAAGAGATGAGGTCAGCAGAGGAGGTGGAGGAAGATGCTAGTGACGACGAGGTCAGGTTGCGCCTTTCTGGACAGAGACGTAGTACTGGAAGCACGTCAACAACTGCATCCTCAAACACAACTCTGCCTCTCACCACAAGTCGTGGTGGCTCTTCAGGTCGCATGGGTGCTAAGCCTTGCATAGCCTGGGCATTTTTTCAGATCGATAAAGATGACCCAACTCGTGTTATCTGTAACATTTGTCAGCAAAAGCTAAGTAGAGGCCAAAAAATACATAGTTTGAGTACTTCATGCATGAACCGGCACATGGACATGAAGCATAAGTTGCAGTGGGAAGCTCAGTGTGCTACAATGCGGCCTAGCCGGCCGGGCCAACCACCGTCTGCCATATCTTGTGCATCCGCGGCCTCTTCATCCTCTGTGACTGGGGGGACAGCAGTCACACCTGTTTTGGGGCGCAGACCTGCCACCTCTTTACCCGCAACAGCCAGCGTGATTGGCAGGTCATCATTTTCTTTGGAGGTGGTAACACCAGCTGGTGTTGAGCGCTGTCCGACATCGATAGCACCACCTTTGGATCAAGGCAACCTAACATGTCCGCCTGCATCTTCCTCACAGACCGGCAGTTTGCCGGGGACACCCTTATCAACCCCGTCTAAGCACAATAGCCAGCCCTCGGTCCCTCAGATGTGGACAAGTAAAAGACCATTTCCTCCTAGCCATGAGAAAGCTAAGAGGTTGAATTTCACCATCTGCAAGCTCTTGGCTACAGAAATGCTGCCTTTCCGCCTGGTGGACACAGAGGATTTTCGAGACCTTATGTCCGTCACAGTGCCCCAGTACCAGATGCCCAGTCGGCACTACTTCTCAAAGAAAGGTGTGCCTGCGCTCCACCAGCATGTCGCACACAACATCACCGCTTCTTTGAGAAACTCTGTGTGTGACAGGGTGCATTTCACCACAGACACTTGGACGAGTAGGCATGGACAGGGGCGTTACATGTCGCTGACTGGGCACTGGGTAACTATGGTGACAGCAGGACAAGGGGCTGCTGTCCAAGTCTTGCCGTTCCCACGAGTTGTGCGTCAATCCTCTTTATGTCAAAGTTCCTCCACTGCTTCTGCCTCCTCAACCTCCTCTCAGTCTTCCACCTGCACCCAAAGCCTGTCTGGTCATGCCACAAGCTTTCTAACTGCGCAGAAGGGATCCTGCACACCTCCTTACTATGCTGGCAGTAGGGCTCAACGTCATCAGGCGGTTTTTACATTGAAATGTCTGGGAAATGTGAGTCACACAGCTGAGGAGTTGTGGTCAGCTCTGGAGAACCAATTTCATGAATGGTTGTCTCCACTGGACCTGAAACCAGGGAAGGCCGTGTGCGACAATGCTGCAAACCTGGGTGCGGCCCTTCGCCGGGGCAATGTCACACACGTGCCTTGTATGGCTCACGTGTTGAACCTGGTTGTCCAGCAATTTTTAGCCCACTATCCCAGACTAGATGGCCTTCTGCAGAGGGCACGGTCGCTGTGTGCTCACTTCCGCCGTTCGCATCCCGCAGCTCAGCGACTTACATCTCTACAGAAGTCGTTGGGCCTGCCACTTCACCGGCTAAAATGCGATGTGCCTACCCGGTGGAATTCAACTCTGCACATGTTGCAGCGACTGTGGCAGCACCGACAAGCCCTGGTGCAATACGTTCTGACGTATAGCCTGGGCCAACGAGATTCAGAGGTGGGGCAAATCACGCTGGAGGAGTGGTCTCAGATCAGGGACCTATGCACCCTTCTGCACTGTTTTGAAATGGCGACGAAGATGTTTAGTGCTGACGATGCCATTATCAGCATGACTATTCCGGTGATTTACATGCTGGAGCACATGTTAAACAGAATTCGGAGTCAGATGGTGGCACAAGAGGAGGTGGAGGAAGTAGAGGAGGAGGAGTTGTATGCGGAAGGGCTAACATCTGCAAGGTCCAGACGGTCGGCAGCACCAAGGCGGCAGGCATGTGAGGGTGGGGGAGATGATTTTACCAGGGCGCATGGTAGCAGCCAAACTAGTGAGGAAGGTGCAGGAGCCCAGGAAGAAGTGGAGGACGAACTGATGGAAGACTCATCAGATGAGGGAGACCTTGATCACATTTCTGTTGTGCGAGGTTGGGGGGAGAGGACAGAGGAAGGAAGCATGATTGTTACCTCGCCACCAACACAACAGGGACTTGGTGCTCCTGGATGCGCAACACACATGAGTGCCTTCTTGCTGCACTACCTGCAACATGACCCTCGAATTGTGAGAATTAGAAATAATCCTGACTACTGGGTTGCCACACTGTTAGATCCCCGGTACAAAAGTAAATTTGCAGAAATTATTCCTGCCATAGAAAGGGATGCACGCATGCAGGAGTATCAGCAGAGACTGTTGCAGAATCTTACATGTGCTTTTCCACAAAATACCAGTGGTGCACGTAGTGAATCTCACAGTTCCAACTTGCCAACCGTGGGACCGTCAAGTGTTCAGCACTCAAACCATAACAGAACCACAGTATCTGCTGGTAACATCAATTTTGCGGAATCATTTCACCACTTTTTTAGCCCATCCTTTGCAAGGCCACAGGAGACAAGAAGTCTGACACATAGTCAACGCCTAGAGACGATGGTACAGGAGTATCTCCAAGTAAACATTGAAGCCACGACTGTGTCACTGGACCCTTGCTCTTTTTGGGCTTCCAATCTGGATAAATGGCCGGAGCTAGCCACTTACGCCTTGGAGATCTTGTCATGCCCCGCAGCCAGCGTTCTGTCTGAACGTGTGTTCAGCGCTGCTGGTGGTGTGCTGACAGATAAGCGCACGCGGCTCTCCACTGATAATGTAGACAGACTCACGTTCATAAAGATGAACAAATCATGGATCCGAAACGACTTTTCTACCCCTGTGTCATCCTGGGGAGAGTAAAAGCTTGATGATTGGTTAAAATCACCCTACCAACCGTTTTAAGCTTTCAAATTACTAATCATGTTTATCTGTATCTTGACTGGAAAATAATTTGGGCTTTGTAGCAGTGTGCAGCACTGATCCTATTAGGCCATCTATAATAAGCTTCACCAGATTTAAAATTAAAAATAATTTTTAGCTGCATCTAGCCCGGAAAATAATTTTGGGGCTCCGAGATGCGCAAGACACATAAGTGCCTTCTTGCTGCACTACCTGCAGCATGACCCTCATATTGTCAGAATTCGAAGTAATCATGACTACTGGGTTGCCACACTCTTAGATCCCCCAAACTTTTCGATCAACCTTTTCATTTTAATAAAGACCAAAAAAATGGTCATTTTTTAAATTATAAGCATTAGCAGGTTGTTAGAAACTGAAATCAAAGTTTTCAACTCAAAACTTTATTCTAGGTGATGTTACATTTTCACATAGGACCCCTTGTTCGAAAGGAGCTTCTGAACTCTCTCGTCCATTGAATTTGTCAGGTTTTGGATGGTTTCTGCTTCAATTGTTTTGCATGAGGACAGAATACCCTCCCAGAGCTGTTGCTTAGATGTGAACTGCCTCCCGCCATCATAGACACTCCTTTTAATGATGCTCCAAAGGTTCTGAATGGGGTAGAGGTCAGGGGAGCATGGGGGTCACACCATAAGTTTGTCCCCTTTTATGCCCATATCAGCCAGAGATGCAGATGTTTTATGTGCAGCATGAGATGGTGCATTATCATGCAGAAAAATGATCTTGCTGTGAAATACACGGTTCTTCTTCTTGAACCATGGCAGGAAGTGCTGTTTGAGAAAATCCACATACATTATGGAGTTCATCTTTAGCGCCTTCAGGGATCCTAAAGGGGCCGACAATCTCTCTCCCCATGATTCCAGCCCAAAACATTACTCCACCTCCTCCTTGTTGGCGCTGTAGCCGTGTTTGCGTGGGGTGTCCATCAACCAGCCATCCTCCACTCCATTCATCTGGACCATCGAGCGCTGCACGGCACTCATCCGTGAACAAAACAGTTTTGAAATCAGTCTTCATGTAATGTTTGGCCCACTGGAGCCGTTTCTGCTTGTGTGAAGTGGATAGAGGAGGTCGACAGGATGGCGTATGCACAGCTGCAAACCTCTGAAGGACCCTGCATCTTGTTGTTCGGGGGACGTTGGAGGCACAAGCAGCTTCAAAAACTTGTCTGCTGCTATGACAAGGCTTTTTTGCCGCTGCTCTTTCAACCTGACGTAATTGCCTGTAGGAAAGAGTCCTCAATTTGCCCTTATCAGCACGCACACGTGTGTACTGTGAATCAGCTACATACTTCTTGATTGCCAAGACACTTCATCCTGATCATCGCACAATGTTGATTGTAGTCATGCCTTGACCTAAACACTCGACAATTTGTTGCTTCTCAGCAGCCGACACTTCCTTTTTCTTTCCCATTTTGGCAGAAAATGTAGGCTGCTTAATAATGTGAGAGAGCCTTCTTAAGTAGTCTTGCCTTTCATTGGACACACCTGCCAAACTAATTAGCACAGGTGTCTGCAATTGCTTACAGTGATATAAAGAGCCCTGACACACATCACCATCAATGAGTTTAACTGACAAACAAACAAATTCTTCCCTTATCACTCCTAAACACTTTTTGCATAATAATTTGGAACGCGGTGTACATGTGCTTTTCCACAAAACACCAGTGGTTCACGTAGTGAATCTTACAGTTCTAACTTGCCAACCGTGGTCTGTATGGAATTGTTCAATAAAGGGCCCAAAATTAAGATAACATAGATGGGAGAGGTCTCTATGAATAGGAATTCCTAAGTATTTGATACCCTGTGAGGGCCAGGCAAAGGGAAAGTTGGACTGGATGGAATCCTATATGGATTTAGGGAGGGAGACATCGAGGGCCTCAGACTTCGCTGCATTGATTTTAAAATTTTACCATGTAACAAAGTGATCTATTTCAGCCATAACAGCAGGGATGGATATATGTGATTGAGTGATATATACTAGGACATCATCAGCAAAAAGAGAGCACTTGTACTCGGTGCCTCCCACCTCAATCCACCTAATATTGGGGTTATGGCGAATTGATGAGAGCAGGTGCTACGTCACTAGGAAGTATAAGAGAGGGGACAGAGGACATCCCTGCCTTGTCCCATTGGTGATTGTGAAAGGTGATGAAAATGTTCTGACGCACTCCCTGGGCCTTGGGACACCCGGAGCCGGACCCTTTTTGGTGGATGCTGGTGGTTGTAGTCTTCGTGGCGGCGATCCGGTTCCGTGGCTCAGGGCGGTCAAACCAGTGGCGGAACTATTTATGTGGTTTTGATGTTTAAATGTCCGACTACGCCACCCGTGGATTGCGGTCAGAGTGAACCGCCGCTACAGGGCAGACCGCTAAGGCTGGTGTTGTGGGTGCAGCAGAGCGTAGCATAACTCCCCACGGGAGGAGTATAGCCTCAGGGCAGTGTATGCGGAGGATGGGGGTGATGGTGCAGGGCAGCAGCAGTAACGACACGGAGTCAGTGATGCAGTTCAGGGCCTTTACTCACAGTTCTTATTATCCAGACCACGTCTGCAGGTAACGGCTGCCCACGTCGTACTGTGCTCACCAGGTGAGGGGCTCAGACAACTCCCAGATAACTTTGGAGCGCTTCACAGGACCCCCTTTGTGTGTCCTTTGTCTGGCCTTTCTTACCAACACTTCTGTCCGGCTGCCTCGGGCCTCCTCTTGGTAAACTTGGCGCCAGTTTCCCTGACCCTATGTGGTGCCTTCCTAGCGGGTGGAGCAAGGGGCTGCGCCACATAAAATGTCAGAGCCTCCGGTTTCTAGCTGAGGGTCGTTTCCTGCCTCCACTAGTTCGGGGACCGGTCTCCCCCTTTGGCCTGACCCCTCCACGCAGGTGGATTCGGGCGTGCGGTGGCGACTCGCCCGTCCGCACCCCTGGGATCCCTTCATTCCTCGTTCCTGGAGCCTTCTCCGCTCCTCTTCCTTCCTTCTCCCTCTTGCAGGCCTGGGCCTCTGTTACTAGGCCCGCCTCCGGAGCAGAGCTCATGCAGAGCCCCTGCTCCCTGCCACTTCTGCTCAGACTTCTCTGCACTGAACTAAGATGGTGCCCACCTTTTATACTCCCTTCTCAATGCACCCAGGAACTGCTTCCTCCCTGCTCCTGCACTGCAGGGTTCCCCTTCCTCAGTGTTCCCTCCCCCCACTCCAGCCAGGGACAGGGACTGTCGTGCCCATCTCAGGGGCATATTGGTCGCCCTGCCCCACGGCAATGTGGTGTAATGCATGCAGGTGTCGGGTCCTGATCCACACTCCATCCTTATCTGAGAGTGAGATATCACACCTCTGGGTGAGGTGCAATACGTCTGTAGCAACCGAGCCCTCGGTGCTACAGTTCCATTTATCTTCAGCCTAGGTGACGTATTGTGATACAGGGCCGTGATTTTGGCTATAAAAGGGTCCCCTAGACCCCTACCCCAAGCTTTTTAAGAGAATCATATATGGCGTGCCAGGAGACTCTATGGAATGCTTTCTCAGCATCCAACGAGAGTATCTACTTACAAATTTTTAACTGCATCTAGCCCAGGAAATACTTTGTGCCTAGTAGCAGTGTCTGCTAGTCAGCGGATTATCCCGGCTGTTAAGCAAGCTACACCACCTGTAGTTTGGACACTTAATTTTTTCAAAGGAAATGCTTCGGGACCACGGGATACTCAGTGAAGAGCATCAGGAGGCACCCCAAGGCATAGGGGCTGGGACTGGCACTAGGATGCCTTGCGGTGGACAGCCGAGCTCGATCCTTATAAAAGCTTTTTAACTGCAGCAGCTTTAGTGGACGCTACTGGAGCTGGAATTACGCGGCTGCTGGCATGAGACTTGCCCTCCAATAGATCCTTGTAAATGGATTTAAAGTGTATTCATTCAAATTAGAGGGACAATTTAAATTAAAAAGCTTAGATCTGCCTCCACCACAGGGGGGCTCTCTCGACCCACCAGCGGACAGGCACCAGTATTGGGAGAGGGGGGCTGGCCGTCAGGGTTCACCGCGGCTCTGGCACAAACCCGGCGACACGGAGGTGGCACGGGCAGGAGTGGACTGGCCGTCTCGGCTTCTCACTTTTTGGATTTTAGAAGGGCATGACATGCCTATATCTGTGTCTCCCCCTCCTTTTACTCCTCCACCTCTTTTCTTTTCGCATGACTATATGTACTTGTCACTTTTCCATGTGTTAGTTGTGTCTTCTGAGCAGTTTGTCAGCTTTTGGACACCTTTGAAGGTGTTTTCTATGTGTTTCTATGTGTTTTTGTTTGCCTGCCATTGGTTTTAACGGTGTTCGAAGGTGTTCGACGAACAGTTCGACGAACAGTTCGGCGAACACACGGGTGTTCGACGAACCGAACCGAACTCGAACACTACGGGGGTGGCTCAACACTAGTAGCCACTGCTTTGCACATTCTTGGCATTCTCTTGATGAGCTTCAAGAGGTAGTCACCGGAAATGGCTTTCACTTCACAGGTGTGCCCTGTCAGGTTTAGTAAGTGGGATTTCTTGCCTTATAAATAGGGTTGGGACCATCAGTTGTGTTGTGCAGAAGTCAGGTGGATACACAGCTGATAGTCCTACTGAATAGACTGTTAGAATTTGTATTATGGCAAGAAAAAAGCAGCTAAGTAAAAAAAAATGAGTGGCCATCATTACTTTAAGAAATGAAGGTCAGTCAGTCCAAAAAATTGGACAAACTTTGAAAGTGTCCCCAAGAGCAGTTGCAAAAATCTGTGCTTTGGTCTGATGAGTCCAAATTTGAGTTCTTTGGTTCCAACCACCGACTCTTTGTGCGACGCAGAAAAGTTGAACGGATGGACTCTACATGCCTGGTTCCCACCGTGAAACATGGAGGAGGAGGTGTGATGGTGTGGAGGTGCTTTGCTGGTGACACTGTTGGGGATTTATTCAAAATTGAAGGCATACTGAACCAGCATGGCTACCACAGCATCTTGCAGCGGCATGCTATTCCATTCGGTTTGCGTTTAGTTGGACCATCATTTATTTTTTAACAGGACAATGACCCCAAACACACCTCCAGGCTGTGTAAGAGCTATTTGACCAAGAACGAGAGTGATGGGGTGCTACACCAGATGATCTGGCCTCCACAGTCACCAGACCTGAACCTAATCGAGATGGTTTGCGGTGAGCTGGACCGCAGAGTGAAGGCAAAAGGTTCAACAAGTTCTAAGCATCTCTGGGAACTCCTTCAAGATTGTTGGAACACCATTTCCGGTGACTACCTCTTGAAGCTCATCAAGAGAATGCCAAGAGTGTGCAAAGCAGTCATCAAAGCAAAAGGTGGCTACTTTGAAGAACCTAGAATATAAGACATATTTTCAGTTGTTTTACACTTTTTTGTTAAGTATATAATTCCACATGTGTTAATTCATAGTTTTGATGCCTTCAGTGTGAATGTACAATTTTCATAGTCATGAAAATACAGAAAAATCTTTAAATGAGAAGGTTGGTCCAAACTTTTGGTCTGTACTGTATATGTTAGAATTCCTCAACCAGATATTAACATAACATATCTTTACTACATATAATACTCCAATGTCTCAGACGTCTACATTGGAGTTTCTTAATAAAGACATTAGTGTAACATTACGTTAATATGATCTTCTAGTGTCACAGACATATATTAAGGTGTTATTTTTTATGTGTTCATGCGCGGTTGGACTTCCGGGACGCCGACCGCGGCTGGTGAAGCTGGATGGGCAGCGGGAGGGCGCCGACACACACCACTGGTATAGGGTAAGGGGAGGACAGAACTATATGCACTTAATAATACGTAATTAGGTTAGGTAAGAAACGGGTCGCTTATTGGCTGTATCGCCCTGCTCAGCCCACCTGTACTGCTACATATGATCGGCTTGCACATTGTCCCAGCACCCCCCGAGGAAGCAGACAGGCGAAATGCGCGTAGGGGAGCTGGGCGGTGTGGTGACCTCTATTATGGCACATGGTTGGTACTAGAATATATAAAAAATAACACCTTAATATATGTCTGTGACACTAGAAGATCATATTAACGTAATGTTACACTAATGTCTTTATTAAGAAACTCCAATGTGGACGTCTGAGACATTGGAGTATTATATGTAGTAAAGATATGTTATGTTAAAATCTGGTTGAGGAATTCTAACATATATATCTGAAATGTTTGGATGTTACATATAATAATGAAATACTGTGTTAAATACCTGACCGGGGAAATTTGAATCTGTTATCTATACTCCTTAAACCTGTAATCTTGAAAATCTATTGATATTTGATTGGAATATGTAACAACAGTTACAGCAACCTATGTTCTATGAGGTTATATATATACCACACTGCCTGGAATTTTTAATAGGTGTTTTTAGGGGCAGAATGATGTAATTTTAAATACTTTTTTCTTGCTTGCTGTGTCTAAATAAAGTATTTACTTGAAATTAATATACATGACTACTTTATGTTATATTTATATACGTAATAAGGGAGGAATAGTAGATGTTCAGTTAACCACACATGTCTTGTAGGATATGTTTCTGTACCAAAAGTTGCGGTTCGGCTACATAGTTAAAGGGCATGCAGTGAGTGCAATGCCTAACAAAAATTTCGAGGCAATCCAATGCCCCTTGGGCATTCCATTTATAGCAACTGGGTCTCCTGTACACTGTTGGCCTAAGCAGTGAATGGAAGGCTTTCCAAAAATTATGAGGAACTGCAATGCCCCTTTAAACAGATGTGGATTACAGCATACTAAAACCTTCTACCCATTATTGGGGAGTGGGTCTCCCTTAGAGTTCTCCTATTCATTGAAAATCAAAAGCTGTCTACAATTAGGAGGAAATGCAATGCCCGTTCGAAGAAAGGTGGAGGTCACAGTGGAATAAAAAGACAATATCAATGTCCCTTAGAAAAGTGGTGGAGGTCGCAGTAGCTTAACAAGACGGTTTTAATGCCCCTGGGAGTGCTGGTGGAGGTCGCAGTAGCTTAACAAGACAGTTTTAATGCCCTTTGGAAGAGTGGTGGAGGTCACAGAAGCTTAAAAAGACGGTTTAAATGCCCATTGGAAGAGACGTGGAGGTCACAGTGGAATAAAAAGACAATATCAATGCCCCTTTGAATAGTGGTGGAGGTCGCAGTAGCTTAACAAGACGGTTTTAATACCCCTGGGAAAAGTAGTGGGGGTCGCAGTAGCTTAACAAGACAGTTTTAATGCCCCTTGGAAAAGTGGTGGAGGTCGCAGTAGCTTAACAAGACGGTTTTAATGAACCTTGGAAGAGACGTGGAGGTCACAGTGGAATAAAAAGACAATTTCAATGCCCCTTGGAAAAGTAGAGGAGGTTGCAGTAGCTTAACAAGACGGTTTTAATGCCCCTTGAAAGAGCCATGCAGTACAGCATCTTAAAAACTTTATTCCCATTATTGGGGAGTGGGTCTCCCATAGTCTTTGCCTATGCCTTCCAAGCAAAAGATGCCTAAAATTAGGATGGAGGAACTTGCAATGCTGGCAAAACGGACCAAGGTCACCCTGGTGGTTTAGTGGTGGTGGAGACTGAGGATAAGGAGAAGAGCAAAATACAGCCGAAATGAGGAAGCATATACCCACGTGTGGGTGTGAAGCGGTGCATGGGAATACAGCTCCCGAAATAACACAGTGGATTTGACTTTATGTTACTCTGCTGTCATTTGGTGGTGATGATAAGTCTGGCCCAATCCAGCCCTTGTTCATTTTGATAAGGGTCAGCTTGTCAGCATTGTCAGTTGACAGGCAAGTGCGCTTATCTGTTATAATTCCCCCAGCGGCACTAAAAACACGCTCCAATAACACGCTAGCGGCAGGGCAGGCCAGGACCTCCAAGGTGTACAGAGCGAGTTCATTCCAAGTGTCCAGCTTGGATACCCAATAATTAAAAGGTACAGAGGAATAACGGAGTACGCTGGTACGGTCGGCAAGGTACTCCCTCACCATCTTTTGAAACTTTCCACTCCTTGTGAGAGTACCCCGCGCCTCAGGGCCTGTAAGCTGTGAGGGTCTCAGAAAACTGTCCCAGAACGTTGACAGTGTTCCCCTGCCTCTGCTGGATTGGAGTTGTGTCTCTCTCACCTGTACGCCTTGGTTGGGCAACGAACTGTGCCCTCTGCCGCTAGTGTGTTCAGATGGGAATTTTTTAACAGTTCTGCAGCAAGGGCCTTCTGGTACTGCCCCATTTTTGTAGACCTCTCCACCTCAGGAATAAGAGAGTGAAAGTTCTCCTTGTTTTGGGGGTCTAAAAGTGTAACCAACCAGTAATGACTGTCACCCAACATTTTTACAACGCGATGGTCACGGTTAAGGCAGCATAACATAGTCAGCCATGCGTGCCAGACTGGTAACGGGCAAAACTTCTGTGTCCTCACCTAGATGACGACTGACCATGCTCTCTTCCTCCTCCTCTTCCTCCACCTCCCCCCTGTCCTCAGGCCACCCAAGCTGAACCGACAGTATGACAGTTGTACAGGTACTACCGTCTACAGTGCATGATACTAGGTCCTGTTCTTCCTCCTCCTCCTCCTCCCTCATTGTCCCCCAATGCACGTTGGGATGAGATGAGGCTGGGATGTGTGTAATCGCCTGCGGCGGCTTCTTGATCCATCTCATCATACTCGGCTGCAATGCCTCCTCTTTAATTCTCTGCAGAGAACGTTGCAAAAGACAGACAAGTGGGATGCTGACGCTAATGATGGCGTCATCGCCACTCACCATCTTGGTGGCCTCCTCAAAGTTTGTCAGGATGGTACATATGTCAGACATCCAGGTCCACTCCTGAGGTCTTATGTGTGGAGTCTGACCTGAATATCGACGGCCTTGTTGCAACTGGTACTCCACAACTGCTCTCTTCTGCTCATAAATCCTTTGCAACATGTGGAGGGTAGAGTTCCAACGTGTGGGGACATCACACACCAGTCAGTGTGCCGGAAGCTGCAAAAGCAGCTGCAACATAGCAAGGGTGGCGGAAGTTGTAGCCGACTTGCGAAAATGAGCTGACAGGCGGCGTACTTTGACGAGCAGATCTGGCAACTCGGGGTACGATTTAAGAAACCACTGAACCACGAGGTTAAGCACATAAGCCAGGTAGGGTACGTGTGTGATCTCGCCTCACCTCAGAGCCGCCACCAGGTAGCTGGATGTAGGTTCAGCAGTCTCAGCCACAGATCTGCCTGCTCTTTCACAGCTGTCCACAACTCACAAGCAGTGTGAGGTTTATCACCTAAGCTTATGAGTTTCAGCACAGCCTGTTGCCGCTTGGCTGAGGCAGTACTGCAGTGCTTCCAGCTTGCAACTGATGTGGTGATATCTGAGATGGAGGCTGAACATGAGGAGGAGGAGGAGGAAGATGCGCAGGCACACTGTGGGGGCAACTATGACTGACATAGGGCCCGCAATCCTCAGTGTGGGGATGATGTGTTAAGTCCCAAGGTCCGACTGGGTCCCGGCTTCCACTAGGTTTACCCAGTGTGCCGTCAGGGAGATGTACCGTCCCTGGCCACAAGCACTTGTCCACGTGTCCGTTGTCAGGTGGACTCTCCTAGTAACTGCGTTGCTGAGGGCACGGCAGATGTTTTGGGACACATGCTTGTGTAGTGTGGGGATGGCACACCGGGCAAAATAGTGTCGGCTGGGGACCGAGTACCGAAGGATGGCCACAACCATAAGGTTGCGGAAGGATTCCGTCTCCACCAGCCTAAAAGGCAGCATTTCCAACGCAAGCAGTCATGAAATGTGCAAATTTAGGACTGTGGCCTGTGGGGCCTTGGCTGCGAATTTGCGCTTTCATTCAAAGCTCTGGGATATGGACAATTGAATGCTGCGGTGGGACGTGGACGTGGACGTTGATGCTGTTTCTTGAGAATCTTCCATAACAAGTGAAGACTGAGAGGAGGGGGCATCTTTGCATGCTGTATGGACAGGGGATTGCCTTGCACAAACAACAGGGGGTTCTATTACACGCACAACAGCGGAAGAAGCAGTGGTGACACCCGCTGACACTGGTCGTGGACCCTGGGGTTCGCCCCAGGAAATCGGGTGCTTTGCTGCCATTTGCCTGATCATGCTGGTGGTGGTCAGGCTGGTAGTTTTGTCACCTTTGCTGATGCTGGCATGGCTGGTGGTACAAATGGCCTTTTTGGGGTTATTATCAGAGTCTTTAAAAAAATTCCAGACTCTGGAAGACCTACCGGTTGTACTAGCAACGTCCCTCATGTTGGTGTTACGGGGGAACTGTTGCCAGCCTTCTGTGTGCTGCCACCACACTGCTTCTTCCTGCCTGTTGGGGTACTCTGCCTCCCTCCCCCTGTGTGCTGCTGGCCTCGCTCTGCATGTCCTCCTGCCACGTTGGGTCAGTTACTAGATCATCCACCACCTCCTCCTCTTCCACTTGCGCACCACGATCCTCCTCCTCACTTCGTGGCAATTGTGTCTCGTCATCGTCCACCTCTTGTGACAAATTGCCAGCGTCGACTTCCTGTGGCCGTGGCTGTTCAAATATTTGGGCATCGCTACATGGGATCTCCTCTTCCACCACTTCAAGCGGCGCAGACCGGAGGTGGTGGTGCCCAGGTAACTGGAAGTATTATCTGCTATCCAATTAATAACCGGTTCACACTGATCAGAGCGCAATACTGGTGTTGTAGTGTGCTTCCCTAGTAATTCGGTCAAGAAGTGGGAGCGAGAAGATGTGGCTGTTGGTTGTGGCACATTTTCACCTTGGCCACAGCCGCATACTCTACATGCACCATCACCAGAACGTCCAGTTCCACATCCCTTGCCACGTGCCTTGCCCATTATAAATTAATTAAAATAGCTTACATTCGCACTATCAATAGAAAAAGGGTAATAAAAAGGAGATTAGAACCGTGGAAGAGGAAAACCACAGTTCTATTTCTCTGGCCTACATCAGAATCTTTTAAACAGATATATTTGTGACTGAACAGAAAGGGAGACACAATTTTTTTTTTTTAACGTAAAGCAGGCCAAAAGCTGGATAATACAGAGATTTGAACCGTGGAACTGCAAAACCACAGTTCTAATTTACTGGCGTATACCAGACTATTTTTAATAGCTATATTGGTGTCTGACCAGTCAGCGAGACACTATTACTGTTTTTTTTAGGGCAAAAAATGCCAAAAACAGGATAATACAGAGATTTGACCCGTGGAACTGCAAAACCACAGTTATATTTTTCTGGCCTACACCAGAATCTTTTAAACAGATATATTGGTGTCTGACCAGTCAGGGAGACACTATTACTGTTTTTTTTTATGGCAAAAAATGCCAAAAACAAGATAATACTGAGATTTGACCCGTGGACCTGCAAAACCACAGTTATATTTTTCAGGCCTACACCAGACTCTTTTAAACAGATATATTGGTGTCTGACCAGTCAGGGAGACACTATTACTGTTTTTTTTAACGGCAAAAAATGCCCAAAACAGGATAATACAGAGATTTGACCCGTGGAACTGCAAAACCACAGTTATAGTTATGTGGCGCACACCAGACTCTTTTCAACAGATATATTAGTGTCTGATTAGTCAGGGAGACACTATTACAATTTTTTTTTACGGCAAAAAATGCCAAAAACAGGATAATACAGAGATTTGACCTGTGTAACTGCAAAAAACAGTTATATTTTTCTGGCCTACACCAGACTCTTTTAAACAGATATATTGGTGTCTGACCAGTCAGGGAGACACTATTACTGTTTTAATTACGGCAAAAAATGCCCAAAACAGGATAATACAGATATTTGACCCGTGAAACTGCAAAACCACAGTTATATTTTTCTGGCCTTCACCAGACTCTTTTAAACAGATATATTGGTGTCTGACCCCAAATTTTAAGAACGTGAGGGTCATGGGAAAAGCAGCATAACATAAACTCAGCCATACATGCCAGACAACTAACAGGTAAGACTTCCGTGTTCTCACCAAGAGGATGACTGATCATGCTCTCCTCCTCCTCCTCCTCTCTGTACTCTGGCCATCCACGCTGAACAGACGGCATGACAGCTCTGCAGGTAGTACCGTCTATAATGCATGAAATAAGCTCCTATCCTTCCTCCTCCTCCTCCTCTTCCTCATTGTCACCCAATCCACATTGGGATGAGATGAGGCTTGGCTGTGTGTAATCACCCTGTATGGTTCCTTGCTCCATCTCATCGTGCTCTTCCTGCAATGCATCCTCTTTGATTGTGAGCAGAGAGCGTTTCAGAAGACAGAGAAGCGGGATGGTGACGCTAATTATGGCGTCATCGCCGCTCACCATCTTGGTGGAGTCCTCAAAGTTTTGGCGGATGATACAGATGTCTGACATCCATGTCCACTCCTGAGGTCTTATGTGTGGAGTCTGAACTGAATACCGTCGGCCTTGTTGATGCTGGTACGCAGCAACTGCCCTCTTCTGTTCACAAATCCATCCCAACATCTGCAGTGTAGAGTTCCAACGCGTGGGGACATCACTCACCAGTCTGTGAGCCAGAAGCTGCAAACGCTGCTGAAGCACTGCAAGGGCAGCGGAAGCGGTAGCTGACTTTCTAAAATGGGCACACAGGCGGCGTACTTTAACTTGCAGATCCAGCAGCTTTGGGTAGGATTTGAGAAACCGCTGAACCACGAGGTTAAGCACATGGGCCAGGGTTCAGCGGTGTGAGCCACAGATCTGCCTGCTCTTTCAGAGCTGTCCACAACTCTTCAGCATTGTGCGGTTTTTCAGCTAAGCATATTAGCTTCAGCACAGCCTGTTGCCAATGCAGTGCTGCAGTGCTTCCAGCTTGTGACTGATGTGGTCATTTCGGAGATGGAGGCTGAAGAGGAGGAGGTGGCTGAGGAGGATGAGGTGCAGGAGCTGTAGACAGTGGGGGCAACCCTGATTGACCTAGGGCCCGCAATCCTTGGCGTCGGGAGGACTTGTTCCGTCCCAAGGTCCGACTCGGTCCCGGTTTCCACTATGTTAACGCAGTGTGCCATTAGCGAGATGTACCGTCCCTGCCCACAAGCACTTGTCCACGTGTTCGTGGTTAGGTGGACTTTCCCGGTAACTGCGTTGTTGAGAGCACGGCTAATGTTTTGGGACACAAGCTTGTGTAATGCGGGGACGGCACACTGGGAGAAATAGTGGCGGCTGGGGACCGAGTACCGAGGGACGGCCGCTGCCATCAGGTTGCGAAATGCTTCCGTCTCCACGAGCCTCAAAGGCAACATTTCGAGCGTAAGCAGTCGTGAAATGTGAGAATTTAGTAGTGTGGCCTGTGGGCGTTGGCTGCATATTTGCGCTTGCGTTCCAAGGACTGGGGTATCGACAACTGAACGCTGCGCTGGGACAAAGACATGGACGTGCTTCCTGATGCTGCTACTTGAGAGTGTGCAACGACTGGTGCAGGGCAGGAGGAGTCTTCGCATGAACCATGGACAGGGGATTGGCTTGCATGCACAACAGCGGAAGAAGCAATGGTGCCACCCGCAGACACTGTTCCTGGACCCTGGGTTTCGGCCCACAAAGTCGGGTGCTTTGCTGCCATGTGCCTGATCATGCTGGTGGTGGTCAGGATGGTCGTTTTGATGCTGGCCTGGCAGGTGGTGCAAATGGCCTTTTTGGGGTTATCGGCAGAGTCTTTAAAAAACAACCTGACTCGGGAAGACCTAACAGTTGTACTGGCAACTTTCTTCGTGTTGGTGCTACGGGGAATGGTTGCCTGCCTTCTGTCTGCGGCCACCACATTACTTCTTCCTGCCTGTTGGGATGCTCTGCCTTCCTCCCCCTGTGTGCTTCTGTTCTTGCTCTGCATGTCCTACTGCCAGGTTGGGTCAGTTACTATATCATCCACCACCTCATCTTCCCCTTCAGCACAGTAACATCCCTGGTGGCGTGCTGGCAAGGCTTACCACTTCCCACCATGCAAGACTGCCATCTTACCTATCAGTCCTGGCTGCACACTTTGCTCCAGTATCTGCTGTGTGCATGTCTCTTGCCTGATTGCTTAGGGTGGCGGCGCGGTTACTGTCTGATTCTTATAGTTATTGTGAGCACACCCCTAATGCATACCCAGCCTATTGTTGTGAGTCACTGGATATTTAAACCCCCTCCACCCAGTAGGAGGGGCCTGAGCAACACTTTCTTTCAGTGTGTTCTGTGCAACTGAGTTGCCAGGTCCTGTCCTGTATCTTGTCTGTTTCCACCACCCTGGGGGCTGTATACCCAGGCCTGTTACATGTATCTGTGACTTCTAGTCTGTTTCCGCCACCCTTGGGGCTAAGTTCCCAGGCTCGTTCCTGTATCTTGTTCCTGGTTCAGTTCCTGTCTGAACAGTGTCCTAGCCCGTTACTTGTTTGTCTCTATGTCCGTATCTTCTCTTTTCCTGCAGTGTCTAAACCTGCACCTAACTCCAACTCGTTGTCTCTGTACTTCTGTTTGTGAGTTTTGTGTCCACTCGCTCCTTCATTGTAAGTACCTTGTGTGTATTTGCTCTGCTCTGATTGTCTACCGCACTTGCGGGTTTTGCTCTGCTCTGCTTGTCTACCGCACCTGCGGATTTTGCTCTGCTCTGCTTGTCTATCGCACCTGCGGGTTTTGCTCTGCTTGTCTACCGCACCTGCGGGTTTTGCTCTGCTCTGCTTGTTTACCACACCTGCGGGTTTTGCTCTGCTCTGCTTGTCTACCGCACCAGTGGGTTTTGCTCTGCTCTGCTTGTCTACCGCACCTGCAGGTTTTGCTCTGCTCTGCTTGTCTACCGCACCTGCGGGTTTTGCTCTGCTCTGCTTGTCTACCGCACCTGCGGGTTTTGCTCTGCTCTGCTTGTCTACCGCACCTGCGGGTTTTGCTCTGCTCTGCTTGTCTATCGCACCTGCGGGTTTTGCTCTGCTCTGCTTGTCTACCGCACCTGCGGGTTTTGCTCTGCTCTGCTTGTCTACCGCACCTGCGGGTTTCGCTCTGCTTGTCTACCACACCTGCGGGTTTCACTCTGCTCTGCTTGTCTACCACACCTGCGGGTTTTGCTCTGCTCTGCTTGTCTACTGCACCTGTGGGTTTTGCTCTGCTCTGCGTGTGTACCGCACCTGCGGGTTTTGCTCTGCTCTGCTTGTCTACCGCACCTGTGGCTCTGTTCCTGTATCCCAGTCTGTACTGGTCCCTATCCTGCCTGCGTTCCTACCTGCCAGTACCCACCTGTCTGCACACCAGCCGTGCCTGCCAGTACCCACCTGTCTGCATACCAGCCGTGCCTGCCAGTACCCACCTATCTGCATACCAGCCGTGGCTGCCATTACCCACCTGTCTGTATGCCAGCCTAACCTACCTGTTCCTGCATTCCCCAGTGTGGGTCAACAGCTGTGACCGTGGTCTGACCTGGAGTAGCACCTGGTCCCTCTGCTCGGTTCCTCCCTGGTTCACTGAGTCGACTGAGCCACCGTGCAACCTTGGTCAGACCGAGTTGATACTTAGTCACGCCCCTCCAGGCACTCCTTGGTTCATGATCCAGTGGGATCACTAACCACGCTCATGCCAGTCAGTCCGGGCATGTGCGTAACACGCACTCTGGTCCTCCTCCTGACTTTATGGCAATTGTGTCTCATCATCGTCCATTTCTTGTGACACTTTCCCACCATCGCCTTCATATGACCGTGGCTGCTCAAATATTTGGGCATCGCTACACGAGATCTCCTCTTGCCCTGCTTTAAGTGGACCAGGCGAGAGGCCAGAATCTATAAATGGAAAAGTGAACAGCTCTTCGGAGTGTCCAAGTGTGGGATCAGTTGTCTCTGGGTACTTGGCATGGTGGGAGGAAGGAGGATCAGGGTGAGGAATATGCGGTCCAGACTCACGGCTACTGAGACTTGAACATGTGGAAGACAGGGTGGTGGTGGTGGCTAAGTGACTGGAACCATGATCCACTATCCAACCAACAACCTTTTGACACTGCTCTGGGTTCAATAGTGGTGTACTGCGGTCCCCTAGAAATTGGGACAGGAAGGTCAGGCGAGAAGATGTGGGTGTTTGCTGTGGCACAATTTCGGCTTGCCCACGGGCTTGTCCTCGGCCTATGCATGCACCATTACTATCACGTCCAGTTCCCCATCCCTAGCCAAATGCCTTGCCCATTTTAAATGGAGGGCAGTATCTTCCACGCTCACTACAAATGACTGAGTTTGGAGCGAACTTATATGTGATCCGTGTGATAGAGAAAACAGAGTTTTAAATACCTGGCCTGTAGGTAAATAGTTTGAACAGAAAACTGCAGTGAATTGCCTCAATGACACAGTAAAGGAAATTTTTAATGGAGGCCAGAAATGGCAGTATTTTCTGACAACGTATATGTGATCCGTGTGATGGAGAAAACTGAGTTTTAAATACCTGGCCTATAGGTAAGTAGTTTGAACAGCAAACTGCGGTGAATTGCTTCAATGACACACTAAAGGAAATTTTTGATGGAGGCCAGAAATGGCAGTATTTTCTGACAACGTATATGTGATCCGTTTGACGGAGAAAACACAGTTTTAAATACCTGGCCTGTAGGTAAGTAGTTTGAACAGCAAACTGCAGTGAATTGCTTCAATGACACACTAAAGGAAATTTTTAATGGAGGCCAGAAATGGCAGTATTTCCTGACAACGTATATGTGATCCGTTTGACGGAGAAAAAATGGTGTTCTCTGGATTGCCTTTTAAGCAAATAATGAGGATTGAGATCCAAAGAAAAGTATTCCTGGCCCCTGAGACCTGGGCCTTTGTATAGAAATATCTAACAGCAGCAGAAGGCATAATTGGAATGGAGCCTATTGTGCTATATGCGCTGCAGTCTGCTATATACACTGCCTGCCTATACACCCTGCCTGCCTGATATCTCTGCAGATGGATTAGTCCTCAGAAGGACTGTTTGTTAAGATAGATATGTGTAATGTACGTTTTTTCTCCCTACAATACCTAATACACAAGCAAATCTGTCCCTGACGCAGCAGCACCTCTCCCAAAACAAGCAAATGGTGCAGAAAAATGGTGTTCTCTGGATTGCTTTTTAAGCAAATAATGAGGATAAAGATCCAAAGAAGAGTATTCCTGGCCCCTGAGACATGGGCCTTTGTATAGAAATATCTAACAGCAGCAGAAGGCATAATTGGAATTGAGCCTCTTGTGCTATATGCACTGCAGTCTGCTATATACACTGCCTGCCTATACACCCTGCCTGCCTGATATCTCTGCAGATGGATTAGTCCTCAGAAGGACTGTTTGTTAAGATATATATGAGTAATGTACGTTTTTTCTCCCTACAATACCTAATACACAAGCAAATCTGTCCCTGACGCGGCAGCACTTCTCCCAAAACAAGCAAATGGTGCAGAAAAATGGTGTTCTCTGGATTGCTTTTTAAGCAAATAATGAGGATAAAGATCCAAAGAAAAGTATTCCTGGTCCCTGAGACATGGGCCTTTGTATAGAAATATATAACAGCAGCAGAAGGTAGAATTGGAATGGAGCCTCTTGTGCTATATGCACTGCAGTCTGCTATATACACCGCCTGCCTATACACCCTGCTTGCCTGATATCTCTGCAGATGGTTTAGTCCTCAGAAGGACTGTTTGTTAAGATGAATATGTGTAATGTACGGTTTTTCTCCCTACACTACCTAATACACGATCAAATTTCTCCCTGACACAGCAGCAGCTCTCCCTACACTGTCTGATCCGGAGTGACTGTGACGAGCATGGCGGCGCCAGGTCTGATATAGACCTGATGACGCTGTGCGGCCAGCCAATCACTGTAATGCCCACAACCAACATGGCTACGGCATTACAGTGCATGGCAGGCAATCCCTGCATGTTCATTGGATCTCTAAAGAGCGCCAAACATGCAGGGAGGGGACCCGAGTTCCCGCCCGAGCAACCCGGAAATACTCGGCGAGCGCCAAGCATCTCGAGCAGTGAGATGCTCGGGCGAGCACAGAGCAGTAGCGAGCATGCTCGCTCATCACTAATACCCACTAATTATAAGGCACAGAAGAATCACGGAGGACGTTGGTACGGTGGGCAAGGTACTCTCTCAGCATCTTCCCAAACTTTGCACTCCTTGTGAGAGTACCCCGCACCTCAGGGCCTGTGCGATGGGAGAGTCTGAGAAAACTGTCTCAGAATTTTGACAGTGTTCCCCTGCCTGTGCTGGATTGCATTTGTGTCTTTCTCGCCTGTACTCCTTGGTTGTCCAACGAACTGTGACCTCTGCCGCCAGTGTTTCCAGATGGGAATTTTTTTAATAGTTCTGCAACAAGGGCCTTCTGGTACTGCTCCATTTTTGTAGACCTGTCCGCCTCAGGAATAAGAGATATAAAGTTCACCTTGTAGCGTGGATCTAGAAGTGTCACTAACCAGTAATAACTGTCACCCAAAATTTTGAGAACGCGAGGGTCATGGGAAAGGCAGCGTAACATAAACTCAGCCATGCGCGCCAGACTGCTAACAGGCAAGACTTCTGTGTTCTTACCAAGAGGATGACTGACCATGCTCTCCTCCTCCTCCTCTCTCTCCTCAGGCCATCCATGCTGAACAGACGGTATGACAGTTGTGCAGGTAGTACCGTCTATAGCGCATGAAACTAGCTCCTGTTCTTCCTCCTCCTCTTCCTCATTGTCACCTAATCCACCTTGGGATGAGATGAGGCTGGGCTGTGTGTAATCACCCTGTATGGTTCCTTGCTCCATCTCATCGTGCTCCGCCTGCAATGCATCCTCTTTGATTGTGAGCAGAGAGCGTTTCACAAGACAGAGTAGCGGGATGGTGATACTAATTATTGCATCATCGCCGCTCACCTCAAAGTTTTGGAGGATGATACAGATGTCTGACATCCATGTCCACTCCTGAGGTCTTATGTGTGGAGCCTGAACTGAATACCGATGGCCTTGTTGATGCTGGTACTCAACAACTGCCCTCTTCTCCTCACAAATCCTTCCCAACATCTGCAGTGTAGAGTTCCAACGCGTGGGGATATTGCATACCAGTCTGTGAGCCGGAAGATGTAAATGCTACTGAAACACGGCAAGGGCGCCAGAAGCTGTAGCTGACTTTCTAAAATGTGCACACAGGCGGCGTACTTTAACAAGCAGATCCGGAAGCTCCGGGTAGGATTTGAGAAACCGCTGAACCACGAGGTTAAGCACATGGGCCTCGCATGGTACGTGTGTGAGTTCGCCTCACCTCAGAGCCGCCACCAGATTCCAGCCATTGTCACACACGACCATGCTTGGCTGTAGGTTCAGTGGTGTGAGCCACAGATCTTCCTGCTCTTTCAGAGCTGTCTACAACTCTTCAACATTGTGCGGTCACCTAAGCATATTAGCTTTTGCACAGCCTGTTGCCTCTTGGCCGAGGCAGTGCTGCAGTGCTTCCAGCTTGTGACTGATGTGGTCATTTCAGAGAAGGAGGCTGAAGAGGAGGAGAAGGCTGAGGAGGATGAGGTGCAGGAGCTCTAGACCATGGGGTCAACCCTGATTGACCAAGGGCCCGCCACAATCCTTTGCGTCAGGAGGACGTGTTCCGTCCCAAGGTCCGACCGGGTCCCGGCTTCCACTATGTTAACCCAGTATGCCGTCAGCGAGATGTACCATCCCTGCCCACAAGCACTTGTCCACGTGTCCGTGGTTAGGTGGACTTTCCCTGTAACTGCGTTGTTGAGGGCACAGCTAATGTTTTGGGACACGTGCTTGTGCAATGCGGGGACGGCACACCGGGAGAAATAGTGGCAGCTGAGGACTGAGTACCGAGGGACGGCCGCCGCCATCAGGTTGTGGAATTCTTCCGTCTCCATGAGCCTTAGAGGCAACATTTTGAGCGCAAGCAGTCGTGAAATGTGGGAATTTAGTACTGTGGCCTGTGGAGGTTTGGCTGCATATTTGCGCTTGCGTACCAAGGACTGGGGTATGGAAAGCTGAACGCTGGGACAAGGACTTGGACGTGCTTGCTGATGGTGCTTGTTGAGAGTGTGAAATGACAGGTGCAGGGCGGGAGGCATCTTCGCATGCACCATGGACAGGGCATTGGCTTGCATGCACAACAGCGGAAGAAGCAATGGTGCCACCCGCAGACACTGTTCCTGGATCCTGGGGTTCGGCCTACAAAGTCGGGTGCTTTGCTGCCATGTGCCTGATCATGCTGGCGGTGGTCAGGCTGGTTGTTTTGCCACCCCTACTGATGCTGGCCTGGCAGGTGGTGCAAATGGCCATTTTGGGGTTATCGTCAGAGTCTTTAAAAAACAACCAGACTCGGGAAGACCTAACAGTTGTACTTTCTTCGTATTCGTGTTACGGGGAACGGTTGTCTGCCTTCTTTCTGCGGCCACAAAGCTTCTTCCTGCCTGTTGGGATGCTCTGCCTCCCTCTCCCTGTGTGCTGCTCTCCTCGCTCTGCATGTCCTCCTGCCTGGTTGGGTCAGTAACTATATCATCCACCACCTCGCCTTCCACTTCCGCACTCTGGTCCTTCTCCTGACTTTCTGACAATTATGTCTCATCATCGTCCACCTCTTGTGACACTTTCCCACCATGCCATCGTGTGACCATGGCTGCTCAAATATTTGGGCATTGCTACATGCGATCTCCTCTTGCCCCGCTTCTAGTGTACCAGGCGAGAAGCCTGAATCTATAAATGGGAAAGTGAACAGCTCTTCGGAGTGTCCAAGTGTGGGATCAGTTGTCTCTGGGCACTCGGCATGGTGGGAGGAAGAAGGTTCAGGGTGAGGAATATGCGGTCCAGACTCACAGCTACTGAGACTTGACTGTGTTGCTCTTTGAGTATCTATTTATGTTCATTCATCTGGCTATTCATCTGCTACTTACATGGGAATGGTCAATGAATCTATTCAATTACAATATAGGTACATGTAGGTCTTGGCTCTAGAGCATCTGTCCATGATCAGTAATCCTGGTTATCTACCTATCACTTATCTGCCTTTTTGTTTACTACTTTTTTGTTTGATATTTAGTCCAGCACATGATTGTAGTGCAATAGCAGTAACAATGACTCTTTGTACATTATGTTTGGCCCTTAAGGCTATGTGCCCACGATGCAGAAATGCTCAGGATTTTTTCCTGAGCGTTTCTGCATCTCCCTGGCAGAAAAAAACGCATGCGGATTGTACATGTGTTTTCCTGCCAGGGACATGCGGATGTGAAGCGTTCTTCACTTGCATTTCCTCATGCGGGTTGACAAGAGCTTTCCAAGCGATTTTAGCATCAGTTGGAAAGTGCTTGACAACTTGGTCACACTATATAAATCCATGCAAACGGCATGGATTTATATAGTGTGACCGAAAGAATGGTAAAAAATAAAAAATAAATATATACCTACCTTCTGATGGCCCCCGGTGTCTTTATTCGATGCATCTCAGCTTGCCGGCAGCTCGCGGTACACTGAAGGACCTGCCGACGTCAGCGGTCGCGTGACCCGTCACATAACTAAATGACATCAGCGCAGGTCCTTGAGTCCACCGCGATCTGCCGCAAGCCAAGACAAGCACACCGCGGGCCATCAGAAGGTAAGTATAATGTATATTTTTTATTTTATTCTTATTTTTACAGGTTCTATGGTATCCGGGTCAGGAGGAGAGTCTCCTCCTCTCCAGACCTGGGTACCATCCGCACATTGAAACGCATGGAATGCGCATCTACAGATCCAGTGATGTGGATTCCATGCGTTCCAATGCAAGTCAATGGCGGCGAAAATGCAGCGCTTCCGCAAAATAATTGGTAGTGCTGCGCTTTTTTCCACAATGATAATCCACAGCGGAAATTTCCGCAGCATGTGCTTAACACATGCGGATTGTCATTGGGGAACATTGCAGGCCTTCTACCAAGCATTTTTTAAGCATTTCTGCAGCGGAATTGCCGCTGCAGAAACGCTGAAAAAACGCATCGTGGGCACACAGCCTCATACATCAAATCACTAGAATGAAGGGACTACAGTGCTTGATACTCATCAAAAGTTGCTTTTTCCTGGTTGTTTAGAAATATAATGTAGTATGGCAGTAAAAGATGAAGTAAGAAAGTATATGACAAACCCTAGAGAAAAAAAGAATGGTTGTTAGGCAATGTATCTATAGCAACTGGTATGCTGGTGCTGTTCAGCTTGAAGATGGATTGGCACTGTTCTGACAGCAGAAGAGGAGAAGAACAACTTGGCAGAAGTACAGCTATGACATTCCTTATCTTAGTCTGTAGTATAAAACTTTTGTTTTATGCTTAACTAAAATTCAGCAGTTTTGAACAAATGATTCTATGTGTCAGACTCTGAGAACAACCTTTTGACAAGTTTTATGTGTTCTTAGATATTTGGAGTTGCTTCAACAATCAATATATTATGGGATCAATTCCTTTAATAATAATACATCATAACATGACATGATTTTACCACTTCTTAGAAGCTTGCAACCGTGATCAATATTATTGATTTATCAACATCATTTATTTATTCATTTTACTCATTTACATAGCACCATCATATTCCACTGCACATTTCACACATTACCATCACAGTCCCCTGTGGACCTCACAACTTAAACTCCCTACCATGTCTTTAGCGCACGGGAGGAAAACCATGTAAACATGGGTAGAGTATACAAACTCCTTGCAGATATTGTTCTTGGTGGGATTTGAACTCAAGACTCTAACACTGCAAAGAAACAGTGCTGCCTTATAATGGTATAAGCATTGCAAACAATATTGAAAAAATCATGACATTGTGGGTCTAGTACCAGAAAAACAACATAATCAACATTACAACATTAACTCCTTAAAGTTATATGACATATACATCCATCAAGAGAACAGGTCAATTTGTGCTGTTTCAGATATATCCATCATACTGATCACATGGTACATGTTATGTATCGGTACGATCAACTGCTGGGGTCCAACTGATATACACAGCCGGGCTCCTGCAGTAACTGACAGCATAAGCATTCTCAATGATCCTAGCAGTGAAGTCCCTCATATACCGTTGTTAAAAGTGATAGTTGCATAATAAGAGATTGACAGAGTGAAAGTGCTTCCTCAGTCAGTCCATCAGCACCCCTGCAGCGTGATCGCTGGTGTCAATGGGTTGCTTTGGCAACCAGAGGCCTCCTGACAAAGGCCTCTGGGCCTGCCACACATTACATCCAATCAGATCCTGCCAAGGTGCGGGGCCTGATAGGCTGACAGGATAGTGTCATACACAGCACTGCTATAGTCGTGCTGTTTATTACTAATTCAATCATAAGATCATATGTTCAAGTCTCTTTGAGTGACTAAAAAATATTGTAGCAAAATGTTTTTAAGTGTTTTAAAAATAAGTATAAACTCTTCCACAAAATACCAGTTTTCCCAATGAAAAATGGTTTCATCTGGAAGAAATTAAACATAAAATAAGAATCACATATTTGGCATCACCATGTCACCAACGACACATACTATATCATTACTTATCTTGCACAGTGAATAATAAAAAACTTTTTTTTAGAAAAAGAATCGTAAAAGTGCCAGTTTTTTCATCTAATCTCCCATAAAAAGTGATCAAAAAGTTGTATGTATTCAAAAATACCAATAAATTCTACAGCTTCTTATTTAAAAAATAAGACCTCAAGCAGCTTTATCAAGAGCTTTAAAACTGAAAAAGCTCTCAGAACATGATGCAAACAAATTATAATATCTCCATTGATAGAATATTTGAAAACTTGTGGATCACAGAGGCTATCAGAGGCTGAAGAGGACTCATAGTGACATCAGGTGACGGGATGCCAGCGGATGTCATGATAGATATACTGTATTTGGGTATAAAGAGAACACAATCATTACAACTGTATAAGTACTGTAGCTCATGGGAGCATCACTACTGTATTGTATTTGATTTTTGGGGACACAGTTGCTGTGGGACAAAAGTGAGGTACATTTGTTATAGAAATAGGGGAATTTTAGAAGAGGTAATCTAAAAGTGATTAGCCATAGATATATCTGAGTGTTATATTTTGCAGATGTGTCCTTTCAGGAAGAAATCATAGTGGTCTGCGTTGGATGAAGAATAACTGTAATATTAGTGCTAGTAATGTGGTTTTATAATCAGTGTGGTGATAGTATTCGGTCACTATTTGGTGGTAATACAGTGGCTAGCGAAAGTATTCACCACCTTGGCATTTTTCATGTTTTGCTACCTCACAACCTGGAATTTCACTGCTTTATTTGAGGGTTTGCATAAGTTCATGTAAAGAACATGCCTACGATTGTGAAAATTTGATTTTCTTTTTATTGTGAAGCAACCAACAAATAGGAAAAACAACTGAAAACTTAATTGTGCATAACTATTCACTCCCCTAAAGTCAGTACTTTGTAGAGCCTCCTTTTGTGGCAATTACACTTGCAAGTCACTTTGGATAAGGCTCTATGAGCTTTCCATATCTTACCACTGGGATTTTTGCCCATTCCTCAAGACAAAACTACTCCAGCTCCTTCAAGTTTGATGGTTTCCTCTGGTGGACAGCAATCTTCAAATCTGACCACAGATTCTCAATTGGATTAAAGTCTGGGCTTTGACTAGGTCACTACAAAACATTTACACATTTCCCCTCAAACCACTCGAGCTTTGCTTTAGCAATATGCTATACCTTTGACTCTGACTGTATCCGTATCATATGGAGGTTTGCGGTTTGTTGACTCGGCCTATATGGACTCCGGTTCGGCTGGAAACTTAATGCAGCAAGCATTGGATGATTGGTATCAGATTCCTGTCCGACACCTTCAGAATCCTTTGATGGTGGCATCTGTCAATGGAAGAGCTCTGAAGTAGTTCATGTTGCTACTGAACAAGTGGAACTCCAGATAGGAATGCTGCATACTGAGAAGATTGCCTTTTATGTGCTGCCTGGCTTGTTACATCCACTTCTACTGGGCATTCCGTGGCTATGTACTCATGAGCCCATCCTAGACTGGAGATCCGGTGAAGTGCTTCATTGGGGACAGTCTTGTTACGAGAAGTCTCTTGACCCTGTAAGTCCAGTCCGGCCGCTGGTGACGTCATCTACTCTGCCGGGTCTGACACACGCTTTCTGGTCTTACGCTGACGTCTTCAATAAGAAGGAAGCGGAGACGTTACCTCCACATAGACTATAAAATTGCCCCATTGACCTGCTCCTCACCTCCTCCAGGCCATATCTACCCTCTGTCGCAGGCAGAGACCCTAGCCATATCAGAGTATGTAAGGGAGAATCTGGCAGGGGGATTCATCCAGAAGTCTTCCTCACCGGTGGGAGCTGGCTTCTTCTTTGTTAAGAAGAAGGATGGAACTCTCTGGCCATTTATAAATTATGGAGGCATCAAACAGATCATGATCAAGAACAATTATGCATTGCCACTAATCTCGGAATTGTTTTATCGTCTTAAAAGTGACAGGGGCTTCTCCAAGCTGGATCTGAGAGGAGCTTACAACCTAATCTGCATACGCGAAGGAGATGAGTGGAAGTCTGCTTTCATCACCCGAGACAGCCACTGTGAGTAAAGTGTTATATAGTTTTGGTTCAGTAATGCCTCAGCTGTCTTCCAGGGCTTTATGAATGACATCTTCCAAGATCTTCTGTACTCTTGCGTGGTGGTTAATCTGGATATCCTGGTTTTCGCTCTAGTTCTGCCTTCTCATAGGAGAAACATTCGCCACGTCTTGCAAAGACTAAGGGAGAATTGCCTATACACTAAATTTGAGATATGCATCTTTGAACAGTCCTCCCTGCCTTTTGTAGGGTATATAATTTCGGACACAGGTTTGAAGATGGATGTGGAGAAGGTATCTTCAATTCTCAAGTGGCTGCGTCCTGCTGGTGTCAAGGCAATTCAGAGATTTCTGGGATTTCCTAACTACTACAGCCAGTTTATTCCTTATTTCTCGTCTCGGGACGCCCACATCTCAGCGATGATCCATAAGGGCGCAAATCCAAATGTTTGGACCCCGGAGGCTGAGAACGCAATTCTTTCCCTGAAACAGGCCGTCTCCTCTGCTCCTGTACTATATAGACCTGAAATCAACAAACAATTCTTCCTGGAAGTGGATGCTTCATCCTTTGGGGCAGGGGCAGATCTCACTCAAAAGTCTACCTCTTGCCGAATGATCGCCTGTGGTTTCTTCTCCCTTCTCTGCTCCTGAACGCAACTACTTGATTGGCAACCAAGAGATATTAGTGATTAAAATGGCTCTAGATGAGTGTCATTACCTTCTTGAAGGGGGAGTCCATTCGATCATCATATACACCGACCATAAGAACCATAAGAACCTGGCTTACTTGCAGACCGCACAAAGGCTGAATCCGCGCCAGGCTAGGTGGTCGCTGTTCTTTGCCCATTTTGACTTTGATTTGAATTTTCGGCCAGCTGACAAGAATATCAAGGCAGATGCACTAACTAGGTCTTTCCTACCCACCGATCAAGAAGCAGAACCCCAACTTATCATCATGTCCAGATGGTTACTGTTGCACTGGTGAACTCAGATTCCTCCAGGGAAGACTTTAGTGTCGGAATCGAATAGGAGGCAAATTCTGCTTTGGAAGCACTCTTCAAAGGTGACTGGTCATGCCAGGCATATAAAGACTTTGCAACTTATCTCAAGTCATTATTGTTGGCCTACCATGCAAAAAGATTTTATGGAATTTGTTTGAGTCCTTAGCAAGGACCAATACATTTGAGGGCTACACACCTCCAGTCACATACTCTGAATGAGACAACTGATCTCCATTTTATTTGTCAAATTACACCCCCAGGGTGGGGATATCTGAGCAGCCAGTCTCATCCATCTCTTTGACAGCTCGTAAACGCGGCCCTGATACACCCTATTAACTTTCTCAGCAGTATACATGCTTGAGCCTGATTTACCGGGCTTACATCACCGAAGCTACAAACCTCGATGATACATATCTCCCCTCAAGGACCTGTCTGGCAGCCATCTTACATATCATCCCCCTCTGCCCAAATCCAGGGGGGGCTTGGCACCTTCCGCCATGAAACAGTGAACCCTCAGCAGTGCGTCAGCAGTGCCATGCAGTTTCCCGGTTCTATGCTCTAAACAGAAGCTAAAATCCTGAAGTGCTAGGAACCACCAGATCACTCGGGCATTGTTCCCCTTCTTCTCCCTCTTCCGCCTCAGTGGGGCATGGTCTGACACTAGCCTGAATTTCCTGACTAAGAGGTAGAACCTTAGAGTGGCCAACGCCCACTCGATGGCCAAACATTCCTTCTCCACTATGGAGTAATTCTTACAGGATGACAACTTCCGACTTAGATACATTATGAGGTGCTTTTCCTTGTTCACTTCTTGTGATAAGAGAGCGCCCAGCCTGAAATATGATGCATCCTTCTGGACCACAAACTCCTTAGAGAAATCTAGTGCCACAAACACTGGCTGTTTACAAAGAGCTAGCTTCAGTTCCTGGATGGCCACCTCAGATTCTGGAGAGTACTTAGTCATAGCTGACTTTGTCCCTTTAAGGAGGTCCATCAGAGGGGCGGCTATCATGGCGAAGTTAGGGATGAACCTGCGGTAGTAGCCCACGATGCCCTGTAACGCCCTGACCTGCTTCTTTGAGAGAGGTTGTGGCTAACTTTGGATCACATCAACATCTGCCTATGACATAGAGGAAGATAAATACTTGGGCTATGTCCATGGCACATTTCTTTGGGTTTATGGAAAACTCTCCCTTATGTAGAGCATCAAGTATCACCTGGACTTTGCTCAGATGGCTTCCTCAATCCTAGTTGCGCACTTCTTGTGGGGAGCTAGGATCTGGTCCATGACTCTCTGGAAGGTGGCCAGAGCTCCTTGCAACTCAAGCTTGCGTACCGGAAACAACCGTCTGGCATTGAGAAGGCAGTCTTCTCCTTGGCATCTTAGGACATGGGAATTTGCCAATACAAAAATAAAAAAAGTGGCTTATTTAATACTAAGGTCCTACACCTATAATAACCGCATAGCAGTTGCTCCCATCAACTGGCTAAATTCCATACAAAACAGAAAACGAAGAAAAACAAGTTGTTTTTCTTCAAAATGTATCCAATAATATTTCATTCAGTATATATATATATATACACAAGTAATAGAAATAGCTTTGTCGTATATTCAACAATGAACAAATCATCCAGACTGCGGTATGGGCTTGGGCAAGCTACCGACTTGCAGACAGATTCTTGGTGTGGGTGATCCCTGTGCAGACTTGCACTTCCATAGATTGAGCAGGAGAGCAGACACACTGACCCATGATAAGGGAATCAAACCAGCGGCGACATTTAGGGGGACCTACCCTTTTAATTTTACAATACTCTTTCGTGAGGTCAAGGGTGGTAATGTATCTGGCTGGCCCAAGCCTTTTAATCTGTTCATCGACACTAGGCATTGGATACGTATCAAACTTAGAGACCTCATTCAGCTTCCTATAGTCATTGCAAAACAGCCATTTTCCATCTGGTTTCGGCAGCAAGACTTTGAGACTGGACCAGCCACTCTTGGAATCTTCAATGACTTCTAATCTCAGCATCTGATTCACCTCTTTCGAGATCACCTCTCGGCGGGCTTTGGGAATCTGATACGGTTGCAAGTTCACCCAAATATGAGGCTCCTTGAGAACCTCAAGCTCAATGACCAGTACAACCCGGTAATTCTGAGAACAGGTCTCTGTTCAGATCTAGCAACTCTCTGCAGTGCTGCATTTGGCACATGACTCTGCCACCTTAACCGCTTTTACGTCGGCTTCAAACTTAGCCACCAGACACGAAGCTTCCACGGGCTCCCTATCTCGCCATGGCTTAATCAGGTTGACGTGGTTCATCAAGTAGGGCTTCCTTCTTCCTGGCTGGTGGACTTTATAGTTGACGTCACCAACCTTTTCAACTACTTCATAGGGGCCCTGCCACTTGGCCAGAAACTCCACCGTAGGTACCAGCACCAGTACCTGATCCCTTGCCGATCTACTGTGCACCCTCGACTGTGCCTCTTGTGCTTTGAGTAGATGTTCTTTCACATTGGGCATCACCTGCGCAATTCTCTTTGCATCTGGGCCACATGTTTGATTGCACTCCTGTAGGGTGCAGACTCCGCCTCCCTGGTCTCTTTTGCTATATCCAGAAGTCCACAGGGGTGTCGGCCATATAATAATTCAAAAGTGCAGAAACCAGTAGCCTGTGGGACTTCTCTGATGGAGAATAAAAGGTACAGCAGTAAACAGTCCCAATTTCATCTGTCTTTCTCTACGACCTTCTTTAACATGGCCTTCAAGGTTTTATTAAACCTTTCCACCAAACTGTCCATCTGTGGATGACAGACTGAGGTCCTGAGTTGTGTGATTTGCAGGGTTTTGCACAACTCTCTCATCATCTTTGACATGAACGAAGTCCCTTGATCCATTTATATCTCCTTTGGCAACTCTTTCTGGCAAAGATATGGAAAAACTCCCGAGCTATACACTTGGTGGAGGAGTTTCGTAGTGGTACAGCCTCCGGTTACTGTGCAGCATAGTCCAGGATCACCAGGATATACTGATGCCTTCTGGCAGACTTGAACAGGGGTCACACTAGATCCATGGCCACAAGGGAGGTCAGCAGGCAGGTGGGACAGGACCTACAATAGTTCAAGATTTCTCGGTGATAATCGGGCCAGAAGAACCTCTGAAGGATCTGTTCCTGGGTTTTCTCTACCCCCAGATGACCACCTAACACGAGAATGGGCCATGTCGAACTCCCTGCATCTGTATGGCCCTGGCACCAGTAACTGCTCAATTAATTCCCCTCTCTGCTTGGTGACCTGACATAGTAACTCCCCATTTTCAGCAAAATATGGATATCAATGTCAGCCCCCCGGCTCTTGAGAAGCACCATTAAGTGCAGCCACATTATCAAATGCCCCTTTTAGAGAAAAGTCCCTGAGATGGGCGGTTCCAAAGTTTTCCCTGGACAACTCCAGCTCAGGAACGTTGGCATCCGGGGATGGTGCATCATCCTCATTGCCAACAAGCACACAAAAGGGAAACCAGTCAGCTGCAGCCTGCATTGAGATTTCTTTAAGAGCGACCTGGCTGTTGACAGGCATCCTCACTTTCACCCACAAGTCCCAAAACAATGCAAAGTCCCACCCTATTATAAAAGCATGTAATAGGTCCATGAATACACCAACCTCATGGTACTCAGTGCTACAGTCTGTGTCTATGACCATTCGGGTCACAGGGTAACCTTTAGGGTTCCCATGGATACAGCAGATGCACATCATCTTCCCAGAAATCAGCCAATGAGCAATTGTGGCCCTTACTAAGGTTACTAAACTACCCAAGTCCAACAGACTAGTCATTTGCACTCCGTTCACTGATATGGGACATGCCTGCGGCACCTCGCCTGGTTGAGTACAGCACTGAAGGCAGGGTATGCAAAATATGAGCAGAGCCGTCCTATGCTGCAGTCTATTGGCTCGGTGGTCATGGAGCAACAGACAGCTTTGTAACTCGGGGTGTGACACCTCCAACAAAACACGTTATTGGATGGGGCCTTTGGCAACAACTCAGACACCTCCTGGGCTCTCGTACGCCCCAAAATGTGGCACTAGTTCCCCTCTTTTGGAAGTCAGCTTCCCTTTGGGAACCTCAGTACAGAGATGCTAATACACCTTGCTTTCCAAAGGAACTCTTGACTACCTGGTACCTTTCCACCAGGCTGACCAGGTCATCGGCATTTCCGGGATCTCCCTGGGCAACCAGGATTGCACTGGCCTTGAAAGGGAGTGCATGAACCTGTCCATAAATACCCTCTGTACCATCAGTGCTGGGGAGAAATATTCAGGTTGAAACCACTTTTGGATTAGGGGTAGGAGGTCAAACATTTGGGACCTGGGAGGTTTGTCACAGCAATAGGCCCAGTGGTGCACCCATTGCGCTCTGACAGTCGGAGTCACTCTTAAGCATGCCAAGATCTCAGTCTTCAACTTGGCATACTCTTTTGCGTCCTACTAGGCCAGGTCATAATAGGCCTTCTGCAGTTCCCCTGTTATGTATGGCGCCAGAACCTCCGCCCACTGCTCCAGAGGCAATTTCTCCCATACTGCCACCCTTTTGAAAACCATCAGGAACGCCTTAATGTCATGACCTGGGGTAATCTTTTTCAAGGCTCTCCTTACCGTTTTCCTCATGTGTGAATCATCACCTTGACTTAGGGGTGGGGTGATTGCCCTGCCATGGATTGCCTTGGCTAGGAGCTCCATCTGCTGCCTGTGCTGCTGCTTTTGCCTCTGCTGCTGCTGCTGCCATAGCTCTTGATGCTGGAGATTAGACTGCACCAGTTGCTTTATCAAGTCCTCCATGTTGTCAGCTTTCGCTCCAACAGTCGCTTCTATCCAGGACATGTGGTATCTCTGCGGCAGTCACACTGCCCTTCGGGATTTGTCCCCCTATTTCTAGCACCAATTATAAGGTTTCTACTTACTCGGTTGCGTTCGAGGTAGGCACAGGAAGCAGTTTCAGTAAAAATGACCAGACTGGTTTATTAAAACTTCATAAACCTCTCAGGAAACCAAACAAAAAGACAGCCTTTTCTGGCACAAAGTGAAAACACAAAGTAAATAGTCCATACAGTATTGCGGGTTCGCCCGCTTGGATTACTGTCCAGTTCTTGAGTTCTTAGCATGGACCAATACACTGGAAATCTACACACCTCTACTACACAGTCACAGGCTCTGAATGAGACAACTGGTCTCCATTTTATTTTCCATACCACGCCCACAGGGTGGGGATAAGTGAGCAGCCAGTACCACCCATCTCTTTGACTGATTGTAAACCCGGACCTTATACGCCTTATTAACCCTCTCAGCACTATACATGGTGGAGCCTACTTTCCTGGTCTTTCATCCCCGAAGGTACCAACCTCAATAATACATATATCCCCTCAACGACCTGTCCAGTGGTTATCTTACTATATATATATATATATATATATATATGTATATATATATATACAGTTATATGAAAAATTTTGGGCACCCCTATTAATCTTAAGTTTATTGTTTTATAAAAATTGGTGTTTTTGCAACAGCTATTTCAGTTTGATATATGTAACAACTGTTGGACACAGTAATGTTTCTGCCTTGAAATGAGGTTTACTGTACTAACAGAAAATGTGCAATCTGCATTCAAACAAAATTTGACAGGTGCATAAGTATGGGCACCCTTATCATTTTCTTGTTTTAAATACTCCTACCTACTTTTTACTGACTTACTAAAGCACTTTTTTTGGGTTTTGTAACCTCATTGAGCTTTGAACTTCATAGCCAGGTGTATGCAATCATGAGAAAAGCTACTTAAAGTGGCCACTTGCAAGTTGTTCTCCTGTTTGAATCTCCTCTGAAGAGTGGCATCATGGGCTCCTCAAAACAACTGTCAAATGATCTGAAAACAAAGATTATTCAACATAGTTGTTCAGGGGAAGGATACAAAAAGCTGTCTCAGAGATTTAACCTGTCAGTTTCCACTGTGAGGAACATAGTAAGGAAATGGAAGAACACAGGGACAGTTCTTGTTAAGGCCAGAAGTGGCAGGCCAAGAAAAACATCAGAAAGGCAGAGAAGAAGAATGGTGAGATCAGTCAAGGACAATTCTCAGACCACCTCCAGAGAGCTGCAGCATCAACTTGCTGCAGATGGTGTCACTGTGCATCGGTCAACTCTACAACGCACTTTGCACAAGGAGAAGCTGTATGGGAGAGTGATGCAAAAGAAGCCGTTTCTGCAAACAGAGTCGGCTGAGGTATGCAAAAGCACATTTGGAGAAGCCAATTTCTTTTTGGAAGAAGGTCCTGTGGACTGATGAAACCAAGATTGAGTTGTTTGGTCATACAAAAAGGCGTTATGCATGGTGGCAAAAAAACACAGCATTCCAAGAAAAACACTTGCTACCCACAGTAAAATTTGGTGGAGGTTCCATCATGCTTTGGGGCTTTGTGGCCAATGCCGGCACCGGGAATCTTGTTAAAGTTGAGGGACGCATGGATTCCACTCAGTATCAGCAGATTCTTGACAATAATGTTCAAGAATCAGTGATAAAGTTGAAGTTACGCAGGGGATGGATCTTTCAGCAAGAAAATGATCCAAAACACAGCTCCAAATCTACTCAGGCATTCATGCAGAGGAACAATTACAATGTTCTGGAATGGCCATCCCAGTCCCCAGACCTGAATATCATTGAACATCTGTGGGATCATTTGAAGAGGGCTGTCCATGCTCGGCGACCATCAAACTTAACTGAACTGGAATTGTTTTGTAAAGAGGAATGGTCAAAAATACCTTCATCCAGGATCCAGGAACTCATTAAAAGCTACAGGAAGCGACTAGAGGCTGTTATTTTTGCAAAAGGAGGATCTACTAAATATTAATGTCACTTTTCTGGTGAGGTGCCCATACTTATGCACCTGTCAAATTTTGTTTGAATGCAGATTGCACATTTTCTGTTAGTACAATAAACCTCATTTCAAGGCAGAAACATTACTGTGTCCAACAGTTATTACATATATCAAACTGAAATAGCTGTTGCAAAAACACAAATTTTTATAAAACAATAAACTTAAGATTAATAGGGGTGCCCAAACTTTTTCAAATAACTGTATCCTCCTATTTTAATGAGGGTATTTAGAATTTTATATCCATTGCATATATAAAAAATATACATATGTATAATATTTCTTAACATTAAAATTATAACACCAAGAAGGACAAGCTGGTAGGTTATGTAAATCAAGGAAGCAGGAGAACTAAGTTCTGCAAATGATCATATTTTCCATATTTTCAAGCACCTCACTTCAATCTGTGGCATGTGGAAGGGGCATAAAAGCCAATTTTAAAAATAATTTTTAGCCACATGAAACCATTTTAGCCAATTCTTCATTGCTCTCCCAACCTTTGGGTCAACAACGAACAGTGCTGACAGCTTGGTCTATGCGCATTATGATCTGGCTTGCTTTGCCACATAAGGATTATTATTATTTATTTTTAGAGCACCACTGATCCCATGGTGCTGTATATGAGAAGGGTTTACCTACAGGATACAAATATAAAATATGGTGAACAAACTAACAATGACAGACTGGTACAGAAAGTAGAGGGCCCGGCCCTTGCGGGCTTACAGTCTGCAGGACAATGGGGAAGAAAAGTAGGGTAAGGAGTTATGGCAGCTTTGTTGGTTGGGAGGTGGCAGCAGGGTCACTGCAGGCTATAAGCCTTCCTGAAGAGGTCAGTTTTCAAGTTCTATCTGAAGATTCCGAGTGTGACAAATAGTTGGATGTAAAATTGACAAAAAAATTTAAAAAACAGAATCCAACAGGTGATATCAAAGAGTGGGGCACAGAATATGATATAATTACATACTGGGTACACAGTAATATTTATAAAGTAAATTATATATCATGATTTTATAATATAAAATACCCATAAAAGTAAATACAGTAGGCATAAGGCAGGTAAGGGACAAACCCCATGGTACTGGACTAACCGTATTAGTAAGGAGTACTAAGAGCTCATAAATAAATAAATAGCAAGGTACCTATCTACAGACTATCTGCTAAATAATTGACAATGCAGAGCCTAGTTATCAAATGATAGTGAGTAGATATTGTAAAGTGACCATGCATTAAAAGTGCAAATGTGCATAATAAATAGAAATGTCATAAGACCCTGAAAACCATTATCCAAAGTTGGAAAGATATACCAGATAGATTTAGGAAGAAAGAACCAAACGGTGGTCCGATGGAAAATGCTTACCGCCAAGATGGTGCCCCACACACACGTTTCCCGACGGGCGTTTCGCCTCTGCAGGCTTTAACGAGGGATAATGGGAGCGTGGGTATGTATCAAATATATATAACGATTAATTCATCAGATAAAGGGGGCAATGTGGCACTTTGGTCCACGGTTATGTATACCAAAGAAGCGAAACGTCAGTTCAATGATATATCTACATACAAGAAACTTACCTATAATCCTATCTCCAATTTTCAGGATGTACTCTTGACTCTTCTTCAGGATGCAGTACTTACAGGAACAATTACTGAAAAAGAAAAACACTGCCTTATCTTTAAACCCCAAAGGTCTCAGTTCTTTATCTACTACCTAAGGTTCATAAGGACCCAATACATTCTACGGGTCGACCCATAGTTTCAGGAGTTGAAAACATGTGTGAGCCAGTATGTCGGTTCATCGACCATATTTTGAGACATCATGTTGAGGCATTGCCTTCCTACCTTAAAGATACCTCTGATTTGCTCAAAAGAATGGATGGACAAGTGGTGCACGTTAATATCGTACTAGTCGTTTGTGACGTTGAGTCCCTTTACGCATCTATAAATCACAGTGATGGTTTAAGAGCTGTTCGATATTTTTTGGAAATGTCCAATCATTGACATTTGTGAACTTTGTCCTTGATCTTCTGGCCTTTGCTTTGAAACATAATTTTTTTCTTTTTGATGAGTCGCTCTACCTGCAGCTCCCGGGCATGGCAATGGGGGCGGCTTGCATGCCCTCATATGCCAATCTGTACCTGGAGCTGTGGGAGAGGGACACTTTTTCATCTGAATCTTTGCCATATTTGGATAAAATCTTGTCATGGCATCGTTATATAGACGACATTTTGTTTTTGTGGCAAGGATCAAGCGATGAACTCTCTGCATTTATGCAGGCCCTGAACACTAAGGCTCTGAATATTAAATTGATCTATAAGATGGGACGTAGGGATGTTGATTTTTTAGACGTACGATAGGAAATTAATCTGGTACTATCCAAACGGATGTGTATAGAAAAGTAACCGCTGCTAACTCTCTGCTACATGCAGAGTCCTCATATCCAAGGAAACTTATTGATAGTATACCTATAGGTCAGTTTTTAAGAATGCGTAGAATCTGTTCAAAAGATTCGGATTTTGAGAAACAATCACATGACCTTACGGAATGTTTTTTTGAGCGTGGTTACTCGGAGAGATCAATACAACGTGGATATCGCTGTGCAAAGTTTCCAAAAATAAATACACTCCTATAATACCAAATACAGGGAGGGTAAGGATATTGTTAGATTTATATCCACAATTAACTCCAGGAGTAGGGAGATTTGGTCCAGTTTGGACAAATACTGGGATGTACTTACCATGGACTCAGTCCTTATGAATTATGTTATGAAACATCCAGCAATCACTTAACAAAGATCGCATAATCTGAAAGATATATTGGTGCAGAGTTATGTGAACAAAGATGATCAAAAAACACTTTATTAGTGGTAAGCCTAAATGGGGTTGTAAACCATGTGTGGCCGGCCCAGAAATTATTAAGACTGATTTTTTTACGGATTCGTTGAACCTTAAAAACTACAAAATTACTCATGTAATTACATGCAAAACAATTGATATCATTTAACTGGCAAACTGTCCCTGTAACAGATACTATGTTGGTCTGACCACACAGGAATTCAAAAGGCGTGTTAGGGAACACGTCTTAGATATAGAGGCAGCCAAAGAAAGCACAGACTCTGTTGAACTCAAGATCCTACCACGTCACTTTAAACAATATCATGATTGTGACAGCTCTAAACTGAAGATCAGGGGCATTGACAGGGTGTATATTGACTCAAGAGTTGGAGATTGGAAGAGAATTCTTGCTCAGAGGGAAGTGAAATGGATTACTCTACTTGACACACTCACACTTAAAGGTCTCAAAGAAACAGTAAGCTTTGTCCCGCTTTTATAATTGTATTTATAACAGTATATATAATGTGGTCCATGTTCTTCTCTTATTTTTAATTGTATTTATTTATTTCGTATTTACTCATTGATTTTCATTTTTTTGTCTGTAGTTCTTTCGCCAATGAGAGTTTCTTCTATTCCATTGACAGGATGATGGATATACTCGGACTGGGGATTTCCGCTGGAGCTGCTATATGTCTTCAACTTAAGTGCATTTCGTCATAATTTATATTCAAGATTATTAATATGTGATTCTATTGACACTCTCCTATATATTATATACTGAGTTCCATCTATGGCTATCTTTCTGTGTTCATTTTGTATAGTGAGTAGGGATTGGATCTAATATCTATTTAATATTGATTTTCTATTTATTTAATTCTGAAACTCTTTCTCCTTACCTATGAACGATAGTAATAATTTTTTTACTCTTCATTTGATGTTTATATTTTAAGGAGATTGATTATTGAACCACGCACTTTCTAACTGACACTCTATTCATTTGTGACCTCTTCTGTATATGATCTAGTGTGACATATATTGTTTTACCTCTCCACCTTGGTTTTCCCAGCTCCCCTGTTCAGTGCGTTCCACTGTGGTGAGCATTTTTGACAACTTCCGGTAAGCTTACTGCTTCCGCTTTACTTGCGGTCCACGGTGTCGCGCACGCCGACGTCACTTGCGCTCCCATGCCGCAATCATATGGAGAGCGTCATGTGATGCGAAAGTGGCGTGGGTGGTTACAGATGGCCCCGTGCAGCCATTAGCAGCTGGTGCTTTCCTGATTATTCCATCTCCATTGGCCAATGGATTATATATATTTTATACATACTGACACTCCCAATATCCTTCGTTAAAGCCCGCAGAGGCGAAACGCGCGTCGGGAAACGTGTGTGTGGAGCACCATCTTGGCGGTAAGCATTGTCCATCGGACCACCGATTGGTTCTTCCTTCCTAAATCTATCTGGTATATCTTTCCAACTTTGGATAATGGTTTTCAGGGTCTTATGAACTTTCTATTTATTATGCGCATTTGCACTTTTAATGCATGGTCACTTTACAAAACCTACTCACTATCAATTGATAACTAGGCTCTGCATTGGCAATTGAATATTTAGCAGATAGTCTGTAGATAGGTACCTTGCTATTTATTTATTTATGAGCTCTTAGTACTCCTTACTAATACGGTTGGTCCAGTATCATGGGGTTTGTCCCTTACCTGCCTTATGCCTATTGTATTTACTTTTATGGGTATTTTATATTATAAAATCAAGATATATAATTTACTTTATAAATATTACTGTGTACCCAGTATGTAATTATATCATATTCTGTGCCCCACTCTTTGATATCACCTGTTGGATTCTGTTTTTTTAATTTGTTTGTCAATTTTATATAATAAAGTTGTTGAATTTGCTATTATCTGCTGTTGTGCAATCTATATATAGATTGTTATGCCTTGGCCTTTGCACAGCCACTATATGTTGATTTATATTTGCTGCTAAATAGTTGGATGTGTCGAGGCACAGAATTCCAGAGGGGGGATAATCGGGAGAAGTCTTGGAGGCAAATGTGTGAGGAACGAATAAGTGTGTAGGAGGGAAGGTCTTTAGAGGACCCGAGGTTGCATGCTGGAAGATATGGGGAGATTAGTTTGGAGATATAAAGAGGAGACAGATTATGGACGGCTTTGTAGGTCAGTGTTAGTAGTTTGAACAGGATACGTTGGGGAATTGGGAGCCAATGAAGGAATTTGCAGAGGGGGGAAGTAGAGGAGTAGCATGAAGAGAGGTAGATTACTTGTGGAGCAGTGTTAATGATGGACTGGAGAGGTGCGAGAATGTTAGCAGAGAAGTCACAAAGGAAGATATTGCAGTAGTCAAGGCGGCAGATTGTGATGGCATGCACTAACATTTTAGTAGATTCAGGGTTGAGGAAAGTATGGAATCTGGAAATATTTTTGAGTTGAAGAAGGCAGACGGTGGCAAGAGCTTGGATGTGCAGTTTTAAAGACAATGCAGAGTTGAGGGTAACTTCGAGGCAGCGGACTTCTGGTACTGTGGAAAGTTTGGTGTCGTTAATTGTGATATATAGAATGGGTTGGGGGGTTAAGTGAGATGGAGGAAAGATGATGAGTTCTATTTTGTCCACATTGAGTTTTAGGAAGCGAGAGGAGAAGGAGGATATGTGTGATAGACACTCTGGGATTCTGGACAGCAGAGAGGTGATGTCTAGGCCAGAGAGGTAGATCTGGGCATCATCACCATATACAAGTGCTTCTCACTAAAATAGAATATCATCAAAAAGTTATTTTATTTCAGTTCTTCGATACAAAAAGTGAAACTCATATATTATATGGAGTCATTACAAACAGAGTGATCTATTTCAAGGGTTTATTTCTGTTAATGTTGATGATTATGGCTTACAGCCAATGAAAACACAAAAGTCATTATCTCAGTAAATTAGAATACTTTATAACAACAGTTTGAAAAATATTTTTAAAATCCGAAATGTTGGCCTACTGAAATGTATGTTTAGTAAATACACTCAATTCTTGGCTGGGGCTCCTTTTGCACCAATTGCTGAATCAATGTGGCATGGCTTGGAGGTCATCATCCTGTGGCACTGATGAGGTGTTATGGAAGCCCAGGTTGCTTTGATAGCAGTCTTCAGCTCGTCTGCATTGTTGGGTCTGGTGTCTCTCATCTTCCTCTTGACAATACCCCATAGATCCTTTATGGGGTTAAGGTCAGGCAAGTTTGCTGGCCAATCAAGCACAGTGATACTGTTATTTTTAAATTAGGCATTGGTACTTTTGGCAGTGTGGACAGGTGTCAAGTCCTGCTGGAGAATGAAATTTCCATCTCCAAAAAGCTTGTCGGCAGAGGGAAGCATGAAGTGCTCTAAAATTTCCTGGTAGATGGCTAGACTGACTTTGGTCTTGATAAAACACAGTGGCCCTACATCAGCAGATGACATGGCTCCCCAAACCATCACTGATTTTGGAAACTTCACAGTAGACCTCAAGCAGCTTGAGGTGACTACCTCTCCACTCTTCCTCCATACACTGGGACCCTGATTTCCAAATAAAATGCAAAATTTACTTTCATCTGAAAACTATAACTTGGAGCAACAGTCCAGGTCTTTTTCTCCTTGGCCCAGGTAAGATGCTTCTGGCATTGTCTATTGGTCATGAGTAGCTTGACACAAGGAATGCGACACTTGTAGCCCATGTCCTGGATACGTCTGTGTGTGGTGGCTCTTTAAGAAATGACTGCAGCAGCACTCCGCACCAGAACCTCCACCCACTGCTCCAGAGGCAATTTCTCCCATACTGCCACCCTTTTGAAAACCATCAGGAACGCCTTAATGTCATGACCTGGGGTAATCTTTTTCAAGGCTCTCCTTACCGTTTTCCTCATGTGTGAATCATCACCTTGACTTTGGGGTGGGGTGATTGCCCTGCCATGGATTGCCTTGGCTAGGAGCTCCATCTGCTGCCTGTGCTGCTGCTTTTGCCTCTGCTGCTGCTGCCATAGCTCTTGATGCTGTAGATTAGACTGCACCAGTTATCAAGTCCTCCATGTTGTCAGCTTTCGCTCCTGCAGTCGCTTCTATCCAGGACATGTGGTATCTCTGCGGCAGTCACACTGCCCTTCGGGATTCGTCCCCTTGCTTCTAGCACCAATTATAAGGTTTCTACTTACTCGGTTGCGTTCGAGGTAGGCACAGGAAGCAGTTTCAGTAAAAATGACCAGGCTGGTTTATTAAAACTTCATAAACCTCTCAGGAAACCAAACAAAAAGACAGCCTTTTCTGGCATAAAATGAAAACACAAAGTAAATAGTCCATACAGTATTGCGGGTTCGCCCGCTTGGATTACTGTCCAGTTCTTGAGTTCTTAGCATGGACCAACACACTGGAAATCTACACACCTCTACTACACAGTCACAGGCTCTGAATGAGACAACTGGTCTCCATTTATTTTCCATACCACGCCCACAGGGTGGGGATAAGTGAGCAGCCAGTACCACCCATCTCTTTGACTGATTGTAAACCCGGACCTTATACACCCTATTAACCCTCTCAGCACTATACATGGTGGAGCCTACTTTCCAGGTCTTACATCCCCGAAGGTACCAACCTCAATAATACATATATCCCCTCAACGACCTGTCCAGTGGTTATCTTACAATATATATATATATATCCTCCTATTTTAATTAGGGTATTTAGAATTTTTATATCCATTGCATATATAAAAAATATACATATGTATAATATTTCTTAACATTAAAATTATAACACAAAGAAGGACAAGCTGGTAGGTTATGTAAATCAAGGAAGCAGGAGAACTAAGTTCTGCAAATGATCATATTTTCCATATTTTCAAGCACCTCACTTCAATCTGTGGCATGTGGAAGGGGCATAAAAGCCAATTTTAAAAATAATTTTTAGCCACATGAAACCATTTTAGCCAATTCTTCATTGCTCTCCCAACCTTTGGGTCAACAACGAACAGTGCTGACAGCTTGGTCTATGCGCATTATGATCTGGCTTGCTTTGCCACATAAGGATTATTATTATTTATTTTTAGAGCACCACTGATCCCATGGTGCTGTATATGAGAAGGGTTTACCTGCAGGATACAAATATAAAATATGGTGAACAAACTAACAATGACAGACTGGTACAGAAAGTAGAGGGCCCGGCCCTTGCGGGCTTACAGTCTGCAGGACAATGGGGAAGAAAAGTAGGGTAAGGAGTTATGGCAGCTTTGTTGGTTGGGAGGTGGCAGCAGTGTCACTGCAGGCTATAAGCCTTCCTGAAGAGGTCAGTTTTCAAGTTCTATCTGAAGATTCCGAGTGTGACAAATAGTTGGATGTAAAATTGACAAAAAAATTTAAAAAACAGAATCCAACAGGTGATATCAAAGAGTGGGGCACAAAATATGATATAATTACATATTGGGTACACAGTATTATTTATAAAGTAAAATACCCATAAAAGTAAATACAATAGGCATAAGGCAGGTAAGGGACAAACCCCATGGTACTGGACCAACCGTATTAGTAAGGAGTACTAAGAGCTCATAAATAAATAAATAGCAAGGTACCTATCTACAGACTATCTGCTAAATAATTGACAATGCAGAGCCTAGTTATCAAATGGTAGTGAGTAGATATTGTAAAGTGACATGCATTAAAAGTGCAAATGTGCATAATAAATAGAAATGTCATAAGACCCTGAAAACCATTATCCAAAGTTGGAAAGATATACCAGATAGATTTAGGAAGAAAGAACCAAACGGTGGTCCGATGGAAAATGCTTACCGCCAAGATGGTGCCCCACACACACGTTTCCCGACGGGCGTTTCGCCTCTGCAGGCTTTAACGAGGGATAATGGGAGCGTGGGTATGTATCAAATATATATAACGATTAATTCATCAGATAAAGGGGGCAATGTGGCACTTTGGTCCACGGTTATGTATACCAAAGAAGCGAAACGTCAGTTCAATGATATATCTACATACAAGAAACTTACCTATAATCCTATCTCCAATTTTCAGGATGTACTCTTGACTCTTCTTCAGGATGCAGTAATTACAGGAACAATTACTGAAAAAGAAAAAAACTGCCTTATCTATAAACCCCAAAGGTCTCAGTTTTTTATCTACTACCTAAGGTTCATAAGGACCCAATACATCCTATGGGTCGACTCATAGTTTCAGGAGTTGAAAACATGTGTGAGCCAGTATGTCGGTTCATCGACCATATTTTGAGACATCATGTTGAGGCATTGCCTTCCTACCTTTAAGATACCTCTGATTTGCTCAAAAGAATGGATGGACAAGTGGTGCACGTTAATACCGTACTAGTCGTTTGTGACGTTGAGTCCCTTTACGCATCTATAAATCACAGTGATGGTTTAAGAGCTGTTCGATAGTTTTTGGAAATGTCCAATCATTGACATTTGTGAACTTTGTCCTTGATCTTCTGGCTTTTGCTTTGAAACATAATTTTTTTCTTTTTGATGAGTCGCTCTACCTGCAGCTCCCGGGCATGGCAATGGGGGCGGCTTGCGTGCCCTCATATGCCAATCTGTACCTGGAGCTGTGGGAGAGGGACACTTTTTCATCTGAATCTTTGCCATATTTGGATAAAATCTTGTCATGACATCGTTATATAGACGACATTTTGTTTTTGTGGCAAGGATCAAGCGATGAACTCTCTGCATTTATGCAGGAACTGAACACTAAGGCTCTGAATATTAAATTGATCTATAAGATAGGACGTAGGGATGTTGATTTTTTAGACGTACGATTGGAAATTGATCTGGTACTATCCAAACGGATGTGTATAGAAAAGTAACCGCTGCTAACTCTCTGCTACATGCAGAATCCTCATATCCAAGGAAACTTATTGATAGTATACCTATAGGTCAGTTTTTAAGAATGCGTAGAATCTGTTCAAAAGATTCGGATTTTGAGAAACAATCACATGACCTTACGGAATGTTTTTTTGAGCGTGGTTACTCGGAGAGATCAATACAACGTGGATATCGCTGTGCAAAGTTTCCAAAAATAAATACACTCCTATATAATACCAAATACAGGGAGGGTAAGGATATTGTTAGATTTATATCCACATTTAACTCCAGGAGTAGGGAGATTTGGTCCAGTTTGGACAAATACTGGGATGTACTTACCATGGACTCAGTCCTTACGAATTATGTTATGAAACATCCAGCAATCACTTACCAAAGATCGCATAATCTGAAAGATATATTGGTGCAGAGTTATGTGAACAAAGATGATCAAAAAACACTTTATTAGTGGTAAGCCTAAATGGGGTTGTAAACCATGTGTGGCCGGCCCAGAAATTATTAAGACTGATTTTTTTACGGATTCGTTGAACCTTAAAAACTACAAAATTACTCATGTAATTACATGCAAAACCATTGGTATCATTTAACTGGCAAACTGTCCCTGTAACAAATACTATGTTGGTCTGACCACACAGGAATTCAAAAGGCGTGTTAGGGAACACGTCTTAGATATAGAGGCAGCCAAAGAAAGCACAGACTCTGTTGAACTCAAGATCCTACCACGTCACTTTAAACAATATCATGATTGTGACAGCTCTAAACTGAAGATCAGGGGCATTGACAGGGTGTATATTGACTCAAGAGGTGGAGATTGGAAGAGAATTCTTGCTCAGAGGGAAGTGAAATGGATTACTCTACTTGACACACTCACACTTAAAGGTCTCAACGAAACAGTAAGCTTTGTCCCGCTTTTATAATTGTATTTATAACAGTATATACAGTACAGACTAAAAGTTTGGACACACCTTCTCATTTAAAGATTTTTCTGTATTTTCATGTCTATGAAAATTGTACAATCACACTGAAGGCGTCAAAACTATGAATTAACACATGTGGAATTATATGCTTAACAAAAAAGTGTAAAACAACTGAAAATATGTCGTATATTCTAGGTTCTTCAAAGTAGCCACCTTTTGCTTTGATGACTGCTTTGCACACTCTTGGCATTCTCTTGATGACCTTCAAGAGGTAGTCACCGGAAATGGTCTTCACTTCACAGGTGTGCCCTGTCAGGTTTAATAAGTGGGATTTCTTGCCTTATAAATGGGGTTGGGACCATCAGTTGTGTTGTGCAGAAGTCAGGTGGATACACAGCTGATAGTCCTACTGAATAGACTGTTAGAATTTGTATTATGGCAAGAAAAAAGCAGCTAAGTAAAGAAAAACAAGTGCCCATCATTACTTTAAGAAATGAAGGTCAGTCAGTGCGAAAAATTGGGCAAACTTTGAAAGTGTCCCCAAGTGCAGTTGCAAAAACCATCAAGCGCTACAAAGAAACTTGCTCACATGAGGACTGCCCCAGGAAAGGAAGACCAAGAGTCACCTCTGCTTCTGAGGATAAGTTTATCCGAGTCACCAGCCTCAGAAATCGCAGGTTAACAGCAGCTCAGATTAGAGACCAGGTCAATGCCACACAGAGTTCTCGCAGCAGACACATCTCTTCAACAACTGTTAACAGGAGACTTTGTGCAGCAGGCCTTCATGGTAAAATAGCTGCTAGGAAACCACTGCTAAGGACAGGTAACAAGCAGAAGAGACTTGTTTGGGCTAAAGAACACAAGGAATGGACATTAGACCAGTGGAAATCTGTGCTTTGGTCTGATGAGTCCAAATTTGAGATCTTTGGTTCCAACCATCGTGTCTTTGTGCGACGCAGAAAAGGTGAACGGATGGACTCTACATGCCTGGTTCCCACCGTGAAGCATGGAGGAGGAGGTGTGATGGTGTGCGGGGCTTTGCTGGTGACACTGTTGGGGATTTATTCAGAATTGAAGGCATACTGAACCAGCATGGCTACCACAGCATCTTGCAGTGGCATGCTATTCCATCCGGTTTGCGTTTAGTTGGACCATCATTTATTTTTCAGCAGGACAATGACCCCAAACACACCTCCAGGCTGTGTAAGGGCTATTTGACCAAGAAGGAGAGTGATGGGGGCTACGCCAGATGACCTGGCCTCCACAGTCACCAGACCTGAACCCAATCGAGATTGTTTGGGGTGAGCTGGCCACAGAGTGAAGGCAAAAGGGCCAAAAGGTGCTAAGCATCTCTGGGAACTCCTTCAAGATTGTTGGAAGACCATTTCCGGTGATTACCTCTTGAAGCTCATCAAGAGAATGCCAAGAATGTGGAAAGCAGTCATCAAAGCAAAAGGTGGCTACTTTGAAGAACCTAGAATATAAGACATATTTTCAGTTGTTTCACACTTTTTTGTTAAGTATATAATTCCACATGTTAATTCATAGTTTTGATGCCTTCAGTGTGAATGTACAATTTTCAAAGTCATGAAAATACAGAAAAATCTTTAAATGAGAAGGTGTGTCCAAACTTTTGGTCTGTACTGTATAATGTGGTCCATGTTCTTCTCTTATTTTCAATTGTTTTTATTTATTTCGTGTTTACTCATTGATTTTCATTTTTTTGTCTGTAGTTCTTTCGCCAATGAGAGTTTCTTCTATTCCATTGACAGGATGATGGATATACTCGGACTGGGGATTTCCGCTGGAGCTCCTATATGTCTTCAACTTAAGTGCATTTCGTCATAATTTATATTCAAGATTATTAATATGTGATTCTAGAGACACTCTCCTATATATTATATACTGAGTTCCATCTATGGCTATCTTTCTGTGTTCATTTTGTATAGTGAGTAGGGATTGGATCTAATATCTATTTAATTTTGATTTTCTATTTATTTAATTCTGAAACTCTTTCTCCTTACCTATGAACGATAGTAATAATTTTTTTACTCTTCATTTGATGTTTATATTTTAAGGAGATTGATTATTGAACCACGCACTTTCTAACTGACACTCTATTCATTTGTGACCTCTTCTGTACATGGTCTAGTGTGACATATATTTTTTTACCTCTCCACCTTGGTTTTCCCAGCTCCCCTGTTCAGTGCGTTCCACTGTGGTGAGCATTTTTGACAACTTCCGGTAAGCTTACTGCTTCCGCTTTACTTGCGGTCCACGGTGGAGCGCACCCCGACGTCACTTGCGCTCCCATGCCGCAATCATATGGAGCGCGTCATGTGATGCGGAAGTGGCGTGGGTGGTTACAGATGGCCCCGTGCAGCCATTAGCAGCTGGTGCTTTCCTGATTATTCCATCTACATTGGCCAATGGATTATATATATTTTATACATACTCACACTCCCAATATCCTTCGTTAAAGCCTGCAGAGGTGAAACGCGCGTCGGGAAACGTGTGTGTGGAGCACCATCTTGGCGGTAAGCATTGTCCATCGGACCACCGATTGGTTCTTCCTTCCTAAATCTATCTGGTATATCTTTCCAACTTTGGATAATGGTTTTCAGGGTCTTATGAACTTTCTATTTATTATGCACATTTGCACTTTTAATGCATGGTCACTTTACAAAACCTACTCACTATCATTTGATAACTAGGCTCTGTATTGGCAATTGATTATTTAGCAGATAGTCTGTAGATAGGTACCTTGCTATTTATTTATTTATGAGCTCTTAGTACTCCTTACTAATACGGTTGGTCCAGTACCATGGGGTTTGTCCCTTACCTGCCTTATGCCTATTGTATTTACTTTTATGGGTATTTTATATTATAAAATCAAGATATATAATTTACTTTATAAATATTACTGTGTACCCAGTATGTAATTATATCATATTCTGTGCCCCACTCTTTTATATCACCTGTTGGATTCTGTTTTTTTAATTTGTTTGTCAATTTTATATAATAAAGTTGTTGAATTTGCTATTATCTGCTGTTGTGCAATCTATCTATAGATTGTTATGCCTTGGCGTTTGCACAGCCACTTTATGCTGATTTATATTTGCTGCTAAATAGTTTGATGTGTTGAGGCACAGAATTCCAGAGGGGGGATAATCGGGAGAAGTCTTGGAGGCAAATGTGTGAGGAACGAATAAGTGTGTAGGAGAGAAGGTCTTTAGAGGACCGGAGGTTGCATGCTGGAAGATATGGGGAGATTAGTTTGGAGATATAAAGAGTAGTGTTGAGCCACCCCCGTAGTGTTCGGGTTCGGTTCGGTTCGTCGAACACCGGGATGTTCGAGGAACTGTTCGTCGAACTGTTCGTCGAACACCTTAGAACACCGTCGAACACCGTTAAAATCAATGGCAGGCAAACAAAAACACATAGAAACACATAGAAAACACCTGCAAAGGTGTCCAAAAGCTGACAAACTGCTCAGAAGACACTCTCTTTAAAAAAGCCGGCTGGCAATTCAGTAGCGGCATAGACCGGTACCCGACAATTTAGACAAGAAGGAATAGAGCATCACACATAGATTAGATAGATAGAAACATGTCAGTCACACATATAAGAAGCACAGTGACAGTGTTGGTTACTGCATTTGTCATTTAGTGTAAAGGATTTATTAAAAAAAATATTAGTGTTTTCATGCACCGTCTCTTTAAAAAAGCCGGCCGGCAATTCAGCATCTGTACCCGACAATTTAGAACAGAAAGAATAGAGCTTCACACATAGATTAGATAGATAGAAACATGTCAGTTACATATATAATAAGTACAGTGATAGTGTTGCTTACTGTACTTGTCATTTAGTGTAAAGGATTTATTTAAAAAAATAATAGTGTTTTCATGCACTGTCTCTTTAAAAAAGCCGGCCGGCAATTCAGCAGCGGTACCCGACAATTTAGAACAGAAAGATAGAGCATCACACATAGATTAGATAGATAGAAACATGTCAGTCACATATATATGAAGTACAGTGATAGTGTTGGTTACTGTACTTGTCATTTAGTATTAAAATAAAGGATTTATTATTAAAAAAATTGGCGTGGGGTTCCCCTTAATTTTAGGCTCTAGCGGAGGTTAAGCAGACGGCTGGGGCAGATGTTTGAAGCCTGGGAAGGGGGTAATACCCACGGAGCTTCCCAGGCTACTAATATCAGCCCCCAGCTGAATATATAGCCTTTACTAGCTATTAAAATGGGGGACCCCCCCAAAAAAATGACGTGGGGTCCCCCCTAATTTAATAGCTAGCAAAGGCTAGGCAGACAGCTGGGGGCTGATATTAATAGCCCAGGAAGGGAGCCATGAATATTGGCCCCCTCCCAGGCTAGAAACACCAGCCGTCAGCCGCCCCAGAAATGGCGCATTCATAGGATGCGCCAATTCTGGCACTTAGCCTCGCTCTTCCACGCTGCCCTGGTGCGGTGGCAGGGGGTAATAGGGTTGGGGTTGATGTCAGCTTATAATGCCAGCTGACATCAAGCCCAGGTTAGTAATGGAGAGGCGTCTATAAGACACCCCCATTACTAACCCCATAGTCAAAGTTAAAAAAAACACAAACACCCAGAATAAAGTCCTTTAATTGAAATAAAGACACAATCCTTTATTGTTCTAAATTAAACCATACCTACCATCACGCCCATTCCAGCTGAAGCCAACGATCTCCTGCAATAAAAGAAAAATAATAAAGCAACCTCATCCTTACCTTTCCATGGTTCCCACGACAGCTTCAGCTCTGCTACATCGAGATGACAGGCTGGACCGCAGCAGAACGCCGCCATCCAGCCTGTCATCCCGCAGACACTGAGAAGCGCAGGCTTGCTTGCGCTGCTCAGCGTCTCTCTGTGACGACATCCAGATGAGCCGAGTTCATGTCCAATGAACTCGGCTCACCTCATGCACGTCACTGACAGCGTGGGAAAATTCTCACGCTGAAGCGCTGATTGCAGGAGAATTTTCCCACGCTGTCAGTGACGTGCAGGAGGTGAGCTGAGTTCATTGGACATGAGCTCACCTCATGCACATCACTGACAGCGTGGGAGAATTCTCCTGCACTCAGCACTTCAGCGTCAGAATTTTCCCACGCTGTCAGTGACGTGCATGAGGTGAGCCGAGTTCATTGGACATGACCTCGGCTCATCTGGATGCCGTCACAGCGAGACAGTGAGGAGCGCAAGCATGCCTGCGCTTCTCAGTGTCTGCGGGATGACAGACTGGATGGCAGCGTTCTGCTGCGGTCCAGCCAGTCATCTCGATGTAGCAGAGCTGAAGCTGTCGTGGGAACCATGGAAAGGTAAGGATGAGGTTGGTTTATTATTTTTCTTTTATTGCAGGAGATCGTTGGCTTCAGCTGGAATGGGTGTGATGGTAAGTATGGTTTAATTTAGAACAATAAAGAATTGTGTCTTTATTTCAATTAAAGGACTTTATTCTGGGTGTTGTGTTTTTTTTAAATACTTTGCTAGAAATTCATGGCGGTCATGTCTAATACTGGCGTGACCCCATGAATTTTGGGCTTGGGGCCAGCTGATAATACCAAGCTGGCCCTAACCCCTTTATTACCCAGTGAGCCACCGCACCAGGGCCCTGGATGAGTTGGGTACAGCGCCAGAAGATGGCGCTTCTATGAACGCGCCATTTTCCGGGGTGGCTGCGGACTGCAATTTGTAGCGGGGGGGGGGCCAGAAAGCTTGGGCCTCCCTGCGCTGCAGATTCCAGCCCCCAGCTGCCTAGTTGTACCTGGCTGGACACAAAAATAGGGCGAAGCCCCACGTACTTTTTTTTTAATTATTTCATGAATTTCATGAAATAATTAAGAAAAAAAGGGCTTCCCTATATTGTTGTGTCCGGCCAGGTACAAATAGGCAGCTGGTGGATGGGGGCAGCCCGTTCCTGCCTGCTGTACCTGGCTGGACACAAATATAGTGCGAAGCCCCACTTCAATTTTTTTAAATTATTTCAGGAAATTCATGAAATAATTTAAAAAAAATTGACGTGGGGCTTCGCACTATATTTGTGGTAAGTATGGTTTAATTTAGAACAATAAAGGATTGTGTCTTTATTTCAATTAAAGGACTTTATTCTGGGTGTTTGTGTTTTTTTTAACTTTGACTATGGGGTTAGTAATGGGGGTGTCTTATAGACGCCTCTCCATTACTAACCTGGGCTTGATGTCAGCTGGCATTATAAGCTGACATCAACCCCAACCCTATTACCCCCTGCCACCGCACCAGGGCAGCGTGGAAGAGCGAGGCTAAGTGCCAGAATTGGCGCATCCTATGAATGCGCCATTTCTGGGGCGGCTGACGGCTGGTGTTTCTAGCCTGGGAGGGGGCCAATATTCATGGCTCCCTTCCTGGGCTATTAATATCAGCCCCCAGCTGTCTGCCTAGCCTTTGCTAGCTATTAAATTAGGGGGGACCCCACGTCATTTTTTTGGGGGGGTCCCCCATTTTAATAGCTAGTAAAGGCTATGTATTCAGCTGGGGGCTGATATTAGTAGCCTGGGAAGCTCCGTGGGTATTACCCCCTTCCCAGGCTTCAAACATCTGCCCCAGCCGTCTGCTTAACCTCCGCTAGAGCCTAAAATTAAGGGGAACCCCACGCCAATTTTTTTAATAATAAATCCTTTGTTTTAATACTAAATGACAAGTACAGTAACCAACACTATCACTGTACTTCATATATATGTGACTGACATGTTTCTATCTATCTAATCTATGTGTGAAGCTCTATTCTGTCTGTTATAAATTGTTGGGTACCGCTGCTGAATTGCCGGCCGGCTTTTTTAAAGAGACGGTGCATGAAAACACTATTATTTTTTTTGATAAATCCTTTACGCTAAATGACAAGTACAGTAAGCAGCACTGTCACTGTACTTCATATATATGTGACTGACATGTTTCTATCTATCTAATCTATGTGTGATTCTCTATTCTTTCTATTCTAAATTGTCGGGTACCGCTGCTGAATTGCCGGCCGGCTTTTTTAAAGAGACGGTGCATGAAAACACTATTATTTTTTTTGATAAATCCTTTACGCTAAATGACAAGTACAGTAAGCAGCACTTTCACTGTACTTCGTATATATGTGGCTGACATGTTTATATCTATCTAATCTATGTGTGAAGCTCTATTCTTTCGGTTCTAAATTGTCGGGTACAGGTGTATGCCGCTGCTGAATTGCCGGCTTTTAATGTTTCACTGTTGGCACTGTTCCCATCGATTTGGGCAATCACTGTAATGCCACAACCACCATGGCTGTGGCATTACAGTGAGTGGCAGACAATCCCTGCATGATTGGTGCTCTAAATAGCGCCAGACATGCAGGACACGCTTTTGGTGCACGAACAGTTATCGAACATAACCTCGAACAGCCGAATTTTTTGCAAATCGTTCGGGTTCGTCGAACAACTCGAACACCGCCCAAAACAGCTCGAATTTGAGATTGGCGAACAGTTCTAGTCGAACACCGCTCATCTCTAATAAAGAGGAGACAGATTATGGACGGCTTTGTAGGTCAGTGTTAGTAGTTTGAACAGGATACTTTGGGGAATTGGGAGCCAATGAAGGAATTTGCAGAGGTGGGAAGTAGAGGAGTAGCATGGAGAGAGGTAGATTACTTGTGGAGCAGTGTTAATAATGGACTGGAGAGGTGCGAGAGTGTTAGCAGAGAAGTCACAAAGGAAGATATTGCAGTAGTCAAGGCGGCAGATTGTGATGGCATGCACTAACATTTTAGTAGATTCAGGGTTGAGGAAAGTATGGAATCTGGAAATATTTTTGAGTTGAAGAAGGCAGACGGTGGCAAGAGCTTGGATGTGCAGTTTTAAAGACAATGCAGAGTTGAGGCTAACTTCGAGGCAGCAGACTTCTGGTACTGTGGAAAGTGTGGTGTCGTTAATTGTGATATATAGAATAGGTTGGGGGGTTAAGTGAGATGGAGGAAAGATGATGAGTTCTATTTTGTCCACATTGAGTTTTAGGAAGCGAGAGGAGAAGGAGGATATGTGTGATAGACACTCTGGGATTCTGGACAGCAGAGAGGTGATGTCTAGGCCAGAGAGGTAGATCTGGGTATCATCACCATATACAAATGCTTCTCACTAAAATAGAATATCATCAAAAGTTAATTTATTTCAGTTCTTCGATACAAAAAGTGAAACTCATATATTATATAGAGTCATTACAAACAGAGTGATCTATTTCAAGTGTTTATTTCTGTTAATGTTGACGATTATGGCTTACAGCCAATGAAAACACAAAAGTCATTATCTCAGTAAATTAGAATACTTTATAACAACAGCTTGAAAAATATTTTTAAAATCCGAAATGTTGGCCTACTGAAATGTATGTTTAGTAAATACACTCAATTCTTGGCTGGGGCTCCTTTTGCACCAATTGCTGAATCAATGTGGCGTGGCTTGGAGGTCATCATCCTGTGGCACTGATGAGGTGTTATGCTTTGATAGCAGTCTTCAGCTCGTCTGCATTGTTGCGTCTGGTGTCCCTCATTTTCCTCTTGACAATACCCCATAGATCCTTTATGGGGTTAAGGTCAGGCGAGTTTCCTGGCCAATCAAGCACAGTGATACAGTTATTTTTAAATTAGACATTGGTACTTTTGGCAGTGTGGACAGGTGCCAAGTCCTGCTGGAGAATGAAATTTCCATCTCCAAAAAGCTTGTCAGCAGAGGGAAGCATGAAGTGCTCTAAAATTTCCTGGTAGATGGCTACACTGACTTTGGTCTTGATAAAACACAGTGGCCCTACATCAGCAGATGACATGGCTCCCCAAACCATCACTGATTTTGGAAACTTCACAGTAGACCTCAAGCAGCTTGAGGTGACTACCTCTCCACTCTTCCTCCATACACTGGGACCTTGATTTCCAAATAAAATGCAATATTTACTTTCATCTGAAAACTATAACTTGGAGCAACAGTCCAGGTCTTTTTCTCCTTGGCCCAGGTAAGATGCTTCTGGCATTGTCTATTGGTCATGAGTAGCTTGACACAAGGAATGTGACACTTGTAGCCCATGTCCTGGATACGTCTGTGTTAGTGTTGAGCCACCCCCGTAGTGTTCGAGTTCGGTTCGGTTCGTCGAACACCCGTGTGTTTACCGAACTGTTCGTCGAACTGTTCGTCGAACACCTTCGAACACCGTTAAAACCAATGGCAGGCAAACAAAAACACATAGAAACACATAGAAAACACCTTCAAAGGTGTCCAAAAGCTGACAAACTGCTCAGAAGACACAACTAACACATGGAAAAGTGACAAGTACACATAGTCATGAGAAAAGAAAAGAGGTGGAGGAGTAAAAGGAGGGGGAGACACAGATATAGGCATGTCATGCCCTTCTAAAATCCAAAAAGTGAGAAGCCGACACGTTCAGTCCGCTCCTGCCCGTGCCACCTCCGCGTCGCCGGGTATGTGCCAGAGCCGCGGTGAACCCTGACGGCCAGCCCCCCTCTCCCAATACTGGTGCCTGTCCGCTGGTGGGTCGAGCGAGCCCCCCTGTGGTGGAGGCAGTTCTAAGCTTTTTAATTTCAATTGTCTCTCTAAATTGAATGAATACACTTTAAATCCATTTACAAGGATCTATTGGAGGGCAAGTCTCATGCCAGCAGCCGCGTAATTCCAGCTCCAGTAGCGTCCACTAAAGCTGCTGCAGTTAAAAAGCTTTTATAAGGATCGAGCTCGGCTGTCCACCGCAAGGCATCCTACTGCCAGTCCCAGCCCCTATGCCTTGGGGTGCCTCCTGATGCTCTTCACTGAGTATCCCGTGGTCCCGAAGCATTTCCTTTGAAAAAATTAAGTGTCCAAACTACAGGTGGAGTAGCTTGCTTAACAGCCGGGATAATCCGCTGACTAGCAGACACTGCTACTAGGCACAAAGTATTTCCTGGGCTAGATGCAGTTAAAAATTTGTAATTAGATACTCTTGTTGGATGCTGAGAAAGCATTCCATAGAGTCTCCTGGCACGCCATATATGATTCTCTTAAAAAGCTTGGGGTAGGGGTCTAGGGGACCCTTTTATAGCCAAAATCAAGGCCCTGTATCGCAATACGTCACCTAGGCTGAAGATAAATGGAACTGTAGCACCCTGAGGGCTCGGTTGCTACAGAGGTATTGCACCTCACCCAGAGGTGTGATATCTCACTCTCAGGTAAGGATGTAGTGTGGATCAGGACCCGACACCTGCATGCATTACACCACATTGCCGTGGGGCAGGGCGACCAATATGCCCCTGAGATGGGCACGACAGTCCCTGTCCCTGGCTGGAATGGGGGGAGGGAACACTGAGGAAGGGGAACCCTGTAGTGCAGGAGCAGGGAGGAAGCAGTTCCTGGGTGCATTGAGAAGGGAGTATAAAAGGTGGGCACCATCTTAGTTCAGTGCAGAGAAGTCTGAGCAGAAGTGGCAGGGAACAGGGGCTCTGCATGAACTCTGCTCCGGAGGCGGGCCTAGTAACAGAGGCCCAGGCCTGGAAGAGGGAGAAGGAAGGAAGAGGAGCGGAGAAGGCTCCAGGAACGAGGAACGAAGGGATCCCAGGGGTGCGGACTGGCGAGTCGCCACCGCACGCCCGAATCCACCTGCGTGGAGGGGTCAGGCCAAAGGGGGAGACCGGTCCCCGAAACTAGTGGAGGCAGGAAACGACCCTCAGCTAGAAACAGGAGGCTGTGACATTTTATGTGGCGCGGCCCCTCGCTACACCCGCTAGGAAGGCACCACATAGGGTCAGGGAAACTGGCGCCAAGTTTACCAAGAGGAGGCCCGAGGCAGCCGGACAGAAGGGTTGGTAAGAAAGGCCAGACAAAGGACACACAAAGGGGGTCCTGTGAAGCGCTCCAAAGTTATCTTGGAGTTGTCTGAGCCCATCACCTGGTGAGCACAGTACGACGTGGGCAGCCGTTACCTGCAGACGTGGTCTGGATAATAAGAACTGTGAGTAAAGGCCCTGGACTGCATCACTGACTCCGTGTCGTTACTGCTGCTGCCCTGCACCATCACCCCCATCCACCGCATACACTGCCCTGAGGCTATACTCCTCCCGTGGGGAGTTATGCTACGCTCTGCTGCACCCACAACACCAGCCTCAGCGGTCTGCCCTGGAGCGGCGGTTCACTCTGACCGCAATCCACGGGTGGCGTAGTCGGACATTTAAACATCATAACCACATAAATTGTTCCGCCACTGGTTTGACCGCCCTGAGCCACGGAACCGGGTCGCCGCCACGGAGACTACAACCACCAGCATCCACCAAAAAGGGTCCGGCTCCGGGTGTCCCAAGGCCCAGGGGGCGCGTCAGAACATTTTCATCACCTTTCACAATCACCAATGGGACAAGGCAGGGATGTTCTCTGTCCCCTCTCTTATACATCCTAGTGACGGAGCACCTGCTCTCATCAATTCGCCATAACCCCAATATTAGGTGGATTGAGGTGGGAGGCACCGAGTACAAGTGCTCTCTATTTGCTGATGATGTCCTAGTATATATCACTCAATCACATATATCCATCCATGCTGTTATGGCTGAAATAGATCACTTTGTTACATGGTCAAATTTTAAAATCAATGCAGCGAAGTCTGAGGCCCTCGTTGTCTCCCTCCCCAAATCCATATAGGATTCCATCCAGTCCAACTTTCCCTTTGCCTGGCCCTCACAGGGTATAAAATACTTAGGAATTCCTATTCATAGAGACCTCTCCCATCTATGTTATCTTAATTTTGGGCCCTTTATTGAACAACTCCATACAGACCACGGTTGGCAAGTTAGAACTGTAAGATTCACTACGTGAACCACTGGTGTTTTGTGGAAAAGCACATGTACACTGTGTTCCAAATTATTATGCAAAAAGTGTTTAGGAGTGATAAGGGAAGAATTTGTTTGTTTGTCAGTTAAACTCATTGATGGTGATGTGTGTCAGGGCTCTTTATATCACTGTAAGCAATTGCAGACACCTGTGCTAATTAGTTTGGCAGGTGTGTCCAATGAAAGGCAAGACTACTTAAGAAGGCTGTCTCACATTATTAAGCAGCCTACATTTTCTGCCAAAATGGGAAAGAAAAAGGATGTGTCGGCTGCTGAGAAGCAACAAATTGTGGAGTGTTTAGGTCAAGGCATGACTACAATCAACATTGTGCGATGATCAGGATGAAGTGTCTTGGCAATCAAGAAGTATGTAGCTGATTCACAGTACACACGTGTGCGTGCTGATAAGGGCAAATTGAGGACTCTTTCCTACAGGCAATTACGTCAGGTGGAAAGAGCAGCGGCAAAAAAGCCTTGTCATAGCAGCAGACAAGTTTTTGAAGCTGCTGGTGCCTCCAACGTCCCCCGAACAACAAGATGCAGGGTCCTTCAGATGTTTGCAGCTGTGCATACGCCATCCTGTCGACCTCCTCTATCCACTTCACACAAGCAGAAACGGCTCCAGTGGGCCAAACATTACATGAAGACTGATTTCAAAACTGTTTTGTTCACGGATGAGTGCCGTGCAGCGCTCGATGGTCCAGATGGATGGAGTGGAGGATGGCTGGTTGATGGACACCCCACGCAAACACGGCTACAGCGCCAACAAGGAGGAGGTGGAGTAATGTTTTGGGCTGGAATCATGGGGAGAGAGATTGTCGGCCCCTTTAGGATCCCTGAAGGCGCTAAAGATGAACTCCATAATGTATGTGGATTTTCTCAAACAGCACTTCCTGCCATGGTTCAAGAAGAAGAACCGTGTATTTCACAGCAAGATCATTTTTTTGCATGATAATGCACCATCTCATGCTGCACATAAAACATCTGCATCTCTGGCTAATATGGGCATAAAAGGGGACAAACTTATGGTGTGACCCCCATGCTCCCCTGACCTCTACCCCATTCAGAACCTTTGGAGCATCATTAAAAGGAGTGTCTATGATGGCGGGAGGCAGTTCACATCTAAGCAACAGCTCTGGGAGGGTATTCTGTCCTCATGCAAAACAATTGAAGCAGAAACCATCCAAAACCTGACAAATTCAATGGACAAGAGAGTTCAGAAGCTCCTTTCGAACAAGGGGTCCTATCTGAAAATGTAACATCACCTAGAATAAAGTTTTGAGTTGAAAACTGTTTGATTTCAGTTTCTAACAACCTGCTAATGCTTATAATTTCAAAAATGACCATTTTTTTGGTCTTTATTAAAATGAAAAGGTTGATCGAAAAGTTTGGGGGATCTAAGAGTGTGGCAACCCAGTAGTCATGATTACTTCGAATTCTGACAATATGAGGGTCATGCTGCAGGTAGTGCAGCAAGAAGGCACTTATGTGTCTTGCGCATCTCGGAGCCCCAAAATTATTTTCCGGGCTAGATGCAGCTAAAAATTATTATTAATTTTAAATCTGGTGAAGCTTTAGTATAGATGGCCTAATAGGATCAGTGCTGCACACTGCTACAAAGCCCAAATTATTTTCCAGTCAAGATACAGATAAACATGATTAGTAATTTTAAATCTGGTGGAGCTTATTATAGATGTCCTAATAGAATCAGTGCTGCACACTGCTACAAAGCCCAAATTATTTTCCAGCCAAGATACAGATAAACAAGATTAGTAATTTGAAAGCTTAAAACGGTTGGTAGGGTGATTTTAACCAATCATCAAGCTTTTACTCTCCCCAGGATGACACAGGGGTAGAAAAGTCATTTCGGATCCATGATTTGTTCATCTTTATGAACGTGAGTCTGTCTACATTATCAGTGGAGAGCCGCGTGCGCTTATCTGTCAGCACACCACCAGCAGCGCTGAACACACGTTCAGACAGAACGCTGGCTGCGGGGCATGACAAGATCTCCAAGGCGTAAGTGGCTAGCTCCGGCCATTTATCCAGATTGGAAGCCCAAAAAGAGCAAGGGTCCAGTGACACAGTCATGGCTTCAATGTTTACTTGGAGATACTCCTCTACCATCGTTTCTAGGCGTTGACTATGTGTCAGACTTCTTGTCTCCTGTGGCCTTGCAAAGGATGGGCTAAAAAAGTGGTGAAATGATTCCGCAAAATTGATGTTACCAGCAGATACTGTGGTTCTGTTACGGTTTGAGTGCTGAACACTTGACGGTCCCACGGTTGGCAAGTTGGAACTGTGAGATTCACTACGTGCACCACTGGTATTTTGTGGAAAAGCACATGTAAGATTCTGCAACAGTCTCTGCTGATACTCCTGCATGCGTGCATCCCTTTTCCATGGCAGGAATAATTTCTGCAAATTTACTTTAGTACCGGGGATCTAACAGTGTGGCAACCCAGTAGTCAGGATTATTTCTAATTCTCACAATTCGAGGGTTATGTTGCAGGTAGTGCAGCAAGAAGGCACTCATGTGTCTTGCGCATACAGGAGCACCAAGTCCCTGTTGTGTTGGTGGCGAGGTAACAATCATGCTTCCTTCCTCTGTCCTCTCCCCCCAACCTCGCACAACAGAAATGTGATCAAGGTCTCCCTCATCTGATGAGTCTTCCATCAGTTCGTCCTCCACTTCTTCCTGGGCTCCTGCACCTTCCTCACTAGTTTGGCTGCTACCATGCGCCCTGGTAAAACCATCTCCCCCACCCTCACATGCCTGCCGCCTTGGTGCTGCCGACCGTCTGGACCTTGCAGATGTTAGCCCTTCCGCATACAACTCCTCCTCCTCTACTTCCTCCACCTCCTCTTGTGCCACCACCTGACTCCGAATTCTGTTTAACATGTGCTCCAGCATGTAAATCACCGGAATAGTCATGCTGATAATGGCATCGTCAGCACTAAACATCTTCGTCGCCATTTCAAAACTGTGCAGAAGGTTGCATAGGTCCCTGATCTGAGACCACTCCTCCAGCGTGATTTGCCGCACCTCTGGATCTCGTTGGCCCAGGCTATACATCAGAACGTATTGCACCAGGGCTTGACGGTGCTGCCACAGTCGCTGCAACATGTGCAGAGTTGAATTCCACCGGGTAGGCACATCGCATTTTAGCCGGTGAAGTGGCAGGCCCAACGACTTCTGTAGAGATGTAAGTCGCTGAGCTGCGGGATGCGAACGGCGGAAGTGAGCACACAGCGACCGTGCCCTCTGCAGAAGGCCATCTAGACTGGGATAGTGGGCTAAAAATTGCTGGACAACCAGGTTCAACACGTGAGCCATACAAGGCACGTGTGTGACATTGCCCCGGCGAAGGGCCGCACCCAGGTTTGCAGCATTGTCGCACACGGCCTTCCCTGGTTTCAGGTCCAGTGGAGACAACCATTCATGAAATTGGTTCTCCAGAGCTGACCACAACTCCTCAGCTGTGTGACTCACATTTCCCAGACATTTCAATGTAAAAACCGCCTGATGACGTTGAGCCCTACTGCCAGCATAGTAAGGAGATGTGCAGGATCCCTTCTGCGCAGTTAGAAAGCTTGTGGCATGACCAGACAGGCTTTGGGTGCAGGTGGAAGACCGAGAGGAAGTTGAGGAGGCAGAAGCAGTGGAGGAACTTTGACATAAAGAGGATTGACGCACAACTCGTGGGGACGGCAAGACTTGGACAGCAGCCCCTTGTCCTGCTGTCACCATAGTTACCCAGTGCCCAGTCAGCGACATGTAACGCCCCTGTCCATGCCTACTCGTCCAAGTGTCTGTGGTGAAATGCACCCTGTCACACACAGAGTTTCTCAAAGAAGCGGTGATGTTGTGTGCGACATGCTGGTGGAGCGCAGGCACACCTTTCTTTGAGAAGTAGTGCCGACTGGGCATCTGGTACTGGGGCACTGCGATGGACATAAGGTCTCGAAAATCCTCTGTGTCCACCAGGCGGAAAGGCAGCATTTCTGTAGCCAAGAGCTTGCAGATGGTGAAATTCAACCTCTTAGCTTTCTCATGGCTAGGAGGAAATGGTCTTTTACTTGTCCACATCTGAGGGACCGAGGGCTGGCTATTGTGCTTAGACGGGGTTGATAAGGGTGTCCCCGGCAAACTGCCGGTCTGTGAGGAAGATGCAGGCGGACATGTTAGGTTGCCTTGATCCAAAGGTGGTGCTATCGATGTCGGACAGCGCTCAACACCAGCTGGTGTTACCACCTCCAAAGAAAATGATGACCTGCCAATCACGCTGGCTGTTGCGGGTAAAGAGGTGGCAGGTCTGCGCCCCAAAACAGGTGTGACTGCTGTCCCCCCAGTCACAGAGGATGAAGAGGCCGCGGATGCACAAGATATGGCAGACGGTGGTTGGCCCGGCCGGCTAGGCCGCATTGTAGCACACTGAGCTTCCCACTGCAACTTATGCTTCATGTCCATGTGCCGGTTCATGCATGAAGTACTCAAACTATGTATTTTTTGGCCTCTACTTAGCTTTTGCTGACAAATGTTACAGATAACACGAGTTGGGTCATCTTTATCGATCTGAAAAAATGCCCAGGCTATGCAAGGCTTAGCACCCATGCGACCTGAAGAGCCACCACGACTTGTGGTGAGAGGCAGAGTTGTGTTTGAGGATGCAGTTGTTGACGTGCTTACAGTACTACGTCTCTGTCCAGGAAGGCGCAAACTGACCTCGTCGTCACTAGCATCTTCCTCCACCTCCTCTGCTGACCTCATCTCTTGGCTGACTGTGGGTTGACAGTAAGTGGGATCTCCAACCTCATCATCATCATCCTGTGCGTTATCACACCCGTCGTCCTCAGAGCCAATCTGTTCCTGCCCTGACAAAAAACTAAAGTTGTCGCTCCAATCAGGTATTTGAGTCTTATCATCGTCTTCCTCATTGTCTCCACCAACAGGAGTTACAGCTTGGGAATGAGGGTCTACATTATGGTCAGAACCTTCTGCGTCTGGTCCTGGATCCGACTCATAAAGATTCTGGGCATCAGTGCAGATCATTTCCTCGTCTGGATTCACAGAAGCGCTGGAGTCGACCTCTGATTCCCAGGCTATAGTATGAGTAAACAGCTCTGCAGACTCAACCATCTGTTCTACCTCATACTCAGACGGGCAGCTGGAGATTTGGGAGCTGTGAGGAAGCAAGTGCGAAGGGGGTGACACCTTTGAGGACTGGAGTATTTGTGATGTTGAAGTTGATGTGGAGGAGAGCCCACTTAAAGGAGCACTTAATATCCGTTGAAGCACCTGCTGTTTTTGTGCCTCATCTGGAATTTGTAGCGATTGGCGTGGCCGTAAGAAAGGGATCTTATCACATTGTCCGCTAAAAGAAGTAGACATTTTAGTTTGGCTGGAAGATGGTCTTTCTTCTGCAGATGTTACTGTTGCTTTAACACCTACCCCACGGACACAACCTTTTTTCCCCTTCCCAACATGCCTATTCCCCTTTCCACCAGCAGCAGGCCTTTTTCCACTCATTTTGGTGGTTAACTAATTCACAACTCTGGAGTTGTTTGCACAAAAAAACAATGGATGGGAACCGAGCAGAGCTGAGTGGCCAAACTGTGGAATTAGGCCAAAACTATTGGCTGGGTTAGATGCAGAAAAAAATTATATTCAATTTGCAACCTGATGGAGGTCAGTATAGATGGACTAATAGAACAAGTCCCACACACAGCTAGAAGCCCAAATATTTTTTCAGAGGTAGATGCAGAAAAAATTTTTATTCAGTTTGCAACCTGATGGAGGTCTGTATAGATGGATTAATAGAACAAGTCCCACACACAGCTACAAGCCCAATATTTTTTCAGAGGTAGATGCAGAAAAAAAATATATTCAGTTTGCAACCTGATGGAGGTCAGTATAGACGGACTAATAGAGAAAGTCCCACACACTGCTAGAAGGCCAAATATTTTTTCAGAGCTAGATGCAGACAAAAAATTATTTTGAATTTGCAACCTGATGGAGGTCAGTATAGGTGGACTAATAGAACAAGTCCCACACACTGCTAGAAGGCCAAATATTTTTTCAGAGCTAGATGCAGAAAAAAATTATATTCAGTTTGCAACCTGATGGAGGTCTGTATAGATGGATTAATAGAACAAGTCCCACACATAGCTAGAAGCCCAAATATTTTTTCAGAGGTAGATGCAGATAAAAATTATTTTTAATTTGCAACCTGATGGAGGTCAGTATAGATGGACTAATAGAGAAAGTCCCACACACTGCTAGAAGGCCAAATATTTTTTTCAGAGCTAGATGCAGATAAAAATTATATTCAATTTGCAACCTGATGGAGGTCAGTGTAGATGGACTAATATAACAAGTCCCACACACAGCTAGAAGCCCAAATATTTTTTCAGAGGTACTGTAGATGCAGATAAAAATTATTTTTAATTTGCAACCTGATGGAGGTCAGTATAGATGGACTAATACAAAAAGTCCCACACACATCTAGAAGCCCAATATTTTTTCAGAGGTAGATGCAGAAAAAAATATATTCAGTTTGCAACCTGATGGAGGTCAGTATAGATGGAGTAATAGAACAAGTCCCACACACAGCTAGAAGCCCAAATATTTTTTCAGAGGTAGATGCAGATAAAAATTATTTTTAATTTGCAACCTGATGGAGGTCAGTATAGATGGACTAATAGAGAAAGTCCCACACACTGCTAGAAGGCCAAATATTTTTTCAAAGCTAGATGCAGATAAAAATTATATTCAATTTGCAACCTGATGGAGGTCAGTATAGATGGACTAATAGAGAAAGTCCCACACACTGCTAGAAGGCCAAATATTTTTTCAGAGCTAGATGCAGATAAAAATTATATTCAATTTGCAACCTGATGGAGGTCAGTATAGATATACTAATAGAACAAGTCTCACACACAGCTAGAAGCCCAAATATTTTTTCAGAGGTAATGTAGATGCAAATAAAAATTATTTTTAATTTGCAACCTGATGGAGGTCAGTATAGATGGACTAATAGAGAAAGTCCCACACACTGCTAGAAGGCCAAATATTTTTTCAGAGCTAGATGCAGATAAAAATTATTTTTAATTTGCAACCTGATGGAGGTCAGTATAGATGGACTAATACAAAAAGTCCCACACACATCTAGAAGCCCAATATTTTTTCAGAGGTAGATGCAGAAAAAAATATATTCAGTTTGCAACCTGATGGAGGTCAGTATAGATGGAGTAATAGAACAAGTCCCACACACAGCTAGAAGCCCAAATATTTTTTCAGAGGTAGATGCAGATAAAAATTATTTTTAATTTGCAACCTGATGGAGGTCAGTATAGATGGACTAATAGAGAAAGTCCCACACACTGCTAGAAGGCCAAATATTTTTTCAAAGCTAGATGCAGATAAAAATTATATTCAATTTGCAACCTGATGGAGGTCAGTATAGATGGACTAATAGAGAAAGTCCCACACACTGCTAGAAGGCCAAATATTTTTTCAGAGCTAGATGCAGATAAAAATTATATTCAATTTGCAACCTGATGGAGGTCAGTATAGATATACTAATAGAACAAGTCTCACACACAGCTAGAAGCCCAAATATTTTTTCAGAGGTAATGCAGATGCAAATAAAAATTATTTTTAATTTGCAACCTGATGGAGGTCAGTATAGATGGACTAATAGAGAAAGTCCCACACACTGCTAGAAGGCCAAATATTTTTTCAGAGCTAGATGCAGATAAAAATTATTTTTAATTTGCAACCTGATGGAGGTCAGTATAGATGGACTAATAGAGAAAGTCCCACACACTGCTAGAAGGCCAAATATTTTTTCAGAGCTAGATGCAGATAAAAATTATATTCAATTTGCAACCTGATGGAGGTCAGTATAGATGGACTAATAGAACAAGTCCCACACACAGCTAGAAGCCCAAATATTTTTTCAGAGGTACTGTAGATGCAGATAAAAATTCTTTTTAATTTGCAACCTGATGGAGGTCAGTATAGATGGACTAATACAACAAGTCCCACACACAGCTAGAAGCCCAATATTTTTTCAGAGGTAGATGCAGAAAAAAATATATTCAGTTTGCAACCTGATGGAGGTCAGTATAGATGGAGTAATAGAACAAGTCCCACACACAGCTAGAAGCCCAAATATTTTTTCAGAGGTAGATGCAGATAAAAATTATTTTTAATTTGCAACCTGATGGAGGTCAGTATAGATGGACTAATAGAGAAAGTCCCACACACTGCTAGAAGGCCAAATATTTTTTCAGAGCTAGATACAGATAAAAATTATATTCAATTTGCAACCTGATGGAGGTCAGTATAGATGGACTAATAGAGAAAGTCCCACACACTGCTAGAAGGCCAAATATTTTTTCAGAGCTAGATGCAGATAAAAATTATATTCAATTTGCAACCTGATGGAGGTCAGTATAGATGGACTAATAGAACAAGTCCCACACACAGCTAGAAGCCCAAATATTTTTTCAGAGGTACTGTAGATGCAGATAAAAATTATTTTTAATTTGCAACCTGATGGAGGTCAGTATAGATGGACTAATAGAGAAAGTCCCACACACTGCTAGAAGGCCAAATATTTTTTCAGAGCTAGATGCAGAAAAAAATTATATTCAGTTTGCAACCTGATGGAGGTCAGTATAGATGGACTAATAGAGAAAGTCCCACACACTGCTAGAAGGCCACATATTTTTTCAGAGGTAGATGCAGAAAAAAATATATTCAGTTTGCAACCTGATGGAGGTCTGTATAGATGGATTAATAGAACAAGTCCCACACACAGCTAGAAGCCCAATATTTTTTCAGAGGTAGGTGCAGAAAAAAATATATTCAGTTTGCAACCTGATGGAGGTCAGTATAGATGGACTAATACAACAAGTCCCACACACAGCTAGAAGCCCAATATTTTTTCAGAGGTAGATGCAGAAAAAAATATATTCAGTTTGCAACCTGATGGAGGTCTGTATAGATGGATTAATAGAACAAGTCCCACACACAGCTAGAAGCCCAATATTTTTTCAGAGGTAGATGCAGAAAAAAATATATTCAGTTTGCAACCTGATGGAGGTCAGTATAGATGGACTAATACAACAAGTCCCACACACAGCTAGAAGCCCAATATTTTTTCAGAGGTAGATGCAGAAAAAAATATATTCAGTTTGCAACCTGATGGAGGTCTGTATAGATGGATTAATAGAACAAGTCCCACACACAGCTAGAAGCCCAATATTTTTTCAGAGGTAGATGCAGAAAAAAATATATTCAGTTTGCAACCTGATGGAGGTCAGTATAGATGGACTAATACAACAAGTCCCACACACAGCTAGAAGCCCAATATTTTTTCAGAGCTAGATGCAGAAAAAAATTATATTCAATTTGCAACCTGATGGAGGTCAGTATAGATGGACTAATAGAATGATGCTATGCCCAAAAGATTTTACTTCACTAGGTGCAGTAAAAAAATTGGTATTCTATACACAGGTGGTATATCTTGCAACACAGATAGGCTACTCCACTGACTAACACACTCTGCAATAGGCCAAAAAGGATTAGCTTTGCTAGATTCAGCCAAATGCTGTGAAAAAAACTTGCAGAGCACTGGCACAGACCTGCCTGGCAAAAACTGATAGGAACTGATGTAACCTAGTCCTGAAAAGGACTCCAATTACAATTAGTCTTTACTCCCACAATCTATCTATTTAAGAGCACAGACCTGCCTGATAAAAGTCGTAGGAAATGCTGTAACCTAGTCCTTAAAAGGACTGCAATCACAACTATTCCCTACTCCCAAGCTATCTGTAGATTTGTGCGAAAATTGGCTTGAAATTAACAAGGTATAGCGCACACAGCAACAGCGGTGCCGTCTAACACGCAGCTGCAGCAGTGAGAAAATTGTGGCGACGGGGAAAATGGCTTGGTCTTATAGGGCAAGGACATGTGACATACACTGCCAATGACACATGCCCTTGCTTGTGTGAAAAAAAGCACTTCGCTCCGTGTGTGCACTGCTGATAGGCTGACAGATTGCACCTCCCCACTGTAAATGCGGGAAAGAGAAAAAAAAAATGGAGATCTTCATTGTTCCTGCAGAGATCCATCCCCTGCCCCTCCCCCACCCCGCTGTACACTCAAACTGCGTATTAACATTAATTTTCATCATTACTGAGAAAAAATCCAGTTATGATTTTGGTGCACGAACAGTTATCGAACATAACCTCGAACAGCCGAATTTTTCTCAAATTGTTCGTGTTCGCCGAACGGCTCGAACACCGCCCAAAACAGCTCGAATTTGAGATTGGCGAACAGTTCGAGTAGAACAACGCTCATCTCTAGTCTGTGTGTGGTGGCTCTTGAAGAAATGACTCCAGCAGCACTCCACTCCTTGTGAATCTCCCCCAAATTTTTGAATGGCCTTTTCTTAACAGTCCTTTCAAGGCTGCGGTTATCCCGGTTGCTTGTGCACCTTTTACTACCACACTTTTTCCTTCCACTCAACTTTCCATTAATATGCTTGGATAGAGCACTCTGTGAACAGCCAGCTTCTTTAGCAATGACCTTTTGTGGCTTAGCCTCCTTGTGTGTGTCAATGACAGCCTTCTGGACATCTATCAAGTCAGCAGTCTTCTCCATGATTGTGGAGCCTACTGAAACAGACTAAGGGACCTTTTTAAACGTGTAGGAAGCCTTTGCATGTTTTTTTGTTAATTATTCTAATTTACTGAGATAATGACTATTGTGTTTTCATTGGCTGTAAGCTATAATCATTAACAATAACAGAAATAAAAACTTGAAATAGTTCACTCTGTTTGTAATGACTCTATATAATATATGAGTTTCACTTTTTGTATTGAAGAACTGAAATTACATAATCTTTCATTGAACGCACATGCAATGTTCAGTAGTGAACAATGAGTGCGTTTTCTTGCAGAGCAGGAAGAAATTAAATGGCCAGCAGTCAGCCCGAGCACTGCAGTCCCAGGGAATCTGCCTGGGGGCAGAAGATGAGGTCATCATGGTCTGTAAATGTCCCATGGGCCTGAAGTTCCCCACACCTGATCTAGAAGAATTATACTAGGAGACAGATAACCATTGTTTGTTAGTGGAAACAGACGTAGCTCCCACTTGGGGAGTCTTCAACACCTCTCCTAGTTGCAGTGGTGAATCACTACCACTCAAAACATTTATCCTGTGGGCTTTAAAACTCTTGTTTTGTCCCTGCCTATAGTTGCTGCTATAGGTGCCTATGGAGAATTGCACTTTGGAGCTCAAAGACAAGTGCAAAGTACAGCCTATGTTCTCCTGCACATGACAGCACAGTGTGAGCAATCTTTTCTATGTCCAAACACAAAAAAAACAAGAACTGGCACCTTTGTATGGGGCAGAAAATTGCAAAGAGACGTATGACACCTATCCCTTCGGTACTGGGTGCTTATCCAGAAAAAACAGTCAATGACATCATGTAAATGAATATGAAAAAAGGGGATAGCACTCACCGGTCCGTAAAACGTATTCCTTTATTGTATCACTTTAAAAGCAACATGCAGGCTGGACAGCGGAACACTATTCCTGGACGACAGCTGTTTTGCGCGTGTCAGCGCTTCTACAGGTTCAATACCCTGCTAAACTAACCTGGGTATTGAACCTGTAGAAGCGCTGACACGCGCAAAACAGCTGTCGTCCAGGAATAGTGTTCTGCTGTCTAGCCCGCATGTTGCTTTTAAAGTGATACAATAAAGGAATACGTTTTACGGACCGGTGAGTGCTATCCCGTTTGTTTCTTATTTGTTTATATGAAATCTTTTCTATGACATAATGATGGATGGGTTAATTCCAGTGAGACTGAGAGCACACCATCTTTACTTGAAAGACAGCTCGCTCCGCAAGGTGGTACAACAGTGACTGCACCACCAGCAACTTGACCAGGTAATAGTTTAGCTGGCACACAAAAAGATAATTGGGAGCATGCACCTGTTTCCTTGACAATCAGATGGATATCGGCTGGTGCAATGTAGGAAGAGGATAAGGAGGCATACTCAGAGAACAATATGCAGCAGTGGTGTCAGAGATGATGATGATGAGACTGACCAGTTACTACTTGAGGGTTCAGTCTGGCTGATGCCGTTTGTCTTTTCCCAAATGAGCAAAGTCCTATTACCTCTGCCATTGCCCCTACTACCACACCTTGAAAAGTCAGGAACTCAGCATGGCTTCTGAATCATGTCTTCCATCTCCTTCTGCCCAATGTCATGTGAGTAAAAATGCTGACTCATTAAAGTTTCCTATAACTCAACTAAATCAAGTTATTCTTGAGACGCATTTCCTTAGCCCCAGAGGTGCTGTTGTGTAAAGGATAAAAAAACTGAACAGGTGTCATTAACAGAATTAAAATTCTGCTACGTACAACAATAAGAGGTATGGCAGTATTCTGTTGTGACTGAGACGAGCGACGTAACATATTTTCCATATATTCCATTTTCATCTTGAAACAATTTTTAGTATAAGATCTCTGCTGTGTTTTTCATCTGCTGAATTTTCATCTTGAAACAATTCTTGGTATAATGTCTATGCTTGCTGTATTTGTGCTATTTTATCTGTTGCATTGTATTCCATGTATTCAATATTTACTGATATATGTCTGTCCTTCCATCATTGTAAACTCTATCTGATCGAAGATGACATACTGTGTCAGGCATAGGGTGTTAGGTCTGTGTGGTGCCCCTGCGGGTTCAGTTGCCACAGAGGTACTGCATCTCACCCAGAGGTTAGGTACCCCTCGGGTAAGGAGAGAATACTACCCGGGACCCAGACACCCGCATCCTAAGGGAGAGCACAGTCCCTGGTCCCTAGCTGGAGGGTGGAACCATGTAGTGGGTGTGGGTGGAGGAAGAAGATCAGGGGAGCACAGATGGAAGCAGTATAAAAGAGAGGGTGGAAGGTTCTAGAGTGTGTCAGTACAGAGGAGAAACAGTGGGCAGTTGGGAGTGGGAGCTCAGAAGGAGATACGCTCAGGAGAGAGAAGAGCGGGCCTAGTAAGAGAGGCCCAGGAGAGGGTGAGAGAGGACGGGAGCAGAGGAAAGGCTCCAGAGTCAGAGGGGTGCACCCGAATCTACACGGACGTGGAGGGATCAGGCAGCAGAGGGGACCGGCCCCTAAACTAGTGGAGAACAACCAGGTTCAGCTAAATAACCTGAGGCTGCTATACTTGCAAGGTGCAGCAGCCAACCACCACAATTACATCGCCGAAAAGGTTGCCGCATAGGGTCTGGGGGACTGCACGTCGCCCAAAAAAACCTGAGGCTACCGGCTTGGGACACTGATTGTGAGGCGCAGGGCAGGAGGGCAAGAGCCAGCTCAGGGAAGATGACCGAGAAAGGAACATAGAACAGGGTCCCGTTTAAGTACTCCTGAGAGACTTGAGCGTTTGTTGAACCCCTTCCCTGGTGAACACAGGACGATGTGGGAGGTTACACACTGGCCCTGGTAACCTTGAGTCTTGAACAACTGTGAGTAAACCTTGAAGACTTCACCCCACTGAGTCCTGGAATTATTTCTGCGCCATCACCAGCCCTGCACTACACAGCACCAACGACATCTACCTCATAGCATCACTATATCCTGCCCTGGAGCTAAGCTCTGCCTGTGGAGAGCTGAACCAACTCTGCTGCGTCATCATCAGCTCCAGAGGATCTGCACTGCAGCAGCAGCTCCATATAGCCGCATGCCACAGATGGCGTCACGAACATTATTATCCTAAAAACTTTATTCCCCTTTTACTTTTCCCCTTTAATTGACCGCCCTGGGTCACGGACCGGGTCACTGCCACCATGACTACCCCAATACAGGACCGGCCCAGCTACTGAGTACCCCACGGCCCAGGGGGTGCGTCATCTGTGTCTTTAATCAGCTCTTCACCCCCTGGTGAGCTATGCAGCTGCTAATTTATCCACAAGAAGCTCCCACAATCCCTCTCACCTGAAACTATAGTCCTTCCTATATATCTAAATGCATCATAAGGGGTGCGTGTGGTGTGGGGTGCATGCATGTGTCCTCTTTAGCAAAGTGTCCTATTCGACAAGTGTCTGACAGTCGTTTCAATGGCATTCATTCAGGGCAGGAGTCAGGTAACCCACACTTTGTACTCTCTACTAACTTTGCATTTTATTCCTGCATCCATATTTCTGTTTGCTTTTTTATCCACATTCACTGTCCCATCCCCCCTCCATCACCACTCATCCACACTTGCCCCTCTCTCCTGCCCTCTCCCATGTACAGCTCCCAGTCCCATGCTCTTTTTAATTTCCTGAAAAATCTCACTATCTTATCCAAAGATATTGCACAAGAAACCATGTCACAAATCCAAAAACTACCTGCTCTCTCTTGTTTTACTGCTACTACTCACTTCAGGGGATATCTCTCCTAACCCCAGTCTACCTTCTGCCAACCTCAACCTCTCCCCCACCTCACATCGAAAACCTGCTAACCTTATTAACATCAGTTGTACTCCTTCATCTCCCTCCTTCAGTTGTGCACTGTGGAATTCACAGTCTGTATGCAACAAGCTTTTTTCCTCAACTCCTATAAACAAGACATAAAAACTATGGTATCATAAAATATAACATTTATTAGTGGAATTAGATAAAATCATGTAGCACCCTGAGGATTCGGCTGCTACAGGAGTATTGCACCTCAACCCAGAGGTGTGATATTCCACTCCCGGGTAAGGATGGAGTGTGGAACTGAGCTCGGTAGGCTGCATGCACTACACACATCCCATTTCCGGGGAACAGGCCGACGGTACTCTCACTTAGAAATGTGCAGGTACGACCGAGTCTGTTCCTGGCTGGAGTGGGAGGGGGGTGGTACATCCCATGTAGTGTAGGGGCAGATAGGGGGAGCAGCCTGGGTAAAGATAGGAGCTCATTGGGTGCTGGTCACCTGAGCTCACACATAGAGGGTGTATATAAGGTGGGCACCAACTAAGATCAGGGTCAGATGCAGAGGATCAGATGCAGAGAGTCAGTCAGCTGCAGAGAACAAGTCAGGAGCAGAGGAGAGTAGAAAGACAAAGACCCAGAGTGAGAGAGGAGAAAAGAGAGAGACCCAGAGCACAGAAGAGAAGGACTCTGAGATCCCAACTCAAAGCACCGAGTGAAGAGTCGGCATCAGGGTACCGGAACCCAAGCTGGTGGGGGTAAAAACATTCCCCAGCCAGAGACCGGAGACCGTGGGCAGCGTCTGCCACGGTCACCCATCACATCCACCCCGAAGGCACACCACATGAAGGGTCAGGGAACCCAGGGCCAAGGGTGTCCCAACAGAAGGCCCGAGGGAGCTGGACCTAGGTGGATTACTGGTGGGGACGGCCAGAGAACGGGACAGAAAGAGAGCTCAGGGCCACGCTCCGGACTTGTTTGGGGGTTGGCTGGATCCAGGACCTGGTGGACGCAGCACGGCTCGGGTGGTCACTAGCAGCTGGAGTGACCAGTACAACATCTGCAGTAAGTAAACACCCTTAACTGCACAACCCGACTCTGTCTTCACTGCCGTCTGCACTACACCACCACAACCCCCCATCCTCTGCGCCTGTCCCCTCTGAGGCTATACCCCTCCCGTTGGGGGTTATCCCACCAAGCTGCGCACCCACCATCAGCCTCAGCGGACCCTGCTGCAGCGGCGGCCACAGTGACCGCATCACAACGGGTGGCGTAGTCGACACAAAAGAACTCTTAATAACATCTGTAGGACTGCCACATAACACTGAGCTTGACGCCCTGGGCACGGGCCGGGTCACAGCCGCTCGGAGACTACAAACCCCCCCATCTGATCCGGTGCCGGGTATTCCCCTCAAAAAGGAATATGTCCCAGGGGGCGCGTCAACTTTGGCGTAGTCGGCAGGATTACGTGCCCGCAACACCCGGGTACTGCGTGCCTGAAGAAAAGTGCAAGTTTACCTCAGAAAGAAGTCTCCCGCCGGTTCCGGAGGGTCCACGCCATCGGACTCCATCACCAGTCGTTTCCCGCCGATTGTCCGCCATTTCCAACTTGTTCCCGCCATCTGCAGAGTTTCCCGCCACTGGGCGACGCTTCCCGCCAAAACCGCAGATTTCCCGCCTTGGAAGAGCAGCGGACGCCATTATGGGCGTGCCAGAGGGTGGCGAGAGGCCACCTCCCATCGTGGGCCAGGACCGAAAATGGCGCCAAAAGTGGAAACCGCCCCCACCAACAGAGACTGTGATGCTAGAGGTGTCTGTCAGCGTGAAAGAACTGCCCCTGGAGCTGACAGTCACCAAGTGGCCCCGGGACCGCCCTCGAAGTGGGAGGAGACGAAAGGAGAGAACAAAGATGGGTGCCGCCTGGAGCAGTCTGGAGCGAGCGCACCCGGAGACAAGAAGTCTGGAGAGGAGTAGCAGAGAAGCTCACCCGGAGATGTCCAGAGAGCAGAGCAGCACCGGCCCGCTGGCCAGGAGCCTGCTGGAAGAAGAGCAGAGCAGCACCGACCCGTTGGTCAGGAGCCTGCTGGACACCACGACCCCACTAGGCCTAGTGGAGGTCCTTGCACAGCTCCCCCGAGACCGGGAGTGTGCGCAGACTGCCCTGGAGGGCCTCGCACGGAGGATGGCCCGGGTACAGCGCGAGATATTGGCGGAATGGAGCCGGGAGATGGCCCAGCAAGCTGAAACCAAGACGCAAGCTGAAACCAAGACCCGGAGCACGCCAGCCGAGATGAGGAAGGAGACCGCCTCTGAGGATGGCGCGGGAGGACCCAAGGCCGGAGACGGCGCCGAGGAGGGAGCCGAACGCATGGAGGCAGGTAAAGGGGACGCCTATACCCCAAGCCGTGACACCGCTTACCTGCCCCAGCTCCCCGTCGCAGAGCCCGAAAGTCCCCCTGCTGTGCCCGAAAACGCCATGTCACCGACGCAGACTAGGCCCCAACCGGAAGCCGCCGCCGCGACCCCTGTGACGTCACACGCCTCGACCCCGAGCGTGACCAAGCAGGAAGTACCACCAGCCTGGTCGCAGGGCCTAGAATTCCCGGGCGCCGCAACACCAACAGCGCCCCCTACCTCTGCGGAGCCTCCGGCCTGGTCGCAAGGCCAGGTAGCCCAGGGCGCCGCCGTATTAACGGTGCCCTTCACCTTCCAGGTGCCCCAGGCCTGGCCGCAAGGCCTGGGCAACCCGGGCGCCACCACCACCGCGCCCGCACCCGTAAAACCAAGGGTGCCGCGTCTGGGAGAGGACTTGTTTGCCCAGCACACGTGGCCGGACGGGCAGCCTTTCGTCTGGCCCCAGAAGTATTACGAACTGGAGCACCAGAGGAGGGTTGGGGCCATGTGTGCACCCCTGATTCCGGCTCCGAAGCCCGTAATAAGGATCTCGCCCCCGCTAGCGGAAGCACAGTTTGAGTGGGACCCCACCAGAGAAGATCTAATGGGGTTCACTCAGGAAACTAGGGCAGCTGCAGCAGAGCGTGCGGAGTGCTGCCGCCAACAGCTCGAGGAGTTTGCGAGGGAGCGGAGAGAGAGGCGGGTCCGGGAACAACAGGCCCAAATAAGGAGCGCCGAGCAAAAGAGCCGGACCAGGAGGGACCCCCGTGCAGCGCACAGTCCCCGTACCACCGGGACTGTAATCAAGTTTAACCAGCAGCACGGGTGGGGCTTCATTCGAGACAACAACACCCCCGGCGACGTCTTTGTCACGCGCAGAGACGTGGAGTCCCATCTGCCGGAGGGGCACAGAGGTCGTGACCTCTACATCGGAGACGAGGTCACCTTTACCCGGCACAAGTGTGCCAAGGGACCTTATGCCCTCCACGTACACCGCCTGACGGAGGAGGAGTTGCGGTGCGAGGAGGAGGAGCAAGAGGACCCGGACGGGTCTGAAGTAACAACCAGCTGTAAGCAAAGAGCAGGAGGAAGACGCCGTTGAGTGCGGCAGAGCAAGTGATGTAAATAGTTACCCGACCGGGTACCAAAGAAACTGTTGATATATATATATATAGTCCCCGTTGGGACCAGCTGAGTGAACTGTTTACCCGTTAACCCCTTAATCCCACAGGCTGAGGACTGTGAGCAGCCATTCCCTTCCCTCTACCTGGCCGAGGACTGAGAGCGGCCAACTTCCCCTGTATATAGTTGCGCTTCCTAAAGCGCCCCCTACCGGTTTTATAGGAAAACCAGTTTTTCTAAGAGACTGTCGCACTTTTCCCGGACACACGTTGCACAGTGTCCGGAGGAGGAACCTGAAACAAGAGACGACGAGAATGTTTATATGAAAAGTTTTATATATATAATGTTTTATATGTTTTATTATGTTTATATGAAAAAAAAAAAATTTTTTGTATGTTTTGGTGTTATTTATGTCTTACAGCCCGAGGACGTGCTGTGATTTACCAGGGGGGAATGTAGCACCCTGAGGATTCGGCTGCTACAGGAGTATTGCACCTCAACCCAGAGGTGTGATATTCCACTCCCGGGTAAGGATGGAGTGTGGAACTGAGCTCGGTAGGCTGCATGCACTACACACATCCCATTTCCGGGGAACAGGCCGACGGTACTCCCACTTAGAAATGTGCAGGTACGACCGAGTCTGTTCCTGGCTGGAGTGGGAGGGGGGTGGTACATCCCATGTAGTGTAGGGGCAGATAGGGGGAGCAGCCTGGGTAAAGATAGGAGCTCATTGGGTGCTGGTCACCTGAGCTCACACATAGAGGGTGTATATAAGGTGGGCACGGCTCGGGTGGTCACTAGCAGCTGGAGTGACCAGTACAACATCTGCAGTAAGTAAACACCCTTAACTGCACAACCCGACTCTGTCTTCACTGCCGTCTGCACTACACCACCACAACCCCCCATCCTCTGCGCCTGTCCCCTCTGAGGCTATACCCCTCCCGTTGGGGGTTATCCCACCAAGCTGCGCACCCACCATCAGCCTCAGCGGACCCTGCTGCAGCGGCGGCCACAGTGACCGCATCACAACGGGTGGCGTAGTCGACACAAAAGAACTCTTAATAACATCTGTAGGACTGCCACATAACACTGAGCTTGACGCCCTGGGCACGGGCCGGGTCACAGCCGCTCGGAGACTACAAACCCCCCCATCTGATCCGGTGCCGGGTATTCCCCTCAAAAAGGAATATGTCCCAGGGGGCGCGTCAATCACATAAAATGTCTGTAAAGGGAAAAGTAATACAAAAAGAGAGAGGTCAGGCTAGGGGGTTTATATAGGTAGACATATTATAAATTACAAGTATGTCACAAGAATGCTGTCACATAGTGAATAATCTACACTAGATTTGCAGTATAAAGAATAAATAAATAAATAGTGGGGTATTTAGAGGGAAAATATAAAGTGCTCAGTGCAAAGTAAACTACTCCATACTACCCTAGAAGTAACTAAATATGTGAGTTATAGTGCTATGGACATCAGCAATAATGTCTCTATCAACCAGAAAATAGTCAGAATGAATAATTACATGGTAGATGATGTATGACATGCATAACAACAGGGGAAAAGGTAGCACACAATATAAGATAATGATAGGTATTACTGACCTCCTGAGAACTGTCCGGATCCAAAGCGCGTTTTGCCACTGGCTTTGATGAGGATGTACTTGTAGTGTAGATTATTCACTATGTGACAGCATTCTCATGACATACTTGCAATTTATAATATGTCTACCTATATATACACCCTAGCCTGACCTCTTTCTTTTTGTGCTACTTTTCCCTTTACAGACATTTTATGTGATTTTATAAAATTCCACTAATAAATATTATATTTTATGATACAATAGTTCTTACGTCTTGTTTATAGGAGTTGATTTAATATGGTGGACATATGAACACTGCAAGTCTCCTCTTTTTGACATTGTATTCAAGCTTTCTTTCCTGCACAATTACTTTCTAACCAACTCTCTCAATCTTTTGGCCCTCACTAAAACTAGGATCCAGGATTCTGACACTGTCTCCCCTGTCGCTATTTCCCATGGCAGCTTGTATTTTTCCCATTCCCCGAGACCTGCTAACAGACTTGGTGGTGGAGTCGGCTTACTCTTTCCTGTCCCCACAATGCACCTTCCAGGTCATCCCCCCCAGTTCCATCACTCTCCTTCCCTTCTTTTGAGGTCCACACCATCAGGCTCTTCCATCACCTTTCCCTCAGAGTAGTGGTCATATACTGCCCCCCAGGCTCACCCACTCAGTTTCTTGACCATTTTTCTGCCTGGCAGCCGCACTTCATGTCCACAGATTTACCAACCTATATCCTGGTGAGACTTCAACATCCCCATTAACAGCCCCACGTCCTCATCCGCATCCCAGCTTCTAGCGTTAACCACTTCTCTTGGCCTCTCACAGCTTTCAACCTTTGAGACACACCCTTGATCTGGTCTTTGTCCAGCTTTGTTCAATCCCCTACCTAGATAACTCCCCTCTTCCCCTCTCTGATCATAACATACTCTCCTTCACGCTCACAAATCCTCGCCCACCCCAGCACACTCCTACCTATCACACATTCAGAAATTTATAAGATATTAACCCTCATACACTTACAGACTCCCTTCACTCATCACTGTCCCCAATCTCCTCTTTTTTCTGTCCTGATCTGGCTGTAATTCACTACAATGAGACTCTGAGAAGCACCCTGGACCAAGTAGCGCCCCTCACCCTCAGAAGCTCTAAACACAGAGTAAAACAGCCTTAAACACCGTAAACCCGATTTCTCCAGCGATGCTCTAGAAGTGCCGAATGCCTATGGAGGAAAACTCACACACTAGAAAACTTTATCTACTATAAATTTATGTTAAAAACATATAACTCTGCCCTTCACCTCACCAAACAGTCCTACTTCACCACCCTGATCTCACTATCCAACGACCCCAAAAAAAATCTTCGACACTTTTCACTCCCTCCTCAGTCCTAAAGCGCAAGCCCCCATCACGGACATTTGTGCTGAGGACTTGGCCTCCTACTTCACAGAGAAAATAGACACCATCCATCAGGAAATCAACTCCCAGCCACCAAGTGCCGTGACTCCCATCCCTCCCCACATCTCCTCTGGATCACTCTCCACATTTGACCCAGTCACAGAAGAAGGAGTCTCCAAGCTCAACCTCTTCTTCTCATCCCACTACATGCACCACTGACCCCATTCCCTCACATCTACTCCAGTCTCTCTCTTCTGTTGTCACTACTCACCTAACTAAAATCTTCAACCTCTCCCTATCTTCTGTTATCTTCCCCTCTTCCTTCAAACACTCCATCATTACTCCATTATTAAAAAAAGCCCTCTCTTGACCCTTCCTGCACAACCAAATACAGTCCAGTTTACAAACCCCTCTATCTCTAAACTCTTGGAGAGCCTGGTCTACTCCTGCCTTATCCGTTACCTCTCCATTCACTCTCTGCTAGACCCATCACAATCCGGCTTCCGCCCCCTACATTCTACAGAAACTGCACTCAAAGTAACCAATGACCTTCTGACAGCAAAACATAATGGTGACTACTCTCTGCTCATTCTTCTTGACTTCTCTGCAGCTTTCAACATCGTTGACCACCACCCCCTACTCTATGTGCTCCACTCAATCGGCATAAAAGACACTTCTCTCTCCTGGTTCTCTTCCTACCTATCTGACTGCTCTTTCAGTGTTTTGTTCACTGGTTCCACTTCTTCCCCCCTTCCTCTCACTATTGTGGTTCCTCGGGGTTCAGTCCTTAGCCCTCTTCTCTTCTTGCTCTACACAACCCCAATTGGACAGACGATTAGCAAATTTGGCTTTCAGTACAATTTTTATGCTGATGACACACAACTATACAGTTCATCCCCTGACCTTACCCCCATTGTACTACACAACACCAGTGACTGTCTGGCCGCAGTTTCCAACATCATGTCTACTCTCTGTCTGAAACTCAACCTTTCCAAAGCTGAACTTTTTCTGCTCCTGCCATCTACTCACCTCTCCAAATCTGACATTTCCCTCTCCGTGTGTGGCACCACAATAACGCTGAGACAGCAAGCGTGCTGTATGAGCGTTGTGTTTGATACCAATCTTTCCTTCACCTTCCATATGCAATCTCTTGCCCGCTCTTGTCGCTTGCACCTGAAGAACATCTCTAGAATTCACCCCTTTCTCACCTTGGAAACAACAAAAACCCTTACTGTAGCCCTGATCCATCCTTAATGCTGCAGCCAGGGTCATCTATCTGGCTAATTGTTACTCAGATGCTTCTGCTCTATGCCAGTCATTGCACTGCCTGCCCATGAATTACAGGATCCAATTTAAGTTGCTTGTTCTCACCCACAAAGCTCTCCACAGTGTGGCACCTCCCTACATCTCTTCCCTCATTTCTGTTTAACGGCCTACCTGTTCTCTACGCTCCGCAAGCAACTTTCAACTAACATCCGCACTAATCCGTACCTCCTAATCCCTGCTCCAAGACTTCTCCCGAGCTGCACCTATTCTTTGGAATGCTCTACCCCAAGAAATTAGGATGAACTACAACTTACACAGTTTTAGGCGCTCCCTAAAAACACATCTGTTTAGGGCGGCCTATCAAGTTCCCTAATCAAAGTCCTTTTTATATTTTATAGCCCATTCATTATTTCTCCAAACATAAGTCTCCACCGAACCCAAAAGCACTACAAATACTGACTGGTGATGAGCTCATGCAGCCTTTATCTATCCCTCATCCCCTCAAGATGGCTGGACCATCATTGTAAATAAGCCCCTGTACTTTGTGTCACCCCAACCTTATTGTAGATTGTAAGCTCTTACGAGCAGGATCAGCATTATTTTTGCTTTAATTATTGTGTTATCTTTAGCTATGTTACTTATGATTCTTGTATATGAACCTTTGAATTGTAGAGCACCGCGGAATATGTTGGTGCTATATAAATAAAGATTATTATTATTATATCCTTTGCTTCAACCCCACTAATACACTTGCCAGAGGCAAAGGAGGCCAAGTGTAACCTGAGTTTGGTATTATTACAGCCAGGATGGTTGCAGCCTGCAGTGCCAAGTTTGTACTACTGCTAGAGGCTCCCACCTTTTCGCAGTGGTATATTTTGTATTTTTATCTCATGCTGCCATGTCCATGCCACATTTTCATTTAACAAACATTTTGGACACAAGTATAAAGTTCACATTTATTACAAAAAAAAATTATCACACTTATCCAAACCTGGGAAAATATTGAATCAAGCAGAAATGCTAGGTAGGGTACAAATGATAGCCAAAAAGGCTAATGCAAAACAGCCTGTCTGTAATATTGGTGTGTGGAGTATATGAGTCTCCATTTTCATAAATGAAAGAGTTATGTCAAAACAGACCTGTACAGTTAAATGTCTCCATTTAATATAAGAATTTCTTTTAAGATTTTTGTTAACCAAATGAATTCTCTCTGCCCAAAAAATTGACTTAAAAAAAAAAAACAGAAAAAACAAATCGTCAAAATGCTGCAACAGCCTACAGTAAAGTTATGGGGTCTAAAGTTGCCAAATTGGAATTTTAAAATAGGTGTGCAAAAAGGAAAAATGTATGTATAATGTTTTAAAATTGTAATTTTTGTTTTAAAAATTCCATTCCCCCATGAGAAAAAAAAATGCGACCAAAAATGCTACATTAGTTGGCAGGTACATACACAAAAAAGAGCTTGCGGCAAAAGCCAGCAATACTGTTGTGGCATATACTTGCCTAATTGTACTTGCAAAACAGTTTTTTAAAGACAACTTTTTTGTGTTTTTTTTGTTTGTTTTAATTAGTCACCCCCAATATTCTCACTTAATCAAAAATGCACAGTAACCCTAAAATTTCCTTTGCAAGGTAACTGTATGCAGGATCATGCCCAGGAACATGCAGAAACAGCATGTATTATTGTCGTGGGGTGCAAACTTGCTAATTTGTACTAATAAAGCAGATATTAAAAAATTGTAAAAGGTGTCCATTTTCCTAAAGATTTACCAAAAAGGACAGGACAGAAAAAGTTAGGTAGGTTCATGGGTTCATGTCCCAAAAGCCAGCACCTACAACAGGCCGCTGTATTTGGGTGACGGGTGACATATTGTGTCTAATATTGGGCTATTACAACAAGGAACAGTGCAAAAAATATATTCTTTGTCTACAAGATGCACAATTTGTGAGGAAAACAGTTGTTTACATTTCTGAAATATAGCCTTCACTGTAAAGCCTTTACAATAAAAAAGAGAAAGAAAAGAATAGGATATAGAGAGATTAAACTGTCCTCTGTGTCCGCAGTGCATCATGATTAAAAAAAAGATTTTGTTATTAAGGTGCTGCACCACAGTATATCACAGAGCAATCAATTCACAGTTACATTGACTCTGCAGGTACTGCATCTCCCTAAATAATTTGAATCTTTGGAATATTATTTACAGACTGAGATGGCTACTACCATTTTAAATGTTCTTCACTGGTGATGTAGTACACCACAACCTGATTTAGACCAATTTAGATTATTATATCTTTAATAATGGGTGTGCTCTCTGATCCCTTAACTTTAGGATATAAAAGCATAAAATGACTGCTGCTTTCCCTGCTCTCATTTTTTCTAGTTCATGTGACAGACCTCTAAAAATGGGAAAGAGCAGCTTGTGCATTTAATGCCCAAGGGCCACAACAGTCTTTGTTCTTGATCTTGAGAAAAGTTGAACTTCTACTGTAGCACTTCCTGTGTCAAAAATACCTCTACATAGTATAAATACATAAAATAGTTCATGTAATGCTGAGTAATAAATGTCCAAAAGCAAATTCTTAAAGTATTTCATGCATAAAAGAAAGAATGCACTGTTAGTCACACAGCACTTAAAATGAGAACAAATGGTACAACTCAAAGTAATATGTGAAATCTCTGCATTAAAAAGAGAGAAACAAATCATGCTGAATGTACTTGGAAGCAAATAAAGAATTTGAAACTCTATAGCCATCTTCTAATGTCAAATTAATTTGGCACCGCCAAAATAACATTTATCTTTAGTAAAACAGATCTCTAAAATCCTTCTCTCTGGCTCATTAGTTCATTGTGATTTACATCACAAGTATACAGATTTTCATTTACATTTTCTGTTCTCTTTATGCATTTCAAATTTCTTGGGGAGATATTTGGAAATATAGAAGTAGTAAGTCTATTGTCTTTCAGAATTATAAGCTTTTGTAGTGTAAATCAAACATTTAGATCCTTATACAATTGTGCATAATAAATTAAATAAGCAAGCAAGAAAAATAGATGACTTCTAGCCCTGCGTTGTCTCTAAGGTCGCAACTAGAGATGAGCGTATCAGGCAAAATTTGCCTGTTCATACTGATTTTCCCAGGAAATTTAATCTGCAGAAAAGTTATTCTCCATGAATTTAATGTCTCTTATTGTGTTCTGGGTTCTAAATTAATTAAATCCTTACACACACCTTACCGCTCACAGTCAACAGTTTGGTCCTTGCTGCATCCTCTTATCAACACCACAAGTGCTGAAATTCTTGGACCTATCATGTTAGGCCTCTGGCTGTAATGAGGCCAAGAAAAATTCTGCACAAGTGTGTAAAATATTGTGTGCTTTGACCTAGCATTTGCATGTACAAATCCTTCCCGGGTCTCATTAGAGCCAAAAGTTCCGGTTTAGCTTTAAAAGCCGAGGGATTTTAGTGCTAAAGGCAGTGTTCAGAAGATGTGAAGAGGACTGGACAGATGATTGTGAGGAGCAGAGGGGCCAGAAAAATGAGCGATAAGGTGAGTATAAGGACTTTTCACATTTTTTAAATCTTTTGATAGACCCTCTACAGATTAAAAAATGGTGTCCACCAGCCACTATTTTGCTGGATCTGCACGGAAGTGAATTACAAGAAAATTCACATTTTGGTGAATGCAAATTTTTGCAATGCTCAAGTAGACCTCACTTGAATATATTTGCTCATCTCTAGCTTCAACATAAGAAAGATTAATATTATTTACCATAATGTAAGAATAGACTCAAGTTCATCAAATGTATCATATATTACAGGTGCATCTCACTAAATTAGAATATCATCAAAAAGCTAATTTATTTCAGTTCTTCAATACAAAAAGTGAAACTCATATATTATCTAGAGTCATTACAAACAGAGTGATCTATTTCAAGTGTTTATTTCTGTTAATTTTGATGATTATGGCTTACAGCCAATAAAAACACAAAAGTCATTTTCTTAGTAAATTAGAATACTTTATAACAACAGCTTGAAAAATATTTTTAAAAATCCAAAATGTTGGCCTACTGAAATGTATGTTCTGTAAATGCACTCAGTACTTGGTCGGGGCTCCATTTGCATCAATTACTGCATCAATGCGGCATGGAATGGAGGCGATCAGCCTGTGGCACTGCAGAGGTGTTATGGAAGCCCGGGTTGCTTTGATAGCAGCCTTCAGCTCATCTGCATTGTTGGGTCTGGTGTCTCTCATCTTCCTCTTGACAATACCCCATAGATCCTTTATGGGGTTATGGTCAGGCGAGTTTGCTGGCCAATCAAGTACAGTGATACTCTTGTTTTTAAACCAGGTATTGGTACTTTTGGAAGTGTGGACAGGTGCCAAGTCCTGCTGGAGAATGAAATTTCCATCTCCAAAAAACTTGTCGGCAGAGGGAAGCATGAAGTGCTCTAAAATTTCCTGGTAGATGGCTATGCTGACTCTGGTCTTTATAAAACACAGTGGACCTACACCAGCAGATGACATACACCAGCAGATGATATGGCTTCCCAAACCATCACTGATTGTGGAAACTTCACACTAGACCTCAAGCAGCTTGGATTGTGTGCCTCTTCACTCTTCCTCCAGACTCTGGGATCTTGATTTCCAAATGAAAATTGGAACTCTGGCACCTTGTGGAGTGTGTCAATGACTGCCTACTGGACATCTGTCAAGTCAGCAGTCTTCCCCATGATTGTGGAGCCTAGTGAAACAGACTAAGGGACCTTTTTAAATGCTTATGAAGCCTTTGCAGGTGTTTTTTGTTAATTATTTTAATTTACTGAGATAATGACTTTTGTGTTTTCATTATTCATCAACATTAACAGAAATAAACACTTGAAACAGATCACTCTGTTTGTAATGACTCTATATAATATATGAGTTTCACTTTTTTGTATTGAAGGATTGAAATAAAATTGATATGGTATCTGCGCTGGTACTGGTAGCACTGAGGTACTTGCGATGAGGTGGAACAAAGAAGTTTTTATAGAATAAAATAATAGTTTATTTGATATTATTAAAATAAATGGTTAAAAGACAATAGGAAGAGAGTCCCAATTGGGGTGAGGAGTGGCTGTTAGGCTGAAGTAGACGTGGCGTCAGTCCACCATAAGGGACCCTAAGGAAAGAAGAAAAAAAGGGGGGGTCAGAGGGTGGGCTAGTGGATGCTTGAGGAGTTCGAGGGGATGGTCTCAATGGTGGTAGGAGGGTTACCTGAGATGTTTTGAGATGATGGGGATGTGTGGACGTCCAAGTCCAGCTTGTTTGGTATGAGCTGTTAAGAGAGGGAGCATAGATTTAGGGAATAACAATTAAGTGGCGGATTATGCGGTAACCGGATATGGTTTACCTGTATTTGGGTAGACTTGATCGGGTGAATGTCCTGCAGGGACCGATGAGGGTATACACTGTGGTGTGTATTACAGATATCTATGAATAAAAGGTAAAATACAATAATGCATAGGTGCGCAATGTTAATGGTGAGGGATTCGGATGTCCTAGAAAGCAATTACCTGATACTGGGAACATAGATCTTATTCCTAGAAAAGAAACTGAGTATTATCTGACAGAATTGCAGGGGTGCCAATACTTTTGGCCACCACTGTATAAGGCAATATAATAACTGTCAACACAATGCTCTGGTGTATATCAAGGGTGGTCTTTTGATATTTTAGGGTAATTGTAAAGAAAAATCTTTCTGGTAGTCTTTTTCTTTAATGCTGGATTACCATAGTTACCATAATAATATACAGCAGACACATTTTGTCACCTTGTAATTCACAACAGTAGATCAAAGTGAGGTTCAATGAATATTTAAAGAAATGTGTATGCAGAGAGTTAGCAGAATAGAATATTATGGTAGGTTTTGAAATTAGAGTATCGTGAAACTACACAAACACTTCCATAATAACATACCAACATTTCTGTTGGCGAATAAGACCGGTCCCCGAAACTAGTGGAGGCAGGAAACGACCCTCAGCTAGAAACAGGAGGCTGTGACATTTTATGTGGCGCAGCCCCTCGCTACACCCGCTAGGAAGGCACCACATAGGGTCAGGGAAACTGGCGCCAAGTTTACCAAGAGGAGGCCCGAGGCAGCCGGACAGAAGGGTTGGTAAGAAAGGCCAGACAAAGGACACACAAAGGGGGTCCTGTGAAGCGCTCCAAAGTTATCTGGGAGTTGTCTGAGCCCCTCACCTGGTGAGCACAGTACGACGTTGGCAGCCGTTACCTGCAGACGTGGTCTGGATAATAAGAACTGTGAGTAAAGGCCCTGGACTGCATCACTGACTCCGTGTCGTTACTGCTGCTGCCCTGCACCATCACCCCCATCCACCGCATACACTGCCCTGAGGCTATACTCCTCCCGTGGGGAGTTATACTACGCTCTGCTGCACCCACAACACCAGCCTCAGCGGTCTGCCCTGGAGCGGCGGTTCACTCTGACTGCAATCCACGGGTGGCGTAGTCGGACATTTAAACATCAAAACCACATAAATAGTTCCGCCACTGGTTTGACCGCCCTGAGCCACGGAACCGGGTCGCCGCCACGGAGACTACAACCACCAGCATCCACCAAAAAGGGTCCGGCTCCGGGTGTCCCAAGGCCCAGGGGGCGCGTCAGAACATTTTCATCACCTTTCACAATCACCAATGGGACAAGGCAGGGATGTTCTCTGTCCCCTCTCTTATACATCCTAGTGACGGAGCACCTGCTCTCATCAATTCGCCATAACCCCAATATTAGGTGGATTGAGGTGGGAGGCACCGAGTACAAGTGCTCTCTATTTGCTGATGATGTCCTAGTATATATCACTCAATCACATATATCCATCCATGCTGTTATGGCTGAAATAGATCACTTTGTTACATGGTCAAATTTTAAAATCAATGCAGCGAAGTCTGAGGCCCTCGATGTCTCCCTCCCCAAATCCATATAGGATTCCATCCAGTCCAACTTTCCCTTTGCCTGACCCTCACAGGGTATCAAATACTTAGGAATTCCTATTCATAGAGACCTCTCCCATCTATGTTATCTTAATTTTGGGCCCTTTATTGAACAACTCCATACAGACCATGGTTGGCAAGTTAGAACTGTAAGATTCACTACGTGAACCACTGGTGTTTTGTGGAAAAGCACATGTACACTGTGTTCCAAATTATTATGCAAAAAGTGTTTAGGAGTGATAAGGGAAGAATTTGTTTGTTTGTCAGTTAAACTCATTGATGGTGATGTGTGTCAGGGCTCTTTATATCACTGTAAGCAATTGCAGACACCTGTGCTAATTAGTTTGGCAGGTGTGTCCAATGAAAGGCAAGACTACTTAAGAAGGCTGTCTCACATTATTAAGCAGCCTACATTTTCTGCCAAAATGGGAAAGAAAAAGGATGTGTCGGCTGCTGAGAAGCAACAAATTGTGGAGTGTTTAGGTCAAGGCATGACTACAATCAACATTGTGCGATGATCAGGATGAAGTGTCTTGGCAATCAAGAAGTATGTAGCTGATTCACAGTACACACGTGTGCGTGCTGATAAGGGCAAATTGAGGACTCTTTCCTACAGGCAATTACGTCAGGTTGAAAGAGCAGCGGCAAAAAAGCCTTGTCATAGCAGCAGACAAGTTTTTGAAGCTGCTGGTGCCTCCAACGTCCCCCGAACAACAAGATGCAGGGTCCTTCAGAGGTTTGCAGCTGTGCATACGCCATCCTGTCGACCTCCTCTATCCACTTCACACAAGCAGAAACGGCTCCAGTGGGCCAAACATTACATGAACACTGATTTCAAAACTGTTTTGTTCACGGATGAGTGCCGTGCAGCGCTTGATGGTCCAGTTGGATGGAGTGGAGGATGGCTGGTTGATGGACACCCCACGCAAACACGGCTACAGCGCCAACAAGGAGGAGGTGGAGTAATGTTTTGGGCTGGAATCATGGGGAGAGAGATTGTCGGCCCCTTTAGGATCCCTGAAGGCGCTAAAGATGAACTCCATAATGTATGTGGATTTTCTCAAACAGCACTTCCTGCCATGGTTCAAGAAGAAGAACCGTGTATTTCACAGCAAGATCATTTTTTTGCATGATAATGCACCATCTCATGCTGCACATAAAACATCTGCATCTCTGGCTGATATGGGCATAAAAGGGGACAAACTTATGGTGTGACCCCCATGCTCCCCTGACCTCTACCCCATTCAGAACCTTTGGAGCATCATTAAAAGGAGTGTCTATGATGGCGGGAGGCAGTTCACATCTAAGCAACAGCTCTGGGAGGGTATTCTGTCCTCATGCAAAACAATTGAAGCAGAAACCATCCAAAACCTGACAAATTCAATGGACGAGAGAGTTCAGAAGCTCCTTTCGAACAAGGGGTCCTATGTGAAAATGTAACATCACCTAGAATAAAGTTTTGAGTTGAAAACTGTTTGATTTCAGTTTCTAACAACCTGCTAATGCTTATAATTTCAAAAATGACCATGTTTTTGGTCTTTATTAAAATGAAAAGGTTGATCGAAAAGTTTGGGGGATCTAAGAGTGTGGCAACCCAGTAGTCATGATTACTTCGAATTCTGACAATATGAGGGTCATGCTGCAGGTAGTGCAGCAAGAAGGCACTTATGTGTCTTGCGCATCTCGGAGCCCCAAAATTATTTTCCGGACTAGATGCAGCTAAAAATTATTATTAATTTTAAATCTGGTGAAGCTTTAGTATAGATGGCCTAATAGGATCAGTGCTGCACACTGCTACAAAGCCCAAATTATTTTCCAGTCAAGATACAGATAAACATGATTAGTAATTTTAAATCTGGTGGAGCTTATTATAGATGGCCTAATAGAATCAGTGCTGCACACTGCTACAAAGCCCAAATTATTTTCCAGCCAAGATACAGATAAACATGATTAGTAATTTGAAAGCTTAAAACGGTTGGTAGGGTGATTTTAACCAATCATCAAGCTTTTACTCTCCCCAGGATGACACAGGGGTAGAAAAGTCATTTCGGATCCATGATTTGTTCATCTTTATGAACGTGAGTCTGTCTACATTATCAGTGGAGAGCCGCGTGAGCTTATCTGTCAGCACACCACCAGCAGCGCTGAACACACGTTCAGACAGAACACTGGCTGCGGGGTATGACAAAATCTCCAAGGCGTAAGTGGCTAGCTCCGGCCATTTATCCAGATTGGAAGCCCAAAAAGAGCAAGGGTCCAGTGACACAGTCATGGCTTTAATGTTTACTTGGAGATACTCCTCTACCATCGTCTCTAGGCGTTGACTATGTGTCAGACTTCTTGTCTCCTGTGGCCTTGCAAAGGATGGGCTAAAAAAATGGTGAAATGATTCCGCAAAATTGATGTTACCAGCAGATACTGTGGTTCTGTTACGGTTTGAGTGCTGAACACTTGACGGTCCCACGGTTGGCAAGTTGCAACTGTGAGATTCACTACGTGCACCACTGGTATTTTGTGGAAAAGCACATGTAAGATTCTGCAACAGTCTCTGCTGATATTCCTGCATGCGTGCATCCCTTTTCCATGGCAGGAATAATTTCTGCAAATTTACTTTTGTACCGGGGATCTAACAGTGTGGCAACCCAGTTGTCAGGATTATTTCTAATTCTCACAATTCGAGGGTCATGTTGCAGGTAGTGCAGCAAGAAGGCACTCATGTGTCTTGCGCATCCAGGAGCACCAAGTCCCTGTTGTGTTGGTGGCGAGGTAACAATCATGCTTCCTTCCTCTGTCCTCTCCCCCCAACCTCGCACAACAGAAATGTGATCAAGGTCTCCCTCATCTGATGAGTCTTCCATCAGTTCGTCCTCCACTTCTTCCTGGGCTCCTGCACCTTCCTCACTAGTTTGGCTGCTACCATGCGCCCTGGTAAAACCATCTCCCCCACCCTCACATGCCTGCCGCCTTGGTGCTGCCGACCGTCTGGACCTTGCAGACGTTAGCCCTTCCGCATACAACTCCTCCTCCTCTACTTCCTCCACCTCCTCTTGTGCCACCACCTGACTCCGAATTCTGTTTAACATGTGCTCCAGCATGTAAATCACCGGAATAGTCATGCTGATAATGGCATCGTCAGCACTAAACATCTTCGTCGCCATTTCAAAACTGTGCAGAAGGGTGCATAGGTTCCTGATCTGAGACCACTCCTCCAGCGTGATTTGCCCCACCTCTGGATCTCGTTGGCCCAGGCTATACGTCAGAACGTATTGCACCAGGGCTTGACGGTGCTGCCACAGTCGCTGCAACATGTGCAGAGTTGAATTCCACCGGGTAGGCACATCGCATTTTAGCCGGTGAAGTGGCAGGCCCAACGACTTCTGTAGAGATGTAAGTCGCTGAGCTGCGGGATGCGAACGGCGGAAGTGAGCACACAGCGACCGTGCCCTCTGCAGAAGGCCATCTAGACTGGGATAGTGAGCTAAAAATTGCTGGACAACCAGGTTCAACACGTGAGCCATACAAGGCACGTGTGTGACATTGCCCCGGCGAAGGGCCGCACCCAGGTTTGCAGCATTGTCGCACACGGCCTTCCCTGGTTTCAGGTCCAGTGGAGACAACCATTCATGAAATTGGTTCTCCAGAGCTGACCACAACTCCTCAGCTGTGTGACTCACATTTCCCAGACATTTCAATGTAAAAACCGCCTGATGACGTTGAGCCCTACTGCCAGCATAGTAAGGAGGTGTGCAGGATCCCTTCTGCGCAGTTAGAAAGCTTGTGGCATGACCAGACAGGCTTTGGGTGCAGGTGGAAGACCGAGAGGAGGTTGAGGAGGCAGAAGCAGTGGAGGAACTTTGACATAAAAAGGATTGACGCACAACTCGTGGGGACGGCAAGACTTGGACAGCAGCCCCTTGTCTTGCTGTCACCATAGTTACCCAGTGCCCAGTCAGCGACATGTAACGCCCCTGTCCATGCCTACTCGTCCAAGTGTCTGTGGTGAAATGCACCCTGTCACACACAGAGTTTCTCAAAGAAGCGGTGATGTTGTGTGCGACATGCTGGTGGAGCGCAGGCACACCTTTCTTTGAGAAGTAGTGCCGACTGGGCATCTGGTACTGGGGCACTGCGACGGACATAAGGTCTCGAAAATCCTCTGTGTCCACCAGGCGGAAAGGCAGCATTTCTGTAGCCAAGAGCTTGCAGATGGTGAAATTCAACCTCTTAGCTTTCTCATGGCTAGGAGGAAATGGTCTTTTACTTGTCCACATCTGAGGGACCGAGGGCTGGCTATTGTGCTTAGACGGGGTTGATAAGGGTGTCCCCGGCAAACTGCCGGTCTGTGAGGAAGATGCAGGCGGACATGTTAGGTTGCCTTGATCCAAAGGTGGTGCTATCGATGTCGGACAGCGCTCAACACCAGCTGGTGTTACCACTTCCAAAGAAAATGATGACCTGCCAATCACGCTGGCTGTTGCGGGTAAAGAGGTGGCAGGTCTGCGCCCCAAAACAGGTGTGACTGCTGTCCCCCCAGTCACAGAGGATGAAGAGGCCGCGGATGCACAAGATATGGCAGACGGTGGTTGGCCCGGCCGGCTAGGCCGCATTGTAGCACACTGAGCTTCCCACTGCAACTTATGCTTCATGTCCATGTGCCGGTTCATGCATGAAGTACTCAAACTATGTATTTTTTGGCCTCTACTTAGCTTTTGCTGACAAATGTTACAGATAACACGAGTTGGGTCATCTTTATCGATCTGAAAAAATGCCCAGGCTATGCAAGGCTTAGCACCCATGCGACCTGAAGAGCCACCACGACTTGTGGTGAGAGGCAGAGTTGTGTTTGAGGATGCAGTTGTTGACGTGCTTCCAGTACTACGTCTCTGTCCAGGAAGGCGCAACCTGACCTCGTCGTCACTAGCATCTTCCTCCACCTCCTCTGCTGACCTCATCTCTTGGCTGACTGTGGGTTGACAGTAAGTGGGATCTCCAACCTCATCATCATCACCCTGTGCGTTATCACACCCGTCGTCCTCAGAGCCAACCTGTTCCTGCCCTGACAAAAAACTAAAGTTGTCGCTCCAATCCGGTATTTGAGTCTTATCATCATCTTCCTCATTGTCTCCACCAACAGGAGTTACAGTTTGGGAATGAGGGTCTACATTATGGTCAGAACCTTCTGCGTCTGGTCCTGGATCCGACTCATAAAGATTCTGGGCATCAGTGCAGATCATTTCCTCGTCTGGATTCACAGAAGCGCTGGAGTCGACCTCTGATTCCCAGGCTATAGTATGAGTAAACAGCTCTGCAGACTCAACCATCTGTTCTACCTCATACTGAGATGGGCAGCTGGAGATTTGGGAGCTGTGAGGAAGCAAGTGCGATTGGGGTGAAACCTTTGAGGACTGGAGTATTTGTGATGTTGAAGTTGATGTGGAGGAGAGCCCACTTAAAGGAGCACTTGATATCCGTTGAAGCACCTGCTGTTTTTGTGCCTCATCTGGAATTTGTAGCGATTGGCGTGGCCGTAAGAAAGGGATCTTATCACATTGTCCGCTAAAAGAAGTAGACATTTTAGTTTGGCTGGAAGATGGTCTTTCTTCTGCAGATGTTACTGTTGCTTTAACACCTACCCCACGGACACAACCTTTTTTCCCCTTCCCAACACGCCTATTCCCCTTTCCACCAGCAGCAGGCCTTTTTCCACTCATTTTGGTGGTTAACTAATTCACAACTCTGGAGTTGTTTGCACAAAAAAACAATGGATGGGAACCGAGCAGAGCTGAGTGGCCAAACTGTGGTATTAGGCCAAAACTATTGGCTGGGTTAGATGCAGAAAAAAATTATATTCAATTTGCAACCTGATGGAGGTCAGTATAGATGGACTAATAGAACAAGTCCCACACACAGCTGGAAGCCCAAATATTATTTTCAGAGGTAGATGCAGAAAAATTTTTTATTCAGTTTGCAACCTGATGGAGGTTTGTATAGATGGATTAATAGAACAAGTCCCACACACAGCTACAAGCCCAATATTTTTTCAGAGGTAGATGCAGAAAAAAAATATATTCAGTTTGCAACCTGATGGAGGTCAGTATAGACGGACTAATAGAGAAAGTCCCACACACTGCTAGAAGGCCAAATATTTTTTCAGAGCTAGATGCAGACAAAAAATTATTTTGAATTTGCAACCTGATGGAGGTCAGTATAGGTGGACTAATAGAACAAGTCCCACACACTGCTAGAAGGCCAAATATTTTTTCAGAGCTAGATGCAGAAAAAAATTATATTCAGTTTGCAACCTGATGGAGGTCTGTATAGATGGATTAATAGAACAAGTCCCACACACAGCTAGAAGCCCAAATATTTTTTCAGAGGTAGATGCAGATAAAAATTATTTTTAATTTGCAACCTGATGGAGGTCAGTATAGATGGACTAATAGAGAAAGTCCCACACACTGCTAGAAGGCCAAATATTTTTTCAGAGCTAGATGCAGATAAAAATTATTTTTAATTTGCAACCTGATGGAGGTCACTATAGATGGACTAATAGAGAAAGTCCCACACACTGCTAGAAGGCCAAATATTTTTTCAGAGCTAGATGCAGATAAAAATTATATTCAATTTGCAACCTGATGGAGGTCAGTATAGATGGACTAATAGAACAAGTCCCACACACAGCTAGAAGCCCAAATATTTTTTCAGAGGTAATGTAGATGCAGATAAAAATTATTTTTAATTTGCAACCTGATGGAGGTCAGTATAGATGGACTAATACAACAAGTCCCACACACAGCTAGAAGCCCAATATTTTTTCAGAGGTAGATGCAGAAAAAAATATATTCAGTTTGCAACCTGATGGAGGTCAGTATAGATGGAGTAATAGAACAAGTCCCACACACAGCTAGAAGCCCAAATATTTTTTCAGAGGTAGATGCAGATAAAAATTATTTTTAATTTGCAACCTGATGGAGGTCAGTATAGATGGACTAATAGAGAAAGTCCCACACACTGCTAGAAGGCCAAATATTTTTTCAGAGCTAGATACAGATAAAAATTATATTCAATTTGCAACCTGATGGAGGTCAGTATAGATGGACTAATAGAGAAAGTCCCACACACTGCTAGAAGGTCAAATATTTTTTCAGAGCTAGATGCAGATAAAAATTATATTCAATTTGCAACCTGATGGAGGTCAGTATAGATGGACTAATAGAACAAGTCCCACACACAGCTAGAAGCCCAAATATTTTTTCAGAGGTACTGTAGATGCAGATAAAAATTATTTTTAATTTGCAATCTGATGGAGTTCAGTATAGATGGACTAATAGAGAAAGTCACACACACTGCTAGAAGGCCAAATATTTTTTCAGAGCTAGATGCAGAAAAAAATTATATTCAGTTTGCAACCTGATGGAGGTCAGTATAGATGGACTAATAGAGAAAGTCCCACACACTGCTAGAAGGCCACATATTTTTTCAGAGGTAGATGCAGAAAAAAATATATTCAGTTTGCAACCTGATGGAGGTCTGTATAGATGGATTAATAGAACAAGTCCCACACACAGCTAGAAGCCCAATATTTTTTCAGAGGTAGATGCAGAAAAAAATATATTCAGTTTGCAACCTGATGGAGGTCTGTATAGATGGATTAATAGAACAAGTCCCACACACAGCTAGAAGCCCAATATTTTTTCAGAGGTAGATGCAGAAAAAAATATATTCAGTTTGCAACCTGATGGAGGTCAGTATAGATGGACTAATACAACAAGTCCCACACACAGCTAGAAGCCCAATATTTTTTCAGAGGTAGATGCAGAAAAAAATATATTCAGTTTGCAACCTGATGGAGGTCTGTATAGATGGATTAATAGAACAAGTCCCACACACAGCTAGAAGCCCAATATTTTTTCAGAGGTAGATGCAGAAAAAAATATATTCAGTTTGCAACCTGATGGAGGTCAGTATAGATGGACTAATACAACTAGTCCCACACACAGCTAGAAGCCCAATATTTTTTCAGAGCTAGATGCAGAAAAAAATTATATTCAATTTGCAACCTGATGGAGGTCAGTATAGATGGACTAATAGAATGATGCTATGCCCAAAAGATTTTACTTCACTAGGTGCAGTAAAAAAATTGGTATTCTATATACAGGTGGTATATCTTGCAACACAGATAGGCTACTCCACTGACTTACACACTCTGCAATAGCCCAAAAAGGATTAGCTTTGCTAGATTCAGCCAAATGCTGTGAAAAAAACTTGCAGAGCACTGGCACAGACCTGCCTGGCAAAAACTGATATTAACTGATGTAACCTAGTCCTGAAAAGGACTCCAATTACAATTAGTCTTTACTCCCACAATCTATCTATTTAAGAGCACAGACCTGCCTGATAAAAGTCGTAGGAAATGCTGTAACCTACTCCTTAAAAGGACTGCAATCACAACTATTCCCTACTCCCAAGCTATCTGTAGATTTGTGCGAAAATTGGCTTGAAATTTACAAGGTATAGCGCACACAGCAACAGGGGTGTCGTCTAACACGCAGCTGCAGCAGTGAGAAAATTGTGGCGACGGGGAAAATGGCTTGGTCTTATAGGGCAAGGACATGTGACATACACTGCCAATGACACATGCCCTTGCTTGTGTGAAAAAAAGCACTTCGCTCCGTGTGTGCGCTGCTGATAGGCTGACAGATTGCACCTCCCCACTGTAAATGCGGGAAAGAGAAAAAAAAAATGGAGATCTTCATTGTTCCTGCAGAGATCCATCCCCTGCCCCTCCCCCCACCCCGCTGTACACTCAAACTGCGTATTAACATTAATTTTCATCATTACTGAGAAAAAATCCAGTTATGATTTTGGTGCACGAACAGTTATCGAACATAACCTCGAACAGCCGAATTTTTCTCAAATTGTTCGTGTTCGCCGAACGGCTCGAACACCGCCCAAAACAGCTCGAATTTGAGATTGGCGAACAGTTCGAGTAGAACAACGCTCACCTCTAGTCTGTGTGTGGTGGCTCTTGAAGAAATGACTCCAGCAGCACTCCACTCCTTGTGAATCTCCCCCAAATTTTTGAATGGCCTTTTCTTAACAGTCCTTTCAAGGCTGCGGTTATCCCGGTTGCTTGTGCACCTTTTACTACCACACTTTTTCCTTCCACTCAACTTTCCATTAATATGCTTGGATAGAGCACTCTGTGAACAGCCAGCTTCTTTAGCAATGACCTTTTGTGGCTTAGCCTCCTTGTGTGTGTCAATGACAGCCTTCTGGACATCTATCAAGTCAGCAGTCTTCTCCATGATTGTGGAGCCTACTGAAACAGACTAAGGGACCTTTTTAAACGTGTAGGAAGCCTTTGCATGTGTTTTTTGTTAATTATTCTAATTTACTGAGATAATGACTATTGTGTTTTCATTGGCTGTAAGCTATAATCATTAACAATAACAGAAATAACAACTTGAAATAGTTCACTCTGTTTGTAATGACTTTATATAATATATGAGTTTCACTTTTTGTATTGAAGAACTGAAATGACATAATCTTTCATTGAGCGCACATGCAATGTTCAGTAGTGAACAATGAGTGCGTTTTCTTGCAGAGCAGGAAGAAATTAAATGGCCAGCAGTCAGCCCGAGCACTGCAGTCCCAGGGAATCTGCCGGGGGGCAGAAGATGAGGTCATCATGGTCTGTAAATGTCCCATGGGCCTGAAGTTCCCCACACCTGATCTAGAAGAATTATACTAGGAGACAGATAACCATTGTTTGTTAGTGGAAACAGACGTAGCTCCCACTTGGGGAGTCTTCAACACCTCTCCTAGTTGCAGTGGTGAATCACTACCACTCAAAACATTTATCCTGTGGGCTTTAAAACTCTTGTTTTGTCCCTGCCTATAGTTGCTGCTATAGGTGTCTATGGAGAATTGCACTTTGGAGCTCAAAGACAAGTGCAAAGTACAGCCTATGTTCTCCTGCACATGACAGCACAGTGTGAGCAATCTTTTCTATGTCCAAACACAAAAAAAACAAGAACTGGCACCTATGTATGGGGCAGAAAATTGCAAAGAGACGTATGACACCTATCCCTTCGGTACTGGGTGCTTATCCAGAAAAAACAGTCAATGACATCATGTAAACGAATATGAAAAAAGGGGATAGCACTCACCGGTCCGTAAAACGTATTCCTTTATTGTATCACTTTAAAAGCAACATGCAGGCTGGACAGCGGAACACTATTCCTGGACGACAGCTGTTTTGCGCGTGTCAGCGCTTCTACAGGTTCAATACCCTGCTAAACTAACCTGGGTATTGAACCTGTAGAAGCGCTGACACGCGCAAAACAGCTGTCGTCCAGGAATAGTGTTCTGCTGTCTAGCCCGCATGTTGCTTTTAAAGTGATACAATAAAGGAATACTTTTTACGGACCGGTGAGTGCTATCCCGTTTTTTTCTTATTTGTTTATATGAAATCTTTTCTATGACATAATGATGGATGGGTTAATTCCAGTGAGACTGAGAGCACACCATCTTTACTTGAAAGACAGCTCGCTCCGCAAGGTGGTACAACAGTGACTGCACCACCAGCAACTTGACCAGGTAATAGTTTAGCTGGCACACAAAAAGATAATTGGGAGCATGCACCTGTTTCCTTGACAATCAGATGGATATCGGCTGGTGCAATGTAGGAAGAGGATAAGGAGGCATACTCAGAGAACAATATGCAGCAGTGGTGTCAGAGATGATGATGATGAGACTGACCAGTTACTACTTGAGGGTTCACTCTGGCTGATGCCGTTTGTCTTTTCCCAAATGAGCAAAGTCCTATTACCTCTGCCATTGCCCCTACTACCACACCTTGAAAAGTCAGTAACTCAGCATGGCTTCTGAATCATGTCTTCCATCTCCTTCTGCCCAATGTCATGTGAGTAAAAAGGCTGACTCATTAAAGTTTCCTATAACTCAACTGAATCAAGTTGTTCTTGAGACGCATTTCCTTAGCCCCAGAGGTGCTGTTGGGTAAAGGATAAAAAAACTGAACAGGTGTCATTAACAGAATTAAAATTCTGCTATGTACAACAATAAGAGGTATGGCAGTATTCTGAACAGAATACTGACTCAAGCTGATGCGTAGTGTTGAGCCACCCCCGTAGTGTTCGGGTTCGGTTCGGTTCGTCGAACACCGGGATGTTCGAGGAACTGTTCGTCGAACTGTTCGTCGAACACCTTAGAACACCGTCGAACACCGTTAAAACCAATGGCAGGCAAACAAAAACACATAGAAACACATAGAAAACACCTGCAAAGGTGTCCAAAAGCTGACAAACTGCTCAGAAGACACTCTCTTTAAAAAAGCCGGCCGGCAAATTCAGCAGCGGCATACACCGGTACCCGACAATTTAGACAAGAAGGAATAGAGCAGCACACATAGATTAGATAGATAGAAACATGTCAGTCACACATATAAGAAGCACAGTGACAGTGTTGGTTACTGCACTTGTCATTTAGTGTAAAGGATTTATTAAAAAAAATATTAGTGTTTTCATGCACCGTCTCTTTAAAAAAGCCGGCCGGCAATTCAGCATCTGTACCCGACAATTTAGAACAGAAAGAATAGAGCTTCACACATAGATTAGATAGATAGAAACATGTCAGTCACATATATAATAAGTACAGTGATAGTGTTGCTTACTGTACTTGTCATTTAGTGTAAAGGATTTATTTAAAAAAATAATAGTGTTTTCATGCACTGTCTCTTTAAAAAAGCCGGCCGGCAATTCAGCAGCTGTACCCGACAATTTAGAACAGAAAGATAGAGCATCACACATAGATTAGATAGATAGAAACATGTCAGTCACATATATATGAAGTACAGTGATAGTGTTGGTTACTGTACTTGTCATTTAGTATTAAAATAAAGGATTTATTATTAAAAAAATTGGCGTGGGGTTCCCCTTAATTTTAGGCTCTAGCGGAGGTTAAGCAGACGGCTGGGGCAGATGTTTGAAGCCTGGGAAGGGGGTAATACCCACGGAGCTTCCCAGGCTACTAATATCAGCCCCCAGCTGAATACATAGCCTTTACTAGCTATTAAAATGGGGGACCCCCCAAAAAAAATGACGTGGGGTCCCCCCTAATTTAATAGTTAGCAAAGGCTAGGCAGACAGCTGGGGGCTGATATTAATAGCCCAGGAAGGGAGCCATGAATATTGGCCCCCTCCCAGGCTAGAAACACCAGCCGTCAGCCGCCCCAGAAATGGCGCATTCATAGGATGCGCCAATTCTGGCACTTAGCCTCGCTCTTCCACGCTGCCCTGGTGCGGTGGCAGGGGGTAATAGGGTTGGGGATGATGTCAGCTTATAATGCCAGCTGACATCAAGCCCAGGTTAGTAATGGAGAGGCGTCTATAAGACACCCCCATTACTAACCCCATAGTCAAAGTTAAAAAAAACACAAACACCCAGAATAAAGTCCTTTAATTGAAATAAAGACACAATCCTTTATTGTTCTAAATTAAACCATACTTACCGTCACGCCCATTCCAGCTGAAGCCAACGATCTCCTGCAATAAAAGAAAAATAATAAAGCAACCTCATCCTTACCTTTCCATGGTTCCCACGACAGCTTCAGCTCTGCTACATCGAGATGACAGGCTGGACCGCAGCAGAACGCTGCCATCCAGCCTGTCATCCCGCAGACACTGAGAAGCGCAGGCTTGCTTGCGCTGCTCAGCGTCTCTCTGTGACGACATCCAGAGGAGCCGAGTTCATGTCCAATGAACTCGGCTCACCTCATGCACGTCACTGACAGCGTGGGAAAATTCTCACGCTGAAGCGCTGATTGCAGGAGAATTTTCCCACGCTGTCAGTGACGTGCAGGAGGTGAGCTGAGTTCATTGGACATGAGCTCACCGCATGCACATCACTGACAGCGTGGGAGAATTCTCCTGCACTCAGCACTTCAGCGTGAGAATTTTCCCACGCTGTCAGTGACGTGCATGAGGTGAGCCGAGTTCATTGGACATGACCTCGGCTCATCTGGATGCCGTCACAGCGAGACAGTGAGGAGCGCAAGCATGCCTGCGCTTCTCAGTGTCTGCGGGATGACAGACTGGATGGCAGCGTTCTGCTGCGGTCCAGCCAGTCATCTCGATGTAGCAGTGCTGAAGCTGTCGTGGGAACCATGGAAAGGTAAGGATGAGGTTGGTTTATTATTTTTCTTTTATTGCAGGAGATCGTTGGCTTCAGCTGGAATGGGTGTGATGGTGAGTATGGTTTAATTTAGAACAATAAAGAATTGTGTCTTTATTTCAATTAAAGGACTTTATTCTGGGTGTTGTGTTTTTTTTAAATACTTTACTAGAAATTCATGGCGGTCATGTCTAATACTGGCGTGACCCCATGAATTTTGGGCTTGGAGCCAGCTGATAATACCAAGCTGGCCCTAACCCCTTTATTACCCAGTGAGCCACCGCACCAGGGCCCTGGATGAGTTGGGTACAGCGCCAGAAGATGGCGCTTCTATGAACGCGCCATTTTCCGGGGTGGCTGCGGACTGCAATTTGTAGCGGGGGGGGGCCCAGAAAGCTTGGGCCTCCCTGCGCTGCAGATTCCAGCCCCCAGCTGCCTAGTTGTACCTGGCTGGACACAAAAATAGGGCGAAGCCCCACGTACTTTTTTTTTAATTATTTCATGAAATTCATGAAATAATTAAGAAAAAAAGGCCTTCCCTATATTGTTGTGTCCGGCCAGGTACAAATAGGCAGCTGGTGGTTGGGGGCAGCCCGTTCCTGCCTGCTGTACCTGGCTGGACACAAATATAGTGCGAAGCCCCACTTCAATTTGTTTTTAATTATTTCATGAAATTCATGAAATAATTAAGAAAAAAAGGGCTTCCCTATATTGTTGTGTCCGGCCAGGTACAAATAGGCAGCTGGTGGATGGGGGCAGCCCGTTCCTGCCTGCTGTACCTGGCTGGACACAAATATAGTGCGAAGCCCCACTTCAATTTTTTTAAATTATTTCAGGAAATTCATGAAATAATTTAAAAAAAATTGACGTGGGGCTTCGCACTATATTTGTGTCCAGCCAGGTACAGCAGGCAGGAACGAGCTGCCCCCAACCACCAGCTGCCTATTTGTACCTGGCCGGACACAACAATATAGGGAAGCCCTTTTTTTCTTAATTATTTCATGAAATAATTTAAAGAAAATTGACGTGGGGCTTCGCCCTGTTTTTGTGTCCAGCCAGGTACAACTAGGCAGCTGGGGGCTGGAATCCGCAGCGCAGGGAGGCCCAAGCTTTCTGGGCCACCCCCGCTGCAAATTGCAGTCCGCAGCCACCCCGGAAAATGGCGCGTTCATAGAAGCGCCATCTTCTGGCGCTGTACCCAACTCATCCAGGGCCCTGATGCGGTGGCTCACTGGGTAATAAAGGGGTAAGGGCCAGCTTGGCATTATCAGCTGGCCCTAAGCCCGAAATTCATGGGGTCACGCCAATATTAGACATGACCACCATGAATTTCTAGTAAAGTATTTAAAAAAAACACAACACCCAGAAAAAAGTCCTTTAATTGAAATAAACACACATTTCTTTATTGTTCTAAATTAAACCATACTTACCATCACGCCCATTCCAGCTGAAGCCAACGATCTCCTGAAATAAAAGAAAAATAATAAAGCAACATCATCCTTACCTTTCCATGGTTCCCACGACAGCTTCAGCTCTGCTACATCGAGATGACAGGCTGGACCGCAGCAGAACGCTGCCATCCAGCCTGTCATCCCGCAGACACTGAGAAGCGCAGGCTTGCTTGCGCTCCACAGTGTCTCTCTGTGAGGGCATCCAGATGAGCCGAGTTAATGTCCAATGAACTCGGCTCACCTCATGCACGTCACTGACAGCGTGGGAAAATTCTCCTGCACTCAGCGCTTCAGCGTGGGAGAATTCTCACACTGAAGCGCTGAGTGCAGGAGAATTCTCCCACGCTGTCAGTGACGTGCAGGAGGTGAGCTGAGTTCATTGGACATGAGCTCACCTTATGCACGTCACTGACAGAGTGGGAAAATTCTCCTGCACTCAGCGCTTCAGCGTGGGAGAATTCTCACGCTGAAGCGCTGAGTGCAGGAGAATTCTCCCACGCTGTCAGTGACGTGCAGGAGGTGAGCTGAGTTCATTGGACATGAGCTCACCTTATGCACGTCACTGACAGCGGGGGAGAATTCTCCTGCACTCACCGCTTCAGCGTGAGAATTTTCCCACGCTGTCAGTGACGTGCATGAGGTGAGCCGAGTTCATTGGACATGAACTCGGCTCATCTGGATGTCGTCACAGAGAGACGCTGAGCAGCGCAAGCAAGCCTGCGCTTCTCAGTGTCTGCGGGATGAGAGGCTGGATGGCAGCGTTCTGCTGCGGTCCAGCCTGTCATCTCGATGTAGCAGAGCTGAAGCTGTCATGGGAACCATGGAAAGGTAAGGATGAGGTTGCTTTATTATTTTTCTTTTATTGCAGGAGATCGTTGGCTTCAGCTGGAATGGGCGTGATGGTAAGTATGGTTTAATTTAGAACAATAAAGGATTGTGTCTTTATTTCAATTAAAGGACTTTATTCTGGGTGTTTGTGTTTTTTTTAACTTTGACTATGGGGTTAGTAATGGGGGTGTCTTATAGACGCCTCTCCATTACTAACCTGGGCTTGATGTCAGCTGGCATTATAAGCTGACATCAACCCCAACCCTATTACCCCCTGCCACCGCACCAGGGCAGCGTGGAAGAGCGAGGCTAAGTGCCAGAATTGGCGCATCCTATGAATGCGCCATTTCTGGGGCGGCTGACGGCTGGTGTTTCTAGCCTGGGAGGGGGCCAATATTCATGGCTCCCTTCCTGGGCTATTAATATCAGCCTCCAGCTGTCTGCCTAGCCTTTGCTAGCTATTAAATTAGGGGGGACCCCACGTCATTTTTTTGGGGGGGTCCCCCATTTTAATAGCTAGTAAAGGCTATGTATTCAGCTGGGGGCTGATATTAGTAGCCTGGGAAGCTCCGTGGGTATTACCCCCTTCCCAGGCTTCAAACATCTGCCCCAGCCGTCTGCTTAACCTCCGCTAGAGCCTAAAATTAAGGGGAACCCCACGCCAATTTTTTTAATAATAAATCCTTTATTTTAATACTAAATGACAAGTACAGTAACCAACACTATCACTGTACTTCATATATATGTGACTGACATGTTTCTATCTATCTAATCTATGTGTGAAGCTCTATTCTGTCTGTTATAAATTGTCGGGTACCGCTGCTGAATTGCCGGCCGGCTTTTTTAAAGAGACGGTGCATGAAAACACTATTATTTTTTTTGATAAATCCTTTACGCTAAATGACAAGTACAGTAAGCAGCACTTTCACTGTACTTCGTATATATGTGGCTGACATGTTTATATCTATCTAATCTATGTGTGAAGCTCTATTCTTTCGGTTCTAAATTTTCGGGTACCGGTGTATGCCGCTGCTGAATTACCGGCTTTTCATGTTTCACTGTTGGCACTGTTCCCATCGATTTGGGCAATCACTGTAATGCCACAACCACCATGGCTGTGGCATTACAGTGAGTGGCAGACAATCCCTGCATGATTGGTGCTCTAAATAGCGCCAGACATGCAGGACACGCTTTTGGTGCACGAACAGTTATCGAACATAACCTCGAACAGCCGAATTTTTTGCAAATCGTTCGGGTTCGTCGAACAACTCGAACACCGCCCAAAACAGCTCGAATTTGAGATTGGCGAACAGTTCGAGTAGAACAACGCTCATCTCTACTGATGCGGTCACTGTCAGACGTTACATCATTCTGTTGTGACTGAGACGAGCGACGTAACATATTTTCCATATATTCCATTTTCATCTTGAAACAATTTTTAGTATAACATCTCTGCTGTGTTTTTCATCTGCTGAATTTTCATCTTGAAACAATTCTTGGTATAATGTCTATGCTTGCTGTATTTGTGCTTTTTTATCTGTTGCATTGTATTCCATGTATTCAATATTTACTGATATATGTCTGTCCTTCCATCATTGTAAACTCTATCTGATCGAAGATGACATACTGTGTCAGGCATAGGGTGTTAGATCTGTGTGGTGCCCCTGCGGGTTCAGTTGCCACAGAGGTACTGCATCTCACCCAGAGGTTAGGTACCCCTCTCTCGGGTAAGGAGAGAGTACTACCCGGGACCCAGACACCCGCATCCTAAGGGAGAGCACAGTCCCTGGTCCCTAGCTGGAGGGTGGAACCATGTTGTGGGTGTGGGTGGAGGAAGTAGATCAGGGGAGCACAGATGGAAGCAGTATAAAAGAGAGGGTGGAAGGTTCTAGAGTGTGTCAGTACAGAGGAGAAACAGTGGGCAGTGGGGAGTGGGAGCTCAGAAGGAGCTACGCTCAGGAGAGAGAAGAGCGGGCCTAGTAAGAGAGGCCCAGGAGAGGGTGAGAGAGGACGGGAGCAGAGGAAAGGCTCCAGAGTCAGAGGGGTGCACCCGAATCTACACGGACGTGGAGGGATCAGGCAGCAGAGGGGACCGGCCCCTAAACTAGTGGAGAACAACCAGGTTCAGCTAAATAACCTGAGGCTGCTATACTTGCAAGGTGCAGCAGCCAACCACCACAATTACATCGCCGAAAAGGTTGCCGCATAGGGTCTGGGGGACTGCACGTCGCCCAACAAAACCTGAGGCTACCGGCTTGGGACACTGATTGTGAGGCGCAGGGCAGGAGGGCAAGTGCCAGCTCAGGGAAGATGACCGAGAAAGGAACATAGAACAGGGTCCCGTTTAAGTACTCCTGAGAGACTTGAGCGTTTGCTGAACCCCTTCCCTGGTGAACACAGGACGATGTGGGAGGTTACACACTGGCCCTGGTAACCTTGAGTCTTGAACAACTGTGAGTAAACCTTGAAAACTTCACCCCACTGAGTCCTGGAATTATTTCTGCGCCATCACCAGCCCTGCACTACACAGCACCAACAACATCTACCTCATAGCATCACTATATCCTGCCCTGGAGCTAAGCTCTGCCTGTGGAGAGCTGAACCAACTCTGCTGCGTCATCATCAGCTCCAGAGGATCTGCACTGCAGCAGCAGCTCCATATAGCCGCATGCCACAGATGGCGTCACGAATAGTGTTGAGCCACCCCCGTAGTGTTCGGGTTCGGTTCGGTTCGTCGAACACCGGGATGTTCGAGGAACTGTTCGTCGAACTGTTCGTCGAACACCTTAGAACACCGTCGAACACCGTTAAAACCAATGGCAGGCAAACAAAAACACATAGGAACACATAGAAAACACCTTCAAAGGTGTCCAAAAGCTGACAAACTGCTCAGAAGACGCTTTCTTTAAAAAAGCCGGCCGGCAATTCAGCAGCGGCATACACCGGTACCCGACAATTTAGACATGAAGGAATAGAGCATCACACATAGATTAGATAGATAGAAACATGTCAGTCAAATATATATGAAGTACAGTGACAGTGCTGCTTACTGTACTTGTCATTTAGTGTAAAGGATTTATTAAAAAATATAACAGTGTTTTCGTGCACCGTCTCTTTAAAAAAGCCGGCCGGCAATTCAGCAGCGGTACCCGACAATTTATAACAGACAGAAAAGAGCTTCACACATAGATTAGATAGATAGAAACATGTCAGTCACATATATATGAAGTACTGTGACAGTGTTGCTTACTGTACTTGTCATTTACTGCAAAGAATTTATTAAAAAAAATAATAGTGTTTTCATGCACCGTCTCTTTAAAAAAGCCGGCCGGCAATTCAGCATCTGTACCCGACAATTTAGAATAGAAGGAATAGAGAATCACACATAGATTAGATAGATAGAAACATGTCAGCCACATATATACGAAGTACAGTGACAGTGTTGCTTACTGTACTTGTCATTTAGTGTAAAGGATTTATTAAAAAATATAATAGTGTTTTCGTGCACCGTCTCTTTAAAAAAGCCGCCGGCAATTCAGCAGCGGTACCCGACAATTTATAACAGACAGAATAGAGCTTCACACATAGATTAGATAGATAGAAACATGTCAGTCACACATATATGAAGTACTGTGACAGTGTTGCTTACTGTACTTGTCATTTACTGCAAAGGATTTATTAAAAAAAATAATAGAGTTTTCATGCACTGTCTCTTTAAAAAAGCCGGCCGGCAATTCAGCATCTGTACCCGACAATTTATAACAGACAGAATAGAGCTTCACACATAGATTAGATAGATAGAAACATGTCAGTCACATATATAATAAGTACAGTGACAGTGTTGGTTACTGTACTTGTCATTTAGTATTAAAATAAAGGATTTATTATTAAAAAAAATTGGCGTGGGGTTCCCCGTAATTTTAGTCTCTAGCGGAGGTTAAGCAGACAGCTGGGGCAGATGTTTGAAGCCTGGGAAGGGGGTAATACCCACGGAGCTTCCCAGGCTACTAATATCAGCCCCCAGCTGAATACATAGCCTTTCCTAGCTATTAAAATGGAGGACCCCCCCAAAAAAATGACGTGGGGTCCCCCCTAATTTAATAGCTAGCAAAGGCTAGGCAGACAGCTGGGGGCTGATATTAATAGCCCAGGAAGGGAGCCATGAATATTGGCCCCCTCCCAGGCTAGAAACACCAGCCCTCAGCCGCCCCAGAAATGGCGCATCCATAGGATGCGCCAATTCGGGCACTTAGCCTCGCTCTTCCACGCTGCCCTGGTGCGGTGGCAGGGGGTAATAGGGTTGGGGTTGATGTCAGCTTATAATGCCAGCTGACATCAAGCCCAGGTTAGTAATGGAGAGGCGTCTATAAGACACCCCCATTACTAACCCCATAGTCAAAGTTAAAAAAAAAACACAAACACCCAGAAAAAAGTCCTTTAATTGAAATAAAGACACAATTCTTTATTGTTCTAAATTAAACCATACTTACCATCACGCCCATTCCAGCTGAAGCCAACGATCTCCTGCAATAAAAGAAAAATAATAAAGCAACCTCATCCTTACCTTTCCATGGTTCCCAGGACAGCTCCAGCTCTGCTACATCGAGATAACAGGCTGGACCGCAGCAGAACGCTGCCATCCAGCTTGCCATGCCGCACACACTGAGAAGCGCAGGCATGCTTGCGCTCCTCAGTGTCTGACTGTTACGGCATCCAGATGAGCCGACAATGAACTCGGCTCACCTCATGTACGTCACTGACAGCGTGGGAAAATTCTCCTGCACTCAGCGCTTCAGCGTGAGAATTTTCCCACGCTGTCAGTGACGTGCATGAGGTGAGCCGAGTTCATTGGACATGACCTCGGCTCATCTGGATGCCGTCACAGCCAGACACTGAGTAGCGCAAGCATGCCTGCGCTTCTCAGTGTCTGTGGGATGACAGGCTGGATGGCAGCGTTCTGCTGCGGTCCAGCCTGTCATCTCGATGTAGCAGAGCTGAAGCTGTCGTGGGAGCCATGGAAAGGTAAGGATGATGTTGCTTTATTATTTTACTTTTATTGCAGGAGATAGTTGGCTTCAGCTGGAATGGGCATGATGGTAAGTATGGTTTAATTTAGAACAATAAAGAATTGTGTGTTTATTTCAATTAAAGGACTTTTTTCTGGGTGTTTGTGTTTTTTTTAAATACTTTACTAGAAATTCATGGTGGTCATGTCTAATATTGGCGTGACCCCATGAATTTCGGGCTTAGGGCCAGCTGATAATGCCAAGCTGGCTTTAACCCCTTTATTACCCAGTGAGCCACCGCACCAGGGCCCTGGATGAGTTGGGTACAGCGCCAGAAGATGGCGCTTCTATGAACGCGCCATTTTCCGGGGCGGCTGCGGACTGCAATTTGCAGCGGGTGGGGCCCAGAAAGCTTGGGCCTCCCTGCGCTGCAGATTCCAGCCCCCAGCTGCCTAGTTGTACCTGGCTGGACACAAAAATAGGGCGAAGCTCCACGTATTTTTTTTTTAAATTCATGAAATTCATGGAATAATTAAGAAAAAAAGGGCTTCCCTATATTGTTGTGTCCGGCTAGGTACAAATAGGCAGCTGGTGGTTGGGAGCAGCCCGTTCCTGCCTGCTGTACCTGACTGGACACAAATATAGGGCGAAACCCCACATCAATTTTTTTTTCATTATTTCATGAATTTCCTGAAATGATTTAAAAAAATTGAAGTGGGGCTTCGCACTATATTTGTGTCCAGTCAGGTACAGCAGGCAGGAACGGGCTGCCCCCAACCACCAGCTGACTATTTGTACCTGACCAGACACAACAATATAGGGAAGCCCTTTTTTTCTTAATTATTCCATGAATTTCATGAATTAAAAAAAAAAATACGTGAAGCTTCGCCCTATTTTTGTGTCCAGCCAGGTACAACTAGGCAGCTGGGGGCTGGAATCTGCAGCGCAGGGAGGCCCAAGCTTTCTGGGCCCCACCCGCTGCAAATTGCAGTCCGCAGCCGCCCCGGAAAATGGCGCGTTCATAGAAGCGCCATCTTCTGGCGCTGTACCCAACTCATCCAGGGCCCTGGTGCGGTGGCTCACTGGGTAATAAAGGGGTTAAGGCCAGCTTGGCATTATCAGCTGGCCCTAAGCCCGAAATTCATGGGGTCACGCCAATATTAGACATGACCACCATGAATTTCTAGTAAAGTATTTAAAAAAACACAACACCCAGAATAAAGTCCTTTAATTGAAATAAACACACAATTCTTTATTGTTCTAAATTAAACCATACTTACCGTCACGCCCATTCCAGCTGAAGCCAATGTCTTCTGCAATAAAAGTAAAATAATAAAGCAACCTCATCCTTACCTTTCCATGGTTCCCACGACAGCTTCAGCTCTGCTACATCGAGATGACAGGCTGGACCGCAGCAGAACGCTGCCATCCAGCCTGTCATCCCGCGGACACTCAGAAGCGCAGGCATGCTTGCGCTCCTCAGTGTCTCGCTGTGACGGCATAAAGATGAGACAAGCTCATGTCCAATGAACTCGGCGCACCTCATGCACGTCACTGACAGCGTGGGAGAATTCTCCTGAACTCAGCACTTCAGCGTGAAAATTCTCCCACGCTGTCAGTGACGTACATGAGGTCAGATGAGTTCATTGGACATGAATGAGCTCACCTCATGCACGTCACTGAGAGCGTGGGAAAATTCTCACGCTGAAGCGCTGAGTGCAGGAGAATTTTCCCACGCTGTCAGTGACGTGCATGAGGTGAGCTCATTCATGTCCAATGATCTCAGCTCACCTCATGCACGTCACTGACAGCGTGGGAAAATTCTCCTGCACTCAGCGCTACAGCGTGAGAATTCTCCCACGCTGTCAGTGACGTGCATGAGGTGAGCTCATTCATGTCCAATGAACTCAGCTGACCTCATGCACGTCACTGACAGCGTGGGAGAATTCTCACGCTGAAGTGCTGAGTGCAGGAGAATTCTCCCACGCTGTCAGTGACGTGCATGAGGTGCGCCGAGTTCATTGGACATGAACTCGTCTCATCTTTATGCCGTCACAGCCAGACACTGCAGAGAGCAAGCATGCCTGCGCTTCTCAGTGTCTGCGGGATGACAGGCTGGATGGCAGCGCTCTGCTGCGGTCCAGCCTGTTATCTCGATGTAGCAGAGCTGAAGCTGTCGTGGGAACCATGGAAAGGTAAGGATGAGGTTGCTTTATTATTTTTCTTTTATTGCAGGAGATCGTTGGCTTCAGCTGGAATGGGCGTGACGGTAAGTATGGTTTAATTTAGAACAATAAAGGAATGTGTCTTTATTTCAATTAAAGGACTTTATTCTGGGTGTTTGTGTTTTCTTTTAACTTTGACTATGGGGTTAGTAATGGGGGTGTCTTATAGACGCCTCTCCATTACTAACCTGGGCTTGATGTCAGCTGGCATTATAAGCTGACATCAACCCCAGCCCTATTACCCCCTGCCACCGCACCAGGGCAGCGTGGAAGAGCGAGGCTAGGTGCCAGAATTGGCGCATCCTATGGATGCGCCATTTCTGGGGCGGCTGACGGCTGGTGTTTCTAGCCTGGGAGGGGGCCAATATTCATGGTTCCCTTCCTGGGCTATTAATATCAGCCCCCAGCTGTCTGCCTAGCCTTTGCTAGCTATTAAATTAGGGGGGACCCCACGTCATTTTTTTGGGGGGGGGCTCCATTTTAATAGCTAGTAAAGGCTAGGTATTCAGCTCGGGGCTGATATTAGTAGCCTGGGAAGCTCCGTGGGTATTACCCCCTTCCCATGCTTCAAACATCTGCCCCAGCTGTCTGCTTAACCTCCGCTAGAGACTAAAATTACGGGGAACCCCACGCCAATTTTTTTTAATAATAAATCCTTTATTTTAATACTAAATGACAAGTACAGTAACCAACACTGTCACTGTACTTCATATATATGTGACTGACATGTTTCTATCTATCTAATCTATGTGTGAAGCTCTATTCTGTCTGTTATAAATTGTCGGGTACAGATGCTGAATTGCCGGCCGGCTTTTTTAAAGAGACGGTGCATGAAAACACTATTATATTTTTTAATAAATCCTTTACACTAAATGACAAGTACAGTAAGCAACACTGTCACTGTACTTCGTATATATGTGGCTGACATGTTTCTATCTATCTAATCTATGTGTGATTCTCTATTCCTTCTATTCTAAATTGTCGGGTACAGATGCTGAATTGCCGGCCGGCTTTTTTAAAGAGACGGTGCATGAAAACACTATTATTTTTTTTAATAAATCCTTTGCAGTAAATGACAAGTACAGTAACCAACACTGTCACTGTACTTCATATATATGTGACTGACATGTTTCTATCTATCTAATCTATGTGTGAAGCTCTATTCTTTCTGTTCTAAATTGTCGGGTACCGGTGTATGCCGCTGCTGAATTGCCGGCTTTTCATGTTTCACTGTGAGCACTGTTCCCATCGATTTGGGCAATCACTGTAATGCCACAACCACCATGGCTGTGGCATTACAGTGAGTGGCAGACAATCCCTGCATGATTGGTGCTCTAAATAGCGCCAGACATGCAGGACACGCTTTTGGTGCACGAACAGTTATCGAACATAACCTCGAACAGCCAAATTTTTTGCAAATCGTTCGGGTTCGTCGAACAACTCGAACACCGCCCAAAACAGCTCGAATTTGAGATTGGCGAACAGTTCTAGTCGAACACCGCTCATCTCTAGTCACGAACATTATTATCCTAAAAACTTTATTCCCCTTTTACTTTTCCCCTTTAATTGACCGCCCTGGGTCACGGACCGGGTCACTGCCACCATGACTACCCCAATACAGGACCGGCCCAGCTACTGATTACCCCACGGCCCAGGGGGTGCGTCATCTGTGTCTTTAATCAGCTCTTCACCCCCTGGTGAGCTATGCAGCTGCTAATTTATCCACAAGAAGCTCCCACAATCCCTCTCTCCTGAAACTATAGTCCTTCCTATATATCTAAATGCATCATAAGGGGTGTATGTGGTGTGGGGTGCATGCATGTGTCCTCTTTAGCAAAGTGTCCTATTCGACAAGTGTCTGACAGTCGTTTCAATGGCATTCATTCAGGGCAGGAGTCAGGTAACCCACACTTTGTACTCTCTACTAACTTTGCATTTTATTCCTGCATCCATATTTCTGTTTGCTTTTTTATCCACATTCACTGTCCCATCCCCCCTCCATCACCACTCATCCACACTTGCCCCTCTCTCCTGCCCTCTCCCATGTACAGCTCCCAGTCCCATGCTCTTTTTAATTTCCTGAAAAATCTCACTATCTTATCCAAAGATATTGCACAAGAAACCATGTCACAAATCCAAAAACTACCTGCTCTCTCTCGTTTTACTGCTACTACTCACTTCAGGGGATATCTCTCCTAACCCCAGTCTACCTTCTGCCAACCTCAACCTCTCCCCCACCTCACATCGAAAACCTGCTAACCTTATTAACATCAGTTGTACTCCTTCATCTCCCTCCTTCAGTTGTGCACTGTGGAATTCACGGTCTGTATGCAACAAGCTTTTTTCCTCAACTCCTATAAACAAGACATAAAAACTATGGTATCATAAAATATAACATTTATTAGTGGAATTAGATAAAATCACATAAAATGTCTGTAAAGGGAAAAGTAATACAAAAAGAGAGAGGTCAGGCTAGGGGGTTTATATAGGTAGACATATTATAAATTACAAGTATGTCACGAGAATGCTGTCACATAGTGAATAATCTACACTAGATTTGCAGTATAAAGAATAAATAAATAAATAGTGGGGTATTTAGAGGGAAAATATAAAGTGCTCAGTGCAAAGTAAACTACTCCATACTACCCTAGAAGTAACTAAATATGTGAGTTATAGTGCTATGGACATCAGCAATAATGTCTCTATCAACCAGAAAATAGTCAGAATGAATAATTACATGGTAGATGATGTATGACATGCATAACAACAGGGGAAAAGGTAGCACACAATATAAGATAATGATAGGTATTACTGACCTCCTGAGAACTGTCCGGATCCAAAGCGCGTTTTGCCACTGGCTTTGACGAGGATGTACTTGTAGTGTAGATTATTCACTATGTGACAGCATTCTCATGACATACTTGCAATTTATAATATGTCTACCTATATATACACCCTAGCCTGACCTCGTTCTTTTTGTGCTACTTTTCCCTTTACAGACATTTTATGTGATTTTATAAAATTCCACTAATAAATATTATATTTTATGATACAATAGTTCTTACGTCTTGTTTATAGGAGTTGATTTAATATGGTGGACATATGAACACTGCAAGTCTCCTCTTTTTGACATTGTATTCAAGCTTTCTTTCCTGCACAATTACTTTCTAACCAACTCTCTCAATCTTTTGGCCCTCACTAAAACCAGGATCCAGGATTCTGACACTGTCTCCCCTGTCGCTATTTCCCATGGCAGCTTGTATTTTTCCCATTCCCCGAGACCTGCTAACAGACTTGGTGGTGGAGTCGGCTTACTCTTTCCTGTCCCCACAATGCACCTTCCAGGTCATCCCCCCCAGTTCCATCACTCTCCTTCCCTTCTTTTGAGGTCCACACCATCAGGCTCTTCCATCACCTTTCCCTCAGAGTAGTGGTCATATACTGCCCCCCAGGCTCACCCACTCAGTTTCTTGACCATTTTTCTGCCTGGCAGCCGCACTTCATGTCCACAGATTTACCAACCTATATCCTGGTGAGACTTGAACATCCCCATTAACAGCCCCACGTCCTCATCCGCATCCCAGCTTCTAGCGTTAACCACTTCTCTTGGCCTCTCACAGCTTTCAACCTTTGAGACACACCCTTGATCTGGTCTTTGTCCAGCTTTGTTCAATCCCCTACCTAGAAAACTCCCCTCTTCCCCTCTCTGATCATAACATTCTCTCCTTCACGATCACAAATCCTCGCCCACCCCAGCACACTCCTACCTATCACACATTCAGAAATTTACAAGATATTAACCCTCATACACTTACAGACTCCCTTCACTCATCACTGTCCCCAATCTCCTCTTTTTTCTGTCCTGATCTGGCTGTAATTCACTACAATGAGACTCTGAGAAGCACCCTGGACCAAGTAGCGCCCCTCACCCTCAGAAGCTCTAAACACAGAGTAAAACAGCCTTAAACACCGTAAACCCGATTTCTCCAGCGATGCTCTAGAAGTGCCGAACGCCTATGGAGGAAAACTCACACACTAGAAAACTTTATCTACTATAAATTTATGTTAAAAACAAATAACTCTGCCCTTCACCTCACCAAACAGTCCTACTTCACCACCCTGATCTCACTATCCAACGACCCCAAAAAAAATCTTCGACACTTTTCACTCCCTCCTCAGTCCTAAAGCGCAAGCCCCCATCACGGACATTTGTGCTGAGGACTTGGCCTCCTACTTCACAGAGAAAATAGACACCATCCATCAGGAAATCAACTCCCAGCCACCAAGTGCCGTGACTCCCATCCCTCCCCACATCTCCTCTGGATCACTCTCCACATTTGACCCAGTCACAGAAGAAGGAGTCTCCAAGCTCAACCTCTTCTTCTCATCCCACTACATGCACCACTGACCCCATTCCCTCACATCTACTCCAGTCTCTCTCTTCTGTCGTCACTACTCACCTAACTAAAATCTTCAACCTCTCCCTATCTTCTGTTATCTTCCCCTCTTCCTTCAAACACTCCATCATTACTCCATTATTAAAAAAAGCCCTCTCTTGACCCTTCCTGCACAACCAAATACAGTCCAGTCTACAAACCCCTCTATCTCTAAACTCTTGGAGAGCCTGGTCTACTCCTGCCTTATCCGTTACCTCTCCATTCACTCTCTGCTAGACCCATCTCAATCCGGCTCCGCCCCCTACATTCTACAGAAACTGCACTCAAAGTAACCAATGACCTTCTGACAGCAAAACATAATGGTGACTACTCACTGCTCATTCTTCTTGACTTCTCTGCAGCTTTCAACATCGTTGACCACCACCCCCTACTCTATGTGCTCAACTCAATCGGCATAAAAGACACTTCTCTCTCCTGGTTCTCTTCCTACCTATCTGACTGCTCTTTCAGTGTTTTGTTCACTGGTTCCACTTCTTCCCCCCTTCCTCTCACTATTGTGGTTCCTCGGGGTTCAGTCCTTAGCCCTCTTCTCTTCTTGCTCTACACAACCCCAATTGGACAGACGATTAGCAAATTTGGCTTTCAGTACAATTTTTATGCTGATGACAAACAACTATACAGTTCATCCCCTGACCTTACCCCCATTGTACTACACAACACCAGTGACTGTCTGGCCGCAGTTTCCGACATTATGTCTACTCTCTGTCTGAAACTCAACCTTTCCAAAGCTGAACTTTTTCTGCTCCCGCCATCTACTCACCTCTCCAAATCTGACATTTCCCTCTCCGTGTGTGGCACCACAATAACGCTGAGACAGCAAGCGTGCTGTATGTGCGTTGTGTTTGATACCAATCTTTCCTTCACCTTCCATATGCAATCTCTTGCCCGCTCTTGTCGCTTGCACCTGAAGAACATCTCTAGAATTCACCCCTTTCTCACCTTGGAAACAACAAAAACCCTTACTGTAGCCCTGATCCATCCTTAATGCTGCAGCCAGGGTCATCTATCTGGCTAATTGTTACTCAGATGCTTCTGCTCTATGCCAGTCATTGCACTGCCTGCCCATGAATTACAGGATCCAATTTAAGTTGCTTGTTCTCACCCACAAAGCTCTCCACAGTGTGGCACCTCCCTACATCTCTTCCCTCATTTCTGTTTAACGGCCTACCCGTTCTCTACGCTCCGCAAGCAACTTTCAACTAACATCCGCACTAATCCGTACCTCCTAATCCCTGCTCCAAGACTTCTCCCGAGCTGCACCTATTCTTTGGAATGCTCTACCCCAAGAAATTAGGATGAACTACAACTTACACAGTTTTAGGCGCTCCCTAAAAACACATCTGTTTAGGGCGGCCTATCAAGTTCCCTAATCAAAGTCCTTTTTATATTTTATAGCCCATTCATTATTTCTCCAAACATAAGTCTCCACCGAACCCAAAAGCACTACAAATACTGACTGGTGATGAGCTCATGCAGCCTTTATCTATCCCTCATGCCCTCAAGATGGCTGGACCATCATTGTAAATAAGCCCCTGTACTTTGTGTCACCCCAACCTTATTGTAGATTGTAAGCTCTTACGAGCAGGCTCAGCATTATTTTTGCTTTAATTATTGTGTTATCTTTAGCTATGTTACTTATGATTCTTGTATATGAACCTCTGAATTGTAGAGCACCGCGGAATATGTTGGTGCTATATAAATAAAGATTATTATTATTATATCCTTTGCTTCAACCCCACTAATACACTTGCCAGAAGCAAAGGAGGCCAAGTGTAACCTGAGTTTGGTATTATTACAGCCAGGATGGTTGCAGCCTGCAGTGCCAAGTTTGTACTACTGCTAGAGGCTCCCACCTTTTCGCAGTGGTATATTTTGTATTTTTATCTCATGCTGCCATGTCCATGCCACATTTTCATTTAACAAACATTTTGGACACAAGTATAAAGTTCACATTTATTACAAAAAAAAATTATCACACTTATCCAAACCTGGGAAAATATTGAATCAAGCAGAAATGCTAGGTAGGGTACAAATGATAGCCAAAAAGGCTAATGCAAAACAGCCTGTCTGTAATATTGGTGTGTGGAGTATATAAGTCTCCATTTTCATAAATGAAAGAGTTATGTCAAAACAGACCTGTACAGTTAAATGTCTCCATTTAATATAAGAATTTCTTTTAAGATTTTTGTTAACCAAATGAATTCTCTCTGCCCAAAAAATTGACTTAAAAGAAAAAAACAGTAAAAACAAATCGTCAAAATGCTGCAACAGCCTACAGTAAAGTTATGGGGTCTAAAGTTGCCAAATTGGAATTTTAAAATAGGTGTGCAAAAAGGAAAAATGTATGTATAATGTTTTAAAATTGTAATTTTTGTTTTAAAAATTCCATTCCCCCATGAGAAAAAAAAATGCGACTAAAAATGCTACATTAGTTGGCAGGTACATACACAAAAAAGAGCTTGCGGCAAAAGCAGCAATACTGTTGTGGCATATACTTGCCTAATTGTACTTGCAAAACAGTTTTTTAAAGACAACTTTTTTGTGTTTTTTTTGTTTGTTTTAATTAGTCACCCCCAATATTCTCACTTAATCAAAAATGCACAGTAACCCTAAAATTTCCTTTGCTAGGTAACTGTATGCAGGATCATGCCCAGGAACATGCAGAAACAGCATGTATTATTGTCGTGGGGTGCAAACTTGCTAATTTGTACTAATAAAGCAGATATTAAAAAATTGTAAAAGGTGTCCATTTTCCTAAAGATTTACCAAAAAGGACAGGACAAAAAAAGCTAGGTAGGTTCATGGGTTCATGTCCCAAAAGCCAGCACCTACAACAGGCCGCTGTATTTGGGTGACGGGTGACATATTGTGTCTAATATTGGGCTATTACAACAAGAAACAGTGCAAAAAATATATTCTTTGTCTACAAGATGCACAATTTGTGAGGAAAACAGTTGTTTACATTTCTGAAATATAGCCTTCACTGTAAAGGCTTTACAATAAAAAAGAGAAAGAAAAGAATAGGATATAGAGAGATTAAACTGTCCTCCGTGTCCGCAGTGCATCATGATTAAAAAAAAGATTTTGTTATTAAGGTGCTGCACCACAGTATATCACAGAGCAATCAATTCACAGTTACATTGACTCTGCAGGTACTGCATCTCCCTACATAATTTGAATCTTTGGATTATTATTTACAGACTGAGATGGCTACTACCATTTTAAATGTTCTTCACTGGTGATGTAGTACACCACAACCTGATTTAGACCAATTTAGATTATTATATCTTTAATAATGGGTGTGCTCACTGATCCCTTAACTTTAGGATATAAAAGCATAAAATGACTGCTGCTTTCCCTGCTCTCATTTTTTCTAGTTCATGTGACAGACCTCTAAAAATGGGATAGAGCAGCTTGTGCATTTAATGCTCAAGGGCCACAACAGTCTTTGTTCTTGATCTTGAGAAAAGTTGAACTTCTACTGTAGCACTTCCTGTGTCAAAAATACCTCTACATAGTATAAATACATAAAATAGTTCATGTAATGCTGAGTAATAAATGTCCAAAAGCAAATTCTTAAAGTATTTCATGCATAAAAGAAAGAATGCACTGTTAGTCACACAGCACTTAAAATGAGAACAAATGGTACAACTCAAAGTAATATGTGAAATCTCTGCATTAAAAAGAGAGAAACAAATCATGCTGAATGTACTTGGAAGCAAATAAAGAATTTGAAACTCTATAGCCATCTTCTAATGTCAAATTAATTTGGCACCGCCAAAATAACATTTATCTTTAGTAAAACAGATCTCTTTAAAATCCTTCTCTCTGGCTCATTAGTTCATTGTGATTTACATCACAAGTATGCAGATTTTCATTTACATTTTCTGTTCTCTTTATGCATTTCAAATTTCTTGGGGAGATATTTGGAAATATAGAAGTAGTAAGTCTATTGTCTTTCAGAATTATAAGCTTTTGTAGTGTAAATCAAACATTTAGATCCTTATACAATTGTGCATAATAAATTAAATAAGCAAGCAAGAAAAATAGATGACTTCTAGCCCTGCGTTGTCTCTAAGGTCGCAACTAGAGATGAGCGTATCAGGCAAAATTTGCCTGTTCATGCTGATTTTCCCTGGAAATTTAATCTGCAGAAAAGTTATTCTCCATGAATTTAATGTCTCTTATTGTGTTCTGGGTTCTAAATTAATTAAATCCTTACACACACCTTACCGCTCACAGTCAACAGTTTGGTCCTTGCTGCATCCTCTTATCAACACCACAAGTGCTGAAATTCTTGGACCTATCATGTTAGGCCTCTGGCTGTAATGAGGCCAAGAAAAATTCTGCACAAGTGTGTAAAATATTGTGTGCTTTGACCTAGCATTTGCATGTACAAATCCTTCCCGGGTCTCATTAGAGCCAAAAGTTCCGGTTTAGCTTTAAAAGCCGAGGGATTTTAGTGCTAAAGGCAGTGTTCAGAAGATGTGAAGAGGACTGGACAGATGATTGTGAGGAGCAGAGGGGCCAGAAAAATGAGCGATAAGGTGAGTATAAGGACTTTTTACATTTTTTAAATCTTTTGATAGACCCTCTACAGATTAAAAAATGGTGTCCACCAGCCACTATTTTGCTGGATCTGCACGGAAGTGAATTACAAGAAAATTCACATTTTGGTGAATGCAAATTTTTGCAATGCTCAAGTAGACCTCACTTGAATATATTTGCTCATCTCTAGTTTCAACATAAGAAAGATTAATATTATTTACCATAATGTAAGAATAGACTCAAGTTCATCAAATGTATCATATATTACAGGTGCATCTCACTAAATTAGAATATCATCAAAAAGCTAATTTATTTCAGTTCTTCAATGCAAAAAGTGAAACTCATATATTATCTAGAGTCATTACAAACAGAGTGATCTATTTCAAGTGTTTATTTCTGTTAATTTTGATGATTATGGCTTACAGCCAATAAAAACACAAAAGTCATTATCTCAGTAAATTAGAATACTTTATAACAACAGCTTGAAAAATATTTTTAAAAATCCAAAATGTTGGCCTACTGAAATGTATGTTCTGTAAATGCACTCAGTACTTGGTCGGGGCTCCATTTGCATCAATTACTGCATCAATGCGGCATGGAATGGAGGCGATCAGCCTGTGGCACTGCAGAGGTGTTATGGAAGCCCAGGTTGCTTTGATAGCAGCCTTCAGCTCATCTGCATTGTTGGGTCTGGTGTCTCTCATCTTCCTCTTGACAATACCCCATAGATCCTTTATGGGGTTATGGTCAGGCGAGTTTGCTGGCCAATCAAGTACAGTGATACTCTTGTTTTTAAACCAGGTATTGGTACTTTTGGAAGTGTGGACAGGTGCCAAGTCCTGCTGGAGAATGAAATTTCCATCTCCAAAAAACTTGTCGGCAGAGGGAAGCATGAAGTGCTCTAAAATTTCCTGGTAGATGGCTATGCTGACTCTGGTCTTGATAAAACACAGTGGACCTACACCAGCAGATGACATACACCAGCAGATGATATGGCTTCCCAAACCATCACTGATTGTGGAAACTTCACACTAGACCTCAAGCAGCTTGGATTGTGTGCCTCTTCACTCTTCCTCCAGACTCTGGGATCTTGATTTCCAAATGAAAATTGGAACTCTGGCACCTTGTGGAGTGTGTCAATGACTGCCTACTGGACATCTGTCAAGTCAGCAGTCTTCCCCATGATTGTGGAGCCTAGTGAAACAGACTAAGGGACCTTTTTAAATGCTTATGAAGCCTTTGCAGGTGTTTTTTGTTAATTATTTTAATTTACTGAGATAATGACTTTTGTGTTTTCATTATTCATCAACATTAACAGAAATAAACACTTGAAACAGATCACTCTGTTTGTAATGACTCTATATAATATATGAGTTTCACTTTTTTGTATTGAAGGATTGAAATAAAATTGATATGGTATCTGCGCTGGTACTGGTAGCACTGAGGTACTTGCGATGAGGTGGAACAAAGAAGTTTTTATAGAATAAAATAATAGTTTATTTGATATTATTAAAATAAATGGTTAAAAGACAATAGGAAGAGAGTCCCAATTGGGGTGAGGAGTGGCTGTTAGGCTGAAGTAGACGTGGCGTCAGTCCACCATAAGGGACCCTAAGGAAAGAAGAAAAAAAGGGGGGGTCAGAGGGTGGGCTAGTGGATGCTTGAGGAGTTCGAGGGGATGGTCTCAATGGTGGTAGGAGGGTTACCTGAGATGTTTTGAGATGATGGGGATGTGTGGACGTCCAAGTCCAGCTTGTTTGGTATGAGCTGTTAAGAGAGGGAGCATAGATTTAGGGAATAACAATTAAGTGGCGGATTATGCGGTAACCGGATATGGTTTACCTGTATTTGGGTAGACTTGATCGGGTGAATGTCCTGCAGGGACCGATGAGGGTATACACTGTGGTGTGTATTACAGATATCTATGAATAAAAGGTAAAATACAATAATGCATAGGTGCGCAATGTTAATGGTGAGGGATTCGGATGTCCTAGAAAGCAATTACCTGATACTGGGAACATAGATCTTATTCCTAAAAAAGAAACTGAGTATTATCTGACAGAATTGCAGGGGTGCCAATACTTTTGGCCACCACTGTATAAGGCAATATCATAACTGTCAACACAATGCTCTGGTGTATATCAAGGGTGGTCTTTTGATATTTTAGGGTAATTGTAAAGAAAAATCTGTCTGGTAGTCTTTTTCTTTAATGCTGGATTACCATAGTTACCATAATAATATACAGCAGACACATTTTGTCACCTTGTAATTCACAACAGTAGATCAAAGTGAGGTTCAATGAATATTTAAAGAAATGTGTATGCAGAGAGTTAGCAGAATAGAATATTATGGTAGGTTTTGAAATTAGAGTATCGTGAAACTACACAAACACTTCCATAATAACATACCAACATTTCTGTTGGCGAATAAGTACATTTAAATCTTGCCCCTGACCCTGCTCAGAAACACCCCCCGGCATTCCCCGAACCATACTTTTTGAAAACTTCGCCAGTTTTGGTCTATGCTGCCTTGTCAGTATTGTGTCTCTAATTGGCAGCAATGTAATAAGGCCCTTGTTACTGGAAATATCTCAGGATCACAACCAAACACTATGCTGGCTCATTGGTTAGCATTGTTACATTTGGGGCCCTGAGATGGAACCTAATTGATAACTTCTGCATGGAGTTTGTGTAATCTCTCCATGTTAACATGGGAGAGGGAGAGGGTAAGGGAGAGAGAGAGAGGAACAGGAAGAGAAAGAATGGGTGAGAGGGAAATGGAGGGAAAGGGAGAGGGTGCTGCGCCGTGCCCTGTCATGCTAGTTTACTCCCATCTCGGCACAGCCAGGGAAACAGGCATGAAAATGGCAAAAGTCACAAAATTCCCATTGTGCAAACATTTTTTAACTTTTCAAATCTTATTATACAAGTAGTCTAGTGTAAAAGCAGAGATCAATTGTCGCCAAAAAGTACCTAATAAAATGAGTGATGGCCAAAAAATGATGATGTGAAATAGGTGACCAGCACTGCCTGCAAAGTCTACAGTAGTAACTAGCAATGCACTATTATTTTCACTGTTATTAAGTACAGTATTTATTTAATATCAAAGAATAGAATGTATTGCTAATCCGATCTAGATTTTATAGCTGCTAGTAAACAAGAAGAATGTGATCCCACACAGAAGAAATAACAGCCAAATCACAACCCACATACAGCCTGAGAGCCATCAATGCAAACATCTTATACCAATATGGCAAAACTTGCCATCTTTACATAAAAATGGACAGCATTGTATCATTGCTCAGTCTCTGCAGATCTCTATAATATTTTTCTTTTTAATTTTTCTTAATTTCCCCAAAAAATTTGATTTGTGGTTGATTTGTGGGAAATACATTTGCAGAAAATATCAAAACTTTGAAACCCCTAATTGCAATGAAAATAGATGTATAACACTTGGAGGTCTCCTGGACTTTTGAACACCTTTTTAGCTCTTTAATGTAAAATCAGCCTTATTAATATCCAAGTGACCTTACTGTATCTGGATAAAGAAACAATGAACAGTAACCTTTGGCAACTAGCAGCTTATTTGACAGTACTCTACAGTATCAGACTCTTGAATTGTAAAAGCGGTCCAAAAATTATCCCTTTTGGGGGCAGATGCTGGGCTTGCTGGTTTTTATATATAGGCGGTACAAACGGAGGAAGCTTTTTTACACAGGGTGGTGCAAAAAGTATCCCTGTTCGACAAGTTTCAAGAGCATTTTTCTTTGCTAAATGAAGAAAAAAAAGCTTTTTCACAACATGTCCAAAAATATCCCTTTATTTCACGAGCAAAAACAGGTGTGCTTAGCATTTTTGAAAGTGAATAAGTAATGGATTCTTAACTAATAATGAAAAAGTTATTATTTTTTTGGGATCTGTTATGTTTGCTAATCTCAAAACAAGTAAAGAATTATAAAATCTGTTTATAAAGCCTCTCAAAAGTTACCCCTATTTTTAAAGAATGGAAGCAGAACCAGGTTAGCTCTTTTCTAACTGAATAAGCAATGGCTTGTTGTCAACAAGCCTTTTAAATAATTAGCCCTATTTGGGGATATCTTTGATGTTTGTGTACCCTCAAGAGAGTATATTGTGCATAAGCAATACAGTCTATCACTATAAAACACAGTTTGCAGCAAGTCGGTGTGTGGCTGGCGTGACTGTGCAGTGGCAATGGCAGGATCTACACGGTAGAGATTTAGAATTGGGCAGGCAAAGAGATATCTGTCAGTGCAGGAACAGCAAGGGTAGTACTGGAATCAGCAGTACAGTCTAACAAATACAACACAGTGGGCAGACAGCCAGCCAGAAAATGTGTGGCTGGCGTGGCTCGGCCACATTGTAAGATCAATAGCCTCCAGAGCTTACTGAACAATGCACAGAGCATGCATGCTCTAGAGTATCTTTTAGGTGCTCATTACCTATGCTGTGCATTGCCGAGGCTAACATCCTATTCCTCTGATGACATCACTTCCTCAGCATCCATCTGGTTTTGACTGACAGTTAAATCTGTGTGGGAAATGTAAGGAAAAGATTTGCATGGCACAACATGTGAATCTGGAATAATTAAATGCATGTCTAACTGTGGCTCGTCGTGCACTTGAGCCAACAATAAAAATACAAAAGAAAAAGATGAAACAGCACTCCCACTTTACTCAAATATATTGACTGTCCAATATGCACAATATGGAATGTTTTGACTTATAAGCAAGCCTTTTTAAAGCATGCTACTGACCTGTTGTCACCTATGGTAGAAGCCACTGCTGCAGCCACAGCTATTTACAATGATGAGAGCAGGACTGCAGAAGTAATTTCTTCCAGCGATAAGAACAGGTTACTAGGCTGCCAATATGTTCCCACTGCCGCTCGGAGGTTACCATACCTCCAGTCACTGTCGCTGCCTGGACTTTTTGTCACCGCTCACCACTGGAAGTAGTGCAGACAGACGGATATAGCTATAATAAAATGGCACCCATCTCCCCCCACAGCAGTGAACTTAGCATTCGGGTGGTGTTTACGGGTCTAAAACTGTACTTCAACAAAAAAAGTTAGCAACAAAAATGAATATTTTTTTACAACACACATACCTTTTTAGGTAGACAGTTATGTTAAAATTTCTAAATTGTGGAGATTTGTGATTTATGCAAAAATATATATTTATACAGTACAGTACATATGGCTTCCCTGAGCAATCTGTGGAGACTGCTGCATAGACTGGGACACAAATGTAACAGAGCTGAGCTCCCATTCTATCTAGTACTTCCTGATTCAACTGTTTTCATTTGACTTTTTGATCGTGTTTTATTCCACTTTTCGGCGGTATGGTGAAAAAGCATAATTTTTTGCTCTGTTTTTAATTTAGATTTTGTACGGTGTGCACAGAAGGGGTTAAGTAGTGTGACAGTTTCATAGATCAGGTTTTTTCCATATTCAGTAATACCAAATATGTGTGCTTTGTTTAGGTTTACATAAATATACGTATTTATTGGTTTAATATTTTCTCCTTTTTTTTATTTATTTTGTGATTTTTTTTATAGTTTGAAAACATTTTTTTTACTTTTTTACTTAGTCACTGTATGGGACTTCAATTTTTATTTTTCTGATTACCGTCTCATGCAATGCAATACACATGTTTTGCATGAGACCTGTCAGTTATACACTGTGAGTTCGCCTGAAAGGCCACGGCCCCCCTATCAGTATTTGGTCAGTATTTTTTCTCATGAGTGGGAGCCAAAACCAGGTGAGGAACAATCAGAGAAAAGTTATAATAGAAACAAGTCACCAATTCTGCATTTATCACCCACTCCTGGTTTTGGCTCCCACTCCTGAGAAAAAATGCTGACTGAATAAGGACCAAATAGTGATAGTGGAGCCGTTGCCTTAGACTCAGCTGCTGGTTGAGTCTAACAGGCCACCATAAATAATTCTGGGTAGAAGAAAGATAGAAAAAGGGAGAGAGGGGAGTGCTACCTGAGTGCAATAAATAAGGTAAGATTGAGACAATAAAATGTGCAGCTTGTGAGCACTCACCTGGGATGGTTGTGCTTTTCTAGGCACAACACTAGTAAACCATCTATGATCACAGGGATCTCCACCAACGGTCTGCAACTCATCCAGAAGCCGTGGTTGCATATCTGTCCTAGCCCGACAGTGGCTTCCATGTGGAGACAGAGGAAAAATTGAACAAGAGGTGCTCCCGTATAGTATAGGAGAAATTCCCTGTTGTGATCCACAATAAAATTTGGTTTGTTGAAATACGGATCAAGGGATCAGTTCCAGAGTATAACAAACAGATGATTTTATTTTTGAAAAACAATCCAATGAGATTGCAATTAAAATTACGCACAACGCGTTTCTGCTATAAAAGCCTTCATGAGGTGCTCACAAAGGTGCTCTTCTAAATGCTGAGATCGCTATGGATCGCAGCATCTAGTAGATAGGAACAGGTTAACATCATTGGACTTGGTCCATTCAGATCCCGATGATGTAGACTGTCAGAGCTATCACTCTGCACCGGAATTGCAGCGCATGCAGGACCCTGGGGGTCCTGAGCACTACAAGACAGCCGACCGTAGATAAATATCGGCGCTGCACAGAGCCCAGCAAGCGCCGACGTTTATCTACAGTGGGTGGTCGAGAAGCGGTTAAAGAAAGGCCACCATGGTATTCAAGACTTCTTGAGGGATCTTGCTCCATTCCATTTGCAAATCTGCAAAAAAATCATCTTTATTGCTATGGTTACGGGCCCCAACTCGTCGCCCTAACTCATCTCAAAGGTGCTCTATAAGGTTTAAATCAGGTGATTGGCTTGGCCATCGCAGAAGGCGAACATTTTTCTTTGCTAACCGATTTTTGACTAAATTGGATGTGTGCTTAGGATCATTGTCTTGCTGGAATTTCCATCCCCTGCCTACTTTGGTTTTACCATTTGGCAGCATTACATTCTCTAGTATGTCCTTGTACATGGTAGCATTCATATTTCCATCAATTCTATGCAGAGGGCCAATGGCAGATGCAGTAAAGCAGCCCAAAACCAAGACATTGCCACCACCATGTTTTACTGTAGGTGTTTGGTACCTTATATCATTACGTTTTCCATTTGGGCGGTATATATAGTGCTTGCCATCACTACCAAACAGATTGAACTTGGATTCATCCGACCACAACACCTTAGACAAATCTGTCTTTCCATTGGCTGTGTTTTTTGGTAAACTCAAGTTGGACCTTCCGGTTCTTTGTAGAGATGAAAGACTTCTTGACTGGAACTTGAGCATTCAACCCTGCTGCTCCTAGCCATCACACCACAATTTGGTGACTCACTTTGACCCCATAGTCTTCATTCATTTCGTGCAAAATCTTTTCAGCACTTTTATGGACATCAGATACTGACTTTTTCTTAATAATATGAACAATTCTGGAGGAAGTTTTCCATGGTTGTCCACTTCTAAGTTTGTCAGCTGTTTCATAACCTTCTTTATTTTTCTTTAATATATGTGACACCTGACTGAGAACAGTTGAATAGTTGAATTCCATAGCTATCTGTCTTTGGCTTTTGCCTGACTTAACTCTCAGAATAATAAGCTTTCCGATATCTGGTGATAAATTTGGCTTTGTCTTTGCCATGTTTTAACCTAAAATCACACATGCAAAAAAAAATCTAGGCAAAATTTGACTACCCATGACAAAATTTGCAAATGTTGAAAACGAACACATAAAAGGATAAAACAATGGCAAACACAATTTTCATCCTTATAACTGACAACAATTTGCATCCAGTTTACTAAAATCACAAGGAAAATGGCATCACAACAACCAGACAGAAGTAATCACTAGTGTTGAGCGAGCATGCTCGACACTGCTCGGTACTCGCCCGAGCATCTCACTACTCTGGATGTTCGGCGAGCTGAGTTAGGGAGAGATTTATACTGTGAAATAGGTAGTGTAGGGTCTCTAAAGCCTGCCAAATCAAACAAACAGTCCTTCTCAGGACTAATATTAATCCCAGATATCAGGCAGGCAGGCTGTATAGGAGACACAGTGGTTATACCAACAAACGCTGCCTTACCGTCCTGTGTGCTCCTGCAGATCAAATTGCTAGACTTAGCCCCCGCTCTCAGGAGCTAGGAAAAATCCTTTTTTTTTCATCTAAATCCTGTATTTTTCTTTTTTCCTTAGTCAGACTGCACAAATACGCGTCTTATTAACCTTTTGGTATTTCCCTCCCCCTAAAAAAAAATGTAGTGTGTCTGTGACTGTTCAGACACCAATATATCTGTTTAAAAGAGTCTGGTGTAGGCCAGATAACTAGAACTGAGGTTTTGCAGTTCCACTGTTCAAATCTCAGTATTATGCAGCTTTTGGCCTTTTTTCCGTAAAAAAAACAGTAATAGTGTCTCGCTGACTGTTCAGACACAAATATATCTGTTTAAAAAATTCTGGTGTAGGCCAGATAATTATAACTGTGGTTTTGCAGTTCCACGGTTCATATCTCTGTATTATCCTGCTTTTGGCCTTTTTTCCGTAAAAAAAAAACAGTAATAGTGCCTCCCTGACTGTTCAGACACAAATATATTTGTTTAAAAGATTCTGGTGTAGGCCAGATAACTAGAACTGTGGTTTTGCAGTTCCACAGTTCAAATTTCAGTATTATGCAGCTTTTGGCTTTTTTTCCGTAAAAAAAAACGGTAATAGTGTCTCCCTGACTGTTCAGACACAAATATATCTGTTTAAAAAATTCTGGTGTAGGCCAGATAACTATAACTGTGGTTTTGCAGTTCCACGGTTCAAATCCCTGTATTATCCTGCTTTTGGACATTTTTCAGTTTAAAAAAAATAGTAATAGTGTCTCCCTGACTGTTGAGACACAAATACAGTATATCTGTTTAAAAGATTCTGGTGTAGGCCAGAGGAATAGAACTGTGGTTTTCCTCTTCCATGGTTCTAATCTCCTTTTTATTACCCTTTTTCCATTGATCTTGCGAGTGTAAGCTATTTTACTTCATTTACAATAGGCAACGCGCGTGGCAAGGGACATGGAACTGGATGTTCAGGTGATGGTGCGTGTAGAGGACGGGGCCATGGCCAAGATGAAAATGTTCCACAACCAACAGCCACATCTTCTCGCTCCCACTTCTTGACCGAATTACTAGGGAAGCACACTACAACACGAGTAATGTGAACTGATCAGTGTGAACAGGTTATTAATTGGATAGCAGATAATACTTCCAGTTACCTGGGCACCACCACCTCCGGTCTGCCTTCCACATGGTCAAGTTTTAGTAGTCGTGAGTCTCGACTGCACACTCCTCCTCACCCTGATGCTCCTTCCTACCACCATGCAGAGAGTCGTCAGACAGCAACTGATCCCACAGTTGGACACTCTGAAGAGCTGTTCACTGGTCCATTTCCATATTTGTGCCCCTCCCCTGCTCTGCTTGAAGTGGTGGAAGAAGAGTTCCCATGTAGCGATGCCCAAATAATTGAACAGCCACGGCCACAGGAAGTCGACGCTGGCAATTTCTCACAAGAGGTGGATGATGACGAGACACAATTGCCACGAAGTGAGGAGGAGGATCGTGGTGCGCAAGTGGAAGAGGAGGAGGTGGTGAATGATCTAGTAACTGACCCAACATGGCAGGAGGACACGCAGAGCGAGGCAAGCAGCACACAGGGGGAGGGAGGCAGAGTACCCCAACAGGCAGGAAGAAGCAGTGTGGTGGCCGCACACAGAAGGCGGGCAACAGTTTCCCGTAACACCAATATGAGGGACGTTGCCAGTACAACCGGTAGGTCTTTCAGAGTCTGGAATTTTTTTAAAGACTCTGCTGATAACCCCAAAAAGGCCATTTGTACCACCAGCCATACCAGCATCAGCAGGGGTGACAAAACTACCAGCCTGACCACCACCAGCATGATCAGGCACATGTCAGCAAAGCACCCGACTTTGTGGGGTGAACCCCAGGGTCCACGACCAGTGTCAGCTGGTGTCACCACTGCTTCTTCCGCTGTTGTGCTTGTAAGAGAACCCCCTGTTGTGTGTGCAAGGCAATCACCAGTCCATACTGCATGCAAAGATGCCCCCTCCTCTCAGTCTTCACTTGTTATGGCAGTTTCTCAAGAAACAGCATCAACATCCATGTCCACATCCCACCGCAGCGTTCAATTGTCCATATCCAAGACCTTTGAATGAAAGTGCAAATTTGCAGCCAAAGACCCACAGGCCACAGTCCTAAATTTGCACATTTCATGACTGCTTGCGTTGGAAATGCTGCCTTTTAGGCTGGTGGAGACGGAATCCTTCCGCAAACTTATGGCAGTGGCTGTCCCGCCGTACTCGGTCCCCAGCTGACACTATTTTGCCTAGTGTGCCATCCCCGCACTACACAAGCAGGTGTCCCAAAACATCTGCCGTGCCCTCAATAGCGCAGTTACTGGGAGAGTCCACCTGACAATGGACACGTGGACAAGTGCTTGTGGCCAGGGATGGTACATCTCCCTGACGGCACACTGGGTAAACATAGTGGAAGCCGGGACCCAGTCAGACCTTGGGACGGAACACATCCTCCCCACACCGAGGATTGCGGGCACTATGTCAGAGTTGCCCCCACAGTGTACAGCTCCTGTGCATCATCCTCCTCCTCCTCCTCCTCATGTTCAGCCTCCATCTCAGATATCACATCAGTTACAATCTCGAAGCACTGCAGTACTGCCTCAGCCAAGCGGCAACAAGCTGTGGTGAGAAACCTCACACTGCTTGTGTGTTGTAGACAGCTGTGAAAGAGCAGAAAGATCTGTGGCTGAAACCGTTGAACCTACATCCAGGCATGGTCGTGTATGACAATGGCCGCAACCTGGTGGCGGCTCTGAGGCGAGGCGAGATCACACACGTACCATGCCTGGCTCATGTGCTTAACCTCATGGTTCAGCGGTTTCTTAAATCGTACCCCGAGTTGCCAGATCTGCTCATCAAAGTATGCCGCCTGTCAGCTCATTTCAGAAGTCGGCTACAGCTTCCACCGCCCTTGCTGTGTTGCAGCAGTGTTTGCAGCTTCCGGCACACTGACTGGTGTGTGATGTCCCCACACGTTGGAACTCTACCCACCACAAGTTGCAAAGGATTTGTGAGCAGAAGAGAGCAGTTGTGGATTACCAGCTGCAACAAGGCTGTTGATATTCAGGTCAGACTCCACACATAAGACCTCAGGAGTAGACCTGGATGTCTGACATATGTACCATCCTGACAAACTTTGAGGAGTCCACCAAGATGGTGAGTGGCGATGACGCCATCATTAGCATCAGCATCCCACTTGTCTGTCTTTTGCAATGCTCTCTGCAGAGAATTAAAGAGGAGGCATTGCAGCCAGAGTATTATGAGATGGATCAAGAAGCCATAACGGGCGATGACACACAGCCCAGCCTCATCTCATCCCAATGTGCATTGGGGGACAATGAGGGAGAGGAGGAGGAGGAGGATGAGGAAGAACAGGAGCTGGTATCATGCGCTGTAGACGGTAGTACCTGTGCAACTGTCATACCGTCGGTTCAGCGTGATTGGCCTGAGGACAGGGGGAGGAGGAGGAGGAGAGAATGGTCAGTCGTCATCTTGGTGAGGACACGGAAGTCTTGCCCATTACCAGTCTGGCACGCATGGCTGACTTTATGTTACGCTGCCTTAACCATGACCCTCTCGTTGTCAAAATTTTGGGTGACAGTCATTACTGGTTGGTGACACTTTTAGACCCCCGCTACAAGGAGAACTTTCACTCTCTTATTCCTGAGGTGGAGAGGTCTACAATAATGGGGCAGTACCAGAAGGCCCTTGCTGCAGAACTGTTAAAAAAATTCCCATCTGAATACGCTAGCGGCTGAGGTCACAGTTCGTTGCCCAACCAAGGCGTACAGGTGAGACAGATGCAACTCCAATCCAGCAGAGGCAGGGGAACACTGTCAACGTTCTGGGACAGTTTTTTGAGACCCGCCAAGCTTAAAGGCCCTGAGGCGCGGGGTACTCTCACAAGGAGAGGACAGTTTCAAAAGATGTTGATGGAGTACCTTGCTGACCGTACCAGCGTCCTCCGTGATTCCTCTGTGCCTATTAATTATTGGGTATCCAAGCTGGACACTAGGAATGAACTCGCTCTGTACACCTTGGAGGTCCTGGCCTGCCCTGCCGCTAGCGTGTTATCGGAGCGTGTTTTTAGTGCCGCTGGGGGAATTATAACTGATAAGCGCATACGCCTGTCATGCTGACAAGCTGACTCTTATCAAAATGAACAAGGGCTGGATTGGGCCAGACTTCTCATCACTACCAAATGACAGCAGAGTAACATAAAGTCAAATCCACTGTGTTATTTTGGGAGGTGTATTCCCATGCACCGCTTCACATCCACACATGGGTATACGCTTCCTCATTTCGGCTGTATTTTGCTCTTCTCCTTATCCTCAGCCTCAACCACCACTATACCACCAGGGTGACCGTGGTCTGTGTTGCCAGCATTACAAGTTCCTCCGTCCTAATTTTTGGCAGCTTTTGCTTGGAAGGCATAAGGAAAGACTATGGGAGGCCCACTCCCCAATAATGAGAATAATGTTTTTAACATGCTGTACTGCATGGCTCTTGTAAGGGGCATGAAAACCATCTTGTTAAGCTACTCTGAACTCCACGTCTCTTCCAAGGGTGATTGATATTGTCTTTTTATTCCACTGCGACCTCCACCACTCTTTCAAGGGGCATTAAAACTGTCCTGTTAAGCTACTGTGACCTCCACGTCTCTTCCAAGGGTCATTAAAACCGTCTTGTTAAACTACTCTGAACTCCACGTCTCTTCCAAGGGGCATTAAAATCGTCTTGTTAAGCTACTGTGACCGCCACCACTCTTCCAAGGGGCATTAAAACCGTCTTGTTAAGCTACTGCGACCTCCACAACTCTTCCAAGGGGCATTAAAACTGTCTTGTTAAGCTACTGTGACCTCCACCACTCTTCCAAGGGGCATTGATATTGTCTTTTTATTCCACTACGACCTCCACCACTCTTCCAAGGGGCATTAAACCTGTCTTGTTAAGCTACTGTGACCTCCACCACTCTTCCAAGGGGCATTAAACCTGTCTTGTTAGGCTACTGTGACCTCCACGTCTCTTCCAAGGGGCATTAAAACTGTCTTGTTAAGCTACTGTGACCTCCACCACTCTTCCAAGGGGCATTAAAACCATCTGGTTAAGCTACTGTGATCTCCACCATTCTTCCAAGGGGCATTAAAACCGTCTTGTTAAGCTACTGTGACCTTCACCACGCTTCCAATGGGCATTAAAACTGTCTTGTTAAGCTACTGTGACCTCCACGTCTCTTCCAAGGGGCATTAAAACCGTCTTGTTAAGTTACTGTGACCTCCACCCCTCTTCCAAGGGGCATTGATATTGTCTTTTTATTCCACTGCGACCTCCACCACTCTTCCAAGGGGCATTAAAACTGTCTTGTTAACCTACTGTGACCTCCACCAATCTTCCAAGGGGCATTAAAACCGTCTTGTTAAGCTACTGTGACCTCCACCACTCTTCCAAGGGGAATTAAAACTGTCTTGTTAAACCACTCTGAACTCCACGTCTCTTCCAAGGGGCATTAAAACCGTCTTGTTAAACCACTCTGAACTCCACGTCTCTTCCAAGGGGCATTAAAACCGTCTTGTTAAGCCACTGTGACCTCCACCACTCTTCCAAGGGGCATTAAAACTGTCTTGTTAAGCTACTGTGATCTCCACCATTCTTCCAAGGGGCATTAAATCCATCTTGTTAAGCTACTGTGACCTCCACCACTCTTCCAAGGGGCATTAAAACTGTCTTGTTAAACCACTCTGAACTCCACGTCTCTTCCAAGGGGCATTAAAACCGTCTTGTTAAGCTACTGTGACCTCCACCACTCTTTCAAGGGGCATTAAAACTGTCTTGTTAAGCTACTGTGACCTCCACCATTCTTCCAAGGGGCATTAAATCCATCTTGTTAAGCTACTGTGACCTCCACCACTCTTCCAAGGGGCATTAAAACTGTCTTGTTAAACCACTCGGAAATCCACGTCTCTTCCAAGGGGCATTAAAACCGTCTTGTTAAACCACTCTGAACTCCACGTCTCTTCCAAGGGGCATTAAAACCGTCTTGTTAAGCTACTGTGACCTCCACGTCTCTTCCAAGGGGTATTAAAAATGTCTTGTTAAACCCCTCTGAACTCCACATCTCTTCCAAGGAGCATTAAAACCATCTTGTTAAGCTACTGTGACCTCCACCACTCTTCCAAGGGGCATTAAAACCGTCTTGTTAAACCACTCTGAACTCCACGTCTCTTCCAAGGGGCATTAAAACCGTCTTGTTAAGCTTCTGTGACCTCCATGTCTCTTCCAAGGGGTATTAAAAATGTCTTGTTAAACCCCTCTGAACTCCACATCTCTTCCAAGGAGCATTAAAACCATCTTGTTAAGCTACTGTGACCTCCACCACTCTTCCAAGGGGCATTAAAACCGTCTTGCATTGCAAGGAATGGGGGAGGTACAATTGAACACTGCCCTGGGACAATGACTTGCACGGGGATAGTTGCAAGTTTGCATCTTCTGATGCGGCAAGGATCACTTCTGATGGGCACACTTTTAGGCAGTGACCTGTTGTCAGATATGGTTCTAGGGGTCTTCCCCATGCTGTTCCCATGTCTTTTCAGCACTGTATGCATGTGTCACACAGCACATGGCCAGATAAGGTTGTAAAATGTTAAAATGACATTTCCTGGTGAATGCATTTGTCACATTTGAAACCAATACAAAAGTGCAAAAACGCATAAAAAATGCTACTTGTGAACATAGCCAAAGGTGTGAAGGAGTATTTTTGTTTTTGGTTATTTATTTTACCTTATACACAAGTCTTTACCCTGGAAAGGATGTTCCTTAACATATTTCACAGGAAAACCGTTTCAGTTTAGTTTTTGAACGTTTTATTGTGAGCCCGTTAAAGTGGCTTAATACCACTGACCACGTTGTTGACAGCAGTGACCTGGGGGTCAGAAATTCTTCTTGGGGCGATCCCCATGCTGTCCCCATGTTATTTGAGCACTGTAACTATCGTTTTGGGCACTTTTTAGGCTTTCTACAGACTGCCGGGGGTGCCGCCACAAAAATGCTCGGGTCTCCCATAGACTAACATTGGGCTCGTTGCTCGGGTAGAGCACCCGAGTATCACGGTGAGCTCGGTCCGAGCTTCGAGCACCCAAGCATTTTAGTTCTCTCTCAACACTAGTAATCACACTTTAAAAAAAAAACTTTTGGTCGCCTTGCAGATATCAATCATTGATTTACAAAGTCGTCTGAAAGTTGATTTTGATTCCCCTCACAAAATATACCTATGCTACAGCTGCTGATAACAATACAATTGAATACTTAAATTAATCTCTACATTTCGAAAAAAAAAGTCATCTTCTTTAGACTGTATGACCTGTTTGTCTATTGAAATTATTTATCTGAGAGCAAAGCATGACTCATGAAGGAGCATCGTTATATAGATCAATATTTCTTAGTAGTATAAAAAAGTTATTTCTGCAAACAATGGAGATCAAAAGAAAAATCAAGCAAAGTGTAATTATGAAGTTATTTCAAGGAAAGTTTTAGATTTTTGTCAGCAAATTTGATCTCAACTTAAACACACAGTTTAAAAAGTGGCCAGGAACTCTGTGAGGCAGTTGTGAATGTTTCATATATTTCATTTTATCTACTCACAAAATAAACTGTAACAGTGTTGCTGCCATCGGAACTTCTACAATACAATGTGCTATAATTGATTGGTTAAATATAGAGTTTCCCTTTAATGTCATTAGTAGGAATACCATTAATTGGAATGTAGAGTCAGGAAATTTCCTTTAGGGAAAGGTATTCTCAGTAACTTGTAGTAGAGATGAGTGGAATGATCCACGGAAGATTGACTTCAAATCGAATTTCCTGAAATTTGCAGGTTTCCACAGGTTTGAACACTCGTTGATTCTATTCGCAAGTATCAGCCAAAAAAAAAGCCTGGTGCTATTTTCTACTATACATAGTAGAAAGGAACAGATGCAAAGAAAGCATCAAAATAGCACAAGACACATTGGGCCACAGTAATCATGATTGCATACAAATTTTGGAACATTGCCTTTTGTTCTCCTTCAGCTAATATGTAGTTTCAATGATCTGAATACTCATTTAAAAGTACCACTATTAAGCCTTAGGCATCATTTTTCTTTTTTTTTGTACAAATAATAGTTTGACCTCTCTGTAAAGTAAATGATGGTCTCCAATCTGACTGTGATAATAGTCTCTTTACTATATGATTACACATTGTTCTGCACTTTTATTGGAATCCAATATTTTAGAAATAGAGATTCAGCAGTAAAATAATACCGTACAGTAGGGAGGCTAATAGGCAACATATCATATTCCATGCTATGGCTGACATAACATTATTTCAGATTTTCCACAACACTACATTCTGATAACATTGTATAAAGGAAACCAATTATACCTTAGACATGGTTGTGTAGTTCAGCCCAACGACTGCTTGTTTTTCGAAATTGTATATGTTTGTAGTGTATCAGGATAGAATACAGTACATGGCAATGACATATACTTCTATTTTTTCAATTTATCTCCTTAAGCACAGCACGTTATCAATAAAGCAGAGGTCATAAATTCTTGATAATAAAAGTATCAAACTTCTATATTAATTGTCTGATAATTAGTATCAATCCCTAAAAAATGATCATGCGTTTCCATGTGATTTTCCTGTGTTTAATCTGTTCCCCTTTTAAGGAATTTTACTCCACTGCCAAAAGAAGTTTTTATACTTATGAAGCAATAAAAATATTTTTTATTGATTATTTGGGCGTTCATTCTCTTTTGTTGTTATTCATATATCTCAGGAGTGAGCACCCACATATGAGATATGAATATCTAAAAAATAACCTTGGTTATTCTTGTTGTTGTATATCTAATGTAAAGTAGTCAGTGTATAGCTTGTATAACAATGTAAATTTGGTGTGCCCTCTAAATAAGTCAACACAGTCATTAATGTCTAAACCGCTGGCAAAAAAGTGAGTACATCCCTAAGTGAAAATGGCCAAATTGTGCCCAATTAGCCATTTTCCCTCCCGGTGTCACGTGACTCATTAGTGTTACAAGGTCTCAGGTATGAATGGGGAGCAGGTGTGTTAAATTTGGTGTTATCGCTCTCAATCTCTCATACCGGTCACTAGAAGGTCAGAAACATGAAAGAGTTGGAAAGGCGGACAGAAGTTGGCAATGTGGTCAGGGGTAATTTATTATTAAAAGCATCATAATTAGCCAAAGGATTCGTTACCACAGGACTGGACAGGAAGAAGAGATTGATGCTACAAGTTACTGTACCTGAGAAGTTACAGATTAGGAAAATTACTGATACCCTCCTCTTGAAATATGGAAAGAAATAAAGAGAGAATGAATATAAAATATTTGAAGTTATACTGTGCAATATAGACTAAGTTAAAGTTTTATTATTGAAGAGGCGCTACAATGCTTGATACCTGTGTTGACTTTGGTTTTAACATTGGTCTGTTCTATGTACACTGCAAGATTGAACTGTGTGCATATTAAAAAGCACGTATGACCAGTGATTAGGTGGAATTTGGAAACTGGTTTAGCAACAGTTCCAAGGCCCCCTTAAACAATTGATTAGTACAGCACCAACCTGTAACACATTGTCATAATATTATCAATAAATGCATGTAGACCAAAAATGTAATGGCCTACAGAAAAAACACAAAAACTAGTATAAAAATAAAATACTAAAAATACTTTATTACTATATAATACATCACAGTAATAAATATCTAAAAAGGGTGAAAAAATATGCAGGGTAAAAAGAAATGACTGCTCCACAATAACAAGGGAAGCAATGCCAAGTCTATGAGGATGGGGGGGGGGATAATGGGGTATACATACACCCCGATATATAATGAACAAGATGTATCTTGAAAATACCGGTGTGTACAATAAATCAGTATGAACACCCACTATAAGAGTGCATAAAAAATAATGAATAAATAATAAATACTATATAAATATTAAACACTAACACATACTAGCATCTCACTACTCGGGATGTTCGGCGAGCACCGAGCATTCCCAGGTTACTCGGGCGGGAGCTCGGGTCTCTGCCCTGCATGTTTTGCGATCTTTACAGAGCCAATGAACATGCAGGGATTGCCAGCAAGTCACTGTAATGCCACAGCCATGTTGTTTGTGGGCATTACAGTGATTGGCTGGCCGCACAGTGTCACCTCAAGTATTTAAAACTGGGCACCGCCTTCTTGGACACAGTCGCTCCGTATCAGACAGTGTAGAGAGAGTGCTGCTGAGTTAGGGAGAGATATATAGTGCAAAATAGATAGTATAGGGTCTCTAAAGCCTGCCAAATCAAACAAACAGTCCTTCTCAGGACTAATATCCATCCCAGATATCAGGCAGGCAGGCAGGCTGTATAGGAGATGCAGTGGTTATACCAGAAAATGCTGCATTACAGTCCTGTGTGCTCCTGTTAGTCAAAATGCTAGACTTATCCCCCGGTCTCAGGGGCCAGAAAAAAAAATTTTTTTTTCATCTAAATCCTGTATTTTTTTTTCTCCTCAGTCAGACTGTACAAATACGCATCTTATTAACCTTTTGGTATTTCCCTCCCCCGCAAAAAAAAAAAAATTTGAGTGTGTCTGTGACTGTTCAGACACCAATATATCTGTTTAAAACAGTCTGGTGTACGCCACATAACTATAACTGTGGTTTTGCAGTTCCATGGGTCAAATCTCTGTATTATCCTGCTTTTGGCATTTTTTTGCTGTAAAAAGAACATGTAACAGTGTCTCCCTGACTGGTCAGACACCAATATATCTGTTTAAAAGATTCTGGTGCACGCCACATAACTATAACTGTGGTTTTGCAGTTCCACGGGTCCAATCTCTGTATTATCCTGCTTTTGGCATTTTTTTGCCATAAAAAAAACATGCAATAGTGTCTCCCTGACTGATCAGACACCAATATATCTGTTTAAAATAGTCTGGTGTAGGCCAGAGAAATAGAACTGTGGTTTTGCAGTTCCATGGGTCCAATCTCTGTTTTATCCTGCTTTTGGCATTTTTTTGCCATAAAAAAAACATGTAATAGTGTCTCCCTGACTGATCAGACACCAATATATCTGTTTAAAATAGTCTGGTGTAGGCCAGAGAAATAGAACTGTGGTTTTGCAGTTTCACGGGTCAAATCTCTGTATTATCCTGCTTTTGGCATTTTTTGCCGTAAAAAAAAACTGTAATAGTGTCTCCCTGACTGGTCAGACACCAATATATCTTTTTAAAAGATTCTGGTGTAAGCCACATAAGTATAACTGTGGTTTTGCAGTTCCACGGGTCAAATCTCTGTATTATCCAGCTTTTGGCATTATTTGGCGTAAAAAAAAACAGTAATAGTGTCTCCCTGACTGGTCCGACACCAATATACCTGTTTAAAATAGTCTGGTATAGGCCAGATCAATAGAATTTTGGTTTTCCTCTTCTTCGGTTCTAATTTCCTTTTTATTACTCTTTTTCCATTGATAGTGCGAGTGTAAGCTATCTTACTTTATTTACAATGGGCAAGGCGCATGGCAAGGGACTTTGAACTTTATATTCTGGTGATGATGCGTGTAGAGGACGAGGCCTTGGCCAAGTTGAAAATGTGCCACAACCAACAGCCACATCTTCTCGCTCCCACTTCTTGACCGAATTGCTAGGGAAGCACAGAACAACACCAGTATTGTGAACTGATCAGTGTGAACAGGTTATTAATTGGCTAGCAGATAATACTTCCAGTTACTTGGGCACCACCACCTCCGGTCTGTCTTCCACACGGTCAAGTTTTAGTAGCCGTGAGTCTCGACCGCATACTCCTCCTCACCCTGATGCTCCTTCCTCCCACCATGCCGAGTGTCATCAGACAGCAACTAATACCACACTTGGACACTCTGAAAAGCTGTTCACTGGTCCATTTCCATATTTGGGCCCCTCACCTGCTCCACTTGAAGTGGTGGAAGAGGAGATCCCATGTAGAGATGCCCAAATATTTGAACTGCCATGGCCACAGGAAGTCGACGCTGGCAATTTGTCACAAGAGGTGGACGATGACGAAACACAATTGCCACGAAGTGAGGAGGAGGATCGTGGTGCGCAAGTGGAAGAGGAGGAGGTGATGGATGATCTAGTAACTGACCCAACGTGGCAGAAGGACACGCAGAGTAAGGCCAGCAGCACACAGGGGGAGGGAGGCAGAGTACCCCAACAGGCAGGAAGAAGAAGTGGTAGCCGTACAAAGAAGGCGGGCAACAGTTCCCGGTAACACCAACACGAGGGACATTGCCAGTACAACCGGTAAGTCTCCCAGAGTCTGGAATTTTTTTAAAGACTCTGCTGATAGTCCCAAAAAGGCCATTTGTACCACCTGCCATGCCAGCATCAGCAGGGGTGACAAAACTACCAGCCTGACCACCACCAGCATGATCAGGCAAATGGCAGCAAAGCACCCGACTTTGTGGGGCAAACCCCAGGGTCTACGACCAGTGTCAGCGGGTGTCACCACTGCTTCTTCCGCTGTTGTCCGTGTAATAGAACCCCCTGTTGTGCGTGAAAGGCAATCCCCTGTCCATACTGCATGCAAAGTTGCCCGCTCCTCTCAGTCTTCAATTGTTATGGCAGTTTTTCAAGAAACCATCAACGTCCACATCCACGTCCCACCGCAGCGTTCAATTGTCCATATCCCAGAGCTTTGAACAAAAGCACAAATTCGCAGCCAACGCCCCACAGGCCACAGTCCTAAATTCGCACATTTCATGACTGCTTGCATAGGTAATGCTGCCTTTTAGGCTGGTGGAGACAGAATCCTTCCGCAACCTTATGGCAGTGGCTGTCCCTCGGTACTCGGTCCCTAGCCGACACTATTTTGCCCAGTGTGCCATCCCCGCACTACACAAGCACGTGTCCCAAAACATCTGCAGTGCCCTCAACAATGCAGTTACTGGGAGAGTCCACCTGACAACAGACACAGGAAAAGGGCTTGTGGCCAGGGACGGTACATCTCCCTGACAGCACACTGGGTAAACATAGTGAAAGCCGGGACCCAGTCGGACCTTGGGACGGAACACATCCTCCCCACACCGAGGATTGCGGGCCCTATGTCAGTCAGAGTTTCCCCCAGAGTGTACAGCTCCTGCGCATCCTCCTCCTCCTCCTCCTCATGTTCAGCCTCCATCTCAGATATCACATCAGTTACAAACTGGAAACACTGCAGTACTGATGTTACCGTTAGGATACCGAAGCTCATCAGTTCCAAGGATGTCCACCCATTTCTTCTGATACATGTTGGCACCAATGACACGGCAAAGAAGGACCTACCGACAATCTGCAAGGACTTTGAAGCATTGGGGAAGAAAGTAAAAGAACTGGATGCGCAGGTAGTTTTTTCTTCTATCCTTCCAGTAGACGGGCATGGCGTCAGGAGATGGAACAGGATCCTTGATGTGAACAACTGGCTGAGACGATGGTGCAGACAACAAGGATTTGGATTCCTGGACCACGGTGTGAATTACCTCTATGACGGACTCCTTGCCAGAGACGGACTACACCTCAACAAACCCGGGAAACACACATTCGCCAGGAGACTCGCAACACTCATCAGGAGGGCGTTAAACTAGAAGAAGAGGGGATGGGAAGAAAAATGCCGGACACGAACATGCAACCAGAGAACATACTAATGAAAGATATGAAGTGCGACAAAGAAGGTCCAAGACAAGATACCTGGAAGGGAGGTAAGAAAATTTCTAATACAATCCACAGGGAGAAGATTGGAACAAAACAAAATCGTGTAAACTGCATGCTAGCAAATGCCAGGAGCCTGACAAACAAGATGGATGAACTGGAAGCAGAAATATCTACAGGTAACTATGACATAGTGGGAATAACCGAGACATGGTTAGATGAAAGCTCTGACTGGGCAGTTAACTTACAGGGTTACAGTCTGTTTAGAAGGGATTGAATAAGTCAGAAAGGGGGTGGAGTCTGTCTATATGTAAAGACGTGTCTAAAGCCTACAATACGGGAGGATGTATGGGAGGGAAATGAGGAGGTCGAGTCCTTATGGGTGGAGATACATGGGGCAAAAAACAATAATAAAATTATCACAGGAGTCTGTTATAAACCACCAAATATAGCAGAAGCCACGGAAAGTCTATTAATGAGACAAATAGACGAAGTAGCAAAAAATAACGAGGTGATTATTATGGGGGACTTCAACTACCCCGATATAGACTGGGAAACCGAAAGCTGTAGATCTCAGAAAGGAAACAGGTTTCTGTCAATTATCAAAGACAATTATTTGTCACAACTTGTGCAGGAACCAACTAGAGGGACGGCCCTTTTAGACTTAATATTAACTAACAGGCCAGACAGAATAACTGAGGTGCAGGTCGGGGGGCACCTGGGAAATAGTGACCACAACATTATACAATTCCACATGTGCTTCAGTAGGGTGCCCAACAAGGGAGTCACAGAAACACTGAACTTTAGGAGGCAAAGTTTGATCAGCTAAGAGATGCCCTTCACCTTATAGACTGGGATAGTATCTTTAGTAATAGGAGCACGGATAGAAAATGGGAAATTTTCAAAACAGTCCTACATAGTCACTGTAGAAGGTACATACCTTATGGGAATAAAAGGGCTAGGAAAAGGAGGAAGCCAATGTGGCTAAATAAGGAAGTCAAGAGGGCAATGAAAAACAAAAAAAGGGCTTTCGGTAAACTTAAACAAGAAGGCAGCGAGGAAGCGCTAATATCTTATAGGGAAAAAAACAAAATCTGTAAGAAACAAATAAGAATAGCAAAAGAGGAGACAGAGAGACTAATTGCCAAGGAAAGTAAAACGAATCCCAAACTGTTCTTTAACTATATAAACAGTAAAAGGATTAAAACTGATGGAGTTGGCCCATTGAAAAATAACCTGGGTAAAATCATAGAGGGTGATGAGGGTAAAGCAAACCTACTCAATAGCTTCTTCTCCACTGTTTTCACGAAAGAAAACAATTTATCGGAGGAAATGCAGAGTGATAAAGTAAACCCTCCGCTAAATATCACCCACCTAACCCAGGAGGAAGTTCAGAAACGCCTAAATAATATCAAAATAGACAAGTCACCAGGCCCAGATGGCATACACCCCTGGGTACTAAAAGAATTAAGTAATGTGATAGACAGACCGCTGTATCTAATATTCAAGCACTCTTTATTGACAGGGACTGTCCCACTAGACTGGCGGCAAGCAAATGTGGTACCAATATTCAAAAAGGGGTCTAAAAGTGACCCTGGGAACTATAGACCAGTCAGCTTAACGTCTGTTGTGGGTAAATTGTTTGAAGGATTTCTTAGAGATGCTATTGTAGAATATCTTAATAATAATAACTGTCTAACTCCATATCAACATGGATTCATGAGGGATCGCTCCTGCCAAACAAACCTGATGGCCTTCTACGAGGAGGTGAGCTCACAGCTGGACCGGGGAGAATCAGTGGATGTTGTATACCTTGACTTCTCCAAAGCGTTTGATACCGTGCCACACAAAAGGTTGGTATATAAAATGAGAATGCTTGGTCTGGGGGATAATGTGTGCAAGTGGGTAAATAGCTGGCTGAGTGATAGAAAGCAGAGGGTGGTTATCAATGGAGTAAGCTCAGGGTGTGTCAGGGTTACTAGCGGGGTGCCTCAAGGGTCTGTCTTGGGCCCTATATCATTTAATATATTTATTAATGATCTAGTGGAAGGGTTGCATAGTAAAATAGCAATATTTGCAGATGATACTAAACTTTGTAAAGTAGTTAATACAGATGAGGATAGGGCACAGCTACAGGAGGATTTAGATAAATTGGGGAGTTGGGCCAAAAAATGGCAAATGGGGTTCAATGCCGATAAATGTAAGGTCATGCACATGGGAAAGAAAAACAGAACCCGTAATGGGTGATTACACACAGCCCAGCCTCATCTCAACCCAACGTGCATTGGGGGATAATGAGGGAGAGGAGGAGGAGGAAGAACAGGAGCTGGTATCATGCGCTGTAGACGGTAGTACCTGTACAACTGTCATACAGTCGGTTCAGCTTGGGTGGCCTGAGGACAGGGGGGAGGAGGATGAGGAGGAATAGAGCATGGTCAGTCATCATCTTGGAATTTTTTTAATAGTTCCGGAATAAGGGCCTTCTGGTACAACCCCATTTTTGTAGACCTGTCCGCCTCAGGAATAAAAGATATAAAGTTCTACTTGTAGCATGGGTCTAGAAGTGTCACCAACCTTTAATGACTGTCACGCAAAATTTTGAAATCGCGAGGGTCATGGGAAAGGCAGCGTAACATAAACTCAGCCATGCGTGCCAGACTACTGACAGGCAAGACTTCTGTATCCTCACCAAGAGGATGACTGACCATGCTTTCCTTCTCCTCCTCCTCTCTGTCCTCTGGCCATCCATGATGAACAGACGGTTTGACAGCCGTGCAGCTAGTCCCGTCTATAGTGCACGAAACTAGCTCCTGTCCTTCCTCCTCCTCTTCCTCATTGTCACCCAATCCACGTTAGGATGAGATGAAGCTTGGCTGTGTGTAATCACCCTGTATAGTTCCTTGCTCCATCTCATCGTGCTCCGCCTGTAATGCATCCTCTTTGATTGTGAGCAGAGAGCATTTCAGAAGACAGAGAAGCGGGATGGTGGTGCTAATTATGGAGTCATCACCGCTCACCATCTTGGTGGAGTCCTCAAAGTTTTGGAGGATGGTACATATGTCTGACATCCATGTCCACTCCTGAGGTCTTATGTGTGGAGTCTGAACTGAAGACCGATGGCCTTGTTGATGCTGATACTCAACAACTGCCCTCTTCTGCTCACAAATCCTTCCCAACATCTGCAGTGTAGAGTTCCAACGCGTGAAGACATCATACACCAGTCTGTGAGCCAGAAGCTGCAAACGTTGCAGAAACACTGCAAGGGCGTCAAAAGCTGTAGCTGACTTTCTAAAATGGGCACACAGGCGGCGTACTTTAACAAGAAGATCCAGCAGCTCCAGGTAGGATTTTAGAAGCCACTGAACCACGAGGATAAGCACAAGGGCCAGGCATGGTACGTGTGTAAGCTCGCCTCGCCTCAGAGCCGCCACCAGGTTCCGGCCATTGTCGCACACAACCATGCCTGGCTGTAGGTTCAGCGGTGTGAGCCACAGATCTGTCTGCTCTTTCAGAGCTGTCCACAACTCTTCAGCATTGTGCGGTTTGTCACCTAAGCATATTAGCTTCAGCACAGCCTGTTGCCGCTTGGCCGAGGCAGTGCTGCCGTGCTTACAGCTTGTGACTGATGTGGCCATTTCGGAGATGGAGGCTGAAAAGGAGGAGAAGGCTGAGGAGGATGAGGTGCAGGAGCTGTAGACCGTGGGGGCAACCCTGATTGACCTAGGGCCCGCAATTCTTGTCGTCGAGAGGATGTGTTCCGTCCCAAGGTCTGACTGGGTCCCGGTTTCCACTATGTTAACCCAGTGTGCCATCAGCGAGATGTACCATCCCTGCCCACAAGCACTTATCCACGTGTCCGTGGTTAGGTGGACTTTCCTGGTAACTGCGTTGTTGAGGGCACGGCTAATGTTTTGGGACACGTGCTTTTGTAATGCAGAGAGGGCACACCAGGAGAAATAGTGGCAACTGGCGAACGAGTACTGAGGGACGCCGCCGTCATCAGGTTGTGGAATGCTTCCGTCTCCACGAGCCTAAAAGGCAATATTTTGAGTGCAAGCAGTCGTGAAATGTGAGAACTTAGTAGAGTGGGCTGTGGGGCGTTGGCTGCATATTTGCGCTTGCATTCCAAGGACTGGGGTATGGACAACTGAACGCTGCGCTGGGACAAGGACAAGGACGTGCTTCCTGATGCTGCTACTTGAGAGTGCACAATGACAGGTGCAGGGCAGGAGGCATCTTCACATGCACCATGGACAGGGGATTGGCTTGCATGCAAAACAGCGGAAAAAGCAGTGGTGCCACCTGCAGACACTGTTCCTGGGGTTCGGCCCACAAAGTCGGGTGCTTTGCTGCCATGTGCCTATTCATGCTGGTGGTGGTCAGGCTGGTCGTTTTGCCACCCCTGCTGATGCTGGCCTGGCAGCTGGGGCAAATGGCCTTTTTGGGGTTATCGGCAGAGTCTTTTAAAAACAACCCAACTTGGGAAGACCTAACAGTCGTACTGGCAACTTCCTTCGTGTTGGTGTTACGGGGAACGATTGCCTGCCTTCTGTCTGCGGCCACCACACTGATTCTTCCTGCATGTTGGGGTGCTCTGCCTCCCTCCCTCTACGTGCTGCTGTCCTCGCTCTGCATGTCCTCCTGTCAAGTTGAGTCAGTTACTCTCTGGTCCTCCTCCTGACTTTCTGTCAATTGTGTCTCATCATCGTCCACCTCTTGTGACACTTTCCCACCGTCGACTTCGTGTGACTGTGGCTGCTCAAATATTTGGGCATCGCTACACGCGATCTCCTCTTGCCCTGCTTCAAGTGGACCGGGCGAGAGGCCAGAATCTATAAATGGAAAAGTGAACAGCTCTTCAGAGTGTCCAAGTGTGGGATCAGTTGTCTCTGGGTACTCGGCATGGTGGGAGGAAGGAGGATCAGGGTGAGGAATATGCGGTCAAGACTCACAGCTACTGAGACTTGACCATGTGGAAGAGAGGCTGATGGTGGTGGTGGTGGTGGCTAAGTGACTGGAAGCATTATTCACTATCCAACCAACAACCTTTTGACACTGCTCTGGGTTCAATAGTGGTGTGTTGCGGTCCCCTAGAAATTGGGACAGGAAGGTCAGGCGAGAAGACGTGGGTGTTCGCTGTGGCACAATTTCAGCTTGCCCACGGCCTTGTCCTCGGCCTCTGCATGCACCATTACCATCACGTGCCTTGCCCATTTTAAATGGAGGACAGTATCTTCCACGCTCACTTCAAATGACTGAGTTTGGAGAGAACTTATATGGTATCCGTGTGACGGAGAAAACAGAGTTTTAAATACCTGGCCTGTAGGTAAGTAGTTTGAACAGCAAACTGCTGTGAATTGCTTCACTGACACACTGAAAGAAATTTTTAATGGAGGCCAGAAATGGCAGTATTTTCTGACAATGTATATGTAATCCATGTGATGGAGAAAACAGAGTTTTAAATACTTGGCCTGTAGGTAAGTAGTTTGAACAGCAAACTGCTTTGAATTGCTTCACTGACACACTAAAGGAAATATTTAATGGAGGCCAGAAATGGCAGTATTTTCTGACAACGTATATGTGATCCGTGTGACGGAGAAAACAGAATTTTAAATACCTGGCTTGTAGGTAAGTAGTTTCAACAGGAAACTGCTGTGAATTGCTTCACTGACACACTAAAAGAAATTTTTAATGGAGGCCAGAAATGGCAGTATTTTCTGACAACGTATATGTGATCGGTGTGATGGAGAAAACAGAGTTTTAAATACCTGGCCTGTAGGTAAGTAGTTTGAACAGCAAACTGCTTTGAATTGCTTCACTGACACACTAAAAGAAATTTTTAATGAAGGCCAGAAATGGCAGTATTTTCTGACAACGTATATGTGATCCGTTTGACAGAGAAAACACAGTTTTAAATAGCTGGATTTCTAGCGCTGTAATATGGAAAGGACCTGGCTGTATTCTGGAGTGCCAACAAGCAAATGGAGCAGAAAAACGGTGTTCTCTGGATTGCTTTTTAAGCAAATAATGAGGATTATGATCCAAAGAAAATTATTCCTGGCCCCTGAGACCTGGGCGTTTGTATAGAAATATCTAATAGCAGCAGAAGGCAGAATTGGAATGGAGCCTCTTGTGCTATGTGCACTGCAGTCTGCTATATACCCTGCCTGCCTGCCTATATACACTGCCTGCCTGATATCTCTGCAGATGGATTAGTTAGTCCTCAGAAGGACTGTTTGTTAAGATGGATATGTGTAATGTACGGTTTTTCTCCCTACACTACCTAATACACAAGCAAATCTCTCCTTGACGCAGCAGCACCTCTCCCTACACTGTCTGATTCCAGAGTGACTGTGACGAACATGGCGGCGCCAGGTCTGATAAAGACCTGATGACGCTGTGCGACCAGCCAATCACTGTGATGCCACAACCAACATGGCTACGGCATTACAGTGAGTGGCAGGCAATCCCTGCATGTTGATTGGCGCTCTAAAGCGCGCCAAACATGCAGGGAGGGGACCCAAGCTCCCGCCGAGCAACCCCAGAAATACTCGGCGAGCGCTGAGCATCTCGAGCAGTGAGATGCTCAGGTGAGCACCGAGCAGTAGCGAGCATGCTCGCTCATCACTAGTTAGTAGAGTGAGGAAACCGAAGGAGTTCATTTTTGGAGATTTTAAGTTCAGGCACTTGTTGAAGAATTATAACAAAAAAAAAATTCCCATCTGACAACGCTGGCGGCAGAGGTCACAGTCAGACAGTTCATTAGACAGCCAAGGAGTACAAGCAAGGAAGACACAAACCAGATGTGGCAGAGGCAGGAGAACGCTGTCAAAGGTCTGGGACAGTTTTCACAGACCATCCCCGCACCCAGGCCCTGATACACGGGGTACTCTGACAAGAAAGGAAAAGTTTTGGAAGATGTAAGCTGGACACGTAGCATGAACTGTCTTCCTATGCCTTGGAGGTCCTGGCCGCTACTGTTTTGTCAGAGATAGTTTTTAGTGCTGCCGGGGGCATTATAACTGTTAAAACTGATAGGTGCATCCGCCTGTCAACTGAAAATGCTGACAGGCTGACTTTTATAAAAATGAACAAGGACTGAATTGGACCAGACTTCTCAATAACACCAGATTATAGCATCAAACATAAACTCAAATCCAGTGGATATTTTTTGGGGGGGTTTATTCCCATGCACCCCTTCACACCCAGACATGGGTATACCCTTCAGGAATTGTTCTTTTTTATGTCACCCTCCTCCTTCTTCTCATCCTCCACGACACAACACCCACATAATTTTTTTAAGGGTGTTTCTGATTAGAGAATAGTGAAGATTTCAATATTCGTTTCACATTACAATCGCCGTTTTTGCAATATTCGCCAATGTAATTGTCAAATATTCGCCAAACATATGCAAACACCATTAGATTCAATGGGTGCCAAAATCAACACACAACACCTTCAAATGGGACCCAAAGCAGCCAAAACACATCAATTTAGGGGCAGTCAACAGTAAAGTGCCAACAATTGACCCAGAGTACAAGTAGTATAATTATAATTATTTATTATTATAGGGCCATTTATTCCATTGTGCTGTACAAGTGAAAAGAGGTCACTGACTTGTACAAGATCAGAGAGGACCCTGCCCGTGAGGGCGCACAAACAGACTATAAGGGATGGGTGAGGATACAGTAGGTGAGGGTACAGCTGGTCGTGCAGCGGTATGGTGGAGCGAGGGTTACTGCAGGTTGTATGCTTGTCGAAAGAGGTGGGTCTTCAGCTTCCTTTTAAATGTTTCAACAGTAGGTGAGAGTCTGATATGTTGGGGTACAGAGTTCAAGAGTAGAAGGGATGCACATGTGGCACCCTGCTACCACAGGTACCACAGGACCCAAAAGGGTGCATGGATGGACTTCTTCACAAGAGGCCCTCATTACAAACAAAAACTTCCACCCTTCCACCTCATACCACAAGAGGGAGCCCTGTTAGGGATATATATATGGTGGAGCCAGGCAGTTCAGTCAGAAGTCAGAGTCTGAGAGACATTGTGCTGCCACTGAGAGCAGTGAAGATGCAGCACGTCTTCTGCTGCTGTATTGAAGGCCCCGAGTGTGGCCAGAGGCAAAGAGGAGAGGAAAGAGGAGTTGAGGGGGCAGAGGAGCATCATAGGCTCACCCCAAGACACGAACCGGACACCGGGTCAGCGCCTACAGGGTCCTTTATACCCAGTAGCGATCATCGGCATACCAGGAGGACTACAAGTCCCTGGTCGACCTGAAGCTAAACCCTTGACAGGACTAGGAACCACGAAGGCCCCGGCGTCCAGGGATAGTGGTTGCCAGCGGAAGGTCCTACTACCAAGCGACAGGTGAAGAGATCAACGCGACACAGAAGCTAGGCCCAGTTGCAGGCTGGCCAGGAGCTTAGAGAGAGGGGGACATGGACCAGGAGGCCTTATACCCGCTCACTGGGGAGAATTCCTGAATTGCACCCTTCCTACCGAGTACGCTGGACCGTACCTGACATCCGCACCAGTAAAGGTATTGAAGTGAATCCCCTGTCTCTGTCAGTTACTCTTGCGGCGCCATCCCGACTGCACTACAAGCCCCAGCATCACCACCCACCATCAAACTCAACACTGCCCTGAGGCCCGCTCCACCTGTGGGGAGCTGTTCCATCCTAGCTGCCCTATCAACTGCCTCAGAGGTCAGCAGCAGCGCTGGTACAATCTACCAGAAACCACACGTGGCGTCACGATCAAACTACAAATCCCATATAAACTATACCCTTTTTGTTGACCGCCCTTGGCCACGGACCGGGCCAGCCACTGTGACATATTCCCCCCAGCATCCATAGGCCCGGACACCGAGTACCCCACTGCCCTGGGGGCGCGTCACACAGGAAAAATCTTGTATGCGATTGTGGGAAGAGGAGAGAATATGGGAATAGAGAAGGAGATCTTGTGAGGATCGGAGGTTGCGTGCAGGTATGTAGTGGGAGAATAGGTCACAGATATATGGAGCAGACAGGTTGTGGATGGCCTTGCATGTCATGGTTATGGCTTTGAACTGAAGTCTCTGGCCAATGGGGAGCCAGTGAAGTGATCATAGATTGCAATCTTATAGATTGCTGGAGCCAGTACACAGTAAAAAAGCAGCAATAGAGTGTCCAGGAATCTTCCCACAGAATTTTCTTAGCTAGGGCTGCTTCTCGGCAGAGTTGGACGGGCCCACTAGAGAACCGGAGACTCCTCCAGTGGGCCCTGGCTTCTCCTTAAGGAGAGTTCATAGTGCCGAGGTGAGGTTGTGATGCTGATTGAGGCCACCATCTCCTTAGCTTGCTGCTGGTACTTTTCTATGGGAATCAGCTTGGCTCCTACCAGCTTGGAATATTTCCAGTCAACTAAGGCACGACACCATGGTATTAGCAGTGCCCCCAGTACCAGTAGCAAAGCCATCCACAATTTCCTTTTCTTCTGCCCAAATACATTAGTTTCTCAAAAAGGAGCTGAAGATACAGAGTGGCAGTAGGTGCAAGTTTCTCCAGCATGTTAGATATCAGAGGGAGAACAGAGAGGGCAGCACAGTGGCTGAGTGGTTAGCACTGAAGCCTTGAAGTGCTGGTGTCCTGGGTTCAAATCCCACCAAGGACAACATCTGCAAGGATTTTGTATGTTCTCCCCATGCTTGCGTGGGTTTCCCCCTCAGTAAAAAAAGCAGCGATAGAGTGTCCAGGAACCTTCCCACACACTTTTCTAAGCCAGGGCTGCTTCTTGGCAGGGTTGGACGGGCCCACCAGAGAACCTATATATAAGACCCGATGATGCGATGCAGCTGGCCAATCACAGTAATGCCAGTAGCCAACATGTCTATGACATTAACGTGTATGGCAGGCAATTCCCACATATTTTATGGCTGTCTAACATGCATGAAACTTGTGGGGCGGGAAATCGAGCATGGCGCTCGAGCATCCATGATATTTGATCAAGCAACAAGCATACCTGAGCACCCCGATGCTCGTTTGAGTTTCGAGCAGTGCCGAGCATGCTCGCTCCTCACTAGCTTCTATTGTACTTTTCCTCTAATTGTTTCACTCCTCATTTTGGCTTATAAATACTAATGTAAAATACTGACCAAATACTGAATGTGTGAATGTGGCCTTAGTCATATACTTTACAAATCTGGCCTTTATGGAAGAGTGGCAAGAAGAAAGCCATTTTTTAAAGCAAGCCATAAGAAGTACAGTTTACAGTTTGGAAAAAGTCATGTAGAGGACATAATTAGCACGTGGAAGTAGGTGCTCAGGTCGGATGAGAATAAAGTAGAATTTTTTGGGCTAAATGCAAAATGCTATATGTGGCAGAAAATTAACATTGGACTTGTTATGCCCTATCACAGAAAGATCCAGCAAGACTGGCACCAAACCAGCAATGGCACAGCCACAGATGTACTTGGTGCAAGCTTCCCCAGAAAACCGAGCCTTAAAGGGCCGGGATAATCACCCAGCTCCGAGTAAATGGGAGGGAGACTTTAGCAGAGTCCTTCCCAGTCCAACTGTTGCCTGGCAGCTGGCATCTGGTGATCCGGCCAGAGTCCAGTAGAGAATAGGTAGATACCTCTGTGAGAAACCCTGGGAGTGTAGCATGAAGGGAAAGGGAAATGAACCCTAAGACCAACCCTAAAAGAGAGTAACCAATACTGCAAGCACCACTCACCACCACAGCACAGGAACTGCAATAAACAGCAAAGACCTGAGCTTGGAGCAAGGTTAAATAGCTCACCTGATGCTGAAGGAAATGATCAGGTGTTGAACACCTCCAAATCACCACCAGACAACCACTCTCTGCTAACTTCCACAGCAGAATGGACACAATTCCACCACTGCCTAGTAACTGACACAGTAGCGTCCTGCATTGCCTGGCAATAGGGGAACTAAGCGTACCATTTTCCCCAGGCAGTGAAATCTGTGGGAGAAACGGCATCCCACATCCTCACACATCCTACTACTCCAGAATGCAATGCTCCATAAGATTGGGACGGATTCTCTTCTCGCGTGGTAGCTCAGCTTCCAGGGTTAATAGACCTCTTCCTGATAATAGGGGAAGGCTGACAGTGTACCCTCTCGAGGCCAGCAGGACAATGGTGGCATTTGTGATCAGAGTAATGTAGCACCGGACCTGATGCATTCCGAGGTGGGAGCACAGAACCACAACTCCTAAAAAGACTGGGGCGTAGGTACACCTTCCAGCAGTGGTCTTACCAAGTATTGACTCAGGAAGGGGTTGAATACAAATGCATGTCATAATTTTCAGCCTAATATTTTTAAAATATTCATAAAACCATCTATCATTTCATTTACACTTGACAAATACTTGCTACTTTGTGTTGGTGTATCGCAAAAATCCAAATAAATTTAAGTTTGTGGATGTAGCGTGAAAAAATGTGGAAAAGTTTTAGAGGGTTTGAATACTTTTCAAGGCATTGCAGAAAGGAGACTAAGGCTATGTGCCCATGATGAAGAAATGCTCCGTATTTTTCCTGAGCGTTTCTGCATCTCCCTGGCAGAAAAAAAGCATGCGGATTTTACATGCATTTTTCCTGCCAGGGACAAGCGGAAGTGAAGTGTTTTTCACATTCATTTCTGCATGCGGGTTGTCAAGCGCTTTCAAATACATACCACAACCATAACAGAAAATAAAATAAAAATCACATGTATTACTAAGAAAAAAACAATAATAATAATGATAAAACCCGTGCAACTACAAGAAAGATTTGAAGCTCACGGCTTCATTATAACTAGCACTGCAGTTACTATCCATTTAGTTACCTTCAGTAACAATGCTCTTTTAACATCTCTCCCTCTGACACCCAATTTTAGCTGATCAATCCCATGTATACTGAAGCCATTTGGATTACAATGATGCTTTTACAGACAATGCTTAGGGATCGGTTTTAATTTGCAGGCTCTGTCTCTTTTTTTAGCATCTTTAATATTCCTATCATGTTCAAAAGTTCTAACTCTTAATTGTCTCGTTGTCATACCCACATAATTTAAATTACATGGACACATTGCATAACATACTACAGCTTCAGCTGTCAGATATAGAGTATACCGGGGCGGATATATCATTGGTGAGACCCGTGGAGCCGCACAAGGGCTCAAGGGGTAAGAGGGCTCACAACCAGCTCCAAATTCTGATGAATTATTGGACTGCAAAGAGTCTATATATTGTTCTTGCACAGGGGCCTCTTCTGTCTGTGTTCGCCAATAAATTCCTTATTGGCTGCTGAATTTTGAAAAGATGTGGATTTGCACATAACTTTGCTAGCAATGCAAATTAACATCAATTAAATTCACAGGTGCCATATGGTTTGCAGTGGGTTATTTTCCTTAGACCCATAGCAGGATATAATGTAGATTAGATCGAGAGATTGCGCTCGCCAAAGTTTCTCTTGTTTGCACCGAACATTGCAACAGGGTACAATATACCTCTTTCAATGAAGAACAGATTTTTGTTCTTTGGTCAGGCTATCAATTTTCTTGCAAGCTTTCAAAATTCTTAGCCAAAAAATGTACATTGTGATAGAAGCCACAGTTTTACCAACAGCAAAGTCTAAAGGGTAAAGTTTTTACTTGTGGAAAATACCAAGTTGGCATAGGGAGACTGAAAAGCCATGCTATTCTCCTTTGGGAATTGAAATATATAGATAGCTTCTTCAGAGAGAAAGAGCACGGGAAATCTAGTACCACCAAGTGGAAATAGCAATCCTAAAAGTCAATATTAAACAGGTTGTCCAGACTTAGGGTGCAACTCTACTGACTGCAGACTTGTGAATCCTTAATGCGTGCTGTGAAGATTCTCTGGTGCTGGTGCAGGGAGCGGATGGTTATGTGACTGTAAGTATATGATCTACATACTTCCGGTACATTCCGATTAGACTCATCCGACCTCACTCAATACCTGTTATGATCTGCTACAGGGACTAAGGAAAGACAGGAGAACTGTCCCTACAATAGAACTAAACTAGATCCCTACGATGTAACGGGGAACCTGATCCTGCGATCAGACCCGCTAAAGTCCTCGGCTAGTCTGTACGAAGACCTATAGATGTGAGGGAGGGATCCCTACAAGAACTAGGGACTGGGATAAGTTGGACACCTCCTAGCAGAAATAGTAGCAGTCAAAGACAAACACACAACAAAAAGCATAGAGGTCAGAAGACCTAGCAAAACTAACAGAGAACGGCAATAGAGCACCAAGCTAGCTCAAGAGTAGTAAATACAATGAAGTCCAGCAAGACCAGGAGGGCGGAGCCAGATTAAATAGGCAAAAATGGTCATGTGACCAGCAAACTAAAAAAAAACTAACAGGAGAGTTCTAACAGTACCCCCTCTTCTAAGAGGATCCTCCGGATCCCCTAGGCCCAGGCTTACCAGGAAACCTCCTGTGAAACGCTCTGACAAGTCTGGAAGCAGAAACATCATCCGCCCTCACCCATGAGTTATCCTCAGGTCCGAAACCCTTCCAAACGACGAGATACTGCAAACTCCCTCTATACCGTCTAGAATTTAGGATGCGGGAAATTTCATATTCCCCATCCTCCACCACCGGAGGAACAGTGGCAGAGGTGTCACCATCCGACACATCAGCTTTTTTCAACAGAGAAACATGAAAAACCGGGTTAATCTTCCAGGACGTAGGAACCTCCAACCTAACAGCAGATTGGTTAACTATCTGAAGCACCTTAAAGGGCCCTACAAACTTGGGACCCAATTTTTTAGAAGGAATCCTCAATCGCAGATTCTTAGAGGACAACCAAACCATGTCACCAACAGCAAACAAAACCTCTTGCCGTTTCCTATCAAAGTACCTCTTAGATTTTTTGTTAGCCTCCTGAAGATTACCACGCACATCCGTCCAAACTCTCTCCAAATCACCGGAAAAACTCTCCTCCTCAGGCACAGCTGAAACCAATTTGGAGAATAACCCAAAAGACGGATGTCTCCCAGAACAACAAAAAAAAGACGAACACCCAGCAGAAGAGGATGTATGGTTGTTAAGAGCAAATTCAGCAAGTGGCAGAAACTCAGACCACCCCTCTTGATTGTCTGCCACAAAACAACGCAAGAACTGCTCAACATCCTGGTTCTTCCTTTCTGTCTGGCCATTAGACTCAGGATGATATCCAGATGAAAACGACAAATGAACTCCCAACCTGTCACAAAAGGCACCCCAAAAACGAGCCACGAACTGAGGTCCCCTATCAGAAACAATGTCAGTAGGAACACCATGTAGTCTGACAATTTCCTTGACAAAGGCCTTAGCGAGTGTCTTAGCGCAAGGCAGTTTGATGAAGGGAACCAAGTGACACATCTTGCTAAAACGGTCCACGACCACCCAGATGACCGTGAAACCTTCAGAGGGGGGAAGGTCAGTAATAAAGTCCATAGGCAGATGTGTCCAAGGTGCACTAGGAACCTCCAGAGGGCAAAGCAACCCCGCAGCAGAAGCATGCGAAGACTTGGATCTAGCACACACAGTACATTGGCGCACCCACTTAATGACTTCCTTCTGCCATCCAGGCCACCAAAAACTGCGACCCACAAGTCTCTTGGTCTCAGAAATTCCTGGATGACCTGCCAACCGAGACTCATGACACTCAACAAACAAATCTCTCCTAAAGGTCCTAGGCACAAACAACCTCCCATGGGGAGTGTTAGATGGGGCATTCTCCTGAGCTTTAAGAATCTCATCCTCCAAAACGGAGTCCAAAGCAGCAATCACAACACCTCCTTGTAAAATGCTCTCCTCCTCCTCCTCAGCACTGACCATGGGAGAAAAGCTGCGAGACAAAGCATCCGCTTTAACATTCTTGGTACCCGGGATGTAAATAACGGAAAAATTAAACCGCGAGAAAAAAAGTGCCCACCTAGCCTGACAGGCATTCAAGCGCTTGGCAGCATCAAGATAGATCAGATTTTTATGATCAGTGAAAACCTGAATGGGAAATTCAGCACCTTCCAAGAGGTGACGCCAGTGTTCAAATGCGAGTTTAATCGCCAGCAATTCCCGATTACCAATATCGTAATTAAGTTCAGTCTCAGAAAATTTTTTTGAAAAAAAGGCACAGGGATGTACTCCATCCTTGTTTTCCTGAGACAACACCGCACCGACCCCCACCGAAGAAGCATCAACCTCAACCAAAAACGGCTTAGTCACATCAGGCTGCATAAGGATGGGAGCAGAGGTGAACCTCTCCTTTAGAAACACAAAAGCTTCAATGGCCTCAGAAGTCCACTGAACCGCATTAGCACCTTTCCTGGTGAGATCGGTCAGCGGTTTGACAATAATAGAAAAATTTTTTATGAATTTTCTGTAATAATTGGCGAAACCCAAAAACCTCTGTATCGATTTCAAACCAATAGGCCTAGGCCATTCCTGCACAGCTTGAACTTTAACCGGGTCCATCTCAAAGCCCTCGCTGGAGATAATGTAGCCCAAAAAACTAATTCTCTGTACAGCGAACTCACATTTCTCCAGCTTAGCAAAAAGCGAATTGTCCATTAATAACTGTAATACCTCACGTACGCTCCGCCAATGAGACTCCAGATCAGGCGAATAAATCAGAATGTCATCCAAATACACAACCACATCTTTGCCGATTAAAGGTCTAAGGATGTCATTAATAAGATTCTGAAAAAATGCTGGAGCATTGGTAAGACCAAAAGGCATAACCAGATTCTCAAAATGACCCACAGGAGTGTTAAAATCAGTCTTCCATTCATCACCCTCCTTCATGCGCAACAAATTGTATGCCCCCCGGAGATCAATTTTAGAGAACCACTTGGCCCCCACTAACTGGTTAAATAAATCAGGAATCAATGGCAGTGGGTAAGGATTGCGTACAGTAATTTTATTAATCTCACGAAAGTCCAGACAAGGACGTAAATCGCCATCTTTTTTTTTTACAAAAAAAAATCCAACAGCCACAGGAGACTTGGAAGGCCTAATGTGGCCGTCGGCCAAGCTTGTCTGTATGTATTCCTCCAAAGCCTTTCTCTCAGGAATAGTAAGATTAAATAAACGACTTTTAGGAAGAGTCGCTCCAGGGACAAATTCAATGGTACAATCATAGTCTCTATGGGGAGGCAAAATTTGTGACTCCTCCTCAGAAAAAACTCTCCAAAAATCCTGAATAGGTACAGGCAATTCCCCTTTATCCACAGCAGCAATACGTCCGTTACAACACTTGTCATAACACTTAGGGCTCCAGGACTTAATTTCATTAGTAGACCAATCCAGTACAGGATTGTGCAATTTTAACCAGGGTAACCCCAATATTACTGGAGAAGGCAAATTATCCAATACCACCAAATCCAAATTTTCTTGGTGAATACCATTAATAGTGAGGGGAAATTCACAGACCTTATGAGTAACACTCTTCAAGGGAGAGCCATCAACAGAAACCACAGAAATAGGGGATGACAAAGTTTTAGGTTCTAATCTAAGTTTTTCCAAGAATCCCCCATCAATCACATTCAGAGTAGAACCACAATCCACAAATACCCGAAATTCAATTAATTCATCCTGAGCAGCAGTAGTGGCAGATAGGAATACTCCCTTAGAATTTAAACAGGCAATACGGGCATAACTGACCATTTTTTTTTCTTTCTTCATACGAAGCACACAGTTCTTAATAAAATGACCAGAATTTCCGCAATAGAAGCACAAGCCTTCAGAAAGCCTGCGGTCTTTTTCCTGAGAGCGGGGTGTCATCGCCCCAATCTCCATCGGCTCTCCATTGTCAGCACAGACCCTCTCAGGACTCGGAGCTGACATAGCAGAGGATTTGCTCTCATTAACCCTTGCACGCAGTCTCCTGTCCACCCGTATAGCTAATTGCATTGCCTCCTGCAAGTTTCCAGGTGTGGGATAAGCAGTCAGTAAATCCTTAACCCTTTCACCTAGCCCTGCAAGAAACAAGCTTTTCAAAGCTGAATCGTTCCACCCCACCTGGGCAGACCACCGACGGAAGTGAGAACAATATTTTTCCACATTACCTGATCCCTGCCTCAAACGTCTCAATTCAGACTCAGCAGATGAGACACGATCAGGCTCATCATACAACAAACCCAAAGCAGAAAAAAAACTATCCACTGATCTAAAGCACGGATCACTAGGTTGGAGAGAGAAGGCCCATCCCTGAGGATCTTTGCGCAAAAGTGACATTATGAACCCTATGCGCTGTGATTCATCACCAGAGGATCCGGGTCTCAAACGAAAATACAATAAACAAGCATTTTTAAAAGAAAAAAAATCTTGTTGTTCGCCAAAAAATAGATCAGGCAGACGTACCTTTGGTTCCACAAAATGCGCTCCAGAACAGCTACTCACATGTTGTTGGAGCTCGGCCACCTCCAGAGAGAGTCCCTGCAAGCGTTGAGCTAAATCTTGAACCGAGACCATGATGGAAAACTTGAGGTCTTTCCTTAGAGAAATTTTTTTTTTTTTTTTCTTTTAGGGCTGGACTTACTGTTATGATCTGCTACAGGGACTAAGGAAAGACAGGAGAACTGTCCCTACAATAGAACTAAACTAGATCCCTACGATGTAACGGGAAACCTGATCCTGCGATCAGACCCGCTAAAGTCCTCGGCTAGTTTGTACGAAGACCTATAGATGTGAGGGAGGGATCCCTACAAGAACTAGGGACTGGGATAAGTTGGACACCTCCTAGCAGAAATAGTAGCAGTCAAAGACAAACACACAACAAAAAGCATAGAGGTCAGAAGACCTAGCAAAACTAACAGACAACGGCAACAGAGCACCAAGCTAGCTCAAGAGTAGTAAATACAATGAAGTCCAGCAAGACCAGGAGGGTGGAGCCGGATTAAATAGGCAAAAATGGTCATGTGACCAGCAAACTAAAAAAAAACTAACAGGAGAGTTCTAACAATACCCTTGTATTAAGTGAGGCTGTGCCCGTCTAGTCGGCACATGACCGCATGTATGCAAATCACATACTTGCTTTCACGCCCCAGCCACTCCCAGCATCGGAGATTCCTGCACTGTGCGCGGTGAGGATTCACAAGTCTGCAGTCACATAGAGTGACTGTGGACTTGTACCCTAAAGCCAGAAAAGTTATTTAATGCTTTAAAGGGCCTTTCCACATGATTTGGGGTAAGAAGCCAAAATAGAAGTTCAATTTGCAGACACATGTTTTGGGGGTGTATTCCCCTCATCAGTGCAAAGCAGGTGGACTAATTTGGCTGGGTGATAGACCTCTGAAAGTGGATCTAAGGGGTAAAGTTTCTCCTTTAAGAGAGCACAATGTCAACATAGGGAGACTTAAAGGCCATGCAATGCTTCCATTAGGTGGCACTAGAGCTCCAGTCTACTTCCTCTGACGAGTCTGTTTCCATAGCAATAAATAACTTCCATGTTTCTACATTGCCTTATATATTAAGTTACTCATAAGAACATACATACATTTATATTTATACATATAACACAGAATAATACTACTGTATTTTTTTTAGGAAAATGAAGACTTTAGGGAATCTCTTTAATGAGATCAATAACCAACCATTTTTCCTCATTCATAACCATGTAAAAAAAATTTCCATATGCGTTTTTCAATGCTATAAAAATGTTCTCATGTGATTAATCATGCCCGAAAATTATGCACTTCAGTGCGAAAGTTTGCTCTGCTGGTATCATTATAGTCTGTGGCCCCGTCGGCGCATGTCTGAATCCCATTTTGCGGGGTGTTCGGACATAAGCTGAACGGGTGCCTGAACGCAATGGTAAAGCACCCTAAGAAACGTAAACCTGTGGCGAAACACTTTTTAGTGTTATATAATGGTAAATCCATAGGTGCCATTCACTGTTATATCATATTTTAAAGTGTCCTCAACCGCTATAAACCCAATTCACTGTCAAATCCAATTGGAGTAATATATTTATAAAATGTAACTTTTAAAATTTATTCATACTAAAATCCTAAATGAACACACACATAAGTACTTAAATTATTAAAAACATCTGATACTGATATACTGTACTTCAGAACTGTTGTATTGCTTCTGTGTCAATTATTATCTTACTGTGGAAACAAGATATATTAATGGTTTATATATCTAACATTGTCATTTATTGTTGTGGCTTAATTTACCACTTGATATAACCTCTATTTCCACTCTCTAGCACTTAGCGCCCAGTACCATTAACGTCTGCTATTTTCTGGGTACTATCTGGTGCTATATAAATATAGTCTAGGGCACATTACTTGTATTTTGATACATCTAATTTTATATATTTGCTACCTCTGCTAACTCATAAAGTGTACATAGTGCAAGATGTAATCAGATCACTGATGTGTCTCAATACTCATAACATGTCAACATGGCTGCTAGCAGCCGTGCTGACATGTTATAAGTATTGAGACTAGTGTTGGGCATTCCGATACTGAAATATCGGGTATCGGCCGATATTCGCGGTATCGGAATTCCGATACTTAATTCCGATACTTTTAGAATATCGAATACCGGAATCGGAAGTTCCCATAATGCCTGCTCTCTGCAGTGTCTCTGAAGGATGACAAGCAGGATGGCAGCGCTCAGCTGCAATCCAGCCTGTCATCAGAATGCCATCCCAGTGTGGGAGAATTCTCCTGATTGTTTAAAAGCCGGCGGGCGGTAAAAAGCCGCCGGCTTTTAAACAATCACACAGCCCCATACTGCTTCCCCGCAGCCTCCCACCCCGATCCACCGCTCCCCTCGCCACCTCCCATCCCGATCGTAAGTTAGGACTGGGCGGGGAGCGCAGCACCAAGGAGTGGGGAGCGAAGGACCCGGGTGGGGAAGCCGGCAGTGAAAAGACTTCACTGCCGGCTTTCCCGTTCTGTGCTGCGCTCTCCCGCCGGTTATTTCAAATGAACAGCTGAGGTATCAGGTGATGCCGATCAGCTGTTCATTTGAAGTAGCCGCGGTGCCCTCAAAGGGTTCATGTGAGTTCATGCTTGACTGCATGAACTCACATGAACTTTCCCACGGCCACACAGGTCAGCCTCCCCTCCCTGACCCGTCATGATTAGTGTGTGCGCGGTGTCTGTGCGATGTCTGCGAGTGTGTGCGGGGTGTCTGTGCGATGTCTGCGGGTGTGTGCGGGTGTGCGCGGTGTCTGTGTGATGTCTGCGGGTGTGTGCGGGTGTGCGCGGTGTCTGTGCGATGTCTGCGGGTGTGCGCGGTGTCTGTGGGATGTCTGAGGGTGTGTGCGTGCAGGCAGACATAGGCCGATGTGACACTACTACTCCCATCGGCCTATGTCTGTCCCCCGTCCACTCGTGCCAGCAGGATCAGCTTGATGGGAGCAGTAGTTCCCATCAGCCTGATCCTGTTATTTTTGCCCCTATACATCTTTTATTCTTTTAGGCCCCCATATATATTTGTTTTTGGTCCCCAATAAATTTTAAATACATGTCATTGGTGGCCAGTGGTTACCTAAAATAAATTAGTTTATACATTACCTGTCCCCGCCGATCGCCACCTAAAATAAAGAAAAAAATAAAAAACTACACCTATACTCACCTAGACACCTAATTCCCCGAAGCCATCGATCTCCTGTAATAAAATATAAAATAATAAACCACAACCTTATCCTTACCCCTCCGTAGTAGTCCACGAGTGTCCCACGAAGATCTCCAGTTTAGAGCAGCCACATAGAATGTGACCGCTCTAAACCGCTGACGCCGCTAGAATGACGGGGCCGTAAAGCAGCCCCGTCATTGCATAAGCGGGTTCGCCGGAGTTCAGGCAGCGCTGCTCCAGTTACATCCTTTACGGCCCTGCTGTACCATGAGAAATTCCCACGGTACAGCAGTGCCATAAAGGAGGTCTCCGGAGCTGCGCTGACTGAATGCACTCCGGTGACCTCAGTCAGTGGCTCACGCTGCCGGGAGCGGACGTGTTCCTGGCAGTGTGAGCTTACAGCAGCCATGCACAGCTGTCACCATCTCCAGATGTGGCAGCTGTGCATGGGAGATCAGCGCAGGAACGTGGACAGGTAACTATTTTTTTTTAGTAAACTAAGAATGAAATAAAATGGTGTGTTTTATTTCAAATAAATTATTTTTTTCAGGGTGCAGTGTGTGTTTTTTCTTTTTAACACTTTGTAGGTCAGTAATGGGGTCTCTTATAGACGCCTATCATTACTAACCTGGGCTTCATGGCAGCTGGCTCTGACATGAACCCCAGCCCTATTACCCCACTGCCACCGCTACAGGGCAGTGGGAAGAGCGAGGCTAAGTGCCAGAATTGGCGCATCCTATGGATGCACCATTTCTGGGGCGGCTGACGGCTGGTGTTTCTAGCCTGGGAGGGGGCCAATATTCATGGCACCCTTCCTGGGCTATTAATATCAGCCCCCAGCTGTCTGCCTAGCCTTTGCTAGCTATTAAAATAGGGGGGACTCCACGTCATTTTTTGGGGGGGGTCCCCGATTTTAATAGCTAGTAAAGGCTAGGTATTCAGCTGGGGGCTGATATTAGTAGCCTGGGAGCTCCGTGGGTATTACCCCCTTCCCAGGCTTCAAACATCTGCCCCAGCCATCTGCTTAACCTCCGCTAGAGACTAAAATTACGGGGAACCCCACGCCAATTTTTTTTTTAATAAATCCTTTATTTTAACACTAAATGACAAGTACAGTAATCAACACTATCATTGTACTTCTTATATATGTGACTGACATGTTTCTATCTATATAATCTATGTGTGATGCTCTATTCTTTCTGTTATAAATTGTCGGGTACCGCTGCTGAATTGCCGGCCGGCTTTTTTAAAGAGACGGTGCATGAAAACACTAATATTTTTTTAAATAAATCCTTTACACTAAATGACAAGTACAGTAAGCAACACTGTCACTGCACTTCATATATATGTGACTGACATGTTTCTATCTATCTAATCTATGTGTGAAGCTCTATTCTTTCTGTTCTAAATTGTCGGGTACCGGTGTATGCCGCTGCTGAATAGCCGGCTTTTCATGTTTCACTGTGAGCACTGTTCCCATCGATTTGAGCAACCACCTCCCCCAATACATTCTACATTATTGTTAGTTGTTTTCCTTCATGTAGAATTAACCTACAAGGAAAGAAAGGGTTTATTTTCATTCTGATATTTGTGTCCCATTGACTTGCATTGGTTTCCGGTATCGGAATCGGCGATATCCGATACTTTTTGGGTATCGGCCCGATCCAATCCGATATTTCCGGATATCGGAAGGTATCGCTCAACACTAATTGAGACACATCAGTGATTCTGATTACATCTTGCACTATGTAGACTTTATGAGCAGCCTAGCCCATTAAGAATCAAGGCAGAAATGATAGATTAATGAAAAGCATAGGGCTATAATAGCTAAGGGCACTGACTGCCATAATAGTTTACAGAGGTAGCAAATATATCAAATTAAATGTATCAAAATAGTAAGTGATGGAATTTACAAGTAATGTGCCCTAGACTATATCTACAGTCATGGCCAAAAGTTTTGAGAATGACACCAAAATTATATTTTCACATGATCTGCTGGCCTCTGGTTTTTATTAGTGTTTGTCTGATGTTTATATCACATACAGAAATATAATTGCAATCATATTATGAGTACCAATAGGTTATATTGACAGTTAGAATGAGTTAATGCAGCAAGTCAATATTTGCAGTGTTGCCCCTTCTTCTTCAAGACCTCTGTAATTCTCCCTGGCATGCTCTCAATCAACTTTTGGACCAAATCCTGACTGATAGCAGTCCATTCTTGCATAATCAATGCTTGCATTTTGCCAGAATTTGTTGGTTTTTGTTTGTCCACCCGTCTCTTGATGATTGACCACAAGTTCTCAATGGGATTAAGATCTGGGGAGTTTCCAGGCCATGGACCCAAAATCTCTATGTTTTGTTCCATGAGCCATTTAGTTATCACCTTTGCTTTATGGCAAGGTGCTCCATCATGCTGGAAAAGGCATTGTTGGGCGCCAAACTGCTCTTGGACGGTTGGGAGAAGTTGCTCTTGGAGGACATTCTGGTACCATTCTTTATTCATGGCTGTGCTTTTAGGCAAGACTGTGAGTGAGCCGATTCCCTTGGCTGAGAAGCAACCCCACACATGAATGGTTTCAGGATGCTTTACAGTTGGCATGAGACAAGACTGGTGGTAGCGCTCACCTCTTCTTCTCAGAATAAGCTGTTTTCCAGATGTCCCAAACAATCGAAAAGGGGATTCATCAGAGAAAATGACTTTTTCCCCAGTCCTCAGCAGTCCTCTCCCTGTATCTTTTGCAGAATATCAGTCGGTCCCTGATGTTTTTTCTGGAGAGAAGTGGCTTCTTTGCTGCCCTCCTTGAAACCAGCCCTTGCTCAAAGAGTCTCCGCCACACAGTGCGTGCAGAAGCACTCACACCAGCCTGCTGCCATTCCTGAGCAAGCTCGGCACTGCTGGTAGTCCGATCCCGCAGCTGAAACAGTTTTAAGATACGGTCCTGGCGCTTGCTGGTCTTTCTTGGGCGCCCTGGAGCCTTTTTGACAACAATGGAAGCTCTCTCCTTGAAGTTCTTGATGATGCGATAGATTGTTGACTGAGGTGCAATCTTTGTAGCTGCGATACTCTTCCCTGTTAGGCCATTTTTGTGCAGTGCAATGATGGCTGCACGTGTTTCTTTAGAGATAACCATGGTTAACTGAAGAGAAACAATGATACCAAGAACCAGCCTCCTTTTAAAGTGTCCAGTGATGTCATTCTTACTTAATCATGACTGATTGATCGCCAGCCCTGTCCTCATCAACATCCACACCTGTGTTAATGGATCAATCACTAAAACGATGTTAGCTGCTCCTTTTAAGGCAGGACTGCAATGATGTTGAAATGTGTTTTGAGGGTTAAAGTTAATTTTCTGGGCAAATATTGACTTTGCAAGTACAGTAATTGCTGTTAAGCTGATCACTCTTTGACATTCAGGAGTATATGCAAATTGTCATTAAAAAAATGAAGCAGTAAACTTTGGAAAAATTACTATTTGTCTCATTCTCAATACTTTTGGCCATGACTGTATATAGCACCAGATAGTATCCAGAAAATAGCAGAAGTTAATGGTATTGTGAGCTAAGTAGTGATGAGCGAGCACTTAAATGCTCGGGTACTCGTTGCTCGGGTTGGAATACAAGCCCAATGTAAGTCTATGGGAAACTCGAGCATTTTTCAGGCGGCTCCCCCCGGCGGTCTACAGAGGGCCTAAAAATTGCCCAAATCGATGGGAACAGCACTCAAATGACATGGGAACAGCACAGGGAAGACCCCTGGAAGCATCTCTGACTCCTAGATCACTGCTATCAGCAACGTGGTCAGAGTATTACACCACTTTTACAGACTCACAATAAAACATACAAAAACGAAACCAAAATGGATTTTCCTGGAAATATGTTAAGGAACATCCTATCCAGGGTAATGACTTGTATATAAGGCAAAATAAATAACCAAAAACAAAAATACTCCTCCACAACTTGGGCTATGTTCACACGTAGCGTTTTTGATGTGTTTTTGCACTTTTGAATTGCTTTCAACCCAGACAAATGCATTCACCAGGAAATGTCATTTTAACATTTTACAACCTTATCTGGCCATGTGGTGTGTGACACATCATCAGACACATGCATACAGTGCTGAAAAGACATGGGAACAGCATGGGGAAGACCTCTGGAAGCATCTCTGACTCCCAGGTCACTGCCTAAAAGTATGCCCATCATAAGTGATCCTTGGAACATGAGAAGATGCCTCCCGCCATGCACATGTCGTTGCAGACTTGCAACAATCACTGTCCACGTCCTTGTCCCACTGCAGCGTTCAGTTGTCCCTACCCCATTCCTTGGAATGCAAGCGCAAGTATGCAGCCAGCCACTCACCCACCTACAGGCTGCAATACTATACTGACAAATTTTTGACAGCTGCTTGCTCTTGAAAGGTGGCCTTTTAGACTCGTGGAGGCAGAAGCTTTTCACAACCTCATGCCGGCGGTGGCCGAGTGTTCATACTCGGTCCCCAGCTGCCACTCTATTTCCCGGTATACCCTCTGCCTTCCACAACCACGGGTCCCACAACATTACCCGTGCCCTCCCCAGTGCACTTACTGGGAAGGACCACCTAACCACAAACACGTGGACAGGTGAATGTGGCCAGGGACGGTACGGAGCCAGTCCACAACTTTTTTTGCTAAGAGTTGTATTTAGCTCGGTGAAAGGACTGGCATAGAGGGAAACCGTATCTACCCTGCGTGTCATTTCTCCCAGGAAGTCCTGTAATTGAGCTTGTTGCAGAAGCAATGGCAGCCCATCCAACGTCAACTCGCACTTGTTGGTGGTGCTTTGACACACACACATCTTTCTTTGCGCATTTAATTTCTTGAATACAGAGTTGGACAATGGCCTGATCTGTACGGGAACCTTTCCCCGTACTTTTCTTAGCCAGGGCTGCTTTTCGGCAGGGTTGGACGGGCTCACCAGAGAACCGGAGACTCCTCCGGTGGGCCCTGGCTTCTCCTTCAGGAGATTTCATAGTGCAGAGGTGAGGCCATTATGATGATAAAGGCCACCATCTGCTTAGTTTTCTGTTACTTGGAATGCAAGTGCAAGTATGCAGCCAGCCACCCACCCACCCACCGGCTGCAACACTGAACTGCCAGATTTCTGGGCAGCTCTTTGCACTTGAAATATGGCCTTTTAAGCCCATGAAGGCTGAAGCCTTTCACAACCTCATGCCGGTGGCGGCTGGGTGTCCATACTCGGTCCCCAGCCGCCACTATATATCCCGGTATCGCCTCCGCCTTCCACAAGCACGGGTCCCACAACATTACCCATGCCCTCCCGAGTGCACTTACTGGGAAGGACCACCTAACCACAAACACATGGACAGGTGAATGTGGCCAGGGACGGTACGGAGCCAGTCCACAACTTTTTTGGCTGAGAGTTGTATTTAGCTTGATGAAACGACTGGCATAGAGGGAAACCGTATCTACCCTGCATGTCATTTCTCCCAGGAAGTCCTCTAAAGCTGCTTGCACTTGAAATGTGACCTGAACATTTCTGCTGGTACTTTTCTGTGGGAATTTGCTTGCCTCCTACCAGCCTGGAATATTTCCAGCAAACTATAGTACAACGCCATGGTATTAGCACTGCCCCCAGTACCAGTAGCAAAGCCATCCAAAATTTCCTTCTCAGGAATTTTATTTGGTAGACTGAGTGGCTGCCCAAATACATTTTCTCACAAAGGAGCTGAAGATAGAGTGGCAGTAGGTGCAAGTTTCTCCAGTATGTTAGATATTAGAGGGTGAACGGCAGCACATTGGATCAGTGGTTAGCACTGAAGCCTTGCAGTGCTGGAATCCTGGGTTCAAATCCAAGCAAGGACATCTGCAAGGACTTTGTATGTTCTCCCCGTGTTTGCGTGTGTTTTCTCCTCAGTAAAAAAGCAGCCATAGAGTGTCCGGGAACCTTCCCACATGCTTTTCTTAGCAAGGACTGCTTCTCAGCAGGGTTGGACGGTCCCACCAGAGCATCCTCCTGGTGTGCCTTGGCTTCTACCTCAGGAAAGTTCATGATAGCGCTAACTTTGCAACTGCTATGGGGCTCTTGAGCGGGTGAGAAAGGTTAGCCCTCAGAATCAAATCCTCTGGTGGGCACAATGTTTTTCAATCTGAAACAGCTTCTCAGTGGGAGTTGTATTTCACCACAGCCATATTCTTTAGCTCAGTGAAAGGGCTGGCATAGAGGGAAACTGTATCTACTCCAGCTGTCATTTCTCCATCACCAGGTTCCGTCCATTGTCACACACGACCATGCCTGGCTGTATGTTCAGCGGTGAGAGCCACAGATCAAGCTGCTGTGTTACAGCTTTCAACAACTCTGCAGCGCAGGGCTGTTTGTCAATGACCATGTTATCTTCAGCACAGCCTGTTGCCGCTTGGCCAAGGCAGTGCTGTAGTGCTGTCAGCTTGTGACTGATGTGATCATTTCGGAGATGGAGGAGGAGGTGCATGAGCTGTGATTACATTGAGGTTAAATTGGTGACGTTTTTTATACTAAAGAAAGATCCTATTGTTTTTTTTATGTTATTTTTTAAGACAAATGCATTCATCAGGAAATGTCATTTTTACATTTTACAACCATATCTTGCCAATGTGGTGTGTTACACATCATCAGACACATCCTTTTTTATTTATGATGGAGGGACTCTGAAAGTCATAAAGCCTATTTTTACAGGGACATCAGACGGCCCTTTCTATTCTTAAAAGGCCAGCAGTCGGCCGTAGCTATTGTTAGAGAGCCATCAGCCAGCTATGCTTCGTTGTTCCCATTATTAACAAGTGGGTCTCCTATACTGTTATTGCGTATCCAGTGACTGCAAGGGCTGCCAAAAATTTGGACGCAACCCAATACCCCTTTGAAGAGACATAGAGGAGGGTCTCAGTAAAAAAAATGTTCCCATTATAAAGGAGCGGGTCTCCTATAGTGGTAATGCCGATGCTGTGACTGCAAGGGCTGCCAAAATTTGGGAAAAACCCACTAAGAATTTAAAGACACATAGAGCAGGCCAACAGTAACAAAGTATGACATGTTTGAATTAGAAAGGAGAGGGTCTGCTATACAGTTATAGGGTATGCAGTGAGTCCAATGGCTGACCAATTTTAGGAAAAAATCCACTAAGAATTTAAAGACACACTGAGCAGGGCAGCAGTAACAAGTACGACATGGTCCCATTAGAAAGGAGCGGGCCTCCTATACTTGTAATGCCCATGCACTAAGTGTATGAGCTGACATACATTTACCCCTGGGGGGTATACATGAACATACTGTAAAAAAAAAAAATTCACAGGCATCATAAAAACCCTTTAAAAAAATTATGTGGGTGTTGCATCACGGACCACGGTCACCCAGGTGATATGGTGGTGGAGGATGAGGAGAAGGCGGAGGACAAGAGCAAATAGACAAAATCAGGAAGCATATACCCATGTTTGGGTGTGAATAGGTGCATGGGAATACACCTCCCATGAAAAGACATTGGATTTGAGTTTATGTTACGCTGCTATCTTTTGGCGGTGTTGAGAAGTCTGGCCCAATCCAGCCCTTGTTCATTTTTATAAGAGTCAGCCTGTCAGCATTTTCAGTTGACAGGCGGATGCGCTTATCAGTTATATTTCCACCAGCGGCACTAAAAATTCGCTCTGATAAAATCCTGGCGGCAGGGCAGGCCAGGACCTCCAAGGCATAGAGAGCCAGTTCATTCCACATATTCAGCTTGGATACCCAATAATTATAAGGCACAGTGGAATCAGGGAGGACGCTGGTATGGTCGGCAAGGTACTCCCTCAGCATCTTCCCAAACTTTGCACTCCTTGTGAGAGTACCCCGCGTCTCAGGGCATGTGCGATGGGAGGGTCTGAGAAAACTCTCCCAGAACTTTGACAGTGCTCCCCTGCCTCTGCTGGATTGAAATTGTGTCTCTCTCGCCTGTACTCCTTGTTTGTCCAACGAAGTGTGCCCTCTGCCGCCAGCGTTTTCCGATGGGAATTTTTTAATAGTTCTGCAACAAGGGACTTCTGGTACAGCTCCATTTTTGTAGACCTGTCCGCCTCAGGAATAAGAGATATAAAGTTCTCCTTGTAACGTGGGTCTAGAAGTGTCACCAACCAATAATGACTGTCACCCAAAATTTTGAGAATGCGATTGGTCATGGGAAAGGCAGCGTAACATAAACTCAGCCATGCGTGCCAGACTAATAACAGGCAAGACTTCCGTGTCCTCTCCTCATCCTCCTCTCTGTCCTCTGGCCTTCCATGCTGAACAGACGGTATGACAGCTGTGCAGGTAGTACCGTCTATAGTGCATGAAACTAGCTCCTATCCTTCCTCCTCCTCCTCCTCTTCCTCATTGTCACCCAATCCAGGTTGGGATGAGATGAGGCTTGGCTGTGTGTAATCACCCTGTATGGTTCCTTGCTCCATTTCGCATGCTCTGCCAGTAATGCACCCTCTTTGATTGTGAGCAGAGAGCGTTTCAGAAGACAGAGAAGCGGGATGGTGATGCTAATTATGGCGTCATCGCCGCTCACCATCTTGGTGGAGTCCTCCAAGTTTTGGAGGATGGTACATATGTTTGACATCCATGTCCACTCCTGAGGTCTTATGTGTGGAGTCTGTACTGAATACCAACGGCCTTGTTGATGCTGGTACTCAACAACTGCCCTCTTTTGCTCACAAATCCTTCCCAACATCTGCAGTGTAGAGTTCCAACGCGTCTGGACATCACACACCAGTCTGTGAGCCGGAAGCTGCAAACTCTGCTGAAACACGGCAAGGACGGCGGAAGCTGTAGCTGATTTTCTAAAATGGTCACACAGTCGGTGTACTTTCCCAAGCAGCTCCGGGTAGGATTTGAGAAACCGCTGAACCACGAGGTTAAGCACAAGTTCCAGGCATGGTACGTGTGTGAGCTCGCCTCGCCTCAGAATCGCCACCAGGTTCCGGCCATTGTCACACACGACCATGCCTGGCTGTAGGTTCAGCGGTGTGAGCCACAGATCTGCCTGCCCTTTCAGAGCTGTCCATAACTTTTTAGCATTGTGCGGTTTTTCACCTAAGCATATTAGCTTCAGCACAGACTGTTGCAGCTTGGCCAATGCAGTGCTGTAGTGCTTCCAGCTTGTGACTGATGTGGTCATTTCGGAGATGGAGGCTGAAGAGGAGGAGGAGGCTGAGGAGGATGAGGTGCAGGAGCTGTAGACCGTGGCGGCAACCCTGATTGACCTAGGGCCCACAATTCTTGGCGTCGAGAGGACGTGTTCCATCCCAAGGTCCGTCTGGGTCCCGGCTTCCACTATGTTAACCCAGTGTGTGGTCAGCGAGATGTAACGTCCCTGCCCACAAGCACTTGTCCACGTGTCCGTGGTTAGGTGGACTTTACCGGTAACTGCATTGTTGAGAGCACGGCTAATGTTTTGGGACACGTGCTTGTGTAATGCAGGGACGGCCCACCGGGAGAAATAGTGGCTGCTGGGGACTGAGTAACGAGGGATGGCTGCCGCCATCAGGTTGCGTAATGCTTCCATCTCCACGAGCCTAAAAGGCAACATTTTGAGCGCAAGCATTTGTGAAATGTGAGAATTTAGTAGTGTGGCCTGTGGGTCGTTGGCTGCATATTTGCGCTTGCGTTAAAAGGACTGGGGTATGGACAACTGAATGCTGCACTGGGACAAGGACATGGACATGCTTCTTGATGCTGCTACTTGAGAGTGTGCAACGACAGGTGCAGGGCAGGAGGCATCTACGCATGCACCATGGACAGGGGATTGGCTTGCATGCACAATAGAGGAAGAAGCAATGGTGCCACCTGCAGACACTGTATCTGGACACTGGGGTTTGGCCCACAAAGTCGGGTCACAAAGTTGTCTTGTTTGCATTCTGTGCAATTTAAGGGTGTGGCATCCCCTTTGTTGAGCTGATTAGTATATATGTAGCTTACCACGGGCCTGGGTGGTCTGGAGTTGGAACCCGGTCCTATTTGTCTGCCCTTTTATATGCATTACTTCAACTTTGATATACAGTAAGGTTTTTAATATAGACAGTATAGGTACCGTCCCAATTTAGGGTCACCTTGCCGCTGGTGGGACGGCTTGTATACTTTTTTTGATCAAAAATAGTTCACTAAGTACCCTATATTTATTATGCAACTTTGCTTTACATTTATATATAATGTTGGTAGGGTATGAGATATATTTTTGTCTTTTGTAGGTTTTGCTTCTTTTTGCTAGTGTGAACATGCTCCTATTTCTTGCATGTCTACCATCTTAGACCTCAGTTCACATTGCTTGGTTTTTTGTCTTGTTTGCATTCTGTGCAATTTAAGGGTGTGGCATCCCCTTTGTTGAGCTGATTAGTATATATGTAGCTTACCACGGGCCTGGGTGGTCTGGAGTTGGGACCCGGTCCTATTTGTCTGCCCTTTTATATGCATTACTTCAACTTTGATATACAGTAAGGTTTTTAATATAGACAGTATAGGTACCGTCCCAATTTAGGGTCACCTTGCCGCTGGTGGGACGGCTTGTATACTTTTTTTGATCAAAAATAGTTCACTAAGTACCCTATATTTATTATGCAACTTTGCTTTACATTTATATACAATGATGGTAGGGTATGAGATATATTTTTGTCTTTTGTAGGTTTTGCTTTTTTTTGCTAGTGTGAACATGCTCCTATTTCTTGCATGTCTACCATCTTAAACCTCAGTTCACATTGCTTGGTTTTTTGTCTTGTTTGCATTCTGTGCAATTTAAGGGTGTGGCATCCCCTTTGTTGAGCTGATTAGTATATATGTAGCTTACCACGGGCCTGGGTGGTCTGGAGTTGGGACCCGGTCCTATTTGTCTGCCCTTTTATATGCATTACTTCAACTTTGATATACAGTAAGGTTTTTAATATAGACAGTGTAGGTACCGTCCCAATTTAGGGTCACCTTGCCGCTGGTGGGACGGCTTGTATACTTTATTTGATCAAAAATAGTTCACTAAGTACCCTATATTTATTATGCAACTTTGCTTTACATTTATATATAATGATGGTAGGGTATGAGATATATTTTTGTCTTTTGTAGGTTTTGCTTCTTTTTGCTAGTGTGAACATGCTCCTATTTCTTGCATGTCTACCATCTTAGACCTCAGTTCACATTGCTTGGTTTTTTGTCTTGTTTGCATTCTGTGCAATTTAAGGGTGTGGCATCCCCGTTGTTGAGCTGATTAGTATATATGTAGCTTACCACGGGCCTGGGTGGTCTGGAGTTGGGACCCGGTCCTATTTGTCTGCCCTTTAATATGCATTACTTCAACTTTGATATACAGTAAGGTTTTTAATATAGACAGTATAGGTACCGTCCCAATTTAGGGTCACCTTGCCACTGGTGGGACGGCTTGTATATTTTTTTTGATCAAAAATAGTTCTCTAAGTACCCTATATTTATTATGCAACTTTGCTTTACATTTATATATAATGATGGTAGGGTATGAGATATATTTTTGTCTTTTGTAGGTTTTGCTTCTTTTTCCTAGTGTGAACATGCTCCTATTTCTTGCATGTCTACCATCTTAGACCTCAGTTCACATTGCTTGGTTTTTTGTCTTGTTTGCATTCTGTGCAATTTAAGGGTGTGGCATCCCCTTTGTTGAGCTGATTAGTATATATGTAGCTTACCACGGGCCTGGGTGGTCTGGAGTTGGGACCCGGTCCTATTTGTCTGCCCTTTTATATGCATTACTTCAACTTTGATATACAGTAAGGTTTTTAATATAGACAGTATAGGTACCGTCCCAATTTAGGGTCACCTTGCCGCTGGTGGGATGGCTTGTATACTTTTTTTGATCAAAAATAGTTCACTAAGTACCCTATATTTATTATGCAACTTTGCTTTACATTTATATATAATGATGGTAGGGTATGAGATATATTTTTGTCTTTTGTAGGTTTTGCTTCTTTTTGCTAGTGTGAACATGCTCCTATTTCTTGCATGTCTACCATCTTAGACCTCAGTTCACATTGCTTGGTTTTTTACTTGAGAGTGTGCAACGACAGGTGCAGGGCAGGAGGCATCTACGCATGCACCATGGACAGGGGATTGGCTTGCATGCACAATAGAGGAAGAAGCAATGGTGCCACCTGCAGACACTGTATCTGGACACTGGGGTTTGGCCCACAAAGTCGGGTGCTTTGCTGCCATGTGCCTGATCATGCTGGTGGTGGTCAGGCTGGTCGTTTTGCCACCCCTGCTGATGCTGGCCTGGAAGGTGGTGCAAATGGCCTTTTTGGGGTTATCGGCAGAGTCTTTAAAAAACAACCAGACTCGGGAAGACCTAATAGTTGTACTGGCAACTTCCTTTGTGTTGGTGTTACAGGGAACAGTTGCCTGCCTTCTGTCTGCGGCCACCATGCTGCTTATCCCTGCCTGTTGGGGTGCTCTGCCTCCCTCCCCCTGTGTGCTGCCATCTTCGCTCTGCATGTCCTCCTGCCAGGTTGTGTCAGTTACTATATTGTCCACCACCTCGTCTTCCACTTCCGCACCCTGGTCCTCCTCTTGACTTTGTGGCAATTGTGTCTCATCATCGTCCACCTCTTGTGACACTTTCCCACCGTCGACTTCGTGTGACCGTGGCTGCTCATATATTTGGGCATCTCTACACGCGATCTCCTCTTGCCCCGCTTCAAGTGGACCGGGCGAGAGACCCGAATCTATAAATGGAAAAGTGAACAGCTCTTCAGAGTGTTCAAGTTTGGGATCAGTTGTCTCTGGGTACTCGGAATGGTGGGAGGAAGGGGGATCAGGGTGAGGAATATGCGGTCCAGACTCACGGCGACTGAGACTTGACCATGTGGAAGACAGGGTGGCGGTGGTGGCTAAGTGTCTGGAAGCATTATCCGCTATCCAACCAACAATCTTTTGACACTGCTCTGGGTTCAATAGTGGTGTGCTGCGGTCCCCTAGAAATTGGGACAGGAATTTCAGGCGAGAAGATGTGGGTGTTTGTTGTGGCACAATTTCGGCTTGCGCACGACCTTGTCCTCGGCCTCTGCATGCACCATTACCATCACGTCCAGTTCCCCATCCCTTGCTACGTGCCTTGCCCATTTTAAATGGAGGACAGTATCTTCCACGCTCACTACAAATGACTGAGCTTGGAGCGAACTTATATGTGATCCGTGTGATAGAGAAAACAGAGTTTTAAATACCTGGCCTGTAGGTAAGTAGTTTGAACAGCAAACTGCGGTGAATTGCTTCAATGGCACACTAAAGGAAATTTTTAATGGAGGCTAGAAATGGCAGTATTTTCTGACAGCGTATATGTGATCCGTTTGACGGAGAAAACACAGTTTCAAATACCTGGCCTGTAGGTAAGTAGTTTGAACAGCAAACTGCGGTGAATTGCTTCAATGACACACTAAAGGAAATTTTTAATGGAGGCCAGAAATGGCAGTATTTCCTGACAACGTGTATGTGATACGTTTGACGGAGAAAGCACAGTTTTAAATACCTGGCCTGTAGGTAAGTAATTTGAACAGCAAACTGCGGTGAATTGCTTCAATGACACACTAAAGGAAATTTTTAATGGAGGCCAGAAATGGCAGTATTTTCTGACAACGTATATGTGATCCGTTTGACAGAGAAAACACAGTTTCAAATACCTGGCCTGTAGGTAAGTAGTTTAAACACCAAACTGCGGTGAATTGCTTCAATGACACACTAAAGGAAATTTTTAATGGAGGCCAGAAATGGCAGTATTTTCTGACAACGTATATGTGATCCGTGTGACGGAGAAAACACAGTTTTAAATACCTGACCTGTAGGTAAGTAGTTTGAACAGCAAACTGGGGTGAAATGCTTCAATGACAAACTAAAGGAAATTTTTAATGGAGGCCAGAAATGGCAGTATTTCCTGACAACGTATATGTGATCCGTGTGACGGAGAAAACAGAGCTTTAAATACCTGGCCTGTAGGTAAGTAGTTTGAACAACAAACTGCGGTGAATTTCTTCAATGACACACTAAAAGATATTTTTAATGGAGGCCAGAAATGGCAGTATTTTCTGTCAACGTATATGTGATCCGTGTGACGGAGAAAACATAGTTTTAAATACCTGGCCTGTAGGTAAGTAGTTTGAACAGCAAACTGCTGTGAATTGCTTCACTGACACACTAAAGGAAATTTTTAATGGAGGTCAGAAATGGCAGTATTTTCTGACAACGTATATGTGATCCGTTTGACGGAGAAAACATAGTTTTAATTACCTGGCCTGTAGGTAAGTAGTTTGAACAGCAAACTGCTTTGAATTGCTTCCCTGACACACTAAAGGAAATTATTAATGGAGGCCAGAAATGGCAGTATTTTCTGACAACGTGTATGTGATCCGTTTGACAGAGAAAACACAGTTTTAAATAGCTGGATTTCTAGCGCTCTAATATGGAAAGGACCTGGCTGTTTTCTGCAGTGCTAACAAGCAAATGGCGCAGAAAAAATGGTGTTCTCTGGATTGCTTTTTAACCAAATAATGAGGATTAAGATCCTAAGAAAAGTATTCCTGGCCCCTGAGACCTGGGCCTTTGTATAGAAATATCTAACAGCGGCAGAAGACATGATTGGAATGGAGCCTCTTGTGCTATATGCACTGCAGTCTGCTATACACACTGCCTGCCTATACACCCTGCCTGCCTGATATCTCTGCAAATGGATTAGTCCTCAGAAGGACTGTTTGTTAAGATGGATATGTGTAATGTACGGTTTTTCTTCCTACACTACCTAATACACGATCACATCTCTCCCTACACTGTCTGATCCGGAGTGACTGTGACGAGCATGGCGGCGCCAGGTCTGATAAAGACCTGATGGTGCTGTGTGGCCAGCCAATCACTGTAATGCCCACAACCAACATGGCTACGTCATTACAGTGCATGGCAGGCAATCCCTGCATATTAATTGGCTCTCTGAAGAGCGCCAAACATGCAGGGAGGGGACTCAAGTTCCTGCCAGAGCAACCCGGAAATACTCGGCGAGCGCCGAGCTTCTCGAGCAGTGAGATGCTCGGGCGAGCACCGGGCAGTAGCGAGCATGCTCGCTCATCACTAGCGCTAAGTGCTAGAGAGTGGAAATAGTGGTTATATCAAGTGGAAAATTATTAGCAAATTAAGCCACAACAATAAATGACAATGTTAGATATATAAACCATTAATATATTTTGTTTCCACAGTAAGATAATAATTGACACAGAAGCAATACAACAGTGCTGAAGTACAGTTAGGTCCATATATATTTGGTCAGAGACAACATTTCTTTAATTTTGGTTCTAGACATTAAGACAAGGAATTTTAAACAAAACAATTCAGATGCAGTTACAGTTCAGACTTTCAGCTTTCATTTGAGGGTATCCACATTAAAATTGGATGAAGGGTTTAGGATTTTCAGCTCCTTAACATGTGCCACCCTGTTTTTAAAGGGACCAAAAGTAATTGGACAATTGACTCCAAGGCTATTTCATGTACAGGTGTGGGCAATCCCTTCATTATGTCATTCTCAATTAAGCAGATAAAAGGCCTGGAGTTGATATAAGGTATGGTGCTGGCATTTGGAAGGTTTTGCTGTGAAGTAAACATGCGGTCAAAGGAGCTCTCCATGCAGGTGAAACAAGCCATCCTTAAGCTGCAAAAACAGAAAAAACCCATCCGAGAAATTTCTACAATATTAGTAGTGGCAAAAACTACAGTTTGGTACATCCTGAGAAAGAAAGAAAGCACTGGTGAACTCATCAATGGAAAAAGACCTGGGCGCCCACGGAAGACAACAGTGGTGGATGATTGCAGAATAATCTACATGGTGAAGAGAAACCCCCTTCACAACAGCCAACCAAGTGAACAACACTCTCCAGGAGGTAGACGTATCAATATCCAAATCTACCATAAAGAGAAGACTGCATGAAAGTAAATACAGAGGGTTTACTGCACGGTGCAAGCCACTCATAAGCATCAAGAATAAAAAGGCTAGACTGGACTTTGCTAAAAAAAAACATCTAAAAAAGCCAGCACAGTTCTGGAAGAACATTCTTTGGACAGATGAAACCAAGATCAACCTCTACTAGAATGATGGAAAGAGAAAAGTATGGCAAAGGCGTGGTACAGCTCACGATCCAAAGCATACCACATCATCTGTAAAACACGGCGGAGGCAGTGTGATGGCTTGGGCATGCATGGCTGCCAGTGGCACTGGGTCATTAGTGTTTATTGATGATGTGACACAGGACAGAAGCAGCCGAATGAATTCTGATGTATTCAGAGCCATACTGTGTGCTCAGATCCAGCCAAATGCAGCCAAACTGATTGGTCGTCGTTTCATACTACAGATGGACAATGACCCAAAACATAAAGCCAAAGCAACCCAGGAGTTTATTAAAGCAAAGAAGTGGAATATTCTTGAATGGCCAAGTCAGTCACCTGATCTCAATCCAATTGAGCATGCATTTCACTTGTTAAAGACTAAACTTCAGACAGAAAGGCCCACAAACAAACAGCAACTGAAAACCACCGCAGTGAAGGCCTGGCAGAGCATCAAAAAGGAGGAAACACAGCGTCTGGTGATGTCCATGAGTTCAAGACTTCAGGCAGTCATTGCCAACAAAGGGTTTTCAACCAAGTACTCGAAATGAACATTTTATTTCCAATTATTTAATCTGTCCAATTACTTTTGGTCCCTTTAAAAACAGGGTGGCACATGTTAAGGAGCTGAAACTCCTAAACCCTTCATCCAATTTTAATGTGGATACCATCAAATGAAAGCTGAAAGTCTGAACTTCAACTGCATCTGGATTGTTTTGTTTAAAATTCATTGTGGTAATGTCTAGAACCAAAATTAGAAAAATGTTGTCTCTGTCCAAATATATATGGGCCTAACTATATATCAGTATCAGATGTTTTGAATAATTTAAGTACTTATGTGTGCGTTCATTTAGGATTTTAGTATGAATAAATATTAAAAGTTACATTTTATAAATATATTACTCCAAGTGGATTTGACAGTGAATTAAATCCATAGGTGCTCAGGTAGTGTGTCTGCGCCATGGTTGTTTTGTAGTGAATCCAGATGGATCTTTAGAGTAGGTAGCCTACTTGAAGAACTTCTTTTCACAGGTTTTTATAAAAAGAAATAAAGAATGCAAACATAATTACACTGATTTTGTTTCACTTTGCACTTTTCTTGTTCATTACAAACCTGTTTTTCCCTTTTCAGGATTCTTTTTTAGGATCGTTTTCAAGAACATTGGTAGTTCACATTATAATTTGTCTCTTCATGAATTCCCTATTCATCATGCATGGTGTTGTGCTTTTTTGTTTTTTTTTTGTTTGTTTATTTGTTTTTTTCCCTCCCAAATGCACTTAATCATTGGGTATTTTTAGATTATATTAGTTTGTTTACCTACTTTTTACACCTAATACACATTTTTTCACCTACTGATTATATTTGACATTGTACTATTATGTACTTGTATTTGCTCACTTTACAGTCCTTGGCTTTACTTTTAGTACACTCACACATTTTCCTTTATATGGGTTTTTTAATACATAATGATGCAAATCAATTTATTTCCCCTCTTTTTCTTTCATTTATTGCCATTTCATTCATTTATCTGTTAATTTTACTTATTTATGTCCATCTAGCTCCATATGTCAATACTTATTGCATTATTTTTCGCTCACCCATGACAGCACCACGGAGAGAGGAGATCTGCCCTTCAAGGACAGAAAATCTACAGAAACAAAGGGCGGTACCCCTCCCTCAAATCAGTTGGATTCCTGTCCTTGATGAGACCTTTCCTGACCTGGCTGGTCAACTCAGGCAGTGGTGTTGCCCCTGCCTCGACTGGTGCAGAGTTCTGAAGCGCCACAGCTGGGTCCAGGGGGCCTTTATGGATAAGCATACGAGCAGAGGTGCAGAGTCATGTTCGGTGGCTTGCAGGCTTCCCCACGTCCCCTACTGCGCATGCGCGAGAACGCGCCGGGAGGCACTCCCTTATGACGCGTGCGCCAGGGTCAGGTGACCGGAAGTAATTACAGGGAATGAAGTCGGATGATGCTGGGAGGAGTGTACCTATTGCTCCAGCAGTCCCTCCAAGCAGAATGGAGGCTAGGAGTCACAGGAGCCAGAGCAGCAGCAACAGCAACAACGGCAGCAGAAGCAGCAGCAACACCAGCAGTAACGAAAGGTGTGGCAGCATGAAAGTCCCCAGATGACTTCACGAAGTTGTGGACGTGGCAGTGGACAATCGGATGGAAGAAGCAGCAGATCCACTCAGCAGAGCAGAGGCTCCAGCAAGGTGGATGAATCTCCGGCCACCAGAGGAGAACTATCGGCTGATATGATCCTTCCTCCAAATCCAGTACCCTTGGTTACTTCTGAGCGGTAAGTGATATTCATGAAAGTTCACTTTGTGATAGGGGTCCCCATTTCTCCTCATTTTTTAGTAGGGAAGAAAGTGTGTAGCGAAGGCCAAGCACAGGGAGTGTGTGCACTGTGGGGAGGAGTTTCCTTTTACCTGGGAGAAATGGCTCTGTTAGTCGTGCATTGAACGGATGTTATTTGAAAAAATCCCTAAATTTGCCTCCGATCTATATCCGATTAAGATTTATTATTAGAATGGAGGTTAAGAATTCCATTAAATCACTGACCCAGAGGGAGGGAAGCAAGGATAAAAAGAAAAATAGGAAGTGGTGCCCATACTCTGATGTTTCTGACAGTTCAGAGGAAGACGATGAAGATAGAGGCGTAGCTTCATCCACTTCAACTTTATCATCAGATGAGAACATGGGAAGGCATCACTGCTTTCCTGTAGAAGAGACAGATAAGCTTGTTAAGGCTATTAGATCCATAATGGGGATAGTAGATCGAAGACCAAAAAGAACTGTCCAGGATATAATGTTCGGCGGTTTAAACCAGAGAAAGAGCGGGTCCTCTCCCTCGAATGAGAAAATTCAGTTACTGATAAAGAGAGAATGAAAAAAAAAACTGAAAGGAAAAGTCCAATCTTTCAAAAGGAAGTATCCTTTTGATGATTTATCCTCATTTTCCTGGGATAAAGCCCCGAAGTTAAACATGGCCTTAATTAAGGTTTCTAAAAAGTTTGCCCTGCTATTTGAGGACATGGGGATGCTGAGATATCCCCTGGATAAGAAGACAGAAACCTTCATTAAGGATTCCTGGGAAGCTTCAGGTGAGGTTTTGAAGCCAGCTGTAGCAGTGACATGCACAGCAAGATCATTAATGATCTGGTTAGAGCATTTGGAAAAATAGCTTGATAATAAAGTACTAACAGACAATGTGTTAGCCACGATTAGTTTAATGCGGGGGGCAGCGGCATTCCTCGCTGATCCTCGGCTGATTCAGTTAGGCTGGCAGCTTGATCCGCAGTGTTTTCTAATGCAGCTTATAGGGCTCTCTGCCTGAAATGTTGGCCAGGGGACTCTTCCGACGAATTCTAAACTCTGCTAGATTCTCTGTGAGGGTGAATATTTGTTTGGGCCTACCTTGGATGATATTCTAGAGACGACGTAATGATTAAGGCCGTATGAGAGGCAGAAACGTCTACTGTCGCCCTGAAACTCAGTTTGACTGTATTATTCTGTCTCACTTTGTCTATAATAAATGAACTTTGCATCCATTTGAGTGTGCGATGAAATAATTTTCTATAGTAACTGGGCACCAGCTGCCTATTGCATCAGCACCTCAACTCAGACAGAGTGCACGCAAAATTTTGCTACTCTAGATATTCTAGAGAAGGCAGGTGATAGTAAGAAAGGATTCCCCAACATCTCCATCCCATCTTAAAAGAAGCCCTTTCGAAGCACAAGGTTTAATCGGAGGGCGCCCCCCAGCGATCAGGACAAGTGGGAAGATAGAAGGAAGATGGGTAGAGGCTTTCTGTTTGGAGCTCTCCCATGACAGTAAAAACCCTCCCAGTGATGCGTATTCCCAGGTGGGTGGGAAGGCTATCCCACTTGCCTCTTTCCTGGGAAAAGATTTCTAGAAGCAACTGGATCCTCAGCCTAATAAAGACAAGCTTAAAAGTGGAATTCCAGACAGGATCCCAAACAAATTTCACCCTGACTTCCCTGCGGTGCTCATCGGAAGAGCAACTGGCCTTAGAGTCCAAAGTTCGGGACTTAGTGAGAAAATCAGTCCTCGTGGAAGTCCCTTTCATGAAAAAGGGTAAAGATTTTATTCCCCTTTGTTTTTGGTAAGGAAGCCAGATGGGACATTCAAGACTATTATCAACCTGAAAATGTTGAACAGATTCCTAAGAATTCAAAATGGAGTCAATAAAGACGACTGTAAAAATGTTCTTCCCGACTTGTTTTGTAGCAGTCTTAGACCTGAAGGATGCTTATTATCATGTTTCCATACACAAGGATCACCAAAAGTTCCTTAGGGTAGCCATATACATATAAAAGGTTGTTATTTGGCACTTTCAGTGCAGAGCCCTTCCATTCGACCTAGCAGTAATTCCACGGGTATTTACCAAACTAAAGCAATGGCACACCTGTGGGAAAAAGATGTCCTGATTATTCCTTATCTAGATGACTTTTTGATTGTAGGCCACTCAGCCCAGCATTGCAGAATTCAGTTGAAAAGGGTCATGACTTCCTTAAAAGACTTAGGATGGCTTTTAAATCAAAAAAAGTCAAACCTAGAGCCTAAAAGGATACAGGAGTTTCTGGGGCTCATGTTAGACTTTGAGAAACGGGAGCGGTTCTCCTGGTTAAGGATAATGTCAGTTACCAACACTTGAATGCTTAAGGAGATTACGGAAAAGTTAGATGTTTCCATCAAGCAAATTTGTAAGACAGCAACATGGTCTTCTCCCTCAATTTTCTATAAGCACTATAGGTTGCATCTGGCTCTTCCTCTGATTTCACCTTTGGGAGAAGGGTTCTGCAGGTTGTGGTCCCTCCCTGAATTCTAATACTCTGTAATTCTCTCCGTGGTGCTGTCACGGGTAAGAGAAATATTCCCTCCTGTCATGTGTGGGTGAGCACACTTTGTATTTTTTTTCTAAGTCACAGGGTGTTATGGTGTTTATTAGTTTTGAGCAAGCACTAAAATGCTCGGGTGCTCGAAGCTCAGGCTGAGCTCACCGTGATACTCGGGTGCTCGAACCGAGTAACGAGCCCAATGTTAGTCTATGGGAGACCGGAGCATTTTTGCGGCGGAACCCCCGGCAGTCTGTAGAAAGCCTAAAAAGTGCCCAAAACGATAGTGACAGTGCTCAAAAGACATGGGGACAGCATGGGCATTGCCTCATGAAGTATTTCTGACCCCCAGGTCACTGCTGTCAACAACGTGGTCAGAGGTATTAAGCCACTTTAACGGGCTCACAATAAAACGTTCAAAAACTAAACTGAAACGGTTTTCTTGTGAAATATGTTAAGGAACTTCCTTTCCAGGGTAAAGACTTGTGTATAAAGTAAAATAAATAACCAAAAGCAAAAATACTCCCCTACACCTTGGGCTATGTTCACAAGTAGCATTTTTTATGCATTTTTGCACTTTTGTATTGCTTTCAACCGTGACAAATGCATTCACCGGGAAATGTAATTTTAACATTTTACAATCTTATCTGGCCATGTGCTGTGTGACACATGCATACAGTGCTGAAAAGACATGGGAATAGCATGGGGAAGACCCCTGGAAGCATCTCTGACACCCAGGTCACTGCCTAAAAGTGTGCCCATCACAAGCGATCCTTTCCGCATCAGAAGATGCAGACTTGCAACTATCCCCGTACAAGTCCTTGTCCCAGGGCAGTGTACAATTGTACCTCCCCCATTCCTTGCAATTCAAGCGCAAGTATGCAGCCTGCCACCCACCCACCCCCAGGCTGCAATACCATACTGCTAGCTTGCTTGCACTTGAAATGGGGCCTTTTAGTTTGAAGGAGGCCGAAGCTGGCCACTACCTCATGGCTGCTTCGGCAGCGAGGCATCCATACTCAGTCCCCAGCCGCCCGGCGGCCGGGTGTCCACTCTCGGTCCCCAGCTGCCAAGGGGCGGTGGGGTGTCCATACTCGGTCCCCAGCCGCCCAGCAGCTGGGTGTCCAGGCTCGGTCCCCAGCCGCCAGGGGGCGGCCAGGAGTCCATACTCGGTCCCCAGATGCCTCGCGGCCGGGTGTCCACACACGGTCCCCAGCCGCCTGGGGGTGGCCGGGTGTCCATAAACGGTGCCCAGCTGCCCCTATTTCTCCTTGAAACTTCTCCCACACTTTTCTTAGCCAGGCCTGCTTTAGGGCAGCATTGGACGAGCCCACCAGAGAACCAGACTCCTTCGGTGGGACCTGGCTTCTCCATTAGGGGAGTTGAGAGTGCCAAGGTGAGGAGCATGATGATGATGATAGAAGTTAGCATCTGCTTTGTTTTCTTGGAATGCAAGCGTAAGTGTGCAATCTGCCACCCACCCACCCCCAGGCTGCAATACCATACTGCTAGCTTGTACTTAAAATGGGGCCTTTTAGTTTGGAGGAGGCCGAAGCTGGCCACTACCTCATGGCTGCTTCGGCAGCGAGGTATCCATTGTCAGTCCCCAGCCGCCCGGCGGCCGGGTTTCCACGCTCGGTCCCCAGCCGCCAGTGGGTGGCCGGGTGTCCATACTCAGTCCCCAGCCGCCCCACGGCCGGGTGTCCACACACGGTCCCCAGTGGCCTTGGGGAGGCTGAGTGTTCATGAACGGTCCCCAGCCACCCCTATTTCTTCTTGGAGCTTCCCCCACACTTTTCTTAGCCTGGCCTGCTTTAGGGCAGCATTAGATGAGCACACCAGAGAACTAGACTCCTCCGGTGGGCCCTGGCTTCTCCATCAGGGGAGTTGAGAGTGCCAAGGTGAGGAGCATGATGATGATGATAGAAGTTAGCATCTGCTTTATTTTCTTGGAATGCAAGCAAATGTATGTAGTAGCGGCTAGGCCTGAGGTGGTCAGTGTTTTGGCGCATATCCAACCTCCTCCGAGGATTGCTGGATGTTTTACTGCTACTATCCCAGTTCTATGACTCCCGTTAAAACAAAGCTTCAGGTGATGGATGAGGTGGTGGCAAAGGAGAAAGAGCAGGAGGAAAAGGGACCATTCACATCAATATCAGGCCAGTCAACCACACATGTCTTGTAGGATATGTTTCTGTACCAAAAGGAGCGGTTCGGCTACACAGTTATAGGGCATGCAGTGAGTGCAATGCCTAACAAAAATTTCTAGGCACTCCAATGCCCCTTGGAAGTGACATGGAGGTCAGAGGGCCTTAACTAAATCGTTTTTTCCATTTATAGCAACTGGGTCTCCTGTGCACTATTGGCCTAAGCAGTGAATAGAAGGCTTTCCAAAAATGATGAGGAACTGCAATGCCCCTTGAAACAGACGTGGATTACAGCATACTAAAAACCTTCTACCCATTATTGGAGAGTGCGTCTCCCTTAGTGTTTGCCTATGCATTGAAAAGCAAAAGCTGACTAAAATTAGAAGGAAATGCAATGCCCGTTGGAAGAAAGGTGGAGGTCGCAGAGGAATAAAAAACAATATCAACGCCCCTTGGAAAAGTGGTGGAGGTCGCAGTAGTTTAACAAGACGGTTTTAATGCCCCTTGGAAGAGACGTGGAGGTTGCAGTAGCCTAACAAGATTGTTTCAATGCCCCTTGGAAGAGACGAGGAGGTTGCAGTAGCTTAACAAGAAGGTTATAATGCCCCTTGGAAGAGAAGTGGAAGTTGCAGTAGCTTAACAAGATGGTTTTAATGCCCCATGGAAGAATGGTGGAGGTCGCAGTAGCATAACAAGACGGTTTTAATGCCCCTTGGAAGAGACGTGGAGGTCGCAGTGGAATAAAAAGACAATATCAATACCCTTGGGAAAAGTGGTGGAGGTCGCAGCAGCTTAACAAGACGGTTTTAATGCCGCTTGGAAGAGACGTGGAGGTTGCAGTAGCTTAACAAGACAGTTTTAATGCCCCTTGGAAAAGATGTGGAGGTTGCAGTAGCTTAACAAGACAGTTTTAATGCCCCTTGGAAGGATGGTGGAGGTCGCAGTAGCTTAAAACGATGGTTTTAATGCCCCTGGGGAAAGTGGTGGAGGTCACAGTAGCTTAACAAGATGGTTTTAATGCCCCTTGGAAGAGACGTGGAGGTTGCAGTAGCTTAACAATATGGTTTTAATGCCCCTGGGAAGAGACGTGGAGGTTTCAGTAGCTTAACAAGACAGTTTTAATGCCCCTGGGAAGAGACATGGAGGTTTCAGTAGCTTAACAAGACGGTTTTAATGCCCCTGGGAAGAGACATGGAGGTTTCAGTAGCTTAACAAGACAGTTTTAATGCCCCTGGGGAAAGTGGTGAAGGTCGCAGTAGCTTAACAAAACGGTTTTAATGCCCCTTGGATGAGACGTGGAGGTTGCAGTAGCTTAACAAGACAGTTTTAATGCCCCTTGGAAGAGACGTGGAGATCGCAGTGGAATAAAAAGACAATATCAATGCCTTTGGGAAAAGTGGTGGAGATCGCAGTAGCTTAACAAGACAGTTTTAATGCCCCTTGGAAGAGACGTGGAGGTTGCAGTAGCTTAACAAGACGGTACTAATCCCCTTGGAAGAGACGTGGAGGTTGCATTAGCTTAACAAGACGGTTTTAATGCCCCTTGGAAAAGACGTGGAGGTTGCAGTTGCTTAACAAGATGGTTTTAATGCCCCTTAGAAGAGACGTGGAGGTTGCAATAACTTATGAAGACGGTTTTAATGCCCCATGGAAGAATGGTGGAGGCCGCAGTGGAATAAAAAGACAATATCAATGCGCCTGGGAAGAGTGGTGGAGGTCGCAGCAGCTTAACAAGACGGTTTTAATGCCCCTTGGAAGAGACGTGGAGGTTGCAGTAGCTTAACAAGACAGTTTTAATACTCCTTGGAAGAGATGTGGAGGTTGCAGTAGCTTAACAAGACAGTTTTAATGCCCCTTGGAAGGATGATGGAGGTCGCAGTAGCTTAAAAAGATGGTTTTAATGCCCCTGGGGAAAGTGGTGGAGGTCGCAGTAGCTTAACAAGACTGTTTTAATGCCCCTTGGAAGAGACGTGGAGGTTGCAGTAGCTTAACAAGATGGTTTTAATGCCCCTGGGAAGAGACGTGGAGGTTTCAGTAGCTTAACAAGACGGTTTTAATGCCCCTTGGAAGAATGGTGGAGGTCGCAGAAGCTTAACAAGACAGTTTTAATGCCCCTGGGGAAAGTGGTGAAGGTCGCAGTAGCTTAACAAAACGGTTTCAATGCCCCTTGGATGAGACGTGGAGGTTGCAGTAGCTTAACAAGACAGTTTTGTGGAGGTTGCATTAGCTTAACAAGATGGTTTAAATGCCCCTTGGAAGAGCCATGCATTACAGCATCTTAAAAACATTTTTCCCATTATTGGGTAGTGGGTCTCCCATAGTCTTTGCCTATGCCTTCCAAGCAAAAGCTGCCAAAAATTAGGCCCGAGGAACTTGCAATGCTGGCAACACGGACCAAGGTCACCCTGGTGGTATAGAGGTGGTGGATGCTGAGGATAAGGAGAAGAGCAAAATACAGCTGAAATGAGGAAGCGTATAACCATGTGTGGGTGGGAAGTGGTGCATGGGAATACACCTCCCGAAATAACACAGTGGATTTGACTTTATGTTACTCTGCCTTCATTTGAATGTTATGAGAAGTCTGGCCCAATCCAGCCCTTGTTCATTTTGATAAGGGTCAGCTTGTCAGCATTGTCAGTGGACAGGCGAGTGCGCTTATCTGTTACAATTCCCCCAGCGGCACTAAAAACACGCTCCGATAACACGCTAGCGGCAGGGCAGGCCAGGACCTCCAAGGCATACAGAGCGAGTTCATTCCAAGTGTCCAGCTTGGATACCCAAAAATTAAAAGGCACAGAGGAATCACGGAGAACGTTGGTACGGTCGACAAGATACTCCCTCATCATCTTTTGAAACTTTCCACTCCTTGTGAGAGTACCCCGCGCCTCAGGGCCTGTAAGCTGGGCGGGTCTCAGAAAACTGTCCCAGAACATTGACAGTGTTCCCCTGCCTCTGCTGGATTGGAGTTACATCTCTCTCTCCTTTACACCTTGGTTGGGCAATGAACTGTTTCCTCTACCTCTAGCGTGTTCAGATGGGAATTTTTTTTAACAGTTCTGCAGCAAGGGCCTTCTGGTACTGCCCCATTTTTGTAGACCTCTCCACTTCAGGAATAAGAGAGTGAAAGTTCTCCTTGTAGCGGGGGTCTAAAAGTGTCACCAACTAGTAATGACTGTCGCCCAACATTTTGAAAAGGCGAGGGTCACAGTTAAGGCAGCGTAACATAAAGTCAGCCATGCATGCTAGACTGGTAACGGGCAAGACTTCTGTGTCCTCACCAAGATGACGACTGACCATGCTCTCCTCCTCCTCCTCCTCCTCCCCCCTGTCCTCAGGCCACCCATGCTGAACCGACGGTATGACAGTTGTACAGGTATTACCGTCTACAGCACATGATACCAGTTCCTGATCTTCCTCCTCCTCCTCCTCATTGTCCCCCAATGCACATTGGGATGAGATGAGGCTGGGCTGTGTGTAATCGCCCGATACGGCTCCTTGATCCATTTCATCATACTCTGGCTGCAATGCCTCCTCTTTAATTCTCTGCAGAAAGCGTTGCAAAAGGCAGACAAGTGGCATGCTGATGCTAATGATGGCGTCATCGCCACTCACCATCTTGGTGGACTCCTCAAAGTTTGTCAGGATGGTACATATGTCAGACATCCAGGTCCACTCCTGAGGTCTTCTGTGTGGAGTCTGACCTGAATATCGACGGCCTTGTTGCAGCTGGTACTCCACAACTGCTCTCTTCTGCTCACAAATCCTTTGCAACATGTGGAGGGTAGAGTTCCAATGTGTGGGTACATCACACACCAGTCGGTGTGCCAGAAGCTGCAAACGCTGCTGCAACATAGCAAGGGCGGCGGAAGCTGTAGCCGACTTGCGAAAATGAGCTGACAAGCGGCGTACTTTGACGAGCAGATCTGGCAACTCGGGGTACGATTTAAGAAACCGCTGAACCACGAGGTTAAGCACATGAGCCAGGCATGGTACGTGTGTGATCTCGCCTCGCCTCAGAGCCACCACCAGGTTACGGCCATTGTCACACACGACCATGCCTGGATGTAGGTTCAGTTTTCTCAGCCACAGATCTGCCTGCTCTTTCACAGCTGTCCACAACTCACAAGCAGTGTGAGGTTTATCACCTAAGCTTATGAGTTTCAGCACAGCCTGTTGCTGCCAGGCTGAGGCAGTACAGCAGTGCTTCCAGCTTGTAACTGATGTGGTGATATCTGAGATGGAGGCTGAACATGAGGAGGAGGAGGATGCGCAGGAGCTGTACACTGTGGGGGCAACTCTGACTGACATAGGGCCCGCAATCCTCGGTGTGGGGAGGATGTGTTCCGTTCCAAGGTCCGACTGGGTCCCGGCTTCCACTATGTTTACCCAGTGTGCCGTCAGGGAGATGTACCGTCCCTGGCCACAAGCACTTGTCCACATGTCCATTTTCAGGTGGACTCTCCCAGTAACTGCATTGTTGAGGGCACGGCAGATGTTTTGGGACACGTGCTTGTGTAGTGCGGGGATGGCACACCGGGCAAAATAGTGTCAGCTGGGGACCGAGTACCGAGGGACGGCCACCGCCATAAGGTTGCGGAAGGATTCCGTCTCCACCAGCCTAAAAGGCAGCATTTCCAATGCAAGCAGTCGTGAAATGTGAGAATTTAGGACAGTGGCCTGTGGGGCGTTGGCTGAGAATTTGCGCTTTCGTTAAAAGCACTGGGATATGGAAAACGGAACGCTGCGGTGGGACGTGGACGTTGATGCTGTTTCTTGAGAAACTGCCATAACAAGTGAAGACTGAGAGGAGGGGACATCTTTGCATGCAGTATGGACAGGGGATTGCCTTGCACGCACAACAGGGGGTTCTATCACACGCACAACAGAGGAAGAAGCAGTGGTGACACCTGCTGACACTGGTCGTGGACCCTGGGGTTCGCCCCACAAAGTCAGGTGCTTTGCTGCTATGTGCCTGATCATGCTGGTGGTGGTCAGGCTAGTAGTTTTGTCACCCCTGCTGATGCTGGCATGGCAGGTTGTACAAATGGCCTTTTTGGGGTTATCAGAAGACTCTTTAAAAAAATTCCAGCCTCTGGAAGACCTACAGGTTGTACTGGCAACGTCCCTCGTGTTGGTGTTACCGGGAACTGTTGCCTGCCTTCTGTGTGCGGCCACCACACTGCTTCTTCCTGGCTGTTGGGGTACTCTGCCTCCCTCCCCCTGTGTTCTGCTCGCCTCGCTCTGCATGTCCTCTTGCCACGTTGGGTCAGTTACTAGATCATCCACCACCTCCTCCTCTTCCACTTGTGCACCACGATCCTCCTCCTCACTTCGTGGCAATTGTGTCTCGTCATCGTCCACCTCTTGTGACAAATTGCCAGTGTCGACTTCCTGTGGCCGTGGCAGTTCAAATATTTGGGCATCGCTACATGGGATCTCCTCTTCCACCACTTCAAGCGGAGCAGGCGAGGGGAACAAATATGGAAATGGACCAGTGAACAGCTCTTCAGAGTGTCCAAGTGTGGGATCAGTTGCTGTCTGACGACACTCAGCATGGTGGGAGGAAGGAGCATCAGGGTTAGGAGGAGTATGTGGTCAAGACTCACGGCTACTAAAACTTGACCGTGTGGAAGACAGACCGGAGGTTGTGGTGCCCAGGTAACTGGAAATATTATCTGCTATCCAATTAATAACCTGCTCACACTGATCAGTTCGCAATACTGGTATTGTAGTGTGCTTCCCTAGTAATTCGGTCAAGAAGTGGGAGCGAGAAGATGTGGCTGTTGGTTGTGGCACATTTTCACCTTAGCCACGGCCCCGTCCTCTACACGCACCATCACCAGAACGTCCATTTCCACGTTCCTCGCCACTCGCCTTGCCCATTGTAAATGAAGTAAAATAGCTTACACTTGCACTATCAATGGAAAAAGGGTAACAAAAAGGAGATTACAACCGTGGAAGAGGAAAACCACAGTTCTATTTGTCTGGCCTACACCAGATCTTTGAAACAGATATATTTGTCACTGAACAGATAGGGAGACACTATTACATTTTTTCTACGCAAAACAGGCCAAAAGCTGGATAATACAGAGATTTGAACCGTGGAATTGCAAAACCACAGTTCTAATTTACTGGCGTATACCAGATTTTTTTAAATAGATATATTTGGGGCTGAACAGTCAGCGATACACGCAAACTGTTTTTTTTATGTAAAAAAGACCCAAAAGTGGATAATACAGAGATTTGACCCGTGGAACGGCAAAAGCAAAGTTATAGTGATGTGGCGTACACCAGATTCTTTCAAACAGATATATTTGTGTCTGAACAGTCAGGGAGACACTATTATAGTTTTTTTTTTACGCCAAAAAAATGCCAAAAGCAGGATAATACAGAGATTTCATCCGTCAAACTGCAAAACCACAGTTCTATTTTTCTGGCCCACACCAGACTCTTTTAAACAGATATATTGGTGTCTTAACAGTCAGGGAGACACTATTACAGTTTTTTTTTTACGGCAAAAAATGCCAAAAGCAGGATAATACAGAGATTTGACCCGTGGAACAGCAAAAACACAGTTATAGTTATGTGGCGTACACAAGACTCTTTTAAACAGATATATTGGTGTCTGACCAGTCAGGGAGACACTATTACAGTTTTTTTATGGCAAAAAAGGCCAAAAACAGAATAATACAGAGATTTAACCCGTGGAACTGCAAAACCACAGTTCTTTTTTTCTGGCCTACACCAGACTCTTTTAAACAGATATATTGGTGTCTGAACAGTCAGGGAGACACTATTACTGTTTTCTTTTATGGAAAAAAATGCCAAAAGCAGGATAATACAGAGATTTGACCCGTGGAACTGCAAAACCACAGTTCTATTTTTCTGGCCTACACCAGACTCTTAAACAGATATATTGGTGTCTGAACAGTCAGGGAGGCACTATTACTGTTTTTTTTACGGCAAAAAATGCCAAAAGCAAGATAATACAGATATTTGACCCACGGAACTGCAAAACCACAGTTATAGTTATGTGTCGTACACCAGAATCTTTTGAACAGATATATTGGTGTCTGACCAGTCAGGGAGACACTATTACAGTTTCTTTTTACGGCAAAAAATGCCAAAAACAGGATAATACAGAGATTTGACCCGTGGAACTGCAAAACCACAGTTATACTTATGTGGCGTACACCACACTCTTTTAAACAGATATATTGGTGTCTTACCAGTCGGGGAGACAATATTACTGTTTTTTTTATGGCAAAAAATGCCAAAAGCAGAATAATACAGCGATTTGACCCACGGAACTGCAAAACAACAGTTATAGTTATGCGTCGTACACCAAAATCTTTTAAAATCTTTTAAACGGATATATTGGTGTCTGACCAGTCAGGGAGACACTATTACAGTTTCTTTTTACGGCAAAAAATGCCAAAAACAGGATAATACAGATATTTGTCCCATGGAACTGCAAAACCACAGTTATAGTTATATGGCGTACACAAGACTCTTTTAAACAGATATATTGGAGTCAGACCAGTTTGGGAGAAACTATTACATTTTTTTTACGACAAAAAATGCCAAATACATGATAATACAGAGATTTGACACGTGGAACTGCAAAACCACAGTTCTACTTTTCTGGCCTACACAAGACTCTTTTAAAAAGATATATTGCTGTCTGAACAGTCAGGGAGACACTATTACTGTTTTTTTTTATGGCAGAAAATGCAAAAAACAGGATAATACAGAGATTTGACCAGTGGAACTGCAAAACCACAGTTATAGTTATGTGGCGTACACCAGACTCTTTTAAACAGATATATTGGTGTCTGATCAGTCAGGGAGACACTACTACAGTTTCTTTTTATGGCAAAAAAATGCCAAAAACAGGATAATACAGATATTTGATCCATGGAACTGCAAAACCACAGTTATAGTTATGTTGTGTACACCAGACTCTTTTAAACAGATATATTGGGGTCTGACCAGTCAGGGAGACACTACTACAGTTTTTTTTACGGCAAAAAATGCCAAAAACTGGATAATACAGAGATTTGACCCAAGGAACTGCACAACCACAGTTATACTTATGTGGCATACACCAGACTCTTTTAAACAGATATATTGGTGTCTGAACAGTCAAGGGGACACTATTACTGTTTTTTTTTTACGGCAAAAAATGCAAAAGCATGATAATACAGAGATTTCACCCGTGGAACTGCAAAACACAGTTATAGTTATGTGGCGTACACCAGACTCTTTTAAACAGATATATTGGTGTCTGACCAGTCAGGGACACACTATTACAGTTTTTTTTTATGACAAAAAATGCCAAAAGCAAGATAATACAGAGATTTGATCCGTGGAATTGCAAAACCACAGTTATAGTTATATGGCGTACACAAGACTCTTTTAAACAGATATATTGGAGTCAGACCAGTTTGGGAGAAACTATTACATTTTTTTTACGACAAAAAATGCCAAATACATGATAATACAGAGATTTGACACGTGGAACTGCAAAACCACAGTTCTACTTTTCTGGCCTACACAAGACTCTTTTAAAAAGATATATTGCTGTCTGAACAGTCAGGGAGACACTATTACTGTTTTTTTTTCCTGCAAAAAATGCCAAAATCTGGATAATAGAGAGATTTGACCCATGGAACTGCAAAACCACAATTATAGTTATGTGGCGTACACCAGAATCTTTAAAACAGATATATTGGTGTCTGACCAGTCAGGGAGACACTATTACAGTTTTTTTTTACAGCAAAAAATGCAAAAAAAGGTATAATACAGAGATTTGATGCGTGGAACTGCAAAACCACAGTTCTATTTTTCTCGCCTACACCAGACATTTTAAACAGATATACTGGTGTCTGAACAGTTAGTGAGAATCTATTACTGTTTCGTTTTACGGCAAAAAAAGTAAAAAGCAGGATAATACAGAGATTTGACCGGTGGAACTGCAAAACCACAGTTATAGTTATGTGGCCTACACCAGACTCTTTTAAACAGATATATTGGTGTCTGACCAGTCAGGGAGACACTATTACAGTTTTTTTATACGGCAAAAAATGCCAAAACTAGGATAATACAGAGATTTGACCCGTGGAATTGCAAAACCACAGTTATAGTTATGTGGCCTACACCAGACTCTTTTAAACAGATATATTGGTGTCTGACCAGTCAGGGAGACACTATTACAGTTTTTTTTTTACGGCAAAAAATGCCAAAACTAGGATAATACAGAGATTTGACCCGTGGAATTGCAAAACCACAGTTATAGTTATGTGGCCTACACCAGACTCTTTTAAACAGATATATTGGTGTCTGAACAGTCAGGGAGACACTGTTATTGTTTTTTTTTAAGCAAAAAATACCAAAAGCAGGATAATACAGAGATTTGACTGGTGGAACTGCAGAACCACAGTTTTAGTTATGTGGCGTAAACTAGACTCTTTTAAACAGATATATTGGTGTCTGAACAGTCAGTGAGACACTATTACAGGTTTTTTTTTACGTCAAAAAATTCCAAAAACAGGATAATACAGAGATTTGACCCGTGGAACTGCAAAACCACAATTATTGTTATGTGGCGTACACCAGAATCTTTAAAACAGATATATTGGTGTCTGAACAGTCAGTGAGACACTATTACTGTTTTTTTTTACGGCAAAAAGTGCAAAAAAAGGTATAATACAGAGATTTGACCCGTGGAACTGCAAAACCACAGTTCTATTTTTCTGTCCTACACCAGACTCTTTTAAACAGATATACTGGTGTCTGAACAGTTAGGGAGAGACTATTACTGTTTTGTTTTACGGCAATAAAAGCAAAAAGCAGGATAATACAGAGATTTGACCAGTGGAGCTGCAAAACCACAGTTATAGCTATGTGGCGTACACCAGACACTTTTAAACAGATATACTGGTGTCTGACCAGTCAGGGAGACACTATTACTGTTTTTTTTTTACGGCAAAAAGTGCAAAAAAAGGTATAATACAGAGATTTGACCCGTGGAACTGCAAAACCACAGTTCTATTTTTCTGGCCTACACCAGACTCTTTTAAACAGATATATTGGTGTCTGAACAGTCAGGGGGACACTATTACTGTTTTTTTTTTACGGCAAAAAATGCAAAAAGCAGGATAATACAGAGATTTGACCCGTGGAGCTGCAAAACTACAGTTATAGTTATGTGGCGTACACAAGACTCTTTTAAACAGATATATTGGTTTCTGACCACTCAGGGAGACACTATTGCATTTTTTTTTTACGGCTAAAAATGCCAAAATCAGAATAATACAGAGATTTGACCAGTGGAACTGCAAAACCACAGTTATAATTATGCGTCGTATACCAGAATCTTTTAAACAGATACAGTACAGACAAAAAGCTTGGACACACCTTCTCATTTAAAGATTTTTCTGCATTTTCATGACTATGAAAATTGTACATTCACACTGAAGGCATCAATACTTTGAATTAACACATATTGAATTATATAGTTAACAAAAAAGTGTGAATCAACTGAAAATATGTCTTATATTCTAGGTTCTTCAAAGTAGCCACCTTTTGCTTTGATGACTGCTTTGCACACTCTTGGCATTCTCTTGATGAGCTTCAAGAGGTAGTCACCGGAAATGGTTTTCCCTTCCCACGTGTGCCCTGTCAGGTTTAATAAGTGGGATTTCTTGCCTTATAAATGGGGTTGGGATCATCAGTTGTGTTGTGCAGAAGTCAGGTGGATACACAGCTGATAGTCCTACTGAATAGACTGTTAGAATTTGTATTATGGCAAGAAAAAAGCAGCTAAGTAAAGAAAAACGAGTGGCCATCATTACTTTAAGAACTGAAGGTCAGTCAGTCCGAAAAATTGGGCAAACTTTGAAAGTGTCCCCAAGTGCAGTTGCCAAACCATCAAGCGCTACAAAGAAACTGGCTCACATGAGGACCACCCCAGGAAAGGAAGACCAAGAGTCACCTCTGCTTCTGAGGATAAGTTTATCCGAGTCACCAGCCTCAGAAATCGCAGGTTAACAGCAGCTCAGATTAGACACCAGGTCAATGCCACACAGAGATCAAGCAGCAGACACATCTCTTCAACAACTGTTAAGAGGAGACTTTGTGCAGCAGGCCTTCATTGTAAAATAGCTGCTAGGAAACCACTGCTATGGACAGGCAACAAGCAGAAGAGACTTGCTTGGGCTAAAGAACACAAGGAATGGACATTAGACCAGTGGAAATCTGTGCTTTGGTCTGATGAGTCCAAATTTGAGATATTTTTCTTCCAACCACCGTGTCTTTGTGCGACGCAAAAAAGGTGAACGGATGGACTCTACATGCCTGGTTCCCACCGTGGAGCATGGAGGAGGAGGAGTGATGGTGTGGGGGTGCTTTTCTGGTGACAATGTTGGGGATTTATTCAAAATTGAAGGCATACTGAACCAGCATAGCTACTACAGCATTTTGCAGCGGCATGCTATTCCATCCGGGTTGCGTTTAGTTGGACCATCGTTTATTTTTCAACAGTACAATGACCTCAAGCACACCTCCAGGCTGTGTAAGGGCTATTTGACCAAGAAGGAGAGTGATGGTGTGCTATGCCAGATGACCTGGCCTCCACAGTCACCAGACCTGAACCCAATCGAGATGGTTTGGGGTGAGCTGGACCGCAGAGTGAAGGCAAAAGGGCCAACAAGTGCTAAGCATCTCTGGGAGCTCCTTCAAGACTGTTGGAAGACATTTCCGGTGACTACCTCTTGAAGCTCATCAAGAGAATGCCAAGAGTGTGCAAAGCAGTCATCAAAGCAAAAGGTGGCTACTTTGAAGAACCTAAAATATAAGACATATTTTCAGTTGTTTCACACTTTTTTGTTAAATATATAATTCCACATGTGTTATTCATAGTTTTGATGCCCTCAGTGTGAATGTACAATTTTCATAGTCATGATAATACAGAAAAATCTTTAAATGAAAAAGTGTGCCCAAACTTTTGGTCTGTACTGTATATTGGTGTCTGACCAGTCAGGGAGACACTATTACAGTTTTTTTTTATGGCAAAAAAATGCCAAAAACATGATAATACAGAGATTTGACCCATGGAACTGCAAAACCACAGTTCTATTTTTCTGGCCTACACCAGACACTTTTAAACAGATATATGGGTTTCTGAACAGTCAGGGAGACACTATTCCTGTTTTTTTAAGGCAAAAAATGCCAAAAGCAGGATAATACAGAGATTTGACCCGTGGAACTGCAGAACCACCGTTATACTTATGTGGCGTACACCAGACTCTTTTAAACAGATATATTGGTGTCTGACCAGTCAGGGAGACACTATTACAGTATTTTTTTATGGCAAAAAATGACAAAAACAGGATAATACAGAGATTTTACCCGTTGAACTGCAAAACCACAGCTCTATTCTTCTGGCCTACACCAGACTCTTTTAGACAGACATATTCGTGTCTGTTCAGTCAGGGAAACACTATTACAGATTTTTTTTTAAGGCAAAAAATGCCAAAAGCAGGATAATACAGAGATTTGACCCGAGGAACTGCAAAACACAGTTATAGTTATGTGGCCTACACCAGACTCTTTTAAACAGATATATTGTTGTCTGAACAGTCAGGGAGACACTATTGCTTTTTTTTACGGCAAAAAATGCCAAAAGCATGATAATACAGAGATTTAACCCGTGGAACTGGAAAACACAGTTATAGTTATGTGGCGTACACCAGACTCTTTTAAACAGATATATTGGAGTCAGACCAGTTTGGGAGAAACTATTACATTTTTTTTTACGGCAAAAAATTCCAAACACATGATAATACAGAGATTTGACCCGTGGAACTGCAAAACCACTGTTCTATTTTTCTGGCCTACACCAGACTCTTTTAAACAGATATACTGGTGTCTGAACAGTTAGGGAGAGACTATTACTGTTTCGTTTTACGGCAAAAAAAGCAGGATAATACAGAGGTTTGACCTGTGGAACTGCAGAACCACAGTTATAGTTATGTGGCATACACCAGACTCTTTTAAACAGATATATTGGTGTCTGACCAGACAGGGAGACACTATTACAGTTTTTTTATGGCAAAAAATACCAAAAGCAGGATAATACAGAGATTTGAACCGTGGAACTGCAAAACCACAGATATAGTTATGTGGCATAGACCAGATCTTTTGAACAGATATATTGGTGTTTGATCAGTCTGGGAGACACTATTACCGTTTTTCTTTATGGCAAAAAATGCCAAAAACAGAATAATACAGAGATTTGACCAGTGGAACTGCAAAACCACAGTTATAGTTATGTGGCCTAAACCAGACTCTTTTAAACAGATATACTGGTGTTGGAACAGTTAGGGAGAAACTATTACTGTTTTGTTTTATGGCAAAAAAAGCAAAAAGTAGAATAATACAGAGATTTGACCCGTGGAATTGCAAAACCACAGTTATAGTTATGTGGCTTACACCAGACTCTTTTAAACAGATATATTGGTGTCTGACCAGTCTGGGAGAAACTATTACAATTTTTTTTTACGGCAGAAAATGCCAAAAATAGGGTAATGCAGTGATCTGACCAGTGGAACTGCAGAACCACAGTTCTATATTTCTGGCCTACACCTGACTCTTTTAACCAGATATATTGGAGTCTGAACAGTCAGGGAGACACTATTATTGTTTTTTTTTTTACAGCAAAAAATGCAAAAACCAGGATAATACAGAGATTTGATCCGTGGCACTGCAAAACCACAGTTATTGTTATGTGGCGTACACCAGACTCTTTTAAACAGATATATTGGTTTCTGACCAATCAGGGAAACACTATTACATTTTTTTTTACGGCAAAAAATGCCAAAATCATGATAATACAGAGATTTGACATGTGAAACTGCAAAACCACAGTTATAGTTATGTGGCGTACACCAGAATCTTTTAAACAGATATATTGGTGTCTGACCAGACAGGGAGACACTATTACAGTTTTTTTATTGCAAAAAATACCAAAAGCAGGATAATACAGAGATTTGAACCGTGGAACTGCAAAACCACAGATATAGTTATGTGGCATACACCAGATCTTTTGAACAGATATATTGGTGTCTGATCAGTCTGGGAGACACTATTACCGTTTTTCTTTATGGCAAAAAATGCCAAAAACAGAATAATACAGAGATTTGACCAGTGGAACTGCAAAACCACAGTTATAGTTATGTGGCCTAAACCAGACTCTTTTAAACAGATATACTGGTGTTGGAACAGTTAGGGAGAAACTATTACTGTTTTGTTTTATGGCAAAAAAAGCAAAAAGTAGAATAATACAGAGATTTGACCCGTGGAATTGCAAAACCACAGTTATAGTTATGTGGCTTACACCAGACTCTTTTAAACAGATATATTGGTGTCTGACCAGTCTGGGAGAAACTATTACAATTTTTTTTTACGGCAGAAAATGCCAAAAATAGGGTAATGCAGTGATCTGACCAGTGGAACTGCAGAACCACAGTTCTATATTTCTGGCCTACACCTGACTCTTTTAACCAGATATATTGGAGTCTGAACAGTCAGGGAGACACTATTATTGTTTTTTTTTTTACGGCAAAAAATGCAAAAACCAGGATAATACAGAGATTTGATCCGTGGCACTGCAAAACCACAGTTATAGTTATGTGGCGTACACCAGACTCTTTTAAACAGATATATTGGTTTCTGACCAATCATGGAAACACTATTACATTTTTTTTTACGGCAAAAAATGCCAAAAGCATGATAATACAGAGATTTAACCCGTGGAACTGGAAAACACAGTTATAGTTATGTGGCGTACACCAGACTCTTTTAAACAGATATATTGGAGTCAGACCAGTTTGGGAGAAACTATTACATTTTTTTTTACGGCAAAAAATTCCAAACACATGATAATACAAAGATTTGACCCGTGGAACTGCAAAACCACTGTTCTATTTTTCTGGCCTACACCAGACTCTTTTAAACAGATATACTGGTGTCTGAACAGTTAGGGAGAGACTATTACTGTTTCGTTTTACGGCAAAAAAAGCAGGATAATACAGAGGTTTGACCTGTGGAACTGCAGAACCACAGTTATAGTTATGTGGCATACACCAGACTCTTTTAAACAGATATATTGGTGTCTGACCAGACAGGGAGACACTATTACAGTTTTTTTATGGCAAAAAATACCAAAAGCAGGATAATACAGAGATTTGAACCGTGGAACTGCAAAACCACAGATATAGTTATGTGGCATAGACCAGATCTTTTGAACAGATATATTGGTGTCTGATCAGTCTGGGAGACACTATTACCGTTTTTCTTTATGGCAAAAAATGCTAAAAACAGAATAATACAGAGATTTGACCAGTGGAACTGCAAAACCACAGTTATAGTTATGTGGCCTAAACCAGACTCTTTTAAACAGATATACTGGTGTTGGAACAGTTAGGGAGAAACTATTACTGTTTTGTTTTATGGCAAAAAAAGCAAAAAGTAGAATAATACAGAGATTTGACCCGTGGAATTGCAAAACCACAGTTATAGTTATGTGGCTTACACCAGACTCTTTTAAACAGATATATTGGTGTCTGACCAGTCTGGGAGAAACTATTACAATTTTTTTTTACGGCAGAAAATGCCAAAAATAGGGTAATGCAGTGATCTGACCAGTGGAACTGCAGAACCACAGTTCTATATTTCTGGCCTACACCTGACTCTTTTAACCAGATATATTGGAGTCTGAACAGTCAGGGAGACACTATTATTGTTTTTTTTTTTACAGCAAAAAATGCAAAAACCAGGATAATACAGAGATTTGATCCGTGGCACTGCAAAACCACAGTTATTGTTATGTGGCGTACACCAGACTCTTTTAAACAGATATATTGGTTTCTGACCAATCAGGGAAACACTATTACATTTTTTTTTACGGCAAAAAATGCCAAAATCATGATAATACAGAGATTTGACATGTGAAACTGCAAAACCACAGTTATAGTTATGTGGCGTACACCAGAATCTTTTAAACAGATATATTGGTGTCTGACCAGACAGGGAGACACTATTACAGTTTTTTTATTGCAAAAAATACCAAAAGCAGGATAATACAGAGATTTGAACCGTGGAACTGCAAAACCACAGATATAGTTATGTGGCATACACCAGATCTTTTGAACAGATATATTGGTGTCTGATCAGTCTGGGAGACACTATTACCGTTTTTCTTTATGGCAAAAAATGCCAAAAACAGAATAATACAGAGATTTGACCAGTGGAACTGCAAAACCACAGTTATAGTTATGTGGCCTAAACCAGACTCTTTTAAACAGATATACTGGTGTTGGAACAGTTAGGGAGAAACTATTACTGTTTTGTTTTATGGCAAAAAAAGCAAAAAGTAGAATAATACAGAGATTTGACCCGTGGAATTGCAAAACCACAGTTATAGTTATGTGGCTTACACCAGACTCTTTTAAACAGATTTATTGGTGTCTGACCAGTCTGGGAGAAACTATTACAATTTTTTTTTACGGCAGAAAATGCCAAAAATAGGGTAATGCAGTGATCTGACCAGTGGAACTGCAGAACCACAGTTCTATATTTCTGGCCTACACCTGACTCTTTTAACCAGATATATTGGAGTCTGAACAGTCAGGGAGACACTATTATTGTTTTTTTTTTTACGGCAAAAAATGCAAAAACCAGGATAATACAGAGATTTGATCCGTGGCACTGCAAAACCACAGTTATAGTTATGTGGCGTACACCAGACTCTTTTAAACAGATATATTGGTTTCTGACCAATCATGGAAACACTATTACATTTTTTTTTACGGCAAAAAATGCCAAAATCATGATAATACAGAGATTTGACATGTGAAACTGCAAAACCACAGTTATAGTTATGTGGCGTACACCAGAATCTTTTAAACAGATATATTGGTGTCTGACCAGTCAGGGAGACACTATTACAGTTTTTTTTATGGCAAAAAATGCCAAAAGCAGGATAATACGGAGATTTGACCCGTGGAACTGCAAAACCACAGATATAGTTATGTGGCGTACACCAGATCTTTTGAACAGATATATTGGTGTCTGACAAGTCAGGGAGACACTATTACAGTTTTTCTTTATGGCAAAAAATGCCAAAAACAGGATAATACAGAGATTTGACCAGTGGAACTGCAAAACCACAGTTATAGTTATGTGGCGTACACCAGAATCTTTTAAACAGATATATGGGTGTCTGACACGTCAGGGAGACACTATTACAGTTTTTTTTAAGGCAAAAAATGCCAAAAGCAGGATAATACAGAGATTTGTCCCATGCAATTGCAAAACCACAGTTTTATTTATGTGTCGTACACCAGACTCTTTTAAACAGATATATTGGTGTCAGCCAAGTTAGGGAGACACTATTACAGTTTTTTTTCACGGCAAAAAATGCCAAAAACATGATAATACAGAGAATTGACCCTTGCAACAGCAAAACCACAGTTCTATTTTTCTGGCCTACACCAGACTCTTTTAAACAGAAACATTGGTTGCTGAACAGTCAGGGAGACACTATTACTGTTTTTTTTAAGGCAAAAAATGCCAAAAGCAGGATAACACAGAGTTTTGACCCGTGGAACTGCAGAACCACAGTTATAGTTATGTGGCATACACCAGACTCTTTCAAACAGATATATTGGTGTCTGACCAGTCAGGGAGACACTATTACAGTTTTTTTTACGGCAAAAAATGCAAAATAAGGGATAATACAGAGATTTGACTCGTGGAACTGCAAAACCACAGTTATAGTTATGTGGCGTCCACCAGACTCTTTTAAACAGATATATCGGTGTCTGGCCAGTCAGGGAGAAACAATTACAGTTTTTTTATGGCAAAAAAAGCCCAAAACAGGATAATACAGAGATTTGACGCGCGGAACTGCAAAACCACAGTTCTATTTTTCTGGCCTACACCAGACTCTTTTAAACAGATATACTGGTGTCTGAACAGTTAGGGAGAAACTATTACTGTTCTGTTTTACGGCAAAAAAAGGAAAAAGCAGGATAATACAGAGATTTGACCCGTGGAACTGCAAAACCACAGTTATAGTTATGTGGCGTACACCAGACTCTTTTAAACAGATATATTTGTGTCTGACCAGTCAGGGAGACACTATTACAGTTTTTCTTTATGGCAAAAAATGCCAAAAGCAGGATAATACAGATATTTGACCTGTGGAATTCCAAAACCACAGTTATAGATATGTGGCCTACACCAGATTCTTTTAAACAGATATATTTGTGTCAGACCAGTTTGGGAGACACTATTACATGTTTTTTTTTACGGCAAAAAATGCCAAAAACATGATAATACAGAGATTTGACCCGGGGAACTGCAAAACCACAGTTCTATTTTTCTGGCCTACACCAAACTCTTTTAAACAGATATATTGGTGTCTGAACAGTCAGGGAGACACTATTACTGTTTTTTTTTTCCTGCAAAAAATGCAAAGAGCAGGATAATACAGAGATTTGACCCGTGGAACTGCAAAACCACAGTTATAGTTATGTGGCCTACACAAGACTCTTTTAAACAGATATACTGGTGTCTGAATAGTTAGGGAGAAACTATTACTGTTCTGTTTTACGGCAAAAAAAGGAAAAAGCAGGATAATACAGAGATTTGACCCGTGGAACTGCAAAACCACAGTTATAGTTATGTGGCGTACACCAGACTCTTTTAAACAGATATATTTGTGTCTGACCAGTCAGGGAGACACTATTACAGTTTTTCTTTATGGCAAAAAATGCCAAAAGCAGGATAATACAGATATTTGACCTGTGGAATTCCAAAACCACAGTTATAGATATGTGGCCTACACCAGATTCTTTTAAACAGATATATTTGTGTCAGACCAGTTTGGGAGACACTATTACATGTTTTTTTTTACGGCAAAAAATGCCAAAAACATGATAATACAGAGATTTGACCCGGGGAACTGCAAAACCACAGTTCTATTTTTCTGGCCTACACCAGACTCTTTTAAACAGATATATTGGTGTCTGACCAGTCAGGGAGACACTATTACATTTTTTTTTACGGCAAAAAATTCCAAAACCAGGATAATACAGAGATTTGAACCGTGGAACTGCAAAACCACAGTTATAGTTATGTGGCGTACACCAGACTCTTTTAAACAGATATATTGGTGTCTGAACAGTCGGGAGACAATATTACAGTATTTTTTTAAGGCAAAAAAATGCCCAACACAGTATAATACAGAGATTTGACCCATGGAACTGCAAAACCACAGTTCTATTTTTCTGGCCTACACAAGACTCTTTAAAACAGATATATTGGTGTCTGACCAGTCAGTGAGACACTATTACAGTTTTTTTTTACGGCAAAAAATGCCAAAAACAGGATAATACAGAGATTTGACCCGTGGAACTGCAAAACCACAGTTCTATTTTTCTGGCCTACACCAGACTCTTTTAAACAGATATATTGGTGTCTGACCAGTCAGGGAGACACTATTACATTTTTTTTTACGGCAAAAAATTCCAAAACCAGGATAATACAGAGATTTGAACCGTGGAACTGCAAAACCACAGTTATAGTTATGTGGCGTACACCAGACTCTTTTAAACAGATATATTGGTGTCTGAACAGTCGGGAGACAATATTACAGTATTTTTTTAAGGCAAAAAAATGCCCAACACAGTATAATACAGAGATTTGACCCATGGAACTGCAAAACCACAGTTCTATTTTTCTGGCCTACACAAGACTCTTTAAAACAGATATATTGGTGTCTGACCAGTCAGTGAGACACTATTACAGTTTTTTTTTACGGCAAAAAATGCCAAAAACAGGATAATACAGAGATTTGACCCGTGGAACTGCAAAACCAAAGTTCTATTTTTCTCGCCTACACCAGACTCTTTTAAACAGTTATACTGGTGTCTGAACAGTTAGGGAGAAACTATTACTGTTTCGTTTTACGACAAAAAAAGCAAAAAGCAGGATAATACAGAGATTTGACCCATGGAACTGCAAAACCACAGTTATAGTTATGTGGCGTACACCAGACTCTTTTAAACAGATATATTGGTGTCTGACCAGTCAGGGAGACACTATTACAGTTTTTTTTTACGGCAAAAAATGCCAAAAGCAGGATAATACAGAGATTTGACCCGTGGAATTGCAAAACCACAGTTATAGTTATGTGGCCTACACCAGACTCTTTTAAACAGATATATTGGTGTCTGACCAGTCTGGGAGAAACTATTACAATTTTTTTTTACGGCAAAAAATGCCAAAACAAGGGTAATACAGTGAGCTGACCAGTGGAACTGCAGAACCACAGTTCTATATTTCTGGCCTACACCAGACTCTTTTAACCAGATATATTGGTGTCTGGACAGTCAGGGAGACACTATTACAGTTTTTTTTACGCCAAAAAAATGCCAAAAGCAGGATAATACAGAGATTTGACCCGTGGAACTGCAAAATTAAAGTTTTATTTTTCTGACCTACACCAGACTCTTTTAAACAGATATATTGGTTTCTGCCTACTCAGGGAGACACTATTACATTTTTTTTTACGGCAAAAAATGTCAAAATCAGGATAATACAGAGATTTGACCCGTGGAACTGCAAAACCACAGTTATAGTTATGTGGCGAACACCATAATCTTTTAAACAGATATATTGGTGTCTGACCAGTCAGGAAGACACTATTACAGTTTTTTTTTATGGCAAAAAATGCCAAAAACAGCATAATACATAGATTTGACCCATGCAACTGCAAAACCACAGTTATAGTTATGTGGCGTACACCAGACTCTTTTAAACAGATATATTGGTGTCTGACCAGTCAGGGAGACACTATTACAGTTTTTTTTTACGGCAAAAAATGCCAAAAGCAGGATAATACAGAGATTTGACCCGTGGAATTGCAAAACCACAGTTATAGTTATGTGGCGTACACCAGACTCTTTTAAACAGATATATGTGTGTCTGACCAGTCAGGGAGACACTATTACAGTTTTTTTACGGCAAAAAATGCCAAAAGCAGGATAAAACAGAGATTTGACATGTGGAACTGCAAAACCACAGTTCTATTTTTCTGACCTACACTAGACCCTTTTAAACAGATATATTGCTGTCTGACCAGTCAGGGAGACACTAGTGCAGTTTTTTTTACGACAAAAAATACCAAAAGCAGGATAATACAGAGTTTTGACCAGTGGAACTGCAAAACCACAGATATAGTTATGTGGCGTACACAAGATCTTTTGAACAGATATATTGGTGTCTGAACAGTCAGGGAGACACTGATACTGTTTTTTTTTAAGGCAAAAAATGCAAAAATCAGGATAATACAGAGATTTGACCCGTGGAACTGCAAAACCACAGTTATAGTTATGTGGCGTACACCAGAATCTTTTAAACAGATATATTTATGTAAGACCAGTTTGGGAGACACTATTACATGTTTTTTTTTACAGCAAAAAATGCCAAAACATGATAATACAGAAATTTGACCCGTGCAACTGCAAAATCACAGTTCTATTTTTCTGGCCTACACCAGACTCTTTTAAACAGATATACTGGTGTCTGAACAGTTAGGTAGAAACTATTACTGTTGTGTTTTACGGCAAAAAATGGAAAAAGCAGGATAATACAGAGATTTGACCCGAGGAACAGCAAAACCACAGTTATAGTTATGTGGCGTACACCAGACTCTTTTAAACAGATATATTTCTGTCTGACCAGTCAGGGAGACACTATTACAGTTTTTTTTACGGCAAAAAATGCCAAAAACAGCAAGATACAGAGATTTGACCCATGCAACTGCAAAACCACAGATATAGTTATGTGGCGTACACCAGACTCTTTTAAACAGATATATTGGTGTCTGACCAGTCTGGGAGACACTATTACAGTATTTTTTTAAGGCAAAAAAATGCCCAAAACAGTATAATACAGAGATTTGACCTGTGGAACTGCAAAACCACAGTTCTATTTTTCTGGCCTATACTAGACTCTTTTAAATGGATATATTGGTGTCTTACCAGTCAGGGAGACACTATTACAGTTTTTTTTTTGGCAAAAAATGCCAAAAACAGGATAGTACAGAGATTTGACCCGTGGAACTGTAAAGCCGCAGTTATAGTTATGTGGCATACACCAGAATCTTTAAAACAGATATATTGGTGTCTGACCAGTCAGGGAGACACAATTACAGTTTTTTTATGGCAAAAAAAGTCAAAAACAGGATAATATAGAGATTTGACCCGTGGAACTGCAAAACCACAGTTCTATTTTTCAGGCCTACACCAGACTCTTTTAAACAGATATACTGGTGTCTGAACAGTTAGGGAGAAACTATTACTGTTTCGTTTTACGACAAAAAAAGCAAAAAGCAGGATAATACAGAGATTTGACCCATGGAACTGCAAAACCACAGTTATAGTTATGTGGCGTACACCAGACACTTTTAAACAGATATATTGGTGTCTGACCAGTCAGGGAGACACTATTACAGTTTTTTTTTACGGCAAAAAATGCGAAAAGCAGGATAATACAGAGATTTGACCCGTGGAATTGCAAAACCACAGTTATAGTTATGTGGCCTACACCAGACTCTTTTAAACAGATATATTGGTGTCTGACCAGTCTGGGAGAAACTATTACAATTTTTTTTTACGGCAAAAAATGCCAAAACTAGGGTAATACAGTGAGCTGACCAGTGGAACTGCAGAACCACAGTTCTATATTTCTGGCCTACACCAGACTCTTTTAACCAGATATATTGGTGTCTGGACAGTCAGGGAGACACTATTACAGTTTTTTTTACGCCAAAAAAATGCCAAAAGCAGGATAATACAGAGATTTGACCCGTGGAACTGCAAAATTAAAGTTTTATTTTTCTGACCTACACCAGACTCTTTTAAACAGATATATTGGTTTCTGCCTACTCAGGGAGACACTATTACATTTTTTTTTTACGGCAAAAAATGTCAAAATCAGGATAATACAGAGATTTGACCCGTGGAACTGCAAAACCACAGTTTTAGTTATGTGCCGAACACCATAATCTTTTAAACAGATATATTGGTGTCTGACCAGTCAGGAAGAAACTATTACAGTTTTTTTTTTATGGCAAAAAATGCCAAAAACAGCATAATACATAGATTTGACCCATGCAACTGCAGAACCACAGATATAGTTATGTGGTGTACACCAGACTCTTTTAAACAGATATATGTGTGTCTGACCAGTCAGGGAGACACTATTACATTTTTTTTTACGGCAAAAAATGCCAAAATCATGATAATACAGAGATTTGACATGTGAAACTGCAAAACCACAGTTATAGTTATGTGGCGTACACCAGAATCTTTTAAACAGATATATTGGTGTCTGACCAGTCAGGGAGACACTATTACAGTTTTTTTTATGGCAAAAAATGCCAAAAGCAGGATAATACGGAGATTTGACCCGTGGAACTGCAAAACCACAGATATAGTTATGTGGCGTACACCAGATCTTTTGAACAGATATATTGGTGTCTGACAAGTCAGGGAGACACTATTACAGTTTTTCTTTATGGCAAAAAATGCCAAAAACAGGATAATACAGAGATTTGACCAGTGGAACTGCAAAACCACAGTTATAGTTATGTGGCGTACACCAGAATCTTTTAAACAGATATATGGGTGTCTGACCCGTCAGGGAGACACTATTACAGTTTTTTTTAAGGCAAAAAATGCCAAAAGCAGGATAATACAGAGATTTGACCCATGCAATTGCAAAACCACAGTTTTATTTATGTGTCGTACACCAGACTCTTTTAAACAGATATATTGGTGTCAGCCAAGTTAGGGAGACACTATTACAGTTTTTTTTCACGGCAAAAAATGCCAAAAACATGATAATACAGAGAATTGACCCTTGCAACAGCAAAACCACAGTTCTATTTTTCTGGCCTACACCAGACTCTTTTAAACAGAAACATTGGTTGCTGAACAGTCAGGGAGACACTATTACTGTTTTTTTTAAGGCAAAAAATGCCAAAAGCAGGATAACACAGAGTTTTGACCCGTGGAACTGCAGAACCACAGTTATAGTTATGTGGCATACACCAGACTCTTTCAAACAGATATATTGGTGTCTGACCAGTTAGGGAGACACTATTACAGTTTTTTTTACGGCAAAAAATGCAAAATAAGGGATAATACAGAGATTTGACTCGTGGAACTGCAAAACCACAGTTATAGTTATGTGGCGTCCACCAGACTCTTTTAAACAGATATATCGGTGTCTGGCCAGTCAGGGAGAAACAATTACAGTTTTTTTATGGCAAAAAAAGCCCAAAACAGGATAATACAGAGATTTGACGCGCGGAACTGCAAAACCACAGTTCTATTTTTCTGGCCTACACCAGACTCTTTTAAACAGATATACTGGTGTCTGAACAGTTAGGGAGAAACTATTACTGTTCTGTTTTACGGCAAAAAAAGGAAAAAGCAGGATAATACAGAGATTTGACCCGTGGAACTGCAAAACCACAGTTATAGTTATGTGGCGTACACCAGACTCTTTTAAACAGATATATTTGTGTCTGACCAGTCAGGGAGACACTATTACAGTTTTTCTTTATGGCAAAAAATGCCAAAAGCAGGATAATACAGATATTTGACCTGTGGAATTGCAAAACCACAGTTATAGATATGTGGCCTACACCAGATTCTTTTAAACAGATATATTTGTGTCAGACCAGTTTGGGAGACACTATTACATGTTTTTTTTTACGGCAAAAAATGCCAAAAACATGATAATACAGAGATTTGACCCGGGGAACTGCAAAACCACAGTTCTATTTTTCTGGCCTACACCAAACTCTTTTAAACAGATATATTGGTGTCTGAACAGTCAGGGAGACACTATTACTGTTTTTTTTTTCCTGCAAAAAATGCAAAGAGCAGGATAATACAGAGATTTGACCCGTGGAACTGCAAAACCACAGTTATAGTTATGTGGCGTACACCAAACTCTTTTAAACAGATATATTGGTGTCTGAACAGTAGGGAGACACTATTACAGTATTTTTTTAAGGCAAAAAAATGCCCAACACAGTATAATACAGAGATTTGACCCATGGAACTGCAAAACCACAGTTCTATTTTTCTGGCCTACACAAGACTCTTTTAAACAGATATACTGGTGTCTGAATAGTTAGGGAGAAACTATTACTGTTCTGTTTTACGGCAAAAAAAAGGAAAAAGCAGGATAATACAGAGATTTGACCCGTGGAACTGCAAAACCACAGTTATAGTTATGTGGTGTACACCAGACACTTTCAAACAGATATATTGGTGTCTGACCAGTCAGGGTGACACTACTACAGCATTTTTTTATGGCAAAAAATCCCAAAAACAGGATAATACAGAGATTATACCCGTGGAACTGCAAAACCACAGTTCTATTTTTCTGGCCTACACCAGACTCTTTTAAACAGATATATTGGTGTCTGACCAGTCAGTGAGACACTATTACATTTTTTTTTACGGCAAAAAATTCTAAAACCAGGATAATACAGAGATTTGAACCGTGGAACTGCAAAACCACAGTTATAGTTATGTGGCGTACACCAGACTCTTTTAAACAGATATATTGGTGTCTGAACAGTCGGGAGACAATATTACAGTATTTTTTTAAGGCAAAAAAATGCCCAACACAGTATAATACAGAGATTTGACCCATGGAACTGCAAAACCACAGTTCTATTTTTCTGGCCTACACAAGACTCTTTAAAACAGATATATTGGTGTCTGACCAGTCAGTGAGACACTATTACAGTTTTTTTTTACGGCAAAAAATGCCAAAAACAGGATAATACAGAGATTTGACCCGTGGAACTGCAAAACCAAAGTTCTATTTTTCTCGCCTACACCAGACTCTTTTAAACAGTTATACTGGTGTCTGAACAGTTAGGGAGAAACTATTACTGTTTCGTTTTACGACAAAAAAAGCAAAAAGCAGGATAATACAGAGATTTGACCCATGGAACTGCAAAACCACAGTTATAGTTATGTGGCGTACACCAGACTCTTTTAAACAGATATATTGGTGTCTGACCAGTCAGGGAGACACTATTACAGTTTTTTTTTACGGCAAAAAATGCCAAAAGCAGGATAATACAGAGATTTGACCCGTGGAATTGCAAAACCACAGTTATAGTTATGTGGCCTACACCAGACTCTTTTAAACAGATATATTGGTGTCTGACCAGTCTGGGAGAAACTATTACAATTTTTTTTTACGGCAAAAAATGCCAAAACAAGGGTAATACAGTGAGCTGACCAGTGGAACTGCAGAACCACAGTTCTATATTTCTGGCCTACACCAGACTCTTTTAACCAGATATATTGGTGTCTGGACAGTCAGGGAGACACTATTACAGTTTTTTTTACGCCAAAAAAATACCAAAAGCAGGATAATACAGAGATTTGACCCGTGGAACTGCAAAATTAAAGTTTTATTTTTCTTACCTACACCAGACTCTTTTAAACAGATATATTGGTTTCTGCCTACTCAGGGAGACACTATTACATTTTTTTTTACGGCAAAAAATGTCAAAATCAGGATAATACAGAGATTTGACCCGTGGAACTGCAAAACCACAGTTATAGTTATGTGGCGAACACCATAATCTTTTAAACAGATATATTGGTGTCTGACCAGTCAGGAAGACACTATTACAGTTTTTTTTTATGGCAAAAAATGCCAAAAACAGCATAATACATAGATTTGACCCATGCAACTGCAAAACCACAGTTATAGTTATGTGGCGTACACCAGACTCTTTTAAACAGATATATTGGTGTCTGACCAGTCAGGGAGACACTATTACAGTTTTTTTTTACGGCAAAAAATGCCAAAAGCAGGATAATACAGAGATTTGACCCGTGGAATTGCAAAACCACAGTTATAGTTATGTGGCGTACACCAGACTCTTTTAAACAGATATATGTGTGTCTGACCAGTCAGGGAGACACTATTACAGTTTTTTTACGGCAAAAAATGCCAAAAGCAGGATAAAACAGAGATTTGACATGTGGAACTGCAAAACCACAGTTCTATTTTTCTGACCTACACTAGACCCTTTTAAACAGATATATTGCTGTCTGACCAGTCAGGGAGACACTAGTGCAGTTTTTTTTACGACAAAAAATACCAAAAGCAGGATAATACAGAGTTTTGACCAGTGGAACTGCAAAACCACAGATATAGTTATGTGGCGTACACAAGATCTTTTGAACAGATATATTGGTGTCTGAACAGTCAGGGAGACACTGATACTGTTTTTTTTTTAAGGCAAAAAATGCAAAAATCAGGATAATACAGAGATTTGACCCGTGGTACTGCAAAACCACAGTTATAGTTATGTGGCGTACACCAGAATCTTTTAAACAGATATATTTATGTAAGACCAGTTTGGGAGACACTATTACATGTTTTTTTTTACAGCAAAAAATGCCAAAAACATGATAATACAGAAATTTGACACGTGCAACTGCAAAACCACAGTTCTATTTTTCTGGCCTACACCAGACTCTTTTAAACAGATATACTGGTGTCTGAACAGTTAGGTAGAAACTATTACTGTTCTGTTTTACGGCAAAAAATGGAAAAAGCAGGATAATACAGAGATTTGACCCGTGGAACAGCAAAACCACAGTTATAGTTATGTGGCGTACACCAGACTCTTTTAAACAGATATATTTCTGTCTGACCAGTCAGGGAGACACTATTACAGTTTTTTTTACGGCAAAAAATGCCAAAAACAGCAAGATACAGAGATTTGACCCATGCAACTGCAAAACCACAGATATAGTTATGTGGCGTACACCAGACTCTTTTAAACAGATATATTGGTGTCTGACCAGTCTGGGAGACACTATTACAGTATTTTTTTAAGGCAAAAAAATGCCCAAAACAGTATAATACAGAGATTTGACCTGTGGAACTGCAAAACCACAGTTCTATTTTTCTGGCCTATACTAGACTCTTTTAAATGGATATATTGGTGTCTTACCAGTCAGGGAGACACTATTACAGTTTTTTTTTTGGCAAAAAATGCCAAAAACAGGATAGTACAGAGATTTGACCCGTGGAACTGTAAAGCCGCAGTTATAGTTATGTGGCATACACCAGAATCTTTAAAACAGATATATTGGTGTCTGACCAGTCAGGGAGACACAATTACAGTTTTTTTATGGCAAAAAAAGTCAAAAACAGGATAATATAGAGATTTGACCCGTGGAACTGCAAAACCACAGTTCTATTTTTCAGGCCTACACCAGACTCTTTTAAACAGATATACTGGTGTCTGAACAGTTAGGGAGAAACTATTACTGTTTCGTTTTACGACAAAAAAAGCAAAAAGCAGGATAATACAGAGATTTGACCCATGGAACTGCAAAACCACAGTTATAGTTATGTGGCGTACACCAGACTCTTTTAAACAGATATATTGGTGTCTGACCAGTCAGGGAGACACTATTACAGTTTTTTTTTACGGCAAAAAATGCCAAAAGCAGGATAATACAGAGATTTGACCCGTGGAATTGCAAAACCACAGTTATAGTTATGTGGCCTACACCAGACTCTTTTAAACAGATATATTGGTGTCTGACCAGTCTGGGAGAAACTATTACAATTTTTTTTTATGGCAAAAAATGCCAAAACTAGGGTAATACAGTGAGCTGACCAGTGGAACTGCAGAACCACAGTTCTATATTTCTGGCCTACACCAGACTCTTTTAACCAGATATATTGGTGTCTGGACAGTCAGGGAGACACTATTACAGTTTTTTTTACGCCAAAAAAATGCCAAAAGCAGGATAATACAGAGATTTGACCCGTGGAACTGCAAAATTAAAGTTTTATTTTTCTGACCTACACCAGACTCTTTTAAACAGATATATTGGTTTCTGCCTACTCAGGGAGACACTATTACATTTTTTTTTACGGCAAAAAATGTCAAAATCAGGATAATACAGAGATTTGACCCGTGGAACTGCAAAACCACAGTTTTAGTTATGTGGCGAACACCATAATCTTTTAAACAGATATATTGGTGTCTGACCAGTCAGGAAGAAACTATTACAGTTTTTTTTTTATGGCAAAAAATGCCAAAAACAGCATAATACATAGATTTGACCCATGCAACTGCAGAACCACAGATATAGTTATGTGGTGTACACCAGACTCTTTTAAACAGATATATGTGTGTCTGACCAGTCAGGGAGACACTATTACAGTTTTTTTACGGCAAAAAATGCCAAAAGCAGGATAAAACAGAGATTTGACATGTGGAACTGCAAAACCACAGTTCTATTTTTCTGACCTACACTAGACCCTTTTAAACAGATATATTGCTGTCTGACCAGTCAGGGAGACACTAGTGCAGTTTTTTTTACGACAAAAAATACCAAAAGCAGGATAATACAGAGATTTGACCCGTGGAACTGCAAAACCACAGATATAGTTATGTGGCGTACACCAGATCTTTTGAACAGATATATTGGTGTCTGACCAGACAGGGAGACACTATTACCATTTTTCTTTATGGCAAAAAATGCCAAAAACAGGATAATACAGAGATTTGATCAGTGGAACTGCAAAACCACAATTATAGTTATGTGGCGTACACCAGACTCTTTTAAACAGATATATTGGTGTCTGACCAGTCAGGGAGACACTATCACAGTTTTTTTTAAGTCAAAAATGCCAAAAACAGGATAATACAGAGATTTGACCCGTGGAACTGCAAAACCACTATTATAGTTATGTGGCGTACACCAGAATCTTTAAAACAGATATATTGGTGCCTGACCAGTCAGTGAGACACTATTACAGTTTTTTTTTATGGCAAAAAATGCAAAAAAAGGTATAATACAGAGATTTGACCCATGGAACTGCAAAACCACAGTTCTATTTTTCTGGCCTACACTAGACTCTTTTAAACAGATATACTGGTGTCAGAACAGTTAGGGAGAAACTATTACTGTTTTGTTTTACGGCAAAAAAAGCAAAAAGCAGGATAATACAGAGATTTGACCCGTGGAACTGCAAAACCACAGATATAGTTATGTGGCGTACACCAGAATCTTTTAAACAGATATATTGGTGTCTGACCAGTCAGGGAGACACTACTACAGTTTTTTTTTACTGCAAAAAATGCCAAAAACAGCATAATACAGAGATTTGACCCATGCAACTGCAAAACCACAGATATAGCTATGTGGTGTACACCAGACTCTTTTAAACAGATATATGGGTTTCTGACCAGTCAGGGAGACACTATTACAGTTTTTTTACGGCAAAAAATGCCAAAAGCAGGATAATACAGAGATTTGACAAGTGGAACTGCAAAACCACAGTTCTATTCTTCTGGCCTACACTAGACCCTTTTAAACAGATATATTGCTGTCTGACCAGTCAGGGAGACACTAGTGCAGTTTTTTTTATGGCAAAAAATGCCAAAAGCAGGATAATACAGAGATTTGACCCGTGGAACTGCAAAACCACAGATATAGTTATGTGGCGTACACCAGATCTTTTGAACAGATATATTGGTGTCTGACCAGTCAGGGAGACACTATTACAGTTTTTCTTTATGGCAAAAAATGCCAAAAACAGGATAATACAGAGATTTGACCAGTGGAACTGCAAAACCACAGTTATAGTTATGTGGCGTACACCAGACTCTTTTAAACAGATATATTGGTGTCTGACCAGTCAGGGAGATACTATTACAGTTTTTTTTTTGCGGCAAAAAATGCCAAAAACAGGTTAATACAGAGATATGACCCGTGGAACTGCAAAATTACAGTTTAATTTTTCTGACCTACACGAGACTCTTTTAAACAGATATATTGGTGTCTGACCAGTCAGGGAGACACTACTACTTTTTTTTTTTACGTCAAAAAATGCAAAAATCAGGATAATACAGAGATTTGACCCGTGGAACTGCAAAACCACAGTCATAGTTATGTGGCGTACACAAGAATCTTTTAAACAGATATATTGGTGTCTGACCAGTCAGGGAGACACTATTACAGTTTTTTTTACGGCAAAAAATGCCAAAAACAGCAAGATACAGAGATTTGACCCATGCAACTGCAAAACCACAGATATAGTTATGTGGCGTACACCAGACTCTTTTAAACAGATATATTGGTGTCTGACCAGTCTGGGAGACACTATTACAGTATTTTTTTAAGGCAAAAAAATGCCCAAAACAGTATAATACAGAGATTTGACCTGTGGAACTGCAAAACCACAGTTCTATTTTTCTGGCCTATACTAGACTCTTTTAAATGGATATATTGGTGTTTTACCAGTCAGGGAGACACTATTACAGTTTTTTTTTTGGCAAAAAATGCCAAAAACAGGATAGTACAGAGATTTGACCCGTGGAACTGCAAAGCCGCAGTTATAGTTATGTGGCATACACCAGATTCTTTAAAACAGATATATTGGTGTCTGACCAGTCAGGGAGACACAATTACAGTTTTTTTATGGCAAAAAAAGTCAAAAACAGGATAATATAGAGATTTGACCCGTGGAACTGCAAAACCACAGTTCTATTTTTCAGGCCTACACCAGACTCTTTTAAACAGATATACTGGTGTCTGAACAGTTAGGGAGAAACTATTACTGTTCTGTTTTACGGCAAAAAAAGGAAAAAGCAGGATAATACAGAGATTTGACCCGTGGAACTGCAAAACCACTGTTATAGTTATGTGGCATACACCAGACTCTTTTAAACAGATAGATTTGTGTCTGATCAGTCAGGGAGACACAATTACAGTTTTTTTTTACGGCAAAAAATGCCAAAAGCAGGATAATACAGAGATTTGACCCGTGGAACTGCAAAACCACAGTTATAGTTATGTGGCGTGCACAAGAATCTTTTAAACAGATATATTGGTGTCTGACCAGTCAGGGAGACACTATTACAGTTTTTTTCACGGCAAAAAATGCCAAAAACAGCATGATACAGAGATTTGACCAATGCAACTGCAAAACCACAGATATAGTTATGTGGCGTACACCAGACTATTTTAAACAGATATATTGGTGTCTGACCAGTCTGGGAGACACTATTACATGTTTTTTTTTTACAGCAAAAAATGCCAAAAACATGATAATACAGAAATTTGACCCGTGCAACTGCAAAACCACAGTTCTATTTTTCTAGCCTACACCAGACTCTTTTAAACAGATATACTGGTGTCTGAACAGTTAGGTAGAAACTATTACTGTTCTGTTTTACGGCAAAAAATGGAAAAAGCAGGATAATACAGAAATTTGACCCGTGGAACAGCAAAACCACAGTTATTGTTATGTGGCGTACACCAGACTCTTTTAAACAGATATATTTGTGTCTGACCAGTCAGGGAGACACTATTGCAGTTTTTTTTTACGTCAAAAAATGCTAAAAGCAGGATAATACAGAGATTTGACCCGTGGAATTGCAAAACCACAGTTCTATTTTTCTAGCCTACACCAGACTCTTTTAAACAGATACAGTTATATGAAAAAGTTTGGGCACCCCTATTAATCTTAAGCTTAATGTTTTATAAAAATTGGTGTTTTTGCAACAGCTATTTCAGTTTGATCTATGTAATAACTGTTGGACACAGTAATGTTTCTGCCTTGAAATGAGGTTTATTGTACTAACAGAAAATGTGCAATCTGCATTCAAACAAAATTTGACAGGTGCATAAGTATGGGCACCTCACCAGAGAAGTGACATTAATATTTAGTAGATCCCCCTTTTTTCAAAAATAACAGCCTCTAGTCGCTTCCTGTAGCTTTTAATGAGTTCCTGGATCCTGGATGAAGGTATTTTTGACCTTTCCTCTTTACAAAACAATTCCAGTTCAGTTAAGTTTGATGGTCGCCGAGCATGGACAGCCCTCTTCAAATGATCCCACAGATGTTCAATGATATTCAGGTCTGGGGACTGGGATGGCCATTCCAGAACATTGTAATTGTTCCTCTGCATGAATGCCTGAGTAGATTTGGAGCGGTGTTTTGGATCATTGTCTTGCTGAAAGATCCATCCCCTGCGTAACTTCAACTTTGTCACTGATTCTTGAACATTATTGTCAAGAATCTGCTGATACTGAGTGGAATCCATGCATCCCTCAACTTTAACAAGATTCCCGGTGCCGATATTGGCCACACAGCCCCAAAGCATGATGGAACCTCCACCAAATTTTACTGTGGGTAGCAAGTGTTTTTCTTGGAATGCTGTGTTTTTTTGCTGCCATGCATAACGCCTTTTTGTATGACCAAACAACTCAATCTTGGTTTCATCAGTCCACAGGACCTTCTTCCAAAAAGAAATTGGCTTCTCCAAATGTGCTTTTGCATACCTCAGCCAACTCTGTTTGAGGCGTGCTTGCAGACACGGCTTCTTTCGCATCACTCTCACATACAGCTTCTCCTTGTGCAAAGTGCGTTGTATAGTTGACCGATGCACAGTGACACCATCTGCAGCAAGTTGATGCTGCAGCTCTCTGGAGGTGGTCTGAGGATTGTCCTTGACTGATCTCACCATTCTTCTTCTCTGCCTTTCTGATGTTTTTCTTGGCCTGCCACTTCTGGCCTTAACAAGAACTGTCCCTGTGTTCTTCCATTTCCTTACTATGTTCCTCACAGTGGAAACTGACAGGTTAAATCTCTGAGACAGCTTTTTGTATCCTTCCCCTGAACAACTATGTTGAATAATCTTTGTTTTCAGATCATTTGACACTTGTTTTGAGGAGCCCATGATGCCACTCTTCAGAGGAGATTCAAACAGGAGAACAACTTGCAAGTGGCCACTTTAAGTAGCTTTTCTCATGATTGCATACACCTGGCTATGAAGTTCAAAGCTCAATGAGGTTACAAAACCAAAAAAAGTGCTTTAGTAAGGCAGTAAAAAGTAGGTAGGAGTATTTAAAACAAGAAAATGATAAGGGTGCCCATACTTATGCACCTGTCAAATTTTGTTTGAATGCAGATTGCACATTTTCTGTTAGTACAATAAACCTCATTTCAAGGCAGAAATATTACTGTGTCCAACAGTTATTACATATATCAAACTGAAATAGCTGTTGCAAAAACACCAATTTTTATAAAACATTAAGCTTAAGATTAATAGGGGTGCCCAAACTTTTTCATATAACTGTATATTGGTGTCTGACCAGTCAGGGAGACCCTATTACAGGTTGTTTTTTTTAAGACAAAAAATGCCAAAAGCAGGAAAATACAAAGATTTGACCCGTGGAACTGCAGAACCACAGTTATAGATATGTGGCGTACACGAGACTCTTTTACACAGATATATTGGTGTCTGACCAGTCAGGGAGACACTATTACAGTATTTTTTAACGGCAAAAAATGTCAAAAAGAGGATAATACAGAGATTTGACCCGTGGAACTGCAAAACCACAGTTCTATTTTTCTGGCCTACACCAGACTCTTTTAAACAGATATATTGGTGTCTGAACAGTCAGGGAAACAGTATTACAGTTTTTTTTATGGCAAAAAATGCCAAAAGCAGGATAATACAGAGATTTGACCTGTGGAACTGCAAAACCACAGTTCTATTTTTCTGGCCTACACCAGACACTTTTAATCAGATATATTGGTTTCTGACCACTCAGGGAGACACTATTACATTTTTTTTTTACGGCAAAAAATGCCAAAATCAGGATAATACAGAGGTTTGACCCGTGGAACTTCAAAACCACAGTCATAGTTATGTGGCGTACACAAGAATCTTTTAAACAGATATATTGGTGTCTGACCAGTCAGGGAGACACTATTACAGTTTTTTTTATGGCAAAAAATGCCAAAAACAGCAAGATACAGAGATTTGACCCATGCAACTGCAAAACCACAGATATAGTTATGTGGCGTACACCAGACTCTTTTAAACAGATATATTGGTGTCTGACCAGTCTGGGAGACACTATTACAGTATTTTTTTAAGGCAAAAAAATGCCCAAAACAGTATAATACAGAGATTTGACCTGTGGAACTGCAAAACCACAGTTCTATTTTTCTGGCCTATACTAGACTCTTTTAAATGGATATATTGGTGTCTTACCAGTCAGGGAGACACTATTACAGTTTTTTTTTCGGCAAAAAATGCCAAAAACAGGATAGTACAGAGATTTGACCCGTGGAACTGCAAAACCGCAGTTATAGTTATGTGGCATACACCAGAATCTTTAAAACAGATATATTGGTGTCTGACCAGTCAGGGAGACACAATTACAGTTTTTTTATGGCAAAAAAAGTCAAAAACAGGATAATATAGAGATTTTAGGGTATGGTACGTGTAGAAGGCGCTTATCAGGCTAATTACTACCAATGGCAGCGATAATTGTGGACAGGGAACCACTAATGTCCGTAGTAGATATACTACAATAAATTAACTGTTCTATAGTAAAAATCGCGCTATCGGTAGTGAAAAAGAGATCAGGAGAAGAGTACTATTATTTTATAAAAAAATGTTTTATTTGTTTGGATGCTAGCGATAAAACTTAATAAAATACAGGATTAAAAAGACGAGTGTAGAAAACAATATTTCGTTTGGGATAAAAAACAAATGGTATACAAGGTGTAATAAATAGTTAAATCCAGCGGTTAATTGGTGTGGTAAAAATGCCTGTGGTGGCTTTGTACCTGGAAAGAAGAGGAGTTTGGTTAGGACTATTGTTCTCTAGTATTGGATATGCTTAGCTGGCTGTGGAGCTGTTACTCACCAGGTATCAGGATTGGCAAAGTGCAGGTGTGCACTAGGATTGTGGTCCGTCAGGATTCTTTGGGTGAGGCGTGGTCCTAAATGCTTTGTTATGCTCCTGGAGATTTAATGATATGGGGTTAGTGCTGTTAGCACTGGGTAGGTAGATAGTGGGGTTAGCGACTTACCCTCGGAGGAGCTGGTCTATTTTTGGAGATTGCTTGTTAGCACTCCCTCAGTTGGGGGGTGCAGCAGGAGGCTCTGGATTGTATCTGACTTTATTGCAGAGATGTGACAGGGGGGCTTTTAGGTTGCCGGTAGGCGTAGTAACGCTTGAGAATACTCAATGTCCTGTATATAGATATGGAGAAAGGATTAGGAACTGAGACATACAGGAATAGTCCACAGTATGTGGTAAACCTAGATGTTTACCTGTGCATAATTATCAGTAATCCAGGGGTGCAACAGGAGGCTCTGGATTGTATCTATCTCTGAGCAGAGATGTAGCAGGAGGCTTCTGATTGCCGGGTGATAGGGGGCGTTGTAGCACTCAAGGATATTTGATGTCCTGTATATAGATGGGGAGGGAGAGTTAGGGGCTGAGGTATGCAAACAATAAGCCACAGTGTAAGTAAGTCCAGGTGTTTACCTTGTTTAGGGTCCAAGTGTGAAATGGTCAGTCACCTTCTTATCTATAGCTGAAGGCCTAAATCAAGGGAAGGTGTTCAAGAGGTTCTGCAAGAGGTTTCAGCCTAGTGGTAGGTGTAGCAGGAGGCTCTGGCTGAGTAGTTTACTGGCTAAGTAGCAGTGGGTCTTGTCCCTGGACGCTGTGGTGCAGCAGGGGACCGGCTACAAATGTGGCAGGAGGCCTGGTCTGGGTAAGTATATTCAAGTGGGTGAAAGGCTATGGTAGCAGGCTGTGTAGTAGATATCCGGGCAAGGTATATGGTTATGCAGAGTCCGGTTTTCATGCACGGTCCCTACTCGTTTGGAGTCAGGCAGGCCGCGTTCCTGGAATCCTGTCGGTAATAAAGAGGTGAGTGTATGTGGTTTTTGGTCCTAGTGGTGGCGTGTATCATAAGCGGTGGGGGCCGTGGCCCAGGGTACTTACGGTCCGTAGTCCTGCGGAGATGTCAAGAGGTAGTGGGGCCCGGAGCGAGAGCGGGGTCCCGGCCGGTGACCGCCGCTACTCGCGTGCTTCCGGGTAGGTGGAGCAAGAGAGGAGGGGCGGAGAAGGTGAGGGGGCGCGTTCTTTGGAAGCGCGCGAGAGGCAGAGAGACGCGCTGACACGTGGTGTGCAGCGTGTATTCGGGACGGATGCCTGTGGGTGCCTTCTCTTCTGGGTCAGTCAATTCCAACGCGTTTCGACAGCTGACGGCTGTCTTCATCAGGGATAGTCTGGCCCAGTAGGTGGAGTCCTTTATATACCTGTCTATAATGACGTCATGGCAACGGTCCGCTGTTTGTGGCGTTGTCATGGTAACTATCAGTCATTGAAAGCGAATAGCTCAATTTCACTGTTAAGACCCCATGGTCTCAAGGTGTTTAGTTTAAAGATCCACTCGCTTTCTTTTCTTGACATATGTTTAATAAAATCACCCTGTCTCCAATGTTTGTGAACTATTTGTATGCCTATCACTTTAATTCCTTTGATGGATCCTTTATGTTTATCCGCAAAATGCTTGGACAGGGGGTGGCCCATGTATTTATTTTTAATATTCCTCAGATGTTCATTAATTCTAGTGCCCATTGCTCTTTTAGTCCGACCTATATACATTTTTTCACAAGGGCACATTAGTCCATAGATAACCCCCGTAGTGGTACATGTGACGAAGTCTGTGATGGGATATGACTCTTTGCGGTGATTGACAGCGTGTGATTTGGCTGGTTTCAGGGTTTTGCATATTTTGCATTTTTGGCATGGAAAGAACCCTGTTATTTTTTGTTGAAAAAGTGTGACTGGTTTTTTTGTGATGATATTATTTTTTACGGTGGGGGCTATGAGTGATCCTAGGTTCCGTGCTTTCCTGAATATGAACGTAGGCCTATTGGGCATTTGATCGCCAATGATTTTGTCATCCTTTAGTGTATGCCAGTGTTTTTCCACAATTTTTTTAAAAATATGCGTATTGGCGGAGTAAGGGGTAATGATGGGCATGATTATATTGGGATTGGGATTGGTTCGTGTTGATTTTGTGGTGTTTGTATCAGTTAAGAGGTTTTGTCTTGGTATTGCAGCTATTTTTTCTTTAGTATTTTTAAGAAACTGAGCATTGTATCCTTTTTCCAAGAATTTATCCGTGAGTGAATCTGCCTCATTATTGAAGTCTTCCTGTTTGGAGCAGTTTCTATGGAGGCGCAGGTATTGGCTGCGGGGGACATTAAGTAACCAGTTGGGAAGATGGCAACTATCTAGCGGAATATAGCCATTAGCATCAGTGGGTTTGTGGTATGTGCGAGTCTGGATGGAATTGTTTTCGATATAAATATTGAGATCTAAGAAGTTAATTGCAGTGGAGCTAGTGGTAGATGTAAATTCTAAAAAGAATTTGTTCTTATTTAGTTCCTGTATAAATAGATCCAGGGAGGGTTTGTCGCCTGACCAAATGAATAATATGTCATCAATGAATCTCCGCCATAGGACCAGGTTCGCATATAGTTTGCCTCCAGGGTGAATGGCTAGGGATTCCCACCTGCCAACATAGAGGTTGGCATAGCTGGGTGCGAATCTAGTGCCTATGGCGGTGCCCCACTGCTGGGAGTAGTAGTCCCCCTCGTAGAGAAAGTAATTATGTGTTAAGATGAAGAACATGCAGTCTGTAATGAATTTACTTTGTTCTGAAGACATTTTGGAGGGAGGCTTCACATCCTTTGGTGTGTTGGATGTTTGTGTATAGTGACGTTATATCCATTATTCCTAGGATATAGTGGCTATCCCTATTTATTACACCTTGTATACCATTTGTTTTTTATCCCAAACGAAATAAAACAAATTAGTTAGCCTGATAAGCACCTTCTACACGTACCATACCCTACTATCTTTAGAACCACCAAAAGGCTGCTAGGCCCAAATTAAGAAATCGACACAATGGGAGACCTGTGGTATGACAGGAAAGAAAGAATAGAAAATATACAATTTTTTTTCAATAAAACCCAAAAAAAACCTGCAAACACCAACCCAGAAACCATCCTACAAATAAAAAAATCGCTTAGAACATTAGAACAACTATTACTAAAAGAGATGAGGGACTTATGGGAAGTCTCCACCCTCGAACACTACCTGGCCTTCAATATCATACCATCAGGCGTAGTGACCAAAGCTCTATCAGGCGACATAGGAGACCCAACCACCTTGGAAGAATGGAACTCCATGTTCCATGAATTCTCCAAACAAACTGTCCGATTTATAATTAACAAAAGGAAAAAACAGCTCATGGAAAATAAAACTAAAATTAATTCACTATTCAATGAAATAAAACCACACCAAAATCATCCTGAAATTCTAAACCTAACCAATAGTATTAAAAATAGAATTAACCAGAAAGAGCAAGATATAGTCGAAAAGAAACGAGCCAAATTTGGTAGAGACGCCGTACCTCTCACCACCCATCTCCCCAGTAAAGAACCACTAAACTTCTTCGAAACTTTGGACGAAGTGGTTGGTAGCCCAAACAATTCACTTATTTCTATTGATCAAATTTCCATTTACCCCACATCTGAAACAGATTCTCCACCAAATCATAATGAACCAGGCCCAAACCATACTGATCTTAATCTACTAGATCAACCTACCCCGCTTAGCACGCATAATAGGTTCTCACCTTTACTTACTACTACTGTAGAGACACCTAATCAACCCACCACTCCACCCCCAGAAACACCATCATTACAACCAGAAAAAACCCTCCCCCTAACAGCAACCCCCATCCCAACTTCTAACACCACCTTACAAACATTAATACGCAAACACAACAGCAAGGTGGATTTTTTTCGGATGGCCACAAGAAAAAACGTAAAAGAGGCACTAGGGGAGGGAAACTCACCCAAAAGAAAAAGAATAAACCCAAAGAAATAAATGGACACAAGTCCATCTATAATCTAAGCAAATATCAACTGACACAGAATGAAACTGCAGTCCTTAAAAAAGGGCTAAAATATGCCCCAGCAACACAACTCGACAAATTCCAAGCGTATATAGGTATAAAAAAATTCATGCGACAACTGGCTATAAAAAAATACTATATGAAGAAGGAAGATGCCCCAGAGATACTCTGCTCAGAGGAATCACCAAAATTCAGACACACTATACTTAAAAATAAATCTAACTTCCACCCTCTTCAAGAATATTCAGAGGCCTTCAATACCTTTGAAAAAAACGTTACAGACGATATCCGCAGAATCAATAACAAACAATGCGCAAAATACAAGAATAACCTCACCAAACTAGAAGTCCGCGCCATGAAACAATTACAAATAAACAATGAAATAATAATCCGACCAGCTGACAAAGGAGGTGGCATAGTTATTCTTGACCAAGAATACTATCACAAGGAATCACTTAGACTCTTGGGCGACTCTAGAACCTATCAGATCCTCCCCTCTAATCCAACCAACAACTACCAAAAGGAACTACGGAACCTAACCTTAAAAGGACTCCAAGATGGCTACATCAATAAAAATGAATTTGATTATGTTAATATCCAACACCCCAGACTAGCCGCCTTTTACCACTTACCAAAAATCCATAAAAACATAAATAACCCACCAGGAAGACCCATCATCTCCGGTATTCAATGCCTGACATCAAATCTCTCCAGACTAGTAGATCACCATCTACAGGAGTTGGTTCCAACACTCCCATCCCACTTAAAAGATAGCAAACATGCTATCCGCATACTCAACAACACCCCATGGGATAGCCACTATATCCTAGGAACAATGGATATAACGTCACTATACACAAACATCCAACACACCAAAGGATGTGAAGCCTCCCTCCACTTTCTCGAACAAAAAATGTCTTCAGAACAAAGTAAATTCATTACAGACTGCATGTTCTTCATCTTAACACATAATTACTTTCTCTACGAGGGGGACTACTACTCCCAGCAGTGGGGCACCGCCATGGGCACTAGATTCGCACCCAGCTATGCCAACCTCTATGTTGGCAGGTGGGAATCCCTAGCCATTCACCCTGGAGGCAAACTACATGCGAACCTGGTCCTATGGCGGAGATTCATTGATGACATATTATTCATTTGGTCAGGCGACAAACCCTCCCTGGATCTATTTATACAGGAACTAAATAAGAACGAATTCTTTTTAGAATTTACATCTACCACTAGCTCCACTGCAATTAACTTCTTAGATCTCAATATTTATATCGAAAACAATTCCATCCAGACTCGCACATACCACAAACCCACTGATGCTAATGGCTATATTCCGCTAGATAGTTGCCATCTTCCCAACTGGTTACTTAATGTCCCCCGCAGCCAATACCTGCGCCTCCATAGAAACTGCTCCAAACAGGAAGACTTCAATAATGAGGCAGATTCACTCACGGATAAATTCTTGGAAAAAGGATACAATGTTCAGTTTCTTAAAAATACTAAAGAAAAAATAGCTGCAATACCAAGACAAAACCTCTTAACTGATACAAACACCACAAAATCAACACGAACCAATCCCAATCCCAATATAATCATGCCCATCATTACCCCTTACTCCGCCAATACGCATATTTTTAAAAAAATTGTGGAAAAACACTGGCATACACTAAAGGATGACAAAATCATTGGCGATCAAATGCCCAATAGGCCTAGGTTCATATTCAGGAAAGCACGGAACCTAGGATCACTCATAGCCCCCACCGTAAAAAATAATATCATCACAAAAAAAACAGTCACACCTTTTCAACAAAAAATAATAGGGTTCTTTCCATGCCAAAAATGCAAAATATGCAAAACCCTGAAACCAGCCAAATCACACGCTGTCAATCACCGCAAAGAGTCATATCCCATCACAGACTTCGTCACATGTACCACTACGGGGGTTATCTATGGACTAATGTGCCCTTGTGAAAAAATGTATATAGGTCGGACTAAAAGAGCAATGGGCACTAGAATTAATGAACATCTGAGGAATATTAAAAATAAATACATGGGCCACCCCCTGTCCAAGCATTTTGCGGATAAACATAAAGGATCCATCAAAGGAATTAAAGTGATAGGCATACAAATAGTTCACAAACATTGGAGACAGGGTGATTTTATTAAACATATGTCAAGAAAAGAAAGCGAGTGGATCTTTAAACTAAACACCTTGAGACCATGGGGTCTTAACAGTGAAATTGAGCTATTCGCTTTCAATGACTGATAGTTACCATGACAACGCCACAAACAGCGGACCGTTGCCATGACGTCATTATAGACAGGTATATAAAGGACTCCACCTACTGGGCCAGACTATCCCTGATGAAGACAGCCGTCAGCTGTCGAAACGCGTTGGAATTGACTGACCCAGAAGAGAAGGCATCCACAGGCATCCGTCCCGAATACACGCTGCACACCACGTGTCAGCGCGTCTCTCTGCCTCTCGCGCGCTTCCAAAGAACGCGCCCCCTCACCTTCTCCGCCCCTCCTCTCTTGCTCCACCTACCCGGAAGCACGCGAGTAGCGGCGGTCACCGGCCGGGACCCCGCTCTCGCTCCGGGCCCCACTACCTCTTGACATCTCCGCAGGACTACGGACCGTAAGTACCCTGGGCCACGGCCCCCACCGCTTATGATACACGCCACCACTAGGACCAAAAACCACATACACTCACCTCTTTATTACCGACAGGATTCCAGGAACGCGGCCTGCCTGACTCCAAACGAGTGGGGACCGTGCATGAAAACCGGACTCCGCATAAACATATACCTTGCCCGGATATCTACTACACAGCCTGCTACCATAGCCTTTCACCCACTTGAATATACTTACCCAGACCAGGCCTCCTGCCACATTTGTAGCCGGTCCCCTGCTGCACCACAGCGTCCAGGGACAAGACCCACTGCTACTTAGCCAGTAAACTACTCAGCCAGAGCCTCCTGCTACACCTACCACTAGGCTGAAACCTCTTGCAGAACCTCTTGAACACCTTCCCTTGATTTAGGCCTTCAGCTATAGATAAGAAGGTGACTGACCATTTCACACTTGGACCCTAAACAAGGTAAACACCTGGACTTACTTACACTGTGGCTTATTGTTTGCATACCTCAGCCCCTAACTCTCCCTCCCCATCTATATACAGGACATCAAATATCCTTGAGTGCTACAACGCCCCCTATCACCCGGCAATCAGAAGCCTCCTGCTACATCTCTGCTCAGAGATAGATACAATCCAGAGCCTCCTGTTGCACCCCTGGATTACTGATAATTATGCACAGGTAAACATCTAGGTTTACCACATACTGTGGACTATTCCTGTATGTCTCAGTTCCTAATCCTTTCTCCATATCTATATACAGGACATTGAGTATTCTCAAGCGTTACTACGCCTACCGGCAACCTAAAAGCCCCCCTGTCGCATCTCTGCAATAAAGTCAGATACAATCCAGAGCCTCCTGCTGCACCCCCCAACTGAGGGAGTGCTAACAAGCAATCTCCAAAAATAGACCAGCTCCTCCGAGGGTAAGTCGCTAACCCCACTATCTACCTACCCAGTGCTAACAGCACTAACCCCATATCATTAAATCTCCAGGAGCATAACAAAGCGTTTAGGACCACGCCTCACCCAAAGAATCCTGACGGACCACAATCCTAGTGCACACCTGCACTTTGCCAATCCTGATACCTGGTGAGTAACAGCTCCACAGCCAGCTAAGCATATCCAATACTAGAGAACAATAGTCCTAACCAAACTCCTCTTCTTTCCAGGTACAAAGCCACCACAGGCATTTTTACCACACCAATTAACCGCTGGATTTAACTATTTATTACACCTTGTATACCATTTGTTTTTTATCCCAAACGAAATATTGTTTTCTACACTCGTCTTTTTAATCCTGTATTTTATTAAGTTTTTATCGCTAGCATCCAAACAAATAAAACATTTTTTTATAAAATAATAGTACTCTTCTCCTGATCTCTTTTTCACTACCGATAGCGCGATTTTTACTATAGAACAGTTAATATAGAGATTTGACCCGTGGAACTGCAAAACCACAGTTCTATTTTTCAGGCCTACACCAGACTCTTTTAAACAGATATACTGGTGTCTGAACAGTTAGGGAGAAACTATTACTGTTCTGTTTTACGGCAAAAAAAGGAAAAAGCAGGATAATACAGAGATTTGACCCGTGGAACTGCAAAACCACAGTTATAGTTATGTGGCGTACACCAGACTCTTTTAAACAGATTGATTTGTGTCTGATCAGTCAGGGAGACACAATTACAGTTGTTTTTTACGGCAAAAAATGCCAAAAGCAGGATAATACAGAGATTTGACCCGTGGAACTGCAAAACCACAGTTATAGTTATGTGGCGTACACAAGAATCTTTTAAACAGATATATTGGTGTCTGACCAGTCAGGGAGACACTATTACAGTTTTTTTCACGGCAAAAATTGCCAAAAACAGCATGATACAGAGATTTGACCCATGCAACTGCAAAACCACAGATATAGTTATGTGGCGTATGCCAGACTCTTTTAAACAGATATATTGGTGTCTGACCAGTCTGGGAGACACTATTACATGTTTTTTTTTTACAGCAAAAAATGCCAAAAACATGATAATACAGAGATTTGACGCGTGGAACTGCAAAACCACATTTCTATTTTTCTGGCCTACACCAGACTCTTTTAAACAGATATAGTGGTGTCTGAACAGTCAGAGAGACACTATTACTGTTTTTTTTCCCTGCAAAAAATGCCAAGAGCAGGATAATACAGAGATTTGACCCCTGGAACTGCAAAACCACAGTTATAGTTATGTGGTGTACACCAGACTCTTTTAAACAGATATATTGGTGTCTGAACAGTCGGGAGACACTATTACAGTATAGTATTTTTTTAAGGCAAAAAAATGCCCAAAACAGTATAATACAGAGATTTGACCCGTGGAACTGCAAAACCACAGTTCTATTTTTCTGGCCTACACCAGACTCTTTTAAACGGATATATTGGTGTCTTACCAGTCAGGGAGACACTATTACAGTTTTTTTTTAATGCAAAAAATGCTAAAAACAGGATAATACAGAGATTTGACCCGTGGAACTGCAAAACCACAGTTATAGTTATGTGGCGTACACCATAATCGTTAAAACAGATATATTGGTGTCTGACCAGTCAGGGAGACACAATTACAGGTTTTTTTATGGCAAAAAAGTCAAAAACAGGATAATATAGAGATTTGACCCGTGGAACTGCAAAACCACAGTTCTATTTTTCAGGCCTACACCAGACTCTTTTAAACAGATATACTGGTGTCTGAACAGTTAGTGAGAAACTATTACTGTTCTGTTTTACGGCAAAAAAAGGAAAAAGCAGGATAATACAGAGATTTGACCCGTGGAACTGCAAAACCACAGTTATAGTTATGTGGCGTACACCAGACTCTATTAAACAGATAGATTTGTGTCTGATCAGTCAGGGACCACTATTACAGTTATTTTTTACGGCAAAAAATGCCAAAAGCAGGATAATACAGAGATTTAACCCGTGGAACTGCAAAACCACAGTTATAGTTATGTGGCGTACACAAGAATCTTTTAAACAGATATATTGGTGTCTGACCAGTCAGGGAGACACTATTACAGTTTTTTTTACGGCAAAAAATGCCAAAAGCAGGATAATACAGAGATTTGACCCGTGGAACTGCAAAACCACAGTTATAGCTATGTGGCAAACACCAGACTCTTTTAAACAGATATATTTGTGTCTGACCAGTCAGGGAGACACTATTACAGTTTTTTTTTACGGCAAAAAATGCCAAAAGCAGGATAATACAGAGATTTCACCCGTGGAATTGCAAAACCACAGTTATAGCTATGTGGCCTACACCAGATTCTTTTAAACAGATATATTGGTGTCTGAACAGTCAGGGAGACACTGTTACTGTTTTTTTTTAAGGCAAAAAATACCAAAAGCAGGATAATACAGAGATTTGACCTGTATAACTGCAAAACCACAGTTCTATTTTTCTGGCCTACTCCAGACTCTTTTAAACAGATATATTGGTGTCTGACCAGTCAGGGAGACACTATTACAATATTTTTTTACGGCGAAAAAATGCCAAAAACAGGATAATACAGAGATTTGACCTGTGGAACTGCAAAACCACAGTTCTATTTTTCTGGCCTACACCAGACTCTTTTAAACAGATATATTGGTGTCTGAACAGTCACAGACACACTCAATTTTTTTTTTGGGGGGGAAATATACCGTATTTGGACAGTCTGTCTGAGGGAAAAAAAAAACACATGATTTAGAAGACAAAATAATAATTTTTCCTGGCCCCTGAGACCGGGGTGATAAGTCTAGCAATTTGACCAACAGGAGCACACAGGACTGTAATGCAGCATTTACTGGTATAACCACTGCGTCTCCTATACAGCCTACCGGCCTGCCTGCTTGATATCTGTGATGGATATTAGTCCTGAGAAGGACTGTTTGTTTGGTTTGGCATGCTTTTGAGACCCTACACTACCTATTTCGCACTATATATCTCTCCCTATCTCTCCAGCACTGACCCTACACTGGCTGATCTGGAAAGACTGTGTCCAAGATGGCGGCGCCCATTTTTAAATACTCGAGGTGACGCTGTGCAGCCAACCAATCACTGTAATGCTCACAAACAACATGGCTGCGGTATTACAGTGACTGGCTGGCAATACCTGCATGTTCATTGGCTCTGTAAAGAGCGTCAAACGTGCAGGGCGGAGACCCAAGCTCCCGCCCGAGTTACCCGGAAATGCTTGGTGCTCGCCGAACATCCCGAGTAGCGTGATGCTCGGGCGAGTAACGAGCAGTGTCGAGCATGCTCGCTCAACACTAGTGTTTATGTTTTAATTGTTGCAATAACCATTGGAGGTCCCATCATGCTCTGAAATCCAACTGATGTGAGGGAGAGGTACTGCCCTTTTATTCTGTAGGTTTCCTGTCCTTGAAGGGCAGATCCCCTCTCTCCTTGGTGCTGTCATGGGTTCTGAAAAATCTCACTACCGGTAAGTAATTACGTCTTTCATGTTAATTGTTTCCAATTGTTTTTATTATATGTCATATTTTAACCTATTTGACATTGTTCTGCGCATGTGCTCGTTACTTATTACACACTGTACTGACTAATATCACGCATACTCTGGTATGTATCCTCCGATTGGATCTTTATCTTCTTCCATAATGGTGCCTTGTGCATGAGCTGTCTGTATCTATGATTCGGTATATCATACTTACGTGCTTATTGCACATGTGCCTTTTTTTCCATTTTGTGACTCGACATGTCATGCATTATATTCTGCTGTATGCCGTGGACTTGCGCATACACAGTTTGTACTTTTGGATGCGGCACACCATTTCTATACATCACTATCTCTAACTTATCTTGGACTTTGTGACTTCTTTGTGCTCTCCCATTGCTTCAAGTAATTATATTTATTAGACGTCTCATCTTATCTACTTATTTTTTATTATATTTAAGACATACTATATTACTTGTTTATCATATTGCTGAGAAAGCCATAAGTGAGTGGCGATATGTGTGTTTTTTTTCTCCCCTTTTACTGCTCTATTGTATCTGGGTCAAGTTATGTCCATCCATATAACACTTTTCATTTATCTTAATTTGTGCCATGTATCCACTTTCTTTACTTCCCAGTTATATTTATATGTACATCTGGTACTGTTGCGCTTTTTCCTAATAATCACTGCTTATTCATATTAAACACTGGCAATTTATTGTATTAGCACTTGAATCATGCTTTATTTATGACTATAATCATGCATGTTGTCTTTTTGTACTTTGACTTTGTGCAATATTCCTACTATTCTTGTTGCTAATAAACTTGTCAGGGAACAGCCAGGGGATCTAGCAGAGTTCCCACTGCTGTCTCCTTTTTGTCAAGAACCAGGACTCACCTGCCTCTAATTGCCAGAACAATCACACAATTGACTGACGATTGATGGAGGCCACAGGTGTTTTCACTATTAGGCAGATTATTGGGCACTTCACAGTAAATGTATAGCACTGGTATACAGTAATTTTGGTGCCAACGATGTCCGAACAGTTTTTTTATTAAGTTTGTGGTGCTGATTAAGAATATGTCTTTGGTTTTGCCAGATTGGCTCTAGTTTCTGAGATATTTAGTATTTAATTAATTAATTCCAGTAAAATTTTGGCTATATAATAATCATATGGGATATTTTATTACCTAAAACACTGTTAAGGAGTCAAAAGACAGACAAAAAGCTAATGCATTTTTTATCACACACAAGTTGCATTGGGGGTAATGCATTATTTTCATGGATGAATTATCTAAAAAACCTAGAACCAATTCAGCAAAAGTAATGGGAATTTTTGATTTAGCACCCCAAAATACCCAAAATCCATTCAAAAAACCTTGGCAACTGAATTTTTTTTTTTGTAAACCTGTGTAGTATATACACATTTGATCACAATATATATATATATATATATATATATATATATATATATATATATATATATATGTACAGCTCTGGCAAAAATTAAGGGACCACTCCAAAATTTTAATTTTCTCTTTATAGGTATTTTTTTGAGTAAAATGTACATTATTGTTTTATTCTATAAATTACTGACAACATGTCTCCGAAATTCAAAGCTAAAAATGTTGTATTTATTTGCATCAAATGAGAAATCGTCAAAATAATAAAATAGAAACAGTGCTGTCAGACCTCAAATAATGCAAAGAAAACAAGTTCTTATTCATTTAGAAACAACAATACTCATGTTTTATCTCAGGAGGAGTTCAGAAATCAATATTTGGTGGAATTTTAATCACAGCTTTCATGCGTCTTGGCATGCTCTCCACTAGTGTTGAGCCACCCCCGTAGTGTTCGAGTTCGGTTCGGTTCGTTGAACACCCGTATGTTCGCTGAACTGTTCGTCGAACTGTTCGTCAAACACCTTCGAACACCGTTAAAACCAATGGCAGGCAAACAAAAACACATAGAAACACATAGAAAACACCTTCAAAGGTGTCCAAAAGCTGACAAACTGCTCAGAAGACACAACTAACACATAGAAAAGTGACAAGTACATATAGCCATTCGAAAAGAAAAGAGGTGGAGGAGTAAAAGGAGGGGGAGACACAGATATTGGCATGTCATGCCCTTCTAAAACCAAAAAGTGTGAAGCCGACACAGCCAGTCCGTTCCAGCCCGTGCGACCTCCGTGTCGCCGGGTTTGTGCCAGAGCCGCGGTGGACCCTGAGGGCCAGCCCCCCTCTCCCAATACTGGTGCTTGTCCGCTGGTGGGTCGAGCGAGCCCCCCTGTGGTGGAGGCAGGTCTAATCTTTTTAATTTAAATTGTCTCTCTAATTTGAATGAGTACACTTTAAATCCTTTTACAAGGATCTATTGGAGGGCAAGTCTCATGCCAGCAGCCGCGGTAATTCCAGCTCCAGTAGCGTCCACTAAAGCTGCTGCAGTTAAAAAGCTTTTATAAGGATCGAGCTTGGCGGTCCACTGCAAGGCGTCCAACCGCCAGTCCCAGCCCCTGTGCCTTGGGGTGCCTCCCCGATGCTCTTCACTGAGTGTCCCGGGGGCCCGAAGCAATTCCTTTTAAAAAATTAAGTGTCCAAACTACAGGTGGTGTAGCTTGCTTAACAGCTGGGATAATCCACTGACTAGCAGACACTTCTACTAGGCACAAAGTATTTCCTGAGCTAGATGCAGTTAAAAATTTGTAATTAGATACTCTCGTTGGATGCTGAGAAAGCATTCCATAGAGTCTCCTGGCACGCCATATATTATTCTCTTAAAAAGCTTGGGGTAGGGGTCTAGGGGACCCTTTTATAGGCAAAATCATGGCCCTGTATCGCAATTCGTCACCTAGGCTGAAGATAAATGGAACATTTTCATCACCTTTCATAATCACCAATGGGACAAGGCAGGGATGTCCTCTGTCCCCTCTCTTATACATCCTAGTGACGGAGCACCTGCTCTCATCAATTCGCCATAACCCCAATATTAGGTGGATTGAGGTGGGAGGCACCAAGTACAAGTGCGATGCATTTGCTGATGATGTCCTAGTATATATCACTCAATCACATATATCCATCTCTGCTGTTATGGCTGAAATAGATCATGTTGTTACATGGTCAAATTTTAAAATCAATGCAGCGAAGTCTGAGGCCCTCGATGTCTCCCTCCCCAAATCCATACAGGATTCCATCCAGTCCAACTTTCCCTTTGCCTGGCCCTCACAGGGTATCAAATACTTAGGAATTCGTATTCATAGAGACCTCTCCCATCTATGTTATCTCAATTTTGGGCCCTTTATTGAATAACTCCATACAGACCACGGTTGGCAAGTTAGAACTGTAAGATTCACTACGTGAACCACTGGTGTTTTGTGGAAAAGCACATGTACACTGTGTTCCAAATTATTATGCAAAAAGTGTTTAGGAGTGATAAGGGAAGAATTTGTTTGTTTGTCAGTTAAACTCATTGATGGTGATGTGTGTCAGGGCTCTTTATATCACTGTAAGCAATTGCAGACACCTGTGCTAATTAGTTTGGCAGGTGTGTCCAATGAAAGGCAAGACTACATAAGAAGGCTGTCTGACATTATTAAGCAGCCTACATTTTCTGCCAAAATGGGAAAGAAAAAGGATGTGTCGGCTGCTGAGAAGCAACAAATTGTGGAGTGTTTAGGTCAAGGCATGACTACAATCAACATTGTGCGATGATCAGGATGAAGTGTCTTGGCAATCAAGAAGTATGCAGCTGATTCACAGTACACACGTGTGCGTGCTGATAAGGGAAAATTGAGGACTCTTTCCTACAGGCAATTACGTCAGGTTAAAAGAGCAGCGGCAAAAAAGCCTTGTCATAGCTGCAGACAAGTTTTTGAAGCTGCTGGGGCCTCCAAAGTCCACCGAACAACAAGATGCAGGGTCCTTCAGAGGTTTGCAGCTGTGCGTAAGCCATCCTGTCGACCTCCTCTATCCACTTTACACAAGCAGAAACAGCTCCAGTGGGCCAAACAATACATGAAGACTGACTTCAAAACTGTTTTGTTCACCGATGAGTGCCGTTCAACGCTCGATGGTCCAGATGGATGGAGTCAAGGATGGCTGGTTGATGGACACCCCGTGCAAACACGGCTATGGCGCCAACAAGGAGGAGGTGGAGTAATGTTTTGGGCTGGAATCATGGGGAGAGAGATTGTCGACCCCTTTAGGATCCCTGAAGGGGTAAAGATGAACTCCATAATGTATGTGGAGTTTCTCAAACAGCACTTCCTGCCATGGTTCAAGAAGAAGAACCGTGTATTCCACAGCAAGATCATTTTCATGCATGATAATGCACAGTCTCATGCTGCACATAACACATCTGCATCTCTGGCTGATATGGGCATAAAAGGGGACAAACTAATGGTGTGACCCCCATGCTCCCCTGACCTCAACCCCATTGAGAACCTCTGGAGCATCATCAAAAGGAGTGTCTATGATGGCGGGAGGCAGTTCACATTTAAGCAACAGCTCTGGGAGGGTATTCAGTCCTCATGCAAAACAATTGAAGCAGAAACCATCCAAAACCTGACAAATTCAATGGACGAGAGAGTTCAGAAGCTCCTTTCAAACAAGGGGTCCTATGTGCAAATGTAACATCACCTAGAATAAAGTTTTGAGTTGAAAACTGTTTGATTTCAGTTTCTAATAACCTGCTAATGCTTATAATTTCAAAAATGACCATTTTTTTGTTCCTTATTAAAATGAAAAGGTTGATCGAAGAGTGTGGGGGATCTAAGAGTGTGGGAACCCAGTAGTCAGGATTATTTCGAATTCTGACAATCTGAGGGTCATGTTGCAGGTAGTGCAGCAAGAAGGCACTCAAGTGTCTTGCGCATCTAGGAGCCCCAAAATTATTTTCCGGGCTAGATGCAGCTAAAAATTATTAATAATTTGAAAGCTGGTGGAGCTTAGTATAGATGGCCTAATAGAACCAGTACTGCAAACTGCTACAAGGCCCAAATTATTTTCCAGCCAAGATACAGATAAACATGATTAGTAATTTTAAATCAGGTGGAGTTTAGTATAGATGGCCTAATAGAATCTTTACTGCAAACTGCTACAAGGCCCAAATTATTTTACAGCCAAGATACAGATAAACATGATTAGTAATTTGAAAGCTTAAAATGGTTGGTGAGGTGATTTTAACAAATCATCAAGCTTTTACTCTCCCCAGGATGACACATGGGTAGAAAAGTCTTTTCGGATCTATGATTTGTTCATCTTTATGAACGGGAGTCTGTCTACATTATCAGTGGAGAGCCGCGTGCGCTTTTCTGTCAGCACACCACCAGCAGCGCTGAACACACGTTCAGACAGAACGCTGGCTGCGGGGCATGACAAGATCTCCAAGGTGTAAGTGGCGAGCTCCAGCCATTTATCCAGATTGGGAGCCCAAAAAGAGCAAGGGTCCATTGACACAGTCATGGCTTCAATGTTTACTTGGAGACACTCCTATACCATCGTCTCTAGGCTTTGACTATGTGTCAGACTTCTTGTCTCCTGTGGCCTTGCAAAGGATGGTCTAAAAAAGCGGTGAAATGATTCCGCAAAATTGATGTTACCAGCAGATACTGTGCTTCTGTTACATTTTAAGTGCTGAACACTCGACGGTCCCACGGTTGGCAAGTTGGAACTGTGAGATTCACTACGTGCACCACTAGTGTTTTGGGGAAAAGCACATGTAAGATTCTGCAACAGTCTCTGCTGATACTTCTGCATGCGTGCATCTCTTTCTATGGCAGGAATAATTTCTGCAAATTTACTTTTGTACCGGGGATCTAACAGTGTGGCAACCCAGTAGTCAGGATTATTTCTAATTCTCACAATTCGAGGGTCATGTTGCAGGTAGTGCAGCAAGAAGGCACTCATGTGTCTTGCGCATCCAGGAGCACCAAGTCCCTATTGTGTTGGTGGCGAGGTAACAATCATGCTTCCTTCCTCTGCCCTCTCCCCCCAACCTCGCACAACAGAAATGTGATCAAGGTCTCACTCATCTGATGAGTCTTCCATCAGTTCGTCCTCCACTTCTTCCTGGGCTCCTGCACCTTCCTCACTAGTTTGGCTGCTACCATGCACCCTGGTAAAACCATCTCTCCCACCCTCACATGCCTGCCGCCTTGGTGCTGCCGACCGTCTGGACCTTGCAGATGTTAGCCCTTCCGCATACAACTCCTCCTCCTCTACTTCCTCCACCTCCTCTTGTGCCACCACCTGACTCCGAATTATTTTTAACATGTGCTCCAGCATGTAAATCACCGGAATAGTCATACTGATAATGTCATCGTCAGCACTAAACATCTTCGTCGCCATTTCAAAACTGTGCAGAAAGGTGCATAGGTCCCTGATCTGAGACCACTCCTCCAGCGTGATTTGCTCCACCTCTGGATCTCGTTGGCCCAGGCTATACGTCAGAACGTATTGCACCAGGGCTTGTCGGTGCTGCCACAGTCGCTGCAACATGTGCAGAGTTGAATTCCACCGGGTAGGCACATCACATTTTAGCCGGTGAAGTGGCAGGCCCAACGACTTCTGTAGAGATGTAAGTTGCTGAGCTGCGGGATGCGAACGGCGGAAGTGAGCACACAGCGACCGTGCCATCTGCAGAAGGCCATCTAGTCCGGGATAGTGGGCTAAAAATTGCTGGACAACCAGGTTCAACACGTGAGCCATACAAGGCACGTGTGTGACATTGCTCCGGCGAAGGGCCGCACCCAGGTTTGCAGCATTGTCGCACACGGCCTTCCCTGGTTTCAGGTCCAGTGGAGACAACCATTCATGAAATTGGTTCTCCAGAGCTGACCACAACTCCTCAGCTGTGTGACTCACATTTCCCAGACATTTCAAAGTAAAAACCGCCTGATGATGTTGAGCCCTGCTGCCAGCATAGTAAGGAGGTGTGTAGGATCCCTTCTGCGCAGTTAGAAAGCTTGTGGCATGACCAGACAGGCTTTAGGTGCAGGTGGAGGACCAAGAGGAGGTTGAGGAGACAGAAGCAGTGGAGGAACTTCGAGATAAAGAGGATTGACGCACAACTCGTGGGGATGGCAAGACTTGGACAGCAGCCCCTTGTCCTGCTGTCACCATAGTTACCCAGTGCCCAGTCAGCGACATGTAATGCCCCTGTCCATGCCTACTCGTCCAAGTGTCTGTGGTGAAATGCACACTGTCACACACAGAGTTTCTCAAAGAAGAGGTAATGTTGTGTGCGACATGCTGGTGGAGCGCAGGGACACCTTTCTTTGATAAGTAGTGCCGACGGGGCATCTGGTACTGGGGCACTGCGACGGACATAAGGTCTCAAAAATCCTCTGTGTCCACCAGGCGGAAAGACAGCATTTCTGTAGCCAACAGCTTGCAGATGGTGAAATTCAACCTCTTAGCTTTCTCATGGCTAGGAGGAAATGGTCTTTTACTTGTCCACATCTGAGGGACTGAGGGATGGCTGTTGTGCTTAGACGGGGTTGAGAAGGGTGTCCCCGGCAAACTGCCGGTCTGTGAGGAAGATGCAGGCGGACATGTTAGGTTGCCTTGATCCAAAGGTGGTGCTATCGATGTCGGACAGCGCTGAAAACCAGCTGGTGTTTCCACCTCCAAAGAAAATGATGACCTGCCAATCACGCTGGCTGTTGCGGGTAAAGAGGTGGCAGGTCTGCGTCCCAAAACAGGTGTGACTGCTGTCCCCCCAGTCACAGAGGATGAAGAGGCCGCGGATGCACAAGATGTGGCAGACGGCGGTTGGCCCGGCCGGCTAGGCCGCATTGTAGCGCAGTGAGCTTCCCACTGCAACTTATGCTTCATGTCCATGTTCCGGTTCATGCATGAAGTACTCAAACTATGTATTTTTTGGCCTCTACTTAGCTTTTGCTGACAAATGTTACAGATATCATGAGTTGGGTCATCCTTATCGATCTGAATAAATGCCCAGGGTATGCAAGGCTTAGCACCCATGCGACCTGAAGAGCCACCACGACTTGTGATCAGAGGCAGAGTTGTGTTTGAGGATGCAGTTGTTGACGTGCTTCCAGTACTATGTCTCTGTCCAGGAATGCGCAACCTGACCTCATCGTCACTAGTGTCCTCCTCCACCTCCTCTGCTGACCTCATTGACTGGCTGACTGTGGGTTGACAGTAAGTGGGATCTCCAACCTCGTAATCATCACCCTGTGTGTTATCACACCCGTCGTCCTCAGAGCCAACCTCTTCCTGCCCTGACAAAAAACTCAAGTTGTCGCTCCAATCAGGTATTTGAGTCTAATCATCGTCTTCCTCATTGTCTCCACCAACAGGAGTTACAGTTTGGGAACAAGGGTCTACATTATGGTCACAACCTTCTGTGTCTGGTCCTGGATCCGACTCATAAAGATTCTGGGCATCAGTGCAGATCATTTCCTCGTCTGGATTCACAGAAGCTCTGGAGCTGTCCGCTCTGCAGACTCAACCATCTGTTCTACCCCATACTCAGACGGGCAGCTGGAGACTTGGGAGCTGTGAGGAAGCAAGTGCGATTGGGGTGACACCTCTGAGGACTGGAGTATTTGTGATGTTGAAGTCGAGGTGGAGGAGAGCCCACTTAAAGGAGCACTTGATATCCGTTGAAGGACCTGCTGTTTTTGTGCCTCATCTGGAATTTGTAGCGATTGGCGTGGCCATAAGAAAGGGATCTTATCACATTGCCCGCTAAAACAAGTAGACATCTTAGTTTGGCTGGAAGATGGTCTTTCTTCTGCAGATGTTACTATTGCTTTAACACCTACCCCACGGACACAACCTTTTTTTCCCTTCCCAACACGCCTATTCCCCTTTCCACCAGCAGCAGGCCTTTTTCCACTCATTTTGGTGGTTAACTAATTGACAACTCTGGAGTTGTTTGCACAAAAAACAATGGATGGGAACCGAGCAGAGCTGAGTGGCCAAACTGTGGTATTAGCCCAAAAGTATTGGCTGGGTTAGATGCAGTAAAACAATTTTATTACATACACAGGTGGTGGAGGTTAGTATAGATAGACTAATAGAACAAGTCCCACACACTGCTACAAGCCCAAGCCAAAATAATTTTTCAGAGCTAGATGCAGATAAAAATTATTTTAAATTTGCAACCTGGTGGAGGTTAGTATAGATGGACTAATAGAACAAGTCCCACACATTGCTACAAGCCCAAGCCCAAATATTTTTTCAGAGCTAGATGCTGATAAAAAATATTTTGAATTTGCAACCTGGTGGAGGTTAGTATAGATGGACTAATAGTACAAGTCCCACACACTGCTACAAGCCCAAGCCCAAATATTTTTTCAGAGCTAAATACAGATAAAAATTATTTTGAATTTGCACCCTGGTGGAGGTTAGTATAGATGGACTAATATAACAAGTCCCACACACTGCTACAAGCCCAAGCCCAAATATTTTTTCAGAGCTAGATGCAGATAAAAATTATTTTGAATTTACAACCTGGTGGAGGTTAGTATAGATGGACTAATAGAACAAGTCCCACACACTGCTACAAGCCCAAATATTTTTCAGAGCTAGATGCAGATAAAAATTATTTTGAATTTGCATCCTGGTGGAGGTTAGTATAGATGGACTAATAGAACAAGTCCCACACACTGCTACAAGCCCAAGCCCAAATATTTTTTCAGAGCTAGATGCAGATAAAAATTATTTTGAATTTGCAACCTGGTGGAGGTTAGTATAGATGGACTAATAGAACAAGTCCCACACACTGCTACAAGCCCAAGCCCAAATATTTTTTCAGAGCTAGATGCAGATAAAAATTATTTTGAATTTGCATCCTGATGGAGGTTAGTATAGATGGACTAATAGAACAAGTCCCATACACTGCTACAAGCCCAAGCCCAAATATTTTTTCAGAGCTAGATGCAGATAAAAATTATTTTGAATTTGCAACCTGGTGGAGGTTAGTATAGATGGACTAATAGAACAAGTCCCACACACTGCTACAAGCCCAAGCCCAAATATTTTTTCAGAGCTAGATGCAGATAAAAATTATTTTGAATTTACAACCTGGTGGAGGTTAGTATAGATGGACTAATAGAACAAGTCCCACACACTGCTACAAGCCCAAATATTTTTCAGAGCTAGATGCAGATAAAAATTATTTTGAATTTGCATCCTGGTGGAGGTTAGTATAGATGGACTAATAGAACAAGTCCCACACACTGCTACAAGCCCAAGCCCAAATATTTTTTCAGAGCTAGATGCAGATAAAAATTATTTTGAATTTGCAACCTGGTGGAGGTTAGTATAGATGGACTAATAGAACAAGTCCCACACACTGCTACAAGCCCAAGCCCAAATATTTTTTCAGAGCTAGATGCAGATAAAAATTATTTTGAATTTGCATCCTGATGGAGGTTAGTATAGATGGACTAATAGAACAAGTCCCATACACTGCTACAAGCCCAAGCCCAAATATTTTTTCAGAGCTAGATGCAGATAAAAATTATTTTGAATTTGCAACCTGGTGGAGGTTAGTATAGATGGACTAATAGAACAAGTCACACACACTGCTACAAGCCCAAATATTTTTTCAGAGCTAGATGCAGATAAAAATTATTTTGAATTTGAAACCTGGTGGAGGTTAGTATAGATGGACTAATAGAATGATGCTATGCCCAAAAGATTTTACTTGGCTAAGTGCAGTAAAAAAAATTGCATTCTATACACAGGTGGTGTAGCTTGCAACACACATAGGCTACTCCACTGACTAACACACACTGCAAGAGGCCAAAAAGGATTTGCTTAGCTAGATTTAGCCAAATGCTGTGAAAAAAACTTTCACAGCAGTGGCACAGACCTGCCTGGCAAAAAGTGATAGGAACTGATGTAACCTAGCCCTCAAAAGGTCTGCAATTACAATTAGTCCCTACTCCCAACCTATCTATTTAAGAGCACAGACCTGCCTGATAAAAGTCATAGGAAATGATGTAACCTAGTCCTCAAAAGGACTGCAATCACAACTATTCCCTACTCCCAAGCTATCTGTAGATTTGTGCGAAAATTGGCTTGCAATTAACACTCAAAGTATAGCGCACACAGTAACAGCGGTGCCGTCTAACACGCAGCTGCTGCAGTGAGAAAATGGTGGCTACGTGGAAAATGGCTGGGTCTTATAGGGCAAGGACATCTGACATACACTGCCAATGACACATGCCCTTGCTTGTGTGAAAAAAAGCAGTTTGCTCCGTGTGTGCGCAGCTGATAGGCTGACAGATTGCACCTCCCCACTGTAAATGCGGGAAAGAGAAAAAAAAATGGAGATCTTCATTATTTATGCAGAGATCCATCCCCTGCCCCTCCCCCCGCCCCGCTGTACACTCCAACAGCATATTAACATTAATTTTCAGCATTACTGAGAAAAATCCAGTTATGATTTTGGTGCACGAACAGTTATCGAACATAACCTCGAACAGCCGAATTTTTTACAAATTGTTCGTGTTCGCCGAACGGCTCGAACACCGCCCAAAACAGCTCGAATTTGAGATTGGTGAACAGTTCGAGTCGAACACCGCTCATCTCTACTCTCCACCAGTCTTTCACACTGCTTTTGGGTGACTGTCATGAAAGTTAGCCGCCATCTTAGGTATGATACGTCATACCTGAAAATATTCCTTACTGTCATTTCTAAAAATCCCTCACACAGCTCTTACCATGCACAATTCTCTAGCCCCTGGTAAACAGAGCAATTTGCCCCCACCTCTTGAGATCAGTCTCAAGGAACTTCTTTGATATGGTAAATAGATGGGCCAGCTCTGTTGTGTCCAGAGTCCTAGGGGGTAATTAACACCTTGATGTCACTTGAAACCAGAAGCAAACCATTTGTGCAAGCCTGCCAACCTCTCCATTGTCCCAAGGAACCATGTGCTTTCTTTGTGGAAAATGACCGCCAAAAGCTGCAGACATACTATCAATTCATAACCACACGAACAAGTTAGGGAACCCAAATAAAATGTATCATGTGGGGAAGGAGCCCACAGACACAATCATGGGACTTATAAATCCATGAGGGCCCTGGAAAGCTAGATATTTAGAAGAACCATATACAAGGTCCCAGGGGAGGCATGTTTAGAGTCAATGGCTTTCCCAGAAGAGTAGGATCACGACGAGCCCTCTGGTGATACGATGAGATCACCCCAGGGAAAGTTATGGGTACTTTTCTCAAATGGAGCCAAAACTGGCATTGGTCGGGGGGGCGGGGCTTAGTAAACTGACATCACCAAGAGTGGGTGTGATAGGACTTTAGTATAGCCGACAGCTAGAAACCCCCTCAGTTTTGACCCAGGAGATGATGTGAACAACTCCTAACGTCGGGTCCAGGTCTCTGAGTGGGAGGAGCACCTTTGCCATGTGCTACTGAGGCCTGGACGACTGCAACTAAGCTTGGACCTGTGGGATAGCAGAACCTCCCTTGCACCACAAGAACGGTAACTGATTTATCATTGTTATTCCTGTGTTTTGTAATCCTAATTGTTATATCTCTTATTCTGGCCAAATACCATTGTATAGTTAATTGTATAGCTTTGTAACCTAGTGTATTCTTATAATCGATTAAATCATAAATTAATCGTGGGCTGTATCCTTTACTCTGCATATACGAATTCATTGGTCCGGAAACGCTTGGCTGAAACGCTACTGGGTTGGTTCCTGACCCGATACAAGTCTATTAATGGACCGGGCTTGTATCAAACGAGAACTGGTGGCAGCATACCATCTGGGGGATTTGAGGAAGGCTGGCAGTGACGGTCGGAGGTGTGGATATATAATACTGGCGCAGCCAGGGAAATATATATACCGCCCTCACTGCAGAGGGCCTCAAATACCCAGAGGGCTACAGGACGGTCTCTCCGGCGACCACTCACTCTAGATGCAGTACCTTGACTGACCTGAGAGGCAAGGGGGTGCCAGAGAGTTGTGGATGTATCGTGGCGTCACGGATTGGTGACGTGTAAGGGACAACACACCACCGTGTTTTCCCCCGCTGGTAGCAGCTTCCTGGCACTACTTACTCTAGGTGCAGTACCTTTACTTACCTGAGAGGTAAGGGGGCGCCAGAGAGCTGCACCCACCGGCCGGTATTTCATCACATGACCTTATGCCACTTCTGGCACAAAAATTTAAGCAGTTCTTCTTTGTTTGATGGCTTGTGACTATCCATCTTCCTCTTGGTTACATTCCAGAGGTTTTCAATGGGGTTCAGGTCCAGAGATTGGGCTGGCCATGACAGGGTCTTGATGTGGTGCTCCTCCATCCACGCATTGATTGACCTAGCTGTGTGGCATGGGGCATTGTACTGCTGGAAAAAAACAGTCCTCAGAGTTGGGGAACATTGCCTGAGCAGAAGGAAGCAAGTGTTTTTCAAGGATAACCTTGTATGCAGCTTGATTCATACGTCCTTTGCAAATATTAACCTGCCCAATTCCAGCCTTGCTGAAGCTTCCCCAGATCATCACCGATCCTCCACCAAATTTCACAGTGGTTGCAAGACACTGTGGCTTGTATGCTTCTCCAGGTCTCTGTCTAACCATTAGACAACCAGGTGTTGGGCAAAGCTGAAAATTAGACTCATCAGAGAAGATTACCTTACTCCAGTCCTCTATGGTCCAATCCTTATGGTCTTTGGCAAAATTCAGCCTGGCTCTCCTTTGCTTCTCATTGATGAAAGGCTTTTTACTAGCTTTACATGACTTGATGCCTGCATCTAGGAGCCTGTTCTTACCGTGCACTTCACCCCAGCTGCCATTTGCCATTCCTTTTGTAGGTCACTTGATGTTATCCTGCGATTGCTGAGTGACATTCGAATAAGATGACGGTCATCCTGATCAGTGGAGAGTCGCTTTCGCCCTCTGCTGGTCTGTAACTTTGTTGTCCCCAATGTCAGTTGCTTGACCTTGTTGTAATGGACTGCCGTCTTCGAAATTTTAAGGATGGAGGCAACATGACGCTCACTGTATCCCTCTGCTAGAAAAGCCAGAATTTAGCCCTTCTTTTCCTCACTCAAGACATTTCTTTTCAACTCCTTTGGCATGGTTAAAAGTTATTTTTTTCATTCAAATTACTTTTAGGCCATTCCTAGCATTTCTTTTGCCATCTAGCTTGTCCTATTGCAAGAGGATTGTGAAGACCGCAGCAGTGTTTTTTATACTTTCCCTCGTTACATAAGATTTGGTTCAGGTGATCACCTAATCAGAAGCACATTAAGTAGAATGAGGTGGACTGTGGTTGGAATTCAACTGACACTGGAATGGAATGGCTGTCAGATATGTAGAGATGGTGATTTTTAGAAAACTGTGCAGTGGTCTCTTAATTTTTTTCAGAGCTGTATATATATATACTGTATATAAATATATACATATACTTTGGTACAGTCACCATTAAGCTCTACAATAACCCAAAAAGATCTAGCTGCCACCACCAATTGTTTATACAGGCCAATAAGATATCCATGACTGGTAATATATGGCCTCATGAGGCTTCAGGGATGCGGTTTATAAAGCAAGACAAATAAAGCTATTCAATTTTAAATATTTTTATATATTTAATATGAAAAGTGGGCAGAGTTTAGGAAAATATACAAAAGATATTCTAAAAGGGGACAAAACGATACAGTATTTACAATCACATAAAATGAAAAGGGGATAACAAAAGAAAAGTACTATACCTGATGTCACAGAAATGGCAAAGTTCTTAGTGGAGGGGAGCGCTCAACTTGAAATATGGAACAATCCTACAGTGAGCTGTATCTCCCAAAATAGAACAATGATTATAATTCAGAATCTACTTTTATTAGATAAAAATCACTACCACATACCTCCCCCAAGTAAGGGCTAGATCCCCAAAAATTATGGGATCCTCAATCTTCAGGATATCTGCCCACCTGGAGGTCCCCACCTGGAGGTCCCAGGAGGGTTATATTAATGCCTTATTTCCTATCATGATTTTAGCTTTCAATAGATAGGAAACATGACATATCAAACTTTGTCCATCTGGCCAATATTAATTCTGGGCTGACCGATAGTCTGTGATGTACAATGTGCATCACTAAGCATAGAAAAATTCAGTTTGGCATGTATTGCATACAGAGACTACTATTTGTTTTTGTCTGATATAGAAACTTTTTAATGTTTGCCCTTTTATCTTAATTTTCTAGAAACTGTCCCCTGCTCATACTTGCCAAATAGCAGCCGAGTAGCTGGTAAAACTTCACTGCACAGTCAACGTCTTTGGGTCCCTCATCTGTGTAGTATTTAGCCCCCTTCCTCAAGCCCACCATGTATACTATATAGCACACATGCATATTATAGTCACACACAAAAACACTCTGCTTGTCTGAGCGCTTCCTGTTCTCTATGAGACAACCACTGCTAGACTCCTTTTCCAGTGACGAAAGACAAAACAATTAACCATTGGAAATCTAACAATGACCGGATCTTTCTCTCCTGCTAACATCATCTGTCAGGGGAGAGACGGGGCCTCTATATACACTAGACTGTAGGTCGAACCCAACAATATTGGTGGGTTGGATGACTTTAGTTTAATGTGCATGGGAGTTTAAGCCAAGTTGAATACTGTGCTTTAATGTTCTTGACTTAGCAACAGTGCTACCCAACTGCAAGTTAAAAAGCACTGCAAATCAAAGATATCTAATGACTGGCTGCTATACTATACTGGGCACTTTCTCAGTAGCCAATAACATCAGGCAAAGACAAGCCAGAAGCCATTAAGCTATTCTGGTAGAGTGAGTTAAATGTACTGTATATGTATGTAAAGCTAATAAAATATTAATGTATTTTTATTTTGCTCATTGTTCTGGACAAGTTTACATCCAGAATATTATATTTAATAATCTAAAAGATGCAAATGCATACGAGAAGCAACATAAAGATTTATTTAAACCTCATTAAAATGAATGAGACAGTCATACATCATTGTGCTGTACATCAGCTGGTAGGCTGTTAATTGTCTGAAAAATACAACTCAAAATGTCAATGTCATGCTGCCCTCTCCTTCTAACCTCGAGAGATCAACCAACACTTTATATTGGTTAATTATTTTTGGTGACAACCTTCTAAGGCAGAGGAACACATTCCATTTAAGGCCTCATGCACCAACCCTGTACAGTTGTCCTCAGTTTCTACAGGTGAATTGTGTACCATATTGTGGTGTAGTCTCCTCTAGAAGAAATGCTTCTTAGGGAGAACAACTTTGTACCGTATTCTCCACTAGAATATATGCTCATTGGGGTGAATGACTCTGTAATATGACATGCAATGGAGCACAAATATGTATTGCTATTAGTAAGAGAAACAATTAATAATAACTGGCTAATGTGGTGCCAAAACTTTTTTTTTTCTTTTGATGTAATGGAACATATCACAATTAAAATCAGAGGCACATACAGGTACAATATTTTCTCCTACCTGGTTACGGATCCCATGCTACAGATCCATTTAACATGGCCATGTACATAAGGACATATTAATGTTTACTGTGGCATGAAATTAATGTTCGGACAAACGTTAATTGAAATCTACAAGCTACAGTGTTTTCTCTGCATCTTAATTAAGAAAAATATCAACATATCACTATAAAAGGTCATACCTACTAATACAAGGGCAGGTTAAAACTTCAGTTCCCAGCAGGACGTAAACAAGACAAGATGTTTTGTGAGCTGAAAAATTGTGATGAACACACACACTCTCTCACACCTACACTATCATCCATGCCTGAGACAGATACTTAAAAGCTAAATACACACAGATATGGCTGCTGTAAGGTGCCAGTCACATAATTTTGAAAAGTGTACCATGATGGTTAACAGCCTATTCATCTCCATATGTTAACCTCTCAATGACCTGTCTATTTTAGGCCTCAATAATTTTTTCAGTTTTGTATATATTCGGAACTCGGCAGGAAGGTTGTATCTTGCAGAATTACCCTCAGATCTTCTGTGGATGTAGACTTGAACAAATACTACTGTATCTTCACGTAACCCCAAACAGAGTCAATGACATTGAGATCAGTTCTCTGTGGGGGCCATATCATCACTTTCAGGACTCCTTCTTCTTCTTTACACTGAAGATAGTTCTTAATGACATTGCCTATATGGTTGGGGACATTTGTTCTTCTGCATAATAAATTTCAGATGCTTCCCTGTAGTATTGCATGACAGATAAGTATTTATTTGCGATAAGACACCGAGAAATGTGCAAAGTTGATGAGAATTATAGACGCAGTGGTTGGCCAAGGAAACTTAGTGCAAGAGATGAAAGACATATCATGCTGACTTCTCTTTGAAATCAGAAAATGTCAAGAAGTACATTGAGCTCAGAAGTAGCAGTAACCAGTAAGACCCAGCTACTTCCATCTACTGTTTGGAGGCAGAAGCGACTATCATGGAACAATTTTGGCCAAAAAGCCATAACCTCCACATAGAAACAAGGCCATGTCCCTTAACAATGCACAAAAACATAGGACTTGGAGTGAAGAAAAATAGTGGCGGGTGCTCTGGACTGATAAGTCAAAATGTAAAATATTTACCTGTAATAGAAGGGCTGGAGAGCAGTAGAGTAGTGAATGTTAACAGGCAACAATGAAGCACGGTGGACGTTCTTTGCAAGTCTGGGGCTTCATTTTAGCGAATGGGGTTGTTGATTTAGTCAGGATTAGTGGTTTCCTTAGTGATGAGAAATACAGGCAGATACTTATCTATCATGCAATACCATCAGGGAGGCATCTGACTCCAAGTTTATTCTGCAGCATGACAAGGATTCCAAAAAAACAGTCAATGTCATTAAAGAAGCACTCCAATGAAGTTTTTTTTTACTAAATCTGTGTGTATGTGTATGTAGTGTAGTGTGTGTGTTATTATACTCACCTATTGCCGCCTTCTCTGGTATCCAGCACCGATCTTCTCCTCTTCTCAGTGTTATCACCTCTCTTTAAACTATTCATCTCACTCTAGGCGCGAGCCGGAAGTCTTTTACAATGTAAGAGTATGGATCCTCATTCCGACGCTGAATAGGCTTACTTTGTAATAGCCTTTTCCGGATCATGCAGAGTAGTGTTACCCGAAGAGTGTAGAGTGGTGACGGTCAATGAGAAAAGGAGCAGAACAGTGCTGGATATTTGAGACAACAGCGGTAGGTTAGCATCTTAACACACACTACACTATATACACATGAGCACAGATTTAGTAAAAAAAAAAAAAAACTCATGGACTTCTTTTTCTTCTTTACGATGAAGATAGTTCTTAGAGGAATCCTGGAGGTGATGGTCTAGCACTGATCTGAACATCATCAAATCTCTCAAAAGATTTGAGGTTAGTACTCAAAGATGTTTGGAATAAACTCCCTGCCAAGATCCTTCAAAATCTGTGTGTAAATGTACCTTAAAACGTTGCTGCTTTGATGTTGTTTAGAAGCCAAAGGGTGGGAACACCAAATACTGATTTGTATTTCTCTTTTGCTCATTCATAGTGTGGGGTCTGTCACTCTCTACCTTTCCTCCATATGTAGTATGCATGAAGTCTGTCACTCATTACCTGCTCCCCATGTGTAGTAAGTAATCTATTACCCTCTCCCCGCCTTCCAGGCATAGTGTGTTTTCAGTCACTCTCTATCTATTCTCCAATTGAAGTGCAATGTCTATCATTGTTGATGTTTAAAGTGGGCTATGTTACTCTGTACATGACTTCCGAATGTAGTGTAGTGGCTATCACTTTCTACCTACCCTTCATGTATAGTGTGGAGTCTGTCACTCTCTATCTGCATTCTTAGACAGCAAACTGCAAAGTTTGGCAGCTATAAGTGTTTCATGAGTGCCCTGTACAGACATTTAGTCTCATATTTTTTTCCCTCTAGGTCCTCGTTACCCTCTCTAGAAATGAGGATATTCTAGTAAGATGCCTAGATGAGGGAGGCTGGGTGATTACCGTTAACACCAGGTGACTTGACATGTCTGCTACTATTAGGGGCCTACAGCAAATAATAATAAAGTAACCCTAAATAATTATTTAGATTTCACCTAACTTGGTGGCACACTGCATTCAAGGTTCTCAATTTCATGTTCATTCTTTACGACACAGAATGTTTTAGCCATGCTTTAACGTCTAATGATGGTGTAGTTTATGTTGCACCCAGAAGCAGATAATAATATTTGTAGTTATGTTGTGTGACCTACCTTATCATGGATAATCTCTTGTTGCTCCTGGATATTTCCACTTCAAAGTTACAACACTTACAGTTGAAAACTGATTTGTAGGAAAGATTCCACCCTATTACTATAGTCAATAAAGATGATCTTTAACACCCACTTGGAATTAAAGGGAACAAGTCATGTCCCCAAACACTATGAATCTGCAGATAGGGGGTCAATAGATAGTTCTAAAGTTGTGCGCCGCCACACTGAAGGCCCGGCTGCTTCTTGCTTTCAGTCATAGAGGCGTGGTTGGCACACTTTCAGTCACTGCTCAGTACGTAGAGAGCATCAATGGTAACTACGCTCCAGCATGAATGAGTCACCTCTCACTGTATAATAAACTATGACTGAAGCAGCACTGGCTGCGCCTCTATGACTGAAAGGTGGAAGCTGCTGGAAAGAATAAAGTTTATTTCCTCCCGGCAGCAGGGCCTTCAGTGCAGCAGCTGCACAGTTTTACTATTTTTTTAACTATTAACTGCTTCCCGACCACCCACTGTACATAAGCGTCGGCGCGGGCTGGGCTCTGTGCAGCGCCGACATTTATAAACGGTAGGTGGTCCCGCAGCGCTCAGGACCCCCAGGGTCCTGCAAGTGCTGCAGGTGTGGTGCAGAGCAGTAGCTCTGACAGGGGACATCATCGGGACCTGATTTGATCAGATCCCAATGATGTTAACCCTTTATTATCTTCTATATGCAGCGATCCATAGCAATCGCAGCATTTAGGAGATAGTGAGAGGAGAGGGGGTCGTCCACTCATCTTTCCGACGGCCCCTGTGATAGTTCATAGGACCTGGCGTTGTCATGGCAGCCGGAGGTCACAAGACCACCTCCGGGTCTGCCATGCATGGTGTCCTGCTAGACTCAGCCTTCAGCTGAGTCTAGCAGGAGATTTTACAGTGTAAAACTGTCAGCTCTCATGCAATGCAATACATGTCTATTGCACTGCATGAGACCAGTGATCAGAAAAATAAAAATTGAAGTCCCATACAAGGACTAAGTAAAAAAGTAAAAAAAAAGTCTACAAATGTTTTCAAACTGTTAAAAAAAAAATCACAAAAAAAAAAAATTAAACAAATAAATCCGTATATTTGTGCAAAAACAAATGAAGTACACATATCTGGCATTGCTGCATCTGGAACAATCCGATCTATAAAACTATAACACTAATTAGCCCCTTCTGTGCACACCATAAAAAAAAACAGCGCAAAAAACGATGCTTTATCATCATACCGCCAAACAACAAGTGGAATAAAATGCAATCAAAAAGCCAAATGTAAATAAAATGAAAATGGTACAGCTGAAAACGTCATCTTGTCCCGCAAAAAAAATGCCGCCAAACAGCTCCATCAGCCGAAAAAAAAAAAGTTATAGCTCTCAGAACAAAGCAATGCAAAAACAATTATTTTTTCTATAAAATATTTTTTATTGTGTAAAAGCACTAAAACATAAAAAACTATATAAATGTGGTACGCTGTAAACGTACTGACCAGAAGAATAAATCTGCCTTATCACTTTTACCACATGCGGAAAAGCATTAAAAAACCCTCAAAAAACAAATCCTAAATTGCTGTTTTTTGTTCATTTTACCTCCCAAAAAAAGACAGAATAGAAAGTGATCAAAAAATGTCACGTGCCCGAAAATGGTACCAATAAAAACGTCAACTCATCCCGCAAAAAACAAGCCATCATATGACTCTGTCAGCAGAAATATAGAAAAATTATAGCTCTCAAAATATGGCGATGCAAAAACTAGATTTTGCAAAAAAAAAGCGTCTTTTAGTGTGTGACAGCTGTTAATCATAAAAACCCAATATGAATCTGGTATTGTTGTAATCGCACCAACCCAAAGAATAAAGTCGTCTAATCACTTACACCGCACGAGGAACAGCATAAAAAATAAATAAAACCAATTCTTCACCTGCTGCTAATTTGTTCATCCTGGTTCCCAAAACAGCGCAGTAAGCCGCAGCTCACATTTATCCTGCGCTGAGCACTTACACCGTGGTTGCCATGTAAATTTATGAAATACATAATTCAGACAGAACCCCTGGTGGAAGAGTCCATGTAATGAGGCAGGTTGAGGCACCGTGGACGCCGTAGGACCTGTGATCCCACGTGGTCAGTTTTTTAAGGCGTTCATAAAAGTGCAGTTGGCCACAGTTTTGTGCACTTCTGAAAAAAGGACACAGGTAAACAGAGGCCAGACTGAGTCCAGAGAAATTCTGCTGCCTCATTATAGTGAATGGATCCCTCGGGGGTTTCATCTGAATTACATCACTTGGAGATTTAGGTGGAAACCCCGATATCAGTGCTCAGCCTAGAGCGCCGGATAAACGTTATGTAAAATGTTCCCAATAAATGCTTCAACTCAATCCTCAAAAAAAGCAAGTCCCCACTCAGGTCTGTTATCTGTTAACGAAAATATAAGGGGCTTCAACATTACTGGTAGCACAAAGGCTCTGGAAAGGCTAAATGGCCTTTGCCCCCCAAAAGAAATTCAGAAAATTCTGTGCTCCAAAATCCAAATGACTCCCCCTCCGTTTTGAGCCCCACAATGTGCCTAAACTACATTTAGGGTCCACATGTTTGGAATTCCTGTAGCGATGAGAGCCCACCTAATTTACAGGTGCATGTCTCCAGGAGCATGAGCTGGGCACAACGAACTGGTTAATACAATGTACTGGTCACTGCAACGGCAGTTTGAAATTTTGAAATTTCACTCAGCAAGATCCACTGCTGCTTGTTTCTGGAAAACACCCATGAAGTCAAAATTGTCACTACACCTGTAGGTAAATTCCCAAAGGGGTATAATTTCCAAAATGCGGTCACTTGAGGGGGGATTCTGCTCTTCAACACTTAGGGGCTCTGTATATGGAGTCTGCAAACTATTCTACAATAATTTTTTCTTCAAGAGTCAAATAGTGTTCCATCTCTCCCGGGTCTCGCCGTATGGCTAAGCGGTACTGTACAGCCACATATTGGATATTTCCACGTTTAGAAGAAATTGTGTGACACATTTCGGCACCATTTTTACCCATTACACTGTGTGGAAATGTAAAATCTGAGGCTAAACAATTTTTTTGTGGTAAAAATATAATTATTTTTTCTTCACTGCCCAATGGTATAAATTTCTGTGAGTCACATGTGGTGTCAATATGATCATTGCACCCCTAAATGAATTCATTGAGAAGTGTAGTTTGTAAAATGCGGTTACTTATGGAAGAGTTTCTGCTGTTCTGGGACCTCAGGGGCTCTGCCAGTGGGTCATGTCTCCGGCAAACCACAACAGTAAAATCTGAACTGTAATATGGCGCTCTTTCCTTTATGAGGTTTGCATTGTGCCTGAAAAGTAGTTTTCCACCACATCTGGTGTATTGGTGTATTCAGGAGAAATTGAACAACAGTTTTTGGGGTCCATTTTCTCTTCTTACCCTTGTGAAAATAAAAAAATGGGGCTAAAAGATCATTTTTGCGGAAAAAGTTCGATTTTTTTTCTTTTCACAGCTCTACGTTATAAACTTCTGTGAAGAACCTGAGGGTTCAAGGTGCTCACCAAACATCTAGATAAGTTCCTTGAGGGGGCTAGTTTCCAAAATGGGGTCACTTGTGGGGGGATTCCACTGTTTAAGCACATCAAGGGCTCCCCAAACGTGACATGGTGTCAACTAATTATTCAAGCAAATTTTATATTCAAAAAGTCAAATGGCATGCCTTCCCTGCCGTGCGCCTCAACAGTGGTTTTCCCCCACATATGGGGTATCGGCGTACTCAGGAGAAATTGCACAACAAATTTCATGGTGTAAATTCTCCTGTTACCCTTATGATAATGCAAAATTGGGGGCTGAAAAATATTTTTGTGGGAAAAATGTTAAAATCTTATTTTTATGGCTCAATATTATAATCTTCTGTGATGCACCTGGGGGTTCAAGGTGCACACCACACATCTAGATAAGTTCCCTGAGGGGTCTAGTTTCCAAAATGGTGTCACTTGAGGGGGGTTTACATTGCTTAGGCACATCAGGGACTCCCCAAACACGACATGGCGTCCGCTAATTATTCAAGCAAATTTTACATTAAAAAAGTCAAATGGCGCTCCTTCCATTCTGAGCTCCACCATGCACCCCAACAGTGGTTTTCTCCCACATGTAAGATATCAGCGTGTTCAGGAGAAATTGCACAACAAATTTTGTAGTCAATTTTTTCCTGTTACCCTTGCAAAAAAAAAAAATTGGGTCTAAAGTAACATTTTTGTGAAAAAAAGTTAAACGTTCATTGTTTTCTTCCACATTCCAAAAATTCCTGTGAAACACCTAAAGGGTTAATAAACATCTTGAATGCGGTTTTGAGCACCTTGACGGGTGCAGTTTTTAAAATGGTGACACTTTTGGGTATTTTCTGTCATAAAGGCCCCTCAAAGTCACTTCAAATAAGATGTGGTCCCTAAAAAAATGGTTTTGTAAATTTTGTTGGAAAAAATGAGAAATCAATGGTCAACTTTTAACCGTTATAACTTCCTAACAAAAAAAAAATTTGGTTTCAAAATTGTGCTAATGTAAAGTCAACATGTGGGAAATTTTATTTGTTAACGATTTTGTGTGACATATCTCTCTGATTTAAGGGCATGAAAATTCAAAGTTTGAACCTCATAATCAGTGGGATCCATTGAAGCGTTCCAGAGTTACAGTGCTGGCCAAAAGTATTGGCACCCCTGCAATTCTGTCAGATAATACTCAGTTTCTTCCTGAAAATGATTGCAATCACAAATTCTTTGGTATTATTATCTTCATTTAATTTGTCTTCAATGAAAAAACACAAAAAGAATTGTCCTAAAGCCAAATTGGATACAATTCCACACCAGACCTAAAAAAGGGGGTAGACAAAAGTATTGGCACCCTTTGAAAAATCATGTGATGCTTGTGTAATTAACAGCACCTGTAACTTACCTGTGGCACCTAACAGGTGTTGGCAATAACTAAATCACACTTGCAGCCAGTTAACATGGATTAAAGTTGACTCAACCTCTGTCCTGTGTCCTTGTGTGTACCACATTGAGCATGGAGAAAAGAAAAAATACCAAAGAACTGTCTGAGGACTTGAAAAACCAAATTATGAGGAAGCATGAGCAATCTTAAGGCTACAAGTCCATCTCCAAAGACCTGAATGTTCCTGTGTCTTCCGTGCGCAGTGTCATCAAAAAGTTTAAAGCCCATGGCACTGTGGCTAACCTCCCTAGATGTGGACGTAAAAGAAAAATTGACGAGAGATTTCAACGCAAGATTGTGCAGATGGTGGATAAAGAACCTCGACCAACATCCAAACAAGTTCAAGCTGCCCTGCAGTCTGAGGGTACAACAGTGTCAACCCGTACTATCCGTCGACGTCTGAATGAAAAGGGACTGTATGGTAGGATACCCAGGAAGACCCAACTTCTTACCCCGAGACATAAAAAAGCCAGGCTGGAGTTTACCAAAACTTACCTGAGAAAGCCTAAAACGTTTTGGGAGAATGTTCTCTGGTCAGATGAGACAAAAGTAGAGCTTTTTGGGAAAAAGCATCAACATAGAGTGTACAGGAAAAAAAAGAGGCATTCAAAGAAAAGAACACGGTCCCTACAGTCAAACATGGTGGAGGTTCCCTGATGTTTTGGGGTTGCTTTGCTGCCTCTGGCACTGGACTGCTTGACCGTGTGCATGGCATTATGAAGTCTGAAGACTACCAACAAATTTTGCAGCATAATGTAGGGCCCAGTGTGAGAAAGCTGGGTCTCCCTCAGAGGTCATGGGTCTTCCAGCAGGACAGTGACCCAAAACACACTTCCAAAAGCACTATAAAATGGTTTAGAGAAAGCACTGGAGACTTCTAAGGTGGCCAGCAATGAGTCCAGACCTAAATCCCATAGAACACCTGTGGAGAGATCTCAAAATGGCAGTTTGGAAAAGGCACCCTTCAAATATCAGGGACCTGGAGCAGTTTGCCAAAGAAGAATGGTCTACAATTCCAGCAGAGCATTGTAAGAAACTCATTGATGGTTACCGGAAGCGGTTGTTCGCAGTTATTTTGGCTAAAGGTTGTGCAACCAAGTATTAGGCTGAGGGTGCCAATACTTTTCTCCGGCCCTTTTTTGGAGTTTTGTGTGAAATGATCAATGATTTGATTTTTGCTTCATTCTCTTTTGTGTTTTTTCCTTGCAAGCCAATTAAATGAAGAGAATAATACCAAAGAATTTGTGATTGCAATCATTTTCAGGAAGAAACTGAGTATTATCTGACAGAATTGCAGGGGTGCTAATACTTTTGGCCAGCACTGTATTACCTCATAAAGTGACAGTAGTCAAAATTGAAATAATTGGCCTGGTCACAAAGGCGAAAACAGGCTCTGGCACAAAAGGGTTAACCTTCAGAATAACCTCCTATCTGTAGGTTAACAGAATTTGGGGACGTGACACTTGTTAGGTGCCAAATACTCTGTTTGCTCATATCTTTGAACGGAGGGGCAAAATTAAAAGAAAAAAAAAGTTTTATTTCACTTTGCACTGTCACATTGTGTGTCAAGTTCAACATGTAAAATTTGGTGAAATCTCCTCTTTAAGAGCTACAAGATGATCCATTCTTGATTTTATACAGCATGCTATGTTGCTGAAATACGCAAAATTACTAGGTAAATATAAGTTTCCATTTTTTCCATATCGTGTAGATTGAGTTAGACAATTTGAGGTCATTTTGCACTGCATTTCATTTTTACCGTTTCAAGATGACTGGTGATTGATAATTGCTAAAATTGTTTTTTTTTTGCAAATTTGCCTTAGATTTATTAGTTTTTACAAAAAGTTTCCAATAAATAAGTAGAAAACTCTTAATGTAAAACATGTTAAGTCCAATCATTTACTTGTAGAGCAAATGAAAAGTGACCTTCGGCTATCTGCAATTAAACAAATAGGGTCTCTAATAGTGTTGAGCCACCTCCGTAGTGTTCGAGTTCGGTTCGGTTCGTCGAACACCCGTGTATTCGTCGAACTGTTCGTCGAACTGTTCGTCGAACACCTTCGAACACCGTTAAAACCAATGGCAGGCAAACAAAAACACATAGAAACACATAGAAAACACCTTCAAAGGTGTCCAAAAGCTGACAAACTGCTCAGAAGACATAACTAACACATGGAAAAGTGACAAGTACATATAGTCATGCAAAAATAAAAGAGGTGGAGGAGTAAAAGGAGGGGGAGACACAGATATAGGCATGTCATGCTCTTCTAAAATCCAAAAAGTGAGAAGCCGACACGGCCAGTCCGCTCCTGCCCGTGCCACCTCCGTGTCGCCGGGTTTGTGCCAGAGCCGCGGTGAACCCTGACGGCCAGCCCCCCTCTCCCAATACTGGTGCCTGTCCGCTGGTGGGTCGAGCGAGCCCCCCTGTGGTGGAGGCAGCTCTAAGCTTTTTAATTTAAATTGTCTCTCTAATTTGAATGAATACACTTTAAATCCATTTACAAGGATCTATTGGAGGGCAAGTCTCATGCCAGCAGCCACGGTAATTCCAGCTCCAGTAGCGTCCACTAAAGCTGCTGCAGTTAAAAAGCTTTTATAAGGATCGAGCTCGGCTGTCCAACGCAAGGCATCCTACTGCCAGTCCCAGCCCCTATGCCTTGGGGTGCCTCCTGATGCTCTTCACTAAGTATCCCATGGTCCCGAAGCATTTCCTTTGAAAAAATTAAGTGTCTAAACTACAGGTGGTGCAGCTTGCTTAACAGCCGGGATAATCCGCTCACTAGCAGACACTGCTACTAGGCACAAAGTATTTCCTGGGCTAGATGCAGTTAAAAATTTGTAATTAGATACTCTCGTTGGATGCTGAGAAAGCATTCCATAGAGTCTCCTGGCACGCCATATATGATTCTCTTAAAAAGCTTGGGGTAGGGGTCTAGGGGACCCTTTTATAGCCAAAATCACGGCCCTGTATCGCAATACGTCACCTAGGCTGAACATAAATGGAACTGTAGCACCCTGAGGGCTCGGTTGCTACAGACGTATTGCACCTCACCCAGAGGTGTGATATCTCACTCTCAGGTAAGGATGGAGTGTGGATCAGGACCCGACACCTGCATGCATTACACCACATTGCCGTGGGGCAGGGCGACCAATATGCCCCTGAGATGGGCACGACAGTCCCTGTCCCTGGCTGGAGTGGGGGGAGGGAACACTGAGGAAGGTGAACCCTGTAGTGCAGGAGCAGGGAGGAAGCAGTTCCTGGGTGCATTGAGAAGGGAGTATAAAAGGTGGGCACCATCTTAGTTCAGTGCAGAGAAGTCTGAGCAGAAGTGGCAGGGAGCAGGGGCTCTGCATGAGCTCTGCTCCGGAGGCGGGCCTAGTAACAGAGGCCCAGGCCTGGAAGAGGGAGAAGGAAGGAAGAGGAGCGGAGAAGGCTCCAGGAACGAGGAATGAAGGGATCCCAGGGGTGCGGACGGGCGAGTCGCCACCGCACGCCCGAATCCACCTGCGTGGAGGGGTCAGGCCAAAGGGGGAGACCGGTCCCCGAACTAGTGGAGGCAGGAAACGACCCTCAGCTAGAAACCGGAGGCTCTGACATTTTATGTGGCGCAGCCCCTCGCTACACCCGCTAGGAAGGCACCACATAGGGTCAGGGAAACTGGCGCCAAGTTTACCAAGAGGAGGCCCGAGGCAGCCGGACAGAAGTGTTGGTAAGAAAGGCCAGACAAAGGACACACAAAGGGGGTCCTGTGAAGTGCTCCAAAGTTATCTGGGAGTTGTCTGAGCCCCTCACCTGGTGAGCACAGTACGACGTGGGCAGCCGTTACCTGCAGACGTGGTCTGGATAATAAGAACTGTGAGTAAAGGCCCTGAACTGCATCACTGACTCCGTGTCGTTACTGCTGCTGCCCTGCACCATCACCCCCATCCTCCGCATACACTGCCCTGAGGCTATACTCCTCCCGTGGGGAGTTATGCTACGCTCTGCTGCACCCACAACACCAGCCTCAGTGGTCTGCCCTGTAGCGGCGGTTCACTCTGACCGCAATCCACGGGTGGCGTAGTCGGACATTTAAACATGAAAACCACATAAATAGTTCCGCCACTGGTTTGACCGCCCTGAGCCACGGAACTGGGTCGCCGCCACGAAGACTACAACCACCAGCATCCACCAAAAAGGGTCCAGCTCCGGGTGTCCCAAGGCCCAGGGGGTGCGTCAGAACATTTTCATCACCTTTCACAATCACCAATGGGACAAGGCAGTGATGTCCTCTGTCCCCTCTCTTATACATCCTAGTGACGGAGCACCTGCTCTCATCAATTCGCCATAACCCCAATATTAGGTGGATTGAGGTGGGAGGCACCGAGTACAAGTGCTCTCTATTTGCTGATGATGTCCTAGTATATATCACTCAATCACATATATCCATCCATGCTGTTATGGCTGAAATAGATCACTTTGTTACATGGTAAAATTTTAAAATCAATGCAGCGAAGTCTGAGGCCCTCGATGTCTCCCTCCCTAAATCCATATAGGATTCCATCCAGTCCAACTTTCCCTTTGCCTGGCCCTCACAGGGTATCAAATACTTAGGAATTCCTATTCATAGAGACCTCTCCCATCTATGTTATCTTAATTTTGGGCCCTTTATTGAACAACTCCATACAGACCACGGTTGGCAAGTTAGAACTGTAAGATTCACTACGTGAACCACTGGTGTTTTGTGGAAAAGCACATGTACACTGCGTTCCAAATTATTATACAAAAAGTGTTTAGGAGTGATAAGGGAAGAATTTGTTTGTTTGTCAGTTAAACTCATTGATGGTGATGTGTGTCAGGGCTCTTTATATCACTGTAAGCAATTGCAGACACCTGTGCTAATTAGTTTGGCAGGTGTGTCCAATGAAAGGCAAGACTACTTAAGAAGGCTCTCTCACATTATTAAGCAGCCTACATTTTCTGCCAAAATGGGAAAGAAAAAGGATGTGTCGGCTGCTGAGAAGCAACAAATTGTGGAGTGTTTAGGTCAAGGCATGACTACAATCAACATTGTGCGATGATCAGGATGAAGTGTCTTGGCAATCAAGAAGTATGTAGCTGATTCACAGTACACACGTGTGCGTGCTGATAAGGGCAAATTGAGGACTCTTTCCTACAGGCAATTACGTCAGGTTGAAAGAGCAGCGGCAAAAAAGCCTTGTCATAGCAGCAGACAAGTTTTTGAAGCTGCTTGTGCCTCCAACGTCCCCCGAACAACAAGATGCAGGGTCCTTCAGAGGTTTGCAGCTGTGCATGCGCCATCCTGTCGACCTCCTCTATCCACTTCACACAAGCAGAAACGGCTCCAGTGGGCCAAACATTACATGAAGACTGATTTCAAAACTGTTTTGTTCACGGATGAGTGCCGTCAAGCGCTCGATGGTCCAGATGGATGGAGTGGAGGATGGCTGGTTGATGGACACCCCACGCAAACACGGCTACAGCGCCAACAAGGAGGAGGTGGAGTAATGTTTTGGGCTGGAATCATGGGGAGAGAGATTGTCGGCCCCTTTAGGATCCCTGAAGGCGCTAAAGATGAACTCCATAATGTATGTGGATTTTCTCAAACAGCACTTCCTGCCATGGTTCAAGAAGAAGAACCGTGTATTTCACAGCAAGATCATTTTTCTGCATGATAATGCACCATCTCATGCTGCACATAAAACATCTGCATCTCTGGCTGATATGGGCATAAAAGGGGACAAACTTATGGTGTGACCCCCATGCTCCCCTGACCTCTACCCCATTCAGAACCTTTGGAGCATCATTAAAAGGAGTGTCTATGATGGCGGGAGGCAGTTCACATCTAAGCAACAGCTCTGGGAGGGTATTCTGTCCTCATGCAAAACAATTGAAGCAGAAACCATCCAAAACCTGACAAATTCAATGGACGAGAGAGTTCAGAAGCTCCTTTCGAACAAGGGGTCCTATGTGAAAATGTAACATCACCTAGAATAAAGTTTTGAGTTGAAAACTGTTTGATTTCAGTTTCTAACAACCTGCTAATGCTTATAATTTCAAAAATGACCATTTTTTTGGTCTTTATTAAAATGAAAAGGTTGATCGAAAAGTTTGGGGGATCTAAGAGTGTGGCAACCCAGTAGTCATGATTACTTCGAATTCTGACAATATGAGGGTCATGCTGCAGGTAGTGCAGCAAGAAGGCACTTATGTGCCTTGCGCATCTCGGAGCCCCAAAATTATTTTCCGGGCTAGATGCAGCTAAAAATTATTTTTAATTTAAAATCTGGTGAAGCTTTAGTATAGATGGCCTAATAGGATCAGTGCTGCACACTGCTACAAAGCCCAAATTATTTTCCAGTCAAGATACAGATAAACATGATTAGTAATTTGAAAGCTTAAAACGGTTGGTAGGGTGATTTTAACCAATCATCAAGCTTTTACTCTCCCCAGGATGACACAGGGGTAGAAAAGTCATTTCGGATCCATGATTTGTTCATCTTTATGAACGTGAGTCTGTCTACATTATCAGTGGAGAGCCACGTGCACTTGTCTGTCAGCACACCACCAGCAGCGCTGAACACACGTTCAGACAGAACGCTGGCTGCGGGGCATGACAAGATCTCCAAGGCGTAAGTGGCTAGCTCCGGCCATTTATCCAGATTGGAAGCCCAAAAAGAGCAAGGGTCCAGTGACACAGTCGTGGCTTCAATGTTTACTTGGAGATACTCCTGTACCATCGTCTCTAGGCGGTGACTATGTGTCAGACTTCTTGTCTCCTGTGGCCTTGCAAAGGATGGGCTAAAAAAGTGGTGAAATGATTCCGCAAAATTGATGTTACCAGCAGATACTGTGGTTCTGTTACGGTTTGAGTGCTGAACACTTGAGGCTCCCACGGTTGGCAAGTTGGCACTGTGAGATTCACTACGTGCACCACTGGTATTTTGTGGAAAAGAACATGTAAGATTCTGCAACAGTCTCTGCTGATACTCCTGCATGCGTGCATCCCTTTCTATGGCAGGAATAATTTCTGCAAATTTACTTTTGTACCGGGGATCTAACAGTGTGGCAACCCAGTAGTCAGGATTATTTCTAATTCTCACAATTCGAGCGTCATGTTGCAGGTAGTGCAGCAAGAAGGCACTCATGTGTGTTGCGCATCCAGGAGCACCAAGTCCCTGTTGTGTTGGTGGCGAGGTAACAATCATGCTTCCTTCCTCTGTCCTCTCCCCCCAACCTCGCACAACAGAAATGTGATCAAGGTCTCCCTCATCTGATGAGTCTTCCATCAGTTCGTCCTCCACTTCTTCCTGGGCTCCTGCACCTTCCTCACTAGTTTGGCTGCTACCATGCGCCCTGGTAAAACGATCTCCCCCACCCTCACATGCCTGCCGCCTTGGTGCTGCCGACCGTCTGGACCTTGCAGATGTTAGCCCTTCCGCATACAACTCCTCCTCCTCTACTTCCTCCACCTCCTCTTGTGCCACCACCTGACTCCGAATTCTGTTTAACATGTGCTCCAGCATGTAAATCACCGGAATAGTCATGCTGATAATGGCATCGTCAGCACTAAACATCTTCGTCGCCATTTCAAAACTGTGCAGAAGGGTGCATAGGTCCCTGATCTGAGACCACTCCTCCAGCGTGATTTGCCCCACCTCTGAATCTCGTTGGCCCAGGCTATACGTCAGAACGTATTGCACCAGGGCTTGTCGGTGCTGCCACAGTCGCTGCAACATGTGCAGAGTTGAATTCCACCGGGTAGGCACATCGCATTTTAGCCGGTGAAGTGGCAGGCCCAACGACTTCTGTAGAGATGTAAGTCGCTGAGCTGCGGGATGCGAACGGCGGAAGTGAGCACACAGCGACCGTGCCCTCTGCAGAAGGCCATCTAGTCTGGGATAGTGGGCTAAAAATTGCTGGACAACCAGGTTCAACACGTGAGCCATACAAGGCACGTGTGTGACATTGCCCCGGCGAAGGGCCGCACCCAGGTTTGCAGCATTGTCGCACACGGCCTACCCTGGTTTCTGGTCCAGTGGAGACAACCATTCATGAAATTGGTTCTCCAGAGCTGACCACAACTCCTCAGCTGTGTGACTCACATTTCCCAGACATTTCAATGTAAAAACCGCCTGATGACGTTGAGCCCTACTGCCAGCATAGTAAGGAGGTGTGCAGGATCCCTTCTGCGCAGTTAGAAAGCTTGTGGCATGACCAGACAGGCTTTGGGTGCAGGTGGAAGACCGAGAGGAGGTTGAAGAGGCAGAAGCAGTGGAGGAACTTTGACATATAGAGGATTGACGCACAACTCGTGGGGACGGCAAGACTTGGACAGCAGCCCCTTGTCCTGCTGTCACCATAGTTACCCAGTGCCCAGTCAGCGACATGTAACGCCCCTGTCCATGCCTACTTGTCCAAGTGTCTGTGGTGAAATGCACCCTGTCACACACAGAGTTTCTCAAAGAAGCGGTGATGTTGTGTGCGACATGCTGGTGGAGCGCAGGCACACCTTTCTTTGAGAAGTAGTGCCGACTGGGCATCTGGTACTGGGGCACTGCGACGGACATAAGGTCTCGAAAATCCTCTGTGTCCACCAGGCGGAAAGGCAGCATTTCTGTAGCCAAGAGCTTGCAGATGGTGAAATTCAACCTCTTAGCTTTCTCATGGCTAGGAGGAAATGGTCTTTTACTTGTCCACATCTGAGGGACCGAGGGCTGGCTATTGTGCTTAGACGGGGTTGATAAGGGTGTCCCCGGCAAACTGCCGGTCTGTGAGGAAGATGCAGGCGGACATGTTAGGTTGCCTTGATCCAAAGGTGGTGCTATCAATGTCGGACAGCGCTCAACACCAGCTGGTGTTACCACCTCCAAAGAAAATGATGACCTGCCAATCACGCTGGCTGTTGCGGGTAAAGAGGTGGCAGGTCTGCGCCCCAAAACAGGTGTGACTGCTGTCCCCCCAGTCACAGAGGATGAAGAGGCCGCGGATGCACAAGATATGGCAGACGGTGACTGGCCCGGCCGGCTAGGCCGCTTTGTAGCACACTGAGCTTCCCACTGCAACTTATGCTTCATGTCCATGTACTGGTTCATGCATGAAGTACTCAAACTATGTATTTTTTGGCCTCTACTTAGCTTTTGCTGACAAATGTTACAGATAACACGAGTTGGGTCATCTTTATCGATCTGAAAAAATGCCCAGGCTATGCAAGGCTTAGCACCCATGCGACCTGAAGAGCCACCACGACTTGTGGTGAGAGGCAGAGTTGTGTTTGAGGATGCAGTTGTTGACGTGCTTCCAGTACTACGTCTCTGTCCAGGAAGGCGCAACCTGACCTCGTCGTCACTAGCATCTTCCTCCACCTCCTCTGCTGACCTCATCTCTTGGCTGACTGTGGGTTGACAGTAAGTGGGATCTCCGACCTCATCATCATCACCCTGTGCGTTATCACACCCGTCGTCCTCAGAGCCAACCTGTTCCTGCCCTGACAAAAAACTAAAGTTGTCGCTCCAATCAGGTTTTTGAGTCTTATCATCGTCTTCCTCATTGTCTCCACCAAACAGGAGTTACAGTTTGGGAATGAGGGTCTACATTATGGTCAGAACCTTCTGCGTCTGGTCCTGGATCCGACTCATAAAGATTCTGGGCATCAGTGCAGATCATTTCCTCGTCTGGATTCACAGAAGCGCTGGAGTCGACCTCTGATTCCCAGGCTATAGTATGAATAAACAGCTCTGCAGACTCAACCATCTGTTCTACCTCATACTCAGACGGGCAGCTGGAGATTTGGGAGCTGTGAGGAAGCAAGTGCGATTTGGGTGACACCTTTGAGGACTGGAGTATTTGTGATGTTGAAGTTGATGTGGAGGAGAGCCCACTTAAAGGAGCACTTGATATCCGTTGAAGCACCTGCTGTTTTTGTGCCTCATCTGGAATTTGTAGCGATTGGCGTGGCCGTAAGAAAGGGATCTTATCACATTGTCCGCTAAAAGAAGTAGACATTTTAGTTTGGCTGGAAGATGGTCTTTCTTCTGCAGATGTTACTGTTGCTTTAACACCTACCCCACGGACACAACCTTTTTTCCCCTTCCCAACACGCCTATTCCCCTTTCCACCAGCAGCAGGCCTTTTTCCACTCATTTTGGTGGTTAACTAATTCACAACTCTGGAGTTGTTTGCACAAAAAAACAATGGATGGTAACCGAGCAGAGCTGAGTGGCCAAACTGTGGTATTAGGCCAAAACTATTGGCTGGGTTAGATGCAGAAAAAAATTATTTTGAATTTGCAACCTGATGGAGGTCAGTATAGATGGACTAATACAAATAGTCCCACACACAGCTAGAAGCCCAAATATTTTTTCAGAGGTACTGTAGATGCAGATAAAAATTAGTTTTAATTTGCAACCTGATGGAGGTCAGTATAGATGGACTAATAGAGAAAGTCCGACACACTACTAGAAGGCCAAATATTTTTTCAGAGGTAGATGCAGAAAAAAATATATTCAGTTTGCAACCTGATGGAGGTCAGTATAGATGGACTAATACAAATAGTCCCACACACAGCTAGAAGCCCAAATATTTTTTCAGAGGTACTGTAGATGCAGATAAAAATTATTTTTAATTTGCAACCTGATGGAGGTCAGTATAGATGGACTAATAGACCAAGTCCCACACACTGCTAGAAGCCCAAATATTTTTTCAGAGCTAGATGCAGAAAAAAATTATTTTTAATTTGCAACCTGATGGAGGTCAGTATAGATGGACTAATAGACCAAGTCCCACACACCGCTAGAAGCCCAACTATTTTTTCAGAGGTAGATGCAGAAAAAATTATATTCAATTTGCAACCTGCTGGAGGTCAGTATAGAAGGATTAATAGAACAAGTCCCACACACTGCTAGAAGCCCAAATATTTTTTCAGAGCTAGATGCAGAAAAAAATTATTTTTAATTTGCAACCTGATGGAGGTCAGTATAGATGGACTAATAGACCAAGTCCCACACACCGCTAGAAGCCCAACTATTTTTTCAGAGCTAGATGCAGAAAAAAATTATATTCAATTTGCAACCTGCTGGAGGTCAGTATAGAAGGACTAATAGAACAAGTCCCACACACTGCTAGAAGCCCAAATATTTTTTCAGAGCTAAATGAAGAAAAAAATTATTTTTAATTTGCAACCTGATGGAGGTCAGTATAGATGGACTAATAGACCAAGTCCCACACACTGCTAGAAGCCCAAATATTTTTTCAGAGCTAGATGCAGAAAAAAATTATATTCAGTTTGCAACCTGATGGAGGTCAGTATAGATGGACTAATAGACCAAGTCCCACACACCGCTAGAAGCCCAACTATTTTTTCAGAGCTAGATGCAGAAAAAAATTATATTCAATTTGCAACCTGCTGGAGGTCAGTATAGAAGGACTAATAGAACAAGTCCCACACACTGCTAGAAGCCCAAATATTTTTTCAGAGCTAAATGAAGAAAAAAATTATTTTTAATTTGCAACCTGATGGAGGTCAGTATAGATGGACTAATAGACCAAGTCCCACACACTGCTAGAAGCCCAAATATTTTTTCAGAGCTAGATGCAGAAAAAAATTATATTCAGTTTGCAACCTGATGGAGGTCAGTATAGATGGACTAATAGAATGATGCTATGCCCAAAAGATTTTTCTTCACTAGGTGCAGTAAAAAAATTGGTATTCTATACACAGGTGTTATATCTTGCAACACAGATAGGCTACTCCACTGACTAACACACTCTGCAATAGGCCAAAAAGGATTAGCTTTGCTAGATTCAGCCAAATGCTGTGAAAAAAACTTGCACAGCACTGGCACAGACCTGCCTGATAAAAACTGATAGGAACTCATGTAACCTAGTCCTGAAAAGGACTCCAATTACAATTAGTCTTTACTCCCACAACCTATCTATTTAAGAGCACAGACCTCCCTGATAAAAGTCGTAGGAAATGCTGTAACCTAGTCCTTAAAAGGACTGCAATCACAACTATTCCCTACTCCCAAGCTATCTGTATATTTGTGCGAAAATTGGCTTGAAATTAACAAGGTATAGCGCACACAGCAACAGCGGTGCCGTCTAACACGCAGCTGCAGCAGTGAGAAAATGGTGGCGACGGGGAAAATGGCTTGGTCTTATAGGGCAAGGACATGTGACATACACTGCCAATGACACATGCCCTTGCTTGTGTGAAAAAAAGCACTTCGCTCCGTGTGTGCGCTGCTGATAGGCTGACAGATTGCACCTCCCCACTGCAAATGCGGGAAAGAGAAAAAAAAATGGAGATCTTCATTGTTCCTGCAGAGATCCATCCCCTGCCCCTCCCCCCACCCCGCTGTACACTCAAACTGCGTATTAACATTAATTTTCATCATTACTGAGAAAAAATCCAGTTATGATTTTGGTGCACGAACAGTTATCGAACATAACCTCGAACAGCCGAATTTTTCTCAAATTGTTCGTGTTCGCCGAACGGCTCGAACACCGCCCAAAACAGCTCGAATTTGAGATTGGCGAACAGTTCGAGTAGAACAACGCTCATCTCTAGTCTCTAACACTGTAACCAATATTTTTATTAATTGCTATGTACTGTGAATATACATAACATGTACTCAATTTTACCTACATGAAATTAAGCATAACATCTGATCAAATTATTTAAATAATTCTTCTTTGTCATGAATATAATTATACAGTATCATTATTTGTGCAATGTACAGACTTCCACATATATTAATCATTTTGGTAGCATGCTATGCATGTAAAAATGCAATGCAAGCTAAGCCTCCATGTGCATATAATGGCATATAAAACCTTAATTTTACAAAAAGTTTACTTTCTAGCGTCATACAGTAAAGGGAGGTTGTCAAAATATTTTTGTTTAAGGATAACATTCTTTTTAAAGGGGTTGTCCGGTCAAAACAGATACAGTGGGTGCGGAAAGTATTCAGACCCCTTTAAATTTTTCACTTTTTGTTTCATTGCAGCCATTTGGTAAATTCTAAAAACTTCATTTTTTCTCATTAAAGTACACTCTGCACCCCATCTTGACAGAAAAAAAAACCCAGAAATGTAGACATTTTTGCAAGTTTATTAAAAAAGAAAAACTGAAATATCACATGGTCATAAGTATTGAGTAGAACACCCTTTTGAGCTAGTACAGCCATGAGTCTTCTTGGGAATGATGCAACAAGTTTTTCACACATGGATTTGGGGATCCTATGCCATTCTTCCTTACAGATTCTCTCCGGTTCAGTCAGGTTGAATGGTGAACGTTCTCTCCAGAGATGCTCAATTGGGTTTAGGTCAGGGTTCTGGCTGGGCCTGTCAAGAACTGTCGCAGAGTTGTTCTGAAGCCACTCCTTTGTTATTTTAGCTGTGTGCTTAGGGTCCTTGTCTTGTTGGAAGGTGAACCTTCGGCCAAGTCTGAAGTCCAGAGCACTCTGGAAAAGAGGGTTTCATCCAGGATTTCTCTGTACTTGGCCGCATTCATGTTTCCTTCAATTGCAATCAGTCGTCCTGTCCCTGCAGCTGAAAAACACCCCCATAGCATGATGCTGCCACCACGTTTCACTGTTGGGATTATATTGGGCAGGTGATGAGCAGTGCTTGGTTTTCTCCATACATACCGATTAAAATTATCACCAAAAAGTTCTATCTTCATCTTATCAGACCAGAGAATCTTATTTATCATAGTCTGGGAGTCCTTCATGTGTTTTTGAGCAAACTCTATGAGGGCTTTCATATGTCTTGCACTGAGGAGAGGCTTCCGTCAGGCCACTCTGCCATAAAGGCCCGACTGGTGGAGGGCTGCAGTGATAGTTGACTTTGTGGAACTTTCTCCCGTCTCCATATTGCATCTCTGTAGCTCAGCCACAGTGATCTTGGGGTTCTTCTTTACTTCTCTCACCAAGGCTCTTCTCCCACGATTGCTCAGTTTGGCTGGACGGGCAGCTCTAGAAAGACTTCTGGTGGTCCCAAACTTATTCCATTTAAGGATTATGGAGGCCACTGTGCTCTTAGGAACCTTGAGTAATGCAGAAATTCTTTTGTAACCTTGGCCAGATCTGTGCCTTGCCACAATTCTGTCTCTGAGCTCCTTGGGCAGTTCCTTTGAGCTCATGATTCTCATTTAGTCTGACATGCACTGTGAGCTGTGAGGTCTTATATAGACAGGTGTGTGCCTTTCCAAATCAAGTCCAATCAGTTTAATTAAACACAGCTGGACTGCAATGAAGGAGTAGAACCATCTCAAGGAGGATCACAAGGAAATGGACAGAATGTGACTTAAATATGAGTGTCTGAGCAAAGGGTCTGAATACTTATGACCATGTGATATTTCAGTTTTTCTTTTTTTAATAAATTTGCAAAAAATTCTACATTTCTGTTTTTTTCAGTCAAGATGGGGTGCAGAGTGTATTTTAATGAGAAAAAAATGAACTTTTTAGAATTTACTAAATGACTGCAATGAAACAAAGAGTGAAAAATGTAAAGGAGTCTGAATACTTTCCGCACCCACTGTAAGTCTGCAGTGACTCTACAGTGGTGGCCAAAAGTATTGGCACCCCTGCAATTCTGTCAGATAATACTCAGTTTCTTCCTGAAAACGATTGCAATCACAAATTCTTTGGTATTATTATCTTCATTTAATTTGCTTGCAAGGAAAAAACACAAAAGAGAAAGAAGCAAAAATCAAATCATTGATCATTTCACACAAAATTCCAAAAATGGGCCAGACAAAAGTATTGGCACCCTCAGCCTAATACTTGGTTGCACAACCTTTAGCCAAAATAACTGCGAACAACCGCTTCCGGTAACCATCAATGAGTTTCTTACAATGCTCTGCTGGAATTGTAGACCATTCTTCTTTGGCAAACTGCTCCATGTTCCCTGATATTTGAAGAGTGCCTTCTCCAAACTGCCATTTTGAGATCTCTCCACAGGTGTTCTATGGGATTCAGGTCTGTACTCATTGCTGGCCACCTTTGAAGTCTCCAGTGCTTTCTCTCAAACCATTTTATAGTGCTTTTGGAAGTGTGTTTTGGGTCATTGTCCTGCTGGAAGACCCATGACCTCTGAGGGAGACCCAGCTTTCTCACACTGGGCCCTACATTATGCTGCAAAATTTGTTGGTAGTCTTCAGACTTCATAATGCCATGCACATGGTCAAGCAGTCCAGTGCCAGAGGCAGTAAAGCAACCCCAAAACATCAGGGAACATCCACCATGTTTGACTGCAGGGACCGTGTTCTTTTCTTTGAATACCTTTTTTTTTCCTGTACACTCTATGTTGATGCTTTTTCCCAAAAGCTCTGCTTTTGTCTCATCTGACCAGAGAACATTCTTCCAAAATGTTTTAGGCTTTCTCAGGTAAGTTTTGGCAAACTCCAGCCTGGCTTTTTTATGTCTCGGGGTAAGAAGTGGGGTCTTCCTGGGTATCCTACCATACAGTCCCTTTTCATTCAGACGCCGACGGATAGTATGGGTTGACACTGTTGTACCCTCGGACTGCAGGGCAGCTTGAACTTGTTTGGATGTTAGTCGAGGTTCTTTATCCACCATCCGCACAATCTTGCGTTGAAATCTCTCGTCAATTTTTCTTCTCCGTCCACATCTACGGAGGTTAGCCACAGTGCCATGGGCTTTAAACGTCTTGATGACACTGCGCACGGAAGACACAGGAACATTCAGGTCTTTGGAGATGGACTTGTTGCCTTGAGATTGCTCATGCTTCCTCACAATTTTGTTTCTCAAGTCCTCAGACAGTTCTTTGGTCTTCTTTCTTTTCTCCATGCTCAATGTGGTACACACAAGGACACAGGACAGAGGTTGAGTCAACTTTAATCCATGTTAACTGGCTGCAAGTGTGATTTAGTTATTGCCCACACCTGTTAGGTGCCACAGGTAAGTTACAGGTGCTGTTAATTACACGAATTAGAGAAGCATCACATGATTTTTCAAACAGTGCCAATACTTTTGTCCACCCCCTTTTTTAGGTTTGGTGTGGAATTATATCCAATTTGGCTTTAGAACAATTCTTTTTGAGTTTTTTCATTGAAGACAAATTAAATGAAGATAATAATACCAAAGAATTTGTGATTGCAATCATTTTCAGGAAGAAACTGAGTATTATCTGACAGAATTGCAGGGATGCCAATACTTTTGGCCACCACTGTATGTGACTGCATGCACTGTGCGGTGCGGGTATTTGCCAGTTTCAGACCTGGGATCGGAGGGTATGTATGAATTATACATACCCCCTGGCCAGTGATGTGGCCATCTAATGGATGTCGCCGACTAGAGGGCACTGCCTCACTCCATACAAATGTATGGAAAGAAGGCCACGCCCACTGGCCTGAGGTATGTATAACTCATACATACCCTCTGGTCCCAGGTCTGACACAGGCGAATCATCGCAGTGCACAGTGCATGCACTGGGGGGTTTTCATAAGTCTGCAGCCATACAGAGTGACTGCAGACATCAGTTTTGACCGGACAACCCCTTTAAGATTAAAAAATTAAAGACAATACAAACAAAGAGAAAAAAAAATATTATTAATCTAAAATAAAAGTAAATAGTAAAAATACAGATTGAAAATACAGTAAATATTTATGAAATTGTTGTTTTGGTAATCATAAAAAATATTGTACCTGATTTTATAACTAGATAAATGTTATGTACATATGTGGTCAAATTATATTTCTTCATGAAATCTTTTAATCTTCCTGCAATGATAAAGCGCCATACAGCCACACGATCACTGCAGCCAATCATTGGACTCAACTGTGATATTATCATGTGCAGTGCCTTAAAAAAGTATTCATACCCAGTGAACTTTTCCAAATTTTTTAAGTTACACCCACAAACTTAGATGTATTTTATTGGGATTTTATGTGATATACCAACACAAAAGTAGCAAGTATTTGTGAAGCGTAAAGGAAATGATACACTGTTTTTTAATAGTTTTAAAAATATAAGTCTGAAAATTGTGGGGTGCATTTGTATTCAGCCCACTGAAGTCAGATAAAACTAAATAAAAGCCTGAGTGACCAATTGCCTCAAGAAGTCACATAATTAGTAAACTGAGTCCAGCGGTGTGTAATTTATTTTCAGCATAACTACAGCTGTTCTGTGAAGGCCTCAGAGGTTTGCTTGAGAATGTTAGGAATCCAACAGCATCATGAAAACCAAGTAACACACCAGGCAGATCAAGGAAAAAGTTGTGGAGAAGAGTAAATCAGGGTTAAGCTATAAAAAATAGCCCAAGCTCTGAACATCTCACGGAGCACTGTTTAATCCATTATCCAAAAATGGAAGGAGTATGGCACAACTGAAAATCTATCAAGACATGGCAATCCACCTAAACTGACATTCTAAGTAAGGAGATCACTAATTAGAAAAGCAGCCAAGAGGCCCATGGTCACTCTGGAGGAGCTGTAGAGATCCACAGCTCAGGTGGGAGAATCTGTCCCCAGAACAGCTATTAGTCATACTCTCCATAAATCTGGTAAGAAGAAAGTCATTTCTGAAAGTAAGCTATAAGAAGTCCAGTTTGCAGTTTTCAAAAAGCCATGTAGGTGTTCTGGTCAGAAGAGACCTGTGAAGGATGGTGGGATGTAATGGCATCTCACAATCATCCTGTAAGCATGTGTAGTTGAAACGAGACACCTAGCCAGCTTCAAACAAAGGAGTTACACCCCCACCAGCTAGCTGGTGAGCTACTACAGGCAGACCCCATGTGGATCCAAGCCATGCAGTCTCCTTTTGTTTCTGACAGCTATAATTCCATATCGAGTTATGGAGATTCTATACATCCTAGCCATACATTGAATATATTTCCGAAATCCCCAGGACATGGTGAATTTCCGACTGGTTCTCAACCCAGTCTAGCACATAGGGATAGGGAGATACATAGCACAGCTATTCGGAAATCCATAGGACCGCTGTGTTTAGTCTCCACGTGTAGCAGGGGCCCTGCTGGTTCCGATTACACCAGAACCGCCTCCCTAGGACCATCCATTAAGTTATGACCCATGTAAAGTTTTGGAGTTATTATCTTCCAGGGACATAGGGAGGGATTCAGGTTCAGCCCAGGGGGCAGGAGGGGAAAGGCCCAGACGGGTGAAATGCTGCTACAGATATTGGCCTAGTGCTTTTTTCTCTGGGAGGTTGCGAAGGTCTTGTGGGAAGAAGTCACACAACAGAAGGGACCATAAGCCTCCCATGTGGCAGCACCTTCCCCGGAAGCCAGGCCTTTCATCTGACTGTTAACTGACTCTTAATATCTGCATACTTTTGTACCACTGCTATTGTATTTGTATCTCTGGCTATTATATATATATAACCCTTGTGTATATAGTATATTGTCTAGTGTGCCCTTAAGGCCATTGTTTGGCTAATTCTCATACTACCAAGGCTAGTTCCTAGCCAGATATAATTCCCGTTAATGGACCGGGGCTTAAATTGAATTGAACTGGTGGCGGCTCTACTGGGCTGATAAGGTTCTGTTTCCCTGGGGTCAGTGAAGGGGGCCTCTTAGCATGTAAGCGGTGTGAGCGAGTGTGGTGCCACGTCAGTGACTGAGTGGGCCACCTTTTCTCACTCTCAGTAACTTCCTGAACCCATGCAGACAGGAGGTGTCTGTGTAAAACTGTACCAATCTGGCCTTACGTGTCCCCAAAGGGGTGCAGAACATCATGCTGGTGCAAAGTGCTGATCTGCATCATATGATACATGTGACGTAATAGCAACATCAGGCTGGAGGCGAGGTGGGGATCCTTCATATGTGGCGGCAGCGCGGTGGGATTGAGCTAATAGTGTGGGTGAGTGTGGAGTGCATATTCACAGACACTATAGACTGCCAGCAGTAGCTTTTGCTGCTGAGGTCTTATGATCAGCTCAGCACTAGACAGCCCGAGTTCAAATACTGTAAGTTGTGTGGGTGCATCAGGTTGCAGCTCTGTGTCAGTGACCAAAAGAGTGCAAGGATGGCCAGTGGCACCAGGGGTAGAACCAGGGAGGTGACCAATGCTATAGATGGTGGTGAGGAGGTGGAAGATGATGTTGTTCAAGGAGAGGGGGAATCCAGCCCAGGCTCCCCAAAGAACCAGTTGCCAGCGGTCCTCCTAGTAAGGTAGGCTCGGATGACCTCATGCAAGCTGCCACAAAGCAGAGGCAGAACGTCAGCGTGATCACAAGCACCTGCAAAAAATGCTTCAGCGCTGAATCCAACTTCAGCTCCAGCTCCAGACCCCAGCCAGTCGCGAGTCCCCTGAGATCCGAGTCCCGAAGCTTCCCCCTGCTGGACAAAGGAGGGGACTTAGACACTTTCTTGTTGGTATTTGAATAAACATGCCATCAGTACCATCTACCTGAGGACCAGTGGGTCTGGTTGTTAACCCCTCGCCTCAGGGGTAAGGCCCTAGAAAACTTTGGGTACCTTCCCGGTGGGACCACACTGAGCTATGAGTACATCAAGCAGGCTCTGGTCCAGCAGTATAACTTGATCCTTGAGACATACCGGAAGAAGCTATGGAGTATACAGTGGGGTCCTGCAGACAGCTGGGCCGATCACATGCGGGCCCTACTGAGAGCAGCTGACCAATGGACCACGGGACTGGAGCTCACCACCGTCCAGCAGCTGAAGGAGCTCATCGCAACTGAGCAATTTTTGTGGAACTGCCCAGAGGACCTCCAGCAGTATCTCTGTGACTGGTAGCCAAAGGGGGCTTCTGCAACAGCAACACTTGCCGACAAGTACTCCAAGAACAGAACTCCAAAGGCCAAGAAAGTTGCTGACTGGAGAGGGAGTAAGACGAACGCTGTCGCTGCCCCCAAGCCCAAAGGGACACTTACCCATGCTTTCCTCTCCACATCGGTGGGGGAACCCCAACTGTGTCATCTCTGCAGAGAGCTGGGACTCTTTATGGCCATGTGTCCCCAGCACCAGAAGGGCCCGTCCCCGACCGAGAAACCATCCACTGTATTGTGTGTGGGTGGGGGTGGTGGGAGGTCCCTTGCCAACTTTTAGACATCACCATAGGCCAGGCGATAGACATGAAACTGAGAGACACTGGCGCTGAGATGACTTGTGGGGCATGAGCTGGTGTTGCACCAGGATTTGGTACATGGGAAAACCCTCGATGTCTCCAGGACTGGAGGCGTTAAAACGGCGCTGCCCGTTGCCAAGGTGTACTTGGACTGGGGCACCGGGAGGGGAGTGCGGGAGGTGGGGGTAACCTCGAATACTCCCGCAAGTGTTTTGCTTGGGACAGACTTGGGGCAGCTAGTGTCCCACTATGTGCTCGTTGAACCCCTAATGCCTGATCCTCCAGACAATATTATGTCCACCCCTGTTGATGTCAATGTGATTAACATGCCTTCTGATGGGGATGTGGGGGTGGGTGAGGGACAGTGTCCCTCTCCCCTTCGGGGAGGGAAGAGATCAATCAAGCCAGCTGTGATAAGGCCTTAGAGTGTGGCCAGCAGGCAGGCTGGAACAGTTTGTCCTGTGAGGTTGTCACAGAGGGGACAGACAGGGAGCAGAAAGCTGCTGAGGAGGAGCATGCAATTGAGGGCAGGGCAGTCCCAGGAGAGGTAGAGCTCCCAGGTAAGTCCTCATTGCAGGGTTCCTCCACAACCGGGATGTCAGAGGGTCTGATTAGATTAGTCTGTCTGGACCAGATACTTGGTCAGAAGCAGAGGAGAAGTGGGCACTACCCGCGGTTGCATCGGCTGTGGCCACTGTCACGTGCAGTGGTAGTGCCAGGGGCCCCTAGGAGGTCTGACTGCTTTCCCCCTTCTGACCGAGTGCCTGCCAGGTCAGACGGAGACTAGGAGACAGGTTCCGGGGAACTCGCAGAAGACGTGGCAGTCTTATCTATTCTCGCCATGTCCAGTCAGGGGTTTCAGGTGGCGTTGGAGACTGACAACAGCCTGAAAGCTCTTAAGGAGCAGGCGGCACAGCCTCCCTCGGACTCGGACCTCGAGCGGCTGGTCTATCTGTTCAGGGCGGAGTTGTTGCAGATGGCACATGAGATTCTGATGGCCAGACATCTAGGGATCACTAAGGCCAAGACCAGGCTAGCCCAGCATTTCTCCTGGCCAAGGATGGGAGCAGAGGCAACTGCCTACTGCCGTTTGTGTGAGACCTGTAAGAGGGTGGGGAAAGTGAGATGGCGCCGCCACACTGGTAACTCTGCCCATTATTGCAGAGCATTTCAGGAGGGTGGCTGTGGATTTGGTTGGCCCGTGGCCACTCCTAGCAACTCTCGGAAATGCTTCATACAGACAGTAGTAGACTATGCCACCCGGTACCGGGAAGCGTTAGCCTTGTTGCCCATTCGGGCCAACAAGGTGGCCACCGCCTGTCACGCTGTCTCAACGTACAGGAGGTCAGGGGCCTGAGCTGACCCTAAACGGGGGCCCTGACTAATCCCTCAACCTGGAGGTACTGTTAATGGTACAGAGGTCCAGGCCGCCAGCGTAACCCTAAACTCCTGAATATCCCTGAACCTCTGTAATCTAGTCCTGAGAAGGACCCCGATCACAACAATGGGGAACAGGATAGAAAATGCCCAAACACAGTACTAAACAAACGAGACAGTACAAGGGGAAAACCAAAAACCACCTTGCATACAAAAACTCACACCACAGTTACAGAGGGAACAACAACAGGTTAGGAGATAAATGATAAAGGGAGGAAGGGAAGAAACCACACCGTATACTCTTCGCTCCGAACTCCACCAAACAACGATCCGCTCTGAAGGTCTGCAAGAAATGCTTTCACCGACAACTTCCCTATCAGACCAGCAGGTATTTGAAGGAATCCCAATCCAGCAGCATTAACTGCAGCTGGGCGAGGCTGAGCCTCGTCAAGCACAGAGGGAGAGAATTAACTCCCTCACTACCAAAACACAAAGCACCAAAAACTCAGCTGCGAGAAGTCAGGCTGTGTAGTCGCGACGATCTTCGTGGCGACACACCCGTGACAATGCCTTACTGGAGATTTTCGCCAGAGTGGATTTTCCCCAGGAAATGCTCACTGATCGGGGGACCCAGTTCATGTCACAACTGATGGAGTCCCTCTGTAAGCAAATACAGGTGCAACATCTGGTGAACAGCCCGTACCACCCACAGACCAACGGCCTGTGCTAACGGTTCAACGGCACCCTGAAACAGAAGTTTAGATGTTGGTCAATTCCCATGGGCGCGACTGGGAGCCATACCTCCCACACCGGCTATTTGCCTACCGGGAGGTTCCACGGGCCTCAATGGGGTTCTCCCCCTTAGAGCTCCTGTATGGCCGGCATGCCCAGGGCCCCCTGACTCTGTTGAAGGAGGTCTGGGAAGGGGACTTAGCCACCCTGGAGTGTCAGTCATCGAATATTTTGTGCGCTTCCATGACAAAAGCAGGCCTTGGCGCAGCTGGTGCACAATAATATGACGCGAGCCCAGACCAACCAAAAGCAATGGTACGACCAGAATGCTTATTAGAGGACCTACCAGATGGGTCAAAAGGTCCCCGTATCCCAGGACAAGCTTCAGGCAGCCTGGGAGGGCCTGTGCCTCATTCACCAGAAGCTCAACACCGTAGTGTACCTGGTCACCCTGGACCATGCCTGAGGAAGGTGGAAAGCCTTTCACGTCAACATGATGAAGGCACATCATGAGCGGGAGGTCTTCGCCCTCCGAGTATGCAACCTGCCAGAGGAGGGAGAGGTAGAGACCCTCCTGGACATTCTCGCCCAGGCTAGGGCAGGTGGGACCATCGAAGATGTGGAGGTATGCAACCAGTTGTTGTCGGACCAACTGTCCCAGCTGTGGGCAAGCCTACACCCCTTCCGGGATTTGTTCAGCAACAAGCCCAGGAGGACAGAGTCAGCCGTCCATCACATGGACACCGAGGATCACACCCCCAATCCGGCGTTCAGCATATCGGGTCTCCCTGGAGGTACAGCAGCACATGTGCCAGGAGTTTGATGAGATGCTGAAGCTGGGGGTCATCCAACCATCCAGCAGTGCTTGGGCCTCGCCTGTAGTTCTCGTCCAAAAGAGGGACCAGACAACCCAGTTCTGCATGGACTATAGGGAGCTTAACGCTGTCACAGTCACCAATGCGTACCCAATGCTGCGCATCAATGACCTGCTCTATCAGTTGGCCGGGGCCAAGCACCTGACCATCATGGATGTGAGCCAGGGATATTGGCAGATTCCCCTGACCCCCGAGGCACAGGAACGCTCTGCATTTATCATCCCATTTGGACTGTACAAGTCCACAGTGATGCCATTGGGCATGGAGAATGCCCCTGCCACTTTTCAGTGGATGGTCAACACACTGCTCAAGGGACTTGAAGGGTACGCGACCGCGTACCTGGACGATATTGCCATCTTCAGTCCCACCTGGGAGGATCATCTAGAGCATCTGGTGCAGGTGCTCGGGTGGATCCGCTGGGCAGGCTTGACCATTAAGCCAGAAAAGTGCCAGCTGGGTATGATTGAGGTCCACTACCTAGGACACCGGGTAGGTGGGGGGGCTCTAAAGCCGGAGTCCGGGAAGGTGGATGCCATCACATTCTGGCCCACCCCACAGGTGATGTCCTTCCTAGGCACAGCCAGGTACTATAGGAGGTCGTCCCTCACTATAGTAGCCAGGCGAAGCCCCTGACGGACCTCACCAAGAACAAGCAGCCCTCCACAGTCGATTGAAAAAATGACTATGAGACGGCCTTCCACCCTCTTTAGCTTCCCGGGAATGCAAAGAAAAAAGATCCTGGTGGCGCTCCCATGGATGAACTAAAGGGATACTCGTGAAATTTTCAATAAACCACTTTATCAAACATCTTTGTCTTTTGAAAAAAAGGTGCTTTTTAATTTCTTAAAAAAATTGGTAATTAAAAACAAGATGTCATGATAATTATATCGCACCGATATAAAGTGGTTTATTTTAAATTTCACGAGAATCCCTATAGTTCATCCACAGGAGCACCGCCAGGATCTTTTATCTTCACATTCACGTGGAGGCCACTGTTGGGCCAGGACAGGAGTGCAAACACGTTATATGGATGGGCTGCAAACCTTTGTATGTGATTTCCTCCTATTCAGATGCCTTTACCTGAGATCTGCCTGGATTAGCACAACCTGTTCAGATGAGCACATATAACAATACATTTCTCACATTATTTGTATTTACTGCACTTAGTTAGCGCTACCTTCTCTCCAGTTTTTTATTCTGCCCAGATATACCATTCCCGGGAATACAAGCAGCTGACTTTACATGGCCGTTTGTACTGCAGACTGATGCCAGTGACTTTGGTGTCGGTGCTGTGCTCAGCCAGGTCAACACTACGGGCCAAGAACACCCTGTTTTGTACCTGAGCTGGAAGCTCCTGCAGAGAGAGGTGGCCTAATCCACGATGGAGAAGGAATGTCTGGCAATTGTGTGGGCCCTGCAGCGTCTGCAGCCATACTTGTACGGACTCCAATTCACCATGGAAATGGACCATAACCCCCTCAGCTGGTTACACATTGTATCCAGAACGAATGTAAAGTTGCTACGCTGGAGCCTCGTGCTCCAGCAGTACTATTTCAGCATTCGCCACAGTGAATTCCGATTCTTTATCCCGACAAAGGTAGGTTGCGGATGGGCGCTTGGGGGAACATGGGAAAGTGCTGCCCCCTATCGCCCTCTAAAGGAGGGAGGTGTGAAGGATGGTTGGATGTAATGGCAGCTCACAATCATCCTTTAAGCATGTGTAGTTGTAACGAGACACCTGGCAAGCTTCAAACAAAGGAGTTACACCCCCAGCAGCTAGCTGGTGAGCTACTACAAGACCACCTGTGGATCTAAGCCAAGTGGTCTCCCTTTGTTTCAGACAGCTATAATTCCATATCGAGTTATGGAAATACTATACGTCCCAGCCATACATCGAATATATTTCCGAAATCTCCACAACATGGTGAATGTCTGCCTGGGTCTCGACTCAGTCTAGCACAAAGGGAAAGGGAGATACATAGCACAGCTATTTGGAAATTCATAGGACTGCTGTGTTTAGTCGCCATGCGTAGCAGGAGCCCGGCTGGAACCGATGACACCAGAACGCCTCCCTAGGACCGTCCATTAAGGAGTTATGACCCATCTGAAGTTTTGGAGTTATTATCTGCCAGGGACACAGGGAGGTGATTAAGGTTCAGCCCAGGGGGCAGGAGGGGAGTGACCCTGAACGGTTAAATGCTCTTGCAGATCTTGGCCTAGTGCCTTTTTCTCTGGGAGGTTGTGACGACACATCGTGTGGAGAGAAGTCACGCAACAGAGGGGACCTCAAGCCTCCAATGTGGCAGCACCTCCCCCGCAAGCCAGGCAATTTATCTAACTGGTAACTGACTCTTAATATCTGCATACTTTTGTACCACTACTATTGTATTTGCATCTCTGGCCATTATATATGTATAACCCTTGTGTATATAGTGTATTGTCTAGTATGCCCTTAAGGCAATTAAATATATTATTTCACCTTGAGCTACTCTTTTATCCCAATCCACAAATCCACACTTCTGTTGTTCTGCTAATTCTAATGCTACCGGGGCTGGTTCCTGGCCTGATATAATTCCCGTTAATGGACCTGCGCTTATATAAAATAGGAACTGGTGGTGGCTCTACTGGGCTGATAAGGTTCTGTTTCACTGGGGTTAGTGAAGGGGGCCTTTCAGCCTGTCAGGGGTGTGAGCAAGTGTGGTGTAATGTCAGTGACTGAGTGGGCCACCTCTTCTCACTCTCGGTACCTTCCTGAACCCGTGCGGACAGGGGATGTCTGTGTAAAACTGTACCAATTTGACCTTACATGTCCCTGAGGGAGTGAGGAACGTCACGTTGGTGCAAAGTGCTGATCCGTATCACGTGATCCATGTGACATAATAGCGACGTCAGACAGGAGGTGAGGTGGGGATTAGCAATGAGCAAGCATACTTGTTACTCAAGATTTACGAGCATGCTTGAGTGTTTTCCAAGTATCTTCAGGGTGCTGGGGTGTTATGTTTTCATCACTCTGTGCTCATGATTTGCGACTGTTTGACAGCTTTAATACATGTGAGGAATGCCTGTTTACAGGGAAATACAGGGAAACCATGAATCCTGAAGAAAAACCTGTTAGATGCTGCAAAGACGTGAGACCGTGGCATAGGTTCACCTTCCAGCAGGACAACCTTAAACATACTGCCAGACCTAAAATGAAATGGTTTAGATCAAAGTATATTCATGTTTTTGAATGGCCCAGTCAAAATCCAGACCTAAATCACATTGAGAATCTGTGGCAAGAATTGAAAATTGCTGTTCTGACGCTCTCCATCCAATCTCACTGAGCTCGAAATTGTTTGCAAAGAAGAATGGGCAAAAATGTTTAGCCTCCTAGATGTGCAAAGCTGGTAGAGACATAACTTAGAAGACTTGCAATGGTAATGGCAGTGAAAGGTTGTCCTACAAAGTAGAGACTCAGAGGGGGGCTCAATACAAATGCACAACACAATTGTCCGATTTATATTTTTAAAATAATAAAAAAAAACATGTATCCTTCACACTTCACAAATTCTTGCTACTTTGTGTTTGGTATATCACATAAAATCCCAATAAAATACATTTATTTTTGTGTGTAACATGAAAAACTTGGAAAATTTCACTGGGTATGAATTATTTTTCAAGGCACTGTATAGCACAAGACCACTGGGGACAGTGATTGGTTTCAGTGTACATATATGTACAATACTTCATCTCTTCAATACTATAAACAATGCCTAGTGGAGACCAATCTGAGCATTGGCTTTGAAGCTCTGGGGAATTTAGTAGGTGAGTATTATTTTTTATTATTATTATTTGACATTATTTCCTGCTGTTAGGTTTTTTTTAAACTCCCAGAAACTCCTTTAAGGCTGTGTGCCCACTATGCAATTTTAAAGCATTTCCGCAGCGGCAATTCCGCTGCACAAGCGCTTAAAAAACACTTGGTAGAAGGTCTACTATGTTCCCCAATGATAATCCGCATGTGCTGTGCACATGCTGCGGAAATTTCCGCTGCGGATTATCATTGCGGAAAAATCGGCAGCACTACCAATTATTTTGCGTAATTGCTGTGTTTTCGCCGCCATTGACTTGCATTGAATCGCATAATATCCGCATCACTACATGTGCACATGCGGATATTCTGCGATTCAATGTGCGGATGGTACCCGGGTTTGGAGAAGAGGAGACTCTCCTCCAGAGCCGGGTACCATAGTACCTGTAAAAAAAAAAAAATTTAAATAAAAAATAAATATTATATTTACCTTCTGATGGCCCCCGGTGTCCTTATCAGATGCGTCTGGTCTCCTCGGCAGCTCGCGATGGTCTAAAAGAACCTGCCATGACGTCATTTAGTCATGTGACGGGTCATTCAACTGCTGACATCGGCGATCGCGTGACCCATCACATGACTAAATGACATCATGGCAGGTCCTTTTACACAACCGCGAGACACCGGGGAGACTGGATGCATCAGATAAGGACACCGGGGGCCATCAGAAAGTAAGTATAATATTTATTTTTTAACATTCTTTTACGGTCACACTATATAAATCCATGACGGTTGCATGGATTTATATGGTGTGACCAAGTTGTCAAGCACTTTCCAAGTGCTGCTAAAATCGCTTGGAAAGCGCTTGACAACCCGCATGCGGAAATGCATGTGCGAAACACTTCACTTCCGCTTGTCCCTGGCAGGAAAAACGCATGTAAAATCTGCATGCGTTTTTTCTGCCAGGGAGATGCAGAAACGCTCAGGAAAAATCCGGAGCATTTCTGCATCGTGGGCACTTAGCCTAACTATAAAGAAAATGCCTGTGGTTTCTTAATTACATCTATTTAAAGCGCCCTGTCAGTAGGATTATGCTTAGTAAACTACATACTCTGTCAGGTGGGCGCTGTTATTGATGCTACGACATACAGGTGCATCTCACTAAATTAGAATATCATCAAAAAGTTAATTTATTTCAGTTCTTCAATGCAAAAAGTGAAACTCATATATTATATAGAGTCATTACAAACAGAGTGATCTATTTCAAGTGTTTATTTCTGTTAATGTTGATGATTATGGCTTACAGCCAATGAAAACACAAAAGTCATTATCTTAGTAAATTAAAATAATTAATAGTGTTGAGCGAGCACTAAAATGCTCGGGTGCTCGAAGCTCGGGCCGAGTTCACCGTGATACTCGGGTGCTCAACCCGAGCAATGAGCCCAATGTTAGTGTTAAGAGGGCGGTTACAGACAACTTTAATATAATGGAACGCAACCAACCCCGGGGTCCGCGATGCAGTCTGGTGGACTGCTGATGAACACTTTCCGGGTGGAAAGGAAAGCAACCAACTAAAATGTAAAACCCTTCCGTGTTTCTGCACACTGGAACGGGTATAGCAATTCGCACTATCTCCGTTAACAGCACGAGAGATAGGGGGAGAAAAACTATCTGTAGTCCTGTTACAGCACAGGGACTACAGTGGCGGCGCTAGGATGCATGTGTGACTACGCCGACGGGTACACATGCCTCCAGCCGGAGTGCTACCGGACGGAAGGGTACTTCTCCACGTGGCTGACAGGCAATAGCCATGGATAGGACGTCTGCAGGCTGCTCGGGGTGTTAGGCGACCCCTTTGGCAGAGCCAGACTGCTAGACGAAACTACCTGCCTCTATGGAACTAGCCTGCCTGACAGAAACAACGTGGAACACAGTCGTCCACACACAGCAACACTTGCTCAATGATCAGAGCGCGCCACCATGTTTGTGGGCGGGCCTTTTAAAGACTAAGCCCTGCCCTCCGACGCGCCATTGGTGACACCACCTGTGGACGAATCAGGCGGTGCCAGGTCACCGGGTCAGGTGGGTGCCAAACCACCAATAACGATCCGCCAGGTCACGGGTATGCTCAGTGCGGCGAATCCTGGACTTAGACTCCAAACGCCCTGTCTCCCTCTGCAACCCATGCTTAACATTGCAAGGTACCAATACACAGGAGACAATCTGTAAGTCTCGTGGACCAGCTAGGCATTGGGGCTGAAGATGATGCTGAGCAGCATCAGCCCTGGCTGGACTAAAATGGGAGACCACAGAAGGTCCTGAACCCATTTCTAATCCAGCCACAGACTGACACATAACATTATCCCCCCTTCTAACATCCCCCTCCACTTGAAACTCATTTTCCTCCATGAGCAGGGGGGCAAAAATGTGGTCCACTGGGTCACAGAGGGGATTCACAGAACCGTGACCCCTCCAGTGTACAGGGTATCATTTTTTAAAGTGTAAAGATTTATCCCCCGCACAGACGGAACACGCGAGGACAAAGCCCTTAACGTCCTGGCGCCACCAATAGGACCATTGAAGGGACTTAGTGGTACGTTTGACCCCCAGATGAGCTCCAATCTTAGGGGCATGAGCCCAGGAGAGCACCATATTCTGTTGTTTAGGGGAAACAAACGTCCTCCCCGATGGAACCTGGTTAGAGGACACAGCAGCCACCCTCTCTACCTGAGAGTTCCTTTTGACATAGTCTGACAAGACCCGGGTCCTGGGGACAAACAAAGAATCTGTACCGGAAGCCACAACGGTAGAGGGATCAGAGACTACCCTTCGGGTGACTGCGACCATACACTGAGATGCACAATTCTCACTCCAGGAAGATATTTCCCCCGCATTCCAGTCAATGTGTGGAGTATGACAATATAACCAGGGGAGACCAAATAACACCTCGTCTAATCCACCAGGAATAATAAGAAATGAGATGACCTCTCGGTGGCCCTGAGGAAATGACATGGTGAGGGGAATTGACTGGTGGGTGATTTGCGCATCCAAGAGTGAAACATTGACAACATTAATGTTCATGGGTCTTGACAGTAACTCTAAAGGGATGGCATGCCTCTGGGCAAACGTAAATGATAAAAAATTGCCATCAGCACCAGAGTCCACCCACGCGTGGCAGTAACTGCAGATGTACCAAATGACAATGACACATTATATAATAATTTGGGGGAAGAAGTCCCAGAATTTAATACACCTCCTCCAACGGTGGTAAGACCAACTCGTTTACCCGACTGCTTGGAACCCTTATTAACAGGGGACTCCAAGAGATGAGCAGGTCGGGAACGAGAAGAGTTTGACTCAGTTCGAGATATATCCATAGACTCAGGCTCCGGGTCGGGAGTCTCGGGTTTGGAAATGGGTCAAGAGAACGATGGTGCCAACTGATACTGAGGTCTGGTGACCTCCAGCTCAAACTTGTGTTCCGCATGACGCAAGTCTATACGGTTAGCGAGAGATACTAACTCCTCCAGGGAGGTTGGGATTTCTCTGGTAGATAGCGCATTTTTAACATGACCAGCCAGACCCTTCCAGAACACTGGGATAAGCGACCGCTCAGACCAATCCAGTTCAGCCGCTAGGGTTCTAAACTGGATGGCATAGTGGCTGGCGGTGGCCGAACCCTGAATCAACACAAGAAGCTTAAGAGCTGTATCATGCGTGACCTGAGGACCAAGGAATATACTTTTTAGGGTGCTAAGGAAAAGACCCGCATTTGCTACAACCGGATCATTCCGCTCCCATAGAGGAGTAGCCCACTCCAGAGCCCTGTGGGAGAGTAATGAGATGACATAGCCCACTTTGGCTCTTTCGGAGGGGAACCATGCTTCCATCATCTCCAAGTGAATGGAGCATAAATTAATAAAAGCCCTGCAAAATTTACTGTCCCCAGAAAATTTTTCCGGGAGAGCAAAACGGGGTAATGGCGCACTTACAGTGGTTGCAGTATTCACCGCAGCCGAGTTAATAAGATTGGCTGCTAAAGAAGCCGCCTGGGTAGCTACTGCAGTGATATCAGCGACCGGAACAGCTTGTTTAAGAGACTTAAGTCTGGCCTCAATTCGCTGTATATATTGCAGCAGTTGCTGGTTGTCGGCCATGTTCGGCAAGACCCTGGCGCTCTGATACTGTTAAGAGGGCGGTTGCAGACTTTAATATAATGGAACGCAACCGACCCTTGGGGTCCGCGATGCAGCCTGGTGGACTGCTGACGAACACTTTCCGGGTGGAAAGGAAAGCAACCAACTAAAATGTAAAACCCTTCCGTGTTTCTGCACACTGGAATGGGTATAGCAATTCGCACTATCTCCGTTAACAGCACAAGAGATAGGGGGAGAAAAACTATCTGCAGTCCTGTTACAGCACAGGGACTACAGTGGCGGCGCTAGGATGCGTGTGTGACTACGCCGACGGGTACACGCGCCTCCAGCCGGCATGCTACCGGGCTGAAGGGTACTACTCCACGTGGCTGACAGACGATAGCCATGGATAGGACGTCTGCAGGCTGCTCGGGGTGTTAGGCGACCCCTTTGACAGAGCCAGACTGCTAGACGAAACTACCTGCCTCTTTAGAACTAGCATGCCTGACAGAAACTACGTGAAACACAGTCGTCCACACACACAACACTTGCTTAATGATCAGAGCACGCCGCCATGTTTGTGGGAGGGCCTTTCAAAGACTAAGCCCTGCCCACCGACTCGCCATTGGTGACACCACCCGTGGACCAATCAGGCGGTGCCAGGTCACCGGGTCAGGTGGGTGCCAAACCACCAATAACGATCCGCCAGGTCACGGGCATGCTCAGGGCGGCGAATCCTGGACTTAGACTCCAAACGCCCTGTCTCCCTCTGCAACCCATGCTTAACATTGCAAGGTACCAATACATGAGAGCCAATCTGTAAATCTCGTGGACCCGCTAGGCGTTGGGGCTGACAATGATGCTGAGCAACATCAACCCTGGCTGGGCTAAAATGGGAGACCATCAAAGGTCCTGAGCCCATTTCAAATCCAGCCACAGACTGAAGCCTAACAGTTAGTCTATGGGAGACCTGAGCATTTTTGTAGCGGCACCCCCGGCAGTCTGTAGAAAGCCTAAAAAGTGCCCAAAACGATAGTGACAGTGCTCAAATGACATGGGGATCACCCCAGGAAGCATTTCTGACCCCCAGGTCACTGCTGTCAACAACGTGGCTAAAGGTATTAAGCCACTTTTACGGACTCACAATAAAACGTTCAAAAACGAAACTATTTTCCTGTGAAATATGTTAAGGAACATCCTTTTCAGGGTAAAGACTTGTGTATAAGGTAAAATAAATAACCAAAAACACCTTGGGCTATGTTCACAAGTAGCATTTTTTATGCATTTTTGTACTCTTGTACTGCTTTCAACCGTGACAAATGCATTCACCGGGAAATGTCATTTTAACATTTTACAACCTTATCTGGCCATGTGCTGTGTGACACATGCATACAGTGCTGAAAAGACATGGGAACATCATGGGGAAGACCCCTGGAAGCATCTCTGACACCCAGGTCACTGCCTAAAAGTGTGCCCATCACAAGCGATCCTTTCCGCATCAGAAGATGCAGACTTGCAACTATCCCCGTGCAAGTCCTTGTCCCAGGGCAGTGTTCAATTGTACCTCCCCCATTCCTTGCAATGCAAGTGCAAGTATGCAGACAACCACCCACCCACCTGCAGGCTGCAATACTATACTGCTAGCTTGCACTTGAAATGGGGCCTTTTAGTTTGGAGGAGGCTGAAGCTGGCCACTACCTCATGGCTGCGTCGGCAGCGAGGTCTCCAAACTCAGTCTCCAGCCGCCACTATTTGTCCCGGGAACCTTCCCCACACTTTTCTTAGCCTGGCCTGCTTTAGGGCAGCATTGGATGAGCCCACCAGACAACCAGACTCCTCCGGTGGGCCCTGGCTTCTCCATCAGGAGAGTTGAGAGTGCCAAGGTGAGGAGCATGATGATGATGATGATGATAGAAGTTAGCATCTGCTTTGTTTTCTTGGAATGCAAGCGTAAGTGTGCAGCCTGCCACCCACCCACCCCCAGGTTGCAATACCATACTGATAGCTTGCACTTGAAATGGGGCCTTTTAGTTTGGAGGAGGCCGAAGCTGGCCACTACCTCATGGCTGCGTCAGTGGCGAGGTCTCCATACTCAGTCCCCAGCCACCACTATTTGTCCCGGGAACCTTCTCCACACTTTTCTTAGCCTGGCCTGCTTTAGGGCAGCATTGGATGAGCCCACCAAACAAACAGAGACTCCTCCGGTGGGCCCTGGCATCTCCATCAGGGGAGTTGAGAGTGCCAAGGTGAGGGGCATGATGATGATGATAGAAGCTAGCATCTGCTTTGTTTTCTTGGAATGCAAGCGTAAGTGTGCAGCCTGCCACCCACCCACCCCCAGGTTGCAATACCATACTGCTAGCTTGCTTGCACTTGAAATGAGGCCTTTTAGGCATGAAGAGGCAGACGCCGGCCACCATGTCATGGCTGCGTCGGCGGCCTGGTATCCATATTCAGTCCCCAGCCGCCCGGCCGCTAGGTGTCCACACTTGGTCCCCCGCCGGCAGGGGGCAGCCGGGTGTCCATACTCGGTCCCCAGCCATCCCTATTTGTCCCGGTGCGCCTTAGACACAAGCGCGCATACCAAAACATTACCTGTGCCCTCCCCAGTACATTTAGTGGGAAGGACAGCCTATTCCGCTGTAGTGTGTGCATGCCAACCCCCTGTTCATGGCACATGCAAAGAAGCCTCCCGCCCTGCACCTGTCGTTGCAGACTTGCAACTATCCCCGTTTAAGTCCTTGTCCCAGGGCAGTGTTCAATTGTACCTCCCCCATTCCTTGCAATGCAAGCGCAAGTATGCAGCCTGCCACCCACCCACCACCAGGCTGCAATACCATACTGCTTGCTTGCACTTGAAATTGGACCTTTTAGGCATGTGGAGGCGGAATCTGGCCACCACGTCATGACTGCGTCGGTGGCCTGGTATCCATACTCAGTCCCCAGCCGCCCGGCGACTGGGTGTCCACGCTTGGTCCCCAGCCGCCAGGGAGTGATCGGGTGTCCATACTCGGTCCCAAGCCACCCCTATTTGTCCCGGTGCACCTTATACACAAGCGCGCATACCAAAACATTACCTGTGCCGTCCCCAGTGCATTTAGTGGGTAGGACAGCCTAACCACAAACACGTGGACAAGTGAATGTGGCCAGGGATGGTCCATCTCACTGACGCCTTCACACTGGGTTAATATTGTGAAAGCCGGGACACAGTTGGACACTGGGATGCAACACGTCCTCCAGACATAGAGGATTGCTGGTCCTGGGTCAATCAGGCTTCAACACAAAGTTCAGAAGGTAGACAGCAGCAGTGGTCGGCCTCCTACACAACGAGTAAATTATTCATGATCATGGGGCCATCCATCTCCTTAGCTTTCTGTTCTTTGGAATGCAAGCGCATGTATGTAGTAGCGGCTAGGCCTGAGGTTGTCAGCGTTTTGGCGCATATCTTACCTCTGAGGATTACTGGATGTTTTCCTGCTACTATCCCAGTTCTAAGACTCCTGTTAAAACAAAGCTTCAGGTGATGAATGATAGATGAGGTGGTGGCAAAGGAGAAGAGCAGGAGGAACAGGGACCATTCACATCAATATCAGGCCAGTCAACCACACATGGCTTGTAGGATATGTTTCTGTACCAAAAGGAGCGGTTTGGCTACACAGTTATAGAGCATACAGTGAGTGCAATGCCTACCAAAAATTTCGAGGCACACCAATGCCCCTTGGAAGTGACATGGAGGTCAGAGGGCCTTAACTAAACAGTTTTTTCCATTTATAGCAACTGGGTCTCCTGTACACTGTTGGCCTAAGCAGTGAATGGAAGGCTTTCCAAAAATTATGAGGAACTGCAATGCCCCTTGAAACAGACGTGGATTACAGCATGCGAAAAACCTTCTACCCATTATTGGGGCGTGGGTCTCCCTTAGTGTTCGCCTATGCATTGAAAAGCAAAAGCTGACTAAAATTAGGAGGAAATGCAATGCCCGTTGGAAGAGTCATGGAGGTTAGAGGTAATTAAAAACAACATTTCAATGCCCCTTGGAAGAGCTGTGGAGTTCAGAGTGGTTTAACAAGACGGTTTTAATGCCCCTTGGAAGAGACGTGGAGTTCAGAGTGGTTTAACAAGATGGTTTTAATGCCCCTTGGAAGAGACGTGGAGGTCCCAGTGGAATAAAAAGACAATATCAATGCCCCTTGGAAGAGTGGTGGAAGTTACAGTGTAATAAAAAGACAATATCAATGCCCCTTGGAAGAGTGGTGCAATAAAAAGACAATATCAATGCCCCTTGGAAGAGTGGTGGAGGTCGCAGTGGAATAAAAAGACAATATCAATGCCCCTTGGAAGAGTGGTGGAGGTCACAGTGGAATAAAAAGACATTATCAATGACCCTTGGAAGAGACGTGGAGGTCACAGTAGTTTAACAAGATGATTTTAATACCCCTTGGAAGAGACGTGGAGTTCAGAGTGGTTTCACAAGACAGTTTTAATACCCCTTGGAAGAGACGAGGAGGTCACAGTAGCTTAAAAAGACGGTTTTAATGCCCCTTGGAAGAGACGTGGAGTTCAGAGTGGTTTAACAAGACGGTTCTAATTCCCCTTGGAAGAGATGTGGAGGTCCTAGTGGAATAAAAAAAGACAATATCAATGCCCCTTGAAAAAGTGGTGGCAGTTACAGTGGAATAAAAAGACAATATCAATGCCCCTTGGAAGAGTGGTGGAGGTCGCAGTGGAATAAAAAGACAATATCAATGACCCTTGGAAGAGACATGGAGGTCACAGTAGGTTAACAAGATGATACTAATGCTCCTTGGAAGAGACGTGGAGTTCAGAGTCGTTTAACAAGACAGTTTAAATGCCCATTGGAAGAAACGTGGATGTCACAGTAGCTTAACAAGACAATTTTAATGCCTCTTGGAAGAGACGTGGAGTTCAGAGTGGTTTAACAAGACGGTTTTAATGCCCCTTGGAAGAGACGTGGAGGTCCCAGTGGAATAAAAAGACAAAATCAATGCCCCTTGGAAGAGGGTTGGGGGTCCAAGAGGAATAATAAGACAATATCAATAACCCTTGGAAGAGACGTGGAAGTCACAGTAGCTTAGCAAGACGATTTTAATGCCCCTTGGAAGAGACGTGGAGTTCAGAGAGGTTTAACAAGACGGTTTTAATGCCCCTTGGAAGAGACGTGGAGGTCACAGTAGCTTAACAAGATGGTTTTAATGGCCCTTGGAAGAGACGTGGAGGTCACAAGGGAATAAAAAGACAATATCAATGACCCTTGGAAGAGACATGGAGGTCACAGTAGCTTAACAAGACGATTTTAATGCCCCTTACTAGAGCCATGCAGTACAGCATATTAAAAACATTATTCCCATTATTGGGGAGTGGGTCTCGCATAGTCTTTGCCTATGCTTTCCAAGCAAAAGCTGCCAAAAATTATGATGGAGGAACTTGCAATGCTGGCAACATGGACCACGGTCACCCTGGTGGTATAGTGGTGGTGGAGGCTGAGGATAAGGAGAAGAGCAAAAAACAGCAGAAATGAGAAAGCGTATACCCATGTGTGGGTGTGAAGCGGTGCATGGGAATACACCTCCCGAAATAACACAGTGGATTTGACTTTGTGTTACTCTGTTGTCATTTGGTGGTGATGAGAAGTCTGGCCCCATCCAGCCCTTGTTCATTTTGATAAGGGTCAGCTTGTCAGCATTGTCAGTTGACAGGCGAGTGCGCTTATCAGTTATAATTCCCCCAGCGGCACTAAAAACACGTTCCGATAACACGCTAGTGGCAGGGCAGGCCAGGACCTCCAAGGCGCCAGAGCGAGTTCAATCCAAGTGTCCAGCTTGGATACCCAATAATTAAAAAGCACAGAGGAATCACGGAGAACGCTGGTACGGTCGGCAAGGTACTTCCTCACCATCTTTTGAAACTTTCCACTCCTTGTGAGAGTACCCCGTGCCTCAGGGCCTGTAAGCTGGGCGGGTCTGAGAAAACTGTCCCAGAACGTTGACAGTGTTCCCCTGCCACTGCTGGATTGGAGTTGCGTCTCTCTCGCCTGTACGGCTTGGTTGGGCAACGAACTGTGACCTCTGCCGCTAGCGTGTTCAGATGGGAATTTTTTTAACAGTTCTGCAGCAAGGGCCTTCTGGTACTACCCCATTTTTGTAGACCTCTCCACCTCAGGAATAAGAGACTGAAAGTTCTCCTTGTAGCGGGGGTCTAAAAGTGTCACCAACCAGTAATGACTGTCGCCCAACATTTTGACAACGCGAGGGTCACAGTTAAGGCAGCGTAACATAAAGTCAGCCATGTGTGCCAGACTGGTAATGGGCAAGACTTCCGTGTCCTCACCAAAATGACGACTGACCATGCTCTCCTCCTCCTCCTCCTCCTCCTCCCCCCTGTCCTCAGGCCACCCACGCTGAACCGACGGTATGACAGTTGTACAGGTACTACCGTCTACAGCGCATGATGCAAGCTCCAGTTCTTCCTCCTCCTCCTCTCCCTCATTGTCCTCCAATGCACGTTGGGATGAGATGAGGCTGGGCTGTGTGTAATCGCCCGCTACGGCTTCTTGATCCATCTCATCATACTCTAGCTGCAATGCCTCCTCTTTAATTCTCTGCAGAGAGCATTGCAAAAGACAGCAGCTGATGCTAATGATGGCATCATCGCCACTCACCATCTTGGTGGACTCCTCAAACTTTATCAGGATGGTACATATGTCAGACATCCAGGTCCACTCCTGAGGTATTATGTGTGGAGTCTGACCTGAATATCGACGGCCTTGTTGCAGCTGGTACTCCACAACTGCTCTCTTCTGCTCACAAATCCTTTGCAACATATGGAGGGTAGAGTTTCAACGTGTGGGGACATCACACACTAGTTGGTGTCCCGGAAGCTGCAAATGCTGCTGCAACACAGCAAGGGTGGCGGAAGCTGTAGCCGACTTCCGAAAATGAGCTGAAAGGCGGCGTACTTTGACGAGCAGATCTGGCAACTCGGGGTACGATTTAAGAAACCGCTGAACCACGAGGTTAAGCACATGAGCCAGGCATGGTACATGTGTGATCTCGCCTCGCCTCAGAGCCGCCACCAGGTTACGGCCATTGTCACACACGACCATGCCTGGATGTAGGTTCAGCGGTCTCAGCCACAGATCTGCATGCTCTTTCACAGCTGTCCACAACTCACAAGCAGTGTGAGGTTTATCACCTAAGCTTATGAGTTTCAGCACAGCCTGTTGACACTTGGCTGAGGCAGTACTGCAGTGCTTCCAGCTTGTAACTGATGTGGTGATATCTGAGATGGAGGCTGAACATGAGGAGGAGGAGGAGGATGATGCACAGGAGCTGTACACTTTGGGGGCAAGTCTGACTGACATAGGGCCCGCAATCCTCGGTGTGGGGAGGATGTGTTCCGTCCCAAGGTCCGACTGGGTCCTGGCTTCCACTATGTTTACCCAGTGTGCCGTCAGGGAGATGTACCGTCCCTGGCCACAAGCACTTGTCCACATGTGCGTTGTCAGGTGGACTTTCCCAGTAACTGCGTTGTTGAGGGCACGGCAGATGTTTTGGGACACGTGCTTGTGTAGTGCGGGGATGGCACACCGGGCAAAATAGTGTCGGCTGGGGACCGAACTCCGAGGGACGGCCACCGCCATAAGGTTGCGGAAGGATTAAGTCTCCACCAGCTTAAAAGGCAGCATTTCCAACGCAAGCAGTCGTGAAATGTGCAAATTTAGAACTGTGGCCTGTGCGGCGTTGGCTGCGAATTTGCGCTTTCGTTCAAAGCTCTCGGATATGGACAATTGAACGCTGCGGTGGGACGTGGACGTGGACGTTGATGCTGTTTTTTGAGAAACTGCCATAACAAGTGAAGACTTAGCGGAGGGGGCATCTTTGCATGCAGTATGGACAGGAGATTGCCTTGCACGCACAACAGCGGAAAAAGTAGTGGAGACACCCGCTGACACTGGTTGTGGACCCTGGGGTTCGCCCCACAAAGTCGGGTGCTTTGCTGACATGTGCCTGATCATGCTGGTGGTGGTCAGGCTTGTAGTTTGGTCACCCCTGCTGATGCTGGCCTGGCAGGTGGTACAAATGGCTTTTTGGGATTATCAGCAGAGTCTTTAACCGGTTCCCGACCGCCCACTGTAGATAAACATCGGCGCTTGCCGGGCTCTGTGCAGCGCCGACGTTTAAAAACGGTGGGTGGTCTCGCAGTGCTCAGGACCCCCAGGGTCCTGCAAGCACTGCGATTCCGGTGCAGAGCATTAGCTCTGACAGGGTACATCATCGGGACCTGATTAGATCAGGTCCCAGTGATGTTAACCCTTTGCTGTCTTCTATATGCTGCGATCTATAGTGATCGCGGCATATAGGAGACAGCAGGAAGAGAGGGGGTCGTCTTACTTACCTCCGAAGACCTCCGTTTCCTTCCAGGACCTGGGGTTGCTATGGCAGCTGGAGGTCACATGACCGCCTCCAGCTCTGCCATATATGGTGTCCTTTCTGTCTGGCTTCAGCCTGTATGTAGCTGATGCCAGACAGGAGACTCTGACTGAAACAGTCAGTGAAGATCTCATATAATGTAATATATGTCTATTACATTACATGAGATCAGTGATCAGAAAAATAAAAATTAATGTCCCATACAGGGACTAAGTAAAAATGTAAAAAAAAGGAAAAAAAAAGTTTTTAAACTATTAAAAAAAAAAAATCACAAAATAAATAAAAATAAATAAATAAAATATTAAACCAATAAATCCGTATATTATTACAAAACCAAAAAAAGTACACATATTTGGTATCGCCGCGTCCGAAACAACCCGAGCTATAAAACTGTCACACTAATTAACTCCTTCTGTGCACACCGTAATAAAAATAAATAAAAAACGGAGCAAAAAAATATGCTTTTTCATCATATCGCCAAACAAAAAGTGGAAAAAAATGCGATCAAAAAGCAGAATGGAAATAAAAATGGTACCACTGAAAACTTCATCTTGTTCCACAAAAAAAAGCCGCCATACAGCTCCATCAGCCGAAAAATAAAAAAGTTATAGCGCTCAGAATAAAGCAATGCAAAAAAAATATTTTTTTTTCTATAAAATTGTTTTACTGTGTAAAAGCGCCAAAACACAAAAAAAATACAGTAAGTGTAGTATCACTATAAACGTACTGACCCGAAGAATAACGCTGCCTGATCACTTTTACCACACGCAGAACGGCATAAAATAAAACTCAAAAAACAATTCCTGAAGTGTTTGTTTTTGTTAACTTTACCTCCCAAAAAACGGAATAGAAAGCGATCAAAAAACGTCACGTACCCAAAAATGGTTCCAATACAAATGTCAACTCGTCCCGCAAAAAACAAGCCATCACATGACTCTATCGGCCGAAATATGGAAATATTATAGCTCTCAAAATATGGTGATGCAAAAACTAGATTTTGCAAAAAAAGCGTATTTTAGTGTGTGACAGCTGTCAGTCATAAAAACCCGATATAAATCTGGTATCTCTGTAATCGCACCGACCCGAAGAATAAAGTAATCTAATCAGTTATATCACACTAGGAACGGCATAAAAAATAAATAAAACAAATATTATTCACCTGCTACTGATTTGTTTATTATGTCTCCCAAAGATCCCAGTAAGTCTCTGCTCACATTTATCCTGTGCTCTGCGCTGAGCACTTACACCAGAGTTTCCGTGTAAATCTCTGACATACGTGATTCAGCCACAACCCATGACGGAAGATTCCCTGTAATGAGGCAGATATAGGCCACTGTGGACGCCGTCTAGCCTGGGATCCCACGGTGTCATTTGTTTTAGGCGTGCATAAAAGTGCGGTTGGCCACAGTTTTGTGCACTTCTGAAAAAAAGGACACCACTAAACAGAGGCCAGACGGAGTCCAGAGTAACTCTGCTGCCTCATTATAGTGAATGGATCCTGCAGGGGTTTCATCTGAATTACATCACTTGGAAATTTAGATGGAAACCCCGATGTAAGTGCTCAGCCTAGAGCGCCGGATAAATGTTATGTAAAATGTTCCCAATAAAAGCTTCAACTCAGTCCTCAAAAAAAAGCTAGTCCCCACTCAGGTCCATCATCTGTTAAAAATATAAGGGACTTCCAAGTTACTGGTAGCAGAAAGGCTCTGGAAAAGCGAAATGGCCCTTGCCCCCCAAAAGAAATTCAGAAAATTCCCAAATCCAAATGCCTATTCTACAATAATTTGTTCTCCAATTGTCAAATAGCGCTCCGTCCCCCTCAAATCTCACCGTATGGCTAAGTGGTACGATACAGCCACATATGGGGTATTGACACTTTTAGAAGAAATTGTGTGACACATTTCGGCACCATTTTTACCCATTGCCCTGTGTGAAAATGTAAAATCTGAGGGTAAAACATTTTTTTGTGGTAAAAATATAATTATGCTTTTTTCACTGCCCAATGGTATAAATTTAAAAATTAAAAAATGCTCACTACTTCCCTAGATGAATTCCTTGAGAGGTGTAGTTTACAAAATGGGGTCACTTGTGGGTGTTTCTGCTGTTTTGGCATGTCAGCGACTCTTCAAATGTGACATGGTGTCTGCTGCCTATCCCAGCCAACATATCGCTTCTTTCTCTTCCGAACCCTGCCGTACACCAAAGCAGTGGTTTTCCCCCACATATGGGGTATCGGCGTACTCAGGAGAAATTGTACAACAAATTTCATGGTGCAATTTATCCTGTTACCCTTATGATAATGCAAAATTAGGGAATGAAAAACATTTTTTATGGGAAAAATGTGAAAATTTTATTTTTACGGCTCAATATTATAAACTTCTGTGAAGCAGCTGGGGGTGCAAGGTGCTCACCACACATCTAGATAAGTTCCCTAAGGGGTCTAGTTTCCAAAATGGTGGCACTTGTGGGGGGTTTCCACTGTTTAGGCACATTAGGGGCTCCCCAAATGTAACATGGCGTCCGCTAATTATTCAAACAAATTTTACATTCAAAAAGTCAAATGGCGCTCCTTCCCTTTCAAACCCTGCCATGTGCCCAAACAGTAATTTGCCTCCACATATGGGGTATCGGCGTGTTCAGGAGAAATTGCACAACAAATTTCATGGTGCAATTTATCCTGTTACCCTTTTGATAATACAAAATTAGGGAATGAAAAACATTTTTTGAGGGAAAAATGTGAAAATTTTATTTTTACGGCTCAATATTATAAACTTCTGTGAAGCAGCTGGGGGTGCAAGGTGCTCACCACACATCTAGATAAGTTCCCTAAGGGGTCTAGTTTCCAAAATGGTGGCACTTGTGGGGGGTTTCCACTGTTTAGGCACATTAGGGGCTCCCCAAATGTGACATGGCGTCCGCTAATTATTCAAACAAATTTTACATTCAAAAAGTCAAATGGCGCTCCTTCCCTTTCAAACCCTGCCATGTGCCCAAACAGTAATTTGCCTCCACATATGGGGCATCGGCGTGTTCAGGAGAAATTGCACAACAAACTTCATGGTGCAATTTATCCTATTACCCTTATCATAATGCAAAATTAAGGGATGAAAAACGGTTTTGTGGGAAAAATGTGAAAATTTTATTTTTACAGCTCAATATTATAAACTTCTGTGAAGCACCTTGGGGTTCAAGGTGCTCACCACACATCTAGATAAGTTCCCTAAGGGGCCTAGTTTCCAAAATGGTGTCACTTGTGGGGGGTTTCCACTGTTTAGGCACATCAGGAGCTCTCCAAACGCAACATAGCGTCTGCTAATTATTCAGACAAATTTTACATTCAAAAAGTCTAATGGCGCTCCTTCCCTTCCGAACCCTGCCGTGCGCCCAAACAGTGGTTTTCCCTCACATATGGGGTATCAGCACGCTCAAGAGAAATTGCACAAAAAAATTTGGGGTCCATTTTTTCATGTTACCCCTGTGAAAATAAAAAAAATTGGGTCTAAATTAACATTTTTGTGAAAAAAGTTAAATGTTAATTTTTTTCTTCCACATTCCAAAAATTCCTGTGAAGCACCTGAAGGGTTAATAAAGTTCTTGAATGTGGTTTTGAGCACCTTGAGGGGTGCAGTTTTTAGAATGGTGTCACTTTTGGGTATTTTCTGTCATAAAGACCCCTCAAAGTGACTTCAAATATGATGTGGTCCCTAAAAAAATGTTTTTGTAAATTTTGTTGGAAAAATGAGAAATCGCTGGTCAACTTTTAACCCTTATAGCTCCCTAACAAAAAAAAATTTTGGTTCCAAAATTGTGATAATGTAAAGTAGACATGTGGGAAATGTTATTTATTAACTATTTTGTGTGACATATCTCTCTGATTTAAGGGCATGAAAATTCAAAGTTTGAAAATTGCAACATTTTAAAAATTTTTGCCAAATTTCCGATTTTTTCACAAATAAACACAAGTTATATCGAAGAAATTTTACCACTATCATGAAGTACAATATGTCACGAAAAAACAATCTCAGAATCAGGGGAATACGTTGAAGCGTTCCAGAGTAATTACTTCATAAACTGGCAGTGGTCAGAATTGAAAAAATTGGCCCGGTCACGAAGGCAAAAACAGGCTCTGGCGCGAAGTGGTTAAAAAAATTTCAAGACTCTGGAAGACCTACCGGTTGCACTGGCAGCATCCCTCGTGTTGGTGTTACGGGGATCGGTTGCCTGCCTTCTGTCTGCGGCCACCACACTGCTTCTTCCTGCCTGTTGGGGTACTCTGCATCCCTCCCCCTGTGTGCTGCTGGCCTCGCTCTGCGTGTCCTCCTGCCACGTTGGGTCAGTTAATAGATCATCCACCACCTCCTCCTCTTCCACTTCCGCAACACAGTCCTCCTCCTCACTTCGTGGCAATTGTGTCTCGTCATCGTCCACCTCTTGTGACAAATTGCCAGCGTCGCCTGCCTGTGGCCGTGGCTGTTCAAATATTTGGCCATCGCTACATGGGACCTCCTCTTGCACTAATTCAAGCGGAGCAGGCGAGGGGCCCAAATATGGAAATGGACCAGTGAACAGCTCTTCAGAGTGTCCAACTGTGGGATCAGTTGCTGTCTGATGACACTCGGCATGGTGGGAGGAAGGAGCATCAGGATGAGGAGGAGTATGCGGTCGAGACTTACGGCTACTAAGACTTGACCGTGTGGAAGACAGACTGGAGGTGGTGGTGCCCAGGTGACTGGAAGTATTATCTGCAATCCAATTAATAACCTGTTCACACTGATCAGTTGGCAATAGTGGTGTTGTTGTGTGCTTCCCTAGTAATTCGGTCAAGAACTGGAAGCGAGAAGATGTGGCTGTTGGTTGTGACACATTTTTACCTTGGCCACGGCTCTGTCCTCTGCACACACCATCAACAGAATGTCCAGTTCCACGTCCCTTGTCACGCACCTTGCCCATTGTAAATGAAGCAAAATAGCTTACACTCGCACTATCAATGCAAAAGGGTAATTAAAAGGAGATTAGAACCGTGGAAGAGGAAAACCACAGTTCTAGTTCCCTGGCCTACACCAGAATCTTTTAAACAGATATATTTGAGTCTGAACAGTCAGCGAGACACTCAAACTGTTTTATTTTATGTAAAAAAGGCAAAAAGGTGGATAACACCCAGATTTGAACCGTGGAAGAGGAAAACCACAGTTCTATTTCTCTGGCCTACACCAGAATCTTTTAAACAGATATATTTGTGTCTGAACAGTCAGCAAGACACTCAAATTGTTTTTTTTTATGTAAAAAAGGCAAAAAGGTGGATTACACCCAGATTTGAACCGTGGAAGAGGAAAACCACAGTTCTAGTTCTCTGGCCTACCGCAGAATCTTTTAAACAGATATATTTGTGTCTGAACAGTCAGCGAGACACTCAAACTGTTTTTTTTTTATGTAAAAAAGGCAAAAAGGTGGATTACACCCAGATATGAACCGTGGAAGAGGAAAACCACAGTTCTAGTTCTCGGGTCTACACCAGAATCTTTTAATCAGATATATTTGTGTCTGAACAGTCAGGGAGACACTCAAACTGTTTTTTTAATGTAAAAAAGGCAAAAAGGTGGATAACACCCAGATTTGAACCGTGGAAGAGGAAAACCACAGTTCTAGTTCCCTGGCCTACACCAGAATCTTTTAAACAGATATATTTGTGTCTGAACAGTGAGCGAGACACTCAAACTGTTATTTTTTATGTAAAAAAGGCAAAAAGGTGGATTACACCCAGATTTGAACCGTGGAAGAGGAAAACCACAGTTCTAGTTCTCTGGCCTACACCCGAATCTTTTAAACAGATTTATTTGTGTCTGAACAGTCAGCGAGACACTCAAACTTTTTTTTTTTATGGAAAAAAGGCAAAAAGGTGGATAAAACCCAGATTTGAACCATGGAAGAGGAAAACAACAGTTCTAATTTCCTGGCATATACCAGACTTTTTAAGTAGATATATTTGTGTCTGAACAGTCAGCGAGACACTCAAACTGTTTTTTTATGGAAAAAAGGCAAAAAAATGGATAATACAGAGATTTGAACCGTGGAAGAGCAAAACCACAGTTCTAGTTATCTGGCCAAAACCAGACTCTTTTAAACAGATATATTTGTGCCTGAACACTCACAGACACACTCAATTTTTTTTTTTTGGGGTGGGGGAATACCAAAAGGTTAATAAGATGGGTATTTGTACAGTCTGACTGAGGGGGAAAAAAAAAGAGGATTTAGGTGAAAAAAAAGGATTTTTCCTGGCCTCTGAGACCTGGGGCTAAGTCTAGCCATTTGAGCAGCAGCAGCACACAGGACTGTAATGCAGTGTTTGTTGGTATAACCACTGCATCTCCTATACAGCCTGCCTGCCTGTCTGATATCTGGGATGGATATTAGTCCTTAGAAGGACTGTTTGTTTGGTTTTGAAGGCTTTAGAGACCCTACACTACCTATTTCGCAGTATAAATCTCTCCCTAGCTCAGCAGCACTCTCCCTACACTGTCTGATCTGGAGTGACTGTGTCCAAGATGGTGGCGCCCAGTTTTAAATACTCGAGGTGACGCTGTGCGGCCAGCCAATCACTGTAATGCCCACAACCAACATGGCTGCGGCATTACAGTATCTGGCTGGCAATCCCTGCATGTTCATTGGCTCTGTAAAGAGCACCAAACATGCTGGGCGGAGACCCGAGCTCCCGCCCGAGTAGCCCAAAAATGCTCGGTGCTCGCCGAACATCCCGAGTAGTGAGATGCTCGGGCGAGTACCGAGCAGTGTCGAGCATGCTCGCTCAACATTAATAATTAACAAAAAACACCTGCAAAGGCTTCCTAAGCATTAAAAAAGGTCCCTTAGTCTGTTTCAGTAGATGTCCAGAAGGCAGTCATTTACACACTCCACAAGGTCCCAGAGTTCCAATTTTCATTTGGAAATCAAGGTCCCAGAGTCTGGAGGAAGAGTGGAGAGGCACACAATCCAAGCTGCTTGAGGTATAGTGTGAAGTTTCCACAATCAGTGATGGTTTGGGGAGCCATGTAATCTTCTGGTGTATGTCCACTGTGTAGACAGCCGTCTACCAGGAAATTTTAGAGCACTTCATGCTTCAATCTGCCGACAAGCTTTTTGGAGATGGACATTTCATTCTCCAGCAGGACTTGGCACCTGTCCACACTGCCAAAAGTACCAATACCTGTTGTAAAAAAAACAGTATTACTGAGCTTGATTGGCCAGCAAACTCACCTGACCTTAACCCCATAGAGAATCTATGGGGTATTGTCAAGAGGAAGATGAGAGACACGAGACCCAACAATGCAGACGAGCTGAAGGCTGCTATCAAAGCAACCTGGGCTTCCATAACACCTCAGCAGTGGCACAGGCTGATCGCCTCCAAGTCACGCTTCATTGATGCAGTAATTGATGCAAAAGGAGCCCCGACCAAGTATTGAGTGCATTTACTGAACATACATTTCAGTAGGCCAAAATTTCGGATTTTAAAATCATTTTTCAATCTGTTGTTCTCAAGTATTCTAATTTACTGAGATAATGACTAGAGATGAGCGTTGTTCTACTCGAACTGTTCGCCAATCTCAAATTCGAGCTGTTTTGGGCGGTGTTCGAGCCGGTCGGCGAACACGAACAATTTGAGAAAAATTCGGCTGTTCGAAGTTATGTTCGATAACTGTTCGTGCACCAAAATCATAACTGGATTTTTTCTCAGCAATGATGAAAATTAATGTTAATACGCAGTTTGAGTGTACAGCGGGGCGGGGGGAGGGGCAGGGGATGGATCTCTGCAGGAACAATGAAGATCTCCATTTTTTTTTCTCTTTCCCGCATTTGCAGTGGGGAGGTGCAATCTGTCAGCCTATCAGCAGCGCACACACGGAGCGAAGTGCTTTTTTCACACAAGCAAGGGCATGTGTGATTGGCAGTGTATGTCACATGTCCTTGCCCTATAAGACCAAGCCATTTTCCCCGTCGCCACCATTTTCTCACTGCTGCAGCTGCGTGTTAGACAGCACCGCTGTTGCTGTGTGCGCTATACCTTGTTAATTTCAAGCCAATTTTCGCACAAATATACAGATAGCTTGGGAGTAGGGAATAGTTGTGATTGCAGTCCTTTTAAGGACTAGGTTACAGCATTTCCTACGACTTTTATCAGGCAGGTCTGTGCTCTTAAATAGATAGATTGTGGGAGTAAAGACTAATTGTAATTGGAGTCCTTTTCAGGACTAGGTTACATCAGTTCCTATCAGTTTTTGCCAGGCAGGTCTGTGCCAGTGCTGTGCAAGTTTTTTTCACAGCATTTGGCTGAATCTAGCAAAGCTAATCCTTTTTGGCCTATTGCAGAGTGTGTTAGTCAGTGGAGTAGCCTATCTGTGTTGCAAGATATACCACCTGTGTATAGAATACCAATTTTTTTACTGCACCTAGTGAAGTAAAATCTTTTGGGCATAGCATCATTCTATTAGTCCATCTATACTGACCTCCATCAGGTTGCAAACTGAATATAATTTTTTTCTGCATCTAGCTCTGAAAAAATATTTGGGCTTCTAGCGGTGTGTGGGACTTGGTCTATTAGTCCATCTATACTGACCTCCATCAGGTTTCAAATTAAAAATAATTTTTTTCTGCATCTAGCTCTGAAAAAATATTTGGGCTTCTAGCAGTGTGTGGGACTTGGTCTATTAGTCCATCTATACTGACCTCCATCAGGTTGCAAATTAAAAATAATTTTTTTCTGCATCTAGCTCTGAAAAAATATTTGGGCTTCTAGCAGTGTGTGGGACTTGGTCTATTAGTCCATCTATACTGACCTCCATCAGGTTGCAAATTAAAAATAATTTTTTTCTTCATTTATCTCTGAAAAAATATTTGGGCTTCTAGCAGCGTGTGGGACTTGTTCTATTAGTCCATCTATACTGACCTCCATCAGGTTGCAAATTAAAAATAATTTTTTTCTGCATCTAGCTCTGAAAAAATATTTGGGCTTCTAGCAGTGTGTGGGACTTGGTCTATTAGTCCATCTATACTGACCTCCATCAGGTTGCAAATTAAAAATAATTTTTTTCTGCATCTAGCTCTGAAAAAATATTTGGGCTTCTAGCAGTGTGTGGGACTTGGTCTATTAGTCCATCTATACTGACCTCCATCAGGTTGCAAATTAAAAATAATTTTTTTCTTCATTTATCTCTGAAAAAATATTTGGGCTTCTAGCAGCGTGTGGGACTTGTTCTATTAGTCCATCTATACTGACCTCCATCAGGTTGCAAATTAAAAATAATTTTTTTCTGCATGTAGCTCTGAAAAAATATTTGGGCTTCTAGCAGTGTGTGGGACTTAGTCTATTAGTCCATCTATACTGACCTCCATCAGGTTGCAAATTAAAAATAATTTTTTTCTGCATCTAGCTCTGAAAAAATATTTGGGCTTCTAGCAGTGTGTGGGACTTGGTCTATTAGTCCATCTATACTGACCTCCATCAGGTTGCAAATTGAATAAAAAAATTTTCTGCATCTAGCTCTGAAAAAATATTTGGGCTTCTAGCAGTGTGTGGGACTTGGTCTATTAGTCCATCTATACTGACCTCCATCAGGTTGCAAATTGAATAAAAAAATTTTCTGCATCTAGCTCTGAAAAAATATTTGGGCTTCTAGCGGTGTGTGGGACTTGGTCTATTAGTCCATCTATACTGACCTCCATCAGGTTGCAAATTAAAAATAATTTTTTTCTGCATCTAGCTCTGAAAAAATATTTGGGCTTCTAGCAGTGTGTGGGACTTGGTCTATTAGTCCATCTATACTGACCTCCATCAGGTTGCAAATTAAAAATAATTTTTTTCTTCATTTATCTCTGAAAAAATATTTGGGCTTCTAGCAGCGTGTGGGACTTGTTCTATTAGTCCATCTATACTGACCTCCATCAGGTTGCAAATTAAAAATAATTTTTTTCTGCATCTAGCTCTGAAAAAATATTTGGGCTTCTAGCAGTGTGTGGGACTTGGTCTATTAGTCCATCTATACTGACCTCCATCAGGTTGCAAATTAAAAATAATTTTTTTCTGCATCTAGCTCTGAAAAAATATTTGGGCTTCTAGCGGTGTGTGGGACTTGGTCTATTAGTCCATCTATACTGACCTCCATCAGGTTGCAAATTAAAAATAATTTTTTTCTGCATCTAGCTCTGAAAAAATATTTGGGCTTCTAGCAGTGTGTGGGACTTGGTCTATTAGTCCATCTATACTGACCTCCATCAGGTTGCAAATTAAAAATAATTTTTTTCTGCATCTAGCTCTGAAAAAATATTTGGGCTTCTAGCAGTGTGTGGGACTTGGTCTATTAGTCCATCTATACTGACCTCCATCAGGTTGCAAATTAAAAATAATTTTTTTCTTCATTTGTCTCTGAAAAAATATTTGGGCTTCTAGCAGCGTGTGGGACTTGTTCTATTAGTCCATCTATACTGACCTCCATCAGGTTGCAAATTAAAAATAATTTTTTTCTGCATCTAGCCCAGCCAATAGTTTTGGCCTAATACCACAGTTTGGCCACTCAGCTCTGCTCGGTTACCATCCACTGTTTTTTTGTGCAAACAACTCCAGAGTTGTGAATTAGTTAACCACCAAAATGAGTGGAAAAAGGCCTGCTGCTGGTGGAAAGGGGAATAGGCGTGTTGGGAAGGGGAAAAAAGGTTGTGTCCGTGGGGTAGGTGCAGAAGAAAGACCATCTTCCAGCCAAACTAAAATGTCTACTTCTTTTAGCGGACAATGTGATAAGATCCCTTTCTTACGGCCACGCCAATCGCTACAAATTCCAGATGAGGCACAAAAACAGCAGGTGCTTCAACGGATATCAAGTGCTCCTTTAAGTGGGCTCTCCTCCACATCAACTTCAACATCACAAATACTCCAATCCTCAAAGGTGTCACCCAAATCGCACTTGCTTCCTCACAGCTCCCAAATCTCCAGCTGCCCGTCTGAGTATGAGGTAGAACAGATGGTTGAGTCTGCAGAGCTGTTTACTCATACTATAGCCTGGGAATCAGAGGTCGACTCCAGCGCTTCTGTGAATCCAGACGAGGAAATGATCTGCACTGATGCCCAGAATCTTTATGAGTCGGATCCAGGACCAGACGCAGAAGGTTCTGACCATAATGTAGACCCTCATTCCCAAACTGTAACTCCTGTTGGTGGAGACAATGAGGAAGACGATGATAAGACTCAAATACCTGATTGGAGCGACAACTTTAGTTTTTTGTCAGGGCAGGAACAGGTTGGCTCTGAGGACGACGGGTGTGATAACGCACAGGGTGATGATGATGAGGTCGGAGATCCCACTTACTGTCAACCCACAGTCAGCCAAGAGATGAGGTCAGCAGAGGAGGTGGAGGAAGATGCTAGTGATGACGAGGTCAGGTTGCGCCTTCCTGGACAGAGACGTAGTACTGGAAGCACGTCAACAACTGCATCCTCAAACACAACTCTGCCTCTCACCACAAGTCGTGGTGGCTCTTCAGGTCGCATGGGTGCTAAGCCTTGCATAGCCTGGGCATTTTTTCAGATCGATAAAGATGACCCAACTCGTGTTATCTGTAACATTTGTCAGCAAAAGCTAAGTAGAGGCCAAAAAATACATAGTTTGAGTACTTCATGCATGAACCGGCACATGGACATGAAGCATAAGTTGCAGTGGGAAGCTCAGTGTGCTACAATGCGGCCTAGCCGGCCGGGCCAATCACCGTCTGCCATATCTTGTGCATCCGCGGCCTCTTCATCCTCTGTGACTGGGGGGACAGCAGTCACACCTGTTTTGGGGCGCAGACCTGCCACCTCTTTACCCGCAACAGCCAGCGTGATTGGCAGGTCATCATTTTCTTTGGAGGTGGTAACACCAGCTGGTGTTGAGCGCTGTCCGACATCGATAGCACCACCTTTGGATCAAGGCAACCTAACATGTCCGCCTGCATCTTCCTCACAGACCGGCAGTTTGCCGGGGACACCCTTATCAACCCCGTCTAAGCACAATAGCCAGCCCTCGGTCCCTCAGATGTGGACAAGTAAAAGACCATTTCCTACTAGCCATGAGAAAGCTAAGAGGTTGAATTTCACCATCTGCAAGCTCTTGGCTACAGAAATGCTGCCTTTCCGCCTGGTGGACACAGAGGATTTTCGAGACCTTATGTCCGTCGCAGTGCCCCAGTACCAGATGCCCAGTCGGCACTACTTCTCAAAGAAAGGTGTGCCTGCGCTCCACCAGCATGTCGCACACAACATCACCGCTTCTTTGAGAAACTCTGTGTGTGACAGGGTGCATTTCACCACAGACACTTGGACGAGTAGGCATGGACAGGGGCGTTACATGTCGCTGACTGGGCACTGGGTAACTATGGTGACAGCAGGACAAGGGGCTGCTGTCCAAGTCTTGCCGTCCCCATGAGTTGTGCGTCAATCCTCTTTATGTCAAAGTTCCTCCACTGCTTCTGCCTCCTCAACCTCCTCTCGGTCTTCCACCTGCACCCAAAGCCTGTCTGGTCATGCCACAAGCTTTCTAACTGCGCAGAAGGGATCCTGCACACCTCCTTACTATGCTGGCAGTAGGGCTCAACGTCATCAGGCGGTTTTTACATTGAAATGTCTGGGAAATGTGAGTCACACAGCTGAGGAGTTGTGGTCAGCTCTGGAGAACCAATTTCATGAATGGTTGTCTCCACTGGACCTGAAACCAGGGAAGGCCGTGTGCGACAATGCTGCAAACCTGGGTGCGGCCCTTCGCTGGGGCAATGTCACACACGTGCCTTGTATGGCTCACGTGTTGAACCTGGTTGTCCAGCAATTTTTAGCCCACTATCCCAGACTAGATGGCCTTCTGCAGAGGGCACGGTCGCTGTGTGCTCACTTCCGCCGTTCGCATCCCGCAGCTCAGCGACTTACATCTCTACAGAAGTAGTTGGGCCTGCCACTTCACCGGCTAAAATGCGATGTGCCTACCCGGTGGAATTCAACTCTGCACATGTTGCAGCGACTGTGGCAGCACCGACAAGCCCTGGTGCAATACATTCTGACGTATAGCCTGGGCCAACGAGATTCAGAGGTGGGGCAAATCACGCTGGAGGAGTGGTCTCAGATCAGGAACCTATGCACCCTTCTGCACAGTTTTGAAATGGCGACGAAGATGTTTAGTGCTGACGATGCCATTATCAGCATGACTATTCCGGTGATTTACATGCTGGAGCACATGTTAAACAGAATTCGGAGTCAGGTGGTGGCACAAGAGGAGGTGGAGGAAGTAGAGGAGGAGGAGTTGTATGCGGAAGGGCTAACATCTGCAAGGTCCAGACGGTCGGCAGCACCAAGGCGGCAGGCATGTGAGGGTGGGGGAGATGGTTTTACCAGGGCGCATGGTAGCAGCCAAACTAGTGAGGAAGGTGCAGGAGCCCAGGAAGAAGTGGAGGACGAACTGATGGAAGACTCATCAGATGAGGGAGACCTTGATCACATTTCTGTTGTGCGAGGTTGGGGGGAGAGGACAGAGGAAGGAAGCATGATTGTTACCTCGCCACCAACACAACAGGGACTTGGTGCTCCTGGATGCGCAACACACATGAGTGCCTTCTTGCTGCACTACCTGCAACATGACCCTCGAATTGTGAGAATTAGAAATAATCCTGACTACTGGGTTGCCACACTGTTAGATCCCCGGTACAAAAGTAAATTTGCAGAAATTATTCCTGCCATAGAAAGGGATGCACGCATGCAGGAGTATCAGCAGAGACTGTTGCAGAATCTTACATGTGCTTTTCCACAAAATACCAGTGGTGCACGTAGTGAATCTCACAGTTCCAACTTGCCAACCGTGGGACCGTCAAGTGTTCAGCACTCAAACCGTAACAGAACCACAGTATCTGCTGGTAACATCAATTTTGCGGAATCATTTCACCACTTTTTTAGCCCATCCTTTGCAAGGCCACAGGAGACAAGAAGTCTGACACATAGTCAACGCCTAGAGACGATGGTACAGGAGTATCTCCAAGTAAACATTGAAGCCACGACTGTGTCACTGGACCCTTGCTCTTTTTGGGCTTCCAATCTGGATAAATGGCCGGAGCTAGCCACTTACGCCTTGGAGATCTTGTCATGCCCCGCAGCCAGCGTTCTGTCTGAACGTGTGTTCAGCGCTGCTGGTGGTGTACTGACAGATAAGCGCACGCGGCTCTCCACTGATAATGTAGACAGACTCACGTTCATAAAGATGAACAAATCATGGATCCGAAACGACTTTTCTACCCCTGTGTCATCCTGGGGAGAGTAAAAGCTTGATGATTGGTTAAAATCACCCTACCAACCGTTTTAAGCTTTCAAATTACTAATCATGTTTATCTGTATCTTGACTGGAAAATAATTTGGGCTTTGTAGCAGTGTGCAGCACTGATCCTATTAGGCCATCTATAATAAGCTTCACCAGATTTAAAATTAAAAATAATTTTTAGCTGCATCTAGCCCGGAAAATAATTTTGGGGCTCCGAGATGCGCAAGACACATAAGTGCCTTCTTGCTGCACTACCTGCAGCATGACCCTCATATTGTCAGAATTCGAAGTAATCATGACTACTGGGTTGCCACACTCTTAGATCCCCCAAACTTTTCGATCAACCTTTTCATTTTAATAAAGACCAAAAAAATGGTCATTTTTGAAATTATAAGCATTAGCAGGTTGTTAGAAACTGAAATCAAACAGTTTTCAACTCAAAACTTTATTCTAGGTGATGTTACATTTTCACATAGGACCCCTTGTTCGAAAGGAGCTTCTGAACTCTCTCATCCATTGAATTTGTCAGGTTTTGGATGGTTTCTGCTTCAATTGTTTTGCATGAGGACAGAATACCCTCCCAGAGCTGTTGCTTAGATGTGAACTGCCTCCCGCCATCATAGACACTCCTTTTAATGATGCTCCAAAGGTTCTGAATGGGGTAGAGGTCAGGGGAGCATGGGGGTCACACCATAAGTTTGTCCCCTTTTATGCCCATATCAGCCAGAGATGCAGATGTTTTATGTGCAGCATGAGATGGTGCATTATCATGCAGAAAAATGATCTTGCTGTGAAATACACGGTTCTTCTTCTTGAACCATGGCAGGAAGTGCTGTTTGAGAAAATCCACATACATTATGGAGTTCATCTTTAGCGCCTTCAGGGATCCTAAAGGGGCCGACAATCTCTCTCCCCATGATTAAAGCCCAAAACATTACTCCACCTCCTCCTTGTTGGCGCTGTAGCCGTGTTTGCGTGGGGTGTCCATCAACCAGCCATCCTCCACTCCATTCATCTGGACCATCGAGCGCTGCACGGCACTCATCCGTGAACAAAACAGTTTTGAAATCAGTCTTCATGTAATGTTTGGCCCACTGGAGCCGTTTCTGCTTGTGTGAAGTGGATAGAGGAGGTCGACAGGATGGCATATGCACAGCTGCAAACCTCTGAAGGACCCTGCATCTTGTTGTTCGGGGGACGTTGGAGGCACAAGCAGCTTCAAAAACTTGTCTGCTGCTATGACAAGGCTTTTTTGCCGCTGCTCTTTCAACCTGACGTAATTGCCTGTAGGAAAGAGTCCTCAATTTGCCCTTATCAGCACGCACACGTGTGTACTGTGAATCAGCTACATACTTCTTGATTGCCAAGACACTTCATCCTGATCATCGCACAATGTTGATTGTAGTCATGCCTTGACCTAAACACTCCACAATTTGTTGCTTCTCAGCAGCCGACACATCCTTTTTCTTTCCCATTTTGGCAGAAAATGTAGGCTGCTGAATAATGTGAGAGAGCCTTCTTAAGTAGTCTTGCCTTTCATTGGACACACCTGACAAACTAATTAGCACTGGTGTCTGCAATTGCTTACAGTGATATAAAGAGCCCTGACACACATCACCATCAATAAGTTTAACTGACAAACAAACAAATTCTTCCCTTATCACTCCTAAACACTTTTTGCATAATAATTTGGAACACAGTGTACATGTGCTTTTCCACAAAACACCAGTGGTTCACGTAGTGAATCTTACAGTTCTAACTTGCCAACCGTGGTCTGTATGGAGTTGTTCAATAAAGGGCCCAAAATTAAGATAACATAGATGGGAGAGGTCTCTATGAATAGGAATTCCTAAGTATTTGATACCCTGTGAGGGCCAGGCAAAGGGAAAGTTGGACTGGATGGAATCCTATATGGATTTGGGGAGGGAGACATCGAGGGCCTCAGACTTCGCTGCATTGATTTTAAAATTTGACCATGTAACAAAGTGATCTATTTCAGCCATAACAGCATGGATGGATATATGTGATTGAGTGATATATACTAGGACATCATCAGCAAATAGAGAGCACTTGTACTCGGTGCCTCCCACCTCAATCCACCTAATATTGGGGTCATGGCGAATTGATGAGAGCAGGTGCTCCGTCACTAGGATGTATAAGAGAGGGGACAGAGAACATCCCTGCCTTGTCCCATTGGTGATTGTGAAAGGTGATGAAAATGTTCTGACGCGCCCCCTGGGCCTTGGGACACCCGGAGCCGGACCCTTTTTGGTGGATGCTGGTGGTTGTAGTCTTCGTGGCGGCGATCCGGTTCCGTGGCTCAGGGCGGTCAAACCAGTGGCGGAACTATTTATGTGGTTTTGATGTTTAAATGTCCGACTACGCCACCCGTGGATTGCGGTCAGAGTGAACCGCCGCTACAGGGCAGACCGCTAAGGCTGGTGTTGTGGGTGCAGCAGAGCGTAGCATAACTCCCCACGGGAGGAGTATAGCCTCAGGGCAGTGTATGCGGAGGATGGGGGTGATGGTGCAGGGCAGCAGCAGTAACGACACGGAGTCAGTGATGCAGTTCAGGGCCTTTACTCACAGTTCTTATTATCCAGACCACGTCTGCAGGTAACGGCTGCCCACGTCGTACTGTGCTCACCAGGTGAGGGGCTCAGACAACTCCCAGATAACTTTGGAGCGCTTCACAGGACCCCCTTTGTGTGTCCTTTGTCTGGCCTTTCTTACCAACACTTCTGTCCGGCTGCCTCGGGCCTCCTCTTGGTAAACTTGGCGCCAGTTTCCCTGACCCTATGTGGTGCCTTCCTAGCGGGTGGAGCAAGGGGCTGCGCCACATAAAATGTCAGAGCCTCCGGTTTCTAGCTGAGGGTCGTTTCCTGCCTCCACTAGTTCGGGGACCGGTCTCCCCCTTTGGCCTGACCCCTCCACGCAGGTGGATTCGGGCGTGCGGTGGCGACTCGCCCGTCCGCACCCCTGGGATCCCTTCATTCCTCGTTCCTGGAGCCTTCTCCGCTCCTCTTCCTTCCTTCTCCCTCTTGCAGGCCTGGGCCTCTGTTACTAGGCCCGCCTCCGGAGCAGAGCTCATGCAGAGCCCCTGCTCCCTGCCACTTCTGCTCAGACTTCTCTGCACTGAACTAAGATGGTGCCCACCTTTTATACTCCCTTCTCAATGCACCCAGGAACTGCTTCCTCCCTGCTCCTGCACTGCAGGGTTCCCCTTCCTCAGTGTTCCCTCCCCCCACTCCAGCCAGGGACAGGGACTGTCGTGCCCATCTCAGGGGCATATTGGTCGCCCTGCCCCACGGCAATGTGGTGTAATGCATGCAGGTGTCGGGTCCTGATCCACACTCCATCCTTATCTGAGAGTGAGATATCACACCTCTGGGTGAGGTGCAATACGTCTGTAGCAACCGAGCCCTCGGTGCTACAGTTCCATTTATCTTCAGCCTAGGTGACGTATTGTGATACAGGGCCGTGATTTTGGCTATAAAAGGGTCCCCTAGACCCCTACCCCAAGCTTTTTAAGAGAATCATATATGGCGTGCCAGGAGACTCTATGGAATGCTTTCTCAGCATCCAACGAGAGTATCTACTTACAAATTTTTAACTGCATCTAGCCCAGGAAATACTTTGTGCCTAGTAGCAGTGTCTGCTAGTCAGCGGATTATCCCGGCTGTTAAGCAAGCTACACCACCTGTAGTTTGGACACTTAATTTTTTCAAAGGAAATGCTTCGGGACCACGGGATACTTAGTGAAGAGCATCAGGAGGCACCCCAAGGCATAGGGGCTGGGACTGGCACTAGGATGCCTTGCGGTGGACAGCCGAGCTCGATCCTTATAAAAGCTTTTTAACTGCAGCAGCTTTAGTGGACGCTACTGGAGCTGGAATTACACGGCTGCTGGCATGAGACTTGCCCTCCAATAGATCCTTGTAAATGGATTTAAAGTGTATTCATTCAAATTAGAGGGACAATTTAAATTAAAAAGCTTAGAGCTGCCTCCACCACAGGGGGGCTCTCTCGACCCACCAGCGGACAGGCACCAGTATTGGGAGAGGGGGGCTGGTCGTCAGGGTTCAACGCGGCTCTGGCACAAACCCGGCGACACGGAGGTGGCACGGGCAGGAGCGGACTGGCCGTCTCGGCTTCTCACTTTTTGGATTTTAGAAGGGCATGACATGCCTATATCTGTGTCTCCCCCTCCTTTTACTCCTCCACCTCTTTTCTTTTCGCATGACTATATGTACTTGTCACTTTTCCATGTGTTAGTTGTGTCTTCTGAGCAGTTTGTCAGCTTTTGGACACCTTTGAAGGTGTTTTCTATGTGTTTCTATGTGTTTTTGTTTGCCTGCCATTGGTTTTAACGGTGTTCGAAGGTGTTCGACGAACAGTTCGACGAACAGTTCGGCGAACACACGGGTGTTCGACGAACCGAACCGAACTCGAACACTACGGGGGTGGCTCAACACTAATAATGACTTTTGTGCTTTCATTGGCTGTAAGCCATAATCATCAACATTATCAGAAATAAACACTTGAAATAGATCACTGTTTGTAATGACTCTATATAAAAATATATGAGTTTCACTTTTTGTATTGAAGAACTGAAATAAACTTTTTGATGATATTCTAATTTAGTGAAATGCACCTGTAAATATTAATCTTTTTTTTTTTTTAAATTTTTATTGTAAATATAACATGCAAACTATATCTTGAAATTGGGCATGATGGTTTTGAAAATATACTACATGTATGTAAAATAAGATTCCTATATAGAGAAATATGTGCGTCTAATTGATGTTTTTTAAAGTCCAAGAGAGAGAGTGACTGGAAGGAGACAAAGCGCAGATAGGGTCTTATCTGGTAAACAGATGGAGGAAATAGCACAATTGCTCTTACCTGGTTTGGATTGTATACTCACAACCACTGAAAATGCTTATGGCTGCTGCAGACCCACGATGACATAAAAGCATCGATACTGGAAAAACAAATGGATTGATTCTGCTCTGCCGTAGGAAGAAGAGTGACGGATGCAAAGATAATAGTAAATGGTTTAATCATCAACACGTTTCGAGGCATATAGCTTCTTCATCAGGACAACCGATAAAAAGTTGTTACCCATTTGTTTTTCCAGTATCAGTAATTGATGTTTTTAAACAGCTTATATCAAAGGTTGCTAATCTCTTTTTCGTTTTTTTTTTGCTTTTTTTCAGGACCATTTTCAGCTTTTTTCACACTTTTTTCCATTTCTCTTAACATCAAACTTGTAAACATGTGGACTTAATGGAAAATTGTAATGTATGCCATACTGTAGTAATTACTGTTCATATGGATTAACTGTAAAAAAAACACACATACTGCATAATATGTTTTTCTACTAGATGACTTTGTATGTGATAACACACCCTGCTAAATGCATTCATAAACCTTCCCCCAATCACTGCCTTCCATCAGATCGCCCACTGCCCTTCACCAGATAAATGGAGGTTTATGGATGCAAAACACATTGTGAAAAGAGCCTTAGAAAAAGCTTTTTAAACATCCTGATCCCATGATGGCCATTTGTCATGCTCTATTTTTACGAACTTTATTTTCTATTTTCTGTCCTGAAACTTGTAGACAGTAACTCTCGGTTATATCAGTTTCATATTATTGAGAAAATAAATGTCAAAATGAATTTAAGTATAAAGTGTGAAAGCATTGTGTTCACATTTTTAAATACTTTCAAAGGAACCTGTAATGTCCCCAAATGCTACTAACCTGCAGATTTAGTGTTATTTTGCAGGCAAATAAGGTTCTAAAGCTGCCTGGCGACTGACCTGAAAGCCCCGATGCCGGGAGAAAATAAAGTTTATTCCTCCCGACAGTCTCTGGCTTTCAGTCATAAAGGTACAACCAGCATGGCTTTAGTCACTGCTCAGTATGCAGTGCGCATGGCAGTAACCATGCCCTGGCACACTGAGGCTGTCGGGAGGAATAAAGTTACTTTCCTCCTGGCAGCTGGGCTTTCAGTGCAGCAGTTTGGCAGCTTTAGAGCATTTTTCGCCTTCTGATTAAAACTAAATTTTCAGGTTAATAGACTTTGGGGACATTATAGGTTCCTTTTAATGGTATCATTTTCTGATTTTGTTTTTGAAACAACTCACTGTATGAGCTAGAACTTTAGAATATAGTTTTATTGTGCTGAATAAATACATTAAAAACACAAAAGTGCAATGATGTTAAAGAAATGAAATATTTTATAAAATTAACAGAGAAAAAAAATGATCGATTTTGCATAAGTTACCAGACCAGCAAGTAACCAATAATACCTTAAATAATACATACAAAAAAATAACAAGAATGGCTCTACAGAGACAAGCATCACAAGTCTCAATAGACAATGTAAAGAATAACATGTCTGAACATATTAAAAAAAAATCATTATCAAAAGTACAGTCTAGTACTTGTTCAACAATAGTTAGTTTTATACAGAGCTGCAGGCAAGATTCATCCACTAAAATATGCATTGCTGTTTTAAAGATATTCTTTTGCTCAACCGTCATTTTTTAAAGCATAGGGTATTAAAAAAAAATCTATAAAATAGTAAAATTCTTTTGGTCCGGCACCCAATGTCTGAAATAATGGTTTTCTAGCACCCATCAAAAAGAATGAAAAAATCGAAAACATTTTACATTTAAAGACAATGAAAGACCAGTGCACAGTCTTAAAGAAAGTAAAAACACCCTGTTTGCTTACAATTTGACCTGTGTGACCACAATGACCAGGGCAGATATTTTTTATTATCATGTTGCCTTGCTGCTATCCCAATCAATGATGCTGCTCTACACTAGGGCAATCTGTCTGTTGGTTTATGTTGTGGAAGCAGACTTAAGGTAGACATTATGTCTATATTCCCCAAACTGCTGAATTAGGGGCACTAGTTGGAAAATAAGTTTCTTGTGATATCAATCAGGACCCAAGGCAGTAAACTGAGGGAAAGAAAGCCAACAATGTTAATTAGATAAATTTGGAAAAATAGTCACAACTGTCCAATTATGCACATGCAAAAAAATTACCTAATATCAATTTAATAATCCCAAAAACTAAAACTCCTGATTCCACAGGTGCCGGACTATCAGATTTTTACATTTTATTTTCTTTACAAGGACATTTTCTTTTTGCATTTTTGACCACATACTTTCCAACTATGTCAAATTTGGCTTATTTTCAGATGTCAGAAGAAACAGGAAACGGCTTTGTGTTTCATGATAACTTGCAGTTTCTTTAGTATTTCTTGGTAATTTTTGTAACCATTTGCTTTTAAAACTAGACATAATAAATTCACATAACCTTAAAATAGCAGCTATTCATTTCTGGAATGAATACGTCTCCATCTGCTGAATGTTGCTTAAGTTGACCAAGTATCAGAGTCATCAGATTCAAGAAGCCAGATGTTGAGGTTCAGTTCCAGCAATGCTACAACTAGTCTTCCCATCACAGATACACTGATAAAAGAAAATTATTTCAAGGCAACATTTGCAATCAACATACCATCTGTAGAATACATGTCTGTCCTTTGTGGTCACACATTTGCTCTTATTAGGCATTTTCACTTTTTTTGGTTGATTGTCATATTTATGATGTATTTTTACACTCTTGGGAATTTGTACATATAAATATACAGTATATAACATTGTACAGTACATTTAACATATAGTAGTACCATGTTTTTGTTTTACTGTTTCTATCAAGTATAAAGAATTTTTTTATAATCCATTCACAAATCTATAAGAGAAAAATCTATAGATTGCACCCTTCCAAAAATAGCACCACAGCTGTTCATGGGTTGTATCTAGTATTTTAGCTCACCTCCAATAATACTACAAAGCCAATGCTACACACAACCTGGGAAGAAATGTGCCACTGTCTCTAGAAAAAAGTCATATTTTTTCTTCTACTGTAAAACCTTATTAAACATGGTAATGAATGAAATAAGCTCAATGTATTACAACATTTAGAGGGGTTGTCCCACGGTCACAACTTATCAGCTATTCACCGAACAGGTGATAACTGTCCGAACACTGGGACCCCTGCCGATCATTACAATGGGGGTGAATGGTGAACAGCAAGCGTGTATGCGGAATGTCACTTGGTTCATTGTCTACAGGACTATCCTTGGGATAAATGACGTTGTTATTCTGAGACAACCCCATTAAATTATGTCATGTTCCAGTATCTAATAACCTGTGTTAGGATAATTAGTTCATTACACAATATCTCTGCTGTTGATATTGTTTCAAAATGATTTTGACCAGAGACATGTTATCCAAGTGATATTAAAAAAAATCTTCATAGACTCTCCTCTGGCTACCACTATCTCCAATACTGGTATCATCAACTGTTACATTTGATATAACCCACGTTTCCTAAATATTATTTCCTGAAAACGGGTTTGTATATTATATTCTGTGACTCATCTAATCAAATCAATTTCTTGCCATAAGGCATATACGGCATATGCGCACGTAGTTTGATCCTACTGATTGACACTGCACAATCTGTTACAGGGCTCCCATTTCCTTATTACAATTTATAATACTGGTGTTTTCTTATTTGGCCTACAGGTCCCATCAGGCACTAAGGGGCTAACAGCTAGTAGGAATTATATATGATGATGTTAGTTGCATTTACTAGTATGGATGACATCTTGTTATAGTAGATGCAGTTGACGAAATCATAAATGGTAGAGTTGACCAAAAAGATTTGATGGACCCTGTTACAGCAGCCACATTGGTAGTCAGTGGTCACCAGACAAGAGCCCCATGGCCTCTTCCTAGGTGTCACGATAGAAAGAACTCAATACTCTTTTTCAAATAGCAAGGTATAGTTGTTCTGTCTAGTGTTCAGCAGTCCAAAAATATGACATTTTGGTCAGATTATATGACCTTTCTCAAACATTGGATTGCAGAGACTGATTACAATGGTGAAAAAAAGCGCAGTGAGTGGCGGTACAACTGTTCTGATGACCATATGTCATGTGTTTGGATTGCTGAACAATAAACTATACAATGCAATATGAAAAAGAGTGCCAAATTTTTCTTGCCACGATAGCACTCTGCTTGGGCACTTTGCACTAGGACTGGAGTGCTGTGATCCTTTTTTTCCTCCTAGTTGTCAACATTCCCAGTGCTTCTTCTGATTAGTAGGCCTGATGCAACATCACACATGTGTCACACCGCAATAATGACATTGTGTCGAGCCTAGTAATCAGAAGAGGTATCAGTGATGCCAAATGGTAAGAGGAGGTTTTTCAGGGCCCTGTTTCGGCAGTCAAAGACTACCAACGTGGCAGCTAGACCAGGGTCCATTGAATCTTCGTGCTCATTTTTAACAAATGGTAATTTTTAAATCTTTTGACACAACTGTCCTTAACATACATAGAACAAACTTTGGGATCAGCTCTTAATGCCCCGTCACACTTAGCGATGCTGCAATGATCCCGACAACGATACGACCTGTCAGGGATCGTTGCTGCGTCGCTATATGGTCGCTGGTGAGCTGTCAAACAGACAGGCTCACCAACGATCAGGGGAGCAGTGACATCGTGGAAAGAATCTTTCCACGATGTCCTGCTCCTGGTTACCAGCCTGCTGAAGCAGGTGCAGGCTGGTAACTATGGTAAACATCGGGTTACTAGGGGCACACGCACACCTAGTAACCCGCTGTTTATCATGGTTACCACTCTGCTACAGTGAGCGGGAGGTTACCGCTCACTTTAGCAGGCTCGTAACCATGATAAACAGCGGGTTACTAAGTGCGCTTGTGCCCCTAGTAACCCGATGTTTACCATAGTTACCAGCCTGATCACTGCTCCTGCTGGTCACACACAGCGATGTGTGCTGACCAGCGGGAGACCAATGACCAAAAAATGGTCCAGGACACTTTGCAGCGTTCAGCGACCTCACAGCAGGGGCCTGATCGTTCCAAAGTGTCACACATAGCGACATCGCTGGTGAGGTCGCTGTTGCGTCACCAAAACCGTGACACAGCAGCGATCTCGCTAGCGATCTCGCTATGTAAGACGGGAGCTTTAGTGATGACTATTTTACCAGGGCTAATGTAAGAAACATAGTCGTATATTGATTGTCCACTTGGAAGAAGTGTTATTTACTATATTGTACACCATTGCAGACAGGCATCAGCGATGAGTCCGCTGAACGCATAATCCATTAAGATCTTGACAAGATTTGAAATCTGTCCTGAGGAAAGCGTTATAAAGCACCAAAATATGGAAATGACATTTTTTACATTCAGTCTATAGAGTTATAGTAAAATATGCCTTGCAAGATTTAGCCAGTTGCAAAGATTTTCATTAAATTGTTCTTATATTAAGTTAGAGAATAAACTGTAAGCTGTAGTGCTAATTGGTAAACAGGATAATACTATATGTTAAATGACTGTTATCCTGCCAAAACCAATAATACAATATTTCAAATATGTCATTGTCAGGGCAACTGAAAGATAATAGACAATCTAAGCAGCACTTCACCAGTAAATATCTTTTAAATATCCAGCAATTTGTCACATTCAATTTTACAGCAAAAGGAATTAATGGGAATATATTTGTGGTTGGAATTATTAAAAACTAAATTTGCATATTTCTTGAAAAAAAAAGGAAATATGGTTAAATGTTTTTTTGTTTTCAAATTATTTTTAATACAATTCATCTTCTTGCCAGCACATTATAAAAAAACGAATTCTAGACTGTTCAGATCTTGAATTTTGATGCAATTATATTCCCTAGAGAGTCGATTTAATATTGGAGTAACACATTCAAAAATGGACGCATAGTAAGACATTTTAGATCTTGGTAACCAGTACCAGATGTTCATGAAAAGACCCTCCGAATGGAGTTTAAAAAATAAAGATACAATCATAGTTATCTTTTACTTTAAAAATTCTAAAAGATGAACAAAAGTAGTGTTTATATATTTAAGTCTTGTTATAAATTATAAAACTCAAGTCTCTTCCCAAAGGGAAGCATAATGCACTTCTGTGGTACCTTTGCCAGCAAATATTTTGGGTCACATTGGAAAACAAAATAATGATATCACATCCTATTTCCCATTCAGAGCCATCTTCCTGTTTGGATGGTGTAGTCTTGAAAAGTGTGCTCCTTGAGATCATGTAACTTATTGGCAAATCTTAACTCATTTCCAAACACAAAAATGGGAATAGTAACCTCATCTTCAGCAGGAAATTAAAATATCGCTAATCACTAGAGCTGTTTTTTTTTTTTATCAATTTGAGTGAACAGAAAATATCCTTTGGAAGACACAGAGGAGTTTGTGGACAATGATGACAAAGTTATAGCATGAGGTAAACTCCTCTTGACGTCAGAGTAGACATGTCAGGAATGCGTTCTATTATATCCGACACCTAAATGTTTCTCTAACCAAATCTCTGCTAATTGAGAGGCAGATGCTAATGTACTTGCTTTGGAACCCAGGCACATTTTATACTGTTTAGGGTTTAAATTGGGGTCACATTGAACAGGATGAAAAACATGAACCACCCCCGTTTCTTGACTTCGAAAGGCTTTGAGACCAGAAGATATAACTTTAGTAAAGAGGTCGACGTCTTCTAAGCCCCATCCTTGAATGGATGTATCAAAGCCACCAATTTTCAGTAGGTCACTTTTATAAATACAAGTAATACCATATCCGTAGTCTCGCCAAAATCCAGTTTTTTTCGTAAAGACAAAGTTACTATCTGCATGAGGATTTCCTCCATATAGTACTTTTGGGTCATACTGACTAAATACAATTGGGTAATACACTTGTTGTCCCTGAATAGTGTTATCCCGACACCTTTGTAGAAAGTCTGAAGTGAACAACAAGTCTACATCACAGAAGAGCAATAAAGTGTCATTGTCAAACTGAGCGGATCCTTTGTCAAGACTCAGCCCCCTGGAAAACTGTCCTGACATTTTCATTATAGACATTTCCGCCAGTGGGTATTTATTTTGATATTCCGCCATGAGTTCAATGTGCTTATAGGAGTCTGAGTTTGTTTCGGAATCAAATAAAGTAATGACTAGATTTACATTTTGCTTTGGGATCAGGCAGACCTTTTCATAATTTTCCATAAACCTTGTAAAGATATCATACCTTCCGGTGAGCGGAACAAGGAAATGTATTTTCTTGTCACTCTTTTCTTTCATTTCCTTAGTCATGTGAAGAGCAGAAAACATTTTTAATGAGTTCGATAAAAATGAGAAAGACTGTGTATCGCTATTAATGCTCTGCAAGAAACTCTGCACATCTAATTCTTCATCTTCTTTGAAGAATAGTTTACTAAATGATTGTTGTAGATATGCATGACGCCTTACGGGAACAGTCAGTTTTCTACCTTTATGCCTTTTATATAACAGCAACAAATCTAATATATATTCTACTCCATACATAGGATGGATCCTGCGGTAGCCATACTGGATTTCTTTAAAATCAATTAACCTTCCTCTTGATTTGGAGTTCTCATTGATCATTTCCATTACTTGCATCACCGTGTCATCCAAAGACACCTTGAGAAGGTTATTTAGACTCTGGCATGGCGGAGCATTTGCAGACATTGAATATATATGTTTTCCAGTAAGAAACTCCCATTCAATTACTTCATTTCTTTCCCGTGGTTGAAATCTATTGTAAGATGGCATCATACCAAGCTGCTGGTCTAGCTTGTTTATTTCCATATTACTAAGCTTGCTCATCAAAACACTTTCCCTATGAAGCTGGATGGTGTGAAAGCGTAATTCAGAAATCTTCCGGCTCAGTATATAATTATGCAGCCTGTACTGGTATGCTGGTCTTTTATTAGGGTGCAGTGTTATAGCTGTATGAATTTTGCTGTTGTGCAGATCTTGTATATATCCTTTTCTGTTGTGTTCATAATTTTCATGGAATAGTTGCTGCATCTGGAAAAAAAGAGCAAATAAATGCTGTAATATTGATATATCTGTATAATATTATCTTGATGTTTCGCATAATATTCAAGTTGAATATGGAATGGCTTAAGAAAGCAACTGCAATTTATTGAGCTTTTCTACTCATAAATTTGAATATACATACATATACACATATATTACAGTCATATGAAAAAGTTTGGGCACCCCTATTATTCTTAAGCTTAATGTTTTCTAAAAATTGGTGTTTTTGCAACAGCTATTTCAGTTTGATATATGTAATAACTGTTGGACACAGTAATGTTTCTGCCTTGAAATGAGGTTTATTGTACTAACAGAAAATGTGCAATCTGCATTCAAACAAAATTTGACAGGTGCATAAGTATGGGCACCCTTATCATTTTCTTGTTTTAAATACTCCTACCTACTTTTTACTGACTTACTAAAGCACTTTTTTTGGTTTTGTAACCTCATTGAGCTTTGAACTTCATAGCCAGGTGTATGCAATCATGAGAAAAGCTACTTAAAGTGGCCACTTACAAGTTGTTCTCCTGTTTGAAGCTCCACTGAAGAGTGCCATCATGGGCTCCTCAAAACAACTGTCAAATGATCTGAAAACAAAGATTATTCAACATAGTTGTTCAGGGGAAGGATACAAAAAGCTGTCTCAGAGATTTAACCTGTCAGTTTCCACTGTGAGGAACATAGTAAGGAAATGGAAGAACACAGGGACAGTTCTTGTTAAGGCCAGAAGTGGCAGGCCAAGAAAAACTTCAGAAAGGCAGAGAAGAAGAATGGTGAGATCAGTCAAGGACAATCCTCAGACCACCTCCAGAAAGCTGCAGCATCAACTTGCTGCAGATGGTGTCACTGTGCATCGGTCAACTATACAACGCACTTTGCACAAGGAGAAGCTGTATGGGAGAGTGATGCGAAAGAAGCCGTTTCTGCAAGCACGCCACAAACAGAGTCGGCTGAGGTATGCAAAAGCACATTTGGAGAAGCCAATTTCTTTTTGGAAGAAGGTCCTATGGACTGATGAAACCAAGATTGAGTTGTTTGGTCATACAAAAAGGCTTTATGCATGGTGGCAAAGAAACACAGCATTCCAAGAAAAACACTTGCTACCCACAGTAAAATTTGGTGGAGGTTCCATCATGCTTTGGGGCTGTGTGGCCAATGCCGGCACCGGGAATCTTGTTAAAGTTGAGGGACGCATGGATTCCACTCAGTATCAGCAGATTCTTGACAATAATTTTCAAGAATCAGTGATAAAGTTGAAGTTACGCAGGGGATGGATCTTTCAGCAAGACAATGATCCAAAACACAGCTCCAAATCTACTCAGGCATTCATGCAGAGGAACAATTACAATGTTCTGGAATGGCCATTCCAGTCCCCAGACCTGAATATCATTGAACATCTGTGGGATCATTTGAAGAGGGCTGTCCATGCTCGGCGACCATCAAACTTAACTGAACTGGAATTGTTTTGTAAAGAGGAATGGTCAAAAATACCTTCATCCAGGATCCATGAACTCATTAAAAGCTACAGGAAGCGACTAGAGGCTGTTATTTTTGCAAAAGGAGGATCTACTAAATATTAATGTCACTTTTCTGGTGAGGTGCCCATACTTATGCACCTGTCAAATTTTGTTTGAATACAGATTGCACATTTTCTGTTAGTACAATAAACCTCATTTCAAGGCAGAAACATTACTGTGTCCAACAGTTATTACATATATCAAACTGAAATAGCTGTTGCAAAAACACCAATTTTTATAAAACATTAAGCTTAAGATTAATAGGGGTGCCCAAACTTTTTCATATGACTGTATATAAAACTATTTATTACAGTACAATAAATCGAAATTTAAAAATTACACTGTCAGGCGTGTGGACGGTATGTCTATACACTTGTCAAAATCTACCATTGATTCCCATTGCATATGGTTGTTTCGATTATGCTTTTATTTATTTTACTTGCTTATATAGTGACATTAATTACACAGCGCCTTACAGACATCATCATGACATTCACTGTCTCCATTGGGGCTCACAATCAAGTATGTCTTTGGAGTAGGAAGAACTCAGAGTACCCAGAGGAAACTCACAAAAACACGGGGAGAACATACAAACTCCTTGCAGATGTTGTCCTTGGTGGGATTTGAACAGAGGACCCTAGTGCCGCAAAGCAACAGTGCTAACCAGTGAGCCACCATGCTGCCCACTTTTCAATCTAGTTGAGACAAAGGTACTGTATATATTAGCTACACATATCTCAATACCAAAAGGATGCTCTGTTTGGCATGGCCTGACTGATACTAGTCTATGGGAATTTTGAATGCAGTGAAATCTTTTTCTTAGTATGTCCGTATCATTGACAATCATAGTTGAGTGTCTTTACAGTGCAGAAAGCTATACGACAATAAGGCTATGTGCCCACGATGCAGAAATGCTCCGGATTTTTCCTGAGCGTTTCTGCATCTCCCTGGCAGAAAAAACGCATGGGAATTGTACATGTGGATTTTACATGCGTTTTTCCTGCCAGGTACATGCGGATGTGAAGCGTTCTTCACATGCATTTCCGCTTGCGGGTTGTCAAGCGCTTTTCAAGCGATTTTAGCATCACTTGGAAAGTGCTTGACAACTTGGTCACACTATATAAATCCATGCAACCGGCATGGATTTATATAGTGTGACCATAAAAATGGTAAAAAATACAAAAATAAATATTATACTTACCTTCCGAAGGCCCCTGGAGTCATGCTTCCCTCTGTCCTAGCTGCCGGCAGATCGTGGTACACTGAAGGACCTGCCGACATCAGCATCGCGTGACCCGTCTGCCGGCATGGGAGGACGAGAGCACCGGGGGCCATCAGAAGGTAAATATAACATTAATTTTTTTATTTTATTCTTTTTTTTTACAACGTACTATGGTACCTGGGTCTGGATGAGAGTCTCCTCTCCTCCACATCCGGGTACCATCCGCACATTGGAATGCATGGAATGCGCATCTACATATACGGTGATGCGGAATCCATGCATTCCAATGCAAGTCAATGGCGGCGAAAACGCAGCACTTCCGCAAAATAATTGGTAGTGCTGCGTTTTTTTCCGCAATGATAATCCGCAGCGGAAATTTCCGCAGCATGTGCACAGCAGATGCGGATTATCATTGGGGAACATGGCAGGCCTTCTACCAAGCATTTTTTAAGCGTTTCTGCAGCGTTTTTGCCGATGCGGAAACGCTTAAAAAACGCATCGTGGGCACACAGCCAAATAGCTAAGCCACCTGGATGAACCTCTGCGACTTTTACATTTACATGCCTTGTATAGATAGACATTTAAGTCATGTGCTGCACGGGTGAGATTACTTCACAAGCAGTAAATAAATATATCTATATTCTTATGTAAACCAGGTTCTGATCTCCTTCCAGTTTGTTGAATAGACAGATGCTTTGTTTATACACTTTCAAGCATATATCCATTTACTTTGAGTTAGGAGCCAGAGCATCCATTAAGGTTTATACACTTTCTTGTTACAGAACAATAGCAGCTAACTGAATAGGCTCAATAATGTAATCCATGATGTCAGAATAACACATTTTGTAAACTTAATTCACAAAATATAAATCTACAAACTAAACAAATATGTATAATAGTTTTACTAAACGCAAGAAGGTTTACATCTTCTACTTCTTTATACTAGTCTGTTCTTAACCATATAAGGTATATTACAGGGGGTGAAAGCGCACAGTTAGTCTGGGATCCTGGCAGCCTAAATATAATATGGTCATTTGTTTATAACAACCTTTTTAGGAACACTTAGCTTTTATTGTATGCGCAACCATAGGTTAACTTATATTTCATTGACTAAAACACAAGCATTTTCTTGATCTCAATTGAACATTAAGCCTATCCTTGACCCCCCTCAAGGGTCACAGGTATAAGTGGTAGGATACATGTAATACAAAAAATGTTTTATGCTCTAGCAACAGCCTGGGCTTCATAGGATATAGGTAATTTCTATATAGACTGCAATATTACAGTATTGAGGTGTATTGTACAAGCAATCAAGTCATCAGAGGGTCAAATTCCCTAGGAAGAGCAATAAAAAATGTAGAAAGAATTTAAAAAATTTCTATAAAAGTTCATATATTCTCTTTTACTGTACCAAAACTCTAAAACATTGTATCATCTTGTGCATAACCATCCAAATTAATAAAGTATCATATCATGAATTTGGAAACGAAAAAAAAAATCAAAATGCCAGGATTGCTGGGTTTTTTTTTTGTTATTTTGCCTCCCAAAAAAATGGGAGAAGAGATCAAAATGTCACATGAATCGAAAAATGGTAAACTACAGTTTGCCCCACAAGTAGTAAGCACTTTTGCAACTCTACTGACCGAAAAAATAAAAAAAGTTAGGCGAGGAGGGAAAATTGAAAGCAAAGAGAGGCTCATAAGGATTATGGCACCCAAAGACCTTCATAAACTTGGAGCTAGCCATGCAGTTGAAATTTATAGATTTTATCTGTTCCACTACCTATTACTACTACTTATTACTATCGCGTCTGTATATATTGTATTTCAGTGTTCTGATATAGATTTGATAAAATCCACATTATCATTACCTTTAAGTGTGCAGAGAGACTAGCACACATACTTTATCCAATTATTGAAGAGCTGCTTCATATTTATGAGGAATCTTGAAAGGTTTGGCACTGCAACAATTTGAAACACATTAAAGTATTGATACATTGCACAATCCTTGTGAATGAACCTTGTTTTGCCGTTTTCGTTATAGGCCTAGTTGCATAAATCAGCTTGAAACAGTAACCATTACTTAATAGCAGAGAACTTGCTCCCTTGGCTTATTATCCATACATACAAAAAAAGAATTGGTTGTGCCATCATAAATGTTAGCCCATATTTCAGAGGGAGTCTGCTGCAGAGAGTGCTTCAATAAACCCCTTAAGAGCAGTGTTATTAATTCCTTTAAAACCCTTTAATATATTTACTTTCATCCACTAGCTTGGAGCCTCTAATACATTTTCTTTCATGCCCAGGAAAAGATCCATACTAGAAGCAGGGAATTGCTTACAAAAGATTAATATAGTGAGCTTGAAGAAACATTGCTGGTACGATATACTTCACACCGGCACAAAATCCGGGAGCTTTCATCCTATAGTATATCACAAGCTTAAAAGCTGAATTCAGTAAATGTAAAATAATTACAAATTACCTAATGTTCTATAACAGTCTATGACAATGCCAATGGGAAAAAGAACAAAAGGCAGAGAGAGCTAGAACGCATCCTCCATCTAATATAGGCTCATGCATATGGTTAATCCATTCCATTGACTATAAGTGCCGTCTACATCGCTCCTGACAGCCCCATAAACATGCACAATGAGAAAATGAGAACAGCCTAGTGTGCATGCTTATTTTAATAGGAAGGGGAGAAGGGATAAGCCACTACTAGACCTCGGGCAGAGTCTTATCTCTTAGGAACAAGAAATAATCATGTATGTAAAAATACAATCAGGCTATTCTCAGATAGATTAGACCATTGGATCATCAAAGGTGTATGGTTAGATTTTTTTTATTTTTTTATATAAAAAATCTTAATAAAAAGGAAGTGTTGAGCTAATTGATTTTTTTTTCTGTTTTCTATTCCCACTTGCTATCTATTCAAAAAATGGAGTGTCTGTATCCAGTAATGATAATGATTCGTTCAAGCAAGAATGGGTCACCTTTCTCCAAGGGCACCATAGCAGTTTTTATGTCTTTACCTATGTTCTTGCCTGTGTTACGGGAAGACAGCAGCAAATTTTACAATATAATATAGTACAGAGATTGTAATAGTGGGTGATGTATCCGGCAACAAGTGTGTTTTCTCACTTGCTGCCGACACAACCTTCATCCGGGCATCACCTTGTGGGGGTACATTATTTAAATTCAATACAATGGAAGGAAACTGGAAATAGCATAATAGGGTCTTATCCTGGTAAAAAGTTAAAAAAAGACCCTGGTCAGGGTTGTGGGCATTATTGGGAAGCCCACACGTTCTTGCAAAAAGGCATTAGCCCACTCACTTATGCTTCAGCAGTGGTTCCATGCAAGATTGTTATTTTGAATGCTAAAGTGCTCAAATTTGCATACAATTGTGAATTTCAGGAAATTCATCTCAAGCTCGTTCCTAGGTTGTTGAACTCTATTAACAATATAATAATTTAGTTTATTATAACATTAGTTAGGTTTTTTTCAGCAGGAGACAGTTTTATAATTTTGAGACAGTAGCTCTAACTTACAAGTGAGAGGAGGGGCAGGGAGATGTGGGAGAGCACAATGCAGCCCCTTGCCATCTGACTCATTGCCTTTGTAGAGCGTCAGAGTCAAGATAAATTTGTCTTTCACTGCTGTGCTCTACATAGGCAGTGACCAAGATGAAAAAGCTTACTTCATCATACTGGGAGCAATGTCATCTCAGTCACTTCCTATGCAGACTGCAGCAGCCAATGCCAAACTCATTTTAACTGCTGAATTTTGAAAATGAACCTGGAGCATTGACCAAGATGTCAAAGCAGTCTGGGTTGCTTTAGTCATCTAGATCGGTATCCATCGGATGGTCATGGGTGCCCTACACCACTCCAAGAAGAATCAGCAGTGGGGGTGGTGAGTGAAATTTTGCCGCACCATAAATAAGAGTCATAATTAGAGATGATTGGATCGATCCACATCAAAATTGAGACAAATTTCTTAAAATTCGAAAGTCCCCGTGAACTCAAACATATTGTCATTCAATCCACACAGATTGGCCCAAAAAAATGCCCAGCGCCATTTCACACATTGCTGAAGAGCCAGAGAGGGGGCTAATGATGAAAGGCACAGCCAGACAAGCTTACCTATAATGCCCATCACGGGGTATAGCGTAACATCATGTGGACTATCACGGACAGTATAAAAGTTGGGGGCTAGCTAAGGAGTGCTATTTTATGTTTTTACATCACAGGGATGGAGGTGACAGCACACAGTTCCTTCCACAAAAAAAGCACTAGTGTTGTTGGACATTCAGTTGTATCAAAAGGGAAAGCGAGAGATGGCACATGTCAGTGTAAGTGTAATTTATTCATCTATTCAAAGTACACACATTTCTTATTCTTCTTGCTGTATAAAAGTTTGGCATACCTTTCTTCTATATTGCCAATGTATACACATTGGATAAAGTTTTGAGAGATGTCAAAATGTTCTACACACCGTTCAAATGCAGCTGGACTATTCCAGATTCATGGGAAATACAGTAAATTTGCCACAAATCTAATTTTTGGAACAATTTTATGAACCCGGTGAGTTTGAATTTCCAAAGGTTCAATCATCTCTTGCCCTAATACTTGTGTTCTTTTCATTTCTTTCATTTCAGTATTAACATTTTGTATTAGATGTACTGTAAACTATCCTTCCAGTTAGTAATCATCCGGCTATACAGTTTCAATAAAATAATGTCATTTCCTAACTTGTTCCCTTAACATGCGGTTTGCTCACAGTGTCTAAGTCCCTTTTTATATGTTCTTAAGAAGAAGATTTCAGCAGTACATTCTCACGCTCAACATCATCCTAGGCTGTTTTTTTCTGTTGATTAAACGCTAAGAGATTAAGTCAAGCTTCCTTTCCACTGACTTTATCAGTATTAAAGTTTTATCATAATTTTAAGCATCCCTGGAGACAAAATTTAATTAAAATAATATAAATATGGTCCGCTTTTCCTTGTATTGTCTTAATAGGATAAGATATAGGAATACCATAATAACCAACCTTATTTCTGAAACTTTATGTTGTTAAGCTTAGATAGAAATGTTATCCTATTGGGGAGGGGGGAGTAGGGTAAATTTATACTTACTACTTGACCACAGGACAGGGCAACTAATGAGGATTGATGTGCTAATTAAATTAGGGTGTGATGAAATGGCATTAACTATAGGAATTGAGTCCCATTATTATTTATAACACAATGCTATCCATACAACCAAAAGAATAACAGAGGAAAATGAGTAACAAATGACTGTATATTTTAACTACACAACAGATTTATTTGTCGTCTGCAAGCACAAAGAGACACAAGTCTGCATACTTTTTAAGTTTGCTCTTTTTTTATATTTTAAAGGGAATGTGACACCAGGTTTTTGATACTTCATCTGAGAGCAGCAGAATGTAGGCAAAGAGAAGCTGAATCCAACGATGTGTCACTTAGATTACTGGGTGCAGCCGTTCGGACACAATCAGAGTTTTTAGATGGAGCTTGTAGTAGAGCTCAGAAAGCTAACCCCTTCCACACCACAGATTTCTATGTACATTGTTTATTGACAGTGAGCTGCTTATCAGAGGAGGTCAGAGTCGGACCAGAGCTCAGTGCACTGTGGTCCAGGCAGTGATTATCTCCTGCTGATAAAACAGTCATTGTATTAAAACAACAGCACGCAGCCTAATAAGTGACACATCCATTAAAACTGTCTCAGCTGCTGCATTATGTTGTCCTCAGATTACATAGCAAAAATCTGCTAAGGGTATGTGCACACGATGCAGAAATGCTCAGGATTTTTTCCTGAGCATTTCCGCATCTCCCTGGCAGGAAAAAACGCATGCGGATTGTACATGCATTTTCCTGCCAGGGACATGCGGATGTGAAGCGGTCTTCACTTTCATTTCCGCATGCGGGTTGACAAGCGCTTCCCAAGCGATTTTAGCATCACTTGGAAAGTGCTTGTCAACTTCACACTATATAAATCCATGCAACCGACATGGATTTATATAGTGTGTGAATGTCAAAAAATAAAAAAATAAATATATACTTTACCCTCCGATGGCCCCCGGTGTCCTGCTTCCCTCCGTCCCGGCTGCCGGCAGTGTAAGACTGAAGGACCTGCCGATGTCAGTGTCACGTGACCCGTCACATGACTCTGACGTCAGCATAGGTCCATCATTCCACCGCGAAGTGCCCGGGAAGCCAGGAGGACGCAGCGCTGGACGCTGGAAGGTGAGTATATATATATTTTTTATTTTATTCTTTCTTTTTAATGGTACCTGGGTCTGGATGAGAGTCCTCTCATCCACACCCGGGTACCATCCGCACATTAGAACGCATGGAATGCGCATCTACATATACAGTGATGCGGATTCCATGCGTTCTAATGCAAGTCAATGGCGGCGAAAAAGCAGCGTTTCCGCAAAATTAATGGACATGCTGCGGATTTTTGATCGCAGCGTTTACGCTGCGGAAAAATCCACATCATGGGCACAGCACATGCGGATTTCCATTCTGGAACATTGCTGCCCTTCTACCATGCGTTTTTAATGCGTTTCCGCGGCGTTTCCGCAGCAGCAGAAACGCCGCGGAAACGCATTAAAAACGCATCGTGTGCACACAGCCTAACAGATTTCCTTCAAATGGTAAAATTGAGAACTTGGCACTCCAAAATTTGTTGCAAAAATCAAAAGAGAGTCTTTATTGAATAATAGAAATTTGCATAGTTTTAACGTTTCGGCCTGATACGGCCTTCATCAGAACAGGATGCTGGTGAATAAGGTTCCACAAGTGTTTTGTTGGTGCACAAAGGAAATTGAACCATATACGCTCTTCTGTGGTATCTGCACTGGTCAGAGAGGTCACAACTGTGCAAATGAAGTGGCAAATTTATATTATTCAATGAAGACTCTCTTTTGATTTTTGCAACAAATTTTGGAGTGCCGAGCTCTCAATTTTACCTATTACGGAGTGGAATCCTACCCGTGCACCCATATAGGAGGGCCACATATCTTTTTTGATTACAGATTTCCTTTAAAGGCATCAGCCGACTTGTACATAATCAGCAAGAGTAGTTAATAGAGATATAGGTGACATATAGTATTAATAGTCTACAGAAGTTCTGTGCCATTTTCTGCCTTTCTAAAGCCATGCTCCCTTGTCTTCTCTCTGGACAGCCCAGCTTCTCAACGATTCACATTTAGAAAGTAAACTGTTGCAGGCACAGTACATTTCCATGAGAGACTGTTGATGGACAGAATCATGACATGTGCCCCTGCAGCAGTGGTCATTTGTACGAAAGCTCTAGTGGGGCCATTAGGGGAGAAGATTAAGATGGCAAGGGGGCATGGGTGCAGAAAAAAAGAAACTATGTAACTACAGTATACATAACTAAAAGTTATATAAAAATATGTACCCATAATAGTTAGCTTTCCTATATCCCCCATCAGCCATTCCATGGTATGGATTATATGCACAGGGTAGACAACCCTTTAAGGTATATTTCAGCACTAAAAATAGTTGCATAAGTTAATATACCATGTAAACAAAAAAAGATGAGTGTAGCAATTTCAAGTGTGATCGATTCATAGCTATTTGTCAGATCTATCTAGTCACAGTATTTGTCTGTTTTTCACCATCAGTGAGAAACTTAGCTGAGGCTGCACATTTTTCCAGTTGCAGATTTTTGCTAGGATGTCCAGGAGTGCACCCACGGATGGAGACTATGAAGCAGTTAGGGAGAGGAGAGTTAAAGATGATATCTTGTCCTCTTTCAAATTACAAAAGCTAAAGCTTCTTACCAGCTGTTGTAACTTGATTCAGGTATCAGTTGTTTTAGGACAGATAGAAAAGAGAGGAGAGAGCCTGCATAGTGGCTCTGTCGTCTGGTACCCTGGATCCCTCTGCTGATATGTGACAGTGATCTGCAGGAAAAGTTGTTTTATGTGTATGTCTGAGTGTTGTGTGCATGTGTGTTTATATGTGTGTGTAATGTGTATATATGTGTGTATTGAGTATAAATGTTGGTAATGTGCATACCCGTGTGTACATACATACAGTATATGCGTAATGTGTAATATAGGGGACATGGTTAGTTTACTTTACCTCAGCTAAATAAATTCATAGCTCCAGCTTTGGTGCATCTCAATATGGAACATCCTCTTTTTGCAAATCAATGCAAGTTAAATATAAAATATTATGCCATTTTTTTTTATTTATTTCCATGGAAACTAGCCAAACAGTTGGTGTCTTTACTGGGTTAGGATCATACTGTGAAAGCTGTAATTGTAGCTCCTCTTGCTGTATTGATTATCATTTCATTGGATTAAGAACATATGTTAAGGAAAGTGGTTTGCTTTAAAGCATCCTTCAAGAGAAAAGCAGAGGTTTGCTTTTATTTTAAAATCGAATACAAATATATGTCTTACATAATAAGTACGCATCCTAAAAACTCACCAGCAGGTAACCGTCTGTGTTGCAGCTCGTCACCATATATCACAGTACTTTAAGGGGTATTCCCAGCTCCAAGATCCTATCCCAATATGTAGTATTTGTTATAATAATAATTATATTGGCATACACCTTTAATTAGAAATGTGATATAGTTCTTCTGATTCACTATGTCTTTTTCCTCATGTGCAAGCACAGCAGGACCTTAGGTATCCATGGTTACAACCACTAGCAAATAGCTACTGTCACTGGTCATAACCATGGATACCTAAGCTACTGCAATGCCTGCCCATGAAGAAAGAGACATAGTGAATCAGAAGAACTATACTATATTTCTAACTGAAGGGATTTGCAAATATTATTATTATTATTATTACACCGACTACATATTGGGATAGGATCCTACTCTCTCTAATATTCTATGATACCTATCATTGCATATGATTAAAATTAGTCAGCTACTAGCCTCCCCACCAATTTTCAACAAAATGGCATCATCAGGGGGATTGAGGCTATAATGATTTTGCCCCTACATTATGCTGCTTGGACATTGGGTGGCAAAAACATGGTTGACAGGTTCCTTTTAACCATTCATGACTGGAGGATTTTCCGTTTTTGCGTTTTCGTTTTTTGCTCCCCTTCTTTCCAGAGCCAGAACTTTTTCATTTTTTGGTCAATATTGCCATGTTAGAGCTTATTTTTTGCGGAACGAGTTGTACTTTTAAACGTCATCACTGGTTTTACCATATTGTGTACTGTAAAACGGGACAAAAATTCCAAGTGTGGTGAAATTGCAAAAAAATTGCAATTCCACAGTTGTTGTTTTTTTTTTTTTTTACCATGTTCACTGAATGCTAAAACTGACCAGCCATTATTATTCTCCATGTTATTACGAGTTCGTAGACACCAAACAAGTATAGGTTCTTTTTCATTTAAGTGGTTAAAAAAAATTTCAAAGGTTGCTAAAAAATAAAAAAAAGAAGGCGACATTTTCCGGGACCCGTAGCGTCTCCATTTTTTGAGATCTGGGGCTGGGTAAGAGCTTATGTTTTGCGTGCCGGGCTGACATTTTTATTGATACCATTTTCGGGTAGATCCGATGTTTTGATCGCCCGATATTGCATTTTATTGCAATGTTGCGGCGACCAAATAAACGTAATTCTGGCATTTAGAATTTTTTTCTCGTTACGGCGTTTACTAATCGGATTAATTCTTTTTTTATATTGATAGATCGGGCGATTCTGAATGCGGCGATACCAAATATGGGGTATGTGGGGTTTATTTTTTATTATTTTATTTTGAGTGGGGCAAAAGGGGGGTGATATAAACTTTTATATATTTTTTTTTTTTTAAGATTTTTAAAAACATTTTTTTACACTTTTTGCTTGCTTCAATAGTCTCCATAGGAGACTAGAAGCAGCAACTCTCTGATCGCCTCTGCTACATAGAGGTGATGAGCAGATCGCCTCTATGTAGTACAAATGCTCCTGTGCTATGAGCGCCGACCACTAGGTGGTGCTCATAGCAATCTTTACATGACAACAACAGGGGTCTGCTGCAGACCCCGGGTTGTCATGCCTACGCATCGGTGACCCACGATCACGTGACGGGGTCACCGATGGGCGGGGTAAGCAACACGCTTCCAGCGCAGCACTGTTAAATGCCGCGATCGCGATTCCACCCGCGGCTGTTGCGGGCACATGTCAGCTGAATAAATCAGCTGACATGTGCCTGGTTCAGTGCGGGCTCAGCGCCGGAGCCCTCGCTGAACAGGGGGTGCCGATGTGGTGCGTACTATTACGTACCACATCGGAAAGAGGTTAAAGGGGTTGTCCGAACAAAAAATAATAAGTCTCCAGTCACTCTGTGTGACTGCAGACTTATGAATCCCCCCAGCATAGGCACTGTGCGCTGCGGGGATTCGCCGGTATGAGACCCGGTAACGGAGGGTACGTATGTGTTATACATACCCCAGGTCAGTGGGCGTGGCCTCGCTCTCCATACACTTGTATTGAGCGAGGCTGCACCTTCTAGTCGGACACGCCCACTGGCCATCCACGTCACTAGATGGGATGTGGTCTCGCTCCATACAAGTGAATGTAGAGAGGCGGCGCTGAATGGCCTGGGGTATGTATAACACATACATACCCTCTGTTACCAGGTCTCATACCAGCGAATCCCCGCAGCGCACAGTGCCTATGCTGGGGGGATTCATAAGTCTGCAGTCACACAGAGTGACTGGAGACTTATTATTCTTTGTTCGGACAACCCCTTTAACTCATTCTGCAGCCAGCAAAAAACTATAGAAGGTAAAAAGGGTAAAAAATTTTAAAGAAACCCAAATAGTAAAAATGTTTTTTTTTCAGCTAAAACATACATGCATTTCAGTTAAAAAAAGTTGTCCATATACTTTAAAAGAACACAAAACAGAAGACACTTAAGAATAATAATAGAGAACTTGCAGTTTTTTATGTTTATTTCTTTTCTTCCTTTTCTGATACAAATCACAATCAAACGTCTACAGCTCTCTATGAGACAGTTATGTTTTAAGAAAAGAAAAGCTGTAGACTGACAGCGTGAATATAATTATCTTCTGTGTTTTTTATCATTGATTTTCTGATTCCTTAGGCCTCATACATACATTGCAAATGTTGTCAGGATTTTGCATCAACCAAAGCTGGAAGTGCATCACAAACACAGGGGAAATAAAATTAAAAGATTATTTCTTCTTTGCATTCATTGCTGAAACACTGATCAATGCAAATCTGCAATGTGTAAATAGGACCGTAAGCTCATAAGTGGCTGTCTGTTATTGCTCCACAATGTACAGTATATTTTCATGACTGTGACCTCGCGGGTGCTATCTGTGCACCCATAAGGTCAACTGTAGATGTGGGCTAAATTACATAGCCATGCTTCTGCCATAACTGAAGGGTTAGGAGACAATTCCAACTCCACAGTTTAAGCCTTTAGATGCTGTGGTTGTAAATGAGTAAATAGATTTGTTACAAATTTCCCCCAAAATTTGGATTTAGGCTAATCTGAAATTTTTGAGATTCCTTTTTGGCTGCCATTTTGCTGGATTCTTTTGATGGCTGGGAATGCGTTAATATATAGTAAAAGATGTTCTCATCTGTCCTAAGTCTACTCTCACCCTTCCTGGTGCGCTCAATTTTCTACTTGCTCCCTCCGGATTTTAGATCTTTTTGGTGCTGACTTGACCTCACATGGTCAGGTGGGGTGAGATGCATGTGATTGATTTTAATAACATGATTTGTGCCCAACATGATAAGCACTGAAAGACAAACATTGGATGGAGTAGGTGGAGGACAGGACTGATCAGGGAGCTGCAGCGGTAGGACGAGTGGTGATCATAGGACAGATGGGTATAATCTTTTGTTATTTTTAACTCCTTGCCTCTCCTCTGTTTATTAAGCTTCGGGACCTGAAGAGAGCTCAAAGTATGATAAATGTCTTTTCAAGAATCAGGGAACTTTCGATTCCAACCATATTTATTTGTATCAAATGTAATCTGCTGCCTAAATTGATTTATTTATTATGCTTTGCTTATATAGCACCATCATATTCCACAGCACTTTACAGATATCATAATCACTGTCCCCATTGGGACGCAGAATCTAAATTGACTATCAGTATGTCTTTGGAGTGTGAGAGAAACCCACGCAAACATGGGAGAACATACAAAGTTTTTGCAGATGTTGTCCTTAATGGGATCTGAGATCAGAACCCCAGCGCTGCAAAGCAACAGAGCTAACCACTGAGCCACCTTGCCGCCCATAATTGAGGGAATTCACTCACCTGTAGGTGGCAGTCAATAACAATCTGGGCATTTAAGTGGTTAGACAGAGAAAGGCGGCATCCTGTATCACTCTAAGTGATTGCTGGGTGCTGACTGGCTGCTAAGATAGCTGGGGCCTAGCAAAAGACACGAGGTCTGCCTTCTTAGTATATACTTACTATACCAAATAGGCAAAGAAGAAACATTAAAAAATTAAATCTACTTGATACCAGTTGGTGTTCTTAATTGTGTTTTTGCTCATTAATGGGTGTCATAAAAACATGGCACCTAGTCAAGCAGAGGTTAAATGTATACTCTTCGAGAAATGTCCTGATTCCTAAAATTACACTGAAGTAAATGTATCCTGGCTTCAATTCAGCAGCAACTGATTGAAAGTGTGTGTCCCATTGTACGTGTGTGTCCCATTGTACGTGCGTGTCCCATTGTACGTGTGTGTCCCATTGTACGTGTGTATCCCATTGTACATGTGGGTCCCATTGTACATGTGGGTCCCATTGTACATGTGTAGAAGGTACAAAAGATGCAGTATAAAGAGCGCTAGGACAAGGGAGTATTATAAAATATAAGGTAGCAAACCTTTAATATAATTTGGTATAAAAATTCCAAAACGCGTTTCGATACCATCAAGCCATCTTCATCAGGCGACCAGCTGATGAAGATGGCTTGATGCTATCGAAACGCGTTTTGGAATTTTTGTACCAAATTATATTAAAGGTTTTCTACCTTATATTTTATAATACTCCCTTGTCCTAGCCCTCCTTCTACTGCATCTTTTTTACCTTCTATTTACTATCCCTATTTTGGGCTTGCAGTGGGAGCTGCTTTGGATTATGCATTAATCATCCTGCGGCTCAAGGACCTGCAGTGATCCATTTCTGACCACGCTTCTCAGCGGTCTCCTGACCCGAATTAGGACGCCACACACAGCCTGTTGCCTGACTTTCATATCCTCACCTTATATGATCACTGGGGTTGTGCAGGGTAGGACAACCTCAGAAGGTGAGTGTCCCTTCGGTTACTTTTCTTCATCGTGCCAACAGGTTCTGTTCATTTGCGTTCCTCTCTCTCTTTCCATTGTACATGTGGGTCCCATTGTACGTGTGTCCCATTGTTCATGTGTCCCATTGTACGTGTGTGTCCCATTATACGTGTGTGTCCCATTGTACATGTGGGTCCCATTGTACGTGTGTCCCATTGTACGTGTGTGTCCCATTAGACGTGTGTGTTATGCACTCCCCAATTCATGACTAATGTTACATTTTAGAATAAATCTATATTTAACAGCTGGTATTGCAGAAGTCTATGACTTGCATGTGATATGTAACAAGAGTTTGTCATACCCAAGGAAAGGAGAATGGACCACTGCTCTGCACTTGAAGGTTAATGGGTATTTTTATGTTACTTATCTGCTTTAAAGTGAAAATGACCAGAAATATGACTATAATTTACAATTGTATCTTCTTCCTTCAAACAGATCATCTTGTTTGTAATTAAATCTATAGTACAAAGCTTATCTCACGTTCCAGTATTAGTCGTAAAAATGCTACAGCCTGCTAACATTAAACCTGCGCCTCCTGCTGCAATAAAGATTAAAATGAAATGTCCATCATCCTGCAAGAGCTGTAAAGCACGTACCGGCTTACGGTCCACAGCTGCTCCATAGGCCTAAGTGCAGCCACTAAGGGCACGGTTGGTTGGGAGTAAAATACACCAAACATATTAAGAGGCACACGTTCCTTAATAAGTTTAGCACAACAGGGTCAGCCCGTGCATCATGAACTGAACTCTCTACCACCCATGAGTTCCCATAGATTTTTGGTATCAATTACACTAATTACTGGCATAAATTATGGTAAATCCATTATGCCCACTCCCACTAATCACCAAACCAAGTAGTTTGCAAATTTTTGCAGGAAGCAAAAAAATAAGTATGACTTTCTAACATCACCATCATGCTGCATTGCTTTACATAAATTCCACCCAAAGTCTATTAAAGTAGAAAAACATTTTATTGTAAGTAAGCTCTCTACGCAAAAGAAGTGAAATAAATTGCTAAACCTCTGCGGCAGTTTTAGTAAGTCTCCTCCACTGTCAGGAATGTTTCTTTAAGGAGTTTAGCAGAAGGCAGTTTTTAGAAAAGCATTTGTGTCTTTTTTTGGGAAGCTCTGCAAGTTAAAATTGTATCTGTTTGTAAAGGAGATTATGGAATATAAAGAGATGAAAGATACAGAACAATCACAAAAAAAAACAAAATTACCATGTAAATAAGTGGACATAGTGCAGACGAAAATAGATTTGCTTACACAAGGCTACATCATTGAGTCTTTTGCTGAAGGTCTATAAGAGAATGTAATGTGAAACCAGCGCAGAACAGATGTTCAAAGAGTAAAAACAAATTCAAATTCGGTTGATTTCACACTTTTTGATGCATTTTCATTGAGGCAGCTGAGGTTATTTTTGCAGCTTGTAAATAAAGGAATGACACTTTATTTTCCATCTGTGCTGTTTAAGTTCTGATGAATCCCTTTTCTTATGTTCATTTTTATATAAATGACATTATATTATTATACATGCTTTAGGAACCATTGTTACCATGTTAATCGTAAGAGACACAGGTCCCATAGCTCCTTCAAACATGTTTTACACCAAATCTCATAGCAGATGACACAGCTGCAGCCAAGAACTCACAAGAAAACAACAAATGAGCATTTGTGCGCCAGGGATCAGTTAGAGGGAAACGTGGTAATCCGTTAAGACTGCTTGTAAATTGGAATTTATGTGCAGTTTTGCATCCTGTTTTCCAACAGAATTCTCAGACAAATCTCACAAAATTTTTACTTTCCTGACCTTTCAGAGAAACATTTTAATATTACATTTTATACCAAATGCCAAACTATTCTACACTGTTTTCCACCATTGAATTAACTCTTCATAACATATTTTTACCCAGTCGAAGCAGTTTTCTAAAATTTTTAAATATGGATGTTTAATCTGAAAGCAATAAAAACTGTAATATGTGCTTTTTATTGATTCTGTGTCTTTCTCTGTCCCTTTCTATATGCAATCGTGTGGTGTTTATTGAATATTGGCCACCGCTTAAATGGGTTGTCCACTACTAGAATAACCCCTTCTTGTTTCTTATGTTTGGCCCCGTTAAAATAAAAACTTATACTTACCTCCTGTGCTGACGCAGTTCCTGCTGTGTAGACACTTGCGTTCCTGGAGCTCACGTGCAGTCAGCGCTGGCATCGCTGTCCCCTCCTTCGGACAAATTGACCATCAAGAGGAATTCAAAGAGCAGCCGAAGCCCTGGCTTCCTGTTGATGCTCAAAAGCGGGGACAGTGGAGCAAGCGCTGATTGGGCGCAGGGCTTGTGTGACGTCACAACCTCACGTGAGCCCCGGGAACGTGAATGTTAACATCGCTGGAATGGAGCCGGCATGAAAGGTGAGTATAAGTGTTGTTATTTAAATGGGTCCAAACATGAAGAATGAGAAGGGATTTCCAAGTAGTGGACAACCCCTTAAAAACACACCAAGTAATGAGTTGCTAATGCAATCCCGCTGTAGTGATGATTTGATACTGATGTCACATCAAGCAGTGGTGACTGGTATTCCCAATGTGGAAAGGACTATTTTGAGTGATGAAAATCTCTGTACAGTGCTCTGTACAGCGCTGTGTAATATTGGTGCCACATAAAGTAAATAAATAAAAGACCCTTGAGGTTCAGCAACAAATTTTAAAGAGAGCCTGTTCAAATCAAGCACAGTTGTTCAATGCACCTTTGGCGTGACCAAACAGTTAAGTGCACCTTCCCACTTAGTTCACCATCTTTCTCCGCCCTTCTCCAGCTCCTGTAAAGCCAGATCTGTTAATCAAAGAAGAGGATGACAGAGATAGATAGAAAACAAGCAGGTGGTATGTGCATTTAGCTGTTTCTTTGCTGTCACGATTCCACCACTCTGTGAGTGACAGCTCAGGTGCCTTTCTGGATAGGGTCATATGAAGCTGTCAGTATTGTGAGTGACAGCCCAATCAGGTAATCTTAATCAGGGGCATGCTAGGCTGTCGGTATTGTGATTGATGGCCAAGCTGCCTAATCTCGCCGGGCCAGCAGGGTCTTCCAGGTGTCACCCATTCTGGGTGATTACCTGACTATTTAACTGGCTAGCTATAATCAGACCATGTCAGTTGTAGCTTAGCTCAAGTGGTGTGCATTTGCTCTGTGCTCAAGGTTCCTGTTTTCTGATCTTTGTTGCCCGACCTTGGACTTTGCCTGTGACCATCTGTTTACCTAGCTACTTTGTCTTGATCTGCTACTTTCTTGGAATTCTGACCAATGTGAAACTGAGTCACTACTCACGGACAAGTCACGAGGCAGGGAAGACAAGAGGTTTGGGGTCAGATAAGCAGAGGGGTGAGACAAAGGTGTAGTCAGGTCAAAGTCCGGCATCATTATTCCAAGAAGAAATGCTGTAGCCAATTAATGATTTCTTGCAGAATTCACATTTTGTCTAAGCTGAGCTAGAAGAAACAATGAAATGTGAATACTGCAGCTGATCAGTGACTGCTGATTTGCTGAAGCACTCACGTGATGCCCCCACTGCATGTTAAAATTGTGCTGTTAAGGAGTTGTGCCTGTAAAGGAGGTGAGCATCATTTTTTTTATTTTTTTTTTCATTTCCCTGGGCAAATTACAAAGGGGTTGCCCGGTATGGCAAACCACTCTTAATCTTACATTTTCTTGTTTTATCTCAAATAAATTAGTTGTTTTTTTTGCCAAAAGTCAATATTTTTTAAATACATGTTACAACTGTGACATATTTAACCCATGAAAATTCCATGACTAGATTTACCACTGACCAAGAATTTGTGAAGGAACATGCAAACACTCCTGCTCTTAATTCTAGTAAATGGCAAACATATTGGACAATAAAAATATATTGTATAAAAAAATTATAGTGCCTTCCACAAACTTACACTTAGTCCAACATTACTGTTACACAGCTATCACTTCACGACCCCAAGGACAGGCTCCAGTCCTTTCTCCTATAGCTGCTGCTCTTAGCATTGGGTTTCACTACTTGCCTGGAATAACTTACCAACATCATTATCCAAGACCTATCAATGTCCATTTGAATACACCTGTGTGACTGAGTATTCAGGCAGTGTCTTCAGCTGCAATCAACTTTTCAAACTTCTGTGATTTCTACAACTTGCATCTACTGCTCTCTAAACTTGCAGGTTAACGCATTGTTTGATGAGAATTTTATGAACTGTTATTTAGAGACTACTCACACTATGTTGCAACCATCTCTGAATTCTCCCATGGTTTCAGCAGTCTGCATTTATTGCTAACTGCTGTTTAACCCTTTGGCAGCTGTATGCAATGTGAAATATAGAGACTGTTCATATTATGCTGTAATCATTTCTGCAAAACTCCTGTGGTTTCTATAACCTTCAACTACATCTTGATCCAGACCTGCCAATTAACCTTTCACCTGCGCTCCAATGTTTGTCTACACTCCTGACTGTGGCTTCCAATGTGTCCTGCTCTGTTTGCTTGCAATCCAGCATAGCCTGTACTGCTCCTTGCTGCTGTGTTATCGCCTTTGATCTTTGTGTACATCTTAACCTGCAGCTTGGTAGTTCCACCACCCCAGGTGAATATTGTGAAGTGGAGAGAGCTTCCTCTCTGACTCCACTGCCCCCTCCCTCATCCCGATGTGATCACGATGTGCTAATGGCTGTCATGGCAATCAAAGGCCAAAGAATGACCTCCAAATCTGCTTAAAACAGTGACCTGTTAGGTCCTGCCATAAGCAGGGTCCAACAGTTTTCCTATCAGTGCAAATATGACTGGTCTAATACCCTGCAATGCATATGTACCACAGGGTATTAGACCAGCGATCATAGCACAAATTTTTCAAGTTCCATATATGGACCAACTAAAAAAAGGAGCACAAATTAAGAATAAATTGTAAAAATTAGAAAAAAAATCCCACAAAATAAAGAAACCAAAAATAACGGAAAAAAAATATTTGACAATAAATATGCATTTTGTATGTAAGAAAAACTCAATGACCTTGCAGGTCCCTTCCACCTCTAACATTTTATAAAAAATAAACAAGGAAAAACATATATATTTTGTATAGTCGCATCTCAGAAAGGACCAATCTATAAAATTGTCACACTATTTAACCTCTACAGTAAACACCATAAAAAAATATATAACAATACTTGCAAAAATGTTTTTCATCATTCCGCTGCCCAAAATGAGAAACAAAAGACAATGAAAAAGTCATGTATAAATAAAAATCATAGAACTAAAAATGTTATCTTGCTCCACAAAAAAACAAGCCTTCACTTCAAACAAGCTCTGTCAGCAGAAAACTTTAAAAAGTTAGAGCTCTCAGAATATGGCAATGTATAAACTTAATTTTTTTTTACTAAGTTTTTCTTTGTGTGCAAAAGTAGCAAAATATAAAAAAAAGTACTGAACCAAAGAATAAAGCTGACTTATCACTTATACAGCATGATGAATGGCATAAAAAAAAGCTTTTCTTGAACTGCTGTTGATTTGTTCATTCTGCCTCCCAAACATCACAATAAAGGTTGATTCACATTTATGCTATGCTCTATGCTCAGCAATTACATCCATGTTTCAGCCTAAATTTCAGAAAAACAGAAAAACAAGTTTCAGACAGAACCCCGATGGAGCCATTCATTAGAATAGGGCACATGGAGATAATTTTGTCTCAATCTGGCCTCTATTCCAGTGGTATCGCATCTTTTTAGGCATGCACAAAAGCACAGTTAAGCATGCTTTTGTGTTCCCCTCAAAAGATGGACACCGCCGAACACAGGCCAGTATAAGAGTCCAAAGTACCTTTGTCTGCTTCATTAGAGTGAATGATTCCAGCGAGCATGCCATCTGAATCACATATTTTGGAGATGTAAATAAAAACCCAAAATGTAAATGTTTAGCATAAAGCTCAGGATAAATGTGAAATTATCATATCCAAAATGGGGTCACTTTAGGGCTATTCTGAGGTTTAGGCACCTTTGGAGCTCTGCAAATGGAGCTCGCAAATCTGCACTCCAAAATGGCTTCTTCCCTTTTGAGCTTTGCAGTGTGCCCAAGCAGTCGTCTTTGACTATATATGGGGCATAGGTTTTCTCAGGAGAAATTGTGTAACCAATAATGTTGTTTATTTTCTCCTATTACGCATTGTGACTTTTAAAAATTTTGGGCTAAAGTGATAATTTAGTGGTGAAAATTTAATTTTTCAGTTTCACGACCCACTTTTATAAAATTCCAGGAATCATTTTTCGGTTCAAAATGCTCACTATATGCATAGATGAATTCGTTGAGGGCTATAGTTTCAAAAATGGGGTCACTTGTGGGGGTTTCTGCTGATTTGGCTTTCCAGAGGCTCTCTATATGTGACATGGTGTCAGTAATCTGTTCCAGCAAAAACTGCACTCCAAAAGCTTAAAAGCGCTCCTACCCTTCTGAGCCAAACAGTAGTTTCCGCCCACATTTGTGGCATCTGCATACTCTGAAGATTGCAAAACAAAATGAGGGGTTCATATTCTCTTGTTGCCTCGGGTGAAAATGAAAAATTTGAAATGAAAACAAAATTTATGTGGAAAAAATGTTTATTTTTCATTTTCACAGTCCTCCTTTATTAAATTCTGTGAATCAACTGTGGATTTAAGATGCTCACCATACCCAGAGATAAATTCATTGAGAGGTCTAGTTTCCAAAATGGGATAATTTGTCAAGGTTTCTATTGTTTTTGCACCTCAGGGGCTCTCCCAATGCAACAAGGGATTGAGTTTGAATATGCAGCACCAGCCTTTTTTGCTTGATTGATAACTTGTTGAGACATCAGGCACAAAGCAAGAAAATCAGACAGTATGCTATGAACCAAGCTAAAGAGGCTGGTGCTGGGAGAGGAAACAACCTAGAGAGGCAGAGGCTTGTTAAGTGCTCTGTCTCCGTACATCTGCATATGAATGAAAATGCTAATTTCTGAGCAACAAATAGAAGTTATGACTGTGTTGAAGGATTTACATTACAAAGACCTATATAGGTGGTTTGGGGGAGGTGAGGGGATTAATTTTATTTTGATCTTATTGACAGATTCCCTTTAAGGTAGTGCATTGTGAGTCATGATACATTTTCCTATATTTTCATTACATGTTTCCATAGCAATGAAAACTAAATATAAAATTAACATAATAATTATACATTTACTATAGCAATATGAAGACTAGTTTATCCAGGGGATAGCATGTGCAATGTTTGACAGCAATTATATCAAATGTTATTTTATTAAATTTCAGAAGTACTGTATTAGTCACAGTCTTTTCAGCAGTTTTTTGTATTGTTTTTCCTTCCCTGAACATAGCATCAAATTGCAGTGGGAACTGTAAATTATACACATTCCTCAGTCATTCAAGGATATGACATCTTGTAGTATAGGATATGGATTTTGTGCCCCTATTCTGAATGGCAAATATGCCTAATACAGCATAAAATATTAGCTCACTCAAAATGGAATGTCAAAAAATAAAAAGAAACTGAAAACGTGAGAAGTGAAGGAAAGGATTAGGGATATAAATTTATTTCTCATAGCTGGGAGAAAGGTTTAGCACAAAGTTCTTTATCAAACACAAAAGAGAATGAAGCAAAAATTAAATCATTGATCATTTCACACAAAACTCCAAAAATGGGCCAGACAAAAGTATTGGCACCCTCAGCCTAATACTTGGTTGCACAACCTTTAGCCAAAATAACTGCAAACAACCGCTTCCGGTAACCATCAATGAGTTTCTTACAATGCTCTGCTGGAATTGTAGACCATTCTTCTTTGGCAAACTGCTCCAGGTCCCTGATATTTGAAGGGTGCCTTTTCCAAACTGCCATTTTGAGATCTCTCCACAGGTGTTCTATGGGATTCAGGTCTGGACTCATTGCTGGCCACCTTAGAAGTCTCCAGTGCTTTCTCTCAAACCATTTTATAGTGCTTTTGGAAGTGTGTTTTGGGTCATTGTCCTGCTGGAAGACCCATGACCTCTGAGGGAGACCCAGCTTTCTCACACTGGGCCCTACATTATGCTGCAAAATTTGTTGGTAGTCTTCAGACTTCATAAAGCCATGCACACGGTCATGCAGTCCAGTGCCAGAGGCAGCAAAGCAACCCCAAAACATTAGGGAACCTCCGCCATGTTTGACTGTAGGGACCGTGTTCTTTTCTTTGAATGCCTCTTTTTTTTTCCTGTACACTCTATGTTGATGCTTTTTCCCAAAAAGCTCTACTTTTGTCTCAACTGACCAGAGAACATTCTTCCAAAACGTTTTAGGCTTTCTCAGGTAAGTTTTGGCAAACTCCAGCCTGGCTTTTTTATCTCTCGGGGTAAGAAGTGGGGTCTTCCTGGGTATCCTACCATACAGTCCCTTTTCATTCAGACGCCGACGGATAGTACGGGTTGACACTGTTGTACCCTCGAACTGCAGGGCAGCTTGAACTTGTTTGGATGTTAGTCGAGGTTCTTTATCTACCATCCGCACAATCTTGCGTTGAAATCTCTCGTCAATTTTTCTATTCCGTCCACATCTAAGGAGGTTAGCCACAGTGCCATGGGCTTTAAACTTCTTGATGACACTGCGCACGGAAGACACAGGAACATTCAGGTCTTTGGAGATGGACTTGTAGCCTTGAGATTGCTCATGCTTCCTCACAATTTGGTTTCTCAAGTCCTCAGACAGTTCTTTGGTCTTCTTTCTTTTCTCCATGCTCAATGTGGTACACACAAGGACACTGGACAGAGGTTGAGTCAACTTTAATCCATGGTAACTGGCTGCAAGTGTGATTTAGTTATTGCCAACACCTGTTAGGTGCCACAGGTAAGTTACAGGTGCTGTTAATTACACGAATTAGAGAAGCATCACATGATTTTTCAAACAGTGCCAATACTTTTGTCCACACCCTTTTTTAGGTTTGGTGTGGAATTGTATCCAATTTGGCTTTAGGACAATTCTTTTTGTGTTTTTTCATTGAAGACAAATTAAATGAAGATAATAATACCAAAGAATTTGTGATTGCAATCATTTTCAGGAAGAAACTGAGTATTATCTGACAGAATTGCAGGGGTGCCAATACTTTTGGCCACCACTGTATGTAGTTTGGCCAAGCTAGACAGAGAGATTTGAAGAGGATGCCAGCATGAAGTAGTAAATCAACATGGTACAAATTGTGCAGAGTAAAGTAGTCAACAACAAAAATGTACAATGTTGCTATATTTAAAGTACATAAAGCAACATATAGCCCAGTAAATTTTACCCTGAACCCACCATCAATGAAAGATTCAGCATCCCATGGACTCCAACAAGATCAAATATCTACTGTACTTTAGCTCAGCATTGGTTTAGTTGTCCTCAATTTGTGTTAGCCAGGTAGCTGTGATAAAGAGTCCAGGTGAGTATGGAGCTTTATTGGCAATGCTCCATTGGAGAAAAGTATGCAAATTAACTCTCTTGTAGAATTAAAGAAAACCATCTCTCAATTTCCACCTGGAGAAGGTAAATAACTTGCATGTAAATCAAAATCTTGTAAAGGCTTGGACACTGACTTATAGGTTAACTACATCTCCTTGGTGGCATTGGCATGATATTTATTTATAAGTAGTAAACAGTTACCAATCGTTTGATATTTCTTCTTGTCTGGGAGGATATGAAACCTTGATTATCACTTTAGCCCAGAGCATATTTTTAATATATTCTTCAAATAATGTTATCAATAGTCTAAAAATTCAAGTGTTTTATGAAGGACTTTAGTGGGCAGTGAAATATATATTCACTTTTTGGGGCTCTTTACTTACCTGTGTCTAATCTTACAGTATATGTAAACTGTTCTAGCTATTGCATGTATTGTTAGGTACCTGGACACTGTACCCTATATATACAGTATATGGAACTATTGCTTCCCATAAAAAATACAAAATGCTGGCTCCTTAGTGGTTTATAAGGGGAAAGAAATGGTGGTAATAGTCTTGGTGGTCTTGAGTAATTAATGGATGAATAAAGGATGGTAACAAACATTGTGGTCTAGAGTAGTTAGGAATCTTATAGTAACATCATTGGTGATTTAAAAGAAAACCAGGGGACATGATAGTAAGTATGTAAAAGTTACATACAGACATAGGAATGAATATATATATATATATATATATATATATATATATATATACATATATATATATATAATTGAACAATTATTTGTTTGGGATGATCTAATATAGTATAAATGTTTATTGGATGGAAACCTCTTCAAGAAAAAAGTTCAGTTGTGTCCCAGTGGAGTAGGTAGCACCAATATAGATCTTAACTGATTAGCTTTCTAGCTTTCCATACATCTTTCCTTCCTCACCAATGGTCTTCAAATGTTTATTATGTTTTCCCAGATCAAAGAGATCTAAGAGATCCATTTTATGTTACCGTGACATCCAGTCTGTGCATGGAACAACCCTTTAATGAAAAGTAATAACTGTAAGGGACTGTTCCATTACCTTAACCGGCTTAAACTATGAGAAATGTAAGTGCCATATCTCAACCCAATCAAAACAAGTACGAGGGGAGAATAACAAAGATAGGCCTGTTCCTCAATTAACATGGCCCATAAATATATCACTGATACAGTATAAATTCCTCAACAATGAAATTGCAACATTAAAAAGGAAAAGTCATGGAATGATGGAAATCATCATCTATAGACATGTTAATGATATGGAAATGATCACAGAAATGGAAACAACATTTTCAAAACATCTAATTTTACTTAGTATTGAGAATGAGCACTACACACAGGACTATACACACTTACATGCTTTGGTTGTCTAATGAATGTCCTGGAATGTTCAATGCACTTGGGCATGCAACGCATCAAGATTCACAGCTAGTAGTAGCTCCCTTAGCAACTGCTGACCAATGATGTCCCAGATAAACTCAAAGACAGACAAGTCTGGAGATATTGCAGTCCATGGTAGCACGTTTAGGTCATATGGGCTGCTCAGAGTAGCACAAGCAACATATGGCCTGGCATTGTCTTGTTGAAAAATGACACCTATGACACATTAGAGAATATCACCACAGCACTGTTTCTATGGCAAAATCTATGAAACTCTGAGCTATTAGTGTACCTGGAATGGAGACTAGAGTAGTCCGGCTATGATACATTATGCCACCTCCTACCATATTCCTGGGTATAGGACTGATGTGACGTTCTCTTGTGAAGACCTCTTCATGGTGCTGCCCACATGGTCTCCAGATTTATCTCCAGCTATCATTGCATTCAAGATAAAAGCAGGACTCATCACTGAAGAGGATAGACCTCTTTTCTATTCTCCATTGCTCAATTCCAGCCTCCAGTCTCCATCTGACGAACACTTGGGCAAAGCCATGAAAAGGCCTTTATGAGAGCATGTTACATTGGTCCTACTCCCAGGATTATGGTGTGGGGTGGCATAATGTATGCAAAATGGAGCCTCTAGCCTTCATTCCAGGTACACTAATAGCTCAGCGTTACACTAAATTGGTTGTGGAAACAGTGCTATAGCCGCCAATTCTCCAATGTGTCCCATGAACTGTTTTGCGACACAACAATCCAAGGCCATATGATGCTTGTGCTACTCTGAGCAGCATGCATGGCCAAAACCTGCTACCATAGTTTGCAGCGTCGCGTCTCCCAACATATTTCCCACCAACATCTAAAAGCTGCCATCAGCAGATCTTGATAATTTTTATGTCCAAGTGCATTCAGCATAGCGGAACATTCCTCAAATGACCATCAATAACCTCACTGGTAGCAGCTAAGGTGCTTTTGTTTATGTATTCCTGCACACCATGCTCTTACTCAATACTGAATAAATCAAGAGGTTTTGAAAATTTTGATTCCATTTTTTCCTCATTTTGATATCATTAACATCTGTATAAGTTCTGTGATTTTCAATATTCCACAACTTATCCTTCTTGGTGTTGCAATTTCAAGGTTGAGAAGTGTATGTATAGGGTATTAATAATCCAAGCTAATATCATTACAATATAAAGAATCACAGCTGTTAGAGCTGACCAATGATGGCATCTTTCACAGATGAAGTCACATTGCTGATGGCTCAGTTCTCAAAGTTATGCTGCAAATTACTAGAAATTATGTCATCTTGACTATACTGATTCATAAAAATAAATCAACTCCTTCTCTTCACAGCCTCTGTCATCACTTATGCTGCCGATATAGTGGTAAATATTATGAAATCTAATGACTTGTAATTTTGCTGAAATAAACTAGGAATTCATTTGGAACTTATTTTGACCTCTACAAGCTGAACCAATAAATGTGACTACATGGGAACGGTGCACAGTGAAACGGTACATGTTGTGGTCATTATTCAGTTTTATATCAATTTTATTAGATCAGTTTTCAATAGAAAAATATGAAATATTATGCATTGTAAGGGCTCACACAAGTGATGATTCTCTCTACCGAGAAAGTCAGATCGATTATGTTAATGACACTCGGCTCAAACTCTGATTAGAGTTTGATCCGAGTGTCAGTTTACAGGGATTCGATTCTCTTGCATGAGAGAATTGTATCACAGGTATGGAGAGATGGAGAATTTAGTTTCTCCAGCTTCTCTATTGTCTGTGTCTTAAACGGGTTTCTGGTTACAGACTGAGTTATGAATTACATTAGAGCTGGTGAGATTGATTCACCGGACCCGGTCCATGGTCCTCTTTGGTAGTCTGTGGCTGCTGGACTGGTGCCATGATAACCGCCTCCTACCGCCCATCGTTCATGGTTCTTCTTTTGATTAGCTGACCTCTGTCATCACGCCAAGCCAGTTAATCAAAAGAAGAGCCGCAGATGCCGTCAGTTAGAAGGTGGTTCACATGACTTGTGCAAATCAATTCCCACCAACTCTAAATACTACAGTTCCTTTGAAGTGTAAAAGTTGTAAAACTTCTAGAAGGTGGTCTGCTCAACAAAATGGTCAATTTACATGATTTATGACGGAACAGAAATTCTGTCACAGAAAATCTAGTCTGAAGAAGTAGTTTAGATAGTGTTTTGAAGAAGTTTCCCTGAATGTTTCAGTCTGGCCTAATGTAGATAACAAAATAATGAAATATTCAAAATATTTAAAAGCCTCCTTTTTGTTTTCTTTATTTAGCATTTCATAATATTTTTGAACTAAGAAGCAGAGCTGTGCGATACATTAATCCTGAAGAGATTAGATCTAAATTGTTCCCATAATAATAGCAATAATTGGGGCAATCTGCATACCCCTTCAGCGATGGCATGCCATTGTAATCAGTGAGAGCTGATACCTTCTGTGCTTAATTGGCTACAGAATGTTACAAATTATGAGAGACACTCAGCTTTAAGCATAATTCAGATGTTTCCTTCTTTTTAAGCAGAATTATTGCATCTGGTGTGCTCTAGCTCCAATGGAAATTCTCAAAATCCAAAACAGCACCGCATCCAACATTTTTATTATTTCCTTGGAAGCTCACTAATCATATTAAATATTAATTCAAGTCATCTCAATATGATTGCTTCATTTTAGTACTAAAATGTTACAAATTTATGACTGTTAGTGCAGCATATAAGTAAGTGTAAATCCAAATAGATTTTAGCCAGCCTTGTGAATAAGTGACGTGCATTTCAGCATGTCTAGCCAAAAAGCTTGACATCTTCTGGACAAAAAGAAAGAAATGTCCACTAAACAATAATTTTGAAAGCACAGGAAGAATGACTCGATTAAAGGATTGTGCAACCTTCAAATTGCTTTAAGCTTTAATACAGCACGCATACAGTTGACATCTATGTTTCTAAACCATATCTTTAGAAGCTTCTGATTTAATTTGAATTATTTATATATTTTCCGCTACAAGTATTGCATCTATCACATGGGATGCCCATGGTACCATTTAATGAGATCAGATTACCAATAAGTAACTACATACTTACAAATGTTGATGTTGGTCCTGTCTGGGAATGTTCATTATCAAGGATACATAGTTGTAATAGTGCAGCAACAATAAAAATAATAATAATAATAATAATAATACATTTGTGAGGCCTAGTTCTAATTAGTTAGTAAGTTAGTGTAGTGTTAGTGTAGGGAGTACAATTGGGGGAGAAAGGTTGAACTTGATGGACCTAGGTCTTTTTTCACCCTATGTTACTATGGTTAAGAATACATTGGGATTTGGAAACACATTGCAATTGTGTCTGTACACTACTAAATGGACTCTGTCAGCACAGAATGACTGTTCAAACCAAGTACTGGTGCATGGAGCACCCTTGGTGTGGCCAAACATTTAAGTGCACCTTCCCATCTACTTGTTTTCCCTCTATCACCACCCCCATCTCTTCTTTGATTGACAGCTCAGGATTTATAGAGTCAGACTAAGGTGGAAGTGGATGAAAAATAAGTAGCTGGGAAGGTGTACTTAAAGGGAATCTGTCACCATGATAAAAACTTCCTATCCACAAGCAGCATGGTTTAGAGCAGGAGGAGTTGGGCAGATTGAGCTATAGTTTTTCGAATCCTTTGGTCCAGTGGACAGTCCTATCTGTGATAGACAACTTTCTTTGTATAACTGTTCATACAGAGATACCTGTCAGTTACTTATGGGACCGCCCACTGGGCCAAAAAGGTATAAAAAATGATACTGAATCTTTTCTCACAAAGCTATATATCAATTTGCTCAGCCCCCCCTGCTCTAAAACATGGTGTCTGTGGATAGGACTGCATTTTCATGGTGACAGGTTCACTTTAAATGTTTGGCCACGCCAAGGGTGGACAAAGCTCCTCTACTTGGTTTGTATAGTCATTCTGTGCTGACAGAGTCCCGTTAAAGGATTTTACTAGCCATACATTATTTTACGAGCCGTAAATGCTGACTAAGTAAGGAAGTTTTTAATCTGGAGCGGTGAACACTTGTCTTTTTGCGCCAATGTTTTTCAGCGCATGGCTGAAGCGCTTTTACTGTGGACCCAGAAAACACAAGTGGATACACAGAGAACTGGTTTAATACTTTTTAGAAAAATTAAGACTTGTAGGCCAAGTTTAGCTCTGTTACACATATATATCAGCTGTACTTCATTGATATTCTCTTGAAAAGAAGATTAAAAATATCGCAAAATGCTTTTTTAAAATTTAGATATTTAGGATTAGTTTTATTATCTCTCAATACTACATCTCGATGGAAAAGGGCAGTTCAACTAGGCTACTGAATTTGTGGCTGGCATACTAGCATCAGTTACAGGACAATTACAGTGCAAATACAATATATAATTAAAAAGAATGAATTGTTGAAATGCATTTTTTTGTTTTTTTTAAAAGCAGGAAAACATAAAAAAATAAAACAAATCTGCTGCTTGTTCAAAGGCAGCCCTTCTCCTGTCAGGAAAAAAACTAAAAAGTGTCCGAGATCTAAAAATATTTGTTACATCAATTTAAAATTTATTTTGTTGTTCCTTTACGGTCATAAAATAATGTGAAAAACAGACATGTATTTTTCTGTTTTTGTAATTCTAGTATAAAAAAAAATATTAAAATGAAAATAAAAATTAGGTCCCACGTATAAAAAAAAAAAAAGAGGAAACAAAAATTATATGAATATCTGAATAAGAAAAGATTTTAAAGGTCTTAAAACCACATGTACGAAAAAATTCAAAAATGTGCCTGTTCATGACAGGGGAAAATGTCCCGATCCTGAACTAGTTAATATCTACTCCTAAGACTTGGAATTACCATCAGCAAAACAATACAGAAAATAGGTGACAAGATTAATAGTTTTTCTTCTCTATATGTAATCATGGGTCATTCCCATTACAACATCGCTGCAGGTTGTTCCTTGTCTACGAAATATGTTATAAAGCAGCAGTGACTGAATATAAACTCTGGAAAACAAACATCAGTCTTGGTTACTAGGCATACACCAGAAATAATATATACATAAATGACCTACCACAGTAAAACCACATAAACACAAAAAGGCGTCTGTAGCTAAGACTGCTGATCAAAAAAATGAACACTAATTAGTATTAACCTCGGAATATACAGTAGGTACCCCCTAGTACTATATGTGTACATTAATATAATATCTACCCATATTTACCCATTCTATTTTATTATTTTTTTTTATTACACTTTATACACTCACTTTATACCATACACTTTATATCTGTCCTGCTTCATTTCATACTTAGTTTATATTTTCTCTTTACTATTAGTTTACTGAATAAACTCATTAATTTGTACCTTTTATATCATTGAAATGTTTAGGGTTAGGACTCGCAAGTATGGGGACCCTTGACGATGGGTTGCGAGCTTGCGTATTACCTCAAATGGTAAATACCTCATGTGGCGTATTTATCTTCTACACTATTTTTCATCTTTTTGCACATTTTTATGCAGGATGCGGCCAGGCCTCTTTAGTGTTGGCTGGGTGAATTGGGGCGCCTGTCCTGTGGGGGTGCACGTATGCAGTGCTGGGCAACCCGCCTGATCTAATAGTATGGGCGTCATCAATAGGTTGCAAGCCAGACACTGTGCATCACACGTATCTGTGTGACTGGCACCCTATACAAACTCCATCGGTGTGCATGTATAATATTACACAGCCACCCCCTCCATCATGAATAGGTAGGTTAGTGAGTGGCTATCTGCTCGGTATTTTGCACATGTGTTTATCATGGAGGCTTGCTGCATCCTGCAGTGCATTGGTAATCTGACCTGGTGTTGGTAAGGCATTATCTTTTACTGTGATGTTTTTTGTACCTCTTATATCACTTCTCTTTTAAGTGTATTTTAATTATTAAATTATTTAACAATGTAATGATCTGTGACGTACATTTTAAATCACGGGTCACATACTGGGTCTATAACGCAGGCTCAGAAGCTGAGCCTGCTCTATCGCAGACAGACGCTATCTGTGTTTCACAGCCACCATCAGCCTCTAACAGCAGTGCTCTGAACTAGCTTCGATTGCAGCTGTTTCATCATTTAAATGTCACTTAGTAACAACAGCATTTAAATAGTTTGCTTGCTAGTGTGCATGTGACTCGCGCCCCTGGGCCGTGGGGCACCCGGAACCGGGCTTATGTACGATGCTGGGGGTAGTAGTGGCAACCCGATCCCTTGGCTCAGGGTGGTCAGACCAAATTGTGGCAGTCTATTTATATGGTTTGCAATGTCCGACTATGTCACCCGTGGGTTGCGGTCAGAGTGAACCGCCGCTGCAGAGCAGACCGCTGAGGCTGGTGTTGTGGGTGCAGCAGGGAATAGTATAACTCCCCACGGGAGGAGTGTAGCCGCAGGGCAGTGAGCGTAGATGGTGGGGGTTGTGGTGCAGGGCGTCCCAGTACCGTTAGTGCTGGCGCAGTAAGAAACACAGAGACAACGTGTTGCAGTCCAGGGTCTTTTACTCACAGTTGATATCCAAGTCACTTCCGCCGGTAATGACTGCCCAAGCCGTGCTGCGTCCACCAGGTGAGGGGCTCGGTCAACCCTCAGGCAATTCAGGAGTATGGCACAGGACTCCCTTCTATCCTTTCTCTGGCTCATGCCCCACCAGTGACCAAACTTCTGTCCAGCTGCCGCGGATCTATGCGGGCAAACGTGGGCCCCGTTTCCCGCTATCCTGTATTGTGCCTTCCTAGCAGGTTTGGCGGGGGGTCGCACCAATAGATGATCACGACCTCCGGTCTTTGGCTGAGGGATAATTTACCTCCACCAACTTGGGAATCCGGTACCCTTATTCTGCCTGACCCTTCACCCGTTATCTCGTGGGTTCTTAGGGTCCCTTCTGCCTTCTTGTTTCTGAGCCTTTCTACTTCTCTGTCTCTTCTCCTTCTTTCCTGTTCCTTCTTCTCACCCTTCCCTCGGCCTCTTCTCCAGGCCTACTTCTCCTTCCTTCCTCCTCTCTGGCCCCGGCCTTTTCTCTAGGCCTGCCTTCTGAGCAGAGCTCCTACAGAGCCTCTACTCCCTGTCACTTCTCCACTGAACTTCTCTTTCTCTTTCTCCCAGAACTAAGATGGTGCCCGCCTTTTATACCTCCTCCTCTGTGTGTGAGCTCAGGTGACCAGCACCCAATGAGCTCCTACCTATGCTCAGAACCCAACCCCTATCTGCTCCTACACCACTGGGTTTTCCTCCCCCCTTCCCACTCCAGCCAGGGACATAGTCAGATGTGCCTGCATAAATATATAAATCGGAGCACCGTAGAGCTGTCCCCCGGAAATGGGGTGTGTGTGGTGTATGCAGCTAACCGAGTCCTGGTCCATACTCCATCCTTACCCAGGAGTGGAATACCACACCTCTGGTTGAGGTGCAATACCCCTGTAGCAACCGAACCCTCGGGGCACTACACATGCACACCGACTCCCATCAACTCCCCTATGATACGACGCAGAAAAATACAACATTATGGGTCTCAGAAAATGGTGACACAAACGAATAATTTTTTTTACAAAGTTTATAACTTTTTTAACCACTAAAGTATCTAAAAAGCTTTTTTGTTTGGTATCACCTTAATTGTGTTGAAGACGAAAATTATATTTCTAGGTCACTTTTACAGCACTATGAATTCCGTACAATCGAAACACTAAAAAAAAAATACAGCATCATAGCATTTTTTGTTTTCACCATTTCACCCCACTCAGAAATTTTTCCTTATTTTTCAGTACATTATATGTTAAAATGAATAGTGTCATTTAAAACTACAACCTTGCTCTGCAAAAAAAACAAGCACTCTTACGGAGGGAATATTAAAGTCATGGCTCTTGAAAGAACAGGAGAAAAAAATGAGAGTTCAAAAACAAAAAATCACCAGGTCATGAAAGTGTCAAAGAATTCTAGTAAAGAAAAACACAGCAAACAAGTTTCTATGTAGAACATATTCACTAGAGATGAGCGGTGTTCGACTAGAACTGTTCGCCAATCTCAAATTCGAGCTGTTCTGGGCGGTGTTCGAGTTGTTCGACGAACCCGAACGATTTGCAAAAAATTCGGCTGTTCGAGGTTATGTTCGATAACTGTTCGTGCACCAAAAGCGTGTCCTGCATGTCTGGCGCTATATAGAGCACCAATCATGCAGGGATTGTCTGCCACTCACTGTAATGCCACAGCCATGGTGGTTGTGGCATTACAGTGATTGCCCAAATCGATGGGAACAGTGCCAACAGTGAAACATGAAAAGCCGGCAATTCAGCAGCGGCATACACCTGTACCCGACAATTTAGAACCGAAAGAATAGAGCTTCACACATAGATTAGATAGATATAAACATGTCAGCCACATATATACGAAGTACAGTGAAAGTGCTGCTTACTGTACTTGTCATTTAGCGTAAAGGATTTATCAAAAAAAATAATAGTGTTTTCATGCACCGTCTCTTTAAAAAAGCCGGCCGGCAATTCAGCAGCGGTACCCGACAATTTATAACAGACAGAATAGAGCATCACACATAGATTAGATAGAAACATGTCAGTCACATATATATGAAGTACAGTGATAGTGTTGGTTACTGTACTTGTCATTTAGTATTAAAATAAAGGATTTATTATTAAAAAAATTGGCGTGGGGTTCCCCTTAATTTTAGGCTCTAGCGGAGGTTAAGCAGACGGCTGGGGCAGATGTTTGAAGCCTGGGAAGGGGGTAATACCCACGGAGCTTCCCAGGCTACTAATATCAGCCCCCAGCTGAATACATAGCCTTTACTAGCTATTAAAATGGGGGACCCCCCCAAAAAAATGACGTGGGGTCCCCCCTAATTTAATAGCTAGCAAAGGCTAGGCAGACAGCTGGGGGCTGATATTAATAGCCCAGGAAGGGAGCCATGAATATTGGCCCCCTCCCAGGCTAGAAACACCAGCCGTCAGCCGCCCCAGAAATGGCGCATTCATAGGATGCGCCAATTCTGGCACTTAGCCTCGCTCTTCCACGCTGCCCTGGTGCGGTGGCAGGGGGTAATAGGGTTGGGGTTGATGTCAGCTTATAATGCCAGCTGACATCAAGCCCAGGTTAGTAATGGAGAGGCGTCTATAAGACACCCCCATTACTAACCCCATAGTCAAAGTTAAAAAAAACACAAACACCCAGAATAAAGTCCTTTAATTGAAATAAAGACACAATCCTTTATTGTTCTAAATTAAACCATACTTACCGTCACGCCCATTCCAGCTGAAGCCAACGATCTCCTGCAATAAAAGAAAAATAATAAAGCAACCTCATCCTTACCTTTCCATGGTTCCCACGACAGCTTCAAGTACAGTAAGCAACACTATCACTGTACTTATTATATATGTGACTGACATGTTTCTATCTATCTAATCTATGTGTGAAGCTCTATTCTTTCTGTTCTAAATTGTCGGGTACAGATGCTGAATTGCATGAAAACACTAATATTTTTTTTAATAAATCCTTTACACTAAATGACAAGTGCAGTAACCAACACTGTCACTGTGCTTCTTATATGTGTGACTGACATGTTTCTATCTATCTAATCTATGTGTGATGCTCTATTCCTTCTTGTCTAAATTGTCGGGTACCGGTGTATGCCGCTGCTGAATTGCCGGCCGGCTTTTTTAAAGAGAGTGTCTTCTGAGCAGTTTGTCAGCTTTTGGACACCTTTGCAGGTGTTTTCTATGTGTTTCTATGTGTTTTTGTTTGCCTGCCATTGGTTTTAACGGTGTTCGACGGTGTTCTAAGGTGTTCGACGAACAGTTCGACGAACAGTTCCTCGAACATCCCGGTGTTCGACGAACCGAACCGAACCCGAACACTACGGGGGTGGCTCAACACTAAAATTCACTTTTCCTTAGCACTCTCTATTTTCGGTAAATAAGGCCCTACGCGGCAATCTGTGCAATATGAGAGACACGATACAACATGTGGCAACTGAGACACCCGTTTTGTGTTTTTGAAGTTTACTGAGTTTCTTCTGTTTCATATCTTCTGTTGCTTGCTGTTTATTAACAAATATTAAAAGCTCTTTCTCCTTGCTCTTGCCATGCCAGACGCAAATGAAAAAATATGCCAGGGGCATTACTTTTTTTTATCATTAGCACATGAAACATTAAATAAAGTACATAATTTTTTTTAATGATCTGACTGAAGTTAGCATGAAGATATTCTGTTAGAATACAAAACATTTCAACTGTATTGTGTATCAATTTTATTTATATCTATTATTTATATTGTGACAGCACAATCCGCGACGTTGTTCAGACATTATCATTACACACTTACCCAAGTAGGGCTTGTAGTCTAAAATCCCTATGGTCACCTTACTGATACCGTCGCCCCACCGCCAATGGTGCCCAGTCAACATTTACAAGGGTTGAACAACCACTTTAAGGTTATTTTACATATACTACTGTATGTTATATCTTTTATTCATACACTAATGATAGTCATAAATCACTGCAAAAGTTGCAGGGGGAGGAGCAGAGCAGCTGAGTTAATAGTTGAAGAGGGGAATGATTTCTGCAGGACAAGAGACTTAATATTTCTACAAAGAGCATAGAAAAGAGAAGAATTAGCTGGGTAGAAAGACAAAATGAGCAATTGTAAGTACACCGTGCTATATAATATGATGACTGCAATATATTAAGAGGATAAAAACTTGGATGGGAGGAGTGCTTTTTTATCATGAAAACCAACATGGAGAAGAGATGTGTGGGCCATGAACTGACTTTGGTTTTATAGGACTTTTTGGTGATTAAGGTTTGGTTCATTTTAACAGATGGGTTGTTGAAGCCAAAGTACAGACACCAAATTGTTCCAACTGAGTAGAAAGTAGAAAATAGGTATAAAATACATTAAACTGAAAAGTTACTGAAAAAGACAGAAAGCCACAGAATAGGTGAGTCATTATGTTCTATTCACTCATTAAAAATTAGAAAGACGCTTTGCTTTAGGTCACTGTGGATCTTAAAATGCAATAAGAGTCATAAAGAAAATCACATGCCCTTGTTCTGACCTTGACTTAATCACTATATTTAATTCTGTCCTAAAAGTTGACACTTGACAGCATTTCAGTGTAAATGTGATTATATTAATAGGTAAGTAGCTTCGGCAATATGATAATATAATTTAACACAACTTCAAGTATATTTTACAAGGAGTCAGTATTTTTAAGTGTACTTATAAATAGATTGCCATATGTATGACACTTTTTATCTTAACGCAGTAGATTTAATATTATATATACATATGTGTACGTAAGTGTATCGATAGATAGATATTTACAGCTGTTAGAGCTTTACTTTTAATACAGAACCACAAATCTTTTTCATAGACAAAAGGTTTGGACATAACATGACTACCAAAAGCACCACTAGGGGCTACTGAATACTGTTTTAAATTGACTACTTCATGACAGGGCCATTTTTCCTTTTGTGATTTTGTTTTTTTACCCTCCCTTCTTCCAACAGCCATATATTTTTAACACCTTCACGACGGGGCCAATTTCCATTTTTGCATCTTCGTTTTTCCTCCCCTTTTTCCAGATCCATAACTCTTATTTTTCTGTCCACATAGACATATGAGGGCTTAAGGGTTTGTTTTTTTGTGGGATGAGTTGTACTTTTGAATAACACTATTCATTTTACCACATAGTGTATTGGAAAACAGAGAAAATATTCCTAGTGGGGAGAAATTGTGACAAAAGGCAATACTGATATTGTTTATTGGGAATTGTTTTTATGTACATTTTGAGGTAGAAATGATCTCGCAATGTGATTATGCTCATCAGTATCATTACAGCAATACCAAACAAGTCTAGTTTTTTTATTATCTTAGTGGTGACAAAAAATTATAAGTTTGCAAGACATTGTTTTTGGGGTTTGGTCACCATTGGAGACCCGTAACACTTTTAGTCTTTGGTTGATGGAACTGTGTGATGGCTTATTTTTTGCAGGACAAGACAACATTTTTATTGATACCTTATTGGGATAGATTTGACTTTTAGATCGCTTGTTACAGCATTTTTTGTGGAATTGCAGAAATTAAAAAACTGTTGATTGTCATCCTTAATTTTTTTCCGTTTCCAATGTTTAGCGATTGCATTAATTATTTCTATATTTTGATAGATCAGACTTTTATGAAAGGGCGATACCACATATGTGTATTTTTTATTTTTTTAATAACTTTATTTTTAATGCGGCAAAAGGGGGGTGATTTGAAGTTTTTTAACTTATTTTTGTGATATTTTTTAAAACACTTTTTTTTACTTTTTGTTATTGTTAGTCCCCTTATGGGGCTTGAAGCTGCGATTGTCTAATCCTTTGTGCTATGTACAGCAATACCACAGCATTGCTGCATATAGCAGAAATCACGGTCTTCTTGGTCACAGGCAGAGTTTCAAAGGAGCTTCGTAATGACAAGCGCGGGAGTCTTCAGAAGACCTACGGCTGTCATAGCAATCCATCGGTAACCCATGATTATGTCACAGGCGTGCCGATCGGTGTATGGAATGATGCACCCCCATGTCGGAGAGTGTTAAATGTCACTGTCAGAGGTCAGAGTTGACAACGGAATTTAACAGGTTAACAATCAAAGGGTGCCGCTCCACTCCACCCGTAACTGTAAGAGGCAAGTCCTGGCTGTAATACACAGCCATGATCTGCTGGGTATGGGGCAGCCTCACATATGGAGCCGCCTCCATACACCCCGCTTTCGACTTGCGCCATCCATGTACGACAAATGTCATGAAGGGATTCATTTTTTTGTCAACATAGAAAGGCTTCTTTGTGTAAGTTGTAAATTTGAAAGTCATCATTAATTTTACCATATATTGCATTGAACAATGGAAAAAAATGGAGTGAAAGTGGGTGAAAATGGTGAAAAAAACAGCAATTTTGCCATTCATTTTGGGTTTAGTTTTTAATATAGTTTTTAACTGAGTAGTAAAATGTCCTTACAAAATGATTCTTATACATAATTATGGCAAAAACTTTTGTAAAAAATATTTGGTTTGTTTTGCCATTTTCTAAAACTCATACATTTTTTAACACCAGAATTTTTTGTATGGAGGAGTCGAAAGAGATAGCTGTTGGCCAAATGATAAGTGAGACCATATTTTGGCCAACAGCTATTAAGTTTGGAGGCTTAACTCAATAACAAGACAGTATGCAGTAAGCTCTGCTGTTCCATTCAGTTGGGGTTGAAGGTACCTTTAAAGTCTAATTATGACCCCCATACACATTAGCGTAAAGCTATCCAAATGTCCAATTTTATTTATTCACAGGGAAAGCAAGCTGTTACCAGAAGTGTCTAACAGTGGATTTCACCCCTTTTCTATTGATTAATACATGAAAGCTCAACCAAGAAATTATCTAAGAGCTTTCTCATGTAGATGCACACTCTATATAGAACTTGTCATCAGGAATTTATACCCCAAACTAATGGCATGTATGTAAAGGTGCTTAAAGTTGATTAAATAGTTACCTTGCTTATAAAAATCCATATTTTTTTGTTTTAGAGAAATCAATAATTGAAAATGTTTGCTAATGAGCTGCAAGTGCAGTCGAGTTTGACACTGCACTTGCAGCGATCCTGCCCTAACTCCCTATTGCCCACTATTCTTCCTATTCACTCCTGTTTCATTGACCTGTCAGTCAGACACAGGAGGCAGGCAGCAGGTGGGAAATAGGGAGAGAAGCGGTAAAGCTGCAAGTGCATTGTCCTGCACTTACAACTAATTAGCATACAATTTCATCTATATATTTCTCTAAAACAGCCAAACAGATAAGCAAGGATTTAATCAGCATAAGGACAGAGTCACACAAGCGTAGATTCTCTCATGCGAGAGAATTGGTTAGACTATGTTAATGACCCTTGGCTCAAACTCTAATCCGAGTTTGATCAAAGTGTCAGCTTAGTGTGATCCGTCTCTTGGATGAGAGGATCATAGCACAGGTGAGGAGAAGATGAAGAACAAAATTTCTTCACCTTCATTCTGTGAGTCCACAAATATCAGACACCCATAAGACATGTACGGGTGCATGCGATCCGATTCTCGGATGCACTTGCAGCATTCAGTGCCGAATTGGTATGAGAAATCTTTGTAAGAGATTCATATCAGAATGTAACCGAGAAAAGCTCTGACTACTCAAGGGAAGTATGAAGAAAAAAATCATAACAGAATTCTGAACCCAAACATGAAATGATAATAGAAGGTGGAGACTCATTTTAAGTTAACTTAACCAATTTACTTCCAGTCAATGCATTAAAATAAATTGCATTTCTTCTATGTGTTTGGTAAGTTGACTGAGACTGTCCGACTTTATATACGTGTACTTACTTTGGGAGCACACAAGTGACTTATCTGGTGCTCAATGACAGCTTGTTATCATTCACATATCATAATGTGAATCCATTGTAGGAATATTGTTTTGACTTATCTTGAGTTATTTGTCACTTTGATATTAAAGCTGAGTTGTAGTAGTTCCCACGGGCCTCTCATATATACACTGCTCAAAAAAATAAAGGGAACACTTAAACAACAGAATATAACTCCAAGTAAATCAAACTTCTGTGAAATCAAACTGTCCACTTAGGAAGCAACACTGATTGACAATCAATTTCACATGCTGTTGTGCAAATGGAATATACAATAGATGGAAATTATTGGCAAATATCAAGACACCCTCAATAAAGGAGTGGTTCTGCAGGTGGGAACCACGGACCACATCTCAGTACCAATGCTTCCTGGCTGATGTTTTGGTCACTTTTGAATGTTGGTTGTGCTTTCACACTCGGGGTAGCATGAGGCGGACTCTACAACCCACAGAAGTTGGTCAGATAGTGCAGCTCATCCAGGGTGGCACATCAATGCGAGCTGTGGCAAGAAGGCTTGCTGTGTCTGTCAGCGTAGTGTCCAGAGGCTGGAGGCGCTACCAGAAAAGTTTACAGAGGCTGGAGGCGCTACCAGGAGACAGGCCAGTACACCGGGAGACGTGGAGGGGGTCGTAGGAGGGCAACAACCCAGCAGCAGGACCGCTACCTCCACCTTTGTGCAAGGAGGAACAGGAGGAGCACTGCCAGAGCCCTGCAAAATGACTTCCAGCAGGCCACAAATGTGCATGTGTCTGCACAAACAGTTCGAAACCGACTCCATGAGGATGGTATGAGGGCCCGACGTCCACAGATGGGGGTTGTGCTCACAGCCCAACACCGTGCAGGACGCTTGGCATTTGCCACAGAACACTAGGATTGGCAAAGTCACCACTGGCGCCCTGTGCTCTTCACAGATGAAAGCAGGTTCACACTGAGCACATGTGACAGACGTGACAGAGTCTGGAGACGCCGTGGAGAGCGATCTGCTGCCTGCAACATCCTTCAGCATGACCAGTTTGGCAGTGGGTCAGTAATGGTGTGGGGTGGCATTTCTTTGGGGGCCGCACAGCCCTCCATGTGCTCGCCAGAGGTAGCCTGACTGCCATTAGGTACCGAGATGAGATCCTCAGACCCCTTGTGAGACCATATGGTGGTGCGGTTGGCCCTGGGTTCTTCCTAATGCAGGACAATGCCAGACTTCATGTGACTGGAGTGTGTCAGCAGTTCCTGCAAGACGAAGGCATTGAAGCTATGGACTGGCTCGCCCATTCCCCAGAGCTGAATCCGATTGAGCACATCTGGGAGATCATGTCTCGCTCCATCCACCAACGTCACGTTGCACCACAGACTGTCCAGGAGTTGGCGGATGCTTTAGTCCAGGTCTGGGAGGATATCCCACAGGAGATCATCCGCAACCTCATCAGGAGCATGCCCAGGCGTTGTAGGGAGGTCATACAGGCATGTGGAGGCCACACACAATGCTGAGCCTCATTTTGACTTGTTTTAAGGACATTACATCAAAGTTGGATCAGCTTGTAGTGTGTTTTTCCACTTTAATTTTGGGGGTGACTCCAAATCCAGGCTTCCATTGTTTAATAAATTTGATTTCCATTGATGATTTTTGTGTGATTTTGTTGTCAGCACATTCAACTTTGTACAGTACAAAGTATTCAATGAGAATATTTCATTCATTCAGATCTACGATGTGTTATTTGAGTGTTCCTTTATTTTTTTGAGTAGTGTATATGAAAGAAAGTGTCAGTGAAAAGATGCAAACAAAAATCTGGCAAATATGAGTGATATATTTAATGTTCTACAGGAATACAGATTAGTGTTTGGTACATTAAAATAATTGTACCAAGGCAACTAAATTCATATTTAAATGTCAAAAAGATTAATTTGAATATATTTAAAATAAAAACATTTTGAAATTAGTGTCAGTTATGATTACCAACCAAAATATTACAGAAATTAACAGTTTTTGTTTGTAGGTGTTTAAAATAAACTCTTTAACTATGATACAATTTTTTCAACCAGGATAAAAGTGCCTAAAATTTCTTTCCCTCCTCCCCTCCATTCCCTTGCTATGACTAGAGATGAGTGAACCAGAACTTAAAAGTTCGGGGTTCAAAAACGTACTGATACGGAATTAGGATTGTGAGTCCCAGTGGGCACAGTGATGATGATATCTGTAGAGCAAAGTGGAATATGATGGCGATATGTAAACCAAGCAAAAAAAAATAAATAATATAGATTGACAAAAATGGCTATATAAATACTTGAGGTATTTAACTGCAGACCATGTATAACTATAGAGGAATTCACATATACATTAAATGCAGAGTGCTGTTGCACTGTGTATGTATATATATTTGTATATTTGTCACAACATATTTGTGCACCTGCATGTTAATTAAATACAAAAGGTGTCGGTCCCTATTTTGTTTATGTTTTTTTATATATCCATACTGAGATATTTAATAGCAGGCCAATAGAAGAGCCAACTTATTTTTGTACAATCTACTGTTAAACTTATCTGAAAACATAGCAGGAGGATTTGGCTGACAGTCATCTAATGTGTATGGATACTTTTTTTTTGTCTTCTTTTTAACAATTTCATTTATTTCTTTTAAAGAAAAGTAACAATATTATATATTTGTCTTTAAAATATAAACCCATAACACCAACACCAAATCAATAGGAATTAGACCATTCCTCAGTGGGTTAGTGATGATAATTCAATTAACTTCCTTGCCTAATCTATACCTCTGAAATGTACCTCCAAATTAATTTAGTCCAACATCTTTCCATTAGGAAAAAATTATCTCCACCTGCCTTGTACCTTGACATTTAGGAGGGGTGCAGCAGTAGTGACAGTGTGATTGATCAGTAATCGAGTGTAGCTGATATTGTCCTACTGCTTTTGACAACTATACATTTTTTTCATTCTTAATGCAGTAGAAAGCAGAAGCAAGACAGCACAATATAAACTAAATAAATCAATGTCAGATGGTGTGCTTGCTTGTCATAAGTGACTGTACTGACTTTTGCATTTATTGTGGAATTGTTTTTGTGAAGAGAGGAATACGTTTTTATTTTTAAAACATGAAATATAATTCCTGTCTTACAAAGTTTGCATATCGAAAAACACATTTTTTTGCATATCTGGTTGACTAGTTACATTTTACATCCATACACACAATGCAAATACAGCGCCCTTTTTCAGGTGCTGGACTTTTGGTTGTGTATCTACTATGCATTTTTGCTTTGGTTATGTTTTGACGGGATGAATTTTATTGAAAAAATGGAGCAAAAAATGTTGTTTAACTGTACAACTGTGGAAGCCACTAGTAGAAGCAGCACTAACAGTGGCACCAGCTCTCCAGGCAATAGTACTATCAAATGAAGGCTACAATTGACCTTCGATTGCCTCCGGAAACAGTATTAGTAGGGAGGAAGCAGAGGGCGTTATGGAATATATGGCGCATCACTCCATCTCAGTCACAATAGGATGATATTATTTCTAACAGTGGCATCTAAAGTTTGAGTGAGTGTTCTTCAAAGAATGGTCTGCCTGATCACAAATCATTATGAGGGATAATTTTTGGACCATTTTTTTAATTTAAAAAATATTGAAATGTGTGTTAGTCCACTGTGTTATTAAGTGAGTTGTTGGTTACTACCAGGATAACATCCATTTATTTGGTGAAGTCACTTTGGCATTACTGAGGCTGGTTTGCATTAAAGTATTAAAATGTTTTAGATATAATTCTACAAGGCCTAGTGTTATACAAATATTTTAGAGTATTTGAAGTACCTACAATTTGTGGCAAATTTATTCTTTGTGAATGAACTTTTTGGGAAAAATGTGAAGAATCTGGCGAATTTACATTTCAAACTATTTTATTATACAGTTTCATTAAGTTGTTAAAGCAGTGCATCATAAAAAAAACTTTTTACTAGATATGCATTAAAATTTAAGTAAAAAAAAACCCAATCAATACAATACAAAAAATATTCTCTCAACTGGTAGGTAAGTTTTTAAGTAACATCAGGCAACACCAAATTTCTTATTAAACCCTGTAGTGTTATCCTATTTTGATATAGCTGCCTAGCCATGGAGGTTGGCACCCTAAGATTCAACAATATATGGCACCACTGCTTACTGGTGGCTGTCCCGGCATTGCCCTGTACTTGACCTTAATTACCATATTGAATTTTTAAGTTGTTAAATCAGTCTAAATTAAAGGTGTGACATTCTTTAAAGTTAGAGATGATTAGTATTAGCATGACCCTGCTGTTCAAACAATATTAAAATCTTGGTAATAACATGATGATTTGTCTGACCATTGAGATGAACGTAAGGTATGGCACTACAATTGCTTAGATTTTCGCAGTTTTTGCCATGACAGTTTTTTAGTCCGCTGTGCTACTAGCAAAGTGGTATTACTAATATGGTAATATTTTTCATCAAGTATTCCTTTGAGATATCGTGATTTAATGCAATCATTGAAAAGTCTACAATTTACTGTAATGATTCTTGTTCTTCTCATTCCTAGACCTAATACACTGGCATTTCAACATTCTCAACCTTTTCCCAACACCCTGTTGATTTAGCAATATTCTATTCACATTTTCAAAAGAGCATAGAGTTTAACTGATGCTGAAGTGATTATATTAGGAGCTGGTAAAAAAAACTGATGCTTTCAATTTTTCTTTGAGCTCTTAATTTGCAAATCATCTAAGAATTTCTCAATTTTTCTTTTCTTGTTTACTTTTCCTGCAAAGTTAATTACATACTTGCCTGTCTTTTTAATTTGCATTTAGCTACAATATAAAAAATGAAACCAACATGAAGAAGAAGTTATTATATACACAAAAGTAGTTCAATTGGAAGCCTGGGGCGTGTATAATAGCTACCGAAAAGACAGATAATTAATGATGTATATTTACAGCTTTAAGCAAGCCCTGTATTTATTGTGAAGAAACAAAGACAACCCAATTCCTTCCCACTGAAAAATACATGGTCATTATCAAACTCAAGCATGATAAGAAATATAACCAGCACTGAGCTGACAGTTAATTACCGTTAGGTGGAATGGAAGCTTAACACCAACACAACTACTAACTTGTCATCAATCTACACTTAGTGCCATAAGCAGATTATATCTGTTAACATATCTCTTTTTAAATTGGATGCTACTCATAGAAATCCCTTTATGCTACTCAACTTTTGCTGGTTAGTCTGTAAATAATAATGTATGTCACAATGGTCTATGTCATAGCGATTACAATCGACCTTCAAGGTGCAGGAGATCATTAGAAAAGTTTTGGCCCTCTTTAAACACACATATTAAAGAGGGTAACCCAAAAGTTTGTTGATATATATTATAAATTACTTTGCACTGTTGCCTCTCAAATACATGGTACTGTTCAAAACAGGGAAAGAGACCCCGTAAATTATGGAATCGAAGAATTTATGTAAGAAAGAGATTGATATGTGCATCATTACATGCAATCTGTGAGATCTTGGGGAGCTGTGAGAATTTATACACATTATTTACATTAGAGTTATGTCGTGTGAACCAATTGCGGATATCAATGTTCTTCTTTCAGCTTTTACCGATCTATTCCCCTTGAAGTAATTGCTATATTGGCAGTTATACTTACACTGAGATGATGGTGTCATTGGACGAATCGAAGATCTAGATTGGCTAGTAACGACGATGTCAACTAACTCATTGGTTGAGTCTGATGCACGCACAATCACTTAATTAGAACATTGGCACGTGCACAATAATTCACTGTCGGCATGGTTGTTCTCTATGGTAAGTGGCGGTCATTATTCAAGTTGTGTTTTTTTTAATTCATATTAATTAGGTATAATGTAGATATCACTTGTAGATGAATAGAGGAGGGGGAGGTCGTACCTACGATTGGTAAAGATTACTAATGCTGGACATGGGATTGGAGCTGGCAAATGAGATGATGTATTCAAATGTGATGCGTGTAACATTTTTGTATTAGCATGATAAGGATGATAATGGTCAAAACGTCGCTTTGTATTTTGAATGGAGTAATAAAGAAACTTTTTTGATTATTTTTTTTTCTGTCCGGTGAGTGCTGTCAATCATTTGTTTGGTTGAAAATGTTTTAAGACTAGTGGATTCTGGTCTTTATTTTACTTTGTCGCTGACAACCGTGAGTCATCCAAGAGTATGCTGCGGATTTTTTTTTATTTTTAGATATTTTTTTATAAACCAAGAGGTCCTCCTTGAGGAAGCTAGATGTTACGCACGTATCGGGGCACAGTAACCAGGAGACTGGTATGGGTCCTTCAATTTATACTCATATTCATCTATTTTGATATTATTATTATTATATGTTCAACAAATGGACAAATATACTATCTATATAAATATACATACATATACATATATATAAATATATATGTATGTATATATATACACACATATACACAAAAAAATATTCTATATATAGATATGGATAAAGGTAACCATTCACATAGGTTAACAGATAAACACTAGATACATTTTTCATAGTATGGATATGTAATTATTGCAAACTCGCATCAATTATCTTCAATGCTTTTGAAAACCTACTTTAATTTCAAGCTTAGGTGGATATAATTATTTTTCTTTGCATTTTCAGTTTCATTATTTGGAAATTCAGACTTCTAAAAATGTCATCATCTCATCTACCCATTATGGAAGAATCAATCTCCACTATTTTCAAAAAACAATTGGTTACTTTTTAAATATTGAGTCTTTATAATTTAAAGTGTAGATACTTTGATATGTTTCATTTTTTCACAGATAGGGAGACTATTAGTGTCTGTCTTCATCACCATTAATTAACAGCAAAACATTCAGAATCAAACTATTCTGATTCAGACAATGCTTCCAACATGTATTTTTCAGGTAAATATCTTTGGTGTTTTTTCCTCTATTTATGTCAATGCTAAATAATTATAAGTAACATGCATTCTTATTTTCAAAAGTGTGGAAATGATATTGCAAGCGAGGTATAATATTAGAAGTCACGCAATTTAGTTTTTGTTATAGCATGTATTTCTACAAAAAAAATTGTAGGTGTACAATTTAATCAAATTTTTTGTTTGTTGATTTTTTGATACATTTTCACAGGAGTTAAATCCTTTTCTGTAAGACTTGCATGATGGGCTAAATACTAAACAACATGAGCGACCGTGCTTTCAGAATTATCCCGAAACGTCAAATGATGAGTTGGAGGAACCTTTTGAAGACAGAGATATAGACGATAGAGTTGGAGATATAGGCTGCTGCATTGCATTAAATGTGTGGCCATGCCAACCAAACAGGAAGTTTCCTCTTTTGTGAAGCAGACTTCTCTAAATGTACTAGAAGAGAATACAGAGTATGATACAGAACTTGAGTCATTCAAGGAAAGCTGTATCCATGTGGAACATTACGGTGGATCCTAGAGTCTACTATGGAAGGACCTAACGGAGATTATAAGGATACTGAACATAAGTACATTGATGTTGCATTTTGCCAACATTAATATTGTTGATTTCCATTTAACAATTTTTGAATTGGCCTTTTTGTGTGGATTGTATATAACATAGTTATTATAATTTCATGTTTCAGGGCCGTAACTACAACCGGTGCAGCCAGGGCACTGCCCCGGGGCCCCAACCACCCAAGGGGCCCCAAACTGATGCTAAAAAATTGTATTTTAATACTTTAATTTCTCATAAAATACCCAGCTCCTATATTCCTGTCAGACAATGTCACCTGGAGGACAGGAGAGACTATAATTTCAATAATTTCCAGGAGCTCTGCCAGCTGTCAATGAATGGAAACTTGCACTGGCCTGGAGAGTCTCATAGCACAAGATTTGTAACAATATGTTAGTCTGGAGATCACAGAGAGTTGGCAAGGCAGGCACAGTGCACACTGACTGTAACAAACTCTCAGCATCATTGAGAGGAGACAGTCTCAGCAGACACAAATATTTCTGTGACAAACTGTGAGAAGCCCTGCTATTTAATAAACATATACAGTTATTTGAAAATTGTGCAATATTTGGAATTATTCACCTTATTAATTTTCCAAACATATTCACTGAATATTTAACTTCTAAAACTTGCATCATAAACAACAAAATCTATTAAAGGTCTTGCGGAACGTGGTGAAGCCTGTGTGTTGTAAACAACAATGCGTATCAGGCTTCACCACGTTCCACACAACCTCTAGTGATTGAAATGTTGAGGGGCCCCACTATGAAGTTTTGCCCCGGGGCCCCGAAATTTATAGTTACGGCACTGTCATGTTTATATCAACCAGGTAGCTAATGGCCAAACATATAATGTTAAAGTTGTCCTTGTTATTTTGCTATAGTTTGCTACATTTGAAAACCAGTATAAAATGTTGTTTAAAAAAATGTTTAATCCATTTTCAGATTAATGAGAATGGCAGCTTATCACATCTACAATACACACAAAGGATGCATGGCTAAATTGGAAAAGACAGATTAATACCTGCACCGAACTTATTTATTTATTTTTAATTCCGAGTTAAAAATTTAAACCATCAAAAATCCATGTTAATACCTTGTAATTTGGTAATTTTTTTCTGCAAATTTTAACTTCTGCCAAACATTAAAATCAATGTTGTCTAATTCTACATCTTCTGATAATTGGTCTAGTTATATAGTATCAAAAAGAATATATACAGTACAGACCAAAAGTTTGGACACACCTTCTCATTTTAAGATTTTTCTGTATTTTCATGACTATGAAAATCGTACATTCACACTGAAGGCATCAAAACTATGAATTAACACATGTGGAATTATATACTTAACAAAAAAGTGTGAAAGAACTGAAAATATGTCTTATATTCTAGGTTCTTCAAAGTAGCCACCTTTTGCTTTGATGACTGCTTTGCACACTCTTGGCATTCTCTTGATGAGCTTCAAGAGGTAGTCACCGGAAATGGTTTTCACTTCACAGGTGTGCCCTGTCAGGTTTAATAAGTGGGATTTCTTGCCTTATAAATGGGGTTGGGACCATCAGTTGTGTTGTGCAGAAGTCTGGTGGATACACAGCTGATAGTCCTACTGAATAGACTGTTAGAATTTGTATTATGGCAAGAAAAAAGCAGCTAAGTTTAGAAAAACGAGTGGCCATCATTACATTAAGAAATGAAGGTCAGTCAGTGCGAAAAATTAGGCAAACTTTGAAAGTGTCCCCAAGTGCAGTTGCAAAAACTATCAAGAGCTACAAAGAAACTGGCTCACATGAGGACCGCCCCAGGAAAGATAGACCAAGAGTCACCTCTGCTTCTGAGGATTAGTTTATCCGAGTCACCAGCCTCAGAAATCGCAGGTTAACAGCAGCTCAGATTAGAGACCAGGTCAATGCCACACAGAGTTCTAGCAGCAGACACATCTCTTCAACAACTGCTAAGAGGAGATTTTGTGCAGCAGGCCTTCATGGTAAAATAGCTGCTAGCAAACCACTGCTAAGGACAGGCAACAAGCAGAAGAGACGTGTTTGGCCTAAAGAACACAAGGAATGGACATTAGACCAGTGGAAATCTGTGCTTTGGTCTGATGAGTCCAAATTTGATATATTTGGTTTCAACCACCGTGTCTTTGTGCGACGCAGAAAAGGTGAACGGATGAACTCTACATGCCTGGTTCCCACCGTGAAGCATGGAGGAGGAGGTGTGATGGTGTGGGGGTGCTTTGCTGGTGACACTGTTGGGGATTTATTCAAAATTGAAGGCATACTGAACCAGCATGACTACCACAGCATCTTGCAGCAGCATCTTATTCCATCCGGTTTGCGTTTAGTTGGACCATCATTTATTTTTCAACTGGACAATGACCCCAAACACACCTCCAGGCTGTGTAAGGGCTATTTGACCAAGAAGGAGAGTGATGGGGTGCTACGCCAGATGACCTGGCCTCCACAGTCACCAGACCTGAACCCAATTGACACGGTTTGGGGTGAGCTGGACCGCAGAGTGAAGGCAAAGGGGCCAACAAGTGCGAAGCATCTCTGGGAACTCCTTCAAGATTCTTGGAAGACCATTTCCGGTGACTACCTCTTGAAGCTCATCAAGAGAATGCCAAGAGTGTGCAAAGCAGTCATCAAAGCAAAAGGTGGCTACTTTGAAGAACCTAGAATATAAGACATATTTTCAGTTGTTTCACACTTTTTTGTTAAGTATATAATTCCACATGTGTTAATTCATAGTTTTGATGCCTTCAGTGTGAATGTACAATTTTCATAGTCATGATAATACAGAAAAATCTTTAAATGAGAAGGTGTGTCCAAATTTTTGGTCTGTACTGTATGTAAGCAAAATACAATTTAGAACAACAATGGCACACCACCCAATTTTTGTGAGCAATACAACATATCCTTCATCACGTCTTTTCCCATAGTATCTTGAAAACGTGTATCTAGTGAAATGTAAAACTATTATAACACCTTCTAATCGCACTGTTTTTTGCACCGCTCTGTTATGCTTTGTTACCTTTCTTCAACTTGGGGGGGTACAGTTTATATATTTTTTGTGGTGTTGCAACTTTCTCTTTTCCCGCTAGTGGAGCCTCACACAAAGCTTTCAAGACTTACACTTTTCATGCAATAGAGCAAGCCACACATATAAAATCTGTACATGAGGTGTTCAATGAAAGCTTAGCTGATGCAATCCAGAAGAGGAGCGTCACAGCTCATGAAAGAGGCTAATGATGCGATCAGAAGGTATTGAAATGATAGCTTTACAACTAAAGACTTGCGATGTTAAACAAGCCAATCAGTAACATGTTTGCCAATCCGGGACAGGTTAGTAGTGCCTCCAAACAAGATGACCACATTTGCATAAGCACAAAATGATCAATAATAGATCTTTCTTTGTGAACAGAATGTCATTGTTCTTGACAGCAGTTATATGGTTTACACAAAGTAATGTGCTGCCGAGAATGCTGATTTCAAAATAATTCATACAGTCTAAATAAGCTGCAAATCACCTGATGAACAAACAAAACACTCATTTGTCTAGTGAAATTATCTCTTGGCTTGCCCAAAGATTTCATTTTTGGTACTATATCATACTGTATAAACAGAACCTGAGCTGATGAGAACACTAGTAGCCCATGTGCATTGAACAATATTTTCCAGGTCACTCAGTGCTCATCTGGAGCATGGTCTGCCTCGACTAGAGAGACATTTAAGGGGTTTTCTGGCCTTCTGCTATAAGTCTGCAGACACTCTAGGTGAACTTCTGAATCCTTATAACGTGCACATTTTATGTTGTCAGGATTCTCCATAACTGTCTGTGAGAGTGGGCGGTCACATGAGTGCATGTATGCAACATTCAAACTAGACATGCGCTGCCTCGCTCAATGCAGGTGAATTGAACCACACACATCTAGTCCATATGTGGCCAGAAGTATGTAAATTTCATACTTGTGGTCAAGTGACTGCTCGCTATCACCAGCGATAGCATACTGTAAAGATTCAGAAATCTGCAGTCACGTGGAGTGACTGCAGACTATTATCAGAAGATGGACAACCCCTTTAAAGAGGATCTTTCACCCAAATTTTTTTGTTTACTGAATACATGATATGATCATGGATGCATAATGAAATAAAATGTTTTGTTTTGTTTTTTTTATTTTGCCTCTCTGTTGAAATATTAGCAATCAAATATTTGGTACATAATGAATTAAGTTTTGCCTAGTTACCCGATAGGTTTCCATGGGAGCGTATACTCCCTGTATGAGTTGCCCAAACATAAGTAGGCAGCAACACACTGGAAAAAGAAGAACATACCCCACAATAGCCTAGAGCAGGTTTCTCAGTGTTTGAGATCTAAGGATATAGCCCTGATCTCCTGGTGTAACTGTCTGCATGTTGATTAGAAGGTGGTGGGAGTAGAGCACAGATGACTAACTCCTTTGAGATAAGATCCTTACAGTCAATGTGGGGGAGGGGGCCACCACAGCTGAGTTTGTGTTACATTACAAACCTTTCTATCAGCTCTCCTCCTCCCCTAGCACTGCTAGCTCTGCTGTAGTTACCCTTCCCCACAATGCCTGTTTGGAGATGATTCACACGTATGCCTGTTGTGCTCACAGCAACTTGTAATCACTCTGCAGTGAGAGCAGAACAGGCTACTCCTGTGCAAGATGTAATGATAGTCTGCTCTGCTCCTATAATGAATGTATCTGAAAGTTGTTACATCTGTGCTCTACTACCAGCATTCTCTAATCATGCAGGAGGTTAGACCTAGAGATCAGAGCAGTATCATTACATCTCACACCAAGAAACCTGCTCTAAACTATTCTGGGGGTGTGTTCTTTCTCCAGTGTGTTGCTGACTGCTTATGATTAAGCAACTCATATAGGGAGATTAAGTACACGCCCCCAGTGAAAATTATCTGATAACACCCACTTGGACTTAACAAAAGTTAACTCATATCTCTGCAACAGAGAGGAAAAATTAATAATAAAAAAAAAAACTATAATATTTTATTATGCTCTGCAGCCTCTATTACATTATGCATCCAGTTGAACATGAAGAAAACGTTGGTGAAAGGTCCTATTTAATAATGTAGTGGATGTGATTCTCTCACATATAAAATTGTTGTACAGTACGTCATCAGGGATTTAGGGACTTTCTACTTTTTAGAGAGTGTCCCAAGTGATATTTGTACAGGTGTCCTGAACGGAGAACTCCTCCATATATATGGCTTCCAAGTGTTGCTGATATCAAATTATAGAATATGAGGAATGTCATATTTGGAAAATGAAATAATGATAATAAAACTTGTGCAAGATGACTATTATCTTAGACGTAATACTTTGGGGGGAAATTATGATTAAGGGACTTTTTAAAGCCAGTGTTTGTCAGTGTTTCTATAATTTGCATCAAATTTATCAAATTTTGCATGACATTTAGCAAATTTGGCACATTTTACCCCACCCTCATTACTAGAGTTAGTTTGTAACTTTTTGTGACTTTTTAAAAATTCTCAAATCATAAATCTGACTACCAACTTATTTGTATAGCTAACCACTTCTACTTTTGCTCTCAGTTTTCAATAGTGGTGTAAAATAGCAAAAATTTGTGGAATGCAATATAATTAGTAACTTTTCCATGACAGATCCAGAAACCCAACGAAAAGGCCTTATCAACTTGCATCCTATGAGTTTTCAAGGATAACAATCCACCTTTGTCACTGGAAAGGACCAGCAAATAAAACACTATTTAAAATGTTCTACAGTCTCAATAAATATATATTGAATCCATCTTCAAAACAACATTACATAGAAACTGGTTCATCCAATTATATGTGACCTGATTTATGCTGCTATTTAAAAAAAACTGCTTTTTTTTATCTCCTAACCATCTGGATTGTAAACTCTCATTCCCCTCACCGTTTACATCCATGTATATATCTGCCCCTGATAGTTAAGAAACCAGCTGTACAGGAGTATTGAAAATGTCTATGTTATTAATAGTAATAATGCCAACATCATAGTGAAGTATATCTTTAATGCTTTTTACTGGAAGGGTTGAGCTTGAAGGGAAGTATTTGTCTATAGTGCCTTAAAGTTGTCCTAAAAATATAATGGACATTACAAATACTGCAAAGGATTATTATCCCACATTATAAATGACATGGAATTTATTCTTCACTAATAACTAGAAAGTGGCCTTTTAAATGTATGTAGTTTATTGATCTTTATTAAGCCTTGCAGCGTTGGGGTCCTGTATTTAACTCCCACCACGGACAACATCTGCAAGGAGTTTGTATGTTCTCCCCTTGGTTTCCTCCGGGTTCTTCTATTTCCTCCCACCCTCCAAAGACATACTGATAGGGAATATAGATTGTGAGCAATGATGATGATGTCTGTAAAGCACTATGGAATATATTGATGTTATTTAAGTGAGCATAATAAATAAATAATTATGTAATCAAAACAATTTCCTTAAAAGACCAATCCCAGCAAAGTTTTTATCTCTTAATATATTGCAGTCATCATATTACATAGCATTGTGAACTTACAATTGCTCATCTTGACCCAGTTAATTATTCTCTTTTCTCTGCTCTATGTAGAAACAGGAAGTCTCTGGTCCCTGCAGAAATCATTCCCCTCTTCAATTTCTTATTCAGCTGCTCCACTCCCCCACCTCCTACCACCAGGGACTTTTGCAGTGACTCATGACTCATGTAAGGAAAATAGACTTTCTGTTCTATATAGTGCTTAGAAGGATTCAGCTACTCAGTTTTTAATCACATGATGTCATAGACCTAATGGAAAAGAGAAGACGTAGCTGGATAGAAAGGCAAAATGAGCATGTTGAGGGTAGTGGTGTGCTCTGCATGGAAGGATTCAAAAGAATCTCTGCGAGAGGTAGCGGGGCACACTCTCTCCATCTGGTTCCCTGTTGGATTGCGCAATCAACATAATAATTTGACACTCACTTGGTCAACTGTGAAGGGCCATGGCCCTCCCTCAACAACTTGGTGCCGTGACTCGGATCCCTAACCAGGGACGCCCCACCACCTCTGGACGTCCACAAAGAGAGACTTGCCTTCAGTCTCCCCCACTGGAATTGGGACTGATCATCCCCCACAAAAAGCCACGGTAAGTGCACGAGTTCTTTACTAGTGTTACTGACCATTTGGCGTGGTTTCCATGTGGTGTATGGTTGTTTGCAGTGTCTCCGGACGTTCTGGTTGGATAGTCAAAGGTGAGACTATAAGGGGTGTAGTTCCATTAGGGGTCTGATATTATTTACTTTCAAAACAGTATCACCTCGGATTGACAAGTGAATATTGTGTGAATCTTTCTCAACTTCTGACAAAGATCCTTAGGAGACTGAACATTGTTAGTTTCAGTCGCGGCAGGTGATCGAAGATTGGGTAGGGCACGCACGTAGATATACATATATCGAGTGTCCGGAGGGTTGCAAAAGTGCTCCCTCCTCCTTTCATCAGCCGTGTGTACGACTTCCCCGACGGGAGGGGTGAATTAAAAAAAAGTCAGTGGAACAGCTGGGAGGTCCGGCCGGACTCATGCTGTGCACAAAATTAAGGATCTTTGTTGGTTGAGAGGTGGCAGTAGTGATTAATCAATGTTTCCGTGGAGCAGAAAGAATTAGTCTCCCCTGTGAGTGAGAGACAGGAGGGAAGAGAGAGAGACAGGAGGTGAGAGAGAGAGACAGGAGGGAAGAGAGAGAGAGAGAGAGACAGGAGGTGAGAGAGAGAGGAGGGAAGAGAGAGAGAGAGACAGGAGGTGAGAAAGAGAGAGACAGGAGATGAGAGAGAGACAGGAGGTGAGAGAAAGAGAGAGACAGGAGGTGAGAGAGAGACAGGAGGGAGAGGATGTGATGAATATCATGATCGGTGGAGAAGAGAAAAGATCATTTAAGAATGCACTAAAAGTGTTTAAGGTGTTACATTTTCCCGTGGAGGGGAGGCTTCAGCCTGCATTGTGGGATGAAGTAATCTGGCAGAAAAGGGGTAGACTAGTTGACTGAGGATTGTTGGAAGACGCTGAAAAGTTCAGGAAAGTTGCACATGAGATTTGTGGTGAGGGGTATGTTGAAATAGAGGAGGAAACAAAGCCTGGTTGTTTTAATTATTTTTATGTCAAGAAGGGAGAATTATCTAGCACTGTAACAGCAGTGTCTGACTGTTTTGTGCTACAAAATGCAGCTGATGTGAAAAAATGCTGCGCTGGGTTTATTGAAAGAAGGAAAAAGTTATGTACAGAAACTTAAACAGTTAACTAAAACATGCACGCTACCAGATAAGGGCCGGTTAATTATGAAGAAGAAAAATGGCAAGTTAGAAGATAAAGGATTGTTACAAAAAGCTTTGGCCTGGTACAGAACAGCAGAGAATTAAGAAAATACAGACAATAGGGGAAAGACGCTATGTTATGTGTATTACAAAGATACTGCTCTCCGATAATGGCGGCGTAATGAATTGTTGGGAATGTTCTAATTGTGGCCAGCAGAATCCATGGTCAGCAGATTATTGTGTTGCATGTCATGTGCCCCGTCCAGGAGGCCCACCCCTCGCTACTACACAAGCCACTCCTAGTGCCCCATCCTCATCTGTTATACCTATGTCCGCCCAAAGTTCCAACCCTTCCTGCAGCGGCCATGTTGCTACACCCATTGCATCACCTCCGGCCTCTGATCAGATGTCCCTTTGGTGTCAGCCATCTTGGCGCACACCTCCTGTAGTGTGCTTCCTTCTGGTGGCAGCCATCTTGGCACACCCGGAATACAGGCAGCACTACACCCGGAATGTGTATGAGGAAGATCATCATGATCAGTGTGTGACAGAGCATTAGACGCCAATACGTATGAGAGTGGGGTTGACTTCTGTCAAGCCCTTAAAATATGGGCTCAGGATAAGTTGGCTGATCAATCCACTACCCTCAACAAGCAATAGTAAGTGCACAGTGCAATATAATATGATGACTGCAATATATTAAGAGGGTAAAAACTTTGATGGGAGTGCTTCTTTAAGAAATAATATTAATCTGTTGTTTTTTATTTCTTTCTAAATAATGTTTTAGATTGTCATGAATCCAACCTACTGTATCTTCACCCCTCCCTTGTAGACTGTGAGCCCTCGCGGGCAGGGTCCTCGCTCCTCCTGTACCAGTAGCTGACTTGTTTTGTTCAAGACTATTGTGTTTGTGCTATGTATTCCCCTTTTTTCACATGTAAAGTGCAATGGAATAAATGGCGCTATAATAATAAATAATAATCTCTAAGTGAAGCTCTTTGCTAACTTTTGACAGTTAAATAAATTACTCTGGTCTCCTAATATATATATCTTCCAAGATATATTGTATATGTATTGTATTTCGTACAGTAGCCAATTAAAAGTTCTGCTGTATGCTACTATAATTGACTTAACAGAAGTTGCCAAATTACCTTGATTGACGTAATTTCCAGTTATTGAAAAAAGCTGCACCTCACATACGTCCTGAATTCCCTCTGCACAAGACTCTGTAATACCAAGAGCTTTCTTCTTCCAATGTTTTATTCTGTGTTGTGAGACACACTTTTGCACAATACTTACAGTTAGACAGTTTCAGACTTATTAATATGGGTTGCATGATGGCTCACTAACTGGCACTGTTACTTAGTGGTGATAAGATACTGGGTTCAAATCTGACCATGGGCAACATCTCCATGGTTTGTATTTCCTCCCTGTATTTGGGTTTCCCCTACATAACCAAAATATACGAATACATTATTTTGGAATTTAGATAGTAGGTCCAAATGGGACAGGAGTGAAGACAATCTCTGAACAGCACTATGGAATATGCGCCATATAGATAAAAATGTATACATTACTATATATTATACATGTAAGTATAAGTACAAATTATATATTATTACTGTAGGATGTACTCTAGTCTTGCAGTAGATATATGACAGCGCTATAAAGAGTTACATTACTTGTAGATATGTTTAATTTTCTCAATTATACATTAATTCAAAATGTAGGTGTTTTGTTTTCTTTAACGCGCTACTTAGAATTATTCGCACACTCAGAAACTTTCTTCAAAGTCTCATTGGCACTGCACTTCTGTTCTCCGTTTCCTCTATGATGTCTTTCTTGCCAACATGATTCATCATTTTGGCTTCAAGCACCATCCCTGCTGATGACAGTCGTTTCTAAATCCCAAGCCACAAAATATGTCATCTCATAGGTCCTAGATTCATGAATTCTTGTAGGTCTTGTATAATTCTTTAATTTGCTAAGTTAAAAAGCAGATGAAAGATTGTGGATTGGAAGGAAATTGGGGTTGCATAAGCGCCTAGTGTACACTAAAATTGGTGTAATATTACAAATAATCCAATTAAGATATTTATGATCTAAACATTGGCATTTTTTGATTAGTACTTTATATTGAGTTAAGAAAAATTTGTATGCAAAACTACACTCTGTATCCCCCCCCCCCAAAAAAAAACATAGTTGCATATATATTTTTTATAAATACACATGGAGCCAAATCATGTTGTCAACCATAACATCACTCAGTATTGATGATGAGAAACAATATGGAACCAATATATCTCCAGTTAGGTGTCCTTAGTTTGGCTAATAACTACTGAGTCATGGGTTCAAGTTCCAAGGCTCTTTAAAGGATCAGATATTGACTTGCATGGTAACTGCCTGTAGGTGATACAAGGAAGACAGGTTTCTTCCATTTGGGTGAAACTATTTTGCATACTTTTTACAAAGAACATTGCTCTTAATACACCTTACAAAGCTGGATCTATGCAAGCACAATCAGAACCTTCCAAAAACTGTGAAAAAACAGTAGATTTGTCAATGTATTTACACCAGTGGTCGGCACAAGTTCATTGAAAACTATAATGTTTGGTCTAAATGTCATAATTTAGAGTCCATGTACTATAGTTTTTGACTCGGGGATGTGCTGAAAAAAGTGTGTTTGGCTTTAAACAAAGCATGACTAACAATAGTTTCTGTCCAGTTTTCAAATTAGGAACAAATATATTGTAGGTAATTGTGTTTTTAGAATTTTTCACATAAGTGTACATCAATAGAGGAAGTCATAGGAATTAATGGAGAGTGGATAAGTAGGATGGTATGTGAAATAAAATATAACTTTTATTAAATAAGTTAAAGTACTAACGTAAGCGTACTACAGTAGCTCTCTATGTGCAAATGTGCTCGTGTATTAAAAGGCAGCACTGTTGTGTACCATAGTAATTAATGGGTGATCTCACAAGAGTGATCTGATAGTCCCAATACGTAAGGGCAGGACATAATTAGTTTGTGACTGCCTAAATAGGATTGTGGCCAACGTCCCTTTAATGTAATTAGCCACTATTCTAATATATGGTAGCCAGCTGATTAACATAGATCAAACCTCATCTTTGATTTCTGTGATGAGGATATACGGCAAGTCAATGTCCGTAAATATGCAACTATAGATGGACGGACATATATATCACCCTACGGTCTCCAATAAATAATTAAATAAGTAAATGTCTTGATTGATACACACAAAGCTCAAGTTCATCAGTATTAGATCTGATGAATATTAAAAACTTTGCCAAATGTAACAGTGCGAAATTTGATCACATCCCAACTTCACCATTAAGTTGCAACAGCAATTGTACTGCTTAAATGGTGTAGTAAGCAGTCAGAGGCATACTGTCACAAGGATGCAACACACTGTTGCGAAGTATAACAGATGTACCATCTATGAAGCCTGAACGCTGGATAGTAGGAGCCGGACAAAGTATCAGCCTGAAAGCAACGTTCCACATGGTTGTGGAGATGCTGCGTGTCTTCCACTATAGGAGCAACAGGTGGGCATTTGTTCATATAACCCTACCTAAGTTTGCCCTTTCTTACAATTAAACTGACTATCCCTAAACTACGGATTGAGACTAAGTCCCTGATGCATGTTTCGCCGATATATATCGGCTTTTTCTAAGGTACAGTTTTAAGACATGTGCACACTTGCACATATAGAGCTACTGCAGTTTGCTTACATTAGTATTTTAATTTATTTAATAAAAGTTATATTTTATTTCACATACTATCCTTCTCTTCCCCTCCCCTTTAATTCCTATAATTAGTAACAATGCAGTTGTGTTATACAGTATACAGTATTTAGCTTCAACAGATTAATCAAAAGGATGTGTGCCCTATTGCCGAATGTAGCACTGCTACACAATGCATCCGAGTTAATAAATCTCCTACATTGTTTCTTCTTATTTGGGAAATCATTTTAAATCCTGCCTCACCTGTTTATGGGGTTGTCTCATCTCATAAACACAAATGTATCACACTGCAATCTAATTTATGAGTCAACTCTTTCTATATTGAAACAGTACGTAATCAAACAGAGAAGCACAAAGCATCAACTGGCTGCATACATTAAATTGAGTCTGCTTTCATGAAAGAGGTGACACATTGCACCTTTTACACTTTCCATTACAATATTACAAAAAATATATGTATATACACACACCGGTATATAAATATAATATATATATATACAGTTATATGAAAAAGTTTTGGCACCCCTATTAATCTTAAGCTTAATGTTTTATAAAAATTGGTGTTTTTGCAACAGCTATTTCAGTTTGATATATGTAATAACTGTTGGACACAGTAATGTTTCTGCCTTGAAATGAGGTTTATTGTACTAACAGAAAATGTGCAATCCGCATTTAAACAAAATTTGTTAGGTGCATAAGTATGGGCACCCTTATCATTTTCTTGTTTTAAATACTCCTACCTACTTTTTACTGACTTACTAAAGCACTTTTTTTGGTTTTGTAACCTCATTGAGCTTTGAACTTCATAGCCAGGTGTATGCAATCATGAGAAAAGCTACTTAAAGTGGCCACTTGCAAGTTGTTCTCCTGTTTGAATCTCCTCTGAAGAGTGGCATCTTGGGCTCCTCAAAACAACTGTCAAATGATCTGAAAACAAAGATTATTCAACATAGTTGCTCAGGGGAAGGATACAAAAAGCTGTCTCGAGATTTAACCTGTCTGTTTCCACTGTGAGGAATATAGTAAGGAAATGGAAGAACACGGGGACAGTTCTTGTTAAGGCCAGAAGTGGCAGGCCAAGAAAAACATCAGAAAGGCAGAGAAGAAGAATGGTGACATCAGTCAAGGACAATCCTCAGACCACCTCCAGAGAGCTGCAGCATCAACTTGCTGCAGATGGTGTCACTGTGCATCGGTCAACTATACAACGCACTTTGCTCAAGGAGAAGCTGTATGGGAGAGTGATGCGACAGAAGCAGTTTCTGCAAGCACGCCACAAACAGAGTCGGCTGAGGTATGCAAAAGCACATTTGGAGAAGCCAATTTCTTTTTGGAAGAAGGTCCTGTGGACTGATGAAACCAAGATTGAGTTGTTTGGTCATACAAAAAGGCGTTATGCATGGCGGCAAAAAAACACAGCATTCCAAGAAAAACACTTGCTACCCACAGTAAAATTTGGTGGAGGTTCCATCATGCTGTGGGGCTGTGTAGCCAATGCCGGCACCGAGAATCTTCTTAAAGTTGAGGGACGCATGGATTCCACTCAGTATCAGCAGATTCTTGACAATAATGTTCAAGAATCAGTGACAAAGTTCAAGTTACACAGGGGATGGATCTTTCAGCAAGACAATGATCCAAAACACCGCTCCAAATCTACTCAGGCATTCATGCAGAGGAACAATTACAATGTTCTGGAATGGCCATCCCAGTCCCCAGACCTGAATATCATTGAACATCTGTGGGATCATTTGAAGAGGGCTGTCCATGCTCGGCGACCATCAAACTTTACTGAACTGGAATTGTTTTGTAAAGAGGAATGGTCAAAAATACCTTCATCCAGGATCCAGGAACTCATTAAAAGCTACAGGAAGTGACTAGAGGCTGTTATTTTTGCAAAAGGAGGATCTACTAAATATTAATGTCTCTTTTCTGGTGAGGTGCCCATTCTTATGCACCTGTCAAATTTTGTTTGAATGCAGATTGCACATTTTCTGTTAGTACAATAAACCTCATTTCAAGGCAGAAATATTACTGTCTCCAACAGTTATTACATATATCAAACTGAAATAGCTGTTGCAAAAACACCAATTTTTATAAAACATTAAGCTTAAGATTAATAGGGGTGCCCAAACTTTTTCATATAACTGTATATATATATATATATATATATATATATATTACACTGAAATAGATATTCTGAATGCATTTCTTCTACACCAAAGTGACGCAGACATGAATACTGTAACCAGAGATATGCTGACAAACAGCTGGATGAGAAAAGAATCATTAGCGCATGCTGCACCATCATTTACAGACATATCATTTTATTAGCTCAGTTCCTATTGTGCCATTTAAATTTTATTTAGTAAACAGAATGCAAAAGTAATTTAATTAGGAATCAGTTTTATTTAATTGCTGTGCTATCAACATTAATTAGATTACTCATAACATAACCCATAATGACAAGCTCATCGTGATTTAGATAATATAATATATTAAACTATGTAAGTTTAATATATTACAAAAGTGTTTCAGATATTCCTAAAATGAGTGTTGAAATGTCGTGAAATTCTTAATTTCTATACAATGTACTTCTTAAGAAGTACTGTAAGGAGGATGTGATGGTGATTAAGGGTGAAATGGAATCTCAACTGGAGAAAATTGAGGTCAAGCAAGGTGTGGTGCTCTAGACATCAGTTGAACAAAGCATGTGTGCCAGATTCCCATGGACTATAGACTCCGTCTCCTACCTATTGCCGTAATGGCCTGGTTCCACATAAACATGATTGGTAGATGAATAATAATTTAGTGGCCCCAAACCCATGGACAATCACAGCATATACTAAAATGTCTTAATCCCCAGCAGAAACTGATAGATGAAGATGATTAGGTATAGGAGCTAAACTACACCACCTTGTCCTCATATCCATCTCCTACACATGGAAGGATGTCAATTCATTACCTTTTATTTAAGAAAACCAAAGAACACAACAATTAAACAGTGTAATATTCATTGCTGGGAAATCACACAGACATTTTGTTTTTTTCACTGATATCCATGGAGAAAATGTTAAGGTCAAATTCCCTAACATTTGGCGTGAATTTTACAAGCTGTATAGTGTCATTTGATACAATAATGCATGTTATGCTGGATCATTGAAATGATGTGAGATATTTCCTTTAGGATTATTTATAATGGTTAGACTGTAACAAGCTGTCTGTACAGCGCTGGACTTGGTGTACGTTTCAGAGGCTTTGTGTAAACATTCTTACATAAAAATCCAATTTTTCATGCGGAAGACCTCATTCAAATGAAAGCGTGTAAGAGCCAAATCCCAGTGTTACAATCCAAACTCATTCTACAGGATTTTACATTATAAAGAAGATACAGAAACCCCTTTGGTGAACAGAACTTGAAGAAGTAGGTCCCGGTTTTCTTTTACTCCATGGAATTCACTTCAAATGAATTCTTTAAGTCAGGAACATGGCTTAGAAAACAACTAGGGGGGCTACTATAAAGTTATAAAGTTATAATTAGGTAATTTATTTTTATTTCACATTTTAATATTCTGATTTCTAGAAAGAAAAACCATGCACATTCTGTGTGACCAAGGATAAACATCACGGTGGGACTTTGAAATACCCAGAGGCATTGTAATTATGAGGATCTATTAGTGCAATAAAATTAAAAACACAGAACGCATGCACATTTTAAACCTGGTGTGCATAATACAGAGATTTAGGAAAATGAGAAAAAAATGGGCCACCTTTTTATTTTTCCCATGCTGAAAACATTGTTGAGAGTTATACCATACTCTATGCTTAACATGGCATTCGATTTATAATGTGAAAAAGGAACAGGAGATGCTGGAAGGTAGAAAAGACAAGCTAATGAGATAATTCATTATGGGCTGTAGAACATAATAAAATTAAAAATGGAGATGATTCATAAAATTATACTGATTCTGCCATATGGTTTGAAAGTAAAGTCTGAGATAAGAAAAAAGTGAATGCTTTCCAGAGTACCACAAAGACAGTACCATCTATCTATCTATCTCTCTATCTATCTATCTATCTATCTGTCTGTCTATCTATCTATCTGTCTATCTATCTGTCTGTCGACTGTATGTCTACCAAAGTAAGTGGAGCTAAACTAGAACACCAATCCAGAATCATTGACAAAACTATTGTTACTGCTATTTTTCTGAATGAATAGGTAGATTAAAGGGCAAAAATAGTGGACAGCACTTGATGGAAAATTCTATGCAAAAAACTTGTGTTTATGTTGATCCATGTTGAACAGCTGACTCATAAATGCACCAGATATGGACCTATAAATACACAATCTTTTGTATGTAATTTGCGATTGAATGGTGACCCCTTTTTTTGTTTTTTTTTTACTGTATATACAGTAGGTTGGTGAGTTAATTACTACCTGTGGACTGGCACCTACACTTGAACTTTTGGTTGTGCTGCTCCAATTTTTTTTTAGCAATAATGCAGTCCAAATTCCACATATTCATTGTTTGCAGACATCTCAGTGCTTACAGAGTGCTGCTGTATTCTTTGGTTTGTTCATTATGCAGTCACAGCAGCTTGCACCTGTTCACACTGGCTTTATTCTGCTCAGAGATGTTTTGCCTTTTGTAGTATACTATTGGAGGTGGTGACCGCCTCCTTTTCTGACTGAGCAGTCCTCCTATCCTAAGGTGGTTTTTAATTAGTGCTGGTTCCTACCTGTCCTTTAAATTTAGTAACATAGTAACATAGTTTTTAAGGTTGAAGGAAGACTAAGTCCATCTAGTTCAACCCATAGCCTAACATGTTGATCCAGAGGAAGGCAAAAAACCCATGTGGCAAACACTAAGCTCCACATTGGGGAAAAAAATTCCTTCCCGACTCCATACGACAATCAGACTAGTTCCCTGGATCAACGCCCTATCAAGGAATCTAGTATATATAACCTGTAATATTATACTTTTCAAGAAAAGCATCCATGCCCTTCTTAAATTTTAACAGTGAATCACTCATTACAACATCATGCGGCAGAGAGTTCCATAGTCTCACTGCTCTTACAGTAAAGAATCCCGGTCTGTGATTATGATTAAACCTTCTTTCCTCCAGACGTAGAAGATGCCCCCTTGTCCCCGTCTCAGGCCTCAGAGTAAAAAGATCAATTGAAAGGTCTTTGTACTGTCCCCTCATATACTTGTACATAGTAATAAGATCACCCCTAAGCCTTCTTTTTTCCACAGTAAATAACCCCAAGTGTAATAACCTGTCTTGGTATTGCAGACCCCCCAGTCCTCTAATAACCGTGGTCGCTCGTCTAAGCACCCTCTCTAGTTCAGCTATGTCTTTCTTATACACCGGAGACCAGAACTGTACACAGTATTCTAAGTGTGGTCGCACTAGTGACTTGTATAGAGGTAAAATTATGTTCTCCTCATGAGCATCTATGCCTCTTTTAATGCATCCCATTATTTTATTTGCCTTTGCAGCAGCAGCCTGACACTGGCCGCTAAACGTGAGCTTGTCGTCCACCAATACACCCAGGTCTTTTTCAGTTACAGTTTTGCCCAGTGTTTTACAATTAAGCATAAAATTATACATTTTGTTTCCTCTGCCCAAGTGCATTACCTTACAAATTTGTAGGCTTTAAACCAGAGGAGTCATGTCTGATCAATATTAGGTTTAGGCCATGTGCACACGTTCAGTATTTGGTGAGTTTTTTACCTCAGTATTTGTAAGCCAAAATCAGGAGTGGAACGGTCAGAGGAAAAGTACAATAGAAAAACATCAACACTTCTGTATTTTTTATCCAATCCTGGTTTTGGCTTACAAATACTGATGTAAAATATTGACCAAATACTGAACGTGTGCACATGGCCTTAGGGTCCCATCTAGTAAGGTACGCCTTGTCATGGCTGGTGGGCACATATGAACTGGCCAATATATGCGCTAAGTACCTTCATTTTAGAAGTATATTTTATATAATAATAATGCAGTCCACATTAGATCTATACATTGCATACAATACATGTTAGCACTTACAGAGTGTTGCTGTATTGTTAGGTTTGTAAAACGATAGACAGATATACGGCCAAAAAATGTGGTCTTTATTCATTCATGTATATGATGTATATGCGACATATGGCTTGAGAAAAGCTCACCATTTGAAAAACTGAAATGTTGCACATACATGGGTGAATAAAGACCTTTTTTTTTACCATCTCAAGTCGGGACTGCTGCAATTTTTGCCATATACAGCGGGTGAAAAAAGTATTAAACATGTCACCAATTTTTTTTTCTAATCGTGCTCTTGATTAAATTCTCACGAGATGTCAGTAACAACCCATCCAATATACACAGGCACAGAAATAAAACCACACATGTCCATAAATTAAGTTATGTGGAATAATGAGAAATGACACAGGGAAAAAGTACTGAACAAAGTATTGAACAAATTGTGATGACAATTTCAAGATGCCTCCTGTATGGAGAAACTAGTCGCATGCATTGCTCAGGTATGATTTTGGCCTGTTCTTCCACACGAACACTCTTCAAATCCTGAAAGTTCTGTGGGCTCCTTCTATGAACTTCCTTCTATGAACGCCTTATTGTGGCCAGGTTAGGATGAAATGATGTTCTTTCCACTTGCCATTAATGCTCAGTAGATTAGAAATTCTTCAATAACCAATGCCATCAGTATGTTTTGCAACAATAAGGTTGCAAAGGTCTTGACACAAGTCAATGGTTTTACAAATCATAGGATGTTTCTTGTGTGGCCCATTGGTAATCAGACACCTTTTTATAGGGCATCAGTTGAATCAGCTGATATTATTTTTCACTAAGTAGCAGGATTGCTTTCTAATTACTGATAGATTTCAGTTGGTGTCATGACTTTCCAAGGCTTTTTGCATCTCTCTTTCCTCATGTGTTTAATACTTTTTTCCTGTGTCATTTCTTATTATTACACATAACTTAATTTATGGACATCTATGGTTTGGTTTCTTTACCTGTGCGGATTGGATAGGTTGCTACCGACATCTGGTGAGAATTTCATGTCAATAGCACCTTTAGAAATATATATATATTTTGTTTTCAAAATCATTTTTATTAATTTTCAATAAGGTAAAACATATACAGACATGAAATAAATTGAATTTAATATGATAATACAGAGATAAAGATAAACATAGTTATATAACACCCCCACCCCCTTAATACCATTCAGACGTGGAAAGTTGCATATGTTTGACTGTAAAACCACATTGAGGAAAGGCCTAACCTAACAAGGATTAATATAAGAGTATTTATATTAGGCTACCAACAACCTTATTGTTTAGGACACTCCACGCTATGCCTTATTTCATATATGAGTAGTATTATTGTTCTATATATATATATATATATATATATATATATATATATCCCTGTTATGCGACAGGGAAGTTGGTGTTAAGCCTGGAAACTCCAACCGTTTAGAAATATATTTACTTAGAAAATTGTTAACATAATCAATATTTATTTTACCCACTATGTATATATGCAGGACACTGGATCGGTGCCGTGAGGCTCGCACCCCATTGCTATATCAGTTTAGTATAGTGCTACTTTCTTTGAGGATAGAGATAAATGGATAGAAAGACAGATAGATAGAGCCTATAATATAAAGTCCACAGATATTTGTTATAGCTATAGGCAGTGCAGCAGTGGCAGCAGTCACACCCATGCCCTTGCTCCTGAGAGGGTCCATAGCTCCTTCTGCCATATAAAAAAATTAGCTTGCTTTGGGGGCCCAATCACTACGTGATACTCCCATGCACATACATAGTAGTATTATGTGTGCAGGAATAACTTGACGCTATTGAGCCCCTGCAGTGAAACCTGTTACACAGTTGCTCCTCTGCACCTACCTAATATATACCTATACATTATCATTAACCAGTGAGTGTACAAACACATAAATTATATATACTGTATGTATGTGCACAGGAGTAACTTCAAACTAGGCCCACGAAGCAAAACCTGTTATACCGACTTAGACTACCTACCGTTATCATTTATAATTAAAATACTGTATTTTATGGCAGAGGGGGCTAAGGACCCCCTCAGAGTCAAGAGCATAGCTGGCAGGACCTAAAGCTACACCAAACACATGTTGTGTCAATAGCTTCAAGTTACTCCTGTGCACATACATTACTATATACTATTGTGTATATGCATAGGAGTATCATGAAGCAACTGGGCCCCCAAGGCAAAACTAATTTTTGTATATGGCAGAGGGACTATGGACCCCCTCAGAAGCAAGGGCGTGGGTGTGACTGCTGCCACTGCTGCACTGCCTAATGCTACAACCAACATCTGTGGATTTTATATTATGGGCTCTGTATCTATCTATCTATCTATCTATCTATCTATTTATCCTTCTATCTTTCTATCTATTTATCCTGGTGTACGTTGGGGAAATGTTTATGAAGACATAAGAAGAAAATATTTGAATAATAAATAATAACTGAAGGGGGGAACAGGTTTTGCGGTGAGGGCCCAGAAGTTTCAAGTTACTCCAGCACACATAAATTTATAGCCATTTCTTGATAGAAAGGTAAAATATTTAGTTTAAGCATCATTTTTGTCTATTTTAACATTTTTCAAAAATGTATGATGTGCTATTAATAGATCAGCCTAAAATATACAGTACCTTTCTGCAAGTTTAGGAACATAATGTTAAGAGAAACAGAAAATAAATAATTTACCAAAGTTAACACAGATTTCTTTTCTACCTGGGGACTACATAAATGCTAAAAATTGCATATAAAGTCCACATCTATATTACATTATTTAAAGAAGATTGCAGTTTTGTTTTTTTAAGCCTAAAAGCTGGAAACCTGACAAAATAAAAAAAAAATAATGGATAATTAGTTAACTACTTGTTTAACCAGTTTTTGTTTACTTCCCTGGAATGATGTGCTCGCAGATAATAAATAAGTAGAATATGGAACATCAATTATGTGCCAGAATAATACCCTTCCTATAAAATATGTAAATCTTTATTAGGATGCATTAAAAATACCCCGCATGAAACATGAACAAATATATATTTAAGGGTGTATCCTGTTGAGATCAAGAATATAGACAGTTAACAGTAATTAGGATAATTCCCAGTAAAGTGTATAGTATAGTTGTAGGAACAAGGGGGAAGTCCAAAATATAGGTAGATTACATAAATCAAAGGGGCTATCATCTAGAACAAGTCTTATGGTAAAATAACAACTATCAATATATAGGAGGTGTCTAAAATGAAATATAACCCTATTAGGATCCTACTGAAGGTCTGTTAACTACCTTATTGCAGAAGTTGGCACCCTAATATCGATATGAAGCTCACCCTAAAGACTTTCCCTATTGATAACCATTGTCAATCATGAATTCTTAAATAGAGTCAATAAATAATAAAAGCTATGATAATATATTCACTTAGTATAAGTGCACAAGGGAGGGAAATGTGGGTAGGGTCTTTTCCTCCTGCCTTGGCTCCTCTGCCTGCCTCCAGTGTATCAGTGAAAGGTCACTGATTTTTTAGTTAAATGCCTCCTGTTGTGGAGTCGCTGTCATTGGCTTGGGCATGTGCCACTTCTAGCGCATTTTATTGGTGGCCAGCTGTGAAAGCAAATTGTGCATGTGCCGTCCACACCAATGGCGGCAGCGCGAAATGTAAAAAAATGAGGCATTGAAACATTGAAGGCATGCAGTGGGGCTATGGGAAGGGGAGAAGACCTTACCCACAGTCCCGCCTTTGTGCACCGAAAGCTCATTAGAAGAAAAATTCAAATGCTGATAAAACAAGAATCACAAAGTAGATTTCTTCATCGGAGGTATCAATTCAATAAGTATAACAGCGTCATTATGGCCATGTCTTTAATTTACATTGCTAAATTGTGCTGACAGGTTCTCTTTGATTTCTTACTTTTTCATTTGGCTTAGCCTGGCCTATTGTGCCCTCTAGACAGTTATAACGTCTACCACACCTCATAAATATGTGCACTGCACCCTAGAAAGTAATAATGCCCCCTGTGTAACGTTAGAAAGAATAAATGGCCCTCTTTTGTCCCTCTGCACAATAATATTGCCCCATGTGCCCTTTTGAATATAATAATTCCCTCTGAGTGTCATTAATAGGTAATTATGTCACTGTGTGACCCTTCTGAAAATAATAATGCCCCAAAGCAGTAATTAGTCTTCCTGCACACAATAAAAATTGTCATCTTAGTGCATCAGAAAAAAGTAAGACCTTGTTCTAGTCGCCTGCGGCATATTGAATTTTGTGTTATAAAGCCTCTGGTCCTCTGAATAGGTTCCTGTATTCACAATAAATGACTCTTACAATGAGCAACCTACTGAAATCAATCGGAGCTATGGAGCAAGGAGCATTCACAGTAAATATGGAACTTAGGAAGTAAGATGGGGTACTTTGCGAAGATTTACACAACATGGGACCAATAATGGTGTTTTTTCTAGTATTTTACTGTATTTAGATGTAACTTTGGAATCAATATCGAACCTCTTTGCTCATTCTATTGTGATATCTATATAGATTTATGACTTTAATAAAACAAGTGCTCTGAATCCGGCAGAAATGGGCTTGAAATAGAGGTGATTATATCGATTTGTACAAATAAGTTAAAGTGGTTACTTCTGGAAACCAACAAATTACAAGGATACATCTTAGGAAGCCTGATTTACAGTTATATGAATAGTATGGGCAGCTAGTATATAGTATGTGCAGTATATTTCACTTCTACGGCCAATTACCAGATGTACTGTATCAAAGACTACAACATTATTATTACACAATTTTATTAGCTACTAAGTGGCTCCTGCTGACTGGCGAGTAAATGAGTCTAAACTCCTTGTATTTTGCTTTAAGAACATCTGGAAAAAATACAGTTAATAGAAAATGATTCTAGTTAAAGTCACTTGCCAGCACAGTTTTGTGCACTTGCTTAACTCTTTGGTAGTTACACAATCATGCCAGTTATCCAGGCCAGTTACGCATCAGGGAAATTGGGGTAAATAACTATTCATGTCGATGGAAGTCATTATCTTTAACAAACCACAGATCAGTGCCTCCTTCCCCAACGCATCCTCCCCCAGACTGCGTCCCAGCTGTACAGCTGTTTTACATAAGAACTTTTCCGAACTGGATTTAAGTACTGTTATCATTGTTTGACCTGGCAGACTGGTAGAAGTTGCAGGCCATGCTTGACGCAACTACATTGGCAACCTTTACCAAAAGATATCTGTTACAATGGAAGAATTCTATATCATTTTACTATTAGAGATTGTGCAGTAAATCTTAGATTCGGTTCCAAAATTTCACTAATTTTACAATTGTTTATTTCATCGGAATTTATACAAATAAAAGATGAAAACCAAAAAGGTCAAAACATAAGAGAAGAGAAGGTTGAATAGTGATGTAATATTTGTATTTAAATGGCCCCTTTTACTAACCAAAGCAATGAATTATTATTCTTTATGGCCCAAGAGAGAACAGAGGGTTATTGCTTAAGGTCAAAAGAAGTGCAATTTCATCAAAAAAGACAAAAGCATTACTTCACTGTCCAAACCGGAATGTTATAGAACATGTTCCTACAGGAATTAGTAATGGTTGCATGTGTGGATGGATTTAGGAAAGGGTTAGATACTGTTCTTGTACAAAAAAATATTCAGGATACTGGTATCTGTGTACAATATTGATCAAGGGGTCTGATTGCTCGCAGGGCTGAGGTTTTTTTTACCTTATGATGAATTGGGTCTATATAATGATTTTTTGCTTTCCTCTAGTCTGAATTAAAGGAATTTCCTTTTTTTATAAAACCCTTTTTCATATGGCTTCCATTTGTCTTAAAAACAAACTGCTCTATTAACCATCCCCGGGTCCAGTGCTGAGTCTCAACTGCTGCTCCAGGTGTCTGTATTGTCGGCAGAACTGAAGTCACATTGACAGCACTGCAGCCCATCAGTGAGTGCAGCAGCCCTGAGCAGCCAATGCCGTCAATCTGAGCAGAGACATATAGCTCATTGACTGCAACGCTGTTGACATGACATTAACACTCCAGACTATAAGGGCTCGCTCACATGAGCGTGTACATCAGACGAGTGCTATCCAATGCTTTATCAGATAGCACTCGGGGGCAGTGCAGATCAGTGTTTTTGTTCTCATACCAATTCGGCATTAGAAAAAAAATTGCAGCATGCTGCGAGTTGCAGCACAGATCGGATCGCGCTCACCCATTCAAGTCAATGTGTGCGTGAAAATCATCAGACTGCACTCGGATGACATCTGAGTGCAGTCTGATCTCCACGGACTCACAGAATGGAGAAGATGGAGAAATTTTGTTTTTCATTGTTTCCTCACAGTGCGCATCGATTCTCTCATCCGAGAGAATTGGATCACACTGTGCTCACACTCGGCTCAGCGTTTAATCAGAGTGTAATTGCCATAATCGATCTGATTCTCTCACATGAGAGAATCTATGCTCATGTGAACGAGCCCCAACAGACACTAGGAGCAGCAGTGTAGTCTCAGCACTTGACCCGAGGAGACTGCGTTAAGCCCATTTAGATTTTTTTTAAAACAATCTGCAGCCAGGTAACAGAGGAGTTTTCCAAAATCTGAAAAAACTTTTAACTTGGATTTGTTAAAACTAGAGATGAATGAATTGATTAGATGGAAATTGAAATCTTATCTATTTTTTTTCGAATATGATGAACCTGGCAAATTTGAGAAATTAGCGATGCAATTCACATGAATCGCCTAAAATGCCCGTCATCACTTTACACACTGCAGAATATCGCATCAAGTATAGAAGGCTAACATGACCTCAGATGTGGCTGGACCCCAGCAGTTATCATATTAGGTGATATCGCACACATGCGCTGCAGAGTGGGTGTGCTTTCAGCGACTACTCGCAGTACAGTGACTGTGGCCGCCCTATGCACGCCCCCATGACTGAAAGCTGTGACTCTCGGGAGGAAATAACTTTATTAGCCAAACTTTTAGCAAAGCACCCCCCAGGCAACATTGTAAGTAGCGTCTTCTAAGGAGACAGGTTCACTTTAAGGTTTGAAACAAATATATTTCAAGGACAATTTACAGCTTGATTCTTTCTATATTTTATAGCACGGCACGCTTCCTACTTGCACAGAAGGTCAGTACGTACAAAGACAAGCGCGGTTGGAGTAGGCATGATCTCATCACTATTATGTACATTCATGGATTTATTTATAATCAAGGGAACACAGTTGCCATTCACTTAAATCATTCATTTGTATCTATGGATTCTGGTAACACTGGACAAATAAATCAATACCACCATTTACATGTTAGAAGCTCATGCTTTCTGAGTGATGTAGGAAGGGAGGTAGACGGAGTCGCTGCTTTGTGAAATATGGCTTCATTTATTTCATTTAGCATTTACTTAGTAGATTACACATGCATGTGGTTTTGTTTTGCAACATTATATGTCTGGGATTCATTTTCCGTTGTGTTGCATTGGACTGATCGTTAGCGCAAAACTGCCAGGAGCTGATGAAAAATATCCTGATTGACTAATGTGTAATGATTTCAGAGTTGTTGCCATGGCATCCGGCGATTACTTCCATGAATGGGATTAGATGTACAGTTTAGTAGTAGTCAGTGCTATACTTATGTGATGTTACTAATCCTGACAAAAGAGAGCTAATTAAAGCAGGACAGAACCTGGCGCGTCAAACATCATTAAACCCCTGTCTATCTCCATGTATTGGTTTAGAAAATCTCATCCACTTACATATGGAGGGCTCTCAAAAATATTCCCTGTTTGAAAGTAATCAAAATACACTTTGATAGAACTAATATAACGCAGCTTTTCTATAACGGTTCAGTCACCACACATGTATATATGTAACAGCCCATACATCTGTTCTTTAGCACTTATTCCCAACATCTTTACCACGAGAAAAGCCTAAAAATGTCAATTAGCCTTTGCTTCCACACTGAAAAGATGGCATATGGAAATGTATAGGCTATACAATGCTCCCTGAGAAATAAAATATGTAAATCTAGTGCTGGGACACAAAGCTTTTTCCTGTAATGAGACTATTTGCATGCTTTATTACCACTCAGCTTGGTGGCCTCCTTAAGGAAACCAACTGAAGGCTTCTCACCCAGCCAACCAGTCTTCTAGCTTACACAGATGAAAGGCAAAAACCCCCAAAACATCTGTATGCAAATGGAGCACTTCAACGGATCCCACTGATTCTTTGACTGTTTTTTCGTGACATATTGTACTTCATGATAGTGGTAAAATTTCTTCGATATGTCTTGCGTTTATTTGTGAAAAAAATTATAAATTTGGCGAAAATTTTGAAAATTTTGCAATTTTCAAAATTTTAATTTTCATGCCCTTAAATCAGAGAGATATGTCACACAAAATTGTTGATAAATAACATTTCCCACATGTCTACTTTACATCAGCACATTTGAAGTGACTTTGAGGGGCCTTAATGACAGAAAATACCCAAAAGTGACATCATTCTAAAAACTGCACCCCTCAAGGTGCTCAAAACCAAATTCAAGAAGTTTTTTAACCCTTCGGGTGCTTCACAGGAATTTTTGGAATGTTGAAGAAAAAAATGAACATTTAACTTTTTCACAAAAATGTTACTTTAGACCCCAATTTTTTTATTTTCGCAAGGGTATCAGGAAAAAATGAACCCCAAAATTTGTTGTGCAATTCCTCCTAAGCATGGCAATACTCCATATGTGGGGGAAAACCACTGTTTGGGCACACGGCAGGATTCGGAAGGGAAGGAGCGCCATTTGACTTTTTGAATGTAAAATTTGCTTGAATAATTAGCGGACGACATGTTGCGTTTGGGGAGCCCCTGATGGACTAAACAGTGGAAACCTCCCACAAGTGACCCCATTTTGGAAACTAGACTCCTCAGGGAACTTATCTAGGTGTACGGTGAGCACCTTGAACCCCCAGGTGCTTCACAGAAGTTTATAACATTGAGCCGTAAAAATAAAATTTTAACATTTTTCCAACAAAAATGTTTTTCAGTCTCCAATTTTGCATTTTCATAAGGGTAACAGGAGAAATTGTACCATGCAATTTGTTGTGCAATTTCTCCTGAGTAAGCTGATACCTCATATGTGGGGGAAAACCACTTTTTGGGCGCATGGCAGGGTTCAGAAGGGAAAGCACGCCATTTGACTTTTTGAATGTAAAATTTGTTTCAATAATTAGCGGGCGCCATGTTGCATTCGGGGAGCCCCTGATGTGCCTAAACAGTGGAAACACCCCACAAGTGACACAATTTTGGAAACTAGACCCCTAAGGAGCTTCTCTAGATGTGTGGATGATCACCCTAAACCCCCAAGTGCTTCACAGAAGTTTATAACATAGAGCCGTGAAAAGAAAAACAAACTTTTTCCACAAAAATGATCTTTTAGCCCCAATTTTCTTATTTTCACAAGGGTAAGAGGAAGAAAATGGACCCGAAAAAATGTTGGGCCATTTTCTCCTGAATATGCCGATACCCCATATGTTGGGAAAATACACTGTTTGGGCACTCGGCAGGGTTCTGAAGGGAAGGAGCACTGTGTGACTTTTTCAACGTAAAATTGGCTGGAATCGAGAGTGGACGACATGTCGCGTTTGAAGAGCCCCTGATGCGCCTAAACAATGTATACCCCCCACAAGTGACCCCATTTTGGAAACTACACCCCTCAAGGATTTTATCAAGGGGTATAGTGAACATTTTGAACCCAAAGGTACGATACAGAATTTGATAACATTAGGTTGTCAGGTTGTCATATTGAATAATTTGGCACTAGTCTTGAGTGCAAGTGCTCGCTACTTGAGTTCGCATCGGGTACTCGGGTATGCACCAAGTATTGCTGGTGCTCAAGTGAAATGCTGACGATTATTAGACACCCAAAAAGACATGTGGGGATCGCTCGTCCATGGCAGGCAATCACCGCAAGGTTGTTTTGGCTGTATAACTGTTAGAACCTTGCTCTTAGGTTTTTTCCTTTGCTGGTCACATGACCTCGTTGGCCTATTTAATCCTGCTCCGCCCTTCTGGCTTTGCTGGACTTCATTGTATAACTACTTTCTAGCTAGCCTGTGCTCTGTATCTAACTCTGTTAGTTTGCTTGGTCTACGGACCTCAGTGTTCTATATATTTTGTTTGTTTGTCTGTCTGCTACTATTTCTGTTAGGAGGTGTCCCATTTTTCCTCCCAGTCCTTAGTACTTGTAGGGATTCCTTCCCCACATCTATAGGTCTCCGTACAGACTAGCTTAGGACTTTAGCAGGTCTGATCGCAGGATCAGGTTCCCTGTTACATCGTAGGGATTCAGCTGAGTTCTATCGTAGGGACAGATTTCCTCTCTTTCCTTAGCTCTGGTAGCAGAACATAACAATAACAGCTGCAAAACATATGGGGCGGAGACTGGAACATGTCACTCGAGCACCCGCTTTACCTGGTGCATACCCGAGCACCCGATGCAAACTCAAGTAGCGAGCACTTGCGCTCAACACTAGTCGTCATTTTTTTTCTTTCATTTTGAAAAATCCCAACCCTAACACAACTCTAAACCGAACCCTAATACAACCCCAACCCTATTACAACCCTAACCCTAACACAACCCTAACCCTAACACTAGCAAAACCTAAGCCTAACACAACCCTAGAAGAACCCTAACCATTGCACAACCCTAACCGTAGCCCAGCCCTAACCATAGCCCAGCCCTAGCCCATCCCCAAACCTAGAACAACCCTAACCCTAGATCAACCCTAACCCTAACCCTAGCACAACCCTAACCCAACCCTAACCATAGCACAAACCTAACCCTATTCCAACCCTAACACTAGCCCAACTCTAACCCTAGCACAATCCTAACCCTAGCCCAACCATAACCCTAGCACAACCCTAACCCTAGAGTTTATTTTTTACATCTTTCCTCATGCGGTATAAGTTATTAGACGACTTTATTCTTTTGGTCGGTGCGATTACAGCAACACCAGATTCATATTGATTTTTTTTGACTGACAGCTGTCACACACTAAAAAAACCCTTTTTTTTGCAAAGATTAGTTTTTGCATCGCCATATTTTGAGAGCTATAATTTTTCCATATTTCGGCCGACAGAGTCATGTGATGCCTTGTTTTTTGCAGGACAAGTTGACGTTTTTTTGGTACCATTTTCAGGCACATGATATTTTTTGATCGCTTTCTATTCCAATTTTTGGGAGGCAGAATAAACAAAGCAGAGAACCCGCCTTTATGAATAATGTACAGTGCAGCTCGGTCCCCAGCAGCTATTAAAAGGATGTTTTTCTCTGAAATGTCGCAGCGTTTCAGAGTAAAACATACATGTCTGAGATCACGCAGCCAGTACCTGATACATGCCACGGATAGGGCAGCATGTATCAGATGTCAGACTGTCTTTAAGTCATGGCGCAAGGCTCTTTAGGAGGATCAAAATTAACTTATACATTTTCTACTTCAATAGGTGGCACTACAGATCCTGTTCGCTCCCCCAGTGAAGAGGCTGTGGAGATGCCCATAGTACTGCATTATGTGGTCACTATGCACAAAAACACATTAGTTACAGTTTCATCTGTACTAAATATAATCCCAGACATAAAACACCAATGGTTTATATTTGTCACACTGTGTATTATCATCATATCTCCGACTAGCTCAATGTTTTCCTCACCCTCGACCAAACTCCCTATATGAACACACCATCTAACATCTAACCGTGGCTGGTTTGGAGGAAACCCCATTACCCTACACTAGTTATATTATGAGCACCTACTTGACATGTCTGTTTAATTTAATACCAGTATTCTTCTCCTTCTCTTTATTCCTCTTTTAACCAGTTCAAGACCGGGCTATTTACCCCCATTCCTGACCAGGCACACTTTCAGATTTTTTTCGTACATGCAGTGTAAAGAGCTATAAAAATTTTCCTCATTTAGATATTTAAGTAATTCTTGCGGCATTTTTTGATACACAAGGCTTCATTTTTATGTCATTGTCATATGTTCTCTTCAACAGTGCCATTTTTTCTTTGAATTTATTTTTTACCTGCTATTTTTTATTTATTTTTTATTTATGTTACACACAGTGTTCCCTATGAGGTCATAAAAGACCCTTGGGGCCATTAATATATTGAAATATTTTTATTTTCATCTTATTTCCCTTGTAACTGGGCTGGCATATTAGCTCATATTACAAGAACAATGCATCCTGCTTAGACCTGTGTGGGTCTCCTATGACGCAGTAGATCCTGTTCCCTACCTATGAATAGCAATCACAGGAATAGTGTGTATGGAGGAGAAGGCGCTCCTATTCAGTGACATTTTAGAACGCCACTGCAAAGTAGGAGCGAGACCACCAGGACGTTTAAAGTCTATGGGCGGTCTAAATGCAGTTGATTTGGGCTTTTATAAAAGTCTATTTTATATGTGTTCAGCTGTTTGTTTGGCTTTAATAATCATCAATGTGGGTAGGGTTTGGGGTTTCCAGATGGTTTCGGTTTATGAATAAATTGCGACTTTTTAAAAAGTTTCAATATTTGAGCATAATGGTATTCCAGTCCCCTTTAGAGTGATTTTATGCATGTCTGGAATTTTTTTTGGATATTTTACAATCTTTTAACAATACAATATTTTAAGATACAACTTTTTCCACAAAAAAGTCACACAAAAAATTTAAGACAAAAATGAATATTCCTGATTCTGCGAAAAATTTATAAACCACGAGCACCATTTTGAAGGATTTGGGGCAAAAACGTCAATGAATACTGCAAGACAGAAAAAAGAAAAATGGCTTAAAAAACACTCTAAGGCTGTGTGCCCACGATGCGTTTTTTAAGCGTTTCCGCAGCAGCAAAAACGCTGCAGAAACGCTTAAAAAAACGCATGGTAGAAGGCCTGCCATGTTCCCCAATGATAATCCGCATGTGCTGTGCATATGCTGCGGAAATTTCCGCTGCGGATTATCATTGCGGGAAAAAACACAGCACTACCAATTATTTTGAGGAAGCGCTGCGTTTTCACTGCCATTGATTTGCATTGGACCACAGGGATTCCACATCACTGTATATGTAGATGCGCATTCCATGCGTTACAATGTGTGGATGGTACCCGGGTGTGGACGACAGGAGACTCTCATCCAGACCCAGGTACCATAGTACCTGTAAAAAAAGAATAAAATAAAAAATATATGTTATATTTACCTTCTGGCGGCCCCCGCTGCGCTTGTCCTCCCATGCCGGCAGATCGCGGTGGACTGAAGGACCTGCGCTGACGTCATAGTCATGTGACGGGTCACGCGATGCTGACGTCGGCAGGTCCTTCAGTGTACCGCGATGTGCCGGCAGCCAGGACGGAGCGAAGCAAGACTCCGGAGGCCATCAGAAGGTAAGTATAGATTTATTTTTTTTATTTTTAACCATTCTTTCGGTCACAGTATATAAATCCATGCTGTTTGCATGGATTTATATAGTGTGACCAAGTTGTCAAGCACTTTCCAAGTGATGCTAAAAGCGCTTGGAAAGCGCTTCTCAACCCGCATGCGGAAATGCATGTGAAGAACGCTTCACATCCGCAAGTCCCTGGCAGGAAAAACGCATGTACAATCCGCATGTACAATCCGCATGCGTTTTTTCTGCCAGGAAGATGCAGGAACGCTCAGGAAAAATCCAGAGCATTTCTGCATCGTGGGCACAAAGCCAAATGATGAGGTTTCTAATGAAATAGAGAAGTGAAAATCTAACTGCTCAATTGCACATTTTCAATAATGTGATACCTTAAAACAATGGAAGTGCAAATAGGATAAAAGCAAAGTAACATTTAATCTACTGCTCTAATCTGCAGACAAATGCATTTTCCAAGGTCACATATAGCAACAATATTCGATTTCATTTTTACAATTTTAGTGTGTGACTGTAATATGCAGGGCTTAGGCATAATCCACATAAATAATACATTTAGCCTTGCTGACTTTCATCAATGAAAGACATTTAATTAAAATATATTGCACTCCACATTGTCGCTTTCTACTCTAAAACAAAAAGTGTGACAGAGGCACAATGAGGCGTATTCAATGAAGTAACACCAGTTTTCTGATTGTATTTGCATTCAAAAGAATGGTGCTCATAATTATTAAGCCGAGCTCCTAGTTTTGTGACATCTATAACATTTTAATGTAAGTAATAAGTCCTAAAAATGTGTTTAATTACTTTGCTGTGCGTAAAGGTTTTGGTGAACTGTGTGAGGAACGACTTTATGTGGTTTATAAGTTGCCGCATATGCGGATTACATGCATTTTTATGCGTATTTGGATCGTAAAATACGCTAAAACACGTGTTTTTTACTTGCGGATTTTCAGCATCTAATGTAATTCTATAGGGAAGATATGCACATAAAAAATTTGACATGTTGCGGATCTCGTACACGCACCGCAGATCAGTTTACGCAGAGTAATAATAAGCACTGTGGGCATGAGATTTCTATAAATACCATCCACTTTGCTGGAACTGGAAGATGCTGCGGTTCTTGCGCAGCAAAAAAAAAAACAGTGTCAACAACTCATCATGGGAACTTAATCTGAAATCTGCACCAAAAACGCTTCAAATAAAGGGGAAGACACACAAAAAATATAACAAAAATGCAATAATCAGAAGAAATTCTGATTGTGTATTATGGTGCTGACATTTGCAGAAAATATGAGGATGAAAAGCAGCAGAAAAAAAGCAGCAATAATGCTACCCGTGAACATGGCTTTACAGGGATAATTGCCTGAATAATCATTAGATATCGTAGATAAATAATCACATTCATGATAATTTTTAATCCCTCAACCCGCAGGCCATTTTCCGTTTTTGTTTTTTTTTGTTTTGTCCTTCCCTTCTTCCAAGAGCTATAACTTTTTTATATTTCCATCAATATTACCATATGAGGGTTTGTTTTCTTAAGGACCAGCTGTACTTTTGAATGGCACCATTGATTTTACCATATAGTGTATTGGAAAATGGGAAAAAATTCCAAATGAAATTCAAAAAAAGTGCAATTCCACAATTGTTTTGTTAGGTTTATTTACCATGGTCACTAAATGCTAAAACTGCCCTGCCATTATGATTGTCCAGGTCAGTACAAGTCCGCAGAAACCAAACATGTATAGGTTCTTTTTTATTTAAGTAGTAAAAATAGAATTCCAAAATTTGTATGAAAAAAAGTTTTTGCGTTTGTCGCCATTTTCGGAGACCCGTAGCATTTCCATTTTTCAGGACCTGGGGCTGGGTGAGGGCTTATTTTTTGTGCCCTAAGCTGATGTTTTTATTGATTCCATTTTGGGGTACATACAATGTTTTGATCGTTTCTTATTGCATTTCATTGCAAAGTTGAGGTGGCCAAAAAAAGGTAATTCTGGATTTTCGATTTTTTTTCTTGCTACGCCATTTACCGATCCAATTCATTTATTTTATATTTTGATAGATCGGACATTTCTGAAAACAGCGATACTAAATATTCATATTTTTTTAACTGTTTTATTTTCAATGGGGCAAAAAGCGGGGTGATTTGAACTTGTGTTTTATTTTTTTTATATTTTTAAAAACTTTTTTTTACTTTTTACTTTATTTAATAGTCCCTTTAGGAGACTTGAAGCTGAGATCGTCTAATTGCTTGGGCAATATATAGTATTGCATTAACACTGTTATGTATAGTAGAAGCGATGATCTCCGATGAACACCGGCCACGAGTCAGCGTTCACAGGAGAATTGCAATGACAGGCATGGGGGTCTTCTGCAGACCCCCGGCTGTCATGAAAACTCATCGGCACCCCCTGATCACATGACAGGGCGGGATTAATGACACGCTTCCGGCCGGCGCGTGTTAAATCTCTCTGTCAGGGATTGACTGTGAGATTTAATCAGTTAACAGCTGTAGGCAGAGCGCCGCTCCACCCACGGCTGTTAAAGGCACATGACAGCTGATTAAATCACATCATATGTCATGAAGGGGTTAAAGGCAATGTGTTATCAGAAAATTACCTATTGTTAAATCAGGTTTTTGTGTTACATGTATGTTTTACGCAAACTGGCTCTTCAGAGAAGAACAGAACCCCGAAACACCACGTCTGCAAATTGAGATTCTAGTTTGGTTTTTATCCTAAGTCATATGGCAAGGCTTTTTACAGGGTCAATAGTGACTTTTAGGATTGTTACTTCCTGTAGGTGGCACTAGAGTTCTGGTCCTCTTCCTCTCTGAAGAGACAATTTGCATATTTCCCAGAGGAGCATTGCAACTTTAAAAGTCTCCTCACCGTGACATGCTTAACATGTCGCTCTCCACAAGGAGAAATGTTACCCCTTAGATACTTCCAATAGGTGGCACTAGAATTCAAGTCCTCTGCCTCTTTAAAGAGGCATATTTGTATTTTTAAATCCCCAGAGGAACATGCATGGCTTATAAGTTTCCTTACTCTGGCATGCCAGACATGTCACGCTCCACAAGGACATATGTTACCCCTTGGATGTATTTTTTAAACATTATTGGCAATGATTTTTTTTTCATATCACAATCTGTAAAAACAAAATTAGTAATCTTTCAACTCTCACACTGGCCCCCAGGGCTATTTTTGTTTCACACTTCCTTTCTTTACAGGAAGTGTTTTCAGCAGGCACATCATCATGTGAAATAACTGATAACACAGAATCCACCATTCACACTTGGTGATGTCACAGCTCCCCTTCACTTCCTTTCGTCGCCATGACCTTTGCATATGCTTATTACATTCTGCAATATAAAAGATAATGTCTGATTCAGTCTATTGCTGCTAATGTACAGTACAGACCAAAAGTTTGGAAACACCTTCTCATTTAAAGATTTTTCTGTATTTTCATGACTATGAAAATTGTACATTCACACTGAAGGCATCAAAACTATGAATTAACACATGTGGAATTATATACTTAACAAAAAAGTGTGAAACAACTGAAAATATGTCTTAGATTCTAGGTTCTTCAAAGTAGCCACCTTTTGCTTTGATGACTGCTTTGCACACTCTTGGCATTCTCTTGATGAGCTTCAAGAGGTAGTCACCGGAAATGGTTTTCCAACAATCTTGAAGGAGTTCCCAGAGATGCTTAGCACTTGTTGGCCCTTTTGCCTTCACTCTGCGGTCCAGCTCACCACAAACCATCTCGATTGGGTTCAGGTCTGGTGACTGTGGAGGTCAGGTCATGTGGCGTAGCACCCCATCACTCTCCTTCTTGGTCAAATAGCCCTTACACAGCCTGGAGGTGTGTTTGGTGTCATTGTCCTGTTGAAAAATAAATTATGGTCCAAATAAACGCAAACCGGATGGAATAGCATGCCGCTGCAAGATGCTGTGGTAGCCATGCTGGTTCAGTATGCCTTCAATTTTGAATAAATCCTCAACAGTGTCACCAGCAAAGCACCCCCACACCATCACACCTCCTCCTCCATGCTTCACGGTGGGAACCAGGCATGTAGAGTCCATCCGTTCACCTTTTCTTCTGGTTGGAACCAAAGATCTCAAATTTGGACTCATCCGACCAAAGCACAGATTTCCACTGGTCTAATGTCCATTCCTTGTGTTCTTTAGCCCAAACTTGTCTCATCTGCTTGTTGCCTGTCCTTAGCAGTGGTTTCCTAGCAGCTATTTTACCATGAAAGCCTGCTGCACAAAGTCTCCTCTTAACAGTTGTTATAGAGATGTGTCTGCTGCTAGAACTCTGTGTGGCATTGACCTGGTCTCTAATCTGAGCTGCTGTTATCCTGCGATTTCTGAGGCTGGTGACTCGGATAAACATCCTCAGAAGCAGAGGTGACTCTTGGTCTTCCTTTCCTGGGGCGGTCCTCATGTGAGCCAGTTTCTTTGTAGCGCTTGATGGTTTTTGCAACTGCACTTGGGGACACTTTCAAAGTTTGCCCAAATTTTCGGTCTGACTGACCTTCATTTCTTAAAGTAATGATGGCCACTCGTTTTTCTTTACTTAGCTGCTTTTTTCTTGCCATAATACAAATTCTAAAAGTCTATTCAGTAGGACTATGAGCTGTGTATCCACCTGACTTCTGCACAACACAACTGATGGTCTCAACCCCATTTATAAGGCAAGAAATCCCACTTATTAAACCTGACAGGGCACACCTGTGAAGTGAAAACCATTTCCGGTGACTACCTCTTGAAGCTCATCAAGAGAATGCCAAGAGTGTGCAAAGCAGTCATCAAAGCAAAAGGTGGCTACTTTGAAGAACCTAGAATATAAGACATATTTTCAGTTGTTTCACACTTTTTTGTTAAGTATATAATTCCACATGTGTTAATTCATAGTTTTGATGCCTTCAGTGTGAATGTACAATTTTCAAAGTCATGAAAATACAGAAAAATCTTTAAATGAGAAAGTGTGTCCAAACTTTTGGTCTGTACTGTACATGTAGATCTCCTGAAAAGATTGTGATATGAAAAAAAAAGATTGACAAGATATATTAAGAAATAAATTTAAGCCTGATTTATATTCATTTTCTGATGACACATTCCATTTAAGTAAAAATTCCTGACTAGTGAATAATATGAATGAAAGTAACGAGGGTAAATCAATTTCAGTTGTATTTAGTTATTATATATAAACACTTGAAAATGACTGTAAGAGGTCATGCATTATTTAAAAGAGCTGAGATTTTTTTTCCCAGTGGAAGAACAGATCCAATATGAGTACAAAAAATAGACATTTTTGAAAATATAGCCATAAGGTAGCTGCTTTCGATCTGCACTTGCAGCAATTCTCTGATAAAGTTAGCAGACCTCCTATGAGCACATATAATGCAGTTTATGTCTTTTTTTGGCACATTCACTCTGTTTTCTACTGTAAATTGTTAAACTGTGTTGGTCTCCCAGTGCTGACAAAAAGCAATCCGGAACGGGTTAAATTATCTGTTTAAAATCAGTGTAATCCTTTAATCCCTGATGTTGCTTTACACTCAATATCAGAATTGAGAATATTTCTCCTAAATCCTGTAGGGATACCAGGGCTGCTGGAAATCAGTATGGTATCTAAAAGGGAATTTGATTTTTCTTGCCAAGAGAAATAACAATTGCTGCTGAACACATTGACCAAAAATAATTCACAAATCCACATTACTATAGGTTAGAGACATTTTTGATTAAAGAACATTTCAGTATATTTTACATACAAAAATTGCAATCTATGCCAGAGAATGTTTAGGATATGACGTAGATAACTTGGATACAGTATCTTCTTCATTGAATGGATACTACTGACTTTTCCTACTGTCCAATGAAGCACAAAATGAGTTCACATAACTCAAGATTACAGTTACAAAGAGCAATGAAGCATATATACAATCCATCCAACCTATTTGGGAGGTCTTCAAGTAGCAAAGTGGACAGCGAGGAAATGGAAAGCAGCACTGAAAGTATATTGATCGGGTAAAGCGCAAGCCATATTTCAGCTTTGATTTCCCTATATGGTTGGCCATTTTATAACATATATATTTCACCACTGGATAGATGATCCAAGAGAAGTAGTTGACTGCTGTGGACAAACCTTTTACATTTATGAGCGAACCAGACAATCAATTCATTATAATGTTCCCCGCTGCTGACACCTACAACGTCTAACTGTAATCTGCAGGCAAACTCGTAAGTGTTCTTTTTGGCAATATTTCACTCAAATTATTAATTATGTCTTATGCTGCCTTTTATCACTGTGCCCAATGGGGGCTACACTCCCTATCACATTATCTTTGGATTATCTGAGGAAACCCACATGTAGAGGATACAAACTTCTTGCAGATGTTTTCCTTGGCAGGATGTGAATCCATCTGTGTTGTTAAAGGGGGTATTTTCTAAGACACACTCTAATTGGCTAAAGACCGGGACTACTGGCTACTCTCACAGATTCCTAGATCTACAAAATTATATACACATCCACATTTCCGTGCATTATGCAAATATACGGTATGTTCTTTTTATATTTTTTTTTTCCTGTGTGTTAAGGTTTTGATTCATTAAATTGTTTACGCCTTGAAATTGGTGTAAAAAACTCTGAAACGTCACAACGTTTTTGAGCAACACGTAGTTGCACAAGAATTATTCAACTTTTGGAGTTTTCATGCCAGTTTTGGGCAGCTCCGACAAAATGGTAAAGCTTGGGAGGCGCAAGGCCGGGACGTGGTTTCCTATGCCCGCCCGTCAAGTTCATCAAAAGTGGCAGCTTTCCTTACACCAGAAATGTTACTTCAGTCCAGGACTGGAGTATCATTTCTGGAAAGGTGCATAAAGGTGCACGACACTTATAAAATTCACCAAATTCATTAAGTGGCAGGCATCTATTAATGAATTTAGCCAATGTTATTCCTGCACATCCCTCATTAAGGCTGGCTTGCGAAACAAAAGTCTTACTCAATCAGGGCATAATTGTTTGGATGTAATTTGCGGTAATTGGGGGTGTCTTAGCTCTCGTCAGAGTCTGCATTTACAAGAATGCAATAAAAGGAACTTTCTTGTTTCACTGCAAGTCTGTGCCGTGGACATTTTCTTTTGATGATGAAAAGTCTGTTCTTACGCTATGTCATCTGTATGTGGGGGAGAAACTTGGTACAACAGGTACAATTTTTCTCATTTTCATTTATAGTAGAAGTCATCCTGAATTCTTGCCATTTTCACAGTAGCTTAATAGGTGCACATTTCCTTTTTTCTGTAATGATCATTTTCCAGTGGTCATCTAACTATCATGGTATGGAGGATTATAATCAAAAGTAACACTTATTACTAAAGCTGGCGGCAGAAAACACTAAAACACTGCCCCTAAAAATAACATATGGACACAGCTCACCTTCTCCCCCTCCCTGCAAAACCCAGGTCACAAAGCATGCCCAGAGCAGTAGAAGTCAACGAGCATCGTCATTCTATGGGCTAATAGCCAATTGGCTGCTGTAAAGCAAATCTCTGAACTAATGTTAACATAGCAAACCAGAAGCTTCGGAAACAATAGAGTAAATAAAAAAAACTATGCACAATCAGTAAAGTTATATATATATATATATATATATATATATTATGTTCTAGATTTAACTAGTAAAACTGTAGGTGATACATCACCAACAATTTTTAATATTAGAAATATCTTAATGTATTGTAATTGTTGAAATTATTGTCTTTAAAGATGGAGATATAAATTGGGCTCTCACTCATTTTCCAGCAAGGCTGCAAAGAATCCACTCCACTAACCTAGCAATTTAGTACTATAACACAGGCAGAATTGCAATTTGAAATTGGCAGCAATTCCAATTTAAACATTATGTTATGGAATGTCAGATAAAGTGATTCCTAATATAATCTTTAAACTGGATCCTCGCCGGAGCTTTGATTTAATAGGCTTAAATTTATTATACGTCTTACATGGTCTTTATAGATTTCAGATTCTAAAACGTCTGAAAGTATTGGAGTTGCCAAGGATTGGAGTTGTGTGGTCCACAAGTAAAATTTCTTCTTTTTCTGAAGTCTAGGATTATATGGTTAGTAATGTGGTTTAAATATTTCTATGTTTCTCCTCTTTAATAAAATGCAAGCTTTAATTATTTATAGAAGAAATACATAGTTCAGTGACAAATGACAATTTAGTTTGACTACATTGAGCATATTAGAGACCCTATTCTGTTGACCAGTCAGTGGATATGATTGACCATCCAAATTCAACATAAGACCTGTCATTAATTTGTGAAACTAGACCATAATGTTACCCATCATTACAGGTAACCAAGTTATATGAAGTAAATACCAGAATGTCAGCATCATAGAAACTCCTATTTGTGGAGATTTAAACGCATGTTTGTTGGATGCATTATTTTACAAGCAGTATGTTATACGAAAATTATATGTTTTATATTCTATAATCAATGCAAACATGTTTGTCAAAAACTCCATGGGTCTCATTTATCAAAAGTCCCTTAAAGAGGACCTGTGACTTGATAAAAAAATGAGTTAACTACCTTGTAAAAATCTTTAACTGATTTTGGTGCTTTTTTCCGTTTTGCACTGCTTCACTCCATTACAGAGATATTCACATGTGTTTATTCTAAAGCACAGTATGTGAAATCTCTGTTTGTATTTCAACTGAGCATTTCTTCAGTCTTTTCTGAAGTGCGTGAGCTTTCATACTTCCCTCCCAGATGCCGCTAATTGGAAATCACAATGTGAACAAACTACTTCTGATTAATTAAACACCTCCATAAATAAGTATGATTTCACTCATGCCCACTGAGTAACTATCACTTTCACAAAGTTTTCATCCTATTTCAACAGTCTTAGTATAATCTATTTGTCTCATTGTTATGAATTGTTTCTGTGCTCTCTTTTTTTGGGGATTTTTTTTGGATTTATACCATGTATGTTGATTACCCTGATTTATGTATGGTTGTCCATTCTAGTGGTTTTTCGTGTCTCCAGAGAGCGCAGAAACAACTTCCTTTCACAGCATCTATCTCTGACATATCCATAGGAAGCTGCAGGCATCTGGAGACCAGACTTTATAGGTGTTGTGTCCCACGCAACCCTACTAGGTGAGCAGTTTTTAATACTTCTGTAACAATTATTAATTGGATAAGACCCTATTACGCTCTTGCATTTTTCCATATATCATTGTTATGAATGGCTCTGATATCAGCAAAACTGCATAACAGTTTATGGGGCATCTCGACTCTCCCCAATAGAGGATGTCAGGGTAGTGAAGGATCCAGACTGTTGGAATTCTCCTGGATGATTTTTTTTGTTCTTTCCCAAAATAAGCCGCTGCCAGAGAAGTCTGGAAGTGGCTCTGTTAAAAAAGAAAACAAAAGAAATTGGCTGAGCCAAGTGTCCTTGTGTGTGGGAGAGTCAGGAAAGATACTGTAGGTGCTGGATGAATGAACAATTATCTGACAGCTATCTAATGTGGATTGGGGCCCAAAATCGAATCTCTTGCTAAATTTGTAATATCTTCTTCATGTCTGGTCATAATTATGTCCCTATGTGCTTATGTGCTACCTGACTGCATTACTGGAAAGCCTGATTTTCAGGTCTATACACTGCATGACAACTAAAAAGCTAAATACTGGCATAGGAGTTTTCTCACGATCTCAAAATCACAGCACTTTATTTATTTGCAGTAAGTTGCAGTAAGTGAGAGTCTAGGGACCAATGGAATAAATATAAGTAATGGAATCATTGTTAGATCACAAATGGCAAAAGAAATCTCGGTATACCCAAATAAACTGTCATGTGCACATCTACATGAACTAATATGATACATTTTTTTGAGGAGGTGATTTTCAGTCAAGTCAAGGTTAAGACTGTGGATGTTGTCCATCTGGACTTTTCAAAGAAATTTGACATGTGCCATACAAAATGTTGGCACATAAATTGAGAACAATAGGACTAGATAAAAATATGTGTAACTCATTTAACAACTGTCTCATTGATGGGAAAAAGAGGGTGGTTATTAATGGAATAGATTCTGATTAGGACACAGTTATCAGTGGGGTACCATAGGGGTCAGTATTGGGCCCTCTTATTTTTAAATATATCTACTAATGATCTTACAGAATACAATTTCAATATTTTCAGATGATACTTTGCTCTGCAAATTATTCAACACAGAGGAGGATAATGTAATAATAGAGAGATTTGGGAAAGCTGGAGGCTTGGACCGAGAAAAGGCAATTAAAGTTTGACATAGATAAATGTAAGGTCATACACTTGGGCCAAGGAAACAAAGTGACCAATTATGTACTAAAGCTATCACTGAAAAAGACTTGGGTGTATGGCTGGACAGCAAACTCAACTTTAGTGAACAGTGTCAGGCAGCTTTTTTAAGCTGATTTTAGTCTCTAATGTATAAAAAGAACGTAGCTGAACTAGAATGGGTGCAAAAAAGAGTGATCAAGATTATTAAGGTAATGGGTGAACTGCAATACCAAGACAGGTTATCTAACTCAGCGTTATTCAATTTGGAAACACAAAGGCTTAGGGACGATCTTATTACAATGTCGAAGCATATGAATAGACAATAGAGATCTTTCTGATGATCTTTTTACACGTTTGCTTGCAATGGTGACATGGGGATGTCCTCTGAATCTAGAGGAAATAAAGAACTAAACAAGTTCAAGGAGGGTCTGGATGCTGTTCTTGATAAATACAATATTACAGATTAAGAATATGAGATATTGGAGATAGGATGCTGATCCAGGAAACTGGTCTTATTGCCATACATGGAGTTGGGAAGGTATTTTTTCTCTCATATGGAAGTATTAGCACCTGCCTCATGTGACTGATTAGCCTTCCTCTGAATGAACATGTGTCGATACAGGATGAACTCAATGGACTTGTGTCTTCTTTCAATCTCAAACCTATAAAACTATGATTGCAAAATGTAAAGATTTCCTAATTATTATATTGAGATGACTTAAACAATAAGTAGTCAAACTTAAAACTTTGTGCTTTGGTTAAGGTAAAGGGAGACTAATAGGTAATTTGTTGTAGATTTTCAGTGCATATACAATTTATACCCTTAAAGTGCAAGTGAAAAATGTTTTTCAAAATCCTCATTCGCACAAAATGAAAATAATCCACAAGGGCATGGGCAAAAAAATTGTCACATTTTCGGCATATTTCAGTTGTGGATTTTACCCTGAAATCTGCTCCAACAATATCTTTTATACAATATCTAGCCAAGGACATCCCTGAGTTTGCCAGGATTGTTTGCGCAAGATCGATAAAGTCCTGGAAAAATTAGGACTTTTTGTAACTTCGCTAGCAAAAAACAACTTTTTTTTTTAATTTGATAAAATGAGAATACAACAACATTTTAAAGATATTTCAGATATTACAAGTATGCCCTTAATACACTTATTAAGATCACCAAGAATTGGCATATGTGCCCATGCCTTTAGTGCTGGCTGAAACAAATAAGCCTTAATTAATTTTATCTACAAGTCACAAGTCAATGAATAATTAAAGGGGAGCTTTTATTTAGCTAGTTTTTACGTGTAATGATTTAGAGACAAGATTTCTTATAAGAAGTACGAGACATCAGGGTTGTTTTCCAATGTCCTGAAATGCTATGCTGCTTATTAAAGATAGTTATCTTTCTCATCTCTGCATCTTTAGATAGCAGAATATTTCTACATCAGCTGTTTGTGTTGGGGGTTAAAGTTGGTAGCACGGTACGACATTTGCATAATGCATTAAAAATCATTACCATTCCTTGCAAAGGAAAATAACAGGTTCTTCATATTGCAGTGCTACATCTACGGTATATACATTTTAATAGGTCTTTTCTTGCATTTAAATAAAGTGCATTGGGAAAAAAAAAGGTTAAACAGGTAGAGGTAGAAGTTTTATAGTGATATATAAAATGTATACTCTACTCTTGCAAAGTTACGATGTTATCTTGTACTGCAGCGCACTGTATTACTGTGATGCCTTTATGTATGAAATGGTGTAATGTGCTGAAACTATAATTGATGTTACTTTCCCCCACAATATTTAAGCTCTTTAATGTGCTGTCCAGGATACCAGATGATCCATGATGCATGACTTTCAAGAGGAGGTGTCAGTCAGAAGGGGTCATTTGGGTGATAGCGCAAAATATCAGAGTGCAAAATACCATGACACTCACTTAATTATTAAACTGTAATAAGCAACGGATACTGGTAGCCTGTGCTAGCATTTCTTCTGCTGTGTTGCTATCAGTGTGTCAAGAGTGGGAGAAGAGGGTTGCATTGACATTCCAACACAATGGGCAGTACTTTAAACACATTTTATAATTGGTCTTAAACTTGTAAAAAACTCATGTAAGAATAAAGTTACGTTAAAACCAAGCACACCATTGTTTTTCTTATGAAATTCTCAATAAGTTTCATGTGTCACATGACCCTCTTCCCATTGAAAAAAATCAAGTTGATCCAAAATGGCCGACTTCAAAATGGCTGCCATGGTCACCACCCATCTGGAAAAGTTATCCCCCTACCATATACTAATGTGCCACAAACAAGAAGTTGATATCACCAACCATTCCCATTTAATTTAGGTGTATCCATATAAATGGCCCACCCTGTACTATGAACCATTGGACATAGGCCATGATCAAGGTCTGGGATAGACTGAAATGTTGGCTGTCCTTTCTATTTCCACATGCTGACTTATCAATAAAACTTTAATTGCATATTTAAGTGAGTGACGTGGTATTTTGCATTATTGTTTGGAGAGACGTCTCATAACACAGAGCATCACTGTCTTCTAGCCAGGAGTGCAGATCAGAAATTTGATTGATGTTTTGTGGTGGACCTTGTAGCACAAGAAGCACTGTGCTGCCGAAACCCAATTTGCATGTAGGAGAGATTTGAGGTGTCTAAAAAAACAAGTGTTTTCTTGCTTCTGGTGGAACCGGTGTGATACCAAGCAGAGGTTCTGACCTAAGCAATCACCAAGGAGCAAGCAGTGGGAGAAAAACTGGTAAAAGAATGGTGTCTGAGAAGGAAAGGAAAGCCTCAGGAAAAGATAAAGAAACACAGAGGTTGGCAAATAAAAGACACAGCCACTGTTCACGGTAGTGGAGGAATATATACATAGAACGATGCATTACCAAGAACAATGCTCTTCTTTGGAAACCAAAAATTTATTTCAGACAATATACAAGCATTTTGCTCATTCGATGGGTGATCGTTAGTCTGTTTAACACGGCACAACTATCACAAAGCATTCCCAAGAGCACTCCTTCACAATAGTCTTACAGTGTAAAAACACCTTACGTTAAAGGGATTGTACTACAGTTTAATGTTCTCATGTATCAATAGGATTGCTGATAACCTGCTTATCGTCCAACTGCTGGGACTCACACCAAAACAAGAAAGGGGCCTTGCAGAGCAAGTGTAAATGGAGCAGAAGCTCAACAAGCCCACTGCCACTCCAATCATTCTCTAATGGACTGCAGATAACAGCACTGGCAGTCCTAAAAAGAATGAATGGAGTGCTGGTGGTTGAACATACACATCTGATATTTTATTATGTTAAAAATATTATTTTACACATTTTTCTATATTTACACTAATAAAGCAGAACAAATCAAGCATAGAATAAAACATATATATATATATACACAGTGCCTACAAGTAGTATTCAACCCCCTGCAGATTTAGCTGGTTGACACATGCAGAATTAACTTGGCATTGTGACATTTGTACTGTAGATCAGCCTGGAAGTGGGAAATGCACTGCAGCAAATATTGTTTTTTTTTTTTGTTTGTTTGTTTTTTTTAAAACGTTAAAAGTTAATTCAGAGTGTCATTTATTATTCAACCCCTCAAACCACAAGAATTCTGTTTGGTCCTCCTAAAGTATTAAGAAGTAGTTCAGGCACCAAGAATAATGAACTTCACATGTGTGGATTAAAGATCTCTTTTGCCAGCCTTTTCTGACTATTTAAGACCCTCCACAAACTTGTGAACAGCACTCAGACATGGTCAACATGGGAAAGACAAAGGAGCATTCCAAGGCCATCAGAGACAAGATCGTGGAGGGTCACAAGGCTGGCAAGGGGTACAAAACCCTTTCCAAGGAGTTGGGCCTACCTGTCTCCACTGTTGGGAGCATCATCCGTAAGTGGAAGGCTTATGGAACTACTGTTAGCCTTCCACGGCCTGGACAGCCTTTGAAAGTGTCCTCCCGTGCCGAGGCCAGGCTTGTCCGAAGAGTCAAGGCTAACCCAAGGACAACAAGGAAGGAGCTCCAGGAAGATCTCATGGCAGTGGGGACATTGGTTTCAGTCAATACCATAAGTAACGTACTCCACCGCAATGGTCTCCGTTCCAGACGATTCCGTAAGGTACCTTTACTATCAAAGCGTCATGTCAAGGCTCGTCTACAGTTTGCTCATGATCACTTGGAGGACTCTGAGACAGACTGGTTCAAGGTTCTATGGTCTGATGAGACCAAGATCGAGAACTTTGGTGCCAACCACACACGTGACGTTTGGAGACTGGATGGCACTGCATACGACCCCAAGAATACCATCCCTACAGTCAAGCATGGTGGTGGCAGCATCATGCTGTGGGGCTGTTTCTCAGCCAAGGGGCCTGGCCATCTGGTCCGCATCCATGGGAAGATGGATAGCACGGCCTACCTGGAGATTTTGGCCAAGAACCTCCGCTCCTCCATCAAGGATCTTAAGATGGGTCGTAATTTCATCTTCCAACAAGACAACGACCCAAAGCACACAGCCAAGAAAACCAAGGCCTGGTTCAAGAGGGAAAAAGTCAAGGTGTTGGAGTGGCCTAGTCAGTATCCTGACCTTAACCCAATTGAAAACTTGTGGAAGGAGCTCAGGATAAAATGTCCACATGACACACCCAAAGAACCTAGATAACTTGGAGAAGATCTGCATGGAGGAGTGGGCCAAGATAACTCCACAGACCTGTGCCGGCCTGATCAGGTCTTATAAAAGACGATTATTAGCTGTAATTGCAAACAAGGGTTATTCCACAAAATATTAAACATAGGGGTTGTATAATAATTGACCCACACTTTAATGTTTAAAATTTAATAAAATTCAACTGCGCAACATAACTTTTTGGTTTGTAAGATTTATGCTTCTGTTCATAAAACCTACTCTCGTTTGCAGTTTGAAGGCTCTAACTTATTTGCATCTTATCAAACCAGCTAAATCTGCAGGGGGTTGAATACTACTTGTAGGCACTGTATAATTTATCAGTCCACACATGCACAGACAAGAGATCAAGACCAGAAACTAATTACAGTCTCAGAAATTTTCTCAAAGAAGTATCCAGCCGACAGACTGATTTCTGGGGTGGTACCTCTCCTTGATTGACAGTTTGGACCAGCGACATCACTGCACTGGCCCGAAATGTGCACTCCCGATGTTGTTTTGCCATTGCAACATAGGAAGCACAGTGACATGGAAACTGGCGGGGATCAAGAATTAACAATACATTTTAGGGAATCAGCCAGTTTGGGACCAATGCTTATAATCTCGATTACAAAAGAGCTTGTAATCACTTTGCATGCTCGGCCACCACAGCTAGATCGCAGCAGTGGCTGATTCTTTAGGCAATGTGTTGTAAACAATAAAAAAAATAAAATTTAAATTAATAAAGAAATGGAGGAACATTGTAATAAATAGTAAATGGCAAACGTGCTTGTATTTACGAGTACTTCCAACCCATCAATGAAGAGGGGAATCAACCTTTAATATGCACTTATACTTACAAGTTACATGCTCCATGCTATACAGTGTAAAATACATATCAGATTTAGGTGACAAATGTGAGCAAAAGTGTATTTCAGTAGTGGCTGAACTCAATACATGGACTGCATTATAGAAGACACAATCATTATAAAAATGTTGTGAATCAGTCTTTTACAAGGTCATAGAAAGGAGCCTATTTAAATACAGATAACGCTGCTCAGAGCAAGCAGTAAGCATCTGCATCTATGACCAATTTGGATACCAATAATATACATATGGGCAAAACCGCCACACTCAGCCAGATGCCAAGGGGCATAACTACTGTGCACATGCCAACACACATTTTATAGTGAAACAGAGGTCATCATCCCACTTCATTATCTGTTTAATTAATTTTACAACATCAACAAGAGCACATTTTCTTTAAAATGTCAAATAGGAATTTTTACCAATATGAAACCATCCTATCCACAGATATACCTACCTATAAAAAACCTTTACGCATGCATCACAGGTTTAGAAGGGTATCATGGGGTGCACTAGCAACATGTCTAATTGCTGCACTTGTGAGGCAGCGCTAAAGGAATAATATATACACTTTGAGATCACAGTACAGGGAAAATGCTCCGAGTCTCAGTGCACATTTACGTCACAGTACAGAACATAAGACGATATCTGTAGGACAAGATATCAGTAATCTACCTTATTTAAGGATTGCAAGGTGGGAAGGACTTAAATAAATGTGCTAAATCTAGCTGAGTGGTTTTGCTGAAATAAGGTAAGAGTGAATGATAGATGAAGGCAAGCATCAGCCTTTCACAGTTCAAGGACAAACTGCGATGTCTGAACTGGCCACTGGTCTCCTGACCCGAACTCAACAGCCTCATGTAGGCTTATACGACAGACATTGCGGTCTGTACTCGGAACTAAGAAAGTCAGATGTGTGAAACCGGCCTAATAAATTGCTATATTTGTAGTTAGACAATCCAAAATCAAGCCTCTCTTAATACTCACTACAATTTGCATTCAATTCGAGAGGTCTGTTTAGCACAGTTAGTAGAACATGACGTTCTTGAGTGTTTTAATTCTAGTTAATGAAGCTTGGCTTATATAAAATAGACATTAAAGGGTTTTTCCTACCTTGGGCATGTATTGATATTTGCAGGATATAGTACAAATGTCTAATAGTTGTGGATCCCAGTTCTAGGATCAGTATCCATCTCAGTGGGCAGGAATGACAGGAATGGATGGAAGAAGAAACCTGAAGATCAGAGCAGAAAGTGGCTCCATGGCCGGACAGGTTAGTGCCAGGGCAAGGTGATTATAATTTTTTTTTCATTTCTTTCAACCTACGTTTATTATGCCCTGGGGTCTGAGAAGATTTTAGAGCTTAATAAGGCACATTCCATTTACCGAAAATAAACTCGATGTAGATCAAATTTCCAGGCCAAATGTGAGTAAATTGCTGAATCAAATTTCCACAAATTTGTTTTTTACAATCTAGGCTAGATTCATGTTTAGAAATATTGAAATACTGGCAGATCGGATTTATCAGCATTGCTTTATTTCTTGCATCCTTGTAATAAAATGTTATAAACTTCATTATCAACACATTTTTTAAGCGTCCTTGGGCTGTACAAACTAACATGGAGATTTGAAATTTTGAGTAAACATATTTTAGATCTTAAACAAGATTGCCAAATTGATCAAATTCATTAAATTCTTTCAATTCTTTATGCCGTTAAAGTGAATGAAATGACGTAAATCTTCAGGAATGGCGAATACATCTTTGTAACCCAGAAGTGGTTTAGAATATGAACTTTTTCTATTACTCTTGTATGAATCTATGTGATGCTGTATGTTTCATGAAATGAGGAGTACACATGAATAAATTGAAATTACGCAGCTGCGGGTTCTTGCACATTAGGGCTATAATTTTCTCTCTCTGTCGCATAATTTTCACACTATACTGTAATTTATTTTTTATATTATTTTATTGCACATGCTGATACTTTATAACTATAAAGGGTCTTGCTTTTCCAAAGCAGCATAAACTCTGAACATATTAATAGAGGTTTAGCAAAATTTTGAAATGTACAAAGTGGTTGTTTCAAAAAAACAATATCTATGTTCAAAAATATCTATATCATATTAGAGTCTCACATTTGGACTCCCATCTAATAGGCAGAGTAGCTCCTGCTCTGGCAGACATGACCCAACCATGTACTTGACAGTGCACCGCTTTAAGAGAATCTGGCACCAGGCTTGTGCTGCCCCATCTAAGAGTATTAGAATGAAAAGGGCACAATATTACAGCCACATATGATGATAACCCATATCAGAAACATATAGCTAAAATTACCAAGATCTATCATATTGTGCAGCCCCTGGATTTATACATATAGACCAATCGTCACTATATAACGACAAAAGGAGGAGCTCAAGAGCAAAAAATTTGTAATATATAAAATTATAAATCTTTATTTGAGCAGGATAATTGAAGAGAGGTAAAAAAACAGACATGCGTATATTTAAAAACAACACCAAATCGCGTGCCACATGTGTATGGACCACATATTATATAGATCCGGTTCTCACATAAATAGAGAGCAGGGTAACTGGCGCACCAAAGGAAGAGGAATCAGTGTTACCAATTCCACGTTTTATATCAGTACATAAGCACATAATGTCTTACCAAATCAAAAATGTGTCCCCAATAGGGTCCTGGGATGCCCATGTGCAGGACACTATTGGGGCCACCTTTTTGATTTTTGATTTGGTAAGACATTATGTGCTTATGTACTGATATATACCGTGGAATTGGTAACACTGATTCCTCTTCCTTTGGTGCGCCAGTGTTTTCACCTCTCTTCAATTATCCTGCTCAAATAAAGATTTATAATTTTACAAATTATTACAAATGACCTATAGATCGTCTTTTTTGCTCTTGAGCTCCTCCTTTTCCCATCTAAGAACAGTATAAAGTAGGAGCAGTGACCCTGATTCCAGCTTTAGATCACTTAATGGGCTTCTTACTCTGGTTTTACAAGTCCTGTCAATGATGAGCTTCTCCTATGTAGTACTCTGATATTCATCATCTCACGTAAACTCATCTACCACCATGGAATGGCAATATTCTTCTTATGTACAATATAGACAGAAAGCTGTGAATCAATGGTGTGGGCAAGAATAGACTGATCTTATCACTTAGAGGACTATCAGAGTTGAACCAGATAAAACAATGTTTTATCAAAACTAAAACAAGAGGTTCAGCAAGTGACATAGTGCTGGAATCAGATTACATATAGAATGTATTACCAATAAATGCTTCCAATAATGAGTAGAAAAACTGTACGTTTTGGAGTGATTGCTTAAAATATGCACTATGTAAATCTTGGTGCACCCAATATGACCACATTCATGGTAAATTTTTTGTGCTGAAATAATCATGTGTGCATTATAACGCATTTTAAACAAGTGCCTAAAATGGTATTATAGGGTCTCGTTAAATGAAAAATAAATAGAAATTGGAAAAAAAAATTATATACTAGCAGTCCCTAATCTCTACGTATACATTTGTGGCAAAAATTAAATGAACATTTGTCACATGAAGAACGCTTGTTTGGTGTGACAAGTGTTTACATACTTTTTGCATAATGCCGACACTTCCATACAATGTATATGAGGCTCTACATTCACTGCTTAGGTAAGCTAGGCTATTATTGCATCATACTGACAAATTATAGCCTAGACAAAAATGCAGCCTGTTGCTCAAAATTGACAATTGTAAAATCATGGACCTAAGCTACAATAATGGCATTCCTGCATATAAATATAAAGGAATAATACTGGAACAAGGAAAGGATTTAGGTATTCTGGGTACAAGTAGAGATGAACGAAAATATTGGAGGACAATTGAATTCTACTGGAATATTACAAAAATCCACATTCACCAAAATGCAAATTTTTGTAATTCGCTTCAGCAAGGATTCAGTAAAATAGCATTTTGCTGAACTGTACAGGGTCACCAAAAGGTTAAAAAAATACAAAAATAGTTTTTTTGTAGGAGTTTTTGGAGCAGCAAGTAAGAGGAAACTCATAATCCTTAGCAAAAACTCAAAATGTATACAAAGATTCCATTTAGTTTCTGCTCTAAAAACTAAGCAAAAAGAGTTTTGCATCTGTGTACATTGCGCACAGATTGATGCACCACAACTCAAAAAACAGTTTGTCCATAATGAGGTTTTTGTGGAGTTTGTGGAGCAGCATCTGAGCGGAAACGCCACAAAATTCTCCTCAAACTTAAAACTCACATAAAGTTTCTTCTCAGTTTCCACTACAAAAATTTAGCAAAGAGACATTAGCCCCAATTCAACAAAACAATTAGGACAGAATTCTGGGTTAAATTGATTTGAAACATCGCAAAGGTTTTTGCGAAACACAAAATAGCAGAAAAATGTTGCACCTTTTGGCATTTTCACTACAGTTTAGCCTATCTCTGCCAAAATCGGGGAAGCAGAGGCAGGGTCAGGGAGGAATGGGGGCGTGATGAAACAGCTTGTCTAATCCATGAAGATCTGTGGCATACCTATCACCATAAGTCTTACTCCAGTCCCAGACTGGAGTCAAAGTTGTGGTGAGGCGCATGAAGGCAGCAAAAATACGCACTGTCAAAAACACGCCAAAAGATCCTTCGTGGGAAAGTAGCCTAAAGTGAGGTGAGTTTACGCAGCATTAAAAAGAAGCATGTTGGGCTAGAGAACTATAAGGCTATGGTCCCACGATGAGCTTTTGGCCTGTTTTTGATGCTGTGTGTTTTTGCTGCATCAATAAAACACAGCATCTTACAGTTCCAGCAAAGTGGATGGGATTTAAAGAAATCTCCTGCCCACTGTGCTTCTTTCATACTCAGAGTAAACTGCCCTGCAGTGTTTTTTGCAAATCTACGGCATGTCAATTTCTCTTGTGGGTACGCAGAGTTTTATGTGCGGAATTTCGCCATAGACTTGCATTAGATGCGGGAATTCAGCAGGTAACAAAAAACACATGTAATCCGCACCTAAGTATGTCAATAAAGTTTTGTCAAAGCAAAAAAACAAATCAAACACAAAGCAGCTTTATATAAATCATGACACACCAAACAGAGATAAAAAAAATGCAATAAAACCACATGTTAAAAAATGCACACAAAAACACAATGAAAAAACACAAGTAACCTAATTCAAATAATAAGTGCAGAAATTTTGCAACATCAAAAATGCACCAAAAGCTCATCGCGAAAACGTAGCCTAAATCCCATCCACTTGTTGAGTATTTGGTGAGGTTTTCACTTATTTGTAAGGAGTGAATAAAAAATGCAGAAGTGGTGACAGGTTTCTATTATACTTTTCCTATGAATTTTGCTTATAAATACTGAAGTAAAAAAACCTCACGAAATACTCAACGTGTGATTGTGTCTAAGACGCTGCAAAAAAATGACGCGTCAAAAATGCACCAAAAGCTCAGCATGGGAAATTAGCTTAAAAGACCATATATCCCTGATTCAATGATTTTTACAGCTGACACAGACACGCTGTGATATAAAGAGGTGATGGCGGAGCCCCTCAGGTGAAGTCACTTTATCTGTTTCAACTATAAAGAGCTAGCAGCTTCCAAGCAAAGCCACCTGAAGAATGAGCATGTTACTGCTTTTAACCACTTCATGGTTTATGCAGCATGAAGTCAGTGGTTAAAAGAAGTGACAAAAGAATGAACATTTGCACAGCAATGCTGTCTTTACATTGCTGTGCCTTATGTTCAATCACCTGAAAAAGAGGTTGTATGCACATACCATTAGGCCGTGTGCACATGTTGAGCAAATGGTCAGTTTTTTACCTCAGTATTTATAGGACAAAATCATGAGTGGAACAGTCAGAGGAAAAGTATAATAGAAACACGTCACCACTTCTGTATTTATCACCCACTCCTGGTTTTGGCTTACATATACTGAGGTAAAAAACTAACCAAATACTGGTAGTGTGAACGTGGCCTAAGGATATTTTAGACTAATGTTTCCACCTACACAAAATGGAGGAAAGTTAAAAATAATGTAATGATATTGATTTTAGTGCCTTAGTATCTAGCAGAAGGGAAGGAGTCTAGAGATGAAATGAATTATTAAGGTCCAATTTAAGTATTCTGCCCCTGACTTTATAAATGTGACCGCTCCTGTCTAATTGAAGAGCCCCTATAAGTGCAGGTTCAACTGAAGGTGAAAGATCCTGCAGAATTATGAATGATATTCTGTATGCTCAGCAACTTGCCAAAACTTGCATACTGCAGGCACCTTATATTATGTGAAATCAATGACCTAGTAATAATTACTCAGCTCTATAAACCAACATTTTCATTGCTGCTATTCAAAATGTTTAAATAGCAAGGATCTCAGTTTGCATAAAGTCGCAATACTGCATGTTAAGCAATCTGCTGAAAAGCATTAGGTTTTATCACTGAAATTAAAATACATAGGAAGACATGAGGGTCAGTTTGCTGGAGGCGGCCTGGAACATGACAGATGTCTCATTCAGTACTGACTGTACACTGCAATCTATCATATCAGCAGTGCACATGGCATTACACATTATTCCTGTGAAATATTATGAAGCTTCGAAAACAAACAAAGACGTGTAAGGAAATGTACAACATGGGGAATTTAATATAGGTTTGGTTCATACTGGTTTTTCGCATTAAGCTTAGTGTCACAGAGTATATCCTGTCCATTTAACAGAAGTAAAGATGATCAAATCATTTGAAATTTGAATTTGCTGGCTTTGTTAAATTTTCCTGAAAGATTTGATACACTGTATGGCAAATAATTCACCATGAGTCTCAATACTGCAAAGTCTCTAACTGCCCTGAATATGGGTGTACAACACTCAGAGATCTCAAACAACTATACAGAACTCCTTTTAGGTTTAATGCAAACATAGCTTTAGGGCTCTTTCACATGTCAGTATTTCCGGTACGTGTGGTGACAGTTTCCACACGTACTGGAGACCCTGACACACGTAGACCCATTCAAACGAATGGGTCTACACACGTCAGTGTGTTTCCACGGACCGTGTGTCCATGTGATCCACACGTAGACATTAGACATGTCAGTTTTTGGCCGGCAGCACAGATCACACGGACCCATTCAAGTAAATGGGTCTGTGAAAACAGGTACCGCAGACGGGTGCCATCCGTGGGGCACATACCGGCGCTTTGGAATCAGTGGTACAGTTAGCTCTGTTCCCAAGCACCAGGTGCTGAAAGCTGCCCTCATCATAGTCCCCTGCCAGTGCTGTGATCAGCACCAGCACGGGTTAATGATGAGAGTTGTAGTCTGCTCCCGATGTCTCCACCTGTAAAAATAAGAATAAAATAAAAAAAATCCATATACTCACCTGTCCTAAGTGTCCCCCACTGTAATCAATGCGAATGCTCAGCAGAGGAGCCGAGGAGAATGACTCCTGCAGTGAGCGGGCCCCGAAGCTGTGCTCCGCGAGGGGTGTCCTGTCACTCACTGAGCACAGCACAGCTCCGGGGCAGCTCGCTGCAGGAATCATTCTCCCCGGCTCCTCTGCTGAGTGGTCTCATGGATTACAGCAGGGGACACTTAGGACAGGTGAGAATACGTATGTTTTTTATTTTATTCTTATTTTTGCAGGTAGAGACACCGAGAGAAGACTGCTACTCTCATCATTAACCCCTGCTGGTGCTGATCACAGTGCCGGCAGGCGGCAGGGGACTATTATGAGGGCAGCGTTCAGCACCCTATGCTTGGGAACAGCGCTAACTGTACATCTGATTTCCAAGCGCTGGTACGTGTGCTCCTGATGCGGAACACGGGTGCCACACGTATGCCACACAGGTGCACACGGACATCTCTGGTGCGGGTTTTTCTGGTACCGGAAATATCCGGATGTGTGAAAGCAGTCTTATAAATGTCCAAGTGAACTCCACCTATCTGGCTAGATGAAAATGGATGGTAATCAGTGGTAAATAACAAGTTATTGAAAAACACATTGCAGTAGCAGATTTGTTAGACTACTTAATTGTAGAAATGGTCCAAAGATTATCCATATTTCTCGGCAGATGCCTGCTTGGCTGGTGTTTATACACAGACGGTACAAACAGAAAAGTCATGGCATCTTCACAAGGGGGTGGGTGGTGCAAAAATTTGGGGCATTTCAAAAGCTTTTTTACTTGCTAAATGAAGATGCAAAAGCTTTTTCCCAAGGTGTCCAAAAATTATATCTTTATTTAGAGAGCAAAAATGATGTGCTTCTACAGGGAGAGAAGACGTAATGGCTTCTTAACTAGTAGTGGAAAATTATCCATTGTTAGGATTACAAAAACACAAAGTATACATGCAAAGGTTAATAAATGGTTGATTTGACTAAAATATCCATAGGGTTTTTATCAATCCTTCCAAATTGTATCCATATTTTAGGGAGCAGGAGCAGGCTAGCTACTTTCAAAGTGAAGAAGTAATGGCTTGTCAACAAGCTTTTAAAAGAATTAGCCCTATTGTCTAAACTGTTTGATGTTTGTGTATTCTCAAAAAAGTACATTATGCATCAGCGGTACAATTTATCACTTTAAAACAGTGTGCAGCTCGAAGATGTGTGTAAAATAAGACAATATTGGATTGATATAACCACTTACATTAACTCAATATATAAATGCCATTTCATCCTAAATTCTGATGTGTGTGCTAGGATATATATCTGAGCTTCCTGTAATGGAAAGTCACCATCTACACTGACTCTAAGGCCACGATCAGGAACCAGAAGCGCTTTGGACGCAGCGTATTTTCGCTGCGTCCAAAGCGTTGCATTCTAATCCCGCACTTGTTTTGTCAGTACATGTGGATCCACCGCATGTAATGACATTTCAATCGGTCAAAATCTGCAGCAGAGATTGGCGTCTCCGCTACAGAAATTGACATACTGCGTCTTTTAAACTTGCACAACAGTTGAGTTTACGCAGCGTCAAAAACAAGCACAGTGGGCATGGGATTTCTATGAATGCCATTCACTGTGCTTGTTACTGTAGAATGCAGCATTTTGGATGCAGCAGGTGAGCTGCGTCCAAAACGCTGCTATTCCTGATTGTGGGCACGCAGCCTTACGGGCCCTGATTTCATTGAAGGCTACACAGCAACCTATGGTTTTGGAGCTTGTTACCAAAATTTAACATGCTATTGGGGTTGGAGAAATATGTTTATACAAAGAAAGGCATATAGCAGAAATTCAAATATATATGGGCTTCATGTTTAGATATCCCTGATCATAGTCCATAGTCCCTTTTATAGGCCAGGAAGGATCTTAGCTCGTGGTTCTCTATTTTCCACCTACAATGTTTACAATTTATCTGACAGTTTTTACTTTAGATTGATTTTCTTTTCGTTGTGATATAATTTCAGCTGTTTCTATGTCTGCAACTCAAAGACTTTAATATGTGGTATTAAATTGCATTGCTTTTTAAGAGGTCTGAATCTCTTCTACATATGGCCCTTTTATAAGGATGGGTACACTCTACATTCTTTGGCTATTTATCCATATGAAATGTGCATGGCCTAAGTGGTGGGTGGATCCCTCTGTTGCTTATGCTTGTGTGGCACCCCAGGGGTCTGGTTTCCACAGTAACAAGCAATGTTATGTCTGAGAGCAGGTGGGAGGTCTCTTGGTCAGGGATCCTGTGCATGCCACACCTCCTGCCCAGTCCTGGGAGGGGAAGAACTTCCCCTATATAAACCTAGGGCTGAGGCAGGGTGAGTGAGTAGAGAAGAAGTAGAGACAGAGAAGCAGATATAGGAAAAGAACATCAGGAGCTCTGTGGGAGCAGTACTACAAGGAGTCAGGGGCTGGCAGCTGCAGAGCTCGCCCTGACTGGAAAGTTATCACCGAACCGGGAGTCCGAGGCTGTGGGGACTAACTCCTATCCAGCAGCAGAAACCGACCGGCAGGGGATTGCAGGTCCTCTGGCCCAGAAACCCGAAGGCACGGTCACACGCGTGGGACCAGCACCGCCGTCGTGGAGCGGAAGCTACTAGAAGGCCTCGAGTCACCGGCCATACGGGTGAGCACCACACGTTACACTCAGGGACGTGGGCTACTTGTACCCGCCTCTAGCAAGGTAGCCAGAAGAGTACAGTTAGTTTGGGAGGCCTACAACTCCGCCTGGCCAGGGGAGATCCCATCTGCTCAAGGACTGACCAGGCCCCAATCGCTAGCCAGTACTCCGGGAGGGTCTATCTTTGTCACCAGTAAAGACCCTGAACTACACCGTACCATCTCCGAGTGGTTCCTGCTACCCCCATTATCCACGTCGGCTGCCCTGAGGCCATACCCCTCCCGTTGGGGGTTATACTATCACGCTGCACAATCCTACCACCGGCCTCAGCGGTCTGCCCTGCAGCGGCAGCTCTTTAGCTGTACTCAACGGGTGGCGTAGTCGTCCAACATCTACCGCTAATACAGCGCCACTTAGTCTGACTCCCTGGGCACGGACCGGATCACCGCCACGAGACTACAACCCTCAAGAGATCCGGCTCCGGGTAAGCTCCCGCGTGCGCAACGCAGCGCGACACAGGCCCAGGGGCGCGTCAACTTTTGGCGTAGTCGGCAGGATTCCGTGCCCGCAACCACCGGGTACTGCGTGCCTGGAAAAAAAAAAAAAAAAAAGAGACTTTTAAACTTACCATCGGTGAAGATTCCCGCCATCCGGCGCCATCTTCAGCCTTCTTCCCGCCATCGGTGAAGATTCCCGCCATCCGGCGCCATTTTCAGCCTTCTTCCCGCCTTCCGTGGAGTTTTCCCGCCGTTGGACGCCATCTTGAAGACGCCGCGCGGAAAGAAGAGGGGCGTGGACTCCGAAAGCGCGCGAGAACTGAAGCCCCGCCTCACGTCCGGACGTTGCGTAAGGTCCTGGAAGGAGCCCAGCAGACGCCGACGTCACAGGAGCGCGACGGAAGGTCCTCAACCCTGACGATCCACTGCGGAGCCGCGGCCTACGGAAGAGGATCATCGCAAGGTAGGCCACGGTCCACTAGGGGGGAGAAGGATGTCGGATACGGAGGAGAGCTTCACCGCTTCAACCCCCGCCAGCGCCACCGCTGTTGCGGTCATGCCTTTCACCATGCCCTATATCCCGGGGGCAGCCTGGCTACCCCAGTACTCAGGGGAGTCACATACCCTGCATGACTTTAGAGAAAAGCTGGATAGCCTCTTCCAGGTGTACCCCCTCACAGAGGAGCAAAAAGTGAGCATCCTGGTGGCCCAATTAACCGGGGCAGCCCAAAGGGAGGTAAAGTCCTGGCCACCTGGGGGGAGGACTGTCGCAGGGATACTAACCCGGCTGAGGGACACCTTTGATACCCGCACCTCAGCCGAGATCAAGCTTAGATTCTACGGGTGCAAACAGCGGGCACATGAGAGTATAAGGGACTATGCCCTGAACCTACAAGAGGCTCTGAGAGCCATTAAGCAGACCGACCCTGACGGCGTGGGAGACGAGGACAGGCTGTTGACTGAACAATTTATAGAGGGTTTATATTGCAATGCCCACCGAACCCACTTGCGGGCAATGGCCTTACAGGACCCTCATCTGGGATTTGCACAGTTCAAGGACAGAGCCATCCGGGTGCTTCGAGAACCGGCACCAGGTGGCGTTGTGACCCCCAGACGCCCCACTGCCACTTACCACCAGGAGGCGGCGCCCTTGTCGGCAGGGCCTGTGGGGGCTGATGCGCAGGCTTTGAACAATGACCCGGCTCCAGACCTGCACCATCAGGTCCAAGAGCTAGCTAAAAGCGTTGCTGCGCTAACCCGAACTGTGCAGTCTTTACAGGTTTCCACTCCAGGGAAGATCCAGCTGGCATCCGGACCGGAGGACATCCCGTGGCGTCGACCAAGGAGGACCCCACCGGCCAGAGGAAGACCCAGCGACCGATACAACGAGGACGGACGACCCATCTGCCGCCGCTGCAATCAACCCGGACATATGGCAAGGTACTGTCCTTTAAACTGGCACAACCTGGGGTAGAGGGCCAACCCCCAGGAAAAAGATCACCAGGCCCATCGAACTGGCGCGACAAATATGTGGGAGGACGTCCAGTCTTACCCGTGGTACTGGATGGCATTCCTATGAGTGCCCTACTGGACACCGGGTCACAGGTCACCACCATCCCGTACGTGCTCTTCAAGCAGTACTGGAATGACTCGGATATCACCCGCTACCCTGACGACGACTTGAGTATCATCGCCAGCAATGGTCAGCCCGTGCCACAGATTGGATTTAAAGAGGTGACCATTAAAATCGGTAGAGTCGAACTGGCAGCACAGGGACTGATCATTGTAGACATTGACAAACACGAGAGTCACCCAAAGATAACTCTAGGAACTAATGTAATTGAAAATTGTCTTGCAGAGGTGATTTTCCTTTTACAGCAGGTTGCCAAGAACGCCAGCTCCGGCCAGCAGCGAGTGCTCCAGAAAGAGATCCGGGCACTGATGCGACAGCAACAGCTAGAACTCTCCGGTGGTGAGATTGGTAGCGTGCGAATGTGTGACCCTTTCCCTATTGCCATGCCCCCGAAAAGTGAAATGATGATTTGGTGCCGGGCAGCTATTGGTCTGAGAGGTAGAGATTACCAGGCAATGGTAGAACCAGTTTACTCAGACAGTAGGCCCACCATTTTGACAGCACGGGGGGTGGTCAATGTACGCCATGGGAGGGTGCCCGTTCGCATAATAAATATCGGGAAGAGGGAAGTGTACCTGCCCCGATATGCCACGCTAGCCAAATTGTATACCATCAATCAAGATTCCATACAGTCCGTAGAACCCTTGCCTCCATCTTCCCCGGAGGAAGGTAACGGCTCTCAGAAAACAATGGAGGACTGGTGTCAGCAACTACATTTGGGTACTGACTCCACTCCCTCACACCAGAAACAGGGAGTCTATCGGGTGGTTCAAGAGTACGAGAGAGTGTTTAGTAAACACCCGTTAGACTTCGGGCGAGTCAAGGGGGTAGAACACCACATCCCCACGGGAGACCATCCTCCCATAAAAGAGAGGTATCGACCCGTACCCCCTGCACACTACAAACACGCCAAGGGGATGCTTAGAGACATGAAGGAGGCTGGGGTGATCAGGGATAGCTGTAGCCCCTGGGCAGCTCCACTAGTCTTAGTCAAAAAGAAAGACAACACCATGAGGATGTGTGTAGATTACCGGAGAATCAACCGTATCACACACAAGGATGCGTACCCCTTACCAAGGATAGAGGAGTCTTTGGCTGCTTTAAGATCTGCTAACTTCTTCTCTACCTTGGATCTCACTAGTGGGTACTGGCAGGTTCCTGTAGCAGAGGCAGACCGGGAGAAGACCGCATTCACCACCCCGATGGGACTTAGCGAGTTTACCTGCATGCCGTTCGGACTCTGCAACGCACCAGGAACCTTCCAACGATTAATGGAGTGCTGTCTGGGCCACAGAAACTTCGAGACGGTCCTGCTGTACCTGGACGATGTCATCGTATATTCCAAGACGTATGAGGACTACCTGAAACACCTGGCGGAAGTGTTCGAAGCTCTGGCAAGCTACGGCCTAAAGGTGAAACCCTCCAAGTGTCACCTCCTGAAACCAAAGGTGCAGTACCTGGGACACGTGGTGAGCGCTGATGGAGTGGCTCCCGACCCTGATAAGATCACCGCAATTAAGGAATGGCCAAGTCCCTCCAGTGTAAAGGAAGTGCGGCAGTTCCTCGGGTTGGTAGGCTATTACCGCAGATTCATCCCCGGTTTCACCAAAAAGGCAGCTCCTATGCAGGACCTCCTGATAGGCCAGTCCCGGAAGGCCAAGAACCAGAAGCCGCCCTTCAAATGGGAGAAGTTAGAAGAAGAGTCCTTCCGCCAGCTGAAGATGGCCCTCACGGGGGATGAAATCCTGGCGTACCCTGATTACAGCCAGCCCTTTATCCTCTACACCGACGCAAGTAACATCGGGCTAGGAGCCGTACTGTCCCAGATCCAGCAGGGGAAAGAACGAGTAATTGCTTACGCTAGCCGAAAACTGCGACCCACCGAAAGAAACCCTGAGAATTACAGCTCATTTAAGCTAGAGTTCCTGGCAGTGGTGTGGGCAGTCACCGAACGCTTTAAGCACTACCTCGCTTCTTCCCGGTTCACCGTGTACACGGATAACAACCCGTTGACACACCTGGACACGGCAAGACTCGGTGCCCTAGAGCAGAGATGGATGGCCCGTCTGTCCAACTACGAGTTCACAATCAAATACCGGGCAGGACGCTCCAATACCAACGCGGACGCCCTGTCCAGGATGCCAAACCTACCGGACGAAGGAGAAGATCCAGAGGGACTGGAAGAAGTCGAACTCCCCGCGTTCCACCGTCATGGGACTATCCAGTATTCCCATCGGGTAAGGAGTAAGCAAGCCGCTACGTTTAACCCCTTGCCTCACTACAACTGGGAGGAAACGCAAGACAGTGACCCTGCCGTCCGGCTGGTGAAGGAGATGCTGACTCGGCCAGAGGCTCGCCTTGACCCAGACGCTCCGGAGGAAGCCAAGCAACTGTGGGCTGAGAAGAGTCGACTGTTCCTTTACAAGGGGAAGTTGTGCCGCAGAATGGTTAACTCCCGGACGCATGAACTAATCTGGCAAGTAGTGGTGCCACGGAGAGACGCAGCCATGGTGATGGAAGCATACCACGACGGGGCTGGACACTTCGGATGGAAGAAGCTGGAGTTCCTGCTGCGTGGGCGGTTCCACTGGGTAGGCATGAGGGGAACCATCGAGAGGTGGTGCAGAGACTGTGGCCCGTGCAACCTAAGAAGGAAGGACCGTGCCAGCCAGAAGACTCCCCTGCAGTCCATCGTCACCCGGCAGCCGTTGGAACTGGTAGCCTTGGATCATGTAAAACTGACCCCAAGCAGAAGTGGCTACGTCTACGCGTTAACCATTGTGGATCATTACTCCCGGTTCTTGGTTGTCGTCCCCGTTAAGGACTTAACGGCTCAAACAGCAGCTAGAGCCTTCCAGCAGCACTTCTGCCGTCCACACGGATACCCGGACCAAGTGCTGACGGACCAGGGACCTGCCTTTGAAGCGGAGATCTTCCAAGAATTCTGCAATCTGTATGGCTGCCGGAAGATAAGGACGACACCCTATCATCCGCAAACTAATGGACTTTGTGAGAAAATGAACCAGGTGGTAATGGATCTCCTGAAAACGTTGCCCCTGGAAGAACGCAGTCTGTGGCCTGAGAAGCTGCCCGATCTGGTGGACCTATACAACCACATTCCGGTAGGTTCCACCAACTGTACCCCGGCTTACCTAATGAGGGCGAGACCTGGTAAGTTACCTGTTGACCTGGAAATGGGAGTCCTGACACCCGAGGACACTTCACCGGAAACAGACTGGGACACAGAGAGGCAGCAGCAGTACCGGAAAGTACAAGAGAGCGTGGAGCGAAGTCTCTGTCTCGCTAGGGAAAGACAAGAGAAAAATTACAACCAGTATGCTCCCGCTGTTCCCCTGGTACCCGGAGAGCAGGTCTTGAAGAGGAAGAGACGGCTCCACAAGTTGGACGACCAGTGGGAGAAGGACCCGTACACCGTACTGCCCTCAAGCCACGACAACCCAAAGGTTTGTACCATCAGTAAAGACGGAGGGGAAACCACAGCCATTGTATCCCGGGATCACCTGAAGAAGTGTCCCGAACAGCTACGGAACCCAGAAGGAGAGCAAGAAGACCCTCGACCCGTAGAGGAAAGGGAAGATATGGTTAGTACTGTGCTCGGAGACTTCCCTCGATCCTGGACTCAAGTCAATGGTGCAGTTGTGGTACCCGTCCTCACGTTCCTCCAACCAGCATCCCAAGTGCCTACGGAGCAACAGGTAGAGCTGGAAGAGCAGCCGGTCCAGGAGGCAGCAGACTCCACACAAGCAGAAGAGGAGGATCAACCCTCTGCTCATAGTGAGCCTGCCATACCCCTAGTGAGCCAAAGAGCCCGTAGACAGCTGCCCAGTTTATCCTTGATAGCTCCTACACCCTGTAGTTCAGGGCCAGACAGTCAGCTCCGTAGGTCCACTAGGGCCACTAGAGGCCAGTTACCCGCATGTTGGAGGATTTGAAGTGTTTAAATTGTTTTATTTGTGGTCACCTGTCTGTTACTTGTAAATAATTATGTGTTTCTAGTTATTTTTAGGAGTCCTTGGTGGATTTACCGGGAATCCTTGTACAATTGGTTGGAGCGTAACCCAGGAATGGACTAAAAGACTGTTAAGGACTCGGGGCAGGACAGACCCCTACCTGGTTACGTCTCCCTGTTTTGGTGAAATGGACACCTTTGTTTTCTTCAAAGACTGCACCCGGTTGCGGACACGCCGTAACCATCTTTATGTGTTTTTCTTATTGTATTATTATTGTTTATACTTTGTTATGTTTTTCTAAAAATATGTTTAGTCCCGGAGTACTAAATTTCACTAGGGGGAAATGTGGCACCCCAGGGGTCTGGTTTCCACAGTAACAAGCAATGTTATGTCTGAGAGCAGGTGGGAGGTCTCTTGGTCAGGGATCCTGTGCATGCTACACCTCCTGCCCAGTCCTGGGAGGGGAAGAACTACCCCTATATAAACCTAGGGCTGAGGCAGGGTGAGTGAGTAGAGAAGAAGTAGAGACAGAGAAGCAGATATAGGAAAAGAACATCAGGAGCTCTGTGGGAGCAGTACTACAAGGAGTCAGGGGCTGGCAGCTGCAGAGCTCGCCCTGACTGGAAAGTTATCACCGGACCCGGAGTCCGAGGCTGTGGGGACTAACTCCTATCCAGCAGCAGAAACCGACCGGCAGGGGATTGCAGGTCCTCTGGCCCAGAAACCCGAAGGCACGGTCACACGCGTGGGACCAGCACCGCCGTCGTGGAGCGGAAGCTACTAGAAGGCCCCGAGTCACCGGCCATACGGGTGAGCACCACACGGTACACTCAGGGATGTGGGCTACTTGTACCCGCCTCTAGCAAGGTAGCCAGAAGAGTACAGTTAGTTTGGGAGGCCTACAACTCCGCCTGGCCAGGGGAGATCCCATCTGCTCAAGGACTGACCAGGCCCCAATCGCTAGCCAGTACTCCGGGAGGGTCTATCTTTGTCATCAGTAAAGACCCTGAACTACACCGTACCGTCTCCGAGTGGTTCCTGCTACCCCCATCATCCACGTCGGCTGCCCTGAGGCCATACCCCTCCCGTTGGGGGTTATACTATCACGCTGCACAATCCTACCACCGGCCTCAGCGGTCTGCCCTGCAGCGGCAGCTCCTTAGCTGTACTCAACGGGTGGCGTAGTCGTCCAACATCTACCGCTAATTCAGCGCCACTTAGTCTGACTCCCTGGGCACGGACCGGATCACCGCCACGAGACTACAACCCTCAAGAGATCCGGCTCCGGGTAAGCTCCCGCGTGCGCAACGCAGCGCGACACAGGCCCAGGGGCGCGTCACTTGTAATTTGCTTTTCTTATTTTGTTTTGTTTTTGTCATTCCTATGTTTACTATATGAAATAAATTAAAGAGTCTAAATAATCTCACAATATTTTTTTTACGCGGGCAATGTCGACCAATTTTTCAAGAGGAAAACGCTTCCGGAAATGTCTGTGTTTTTTTAATGTAGCTTTTTTTTTAGCCTTTTTTGGACGTTTCTTAAGCACTTTTTCGTCATTTTAGACTGTTGACATTTTTTTAGCGTTTTTCCAGCATTTTTGTGGCATCTTTTTTACTGATGAATTTTAACTCGATGCAACAATGAAAAAAAAAAAACACCTTGCAGTTTTTCAAGCAAAACCTCTGGCAAAACTTTCAAAATGGAGCACGGGCACCTTCCGGGTGTCTTTTGAGCCTTCCCATTTACTTGTATTGTAAAGTATAGAGCGTCTTCACTGAAGAAGTTAGTGTACCATTCTTCAGGTATTTTATGCTCTGAAGACTCTTCAGAGCATAAAATACCTGAAGAATGGTACACTAACTTCTTTTAACTGCTTGGTATAATTGGGAGACCTAAAGTAATTGAAAAACCCTCAAAAGACATAAACAGCAAGTCGTTTTTACATAGAAATGAATATGTTCATTCTTTTGAGCGCTTTTTCAGGTGGGTTTTGGAGCAGACCCTAAGGCAACGTTCAGTATTTGGTGAGTTTTTTACCTCAGTATTTGTAAGCCAAAATCAGAAGTGGAACAATCAGAGGAAAAGTATAATAGGAACCCGTCACCACTTCTGGATTTATCACCCACTCCTGGTTTTGGCTTTCAAATACTGAGTTTAAAAAGTCAACAAATCCTCAAGTTGTGAACGTGGCCTAAGAAATGAATCTTTACCATGAACAGGTATATCATTGCCACTGACTGCTGTAAAAAATGGACTGCACAATTACAGTTATACCATTTGCCATGGACGCTATGGCACTGATGGCATGGCACAGGTTACAATAAGAACCCTTTCACATTAACATTCCATTCAGGACTATGAGAAAGAAGTGGGAGTAAATTACCTGACATCTGTTCAGCCAAGTGACACAGGATTTCTAGTTTACTTCAAGCACGCATGTGAATGTTGCAAAAACACAAGGTGCCATAACACTTTTAAATGCGTCATCATGTCGGTGAAAGGATGTAATCTTTTGTAGTGGGTGGTCTGACATTAACATTAATTGCACAATGGTAACAGTCTTTGTAGAAGCATTTCTCAGTGGTGTTTCGTCAGCACCTGCGCAGGTCTATGCCATTCAAAATGCAGAATCTGATGTAAAAAAAAGCAAGATACTTCCCGGCCTCCTCCCTTCAATCCATTTCAGCATAATGTGAACAAAATGCCATCTGACATGATTTCATTAAAACAAAGCAAGTGTGCGTAGCGCCATAAGTGCTGTAATATGTCGCCTAGGAGAATAGTCAGCATGTATTCCGACTCACTTACTGCAAATTCTCAATGCGATTTATAAGGTTAAACAACATAAGATACCCCACGAGGGCACTAGACAGAGGCCAAGAGAAGCCATGTAAAATGAGCATGGAGAATACTCGGAAGGTGTATCAGGGCTTTAGAAGATAATTGTGCTGTTTCGGCTGTAATTTGTAATGCTTGGATTTGCTAATACAATTTGGGATAATCTGTAATGAAAAGAGGAACCTAACTGGGGACTAAATTTAAAAGAATGTGAATTCTGCATAGTATTGTATTATATTTTGGAAAATATACTAAAGCTATGTGCACTCAGCATCTTTTTCAGCCCAGAATCCATCTAAAAAATCACTGCAAAAGCAACCATAAAATTAGCATCATGCACAGCAATGTCAAAACGTCATTGCTGAGCGCATATTCGGTCTTTCAGAAACCGCAGTTAAAAGGAGTGACATTCTTATTGTTTCGGCAGCTTCTGCTGGGACGCCACCCATGATCTGTATGTAGCAGCATAGAGTAAGCGATGCTCCGCCACAAGAATGATGGCAAGGCAACCAGCGCAGGAAAACAACCGCCGACATTTTCCTGAAGCAACTTCGTCTGGGAAAACTCGACAGCTGTGTCGGCGTCTGAAAGATGCCATATGCACATAGCCTAAATGTTAATTTTATTATTAGAAATGTCAATTTGTCTTTTATACTATAAGAGTTTTTTCAGTTGCTATGGCCTTGGCCAGGACAACAAGTAGATAGAGCAGGCAAATGGCTAGGGTACCATTGAGTATAGGGAGCAATTTATAAAACAATACTCTCCATTTAATTCTCTGTGTATAAACAACTGGGGGGGGTCCAAATAGGGAGTGTGTATTTTTTATGCTCATAAGACCGTGATAGGGTACCTGGGTTAATTAAATGAATCATTGTCCACCTGGGAGCAATTATGCTTTCTTTCCAGTGCAGAGGGTAGTGGAGTGCTTGGGCATCAAGATAGCTTGTCCTGTCCCTAAAAACAGTGTAAGAAAGACTTGGCACTTGCTTCTTCAAACAGACTGAATTATTTTATTGTTCATAGAAATTCCAGATTTAATAAAGACGTTTTGGTCAATAAGACCTTCATCAGTCTTCTGGGAGTTGATTACACTGCAGCATGCAGCGCTGAAAATGTGTCTGTGGTATCCATCGCTCAGACAAGTGGACTCCACTTGTGGCAAGTCTTTCTTACACCGTTTAAAGGATCGTGGTCCTAGTTGTGCACTGAAGTATACCCGCAAGTGCAGTGTTTGTTATCATAGTGTCCTGTCCCTAAGGCCTCATTTACACATCAGTATTTTGCATCAGTGTTTGTATTCCAAAACCAGGAATGGAACTTATAGATAAAAACTATAATTGAAAAATTGACCTGTTCTGTGTTTTGGAGACACTCCTGGTTTTAGCACACAAAACACTGATGCAAAATACTGACATGTGAATGAGCTCTAACTACAATCAATTTAATAGGTCTTGGCAGTCCAGTCACATCGCAGATGAAAAATAATTTTGGATTATCAGATTGAAGAATATTCTGAAATCAATGTTAATGATGACTATCTATTTATCTATCCATCTACCAATCTATGTAGTAATCATGGGTCTCATGCATCACTATTGAATCTCCGTTCTCATCTTATTTAGACTTCCCACCCAGTAAAAATTGTATGCCATGTTCAAAAATCCAAGACACCAGCATATTATTAATTTATTGGAATAAATAAGGTGCAAATTTGACTTTACTTCTGGTGTCTTGATTTTTGAGATATTACATACAATTGCATAAATAAAACATAATGATGGAGATTTCTCAATAATGTTGTACATGACACGTCCATTATGTGGGTGCAATTTGCAGAATCCTGCTATGCCTTGCTTAGCACAGTAACTCTCCCAAAACACCACATCACATTACCATATTTTCGTGCTACCAATTATCCAAAGATAATTAGGAAATTAATATAAAGTCAATATAATTGTATAAAAGGGGTAATTCAATGAAAAATATGGGCATCCCCTCGTTCTATGAGCCAAAATGGGAACCAGCTGTGTAATTAACTACATATACCTGTAGGTGCATTATGTACCGGTAATTTAAACCATTATGGATTACAAAGTAATTTTGGGACCAGCACAAATTAGGCTAGGCAAAAAAGGAGGACCTTTCATATAATAATGAAAAAAAACATTACTTGCTTAATAAAAAAAAGTGCTTCTTTTTATTCATTCTTGTATTGTTTAATTTTTCAATAGACATTTTGCTATCAATGAAGTCAGAGAAGAACTAGTAAAATAGAGTTAGTCAGTATAGCCCTGGGAAACAATTAGCCACACTTAAACTATGGAAGTTGAAGATTATCATTTACCCCATTTGTAAAAAGCAACTGTGAAACAAAATCATAGTAACATAGTTTGTAAAGCTGAATAAAGACTTGCGTCCATCAAGTTCGACCTGTTAGTTCTGTAATTGCTAAAGTTGATCCAGAGGAGGGCAAAAACCCCAAATGATTTGGCCAGTCTTCACCTGAGGAAAAATTCCCTCCCGACTCTGAAACCAGCAGTCAGAATAAATCCCTGTATCAACCTACTATTTTATTTTATTTTTAAGTATATGCTGAAATCTGCCTGGTATCTAGAAATGCATCCAGTCCCCGCTTGAACTGGTGTAGTGAATCCGACATTACCGTCTCCTCACTCAGTGAATTCCATATTCTCACTGCTCTTACCGTAAAGAACCCCTTCCTATGCTGGTGCTGAAACCTTTTCTCTTCCAGTCTTAGTGAGTGCCCTCTTGTTACCGTAATATCCCTCCTTTTGAACAAATCTCGGGCAAGATCTTTATACTGTCCCCTAACATATTTGTACACATTTATTATGTCCCCCCTCAACCTTCTCTTTTCTAAGCTGAATAGTCCTAGTTTTGCCAACCTCTCTGGGTATTGCAGTCCCTCCATTCCCTTTATTAATTTTGTTGCCCTCCTTTGTACCTTTTCAAGCTCATTTATATCCTTTCTATATATTGGGGCCCATAACTGAGCACAGTATTCCAAGTGTGGTCTGACCAGTGCTTTGTACAGTGGAAGAACAATGTTCTCATCCTTTGCAGCTATACCTCTTCTGATACATCCCATTACCCTGTTTGCCCTTACAGCAGCGGCCTGACTTTGTGCACTCCAATTTAGTTTGCTATCAATCAAGATGCCCAAGTCCTTCTCCATCTCTGAATTCCCCAATGATTTCCCATTCAGTGAGTACTGGTGACTTCCATTTTTCCTTCCCATATGTATGACCTTACATTTCTCCTTGTTAAACCTCATTTGCCATTTAATGCTCCACCTACCCAGCTTATCCAAATCCCTCTGTAGGTCTGCACTGTCCTCTTTTGTATTAATTGTTTTACATAACTTTGTGTCATCTGCAAATATTGATATTTTACTATTTATCCCGTTGACTATGTCGTTAATAAAGATATTAAATAACATTGGGCCTAGTACAGACCCCTGTGGTACCCCACTAGTGACGCTTACCCAATCTGAGTATATTCCATTTATAACCACCCTCTGCCTTCTATCCTTTAGCCAGTTAGCTACCCACTTGCAGACATTTTCCCCCAGCCCCATCATTCTCATTTTGTATACCAACCTATTATGTGGCACGCTATCGAATGCTTTTGAGAAGTCGAGATACACGACATCCACTGGTTCCCCCTGATCTACTCGAGAGCTAACCTCCTCGTAGAAGTCAATCAGGTTTGTTTGGCAGGAGCGATTCCTCATGAATCCATGTTGGTTCGGGATTAAAAGATTATTAGCATCAAGATGCTCCGTAATTGCCTCTTTAATGAAGCTTTCAAAAATTTTGCCCACAACGGACGTCAGACTCACCGGCCGATAGTTTACGGCGTCACTTTTCGCTCCCTTTTTGAATATTGGCGCTTCATTCGCCTGTCGCCAATCAAGTGGCACAGACCCAGTCTCAACAGAGTCCTTAAATATAAGATATAACGGTCTGTCTATCACATTACTTAGTTCCCTTAGTACCCGTGGGTGTATGCCATCAGGTCCTGGTGATTTGTTTATTTTAATGTTACTGAGGCGTTTCTGTACCCCAGCTTGGGTTAGATTTGTCATACTTAGTGGAGGATTAAGTTTGTCACTTCTCATTTCTCCTGTTAGTTCGATTTCCTTTGTGAAAGTTGTCGAAAAAAAATTATTTAATAGATTAGCTTTATCCTCATCTTTCTCTATGATTTTGCCTTCCTCACTTTTTATCGGTCCAATATTATCCGATTTAATCCTTTTACTATTTATATACGTAAAGAACAGTTTGGGATTTGATCTACTTTCCCTAGCAATACGTCTCTCTGTTTCCTCCTTCGCTATTTTTATTTGTTTTTTACAGGTTCTCATTTTTTCCTTGTAACACATTAGTGCCTCCTTACTGTTTTCCTGTTTTAATCTCTTGAATGCCTCTTTTTTGCTATTTAACGCCCCTTTTACGTTCTTGTTCAACCATATTGGTTTCCTCTTATTTCTGGCCCTTTTATTCCCATACGGTATATATCTCTCGCACTGAGTATTCAGAATTCTTTTGAAGGTTTCCCATTTACTATTCGTATTCCTTTGATTAAGAACTTTGTCCCAGTCTATAAGTTGAAGGTTTTCTATCAGCTGATCAAACTTCGCCCTCCTAAAGATTAATGTTTTTGTTGTTCCCTTATTGATAACCCTACTGAAGGGCATTTTGAAGTCGATAATATTATGGTCGCTATTACCTAGGTGCCCCCCTATCTGTACCTCAGTTATTCTATCAGGCCTATTAGTCAATATTAAGTCCAACACGGCCTTCCCTCTCGTTGGTTCCTGCACTAGTTGGGAGAGATAATTATCCTTAATATTTGTCAAGAACCTTTTACCTTTCTGAGATCTACAGGTTTCTGTTTCCCAGTCAATATCCGGGTAGTTGAAATCCCCCATTACAATCACTTCATTATGTTTTGCTACTTTGTCTATTTGTCCTAATAGCAGATTCTCATTCTCCTCTGTTATATTTGGTGGCTTATAGCAGACCCCCAGTAATATTTTATTATTATTTTTAGTTCCCTCTATCTCTACCCACATGGACTCGACCTCCTCTTCTCCCTCTCCTATATCTTCCCTTAGTCTGGGTTTTAGACATGACTTTACATATAAGCAGACTCCTCCGCCTTTCCCCTGTTTCCGGTCCCTTCTAAATAAACTATAATCTAATAAATTTACCGCCCAGTCGTAGCTATCGTCTAGCCAAGTCTCTGTTATACCTACGATGTCATACCTCTCCTCCGATATAAGCGCCTGCAGCTCATCCGCCTTATTGGTCAGGCTTCTTGCGTTGGTCAGCATGCAAGATAAAACTTTGGGGTTATTTAGCATCCTATTCTTCTCTAACGATCTAACTGTACTATCCCCACCCCCCCCACCCACTGGGACTTCAAAAAAAAAAAAATCTAACAAAGACCATGGCTAATCATTTCCTGCCTGCAGGATAGTATGTCTCTTTCAACACATCAAGGATCCATCACAACCATTCCTAATAGCTTGGCAGAGAAAACCAAAGACGACTCTCAGGGTATAAAACATATTATCTCCAATTTAAAAATCTAAGTCACCAGCTGTCATTGACAGATCACCAGATATACAGTAACTGTGATATAATATTGTACAATACACTATGGTACAATATAGTTAGAGATGATAGCGCATGTATCACCTGGTATCTACCTTCTATTATATCCACATGATCTGATAGAGCATTCAGGAGAGGATTCTTTAAAGTAGACAAACTTTCAATCCACCAGTAGTAATGGTTTTTCCATGCTAAACAATGATAGTCCCTGGAAATAAATCTACTACAGGTTTATATTGGCTATGAGTGAGTGCAATGTATCAGCCGGTTGGCTACAGAAAATACAAGAAAACCTCTGAGGGGCATGTTGTCTAAAGGAGATGGGCATAGTATTAAAGAGCATTGCATTGTGTAGGCAGTGTGGATGGTTGTGCTCAAGCCGGCTGGTTTCACGGATGCCCAGCTAATGCAGGAAAGCAAATATGACCATTGCACTTATAAAATAAAAGTGAAGCCTTTACTAATTCATTCATTCATTCCCAGTACACAAGATGCCTTTTATTGCAGAAGAGGGATCCCAAAAGTTTCATGTCTAAATATAACAGGGAAATTATTATTTAGAAGGAATTTTGTGTATAAGTACTGTATTTAGTTGATTCAAATCTTTTCAGCAACGGTGACACAAATGATTCAAACGTAACAAAGTGTAATGGTTCTAAAAGTACAAAGTGCAATCCATCCTACAAGTCATTTATCAAACTTGTGTAGACCACTGTGCTGTCATTGCTGCTATTCCTACAGCTCTGGTGGGACACAGTTTAACATGTGGATCCAGACAGTTTCCTTCCAGTGCCCAATAACTGCCATCAAATACTTTCTGGGTCAATGAATTGCTCCCACCTCAGAGACGTCAGATGTGCAGAGGAGAAATCACAATAAGGCGCTTTCATTTTACTGAAAGCCAGCACTGTATGAGAGCACTGTGAGCTCTTCATTTGGAGAGAATGATATCAGGGTAGAACCGAGGTGTAAGCTACATCCGTGCAATTTAAAACAGCTAAATTCGACCTTCTTGCCGTGCTTGTACTTTATCTAAAAATAAGGCACAACTGCGCTGCCATCTGAACCTCTTACATGCAGCGTACTCTGAGATATATAGGGCAGTTCCAGCTACATAATCTGGAAGCAAAGCGGAAAAATTTAATATTATTTTTATTCTAGAAATGTATACTTTTTTATTGCAAAATTATTAAATGAATAGATCAACGATCTATATATCAAAATTGTATTTATTTATTATGCTTAGCTTACATAGCGCCATCATATTCCGCAGCTCTTTGCATACATTATTATCTCTCCAGAGGGAATCTAAATTGTGAGTTCCAATCAGTTTTTGGAATATGGGAGGAAACTGGAAAACCCCGAGGAAACCCACGCAAACATGGAGAGAACATACAAACTCCTTGCAGATGTTGTCCTTGGTGGGATTTGAACCCAGGACCCCAGCGCTGCAAAAGCAACAGTGCTAACCACTGAACCACCATGCTAATTTTACTTTTAATTTTAATTTTACTTAAAGTACCACTCCAGCATTTTTTTTTATTTTAATTTCTTTTTTCTTTTAGTGCTGGAGAGGTGCCACTAATGTAAGTTCCCTGCTCCTAGTGATATATTTACCAGCCGCTTTCCTTGGGTCTTCCTGGCACGCTTCGATCCTGCGCCGCGATCTTATGACCATAACTTCTGATTGACCGGAAGTCTGGCGCAAGGTCAAAAGTTCTCAGTGTAAGTCTATGAGAGCCTTGTTCTGGCCCCGTTCTGGCTCTCATAGACTTACATTAAGTTGAGCATTCTAGCTCGCCCAGCAAACACTGGAGCAATCTGGCAGGTCACAACCTACAGAAGACGACTCAAACGGCGCAGAGAATAGTAGAAGACGGCGAATGGTAAGTGTAATAATAGGAGTAGGACACTTAGATTAGTTGTAGCACACCAATGGTAAAATTTAAAAAATGCTGGAGCGGTGCTTTAAAGTAAAAAGGAAAACTAACAAGACTACATTGAGATTTCAGGTACTTACTGACACAACAGCCATTAGTGCGATTAGAACTGTATTCAATACCACTCTACGAAATATACTTTTTAAACAACCACTTAATTTAAGTAGGTTCCATGGGGTAATATTTGATATGTTGTGATTTAATAATAATATTCGGTTTGTTCTGGAAGAAACTTGCATATAAATGAAATGGTCCAACAAATTCATGGACTAAGCTGCAGGTACCGTAAATTGTACGAAAAGCCATTTCATGATATTATGACATTTACATGTTCCAAATATTATTTTCCATGTATTATGCAGCTATGTTTGCTGTGGCATTCACAATTCATAGACAGAAAACTACAATTGTAGGGGTATTTATTAGATTTGTGGTTGTAATCAGAACAAGAAGAGAACGTGACATTCTTGCAGCCAATGACTGGTTGCTCCTACGCTATCTTTGCATGCACCATATACATTTGAACTTCATCTATTTTTTATTGCATAACACTATATTAAAAAAAAGACTAGGGGGAGATAATTATCAAAATGATGAAGAGATAAAGTAGAACAGTTGCCCAAATGAGGAAGCAATTTTCATTTCATTAGTTGTCATAGGTAAATGATCATTTTTTGACTTTGTAACAAGTCTTTATCAAATACTTGATAAAAACATGTATTAAATCAAATAGTAGCCTCTGATTCTGGTGAATAAAAAATCCAAATCTTCTTAAATTGATCCTTGGAGTCTTGCAGTCTTCTCTTCTATATTTTATGTGAGTTTACTGGAACCAGGACTAGTTTGCTAGTCCCACGTTTGAAGACCACATACGGTACATTTTAGGAAACGTTTATTTTAGCAGGTCCATCGGACCATGTAATGTGTAAGGGGGCTTCTGTAAGGTTTCTGCCAGTACCTTACTCTACTCTCCCCATTCATTACATATAAAAGAGATTACAGCTGAGGTGGGCGAGCATATGTATGTCGTGGTGAGATTGGGAGAGATATCTCCTTTGTCTGACGGGTATCTAAAGTATATGGGTACCTATGTTCACATCTGCTTCATGTTTGATGGTGAAAAGTATGCTGCTCTATTTTCTTCCATGAAAATGATGGACGCCACAGCAAATACCCTCACAATCCAATATACGTAAAAGGGGCTTATTGGGTACTCCTAAGGTCCATTGTATGACAGAATGGGCGCTGCACAGGGTTTATGTTTCAATGCAGATGTGAACAAAGCCTACTCTATTCATATACACTTCCCCAAAACCCACAGTAGCCACTTGCCAGTACAGAGTATGAACCCCACGGTTTACAAAACATTAAAAAATATGAATTTATAGATAGAAATTATCTCTATATAGCTGATGACACATTACTAATGGGCTAACAGATGCTTGATTAACAAAAGCAGAAACTAAAAATTGGCATTTTCATGGATTTTTACAAATCCCATTCCGGTGTAAATGAAATTTCTGCAATAAATTTTCCACCCTTTGTGAAATGGATATTTAACTTTATTTAGGAAACAATACATTTTAGGATGAAGCTAAAACCTTTCGAAGCAAAGTCGTCATTGGCACCAATAAATCATCAATGGAATTATATATGAAGTTTGGAATTTTTCATTACTACTGACAAAATAACCCAATAAGACAATGATTTATTCCTGGGTATTTACATGGCTACTTAGATCTACTTATAGTACATAGCCTGTGTTCTGCCTCACCTGTAGAGATAAGTAGAATTTGTATGCAGCAGCCAGGGTTTAGGAACAGACTGACAGGGTCCAGGGCTGTAAGAACAGTTATTATCACCATACTCTCTAACAGAGGATGAGGACAGCTTTTCAGACTGCTGCTCTCTGGCTATAAGCCTAGAGGAGTGGTTTTTTTTTTTGTATTAAGATTTGCCAGCTGGAACAGCAATCGTCTTGTAGAGTACCAGAAGGCAATGCATAAAGTATTGCTTAAATCTATATCATTCCAGCAGAAAAAAAAACAAAACACAGAGCAAAACTCATAATTAAATGGAAAATTTGCCAGCAATATCCATTACAGCATTTTCTAGAAATTAAAGAAAACTGTAATATACGTAGATTTGTGACTTTATATATCCAAAAGCAAATAGTAATACACTTTTAATATTATTTTGTGCCCATCGAGAAGCTGTCATGTAATAATTTGCTTCTGACTACTAGGAGAAGATTAAAAGCCTTGAGTTTCAGGAGATTCAATAGGCTCGCGGGAAATTGTAGAAGAATTACTGTAACTGAAACAGCACGTGGACATGATAAGTAGCACTGCTACCTTGCCGCACTAAGGACATGGATTTCAAGCCAATCTAAATGAGTACATGTTCTCCGTGCCTTTATCTTACACGCAAAAAAACATATGGTGCTCTGTGTCTTCATCTTACTTGCAAAAAAAACATATGGTTAAATTATTTGGCTTCTTATACAGTCAATGATCTAATGTGTGATTCAAGAAACAGGCATTGAGGCTGACATGGTTGTGCAATACAGGTATTAAAATAAATGTAATTAAATAATAATTGAAGAACATATAGGGCACTGCATCTGTATATGTGTCTGTACTTATAAGGTTTTCATTATTATTTAAGGACAGAGATCTTTGCAGGAGATGTGAAGATTAGGCAGATGAAATCATACTGCAATGTGGCTCTGACCAAGGTCGCCTAGCAGCTCTAAATGGGGCTTCCATGGACAGGCTTTGCGCTAACTACTCTATTACGGTAGGTCCTATGGAAGCCCTGGTCTTCACCCTTTAATCCCTGTACAAGGATGTGAATTTATACAGGGACCCTGGGTTGAGTCCCTAAAGTAGCTGCTGACCAGTGGTGTTGGCTCACAGGAAGAGTCAGGCAGTCAGCACCACCGGTCAGAACTAGTAGGTTACGAATGTGGAACGATACAAACTAGTAGTCAGGCCCGTACTAGTAGGATACGAATGGGGACAAATCATTAGGTGGAAGAATGGTCAGTAAACGAGAAAAGGACTGAAACTAGAATATTCACTAAAAACACAGGAGCTGATTACAACAGACATTTACTACCAGGGACTACCAGTTCCTTCTTATTTAAGCTCAAGGCTTAAATAAAAAGGAACCCCAAACATAGCTCCAGCAGAGAACTAATTACAACAGACTACTGAGCTCACTGAAGAAAAACAGGAACACTGGCTGAAGGTACACAAGTCCCAACAGACCTAGGGTCCAACAGAAACATTCCTGTGCTGCTCAGTACTAATGCTGCATCATCAAGCAACAGGAGCAGAGGTGGTATGAGTGTGCTGAGACACGGATGTTACCCATGCATTTTGGACTACCCTACCACAAGATGTAGTTATGGCTATATCAACATATAAATATACATATTCCATCTGGTAATACAATTTATAATTCATTGGAAGATACCATGGAGTTGAGCCAGAGAAGCTATTCACCTGCTCTTGCGAGCGGAAATATAACTCACAGGAGTTTTCCAACTACACCTACTTTTGCGTCAGGAGGTGAGTATCACTGATGACTTTGCATCTGGAGAAGCCTGCCCGGACAAATGCACGCTTGGCAGATAACGAGTACCTGTCCTATTCCATTAGAACAGGTAACATGCACAATGCCTAACAATCATAGACGCATCCTGGCAGCCATCTGCCAACACAATGTCATTAGAGCTGCGCACCTCCTGATGCAGAAGTGAGTGGCGTCAGAGAACCAATTTAAAACACCACTCCTGCATTTTTTATTTTACCACTGGAGTGGTGCTACAAATCTAAGTTCCCTGCCCCCTGTCTCATACTCACATTCCGGCATCTTCATCTGTTATCACCATCGCTCCCATCCATCTCCTGCAGTTTCTAACCTGCCGGCTGCTCCAGTGTAAATACAGCACGCCTGAGGTCACAAATCAATGTAAATAGTCTATGAGTGCCTTGTTCCGGCTCAGATAGACTTACATTGAGAGGTTGTGATGTAGCTTCTGACTTCTGGCCAGTCAGAAGCTGCAGTCACAAGATGGCGCCACGGAATGCAGCACCGAAAAAAGTTGAAGACACCAGATGGTGAGTATAAGGCTGTGTGCCCACGATGCGTTGTTGGTCCGGATTTGCAGCGAAGAAACGCTCCAGAAACGCATTGTATACCTTATCCCATGACTTCTTATGACATTCTGCAAGTTCTGTGCACATGGACAGGATTTTTTCTGCGCGGATTTTACTCGCAGAAAAAATCCTGACATGACCAATTCTTGTGCGTTTCTGCATGCAGATTTGCCTATACAATGCATTGGAAAAACGTATGGCAAATACGCATTCAAAAACGCGTCAAAAACGCATGGAAAAACTGCATGCGTTTTTCTGCCAAGGAGATGCAGAAATGCTCAGGAAAATTTCTGCTTCATTTCTGCATCGTGGGCACTAAGCCGAAGACCAGGGCAAGGACCTTTGGTTTAAAGCACCACTCCAACACTGAAAAAAGCACTGCTGGAGTGGTGCTTTAATGCTCCATGCATAAATGCATAATCTAAGCTCCAACCTACCATTTTAAGGCTATGTGCACACGATGCAGAAATGCTCAGGATTTTTCCTGAGCGTATCTGCATCTCCCTGGCAGAAAAAACCGCAAGTGAGGCTGCATGGGGAGGATAAAGTTAATTTCCTCCCAGCAGCGGGGCTCTCAGTGCAGGTGCTGGGCAGATTCAGAATGCTATTAACCTGCAGATTCACCCCATATCTGCAGGTTAATAGTGTTAGGCTGTGTGCACACGTTGCATATTTGGTGCGTTTGTCACGTTTTTTTCGGCGCGGATTTGTGACAAAACCTGATGTCAGCAAAGTGAATGAGAAACTTGAAGAGTCATGCCTCACGTTGAGTATTTTTGATTTGCAGATTTGGTGCAGAAAATAATCTGCAGCATGTCAATTCTCTTTGCGTTTTTGCCTGCATTTTTCATCCATTGAATGCACTGAAAAAACGTGGCAAAAACGCAACATTTAGAGGGTGCATTTTCCTACCAAGAGATGCAGAAATGGTACAGAAATTTCTGCAATCAAATACTTAACGTGTGCACATACCCTTATTTTACATGTCAAGGTTCCCTTTAAACACTGCCCACTTTTCAGGGATGTAATGCAGATGATGTAAAAAAGTCAAAAGTCACAGAATTTTGCACAATTATGTGTTATCTGGCATAAACAAAATGATGAATTTCCCTTCACCCCAGGCAAGTTTAGGCTGGAATCACATATTCAGTTCTTCATGTCGTTTTTGAACAAGAGACACGAGTGAATCCAAAAGGACAGAAAACTATCAAGGAAAGACATACATATCTTAAAAAATTGCATATGTGATTCCAGCCACAGTTTTCGGTGCTGTAAAATGAGTATAGTTAGACGATATATATTAATATCATCTTACAATGCAGGATAGAATATTATATGTCCAGTCATCAGGTATGACCATTGCTATTTAGTGATTTAGAAAAGACAACCAGTAATGTGAACATCAAATCCATTTTCTATATTTTTAATTCTTATAGACCACCTATGGATGTGCAGCCTTTATTACCGTATTTTTCAGACTATAAGATGCACTTTTTTCCTCCGAAATTTTGGAGGAAAGTGGGGGGTGCGTCTTATAGTCCGAATACTAGATTATTGTATGGCCACATGGTGGTGGCTGTGGGGGAGCGGCAGCGGGGGATCAGAGGGGCACAGGAGGCAGCAGCCACCTGCTGCAGCCTACATTGTGCCCGCTACTAAAGAAAATGAATATTCCCTGCTCCCCACACCTATGGGAGTGGAGAGCAATGAATATTCATTTCTGTTAATAGCCGACACACTGGAGCCGCATCACGGCTCCTGCTGCCGCTCTGCAGTCAGTGTGCCCGCAATTAAAGATCATGAATATTCGCTACAACCCACTCCCATGGGTTATAGTGAATATCCATGGTCTTCAATAACAGGCACACTGACCGCAGAGCGGCAGCAGGAGCCACGCTGCGGTACAGTGTGCCGGCTATTGAACAGACTGAAAGGTCACTGCTCCCCACGCACAGAGTCCCGGCGTGGGGAGCAGTGACTATTCCGGCACAGCACTTCACTGTGTGAGAGCGCATGGCATGGCCGACTCACTGTGAGTGTCGGCAGCAGAGCGGGACAGCGCTGGAGGAGAGAGGAGGTGAGTATGAGTGTTTATTTATTTTTTTATAGGCAGCGTGATGGGGGCTCAAAGGGTGCCATACATAACAGGATGGGGGCTCAGAGGGGTGCCATGCATACCAGGATGGGGGCTCAGAGGGTGCCATACATACCAGGATAGGGGCTCAGAAGGTGCCATACATACCAGGATGGGGGCTCAGAAGGTGCCATACATACCAGGATGGGGGCTCAGAGGGTGCCATGCATACCAGGATGGGGGCTCAGAAGGTGCCATACATACCAGGATGGGGGCTCAGAGGGTGCCTTGCATACCAGGATTGGGGCTCAAGGGGTGCCATGCATACCAGGATGGGGGCTCAGAGGGTGACATGCATACCAAGATGGAGGCTCAGAGGGGTGCCATGCATACCAGGATGGGGGCTCAGAGGGTGCCATGCATACCAGGATGGGGGCTCAGAGGGTGCCATGCACACCAGGATGGGGGCTCAGAGGGTGCCATGCATACCAGGATTGGGGCTCAGGGGGTGCCATGCATACCAGGATGGGGGATAAAGGGGTGCCATGCATACCAGGATGGGGGATAAAGGGGTGTCATGCATACCAGGATGGGGGATAAAGGGGTGCCATGCATACCAGGATGGGATGGGGGCCACTTATACCAGGAAGGAGGGGCCATACATACCAGGATGGAGGATATTAACAGAATTGGGGGACATTACCCCAATACCAGTGTCAGCAGCAGACCCCCTCCCCCATAACAGGGCATCATGACCACATTTTTTGCTTAAATTTTTTTTTCCTATTTTCCTCCTTTAAAACCTAGGTGCGTCTTATGGTCCAGTGCGTCTTATAGTCCGAAAAATACGGTAACTATTTTTCCCTCTAAGAAATGAAAGTGTCGACTTTATAAACCATAGACACAAATTCCGATTTTTGCTCAACGCAATACTTTGGCCGAGTTTACTGTATATCTTTAGGACGGTAAAGTAAAAATGGAAACTGACATAGAATTATATCAATATAAATAAGAAAATAACCCAAAAAGAGAATATGTTATTAGATCTGTCAGATTTTTTTTCCAGTGAATGCAGCTGTCACTTTTGACATTATAGCGCTTCCTATCGTGACTATATCTGGTGCAGTCTCTCATCAAAGCTGAAGTTCAGAACGGTTATTGTAAGAATGTGGAATCTATAAATGGTATGCACTACACGGAATGAATTATCTAGATGGTCTGGAAACAGTATTTAAGTATAGTAATTTGTGTCATGGACTGAAGTAGTAATTAAGGCAGAATAGTACCATTAGCTTCCTGATTTGGTCCCATCATGTTCTACTGCTGAAGCAAGAATACAAAGGGGCTTCTCTTCAGTGAGTTAACACATCGCTATGGCCCCAGAAACAGCCTTTTCCTTCATGGTAATTTCCACTGCCCAGGCCAGAGTTGCTTTTTCCATATGGAAATCAATGTACATTACAATCAATTGTACAACCACTCACAATATAAGAATCTATGAAGAACGCACTTTGCCGTTCTTCACTTTGCACTGGCTATTCCCATGTCAGTAAGAACTTTGTAAAAGCATGCTATGTACTGAGCCTCCATGTAGGAATACTTAAATCTTTTGATACTGAACGGTGCGCTGACGTCAGGGAGTAACAACGTTCGTGTCTGGAATAGAGGTTCAATAGGAAAATGTATTTTGCAAGATGACTTGTAAACAAAATGCTGGCCTGTAAACCTGCAGTGGGATTTTATGTGCTTTCTTGGTATGACATTTATGTGTTGACTTAGCCTGTAAAGTTTTTTTTATAGAATATAAGTGAATAGCTTCATGCTGTCCACAAGGTCCCCAACAATTATTTACTACTCATATAAATCCAGGGTGAGTTATCTTATGTCATATTGATAAAGTAGATATTGTCCTGGGACTGTGGAAAGACCTTTAGGTATGGCTGTAAAGCTGGCCAGAGATAGGTGGCTAGTTAAGAGACTGACTGTTGGAATTTTTGCCAAATAGTAGAAAACACCATAAATTGTTATGTTCATGCAGAGTTACAGTGGTTGTTGGGTTTAAATGACAAAATTCCATAAATGTTACAAAAAAAAAACATGAGCTATCTCTTTAATCCCCCATCCGATTCCCCCTCTCCCTGGTAGTCCCTGCTAGTTTCTTTTTACAAGCTAACGGCATGTGAATGGTACAGCCAATAAGTCTCCTCGGTAGTGAACACAACTGTTGAGGCCAGTGACTTGCTGCAGTGATCATGTGCAGGCAGCTTGCACCTTGCGTTCCAATAGCGCACTGACACCAATTCGGGTGACGCGCTTCCTGCAATAACCCGGAGGTGCGAACGTTTGAGCTCTCTAACCAGAGGTTGGCATCCTTGTATCTTAAGAGAACAACCCCATCGCTATGTATGTATACTGAGTCTATTTCCGGTGACATGCACGCTACCTTTGTTTATTCTGCTTGTGGCCTGGGGAGCTGGTGGCTTATTATATCACTGCTTCTTCTCTCCCTGCCCACTGCAGGATACCTCTGATAAACCCCTGGATGACCACAAAGAAGGAGGAAACATGTCGGGGTTATTCTGCTATTTCATAAGTTAAGTATTATCTAATTACAGGACATTCGGGATCCATAGGGGCTTGGTTTTTCACTTAGGTCCATTATGTACATTCACTAATGTTTACTATTTAGGACATACTTATTCATTGTGACAATGCTGCAATTTAATAAGCCTAATACTATCTAATGACAGGCCATTTAGTTTCCACAGGGACTTGCCATTTTTATGGATGCCTACCACATGTATGCACTGATGTCTACTATATAGGGCATATGTATTCATTACATTTAGTTTCCACAGGGGCTTACTGTAGTTATTGAGGTCTATTATACACTGCTCAAAAAATAAAGGGAACACTCAAATAACACATCATAGATGTGAATGAATGAAATATTCTCATTGAATACTTTGTTCTGTACTAAGTTGAATGTGCTGACAACAAAATCACACAAAAATCATCAATGTAAATTAAATTTATTAACCAATGGAGGCCTGGATTTGGAGTCACCCCCAAAATTAAAGTGGAAAAACGCACTACAGGCTGATCAAACTTTGATGTAATGTTCTTAAAACAAGTCAAAATGAGGCTCAGTATTGTGTGTGGCCTCCACATGCTTGTATGACCTCCCTACAATGCCTGGGCATGCTCCTGACGAGGTTGCAGATGGTCTCTTGTGGGATCTCCTCCCAGACCTGGACTAAAGCATCCGCCAACTCCTGGACAGTCTGTGGTGCAACGTGACGTTGGTGGATGGAGCAAGACATGATGTCCCAGATGTGCTCAATGGGATTCAGGTCTGGGGAATGGGCGGGCCAGTCCATAGCTTCAATGCCTTCATCTTGCAGGAACTGCTGACACACTCCAGCCACATGAGGTCGGGCATTGTCCTGCATTAGGAGGTACCCAGGGCCAACCGCACCAGCATATGGTCTCACAAGGGGTCTGAGGATCTCATCTCGGTACCTAATGGCAGTCAGGCTACCTCTGGCGAGCACATGGAGGGCTGTACGGCCCTCCAAAGAAATGCCACCCCACACCATTACTGACCCACTGCCAAACCGGTCATGCTGAAGGATGTTGCAGGCAGCAGATCGCTCTCCACGGCGTCTCCAGACTCTGACACGTCTGTCACATGTGCTCAGTGTGAACCTACTTTCATCTGTGAAGAGCACAGGGCGCCAGTGGCGACTTTGCCAGTCCTGGTGTTCTGTGGCAAATGCCAAGCGTCCTGCACGGTGTTGGGCTGTGAGCACAACCCCCATCTGTGGACGTCGGGCCCTCATACCACCCTCATGGGGCCAGTTTCTAACCGTTTGTGCAGACACATGCACATTTGTGGCCTGCTGGATGTCATTTTGCAGGGCTCTGGCAGTGCTCCTCCTGTTCCTCCTTGCACAAAGGCGGAGGTAGCGGTCCTGCTGCTGGATTGTTGCCCTCCTATGGCCCCCTCCACATTTCCTGGTGTACTGGCCTGTCTCCTGGTAGCGCCTCCAGCCTTTGGGCACTACGCTGACAGACACAGCAAACCTTCTTGCCACAGTTCGCATTGATGTGCCATCCTGGATGAAATGCACTACCTGAGCAACGTCTGTGGGTTGTAGAGTCCGTCTCATGCTACCACGAGTGTGAAAGCACAACCAACATTCAAAAGTGACCAAAACATCAGCCAGAAAGCATTGGTACTGAGATGTGGTCTGTGGTCACCACCTACAGAACCAATCCTTTATTGAGGGTGTCTTGATAATTGCCAATAATTTCCATCTATTGTCTATTCCATTTGCACTGCAGCATGTGAAATTGATTGTATATCAGTGTTGCTTCCTAAGTGGACAGTTTGATTTCACAGAAGTTTGATTTACTTGGAGTTATATTCTGTTGTTTAAGTGTTCCCTTTATTTTTTTGACCAGTGTATTTACTCATTGATGTTTATTATGTAGTAAATGTGTGTTCATTTTCTTGTATCCTTCTGTACTGACAGCATATGGTCCCTCTAGTACCCACCTAGTGGACTGGTAGTTGGCTTATACATATTTTCGTGTGTCCATTAATTTAGGATTTTGCTGTAGGGATCCAATTTTGGTCCTCTAGTCCCTGTGTCAATTCCTTGAACACATGGGAACTCATTGAGCGGGGGTGCCATGTCAAACCAATAGGGTGTCAACTTCCGCGGTCAGGAAGAAAACTGCGCAGGGCGAATTCAGTCCCTAATTACTCCCCGTTTGACCCAATTGATAATTATTAGGAACCAGGAAAATCCAGCTGAACAAATCTTCTAAAACCAATTGTTTTATTAGGTCATGAAAAAATATTTTAAAAACTCCACCTTGGGAAGAGAACAGCAAACGCGTTTTGAACTATATGTTCTTAATCATTGCATGATGAAAAACCGCAAGGAAGTGGCATTATATGTCATATCCTGCTGATCACATGTTCAAGGTAAACCAATCATGGTTAGACAGACATAACAAATTAAAAGCGTATAACATGATAAAATGATTAAATCAAAATGATATAACAGCAACGAAAGAGTTACATATCAAAAAACAGTAAATAGATATCAAGTAAATTATTATACAAACTGATACATGTGTAAAAAAACTCCAAAGATCTCATTCATAATGATACATCAGGTCATGCCTGATGTTCATGCCGGCCGGTACACGTGTATTCAGTGTATAAATCCACCAGCTTTCTCTATTAAGGAGCTTTCTCCTATGATCGCCCCTCCAATTGGTTTTATAACTTTCTCTATACCGGTTACTCTGAAGGCTGTAGTATCCCCGTTATGGCACATAGAAAAATGTCTTGATGCCGCAGAGCATTTAGTAGTCAGTTTATTGTGAATATCTGACAAATGTCGTCTGATGCGTTTTTTTAGGGGAGTACCAGTGCATCCTACATATTGGAGACAGCACATATTGCATGAAATAATATATATAACGTAGGTAGAATTACAATTAATGAAATTTTTTATATTATATTTTAGATTAGTAGAGAAAGATGTAAAGGTGTTGGTATTCATTACATGGGTGCAGCACGTACAAATACAATGTCCACACTTGTAGAAACGGGTTGTGTGTAGCCAGGTAGTAAAATTAGATAGATCTTCTTTCAAATAAAGACTAGGGGACAAGAGATCACCCAAAGTGGGTGCTCTAAGGGCTGTGAATCTAATTGGTGTTGAAAGCACTTCCCTCAATTTTGAATCTACATATAACATGGGTAAATATTTATTAATTATATTTTTGATTGTGGGAAATTGAGGACTATACTGGGAGACAAATGTAATGTGTTTAGACATATTAGTAGTATTTTTAGGTTTTGTTCCAATCATATCGCACCTATCTTTTTTATTGACAATACTATGTGCTATATTTAGTGTATTTTTCGGACTATAAGGCTGTGTGCCCACGATGCGTGGTAAACCTTCCCCCATGGTCTCCAATGCAATTACGCTCTTTCAATGCCCATGCTGCGTATTTTTCCGCAGCGTTTATGCTGCGCTCAAAAATACGCAGCATGTCCATTCATTTTGCGGACACGCAGCATAATCGCCGCCATTGACTGGCATTAGAACGCGCCAATTCCGCAAGACGGCATCTGTACTTGCGTAATTGGCGCGTTCCAATGTGCGGATGGTCCCCAAGTCTGGAGGAGAGGAGACTCTCATCCAGACCGGAGTACCATAGAATCTGTAAAAAAAAAGAATTTAAAATAAAAAATAAAGTTTATACTTACCTTCCGATGTCCTACCGGTGTTTTGTCCACGCCGTCCGGTCTCTTGTAATGCTCGCGCAGTTGTGAAGGACCTGCCATAACATCATTGAGTCATGTGACCCATCACATGACTCAATGACATCACCGCAGGACCTTCACACCACCGCGAGCATTGCAAGAGACCAAACGCAGCAGAGATGACACCGGGAAGACACCAGAAGGTGAGTATAATCTTTTTTTTTTATTTTTTACCATTCTTATTCTTTTTTTTTAACTATTACTTGGTCACGCTATATAAATCCATGCCGGTTGCATGGATTTATATAGTGTGACCAACTTGTCAAGCACTTTTCCAAGTGATGCTCAAAATCGCTTGAAAAACTGCTTGAAAAAACGCATGTAAAAACGCTGAAAAAACGCTTCTCTCTGGCAGAAAAAACGCATGTAAAACTGCATGCGTTTTTTTCTGCCAGAGAGAGGCAAAAATGCTCTGCATCAAATCTGCTACGTGGGCACATAGCCTTCGACTTAGTGCCCACGATGCAGAAATGAAGCAGAAATTTTCCTGAGCATTTCTGCATCTCCTTGGCAGAAAAACGCATGCATTTTTTACATGCGTTTTTGACGCAGATTTGACGCGTATTTGCATGCGTATTTGCCATGCGTTTTTCCAATGCATTGTATAGGCAAATACGCATGCAGAAACGCACAAGAATTGGTCATGTCCATATTTTTTCTGCGAGTAAAATCTGCACAGAAAAAATACGGACCATGCGCACAGAACTTGCAGAATGTCATAGGAAGTCATGGGATAAGGTATGCAATGCGTTTCTGGAGCGTTTACGCGCTGCAAATACGCACAAAAATACGCACCAAAAACGCATCGTGGGCACACAGCCTAAGATGCACTTTTTTCCTCCAAAATTTTGGAGGAAAATGGGGGGTGCGTCTTATAATCCGAATGTTGGGGGGGTGTATATATATGTGGGGTGTGGGGTGAGCGGTAGCAGTGGAGGAGCAGGGCACAGGAGGCAGCAGCCGCCCGCTGCAGCCTACACTGTCCCCGCTGCTAAAGAAAATGAATATTCACTGCTCCCCTCGCCCATGGGGCGTGGGGAGCACTGAATATTCATGCTCCTTAATAGCAGCACACAGTGTAGCTGCGCTGCGGCTCCAGCTGCTGCCGGAATCGCCTGTGCCCGCTGTTAAAGGGCATGAATATTCAACCTCTCTCCATGCCCATGGGTGTGGGGAGAGGGTGAATATTCATGCCCTTTAATGAGCGGGCACACGCGATAGCCGGCATCAGCAGGAGCCGCAGCGCGGCTCCGCTGTGTGCCGGCTATGAAGGAGAGTGAAGTCACTGCTCCCCGCGCACACAGTCCCGGCGTGGGGAGCAGTGACTTCCGGCAGCTGATCTCTCCATGTGAGCCGCGCATGGCAGTGACGTCATGCGCTGCTCACATGGAGAGATCAGTGCGGGCAGACAGGACGCAGCGCTGGAGGAGAGAAGAAAGGTGAGTAGGAGTGTTTATTTTTTTGTTATGTGCAGCATGATGGGGATTAAGGGGACCATGCATACTAGGCTAAGGATGAGGGGGCCATACATACCAGGGTAAGGATGAGGGGTGCCATGCATACCAGGATAGGGATTAGGGGTGCCATGCATACCAGGATAGGGATGAGGGGTGCCATGCATACCAGGACAGGGATTAGGGGTGCCATGCATACCAGGAAAGGGATGAGGGTTGCCATGCATACCAGGACAGGGATGAGGGGTGCCATGCATACCAGGACAGGGATGAGGGGTGCCATGCATACCAGGACAGGGATGAGGGGTGCCATGCATACCAGGACAGGGATAAGGGGTGCCATGCATACCAGGACAGGGATGAGTGATGCCATGCATACCAGGACAGGGATGAGGGGTGCCATGCATACCAGGACAGGGATGAGGGGTGCCATACATACCAGGACAGGGATGATGGGTGCCATGCATACCAGGACAGGGATGAGGGGTGCCATGCATACCAGGACAGGGATGAGGGGTGCCATGCATACTAGGATAAGGATGAGGGGTGCCATGCATACCAGGATGGAGGGGTTCCATGCATACCAGGATGGAGGAATGCCAGGCATACCAGGATGGGGATGGGGGCCAAGTATAAAAGGATGGGGAGGGCATATATACCAGGATGGGGGATATTGTCAGAATTGGGGGACATTACCCCTATACCAGTGTCATCAGAAGACCCCCTCCCCCTTAAAAGTGCATCATGACCACATTTTTTGCTTACATTTTTTTTTTTTATTTTCCTCCTCCAAAACCTAGGTGTGTCTTATGGTCTGGTGCGTCTTATAGTCCGAAAAATATGGTAATATCCAATCAGGGTATAGTCTTGCTGATAATCTATTTGTAACCTTTTTTTGCCTCTATCTTATATTGTTGTGTGTTGCTCGTATTCCTTTTCGTGCATATTAATTCCCCCACCGGTATATTAATTATAGTTTTTTTATTATGGCAGGAAGAGGCCAATAAGGTGGAGTTAGTTGATAAACTTTTCCTATAGGGTGTGATAACCACTGTACTGTCAACTAAGCTCAATGTAACATCCAAAAAATCAATGGATTTATGTTGTAGATTATGAGTAAAAGTAAGATTCATGGAGTTTCCAGCGATGTGTTTGAGAAAATCATCCGCTTCTGTCCTTGTCCCATCCCATATCAGGAGCAGGTCGTCTATATAGCGGCCATACCACCTGATATGGGAGGAGAAAGGTCTAGAATCAGAAAAAATAAATTGTTTTTCCCAAAAAGCCATGAATATATTGGCTATGGATGGTGAGAAGCCCGCCCCCATCGATGCTCCACATTTCTGCAGAAAGAATTTGTCATTGAAGGAGAAATAATTATGACTGAGTAGGAATTCTACTGAAAGTATTAGGAATTGTTGCAAGTCTCCATTGTAAGCGCTATATCTATTCAAATGATATGATAAGATGGAAATCATTAAAGTATGAGGTATACACGGATAAAGTCCCACCACGTCACATGAGAGCCAAAGGGAGGACTCCCCCCACTGGGTATCATCAAGGGATGCTATGAGATGTTTTGTATCCCGAATGTAGCCGGGTAGTTGTTTAACTAGGGGTTGTAAAAATATATCAACCCACATACTCAGTTTTTCATTTAAGCTGTCGATACCTGCTATTATTGGGCGTAGGGGAGGAGGAAAAATATCCTTATCTATTTTAGGAAGGGAATGGTATATTGGAGTAATAGGACATTTAACTAATAGATCATCTGCTAATTTATCGGTAATCACTCCCAACCGTATACCATAGGCTAATAGATTTTCTAATTCTTTTTTAAACTTAGTTGTGGGGTCACTTATTAATTCTTCATAAGTGTTTCTGTCTTGTAGCATATTTAAATTATTTTTTTCATACAGACCACCATCTAAAAGGACAACAGCCCCCCTTTTGTCCGCTGGTCTTACTAAGAGGTCCTTATTATTTTTAATTTCCCTGATAGCATCCCTCTCCACTTTGGTAAGATTAGGTTCCGATCTCCTGTTGTGACTATGTTCTTTCAGTGTCTTTTTCAAGGAATGGAAGTCTTTCTCTATGACTTCCTGAAAATCATCCATGGTAGATGGTCTCGATTGGAGTGGATAATAATATGGATTTTTGATTGTATACTCATGACTCAAATTAATAAAATCCTGTGTATTTTCAGTCTCGAAAAGTTGAAGATCAAAAATGATTTTTTGTTCTTCAAAGGTGCCAATGCTGGGAATCTCCGGAGTTGATATTCTAGGTTGGTTTTCATCGTCCTCCGTTCCCGTTCTATTTGACGATTCATCAAAGAAATGATAACGTAAAGTCAATGCCCTAGCAAATTTGCTGACATCCATCATAGTTTTATATATGTCAAATTCATTAGAGGGTGAAAAAGACAATCCTTTAGACAAAACCGAAATTTGTGGTTCAGTAAGTATGTAACTAGACAAGTTAATTAACGGGCATTGGTTTTCTTCCTGTATTTCTGTGGATACGGTTGTTGATCTCTTATGCTTTCTCCCCCCTCGTTTCCTCCTCTTCCGTTTTTTGATCCCAAAGTAATGTTGGACGTATTCAGACTCATAGGTCCTTTATTGTATACTGTGTTGAGTCTTGTTGCGCTAAAGTTGGAAAAATCTGTCGAGGAGTCTGAAAGTTCATCTGAGGTGGTGGCTTCTGAATTATCCCAAGATGAATCTGTTTCAAATAAACTAACTTTTTTGCCAAAGTGCCTAAAAGTGCTTTTTTTTCATTGTTGAACGTGCCTCCTTGTCTTAGTATGGGTCTTTGAATAGGTTGCCTAGATTTCCGTTTCCACAAATAAACTTCCTTATTGGCATAGTCCTGTGTGTCTCTGTCAAACTTACTTTTTTTCATAGTAACAATGTCATTCTTCAGCCAAATAATTTTCTGTTTCATGGAAGCATTCCAATCATCATATGTAATATCCATCGGGAGTGAATTAATAAGTGACTTGATTTTCAAAATTTCAAGTTTGGTGGAAGATAATTGTTGCTCCTCATAAGATATTAACAACTTCATCAATTGAAAGGAACACTTATCTAAAATACTAAACCACTTAGTATTGAACTTAGTATTGATAATTATTAACATTTTTGTATGTTTGCATCTATGTGTTATTGTTAGCACCTAATTTTAAATATAATATTCAATAAAGATACGTTTTTAGGAGGTTTGGTTTTCAGTTGTACAGGGGAATTTTTATATATTATACAATATTTGCATATTTATGCATATTTTCTTTTTTTTATTTAAGAAACTGGTCTACTGAATTGAGCAAAAGACTAAAGGAAACATTGGAAAACCACAGATTAAAAAAAATGCTGAGTTTTAATTGCTAGGATAACCATGCTTGTGAAAATAAGGGAACCAACTAAGTATGACTATCCTTAGCAGAAGGAGGGTATTTAAAAACTGAGGTACCTAATATAATAATCAAGATCAAGGGGGTTCAATCTTGGATAAATGCTAACAGATGGAATACCCCATTGTTTAGCTTTCAGACCCCTTTTCTTCTTTTTTTTACATGAGGCCTTTACGAGTCTTTACATGTCTTCTTCCTAAACAAATAGAAAACTGACTTACCATTTGTCTTAAAAATCTTAAAAAAGCACTCCTTCCATCAAAGATTTTATCATCTTAATATATTGCAATAAAAATATTATATAGCACTGTGTAATTACAATTGCTCATTTGCCTTTCTACCCAGTTAATTCTTCTCTTTTCTCTGCTCTATGTAGAAACAGGAAGTCTCTATGCCCTGAATTTATTATTCCCCTCTTCAACTCCTGACCCAGCTGCCTCACTCCTCCCCGGTGCCGGGGACTTTTGCAGTGATGACTCATGTAGGGAAAATTGACCTCCTGTTTCTACATAGAGCTTAGAAGAATTCAGCTAGTCAGTTTTTAATCACATGATGTCATAGACCTAATGGAAAAGAGAAGAGTTAACTGGGTAGAAAGGCAAAATGAGCAATTGTATCTATACAGTGTTATATAAGATGATAACTGCAATATATTAAGAGGATAACAATTTTGATGAAAGTGCTTCTTTAACATAGATAAACCAGACATATATAAACCTTTTCCACTATTGCCATTCTCTTGCTTGAATCTTCTCGGCTAACTGCTACCAGCAGCTAATCAAGCATACTTTCTTAACTGACTTTAACCTCTACCACATTTCATCTGTGCACTTTATCTGAGAATGAAGTTGGTTTGGTCGTATTTCAGACAAATAATTATTAAAATCAATGATAAATGAGTAAAAACTATATACAAAAACAATTAATACTGCAAAAAATATCTTCAAATATAAAATTATTAAGTCACTTATGCCCACCGATTCATCAGTTTTCACCAGAATTCTTATTTAAAACTGTCTGAAATGTCACAAAATTTTTGCACAACTGCACAAATATTTAACTTTCTTTGGCGTTTTCATGCCAGCTTTGCCAACTCATTGAAAAGTGTGCAGAGCTTCATGGGGATTAGCGGCCAACAAAATTACCATAATTTATGCAACAAAGCTGCTGTAAATTACAATAGAAATGTACTCCAACTGATTAGAGTACATATGTAGCAGTGGCACACGGCAACTGAAATATGCACAAAATTGATTTAGAGAGGCAAGGTTCTTAATGAATTTGGCACATCTTACTCCAGCGCACCCTTCATCGAGACTGATATACAAAGTGCCAGTCTTGATGTATCGGGGTCATAGAGAGAAAGCTCTGAAGCTGACAGTCTAAAAGGTTAGGACAAAGAGGATGTGTGAATAAGAATAGTCTTACATATATATATATATATATATATATATATATATATATATATATATATATATATACTGCTCAAAAAAAAAAAAGGGGAACACTTAAACAACAGAATATAACTCCAAGTAAATCAAACTTCTGTGAAATCAAACTGTCCACTTAGGAAGCAACACTGATTGACAATCAATTTCACATGCTGTTGTGCAAATGGAATAGACAATAGATGGAAATTATTGGCAATTATCAAGACACCCTCAATAAAGGATTGGTTCTGCAGGTGGGGACCACAGACCACATCTCAGTACCATTGCTTTCTGGCTGATGTTTTGGTCACTTTTGAATGTTGGTTGTGCTTTCACACTCGTGGTAGCATGAGATGGACTCTACAACCCACAGACGTTGCTCAGGTAGTGCAGCTCATCCAGGATGGCACATCAATGCGAGCTGTGGCAAGAAGGTTTGTTGTGTCTGTCAGCGTAGTGTCCAGAGGCTGGAGGCGCTACCAGGAGACAGGCCAGTACACGAGGAGACGTGGAGGGGGCCATAGGAGGGCAACAATCCAGCAGCAGGACCGCTACCTCCGCCTTTGTGCAAGGAAGAATAGGAGGAGCACGGCCAGAGCCCTGCAAAATGACCTCCAGCAGGCCACAAATGTGCATGTGTCTGCTCAAACGGTTAGAAACCGACTCCATGAGGGTGGTATGAGGGCCCGACGTCCACAGATGGGGGTTGTGCTCACAGCCCAACACCGTGCAGGATGCTTGGCATTTGCCACAGAACACCAGGATTGGCAAAGTCGCCACTAGCGCCCTGTGCTCTTCACAGATAAAAGCAGGTTCACACTGAGCACATGTGCCAGACGTGCCAGAGTCTGGAGACGCCGTGGAGAGCGATCTGCTGCCTGCAACATCCTTCAGCATGACCGGTTTGGCAGTGGGTCAGTAATGGTGTGGGGTGGCATTTCTTTGAAGGGCCGCACAGCCCTTCATGTGCTCGCCAGAGGTAGCCTGACTGCCATTAGTTACCGAGATGAGATCCTCAGACCCCTTGTGAGACCATATGCTGGTGCGGTTGGGCCTGGGTTCTTCCTAATGCAGGACAATGCCAGACCTCATGTGACTGGAGTGTGTCAGCAGGTCCTGCAAGATGAAGGCATTGAAGCTATGGACTGGCCCGCCCGTTCCCCAGACCTGAATCCGATTGAGCATATCTGGGACATCATGTCTCGCTCCATCCACCAAAGTCACGTTGCACCACAGACTGTCCAGGAGTTGGCGGATGCTTTAGTCCAGGTCTGGGAGGAGATCCCACAGAAGACCATCCGCAACCTCATCAGGAGCATGCCCAGGCATTGTAGGGAGGTCATACAGGCATGTGGAGGCCACACACAATACTGAGCCTCATTTTGACTTCTTTTAAGGACATTACATCAAAGTTGGATCAACCTGTAGTGTGTTTTTCCACTTTAATTTTGGGGGTGACTTCAAATCCAGGCCTCCATTGGTTAATAAATTTGATTTCCATTGATGCTTTTTGTGTGATTTTGTTGTCAGCACATTCAACTTTATACAGAACAAAGTATTCAATGAGAATATTTCATTCATTCAGATCTAGGATGTGTTATTTGAGTGTTCCCTTTATTTTTTTGAGCAGTGTATATACGTGTACAGGTGCATCTCACTAAATTAGAATATCATCAAAAAGTTAATTTATTTCAGTTCTTCAATACAAAAAGTGAAACTCATATATTATATAGAGTCATTACAAACAGAGTGATCTATTTCAAGTGTTTATTTCTGTTAATATTGATGATTATGGCTTACAGCCAATGAAAACACAAAAGTCATTATCTCAGTAAATTAAAATAATTAACAAAAAATACCTGCAAAGGATTCCTAAGTGTATAAAAAGGTCCCTTAGTTTGTTTCAGTAGGCTCCACAATCATAGGGAAGACTGCTGACTTGACAGATGTCCAGAAGGCAGTCATTGACACTAAGTAAATGAAAAGTAAATTTTGCATTTCATTTGGAAATCAAGGTCCCAGAGTCAGGAGGAAGAGTGGAGAGGCACACAATCCAAGCTGCTTGAGGTCTAGTGTGAAGTTTCCACAATCAGTGATGGTTTGGGGAGCCATGTCATCTGCTGATGTAGGTCCACTGTGTTTTATCAAGACCAAAGCAAGCGCAGCTGTCCACCAGGAAATGTTAGAGCACTTCATGCTTCCTTATGCAGACAAGCTTTTTGTAAATGGAAATTTCATTTTCCAGCAGGACTTGGCACCTGTCCATACTGCCAAAAGTACCAATACCTGGTTTAAAAACAACAGTATCACTGTGCTTGATTGGCCTGCAAACTCGCCTGACCTTATCCCCATAGGGAATCTATGGGGTATTGTCAAGAGGAAGATGAGATACACTAGACCCATCAATGCAGACGAGCTGAAGGCTGCTATCAAAGCAACCTGGGCTTCCATAACACCTCAGCAGTGCCACAGGCTGATGGCCTCCATGCCACGCCACATTGATGCAGTAATTGATGCAAAAGGAGCCCCGACCAAGTATTGAGTGCATTTACTGAACATACATTTCAGTAGGCCAACATTTTGGATTTTAAAAACATTTTTCAAGTTGTTGTTATAACGTATTCTAATTTACTGAGATAATGACTTTTGTGTTTTCATTGGCTGTAAGCCATAATCATCAACATTAACAGAAATAAACACTTGAAATAGATCACTCGGTTTGTAATGACTCTATATAATATACGAGTTTCACTTTTTGTATTGAAGAACTGAAATAAATTAACTTTTTGATAATATTCTAATTTACTGAGATGCACCTGTATATATATTTTTATTTATATATATATATATATATATATATATATATATATATACTAGATGGTGGCCCGATTTTAATGCATCGGGTATTCTAGAATAAACATGCGGCTGACCGGGCGCCACTAAGCAGCGAAGCAGTGTTTAAATGGGTTGTGCACTACTTTTAATTAACTTCACAATGTATCCCCTCGGTGCCCCTAATGAATTTGGTCATTATGTTATGTTGTCAATCTTGCTTGTGACAACATCGCTGACGACGCACAGCCAGCACGTAATTGTCCTGCCTGCAGCCAGCTGTTGCTTCCGCTTACATCACGACTATTTGTGGCTGCAGCCAGGGGTCTGCTGTTCCGCGCACCACAATGAATGACGGGCTGTGGCCGGGGTTATCCCCCATCGTGTCACATCCAGCATCCACAGCGCGGTCTGTCAATGTGGTTTGTATGGCTGCGTCATTCATCTAATCCTGGTTTGTATGGCTGACTTATTTTGGATTGTACGCCTTCCTCATCTTAGCTTGCATGGCCTGCTTATCCTGGTTTTGTATGACCTACTCAATCCCCCATCTCCACAGCACATTTCAAAAACTAAACCCTAATCCTCACCTTGCTTCCTTTTCTCTGCTCCAGCGCTGTCTGTCCTGTTTTCAGCAGCTCCTCGCAGGATCGGAGGCACAGCACGCGCTCTCAGATACTGCTGTGATTAGCTGCTGTCTGTAGATTCGCTGCTTTCCACGCCGGGACTAAGTGCGTGGAGAGGCACAAATCTGCATTAACTTTAGTAGCACATGCTGCAGATGTCGCTATGAAGATTTAACAATAATTCAATGAATACAGAAAATAATACTTTATTAACTATTATTGGTTATAGAACTTAATACAACTGAACAAAATTATTAAACAGATAATCAAAATATATAAACTATTCCATGAATATGTAACAATATTTTACAATAAATCATCGGACAAAAGAAGTACGACTTTAGAATATATTTCTTAACAATATCAACCTAAAATATTTTTGTACACGACATTTTTGGTGAATACTTTTGGACTATCTGTAAGCAACTTTCCTTGTAAATGGGTATCCAAAACTTGCACCTTGACATTGGATCTCTTTTTAACTCTTGAAAATGCAACATACAGTTGTCCATGTCCAAAAACGGACTCTGGTAAATATATGCCAACACGGTGTAGAGTTTGACCTTGTGACTTGTTTATTGTCATGGCAAATGTTGGTTTTACTGGAAACTGTCGACGTCTAAGCCTAAATGGAAGACCGGTGTCTGAAGGACATAAATCAATGCGTGGAATGAACACTTCGTCTCCTTTTGCAGATCCAGTGATCACTGTTGCTTGAATTATGTGGGAATGGAGTCCAGTAACAATAAGGCGAGTTCCATTACATAGACCATTTCTTGTATTTAGATTCCGCAGCAACATGACGATTGCTCCAACTTTAAGTTGTAGTCTGTGGGATGGCATTCCTGATGGCGTAACACTATTTAAAAATTCAACTGGATAATGCTCTCGTTCATCTTCATTGTCGACATCCACCGAATCATCACTTTTGTATAATTTATACTCTCCAGGCATTCTATCCATCACACGGGAATTTAGCAGAGCTACGTCATCGTTCTTGGGACAGAGAATATCATAGGAAGAGGCTCTCTCAACACTGCTTTGGTCGTTCACATCTATTTCAACGCGTTGTCCAAAAACATCACTTACGATGCAGTCAGTGCACAACATGTCTTCTGATATTTCAATAATGTCTTCTCCAAGGTTATATTCATTGCTAAGTTCACCATTCCCAAGTTTAAGAAGCCAGTTGCTGTACTCTGGGTCAGAAGATCGCATGTTGTTAATTAGTTGTAGTTTATTAAACTTTTTCCAAAGGTCTGACATTTTTAGGATTGACTCGATAATATTTGTTCTTGTTCCATTCGGTACAACTGGAAGGCATTGCCTAAAATCTCCGCCAAGGACAAAAACTTTACCTCCAAAAGGAATTTCATTGTTTTCAGCAATATCTGTAGTCATAACTTCACGCAGAAGTCTGTCAATTAAGCTCAAAGCATATTTAGGCGCCATGGTGCACTCATCAAGTATCAAAAGATTTGCACTGTTCAACTGTTTTCCTGCAAATGTGTCTTGTTTGATTCTGGAAACGGAGATTTCATTGACCGGAACCGGTATCCCAAAGAGTGAATGCATAGTGCGACCTACTCTTAAAAGGTTTGCTGCAATACCTGTTGTAGCCGATGGCAATACGACTTTTCCTAACCCTCTAACGTGATGCATTAAAACTTCATAGAGGTATGTTTTACCGCTGTCTCCAGGACCGTCAATAAAGAAACATTTTGGCGTTGGATCGGCTTGGTTTTCTACAGCGCTCACAATAGTGTCATATGCAATTCGTTGTTCTTGATTTAAGGAGTTTTTCTTCTCTGTTGCCAACAATAATTCATAAGCTTCGTCATACTCTTGAATTTGTGCAACTTGACTTGTAGGCTGTGGCAAATTAAAGTCTGAAAATGTTTTTCCATGCAGTAGTAGGATATTTTGGATATCTTGCATGGCATAAGATTCGCAATTGTGACAATTTCCACTTTTGTTGTGAAGACGTAAGCAGTAATCTTCAATTATATGTTCTTTGAAATTTGTCCAAAGTTGATCCAGATTTGTAGGCGGTCCAAAGACACAAATGTGGGCAAACAATTCACGAAGTTTCATAGGCATATGTAGGGTAACTGCGTCTTCTAAAGTAAGTGTCCACATAGTATCATCCAATAGAAGTCCTAAAGCCAAAGTTGCAGCTTTAAATGTATCGTGCACTACTCCATTAATTGTTTTCAAATCTTCGTAACTTCTAGCTCCTTTGACATGCAGTAGTAACAGCCGAAGGCAATAGCTTTCTTGATCCTTGACACTAACAGTATACATGCGTCCAATTATTCTGCTAAGTCCTCGTTGTCTTGGCTTCCAAGTTTTATTCCAAACGTAATGCTCTGGAATCTCTCGATACAAATACTGCCTTGCGTTTTCGTCACGTTGGTTCAGCAAAAACCATTCCATTAATGTTGACGTTGTGCTTAAATTTTTGGAGACATCTTCGTCTTGAGCATTTTCAAAGAAATAAAGCTGTTGTTGATTTGGTAAATGAATAGCTAAACGTATAATGGCATGGGACTGTGAATGCATTGGAAATGCAAATATTTTCCAAGCAGCTTCTGGAGCACTGACATATCTTGAGTCAACAAACCGTGATGATTCATCGTGATTGACTGTTTTTTGTTGGATTTTGACGTTAGCTTTGTCATGTCCCTTGTAGATGTACTTGAAAAGATATTTAACACTTTTTATTGAAGCGCAGATTTCAACGTTGATGTGACAGTTGTAGCGTTTTAAAAAGTACGGGTTGTATGGAACTATCCATGAGTTATTTATAATCTTTTTGTTGTGTACAATGTTATCAATCAGTTGCCTCCGGTAGGATGGGTAGCCGTCCAAATCTTTAACAGTGTGCTGTCTCAACTGCTTTGGAAACCCTTTTGTGCACTTTCCGTTTTCCATGCATGGACTTTTTGGATTTGCTACACCGCATGGGCCATGAACCATATTACAGATTACAATATTATACAATTCAGGATACTTTTCTTGGTTAGGAATTTCAGCCCACACTATGTTGTCAATTTCGTCCTCCATGCAAAACTTGGAATCCGCGTCTAAAATAATTAGTATATGCGCATGTGGGAGACCTCGTTTCTGAAACTCTATGACGTGTACCATTGCTACGACTGTTCCAAAAAGGCCTTTTTTGATGTCTTCTAAAAGGCTGCTGAGTTTTAGCCGAAATACGCGTGCAACTAAGTCCGGCTTGTGTTCAACTTGCTGCCAGGGTTGTAGATTTTCTGTGATTTCCGGCCATTTAGGATTACAGGTCATTGTTAAAAAAATGTCAGGTCTTCCATACTTTGTTACTATTGCCATTGCATCTTGAGAACGCTGTTGCATGTTGCGGGGGCTACCTTCAAAGGACGAGGGAGAATTACTGTTTTTCCTATTGGAATTCCTTTTTGAATGGATTGTTTTTGCAAATGTTCTTGAAGAACGCAGTAGTCTTCAACTTTAAGTTGTTTTTGGTTCCTTCGTATGAAATTGAGCCGATTTGCTTCAATTTTTACGTATGCGTCTACTAAGTACTGTTGTGTCAGTTTCCCACCGTTTAAAATAGGATTGAAGTAATTTCGCACAGACAGAAGAAAACTGTAGTACTGTAGTTGTGTAATTCTTCTTGAAGTTCCTTGCTGGTGTAGGTTTTCATGCCAACCTTGATCACCATTTGGAAAGAATAGCGGATACAGAAGAGCATCAAGGTTGCTGTGCAAAATGCTAATCCGTTGTGTTTTAGGAACGAAAGGATTGTTTTTGTCTGGCTTAAGATGGACTAATATATCTCTTTGAAAAGGAGGCTCTCCATCATCGTTTTGAAAAACAACTGCGACCTCACTTACACGTGGTTTGTTGTACCATCGGGGATCTTGTTGACGTTCTTGTTTAATGGCCATGATAATAGAAGGCATTTCCATCCCATTTTGTATAGCTCTCTGTTCCTCTTCAGCTTCAACGTCTTTTAGCATGCGATATGCGGCAGCAAATGGGCTGATTGTTTGTAAATGTACGGCAATTAGGTTCATCAGTTCTGCATTACACTTTTCATTTTCTTTTCGGTTCATCCTTTGTTCTGTAGCCTCATTTGGATCAAAGATGTATAATTGTGCAAATGTTGGTGGTTGTCCTAGTTCTGGGTGAAGTGTTCCAGTACGGTGGTAGATCTGGCCATGAATTTTAAAACAATACGGTCCGAATCCAGGGGGCGGTGCAATGTTGGCACCAAATGAAGCAAAGGCATGAGAACTGTTGATACTTCTGATATTTTCCATAAAATTTCTACTGTGTTCATGCGCTCCTTTCATCAACTGCTCAAACAGATCTGAGTAGTGACATCTTGGTAGCATTGCTTTTCCTTTTTGGCAGCATTGAGTAAACTGATTGTCAGATGGTTTTTCCTCGATAAAATTCATAGATTCACATTTTGAACAAACTACATTCATCTTCCCACAGTAGTGTTGAATAATGTTAGTTTCATTGTCTGTTACGTAAGGTGCAAGTTGTTGAATGTTCTGCTGGGTTTGCCTTAGTTGGTAGAGCATTCGTTTTTGATAAATTTGTCGATCGTGTTGTTCTCGGTTTGTCCTGGATTCTAGAGATTCATTGAGACGACATTGTCTATGGGATTCCGCATTGTGTTCCTGTCTAGCCACAGTGTGTTGCGGTGTTTCCCGTTCCCGACGTTGTCTGTGAGATTCCGCATCCTGTGCTTGTCTGGCGGCAGTATCTTGTGGTGTGTCTTGTTTCCGACGTTGTCTGTGAGATTCCGCATCCTGGGCTTGTCTGGCGACAGTGTGTTGTGGTGTGTCTTGTTCCCGGCGTTTTTGTTGAGATTCCGCATCCTGGGTTTGTCTGGCGGCAGTGTGTTGTGGTGTCTCCTGTTCCCGACGTTTTCTGTGAGATTCCGCATCTTGGGCTTGTCTGCCGGCAGTGTGTTGTGGTGTCTCCTGGTCCCGAAGTTTTCTGTGAGCTTCCGCATCCTGGGCTTGTCTGCCGGCAGTGTGTTGTGGTGTCTCCTGGTCCCCAATTTTTCTGTGAGCTTCTGCATCCTGTGCTTGTCTGGCGGAAGTGTGTGGTGTTGTCTCCTGCTTCCGAATTTTTCGGTGAGCTTCCGCATCCTGGGCTTGTCTGCAGGCAGTGTGTTGTGGTGTCTCCTGTTCCCGGCTTTTTTGGTGAGATTCCGCATCCTGGGCTTGTCTGGCAGCAGTGTGTTGTGGTGTCTCCTGTTCCCGGCGTTTTTGGTGAGCTTCCGCATCCTGAGCTTGTCTTGTGGCAGTGTGCTGTAGTGTCTCCTGTTCCTGGCGTTTTTGTTGAGCTTCTGCATTCTGGGCTTGTCTTGCGGCAGTTTGTTGCGGTGTCTCCTGCTCCCGTCGTTTCTTGTGATATTCTGCATCCTGGGCTTGTCTGGCGGCAGTGTGTTGCGGTGTCTCCTGTTCGCAGCGTTTTTTTTGAGCTTCTGCATTGTGGGCTTGTCTGGCGGCAGTGTGTTGCGGTGTCTCCTGTTCCCGGCGTTTTTGTTGAGCTTCGGCATCCTGGGCTTGTCTGGCGGCAGTGTGTTGCGGTGCCTCCTGTTCCCGGCGTTTTTTGTGAGCTTCTGCATCCTGGGCTTGTCTGGCGGCAGTGTGTTGTGGTGTCTGTTGCTCTCGACGTTGTCGTTTTCTTTCTGCTTCTGCTGCTTTTCTGTCTTCCTCCGTGGCGTCTTTTCGCTTATGACCCATTATAAAACAGGAAACGTAAATAAGTATCTGTTCAGCGCGCTGTCACTGGCAGAACGTGTTCAGTAAACCTGACTGAAGTCCCTCACACAGTGTGACAGAAGTCCCTCGCACAGTGTGACTGAAGTCCCTCGCACAGTGTGACTGAAGTCCCTCGCACAGTGTGACAGAAGTCCCTCGCACAGTCTGACTGAAATCCCTCGCACAGTGTGACAAAGAAAACCTGCTCAGTACGTTATGAGCATTTTGTGAGTCACATGACAAATGGGCAGAGTTAGCCGTGCTATCTCCCGAAGGTGGCGTAGATATTTCAAATGTTGCGGTAATTGGCCGGAGAGCGTGTTTAAATTTGGAGCGGAAATCTGTGATTGGTCGCGGGCGGCGTCCGCGACCAATCATAAAAGCAGGTTTTAAATCTCGCGCGCCGTGTTACTAAGCAGCGGACAGTATGTTTGAATTCAGCGTTAAAATCTCTGATTGGTCGCGTCAGGAGAGCGCGACCAATCAGCGTATCGTATTGGTGAGGACCGGGGAGCGGCTGCCTGTGCGGCTACTTCCGCTCCGAGAACCCGGGACATGAGCGGGCGCTGGCAGCAGAAGTATCTGGACTCGCAGCGCTGCTCCCCGGTCCTCCCTTCAGCATGGATGTCAGCGGCGCTGCTGGGCGGATACTTCCGCTGCGAGAACCCGGGACATGAGCGAGCTCTCGCAGCAGAAGTATCCCGACCCGCAGCGCCGCTCCCCGGTCCTCCCTTCACACCCTAGCCGCTGATCTCCCCACAGCATCCGAATAGTGTTCCAAAGGTCCTGACATTTTTATTCAAAATCGCTGATTGGTCGCTGGCGCTGCCCGCGACCAATCACCGATTTTGTCGCCACATTTAAATAGCGTCCGCGACCAATCAGCACAGCGGAGTTTAAATGTGGAGCCAAGATCAGTAATTGGTCGCGGCCGATATTTGAATGTGGCGCCCAAATTGGTGATTGGTCGCGGGCAGCGTCCGCGACCAATCAGCACAGTAGTGTTTATCTTTTGCGGCAAGATCAGTGATTGGTCGGGGGCCAAGACCGCGACCAATCACCGATTTGTGCGGCACTTTTAAATAGCGGCCGCGACCAATTGTATGTCAGCGCCGCTCCCCGGTCCTCCCTTCACGCCCTAGCCGCATGGATGTCAGCGGCGCTGCCTGTGCGGATAGTTCCGCTGCGAGAACCTGGGACATGAGCGGGCGCTCGCAGCAGAAGTATCCCGACCCGCAGCGCCGCTCCCGGTCCTCCCTTCACACCCTAGCCGCTCATGTCCCCACAGTATCCGCATGGTGTTAGAAAGGTCCGGACATTTGTGTTAAAAATCGCTGATTGGTCGCTGGCCGCGACCAATCACCAATCTTGGCAGCAAATTCAAACACCGCTGTGCTGATTGGTTGCCGACGCTGTGCGCGACCAATCACTGATTTTGGCGGCACATTTAAATAGCGTCCGCGACCAATCAGTACAGCGGTGTTTAAATGTGGAGCCAAGATCGGTGATTGGTCGCGGCCGATATTTAAATTTGGCGCCCAAATCGGTGATTGGTCGCGGGCAGCGCCAGCGACCAATCAGCGATTTTTAACACAAATGTCCGGACCTTTGTAACACCATGCGGATACTGTGGGGACATCAGCGGCTAGGGTGTGAAGGGAGGACCGGGGAGTGGCGCTGCGGGTCGGGATACTTCTGCTGCGAGCGCCCGCTCATGTCCCGGGTTCTCGCAGTGGAAGTATCCGCACAGGCAGCGCCGCTGACATCCATGCGGCTAAGGCATGAAGGGAGGACCGGGGAGCGCCTCTGCCTGTGCGGCTACTTCCGCTGCGAGAACCCGGGACATGAGCGGGCGATCGCAGCAGAAGTATCCTGACCCGCAGCGCCGCTCCCCGGTCCTCCCTTCACACCCTAGCCGCTGATGTCCCCACAGTATCCGCATGGTGTTACAAAGGTCCGGACATTTGTGTTAAAAATCGCTGATTGGTCGCTGGCGCTGCCCGCGACCAATCACCGATTTTGGCGCCAAATTTAAATATCGGCCGCGACCAATCACCGATCTTGGCGGCACATTTAAATAGCGTCCGCGACCAATCAGTACAGCGGTGTTTAAATGTGGAGCCAAAATCGGTGATTGGTCGCGGCCGATATTTAAATCTGGCGCCAAAATCGGTGATTGGTCGCGGGCAGCGCCAGCGACCAATCAGCGATTAGTAACATTTGTAAATGCCCGGATCTTTGTAACACCATGCGGATACTGGGGGACATCAGCGGCTAGGGTGTGAAGGGAGGACCGGGGAGCGGCGCTGCGGGTCGGGATACTGCTGCTCCGAGCGCCCGCTCATGTCCCGGGTTCTCGGAGCGAAAGTATCCGCACAGGCAGCGCCGCTGACATCCATGCGGCTAGGGCGTGAAGGGAGGACCGGGGAGCGGCGCTGACATCCAATTGGTCGCGGCCGGTATTTAAATGTGCCGCACAAATCGTTGATTGGTCGCGGACTTGGCCCGCGACCAATCACTGATCTTGCGGCCAAAGTGAAACACTACTGAACTGATTGGTCGCGGACGCTGCCCGCGACCAATGACCGATTTGGGCGCCAAATTTAAATATCGGTCGCGACCAATCACCGATCTTGGCTCCACATTTAAACACCGCTGTGCTGATTGGTCGCGGCCGATATTTAAATGTGGCGCCCAAATCGGTGATTGGTCGCGGGCGGCGTCGGCGACCAATCAGCACAGCGGTGTTTAAGTTCTGTGCTCAGATCAGTGATTGGTCGGGTCCGAAGACAGCGACCAATCATCGAATCGTCTTGGTGAGGACCGGGGAGCGGCGCTGCCTGTGCGGCTACTTACGCTGCGAGAACCTGGGACATAGCGGGCGCTCGCAGCAGAAGTATCCCGACCCGCAGCGCTGCTCCCCGGTCCTCCCTTCCGCATGGAGGTCAGCGGCGCCGGCGGTCCTTCCGCTGATACCGGCCGGGAGATGAGCGCCTCGCGCCGCTCATCTCCCGGCTGCATCTCCGTCCCGCAGATGGGTCCGGCAGTCGGGTACCTTCTGCTGTTGCCGGCCGGGAGATGAGCACCTCGCGGCGCTCATCTCCTGGCTGCATCGCCGCTAAGCTCCGTCCCGCAGTTGAGCCGCTAACGGCCGCCATCTTTTTTCAGAAATCCCGCGGCGCTGATTGGCCGCTGCCGGACCAATGAGCAACGCGGGATTTCCTGGACAGACAGACACACAGACAGACACACAGACAGACAGACAGACGGGATAAGACGATTATATATATAGATATATATATATATATATATATATACATACAGGGTGGTCCAAAAGTAGGTGGACAGAAAATAATAACATTTATTTTGATTTATATATAAAATTATATTTACTAACACAAGCATAACATTGACAATTAAATTTTATTCTAAACAATAATACAAAAGCCCTTAAATTTTATCAACGCAGGTGCTGAAACTGTTTTCCATTAAATTTGCACAGCTCTGAAGTCTGTCTCTTACGCTTCGACAAACTTTTTTGCACAAGTCTCTTTGGGTATTAATTTCTTGAAATGCATCTCTTATGTAATTTGTCAAATCACTGACACTTTTTGGTTTTCGACTATAAACTTTATACTGGAGTACTCCCCAAAAGAAAAATTCCATTGGGGTCAAGTCTGATGAACGTGCCGGCCAATCAAGTGGGCCTCTTCAGCCAATCCATTTATTAGGAAATGTTTCATCAAGATACTCGCGGACTACTCTTGAATAATGTGGAGGGGCCCTGTCTTGTTGGAAATAAAGGTCATTTGAATTAGGCTGTTGCTGTAACTGGGGAACAACTTGATTCATTAGAATTTTGAGATACTTATCTCCTCTGACTGTTCCATAACCTTCATAACCTTATTACACTTTTATGTCCACCTACTTTTGGACCACCTTGTATATATATATTGTTTTCCACCAAAACAATTAAAAAAAATTATACCAACTACTTTCCAATTTCAATTTTTATATTGTTGTAACTTCTCTTTTTAGTAATTGGAAAAAATAAAGTTGAAGAACAGTTCTTTATCTTTATCCATTTTGAAGAGCAGTAGAAATGTGTGTTCTGGGCTGTATATTTATAGCTCAAAAGTACAGCGTATTTTTTTCTATAAAAGTTAAATAATTTTAGACGGAACATGGAAAGGACATCAAAGTTACAGCTGTGGGTTTATCTCTGACATTTGACAGAATGGAGTCTTAGAAACCATGTGACAAGCTCCATCTCCCATACTTTGTTCACGTGTCACATCCTGAATTTCCAGCTTTGAAAACTGACATCTTTGGAGCATAAAAAATAGGCTATGCCTTATTTCTACAACTATTATAGGATCAAAGGAGAAAATCAAACAGGGGATTTTTTTTGTAGTGTACTCAATCAAAATACTTTTTTTTATCGAATTAATTAATACTTGTCTTTTAAAAAAAAAAAATTAAATCTTGCCAGTTTGATTTTTTTTCAGATTTCTGACATTTATAGCAATAATAATAGAGTTATAGGGTTATAGGTATTTATTTTAAAGAGAACCTGTCACCGGGTTATTCCCATATGGGTTAAGGCTAGCACCAGTGAGCCCTCATATATATGTATATATGCCCCCAATCCGGCCTGCAATACAGAAAACACCTTCTATTATACTCGCATACGGGGAGGTCCGGTCGGATGGGCGTCTCTGATCTTGATACGTTGCCTCCTCTCTTCTTGCGATGCCGTCCTCCTGCACTGCTTCGCGTGGATGACACGTCCTACGTTATCCGCACAGTGTTCAGCATCGTGCTCCTGTGCAGGCATACTTCTCTCTGCCCTGTCGAGGGCAGAGTAAAATACAACAGTGCGCATGTGCTGGCACTCTTAGGCCTTTTCCTGTGCATGAACACTGTAGTACTTTCCTCTGCCCTCGATAGGGCAGAGAAAAGTACGCCTGCACAGGAGTGCGATGCTGAACACTATGTGGATGATGTAGGATGCGTCATTCACATGAAGCAGTGGAGGAGGACAGCGATGGCAAGAAGAGAGGAGGCACCAGATCAAGACAGGAGATGCCAATCGGACCAGACCGCCCCGTATGTGAGTCTAATAAAAGGTGTTTTTCTTGTCTTGCAGGCCAGATTGGGGGAATATATACAGCATATTAGAATGCTGTATATGAGGGCTTAGAGGTATTAGACCTATCTCATATGGGAAAAACCTGGTGACAGGTTCCCTTTAATTATAAAAAAAATAACGCAAGTTGACAAATTTTCCTGTTTACGGCATGTCATGTTAGGAACAATGTGAGTGCGCCTGTACACACATGAAGGGTCAAAGATGCACTAACAGTAAACTGCCACTATTTCAACATAAGTTGAGATAGAGTAGGTAGGAGAAATTTGGCTTTTTGCCAGTTTGGCATCAAAAAATCAAAAATTCTGTCACAAATTTTGTGCAAAAATATGCAACGTTTTGCTATAATACTTCGATTTTTTCACTTTTAAAAATGGTTGGAAAAGTGGGCATGGTATGGGTGGAAAAGTGGGCATAGTTAGCTATGCAGAGAAGGTGTAATCCAGATTTATAAATTGCAATTATTCAAAAAGTTGCAATTCTCACTTTTTCAGTAGGGTAGTGGCTCTAAAAGTTATATCTAAAAGTGTGCCAAATTTAATAAACATTGTGCAACACTCTAATATACATCCTCCCCTCCTTATTATGAATTCTCACCCACAATAATTGTGGCGTGACCAAAATGAAAACAGCATAGAGCCTTCTTCAGAATTCCAATCCCTCCACCTGTTATTAACTGATGTAAAGAACAAAAATCCATAAACATGAGAACCACACACCAAAATGGCAAACTGTTTTATATGCAGTGGAAAGTTGGCATCAACTGCTTTCCCTGCAGCGAGACAATCATTGCTTTTTAAGTTAATTGTTTTTTGCTCAAAAAGAGGAATCCACAGGCAAATCTATTTTTGCAGCTATATATTTGTTTTTAAAATTTTAAAACATCCCTGGGGTAGCCATATTGGAGGTTCACAAACTCTTTTTACTTGTAGTATAATTAGTGTTTTAGGGTCTGCAGCTTGTTTTATCATATACAGTATACATATATATACAGTACATCTATATATATGATATATCTTCCATGAACTCCCTATGTAATTTATATAGTGTATCTGTCTATATAAATATATATATATAGAGAGAGAGAAAGGGAGAGATTGTAGCGCTGGTGTCTCTGCACGTTTCTTCCCTGCCCTGGGAGAGATGCCGACTTACTCACCGCTGCGGCCTCTGTCTCGCGCCTTCTCTCGCTTTTGCCTGGGGCCTGCACACAGCTCGCATATCCCCGGGCACTGTGCTTAGGGAGTGCGTGCTCTTCTTAAAGGGACAGCGCACGCTGTCCTGAAGTGTCCCCAGCCAATGGCTGGGAGACACTTATTATTTAAGGTACATCCACCTGTTGGGAGGTGCCTGAGCAATGTTGTTAGTCTGCTCCCTGCACGCTTGATAGTTGTCAGGTCCCCAGTTTGCTAGTACCTGCCTGTAACCACTTGTTCTTGCCTCATTCCTGCCTATCCATGCTTGTGCCCTCCAGCCGTACCCACCTGCACCTGCCTGTGCCCACCTGTATACCAGTCTTAACTGCCTGCACCTGCCTGTATCCACCTGAATACCAGCCATACCCACCTGCACCTGCCTGCGCCCACCTGTATACCAGCTGTACCATCCTGCATCTGCCTGTGCCCAACTGTATACCAGTTGTACCGGCTTGCACTTGCCTGTATCCTCCTGTATACCACTTGTACCCACCTGCATCTGACTGTGCCCACCTGAATACCAGCCATACCCACCAGCACCTGCCTATACCCAACTGTACCTGCCTGCACCTGCCTGTGCCCACCTGTATACCAGCCGTACCTGACAGCACCTGCCTGTGTCTACCAGTATACAAGAAGCACCTGCCTGCATCAGCCAGTACCTGCCTGTCTACCAGCCATGTCCTCCACCTGCTGCTCCTGCATTTCTGCTGTGGCTGCCTGTACCAGCTGAACTTTTTCTTCTTGGTCGTCCCAGCCTCCTGTCCTTTGGGGGTCAGTTGCCGTGTATCCGAGGTCAGTCTTGGTGTAGCACCTAGTCACGCCCCCCTAGGCTCTCCTTGGATCACGGCAGAGTGGTTCCACCACTCCCGTTAAAGATATATATTTATTATATAAAAATATACTGAAGCATCAGAATTGCTGTTTACATCCAGGTGCTCATTGAGCGGTTTGTAGCCGACAAAATAGAAGACAGCAGCTGTAATAAACCACTTCTGTCTTCTCTTAAGGATTCTGTTTTCTTTTAAAGATCCCTAGATATACTTGACAGTTGGATAACTGACCTGCTCCTGCTGGACTGTAGGAGCATTAACCCCGCACCATAAACTTTCAACAGCACAAAGATAAAGTTCAGGATTGGCGCTTGGTCTTTATCAAGTAAATGGGAAAGAATTGACATATAAATGCTACAGATTATTACAGTCTCCAAAAATGATGGGGTACAGCCCTCACACCTAAAGAGAAAAGACCAATTTAAGCTACCAAATTTAAATACAAATGAGAAACTGTCCAGAATATTGTGATGTAATTGCCATATAGCTTACAGCGATCCAATCAGTAATTGCTCAAATGAATGTTTGTTTTTGTAAGTTTGGTGTGTAGGAAAAGTTTCATGCCACATGCTTTACATATCTATAGGTCTCTGCTTTGTCACAGTATTAAATATGTGCTTTAGTATAATCTGCTATGCTTTCCTATACAGAGAGACACAGTAATTAAATATATACCTCTCAGTAGAATAAGTGGGGAGCTTTATGTCTGAGGTCTACGTCTGGGAATACACAAAGCGTAGCCATGGATATCTGAATAGCAGATGAGCCTACCATCTTAAATGGTATCAAAAATTTCCCTTGATGGCAGGTGTTAGGAGAAAAATGGGTTGGACATTTGCTATTATTATAATAACCCCTCAAATAATATCCGATTCAAAAATATATCACTGTCAATGATATCATAATGTGACCACACATGGAAATAGCCAGTGATTACCATTATACTTTATATATTAAGGCAGAGATCTTTGTGGTTATTTTAAACTTGGTAGATCATTAATATAAGAAGCAGAAGAGCTACTGCAGGTGAGAGCAGTTGGAGAATATTCACACAAATATATTAAGAAATAATATGGAAAGAGAAAAACTCATCTGTCGTATTAGCTTTATTTCATAAACTATTGTTCAGAGAGATACATAGTTTTAATTAATAGTCTAAGTCTCAGAGTAAATAAATAGGCCACTAAATGGGCACATTAACCTGTGAAAGTACTTTATTGGTTAAAGATGAAAATTGTACTAATGAGGGAAAGTTTTGGGAAAATAATGGCATTCATTTGTTTTTACATACTTTGGAAATCATGTTAGGTAACAACTTTTGTTACTTTCCATCTGGAATGCATAAATATTTGTGCATACATATGCTTACTCATGGATTTATCCGTCACAGGAATCCTAATCTAATTCTTAATTAATATAGAAAGGTGTTTTTTTTTTCGTTGGTTCACATCCCACTACGTTACTTTTAAGTACTGAAATAATGGAATATTTCCAGATACTCTTAATAGAACAGCAAAGAATTAAAACAGCTTCTGTATTTATCATCATAACTTTCTGAATCTTTACTAAAGCATTAAGGACAATAAGAAGGAAATAATAATTGTATCAAACACTGCCAAAATGTGTATAACTGTTTACATGCAAAGTATTTCCATAATCAGAGTACTTCATTGCATGCTTAGTATTCATGCACTGAAACTACAGACATCCAAGAACTGTTATTCTGCTCATATTAGACTCTTAGAGGCACTCGATTACAGACAAAAGTCTGTAGAGGCCAAAGGGCAAACATGTGGTGCTGTGCCATTTTTTGGACAGGTTGCCCGATCAGCACTGCCATAGTGCCAAATGGAAGACAGCAGATGTTCAAGTAAAAAAACAGACTTGTTCTACCCAGCCCTGGATGAAAAGTAACAAGGTGAAAATAATTTGTATATTACCTTACAAATATTATATTGTTCAATACACTACCATTTGAATTATTTGAAAAAAGTAACCCAATTTGAACTTTGGACATTTTTCTATAATTCTGTTTTGTTATAATTTCTTCAAAATTGAATACAATATATTTTTCTTGATTTGCAAAATGCAAAATGATTAATAATTAATGCTTAATTGATGTTAAATTGATGTTTAATAAAACAGATTGAATATATAAATAAGCTGTTGGTTGATACTGGGTTACCTATCATTTCTATAGTGAGGTCACTTTGACATTATTAAGGCCGTGTTTGACTTAACGCGATTGAAAGGGGTTGAATACAGTCCTTGGAGACCCTAGAGTGTTACACACATTTATTCAGGGCAACCTGAGCATGTGTGTATATTTATTCATCACAAACTGAATTTTTTGAAGAATTAATTGTAGTTGAAAAGATTCGATAACTCTAGCAGACACCTATATGTATCTACATATATACATAAAAGAGTAACTTAGGCTATTCTTAACTGCTTTTTCTACATTTCATTGTAGTTACTGCTAAGAATATACATACATATATCTACCCTTTTATTACTGGATGCCCTTAATGGATAAAGGCTAAGTGACCACAATGGAGAAATGCTGCAGATTTTTTCCGCATTTCCCTGGCAGGAAAAACGCATGCGGATTTTACATGCGTTTTTCCTGCCAGGTAGAAGTGTTTGTCAAGCGTTTTTGCATGCATTTCCGCATGCGGGTTGTCAAGCGCTTTCCAAGCGATTTTAGCATCACTTGGAAAACCAGCATGGATTTATATAGTGTGACCAAGTTAATAGTTGAAAAAAAGAATAAAAATGGTAAAAAAAACAAACATTATACTTACCTTCTAATGGCCCCCGGTCTTTTCTCCGCTGCGTCCGGTCTTTTGTACGGCTCGCGGTGGTGTGAAAGGACCTTTCATGACGTCATTTAGTCATGTGACAGGTCACGCGACCGCCGACGTCAGCGGTCGCGTGACCTGTCACATGACTAAATGACATCATGAAAGGTCCTTTTACACCATCGCGTGCCACCGGGGAGCCAGGACGCACCGGAGAGAAGACCGGGGGCCATCAGAAGGTGAGTATATTGTATATTTTTTATTTTAAATTCTTTTTTTTTTACAAATACTATGGTACTCGGGTCTGGATGAGAGTCTCCTCTTCTCCAGCCCCGGGTACCATCCGCACATTGAACCGTGTGATATCCGCATGTGCACGTGTAGTCATGCGGATATTAAGCGATTCAATGCAAGTCAATGGCGGCAATTACACTGCATGTCCGCAAAATTAATGGACATGCTGCGTATTTTTCCGCAATGATAATCCGCAGCGGAAATTTCTGCTGCATGTGCACGGCACATGCGGATTATCATTGGGGACCATGGGGCACGTATTACCAAGCGTTTTTTAAGCGTTTTCGCTGTGGAAATTCCGCGGCAAAAACGCTTGAAAAACGCATAGTGGGCATGCAGCCTTAGTATAAAAATACCTGCATGCTGACCAAAGTTTTCTGATAAAACGGATATCACTTGCAAGCTTAATAAGAGCAGACATAACAAGTTAGATTCCAAATATCCAAAAATGAAACTTCATATCCATTATAAGGAGCATAAATTCTTTCCTATTACAGTTTTCATATATTTATCTGCTAGCAGAAGCTTATTTCACAGCAGCACTGTGTGCTGTGTATTATAAATTGCTCGCTTGCATCTGCAGGCAGCAAATGCCTCTCTATATCCCAAGCTTGAAAGCGTGCATTAAGGTGGCCAGTAGTGTTGAGCCACCCCCGTAGTGTTCGGGTTCGGTTCGGTTCGTCGAACACCGGGATGTTCGAGGAACTGTTCGTCGAACTGTTCGTCGAACACCTTAGAACACCGTCGAACACCGTTAAAACCAATGGCAGGCAAACAAAAACACATAGAAACACATAGAAAACACCTGCAAAGGTGTCCAAAAGCTGACAAACTGCTCAGAAGACACTCTCTTTAAAAAAGCCGGCCGGCAAATTCAGCAGCGGCATACACCGGTACCCGACAATTTAGACAAGAAGGAATAGAGCATCACACATAGATTAGATAGATAGAAACATGTCAGTCACACATATAAGAAGCACAGTGACAGTGTTGGTTACTGCACTTGTCATTTAGTGTAAAGGATTTATTAAAAAAAATATTAGTGTTTTCATGCACCGTCTCTTTAAAAAAGCCGGCCGGCAATTCAGCATCTGTACCCGACAATTTAGAACAGAAAGAATAGAGCTTCACACATAGATTAGATAGATAGAAACATGTCAGTCACATATATAATAAGTACAGTGATAGTGTTGCTTACTGTACTTGTCATTTAGTGTAAAGGATTTATTTAAAAAAATAATAGTGTTTTCATGCACTGTCTCTTTAAAAAAGCCGGCCGGCAATTCAGCAGCGGTACCCGACAATTTAGAACAGAAAGATAGAGCATCACACATAGATTAGATAGATAGAAACATGTCAGTCACATATATATGAAGTACAGTGATAGTGTTGGTTACTGTACTTGTCATTTAGTATTAAAATAAAGGATTTATTATTAAAAAAATTGGCGTGGGGTTCCCCTTAATTTTAGGCTCTAGCGGAGGTTAAGCAGACGGCTGGGGCAGATGTTTGAAGCCTGGGAAGGGGGTAATACCCACGGAGCTTCCCAGGCTACTAATATCAGCCCCCAGCTGAATACATAGCCTTTACTAGCTATTAAAATGGGGGACCCCCCAAAAAAAATGACGTGGGGTCCCCCCTAATTTAATAGCTAGCAAAGGCTAGGCAGACAGCTGGGGGCTGATATTAATAGCCCAGGAAGGGAGCCATGAATATTGGCCCCCTCCCAGGCTAGAAACACCAGCCGTCAGCCGCCCCAGAAATGGCGCATTCATAGGATGCGCCAATTCTGGCACTTAGCCTCGCTCTTCCACGCTGCCCTGGTGCGGAGGCAGGGGGTAATAGGGTTGGGGTTGATGTCAGCTTATAATGCCAGCTGACATCAAGCCCAGGTTAGTAATGGAGAGGCGTCTATAAGACACCCCCATTACTAACCCCAAAGTCAAAGTTAAAAAAAACACAAACACCCAGAATAAAGTCCTTTAATTGAAATAAAGACACAGTCCTTTATTGTTCTAAATTAAACCATACTTACCGTCACGCCCATTCCAGCTGAAGCCAACGATCTCCTGCAATAAAAGAAAAATAATAAAGCAACCTCATCCTTACCTTTCCATGGTTCCCACGACAGCTTCAGCTCTGCTACATCGAGATGACAGGCTGGACCGCAGCAGAACGCTGCCATCCAGCCTGTCATCCCGCAGACACTGAGAAGCGCAGGCTTGCTTGCGCTGCTCAGCGTCTCTCTGTGACGACATCCAGATGAGCCGAGTTCATGTCCAATGAACTCGGCTCACCTCATTCACGTCACTGACAGCGTGGGAAAATTCTCACGCTGAAGCGCTGATTGCAGGAGAATTTTCCCACGCTGTCAGTGACGTGCAGGAGGTGAGCTGAGTTCATTGGACATGAGCTCACCTCATGCACATCACTGACAGCGTGGGAGAATTCTCCTGCACTCAGCACTTCAGCGTGAGAATTTTCCCACGCTGTCAGTGACGTGCATGAGGTGAGCCGAGTTCATTGGACATGACCTCGGCTCATCTGGATGCCGTCACAGCGAGACACTGAGGAGCGCAAGCATGCCTGCGCTTCTCAGTGTCTGCGGGATGACAGACTGGATGGCAGCGTTCTGCTGCGGTCCAGCCAGTCATCTCGATGTAGCAGAGCTGAAGCTGTCGTGGGAACCATGGAAAGGTAAGGATGAGGTTGGTTTATTATTTTTCTTTTATTGCAGGAGATCGTTGGCTTCAGCTGGAATGGGTGTGATGGTAAGTATGGTTTAATTTAGAACAATAAAGAATTGTGTCTTTATTTCAATTAAAGGACTTTATTCTGGGTGTTGTGTTTTTTTTAAATACTTTACTAGAAATTCATGGCGGTCATGTCTAATACTGGCGTGACCCCATGAATTTTGGGCTTGGGGCCAGCTGATAATACCAAGCTGGCCCTAACCCCTTTATTACCCAGTGAGCCACCGCACCAGGGCCCTGGATGAGTTGGGTACAGCGCCAGAAGATGGCGCTTCTATGAACGCGCCATTTTCCGGGGTGGCTGCGGACTGCAATTTGTAGCGGGGGGGGGCCCAGAAAGCTTGGGCCTCCCTGCGCTGCAGATTCCAGCCCCCAGCTGCCTAGTTGTACCTGGCTGGACACAAAAATAGGGCGAAGCCCCACGTACTTTTTTTTTAATTATTTCATGAAATTCATGAAATAATTAAGAAAAAAAGGCCTTCCCTATATTGTTGTGTCCGGCCAGGTACAAATAGGCAGCTGGTGGTTGGGGGCAGCCCGTTCCTGCCTGCTGTACCTGGCTGGACACAAATATAGTGCGAAGCCCCACTTAAATTTTTTTAAATTATTTCAGGAAATTCATGAAATAATTTTAAAAAAATTGACGTGGGGCTTCGCACTATGTTTGTGTTCAGCCAGGTACAGCAGGCAGGAACGGGCTGCCCCCAACCACCAGCTGCCTATTTGTACCTGGCCGGACACAACAATATAGGGAAGCCCTTTTTTCTTAATTATTTCATGAAATAATTTAAAGAAAATTGACGTGGGGCTTCGCCCTGTTTTTGTGTCCAGCCAGGTACAACTAGGCAGCTGGGGGCTGGAATCCGCAGCGCAGGGAGGCCCAAGCTTTCTGGGCCACCCCCGCTGCAAATTGCAGTCCGCAGCCACCCCGGAAAATGGCGCGTTCATAGAAGCGCCATCTTCTGGCGCTGTACCCAACTCATCCAGGGCCCTGATGCGGTGGCTCACTGGGTAATAAAGGGGTTAGGGCCAGCTTGGCATTATCAGCTGGCCCTAAGCCCGAAATTCATGGGGTCACGCCAATATTAGACATGACCACCATGAATTTCTAGTAAAGAATTTAAAAAAAACACAACACCCAGAAAAAAGTCCTTTAATTGAAATAAACACACAATTCTTTATTGTTCTAAATTAAACCATACTTACCATCACGCCCATTCCAGCTGAAGCCAACGATCTCCTGAAATAAAAGAAAAATAATAAAGCAACATCATCCTTACCTTTCCATGGTTCCCATGACAGCTTCAGCTCTGCTACATCGAGATGACAGGCTGGACCGCAGCAGAACGCTGCCATCCAGTCTGTCATCCCGCAGACACTGAGAAGCGCAGGCTTGCTTGCGCTCCACAGTGTCTCTCTGTGAGGGCATCCAGATGAGCCGAGTTAATGTCCAATGAACTCGGCTCACCTCATGCACGTCACTGACAGCGTGGGAAAATTCTCCTGCACTCAGCGCTTCAGCGTGGGAGAATTCTCACACTGAAGCGCTGAGTGCAGGAGAATTCTCCCACGCTGTCAGTGACGTGCAGGAGGTGAGCTGAGTTCATTGGACATGAGCTCACCTTATGCACGTCACTGACAGCGTGGGAAAATTCTCCTGCACTCAGCGCTTCAGCTTGAGAATTTTCCCACGCTGTCAGTGACGTGCATGAGGTGAGCCGAGTTCATTGGACATGAACTCGGCTCATCTGGATGTCGTCACAGAGAGACGCTGAGCAGCGCAAGCAAGCCTGCGCTTCTCAGTGTCTGCGGGATGAGAGGCTGGATGGCAGCGTTCTGCTGCGGTCCAGCCTGTCATCTCGATGTAGCAGAGCTGAAGCTGTCGTGGGAACCATGGAAAGGTAAGGATGAGGTTGCTTTATTATTTTTCTTTTATTGCAGGAGATCGTTGGCTTCAGCTGGAATGGGCGTGACGGTAAGTATGGTTTAATTTAGAACAATAAAGGACTGTGTCTTTATTTCAATTAAAGGACTTTATTCTGGGTGTTTGTGTTTTTTTTAACTTTGACTATGGGGTTAGTAATGGGGGTGTCTTATAGACGCCTCTCCATTACTAACCTGGGCTTGATGTCAGCTGGCATTATAAGCTGACATCAACCCCAACCCTATTACCCCCTGCCACCGCACCAGGGCAGCGTGGAAGAGCGAGGCTAAGTGCCAGAATTGGCGCATCCTATGAATGCGCCATTTCTGGGGCGGCTGACGGCTGGTGTTTCTAGCCTGGGAGGGGGCCAATATTCATGGCTCCCTTCCTGGGCTATTAATATCAGCCCCCAGCTGTCTGCCTAGCCTTTGCTAGCTATTAAATTAGGGGGGACCCCACGTCATTTTTTTTGGGGGGTCCCCCATTTTAATAGCTAGTAAAGGCTATGTATTCAGCTGGGGGCTGATATTAGTAGCCTGGGAAGCTCCGTGGGTATTACCCCCTTCCCAGGCTTCAAACATCTGCCCCAGCCGTCTGCTTAACCTCCGCTAGAGCCTAAAATTAAGGGGAACCCCACGCCAATTTTTTTAATAATAAATCCTTTATTTTAATACTAAATGACAAGTACAGTAACCAACACTATCACTGTACTTCATATATATGTGACTGACATGTTTCTATCTATCTAATCTATGTGTGAAGCTCTATTCTGTCTGTTATAAATTGTCGGGTACCGCTGCTGAATTGCCGGCCGGCTTTTTTAAAGAGACGGTGCATGAAAACACTATTATTTTTTTTGATAAATCCTTTACGCTAAATGACAAGTACAGTAAGCAGCACTTTCACTGTACTTCGTATATATGTGGCTGACATGTTTATATCTATCTAATCTATGTGTGAAGCTCTATTCTTTCGGTTCTAAATTGTCGGGTACAGGTGTATGCCGCTGCTGAATTGCCGGCTTTTCATGTTTCACTGTTGGCACTGTTCCCATCGATTTGGGCAATCACTGTAATGCCACAACCACCATGGCTGTGGCATTACAGTGAGTGGCAGACAATCCATGCAGGACACGCTTTTGGTGCACGAACAGTTATCGAACATAACCTCGAACAGCCGAATTTTTTGCAAATCGTTCGGGTTCGTCGAACAACTCGAACACCGCCCAAAACAGCTCGAATTTGAGATTGGCGAACAGTTCTAGTCGAACACCGCTCATCTCTAGTGGCCAGGGATTAAGAGGTCAAGATAAATACAGGACATCCGTTGTGCCTCACCCTCTTCAAAACATCATTGGAGTCAGGTGTCATAATGTCTTTGGAGAGGAACATACATCATCACCAATTTACTCATACAAATTCTTACAAATCAGTAAAGTCAGTCTTTTATAAACATTTACTATTAAGAATGAAGAAGTCTTATTCTGTATCTCTACAGCTCAGATTCATTAGTCACACAAGTGAATTGAAGCAATATAAATATACATTGTCTGCTCTTGTGTACTTGATGAATGAACCTCTAAGTATAATGTTGTTAGTAAATGTATCCCAGCAGTAAACAATGTCTATATACATCAGGTGAAATCAATCTTCCATCCCCTTCCATAAAAATTCTCAGCTCGCTATTAACCTTGTCACTAAACAGTGAAGGTCAATGGATGGATGCTAACAGTATAACTATGAAAACATAGACAATATAAAAAGACACTGTAAACATGAAATCTATATTAAAGTAAGGCATATAGCAGAAAAAGAAACTTGTTTCACTTTAAGGGCTTGTTCACACACTGCTTTCTTTCAATGCTTTTTTAAAGAGTAAACACGCTGTAGGTTACAGTACCAACAAAGTAAATCAGATTTCTAAAATCTCATGCACATGCTGCTTAATTTTTCAAATTAAAGCAGTTTTTTTTAAATCTGCAGCATGTCATTTTTTTCAGCGTTTTTGCAGCATTTTTACCCATTAAAATGAAAGAGAAAGGCACATAAAAATTCTTCAAAATGTGTCAAAAATGCATGGTTTTCCTGACAGTAATATTGTCACGCTTGGACATGACGATGTCCGGCGGATGGCACAAGATAAAATACAACGGGATGGAAAAGGGGGAGGAAGGCCCTAACAGTAGGGAGCGAGGGATGGGACACCTCCTGACACCAACCTGTGTCTGTCCCTGAGCTCTGCTAATGCCCTATGCAGGTCCTTCCCCCCGCCACCGTCACATGACTAGTCCCTGACTGTCACCTCAACTAGCCCTGGCTAGTGCACTGGCTGACAAGGACGCTAGCCTTGTCACTACAGGTAATGAACACAGAGTAAGATGACAAACAAGGGACTGGCAGAAAGAAAAACAAATTAACTTAGAATCTGCAGCAAAGCTCCGAATCTGCAGCAAAGCTCCAACAATGGAACCAGGGTACAGAATTCCTACAGCGACTCCACCACAGTCACAGGAGGACTCCAAACCTAGCTGGTCTGCATAGAAGTAACTCTATAACTGATGATCAGCTGATGGGTCATGTGACTATTTAAAGGGAGGTGGGAGTGTTTACCAACCAACATCAGCTGACCAGACCTAAAGAAACTTGCCAGCAAGAAACTTACATTAAGTCTTGCTGGACCAAAGGAAAAAAACAACATTTAAATTCCAGCAACACAGAGCTGCCACGAATCCCTTAATGATTCATGACAAATATGGTTTTTGGTGCAGAAAAATCTACTGCCGATACTCAATATCTGCACATACCCAAATGCGCTTCTCTTGGTTAACAAAAGCAAAAAAAAAAAATGTGCGTGTATATACACCGCGTGCAGAATTATTAGGCAAATGCGTATTTTGATCACTTTGATACTTTTTATACATGTTGTCCTACTCCAAGCTGCATAGGCTTGAGAGCCAACTACCAATTAAGTAAATCTGGTGATGTGCATCTCTGTAATGAGGAGGGGTGTTGACTAATGACATCAAGACTCTATATAAGGTGTGCTTAATTATTAGGCAACTTCCTTTCCTTTGGCAAAATGGGTCAGAAGAGAGATTTGACGGGCTCTGAAAAGTCCAAAATTGTGAGATGTCTTGCAGAGGGATGTAGCAGTCTTGAAATTTCCAAACTTTTGAAGCGTGATCACCGAACAATCAAGCGTTTCATGGCAAATAGCCAACAGGGTTGCAAGAAGCGTGTTGGCCAAAAAAGGCACAAAATAACTACCCATGAATTGAGGAAAATCAAGCATGAAGCTGCCAAGATGCCATTCGCCACCAGTTTTGCCATATTTCAGAGCAGCAACGTTACTGGAGTATCAAAAAGCACAAGGTGTGCGATACTCAGGGACATGGCCAAGGTAAGGAAGGCTGAAAAACGACCACCTTTGAACAAGAAGCATAAGATAAAACGTCAAGAATGGGTCAAGAAATATCTTAAGACTGATTTTTCAAAGGTTTTATGGACTGATGAAATGAGCGTAACTCTTTATGGGCCAGATGGATGGGCTAGAGGCTAGATCAATAAAGGGCAGACAGCTCCACTCTGACTCAGACACCAGCAAGGTGGAGGTGGGGTACTGGTATGGGCTGGTATCATCAAAGATGAACTTGTGGGACCTTTTCGGGTTGAGGATGGAGTGAAACTCAACTCCCATACCTACTGCCAGTTTCTGGAAGACAACTTCTTCAAGCAGTGGTACAGGAAGAAGTCGGTATCGTTCAAGAAAAACATGATTTTCATGCAGGACAATGCTCCATCACATGCATCCAACTACTCCACAGCGCGGCTGGCCAGTAAAGGTCTAAAAGAAGTAAAAATAATGACATGGCGCCCTTGTTCACCTGATCTGAACCCCATAGAGCACCTGTGGTCCATCATAAAATGTGAGATCTACAGGGAGGGAAAACAGTACACCTCTCGGAACAGTGTCTGGGATGTTGTTGTGACTGCTGCACGCAATGTTGATCGAAAACAGATCAAGCAACTGACAGAATCTATGGATGGAAGGCTGTTGAGTGTCATCATAAAGAAAGGTGGCTATATTGATCACTAATTATTTTGGTTTTTGTTTTTGCATGTTAGAAATGTTTATTTCTAAATTTTGTGCACTATTATTGGTTTACCTGGTGAAAATAAATAAGTGAGATGGGATTATATTTGTTTTTTATTAAGTTGCCTAATAATTCTGCACAGTAATAGTTACCTGCACAAACAGATATTCTCCTAAGATAGCCAAATCTAAAAAAAAATCACTCCAACTTCCAAAAATATTAAGCTTGAATATTTATGAGTCTTTTGGGTTGATTGAGAACATAGTTGTTGATCAATAATAAAAATAATCCTCTAAAATACAACTTGCCTAATAATTCTGCACACAGGGTTATACATGGAGAAGAGAGGCTCAGTAGCGATTTCCCAAGTGCGGTCTGCACAATTTTCCCTAATAATATCATAATCAATATTACTGCCTCTAACCATCAATAAAATAAAGCCTCACCACTTAGGGACGGACAGTTTGGCTCTAACTCTCTCTTTAATTTACTTTCTGGGGAGGCATAAAAGCAGCACAGGCTGCTCACCTAGCATGATCACCATCAATACCAATTTTTATAGAAAAGCCAGGAAGGTTTTGTTTTTCATTTCTCGAGGTTTCTCGTCTTGCTCTCATGGTTAGTAACTGTTCTTTCAGAATTGTATAAATGAAATGTCTTCAGTAGGTTTACTGATTCTACAGAAGGAATCTCACTTTTTCACAGTTGGAGAACTACATCAATAAAAAAGGCTCAACTTGGAAACATTTAAGCAAAACTTTGCACTGCCTAGATCTAGAATCTGACAAAAGAGAGTAGAAAAAGTCACAGTTTTGACTTTGGTAGTTAGAAGAATGTGATCTTCAACATAAATAATTAAAATGGTTAAAATATTGTAATCTTCTTGATAGAATTTCAAAAGTGAAATTCTTGCATCTTTAAACAAAGGATTATATAAATTAATCTGCAGATTACACCTTTACCTGGTCAGCAGGGCTATGTAAAAATGTAGACAAGACAACACTGAAGTAAAACTTTAAGGGGTTATTTGGGACTTTGCTTATTTTTCTCTATGGGGCTAAGAACTTATAGGCACATAGTTGCTAACTACCTGCCTGTTCTGCCTAGTGCCGATCTCTGATGGTTCAAAGTTGTTACGGACCGCTCCTGCCGGTGATTCTGCTGCTTCATTTGACCACACGTCAACACAGCAGCTCTTCCTCTTCTGGTCTGCTCTGTCAAAGGAGCATCACTGCCGACATCATGCTGATCTACAGCTGGATCTCTACAGTTAGAAGTCAATCAGCATAACATCGGCAGTGACAACCCATTGGTAGAGCAAAGTGTAAGAGAAGGAGCGCAAGTCGTATAGTTCATCCGTGACATCTCAGTAAGCAGTGTGTGGTGGTTTTAAGCATGCGCCAACACTTTGATTGACAGCGTCCTCTGGAGCGGATCTGTGCAGAATGAGCTTTGAAAGTGCTTATGTCACCACTCACAATGTACTTAGCAGTGACTGCCACTGCTAGGGGTAAGCCTTTATGAATGAAAGACACAGGAACCCAGGAGGAATAAAGTTCATTTCCTCCCAGTTTCCGTGCTCTCAGTAAGGCAGTCATACAGCATTGGAAAATTATTAACCTACAAATTAACTGCAGATTAACAATTCTCAGATAATGGAGAGTTCAGATAGTCCATTGATTAACCAGAGAAGCGAGGAGCTCCTCAGAGATGTTATTACCCTGGAGAACATAAAGGATTTGTCTACTGCTGGACAATCCCTTGCTAATGGTCCCAAAGAGGAGAAACATTAAAAAATTCAATACCTCATGGACTGTGACTGCTCCTCCATATCCAGCAATGTCTCCACCACCTAAAGGTCTTCAGACATCAACCTCTGGTGGGGTTGTCAGGTGAGCTTGGCAGCAGCTGCTGATTGTCTGCAGCTCTCAGATGACACTCCTTCTGGATGTTGATACCAGGAGACCGGCATGGAGGGGCAGTGCTGAGTACAGAGGAGTGGTGCCGGTCTGGGAGGTGAATATTGTTTATTTTTATTTTTTACGCTAGTGTGTCCATTGATAAGGGGTTGCCCAGTAGTGAACAAGCCCTTTAACTTGTTTGTGTTGTACACTGACAGCCCATTGATTATAAAGGACACTTTTTAACACTTCATTTTCTCAGTGGGGTTGCTGTATAGAAGTTCATAGTTGTCACATTTCTCCACAGATTACAGTTGATTATTCTGACCCCCCAAGTATAAGACAGAATGATCCCCTTCTCATTAAAGATACCTATTTTACAATACAATAGTATGCAAAGCAATCCACACCATAAGAAAATACTATTTTCACCATTTATTACTGGTATTGAATGTAATGCTGTAAAGTTCCTTTTCGGCACTTAAAGAAAGCAAGTATATTTATACCAAATAATTCGATTTAGGAATAAAAGCATTTTATAAAGCAAATGAGTGATGTGTGTGCATGATTAAATAATAGATAAATGTACTGCACTAACCGTAATTGAATTTTTGTATATGGGCTTTATTTAACTACCTAATAAAATAAAATGTGTTTACTGTGTCTTGGAAGCAATGCTGCAAAATAAAGGAGGCACGGGTAGTAAATTTTCCAAATTCTCTGTTTATTTTATGTCTATACAACATTTCGGCAGTCTATAACTTAGTGGAAAAATTATTTCAGGTAAACATAGAAACTCAAGAGATTTTCCATGTGATTTTCCTTTCTAAAATATTAAATAGCATCAAGCCTCTGAGTGAAAATCTTTATTTATTAGGAAAGTCTTTTACTTTAAGTAAATAACACTGAATTTAAAGGGGCATTCTCACTTTAGACATTTATGGCACATCTACAGCAAATGATATTCCACAAATGTCTGATACGCAATCCCACCTGTGGAACCCTATCCTACCTCAAGAAATGATCCGCTTCCCAAAACTCCATCTTCTTCAACCAGCTGTTATTGTTGTGACGCACATAGTCACATCAGGATTAGAGATCAGAGTATTAAATTGAGTGGAATTGAATTGTACTCCAAAGTAGGCTGACCACCATTATTTCTGAACAGTAAAGAGCCATCAAAAGGTTAAAAAAATAAAATAAAAATCCTTATACTCACCTCATCGTTCACCTCTCTGGTCCCTCCACTCCTCTCTGTCACTCGTTGGAACCTTTCCGCATCTTCTGATCACCACCTCTCATGCTGAAATCCCCACTTTCACACTAGGTCGGGACTTGATGATGTTCTGGATGGTCTTATGCATGCGCACCTAAGATCAAGCCAAACATCATGATGTTGTGACTTTCCGAGCACTTAAAGAGAACCCTCCTGGACTTCAACAGAGTCGGAAGTCCTGTCCTAGCATGAGATGCCCGGGTATTTCATCATGAGTAGTGTTGATGAGAAACATGCAATGAGGACTGGATGGGGACGGTGAGAAGTGGAGGTGTTAGAGAGTAGAGCGGTAAGGTGACTATAAGTATTTTTTTATTTCACATCTTACGTTTATAATGCTCGTTTGTTTGTATAGACCTCAGAGCACAATAAGAGACATTAAATTTGTGGTGAATAACTTCTCTGCAAATTAAATTTCCTGTGAAAATAAGCACAAACAAGCAAATTTAAATTCTGTCTGATCCACTCATCTCTATTCATGATGTTATGGCATGCATTGCCCAATGTGCTGACTTGGCCTCGTGAGATGCATACCGTCATGAAGTCACGAAGTTTACAGCAATGGCAAGATGTGCAGGGATATTGGGGGCGTAGTCAGCTGGAAGACGCTGCTCAGAGAGCAGCAGGCAGAAGAAGATGCACACAATTGGGTATTATTTGATATTATTAGGAATTAGTAATATATTTTTTAATTATACCTTTATTATCCTCTGGGGTCTGGAGAGACCCTAGAGCAGGGGTGAGCAATTAATCTTTACAATGGGCCACATGAAACACTGTGACTGTTGTGGGGGGCCGAAACAATAGGCTGAAATGTATTCTGCTCAACATTAATATATTATTAACATATTAATTATACACTGCTCAAAAAAATAAAGGGAACACTTAAACAACAGAATATAACTCCAAGTAAATCAAACTTCTGTGAAATCAAACTGCCCACAATCAATTTCACATGCTGTTTTGCAAATGGAATAGGCAATAGATGGAAATTATTGTCAATTATCAACACACCCTCAATAAAGGAGTGGTTCTGCAGGTGGGGACCACAGACCACATCTCAGTACCAATGCTTTCTGGCTGATGTTTTGGTCACTTTCGAATGTTGGTTGTGCTTTCACACCCGTGGTAGCATGAGACGGACTCTACAACCCACAGAAGTTGCTCAGGTAGTGCAGCTTACCCGTGATGGCACATCAATGCGCAGCTGTGGCAAGAACGTTTGCTGTGTCTGTCAGCGTAGTGTCCAGAGGCTGGAGGCGCTACCAGGAGACAGGCCAGTACACCAGGAGACAAGGAGGGGGCCGTAGGAGGGCAACAACCCAGCAGCAGGACCGCTACCTCTGACTTTGTGCAAGGAGGAACAGGAGGAGCACTGCCAGAGCCCTGCAAAATGACCTCCAGCAGGCCACAAATTTGCATGTGTCTGCTCAAACGGTTAGAAACCAACTCCATGAGGGTGGTATGAGGGCCCAACGTCCACAGATGGGGGTTGTGCTCACAGCCCAACACCGTGCAGGACGCTTAGCATTTGCACAGAACACCAGGATTGGCAAAGTCACCACTGGCGCCCTGTGCTCTTCACAGATGAAAGCAGGTTCACACTGACAACATGTAACAGATGTGACAGAGTCTGGAGACGCCGTGGAGAGTGATCTGCTGCCTGTAACATTCTTCAGCATGACCGGTTTGGCAGTGGGTCAGTAATGATGTGGGGTGGCATTTCTTTGGAGGGCGCACAGCCCTCCAAGTGCTTGCCAGAGGTAGCCTGACTGCCATTAGGTACTGAGATGAGATCCTCAGACCCCTTGTGAGACCATATGCTGGTGCGGTTGGCCCTGGGTTCCTCCTAATGCAGGACAATGCCAGACCTCATGTGGCTGGAGTGTGTCAGCAGTTCCTGCAAGATGAAGGCATTGAAGCTATGGACTGGGCCGCCCGTTAACCAGACCTGAATCTGATTGAGCACATCTGGGACATCATGTCTCGTTCCATCCACCAATGTCAGGTTGCACCACAGACTGTCCAGGAGTTGGCGGATGCTTTATTCCCACAGATCATCCGCAACCTCATCAGGAGCATGCCCAGGCGTTGTAGAGAGGTCATACAGGCACATGGAGGGCACACACAATACTGAGCCTCATTTTGACTTGTTTTAAGGACATTACATCAAAGTTGGATCAGCCTGTAGTGTGTTTTTCCACTTTCATTTTGGAGGTGGCTACAAATCGAGGCCTCCATTGGTTAATAAATTTGATTTCCATTGATGATTTTTGTGTGATTTTGTTGTCAGCACATTCAACTTTGTACAGAACAAAGTATTCAATGAGAATATTTCATTCACTCAGATCTAGGATGTGTTATTTGAGTGTTCCCTTTATTTTTTTGAGCAGTGTAATTATTTTACATTAATATAAATTGTATCGCTCAATTTTGAGCATACATAGTATGAGCCCTGACATAGCCCCCTATATACTGTATGACCTCAAACATAGCCCTCTACATACTGTATGAGCCCCACAGAGCCTCCTATATACATTATGAGCCCCACCTCTCTGATGCGCTGACTGTCTGCAGTGCACAGCTGACACGATGAAATGACGTCAATTCGACTGCTGTCTCACATGCTGATTAGTGGAAGATGGAGCCGGCGGCTTCGTCTTCCACCAATGTAATCACCACTCTTTGCATCCCGAGGATGTGGACAGTGGTGACAGCGGGTGGGGGCTATGACATGATGAAGCCTAGAACAGTCAGAAGGCCGGATGTGGCCTTGGGCTGCAGTTTGCCCAAGTCTGCTCTAGATGATAATAAGGAACTCTCAATTCACATCGAATAACTTGGATGATAAATTCATGTGATTTGTTGAATTTGAATATCTGCAAATCTGCTTATCTCTACCACCAATGTACTTACTACCGACTTGTATATTTTAATTCAGGGGTTCTCACACTTTTTCTACTTTGGCCTTACCAGCCAAACGACAGTGATGCTAGGGCCTCATCCATTCTGTATCCTACTAATATCATGCTCTATGCTGTTGCTATAAGGTCATAATGAATATTACTATTATGGATGAACTGTACAACTACGATTATGAAGGTCCTGGGACTGCCACTTATATGGGACTCTGTGACTGCCCTCATAAAAGAACAGTTGGGGTGGGTTTCCTATGAAACATTGTTTTAGCTATTTTATAGGGCTCTATGACTTCAATAATGATGGGGTCCTTATAATAATTGTTCATTACACTATGGCCAACTCTCTTATGTGGGAACCGTGGCATCTGAATAAATATTTGTTAAGGAGCTTAAATATATGCTTTTTTTCTTAGCTCCAAAACTTGGGAGGTACAAACATAAAGTAGGTTGTTTAAATGGAAAAGGTGTTATAATAATAACACCCATTTGAAAGGCATTTACAGTAATTTCTATATTTTTCTATCAGCTCCTGAAAGTCTAGACTTAGGGTCCCAATGGATTCAGATCGAATACTGCACAGTGTGAAAGAGAACGGCAGCACAGCATGCAGGCACCATCGGGCAACATTTACCAGATGAACAATGATACCTCTGTTAAAACCTAAACCAGATGCATAGTTTTCTAGTTCCATATACAGTTTACAATCTTAACCTTAAGGAAATGTTTAGTCCCCAGTGCTATGAACTTTATGTATTTACAGATGGCTGCTGGCAAGTAAGAATAGTTCAAGAAGGTGCATATATCATGATTACTAAACACTTTTTCCTGGACATATTCATTTAATAAGTCCAAAAACAAAGTTGGAAACATTTTTTAGTGAGTTCAGGCGGGGAAACAATAGCAGAGGACTTCCAAAGAGATTATTTTTTCTATTTTCTTTTTTTTTGTGTAATTTTTACTTAAAATCTTTGCCAGAAATATGAATGATAAGGTGAGAATAAGTATGGTTTTTATTTCTTAACCTTTTGGTGGCCCTTTATGGTTCAGAAAAATGGTGGCCAGTGGCTGCTACTTTGCTGAATCCGCATGGGAACAAATAACAAAAAATCTCCATTTTGGTAAATACAGATTTTTTAAAATATTCCAATAGAATTAAATTCCGCTTGAGTATATTTGCTCATCTGTAATTATTACTATTATTATTATTAGCAGAATCTTATTTCAAGTGAAGTAAATTTAATATACATCTAGATATAAAAGGTGTTTTTCAATCCTTTAAAACAGATAGACTGTTCTTAAAGCTGTTCATCAATACTACAGATGAGCGGATCAGAGTTAGCCAATTTGTGTGAATTTTGCTGGGAAATTTGATTTGAAACTAATTTATTTTGAGCAAATTGAATGTCTCTTATTATGCTCTGAGGTTTGGAAAGACCCAAGGGCCTAACAAACGTAAGAAGTAGGGAAAGAAAAAATAATCACCTAATTTCTCCAGCCACCTTTGCTGCTCACTGTCTCCCGTCTCGTCTTTGGCACCTATTCTTATAGCTGTTCAGTGCTGAAACCCAAGGCCTCTTTCAACTGGGCTGGGACGTCACATCCAGAAGTCCCTGCCTATAGTGTGCCACCGCACCTTCTGACATGCAGGTGCATACATACCGGCCACAAGTCCCAGCCTAACGCAGAGCAGCGGTGGAAAGAAGAGGCCACAGGGATTGGATGGGGGACAGTGATCAGATGGATCAGCAAAGATGGCCATGGAGGTGAGTGGTGAAGTGAGCATTAGTATTTTTCAATCTTCCGTAAAGCAAAATGGTGGCTAACTGGCAGCCATTGAGCTGACTTTGCATGGAGCAAATTACAAAGAATTCCATATTCTGCCGAATACAAATCTTTATAAAATTCTGAGTAGAATTCAATTCCACTCAAATAAATTTGCCCATCTCTAATCAGTACTAGACCGGGGGAGTGTTACTCTCAAAATTCCTGACAATCAACTGTTTAAAAGAGCTGCGGTGTTTCATCAAACACTGTGTCCCCTTCAATGTTTTCCAGACACAGTTCCATACGTTTGGCTATTACAAGTTTCTCCCGTTCAAGATGAGCTGCAATATCAAGCACAATGGATATTAGAACTACTCAGCCCAGCTGCATTGTACAGTGTAAACAATGGGGAGATGGCGCGCGGCAAACTGCAGCTGATTGGTTGGGATGCCAGAATTCGGAACCCTATTGACCTAACAATAATTGCCTAACCTAGGAATAGATAATCAATATTAAAAAAATAGAAAGAATAGGAAAACCTCTTTAAGTTATCAGCTATTTCAATACATGACAGTCATTGTGATCTATTTTTTTATTGAGTTAGTATTTTTGGACTTTTTTTATTCATTCTGAGAGTGAGAAAATTATTATAATGTGAGGAAGTACAATTGTAACTAAATATTTTATATATACATTTTACACTTGCACTAACCCTCTAAAGTTATCTTCACACTTCCAATGGTACCCTTCCATTTTGAGGAACACGCAAATGAAATTAAGGACCAAAATGGATCCATTGAGTAACTGATGCAAACGGCGGCAGAGAACGCTCTCTATTATTTAGAGATCTGTCTGGGTTTCATTAGGTTTCAGTTTTTTGTACGGAAGAAAAAGTACTGGATTTTTTTGTTTAAATCTAAAAGCTGATATATAACAGAACCCAGAAAACTCCATAAGAATGGATTCCTCTGTTTCCCCTTGCAATGAGCCTGTTTTGGACAATATTTTAGTTATTTTATTTATTCAGTTATATTACAGGTGCAAGTGTTTGAAACCTTCCACCAAACGTATTCCCAAGGGGAATGTGCCTGTGTAATATGTAGAATACCTATAGATGTACATTTATTATTTCAATATTAGTATTAGAAAGGATAGCCTCTTACGATTTTTAATATAACATAGAGTTCCCCAGCATAGTATATACTGAACATACTTGTTGTGTTGTGTTTGCCTTTAATATAAAAAGGAAAACCTACAGTTCAGAGCTCAGAAACTAAGAAGACATTAAACTAAAAGTTTCTGCCTGCCTGTTTGACAAATGAACACATTAGTGCTCTGAAAAGGTCTAATACCATAGTCTTGCTAATGTACACCACTTTTCACATTAATTTTGTTATTGCCTTCTTAATGTCCGTATCCCATTTCCAGCTCTTGTGACATTCTGTAAACCTGAATGTTACATAAAACAAACTAAAATGTCTTACTGATAAATGGAAATAAAGCAAAACTGGTCATTCTAATAATATACGGGATACATTAGCAGAAAATGTCACCAAAAACATGAATAAAATGGTGATTAGTGCAAGTAAAATCTATGACAATTTGCGAATTCTATACCTTTTAAATGCTACATTTCCAGAGAAATCACTTCTATTTTGACAGTAGAGAGGACACTGTGCTGTCACAGGCCCCCATCGTTTTTTAAAGTTAAATCGTTCTCCCTCCTCTGTACTAATCACAGCCTAAACTTGTCAGTGAGGTCACTGGCTCTAGCAGCAGCCCTGCCTTCCTGCTCAGTCTGCTATTCCGAGGCGTCCACATGGGATATACTTGCAGCAGATCTTCTGGATAGAAAACCTTTTGCTTGACATACATACATGTTGACATTTTGAGTACGTTGATGACCAGATTTGAAAAAAAAATACATGTTTTGTGATACTATTTATGGTTGTGATGTTAATTACAGCCTGTTAAAGGTTTCTTCAATAATGGATTGAACATGTTTAGTGATAAACTGGAGTCCTTAACCAAATTTTAGCAAAGATAAGGGTTAACATATCTGTATATAAAGCCACAAGCCTTAGAGAAATGTTCCACTAAAAAATCCAAACACCTAACAGACTATGGTCCCGATACATCATTTGCAGATTTTTTTAAGTGACTTTTCATTTAGTCTTGATGATGTTTTTTGTGCCAAAGGCTTCAAACTGGCGAACGCAGCTCATGAATTTTTAGAAAAGTCACACATTTCGCAAAATGGTGCAAAAATTGAGCCAAAATTTCAGCCATACATAAATTCACTCCAGAGGGAACTTTAGTACATTTGAGACAAATGTTGCAAAAAACGAAAAATTGGGCAAAAAAAAAAAAGACACTAATGCAATAATGAATAAAGCGCTATATTCACTCAGATAACAGCAGTTTTCTGTTGTCAACTAGAACCAGGAAAGGCATAAAGAAAGAATAAAATCATGAAAGTGCATATACTGATAGGTGGGACTTCACTTTAACAGCTTCTTTGTCCTTAATTTCCATTTCTGTTTATCTTTTCATGCGTTGGCTTCACTACTAAATCCTGACATACAACACAAGTTGTGTCATGCAGTTCCAGATGCTGCGTTCAGCAGGAGGACTCAGAATGCACACAGCAGAGTCATTCTTTGTTTAACATATTTCCATCTGTTCTTTGATCTAAACAGCAGCTAAAAATGACATTATTCATGGTATGCAAAACTTTTCTTCAACCAGTCCTACAGAGAGAAGATATTTGCTTAACTCATCTTGTGTTAAAGCACCACTCTGGTGTGTTTTTTTTTTCATCTCGGCAACACTCCCGTCCTGATGTCCTAGTTATGACCTGACACATAGTCCAGTGTTAGCCAGGAGGACCATAAGTCACTACTCAATGTTAGTCAATGAGAGCCTGAACAAGGATCTCATAGACTTACACTATCGTTCAAAAGTTTGGGGTCATATAGAAATTTCATTATTTTTGAAAGAAAAGCAAATTTTTTTTTCAATTAAGCTAACATTAAATGAATCAGAAATACACTGTATACATTGTTAATGTAGTAAATGACTTCTAGCTGCAAACGTCTTGTTTTTATTGCAATATCTACATAGGTGTATAGAGGCCCATTTCCAACAACCACCACTCCAGTGTTTTAATAGTACATTGTGTTTGCTAACTGTGTAAGAAGGCTAATGGATGTTTAGAAAACCTTAGAAAACCCTTGCACAAGTATGTTAGCCCAGCTGAAAAAGGTTTGGCTGATTTGAGAAGCTATAAAATTGACCTTCCTTTGAGCTAGTTGAGAATCTGGACATTACATTTGTTTGTTCTATGAAACTCTCAAAATGGCCAGAAAAAGAGAACTTTCATGTGAAACTCGACAGTCTATTCTTGTTCTTAGAAATGAAGGCTATTCCATGCGAGAAATTGCCAAGAAACTGAAGATTTCCTCCAATGGTGTGTGTGATGAACCTGTAGCCGCCATCTTGGTAATGATAAATCATATCCAGGGATGGCCACACTTCAGCAGCCCCCACCCTTGGGACCTTCTGTTAAAACGTCAACTAGATAGTTTCCCCCCATCCAGGCTCCTGTAAGATAAGAAGCCTACTTAACACTTGAATGCTAGGAGCTTCAAAGACTTCGAGAGGAAACACAGCCAGCAGGGGGGGGTGCTTCGTCTATCTGTACCTGACCATTTGTCCCATAGGACTAGTTTCTTTGTCTGTCACAAGCATGGAGGCATAAGATATAGAAACATGAATAGTACACGCATGTTGCGTGGGATGGGCCAATAAAAAAATATCACGGCGTCCCGGAGCCATTGCGCACACAAGCCTCCGCGGTAGACGTTTGTACGTGCTCTGGAAGCCAAGATATAGCGCGGAGCCATTCCTGAGGACCGTATGGTATCATAATTGATATCAAAAGGTCGGTTACGGCGGCCCGAATCCATGGGAACCCCTGGGGGTATCATGAGACCATCCCAGAAGAAGTTATTGGGTTCCATAGAATTTGGGCTTCTGATCGAAGTTAGACCTGAGGGTGGAGACTGAGCCAGCTGACCTCACCAGCAGTGGGCGGGACGGGGCAGGTAAGATAGCAGGACAGACAAGAGACAAGTCAGTCTTGACCCAAGAGTGGTGTGCTGAACATCTGAGCACCAGCTGAGGCCACCAAGGGGAGGAGCAGTTTGACCATGCGGTGGTAGGCCTCAGCCTGTAACAAAGAACCGTGCCTGCGATCGCAGAATCCTCTCCCTGCGTCACAAGAAAATCAAGAAACCGGTAACTGATATGCTGTGGTGATTCTGTGTGTTGTATTCCATTGTTGTATAGTTTAGCCTGACCTTATACCTGTGTATATTTAGTTGTATATCGTGTATCTAGTGTATTATTATAATCAATTACCTCAAGTAATTGTGGGCCTGCCTTTTATTCTGCATAACGAACGCACGTCCGTGTGAGCTCGGCTCAAGCCAAAAACGCTACCCAGGGTTGGTTCCTGACCCGATATAGGCCCATTCACGGACTGGGCGTATATCTAAAATAGGGACTGGTGGCAGCATACCAACTGGGGATTGGGGAAGGCTGGTAGTGACGGTCGGAGGTTCAGATATATATATTCCTGGCGCGGCCAAGGAAGATATATATACCGCCCTCACTACAGAGGGCCCCGATACCCAGTAGGTTACAGGACAGTCTCTCTGGCGACCGCTTATCCTAGGTGCAGTTCCTTGACTGACCTGAGGCTAAGAGGGCGCTAGCGAGTTGTGCTGTGTAGTGACGTTGAAGGGATAACACACTACCGTGTTCCCTGCGCTGGTTGCAGCTACCTGGCACTACTTTCTCTAGGTGCAGTACCTTGACTGACCTGAGAGGTAAGGGGGCGCCAGAGAGCTGCACCCACCGGCCGGCTTTCATCACATTGGTGGCAGAGCGGTGGGATTGCAGAATAATAGTGTTGTGGGACCCCTACTCCCAGGCACTAAAGACTGCCAGTGGTAACTTCCACTGCTGGAGTCTTAAGGTCAGCCCAACGTTAGACGGTCAGGCTAAAAGTATAACAAGGTGTGTGCAAACTCAGGGTTGCAGCGGTGTCGGTTACCAAGATGGCAGACGGCACCAGGAGCAAGACCCTGCAGGAGGCTAATGCTACGGTCCGTGTGGCAGGAGGGGAGGACATTGTTACTCATGGCGAGGAGGAGTCCAGCTCGGGCACCTCAGGGAGCCAGTCCCCAGTATACGGTCCCGCAGTGGGCTGCCCACCACCTACCCAGCCCAGCCTGTCCAGATCACAAGCCCTTTTACAAGCGGCTATGGCAAGTCTCCAGTCTCATGGCGATGCCGTCTACAAAACCCTCCTGGCAGCATCAGAGAAGGCAGCGGAGGAGGAGCGTGCAGAGCGGGCTGCGGAGCGGGCTGCGGAGCGGGCTGCGGAGCGTGAAGCTGCAGAGCGCCGGGAGGCTGCGGAGCGTGAAGCTGCAGAGCGCCGGGAGGTTGCGGAGCGTGCAGAGCGAGCTGCGGAGCGCCAGCACCAACTGGACCTGGCCCAGCGGGGGCTTCCGCTAGAGCAACCAACCCATCAGGAGACCAAGTCGTCCAAAGTCCGAGCTGAGGACTTCCCTCTACTGGAGAAGGATGGGGACCTGGACTCCTTTCTGGTGGCATTTGAACGGACCTGTCTTCAGCACCATCTGGCCCGGGATCAGTGGGCCAGATACCTGACCCCCCGTTTGAGGGGTAAGTCCCTGGATGCCTTGGGGGACTTACCTGCCGGGGAGGTACAGAACTACGACTGCATCAAGCGGGCCCTGATCCGGCAGTACAACCTCACTCCCGAGTCGTACCGCCAGAAGTTCCGGAGCCTGCTGCGTGGCCCCAAGGACACCTGGACCGATCATATGCGGGCGCTGTTGAGAGCCGCAGAGCACTGGACCTCGGGTCTAGCGCTTACTACCCGCCAGGAGGTCCAGGAACTGTTCGTCACGGAGCAGTTCTTGTGGAACTGCCCAGAGGACCTCCGACAGTTCCTCCGTGACCGAAAACCAACAGGGGCTTCTGCTACAGCCGCCCTGGCAGACGAGTATGCCAATAACAGGGCGCCTGAGCTGAAGAAGTCTGCCAGCAGCACCTGGAGAGGGGGTAAGCCCAGTCATGCCCCTGTTTCCCCGGCCCCTAGAACACAAGGGGTGTATCCCCCTGTTGCCCTCTCCAGGCAAGGACCAGACGTAAGACGTTGTCATCTATGCAACAAACCAGGACACTTTAGGGCTGAGTGTCCCCAGCGCCAAAAGACCCCATCCCAGTCCCAGAGAGCGCCCAATGTTTTGTGTGTGGGAGGGGGTGGTGGTAGGTCCCTGGACAACATCCAACCCGTCACCATAGGCCGTTCTGCGGTCATGGGACTGCGGGACACGGGCGCTGAACGAACACTGGTACGGCCTGAGGTGGTGTCCCCCCAGGACTTGGTACCAGGAAAGACTCTTTCCGTCTCCGGGGTTGGAGGCGTGGAGCCGGCACTTCCCGTTGCCATGGTGTATTTGGACTGGGGTGCCGGAAGGGGGATGCGGGAGGTGGGAGTAACGCCAAATATTCCCGCAAATGTTTTATTAGGGACCGACTTGGGGCGTCTAGTATCGCAGTATGTACCCTCTGAACCCCCAAGTTCGGCCCCCCAAGAGTGTATTGATTTGTCTGCTGCTAATGCCAACCATGTTGTATGTAGTGTGTGTCCTGCTGAGGAGGAGGGAGTGAAACCTGAGGGTAACACCTGCACAGACACAACACAAACAGGGTTAGTGAAAGCAGGTGGGGAGTGTGGGGATGCCCGCAGAGGTGCTCAGCCGGCGTGCCGTGACCTCTTGTCCTCCGGTGAGGGAGGGGGCGGGCAGGATTCTGTAGAGGGAAGCTCAGGGATGGAGAGGGGGGCAGCTACCGGCAGTGTAGGGCTCCCAGGGGTATCCAGGCTGCTGAGTATAGGCCCACTGCAGGGGGAGGAACAGGCCATGGGAGGTGGGGGTGTCCCAAGAGAGGAGCCGCCAGGTAAGACCCCAGGGCAGGAGTTCCCCACATCCGAGATGTCCAAAGGCCTAGGAAGCCTGCCTGATCGGGCGGCTTGGTCAGAAACAGAGGGGAAGCAGGCACTACCCACGGTCACAGCGGTCATAGCCGCTGTCACCAGGAGTGGGAGCGCCGGAGCCCAAGGAGCCTTGCAGAGGTCCGACGGCTTCCCCACTTCTGACCAAGTGTCTGCCGGGTCAGACAGCGGCCAGGTGACATGCCCGGAGGGGCTGACAGAGGATGTGGCAGTTTCGTCGATTCTGGCCACATCAAGTCAGGAATTTCAGGCTGCGTTGGAAGCAGACGACAGCCTGAAAGCTCTCAAGGAACAGGCGGCACAGCCTCCCATGGAGTCAGACTGCGAGCGGGTGGTCTGGGACCAGGGACGGCTGTACCGGGTAACGGTCCAGCAGGGTTCACCGGAGGCGTGGCCCAGGGACCGACAGTTAGTGGTACCCTATCCGTTCAGGGCGGAATTGTTGCGGATCGCACACGAGATTCCGATGGCCGGACACCTAGGGATCGCTAAAACCAAGGCCAGGATAGCTCAGCATTTCTACTGGCCTGGGATGGGAGCCGCGGTGGGTGCCTACTGCCGTTCGTGTGACACCTGTCAGAGGGTGGGGAAGGCGGGGCCGCGCCCCAAAGCCCCACTGGTAACTCTGCCAATCATCGAAGAGCCTTTCTCGAGGGTTGCTGTGGATCTTATTGGACCTCTGTCCACTCCCAGCCACTCCGGGAAATGCTTCATACTCACGGTAGTGGACTATGCCACCCGGTACCCGGAAGCGGTAGCTTTGTCGTCCATTCGGGCCGACAAGGTGGCTACCGCCTTACTGGAGATCTTCTCCAGAGTGGGTTTCCCCCAAGAAATGCTCACCGACCGAGGGACCCAGTTCATGTCGCGGCTGATGGAGTCCCTCTGTAAGCAAATGCAGGTGCAACATCTGGTGGCCAGCCCGTATCACCCACAGACTAATGGCCTGTGTGAGCGGTTCAATGGCACCTTAAAGCAGATGCTTAAGATGTTGGTCGACTCCCACGGGAGAGACTGGGAGCGTTACCTCCCACACCTCCTATTTGCTTACCGGGAGGTTCCGCAGGCCTCAACGGGGTTCTCCCCCTTTGAGCTCCTGTACGGGCGACGGGTACGGGGCCCCCTGGCTCTGGTGAAGGAAGCATGGGAAGGGGATTTGGCCACCCCCGAGGTGTCGGTCATCGAGTATGTCGTGCGCCACCGGGACAGGATGATGGCCTTGGCAAAGCTGGTGCAGGACAATATGGCCCAGGCCCAGGCCGACCAGAAGCGGTGGTACGACCAGAATGCTTGTGAGAGGACCTACCAGGTGGGTCAAAAGGTGTGGGTACTGGTCCCCGTACCACAGAACAAGCTTCAGGCAGCCTGGGAAGGTCCCTACTTCGTGCACCAGAAACTCAATGCCGTCACCTATCTGGTCACCCTGGATCACGCCCGTGGAAGGAGGAAGGCCTTCCACGTGAACATGATGAAGGCTCATCATGAGCGGGAAGCGACTGCCCACCCAGTGTGCAACCTTCCCGAGGAAGGAGAGGTAGAAACCCTCCTGGATCTGCTCACCCAAGCCAAGGCGGGTGGGTCCATCGAGGATGTGGGGGTTGGCCACCAGCTCACGGAGGACCAACGGTCCCAGCTGGGGACCACCCTGCACCCCTTCCGGGGGCTGTTCAGCAGCCTGCCCGGAAGGACTGAGATGGCTGTCCACGACGTGGACACTGGCGATCACCCGCCGATCCGGCGTTCAGCATATCGGGTCTCTTTCGAGGTGCAGGGAAACATGCGCCAAGAGATAGACGAGATGCTGAAGCTGGGGGTGATCCAGGCATCCAGCAGCGCGTGGGCCTCGCCTGTAGTCCTCGTACCAAAGAAGGACCGAACTACACGGTTCTGCGTGGACTACCGGGGGCTCAACGCTGTAACGGCCACCGATGCGTTCCCCATACCACGCATCGATGACCTGCTCGATCGGATGGCCGGGGCTAAGTACCTGACCATCATGGATCTGAGCCGGGGGTACTGGCAGATTCCTCTGACTCCCGCGGCAAGGGAACGCTCTGCCTTTATCACCCCTTTTGGACTGTACGAGTCCACAGTGATGCCATTCGGCATGAAGAATGCCCCTGCCACTTTTCAGCGGATGGTCAATACGCTGCTTGAGGGACTTGAAGGGTACGCGGCTGCGTACTTGGACGATATTGCAGTCTTCAGTCCCACTTGGGAGGATCACCTAGAGCACCTGCGGCAGGTGCTCGGTCGGATCCACCGGGCAGGCTTGACCATCCAGCCGGAAAAGTGCCAGCTGGGCATGAGTGAGGTCCTCTACCTGGGTCACCAGGTCACCGGGGAAAGTGGATGCCATCGCATCCTGGCCCACTCCTAGGACCAAAAAGCAGGTGATGTCCTTCTTGGGGACCGCCGGGTACTATAGGAGGTTCGTCCCACACTATAGCACCCTGGCCAAGCCCCTGACGGACCTCACCAAGAAGAAGCTGCCCGTCGCAGTCGACTGGACAGTCGCCTGCGAGACAGCTTTCGGGGCACTCAAGGCCGCCCTAAGTAGCTCCCCTGTACTGCAAGCTGCCGACTTCGACCGGCCGTTTGTGGTACAGACCGACGCCAGTGACTTTGGCCTCGGTGCTGTGCTAAGTCAGGTCAACACGACAGGCCAGGAACATCCTGTCTTGTACCTGAGCAGGAAGCTACTGCCCCGGGAGGTGGCTTACTCCACGGTGGAAAAAGAATGCCTGGCAATTGTATGGGCCCTGCAGCGTCTGCAGCCCTACTTGTACGGGAGCCATTTCACCGTGGAGACGGACCACAACCCCCTCAGCTGGTTACACACGGTCTCTGGGTCGAATGGCAGGTTGCTACGCTGGAGCCTCGCTCTCCAGCAGTACCACTTCTCCATTCGCCACAGAAGAGGCCGTGACCACGGTAACGCTGACGGGTTATCCCGGCAAGGGGAGGGTGCAGAAGGACGCACGGGGGAACACAGGAATGTGCTACCCCCTCGCGCCCTCGTATAGGGGGAGGTGTGATGAACCTGTAGCCGCCATCTTGGTAATGATAAATCATATCCAGGGATGGCCACACTTCAGCAGCCCCCACCCTTGGGACCTTCTGTTAAAACGTCAACTAGATAGTTTCCCCCCATCCAGGCTCCTGTAAGATAAGAAGCCTACTTAACACTTGAATGCTAGGAGCTTCAAAGACTTCGAGAGGAAACACAGCCAGCAGGGGGGGGTGCTTCGTCTATCTGTACCTGACCATTTGTCCCATAGGACTAGTTTCTTTGTCTGTCACAAGCATGGAGGCATAAGATATAGAAACATGAATAGTACACGCATGTTGCGTGGGATGGGCCAATAAAAAAATATCACGGCGTCCCGGAGCCATTGCGCACACAAGCCTCCGCGGTAGACGTTTGTACGTGCTCTGGAAGCCAAGATATAGCGCGGAGCCATTCCTGAGGACCGTATGGTATCATAATTGATATCAAAAGGTCGGTTACGGCGGCCCGAATCCATGGGAACCCCTGGGGGTATCATGAGACCATCCCAGAAGAAGTTATTGGGTTCCATAGAATTTGGGCTTCTGATCGAAGTTAGACCTGAGGGTGGAGACTGAGCCAGCTGACCTCACCAGCAGTGGGCGGGACGGGGCAGGTAAGATAGCAGGACAGACAAGAGACAAGTCAGTCTTGACCCAAGAGTGGTGTGCTGAACATCTGAGCACCAGCTGAGGCCACCAAGGGGAGGAGCAGTTTGACCATGCGGTGGTAGGCCTCAGCCTGTAACAAAGAACCGTGCCTGCGATCGCAGAATCCTCTCCCTGCGTCACAAGAAAATCAAGAAACCGGTAACTGATATGCTGTGGTGATTCTGTGTGTTGTATTCCATTGTTGTATAGTTTAGCCTGACCTTATACCTGTGTATATTTAGTTGTATATCGTGTATCTAGTGTATTATTATAATCAATTACCTCAAGTAATTGTGGGCCTGCCTTTTATTCTGCATAACGAACGCACGTCCGTGTGAGCTCGGCTCAAGCCAAAAACGCTACCCAGGGTTGGTTCCTGACCCGATATAGGCCCATTCACGGACTGGGCGTATATCTAAAATAGGGACTGGTGGCAGCATACCAACTGGGGATTGGGGAAGGCTGGTAGTGACGGTCGGAGGTTCAGATATATATATTCCTGGCGCGGCCAAGGAAGATATATATACCGCCCTCACTACAGAGGGCCCCGATACCCAGTAGGTTACAGGACAGTCTCTCTGGCGACCGCTTATCCTAGGTGCAGTTCCTTGACTGACCTGAGGCTAAGAGGGCGCTAGCGAGTTGTGCTGTGTAGTGACGTTGAAGGGATAACACACTACCGTGTTCCCTGCGCTGGTTGCAGCTACCTGGCACTACTTTCTCTAGGTGCAGTACCTTGACTGACCTGAGAGGTAAGGGGGCGCCAGAGAGCTGCACCCACCGGCCGGCTTTCATCACAGTGTGTACTACTCCCTTCAGAGGAGAGCACAAACAGGCTCTAACCAGAGTAGAAAGAGAAGTGGGAGGCCTCGCTGCACAACTGAGCAACAAGACAAGTACATTAGAGTCTCTACTTTGAGAAATAGACGCCTCAAAGCTCCTCAACTGGCAGCTTCATTAAATAGTACACGCAAAATGCCAGTGTCAACGTCTACAGTGAAGAGGTGACTCTGGGATGCTGGCCTTCAGGGCAAAGTGGCAAAGAAAAAGCCATATCTGAGACTGGCTAATTAAAGGAAAAGATTAATATGGGCAAAAGAACACAGACATTGTACAGAGGAAGATTGGAAAAAGTTTTATGGACAGACGAATCAAAGTTTGAGGTGTTTGGATCACACAGAAGAACATTTGTGAGACGCTGAACAACTGAAAAGATGCTGGAAGAGTGCCTGACGCCATCTGTCAAGCATGGTGGAGGTAATGTGATGGTCTGGGGTTGCTTTGGTGCTGGTAAAGTGGGAGATTTGTACAAGGTAAATGGGATTTTGAATAAGGAAGGCTATCACTCCATTTTGCAACGCCATGCCATACCCTGTGGACAGCCCTTGATTGGAGCCAATTTCATCCTACAACAGGACAATGACCTGAAGCACACCTCCAAATTATGCATGAACTATTTAGGGAAGAAGCAGGCGGCTGGTATTCTATCTGTAATGGAGTGGCCAGCGCAGTCACCAGATCTCAATCCCATTGAGCTGTTGTGGGAGCAGCTTGACCGTATGGCACGCAAAAAGTGCCCATCAAGCCAATCCAACTTGTGGGAGGGGCTTCAGGAAGCATGGGGTGAAATTTCTCAAGATTACCTCAGAATGCCAAAGGTCAGCAATGCTGTAATTGCTGCAAAGGGAGCATTCTTTGACGAAAGCAAAGTTTGAAGGAGAAAATTATTCTTTCTAATAAAAATCATTATTTCTAACCTTGTCAATGTCTGGACTATATTTTCTATTTATTTTGCAACTCATTTGATAAATAAAAGTATGAGTTTTCATGAAAAACACAAAATTGTCTGGGTGACCCCAAACTTTTGAACGGTAGTGTACATTAAGAGCTTGTGATCGTTAGCTGTGACTTCCGGTCAGTCAGGAGCTGCGGTCACAAGATGACGGAACAAGACTGGAGCGGTGTCGGGAAGAGCAGAAGATGGCAGCTGTTAAGTATTTTACTATGGGCAAGGAACAGACATTAGTGATACCACTCTGACAGCGGAATTTAACACGTGCATGCAGGGAGTGCGTCATTCCACAAGCCCACTGTGATGTGACCGCGGGGTGCCGATGGGTTACCATGAAAGCCGAAGGTCTGCTGATGACCTCCGTGCATGTCATGATGATCTGTCTGTGAATTCCAACGTTCATAATAAAACGTGATTTTAGCTATACGTAGCTGTGGTCATGCACAAATATGACTAGCACATGATCGCAGCTTCAAGTACTCTAAAGAGACTATTAAATAAAGTAAAAAGTGAAAAATGTTTTTAAAAATATGAAAAAACTAAAAAAAAAAACACAACACTTCCAACTCACCCTCATTTTGTCCCATTAAAAATTAAACAATTTAAAAAACACACATATTTGTTATCGCTGCACTTATAAAAGGCTTTTGTATCAAAATCTAAAATAAATTAAACTGATCAGTAAATGTCGCACCGAAAAAAAAATCAAAACGATCAAAAAAAATCATAATTTTTTTAATCTACCCCAAAATGGTATCGGTAATAAACATCAGCTCATGGCGCAAAAAATAAGCCCTCACACAGCCCCATATCCCGAAAAATGAAAACGCTTCGGGTCTCAGAAAATGGCGACAAAAGCAAAATTATTTATTTATTTTACATATTTCCAATTTTTTTTCACCACTTGAATTACAAAATATATATACATGTTTGGTGTCTGCGTACTCATACTGACCTGGAGAATCATATTGCCAGGTCAGTTTTACCATACAGTGAACATGGCAAGTAAAAAAAATAAAAACAATTATCGAATTGCGCTTTTTTTACAATTTCAACGCATTTGGATTTTTTTCACGCTTTCCAGTGCATTAAATGATAAAATGAATTATGCAATTCAAAATTACAGCAAAAAACAAGCCCTCTGCCAGCTATGTGGACAGAAAAATAAAAAAGTTATGGCTCCTGAAAGAAGAGGAGGAAGAAACAAAATGAAAAAAAAAAAAACACTGGAAAATCGTCCGTGGGTGAAGGGGTTTAAAAATATAACTCTGTAATTTTTTTAAACCTTCTTATTTTTATGTTGACTTTGGCCACCTATAAAGTAGCTTCTTAATTTGCTTAATTTTCTTAGACTTATTACTAGTGTTGAGCATTCCGATACTGAAATATCGGGTATCGGGCGATATTCGCGGTATCGGAATTCCGATACTTAATTCCGATACTTTTACAATATCGAATACCGGAATCGGAAGTTCCCATAATCAGGGACGGCTCCAGGTTTTTCTGGGCCCCGGGCGAAAGAGTCTCAGTGGGCCCTTTTAACACATACACGATTCATGATGCACAGATACGGCGGAGAAATAAATAAATAAATATATATATATATATATATATATATATATTTATTACACATGGCCCAGCCTGCCCCCTCATCCTTCACATACGCAGACATATGCACACGCACACACGGTACGCAGACATATGCGTGCGCACACACGGTACGCAGACATGCGCGCGCACACACGGTACGCAGACATATGCACGCACACACACGGTACGCAGACATATGCACGCACACACACGGTACGCAGACATATGCGCGCGCACACACGGTACGCAGACATATGTACACATACAGACATACACATAGATAAAACAGACAAATATATATACACAGTCATATACACTGACATTCACATACATGCACACACACAGACCCATTACTAATATTTTTAATATGGGGATTGGGGAAGCCTCACTCACCTGTCCCCGGTCCAGTGTCCTGTCCAGCAGCTCCTCGGGTATGGGGCAGTGCAGGGCCCCCGGCGTGTCACAGACTTCATGGCCCTGGAACATCAGAGGGGCCCACTTGCGGTCGGGTCCGGGCCCCTCCCGCCCATCTGTGCAGGACCTCCGCTCCGACGGTGTTTGATTGCCGGCACTCCCCCAGACATGGCCGCGCGCTGTGCGGCTGTGTTTGCTAGTAATGACGCGGCAGGAGCGACACACAAGCACAATTAAAGGTGCAGTGCCGTCGACCCTGCCGTGTCATTACTAGCAGACACAGCCGGACAGCGCGCGGCCATGTCTGGGGGAAGTGCCGGCAATCAAGCAGCGCCTGCGTCCCTGAACAGGTGCCGAGGAAGCGGCCAGGGCCCCGACAGTGAGTGGGCGGGTGGGTGTGTGGGCCCGGCCCCGACAGTGAGTGGGCGGGTGGGTGTGTGGGCCCGGCCCCGACAGTAAGTGGGCGGGTGGGTGTGTGGGCCCGGCCCCGACAGTGAGTGGGCAGGTGGGTGTGTGGGCCCGGGCCCCGACAGTGAGTGGGCGGCTGGGCCCCTCTGATTTTCCAGGGCCCCGGCACTTGCCCGGGTACGCCGGGTGCTGACGCCGGCCCTGCCCATAATGCCTGCGCTCTGCATTGTCTTTGAAGGATAACAAGCTGGATGGCAGCGCTCAGCTGCGATCCAGCCTGTCATCAGAATGCCATCCCAGCGTGAGAGAATTCTCCTGATTGTTTAAAAGCCGGCGGGCGGTAAAAAGCCGCCGGCTTTTAAACAATCACACAGCCCTATACTGCTTCCCCGCAGCCTCCCACCCCGATCCTCCGCTCCCCTCGCCACCTCCCATCCCGATCGTAAGTTAGGACCGGGCGGGGAGCGCAGCACCAAGGAGCGGGGAGCGAAGGACCCAGGCGGGGAGGTCGGCAGTGAAAAAACCTCACCGCCGGCTTTCCCGTTCTGTGCTGCGCTTTCCCGCCGGTTATTTCAAATGAACAGCTGAGGTATCAGGTGATGCCGATCAGCTGTTCATTTGAAGTAGCCGCGGTGCCCTCAGAGGGTTCATGTGAGTTCATGCTTGACTGCATTGCATGAACTCACATGAACTTTCCCACGGCCGCACCGGTCAGCCTCACCTCCCAGACCATCAGACCGGTCATGATTGGTGTGTGTGGGTGTCTGTGCGATGTGTGCGGGTGTGCGCGGTGTCTGTGCGATGTGTGCGGGTGTGCGCGGTGTGTGTGCGGTGTCTGTGCGATGTCTGCGGGTGTGTGCGTGCAGGCAAACATAGGCCGATGTGACACTATTACTCCCATCGGCCTATGTCTGTCCCCCGTCCACTCGTGCCAGCAGGATCAGCTTGATGGGAGCAGTAGTTCCCATCAGCCTGATCCTGCTATTTAAACTGCCCCATATGTTATTTTGGCCCCCATAGGTTTATATTTTTGCCCCTATACGTATTTTTTTTAGGCCCCTATATATTTTTTTTGTTTTTGGTCCCCAATAAATTTTAAATACATGTCATTGGTGGCCAGTGGTTACCAAAAATAAATTAGTTTATACATTACATTACATTATAAAGTAAAAAATAAAAAACTACACCTATACTCACCTAGACACCTAATTCCCCGAAGCCATCGATCTCCTGTAATAAAATGTAAAATAATAAACCACAACCTTATCCTTACCCCTCCGTAGTAGTCCACGAGTGTCCCACGAAGATCTCCAGTTTAGAGCAGCCACATAGAATGTGACCACTCTGAACCGCCGCCGCCGCTAGAATGACGGGGCCATAAAGCAGCCCCGTCATTGCATAAGCGGGTCCGCCGGAGTTCAGGCAGCGCTGCTCCGGTTAGCTGCTTTACGGCCCCGCTGTACCGTGAGAAATTCCCATGGTACAGCAGTGCCGTAAAGGAGGTCTCCGGAGCTGCGCTGACTGAATGCACTCCGGTGACCTCAGTCAGGGGCTCCCGCTGCCGGGAGCGGACGTGTTCCCGGCAGTGTGAGCTTACAGCAGCCATGCACAGCTGTCACCATCTCCAGATGTGACAGCTGTTATGTTCTGCTACCAGAGCTAAGGAAAGAGAGGAGATCTGTCCCTACGATAGAACTCAGCTTTATCCCTACGATGTAACAGGGGACCTGATCCTGCGATCAGACCTGCTAAAGTCCTAAGCTAGTCTGTACGGAGACCTATAGATGTGGGGAAGGAATCCCTACAAGTACTAAGGACTGGGAGGAAAATGGGACACCTCCTAACAGAAATAGTAGCAGACAGACAAACAAACAAAATATATAGAACACTGAGGTCCGTAGACCAAGCAAACTAACAGAGTTAGATACAGAGCACAGGCTAGCTAGAAAGTAGTTATACAATGAAGTCCAGCAAAGCCAGAAGGGCGGAGCAGGATTAAATAGGCCAACAAGGTCATGTGACCAGCAAAGGAAAAAAAAACCTAAGAGCAAGGTTCTAACAGTACCCCCCCTTCTAAGAGGATCCTCCGGATCCCCTAGGACCAGGCTTATCAGGAAATCTCCTGTGAAACGCTCTGATAAGTTTGGACGCGGAAACATCATCCGACCTCACCCAAGAGTTATCCTCGGGTCCGAAACCTTTCCAGGCCACAAGATACTGCAAACTACCTCTATACAGTCTAGAGTTAAGGATGCGAGAAATTTCATATTCCCCGTCCTCCACCACCGGAGGAACAGAGGCAGAGGCGTCACAATCCGATACAACAGCTTTTTTCAACAGAGAGACATGAAATACCGGATTAATTCTCCAGGAGGTAGGAACCTCCAACCTAACAGCAGATTGGTTGACAACCTGAAGCACCTTAAAGGGCCCTACAAACTTGGGACCCAATTTCTTAGAAGGAATCCTCAACCGCAGATTCCTAGAGGACAACCAAACCATGTCACCAACAGCGAACAAAACCTCCTGTCGTTTCCTATCAAAGTAGTCCTTAGATTTTCTGTTGGCCTCCTGAAGATTACCACGCACATCCGTCCAAACTCTCTCCAAAAATCCTGAATAGGAACAGGCAATTCTCCCCTATCCAAAGCTGCAATACGCCCGTTACAACACTTGTCATAACATTTATTGCTCCAGGATTTAATTTCACTGGTAGACCAATCCAGTACAGGATTGTGAAATTTTAACCAGGGCAATCCCAATATTACTGGAGAAGGCAAGTTATTCAAAACTACCAAATCCAATTTCTCATGGTGAACACCATTAATAGTGAGAGGAAATTCACAGACCTTGAGAGTAATATTCTTCAAAGGGGAACCATCCACAGAAACCACAGCAATGGGGGATGATAAAGGTTCGGGTTTTAAATTGAGTCTTTCCAAGAATCCCCCATCAATTACATTCAGAGTAGACCCACAATCAACAAACACCCGAAATTCCATTAATTTTTCCTGAGCAATCGTGGAAGCAGCTAAAAATACACCCTTGGAATTTAAACAGGCAATACGGGCATGACTGACCATTTTTTTTTCTTTCTTCATACGAAGCTCACAGCCTTTAATCAAATGACCAGATTTTCCGCAATAGAAACACAAGCCTTCAGAAAATCGACGGTCTTTTTCTTGAGAGCGAGGTGCCACCGATCCAATCTCCATCGGTTCACCACTGTTCGTACACACATTCTCATAACCAGAAACTGACATAGCAGAGGATTTGCTCTCATTAACCCTTGCACGCAGTCTCCTATCCACCCGTATAGCTAATTGCATAGCCTGTTGCAAATCTTCAGGTGTAGGATAAGCAATTAGCAGGTCTTTAACCCTTTCATTGAGCCCAGCAAGAAATAGACTTTTCAGAGCAGAATCGTTCCACCCTGTTTGAGTAGACCAACGACGGAAATGAGTACAATATTTTTCCACATTACCTAATCCCTGTTTCAAACGTCTCAACTCAGTCTCATCTGATGCGACACGGTCAGGATCATCATATAATAGCCCCAAAGCAGAAAAAAAACTATCCACTGATCTGAAGCATGTATCACTAGGTTGCAAAGAAAAGGCCCACTCCTGAGGCTCTTTGCGCAAAAGTGACATTATGAACCCTATGCGCTGGGATTCATCCCCAGAGGACTTGGGTCTCAAACGAAAATACAATAAGCAAGCATTTTTAAATGAAAAAAATTCTCGGTGTTCACCAAAAAATAAATCCGGCAAACATACCTTAGGCTCCAAGAAATGTGCTCCAGGACAGTTACTCACGTGCTGACGGAGCTCGGCCACCTCCAGAGAGAGTCCCTGCAGGCGATGAGCCAAATCCTGAACCGACACCATGATGGAACAGAAAAATCTTTCCTTAGAGAATTTGCAGGCTGGACTTACTGTTATGTTCAGCTACCAGAGCTAAGGAAAGAGAGGAGATCTGTCCCTACGATAGAACTCAGCTTTATCCCTACGATGTAACAGGGGACCTGATCCTGCGATCAGACCTGCTAAAGTCCTTATCTAGTCTGTACGGAGACCTATAGATGTGGGGAAGGAATCCCTACAAGTACTAAGGACTGGGAGGAAAATGGGACACCTCCTAACAGAAATAGTAGCAGACAGACAAACAAACAAAATATATAGAACACTGAGGTCCGTAGACCAAGCAAACTAACAGAGTTAGATACAGAGCACAGGCTAGCTAGAAAGTAGTTATACAATGAAGTCCAGCAAAGCCAGAAGGGCGGAGCAGGATTAAATAGGCCAACAAGGTCATGTGACCAGCAAAGGAAAAAAAAACCTAAGAGCAAGGTTCTAACAACAGCTGTGCATGGGAGATCAGCGCAGGAACATGGACAGGTAACTATTTTTTTTTAGTAAACTAAGAATTAAATAAAATGGTGTGTTTTATTTCAAATAAATTATTTTTTTCTGCGTGTAGTGTGTGTTTTTTATTTTTAACACTTTGTAAGTTAGTAATGGGGGTGTCTTATAGACGCCCATCATTACTAACCTGGGCTTCATGGCAGCTGGCGCTGACATCAACCCCATCCCTATTACCCCCTGCCACCGCACCAGGGCAAGGTGGAAGAGCGAGGCTAAGTGCCAGAATTGGCGGATCCTATGGATGCGCCATTTCTGGGGCGGCTGACGGCTGGTGTCTCTAGCCTGGGAGGGGGCCAATATTCATGGTACCCTTCCTGGGCTATTAATATCAGCCCCCAGCTGTCTGCCTAGCCTTTGCTAGCTATTAAAATAGGGGGGACCCCACGTCATTTTTTTGGGGGGGTCTCCCATTTTAATAGCTAGTAAAGGCTAGGTATTCAGATGGGGGCTGATATTAGTAGCCTGGGAAGCTCCGTGGGTATTACCCCCTTCCCAAGTTTCAAACATCTGCCCCAGCCGTCTGCTTAACCTCCGCTAGAGACTAAAATTATGGGGGATCCCACGGCAATTTTATTTTTAATAAATCCTTTATTTTAATACTAAATGACAAGTACAGTAATCAACACTGTCACTGTACTTCATATATATGTGACTGACATGTTTCTATCTATCTAATCTATGTGTGATTCTCTATTCCTTCTATTCTAAATTGTCGGGTACCGCTGCTGAATTGCCGGCCGGCTTTTTTAAAGAGACGGTGCATGAAAACACTATTATTTTTTTTAATAAATCCTTTAACACTAAATGACAAGTACAATAAGCAACACTGTCACTGTACTTATTATATATGTGACTGACATGTTTCTATCTATCTAATCTATGTGTGAAGCTCTATTCCTTCTATTCTAAATTGTCGGGTACCGCTGCTGAATTGCCGGCCGGCTTTTTTAAAGAGACGGTGCATGAAAACACTATTATTTTTTTTTAATAAATCCTTTACACTAAATGACAAGTACAGTAAGCAACACTGTCACTGTACTTCATATATATGTGACTGACATGTTTCTATCTATCTAATCTATGTGTGATTCTTTATTCTTTCTGTTCTAAATTGTCGGGTACCGGTGTATGCCGCTGATGAATTGCCGTCTTTTCGCGTAATACATTCTACATTATTCTTAGTTGTTTTACTTCATGTAGAATTAACCTACAAGGAAAGAAAGGGTTTATTTTCATTCCGATATTTGTGTCCCATTGACTTGCATTGGTTTCCGGTATCGGAATCGGCGATATCCGATACTTTTTGGGTATCGGTCCGATCCAATCCGATACGATATTTCCTGATATCGGAAGGTATCGCTCAACACTACTTATTACTTATTAATGTAAGTTTAGCCATTTTGCAAAATGAATGAGCCAGAATATTCCTTCCTGAGTTGTGTCCCATATTTGTTGTTCCTCACCCATACCTGTGTATGACCTCATTATGCAGATTGTTCCTTTATACTTAATGGGACTGGCTAGTCATTGTACCTCTGCAAACAAATCAAGAAGACATGGTGATCACAGATGCACAATTTTACGTTTCCAGTGCTTATCAATGGAAGTCCCAGAGGTCCCAATGCCACATTAATTGTCTATCCTTAGAATTTATAAGACTATATACAATTTAATGTACAACAAAGGTATGTATATAGCAGTGTTTCTCAAACTGCTCACGGCCCCCCACAGGTCATGTTCTCAGGATTTCCATAGTATTGCACAGGTTGTGGAAATATCATTAAGACATCAGGAATTATGTGCAATACTATGGAAATCTTGAAAACATAACATGTTGGAGGCCGTGAGGACTGGAGTTTGGGTAACACTGGTCTATAGTGATCCTCACAGTTCAGCAGGAATATATGCCCTAATGAATAATTCACCATTGATCTTTAATTGTTGAGAGATCACTACATGGAATTGGTTGGATTTTAGTGAATGCCAGAACTTGCTGTTTTTGAAAGTTTAACAATTTGGAAAACGTTCTCTGAGAAAATATTGCCAACTCATTCTTCTAGATCACTGAGGAATTATTACTATTATCTACTCTAGCAGTAGAATCTTTTCCCATGAAATTAGTCATACAGATGTGTAAAAATAGAAAGTTCTCACCAACTGAACGCATCTGAAAATGACTAATAATTAGTCCACATAATACACAGTGTCGCCATGAGATATGATCTTTCAGTAACGAACAATGTTTACATGATAAATGTCTGGGAGCCAAGTCATGACCGCCTTCTAGAGTAGATATGCAGATCCTGCACACTACATTAATCTGGCTGCAGAGAAATAATTACTTGTACGAGATGTCCATTGGATAAATGTGGATTTTCTCTTTGTCTGCAGCTGTAATCCCTAGAGCAGCAGTTACAATCCACTACTTTGGCTATAATACGTGAAGAGTGGAATGGTAGCTGTAGGACAGCAGCTTAATATAAGCAGCCTTTTTCTTGATGCTAGCTTTATCACGGTGATAGCCAAATATTTGCTTTAAGATGAGAGATTCAGGATGTGAAGCAGATGTGCAGTGGGAGAGATAGAGGTTCTTCTATCAAAAGTTTAACCCTAATGTTTGTATATTGTGCTCTGTTATCGTTTCTAGCCTACTTCAGTGAAACATGAGATTGGGTTATTATGACAGAAAAAAATAGAAATCTGTGAAACGTCATAAATAAGCATTTGCTGTCAGGCACATGGTCAATTTTGATGTGAAAATATTTAACCACACAACTCTTATCCTGAAATTTTGACACAATAAATCAAAGGTTGACCGCCATCAACTGGCAGTCCCCTATTTTTCACCTTCATAGCAGCGCTCCTTTTCATCTGCTGTGCGGGGAACTGCTGCAGAGACAGTATCCTAGAGCTGCAAAGTGTTGAGAACCCAGTAATATACTACCACTGTGGCTGCTTAAACTGTAACTGCATATTTACTAAAGTTTTTAACAAGTTATAGAGACATATAAATTTTGGTTGGTAGTGGATCTGGATGCTGAAACTCCAACCAATCAGTAAAATATATGAAAATTTACTCAACTGAGCACTAACCTCAATGAGGCAGAAGATGGGCTCAAAAGCAAGGGTCATCAGTAGAGATGAGCAGACTAATGAAAGTTTTGGTTCTGGTACCCGACTCGATCTTTATTACAAAGTTTGGTTCGGGTACCAGAACTGTACCCGAACTTGAACCAGAACCTGAATCCCATCGAAAACACTGGGGACACAAACTTTTGAGCTGGAAAATCTCTCTCCAATTTAAGTTCAGGTTCGCTAATCTTTAGTCATCAGTCTTGGAGGAGAGCAACTTTTGGCTGAACACTTTTGCTCCTCCGCCTATCAAAACTTCTGACATGTCACCACAAACAAGGATATCAGTGCTGTAAATGGCACATCATAGTGGTGACCCGTGACTGATTTTTCATAAATGCCCAAGGTGTTTTGAGTTTTGAGTTCTGAAACTACAGGTAAACCAAATTCCTTATAGCTTACTTGCAGCCATTCAGCAGGCATGGCCTACATGATGGCAGTTTTTCTCCTGGGCTATAAACTCAATACGGCTTTTCTATATTCTGATTTGCACAGCAACAGTAGAGAATGTAATCTCCATTCATGGTCTATTCTTGAAGTCTTCCTACACATAAAGAGAGCCAATGATAGGATTGATGTACATATATTTCTCTAATATACAAGCATAGGTTCAACTTCAGTTCATCAAAATTGAACCTAATCATTGGTTTTAACATTATTCATTTCTTCCAATGTAGACAAGTACAATAGATGATTGCATTTCTTTCCAAAACAAACTTGAGATTTTTTGTTCTTTATTACAAGAGGAGTAAACTAAGCCAAATATATCACAATATGCCTTATTCTTATTTTGGGGACTTTCCAGATAAACAGAGAAATGAAAATGTATTCCTTTCATTACAAAGCCATTTTAATCATTCAGATTTTCCAGTCGGGTGGACTGAAGAGGCAACATAATGTGTGTGGGGGGCACTGTGGGAGCATCATACTGTGGCCATAATACTTTATGTGGACATCATTGTATGGAGGGCATTGTAGGGGTATTATGCTATGTAATTGGCACTGTTGGGAAATCATCCTGTGTGAGGGCACTGGAGGCATCATACTGTGTGGGAGGTACTTGGGGTATCTTACAGTGAAGGGGCACCTGCCTGTGTGGGGGCAGTAGGGGTATCATACTGTGTAGGGGCATCATTGTACGGAAGGCATTGTGGGGTAATCATATTGTGTAGCGGGCACAGTGGAGGAATCATACTGTTTGTAGAAGAGGGCAGTCCAGTCTGAGGGCATTAATGTTTGTGAGCACACTTTTGTGGCGTAATAGTGCATGGAGGTCATAAGAAGGGTATTAAACTGTATGGGAACATTAAGGGGCTTTATTAGAGCTACTATTTTTGTGTGGGTACACAAAAACAGTTGGACAGGGTTAGGGTTGTGGTAAAAAAAATAGCAGCGCAGTGCTGTGTGCACCACAAAATTTATCCCTATTTTTTGCCATTCAAAATTTGGAAGTATTAAATAAAGAGACTTATATGCAGTAATAGTGAGATTAATCTAACTTTGTCATGTTGAAGGCAGCCTATATTTGCTCATTTGTAATGCTAAGGCTGCTAGTAGTGTTGTGTCTGTATGCGTGTCTATATAAAAGGGTTAATACATACACTGCAAGAATCATATCACAGAAAACTATAGTATTTAGCTATACATCTACATTGTAATTCTATGTGCATCTACTGTATGTTATATGTAGCAAGTGAAACTCTAGAATTCTCCCAATCATTGGCTGCAGCCAGTCTCATGATACAGTCCATGAGTCCAAGGGATAAATAAATATTTTATCCAACAAAATAACTGTCAGTATCCAAGAAAAGAATAAAAGTTAGCACAAAATGCAATTGACGGGTTCACTTGTAACATACCAACACCGTATATTATCAAAAAATGCATGTTCTGTGCTCTAATTCACTCTTATTTATAGACGTAAAATCATATAATCCCCTGAAATGTTTATTAACATTCAATATAAATGACCTAGAATGTACAGTGTAATAGCCATTACGACTTATCTGAATATTTGTATCTCTGCATGTGGCAATAAACTGAGAAGTACTAAGGCTTCAAAACACATTGAAATGAAATCAAGATATACCGCAAGGTTCTCAAAAGACTACTTATAGAGCCCTGTGGTAGTAATGCTGAACGAACAATACAGAATTGTTCCTGACAGTATTATATGCTGCCTGGATTACCGAAACATCTGGAGTGATAAAAAACCCACTGTGACTGGATTTATTACCCTTGAAATAGGCTGACCAGCAAATGTGATTCAGTTTTATTATTATCTACAAACCTAGACTTCAGCAACACTTTAACTGCGCAGCAAACATTCAGGAGATCATTATAATGTTGCCCCAGTCATACTTTCTTTCCGTTTCATCCTAGCATTCTTTTAAAACAAAATATTTTTGATGATGAAGGCCATTTCAATCCAGGTTACACAATGCTATTTAATATAGGTTTATATAATATACAATAAGGTTTTATATTTTGGCGTAATTTTTATGACTTTTTGTGCCAACATGTGACTTTTGGCACCAAAAGTTGCAAAAAAGAAGTTCAAGACAGGTAGAAAGTAACTTAAACTTTCATGCTCTTATTAACCTACCACAGTGTTTCTAACTCTAAGAGGTATTAAAGGGGATGTCTGGTCACACTATATTAATGATCTATCTTTAGGATAGGTCTTAAATATGAGACTAGGGGGTCGGACATCCAGCACCTCCACTGATCAGCTGTTATTTGCTCCGCTTGAGGCTGGATATAAACACATGTAACAGAGTCGCAGAGCGCAGCTTCATTTAATATATAGCAGCGCTGTGGTACCATCAATGGCCAGCCTGCGTTCTGCAGCTCCACTCCATACGTTTATATCCAGCCACTGCTGGAGCTGTATTCAGATGATCGGTGGGGGCCCCAAGTGTTGGACCCCTTTGGATATGTCATCAGTATGCTGTGACCGGACAAACTATAAGCTTGTGAGGTGGTTTTCGCACCATAATAATGTAGCAAGAGCATGATTTCTTCCATTTGCCTGTGTCTCTGCTTGCATGCTAAAGGCATCAACTTAAATAGGAAATAAACATGGTGGGTTTAGTGCTAAATTTTGCAGGGGTGTTACACATCTGTCCCAGGCCCAGGCTCTGCTTTCTTCATCCTAGTCCGCTAGACTCTGTTGTGCTCCACTTTGGGCTTTGCAAGTAACCCGGCATACTCCTATGTGACCATCGATCTAAGTTTGTTTCATGGAATTAAGACTTTTATATGCTTCAAAGTCCTGTATGCCCGCAGCCTCCAGGACCTCTGCTACCAGTTCCAGATCTCCTGACCTCCTGCAGTCTCCAGGACTACTTCTATCTGTTTCCAGTCTCCTGTCCTCCTGCAGTCTCCAAGACCTCTGTTACCTGTTCCTGGTCTCCTGTGGTCTCAAGGACCTCTGCTACCTGTTACATGTCTCCTGTCCTCCTATAGTCTCCAGTACTGTTTCCAGCGGTCCTCATCTGCTTGCTGTACCGATGCCCGTGGCCCATGTGCCCATCTGGACCTTGGGCTTGAAGGATCCACCTCACCAGGTGAGTCTAAAAAGGGGCTTCCCTAAGCATATCTTGCATTACATAATGACAGTCACACACTTTAGTATAGGATATCCAAATTAAACAGTTCAGGATTTGACTCTCAGCATGCCTACCAAAAACCTGTTTTAACTGGGCATAGCGCTTTAGTGTGGGCTACACCACCCGTAGTTTCCACAGTTCCATATAGCACAACACTGTCCAGATAGTGCTTGGTATTGCAGCTTATGGTAATTTGAATGAGACAAAGCTTTGATAACAAGAAAAGCCACTGCAAAAATTATGAGGTTATGTCTTGTAAGCAATGAAAGGGCAGAGGTATTAATGGGAGCACCACAACCCCTTCTTATCCAAACTGATATTGATGGAGCATCCTAAGGATGGGCCATCAATGTTGAGTTAAGTCTCAAGACCTCCAACAATGAATAGAACAAATTAACTGAGGCAATCAGTCCAGCACTGCTCTGTTTCAGTGATCTGTGGGGGTTTCAACATTTTTTGACACGTTTCAATGACTAAAAGAGCAGTTAAATTTTAAGTTGCACTTTAAACATTCAGGTGAATAAATCTGTAAAACATTCTGTACCCTTAATCAGTACTTCGCATTAATTTGGTAAAAAAATCCCTCTTTGTGGGATATCTTTCAAAAGCAGTAGAGTGAATAAATTTGCTTTGCCAGCAAAAGCTACTAACTTCTACTAATGTGTTGGGAACCGGAAAAAAATTCCATCCCTTTGAGTCCCATGTTGTACATAACATCCTGCAGCTCTGTTGCAGGTAAAATGCTGGTAAAATCTGCAATATGCTATGGTATATATGGCTTCAGCTTGGGTTTTTCATTGTCACAATAAAATGCGACTATTACTTTTTTCTATTAGAGCAAAACACATTGGTGACTCCTGACGTGACTGCCACAGGGTTATTGGGAGGAGGGTACAACTCTGTAACTGCAAATGGTATTACACACAAGTGCAATGATGCTTATCATATGTGACTTTCATTCTTCCTGTAGAACATACATCCAGAAATAAAACAAAAAGCAATGTGTACCTTGCAGCAACACATTGGCATACGGTTGGAGCATGCCATTTTTATATGGCAACTCCCAACGTACTGTATTCATAGCAAGCAAAAAAAAGCTAAAAATATCAATAGGGAGTCGAAGCTTCAACGGAAAAGAGTTCTGGTGTTCTCTCTTGGGAACACGTAGAAACGCCAATATTCCTTTCCATCTGGAACTGTTTGCTTAATTTTCAAGTAATACACACATACTGTTTCTCCCCAGTGTTCCCACAGATGGGTAGCATGTCTATCAGTAAATACGTTCATTAAGTTATTATTGGCAATGTAAATACATTGTATATCATTGTGTGTCACATCATGGCATTTATTTTCGGTCACATCATATCATAAGCTGTCACATCCCAGATGGAGGAGATGTGAAATATTTAGAACAGTAAGACATTGTTGTGTTGTAAATCCTCTGGCGCGAAGAAGCCCTAACTGCAGGGAAATATTCTGTGATTTATGATGCCTATTTCCTGACATGTCAATACAGGAGATAAATCCATACATCAAGCCTTCATACTTCCTAGGGCTCAACAAATGTATTATGTATCATATCAGAGAAAGGCTACACTATCTTTATAGTTTAATTCCGTAAAGGACAAAAGCTGTTATAAAGAATGACTCATTTAATTAGAAAAGTCTTTTATGAAAAAAATGAAAAAGTTTCTAAATTGATGCTGTAAAACTCAGAGGAAAAAGTGTTTCTTGGCTTCCTGGAACACATCAAAACTTTCCTGGAAAGTCCTCCCTGTAAATAAGGGTAATGGGAATAGCCAATACCCGTACAGCAGATGTGATTAGAGAGCAGAGTTATTTCTTAAGTAATGCAAATTCAGTTAACCTGAAAAATAAACTGTCAAAGGAAATTAGGAGTAAAACCTCAAGGGCATTTTAAAGTAGCACTCCATTTTTTTTCCAGAATTCTGTCTCTACTCCCAAAATATATATCATTTAGCTGGTATTAGCTCAGTGAGTTTTTTCTTTCTAACTGGAATTTCATGGTTTACTTCTCTTCAGTTAGATCATGTGGTCTTATTAACACTTGGGAATTGCATGCCTTTATGTTCTAAGAAAAGGAGTCACCATCTTAGGGTGCTTTCACATTGTGCTTATCTTCAGTTTCTCAGTCTACTACATTTGGGTGTCCGCCTCCAGTAGGCGTATACGCCTGAAAATTATGCGAACGTGCACTCTGCCAGCTCCATTATAGTCTATGGCCCCGTCGGCGCATACGTCTGAATCCCATTTTGGGGGGGATTTTGGTTTAGCCACTAAACGAGTGCCTAAACGCACCATTAGTCAATAGTAATTCCTGTATGAGGATATTGTATAAATTGTACTACTCAAATTCTCTACAGGTGGAAGATAGATAAGTTATTATCACAGATAATGATGATAACTGCACAACACCTGTCGCACAATTATAATGTAGGTAATAACAGGTTAACCTCCTGGCTATGTACTAAGTTATAATATATTTGCTTAGTTAATTAGCTGGTCCTGTGATGCTGCACTGATTTATCAGGATTAACAGCAGAGCACTGAGGATTAAAATACTGGTTGAGAGCTAGGATCAAAATGGAAACTGAAAGCAAAAAAAAACAAGCAAAAAAAAAAAACAGAAGGCTGGATTAAATACATTATACATGCCAGAAGGGCAGAGTATGACAAAAAATCAGACAGCAGGGGGCAGTTATAGGAAAAAAAAACATATAGTGCTTATTTAATTAATATTTATAGAATAAACTTTATTTTGAAAATGTTGATAAGGAAAGTGTAATCAATAATTAGAATATTGACTACTGTCTGGAAAGAGAGAGATATTTAGCTTTTATATAGTGTACTGTGTATCTATTAATATGCACTCACCCTCCCATTGAATTAATATCCTGAATTTTTGGGGGTTAGCTATTAGGAGCTGCACACATTATAAAGCACTTAAATGTTTTAGTTATACTAAAGGGTTTCCACATTTTTCAATAGAAGGAACAATGAAATTCAGAAAACTACCACTCTTCAACATTGAAATTGTAACATGAAGATGGAAAAATTGTAGCATTATAGAAATTACAGGATCGATAGACATGTTAATGATTTGCAAATAATGAAAAGTTGAAAACAAATTTAAAAACATCTTGATTTATTCAGTTTTATCACATTTTTGCTCAAATACATGCACTGACACGCCTTGGTTTCTATCAATGAGGTTATTAATAGTTTTTTGAGGAATGTTCTGCCAAGCTGAATGCACTTGGGCAGGCGAAAAAACATAAAGACCTGCTGCTGGCAGCTTCTTTTGCAATTACCGAACAATAATGTCCCAGATGTGCTCAATGAGAGACAAGTGTGGAGACACTGCAGCCCATGGAAGCACATTTAGGCCATATAGGCTGCTCATAGTAACATTAGCAACATGATGCCAAGCATTGTCTTGTTGAAAGACTGTCATGCTCCTGGATTTGATTCGAGTTTGAGTCCTGTTGTCAGCTTCTCTTTCTGCTGAGCCACAGAAGACACACCTTTTCTCTGGGTATTTGGGTTCTGTTTTTCTGGCTGCAGTCTGGTTAGCTTTATACAGGTGTTTTCATTTATGTGCTTATCACCTTTTGGATACACCTTTATATTCTGTCACCCTGCTGGTGCTTCCTGCTGGTGATAGATTAATTTGGATGTCCTGAAATTCTATTGATGTTTGGAGCCAGTTTTTCTGTTTCTTTGCTATACTTTGCACCTATCTTCTGTTTATGATTAGGAAGTACGCATTACATTTGTTAACATTACTTGCTTTATTCTTTGTTTGGAATTTCATTATTTACTTTACTCACTCTGTGATCTTTCCTTTGTTCAGTACACTTCTCCTCTTTTGGTATTCATACTCTACTCTGCCCTCTGGTTCTTTAGAAGGAACGTGAATTCTTTGGCCTTTTAGGCAGTTTAGGTCAGAGTTGCCATCTCCTAGTCTGTGGTTAGGACTATCTCGGCACTTTTAGGGACTGCGGAGTCAGGATATATCTAGTCTGTACAGGAACTGACAGGGTCAATTGCGGTTTTTAGTGTATAACCTATTTTTCCGAGTGAGTTGCTACACAGGCATAGCAATTCTAGGAGCTGTTAAGGACATGCAGGGTGAGCTGCCATCGAGTGGGGGCACTACTGCATTATCTTAGGGTGCCAACCTCCACTTTCAGGTAGGGACATACCAGGGTCAGAGTAGGGCTTTTACCAGTCTGAACAGGGATTTGTCAGGTTCAGGTATTTGTCCCCCTGGTTTGTAAGCTACTCATGTGCATGTGCTTGTGCAGTCATAACAAAGACACCTCCTGAGACACTTAGGATAAATGGCCGTACCACTGATTTTACAACTAAATAAATGTATTGCCGATCTGTTAGTGTACCTGAAATGAAGAAAGAGATGTCCGGTAGTCATACATTTTGCCACCTCACGCTAAAATCCTGGAAGGAGGACCTGTGAGATGTTCCCTCTTTATGGCACTGCCATCTCCACACCAATCTCTGGCTATTATTGCATCCAAGACAAACTTGGGACTCATCGCTGAGACGAATAGACCTCCAATACAACCTCCATTGCGCCATTCCAGCTTCTGAGCTTCATCTTGAGACAACATGGGCAATGGCATGAAGCGACCTTCACGAGGGAATGTTACACTGGTCCTACTCCTCTGATTATGCTGTGAGGTGGGATAAACAGTAGCCAGACCCCTCTAATCTTCATTCAAATACAGTAAAGGCTAGGCATAACATTGATTTGGTGGTGGAACCAGTGGCGCAGTGTGCGACGCCTGCGCAGATTTAGATCTTGGCTCAGCGGCGCTCTAGAGACAACTACACATGCCATTTTATTGTAGACCAACCGGGAAATTAATCTGCGCACGCGCTGTGGCAGTGATGGCGTCAGCGACAGATATCATACAGGAGGTAGGTCACAGAAAAGTTTTTGACCTGACAGTCAAACACCAGAGACTAGCAGAGCCGCTGGGGGAGGAAAATACCCAATGTACAGTCCTGTCCCTGTGAACCTAAATTTCAATGGAAGAAAACTTCAAATGTTGATTAAAGAAGAACAGCAAAGCTGATTTCTACATAAAGGTATCAAATTAATCTGTATAACAGTGCCATTATGGCTATGTCTTTATTTTATATTGCAAAATCAGGAGAATATTCAACTGGGTCAGGTTCCCAGCACCTTCTGCTCCCCTCCATGCCCTGCTTGATTTATGGGTTCCTCCCAATTTGTGCATGGGGATCATTAAACAACAGATGGTTATAATGAGAAAGCTTGTTCCGGATTCAGGTTGCCCATAACTTGGGGCAAAATGAATGACCTTACCATTTTCCTTTAAATAATAATAAAAATGTTTGATTTTACACTGGAAGATATTATTATAGATTGAAGATGGAGCATTCAATATATTTAAAGAAGTGTAAAGTGGTGCCCTCAGTCTTTCCTTAAAAGCGCTGCTGGCATGTGACCACTGCAGTCAGTTAGTGATCTTATTGGTCACATTGCAGACTCCTGGCATCATGGCTCCCATCAGTACAGTGATACCAGCAGTAACCACTGACTGTCTGCAGTGGACATGTGCCGGAGCTTATAACCAAAGACTGGGAGCATCGCCAGAGCTTCTGTCCTGGATCACCAGGGGAAAGTAGAGGAGAGTTCAGTTTATTTTGTTATTTTATCACATCTGGTGTTGCTTTTAATTACTTTTAAAGGTTGGGTAACTCCTTTAATATAAAGTAGGACTACTTAATTTGCAAATGACCTATTTTAGAGAATTAGGCAGGGAAAAGTCACGTTTCGACACAACATTTGCTGATTACCACGCTTTAGAGTTTAGTATTAAGCAGTATATTCCAAGCCAGTCTTGGCACAAACTTCACGTTTCACATGATGGATTCTTGTGAGCCACACATAAGTATGAAAAAGTCGATTTGAGTGATCTTATGCCAGTTTCAGTGCTTTGCATCAAAGTTGTCTTGAAGGATTTTCATGTCTATGTTTTCAGCTTGGTGTAATGTTTTTTTCAGGCACTGCTCTAAAAAATTAAGGGATAAAAGAAGTCAAAAGTCTCCAGAAGAATTTCCATAATTTTGAGCATAGAATATGCTGCAAATACTATAGAATATATGGGATGTACAGTATGTATGGTTGTGTTTAAAGACATAGCTACAGTGGTGATCTCTGACCCTGCTAGCTACACAGATGCCTATATTAGGCAGTAAATCTACAGATAGTACCCAGTTTTCAAACAGTGCAACACACGTATCCATACAGATAGTGAGATTTTGGCTGAATTGCTGCTAGATTAATATTACAAGGTCATAGCACTTTATACAAAGAAGTTCACTGTGACAATTTTAGGGTCATGACAATGTTCTTCAAAGCGGTTTTCACCACAGTGCAAGTATAAAATACTAACACTGTGTAATATACACACTGTAAAGATTCGGCTCTGCTAGCTAAATCAAGTGGTCCTCATGTGACTAAATGTATGTGACTTGCATTTTTGTGGTCACGTGCTGATTAGCTTCTCATTTGCTTCTCAATAAAACATTTTGACCTGAGGTAGAAAAACCCTTTAACTTTTCTTTTAACAATCGTAATTGTGAGTCTTTCTAGACTCCCCTGTTTCTCCATGTAAAATTCTCCAGACATTTCTAGGAAGAAGAAAAAAATATTGGGCAAATTAAAATCTCGACTTTTATAATCAAAGAAGACCACAAGGGGCAGTTGGATTGCCTCCTATACTTTATATTATCAGGAGATCCTATTACATGTGAAATGTGTAAATAGTTACATTCCCTGTATAGGACTACAAAATATGTTGGCACGATATAAGCAACACAAGTAAATTATTATTATTAATAATAATACTTTTAATCAAGTAATTCGAGAAGTCTGAATTGTATTTTCTATCCCACTACCTACATCCTGTAAGAATAAATAAGGGATGTGTTTCCTGAATCCAGTATCACATTAAATAGTATTCACTTTTGTATCTGGCTCGTAAGTCTCACCAACAGGAGGTGCCTTAGTAGTTGAGGGTGCCTCATCGTTTGGGAGGTGATCTAAAACACTATTACTAGTTTTGCCGTCCCTTAGACAACGTTTGAAATGCTGTATTCCTAAAATACAGGGAACTTTAATGTCCGTGGGCAATTGTAGGATACACTGTTTGCCCAATTTTATGGCCACTGCTCCTCACGTATAACTAGAAATGTAATGCTTGAAATGTCATGACAGCTAAGAAATGCCCAGACTAATAGTCAAGAAGTGTTACCGATTCTATGAGCTTCTTACAAACTAATAGTTTATGGTAATGCCTTTGGCTTGTTTAACCACATTTTGTATGTACATAGAAGAAAGCAAGAGCAAACAAGCGTGATTAATGTCCCGTTATGTCACAATATAATGTCCCAGAGTCAAGCTGTGACAGCAGTCAGATGAAGTGAGATCACATTTGTACACTGTAATACTCCATATTGTTATTTACTGTTCCACAGGATCTGTACAATACTACCGCAGCTTAGCTGGCTACATAAAGTATAATAGCTGCCATATATCTAGCCTTGCTGCACATGAGGACAGCCGGGATTACATACTCAAGATAGAAACACATCAAATTTAGCAATGTTACCCCGTGACAGAGAAGATGCACAATCTTTATTTCCTAGAATAGCATTTATACAATATATATGGATTATAGATGGCTTGTGAATGTACTGAACACTATGATCCTGTTTCATCAAACAATTTTTGCCAGTATTCTGTTGTAAAACTGTGTGAAATATTGCATTTTTGTGCCACTTGTAGTAGCGAAAAATTTACCGACTTTTGTCATTTTTCCGCCAATCCCAGCCACCACCACCTACTTTCTGAAAACTGTGAGGGGCTTTTTTGGGAGGAGGTGTGACAAAGAACATCTGCCAAATTCGTCATAATTTATGCCACAAAAGTGGTGTAAATTATGATGGAAATATACTCCAGTCTGTATGCTCTAAAATCATTAATAGATACATGCAAAATGCCAGTCTTAATAAATCAGGGCCTATGACTTTATGTTGCCTTGGGGTAATACCTCTCACTGCTTTAAGGGGTTTTGTTAACAAATACATTTATGTATGATCACAGGGGTGTGACCACAATGACCACCACAATCCCCAGAAAGGCAGTCCCAAAGTCCGCTATGTGAATAGAGTGGGGTGCACATCCTTCACCACTGCTCCATTCACTTACATGAAACTGATGCCCCCACTGTCTCCATCCATTCTACAGAGCAGTGGTTGCACACACACAACTGTTTCTTTCAAACACTGGTCAATTGGATCCCTGTTCTTGAGATTTTGTGGTCTCAGTGGTTGGATATCAGTGATAACCTACCATGAGAAATAATAAATGTATTTGGCAGAAATTTAAAGGGAATTTTTCAACGGGTTTTTGCTATATAATCTGATAGCAGTATAACATAGGACAAGAAAGCCTGATTCCAGGCATGTGTCGCTTACGGCACTGCTTGGTGTAATTTTCATTGAATACAGGTTTTGTATGATGGAAATGTAGCAGAGCTAAAGGTTAGGGTATTCTCACCCTAGAGTACAACACAGCCGAGTGCTATCCAATGTTTTATGTTGTGTTATGTTTTATGTTGTGTTATGCTATGGGGCACTGCAGATCCGCAATTTTTTTCTCATGCCAATTCGGTATGAGAAAATAATCACTGCATGCTGCGAGTGCATCCGATAATCAGACAAAGTGCACCCATACAAGTCTATGGGTGTGTGTGAAACATCAGACTGCACTCAGATGTCATCCATGTGCAGTCCAACATCTGTGGACACAGACAATGGAGAAGATGGAGAAATAAATTTCTCCATCTTCTCCACACCTGTGCTGTGATTCTCTCATGTGGTAGAATCGGATCACACTAAGATGACACTGGGACAAAACTCTGACAGAGTTTGATCCAATGATATTAGCATAATCAGCTTGATTCTCCTGCATGAGAGAATCGACGGCCCTGTGAGCGAGCCCTTAAGCTGTGTATAACCCCCAAACACTGCTGATTGGCAGCTTCCTGTGTACACTGTGCATTGTGAGTGAGCTGCTGATCAGTTGTGGGGGCAGGGTTTCACAGATTATCCTGACTGGTGTGCACATGAGCTATAGTTCATAGTGTTAATCTCTTGCTGATAAAACACTTATTGTATTGAAACTACAACTCACAGCCTAATAAGTGACAAATCCTGTCCTATATTATGCTACTCTCATATTAAACAGCAAAACTTGCTGACAGATTCTCTTTAATATGTCTCTTAGCTGAAAAGACAGAGAGGCATGTCCATAAATTTTATCGCCAAAAAAGTAGTAAAAGAGTGACTTTGAGTGGGGATAAAGACCTTTTGGTGTGTAATAGCTTCTATAAGATGATTTTACTTAAAGGGTAAAGCACTTTGTTAGCTAAAATAATGATAAATCAGTCTTAATTAGAGATGAGCGTTGTTCGACTCGAACTGTTCGCCAATCTCAAATTTGAGCTGTTTTGGGCGGTGTTCGAGCCGTTCGGCGAACACGAACAATTTGAGAAAAAATCGGCTGTTCGAGGTTATGTTCGATAAATGTTCGTGCACCAAAATCATAACTGGATTTTTTCACAGTAATGATGAAAATTAATGTTAATACGCAGTTTGAGTGTACAGCGGGGTGGGGGGAGGGGCAGGGGATGGATCTCTGCAGGAACAATGAAGATCTCCATTTTTTTTTCTCTTTCCCGCATTTGCAGTGGGGAGGTGCAATCTGTCAGCCTATCAGCAGCGCACACACGGAGCGAAGTGCTTTTTTTCACACAAGCAAGGGCATGTGTCATTGGCAGTGTATGTCACATGTCCTTGCCCTATAAGACCAAGCCATTTTCCCCGTCGCCACCATTTTCTCACTGCTGCAGCTGCGTGTTAGACGGCACCGCTGTTGCTGTGTGCGCTATACCTTGTTAATTTCAAGCCAATTTTCGCACAAATCTACAGATAGCTTGGGAGTAGGGAATAGTTGTGATTGCAGTCCTTTTAAGGACTAGGTTACAGCATTTCCTACGACTTTTATCAGGCAGGTCTGTGCTCTTAAATAGATAGATTGTGGGAGTAAAGACTAATTGTAATTGGAGTCCTTTTCAGGACTAGGTTACATCAGTTCCTATCAGTTTTTGCCAGGCAGGTCTGTGCCAGTGCTGTGCAAGTTTTTTTCACAGCATTTGGCTGAATCTAGCAAAGCTAATCCTTTTTGGCCTATTGCAGAGTGTGTTAGTCAGTGGAGTAGCCTATCTGTGTTGCAAGATATACCACCTGTGTATAGAATACCAATTTTTTTACTGCACCTAGTGAAGTAAAATCTTTTGGGCATAGCATCGTTCTATTAGTCCATCTATACTGACCTCCATCAGGTTGCAAATTGAATATAATTTTTTTCTGCATCTAGCTCTGAAAAAATATTGGGCTTCTAGCTGTGTGTGGGACTTGTTCTATTAATCCATCTATACAGACCTCCATCAGGTTGCAAACTGAAGATATTTTTTTCTGCATCTACCTCTGAAAATATATTGGGCTTCTAGCTGTGTGTGGGACTTGTTCTATTAATCCATCTATACAGACCTCCATCAGGTTGCAAACTGAATATATTTTTTTCTGCATCTACCTCTGAAAAAATATTGGGCTTCTAGCTGTGTGTGGGACTTGTTCTATTAATCCATCTATACAGACCTCCATCAGGTTGCAAACTGAATATATTTTTTTCTGCATCTACCTCTGAAAAAATATTGGGCTTCTAGCTGTGTGTGGGACTTGTTCTATTAATCCATCTATACAGACCTCCATCAGGTTGCAAACTGAATATATTTTTTTCTGCATCTACCTCTGAAAAAATATTGGGCTTCTAGCTGTGTGTGGGACGTGTTCTATTAATCCATCTATACAGACCTCCATCAGGTTGCAAACTGAATATATTTTTTTCTGCATCTACCTCTGAAAAAATATTGGGCTTCTAGCTGTGTGTGGGACTTGTTCTATTAATCCATCTATACAGACCTCCATCAGGTTGCAAACTGAATATATTTTTTTCTGCATCTACCTCTGAAAAAATATTGGGCTTCTAGCTGTGTGTGGGACTTGTTCTATTAATCCATCTATACAGACCTCCATCAGGTTGCAAACTGAATATATTTTTTTCTGCATCTACCTCTGAAAAAATATTGGGCTTCTAGCTGTGTGTGGGACTTGTTGTATTAGTCTATCTATACTGACCTCCATCAGGTTGCAAACTGAATATATTTTTTTCTGCATCTACATCTGAAAAAATATTGGGCTTCTAGCTGTGTGTGGGACTTGTTGTATTAGTCCATCTATACTGACCTCCATCAGGTTGCAAACTGAATATATTTTTTTCTGCATCTACCTCTGAAAAAATATTGGGCTTCTAGCTGTGTGTGTGACTTGTTCTATTAATCCATCTATACAGACCTCCATCAGGTTGCAAACTGAATATATTTTTTTCTGCATCTACTTCTGAAAAAATATTGGGCTTCTAGCTGTGTGTGGGACTTGTTCTATTAATCCATCTATACAGACCTCCATCAGGTTGCAAACTGAATATATTTTTTTCTGCATCTACCTCTGAAAAAATATTGGGCTTCTAGCTGTGTGTGGGACTTGTTGTATTAGTCCATCTATACTGACCTCCATCAGGTTGCAAACTGAATATATTTTTTTCTGCATCTACCTCTGAAAAAATATTGGGCTTCTAGCTGTGTGTGGGACTTGTTGTATTAGTCCATCTATACTGACCTCCATCAGGTTGCAAACTGAATATATTTTTTTCTGCATCTACCTCTGAAAAAATATTGGGCTTCTAGCTGTGTGTGGGACTTGTTCTATTAATCCATCTATACAGACCTCCATCAGGTTGCAAACTGAATATATTTTTTTCTGCATCTACCTCTGAAAAAATATTGGGCTTCTAGCTGTGTGTGGGACTTGTTCTATTAATCCATCTATACAGACCTCCATCAGGTTGCAAACTGAATATATTTTTTTCTGCATCTACCTCTGAAAAAATATTGGGCTTCTAGCTATGTGTGGGACTTGTTCTATTAATCCATCTATACAGACCTCCATCAGGTTGCAATCTGAATATATTTTTTTATGCATCTACCTCTGAAAAAATATTGGGCTTCTAGCTGTGTGTGGGACTTGTTCTATTAATCCATCTATACAGACCTCCATCAGGTTGCAAACTGAATATATTTTTTTCTGCATCTACCTCTGAAAAAATATTGGGCTTCTAGCTGTGTGTGGGACTTGTTCTATTAATCCATCTATACAGACCTCCATCAGGTTGCAAACTGAATATATTTTTTTCTGCATCTACCTCTGAAAAAATATTGGGCTTCTAGCTGTGTGTGGGACTTGTTCTATTAATCCATCTATACAGACCTCCATCAGGTTGCAAACTGAATATATTTTTTTCTGCATCTACCTCTGAAAAAATATTGGGCTTCTAGCTGTGTGTGGGACTTGTTCTATTAATCCATCTATACAGACCTCCATCAGGTTGCAAATTGAATAAAAAATTTTCTGCATCTACCTCTGAAAAAATATTGGGCTTCTAGCTGTGTGTGGGACTTGTTCTATTAATCCATCTATACAGACCTCCATCAGGTTGCAAACTGAATATATTTTTTTCTGCATCTACCTCTGAAAAAATTTTGGGCTTCTAGCTGTGTGTGGGACTTGTTCTATTAATCCATCTATACAGACCTCCATCAGGTTGCAAACTGAATATATTTTTTTCTGCATCTACCTCTGAAAAAATATTGGGCTTCTAGCTGTGTGTGGGACTTGTTCTATTAATCCATCTATACAGACCTCCATCAGGTTGCAAATTGAATATAATTTTTTTCTGCATCTAACCCAGCCAATAGTTTTGGCCTAATACCACAGTTTGGCCACTCAGCTCTGCTCGGTTCCCATCCATTGTTTTTTTGTGCAAACAACTCCAGAGTTGTGAATTAGTTAACCACCAAAATGAGTGGAAAAAGGCCTGCTGCTGGTGGAAAGGGGAATAGGCGTGTTGGGAAGGGGAAAAAAGGTTGTGTCCGTGGGGTAGGTGTTAAAGCAACAGTAACATCTGCAGAAGAAAGACCATCTTCCAGCCAAACTAAAATGTCTACTTCTTTTAGCGGACAATGTGATAAGATCCCTTTCTTACGGCCACGCCAATCGCTACAAATTCCAGATGAGGCACAAAAACAGCAGGTGCTTCAACGGATTTCAAGTGCTCCTTTACGTGGGCTCTCCTCCACATCAACTTCAACATCACAAATACTCCAGTCCTCAAAGGTGTCACCCCAATCGCACTTGCTTCCTCACAGCTCCCAAATCTCCAGCTGCCCGTCTGAGTATGAGGTAGAACAGATGGTTGAGTCTGCAGAGCTGTTTACTCATACTATAGCCTGGGAATCAGAGGTCGACTCCAGCGCTTCTGTGAATCCAGACGAGGAAATGATCTGCACTGATGCCCAGAATCTTTATGAGTCGGATCCAGGACCAGACGCAGAAGGTTCTGACCATAATGTAGACCCTCATTCCCAAACTGTAACTCCTGTTGGTGGAGACAATGAGGAAGACGATGATAAGACTCAAATACCTGATTGGAGCGACAACTTTAGTTTTTTGTCAGGGCAGGAACAGGTTGGCTCTGAGGACGACGGGTGTGATAACGCACAGGGTGATGATGATGAGGTTGGAGATCCCACTTACTGTCAACCCACAGTCAGCCAAGAGATGAGGTCAGCAGAGGAGGTGGAGGAAGATGCTAGTGACGACGAGGTCAGGTTGCGCCTTCCTGGACAGAGACGTAGTACTGGAAGCACGTCAACAACTGCATCCTCAAACACAACTCTGCCTCTCACCACAAGTCGTGATGGCTCTTCAGGTCACATGGGTTCTAAGCCTTGCATAGCCTGGGCATTTTTTCAGATCGATAAAGATGACCCAACTCGTGTTATCTGTAACATTTGTCAGCAAAAGCTAAGTAGAGGCCAAAAAATACATAGTTTGAGTACTTCATGCATGAACCGGCACATGGACATGAAGCATAAGTTGCAGTGGGAAGCTCAGTGTGCTACAATGCGGCCTAGCCGGCCGGGCCAACCACCGTCTGCCATATCTTGTGCATCCGCGGCCTCTTCATCCTCTGTGACTGGGGGGACAGCAGTCACACCTGTTTTGGGGCGCAGACCTGCCACCTCTTTACCCGCAACAGCCAGCGTGATTGGCAGGTCATCATTTTCTTTGGAGGTGGTAACACCAGCTGGTGTTGAGCGCTGTCCGACATCGATAGCACCACCTTTGGATCAAGGCAACCTAACATGTCCGCCTGCATCTTCCTCACAGATGGGAGTTTGCCGGGGACACCCTTATCAACCCCGTCTAAGCACAATAGCCAGCCCTCGGTCCCTCAGATGTGGACAAGTAAAAGACCATTTCCTCCTAGCCATGAGAAAGCTAAGAGGTTGAATTTCACCATCTGCAAGCTCTTGGCTACAGAAATGCTGCCTTTCCGCCTGGTGGACACAGAGGATTTTCGAGACCTTATGTCCGTCGCAGTGCCCCAGTACCAGATGCCCAGTCGGCACTACTTCTCAAAGAAAGGTGTGCCTGCGCTCCACCAGCATGTCGCACACAACATCACCGCTTCTTTGAGAAACTCTGTGTGTGACAGGGTGCATTTCACCACAGACACTTGGACGAGTAGGCATGGACAGGGGCGTTACATGTCGCTGACTGGGCACTGGGTAACTATGGTGACAGCAGGACAAGGGGCTGCTGTCCAAGTCTTGCCGTCCCCACGAGTTGTGCGTCAATCCTCTTTATGTCAAAGTTCCTCCACTGCTTCTGCCTCCTCAACCTCCTCTCGGTCTTCCACTGGCACCCAAAGCCTGTCTGGTCATGCCACAAGCTTTCTAACTGCGCAGAAGGGATCCTGCACACCTCCTTACTATGCTGGCAGTAGGGCTCAACGTCATCAGGCAGTTTTTACATTGAAATGTCTGGGAAATGTGATTCACACAGCTGAGGAGTTGTGGTCAGCTCTGGAGAACCAATTTCATGAATGGTTGTCTCCACTGGACCTGAAACCAGGGAAGGCCGTGTGCGACAATGCTGCAAACCTGGGTGCGGCCCTTCGCCGGGGCAATGTCACACACGTGCCTTGTATGGCTCACGTGTTGAACCTGGTTGTCCAGCAATTTTTAGCCCACTATCCCAGACTAGATGGCCTTCTGCAGAGGGCACGGTCGCTGTGTGCTCACTTCCGCCGTTCGCATCCCGCAGCTCAGCGACTTACATCTCTACAGAAGTCGTTGGGCCTGCCACTTCACCGGCTAAAATGCGATGTGCCTACCCGGTGGAATTCAACTCTGCACATGTTGCAGCGACTGTGGCAGCACCGACAAGCCCTGGTGCAATACGTTCTGACGTATAGCCTGGGCCAACGAGATTCAGAGGTAGGGCAAATCACGCTGGAGGAGTGGTCTCAGATCAGGGACCTATGCACCCTTCTGCACAGTTTTGAAATGGCGATGAAGATGTTTAGTGCTGACGATGCCATTATCAGCATGACTATTCCGGTGATTTACATGCTGGAGCACATGTTAAACAGAATTCGGAGTCAGGTGGTGGCACAAGAGGAGGTGGGGGAAGTAGAGGAGGAGGAGTTGTATGCGGAAGGGCTAACATCTGCAAGGTCCAGACGGTCGGCAACACCAAGGCGGCAGGCATGTGAGGGTGGGGGAGATGGTTTTACCAGGGCGCATGGTAGCAGCCAAACTAGTGAGGAAGGTGCAGGAGCCCAGGAAGAAGTGGAGGACGAACTGATGGAAGACTCATCAGATGAGGGAGACCTTGATCACATTTCTGTTGTGCAAGGTTGGGGGGAGAGGACAGAGGAAGGAAGCATGATTGTTACCTCGCCACCAACACAACAGGGACTTGGTGCTCCTGGATGCGCAACACACATGAGTGCCTTCTTGCTGCACTACCTGCAACATGACCCTCGAATTGTGAGAATTAGAAATAATCCTGACTACTGGGTTGCCACACTGTTAGATCCCCGGTACAAAAGTAAATTTGCAGAAATTATTCCTGCCATAGAAAGGGATGCACGCATGCAGGAGTATCAGCAGAGACTGTTGCAGAATCTTACATGTGCTTTTCCACAAAATACCAGTGGTGCACGTAGTGAATCTCACAGTTCCAACTTGCCAACCGTGGGACCGTCAAGTGTTCAGCACTCAAACCGTAACAGAACCACAGTATCTGCTGGTAACATCAATTTTGCGGAATCATTTCACCACTTTTTTAGCCCATCCTTTGCAAGGCCACAGGAGACAAGAAGTCTGACACATAGTCAACGCCTAGAGACGATGGTACAGGAGTATCTCCAAGTAAACATTGAAGCCACGACTGTGTCACTGGACCCATGCTCTTTTTGGGCTTCCAATCTGGATAAATGGCCGGAGCTAGCCACTTACGCCTTGGAGATCTTGTCATGCCCCGCAGCCAGCGTTCTGTCTGAACGTGTGTTCAGCGCTGCTGGTGGTGTGCTGACAGATAAGCGCACGCGGCTCTCCACTGATAATGTAGACAGACTCACGTTCATAAAGATGAACAAATCATGGATCCGAAACGACTTTTCTACCCCTGTGTCATCCTGGGGAGAGTAAAAGCTTGATGATTGGTTAAAATCACCCTACCAACCGTTTTAAGCTTTCAAATTACTAATCATGTTTATCTGTATCTTGGCTGGAAAATAATTTGGGCTTTGTAGCAGTGTGCAGCACTGATTCTATTAGGCCATCTATAATAAGCTCCACCAGATTTAAAATTACTAATCATGTTTATCTGTATCTTGACTGGAAAATAATTTGGGCTTTGTAGCAGTGTGCAGCACTGATCCTATTAGGCCATCTATACTAAAGCTTCACCAGATTTAAAATTAATAATAATTTTTAGCTGCATCTAGCCCGGAAAATAATTTTGGGGCTCCGAGATGCGCAAGACACATAAGTGCCTTCTTGCTGCACTACCTGCAGCATGACCCTCATATTGTCAGAATTCGAAGTAATCATGACTACTGGGTTGCCACACTCTTAGATCCCCCAAACTTTTCGATCAACCTTTTCATTTTAATAAAGACCAAAAAAATGGTCATTTTTGAAATTATAAGCATTAGCAGGTTGTTAGAAACTGAAATCAAACAGTTTTCAACTCAAAACTTTATTCTAGGTGATGTTACATTTTCACATAGGACTCCTTGTTCGAAAGGAGCTTCTGAACTCTCTCGTCCATTGAATTTGTCAGGTTTTGGATGGTTTCTGCTTCAATTGTTTTGCATGAGGACAGAATACCCTCCCAGAGCTGTTGCTTAGATGTGAACTGCCTCCCGCCATCATAGACACTCCTTTTAATGATGCTCCAAAGGTTCTGAATGGGGTACAGGTCAGGGGAGCATGGGGGTCACACCATAAGTTTGTCCCCTTTTATGCCCATATCATCCAGAGATGCAGATGTTTTATGTGCAGCATGAGATGGTGCATTATCATGCAGAAAAATGATCTTGCTGTGAAATACACGGTTCTTCTTCTTGAACCATGGCAGGAAGTGCTGTTTGAGAAAATCCACATACATTATGGAGTTCATCTTTAGCGCCTTCAGGGATCCTAAAGGGGCCGACAATCTCTCTCCCCATGATTCCAGCCCAAAACCTTACTCCACCTCCTCCTTGTTGGCGCTGTAGCCGTGTTTGCGTGGGGTGTCCATCAACCAGCCATCCTCCACTCCATCCATCTGGACCATCGAGCGCTGCACGGCACTCATCCGTGAACAAAACAGTTTTGAAATCAGTCTTCATGTAATGTTTGGCCCACTGGAGCCGTTTCTGCTTGTGTGAAGTGGATAGAGGAGGTCGACAGGATGGCGTATGCACAGCTGCAAACCTCTGAAGGACCCTGCATCTTGTTGTTCGGGGGACGTTGGAGGCACAAGCAGCTTCAAAAACTTGTCTGCTGCTATGACAAGGCTTTTTTGCCGCTGCTCTTTCAACCTGACGTAATTGCCTGTAGGAAAGAGTCCTCAATTTGCCCTTATCAGCACGCACACGTGTGTACTGTGAATCAGCTACATACTTCTTGATTGCCAAGACACTTCATCCTGATCATCGCACAATGTTGATTGTAGTCATGCCTTGACCTAAACACTCCACAATTTGTTGCTTCTCAGCAGCCGACACATCCTTTTTCTTTCCCATTTTGGCAGAAAATGTAGGCTGCTTAATAATGTGAGACAGCCTTCTTAAGTAGTCTTGCCTTTCATTGGACACACCTGCCAAACTAATTAGCACAGGTGTCTGCAATTGCTTACAGTGATATAAAGAGCCCTGACACACATCACCATCAATGAGTTTAACTGACAAACAAACAAATTCTTCCCTTATCACTCCTAAACACTTTTTGCATAATAATTTGGAGCGCAGTGTACATGTGCTTTTCCACAAAACACCAGTGGTTCACGTAGTGAATCTTACAGTTCTAACTTGCCAACCGTGGTCTGTATGGAGTTGTTCAATAAAGGGCCCAAAATTAAGATAACATAGATGGGAGAGGTCTCTATGAATAGGAATTCCTAAGTATTTGATACCCTGTGAGGGCCAGGCAAAGGGAAAGTTGGACTGGATGGAATCCTATATGGATTTGGGGAGGGAGACATCGAGGGCCTCAGACTTCGCTGCATTGATTTTAAAATTTGACCATGTAACAAAGTGATCTATTTCAGCCATAACAGCATGGATGGATATATGTGATTGAGTGATATATACTAGGACATCATCAGCAAATAGAGAGCACTTGTACTCGGTGCCTCCCACCTCAATCCACCTAACCACTTAATATTGGGGTTATGGCGAATTGATGAGAGCAGGTGCTCCGTCACTAGGATGTATAAGAGAGGGGACAGAGGACATCCCTGCCTTGTCCCATTGGTGATTGTGAAAGGTGATGAAAATGTTCTGATGCACCCCCTGGGCCTTGGGACACCCGGAGCCGGACCCTTTTTGGTGGATGCTGGTGGTTGTAGTCTTCGTGGCGGCGACCCGGTTCCGTGGCTCAGGGTGGTCAAACCAGTGGCGGAACTATTTATGTGGTTTTGATGTTTAAATGTCCGACTACGCCACCCGTGGATTGCGGTCAGAGTGAACCGCCGCTGCAGGGCAGACCGCTGAGGCTGGTGTTGTGGGTGCAGCAGAGCGTAGCATAACTCCCCACGGGAGGAGTATAGCCTCAGGGCAGTGTATGCGGAGGATGGGGGTGATGGTGCAGGGCAGCAGCAGTAACGACACGGAATCAGTGATGCAGTCCAGGGCCTTTACTCACAGTTCTTATTATCCAGACCACATCTGCAGGTAACGGCTGCCCACGTCGTACTGTGCTCACCAGGTGAGGGGCTCAGACAACTCCCAGATAACTTTGGAGCGCTTCACAGGACCCCCTTTGTGTGTCCTTTGTCTGGCCTTTCTTACCAACCCTTCTGTCCGGCTGCCTCGGGCCTCCTCTTGGTAAACTTGGCGCCAGTTTCCCTGACCCTATGTGGTGCCTTCCTAGCGGGTGTAGTGAGGGGCTGCGCCACATAAAATGTCACAGCCTCCGGTTTCTAGCTGAGGGTTGTTTCCTGCCTCCACTAGTTTCGGGGACCGGTCTCCCCCTTTGGCCTGACCCCTCCACGCAGGTGGATTCGGGCATGCGGGGGCGACTCGCCCGTCCGCACCCCTGGGATCCCTTCATTCCTCGTTCCTGGAGCCTTCTCCGCTCCTCTTCCTTCCTTCTCCCTCTTCCAGGCCTGGGCCTCTGTTACTAGGCCCGCCTCCGGAGCAGAGCTCATGCAGAGCCCCTGCTCCCTGCCACTTCTGCTCAGACTTCTCTGCACTGAACTAAGATGGTGCCCACCTTTTATACTCCCTTTTCAATGCACCCAGGAACTGCTCCCTCCCTGCTCCTGCACTACAGGGTTCCCCTTCCTCAGTGTTCCCTCCCCCCACTCCAGCCAGGGACAGGGACTGTCTTGCCCATCTCAGAGGCATATTGGTCGCCCTGCCGCACGGCAATGTGGTGTAATGCATGCAGGTGTCGGGTCCTGATCCACACTCCATCCTTACCTGAGAGTGAGATATCACACCTCTGGGTGAGGTGCAATACCTCTGTAGCAACCGAGCCCTCAGGGTGCTACAGTTCCATTTATCTTCAGCCTAGGTGACGTATTGTGATACAGGGCCGTGATTTTGGCTATAAAAGGGTCCCCTAGACCCCTACCCCAAGCTTTTTAAGAGAATCATATATGGCATGCCAGGAGACTCTATGGAATGCTTTCTCAGCATCCAACGAGAGTATCTAATTACAAATTTTTAACTGCATCTAGCCCAGGAAATACTTTGTGCCTAGTAGCAGTGTCTGCTAGTCAGCGGATTATCCCGGCTGTTAAGCCAGCTACACCACTTGTAGTTTAGACACTTAATTTTTTCAAAGGAAATGCTTCGGGACCATGGGATACTCAGTGAAGAGCATCAGGAGGCACCCCAAGGCATAGGGGCTGGGACTGGCAGTAGGATGCCTTGCGGTGGACAGCCGAGCTCGATCCTTATAAAAGCTTTTTAACTGCAGCAGCTTTAGTGGACGCTACTGGAGCTGGAATTACGCGGCTGCTGGCATGAGACTTGCCCTCCAATAGATCCTTGTAAATGGATTTAAAGTGTATTCATTCAAATTAGAGAGACAATTTAAATTAAAAAGCTTAGAGCTGCCTCCACCACAGGGGGGCTCGCTCGACCCACCAGCGGACAGGCACCAGTATTGGGAGAGGGGGGCTGGCCATCAGGGTTCATCATGGCTCTGGCACAAACCCGGCGACACGGAGGTGGCACGGGCAGGAGCGGACTGGCCGTGTCGGCTTCTCACTTTTTGGATTTTAGAAGGGCATGACATGCCTATATCTGTGTCTCCCCCTCCTTTTACTCCTCCACCTCTTTTATTTTCGCATGACTATATGTACTTGTCACTTTTCCATGTGTTAGTTATGTCTTCTGAGCAGTTTGTCAGCTTTTGGACACCTTTGAAGGTGTTTTCTATGTGTTTCTATGTGTTTTTGTTTGCCTGCCATTGGTTTTACCGGTGTTCGAAGGTGTTCGACGAACAGTTCGACGAACAGTTCGGCGAACACACGGGTGTTCGACGAACCGAACTCGAACACTACGGGGGTGGCTCAACACTAGTCTTAATATTGGATGGGAGGCAACTGAGACAACACTCCAAAGAAGAATGAATTAATCCCTGCACTGATTCATATAGACAGCTAACTACACAAGGGAGGCCATTTTTTATATTGAAATGAGTATCTGTATATCTACAGATTAGACGTAATCCATATTTGCAGACTCCATCAGTATATACAGTATTTTATTATATTTCTACACCAATAAATCCCCATTCATCTCCTAAAGTTGTTTGTACTACATGATATATTTCCGTGCAGCCACTTAAGTGGCCGGTGGCATGGACAAGCAGTGCCACCGCTGACCTTGCAGCAATCTGTCGTCTCAGGCAGACGTTCCTATGATGTCACATAGTCAAAAGCAGCAAGATAATTAGACAATGATCCTCCAGATCAGAAAAAGAAAATGCCTTTCTTACATTACATTCATTTATAGACGCCACCCACAAAAATATTACATTCCTGGTAAGTATACATCGTATTAGTTACACCTATTAGGATAGTTTGCAAACCCTTCGTATGAGCGGATACAATTTACATAACAGTAACATTCCCACTGATTACATGGGCTAATTAAGTTAGATGTTGTGGAACTTCGCTGATGTGAGCATTGCTGACCCCTGACTGGATAATCAGAAGACCATTAATTGGCAAACGTGTGCAATCTGTATCTTCAGTGAATGTGTTATTTACCTATCACATCATTCCTGAGACGAAGTGTAAAGACGGCTTCTGAAGCAGCAGATGGAAGATGAATTTTCAAAGCAATGGGATGGTTTAATTAGCCGACACCACTCCTACTGCTGTTCTTTCAAAGCAGTTCGCTCTTGCCAAATAGTGACAAGGGCATATTTTCAATTTCTCCTTATTAGTGATTAACCACTTAGGCACTGGAGCATTCAATATCTTATAGTTTAAAACCAGAAATTTGCAATAGCTTGACAGTAAAGAATTGGAAAAACAGAATCGTATATGTAAGAAAGAAAAAAAGCAATCAAAAAAAGTGAACTGACCGAGCCATCTGTTCTTCATGTAGCATAGAAGAAAATGCAATAAAACTTAAGTGAACATCATAACCTGGTATTGATTCATGTATAACCTGTATGACTTTGTTCAAGCAGAAATATGAGCAGTGGAATGAAGTGACATTGCTGTACAATCCTATCTCCTTCTCCGGATGGGTCCCCACACCCTTCACTGTGCATAACATTTATTGTAATACATTTTTTCTAGTCTAGATGATATTATACAACAATGATGACCTTTGTCTATGGTGGGTCTTAGGGTGGAGCGGCAATTCTGTCTTATAACTGGCCATTCTCGCCAAGCAGTAACAGTATCATCCGCTTAGCTATATTAGGAGGAGTGCATGCACTGATCCTGGCAACTAGAGGCTTTATGCTCTGTAAGCTACAGAAGCTCGGAGAATACTGAAGTGGATTTGATAGGCATTGTCAGCTCAAGAGGTTTCCTGGTTCTCAGCAGCGTTGCAGAATGACAATGTTGGTATTAAGGGTCAAATCTCGCTTCACAAAACAACCACAAGACAGCAATGATACGGACTTCACAGACATTGTCCCAATGTAAAAGTGAGATATGAATCCAGCAATATGTCAAAAAATCTTTGCGTGAAGCCTACTGAATCTATCAGCTAAGCAACTAGTATGAATAGCATTGAATAATTACAGACGTGTTCACCATTACCTTTTAGTGACTTTCAGTAACTACTCTAATTTTGCACGATACAAATTTGATACATTTTGGCAGATTTACAAAATTAAAATTTTAATTATAGAGGCGAGAGAAATATCAGAACCAATCTGGTCAAATAAATCGAACATTTGTCCTCACCTCAAATAATTTATTTATTATGTTTACTTGTATAGTGCCATCATATTCCACAGCACTTTACAGACATTATCATCACTGTTCCCATTAGAGCTCATAATCTACACTCCCTATCAGTATGTCTTTGGAGTGTGGGAGGAAACCCATGCAAACACAAGGAGAACATACAAACTCCTTTCAGATGTTGTCCTTGATGGGATTTGAACCCAGAACCCCAATCCTGCAAAGCAATAGTGATAACTAAGGATGAGTGGACCCATGGATATACGGATTCAAGCAAACTTTAGCCTAAAGTTCAGTTTGGGTACCAGAACTGTACCCGAATTTGAATCTGAACCCCACAGAAGTTAATGGAGACCCAATCTTTGGTGCTGTAAAATGGTCATAGTAAGGGCTATAGGGCTACAAAAGTCTCTCTCTCTCTTCAGGGAGAAGTGTGTGTTACCACTAACCACTGAGCCACCGTGTTGCCCTAAATAATTAATGGAAAGCTAAGCTAAAATTACCCTGCTGAAAGAATAGACAAATCTCTCTCATGCAGGAAACAAAAGAAAAATGGTAGGCTGACACTGGGTACAAGAAATGTTCAGACACACTATGGTGTTTAGGTGTTGCCCCACAGATATTCATGATTCATAATCACAAACCCAATACATAATAGACACGAGCGTGTGTGTCATTTGATTCATGCTGCCTGGCCCATGGGTCATATGCATCAGAGTCTGGCTGCAGTATTACGGCCGTGTACATTTTTACTTTGACCAGGTCTCTTCTTAGTGTTTTAGTCAAAGGGAGAAGCTGCTTGGACTGGCCTTGGTCTAGTCAGACACAAGGTCTCCAGCCTACGAAGAAAATAAAAAAGCACCCACGCACCTTTAGTATTATAATATAATAGTAATATAGTGGTGCACAAATAAGTTCAGTCTATTATTCAATATATACATACACTATATGTTATCACACTGTGATTAATGAATACATGACCTCCATTATTGCTATACAAGTAAAAAACGTGAGGTACTTACCGCAGTTAACATTTTTGTATCAGGAAATGAAAAAACACCCACAAGATGACTTTAATTTTGGATGGTCTCAAACTCTTGTGATTTACCTCTACGTGCTCAGCCAGGCCCAACTGAACGAGGGGAGCGATAGGAACCAGACATAGATTGTAATAAACACTTAACCAGTTTTTCAAAGTATGTGTCTTCAGAGATGATGCAGCGTTTCAGAGAAAAATATATTCTGCGATCACACAGCCATTCTCTGATTCATGCTGCCCGAGGTTTAGACAGCAGGAGCCTACTGTCAGGTTCCCTTTATTATGTTATAATGGTTGTTCACACAGTACCTGCTGACATCATGAATTCCAATAAATAAAGCTTTGAATTTACGGCCCTTTTAGACTATTTAAAAATACAGTTAAACTATGCAAAGGACTCAGATATAAATTCATAATTCTGGCATTTGACAGAAGAGTTGATTGGGCTGAGAAGAACAGTAGGGTGACATTGGCTGCCGTACATTCTTGAACCCATATCACAATCTCTGAAGTGAAGTAGTAGGCCATACTAGTTACTAAATTAGGATATTTTCACACTTACTTCGCATTGTTTCTATTTATAACAGGAACCATAACGCATTGCCAGATATCTTGTATGATGAATATCAACAGTACCTGACCAATATCAGTGACCTACACAGGGCTCAATTACATTTCCTCATGACGGATGTCATGTCGATGGCAACAATAGTGCAGCATGCCGCACCTAACTGACAAGACTGCCTACAGAGGCTTGTAACAAATCCTCTGATGGTAGTATGAACAAGAGTAAATTATTCATGTGTTCAGTCATCTCCATTAACTCATTTCTAAAAACAGTTTGAGTCACATATTTCTTGACTCCAAATTATTCAAAAGTGGCAGACAGCTACAGAAGCAGAGAGGACTCAGCCCATGAGGACTATCAGGAGACAGACATGTATTACTTTATCAATCAATTTAGTAAGGAGGTGACTAACACTTTATCATGGAGGGGTTACGGTTTAGATAAATAAAAATCCGATATCACCGGACACCCGCCCACATATTCCCCATGAGTTGTAACTATATTAGCAGGCAGACAGGCAGACTACAGTGAAACCAAAAGCATAAATCAGTGATCGGGGGACTTAATTGCTTCTGTTGGTTCAAATGCCAGGATTTCTGGCCTTGGAAACCACAAAAAAATAATATAATCTTGATTTATGGATAAATTATGGTCGTTTTGGTGTATCAAGGATGGTAAAAGAATGCTCGAACATATGGCAGCCATATTATTCCACTAGGAAATTGTCCTTGCACCCATCTTGCCTTGCATCCAATTAACCATTCTCCTCTCACTTGACCAGGAGTAGGGGTGAGTGTCGTGGATGAGACCCTTTATAATATCTCATCCAGAAAACCTCATCCAGATCCAGAAGAGACTATGTGAATTGTAAATGTGTCCTAATTTTTGCGGTGATCTCTGTAAAGAATCGCTCCCCAATCTAATCATAAGAGGCTTCTATATTTATCCGTTTGTTTTACGCTGTTTTGCCTTTTACATATGTCTTGTTATTTCCTTTTTTGTAACTCTTTAAGCACCATACCTTTTCATATATTGAATCTAAAATTTAATAAATTTGTTCCTTGCTGCTCTAACCGTGAAAAAGGAAAGTATAGCCTGGTTGTGTTATCCTGTGTATGCCAAGGTGCAATAAGTGTACCTGTCACGTGTACCAATACAAGAAGTGGTGGCAGAAAGAAGTGCGGTATGGATGTGTGAACTGGCTGTGGGGTACGCTTGGTTTATTCTCAGCCTATGTTTTGTGGACGGATAAGTGTGAGAAGCGTAGCCCCCTCTTTTACAGTCACATCTGAGTCACGTGTGCAAGGAGTAGGCGGTGTTCATGAAACTTTGATAAGTTACATATTGAATTTCTGGCCTCTGGAGGCAATTACATATTAATATGTAAAAGACAGATGTCCAACTTAGAAAGCCAAATCATTGTTGGATCTTTATTTGAAATAACTGCGGCTACAGAAGACGTGCGGAAAGGATTATAATTTAGATCATGTCAACATTTCATCAAATTACAGTAACTGCATAATCCAGACTGAAATAATATTGCTGGATATATTTAGCGGCCAAAGCCCCTTGAAGTAACATCGAAGAAGGATATCAATAATTCTAATTCATCAAGCAACAGAAGATTAGTATGGCTCAGCATGACTTCTGTCCCTCCCAGAAATGGCGGTCAACATGGCACCCACGGCACTTTAAATATAGTGTATACTGTAGTTTAACTGATCCTAGATCACTAAATACTCACCCAGTACATAAATACTTACTTTATACACGTGCTATTAACCCATTCACTACCTATGATGTACATGTACGTCAAAGGCAGTGTCCCTGACTTTGGCGTGGGCTCGCACAATCAGCCAACATCTTTCCCTGCACTTGATGGCCAAATTAATCAGCCACTGAGTGCCTTCAACATCGTATCTACCTCAATGTGGTATCTGTAAAAATGTCAGCTCAAGGCGCAAAAAATAAGCCCTCACCCAGTCCCAGATCTCGAAAAATTAAAACATTAAAGGGTCTCAGAAAATGGCGACAAAAACAATTTTTTTTATCACCTAAGTAAAAAAAAAAACTAAACATGTTTGATATCTGCGTACTTATACTGACCTGGGGAATCATATTACCAGGTCAGTTTCACCATATAATCAACACGGTAAATTAAAAAAACAAAAAAACAACAATTGTGGAATTGCAATTTTTTTGCAATTTCACCGCACTTGGAATTTTTTTCTTGTTTTCCAGCGCACTATATGGTAAAATCAATGGTGTCTTTCAAAAGTACAACTTGCCCCGCAAAAAACAAGCCTTATATGGCCAAAAAAATAAAAAAGTTATGGCTCTTGGAAGGGGAGGAAAAAACAAATAAGAAATACGGAAAATCGCCAGGTAGTGAAAGGTTTAAAGATGGATTTGGAATGAATGAGCAGGAGTAAAGAGATGTGCGCAGTACTTTGTGCAGATGGGGGCAGTTGGGGGCAGTACTTTGGTACTTGCTCTACCCCTTTTACCTTCCCAAAGGCAGTTATGTGTCTTGCCATTATATCACCTGCACAGTTGTAAATTAAATGACTAAAACTAGAAAAAAAAGTATAAAACCAATGAACAAATCCGCTAAACACAAGCGTAAAAAACTTCAAATTGAGCTTATAGACACTGGCCTCAGACATACCAGAAATCTTCACAGTTGTAACAGTCATGTATTTCCTGTTCATAAATAAGCCAATAATACGAGTAGCAATGGGTCGTTTTCATTAGACTACTAATTGGCCATTCAGGCCTTTTCTGGTCTAAGGGGATGATTGAAGTCAATGGGATGTATCTGCTGAATACAGTCAGAACAGCTGCTTAACAGCTTAATGAATTATCTCCAAACTGGTTGGTTTTTAATATATTAACACTTTCAAGATGCTTGCTCTGCTTTCTACACTCTATAAAAAAGGAGCTGATGGACAGTATTGGGGCATGTACAGGAAACCATATTTAGGATACTGGAACGTGTTGATCAGCACATGCATACAGTGCAGTACATACAGGGTGTGCAGAGAAAGTGTTGCATGACTTAGTATGGATTAGTAGATGTTAAAAGCAAGCCAACTATCAATTTCATATAATCTTGAATAGCATGATAGATGTAAAAATAAGGTAACAAAATACCTCTATAAAGAAAAAGAAATCTTGTCTTTTTATCAATTAGATAGTATATGAACCTTGCTGACCATGCATGGCCCTCTAGTCATGACTACAGATCACTGAATTGATGTTTTTATACTGCTGTTGCCTTTTGGGGTAGGTTTACACGACCGATGTCTCCACATCCACGAAAAAATGATCCGACCATTCTAATCAGACTTTGATCAGAGTGGTATCAGTTTTTCTGGAGACGTGGAGAATAATAATAAAAAAAAAAAGGACCGCAGTTTGATGTCATCTTAATGCGGTTCAATTTTTTTCACAGACCCATAGACTTTCACTGCCGATTTTGATCCGACACTAGGCTCAAAATCAAACATGTCTCCTATTTTTTCCATGGATCACTCCGCCTGAGCGCTCGTACGAGAAAATTGGTCAAGTGCAAATCCTTAGTATTCCTTCACATGTCCGTGTTTCCATTACATGTGGAATCCGTTTTTCTCACGGATGCCACACGTACCCATTATAACTTATGGGGCTGTCAATGTTTTTACATGGACTGTGTATCTGTTCAAACTACATGGAGACATGTCCGTTTTTTATGGCAGCATGGATGACAAAGGCCAATACAAGTCTATGGGTCCATGAAAAACATGTGCAGCACACGGATGGTGCTGTCCGTGTTTCTTCATTGCAAAGTGTAGGAGGAGCTTTGTAATTTCTTTCTTTATCCAAACCGAAAAAACACTGATGGTAAAAACGGACACACGGATGACACACTGATGGAAAACACTGATGGCACCGGTACCAGTTTTTCACATACATGTTTTATACAGACATGTGAGGCCTTACCGTGAGGCTTTTAGCTTTGGTTTTGCTATACTTGAGCTTTTCCACTTGTTTTGTTGTGGCAGTGTGCCGTATATTAAGAAACATGTATTTGAAAACTACGTGCAAGTTTACAGAAAATGCTGCAATTGTTTTAGAAACATTTTATGATGGTCTGCTTTTACACTTATTTATTTTATACACTTACACTTTATACGCTTTACACTTAGTTATTTACAACGGGAAGTAAAAACATGGGGTCAATAATCATGTTTAAAAAATGCCACATTTTCCAAATCTGCATGTGGTTGTGCTGAATGCAGGGCTGTGGAGTCAGAGTCGTGGAGTTGGAGTTGGAGCCCATTTTGGTGGAGTCAGAATAAAATGGACCGACTCCGACTCCTAAAATATATAATAAATTGGGTACAGAAGTTCAATGCAGTTTGTGGGGAATATTTTTTCATAAGAATTTGGGAAAGCTATGAAATGTCCTATAAATGTCTGTCCTATTCCTGATCTAAGGATCTAGACTTTTAGCTGAGATGAATCTGTGCTACAGTAAATTTATCACTTAAACATGAGCCATGTATGAGGGAATCGGAGTCGTGGAGTCGGTGTCATGGAAATTGAGGAGTCGGAGTTGGAGGTTTGGCTTACCGACTCCACAGCCCTGGTTGAATGTTCTTATTTTCACTGCATAGTACATTACTGCAGCAAACACGTAAAGCAGATTTAGGTAAAATGTGCACCCAAAGCATGTCCACGGCTTGTGCCTCATTTATTATGTGTTTAGACATTTTTTAGCGATACTAGACAGTTTTTAAAAGTGGCAAGAAAATGGACATTGGCTAAGAGGAGTTGTAAAAGGAATTAGATTTATTAATGGCATGTGCCATTTTTTTTGGCTTAAAATATTTGTGAAAAGTGAGTCAACCAAATGGCTGTATAAGAAAGAGAAATGTGTAATTATAACACAGTGTGTCACATTTATCACACACTGCACACCACGGTGATTCATTTGGGGCACTTTCCGTCCTCGTGTGTGAAAGAACTTTACACCTGACCATACACAGCAGATTAATGCTGGCAGAACCTGTCCAAGATTGTCAGGACTGGTTGACCTTCTAATATGCATGGTGTAAAGGAGACAGTACATGACTAGTAGTCCGGAAAGCTGTCTAGAAAAAGGGCCAGGAAGTCGAGTCAAACTAGGACGTTCAAAACAATACACAAAGGTGACAAGTGGAAGCATAGTCACCAAAAAGGCCAAGGTCAAAACAGGAGGTAACATCAAAGCAATAGGTAATAAAGCTGCACTCACCTTCTTCATACAATAAAAAGTCCTTTATTTTATCATATTAGTAAAAAACAGTGGAGAGCAGGGAGTGCGGGGACCCGTAGAAGCGCTAACGGAAGTGTGAAACAGCTGTCGTCCTTTCCTTCTCTCCGCACTCCCTGCTCTCCACTGAGTCCACTATCCACTGAGTGCAAGCTTTATTATCTATTGCTTTGATGGAACTTCTACATTTTTCTTAAGCTAGCACTCCCATTTCATACTTATTTAGTGTATTTGGCCCGATTGGAACAGGTGGGGTCATTAACTGTCTTATAGGTGGTACAGGCTTTCTCCATTGCTGCAAAACAGGAGGTAAACCAGCAATACTGGGGATAACTAAGAACCAGATTGGCATGGCTATAACTGGCACCCATAGACTGATCACTGGAGATTTAAATAGGAAAAAACCCGACCCTTGGCTCAGAAGAAAATTAATTGCTATTAATTAATAAGCAGGCAGAACAAACCAGAAGAAACTGGCTGAAAGAACACACGTCCCAGCAGTCCTAAGGTTTAACTGATCTACTCGAGGGCGGCATGGTGGCTCAGTGGTTAGCACTGAAGCCTTGCAGCGCTGGGGTCCTGGGTTCAAATCCCACCAAGGACAATATTTGCAAGGAGTTTGTATGTTCTCCCCGTGTTTGCGTGGGTTTCCTCTAGGTTCTCCAGTTTCCTCCCACACTCCAAAGACATACTGATAGGGAATGTAGATTGTGAGCCCCAATGGGGACAGTGCCGATAATGTCTGTAAATTGTCTGAATTGTAAAGTGCTGCGGAATATGTTAGCGCTATATAAATAAATAGATTATTATTATTATTATACTCTTGTGCTGCCTAGCAGCATTGCCGCTAAGTCACCTTGTAATTTTGGTAGAAGTGGCAGCAGCATGTTCATACATGGATGGATGTTCACACATAGGGGAGAGGCAAGAGAAACCTAACAGATGATGTTGGAGAAAAGAAGGTATATTAAATTTCAACACCCGATCATTTTTTTTCCAGCGTTGGTAAGTCATTGCCAGAGATGTCGCTCCTATTAGAATATACACACACAAAGGGAAAGGGACTCAAGAGAAGACATTTTTGGCCAAAAAAGAGTTTGGATTTTGGATTGTTGTATTTTTATGTGTATGGCCAGATTTAGAGAGACAGCAAACTTTATCATTCAGTGCTTACAGTATGTACATTTATAGAAATGAGTCAGTAGAAGTAACTAGAAAGTGCCAAAATGAGTCAACTGAGCAATCCTCCTTTACAGCAGCGAAAGAAGCCAGAGCAACATACTACCTTGGAATAAAGAATGGAAATCCATAACACCATCCATAAAATATAAGAAATAACAGTTGACCTGTATGATATATAGCCATGTTTGCCTTCCTGCCAAAGATAATTCTTACTACGGTCTGATAAATGCATTTAATCAAAGTGAAGAAATATTGATCAGGTTGGTGAAAATATAACATTGCCTGATGTGTGATAATTAGTTATCCTGTCAATTAATCTATGCCAGATATTATAGCTGCTTTCCAGATTTGATAGCATCCTTAATTATTATCAGTAAGGAAGACTGGGCTGACTAGACAGGGGATTTATGGATCTTTACTGGCAGAACTAGAAGTCACTATTCCTCCCTCGGACTATTTTTTTTTAAATAATGAAACAACTATTCCAACAACCACTTCCACTGCTTAAGTCATTTTTCTAACATTCTTTTGCCGCACAGTTTAATAACGGAGCAGACCTCAGCATCTGGCGGAATCACATGGAATTCCACAGTCTAAAGAAAAAGAAGGGTGGGGTGCGCTGAACAAAGAGGCATTTCAGATGACAAAAAGGAAGCTATTAATGGATATTTTACAAGGAATGGAAGTTGGTGAATAATTCTCTTTACTTTCTTTAAAATCTTAAACATAAAAGAGTGGAATGACGTACCATTAACTTCTAGATTTAAATCAAAGAAAAAGGCATTAAAAAAACAACTTTATAGGGAATGTACAAAGCTTAAGACAAAAGTGTTATAAAGTTTCTTTGACAATAAAATGCACATTATATCCTACTGAAATAACTCAAAATATCTCGAACTTCGCTACAGTACAATTATTCACCATAGAAACAATCTTCATTGTTAGAATATGTGCTTGATTAGCCATGTAGTGATATGTAAAAAACAGAATGGAACATTTTAGTCTTGGGGATGGTTTGATTTAGACAGCCTCTTGTCATATATATATTATGGCATGCTGGGTCAATATACAAGGTTCAACCAGTATGGGTTCGGCTCTTTCCGTATGAGTTAAGTTCACATGTCCAGTTATCATCCATTTGAAGTGGATCCAGCAGCAATCAGTTATCTTAGAAGGGCAAAAAAGTTGTGCAGACATAACTTTTGTCCAGCTAAAAAAAAATTATTGAAACTTGATCCATTTCTTGCTTATTGGATCAGTTTCAAACAGATCACTACTGGACATGTGAACTGTCAAGTAATCATCCATTTGAAACTGATCCAATAAGCAAAAAATGGATCGGTTTGAAAACGGATGGTTATTTAACGGATCTGTTTTCCATAGACTTCAATGTTATAAAAAAAAAAAACAGATCCAGTTGCAATCAGTTTTTTGAGCCAGGTAAAAGAGTTGTGTCTGCTAAGATAACAGATCCATTTCAAATGGATGATTGCTGAACATGTAAACTTAGTCATTCAGCGGCAATTCATTGGCAAAAAAGGTAAAGCAATGTTCACATGTCAAGTAATCATCCATTAGAATGGATCCAGCAGCAATCCGTTGTCAAAAAAGTTGTGCAGGCACTACTTTTTTGTCCATTTTTAAAACACTGATTTCAGCCTGATCCGTTTTTTTTAACATTGAAGTCTATCAACAATGCATCCGTTAATTAGCCATCTGTTCTGCTTTCATTTGAAAAGGATCCGTTTTTTGCTTACTGGATCAGTTTCAATTGAAAAATAACAGATGGCTAATTAACGGATCCGTTGTCCATAGATTTCAATGTAAAAAAAATGGATCCAGCTGAAATCAGTTTTTTAAAAATGTGCAAAAATGTTGTATCTGCACAACTTTTTTGCCAATGGATTGCTGCTGGATCCGTTCTAACGGATAATTACTGGACATGTGCACATACAGTAGCCTTATCTAGAACCAAAATCCTTTCAGCTTTTTACAACCACCTGTGGGGCTGAAAGTAACAGTTTTAGCGGATGTGATGAATCTCTCAGCTTTTGCCCTGGGAACAATGTCTGTTTTGCCAGTGAGGTGCTGCAGGTCATGGCCACGGCACTCAGGCTCTGAGTGAACAAGGGAAATCTTGTGTATGGAGCTGCAGTTAGAGCTGTTGTGTGGGCTGAGCTTTCGGAGGGTACAAATAAGAAAGGGGAGGAAGCAGCTAGTTAGTCCAGCTGGAAATACATCATACCCAATGTTCAATTCTTTGGTCTTCCGCTTGGCACTGGGTGACACTCAACGTGATCTGTTACAGCAAATCATTACCCAGTGTGTCAATGCCTCCAACCTTGGAACAGACTTCTATAATAATTGTGCAAAGACATATGCTTTGTTTATCATTAAATTAAAGTGCCATATTCAGCTGTGTCATCTCCTAGTTCAGGTTGTTCTAAAAAATGCTCATCTGTTGAAGCAGGTCACTTCTTAAACAACAAAAAAATATATTGTCATTTTTTTCATTTTAAGAGTTACAAAAAGGAAAATGGGCCGATGCAAAAGTTTGGCCACCCTTGGAGATTTGTGTGCTCAGATAACTTTTACCAAGATTTCAGACCTTTATTAGCCTGTTAGGAGTATGACTTGTTCACTATCATCATTAGGAAAGGCCAGGTGATGCAAATTTCCCAGCTTTATAAAAACCCAGCCTCCTCTAACCTTGTGCCAAAACACATCAGCCAAGGGTTCTTCTAAGCAGCTGCCTAGCACTCTAAAAATGAAAATGGTGGAGGCCCAAAAATCAGGAGAAGGCTATAAGAAGATAGCAAAAAAATTTCAAGTAGCCCTTTCCTCAGTTCAAATGTAATTGAGAAATGTCAGTTAACAGGAACAGTGGAGGTCAAGATAAGGTCTGGAAGGCCAAACAAAATTTTAGTGAGAGCTGCTCGTGGGATTGCTAGAGAGGCAAATCAGAACCCACGCTTGGCTACAAAAGACCTTCAGAAAGTTTTAGCAGACTCTGGAGTTGTTGTACATTGTTCTACTGTTCAGAGACACCTGCACAAATATGGCCTTCATGGAAGAGTCATCAGAAGTAAACCTCTCCTGCCTCCTCACCATAAAATTCAGCGCCAGAAGTATGCAAAAGAACATCTAAACAAGCCTGATGATTTTGAAAACAAGTCCTGTGGACCAATGAGGTTAAAATACAGGGTGGGCCATTTATATGGATACACCTAAATTAAATGGGAATGGTTGGTGATATCAACTTCCTGATTGTGGCACATTCTGAGCTCCAGACAGGAAGAGGAAGAGGAGGAGCCTGTTGGTGCTGGGAGTTTGTGCTGCTGTAGGAGCTGGGAAGGAGGGAAAAACATCTCCAGGACTTTTTCATCTGACCCCTTCCCAGCTACAGAGAGAGCACATGACCGGAAGTGAGAGCGCGCGTGGGGTGTGAGCACGTGGGCTGTGGTGTGGCTGTGGTGAGCGGCGTGCGGCGAGGTCCGACTCGGCTCGCGGCCCTCCGGCGAGTGACCAGGCGGAGGTGACCGAGTGGACCAGGTGGACCGGTAGGAGGCGACCGGAGGGACGAGCGCAAGAGAGCGCTGTGATAGCGTGCAGCGCCGGCCGGCGGAGGGCGCCAGGTGGTGGTGACCAGGAGGTGACCAGGAGGACCGGTAAGAGGCGACTGGAGGGGCGAGCGCGCTGTGATAGCGTGCAGCGTCCCTAGAGGAGGTGAGTGAGGGGCAGGAGGCCGCGATAAGCGGCCCTACTGAACCCGAGTGTGTACTGTACTGTACTGTATTGTATTTGTATTGTAATTGTATTATATTTAAGTGCTCCCCCCCGGCCTTATTTAAATTAATCCCCTGTCCATACTTGATCGATCTCCCCCCTATCCATATTTAATACAACTCCCCCGGCCACCTTTAGTGATCCCCCAGTCCATATTTAATTGATCACCCTCCGTCCATATTTAAATTGATCCCCTGATCACCCCCCGTCCATATTTAACTGATCCCCCTGACCACATTTAAATTGACCCCCCCGTTCTCATTTAATTGATCCCCCAACCACCCCGTCCATATTAAATTGATCCCCCCGACCACATTTAACTGATCGACCCCCCCAGACCATAATCAATTGATCCCCCTTGTCCATATTTAATAGATTCCCCCTGTCCACTTTTACTGATCCCCAGTCCCTATTTATTTGCCTTATCCCCATGCATATTTAATTAACCCCCTGTCCATAATTAATTGATTGATTCCCCAGTCCACAATTAATTATTTCCCCAGTCCATATTTATTGATCCCCAGTCCATAGCTAATTGACACACCGTCCATACTTAATTAATCCACCTGACCTACTTAACTGATTCCCCCGTTCATACTTGATACTTAATTGATCCCCCGTCGATATCTAATTGATACACTTGCACATCCCTAATTGATCCCCGTCCATACACCTATATATAAATAATTGTGTTTTGGACTTGTATATATATACTGACTGTATCCCCATATTTAGAATTACGTCCATGTTGGCCGGAGCCGTGCAGTGTACATCTTGCGCAATGTATGCATTCCGTGAGCAACCGCTCGAGGATCCATACTGCTGCGAGAGATGTGAGCATATCGTGCACTTGGAAGCCCAAATTCTGGATCTAAGTGCTCAGATAGCGATACTGAGGAGCATCGACAACATGGAACGGAGTTTGCTGATCACCGAGCAGACACTCAATGGGTCAATACTGGGGGTGGAGCATAGAGGGGAAGTGCAGGCTGAACAGGCAGGGATCTGGATAACAGTTAGGAGGGATAGAGGGAAGAAGTATAGGAAGGCTGGTTCAGAACCGGCATTATTGGAGCACGACAGATCCTCTGACCGCTGGGGGAGTGTATGCTCCAGTAATGAGGGGGAGGGGGGAAGTGTAGGGCAGGCAAGACAGGTCCTGGTAGTGGGTGACTCTATTATTAGGGGGACAGACAGGGCAATCTGTCACAAAGACCGGGATCGCCGAACGGTGTGCTGCCTCCCTGGCGCTCGAGTCCGGCACATCGCGGATCGGGTTGACAGGTTACTGGGTGGGGCTGGCGAAGACCCAGCGGTCATGGTCCACATCGGCACCAATGACAAAGTGAGTGGTAGATGGAGGGTCCTCAAAAATGATTTCAGGGACCTAGGTAGGAAGCTTAGGGCAAGGACCTCCAAGGTAGTTTTCTCAGAAATACTACCAATCCCGCGAGCCACACAGGAGCGCCAACAGGAAGTTAGGGAGGTGAATAAGTGGCTAAAGAGTTGGTGCAAGGCAGAAGGGTTTGGGATCATGGAGAACTGGGCCGACTTCGCGGTCGGCTACAGGCTCTACCGTAGGGACGGGCTGCACCTCAATGGGGAGGGTGCAGCGGTGCTGGGAAAGAAAATGGCTAATAGGTTGGAGGAGTTTTTAAACTAGAGACGGGGGGGGACCAAGGAGATAGGTGGGATGTGAGGCAAGCAAGGGGGAAGGGGAGAAGTGAATATAATGAGGGTGGAGAGGGGGGTGGGGATAGTACAGTTAGATCATTAGAGAAGAATAGGATGCTAAATAACCCCAAAGTTTATCTTGCATGCCGACCAACGCAAGAAGCCTGACCAATAAGGCGGATGAGCTGCAGGCGCTTATATCGGAGGAGAGGTATGACATCGTAGGTATAACAGAGACTTGGCTAGACGATAGCTACGACTGGGCGGTAAATTTATTAGATTATAGTTTATTTAGAAGGGACCGGAAACAGGGGAAAGTCGGAGGAGTCAGCTTATATGTAAAGTCATGTCTAAAGCCCAGACTAAGGGAAGATATAGGAGAGGGAGAAGAGGGGGTCGAGTCCATGTGGGTAGAGATAGAGGGGGCAAAAAATAATAATAAAATATTACTGGGGGTCTGCTATAAGCCACCAAATATAACAGAGGAGAATGTGAATCTGCTATTAGGACAAATAGCAAAGTAGCAAAGCATAATGAAGTGATTGTAATGGGGGATTTCAACTACCCGGATATTGACTGGGAAACAGAAACCTGTAGATCTCTGAAAGGAAAAAGGTTCTTGACAAATATTAAGGATAATTATCTCTCTCAACTAGTGCAGGAACCAACGAGAGGGAAGGCCGTGTTGGACTTAATATTGACTAATAGGCCTGATAGAATAACTGAGGTACAGATAGGGGGGCACCTAGGTAATAGCGATCATAATATTATCGACTTCAAAATGCCCTTCAGTAGGGTTATCAATAAGGGAACAACAAAAACATTAAACTTTAGGAGGGCGAAGTTTGATCAGCTGATAGAAAACCTTCAACTTATTGACTGGGACAAAGTTCTTAATCAAAGGAATACGAATAGTAAATGGGAAACCTTCAAAAGAATTCTGAATACTCAGTGCGAGAGATATATACCGTATGGGAATAAAAGGGCCCGAAATAAGAGGAAACCAATATGGTTGAACAAGAACGTAAAAGGGGCGTTAAATAGCAAAAAAGAGGCATTCAAGAGATTAAAACAGGAAAACAGTAAGGAGGCACTAATGTGTTACAAGGAAAAAACGAGAACCTGTAAAAAACAAATAAAAATAGCGAAGGAGGAAACAGAGGAACGTATTGCTAGGGAAAGTAGATCAAATCCCAAACTGTTCTTTACGTATATAAATAGTAAAAGGATTAAATCGGATAATATTGGACCGATAAAAAGTGAGGAAGGCAAAATCATAGAGAAAGATGAGGATAAAGCTAATCTATTAAATAATTTTGTTTCGACAACTTTCACAAAGGAAATAGAACTAACAGGAGAAATGAGAAGTGACAAGCTTAATCCTCCACTAAGTATGACTAATCTAACCCAAGTTGAGGTACAGAAACGACTCAGTAACATTAAAATAAACAAATCACCAGGACCTGATGGCATACACCCAAGGGAACTAAGTAATGTGATAGACAGACCGTTATATCTTATATTTAAGGACTCTGTTGAGACTGGGTCTGTACCACTTGATTGGCGACAGGCGAATGTAGTGCCAATATTCAAAAAGGGAGCAAAAAGTGACACCGGAAACTATCGGCCGGTGAGTCTGACGTCCGTTGTGGGCAAAATTTTCGAAAGCTTCATTAAAGAGGCAATTACGCAGCATCTTGATGCTAATAATCTTTTAATCCCGAACCAACATGGATTCATGAGGAATCGCTCCTGCCAAAACAAACCTGATTGACTTCTACGAGGAGGTTAGCTCTCGATTAGATCAGGGGGAACCAGTGGATGTCGTGTATCTCGACTTCTCAAAAGCGTTCGATAGCGTGCCACATAATAGGTTGGTATACAAAATGAGAATGATGGGGCTGGGGGAAAATGTCTGCAAGTGGGTACCTAACTGGCTAAAGGATAGAAGGCAGAGGGTAGTTATAAATGGAATATACTCAGATTGGGTAAGCGTCACTAGTGGGGTACCACAGGGGTCTGTACTAGGCCCAATGTTATTTAATATCTTTATTAACGACATAGTCAACGGGATAAATAGTAAAATGTCAATATTTGCAGATGACACAAAGTTATGTAAAACAATTAATACAAAAGAGGACAGTGCAGACCTACAGAGGGATTTGGATAAGCTGGGTAGGTGGAGCATTAAATGGCAAATGAGGTTTAATGAGGAGAAATGTAAGGTCATACATATGGGAAGGAAAAATGGAAGTCACCAGTACTCACTGAATGGGAAATCATTGGGGAATTCAGAGATGGAGAAGGACTTGGGCATCTTGATTGATAGCAAACTAAATTGGAGTGCCCAAAGTCAGGCCGCTGCTGTAAGGGCAAACAGGGTAATGGGATGTATCAGAAGAGGTATAGCTGCAAAGGATGAGAACATTGTTCTTCCACTGTACAAAGCACTGGTCAGACCACACTTGGAATACTGTGCTCAGTTATGGGCCCCAATATATAGAAAGGATATAAAAGAGCTTGAAAAGGTACAAAGGAGGGCAACAAAATTAATAAAGGGAATGGAGGGACTGCAATACCCAGAGAGGTTGGCAAAACTAGGACTATTCAGCCTGGAAAAGAGAAGGTTGAGGGGGGACATAATAAATGTGTACAAATATGTTAGGGGACAGTATAGAGATCTTGCCCGGGATTTGTTCAAAAGGAGGGATATTATGGTAACAAGAGGGCATTCACTAAGACTGGAAGAGAAAAGGTTTCAGCAAAAGCATAGGAAGGGGTTCTTTACGGTAAGAGCAGTGAGAATATGGAATTCACTGAGTGAGGAGACGGTAATGTCGGATTCACTACACCAGTTCAAGCGGAAACTGGATGCATTTCTAGATACCAGGCAGATTTCAGCATATACTTAAAAATAAAATAAAATAGTAGGTTGATACAGGGATTTATTCTGACTGCTGGTTTCAGAGTCGGGAGGGAATTTTTCCTCAGGTGAAGATTGGCTAAATCATTTGGGGTTTTTGCCCTCCTCTGGATCAACTTTAGCAATTACAGAACAGGTCGAACTTGATGGACGCAAGTCTTTATTTGGCTTTACAAACTATGTTACTAGTATATGGGAGGAGGAAAACCTTTCCAGATGGGTGGTGACCATAGCGGCCATTTTGAAGTTGGCCATTTTGGATCCAACTTTATTTTTTTCAATGGGAAGAGGGTCATGTGACACATCAAACCTACTGAGAATTTCATAAGAAAAACAATTGTGTGCTTGGTTTTAACATAACTTTATTCTTTCATGAGTTTTTTACAGGTTTATGACCACTTATAAAATGTGTTCAAAGTGATGCCCATTGTGTTGCATTGTCAATGCAATAAGTTTAATGTGTCCCATTGAAAAAAATAAAGTTGGATCCAAAATGGCCAACTTCATAATGGCCGCCATGGTCACCACCCATCTGGAAAAGTTTTCCCCCTCCCAAATACTAATGTGCCACAAACAGGAAGTTGATATCATCAACCATTCCCATTTAATTTAGGTGTATCCATATAAATGGCCCAACCTGTATAACTCTTTGGTCACAATGATCAAAGGTATATGTGGATAAAAAAGGGCACAAAATTACAGGAAAATAACATCTTGCCAACCATTAAGCATGGGAGTGGATAAATCGTGCTTTGGGGTTTGGTTGCAGCTAATTGGTAGGGGAACATTTCACAAGTAGAGAGAAGGATGGATACAATGAAATTTCAACAAATTCTTGATGCAATCATAACACCATCTTTAAAAAAGCTGAAGTTGAAAAAAGGATGGCTTCTACAAATGGATGATGATCCTAAACACACGCCAAAATCTTCAATAGACTATCTCAAAACGCACAAACTGAAGGTTTTACAATGGCCCTCACAGTCCCCTGATCTGAATATCATTGAAAATCTGTGGCTAGACCTCAAAATAGCAGTGCATGCAAGATGCCCCAGGAATCTCACAGAAATGGAAAAATTTTCCAAGGAAGAATGGATGAAAATCCCTCAAACAAGAACTGAAAGACTCTTGGCTGGCTACAAAAAGATTTTACAAGCTGTGATACTTTCAGAAGGGGCTACTACTAGGTACTAACCATGCAAGGTGCCCAGACTTTTGCATTGGCTCATTTTCCTCTTTTGTAATTTTTAAAATGTAAAAGATGACAATATATAAATATTGTTTTGCCTAAAATTCAAATAAAATGTGTCATCTTTAACTTTAGGCCTTTTAGAGACCATTTCATCTTCAACTTGCTTAACTGTTCACAATAACAGTCATCTTGACCCGGGGTGCCCAAACTTTTACATGCAACTGTAGGTCACCAGCATCAGATTGGTGGGGTCTGACACCCTCACTGATCAGCAGCTGGATGTAAATACATAGAACATAGCTCCACTGCACATAGAATACAGGCGCACTGCACAGCTCCACTGCACAGCTCCATTCATTGTGAGGTGGCCACTGCCCAGCATGTCAAAACAGCCGCCACAGAAGCTTGTAAAAGCTGATCGATGGGGGTGCCAAATGTCGGCCAGAGGTTTGCCAACTAGCCAGAGGACCTTTTCCATTACATCATGTATGCAAGGCTCTATTTGCGCCATGTGTTTGTCCAGCATTTAGCTAAATGTGTTCATAGGCCATAATTGCAAAACACAGGCCAAAAGATTGCCATTTTGGCATCTGTCTGACCAGTATACATTAGTATACTGCAAAAAAATAGGTATGGGATGGGACTGTACACTACATTAATAAGCCTATTAAAAAACTGTGTTAAGCATATATGGTAATTTATTTTTACCAGATAAGTCTATGTGTGATTGATGCCACGATACAGTACCCATAACAACCATCTATTGAAGAACTTTTCATTATGTATCAGTAATACTGATGCCATTGTATTTTATGAGTGACGGATACTTTAAATGACATCTAATAGTGGCATCAGTCTGCCATGGGCTATAATGATATAATATAATACAGCAGTTTAATGGTACAAAATGAGTAAGCTCACAATGTATCTGTCAATTGGATCCTATATTCATCTGTGGTAGATGGATGCCAATGTTAGGCATCAATCACATCCTCCATTTAACACATACGTCGAGAGTAGTGATGCTCGAATGTGTTCGGATAAGGTGTTATCCAAGCACGCTCGAGTCCTGAGTATCTTCGGCGTGCTCATCAAATATGTTCGCATTGCCGCTGCTGCATGTCTCACGGCTGTTAGACAACCGCAACACATGCAGGGATTGCCTAACAAACAAGCAATCCCTGCATGTGTTGCGGCTGTCTAACAGCCGCGAGACACGCAGCCGCGGCAATGTGAACATATTTGACGATCACACCGAACATACTCGGTTAGGACTTGAGCGTGCTTGAATAAAACCTTATTTGAGCATGTTCGCGCAACACTAGTCGTATAAGTTAAATAGAAGTAAAAAAACACGAAGTGAACTGAGTCTAAGATGAGCCTAAACCTGTCTTCTATTTACTTGGAAAGTGCACTTCTACTCTTCAGCTAAATCTGACTCTTTGTCTAGGAAAGGAAAAGAAAGCAATTGATACTTAGGAAATGTCTTTTGCTTCCCAGCTGATGAGACGTTTGGTGTTTGGCAGCACAGAGGCAGCGGCTGAGAATTCAGAACACATGACGTCACTGACATTCTGTACAATAAAGGTAATGAGAACGTCTGAAAAAAGTCTTCCTTGTCGGAGATGAAGTGTGCCGTCCTTTCACAAGAATCAGCAACAAAGAGAAAAGTGTGAAGAAATGAGGCTTAGATGACTCCATTCTAGACCCAAAGACCCTTACTAAGCAATCAAAATGTTGTAATGTCCATTCATAATGTATACAGACTCCATGTATACTAGAATTTAAAGGGAATCTGTCAGCAGGTTTTTGCTATGTAATATTAAGACCTCATGATGTAGGGGTTAAAATACAGATTTCAGCGATGCCTCTCTTATCAAGCTCCATTTCTCCAAGAGATAGGGGGAGACAGGTGATAGGTGGCAGTGGAGAAAGCAAGCCGAGAAATGGCATAACTAAGGACCTGCGTGACCGCAAGGCATGACTATTTTACATGACCTGTATTATAATGTATTATCATGTTTATGTGATTTTTCTTTGTTATTATTTTTGCAGTACACCAATGAAGGTTTAGCAGTGACCGAAACATCTGTTTTTTGTACTTTACTTTTTCCCATTAAATATTTTAAAAAAGTATTTCTTGAATCATATGAGTGCCAAATTTTTATATCCAAAGTATATGAGAGTGAATTTTTGTTTTCTCCTTAGTCAATTTAGCCATTATATGCTTATTAAGGGAAAGAAAACGACTGGTAACCATACTGATCTCTAGACACTAAAGGCTTAAAGGGGTATTCCTATCTCCAAGATCCTACCCCAATATGTAGTAGGAGTAATAATAATAATAATATTAGCAAATACCTCTAATTAGAAATGTCGTATAGTTTTTCTGATTTGCTATGTCTCTTACCTCATGAGCCGGAATTGCAGGAACTTAGGTATCCATGGTTATGACCACTGATAAATTGACAGTTAGTTAGCTAGTTGCTTTTGGTCCACACCATTGATACCTAAGGTCCTGCAATGCCAGCACATAAGGTAAGATACATAGAGAATCAGAAAAACTATACTACATTTCTAATTGGAGGTATTTGCTAAAATTATTATTATTACACCTACTACATAATGGGATAGGATCTTAGAGATAGGAATACCCCTTTAAGGTCACATAACCTCTACATATATAGGATCCCAAAAAAATCTAAAAACTCCCCATATTTCAACTTCTGGGGACACTGTGAATTGGGGAGGTGCTGGATGAGTGGAATATTTTGGTTTCCAATCAAATATTTAGGCTCCATTCATAATGGGGGTCAACCAGGCTCAAACGAACCAACAGGGGAACAGGTGAATTGCCCGGTAGGCCCCTGTATTGGAATGGGCCCTTTACATCCCAGTAGTTGCCGCAATATACTTGTGTACAGAAAAAGGCAACATTCATCATTTAGTTAACAAACTACCCAATTTATTATTATATAGAAAAATAATATTTGCCTGTACACAGTGGGCACCCAGAGTCAATGGTACCAGTGGGCCATTTGCATACTAGCCTGACACTAGAGTCAGAGCTTCAGTTTCTGACACATCTATACCAAATCTGTTTTCAGAGATTAAAATAGAAGTATACTGTATCCTATTAACATTATTAGAATTTTTCATATTTCAATGTTTTTACTGGGTAATTTAGTTTAGTTGAATAAGTTATTCTTTCCATGAGGAGTAATGAAATCACACTGAGAAAAACAGCAGTGTGAAAAATTCAATAAGCTTTAAAAAGTAAATGTTCTGCTGAAGACAACTATTATGTCTGACCCATAAATACGGTTTAAAGAAGAGAAACAACATAGTACTCTAGATTTGATTCATTCTGTCATTCATGTGACATGCGTGGAAAGAACTGTGGACAGTCCTGTAACATATAGCTGAAGTGATTAATGCTAAAATCATTAGTTTTAGTACAATTTAGAGGTTTTCCATTTTACCACATTATTTCGTACACCATTATGGTAATTACTTGACTAAAATCATCAAAAAAAGTTAATATATTTACAATCTGGTTCACATTCATAAGCCATACACTGTGTCAACTTTCACTGGTTGAACCTAAAATTATCAGCTACAAAATGGAGGGAGAAACCAAAATATGATCCTTAGGCTACATTCACAAATCCATGTGTGGTACAATCTTTTTTCGGACAGCACACAGACTCATAGATTATGTCCTATTCTCATTCTCAAAATCGAATCAGAATGGGACATGCTCTGAGTTTCATCAATGTCATTCTCGGGTCAATTATTTTATCGGATGTCTGAACAGATCCAGACTTCTTAATAGTTCAGTGTGCTGTCTGATAAAAAGTTGAGCAGCACACGGACATTTCACACAGACATGTGAATACAACCTTAGGGCCCCTGCAGACGAAGATATGAGAAATCACGCATGTTTCATCCAGAAAACGTGCACAATTTTTCCTCTAATTTTCATCCGTGTGTCAATTTTTTATGTCCGTGTGATGTGAATATGTGATCATTATTCATACATCCACACTAAAAATCTACATGATCAAATACAGTTTCCTAGGTTTATAGTAGAAATGTAAAAATCGGAAGCCACTCGGATGTTCCATTTGGGATCCAATTTTTTTACCCATCCATAGACATGAATGGGTGATTCTCATCTGAAACTTGAAGGAAAATAGTACACACTGCAACTTTTTTCTCACGGAAAGTTGAAGTAAGAGGAAAATCGTTCATCTTAACAGCCCTATTGGATAATATTGGTCTATGTCCAGTCCATGTGATATCTGATGAAAAATCGCACAGAACACGTCCAATTTCTATGCTCGTCTACACAAGCCCTTATTTCGAGGAGGGAAAATAGTCTGTCACTAACAAAGGAGGGGAACAATGATCATACAAATATGAAGTTCACACAAGATGAAAAATGCATCTTAATCATTACAATTAACTGCATGAGATTCAGACATCAAACAGTCTAATAATTCTATAAGAACAATCCTAATATAAGTCAATTATGGATCAGACCTAAGTGACTCCTAAGTTATGCTGCACTTACTGTAGGTACCACCACAGAAAGCCGTAAGAAAAACACTATAAAATATTTTCTTATATCCATCTTTTAAATGAAACCAACCTAAAATAGTTTTAAATGTTTTTGAAACGGTAAAGTACAATATGCCAGCACACCCTTGTTGGACAGGTTAACTTGTATTAACTTGAACAGTGAGTCTTGGGGGGGACACTGAAGGTAAATCTAGTTTTAAACATGTCGCTTAGAAATAGTGACCTCCATATTTTTCCTGCCACGTTAATCTCCCACTGGGACTACTGCTGGAAAGAGTTATTCTGATACACACTGTGCTGAGCAAAGGAAATACAACCAGATCTTTCCCATGTATTAACTGTCCTTCATACTGACTGCTGCTGCCGAGACCTTAAAGGCTTCCGTGAATCTCATTTGCTGTATTATGATTTTGTTGAGTGGCTATTAATTATACAGCAGAAGAACAGAAAGGATAACTCAAAGACAAAAAGCGCTTAAAATCTGGCAGGGCCTGACATTATACAATAGAGCTGAATTTGGCATTAACACTTTTGCTGCCGGGCAGAATGGCAGAATTGCTGAAGTTGATAGAGGAAGTGCAGGTTCTCAATATCAGTAAAAGAAAATAATAATAAAAAAAGTAGCAACAGAAAAAACACTATATTGCCAAAGTATTAGGACACACCTCTTCATCATTGAATTCAGATTTTTCATTCAGTCCCATTACAACAGATGTATAAAATCCATCCCCAGCCATGCATTCTGTCTGTACAAACATTTGTGAAAGAATGGGCATTCTAAGAGCCCACTGAATTAGAGCCTGGTGCCGAAATAGGATGTTACCTTTATAAAACAAAAAAGTCCTTAAAAATTAAAGGTGAACCCCTCCTAAGCGAGAACACAAACCTACAGCACGCGTGAAAAAGACTCGCGTATACTAATAGATCACAAACTGAACATGAGTCAACAGTGTGATGCAGCAGCAAAAAAGGCAAAACACAATTCTGGGATGCATTAACAGAAGCATGGAGTCTAGATCACATGAAGTAATTATTTCCCTCTACTCCTCTTTGGTCAGACCTCATCTAGAATACTGTGTCCAGTTATGGGCACCACATTTTAAAAAAGACATTGAAAAACTGGAGCAAGTCCAGAGAGGGGCAACCAGGATGGTAACTGGTCTACAAACAATGTCCTATGAGGAACAGTTAAATGATCTGGGAATGTTTAGCTTGCAAAAAAGAAGGCTAAGACTTAAAGGGGTTGTCCAGCCAAAACAGATAAGTCTGTAGTCACTCTATGTGACACTTATGAACGCCTCCAGAGCACGCACTGTGCGCTGCGGGGATTTGCCGGTTTAAGACCCAGGACCCGTGAGGGTATGTATGAGTTACACATACTCCCGCCCAGTGGGCACTTCCTCGCTTCATACACTTGTAGTGATGTGCATGGCCAATGAGCATGTCCGACTAGAAGGTGCGGCCTTGCTCCATACAAGTGTATGGAGTGAGGCGGCGCCCACTGGGCAGGAGCATGTCTAACTCATACATACCCTCCGTTACCGAGTCTGAAACAGGCGAATCCCTGCAGCGCACAGTGCATGCGCTATGGGATTCATACTGTAAGTCGGCAGTCACAGAGAGTGACTGCAGACTTGTTGGTTTTGACCGGACAACCCCTTTAATAGCTGTCTACAAATATCTGAAGGGATGTCACAGTGTAGAGGGATCATCCTTATTCTCACTTGCACATGGAAACACAAGAAGCAATGGAATGAAACTGAAAGGGAGAAGGTACAGATTAGAAATTAGAAAAAAACTTTTGACTTCAATGGAAGTCTTCAAACAGAGGCTGGACAGACATCTGTCTGAGATGGTTTAGTGAATCCTGCATTGAGCATGGGCTTGGACCATATGACGCTGGAGGCCCCTTCCAACTCTAACATTCTATGATTCTATTACATAGGGAGCCAAACTGATCAAATACATACAATTTAGATGTTTATTAAATATATATAAAAAAGATAAGTATAAAATACAAGAAAGTACAAAAGAACACAAGAAAATAATATCACATGGAAACCTAAGAGTAGTGGATAAATGAGTCTAGGCTGGACTCAAAAATGCAGTGCAGAAAAATAAACCCTTTTAAGTCTGAACATCTATATACGGAAATACTTTGTGAATATTACAGAAACCTGCAGTAGCAGCATTTGGTCACATAGGTGACAAACATACCACAAAAAAACAAACATTTATGCTGCACTTTTCACATTGACAACATGGCCCAGATTACATCAACCAAAGAAAAAAACGCAAAAGAACCCCATCCCCCACAGACCTGTACATTGCAACACTAAAGTGGGTAACTTGGACAAAAACTGTTTTTATGTTTCTAATTTAATATAAAAATAAGCAACATCACGGGAATTATTTACCAAGGCTTACACCTTCTCCACACTACAGACCTTTGTTTATTTCCTCCAGAAAGGTCATTTATCGTGGAAATAAAATGCAGTGAAGCAAGAAAATTGCATCTATTTTAGTTTGCCTTGCAAAAATAAGCTCATAGACCAAATAGCTTTTTTCTTTTTTCAAATGACTGTTGATTCTTTATCCTGAGTTAAATGCACATGGTTTGTAGACAGACTCGGCTAAAAGCACTAACCACAATTCATGTGCCATTATTGTCATCCAAACATTGTTTGCTTCACTTTTGTTTATGTATTATGCTACTTATGGAGGTAACTAGAATGAAATCAACACAGACTTCATGTATTTCATATGGAAAGATAAACCAAGGAAAAATTACTCATCATGCGAGGTTTGTCCAATAGCAATATACAGACAAAATAGTTTGTTTCGGATTGTATTCAATTAGGCGATTCTTCAGCAGATAGTCAGGATCTAGCGCTGTAACTATCGGGCAAAGGCCAATCAAGGGCTTCAACGTACATACAAATGTGGGTTACTACTGAGAAACTTGTTAGCAAGAGAAAGAACATTAAGGGGAATCTGTCAGCAGGTTTTGCTATGAAATCTGAAAGCAAAAATATATAGGGGCAGATACTTACTGGGCTGTGTTTTGTGGTTTCAATAAAATCAGTGTTTTAATAGCAGGAGATCATCACTACAGGACTAGTTGGCTCGTGCCTCCTGGTCCATCCACACCTCCACCACTGATCAGCTGCTTTCTGTCAATATACAGTGTACACATAAAGCTGCCAATCAGCGGTGTGGACGGGGTTGCAGTAGAGAAAATTGTGTTTCTATTACAACTGCTGCACTCAGTAAACTAAGTGATACGTAGCTGGAATCAGGATCTCTGCCACTACATTATGCTGCTGTCAGAATAAATACCAAAAACCCACTTACCAATTCCCTTTAACAGTTTCTGTCTTTGTTTTTGTTCTGGACCCTTAAATTTCAGATACCAAATATAAGAGGAGGGTTAGGATTATGATTTCATACAAACAAAACAGTTCAAATTTTGCGATTGAGTTTTAGTTCTCTTAACTGAATCTTTCCCTTACACAAATATGTGAATAACTACTGCAAAGGTTATACATTTTTTAGCTGACTACTCTTACCCAAAAGCTGTTTTTTTGTTTTGGAACACATCAAGTACTTTACATATATCGTCTAAAGTACTGTGAGATCATGCTGTTTAGAATCATGCCCACTTTCCAAATTGTCCTTATTGTCATTAGCACCCTACAGAAGTGTCATCAAAGTAGTTATATAGCTTTTAAAAGGGAATATGTCATCAGAAAATGACACATTGTTCAAATTAGGTTTTCATGTTAAATGTATTTTTATATTTTTTGAAAAAGTTTTCTAGACTTTTTCATATTAATATTGTAGTGCAGCGGTATTCACACACTGCAGTAAACAGGCAGTGACCCCAAGAAAGTTCAACTTAAATGTCTTTATTTTCAAAACTCACAAACTAAAGGCAAACGTTATCCTCCGGATCGCAGACGGGTCGTCCAAACAGTCTGTATCAAAACCCATTGCCGTGGGCGACTGCACTGCCGTATTACTCTTGAGTGCATCAGAAGTTTTGCCTTCCTTGGATCTGTGCTCACCTCACACAGGTCTATGTTGCAGAGCCTCCTGCTCTGCAGCTAGCAAACAAAACACTGACACACCCAAAGCTCAACTGCGATTTTAAATGGGTTTCGAGGACATGGGCTACTCCCAAAACCCAGAGTGGAGGGAGAGATTCGCCTCACTACCAAATCCAAACTGCAAATCTCTCCAAAAATAAAAGCCCATGTCAAGTTTTCATAAAATTTGACTTGGTCAAATAGTTTGACCAAATCCACACTCTCTTTAATTCTGCATTGTAAGAACAGGTATTGCTGGAATCACAATACACTCCAGTAGGTTTAGTATGCCTCTATGCGCATCCTAGAGGACACATACCGACCCTCGTACATGATTTCCCTCACTGCCTCACAATATGTTTAAAAAAGTCCTGTAATCTTGCAATTCTAACACTGGCCACCGTGCCTTAAAGGGGATATCCGGTACTTTAAAAAAAAAATGTGCTTAAGCACTAACAGGTAGGTACTTGCTGCTTACCTGCCATTGGTGCCTGGTGCCGTTCTCCGCCGGCACAGAGCTATCACAGACTTCCGCTGACGTCTCATCAACAAAGCAGCAGCTTGTCTTCCTGTTGACAGGGCGGGACTACTGGTGTGATGCTGATTGACAACAATCTCTCCGCTGCCAGATTGGAGGAAACCGGTCAATCAGCATGAAACCAGTAGTCCCGTCCTGTCAACAGGAAGACAAACTGCTTCTCTTTTGACAGGGAGCAGCTGAATCTCCAGCAGGAGCGGTCAATGACCGCTTTTTTAAAGTCCCGGAAATCCCCAATAAAATAGACTCACAATTCGTGTTCTGTACAGATGACAATGCAGAAGTCTTATTATCATCACAGACAGTATTACACACAGTAGATACCACAGGATCCACCTTCCACAATATGTGATGTTACAGCTCATCTCCTCCCCCTCCTTTCACAATGACCTTTCCCCATAGTAGATGATCAGATAATAGTTCTATATGATTATGGTCTGAGTTAGATTATTGCTGCTAATGTCCATGTGAAGAACATGAATTTGGATATCTAACATTAGTCCTAGTAGGCACTGTGAAAATTGCTAAAAAAATGTTTGTTTTTTTAATATTGTGATATTAAAAACAAAACATTCTGAAAAATTAAAAATTAAATTAAATTAAAACATGATTCAACACCTTCAGCCCCCCGGGCGATTTTCCATTTTCATTTTCTCCTCCCCTTCTTTCAAGAGCCTTATTTTTTTTGTTTTTCTAGCCATATGAGGGCTTGTTTTTTGTGGGACAAGTTGTACTTTTGAATGACACCATTCATTTTATCACCTAATTTACTAGAAAACAGGAGAATAATTCGAAGTGCAGTGAAATTGCAAAAAAAAAGCAATTCCACAAAGGCTTTTTGGATTTTTTATTTACCATGTTCAATATTATGGTAAAATTGATCTGGGTCACGCCTTCGGGTTCCTGGAACTTGACATCAGCGGATGTCAGAGGAGGCTGCAGCCGGGGTCACGTGAAGACCAGTGAGCAGTCAGCGATAGCATCACTATCAGGCACAAATGACAATGAAAGGTATTTAAAAAAACACTTCTTTCCATTGTTTAAATCGATGAGGGCATTATTTATTGTAGTGGACAACCTCTTTAAACAATTTTATTTCCTGATGACACAATCTCTTTAATCGCTTAATGACGTGTGACTTACATTTTCAGTACAAATCATGGGAGGGGAGTATGGAGAGGGATAAGGAGCTGAGTCGGTTCTATAAAAGCAGATGCTGGCTGCCTGTAACAGCAACGACCGGATCTAACTCTGATTTCTGCTGTTCAATATTGTAGATGTCATTCTTAATCATTGACAGCTTTATTTAAATTGACTATCATGGGGAATCGAATAATTACCTTGGCTGTCAGGGATCTACTGAAGGCCCCATCGCTGCCGTGTTAGCACTCCTGTCAAATCCAGCTGCAGAAATATATATTTTTTAAAACATAAAAAAATATATATATTTTTAAAAAGCTTAAATCATCTTCCGTTTCTCTGTTCAAAAATAAATAAATAAATAGATGTGTTATTTTCGTGTCCATAACAAATTAAATTGTATGTCAAATGGCGAAAAGTAAAAAAAAAATTGAAAAGACAGTATCGCAATTTTTTTTGGTTGTCGAACTCCTCAAATAAATGCAAAACAAAGGCATGGTAGAGACCCGGCAATCACCTCTATCAGCACTGGGAGAAGCTGACCAATGACAGCGCTAGACTAATCTTATCTCAGACAATGCTAACCACTGAGCCACTGTGCTGCCCATCATAAAAAATTCCTTAAACATTTGGTATAGCAATAATCGCACCTACCTCTGGAATCATATTGCCTGGTGTTAGGAGGGCGGTTGCAGACAACTTTATTTTAATGGAACGCAACCGACCCCGGGGTCCGCGATGCAGCCTGAAAGACTGCTGCCGAACACTTTCCGGGTGGAAAGGCAAACGACAACTTAAATGTTAAACCCTTCCGTGTTAATTCACACAGGAATGGGTAAAGAGGTACGCTCTATCTCCGTTAACTGCACGGAGGGAGAGAGCGACCGGCGACGCACCTAACAAATATCTTAACCCTTCGTGTTAAGGCACACGGAAGGGTAAGACGGTTCGCACAATCTCCAAGAACCGCAGGGAGACGTGCGACCGTGGGAACAGCAGTAGCCCTGTCTTTGATATAGACGCTACGCTATGGGGATTGGTGCTAAAGCTGTTCACACAATCTCCAAGAACCGCAGGGAGACGTGTGACCGGACTAGGAGCAGTAGCCCTGTCTTCAACACAGGCGCTACGCTATAGGAGAAGGCGCTAGCATGCGGGTGTGATTCCCGCCGGGTATTCGAGCACTCAGCCGGTGAGCTACCAGACTGAGCCAACCCGCTCTATATAGCTCACAGGCGGCTCGGGGTGTAAGGCGAACCCCCTGGTCAGAACCAGTCTGCAAGGTGAAGCTACCTGCCTACTTAATCTGACCGGCCTAACTAAAGCTAAGGCTCTTAGAGGAGCCCAGAGAAAGCGTGCACACCACAAACAGCTAGCTCAAATTATCTGAGCGCATCGCCATCTTTGTGGGCGGGCCTTTTAAAGACTAAGCCCTGCCCACCGACGCGCTATTGGTGACGTTACCCGTGAACCAATCAGGCAGTGCCAGGTCACCGGGTCAGGTGGGTACCAACCCACCAATCATGAACCGCCAGGTCACGAACATGCTCAGTGTGGCAAAACCTGGACTTAGATTCCACAAGCCCTGTCTCACTCTGCAACCCAGGCTTAACATTGCTAGGCACAACTACCTGGGAGACAAACAGGGCTTGCGGACCAGCTAGGTGTTGGTGATGCTGAGCAGCATAAGCCCTGGCTGGATTGAAATGGGAGACCACAGAAGGTCCTGGACCCATTTCAAATCCAGTACCAGACCAACGCCTCACACCTGGTCATTCTTAATGTATAATAAAATCCATGAAAAAACAAAAACTTCAAAAGAATCACAAAATTCCATTATTTCTCCCCATTTTCCAGTATATTATATGGTAAAATTAACAGCAGCATTCAAAACTACAAGTCATCATGGATAAAATAAGCCCTAGGGTGGTGATGTTGGAAGAAAAAAAAAAGTTAGGGCTCATGAAAGAAGCAGAGGGAAAAAAAAGGAGCAAAAATTAAAAAGCATCTGCCCTTGAAAGGGTTAAGACCTTTCTTTTACTTTAACTTGTAATTCTGATTGAATGCGGCTGTCTATGTGGTCTAAGCGATGGCTAATAGTTTAACAGATTAAGGATATAAACATAGTTTAAAACACAAATTGCCCACATTAAAATTACAGGAGACAATAAATTAAATAAGGCTTATGGCTCTGAGAAGTATTTGAATAGTAATCACTACATTATCACACCATTTTTAATTTCACAGAACCGCCCCTAACACCAGTTACTACTTTATGAGGTCAAAAAGGGCTTTGGGCACTTCATATAAATTCTGATAAAATTCACAAAATGGATTCCATCCGCCATCTGCATATAAATGTGATCATTATTAGAGCGACAAGCACTTTGTAATATTTGGTGTTCGCTGTGAAAATTGGAAAAAAATCTTATCCTTATAGCTACAAGTTCTTATTCCGTGCTCAGGTGGTGGTCTATTATTGAATATATAGAAATAGACTGATATGATATAAGCCTAAAGAACTAAGACAACTTTGGAGAAAGAAAAAGAAACACATTATTTTAAAAAAATGTTATATATGTCATATAGTAGATAAATATTATTGCATTGTTCATAAATGCAGGGATTCAAACAAAACTGCAGAAAATATGATCTCAAACTAATCTATGTATTTTGATGCCACTTGTTCATTATATGGCTAGTAGTGATGAGCGCAAGTGCTCGTTACTCGAGTTTGCATGGGGTGCTCGGGTATGCACCGAGTATCACGGGTGCTCGAGTGACAGGTTTGAGTCCCAGCGGCAGTGTGTTTTGCAGCTGTTAGACAGCCACAAAACATGCGGGGATTGCCTGACATAGACGGGCAATCCTCACATGGTTTGTGGCTATCTAACATCTGCGAAACATGCTGCCGTGGGGACTCAAATATGTCACTCGAGCACCCGTGATACTCGGTAGATACCCGAGCACACTATGCAAACTCGAGTAACGAGCACTTGTTCTCATCACTTATGGCTAGAAATTCATTCATACAGGTGGCCTTTTTTATTTTTGCCCCAAACTCATTATAGAAATCCCCGGAGCACTAAGCAGAGGGGGACATGACTTTGGGAGGGGTGGACCTTTAACTCCTGGAACTTTGTTTGTATAGCTGTGCAGACTTTAAGCAAGAGTGATTCTGCTTTGTCTGTGCCTGGTGTCTTACTGTGAGGAGGGTGGGGCTTACATAGAGAAGGTACCTCTTTGACTTGTCTTTCTTTCTTTAATGAACTGGAGGAAACATCACCCGCCTCCCCCTGCCCTGTTATAATCACTGTCCTATAACGCTTTATTCAAACATTACTTGTATATTGAAGAATGCTTTGTTTAATTAGCCATTGTATATCTTGTACCATGTCCAATTTTATCATGGCTATAAAGAGTTAACATTAGCATTGAACTTCTAAGCCCAAGGGAAGGGCATCCCTCCAGCCATGGTTCCCTAGAGGTTCCCTCCACAGGGTTTTTTTCCTCTCCTGAACGCTGTGGGCTGTCTCTTTGTGAATCAGAGGGTTGCCAAATTTGCCCTTTGCAGGGGCATCAACTTTGTAAGTTTACCAAAGTGATTATTAAAATAAAAAGACTAAAAGTGCCATATGTGGCTTGGAATTTATAACCTGTCACAGCTTTGTGGTTTAGGAGTCAGGAGGAAGTTGCAGACAAGTTGAGGTGGACTCATTTTAACTAAAAGAGGATGTAAAACCTCATGGTGGTGAACAGGCCCGGCTTTGGTGGCCAGCCTCAAGGATGTTGTAATGGTAACCTCAATCAGGGGCGGGCATGGTGGTTAAGCACAGGAGTGAGGATAATAGGGTCATTGGTGCCCTGAAAGTTTACTGGCTCTGCTTGAATGGCAAGCCAGTGTGTGCCACCTCTTTATGGCTGTCTGTCCTGGCGCTGTATGCCAGACATACTGGTGAATCCCAATGTACTAGCACTTCACCTGACTCCTAATGTGATTGTTTTAATCCTGTGATTTAAATAAAGCTGTGGCCATTTTGACAACCAAAATAATGGGTTTTGTGTATTTATTCCAGTGTCAAAGTTTAATGTAGTTATGGTTATTTTAAGATGGAGTGGGGGTCTGTCCCATATCCAAAAGTCAGGCATTTTACACTAGTTTTGACATTTTTTAGGTTTGCTCGGCAATATAAACGTGATTTTCATTATCCGGATGTTTTTGGCTAATTCATAATTTGAGACTTTTTTGAAATGTTGATTACATTTTTGCTAAATGTACTGCAGCACCACAGTGTAGCACATAATTGCTCTCTTTTTTTGTGCAATTGAAGACTAACATGTGAAAGAAGCTATACAATAGGGGATTTTAAAATTATTCCTTTTTTCTAGATGCGCATTCAATTGTAGTTACAATAGAAATATCTAAAAACTGCAATAAGTACAGAATATGAATGTCATCCTAAAATAAGAACCAGGCAGAATCCAGGTACATTCACAGAACATTTCTCAAGTTAGGTTTTCTTAATAATACGTGCTTTGGTTGAGTGATCTCACCATCTAATTTGTGGTATCCAAAAAAAACCATGAAAGTAAGTGCAGGTAGTTCTTTTTGATTACACTAATGTTATATCTCATGGGAGATGTGGGATTAGAAACAATAAAAAAGCAGCATGAAAGCTAAGAAGAGAAGAGCTTTCACTGCCCAGGCAAAAAAAAGAACCTGCATGCTGTTCTCTACTGGAGTCCAAATGTTTCCAAATGGTATTGTCATCCTGCTTCCTAAAAGGAAAAAATAAAGGCAGACAAAAAATGTTTCTGAATATGCAATCAGAACATATAAATTTAGAAATAATTTAGACTGGAATTTTCTAAAAGAAAGTGCTCAGCAACAGTCTGACCATACAAATGGATGCAGTGAAAATGGAAAGAATAAGACTATTAAAAGGAACCTGTCACGTGAAAAAACGCTATTAAACTGCAGATATGGGGTTAATCTGCAGGTTAATAGCGTTCTGAACCTGCGCCCGCACTTAGACCCCTGTTGTCAGGAGGAAATGAACTTTATTCCTCTCGGTAGCGTTTCGGTCTCAGTCACAGGGGTGGTGCTGGCGCGGTTTAGTCAGGTTCTGTGTATAGAGAGCGGCCGCTGTAACTGCGCCCCTGGAATTGACTGACAGCTGTCCCTAATGCTGAGCTGCTGTCAGTCAGTACTGAGGAGTGCAGTAACAGCTGCTGCTCTCTATACACAGAAGGGTGACTGTTCAGAAAGCGATTAACCTGCAGATTAACCCCATCTGCAGGTTAATAGTGTTTCAGATTCCTTTTAAAGGGACCAGACGCATTAATAGAAGCCCATCAGCACAAAAATATTCTGGTTTAGGAAAAATAATGTGATTTCTTCCACCCCTTTGAGCCCACCCTATTATTGACAGACGACCTACATGTATACAGGCAAGTATATCAGTGAATTATGTCAGTCAAAGATGAGAGGACTGAGAAGAGGCAGGAAGAACACTCCCCTCATAAATACAGAATAATTATACCTATGAATCAATCGCATTCTATTAACCTTCATGCTATTACGCTATTAACCTAATGTTTTGTGCCATTTCAGTTAATGGTACAGAAGACCTACATAGTATAGTAACAGATCTATTTTAAAGGGGTTCTCTGGGAACAGATTAAAATAAATAACTAAAGAAAATTACATTATAAATTCCTAAGTGCCTTTAATTAGCAGATCACACTCAGAAAAAATGACTGAAAAAATGTTCTAAAATGTTAATAGGACAGTATTCTGTTAGCATGTGCAGTAGGAAGCTCATATTATTGTATGATACTGGATAAACCAGGAGGTAAGAAGAGGTTGCTCACACTGTTGTCTACTCTTGGTTGCCCACTCATGTTTCTGATCTAATACTAGTGCTACAAGGGATACTGCTGAAATAAAAGGCCAGTGATACTGCTGTCCACTCTTTGTTTCGGATCTAATCCCAGAGCTAGCAGCAATACTGAGGTAGGAAGAGGCTGCTCGCACTTCTGTCCACCTTTCTTTCCGATTTAATACTGGAGATACCAGGGGTGCTAAATTAAGAAGAGGCTGCTCACACTGCTATCCACCATGTCTATATAGCCTAATAATGGAGATAGCAGGGGTGCTGAGATAAGAAGAGTCTGTTCACACTGATGTCCACCCTGTCTTTCTGATCTAATCCTCGAGCTACCAGGAATACTGAGGTAAGAAGAGGCTGCTCGCACTGCTGTCTACCTTTCTTTCCGATTTAATACTGGAGATACCAGGGGTGCTGAGTTAAGAAGAGGCTACTCACACTGCTGTCCACCATGTCTACATAACCTAATAAAGGAGATAGCAGGGGTGCCGAGGTAAGAAGAGGCTGTTTACACTGGTATTCATCCTGTCTTTCTTATCTAATCCTGGAGATACCAGGAATACTAAGGTGTTAGGAGGTCGGTTGCAAGCAACTTTAATTTAATGGAACGCAACTGACCCTGGGGTCCGCAATGCAGCCTGGAGGACTGCTGCCGAACACTTTCCGGGTGGAAAGGAAAGTGACAACTTAAATATTAAACCCTTCCGTGTTTCTCCACACAGGAACGGGTATAGCGGTACGCTCTATCTCCGTTAGCTGCACAAGACATAGGCAAAGAAAAACTATCTGTAGTCCTGTTACAGCACAGGGACTGCAGTGGCGGCGCTAGGATGCTTGTGTGACTACGCGAACGGGTACACGTGCCCCCAGCCGGCGTACTACCTGACTGAAGGGTTCAACTCCACGTGACAGACAGGCGTTAGCCATGCACAGGACGTCTGCAGGCTGCTCGGGGTGAAAGGCGACCCCTTTGGCTGAGCCAGGCTGCTAGACGAAGCTACCTGCCTCTATGGAGCTAACCTGCCTCTATGGAGCTAACCTGCCTAAGCGACCTGTGCTAAATAGCCGAGCGAACTCTGGCTTCAGCAGGTCACGGAGTGAACAGCTAGGGAGCACGTGGAACAGAGTTGTCCACACAACGGCATCACTTGCTCAACTGATCAGAATGCGCCGCCATGTTTGTGGGCGGGCCTTTTAAAGACTAAGCCCTGCCCACCGACGTGCCATTGGTGACGTTACCCGTGGACCAATCAGGCGGTGGCAGGTCACCGGGTCAGGTGGGTGCCAACCCACCAATCATGATCCGCCAGGTCACGGACATGCTCAGTGCGGCAAATCCTGGACTTAGATTCCACAAGCCCTGTCTCCCTCCCCAGGCTTAACATTGCTAGGCACAACTACCTGGGAGATAAACAGTGCTCGCGGACCAGCTAGGCGTTGAGGCTGACAGTGATGCTGAGCAGTATCAGCAATGGCTAGGCTGAAATGGGAGACCAAAGAAGGTCCTGGACCCATTTCGTAATCCAGCACCAGACTGATGTCTAACAAAGGTAAGAAAAGGCTCCTGACATTTCTCTTCACCTTTTCTTTATGATCATCTAATATTCGAGATACCAGTGTTACTGAGGTAAGAAGAGGCCTTTCACACTGCTGAGCACCATGTCCATTTCATCTAATACAATAGGGACAGCGATGATGATGTCTGTAAAGTGCTGTGGAATTAATGGTGCTATATAAGTGAGTAAAATAAATTAAGAATTCCAAAAATACCAGGGGTATTGAGGTAAGTAGAGGCCACTCACACTGCTATCCATCATGTATTTCTAAATGCATAGTATCTGTTATGACCTGGATATAGCTTGATAGTATGTGGTTTTCTTAACTCAGTGCCCCTGGCATCTCCAGTATTAGATGTGATAGAAATAGCAGACAGCAGTGTGAGCAACCTCTTCTTACTTCAGGACTTCTGGTGTTTCCTGCTGCACTTACTCACTGGAGCAATCCTATTAACATTCAAGGGCAAGTCTCTGTCAGAGTAACAAGACGGTGGTCACTTTAATATAATGATTACTTCCTTAGACAAAAAAGAAAATTCTAATGGCATTTAGTTTAGTTATTTATCATTTCTATTCCCAGAGAAGCCATTTAATTACTCTTTACAAAACAAGAATTCCAAAGTTCACAGTTAATTGCATTACATTGACAAGTCTTGTTTATATAAGTTTTGAATCAGATAGCAATAATATAGTCATATTATTTAAAGGAAACCAGTCTGGAGCTTTACGGTTGCTAAACTAATTACATTGCTGGGTGGAGTAATAAATGACAAGTTAATATAAACCTTACTGGCCACAAATGGATTTTCCAAAGCTTTGAGTCTTTCAATCTTTATGTAAAAGTGGCTGCAGGTGCTCCAAGGGATGGATGTTTCTAGGCTAGTGCCTTGATTATGTGCATTTTTCCTACAAGCACAACCCACGTTTGCTTGACTGATATCTTTTTGTGGAATCAAGAGATATCAATATCATAAGAGGGGTGGGAAGTGGGAAATAATGTGAATTGATGTATTAGCTGAGAATCATCCTTCCCTGGGTGTACCTCCTCATTTACAAAACAATTTGAAGCTGATTTCTCAGTAATGGAATACCTATTTGTAGCCATGCAGGTGTGGTTCAATATGTCTTACTATTCTAGCCGGTAATCCAGTCAGTTCGGTGACCCTATATAGCTGCTGACAGATTCTTTAAATGGTCTAAAAGTAATGACAAATAAATTATATACTGGTGTCCCCAGCAGCCACCATTACTTAAACATGTATTCCTAAGATTTATCTTGAGCAGTTCTGAGCAATGCAATCTCCTTACAGTCTCCTTACTTCCTAGGGTTCTAGCAGGGCGGGCTCTTCTTGAGTGACAGCTCTGATGAATAAAACTGTAGTATTAGTAGAACTATAAAGCTCAGCACAAGTTCTGCTATAAAGTTTAGCTCTCAGTGTTTTTTTCTGAGTCTACACTTTTATCCCTGTATTTACACACACAGATAACAAGGCATTAGAACAAGCAACACAGCTCCCAACACTGGAAGCAAAGAGCCATTATTAGAAGACCTGCTGTGAAAGCTGGTGATTTATAACTGATTCTCTTCAGAAGGTGAAGGGGGAAGTAGGGAGGAAGAGGAGGAGGGAGTTGAGCAGATAAGGGATGTATAGAAATAATTAGACTAGAGAGAGCTGAATGGATTGTTAAATGTTAACCCATCTCCTGGAATATATATACTGAGCACTCTTAGCCAGGCACTAGAGGCGGGGCTCGATGGAAACCAGCTGTACACTATAAAATATAAAAGCCTTAATTGCAGGAGAATGACAGCAGATAGAATAAGCATGTCAATTGCAAACTTGCTTATTTTCATGTTGTCTAACAAATGAAAGCAATTTATGAACTTGAGAACACGCCTTTAAAGTTATACTTTTTTTATTCATGACAGACCTGCCTCCTCTGCCCTGCTTATTATTCAAGAGTATATTAGTTGTCATAGATTGTGAGACATCCAAAGCATGTAAAGGCACTGTTTGACATGTATCTTTAAATATGATTTGCCAACAAGACTTTCACTAGAAGACTGGTGATAAGAACAGTGAGACACCAAACAAAAAAAAGTCATATATATCACTACTGTGATGTAGCCAGCATGTGAACAACCTGATGACATACAGTTAAGACCTACTGTTTCCTTCTATGATCAAAATTAATGAATTATTAAGAGAATAGTCCAGTTTTAAGAAAATCACATCACTTCTGATGGTAAGGCTGCGTGCCCACGTAGCGTTTTTCAAGCGTTTATGCTGTGGAATTTCTGCAGCGTAAACGCTTGTGAAACGCTAGGCAATCCGCACCCCATGGTCCCCAAGGGGATTCCGCATGTTCTATGCACATGCTGCGGATTTTTCCGCAGCGTTTATGCTGCGTTCAAAAATCCGCAGCATGTTCATTAATTTTGTGTTTCCGCAAGCGGAATTGCCTTTTGCAATGCATTAAAAAATGCAAGGCAATTCTGCATGTGGAAATCGCGCAATAAACGCGCGATAAACGCGTGCGGAATTCTGCATGCGTTTTTAATTGCAGAAATGAAGCAGAAATTTTCTGCTTCATTTCTGCAACGTGGGCACATAGCCTTATAAAGTCATAGGCCCTGATTAATTAAGACTGGCATCTCATATGAGGGCCATGCAGGAATAAGATGCGCCAAATTTATTAGAATGCATACGCCACTTAATGATTTTGGCACGTATTATTGGCGGCTCAACAAAAAATTTACTCTAGTCAAATTTTTTGAGTAAGAAATGCAAGCACTTTTGATGACTTTGAAGGCAGGTGTAGCCACGTCTCATCCCAGCTCTGCACATTTTGCCAGAGCTGCGTCAAACTGGTGTGAAAATGCCAAAAGCCCCCAAATTTTTGCACATCTCCATGTAGCGCATAAATGTTGTGCCTTATAAAGGGTTTTACACCAGTTTTGTGGCAAGTTATTTATGAGTGGCTACCATTAAGGCCACGAATCCTGAAAATGGGGCTTATCCATATCCAAGTTGTTACGACATATCAGATAAATTCCTATTCTTCCAGCATGGCACTACTTCCATGTTTGCAATATCATCCTAGACTTTTTTGTAAATATACAACTCTCTCTACATCGCAATTTTACCAGTCTAAGGGGCTGCTGATGAGATAGTCAACTAGGCTCATATAATTCTGAAAATCAGGGAACAGATGCTTGTTACAAAGGAAACTTCAGCGCAGGCTTTCTGGAGGAATGCATCATTATAAACGAGGTGAATGAAAGAACCAAGAAGAATTATCGCCCAAGAGGCTTCCAATGTTAGACTCTTCTTATTAAAAATGATACAGGATATGGAACCCATCAATCGAATGTTGGCATAGCACTATAGAGAGATCAGATAAAATATATTGTTGATGGGGTTTGCAAGACAAATTGTTGCCAGTAGACTGGGCACATCATTATTTTAGAACATGCCACTGTATATTGTTTCTATGCAGGCAACCATGTATACAGGCTGATATCATATAATAATTTAGCTTTTTTCAATTTTAGAAGTATCAGCTGAGAAAGTATATTGTATTGGAATATTATTTTATGTACATTGGGTTCAGGATGATGTCTCTCAGATTCTCTAGTCTACATATAAATACTACAGGAATCCTGATGGACATCATTCACTTTAATGTTCCCAATTACGATTTTTACCATTGCTGCCAAAAATACTGGAAACATTTTTGGAATGCAGTCTGGGAGTAGGTGTACATACACGGTCAATATCCTTATTTTCTGTAGCTCTTTTCTGCAGTCTAAATTAGAGCTATAGTTAAACAAGAACTTTTATTTTTTCCTTTTTTTCAAGAAATATAGAATATTCTTCATTTCCTGATGAAATGGAAACAGGAAAGCCTGACTCCAAAACCACACTTTCCTTCCAGCCTCCCTCACGCCTAGCACACTGTACCTCACCCTCCATCTACCCACCTCTAAGAATTAACCATTGAGGTACCGATAATTGGTAGATGTAGGTAGAGTTGTTAACTATTTCTACATGTCTGTATGAATTAAGTTAGGTTTTATTAAGTGGTTGATGACTACAGGATGTGACTGTGTACATAGGACAGGGCTACAATAAGGGGATGTATCCCTGGAAAAGCTGATTTTTTTTTATCATGATACTATAATGCTTTTAAGAAGAAAACCTACATTATTTTATTTCACAGCTCTATTACGTTAAAAAATATCTTAAAAATTAAATGAACAATTCACCTTAGCCATATGGACAGTGACACCCCTTTGAGACGAGCAGCTAAAATTGCAGTGAAAAATAGTCCGCAACGGGGGAGGTCCTCCCAAAGAAGAGGTCAAATAGGCAAAGTATTAGATCAAAACAAAGTACATTACATGAAATCCAACCTAAAAAAAGTGATGCTCTTCCTCACTACTAAAGAAATTTATAAACTTTGGCACAAAGTGGTTTGTATACTAACACTGCAGTAATGTTTTTGTTTTTTTAGATTGATTTGTGCACTGGTCATGTAGATTAAATTGATTACTGCCCGTAAAGGCTTGTTTTCCCAGTCATCTTGTACTCAGAAGCTAATTTTAGTCAAAGTCCTTGAGTTAAGTACACCGGTGTTCTCTGTAGCATCTTGTATTATTTATCTTTCTTATAGGATTGTGAGAAACAGCTCTAAAGAACTTCTGTATAGTTAATCTGGTTGATCTTCTCCACTACCTGTGAAACTTACAAAAACTGGTCAGATGCTCACTGGAAGTGTTAGACCTGAACAATAGCACCTAACAGCCACGTATATCAATAACTCCTTTTGCTTGTGTGCTGGGTATTTGGAAGATTTTCCTGTTACAAACATGAAGCTGATGATTGCTTGATAGCTTTATATGGTTAGAAGGGGTGCAGTAATATGGGGTTCAGAGGCAGTAGGTGCAACAGGGCCATATAGGCCAAGAAGGACAAAGGTCCCTCTGCAACATAAGAAGACATTGGTAAAATAAATTGTGCATGACAAATGGGTAATATAAATGGCACATGGTAAATTGGTAATAATGATGACACATGGTAGATGAGTAATATAAATGACACATGGTAGATGGGTAATATAAATGGCACATGGTAGATGAGTAAGGTAAAGGGCACATGGGTGATAGGTGATATAAATGGTGCATGGTAGATGAGTAAGGTAAAGGGCACATGGGAGATGAGTGATATAAATGGTGCATGGTAAATGAGTAAGGTAAAGGGCACATGGTAGATGGGTGATATAAATGGTGCATGGTAGATGAGTAAGGTAAAGGGCACATGGGAGATGGGTGATATAAATGGTGCATGGTAGATGAGTAAGGTAAAGGGCACATGGGAGATGGGTGATATAAATAGCACATGGTAGATGAGTAATATAAATGGTACATGGTAGATGAGTAATATAAATGGCTCATGGTAAATTGGTAATACTGATGGCACATGGTAGATGGGTAATATAAATGGCCCATGGTAGATGAGTAAGGTAAATGGCACATGGTAGATGACTAATATAAATGGCACATGGTAGATGACTAATATAAATGGCACAGGGTACACACGTGGTCAAAATTGTTGGTACCCCTCGTTTAATGAAAGAAGTTTAATTTTTTTTTAAATTCTGTGGAAGCAGAGTTGAAAAGCAATGTCTGACTTTCATTTGTTCATTTCCATAGATTTTTAATTAATTATTACTTTTGTCAGATTCAAGTTACAGTGGTGGCCAAAAGTATTGGCACCCCTGCAATTCTGTCAGATAATACTCAGTTTCTTCCTGAAAATGATTGCAATCACAAATTCTTTGGTATTATTATCTTCATTTAATTTGTCTTCAATGAAAAAACACAAAAAGAAAAAAAGCCAAATTGGATAGAATTCCACACCAAACCTAAAAAAGGGGGTGGACAAAAGTATTGGCACTGTTTGAAAAATCATGTGATGCTTCTCTAATTCGTGTAATTAACAGCACCTGTAACTTATCTGTGGCACCTAACAGGTGTTGGCAATAACTAAATCACACTTGCAGCCAGTTAACATGGATTAAAGTTGACTCAACCTCTGTCCTGTGTCCTTGTGTGTACCACATTGAGCATGGAGAAAAGAAAGAAGACCAAAGAACTGTCTGAGGACTTGAGAAACTAAATTGTGAGGAAGCATGAGCAATCTCAAGGCTACAAGTCCATCTCCAAAGACCTGAATGTTCCTGTGTCTTCCGTGCGCTGTGTCATCAAGAAGTTTAAAGCCCATGGCACTGTGGCTAACCTCCCTAGATGTGGACGGAAAAGAAAAATTGACCAGAGATTTCAACACAAGATTGTGCGGATGGTGGATAAAGAACCTCGACTAACATCCAAACAAGTTCAAGCTGCCCTGCAGTCCGAGGGTGCAACAGTGTCAGCCCGTACTATCCGTCGGTGTCTGAATGAAAAGGGACTGTATGGTAGGATACCCAGGAAGACCCCACTTCTTACCCCAAGACATAAAAAAGCCAGGCTGGAGCTTGCCAAAATTTACCTGAGAAAGCCTAAAACGTTTTGGAAGAATGTTCTCTGGTCAGATGAGACAAAAGTAGAGTTTTTTTGGGAAAAAGCATCAGCATAGAGTGTACAGGAAAAAAAAGAGGCATTCAAAGAAAAGAACACGGTCCCTACAGTCAAACATGGCGGAGGTTCCCTGATGTTTTGGGGTTGCTTTGCTGCCTCTGGCACTGGACTGCTTGACCGTGTGCATGGCATTATGAAGTCTGAAGACTACCAACAAATTTTGCATCATAATGTAGTGCCCAGTGTGAGAAAGCTGGGTCTCCCTCAGAGGTCATGGGTCTTCCAGCAGGACAATGACCCAAAACACACTTCCAAAGCACTATAAAATGGTTTGAGAGAAAGCACTGGAGACTTCTAAGGTGGCTAGCAATGAGTCCAGACCTGAATCCCATAGAACACCTGTGGAGAGATCTCAAAATGGGAGTTTGGAGAAGGCACCCTTCAAATATTAGGGACCTGGAGCAGTTTGCCAAAGAAGAATGGTCTACAATTCCAGCAGAGCATTGTAAGAAACTCATTGATGGTTACCGGAAGCGGTTGTTCACAGTTATTTTGGCTAAAGGTTGTGCAACCAAGTATTAGGTTGAGGGTGCCAATACTTTTGTCTGGCCCATTTTTGAAGTTTTGTGTGAAATGATCAATGATTTGATTTTTGCTTCATTCTCTTTTGTGTTTTTTCCTTGCAAGCAAATAAAATGAAGATAATAATACCAAAGAATTTTTGATTGCAATCATTTTCAAGAAGAAACTGAGTATTATCTGACAGAATTGCAGGGGTGCCAATACTTTTGGCCACCACTGTATTTCTGTGACCATTGTGGGTTTTTCTCTCATTAAACGAGGGGTACCAACAATTTTGACCACGTGTGTAGATGACTAATATAAATGGCACATGGTAGATGAGTAAAGTAAATGGCACATGGTAGATGGGTAATATAAATGGCACATGGTAGATGGGTAATATAAATGGCACATGGTAGATGGGTAATATAAATGGCACATGGTAGATGGGTTATATAAATGGCACATGGTAGATGGGTAATATAAATGACACATGGTAGATGAGTAAAGTAAATGGCACATAGTAGGTGAGTAAGGTAAAGGGCATATGGTAGATGTGATATATAAATAGCACATGGTTGATGGCGGTGCCTATGACAGATATTAGTAGCCAGGAACTTCAAGCTACACTTCTGATGACCAGAAGGTCTATTGCTATGTACCATTTATAATACCCATCTACAATGTACCATTAATGTAATTGATGTCTTATTGTGTGGCAAAGGGAATTTTGGCCTCCTCGGGTTCCAAGGCCCAGTTGTTGCTGGTGCCTAGCTGCACTAGATTAATGAATTTCCACCTACATTTAATGAATGCATTAACAATGCAAATTTGGTGGTGTCTCTTTGGAAAATTAATTAAAAATCGTTAAAACCTATGAAGAAACATGGCTTCTATGGCTAGATAGTTCTGGATAGTGCAATTATTCACAATTAAACCATGTATTATGAGGAAACCTAATTAAAATTTGATGTTACTGGTAACATAACATGCATTAAAGGGTTATTCCCATCTTCTATTTTTATAGCATAACCACAGAATCTGCCATAAGTATATTACAGATGTGGGTGCCACCATTGGAGCCTGTATCTATCTCAAGAACGGGCTGAGTCGCTAGCCACTTTCAGAGGAGTTATGACCGCACATGTGCGGCTCTCTCCATTCAATTCTATGGAAGCTCTCAGAATCACTGATCAGGTACAGCTGCGTCTTGTAAATGCAAAATGATGGGTTCTACTCACCGCTTATCAGTGATAGGGATCTCCTCCTTACTATGCGGTCTGCAGGAGCAGCAATCAGCACCCTAAGCATCATCCCCTTATTCAAAAGTAAAAAAGAAATATCATTAAATAAAAACAAAAACGGAAACTGTATCACGCCTGTGTTTCTTGGTAGCCCCTGCAGCTGTCAATAACAAGAAGCAATGTTCTACTAAGTTCCGACAGCGAGATAAACTCAATATATCTTTTAAATGGAAAAAATATGAAGTTAAAATCGTAAGTTAAAAAAGCCTGAAGTGAACGAGAAACAAACAATAACTGCAGCAGTAATAGACACTGACAGTAGACATGACATTGTAGTAGACATTGACAGCCATGGATCACAAAACAATATATATTTATCAGCTGTGAAAAGAGTTGTTATATTTCATTCCCGTGCTGTATATAGGAAGAAACCTCTCATCTTATCCAGTAACCGTGCATCAGATGTTACTGGGTAAGAACTGCACTGAAAATGCCTTATAGATGAAATATCACTGGTCGGGGGGTCTGCCTAAAAAGGTCATCAAAATGAAGGATGGCTATTTGTTTCGCTTTCCTTAACTAGTCAGACGAAAGAAAAAATAGAAGAGAAATAGAAAGAAAAATTAGAAAACAGTGTGGGAGTTTTAACAAGCTATATACACCACAATGCTGTTATAAAGTATGAAAAAACTGGGCATATAGGGGTTACATTTATTAAATATTTTAGACTCTGTGACAACTTGTCTGGTAAGGAAATATGGCCTAGATGGAAAAGAGGTCTGGCTTAATGGAAAGGGTTGTGGCATTCTGGAAAGGGGTATGGCTTGAAAGTCACATCATGCACTAAATTACACCAGCATTTTGAAAGCCAGGTAAGCCAAGTGGTATAAACCTACACTAGGCAGTCTAAAGATGCACCAAATTTATCAAACTGCATGAGCCATTTTGATAATTTTTGTACATTTTTAGAACATCTCATTTAAGTCTAAAACTTACAGAGGATCGGCCTCAATGTGTGTCTAAAATATTGTACAGGAGTCAATACACAGTACATTTCACTCTCAAAAACAACTTGCTCAAAAATACATTTTTTTACACTGACTTTGTTCATGTTGCCCACACCACAGAAAACATGAATTAGAGCCTGACTGCTCAATCGCAGCCGGGTATGTTTTTAACTGAAAGACTACGATGTGAGCAGAGACAGGGACCCTATTCTGACTCCATAACAGAGCTGCCAGTGTGGGGCTGTTGAGACACTGTTTCCATTGATGACCAGTACTCACACAAGCTGATAACTTTAAAGGGAATCTGTCAGCAGGTTTTTGCTACCCCTGCTGAGAATAGCACGATGTTTCAAAAAGACCCTGAATCTGATGATGAATCACTTAGTTTACTGGGTGCAACCATTCTGACAAAATCAGAGCTTTTAGATTTAGCAATGCAGTAGAGCTGAGAAAGCTAACCCCACCCACACCAGGCTCTGTATATACATTGTCTATAGACAGTGAGCTGCTTATCACAGGAAGGGGCGGAGTTGGATGATTGCACCTGTGCTTGATAGGCACAGCAATGATAATCACCAGGTGATTAATCCTTCAGTCTAAGTAAACAACAGCACGCAGCCGGACATGTGACACATCCTTGAGTTTAGTCTTGCCTCATGCTGTCCTCAGATTACATAGCAATAACCTGCTGACATATTCCCTTTAAGGCTATGTTCACACATCATGCTTTTTTGCATCACAAATGTGGAGCAAAACTTTAACTTCAGGGGCATTTTGTTCAGTATTTTTCTTGCAGTTTTGGTGTTTTTTTGATGCGCTTTTGGTGCATTTTTTCAGCGTTTTTTTCACTGTTCTTCTGTCTCTATTTAGGCATGTACATAAAGTTCTGTGAAAAAAAGAACCCCATTGTATTTTGCCATCAAAAAGGCTGAAAAAACGCTGCTGCAAATGTTGGTATGTTTTTCAGCATTTTTTTCACCACCCATTACTTCCTTACTTCCTATGGGTGAAAAAACGCTGATCAAATGCTGAAAAATATCGCTGAAAGAAGGGACATGCTCTATTTTTCAAAAAACCATGCAAGGCACAAAATACGGAACACAAAAAACAAGATGTGTGAACAGAGAATTCTGGTTTCTTGCTGGTACTGCAAAAGGCAGCTGAAAATTTGCATAAAACCTGCAGTGAAAAAAACATGATGTGTGAACATAGCCTAACTCAACTGCAGGAGCCATGTATAAAGAAGGTTTATTTTCCAGCTGAATTCTTGTAGTATGCACAATAATGACAGCAGCAGATGTAATAGTTGCAGTAGGTAAAAGAGACTATTCTGAACCAGAGATGTATAGAAATGATCGTCAGATGAAGATTGCTGACAACACTGAACACGGGAGGAAGAAGGGAAGGATTACAGTCATCACAGCAGGACAACAGGGAGAGAGATTGGACACATTTCTAAAAGGCAAACCTGACTGCACAGCAGTAAAACAACAATACAATACTATATGATTCCCAAGTTGTGAGACATGGCAGTCCCTTTAATGATTGCTATAAACAAAATGATTTGTGTATAAATGATGGATTTTTACATCAATTCAACAAGTCTGCACTTACTTTTTATAGTGTATACATGAACAGTGATTACTATTGCTCAAAAAATTACCAAAAATTACTGTCTTTAGCCACCGTTCAGTTAGGCTAGCCCATTTTCAGGTGCATGCACTCAATAAATATGTGCTTGACAGTGGCCACTTTCAGGTTGGAAGCCGAGGCATTCGTCTACCATAAAGACCCATTGTAAGGAGACGATTACCGCATAGTATAGGAAAGCGCAGTAAGCCGTGCTTTCCTATACAGTTAAACAAATGATCTTCTGGAGCATACCAGCCAGACAGAGGCTGAAAAACCACACATTTGGCCTCCGTGTGGTGAGAAACTGTAGGCTAGGTGCACACACGCAGTTTGAAATTAAATCTGCATCTTGTACGAAATCAACCAATCAGAATGATGTTTTTTTTTACTAATTTCTTATTAGGTTTTGTATTAGATATACAAAATTGGTGTATGACATTTTAGACGATTAAAGCAATGTATGTAGCAGGTAGGACGAAGAAAAAATTGGTTAGGAAAATTCCAGGTTGGAAGGGGTTGATGTCTGGCTAAAGACATTACGGCCATGGTAGAGACACATTGGTGAAGGCACAGAACAATGCCTGATTCAAATAGCATAAAGCTTCTAATGTTCTGTACTTAGATATGTTAACCCTTTAATTAATTTCCAATTCCGAGCCTTACTTTCAACTTGTTGATCTATAGAGCTACAATAGTCTATGAAATTAAGCAGAACTAAGGCTCAGTGATGTCCGTTACACATTAGGTGATGACATTTTTACATCAATTCACATGGGCATGTTTTAGAATAAAAAAAAAAAATGTAAGTGAAGCTATAGAAACCGTAGACACTGAGAATAATTAACCACCGTGCAGCGTATAAGCAGCAATTAACCCTTCACACTGCCATGCCACGCTGACAGGTGGCACAATGTAGAACAATTCATTCAAACTTGCCTTCTCATTCTTGGAAACAGGAGGGTTAAGTTCATGTCCGAATATTTTGTTTCCAGCAGATATGCTTCAAATGCACTTCAGTGCTCAGCAGGTTGCGACAAAAACAATTTCAAACTATTTTCTGTACCCTAACATGACTCAGACAGTCAATTACCTTTTCTCCCCTCCTGTACGAAGGAGAAGTACATGAAACTGAGCATTTTATGATAGGAACAAATCAATGCAAAGACAAAAGAAGCATTTTTCTTTGCAACACTCATGTGACCACATGAAATAAAACCTGGTTTATAGAGCGATAAATGAGTGAATATATGGATAGGTGGACGACAAAGGGAAGTCATGAATTCATTGCAAACTACTTGTATCTTGATGTACATTTGTTCCCCTGGACTCTCAGCTAAACAAGAGAACAACTGCAGTCAGATCTGAAAATTCCACAAGTCTTTTAGGTCCAGATTCCGCTGGGTGCAGTGTTTTGTTGAAGGGTTAATCCCATTTTAGCAAGCTATTGCCTGTCCATAGGATAGGTGATAACTTGCTGAATGTTTGGGAATCCACCATTGGGACCCATGCTGATCCTAAAAACAGGGCTCCAAAATTCCCAGTTGGAATGGATCATTTGCTGTATATGGTCGAGCACCAACGTAATGGTCGAACACCAACGATGGTCGAACACCAACTTAATATCAAAACCAAATGACAACCTAGCTTTCCTTTGGCGTACCAATAGCTGTAAATTTGACAACTTTCCTGAATAACAAATGATCACAAAGTAGTCGTCAATTCCCATCTCCTCTACTCCTATTGCTGGCCTGATTTACGTAAAAGGAGTGGATTCACACACAGCAGATATTTATGTGACTGTCCCATTAATTTGAATGGAACTAGAAGAAATTCATGAGCTTTCCACTAAATGAAAGGAATGAAATATATTTTCTGTCACACAAATTTCTGTAACATAATCTACTGTGTCAATCCACTCTTAAAGTGAACCTGACATCTGAGACATGCTGCCCAATCCACGTTCATCATGTATCAGGCACTGACTGTATGATCTCATCCAGGAATGTTTGACTCTGAAACACTGTGGTGTTTTAGAGAAACATATACTTTAATACCAGCCACAGACCAAACCGCACGGTGACTAGTTGGACAGCTGAGTCCCTGGCGGCATCTACCCGCCTGCTGCCCTGGATTGACAGGTCTCTGCCTTTGTGCGCGTATAGGGAGAAACCTGTCACTCCAGGACAGTGGGTAGGGAGATGCTGCCAGGGACCCACCTGTCTGACTAGTCTACAGAGCGACTCAGTCCCTGGCTGGTATTGATCCCTTCACGGCCGTTGACATACATTTACGTCATCGGCCGAGTTCCTATCTTTGATGCGGACTCACATGCTGAGTCTGCATCTTTGCCCGCACTTGATGGCTGATCAGCCATCAAGTACCTCTAACAGTTGTGGGTGGATCGGAAATTCATGTGATTTTAGAGTGCCGATGAGTTATCATGACAGCCGGGGTCTGCTGAAGATGCCCATGCCTGTCATAATGATCTTCCTGTGAACACTGCTCCATTGCCAGCGTTCATAGGAGATCATGATTTTTGCAATATATAGCAGTGCTGAAGCCCTGCTATGTATAGCACAGGCGGTCGGATGATCGCAGCTTCAAGTCTATTAAATACAGTAAAAAAAAAAGTTTTAAAAAATATATATAAAAAAACACAAGTTCAAATCACGGCCCTTTTGCCCCATTAAAAGTAAAACAATTAAAAAAAATACACATATTTTGTATCGCTAAGTACAGAAATGTCCAGTCGATCAAAATTTTAAATAAATGAATCTGATCGGTGTAACGGGAAAAAACATCAAGACGCCAGAATTACATTTTTTTGGTCGCTGCAACATTGCAACAAAATGGTATCAGTAAAAACGTAAGCTCAGGGTGCAAAAAATAAGCCCAGACCCTGAAAAATGAGAACGTTAAGAGTCTTGGAAAATGGCGACAAAAACAACATTTTTTGGGGGACAAATTTCTGAACTTTTTTTCACCACTGAAATAAAAAAAACTATACATGTTTGGTATCTGCATACTCATACTGACCTTGAAAATCATATTGCCAGATCAGTTTTACCATATATTGAACATGGTAAAAAAAAATTGTGGAGTTGCACTTTTTTTGCAATTTCACTGCACTTGGATTCTTTTTTCCCGCTTTCCTGTTCACTATGTGGCAGAATAAATTGTGTCATTTCAAAGTACAACTTGTCCCGAAAAAAAAAAAGCCCTCATACGGCTATATGGCTGGAAAAATAAAATAAAAAAGTTATGGCTCTTGGAAGAAGAGGAGAAGAAGACGAAAAATGGAAAATTGCCCGGGGTGAAGGGGTTAACACTAGAACTACTGATGGAGTCATTTTGACTCCTTTCGTTTTTTATTTCTCTTCTGTGACTACATTTTTCAGAATTCCGGCTTGAAACTCGGTGACTTTTCCTCAAATATGATGTGAAAAAAGATTTTGTGAGAATAAATAATTTTGGTGAAAAATTTGTGTGTTTTTTTCCAAATTTACCAAGAACTACTGAAGGGAGTCATTTTGACTCCCTACTATATTTTGAGGTCCTTTTGTCACTAAATGTTGCTATAAAGTTTTGTGCATAATTTTTTCACTCTGTCTTATTTACCCTGATGTTCATATAGATGTAGTTCAATTTACATGTCAACTTTTCACATTTTCCTTGTGTTTTACCTGCTTGTATTACTGTGTAATGCTGAACAAAATAGCTTGTTTACTCTAGGCTCTTATCTTATGCTAATGAAGGGTGGTGTTTTTCTAAGGTCCTAGCAGGAGACAGTATTCTGGATAGTAACTTTACTTTCAGTTCAGCTGAAGAGACAAAGAGAACAGACGCAGACATACGAGCTCTGAAGACTCATACAGGTATGAATTGTTATGAAATAGTTTAGCTGTCTGTCAACTGATTCAGCCCACCTACTTTTGAAGGTGGCAGAACAGTTATTATTTCTTTTAGTTTTCATTTCATTTCTATTTTTCAGCAGGGAACTATATAGAATTATGGAATTTGTGAGGAATATGGAGAGAAGACGTTTGATAAAGCCTCAGGATATTCTGGCTACTTTGCAATCCATACCGGAGGATGAATCGGAATCCGAATTGCAGGAACATGTATTTGATTCTGACAGTGATGAAGATTTCATTCCTCAGAACATATCAAGTGAATCTGAAGACTCAGAAGGAACAAATCCAGAAGGTAAGTAGTTATGTGTATTTATTTGTTCTTCCACACACTGAGTTAGGGCCTGTGCACACTAGCAGAATTCTGGCTGAATAGCCATCTGGATATTCTTGCCGCAATACAGGCCGTACCTGCCCGCTCATGCCTGAAGCTCCGCTCCGAACCCCGGGCTGGAGCCGCTGTCAGGGACAGAGCAGCGCTTGCTTACGCGCGAGCACGGCTCCGTCCCAGACAGCGGCTCCAGCCCGGGGTTCGGAGCGGAGCTTCAGGTATGAAACTCCGCTCTGTACCTGAGCGGGCAGGTACGGGCCGGATTGTGGTGAGAATATCCGGTCAGATATTCCGCCGCTAATCCAGCCAGTGTGCACGGACCCTTACAAAACAAAATTTCTAAATATTCATCAACTTTTTTACAGATATTCCAAGCACATCAACTGGGGATCGGGCTCATGCAGTTATGTTGCCTCGTGACCATCCTCCTGGTCGTGGACAGAAAAAATCAGCAAAACGTCCCAGAAATGAAAGAACAACAGATAACGATGGCGGCGAAGGTAATGCAACAACAAACACCAGAGAAGGCGAATCTGAAGGAATACTAGTTTCAGCGGATGGTATTCAATGGAAACCTGTTGAAATTGGAGAACACTTGCCTGGTAGGCGTGACAGCCAAAATATTCTTCGAGAAGCACCTGGCACTACAGGATACGCCAGAAGAAATATCATTATCGATAGTCCTTTGAGTGCATGGCGTTTATTTTTTGATTCATATATATTGACACATATAAAGAACTGTACGCTTGCAGAAGCATGCAGGAACAATAATTTACAGTTTACTCTATCTGATGAGGAGCTAGATGCATTCATTGCGATATTCTATGCTCGTGGAATATCTGGCACGAACCGTCACTCGATTAGCAGTATTTGGTGTAAGGACTGGGGAATACCGTTTTGCAAAGCGACAATGTCTAGGGACCGCTTTGTTGAAATTATGAGGTTTCTCAGATTTGATGAGAAATCTACTCGATCGGAGAGACTGCAAACGGACAAGTTTGCTCTATTTTCTACTGTGTGGGACAGGTTTATTGAAAATTGTATTGCGTGTTACAAACCTGGCCCATACATAACGGTGGATGAGCAACTTTTCCCAAGCAAAACTAGGTGTCCATTCACGCAGTACATGCCTTCCAAACCAGATAAATATGGCCACAAATATTGGCTAGCTGTTGATAAGAGGAGCAAATATCTGGCAAATGGCTTCCCTTATCTAGGCAAAGATGACACACGCCGTGCTGAGGACCGTTTAGCTGACCATGTGGTAATGAAGTTATTGGACCCGTTTTTGAAAAAAGGTCGCAATGTTACAACCGATAATTATTTTACTTCAGTAAAATTAGCTAAACAGCTAAAAAGCAAAGGAACAACCATCGTGGGAACACTGAACAAGATAAGGCGAGAAGTGCCTAAAGAAATAAAATCCATGAAAGAGGAATTGTACAACACTAAAGTGTTTAGAAATGAAGACAATTTTACACTTACAGTATATCAAGGAAAGCCCAACAAAAATGTTGTCATTTTGAGTTCCGTCCATCCAGATGTTGTTGTTGCGTCTGATTCCGCTAAAAAAACTCCAGAAACGGTAAAGTTTTACAATGAAACAAAATATGGAGTAGATGTAGTGGATCAGATGGCACGAAAATATACCACACGAACATGCACAAGGAGATGGCCTGTTCATGCATTTGAAAATGCCTTAGACTTTGCGGGTATAAATGCATGGATAATATTCAAGGAGATTACCCACCAAAAAATGTCACGCAAGGCATTTTTGCAAACGCTTGTGAGAGAGTTGAGTGGTCCTTATGTCACAGATAGGGAAAAGGGTTCCACGTCCCAAGTTTCTACATGCTCAGAAGTGATGGTTCAAACAATATTTTGCCAGATCAAAGAAAAGTGCAAGAAAAATAGATCTGTCGGAAATTGTAAGACTTGTGGTAAGTCTTTGTGTGGGCAATGTACTGCCATAAATCAAAGGCAATGCCTAAAATGCGAAACACCAAATGTTTAGAAGGTGAATTCTGCGCCATATTTTCATTTTTATGCTCCTCCACCTACATTTTCTCTGCTTTTTGTTCTTCAGTTGTTGTTTATATGTGTGCACTTGAATAAAAAAAAATGTTTGAAAAACGTCTATTATAATTATTGTTATTTTCTGTAGAAAAATAAGAAAAGCAGAAAAAAAACAATCAAAAGCATTACTGTTGGATCTCACAATAATAATACATTACAAAAAATATAATTATTAATAAATAACCACAAATGAAACTCTAAAAATAAACGAAAACAAGCAAGGAGTCAAAATGACTCCTTTCAGTAGTTCTAGGCGGGGTCACGAGTCCAGTAGTCCTAGTGTTAAAGTATGTTTTTCTCTGAAACGCCACAGTGTTTCAGAGTCAAACATTTCTGGATGAGTTCGTACAGCCAAAGTCTGTGGATCTCAATATACAGCATAAAAATTGACAAATCACAAGACTCTTTGATGCTAGATTCTTTATTTCCCCCTTTTACATAAGTGATAAGCATCTTGCACGCTGAAATATCAAAATAAAAAAATATAGAAAATAAGAAAGTATTGTAGCCATTGCTTCCTTCACCAGTGAATTTTGTATGGAAAAAAGCAGTATAGCATTCTTAACCTGCAGCATTGCGCCGGTGTCTAAGAGCATTCATTTCATGGGGACTGTGGTAGATTGCTCACTCAGCTGCACACGGAGGTAACACAGGAATGCTGTTTCTTTAAATTTCTCAGTGATTTATTAGTGCAGACATAAACCACTGTAAAGTCCATTAAATCAAACAGGCCTTTCTTGGCCAAAAAGGGTAAACAAAAGAAAACGGATAGCATAGTCCATAGGCCTGTGAGGCTCCACCCGCACAGGATTAGCACAGCAAACATGGTTCAGGAAAACAAACACAAGCTCCTCTCTGGAGCTAGCTTCTCCAGACACTAAATACTGAATGCCTCAGTAGGCGGAGTATTTAAACCCCAGACCACACCCTGAGGTGGAGATATGGTGAATGGCCTCCCGCTCTTCACAATGGCCATTCACAAAAACCACTCCCTTTTAAAATGGAGGTTTAACTCTCTCAGCAAATAATATGGTGGAGCAAACTTCATGGTTTCAATTCACGGAAGCTAATAGCCTCCGTGAAACATATCTTCCTTTTATCATCTTACCATTGACTTTGTCACAGGACCTATAAGAATATTCAGGTTAACAGATATTTAACCACATAGTGGAACAGTAGGTCATAAAAAAGTACAGGACTAAGCACGCAGAGAGTCAAAGACAAATTTGTGGTACATCCAGAGTTATGATGGAAATTCAAGGCTGGATAATCACCATTATAGTTAGCATTAAAATATAATTTACTGTACTATTCTTAGTACTAAAATATTACTTTATAAATCTTCACAATTATTTATTTTTGATTAATGCTACTGTGCTGTTATTGAGGTCGAAAAGGTCAAAGAAATTCAGGAAAAAAAATAATTCAGCTTTTAATCTGACACTGCCCGCTCATTATATTCTAAGCACATGTTCCTCTGCACTTACGGCACTTATGCAATGTCCTCTTCTGACAAGAGGGTATTACTTTTACTTTTAACTACACTAATGATATTTTCTCATCCTGTTAAATTTTTACAGTGCTCATGAAAACAAGCAACTTTGCAATTTACTCTTATTAAAAATCCTCCCCATTCTCAGGAACAGAGGGATTTCTAATTCTATAGCTTACTGCTAGTGGCTTAGGTTACCAGCCATCTCTGCAGTCTATCAGATCTGGCCAGTCTCCTAGGTAAGGAGAGCAGCGCTTACAGGCTCTATGCTATTGAATTTGGAAGCATTGCTCTGAAGTCTGCTTCTGTGTTCCACTTCAGTGTTCTCACGCTGCCTCATATAGAACACAGTTCAGACCAGAGGTGCAACCATGCTGCTGCTGGTGTGAACTGTCAGTCTTCAGGAGCGCATCACCCTCGGGAAGCAGTGCACTGATTTACAAAGAACATGGCGAACCTGTTTAAGCCACCATGTGAACCAGCACTACTTTATTATATATGAACAGTTCCTTACATTTCCAGATCTATGTAAATATTTTAGCCAGACACTGGTATTTCAAAGCCCTTCGCATAAAAAGCCACAGACGTACATCAGTGCTGGGTTCACCGAGTGTGGAGGGAATCAGGAGCTGAGCTCCCTCCAAAGGTAGTAGATGGCGGCTCCAATTGCTGCTGTTAACCATTTAAATCCCACTCTCATTCTCTGAATTGAAACAATGGGTACAATGAAGGCCATAAAAATAAAACCACAAAAATAATGTCCAAATAGTTTTTTTTCCCATAATTTCATCCCCACGGGAATTTTTCCAGTTTGTAATTACATTGTATGCCAAAAATAAATGGTGTCACTAAAAAATGCAACTTCTCCCACAATAAAATAAGCCCTCACATGGCTAAGTCAATGAAGGATTGAAAAAGTTATGCCCTTTAGAAGAAAGGGAAGGACAAATGCAAACGTGTAATTGAAAATTAGCAGCGGAGACAAGGAGTTTATAATGCAATGACCAAAGACTTGTGCTCATTTCTTGCGTTAGTAGATAGGGATATATGTATAAATCTGCTGCGATGCTGGTCAAGAAGATATCCAATGGATATTCAAGTCATTTGGTCATTGCATTATTAACCCCTTGCCTCCACTGCCAATTATCTGCACACAACCATACTATCTACAACGTTTATTGCCGGGTCCTGCCCTATTTTGGGCTTTTTGGCACTTTTTTAGTAATAATAATTACTTGATAGATGTAGACATACAGCATGCATTTCACAACGGGGCACTGGTATGCTATAGCGACCTCCTACCGGCGCTCATGTAGGCAGACAGATTGGCACTACTAGATTTTGGCAAAAATGATTGCATTAAAGTGACATTTTTATTTTTAGCACATACATCTATCTGCTCAAACTGGGCTGTAAAAGTTGAAATCTGAGCTCTGCTTTGTGGTCCTAAAATTAAACTATTACAATATTGAATAAAATATAGACTGCGATCATCGGCGCAAGGTATTACACTACAAGATGTATCACTGACATTTACAAATGGAGCATATGCCTCGGCTGAACATTTCATAATGCCGTGTATTAACACTGCTTCTCCTAAAACCTTTAGGTTATTTATTTACATGAAGGAAAACAAGATTACATTTCCAGTTCTGGAAGAAATATATATTAATCTCGTGTCTAAGCACCAAAACTAATCTCAGAGATCGTCATTGCTTTCTTTCTTGCCATGTAAAAGTCTATGTGCAATGTCACCGGGGATTCAATAACTGTTGCTGGATATTACAGGCACTAATAATGTACTTATTAGATAATGATCGAAGACACCTCTCAACCATCATTTCAGTTATGGCTTTTTTTTAATTGCCGCTCAGGAAATAGTAAGAGGAATTAGATGATCAATCTAATAGAGAACGTTTAAAAATTAATGGAAACCACATGCACCCCTGCGAAACATGTATGATGCCCTAATATGTAATATTGTACCCTTTATGAGCTTTTAATTTTAATTTGTACATTATTTGCACCTCATTTTAATTGGCCTACATTACTGTTTCATAATAAAATGATAACATTTGTCGACTTGAAGCTGCCACTAGGGGAAGATTCAATGCTTATCGCATCCTGTTTTATTTTTATTTTACTGTACAAATATGTATATGCTGCAAGCTCCTAAGCTCCCTCTAGTGGTGGCTGCAGATAGGTAGAATTTTATCATCTAATTTTATGACTAAGCAGGTGATTTGTAACTTTGTATCAGGATGACAGCTTAACCTGCTATAAACATATATTCAACTATTAATCTGCTCAGTATATTGGTCTATTTAGATTAAAACGCAAAATAAAGAATGATCTTTTGAAAAATTAGTTTTTCTGCAATACAATGTTCCCTGAAAATTGCGGTTTCTTGTAAATTCGAACATTTTGAGATTCGATTTGCAGTTCAAAACCAAAATTTGCCGGGCACCATTTCCCACACTGCAAAAGCATAAGAAAGTGGGCTGATATTTTGCGTTGTCACGTGGGCCTCCTCATAATGTCCCCCAGCTATGACATCATACGAATTATCATACCTTTATAGTGGTGATCAGAATAAGGCTATTACAGATCAGCGGTTCCTAGGGGAGCACAATTTGTACGTTAGAGTTGTTTTCCATCTCCAGTGTCACAGTGGAAGTCTCTCTATCCTGTAGAGTGTAAGTTCTTACAGTCAGCGGGGTCCTATCTATATTATAGAGTGTAAGCCTCTAATCCAAAACTATCCTTCCTCCACCACCTATCCCTACACTGAATACAGGTAACAGCAGTTTTACTAGAGAAAGGACAGTCTGTAACCCTGAAAAGAACTTTTGTTTTAATGGTGCAGCAGTCTTATTCAAGTACTGCAATAGCAATTAAACACTGCTTATATGTCTGCTCTAATCTAAGCTCTCCCTACTATATCACCTCTCTGTGAACTGCTTCCAGAGGAGAGTGTGCTGAGCATCGTGTCACCGGGTCTTATATAGAACCCAATGATGCGATGTAGCTGGCTAATCACAGTAATGCAAGTAGTCAATATGGCGATAGCATTGCCATGTATGGCATGCAATCCCCGCGTGTTTATTGGCTAACAGCCGTGAAATGTGCGGGGCGGGGACTCGAGCACCTGCGATACTCGATTGAGTAACAAGCATACTCAAGCATTCCGATGCTTGATCGAGTATCAAGCAGTGATGAACACTAGTGATGAGCGATCATGCTCGTTGCTCGAGATTTACGAGCATGCTCAGGTGAGTACCTATTATCTTCAGCGTGCTCGGGTGTTAAGTTTTCGTCGCTCCGTGAACATGATTTGCGACTGTTTGAAATCTTTAATACATGTGAGGAATGCTGGAAACACAGGCATTCCTCACATGTATTAAAGCTGTCAAACAGTTGCAAATCATGTTCACGGAGCGACGAAAACTTAACGCCCGAGCACGCTGAAGATAATAGGTGCTCACCCGAGCATGCTCGTAAATCTCGAGCAACGAGCATGCTCGATCATCACTAGCGAACACACTTGCTCATCACTAATTATGATCAACAAGTTCTCCCTTTCTCTTCCTCTCTCCTGTAGAGTGTAAGCTCTTATGATCAGCAAGTCCTCTCTCTCTTTCTCTCTCCTGTAGAGTGTAAGCTCTTATGGTCAGCAGGATTCTCTCTCTCCTCTCCACCACAACAATTATAACCTTTCCAATATTCAAATTCATGTACATTTATTTGCTGCAAATCCAATTTTTGGAATAAAAATCTGCGCATTAGAATTTAAAAAGAAAATCTTATCTCTGATCTCAGAACACAGACCTCCACCAAATAAAACTTTTAGAGATTAGTAAATATCTTGAAATGTATTTTGAGCAGATTCATTCAAATCAGCTGATAGATTTAATTGGGTCCAATTGCCCCAAAAATACATTTACTATGTTCTGAGGTCACTTTAGGCCACAAAGGATGCTGAATGGAGGGGAGAGACAGGGTTAAAGGTTAAAAAATAATGAACGGTTATATTTACCAATCCTAGACTTACCTCTCTCCTATTCTGCCATTGTACATTCCCACTTAGTCCCCTGCTCGCTCCCTCCGGGCTTTGGATCTTCCAGTGCTGACTGGGTCTCACATGGTCACATGGGGTACAATGCACCAGATTGAAGCCAATGACATGTGTGGCACCCTACATGACTGCTAGAGACCTAGGTAACATTGGAAGATCTAAAGACCATAGGGAGAAAGCGGAAAACTGAATGAGGATCTGCAGCAGCAGGGCAGATGAGGTGCGGACCTAGGACAGGTGCATATAATCCTTTATCATTCCTTAACCCTTTCCTGGAGTGAGAAGTAAACTGTAAAAACTGGAATAACAATAAGTGCAATAGGGGAGACTAAGGGCAATGGTGCTCACCTGGTATGGTTGTATAAGGCTCAAGGTTGCTGCAGATCAACGGCTTGGAAAAAAACTGAAATGGAATGATAGGGTTAATTCTTTGTTCCCGTTGGGAAAGGATAGAAGAGGAGAACAGTATCCAGTAATGCAGTATATTTGTCAACGCGATTTGGAGTTCCAAACTTTTTCAACTGGACAAACCACGGTGTACCAACCACTGTGGTTTGTCCTGATGAAGAAGTTTGGATCTCCGAAACATGTTGACAAATAAATTACATTACTGGATACAGTTCTCCTCTTCTATCCTTCCACACCAGCAACGCAGAATTAACCCTATCAGTCCATTTCAGTTAACCCTTTCCTCAGCTATCAAAAGATTCCAGTAAAATGGCTTGCCGCTATTTTGCTTATTTTTGGCAAATCAAATGCCAAGAATTTCAGTTTTGCCAAAGTCTAGAATTCCTTCCCCTCTACTTTTCATAGATCAAAACTTTTCTGAAAGTTCACTTACTCCTTCACTAAAATTATGTGCGTGGTGCCTTTCCTCCAAAACGCAGGTGTCTCCCTATCATAATACAGCAGATTTGTCATTTTCTTATATTAAAACCTAAGTAACCGAAAAGAGTATCTCCCTCTAAGGTCATTTACACCACTAAGGAAAACGCTCCTTTGAAGAAAGAACATACAGACTGCCTAAATCTATTTTTTTTTCATTCCATGTTCACTCAAGCTATTGATGTTAAGTACATTTGTAACATCTGACAGTGAAGAGGCTTTTTTTTCTTCTATGTATTTCTTTCTTTTTACAAGATACGTGTTATCAAGGCAGAAATCATATATGCTTCCTCATACATCGCCAGCATTGTACACAATGAACAAGTCACTCCCACTTGTATTACATTTCTGTAAATGTCAGGCATTGAAATGTAAGAATATTAAAGCATTCTTAGACTTTGAAAAGAAACAGCAGAAAATGTGCACATCCATAGCATCTAAAAAAGTCAAGTAGCCTTTAACTTTGACTTTATTAGGCTTGTTCAGACTTCCAGCGCTACTTGCCAAAGGGTGGGTTGCATTCAGACTTGCCAAGAGGACATCTCTGTGTAGATGGAAACTCTTCCTCCCACTCACTGTCTAGAGTTCGCAATCTACACTTTGGCTGGTATTGTTTAGACTGTTAGCTCCTAAGAGTTGGGATCGCTCTCCTCTTTTTCACTGTTTGTTAATTTGTTTGGATTTCATGTCATTTTATTTGTAAAGCACTTCACAATATGCTGGTGCTGTACAAATAAACATTATTATATAGAGGATACATGGAAACATTGCATGTTCAATTTTCTTGTAGAAAGTAAGGAAAACATTTGAAAATATTGTAGATACTGGTCCCGTTTTCTTTTTTCGGTAACACTGAGCTGCCAAAGAAGATACCCCTGAAGAAATTCTGCTCCTATTGTTAGAGGATTTCGACAACTTGAACTTTCACCTAAAAGACTCCATACACAATAAACAGCTGTTGATTGAACAATGGTTTGGACAATTGTTGAGCTGACATCTGTCTCTCCTGACCACTCCATACACTGTAGCACTTGCTCTCCTGAGCACTCCTGTGTTCTCTCTGAGAGAGCAGCTGCCAGACACCTTACACAGAGGCATATCTCACCAAAAACCAAAGGATTGGAATTGCAAATTCAGACATGCCGGCTCCTTATCGCCCCCCAACATCATCTGCTGAAGGAGAGTGGGAAGGTGCCCATACACATTAAACTGTAGGTTACATTGGCAGTTTCAGCCATCATTAGTCTAATGTGCATGTGGTCTTAACTCTCTGTGCGCACTTTAGTAGCCACAAAAGTTTCCTCCTCCCATGACCTAGTGAATGTCTAGGGATCAGACTACAGAGACTACCATTTTGTGATGAAGTCACAATCCCTTACTTTCTGTACTCAGGAACAATGGTCCGTTTACATGGACAGACCGGCAGCAGAATATGGCCACTGATCGGTAAACTTTTACAGATCGGCAGTTATGTGAATGCCTGTTTAAATAGGTAGGCCAAAGTAAATGATAAGCAAAAAGGAAGGAAGAATACAGAGATAATGATCACAAGATACAAAACTGTGCTTTTTATTGAAGGACAATTCAATCAAGATATCTGCAATGAATCTGTAACATAGCGGAAAGGAGGTGCATACAAAGTTAAAACGTGAAAACAAATTAAATTGAGAACAGATGCAAAGGATAGCCATCTGTAAATATAATACACATCTGTTTACATCTATTGTCTTGATATTGACATGTAATGCTTTTATACGATACAATAAATGTATAGTTACATGGGAAAATGATGCATTATATATCAATATGAAGCACCTATAAAAAGTCATTGGCATATATCATATTACTGGGTATATTATAGAAAAAACTGTTAAAGTGCAAGTAAGTTTGACATACAGTACAGACCAAAAGTTTGGACACAACTTCTCATTTAAAGATTTTTCTGTATTTTCATGACAATGAAAATTGTACATTCACACTGAAGGCATCAAAACTATGAATTAACACATGTGGAATTATATACTTAACAAAAAAGTGTGAAACAACTGAAAATATGTCTTATATTCTAGGTTCTTCAAATTAGCCACCTCTTGCTTTGATGACTGCTTTGCACACCCTTGATGCCTTCAGTGTGAATGTACAATTTTCATAGTCATGAAAATACAGAAAAATCTTTAAATGAGAAGGTGTGTCCAAACTTTTGGTCTGTACTGTATATAATAAAGTTCAAATGTGCAGATACATGCCTATTATAATAGCATAGATCCAAAAAGCCACATGGATCATAATATGATATATCTGTATAGATCACTTTAAGTAATGCTATATTGAGTATTAAGGTGCAACCGTATCTACATTAATTGTGACGAAGCAATCAGGGGTTCATATGAGGTAATGTACCATACTGGGAGCCCTGATAAAGAGTGACAGACAAACGGATATCAGATGCAATATCAGAAGTATGTATACCTGAATGGATGTAGACAGCAGTGTCCCCAGTATGCACCGACCCTGAGACGTGTTTCGGCGTATCTTTGTGAGAGGGTAATTGATGCACATTAAGAAATTTATACTAGAACGCTCAGTGCGTGTAGGCTGCCATGTTCTCAGTAGTACAAGTCCTTTTTATACAGGACGCACTTTGCTCGTTCATCAGGTGAACAGCAGCCTGTTCACATGGCAAGATAATCGTGAAACAAGCGTTTTTAACAACAGTCGTTTACGATTATCTTGCAGTGTAAATGCACAGAATTCATTAGTGACCCAGTAGGTCCAATAGTTTGAAGGACAATATCACTTCTACTTTACAAAGTGTGACACCTGCACAGAGTTACTGCATTGTTCAACACGTTGATGTTGCTTATGCATGGCAGTTTCTCCTTGTGTCAAGCAGAATTAAAGGGATCTTCTAACAAGTGACTTTTATGACATGGCAACAAAATTTGTCATAAGAGTTGAACTGCAGAAGATGGAACCACCACTGATGTTAAGAACAACTAGATCCTAGCCTCAGTACAGAGGTACAATAGTAGCAGATGTGAAAAAACGTTCTAAAATTTGGTAAAACTCCCAATCGTTTTGATGAGGATGCACCAGTATCCACCAGCAACAACAAGAGTGCCAATAAATGGAGTGTGTGAAGAAAACTGTAGACATATTATTTCCCTTTAAATCGTTATCTGGCTAAAATAATATCTCATACAAACAGCATATTAATAAAAAGTCAAATACGTCAAATAAGTAAATGTCATGTTGATTACTGTAAAGGAATAGTTTACGTTAGGTAGACAAAAAAGGTATTTTTATGACTTTTTATCTCATGTATAATCTTTTACTAATAATGACATATTTTAAATTCGTGTTACTGGTTGCTAGAAATTTACACTGCAAACCAAAGACTTTGCTGCAATCCTTAATTATAAAAGCGTTGCCTCTTATCTTGAAATAAATGATGTTTTAATGTTTCTGTCCTTCATATCACTTCAGTTTTAATGTAAAACAGATGCTAGGGATTGTTCTCTCTGCATCAGCTGCATATTTTACAACGATCCATATGCTCTGCTTTGCCATAAAATATCAATTTATATTTAGACATGCTTAATGCAGACAGAGAAAAGACAAAATCTGGATTTATTTTTACTTACACTCTATATGGATTAAAAAAAAAGGTTTTTTTAGAGGGAAAATATAATTTTATTACATTACTGGTAAAAAAAAATCAGTAATGGTGACGAAAAATCTGAAATTATTCATGGTATGTAATTACCTAGAAAAATAGAGGTAATTAAATCTATCAGAGAAGTAAATTTTGCAATACTCAGTGTGTACTTCTGAGAACTGGAAGTTACTACTCCTTGTGAGAACAGGGGCCAGTAAAATGTACATGCCTTCCATGCTACTGCTGGCACCATTATATGGGAGTGTTCACCATCAGTTCAGCTACCAAAGTAGTAAAGTCCTTTATGAGTTCAGACATAGATGTGTGATTTGGTAAAGTTTTTTTAGTAATAGATATCTGTTGCTGTTTTTTTTTGTTTTTGGAAACTCGGCAAAAAGAGAAGAATTTAAAAAAACACAATTTTTGATTGGATGGTTATAGAGTTTCTGCTCTAAAACTGCAAAAATGTAATTTTTTTAAAGAATGTTTTTATTGACAGAGTAATAAATGGTTAATTTGACTAAAGAGAAAAATAGAACCTGTTCTATATATAACATTTATGAGTCAATGAAGTAATATAAATTACTGTGCAACAGGTTAATGAACAACAAAGTAAACGTTTACAGTGGCATCAAATGGGAGTCAATAACAACAATTGCCCATGTTTCCTCCTCTCTCCCATAAAGGAGAATTATAGTGATTGTAGAGGAAACAGTAGTAGAGAATATATTAATACAGGAGCTCATCCTCATGGTGTGCGGTTTTGTGTCTCCTTGTCGCTGTTGTAGAAAACTAAGGTACCATTATCGGAGAATCACTGATCAACAGCCTTTGTTGAAACCATGTGGTTGGTCCAAAATTATCTTGAAAGGATTTACAAATGTGGTGAGGTAAAAGTTCTATACAACTCTATTCCCATCCTATACCCAATACCCATCCTATGTCCTCTAATGGGGGTAACATAGGCCCGATGACAGAGATTGAGAAGAATTTCTAAATATTGCACTGAAGTAATTAACTTATGGCTATAATCAATCCCTATAAGTATGGTTGGTGTACAGAGTTATGGTATATCCCTCTACCATTTGGTTAGTGATGTTGACTGGGCGACATAGTCTATTGGTTTATTAAGGAGCTTATAATACCTTGATATTTGGCTTTTTGAGGGCTGAGATGGTGAAAAGAATATCCTTAATTGTGGGTTCCACTCTGTATCGGTAAGGTGGGGCAGAATAGTTGATATATATGTCTTAGCTTGTAGATAAGTGAAGAATGCAATAGAGATTTTGGTGTATTTAGAGTTAAGCTCTGAAATATTTAGCATACGTAGATGTGAATGATCTAATGAATTATCACTAGACCTAAGTCCCATTTTATACCAAAGGTAAAAAGATGGGATAGTCCATGTTGGGAGTTAGGGTGAATTATAGGGAGGTGGGTGGAATAGTTAGGGTGTAATGTCAACAATTGTCTGGTCTTCTGCCATGCTCTCCAGGTTGCTGTAAATAAAGGATTACAAAAGTGTTATTTTATGTGCCTACTGTGCTTGTGCGTGCAAACATACTAATGCAGGAAATGTATCTAAAAGTAATAGTACAACAAAGATTATAAAGATTGTAAAGTTGTTCACCACTGAATTTTCTTTAAAAGCCACCCAGAAGGTTGTGGTGCTCCATGGTGAACATTATGCCTCCAGATACTCCAGTTTTCTCCCATATTCTAATGACATACTGATATAAATGTTATATTGTGAGCCTCATTGGTAACCAAGAGTAACAACAATGCATGTAAAAAGCTGACAAAATAATAATAGAATAATAATGAAATTAACACTAAGACAGCCTGTGTTCTTCCTACTTGGTTCATGCTGTGAATGCCATAGCCAAATCACCTGTTGCAGTGGTGACTCTCCACAATGAACAGAAAGCTTTTTCAGTCTATTTTTAAGCATTCTAGATAGATTATAAATAAAACTGTGAAGTGTGGACAACCCCTTTAAGGTATAAACATAGTGGCTCCTGATCAACTAACAACTGAAACGAGAGGAAGCAAACAGCTAAATAAACCGGGAATGTACGGAGAAGAACAACCTGTAGCTCAAGGAAAAAAAGTGACAAGTGCCTGGCTATTCAATAAGCGCCAAAAGTTTCACTAAGGCTGCATTCACACATCTGTGTAGCAAGTCCGAGTGGTGTCTGATTGTCTTCTTGGACAGCACTCAGACCCACAGAATAAACTAGATGTATTCACACAAAACTCAGTAGGTTTCTCTCAGATGGTAACATTCACATGGATTTGAGAATCCAGCCTGTATGAAGGCACATTTGAAGCCTGAACTGATTATGGCAACTTTATAAGCAAGCACTGTTGTAAGGAGCTAGCTGGTTTAATTAGGGCATGCTCTGACTGCTGTCCACTTACGTTAGTTGCCTCATTATTAGGTGTATGGCTGTTGTGTTGCCATGGCCAGCTTGAGCCTCAGAAACAACTGGGTAGAGGACACTCGGGTAGAGGGAACTCCAGAATTTCACCATTCATGTAAATAAAAGTTTGGGGACAAGCAGAACTCAAAGACTGGCCATAAAGCTGAATGTAACATTTTATTCAATCCGTGGAGGGTTGAATTTGAGTATAATTTCATGAAATTTGCAGTTTCATGCGAATTTGAGCACTTTGTGATTCAATTCACAGTTCGTAAGAGTGGGAGAGTGGGAGAATAGTAACATAGTAACATAGGTTGAATAAAGACCTAGGTCCATCAAGTCCAACCTTCTTCCCCCAATTTATGAATGCCAAGTAAGTTTCCCCATAATGCCCTGTAATATTATGGTCAGTACCTAAGCCATCTGAGATCTCTCTCTCTCTTATGGTCAGCAGAGTTTTCTCTCTCATGTAGAGTGTAAACTGTTATAGACAGTAGGGTTCCCTCTATCGTGTAGAGTGTAAGCTCTTAAGGTCAGCAGGGTTCCCTCTCTCATGTAGAGAGTAAGCTGTTATGGTCAGCAGAGTTCCCTCTATCATGTAGAGTGTAAGCTCTTATGGTCAGCAGGGTTCCCTCTCTCGTGTAGAGAGTAAGCTGTTAAGGTCAGCAGAGTTCCCTCTATCATGTAAAGTGTAAGCTCTTATGGTCAGCAGGGTTCCCTCTCTCGTGTAGAGAGTAAGCTGTTATGGTCAGTAGAGTTCCCTCTATCATGTAGAGTGTAAGCTCTTATGGTAAGCAGGGTTCCCTCTCTTTTGTAGAGGGAAAGCTCTTATGGTCATTAAGGTTCTCTCTCTAGCCAGTAAAGTGGCAGCTCTTGTGGTCAACAGGATCCTCTCTCGTCTCTTATGGTCAGCGGAGTCCTCTCTCTCTCCTATGGAGTGTAAGCTCTCGTGGTCAACAGGTCATCTCTCTTTTGTAGTGTTAGCTCTTATGTTTAGCAGGGCCCTCTCTTTCTCTCGCCTGTAAATTGTAAGCTCTATGGTAAGCTGGGTTCTCTTTCTCTCTCACTTTTCCCCCGTGTGTATTTTCTGGGCAATCAAAAGCTTTATAGTATCGAGATTCAAGCGAATTTATTAACTGAAACCGAACTTTTGGCAAAACCTTAGTGAATCCGGTGAATTTAAATTTAAAAATTCACTCATCTCTAATACTAATTTTTATTATATTAACTACTGCGATTTGAAATTTTTCACCTTTACATCTGGAAACAGTCTATAATACTGAGAGTTAAAATAATATTCTTTTACCAGAGTCTGTGGATGTAAAGCCTTGACTATCAGTCTTCTTTAGTAGTACTTCTCTTCCTCTAGCTTATTTTCAATAAGAGCTTGAAGTGCTACTTAACATATAAAGTTGTTTTATCCCTCACATATCACATTGCCATTTAATGAAAACTTCCCACAAGCCACAACAATTCTTCAGCTTGATCATCCAGTATGATCATTTTTTGAACTCCCAAGATAAGAGCAGGCAGACTATGGATCCCTCTTGTATATTAGCTTTTCTAGCTGATATAATCATAGAACTAAAGGAAGTTTCAGGAGAGCCGGATGATTTCCCCAAACACTATGACCTAAAAATGATCTACCATTTTATCCAGCGGTAAGAATGAAATAATCATACCGTGATTAATATGTTTTCCTCCGAATCTAATAAATTTAGACATTATACAGTAACAAAGATGTTTCACCTAAGCTACGAATCAGAGGAAATATTGCGATGTCTGACTAAAGTCTGCTATCTACATGGCAAAAAATATTGGCTGTTGAAGCAGATGTTAAAATATTGCTTTGAACCCTTGGATAAAAGACAGTGCAGATGTAGAAATTGCCCATTGAACATGGTCGACTGTCTATCGTCCCTTGAATTTAATGTAGAATAGAATGACTGGACCTATCTTTATCAAGAACAGGGACATGACGTCCGCAATTGCAGGACCCTGAGGGCCCCAGCAGTCAATTCTGGCTTGTTTCGATAATTCCTGAAGACTATAACTGTTCTTTACCCCATATGGAGTCAATTCAAAGAAGTGCTGCCCTATAGTACCTATCAGGATGCTAAGGAGTTATTCAATCGCCATTAGACACTTTGAGGTGCCTTCAAAAATATGGGAAGTCCCTTATTGGCAATAATCCTGGGCCTGATCATTTACTTTGCTCTGGAGTCTTACAGGCTTGCATTGGCACTTACAGTACCTGCCACTGTACTTACAGATATTCATAATATGAATTTATTATAAGAAATAAATTACTGCAAGTTATAATAAGGGGAATAGGTAGAAGAAAAAGATTTTGAATCTGCCATGGGTCGCTCTAACCTCATGTAAATACCAGTTCAACCATTCACAATCTGCATTACAACTTGCTTTTATCATGTGGAAGTTATTGGTATGGGGCAATAAGATAGAGAGAACCCTTCTGGGCACTGTATGTGGCACTTTTTACAGTTATCAGCTTTTCCCTCTCAAAATAGTTTTTTCTTCTCCCCAGACTAGGCGAATAAAGTTGTCATAGGGCCACGGTCTTCTCCTGCCTATCTGGGTGTAATCCACCCCTTGCCTGGTCATGTGCAGATCGATGTCTGAGCTCAATGACATAATTTGGAAATAACTGTACATGCCCAGCCTCCCCAGCATTGAGGGCGCCTGAGTGAGATTTCACCCAGAGAAGGTATGTCATAAAAAGCAGTGACCTGTCAGCCATAAATCTCAGGCAGGAGAAGACCAAGAGCAGTGTCCAGCCCTGCTTCAGTTGAGACTCATTAGCATAAAACTTCCATGGCTGATTACAGAAGAATACATAGTAACGTAGGTTGAATAAAGACCTAGGTCTAACCTTTCTCCCCCAATTGTACTCCCCGTACCAACACTACACTAACTTACTGGAACTAGTCCTCACAAATGAATTACCATTTTTATTATTACTGCACTATTATAATTACAAATAAACCAGTTTATAATTTTTTAATTAGTTTTATTTTTGTATTACTGTTATGGTATTACTAAAATCCCTGTACCTAAATCTGTTGATCCAGAAGAAGGCAAAAATCCCACGCTACATTCAGCCAATTTGCATCACTTGGAAAAATTCCTTCTTGACCCCGAGAAAGGCGATCAGTACAAGAACCCTGGATCAAAAGTACTACTATAGGTATAACATTTTGTCTAATTTAACTGTAGCCCACAATGTTATGTGTATCGGGGAAATCATCCGCCCTTTTTTGAAAGTTGTTATAATGTCTGCCATCACTACCTCTTGTGGTCAGCATTCCACAGCCTAATTGCTCTGACTGTAAAGAACCCTTTCCTGTTTAGGTGCCGGAATCGCCTTTCTTCCACCCGTAATGAGTGCCCCCTGGTCCTTAGAATGACAAAACGGATTTCCTCAAAAAATTGTATCATTTTAATCAGTTTCAACGTGCAATGACAACCTTTAGTTGAGAGTCCAAAATCTTTCTGACAGATTCTCTTTAAAGTGATGAGGATTTCTTTGAGTGCCACTTTCCCACTTCATACAACTTGGTTGTATTGAGTAATAATTCGGTGCCCATGAGCTTAAGGATCATTTATATGAGCCAATAATTCGCGAATGAGAGTTCAATGGAAAAAACAATCTTGACTTTCGGCTTGCCTAATTCAGCTGGCAATCACCTTTCAAACAAGTAAAATACTCTTTCATTGGGTGAGATGATTTTTATGCACAAATAAAAGATATCGCTATCGGCTTCAAATTGTTCTATGTAAGCAGAACATGTACTGCCGATAACATGATTATTTACCCAAAGAGAATGATCGAATTAACAATCATTCTGTGCACATACGGTAGAATGTTTGATGGCCTGTCTAGGCAAGCTAGTAACTGGCCACCAATCGGTTTAGGAAATAGGAACACATGTGGAATGACTAGGCCCATCTCTGCCAGCAAAATGGACCTACTGTATCTCTCCTTAATCTGTGGATCATGAGGGCAAAAGCTGTCAAGTCTCATTTATCTGTTTCCAGAACGTCATTGCACTATGGCCCCAATTCATCAAAGTGATTATGGCAGAATTCTGACATAAATCGCTTTGAAAAGTCACAAAATTTTTGTGCAACACAGAGTTGAGCAAAAAAATTAACGAGCCAGTGTTTTCATGCCAGTTTCAGCCAGTTCCAACAAAGGGTAGAACTGGAGCAGAATGGGGGGCATGATGCAATTGTTCCTCTAACTCATGAAGAGCTGTGGTGAACCTTACGTGGCAAATCTTAATCCAGTACAGGACTCGAGTAAGATATTTGGTGAGTTGCATGTGACTTAACAGACACACCTGATTCTTTAAAGGGGTTGTCCACTACTAGGTCAACCCCTTCTCATTCCTCATGTTTGGCCCAAATAAAAAAAAAGGTTAATCTCACCTTCCATGCCGGCGCCATTCCAGCGGTGTAGGCATTTGTGTTCACGGGGCTCTCATGCGGTTGTTATGACACATGAGCCCTGTGCTCAATCAGCGCTGGCATCACTGTCCCCGTCTTCAGACAAATCGAACATCAAGAGGAAGTCAGAGAGCAGCTGCAGTCCTAGCTTCTTGTTGATGTTCAATACGTCCGAAGACGGGGAAAGTGAAGCAGGCGCTGATTGGGTGCAGGGCCCGTGTGAGGTCACAACCTAATGTGAGCCCTGGGAATGTGAGTGCCGACACCGCTGGAACGGCGTCATCACATGAGGTGAGTATAGGTGTTTTTATTTTAAAGGGGCCATACATGAGGAAAGAGAATGGGTTGTCCAAGTAGTGGACAACCTCTTTAAGAGGCGAATGACTCTAAACAAACCAGACTCCCCACACCCCTTCATTAAGACCTGTGTAAACATTCATAAACAATGCCGGTCTTGACGAATCGGGGCCCAAAACTGTTTCATACTTTACATAGAAAAAAAGATATAGGAAAAAAACAGAGATAGACTTCGCATTCACCAAGCATTCCCCACCTCTATTGTTAAGATCTAAGTGGAAACAATAAAGTGAATGGAAGCCGTCTAGTGCCTCCCGTCCTCAGCATATTGTAATGGGAAGGTTAATATGTGCAGAATAATCAATTGATGGATGGAGCAGCATTTTCCATATGCTCTCACTCACAAAGAGATGGCACATTTAATTAAACATTAGAAACAAAATCTTCAGCAGGCTGTAATTAAATGTACTCGCTTGTGATCACTTTTGGGTCTATGTGCTCCACAAGATCCCCTCCTATATAACTGTGCGCAGCTGTGACTGTTTATTATGGGAGGAAGTTAAAACACAAGAATTGTTGCCAAAGGAAAATCTCGACAATTTACTGTACACAGTTATTACTGGCTTATAGAAACTCGGTTTAATAAACACTTTGTGAAATTTGCCATGGTGATTATGTTATATGATAGAGTGTGAAACACCAAGGTATATTACACTTCACGTGACATTGTAGAGCATTAACTCAAACTGCGGAGCAGCCAGTGTCCATTTTACCGTGTACAAAAGAAAGGAAGAGCGCAGCTTGTCAATGCATTTCTGGGAAATGAAAATTACAGCGGACAAAGGAAGCCATTAGTCAACAGAGCAAAATGGATGCCAGCAAGAAAAGTCAAATAATTATCTAGAAATTGTGCTTGAATTTGTCAAGAGCAATTTACTAATGGCATTCCTGTTGTATTTCACACAGGGTCATGCACAGATCCACATGTATTGGCTGCATTTCACGCGGATGAGAAAAGAAAAGAAACAGAACTGGGCGGCTGCAGAGTCCAGTCGAACAACTGCTTATCCAAGAAGCCAAATTACAAATCTACTGTATTACCTAATACAATGTCCTTCTTTACAGGAGGAAAAACAAACTTTGCTTTTCCTAGAAGACTCATCTGTGTTTATTTTATAAATTCTTCTGAATTTGGATGAAAATGGCTGGAAATCATTGATCATCTGGACAGTTTGCCTTTGCAGCTGTCTCTATGGTACCTACTGACTGTAATAGTGGCTTCAAGTGCATTCACTAACAGAGTCGGAGCTGCAGTGAAATATGTCAAAAAAATGTCCTCAGCTCTGTTGAATAGCTGATAGGGTATTCCTGCTTCTAGTAAGTCAGAGAAGACAGACTCACTTAAAGGTTTGTTCCCAAAAACACAATCTCGTCTTATAATAATGTACACATACTGTATATTTAATCACTTGTGCCAATATAACCCATTTTAAATCTGAGTCTCCTTCAGATCCTTCATACCAGGAAGCAGCGATGCCTATGCACTGGTAACTAAGAGAAGCGATGTACTGCAGGATGGGGCTATGTACTGGGGCTGATATAAGAGGTGTACTGCAGGAAGGAACTGAAAGAAAAGATATACTGCAGGATGGGGCTCTGTATAGAGGGGCTGAGAGGAGATATATACTGCAGGATGGGGCTATGTATTGGGGTTGATTTAAGAGGTGTACAGCAGGAGGGAACCGAAAGAAAAGATATACTGCAGGATGGGGCTCTGTATAAAGGGGCTAAGAGGATATATATACTGCAGGATGGGGCTATGTATTGGGGTTGATATAAAAGGTATATAGCAGAAAGTAACTGAAAAAAAGATATATTGCAGGATGGGGCTCTGTATAGAGGGGCTGAGAGGAGATATATACAGAAGAATGGGGCTTGGTGTACAGAAGTTGAGATTAGTTGAGCTGTGTTTGTTGCCTGCAGTAATGTAAAACTGCAGATGCGCTTTGCTGATGCATATCTGTTGATAATCTTCTGCTATTTGCATCAATAGAGCAATATTTACCAGTTCACGTCACTGATTTCTTAGCAAAAGGCAAATAACATAGCTTTGCACTGCTCAGTGGCACATGCTCTGTTGTGGAGGAGGGCAGGAAAGTGGAGTTCTGCTATAACCAGCTAATGAGGTAAAACCACACAGGCAGCTGTACTGATGTAGATGGCAGAAGATAAAATCAGTCTGGGAGGGTACTGTACTGGAGCATACAGTGCAAAGAAGCTGAAGCTTATTTGTAGACTTGGATTAGCTTGATTATGACGCAGAGAGGTGGGGTTTTTCAGAAAAATACAAGGGCGAGGGGCCTGCTGCACCGAGGAGAAGCAGGTACTACTGAAAAATATAGTTTTAACATTGTATATAGCTGGATGCACTGAAGCTGGATGTACAGGGGAACAAATAGAGAAGAAGAAAAATACTGTATAAATGTGCCAGAAAGAAACTTTATGTCAGCCCTAGTCTGCATATTAACAATAAGTATGAATATAATGTGATTCCGGTTATAACGCTTTAAGTGTCCCAGTGATGGGGGGCAAAAAGTGGTAAAGCATTGATGAAAATTCCTAAATATGTACTGATATAAACTGAATTAGTACTAGATATTCATGCCATTTATACCACCTATGGAAGAAAAAGCATTAAACTACGCAGCAATGGTGACAATTGGGTGGAGGAGAAGGAATCAACTCCTAGGCTCCCTGTGATTTTGAGACTGGGGAAGCCATTTTTCAGATTCTGGCAGAGATGTTGTCTTCTATGTCCACTCATTGTTTTTCAACGTGAAGGTAACGTGGAAATATTCATGTTATCTTTGCTATATCCATATAGCATATAGTATAGTCTATATTAGGATTATGAGGGGTTCTAGTGTTCAAATATTAGGTACATGAGGAAATAAATATGAGCTTTAATTTTAGTAACTGCTACAGTTCTCTCCTTGTAATCACTTATTTTATTAGGTTAATGCATAAAAACTTGTAAATGCCAAGAAAAAAAAAAGGTGAATATATTTACTGAGACCCCTGCAAAACACTAAATTCACCAATTCAATAAACTGCGATGACTCTTGGGACAGTTTCCTGTTTAGGCAAATGAATGGCATGAAGTTATATCTAGCCAACAAGATTGAAGGGGGTTGACTAAGACTAAACTGGTGATGATCTATCCCTAGGAAACACCCACTGATCAGCTGAATCTGCACCACCAGAAGCATGATGTAGTGAATGAATGAGCAGAAAATCCCAGCTCAATACATTTTTTATCGGCCCCTCTTGAGTACTGCAGTTTATATCCCATTCACTTGAATAGGAAATAAGGTGCAATACTCTGCTGCAACCGCTAAGCAATCCACAGAGCTGGAGTATTCTGGTCATTGCCCACATCCAGTCCCCGCCAGAGCAGATTTCAGCTGATCAAACTTTGTGTCCATTGTGAGAAAAGTGCAATAAAAATGATTCTTGTTGATTGATGGGAGTGTCGGGTGTTGATCCAACACTCATCTCAAATTGATCTACGGATAAGTCATCATTAGTTTAGTTCTAGATATCCTCTTTAATGTGCTAATGCTATTATCATGGTGGCTTCATGCTAAACCTTATTTGTTGGGTTTAGTATTTTTAAGACGTTAATATATATTCCCAAAGGAAACACCTTTCAGATTTCCACCTGAAGGGCAACTTTACTGTCAAAGATGAGCGGGTCTCTGTAATCACCGGATTGTTCGATTCTTTGTAGATAAATTATATTTTATAACATAAAAAGTGCATAACCTCCCGAACAATCAAAATCAGTTTTATTCTTTCTTTGAATTTCCAGTCCACAATGCAGAGCTCACAGCACTAAAAGGACCCACATCCTCCATACTATACAGTTGTTAAGCAATGAAGCATTTAATAGGTAAAGCGATACGCAGCTGAAGAGTATAATGCTGCGCTCATTATCCTAACTAATAACACTTACCAAAGGTCTCTCTGATAGTTTAACAAAGTAACCAGTGCTAACATTCTGCATACATTATAGATTTACTCTACACACTTCATTACATTTAATAATGTTGAACTATTTCATATTTGTGGAGATTGGTAGGAGCTGCACAACTGTGCTAAGGCTTTACTTATAATAATCAGACTTCGCACTATAAGTGGCTGCACTGAAAACTCTAGAAGAATTCCCCTTATGTCTGCTTTTTCTATAATGATGCTCTATTTTCTAACAACCTGTTGTATCTATACACTGGAGTAGCATATCTTATTTTGACAACTCAGCAAGGTTTATTACAAATCATCATAATAAAAATGAATTTAAGGGTTCACATTACAGCTGCAAACATTTGACCCTGCATTGTTCTACCTAAAGGGGCTTTCCACATATTGCTGGCCTGTCCATTGGATATGTAATCAATATCAGATTCAGCTGTTTACAGCTCTTACAGCGCCAAGATGTACACAGCATACAGAACCTCATCATCTCCCACCTCAACTACTGCAATATCCTCCTCTGTGGCCTCCCAGCTAACACTCTCTTACCTCTCCAGTTCACACTTAAAAAAGCACTCCTCCCATCAAAGTTTGAATCCTCTTAATATATTTCAATCATTATATTATATTGCACTGTGTACTTACAATTGCTCATTTTGCCTTTCTACACAGTTAATTCTTCTGTTTTCCATTAGGTCTATGACATCATGTTTTTAAAAACTGACTACCTGAATCCTTCTAAGATCTATGTAGAATCAGGAGGTCAATTTTCTTTGCGCAAGTTATGAGTCACTGCAAACATGCCTGGCAGGGGGTCAGGAGTTGAAGAGGGGAATGATAAATGTAGGAACAAGAGACTTTCTGTTTCTATATAGACCAGAAAAAGAGATAATTAACTGGGTAGAAAGGCAAAATGAGCAATTTTAAGTACATATTGTTATTTAATATAATGATTGCAATATAGTAAGAGGATAAAATCTTTGATAGGAGTGCTTCTTTAACTCGACTCGATGGCCCAACTAATCCACCACTCTCCTTGCTATTTCTCCTCTTCTCCCCTCTATAAATCCCTTCATTGGCTCCCAATACCCCAACAAATTGAGTTCAAACTATTAACACTGACCTGCAAGGCCTTCCATAATCTGTATCCTCCATATATCTGCAAACTAATCTCCCGATTTCTTCCCACACATAATCTGCGGGTCTCCCAAGACCTTCTGCTCTCCTCCACACCCAATCACTTCCAAGACTTCTCTTGATTATCCCCCATCCTCTGGAATTCTGTGCCCCAACATGTCTGATTAGCTATCCAACACATTTGGAACTTCCAGACGAAACTGAAAAACCCATCTCTTCAAAAAAGATCACAGCCTGCAGTGACCCCGCTGCCTCCTGACCGCCACCGGAGCTGTTGCAACCCTCCAACCTACTGTCTCCTTCACCATTACCCTGTAGACTGTAAGCCCGCAAGGGCAGGGTCCTCTCCCCTCTGTACCTGTCCATTGCTGGTATTTTGTTCATTGTAATGCATATTTGAATTTTGTATGTAACCCCTTCTCATGTACAGCACCATAGAATCAATGGTGCTCTAAAAATAAATAATAATAAGAAGAAGAACATAGCCCCATACACCATGGAGTGGCCGTTTTCAGAAACTGCAAATCAGCTCCAATTGATGTGAATGGAAACTGAACCGTAGTATCCAAAAGTGGCCACTGCACTTTGTACGAAGCTGTGCTGTTCTGGCTCTGTACACTTGCTACGTCTGGCCATCAGATGATTGGTTGGGGTAGTGGGCAGTGGACCCTCACTGATCTGATATTGATGATCTATCCAAAGGATAAGCTAACAATAACAGAGAGCTGGAAAATCACCTTAGGACTATATTCATATCTGGATTGGTGCACATGCTTTCTCTTTCTGTGGTAAAGTGATGGACACGTTTATGAAACCCTCTAACCTTATTGCATGTCAATGGGATTTATTGGGCTGTTTGTGTCCATTGCTGATGATCTGTCTCTGGCTGGTATTCTGGTTTTCTTTCCCTAATATGGAATAAAAAAGCTGAATTCCTAGATTACCTCATATCACTACAAGGTTCAATTATGACATTAAAGAAGCACTCCCATCAAAGTTTTTATCCTCTTAATATATTTCAGTCATCATATTATATAACACTGTGTACTCACAGTTGGTCATTTTGCCTTTCTACCCAGTTAATTATTTTTTCTGTTTTCTCTGCTCTTTGTAGAAACAGGAAGTCTCTTGTCCCAGCATTTATCATCACTCAATAAAGCAGTGGTTCTGCAGTTGGGACCACAGACCACATCTCAGTACCAATGCTTTCTGGCTGATGTTTTGGTCACTTTTGAATGTTGGTTGAGCTTTCACACTCGTGGTAGCATGAGACGGACTCTACAACCCACAGAAGTTGCTCAGGTAGTGCAGCTCATCCAGGATGGCACATCAATGCGAGCTGTGGCAAAAAGGTTTGCTGTGTCTGTCAGCGTGGTGTCCAGAGGCTGGAGGCACTACCAGGAGACAGGCCAGTACACCAGGAGCCGTGGAGAGGGCCGTAGGAGGGCAACAACCCAGCAGCAGGACCGCTACCTCCGCCTTTGTGCAAGGAGGAACAGGAGTAGCACTGCCAGAGCCCTGCAAAATAACCTCCAGCAGGCCACAAATGTGCATGTGTCTGCACAAACGGTTAGAAACCGACTCCATGAGGGTAGTATGAGGGCCCGACATTCACAGATGGGGGTTGTGCTCACAGCCCAACACCGTGCAGGACGCTTTGTATGTGCCACAGAACACCAGGATTGGCAAAGTCGCCACTGGTGTCCTGTGTTCTTCACAGATGAAAGCAGGTTCACACTGAGCACATGTTACAGACGTGACAGAGTCTGGAGACGCCATGGAGAGCGATCTGCAGCCTGCAACATCCTTCAGCATGACCGGTTTGGCAGTGGGTCAGTAATGGTGTGGGGTGGCATTTCTTTGGAGGGCCTCCATGTGCTCGCCAGAGGTAGCCTGATTGCCATTAGGTACCGAGATGAGATCCTCAGACCCCTTGTGAGACCATATGCTGGTGCGGTTGGCCCTGGGTTCCTCATAATGCAGGACAATGCCAGACCTCATGTGGCTGGAGTGTGTCAGCAGTTCCTACAAGATGAAGGCATTGAAGCTATGGACTGGCCCGCCCGTTCTCCAGAGCTGAATCCGATTGAGCACATCTGGAACATGATGTCTCGTTCCATGCACCAACGTCACGTTGCACCACAGACTGTCCAGGAGTTGGCGGATGCTTTAGTCCAGGTCTGGGAGGAGATCCCACAGATCATCCGCAACCTCATCAGGAGCATGCCCAGGCATTGTAGGGAGGTCATACAGGCACGTGGAGGCCACACACAATACTGAGCCTTATTTTGATTTGTTTTAAGGACATTATATCAAAGTTGGATCAGCCTGTAGTGTGTTTTTCCACTTTAATTTTGGGGGTGACTCCAAATCCAGGCCTCCATTGGTTAATACATTTGATTTCCATTGATGATTTTTGTGTGACTTTGTTGTCAGCACATTCAACTTTGTACAGAACAAAGTATTCAATGAGAATATTTCATTTATTCAGATCTAGGATGTGTTATTTGAGTGTTCCCTTTATTTTTTTGAGCAGTGCATATATATTTCATAGTATTTGGGTAGAATTAATTGCATTAATCAGACTATTAATTTTAACTACCAATTCTACAACACGCATCCTGCTTTAACTTGGAACGCTACACTAACCAAGGCCCATATACTGTAGATATTATTTAGGCTGGACCAGCAAACCATCTAATGTGTATAGCAATAATGTGCATGGTGGCCTCCCACCAGATGATGTTGAGGAAGGCAAAGATTTTCACTTGTCTCCCCATTAATAACAGATGAAAGTCCGGCCGAGCTGAGGCTTCATGTGCATAGAGGAATGGAGAGAGCTTGCTGTCAGTGCATGGGGCCGCTCTACAATGATAGGTCATCACATGTCTTCTGCTTAATTTAAGAAGATTTGGAAACCAATTTGGTCACATTATTTCACTATTAAAACACTAAACTTAAAAAAGGAAGGCTCCAGTAAACAAGACGAGAAACCTCTTCCGGTTTATGCTATCTGGCCTATGACATTATTGCCAATTTTTGGGGGTGAAAAATACACCACGGTATATTCATTCTAGAGTGTTTTGAAAAGGCATATAGTAGAAAATTAAAACACAAATTCAATATTATACATGCATTATATTTTGCATGACATTGTGTAAGAATACACCAATACTTTTGGCCCATTTGCAACCATCTGGTCTACCCAGGCATATTTTTGGCCCATATAAAATAAACTTTAGTAAAGTAAAAGATCATCAAGGACCTCTGTGATAAACCTGTCAGACCAAAGACCATTTGCTTCTAAAAACTATACACAAAAGCCTTGTTCAGAGTCATGCACGCTCCATTGCATCAGTTCAGGATAAGTCTAAAAATCAAGACAACTGAACCCGATTCTGAATTGTGGTTGCATTACGTTAGCTTACAAATCCTCCATTTTTGTTTTTATAGTTATCCCTGGCTTAACCCAGACTCACATCATTCAGACTGGCATCATGCCAGCTTACATTCAAGGAGCCAAGAATAGCTGGAAAAATATCGAAGTCACAGAACAGTCTCGCTGTGCTACCAAGCAAAATCCGTAAGTAACAGTACATCACACAACATCACACACGTCTCTCCCTGGTGACCCTGTCTGAACTCATGAATGACAGTTTCTCAAAGTCACCTCTAAAAGTATTGCCATCTCCAAGCTCCATCCTGTAAAACAAAGAGAAAATAGACCAAGCTGTCCCTTGAAGCACTTATGATGTATCTCATCTCAGCCTTATTTTATTAGTGGAAGCAGACTGTCATGGAAGACAGACTGACACAAAATGTGCAAGGTTAAAAGTGATGGTTTTAGAGCGCTACTGTATGTCATTTTCAGAGCAGAGCCCGGATAACAAAGTTGTCTCCTGTCCACCGCTAATTGAGGCCATCTTCGCTGACCTTTGTCAGTTCTACCACATTACTGAATTGCCGTGATCAAAAATATTGTGGTTATTTCACAGCTGCTATCTTGCTGGAGTTCTGCTTCAAGAAAACAAGACAAATGAAATATTCTTTTCTATTAGGTTCCTATTAGGGAAGAATAAAAAAAAAATCAATATAATCACAAAAAAAAAATTCTTCCACCCATGCTTCAGCTAAACAAGGCAAGAGCATGTGCACTGTCAGTCAGAATAAACTCCTACTTATTTTACTTGCTTATATAGCGCCATCATATTTCACAGAGCTTTACAGACATTATCAGCACTGTCCCTAATGGCTCACAATCTAAATTCCCTATCAGTATGTCTTTGGAGTGTGGGAGGAAACCAGAGTACCCGGAGGAAACCCACACAAACACGTAGAGAACATACAAACTCCTTGCAGATGTTGTCCTTGGTGGGATTTGAACCCAGTACCCCAGCGCTGCACACATTATGGAACAGTACTATCAACAAACTTTGCATAAATCAATAGTAGAGATAATTATAAGAAACTTTGCAATGTATCTTATCAGTGAAATCAGCTACCTTCCCCACTTATCAGACACTTCTTCCCCTCCTTCCTGTCTCCTGGACTCACCATCCACAGTAAAAAAGCAGCTCAAGCCTGTCTTGCTCAGAGGAGAAAGACTACAGGTATTACATGACACAGCCCATTATACTCTACAGAGAGGAAAGGGGGAACAGCTGAGAAACAAACGTACACAGGCAGACAGAAAAGTATCGTGCAGAGCTCTATAATAAGTGTTTTATCCTCTATTAGAGCTTGATTCAGATCAACACAGCTCGGCTCTGCTGTATAAAGTCCTCCATATTACTGCAGCTTGTCTCTGTGAGATAAAAAGTGAATGAAGAGCGGAGCGGGTCTGTGCTGTGTTGTCTATGGGAGAAATCACTGCAGCTTGTGTCCTTCCCACCTAGCGAACAATGTATTGTAAATTACAGATAGAGTGTGGAGAAAGGAAAACTGATGAGAATGTGGAATATGAGTCACAATGGCCATAAACGGTGTTATTCCTTATGTACACATATAGAACTCCTTATTCTGAAGAGGGACTTGAAATCAGTTACTCTTTCAGATCACACCATGAATAAGGACTGATCAGTATTTTGTAAACTCTCCCAAAATATTACAAACCTCAGTAGCTAATGATCTGCAAGTAAAGTTATTCTTTTCTGAACCTCATAAGCTTTCAAGCCTTGTCTTGCTGGAGCTTGGGTCAGCGGAGGATCATCGGACTGACTCGGCTTGGTGTTCTAGTTTACCATAGTGTGCTACAAAATGTTAATGCATACTTGGTGCCGTTTGGAGTTTGTTTCCATATATTGAATAACATACAATTGTTGCCCTACATCTTCTAAACGTGAGATGAGAAGGAATCAGTAGTTTTATAATATAACACGGATTAACCCCTTAAAGACTGGATGTTTTTTTTTTTTTTTTTCATTTTTGTGCTTTCGTTTTTTCCTTCTTTTCTTTCAAGAGGCATAACTTTTTTTTCCATCAATATAATCTGTTAAAGGATTGTTTTTTTTGCGGAATGAAAGCATGAAAATAAAGAAAAGAAGTATGCAAAAAGGGATCACCAAAAATAATTAATGTTTATTGTCCATAAACCAAAGACATTAAAAACACTTAAAAAGCCAAATGGCTGTTGATCACATAAACCCATAATAGAGTTTAATTCTGCCCTATCAAATAATCACATGGTTAACCAATAGCAAAAATGATAATATGAAATGATAATAATATGAAACTAACAATAAAGATTAGTCAAAAAGCAAGTACATACAGTGGGGAAAATAATTATTTGATACACTGCAGATTTTGCAAGTTTTCCCCCCTATAAAGAATGCAGAGGTCTGTAATTTTTATTGTAGGTATACTTCAACTGTGAGAGACAGAATCTAAAAATAAAATAGAGAAAATCACATTGTATGATTTTTACGTAATTAAATTGCATTTTTTATTGCATGAAATAAGCATTCGATCACCCACTTGTACTTTTTGCGCCCCAAAAACTCCAATTCTGGCATTTTAATTATTTATCTCTATACAATGTTTACCATACTAATTAACTTGATATTTGATATCTGCTTTTAGAGGCAGATGCCGGCTATCCAGCATCTTCCGTGTGTTGAGCAGTCACAGGTCCTGAGCCTACTCCACACACCCTGACCTGCTCCATGACATATATATCCAACATGGTGCATTTAAGGGGTTAATGTACTTTAAAATATAATGTTATTATACATGTCTAAAGTAAGTTTAACTGCATTAAAGTAGATCTATCAACAAATTCCACAACATTACAAACTGATTGCATAGATCTTATACCTGATGAGGCTGGTGTATTGATCCTGAAGATCCATGTCCGAATGTCTGAATTAAAGATACATTACACTGAATTAAAATGAGCAAACGTTGAGTCTAGCTCTACCTGTAGTGCTTATTTATTATCAGGGGAAAATAATTGTGCAGCCATTCTGATGTGGATTTTCATAGTAAGTGCAACAGTCTCTTCAAGTCTAAGAGATCTATTTAATAATGTATGAATGTATGTAGATTGTATTGTGAAATTGGTGACAGATCCATTTACTCACCCTATTCTGTTCAACAATTTTAATTGTTGGTAATTAAACATAAGTATTACAATTTCTCCAAAAATGATTTCATATTGTGCTCCATTAATCGAGAGGTTTAAACAATATAGAGTACTGTATATACAAAAGCGCTTCAAATGAAAACATTTTCTACTCCAGCCCCATCCTCCGGGCCCCATAAACCCCTTATACTTTGATGCTTATGAGCCACGTGTAAGCAGGTTTATGCCAAGTGTTCTGAGCATTTATGGCCATCCAAATGTCTATGGCCTGTTTCTCTTACTCTCTTAATACCACAAGGCCTCAGTCATTTATATGAAATCCTAATGTGACCTGAAAATAAAGCATGTTCATTCATATATTCTTTTTTTGCTACTGCTTTTTAATTTGTGTTTCTCTGTTGATGGCTTCTGACAGTAACATCACTTTTTCCTTAAGCTTGTACCTGTCACTTTGGTTCCCATGTTTCTGCTCTTAGAAAAGAGACACCAAGGAAGAAACAGGTTGCACCTAGAGTCATAAAGATGAAGATGTACAGTGCTACCATTGATAACAATTCCCAGATTTTAGCAGTATCCTGCTACTATTATGCAAAGTAGTACAAAAAGGTGCATTATTTCTACTTCATGTTTGGAAAGTTGCCTGACCACAGGTGCAACCAACAAAGGTGAGCATGTTGGTCCTCTATGATTTGTGGACAGTGATGGGGTCACCTTATAAATTATTACATATCTTTGCTGGTAGCACATATCGTTTTCACACCACTTTCACTGAATAATTTTTCAGGCAACCAATTTAGAGAATATGGACAAATGTTTTGGGGCACCTGCACATTACACCTAGAGGAGCTTTTATGACATCCCATTCTAAATCCATAGCCATTAATTAGGAGTTGGTTCTCCCTTTGGAGCTAAAACAGATTCTACTCTCCAAGGAAAACTTTCTACCAAAATTTGGAATTTGCATGTGGGAATTTTAGCCAATCTTCCAGAAGAGCATTTATAAGGTCAGACACTGATATTAGCCGAGAGGACCTGGTTCACAATCTCTGTTCTGATTCATCACAAAAGTGCTAGATGGGGTTGAGGTCAGGGCTTTGTTTAGCCAGTTCAGTTCTTCCACCAAACTCACCCAGTTATGTCTTTGAGGACCTAATTGTGCACTGTGGTACAGTTATTGTGGAACAGGGTAGAGCCTCCCCAAAATTTTTCCAACAAAGTTGGAAGCAAACACTTGTCCAAAATGTCTTAATATGCTAAATACAGCGACTTAGGCCATTCCCTTAAAAAAAAAACAATAGCCATATACAGTATCTCCTGCACCAAACTTTACAGTTGGCACAATGCAGATAGGCAGATAAAGTTCTCCTTTCATTTGCCAAAACCCAGACTCATCCATCAGATTGAAAGATAAAGAAGTATGATTTGTTTCTCTACAGAATATATTTACATTGATCCAGAGTCCAGTGATGGAATGCTAGACTGAGACACACGAGTGACTAGTCGTACAGGTGGGTCCCCAGGCGGCTTCTACCAGCCCCCAGACAGTGACTGACAAGTCTCTGCCTATATGTGCACGCAGGCAGAGGTGTGTCAGTCACTGTCAGTGGGTGGGGATAAGGGGCCAGAGACCCCCCTGTATTACTAGAGTACCGCAAGGCTCGGTCCCTGGTGGCTATTTAAACTGTACTTTCTCTGAGACAGCACAGCATTTCAGAGTCAAACATACATGGCTGTGATCGTACAGCCAGTGGCCGATACATGCTGCCCATAGTTTGCGCAGCATGTATCAGTTGACAGGTTCCCTTAAACTTTGAGTATACTGCAGATTGCTCAAAATAATAGTGAAGACACATTCAAAATTCAAACAATGCAAACCTTACGGGGAATGTAGTTGTAGCTGAAGACAAAAGGTGAGCAATGCCAACCAACTAAAGGGGTTTTCTAAGACTTTTGCATTAATGGCCAATCCTTAGGATAGGTTGTCAAAATGGAAAGATTGATGAGTGGCTAACTGGCTATGACAGAAGTTGCTGTTTTTGGCCTCGTTTTACCTTCATTGTTTGCTAGGCACAGCACCATACATTTTGTAGTGTCTGTGCCAGGTATTGCAGCTCAGTCTCGGTCACTTGAATAAGACTGATCTATTGACAGCCTAAGTACGAAAAAGGTATGGAGTTGTGCCTTGTAAATAATAAAAGGGATTTTTGATATGGGAAAAATTGTAATGTTGTTTTTTTTATTTTTTTATATTGTGCCCAGAGGTTTTTTTATTAGACTAAAATCAGCATAAAATGAAGACATTGAGGCAGGTTAGCATTTACATTAATGTATACAAACAAGACAGGTGCCTACGCGCTCATGTGCCTAAGCAAAGCTGGAAATTCTTTTGTTGCTTTTCCAAATAAATGCTTTAAAACTGCTTGCTAGACACATATATTGATTAAACAATTGTGGACAGCCAGGAGAGGAAGGAGCTGCATGTCACTTATGTGTCTGATCTGTCAGTTGTAATCTTTTAATTACTTGCTCTCCTTTGTCCACATCTGTTGCGCAGAGAACTTTGTTTATGCCTCCAGCCACACACAGATTGTCACCGAGACTCCAAAATACACCTAGTACTGACTTTCCCTACATCCGAAATCAAGGCTTGTAACGTGCTGCTGTAAATAAGGTGGAAATTAAATTATGTCTGATGTATAAAGACTAAAAGCTCCTTAATGTGAAATAATTAGTATGGTGCTGGTGTCTAATGAAAAATACTAATGTGATCAGAATTATTGCACTTAAAGGGACAGTCAGGATTGGATCATTTTCTATCTGTAGAAGTGTCTTTTGATAATGAACTGATCACAAAGAACCATTAAAATTGCACAGAAACCAGGCAGCACAGCTGCAGCATCAACCCAGGGACCATGGAAAAGCCCCCCCCCTCCCCAAAATCAATGAGCTCCAAAGTGAGAGATGTTTATTGCATCCATTCTTCTTGATGAGCCTAAGATGGCAGACACATTTCTATGAACACAGAAGTCCCTAAACCCTTAGATTTAGAGCACTCAAACCCCTTTTAACACTACTCAGATATTTTACTCAATAATTTCGATGGCCTTTCCGTAGAATGTTCTATTAAAGATTTCCAGTATTACTATTTCTGGATGATGCTGAAAAGGTTTGTGAGCTTTAAGCAGCCCTTACACTTTAGATAAGTGTTTGCTGACAGCTATTCCCCATTAATCCCCCAGTAAAATCATGCTCGAGAGAGGAGAATCGGCGTTGGCCACAGAAGTCTTGTCTTCTGCTGAAAGATATGTCAGCTTTAGACAAAGTAACTCTAACATGCGTGATTCTTCTTTCCTCCATCACCTGTCTTACGGGAAGATTTGGGAGACCATCACATAAATTAGATAGTGGACAGTCGGATCAGAATGGGTGCTCAGTCTTCCACCTGTCATCTAATGCGTACACAGCTCACCTACCAAAGCTTCAGTATTCTAGTTATTGGCGGTAGGTGAGTTCAAGGACTACAATTAATGGATGTCCAAGATTTTGATATTGAAGGCCTCTTCTTAGGATAGGTCATCAATCTCAGACTGGAGGGGGCCTGACTCTTTACCTATCAGCTGACTAAAGGGGCTGCAGTTTGCTGTGTCACCCACCTTCTTTATTTCACCCAGCTTTATACATTTTGCAATAGGGCTGCACCTGGTAAACCATAAAGGAGGGCCAGGGGTTCATCAGCCAGCAGAGGTGTAGTTGTCACTTTCCGCGATATCTGATTCAGCTCTACTGAGTTTCAGTCATAGGGCCCATTTAGACGGGCAGGTAATCATGAATATGAATTCCTAGGAACACTTATTTTATGATTATTGGCCTTTGTATAATCACCCGACACACAAGCAAATTGCTCATTTGTTGGGTGAGATGATTTTCAAGTAAGCTGAAAAATCATGGTTCTTGGCAGTATAACATCCTCTGAAAACATGGCCTGCCAAGAATATGATGCTGTATGTGCACAGAACAATTGTATTAATGATAGTTCTGTGCGCATTGAAGTGAAGTCAGCCTGTCTAAATAGGTCCTCAAATGACCACTATTGGCTTGCATGTAGCCGATCAAAGTTACTTTTAAGAGCTGTAGTTGTCTTGTCTAAATGGGTCCCTACTATATAATGTTATCCTTTTGGTAGTTTTTATTGTTAAGTAAATATTTGCTAAGTTTGCACCAACCATATAAAAATAAACCTGTCAGGTGCACTGACTGTCCCCAAATCCTACAAAAAAAAGGTATGGGTGCAGATTTCTTTACTGTTAAAAAAGTGTTTTATGTAACTTAAAGGGGTTTTCCTATGAACAAAGCACATTTTAATTAATAGATATGGAATAATAATAAGTTCCACAATTGAATGTGTTTAAATAAAATGTTCCTGTGCTGAGATAATCTTATAAATGTGCCCCTGCTGTGTACTGTGTAATGGCTGTGTCTGACTGTACAGGAACATGGTCTGATCATACCACAGCTCCTGGACAGGGGAGGAAGCAAAAGAGAGTATTCAGATAGCACAGCATGGGATCGCAAATGATTCTTTCTAGGAGGTAAAACATGTTTTTAAACAGGCAGGGTTTTACCTCACAGAAAGCAGCACCTGTGATCCTGTGCTGTGCTATCTGTACACTTTCTTTCTTCCTCCCTTGCCCAGGGGGGCATTATTTATTAGTAACTAGTGTTGAGCCACCCCCGTAGTGTTCGGGTTCGGTTCGGTTCGTCGAACACCGGGATGTTCGAGGAACTGTTCGTCGAACTGTTCGTCGAACACCTTAGAACACCGTCGAACACCGTTAAAACCAATGGCAGGCAAACAAAAACACATAGAAACACATAGAAAACACCTGCAAAGGTGTCCAAAAGCTGACAAACTGCTCAGAAGACACTCTCTTTAAAAAAGCCGGCCGGCAAATTCAGCAGCGGCATACACCGGTACCCGACAATTTAGACAAGAAGGAATAGAGCATCACACATAGATTAGATAGATAGAAACATGTCAGTCACACATATAAGAAGCACAGTGACAGTGTTGGTTACTGCACTTGTCATTTAGTGTAAAGGATTTATTAAAAAAAATATTAGTGTTTTCATGCACCGTCTCTTTAAAAAAGCCGGCCGGCAATTCAGCATCTGTACCCGACAATTTAGAACAGAAAGAATAGAGCTTCACACATAGATTAGATAGATAGAAACATGTCAGTCACATATATAATAAGTACAGTGATAGTGTTGCTTACTGTACTTGTCATTTAGTGTAAAGGATTTATTTAAAAAAATAATAGTGTTTTCATGCACTGTCTCTTTAAAAAAGCCGGCCGGCAATTCAGCAGCGGTACCCGACAATTTAGAACAGAAAGATAGAGCATCACACATAGATTAGATAGATAGAAACATGTCAGTCACATATATATGAAGTACAGTGATAGTGTTGGTTACTGTACTTGTCATTTAGTATTAAAATAAAGGATTTATTATTAAAAAAATTGGCGTGGGGTTCCCCTTAATTTTAGGCTCTAGCGGAGGTTAAGCAGACGGCTGGGGCAGATGTTTGAAGCCTGGGAAGGGGGTAATACCCACGGAGCTTCCCAGGCTACTAATATCAGCCTCTAGCTGAATACATAGCCTTTACTAGCTATTAAAATGGGGGACCCCCCAAAAAAAATGACGTAGGGTCCCCCCTAATTTAATAGCTAGCAAAGGCTAGGCAGACAGCTGGGGGCTGATATTAATAGCCCAGGAAGGGAGCCATGAATATTGGCCCCCTCCCAGGCTAGAAACACCAGCCGTCAGCCGCCCCAGAAATGGCGCATTCATAGGATGCGCCAATTCTGGCACTTAGCCTCGCTCTTCCACGCTGCCCTGGTGCGGTGGCAGGGGGTAATAGGGTTGGGGTTGATGTCAGCTTATAATGCCAGCTGACATCAAGCCCAGGTTAGTAATGGAGAGGCGTCTATAAGACACCCCCATTACTAACCCTATAGTCAAAGTTAAAAAAAACACAAACACCCAGAATAAAGTCCTTTAATTGAAATAAAGACACAATCCTTTATTGTTCTAAATTAAACCATACTTACCATCACGCCCATTCCAGCTGAAGCCAACGATCTCCTGCAATAAAAGAAAAATAATAAAGCAACCTCATCCTTACCTTTCCATGGTTCCCACGACAGCTTCAGCTCTGCTACATCGAGATGACAGGCTGGACCGCAGCAGAACGCTGCCATCCAGCCTGTCATCCCGCAGACACTGAGAAGCGCAGGCTTGCTTGCGCTGCTCAGCGTCTCTCTGTGACGACATCCAGATGAGCCGAGTTCATGTCTAATGAACTCGGCTCACCTCATGCACGTCACTGACAGCGTGGGAAAATTCTCACGCTGAAGCGCTGATTGCAGGAGAATTTTCCCACGCTGTCAGTGACGTGCAGGAGGTGAGCTGAGTTCATTGGACATGAGCTCACCTCATGCACATCACTGACAGCGTGGGAGTATTCTCCTGCACTCAGCACTTCAGCGTGAGAATTTTCCCACGCTGTCAGTGACGTGCATGAGGTGAGCCGAGTTCATTGGACATGACCTCGGCTCATCTGGATGCCGTCACAGCGAGACAGTGAGGAGCGCAAGCATGCCTGCGCTTCTCAGTGTCTGCGGGATGACAGACTGGATGGCAGCGTTCTGCTGCGGTCCAGCCAGTCATCTCGATGTAGCAGAGCTGAAGCTGTCGTGGGAACCATGGAAAGGTAAGGATGAGGTTGGTTTATTATTTTTCTTTTATTGCAGGAGATCGTTGGCTTCAGCTGGAATGGGTGTGATGGTAAGTATGGTTTAATTTAGAACAATAAAGAATTGTGTCTTTATTTCAATTAAAGGACTTTATTCTGGGTGTTGTGTTTTTTTTAAATACTTTACTAGAAATTCATGGCGGTCATGTCTAATACTGGCGTGACCCCATGAATTTTGGGCTTGGGGCCAGCTGATAATACCAAGCTGGCCCTAACCCCTTTATTACCCAGTGAGCCACCGCACCAGGGCCCTGGATGAGTTGGGTACAGCGCCAGAAGATGGCGCTTCTATGAACGCGCCATTTTCCGGGGTGGCTGCGGACTGCAATTTGTAGCGGGGGGGGGCCCAGAAAGCTTGGGCCTCCCTGCGCTGCAGATTCCAGCCCCCAGCTGCCTAGTTGTACCTGGCTGGACACAAAAATAGGGCGAAGCCCCACGTACTTTTTTTTTAATTATTTCATGAAATTCATGAAATAATTAAGAAAAAAAGGCCTTCCCTATATTGTTGTGTCCGGCCAGGTACAAATAGGCAGCTGGTGGTTGGGGGCAGCCCGTTCCTGCCTGCTGTACCTGGCTGGACACAAATATAGTGCGAAGCCCCACTTCAATTTTTTTAAATTATTTCAGGAAATTCATGAAATAATTTAAAAAAAATTGACGTGGGGCTTCGCACTATATTTGTGTCCAGCCAGGTACAGCAGGCAGGAACGGGCTGCCCCCATCCACCAGCTGCCTATTTGTACCTGGCCGGACACAACAATATAGGGAAGCCCTTTTTTCTTAATTATTTCATGAAATAATTTAAAAAAAATTGACGTGGGGCTTCGCACTATATTTGTGTCCAGTCAGGTACAGCAGGCAGGAACGGGCTGCCCCCAACCACCAGCTGCCTATTTGTACCTGGCCGGACACAAGAATATAGGGAAGCCCTTTTTTTCTTAATTATTTCATGAAATAATTTAAAGAAAATTGACGTGGGGCTTCGCCCTGTTTTTGTGTCCAGCCAGGTACAACTAGGCAGCTGGGGGCTGGAATCCGCAGCGCAGGGAGGCCCAAGCTTTCTGGGCCACCCCCGCTGCAAATTGCAGTCCACAGCCACCCCGGAAAATGGCGCGTTCATAGAAGCGCCATCTTCTGGCGCTGTACCCAACTCATCCAGGGCCCTGATGCGATGGCTCACTGGGTAATAAAGGGGTTAGGGCCAGCTTGGCATTATCAGCTGGCCCTAAGCCCGAAATTCATGGGGTCACGCCAATATTAGACATGACCACCATGAATTTCTAGTAAAGTATTTAAAAAAAACACAACACCCAGAAAAAAGTCCTTTAATTGAAATAAACACACAATTCTTTATTGTTCTAAATTAAACCATACTTACCATCACGCCCATTCCAGCTGAAGCCAACGATCTCCTGAAATAAAAGAAAAATAATAAAGCAACATCATCCTTACCTTTCCATGGTTCCCATGACAGCTTCAGCTCTGCTACATCGAGATGACAGGCTGGACCGCAGCAGAACGCTGCCATCCTGCCTGTCATCCCGCAGACACTGAGAAGCGCAGGCTTGCTTGCGCTCCACAGTGTCTCTCTGTGAGGGCATCCAGATGAGCCGAGTTAATGTCCAATGAACTCGGCTCACCTCATGCACGTCACTGACAGCGTGGGAAAATTCTCCTGCACTCACCGCTTCAGCGTGGGAGAATTCTCACACTGAAGCGCTGAGTGCAGGAGAATTCTCCCACGCTGTCAGTGACGTGCAGGAGGTGAGCTGAGTTCATTGGACATGAGCTCACCTTATGCACGTCACTGACAGCGTGGGAAAATTCTCCTGCACTCAGCGCTTCAGCGGGAGAATTCTCACGCTGAAGCACTGAGTGCAGGAGAATTCTCCCACGCTGTCAGTGACGTGCAGGAGGTGAGCTGAGTTCATTGGACATGAACTCGGCTCATCTGGATGTCGTCACAGAGAGACGCTGAGCAGCGCAAGTAAGCCTGCGCTTCTCAGTGTCTGCGGGATGAGAGGCTGGATGGCAGCGTTCTGCTGCGGTCCAGCCTGTCATCTCGATGTAGCAGAGCTGAAGCTGTCGTGGGAACCATGGAAAGGTAAGGATGAGGTTGCTTTATTATTTTTCTTTTATTGCAGGAGATCGTTGGCTTCAGCTGGAATGGGCGTGACGGTAAGTATGGTTTAATTTAGAACAATAAAGGATTGTGTCTTTATTTCAATTAAAGGACTTTATTCTGGGTGTTTGTGTTTTTTTTAACTTTGACTATGGGGTTAGTAATGGGGGTGTCTTATAGACGCCTCTCCATTACTAACCTGGGCTTGATGTCAGCTGGCATTATAAGCTGACATCAACCCCAACCCTATTACCCCCTGCCACCGCACCAGGGCAGCGTGGAAGAGCGAGGCTAAGTGCCAGAATTGGCGCATCCTATGAATGCGCCATTTCTGGGGCGGCTGACGGCTGGTGTTTCTAGCCTGGGAGGGGGCCAATATTCATGGCTCCCTTCCTGGGCTATTAATATCAGCCCCCAGCTGTCTGCCTAGCCTTTGCTAGCTATTAAATTAGGGGGGACCCCACGTCATTTTTTTTGGGGGGTCCCCCATTTTAATAGCTAGTAAAGGCTATGTATTCAGCTGGGGGCTGATATTAGTAGCCTGGAAAGCTCCGTGGGTATTACCCCCTTCCCAGGCTTCAAACATCTGCCCCAGCCGTCTGCTTAACCTCCGCTAGAGCCTAAAATTAAGGGGAACCCCACGCCATTTTTTTTAATAATAAATCCTTTATTTTAATACTAAATGACAAGTACAGTAACCAACACTATCACTGTACTTCATATATATGTGACTGACATGTTTCTATCTATCTAATCTATGTGTGAAGCTCTATTCTTTCTGTTATAAATTGTCGGGTACAGATGCTGAATTGCCGGCCGGCTTTTTTAAAGAGACGGTGCATGAAAACACTATTATTTTTTTTGATAAATCCTTTACGCTAAATGACAAGTACAGTAAGCAGCACTGTCACTGTACTTCATATATATGTGGCTGACATGTTTCTATCTATCTAATCTATGTGTGATTCTCTATTCCTTCTATTCTAAATTGTCGGGTACCGCTGCTGAATTGCCGGCCGGCTTTTTTAAAGAGACGGTGCACGAAAACACTATTATTTTTTTTGATAAATCCTTTACGCTAAATGACAAGTACAGTAAGCAACACTGTCACTGTACTTCGTATATATGTGGCTGACATGTTTATATCTATCTAATCTATGTGTGAAGCTCTATTCTTTCGGTTCTAAATTGTCGGGTACCGGTGTATGCTGCTGCTGAATTGCCGGCTTTTCATGTTTCACTGTGAGCACTGTTCCCATCGATTTGGGCAATCACTGTAATGCCACAACCACCATGGCTGTGGCATTACAGTGAGTGGCAGACAATCCCTGCATGATTGGTGCTCTAAATAGCGCCAGACATGCAGGACAAGCTTTTGGTGCACGAACAGTTATCGAACATAACCTCGAACAGCCGAATTTTTTGCAAATCGTTCGGGTTCGTCGAACAACTCGAACACCGCCCAAAACAGCTCGAATTTGAGATTGGCGAACAGTTCTAGTCGAACACCGCTCATCTCTATTAGTAACTGTTAAAATAGCTATTATTAAGAGCCCTAGGGCTCGAAATGCGTAGAACTAGTGTGTTTATTTTATCTTTCCTCTTTTGATATTTTAATAGTTACTAATAAATAATGTTTTTATAGTCCTTTTCATTGCAGTTCTACCAAAACAGGCAGGTAGTTATCAACTTCCTGGCTGTCAGTTCTTAGCCTAATAGGAAAAAAATAAGTAATCCTGGAAAACCCCTTTAAAACTTTGAGCGATTTAACTGATTAAATGAACAAAACGAAAGTTCAGCATAATTAAGACAGCTATGCAGGCACTAGTTTTTGCAGATGACAGATTAGAATTACAATACAGGGTCTATAAAAGTAAAAATGATTTAAGTGAAGCTATCATATATCCAGATTATTAGTAGGGCGCTCACAGCACATAACTCTGGAGCCTGTACCATCTTTAGGATTTGCAGCTCTCAAATTACCCACCTAGGTCAACGCTTCTGATCTATCTGTATAATACCTACATACAGATCAAGTTTATGTGCAACTTTCCTCCAACAACTATCACCCGTAAACTCCCATTCTAAGGCTATGTGCCCTCGATGCAGAATTGAAGCAGAAAATTTCTGCAGCGTTTCTGCATGTCCTTGGCAGTAAAAACGCTTGCGGATTTTACACGCGTTTTTTAAGCGTTTTTGTAGTGTTTTTACATGCGGATTTGACTTGCGTTTTTCAAATGCATTGAGTAGTCAAATCAGCATGTGGAAACGCACAAATAATGGACATGCTGCGGATTTTTCCGCACTGAAAATCCGCAGCGGAAAATTCCGCAGCATGTGCACAGAACATGCGGATTTTCATTGGGGACCATGGGGCACGGATTATTAAGCGTTTTTAAAGCGTTTCCACTGCGGAAATTCCGCATCAAAAACGCTTGAAAAACGCATAGTGGCCTAAAACTAACTGCATGGTATAGGTTTTAATGAATCCCTCTGCATGATAAAATGTAAGTTTCTGCTTTATTTCATATAACTAAAAAAAGGTATTCTAATGTATGCAGCCCCACAGAAGCCAAAGGACACTCAATTGGCCTCTATTGGGTGCATGGGAGCCTAGAAGCATGTCTAATGTTTGGCCCAGTTGCTTTCCACAACACATGGAAAAGGCTAAAGGTAGCCTAAATATAGCCTAGTGTTCAAGGGGGGTGCTCACCTGACCAGGCTGTGCATGTCACAACCCTATTGTATGCCTGTAGAATATACACTGCGACAGTGACGCCCACGGATAGAAGGAAATCTTCATCTGCATATATTGAGGAGTAAAAGGAGATGGACATTTGTGGTTGACTGCACTGCTGTTGGAAAAGTAGTTGTTCCATGCTATAATAGTAACTTTATTACAGTTTTAAGTTCATACCAAACTCTTTTTCAAAGGTATATAGTCTATTTTTGAAAAAGAGTTTAGTAGGAACTTGAAAAGCGTAATAAAGCTATTATTGAATACTACCAGTGTGGAACTACTACTTTTCCAGCAGCGGCGTGGTCAACCAGAAACGTCCATCTCCTTTTAGTCCTCTAGTACTAATGATAAACATCTACAGGATCAATTTTCAACAAAGTCAAATGACTGTGTATAAAAAGAACATGTTAAAGAGATGGAGTCTCTCAGAAGCAAAGATGATCAGAGGTTCACCAATCTGAGAACGCATGCATCTAAAAATAAGACATTTCCAAATCATTGCAATCTTGTTTTCTTTACATTTTACGCAGCGTTCCAACTTTTTTGAAATTTGGATTGCATGTAGAGATGAGTGAAGATATTTGAGTGTAGTATCACAGAATCAGCAAAATGACATACACTGACCACCACTTTTCTGAACCGTAAAGGGCTACAAATTAAACAAAAATACTTATACTCACCTAACTGCTCACCTCTCTAGCCCCTTCACTCCTTACCATCACTGGTCCCATCCTTTTTGCTTCTTCTGGTCACCACCACAAATGCTGAATCCCTGGTCTCCTCTTGCCAAGCCAAGACTTTCAGCACTGATGAGGTTCAGGATGGTTGTACACATGAACGCCAAGGCCACAGTGCGTGTCATGACTTCATGACCCTCTGACCTGATGCTCATTTGCACAGAATCCTCCCAGTCTAGCGTGAGGAGGTCCAGGGATTTAGCGCTTGTGGTGACAATCAGAAGATGTTACGAGGACAGAACCGGTGACGGTTAGAAGCGGAGTGACCAAAGAGGTGAGCAGCAAGGTGACTATAACTATTTGTTTTATTTTTGCATATTATGTTTAATATACTCCAGGGGTCTATAAAGATCCCAGAGCATGATAAGGGAACATTACTTTTGCAGAGAATAACTTCTCTACGAATTGAAATTCCCCGGAAAATCCGTGCGAACAGACAAATTCGAATTTTGCCTGATTTGGTCATCTCTAATTGTATGTACAGTACTTCCAGAGAAACTTGATGGATATTTGAACTACTGGATTTATATGGTTGACTAGTCAATGCCTTGTGTTAGGTTAATGGATTCCCTATATATGCATTACTTACATGTGAGGGCAAGTGTGAGCTTAAAAAGTTATCTACGCAATACTGTATATTTTGCTCTTATATACTAAATATACCTAATATAAAACAACACACAAAATAAATGTAATCTAAAAAGGTTAAATATATCCTAAGGAAAGTGTTTATTACTCAGCAAAAAAAAGCAAAGCCCAGCTTCAGGCACAAAAATACTTAAAAGCTCATGAATTTCTAGGTATTGCCCTATTAGCAGAAAGGTCAGTCTTTATCCTGGTAAAAGCAATAATCTCTTTGCATCAAAACCAATGAAGCAAGTTATATGTTATATATTTTTTTGTCAGTTCCACAAGAATGTTATTTTGCTGACAGGATAGGAGTCAATGAACCCCATTGTGATGAGAAAAATATAAAAAGTCTTAAAACCACTAAATGGGAATTTTTATGTACAATGAAAAGCAACTGTCCATACAAAAATAAGGATTTTGATGTAAGCTTGTATTTAAGTACACTAATACTGCTAACTGAGCCATAACAGATATGACAAATCCATTTTTGAATGGATATTGTTAGATTGTTGTGACCTGTAATGGGTGCAATGAGATTTTCATTAACAAATGCCAATCACCAATTTAGGGCTTTAGATTTTTCTAAATATCACATGATAAAAAAAGAGGTCAGAAGGGTCCCTAATGTCCCCCTGAAAGAGCCCGACATTCTAGAAAAAGTCAGGCCCAAACTTCTTGGTTGTGGTATCCTGGCATAGGGGATTCCACAACCCTACTCAGCCATTCACGCCATAAAAAAGTGAGATCCTTCTCTTTGTACTAACCAAGCTCTGCTGAGTACTCTATAAGGCTGTTGCCAAATGTCTATATCATCAGAGCGGTTACCGTTTGGTAAAGACATAGTAGAGAAAGTGGCACCTCTGGGTTAGTGCAAATGCGAGATCTTGCAAGAACTCGCTCCTTTATTGTGAGATTGGCTGCAAAGCTTTATGGGATCACGCTCTGCACAGTGAGATCTCACAACCCAGAGGTTTGGGTCCAATTTTTGCTAATAAACTGGGACCTTTTAGGGGACACTAAGGACTTATATGAGTGTTTTTGTTAACAGATGATACTTAGAAAAATCACTAATCTGGGGCTGCCCACTCTTTTATTAAATATAAAATGCAGCCCCAGATTCGTGATAAGTACTCGTTAAGGTTTTAGCATTTTTGACTACAAGAATAATGCTGCAGACTGCACTTTTCCTTCAAATCCAACAAATAATGCAAACCAATACATAAAGGGTAATCCCCTACAGTTAAACAGCTAAAAGAGAACCTGTCAGCATGATTTTGGAATATAAAGTAAAGACATGGTTGTAATGGTGCTGTGATACTGATTACATTCATATTTATGGTTAAGAAATCCGCTTTGTTCTTCTTTAATCACCGTTTGACGTTTTCTGTTAATTAGATTTCGGTGCACAGGAGACGGACTGTACACGGGGTCTTATCTCTGTCTGTGATTCTCTGGCCCCCTCCGTCGACGTCTGGTCTGTGAATGACAGATCTCTGCTGAGATCTCAAACAGAGGAGGCAGGTGGTTCAGACACTGGAGGTAGGCGGAGAATCACAGACAGCGAGGAGAAGACCCCGTGTACAGTCCGGCCCCTGTGCTCCGAAATCTAATTAGCAGAAAACTTTAAATGGTGATTAAAGAAGAACAAAGCAGATTTCTTCACCAAAGGTATCAATTTAATCAGTATTACTGCGCCATTACAGCCATGTCTTTGCTTTATATTAGTAATTATGCTGATAGGTCCTCTTGATATGAGATCAAATGAGCTTCATTGAATATCCTTTAAGAAGCTTTGCTGAAGACATACTGGGCAAGGACATATTTATAAAGATACAGAAGATGCTTTGCCAGTTGTAAACTTAACTACTATATTATTTCTTAGATATATTATGTATTGTATATTATGTATTATTTTGAGTTTTTAGAATTATTATAATGCACTATTTTTAACCTCACTAATGGCATTTCATTTAACCAGCACCTATGGCTGACTTTGCCGTATATACTGTATGATCATTATGTCAGGAAAAAGAGTACTAAGAAGTATACTTAGTAATATCCATTTCCATACGTCTGGTGGGTTTATGACTAGAGATGAGCGTCGTTCTACTCGAACTGTTCGCCAATCTCAAATTCGAGCTGTTTTGGGCGGTGTTCGAGCCGTTCGGCGAACACGAACGATTTGAGAAAAATTCGGCTGTTCGAGGTTATGTTCGATAACTGTTCGTGCACCAAAATCATAACTGGATTTTTTCTCAGTAATGATGAAAATTAATGTTAATACGCAGTTTGAGTGTACAGCGGGGTGGGGGGAGGGGCAGGGGATGGATCTCTTAAGGAATAATGAAGATCTCCATTTTTTTTTCTCTTTCCCGCATTTGCAGTGGGGAGGTGCAATCTGTCAGCCTATCAGAAGCGCACACACGGAGCGAACTGCTGTTTTTCACACAAGCAAGGGCATGTGTCATTGGCAGTGTATGTCACATGTCCTTGCCCTATAAGACCAAGCCATTTTCCCCGTCGCCACCATTTTCTCACTGCTGCAGCTGCGTGTTAGACGGCACCGCTGTTGCTGTGTGCGCTATACCTTGTTAATTTCAAGCCAATTTTCGCACAAATCTACAGATAGCTTGAGAGTAGGGAATAGTTGTGATTGCAGTCCTTTTAAGGACTAGGTAACAGCATTTCCTACGACTTTTATCAGGCAGGTCTGTGCTCTTAAATAGATAGATTGTGGGAGTAAAGACTAATTGTAATTGCAGTCCTTTTCAGGACTAGGTTACATCAGTTCCTATCAGTTTTTGCCAGGCAGGACTGTGCCAGTGCTGTGCAAGTTTTTTTCACAGCATTTGGCTGAATCTAGCAAAGCTAATCCTTTTTGGCCTATTGCAGAGTGTGTTAGTCAGTGGAGTAGCCTATCTGTGTTGCAAGATATATCACCTGTGTATAGAATACCAATTTTTTTACTGCACCTAGTGAAGTAAAATCTTTTGGGCATAGCATCATTCTATTAGTCCATCTATACTGACCTCCATCAGGTTGCAAATTGAATATAATTTTTTTCTGCATCTAGCTCTGAAAAAATATTTGGGCTTCTAGCAGTGTGTGGGACTTGTTCTATTAGTCCATCTATACTGACCTCCATCAGGTTGCAAACTGAATATAATTTTTTTCTGCATCTAGCTCTGAAAAAATATTTGGCCTTCTAGCAGTGTGTGGGACTTTCTCTATTAGTCCATCTATACTGACCTCCATCAGGTTGCAAATTAAAAATAATTTTTATCTGCATCTAGATCTGAAAAAATATTTGGCCTTCTAGCAGTGTGTGGGACTTTCTCTATTAGTCCATCTATACTGACCTCCATCAGGTTGCAAATTAAAAATAATTTTTATCTGCATCTACCTCTGAAAAAATATTTGGGCTTCTAGCTGTGTGTGGGACTTGTTCTATTAGTCCATCTATACTGACCTCCATCAGGTTGCAAACTGAATATAATTTTTTTCTGCATCTAGCTCTGAAAAAATATTTGGCCTTCTAGCAGTGTGTAGGACTTTCTCTATTAGTCCATCTATACTGACCTCCATCAGGTTGCAAACTGAATATATTTTTTTTCTGCATCTACCTCTGAAAAAATATTGGGCTTCTAGCTGTGTGTGGGACTTGTTCTATTAATCCATCTATACAGACCTCCATCAGGTTGCAAACTGAATATATTTTTTTTCTGCATCTACCTCTGAAAAAATATTGGGCTTCTAGCTGTGTGTGGGACTTGTTCTATTAGTCCATCTATTCTGACCTCCATCAGGTTGCAAACTGAATATAATTTTTTTCTGCATCTAGCTCTAAAAAAATATTTGGCCTTCTAGTAGTGTGTGGGACTTTCTCTATTAGTCCATCTATACTGACCTCCATCAGGTTGCAAATTAAAAATAATTTTTATCTGCATCTAGCTCTGAAAAAATATTTGGCCTTCTAGCAGTGTGTGGGACTTTCTCTATTAGTCCATCTATACTGACCTCCATCAGGTTGCAAATTAAAAATAATTTTTATCTGCATCTAGCTCTGAAAAAATATTTGGCCTTCTAGCAGTGTGTGGGACTTTCTCTATTAGTCCATCTATACTGACCTCCATCAGGTTGCAAATTAAAAATAATTTTTATCTGCATCTACCTCTGAAAAAATATTTGGGCTTCTAGCTGTGTGTGGGACTTGTTCTATTAGTCCATCTATACTGACCTCCATCAGGTTGCAAACTGAATATAATTTTTTTCTGCATCTAGCTCTGAAAAAATATTTGGCCTTCTAGCAGTGTGTGGGACTTTCTCTATTAGTCCATCTATACTGACCTCCATCAGGTTGCAAATTAAAAATAATTTTTATCTGCATCTAGCTCTGAAAAAATATTTGGCCTTCTAGCAGTGTGTGGGACTTTCTCTAATAGTCCATCTATACTGAAGTCCATCAGGTTGCAAATTAAAAATAATTTTTATCTGCATCTACCTCTGAAAAAATATTTGGGCTTCTAGCTGTGTGTGGGACTTGTTCTATTAATCCATCTTTACAGACCTCCATCAGGTTGCAAACTGAATATAATTTTTTTCTGCATCTACCTCTGAAAAAATATTTGGGCTTCTAGCTGTGTGTGGGACTTGTTCTATTAGTCCATCTATACTGACCTCCATCAGGTTGCAAACTGAATATAATTTTTTTCTGCATCTAGCTCTGAAAAAATATTTGGCCTTCTAGCAGTGTGTGGGACTTGTTCTATTAGTCCACCTATACTGACCTCCATCAGGTTGCAAATTCAAAATAATTTTTTGTCTGCATCTAGCTCTGAAAAAATATTTCGCCTTCTAGCAGTGTGTGGGACTTTCTCTATTAGTCCATCTATACTGACCTCCATCAGGTTGCAAACTGAATATATTTTTTTTCTGCATCTACCTCTGAAAAAATATTTGGGCTTCTAGCTGTGTGTGGGACTTGTTCTATTAGTCCATCTATTCTGACCTCCATCAGGTTGCAAACTGAATATAATTTTTTTCTGCATCTAGCTCTAAAAAAATATTTGGCCTTCTAGTAGTGTGTGGGACTTTCTCTATTAGTCCATCTATACTGACCTCCATCAGGTTGCAAATTAAAAATAATTTTTATCTGCATCTAGCTCTGAAAAAATATTTGGCCTTCTAGCAGTGTGTGGGACTTTCTCTATTAGTCCATCTATACTGACCTCCATCAGGTTGCAAATTAAAAATAATTTTTATCTGCATCTAGCTCTGAAAAAATATTTGGCCTTCTAGCAGTGTGTGGGACTTTCTCTATTAGTCCATCTATACTGACCTCCATCAGGTTGCAAATTAAAAATAATTTTTATCTGCATCTACCTCTGAAAAAATATTTGGGCTTCTAGCTGTGTGTGGGACTTGTTCTATTAGTCCATCTATACTGACCTCCATCAGGTTGCAAACTGAATATAATTTTTTTCTGCATCTAGCTCTGAAAAAATATTTGGCCTTCTAGCAGTGTGTGGGACTTTCTCTATTAGTCCATCTATACTGACCTCCATCAGGTTGCAAATTAAAAATAATTTTTATCTGCATCTAGCTCTGAAAAAATATTTGGCCTTCTAGCAGTGTGTGGGACTTTCTCTATTAGTCCATCTATACTGACCTCCATCAGGTTGCAAATTAAAAATAATTTTTATCTGCATCTACCTCTGAAAAAATATTTGGGCTTCTAGCTGTGTGTGGGACTTGTTCTATTAATCCATCTATACAGACCTCCATCAGGTTGCAAACTGAATATAATTTTTTTCTGCATCTACCTCTGAAAAAATATTTGGGCTTCTAGCTGTGTGTGGGACTTGTTCTATTAGTCCATCTATACTGACCTCCATCAGGTTGCAAACTGAATATAATTTTTTTCTGCATCTAGCTCTGAAAAAATATTTGGCCTTCTAGCAGTGTGTGGGACTTGTTCTATTCGTCCACCTATACTGACCTCCATCAGGTTGCAAATTCAAAATAATTTTTTGTCTGCATCTAGCTCTGAAAAAATATTTGGCCTTCTAGCAGTGTGTGGGACTTTCTCTATTAGTCCATCTATACTGACCTCCATCAGGTTGCAAACTGAATATATTTTTTTTTCTGCATCTACCTCTGAAAAAATATTTGGGCTTCTAGCTGTGTGTGGGACTTGTTCTATTAGTCCATCTATACTGACCTCCATCAGGTTACAAATCGAATATAATTTTTTTCTCCATCTAACCCAGCCAATAGTTTTGGCCTAATACCACAGTTTGGCCACTCAGCTCTGCTCGGTTCCCATCAATTGTTTTTTTGTGCAAACAACTCCAGAGTTGTGAATTAGTTAACCACCAAAATGAGTGGAAAAAGGCCTGCTGCTGGTGTAAAGGGGAATAGGCGTGTTGGGAAGGGGAAAAAAGGTTGTGTCCGTGGGGTAGGTGTTAAAGCAACAGTAACATCTGCAGAAGAAAGACCATCTTCCAGCCAAACTAAAATGTCTACTTCTTTTAGCGGACAATGTGATAAGATCCCTTTCTTACGGCCACGCCAATCGCTACAAATTCCAGATGAGGCACAAAAACAGCAGGTGCTTCAACGGATATCAAGTGCTCCTTTAAGTGGGCTCTCCTCCACATCAACTTCAACATCACAAATACTCCAGTCCTCAAAGGTGTCACCCCAATCGCACTTGCTTCCTCACAGCTCCCAAATCTCCAGCTGCCCGTCTGAGTATGAGGTAGAACAGATGGTTGAGTCTGCAGAGCTGTTTACTCATACTATAGCCTGGGAATCAGAGGTCGACTCCAGCGCTTCTGTGAATCCAGACGAGGAAATGATCTGCACTGATGCCCAGAATCTTTATGAGTCGGATCCAGGACCAGACGCAGAAGGTTCTGACCATAATGTAGACCCTCATTCCCAAACTGTAACTCCTGTTGGTGGAGACAATGAGGAAGACGATGATGAGACTCAAATACCTGATTGGAGCGACAACTTTAGTTTTTTGTCAGGGCAGGAACAGGTTGGCTCTGAGGACGACGGGTGTGATAACGCACAGGGTGATGATGATGAGGTTGGAGATCCCACTTACTGTCAACCCACAGTCAGCCAAGAGATGAGGTCAGCAGAGGAGGTGGAGGAAGATGCTAGTGACGACGAGGTCAGGTTGCGCCTTCCTGGACAGAGACGTAGTACTGGAAGCACGTCAACAACTGCATCCTCAAACACAACTCTGCCTCTCACCACAAGTCGTGGTGGCTCTTCAGGTCGCATGGGTGCTAAGCCTTGCATAGCCTGGGCATTTTTTCAGATCGATAAAGATGACCCAACTCATGTTATCTGTAACATTTGTCAGCAAAAGCTAAGTAGAGGCCAAAAAATACATAGTTTGAGTACTTCATGCATGAACCGGCACATGGACATGAAGCATAAGTTGCAGTGGGAAGCTCAGTGTGCTACAATGCGGCCTAGCCGGCCGGGCCAACCACCGTCTGCCATATCTTGTGCATCCGCGGCCTCTTCATCCTCTGTGACTGGGGGGACAGCAGTCACACCTGTTTTGGGGCGCAGACCTGCCACCTCTTTACCCGCAACAGCCAGCGTGATTGGCAGGTCATCATTTTCTTTGGAGGTGGTAACACCAGCTGGTGTTGAGCGCTGTCCGACATCGATAGCACCACCTTTGGATCAAGGCAACCTAACATGTCCGCCTGCATCTTCCTCACAGACCGGCAGTTTGCCGAGGACACCCTTATCAACCCCGTCTAAGCACAATAGCCAGCCCTCGGTCCCTCAGATGTGGACAAGTAAAAGACCATTTCCTCCTAGCCATGAGAAAGCTAAGAGGTTGAATTTCACCATCTGCAAGCTCTTGGCTACAGAAATGCTGCCTTTCCGCCTGGTGGACACAGAGGATTTTCGAGACCTTATGTCCGTCGCAGTGCCCCAGTACCAGATGCCCAGTCGGCACTACTTCTCAAAGAAAGGTGTGCCTGCGCTCCACCAGCATGTCGCACACAACATCACCGCTTCTTTGAGAAACTCTGTGTGTGACAGGGAGCATTTCACCACAGACACTTGGACGAGTAGGCATGGACAGGGGCGTTACATGTCGCTGACTGGGCACTGGGTAACTATGGTGACAGCAGGACAAGGGGCTGCTGTCCAACTCTTGCCGTCCCCACGAGTTGTGCGTCAATCCTCTTTATGTCAAAGTTCCTCCAGTGCTTCTGCCTCCTCAACCTCCTCTCGGTCTTCCACCTGCACCCAATGCCTGTCTGGTCATGCCACAAGCTTTCTAACTGCGCAGAAGGGATCCTGCACACCTCCTTACTATGCTGGCAGTAGGGCTCAACGTCATCAGGCGGTTTTTACTTTGAAATGTCTGGGAAATGTGAGTCACACAGCTGAGGAGTTGTGGTCAGCTCTGGAGAACCAATTTCATGAATGGTTGTCTCCACTGGACCTGAAACCAGGGAAGGCCGTGTGCGACAATGCTGCAAACCTGGGTGCGGCCCTTCGCCGGGGCAATGTCACACACGTGCCTTGTATGGCTCACGTGTTGAACCTGGTTGTCCAGTAATTTTTAGCCCACTATCCCAGACTAGATGGCCTTCTGCAGAGGGCACGGTCACTGTGTGCTCACTTCCGCCGTTCGCATCCCGCAGCTCAGCGACTTACATCTCTACAGAAGTCGTTGGGCCTGCCACTTCACCGGCTAACATGCGATGTGCCGACACGGTGGAATTCAACTCTGCACATGTTGCAGCGACTGTGGCAGCACCGACAAGCCCTGGTGCAATACGTTCTGACGTATAGCCTGGGCCAACGAGATCCAGAGGTGGGACAAATCACGCTGGAGGAGTGGTCTCAGAGCAGGGACCTATGCACCCTTCTGCACAGTTTTGAAATGGTGACGAAGATGTTTAGTGCTGACGATGCCATTATCAGCATGACTATTCCGGTGATTTACATGCTGGAGCACATGTTAAACAGAATTCGGAGTCAGGTGGTGGCACAAAAGGAGGTGGAGGAAGTAGAGGAGGAGGAGTTGTATGCGGAAGGGCTAACATCTGCAAGGTCCAGACGGTCGGCAGCACCAAGGCGGCAGGCATGTGAGGGTGGGGGAGATGGTTTTACCAGGGCGCATGGTAGCAGCCAAACTAGTGAGGAAGGTGCAGGAGCCCAGGAAGAAGTGGAGGACGAACTGATGGAAGACTCATCAGATGAGGGAGACCTTGATCACATTTCTGTTGTGCGAGGTTGGGGGGAGAGGACAGAGGAAGGAAGCATGATTGTGACCTCGCCACCAACACAACAGGGACTTGGTGCTCCTGGATGCGCAACACACATGAGTGCCTTCTTGCTGCACTACCTGCAACATGACCCTCGAATTGTGAGAATTAGAAATAATCCTGACTACTGGGTTGCCACACTGTTAGATCCCCGGTACAAAAGTAAATTTGCCGAAATTATTCCTGCCATAGAAAGGGATGCACGCATGCAGGAGTATCAGCAGAGACTGTTGCAGAATCTTACATGTGCTTTTCCACAAAACACCAGTGGTGCACGTAGTGAATCTCACAGTTCCAACTTGCCAACCGTGGGACCGTCAAGTGTTCAGCACTCAAACCGTAACAGAACCACAGTATCTGCTGGTAACATCAATTTTGCGGAATCATTTCACCACTTTTTTAGCCCATCCTTTGCAAGGCCACAGGAGACAAGAAGTCTGACACATAGTCAACGCCTAGAGACGATGGTACAGGAGTATCTCCAAGTAAACATTGAAGCCATGACTGTGTCACTGGACCCTTGCTCTTTTTGGGCTTCCAATCTGGATAAATGGCCGGAGCTAGCCACTTATGCCTTGGAGATCTTGTCATGCCCCGCAGCCAGCGTTCTGTCTGAACGTGTGTTCAGCGCTGCTGGTGGTGTGCTGACAGATAAGCGCACGCGGCTCTCCACTGATAATGTAGACAGACTCACGTTCATAAAGATGAACAAATCATGGATCCGAAACGACTTTTCTACCCCTGTGTCATCCTGGGGAGAGTAAAAGCTTGATGATTGGTTAAAATCACCCTACCAACCGTTTTAAGCTTTCAAATTACTAATCATGTTTATCTGTATCTTGGCTGGAAAATAATTTGGGCTTTGTAGCAGTGTGCAGCACTGATTCTATTAGGCCATCTATAATAAGCTCCACCAGATTTAAAATTACTAATCATGTTTATCTGTATCTTGGCTGGAAAATAATTTGGGCTTTGTAGCAGTGTGCAGCACTGATCCTATTAGGCCATCTATACTAAGCTCCACCAGATTTAAAATTAATAATAATTTTTAGCTGCATCTAGCCCAGAAAATAATTTTTGGGGCTTCGAGATGCGCAAGACACATAAGTGCGTTCTTGCTGCACTACCTGCAACATGACCCTCATATTGTCAGAATTCGAAGTAATCATGACTACTGGGTTGCCACACTCTTAGATCCCCCAAACTTTTCGATCAACCTTTTCATTTTAATAAAGACCAAAAAAATGGTCATTTTTGAAATTATAAGCATTAGCAGGTTATTAGAAACTGAAATCAAACAGTTTTCAACTCAAAACTTTATTCTAGGTGATGTTACATTTTCACATAGGACCCCTTGTTCGAAAGGAGCTTCTGAACTCTCTCGTCCATTGAATTTGTCAGGTTTTGGATGGTTTCTGCTTCAATTGTTTTGCATGAGGACAGAATACCCTCCCAGAGGTGTTGCTTAGATGTGAACTGCCTCCCGCCATCATAGACACTCCTTTTGATGATGCTCCAGAGGTTCTGAATGGGGTAGAGGTCAGGGGAGCATGGGGGTCACACCATAAGTTTGTCCCCTTTTATGCCCATATCAGCCAGAGATGCAGATGTTTTATGTGCAGCATGAGATGGTGCAGTATCATGCAAAAAAATGATCTTGCTGTGAAATACACGGTTCTTCTTCTTGAACCATGGCAGGAAGTGCTGTTTGAGAAAATCCACATACATTATGGAGTTCATCTTTAGCGCCTTCAGGGATCCTAAAGGGGCCGACAATCTCTCTCCCCATGATTCCAGCCCAAAACATTACTCCACCTCCTCCTTGTTGGCGCTGTAGCCATGTTTGCGTGGGGTGTCCATCAACCAGCCATCCTCCACTCCATCCATCTGGACCATCGAGCGCTGCACGGCACTCATCCGTGAACAAAACAGTTTTGAAATCAGTCTTCATGTAATGTTTAGCCCACTGGAGCCGTTTCTGCTTGTGTGAAGTGGATAGAGGAGGTCGACAGGATGGCGTATGCACAGCTGCAAACCTCTGAAGGACCCTGCATATTGTTGTTCGGGGGACGTTGGAGGCACCAGCAGCTTCAAAAACTTGTCTGCTGCTATGTCAAGGCTTTTTTGCCACTGCTCTTTTAACCTGACGTAATTGCCTGTAGGAAAGAGTCCTCAATTTGCCCTTATCAGCACGCACACGTGTGTACTGTGAATCAGCTACATACTTCTTGATTGCCAAGACACTTCTTCCTGATCATCGCACAATGTTGATTGTAGTCATGCCTTGACCTAAACACTCCACAATTTGTTGCTTCTCAGCAGCCGACACATCCTTTTTCTTTCCCATTTTGGCAGAAAATGTAGGCTGCTTAATAATGTGAGACAGCCTTCTTAAGTAGTCTTGCCTTTCATTGGACACACCTGCCAAACTAATTAGCACAGGTGTCTGCAATTGCTTACAGTGATATAAAGAGCCCTGACACACATCACCATCAATGAGTTTAACTGACAAACAAACAAATTCTTCCCTTATCACTCCTAAACACTTTTTGCATAATAATTTGGAACACAGTGTACATGTGCTTTTCCACAAAACACCAGTGGTTCACATAGTGAATCTTACAGTTCTAACTTGCCAACCGTGGTCTGTATGGAGTTGTTCAATAAAGGGTCCAAAATTAAGATAACATAGATGGGAGAGGTCTCTATGAATAGGAATTCCTAAGTATTTGATACCCTGTGAGGGCCAGGCAAAGGGAAAGTTGGACTAGATGGAATCCTATATGGATTTGGGGAGGGAGACATCGAGGGCCTCAGACTTCGCTGCATTGATTTTAAAATTTGACCATGTAACAAAGTGATCTATTTCAGCCATAACAGCATGGATGGATATATGTGATTGAGTGATATATACTAGGACATCATCAGCAAATAGAGAGCACTTGTACTCGGTGCCTCCCACCTCAATCCACCTAATATTGGGGTTATGGTGAATTGATGAGAGCAGGTGCTCCGTCACTAGGATGTATAAGAGAGGGGACAGAAGACATCCCTGCCTTGTCCCATTGGTGATTGTGAAAGGTGATGAAAATGTTCTGATGCACCCCCTGGGCCTTGGGACACCCGGAGCCGGACCCTTTTTGGTGGATGCTGGTGGTTGTAGTCTTCGTGGCGGCGACCCGGTTCCGTGGCTCAGGGTGGTCAAACCAGTGGCGGAACTATTTATGTGGTTTTGATGTTTAAATGTCCGACTACGCCACCCGTGGATTGCGGTCAGAGTGAACCGCCGCTGCAGGGCAGACCGCTGAGGCTGGTGTTGTGGGTGCAGCAGAGCGTAGCATAACTCCCCACGGGAGGAGTATAGCCTCAGGGCAGTGTATGCGGAGGATGGGGGTGATGGTGCAGGGCAGCAGCAGTAACGACACGGAGTCAGTGATGCAGTCCAGGGCCTTTACTCACAGTTCTTATTATCCATACCACGTCTGCAGGTAACGGCTGCCCACGTCGTACTGTGCTCACCAGGTGAGGGGCTCAGACAACTCCCAGATAACTTTGGAGCACTTCACAGGACCCCCTTTGTGTGTCCTTTGTCTGGCCTTTCTTACCAACCCTTCTGTCCGGCTGCCTCGGGCCTCCTCTTGGTAAACTTGGCGCCAGTTTCCCTGACCCTATGTGGTGCCTTCCTAGCGGGTGTAGCGAGGGGCTGCGCCACATAAAATGTCAGAGCCTCCGGTTTCTAGCTGAGGGTCGTTTCCTGCCTCCACTAGTTTCGGGGACCGGTCTCCCCCTTTGGCCTGACCCCTCCACGCAGGTGGATTCGGGCGTGCGGTGGTGACTCGCCCGTCCGCACCCCTAGGATCCCTTCATTCCTCGTTCCTGGAGCCTTCTCCGCTCCTCTTCCTTCCTTCTCCCTCTTCCAGGCCTGGGCCTCTGTTACTAGGCCCGCCTCCGGAGCAGAGCTCATGCAGAGCCCCTGCTCCCTGCCACTTCTGCTCAGACTTCTCTGCACTGAACTAAGATGGTGCCCACCTTTTATACTCCCTTCTCAATGCACCCAGGAACTGCTTCCTCCCTGCTCCTGCACTACAGGGTTCCCCTTCCTCAGTGTTCCCTCCCCCCACTCCAGCCAGGGACAGGGACTGTCGTGCCCATCTCAGAGGCATATTGGTCGCCCTGCCCCACGGCAATGTGGTGTAATGCATGCAGGTGTCGGGTCCTGATCCACACTCCATCCTTACCTGAGAGTGAGATATCACACCTCTGGGTGAGGTGCAATACCTCTGTAGCAACCGAGCCCTCAGGGTGCTACAGTTCCATTTATCTTCAGCCTAGGTGACGTATTGTGATACAGGGCCGTGATTTTGGCTATAAAAGGGTCCCCTAGACCCCTACCCCAAGCTTTTTAAGAGAATCATATATGGCATGCCAGGAGACTCTATGGAATGCTTTCTCAGCATCCAACGAGAGTATCTAATTACAAATTTTTAACTGCATCTAGCCCAGGAAATACTTTGTGCCTAGTAGCAGTGTCTGCTAGTCAGCGGATTATCCCGGCTGTTAAGCAAGCTACACCACCTGTAGTTTGGACACTTAATTTTTTCAAAGGAAATGCTTCGGGACCACGGGATACTCAGTGAAGAGCATCAGGAGGCACCCCAAGGCATAGGGGCTGGGACTGGCAGTAGGATGCCTTGCGGTGGACAGCCGAGCTCGATCCTTATAAAAGCTTTTTAACTGCAGCAGCTTTAGTGGACGCTACTGGAGCTGGAATTACGCGGCTGCTGGCATGAGACTTGCCCTCCAATAGATCCTTGTAAATGGATTTAAAGTGTATTCATTCAAATTAGAGAGACAATTTAAATTAAAAAGCTTAGAGCTGCCTCCACCACAGGGGGGCTCGCTCGACCCACCAGCGGACAGGCACCAGTATTGGGAGAGGGGGGCTGGCCGTCAGGGTTCACCGCGGCTCTGGCACAAACCCGGCGACACGGAGGTGGCACGGGCAGGAGCGGACTGGACGTGTCGGCTTCTCACTTTTTGGATTTTAGAAGGGCATGACATGCCTATATTTGTGTCTCCCCCTCCTTTTACTCCTCCACCTCTTTTCTTTTCGCATGACTATATGTACTTGTCACTTTTCCATGTGTTAGTTGTGTCTTCTGAGCAGTTTGTCAGCTTTTGGACACCTTTGAAGGTGTTTTCTATGTGTTTCTATGTGTTTTTGTTTGCCTGCCATTGGTTTTAACGGTGTTCGAAGGTGTTCGACGAACAGTTCGACGAACAGTTCGGCGAACACATGGGTGTTTGACGAACCGAACTCGAACACTACGGGGGTGGCTCAACACTATTTATGACTGAGTACTAGTGTTGAGCATTCCGATACTGTAATATCGGGTATCGGCCGATATTCGCGGTATCGGAATTCCGATACTTAATTCCGATACTTTTACAATATCGGATACCGGAATCGGAAGTTCCCATAATGCCTGCGCTCTGCAGTGTCTGTGAAGGATGAAAAGTTGGATGGCAGTGCGATCCAGCCTGTCATCAGAATGCATCCCAGCGGGGGAGAATTCTCCTGATTGTTTAAAAGCCGCCGGCTTTTAAACAATCACACAGCCCCATACTGCTTCCCCGCAGCCTCCCACCCCGATCCTCCGCTCCCCTCGCCACCTCCAATCCCAATCGTAAATTAGGACCGGGCGGGGAGCGCAGCACCAAGGAGCGAAGGACCCGGGCGGGGAAGCCGGCAGTGAAAAGACTTCACCGCCGGCTTTCCCGTTCTGTGCTGCGCTTTCCCGCCGGTTATTTCAAATGAACAGCTGAGGTATCAGGTGATGCCGATCAGCTGTTCATTTGAAGTCGCCGCGGTGCCCTCAGAGGGTTCATGTGAGTTCATGCTTGACTGCATGAACTCACATGAACTTTCCCACGGCCGCACAGGTCAGCCTCACCTCCCAGACCCGTCATGATTAGTGTGTGTGCGGGGTGTGTGTGCGGGGTGTGTGTGCGGGGTGTGTGTGCGATGTTTGTGCGGGTGTGTGCGGTGTCTGTGCGATGTGTGCGGGGTGTGTGTGCGGGGTGTGTGTGCGATGTTTGTGCGGGTGTGTGCGGTGTCTGTGCGATGTGTGCGGGGTGTGTGTGCGGGGTGTGTGTGCGGTGTCTGTGCGATGTGTGCGGGGTGTGTGTGCGGGGTGTGTGTGCGGTGTCTGTGCGATGTGTGCGGGGTGTGTGTGCGGGGTGTGTGTGCGGGGTGTGTGTGCGGGGTGTGTGTGCGATGTTTGTGCGGGTGTGCGCGGTGTCTGTGCGTGCAGGCAGACATAGGCCGATGTGACACTACTACTCCCATCGGCCTATGTCTGTCCCCCGTCCACTCCTGCCAGCAGGATCAGCTCGATGGGAGCAGTAGTTCCCATCAGCCTGATCCTGCTATTTAAATTGCCCTACTGTGTCCCCAATAAATGTTAAATACATGTCATTGGTGGCCAGTGGTTACCTAAAAGAAATTAGTTCATACATTACCTGTCCCCGCCGATCGCCACCTAAAATAAAGTAAAAAATAAAAAACTACACCTATACTCATCTAGACACCTAATTCCCCGAAGCCATCGATCTCCTGTAATAAAATATAAAATAATAAACCACAACCTTATCCTTACCCCTCCGTAGTAGTCCACGAGTGTCCCACGAAGATCTCCAGTTCAGAGCAGCCACATAGAATGTGACCGCTCTGAACCGCTGCCGCCGCTAGAATGACGGGGCCGTAAGGGTTCACCGGAGTTCAGGCAGCGCTGCTCCGGTTAGCTCCTTTACGGCCCTGCTGTATCGTGAGAAATTCCCACGGTACAGCAGTGCCGTAAAGGAGGTCACCGGAGCTGCGCTGCCTGAATGCACTCCGGTGACCTCAGTCAGTGGCTCCCGCTGCCGGGAGCGGACGTGTTCCCGGCAGTGTGAGCTTACAGCAGCCATGAAAGCTGTCACCATCTCCAGATGTGACAGCTGTGCATGGGAGATCAGCGCAGGAACGTGGACAGGTAACTATTATTTTTAGTAAACTAAGAATTAAATAAAATTGTGTGTTTTATTTCAAATAAATTATTTTTTTCTGGGTGTAGTGTGTGTTTTTTCTTTTTAACACTTTGTAGGTTAGTAATGGGGGTGTCTTAAAGACGCCCATCATTACTAACCTGGGCTTCATGGCAGCTGGCGCTGACATGAACCCCACCACTATTACCCCCTGCCACCGCACCAGGGCAGCGTGGAAGAGCGAGGCTAAGTGCCAGAATTGGCGCATCCTATGGATGCGCCATTTCTGGGGCGGCTGACGGCTGGTGTTTCTAGCCTGGGAGGGGGCCATTATTCATGGCACCCTTCCTGGGCTATTAATATCAGCCCCCAGCTGTCTGCCTAGCCTTTGCTAGCTATTAAAATAGGGGGGACCCCACGTCATTTTTTTTGGGGGGGTCCCCCATTTTAATAGCTAGTAAAGGCTAGGTATTCAGCTGGGGGCTGATATTAGTAGCCTGGGAAGCTCCGTGGGTTTTACCCCCTTCCCAGGCTTCAAACATCTGCCCCAGCCGTCTGCTTAACCTCCGCTAGAGACTAAAATTATGGGGGATCCCACGCCATTTTTTTTTTAAATAAATCCTTTATTTTAACACTAAATGACATTTGAGGAGTTAATAAAGATGCAGTCCCTAAATTATTATTTATTTTTTAATTAATTTTTCCCAAAACTTTTGACGTGGGCTTCGCCATATTTTTGTATGCCAGCCAGGTACAGCATCCAGCTTCTATGAACGCGCTATTTTCCGGGGCGGCTGCAGACTGCAATTTTCAGCGGGGGGGCAGAAAGCTTGGGCCTCCCTGCGCTGCAGATTCCATCCCCCAGCTGTCTAGTTGTACCTGGCTGGACACAAAAATAGGGAGAAGCTCCACGTTTTGTTTTTTTTAATTATTTCATGAAATTCATGGAATAATTAAGAAAAAAAGGGCTTCCCTATATTGTTGTGTCCAACCAGGTACAAATAGGCAGCTGGTGGTTGGGGGCAGCCCGTTCCTGCCTGCTGTACCTGGCTGGACACAAATATAGTGCAAAGCCCCACGTCAATTTTTTTTTAATTATTTCAGGAAATTCATGAAATAATTAAAAAAAAATTATGTGGGGCTTCGCCCTATATTTGTGTCCAGTCAGGTACAGCAGGCAGGAACGGGCTGCCCCCAACCACCAGCTGCCTATTTGTACCTAGCCGGACAAAACAATATAGGGAAGCCCTTTTTTTCTTAATTATTCCATGAATTTCATGAAATAATTAAAAAAAAAAATGCGTGGGGCTTGGCCCTATTTTTGTGCCCAGCCAGATACAACTAGGCAGCTGGGGGCTGGAATCTGCAGCGCAGGGAGACCCAAGCTTTCTGGGCCACCCCCGCTGCAAATTGCAGTCCGCAGCCGCCCCAGAAAATGGCGCGTTCATAGAAGCGCCATCTTCTGGCGCTGTACCCAACTCATCCAGGGCCCTGGTGCGGTGGCTCACTGGGTAATAAAGGGGTTAAGGCCAGCTTGGCATTATCAGCTGGCCCTAAGCCCGAAATTCATGGGGTCACGCCAATATTAGACATGACCACCATGAATTTCTAGTAAAGTATTTAAAAAAACACAACACCCAGAATAAAGTCCTTTAATTGAAATAAACACACAATTCTTTATTGTTCTAAATTAAACCATACTTACCATCACGCCCATTCCAGCTGAAGCCAACGATCTCCTGCAATAAAAGTAAAATAATAAAGCAACCTCATCCTTACCTTTCCATGGCTCCCACGACAGCTTCAGCTCTGCTACATCGAGATGACAGGCTGGACCGCAGCAGAACGCTGCCATCCATCCTGTCATCCCGCAGACACTGAGAAGCGCAGGCATACTTCCACTCCTCAGTGTCTGGCTGTGACGGCATCCAGATGAGCCGAGGTCATGTCCAATGAACTCAGCTCACCTCATGTACGTCACTGACAGCGTGGGATAATTCTCCTGCACTCAGCACTTCAGCGTGAGAATTTTCCCACGCTGTCAGTGACGTGCATGAGGTGAGCTGAGTTCATTGGACATGACCTCACCTCATGTATGTCACTGACAGCGTGGGAGAATTCTCACGCTGAAGCGCTGAGTGCAGGAGAATTTTCCCACGCTGTCAGTGACGTGCATGAGGTGAGCTGAGTTCATTGGACATGAACTCGGCTCATCTGGATGACGTCACAGAGAGACACTGAGGAGCGCAAGCATGCCTGCGCTTCTCAGTGTCTGCGGGATGACAGGCTGGATGGCAGCGTTCTGCTGCGGTCCAGCCTGTCATCTCGATGTAGCAGAGCTGAAGCTGTCCTGGGAACCATTGAAAGGTAAGGATGATGTTGCTTTATTATTTTTCTTTTATTGCAGGAGATCGTTGGCTTCAGCTGGAATGGGCGTGATGGTAAGTATGGTTTAATTTAGAACAATAAAGAATTGTGTGTTTATTTCAATTAAATGACTTTATTCTGGGTGTTTGTGTTTTTCTTTAACTTTGACTATGGGGTTAGTAATGGGGGTGTCTTATAGACGCCTCTCCATTACTAACCTGGGCTTGATGTCAGCTGGCATTATAAGCTGACATCAACCCCAGCCCTATTACCCCACTGCCACCGCTACAGGGCAGTGGGAAGAGCGAGGCTAAGTGCCAGAATTGGCGCATCCTATGGATGCGCCATTTCTGGGGCGGCTGACGGCTGGTGTTTCTAGCCTGGGAGGGGGCCAATATTCATGGCACCCTTCCTGGGCTATTAATATCAGCCCCCAGCTGTCTGCCTAGCCTGTGCTAGCTATTAAATTAGGGGGGACCCCACGTTATTTTTTTTGGGGGGTTCCCCCATTTTAATAGCTAGTAAAGGCTAGGTATTCAGCTGGGGGCTGATATTAGTAGCCTGGGAAGCTCCGTGGGTATTACCCCCTTCCCAGGCTTCAAACATTTGCCCCAGCTGTCTGCTTAACCTCCGCTAGAGCCTAAAATTAAGGGGAACCCCACGCCATTTTTTTTTTAAATAAATCCTTTATTTTAACACTAAATGACAAGTACAGTAATCAACACTATTACTGTACTTCATATATATGTGACTGACATGTTTCTATCTATCTAATCTATGTGTGAAGCTCTATTCTGTCTATTATAAATTGTCGGGTACAGATGCTGAATTGCCGGCCGGCTTTTTTAAAGAGACGGTGCACGAAAACACTAATATTTTTTTAAATAAATCCTTTACACTAAATGACAAGTACAGTAAGCAACACTGTCACAGTACTTCATATATATGTGACTGACATGTTTCTATCTATCTAATCTATGTGTGAAGCTCTATTCTGTCTATTATAAATTGTCGGGTACAGATGCTGAATTGCCGGCCGGCTTTCTTAAAGAGACGGTGCACGAAAACACTAATATTTTTTTAAATAAATCCTTTACACTAAATGACAAGTACAGTAAGCAACACTGTTACAGTACTTCATATATATGAGACTGACATGTTTCTATCTATCTAATCTATGTGTGAAGCTCTATTCTGTCTATTATAAATTGTCGGGTACAGATGCTGAATTGCCGGCCGGCTTTCTTAAAGAGACGGTGCACGAAAACACTAATATTTTTTTAAATAAATCCTTTACACTAAATGACAAGTACAGTAAGCAACACTGTCACAGTACTTCATATATATGTGACTGACATGGTTCTATCTACCTAATCTATGTGTGAAGCTCTATTCTTTCTGTTGTAAATTGTCGGGTACCGGTGAATGCCGCTGATGAATTGCCTAGACCCCTACCCCAAGCTTTTTAAGAGAATCATATATGGCGTGCCAGGAGACTCTATGGAATGCTTTCTCAGCATCCAACGAGAGTATCTAATTACAAATTTTTAACTGCATCTAGCCCAGGAAATACTTTGTGCGTAGTAGCAGTGTCTGCTAGTCAGCGGATTATCCCGGCTGTTAAGCAAGCTACACCACCTGTAGTTTGGACACTTAATTTTTTCAAAGGAAATGCTTCGGGACCACGGGATACTCAGTGAAGAGCATCAGGAGGCACCCCAAGGCATAGGGGCTGGGACTGGCAGTAGGATGCCTTGCGGTGGACAGCCGAGCTCGATCCTTATAAAAGCTTTTTAACTGCAGCAGCTTTAGTGGACGCTACTGGAGCTGGAATTACGCGGCTGCTGGCATGAGACTTGCCCTCCAATAGATCCTTGTAAATGGATTTAAAGTGTATTCATTCAAATTAGAGAGACAATTTAAATTAAAAAGCTTAGAGCTGCCTCCACCACAGGGGGGTTCGCTCGACCCACCAGCGGACAGGCACCAGTATTGGGAGAGGGGGGCTGGCCGTCAGGGTTCACCGCGGCTCTGGCACAAACCCGGCGACACGGAGGTGGCACGGGCAGGAGCGGACTGAACGTGTCGGCTTCTCACTTTTTGGATTTTAGAAGGGCATGACATGCCTATATTTGTGTCTCCCCCTCCTTTTACTCCTCCACCTCTTTTCTTTTCGCATGACTATATGTACTTGTCACTTTTCCATGTGTTAGTTGTGTCTTCTGAGCAGTTTGTCAGCTTTTGGACACCTTTGAAGGTGTTTTCTATGTGTTTCTATGTGTTTTTGTTTGCCTGCCATTGGTTTTAACGGTGTTCGAAGGTGTTCGACGAACAGTTCGACGAACAGTTCGGCGAACACATGGGTGTTTGACGAACCGAACTCGAACACTACGGGGGTGGCTCAACACTATTTATGACTGAGTACTAGTGTTGAGCATTCCGATACTGTAATATCGGGTATCGGCCGATATTCGCGGTATCGGAATTCCGATACTTAATTCCGATACTTTTACAATATCGGATACCGGAATCGGAAGTTCCCATAATGCCTGCGCTCTGCAGTGTCTGTGAAGGATGACAAGTTGGATGGCAGTGCGATCCAGCCTGTCATCAGAATGCCATCCCAGCGGGGGAGAATTCTCCTGATTGTTTAAAAGCCGCCGGCTTTTAAACAATCACACAGCCCCATACTGCTTCCCCGCAGCCTCCCACCCCGATCCTCCGCTCCCCTCGCCACCTCCAATCCCAATCGTAAATTAGGACCGGGCGGGGAGCGCAGCACCAAGGAGCGAAGGACCCGGGCGGGGAAGCCGGCAGTGAAAAGACTTCACCGCCGGCTTTCCCGTTCTGTGCTGCGCTTTCCCGCCGGTTATTTCAAATGAACAGCTGAGGTATCAGGTGATGCCGATCAGCTGTTCATTTGAAGTCGCCGCGGTGCCCTCAGAGGGTTCATGTGAGTTCATGCTTGACTGCATGAACTCACATGAACTTTCCCACGGCCGCACAGGTCAGCCTCACCTCCCAGACCCGTCATGATTAGTGTGTGTGCGGGGTGTGTGTGCGATGTTTGTGCGGGTGTGTGCGGTGTCTGTGCGATGTGTGCGGGGTGTGTGTGCGGGGTGTGTGTGCGATGTTTGTGCGGGTGTGTGCGGTGTCTGTGCGATGTGTGCGGGGTGTGTGTGCGGGGTGTGTGTGCGGTGTCTGTGCGATGTGTGCGGGGTGTGTGTGCGGGGTGTGTGTGCGGTGTCTGTGCGATGTGTGCGGGGTGTGTGTGCGGGGTGTGTGTGCGGGGTGTGTGTGCGATGTTTGTGCGGGTGTGCGCGGTGTCTGTACGTGCAGGCAGACATAGGCCGATGTGACACTACTACTCCCATCGGCCTATGTCTGTCCCCCGTCCACTCCTGCCAGCAGGATCAGCTCGATGGGAGCAGTAGTTCCCATCAGCCTGATCCTGCTATTTAAATTGCCCTACTGTGTCCCCAATAAATGTTAAATACATGTCATTGGTGGCCAGTGGTTACCTAAAAGAAATTAGTTCATACATTACCTGTCCCCGCCGATCGCCACCTAAAATAAAGTAAAAAATAAAAAACTACACCTATACTCACCTAGACACCTAATTCCCCGAAGCCATCGATCTCCTGTAATAAAATATAAAATAATAAACCACAACCTTATCCTTACCCCTCCGTAGTAGTCCACGAGTGTCCCACGAAGATCTCCAGTTCAGAGCAGCCACATAGAATGTGACCGCTCTGAACCGCTGCCGCCGCTAGAATGACGAGGCCGTAAGGGTTCACCGGAGTTCAGGCAGCGCTGCTCCGGTTAGCTCCTTTACGGCCCTGCTGTATCGTGAGAAATTCCCACGGTACAGCAGTGCCGTAAAGGAGGTCACCGGAGCTGCGCTGCCTGAATGCACTCCGGTGACCTCAGTCAGTGGCTCCCGCTGCCGGGAGCGGACGTGTTCCCGGCAGTGTGAGCTTACAGCAGCCATGAAAGCTGTCACCATCTCCAGATGTGACAGCTGTGCATGGGAGATCAGCGCAGGAACGTGGACAGGTAACTATTATTTTTAGTAAACTAAGAATTAAATAAAATTGTGTGTTTTATTTCAAATAAATTATTTTTTTCTGGGTGTAGTGTGTGTTTTTTCTTTTTAACACTTTGTAGGTTAGTAATGGGGGTGTCTTATAGACGCCCAACATTACTAACCTGGGCTTCATGGCAGCTGGCGCTGACATGAACCCCACCACTATTACCCCCTGCCACCGCACCAGGGCAGCGTGGAAGAGAGAGGCTAAGTGCCAGAATTGGCGCATCCTATGGATGCGCCATTTCTGGGGCGGCTGACGGCTGGTGTTTCTAGCCTGGGAGGGGGCCATTATTCATGGCACCCTTCCTGGGCTATTAATATCAGCCCCCAGCTGTCTGCCTAGCCTTTGCTAGCTATTAAAATAGGGGGGACCCCACGTCATTTTTTTTGGGGGGGTCCCCCATTTTAATAGCTAGTAAAGGCTAGGTATTCAGCTGGGGGCTGATATTAGTAGCCTGGGAAGCTCCGTGGGTTTTACCCCCTTCCCAGGCTTCAAACATCTGCCCCAGCCGTCTGCTTAACCTCCGCTAGAGACTAAAATTATGGGGGATCCCACGCCATTTTTTTTTTTAAATAAATCCTTTATTTTAACACTAAATGACATTTGAGGAGTTAATAAAGATGCAGTCCCTAAATTATTATTTATTTTTTAATTAATTTTTCCCAAAACTTTTGACGTGGGCTTCGCCATATTTTTGTATGCCAGCCAGGTACAGCATCCAGCTTCTATGAACGCACCATTTTCCGGGGCGGCTGCAGACTGCAATTTTCAGCGGGGGGGCAGAAAGCTTGGGCCTCCCTGCGCTGCAGATTCCATCCCCCAGCTGTCTAGTTGTACCTGGCTAGACACAAAAATAGGGAGAAGCTCCACGTTTTGTTTTTTTTAATTATTTCATGAAATTCATGGAATAATTAAGAAAAAAGCCAACGATCTCCTGCAATAAAAGTAAAATAATAAAGTAACCTCATCCTTACCTTTCCATGGCTCCCACAACAGCTTCAGCTCTGCTACATCGAGATGACAGGCTGTACCGCAGCAGATCGCTGCCATCCATCCTGTCATCCCGCAGACACTGAGAAGCGCAGGCATACTTCCACTCCTCAGTGTCTGGCTGTGACGGCATCCAGATGAGCCGAGGTCATGTCCAATGAACTCAGCTCACCTCATGTACGTCACTGACAGCGTGGGATAATTCTCCTGCACTCAGCACTTCAGCGTGAGAATTTTCCCACGCTGTCAGTGACGTGCATGAGGTGAGCTGAGTTCATTGGACATGACCTCACCTCATGTATGTCACTGACAGCGTGGGAGAATTCTCACGCTGAAGCGCTGAGTGCAGGAGAATTTTCCCACGCTGTCAGTGACGTGCATGAGGTGAGCTGAGTTCATTGGACATGAACTCGGCTCATCTGGATGACGTCACAGAGAGACACTGAGGAGCGCAAGCATGCCTGCGCTTCTCAGTGTCTGCGGGATGACAGGCTGGATGGCAGCGTTCTGCTGCGGTCCAGCCTGTCATCTCGATGTAGCAGAGCTGAAGCTGTCCTGGGAACCATTGAAAGGTAAGGATGATGTTGCTTTATTATTTTTCTTTTATTGCAGGAGATCGTTGGCTTCAGCTGAAATGGGCGTGATGGTAAGTATGGTTTAATTTAGAACAATAAAGAATTGTGTGTTTATTTCAATTAAAGGACTTTATTCTGGGTGTTTGTGTTTTTCTTTAACTTTGACTATGGGGTTAGTAATGGGGGTGTCTTATAGACGCCTCTCCATTACTAACCTGGGCTTGATGTCAGCTGGCATTATAAGCTGACATCAACCCCAGCCCTATTACCCCACTGCCACCGCTACAGGGCAGTGGGAAGAGCGAGGCTAAGTGCCAGAATTGGCGCATCCTATGGATGCGCCATTTCTGGGGCGGCTGACGGCTGGTGTTTCTAGCCTGGGAGGGGGCCAATATTCATGGCACCCTTCCTGGGCTATTAATATCAGCCCCCAGCTGTCTGCCTAGCCTGTGCTAGCTATTAAATTAGGGGGGACCCCACGTTATTTTTTTTGGGGGGTTCCCCCATTTTAATAGCTAGTAAAGGCTAGGTATTCAGCTGGGGGCTGATATTAGTAGCCTGGGAAGCTCCGTGGGTATTACCCCCTTCCCAGGCTTCAAACATTTGCCCCAGCTGTCTGCTTAACCTCCGCTAGAGCCTAAAATTAAGGGGAACCCCACGCCATTTTTTTTTTAAATAAATCCTTTATTTTAACACTAAATGACAAGTACAGTAATCAACACTATCACTGTCACAGTACTTCATATATACAGTACAGACCAAAAGTTTGGACACACCTTCTCATTTAAAGATTTTTCTGTATTTTCATGACTTTGAAAATTGTAGATTCACACTGAAGGCATCAAAACTATGAATTAACACATGTGGAATTATATACTTAACAAAAAAGTGTGAAACAACTGAAAATATGTCTTATATTCTAGGTTCTTCAAAGTAGCCACCTTTTGCTTTGATGACTGCTTTGCACACTCTTGGTATTCTCTTGATGAGCTTCAAGAGGTAGTCACTGGAAATGGTTTTCACTTCACAGGTGTGCCCTGTCAGGTTTAATAAGTGGGATTTCTTGCCTTATAAATGGGGTTGGGACCATCAGTTGTGTTGTGCAAAAGTCAGGTGGATACACAGCTGATAGTCCTACTGAATAGACTGTTAGCTGCTTTTTTATTGCCATAATACAAATTCTAAGTAAAGAAAAATTAGTGGCCATCATTACTTTAAGAAATGAAGGTCAGTCAGTCCGAAAAATTGGGCACACTTTGAATGTGTCCCCAAATGCACTTGCAAAAACCATCAAGCGCTACAAAGAAACGGGCTCACATGAGGACCGCCCCAGGAAAGGAAGACCAAGAGTCACCTCTGCTTCTGAGGATAAGTTTATTCGAGTCACCAGTCTCAGAAATCGTAGGTTAACAGCAGCTCAGATTAGAGACCAGGTCAATGCCACACAGAGTTCTAGCAGCAGACACATCTCTTCAACAACTGTTAAGAGGAGACTTTGTGCAGCCGGCCTTCATGGTAAAATAGCTGCTAGGAAACCACTGCAAAGGACAGGCAACAATCAGAAGAGACTTGTTTGGGCTAAAGAACACAAGGAATGGACATTAGACCAGTGGAAATCTGTGCGTTGGTCTGATGAGTCCAAATTTGAGATCTTTGGTTCCAACTACCGTGTCTTTGTGCGGCGCAGAAAAGGTGAACGGATGGACTCTACATGCCTGGTTTCAACCGTGAAGCATGGAGGAGGAGGTGTGATGGTGTGGGGGTGGTTTGCTGGTGACACTGTTGGGGATTTATTCAAAATTGAAGGCATACTGAACCAGCATAGCTACCACAGCATCTTGCAGCGGCATGCTATTCCATCCGGTTTGTGTCTAGTTGGACCATCATTTATTTTTCAACAGGACAGTGACCCCAAAACACCTCCAGGATGTGTAAGGGCTCTTTCACCACGAAGGAGAGTGATGGGGTGCTGCGCCAGATGACCTGGCCTCCATAGTCATCAGACCTGAACCCAATCGAGATGGTTTGGGGTGAGCTGGAACGCAGCGTGAAGGCAAAAGAGCCAACAAGTGCTAAGCATCTCTGGGAACTCCTTCAAGATTGTTGGAAGACCATTTCCAGTGACTACCTCTTGAAGCTCATCAAGAGAATACCAAGAGTGTGCAAAGCAGTCATCAAAGCAAAAGGTGGCTACTTTGAAGAAGCTAGAATATAAGACATATTTTCAGTTGTTTCACACTTTTTTGTTAAGTATATAATTCCACATGTGTTAATTCATAGTTTTGATGCCTTCAGTGTGAATGTACAATTTTCATAGTCATGAAAATACAGAAAAATCTTTAAATGAGAAGGTGTGTCCAAACTTTTGGTCTGTACTGTATGTGACTGACATGTTTCTATCTATCTAATCTATGTGTGAAGCTCTATTCTGTCTATTATAAATTGTCGGGTACAGATGCTGAATTGCCGGCCGGCTTTCTTAAAGAGACGGTGCACGAAAACACTAATATTTTTTTAAATAAATCCTTTACACTAAATGACAAGTACAGTAAGCAACACTGTCACAGTACTTCATATATATGTGACTGACATGTTTCTATCTATCTAATCTATGTGTGAAGCTCTATTCTGTCTATTATAAATTGTCGGGTACAGATGCTGAATTGCCGGCCGGCTTTCTTAAAGAGACGGTGCACGAAAACACTAATATTTTTTTAAATAAATCCTTTACACTAAATGACAAGTACAGTAAGCAACACTGTCACAGTACTTCATATATATGTGACTGACATGGTTCTATCTACCTAATCTATGTGTGAAGCTCTATTCTTTCTGTTGTAAATTGTCGGGTACCGGTGAATGCCGCTGATGAATTGCCGGCTTTTCATGTCATTCTACATTATTCTTAGTTGTTTTACTTCATGTAGAATTAACCTACAAGGAAAGAAAGGGTTTATTTTCATTCCGATATTTGTGTCCCATTGACTTGCATTGGTTTCCGGTATCGGAATCGGCGATATCCGATACTTTTTGGGTATCGGCCCGATCCAATCCGATACGATATTTCCTGATATCGGAAGGTATCGCTCAACACTACTGAGTACCTTACAGAACAAATATCGTCAATGGCAGACTCAGGGCTATGTTTGTATAAGGTTGCATCTCTATTTTCAATATGCATTTTTTTAAGCCAATAGATATTGACAACTGACCATACGTATAGGGAACTTATCCCCAAAGCAGACAGTTGCATTTAGAGCTCACACACATCAAACATCATGCACATGTTTGGACTGACCCTTAATGACCCTTTTACATGTACTATGAGTGCCGACACGAATGCTCATACAAAAGTTCCTTCTCAACTGTTGCCCACCACAAACAGACCCTGCCATCCAACGACAAACAAGATTCATGCATAAAATTTATTTTTTTATCATCAGCACATCCAGCCATGTAAAAAGGGAATGTGCTGCCAACAATGATATAAACTACTGCAAAGAATGATTGCCTGAATGATGAAAAAACAATAAATCATTGGCACAAGTAAAAGTGAAAGCAATGAGTGAGATGATCAATGCTTGATAGGGCTCGTGCACATGGCCATATTTTCGATCTGGGTGCGATCCGATAAAACATTGGATCACACTCGGACCAATGCTATTCTATGGGGCCGTGCACCCGTTAGAATTTTTCCTTGGACCATGGCGGTCCAAGGAAAAAATCTCTGCATGATCCAATAACCGTATGAGTCCTTGGAAACCATCCTGACATCTGAGTGCAGTCCGATTTCCACACGCTGACAGAATGGAGAAGATGGAGAAATCATTTTTCTCCATTTTCTCCTCATCCGAGAGAATAAAATCATACTGTGCTCACTCTGATCAAACTCTGATCAGAGTTCGATCAGAAATTGATTACCATAATTGGCCCGATTTTCTCTGATGAGAGAGCACATGATTGTCTGCACTTGCCCGTAAAGCCACAATCATGTGAAAAGACGCTGACACTGCGTTCATACAATGAGGCCATGGTAAGATTTAGCTCACGTTTGCTGTGAAATCTCAGTATTTCAAAAATTGCAAAACACTGGGTTTTTTCACTACACCACGGCTGCAACATGTGAATGCAGCCTTAGAAGTTAATTTTGAAAAACAGTTTTAGAAGGACTTGTCCATGCATCTTGTTCCTCTAAACTGTGAAATGAAGACTATTAGTAAACATATCCATGTAACTGTTTAAAAAATAAAGGAACAATCTGAGTTTCGCTCCTTGGCGTGGCAAGGCAATGTCCCTTTCTTTGATATGTGAATGTTCTAGCAGTGTGGCAGATTGCAGGCAGTCAGATTACACATTATGAAAACATGGTGCCTTCCCAGTTAGAACATTTTGGTTTGCATATCACAGAAATACACAATAAAGACTTATAGCAAAACAAAGTATCTTACTATAAATGTAAACACATAGAAATGGAAAAACATTAAGGACTGTGGCAAGGAGGAGGGTGTAAAGGGGGCAAACTGGGCAAAGGCCCTCAGCCCCCATCCTCAAAGGTGCATGCAGAGACAGAGACGCAGCTGCAGGTTCGGTGGCCCGGTCAGTCTGTACCAGTCAGGACCTTCACTCAGTAGAGTATGGACTAACTAAATAGGAGTAGAGAGCTTTGTATGTTCTTTGTGTGTGTATAGCATAGATTCTGTATTTCTAACAAGTGGTGTGTGTGAAGCATGAAGTACGTGTACAATTTTTACCAGAAGTTTACATACACTATATAAAAAGACCCATATGCATGTTTTTCTCAATATCTGACATGAAATAACAATAAACCTTTCCCGTTTTAGGTAAATTAGGATTACCATAATTTTTAATATTTGCCAAATGCCAGAATAATAAGAGAGAGAGAATGTTTTAAGGCATTTCTATTACTTACTGCAAAGACAAAAATTTACATACATTTCATTAGTATTTTGTACCATTGCCCTTAAAATCAGGGCCGGCTCCAGGTTTTTCTGTGCCCCGGGCGAAAGAGTCTCAGTGGGCCCCTTTAACACATACCACGATTCATGATGCACAGATACCACAGAGAAATATAGGTATAGCACAATGCAAAGATTTCACTTCTTACATTACATAAGCGATATCTATTGTAAAATCCAGAATAGGTCAGAAACTGGCAAATCGCTCCACACAGTATACTGGCCACCATATAATGCTCCATACGGAATACTGGCCCCCATATAACGCTCCATACAGAATACTGGCCCCCATAAAACGCTCCGTACAGGATACTGGCCCCCATAAAATGCTCCATACGGAATACTGGCCCCCATATAACGCTCCATACAGAATACTGGCCACCATAAAATGCTCCATACGGAATACTGGCCCCCATATAACGCTCCATACGGAATACTGGCCCCCAAATAACGCTCCATACAGAATACTGGCCCCCATAAAACGCTCCGTACAGGATACTGGTCCCCTTATAACGCTCCATACAGAATACTGGCTCCCATATAATGCTCCATGCAGGCTGTTCCCCCCACATAATACAATATGCAGGCTGTTCCCCCCTTATAATGCCCCATGAAGGATGTCACCCCCCATATAATGCCCCATGCAGGATATCACTTCTCCCCCTCATATAATGCTCCATGCAGGATGTCACCCCTCATATAATGCCCCATGCAGGATGTCACTTCTTCCCCCCATATAATGCCCTATGCAGAATGTCCCTTTCCCCCCATATAATGCCCCATGCAGGATGTCCCTTCTCCCCCATATAATTCCCCATGCAGAATGTCACCCCTCATATAATGCCCCATGCAGGATGTCACTTCCCCCCCCCATATAATGCCCCATGCAGGATGTCCCTTTCCCCCCCATATAATGCCCTATGCAGGATGTCACCCCCCCATATAATGTCCCATGCAGGATGTCACCCCCCCATATACTGCCCCATGCAGGATGCCACCCCCCATATAATGCCCCATGCCTCCATACATTTAAAAAAAAATCAAATACTCACCTCACTTCTCACCTGCTGCCGCTGCTCAGGTCCGGTCTCCAGCGTCGCCTGCGTCTTCCCGCTCTGCGCTGCCTGTGATGGCTCAGGGGAGGGCGCGGTGGAAAGATGTCACCGCACCCTCTGACCTGAGACGTCACAGGGAGCGCACAGCAGAAAGACAGCGGTTCTGCGGAGGCACGGGGAGAGGTAAGTATCCGGCTGCCGGGGCCCAGAACAAGTGGGGGAGAAGGGCGGGCACTGGCACCGCTCTCCTCTGCCAATAGCCGAGTGGGCCCCCCGCCTGCTCAGGGCCCCGGCACTTGCCCGGGTGAGTCGGGTGGTGACGCCGGCCCTGCTTAAACTGAATGACTTGAGTCAAACATTTGGGATATCCTTCCACAAGCTTCTCACAATAGTTGGTCGGAATTTGCGCCCATTCCTCCTGACAAAACTGGTGTAACTGATCCAGGTTTGTAGGTCGCCTTTCTCGCACCTGCCTTTTCAGATTTGCCCATACATTTTCAATAGGATTGAGATCAGAGCTTTGTGATGGCCACTCCAAAACACTGACTTCATTATCCTTAAGCCACCTTGTTACCATTTTGGCAGTATGCTTCGGGTCATTGTCCATTTGGAAGACCCATTTCCGCCCGAGCTTTAACTTCCTGGCTGATGTCTTAAGATGTTGCTTCAGTATTGCCACATAATCTTCTTTTCTCATGATGTTATCTATTTTGTGAAGCTCACCAGTCCCTCCTGCAGCTAAACAACCCCACAACATGATGCTGCCACCCCCATGTTTCACAGTTGGGATGGTGTTCTTAGGCTTCCAAGCTTCTCTCTTTTTCCTCTAAATGTAATGACGCTCATTATGCCCAAAAAGTTCAACTTTAGTTTCATCAGACCACAGGACATGTCTCCAAAAATTAAGGCCTTTGTTCCTATGTGCATTTGCAAACATGAATCTGTTTTATGTTTCTTTTGGAGTAATGGCTTCTTCCTGGCAGAGTGGCCTTTCAGCCCATGTTGATACAGTACTCATTTCACTGTGGATAATGACACAATCTTACCAGCTTCTGTCATAATCTTCACAATGTCGTTTGCTTTTGTCCTTGGGTTGATATGCACATGTTAGACCATAGCACATTCATTTCTGGGACACAGAACCCGTCTCCTTCCTGAGCGGTATGATGGCTGGGCATTCCCATCTTGTTTGTACTTGAGTATAATTGTTTGTACAGATGAAAGAGGCACATTCAGGTATCTTGAAATTGTACCCAAGGATGAGCCAGACTTGTGCAAGACCACAATTCTCTTCCTGATATCTTGGCTGATTTCTTTAGACTTTCCCATGATGCTACACAAAGAGGCAGTGTGTTTCAGGTGTGCATTAAAATACATCCACAGGTGTGTCTCTAATTAACTCATATGTTGTCAAAAAAACTATCAGAAGCGTCCAAACACATGACATCATCATATGGGCAGTCCAGAATTTTTTAAAGTCATAGTAATCTTAGTGTATATAAACTTTTGACTTTGCAGTAAGTAATAAAAATGCCTTAAAACATTCTCTCTCTCTCTCATTATTCTGGCATTTGGCAAATAATAAAAATTATGCTAATCCTAATTGACCTAAAATGGGAAAGGTTTATTCTGATTTCATGTCAGATATTGAGAAAAACATGCATATGTGTCTTTTTATATGGTGTATGTAAACTTCTGGTTTCAACTGTATGTGTGTAACATATAGTGTCTGTGTGTCTAGCATTAAGTGTATTTTATAACATAGTGTGTGTCTGTGTGTAACATACATTGAATGTGCACAAGTTAAATAGTGTAACATGCATTGTGTATATGTGTGTGTAACATATATTGAGTGTGTTACATACAGTGTGTGTACAGCATGGAATTTGTGTGTGTCATCCTCAATTAAAAATGACGGCTGAGAAGATGAGCGTTCGTATGTGTAAACATGTCAACAATCACCTAATGAATGATTCATCAGATGATCATTTATGCCAGAACAAAAATCTTCATAATTGCAGTACAATGCCATTGTGAAAACAGTACACGTGCTGCCGAAAACATGATACTGTATGAAGACATAGCTATCATATTAGCCATCATTCTGTCCTCATTATTCTTTGTCAGGCTGTGTAAAGAGGTCAGTAAACAAGTGCTGAATGAATTGCTCAAATCATTTCTTAGTTTAAAACCAACTAGTGTAAATGCACCCTAAATATTTCAGTATGACAGTGTTATATGTTCTCATTTGGGGCCCCACTTTTAATTTTTGTCCACGGACACACTTTGTCTAAAACCAGCCCTGACAAAGCCCATATTGTAGCTTAATGTGCCCCTATACAATAAAATGGTCCTAAATGTGATCTAATATTCATTTTAAAGGGAGCCTGTCAGCAGGATTCACACTCCAAACTATGTACAGTACATGTGCATGTAGCTATTTTTAAAGTCCAGAGATACGTTTCAATAGCCAGTCTGTTCCTCCATTATTAAGAAATCATTGTGTGAATTGATACTGAAATGAGGCTGAAGATCTAAATCCTCTGTCACTCCAGCTCTATTCTACGTCCAGCGCCACCTTCTCCTGCTTGACTAACAGCCTCTATGCTGTATGACTTCAGGCAAAGGAGCTATGAGTCAAGCAGGAGGAGGTGGCACTGGGTAGGTTATAGAGCTGAAGTGACGGTGACTTCAGATCTTCAGCCACATTTGTATATCAATTCAAATATTGATTTCTCAGTAATGAAGGAACATGACTTGCTTTTGAAAGAGCTACACGTGCATATACATATGGTGAAATCCTGCTGACAGATTCCCTTTAAATTATGAAAATAATAAAAACATCATTCAAAGACAGCATGTCAAGGACATAGGTAAAATATAATGGAGGGGGAGCTGCTGAGCTCGGGGATAAACAGTTTTCTATAATTTTTATATTTTCATGTAAAAGTTTTCCTCTGCGCACTCACAGTGATTTATTTACAGTTATGAGCAGGGTCGGACTGGGGCACCGGGACACCGGAGAATTCTCCGGTGGGCCCGGGTCCTCAGCGGGCCCCCGAGCAGCACGTATGGGGCCCCTGGTTAACATGGCCGCCGGTGCTCCACACTGCAAGGGCCCGGAAGGTCAGGAGGGCCCTTGCAGTGTGGCTGATGAGGGCAATCTGGCTTGATTCTTGGACCCCCAGGCTCCGGGGGGCCCATGGCTAGATTGACCTCATCCTTACGTGATGGGCAGGGAGCGATCCCTCAATCTCCGCTGCCGACAGGAGGAAAATAGCAGCGGAGCTGGAGGGATCCGTCCTCACCTCTGCTTCCTGCCCGCCGCTTCCTACCTGACACAGGTTCGCGCTGCTTGATGATGTCATCATGCAGCGAGTATTTGTGTCAGGAAGAATGATGCCGGGCAGGAAGCAGAGGACGATGCTGCGGGGAAGGGGGGGCGTGTTGACAGGTAAGTGTTTTTTTTTTAACTAATAGACTGGACTGGAGATGGGGAGAAATGGGGACAGAAATGGTAATGGAGGAGGTGGGGGGAGATGAGTGAGAGCAATGGTGATGGTGGGGGGAGATGAGGGAGAGCAATGGTGATGGTGGCGGGAGATGAGGGAGAGTGATGGAGGAGGTGGGGGGAGATATGCATGGCAAGGTGATGGACGAGGTGGGGGGAGATATCCATGGCATGGTGATGGAGGAAGTGGGGGGAGATATGCATGGTATGGTGATGGAGGAGGTAGGGGGAGATATGCATGGCATGGTGATGGAGGAGGTGGGGGAAGATAAACATGGCATGGTGATGGAGGAGGTGGGGGGAGATATGACATGGCACTGGTGATGGAGGATGTGGGGGAGATATGACATGGCACTGGTGATGGAGGAGGTGGGGGAGATATGGCAATGATGATGGAGCAGGTGAGGGAGATATGGGAGATATGGCAATGATGACTGAGCAGGTGGGGGGAGATATGGTAATGATGATGGAGCAGGTGGGGGAGATATGGCAATGATGATGGAGCAGGTGAGGGAGATATGGGAGATATGGCAATGATGACTGAACAGGTGGGGAGATATATGGCAATGATGATGGAGCAGGTGGGGGGAGATATGGCAATGATGATGGAGCAGGTGGGGGAGATATGGCAATATTAGGAGAAGATTCTTTATTTCCATTAGTAATTAAATACTTCGAACAAGATGCACTTACAGGGGTTCTCCGGGGAAAACAAGTAATCACCTCCCCACAGGATAAGTGATAAATTAGTGATTAGTGAGGGTCTGACTGATGGAACCTGCACCGATTGGTAGAATGTGGAGCTTTTATCCCCATTAGACTGGAGCTCACGTGCGACTTGACCACTGATCCATTCATTCCCTCAGTGGCTGTTCTTGTTTTTTTTCTGGAAGCCCCAAAGAGAATGAATGAGGCTGCGATCAGATGTGCCACCTGCTGCTGCATTTTAAAATGGGGATAAGTGTCCTGTCAGGGATAAAACTTCCCCATTCTTCCGATAGGTGCATTTTTCAATGTTCGGACCCAAACGATCAATAAGTGATCAGCAATCCTGTCGATCCCATGGATCGGTGATAACTCGTTTTAACCAAAGAACCCCTTTAATGTAAACTACCGTAATTCTACATCCCAGTTATGGTGGTGCACAGTATATGTGCAGGAGCAGTCTGTGATTTATAGTGGCAGCTCCACTATAACGGGGATATCGGCTAACAGTTATTTGCCTATTTGTAGGGTGGGCCCCGAGGATCAATTCCTCCTGTGAGCCCCAGACACCCCAGTCCGACACTGGCTATGAGTATGAGTTTGAGCGGTGAATCTTGAGGGTGAATAAGGACTCACAGGCTTTCTCTATTATTCATTGAGAAAAATAAATGGCTTATTGCATGAATTTAATCAGTCCCTGACGGTGAACAAGACGATTTTCATTTACAAACTGCAGGCAAAGATATTACCAAAGATGAAAAACAAAATCTAACAAAAAAAATGAAAGCTTTAAATAATTTTTTACAGTGCATCCCAAAAAGTTCATACATTTGGGGGACATTCTTCTTATTATTCCTCTTATTATTATTCTTACACAATAAATACTTTGTTATTTGACTGCTCTACCATGGAACGAATTGACATGCTCTAAAATTGGAACATTTTTGGAACAGCCATTCTCAACCAAAACATTTTTTCTTTATTTCAAGATCATCATACTTTAAAGCAAAATCATTTCTTTAAGAGCACAAATAAAGAAAATCCAAATTAACTAAAATGTAGGTCATAACAAAGAAAATTCATGAATGTCCTTCCATTTGCTTCTATAAGGAGCTGTGCGTGAAGCCCCACAAGGACAAAGTATCAGCTTGGTGGAAAACGCTAATTATTTATTTACTTCACTGTCTTTTATTTCTATACTGGGATTTGAACAAGCAAGGATATGTATCATAGTCTGCTATCATTCATCCCTACATCCTGTAATACATTAATATATTATATATTTATACTGACAGGAACTGGAGAAAAGCTTGATAAGACAATGGGGTTTTCTTTATTCACCCCAGACGAATGGTAGTTTGTGCTCTATAGATGACAGCTCATCTTCTGAATGCAATCATTTCTACATACTGTACCATAATCTGCACATTGTGTTACTAATTTTAACTGTGGTTAATAAAATATCAGCATATAAAATATTAAAATGTTCTACATGAGCATTAAGATGAAGAGTTATTGGAGAATGGATTTGCTCGGAGTACAATATGTGCTCGCAGATGTTTTATTATTTTCTGGACAGTTAGCTAGGAGCATAGCTCTTTTATAGCTAAAAAAAAGGAAAGGAAATAAACACATATGTCCTGTATATACACTGTGTGCAGAATTATTAGGCAAATGAGTATTTTGATCACATGATACTTTTTATACATGTTGTCCTACTCCAAGCTGCATAGGCTTGAGAGCCAACTACCAATTAAGTAAATCTGGTGTGCTAAATTATTAGGCAACTTCCTTTCCTTTGGAAAATTGGGTCAGAAGAGAGATTTGACGGGCTCTAAAAAGTCCAAAATTGTGAGGTGTCTTGCAGAGGGACGCAGCAGTCTTGAAATTTCCAAACTTTTGAACCGTGATCACCGAACAATCAAGCGTTTCATGGCAAATAGCCAACATGGTCGCAAGAAGCGTGTTGGCCAAAAAAGGCGCAAAATAACTGCCTATGAATTGAGGAAAATCAAGCGTGAAGCTGCCAAGATGCCATTCGCCAGCAGTTTTGCCATATTTCAGAGCTGCAACGTTACTGGAGTATCAAAAAGCACAAGGTGTGCGATACTCAGGGACATGGCCAAGATAAGGAAGGCTGAAAAACGACCACCTTTGAACAAGAAACATAAGATAAAACATCAAGAATAGGCCAAGAAATATGTTAAGACTGATTTTTCAAAGGTTTTATGGACTGATGAAATGAGAGTGACTCTTGATGGGCCAGATGGATGGGTCAGAGGCTGGATCAGTAAAGGGCAGAGAGCTCCACTCCAACTCAGACGCCAGTAAGGTGGAGGTGGGGTACTGGTATGGGCTGGTATCATCAAAGATTAACTTCAGGGACCTTTTCGGGTTGAGGATGGAGTGAAGCTCAACTCCCAGACCTACTGCCAGTTTCTGGAAGACAACTTCTTCAAGCAGTGGTACAGGAAGAAGTCGGTATCCTTCAAGAAAAACATGATTTTCATGCAGGACAATGCTCCATCACATGCATCCAACTACTCCACAGCGTGGTTGGCCAGTAAAGGTCTAAAAGAAGAAAAAATAATGACATGGCCCCCTTGTTCACCTGATCTGAACCCCATAGAGAACCTGTGGTCCATCATAAAACGTGAGATCTACAGGGAGGGAAAACAGTACACCTCTCGGAACAGTGTCTGGGAGGCTGTGGTGGCTGCTGCACGCAATGATGATCGAAAACAGATCAAGCAACTGACAGAATCTATGGATGGAAGGCTGTTGAGTGTCATCATAAAGAAAGGTGGCTATATTGATCACTAATTTTTTTGGTTTTTGTTTTGCATGTCAGAAATGTTTATTTCTAAATTTTGTGAACTGATATTGGTTTACCTGGTGAAAATAAACAAGTGAGATGGGATTATATTTGGTTTTTATTAAGTTGCCTAATAATTCTGCACAGCAATAGTTACCTGCACAAACAGATATCCTCCTAAGATAGCCAAATCTAAAAAAAAAACACTCCAACTTCCAAAAATATTAAGCTTGGATATTTATGAGTCTTTTTGGGTTGATTGAGAATGTAGTTGTTGATCAATAATAAAAATAATCCTCTAAAACACAACTTGCCTAATAATTCTGCACACAGTGTATTGTCATCATTGCGTGAGAAGAACATACATGAACATCTTCTGCAAAACAGCATGAAGAATTATGATTGCTCCTCACATATGAAGCCTACTGACCTAAATTCATTAAGGCCACATTCACACGTTCAGTATTTGGTCAAGTATTTGACATCAGTATTTGTAAGCCAAAACCAGGAGCAGGTGATCAATGCAGAAGTGGTGACTAGAGATGAGCGGTGTTCGACTAGAACTGTTCGCCAATCTCAAATTCGAGCTGTTTTGGGTGGTGTTCGAGTTGTTCGACGGGAACCCGAACGATTTGCAAAAAATTCGGCTGTTCGAGGTTATGTTCGATAACTGTTCGTGCACCAAAAGCGTGTCCTGCATGTCTGGCGCTATTTAGAGCACCAATCATGCAGGGATTGTCTGCCACTCACTGTAATGTCACAGCCATGGTGGTTGTGGCATTAGAGTGATTGCCCAAATCGATGGGAACTGTGATCACAGTGAAACATGAAAAGCCGGCAATTCAGCAGCGGCGTACACCGGTACCCGACAATTTAGAACCGAAAGAATAGAGCTTCACACATAGATTAGATAGATAGAAACATGTCAGTCACATATATATGAAGTACAGTGACAGTGTTGCTTACTGTACTTGTCATTTAGTGTAAAGGATTTATTTAAAAAAATAATAGTGTTTTCATCCACTGTCTCTTTAAAAAAGCCGGCCGGCAATTCAGCAGCGGTACCCGACAATTTAGAATGGAAGGAATAGAGCATCACACATAGATTAGATAGATAGAAACATGTCAGTCACATATATAATAAGTACAGTGATAGTGTTGATTACTGTACTTGTCATTTAGTGTTAAAATAAAGGATTTATTTTAAAAAAAAATTGGCGTGGGGTTCCCCTTAATTTTAGGCTCTAGCGGAGGTTAAGCAGACGGCTGGGGCAGATGTTTGAAGCCTGGGAAGGGGGTAATACCCACGGAGCTTCCCAGGCTACTAATATCAGCCCCCAGCTGAATACCTAGCCTTTACTAGCTATTAAAATGGGGGACCCCCCAAAAAAATGACGTGGGTTCCCCCCTATTTTATTAGCTAGCAAAGGCTAGGCAGACAGCTGGGGGCTGATATTAATAGCCCAGGAAGGGTGCCATGAATATTGGCCCCCTCCCAGGCTAGAAACACCAGCCGTCAGCCGCCCCAGAAATGGCGCATCCATAGGATGCGCCAATTCTGGCACTTAGCCTCGCTCTTCCCACTGCCCTGTAGCGGTGGCAGTGGGGTAATAGGGCTGGGGTTGATGTCAGCTTATAATGCCAGCTGACATCAAGCCCAGGTTAGTAATGGAGAGGCGTCTATAAGACACCCCCATTACTAATCCCATAGTCAAAGTTAAAAAAAAACACAAACACCCAGAATAAAGTCCTTTAATTGAAATAAAGACACAATTCTTTATTGTTCTAAATTAAACCATACTTACAATCACGCCCATTCCAGCTGAAGCCAACGATCCCCTGCAATAAAAGAAAAATAATAAAGCAACATAATCCTTACCTTTCCATGGTTCCCACGACAGCTTCAGCTCTACTACATCGAGATGACAGGCTGGACCACAGCAGAAAGCTGCCATCCAGCCTGTCATCCCGCAGACACTGAGAAGCGCAGGCTTGATTGCGCTCCTCAGCGTCTCTCTGTGACGGCATCCAGATGAGCCGAGTTCATGTCCAATGAACTCGGCACACCTCATGCACGTCACTGACAGCGTGGGAAAATTCTCACGCTGAAGCGCTGAGTGCAGGAGAATTCTCCCACGCTGTCAGTGACGTGCATGAGGTGAGCTCATGTCCAATGAACTCAGTTCACCTCATGCACGTCACTGACAGCGTGGGAAAATTCTCCTGCACTCAGCGCTTCAGCGTGAGAATTCTCCCACGCTGAAGCGCTGAGTGCAGGAGAATTTTCCCACGCTGTCAGTGACGTGCATGAGGTGAGCCGAGTTCATTGGACATTAACTCGGCTCATCTGGATGCCCTCACAGAGAGACACTATGGAGCGCAAGCAAGCCTGCGCTTCTCAGTGTCTTCGGGATGACAGGCTGGATGGCAGCGTTCTGCTGCGGTACAGCCTGTCATCTCGATGTAGCAGAGCTGAAGCTGTCATGGGAACCATGGAAAGGTAAGGATGATGTTGGTTTATTATTTTTCTTTTATTTCAGGAGATCGTTGGCTTCAGCTGGAATGGGCGTGACGGTAAGTATGGTTTAATTTAGAACAATAAAGAATTGTGTGTTTATTTCAATTAAAGGACTTTATTCTGGGTGTTGTGTTTTTTTTAAATACTTTACTAGAAATTCATGGTGGTCATGTCTAATATTGGCGTGACCCCATGAATTTCGGGCTTAGGGCCAGCTGATAATGCCAAGCTGGCCCTAACCCCTTTATTACCCAGTGAGCCACCGCACCAGGGCCCTGGATGAGTTGGGTACAGCGCCAGAAGATGGCGCTTCTATGAACGCGCCATTTTCCGGGGTGGCTGCGGACTGCAATTTGCAGCGGGGGTGGCCCAGAAAGCTTGGTTCTCCCTGCGCTGCGGATTCCAGCCCCCAGCTGCCTAGTTGTACCTGGCTGGACACAAAAACAGGGCGAAGCCCCACGTCAATTTTCTTTAAATTATTTCATGAAATAATTAAGAAAAAAAGGGCTTCCCTACATTATTGTGTCCGGCCAGGTACAAATAGGCAGCTGTTGGTTGGGGGCAGCCCGGTCCTGCCTGCTGTACCTGGCTGGACCCAAATATAGTGCGAAGCCCCACCTCAATTTTTTTTTAATTATTTCATGAAATAATTAAAAAAAAAAGGTCTTCCCTTTATTGTTGTGTCCGGCCAGGTACAAATAGGCAGCCGGTGGTTGGGGGCAGCCCGTTCCTGGCTGCTGCACCTGACTGGACACAAGTATAGTGCGAAGCCCCACGTCAATTTTTTTTTAATTATTTCATGAATTTCCTGAACTAATTTAAAAAAATTGAAGTGGGGCTTCGCACTATATTTGTGTCCAGCCAGGTACAGCAGGCAGGAACGGGCTGCCCCCAACCACCAGCTGCGTATTTGTACCTGGCCGGACACAACAATATAGGGAAGGCCTTTTTTTCTTAATTATTTCATGAATTTCCTTAAATAATTAAAAAAAATTGACGTGGGGCTTCGCACTATATTTGTGTCCAGCCAGGTACAGCAGGCAGGAACGGGCTGCCCCCAACCACCAGCTGCCTATTTGTACCTGGCCGGACACAACAATATAGAGAAGGCCTTTTTTTCTTAATTATTTCATGAATTTCATGAAATAATTAAAAAAAAAATACGTGGGGCTTCGCCCTATTTTTGTGTCCAGCCAGGTACAACTAGGCAGCTGGGGGCTGGAATCTGCAGCGCAGGGAGGCCCAAGCTTTCTGCCCCCCCCCCGCTGCAAACTGCAGTCCGCAGCCACCCCGGAAAATGGCGCGTTCATAGAAGCGCCATCTTCTGGCGCTGTACCCAACTCATCCAGGGCCCTGGTGCGGTGGCTCACTGGGTAATAAAGGGGTTAGGGCCAGCTTGGTATTATCAGCTGGCCCTAAGCCCAAAATTCATGGGGTCACGCCAGTATTAGACATGACCGCCATGAATTTCTAGTAAAGTATTTAAAAAAAACACAACACCCAGAATAAAGTCCTTTAATTGAAATAAACACACAATTCTTTATTGTTCTAAATTAAACCATACTTACCATCACGCCCATTCCAGCTGAAGCCAACGATCTCCTGAAATAAAAGAAAAATAATAAACCAACATCATCCTTACCTTTCCTTGGTTCCCATGACAGCTTCAGCTCTGCTACATCGAGATGACTGGCTGGACCGCAGCAGAACGCTGCCATCCAGCCTGTCATCCCGCAGGCACTGAGAAGCGCTGGCATGCTTGCGCTCCTCAGTGTCTCGCTGTGACGGCATCCAGGTGAGCCGAGGTCATGTCCAATGAACTCGGCTCACCTCATGCACGTCACTGACAGCGTGGGAAAATTCTCACGCTGAAGCGCTGAGTGCAGGAGAATTCTCCCACGCTGTCAGTGACGTGCATGAGGTGAGCTCATGTCCAATGAACTCAGCTCACCTCATGCACGTCACTGACAGCGTGGGAAAATTCTCCTGCACTCAGCGCTTCAGCGTGAGAATTCTCCCACGCTGTAAGTGACGTGCATGAGGTGAGCTGAGATCATTGGACATGAACTCACCTCATGCACGTCACTGACAGCGTGGGAAAATTCTCACGCTGAAGCGCTGAGTGCAGGAGAATTTTTCCACGCTGTCAGTGACGTGCATGAGTTGAGCCGAGTTCATTGGACATGACCTCGGCTCATCTGGATGCCGTCACAGCGAGACACTAAGGAGCGAAGCAAGCCTGCTCTTCTCAGTGTCTGCGGGTTGACAGGCTGGATGGCAGCGTTCTGCTGCGGTCCAGCCTGTCATCTCGATGTAGCAGAGCTGGAGCTGTCCTGGGAACCATCGAAAGGTAAGGATGAGGTTGCTTTATTATTTTTCTTTTATTGCAGGAGATCGTTGGCTTCAGCTGGAATGGGCGTGATGGTAAGTATAGTTTAATTTAGAACAATAAAGAATTGTGTGTTTATTTCAATTAAAGGACTTTATTCTGGGTGTTGTGTTTTCTTTTAACTTTCACTATGGGGTTAGTAATGGGGGTGTCTTATAGACGCCTCTCCATTACTAACCTGGGCTTGATGTCAGATGGCATTATAAGCTGACATCAACCCCAACCCTATTACCCCACTGCCACCGCTACAGGGCAGTGGGAAGAGCGAGGCTAAGTGCCAGAATTGGCGCATCCTATGGATGCGCCATTTCTGGGGCAGCTGACGGCTGGTGTTTCTAGCCTGGGAGGGGGCCAATATTCATGGCACCCTTCCTGGGCTATTAATATCAGCCCCCAGCTGTCTGCCTAGCCTTTGCTAGCTATTAAATTAGGGGGGACCCCACGTCATTTTTTTGGGGGGTCCCCCATTTTAATAGCTAGTAAAGGCTAGGCATTCAGCTGGGGGCTGATATTAGTAGCCTGGGAAGCTCCGTGGGTATTACCCCCTTCCCAGGCTTCAAACATCTGCCCCAGCCGTCTGCTTAACCTCCGCTAGAGACTAAAATTACGGGGAACCCCACGCTAATTTTTTTTTTAATAAATCCTTTATTTTAACACTAAATGACAAGTACAGTAACCAACACTATCACTGTACTTATTATATATCTGACTGACATGTTTCTATCTATCTAATCTATGTGTGATTCTCTATTCTTTCTGTTCTAAATTGTCGAGTACAGATGCTGAATCGCCGGCCGTCTTTTTTAAAGAGACAGTGCATGAAAACACTATTATTTTTTTAAATAAATCCTTTACACTAAATGACAAGTACAGTAAGCAACACTGTCACTGTACTTATTATATATGTGACTGACATGTTTCTATCTATCTAATCTATGTGTGAAGCTCTATTCTTTCTGTTCTAAATTGTCGGGTACCGCTGCTGAATTGCCGGCCGGCTTTTTTAAAGAGACGGTGCATGAAAACACTAATATTTTTTTTAATAAATCCTTTACACTAAATGACAAGTGCAGTAACCAACACTGTCACTGTGCTTCTTATATGTGTGACTGACATGTTTCTATCTATCTAATCTATATGTGATGCTCTATTCCTTCTTGTCTAAATTGTCGGGTACCAGTGTATGCCGCTGCTGAATTGCCGGCCGGCTTTTTTAAAGAGAGTGTCTTCTGAGCAGTTTGTCAGCTTTTGGACACCTTTGAAGGTGTTTTCTATGTGTTTTTGTTTGCCTGCCATTGGTTTTAACGGTGTTCGACGGTGTTCTAAGGTGTTCGACGAACAGTTCGACGAACAGTTCCTCGAACATCCCGGTGTTCGACGAACCGAACCGAACCCGAACACTATGGGGGTGGCTCAACACTAGTGGTGACGTGTTTCTATTATACTTTTCCTCTTATTGTTCCACTCCTGGTTTTGGCTTACAAATACTGATGTAAAATACTGACCAAATACTGAACATGTGAACGTGGCCTAACTCTTAGGAACATGAAGATTTCTCCATTTCTTTATTTTTGCTTGCTTTTTTGACTCAAAGTCTTTTTAGCTAGAATCTTGTTTCTGGGCTTCCTGCTACTTGTTGAAAATAGCTAAGACAGTGCCAAAGCCATTGGGGCATGCACTTCACACACTGTTGCCACATGTGCCCACAGAGTAGGGTTAGTTTCATGTAGCTGTAGATTTCTTTAAGATTTATACAAAAAAAATAAAAAAACTAATTTATTTGCCATTTAGTGGCGCACGAGCTTGCTCGTATAACCCTTTCGCCGAGCACGGTCGGGTGCTTTCTGAGTATCTTCGGCGTGCTCGTATATTAAGTTTGAGTCACTGTGTCTGCAAGATTTATGGCTGTTAGTCAGCCTCAACACATGCAGAGATTGCCTGTTTGTTAGGGAAACCTCATATGTCTTGAGGCTGACTAACAGCCTCAAGATGCAGATGCAGGGACTCAAACTTAATATACGAGCACGCCGAAGATACTCGGAAAGCACCCGAGCGTGCTCAGCAAAAGGGTTAAATGAGCACGCTCACTCATCACTATTGCCATTCCCTCCTAGTATAATTATTTGATTCATATACCCCTTGAAAGGGGTTGTCTTATGAACAGCATATAGTATTTATTCACAGGTTGGGTGATAAATGTATGATCACTGTTGGTATGAGCACTGGGATCTCCATAACTCACAATGCCGAGGTCCTAAAGCCCCTGTGTCAATAAAGTGGTAGTGAGCATGTGCGAACACTGACTATAGGAGTGCTGGATGCACATGCTTGCTACCATTCTGTTCACAAAAGAGACTTTCAAATATCTGTTTTTGGGAGTGGTGGGAGTTTTAAAGGGGATGCCCGGTCTAAAATAAAAATGACTGCGGACTTTGAATCCCCCCAGCGCACGCACTATGCGCTGTGAGGATACGCTGGTTTCTGAACCGGGAACGGCGGTGATGTATGCAATATCCCTACTCCCGCCCAGAACCTGTCTAGTAGGAGCGCAGTCTCGTTCCACACAAGTGTATTCATTTTAGACCGGACAACCCCTTTAACATAATCTATCCTGAGGCTGGGTGAGAAAAGTTGCTTCTCAGACTAAGCTGAGAGTGGACATCCATCCAGTTATAACTAGTGTTGAGCGATACCTTCCGATATCAGGAAATATCGTATCGGATTGGATCGGACCGATACTCAAAAAGTATCGGATATCGCCGATTCCGATACCGGAAACCAATGCAAGTCAATGGGACAGAAATATCGGAATGAAAATAAACCCTTTCTTTCCTTGTAGGTTAATTCTACATGAAGTAAAACAACTAAGAATAATGTAGAATGTATTATGCGAAAAGCCGGCAATTCATCAGCGCATACACCGGTACCCGACAATTTACAACAGAAAGAATAGAGCTTCACACATAGATTAGATAGATAGAAACATGTCAGTCACATATATATGTAGTACAGTGACAGTGTTGCTTAATGTACTTGTCATTTAGTGCAAAGGATTTATTAAAAAAAATATTAGTGTTTTCATGCACCGTCTCTTTAAAAAAGCCGGCCGGCAATTCAGCAGCGGTACCCGACAATTTATAACAGACAGAATAGAGCTTCACACATAGATTAGATAGATAGAAACATGTCAGTCACATATATATGAAGTACAGTGACAGTGTTGCTTACTGTACTTGTCATTTAGTGTAAAGGATTTATTTAAAAAAATAATAGTGTTTTAATGCACCGTCTCTTTAAGAAAGCCGGCCGGCAATTCAGCATCTGTACCCGACAATTTAGAATAGAAGGAATAGAGAATCATACATAGATTAGATAGATAGAAACATGTCAGTCACATATATATGAAGTACAGTGATAGTGTTGGTTACTGTACTTGTCATTTAGTGTTAAAATAAAGAATTTATTAAAAAAAAAAATTGGCGTAGGGTTCCCCTTAATTTTAGTCTCTAGCGGAGGTTAAGCAGACGGCTGGGGCAGATGTTTGAAGCCTGGGAAGAGGGTAATACCCACGGAGCTTCCCAGGCTGCTAATATCAGCCCCCAGCGGAATACTTAGCCTTTACTAGCTATTAAAATGGGGGACCCCCCCAAAAAAATGACGTGGGGTCCCCCCTAATTTAATAGCTAGCAAAGGCTAGGCAGACAGCTGGGGGCTGATATTAATAGCCCAGGAAGGGAGCCATGAATATTGGCCCCCTCCCAGGCTAGAAACACCAGCCGTCAGCCGCCCCAGAAATGGAGCATCCATAGGATGTGCCAATTCTGGCACTTACCCTCGCTCTTCCCACTGCCCTGTAGCGGTGGCAGTGGGGTAATAGGGCTGGGGTTGATGTCAGCTTATAATGCCAGCTGACATCAAGCCCAGGTTAGTAATGGAGAGGCGTCTTTAAGACACCCCCATTACAAACCCCATAGTCAAAGTTAAAAAAAAAAACACAAACACCCAGAATAAAGTCCTTTAATTGAAATAAACACACAATTCTTTATTGTTCTAAATTAAACCATACTTACCGTCACGCCCATTCCAGCTGAAGCCAACGATCTCCTGCAATAAAAGAAAAATAATAAAGCAACCTCATCCTTACCTTTCCATGGTTCCCATGACAGCTTCAGCTCTGCTACATCGAGATGACAGGCTGGACCGCAGCAGAACGCTGCCATCCAGCCTGTCATCCCGCAGACACTGAGAAGCGCAGGCATGCTTGCGCTCCTCAGTGTCTCTCTGTGACGGCATCCAGATGAGCCGAGTTCATGTTCAATGAACTCAGCTCACCTCATGCACGTCACTGACAGCGTGGGAAAATTCTCAGCTGCCTGAACTCCGGCGAACCCACTTATGCAATGACGGGGCTGCTTTACGGCCCCATCATTCTAGCGGCGGCAGCAGTTCAGAGCGGTCACATTCTATGTGGCTGCTCTAAGCTGGAGATCATCGTGGGACACTCGTGGACTACTACGGAGGGGTAAGGATAAGGTTGTGGTTTATTATTTTATATTTTATTACAGGAGATCGATGGCTTCGGGGAATTAGGTGTCTAGGTGAGTATAGGTGTAGTTTTTTATTTTTTACTTTATTTTAGGTGGCGATCGGCGGGGACAGGTAATGTATGAACTAATTTATTGTAGGTAACCACTGGCCACCAATGACATGTATTTAATATTTATTGGGGACACAGTAGGGCAATTTAAATAGCAGGATCAGGCTGATGGGAACTACTGCTCCCATCGAGCTGATCCTGCTAGCACGAGTGGACGGGGGACAGACATAGGCCGATGGGAGTAGTAGTGTCACATCGGCCTATGTCTGCCTGCACGCACACACCCCCAGACATCGCACAGACACCGCACACATCCGCAGACATCGCGCAGACATCGCACAGACACCGCACACACCCGCAGACACCGCACAGACACCGCACACACCCGCAGACACCGCACACACCCGCAGACACCGCACAGACACCCCACACACCGCGCACACCCGCACAGACACCCACACACACCAATCATGACCGGTCTGATGGTCTGGGAGGTGAGGCTGACCTGTGCGACCGTGGGAAAGTTCATGTGAGTTCATGCAATGCAGTCAAGCATGAACTCACATGAACCCTCCGAGGGCACCGCGGCTACTTCAAATGAACAGCTGATCGGAATCACCTGATACCTCAGCTGTTCATTTGAAATAACCGGCGGGAAAGCGCAGCACAGAACGGGAAAGCCGGCGGTGAAGTCTTTTCACTGCTGGCTTCCCTGCCCGGGTCCTTCGCTCCCCGCTCCTTGGTGCTGCGCTCCCCGCCCGGTCCTAACTTACGATTGGGATGGGAGGTGGCGAGGGGAGCGGAGGATCGGGGTGGGAGGCTGCGGGGAAGCAGTATGGGGCTGTGTGATTGTTTAAAAGCCGGCGGCTTTTTACCGCGCGCCGGCTTTTAAACAATCAGGAGAATTCTCCCACGCTGGGATGGCATTCTGATGACAGGCTGGATCTCAGCTGAGCGCTGCCATCCAGCTTGTCATCCTTCAGAGACACTGCAGAGCGCAGGCATTATGGGAACTTCCGATTCCGGTATTCGATATTGTAAAAGTATCGGAATTAAGTATCGGAATTCCGATACCGCGAATATCGGCCGATACCCGATATTTCAGTATCGGAATGCTCAACACTAGTTATAACAAATATCAGTACATTGTTGCCGACACATAGTTAACATTGGTCTGTGAATGGTTTGCAGAATGAAAAAATGCAGGTATTTATTGAAAATAGTGTACTGACGCCAGTACGTCTGTCACAAGGATCTGAAAAGAAGATACTGTTCTTGAAAATGAAAAAATATATATATTGCGAGTTAAAAAGTCTTTATTTCACTTAAAAGACATTTGCACTTTTATTGCTAAATCATAGTAACCATTATCTTCCCGCTGTGCGATGACAAAAACCACAGGACTCCCCAAGAGTGCCGTCTCTTCTATTACCACCGGGCTAGATTATCTATGCATTTGCTACAGAGCTGCTAAGCGATATTTTGTCATTCCAGCTGTCATCTTACACTTATCTCATAGTGTATCTGCAGACATGAAGTGACTGTAAGTGCAGCCCATAAATCAAGCATCTAGTTCTAGAGGTTGCTAGACAATAAGAATTGAATCCCTTGTGTTTTCACTGTAAGACTCACAGTATACAGTATATACCACACTGCATGTATGGAAATACCGCACCTCACCCTTTATAATTTGGGTCTGGGTCTTCACTTGTCTAAGATATTAGAAATGCATTTAGAATATTTTTCTAATATAAAAATATGTACCTTATATTTGGTGGCAATTTTAGTACAGCTCAGAGTCAGGGGGAAATAAAATGCTAGAAGTCATCACCAGAGAAGCTTCTATAATGGTGGTCAGTTTACATGGTCAGGCCTAATTTTAAAGAGCTTCACCACTACTGAGGATAGGCCATCAATATCTGATTGGTGGGGGTGCGTCATCTTGCATCCTCGCCGATCAGGCTAATACCGATGCGGCTATAAGTTCCCGGATGCTGAGGGAACACAACAGCTCCCACATTTCTATAGTGGCCGTGGCGGGGTACGGCAGATCCACCCCCTAATGAAATGAATAAGGGTGGATCTTTAATACTGGGACACTACTTGTTGATTGGGTTACTTGCTCTGGCAACATAATTCTGGACGCTGCCACCGATAACAGCTGATCAGCGGAGGTGCCGGCTATCACACCCACTTCGATCAGATATTGATGGCCTATCCTAAGAATAAGCCATCAATAAAAATGTAGAGGTTAATCTCTTTAACTTTATTCTTTCCCCTTTGTAAGATCAGTGATTTACAGCGCACCTGTCAGCAGGATTGTGCTCAGTAAACTACACAGACTGTCAGGTGGGCGACATTACACTGATTAATATGATACCTTGGCTGATTAAATCCGTCCTGTGGTTCTTGTGTAATCTTTACTTTCAGTTTGGAGATAATGATATGCTCGTGCTTCGGGGCGGCCTGTGGGGGGGCGTTCTATCTGGTGCTCTGCTTACATATTCATCTGTATGTACATATGACAGCTCACTGTGCCTTCACTGACCGGCCTCCTATTTTACATAATGCATCTAGTAGTGCGGGGCTAGGTAAAATAGGAGGCAGGTGAGTGAACGATCAGTGAGCTGTCATAAGAGCATACAGATGAATATGTAAGCAGAGCACCAGGTAGAGCGCCCCCCACAGGCCGCCCTGAAGCATGAGCATACCATTATATCCAAACTGAAAGTAAAGATTACACAAGAACCACAGGATGGATTTCATCAACCAAGGTATCATTTTAATCAGTGTAATGTCGCCCACCTGACAGTGGATGTAGTTTACTGAGCACAATCCAGCTGACAGGTGTGCTTTAATATTAGGTATGTGTACAGAAATACCCAACAGAAAGGCAATGTTTCGATGAAGACAAAACTTTCTGAGAAAAGGAACCTGTCACGTGAAATAACGCTATTAACGTGCAGAAATGGGGTTAATCTACAGGTTAATAGTGTTCTGAACCTGCTCAGCACCTGCACTGAGAGCCATGCTGTGGGAGTAAATTCACTTTATTCCCCCTGGTAGGCTCACAATTTCAATCACAGGAGTGGCGCCAGCACGGTTTCATTCATTGCTCTGTGTATAGAGTGGGGGCTGAAACCGTGCCCCCGGCACTGACTGACAGCCGGCTCAGCATTAGAGCAGGCTGTCAGTCAGTGCCGGGAGCGCAGTCACATCGGCTGCTCTGTATACCCTGAGAAGTATGCTGGTACCAGCCTTATGACTGAAAGATTTAGGCTGCTGCGAGGAATAATGTTCATTTCCTCATGTCAGTGGGGCTCTCAATGCGGGCATGAGATTTCAGAAATCTCATTCACTTTGCTGGTGCAGTAAAACGCTGTTTTTTCAACAGAAAATATGTGTTAAAAAAATGGCCAAAACGCTGTGTGCGAACAAGCCTTTTAAATGCTCCTGTGATACACTGCAATAAATACATTGTGTATTACTGTGTATTGATCAGCACCTTCAAAGGACAGCGACTTTCATTATTTCTTTAAAATGGGAGAGCAAGTCACCAAGATAATTTACAGATGTAATTTGGGAGCTTGCCAGTAAAGCAAACACTGATATACTGTATAGTACTACTGTATGGAAGCCAAAGTCACTGTCTATTAGAGAAGGTAGAAGTGCTCCATCTAGATTATTACTTCTGACTAAAGATAACATAAGCGACACAATGAAGGTCACACAGGACATTTGTGTCAGGAACTAGCGGTACAGGATTGAAGAAAAACATAATGTCTGTTCCATTTAAAAGCTGCTTATATTAATCAAATCTTTATTTTAAGACATATTATGTATTCTTTATGTTTCTGTATGTCATTATTTTATATACACATTATACTGTACGTCTGTACATAATTAATATGCACCAAACAGCCGAACCATTCCGAAATCCTAACCATTCTCTGCAGTGTGCAGAGCGCATTATCACGCCATGAACCAGTCACTGGGTTTTATTCTTTTCCTGATTTTTTTCTATCTTGTCCTCCGACAATTCTTTATTGGAGCTCTGCATCTTGTCCAGTGTATTTTTTTTATTATAGTTTTTAATAAAATAAGATCTAATAAATAAAAAAGTTTGCTACTGTTTCTGAATGGTTTAAAATGTCACATTAAAGTACAAGACATTAAGAAACATATGATACAGTACATACGTCTTTGTAGCATTTTATATTCATGAATATGAAAGTTTTATCCTCATCATATTAACTGGGTAACATTACAAAGTGCTTGTAAAAACTACCAACATTGTAATTTACATATCATAAATCATCTACGGTCTCGAGAATGGAGAGATTTTTAACTTTATTGCTAATAGCGTGTTGCCCAGGCTGATAGACTGCAACAGAGGCAGTCTCCCAAGCAAGGATCACAGCACTTACAAGCTCTTTTCTATGCAATGAACTAGGAATACGGTGGATCAGAGTCTGCGCTGCCCAAAGGTTCAAAAGTACAATCACACGCAAAGGAGAAGCATGAATGCGGTTTATTATTTCAACGCATTTCAAGTTTTTCAAACCTCTTCATCAGGACCTAACCACAATGAAGCATAATTGTGTTATGGTCCTGATATTGAGGTTTGAAAACCTTGAAATGCACTGACACAATAATTCATGCTTCACCTTTGTGTGTGATCGTACGTTTTGGGCAGCGCAGACTCTGGACCACCGTATTCCTTATTTATTGCATTGTATTTCATTGGTGGTCCTGCAGCAGCCTTAACATGCTTCTAAAGGAGTTGTGACTATCACAATCCTATCAGGTGAGCGTACCGCTAATATTTTATTCCACTTTTTTTTTTACCAAATAAGACCCTATTTGCACTTTTTTGTCTCTCCAATTTTTTTTTTATTTCTATTTTGCTTTTTTATCGCGCTTTTAGTTTCTGCATGACTAGCTTCAAAACACCACTTATAAACACTATAGAAAAGATCTTGTAAGTGCTGCTCTGATCCGGCCGGATCATTGTAGCGCACTGTTAGCTCATGTTCCTGGCCAGCAGCAGTGCCCTGCACTCCTCTGATGTTGCAGAGACAAAGATTTTCTGCTTGCAGGATTGGAGAGCACAAAGCTCAGGAAAGCAATGTGATGATGCCGCTGATCCAAAGTGTCAATCATCAGGAGGACACAATTCTTTGGCAAGTAGGAAGTTTGGGGAGTAGTCAGCTTCTGCCAACAAAGAAAACTCCTTCAATTGGATACAATGCAGGCAGTAGCATGTTCATTCACTGCCAGATTAGAAATTGGATCTTAATGTCTATATGAGATCAGGCTCATATAGAAGCAGGTTAATGTACACAGCCCCATTGGTTTTATGATTGAAACCTTTTTCAATAGCTGTTAGTGGAGACTTCAGGACCTGTTTTGATATTTAAGGGATTTGCTCTCTCTTTTTTGCTTTTCTTATCTAAAAACTAGAAAATATCACAGAAGTAAAGGTTTTCTCTTGTTTTTACTTTTCAACTATGTTCCTGTTCGGAGTTAAAGATGTCTTCTACTTAATCCTATTTGTCACAAAATAGGGTTATTGCTAAATTCACATAGAGAGAATGGCTGGACTGATGAAGAGAACATGTTTTCTTACAGACAAACTCTTCCATGTGAAAGGCGAAGATCCATATGGGTCGGTCTCATCACACCCCTGGCAAACAGTGGATTTTACGGCGGGAACACAGCCAACCAGACATTTCTCATTCACCGACTCTAAATGTTGCATTACATGACGGCCATTAAGAGTTTGGATTGGCCACTGTGGGAGCTACTTTTACCAAGCATCTCTCTAATCGAGATCATGTGGGGAGTCCATAGCAGGGGATCACCCTCTGTGAAATGCACAAGCCCCTAAAAGGCATACAGTATGGACCGGGATTATCATGACACAACACCTAAGTCCTATCATGACTCTTTGCAAGGTCTATGCCTTCAGATCTCAGTCATGTCTCAGACTGCTTGATGTACATGGTCAGTGTGACATCAAAAATGAAGATTAGTAGAGAACGCTTTCAAGAGAATGGAAGAGAGATGGAAATTTTGACACTTTGGTGTGAACCAAAATGTTTTTTTTATGTGTAACAGCATAAAAAAATCCACCATTAACCCTTTTTTTCAATTAAATTCACCAGTTGTATCTCCTTCAGCTTATTTGAAATTCCAGCAAGGTCATCCATATTGTCATGCTGAGAAGTCAGATTTCCATCATTAAACCAAACAGATGGAGCGCAGACAAGGGCCGAGCTCTTTCTACTGTCAGTTTGACACTAAAAATTAACTTCCTGTTTTATAACGCTCTCTAGACAACAATAAGTAGCGTTCTTAAGGATGTGTCTTGCTCAGCATAACAGTTGTGTAACTTCTTTTTGTTTTGAACAGATTTACCAGATGGTATCATTGGGAGAACTCATTTGGGGTTTTCTTAATTCCTGACATAACGTAAGCTCTGATCATTAGGTAAAGCAAGTATAATATAAAGCACATGTGTTTTATAGGAAAGCCATGAATACAGATGCAACAGTGCTGAATTTGCTATTTAACTGGTTGATAGATTTCGAAATGAGTTTTACCTAATGACAAATTTAATTCAGCAATGCTATAGGTACACAGATACATTTATGTCACAGACACACATGCATACATAGTCTACTCTACAAGACAAAATGTAAGAAGTAAATCACTTACTGCACATTACAATACTTTAATCCAAAGTCATGGACATTAAAGTAGATTCTACTATTCTGCTCTTTACATTTGCTTTTCTTGGTATGTTTTGCATTAAACTTTAATATATGGTTTGCAAGGAGTATAGATTGAGTCTGAAACGCGTCTGTGCTCATCTATGTGATGGATGGGATTTTAATGGACATGAAATAGACTAAGAATTTTAGTGATCTTCGTTGCTGGATTTGCTTCTTTATCTACAAGGCCACTTGCCATACTACAAGGTTTCCATAAAATCTAGGTATTCTACTTGGATGAACAAAAGCTTTCCTTGCTTTTGATAACATATCGTTGTTACAAAACTAAAGCCCCCGTCTCACATAGCGAGATCACTAGCGAGATCGCTGCTGTGTCACGGTTTTGGTGACGCAACAGTGATCTCACCAGCGATGTCGCTATGTGTGACACTTTGCAGTGATCAGGCCCCTGCTGTGAGGTCGCTGATCGCTGCAAAGTGTCCTGGACCATTTTTTGGTCATTGCCCTCCTGCTGGTCAGCACACATCGCTGTGTGTGACCAGCGGGAGCAGCGATCAGGCTGGTAACTATGGTAAACATCGGGTTACTAGGGGCACAAGCGCACTTAGTAACCCGCTGTTTATCATGGTTACGAGCCTGCTAAAGTGAGCGGTAACCTCCCGCTCACCGTAGCAGAGTGGTAACCATGATAAACAACAGGTTACTAGGTGCGCGTGTGCCCCTAGTAACCCGATGTTTACCATAGTTACCAGCCTGCTCTTGCTTCAGCAGGCTGGTAACCAGGAGCAGGACATCGTGGAAAGATTCTTTCCACGATGTAGCTGCTCCCCTCATCGTTGGTGAGCCTGCCTGTTTGAAAGCTCACCAGCGACCACATAGCGATGCAGTAACGATCCCTAACAGGTCGTATCGTTGTCGGGATCGTTGCAGCGTCGCTAAGTGTGACGGGGCCTTAACATGTATCACATAATCATAGAATGTTGGAGTTGAAAGGGACCTCCAGGGTCATCGGGTCCAACCCCCCGGCTCAATGCAGGATTCACTAAACCATCTCAGACAGATGTCTGTCCAGCCTCTGTTTGAAGACGTCCATTGAAAGAGAACTCACCACTTCTTGTGGCAGCCTGTTCCACTCATTGATCACCCTCACTGTCAAAAAGTGTTTTTCTAATATCTAATCTAATATATCTATCTAATGAAATTTAATACCATGGAATTAAAGGGAAACCCCATTGCACATGACCTGTTTGGGTATATTGATGTTCTGCTTAGTCTGACTTGACATCATTATGTATTACACCGTTCTCCATTCTGTCAAAGGGCTGCTCGGTAACACTACATTTCCTCTTTCGTGGTGAATTTAGGGGAAATGGGAGGTGATATGTTGGGATGTCTCAATTCTAAGAACAAGTTGCCCAGTTGGGACCTTCAGGAATTTCTTTCAGTAGAATTATGGCAACAAGCTCACACTATGAATCAGGATCCTAGGCTATTTGTACTAGAAAACCCAAATACACAAAGAAAAGAAGATTTGACAAAGCCTGATTTACTACACTACCAGATGGGAAAATGTGATTCCTCTCTCCAGAGAACATGTCTTCTTTGTTTCAGTGTCCTGGTATTGTGCTTTAACCCAAAGCTTCTCAAACTTTTTCCAGTGGGGCCTCAAAAAAGGGATCAAGGTGACATCTGGGTCTCACCATATGTGGAGAAAGTTCAAGGCAAATTTAAAATATGTGCTTAATTTACCTTTCATTTGTGCCATAAACGCTGTATAATGTTATTTTTAATAGAAAATTAATTATACTACTCAATCAGTGATTCTGCAGATTATCACGGCTTCCACCCCACCAGCCAGGGGACTTTCTCACAGTTCAGTTATACCACTCCAACCAACAAACCGCATAGATCATAGTAATCTATGGCTTGTATACTATTAGAGGGCTATGGAAGCTAACCTAAGAAGTTTTTGACAAAAAGTTGATGGACAGAAGATTTTTACACTCTGGATGCTTCAGTATCATGCGTTGATATATCTCCATCAACCCCTATATATATCTTTTGTTCCTAGAATTATATTATTATTTTTGAAATTACATTGAAATTATGCTCATTTCATACAGAACTGTAGCTTACTTAGCATTTTCCTACTACTCATCCGTTCTTCGTTCCGTGTTTCAGCATATTTTTCCACTAATGGTGATGACTTTGCCAGATAAGTGTCTCGCATTATAAGAAATGAGCTTCTTCTACAGTATGTGCACGGAGAGAAATGACGATAATTCTAACCATAGCTAATAACTAAGTCATCATATCATATAAGAATATTATGTACTTAGGATCCAATAGTTTCCTGATCTTGCAAGACCCAGATGAATTTGTAGACCACTAGAATTCTGTGATGTTTCCACAAAGCTTTAATATTACCTACAAATCCTGGTGAATATTCCACTGAAGCTAAAGTAAAAAATTCCAAAGGAGAATTCTGTTGTAAAGCAGATGTGGACAATTAGGCTATGTTCACACGTTGCGTTTTTGCTGTGTTTTTTTGTTTCTGCAGCAAAACATGCTCTCTTGGCAGTGAAGAACCTGCCTCAAAAAAAGCAGGTTTCCTGAGTTTTTGCTGCATTTTTGCTGCGTTTTTACAGTGGTTTTGTCATGGTACATTTGTCTCTTGAACAAGCTGATAAAGTTTAGTGCAAAAAAAAAAAAATAACATAATTCAACCTCCTCAAGTTTTGGCACCAAAAATGCAGCAAAAATTAATATCTGTGTTTTTTCAGCTTTTTTTCCACTACCCATTGCTTTCAATGGGTGAAAATCACTGAAAGAAGTGACACGCTGCATTCTGCACAAAATACTGAGGATGAAAAAAACAGTGTGCATGAGATTTCTGAAATCTCATAGACTTTCCTGCTACTGTAAAATGTAGGTAAAAATTTGAATAAAAAAAAGCTGAAAAAAAGCAATGTGTGAACATAGCCTTACAGAAAGGGGACACAGGGTTTTTAAGTTAATTATTTTGCCATTTCTAAGGATCTATAGTAGTAGAGTAGGCTAAGTGGTTGGACAATCAGTCACTGGCCTTCAGTTCCATGCAGGCAAAAGACTGACATCTTTTATCACTTAGCTGGTTGATCTCTTGAGTGTCCCAAGTATGTCTTGATGACTTCACTGAGACGAGGGCACTTCTAAGATTCACCTTAGATTGAAAATGATATAGAGTGTGTTTCTAGACTGGGTAACATATTGTGTTTTACTGGGTTACCTCAAATTAGCAACTTAGCCCTAAGGAGCCAAGAAATAATGTCTCTAATTTTTAGTTACAGGAAGCCCAGTTAAATGGCTACTGAATTTTTAGACTATTTGAACTTATTTGTTAGCTAATAGGCTAAATATTCAATCTGAAAATCACTTTAATTGAAAATAATGTTGTCCCACCTCCAATAAATAAATTTAACCCAATTACACTCCATAACGGATATAGTCATCATGGAGTGGGTCAGAGTGTGTGGAATGAGGTCAGGAGCGAAGCCCACTCCACACGTGGCAGATCCTGACTAAATTATATAGCTTGCATCTTCACTAGAGATGAGCGAACCCGAATTTAAAAGTTTGGCATTCATATCAGACAGATAGTGTCCGGTGCTAAACAACGAACACAGACTTTCCCTAGAAATCCACTGCAATGTTCAGAGTTGGGGGGAAGTCCATTGCAGAGAGAGAGAGAGAATGTTGCAGCTCAAAAGTCCGGGTCCCTATTGTTTTCAATGGGGTTTTGGTTCTGGTTGAAGTTCTGGTACCCAAACCCGAACTTCCACGGGTTCCCTCATTCCTAGTCTTCACCATTTAAACGCCGCTGTTAATATCTAACGGAGGTATTTAAATGATCACAAGGAACCGATGGGTTACCATGGTACCGGTGAGACTTCTGAAGTCTCCCATCATTGCCCCTTTGGTTCTCCTCTAAAGGTCACACTCCGGTGCCTGCGTGTAGCTTCTTCCATCAGCTTCCCAAGATACGATTACAAGTAACTGATGGGTTACCATGGCACCCGGGGGACTTCTGAAGGTGCTTGCGCTAACCTGATTCCATCAGCTTCCCAAAATGCAAAAGTTCATATTAATAAATAGATCTCGGAATGATAATAAGTTCCACAATTGAATGTATTTAAATAAAATGTTCCTGTGCTGAGATAATCTTATAAATGAGCCCCTGCTGTGTACTGTGTAATGGCTGTGTCTCACCGTACAGGAACATGGTCTGATCATATCACATCTCCTGGGCAGTGGAGGAAGCAAAAGAGTATACAGACATTACAGCAGGGGATCGCAGGGGATTCTTTCTTTGAAGTAAAACATTGTTTAAAAACAGGCAGTGAAATTTTTTACCTCAAAAAAAGAATCATCTGCGATCCCCTGCTGTAATGTCTGTATACTCTTTTGCTTCCTCCCCTGCTGTAATGTCTGTATACTCTTTTGCTTCCTCCCCTGCTGTAATGTCTGTATACTCTTTTGCTTCCTCCCCTGCTGTAATGTCTGTATACTCTTTTGCTTCCTCCCTTGCTGTAATGTCTGTATACTCTTTTGCTTCCTCCCCTGCTATAATGTCTGCATTGTCTTTTGCTTCCTCCCCTGCCCAGGAGCTGTGATATGATCAGACCATGTTCCGTACACGGTCAGACACAGTCATTTTACAGGGGAACATTTATAAGATTATCTCAGCACAGGAACATTTTATTTAAACACATCCAATTGTGGAAATTTTTATTATTATTCCATGATCTATTGATTAAAATTAACTTTCGTTTGTGGAAAAACCCCTTTAAGGTGTTAAAATGTCTATCATAGGTGTATCCCTTGCATTTAATTTCTTGTCCACTGCCTGTTGTCAAGTATAATCCAACTCTAGCAACAGACACACATTCATCTTACAGGAAGTAGAAGCAGGACGCTGTCTTTTTGCTCCTGCTCGCTAACAGAGAGTTAGTCTCTTAGTTTAGGGCACACATGCTTTTGGACAAAGGCAGGAGAAATGCATTCTGCGAAGTGAGGAAAGAAAGAGATATGACTCTGCATGGCCTCAGCATCACACCAATGACTCCAAATATGTGGCACACACAGCACACTTTCATACTAAAGGGGTTCTCCGGAAATAAATAAAAAATAGATACATACGTAAATAGGACAGGTGTCCGTGAATATCTACAGTAGGACACTCTGCTGGTGTGAGTAACCAATACTGGACAACCAGACATATACTAGAAGTAACCAATTTTAGAAAAACCTTTTATGAGTACCCAAAAGAATGAAAAAAAAACCTATAAAAAACTCCTTAAAGAAAATACCAAAAAATCAACAGTATAAATAATTTTAAACTTTATTCATTACAAATAATTAAATACACAAGTATTATAGAGGTCATCGCAAGGTCACAGCAACAGAACTTCCTACTGGAGATGCTTACAAAAACTTCTCAAAATAAAGCACTACTCCAGGAGGAATTTGTTTCAGTGTTGGAGTGGTGCTTTAATCCTAAGGTCCCTGCCTCCTTTCTTATACTCATTCTTTGGCGTCTTCACTTTATTTCAATGCCGCTCCAGTCCCACGGTGCCATCCTGTGACTGCAGCTTCTTAGTGACCGGAAGTCAGAAGCTACATCACAAGCTCTCAATGCAAGTCTATGAGAGCCAGAAAGAAGCTCTCATAGACTTAAATTGATTAGTGACCTCCGGCTCTCTCCAGCAGGTTACAAACTGCCGGAGACCGAAGAGAGTGGCGGTGATAACAGATGAAGACGATGGAAGGTGAGTGTAAGACAGGGGGCAGAGGACTTAGATTTGAAGCACCACTCCACCGGTAAAATTAAAAGAAAAATGCTGGAGTGGTGCTTTAGCATTTTGGAACAGGTTTCTTTCCTCACAAGATGGCGAGCATTTAAATGTCCTATAGTGTTTACTTTCATATAAAAAACAAGTATGATTTGCTAATTAAAGACGTCTAATAATTTATAACGATATTTTGTTTTTGGATTTATTTTTTCTGTTCCTGGACAACCCCATTAACCTTTTTTTTTTCTATGCAGTAACGTTAAACAGAAGATTATAACCAAGGCCAGTTAGAATTCTGTTTTCAAGGGTTACAGTACCTCCATTAAAGCAGTAAAATCTGATGACAGGTCCCCTGGAATTCTTTACAGATGGACACAAACAAATTTTACTATTTTCTCAGGATGTTTTAAATTTATTGTCACAATTCACTAGGCTATGGCAGATCCACTAGACACTGAGACATATTATATTGAGCAAATCAGTGCAGGACCGGCTCAGACAGAACACACAGATCTTATCTCCATAGTGCTGAAGCCAGGTTTTAAATCACCGTAATTGCTGAACATTTGACGATACACAACCTTTTATTAGACTCTCCACATGACCCCAGACTTGTTGTATTTATCGTCTACAATGAATACATTTGCTATCTCAAGCAGCACAAATTAGATTATAGCTTCCAATTCATGTAACTCTGTGCTCAGTTTGTGAAAGGTATAAATTTTGTGGCTGGGGGTGACAGGATAAGAAAGCAGTTATTTAACAAGCTAATTTTCAAGACAGATATGGGTGTATATTGTAGAATTAGTCAATTTTATTTGACACTACAAAACTTCTAAAATATAATGTAAAAAAAGCAACCTGAGTTTTAAAAGCTATATGATAACTCTGGCATAGATTGCAGCATTGGTGGCTTACGATAACTTCATTTTACAATGTGAATGCATTCAGTTTTTTGCTGTGTTCAATATTTGTCACAATTAGTGTTGAGCGATACATTCCGATATCAGGAAATATCGTATCGGATTGGATCAGACCGATACCCAAAAAGTATCGGATATCGCCGATTCCGATACCGGAAACCAATGCAAGTCAATGGGACACAAATATCGGAATGAAAATAAACCCTTTCTTTCCTTGTAGGTTAATTCTACATGAAGTAAAACAACTAAGAATAATGTAGAATGTATTACGCGAAAAGCCGGCAATTCATCAGCGGCATACACCGGTACCCGACAATTTACAACAGAAAGAATAGAGCGTCACACATAGATTAGATAGATAGAAACATGTCAGTCACATATATATGAAGTATAGTGACAGTGTTGCTTACTGTACTTGTCATTTAGTGTAAAGGATTTATAAAAAAAAATAATAGTGTTTTCATGCACCGTCTCTTTAAAAAAGCTGGCCGGCAATTCAGCAGCGGTACCCGACAATTTATAACAGACAGAATAGAGCTTCACACATAGATTAGATAGATAGAAACATGTCAGTCACATATATATGAAGTACAGTGACAGTGTTGATTACTGTACTTGTCATTTAGTGTTAAAATAAAGGATTTATTTAAAAAAAAAATGGCGTGGGGTTCCCCATAATTTTAGGTTCTAGCGGAGGTTAAGCAGACAGCTGCGGCAGATGTTTGAAGCCTGGGAAGGGGGTAATACCCACGGAGCTTCCCAGGCTACTAATATCAGCCCCCAGCTGAATACCTAGCCTTTACTAGCTATTAAAATGGGGGACCCCCCAAAAAAATGATGTGGGGTCCCCCTTAATTTAATAGCTAGCAAAGGCTAGGCAGACAGCTGGGGGCTGATATTAATAGCCCAGGAAGGGTGCCATGAATATTGGCCCCCTCCCAGGCTAGAAACACCAGCCGTCAGCCGCCCCAGAAATGGCGCATCCATAGGATGCGCCAATTCTGGCACTTAGCCTTGCTCTTCCACGCTGCCCTGGTGCGATGGCAGGGGGTAATAGTGGTGGGGTTCATGTCAGCGCCAGCTGCCATGAAGCCCAGGTTAGTAATGATGGGCGTCTATAAGACACACCCATTACTAACCTACAAAGTGTTAAAAATAAAAAACACACACTACACCCAGAAAAAAATAATTTATTTGAAATAAAACACACCATTTTATTTAATTTTTAGTTTACTAAAAAAAAAATAGTTACCTGTCCACGTTCCTGCGCTGATCTCCCATGCACAGCTGTCACATCTGGAGATGGTGACACTTGTGCATAGCTGCTGTAAGCTCACGCTGCCGGGAACACGTCCGCTCCCGGCAGCTGGAGCTACTCACTGAGGTCACCGGAGTGCATTCAGTCAGCGCAGCTCTGGAGACCTCCTTTACGGCACTGCTGTATCGTGGGAATTTCTCACGGTACAGCAGGGCCGTAAAGGAGCTCACTGGAGCAGCGCTGCCTGAACTCCGGCGAACCTGCTTATGCAATGACGGGCCCCATCATTCTAGCGGCGGCAGCGGTTCAGAGCGGTTCAGAGCGGTCACATTCTGTGTGGCTGCTCTAAACTAGAGATCTTCGTGGGACACTCGTGGACTTCTACGGAGGGGTAAGGATAAGGTTGTGGTTTATTATTTTATGTTTTATTACAGGAGATCGATGGCTTCGGGGAATTAGGTGTCTAGGTGAGTATAGGTGTAGTTTTTTATTTTTTACTTTATTTTAGGTGGCGATCGGCGGGGACAGGTAATGTATGAACTAATTTATTTTAGGTAACCACTGGCCACCAATGACATGTATTTAAAATTTATTGGAGACCAAAAACCAAAAAAAAATATGGGGGCCTAAAAAAATAAAACATGTATAGGGGCAAAAATATAAACCTATGGGGGCCAAAATAACATATGGGGCAGTTTAAATAGCAGGATCAGGCTGATGGGAACTACTGCTCCCATCAAGCTGATCCTGCTGGCACGAGTGGACGGGGGACAGACATAGGCCGATGGGAGTAGTAGTGTCACATCGGCCTATGCTTGCCTGCACGCACACACCCGCAGACATCGCACACCCGCACACACCCGCAGACATCGCACAGACACCGCGCACACCCGCACACACCCGCAGACATCGCCCAGACACCGCGCACACACCCGCAGACATCGCACAGACACCGCGCACACCCGCAGACATCGCATAGACACCGCGCACACCCGCACACACCCGCAGACATCGCACAGACACCCACACACACCAATCATGACAGGCTGATGGTCTGGGAGGTGAGGCTGACCTGTGCGGCCGCGGGAAAGTTCATGTGAGTTCATGCAATGCAGTCAAGCATGAACTCACATGAACTCTCCGAGGGCACCGCGGCTACTTCAAATGAACAGCTGATCGGCATCACCTGATACCTCAGCTGTTCATTTGAAATAAACGGCGGGAAAGCGCAGCACAGAACAGGAAAGCCGGCGGTGAAGTCTTTTCACTGCCGGCTTCCCCGCCCGGGTCCTTCGCTCCCCGCTCCTTGGTGCTGCGCTCCCCGCCCGGTCCTAACTTACGATCAGGATGGGAGGTGGCGAGGGGAGCGGAGGATCGGGGTGGGAGGCTGTGGGGAAGCAGTATGGGGCTGTGTGATTGTTTAAAAGCCGGCGGCTTTTTACCGCCCGCCGGCTTTTAAACAATCAGGAGAATTCTCTCACGCTGGGATGGCATTCTGATGACAGGCTGGATCGCAGCTGAGCGCTGCCGTCCAGCTTGTCGTCCTTCAGAGACACTGCAGAGCGCAGGCATTATGGGAACTTCCGATTCCGGTATTCGATATTCTAAAAGTATCGGAATTAAGTATCGGAATTCCGATACCGCGAATATCGGCCGATACCCGATATTTCAGTATCGGAATGCTCAACACTAGTCACAATCCATTAACTCAAAGCGGGTTTTCACTGTCAGATTTAATGCTAGCAGAGTATAAGGGCTCCCAGGTTTTAATCCTTTAACCCTTACACAGTGATTTGGACTTTGCTGTAGGGCTCTCTAGGTTTTGTCTCCGGAGTTGCTGCTGACTGAGAAGAGTCTGCTGCCATAAACTAACAAATTGGAGACAGGGACAACCATAAAATCACATCCAACTGCAAAATCAGGGCAGGAGAAAGAGTGGTCAGTTTCCAGAAGGCTAATTTAAACAAAGCAGTAAGGGCATCCATGGGTTAATAAGGAGAATTGTCAGCTGGGTCAGAATACAAAATTTCAATTTATAGAGCGCTTCCGAAAAAGGTATATCAAGACGAGCACCACAAGTGACAGAACATAGGAGAAGCACCTGAAGAAGCAACTGAGTGCCAAACCCGTCTGTTGCTCTGAATCATAGAATCATAGAAAGGTAGAGGTGGAAGGGGCCTCCAGGGTCATCTGCTCCAACCCCCTGCTCAAGGCAGGATTCACTAAACCATCTCAGACAGATGTCTGTCCAGCCTCAGTTTGAAAACTTCCATTGAAGGAGAACTCACCACCTCTCGTGGCCGCCTGTTCCGCTCATTGATCACCCTCACTGTCAAAAAGTTTTTTCTAATATCTAATCTGTATCTTCTCCCATTCAGTTTCTTCCCATTGCTTCTAGTATTTCTTTGTGCAAATGAGAATAAAGCTGATCCCTCTACACTGTGACATCCCTTCAGATATTTGTAGACAGCTATTAAGTCTCCTCTGTCTTCTCTTTTGCAAGCTAAATATTCCCAAATCCTCTAACCGTTCCTCATAGGACATTGTTTGCAGACCGGTCACCATCTCGTAATTGGCTGCTCAGTCAGAACACCCATTTGAGATGGACAAAGTCGCTCACACTGGTGCCTTGGCCACCAGCATCTCTTTCAGCATTTCAGCTGCAACCGATAGATGGGACAGCTGAATGAGTATATGACTATGCTAATTTCATGAAACCGTCCACAACTCCTCGACCTGGTAGATACAAACAGCATTGTTCATCCTGGGCTTCCCTATCAGAAAAATAAGCAAAAACAAGCAGGACAGTGGTAGAAAATGTAATTCTGTATACAAGTATGGCTATATATTCTATTCTGCCTCTATTAATATTGTCTGATAATTCCTATAGGGACTGTAATAACTTTTTTTAGCTTTGCAAACCCAGCAAGTAATGAACGATAGTAACCCAATAAACTATGTATCATAGATTTACTCTGTGAGCAATCACCTTACCCAGCCTTATCTATGTTGCAATTAGTAATATGAATATGCAAGGTCATAGGACTTCATGTGAAGCCATAATCTATTACTGTCTTGGGAAATTGTAGAATTATTACAATGTATGAATTACAGGAAAGGAGCTTACTGCAGAATGTTATAACCAAGAGAAATGCAATGATAGTAACAGATACATTAATAATATTGTACTTACATTGTATGGGGTAAACACATGCCCTGTTCTACATTTGTAATTTCTGTGTATTTGGTGCAGAATTGAATAATATCTCAAGGACATATGCATCTTGTTGCTGCCAGCGTATTATTTTTGTGTATGAAACATTAACCTATGGTGGAATCAGTATATCTCTATCTTGCACGTAATTACACACCTCTAGGCACAAAAATGTTTCTGTCTTGAACAGTATCCGAAGAGCACAGAAATCGCACAGTACTACTTATAAATAAAGACATAGCTACGGTAACTTCTTGTACATATTTAAAGGGAGACTTTGTCATGTGTCGAAGCAACACATGATTAATCAAAGGCAGTCTGTCAAGACAAAATGACTGTTCAAACTAAGCACAGGTGCTCTGCATAGCCAAACATTTAAGAGCACCTTCCCGCCTATTTGTTTTCTATCTCTGCCCATCCTTCTTCCTTGATTGACAGCTCTGCCTTTATGTTAGCTAGAAGAGGATGGAGACAGCTGGAAAAGAAATAAGTGGGAAAGTGGACTGAACTACTTGGCCATGTCAATGGAGCACCGAGCACATGTGCTGCGTTTGTTCAGTTATTTTGTCCTGACTTACTGTATCATAAAAGTGTGATTGTGAATACAAACCTCCATCCAAAGAACTGTGTCATAATTAGAAAATTGAGAACACAAACTTCATCCACCCATCTGAAGCAAGTAGATAGAAATTGAGAAATGGGCTAAGTCACTCCCAGACAGTGTGCAAAACTTAAGCCAGAAGATTTAAAGGGAACATGTAGCTTTGAAAGTCGAGACAGTGACATGGTCACTATACGTCAGTGTTACATATGTCTAATCCTTCGTCCTTTCTCATGAAGATCTAAGCTGGACCGAAACGTCATAGCTATTCATTGGACTGTTTTGGAGTGTAATAAAACCCCATCTGTTGTCACATATCATCGCTGAGTGCTGAGTTTTACTCACAACAAATCTTACTTCGGTCACTGACTGGAGTAAGATGTATGGCGAGGTGCATGGAGGTTCACGTGGAGAGGTGCACACCACTTGTCAGATGCTCTACATTCATTAAGATTCTTCTAAAGAATCATAAGAATCTGACTTCAATATGTCCCTTATCAAGACCAGAGTGAAAATCACTGGATGAACCGGAGCCTCATTTTTTGTATCCAATTTTTTTTCAACAGAGACAGACCATCAAGCTCCAACTTCACTGTAACTTGTATTTTCTTATTTCTTTTTAGATTTTTTTTTTTTTATTAAATCTGCTTGTTTTCAACCCTAATGTAGAATATTTAAACAAACTACAGTATATGAATTTATTAAACTTCTCTTGTTCTAGAACAAACATTATAAAAGATATGTTTGGGCCTGTGCAGAGGGGGTTGGAGACTCAGATACATCTTCCAAGAATACTGTAAAACAGGGGGTAAAGGTGGTGGCAATACTTTATAGTGTTAAAATCTGATGACAGGTTACCTTTAACCCTATAAAGGAAATCTATCTAAAAGTGTCTAATGCAGATGCCAGCACTAGAAGCCAGAAACAGAATGAAAGATCAAAGAATGATCTATATTTCTGATCAATGTACATCCATACCTCTGTCAATACTGTAGAAATCAATGGTTGGATAGGACGAGTAGTCAAAAACTGCGACTGTAAATTTCAGTAGCACTAAAAATAACATCTTTAGATGATGACAAAATGCACTCATAAGACCAAGATTTATGTATTTCTTTTGAAGTGAGTCAGTGTATGAGTTCTAATGAGTTATTAATCTGACCTTGTGAGTCAAGAATATTCCCGCACAGCAGCATTGGGCTCCATGTGAGGTTTTCATTTACTTGTGGTAAATTCCCACAATGAGTGATTGTCTCGTGTGGATGCAGTGGGTACTTTACTGATGCACATACACTTTAATGGATTACATTTTGTATTCAGCGACCTTGAGCTTTTGTGCACTTTGTGCTTTCAGACAGGATAAGAACTAGAAATTCTTTACAGTCTCCTACGCATTTGAAGAACGGGATGAATGCTTGGATGCTGGAGCATGGTGGGGTTTAGGAATAGGACAGGGTACAATGAAAGGAGACCGTCTGTGAATATTAGGGAAATTTTGAGGTCAGGTCTACACGTTCTGATTAGGTGTGTTTGCCATTTACGGTCTTATGAGGAAGGTAAAAAGTTTGTCCATATACTTTTCTACAGTGCCACTCTTTCCCTTGTTTGACCCTGTGTGAATACTTTTAATTTTATATTCCAAGGACCTAACAAGGGCACAGCTCCAGACACTTTGTACTAAATTTTAATACCTGTATGTCAGTGGAAAATGTTAAGTTATTCATTAGTTGAGAAGCCATCATTTCTGATTCTGCTCATCATCTCAGCATCCATGTATATAAAACAGTTGGTTAAGACTAGAGCTTACTTTGGTATGCTGTCATTCAGTTTTACAATTTTGGGGTACAATTTTGGCAGCTATGTATCAGTATTTTTTGCAGTACTGAAAGCCTAGTGGATTACACTTTTTCAATACAAGATGTGCAAACCAATGTATAACATGTTAGGCACTTTTTGCAATAGATGCAGCTGCATACATCAAGATATTTTTTAGATTAAAGGGGTTGTCCAGGTTTAGGCTACTAGTCTGCAGTCGCTCTATGTGACTGCAGACTTGTCAATCCTCACATCACGTGCACTGTGCATCACGTGCACTGTGCGCTGTGAGGATTCTCCAGTGTCGGTGCCGGGAGAGGTGGTGATGTGACTGTGATTTGCATACTTCCGTCCACATTCAGACTAGACTTGTCCTACATCGCTTGAGGCTGTGCACGTCTAGTCGGCATGTGACCGCATGTATGTAAACCGCATACTTCCCGACGCCGGCAGCGGAGAATCTTCGCAGTGCGTGCGCTGTGAGGATTCACAAGTCTGCAGTCATATATAGTGACTGCAGATTTGTAGCCTAAGACCAGACAACCCCTTTAGAGCTTTTTATGTCAATGTTGCAAGCTTTCTAACGGTCCAGGTATGCCACATTTTTCCACTTCCTCTACTATTTTTAAATGAAAACAATATATTAGAATACATTTTAGTTTCAAAAAACTCCTTCATTGGTTAAGGGACAGCTGACAGAAAAAAACTCCAGCAAAAAAGAATCATACCTGATGCAACGGGAAATGCCTAAACAGTTCTGACTGCATCATTTAAGAGGTCAAAAATTGAACTTCTTCTGCAAATACGCAAAGCCCCTAGCTTCAAAGAACTGTGTTTGATGTTCACAAAATGAGGTACATAACTTTATTTTGCATTTGAGATATCCTTTTCCACATATTTCTCCAAAGTCTATAAAAACTTTTCTTACATGAATGCTGGATACTGTATGTTGTGTATTAGACACCTTTAATCACTTTACAAATAAAATGACTTGGTCATAAAATAGCTTATTTGGCAACCAAATCATCCTAGAAGTATGGCTTGCTTAGGTTTGTGGCCCATAGGACAGGGTTCTTTAATAAGAAGAAGTAACGCTTAATCCTATAGTAAGCTAAAATTCTGTTCTCTACATTACCTTGGAAATAAATCAGGAGATGATTAAGCAGATAACAAGCGTGTAACATGCAGGCTGGCTTTGGAGCGGATACAATTTCCAGGAGAAAGTCACCGATGTAGAATCAACTCATTAATTTTTTTTTTTTACCTTGGTGATTTTCTACTTTTCTTTGTCTTTCAATATTTTCTTACTTAACCCTTGAGGATATTTTTTTCCTTGAGACTGAGACTTTTTGTAAATACAGTAAAGTTTCCCGCTCCTCACACGTGTTTATAGTGCATTACGCAATGTCAGAGGAACATACAAAAGACAATTGATGCCTTGACATTTCTGAGACATAGAAACAAACTAAGCTCTAGCACTTCTTCCTATGCAATTCTCATAATATCTCCACAATCTTAGCATTTGTATGAGGTTAGCTAACACATTTAATTACGGTACAAATAGAGCGAGAACAAGGCTTTTCTACCATGAGAACTATTAATCTGTAGAACAACCAAATTAAGGATTTGGTCAGGGCAGGGACTGGTGATGGTTTCAAAAAAATGCTTAGATGATATCTTAGAAGAAAATAACATCAAAACTTAAATGAATATCAAATTCTTCTCCTGAATATTCATTGAGTTGATCAAAGTGATCAGGAGAGAAAATATCCTATTTTAGAGCAGATTGCATTATAGTTGTACCCATATCCAACCCTCTCAACATCTTCTCCCATCCCTTGGATGAATTCAATGGACATGTGTCTTTTTCAACCATACTAATTATGTAACTAAAGTCAAGAGAATTGAATAGACGCATGTTGTTCCATATAATATACTGTATGGATGTAATTTCCTTTAACAAAAACCAAAGCATTAAAGGGGTTGTCCGGTCCAAATCGATAAGTCTGCAGTCACTCTGTGTGATTGCAGACTTATGAATCCCCGCAGTGCACGCACTGGACCCAGGAACTGCAGGATATGTATGAGTTATACATACTCCTGACCATACAAGTGTATGGAAGTAAGGCCGCACCCACTGGCCGGGGGTATATATAATATAACTCATACATATTCTCTGTTCCCGGGTCTGAAACCGGCGAATCCCCACTGCGCACAGTGCCTGCGCTGGGGGGATTCATAAGTCTGCTGTCACACAGACTATAGACTTACCGGTTTGGACCGGACAACCCCTTTAAGGAATTTATGTATTGCAATTCTATAGAAAATTTAAGATCTAATAATACCCAGGTAAAGTTTTCTACATATAAGTGATCGCTCACACACACACAGCCAAGTCACTCATTATATATTGATCTGAAAGGTGGAGTCCGAACAATGGAGAACAAGAGAGCTTTTAGAAATGGAATTTTATTCCATAGCTAATAAAGAGTATTATCTATCTATCTACAGTATATTTTCACGCTGTCTTGCACTTCAGAATTACTTTTTGTGTAGCCAGGGTAAGAAATCCTCCGGTGACCATATTGGACCTTCATGCCCGTTCTACATTATAGGCACCCTTGATATGAAAGCTTGAAAAGTTTTTACACGTATATATCCTAGACCTCCAGGAACAGCTTATTGAACCTTTGCGAGAAAAAATTGATGTAGAGTTGGAAATTGGAGCTAAAGCGTTCAACCCCTTAAAGTCTTATCATATAGTGATTACAGAGGCAACTCCATAAAATTGGGACCCCATCTACTTGCCTAAAGAAAAATAAGCTGCCTCTTTTGTTGTCCCTATCATCCAGCTCGGTGGTTGAGGCAAAAACTAGACTCATTGTGCCTCTGCTGAAGTTTTTCAATAAAGATGACATTGTAGAAGCTACTCAGAGTCTTCTATGAAGGTACCAGGCATTTCCCTACTTATTATACTCATGTATTTCATTATGTAATGTATACAACTTTTACAGAAAATGGGGTAGTCCAATAAACATCACTTCTAAACCCACACCAATCTCCTATTGATGACCTATCCTTCGGTTAGGTCATTAATATTGTTAGTCCTGGAAAAAGTATTTAAAAAGATTCTGTCACCATGAAAATGGCCGTACTTTACTATAATGAGTGGATAACTGAAGAGACAGATTCCAACAAAATAATGGGTCATTAAGACATTGGGGGGCAGGGGCAACATGACAGCATCTGCATCAGAATATCTTGCTACATTATGAAATGTGCATAATGTTAAGAAATGCAACATCTGCATATCTTGATAAATATGGTGGAATATATCATGTAATTTTAAGGTTACGTATCTGCCTGTTCCTGGTACAAGTTACTAAACATATTGTGTCCTAACTAGTGTATTACAAGTAAAAAAATGTGCATTTAGTCAGTGTCTGTAATTACAGTTAGTGGGAGTTGGGACATGTACAGTAGACGTACGATTTCAGTTTAATAATGACAGGGTGAACAGAGAATCTATCATTCCCATGCCTTGTACTTAGTATCCCTGGACTTATTTCCACTCCTCGACAAATGATCTGTGCTTGGTAATGCAGTGGTGGACTCCTAAGCTCAGAAAATGAATGCAGCGGACTCTTAGGTGCTTTCATAACATATCGAGCACTGGCCCTATGCAGCTTTGCTGCTTGGCAGTGAACGTGGGTGCATAGATAATAATGACGTTGGTTTCATTTTTAGCTCTTCAGCTGTTCCCATGTATTACAATATTTCAGGGGGGAATAATGGGGTTCACAGTGTCAGATCCAATTTACAGGGAATTTGACAAGAGGTTTTTGCTATTTAATCTGATGACAGCATGAAGCAGGGGCAGATACACTGATTTCAGGGATGTGTCACTTATTAGGCTGTGTGTTGTTTCAATACAATAAGTGATTTATCAGCAGGAGATTATTACTGCCAAAACTACAGCTCGCCTGCATCCTGGTCCAACCTCCTCTAATAAGCAGCTCACTGTCAGTATACAATGAGCACAGAAAGCTGTGGTGTGGGCGGGGTTAGCTTTCTGAGCGCTGCTATATGCTACATCTAAAAACTCTGATTGTGTCACAACTGCTGCATCCAGTAATCTAAGTGATACATCACTGTAATCAGGGTCTCTTTCCTACATTATGCTGCTCTCAGATGAGGTAGCAGAAACCTGGTGACAACCTCCCATTAACATCTTCCATAGTGTTATAATCAGGAGAATTATATCAATGCTATTTTTAAAGCAATTTTAAAGCATGTAACTGCTCTCATGGAATTTAATCTTGTTCTCAACCTATGTAAGATGAAATTCAGTTTGTCATGGAATGGTTTGAGAAATAAATTAATGATTATTTTGCCTTTCTTCCTCGTAAATGAACAAATTGTACAAAATAAAAATGAATTGTAACCACCAGGGAGAATACGCTCCATTTCTACGTTGATATTTTACCTAGGTGACTCCCCATAAATAGAGAAGAGCTTAATTGCATTTTAAAGTCTAATGAATGAGATATCATGGAATCATGACCCTATCGTTACTGCAAAAACCCAGTCAGAAAATATATCCAGAGTTGAAGATACAGATGAATTACAATGATTATCCTTAATGTACGTAGTTGATCATTTCATGCAGTGTTGTATGCAGAGCTGTAATGAGAATTATCGAATCCGCTATCCCTGTCGTTTACAAGCTAATTTTCCTAAAGTCATTTACATATATGAACTAATATGTGAAAACCCCAGAGCAGACTCGATACGTTTTATAGAGGGCCATATACATTCCAATGCTAGAAACACTACATTACTTTATGAGGTGATATAATGTAACAAGCCCCGTATGGCTCATTTATGCTTTAATGGCTGCATGTATAATTTAGATTATTCCAATTTGCTTTCTTTAACTTCAGGTTTCAATCATATCGCTACAAGACATTATTAGAAAAAACAGCCTGACTAAAAGGAAAAGCTCCATCGCAAAGCTTAAAGTACCCAATGAATGCCATATTACTGATTGTATATACTGCAGTGTGTGTAGTGTTAGGGCTCATTCACACGTTTGATCATTCCACGTACGAGAAAAATGGAACGATTATTCTGATCAGACTTTGATCAGAGCGTCATCCGAGTATCATCCGTTTTTCTTGTACGTGGAGAAAGAAAAAAATAAAGAAAATCAGTGTCACAGGGATACTGCGACAGAGAGGGGCCAGAATATCGTGGTGTCTGGTTACCCAAACTCCTGCACTGGTTAGAACTGCTTCACCATCATACTAAACAGTGCAGGTTTTGTTTGCGCTGGCATTGCAAGGGTTAATCAGTTCAGTTGATCTCCTGGAGCTCTCCATCATTGATTGCCTCAGCTGTTCTGTGTTGGACACTCCCCTCTGGTATAAAGTATATGCTAGCAACTGGTATTTGGGAATTGCCAGTGATAGTTCATTGTGCCTGGTTTGGAGTTGAAGGAATTGTTCGGTGTTTGGAGTTGGCAGTTGGAGAGTTGTACTGGAGATTTCTGCGTGGAGTTTGTTTGTATGTTCATCCTCATCTTCTCCTATTTGGTTTCACCTACCTTATCCTCCTCCATTTCCCACTCTGTTGTTTTGTGAGTGTAGTTGTATGATTGTAGTTTTCTTTCATCCCTGTCTGTCTTTCCTTGTCTGTCTGGTTAGTGTAATCCTATACAGTTCGGCCTTATACCTTCCTGGGTGGGGGAGGGAACAGATAAGGGTAAGACAGGAGCATAGCAAAACACGTGACCCCGGCATCTTTACCTTCCGGGATAATCCGGAGGACAGGGATAGACTAGGGCGCCCCCTAGCATTAGGGATAGGGAATGAGCCCCTTGCCCCAAGAAATCCTGCAACAATACCATGACAATCAGACTGCACTCAGAAGTCATCATAATCTGTCCACATCTTGGTCCGCGAAAAATCACAGACATGGGGATGGCCCCATATACTATCACAGGCACAAATGCTATTTGTAAAAGCACGGACAGCACTTGTAAAAGCACGGACAGCACTTGTACGTGGAAATTGGATGTGTGAATGAAGGCTTAGATAGTGAATAGCAGACAGCCAGTGTGCCTGCAGTGCCGCTGAAAATTAATGTCCATTTTACTGCAAATAAAACAAAAGTTTGCAGTCCCCCTAACATGTTTCATTGTGCCAGCAGTGTTATCATGGGACTATAGGGCTATGGCATGGAGCACCAGTCTGCAGAGATTTTAAAACAGTGAAGATACTCACATGTCAATATGTACCAATAGCGCTAGCTTGTAGGCGCTGGTGCGCCTCCCAAGAAAGATTGACACATAGGATAGCCAATCATCTTTTAGCTAGAGCGGAGGCTTGTCTAATGATCTCATAGATCCACCCACTTCATCATCAGACGCCTCCTCTAATGTGCTGCAGTCTCACATTACATCCCAGCTGTTGACTCTGAGCATGTCTTTGGACTTAGTCTCAATCATAGTGGTTTGCATTGGGCACATTTTTAGACTTATCGCCAGTGAGGTGAAAATAATACTTTGATAATGTTAGCAATAATGTCTACTAATGTGTGCATGTCTCTAGACTTTGTCTCCATTCCATTTATTTATACTGCACATCTTTATATTTAAAGGGGAGGTCCAAAACTAACATTGATCTAATCCTAAATGTCTGTGTATTTCAGGTAATAATCTAATCACTTTTATAATATACCTTATTTTAAAAAGTCTCTACCGTTTCCCCATCTACTCTCTCTAACTGCTTTATTTTTACTTTTTTACCTACTTCTGGGATGATGATATTTCATCTGAGAATCCCCAGTGCATGCTGGAAAACTCACAGGGGACATCATCGGGGGCAGAGCCTACGGTCACTCCTGTAGCCCCTGTCCCCACCGTAAAATGAAGTGTCATCAGTGTTTCAGGGCTAGTCCCAGCTCTACTGAACATGCTAGCGCTCCGGTGTATGGGACAGTAAGCTAAGATGGCTGTTGGCCGAATGATCAACAAAAGCATGGTTCGGCTGACAGCCATCTAATGTGTATGACCAGCTTTAGTGCCAGCGAGGTGAATATAACACTTTGATGATATTAACAGTAAAGTCTACTAATGTGTGTACATCTTTGGGCTTTGTCTTTATTACGTCATTTTATACTGGGCATGCCTTTAGACTTAGTACCAGTGAGGTGAGTATGACACTTAGATGATGTTGGTAATAAAGTCTGCTATTACGTGTATGTCTTTGAACTTAGTCTCCATCTCAGTAATCAAGACTGGGTCTATAGAATTAGTGCCAGTGAGGCGAGTACAACACTTCATTGGTATTGGCAATAAAATCTACTACTGTGCGTAAGTCTTTGGACTTTGTCTACATCATATTAATATACATTCGCATGTCTTTAGCCTTAGTACCAATTAAACTAGAATCTGTCGCTGTGTGGCGATTTTCACTAAGCAAGTAATGGAACTTAGTCATGATCATATTAGTTTAGATTGCACATCTATTTGGATTTGATGTCAATAAAAGTGACACTCAAATGATATTGGCAGAGAAAATCTGCTTCTGTGTGACAATTAAAAATACACATTTAATAATCTTCAACATTATGCTTGATAATCTCTCGGTTATGTAACCATTTTTTTTTAACGTATGACTAGTAAATTAACTTGATTTAACTAATTAACCTCCTTCGATTCTGCAATCTCTTCTGCCGGTACAGAAACGATCTGTTCCTTCCCTAGTGTTAAGTTTTCCTAATGATTTTCTGTGTATTTCACCACTAAAACATCACGGTCAGTCACATATTAAACATGTTTAACAGATCATGCTTTGAAACTAGGGACATCCTCAAAATAGATTTATTTAAGGCAACAATTTCCTGAACATCTGCAGAAGATTCAGCTACAAGGTCATATTGATGTTTTACTCTGTTAAAAACTATGAGACCCTTAAAGCAAGAGGCCATGACTGTAAAAAACGCCATGAGAGATGAACACATTCAAGTCCAACTTCTGGTCATCAACAAACAAAAAACATTCCAAAATCAGAAATTCTTCGCATAGAATATGCGATTGCAAGACATCGACTTATTTAGTATTCAAAGAAAAAGGCTTACCCCTCCCCTGAAGCATAATAAATATTGGCAACTCAGCACATCAATGCACATATGTGGATTAGCTTTGCACCTAATGGAAACTAGAAGATTAAGCTCTTATTCCACTGCCCAATGCTTATTTCCATTTTAGCAATTGTGTTTTTTTTTCTGTAGCCACAAATATTAATCCAAAAACTTAAGTAATTTGTGATTTTGCTTAACACTGTACACATCTTAACATTAAGATTTGTTGAAACATATATAACAATATTCAATATTTTTCTTTTGCTTAATTATCCGATCCGATGACAAGCGATAAGAGTTAATGGCTACCTGGTACACAAAGGAATAAGATTCTGATACCAAAGGATGAGATAGCTGGCACCACCTTATAAATCAGGGATAAGCCTATTGCATACTATGTGAAATAATGTAAAACAAAAGAAAAAGTGGTATGCAAAAGACAGGGATCACCCAAAAATAATAATAAATATGCTATTTTATTTACACCTTACAACAAGATACAAAAATAAAATCAAAAAGCCCATGGCTCTCAAGAACAAAGCAAACAAATTATGGGTTGTTTGGCCTATTCTTGAGAGCCGTGGGTTGTTTGGTCTGTTCTAGGGAGCACTGTGTTGATTGGTCTGTTCTTGGGAGCCGTGGGTTGTTTGGTCTGTTCTTGGGAGCCGTGGGTTGTTTGGTCTGTTCTTGGGAGCCATGGGTTGTTTGGTCTGTTCTTGAGATCCATGGGCCTTTTTAATTGATTTTATTTTGGTGGCTTAGTTGTAATGTTTAAATAAAGTAGTATATTTATTATTAGTTTTTGAGTTTTTTTTCCATATCCCCTGGTTATTTTGTTTTACAAGATAAGAATTCTGGTGACAATGTAGATGTGGCCCTATATGTAAAACATCATAGAAGTAGAAGGATACTTTTGCGCACTTCCGTAAGGCTTTCTAGTAAACTTAAAAAAAAAAAAAAAATGGCTCTACTGTATCTGGATGTACAGAAGGCAGCAATTTCCAAGACATAAAAGAGAAGTGGATAAAGAAGATTGGGCATAAATACAGTATAAAGTGCTCTCAACAAAGAACTTGATCTAAGACTAACTTCATGTACTCAAATAATAAAGAACACAGGAGCCTGACTTCTAATGAATAAGTGCGGTGTCAGATTCTGATCCATATATATATATAGATGATCGAACCTTTTGAAGAGAGAGCTGTTTCACTCCTAGAATAATTTTGTCTTCTTGGGCATAAAAGTAGTTACAGAGAGAGATAGAGACCAAATGTGTGTAATTGGAATACATTTATCATTTACACTGGCACTGCTGCCGCCTACCATATATCTCTCTCTCTATTGTTGCGTGACTTTTCTGTCCCTATGTGGAATTAGCTGTGCTCTCTGACCTCTATCCCCATGCTGTAAGACATAAAATCGTGCTACTTGGCCAGCCCCCATCTTTTATAATGGCAGTGTTTCAAATGATCAGCTGTAATAGATCATCTGATGTGAGAGCCATAGCGGTGGTTTTTGGGGGACTCAAATTGGAACTGATTTGCTGTGAATCGATCCAATCATCTCTAATATATATATATTATCTATAAATGTATATACATTAATAGATATGTGTATATATATATATATATATATATATATATATATATATATATATATATATACTGTATTTTTAGAATAACTTGGATACAGTATACATTAAAAGTCTGCATTACGTAGATTTACCTCATAGGACCAGACACACTGAGTTCCTCCAAACCGCCGTACACATCTACCCACTTCCACATCTTCATGCGTTGTATACATTTCGCGTAGACATTCTCCAATGTGTGGCACCATCCTTCGCAATACCTCCCGGCTAAAGATCATTCCTGGACCTCCCATGCAGAAATTTTCTCCAGGTTCAAGTCCAAGTTTTCCAAGTTCTTCAATATTCCCAAGACCAGTCTGCCCTAAATAAAGCGGCTTGCTGCTGTTCAGAGACCTTAGAAATTGTTCTAGCTTTTCACCTGTTGGATGAGAAATATAGCTCAGTTATTTACATGTCTACAAAGAGAAGAAATGCAGAGAAATCATTGTGTCAATTATCTATGTCAAAATAAATGATGTCTGAATATCCTCTAAAATAAGTTTTGCTTGCATACAAGAGCCATAACGAGTAGTACGGGGTTTATACCTCTTCCGACAAGCCTACAACCTGCAGTAACCACTGCTGCATGACCAGCTCTACCCTCACCTACTGTATCCTCACCCATCCCTAATAGACTGTGAGCCCTCGCTGGCAGGGTCCTCGCTCCTCCTGTACCAGTCACTGTCACATTGTGTTCAAGATTATTGTACTTGTTTTTGCTATGAATACCCCTTTTCACATGTAAAGCGCCATGGAATAAATGGTGCTATAACAATAAATAAATAATAATAATAATAATAATAACATACTTAAATTAATCCCAAAGAAATCTGACTTATCCTTTGACTTAACATATCAGTCTTTCGGTGATTCTTATGGCAAAATCGGCATTCCAGGCTTAACTTTTCTTGTCATCAAAGCAACTGGATCCATGACAATAAAGGAAAAAAGAGAGAAAAAATGTATTCTATACTAGATCTGACTATAATTCAAATGACATTGGGGCAGATTTCTGAAACAAAAAAAGCGTTGTTGTCTAAAGCAACCAATCACAGTGCAGCTTTCATTTTTCAAGAGCAGGATACAAAATGAAAGTTGTATTTTAATTGGTTGCTATGGGCAACTAAAACAATCTTTCTTTTAGATAGTTTTACAAATCTCCCTATACCTCAAGTCTGATTGTGGTGTTTTCTAAAATTCCCATATAAGACTACATCTTCAGCATAGTCACTTGTTTTCCTTCCACTCTATTATTTGGTTCCATTTATTTTAAGAATATTTGGTGTAACTGTTTAATATAGAAAAATTCATCAATGTAGAACTTTTTCTTCTGTTCTAAAAATTAACAACAAATGGAAACCAATTGAACCCCATATAAATCAATGGGGCCCTCTGCTTCCATTTGTAACAGAAATCCGCAGGATGTTCGTTCCTGTTCTATTTGTCATTTCTAAACGTAACAAACAGAAAGAATGAACAGGTGAACTGAGCCTAAGCGAATAACCCACAGCTGAAAAAACGTGTACCAGGTAGACTGCGTAATAATCTGTAGAAACAACCGTGCACTTCTTCTGCAAATTACTGGTCTGAGTTAATATTTACCAACCTGACTACTTTTTATTTGTGGAATTATTCCTTGCCGAGTACAATTTTGGCTTCTGCAGCATTAACCAGGTTTTCCCAGATTAAATATAACTTCAGACAAGCTGTTGCGCTGTGTTTTTCACATGTATATTTTTATTCACTTCTTATTCTTTGTTCTCTTTCCTTTAAAACTCTTGTTGACTAATAGTGATGGGCAAACACCTGACTGTTCGGGTCCGGCAGGTTTGGGCAAAAGCCTAACAGTTTAATAAAAGTTTGGGTTCGGGTACCAGAACATACCTGGTTTCCCGCGCTGTCATTTGCGTGACAGCGCGGGAACCACGGATTTTGATTGGCGGTAACATCATTACCGCGGGTCAGGGCGCTGTGGGATCACGCTGTCAGATGTCACAGTGATCTCGCAGCTGTGACAGTGACCCGACTGTTGAGACTACTACCCGCATCAGCCGACACCTGCTGTCATTGTAAATAGCGAGTGCAGGCGAGGCTGGATGGGAGCAACTTTACTATTCACATCCCCCGTCTCTATTGTCTAATTCAAGTCAACAGACGTCCACTAAAATTGCTACAACCCACAGTGATTATTAAAGGGAATCTGTCAGCAGATTTTTGCTCCCTTGTCTGAGAACAGCCCAATGTAGGCAAAGAGACCCAGAATCCAACAATGTATCAATATGTTAATGTATTAGTTTACGGCCACAATCAGAGTTTTTCGATTTAGCATGCAGCAGAGCTGAGAAAGCTAACCCCGCCCACACCAAGCTCTGTATGTACAAAGCTATAGACAGGGATGGCAAGGTGTGGAGGGGCCGGAGAGGTGAGCAGTAAGTTTAGTTATTTTTTTCATATTACGTTTAAAATGCTATGTGGTCTGGATAGCATAATAAGGGACATTCAATTCATGGAGAATAACTTCACTGTGAAGCAAATTCGTTAATAAAATCTGGAAAATTCAAATTTTGCCAGATCTGCTCATCTCTAATTATTAGGCATATAGAAGATGTCTAAAATATTGTGCTAAAGCAGCTATCATTGTATTTATATTCATGAGCTGCTTCAAAATCTGCACTATATGCCAATTATGGTACCTTCTGGCTTGACTGGCCCAGAGGCATCACGTCTTAGTGCTATAAAGTGACATTCTAAAATGTCACTGTATTGTAGCGCATCTACATGTGAAACTGTGGGAGAAGGTATCCAGCTGTCAGAGGCAGGCGGAGTTCCCATTGAGAAGGCACAGACTTTTTTTTTACTGCTAGTGCCTTCTCTATCACTGTAAATGCAGCGCTAAACAAGTACTGTGTGTGCAGCAATAGGGTGCACTGACATCAAGTGATCGTTGGAAGGAGCTGGAGGAAGGAGCGCGAGCTGCTGGGTCATAGGAGATCCAAACAGCTCTGCTATGCAGCCAGCAGGAACTAGAGTTAATGTCCCAGGCCCAGTTCCAAGGGAAATAACATGGAAATTAAAAGATTTCAATATTTAAATATTCCCACCACCCCTTTCCCAAAGGTCTTTTTTATGACTTTAATGGGGGTCAAAATGTTTACATAAATGAATGAATGGATAAATAAATAAAAAACAGGTGTAAAATAAATAAATAAATACACAAATAAATAAAAATGCCTCTGTCAATCCATATCGCTGTTACTAGCCCCATCCCGGTTTAAAAAAACATGTCCGATATATAAAAATAATTCTTACAGAATGGCAAACTGTATTTTAATGGTCCTATGTGCTCATAAAAAAGTGGGAAAAACAGACCCTTAGTTCCCTAATTTTTCCATTGATATTGCCTGATATTATCCAAAAAAATAAAAAGAAGATAACATGACAGTGACTTAAAAAGGAAGCCCCAAGTATCATGAAAAAATTACGCAAAATTTACATGAATATTCGAACATGAAAATAATTAACAGTTCTTTAAAAAGCATGTATGAAAAAAAAGCTAAAAATGTGCCTAATCAAGAATGGGGTAAATGGCGTGGAGTTGAACTGGTTAAAATACTTTGTGAGCAGGTCATTTCATACTTAGTAACCTAATTCAATTACTACATGAGGGATTCAAAGATGCCTAAAACAACCAATCTCGCCAACATCAAAGTGTTGCAAAAACAAGGCAAAGATCTGTTACAAGCAACCTCCTATCAACTAAATTGATAAATGTTGACCTTAAAGAGTAACTGCTTTCAGAATAAGGCGTCCTGTGTGAGAACACGAGGAATAGCACCATTTCTGGCCATTATGTGACTTATATCCAGCTTTCCCCTCTCCATGCTCATTCTGTAATTTGCAATCCATTGAGATGAGTTGCAGTAATTTCTCCCATAGACATTACAGCACAGCACAGGAATTATTTCTCTTCATTCATTTCTTAGCTTACAGACACAAGCTGCAACAACACAGAGGACATTATGCAGCAGAGCTGAGCTGTGTTGATCTGAATTAACCTCTGATGTGAAATAAAGCTGCTCCCCCCTCCATAGAAGATAATGGGCTGTGTCACATGACACTTGCAGATTACTTCCTCTGAGGAAGACAGACTTCAGCTGCTTTTTCACAGTGGATGACAAGTTTATAAGGCAGGGGGAAGTGAAAGAAGTGTTTGATAAATGGCGTGTGCCACACAATGAATCAGGAGCGTCAGCTCCAAAACGTCCCCCCATCAAGACGGTGAATGAATCGCTGGTCTTGATGAATTGCCCTTTTTATTTTAATTTAAACAAATGTGTTGAGGACATGATTTTGTGGCACCTACTTATAACATAGGCATGACAGGGTTTCGTCTTGCACTTATTAGTTCAGCTTTCCTTACAGACTACACAGTAATCCTGTTTTCAAAATGGCTGCTGATGGAGGAACATGTGGCTAGACCTTTTGATCAGAGTCATTTGGATGTTTTTGGTTGTCATTAAGATTTAAAAAGAGAAAACACAGTAGTTGACAATAAATGGCTTCACCCAACTAATAACCATGAGTGGAGAAAAAGTTTTTCTGTTATCATTCATATTCTCTGAAACAAGGCCAAGAAAGCAAAAAATCTGCCGGGGTATGTAAACTTTTGAGCACAACTGTAGATACCTAATCTATACAATATGCCCAATGTGCACTATAGTAAAATGAATGATAACATAAGAGTCTTACGAGATGTGAATCTTATCATTCTCAGCAATATGAACAACATTCTACAAGAGAATTTTCTACATCATTTCTGTGATGTGTTTAGCACATTATGTCTGATCGCCTAATGCATATTTCTCTTTGAATTATATTTTACAGGTTTTGCAGCCTGAGGCTAGTTCTCACTTTTGATTGGGAAGTTGTGTCACTCAGCACTTGCCCATAGAAGACGAAAAATATATAAACGTAAATCTTTGACTTTCTTTGACTTTACCCCTTTTGTCGCTTTAGGGCAAACAAGTTATTGAAATGCAAAAGATACTGTCACTGCTCGAAAACAAAATGGCAAAAAATATCTTTTCCATTTTGAGCATGAAAGTGCAAGTAATTCTGGTAGAAATGGCAATTTCAGGTTTACTGTACACGGGCATAGTGAACACTTCATAGCTCAACCAATTGTATCCAAGTATAGAGCAACGATGAAAGCCCTGAAATACTGTGTTATTATATGTCAATTAAATACACAGAATAGGTGGATGGATAGATAGATAGATAGATAGATAGATAGATAGATAGATAGGATAGATATTCCGCACCTTTAGTATAACTTGTATCTTATTAATAAAATTCCTTATCCATTACAAAAATGATGCACCTTCACATGAGACAATTTTTGGCATATCAATTTTCTACCCTCAATCTTATTTCTGCTAATTCAGACTGCTATTACATAGGGTCAATTAGGGACCATGGCAGGGCCAGACGATGAGGAGTGGGGTCGCCATTGCGTTTATTATTAGTAGGGTGCCAACTGCTCCGGCAGCCAGGTAGGGATAAACAGATTAGGGTATTGTTCTTAGCTATAGGAATAAAAGTTAAAATTTATATGGCTTATTTCTTCTTTTTTCTTTACCATTGGGACCCTATAAAATCATACGTTGTTTGTTTCTTGAATCTTATTCCTAAAATTCTCTTTCTTTCTATGCTTAGGAGTGGATGGTCCAGTTCAGTGACTGACAGACTTTCCAGTATGGGACCGCCCACTGGACTCTTGAGCATCGAAAATAAAACAATAGTTGTATTGATTTTCCCACCACAAATCTAATATATAAAGCTGAATGTGTGTGTATATTGGCACCCCTGCAATTCTGTCAGATAATACTCAGTTTCTTCCTGAAAATGATTGCAATCACAAATTCTTTGGTCTTATTATCTTCATTTAATTTGCTTGCAAGGAAAAAACACAAAAGAGAATGAAGCAAAAATCAAATCATTGATCATTTCACACAAAACTCCAAAAATGGGCCAGACAAAAGTATTGGCACCCTCAGCCTAATACTTGGTTGCACAACCTTTAGCCAAAATAACTGCGAACAACCGCTTCCGGTAACCATCAATGAGTATCTTACAATGCTCTGCTGGAATTGTAGACCATTCTTCTTTGGCAAACTGCTCCAGGTCCCTGATATTTGAAGGGTGCCTTCTCCAAACTGCCATTTTGAGATCTCTCCACAGGTGTTCTATGGGATTCAGGTCTGGACTCATTGCTGGCCACCTTAGAAGTCTCCAGTGCTTTCTCTCAAACCATTTTATAGTGCTTTTGGAAGTGTGTTTTGGGTCATTGTCCTGCTGGAAGACCCAAGACCTCTGAGGGAGACCCAGCTTTCTCACACTGGGCCCTACATTTTGCTGCAAAATTTGTTGGTAGTCTTCAGACTTCATAATGCCATGCACACGGTCAAGCAGTCCAGTGCCAGAGGCAACAAAGCAACCCCAACACATCAGGGAACCTCCGGGATGTATGACTGTAGGGACCGTGTTCTTTTTTTTGAATGCCTCTTTTTTTTTCCTGTACACTCTATGCTGATGCTTTTTCCCAAAAAACTCTACTTTTGTCTCATCTGACCAGAGAACATTCTTCCAAAACGTTTTAGGCTTTCTCAGGTAAGTTTTGGCAAACTCCAGCCTGGCTTTTTTATGTCTCGGGGGAAGAAGTGGGGTCTTCCTGGGTATCCTACCATACAGTCCCTTTTCATTCAGATGCCGACGGATAGTACGAGTTGACACTGTTGTACACTCGGATTGCAGGGCAGCTTGAACTTGTTTGGATGTTAGTCGAGGTTCTTTATCCACCATCCGCACAATCTTGTGTTGAAATCTCTCGTCAATTTTTCTTTTCCGTCCAGATCTAGGGAGGTTAGCCACAGTGCCATGGGCTTTAAACTTCTTGATGACACTGCGCACGGAAGACACAGGAACATTCAGGTCTTTGGAGATGGAATTGTAGCCTTGAGATTGCTCATGCTTCCTCACAATTTGGTTTCTCAAGTCCTCAGACAGTTCTTTGGTCTTCTTTCTTTTCTCCATGCTCAATGTGGTACACACAAGGACACAGGACAGAGGTTGAGTCAACTTTAATCCATGTTAACTGGCTACAAGTGTGATTTAGTTATTGCCAACACCTGTTAGGTGCCACAGGTAAGTTACAGGTGCTGTTAATTACACGAATTAGAGAAGTATCACATGATTTTTCAAACAGTGCCAATACTTTTGTCCACCCCCTTTTTTAGGTTTGGTGTGGAATTATATCCAATTTGGCTTTAGGACAATTCTTTTTGTGTTTTTTCATTGAAGACAAATTAAATGAAGATAATAATACCAAAGAATTTGTGATTGCAATCATTTTCAGGAAGAAACTGAGTATTATCTGACAGAATTGCAGGAGTGCCAATACTTTTGGCCACCACTGTATGTATGTATGTATGTGTGTATGTCCGGGATTGGCATCTGCACCGTCGCAGCTACAGCCACAAAATTTTGCACAGTCACACGTCCGGATCCCGAGAGCGTCATAGGCTATATTGTGAGGCGAAATTTTAACCCCGCGCGTTCCAATTCACCAAACAATTTTGCCCCTATCTACATAATGGGGAAAACGTAAAAGGAAAAGTGTTGGAGGCAAATTGACCGCTGCCACATGTGAACAAGGGAGAATTAAAGAATGAGAGCAATGGCGCCAAAGAGTATATACCGTACAGTTGCTAAGGTGGGGCCCCGACATGGGATACTCATACTCTCCACACACGGGGATATGAACACACGCACAAAATGCGCCACACACTACCACGTGCTTGAACACATATACCACCCTCAGAACACACAAAACTTATCTCACAAAGATTTATCAGGCTGCTAATAGCAACCAATCACAGCTCAGCTACTATTTTGCTACAGTTAATTAATCTGAGCTGTGATTGGTTAATATAGGCAACAAAGGACATTCTCAGTAGAACGAAGCTTGTGTAAGGTAGTAAGATGTCAGTTAGGGTGTGTTGGTGGAAAGGCTGATGTCAGTCACATTACTTCTATGTGAGAGGATAAAGAAACTGCCAGTTACAGACTATTTTTACCACAATAATGCCTCATAACAAAAGGAATTTCATGGCACGAATGTCAGCTGATGCGAAAAGAAAAGCTGCATTACGGGCCAATGAAAAATGTGAAGACCGAGAAACAAGGATGTCACACATGAGAACAGCAGCTGCTTCCTCAAGAGCAAATGAACTTTCTGAGCAGAGGGAAGCGAGGCTTGCAGACAAGAAAACAAGAGCTGCTTCCTCAAGGGCCAATGAACTTTCTAAGGAGAGGGAAGCGAGGCTTGCAGACATGAAAACAAGAGCTGCTTCCTCAAGAGCCAATGAACTTTCTGAGGAGAGGGAAGCGAGGCTTGCAGACATGAAAACAAGAGCTGCTTCCTCAAGAGCCAATGAACTTTCTGAGGAGAGGGAAGCGAGGCTTGCAGACATGAAAACAAGAGCTGCTTCCTCAAGGGCCAATGAACTTTCTGAGGAAAGGGAAGCGAGGCTTGCAGACATGAAAACAAGAGCTGCTTCCTCAAGGGCCAATTAACTTTCTATCTATTTGTTTTGTGGTTTTTGTGCGGAGAATAAATTTTTGTTAACACATTCTATTTTGCTAACAACAGTTATTAACCCGGGTGAAGCCGGGTAGTACAGCTAGTGTATATATAAATTTGCTCAGCTTTTCTGCTCTATATAAGGTTGTCTACAGATTGGACTGCATGTACAACATAACAGGTTCCCTTCAGGCTGTGTTCAGATGTGGCATAAATGCTCTCTTTTTTCAGCTACTTATTTGCATGTATTCTGCAGATATGCAATTATCTACTCTTTTGTCCCTTATGTGATGTATTTTTGGTGCAGATTTAATGCAGAATTTTTAATGCGTTTTTCATATTATAAAAATTAGTTGATTGTGCACTTAAAAATGCAACTGCATTTTTATATATGCGTTTTTACATGCTTTTTTTCCAGGCTCATCATAGAAGCCTATAGAGAACCAAAAATGCTCAGTTAAACAGGTTAAACAGCGTCTTTAAATGCACAGTGAGCATGAGTTTTCAAGAGATCACTTCTACTTTGCTTGGACAGTTAAATGCCGCAGATTTTCTTAGTGAAAAAAACAGCAGAAAAAATGCATAATTTATGCTACGTGAGAACACAACCTTTGGGCTCATCCAGACGAGTGTATTAAACATATGTGTGCTGTCGGTGTAACAATCGGGCAGCACACTGACCAATGTAACTCAATAGGGCTGTTCAGATGACGTAGAAAATTGAATACACCACAGGTCATCCATATAACATTCGATTATCATGGATCATTGCCAATATTCACAGAGGAAATTGTAGTTAATCAAGTGCATTTTAAAATGCTGATGTGCAGTATAAATATGGATGCCACACCGATGTCACATGGATATTAAAAAATGGAGAAGCAGATAAAATACGGATGTCAATACGGATGTAAATCATCTGAGGCTTTTGCATGAAAATCGGACAATTTGACCTATGTTCATCTAAACCTGGCCTTAAAGAGAAACTGTCAGCATGATTTAGCAATATAAAATAGTCATGGCCATAATGGCGCTGTTATACAGAAGAAATGAATATGTTTACTGAAGAAATCCACTTTGGGGTTGTTCTTTAATCGCTTTAGGTGCACAGGCAGGACTGAGGGTAGGGAATTCAGCTCTTGCCCTGGCCCCTCTGCCTGTTTCAGGTGTCTGTGTGACAGGACACTGTTTTTTGAGCGAACTGCTTCCTGTATGAAATTTTGCACCAGTCCTTGCCGCTGCCGGTACGTGCGCAGATTGTTCTCGTGGTGGTCATCAGTGAGCTGAGATCTCAATCTGCGCATGCGCTGCCATCGGCACCTTTTTACTGAATACCGCCAGGAAGTCAACCTGTGCAAGCACCACCACTGGTGCCATTTTACTGAAGGCTGCCAGGAGATCAATCTGCGAACGCAAAGTCCGCGGCAAGGACAATGCCGACATGAGATTTGATACAGGAGGTAGGTTACTCATAAAGCAATGATCTGTTATATAGACACCAGAGGAAGGTGGAGGGGCAAGAGAAGGAACCAAAGACCCTAATCACAGTCCCACCCCTGTGCACCTAAAGATTAGTACCAGAAAACTTCAAATGCAGATTAGAGAACAACCACAAAGCGGATTTCTTCACTAAAGGTATTGATTTTATCTGTATAACAGCACCATTATGGCCATGCCTTTACTGCATATTGCTAAATCCTGCTGAAAGGGTATTTTTAATTGTTTTTACTTACCCTATAAAACAATGCAGGAGATTCCAATTTGGAGATGTATAACAGCTCGGGGTTTGTACCGGCGCTAAACTCCAAACACGGACTTCTCCCGGAAGTCCGTGTTAATGTTCGACATTCCGAGAGAAGTCCGGGGATGAGAGAGAAGAGAGTTTTTTTGTTTTTTTTTCCAGTTTTTTTTTTTTTTTTGACTAAAGTTCAGGTCGGGTAACAAAACCCAAACTTCCAAGGGTTCGCTCATCCCTAGTAATAGATCTTCAAGATGTTTAACAAAGTTATGATAATAAAGAAAAGTCATACACAGATTTGTCCTTTCTTCTCTTTACACTTGGCTAGACATATCTTGACAACTGTGTAATTATCAGCTTTAAAAACAACTTGAGTTTGCGATACTATGTGTGGCCACCCAGTATTTGTGAAGTAAACTGGAGCCCAACAACAGTTTTCCTAGCATGTTACAATCTTCTATTGAATTTTTTTTGATAGAAGAGAAATTAAAGTCCTTGACTAAATATTAGCTAAAGCAGCGATGAACACAACTGTAAATGTAAGGATATTTCATGCAAAAATAAGTTTGTTTGAAATGCTCAGTACTCAATAATCACAACGGTAATGTTGACCATAACACTTAGAAAGTTCTACAAAGGGAACAGACTTCATTCCTTCATGACGAAAGGTTTTATACACATATCGGTGAATTTCATAAGGTTTGGAAATGATAGTTCTGAGATGAAAGGGCATTTCTTCATGATTATGATTCAAGATTAAAGCAAGCTTTGATCTCTTCTTGTTTTAACTGCATACGAAATGTTCTCTTTTGACTCAAGTTCCTACTGAAGCAATACATAGAATTATCTGGCCTATTTAGTCACTTAAGTGATCACACAGACTTATTGGAAAGCTGGTGGGAATATGGCACTTTTCTAGACACCTGTTTAATTCTGACACTGTTGATAGGACCATAATTAAAAACTATCATTCATATCTGATACTGAGGTATCTCACAATCTAATGGAATATCAAAAAAGATGACAGCTGGATAACAAAATATGCTAAAACATCAGTGAACGAGGCAGAATATCCAAAGCAATGTTAAAGGAGTTTATGATGTATGTCTCATTTTTATGTACTGAATTAGGCAGCACTTACGAATTGAAAAATGATCTACAAAAATATTATTGTTGCCCTTTGGAGGTGAGACGATATAAGGAACTGTATTGTCATATAGCTAATGCAGAGAAATGATCCATGCACATGACGAGCCACACATTTGTAGTCTACATGACAGTCATTGGAAAAAATGTAGAAAGAATATAAGGTCAAGCAGATGTTTAAATATGGATTATAGGAACCTTGTGAATAAAAATGATTAGGTAACTTGAGGTTCAATATAAGAAATATGAACTAATGACCAGAGCCATATTATTCATAAGGTCAAATAGGCTGAAGCCTAGAACTCCTGCAGGGACTAGGAGCCTGTCAATTTTTTTGATGATAGGGCTCTAATGGTTAAAGTCACTTTGTACTCTGTACCATAGCAGTACGTGTGTATATATATTGTATATTTATCAGAGAGGTGTCATGGATGTTGCTTCATGATGCCTCTTTACTTATTTTACCTCTTAGAGCAATGGGGTCTTGTCGTGACCTTGATCGCATGTGCTGAAACATTCCCAAGGGAATTTGGGACAAACATTTTTTTTTTCTTATTTATAGGCCTAAATGGGATGTAAGGCTACGTACTGCGGTTTATTACCTACCATACCAGAATGAACCTGTCACCTGTAATTGGGTGAAAGATTGAGGCATCAGAGGACTGCCTATTGTAGGCATTTTTGGAGGTAGACATTGATCGGCATAAGCAACTCAGGGATCAGCATGAGCTACATGGATCCATATGCAGTAAGTTGTGCTGCGAGCAGTTCTGATGTCATGATCTTAGGCCTTATAGGCCAGCTATGGCAGCAGATTAATACTGCTGACTAGCTCTGCTATAATCTACAGTGTGACAAACTCAGGTCTATTTCACTGAGTCAACTTTGCCATATCACTTTCAGCATTGCATTAATCTCTATGATAAACTCAGCTGTATTATATCACTAAATTAACTTCGCTATAATGCTGATCCTTTGCTTCCTTGTAATTTACAATCCTGTCACACCAGCTGCTGTTTCCTCAATTCTGCTTCATCTGATCCCATGTTCCTGATTCCTCCTGCTGTTATCATTCAACCAATCCTGTTTCCATTGTTGCATCTGAATACATAGCTCTCTTGGCTCCAGGACCAGACTCTGCTCCTTTGCCCCATTCCCGCCACTCTTTGCTGTGTTCCAGGTTGGATTTTACAAGTTGCCCTACGTACCTCAGTGACATCATCATGCAAAGCCTTTTAAGCATGACAAACACTCATCTGGGTCTAAATATCAGGTAAGATAGATAATTCAGTTTCCGTGTGCTTCTGAGGTTTCCTCATCAGTTCTGAAAGCTAGCTATCTTCTCTGCAAACTCCTGTGATTTCTGCAATCTACTTCTACTTTTTATCTCAGATCTTTCAGTTAACCTTTAGTCTGCAATCTGCATCTACTTTTTACCTTAGACCTTTCAGTTAAACTTTAGTCTGCAGTAAGCATTACAAATTCATCTTTGGACTAGTTCACAGTTCAACAACACCACTACATCAGAGTGTATCATCTATACAGGTGTCTGATCACAAATGCTGTCAGCTGCAATCTATTTTTTTTTGTTGATTAGCCCTTTTGTCCGCTGTAAAAATAATGAAAATAGGAACTTGTTCACATTATACTACAGCAATCCTAAACTGGCTATACTTTTTCAGTTCATGAGTTTGTCATCTCCACTGGCTCTTTGTTTATTGGTGTGTTCTGCTCCACTTGCCTGCCCACTATCCAGCTTTCCCCATGATCCTGGTCCTCACTGTTACAAGTGTCTTCCGGCAATTTCTAACCTCTGTACCATTGTCCATATATTCACCAAGACCTGTGACCTACTGAATAAACTACCGTTTCTAGAAGTCAAAGTACTTTGTTTTGCATCTACTCTTACCCACTTGTCTAGCTATTACAATTTAGTCAAAGTCGCTCAGAATATTATGCTTGCCCATATTTCCCACTTTCAAAACATCAAGTTCAAGAACTGACTGTATACATAAATACAAACTAGTACAATGTCCCTGAAAAACAAAACCTGCATAGAAAAGAACACTCCATGCTTGCATTATTATTCAAGGTGTGTGGATTTCCCATGGCTACTTAGAATGCAGACTTCACATCAAAAACGTAACCAATTACAATGGAAATGGGCTAGTATTTTAACTTTATAATTAGAAAAATGCTTAAAAATAAGAGCAGCTATCGTTCAGATTAATTCCTGCTCTGCTGGAACATTTCTGGGTGCATTGTAACACGTGTCAAACATTTTTTAACATTGCTGCAAAAATGACTTTGTTCATAAGTGAAATTTCTATGATTTGAAATAAAAAGCGGAAACATCAGTTAATCTGCACAGTCTATTTTGTTAGCTCACCTAAATACCGATGCTCAAAAAAATCTTTATTACTGCTGATTCTCTTGTAAACAGGGCAATTTAACGCCATTTCTACTTCATATGACTCTCAGCAGGGAGGAATTAAACTTAGATGGAATCTTTTAAAAATCAAGAAGCAGTACACAGAACATTACCACTTCATTAAAAGGAATATCTGGTAGAAATTACCTACATCAAAGATATCAAGAACAAATCTCAACAAGAGACACATTTAAATATTTTAGTAAATTTAGAGTCATGGTATTAAACCAACACTGAGCAGAAAGCAAAGCCCAGCACTTTTGTAATTTTAAAGGGAACCTGTCGTGTGAAAAAAAACACTATTAACCTGTAGATATGGGGTTAATCTGCAGGTTAATGGCGTTCTGAACCTGCCTGGCGCCTGCACTGAGAGCCCCACTGCTGGGAGGAAATTAACTTTATTCCACCCAGCAGCGTTCAGCATTCAGTCACGAGGGGTGGCGCCGGCGTGGGTTCGGTCACCGTTCTATATGTAGAGAGTGGCTGTAAAAGCTCCCCCAGCCCTGACTGACAGCCAGCTCTAATGCTGAGTGAACTGTCAGTCAGTGCCGGGGGCGCAGTTACAGCTGCCGTTCTCTATATACAGAGTGGTGACTGAACCCACGCTGGCGCCATTCCCGAGAATGAACGCCAAACACTGCAGGTGGGAAATAAAGTTAATTTCCTCGCACCAGTGGGGGAGCTGGGCAGTTTCAGAACACTATTAACCCCATATATGCAGGTTAATAGCATTTTTCCTGTGGTAGGTTCCCTTTAAAGGGGTTTTCCCATAAACAAAAGTTCATGTTAATCAATGGCTGTGCCTGACAGTGTACGGAACATGGTCTGATCATACCACAGCTCCTGGGCAGGGGAGGAAGCAAAAGACAATACAGATATTAAAGCACGGGATTGCAGAGGATCCATTTTGTGAGGTAAAACATTTCACTACCTGTTTTTAAAAATCTTTTACCTCATCCTCTGCTATCGTGTGCTGTCCTGTCTGTATACTCTCTTTAGCTTCTTCCTCTGCTCAGGAGCTGTGGTATGATCAGACCATGTTCCGTACACGGTCAGGCACAGCCATTGATTAAAATGAACTTTTGTTTATGGGAAAACCCCTTTAACTGTAATTTCATAGAACAGTCATAATCATAAAGGGGTTGTCACAACTTTTTAAATGGGTAAAATTGCAAAGTGCTTGTACAAATAATTTACCTCTTAAATCATCTATTTTCTCAAGGACAGAGGGTTTTTTAATTCTATAGTGTACTGCTTGTTGTCTAGGTTACTGGCCACCTCTGCAGTCTACAAGAGGTGACTGGTTTCCTAGGAAATGAGCACAAGTTTGCAAGTCATTTGTTACATAACTTTCATAGATGTTCTGAAACTTTTGATGCTCTGAATCTGGATCTAGCTCAATTTAGTGTACCTGCAGTCCTCTGCAGTGATGTGGCGTGTGTGTGAGTGGGGAATAACCCCAAATTATATGGGGTTGAACAATTCTATGGTGTCCCATAAAAAATGTTGATTCTGAAAGGAGAGTAAAGGTTTTCTGGCAAATCTGTTGGGGTGTACCCACTTATCACTATATGTGGACTAGCAGCATTGTTCTAATCTCCAATCATGAGCACAAAGTGCAGATTGAAAATAATGCTAACAATTTAATTTCTACATCCATACTTGAAAGTTATGGACAATTGTGTAATCAAGCAACTATTAGTTGGAAAATCATTGGGATCCACAGTTCATAAAGCCTTGTGAGAGTCCTGGAAAAGGCTGAGTAGATTATCATCTTGGGCTGCGTCCACAATTATGAATTAAGGTTATTTATTTAATTTGCAATTAATTGTTAGTGTTATTATTTGCACATATTTTTTTATATATTCATGTACAATTTAGTTGCATCGTATTACCGTACATGTTTTATTTTAGGACTATTTAGCAAATACTAAAGTGATGTTATTTAGTATTGGGAGATTTAACCTCTGTCATCCTTGTATGATTTATTTATTTATTTCCATTTTCATTATTAATAAATATATCTTTAACAACACTTAGGCTATGTTCACACAGCATGTTTTTTTCAGCGTTTTATTTTTCTGCAGCAAAATCTGATCTCTTGCCAGGAGGTTGTTCAGGATTTTTTTTGGCTTGTTTTTTGGTGCTTTTTTGCAGCATTTTTTTCACCGTTCTTTTGTCTCTTTGATGCATGTACATAAAGTTCAGTGAAAAAAAAAAATCTCATTCTGGTTTTGGCACAAAAAAAAGCTGAAAAACCTGACACCTGGTGCGTTTTTTTCCACCACCCATTACTTTCAATGGGTGAAAAAACGCTGAAAGAAGTGACATGCTCTATTTTGCAAAAAAACATGCAAAGCACAAAATACTAATAAAAAAAAACATGATGCGTGCATGACATTTCTGGAATCTCATAGACTTTGTTGGTACTGTAAAACGCAGCTGAAAATTTGCATAAAAAACGCATAAAAAACTGCTGAAAAAAACATGATGTGTGAACATAGCCTTAGTGTGCTAAAGTGGTATTTTTAACTGCAGATTTATTTACTAATTACAAGCAGATAGTGAAATGTATTTTTTTTTCTTAACTGATTTTATCTTCTGATTTGTTTTCTATTCTTGCTACATGATTATGGGGCAGCTATCTTGCTTGAGATGGTGTTAGCAGCTTTTAGAGATATGCTTTACAGCAACCACATAGATCATAAACAGCAATGGACAGGAGATGTTCATTAACTTATAGAAGAGTGTACTAGGCATTCTCTGTGACCTGTGCAGAGGTCAGTGAGCAGGGAGGGAAATTGAACCATGACTATTATCTACTGTGAATGGTAGATCCTGTACTATCTATATATATAGGTATTACCTGCTATTGTAATCCTGTCTGTAATGATAATAAGATGATCGCTGAAAATGAAAAGTGATCTTAGTGTCTATCTGTTATAACGTCAGTTACCATAATATATAAAAAAAAAAATTCCCAAATGTATAAAAAATACACTTTATATAAAAAACTTGATTAATGCTTGATTAATATAGTAAGCCATTTTCCGGTAACACATTCCCTTTAAATGAATATTGCAGTTGACCATGCAGACTCCAGGAGCCACTCAAGAAAAATGTGTTGGTAAATGACAGAGAAGAACAACTTACTGTATGTGGACTTCTAAAAAAAAATTTCTAGTAAAATTATAGAATTAATTCTCAGATTTAAAATTATGTCCATTATTGCAATAACTATGAGACACAGAATACCGTACCAATCAAATATTAATTTAAATATTTTTTTTCCTTTAGAATTTTGGATGCTTTTTTTTTACAGCTACAATTTTTAACAATTGACACTGAAATGTAAAGAAATGTATAAAAAAAAAACCTGAAAGCAGGTGTTACATTGAATGGAGACTGGGAACGTAAAAAGCAAGGAATATTTCATAAGAGTTCATTATTCATTTTTTTTATTCAGCGTATTCAGTGCATCTCAATATACAATTATACGTCCATGCCAATAAATAACTGTTTCACATTAGAGCAATAATTCAGATTAGGTTTCCGCATTTAATGCATTAATTTACGAGAATCCTTATTTGCAGACATGCCTTGCTTATGTAAAGCTGCCAAGTCACGTGGGTGGAAATTGTTATTTGTTCAAGGATTCATTGTGCACATGGGATTCTGCCAGTTTTGTAACGTTCCAATTTTCTAAAGGAACGCATTGATTTATTTTCACATCAATCGATCGCATCCTTATCTGATATGGTGCAGATGGTTTCATTCTGTAATTTCTCTAAGAGGAAATATTTGTTTTCTGCATGTTATCAATATGCCAGGCTCCTCTAAACAAGAAAAATTATTTCATTTACACTAAAAATGTGCATTTTAAAACATTCTGTTCAGCATTTTAAATGGATTCTTTAAAAACAAATATATTATACAATTACATGAATAGCAATTCTTATTGGAATTACTGCCATGGATAAGATAGCCAAACTCGCTCCTGAACTCGTATAAACATTAAAGATGTTTTATCATCATCATCATCAGATGTTTTATCATCATCATCATCAACAGGTACAATTGGAAAGTACTTGTAAAAACAAATTTGTAATTTACCTCCTATTAAAAATTGTTTACAAGAACGGAGTGATTTTTAAATCTATAGTTTACTGCTTGTTGCCTAGGTTACCAGCCACCTCTGCAGTCTATCAGTTCCCTATGCAAGAAGTGTAGCACTTGTAAGCTCTTACTATAGAGTTGCGAAGCTCTGCTCTACAGCTGACCGGATCACTGGATCCTGCCAGCTTCAGTGCCTCTAAGCTCTTCCGATACTGCAGAAGCAAAGTTTCCTCTGCCAGCTGCATGAGAGGGTGCACAGTTTGGGTCAATAGCACCACATTGCTGCAGGTCTGAACTGTCAATCATTCAAGAGCGCACACATTTATGCAAGCAGGAAGCAGGGAGGCAGGAGAGTTGTGTGATCCAGAAGATCAATCATGAATACAGCTCTTTAAAGGGAATCTGTTTTTGCTACCTCATCATAATTTAGGCAAAGAGACCCTGATTCCAGCGATGTATCACTTAGATTACTGGCTGCAGCAGTTGTGACACAATTAAAGTTCTTAGCATGTAGCAGAGCTCAGAAAGCTAACCCCGCTCACACCAGGCTCTGTATGTATATTGACAACAAGCTGCTTATCATAGGAGTGGGCATGGATAGACAAGTGCCCACGCACCAGCTAGTCACAGCAATGATAATGTCCTGATGATAAAACCTTCTCTGTAAGCAAACCACAGCACATAGCCTGATAAGTGACACATCACTGACTTCAGTGTTTTAACCCCTACCTCAGATTACATAGCAAAAACCTGCTGACAGATGCCCTTTAAGAAAAGTTTTAAAGTCTACAAACAGTTTCCGCTATATATCAGATGCAGTAACAGTATCTGGAGCCCTATCTTTTTCCAATTAGTAATGTACATATGTAATATGCTCCCAAACTCATACCACATATATCATTCTACATACTGGAGGCATACATTTTTTTGATAAGTATAGTCATCAGTATTCAACAACTTAACCTTAAAAGTGGTTGTTTCATCATCCATCTTCAGGAGCACGCCACTCTCCAACCTCCCGGTTTCCGGCTTGCCAGGGGTGGTGTATTTGTGATGACTAAAGGCACAGTCAGACGGCCATATAACACGGATGATGATTCGTCAACTGCATCGCAATGCTCAGACTGGCAAGCAGTTCTCCTGTCCCGAGCGTGACAGCTTCATGTATTTCTATGTAGCTGTCACACTCGGGTCAGGAGAGCTGCCAGCCAGTCCATGCACTGGGATGCGATCATCGTCCACGTTATATGGCCGTCTAACTGCTCCCTAACAGTTCAGTTTAGCAGCATGGCTGCAGATCCGAACTGTGTGCACTCAGCTGCTACAAGCAATTATAGTTAAAAACTCTGGGTTTAAGCACTTACGAGTTCTAGCCATTTTTTTTTACGGATACAACATGTACCCATTATAGTCTATGGGGATGTTCATATATCTGAGTTTTGTTCACAGACTGTGTGTCCGTGCAAAACTCATGCAGCCATATCCATTTGTTTTTTAGTCAGCAGGGATGAAAAGTGCTAACACAAGCTTATTGATCTGTGAAAAAGACGTACAGTACAGCACGCGGATGGCATCCGTGTGACATTGTGTGCTGCCCAAGTTTAACATTGCAAAGAATAGAAGCTTTGGCATTTATTTATTTATTTAGCCATATGTGAAAAACACTGATGACACTGATGGTAAAAATGGACAAAAGGAGGACCATAGCCTGATGACACTTTGATCCAAAATACTGATACCAGTAATATTTTTTCGCGCCTCTGTTAAAACACGGATGGGTAAATGATGGCTAAAAAATATATATAAACAATAAAACATAAGTTTTAATCATGCAAATACAATATATAGATTTTCAGAGTAGATAAAGTCCAATGATATACACTATATATATAATTATAAATATATATAACAAGTTGGATGTATCTGTCTCTTGAAAAGAGGATCTGATTCTATTTTCTCTACTGTATAACTCCTGCTAATTAGTGTGGCATAGGTATAGGCATGGCAGAGGGAAAGAAAAAAATGAGGGCAGCAAAAAGAGAAGAAAAAATTATAACAGTGTTTTTTTTTTCATTTTTATTGTTTACCAATGTTAGTTCCAATATCAATCCAGAGATTAAAGGGCATCTGTCAGATCAACCCTCCCAAGCCGTCTATATGGGCATACGCTTTAAGATCTAGGGGCTGTGATGCTGGTCTACATCCTGGGAAAACAATGCCTTATGCTGTCCACTAGTTGATATACAGTACGAGTAGACAATTATAATATAGAACTATAAATTAAGCAAATTAAGCAATAAGCTGATGAATCAGCAGCCTATGACACCCAACATAAAACAATAGGTTAGGGAACCAATGGGTTTCCATTGCGTATATGTCAGGTTCATCAGGGAACCCGCCTACCTACGAGTCACAATACTAGCAGTAGAAAAAAATGAAGTATGTGATATGAAATAGAATCAAATATGTAATACTCATAATGGTCGATAATGGTCACAAATAGATGGAAAAATGAAGTATAATAATGAGACCTCACTGATATCGTCTGATGGCCGGTAACTGTGTAGCAGACTGAATAAATAACCCTATGCTGTAGCTTTACGTTTTGCAGCATCAGAGAAGCACACGGGCGCTGTCATCCTGCTTGCAGTGATCAAGACAGCTTTAGAGCAGTGCTTGCAAGCACCATTTTAATTGCCTAGGAGACTGACCATCTCTGACACACTGCAGAGATGGCTGATAACCTTGGTAACAAGTGGTAAACTGTAAAATTCTAAATCCATCCAATCTCAAGAATAGTGGGGATTTTTATTAAGACGTAGGGTATGTTCACACTAGGCGTTTTTTAGCGTTTTTTCACCACCCGTTACTTTCAATTGGTTAAAAACGCTGAAAAATACGCTGAAAGAAGTTACATGCCCTACTGTGCAAAAAAACATGCAAAGCACAAAATACTGATGACACAAAAACCAATGTGTGTGCATGAGATTTCTGAAATCTCATAGTCTTCGTTGGTAGTGTAAAACGCAGCAGAAAATTTTAATAAAAAAACGAATTACAAAAACGCTGAAAAAAACGGCCAGTGTGAACATACCCTTAATCTGCAAAGTTGCTTGTTTTAACAAGCACTTTGCATTTTTACCCATTTTAGATGATGAGACAGGCTCTTTAAGGAATACTAACAAAGTACTGATAATGAGGTCAAGACTTCACTCCATTAATAATATTTTTCTTCTCTTCTTAATGTTTTCTCCTTTTTCTTTCTTTTGCCTTTCCTTTCTCTTACAGGCATGCACATGACAACTATTTTGTTTATTTCTTCAATGCATATAAAATAAAATATAAGTAACTTTGCAAATAGACAGTCTTCATTAAAAAATATCCTGTAGTCTCCATGGTAACAGACTATTAACAAGCCTTGTGTAATATATTATTGATTATTTCGCTTGCTAATATAGCACCAACAGACCTTGTCATCACTGTCCCATTGGGGCTCACAATCCAAATTCCTTATTAGTACATTTTTGGAGTGCGGGAGGAAACCGGAGAACCCAGAGGAACATACAATCTCTAATTGATGACTACCGACATACAGAGCACAAAATCCTTAATTCATAATTACTGGAGACACACCTGAACAATGAATACTGATCACAGAGAAAAAAAATATTAGCTGCATATAGTCTCTAAAATTCATAAACTTTATTGAGAATTACCAATAAAAATACATGTACATAGACAGAGTAACGCAATGGAGGACCACATGATGCATTTACACAATTGTATCTAATATCCATAATACTTAATCACTGCTAGTCCACAAGCCAATATTTAGATATTGCTGACCAAATCCAGAAGACGATGTATGCGCCACCATGGCTGCCTAATAAGTTGTGCGTAATGCAGGAATCTGGCTTGTTTGAATAGATGGTGCTAAACACATTGTTGCAGACTATTGTGACATGTGGTCCTGGTGCCCCGACGTACGTTTCACCTTTGCTTCATGAATTGATGTTGTCCTTGGTGGGATTTATACCCAAGACCCCCACGCTGCAGACCAACAATGTTTACCACTGAGTCACTGTGCTGTACATAATCTAATCCTTCAGTTTTCTTTCCTTCTACTTTCCCTCTACATCTTCCTAATATACATTTGGAAGATTAAGTAATAAGAAACAAATAGAAAGCAGTATGACTGCAGCATCAGACTACTTAGAGATTCTAGTTGTTGTCTGTTACCATGGAAACACATACAGTACAGGCCAAAAGTTTGGACACACCTTCTCATTTAAAGATTTTTCTGTATTTGAAAATTGTACATTCACACTGAAGGCATCAGAACTATGAATTAACACATGTGGAATTATATACTTAACAAAAAAGTGTGAAACAACTGAAAATATTCTAGGTTCTTCAAAGTAGCCACCTTTTGCTTTGATGACTGCTTTACACACTCTTGGCATTCTCTTGATGAGCTTCAAGAGGTAGTCACCGGAAATGGTCTTCCAACAATCTTGAAGGAGTTCCCAGAGATGCTTAGCACTTGTTGGCCCTTTTGCCTTCACTCTGCGGTCCAGCTCACCCCAAACCATCTCGATTGGGTTCAGGTCTCGTGACTGTGGAAGCCAGGTCATCTGGCGTAGCACCCCATCACTCTCCTTCTTGGTCAAATAGCTCTTACACAGCCTGGAGGTGTGTTTGGAGTCAATGTCCTGTTGAAAAACAAATGAGGGTCCAACTAAACGCAAACCGGATGGAATAGCATGCCGCTTCAAGATGTTGTGGTAGCCATGCTGGTTCAGTATGCCATCAATTTTGAATAAATCCCCAACAGTGTCACCAGCAAAGCACCCCCACACCATTCCACCTCCTTCTCCATGCTTCACGGTGGGAACCAGGCATGTAGAGTCCATCTGTTCACCTTTTCTGCGTCGCACAAAGACACGGTGGTTGGAACCAAAGATCTCAAATTTGGACTCATCAGACCAAAGCACAGATTTCCACTGGTCTAATGTCCATTCTTTGCGTTCTTTAGCCCAAACAAGTCTCTTATGCTTGTTGCCTGTCCTTAGCAGTAGTTTCCTAGCAGCTATTTTACCATGAAGGCCTGCTGCACAAAGTCTCCTCTTATCAGTTGTTGTAGAGATGTGTCTGCTGCTAGAACTCTGTGTGGCATTGACCTGGTCTCTAATCTGACCTGCTGCTGTTAACCTGCGATTTCTGAGGCTGGTGACTCGGATAAACTTATCCTCAGAAGCAGAGGTGACTCTTTGTCTTCCTTTCCTGGGGCGGTCCTCATGTGAGACAGTTTCTTTGTAGCGCTTGATGGTTTTTGTAACTGCACTTGGGGACACTTTCAAAGTTTGCCCAATTTTTCGGACTGACTGACCTTCATTTCTTAAAGTAATGATGGCCACTCGTTTTTCTTTACTTAGCTGCTTTTTTCTTGCCATAATACAAATTCTAACAGTCTATTCAGTAGGACTATCAGCTGTGTATCCACCAGACTTCTGCAAAACACAACTGATGGTCCCAATCCCATTTCTAAGGCAAGAAATCACACTTATTAAACCTGAAAGGGCACACCTGTGAAGTGAAAACCATTTCCGGTGACTACCTCTTGAAGCTCATCAAGAGAATGCCAAGTGTGTGCAAAGCAGTCATCAAAGCAAAAGGTGGCTACTTTGAAGAACCTAGAATATAAGACATATTTTAAGTTTCACACTTTTTTCTTAAGTATATAATTCCACATGTGTTAATTCATAGTTTTGATGCCTTCAGTGTGAATGTACAATTTTCATAGTCATGAAAATACAGAAAAATCTTTAAATGAGAAGGTGTGTCCAAACTTTTGGTCTGTACTGTATGTCTGCACAGCAGCTGTGAATGAGATTATTTTGAATGAAACCTTTTTGCAAAGTGTCTTCATTTTCAATTTTAGATGTAAATGTGCACATAGCCTTCATTTCTGTTTGTTTAATTTTTCATTTGCAAAAGTTTTTCACACAGCATCAAAAAGTTCATACATACAGAAAATTATTTTGTGGGAAATGGTATGTAAACTTATGGATAAATATCATTGAATGTACATGTAACACAGAAATAAAATAGTTGCTATCTCTGTTATCATATCTCTTCATGACAATGTGCACACGTGCTCCATTATAACGCAGCCATCAGATGATCTCTACATGACTGTTATCCAATGAACTGAATAGAGACAGACGGTTTCCTCTAATACCGGAGTTTTCTAAAAGCGCTTTTGCTGGTACACCATGGATAACTGTAGACCATACGTGTTAAACTTCGGCCTGTGGGCCAAATTCGGCCCGCAGGGTGGTTTCATTTGACCAGCGACACCAGAACCGCCACCCCCATATGGGGCCATTATTCTGTATGGTGGACCATGTGGGGCCCATTATACTGTATGGAGGACTATGTGGGGCCATTATACTGTATGAAGGACTATGTGGGGCCTATTATTCTGAATAGAGAACTATGTGGGGCCCATTATACTGTAAGGAAAGCTATGTAGGGCCATTATCCTGTATGGAGCACTATGGGGGCCTATTATTCTGTATGGAGGACTATGGGGGGGCAGTATTCTGTATGGAGGACTATGTGGGGCCTATTATTCTGTATAGAGGACTATGGGGGGGGCATTATTCTGTATGCAGGACTATATGGGGCCCATTATTCTGTATGGAGGACTGTGTGAGGCCCATTATACTGTATACTGGTTACCCCACGACTTTGTCCACGTTTTTAATTTTAGCCCTCTGTGTGTTAAAGTTTGACATCCCTGCTGTAGACTACTCCCTATCTCTAAATGCACAAGCGGTTTATTTCAATGGTGAGAGGGATGTATGTTGCTTCCACAGACCTAGATTATGCCACAGAGAATAAAAGGATATGGCACCACCCTTCTCTCCTCCAATATCATCTATCAGGAAAAAGTAAGGAAGACCCTTATATAAATTAAATAGACAGTAGGGCTTTTGAAAAATCGGTGGATTAGGCAACGTTAATCTAATGTATATGGAGGTCTTAAAAGGTTTGTCCAGTACTGATGTATTGGTGCCCTATAATTCATATAAGTCATAAAAATGAGATTAGTGAGGGTCCGACACCTAGGACTCCCACTGATCAGCTAAAATTTGCGCTGTCACAGGTCTGGATATCAGTGACTGATTAGCGTCCACTGCCAAGTACTGTGATTTAGATCTCTTATTAAATGAATGGGAGATAAAGCACATTTATCCTATGGATAGATCAGAAATACTTAAGTCGTGGACAACACATTGAAAGGGAAACTCTCAGGAGATTCATGCAGCTCAAACCACAGGCAGCATGAATCGCAGCCTGGCTGCATGATTGCATCCGGGTATATTATTTTAGAGAAAATAGATTTTGAAGATCTGAACAGAGAACATAGCCAGAGACCAGACTAGTCCAGCGCCGCCCCCAATCACCTCTTCCTGGCGCCGCTGCAGGTGACAGGAATCTCCCTAATACACTATGGCCTGATCTTCCAAGTATATTTTATATGAAACGCTTAAGCATTTTAGACGATAGTATACCTGGCTGCAATAATATACAGTACCTGGCGAAGTTTTGGCACAATGAATCGTTTGACAGGTTCACTTTAACATTATACATTATCATTTCTGCTTTATGATCAATTGTTTATGATTTATTAATAGGGTTTACACTAATTGACTTTTGAGAGTTAGTGAGATGAGTCATAAAATTAATAGTGTGAAAAAGTTTATCCCCTTTCCACAGAAAATGGGCTTAAAGACAAATCTGTTGCTAAATTGGCCAAACCAAGACATATGGGGAGTAGAGGAGCTGCACGTCCAGAATACAACATACCTAATACAGCAGAAAGAAACTGAGCTGTCCTAACAAATCAAGCTCAGTTACCAAAGTATGAGATCATTTGGCATTAGACATCCCTTCACATTCATAAACTACTATAATAAATTTACAGGTAACAAAATATACATTTATATACAAACCCCAATCCTCAAAATTTGGGAAGCAATGTAAGATGCAAAAAAAAAATAAGAATGCAATGATTTGGAAACCTCTTATAGACATATTTTATTCACAACATAGAACACAGATCAGAAAGGGAAAGTTAGACATTTTCCATTTCATCTGAAAAATTAAGAACTTGATGGCAACAGCACATCTCAAAAAAGTCAGGGCAGGGTTATGGTGGGATATTCAAGGACTTTGCAACTTTACATTGAGGAACATTTTTCTGAACTTTTTTCTGAATTTTCCAAAACTTTAAGACACATTTTTTAACACATTGATGAGCCTCTGACCATCTTTGCTTCTGAGAGACTCTCCCTCTCTAACATGCTCTTTTTATACCCAGTCATGTGACTTGGTTGAAAATTGCCCCTCCAGTTGTTTTTCATTAGTACCAATTATTTTTCAAATCTTTTTTTTAACCCTGTTTTAACTTTTTTTTTAGATTTGTTGCTGCTATAAATTTTCTAAATAATTAATTTTTAAAAATAAAATGGAAAAATGTCTAACTTTTAACTTCTGATCTGTGTTCTATGTTCTGAATAAAATATTGCTATAAGCGATTTCCAAATCATTGCATTCTTGTTTTCTTTAAAACGTAAATTACTGTACACAGCGCCCCAACTTTTTTGAAATTAGGCCTGTATTAAAATATACAAGTTTGATGAATTTAGCGGTTATTTCATTTATACCTTTAAAACTGCAGCACTGTAACAATGCCATGTCCTCCTCTATTAGCCACATTGAGCGTTTTCTCCTGGGCTTAGTACCATACAATAAGGCATTGTTAGCTCCTGGACAGGATAATCAATTTCAATCATGTTATCACTAAAGTTTGGCAAAGTTAGATGAAAACATGTCATGCCCTACTCACTACAAGACGGATTAATTTAGAGCCCAAGTCATTTACAGCCATTTAACAATTTATCACCAAAATATCACTGCACACCAAGACATAATTCAAAAAAAAAAAGAAAAATAAACTGAACAATTCAATGTGAAAAAATTGCTTGACATCTGAAAACATAAGTATTGCATAGAATATCTGATTATGTAAGTTATAGGGGGCTGATAAAAAGTGCTATAAATTCCTTATAAAATAGTGGGACAACCACTGTGCATTGACTTTATAAAAGTCCACATTTGGGCAATATCTAGTCCAAAATGCAAAAAATGCACCAGGAAAACTATATCTACATGCATAAAACAATCCCACTGATGACAGCAGGAGAGAACGGAGTAAGTGGAAACTAAGGGTCTTTTAGCCCCATGTCACCATCATATTTTGGCAATATGTATATAAAAAATTATGAAAAATCTTCAAAAGGAATGTATGTTAAAAGTATTTTTAAACATGTTTCACAATTTTTTTTCCATATCACAATCTGTATTAAAATAAAAAATAAAAAAACATACACACAAAAATCTAGAAATGTTCACATTGGCCACTGGGGCTGTTTTAGACCCACACTTCCTGTTCAGGAAGAGCTTTCAGAAGTCTCATTATCATCAGATGCAGGATTACCATAAAAGGTAACACTTCTATAAACAGCTAATCACAAAAAATGATGTAAAAACTCCCCCTGCTTCCCCATCTTTCACAATCACCTTTGCACACACACATTAGATGTTTCAGTACAAACGTTAGAATCTGATTCAGTCTAATGCTGCTGATGTACAGTACAGACCAAATGTTTGGACACACCTTCTCATTTAAAGATTTTTCTGTATTTTCATGACTAAGAAAATTGTACATTCACACTGAAAGCATCAAAACTATGAATTAACACATGTGGAATTATATACTTAACAAAAAATTGTGAAACGGCTGAAAATATGTCTTTTATTCTGGGTTCATCAAAGTAGCCACCTTTTGCTTTGATGACTGCTTTGCACACTCTTCGCATTCTCTTGATGAGCTTCAAGAGGTAGTCACCGGAAATGGTCTTCCAACAATTTTGAAGGAGTTCCCAGAGATGCTTAGCACTTGTTGGCCCTTTTGCCTTCACTCTGCGGTCCAGCTCACCCCAAACCATCTCGATTGGGTTCAGGTCTGGTGACTCTGGAGGCCAGGTCATCTGGCGTAGCACCCCATCACTCTCCTGCTTGGTCAAATAGCCCTTACACAGCCTGGAGGTGTGTTTGGGGTCATTGTCCTGTTGAAAAATAAATGATGGTCCAACTAAACGCAAACCGTATGGAATAGCATGCCGCTGCAAGATGCTGTGGTAGCCATGCTGGTTCAGTATGCCTTCAATTTTGAATAAATCCCGAACAGTGTCACCAGCAAAGCACCCCCACACCATCACACCTCCTCCTCTATGCTTCACGGTGGGAACCAGGCATGTAGAGTCTATCCGTTCACCTTTTCTGCATCACACAAAGACACGGTGGTTGGAACCAAAGATCTTAAATTTGGACTCATCAGACCAAAGCACAGATTTCCACTGGTCTAATGTCCATTCCTTGTGTTCTTTAGCCCAAACAAGTCTCTTCTGCTTGTTGCCTGTCCTTAGCAGTAGTTTCCTAGCAGCTATTTTACCATGTAGGCCTGATACACAAAGTCTCCTCTTAAGAGTTGTTATAGAGATGTGTCTGCTGCTAGAACTCTGTGTGGCATTGAACTGGTCTCTAATCTGAGCTGCTGTTAACCTGCGATTCCTGAGGCTGGTGACTCGGATAAACTTATCCTCAGAAGCAGAGGTGACTCTTGGTCTTCCTTTCTTGGGGCGGTCCTCATGTGAGCCACTTTCTTTGTGGTGCTTGATGGTTTTAGCAACTGCACTTGGGGACACTTTCAAAGTTTGCCCAATTTTTCGGACTGACTGACCTTCATTTCTTAAAGTAATAATGGCCACTCGTTTTTCTTTACTTAGCTGCTTTTTTCTTGAAATAATACAAATTCTAACAGTCTATTCAGTAGGACTATCAGCTGTGTATCCACCTGACTTCTGCACAACACAACTGATGGTCCCAACCCCATTTATAAGGCAAGAAATCCCACTTATTAAACCTGACAGGGCACACCTGTGAAGTGAAACCATTTCCGGTGACTACCTCTTGAAGTTCATCAAGAGAAACAGAAAAATATGTACACATGTTCTTAGTACATTGAAATATGAACTAAAGTTAGCAAATGTACAAATTTCACACTTAGCCATGTTCAAATCATGGAATAACGCCATGTGTTCCTTCTCCATTTGCATTATGTTGTGTTATTCTTTGTGATATCATTGCTAATTAGGTGTACTATAGAGTCCAGCTTGTCACAACCCAGGGACTAAAACATAAAATTCAAAGTCCAACGGGCACTATTAGTAATCATCTTCTGATGAAATTTACATCCAGTAAGACAATGATTTTAAGAGAATTATTACACAATGGCTTCTCCTTCGAAAGGGCCATCAAACTGGCAAATAAGGCTCAGAGTTGACAAGTATGAAGATCCGTGTTTAAAGCAACAAAAAAAAAATTACTTGCCACCCTTTAATGGATCACCACTGGGTCAAGATAGATTTTGAGATTATTAGTATTACTGATAATATTCTTGCTCACAGTACTCAATGCTAGTTTGTTGCATTCAGAGTTAAATGATACTGCCTCGTATTTGAAATACTTCAGAAGAAAGGGTTATTTTTAGCATTTTCAAAAACAGTGATGATACACGGAATATTTAATTTTGGGCACTAATTCAAAAAACGATGAATGAATTAATACAGAGTGCTATAGCTGACCTCTAACTGCAAACTAATATTTAATCCGTACAAAATAATTTTCAAGTTACTTATCAGTTGAGTTTGTGATTCATATTGATATAAAGTCCTATTGTAACATGTTGACATGTCTTTTTAGTAATAAGTTCATATTATTGACAGTATAAATTTCTCCTGAAATGACTTAGTCCGGCCAATAGGGGTCAGCAAGAAACAAGTAAAGAAAAAGCCCGGGAAACACAGAACCAGGAAGTCCTCTGAGGAGTCGAGACGTGTCTGATGCCCAGGGGGACGTTTGGGAGCTTGAACAGACGGCAGCCAGATGGTGGGTCCAAGAAGAAGCTGTGCCCTGTGAGTAACTCAGATATGTGACCGGTCACCAACTGTGTAGTCAGTTAGGGAAAGCTAGTTAGTGATTCCAGTAGTGCTGAGAACTGCCTGGTGTAAATCACTGCTGATGGACTGATCAGGCTTGATCCAGAGATTGTGAAGGATCTGGTATACTAAAACTCTGTGTACATGGATACTACAAAGGAGCCCTGTTGTGAACTGCACTTTGAGACTGAGATTGATTCTTATTCCTGCTTACACCTGGATGTGCTGAAGAGCTTGGTGAGAAGGAGAAGCTGATCAAACCCGGTGACCAGAGATCAGGGTCTAATAAAAGGTTTAGTTTGTTAACTGTTTGTATAAGTATTAAGTCTGAGAGATTTCTCTTTGCTCTTGTAAGAAAAGAAACTGTACACTGTATAGGTAATGTGTTGGCCAAATATATATATGAGTGTTTTCAAACGAGAAAAAAAGGGTACCCAGATCCCATTGCATTAGTGTGGGAGGGGGGTGTAAGGTTATATTACTGGGAGGACCACTTGCCACGTCCGCGGTAACATCCTGGGTAGGCCCTGTACTGAATAAGAGTGGGAGTGGCATAACTCAGGGGTAGTTTGGCTCATTCCCGCAAGATTGGCACTTGGGCTCTCTCAGGCTGCATAACTTGTATTTTGTGTTAATGGCTGTTGTGGCCCATATTTTGTAGAATCATTTAACCCTGTCATTTGTGTGACCAGTATAAAGAAAGTTATTTGCCACTATATGAGGTCGGAGTCATTCATAGTAGCGCCGTATCCCTCATACACATTCGACCGGCGTTCCGGTCGTTACACTATCCTGTCTTTGTTCTGTTGCCATTATATCTCCATGTTCTAGTGGTCCCGTCTCTGTTTCTTCCTTACCCTTACTCAGTCCCCTTTCTTATTCCTGTCTTACTACTGTTTTCTCTTTGGCATTATTTCTCCAGTCCTTCCATCCTCCCCAAATCCCACCAAAAAAAAATTTAAAAAAAGAAAATACAAGTTATAAAAGTCATCAGAGACTCTGTCAAGTCACAGGCACCACAGCATTTTGCTGATCACAGTGGATCCTACTCCTGGAAGCAAATGAATGAATGTCTATGTAATACTACAACAGCTGGAGAATAGGAGTGGCTCTCATAGATTGATTCTGCATTCTGCTTTTTAGAGGGGGTTCCAAAATCTCTCAAAAGGCACTAGGATAGTGTACTCTACGGAAATAACTTAAAAAAGTTATCCAGGCTTGGGCCTCAAGTCTGCAGTCACTCTAGGTGACTGCAAACCTGTGAATCCTCACTGCGTGCACAGTGAGCAGTGTCAGGATTCTCCTCTGCTAACTGCCAATACCTGTTCATCTTTAACGGGGACCACGGGTGGACTCACCATGTCTTTAACCTCTTTCTGCTGGATCTCAGCAAATAGATAAACCTTTAGTTACCTTGGCTATTTTTTCATATGCATGCCATATTTTATTATATGCATTGTAGGCGCAATATAAAATGGTAACTGGTAGAATGATTTATTAGCCTAATGGATGGCTACATATCTCGGTACCATATAGACATTGAATTCTTCCCTATAACAAGCAAGTTTCTTATACCTTTGTCTGAACTTAAGGGGAATCACTGGTTGTTTGATTGTTTCCCCCCTTTTTTTGTTATAGCTAACGCTTTTGTGACTGGGGCTCTACTCTATTATTTTAATTCTTTCTCTCATGACATTCATTTGTACATAATATCGGTGAGCATGCTATGTAGCAGCAATATTCTGTTTAAAGGGTGGTTACTGTGCTTCATATTTGTCGGATACCAGACTTTTCACCTTCTCAGAACCCCCCTTTTTTCCTGAATAAATGCCATTTTAATTGATTATATATACTATCAGATGCATATTCTGTCCCCTATTGGAGGCATTCCCTATCTATACATATTTTGCTACATGTTTTTATATATGCTTAAAAGGATTTTGTATTTTTTTATATATTATAGATCTCTTTGGGGTTTTTTGGGGTAGAAACTATAACTCAGAAAAAGGTTATTATTAGGGATGAGTGGACCCATGGAAGTTCGGGTTCTGGTACCCGACCCGAACTTTAGTCCAAAGTTCGGTTTGGGTACCAGAACTTTACCTAAACTTGAACCAGAACCCAAACCCCATTGAAATGTATGGGGACCTGAGCATTGGAGGTGGAAAAAATTCTCTCTCTATCTCTCTCTCTGCAACAGACTTTCCCCGGAACTCTGAACATTGCAACGGACCTCTGGGAGAAGTCCGTGTTTGGCCTCTAGCACCGGACACTAACTGTCCAGTACGAACCCCGAACTTTTAAGTTCAGGTTTGCTCATCTCTAGTTATTACATTTGCAATTGAAGCAGACTATGGGATACTAACAATGAAATGATTTTCACACCCATCCACTTTTCAAGTAGTAATATTATCTCTAGTCTTGGGGAGTACAGTATATTTAATTCATAACTGCTAATGATGTCTGCTTAATGATACCGTAATAATTATTTCTGCAAACTAAGAAGAGGAAAAGAAGAAAACATCTTTTAAGACTAACAGTTCAGTCACGCAGAAAAGCGTTACTGTGTGGAGCTAATTAGAAGCATGATTTACCATTTACTATCACTGCCTGTTTGGTTCTTGAAATATTCTATCTAGCTTCAGAAACTGTGCGTCTGTCCCTGGTCTCTGTGTCTCTGGCTCTACACCACGATAGCTGAAACTTCTGCTACATAAAATCCAGTTGTAATCGTGTCTGAAGACGAAGACGATCACTAGGATTCTTTCACTATATTTGGAGCATAATAGGCGATAATAAAAGTAAGTCTCTATTAAAGGAGCTTTCCAATTTTTTATTTTGTACCCCATTTGCATGCTCAGTTAAAAAGTAATAAAGTCAGCATTACTGACCGCCGGGCAATCACTGAGCTCAGGGGTCTCATGTCGTTTACCTCGGTATCACTGCTAAGTAGAGGTGAGCAAATTGTTTCATAATTAGCTCCGAAAATGTTGGATTCTGGTGAATCCGAAATGTTCACGATTCAATTTGCAAACAACAGTAATAATAATAATAATAGCTGCACTACAGTACGATCAAATCAATAAGTATATTTTCACACGCATAAGAGGAGCTGACACATAAGGAAGTTGTCCACTACTTTTACATTGATGCCCTATTCGTAGGATAGGGCATCAATGTATGATCAGCCGGGGTCACGCACACGGCGCCCCCCGCCAATTAGCTGTTATCTGTGCCGGCGGTGGTGGCCGGCCGGAAGTGCTCACCTGCGGGGCTCCACCGTTAAGTGGTAGTGGCTTCCGCCATGTACTGCACATCCGCCTCCTATTCAATTGAATGGGAGGCGGATCTGCAGTACACCGCAGCGGCCACTTCCACTTAATGGTGGAGCCCTGCAGGTGAGTACTTCCGGCCGGCGGCCGCTGCCGGCACAGATAACAGTTGATCGGCGGGGGTGCCGCATGCGGGACCCCGGCCGATCATAGATTGATGCCCTATCCTACCGTTAGGGCATCAATGTAAAAGTAGTTGACAAATTTTTTAAAGCAGAAATGTGAAAAATATAAAAAAATTTAGATTTATTGAAACAGCCCCAAAACCTCTTTTAAGCTGATCGTTGACTGTTCATGTAAGTGTTGAGCAAACTGATGTGACTTACTCTTAAATCTCATCTTCTTCAATGGATACAATAGTAAAGAGATTTTAAATTTTTTAATAATTTACTGCTTGTTATAGATTATCTTGTAGATTGTGAGCCTCTTAGGCAGGGTCCTCTCTCCCCTTGGACCAGTTGTCGATTTGTGTTGTTTAAGATTATTGTACTTGTTTTTATTATGTATACACCTACTCACATGTAAAGCGCCATGGCTCAATTTCAGTCACTGCTCTTTGCATAGTAAGCGACGACTGTAACTGCACCCCTGGCACTGATTGACAGAGCCGGCCAAAATGCTGAGCCGGCTGTCAGTCAGTGCCAGGGTATGGTTACAGCTGCTGCTCACTATGCACAGAGCAGTGACTGAAACCGTGCCAGCACCATTAAAATGACTGAAAAACCGAGCCTGCCAAAGAGAATAAAGTTAATTTCCACCCGGCAGTGGGGCTCTCAGTGCGGGTGCCGTACTGTGTCAGAACACTATTAACTTGCAGCTTAACCCTATATTGGCAAGTTTATAGCGTTTTTTTCAGTCACTGTCCAAATATTTCTGGACCTAACTGTATGTACATACAAAACACATACATAATATACACACACACTGTAAACTGCATATGTACACACATACATATATTTACCTGGTTGCAAGGTCCTGCTTCACTTGCGCTAATCCCCGAACAGTCATGGAGGGGTCAGCCATCATAATGAGGAAAGGGCACAGAGAGGACTGCAGGCAGCTTCCAGTCTCCGATGCCTGCACACTGCTGTGCTGTCAGCCTGCCCCTTCCCCTCCCTCTCAACTTGTGACCCGACATTGCCAGGTGAGGGACAACCGGGACTACAGAGGATGTACAGCATAATACAGGGTAAGTAATGATGTACATCCTCTGTGCACTTCATGGAGGTGCTGCAGAAGCAGGGGGCTCCTGTGATGCTAGGCACAACTCACGGACAAGGAATGAGGTAGGAAATTCAAGGATTCCGAGGTTGTAAGCCCGGAGGGTACATCATAAACAGAGGGATGAGGCAAAGTCATAGTCAGGTCACAGTCCAGGGTCAGAATTCCAAGAAGGTAGCGGATCAAGACAAAGGGGCTAGGCAAATGGATGGTCAAATGGAAATCCAAGGTCAGCAACAAAGATCAGAATATTAAAACTTAAAGCACAGAGCAGACACACACACCACTTGAGCAGAGACACAAGTAGCAAAAATTAGAGGCAGACAGCCAGGTAAACAGCCTGGGAATCACTACAAACAGGAAGAACCTGTAGGAAACCCAGCACGCCTGTCCTTGATAGAGCGACTGGACTGTCACTCACCACACTGACAGCTCAGCACGCCCAATCCTCAGAGTGGACTGCTGAGCTGTCTATCACAATACTGACAGCTCAGCACGCTACAGACCCAGATTGGATAGCTGAGCTGCCACTCACCACACTGAGTGGAGGAATCATAACAGCTCCCTTAGTAGATGAGGGACCTGGGCAATTGCCAAGATTGCCTCCCCCTAATGCCGGCGCTGTTTCCGATGCTGCAAAGGCAAAGCTGTATATCTGCTTGCAGCATGGAAAAGAAAACAGTTTGGGCCAGCAGCACAGCCATGCTGCTAGTCTAAACTGGCAACCGCTCCAGAAGGAATCTCTCTACTCACACCTATACTCATCGCCGGTGCCCACACCATTCACCCGGTGTTGACACTGGATCTCCCCGGGCTCACATCACATTGTTATTTCATGCGATCCTTGTGGTCAATCAGAGCAGGCTTCACTCTCCTCTCCTTTGGACAAATCAAGACATCCAGAGGGAGTTAGAGCTGCGGCTGCTCTCTCACTTCTTTCAGATGTCAATTACGTCTGTAGGAGAAGAGAGTGGCAGCACTGATTAGCCACAGGATTGTGTGACGTAATGTCACGCGAGCCCCGGGAGAGCCAGTGTCGACACCACTGCAATGGCACTGGTACCTGAGGTGAGTATGTAGCACCCTGAGGGCTCGGTTGCTACAGGGGTATTGCACCTCAACCCAGAGGTGTGGTATTCCACTCCCGGGTAAGGATAGAGTGTGGGACTGAGCTCAGTAGGCTGCATGCACTACATTCACCCCATTTCCGGGGGACAGATCAATGGTACTCCCACTAGGTGAATGTGCAGGTACGACAGTGTCTGTCCCTGGCTGGAGTGGGGAGGGGGGTGGAACATCCCAGTAGTGTAGGGACAGATAGGGGAGGGCTTCTGGACATAGAGGTAGGAGCCCATTGGGTGCTAGTCACCTGGGCTCACACATAGAGGGAGTATATATGGTGGGCACCATCTGGAGACAGGGTCAGTCTGTCAGGAGAGTGAGTTCAGAGAGGAGCTCAGCCAAGAGGGCTGACAGGGAGCTGTGGCTCCGGCTGGGCCCAGCTCCAGAGCCAGGCTTCAGGAAGAAGGAGACAGAAGGGCCCAGAGGCACAAGAAGAGAGGGAGCCCTGAGAACCCATGAGTGACCAAAAAGGGTGAAGGGTTGGCACAGTGAGGTACCGGATCCCAAGCTGGCAGAGGCGAATAATCCTTAACCAGGAACCGGAGGTCGCGGCCAAGCTTTGGCACGACCCCCCACCACATCCTTCAGAAAGGCAGACCACGCATAGGGTCAGGGAAGCCGGGAAAGGTTTCACCATCAAGAGGCCCGAGGGAGCCGGACAAAGGTGGATCCCTGGTGGGGACGGCCGGTAGAAAGGCAGAGAGGGGAGCTCTGGACCACGCTCTAGAGATACCTGGGGGTTGGCCGAGTCCTTGACCTGGTGGATGCAGCACGGCTCGGGTGGTCACTGCTGGCCGAAGTGACCGGAACAACAAAAGTGAGTAAAGCTTGGAAACCGCACTTCACGTCTCTGTGTTGATTACCGCACCGGCACCATCAGTCCTGGGACACCCACATCATCATTTCCCACAAACACTGCCCTGAGGCCATACCCCTCCCGTTGGGGGTTATACCAACAAAGCTGCACTGATATACCACCAGCCTCAGCGGACTGTTCTGCAGCGGCGGCTTCAGAGTCGCGATCAACGGGTGGCGTAGTCGATCAATTTAACATCTACTGCCATAGACTGCCACTTAGTTTGACACCCTGGGCACGGACCGGGTCACCGCCACAAGGACTACTACCCCTATCCAGATCCGGCTCCGGGTATCCCCTGAACATGGCCCAGGGGGCGAGTCAACTTTGGCGTAGTCGGCAGGATCTCGTGCCCGCAACTGCCGGGTACTGCGTGCCTGAGGAAAAGTTTAAATGTACCGTAAGGAGAAGTCTCCCGCCAGTTCCGGAGGGTCCCCGTCATCGGACGCCATTTCGGGTCGGTTCCCGCCGTTTGCCCGCCATCTGCAGCCTTTTCCCGCCATCCACGGAGTTTCCCGCCATCAGGAGACGATTCCCGCCATCTTGGGCGATTTCCCACCCTGGCAGAGCGGACGCCATTATGGGCGTGCCAGAGGGTGGCAAGAGACCACCTCCCATCGTGGGCCTGGTCCCAGAAGAGCGCCAAAAGCGAGGACCGCCCCCACCAGCAGAGACTGCAATGGTAGAAATGTCCATCAGAGTGGGGGGGCTGCCCCTGGAACTGACAATCACCAAGTTGCCCTGGGACCACCCAAAAGGTGGGCGGATCAAGGATAAGAGAGAGAGGATGGGTGCAGCCTGGAGGAGTCTGGAGAGATCGCACCCGGAGATGGAGGGAGAGTCAGGCAGCACCGACCCTCTGGTCAGGAGCCTGTTGCAGGCCGCCACCCCAGAAGGCCTGGTGGAGATCCTGGCACAGCTTCCCAAAGATCGGGAGCATGCACAGACCGCGCTGGAGGGCTTGGCTCGGAAGATGGCCCGAGTGCAGCAAGAAGTGCTGGCCGAGTGGAGCAGAGAAATGGCCCTGCAGGCTGGAACCCGCCAGCAAAGAACGCCACCCGGGACGAGGAGCCTGTCTGCCTCTGAGGATGGTGCAGGAGGGACGAAGGCCGGAGACGACGCCGTGGAAGGAGCTGAAGAGACGGAAGCAGGTAAAGGGGACGTCACCACCCCAAGCCTAGTAGCCGTAAGCCTGCCCCAGCTCCCCGTCGCAGAGCCCGAAATCTCACCGACCGTGCCCGTTACTGCACCGCCACTGCTCCAAACTAGGCCTCAAGCGGCAGGAGCTGCGGCCACGCCCCCTGTGACGACATGCACCTCAACCCTGAGCGCGGCCAAGCAGGAAACGTCACCGGCCTGGTCGCAGGGCCGAGTACCCCCGGGCGCCGCAGTTCCAACAGCGCCCTCTACCTCCACTAAGCCATCGGCCTAGTCGCAAGATCGAGTACCCCCGGGCGCCGCAGTCTCCACAGCGCCCTTCACCTTCAGGGTGCCGCCGGCCTGGTCGCAAGGCCTGGTGAATCCGGGCGCCGCTGCCACCACCGCGCCCTCGACCTCCAAAGTGCTACCCTTGGGTGAAGACTTGTTCGCCCAGCATACTTGCCCGGATGGGCAGCCCTTTGTGTGGCCTCCGGAGTACAGCACTCCCCGACTCCGGAAGGAATGGCCTCTGTGTGAGCCCCTGATTCCGGCTCCGGCGCCCGCCAAGATCACCCCATTCCCATTGGAGGAGGCGCAGTTCGCATGGGACCCCACTGGAGAAAACCTCATCGGGTTCACCCAAGAGACCCGGGCGGCCGCAGCCCAGCGTGCGGAGTGCTGCCGGCAACAACTGGAGGTCTTCGACAGGGAACGGCGAGAGAGGCGGGTCCGCGAGGAGCGGCTTCAAGTCCAAAGTGCGGAGCAGAAACGCCAGACCCGGCGAAACCCCCGTGCAGCCCACGGTCCCCGCGCCATCGGGACCGTAATCAAGTTCCAACTGGAGCACGGTTGGGGCTTTATCAGGGATCACAGAACCCCCGGCGGCGTCTTTGTCACCCGCAGAGATGTCGAGAGTCATCTGCCGGAGGGACACCGAGGACGTGACCTTTACCCGGGTGACGAGGTCACCTTCACCCGGCATCAGTGTGCTAAGGGACCATATGCTCTTCATGTGCACCGGTTGACTGAGAAAGAGTTACGGTATTTAGAGGAACAAGAGGACCCGGACGGGTCTGAAGACTACCCGCGAGAAGGAGCAGGAGGACGCCGTTACTGAAGTACGGTAAAGTGGAACTGTAAATAGTTACCCGGTACGGTACAAGGGCTGCTGCTAATTAAAATATGGTCCCCGTTGGGACTAGTGAATTGTTACCCGTGTGTCCCCATCCCTAACCAGGCTGAGGACTGTGAGCAGCCATTCCTTATCCCCACTGGCCGAGGACTGAGAGCGGCCATATTATGTAAATAGTTGCGCTTCCTAAGGCGCCCCCTACCGGTTTTATAAGGAACTGTTTTTTTGTTTTTTTTCTATGAAAAAAATTAATGACTGTTGCACTTTTACCTGGTCACAGGTTGCACAGTGGCCAGAGACCAAGGACGTGTGGTCAAGAATGTTTAATGATGTGAAACTGAAGTGTTAAATGTTTACAAAAGAGTTCCGGTGGCATTAGCCAAATATTTAATGATGTTTATTGGAAAGTAGAGTACCTCCCATAAAGGGATGAGTTATAGTTATGTTTTATATGTAAGAGCATTTTAAAAATTTTGTATGTTTGTTTGTTTTGCTCTTTTACAGCCCGAGGACGTGCTGTGGTTTACCAGGGGGGAATGTAGCACCCTGAGGGCTCGGTTGCTACAGGGGTATTGCACCTCAACCCAGAGGTGTGGTATTCCACTCCCGGGTAAGGATAGAGTGTGGGACTGAGCTCAGTAGGCTGCATGCACTACATTCACCCCATTTCCGGGGGACAGATCAATGGTACTCACACTACGTGAATGTTCAGGTACGACAGTGTCTGTCCCTGGCTGGAGTGGGGAGGGGGGTGGAACATCCCAGTAGTGTAGGGACAGATAGGGGAGGGCTTCTGGACATAGAGGTAGGGGCCCATTGGGTGCTAGTCACCTGGGCTCACACATAGAGGGAGTATATATGGTGGGCACCATCTGGAGACAGGGTCAGTCTGTCAGGAGAGTGAGTTCAGAGAGGAGCTCAGCCAAGAGGGCTGACAGGGAGCTGTGGCTCCGGCTGGGACCAGCTCCAGAGCCAGGCTTCAGGAAGAAGGAGACAGAAGGGCCCAGAGGCACAAGAAGAGACGGAGCCCTGAGAACCCATGAGTGACCAAAAAGGGTGAAGGGTTGGCACAGTGAGGTACCGGATCCCAAGCTGGCAGAGGCGAATAATCCTTAACCAGGAACCGGAGGTCGCGGCCAAGCTTTGGCATGACCCCCCACCACATCCTTCAGAAAGGCAGACCACGCATAGGGTCAGGGAAGCCGGGAAAGGTTTCACCATCAAGAGGCCCGAGGGAGCCGGACAAAGGTGGATCCCTGGTGGGGACGGCCGGTAGAAAGGCAGAGAGGGGAGCTCTGGACCACGCTCTAGAGATACCTGGGGGTTGGCCGAGTCCTTGACCTGGTGGATGCAGCACGGCTCGGGTGGTCACTGCTGGCCGAAGTGACCGGAACAACAAAAGTGAGTAAAGCTTGGAAACCGCACTTCACGTCTCTGTGTTGATTACCGCACCGGCACCATCAGTCCTGGGACACCCACATCATCATTTCCCACAAACACTGCCCTGAGGCCATACCCCTCCCGTTGGGGGTTATACCAACAAAGCTGCACTGATATACCACCAGCCTCAGCGGACTGTTCTGCAGCGGCGGCTTCAGAGTCGTGATCAACGGGTGGCGTAGTCGATCAATTTAACATCTACTGCCATAGACTGCCACTTAGTTTGACACCCTGGGCACGGACCGGGTCACCGCCACAAGGACTACTACCCCTATCCAGATCCGGCTCCGGGTATCCCCTGAACATGGCCCAGGGGGCGAGTCAAGTATATGTGTTATTATTTTACTGGGGAAAACATAGGGAGTAGTGGACAACCGCTTTAAGAATACTCCCTGGAAGATTGTCCGTTCATCACCCAGTGTCCCTGAACATGTATGGTCAGCAACAAGGACTAAAATGCATCCAGTATGTCTTAATCCGAATTATAATTATTCATTAAATGATCATGCAACCAGTAACATAATTTAGTCTAGTAAGCATGATGGTTTTGAGACACACTCATATCACTACTGTCCCCTGCTTATTGTAGCACTTGACTGACAGGGAAGAATATGATGAGCCTCATTCATTTCTTACACAGCTCTGGAAAAATTAAACCTGAGCTCTGATCGATTGCAATGAGGTCATAAAGACAGTTTTAATATAAGACAGTTATAATGAATAAGGCTTGATAACAGTTATCCTGTCCAAACCACACAAGGGAAGCAGGGGACTGTTTTTCATGGCTCACCCAGTTAATTCATCTACAAGCAGGGGTATATCAACACATCTATTACTATTTCTAGGAGAGTGATTACATAAAAAATCACAACTGCTAGAATATGGGACAGTCTGAAAGCTATTTCATTATAAAATTGTGATATTATTTTATGTACATTATGAGGTATATGACACTGCTGTTAAAGGGAATCTGTCAGCAGGTCTTGCTATTAAATCTGAGACCCGCATAATGTAGAGCAAGTGAGCCTGTTTCCAATGATCATCAGAAGAAAAAAACACTTTAAAATAGAATGTGCGGCTGAAAGAACGTCTCCTGCTGCAAAAATAGTAAATGATGGCTCTTTTATAAGACAACGTGTTTCTATGCTATACTGACGTCTTTTTCAAGTAAAAAAAAAAACAACGGATTCCAAAGATGTGCTACTTATTAGGCTGCATATTGTAGTTTCTATACAGTGTTTTATCAGCAGGAGATTATCACTGCCTGACTAGGTCTCACATGCATGGCAGTCTAGCTAATCTGTGCAAACACCCCCTCCCCCCTTCTACCACCACTGATTATCAGCTACAACAGATAAAACTATTCTATTCAAGCAGTGCGGGTGTGATCGCCGCCGGGTGCTATGGGCCAGGAGCAGTCCCGCACCACTCCTGGTACATTAATCCCCAAAATGCTGCGATCGAAATCGATTGCAGCATTCCTATGGCAAGAGGAGTTAAGCGCGATACTTACCTTCTCTGCTGGCGTCCCGCGGCATCTGAGTCCGGTCCCGGATGTTGCCATGGTGACCCGATGTCATCATGACAACATCTGGGTCACCAGGAGGCAGGAAGTTGCTTTGGTCATGCGCAGTGCGTGACCAAAGTAACCTCTCCCTGTGCAGCGCTGACAGGCTGCATAGCACAGGGATGGTTCTGCATTCCTGAGCTATACAGCCGATTAGGCTGCAAAAAGTGAAAGTTCCATAGTGGTACAAACTGTAAAAGTAATGCAAATGTCAGAAAGTGAAAAAAATAAAATAAAAATTGTGAAAATATTTTAAAAAAAATGAAAAAAATAATAATAAAAAAGAAACATATATTAAACCCATAAATAAATAATCTTATGGAAAAAAATAAACCAATAAAAGTACACATATTTGGTATTGCCTAATTCGGAACGACCTGACCTATAAAACTGTATTGCTAGTTAACCCCTTTAGTGAACACGGTAAAAAAAATAAACAAAAAAGGAAACATAAAACAATGTTTTATCATCATACTGCCAAACAAAAAATGGAATAAAATGCGATCAAAAATACAAATGTAAATAAAAATGGTACCGCTGAAAGCGTCATCTTGTCCCACAAAAAACAAGCTGCCATGCAGCTCCAACGGCCGAAAATTAAAAAAGTTATAGCTCTCAGAATAAAGCGATGCAAAAACAATTCTTTTTTCTATAAAATAGTTTTTATTGTGTAAAAGCGCCAAAATATAAAAAATATATAAATGTGGTACCGCTGTAAACGTACTGACAGGAAGAATAAAGCTGCCTTATCAATTTTACCACACGCAGAACGTCATAAAAAAAAACAAAAAACAATGCCTGAACAGTTGTTTTTTGTTTATTATGCCTTCTAAAAATCAGAATAGAAAGCGATCAAAAAATGCCAAGTGCCCGAAAATGGTACCAATAAAAACGTCAACTTTTCCCGCAAAAAACAAGCCATCATATGACTCTGTAGGCCGAAATATGGAAAAATTATAGCTTTCAAAATATGGTGATGCAAAAACTAGTCTTTGCAAAAAAAAAGTTTTTTTAATGTGTGACAGCTGTCAATCATAAAAACCCAATATGAATCTAGCATTGCTGTAATTGCACCGACCCGGAGAATAAAGACGTCTAATCGCTTATACCAAAAAGAACGGCGTAAAAAATAAACTTTAGGGTTAGGGTTGTGCTAGGGTTAGAGTTGTACTAGGGTTAGGGTTGTGCTAGGGTTAGGGTTGGGCTAGGGTTAGTGTTGTACTAGGGTTAGACTAGGGTTAGGATTAGGCTAGGGTTAGGCTAAGGTTAGGGTTAGATTATGGTTAGGCTAGGGATAGAGTTGGGCAAGGGTTGAGCTAGGGTTAGGGTTGGGGTTGGGATTTTTTCAGAAGTAAAGAAAAAAAAATGATGACGATATGACGACTAATGTTGAGCGCAAGTACTCGCTACTTGAGTTTGCATTGGGTGCAACCCTGCCGTGCACCCAAACAGTGGTTTTCCCCCACATATGGGGTATCGGCTTACTCAGGAGAAATTGCATAACAAATTGCATGGTGCAATTTCTCCTGTTACCCTTACGAAAATGCAAATTTGGGGGCTGAAAAACATTTTTGTTGAAAAAATGTGAAAATTTAATTTTTACGGTTCAATGTTATAAACTTCTGTGAAGCACCTGGGGGTTCAGGGTGCTCACCACACATCTAGATAAGTTCCCTAAGGGGTCTAGTTTCCAAAATGGTGTCACTTGTGGGGGGTTTCCACTGTTTAGGCACATCAGGGGCTCCCCAATCGCAACATGGTGTCTACTAATTATTCTAGCAAATTTTATATTCAAAAAGTCAAATGGCGCTCCTTCCCTTCCGAACCCTCCCGTGCGCCAAAACAGTGTTTTTTCCTCACATATGGGGCATCAGCATTCTCAGGGGAAATTTCACAACAAATTTTGGGGTCTATTTTTTCTTATTACCCCTGCAAAAACAAAAAATTTGGGTCTAAAGTAACATGTTTGTGAAAAAAGTTAAATGTTAATTTTTTTCTTCCCCATTCCAAAATTTCCTGTGAAGCACCTGAAGGGTTAATAAACTTCTTGAATGTGGTTTTGAGCACCTTGTGGGGTGCAGTTTTTAGAATGGTGTCACTTTTGGGTATTTTCTGTCATAAAGGCCCCTCAAAGTCACGTCAAATGTGATGTGGTCTCTAAAAAAATAGTTTTGTAAATTTTGTTGTAAAAATTAGAAATCGCTGGTCAACTTTTAACCCTTATAGCTCCCTAATAAAAAAAAAATTTGGTTTCAAAATTGTGCTGATGTAAAGTAGACAAGTGGGAAATGTTATTTATTAACTATTTTGTGTAACATATCTCTCTGATTTAACCTCTTAACAACATTTGACGTACTAATACGCGTCTGTGCCCTGGGACTTAAGAGCCAGACCCGTATTAGTATGTCATGGCGATCGCGCGCGCACACAGGCTGTGCGGGCGCGATCGCCGCCGGGTGTCAGCTGATTGTCACAGCTGACACCCGGTACTATGTGCAGGGAGCGGTCCTGCACCACTCCCAGCACATTAACCCCCGCGATGCTGCGATCGAAGTCGATCGAAGTCGATTGCAGCATTGCGGGGGCAAGGGGAGGTGATCGCAGATACTCACCTCCTCTTCCGGCTTCCAGAGCTGTCTGCAAAGGCTTCCCGGGTGTTGCCATGACGACCCGATGTCGTCATGACAACATCCGGGTCACCAGACAGCAGGAAGATTGTTTGGACATGCGCAGTGCATCTCCAAACAATCTTCTCCCTGTCCAGTGCTGACAGCCTGCATAGCACAGGGATGGTGCTGCATTCCTGTGCCATGCAGGCGATCAGAGAAAAAAAAGTGAAAGTCCCAGAGTGGGACAAAGTAATAAAGTATATAAACTTTCAGAAAGTGATAAAAAAAAAAAAAAATTGCAAAAATATTAAAAAAAAAATAAAAAAAATAATCCACCAAAAATAAAAATATAATGTACCCATCAATAAATATTATTATAAAAAAAACAAAAAAAAAAACAATAAAAGTACACATATTTGGTATCGCCACGTCCGGAACAACCTGACCTATAAAACTGTCCCACTAGTTAACCCCTTCAGTGAACACGTAAAAAAAAAAAAAAAAAAAACGAAGCAAAAAACAATGCTTTATCACCTTACCGCCAAACAAAAAATGGAATAACACACGATCAAAAAGACAAATATAAATAAAAATGGTACCGCTGAAAACGTCATCTCGTCCCGCAAAAAACAAGCTGCCATACAGCTCCATCAGCCGAAAAATAAAAAAGTTATAGCTCTCAGAATAAAGCTATGCTAAAAAATATTTTTTTCTATAAAATTGCTTTTATTATGTAAAAGTGCAAAACATAGAAAAACGATATAAATGTGGTACCGCTGTAAACGTACTGACCCGAAGAATAAAGCTACCTTATCAATTTTACCACACGCGGAACAGAATAAAAAAAAAACAATTCCTGAATTGTTGGTTTTTGTTTATTCTGCCTCCCAAAAATCGGAATAGAAAGCGATCGAAAAATGTCACGTGCCTGAAAACGGCACCAATAAAAACGTCAACTCATCCCGCAAAAAACAAGCCGTCACATGACTGTCTGCCAAAATCTGGAAAAATTATAGCTCTCAAAATATGGCGATGCAAAAACTAGATTTTACAAAAAATGCGTCTTTTAGTGTGTGACAGCTGTCAGTCATAAAAACCCCATATGATTCTGGTATTGCTGTAATCACACCAGCCTGAAGAATAAAGTCGTCTAATCACTTATACCGCACGAGGAACAGCGTCAAAAATAAACTCTTCGGTTAGGATTGGGCTAGGGTTAGGGCTGGGTTTGGGGTTAGGGTTGTGCTAGGGTTAGGGTTGTGCTAGGGTTAGGGTTGTGCAAGGGTTAGGGTTGTGCTATGGTTAGGGTTGTGCTAGGGTTAGGGCTGGGGTTGGGGCTAGGGTTGGGGTTAGGGTTGTGATGGGGTAGGGATTTTTTTCAAAAGTAAGAAAAAAAGATGACGATATGGCGACTAGAGTTGAGCGCAAGTGCTCGCTACTTGAGTTTGCATCGGGTGCTCTGGTATGCATTGAGTATCGTGGGTATTTGAGTGACATGCTCGAGTCTCTGCCCCATATGCTTCGCGGCCAAAAAAACTTTACGGGGATTGCCTGCCATGCACGAGCGATCCCCCCATGTTTTTTTTTTGGGTGTCTAATTACCGTGAAACATGCGGAGCAGGGACTCGAGCATGTCACTCGAGCACACGCTGTACATGGTGCATACCTGAGTACCCGATGCAAACTCAAGTAGCGAGCACTTGCGCTCAAGACTAATGACAACTTATTCAATATGAGCCGATTTTCCATTAAATTTGTTAGCGGATACCATGTTGCATTTGGAGAGTCCCTGTGTGCCCAAACATTGGAGCTCCCCCACAAGTGACCCCATTTTGGAAACTAGACCCCCCAAGGCACCTATCTAGATGCATAGTGAGCACTTGGAACCCCTAGGTGCTTCACAAATTGATTTGTAAAAATGAAACAGTGAAAAAAAAAACACTTTTTCATTTTTACGAATCAATTTGTGAAGCACCTGGGGGTTCCAAGTGCTCACTATGCATCTAGATAGGTGCCTTTGGGGGTCTAGTTTCCAAAATGGGGTCACTTGTGGGGGAGCTCCAATGTTTGGGCACACAGGGGCTCTCCAAACACAACATGGCATCCGCTAATTATTCAAGCAAATTTTACAATCAAAAAGTCAAATGGCGCTCCTTCCCTTCCGAGCCCTGCTGTGCGCCCAAACAGTGTTTTTTCCCCACATAAGGGGTATCTGCGTGCCCAGGGGAAATTGCACAACAAATTTTGGGGTCCATTTTTTCTTGTTACCCCTGTGAAAATAAAAAAAATTGTGTCTAAAGTAACATTTTTGTGAAAAAAGTTAAATGTTCATTTTTTTCTTCCACATTCCAAAAATTCCTGTGAAGCACCTGAAGGGTTAATAAACTTCTTGAATGTGCTTTTGAGCACCTTGAGGGATGCAGTTTTTAGAATGGTGTCACTTTTGGGTATTTTGTATCAAAAAGACCTCTCAAAGTGACTTCAAATGTGATGTGGTCCCTAAAAAAATTGTTTTGTAAATTTTGTTGGAAAAATGAGAAATCGCTGGTCAACTTTTAACCCTTATAGCTCCCTAACAAAAAAAAATTTTGGTTCCAAAATTGTGCTGATGTAAAGTAGACATGTGGGAAATGTTATTTATTAACTCTTTTGTGTGACATATCTCTCTGATTTAAGGGCATAAAAATTAAAATTTTGAAAATTGCAAAATTTTCAAAATTTTTGCCAAATTTCCATTTTTTTCACAAATAAACGCAAGTGATATCGAAGAAATTTTACCACAATCATGAAGTACAATATGTCACGAAAAAACAGGCTCAGAATCAGGGGGATCCGTTGAAGCGTTCCAGAGTAATTACCTCATAAATTGACAGTGGTCAGAATTGTAAAAATTGGCCTGGTCATTAACATGCAAACCACCCTCGGGGCTTAAGGGGTTAAGGGCATAAAAATTCAAATTTTGAAAATTGCGAAATTTTCAAAATTTTTGCCAAATTTCCAATTTTTTCACAAATAAACGCAAGTGATATCGAAGAAATTTTACCACTATCATGAAGTACAATATGTCATGAAAAAACAGTCTCAGAATCAGCGGGATCCGTTGAAGCGTTCCAGAGTAATTACCTCATAAAGTGACAGTGGTCAGAATTGTAAAAATTGGCCGGGTCATTAACGTGCAAACCACCATCGGGTGTAAAGGCGTTAATGACCTTGTGGATGGGATTGAGTTTTAAGTGTCAGTCTTTGCTGATGACACCAAACTATGTAGGGTATTAAAAACTGACCTTGACATTACAATATTGCAGAATGATCTGGATAGGATGTCTGAATGGGCAAATACTTGGCAAATACGATTTAATGTTGATAAATGTAGAGTAATGCACTTAGGATGAAGTAATCCAATTGCTGCATATACACTGCTCAAAAAAATAAAGGGAACACTTAAAGGGGTTGTCCACTACTTTGACATTGATGCCCTATCCATAGGATAGGGCATCAATGGATGATGGGCCGGGGTCCCGCACGTGGCACCCCTGCCGATCCGCTGTTATCGGTGCCGGCAGCATCGGCCGCCAGCCAGAAGTGCTTACCTGCGGTGCCTAGCTGTCAAGTTGTAGTGGCCAACGCTTGTAAGTGCACATCCGCGTCCCATTCAATTGAATAGGAGGCGGATGTGCAGTAACATCAATGTCAAAGTAGGGCATCAATGTCAAAGTAGTGGACAACTTCTTTAAACAACACAATGTAACTCCAAGTCAATCACACTTCTGTGAAATCAACCTGTCCAGTTATGAAGCAACACTGTTTGTGAATCAATTTCACCTGCTGTTGTGCAAATGGAACCGACAACTGGTAGAAATGATAGGCAAATAGCAAGACAACCCCTATAATGGAGTGGTTCTGCAGTGGGTGACCACAGACCATTTCTCTGTTCTCATACTTTTTTCTGTTGTTTTGGTCATTTTTCCATTTTGTCATTGCTCTCAGCTCTAGAGCTGAGCTCTAGTAGCATGAGGCAGTGTCAACAACCCTCAAAAGTTGCATAGGTAGTACAGCTCTTCCAGGATGGCACATCAATGAGAGCTGTGGCAAGAAGGGTAGCTGTGTCTGTCAGCACAGTGTCCAGAGCATGGAGCAGATAGCAGAAGACAGGCCAGGAGATGTAGAGGGGGCCTTAGGAGGGCAAAAACCCAGCATCAGGACCGCTACCTCCTCCTTTGTGCAAGGAGAAACAAGAGGAGCAGTGCCAGAGCCCTACAAAATGACCTCCAGTAGGCCACTTCCATCCATGTGTCCGCTCAAACTGTCAGAAACAGACTCCATGAGGATGGTATGAGGGCTCAACGTCCACAAGTGGGTGTTGATCTTACAGCCCAACTCTGTGCAGGGCAATTGGCATTTGCCAGAGAACAACAAGATTGGCAGATTCCACATTGGCGCCCTGTGCTCTTCAGGGATGAAAGTAAGTTCACACTGAGCACATGTGAGAGACATGACAGAGTCTGGAGACGCTGTGGAGAGCGATCTGCTGCCAGCAACATTCTCCAGCATGACCGGTTTGGCAGTGGGTCTGTAATGCTGTGGGGAGGCATTTCTTTGGAGGGCCGCACAGCCCTCCACGTGCTAGCCAGAGGTACCCTGACTGCCATTAGGTACTGGGATAAGATCCCCAGTCCCATTATGAGAACATGTGCAAGTGCAGTGGGCCCTTGTTTACTTTTGATGCATGACAATACTAGGCCTCGTGGCTGAAGTGTGTCAGCAGTTCCTGCATAATGAAGAAGGCATTGATGCTTTGGACTGGCCTGCCTCTTCCTCAGACCTAAATCCAATCGAGAACATCTGGGACATCATGTCTAGTTCCATCCACCAATGCCACGTTGCACCACAGACTGTCCAGGAGTTGACTGATGCTTTAATCCAGGTATGGGAGGAGATCCCTCAGGAGAACATCCGCCGCTTCATCAGGAGCATGCCCAGGCATTGTAGGGAGGTCATACAGGGACGTGGAGGTCACACACACTACTGAGCATCATTTCCTTGTATTCAGGAATTTCCACTGAAGTTGGATCAGCCTGTAATTTGATTTTATACTTTGATTTTGAGTATCATTCCAAATCCAGACCTCCAAGAGATATTTTGATTTACATTGATCATTTTTATGTTTTATTGTTCTCAATGTATTCCACTATGTAATGAATAAAGATATGCAACTGGAATACTTCATTCAATAATATCTACGATGTGGTATTTTAGTGTTCCCTTTATATGTTTGAGCAGTGTACATTAAATGGGAGTATACTCGGGACTACAGGACAGGAGAAAGACTTGGTTATTCTGATTACAAGTAAATTGAGCAGCAGTACTCAATCTCAAGGAGCAGCTACAAAAGCAAACACAATTTTAGGGTGTATAAAAAGGGAGATAAAATCCTGTGATCCCAACATATTGTTACCCCTTCACATTTTAAAAAGGGTATTGAGAAGTTAGAGTCAGTTCAAAGGCAGCAATTAGATTATTACAGGATGGAAGGTCTCTCATATGATGAGAGATTGGAAAAGTTGAGCTTGTTTAGTTTAGAAAAACGACGCCTCAGAGGGGATCTTATTTATATGTATAAATACATGTGTGGTCACTACAAAGGACTAGCACATGACTTATTCCTTCTAAAGACCATACTAAAGAACAAGGGGCACTCATTAAGGGTGGAAGAAAGGCGATTCCGACAGCTAAATAGGAAAGGATTCTTTACAGTTAGAGCAGTTGGACTGTGGAATGCCCGACCACAAGAGGTAGTAATGGCAGACACTATTAACAGCTTTCAAAAAAGGGCTGGACGATTTCCTCGATACACATAACATTGTGGGTTATAGTTAATTTTGTGACAGAAAATGTATAATTGGTAGAGAAAGAATGAACTTGATGGACCTAGGTCTTTTTTTAACTTATGTAACTAGGTAACTATAAAACCTACACCAAGTAAGTGATACATCATTGGAATCTCTTACTATATATTTTACTAAACTCAGATTACATAGCAAAAACCTGCTGACAAATTCCCTTTAACAAAAGAAGTCCAGCCCATTGCCTTATGTGATCGAGCCAAGGGATCCATTCTAACAGTCGCTTAGTTATGGTATGGCCAATACAGATACAGAATGTAAAATATAAACATTCCAAGAAGTGAAGTTGACACCTCACCATGTCTAGCTCAAATACAAATGTTAAAAATGTTTTAAATGTTTTCAAACCCAAAGTAAAACTCTCAAAACCATTACTTAAAAATAATTGTAGTCGTTGTAAAGCTATGTGCGCACAATGCGTATTTGAAGCAGATATTTCCTGTGCGTTTCTGCATCTCCTTGGCAGGAAAAACGCATGTTTTTAATGCATTTTTGTACATCAATGAATGCTTTTTGGAGTTAAATAATGTTATTTGGTGGGACATTGCTTAAACCCTGGATTACCATCAGAACTGGGGTGAGTATATCGGTTAATTTGAATGATTAAATAATGTGTCTGTTGTATTTCAAATAAAGTGTTTACTCTGTGCCTTTGTGTTTATTTAACTCTTTACTTTACTTTAATTAAGCTTGGTCATGAACAGGTCTGATTGACACCTTGTAATAACCAAACAAAACAGCTAAGTGTCAGCTAGTCCCATTCACCCAATCTTCACCCAATAGCATTTCTATTCATCTAATTTATGCGGCTGCTGTGAGCTCCTATTTTTAGCCTGGGAAGGTGCCATTTGCAAACACGGTCATTGGCCATAATTAACATCTCACAGCTGGTTCGTTAGCCGCTACGTCCCCCCTATCAGCACTAAGCAGCACTTTGGACGAAGCGTATTTTTGTTGCTTCCAAAACGCAGTGTTCTAACGCAGTCATCAAAGCAAAAGGTGGCTACTTTGAAGAACCTAGAATATAAGACATATATTCAGTTGTTTCACACTTTTTAGTTAAGTATATAATTCCACATGTGTTAATTCATAGTTTTGATGCTTTCAGTGTGAATGTACAATTTTGATAGTCATGAAAATACAGAAAAATCTTTAAATGAGAAGGTGTGTCCAAACTTTTGGTCTGTACTGTATATCATACAAAATAGTTAATAAATAACATTTCCCACATGTCTACTTTACATCAGCACAATTTTGGAACCAAAATTTTTTTTATTAGGGAGCTATAAGGGTTAAAAGTTGACCATCAATTTCTAATTTTTACAATAAAATTTGCGAAACCATTTTTTTAGGGACCACATCACATTTGAAGCGACTTTGAGGGGCCTTTATGACAGAAAATACCCAAAAGTGACACCATTCTAAAAACTGCACCCCTCAAGGTGCTCAAAACCACATTCAAGAAGTTTATTAACCCTTCACGTGCTTCACAGGAATTTTTGGAATGGGGAAGAAAAAAATGAACATTTAAGTTTTTTCACAAACATGCTACTTTAGACCCCAATTTTTTTATTTTTCCAGGGGTAACAGGAAAAAATGGACCCCAAAATTTGTTGTGCAAATTCTCCTGAGCACACAGATACCCCTTACGTGGGGAAAAAACACTGTTTGGGCGCACGGCAGGGATCAGAAGAAAAGGAGCGCCAATTGACTTTTTCAATGTAAAATTTGCTTGAATAATTAGCGGACGCCATGTTGCGTTTAGAGAGCCCCTGATGTGCCTAAACAGTAGAAACCCCCCATAAGTGATATTATTTTGGAAACTAAACCCCTCAGGGAACTTATCAAGTGGTGTTGTGAGCACCTTGAACCCCTAGGTGCTTCACAGAAGTTTATAACATGGAGCCGTGAAAATAAAATTTTCACATTTTTCCCACAAAAATGTTTTTCAGCCCCCAATTTTGCATTTTCATAAGGGTAACAGGAGAAATTGCACCATGCAATTTGTTGTGCAATCTCTCCTGAGTAAGCAGATACCCCATATGTGGGGGAAAACCACTGCTTGGACGCCATTTGACTTTTTGAATGTAAAATTTGCTTGAATAATTAGCGGATGTGCCCCTGATGTGCCTAAACAGTGTTACCCCCCACAAGTGACACCATTTTGAAAACTAGACCCCTCAGGGAACTTTGATCTAGATGTGTGGTGAGCACCCTTAACCCCCAGGTGCTTCACAGAAGTTTATAACATGAAGCCGTGAAAATAAAAATATCTAACTTTTTACACAAAAAGTCTTTTAGCCCCAATTTTTTTAGTTTCACAACGGTAAAAGGAGAAACTTGAACCTAAAAACTGTTGTGCAATTTCTCCTGATCACGCCAATACCCCATATGTGGGGAAAATACATTGTTTGGGTGCCCGTCAGGGTTCAGAAGGGAAGGAGCACTGTGTGACTTTTTGAACACAAAATTGGCTGGAATCGAGAGCGCGATGCTATGTCGCATTTTGGGAGCCCCTAATGTGCCTAAATAGTGGGAAACCCCCACAACTGACTCCACTTTGGAAACTAGACCCCTCAAGGATTTTATCAAGGGGTATAGTGTACATTTTGAACCCAGATGTACGACAGAATTTGATAACATTAGGTCATCATATTGAATAAGTTGTCATTAGTCTTGAGCGCAAGTGCTCTCTATTTGAGTTTGCATTGGGTACTTGGGTATGCACCATGTATCACGGGTGCTCGAGTGACATGCTCAAGTCCCTGCCCCGCATGTTTCACGGTTGTTAGACACCCAGAAAAAAACATGCGGGGATTGCTCGTGCATGACAGGCAATCCCAGCAACGTTCTTTTTGTCCGCGAAGCATATGGGGCAGAGACTCGAGCATGTCACTCGAACACCCACGATACTCAGTGCATACACAAGCACCCGATGCAAACTCAAGTAGCGAGCACTTGCGCTCAACACTGGTCACCAAATCGTCATCTTTTTTTTTTTCTTTACTTTTGAAAAAAATCCCAACCCCAACCCTAACCCTAGCCCAACCCTAACCCCAGCCCAACCCTAACCCCAACCCCATCCCTAACCCCAACCATAACCCTAGCCCAACCCTAACCCTAAGCCTAGCCCAACCCTAACCCTAGCCCAACCCTAACCCAACTCTAACCCTAACCATAGCACAACCCTAACCCTAACACAACACTAACCCTAGCACAACCCTAACCCCAACCCTAATACAACCCTAACCCTAGAGTTTATTTTTTTACACCGTTCCTTGTGTGGTATAAGTGATTAGACGACTTTATTCTTTGGGTCGGTGCGATTACAGCGATGCCAGATTCATATCAGGTTTTTATGATTGACAGCTGTCATACACTAAAAGACGCTTTTTTTTGCAATGACTAGTTTTTGAATCACCATATTTTAAGAGCTATAATTTTTCCATATTTTGGCTGACAGTCATGTGACGGCTTGTTTTTTGCGGGACAAGTTGACGTTTTTATTGGTACCAATTTCGGGCATGTGACATTTTTTGATCTCTTTCTATTCTGATTTTTGGGAGGCAGAATAATCAAAAAACAACAATTCCGGAATTGTTTTTATGGTTTTTTTTTATGCCGCTCTGCGTGAGGTAAAATTGATAAGGTGGATTTATTCTTCAGGTCAGTACGTTTACAGCGGTACCGCATTTATATAGTTTTTTTATGTTTTGGCGCTTTTACACAATAAAAACTATTTTCTAGAAAAAATAATTTTTTTGTATCGCTTCATTCTGAGAGCTATAACTTTTTTATTTTTCGGATGATGGAGCTTTATAGTGCCTTGTTTTTTGCGGGATAAGAAGATGTTTTCAGAGGTACCATTTTTATTTACATTCGTCTTTTTGATCGCGTGTTATTCCATTTTTTGTTTGGCGGTATGATGATAAAGCATTGTTTTTTGCTTTGTTTTTGTTTGTTTTTTTAACCGTATTCACTAAAGGGGTTAACTAGTGGGACAGTTTTATAGGTCAGGTCGTTCCGGATGCGGCGATACCAAATATGAGTACTTTTATTGCTTTATTTTTTTCATAATAAATAAATATTATGGGTTCAATATATTTTTATTTTTTGGGGATTATTTTTTTCACTTTTTTTTTATATATATTTTTACAATTTTTTTTTTTTTTTTTTCACTTTCCTACTTTTTTTTAACTTTTACACTATGTCCCACTATGGGACTTTCCCTTTTTGCAGCCTAATCGGCAGCATGGCATAGAGAGCAGCAGCTCCCTATGCTATGCAGCCTGTCAGCGCTGCACATAGGGGAGATATTACTTTGGTCATGCACTGCGCATGACCAAAGTAACGTCCTGCCTCCTGGTGACCCGGATGTTGTCATGACGACATTAGGTCATCATGTCAACATTCGGAAGCAGCCGCAGATACCACGGGACGCCGACAGGTGAGTATAGCGATCAACCCCCCCCTTGCCACCGCAATGCTGCGATTGACTTCGATCGCAGCATTGTGGCGGTTAATGTGCCGCTTGTGTGCGGGCGTGATCGCCGCACGTGTAAGAGTACGTAGCTGGTCCATAAGTCCCAGGGCGCAGCTACGTATTATTACTGACATCGTCGGAAAGGGGTTAATATCAGCCCACAGCTGTTTGTTTAGCCTTTACTGGCTAGATAACAGGGGGACCCCAGAAGAAAATTGACGTGGGATCCCCCTATAAAATCTAATCAGAAAAGGCTAAACTAGACAGCTGATATTAATAGCCATGGAAGGGGCCATGGATACTAGCCCCCTCCGCGGCTATTAATATCACCCCTCAGCAGCCCAAGAAATGGCGCATCCATAAGATGCGCCAAATCTGGCGCTTAGCCTCCGCTCTTCCCACTGCCCTGTAGCGGTGGCAAGTGGGGTAATGGGGTTGGGGTTCACGTCAGCCTTGTATTGGCGGCTGATATGAAGCCCAGGTTAGTAATGGAGGGCGTCTATAAGATGCCCCCATTACTAACCGAGTAGTAAAATAGCCGCCTTTTTAATAAAAACACGGCCAGAATAAAGTATTTTAATGAAATAAAAAACACACTGTTTTAAAAAACACAACAACTATTGTACGCCTCCACAAAGCCATCGTCAAAGACCAAGTCCACATACCGCCAACGAGTGTCCCGCGGCGATCTGGGTCACTTCTACAGCTGTGACATCAGCAATCACTGATGTCACAGATGTAGAATACAGCACTGTATACTGACAGGGGTGTAAAATCATAACTGTCAGTATACATGCTGCTGCAGTAGGTCACTGGGGTTCATCAGCTGATCAACCCCACTGAACTTACCACCACGGTAACCTTCTTCTGAAGGTTGCCACGGTGAGGTCACGTGAGCATCAGCTGATCGGTCATGTGACCAATCAGCTGATCGCTGACGTCACCGCAGGTATCAGCTGATCGGTCACGTGACCAATCAGCTGATACCTGATGTCACCGCAGGTCCTGGCAGCTCAGTATACTGCGGGGAGCGAGCCCGCTCCCCGCAGTATACCGCCGCCCACAGCGCATTGTATATATACAATACAGACCAAAAGTTTGGACACACCTTCTCATTTAAAGATTTTTATGTATTTTCATGACTATGAAAATTGTACATTCACACTGATGGCATCAAAACTATGAATTAACACATGTGGAATTATATACTTAACAAAAAAGTGTGAAACAACTGAAAATATGTCTTATATTATAGGTTCTATAGTGGCCACCTTTTGCTTTGATGACTGCTTTGCACACTCTTGGCATTCTCTTGATGAGCTTCAAGTGGTAGTCACCGGAAACGGTCTTCCAACAATCTTGAAGGAGTTCCCAGAGATGCTTAGCACTTGTTGGCCTTTTTGTCTTCACTCTGCGGTCCAGCTCACCCCAAACCCTCTCGATTGGGTTCAAGTCTGGTGACTGTGGAGCCCAGGTCGTCTGGCATAGCACCCCATCACTCTCCTTCTTGGTCAAATAGCCCTTACACAGCCTGGAGGTGTTTGGGGTCATTGTCCTGTTGAAAATAAATGCAAACCGGATGGAATAGCATGCCGCTGCAAGATGCTATGGTAGCCATGCTGGTTCAGTATGCCATCAATTTTGAATAAATCCCCAACAGTGTCACAAGCAAAGCACCCCCCACCATCACACCTCCTCCTCCATGCTTCACGGTGGGAACCAGGCATGTAGAGTCCATCCGTTCACCTTTTCTGCATCGCACAAAGACACGGTGGTTGGAACCAAAGATCTCAAATTTGGACTCATCAGACCAAAGCACAGATTTCCACTGGTCTAATGTCCATTCCTTGTGTTCTTTAGCCCAAACAAGTCTCTTCTGCTTGTTGCCTGTCCTTAGCAGTGGTTTCCTAGCATCTATTTTACCATGAAGGCCTGCTGCACAAAGTCTCCTCTTAACAGTTGTTGAAGAGAAGTGTCTGCTGCTAGAACTCTGTGTGGCATTGACCTGGTCTCTAATCTGAGCTGCTGTTAACCTGCGATTTCTGAGGCTGGTGACTCGGATAAACTTATCCTCAGAAGCAGAGGTGACTCTTGGTCTTGCTTTCCTGGGGCGGTCCTCATGTGAGCCAGTTTCTTTGTAGCGCTTGATGGTTTTTGCAACTGCACTTAGGGACACTTTCAGAGTTTTCCCAATTTTTCGGACTGACTGACCTTCATTTCTTAAAGTAATGATGGCCGCTCATTTTTCTTTAATTAGCTGCTTTTTTCTTGCCATAATACAAATTCTAACAGTCTATTCAGTAGGACTATCAGCTGTGTATTCACCAGACTTTTGCACAACACAACTGATGGTCCCAACCCCATTTATAAGGCAAGAAATCCCACTTACTAAACCTGACAGGGCACACTTGTGAAGTGAAAACCATTTCCGGTGACTACCTCTTGAAGCTCATCAAGAGAATGCCAAGAGTGTGAAAAGCAGTCATCAAAGCAAAAGGTGGCTACTTTGAAGAACCTAGAATATAAGACATATTTTCAGTTGTTTCACACTTTTTTGTTAAGTATATAATTCCACATGTGTTAATTCATAGTTTTGATGCCTTCAGTGTGAATGTACAATTTTCATAGTCATGAAAATACAGAAAAATCTTTAAATGAGAAGGTGTGTCCAAACTTTTGGTCTGTACTGTATATACACACACACACCTATAAACAAAGATCTACAGACTTTTGCATAGTTTAGGGCACTAAGAAGTAAGTTAAATGAGAGGTGCCATAAAAAATTCTAATCAATTTTTTTAATCGAATTAAAATTGTGCCTCTGCACCAAACGTGATTTATTAGGTATTTATCTATCTGCGAACTACTGTCTGTTCTGGCTACAAACTCATTTATAAACTGCAACTCAGTGACTGCAATTCTTCATGAACCCTTGTTATTTTAGCTGTAAAATAACAAGTGCATCTTTGACGGTACAATTACCATCTTTAAGACTAGCAATTTCCTCAAGATTCTTTTAGTTTGTGAGCAGCAGCACAGTGGATCCATCTCATGTAGATATGTAATATGATGTCCATAGCTGCTATGGGGGTCATGTGTCTACAATTTAATACTGAAACATTTTTTGTTACTCTAAGATTTATATGGGATCCTGGAGAAAGAAGAATGCCTTTCTTTAATGCATGCTATACTCCACAGGTACAGTATTACTTGTCAAGAACCTACTTCATAGGGGGAGTATGGCACCTCATAGAGGTACCACGTGTAGGACCCTTACTGGGGGTCACTCATTACTGGATATCTTGTGCAATGTTTGAAAATTGTTTTTTTTTGTTTTGTTTTTTTTTGCTTTTCTATGTTTGCTATATATTTACATAAGACTATATTATCTGTGCTGAGACTTGCAGTTCTACATGCAATTCTAATGTTGTTGATGGGCATTTGATAAAAAAGGTAAGAAACCAACAAATCGAATACAAAGAATAGAACATCATAAAGGGTCCATGTATTGCAGCAACACGCACAATTCTGAACATGGATGATCGATATCTCAGCACACTGTCATGAGGTGCAATCACAATAATAAGGAGTGTATGTAAAATTATTGGTGACATGCACAAATATTGATTTGGAGAATAGTTATATATATACCGTATATATTTTTTACTGTAAACTTATGGTGTATGTACTGTCAGTGTGGCTATATAACTGCATATTTGCCGGTTTACAGCAAGGACTTAACCATATCATTACCTAAGTAGAAGATGGACAATAAATGGGAAGCAGCCCCCCAGACAAGTGAGGAGTGGGCTACAGCACAGAGGGCAGAGTTCTACTAAGATCGCACAGTAAAGTGGAACCTGGCCTCTTACCTTTGATTTAAGGAGGAACTCTGCTCCCTGCTTTTATTTATTTTTGGCTTTGGGCTGTGGCTCTTACAATAGACTTATAGAGATATTTGGTTTATGGTATATTTTGTCTGTATCTTTAGGGTGCTCACTTTTCAGAAACTAGGGCAACCTGTTATTGACTTATGAGGGAGCTTTTCCACCTCTAGGGTTACTTTGTGCATCGTTGTTGGTTTATGAGGGAACTTTGGCTGACACTTTTAATGCGAACTTGCTAGAAATTCTGACACGTAAGCTAGGGTCAGACGGCCGTCGATTCTGGCATCCAAGTGAATAGGGCCGATTTTGCTAATGACACTGATCCGAGTGTCAGCATAGTTTGATCCGATGCTCTCAGATGGCAGATCAGAGCACTCTGTGAGGAGAAGCTGGAGAACAAATGTCCCCATCTTCTCCATTCTGTCAGTCGGGCAAATCAGTCTGCACTCAGATGTCATCCGAGTGCAGTCCAATGTTTTCCACCCACCACAGACTTGAATGGATTTTAGAGTGAAATAACAGCATGCCGCAATTTTTTTCACTGTCAGATTCAGCATCAGCACTGCCCCACTGAATAACATTGGTCCGAGAGCTATCCGATAAAGCATCAGATAGCACTTGTCTGATGTATACGCTCATGTGAGTGAGCCCTCACTCATAGAATCTAAGTTGTAGAAAACAGAACGGGTAAATATTAATTATACTCCAGTGTCATTGTGAAAAAAGTAGTATTTTTTTTCACCTTGAAAGTCTCAAAAAATAAAAAAACGGCCATTCTATGTTTACCATAGAAGGCCGGCACATGATCTTTGTATATGCCTAACATTAAATGAATATTATTGCCATCAAAATACAAGGCAACAATTAGCAATCAATCAACCAATCAAAATCTGCAAACCTAATAGATTTTGATCTTTCAATGATTTTTATTATCACTGACATTAATATTATTATTATTATTATTATTAACAATTTGTATTATAATTGATAACATATCAATTATCTCTGATTGGTGGAAATTTGATTGTTGAGAACCCCAGCAATATGTAGAAAGAAGAGGCTTATGAGGAATCAGCACCATCCCCACCTTATTGGTGAGTGACTAATAGTTGTAGGCACCTTTGGGGTCATAGTGATCAGATGCCCTCTAAACACAAATTGATAGGATATATGTCACTATTGGGCCACATGTGTTGTACATGCTGACATTGTCTACTCTTTTTATCCACATGCCTTCTGCATGTGTTCGCACCAAAAAAAACAATACCAATCTTCTATGATTATTGCATTTTTGCTACAATTTTTTTTTATGCATTTTCCCCATTTTTTAAGTGTTTTTGGTGCAGAATGGAAGCATTGTTTTTTCGTTCATTTTTTAAGCCCTGGCTGCAGTTTGTTAAAAAACAACATATTGTGCTATACTCACCTTCCCCGGGTCCACCAGTGAGCCTCCACTGCTGCTTCCTGTGTCTGGCATTAGCTGCGGTGTGGACATCACGTTGACAGTGCGGCAGCCAATCAGTGTGCTCAGCGGCTCTGCCAGTGTAGACCCCTTAAGGGCCGCTAATCTCACCAATGCTAAACACAGTGGCGTACCGCCAATGGCGACAGACCACGGCACTGCTATGGTGCCTGTGAGCCGGGGAGGCCCGATATCGGGCCCCCACTGCATCGGGCTCCCCCCACTGCATCGGGTACCCCCCCGCACAGCCAGTACCGCCGCCCTAACCCGCATTCAACTGTATCGGCAGATGACGATACAGTTGAAAGCAATGATGGAGGTGGAAGCGTAATGTGACACTCCCTCTCCCATCATTCCCCCTCTGCGTCTGACGCAGTGGAGCAATGACATCACTTCATCGCGCCACTGGGTCAGGCAGTGGAGCTGATAAGAGAGACGCGCTGCAGAGACTGAAGCAGCGGGGGAACAAGGAGCGTCCGGTAAGTGTGTATTTATTTATTTTTTTTAAATCAGTGAGTATGTGATTCCCATATTACTGGAGAATTGAGGCTGCATTTTGCCCTATGGGGGCCACACTATGCCCTATGGGGGCCGCACTATGCCCTATGGGGGCTGCACTATGCCCTATGGGGGCTGCACTATGCCCTATGGGGGCTGCACTTTGCCCTATGGGGGCCACACTATGCCCTATGGGGTTGCATTATACTATATGGAGGACAATGAGGGCAGCATTATATTGCGTGGAGGACCATGGGAGTGCATTATATTGAATGGAGGACCATGGTGGGTGAATAATATTGCATGGAGGACCATGGGGGGTGTATTATAATATTTGGAGGGTTATGTGGGGCCATTATACTATGTGCAAGCAATTATACAGTGTGAAGGTTTGTGTGGGGTCCATCTTACTGTTTGGAGGGCTAGTGCGGGTTTTCATACTGTATGTAGGCCCATTATACTGCATGGAGGGCTGTGTGGGGGTCACAGTTAGGGGATCATACGGTGTTGGGGTCACCATACTTGCGTTGGGAGTTGAGGTGGGGTACAGTAGGGTCATTATACTGTGCATGGGGAGGCTAATGTGGAGAAATTCACCATGGGGGTATAATACTGTGTTTGGGGGGCACTTTTGTTTGTGCGGCAGCACGGTGGCTCAGTGATTAGCACTGCAGCCTTGTCTCGCTGGGGTCCCACCAAGGACAACATCTGCAAGGAGTTAGTATGTTCTCCCCATGTTTGCGTGGGTTTCCTCCAGGTTCTCCGGTTTCCTTCCACACTCCAAAGACATACTGATAGGGAATATAGATTGTGAGCCCCAATGGGGACAGTGCCAATAATGTCTGTAAAGCGCTGTGAAATATGTTGCTGCTATATAAAAATAAAGATTATTATTATCATACTTTATGGGGACAATGAATGAGGAATCTAAGACTTCAGCAGGAGGAAAATTACTATGTAAAGGCTGGAAAGTTGTGAGATCTGATCTTCTGTGACCCCGACAATTATTTAAGTTTTGATTTTTCTTTTTTTCTTTTTTTTTTTTTTGGGGGGGTGCAATTAGAACTTCTTCAATGAGACCCCATGATTTCTATGTACGCCCCTGGCTGAACAGTAGGAGTAACAGCAGATACTCGCTTATGGACCCAAAGGAAGGTGAGTACAGCATGGTTGGTTATTTTTTAGACAAATTGCAGCCGGGGCCAAACATTACCTGAAATGGAACAACCTCTTTAAAAGCACAACTGCGCTTTTCAGGCTCCCTATAGGGAAAAAAAAGCACCAAGAAACAAACGCACAGTTTAATGGTGTCTTTAAATGCACAGTGAACATGAATTTTCATGAAATCATATCCACTTCGCTTGGACAATTTTCTGCAGGAAAAAAAAAAAAAAAACAGTAGAAAAACACAGTATTTACGTTACGTGTGAACACGGTCTAACGCTTGAAGTGGAATAGCTCTGTAAGGCTATGTTCCCACTGTGAGTTTTCAATGTTACAGATTTTCTGCACTTATTACATAAAATAGGTTATTTGAATTGTTTTAAATATGCAGCTTAAAAAACTCACCAATAGCTTATCATGTGAACGTGCCCTAAATCTATGGACACCTCAAACACATTATTATATTTTCTGCCAAGTCTACAATGTCTTTTTTTGTTCTTTCTTTTATGGACCAGCAATATGTAGTATTGTGGCTGCAGAACGTAAACCATGACATTCCCTTCTATGTGTGCACAGGACTGTTTACACAAGAACCATCTCGCTCAATCCCCTCAGTGAACTGACAGCATGGTGCTAATGAGATCTAGTAAACCGCACCGGATTGGCCCTTTTTAAGCCACTGCAACAGTAGTTCAATGCTAATAATTGGTTTACTCACAATAAAAGTGTGCGTCTCAATGTCACTGAACGTTGAAAATGGCAGGATTTAAGAAAGACAGAACACGAAGAAAGGCCATATGTTCACGGGAAGGATACAAGTGGTCAGTAAATGCACTGATGGCAGCATACAGAAAAGCTATGCAACACTGCGCCCCTTGGATCAAATATGACCAGAATAAGATGTGGAGCTCCTGTGTCCGTCTTATGTTCCTCCCGGTACTACAGAGTCACTTTAATTCCAAACTATGAAGTCATGGGCACTCCTCCATGTGCTGCCATATGGTGCCTATGTGGGCATCATATCCCAGGATATTCTGTCCTAGAACTCACTAGGGACAATATATCTGTATTCCACATCCAGTGGAACATATAAGATTTATTTCCATTCTAGGAGGAAAAAAATGTATAACATCACAGTCATATAGAGGTACAATATGGGCCCGTAGACCTTTGTGGGTGCCAAACTACTGCCTTATACAACAGAGAAGTCATTTATTTATTATGCTTTGCTTATAGCACCATTAATTCCACAGATTTGCAGATATTATCAACACTGTCCATTGGGGCTCACAATCTAGATTCCCTATCAGTATGTTTTTGGAGTGTTGGAGGAAACCCACATAACAACTAGGAGAACATACAAACTCCTTGTAGATATTGTCCTCGGTGGGATTTAAACCCAGGAACCCAGCACTGCAAAGTAACAGTGCTAACCACTGAGCCACTGCCAATAATTTAACTATTGATTAATTTAGCCCTCATGTGAGTTCTTCATTTAGGAAAATTAGACAGTTAGCCTCCCTGGTGAAGGCATCCAGTTACGTTCCTTGTACTATACATAGACTCTGTATACTGTTGTGCACTATGTCAGCACTGGATACATAATTACTACAACCTTTTATTGAGTCTTCATTACGAGTTGCTACTTTTCGAAACTGTTATGACAACATCACAATGTGTTATCAAACAGCGCTATCTGTTAGTAAACAGGCTCTATTTTGTCAGTGAGGGTATTCCAGTGCCTGATGACCCTACAAGACAAGCTGTGAAGTTGATCAATTGAAATTGTCATTGAAGCGCTCCCCTGACTGATGGAAGAAACAATGAATCAAGACTTTCTTTCCCTTGACTCAGCTGGTCTCAGCATACAGACTCTTTGTGGTGTGACCTCAGGCATCACTTGTTCTTGTCACTGCTATACTAACTAAATACTCTGCTTTTACCATTACTCCTTATGCTGGAAAATTCCTTCTTCATACATTTTTAACCATGGCTTGGCCTACAAAATGCTGTTATAGACGGTGATGCATATTTGTAAGTTGATGCCTGGATTATTTTACAGAGACATTTTCTGCATTTTTCCACCAAAATGTAAGAGCCTGGGGAGCAAGGCAAGAATTTAGGAATAAGGATTATATAATTTACTTTGGAACATGGTGGGTCCTCATCCTACAAGATAAACCCCTGTTCTGTCACATAAAATCATGGGGGCGCCCATGTACCTTTCTAGAGAAGTAAAATTTTTCAACATTTCTGAAGGTCCCAAAAACAATAGGTGTGATCATTATGATTGAGGCTGACAGTTGTCTCCAGTGTTAAATGTGCCTTACAATCAATGAATGAATCCCCTAAAAATCTTTTAGACATATTGAGTACATTTTCATTGGTTTTACTACTCCCGATCCTTCTATATTATAATATTTTAGGTTCTGTTCCATAATTTCCACTTATGGAGCCTCAGGTGCAGTTACACTAGATCACTATGATTGATGTGTATTGAGTTGGACATAAACTCTTGAACTAGTCCTGACTACATTGCTCCATGCCCAGATCTTGTGTACTGAGGACAAGAAGCTCCTGCACATACAGATTAATCTGAGTTGGGGGTCTCCTCTATGTAACCCCCTCTATGTCCCTATCCTATAATGTGACACTAGGGGCCAAGTACTTGCCTTTGATGTACACATCGTCATCAGCCCTCATGAACCACTCATATTTATCCAGGTACTTGTCATGCATGTGCTTGATCATCATGAAGGACTTCTTCTGAGGAGGGTATGAGTCGTCCACCCCAGGCAGGGAGATGACTGGCACAGGTTCGGGCAGTTGGATCTCCTCTGAGCCCTGGCTGGAGAAGAACTCCACTTTCCCTGGGATATAAGGTGCCCAGGTCCTGTAGGCTGCTACTGCCCTGGTATCCAGGTACTTCTTAGCTGTCATAACCCCGACATAGAGGAAGTGTCTCTGGCTCTCCTCTGGGGGACCCCAGTCCCCACTTCCATTGTGGTTAACCCTGTGTCTGCTGCTGTTGTTGGTGTTCTTCTTTGGGTCTTCTTCATCAGGTCTAGAGGCTGGAGTGCTGGGTGGCACTACATCTTTCCCATGGCCAGGGTCATCCCTGCTGGGGCTACCCCTGCCCCCATGTTGCCCTGTCTGGTGCCTCTCTCTAGTGTAGAAGGAGCAGACATTAGACCTTCTCTTCTTTTCGCTCATCTCAGCTACTTTGGGGGCGATGAGCCAGGAGGCAGCAGTAAATCCCAGGATTAATCCCACTACCACACTCATCCAGGGTCTCCGGGACCTCACAGCCATTCTTCAGTGCAGCCTGGGAGTAAATCTCTGGTAATCCCGGCAGCGGCTGCTCCTGGGACTGGGCGCAGGTTCCCTGGCTGAGAGCTGGAGTAAAAGTTGCCGGGCAGGAGAGCAGGAGCAGCCTGCGGAGCAGCAGCGGTGTCTGGGCTGCCAGCTTGTCACTGCTCGCACCTCCTCCCAGCCCCACGCTGCAGCTGCCGATCCTCCTCCTCCTCCCGCTCCACCTTCTCCCTCTGCTCCCAGCCAGCAGCCTCCACACCCCTGGCTGCTGATCAGTCCCTGTGCCCACCCAGACCTGCCAGCTCGCCTGTGACTCGCCAGTCTTCAGTGAGGGCTCCCTGACCAGCAGCCGTGCCCCCCGTCATCCTCGGCGTGGTGTCTCCATAGGAACACAGGGGAGCCGCCTGCTGCACAGCCTGGATGAAGATGCTGCAGCCCTGTGCTCCTGTCATGTGGGAGGGGAGCAGCCCATGTGCTTACTGGAGGTGCCACCCCAATACCCCCCGTGCGTGGGGACCTACTACATGGCACATGCCCACACTGCGGAGCAGGGGGCAGTGAGCCCAGGGCTGGATCAGCTGCATCTGCCTGGTTAGTACTGTATATAGGGGCTGCACAGCGGGACACCCCATAGAGACTGCACAGCAGGACACCCCACCAGGACACCCCATAGAGACTGCACAGCAGGACACCCCATAGGGACTGCACAGCAGGACACCCTATAGGGACTGCACAGCAGGACATCCCATAGGGACAGCACAGCAGGACATCCCATAGGGACAGCACAGCAGAACACCCCACAGGAACTGCACAGCAGGACACCCCATAGGGACTGCACAGCTTGACACCCCATAGGGACTGCACAGCAGGACACCCCATAGGGACTGCACAGCTTGACACCCCATAGGGACTGCACAGCTTGACACCCCATAGGGACTGCACAGCAGGACATCCCATAGGGACAGCACAGCAGAACACCCCACAGGAACTGCACAGCAGGACATCCCATAGGAACAGCACAACAGAACACCCCATAGGGACTGCCCACCAGGACACCCCATAGGGATTGCACAGCAGGACACCCCATAGGGGCTGCACAGCAGGAAACCCCATAGGGGCTGCACACCAGGACACCCCATAGGAACTGCACACCAGGACACCCCATAGGGAATGCACATCAGGACACCCCATAGGGGCTTCACATCTGGACACCGCATAGGGGCTTCACATCAGGACACCCCATAGGGACTACACGTCAGGACACCCCATATGGACTGCACAGCAGGACACCCCATAGGGACAGCACAGCAGGACACCCCATAGGGGCTGCACAGCAGGACACCCCATAGGGACTGCACAGCAGGACACCCCATAGGGACAGCCCAGCAGGACACCCGATAGGGACAGCCCAGCAGGACACCCCATAGGGACAGCACAGCAGAACACCTCACAGGGACTGCACAGCAGGACACCCCCATAAGGGTTGCACACCAGGACACCCCATACATCAGATGTATTCAGGGCTGTATACAAGGAAAGCTAGACAAGGCTGCAATGAAGCAGCCTTAATTGTAAAGTGCTGCGGAATATGTTGGCGCTATTTAAATAAAAAATATTATTATATTATAAGCATATCATGTCATAGCATATACATAGCACATAGAAAATGCAACAAGTCATGTAGCATTGAATATATTTTGTGTCATATACATATAATATAGTACTATAAAATGGAAACAAGCTAATACATCATGTCATATCATACACATATATAGAGTATTATAAAATGGAAACATATAGTAATTGATAATTAATATAATTTCATACCATCACATACAAGAACTATAAAATGTAAGCAATTAATGTAGCATTAAATATTATTTCATATCATATGCAAATATACTATATAAACTACTATAAAATCGAGCATATCATTTCATGTCTTATACATTTACCATATATGCTACTATAAATTGCAAGCATATCATGTAGCATTGAATATAATTTCATATCTTACATATATAATACAGAGTACTATAAAATGGAAACATAAAGTAACTGATATAATAGAATTTCATATCATACACATATATAGAGAACTCTAAAATACAAGCATACAATGTAGCATTTAATATAATTTAATGTCATACACATATACAGTTATATGAAAAAGTTTGGGCACCCCTATTAATCTTAAGCTTAATGTTTTATAAAAATTGGTGTTTTTGCAACAGCTATTTCACTTTGACATATGTAATAACTGTTGGACACAGTAATGTTTCTGCCTTGAAATGAGGTTTATTGTACTAACAGAAAATGTGCAATCTGCATTCAAACAAAATTTGACAGGTGCATAAGTATGGGCACCCTTATCATTTTCTTGTTTTAAATTCTCCTACCTACTTTTTACTGACTTACTAAAGCCCTTTTTTTGGTTTTGTAACCTCATTGAGCTTTGAACTTCATAGCCAGGTGTATGCAATCATGAGAAAAGCTACTTAAAGTGGCCACTTGCAAGTTGTTCTCCTGTTTGAATCTCCTCTGAAGAGTGGCATCATGGGCTCCTCAAAACAACTGTCAAATGATCTGAAAACAAATATTATTCAACATAGTTGTTCAGGGGAAGGATACAAAAAGCTGTCTCAGAGATTTAACCTGTCAGTTTCCACTGTGAGGAACATAGTAACTAAATGGAAGAACACAGGGACAGTTCTTGTTAAGGCCAGAAGTGGCAGGCCTAGAAAAACATCAGAAAGGCAGAGAAGAAGAATGGTGAGATCAGTCAAGGACAATCCTCAGACCACCTCCAGAGAGCTGCAGCATCAACTTGCTGCAGATGGTGTCACTGTGCATCGGTCAACTGTACAACGCACTTTGCACAAGGAGAAGCTGTATGGGAGAGTGATGCGAAAGAAGCCGTTTCTGCAAGCACGCCACAAACAGAGTCGGCTGAGGTATGCAAAAGCACATTTGGAGAAGTCAATTTCTTTTTGGAAGAAGGTCCTGTGGACTGATGAAACTAAGATTGAGTTGTTTGGTCATACAAAAAGGCGTTATGCATGGCGGCAAAAATACACAGCATTCCAAGAAAAACATTTGCTACCCACAGTAAAATTTGGTGGAAGTTCCATCATGCTTTGGGGCTGTGTGGCCAATGCTGGCACCGTGAATCTTGTTAAAGTTGAGGGACGCATGGATTCCACTCAGTATTAGCAGATTCTTGACAATAACGTTCAAGAATCAGTGACAAAGTTGAATTTATGCAGGGGATGGATGTTTCAGCAAGACAATGACCCAAAACACCGCTCCAAATCTACTCAGGCATTCATACAGAGGAACAATTACAATGTTCTGGAATGGCCATCCCAGTCCCCAGACCTGAATATCATTGAACATCTGTAAGATCATTTGAAGAGGGCTGTCCATGCTCGGCGACCATCAAACTTTACTGAACTGGAATTGTTTTGTAAAGAGGAATGGTCAAAAATACCTTCATCCAGGATCCAGGAACTCATTAAAAGCTACAGGAAGCGACTAGAGGCTGTTATTTTTGCAAAAGGAGAATCTACTAAATATTAATGTCACTTTTCTGGTGAGGTGCCCATACTTATGCACCTGTCAAATTTTGTTTGAATGCAGATTGCACATTTTCTGTTAGTACAATAAACCTCATTTCAAGGCAGAAACATTACTGTGTCCAACAGTTATTACATATATCAAACTGAAATAGCTGTTGCAAAAACACCAATTTTTAAAAAACATTAAGATTAAGATTAATAGGGGTGCCCAAACTTTTTCATATAACTGTAAATATAGTATATAAAGTATTACTAGGGGCAGCACTGTTGCTTTGCAGCGCTGGGGTCCTGGATTAAAATCCCACCAAGAACAACATCTGTAAGGAGTTTGTATGTTCTCCCTGGGTTTAAGGCCGGTTTCACCCATCCGGATATTTCCGGTACCGGAAAAAACGGTACCGGAGATATCCGTGTCCCGTGTGTCCGAGTGTGTTGCATGTATGGCACCCGTGTGCCGCATCAGGATCACACGGACGAGCGCCTGGCCATGTCCTGGCGCTACCACGGGGGACATCTCCGGACAGGTGAGTATATGGATTTTAGTATTTTATTCTTATTTTTACAGTTGGGGACACTGCGGGAGCAGACTACCACTACTCTCATCATAGTCCCTGATGGTGCTGATCGCAGCGCCGGCAGGAACCATGATGAGGGCAGCGTTCAGCACCCGGCGCTTGGGAACAGCGTTACCTGTAGCACTGATTGCCAGGCGCCAGTCCATGTCGTACTGATGACACACGGATGTCATTCGTGTGTGTTCAGCGTGAGGCACTTTTGCGGACCGTGTATCTGCAAAAAAACTGACATGTCAGCGTGTGGAGCACACGGACACACTGACATGTGCGCAGACCCATAGATTTGAATGCGTGTGTCAGTGTCTCCGGTACGTGTGGGAACTGTCACACAAACTGGAGATACTGACGTGTGAAAGAGGCCTTAAGTGGGTTTCCTCCGGGTTTTCTGGTTTCATCCCACACCCCAGAAACTATACTGATAGGGAATGTAGATTGTGAGCCCCAATGGGAACAGTGATGATGATGTCTGTAAAGTGCTGTGTAATATGATGGTGCGATATAAGCAAAGCATAATAAATAAATACTATAAATTGTAAGCATATAATGTAGCATTTGGTCTCTACATGGACATTTATGTTACCGAATATCCCTGCCCATTACACTATTCCAAATACTGAGCTATATGTTACAGTGGTCAATAAGCAGCTGCGTACGGCATCTATGGATATATCGTTTCTGCAAAATATTTAACAGATCAAAATGTATACTTTTTAAGGATCTCAAATAGAACTGTGATAAATGTATAAAATACATATCAACTGCTGAAACCTGACATACAGTAGATAGAGCATCATAGACATTTGCGCTGTTGTTGCAGCCAATTGTTCACTGTTGGCAGCTGTTAGGCCAAGGAGAGGCAGACTGTGTGATACCTTTTCATAATCCTGAGCCATGTGGCTTCTCAAAGCTGAATCTAGTATTCGTCTAGCTTTTCGAGGCTGCTGAATGCCAGGCTACCTAATCATGCCCTTGTAAACCACCCAAGTAGCTAGAAAGATTTGCTGTCTGATGCCCTGAGCAGCTGGATAACCCCACTGTGATGACTGAGGCTATGCTTCCCTTGTGTGATACAGCCTTTATTACAGCTCCACAGAGGATGTCCCATGGGTTTCCCAGATTGCAGTCTGCCTAGTTATGTATTATTAGTTACCCAGCTCCAATATAATAGTAAACTAGGCAGAATTTCTGTTCCAGATCCTGAGAAAGCTGGCTATGAACATAGTAACACAGTAACATAGTTTTTAAGGTTGAAGGAAGACTAAGTCCATCTAGTTCAACCCATAGCCTAACATGTTGATCCAGAGGAAGGCAAAAAACCCATGTGGCAAACACTAAGCTCCACATTGGGGAAAAAAATTCCTTCCCGACTCCAAACGACAATCAGACTAGTTCCCTGGATCAACGCCCTATCAAGGAATCTAGTATATATAACCTGTAATATTATACTTTTCAAGAAAAGCATCCATGCCCTTCTTAAATTTTAATACTGAATCACTCATTACAACATCATGCGGCAGAGAGTTCCATAGTCTCACTGCTCTTACAGTAAAGAATCCATGTCTGTGATTATGATTAAACCTTCTTTCCTCTAGACGTAGAAGATGCCCCCTTGTCCCCGTCTCTGGCCTCAGAGTAAAAAGATCAGTAGAAAGGTCTTTGTACTGTCCCCTCATATACTTGTACATAGTAATAAGATCACCCCTAAGCCTTCTCTTTTCCACAGTAAATAACCCCATGTGTAATAACCTGTCTTGGTATTGCAGACCCCCCAGTCCTCTAATAACCTTGGTCGCTCTTCTCTGCACCCTCTCTAGTTCAGCTTTGTCTTTCTTATACAGCAGAGACCAGAACTGTACACAGTATTCTAAGTGTGGTCGCACTAACGACTTGTATAGAGGTAAAATTATGTTCTCCTCATGAGCATCTATGCCTCTTTTAATGCATCCCATTATTTTATTTGCCTTTGCAGCAGCTGCCTGACACTGGCCACTAAACGTGAGCTTGTCGTCCACCAATACACCCAGGTCTTTTTCAGTTACAGTTTTGCCCAGTGTTTTACAATTAAGCATATAATTATACATTTTATTTCCTCTGCCCAAGTGCATTACCTTACATTTATTCCCATTAAAGCTCATTTGCCATTTATCAGCCCAAGCTTCTAGTTTACATAGATCATCCTGTAATATAAAATTGTCCTCCTCTGTATTGATTACCCTGCAGAGTTTAGTGTCATCTGCAAATATTGAAATATTACTCTGTATGCCCCCTACAAGGTCATTAATAAATATGTTAAAAAGAAGCGGGCCCAATACTGACCCCTGTGGTACCCCACTGTTAATTGAGACCCAGTCTGAGTGTTTTCCATTAATAACCACCCTTTGTTTCCTGTCACTGAGCCAATTCTTAACCCACCTATATATATTTTCCCCTATCCCCATTGTTCTCATTTTATGTATCAACCTTTTGTGTGGAACCGTATCAAAAGCTTTTGAAAAGTCCATATACACAACATCCACTGCATTTCCTTGGTCCAGTCCAGAACTTGCCTCCTCATAAAAACTGATCAGATTAGTCTGACAGGAACGGTCCCTCGTAAACCCATGCTGATATTGGGTTATGAGGTTATTCTTCTTCAGATACTCTATTATAGCATCTCTTAGGAAACCCTCCAGGATTTTACCCACAGTAGAGGTTAAGCTTACTGGCCTATAATTTCCAAGTTCAGTTTTTGTCCCCTTTTTGAATATTGGCACCACATTTGCTATACGCCAGTCGTGTGGTACAGACCCTGTTATTATGGAATCTTTAAAGATTAAAAATAATGGTCTATCTATGACGCTACTTAATTCCTGCAGTACTCGCGGGTGTATCCCATCCGGGCCCGGGGATTTGTCAACTTTAGTGATTTTTAGACGCCGCCGTACTTCCTGCAGGGTTAAACAAGTGACATTTAATGGAGAATTTTTGTTATCACTATTCATGTTTTCTGTCATGCGATTTTCTTGTGTAAATACGGTTCAAAAAAATCATTTAGCATATTGGCTTTTTCCTCATCCTCATCCACCATTTCACCCAGACTATTTTTAAGGGGGTCAACACTATAATTTTTTTAGTTTTTTACTATTTATGTAGTTAAAGAATATTTTGGGGTTATTTTTACTTTCTCTGGCAATGATTCTCTCTGCCTCAATCTTTGCTGCCTTGATTTGTTTTTTTACATAATTTATTTAATTTTCTATATTTATTTAATGCCTCATCACTACCTACTTGCTTTAGTTCTCTAAATGCTTTCTTTTTGTCACTTATTGCACCCCTTACAGCTCTATTTAGCCATAGTGGTTTCCTCCTATTTCTAGCATGTTTATTCCCATAGGGTATATATTATGCACAGGTCCTATTCAGGATGATAATAAATGTCTCCCATTTGCTTTGTGTAGCTTTATGTCTCAGGATATCGTCCCAGTTTATTGCACTAAGATCATCTCTCAACCGTTGGAAATTTGCCTTCCTGAAGTTTAGTGACCTTGTAACCCCTCTACTACACATCTTATTAAAGGTTACATGAAAACGAATTATTTTGTGATCACTATTACCCAAGTGACCCCCAACTCGTATATCTGATATGCGGTCTGGCCTATTGGTTAATATAAGGTCTAGCAGTGCCCCCCTTCTTGTTGGGTCCTGAACCAGTTGTGAAAGGTAATTGTCTCTCATAGTTGTCAAAAACCTATTACCTTTGCTTGAACTACATGTTTCTGTTCCCCAATGTATTTCAGGGTAGTTGAAGTCTCCCATAATAATGACTTCTCCTTGAGTCGCTGCTTCATCTATTTGCTTTACGAGGATATTCTCCGCTGCTTTCATTATTTTTGGAGACTTATAACAAACCCCTATTAGTAATGTATTATTTTCTCCCCCTCTCCTTATCTCCACCCACAGGGACTCTACATTTTCATTAGATTCACATATATCCTCCCGCAAGACGGGTTTTAATGATGATTTTACATATAAACACCCCCCCCCTCGCTTGTTTGAACGGTCATTTCTGAACAGACTATAGCCCTGTAAATTAACTGCCCAGTCATGGCTCTCGTCCAGCCTCGTCTCAGATATCCCTACCATGTAATAATTATTTTCCAACAAAATTAATTCTAATTCCTTCATTTTGTTGGTGAGGCTTCTGGCATTAGTGTACATGCATTTTATGCATCTCTCTGTACCTCTATTCCTTCTTACTTTATTGACTGCTCTAACCCCACCCCCAATTTCTTTATTTGTGCCCAGGTCACTATCTGCACTATCTTCCCCACCTATAAAGTGAATACCCTCCCCCCCAATCCCTAGTTTAAACACTCCTCCAACCTTCTAGCCATTTTTTCCCCCAGCACAGCTGCACCCTCCCCATTGAGGTGCAGCCGGTCCCTAGCGTAGAGTCTGTAGCCAACTGAGAAGTCGGCCCAGTTCTCCAGGAACCCAAATCCCTCCTTCCTACACCAGTTCTTGAGCCACTTATTTATCTCCCTAATCTCCCGTTGCCTCTCTGGCGTGGCACGTGGTACCGGTAGTATTTCATTGAATACCACCTTGGAGGTCCTTGCTTTCAGCTTGCAGCCTAATTCCCTAAAATGATCTTTAAGGACCTTCCACCTACCTCTAACTTTGTCATTTGTGCCAATGTGCACCATGACCGCTGGGTCCTCACCAGCCCCTCCCAGTAATATGTCAACCCGATCAGTGATGTGCCGGACTCGAGCGCCAGGTAGGCAGCACACTGTTTGACGATCCCTGTCTTTGTGACAGATTGCCCTATCTGTTCCCCTAATAATTGAGTCCCCCACTGCCAGCACCTGCCTGGCCTGCCCTGCTCTCCTATTTCCCTCTTTACTGGAGCTGACACTCCTCCGGCTTTCAGGGGACATGCCTTGCTGCAGCAGTGCTACCCCTGTACCGTCACTCCCCTCATCTGCCAACTTTGCAAACTTATTGGGGTGTGCCAGATCAGGACTAGCCTCCCTGGCACTCTTCCCTCTACCCCCCCTTCTAACTGTCACCCAACAAGGGGCCTCACTGTCCTGCAGCTCCCAACTACCACCCTCCCCCACATCTACCCCAGTGAGCTGCTGCTCAGTGAGCAGCAGACTCCTTTTCATATTGTCAATGGATCTCAGTGTTGCCAGCTGCTCATTTAGATCCAGTACCTGGGCTTCCAAACGCACAACGTGCACACATCTCACGCAGCAGTAAGCAACCCCGACCGGCTGTTCAAGGAATGCATACATGTGGCAAGATGTACACTGGATAGCATTGTCAATAATAGAGCTCATTTCCTAATGGGGATTGCAATAGACAGAATGTTAAGTAAAAAGAAAAGTAAAGAATTAATAAAATACGGACAGCAATCAGTCCAAAGTCCTCCCTTCCAAACTCCCTGAATCCAAAGTCACTGAAAAACAAGTCACACACTTACTTTCGTTCGCACTTACACTCCGGTCACACTCAGCTCGTTCACACTCGCAAACTAAGAGATTTAAAGAGTTTTTTTTTTTTTTTTTCCCCTTTTCCAGCAATGCACCCCACAGCTCAATGCACTTCCAAAAAAAAAAAAGCAATGAAGCCTTATCTTTAGCAGCAATGGGCACCGCTGAAAGCAAATGTAACTAATTCTCCCATGTTATATACTCCATACAGCGTAACTAGACAGATATGCCATTCTGGGAACCTGGAAAGCTGGATAACAAACCTTCTGGAGCTGTAATAGACACTGTTGAATACTAGCTCTACCCAGGTAAACTATTTATCTCCTCTTTTGCTGATTTAGCTTTTAGGAGCCCAGGAAAGCTGGATAACAAGCACATTAAAGCTGCAAAAGACCACTTTAAACACATAGTTAATGCCTCAAAGGGATCCGGACACCTATGAAAATTCCATTTACATGCAGATATGGGGTTAATCTACAAGTAAATATTTCAATTCTACCTGGTCTCAGTTGTGAAAGTGCAACTACCAGCAGAAAATGAACTTATTTCCTCCTGAAAGCTGCCGGTCATGGGGATATGCACAGAGAGGCTACAGTCACTCCCTGCCATCCTTACTGTGAGTGGCGACTAAAAGCACACCCTATTTGATTAACTGCTGGCTCTGCATAGATGCACTGCCTCGTCAGCTGCCAATCAAAGTGCCATGGCACCCTAAGGTATGTTCCAGCTAGGCAATTTTTCAGCGTTTTTTTTTCTGTAGCAAAACCTGATCGCTTGGCAGGAAAGAAACAGCGTCTCAAAAATGCAGGTTTTGGTGCGTTTTTGGTGAGGTTTTTTTGCACGTTTTTTTTATGTATTTTTCATGATCTCAAAGTTCACATTTGTTTCCACCACAGAAGCATGAACACAGGTCACAATTGCAAGACATATGTGAAGCCATATTAACCAGAATTTCAAATGTAACAGTGGGGGGAGGTGAATTGTTCAGGAATAGTTTACCTAAGACATTGGCAGAGCATTGAGTTTGTAGTACACTGTTTACTTTTACACTTTGGTCTGCCATTGTGTTGCTCATACATTGTTCCGTTTCACACCTTCATAGGTCACAGGTATTGTTCAATCTCACACCTTGAGATTCACTGCCAATCTTTACTTTGTAAGCATCACTAATTTAATTAAATTGTATTAATCCATCTCGGGTGACCAAGACAAGATGGTAAACTTGGGAAAATCACAAAAATCAATGGGTTTCACATACTGCTGTACTTGGTTTTTTTTCAATAAAAATATACCAAAACGTTCACACTAAGCGTTTTTTCAGCAATTTTTTGCACCACCCATTGCTTTCAATTGGTGAAAAACGCTGAAAGAAGTGTCATGCTCTAGTGTGCAAAACAACATGTAAAGCACAAAATGCTGAGGACAAAAAAAACAAGCTGTGTGCGTGAGATTTCTGAAATCTCATCGACTTTGCTTCTCCTCTATAACGCAGCTGAAAATTTGCATTAAAAAAACGCTGAAAAAACACCTAGTGTGAACATACCCTTACCATCACCGATCACAGTACACTGAGTGGTTCTGTGAGTGATGACTGTAACGCTCCTTGCATGCTCCCATGACTGAAAGCTGAAGGTTCTGGGGTGGTAATAAGATAATTTTCTTCTGGTAGCCACACTTTCAGTGAGGCGGTCAGGTAGCATTGTAATTCTATTTACTTGCAGATTAGCCTCATATCTGCAGGTAAATAGCATTTCCTGAGGTTACAGGTTCCCTTTAACCCCTTTCTGACGTGAGAAGTATCCATACCGTACCTGAGGCCTGGTACTTATTGATCAGGGACGTATTGATATGTCTCATCTTTAATACGGTGATCGCATTGAAAGTCCCATGCCATCTTACCTCAGGGTAGATGGTGTCGTCCTGGGGAGTGGCAATGCCCCCCCCACAACCACGATCGCTGTGATTGACTGTTCAATTCTGAACAGTCAATCGCAACATTTCTCAGTATTTCAGGCAATCAGATTACCTGAAACACTGATAACCAGCCTAGGATCAGTGCTGTAAGAGCACCGATCATAGGCTGGTGCCTGGTAATGCCAGGTTTTCCCTGAGCCAGCTCTGATTGATGACATCAATCGCACCAATCACAGCACACAGACGCGCTGTGACTTGGCAGTGACCGCCATGTACTTCCGCATTGTAGCTGGTGATTTATACAGGACGGTCATTCTGTCCCTCTGTGCACCATTCTGGGCCTTGTGGTGCCACAGTAACCTGTGACACCACAATCGCTGCTACTGTTACCTGCTACTGAAGAAAGAACAAACGTAAGAAGATTTCTTGACCCCTGATCCTTGCCTGATCTCTCTTCAACCACCCCAATCCCCCTTTTTTACCCCCCTCCCCACAACCCTTCCTGCCACCGAGCGCTGATCAGTACTTGATCGCTCGCTTTTTGGCAGTTTTTTTTCTCGTGCGTCCTGCACCGGCCGAGCGCTGATCAGTGATGCAAATCACTGATCCATGTCCGTGCTTGCTGTTTTCCAGGATTTTTTTGTCCCTGTCCATTCCCCCCTCCTTTGCACCACTTCCGTGCGTGCATCCAGCAGCCGTCGAGCGTTGATCAGTGACGCAAATAACTGATCTGCACTAGTGCTTGCTGTGTTCCACTTTTTTTTTCACTGACTATTTCCCCCCCCCTTTGCATCACCTCCGTGCGTGCATCCAGCGGCCACCGAACGTTGATCAGTGACGCAAATCACTGATCTGCACTAGTGCTTGCTGTTTTCCACAACTTTTTTTTTCACTGACTATTTTTTCTACACCAATCCCTTTACACCACTCTGTGTGTGCATCTTTTTTTCTTTTATATTTTTCTTTTCAAAATTTAAAAAAGTTTACACCAAGCACTATCACACACACACAAAACTGAATAAAATTTGGTACTCACACAAACATCACATACATAAAAAAAATGTTGTCACGCTCGTCTCAAACTCGGTATTCAGCGGAGGAGGCATTCACTTTTCTTGCCCCTGACACTGATAGTGAGGGAGAGGATCCCACCTTCCTTTATTTCTCCGACTCTGACTCCTCGTCCACCTCCTCCTCCTCCTTTTCAGGTGATACCGAACAGCCACGCAGACGCCCCAGGACAGAAACGTAACCAGCGCCCACCGTTACTGACCATGTATGGACTTCACCCCCTGAAGATTATGAGCCATGGATTCCTGATTTTGTGGGGCAATCAGGTATCAAATTTGACACCACCAGCCTCACAGAAATGGACTTTTTCAAAGTCTTTTTCTGTGAGGATTTTGTAAACCTTATGGTGGGCCAAACAAATTGTATGACCAGGAATTTTTGGTACAAAACCGCTCTTCATCATTTTCTAACTGGACTACTGTAGACAATGTAGAAATGGTGACGTTTTGGGGCCTGGTCCATTACATGGGGATACTGAAGAAGCCAGAACTTCGGCTTTTGTATAACACTCTAGTGTTCCGAATGGTCATTAGTGTTCCGGAAGCAAGAAACAGGTGATGTCTTTCTTGGGTACGGCCGTGTACTATTGGAAGTTCGTACAGGACTATAGTGCCCTGGCCAAGCCCCTGACAGACCTCACCAAGAAGAAGCTGCCGCAAGCTGTCAACTGGACAGCGGACTGCGAGCGCTCCTTCCAGGCCTTGAAAGCTGCCCTGGTGGCAGCCCCTGTACTCCAGGCATACGACGACTCCCGGCCGCTTGTAGTACAGACTGACACCAGCACCTACGGACTCGGTGCAGTGCTGAGCCAACTTGACTCAGCAGGTCAAGAGCACCCTGTTCAATACCTCAGTCGGAATCCTCTGCCGAGGGAAGTGGCCTACTCTACGGTGGAGAAGGAATGCCTGGCGATCGTGTGGGCTCTGCAGCATCTGCAGCCATACGTGTATGGGCGCCATTTCACCGTGGTGACGGACCACAACCCCCTCACTTGGCTATCTCGAGTAGCCGGTGACAACGGAAGGTTGTTGCGTTGGAGCCTAGCTCTCCAACACTACAACTTTGATGTTCGGTATAAGTCCGGCCAGGCCCACGGTAACGCAGTTGGGTTATCCAGGCAACGGGAGGCAGCTGAAGTGCTTGCGGATGATGACCGACGAGGTCTTCCTCCGAACGCACTCTAAAAAGGGAGGTGTGGTGAGGCCAGGGACTGGAAATTCATATTCCCAGTTATGAAGGTCTCAGCAGGAATGCTAGTCTGTCTGACTTCAAAGGACCCCAGGAGAGAATTGAATACAGGTCAGCTAGGATATATACCTTTGTAGTGCAAACGCCTATTCCTGACAAGAGTATGGGGGAGCTAATTGCTATGATTCAATGAGGAATAGCTAATTGAATTACCTCTGAAGTCAGGGGAAAGCTCCTGTGTTAGATCAATTACCATGCGCACCTTACAATGAGGATATTGCTGGGAAATGGATTATGAAATGTCTGATAGAAGGGAAGAGGAGATTACATGTAAATCGCCTATTTTCTGTCCTGCCCAAGTTACGTATAAATGTGTCCCTCTGTGAGAGAGGAGGGGTCTTCTGTTGAGGGTCACCTGTCGCTACAGATGGGCAGAAAGACACTAGGAACCACCCTGGACCCATGACAGCACCCTTCCTGCCGTGTCCAGAGACCTTTGATGAAAGTGTGGTATATTCACTTTTATTCCTTTTAATTTTACTGTATCGTATTACTGCTTCCTAACTGTATTTGTCTGACTACTGTATATATATATCTTGTAACCGCTTGTATATATTGTACCTAGCATCGCTCTTTTGAGTAAATAAATATATAAAATTTATAAGCTCGCTTCACATTATCCTAAACCTGGAACTCACGGAAGTTGTGAGGAAGGATCAGGGGCACGTGGCTCCGATCGGTTTGTGACACCTCCCTAAGACGTTAATTGGGCAGCTGCTGAAAAGGAGTGAGAGCAGAGCCTAATGTAGCGACAACATGCTTGTGGTCAAGTTCAAGGATAAGTGGGATGTCCTTTTCTTGACCACCATACATGGTGGTGGCAGCACCCCCGGCACTGTACGAGGTTCCTCTACACAAGTCTACAAACTAGACTGTGTACTGGGTACAACAAAAACATGGGGGGAGTTGATCTCTCTGATCAAGTCCTCCAGTCGTACATTGCCTTGAGATAGTCCAAAGTGTGGTGCAAGAAACTTGCCACGCACATCATACAGATGGCAATGTACAATGCTTTCATGCTATCACGATGTGCAGGCCACTACGTCGTACCTTCAGTTCCAGGAGGTAGTGATTAAGGCCCTGATTTTTGGCAGTCGTGAAGGAGGGGGCCCCAGTACTTTCGGTACTTAAGCTGTTCGTATCGTACCAGGCCAACATTTCCCGGGCGAGCTCCCTCCGTCACATACAATATCGGTTCTAACGAGTTCACATACATTGTGACTGTCAGATGCAGGCTAGAAAAATACCTATAATATCTAATGTTTGCAATTTCAGTGCTCTAAAAGTGATCAGTGACCTTCATAGGGATGTAATAAAAGAGACTACACATATTCAGGTCCAAAAAAAAACCCATTTACTTAACATAAAACTAATAACTCTGAAATACAAACATTTCAAAACTCCCGCCAAATAGTCCCCAGTTCGACTCTGTCAAAAAACTCTACAAAGAAAATTTATGGAAACAAACTTAATTTTAAGGTACCTTAAGTACTATTAAACACATATTCAATCAGAATTAGATCCTGAAGTTTCCCCAGAAAAATTACACTTGCAGAGCAAAGAGCAAGAATTACACATCATTTTTGCATGTGTCAGGCAGATTGCATTATGACATTTGTGACATTCATAAATAGAAAGCCTTCTGATTCCGCTTTCCGTGGTGCATCTCCTTCTTTTGGGAGGTGGTGCAGGTGGGGAATTTTCACTATCATCTTCTGGGCGGAATCTTTTGAGCTGAACTTGAAGGCGAGAGGGGATACCGATTGTTTTCATACTTCTCCTGCGTAGCTCTCCAAGCACTAGTTCATGGGCCAATTTTTTCAGACAGAATCGTCTACGGAGTGGTTCAAGCTTGTTTTCAAGGTAAATGACTTGTGAATTTATACCACACAAATTCAACATAGCAAAAAATATGACCATTGGCCAGCGTTTGGTGTTTCTGCTGACGTTGAAAGTTGAGCACATCTGATCAGCTGTATCAACACCCCCTTTGGTTGCATTATAAAATGTAATTATCTCCGGTTTTTTTTGTGCCTCAGTCCCAGGATCGATGGCATCATCATCATGAAGTGTTGATAGAAGAAGTACAATTTTTTTTGCTTGTGGTACATAGGAAACCAAAACCTTTCCATTATGGAATGCAAACATACTGCTGTACTGTTGTCTCCCTTTCACACTTACAAACTGTGTAGGCAATTCTTTTTTATTTTTTCTTACCGTTCCGACATATGAAAGCTTCTGCATTTTCAGATAATCAATCAGATCACAATTTGAAAACCAATTGTCAGCTGTTATATTGCGACCCGATCCAAATAAGGGCTCAGCCAGTCTTTTTACAAAATCACTGGGTTTGTTGCTGACACAGTAAGGACCTTCTGGTTGTTCTCCTGCATAAACTTCCAGGTTGTACGTGTAGGTCTTACTGGCATCAACAAGGGCATACATTTTTATTCCATATTTGTTAGGCTTTGATGGAATATATTGACGAAAGGCACATTTACCACGAAAACCAGGGAGCATTTCGTCAATAGTGAGATTCTCCCCAGGGCAATAGCTTTTTTTAAAGTTTTCAACAAATTTTTGGAATATATCACGAATTGGAGCAAGTCGGTCATGTGTTTTACGTTCGGTTCGGGTAGTTCTGTCGTCAAACCGAAGGCAACGAATTAGAAGCTTGAATATGTTCATGGACATAACAAGGCCAAATTTTTCAACTCCATCCCCATCTTTACTCCAAAGTTCCTCCAAACTTTGTCTATTTGCCCTATAAGCTCCTGCAAGGTATAATAATCCAAAAAAAGCACGCAGTTCTATTTCATCTGTGGCCTTGATGGTTCTGTTGCAGATGAACTTGTCCTTTATAATGTCTATATATTGGTTGGTATATGTGACAATAGAGTCCAGAATGTCATCTGTGAATAAACTATTCCAGCATTCAACTGCAGTTTTTGCATTACTTGCAGTTCCTATAACTGCAGGAAGGTGAGTAATAATGTTTTGAGGTTCCCTACGTTTTTTCTGGAGTGGCTTCTTGTTCCATTGTTTTTTTTTATCTTTTCCCATATAATAAGATTCTACATCTTCATCCTCATCACTGTCACCATCTTGCTCTGTTTCAGAATTCACTTCACATACTTCCACCTCATCATGAGAATCAATCTCACTTTCCTCTCCTAAATCCTCATTCAGTGTGGGGTCTGCATCATCTAACAGCATGTTTGTTACTTCCTCAACATCAAGGTTTTTTGATAAATTGTACATTTTCCTCTCCATTTCAGCAGATAATCTGAAGCAAGAGAAGGGAACTACTGTATATGCCTGAGCAGCACACTTTCTTTTTTAATCAGCCTTATTTCTATGAAATATCCTCACACTTTGTGCTATACATTCATAAAACAAACTAAATAAACAATTGTGATGAATAAAAACATAAAATACCAACCTTATTGAGTGTGACGTGTTCACATACAATGAGCCTGAGAGATTAGCGCAGTTATATCTGTCCTCCTGAAGCTCTGCAATCCAACAGTGGTATGAGGTTTCACAGAGCTGCTAGAGACAGGAGACTACCTGGAGGGAGGGTATTTCCTCACAATCTGGTGAGGAAGGAGAAATGAAAGTAAAAGATGTGCCTGTCAGGCCTATTGTATGTGACGGAGGAATAAAGCACAAGAAAAGCAGTGTCGCAAAAGAGGTGCCGAGTGTGTTACAGAAGGGGGATACGCAAGGACACCACATATCAATGCGACACCTGCCCCAACAAACCTGGCCTGTGTGTGAAAGAATGCTTAAGACTGTACCACACATCAATGGACTACTAAATTCATTTCTGACTTGCAACTGACGTACTGACAACTGACGTATGCCAACCTGACGAACAGTAAATAGTAGTAATAATAATAATAATAATCTATTTATAAAGCGCCAACATATTCAGCAGCGCTTTACATTCCAGACAACTTATGTATGCCAACCTGACGAACATTACACAACTGACGAATGCCAACCTGACTAACACTACACAACTCACGTATGCCAAACTGACGAACACTACACAACTCACGTATGCCAACCTGACTAGCACTACACAACTGACATATGACAACCTGATGAACACTACATAACTCACGTATGCCAACCTGACGAACACTGCACAACTCACGTATACTAACCTGATACACTCTACACAACTCACGTATGCCACTACATAATGCAATTCACAGACCAGGTGTGACGACACAGCTTCTAATCTTAATTAGCCAGACATCTAGATTTGTTAGGCCAAGATAAATACACAATTGTGTTTGTGTTGACTTCTCTTGGTCTGGAAACAATAATGTTTGTTAATATGCTAATTAAATTTTGTACTAAGCCGGCTAGTTGTTGATTTACAGAGCAGATGATATCAACTATGTAAATTGATTAAATGCTCAAACAGTGAGACCTGAGCCCTGCACCTTTCCCACTGACCTGTGAGCCACAGAAAAATATGAAAAGGGATTTTTATCGTGCTGCAAAGAGAATCAAAGAATTAGAGACACTCTTCAGAAGAGTAGCTTGGAGTCATGGCTCCATCAAGAGAGACACAGATTTGGATTCTACAGGATTCCAGCCTAAGGGTACATGGCCGTAACTGGAAGGATACAGATCTGCTCCATTGACCATCAGAGAACCCATGGATACATTTGGGGAAACCAGGTTGGGACAATGAGGTTACCTGGTCCCATGGATATGTTGTTTGGGGTTGCCTGGTTGGACCCTCCGGTCGCCAGGAACCCATGTAGATGTTCGGAGAAGTCAGATTGGGACCAGACGGTCATCTGGCGCCATGGAAACTCTCGGAGAAGTCAGAGTGAGACCCTCGAGTCTCCTGGCTTTTTACCTCGATGGACTGTCAGCGTCCTAAAGTTGGCGCTACCTCCTCGCTGGGGGGCCTGGCAAAAACGAGGAGGCCACTGGTTGAGGTAGTTGGCCCTGGAAGTCCCAAAGTCGCAGCTGCTCTATTCTCGGCGGGCCAGCGGAATTGAGAGACTGTGTAACTTTGCACAATCTTGGGTATTTGTTGGGACTGGTCTATGTGTTTATTGTCTGTTTGGTGGTTAAACAAAATATTGCCACACTGTTTTACCCTCAACCTGTGTTGTCTGAGTAGTATTATGCCCACGGAAGACTGAGAGGAACAGAAGCAGCTATCTGCAGACCGGACATAACCGCAAGAGAAGTATGCTGCCTTCCAGGTGCGAAGATCAAGGATGTTACCGATAGGATACCGAAGCTCATCAGTTCCAAGGATGTCCACCCATTTCTTCTGATACATGTTGGCACCAATGACACGGCAAGGAAGGACCTACCGACAATCTGCAAGGACTTTGAAGCATTGGGGAAGAAAGTAAAAGAACTGGATGCGCAGGTAGTTTTTTCTTCTATCCTTCCAGTAGACGGGCATGGCGTCAGGAGATGGAACAGGACCCTTGATGTGAACAACTGGCTGAGACGATGGTGCAGACAACAAGGATTTGGATTCCTGGACCACGGTGTGAATTACCTCTATGACGGACTCCTTGCCAGAGACGGACTACACCTCAACAAACCCGGGAAACACACATTCGCCAGGAGACTCGCAACACTCATCAGGAGGGCGTTAAACTAGATGAAGAGGGGATGGGAAGAAAAACGCCGGACACGAACATGCAACCAGAGAACATACTAATGAAAGATATGAAGTGCGACAAAGAAGGTCCAAGACAAGATACTTGGAAGGGAGGTAAGAAAATTTCTAATACAATCCACAGGGAGAAGATTGGAACAAAACAAAATCGTGTAAACTGCGTGCTAGCAAATGCCAGAAGCCTGACAAACAAGATGGATGAACTGGAAGCAGAAATATCTACAGGTAACTATGACATAGTGGGAATAACCGAGACATGGTTAGATGAAAGCTATGACTGGGCAGTTAACTTACAGGTTTACAGTCTGTTTAGAAGGGATCAAAGAAATCGGAAAGGGGGTGGAGTCTGTCTATATGTAAAGACGTGTCTAAAGCCTACAATACGGGAGGATGTATGGGAGGGAAATGAGGAGGTCGAGTCCTTATGGGTGGAGATACATGGGGCAAAAAATAATAATAAAATTATCATAGGAGTCTGTTATAAACCACCAAAAATAGCAGAAGCCACGGAAAGTCTATTAATGAGACAAATAGACGAAGTAGCAAAAAATAACGAGGTGATTATTATGGGGGACTTCAACTACCCCGATATAGACTGAGAAACCAAAAGCTGTAGATCTCAGAAAGGAAACAGGTTTCTGTCAATTATCAAAGACAATTATTTGTCACAACTTGTGCTGGAACCCACTGGAAGGACGGCCCTTTTAGACTTAATATTAACTAACAGGCCAGACAGAATAACTGAGGTGCAGGTCGGGGGGCACCTGGGAAATAGTGACCACAACATTATACAATTCCACATGTGCTTCAGTAGGGTGCCCAGCAAGGGAGTCACAAAAACACTGAACTTCAGGAGGACAAAGTTTGATCAGCTAAGAGATGCCCTTCACCTTATAGACTGGGATATTATCTTCAGTAATAGGAGCACGGATAGAAAATGGGAAATTTTCAAAACAGTCCTACATAGTCACTGTAGAAGGTACATACCTTATGGGAATAAAAGGGCTAGGAATAGGAGGAAGCCAATGTGGCTAAATAAGGAAGTCAAGAGGGCAATGAAAAACAAAAAAGGGCTTTCGGTAAACTTAAACAAGAAGGCAGCGAGGAAGCACTAATATCTTATAGGGAAAAAAACAAAATCTGTAAGAAACAAATAAGAATAGCAAAAGAGGAGACAGAGAGACTAATTGCCAAGGAAAGTAAAACAAATCCCAAACTGTTCTTTAACTATATAAACAGTAAAAGGATTAAAACTGATGGAGTTGGCCCATTGAAGAATAACCTGGGTAAAATCATAGAGGGCGATGAGGGTAAAGCAAACCTACTCAATAGCTTCTTCTCCACTGTTTTCACAAAAGAAAACAATTTATCGGAGGAAATGCAGAGTGATAATGTAAACCCTCCGCTAAATATCACCCACCTAACCCAGGAGGAAGTTCAGAAACGCCTAAATAATATAAAAATAGACAAGTCACCTGGCCCAGATGGCATACACCCCCGGGTATTAAAAGAATTAAATAATGTGATAGACCGCTGTATCTTATATTCAAGCACTCTTTATGGACAGGGACTGTCCCACTAGACTGGTGCCAAGCAAATGTGGTGCCAATATTCAAAAAGGGGTCTAAAAGTGACCCTGGGAACTATAGACCGGTAAGCTTAACGTCTGTTGTGGGTAAATTGTTTAAAGGATTTCTTAGAGATGCTATTGTAGAATATCTTAATGATAATAACTAACTCCATATCAACATGGATTCATGAGGGATCGCTCCTGCCAAACAAACCTGATCGCCTTCTACGAGGAGGTGAGCTCACAGCTGGACCGGGGAGAATCAGTGGATGTTGTATACCTTGACTTCTCCAAAGCGTTTGATACCGTGCCACACAAAAGGTTGGTATATAAAATGAGAATGCTTGGTCTGGGGGATAATGTGTGCAAGTGGGTAAATAGCTGGCTGAGTGATAGAAAGCAGAGGGTGGTTATCAATGGAGTAAGCTCAGGGTGTGTCAGGGTTACTAGCGGGGTACCTCAAGGGTCTGTCTGGGCCCTATATTATTTAATATATTCATTAATGATCTAGTGGAAGGGTTGCATAGTAAAATAGCAATATTTGCAGATGATACTAAACTTTGTAAAGTAGTTAATACAGATGAGGATAGGGCACAGCTACAGGAGGATTTAGATAAATTGGGAAGTTGGGCCAAAAAATGGCAGATGGGGTTCAATGCCGATAAATGTAAGGTCATGCACATGGAAAAGAAAAACAGCGGTCACCCATACATATTAAAGGGGAAACCGTTGGAGAAATCTGACATGAAGAAGGACCTGGGCGTCTTGGTTAACAGCAAATTAAATTGGAGTGCCCAGTGTCAGGCAGCAGCTGTGAAGGCAAATAGAGTCATGGCATGCATCAGAAGAGGAATAGGGGCATATGATGACAACATTGTTCTTCCTCTGTAAAAAGCGCTGGTAAGGCCGCACTTAGAATATTGTGCACAGTTCAGGGCTCCGGTGCTCAGGAAAGACATATTGGAGCTAGAGAGGGTACAAAGGGTGACTAAGGTAATAAAGGTAATGGAGGGACTAGAATACCCAGAGAGGTTGTCAAAATTAGGCCTATTTACGTTGGAAAAGAGAAGGCTTAGGGGAGACCTCATAAACATGTATAAATACATCAGTGGGCAGTACAGAGATCTCTCCCATGACATGTTTATACCAAGGATGGTGACAAAGACGAGGGGGCACACTATGCGTCTGGAGGAAAGGAGGTTCCTGCACCAGCATAGAAGGGGATTCTTTACGGTCAGAGCCGTGAGACTCTGGAACTCTCTGGGAGAGGAAGTGGTGATGTCCAACTCACTTAATCAGTTCAAGAGAGGCCTGGACGCCTTTCATGAGAACAATAAAATTACATCTTATACTTAGTGAAACTTAATTAATCCAGGGATTTAATCTGACTGCCAGATTGGAGTCGGGAAGTGAATTTTTCCTCAATGATGTAAATTGGCCTATACCGCATGTTTTTTTTTTGCCTTCCCCTGGATCAACGCTGCGGAATAGCTGCAGTGCACAAGAAATAGGCTGAACTGGATGGACGCTTGTCTTTTTTTGGCCTTATAAAGTATGTAACTATGTAACTATGACCCCGGGTCTTCTCACCAGGAAACAGTAGATCAGTTCCAAAATGGGGTCACTCGTGGGGCTAAAATAACATTTTTGTAGACAAAATGTGATTTTTTTTTCATTTTCACAACGTTTCAGTTAAGTTATAATTTTCTATGAAGCACCTGGGGGTTCAAGGTGCTTACCACACATCTGGGTAAATTCATTGGGGGGTCTAGTTTCCAAAATTCAGTCACTTATGGGGCATTTTCACTGTTTAGGCACATCAGGAGGTCTGCAAACGCGACATGATGCCCATAGACCATTCCATCAAAGTCTGCATTCCAAAATGTCACTCCTTCCCTTCCGAGCCCTGACGTGCATCCAAATAGTAGTTTTCTCCCACATATGGGGTATCAGCGTACTCAGGAGAAATTGCACAACAGATTTTGATGTCCACTTTCTCCTGTTACGCTGTGAAAATAATTTTTGGGGGCTTAAATAACATTTTTATGGAAAGAATGTGATTTTTTTTTATTTTCACAAGTCAATGTTATAATTTTGTGAAGCACCTGGGGGCTCAAGGTGCACACCACACATCTAGATAAATTCATTGAGAGGTCTAGTTTCCAAAATGGGGTCACTTGTAGGGGGGTTCCACTGTTTAGGCACATCTGGGGCTCTCCAAACGCGACATGGCGTCCGCTCTCAACTCCAACGAGTTTTGTGTTGAATTAGCAAATGGTGCGCCTTCCCTTCCAAACCCTGTGGTGTGCCCAAACAATGATTTTCCCCCACATACGGGATATTAGCGTACTCAGGAAAAATTGCACAACAACTTTGGCGGTCCAATTTCTCCTGTTACCCTTGTGAAAATAAAAAATTGTGGCTAAAAGATCATTTTTGTGGAAAAAATTAGATTTTTTTATTTTCATGGCTCTACGTTATAAACTTTTGTGAAGCTCTTGGGGGTTCGAAGTGCTCACCAAACATCTAAATAAGTTCCTTAAGGGGTCATTTCCAAAATGGTGTCACTTGTGGGGGGTTTCCACTGTTTAGGCATATCTGGGGCTCTCCAAATGCGACATGGCGTCCGCTCTCAACTTCAGCGAGTTTTGTGTTGAAAAAGTCAAGCGGTGCTTTTTCCCTTCCGAACCCTGCCGTGTGCCCAAACAATGATTTCCTGCCACATATGGGGTGTCAGCGTATTCAGGAAAAATTGCACAACAACTTTTGGGGTCCAATTTCTACTGTTACCCTTGTAAAAAGAAAAAACAAGTTGGGTCTAAAGTAAAATTTTAGTGAAAAAAATGTGAAAATAAAAAAATTTGGGTCTAAATTTTAGTGAAAAAAAAGTTTAATTTTAATTTTTTCCTTTCTCATTCCATTAATTTCTGTGAAGCACCTGAAGGGTTAATAGACATTAAATAAATATGGTTTTGAGCACCTTGAGGGGTGCAGCTTTTAGAATATTGTCATTTTGGGGTATTTTCTGTCATATAGACCCCTCAAAGTGACTTCAAATGTGATGTGATCCCTAAAACCCATAAAAAAATAGTTGGAAAAATGAAAAATCGCTGGTCAACTTTTAACCCTTTAAAACTTCCTAAGAAAAAAAAATGTTGTTTCAAAAATTGTGTTGATCAAAAGTAGACACATGGGAAATGTTGTTTATTAACTATTTTGTGTGACATATCTTTCTGAGTTAAGGGCATAAAAATTCAAAGTTTGAAAATTGCTAAATTTTCAACATTTTTGGCAAATTTTTGTTTTTCTCCCAAATAAACGCAAGTCATATCGAAGAAATTGTATCACTCTCATGAAGTACAACATATCACAAAAAATATTCTCAGAATCAGTAGGATCCGTTGAAGCGTCCCAGAGTTATTACCTCATAAAGTGACACTGGTCAGAATCGTAAAAATTGGCCTGGTCATTAATGTGCAAACAGCCTCTGAGGATAAAGGGATTAAGGACTAGGTGATTTTTCATTTTTACGCCTTATTTTTTTTCCTCACCTTCTTGCAAGAGCCAATCTTTTTTTTATTTTTCCATCAACACAGCCATATGAATGCTTCGTTTTTGCAGAGTGAGTTTTGAATGACACCATTCATTATACCACGCAACGAACTGAAAGTGGCAAAAAAATTCCAAGTGGAATGAAATTATGAAAAAAATTCAATTCTGAAATTATTTTTTGGGTTTTGTTTTTTTGGTATACATTGTATGGTAGAATGAACTGGGCAACATGATTGTTCAGTTTAGTATGATTATGGAAATATCAAACAAGGTTTTTCTATGTAAGTGTTGAAAAAGAATTCAAAAGTTTGTGAAAAAAATGTTTCTATTAGTGTTGAGCGAGCACTAAAATGCTCGGGTGCTCGAAGCTCGGGCCGAGATCGCCGTGATACTCGGGTGCTCGATCAGAGCAACGAGCCCAATGTTAGTCTATGGGAGACCCGAGCATTTTTGTAGAAAGCCTAAAAAGTGCCCAAAACGATAGTGACAGTGCTCAAAAGACATGGGGACAGCATGGGCATCGCCCCAGGAAGCATTTATGACCCCCAGGTCACTGCTGTCAACAACGTGGTCAGAGGTATTAAGCCACTTTTACGGGCTCACAAGAAAGCATTCAAAAATGAAACTGAAACGGTTTTCCTGTGAAATATGTTAAGGAACTTCTTTTCCAGCGTAAAAACTTGTGTATAAGGTAAAATAAATAACCAAAACCAAAAATACTCCTCCACACCTTGGGCTATGTTCACAAGTAGCATTTTTTATGCGTTTTTGCACTTTTGTATTGCTTTCAACCGTGACAAATGCATTCACCGGGAAATGTCATTTTAATATTTTACAATCTTTTCTGGCCATGTGCTGTGTGACACATGCATACAGTGCAGAAAAGACATGGGAACCGCATGGGGAAGACTCCTGGAAGCATCTCTGACACCCAGGTCACTGCCTAAAAGTGTGCCCATCAGAAGTGATCCTTGCCGCATCAGAAGATGCAGACTTGCAACTATCCCCGTGCAAGTCCTTGTCCCAGGGCAGTGTTCAATTGTACCTCCCCCATTCCTTGCAATGCAAGCGCAAGTATGCAGCCTGCCACCCACCCACCCCCAGGCTGCAATACCATACTGCTAGCTTTCTTGCACTTGAAATTGGGCCTTTTAGGCATGTGGAGGCAGAATCTGGCCACCATGTCATGGCTGCGTCGGCGGCCTGGTATCCATACTCAGTCCCTGGCGGCCGGGTGTCCACGCTTGGTTCCCAGCCGCCAGGGGGCGGCCAGGTGTCCATACTCGGTCCCCAGCCGCCCCGTGGCCGGGTGTCCACACACGGTCCCCAGCCGCCTGGGGGCAGCCAGGTGTCCATAAACGGTCCCCAGCCGCCCCTATTTCTCCTGTCAACTTTCCCCCACACACTTTTCTTAACCCGGCCTGCTTTAGGGCAGCATTGGACAAGCAAACCAGAGAACCAGACTCCTTCGGTGGGCCCTGGCTTCTCCATCAGGAGAGTTGAGAGTGCCAAGGTGAGGAGCATGATGATGATAGAAGTTAGCATCTGCTTTGTTTTCTTGGAATGCAAGCGTAAGTGTGCAGCCTGCCACCCACCCACCCCCAGGCTGCAATACCATACTGCTAGCTTGCTTGCACTTCAAATTGGGCCTTTTAGGCGTGTGGAGGCGGAATCTGGCCACCACGTCATGGCTGCGTCGGCGGCCTGGTATCCATACTCAGTCCCCAGCAGCCGGGTGTCCACGCTCGGTCCCCAGCCGCCAGGGGGCGGCCGCGTGTCCATACTCGGTCCCCAGTCGCCCCGCAGCTGGGTGTCCACACACGGTCCCCAGCCGCCCCTATTTGAAGGACAGCCTAACCACAAACACGTGGACAAGTGAATGTAGCCAGGGATGGTCCATCTCACGCCTTCACACTGGGTTAATATTGTGGAAGCCGGGACACAGTTGGACACTGGGAAGCAACACGTCCTCCAGACATAGAGGATTGCGTGTCCTGGGTCAATCAGGCTTCAACACAAAGTTCAAAAGGTAGACAGCAGCAGTGGTCGGCCTCCTACACAACGAGTAAATTATTCATGATCATGAGGCCACCCATCTCCTTAGCTTTCTGTTCCTGGGAATGCAAGCACATGTATGTAGTAGCGGCTAGGCCTGAGGTGGTCAGTGTTTTGGCACATATCCTACCTCCTCCGAGGATTGCTGGATGTTTTCCTGCTACTATCCCAGTTCTATGACTCCCGTTAAAGCAAAGCCTCAGGTGATGAATGATGGATGAGGTGGTGGCAAAGGAGAAAGAGCAGGAGGAACAGGGACCATTCACATCAATATCAGGCCAGTCAACCACACATGTCTTGTAGGATATGTTTCTGTACCAAAAGGAGCGGTTCGGCTACACAGTTATAGGGCATACCGTGAGTGCAATGCCTACCAAAAATTTCGAGGCACTCCAATGCCCCTTGGAAGTGACATGGAGGTCAGAGGGCCTTAACTAAACCATTTTTTCCATTTATAGCAACTGGGTCTCCTGTGCACTGTTGGCCTAAGCAGTGAATGGAAGGCTTTCCAAAAATTATGAGGAACTGCAATGGCCCTTGAAACAGACGTGGATTACAGCATACTAAAAAAAGTCTACACATTATTGGGGAGTGGGTCTCCCTTAATGTTCGCCCATGCATTGAAAAGCAAAAGCTGACTAAAATTAGGAGGAAATGCAATGCCCGTTGGAAGAGTCATGGAGGTTAGAGGTAATTAAAAACAACATTTCAATGCCCCTTGGAAGAGCTGTGGAGTTCAGAATGGTTTAACAAGATGGTTTTAATGCCCCTTGGAAGGGATGTGGAGGTTGAAGTAGCTTAACAAGACGGATTTAATGCCCCTTGGAAAAGTGGTGGAGGTCGCAGTGGAATAAAAAGACAATATCAATGCCCCTTGAAAATGTGGTGGAGGTCGCAATAGCTTAACAAGACGGTTTTAATGCCCCTTGGAAGAGACGTGGAGGTCGCAGTGGAATAAAAAGACAATATCAATGCCCCTTGGAAAAGTGGTGGAGGTCGCAGTAGCTTAACAAGACGGTTTTAATGCCCCTTGGAAGAGACGTGTAGGTCGCAGTAGCTTAACAAGACGGTTTTAATGCCCCTTGGAAGAGACGTGGTGGTTGCAGTAGCTTAACAAGATGGTTTTAATGCCCCTTGGAAAAGTGGTGGAGGTCGCTGTAGCTTAACAAGACGGTTTTAATGCCCCTTGGAAGAGACGTGGAGGTCGCAGTAGAATAAAAAGACAATATCGATGCCCCTTGGAAAAGTGGTGGAGGTCACAGTAGCTCAACAAGACGGTTTTAATGCCCCTTGGAAGAGACGTGGAGGTCGCAGTGGAATAAAAAGACAATATCAATGCCCCTTGAAAATGTGGTGGAGGTTTCAGTAGCTTAACAAGATGGTTTTAATGCCCCTTGGAAAAGTGGTGGAGGTCGGAGTAGCTTAACAAGATGGTTTTAATGCCCCTTGGAAAAGTGGTGGAGGTCGCAGTGGAATAAAAAGACAATATCAATGCCCCTTGAAAATGTGGTGGAGGTCGCAATAGCTTAACAAGACGGTTTTAATGCCCCTTGGAAGAGACGTGGAGGTTGCAGTGGAATGAAAAGACAATATCAATGCCCCTTGAAAATGTGGTGGAGGTCGCAGTAGCTTAACAAGACGGTTTTAATGCCCCTTGGAAGAGCCATGCAGTACAGCATCTTAAAAACATTGTTCCCATTATTGGGGAGTTGGTCTCCCATAGTCTTTGCCTATGCCTTCCAAGCAAAAGCTGCCAAAAATTAGGAGGGAGGAACTTGCAATGCTGGCAACACATACCAAGGTCACCCTGGTTGTATAGTTGTGGTGGAGGCTGAGGATAAGGAGAAGAGCAAAATACAGCTGAAATGAGGAAGCGTGTACCCATGTGTGGGTGTGAAGTGGTGCATGGGAATACACCTCCCAAAATAACACAGTGGATTTGACTTTATGTTACTCTGCTGTCATTTGGTGGTGAGTAGAAGTCTGGCCCAATCCAGCCCTTGTTCATTTTGATAAGGGTCAGCTTGTCAGCATTGTCAGTTGACAGGCGAGTGCTCTTATCAATTATAATTCCCCCAGCGGCACTACAAACACGCTCCGATAACACGCTAGCGGCAGGGCAGGCCAGGACCTCCAAGGCGTTCAGAGCTAGTTCATTCCAAGTGTCCAGCTTGGATACCCAATAAAAAGGCACAGAGGGATCACGGAGGATGCTGGTACGGTCGGCAAGGTACTCCCTCACCATCTTTTGAAACTTTCCACTCCTTATGAGAGTACCCCGCGCCTCAGGGCCTGTAAGCTGGGCGGGTCTCAGAAAAGTGTCCAAGAATGTTGACAGTGTTCCCCTGCCTCTGCTGGATTGGAGTTGCGTCTCTCTCACCTGTACGCCTTGGTTGGTCAACGAACTGTGACCTCTGCCGCTAGCATGTTCAGATGGGAATTTTTTTAACAGTTCTGCAGCAAGGGCCTTCTGGTACTGCCCCATTTTTGTAGACCTCTCCACCTCAGGAATAAGAGAGTGAAAGTTATCCTTGTAGCGGGGTCTAAAAGTGTCACCAACCAGTAATGACTGTCACCCAACATTTTAACAACGCGAGGGTCACGGTTAAGGCAACGTAACATAAAGTCAGCCATCCGTGCCAGACTGGTAACGGGCAAGACTTCCGTGTCCTCACCAAGATGACGACTGACCATGCTCTCCACCTCCTCCTCCTCCTCCCCCCTGTCCTCAGGCCACCCACGCTGAACCGACGGTATGACAGTTGTACAGGTACTACCGTCTACAGCGCATGATACCAGCTCCTGTTCTTCCTCCTCTTCCTCCTCCTCTCCTGTGTAATCGCCCGCTACTGCTTCTTGATCCATCTCATCATACTCTGGCTGCAATGCCTCCTCTTTAATTCTCTGCAGAGAACGTTGCAAAAGACAGACAAGTGTGATGCTGACGCTAATGATGGCATCATCGCCACTCATCATCTTGGTGGACTCCTCAAAGTTTGTCAGGATGGTACATATGTCAGACTTCCAGGTCCACTCCTGAGGTCTTATGTGTGGAGTATGACCTGAATATCGACGGCCTTGTTGCAGCTGGTACTTCACAACTGCTCTCTTCTGCTCACAAATCCTTTGCAACATGTGGAGGGTAGAGTTCCAACGTGTGGGGACATCACACACCAGTCGGTGTGCCGGAAGCTGCAAACGCTGCTGCAACACAGCAAGGGCGCGCGGAAGCTGTAGCCGACTTGCGAAAATAAATTGACAGCCGGCGCACTTTGACGAGCAGATCTGGCAACTCGGGGTACGATTTAAGAAACCTCTGAACCACAAGGTTAAGCACATGAGCCAGGCATGGTACGTGTGTGATCTCGCCTCGCCTCAGAGCCGCCACCAGGTTACAGCCATTGTCACACACGTCCATGCCTGAATGTAGGTCTCAGCCACAGATCTGCCTGCTCTTTCACAGCTGTCCACAACTCACAAGCAGTGTGAGGTTTATGACCTAAGCTTATGAGTTTCAGCACAGCCTGTTGCCGCTTGGCTGAGGCAGTACTGCAGATGGAGGCTGAACATGAGGAGGAGGAGGAGGATGAGGTGCAGGAGCTATACACTGTGGGGGCAACTCTGACTGCAAATGGGCCCGCAATCCTCGGTGTGGGGAGGATGTGTTCCGTCCCAAGGTCCGACTGGGTCCCGGCTTCCACTATGTTTACCCAGTGTGCCATCAGGGAGATGTACCATCCCTGGCCACAAGCACTTGTCCAGGTGTTTGTTGTCAGGTGGACTCTCCCAGTAACTGCACACGCCCCCTGGGAAATACCGAAACGCGCGTCGGGGCACCCCTGCTCCGCACGTGCTGACCCCAGACGGACTTAGTACTCCTTGGCTATCCTCTGACTGTTCCGTGCTAGCCTGGCATCCCTGGTATGTATACAATGGTGACTCTAGTAAGTCACTCCTAACTATATTGAGCACATGAGGAAATTTATATCTAGCATGTATAGGACAGGGTGGGTAATCTTGCAGATATGTTTCACTATGGGACTGTGTACTTATAGATTGCCCTCTCTGTATATTCCATAGAGAGGACAGAGAACAGTGCAGTGTTTGTGGTGATTATCTTCTGTGTACCTGGATATTTGTCATATAGATTTGAATACTTTTTGTGTCCTGAATAGAGATGAGCGTTGTTCTACTCGAACTGTTCGCCAATCTCAAATTCGAGCTGTTTTGGGCGGTGTTCGAGCCGGTCGGCGAACACGAACAATTTGAGAAAAATTCGGCTGTTCGAGGTTATGTTCGATAACTGTTCGTGCACCAAAATCATAACTGGATTTTTTCTCAGTAATGATGAAAATTAATGTTAATACGCAGTTTGAGTGTACAGCGGGGCGGGGGGAGGGGCAGGGGATGGATCTCTGCAGGAACAATGAAGATCTCCATTTTTTTTTCTCTTTCCCGCATTTGCAGTGGGGAGGTGCAATCTGTCAGCCTATCAGCAGCGCACACACGGAGCGAAGTGCTTTTTTTCACACAAGCAAGGGCATGTGTGATTGGCAGTGTATGTCACATGTCCTTGCCCTATAAGACCAAGCCATTTTCCCCGTCGCCACCATTTTCTCACTGCTGCAGCTGCGTGTTAGACGGCACCGCTGTTGCTGTGTGCGCTATACCTTGTTAATTTCAAGCCAATTTTCGCACAAATATACAGATAGCTTGGGAGTAGGGAATAGTTGTGATTGCAGTCCTTTTAAGGACTAGGTTACAGCATTTCCTACGACTTTTATCAGGCAGGTCTGTGCTCTTAAATAGATAGATTGTGGGAGTAAAGACTAATTGTAATTGGAGTCCTTTTCAGGACTAGGTTACATCAGTTCCTATCAGTTTTTGCCAGGCAGGTCTGTGCCAGTGCTGTGCAAGTTTTTTTCACAGCATTTGGCTGAATCTAGCAAAGCTAATCCTTTTTGGCCTATTGCAGAGTGTGTTAGTCAGTGGAGTAGCCTATCTGTGTTGCAAGATATACCACCTGTGTATAGAATACCAATTTTTTTACTGCACCTAGTGAGGTAAAATCTTTTGGGCATAGCATCATTCTATTAGTCCATCTATACTGACCTCCATCAGGTTGCAAACTGAATATAATTTTTTTCTGCATCTAGCTCTGAAAAAATATTTGGGCTTCTAGCGGTGTGTGGGACTTGGTCTATTAGTCCATCTATACTGACCTCCATCAGGTTGCAAATTAAAAATATTTTTTTTCTGCATCTAGCTCTGAAAAAATATTTGGGCTTCTAGCAGTGTGTGGGACTTGGTCTATTAGTCCATCTATACTGACCTCCATCAGGTTGCAAATTAAAAATAATTTTTTTCTGCATCTAGCTCTGAAAAAATATTTGGGCTTCTAGCAGTGTGTGGGACTTGGTCTATTAGTCCATCTATACTGACCTCCATCTGGTTGCAAATTAAAAATAATTTTTTTCTTCATTTATCTCTGAAAAAATATTTGGGCTTCTAGCAGCGTGTGGGACTTGTTCTATTAGTCCATCTATACTGACCTCCATCAGGTTGCAAATTAAAAATAATTTTTTTCTGCATCTAGCTCTGAAAAAATATTTGGGCTTCTAGCAGTGTGTGGGACTTGGTCTATTAGTCCATCTATACTGACCTCCATCAGGTTGCAAATTAAAAATAATTTTTTTCTTCATTTAGCTCTGAAAAAATATTTGGGCTTCTAGCAGTGTGTGGGACTTGTTCTATTAGTCCTTCTATACTGACGTCCAGCAGGTTGCAAATTGAATATAATTTTTTTCTGCATCTAGCTCTGAAAAAATATTTGGGCTTCTAGCGGTGTGTGGGACTTGGTCTATTAGTCCATCTATACTGACCTCCATCAGGTTGCAAATTAAAAATAATTTTTTTCTGCATCTAGCTCTGAAAAAATATTTGGGCTTCTTACAGTGTGTGGGACTTGGTCTATTAGTCCATCTATACTGACCTCCATCAGGTTGCAAATTAAAAATAATTTTTTTCTTCATTTAGCTCTGAAAAAATATTTGGGCTTCTAGCAGTGTGTGGGACTTGTTCTATTAGTCCTTCTATACTGACGTCCAGCAGGTTGCAAATTGAATATAATTTTTTTCTGCATCTAGCTCTGAAAAAATATTTGGGCTTCTAGCGGTGTGTGGCACTTGGTCTATTAGTCCATCTATACTGACCTCCATCAGGTTGCAAATTAAAAATAATTTTTTTCTGCATCTAGCTCTGAAAAAATATTTGGGCTTCTAGCAGTGTGTGGGACTTGGTCTATTAGTCCATCTATACTGACCTCCATCAGGTTGCAAATTGAATAAAAAAATTTTCTGCATCTAGCTCTGAAAAAATATTTGGGCTTCTAGCGGTGTGTGGGACTTGGTCTATTAGTCCATCTATACTGACCTCCATCAGGTTGCAAATTAAAAATATTTTTTTTCTGCATCTAGCTCTGAAAAAATATTTGGGCTTCTAGCAGTGTGTGTGACTTGGTCTATTAGTCCATCTATACTGACCTCCATCAGGTTGCAAATTAAAAATAATTTTTTTCTGCATCTAGCTCTGAAAAAATATTTGGGCTTCTAGCAGTGTGTGGGACTTGGTCTATTAGTCCATCTATACTGACCTCCATCAGGTTGCAAATTAAAAATAATTTTTTTCTGCATCTAGCTCTGAAAAAATATTTGGGCTTCTAGCAGTGTGTGGGACTTGGTCTATTAGTCCATCTATACTGACCTCCATCAGGTTGCAAATTAAAAATAATTTTTTTCTGCATCTAGCTCTGAAAAAATATTTGGGCTTCTAGCAGTGTGTGGGACTTGGTCTATTAGTCCATCTATACTGACCTCCATCAGGTTGCAAATTGAATAAAAAAATTTTCTGCATCTAGCTCTGAAAAAATATTTGGGCTTCTAGCGGTGTGTGGGACTTGGTCTATTAGTCCATCTATACTGACCTCCATCAGGTTGCAAATTGAATAAAAAAATTTTCTGCATCTAGCTCTGAAAAAATATTTGGGCTTCTAGCGGTGTGTGGGACTTGGTCTATTAGTCCATCTATACTGACCTCCATCAGGTTGCAAATTAAAAATAATTTTTTTCTGCATCTAACCCAGCCAATAGTTTTGGCCTAATACCACAGTTTGGCCACTCAGCTCTGCTCGGTTACCATCCATTGTTTTTTTGTGCAAACAACTCCAGAGTTGTAAATTAGTTAACCACCAAAATGAGTGGAAAAAGGCCTGCTGCTGGTGGAAAGGGGAATAGGCGTGTTGGGAAGGGGAAAAAAGGTTGTGTCCGTGGGGTAGGTGCAGAAGAAAGACCATCTTCCAGCCAAACTAAAATGTCTACTTCTTTTAGCGGACAATGTGATAAGATCCCTTTCTTACGGCCACGCCAATCGCTACAAATTCCAGATGAGGCACAAAAACAGCAGGTGCTTCAACGGATATCAAGTGCTCCTTTAAGTGGGCTCTCCTCCACATCAACTTCAACATCACAAATACTCCAGTCCTCAAAGGTGTCACCCAAATCGCACTTGCTTCCTCACAGCTCCCAAATCTCCAGCTGCCCGTCTGAGTATGAGGTAGAACAGATGGTTGAGTCTGCAGAGCTGTTTACTCATACTATAGCCTGGGAATCAGAGGTCGACTCCAGCGCTTCTGTGAATCCAGACGAGGAAATGATCTGCACCGATGCCCAGAATCTTTATGAGTCGGATCCAGGACCAGACGCAGAAGGTTCTGACCATAATGTAGACCCTCATTCCCAAACTGTAACTCCTGTTGGTGGAGACAATGAGGAAGACGATGATAAGACTCAAATACCTGATTGGAGCGACAACTTTAGTTTTTTGTCAGGGCAGGAACAGGTTGGCTCTGAGGACGACGGGTGTGATAACGCACAGGGTGATGATGATGAGGTCGGAGATCCCACTTACTGTCAACCCACAGTCAGCCAAGAGATGAGGTCAGCAGAGGAGGTGGAGGAAGATGCTAGTGACGACGAGGTCAGGTTGCGCCTTCCTGGACAGAGACGTAGTACTGGAAGCACGTCAACAACTGCATCCTCAAACACAACTCTCACCACAAGTCGTGGTGGCTCTTCAGGTCGCATGGGTGCTAAGCCTTGCATAGCCTGGGCATTTTTTCAGATCGATAAAGATGACCCAACTCGTGTTATCTGTAACATTTGTCAGCAAAAGCTAAGTAGAGGCCAAAAAATACATAGTTTGAGTACTTCATGCATGAACCGGCACATGGACATGAAGCATAAGTTGCAGTGGGAAGCTCAGTGTGCTACAATGCGGTCTAGCCGGCCGGGCCAACCACCGTCTGCCATATCTTGTGCATCCGCGGCCTCTTCATCCTCTGTGACTGGGGGGACAGCAGTCACACCTGTTTTGGGGCGCAGACCTGCCACCTCTTTACCCGCAACAGCCAGCGTGATTGGCAGGTCATCATTTTCTTTGGAGGTGGTAACACCAGCTGGTCTTGAGCGCTGTCCGACATCGATAGCACCACCTTTGGATCAAGGCAACCTAACATGTCCGCCTGCATCTTCCTCACAGACCGGCAGTTTGCCGGGGACACCCTTATCAACCCCGTCTAAGCACAATAGCCAGCCCTCGGTCCCTCAGATGTGGACAAGTAAAAGACCATTTCCTCCTAGCCATGAGAAAGCTAAGAGGTTGAATTTCACCATCTGCAAGCTCTTGGCTACAGAAATGCTGCCTTTCCGCCTGGTGGACACAGAGGATTTTCGAGACCTTATGTCCGTCGCAGTGCCCCAGTACCAGATGCCCAGTCGGCACTACTTCTCAAAGAAAGGTGTGCCTGCGCTCCACCAGCATGTCGCACACAACATCACCGCTTCTTTGAGAAACTCTGTGTGTGACAGGGTGCATTTCACCACAGACACTTGGACGAGTAGGCATGGACAGGGGCGTTACATGTCGCTGACTGGGCACTGGGTAACTATGGTGACAGCAGGACAAGGGGCTGCTGTCCAAGTCTTGCCGTCCCCACGAGTTGTGCGTCAATCCTCTTTATGTCATTTTTCCTCCACTGCTTCTGCCTCCTCAACCTCCTCTCGGTCTTCCACCTGCACCCAAAGCCTGTCTGGTCATGCCACAAGCTTTCTAACTGCGCAGAAGGGATCCTGCACACCTCCTTACTATGCTGGCAGTAGGGCTCAACGTCATCAGGCGGTTTTTACATTGAAATGTCTGGGAAATGTGAGTCACACAGCTGAGGAGTTGTGGTCAGCTCTGGAGAACCAATTTCATGAATGGTTGTCTCCACTGGACCTGAAACCAGGGAAGGCCGTGTGCGACAATGCTGCAAACCTGGGTGCGGCCCTTCGCCGGGGCAATGTCACACACGTGCCTTGTATGGCTCACGTGTTGAACCTGGTTGTCCAGCAATTTTTAGCCCACTATCCCAGACTAGATGGCCTTCTGCAAAGGGCACGGTCGCTGTGTGCTCACTTCCGCCGTTCGCATCCCGCAGCTCAGCGACTTACATCTCTACAGAAGTCGTTGGGCCTGCCACTTCACCGGCTAAAATGCGATGTGCCTACCCGGTGGAATTCAACTCTGCACATGTTGCAGCGACTGTGGCAGCACCGACAAGCCCTGGTGCAATACGTTCTGACGTATAGCCTGGGCCAACGAGATTCAGAGGTGGGGCAAATCACGCTGGAGGAGTGGTCTCAGATCAGGGACCTATGCACCCTTCTGCACAGTTTTGAAATGGCGACGAAGATGTTTAGTGCTGACGATGCCATTATCAGCATGACTATTCCGGTGATTTACATGCTGGAGCACATGTTAAACAGAATTCGGAGTCAGGTGGTGGCACAAGAGGAGGTGGAGGAAGTAGAGGAGGAGGAGTTGTATGCGGAAGGGCTAACATCTGCAAGGTCCAGACGGTCGGCAGAACCAAGGCGGCAGGCATGTGAGGGTGGGGGAGATGGTTTAACCAGGGCGCATGGTAGCAGCCAAACTAGTGAGGAAGGTGCAGGAGCCCAGGAAGAAGTGGAGGACGAACTGATGGAAGACTCATCAGATGAGGGAGACCTTGATCACATTTCTGTTGTGCGAGGTTGGGGGGAGAGGACAGAGGAAGGAAGCATGATTGTTACCTCGCCACCAACACAACAGGGACTTGGTGCTCCTGGATGCGCAACACACATGAGTGCCTTCTTGCTGCACTACCTGCAACATGACCCTCGAATTGTGAGAATTAGAAATAATCCTGACTACTGGGTTGCCACACTGTTAGATCCCCGGTACAAAAGTAAATTTGCAGAAATTATTCCTGCCATAGAAAGGGATGCACGCATGCAGGAGTATCAGCAGAGACTGTTGCAGAATCTTACATGTGCTTTTCCACAAAATACCAGTGGTGCACGTAGTGAATCTCACAGTTCCAACTTGCCAACCCTGGGACCGTCAAGTGTTCAGCACTCAAACCGTAACAGAACCACAGTATCTGCTGGTAACATCAATTTTGCGGAATCATTTCACCACTTTTTTAGCCCATCCTTTGCAAGGCCACAGGAGACAAGAAGTCTGACACATAGTCAACGCCTAGAGACGATGGTACAGGAGTATCTCCAAGTAAACATTGAAGCCACGACTGTGTCACTGGACCCTTGCTCTTTTTGGGCTTCCAATCTGGATAAATGGCCGGAGCTAGCCACTTACGCCTTGGAGATCTTGTCATGCCCCGCAGCCAGCGTTCTGTCTGAACGTGTGTTCAGCGCTGCTGGTGGTGTGCTGACAGATAAGCGCACGCGGCTCTCCACTGATAATGTAGACAGACTCACGTTCATAAAGATGAACAAATCATGGATCCGAAACGACTTTTCTACCCCTGTGTCATCCTGGGGAGAGTAAAAGCTTGATGATTGGTTAAAATCACCCTACCAACCGTTTTAAGCTTTCAAATTACTAATCATGTTTATCTGTATCTTGACTGGAAAATAATTTGGGCTTTGTAGCAGTGTGCAGCACTGATCCTATTAGGCCATCTATAATAAGCTTCACCAGATTTAAAATTAAAAATAATTTTTAGCTGCATCTAGCCCGGAAAATAATTTTGGGGCTCCGAGATGCGCAAGACACATAAGTGCCTTCTTGCTGCACTACCTGCAGCATGACCCTCATATTGTCAGAATTCGAAGTAATCATGACTACTGGGTTGCCACACTCTTAGATCCCCCAAACTTTTCGATCAACCTTTTCATTTTAATAAAGACCAAAAAAATGGTCATTTTTGAAATTATAAGCATTAGCAGGTTGTTAGAAACTGAAATCAAACAGTTTTCAATTCAAAACTTTATTCTAGGTGATGTTACATTTTCACATAGGACCCCTTGTTTGAAAGGAGCTTCTGAACTCTCTCGTCCATTGAATTTGTCAGGTTTTGGATGGTTTCTGCTTCAATTGTTTTGCATGAGGACAGAATACCCTCCCAGAGCTGTTGCTTAGATGTGAACTGCCTCCCGCCATCATAGACACTCCTTTTAATGATGCTCCAAAGGTTCTGAATGGGGTAGAGGTCAGGGGAGCATGGGGGTCACACCATAAGTTTGTCCCCTTTTATGCCCATATCAGCCAGAGATGCAGATGTTTTATGTGCAGCATGAGATGGTGCATTATCATGCAGAAAAATGATCTTGCTGTGAAATACACGGTTCTTCTTCTTGAACCATGGCAGGAAGTGCTGTTTGAGAAAATCCACATACATTATGGAGTTCATCTTTAGCGCCTTCAGGGATCCTAAAGGGGCCGACAATCTCTCTCCCCATGATTCCAGCCCAAAACATTACTCCACCTCCTCCTTGTTGGCGCTGTAGCCGTGTTTGCGTGGGGTGTCCATCAACCAGCCATCCTCCACTCCATTCATCTGGACCATCGAGCGCTGCACGGCACTCATCCGTGAACAAAACAGTTTTGAAATCAGTCTTCATGTAATGTTTGGCCCACTGGAGCCGTTTCTGCTTGTGTGAAGTGGATAGAGGAGGTCGACAGGATGGCGTATGCACAGCTGCAAACCTCTGAAGGACCCTGCATCTTGTTGTTCGGGGGACGTTGGAGGCACAAGCAGCTTCAAAAACTTGTCTGCTGCTATGACAAGGCTTTTTTGCCGCTGCTCTTTCAACCTGACGTAATTGCCTGTAGGAAAGAGTCCTCAATTTGCCCTTATCAGCACGCACACGTGTGTACTGTGAATCAGCTACATACTTCTTGATTGCCAAGACACTTCATCCTGATCATCGCACAATGTTGATTGTAGTCATGCCTTGACCTAAACACTCCACAATTTGTTGCTTCTCAGCAGCCGACACATCCTTTTTCTTTCCCATTTTGGCAGAAAATGTAGGCTGCTTAATAATGTGAGAGAGCCTTCTTAAGTAGTCTTGCCTTTATTGGACACACCTGCCAAACTAATTAGCACAGGTGTCTGCAATTGCTTACAGTGATATAAAGAGCCCTGACACACATCACCATCAATGAGTTTAACTGACAAACAAACAAATTCTTCCCTTATCACTCCTAAACACTTTTTGCATAATAATTTGGAACGCGGTGTACATGTGCTTTTCCACAAAACACCAGTGGTTCACGTAGTGAATCTTACAGTTCTAACTTGCCAACCGTGGTCTGTATGGAATTGTTCAATAAAGGGCCCAAAATTAAGATAACATAGATGGGAGAGGTCTCTATGAATAGGAATTCCTAAGTATTTGATACCCTGTGAGGGCCAGGCAAAGGGAAAGTTGGACTGGATGGAATCCTATATGGATTTAGGGAGGGAGACATCGAGGGCCTCAGACTTCGCTGCATTGATTTTAAAATTTTACCATGTAACAAAGTGATCTATTTCAGCCATAACAGCAGGGATAGATATATGTGATTGAGTGATATATACTAGGACATCATCAGCAAATAGAGAGCACTTGTACTCGGTGCCTCCCACCTCAATCCACCTAATATTGGGGTTATGGCGAATTGATGAGAGCAGGTGCTCCGTCACTAGGATGTATAAGAGAGGGGACAGAGGACATCCCTGCCTTGTCCCATTGGTGATTGTGAAAGGTGATGAAAATGTTCTGACGCACCCCCTGGGCCTTGGGACACCCGGAGCCGGACCCTTTTTGGTGGATGCTGGTGGTTGTAGTCTTCGTGGCGGCGATCCGGTTCCGTGGCTCAGGGCGGTCAAACCAGTGGCGGAACTATTTATGTGGTTTTGATGTTTAAATGTCCGACTACGCCACCCGTGGATTGCGGTCAGAGTGAACCGCCGCTACAGGGCAGACCGCTAAGGCTGGTGTTGTGGGTGCAGCAGAGCGTAGCATAACTCCCCACGGGAGGAGTATAGCCTCAGGGCAGTGTATGCGGAGGATGGGGGTGATGGTGCAGGGCAGCAGCAGTAACGACACGGAGTCAGTGATGCAGTTCAGGGCCTTTACTCACAGTTCTTATTATCCAGACCACGTCTGCAGGTAACGGCTGCCCACGTCGTACTGTGCTCACCAGGTGAGGGGCTCAGACAACTCCCAGATAACTTTGGAGCGCTTCACAGGACCCCCTTTGTGTGTCCTTTGTCTGGCCTTTCTTACCAACACTTCTGTCCGGCTGCCTCGGGCCTCCTCTTGGTAAACTTGGCCCCAGTTTCCCTGACCCTATGTGGTGCCTTCCTAGCGGGTGGAGCAAGGGGCTGCGCCACATAAAATGTCAAAGCCTCCGGTTTCTAGCTGAGGGTCGTTTCCTGCCTCCACTAGTTCGGGGACTGGTCTCCCCCTTTGGCCTGACCCCTCCACGCAGGTGGATTCGGGCGTGCGGTGGCGACTCGCCCGTCCGCACCCCTGGGATCCCTTCATTCCTCGTTCCTGGAGCCTTCTCCGCTCCTCTTCCTTCCTTCTCCCTCTTGCAGGCCTGGGCCTCTGTTACTAGGCCCGCCTCCGGAGCAGAGCTCATGCAGAGCCCCTGCTCCCTGCCACTTCTGCTCAGACTTCTCTGCACTGAACTAAGATGGTGCCCACCTTTTATACTCCCTTCTCAATGCACCCAGGAACTGCTTCCTCCCTGCTCCTGCACTGCAGGGTTCCCCTTCCTCAGTGTTCCCTCCCCCCACTCCAACCAGGGACAGGGACTGTCGTGCCCATCTCAGGGGCATATTGGTCGCCCTGCCCCACGGCAATGTGGTGTAATGCATGCAGGTGTCGGGTCCTGATCCACACTCCATCCTTATCTGAGAGTGAGATATCACACCTCTGGGTGAGGTGCAATACGTCTGTAGCAACCGAGCCCTCGGTGCTACAGTTCCATTTATCTTCAGCCTAGGTGACGTATTGTGATACAGGGCCGTGATTTTGGCTATAAAAGGGTCCGCTAGACCCCTACCCCAAGCTTTTTAAGAGAATCATATATGGCGTGCCAGGAGACTCTATGGAATGCTTTCTCAGCATCCAACGAGAGTATCTAATTACAAATTTTTAACTGCATCTAGCCCAGGAAATACTTTGTGCCTAGTAGCAGTGTCTGCTAGTCAGCGGATTATCCCGGCTGTTAAGCAAGCTACACCACCTGTAGTTTGGACACTTAATTTTTTCAAAGGAAATGCTTCGGGACCACGGGATACTTAGTGAAGAGCATCAGGAGGCACCCCAAGGCATAGGGGCTGGGACTGGCACTAGGATGCCTTGCGGTGGACAGCCGAGCTCGATCCTTATAAAAGCTTTTTAACTGCAGCAGCTTTAGTGGACGCTACTGGAGCTGGAATTACGCGGCTGCTGGCATGAGACTTGCCCTCCAATAGATCCTTGTAAATGGATTTAAAGTGTATTCATTCAAATTAGAGGGACAATTTAAATTAAAAAGCTTAGAGCTGCCTCCACCACAGGGGGGCTCTCTCGACCCACCAGCGGACAGGCACCAGTATTGGGAGAGGGGGGCTGGCCGTCAGGGTTCACCGCGGCTCTGGCACAAACCCGGCGACACGGAGGTGGCACGGGCAGGAGCGGACTGGCCGTCTCGGCTTCTCACTTTTTGGATTTTAGAAGGGCATGACATGCCTATATCTGTGTCTCCCCCTCCTTTTACTCCTCCACCTCTTTTCTTTTCGCATGACTATATGTACTTGTCACTTTTCCATGTGTTAGTTGTGTCTTCTGAGCAGTTTGTCAGCTTTTGGACACCTTTGAAGGTGTTTTCTATGTGTTTCTATGTGTTTTTGTTTGCCTGCCATTGGTTTTAACGGTGTTCGAAGGTGTTCGACGAACAGTTCGACGAACTGTTCGGCGAACACACGGGTGTTCGACGAACCGAACCGAACTCGAACACTACGGGGGTGGCTCAACACTAGTCCTGAATTGGGTCTGCCGTGTGTAGAGGGTTGTTGCGGTTTTTTATTGCCTCATTCATTTTCCGCACTGATTCCTGTATCTGCCTGATCATCTATGTATTAACGAATACATTTTTGATATTTTTTCAATATTATGGCTCCTTTTTTCGTTTCTTTCTGGTTTGGTTTGTAAATTTTTGGCGATGGAGCCTTATGATGTCCATAATGGGGTAGTATTGAATACGGTAATCATTTAGGTCTATAATATTTGATGTGATATTTGATATGATAGATACTACCTGGTCATGATTAGTGTGTATTATGTTTACCCAGTGTGCCGTCAGGGAGATGTACCGTCCCTGGCCACAAGCACTTGTCCACGTGTCCATTGTCAGGTGGACTCTCCCAGTAACTGCGTTGTTGAGGGCACGGCAGATGTTTTGGGACACGTGCTTGTGTAGTGCGGGGGTGGCACACCGGGCAAAATAGTGTCGGCTGGGGACCGAGTACCGAGGGACGGCCACCGCCATAAGGTTGCAGAAGGATTCCGTCTCCACAAGCCTAAAAGGCAGCATTTCCAACGCAAGCAGTCGTGAAAATGTGCCTGTGGGGCTTTGGCTGTGAATTTGCGCTTTCGTTCAAAGGTCTGGTATATGGACAATTGAACGCTGCGGTGGGACGTGGACGTTGATGCTGTTTCTTGAGAAACTGCCATAACATGTGAAGACTGAGAGGAGGGGGCATCTTTGCATGCAGTATGGACAGGGGATTGCCTTGCACGCACAACAGGGGGTTCTATTGCACGCACAACAGCGGAAGAAGCAGTGGTGATAACCGCTGACACTGGTCGTGGACCCTGGGGTTCGCCCCACAAGGTCGGGTGCTTTGCTGCCATGTGCCTGATCATGCTGGTAGTGGTCAGGCTGGTAGTTTTGTCACCCCTGCTGATGCTGGCATGGCATGTGGAACAAATGGCCTTTTTGGGGTTATCAGCAGAGTCTTTAAAAAAATTCCAGACTCTGGAAGACCTACCGGTTTTACTGGCAACGTCTCTCGTGTTGGTGTTACGGGGAGCTGTTGCCCGCCTTCTGTGTGCGGCCACCACACTGCTTCTTCCTGCCTGTTGGGGTACTCTGCCTCCCTCCCCCTGTGTGCTGCTGGCCTTCTTCTGCGTGTCCTCCTGCCACGTTGGGTCAGTTACTAGATCATCCCCCACCTCCTCCTCTTCCACTTGCGCACCACGATCCTCCTCCTCACTTCATGGCAATTGTGTCTCGTCATTGTCCACTTCTTGTGACAAATTGCCAGCGTCGACTTCCTGTGGCCGTGGCTGTTCAAATATTTGGGCATCGCTACATGGGATCTCCTCTTCCACCACTTCAAGCGGAGCAGGCAAGGGGCACAAATATGGAACTGGACCAGTGAACAGCTCTACAGAGTGTCCAAGTGTGGGATCAGTTGCTGTCTGACAACACTCGGCATGGTGGGAGGAAGGAGCATCAGGGTGAGGAGGAGTATGCGGTCGAGACTCACGGCTACCAAAACTTGACCGTGTGGAAGACAGACCGGAGGTGGTGGTGCCCAGGTAACAGGAAGTATTATCTGCTATCCAATTAATAACCTGTTCACACTGATCAGTTCGCAATACTGGTGTTGTAGTGTGGTTCCCTAGTAATTCGGTCAAGAAGTGGGAGCGAGAAGATGTGCCTGTTGGTTGTGGCACATTTTCACCTTGGCCACGGCCCCGTCCTCTACACGCACCATCACCAGAACGTCCAGTTCCACGTCCCTTGCCACGCGCCTTGCCCATTGTAAATTAAGCAAAATAGCTTACACTCGCACTGTCAATGGAAAAAGGGTAATAGAAAGGAGATTTGAACCGTGGAACTGCAAAACCACAGTTATATTTTTCTGGCCTACACCAGACACTTTTAAACAGATATATTGGTGTCTGACCAGTCAGGGAGACACTATTACAGTATTTTTTAACGGCAAAAAATGCCAAAAAAGGATAATACAGAGATTTGACCTGTGGAACAGCAAAACCACAGTTATAGTTATGTGGCGTACACCAGACTCTGTTAAACAGATATATTTGTGTCTGACCAGTCGGGGAGACACTATTACAGGTTTTTTTTTAACGGCAAAAATGCCAAAAACAGGATAATACAGAGATTTCACCCGTGGAACTGCAAAACCACAGTTTTATTTTTCTGGCCTACACCAGAATCTTTCAAACAGATATATTTGTGTCTGAACAATCAGGGAGACACTACTACTGTTTTTCTTTAAGGAAAAAATACCAAAAGCTGGATAATACAGAGATTTGAACCGTGGAACTGCAAAACCACAGTTATATTTTTCTGGCCTACACCAGAATCTTTCAAACAGATATATTTGTGTCTGAACATTCAGGGAGACCCTATTACTGTTTTTCTTTAAGGAAAACATACCAAAAGCTGGATAATACAGAGATTTGAAACGTGGAACTGCAAAACCACAGTTATATTTTTCTGGCCTACACCAGAATCTTTCAAACAGATATATTTGTGTCTGAACAATCAGGGAGACACTATTACAGTTTTTCTTTAGGGAAAAAATACCAAAAGCTGGATAATACACAGATTTGAAATGTGGAACTGCAAAACCACAGTTATATTTTTCTGGCCTACACCAGAATCTTTCAAACAGATATATTTGTGTCTGAACAATCAGGGAGGCACTATTACTGTTTTTCTTTACGGCAAAAAATACCAAAAGCTGGATAATACAGAGATTTGAAACGTGGAACTGCAAAACCAGTTATATTTTTCTGGCCTACACCAGAATCTTTCAAACAGATATATTTGTGTCTGAACAATCAGGGAGACACTATTACTGTTTTTATTAACGGCAAAAAATGCCAAAAACAGGATAATACAGAGATTTGACCCGTGGAACTGCAAAACCACAGTTCTATTTCTCTGGCCTACACCAGACTCTTTTAAACAGATATATTGGTGTCTGACCAGTCAGGGAGACACTATTACAGTTTTTTTTTTTACAGCAAAAAATGCCAAAAGCAGGATAATACAGAGATTTCACCCGTGGAACTGCAAAACCACAGTTATATTTTTCTGGCCTACACCAGACTCTTTTAAACTGATATATTGGTGTCTGAACAGTCACAGACACACTCAATTTTTTTTTTTGGGGGGGGTAAAAATACCAAAAGGTTAATAAGATGCGTATTTGGACAAGTCTGACTGAGGAAAAAAAAATACAGGATTTAGATGAAAAAAAAAATTTTTCCTGGCCCCTGAGACCGGGGTGATAAGTCTAGCAATTTGACCAACAGGAGCACGCAGGACTGCAATGCAGCGTTTGCTAATATAACCACTGCGTCTCCTATACAGTCTGCCTGCCTGCCTGATATCTGGGAAGGATATTAGTCCTGAGAAAGACTGTTTGTTTGATTTGGCAGGCTTTAGAGACCCTACACTAACTATTTTGGAGTATAAATCTCTCCCTAGCTCAGCAGCACTGACCCTACACTTTCTGATCCGGAGCGACTGTGTTCAAGATGGCGGCGCCCGGTTTTAAATACTCGAGGTGACGCTGTGCGGCCAGCCAATCACTGTAATGCCCACAAACAACATGGCTGCGGCATTCCAGTGACTTTATGGCTATCCCTGCATGTTCATTGGCTCTGTAAAGAGCGCCAAATGTGCAGGGTGGAGACCTGAGCTCCCGCCCGAGTAACCTGGAAATGCCCGGTGCTCGCTGAACATCCCGAGTAGTGAGATGTATATACACTGTGTGCAGAATTATTAGGCAAGTTGTATTTTAGAGGATTATTTTTATTATTGATCAACAACTATGTTCTCAATCAACCCAAAAGACTCATAAATATCCAAGCTTAATATTTTTGGAAGTTGGAGTGGGCTTTTTTTCGATTTGGCTATCTTAGGAGGATATCTGTTTGTGCTGGTAACTATTACTGTGCAGGATTATTAGGCAACTTAATAAAAACCAAATATAATCGCATCTCACTTGTTTATTTTCACCAGGTAAACCAATATCAGTGCACAAAATTTAGAAATAAACATTTCTGACATGCAAAAACAAAAACAAAAAAAAATTAGTGATGAACATAGCCACCTTTCTTTATGATGACACTCAACAGCCTTCCATCCATAGATTCTGTCAGTTGCTTGATCTGTTTTCAATCAACATTGCGTGCAGCTGCCACCACAGCCTCCCAGACACTGTTCCGAGAGGTGTACTGTTTTCCCTCCATGTAGATCTCACATTTTATGATGGACCACAGGTTCTCTATGGGGTTCAGATCAGGTGAACAAGGGGGCCATGTCATTATTTTTTCTTCTTTTAGACCTTTACTGGCCAGCCACGCTGTGGAGTAGTTTGATGCATGTGATGGAGCATTGTCCTGCATGAAAATCATGCTTTCCTTGAAGGATACCGACTTCTTCCTATACCACTGCTTGAAGTAGTTGTCTTCCAGAAACTGGCAGTAGGTCTGGGAGTTGAGCTTCACTCCATCTTCAACCCGAAAAGGTCCCACAAGTTCATCTTTGATGATACCAGCCCATGCCAGTACCCCACCTCCACCTTGCTGGCATCTGAGTCGGAGTGGAGCTCTCTGCCCTTTACTGATCCAGCCTCTGGCCCATTGATCTGGTCCATCAAGAGTCACTCTCATTTCATCAGTCCATAAAACCTTTGAAAAATCAGTCTTAAGATATTTCTTGTCCCATTTTTGACGTTTTATCTTATATTTCTTATTCAAAGGTGGTCGTTTTTCAGCCTTCCTTACCTTGGCCATGTCCCTGAGTATCGCACACCTTGTGCTTTTTGATACTCCAGTAACGTTGCAGCTCTGAAATATGGCAAAACTGCTGGCGAATGGCATCTTGGCAGCTTCAGTCTTGATTTTCCTCAATTCATGGGCAGTAATTTTGCGCCTTTTTTGGCCAACATGCTTCTTGCAACCCTGTTGTCTATTTGCCTTGAAACGCTTGATTGTTCGGTGATCACGCTTCAAAAGTTAGGAAATTTCAAGACTGCTGCATCTCTCTGCAAGACATCTCACAATTTTGGACTTTTCAGAGCCCATCAAATCTCTCTCCTGACCCCATTTTGCCAAAGGAAAGGAAGTTGCCTAATAATTCAGCACACCTTATATAGGGTGTTGATGTCATTAGTCAATACCCCTCCTCATTACGGAGATGCACATCACCAGATTTACTTAATTGGTAGTTGTTTCTCAAGCCTATGCAGCTTGGAGTAGGACAACATGTATAAAAAATATCATGTGATCAAAATACTCATTTGCCTAATAATTCTGAACGCGGTGTATATATATATATATATATATATATATATATATATATATATATATATATAAAAATATATATATATATATATATATAATATAGTGGTGGCCAAAACTATTGGCACCCCTGCAATTCTGTCAGATAATACTCAGTTTCTTCCTGAAAATGATTGCAATCACAAATTCTTTGGTATTATCTTCATTTAATTTGCTTGCAAGGAAAAAACACAAAAGTGAATGAAGCAAAAATCAAATCATTGATCATTTCACACAACTCCAAAAATGGGCCAGACAAAAGTATTGGCACCCTCAGCCTAATACTTGGTTGCACAACCTTTAACCAAAATAACTGCGAAAAAACGCTTCCGGTAACCATCAATGAGTTACTTACAATGCTCTGCTGGAATTGTAGACCATTCTTCTTTGGCAAACTGCTCCAGGTCCCTGATATTTGAAGGGTGCCTTCTCCAAACTGCCATTTTGAGATCTCTCCACAGGTGTTCTATGGGATTCAGGTCTGGACTCATTGCTGGCCACCTTAGAAGTCTCCATTGCTTTCTCTCAAACCATTTTATAGTGCTTTTGGAAGTGTGTTTTGGGTCATTGTCCTGCTGGAAGACCCATGACCTCTGAGGGAGACCCAGCTTTCTCACACTGGGCCCTACATTATGCTGCAAAATTTGTTGGTAGTCTTCAGACTTCATAATGCCATGCACACGGTCAAGCAGTCCAGTGCCAGAGGCAATAAAGCAACCCCAAAACATCAGGGAACCTCCGCCATGTTTGACTGTAGGGACCGTGTTCTTTTCTTTGAATGCCTCTTTTTTTTTCCTGTACACTCTATGTTGATGCTTTTTCCCAAAAAGCTCTACTTTTGTCTCATCTGACCAGAGAACATTCTTCCAAAACGTTTTAGGCTTTCTCAGGTAAGTTTTGGCAAACTCCAGCCTGGCTTTTTTATGTCTCTGGGTAAGAAGTGGGGTCTTCCTGGGTATCCTACCATACAGTCCCTTTTCATTCAGACGCCAACAGATAGTACGGGCTGACACTGTTGTACCCTTGGACTGCAGGGCAGCTTGAACTTGTTTGGATGTTAGTCGAGGTTCTTTATCCACCATCCGCACAATCTTGCATTTAAATCTCTCGTCAATTTTTCTTTTCCATCCACATCTAGGGAGGTTAGCTACAGTGCCATGGGCTTTAAACTTCTTGATGACACTGCGCACGGAAGACACAGGAACATTCAGGTCTTTGGAGATGGACTTGTAGCCTTGAGATTGCTCATGCTTCCTCACAATTTGGTTTCTCAAGTCCTCAGACAGTTCTTTGGTCTTCTTTCTTTTCTCCATGCTCAATGTGGTACACACAAGGACACAGGATAGAGGTTGAGTCAACTTTAATCCATGTTAACTGGCTGCAAGTGTGATTTAGTTATTGCCAACACCTGTTAGGTGCCACAGGTAAGTTACAGGTGCTGTTAATTACACGAATTAGAGAAGCATCACATGATTTTTCAAACAGTGCCAATACTTTTGTCCACCCCCTTTTTTAGGTTTGGTGTTGAATTATATCCAATTTGGCTTTAGGACAATTCTTTTTGTGTTTTTTCATTGAAGACAAATTAAATGAAGATAATAATACCAAAGAATTTGTGATTGCAATCATTTTCAGGAAGAAACTGAGTATTATCTGACAAAATTGCAGGGGTGCCAATACTTTTGGCCACCACTAACCATATATATATATATATATATATATATATATATATATATATATATATATGTATATATATATAGGAAATATGGGGGTGATTCAAATTTTTCTATATCTTTTTCTTTATTTTTTACATTTTATTTTTTGCTTATTTTTTACTTCCCTAAAAATAAGTCTGCAATCATCTGATTGCTTATACAATGTATTGCAGTACCACAGTATTGCAGTATATAGTGTAAATCACAGTCTACAGTTAGCCTAAGGCTCAACTTCACAAAAGTATCATGATGGCAGTAATGACCCCTTTATGACCTATCACGTATAGGTTCATTATAGGTCGCCTCCATCTCTTTGATGCAGACTCTGGCACTGAACCCACATCTTTTCAGGCACATGACAGCTGATTTGATCATCCACCGCATGCTTTCCCAGTAAATGCAGGAGAGAAATAGCGTGCGATGGATGCTGGGCTGTGACGCACAAGGAAACCCCACCCACAGCCCATCAATCAGCGGGGAGCACGTCACTGGGTCACGCCTGTCTGCAGAGGATGTCGGAGCCGGCTGCAGCTGGGGTCACATGATGCCTATGAGCGTTCAGCAATAGCGACACTCACAGGCAATATTAAAAGTGCAGGGTATTTGCTAGAAGTCTTATTTCCACCGTTTTCATTGATGGGGTCATGTTCTATAGTAGTGGGCAACTTCTTTAAGCATTAAGAAGCTCCCCAATTCTAAAAGGTGCAACGAGCGCACTTTGAAAATGTGCACACTAGATGTGCCGCTGGGAGACCTGTGCAGCATACGTAGGCTGGGGCGGTGAGTATGTTGGTGTCACTGCTGGGAGGAGGGAGAGGGACCACGCAGGGACTCCGGCATTGGTGTTACAGTACCCCTCTTTACGTCCCCTCTTCAAGCTTGCAAGGAATCTCTGGAGAAGTGAGGCATGATTATTCTCATTGGACTCCCACGATCTCTCCTCAGGGCCACGTTCTCTTCAGTTCACTAGAAGAAAGGTTTTATCTCTCACCTTCTTCACAGCCAGGAAGCTTCTTACCATCAAGACATCCTCAAAGCAGACAGAAGTGGGCATAGTACCAAGATTCTTGAATTGCAAAGTCTCTCTCTGCCCGGCATGATCAGCCACCAACTTGGCAGAATCGGCGAAAAGTTGGGGCTCTTTCTCTTGGGAGGTGGATAGAAAAGACCTGGACAGCAAATCCGCTTTGACGTTCTCGTTAACCAGCCACTTGAGAATTGAAGATGCCTTCTCTGGGTCCATCTTCAATTCGGTGTCCACGAGAATATGTCCTAGAGTAGGTGAGGATGCTGAAAGCAGGTCTATGGAACAATTGCCTAGTCTGTGTGGAGATAACTTCTCTGCAACTCTCCTATCGGAGACGTCAGGGAACGACTAGTCGGCAGATAGCAGAACTGGCCGAGAAAATAGCGACACTAGTGGCCGAACTGGACATACAGGAACCAGACACCTTTCTCGACACAACTGTCTCCAATGAAGCATCTCACCTGATCTTCAGTCCAGAACAGGCTCATGAGTTCATAGCCACAGAAATCCTAAGAGAAGTTAATGAGATAGACCTGGCAGCACATAGAAAGCGATCTTCTCCTTATGCAACATTCGTATCTGAAATTCTATCTCTTCCGTCCACTTGAACGGCTTTAGCTAGGGCTTTTCTCTCAATGGAGTGCACCATCAAAGGACTCTGGAGACATGAAACAGGAATCTGATATGGAACCACCAATGCTTGCTGCAAGAAATTTCCCGTCAAACCGAAGTCAATGTAGGCCGTCTCAGCGAACCGTGTGCCTCCACATGATACAGATACATTAAAAGTCAATGGTGGAGAGGAATTCCTCTCCCCCAGTGTAGGTTCTCCTACAGACCCTAGACTGTGGAGTTTCTCCAACCTCTCAGGACAAGAACAGATGAGATGTTCCGTGCTACTGCAGCAGTAGCGCAATCCCTTGGCACAATGATTTTCCTGCTGCTGCTCAGCTAGCTTAACACTATCAGCCTGAATGGGTTCTGAGAAGATGGCGGTCTCAAAAGGCTGGGGAATGAGCGGTCTCTGGAAGGACGGAGCCAGATGCGACGGTTTCCTCTCATGCGTCACATCTTTGGTTCATTCCTGGGACCTGAGGTCAATCTGGATAGCCAGGGAAATCAGATTTTCTAGAGTAGCAGAGATGTCTTGAAAAGCCAATTCATCCTTAATAGGATTGAGCGAGTATGTTCAGTCCGAGTATGCTCGGGCCGAGCTTCGAGTATTTACAGCTGCTCGGTGATATGGTTGAATCGCTCCCTTGTGCATGATTTGCAACTGTTTGACAGCTTTATTACATGTGAGGAATGTGTAAGAAATAGACATTCCTCATATGTAATAAAGCTGTCAAACAGTTGCAAATCCTGCACATGGGAGCGATTCAACCATATCACCGAGCAGCTGTAAATACTCGGAGCTCGGCTCGAGCATACTCGGCGAAAGGGTTAATAGAACATACTCGCTCAACACTAATCCTTAATCCTTCTGGACAAACCCTCCCAGAAGATGGCCACCAAAGCTTAGTTGTTCCAACCAAGTGTTATGATGTGCAACAAATACTAAGGAAAGATAGGGGAAGCTGTCCTTACAGTAAGGCTAAGCTGAATCCCTACGATGTAGCGGGCTGCCTGTTTCTAGCGAACAGACCCGCCTTTGTCCTCGGCTAGTCTGAACAAAGACCTATAGCATAAGGGAAGGAGTCCCTAAAAGAACTAAGGACTGGAACAAAAATGGGACACCTCCTAAACAGAGAAGTTGTTGCAGAGCACAAAAAGACAAACTGACAAAAAGGTACTAGAGGTCCCAGAAGGACCAAGCGAACTGACAGAGAAAGGCACCGAAGTACCTGGCTAGAGAAACAGTCAAACACTGAAGTCCAGCACAGCCAAAAGGGCGGAGCTGGAATATAAAGGCAGATGGTCACGTGACCACAAAACACAAGATGGAAAAACAAACAAACAGGAGGGTTCTAACAGTACCCCTTCTTTTATGAGGATCCTCCAGGCCCAGGCATATCCGGAAACCTCTTGTGGAAAACTTTAACAAGCCTAGGAGCAGAGACATCATCCGTCCTTACCCAGGAGTTGTCTTCGGGACCGAAACCCTTCCATGAGACAAGATACTGTAATCTCCCTCTATGCCATCTAGAATTCAAGATACGAGCAAAAATTCATATTTGCCGTCTACCACCACAGGAGCAACTGTGACAGTGGCATCCCTATCTGACATATCAGCCTTTTTCAACAAGGAAACATGAAACACAGGATTAATCTTCCAGGAAGTAGGGACATCCAACCTAACAGCAGACGGGTTAACAACCTGAAGCACTTTAAATGGACCCACAAACTTAGAACCAGTTTTTTAGAGGGTATCCTCAACCGCAGGTTCTTTGAGGACAACCAAACCATGTCACCCACAGTAAACAAAACCTCCTTATGTTTCCTGTCAAAATACTTCTTGGACTTCTTGTTAGCCTCTTGAAGGTTGTAATGTACATTAGTCCAAACTCTCTCCAAATCACTGGAAAAATTCTCCTCCTCCGGCACCGCCGACCCCAATTTGGAGAACGAACCAAAAGATGGATGTCTCCCAGTACAACAAAAAAAAGGAGAACACCCAGCAGAGGAGGATGTATGATTGTTAAGAGCAAATTTCGCGTGAGGCAGAAACTCAGACCATACCTGTTGATTGTCCGCCACAAAACAACGCAAAAACTGTTCTACATCCTGGTTCTTTCTTTCAGTCTGTCCATTAGATTCAGGATGATACCCAGATGAAAATGACAAATAGACTCCCAACCTGTCACAAAAAGCACGCCAAAAGCGAGCCACAAACTGAGGTCCTCTATCAGAAACAATATCCGTAGGAACGCCATGAAGCTTGACAATCTCCTTAACAAACGCCTTAGCGAGTGTCTTGGTACAGGGCAACTTAATGATTGGAACCAAATGACACATCTTACTAAAATGGTCCACGACCACCCAGATGACAGTAAAACCCTCGGACACAGGAAGATCAGTAATAAAATCCATTGTGAGATGCGTCCAAGGCGCACTAGGAACTTCCAGAGGACAAAACAACCCCGCAGCAGGAGTATGTGAAGCCTTTGACCTAGCACACTGTTAGGCTAGTATGAAGGAGAAGGGCTTTCTTGCGGCGTCCGGCCAGGCCCTTTCCTGCTGGTCAGTAATTGTCAGCATTTAGGTTCCGTTCTAGGGATTCTAAGTGTGGTTTCTGTGTTTCTGCTCATGTGCCGCTAAGCCACACCCCCTTGCGGTCATGTTCAGCTAAATCACGCCGCCTTGCGGTCATGTGCCGCTAAGCCACGCCCCCTGCTGTCTGGTACAGCATGGTTGGTTGTCCTGGGGGGCTGGGGCTGTCGCTAGTGTATTTAAGGGCTCCGTGGGCTCCGCCCCGGTGCCTAGTCTATCTCTCTCTAACCTGGGGTGAGGTCTCTGGCAGTAAATGCAGTGTGTGAGAGTCGTTGTCAAGGGTTCCTGCTGAAAGCTCCCTAGTCATCCTAGCCATCAATTACTGCTAGGGGAATGCTGTGAGCAGCACGCTCTACCGTGTCGGTTCACCGGTTGGCGTCCACGCCACGGAGGCGTCCTTGCTTCCGATCCAGTATTCCAGGGTCCGCCATTGTATGTGTGGTCACACTGCCGCTTTTACACCCATGTGTTGGGTGCTGCAGAGATTCTCCTCCTCTTTAGGAACTGAACTTAGATTCCAGGCCTTTCCTGGCCAGCAGCTATCTGCAGCTCTATACGCCGCCATCTAGTGCTCAGGCATTTCATGCTGCCAAATCCTTCCTGCTCTGCACAGCGGTGTCTTGCAGTGCAGAAGTTTATTAGTTTTGTTTTTGGAGTGTTGTTAACTCCCAGCATTGTACCTTGTTCAGTTACTACTAGTGTGTGCACTTAACACACTAGTTCATTTCTTTCTCTGTGCTTAGCTGAACATTCCTCTGGGACTCAGCTGCTGCAGCTCCTCTGCAGTCCGGTGGACCCCGACGTGTCCTTTAAGTTTTCTTTTATTTTATTAAAGGATACGCCAGCGTAGCATTAGACTAGGCCAGGGTCTGGCTGAGTATTACGGCTACAGCACAGATTCAGAACGGCTCATCCTCGATGCAACACCATATCCAGCAGGTAGAGTCTCGGTTGCAACAAGTAGAACAATATCCGCCGACTCTGGACATCCCGACTCTGACCGCTCAGGCTGTGGGCCAGACGGTAGCCGCCCTAATACCCTCCCCTGTCCCAACTCCTCGCCTAGCGCTCCCAAGTAAGTTTTCTGGGAGCGCTCGGACCTGTCGGGGGTTTCTCAATCAATGTGCAGTGCACTTCGAGTTACAACCGCAGGTGTACCCCACTGATAGGTCTGGGGTGGGATTTATATTTTCTTTACTCTCCGAGCGGGCGCTGGAGTGGGCTACTCCACTCTGGGAACGGTCGGATCCAGTTGTGCAGACTGTAGCCGGTTTCGCAACAGCTCTCAAACAGGTCTTTTTGGGTCCTGAGGTCACCAATGACACTGCCATGCATCTTCTCGCTATTAGTCAAGCTACGTCTTCCGTAAGTGACTATGCGGTGCATTTCCGCACCCTAGCAGCTGAGTTGGATTGGCCAGACAAAGCTCTAATTCCCATTTTCTGGAGAGGTCTAGCCTCCCATATTAAAGATGCGTTGGCTACCCGAGAGGTGCCAGTAACGATTGAGGCATTGATTAATCTTGCTACCAGAATTGACCTTCGGTTTGCCGAGAGACGACTGGAAGTGACTGCTGAGAAGCTACGGGAGCATTCTGCTCCAACCTTCTCAAAGCCTCTGAGTGAGGGTTTGGGCAATTTTGACCCCTCTGTGCCCATGGAGGTGTCACGCACGGAGGGTCTTTGTCCTCCCAAACAGTGAATAAAATCCGGTCTATTGTCCCACACCCCTGGGCGATGCGCCAGTTGCTCTCCGCATGTTAAACTGGGAGTTCTAGTGTCTGTTGGAGGCGAGTCACTAGAAAATGAATTTGTTTCCTCCAAAATTCTGTTGTGTTCCTCAGTCATTCTTAATCAGAAGACTGTGGAGATAGGAGCTTGTGTAGACTCGAGAGCAGAGGCAAACTTTATGTCCACTTCTTTCTCTCAGAGCCACTCAGTTCCATTAATTTTACTTCCTAATCCAGTTAAAATCCGAGTAGTTAACGGGTTAGTTCTGCCTAAGGAGGTTACCCATCACACTGAGACTATACAGCTCCAGATAGGAGCTAGCCATTACGAATCTATTTCTTTCCTAGTCACTATGTGACTGCAGACTTGTGAATCCTCTCAGCACACAGTGTGCACGGTGTCAGGATTCTCCAGCGCGTGGGGCAGTCATGTGACCGCAAGTATGCAAGTTGCATACTTCCACCCACATTCTCACTAGACGTGTCTGGCCTCGCTCAATTCACTTGTAGAGTGAGGCCGACACGTCTAATTGGCTAATTGCATACTTGCGGTCACACGCCTGCTCCCGGCATAGGCACACATGGTAAGCTATTAGGATTCACAAGTCTTCAGTCACATACACTGACTACAGACTTGAACCCCAAGCCTGAAAAACCTATTTAAGGAAGATCCATGGTTCACTTGAGTTTTCCCATGAGACAAATCAAGACACACCTGTACATCACACATGCAGTCATTTTTTATGCCATTTGGTGTGCAGTACCTTCCCTTATCTGCTTGCTATTTCCTTTGATGGATTTATCATATATATACAAATATTGTTTCAGGTTTGTTTACCATCCGATTGTGAGATGTGCGTCAGTCCATCAGGATTTTGCTTCTTTACAATGCTGATATTATCTGGCCACAAAATGTCGCTGTTACCTAATTATTGTTGAAAAACTGTGTAATACATATGGAGTGTCAAAGAAGGGGTGACTCATGAGACACAGGAAGAGGAAGTGTGGCCATCTTGTGTTCTGTCCAGAGATGGCCTAAACAGTGAAAGAGGACCTGCTGGGAAGGAATCCAGCAGCATCTGCGCCTGGGAGCATCCCACAGACAGCAGAGAAGCTGCAGATTGGAGATGAACTTGCTCGTGACCCAAACCTGTCCAGATTTGAGGAGATTTCTGTCAGGAACGCTGATAAAAGTCGATAAAGGCCAGGACCCACAGTGAGAGGTGAAGGACGCCGCTGAGGATTCAAGCCACAAGGAGCATTGGTACTGCTCACCTGTTGGAGGGGTCCCACAGTGAGTAACTGTGCACGCATCTCATAACATTTTGGCGCCAAAATATCTAAGGCTGAGATATAGCCTGTAGTTAGATAGTTAGGCAAATTGGCTACTGCAGCAAATGTTTATTGCTATTTTCAACATCCAGGACTTACGGATCTGCTGCCATGTTTTCTGTTTGTTTAATAACTAAAAATCTAAATGCACTCTCAGGTGCCGACGCGGCACAAAAAGGACTCTGGACTAAAACTTGAACTTCATTCTGTTTCAGTTTCTGCGGAGCATTATATTATTGGACCATTATTTAACTGCAATAGACTTCACTCACGGCTAAACAGCCATCACAGTATTTTTTGGGGGTATTTTCTGTGCAATTGAGGACGGACTATTCCTCCAAGTTCACTGAAGACATTACGGGAAGGGAGAGGGAGATTTGGTTGGGAAAATATAGAAAACGTTGTTAAGTTTGTAAACTCCGATGTTGTACCGCAGGCTACTCTACGTTGCACTCATACAATTAAACTAATTCCCAGGGTGTAAGCCGGTAATAGCGGGCCGGTTTAGAGAGGCATGCCAATAGGCAAATCTGTAGAGAAAAGAGCAAATACACAGTCTCTGGAGTGCCCCGCTGTATAGCACAGAGGTTCCAGCCATTTGGCAAATGTAAGTGGAAGGTTATGAATGTTTTCTATTGTCTGGTTAAAATAGATTTTCTTGAGAATGAACTGTGTAAGAGTCGGTTTTCTTCGTCCGTAACTCCGCCGTTTTCTGAAGGACACCACTAGTACATGACTTACACCATGATATACATTTGGAATATTATGGGCAAGTTAAGGACACATCTCTACATTATGTACAAGAGTACATTAATGTGTTCTTTGGAAAAGTGTAATAAATAGTTGCAGATCTACAATATGTGCTCAGCTTGTTAAAGTAAATTTGTTACCTGGTTTCTGTTACCTCACCTGAGCAAAGTATAATATAGGAAAAGAGACCCTGATTACAGGGATGTATCACTTAATTTACTGGGTGCTGCAGTTGTGACATAATCAGAGTTTTTAGATGTAGCGTGAATTGAAGCTCAGAAAGCTGACCCCGTCCACACCACAGCTTTAGGTGTACATTGTATATTGACAGCTGCTTATCAGAGGAGGTGGTGTGGTCAGACCAGGGCTCACACAAGCTGTAGTTCAGGTAGTGATAATCTCCTGGTGATAATATATTCATTGCGTTGAAACAACAGCACACAGCCTAATAAGTGACACATCCCTCAAATTTGTGTCTAAGATCTTGCCTTCCTCAGATTACACAGCAAAAACCTGCTGTCAGATTCCCTTTAACCCCTTACCGACATATGATGTATCGGTATGTCATATGCCGGCTCCCTAACTTTCATGCAGGCGGGTATGCCGAGCCCACATCTTTCCCCGCACATGACGGCTGATTTAATTAGCCTTCATGTGCCTCTTATGAGCCGCAGGCGGGGAGGATGGATAGGAGAGGTAAAAATTTGGTAAGAGGGAGAGCGAACCGTAGAGAGTTGCAGTAGTCCAGACGAGAGTGAATAAGAGCGACAGTAAGAGTTTTTGCCATTTCAAAAGTGAGAAAAGGTCGGATTCTGGAAATGTTTTTTAGATGCAGGTGACAAGAGCTAGTGAGTGATTGGATATAGGAAAAAAAGGAAAATTCTGTGTAAAATATGACCCCAAGACAGCGAGGTTGCTGCTTGGGTGTTGTGGCTGAACTGTCCTAGGAAGTTGCAGCCCTGTTACTTCTCAGACACATTTTAGTTTTGCCTTTTATGACATTATCCAGCATAAGCTCTTGCCCATGTTGTTTGTTACAGTGCAGGAATTTCTGCAGGTTCCTAAATAATCGTGTATAAATCTTGCAGAGAGAATATTCATTTTCTCCTGAGCTCTTTCATTTTTGGTAGAATGGCAGCTGAAGGTGGGAGTTATTAAATATGGCGTTAAGGTTCCTGTTCTTCTATTGCAGATAGAGAAGTGGGAAAGACTTTGCAGCCACTTATCTTACAGCCAGGTATAGGTTTATGGGAAGGAAGATAGGGAAAATGAATGGGAAGTCTCCTGGGACATACATGGGGGAATTATTTTTATATTTCTTACACTATTCAATAGCTTGAAAAGAGAAGATAACGTTGAGGGAAGAATTGCTTGGATTTTTTTTATCGTATTTTCTATATTTAATGTACATGTTTCCTGAAACACAGGGGTCTGTGTAACATTCAGTTCTTGACTGTGAAACACAACCTGCAAATCTCTACCCTCGTGCTGCATCATTTCAAAGGTCAGAAAGGTCATTGACATCTACTATGTATTGTCTGAAGAACAGATATACACATGCTTTTCCTTGTGCAGTTCTTTTGAAAGCAGATACTTTATTTCTAGGTAGATAGCACGTACAATACTGCATATTGATAAAATGCACAGTTAGCATATTGACTGGATATCCTGCAAGTAATCATTAGGACAGAAAAATTTAACCAACTATGGCAAATTATTCATTTGTTGTCCTTTATTAGAGATTTAGGGAATCCTTTATTTAGGGATTTTCTTTTAAAGGGGTATTCCGGTTTTAGCAAATAAAGGTTGTTCTTTGTATATTGAAAAGTTATATTATTTTCAATATATTTCATTCCTCGTGGCTTTAAACGCCTCTGTTTGCTGTCATTGCTTATTCAATTAAGTGAGTAAAGACATACCCATAGTCTACGCTGAAAATTCAGAAATTTTTCTGAAAATGTATAAACTATTTTTTTTTATAATCCTGAACTTCTATTGGACTAATATATTAATGATGACCTATACATAAAATCACGAAAAGGCAGACATCGAAAGTTTGTTATTGCGAATACATACCGTATTTTTTGGACTATAAGACGCACTTTTTTCCTCCAAAATTTTGGAGGAAAGTGGGGGGTGCGTCTTATAGTCCGGATAATATATTCCTATCCGGCTGTGGATGGTGGGGTGGGGCGGGTTGCAGCGGCGAAGGAGCAGTGCGCAGGCAGTAGTCGGCTGCTGCAGCTACCACGTGTGCCCGCTGCTAAAGATAATGAATATTCACTCCTCTCCTGGGAGTGGAGAGGTGTGAATATTAATTTTCTTTAATAGCACACAGTCAATCGCAGCCGCCGGCTTCCTGCTGCGGCTCAGCGATCCTGTGTGCCCGCTATTAGTATGAATATTCACTCCTCCCCCACTCCCATAGGCATGGAGAGGAGTGAATATTCATTCTCTTTAACAGAGGGCACACTGGATCACCGAGCCACAGCAGGAGTCGCAGCTGCGGCTGACAGTGTGTGCTGTTAAAAAAAATGAATATTCACTGCTCTCCACGCCCATAGTCTCGGTTTGGAGAGGTGTGAATATCCCGGCAGCTGATCTCAGCTTGTGAGAGTGCATTTCAGTGATGTCATGCGCTGCTTATAAGCTGAGATCAGCTGTCTGCTAGCAGTAGAACAGGATGCAGCACTGGAGCAGAGGAGAGGTGAGTAGAATCCTTTATTTTTTTCATGTGTGCAGTGATGGGGAGCTGTGCTTACCAGGATGGGGATGGGGGGCTATGGATACCACAATGGGGGGGCCATGAATACCAGGACGGGGATGGGGGGCCATGTATACCAGGATGGGGGGGCCATGCATACCAGGATGGGGATGGGGGGCATGCATACCAGGATGGTGATGAAGGGGCCATGCATACCAGGATGGGGATGAAGGGGCCATGCATACCAGGATGGGGGATGAAGGGGCCATGCATGCTAGGATGGGGAATAAAGGGGCCATGCATATCAGGATGGGGGATGAAGGGGCCATGCATATCAGGATGGCGATGAAGGGGCCTTGCATTTCAGGATGGGGATGCAGGGGCCATGCATATCAGGATGGGGATGAGGGGGCCATGCATACCAAGATTAGGATGGTGGCCATGTATACCAGAATGGGAATGAGGGGGCCATGTATACCTGGATTGAGGGCCATATATATCTGGATTGGGGGACAAATATATATATACCTGTATGGAGGGGGGCATATGTACCCGGATGGGGACAAATATATAACAGGATGGGGGATATTAGTATAGAATTGGAGTACATTACGCCTCCCCCAATAACAGTGCATCATGACCAGATTTTTTGCTTAAATTGTTTTCCCTATTTTCCTCCTCTAAAACCTAGGTGCGTCTCATGGTCCGATGAGTCTTATTGTCCGAAAAATACGGTAATAGCTAAATTTCGGCCTGTTATATGCTTAATGTCGAAACGTGACTTTTATGTATTTGGCATAATAAACTGTTGTCTTAATACTACCACTTGTTGATGCTTTATACCTTTTTGTGATAGTGAATTATTACCAAGTGGGGTTCCTCGGTTTTTGTATTCTACGTTTAGTGTTGCTGACCGCTCCAATCACTATCCATCCAGGTTATAGTAAGTTTCGCCCCCAGCAATTTGCCCCCAGCAGTTCGCCCCCAGGTACATTTCACCCCTGCACATTTCGCCCCTATCATTTCGCCCCCAGGAAGATTCTCCCCCGCACGTTTTGCCCCTGGACGTTTCGCCCCTGGACGTTTTGAAGATTCCAGCCATTCAGACATGGGGGTTAAAATTCTGCACTACAACCTGTACCTAAATCCATAGAACTAAATGGAGATTTTGGTGTAGAATTATCTACACCAGAATAGCTGTATATCTACAGTTATGGATAATCCACAGAGGTTAGGAGACATGTTAATGACATTAAGGTACATTCACATGCACTAAGTAGTTGCAGCAGACAATCTGCAGCTATTTTATAGCAGAAAATTCTACACTAAAATTGATATCTAGTGATGCGGGTTTGATGCGACAACCTTGCCCTCTGGCTGTGATTGACAATGGCTGGATACCTGCAAATCATGGTTGGTGGACAAGGTTACCACTCTGCTTATGAATATGACAGACCACTGTATCGCAAAGGCAGGACTTCTACTTTGAAGCTGAGCAGAGAATCAGACTGCAACTTAACAAGTGAGGCATAGTTGGAATCAGTAGGCCTCACCCTACACGAAACATCCGGGGGCGTACTGGGGGCGATATGTGCGGGGGTGAAATGTGCGGGGGCAAAACATCCTGGGGGCCAAATGCTGGGGACGAAATGTGCGGGGGCGAAATGTACCCGGGGAAGAATGCTGGGGGCGAACTGCTGGGGGCGAAACATCCAATTCCCATCCATCCTTAATTTAAGTCATCAATATTATATCAGTTGGAGTCCGATCAGCTGCTATCAGCTCACACTGCAGCTGGATATAAACAATATGGCACAACTACATACATTGAGTAGGAGCCTTTCTCAGGTACCACAGAGAAGCTTCTATAAAAGTGAATGGGGGCTGACTTTCAGTACCCGTGAACAGTCACTACACGTTTTATGGCAATGATCTTATATGCTGTTTACCTCTGGATATTTTGGAAGATAGTGCTGGATTTTATTGCTTTACTGTGTAAAGGAATCTCAAGCAGGCCGCGCACCTATCGGGACCAAGTTGCACTTGTGGTTTTCTGATATCATGTCTTTTCCATTGATAATATTTTGAACTGAATTATTTGGGCAATGAATAGACTGTGAAGGTATTAAATGGGTTGCCCGGTCAAAAGTGCTAAGTGTGCAGTAACTCTATGTGACTGTAGACTTACGAATCCCCCCCAGCGAACACACTGCGTGCTGCGGGGATTCGCTGGTTTCAGACCCAGTAATGGAAGGTATGTATGTGTTATACACACCCCGGCCAGTGGGCATGGCCTCGCTCTTCATACACTTGTAGTGAGCGAGACCTCGCCTCTTAGTCGGACGCGCCCACTGGCCATCTGCATCACAAGGCGGGACAATACAAGTGTATGGAGCGAGTCGCTGCCAACCGTATGACTCGTACATACCCTCCATTCCCAGATCTGAAGCCAGCAAATCCCCGCAGCGCACAGTGCATGCACTGGGGGGATTCATAAGTCTACAGTCACACTAAAAAGGATTTGCTGAAGAATAACAGGAGCGTTGGAGGTGCCCAGGAGGATGGGTTAAATGAAGATTTTGTATTGGAGGCCAAAGTGAAGGATGTCTCAGTAGTCTAGGTAGGCAATGATAAAAGCATGTTCTATCATTTATGCCAACCCAGACTTGAGACAGAGCAGATTTAAGAAATGTTTTAAGTTTGAGGCAGTAGTTGATGGTGAATGGGCAGTATGAATGACAGAATCAAAGGTAACAAACAAGGGGAATGTTATATAGAAAGTGTCAGATAAAAACATGAGAATTAAATAAAAGAACCAATGAATTTAATTAACCCCTCTAAGATATAATCCTTTATTAGATATACATTGAGTATACAAAACAGAAAGTTTGGCACCAATAAAATCACTGAAGAAGAGGAACGGTAAACTCACAAGGTGTATGGGTATATTAGCATAGCTGGAAGGGCACATATGAAACAATCTCATAAATGATAAATCAAAAGTACATGTTTCCTAGGTCCAATAATCAAAGATCATCTTGGATGTAATAGGTGCAGGTAGGTAATATAATTAATAAGGTGTTATGTAAGTACTGTTCCTATTAAACACTACTCCAGCCCTTACTAATCACAGAAAATAAGTTGACACACTAAAATGAATGTATGGTATAGCACCCAAGCTCACCATCGGCGTGCTCTATTAGCGTGCTAATGTTTAACTATCTTTTACATAAATGAGTAAGCATTGACATTTGTTTTTTTTCACTTCATAAGGACGGCGATGAAATACGGTGTGAATAAAAAATCTTTATTATCATCATTGTTGAAGAATTGGATTTCTCCACCAGCGCAGACCACCTAATGTGTTTTATCCAACTGGATCCAGAGAGAGCGCATGTATATTTGTAAATGCTACAATGCTCTCTGTGTGGCAGCTCATTTATGTGAAAAATAGGTAAATGCTAAATATTTAGTAATACCATTTATTAATTTTAGGATGGCAACCTCTGCAACTAGGTAAGGCTGGGGTTGGTTTTAATAGGGACAGTATATCTAATTAAGGATTACATTTTAGCGGCGTTAATTTAGTTTATTGGTTCTTCAATATGGAAAGCATCCAAAGAGTCTCAGTCTCACAAAGTGAAGCAGATAAGTTTATTTAAAAGTGAGGTTACAGGAAATAAGAGTTAAAGAGAGAAAAATAATATCATGGCCACGGAATCCGCCTACACTGGCGAACGAAAGGAGAATCTACCCAACAGCTCATCTCACTCCATTCTCAAGACTGGGCTTTTAATAGGATTTTCTGGTTATTTTCCAGCATGGGGGCTTCATTTCAAATTATTAGAAACCATTGGCCAAATCAGCAAAACACAAACATAAATTAATTTGATCAAACTCAGCGATCATTTTATGCTGGATAGACCCAATGCACCATTTTATGCTGATATCCAAGTCAATATTGAGCAGTCCATGGGAATGACCAAATGACCAGACAAGAAGATAGCATCCTATGTCGTTCTTACTAAAATATTTTTTTTCCCATGTAAGACAGAGAAATCTACAATGTAGGGTAGCATCGTCTGGTCCATATTGGAGGATAATAAGGACATTTATATAGTAAGCAAAAGAAAGGAGTTGTTAAGGAAGATCAGGAAGCCAATCATTTATGTATCATACTGCTCAGCTGAATTGATTACAATATTTACATGTGTTTATTATAGCAATATATATTATAGAAATCAATTCATTCAGCAAAGCAGTATGGTACTTTAATGATTGGTTTTCTGATCTTCCTTAAAGGGGTTTTCCCATGACCAAACTTCATTTTAATCAATAGATCGTTGAACAATAACTTTTAGAATTGGATGTGTTTAAATAAAATGTTCCTGTGCTGAGATTAATCCTATAAATGTGCCCCTGCTGTGTACTGTGTAATGACTGTGTCTGACCGTGCAGGAACATGGTCTGATCATACCACATCTCCTGGGCAGGGGAGGAAGCAAAAGAGTATACAGACATTACAGTCTGGGTTCACAGCTGATTCTTCTTGTGAGGCAAGCATTTAAGCTGCCTGTTTTTAATCAATGTTTTACCTGAAAGAAAGATTCATTTGTGATCCCATGCTGTTTTTCCATCTATATCCTCTCTTTGACGTCCTCCCCTGGCATGGAACAGTGGTATGATAAGACCATGTTCCTGTAAGGTTGGGCACAGCCATTACACAGTACACAGCAGGGGCACATTTATAAGATTATCTCAGCACAGGAAGATTTTTTTTAAACTCATCCAATTGTGGAAATTATTATTATTCAAAGTTCAATTGATTAAAATGTTGATTAAAATTAACTTTGTTCATGGGAAACAACTGCCTCCTTTTGCTTATTACATAAATACCCTTATTGCTTCTTGAAGACCAGACAATTTTTTACTTTTGTGCTTTCGTTTTCTCCCTCCATTTTCCAACAGCCACAGCTTTTCTATTTTTTCATCTACATAGCTGCATAAGTGACTGCTTGCTTTTTTACATGACAAAGTGTAGTTTTGAATACCAACCTTAATTTTACCATAAATGTACAAAAAAATGGGGGGAAAAAATTCAAGTGTGATGAAATCCCACAATTTTGCCATTGTTGTTTGGGTTTAGTTTTTACGGTGTTCACTGTGATGACCTGACAACATGATTCTCCAGGTTAGTACGCTTATGTTGATACCAAACCTGTAAGGCTTATTTAAAATATTTCAGTGGTTTAAAAAAATTCAGAACTTGAAAAGTAAAATTAGATTTGTGCCGCCATTTTCTGAAATCTCGTAAACTTTTTTATTTTTCTATCGATCTCCCTCCATGAAGGCATGTGCTCTTATCTGAGATATTTAATAAGGTTTTTATTACATTTTTTTAAAGGTGCAGTGTCCAAAAACCACCAATTCTGGTGTTTCGGTTTTTTCCTGTTTAGGCATTTACCATATGGGATAAATATTTAGTATATTTTATTATATTGGGCAAATGCACATGCGGCAATACTAAATATTAAATATTTTTGCTTTTTATCTTAGTGCAAAATGGAAGGATTTAAACTTTTTTTATATATATATTTGTAGAAAAATATTTGTTAATGTTTTTCACATTTTTTTCTTTGTCCCCTTAAGGGAATTGAACCTGTGATCATTTGATCACCAAAATGATACACTGCAACACTAAAGTATTGCAGGGTATTGTAAAGTTACAGGTTTCCTATGAAGCCCAGCTGTGGCATAATCAGAGGCTTTCAAAAGGCCCCTGATTCCAATAGCAACCCATCTGCACCATACTGATGGTGACCATCTTAAATAATTTTTAAATGCCACTGTCACATGTTGACAGATGGACAAAGTATGCTGAAAATGCGGGAGATTATGTTGACTAATAATGTATTTTTCTTAGCTGAAAGTTGATTAAAATAAATTCTACAGCTAGAATTCGGATTATTTTTGACCTTATAAACACTATATTATGATATTAGTATAACATTGGAGGACCTAAAAATTCACACAATATTCTGGCATCATCAAAGTAAAACACAGTCAATATATAAGCACAAAAATACTATTGTGACTTCATTATAATGAAGCAGTAGATGACTACACTCACATGAACACAGAAGTAATTAAAGGGTAAAAATAGTGCAATATTATTTTAATAATATCATAATTAATTTTTTTTAATTGAGCATATATTTATTATTTCCATTTCTCCAGAATGGAATATATCCCCTTATCTTCAGTCTACAACACATGTTTTAAATAAAATTAGAATTACTTATGCAAAAGCTTTTCCTAAAATTAAGGGATCATTTTTATTTCATTCCATGTTAAGCCACTGTGATTCTACTTAAGAATTATACTTTTTCCGTGGGCAGATTTTTTTTCCTGCTATTTTATGTTTGGTTTTACTGGATAATGAATTGTCATTAACCTTGGTTAACATCAGCTCTGGAGAGGAAAAATATAATAATAGTAATACTTTAGTCTTTCATTGAACATTTTTGCCCTCTTGTGGCTACATTTTATTACTACACTTTATCATAGTTACCTTTTATTTACAGTCATGTAGTGAATTTATTCAAAGCCTGCAAGTCAGGCATTTATAAAAAACATTTGTACAGTTTCTCATTTCAGTTAATTGAAAAGTGCAATTTATTAAAATCTTTATACATTTTTATGGAAGGGACCAGGATGGGGGACATTATTACAGAAAGGGGACAGGGTAGAAGACATTATTACAGGAAGGGGACAGGTGGGGTACATTATTACAGGAAGGAATCAGGATGGGGAACATTATAACAGGATGGGGGACATTTTTACATGGGATACGAACATGTATGTTTTAAATGGATCTAGAAAACTACCAGGTTCCATACATCTAACCAATGTGCAGGTGGGGTTCAGGTCCAAATTGTGCTCCGTGGCTCATTGGACTATAGTTATGCCACTGAACCGTATGATATGATGGAGTAATTTATAGATTATATGCAGCATAGTATGACATTATGATGTTTTAAATATACCATATTATAATTTCAACAATAGATATTTTGTAAAGATTAGTGATGAGCGAGCACTAAAATGCTCGGGTACTCGTTGCTCGGGTCGAGCACCCGAGTATTCCAATGTGCTCGACCCGAGCAACAAGTGGGGAAGACCCCAGCATGGGGAAGACCCCTGGAAGCATCTCTGACTCAGAGATCACTGCTGTCAACAACATTGTCAGAGTATTACGCCACTTTTACGGACTCACAATAAAACATACAAAAACAAAACCAAAATGGATTTTCCTGGGAAATATGTTAAGGAACATCCTTTCCAGGGTAATGACTTGTATATAAGGCAAAATAAATAACCAAAAACAAAAATACTCCTCCACACCTTGGGCTATGTTCACACGTAGCATTTTTGATGCGTTTTTGCACTTTTGCATTGCTTTTAACCAAGACAAATGCATTCACCAGGAAATGTCATTTTAACATTTTACAACCTTATCTGGCCATGTGATGTGTGACACATCATCAGACACATGCATACCGTGCTGAAAAGACATGGGAACAGCATGGGTAAGACCTCTGGAAGCATCTCTGACTCCCAGGTCAGTGCCTAAAAGTGTGCCCATCATAAGTAATCCTTGGCGCATGCGAAGATGCCTCCCGTCATGCACCTGTCATTGCAGACTTGCAACAATCACTGTCCACGTCCTTGTCCCAGTGCAGCATTCAGTTGTCGCTACCCCATTCCATGGAATGCAAGCGCAAGTATGCAGCCAGCCACCCACCAACCCACAAGCTGCAATACTATACTGCCAAATTTTTGACAGCCGCTTGCACTTGAAATGTGGCCTTTTAGGCTCGTGGAGGTGGAAGCTGTCCACAATCTTATGGTGGCGGTGACCGGGTATCCATACTCAGTCCCCAGCTGCCACTATTTCTCCCGGTGTCGTCTCCGCCTTCCACAAGCACGGGTCCCACAACATTACCCGTGCCCTCCCCAGTGCACTTACTGGGAAGGACCGCCTAACCACAAACACGTGGACAGGTGAATGTGGCCAGGGATGGTACGGAGCCAGTCCACAGCTGAGTTGTATTTCACCACAGCCATATTCTTTAGCTTGGTGAAATGACTGGCATAGAGGGAAACTGTATCTACTCTGGGTGTCATTTCTCCCAGGAAGTCCTCTAAAGCAGCTTTTACAGAAGCAACGGCAGCCCGTCCAACATCAACTTGCACTTCTCGGTGGTGCTTTGACACACAAACATCTTTCTTTGCGCATTTAATTTCATGACTACAGAGTTGGGCAATGGCCTGATCTACAATCCGGTTTGATAAATAACATGCATAAGCATGTCCGATCCACATTAAAAAAACCAGACATATAGTGTCCGGGAACCTTCCGCCACACTTTTCTTAGCCAGGGCTGCTTCTCGGCGGGGTTGAACGGACACACCAGAAAACCGGAGACTCCTCCGGTGGGCCCTGGCTTCTCCATCAGGAGAGTTCATAGTGCTGAGGTGAGGCCATGATGATGATAGAGGCCACCATCTGCTTAGTTTTCTGTTACTTGGAATGCAAGCGCAAGTATGCAGCCAGCCACCCACCCACAGGCTGCAATACTAAACTGCCAGATTTCTGGGCAGCTGCTTGCACTTGAAATGTGGCCTTTTAGGCTCGTGGAGGCGGAAGCTTTTCACAACCTCATGCCTCGTGTCCATACTCGGTCCCCAGCCGTCACTATTTCTCCCGGTGTTGTCTCCGCCTTCTACAAGCGCGGGTCCCTGAACATTATTGCTGGTACTTTTCTGTGGCAATTTGCTTGACTCCTACCTGCCTGGAATATTGCCAGTAAACTATGGTACGACGCCATGGTATTAGCACTGCCCCCAGTAACAGTAGCGAAGCCATCCCCAATTTCCTTCTCAGGAATTTTATTCAGTAGACTGAGTGGCGGCCCAAATACATTAGTTTCTAACAAAGGAGCTGAAGATAGAGTGGTAGTAGGTGCAAGTTTCTCCAGCCTGTTAGGTATTAGAGGGTGAACGGCAGCACATTGGATCAGTGGTTAGCACTGAAGCCTTGCAGTGCTGGGATCCTGGGTTCAAATCCCAGCAAGGACAACATATGCAAGGACTTTGTATGTTCTCCCCATGTTTGTGTGGGTTTCCACCTCAGTAAAAAAGCAGCCATAGAGTGTCCGGGATCCTTCCCACACACTTTTCTTAGCCAGGACTACTTCTCGGCAGGGTTGGACGGTCCCACCAGAGAATCCTCTGGTGTGCCCTGGCTTCTACATCAGGAGAGTTCATGATAGCACTAACTTTGCAGCTGCTAAGGGGCTCTTGAGCGGGGGGAGAAAGGTGAGCCCTCAGAACCAAATCTTCTGGTGGGCGCAATGTTTTTCAATCAGAAACAGCTTCTCAGTGGGAGTTGTATTTCACCACAGCCATATTCTTTAGATCGGTGAAAGGACTGGCATAGAGGGAAACCGTATCTACTCCAGCTGTCATTTCTCCGTCACCAGGTTCCGCCCATTGTCATACACAACCATGCCTGGCTGTATGTTCAAGGGTGAGAGCCACAGATCAAGCTGCTGTGTTACAGCTTTCAAAAACTCGGCAGCTCTGTGCGGTTTGTCAATTAAGCATTAAGCATGGTATCTTCAGCACAGCCTGTTTCCTCTTGGCCAAGGCAGTGCTGCAGTGCTGTCAGCTTGTGACTGATGTGGTCATTTCGGAGATGGAGGAGGAGGTGCAGGATCTGAACAATGTGATTACATTGAGGTTACATTGGCGACTTTGTTTTTATACTAAAGAAAGATCCTACTGTTTTTTTTTTTTACTTTATTTTTTAAGGCAAATGCATTCAACCGGGAAATGTCATTTTAACATTTTACAACCTTATCTGGCAATGTGGTGTGTAAAACATCATCAGACACATCCTGTTTCATTGATAATGGAGGGACTCTGAAAGACACATAGAGCAAGGCCACAGTAACGAGTACGACATGCTCCCATGAGAAAGGAGAGAGTCTTCTATACAGTTATAGGGTATGCAGTGAGTCCAACGGCTGACCAAATTTAGGAAAAACCCCACTAAGAAATTAAAGACACATAGAGCAGGGCCACAGTAACGACAAATTCCCATTAGAAAGGAGAGAGTCTGCTATACAGTTATAGGGTATGCAGTGAGTATAACGGCTGACCAAATGTAGGAAAAACGCCACTAAAAATTTAAAGACACATAGAGCAGGGCCACAGTAACAAGTACGACATGTTCCCATTAGAAAGGAGAGAGTATTCTATACAGTTATTGGGTATGCAGTGAGTCCAACGGCTGACCAAATTTAGGAAAAACCCCACTAAGAAATTAAAGACACATAGAGCAGGGTCACAGTAGCGACAAATTCCCATTAGAAAGGAGAGTCTGCTATTCAGTAATAGGGTATGCAGTGAGTCCAACGGGTGATCAAATTTAGGAAAAACCCCACTAAGAATGTAAAGACACATAGAGCAGGGCCACAGTAACAAGTACGACATGTTCGCATTAGAATGAAGAGGGTCTGCTATACAGTTATAGGGTATTGTAAGGCAGTGGTGTTCACACCGTGCAGTAACTGAGGCAGTGACCCAAGCAAGTCCAACATAAACAACTTTTATTTCAGCAACTCACGGGTTAACAGATAGTCCTCCGGTTCGCAGCCGGGTTAACAGAAAGTCCATACACAATGGTTGCCGTGGGCAACGGCCGCGTCGGGCGGCTCAGAGCCTAACGGGTGCAGAGACTTCCTAGGTGTGGGTTCAGCTATACATAGTCCTGCCGAGTTTTCCTGAAATCCTCCTAGCGGGTCCCAACCCTGAACAACACTAACCCTTAATGCAGGGTTTTTAAAGAACCTGTGGCAAGAGCCACTGGAAAACCCGGGTTGGAGGAAGGAGGCCGCCCCACTGCCTTCCTGTAGCCTCCCCCAAGAAATGAAGGCCCTGCCGAGTTTTACTAATCTGCCTTAGCCAGATAGCCTGACCAGGTCAATGCTCACCTTCATTCCTGCATTGCAGCCGCAGGTGAGTTTGTGACTGCAATGCACTCCAATGGATTTAATAGGTCTCTGTACACATTCTGGGGGATATATAACGTCCCTCGTATACGATCCCGGTCACTGCCTCACAGTATGCAGTGAGTCCAACGGCAGACCAAATTTAGGAAAAACCCCACTAAGAAATTAAAGACACATAGAGCAGGGCCACAGTGACGACAAATTCCCATTAGAAAGAATAGAGTCTGCTATACAGTTATAGGGTATGCAGTGAGTCCAACGGCTGATCAAATTTAGGAAAAACCCCACTAAGAAATTAAAGACACATAGAGCAGGGCCACTGTAGCGACAAATTCCCATTAGAAAGGAGAGAGTTTCCCATAGTGTTGGCCTATGCAGTGAATGCAAGGGCTGCCAAAAATTTGGAGGCACTTCAATGCCCCTTGGAAGAGATATGGAGGTCAGAGGGCCTCCTCAAAACAATGTTCCCATTATTAGGAAGTGGGTCTCCCATAGTGTTGGCCTATGCAGTGAATGCAAGGGTTACCAAAGATTTGGAGGCACTCCAATGCCCCTCGGAAGAGACATGGAGGAGGGCCTCATAAAAAAGTGCTCCCATTTGAAAGGAGCGGGCCTCCTATACTTGTAATGCCCATGCACCAAGTGTATGGGTTGACAAACATTTAGCCCTGGGGGGTATGCATGAACATACAGTATAAAAATTTTTTTACAGGCATCATAAACACCCTTAAAAACGTCATATATATGGATTTTAGAAAAAGGGATAAAACTTGGACTACCCAATTAGGGACTTTATTTGGAGAAAATACAATAGGAATTTCAGAGACCAATGACAGTAGGGAATTGAAACATAACATTAAAGATCTTTTATATAAACGCACCAAATTGTGGTGGAACAAGGCCTCTATGGAGAACTACCTCCAGAAAGATATTCCAAGGGGTTTACGAATACAATTATATCCGACTATTAATAATAATGACTCTACATTTACTGGAAAATGGGAAGAAACCATTAATAAGTGCTCACGTACATTATTAGAGCTACTTATAGGATCTGATCGAAAATCTTTAGAAAAAATTGAAGGAGAAATAGACACACTAAGGTCTAAAATACAGACAATACTGACGACTGATGAATGTAGTAAATTTGATGCAGAGCTAGAGACTGATCTAAACAAATGGGAAAAAGAGATAAAAGACTTGAAGATAAAAAAATTTCAGAGAGACTGTCAAGACTACTCCCAAAAAAAAGTATATAAGTGGCAATATAAGTGGCAATATAAAAAATCCAGCACTAGACCGATCTCAAGATCATCATCAACTACATCACTACTATCGGACGAAGCATGTGGCGAACAACCTTTTTTAGGCAAGCGCGGTGGGCCAGGAGAAACGAACTATCCAGACTACCAGGCCCAAAAATCCGCCACCCCTCGCCAACCAATAAGGACACGCAACTTCTACAAAAAAGACAAAAAACAATACAGAACCTAAAGGTAATTAACTTATCAGATACACATCTCACAAAAGCACAAATTCAGGTGTTGGAAAAGGGCCTAACCTTTGCACCAGCGGCACGCTTCGATTCTTTTACTATGATTAAAGATGTAGAACTCTTTGCCAGAAAGTTAAACTACAAAAAATATTTTGCAAACCAATCGAGAAATATATTCCCCACCAATACAGAACAAACAGCGCTGGTAGATCTGGAAGAACTACTTATGGAACAGACAGATATAGGAGAACAACATCTCCCGACATATCTGCACAACCGCTCACAACACTTCCCCCCTATAGGACTATGTCCCAATGTAGACATATTTGTAAAATTAATAAAAAAGGAAATTTCCCAAATACCTGAAAATATCTTGAGATATAATCTAACATTTCAACAAAATGCAGCAATTAAAGAATTAAAAAATATGAAACATCTGATAATAAAACCCGCAGACAAGGGGGGAAATGTTGTGGTGTGGCCTGTAGATATGTACGAGAGAGAAGTATTCAGACAACTTAACCAATCGAATTGTTACAAATAATTAGAATCAAATCCTATGTCAAAATACAAAATGGAACTTGATTCCATTCTTCTTACAGGCCACCAACATGGAATTATTTCCAATGACATGCTGAGAGGCCTCACATCTGATTTCCCAATTGTCCCAACATTCTATCTAAAACCTAAGATTCACAAAAACAAACAGAACCCTCCGGGGCGCCCCATAGTGTCAGGAATAGGTGGACTATGTGAAGGCACATGTAAGTTCATAGACTTCTATTTACAAAAATGTGTTGAAACGTTACCGTCTTTCATCAAAGACACAACAGAAATGTTGCGACGCCTTACAGATATACAACTAGTAACATGTGACGTTGAATCACTCTATACGTCTCTATGTCACGACCATGGGATCACGGCTTCCCGATATTTTCTTGATATGTCAAACATTGATGGAGAGCTAACAAATTTTATTATTGATCTTCTACATTTTGCTCTCACACACAACTTTTTCACTTTTAAAGACAGATTCTTCCTACAGCTCCAGGGGACTGCTATGGGGGCCACTTGTGCGCCCTCATATGCAAATCTCTTCCTGGGACTGTGGGAGAAAAAAATCATCCAAAACATGGATGAGGTTGACGCCGTGGTCTCATGGTCAAGATATATAGACGATATCCTATTTATCTGGCAAGGCTCTGAATCGGGCCTACTTACCTTTTTAGAAAAGCTTAACATTAATGAACTTAACATTAAGCTCACATGGCACTACAGTAAGACTAGCGTAGATTTCCTTGACCTACACATTGAGGCTACCCCGGAGGGACTCATCTCTACAGACATCTATCGTAAAGAAACGGCTACCAACACACTCCTTCATGCTTCCTCGTCCCATCCCCCCCAGATAAAAAGAGCACTACCAATAGGACAGTTCCTACGTATGAAACATCTATGCTCAGACGGAGATAAATTTGAAAAACAAGCCAACTTTCTAAAAACCAATCTGCAAAACAGAGGCTATAACCATAAAACAATTAGAGCTGGCTATAGAAGGGCTAAATTCACTCATAGAAACCAACTACTAACATACTCTAAACAAACTAATATAGAAAATAAACAGCCTATCAGATTCATTACCACATTCAACTCCAGATGGCAAGACATTCTACAGATACTAGGAAAACACTGGTCTATCTTACTAACCGATGAAGACCTAAAAAAACATCTCCCTAAACACCCATCGGTCACCTGAAGAAGATCAAAAAATCTTAAAGACATAATAACAAAAAGTCACTATGTAACACCGCAGAAAAATATGTTCTCGGAAAAAACAGGCCCAAAATGGGGATCTTTCCAATGTGGAGGATGCATGGCATGCCAATACATGGAAAGATCATTTACATTTTCCAGCAGTGATGGTAACAGATCCTTCACTATAACACACCACATTACCTGCAAAACAGACAACGTGATCTATTACGCACACTGCCCATGTAAACTGATCTATATAGGGATGACAACCCGAGAACTGAGAGTTAGAGCATTGGAACATATTAGGGATATCAGAAATGCTGCAGAAGTTACAGACTTAGGGATCCTTAAAACTATCCCCAAACATTTAAAAAATGTCATAACAGCAACCCAAAACTGTTAAAAATACGAGGAATTGACCGAATACATTTGGGTATCAGAGGAGGAAACTATAAAAAAGAACTCCTGAAAAAAGAAACAAAATGGATAGTGTTACTCTGAACACAATAACCCCCAACGGCCTAAATGAACATGCAAGTTTCAAACCCTTTTTGTGAATACGCGAATTTTAAATAACCTGTGTTTTGGTAATTTTTTTAATGCACACTTTCTATATTCTCTAGAGAAAATGGGAAATATTAATTCAGATATATATTCTTTAAGAAAATATCAGTATATCCTATTCACCTATGTCTCGCTATGTGGTTCCTTTTCCGAGGATTGGAGAGCGGAGAGAGATGGGGGTGTGACTTCCAGGACCACTGTCACATCAAATACGTGGAGAGCAAAGAAAGATGGCGATATGACATCCAGGATTACTGTCATACCAAATCCATGAAAAGAAAACAAAAAGAAAAATTAATACACAGATAACCATTCTGCAATCATGGGAAAAATACAGAGAATACTCTGCAACCACAGGAGAAATCTGAGGACATCATGTAAAAGACGTTATCTTTGGAACTAGTGGAACTTTTCCCCTTCAACCTGGGAGGCAGGAGGCAGAGACGCCGTCCCCCTTACCGCCGCGGTCCTGCCCCGGCGTCTTCTGGCCTCCCTGCAGTGGCTGCTGGTGCATGCAGCTTCCCTGGCTCTGTGCTTAGGGCGCGCGCACACTCCCTCCCTCTTGAAGGGGCCGCGCGCGCCGTCCTAAAAAGTCCCCAGCCAATGGCTGGAGGACTTCCCCTATAAAAGGCACTTCCTCCAATATGGAGATGCCCATGCAAGGTTCTTGCTCTGTATGCTAAACTCTGCTTCAACCCACAGGTCCTGCTGCCTGTATGACTACCAGTCCAGTCCATCTGACTATCAGTCCAGTCTGCCAGCCTGATTACCAGTCCAGCCCGACAGTCTGCTTACAGCCCAGTCCGCTAGTCTGTCTATGGGCTTGGCCAGTCCGCTTATCCGGAGCCTTCACCTGCTACCTGTCTCTGCCTGCCAAGGTCACTCTCCAGCCCGACGGTCTGCCTACAGTCAAACTTGCCAGTCTGTCTATGTGCTAGGCTAGCCTGCCTACCTGGAGAACTTGCCTGTTACCTGGAGGCTCCTGCCTGCACCTGCCGAGTATGCCTGACAGCCTACCTAGAGGCTCCTGCCCGTCACTTGCCGTGACCACCTGACAGCCTACCTAGAGGCTCCTGCCCGTCACTTGCCGTGACCACCTGACAGCCTACCTAGAGGCTCCTGCCTGTCACTTGCCGTGACCACCTGACAGCCTACCTAGAGGCTCCTGCCCGTCACTTGCCGTGACCACTTGACAGCCTACCTAGAGGCTGCTGCCCGTCACTTACCGTGACAACCTGGCAGCCTACCTAGAGGCTCCTGCCCGTCACTTGCCGTGTCTGCCTGACAGCCTACCTATTGGCTCCCGCCTGTTACCTGCCATGCCTACCTGTCAGCCCACATGGAGGCTCCTGCTTATTCCTGCCGTGTCTGCCAGTCCATCTTTCCAGACCATCCGTCAGCCTGCTTGCCATGCTCATCTGCTGTACCGGTCAGTTCTTGCCATCTGACCCGTGGGAGTCACCTGCTCTCTTACAAGGTCGTCCCCAGAGTAGCACCTGGTTCCTCTGCTTGGTCCCTCCCTGGTCACGGAGTCGATTTAGCCGCCGTACGACCTTGGTCGGTCCGAGTTGATACCTAGTTACGCCCCTCTGGGTCCCTCCTTGCACCTCAGCACAGAGGTTCCACCACCCGGATCCGTAACAGTTTGCCCAGGCCATGGAACCTGGTGGCCCCCAGGCACCTTCGCTTGCTGACCTGTACCAGTAGGTTTCTCGTCAGAGATCCTAACAGGAAACCATCCTGACCTACCTGCGGTCTGTGAACTCTCACCTGGACACGCTGTCTGTTCCACCTGTGTCTGCCCCAAGTCGTGCGACACCCGCTCCGGCAGCGCTGCTGCCTACCAGCACCATAGCATCCAGCCTAGGACCCCGGGTTTCTGCTCCTCTTCATTTTGGAGGTGACCCCGTCCTATTTCGGGGCTTCCTGAACCAGTGCACGCTGCACTTTGAACTTCTGCCACATCAGTTTCCTTCTGACCGGGCCAAGGTGGCGTTCATCATGTCTCACCTCACCGGGGAGGCATTGGCATGGCTTAACCCTCTATGGGAGAGAGGGGATTCCCTGGTGTCCGATCTACCGGCTTTCCTCACTGCCTTCCGGAAGGTCTTCGACGAACCCGGATGAAGGATTTTTACGGCCTCCTCATTGCTCCGTCTCCGCCAAGGGAGTCTCACCGTGGCTCAGTATGCCACACGGTTTCGTACCCTCGCTTCTGAGCTTGCCTGGGACAATGAGGCCCTGGTGTCGACCTTCTGGGGGGCCTTTCTGGCTGGATTAAGGACGAGTTAGCCGGCCGGGACGTTCCTACCACTCTGGATGACCTGGTGTCACTTGCAACCCGGATTGACATCCGTTTCCTGGAACGTGCTAAGGAGACTACCCGGGAGAGAAGATTTCCTCATCTCGCTCCTGCTTTCCAGAGACCTGCTTCCCAACCTGCAACTCCCCACGCACGCTCGCCCGAACCTATGCAGATCGACCAGGCCAAGATGGTCAAATCTCGCCAAGAGACACGCCGAGCCGAGGGGAGCTGTTTCTACTGCGGCAGTAAGGAGCACCTGATTCATTCCTGCCCAGTGAAGCCGGGAAACTCCAGTGTCTAGGACCGCTCGGAGAGGTCGTCCTAGGTAAAAGTAAATCCTCTCCGTCCTGGACTTTATCCATCTCTATTTCCTGTGGGGAGAACCGCTTCTTAGTAACCACACATCTGGATTCCGGAGCCGCTGGGAATCTCATTTCCCAGTCCCTTGTAGAGAAGTATCAGATTCCTACCAAACCTCTGGCCGAACCATTGGCAGTCGCTTCCGTGGATGGAAGACTTCTTCCGGTGACCATCTTGGTCGTCACAGAGCCAGTAACCCTGCAGGTGGGAAAGCTGCACTCAGAGAGGATCTCCTTCCATGTGCTTTCCGGACTCTCTCACCCCCTTTTGGTAGGTCTACCCTGGCTACAGAAACATGAACCCATTCTGAATTGGCAATCCGGTGAGGTGCTCCGTTGGGGGCAGGATTGCCACGAGACCTGCCTGGTTCCGGTTTGCCCGGCTCGACCCCCATCTACTCCGACTAATTTACCCGGTCTACCGGCACCCTACTGGTCCTATGCTGATGTCTTCGTCAAGAAGGATGCAGAGACTCTACCACCCTATAGGCCATATGACTGTCCTATCGACCTGATACCCGGTGCCACTCCACCCCGTGGGCGTATCTACCCATTGTCGTTGACCGAAACCTGGGCCATATCGGAGTACATTTAAGAAAATCTGGCTAGGGGATTCATCCGGAAAAATTCCTCCCCGGCTGGAGCCGGATTCTTCTTTGTTAAAAAGAAAGACGGTTCACTACGCCCATGTATCGACTATAAATTGCTCAACCAAATCACTGTCAAAAACCAATACCCCCTGCCACTCATCTCTGAGCTGTTTGATCGCCTTAAAGGCGCGAAGGTCTTCACCAAGCTCGATCTTCGTGGGGCGTATAACCTGGTGCGGATCCGCCGAGGAGACGAGTGGAAGACGGAATTCAATGCCCGGGACAGTCACTATGAATACCGTGTGATGCCCTTCGGTCTCTGTAATGCTCCCGCTGTCTTCCAAGAATTAGTTAATGACATCTTCCGTGACCTCTTATATTCTTGTGTGGTGGTGTACCTGGACAAAATCTTGTTCTTCTCTCCGGATCTTCCCTCACATCGGAGGGATGTTCGTCAGGTCCTGCTTAGGCTCCGGCAGAATCACCTATTTGCAAAATTTGAGAAATGCCTCTTCGAGCAGTCCTCTCTTCCGTTCCTAGGCTATATTATCTCTAAGACAGGTCTATGGATGGACCCCGAGAAGGTCTCTGCCATCTTAAAGTGGCACCGTCCGGAGGGGTTGAAGGCGATTCAGTGATTCCTGGGCTTCGCTAACTATTACCGCCTCTTCATCCCACATTTCTCTTCCCGGACGGCTCCCATCTCTGCGCTCACCCTTAAGGGAGCAAATCCTAAGGAATGGCCATCCGAAGAGGAGGAGACCTTCCTCTCCTTAAAACAAGCCTTCTCTTCTGACCCTGTGCTGCACCGTCAGGATAACAACAAACATTTCTTTTTGAAGGTTGATGCTTCCTCTTCCGGAGCCGGAGCGGTGCTCACCCAGAAATCTCCATCTAGGAGAATGGTAACCTGTGACTTCTTCTCCAAGCTCTTCTCCTCGTCTGAGCGCAACTATTCCATAGGAGACCAAGAACTGCTAGCCATCAAATTGGCGCTGGAGGAGTGGCGTTACCTGCTCAAGGGGACTCTGCACCCGGTGGTCATCTATACTGACCACAAAAACTTGGCTTATCTTCAGAACGCCCAAAGACTCAATCCGCGTCAGGCCCAGTGGTCTTTGTTCTTTGCCCGCTTTAACTTTACCCTACATTACTGCCCGGTGAACAAGAACGTTAAAGCTGACGCCTTGTCCCGATTATTTCTGACTTCCGATCAATAGGAGGAGCCTATGCATATCATCGATCCCTCCAAAGTGATGAATGTGGCCCCCTTGGATCTGTCTCGTCTCCCACCCAACCCGGTAAGAAGTTTGTAGCGGTTCCGGATCGTAAGAAGGTTCTTCACTGAGGTCATTCATCCAAATTAGCCGGCCATGCTGGCCAGAAGAAGTCCTTCCTACTCATTTCTCGGCATTACTGGTGGCCTATGTAGCGTCGGCGTCCCTGCCTCCTGCTAGGCAGGGACGCCGTTCCCCTCACCTCTCCGCTCCGTGCCCGGCGTCTTCCTCCCGCTCTGCTGGCAGCGCGCGCTGCCTCCCGGTCACTGTGCTTAGGGCGCGCGCGCGCTCCCTCTCTCTTAAAGGGGCCGCGCGCGCCGTCCTAAGGAGTCCCCGGCCAATGGCCGGAGGACCTCACCATATATAAGGCACCTCCTCCAATATGGAGGTGCCCGAGCAATGTTGTTGCAAAGCCTTTCAACTCTGCTTCAGCCCTCAGGTCCCGTTGCCTGATACCTGGCTGATACCTGCCTGATACCTGCCTGATATCTGCCTGATTTCTGTCTACCTGCTTGCAATCCTGTGGTCTGACAGTCTGCCTACCAGCACCTGCCAGTCTGTCTATGGATCAGTCCGCCCGCAGACCAGGAAGTACCTGCCAGATACCTGCCTGATACCTGCCTGCCTGTCCAGACACTCTCACCCGCTCACCTGGGAGCGCTCTCCTGCTACCTGCCTGCTAGCCTACCTGGAGGCTTAGCCGTCACTTGCTGTGACCACCTGCCTGTCCAGAGACTCTTACTCGCTCACCTGGGAGCGCTCACCTGCTACCTGCCTGCTAGCCTACCTGGAGGCTTAGCCGTCACTTGCTGTGACCACCTGCCTTTCCAGAGACTCTTACTCGCTCACCTGGGAGCGCTCACCTGCTACCTGCCTGCTAGCCTACCTGGAGGCTTAGCCGTCACTTGCGGTGACTACCTACCTGTCCAGAGACTCTTACTCGCTCACCTGGGAGCGCTCACCTGCTGCCTGCCTGCTAGCCTACCTGGAGGCTCTGCCGTCACTTGCCGTGACCCCCTGCCTGCCTAGAGACTCTTACCCTGTTGTCACTTGCCGTGACCACCCGCCTGTCAAGAGACTGTTCCCGTCACTTGCCGTGACCACCCGCCTTCCCTGGGAGCCACCCGCTTCCTTACAAGGACTGCCCTTTGTATAGTAGCTCAGAGGTTCCACCTCCCAGACCCGTTACAGTTTGCTCGGGCCATGGAACCCGGTGGCACCCAAGCTCCCTCGCTCTCGGACCTATGTCATGAACTTTCCCATCAGAGGTCCCAACAGGAGTCCATCCTGAGTCACCTGCGTAGTGTTAACACTCACCTGGACACACTGACTGCCTCATCGGGAGCTGCTTCCACTCACACACTTACTACCCCGGCACCGCCGCTGCCCATCAATACCATGGCATCCCTTCCCGGTCCCCGTCTCTCCACCCCGCCTCGTTTTGGCGGAGATCCCGGTCAGTCACGGGGCTTCATTAACCAGTGCACTCTGCACTTCGAACTTTTGGCACACCAGTTTTCCACCGACCGAGCCAAAGTAGCCTTCATCATGTCCCATCTCACGGGGGAGGCGCTGGCTTGGCTAAATCCTCTATGGGAGAGAGGAGATCCCCTGGTGTCCAACCTGCCAGCCTTTCTCATGGCTTTCCGGAAAGTCTTCGACGAACCAGGACGGAAGACCTCATCTGCCTCATCTCTGCTACGCCTCCGTCAAGGAAGTCTCACCGTGGGCCAATATGCCATATGGTTCCGTACCCTTGCTTCGGAGCTTGCCTGGGATAACGACGTCCTGGTGTCCGTCTTCTGGGAGGGTCTGTCCGGCCATATTAAAGATGAACTCGCCGGTCGGGACATTCTTACCACTCTCGACGACTTAATAACACTCGCCACCCGGATTGACATCCGGTTCCAGGAGCGCACCAAAGAGGTCACCCATGAGAGGAGGTTTCCACGCCTTGCCCCTACCTTTCAGAAACCCGTCTCTTCCTCCGTTACTCCTCAGGCGCACTCACCCGAGCCTATGCAGGTCGACCAGACCAAGATGGTCAAAACCCATCAAGAATTACGCCGTGCCGAGGGGAGCTGCTTCTACTGTGGCAGTAAGGAGCACCGGATCCATTCCTGCCCGGAGAGGTCGGGAAACGCCTGTGTCTAGGATCGCTCAGAGAGGTCGTCCTAGACAAGAGTAAACCCTCTCCATCTCTGATGCTGTCAGTCTCTATCGTCTGCGGGGAGAACCGTTTCTGTGAACTAGCTCAACTTGACTCTGGAGCTGCCGGAAATCTCATTTCTCAATCCCTGGTAGAGAAATACCACATTCCCACCAAACCCCTGGCTGTACCCTTATCTGTCGCCTCCGTCGATGGGGGTCTCTTAGCGCATCCCATTCAACTCATCACCGAATCCATAACTCTGCAGGTGGGAATGCTGCACTCTGAGAGCATGTTCTTCCATGTTCTGCCTGGACTCTCTCACGCCCTCTTGCTAGGCCTACCTTGGCTCCAGAGACATGCACCCGTGCTTGATTGGCAGACCGGAGAAGTCCTTCGCTGGGGACAGGACTGCCATAAGACTTGTTTAGTTCCCGTTCATCCTGCCCATCCTTCTTCTACCCCAGCCAATCTACCCGGCCTACCGGTTCCCTATTGGTCTTATGCGGACGTCTTTAATAAAAGAGAAGCAGAGACATTACCCCCTCATAGACCATACGATTGCCCAATCGACCTGATTCCCGGTGCTACTCCTCCCCGTGGGTGTATTTACCCTTTGTCCGCTGCTGAGACCCGGTCCATGTCTGAATATATTGAGGAGAATCTGGCCGGGGATTTATCCGGAAATCTACCTCCCCGGCGGGAGCAGGCTTCTTCTTCGTCAAAAAGAAAGACGGCTCACTCCGTCCCTGTATAGACTATAGAGGTCTTAACCAGATCACGGTGAAAAATAAATACCCTCTTCCGCTCATTCCCGAATTATTTGACCGTCTGAGGGGTGCTAGAATCTTCACCAAGCTGGACCTCCGTGGGGCGTATAACCTGGTCCGTATCCGTCAGGGGGATGAATGGAAGACGGCATTCAACACCCGGGACGGCCACTATGAATACCTTGTAATGCCCTTCGGTCTCTGTAACGCTCCCGCCGTCTTTCAAGAGTTGGTCAATGACATCTTCCGTGACCTTCTCTACTCCTGCGTGGTGGTATACCTGGACGACATCTTGGTCTTCTCTCCGGATCTTCTCACTCACCAGAGGGACGTTCGTCAGGTTCTGCTCAGGCTCAGGCAGAACCACCTCTACGCAAAATATGAGAAGTGCCTCTTTGAGCAGACCTCGCTTCCGTTTCTGGGCTACATAATCTCTCAGACCGGCCTACGAATGGATCCTGAGAAACTGTCTGCCATCCAGAAGTGGCCCCGACCGGAGGGGTTGAAGGCTATTCAGCGGTTCCTGGGCTTCGCCAACTACTACCGCCTCTTCATTCCGCACTTCTCTTCCCGGACAGCCCCTATCTCTGCGCTCACCCGTAAGGGCGCTAATCCCAGAGAATGGCCGCCCGAAGCTGAGGAGGCCTTCCTTTCTTTGAAACAAGCTTTCTCCTCCGCCCCTGTGCTGCATCATCCGGACAGCAACAAACAATTCTTCCTTGAAGTTGACGCTTCCTCCTCCGGAGCCGGAGCGGTACTCACCCAAAAGTCGTCTTCCGGAAGAAAGGTAACCTTCGGCTTCTTCTCCAAACTCTTCTCCTCTTCTGAGCGCAATTATTCTATAGGAGACCGAGAATTATTGGCCATCAAGCTGGCGCTGGAGGAGTGGCGTTACCTGCTAGAAGGGGCTCTTCACCCGGTAATAATTTACACGGACCACAAGAACTTGGCTTACCTCCAGAGTGCCCAGAGACTAAACCCGCGCCAAGCCCGGTGGTCCTTGTTCTTCGCCCGCTTTGATTTCATTCTTCATTTTCGTCCGGCAGACAAAAACATCAAAGCTGATGCCTTGTCCCGATCCTTTTTGGTCTCTGATCTAGAGGAGGAGCCTAAGCACATCATCGACCCCGCCAAAGTAATGCAGGTGGCCCACGTGAATCTAAATCGTCTTCCACCCGGTAAGACGTTTGTAACAGTCCCTGATCGTGAGAAGGTCCTACACTGGGGACACTCGTCCAAGCTAGCTGGCCACGCTGGTCAGAAAAAGACCCTCCAGCTTATTACCCGGCATTACTGGTGGCCTACCCTGGACGTAATAGACTTTGTTTCAGCCTGTGTGTCCTGGGCCCGCAACAAGGTTCCGAGACACCTGCCAGCCGGCCGCCTCCTTCCTCTTCCTGTACCTGCTGCCCCGTGGCAGCATATAGCTATGGACTTTATAACGGACCTCCCTGTCTCTGCCGGTTGTACGGTCATTTGGGTGGTCGCTGACCGCTTTTCAAAGATGGCTCACTTCATTCCCCTGCCGGGCCTCCCGTCTGCATCTGAGTTGGCTAAAGACTTTATACATCATATTTTCCATCTTCATGGTCTTCCTCTCCACATTGTATCCGACCTAGGGGTTCAGTTCACCTCTCGCTTTTGGCGAGCCATGTGTAAATTGCTCGGGGGCACCTTGGACTTTTCTTCTGCTTATCACCCACAGTCCAATGGTCAAGTAGAACGGATCAACCAAAATTTAACCAGTTACCTCCGGCACTTTATTAATGCTCACCATTCCGACTGGGTGGATCTTTTACCGTGGGCCGAATTTTCCTACAATGATCACGAGAGCGAATCTTCCTCCAAATCCCCATTTTCTGTAGTCTACGGTCAGCATCCTCGGATCCCGTTTCCCGTCTCCACCTCAGTGGACAACCCGGCTGCGGAATCTATTGTTAGCGAATTTTCCTCCATTTGGGAGAGTACCAGATCCGCACTTCTTCAGTCATCCGAGCGGATGAAAAAACAGGCTGACAAAAGACGTCTGGATCCACTGCAATTCCATCCTGGAGATAAAGTCTGGCTCTTGTCCAAATATGTCCGGCTCAAGAATCCTTCCTACAAGTTAGGGCCTCGGTTCATCGGCCCACTGGAAGTTATCAAGCAAATCAACCCGGTGGCCTATAGATTGAAACTCCCGGCCAACTTGCGGATCCCTAACTCCTTCCATGTATCTCTACTCAAACCCGTGGTACTTAACTCTTTTTCCAAGTCTACAGGTACGCCTCCTGCTCCGGTTTCCACTGAAGACGAGTTTGAGGTAGAGAACATTCTAGCCACCAAAAGGGTAAGAGGAAAGACCTTTTTTCTAGTGGATTGGAAAGGATTTGGTCCTGAGGAGAGAACATGGGAGCCCCGGGAGAATATCCATGCCCCGCTCATCCTTGATAAATTTCTCTCTGGCCTAAAAAAGGGGGGGCCTAAAGGGGGGGGGGGTACTGTAGCGTCGGCGTCCCTGCCTCCTGCTAGGCAGGGACGCCGTTCCCCTCACCTCTCCGCTCCGTGCCCGGCGTCTTCCTCCCGCTCTGCTGGCAGCGCGCGCTGCTTCCTGGTCACTGTGCTTAGGGTGCGGGCGGGCGCGCGCTCCCTCTCTCTTAAAGGGGCCGCACGCGCCGTCCTAAGGAGTCCCCGGCCAATGGCCGGAGGACCTCACCATATATAAGGCACCTCCTCCAAAATGGAGGTGCCCGAGCAATGTTGTTGCAAAGCCTTTCAACTCTGCTTCAGCCCTCAGGTCCCATTGCCTGATACCTGCCTGATATCTGCCTGATTTCTGTCTACCTGCTTTCAATCCTGTGGTCCGACAGTCTGCCTACCAGCACCTGCCAGTCTGTCTATGGATCAGTCCGCCCGCAGACCAGGAAGTACCTGCCAGATACCTGCCTGATACCTGCCTGCCTGTCCAGAGACTCTCACTCGCTCACCTGGGAGCGCTCTCCTGCTACCTGCCTGCTAGCCTACCTGGAGGCTTCACCGTCACTTGCTGTGACCACCTGCCTGTCCAGAGACTCTTACTCGCTCACCTGGGAGCACTCACCTGCTACCTGCCTGCTAGCCTACCTGGAGGCTTAGCCATCACTTGCTGTGACCACCTGCCTGTCCAGAGACTCTTACTCGCTCACCTGGGAGCGCTCACCTGCTACCTGCCTGCTAGCCTACCAGGAGGCTTAGCCGTCACTTGCGGTGACCACCTACCTGTTCAGAGACTCTTACTCGCTCACCTGGGAGCGCTCACCTGCTACCTGCCTGCTAGCCTACCTGGAGGCTCTGCCGTCACTTGACGTGACCCCCTGCCTGCCTAGAGACTCTTACCCTGTTGTCACTTGCCGTGACCACCCGCTTGTCAAGAGACTGTTCCCGTCACTTGCCGTGACCACCCGCCTTCCCTGGGAGCCACCCGCTTCCTTACAAGGACTGCCCTTTGTATAGTAGCTCAGAGGTTCCACCTCCCAGACCCGTTACAGCCTACTCTGCGCCAGGATGTGGTAGACTTCGTCACGGCCTGTTTGTCCCATGCCCGCAACAAGGTTCCCAGACATCTTCCTGCCGGTCGTCTCCTGCCTCTTCCCGTACCTGCTGCCCCGTGGCAGCAGATTCCTATGGACTTTATTATAGATCTCCCTGTTTCTGGCGATTGTACAGTCATTTGGGTGGTCGCTGACCGCTTTACTAAAATGACTCACTTTATCCCTCTGCCTGGTCTCCCGTCTGCATCTGTGCTGACTAACGACTTCATCCATCACATCTTTCATCTCCATGGCCTACCCCTCCGCATTGTGTCTGATCGAGTGGTCCAGTTCACTTCGCGCTTCTGGAGAGCTACGTGTAAGCTGTTGGATGTCACCCTGGATTTCTCCTCTGCTTATCATCCACAGTCCAATGGCCAAGTGGAGCGTATCAACCAGATCCTTTCCAGCTACCTCCGGCACTTTGTCAACGCTCACCATACCGATTGGGTGGAGCTCCTACCATGGGCCGAGATCTCCTATAACAACCATGAGAGCGAATCTTCTTCCAAGTCCCCATTCTTTGTGGTCCATGGTCAACATCCCCGGATTCTGTTTCCCGTTTCTGCTTCTGTGGACAACCCGGCCGCAGAGTCTCTTGTCAGCGAAATTTTCCACTATTTGGGAGGACACTAGATCCGCACTGCTCCAATCCTCCGAGCGGATGAAGAAGCTTTCTGATAAGAGACGTCGGGACCTACCTCAATTCCGTCCGGGAGACAAGGTTTGGCTCTCCTCCAAACTTGTTCGTCTCAAAATACCCTCCTATAAGTTGGGTCCACGGTTCATCGGTCCATTTGAAGTCCTCAAGCTAATCAACCCAGTAGCCTACAAGTTAAAACTCCCGGCCACCTTACAGATTCCCAACTCCTTCCACGTATCTCTCCTCAAACCAGTTGTGCTTAATTCTTTTTCCAAAAATCCAGGTACCTCCCCAGCTCCGGTCTCCGCTGAGGACGTCTATGAGGTAGAGAACATTCTGGCCACCAAGAGGGTAAGAGGAAAAACCTTTTTTCTGGTGGATTGGAAGGGGTTTGGCCCAGAGGAGAGAACTTGGGAACCCAGGGAAAACATCCACGCCCCGCTTCTCCTTGAAAAATTTCTTGCTGGCCTGAAAAAGAGGGGGCTTAAAGGGGGGTGGTACTGTAGCATCGGCGTCTCTACCTCCTGCCCGGCAGAGACGCCGTTCCCCTTACCGCCGCGGTCCTGCTTCAGCGTCCTCTGGCCTCCCTGCAGCTGCTGCTGGTGCACGCAGCTTCCCTGGCTCTGTGCTTAGGGCGCGCGCGTGCTCCGTCCCTCTTAAAGGGGCCGCGCGCACCATCCTAAAAAGTCCCCAGCCAATGGCTGGAGGACTTCCCCTATAAAAGGCACTTCCTCCAATATGGAGGTGCCCGTGCAAGGTTGTTGCTCTGTATGCTAAACTCTGCTTCAGCCCACAGATCCTGCTGCCTGTCTGACTACCAGTCCAGTCTGTCTGACTATCAGTCCAGTCTGCAAGCCTGATTACCCGTCCAGCCCGACAGTCTGCTTACAGCCCAGTCCGCTAGTCTGTCTATGGGCTTGGCCAGTCCGCTTATCCGGTGCCTTCACCTGCTACCTGTCTCCGCCTGCCAAGGTCACTTTCCAGCCCGACGGTCTGCCTACAGTCAAACCTGCCAGTCTGTCTATGTGCTAGGCTAGCCTGCCTACCTGGAGAACTTGCCTGTTACCTGGATGCTCCTGCCTGCACCTGCTGTGTATACCTGACAGCCGACCTAGAGGCTCCTGCCCGTCACTTGCCGTGACCACCTGACAGCCTACCTAGAGGCTCCTGCCCGTCACTTGCCTTGACCACCTGACAGCCTACCTAGAGGCTCCTGCCTGTCACTTGCCGTGACCACCTGACAGCCTACCTAGAGGCTCCTGCCTGTCACTTGCCGTGACCACCTGACAGCCTACCTAGAGGCTCCTGCCCGTCACTTGCCGTGACCACCTGACAGCCTACCTAGAGGCTCCTGCCTGTCACTTGCCAAGACCACTTGACAGCCTACCTAGAGGCTCCTGCCCGTCACTTGCCGTGACCACCTGACAGCCTACCTAGAAGCTCCTGCCCGTCACTTGCCGTGTCTGCCTAACAGCCTACCTAGAGGCTCTCGCCTATTACCTGTCGTGCCTACCTGTCAGCCTACCTGGAGGCTCCTGCTTGTTCCTGCCGTGTCTGCCAGTCCGTCTGTCCAGACCATTCGTCAGCCTGCTTGTCGTGCTCATCTGCTATACCGGTCAGTCCTTGCCATCTGACCCGTGGGAGTCACCTGCTCTCTTACAAGGTCATGCCAGAGTAGCACCTGGTCCCTCTGCTCGGTCCCTCCCTGGTCACGGAGTCGATTTAGCTGGATTACGACCTTGGTCGGTCCGAGTTGATACCTAGTTACACCCCTCTGGGTCCCTACTTCCATCATAGCACAGATGTTCCACCACCCGGATCCGTAACATCGTCTATAGCGCATGAAACTAGCTCCCGTCCTTCCTACTCCTCCTCCTCTTCCTCATTGTCACCCAGTCCACATTGGGATGAGATGAGGCTGGGCTGTGTGTAATCACCCTGTATGGTTCCTTGCTCCATCTCATCGTGCTCCGCCTGCAATGCATCCTCTTTGATTGTGAGCAGAGAGCATTTCAGAAGACAGAGAAGCAGTATGGTGACGCTAATTATGGCGTCATCGCCGCTCACCATCTTGGTGGAGTCCTCAAAGTATTGGAGGATGGTACATGTGTCTGACATCCATGTCCACTCCTGAGGTCTTATGTGTGGAGTCTGTACTGAATACCGACAGCCTTGTTGATGCTGGTACTCAACAACTGCCCTCTTCTGCTCACAAATCCTTCCCAACATCTGCAGTGTAGAGTTCCAACGTGGGTGGACATTATACACCAGTCTGTGAGCCAGAGGCTGCAAATGCTGCTGAAATACGGCAAGGGAGGCGGAAGCTGTAGCTGTCTTTCTAAAATGGGCACACAGCGTACTTTAACAAGCAGATCCGGCAGCTCCGGGTAGGATTTGAGAAACCGCTGAACCACGAGGTTAAGCTCATGGGCCAGGCATGGTATGTGTGTGAGCTTGCCTCGACTCAGAGCCGCCACCAGGTTCCGGCCATTGTCACACACGACCATGCCTGGCTGTAGGTTCACGGTGTGAGCCACAGATCTGCATGCTCTTTCAGAGATGTCCACAGCTCTTCAACATTGTGTGGTTTGTCACCTAAGCATATTAGCTTCAGCACTGCATGTTGCCGCTTGTCCCAGGCAGTGCTGCAGTGCTTCCAGCTTGTGACTGATGTAGTCATTTTGGAGATGGAGGCTGAAGAGGAGGAGGAGGCTGTGGAGGATGATGTGCAGGAGCTGTAGACCGTGGGGGCAACCCTGATTGACTTAGGGCCCGTAATCCTTGGAAGAGGACGTGTTCCGTCCCAAGGTCCGACTGGGTCCCAGCTTCCACTATGTTAACCCAGTGTGCCATTAGCGAGATGTACCGTCCCTGCCCACAAGCACTTGTCCACGTGTCCGTGGTTAGGTGGACTTTCCCGGTAACTGCGTTGTTGAGGGCAGGCTAATGTTTTGGGACACGTGCTTGTGTAATGTGGGGACGGCACACCGGGAGAAATAGTGGCGGCTGGGGACTGAGTACCGAGGGACGGCCGCCGCCATCAGGTTGCGGAATGCTTCCGTCTCCACGAGCCTGAAAGGCAATATTTCGAGCGCAAGCAGTCATGAAATGTGAGAATTTAGTAGTGTGGCCTGTGGGGCGTTGGCTGCATATCTGCGTTTGCGTTCCAAGGACTGGGGTATGGACAACTGAACGTTGCACTGGGACAAGGACATGGACGTGCTTCCTGATGCTGCTACTTGAGAGTGCGCAATGACAGGTGCAGGGCAGGAGGCATCTTTGCATGCACCATGGACAGGGGATTGGCTTGCATGCACAACAGCAGAAGAAGCAATGGTGCCACCTGCAGACACTGTTCCTGGACCCTGGGGTTCAGCCCACAAAGTCGGGTGCTTTGCTTCCATGTGCCTGATCATGCTGGTGGTGGTCAGGCTGGTCGTTTTGCCACCCCTGCTGATGCTGGCCTGGCAGGTGGTGAAAATGGCCTTTTTGGGGTTATCGGCAGAGTCTTTAATAAACAACCAGACTCAGGAAGACCTAACAGTTGTACTGGCAACTTCCATCGTGTTGGTGTTACGGCGAACAGTTGCCTGCCTTCTGCCTGCGGCCACCACACTGCTTCTTCCTGCCTATTGGGGTGCTCTGCCTCCCTCCCCCTGTGTGCTGCTGTCCTCGCTCTGCATGTCTTCCTGCCAGGTTGGGTCAGTTACTGTATCATCCACCACCTCGTCTTCCACTACCGCACCCTGGTCCTCCTCCTGACTTTCTGGCAATTGTGTCTCATCATCGTCCACCTCTTGTGACACTTTCCCACCGTCGCCTTCCTGTGATCGTGGCTGCTCAAATATTTGGGCATCGCTACACGCGATCTCCTCTTGCCGCACTTCAAGTGGACCGGGTGAGAGGCTTGAATCTATAAATGGAAAAGTGAACAGCTCTTCAGAGTGTCCAAGTGTGGGATCAGTTGTCTCCGGGCACTCGGCATGGTGGTGTTAGAACCTTGCTCTTAGGTTTTTTCCTTTGCTGGTCACATGACCTTGTTGGCCTATTTAATCCTGCTCCGCCCTTCTGGCTTTGCTGGACTTCATTGTATAACTACTTTCTAGCTAGCCTGTGCTCTGTATCTAACTCTGTTAGTTTGCTTGGTCTACGGACCTCTTTGTTCTATATATTTTGTTTGTTTGTCTGTCTGCTACTATTTCTGTTAGGAGGTGTCCCATTTTCCTCCCAGTCCTTAGTACTTGTAGGGATTCCTTCCCCACATCTATAGGTCTCCGTACAGACTAGCTTAGGACTTTAGCAGGTCTGATCGCAGGATCAGGTTTCCTGTTACATCGTAGGGATTCAGCTGAGTTCTATCGTAGGGACAGATCTCCTCTCTTTCCTTAGCTCTGGTAGCAGAACATAACAGTAAATCCAGCCTGCAAATTTTCTAAGGAAAGATTTTTCTGTTACATCATGGTGTCGGTTCAGGATTTGGCTCATCGCCTGCAGGGACTCTCTCTGGAGGTGGCCGAGCTCCGTCAGCACGTGAGTAACTGTCCTGGAGCACATTTCTTGGAGCCTAAGGTATGTTTGCCGGATTTATTTTTTGGTGAACACCGAGAATTTTTTTCATTTAAAAATGCTTGCTTATTGTATTTTTGTTTGAGACCCAAGTCCTCTGGGGATGAATCCCAGCGCATAGGGTTCATAATGTCACTTTTGCGCAAAGAGCCTCAGGAGTGGGCCTTTTTTTGCAACCTAGTGATACATGCTTCAGATTAGTGGATAGTTTTTTTTTCTGCTTTGGGACTATTATATGATGATCCTGACCGTGTCGCATCAGCTGAGACTGAGTTAAGACGTTTGAGACAGGGATCAGGTAATGTGGAAAAATATTGTACTAATTTCCGTCGTTGGTCTACTCAAACAGGGTGGAACGATTCTGCTCTGAAAAGTCTATTTCTTGCTGGGCTCAATGAAAGGGTTAAAGACCTGCTAATTGCTTATCCTACACCTGAAGATTTGCAACAGGCTATGCAATTAGCTATACGGGTGGATAGGAGACTGCGTGCAAGAGTTAATGAGAGCAAATCCTCTGCTATGTCAGTTTCTGGTTATGAGAATGTGTGTACTAACAGTGGTGAATCGATGGAGATTGGATCGGTGGCACCTCGCTCTCAAGAAAAAGACCGATTTTCTGAAGGCTTGTGTTTCTATTGCGGAAAATCTGGTCATTTGATTAAAGGCTGTGAGCTTCGTATGAAGAAAGAAAAAAAAATGGTCAGTCATGCCCGTATTGCCTGTTTAAATTCCAAGGGTGTATTTTTAGCTGCTTCCACGATTGCTCAGGAAAAATTAATGGAATTTCGGGTGTTTGTTGATTGTGGATCTACTCTGAATGTAATTGATGGGGGATTCTTGGAAAGACTCAATTTAAAACCCGAACCTTTATCATCCCCCATTGCTGTGGTTTCTGTGGATGGTTCCCCTTTGAAGAATATTACTCTCAAGGTCTGTGAATTTCCTCTCACTATTAATGGTGTTCACCATGAGAAATTGGATTTGGTAGTTTTGAATAACTTGCCTTCTCCAGTAATATTGGGATTGCCCTGGTTAAAATTTCACAATCCTGTACTGGATTGGTCTACCAATGAAATTAAATCCTGGAGCCATAAATGTTATGACAAGTGTTGTAACGGGCGTATTGCAGCTTTGGATAGGGGAGAATTGCCTGTTCCTATTCAGGATTTTTGGAGAGTTTTTTCTGAGAAGGAATCGCAGGTTTTGCCTCCCCATAGAGACTATGATTGTTCTATTGAATTTGTCCCTGGAGCGACTCTTCCTAAAAGTCGTTTATTTAACCTTACTATTCCTGAGAGGAAGGCTTTGGATGAATACATACAGACAAGTTTGGCCGCCGGTCACATTAGGCCCTCTAAGTCTCCTGTGGCGGTTGGATTTTTTTTTGTAAAAAAAAAGGACGGCGGTTTACGTCCTTGTCTGGATTTTCGTGAAATTAACAAAATTACTGTACGCAATCCTTACCCACTGCCATTGATTCCTGATCTGTTTAACCAGTTAATGGGGGCCAAGTGGTTCTCTAAAATTGACCTTAAGGGGGCATACAATCTGTTGCGCATGAAGGAGGGTGACGAATGGAAGACTGCTTTTAACACTCCTGTGGGTCATTTTGAGAATCTGGTTATGCCTTTTGGTCTTACTAATGCTCCTGCATTTTTTCAGAATCTTATTAATGACATTCTTAGACCTTTGATCGGCAAAAATGTGGTTGTGTATTTGGATGACATTTTGATTTATTCGCCGGATCTGGAGTCTCATTGGCGGAGCGTACGTGAGGTATTACAATTGTTAATGGACAATTCGCTTTTTGCTAAGCTGGAGAAATGTGAGTTCGCTGTACAGAGAATTAGTTTTTTGGGTTACATTATCTCCAGCGAAGGTTTTGAGATGGACCCGGTTAAAGTTCAAGCTGTACAGGAATGGCCTAGGCCTATTGGTTTGAAATCGATACAGAGGTTTTTAGGTTTCGCCAATTATTACAGAAAATTCATAAAAAATTTTTCTAGTATTGTCAAACCTCTGACCGATCTCACCAGGAAAGGTGCTGATGCGGTTCAGTGGTCTTCTGAGGCCATTGAAGCTTTTGTGTATCTCAAGGAGAGGTTCACCTCTGCTCCCATCCTTATGCAGCCTGATGTGACTAAGCCGTTTTTGGTTGAGGTTGATGCTTCTTCGGTGGGGGTTGGCGCAGTATTGTCTCAGGATAACGGGGATGGATTACATCCCTGTGCCTTTTTTTCAAAAAATTTTTCGGAGACTGAACTGAATTACGATATTGGTAATCGGGAATTATTGGCTATTAAACTCGCATTTGAACACTGGCGCCACTTCTTGGAAGGTGCGGAATTTCCCGTTCAGGTTCTTACGGATCATAAAAATCTGATATATCTTGATGCTGCCAAGCGCCTGAATGCCCGTCAGGCTAGGTGGGCACTGTTTTTCTCGTGGTTTAATTTCTCCGTTACTTACATCCCTGGTACTAAGAATGTTAAGGCGGATGCCTTGTCTCGCAGTTTTTCTCCCATAGTCGGTGCTGAGAAAGAGGAGAACATTTTACAAGAAGGTGTTGTGATAGCTGCTTTGGACTCCGTTTTGGAAGATGAGATTCTTAAAGCACAGGAGAATGCCCCATCCAACACTCCTCATGGGAGGTTGTTTGTGCCTGGGACCTTTAGGAGAGATTTGTTTATTGAGTGTCACGAATCTCGGTTGGCAGGTCATCCCGGAATCTCTGAGACCAAGAGACGGGTGGGTCGCAGTTTTTGGTGGCCTGGATGGCAGAAGGAAGTCATTAAGCGGGTGCGTCAATGTACTATATGTGCTAGATCTAAGTCCTCACATACTCCTGCTGCGGGGTTGCTTTGTCCTTTGGAGGTTCCTAGTGCTCCTTGGACACATTTGGCTATGGACTTTATAACTGACCTTCCCCCCTCTGAGGGTTTTACTGTCATCTGGGTGGTCGTGGACCGTTTTAGCAAGATGTGTCACTTGGTTCCCTTCGTCAAACTGCCCTGCGCTAAAACTCTCGCTAAGGCCTTTGTCAAGGAAATTGTCAGACTTCATGGCGTTCCTACTGACATTGTTTCTGATAGGGGTCCTCAGTTCGTGGCTCGTTTTTGGCGTGCCTTTTGTGACAGGTTGGGAGTTCATCTGTCGTTCTCGTCCGGATATCATCCTGAATCTAATGGCCAGACAGAAAGGAAAAACCAGGATGTTGAGCAGTTCTTGCGTTGTTTTGTGGCAGACAATCAAGAGGGGTGGTCTGAGTTTCTGCCACTTGCTGAATTTGCTTTGAACAATCATATATCTTCTTCTGCTGGTTGTTCGCCTTTTTTTTGTTGTTCTGGGAGACATCCGTCGTTTGGGTCGTTCTCCAAGTTGGGATCTGCCGTGCCTGAGGAGGAGAATTTTTCCGGTGATTTGGAGAGAGTTTGGACGGATGTGCGTGGTAATCTTCAGGAGGCCAACAGAAAATCTAAAGACTACTTTGATAGGAAACGACAGGAGGTTTTGTTCGCTGTTGGTGACATGGTTTGGTTGTCCTCTAGGAATCTGCGGTTGAGGATTCCTTCTAAGAAATTGGGTCCCAAGTTTGTAGGGCCCTTTAAGGTGCTTCAGGTTGTCAACCAATCTGCTGTTAGGTTGGAGGTTCCTACCTCCTGGAGAATTAATCCGGTATTTCATGTCTCTCTGTTAAAAAAAGCTGTTGTGTCGGATGGTGACGCCTCTGCCTCTGTTCCTCCGGTGGTGGAGGACGGGGAATATGAAATTTCTCGCATCCTTAACTCTAGACGGTATAGAGGTAGTTTGCAGTATCTTGTGGCCTGGAAAGGTTTCGGACCCGAGGATAACTCTTGGGTGAGGTCAGATGATGTTTCCGCGTCCAGACTTATCAGAGCGTTTCACAGGAGATTTCCTGATAAGCTTGGTCCTAGGGGATCCGGAGGATCCTCTTAGAAGGGGGGGTACTGTTAGAACCTTGCTCTTAGGTTTTTTCCTTTGCTGGTCACATGACCTTGTTGGCCTATTTAATCCTGCTCTGCCCTTCTGGCTTTGCTGGACTTCATTGTATAACTACTTTCTAGCTAGCCTGTGCTCTGTATCTAACTCTGTTAGTTTGCTTGGTCTACGGACCTCTTTGTTCTATATATTTTGTTTGTTTGTCTGTCTGCTACTATTTCTGTTAGGAGGTGTCCCATTTTCCTCCCAGTCCTTAGTACTTGTAGGGATTCCTTCCCCACATCTATAGGTCTCCGTACAGACTAGCTTAGGACTTTAGCAGGTCTGATCGCAGGATCAGGTTCCCTGTTACATCGTAGGGATTCAGCTGAGTTCTATCGTAGGGACAGATCTCCTCTCTTTCCTTAGCTCTGGTAGCAGAACATAACAGTAAGTCCAGCCTGCAAATTTTCTAAGGAAAGATTTTTCTGTTCCATCATGGTGTCGGTTCAGGATTTGGCTCATCGCCTGCAGGGACTCTCTCTGGAGGTGGCCGAGCTCCGTCAGCACGTGAGTAACTGTCCTGGAGCACATTTCTTGGAGCCTAAGGTATGTTTGCCGGATTTATTTTTTGGTGAACACCGAGAATTTTTTTCATTTAAAAATGCTTGCTTATTGTATTTTTGTTTGAGACCCAAATACTCGCCGAGCACCAAGCATCTCAAGTAGAGATGAGCGTTGTTCTACTCGAACTGTTCGCCAATCTCAAATTCGAGCTGTTTTGGGCGGTGTTCGAGCCGTTCGGCGAACACGAACGATTTGAGAAAAATTCGGCTGTTCGAGGTTATGTTTGATAACTGTTCGTGCACCAAAATCATAACTGGATTTTTTCTCAGTAATGATGAAAATTAATGTTAATACGCAGTTTGAGTGTACAGCGGGGTGGGGGGAGGGGCAGGGGATGGATCTCTGCAGGAATAATGAAGATCTCCATTTTTTTTTCTCTTTCCCGCATTTGCAGTGGGGAGGTGCAGTCTGTCAGCCTATCAGCAGCGCACACACGGAGCGAACTGCTGTTTTTCACACAAGCAAGGGCATGTGTCATTGGCAGTGTATGTCACATGTCCTTGCCCTATAAGACCAAGCCATTTTCCCCGTCGCCACCATTTTCTCACTGCTGCAGCTGCGTGTTAGACGGCACCGCTGTTGCTGTGTGCGCTATACCTTGTTAATTTCAAGCCAATTTTCGCACAAATCTACAGATAGCTTGGGAGTAGGGAATAGTTGCAGTCCTTTTAAGGACTAGGTTACAGCATTTCCTGCGACTTTTATCAGGCAGGTCTATGCTCTTAAATAGATAGATTGTGGGAGTAAAGACTAATTGTAATTGCAGTCCTTTTCAGGACTAGGTTACATCAGTTCCTATCAGTTTTTGCCAGGCAGGTCTGTGCCAGTGCTGTGCATGTTTTTTTCACAGCATTTGGCTGAATCTAGCAAAGCTAATCCTTTTTGGCCTATTGCAGAGTGTGTTTGTCAGTGGAGTAGCCTATCTGTGTTGCAAGATATACTACCTGTGTATAGAATACCAAATTTTTTACTGCACCTAGTGAAGTAAAATCTTTTGGGCATAGCATCATTCTATTAGTCCATCTATACTGACCTCCATCAGGTTGCAAACTGAATATATTTTTTTTCTGCATCTACCTCTGAAAAAATATTGGGCTTCTAGCTGTGTGTGGGACTTGTTCTATTAATCCATCTATACAGACCTCCATCAGGTTGCAAACTGAATATATTTTTTTTCTGCATCTACCTCTGAAAAAATATTGGGCTTCTAGCTGTGTGTGGGACTTGTTCTATTAATCCATCTATACAGACCTCCATCAGGTTGCAAACTGAATATAATTTTTTTCTGCATCTAGCTCTGAAAAAATAGTTGGCATTCTAGCAGTGTGTGGGACTTTCTCTATTAGTCCATCTATACTGACCTCCATCAGGTTGCAAATTAAAAATAATTTTTATCTGCATCTAGCTCTGAAAAAATATTTGGCCTTCTAGCAGTGTGTGGGACTTTCTCTATTAGTTCATCTATACTGACCTCCATCAGGTTGCAAATTAAAAATAATTTTTATCTGCATCTACCTCTGAAAAAATATTTGGGCTTCTAGCTGTGTGTGGGACTTGTTCTATTAGTCCATCTATACTGACCTCCATCAGGTTGCAAACTGAATATAATTTTTTTCTGCATCTAGCTCTGAAAAAATATTTGGCCTTCTAGTAGTGTGTGGGACTTTCTCTATTAGTCCATCTATACTGACCTCCATCAGGTTGCAAATTAAAAATAATTTTTATCTGCATCTAGCTCTGAAAAAATATTTGGCCTTCTAGCAGTGTGTGGGACTTTCTCTATTAGTCCATCTATACTGACCTCCATCAGGTTGCAAATTAAAAATAATTTTTATGTGCATCTACCTCTGAAAAAATATTTGGGCTTCTAGCTGTGTGTGGGACTTGTTCTATTAGTCCATCTATACTGACCTCCATCAGGTTGCAAACTGAATATATTTTTTTTCTGCATCTAGCTGTGAAAAAATATTTGGCCTTCTAGCAGTGTGTGGGACTTTCTCTATTAGTCCATTTATACGGACCTCCATCAGGTTGCAAATTAAAAATATTTTTTATCTGCATCTAGCTCTGAAAAAATATTTGGCCTTCTAGCAGTGTGTGGGACTTTCTCTATTAGTCCATCTATACTTACCTCCATCAGGTTGCAAATTAAAAATAATTTTTATCTGCATCTAGCTCTGAAAAAATATTTGGCCTTCTAGCAGTGTGTGGGACTTTCTCTATTAGTCCATCTATACTGACCTCCATCAGGTTGCAAATTAAAAATAATTTTTATGTGCATCTACCTCTGAAAAAATATTTGGGCTTCTAGCTGTGTGTGGGACTTGTTCTATTAGTCCATCTATACTGAACTCCATCAGGTTGCAAACTGAATATAGTTTTTTTCTGCATCTAGCTCTGAAAAAATATTTGGCCTTCTAGCAGTGTGTGGGACTTTCTCTATTAGTCCATCTATACTGACCTCCATCAGGTTGCAAATTAAAAATATTTTTTATCTGCATCTAGCTCTGAAAAAATATTTGGCCTTCTAGCAGTGTGTGGGACTTTCTCTATTAGTCCATCTATACTTACCTCCACCAGGTTGCAAATTAAAAATAATTTTTATCTGCATCTAGCTCTGAAAAAATATTTGGCCTTCTAGCAGTGTGTGGGACTTTCTCTATTAGTCCATCTATACTGACCTCCATCAGGTTGCAAATTAAAAATAATTTTTATCTGCATCTACCTCTGAAAAAATATTGGGCTTCTAGCTGTGTGTGGGACTTGTTCTATTAGTCCATCTATACTGACCTCCATCAGGTTGCAAACTGAATATAATTTTTTTCTGCATCTACCTCTGAAAAAATATTTGGGCTTCTAGCTGTGTGTGGGACTTGTTCTATTAGTCCATCTATACTGACCTCCATCAGGTTGCAAACTGAATATAATTTTTTTCTGCATCTAGCTCTGAAAAAATATTTGGCCTTCTAGCAGTGTGTGGGACTTGTTCTATTAGTCCACCTATACTGACCTCCATCAGGTTGCAAATTCAAAATAATTTTTTGTCTGCATCTAGCTCTGAAAAAATATTTGGCCTTCTAGTAGTGTGTGGGACTTTCTCTATTAGTCCATCTATACTGACCTCCATCAGGTTGCAAATTGAATATATTTTTTTTCTGCATCTACCTCTGAAAAAATATTTGGGCTTCTAGCTGTGTGTGGGACTTGTTCTATTAGTCCATCTATACTGACCTCCATCAGGATGCAAATCGAATATAATTTTTTTCTCCATCTAACCCAGCCAATAGTTTTGGCCTAATACCACAGTTTGGCCACTCAGCTCAGCTCGGTTCCCATCCATTGTTTTTTTGTGCAAACAACTCCAGAGTTGTGAATTAGTTAACCACCAAAATGAGTGGAAAAAGGCCTGCTGCTGGTGGAAAGGGGAATAGGCGTGTTGGGAAGGGGAAAAAAGGTTGTGTCCGTGGGGTAGGTGTTAAAGCAACAGTAACATCTGCAGAAGAAAGACCATCTTCCAGCCAAACTAAAATGTCTACTTCTTTTAGCGGACAATGTGATAAGATCCCTTTCTTACGGCCACGCCAATCACTACAAATTCCAGATGAGGCACAAAAACAGCAGGTGCTTCAACGGATATCAAGTGCTACTTTAAGTGGGCTCTCCTCCACATCAACTTCAACATCACAAATACTCCAGTCCTCAAAGGTGTCACCCCAATCGCACTTGCTTCCTCACAGCTCCCAAATCTCCAGCTGCCCGTCTGAGTATGAGGTAGAACAGATGGTTGAGTCTGCAGAGCTGTTTACTCATACTATAGCCTGGGAATCAGAGGTCGACTCCAGCGCTTCTGTGAATCCAGACGAGGAAATGATCTGCACTGATGCCCAGAATCTTTATGAGTCGGATCCAGGACCAGACGCAGAAGGTTCTGACCATAATGTAGACCCTGATTCCAAAACTGTAACTCCTGTTGGTGGAGACAATGAGGAAGACTATGATGAGACTCACATACCTGATTGGAGCGACAACTTTAGTTTTTTGTCAGGGCAGGAACAGGTTGGCTCTGAGGACGACGGGTGTGATAACGCACAGGGTGATGATGATGAGGTTGGAGATCCCACTTACTGTCAACCCACAGTCAGCCAAGAGATGAGGTCAGCAGAGGAGGTGGAGGAAGATGCTAGTGACGACGAGGTCAGGTTGCGCCTTCCTGGACAGAGACGTAGTACTGGAAGCACGTCAACAACTGCATCCTCAAACACAACTCTGCCTCTCACCACAAGTCGTGGTGGCTCTTCAGGTCGCATGGGTGCTAAGCCTTGCATAGCCTGGACATTTTTTCAGATCGATAAAGATGACCCAACTCGTGTTATCTGTAACATTTGTCAGCAAAAGCTAAGTAGAGGCCAAAAAATACATAGTTTGAGTACTTCATGCATGAACCGGCACATGGACATGAAGCATAAGTTGCAGTGGGAAGCTCAGTGTGCTACAATTCGGCCTAGCCGGCCGGGCCAACCACCGTCTGCCATATCTTGTGCATCTGCGGCCTCTTCATCCTCTGTGACTGGGGGGACAGCAGTCACACCTGTTTTGGGGCGCAGACCTGCCACCTCTTTACCCGCAACAGCCAGCGTGATTGGCAGGTCATCATTTTCTTTGGAGGTGGTAACACCAGCTGGTGTTGAGCGCTGTCCGACATCGATAGCACCACCTTTGGATCAAGGCAACCTAACTTGTCCGCCTGCATCTTCCTCACAGACCGGCAGTTTGCCGGGGACACCCTTATCAACCCCGTCTAAGCACAATAGCCAGCCCTCGGTCCCTCAGATGTGGACAAGTAAAAGACCATTTCCTCCTAGCCATGAGAAAGCTAAGAGGTTGAATTTCACCATCTGCAAGCTCTTGGCTACAGAAATGCTGCCTTTACGCCTGGTGGACACAGAGGATTTTCGAGACCTTATGTCCGTCGCAGTGCCCCAGTACCAGATGCCCAGTCGGCACTACTTCTCAAAGAAAGGTGTGCCTGCGCTCCACCAGCATGTCGCACACAACATCACCGCTTCTTTGAGAAACTCTGTGTGTGACAGGGTGCATTTCACCACAGACACTTGGACGAGTAGGCATGGACAGGGGCGTTACATGTCGCTGACTGGGCACTGGGTAACTATGGTGACAGCAGGACAAGGGGCTGCTGTCCAAGTCTTGTCGTCCCCACGAGTTGTGCGTCAATCCTCTTTATGTCAAAGTTCCTCCACTGCTTCTGCCTCCTCAACCTCCTCTCGGTCTTCCACCTGCACCCAAAGCCTGTCTGGTCATGCCACAAGCTTTCTAACTGCGCAGAAGGGATCCTGCACACCTCCTTACTATGCTGGCAGTAGGGCTCAACGTCATCAGGCGGTTTTTACTTTGAAATGTCTGGGAAATGTGAGTCACACAGCTGAGGAGTTGTGGTCAGCTCTGGAGAACCAATTTCATGAATGGTTGTCTCCACTGGACCTGAAACCAGGGAAGGCCGTGTGCGACAATGCTGCAAACCTGGGTGCGGCCCTTCGCCGGGGCAATGTCAAACACGTGCCTTGTATGGCTCACGTGTTGAACCTGGTTGTCCAGCAATTTTTAGCCCACTATCCCAGACTAGATGGCCTTCTGCAGAGGGCACGGTCGCTGTGTGCTCACTTCCGCCGTTCACATCCTGCAGCTCAGCGACTTACATCTCTACAGAAGTCGTTGGGCCTGCCACTTCACCGGCTAAAATGCGATGTGCCTACCCGGTGGAATTCAACTCTGCACATGTTGCAGCGACTGTGGCAGCACCGACAAGCCCTGGTGCAATACGTTCTGATGTATAGCCTGGGCCAACGAGATCCAGAGGTGGGGCAAATCACGCTGGAGGAGTGGTCTCAGATCAGGGACCTATGCACCCTTCTGCACAGTTTTGAAATGGCGACGAAGATGTTTAGTGCTGACGATGCCATTATCAGCATGACTATTCCGGTGATTTACATGCTGGAGCACATGTTAAACAGAATTCGGAGTCAGGTGGTGGCACAAGAGGAGGTGGAGGAAGTAGAGGAGGAGGAGTTGTATGCGGAAGGGCTAACATCTGCAAGGTCCAGACGGTCGGCAGCACCAAAGCGGCAGGCATGTGAGGGTGGGGGAGATGGTTTTACCAGGGCGCATGGTAGCAGCCAAACTAGTGAGGAAGGTGCAGGAGCCCAGGAAGAAGTGGAGGACGAACTGATGGAAGACTCATCAGATGAGGGAGACCTTGATCACATTTCTGTTGTGCGAGGTTGGGGGGAGAGGACAGAGGAAGGAAGCATGATTGTTACCTCGCCACCAACACAACAGGGACTTGGTGCTCCTGGATGCGCAACACACATGAGTGCCTTCTTGCTGCACTACCTGCAACATGACCCTCGAATTGTGAGAATTAGAAATAATCCTGACTACTGGGTTGCCACACTGTTAGATCCCAGGTACAAAAGTAAATTTGCAGAAATTATTCCTGCCATAGAAAGGGATGCACGCATGCAGGAGTATCAGCAGAGACTGTTGCAGAATCTTACATGTGCTTTTCCACAAAACACCAGTGGTGCACGTAGTGAATCTCACAGTTCCAACTTGCCAACCGTGGGACCGTCAAGTGTTCAGCACTCAAACCGTAACAGAACCACAGTATCTGCTGGTAACATCAATTTTGCGGAATCATTTCACCACTTTTTTAGCCCATCCTTTGCAAGGCCACAGGAGACAAGAAGTCTGACACATAGTCAACGCCTAGAGACGATGGTACAGGAGTATCTCCAAGTAAACATTGAAGCCATGACTGTGTCACTGGACCCTTGCTCTTTTTGGGCTTCCAATCTGGATAAATGGCCGGAGCTAGCCACTTACGCCTTGGAGATCTTGTCATGCCCCGCAGCTAGCGTTCTGTCTGAACGTGTGTTCAGCGCTGCTGGTGGTGTGCTGACAGATAAGCGCACGCGGCTCTCCACTGATAATGTAGACAGACTCACGTTCATAAAGATGAACAAATCATGGATCCGAAACGACTTTTCTACCCCTGTGTCATCCTGGGGAGAGTAAAAGCTTGATGATTGGTTAAAATCACCCTACCAACCGTTTTAAGCTTTCAAATTACTAATCATGTTTATCTGTATCTTGGCTGGAAAATAATTTGGGCTTTGTAGCAGTGTGCAGCACTGATTCTATTAGGCCATCTATAATAAGCTCCACCAGATTTAAAATTACTAATCATGTTTATCTGTATCTTGGCTGGAAAATAATTTGGGCTTTGTAGCAGTGTGCAGCACTGATCCTATTAGGACATCTATACTAAGCTCCACCAGATTTAAAATTAATAATAATTTTTAGCTGCATCTAGCCCGGAAAATAATTTTGGGGCTCCGAGATGCGCAAGACACATAAGTATAGTATAGTATAGATGTCCTTCTTGCTGCACTACCTGCAACATGACCCTCATATTGTCAGAATTCAAAGTAATCATGACTACTGGGTTGCCACACTCTTAGATCCCCCAAACTTTTCGATCAACCTTTTCATTTTAATAAAGACCAAAAAAATGGTCATTTTTGAAATTATAAGCATTAGCAGGTTATTAGAAACTGAAATCAAACAGTTTTCAACTCAAAACTTTATTCTAGGTGATGTTACATTTTCACATAGGACCCCTTGTTCGAAAGGAGCTTCTGAACTCTCTCGTCCATTGAATTTGTCAGGTTTTGGATGGTTTCTGCTTCAATTGTTTTGCATGAGGACAGAATACCCTCCCAGAGGTGTTGCTTAGATGTGAACTGCCTCCCGCCATCATAGACACTCCTTTTGATGATGCTCCAGAGGTTCTGAATGGGGTAGAGGTCAGGGGAGCATGGGGGTCACACCATAAGTTTGTCCCCTTTTATGCCCATATCAGCCAGAGATGCAGATGTTTTATGTGCAGCATGAGATGGTGCATTATCATGCAAAAAAATGATCTTGCTGTGAAATACACGGTTCTTCTTCTTGAACCATGGCAGGAAGTGCTGTTTGAGAAAATCCACATACATTATGGAGTTCATCTTTAGCGCCTTCAGGGATCCTAAAGGGGCCGACAATCTCTCTCCCCATGATTCCAGCCCAAAACATTACTCCACCTCCTCCTTGTTGGCGCTGTAGCCGTGTTTGCGTGGGGTGTCCATCAACCAGCCATCCTCCACTCCATCCATCTGGACCATCGAGCGCTGCACGGCACTCATCCGTGAACAAAACAGTTTTGAAATCAGTCTTCATGTAATGTTTAGCCCACTGGAGCCGTTTCTGCTTGTGTGAAGTGGATAGAGGAGGTCGACAGGATGGCGTATGCACAGCTGCAAACCTCTGAAGGACCCTGCATCTTGTTGTTCGGGGGACGTTGACAAGGCTTTTTTGCCGCTGCTCTTTTAACCTGACGTAATTGCCTGTAGGAAAGAGTCCTCAACTTGCCCTTATCAGCACGCACACGTGTGTACTGTGAATCAGCTACATACTTCTTGATTGCCAAGACACTTCATCCTGATCATCGCACAATGTTGATTGTAGTCATGCCTTGACCTAAACACTCCACAATTTGTTGCTTCTCAGCAGCCGACACATCCTTTTTCTTTCCCATTTTGGCAGAAAATGTAGGCTGCTTAATAATGTGAGACAGCCTTCTTAAGTAGTCTTGCCTTTCATTGGACACACCTGCCAAACTAATTAGCACAGGTGTCTGCAATTGCTTACAGTAATATAAAGAGCCCTGACACAGATCACCATCAATGAGTTTAACTGACAAACAAACAAATTCTTCCCTTATCACTCCTAAACACTTTTTGCATAATAATTTGGAACACAGTGTACATGTGCTTTTCCACAAAACACCAGTGGTTCTCGTAGTGAATCTTACAGTTCTAACTTGCCAACCGTGGTCTGTATGGAGTTGTTCAATAAAGGGCCCAAAATTAAGATAACATAGATGGGAGAGGTCTCTATGAATAGGAATTCCTAAGTATTTGATACCCTGTGAGGGCCAGGCAAAGGGAAAGTTGGACTGGATGGAATCCTATATGGATTTGGGGAGGGAGACATCGAGGGCCTCAGACTTCGCTGCATTGATTTTAAAATTTGACCATGTAACAAAGTGATCTATTTCAGCCATAACAGCATGGATGGATATATGTGATTGAGTGATATATACTAGGACATCATCAGCAAATAGAGAGCACTTGTACTCGGTGCCTCCCACCTCAATCCACCTAATATTGGGGTTATGGCGAATTGATGAGAGCAGGTGCTCCGTCACTAGGATGTATAAGAGAGGGGACAGAGGACATCCCTGCCTTGTCCCATTGGTGATTGTGAAAGGTGATGAAAATGTTCTGATGCACCCCCTGGGCCTTGGGACACCCGGAGCCGGACCCTTTTTGGTGGATGCTGGTGGTTGTAGTCTTCGTGGCGGCGACCCGGTTCCGTGGCTCAGGGTGGTCAAACCAGTGGCGGAACTATTTATGTGGTTTTGATGTTTAAATGTCCGACTACGCCACCCGTGGATTGCGGTCAGAGTGAACCGCCGCTGCAGGGCAGACTGCTGAGGCTGGTGTTGTGGGTGCAGCAGAGCGTAGCATAACTCCCCACGGGAGGAGTATAGCCTCAGGGCAGTGTATGCGGAGGATGGTGGTGATGGTGCAGGGCAGCAGCAGTAACGACACGGAGTCAGTGATGCAGTCCAGGGCCTTTACTCACAGTTCTTATTATCCAGACCATGTCTGCAGGTAACGGCTGCCCACGTCGTACTGTGCTCACCAAGTGAGGGGCTCAGACAACTCCCAGATAACTTTGGAGCGCTTCACAGGACCCCCTTTGTGTGTCCTTTGTCTGGCCTTTCTTACCAACCCTTCTGTCCGGCTGCCTCGGGCCTCCTCTTGGTAAACTTGGCGCCAGTTTCCCTGACCCTATGTGGTGCCTTCCTAGCGGGTGTAGCGAGGGGCTGCGCCACATAAAATGTCAGAGCCTCCGGTTTCTAGCTGAGGGTCGTTTCCTGCCTCCACTAGTTTCGGGGACCGGTCTCCCCCTTTGGCCTGACCCCTCCATGCAGGAGGATTCGGGCGTGCGGTGGCGACTCGCTCGTCCGCACCCCTGGGATCCCTTCATTCCTCGTTCCTGGAGCCTTCTCCGCTCCTCTTCCTTCCTTCTCCCTCTTCCAGGCCTGGGCCTCTGTTACTAGGCCCGCCTCCGGAGCAGTGCTCATGCAGAGCCCCTGCTCCCTGCCACTTCTGCTCAGACTTCTCTGCACTGAACTAAGATGGTGCCCACCTTTTATACTCCCTTCTCAATGCACCCAGGAACTGCTTCCTCCCTGCTCCTGCACTACAGGGTTCCCCTTCCTCAGTGTTCCCTCCCCCCACTCCAGCCAGGGACAGGGACTGTCGTGCCCATCTCAGAGGCATATTGGTCGCCCTGCCCCACGGCAATGTGGTGTAATGCATGCAGGTGTCGGGTCCTGATCAACACTCCATTCTTACCTGAGAGTGAGATATCACACCTCTGGGTGAGGTGCAATACCTCTGTAGCAACCGAGCCCTCAGGGTGCTACAGTTCCATTTATCTTCAGCCTAGGTGACGTATTGTGATACAGGGCCGTGATTTTGGCTATAAAAGGGTCCCCTAGACCCCTACCCCAAGCTTTTTAAGAGAATCATATATGGCGTGCCAGGAGACTCTATGGAGTGCTTTCTCAGCATCCAACGAGAGTATCTAATTACAAATTTTTAACTGCATCTAGCCCAGGAAATACTTTGTGCCTAGTAGCAGTGTCTGCTAGTCAGCGGATTATCCCGGCTGTTAAGCAAGCTACACCACCTGTAGTTTGGACACTTAATTTTTTCAAAGGAAATGCTTCGGGACCACGGGATACTCATTGAAGAGCATCAGGAGGCACCCCAAGGCATAGGGGCTGGGACTGGCAGTAGGATGCCTTGCGGTGGACAGCCGAGCTCGATCCTTATAAAAGCTTTTTAACTGCAGCAGCTTTAGTGGACGCTACTGGAGCTGGAATTACGCGGCTGCTGGCATGAGACTTGCCCTCCAATAGATCCTTGTAAATGGATTTAAAGTGTATTCATTCAAATTAGAGAGACAATTTAAATTAAAAAGCTTAGAGCTGCCTCCACCACAGGGGGGCTCGCTCGACCCACCAGCGGACAGGCACCAGTATTGGGAGAGGGGGGCTGGCCGTCAGGGTTCACCGCGGCTCTGGCACAAACCCGGCGACACGGAGTTGGCACGGACAGGAGCGGACTGAACGTGTCGGCTTCTCACTTTTTGGATTTTAGAAGGGCATGACATGCCTATATTTGTGTCTCCCCCTCCTTTTACTCCTCCACCTCTTTTCTTTTCGCATGACTATATGTACTTGTCACTTTTCCATGTGTTAGTTGTGTCTTCTGAGCAGTTTGTCAGCTTTTGGACACCTTTGAAGGTGTTTTCTATGTGTTTCTATGTGTTTTTGTTTGCCTGCCATTGGTTTTAACGGTGTTCGAAGGTGTTCGACGAACAGTTCGACGAACAGTTCGGCGAACACACGGGTGTTCGACGAACCGAACTCGAACACTACGGGGGTGGCTCAACACTAATCTCAAGCAGTGAGTTGCTCGAGCGAGCATGCTCGCTCATCACTAGTAAAGATCAATCAAAAAGCAAATATCATTATCTTCTGATGTCGCTTTGTATATTTATGTATATTTTACACTAAATGCCAATGATGGTATTACAATAATAAATGGTTCTGGGTGTATTATGAAGTTTTTGTATAGTAGAAATTATATATATCAATGGGGAGATAACCTCAACCACAAAACCATAAAATCCCCACTTATAGACTTCTTTAATAACTTTGGTCTGTCTCTCAAGTTTTGTCAAATTGTCTCCCTTGTGTTTTTCTAATTTCAAAAACCTGTGTATCACATGATGTAACATAAAAAATATTTGTACAAAGGTAAAGAAGCTGAAGGAAAGTGTAGATTGAGAGGAAGTAAAAGGAAATTATAAGCATATGGGTTTTCACTCATAATAGGAAAATAGACTCCAAAAAAACTGTTGTTTATTTGCCAGCAGTGTATCCATGCTAGATGGCTGATGATACAGCAATTTAAATTTGAGCTGCCTACAAAAAAGATGGAGATTATTAGGAAGCTCATATGTATCCAAAGGCTGAATCAGTGAGAAGGAGAATCCCTTTTGTAATCCAGATTTTTCAGAGGATAAGAGGAGAGGTTAACAATTTGTAGATCGTTTACTTTTAAATCTACAGGTTTTGATATAGTAGATATTAAAGGGGTTGTCCTATTCAAATCAATAATTCTCCAGTCACTGTGTGTGATTGAAGACTTATGAATCTCCCTAGCACATGCACTGTGCGCTGCAGGGATTTGCCAGTTTCTGAGCTGGGGACCAAAGGGTATGTATGTATTATACATACTCCAGGGCAGTGGGAGTGGCCTCGCTTCCATAAGCCTGTATGTAGCAAGGCCGCGTGCCCTAGTCGGCCACGCCCACTGGAAGGCCACTAGACCACTATGGCCACAGAACCTGGGATTTCAGCTTGAGTTTTGGTGATTAGAAAATGCGACAAAGACTGGATGAGTGACAGTGAGGGGTGAAGGTGTGCGGTGGGGTGAGTACAAGTAGTTCTTTTATTTTTTACATCTTAAATGTATTATTCTTTGGGGTCTGAAGAGGAGAATAACTTCTCTGCAAATCGAATTTCGCCTGTTCCACTCATCTCTACTTGTCTCCTTTATTCTCAGGTTTTCCATTTGCACTCTTTTCCTTTGTGGTAATATATTGGCCACTTATTTTCTGTGCCCTTATAAGTGACTTTCTCTCTTGTATGGTCATTAATAATTTTTGCACTGGCACTTTATTGATCGTGTTGATTCTTTGTTTTTCCATTTGGGTGAAATTGTCTTATGTATTCTAGTCAATTAAGCGTCAAGTTTAGGTATATTCATATTCATGGGATTTTTTGTAGTACATACATTGTGCAATACCTATTTATTTCTAAGACCACTTGAAATTTTGATTATATTTATCAATCGCCAGTAAGAGATTTGGGTATATTAGGTTTAATGTAACCATACCCTGTTTTGTTTATGCACTTGTTACATTTTTTAGAAGGTGTGTCTGTGGCACCCCAGGGGTCCGGTTGCCACAGTGGCATTGCCTCCCTCACAAGGGGTGATGCCATGCCTGGAAGCAAGGAGGGGTCCCCTAATCAGGTATACCAGCATACAACACTTTCCTAGCTCCAGACCAGAAAGGGGAGCTCCTCCCCTTCAAACTGGAATCTGGAGGCGGGGTTAGTGAGTTGTTTGGAGAGAGGAGCTGGAGACAGGAGAACGACGAGGAAGGACCTGGGGAAGGGAGCTGTGGATAAGCTCACCCCAGAGAGAAGCGCAAAGGAACCGAACACCAGAGTCCGTGGTTGTGGGGCACTGAAGGCCCAGCAGCTGAATCTGGAGGGCAGGAGACTGCAGTCTCCTGGCCCCACCCGACGCCCGGCAGCTCAGCAGCATCATAGGGCCCAGTACTGCCACGTGGGAGTGACACTTGAGGAAGGCCCGAGCTGCCTGCCATAAGGTGAGGAAGAGACGTTTTACTCAGGGTCGAGGGCCGCAGCATAGCTTCAAGCAGCAGGGCCAAAGAGAATAGCGCAGAGGGAAGGCTTACAACTCTACCTGGCGAGGTGGATCCCCAACAACATCTGCGCCATCACCTGCATTACACCGCACCAACAACATCTACCTCTTCATATACTGCCTTGGAGCTTAGCTCTGCCTGTGGAGAGCTGAACCAACTCTGCTGTGTCACCATCAGCTCCAGTGGATCTGCACCGCAGCAGCGGCCCCAAATAGCTGTATACCACAGGTGGCGTCATGAACATTATCTCCAAAAACTTTATTCCCCTTTTATTTTCCCTTTAAATGACCGCCCTGGGTCACGGACCGGGTCACTGCCACCATGACATCCCAGCACCGACCGGCTCAGCTACAGAGTACCCCATGGCCCCAGGGGACCCATCAAATTGGCATCACGAACAGGATTCGAGGCCCGGTATAACCGGGTCCTGTGTGCCATAGATTTTGCTGAACTGTGTCATCACGTCATTTGCCGTCAGCGGTAAATGACGGTAAGCGATCCCTCTTGCCTGCAGAGCAGCATACTGGTACGCCAGCAGAAACCCAGGACCTGACTGAGGTTCACTAGGGTGGAGGAAGATGCCCAACCTTGGAGAGGATCTAGCTGCGAGCGCGGCCGCTGCCACAGTAATGCCTTTATCCATGCCGTATATACCGGGGGCGGCGTGGTTGCCCCAGTACTCAGGGGAGTCGCACGCCCTGAGCGAATTTGAGGAGAGACTGCGCAGTTTGTTTCAAGTGTACCCCCTGTCTGAGGAGCAAAAAGTCAGCATCCTCATAGGCCAGCTAATCGGTGCGGCCCAGAGAGGTGAAGTCCTGGCTGGGCAGAGACAAAAGCACAGTTAAGGAAATACTGGCCCAGTTGAAGGATACCTTTGACACCTGCACAGCAGCAGAGATTAAAATGAAGTTCTACGGGTGCAAACAAAGGGTGCAGGACAGTGTACGGGACTATGATGTAAACCTGCAGGACGCGCTGCAGGCCATTAAACAGGTAGACCCCAACAGTGTGCAAGACGAGGACAGATTGCTAACTGAGCAGTTTATCGAGGGTCTCCTGTCTAACACTCACCGGACACAGCTGCTCATAATGGCTCTGCAAAAGCCTGATCTGGACTTTGCACAATTTAAAGTCAGGGCCATCCGGGTTCTGCGAGAACAAACCCCAAGTGGCACTGCACCCATCCGGCGCCCAGCTATTACATACGACCAGGAGGTGGCGTCCTTTTCCCCGGCACCTGTGGAGGCTGACACGCAGACCCTAGATAATGACCCCTCTGCAGACCTACGCCTTCAGGTCCAGAAGCTGACCAAAAGTGTGGCTACACTAACCAAAACCGTGCAGGCCATGCAAGTTTCTCCAAAGGAAAGAATCCAGCTGGCTTCCCGTGGCCACGACAGAGAAGAATTCCACCCACCAGAGGGAGAGACAGCGATCGCTATGACCAGAACGGACAACCCATCTGCCGCCGCTGTCCAAAGGCGGGGCACCTTGCAAGATTCTGCGATTTAAATGAGCAACCCCTGCGGCAGACGGCCGACCCCCAGGAGTAAGACGACCAGGCCCACAAAGCTGGCAAGACAAGCACGTGGGAGGACGACCGTCCTACCTTTTGTGCTTGATGGCATCCCGATGAACGCGTTACTGGACACTGGTTCCCAGGTGACAATGATGCCATATATCCTTTTTAAACAATACTGGACTGATTCAGACATTACCCGCAGTCCAGATGAACATATTAACATCTTTGCCAGCAATGGTCAGCCCTTGCTTCAGGTGGGGTATAAAGAGGTGACCATAAACGTTCGCCGAGTAGAATTGCTATCACAAGGGTTGATTATTGTAGATATTGATCGCCGAGAAAGCCATCCTATGATAACCTTAGGCACCAATGTGATAGAGAATTGTCTTGGGGAAATTATTGTTTTGTTGCAACAGGTCACTGAGACTGCCAGTTCTAGTCAGCAGCGAATTCTGCAGAAGGAGATCAAAGCCCTGATGCAGAGACAACAGGTAGAGCTGTCTGGTGGAGAAGTCGGCAGTGTCAGAGTGAGTGATCCATTCCCCATTGCAATGCCCCCTAGGAGTGAAATGTTAATATGGTGTCGGGAAGCCATAGGTCTCAGGGGTTAAGATTATCAGGCCCTGCTAGAACCCGTGTACTCTGATAGTGGGCCCACCATCTTGACGGCCAGGGGGGTGGTCGATGTCCGCAATGGGAGAGTACCGATATGCATACTGAATTGTGGGGAGAAAGAGGTCCATTTACCCTGGTATGCCACCCTTGCTAAGCTGTTCATTGTCAGTAACAATGCAATAAAGGCAGTGGAGCCCTTGCCTCTTTCCGAACAGGTGGAAGACAATGGCCCCAAGGGGCAGGTGGAGGATTAGTGTCAGAAGCTACAAGTAGGCACCGACTCCACCCCTTTGCACCAAAAGCATGGGGTGTACCGGGTGATCCAAGAATATGAGCGAGTCTTTAGCAAACACCCACTAGACTTTGGGCAGGTAAGAGGGGTCCAACATCATATCCTCACAGGAGATCATCTGCCCATTAAAGAGAGGTACCGGCCTGTACCCCCAGCTCACTATCAATGTGCCAAGGGAATGTTACGGGAGATGAAGGAGGCTGGGGTGATCAGAGATAGTTGTAGCCCCTGGGCAGCTCCATTAGTCTTCATTAGAAAGAAAGATGGTACAATGAGGATGTGTGTTGATTAAAGGCAGATTAACCGCATTGCACATAAGGACGCCTACTCATTACCCAGAATTGAGGAATCATTAGCTGCACTAAGATCCGCTAACTATTTCTCTACTTTGGATCTCACCAGTGGGTATTGGCAGGTTCCAGTGGCAGAGGCGGACAGAGAGAAAACCGTTTTCACAACACAAATGGGCCTCTGCGAGTTCAACTGCATGCCATTCAGGCTCTGCAACGCCCCGGGAACTTTCCAGCGGTTAATGGAGTGTTGCCCAGGGCACAAAAACTTCAAAACCGTTCTGCTGTACCTAGATGACGTAATCATCTACTCAAAGACATACGAAGACCACCTGTAGCACCTGGCCGAGGTGTTCGAAGCCCTAATTGGTTATGGCCTGAGAGTAAAGCCGTCCAAGTGCCACCTGTTGAAGCCCAAGGTGCAGTACCTAGGTCATGTGGTAAGCGCCGAAGGTGTAGCACCAGACCCTGAAAAAGTCACTGTGATCAAGGACTGGCCAAGACCCTCCACTATCAAAGAAGTGCGGCAGTTCCTCAGGCTGGTAGGCTACTACAGGAGATTCATCAAGTGTTTCACCAAGATAGCGGCACCCATGCAGGACCTCTTAGTGGGCCAGTCCAAGAAGGCCAAGAACCCGAATCCTCCGTTCAAGTGGAGTAAAACAGAAGAAGAATCCTTCACTCGACTGAAAGTGGCTGTTACGGGAGATGAAGTCCTGGCCTACCCCGACTATGGCCAACCCTTTATACTCTATACGGATGCCAGCATTGTGGGATTGGGAGCAGTGCTGTCCCAGGTACAGCAGGGCAGAGAGAGAGTGATTGCCTATGCCAGCAGGAAGCTCCATCCCACGGAAAGGAACCCCGACAACTATAGTTCCTTCAAGTTGGAGTTTTTAGCCATAGTCTGGGCTGTAACAGAGTGCTTCAAACACTACCTGGCTTCAGCAAAGTTTACAATCTTCACAGACAGTAATCTGCTGACCCACCTTGAAACGGTGAAGCTAGGTGCGCTGGAGCAGCGATGGATGGCCTGGCTGTCCAACTACGAGTTTACCATCAAGTATCGGGCGGGGCATAGAAACCAGGGCTGGCGTTAGCACCCGGCGCACCCGGGCAAGTGCCGGGGCCCTGAGCAGGTGGGGGGCCCACTCGTGGTCGGGCACCCCGCAGGGCTATGGGTGGAGGAGAGCGGTACCAGCACCTGCCCTTCTCCCCCACTTGCTCAGGGCCCCGGCAGCTGGATACTTACCTCTCCCCGTGCCTCCGCAGATCTGCTGTATTCCTGCTGTGCGCTCCCTGTGACATCTCAGGTCAGAGGGTGCGGTGACATCTTTCCACTGCGCCCTCCCCTGAGTCATCACAGGCAGCGCAGAGCGGGAAGACGCCGGCGATGCTGGAGTGCGGACCTGAACTGTGGCAGCAGGTGAGGAGAAGTAAGGTGAGTATTTGATTTTTTTTAATGTATGGAGGCATAGGGCATTATATGGGGGGGTGACATCCTGCATGGGGCATTATATCGTGGGAGAGGTGATATCCTGCATGGTGCATTATATGGGGGGGGTGACATCCTGCATAGGGCATTATATGGGGGGGGGTGACATCCTGCATGGGGCATTATATGGTGGGGGAAAGGGACATCCTGCATGGGGCATTATGTGGGGGGGTGACATCCTGCATGAGGCATTTTAAAGAGAGGGGGGTGATATCCTGCATGGGGCATTATATGGGGGGGGAGAGACATCCTGCATGGGGCATTATATGGAGAGGAAAGGGACATCCTGCATGGAGCATTATATGGGGGGCAAAGGGACATTCTGCATGGGGCATTATATGGGGGGAAAGAACTTCCTGCATGGGGCATTATATGGGGGCGGAGTGATATCCTGCATGGGGCATTATATGAGGGGTAACATCCTGCATGGGGCATTATATGGGGGGTGACATCCTGCATCGGGCATTATAAGGGGGGAACAGCCTGCATAGGGCATTATATGATAGGAACAGCCTGCATGGAGCATTATATGGGGGCCAGTATCCCGTATGGAGCGTTATAAGGGGACCAGTATCCTGTACGGAGCGTTATATGGGGGCCAGTATCCTGTACAGAGCGTTTTATGGGGGCCAGTATTCTGTATGGAGCGTTATAGGGGGGCCAGTATTCTGTATGGAGCATTATATGGGGGCCAGCATTCCGTATGGAGCATTTTATGGGGGCCAATATTCTGTATGGAGCATTTTATGGGGGCCAGTATACTGTGTGGAGCAATTTGCCGGTTTCTGAGCTATTGTGGAATTTACAATACTCATGTAATGTAAGAAGTCAAATCTTTGCATTGTACTATACCTATATTTCTCTGCCGTATCTGTGCATCATGAATCGTGGTATGTGTTAAAGGGGCCCACTGAGACTCTTTCGCCCGGGGCCCAGAGAAACCTGGAGCCGGCGAGGATAGAAATGCTAATGCTGATGCGCTGTCCAGAATGCCCTACTTGCCAGATGGGGGAGAAGACCCGGAAGAGCTGAAGGAGATAGAGCTACAGGCTTTCCATCGTCACGGGGTGACCCAGTGCTCCCACTGTGTGAAGAACAAGCACTCCGCCAACAGAGAGGTCACGTTTAACCCATTGCCCCACCATGGATGGGCAGAGACGCAGGATAGCGACCCGGCTGTCCACCTAGTAAAGGAGTTGCTGACACAAGCTGACTCGCACCCTGGCCCAGATGCTCCACAGGAGACCCAACAGTTGTGGAAGGAGAAGGGCAAGCTCTTCATCTACGAGGGAAAGCTGTTTCAGAGAAGCATCAACTCCCGGACACACGAACTGGTCTGGCAGGTGGTAGTCCCGAAGCTTGATGCGCCAATGGTCTTAGAGGCATACCACGATGGAGCAGGACACTTCGGATGGAAGAAGTTGGAAGTCCTGCTACGTGAGTGATTCTACAGGGCTGGCATGAGGAAAGAAATCGAGAGATGGTGTCGAGAAAGAGGTCCTTGCAACCTGAGACGGAAAGACCGTGATAGCCAGAGGGCTCCCCTGCAGCTCATGATCACCAAACAAGCACTTGATCTGGTAGCCTTGGACCATGTGAAGCTAGCCCCAAGCCGGTTAGGCTATATCTACGCTCTCTACATAGTAGACCACTACTCCCTGTTCTTGGTAGTAGTGCCAGTGAAAGATCAGACGGCTAAGACGGCAGCCAAAGCATTTCAACAACACTGTTGTCGCCCACACGGTTACCCTGAACGAGTGCTTACTGACCAAGGCCCAGCCTTTGAAGCAGAAGTGTTTAAGGAATTCTATAACTTGTACGGCTGCAAGAAAATAAGGATGACGCCGTATCATCCCCAGACCAACGGGTTGGGCGAGAAAATGAACCACGTGGTAATAGACCTGTTGAAGACGTTGCCCCTTGAAGAACTTAGCCTGTGGCCAGAGAAGTTACCAGATTTGGTAGACCTATATAACCACATCCCGGTGAACTCCACCAACTGTACACCCGCCTACCTGATGAGAGCAAGACCTGGCAAGTTACCCATTTACTTAGTCATGGGAGTTTTAACACCTGAGACGACATCAACAGATGCAGATTGGGATACGGAGCGGCAGCAACAATACCGCAAGGTGCAAGAATATGTGGAAAGAAGTTTGTCCCAGGCGAGACAGAAGCAGGAGAGAACTTATAATCAGCAAGCACCTGCAGTTCCCTTGTCACCTGGAGAACAGGTACTCAAAAGGAAAAGACGAGTTCACAAATTAGATGATCAGTGGCAGGTTGAGCCACACACCGTCTTACCTTCAAATTTCGACAACACCAAGGTATGCCTTATCAGTAAAGATGGAAGAGAGACTTCAGCGGCAGTCTCAAGAGACGACCTGAAGATATTCCCTGATCAATTGAGACACAAAGAAGGAGACCAAAACAGCCCCCAGCACACAAAAAAGGTGGAAGAGACGGTTCAAACCATCCTTGGAGAATTTCCCCGGTCTTGGATGCAGGTGAACCAAGCAATCGTGGTACCTGTCCTGACCTTTCCACAAGTAGCCTCACCGGAAGCTGCAGAGACTCTAGAACAGCAGAGAGACCAGTCGGCCCCAGAAACAGATGCTTCATCAGCCACGGATCAGGAGAATGCACCCCCTGCTAGCGGTGAATCTGTCGTACCCACGGTGAGTCAAAGAGGTCGTAGAAGACTACCAAGCCTACCAGTGTTACCTCAGACTAACCGTAGTGTAGTCCACACTGAGCCCACCACACCAGCGGTAGACACTAGAGACCCGGGTAGGTCATTGGCAACAACTGTACTGCGTAGATCAACCCATAGTACCAGAGGTCAGCTCCCTGCGCGTTATAGACTAAAGTGTAATAAGATAATAGTGTATAGTATATAGTTGCAACCGTTAAGTATGAGAGCCTACAGAGACTTCCTGTAAGAACTTTTAAGTAATCGTGAGTGTATATAGTTATTAAATTTATGGACAAATGGACCACAGGACTAGGTGTGGCCAGGACAATGTTGAATAAAGTTAATTGTTGGCCTTGAAAATAAACCGCAGGCATGGCCAAAAACTGGGCCCACCGACAGAGTGCCCTGAAGCCAAGCCCAGGGACGATACACAAAGTGGGTTGAAGCGGTTCCCACCAACCAACCTTCAAGTGCCTGGAAAAAGACAATTCCCGGATAGTGGCGTGAAGACTAAGTGCCGCAATGACTGCTCCCAAATTTTGTTTGGTTTTTGTTGTTCTGCAATTTTTGCCTTTTTGAGATTTTGTAAATTATTTGTAATATGAATCATTGTTGTTAATTGTTTAATTCTAAAGGTGTCCTCAGTCCGGGAGTACTGAATTTAACTAGGGGGAATGTGGCACCCCAAGGGTCCGGTTACCACAGTGGTATTGACTCCCTCACAAGGGGTGATGCCATGCCTGGAAGCAAGGAGGGGGCCCCTAATCAGGTTTACCAGCATACAACACTTTCCTGGCTCCAGACCAGAAAGGGGAGCTCCTCCCGTTCAAACTGGAATCTGAAGGCGGGGTTAGTGAGTTGTTTGGAGAGAGGAGTTGGAGACAGGAGAACGAAGAGGAAGGACCTGGGGAAGGGAGCTGTGGATAAGCTCACCCCAGAGAGAAGCGCAAAGGAACCGGACACGGGAGTTCGTGGTTGTGGGGCACTGAAGGCCCAGCAGCTTAATCCGGAGGGCAGGAGACTGCAGTCTCCTGGCCCCACCAGACGCCCGGCGGCTCAGCAGCATCATAGGGCCCAGCACCGCCATGTGGGAGTGACACTTGAGGAAGGCCCGAGCTTCCTGCCATACGGTGAAGAAGAGACGTTTTACTCAGGGACGAGGGTCGCAGCATATCTTCAAACAGTGGGGCCAAAGAGAATTGCTCAGAGGGAAGGCCTACAACTCTACCTGGCGAGGTGGATCCCCAACTTGCTTCCAGGCTGCCCGGACCTCCACTACCAGCTAGTACCCGTGCCCCGGTCTGCTCTAACAAACCGCAAGTAAAGATAGAGGAAACCGCCATTAAGCTGTGGACTGGTCATTATCTGCGCCATCACCTGCATTACACCGCACCAACAACATCTACCTCTATGTATACTGCCCTGGAGCTTAGCTCTGCCTGTGGAGAGCTGAACCAACTCTGCTGCGTCACCATCTGCTCCAGTGGATCTGCACCGCAGTGGGTGCCCCATATAGTTGCATACCACAGGTGGCATCATGAACATTATCTCCAAAAACTTTATTCCCCTTTTACTTTCCCTTTAATTGATCGCCCTGGGTCACGGACTGGGCCACTGCCACCGACCGGCCCGGCTACTGAGTTTCCCACAGCCCCAGGGGGCGCATCTTTTCTATAGTGTGTCACAGGAGGTATGTTAATATTGCATCACAGACTATGAGTCTGTAGCATATAAGAGAAGGTGTATACATAGTGGTCACTTGAGGGATGTCCATAGTGCATTATAGACCGTGTATACATAGTGCATTACAAAGTATACATCTTTAGTATGAATTTTGTATATGCTCATGCTATATTCGGAAACTAAAGTAGACATGTACTAAAATTAAGAGATACTGCGAAAGAAAAAGGGCCAGTTTGGCTATAAAAGTACTCATAGCCAAAATACAGACACAGTACTGACAACATGAGGCATGTAGGAAGGAACATCAGATAAGTGTAATTATACAATGTGATTAGAGGAAAAACATTTTTGTTAATTACCAAAAATAAGTTAGGGGAATTTTATAGCAGTGCTAAATACTAGGGTGTTATGAACAAAAGTAACTTAGAGGGAACCATCTAATATATACAAACACACAGGACCTAAGTACTTGAGGATTATATAGCGATAAAGTGAAATGATACAAATGTGGAAAAAGAATTGAGTACTTGTAATAAATCGGCATGATATTTATCAAATTTAAAAAAGAAAAAGTACATGTAACACTTAAGCACTGCTGTGCATATGAAAATTATTGTGTGATGTGTAATGCAGCAGGTTGCTAGCATTACTGTAAATGGTCCAGGATGTGCTTACCGGACCATGTACCTTCCCCTTTATCTGACTGGTCACATGACTGTGACATCACCCAGGTCCTGCATGCACAGTAAAGCTCTGTATACATGACTGGGACAGCACACAGGACCTATACACACAGCTGACTGATCACATGACTGTGACATCAGCAAGGTCCTGTCAGTATGTGGCTGTCTGTGCACAGCATATATAAACCTGCTTAATTTGAGACAGGTGTGTTCGGTGTGAGACCTGTTCCCCATGTGTGTGGGATACCGTGATACCGTGAAGCCTGGCAGCCTGAAGGCAAAGACTAGATCCTGTGCGGATGCTAGTGGCCTTGGAAGGCAGCGGCTTTGAAGTGAAGCCTGGTACCTGAAAGGTCGAGCCTGGATCCTGTGCGGATGTCAGTGGCCTTTGAGGGAGAGCCGGCTTGAGTAAGAGTCCTGGAAGGCAGAGCCTGGATCCTGTGTGGATGTCAGTGGCCTTTGAGGGAACGACGGCTGGAGACCCCTACCTGGGAAGCCGCAGAGCCACAGTGGTGGCAGAGTAACGGACTGAGACAGCTATTCCCGGCAAAGGTAATACCCGGTGCTATATGGACATTGTGATATGAACATTGCTACTTTATTACCTTGCCGTAAGCTGTACCCTGGAGCAAGTGGGCCGGTGTGCCACTTGGCTCATGAATTGTTTATGTGTGTAAACCTGCCGGTGGCGGACTAAGATGAACTGTGTGTGAACAGCGGTTTATGAAGTGCCATAATAAACTGCAACACTGTGTGAAAAACGTAAAGACATTGCACGTGTGCATTGATTGACGCAGCGAAGCGAGTTACCCCCAGTATGATGATGAGCGCTGCCTTACAGATGGTATATATAGTATTAGACAACAGACCACATTAATGATACCAGCATCCATGTTTGTATCAGTACTTCTAGTTAACCTAAAAGAAATAGAGAATGATGATGAGCAAAATGTTAGAGGCAAAAGTCAAACTCATGATTAGGGCAAGCATTTGGAGGGGGAGAAAACTGGGAAATTACCCATAGCCCCCATTCCCAATTCAGGCCAATAATAATTGAGATAGGTATGATGAAGGCTGAACCTGTATTGGAAGGGGGCAGCCAGTATGAATACTATTTTCAGCTGTATGGGTGTCCTTGGATGCATATGCAGTTAAAAAGTACAGTGGAGCAAAGAGCCACTGGCTCCCTGCTCCTCTATACCTACACAAGCTAACAGCCTGTCAGAGGCTGGCAGCTGACATTGGCATCTTGTCGCCGGAGGCGCAATGACGGTGCTGCATTGCACCACTTGCCTGCAGTAGCTGTGGGGATGGAAGAGGGTATAGTCTATTGAATTCCATATTCAATTATGTTCTATTCAAGTCCATAAAAATATCCTAAGTGCCAATTTGGTGTATTTACTTGGACTTTAATAATTAATCTCAATACTTTTAAATAACTGCTTTTGTATTACTATTTGATTTGATTATATTATTTACTAGCTATTGAACCTGTTCTACCCCTGGGTGGCGAGCATTTTTATTGGTATATGGTCTCCCATGCTGGTATGTGCTGCCCCCCTCCTGGTATTTGTGCTTTCCCCATCCTGTCCCCACCATCCTATCCTGGTATGCATGGCACCCCTCACCCCCAACCCTGGTATGAGTGGCACCCCTCATCTCCAACCCTGGTATGAGTGGCACCCCTCATCTCCAACCCTGGTATGCATGGTACCCCTCATCCCCAATCCTGGTATGCGTGGCACCCCTCATCCCCAATCCTGGTAAGCATGTTGTTAGGACCCTCCTGTTAGTTTTTGCTATCTTGTGTTTTGCGGTCACGTGACCAGCTGCCTATATATTCCAGTTCTGCCCTTCTGGCCCTGCTGGACTTCAGTGTTTTTTGCCTGTCTCTCTAGCCAGGTGCTTCGGTGCCAATCTCTGTCTAGTTTGCTTGGTCCTCTGGGACCTCTAGTACTTTTTATCAATTTGTCTTTTTGCTCTGCAACAACTTCTGTTAGGAGGTGTCCCATTTTTGTCCCAGTCCTTAGTTCTTTTAGGGACCCCACCCTTTATTCTATAGGTCTCCGTTCCGACTAGCCGAGAACTAAGGCGGGTCTGTTCACAAGGAACAGGCTGCCCGCTACATTGTAGGGATTCAGCTTAGTCTTACTGTAGGGACAGCTTTTCCCATTCTTTCCTTAGTTTATGTTGCAGATCATAACAGTAAGTCCAGCCCAAAAAAAAAAAAAAAAAAACTAAAAGGAAAGAAATTCGGGGATCAGTATGGTTTCCGTTCTGGAGTTGGCTCAACGCCTGCAGGGATTGTCTCTGGAGGCGGCCGAGCTTCAGCAACACGTGAGTAGCTGTCCTGGAGCGCATTTTGTCGAACCCAAGGTAGGACTGTCTGATATTTTTTATGGTAAACAGCAAGCTTTTTTTTCCTTTAAAAAATGCTTGTTTGTTATATTCTCATTTGAGACCAAGGTCCTCTGGGAATGAATCACAGCGCATTGGTTTTATTATGTCACTTTTGCGCAATGAACCACAGGGGTGGGCCTTTTCTCTCCAACCTAATGATCCATGTTTATGTTCTGTTGAGGATTTTTTTTCAGCTATGGGGCTATTATATGACGATCCTGATCGAATCTCATCTGCTGAATCAGAACTTAGACGTTTGAATCAGGGGTCAGATGATGTTGAAATTTATTGCACACACTTCAGGAGATGGGCTTCAGAAGTTAAGTGGAATGATTCGGCGCTGAAAAGTTTATTTCTTGCTGGTCTGAGTGAGAGGGTTAAGGATTTTCTAATTGCATTCCCTGCACCTGAGACTCTGCAGGAAGCTATGCAGTTAGCTGTTCGTGTGGACAGGAGAATGAGGTCCAGGGTCAATGATGTAAAAACTCCTGTAACTTCAGGTCCTAGTTTCCAGAAAATCTGCTCTGACAGCGGAGAACCAATGGAGGTTGGGGCGATGTCACTCCGATCACAAGAAAGAGATCGGAGATTCGCCGAAGGTTTGTGTCTTTATTGTGGCAAAGCTGATCATTTGATTAAGTATTGTGAGCGTTGTTTAAGTAAAGAAATAAAAAGGTCAGTTACGCCCGTATAGCTTGTTTATGCTCTGCAGGAGTGTTCCTTTCTGGGTGTACTACTCTGCAGGGAGATTTGATTGAATTTCAGGTATTTGTGGATTGTGTTTCAACACTTAATGTGATTGATAAAGGGTTTTTGGAAAAACTTAAATTGAAATCCAAACCTTTGTCATCTCCTATTTCTGTGGTTGCAATTGATAACACTCCTTTGAAATGTATTACTCACAAGACTGCTGCATTTCCTCTCACTATCAATGGTGTTCACCAAGAAATTTTGGACTTGGTTGTTTTGGATAATTTGCCCTCTCCAGTTGTTCTAGGATTGCCTTGGTTAAAACTGCACAATCCTTTGTTGGACTGGTCTACTAATGTGATTAAGTCTTGCAGTCCGAAGTGCTATGATAAATGTTGTAATGGTCCCATTGCGGCTGTGGAAAAAGGGGAATTACCAGTACCTATTCAAGATTTTTGGAGGGTTTTTTCGGAGGAGGAGTCACAAGTTTTACCTCCTCATAGGGATTATGATTGCGCCATTGAGTTTGTTCCAGGTGCTACTCTTCCCAAATGTCGCTTGTTTAATCTGACTATCCCTGAAAGAAAGGCCTTGGAGGAGTACATAGAGACTAGCCTGGCTGCTGGTCACATTAGACCTTCTAAGTCACCTGTGGCAGTCGGATTCTTCTTTGTTAAAGAAAGGACGGCGGTTTATGTCCATGTCTGGATTTTCGTGAAATTAATAAGATTACCGTACACAATTCCTACCCATTGCCGTTAATTCCTGACTTGTTTAACCAGTTAGTGGGAGCCAAGTGGTTCTCATAAATTGATCTCCGAGGGGCATACATTTTGTTACGTGTGAAGGAGGGTGATGAATGAAAAACTGCTTTTAACACTCCGGTAGGTCATTATGAGAATCTGGTGATGCCCTTTGGCCTTACCAATGCACCTGCATTTTTTCAAAACCTTATTAAAGACATCCTGAGACCTTTGATTGGTAAGAATGTGGTTGTGTATTTGGATGACATTTTGATTTATTCACCAGATTTAGAGTCCCATTGGCAGAGTGTACGTGAAGTTTTGCAGTTATTGAGTGATAATTCACTCTTTGCTAAGCTGGAGAAATGTGAGTTCGCTGTGCAGAAAATTAGTTTTTTGGGCTACATTGTCTCCAGCGAGGGCTTTGAGCTGGACCCTGTGAAGGTTCAGGCTGTGCAGGAATGGCCTAGGCCTATTGGTTTGAAATCTATACAGAGGTTTTTGGGTTTTGCCAATTATTACAGGAAATTCATTAAGAATTTTTCTGTAATTGTTAAACCTCTAACCGATCTCACCAGGAAAGGTGCGAATACGACCCAGTGGACTACTGAAGCCATTGAAGCATTTGAGTATCTCAAAGAGAGGTTCAGTTCTGCCCCTATCCTTATACAGCCTTATGAGACCAAACCTTTTTTGGTCAAAGTCGATGCTTCATCGGTGGGGGTTGGAGCAGTTTTGTCTCAGGAGAACAAGGGTGGAGTACAACCTTGTGCCTTCTTTTCGAAAAAATTTTCGGAAACCGAACTGAATTATGATGTTGGAAATCGGGAGTTGCTGGCTATTAAACTTGCATTTGAACACTGGCGTCATTTTTTGAAAGGCGCTAGATTTCCTATTCAGGTTTTCACAGATCATAAGAATTTGATCTATCTGGATGCTGCCAAGCGCTTGAATGCCCATCAAGCTAGGTGGGCACTTTTTTTTTCTCGGTTTCATTTTTCTGTTACCTATATCCCTGGTACTAAGAATGATAAAGCCGATGCTTTATCTCGCAGCTTCTCTCCTATGGTCGGTGCCGAGGAGGAGGAGAGCATTTTGCAGAAAGGAGTTGAGGTGGCGGCTTTGGACTCCGTTTTGGAGAATGGGATTCTGAATGCTCAAGATGATGCCCATCTAACATTCCCCATGGGAGGTTGTTCGTGCCTAGAGCCTTTAGGAGAGATTTGTTTGTGGAGTGTCATGAATCTCGGTTGGCAGGTCATCCAGGAGTTTCGGAGACTAAGAGACTTATCAGTCGCAGTTTTTGGTGGCCTGGATGGCAGAAGGAAGTCATCAAGTGGGTGCGTCAGTGTACTGTGTGTGCTAGATCAAAGGCTTCACATACTCTTGCTGCGGGGTTGCTTTGCCCTCTGGAGGTTCCTAGTGCACCTTGGACGCATCTCACTATGGATTTTATTACTGATCTTCCTGTGTCTGAGGGTTTTACTGTCATCTGGGTGGTCGTAGACTGTTTTAGTAAGATGTGTAATTTGGTTCCATTCATTAAGTTGCCCTGCGCCAAGACACTCGCTAAGGCATTTGTTAAGGAGATTGTCAAGCTCCATGGCGTTCACACGGATATTGTTTCTGATAGAGGACCTCAGTTTGTGGCTCGCTTTTGGCGTGCTTTTTACGACAGGTTGGGAGTTCACTTGTCATTTTCGTCTGGTTATCATCCTGAGTCTAATGGACAGACTGAAAGAAAGAACTAGGATGTTGAACAGTTTTTGCGTTGCTTTGTGGCAGACAATCAAGAGGTGTGGTCTGAGTTTCTGCCTCTCGCAGAATTTGCTCTTAACAATCATACATCCTCCTCTGCTGGGTGTACTCCTTTTTTTTGTTGTACTGGGAGACATCCGTCTTTTGGTTCGTCCTCCAAATTGGGGATGGCTGTGCCGGAGGAGGAGAATTTTTCCTGTGATTTGGAGAGAGTTTGGACTAATGTACATTGCAACCTGCAAGAGGCTAACAAGAAGTCCAAGAAGTATTTTGACAGAAAACAGAAAGAGGTTTTGTTTACTGTGGGTGACATGGTTTAGTTGTCCTCGAAGAACTTGCGGTTGAGGATTCCCTCTAAAAAACTGGGTCCTAAGTTTGTGGGTCCATTTAAAGTGCTTCAGGTTGTTAACCCATGTCAGGTTGGATGTCCCTACTTCCTGGAAGATTAATCCTGTGTTTCATGTTTCCTTGTTGAAAAAGGCTGACGTTTCTAATAGGGACGCCACTGTCACAGTTCCTCCTGTGGTGGAAGATGGTGAATATGAAATTTCTCGTATTTTGAATTCAAGATGGCATAGAGGGAAATTACAGTATCTTGTCTCCTGGAAGGGTTTCCTGATAGGCCTGGGCCTGGAGGATCCGGAGGATCCTCATAGAAGAGGGGGTACTGTTAGAACCCTCCTGTTAGTTTTTGCTATCTTGTGTTTTGCGGTTACGTGACCAGCTGCCTATATATTCCAGCTCCGCCATTCTGGCCTTGCTGGACTTCAGTGTTTTTTGCCTGTCTCTCTAGACAGGTGCTTCGGTGCCAATCTCTGTCTAGTTTGCTTGGTCCTCTGGGACCACTAGTACTTTTTGTCAGTTTGTCTTTTTGCTCTGCAACAACTTCTGTTAGGAGGTGTCCCATTTTTGTCCCAGTCCTTAGTTCTTTTAGGGACCCCTCCCTTTATTCTATAGGTCTCCGTTTAGACTAGTTGAGGACGAAGGCAGGTCTGTTCACAAGGAACAGGCTGCCCGCTACATTGTAGGGATTCAGCTTAGTCTTACTGTAGGGACAGCCTTTCCCATTCTTTCCTTAGTTTATGTTGCAGATAATAACACGTGGCACCCCTCACCCCCAATCCTGGTATGCATGGTACCCCATCCCTCATCCCTATCCTGGTATGTATGGTATCCCTCATTCTAGTATGCATGGGCCCCTCACCCACATCTAGGTATGCATGGCACCTCTCATCCCCATCCTGGTATGCATGGCCCCTCATCCGAATCCTGGTCTGCATGGCACTCCTCCTTCTAATTCCGGTATGCATGGCACCCCTCAACCCCAATCCCGGTATTCATGGCACCTCATCCAAATCCCAGTATGCATGGCACCCCTCATGCCCAATCCCAGTATGCATGGCACCCCTCATGCCAAATCCCAGTATGCATGGCACCCCTCATCGCCCCAATCCCGGTATGCATGGCACCCCTCATTGCCCCAATCCCGGTATGCATTGCACCCCTCATCGCCCCAATACCGATATGCATGGCAGTCTTCATCGCCCCAATCCTGGTATGCATGGCACCCCTCATCACGCCAATCCCAGTATGCATTGCACCCCTCATTGCCCCAATCCTGGTATGCATGGCACCAGGGCCGGCTCCAGGTTTTTCTGGACCCCGGGCGAAAGAGTCTCAGTGGGCCAATTTAACACATACCACGATTCATGATGCAGAGATACGGCGGAGAAATATAGAATTAAGTAATGTGATAGACAGACCGCTGTATCTTATATTCAAGCACTCTTTATGGACAGGGACTGTCCCACTAGACTGGCGCCAAGCAAATGTGGTACCAATATTCAAAAAGGGGTCTAAAAGTGACCCTGGGAACTATAGACCAGTCAGCTTAACGTCTGTTGTGGGTAAATTGTTTGAAGGATTTCTTAGAGATGCTATTGTAGAATATCTTAATGATAATAACTGTCTAACTCCATATCAACATGGATTCATGAGGGATCGCTCCTGCCAAACAAACCTGATCGCCTTCTACGAGGAGGTGAGCTCACAGCTGGACCGGGGAGAGTCAGTGGATGTTGTATACCTTGACTTCTCCAAAGCGTTTGATACCGTGCCACACAAAAGGTTGGTTTATAAAATGAGAATGCTTGGTCTGGGGGATAATGTGTTCAAGTGGGTAAATAGCTGGCTGAGTGATAGAAAGCAGAGGGTGGTTATCAATGGAGTAAGCTCAGGGTGTGTCAGGGTTACTAGCGGGGTGCCTCAAGGGTCTGTCTTGGGCCCTATATTATTTAATATATTTATTAATGATCTAGTGGAAGGGTTGCATAGTAAAATAGCAATATTTGCAGATGATACTAAACTTTGTAAAGTAGTTAATACAGATGAGGATAGGGCACAGCTACAGGAGGATTTAGATAAATTGGGGAGTTGGGCCAAAAAATGGCAAATGGGGTTCAATGCCGATAAATGTAAGGTCATGCACATGGGAAAGAAAAACAGCAGTCACCCATACATTTTAAATGGGAAACCGTTGGGGAAATCTGACATGGAGAAGGACCTGGGCATCTTGGTTAATAGCAAATTAAATTGGAGTGCCCAGTGTCAGGCAGCAGCTGCGAAGGCAAATAGAGTCATGGCATGCATCAGAAGAGGAATAGGGGCATATGATGAGAACATTGTTCTTCCTCTGTATAAAGCGCTGGTAAGGCCGCACTTAGAATATTGTGCACAGTTCTGGGCTCCGGTGCTCAGGAAAGACATATTGGAGCTAGAGGGGGTACAAAGGAGGGCGACTAAGGTAATAAAGGGAATGGAGGGCCTAGAATACCCAGAGAGGTTGTCAAAATTAGGCCTATTTACGTTGGAAAAGAGAAGGCTTAGGGGAGACCTCATAAACATGTATAAATACATCAGGGGGCAGTACAGAGATCTCTCCCATGACCTGTTTATACCAAGGATGGTGACAAAGACGAGGGGGCACACTATGCGTCTGGAGGAAAGGAGGTTCCTGCACCAGCATAGAAGGGGATTTTTTACGGTCAGAGCCGTGAGACTCTGGAACTCTCTGGGAGAGGAAGTGGTGATGTCCAACTCACTTAATGAGTTCAAGAGAGGCCTGGACGCCTTTCTTGAGAACAATAAAATTACATCTTATGCTTAGTTAATTAATCCAGGGATTTAATCTGACTGCCAGATTGGTGTCGGGAAGTGAATTTTTCCTCAATGATGTAAATTGGCCTATACCGCATTTTTTTTTGTTGCCTTCCCCTGGATCAACGCTGCGGAATAGCTGCAGTGCACAAGAAATAGGCTGAACTGGATGGACGCTTGTCTTTTTTCGGCCTTATAAACTATTATATAAGGCTCCATACAGAATACTGGCCCCCATATAATGCTCCATACAGGATACTGGTCCCCTTATAATGCTCCATGCAGGCTGTTTCCCCCCATATAATGCCCCATACAGGCCCCCCCCCTTTTAATGCTCCATGCAGGCTGTTACCCCCCACATAATGCCCCATACAGGCTGCCCCCCCCTTATAATGCTCCATGCAGGCTGTTCCCCCCCACATAATGCACTATGCAGGCTGCCCCCCCTTTATAATGCCCCATGCAGGCTGTTCCCCACCTTATAATGCCCCATGCAGGATGTCACCCCCTCCTCTTTATAATGCCCCATGCAGGATGTCCCCCCCTCTCTTTATAATGCCCCATGCAGGATGTCCCCCCCTCTCTTTATAATGCCCCATGCAGGATACACCCCCCTTCTCTTTATACTGCCCCATGCCTCCATACATTAAAAAAAAAAAAATCAAATACTCACCTCCCTCCTCCTCACCTGCTACCTGCTGCAGCTGCTCGGGTCGGGACTCCAGCGTTGGCGGCGTCTTTCCGCTCTGCGCTCCCTGTGATGGCTCAGGGGAGGGCGCGGTGTAAAGACGTCACCGCGCCCTCTGACCTGAGACGTCAAAGGGAGCGCAGAGCAGGAAGACAGCTGATTTGTGGAGGCACGGGGCGAGGTAAGTATCCAGCTGCTGGGGCCCTGAGCAAGCGGCGGAGAAGGGCGGGCGCTGACACCGCTCTCTTCCGCCCATAGCCCAGCGGGGTGCGCGACCGCCAGTGGGCCCCTCTGCCTGCTCAGGGCCCCGGCATTTGCCCGGGTGCGCCGGGTGCTGACGCCGGCCCTGCATGGCACCCTTCATCGCCCCAATAACGGTATGCATGGCACCCCTCATCACCCCAATTCCGGTATGCAGGGCACCCCTCATCGCCCCAATCCTGGTATGCATGGCACCCCTCATCACCCCAATCCCGGTATGCATGGCACCACTCATCTCCCCAATTCCGGTATGCATGGCACCCGTCATCGCCCCAATCCCGGTATGCATGGCACCCCTCATCGCCCCAATCCCGGTATGCATGGCACCCCTCATTGCCCCAATCCCGGTATGCATGGCACCCCTCATCTCCGCAATCATGGTATGCATGGCACCCCTCATCTCCCCAATCCCGGTATGCATGGCACACCTCATCGCCCCAATAATGGTATGCATGGCACCCCTCATCGCCCCAATCCCAGTCTGCATGGCACCCCTCATCCCCCAATATTGGTATGCATGGTGCCCCTCATCCCCAATCCTGGTATCCATGGCACCCCTCATCCCCAATCTTGGTATGCGTGGCACCCCTCACCCCTAATCCTGGTATGCATGGTACCCCATCCCTCATCCCTATCCTGGTATGTATGGTATCCCTCATCCCGGTATGCATGGGCCCCTCATCCACATCCTGGTATGCATGGCCCCTCATCCGAATCCTGGTGTGCATGGCTCTCCTCATCCAAATCCCGGTATGCATGGCACCCCTCATCCCCAATCCCGGTATGCATGACACCTCATCCGAATCCCGGTATGCATGGCACCCCTGATGCCCAATCCCGGTATTCATGGCACCCCTGATGCCCAATCCCGGTATGCAGGGCACCCCTCATGCCCAATCATGGTATGCATGGCACCCCTCATCGCCTCAATCCCGGTATGCATGGCACCCCTCATCACCGCAATCCCGGTATGCATGGCACCCCTCATCGCCCCAATCCCGGTATGCATGGCACACCTCATCCCCCAATAATGGTATGCATGGCACCCCTCATCCCCAATCCTGGTATGCATGGCACCCCTCATCCCCAATACTGGTATGCGTGGCACCCCTCACCCCCAATCCTGGTATGCATGGTACCCTATCCCTCATCCCTATCCTGGTATGTATGGTATCCCTCATCCTGGTATGCATGGGCCCCTCACCCACATCCTGGTATGCATGGCACCTCTCATCCACATCCTGGTATGCATGGCACCTCTCATCCACATCCTGGTATGCATGGCACTCCTCATCCCCAATCCCGGTATGCAAGGCACCTCATCTGAATCCCGGTATGCATGGCACCCCTGATGCCCAATCCCCGGTATGCATCGCAAACCTCTTGCCCCATCCTGGTATGCATGGCACCCCTCATCGCCCCAATCCCGGAATGCATAGCACCCCTCATCGCCCCAATCCCGGTATGCATGGCACCCCTCATCGCCCCAATCCCGGTATGCATGGCACCATTCATCGCCCCAATAACGGTATGCATTGCGCCCCTCATCGCCGCAGCCCCGGTATGCATGGCACCCCTCATCGCCCCAATCCCAGTATGCATGGCACCCCTCATGGCCCCAATCCCGGTATGCATGGCACCCCTCATGGCCCCAATCCCGGTACGTATGGCACACTTCATCGCCCCAATCCCGGTATGCATGGCACCCCTCATCGCCCCAATCCCGGTATGCATGGCACCCCTCATTGCCCCAAATCCGGTATGCATGGCACCCCTCATTGCCCCAAATCCGGTATGCATGGCACCCCTCATCGCCCCAATTCCGGTATGCATGGCACCCCTCATCACCCCAATTCCGGTATGCATGGCACCCCTCATCGCCCCAATCCCGGTATGCATGGCACCGCTCATCCCCCAATCCTGGTATGCATGGGCCCCTCATCCTGGTATGCGTGGTCCCCTCACCCTGGTATGCGTTATTCCCTCACCCTGGTATGCGTGGTCCCCTCACCCCACAATCCTGGAATGCATGGTACCTCACATTCCTGGTATGCGTGGTCCCCTCACCCCACAATCCTGGTATGCGTGGTCCCGTCACCCCCCAATCCTGGTATGCATGACACCCCTCATCGCCCCAATCACGGTATGCATGGCACCCTTCATCGCCCCAATCCCGGTATGCATGGCACCCCTCATCGCCCCAATTCCGGTATGCATGGCACCCCTCATCGCCCCAATCCCGGTATGCATGGCACCCCTCATCGCCCCAATTCCAGTATTCATGGCACCCCTCATCGCCCTTATCCCGGTATGCATGGCACCCCTCATCGCCCTAATCCCGGTATGCATGGCACCCCTCATCGCCCCAATTCCGGTATGCATGGCACCCCTCATCACCCCAATCCTGGTATGCATGGCACCCCTCATCCCCCAATCCTGGTATGCATGGGCCCCTCACCCTGGTATGCGTGGTCCCCTCACCCTGGTATGCGTGGTCCCCTCACCCTGGTATGCTTGGTCCCCTCACCCCGCAATCCTTGTATGCGTGGTCCCCTCACCCCCAATCCTTGTATGCGTGGTACCCCACAATCCTGGTATGCATGGTACCTCACAATCCTGGTATGCGTGGTCCCCTCACCCCACAATCCTGGTATGCGTGGTCCCCTCACCCCCCAATCCTGGTATGCATGGTCCCCTCACCCCCACAATCCTGGTATGTGTGGCCCCCTCACCCCTTTCACACTGTACACACATGCAAAAAAATAAACACTAATACTCACCTTTCTTCTCTGTGCTCCAGCGCTACGGTGTTCTGTTCTCCAGGAGGACGGGGGAGGAGTGCGGCGCCGGAGCACCGCACTGTCCGGCTCCATTTTGCTGAAGACACACTGCAAATGCGACGCCTTCACTCCTGCCCCGGTCTCTGGCGAAGAGAGGCGCCACGGCAACGCTCCTCCTGGTCAGGTAAGTATGTAAGTATGGCGCTGGAGATCGCGGTATGCGTTCAGTGCCTACGCATACCATGATCTCCGGCGCCATACACTCCTCTTACCTGTAACGGCTGGATGCCTGCTTCTGTCTGGAGCCAGACTGCGCGTCACCCATGCGCAGTCTATAAAGGCTTCAGACAGAGACACGCATCCCCTGTTATATTATAGATTGCAAATTATCTAATGCCTTTTTTGTCTCATTGAGGTAGAAGGAGCAGGGGGCAGAGTTGTGAGTTTAGGAAGCCATTCAGGAAAGGATTACAAATTATGGAAATGTTCGTCCTTTATGTGCTTTTCTATTTTTTCAATAAAAATATTAGAGTTTGGTGGAAAAGTGCAATAGGGTTAATGAAATGAATAACTGTCCATCCAGCTGTCAGGTATGATGCTAAGTTTCAGGTACCAAGGGTAGCAGGGGAGCAGTCTGAATCCACTGCCTTGGGCACAAAGAGTAATAGATTGCGCCTATGTAATTCATAAACCAGTTTAGGTTCTGTTGACATACCTGTTGTATCATTTTGATTTAAATATTTAATTATTATTCACCTTGTATTATAACATTATATAAATTACACCACCTTAGTTTGAAAGGTCTAAGCATGACTGTATTTAAAATAAATGATTAAAGCTACATTCCTACTAAGAGCATTTGGGGAGTTTTTGTTGTTGCATATTTTCTACCACATCTCTTTAGTGATTAAGTAAATTAGGTTCCTTTAATTTTTTACATCGGTTTGTAATATGTTTTTGATGCTGTGTTTTTTTGTCTCTGTTTGGTATGTAATGCTTTAAATAAAGCAGCTTTGTTTTTGATACTTCCTGGTATTTGGCGTTGACAAAACTTTATTGATACAGTGTTGTGCGGATTGCCTATGTGTTTTTTACCTGTGGTGATGCAGTTCTATGGGGAGAATCAGCACATAAAACTCAATGTACTATCAATAGAAATTGATATGTTACAGATCTGAAAAATGCGCCGCAAGTCAGTTTACGAAGCCTGAAAAGCACAGTGGGCATGAGATTTCTATAAATCCCATCCACTTTGCTGGAATTGTAAGTTGCTATAAATTTTAACTCCCCAATAAAGTCATCATATGAACATAACTTAATACTGCACAATGAAATTGTTAAATCATAGGCTGACTGCTAGCAAGCTGCTTTTCTCTCTTTAAATTGAGTGTTTCCATTGACTCTTAGTTCAGATTTTCTCTACTATCCTCCTCATCTTTCCTGCTTGCCTTACAATAAAGAAAAATTCTCAACACCAATATCCTCTGTAAAGTGCTTGCATACTTGAAATTATTAATATTCTTGAATAATACAATTAGGTGGCAACAATTGTAACAAGTGATCTGCTAATGCATTCATTCAAGCACTGTTTGTTCTCTTTTTATATATATATATAGATATATATATGTATATATATATATACAGTACAGACCAAAAGTTTGGACACACCTTCTCATTTAAAGATTTTTCTGTATTTTCATGACTATGAATATTGTACATTCACACTGAAGGCATCAAAACTATGAATTAACACATGTGGAATTATATACTTAACAAAAAAGTGTGAAACAACTGAAAATATCTCTTATATTCTAGGTTCTTCAAAGTAGCCACCTTTTGCTTTAATGACTGCTTTGCACACTCTTGGCATTCTCTTGATGAGCTTCAAGAGGTAGTCACCGGAAATGGTTTTCACTTCACAGGTGTGCCCTGTCAGGTTTAGTAAGTGGGATTTCTTGCCTTATAAATGGGGTTGGGACCATCAGTTGTGTTGTGCAGAAGTCTGGTGGATACACAGCTGATAGTCCTACTGAATAGACTGTTAGAATTTGTATTATGGCAAGAAAAATGCAGCTAAGTAAAGAAAAACGAGTGGCCATCATTACTTTAAGAAATGAAGGTCAGTCAGTCCGAAAAATTGGGCAAACTTTGAAAGTGTCCCCAAGTGCAGTTGCAAAAACCATCAAGCGCTACAAAGAAACTGGCTCACATGAGGACCGCCCCAGGAAAGGAAGACCAAGAGTCACCTCTGCTTCTGAGGATTAGTTTATCCGAGTCACCAGCCTCAGAAATCGTAGGTTAACAGCAGCTCAGATTAGAGACCAGGTCAATGCCACACAGAGTTCTAGTAGCAGACACATTTCTTCAACAACTGTTAAGAGGAGACTTTGTGCAGCAGGCCTTCATGATAAAATAGCTGCTAGGAAACCACTGCTAAGGACAGGCAAGCAGAAGAGACTTGTTTGGGCTAAAGAACACAAGGAATGGACATTAGACCAGTGGAAATCTGTGCTTTCGTCTGATGAGTCCAAATTTGAGATCTTTGGTTCCAACCACCATGTCTTTGTGCGACGCAGAAAAGGTAAACGCATGGACTCTACATGCCTGGTTCCCACCGTGAAGCATGGAGGAGGAGGTGTGATGGTGTGGGGGTGCTTTGCTGGTGACACTGTTGGGGATTTATTCAAAACTGAAGGCATACTGATCCAGCATGGCTACCACAGCATCTTGCAGCGGCATGCTATTTCATCCAGTTTGCGTTTAGTTGGACCATCATTTATTTTTCAACAGGACAATGACCCCAAACACATATCCAGGCTGTGTAAGGGCTATTTGACCAAGAAGGAGAGTGATGGGGTGCTACGCCAGATGACCTGGCCTCCACAGTCACCAGACCTGAACCCAATCGAGATGGTTTGGGGTGAGCTGGACCGCAGAGTGAAGGCAAAAGGGCCAACAAGTGCTAAGCATCTCTGGGAACTCCTTCAAGATTGTTGGAAGACCATTTCCTGTGACTACATCTTGAAGCTCATCAATAGAAGGCCAAGAGTGTGCAAAGCAGTCATCAAAGCAAAAGGTGGCTACTTTGAAGAACCTAGAATATAAGACATATTTTCAGTTGTTTCACACTTTCTTGTTAAGTATATAATTCCACATGTGTTAATTCATAGTTTTGATGCCTTCAGTGTGAATGTACAATTTTCAAAGTCATGAAAATACAGAAAAATCTTTAAATGAGAAGGTGTGTCCAAACTTTTGGTCTGTACTATATATATATATATATATATATATATATATATATATATATATATATATATATATATATATATATATATATATATATATATATATATATATATATATATATGTCAATGGATGCTGTTGTAACGGGTCTGGGAGGCGGAACCTCTGAGCAACTATACAAGGGGGCGGTCCTTGTAAGGAAGCGGGTGGCGACCAGGGAAGACAGGCAGGTAGTCACAGCAGGTGACCGGGACAGTCTCTGGGTAAACGGGCAGGAGGTCACAGCAAGTGACCGGGGCAGTCTCTGGGTGAACGGGCAGGAGGTCACGGCAAGTGACCGGGACAGTCTCTGGGTGAACGGGCAGGAGGTCACGGCAAGTGACCCGGACAGTCTCTGGGTAAAGGGTAGGTACGACCTGTGACGGCTGAGCCTCCAGGTAGGCTAGCAGGCAGATGGCAGATGTGTGCTCCCAGTTGAGCAGGCGAGAGTCTCTGGATAAGCAAGTGGTCACAGCATGTGACGGCGGAGCCTTCAGGTAGGCTAGCAGGCAGATGGCAGATGTGTGCTCCCAGGTGAGCGGGCAAGAGTCTCTGGACTGGCAGGTGGTCACAGCACGTGACGGCGGAGCCTCCAGGTAGGCTAGCAGACAGGTAGCAGATGAGCGCTCCCAGGTGAGCGGGCAAGCTGGTCCATAGACAGACTGACAGGTGTCGGAAGGCAGACCGTCGGACCTCAGGCTAGCAAGCAGGTAAGCGGATAACAGGCAGGAATCAGACAGCAATCTGGCAGGAAACTGGCAGGTAACTGGCAGGTAACTGGAAACGGGACCTGAGGGCTGAAGCAGAGTAGTGAACAGTGCAACAACATTGCTCGGGCACCTCCATTTTGGAGGAGTTGCCTTATATATGGTGAAGTCCTCCGGCCATTGGCCGGGGACTCCTTAGGACGGCGCGCGCAGCCCCTTTAAGAGGGGGGGAGCGCGCGCGCCATAAGCACCGTGGCCGGGAAGGAGCGCGCGCTGCCAGCAGAGCGGGAGGAGGACGCCGGGCTCGGAGCGGAGAGGTGAGGGGAACAGCGTCCCTGCTTAGCAGAGGGCAGGGACGCCGACTCTACAGTACCCCCCCCCCATTAGGCCCCCCCTTTTTTAGGCCAGACAGAAATTTAGCAAGGATGAGAGGGGCATGGATGTTCTCCCGGGGCTCCCACGTTCTCTCTTCAGGACCAAACCCCTTCCAATCTACTAGAAAAAAGGTCTTTCCTCTTACCCTTTTTGTGGCCAGAATGTTCTCTACCTCAAACTCGTTTTCAGCGGAAACCGGAGCAGGAGGCGTACCTGTAAACTTGGAAAAAGAGTTAAGTACCACGGGTTTGAGGAGAGATACATGGAAGGAGTTAGGGATCCGCAAGTTGGCCGGGAGTTTCAATTTATAGGCCACCGGGTTGATCTGACTGATGACCTCCAGAGGACCGATGAACCGAGGCCCTAACTTATAGGAAGGAATCTTGAGCCGGACATACTTGGACGAGAGCCAGACCTTATCCCCTGGACGGAATTGAGGAGGATCCAGACGTTTTTTGTCAGCATGTCTTTTCATACCCTCGGACGACTGAAGGAGTGCGGACCGGGTACTCTCCCACAAGGAGGAAAATTTGTTAACAAGAGACTCCGCAGCCGGATTATCCACCGAGGTGGAGACGGGAAATGGGATCCGAGGATGCTGACCGAAGACTACAAAAAATGGGGATTTGGAGGAAGATTCGCTCTCGTGATTGTTGTAAGAGAATTCGGCCCATGGCAGGAGATCCACCCAGTCAGAATGTTGGGCATTAACGAAGTGCCGGAGGTAACTGGTCAAGATCTGATTGATCCGCTCCACTTGACCATTAGACTGTGGGTGGTAAGCGGAGGAGAAGTCCAGGGTGACGTCTAGCAATTTACAAGTGGCTCTCCAGAAACGTGAGGTGAACTGTACCCCACGATCCGACACGATATGGAGGGGCAGGCCATGAAGACGGAAGATGTGGCGGATAAAGTCTTTAGCCAGCTCGGGTGCAGACGGAAGGCCTGGCAGGGGAATAAAGTGAGCCATCTTGGAAAAGCGGTCAGCGACCACCCAAATGACCGTACAACCGGCAGAGATGGGGAGATCAGTTATGAAGTCCATAGCAATATGCTGCCAGGGGGCAGCAGGCACAGGAAGCGGAAGGAGGCGACCGGCTTGCAGGTGTCTCGGGACTTTGTTGCGGGCGCAGGACACACAGGCAGAAACAAAGTCTATTACGTCCTTGTGCAGGGTAGGCCACCAGTAGTGCCGGGTAATAATCTGGAGGGTCTTTTACTGACCGACGTGGCCAGCTAGTTTAGACGAATGGCCCCAGTGTAGGATCTTCTCCCGATCAGGTACTGAAACGAACGTCTTACCGGGAGGGAGACGATTTAGACTCACGGGAGCCACTTGCATTACTCTGGCGGGATCGATGATATGTTTGGGTTCTTCCTCGAGATCGGACACCAGAAAGGATCGGGACAAGGCGTCTGCTTTGATGTTTTTGTCAGCCGGGCGAAAATGAAGAACAAAATCAAAGCGAGCAAAAAACAAGGACCACCGGGCTTGGCGCGGTTTAAGTCTCTGGGCATGCTGGAGGTAAGCCAAGTTCTTGTGGTCAGTGTAGATTATTACCGGGTGAAGAGCCCCCTCGAGTAGGTAACGCCACTCCTCCAATGCCAGCTTGATGGCCAATAACTCTCGGTCTCCTATGGAATAGTTGCGCTCAGAAGAGGAGAAGAGTTTGGAGAAGAAGCCACAGGTTACCATTCTCCCGGAAGACGATTTTTGGGTAAGTACCGCTCCGGCTCCAGAGGAGGAGGCATCAACTTCCAGGAAGAACTGCTTGTTGCCGTCCGGGCGATGCAGCACCGGGGCGGAAGAGAAGGCCTGTTTTAAGGAAAGAAAGGCCTCCTCTGCTTCGGGCGGCCACTCTCTGGGATTAGTGCCCTTACGGGTGAGCGCGGAAATTGGGGCAGTCCGGGAAGAGAAGTGCGGTATGAAGAGGCGGTAGTAGTTGGCGAAGCCCAGGAACCGCTGAATAGCCTTCAACCCTTCCGGTCGAGGCCATTTCTCGATGGCAGACAGTTTCTCTGGATCCATTCGGAGGCCGGTCTGAGAAATAATGTAGCCCAAAAACGGAAGCGAGGTCTGCTCAAAGAGGCACTTCTCATATTTAGCGAAGAGGTGATTCTGCCTGAGCCTGAGCAGGACCTGACGAACATCCCTCCGGTGAGTCTGGAGATCCGGAGAGAAGACCAAGATGTCGTTCAGGTACACCACTACGCAGGAGTAGAGAAGGTCCCGGAAGATGTCATTGACCAACTCTTGAAAGACGGCAGGAGCATTACAGAGACCAAAGGGCATTACCAGATATTCATAGTGGCCGTCCCGGGTGTTGAATGCAGTCTTCCATTCATCCCCCTGACGGATACGGACCAGGTTGTACGCCCCACGGAGGTCCAGTTTGGTGAAGATTCTAGCCCCCCTCAGACGATCAAATAACTCCGGAATGAGCGAAAGGGGGTACTTATTCTTCACCGTGATCTGGTTAAGGCCTCTATAGTCTATACAGGGACGGAGAGAGCCGTCCTTCTTTTTAACGAAAAAGAAGCCTGCTCCCGCCGGGGAGGTAGATTTCCGGATGAATCCCCAGGCCAGATTCTCCTCAATATATTCGGACATCGACCGGGTCTCAGCAGCGGACAATGGGTAAATACGCCCATGAGGAGGCGTAGTACCGGGTAACAGGTCGATAGGACAGTCGTATGGTCTATGAGGGGGTAATGTCTCTGCCTCCTATTTATTAAAGACATCAGCAAATGACCAATAAGGAATCGGAAGTCCAGGTAGATTAGTTGGGGTAGGAGAAGGACAGACGGGATGAACGGGAACCAAACAAGTCTTATGGCAGTCCTGTCCCCAACGAAGGACTTCTCTGGTCTTCCAGTCAAGCACGGGTGCATGTCTCTGGAGCCAAGGTAGGCCTAGTAAGAGGGCGTGAGAGAGTCCAGGCAGAACATGAAAAGAGATGCTCTCAGAATGCAGCATTCCCACCTGCAGAGTAATGGATTCGGTGATGAGTTGGATGGGACGTGGTAAGAGGCCCCCATCCACGGCAGCGACAGATAAGGGTACAGCCAGAGGTTTGGTGGGAATGCAGTGTTTTTCTACCAGGGACTGTGAAATAAGATTCCCGGCTGCTCCAGAGTCAAGTTGGGCTAGTTCGAAAAAACGGTTCTCCCCGCAGATAATTGAGACTGACAGCAGCAGAGATGGAGAGGATTTATTCTTGTCTAGGTCGACCTCTCTGAGTGAACCTAGACACAGGCGTTTCCCGACCTCTCCGGGCAGGTATGGATCCGGTGCTCCTTGCTGCCACAGTAGAAGCAGCTCCCCTCGGCACGGCGTAAGTCCTGACGGGTTTTGACCATCTTGGTCTGGTCGACCTGCATAGGCTCAGGAGAGTGTACCTGGGGAGAAACAGAGGGAGTGACGGGTTTCTGGAAGGTAGGAGCTAGACGTGGAAACCTCCACTCACGGGTGACCTCTTTGGCACGCTCCTGGAACCGTAGGTCAATCCGGGTGGCAAGAGTTATTATGTCATCGAGAGTGGTAGGAATGTCCCGACCGGCGAGTTCATCTTTAATACGGCCGGACAGACCCTCCCAGAAGACAGAGACCAGAGCGTCGTTATCCCAGGCCAGCTCCGAGGCAAGGGTACGGAACCGTATGGCATATTGGCCCACGGTGAGACTTCCCTGACGGAGGCGTAGCAGAGACGATGCGGATGAGGTCTTCCGTCCGGGTTCGTCGAAGAATTTCCGGAAAGCCGTGAGAAAGGCAGGCAGGTCGGACACCAGGGGGTCTCCTCTCTCCCATAGAGGATTTAGCCAAGCCAGTGCCTCCCCCGTGAGATGGGACATGATGAAGGCTACTTTGGCCCGGTCGGAGTTAAACTGGTGGGACAGGAGTTCAAAGTGCAGGGTGCACTGGTTTATGAAGCCCCGAGCCAGAGCGGAGTCGCCTCCGAAGCGAGGAGGTGCAGAAAGCCGGGGTCCGGAGCAGGATACCATGGTATTGGTGGGCAGCGGAGCTGCCGGGTTGCGAGTCAAGACACTAGCGGTGGTTGCTGGTGGAGCAGTCAGAGTGTCCAGGCGAGAATTGACATTCCGCAGGTGACTCAGGATGGACTCCTGTTGGGACCTCTGACGGGACAGTTCATGACAAAGGTCCGAGAGCGAGGGAGCTTGGGTGCCACCGGGTTCCATGGCCCGAAGACGGGCAGGAGGTCACAGCAAGTGACCGGGGCAGTCTCTGGGTGAACGGGCAGGAGGTCACGGCAAGTGACCAGGACAGTCTCTGGGTGAATGGGCAGGAGGTCACGGCAAGTGACCGGGACAGTCTCTGGGTAAAGGGTAGGTACGACCTGTGACGGCTGAGCCTCCAGGTAGGCTAGCAGGCAGATGGCAGATGTGTGCTCCCAGGTGAGCAGGCGAGAGTCTCTGGATAAGCAGGTGGTCACAGCATGTGACGGCGGAGCCTCCAGGTAGGCTAGCAGGCAGATGGCAGATGTGTGCTCCCAGGTGAGCAGGCGAGAGTCTCTGGATAAGCAGGTGGTCACAGCTTGTGACGGCGGAGCCTCCAGGTAGGCTAACAGGCAGGTAGCAGATGAGCGCTCCCAGGTGAGCGGGCAAGAGTCTCTGGACTGGCAGGTGGTCACAGCACGTGACGGCGGAGCCTCCAGGTAGGCTAGCAGACAGGTAGCAGATGAGCGCTCCCAGGTGAGCGGGCAAGCTGGTCCATAGACAGACTGACAGGTGTCGGAAGGCAGACCGTCGGACCTCAGGCTAGCAAGCAGGTAAGCGCATAACAGGCAGGAATCAGACAGCAATCTGGCAGGAAACTGGCAGGTAACTGGCAGGTAACTGGAAACGGGACCTGAGGGCTGAAGCAGAGTAGTGAACAGTGCAACAACATTGCTCGGGCACCTCCATTTTGGAGGAGGTGCCTTATATATGGTGAAGTCCTCTGGCCATTGGCCGGGGACTCCTTAGGACGGCGCGCGCGGCCCCTTTAAGAGGGGGGGAGCGCGCGCACGCGCGCCCTAAGCACCGTGGCCGGGAAGGAGCGCGCGCTGCCAGCAGAGCGGGAGGAGGACGCCGGGCTCGGAGCGGAGAGGTGAGGGGAACAGCGTCCCTGCCTAGCAGAGGGCAGGGACGCCGACGCTACAGCTGTGCTACAGTTCATAGAGGTACCTGACCTTAGCTTAAATGCTGTAATAAAATATTGCTTATGTACTACGGAACAGAAACGTCTAGCTACATAATACTTCTGGCAGTAACTTGGTTAACACAAGAAGTACAGTAATATAACATTATAGCAACTTAATATTCTCTATTCTCCCTAAGGCTTAGTGGTAATGATTGCTCAGATTTTATATACCTTTTTTCAGTGATTTAACCTATTATTTATGGATGCAAAAAAAAGGCTGTGCAGCTAAAGAGAACAAAGGTTTCGGACAGGCGGTAAATACACTGACTGGAAGCTTATTATATTTATCCCAACTAGATAACAGTGAAACCATTTATTATGTGAGCACTTCCTGATATGAAATGTAGCACATGCAGGTTCTGAGTTTCACACAAATTCTTTCTCCTTATCAATATTAATTTAGATTGTATGGTTAATGACATAATGCTTGACAAGTATATATAAGTGGTAGTAGGGGAGCATTAAAACTAGGGGCACTAGTGCATGAACATGCCCAAAGGTCTCTCTACCCCATAAGAATATATTATTTCTATAAATGGCACATGGTAGGTGGGGGGCCAATTACACATTTATGCTCTTGGGTGAATAGCTTTAACACCTTCCCGACATCTGTCGTACATGTGCGATGCATCTTGGGTGCAAGTGTATGGAGTGGGCTCTAGTAAAGACCACTCCATACATAGCAGATGTCAGCTGTATTACACGGCTGGCAACTGCCTGTAACAGCAGGGACTGGAGCTAGTTGCAATCTCTGCTGTTTAATCTTTTAGATGCCCATGTCATTTACTGTCAATAGCATTCAAATAGCTTGGTTGCTGGTGCCTAATTGCAGGGGGTGGGAGTTAGTTGCCATATACCCAGTTTCTGCCATCTTGGTTCTCATATGAAGCTCAACCTGCAACTAGGTTTGATAGAGGGAAGTTATTTTCCCTATCTATTGCAATACTGTAGTACTGCAGCATATAGAATAATTGGAAGTTCAAGTTAACTATGGAGACAAATAAAGTTGTAAAACATATTAGAATGCAAAAAATAAAATAAAAATAAACATAAAATATTGAATCACCTTTCATGAACACAGCAATGTAAGCAGTTGAAACATTTGCCGTATATGTGTGAATAAATCACACCAATTTTTTTGCTTTATCCCTTTGAAACCTCTTATTTTTGCTTCACATCACAGGCACATTACCAGTCTTTCGCTTGCACACATAATATTTAGAAAACCTAATTTGACATTATTGGACACTCTTGATCCAATTATCCATTTTCCGGTGGCACAAAGACATTGTTAATAGCATTCCAACATAAAGGGTTAAAGTCAACCTATAATAAAAATGTTGAAACACAATGCTATGTGCAGAGAAGTCACAGATTATGCTCCCATCTACGTTGAGGTTCTCATTGATAAAATAAACCTCAAAGTGATGCAACATCTGTCACACTCCCAAGGGACACCATTAACTTTTAATGGGGTTTGTCAGGATCTGCTGCAGTGCTATTTTTTCCAGTAAACATTTTGGCAGAATGTTTCACAATGTGAATCAATATCTCACTGAACATGAGAACAATTGGAGACAAAATTTGGACAAGACTGAGTTTCATAAAACAATTTTATGACCCATAACATAAAAGCAAGATTAATAATACAACTATCATTACAAAATCTTCAGTTTTACTCAAATTAGTTGATGCAAAAATGAATAAACTCCATATGAAGAACAACTACATCTAGTATTTTATATGATCTCTATGACTTTTTTGGACAGCAGTAAGTCCTCTAGACATGGAATGAACAAGTTGGCCACATCTATCTTTTTCCATTCGTCAAGAACTACGTCTTTTAGATCCTGGATGCTGGATGGATGAAGAGTGGTGCTCAACTTGTCTTTTCATAATTCCCCATAGATGTTCAATTGGGTTCTGATCAGGAGACATACATGCCCACTGAATCACATTCACTCCGTTCTTCTCCAGAAATGTAACAGAGTTTTAGATCATTCTCATGTCGGAACAGTCCACACCTACCAAGGGCATGGAGTGAGGGTAGAATCTTCTCTTTCAATATAGGGCAGTACATCTGTGAATTCATGATACCATCAATCAAATGTAGCTCCCCGACACCCAGAGCACTCATCCAGCTCCATATAAGGACACTGCTATCACCATGTTTCTCTGTAGGCATCATGCATTTTTCTTTATACTTCTCACTAGTGTTGAGCGAGCACTAAAATGCTCGGGTGCTCGAAGCTCGGGCCGAGCTCGCCGTGATACTCGGGTGCTCGACCCGAGCAACAAGCCCAATGTTAGTCTATGGGAGACTCGAGCATTTTTGCGGCGGCTCCCCCCGCAGTCTTTTAAAAGCCTAACAAGTGCCCAAAACGATAGTGACAGTGCTCAAATGACATGGGGACAGTATGGGGATCGCCCCAGGAAGCATTTCTGACCCCCAGGTCACTGCTGTCAACAACGTGGTCAGAGGTATTAATACACTTTTACAGGTTCAAAATAAAACATTCAAAAACGAAAGTGAAAGTGCTTTACTGTGAAATATGTTAAGGATAGTGTTGAGCGATACCTTCCGATATCAGGAAATATCGTATCGGATTGGATCGGACCGATACCCAAAAAGTATCGGATATCGCCGATTCCGATAGAGGAAACCAATGCAAGTCAATGGGACACAAATATCTGAATGAAAATAAACCCTTTCTTTCCTTGTAGGTTAATTCTACATGAAGTAAAACAACTAAGAATAATGTAGAATGTATTACGCGAAAAGCCGGCAATTCATCAGCGGCATACACCGGTACCCGACAATTTACAACAGAAAGACTAGAGCTTCACACATAGATTAGATAGATAGAAACATGTCAGTCACATATATATGAAGTACAGTGACAGTGTTGCTTACTGTACTTGTCATTTAGTGTAAAGGATTTATTTAAAAAAATAATAGTGTTTTCATGCACTGTCTCTTTAAAAAAGCCGGCCGGCAATTCAGCTGCGGTACCCGACAATTTATAACAGACAGAATAGAGCTTCACACATAGATTATATAGATAGAAACATGTCAGTCACATATATATGAAGTACAGTGACAGTGTTGATTACTGTACTTGTCATTTAGTGTTAAAATAAAGGATTTATTTAAAAAAAAATTGGCGTTCCCCTTAATTTTAGGCTCTAGCGGAGGTTAAGCAGATGGCTGGGGCAGATGTTTGAAGCCTGGGAAGGGGGTAATACCCACGGAGCTTCCCAGGCTACTAATATCAGCCCCCAGCTGAATACCTAGCCTTTACTAGCTATTAAAATGGAGGACCCCCTCAAAAAAATGACGTGGGGTCCCCCCTAATTTAATAGCTAGCAAAGGCTAGGCAGACAGCTGGGGGCTGATATTAATAGCCCAGGAAGGGTGCCATGAATATTGGCCCCCTCCCAGGCTAGAAACACCAGCCGTCAGCCGCCCCAGAAATGGCGCATCCACAGGATGCGCCAACTCTGGCACTTAGCCTCGTAATAGGGTTGGGGTTCATGTCAGCGCCAGCTGCTATGAAGCCCAGGTTAGTAATGATGTGCGTCTATAAGACACCCCCAATTCTAACCTACAAAGTGTTAAAAAGAAAAAACACACACTACACCCAGAAAAAAATAATTTATTTGAAATAAAACACACAATTTTATTTAATTCTTAGTTTACTAAAAAAAAATAGTTACCTGTCCACGTTCCTGCGCTGATCTCCCATGCACAGCTGTCACATCTGGAGATGGTGACAGCTGTGCATGGCTGCTGTAAGCTCACACTGCCGGGAACACGTCCGCTCCCGGCAGCGGGAGCCACTGACTGAGGTCACCGGAGTGCATTCAGGCAGCGCAGCTCCGGAGACCTCCTTTACGGCACTGCTGTACCGTGGGAATTTCTCACGATACAGCAGGGCCGTAAAGGAGCTAACCGGAGCAGCGCTGCCTGAACTCCGGCAAACCCTTACGGCCCCATCATTCTAGCGGCGGCAGCGGTTCAGAGCGGTCACATTCTATGTGGCTGCTCTAAACTGGAGATCATCGTGGGACACTCGTGGACTACTACGGAGGGGTAAGGATAAGGTTGTGGTTTATTATTTTATATTTTATTACAGGAGATCGATGGCTTCGGGGAATTGGGTGTCTAGGTGAGTATAGGTGTAGTTTTTTATTTTTTACTTTATTTTAGGTGGCGATCGGCGGGGACAGGTAATGTATGAACTAATTTATTGTAGGCAACCACTGGCCACCAATGACATGTATTTAAAATTTATTGGGGACACAGTAGGGCAATTTATATAGCAGGATCAGGCTGATGGGAACTACTGCTCCCATCGAGCTGATCCTGCTGGCACGAGTGGACCGGGGACAGACATAGGCCGATGGGAGTAGTAGTGTCACATCGGCCTATGTCTGCCTGCACGCACACACCCGCACACATCCCGCAGACATCGCACAGACACCGCACACACTCGCAGACATCGCACAGAAACCGCACACACTCGCAGACATCGCACAGACACCGCACACACCCGCAGATATCGCACAGACACCGCACACACCCGCAGACATCGCACAGACACCGCACACACTCGCAGACATTGCACAGACACTGCGCACACCCGCAGACATCGCACACACTCGCAGACACACGCACAGACACCCACACACACCAATCATGACGGGCTGATCGTCTGGGAGGTGACGCTGTGCGGCCAGCCAATCACTGTAATGCCCACAAACAACATGGCTGCGGCATTACAGTGACTGGCTGACAATCCCTGCATGTTCATTGGCTCTGCAAAGAGCACCAAACATGCAGGGCGGAGACCCGAGCTCCCGCCCGAGTAACCCGGAAATGCTCGGTGCTCGCCGAACATCCCGAGTAGCGTGATGCTCGGGCGAGTACCGAGCAGTGTCGAGCATGTTCGCTCAACACTACTTCTCACCTTTTAGAGGCTGTGGAGCTTTGAAGCCATCAGTTCTAAAAACAGTTATCTTGGTCTCATCACTCAAGAGTATAAAGTCGCAGAAATCTTCATATTTTTCAGCATTGGCCCTGGCAAATTGAAGGCAGGCTTTTTTATGCGTGAGCTTTCGGAGAGGCTTCCTTCATGGACAACACCCATGCATGCCATTCCTCTGCAGTGTACGCAATAACGCAATATTGTGTCACAGGAAAACTCTTATTCTGGTTTAGCTTTATACTTCTTTACATAACTGCAGTGAACTTGCATGTCGATTTTTTTCAACCTCCCATCAGAAGACCCTCCTGTTTAGGTGTTAATTTCCATAGTTGGCTTGGGCGTCTCTGTGAGATGGTTGCAGTTCCATGTTTATTACATTTTTGTATCACTTTTGCTATAGTATTCTGACTGACAAGTAAAGCTTTGCTGATCTTCTTGTAGCCTTCACCTTTCATGTGTCAAGAAATTATTTTCTTTTTCAGGTCTTATGACATTTCTTCCATGTGGTGCCATTGCTGACAGCATGAAATGGGAAAGTTTAAAGTCAACTGTCTGCTGGACATCTGTTTACTGAAATTATTAGACTTACTAGTGGTTAAATGTTTGTTTATTAGAATTTTGTAGTCTAAATTTTAGCTTTGCTTCTAAAACTTTCAGTGGGTGAACTCTTTTTTGCAACATGGCCTTAGATAAATTTGTTAGGAAAATTATTTTTTTGGGTGTGCAAAATGACAAAACTTGTCTGCAACTAATGGCCCACATTTGTGGGAATATTTTGTTTCATGATATCCCAAAGAAAATGTTGATTCTGAAAAAAAACTAAAGGTTTTCATTAAAATCAGTTGGGGTGTACTTATTTATCACTCTATGAGAACTAGCAACATTGTTCTAATATCCAATCTGGATTAAAAAGTGCAGATTGAAAATAATGCTAACAATTTCACTTCTACACCACTCTACAGTCATACTCATATGCTGAGCACTGTGTATGTATATGTATATATGAAAAATAATACAGTACTGTGCAAAAGTTTTTAGGTAGTTGTGCAAAAAATGCTACAATGTAAGAATGCTTTCAAAATAAAAGTGTTACATTTATGAATTAAAATGAACAGTGAAGTTCTAACGGTACTAGATGAAGTACGGCATCACCCACAGCCAGGGGAAAGATCGGCTATGCTAGCCCTAGATCCTGAAAAAGCATTTGACAATGTGAGTTGGGAGTGGCTGGGGGCGGTGCTAGACTTAATGAATATTTAGGGTAACTTCAGGACATTTCTGGGAGGAGTCTATAATAACCCTTCAGCCAGAGTTTATATGCCAGGGTTCCTATCTGACCCCTTCCCTTTGCACAAGTGGACCCACCAAGACTGTCCGATGTCACCATTATTATTTGATTTTGCCTTAGAACCCCTTGCCCAATTTATAGAGAAGTCAGACCTATTCTCCGGTATAAGGGTGGGCACTTAAATTATGAAAATTGAACTCTTTGTGGATGATATTGTATTATTTTTGTGGTGACCAATGGAGACATTGACAGATATCTTTCAATTTATACAGAAATTTGGGGAGTACTCAGGATATAAGATTAATATACCTAAAAGTGAACTTGAGGAGTTGGGACAAAAATATTCTTTGGCTGGCGGGGAGAAGCTAGGTCTAAATCTACACCCCTCTAAATCTTCTTTTACTTATTTGGGAATTAAGATAGGAACAATTATACTCTATCAATTACACCCCTCTAATTGATAAGATCAGAGTTGAACTCAAAAAATTGCACTCGGCTCTTGCTCCCAGTCCTGGAGCCAGGAGCCTGGACCCTCTCACACTGCTCTGCTGAGCAGGACCCAGCTCCGCTTTCCCGCGCAAATGTCCTCGTCTCTTCCTATCTCTACCCATGCCACCAGTCTCCCGGTCACCTGACCTCCCAGCCCCTGGCTTCCCAGTCACCTAACTCCTGTGCTCGCAGTCTGTCTCCCCCCTGCAATCAGAGGCACAGCCCCGGCAGTTCCGGATCCCTTGCTCTGAAAGTACTTACACCCCGGTCTTCCCCTTTACACTCCCGCTCTCCTTTAACTTGCCATTCCACGGGCGAGAGTTCTTTCATCAAACTTTCCCATTATTGGACTTCCTGGACGATACGGTACCATATGAATTGATCTTGTTCATAAAGGTGAGGAGGCACTCCTGATGTTGTCCTTTCTGACCAGCGTAACTCAGTCTGACTGATGGGGGCTGCAGGGTCACTCAGATTTCCAATCTCCGCCTGCCCAGTGGCTTCAACCGATGTTGTTCCCTCGCCGCCTGCATTGGGGAATGCAGGTAATCGAGTGCTGGGGCTCGGAGGTAGAATCAACAACTCTTCTTTGTCCACATCGTGGCTTGGGGCAACAGTGACAGGACCCTCTCTAGAAGAAGGCGATTCTTCTCCATCCTCATCATCTTTAGACAGACAGGGTCGCAGCATACTATGATGAACCACTCTGATAGGGGCTCCTTCAGCCCCCTCGGGTTGAACTTCATACACAGGTCCTTCAGCGCCAATCCTGCACTTCACTCGGTGTGGGTTCCGTTCCCACTGCCTACTCAATTTTCCCAGTTCTGCCTGTCCCGAACCAACACCAGCTCCCCAGGCCTCAGAGCTGTCCCTCGAAGAGGCAATGTCTCATGATGTTTGAGCTCCTGAAACTTTTGTTGTACCAACCGTCGGAGGGACTGCAGTCGATGCCGATGTTCCCGGACCCAGGAAGACACAGCTCTAACTCGGTAATCTCTCGCCCCTTTCGCCCAAACAGCAAGGTATAAGGACTGAACCCCGTTGTACTATTCACTCGGTTGTTGTAGATCCACACCAGCTCGGCCACAAACTCAGGCCACCGTACCTTCCGATATTGCTCCAATGTGCAGAGCATTTGTATCAGTGTCCGATTATAGCGATCACAGGCCCCATTTCCTTTAGGGTGGTAAGGAGTAGTCTGTAACTTCTCAATCTTGTACAACCGGTACAGCTCTTCCATCACCCGGCCTTGGAAGCAGGCGCCTTGATCGGAATGAATCCTCTTTGGGCAGCCATACACCCAAATGAAGTCTCGGCAGATGGCCTGAGCACCGGACTCGGCAGTCTGGTCTCTGGTCGGGGTCACTACCGTAAACTTTGTGAAGTGGTCTGTCATTACCAGGCAATGTTCATACCCGATGTGCGCAGTTCCAACAGTCAAATAGTCGATCATCAGCACCTCCAAGGGGGCAGAAGTCACAAGCCACCCATTGACGTAATTGAGCAACTTCTCTGTTAGTCTGTTGAAGTCGGATCCAGTCATCTCTTGGCCACCCTAGCATTTGTTCTTCCGACGTCTCTCTGATCTGTCCCTGCGCCGCGGCCAGCAGTCCCACGAAACTTCGGAAGCTAGGGGTCTCATTCTCCTCCAAATCTTCATCGCGATCAAGATCAGGCCGTTCATATGCCTCTCTGGAGAGGGCATTGGCGTGAGTATTCTCTGCCTGAGGCCGGTAGGCAATCTTATATCGGTACCTGGCCATGCGGGCAACCCACCACTGCACCAGGGCCCCCAATTTCGCATTCTCCAGGTGGGCCAGCGGGTTGTTATCTGTTCTCACCAGTACTTCGGACCCGGACAAATACTCTGCAAACTTCTCGGTCATTGCCCAAACCAGAGCCAGCAACTCTAATTTGAAAGAGCTATAATTATCCGGGTTCCTCTCGGAGTCGTAAAGGGAGCGGCTGGCGAACGCAATCACGCGCTCTTTCCCCTCCTGTACTTGGGATAACACGGCTCCCAGACCATGTAGGCCCCCATCAGTGTGGAGTATGAAGGGTTGGGAGAAATCTGCATAGGCAAGTATTGGCGCCTCGGTCAGGGCCATTTTTAGGGCACGGAAGGCCTCTTCCTGGCTGCTTCCCCACCGAATCGCCTGATTCTTGGAGCCTGCCGGCACTCCCTTAAGTAGCTCCAGCAATGGGTTGGCTATGCGGGTGAAGTTCTTCACGAATCTTCGGTAGTACCTGGCAAGTCCCAGGAAGGCCCGAACGTCCTTCACTGTCTTCGGGGTGGGCCACTCCTGTACGGCGGCCACCTTTTCCTGGGTGGACCTGACTCCTTCACCGGACACAGTATGACCGAGATCTTCGATCTGTTTGCGGAACAGGTGACACTTCTGGGGCTTCACCTTTTAGGCCATGACTCTGTAGGCGACTCAGTACTTGCTCCAGTCACTGGAGGTGCTCCTCGAAGGTGGCGGCATAGACAATTATGTCGTCACGGTAAATCAGTGTCGCCTTGAAGATTAAATCGCCCAGGCACCTCTCCATCAGATGCTGGAACATCCCGGGGGCGTTAGTCAGGCCGAAGGGCATCCGATTGAACTGGAACAGTCCCATGGGTAATATGAACGCCGTCTTCGCACGGTCATGTACAGCCACGGACACCTGCCAGTATCCACTGGCCAGATCCAAGGAGGAGAAGTATCTTGCCTTCCCTAAGGCCGACAGGGACTCTTCAATTCGGGGTAGTGGGTAAGAGTCCCGTACTGTACAGGCATTCAGTCATCTATAGTCCACACAGAACCGCAGGGTCCCATCCTTCTTCCGGACCAGGACAATCGGGGCTGCCCATGGACTCTGACTCTCCCATATCACACCATTCTGTAACATATGGGCTAGCATCTCCTTAATCTCTTTATACATCTGGGGAGGTATCTGCCGGTATCTCTCCTGCACTGGGGCAGCGCTCCCCATGGGAATCTCGTGGGTAATGGCTTTGGTGCAACTAAAATCATCCTCATGGCGAGCAAAGACTTCCTGGTACTGTGACGCCTCAAAGCCTCCTGTAAGCCCCTTTTACCCTGGGAGAAGGGGGACTCGGAGTCGGGTCCTGTGATGGAGAGATGGGGTGCAGCCGTGGCCCAGACCCGCTCCGTGCCCAGGGCCGCCACAATTAAAAGGATGGTATGGGCTTATCCGGGTTGAGTGGCTGATTACGAATACGCCACCTGTGGCACCTGGTGAAGGCCACCAGCGCAGCTGCAGTCCGCTGAGGCATGGTGGTATGGCGGCCATCGTTGTTACTACTCCCCACAGGCGGAGCAAGGCCTCAGGGCAGAGGGACAGGATGACGGGGGTAGTAGTCTAGGAAGTCTGCATAGTGCGGTGTGATGCAGAATAAAGTGTCCGGAGGCCATAGGGGTGAACTTCCAAGGCTTTACTCACATAAGAGATGGCAGAAGGAAGGTGACTCCCTGCTCCTCGCGGAGTTCTGTGGGCACCAGAGACGAGGGTTCTACAACCTCCGAGTAAGTCCAGCGTTCAATCAGGACCCCGCACCAGAGTGTTCCTAAAACTACAGACCGAGTGCTGTCCTGTCTGTGTGTGCATAGGCCGGGAGGGTGGGAGATCACAGTTGTTCACAGTTCAAAAGACAGTCAAAGACCCGAAGCTAAAAATGGCTTTTTATTAAATATGAAATTTTTAAGTGTCACAAAAATGTGAGTCCTCCACCCTCACCCACTAATTTGGTTACCCCTAACTCTTGGTTCCCCAATCTCCCTGTAACCAGGAGGGCAGCACCTAGTGCATCCTAGCCCCCTCTGGTGGAGAAGTGTGGTGTTGGATGTGAAGGAAGGGTCCTGACCATCACACTGTTCTTACCTCAGAGGAGGAACACCACACTCCATTAAAGAAATGCAGCATCCCTGTGGCGGTCGAACCCTCAGGGGCGCCACATTCCCCCCTGGTGAAACATAGCACGTCCGCGGGCTGCAAAAGAGTAACACCCAGGAAAGTTTTCTTTTATATACAACAATAAACCATCTTCCCTTTATGGAAGGCACATCTTCTTAAATGTTGCAAGCATAATATAACATTATAAAAGTATAAAATTATAAAAGTGCTAGCATTTTCCAGAGACATTTATGCACAGACAAACGGGTTAAAGAGCAAGGACGAAGAGTCAGTTCAGAAGTGCGAGGGACCTGTCCCAAACCCCCAACGTGGGCCCTGGGGTGGCTGCAGGGCATGAAGATCCCGAGTTGGACCTCCAGGAGAGCCACCCTGACAGGTTTTTCTTCTGAGGTCTGAGGTAGAAATATACACGGTTTGATATAAAACCAATATGGAGCACCTAAAAAGATGCAAACTATATACAGGAAGGGAGTCCGTCTGCTGCAAGTCCGCAGGGATCAATGTCTCCAGAAACCGGGGATAGAAAAATGAAAATATAAATGTCAACATCTTAACTTTTTTAACAGGTTACAACCGCCGGGGCTGCTTAAATCTCGGGTTCCCTCCTGGGAAAAGGCTCATTCCTCCCGACGGAGGCTGACCGGTACCCTGAGGCTGAGCGCGAGGGGGCGTCGCTCCCGGACACTTTGTGGACATCAGGGCGTACCACCCCCGCACCCCATGGTGGCGAGAGTAAGTCACTACATCGCCCGGGAAGAGGTTCCGGCCAGGGTGTCCCTTCTTCAGCCACGGCTCGACGTCCCGTCTGCTGACAAAGACGTCGTCCTGGTACTGGGGACTCCTGATGAACCCCCACCCCGCCTCATGGTGGAAGCGGACGACTTGGCGTTCCACACGGGGACTGGGACGGGTTGCTTCTTCCTGTCGGGCCTGGGACTGGGCAGCTTTAGCCCGCACCTCGAGGCACTCGCAGCGATCCTCTCTTTGGTGTTGCTCCCGAGCGAGTTGGAGGATCTGCTCACGGCACCGCTCGTTCCTCCTCTGCGCTTCAGCCCGGGTCTCCCGGGGGAAGCCCATCAGGTCCTCCCCCTGGTTGTCCCAGGCCCACTTCTCAGCCTCCGACCAGGTGACTGTCGGTGCGGGTAGCGGTGTCATTAGGGGCAGCTGCGGGTCCTCTGCAAGCATGGACCAGTCCGGGTTGGGGCCGGTGGACACCTCTGCAGCTTCAGGTACTTCTGATTCGGGAGTAGGGCGGCATCGCAGGTCCCCACCTATAGCTGCCGCTTGCAGCTCCGGAGCAAAGACCGGCTCCCAGGTGACCGCGCCGGGCAGGAGATATTCGGCCATGAGGTCCAGGATGGGAACGGTAGGCTCAGCAGCCTCGGCAGGAGTAGCACACTCACACGCTGCTGGGCCGCTCGCGACTAGAGATGAGCGGTGTTCGACTAGAACTGTTCGCCAATCTCAAATTCGAGCTGTTTTGGGCGGTGTTCGAGTTGTTCGACGAACCCGAACGATTTGCAAAAAATTCGGCTGTTCGAGGTTATGTTCGATAACTGTTCGTGCACCAAAAGCGTGTCCTGCATGTCTGGCGCTATTTAGAGCACCAATCATGCAGGGATTGTCTGCCACTCACTGTAATGCCACAGCCATGGTGGTTGTGGCATTACAGTGATTGCCCAAATCGATGGGAACAGTGCGAACAGTGAAACATGAAAAGCCGGCAATTCAGCAGCGGCATACACCGGTACCCGACAATTTAGAACCGAAAGAATAGAGCTTCACACATAGATTAGATAGATATAAACATGTCAGCCACATATATACGAAGTACAGTGATAGTGTTGCTTACTGTACTTGTCATTTAGTGTAAAGGATTTATCAAAAAAAATAATAGTGTTTTCATGCACCGTCTCTTTAAAAAAGCCGGCCGGCAATTCAGCAGCGGTACCCGACAATTTATAACAGACAGAATAGAGCTTCACACATAGATTAGATAGATAGAAACATGTCAGTCACATATATATGAAGTACAGTGATAGTGTTGGTTACTGTACTTGTCATTTAGTATTAAAATAAAGGATTTATTATTAAAAAAATTGGCGTGGGGTTCCCCTTAATTTTAGGCTCTAGCGGAGGTTAAGCAGATGGCTGGGGCAGATGTTTGAAGCCTGGGAAGGGGGTAATACCCACGGAGCTTCCCAGGCTACTAATATGAGCCTCCAGCTGAATACATAGCCTTTACTAGCTATTAAAATTGGGGACCCCAAAAAAAAAAAGACGTGGGGTCCCCCTTATTTTAATAGCTAGCAAAGGCTAGGCAGACAGCTGGGGGCTGATATTAATAGCCCAGGAAGGGAGCCATGAATATTGGCCCCCTCCCAGGCTAGAAACACCAGCCGTCAGCCGCCCCAGAAATGGCGCATTCATAGGATGCGCCAATTCTGGCACTTAGCCTCGCTCTTCCACGCTGCCCTGGTGCGGTGGCAGGGGGTAATAGGGTTGGGGTTGATGTCAGCTTATAATGCCAGCTGACATCAAGCCCAGGTTAGTAATGGAGAGGCGTCTATAAGACACCCCCATTACTAACCCCATAGTCAAAGTTAAAGAAAAACACAAACACCCAGAATAAAGTCCTTTAATTGAAATAAAGACACAATCCTTTATTGTTCTAAATTAAACCATACTTACCGTCACGCCCATTCCAGCTGAAGCCAACGATCTCCTGCAATAAAAGAAAAATAATAAAGCAACCTCATCCTTACCTTTCCATGGTTCCCACGACAGCTTCAGCTCTGCTACATCGAGATGACAAGCTGGACCGCAGCAGAACGCTGCCATCCAGCCTCTCATCCCGCAGACACTGAGAAGCGCAGGCTTGCTTGCGCTGCTCAGCGTCTCTCTGTGACGACATCCAGATGAGCCGAGTTCATGTCCAATGAACTCGGCTCACCTCATGCACGTCACTGACAGCGTGGGAAAATTCTCAAGCTGAAGCGGTGAGTGCAGGAGAATTCTCCCACGCTGTCAGTGACGTGCATAAGGTGAGCTCATGTCCAATGAACTCAGCTCACCTCCTGCACGTCACTGACAGCGTGGGAGAATTCTCCTGCACTCAGCGCTTCAGCGTGAGAATTCTCCCGCTGAAGCGCTGAGTGCAGGAGAATTTTCCCACGCTGTCAGTGACGTGCATAAGGTGAGCTCATGTCCAATGAACTCAGCTCACCTCCTGCACGTCACTGACAGCGTCGGAGAATTCTCCTGCACTCAGCGCTTCAGTGTGAGAATTCTCCCACGCTGAAGCGCTGAGTGCAGGAGAATTTTCCCACGCTGTCAGTGACGTGCATGAGGTGAGCCGAGTTCATTGGACATTAACTCGGCTCATCTGGATGCCCTCACAGAGAGACACTGTGGAGCGCAAGCAAGCCTGCGCTTCTCAGTGTCTGCGGGATGACAGGCTGGATGGCAGCGTTCTGCAGCGGTCCAGCCTGTCATCTCGATGTAGCAGAGCTGAAGCTGTCATGGGAACCATGGAAAGGTAAGGATGATGTTGCTTTATTATTTTTCTTTTATTTCAGGAGATCGTTGGCTTCAGCTGGAATGGGCGTGATGGTAAGTATGGTTTAATTTAGAACAATAAAGAATTGTGTGTTTATTTCAATTAAAGGACTTTTTTCTGGGTGTTGTGTTTTTTTTAAATACTTTACTAGAAATTCATGGTGGTCATGTCTAATATTGGCGTGACCCCATGAATTTCGGGCTTAGGGCCAGCTGATAATGCCAAGCTGGCCCTAACCCCTTTATTACCCAGTGAGCCACCGCATCAGGGCCCTGGATGAGTTGGGTACAGCGCCAGAAGATGGCGCTTCTATGAACGCGCCATTTTCCGGGGTGGCTGCGGACTGCAATTTGCAGCGGGGGTGGCCCAGAAAGCTTGGGCCTCCCTGCGCTGCGGATTCCAGCCCCCAGCTGCCTAGTTGTACCTGGCTGGACACAAAAACAGGGCGAAGCCCCACGTCAATTTTCTTTAAATTATTTCATGAAATAATTAAGAAAAAAAGGGCTTCCCTATATTGTTGTGTCCGGCCAGGTACAAATAGGCAGCTGGTGGTTGGGGGCAGCCCGTTCCTGCCTGCTGTACCTGGCTGGACACAAATATAGTGCGAAGCCCCACGTCAATTTTTTTTAAATTATTTCATGAATTTCCTGAAATAATTTAAAAAAATTGAAGTGGGGCTTCGCACTATATTTGTGTCCAGCCAGGTACAGCAGGCAGGAACGGGCTGCCCCCATCCACCAGCTGCCTATTTGTACCTGGCCGGACACAACAATATAGGGAAGCCCTTTTTTTCTTAATTATTTCATGAATTTCATGAAATAATTAAAAAAAATTGAAGTGGGGCTTCGCACTATATTTGTGTCCAGCCAGGTACAGCAGGCAGGAATGGGCTGCCCCCATCCACCAGCTGCCTATTTATACCTGGCCGGACACAACAATATAGGGAAGCCCTTTTTTTCTTAATTATTTCATGAATTTCATGAAATAATTAAAAAAAATTGAAGTGGGGCTTCGCACTATATTTGTGTCCAGCCAGGTACAGCAGGCAGGAACGGGCTGCCCCCAACAACCAGCTGCATATTTGTACCTGGCCGGACACAACAATATAGGGAAGCCCTTTTTTTCTTAATTATTTCATGAATTTCATGAAATAATTTAAAAAAAAGTACGTGGGGCTTCGCCCTATTTTTGTGAAATTGCAGTCCGCAGCCACCCCGGAAAATGGCGCGTTCATAGAAGCGCCATCTTCTGGCGCTGTACCCAACTCATCCAGGGCCCTGGTGCGGTGGCTCACTGGGTAATAAAGGGGTTAGGGCCAGCTTGGTATTATCAGCTGGCCCCAAGCCCAAAATTCATGGGGTCACGCCAGTATTAGACATGACCGCCATGAATTTCTAGTAAAGTATTTAAAAAAAACACAACACCCAGAATAAAGTCCTTTAATTGAAATAAAGACACAATTCTTTATTGTTCTAAATTAAACCATACTTACCATCACACCCATTCCAGCTGAAGCCAACGATCTCCTGCAATAAAAGAAAAATAATAAACCAACCTCATCCTTACCTTTCCATGGTTCCCACGACAGCTTCAGCTCTGCTACATCGAGATGACTGGCTGGACCGCAGCAGAACGCTGCCATCCAGTCTGTCATCCCGCAGACACTGAGAAGCGCAGGCATGCTTGCGCTCCTCACTGTCTCGCTGTGACGGCATCCAGATGAGCCGAGGTCATGTCCAATGAACTCGGCTCACCTCATGCACGTCACTGACAGCATGGGAAAATTCTCACGCTGAAGTGCTGAGTGCAGGAGAATTCTCCCACGCTGTCAGTGATGTGCATGAGGTGAGCTCATGTCCAATGAACTCAGCTCACCTCCTGCACGTCACTGACAGCGTGGGAAAATTCTCCTGCAATCAGCGCTTCAGCGTGAGAATTTTCCCACGCTGTCAGTGACGTGCATGAGGTGAGCCGAGTTCATTGGACATGCACTCGGCTCATCTGGATGTCGTCACAGAGAGATGCTGAGCAGCGCAAGCAAGCCTGCGCTTCTCAGTGTCTGCGGGATGACAGGCTGGATGGCAGCGTTCTGCTGCGGTCCAGCCTGTCATCTCGATGTAGCAGAGCTGAAGCTGTCGTGGGAACCATGGAAAGGTAAGGATGAGGTTGCTTTATTATTTTTCTTTTATTGCAGGAGATCGTTGGCTTCAGCTGGAATGGGCGTGATGGTAAGTATGGTTTAATTTAGAACAATAAAGGATTGTGTCTTTATTTCAATTAAAGGACTTTATTCTGGGTGTTTGTGTTTTTTTTAACTTTGACTATGGGGTTAGTAATGGGGGTGTCTTATAGACGCCTCTCCATTACTAACCTGGGCTTGATGTCAGCTGGCATTATAAGCTGACATCAACCCCAACCCTATTACCCCCTGCCACCGCACCAGGGCAGCGTGGAAGAGCGAGGCTAAGTGCCAGAATTGGCGCATCCTATGAATGCGCCATTTCTGGGGCGGCTGACGGCTGGTGTTTCTAGCCTGGGAGGGGGCCAATATTCATGGCTCCCTTCCTGGGCTATTAATATCAGCCCCCAGCTGTCTGCCTAGCCTTTGCTAGCTATTAAATTAGGGGGGACCCCACGTCATTTTTTTTGGGGGGTCCCCCATTTTAATAGCTAGTAAAGGCTATGTATTCAGCTGGGGGCTGATATTAGTAGCCTGGGAAGCTCCGTGGGTATTACCCCCTTCCCAGGCTTCAAACATCTGCCCCAGCCGTCTGCTTAACCTCCGCTAGAGCCTAAAATTAAGGGGAACCCCACGCCAATTTTTTTAATAATAAATCCTTTATTTTAATACTAAATGACAAGTACAGTAACCAACACTATCACTGTACTTCATATATATGTGACTGACATGTTTCTATCTATCTAATCTATGTGTGATGCTCTATCTTTCTGTTCTAAATTGTCGGGTACCGCTGCTGAATTGCCGGCCGGCTTTTTTAAAGAGACAGTGCATGAAAACACTATTATTTTTTTAAATAAATCCTTTACACTAAATGACAAGTACAGTAAGCAACACTATCACTGTACTTCATATATATGTGACTGACATGTTTCTATCTATCTAATCTATGTGTGAAGCTCTATTCTGTCTGTTATAAATTGTCGGGTACCGCTGCTGAATTGCCGGCCGGCTTTTTTAAAGAGACAGTGCATGAAAACACTATTATTTTTTTAAATAAATCCTTTACACTAAATGACAAGTACAGTAAGCAACACTATCACTGTACTTCATATATATGTGACTGACATGTTTCTATCTATCTAATCTATGTGTGAAGCTCTATTCTGTCTGTTATAAATTGTCGGGTACCGCTGCTGAATTGCCGGCCGGCTTTTTTAAAGAGACGGTGCATGAAAACACTAATATTTTTTTTAATAAATCCTTTACACTAAATGACAAGTGCAGTAACCAACACTGTCACTGTGCTTCTTATATGTGTGACTGACATGTTTCTATCTATCTAATCTATGTGTGATGCTCTATTCCTTCTTGTCTAAATTATCGGGTACCGGTGTATGCCGCTGCTGAATTTGCCGGCCGGCTTTTTTAAAGAGAGTGTCTTCTGAGCAGTTTTTCAGCTTTTGGACACCTTTGCAGGTGTTTTCTATGTGTTTCTATGTGTTTTTGTTTGCCTGCCATTGGTTTTAACGGTGTTCGACGGTGTTCTAAGGTGTTCGACGAACAGTTCGACGAACAGTTCCTCGAACATCCCGGTGTTCGACGAACCGAACCGAACCCGAACACTACGGGGGTGGCTCAACACTACTCGCGACCTCTGTCACCGTGTCTCCCTGAGCATCGGCTCCTTGGCGGCAGGCCTGGATGAGCAGCAGCATTTCTTCCCGCCACGCAGCCGTCGCCGCCTCCTGGGCCTCTTTCTGTCTCCGCATGAGACCCGGGGCTTCCTGGTGGAGAAACTCCAAATCTCCTGCTGTTAGAATCTTGCCGCCTCGCTCCCTGCCGGGTGAAGGACCTGAACCGGGTTCAGAAGGCTCGGTAGGTTGCGCCCCAGAAGCGTCCATGTCTGCTCCCGAAGATTGCCAACCTCCGACTGCAATGGCCGCACCTTGTTGCTTTTCTTCTTCCTCCTCTTTCGGGGCGGTTCCTGGGTGGCATGCTGACCGGCCTGCCTTCGTTCAGCCCATCTGGTTTGACGGGCATTACCCCACGGATAGTCTCTGATGGAAGGGGCGGTTCGCACTTTTGGAGCCATACAGGAGCCCAGCCCACGATGGGAGGTATTAGAAGGCCATCTTTCCACAGCTTTATGGTGCCTGTTCTTCTTGGGCGGGCGCCATTTTAAGTGAAAACGAAAGTCCAAGGTGTAAGGCACACAGTACCCGGTAGCAATGGGTAATTCCTTCCTTTGCTGCGGGCACGCTATCCTGCCGACTACGTCAAGTTTGTGACGCCTCAAAGCCTCCTGTAAGCCCCTTTTAGCCTGGGAGATGGGGGACTTGGAGTCGGGTCCTGTGATGGAGAGATGGGGTGCAGCCGTGGCCCGGACCCGCTCCGTGCCCAGGGCAGTCACAATTAAAAGGATGGTATGGGCTTATCCGAGTTGAATGGCTGATTACGACTACGCCACCTGTGGCACCTGGTGAAGGCCACCAGCACAGCTGCAGTCCGCTGAGGCATGGTGGTATGGCGGCCATCGTTGTTACTACTCCCCACAGGTGGAGCAAGGCCTCAGGGCAGAGGGACAGGATGACGGGGGTAGTAGTCTAGAATGTCTGCATAGTGCGGTGTGACGCAGAATAAAGTGTCCGGAGGCCATAGGGGTGAACTTCCAAGGCTTTACTCACATAAGAGATGGCAGAAGGAAGGCGACTCCCTGCTCCTCGCGGAGTTCTGCGGGCACCAGAGACGAGGGTCCGACAACCTCCGAGTAAGTCCAGCGTTCAATCAGGACCCCGCACCAGAGTGTTCCTAAAACTACAGACCGAGTGCTGTGCTGTCTGTGTGTGCATAGGCCGGGTCTCCCTCTGAACTCCTCTCAGAAAAAGGGCACGGGTGGCAGCTCTGCTCTTTCCGTTACCCGGTGGAATCCTCAGGGCCTACTGGGCTTCCCCGACCAGGACATGGAGTAGCAAGGTCAGGTTTCGGGGGCCGGTACCCCTCTTGCAGCCGGAATCCCTCTGAATATATCAGGTTGGCGAGGACAGGTGGCGTTCTCCGCTCCGTCTGCATCCTCCCTGGGATCCATTTGCAGTGGAGCTACACTCTTAAGCTCCGGGCCTTCTTGGTCGTGGTCCTTGACCGGGTTGAGACATTCATTGTCTGCAACCTGCCCCTCGACCCAAGGCCGGGGTACGAGGGCTGTGCCTCCATCCGCTGCAGGTCCACACAGGATCCATGCTCAGGGTGGGAGATCACAGTTGTTCACAGTTCAAAAGACAGTCAAAGACCCGAAACTAAAAATGGCTTTTTATTAAATATGAAATTTTTAAGTGTCACAAAAATGTGAGTCCTCCACCCTCACCCACTAATTTGGTTCCCCCTAACTCTTGGTTCCCCAATCTCCCTGTAACCAGGAGGGCAGCACCTAGTACATCCTTGCCCCGTCTGGTGGAGAAGTGTGGTGTTGGATGTGAAGGAAGGGCCCTGACCATCACACTGTTCTTACCTCAGAGGAGGAACACCACACTCCATTAAAGAAGTGCAGCATCCCTATGGCAGTCGAACCCTCAGGGGCGCCACAGTACCGCTCCAGCACATCTTGAACCTGCTGCACCTGTCGAGGTGTAAGTCCCGTCAATTCAGCCAGCATTTGTTCTAGGATTCTTCATCCCCCCTTCGCACTAGCCCAGTGGGAGTCCGGCAGCAAGGGGTCTCCTCGTACAGTGGACAGCTTTACCACATCAGGTCGCACCAACTTCTCTGGCATTTCCAGAATCTGGGCTATTTCCGCCCTGGGGGGGAGTGTGAGATCGTCTTCACCCAGATTAACACACCACACTATAACATTGCCACCCCGAACGGTGGCCAGTGTCTGAGCCACCAAGTGTCCGGGGGGTACTTTGTCCATCGATGTTAGTTCTATCTGAACTTCGACCCCCTCAAGAGGTGTGCAGGCCCGTGCGGATAACGTGAGTACAGTTTGTCCGGGCGGTAAGGTGATCACCGTAGCTGCAGGCACTATTATTTTCCACAGGATCTTCCCTTCACTCGACTTCTCCTGTGCCTGGGCAGTTCGGATTAGTTGTTGAAAGACCCTCCTTTGGGGGGGTTCACGGGTCCCACTGGTCTAGAGGAATCTCCTTCGGCTCACTAATCAGGATTTGCCCAATCTCTTTCAGCACATTCATTCCGAGGGTCACCGGCGGTCCACTTCCTGTTCCCCCTGCGACCAGGACGACCCTTTTTTTTCCCACGTCTTTTCCACACCCTCGGATCTTCATCCACACCACCCCTGCAACTGGGATGGGTAATTGATTAGCTGCCGTGAGTCTAATTACTGGTCCCCATTCAGGCCGCGCTATCTCTGGAAATCGCTGTTGGAAGTAAGCTTCTGTCATTGTAGTCACCTGGGATCCCGTGTCAATCAGAAAGTGAACAGCCCGACCGCTTATTTCGGCCAAGACAGTTGGGCTGGTGGAAACCAGGTCCTTGAACTTCCTCTTTTTCTTTCCCCTTCCTCAAGCTCCGGGCTGAGTCCCCCAAACACGGAGCCCGCTAGTTTAACGGCTGCCGTGACAGGGGCCGCCCTCGGCTAGCACAGCCCCTTGCGTAATATCCTGCACCTCCGCACTTCCAGCAGGTCGTGTCTCTGTCTGTGTAGGGCTGCCTCACTCCCATACGGAACTCTCCTGCAGGGGGGGTCCTGAATTCAATTCTTTCCATAACTGGAGCAATCGATCTGGGTATCTCTGGTGTCGGGACAGGGGTCTTCTTGAGACTGGACCATTCATCCCGCATCTCCTGTATCTCCTTTCGCATCTCTCGAGCCCATTCCGGTTCAGCTAGAGGCAGGGTGGGTACCTCGTTACTCCGGACCATCCCTGCCAGGGCCATCACCCCCATCTCCTGCTTTCTCACATGTGCCTCCGCCCCCACTTCTAGAAAAGTCATACGTGGGTTGGCGCGCAGGCGCTCCCGCAAGGCCTGCTTCCGCTGCACATCCCTGAGGCCTGCCACAAACTGGTCCCTTAAGATCACGTCAGGGGGGCCCATTCCCAAATTCCCCATGTCGTCTTTTCTAGTGATATGGGCATGCACCCTCTGTAAGGCATTAACATACTGCATCACAGTCTCCCCCTCCTGCTGCACTTGGTGAAACAGCTGTATCTTCAGCTCTCCTACATTGGTGGGATCCCCATGCATCTCCTCCAGTATCCGCACCACTTTTTCTACAGTATCCCAGTCATGGGGAGGGCGGTACATCACGGATTGTCGGGCCTCGCCGTCCCGGGCCAGTAAGGCTATTTTGGCTTGCATAGCTGAGGTCATCGGATGCATAACTAACATACTCCTAACTCTCTCAATCCAGTCCCACAGCATCATATTGTCCCCGGTAAACTTTGGGAGATTGCTGAGCATGGCCCCCAGCGACAAGCTAGATTTAGGGGCTCCCAGGATGGACTGCTCTGCAGTGTCTGTGTCTAACAACTGCATCCAGCCGACTACGCCAAAGGTAACACGGGTACTTTAGATGCAGCGACACATAAACAGAGCAGCCAATACAGGGTTAATAAACAGGGGAAGTTTATAATGACAAGGTCAATCTCCACGCAGGGAGTAACAGGGGAAAATATGGGGGAAAACAAGGAAAGTAGCAGGTAAAAATCTTTAACTGACAGTTCACAGTTTAACTAGATATAGCAGAGTCGAACCGGTTGTAAACGACAGTTTTTACACTTAGCTGACTCTTTTCCTCCACAAGGCAGTTGCCAGCTGAGGCCGGTGTTGATTTCTTCAGGCTTCCCTGCCCAAACAATGCTCCGTCTTCTGGCGGCAGCGGGCGGTCCCCAGTTTTACCCGCTGAGCTCCTAGTCCATAACACTGCACCTCACGTGCCTGGCTCCACCAACCCTGCATCTCTTCTCTAGTCGGCTTGACTCCTCCGGTCCACTGCACTCGGCTCTTCTCCCAGTCCTGGAGCCAGGAGCCTGGACCCTCTCACCCTGCTCTGCTGAGCAGGACCCAGCTCCGCTTCTTCGTACAAACGTCCTTGTCTCTTCCTCTCTACCCACGCCACCAGTCTCCCGGTCACCTGACCTCCAAGCTCTCACTCTGGACACACCCCTGGCTTCCCAGTCACCTGACTCCTGTGCTCGCAGTCTGTCTTCCCCCTGCAACCAGAGGCATGGCCCCGGCAGTTCTGGATCCCATGCTCTGAAAGTACTTACACCCCTGTCTTCCCACTTACAGCTATACCATACAAACAATTATTGTAATGTAGGCTTAGAGAGATAGCTTGCGGCACCATGGGACTTAATGGCCCTCCTCCATGCTAAACAGGCTAAACTTCCCCAAAATGTCAAACCCTCTCTCTTACTGTAAAAACCTGTTGGGGAGTTCACTTTCCACTGGATCCACAAGTCCGGCTTTTTCATAAATTGAGATCCCCTGGAGAATAGAGACAGAGAAATACTGAAAGGATGCCTAGAAATATACATGCATTTTTGATAGTAGCATTATGAGGACTGTTTAATAAATGGCTTAACAAGCACAAACTTATGAAAGCAGACAGACATAAAGAAACAATGGTAAAAATTTTCTTCCCACTTTGGGAATGTTTTATTGCTTTTCATTATGATACTGATGAAATAATAAACCTGGTCAGGCCGTTTCGACACAGAATGGTATTGTCTAGAAGATCTGGGGGGGGCTTTAGGTATTTTCAAAGTCCCACTTTCCGTCTGATGGAATGTATATGCCTGTAATAATTACATATATATGTAAAATAAAGTATTCCCCTCTCTTCTTCCTCGCCCCTTCTTTTTTTTTTCTCTTGTCCTCTCCCTAGCCTTTCCCCCCACCCTTTCCTCTTCTGATGTAACAGGTTATAATATATTTTCATGTTCAAGAACTTTTACTTTCAAAATATCAGCTAACTTACTAAATTGTACTTTGTATTTTGCTTGAATGTTAATATAAAAGTTTGAATAAAAAATGCAAAGTTCATTTACTTTGCATTTTTTAAATTATCTTTTTAATCAAACTCTTAGCTTAACAAATAAATGATATTAATATTTGTTGTTACCACCCTTTGTCTCCAACAGAGCATCAAGCATCAATTCTTCTAGGTACACTTGCACACAGCTTTTTGAAGAAACTCAGCAGGGTGGTAGTTCCAAACATCTTAGAGAACTAACTACAGATATTCTTGGGATTTAGGCTTGTGCAAACCCTTCTTTCTCTTTAAGTAAACCCAGACAGACTCAATGATGCTGTGATCAGGGCTTTGTGAGGGCCATATTATCTCTTCTAGGACTCCTCATTCTACTTTATGCTGAAAATATTTCTTAATGACATTTGCATTATCTTTGCGGTCATTGTCCTACCGTACAATTAATTGGGATCCAATCAGATGCCTCACATGATGGATAAGTATCTCCCTGTATTTATCAGCCTTGAGGACATCAAGAAATAGGAAAAAATGAGAACTGTAGATAAAGTTGTCAGCCAAGGAAACTCACGCAACAGATAAAAGACAAAACATGTCTACTTCACTAGAAATCGGAACATGTGCAGCAATATCATCAGCTCAAAACTGGCAGTAGTCAGTTAGTCTCACCTACACTCAACTACTGTTTGGAGAAGTCTGACCAGAAGTGGTCTTTGTGGAAGAATTATGGGTAAAAACCATATCTTTAACATGGAAACAAGGCAAAGTGACTAATCTATGGCAAAAAACTGGGGTGCAGAAAAATGTCAGCTCTTGACTGCTGAGTAAAAATATGCAATATTTGGCTGTAATGTAACAGATGGCAGTTTGTCACCGAGTATCTGCAAACAATAGTAAAGCATGGTAGAGATTCCTTAAAGGGAATCTGTCAGCATGTTTTTGCTATTTAATCTGAGAGCAGCAAAATGTAGGAGCTGACAGTCTAATTACAGGGATGTATTGGTCAGCATTAATGTCCTGAATGTTGAGAAATGCTGGCAGATACTTACCCATCATTTATTACCATCATGGAGGCATTAGATTGACTCCAAATTTATTCTGCGCTAGAGCAAAAATCCCAAACATACAGCCATTGTCTTTAAGAACTATCTTCAGTGCAAAGAAAGAACAAGGATTCCTGAAAGTGATGGTATGGCCCCCAACGAGACCTGATAACATCACAGAGTCTGTCACGGATTACATGAAGAGACAGAAGGATTTGCTCAAGAGCCAAACATATTGGAGAACTAGCCACAGATCTTTTGGATGTAGTCTTGAGTCAAGACTACATCCAAAAGATCTGTGGGTAGTTCTCCAATAAGTTTGGAACAACCTCCCTGTGAAATACTTTTTAAAACTATGTGCAATTGTACCTATTAAAATTGATGCTTTGATACTGTTTTAAAGAAAAAAGTTGGTCACACCAAATATTATTCTCATCAAACCACCATACAGATTTCCACGGATCTAATGTCCAGTCCTTGTGCTGCTTCTCCCAAACAAGCCTCTTCTTGTTTTCTGCCTTCAGTTGTGGCTTCTTTGCTGCAATATGACCATAAAGGCCTGCTTTTCACAGTCTCTTCTGGACAGTTTATGCTGAGATGTATCTGCTATTTGATGTCTATGCATCATCATCCACAAATTAATTTTTGATGAACCAGACTTGTTCATTTGAAGCCATTCCAGGTAACTACTATCTGATGAAGCTGCTTGAGAGAATGCTGAGGCTGTATGAAGTTGTCCACAGACCAAAAGAGAGAATATTTTGAGGAATCTAAAGCTTAAAGAGTTGTTCACTACCTGAATAATCCATTTTTAAATTAAGTAGTCTCCATTGTAAAATTAAAAAAAAAACACATACCTCTTGCACCGGCACCATTTCAGCTATGTTGGCATCAGGTCTGCTGGGATTTTTGTGACTTTGCTATGTCACGTGAGCCCTGCAGCCAATCAGCTGCCACTATTAAGCTGCTGCACTCTCGCTTTTTCTGCTTGTCCATCATTCATCTGAGGGAAAAATAGCGGGTGCTGATTGGCCATAAAAATGACATGCAAACTCATCAGAATCTTTGGCAGTAGGAGAGTATTTTTTTTACTCTGCAAAGGGTCTACATCCTCTTAAAAGGGGTTGCCTATGTAGTGAATAACCCGTTTAACATACTTTGCTTTTTTTCACACGTGTTTCTTTACTCTTGTGTCCATATGTGTCCATTTGTGCTTTGGTTGCCTTCAATCAGAGTCTACAATGTGCACATTCCAATAAAACAAAGAAAATCATTGCATCAACAGGTGTGTCCTATTTTTGACTAATACTGTATACATATTTATATATACAACTACCACAGATGTGGCAGAGCTGATTTATATTTAAATTATTTAGGATCATTGCATAGGTTTTCCCGCTGTTCCATGCTGAGCTTACACAAAAAGCACAATGTGATATGAGTGACAATGAGCTGTACTTAATGCTATAGAAGAAGGCCGATGCATCTCAGCTTACAGAAATTGTGAAATCTTCATAGCTCTTAGGATAATGTGATGAACAAGTAACAGCCTTGAGACTGTCAATTATTACAGCGCCATTTTCAATCTCTGTCTGCTGTGGCAAATACACCAGACAAAAATGTCTTTAATTTATGTAGGATTTGTGAGCACAGACTAAAGTAGTCTAGTCAGTTAACATTATTACTAGAGATGAGCAGTGTTCGACTAGAGCTGTTCGCCAATCTCAAATTCGAGCTGTTTTTGGCGGTGTTCGAGTCGTTCGACGAACTTGAACGATTTGCAAAAAATTCAGCTGTTCGAGGTTGTGTTCGATAACTGTTCGTGCACCAAAAGCGTAACTGGATTTTTTCACATCATGCAGGGATTGTCTGCCACTCACTGTAATGTCACAGCCATGGCGGTTGTGGCATTACAGTGGTTGCCCAAATCGATGGGAACAGTGCTCACAGTGAAACCTGAAAAGCCGGCAATTCAGCAGCGGCATACACCGGTACCCGACAATTTAGAACAGAAAGAATAGAGCATCACACATAGATTAGATAGAAACATGTCAGTCACATATTTAATAAGTACAGTGACAGTGTTGGCTACTGTACTTGTCATTTAGTGTTAAAGGATTTATTAAAAAAAATAATAGTGTTTTCATGCACCGTCTCTTTAAAAAAGCCGGCCGGCAATTCAGCATCGGTACCCGACAATTTAGAACAGAAAGAATAGAGCATCACACATAGATTAGATAGATAGAAACATGTCAGTCACATATATAATAAGTACAGTGATAGCGTTGATTACTGTACTTGTCATTTAGTGTTAAAATAAAGGATTTATTAAAAAAAAAAATTGGCGTGGGGTTTCCCGTAATTTTAGTCTCTAGCGGAGGTTAAGCAGATGGCTGGGGCAGATGTTTGAAGCCTGGGAAGGGGGTAATACCCACGGAGCTTCCCAGGCTACTAATATCAGCCCCCAGCTGAATACCTAGCCTTTACTAGCTATTAAAATGGGGGACCCCCACAAAAAATGACGTGGGGTCCCCCCTATTTTAATAGCTATCAAAGGCTAGGCAGACAGCTGGGGGCTGATATTAATAGCCCAGGAAGGGTGCCATGAATATTGGCCCCCTCCCAGGCTAGAAACACCAGCGTCAGCCACCCCAGAAATCGCGCATCCATAGGATGCGCCAATTCTGGCACTTAGCCTCGCTCTTCCCACTGCCCTGTAGCGGTGGCAGTGGGGTAATAGGGCTGGGGTTGATGTCAGCTTATAATGCCAGCTGACATCAAGCCCAGGTTAGTAATAGTGAGGCATCTATAAGACACCCCCATTACTAGCCCCATAGTCAAAGTTATAAAAAAACACCAACACCCAGAATAAAGTCCTTTAATTGAAATAAACACACAATTCTTTATTGTTCTAAATTAAGCCATACATACCATCACGCCCATTCCAGATGAAGCCAATGTCTTCTGCAATAAAAGTAAAATAATAAACCAACCTCATCCTTACCTTTCCATGGTTCCCAGGACGGCTCCAGCTCTGCTACATTCACATGACAGGCTGGATCGCAGCCGAAAGCTGCCATCCAGCTTGCCATGCCACAGACACTGAGAAGCGCAGGCATGCTTGCGCTCCTCAGTGTCTGGCTGTGACGGCATCCAGATGAGCCGAGTTCATGTACAATGAACTCGGCTCATCTCATGCACATCACTGACAGCGTGGGAAAATTCTCCTGCGCTTGCCGTGAGCACAGGAGAATTCTCTCACGTGGCTGATGGCTGGTGTTTCTAGCCTGGGAGGGGGCCAATATTCATGGCACCCTTTCTGGGCTATTAATATCAGCCCCCAGCTTCTGCCTAGCCTTTGCTAGCTATTAAAATAGGAGGGACCCCACATCATTTTTTTGGGGGGTCCCCCATTTTAATAGCTAGTAAAGGCTAGGTATTCAGCTGGGGGCTGATATTAGTAGCCTGGGAAGCTCCTTGTTTAATACCCCCTATCCAGGCTTCAAACATCTGCCCCAGCCATCTGCTTAACCTCCGCTAGAGACTAAAATTACGGGGAACCCCACGTCAATTTTTTTTTTAATAAATCCTTTATTTTAACACTAAATGACAAGTACAGTAATCAACACTATCACTGTACTTATATATGTGACTGACATGTTTCTATCTATCTAATCTATGTGTGATGCTCTATTCTTTCTGTTCTAAATTGTCGGGTACCGATGATGAATTGCCGGCCGGCTTTTTTAAAGAGATGGTGCATGAAAACACTATTATTTTTTTAAATAAATCCTTTAACACTAAATGACAAGTACAGTAACCAACACTGTCACTGCACTTCTTATATATGTGACTGACATGTTTCTATCTATCTAATCTATGTCTGATGCTCTATTCTTTCTGTTCTAAATTTTCGGGTACCGATGCTGAATTGCCAGCCGGCTTTTTTAAAGAGAGTGTCTTCTGAGCAGTTTGTCAGCTTTTGGACACCTTTGAAGGTGTTTTCTATGTGTTTTTATTTGCCTGCCATTGGTTTTAACGGTGTTCGACAGTGTTCGACAGTGTTCTAAGGTGTTCGACGAACAGTTCCACGAACATCCCGGTGTTCGACGAACCGAATCGAACCCGAACACTACGGGGGTGGCTCAACGCTAATTATTACATGCCATCATCTTCATTGTCATAGTCTACAGACATTTTTTATATATCAACACATATGTAACATATAACTAACTCTAATGACTATTGCCTTTTTGTCCATTATTTGTACTTTTTTTATTTTGGGTAAAATTTGAATACCGTATATACTCGAGTCTATACTTGAGTATATAGAAATTCCGGTGGTGGATAGTGGTGGGGGGGGTTGCGGCGGTGGAGGAGTAGGGCACACGGCTTCTGCAGCTACCACATGTGCCCGCTGCTAAAGAGAAATGAATATTCACTCTTCTTCACTCCCATGGGCATGGAGAAGAATGAATATTCATTCTCTTTAGTAGCCTGCACAGAGGAGTGCTGAGCCGCAGCTTCTGCTGACAGTGCCCACTGCTAAAGAGAATGCATATTAACTCTTCTCCATGCCCATAGTCCCGGTATGGAGAGGAATAAATATGCCGGCAGCTCACATCAGCGTCTGAGAGCGCATGGCAGTGACGCCATGCGCTGCTCAGATCCTGACATGAGCTGCTGCAGCAGAACAAGATGCAGCACTGAAGCAGAGGTGAAAAAGGAAAGTGAGTATAAGTGTTTATTTTTTATGTGTGCAGTGATGGGGCCATACATACCAGGATAAGGGGGCCATGCATACCAGTATTGGAGGATGAGGGGTGCCATACATACCAGGATTGGGGGATGAGGAGGCCATGCATACTGTAACATACCTGGCGGCGTCCTTGCATGGTGGTCCATCTCCCACTGTGCAAGAGCGCGCACTTGATCTCCAGTCCAGAATGTCTCTCTGGCTTACCTCCATGCTGTCTGTTTGTGTCTGTTTCTGCTGCTTAAGGGCGGCGCCCGATCACTTCCTGCTTTTTGTACCTGCTGTGGGTCACACCCCTTGTGCGTCCTCAGCCTATTGCTGTCTGTCACCTGGTATATAGCTCAGCTGCTCCCATCTATCCCTGCCTGAGCATAGTGTTTCATTCAGTGTGTGCTTGCACTCTGAAGGTGCCAGGTCCCGTTCTGTGTTCTCTTGTCTGCCTATCCTGGAGGCTGTATTTCCAGGCCTGTCTGAACACGCTCCTAGCCTGTTCCTCCTGCCTTCTAGGGGCCGATTACCTAGACCCGTTCCTGTATCTTGTCTGACCTGTCTGAACACGCTCCTAGCCTGTTCCTCCCACCTTCTAGGGGCCGATTACCTAGACCCGCTCCTGTATCTTGTCTGTCCTGTCTGAACACGCTCCTTGCCTGTTCGTCCTGCCTCTCTGGGGGCCGTATTCCCAGACCCGCTCCTGTATTCCGCTGCAGTGTCGGTCTCCTCCGTACACTCAGTTCCAGTCTGAACTCTCTCCTATCCTTTACCTGTTTTGCCTCTATGTCCGTTCCCTTCCTTTTTCTGCAGAGTCTGAACTCGTACCTAACTCCTGCTTGTTGTCTCTGTACTCCCGTTTGTGAGTTTGTGGTCCACTCGCTACTTCTCTGCAAGTACCCTGTGGGTGTCTGGCTCTGCCTTTCCCTTCCTGTCTGTTCCGTGTGTACAGAGCCCTGTCCCCCCTACTCAGCCTTGCCTGCTCTGACTCCTTTGCTCACTGCTCCGGCGGTTCTAGCCTTCTCTGACTCCTTTGCTCACCGCTCCGGCGGTTCTAGCCTGCTCTGACTCCTTTGCTCACCGCTCCGGCGGTTCTAGCCTGCTCTGACTCCTTTGCTCACCGCTCCGGCGGTTCTAGCCTGCTCTGACTCCTTTGCTCACCGCTCCGGCGGTTCTAGCCTGCTCTGACTCCTTTGCTCACTGCTCCGGCGGTTCTAGCCTGCTCTGACTCCTTTGCTCACCGCTCCGGCGGTTCTAGCCTGCTCTGACTCCTTTGCTCACCGCTCCGGCGGTTCTAGCCTGCTCTGACTCCTTTGCTCACCGCTCCGGCGGTTCTAGTCTGCTCTGACTCCTTTGCTTACCGCTCCGCAGCCTTGCTCCGCTCTGACCCTTTTGCTCACTGCTCCGGCAGCCTTGCTCCGCTCTGACCCTTTTGCTCACTGCTCCGGCAGTCCTGTCCTGCCCTGCTTCTGCCCGCTGCTCCGGCAGTCCTGTCCTGCCCTGCTTCTGCCCGCTGCTCCGGCAGTCCTGTCCTGCCCTGCTTCTGCCCGCTGCTCCGGCAGTCCTGTCCTGCCCTGCTTCTGCCCGCTGCTCCGGCAGTCCTGTCCTGCCCTGCTTCTGCCCGCTGCTCCGGCAGTCCTTATCCTGCCCTGCTTCTGCCCGCTGCTCCGGCAGTCCTGTCCTGCCCTGCTTGTGCTCGCTGCTCCTGCAGCCCCGTCCTGCTCTGTTCTTGCCCACCGCTTCGGGCGTTCCCTCTCTGCTGTGGTTGTCTACCGCATCTGCGGTTCTGTGACCCAGTCTGTACTGGGTCTTAACCTTTCTGTGCTCCAGCCCGTCCTTTCGGCCAGTACCTCCCTGCCTGCATACTTGCCTGTATCCACCCATCTGCATACCTGCCGTGTTTGCTTACATCCACCAGTCTGTGCCAGCCTAACCTGCCTGTTCCAGTAATCCCAGTGTGGGTCAACCCCCGTGTCTGGAGTTTGACCTGGAGTAGCACCTGGTCCCTCTGCCCGGTTTCTCCCTGGTGCACTGGCGTCGTATGCCGTCGTGCCACCTTGGTCGGATCGGCCAGATACTTAGTCACGCCCCTCCAGGCACTCTCCGGTCCATGGTCCAGTGGAACCACAACACCCGCACACGCCAGTCAGTCCGGGCGTGTGCAGAACAGCATGCTCAGGCCATGGTTCCCGTTGAGCCCCACGGCCTTCGCTCTCTGAGAAGTTTTCCAGCGAATACATGCATTAAAATAAATAAATAAATTTTTTTTTTTTTCTTAGCTGAGTTCCAGGCGAATTACGCACCCATCCAGATGGATCTATCTGCTCTCGTTCCTGCGGATCCGCTACGTTACTATGGGGATCCAAGACAAAGTCGTGCATTTGTGGAGCAATGCATGCTACACTTCAAGTTCTACCCTCTATGTTTTCCCACCGATCGGGTTAAGGTGGCATTCATTATGTCTTACCTGGCGGGTGATGCCTTGGAATGGATCAACCCCCTATATGAAACACAGGATCCGATCCTCCTGGACCTAATGGCCTTCCTGGTGGCCTTTCTAATGGTCTTTGATGATCCTAACCCGGAGGCTCCTGCTGAAGCTTCACTTCCCAATATCCCGGAGCAACCCCGATGGGTAATGTGTGTGGGTAGCGCAATAGTCCTCCAGCCCAATGAGACTACTGCCCACCCAGAATCCTCACAGGGTGATTACGCTTTCCGGAATACTTCTCCCAACCTCAAGAGGCAGTCCAGACGTGCTAGACGTAGAGGCAAGCCGTCACGCCAGGGTCTGTCCTCCCTGAGACCTCCTGACCCCAACCTTGAAGTCCCTACTGAAGCTTCATCTCCCTGTATCCCGGAGAAGCCCCAACGGGTAATGTGCGTGGGTAGTGCACCGGTTCTCCTGCCCGAAGAGACTTCTGCCCATCCAGACTCCACACAGGAGAACTTCCTGCACCCGGCATCAGATGCTTCACCCACTTTAACCGGTGTGCATGTCCAAGGATGCTCCAAAGCTGTGGTTACCTCAGAGTCTGTGCACCTCTACTACCTGGCGGAGGACCCCCTGTTGCCTCCTGAATCCTCCGGGATACCACTCGATGACAAATGGAGAGAGACTTCTCTACACCCGGTACTCGATACTTTGTCCGCTTCGTCCTGTGAGCCTGACAATGGGTACCCCAAAGTGGTAGTTACCCCCGAGTCTCTACACCCCTCTGACCAGGCGGAGGACCTCCAGTTGTCTCCAGAACCCTTCGGGGTGCTACCTGGTAGCGGAAGGACAGAGACCCTCCTATACTCTGTACCTGATGCCTCACTCGCTTTGTCCAGTGAGTCCAACCTAGTGTACTCCGAAGCAGAGGTTACTCCCGAGTCTCTACACCCCTCCGACCAGGCGGAGGACCTCCAGTTGTCTCCAGAACCCTTCGGGGTGCCACCTGGTGGTGAATGGTCAGAGACTTTCCTATATCCTGGATCTGATACCTCCCTTGCTTTGTCCAGTGAGTCCGACCTTGTGTACTCTGAAGCAGAGGTTACCCATGAGTCTCTACACCCCTCTGACCAGGCGGAGGACCTCCAGTTGTCTCCAGAACCCTTCGGGGTGCCACCTGGTGGTGAATGGACAGAGACTTTCCTATATCCTGGATCTGATACCTCGCTTGCTTCGTTCAGTGAGTTCGACCTAGTGTACTCTGAAGCAGAGGTTACCCATGAGTCTCTACACTCCTCTGACCAGGCGGAGGACCTCCAGTTGTCTCCAGAACCCTTTGGGGTGCCACCTGGTGGTGAATGGACAGAGACTTTCCTATACTCGGTACCCGATACCTCGCCTGCTTCCTCCAGTGAGTCCGACCTAGTGTACTCTGAAGCAGATGTTTTCTCTGAGCCTCTGCACTCTTCTGACCTGGCGGAGGACCTCCAGTTGTTTCCTGAATTCTCCGGGGTACCACCAGATAACAAAGAGACAGTGACTTTTCCTCATTATGTACCTGATAACCCGTCTATTTCTTCCTGTGAGCTTGACAAGATGTACCTCGAAGCAGAGATTACCCCCAAGTCTCTGTCCCCCTCCAACCCGGTGAAGGACTTCCAGTTGTCTCCTGTACCCTCTGGGGTGCCACCTGAAAATATGTGGAGAGAGACTTCCTTGTGTGCTGTTCCTGGTACTCCACCCGTTTCGTCTGTTGCTGAGGATGGCTGGATAGGAGGTAGCATCCTAGCTAACCAGATGAGATCAGTTTTTCCTGTGGACAGTGGAAGTGATCTCCTTGAAGTGAACGACTGGTCCTCGAATTCCCTGCGGAAGATTCTGGCAGGCCTGAAGAAGAGGGGGCGTAAGGGGGGGGTACTGTAACATACCTGGCGGCGTCCTTGCATGGTGGTCCATCTCCCACTGTGCAAGAGCGCGCACTTGATCTCCAGTCCAGAATGTCTCTCTGGCTTACCTCCATGCTGTCTGTTTGTGTCTGTTTCTGCTGCTTAAGGGCGGCGCCCGATCACTTCCTGCTTTTTGTACCTGCTGTGGGTCACACCCCTTGTGCGTCCTCAGCCTATTGCTGTCTGTCACCTGGTATATAGCTCAGCTGCTCCCATCTATCCCTGCCTGAGCATAGTGTTTCATTCAGTGTGTGCTTGCACTCTGAAGGTGCCAGGTCCCGTTCTGTGTTCTCTTGTCTGCCTATCCTGGAGGCTGTATTTCCAGGCCTGTCTGAACACGCTCCTAGCCTGTTCCTCCTGCCTTCTAGGGGCCGATTACCTAGACCCGTTCCTGTATCTTGTCTGACCTGTCTGAACACGCTCCTAGCCTGTTCCTCCCGCCTTCTAGGGGCCGATTACCTAGACCCGCTCCTGTATCTTGTCTGTCCTGTCTGAACACGCTCCTTGCCTGTTCGTCCTGCCTCTCTGGGGGCCGTATTCCCAGACCCGCTCCTGTATTCCGCTGCAGTGTCGGTCTCCTCCGTACACTCAGTTCCAGTCTGAACTCTCTCCTATCCTTTACCTGTTTTGCCTCTATGTCCGTTCCCTTCCTTTTTCTGCAGAGTCTGAACTCGTACCTAACTCCTGCTTGTTGTCTCTGTACTCCCGTTTGTGAGTTTGTGGTCCACTCGCTACTTCTCTGCAAGTACCCTGTGGGTGTCTGGCTCTGCCTTTCCCTTCCTGTCTGTTCCGTGTGTACAGAGCCCTGTCCCCCCTACTCAGCCTTGCCTGCTCTGACTCCTTTGCTCACCGCTCCGGCGGTTCTAGCCTGCTCTGACTCCTTTGCTCACCGCTCCGGTGGTTCTAGCCTGCTCTGACTCCTTTGCTCACCGCTCCGGCGGTTCTAGCCTGCTCTGACTCCTTTGCTCACCGCTCCGGCGGTTCTAGCCTGCTCTGACTCCTTTGCTCACCGCTCCGGCGGTTCTAGCCTGCTCTGACTCCTTTGCTCACCGCTCCGGCGGTTCTAGCCTGCTCTGACTCCTTTGCTCACCGCTCAGGCGGTTCTAGCCTGCTCTGACTCCTTTGCTCACCGCTCCGGCGGTTCTAGCCTGCTCTGACTCCTTTGCTCACCGCTCCGGCGGTTCTAGTCTGCTCTGACTCCTTTGCTTACCGCTCCGCAGCCTTGCTCCGCTCTGACCCTTTTGCTCACTGCTCCGGCAGCCTTGCTCCGCTCTGACCCTTTTGCTCACTGCTCCGGCAGTCCTGTCCTGCCCTGCTTCTGCCCGCTGCTCCGGCAGTCCTGTCCTGCCCTGCTTCTGCCCGCTGCTCCGGCAGTCCTGTCCTGCCCTGCTTCTGCCCGCTGCTCCGGCAGTCCTGTCCTGCCCTGCTTCTGCCCGCTGCTCCGGCAGTCCTGTCCTGCCCTGCTTCTGCCCGCTGCTCCGGCAGTCCTGTCCTGCCCTGCTTGTGCTCGCTGCTCCTGCAGCCCCGTCCTGCTCTGTTCTTGCCCACCGCTTCGGGCGTTCCCTCTCTGCTGTGGTTGTCTATCGCATCTGCGGTTCTGTGACCCAGTCTGTACTGGGTCTTAACCTTTCTGTGCTCCAGCCCGTCCTTTCGGCCAGTACCTCCCTGCCTGCATACTCGCCTGTATCCACCCATCTGCATACCTGCCGTGTTTGCTTACATCCACCAGTCTGTGCCAGCCTAACCTGCCTGTTCCAGTAATCCCAGTGTGGGTCAACCCCCGTGTCCGGAGTTTGACCTGGAGTAGCACCTGGTCCCTCTGCCCGGTTTCTCCCTGGTGCACTGGCGTCGTATGCCGTCGTGCCACCTTGGTCGGATCGGCCAGATACTTAGTCACGCCCCTCCAGGCACTCTCCGGTCCATGGTCCAGTGGAACCACAACACCCGCACACGCCAGTCAGTCCGGGCGTGTGCATAACACATACCAGGATTGGGGATGAGGGGGGCCAAGCATACCAGGATTGGGGATGAGGAGGCCATGCATACCGGGATTGGGGATGAGGAGGCCATGCATACCGGGATTGGGGATGAGGAGGCCATGCATACCAGGATTGGGGATGTGGAGGCCATGCATACCAGGATTGGGGATGAGGGGGCCATACATACCAGGATAGGATATGAGGGTGCCATACATACCAGGATTGGAGATGAGAGTGCCATACATACCAGGATTGAGGATGAGGGGCCATGCATACCAGGATTGGGATGAGGGGGCCATACATCCTAGGACTCGTGATGAGGGGGCCATGCATACCAGGATTGGGGATGAGGGAGCAATGTGTACCAGGATGGGGAAATTTACCAGTAGCTGCTGTATTTCCCACCCTAGGGTTATGCTCAAGTCAATAAGTTTTCCCAGTTTTTTGTGATAAAATTAGGTACCTCAGCTTATACTCGGGTCGGCTTATACTCGAGTATATACGGTATTTTATTATAATTCTTATGGTAAATGCTATGATTATATTACAGCATATTATACATTTTAAAATGTAAAGGCTTCAACTAAATTTCTGCAATCATTCTACGTGTTTGCAGATTGCACATTGCACTCTGTCAGAAGTCTGCTATAATGAGCAGTCATGTTATTGCAAGTATGCCATTTGCATAGTTGTGCTCACATCCCGACTAGCAACTTTTCTTGGTTCTCTTAATGTACTATTAAGAGAAGTGGATGAGAAACTAGTCAGCACGTGACTGTCAATATGGAAATCATATACTTTTGGTCACATGACTACCACTCAAGCAGGCACAGAGTGGAATCCTGACATTGTGTACATGGCACACAGTAAGGATTTAGAAAGAGTGATTGTAAAAATTTAGATGAAACCCAGAAAACTTTTTAATGATGTCAAAATTTTACTTTCAAGACCTAAACCTAAGTCCCTAGTCTGATAGCATGAGCCCTAATTGCTCATATTACTTTATACACAGAATGTAGTTATTGAGCAGACATTTTTCTTGTCAGATACGCTCAGTAGGCTATCCTTGATATTGGTGGATGAATGTTGACATTGGTAACTGAAATATATTACAATCCTAAAGTATAAATTCCTGCATGTTTCCTCCTTATCCTCCCAGCGTGGTAAATGGCTGAAAGAAGAATAATTAAATTTCTGTGAGGTCAGTTCTTTCTTATACTATCTATGCTATGCATAAACTAATAGTAAACAGTAGATGGCAGCAAAGTAACACTCCAAAAAGTTATAATAAACCACATGCATCCCGGATTGCTTCTGGCAAATTGTGTATTTTGGACCAACTTCAACCTCTGTCCATCTTATTTATTATACGATACTATTCTAAAGATATTTTTCGTTCATATTTGACTATAAAACCTGTAGGGGTACTGACATAATGATACAGTTGTAAGTATCCCCACTCATCATGGCATTCTTTTATACATTTTACAGTACTTAAAATGCTAGTAACACGGTACATATTAACACAACAAAAAAGGGCAGCAGTGTTTACATGCCCAGGTCTCAGAACTAATACACAATCAGCAGCAAAACCATATAATAAAGTTGGCGGCAACACAGGTGCAAAATACTGATGAGACAATCACTCACAACCTACCAGTTCATTGAGGGGATGATTCCTTAGTATTAGAATTGCACACAAAAAAAGCTTGTATAGGGCGCTGGTCACACACAGGTAGTGCACAGTGTGTGGCTTACAGCCTATTAGTGACACCCACACTATTAAGCCCCCGTCTCACATAGCGAGATCGCTAGCGAGATCGCTGCTGTGTCACGGTTTTGGTGATGCAGCAGCGACCTCACCAGCGATGTCGCTATGTGTGACACTTTGCAGTGATCAGGCCCCTGCTGTGAGGTCGCTGATCGCTGCAGAATGTCCTGGACCATTTTTTGATCTTTGCCCTCCTGCTGGTCAGCACACATCGCTGTATGTGACCAGCGGGAGCAGCGATCAGGCTGGTAACCATGATAAACATCGGGTTACTAGGGGCACACGCGCACTTAGTAACCCGCTGTTTATTATGGTTATGAGCCTGCTAAAGTGAGCGGTAACCTCCCGCTCACTGTAGCAGAGAGGTAACCATGATAAACAGCGGGTTACTAGGTGCGCATGTGCCCCTAGTAACCCGATGTTTACCATGGTTACCAGCCTGCTCCTGCTTCAGCAGGCTGGCAACCAGGAGCAGCACATCGTGGAAACATTCTTTCCATGATGTCGCTGCTCCCCTGATCGTTGGTGAGCCTGTCTGTTTGACAGCTCACCAGCGACCACATAGCGACGCAGCAACGATCCCTGACAGGTCGCATCGTTGTCGGGATCGTTGCAGCATCGCTAAGTGTGACGGGGCCTTTAGACTAGGCAGGCTGCCAAGCAGTATATAAGCGCACCCCATGAAGACAGACACCCTAGTTTACAAGACCAACATTTATGTGCCTGGCTGCACCCCGAATATAGATAACGTGCAAAAAATGCAAGAAATACATATAATATATATGAAGTATTGGTCGATATTTTGGCCAAAATACGCAAGCTCGCAACCTGCCTCAAGGGTCCAGTACGATCTATAGATGTTATTTCATTTTTTACTTTATTTTTTTACTTAATTACAACTTCTTCACTGTCACATTTGAAATCCCTGGTCTGATGACATGTAGGTTTACTTCAATAAAGGTAGTATTTGATATATTTCCACTTTGAATATATCATCCACTGCAGATTTAAAAGTGTTGTCTACTTTTTTAACCACTTTTAAAGTACTTCCACTAGTTAACAGGGATGGTCCTAACCTCTATGGTATTAAAACCTTATGCTAGAGGTTAGGACCGTCCCAAATAGGGTCACCTTGACGCAGTGGGATGTCTTTTATACTTTTTTGATCAAAATTATGTTAACTAAGTACCCTATGTTATTTTCATACACTATTCCTATTTATTTACTTCAGGGTATTTGCTCATTATGCTTTTATCTTAGGTTTTGTCTGTTTAATGGCCAGTGTGTACAAGCACCTACACGCTGCATGCATACCAACTTGTGTTCCAGTTCATGTCTTTACGTTTTTGTTTCAGGTTTTTTCACTCACTGCAAATAAGGAGCACGGCCCCCCTTTTCTTTGAGCTGGACATGGTTATATAGATCCCCATGATTGGGTGTTCATTAGTTGAGGACTTGGTCCTGCTCTGCCCTTATTCACATTTACCTCTTTTGACATATGAATAGCACCAAAGACTTTAATAGGTAGATGTTCTAGCCATGAAAATCATGGCTAGAATAGTATGTGATTCATGGATGTCTGAATGAGGCCTTACTGCTATAGACTCCTCTAACTTCCACTTTCAGAGAAACTTCCAGTTCATATGCAGTATGTAGAGGAAAGATTAACATAATGTAATTTTACTGACTTTAATCTACATTAATTAGTCTTGATCTTAGCTTCCAGCTTTAATGTCATTTACTTTCTATATGTGCATCGGCTTTAGGGTCAGGATGTATCCAACTTGAAGATGTCACTTTATCTGTCAGTAGTAATACTAGTCCTGAGCTCCAAGTGATGTACCTGCATGTGAGATAGTATTGTGCATCTCCAAACAAAAGAGGACCTGCTGTTCTTGTCATCTGATATTTTACATCAAAGCCTGTAACTGATCTCTGGGTGCGTCTGTATATTATCAGCTGCTTTACAGCAGGATAGTGAATTTGTAGCTGTTGCTTTTGGTAGGTATTAAAAAACAGAACAAACACTCAAGAATAAAGTAATGTGTGAAAAGCAGTAGTAGGTAAATAAGAAATATGGCTATTGCTCATATGTGACAGTAGAGTGGACTCGGGAGCAGACCTTCCTCCACATGTGCTAGATACCGGCTATTATATAGAACCGGCATCAGTCTCTAACATTTTAATGGTTAAAATACTGTGATATTGCAGTATATAGTATAAGTGATCAAATTATTGCAGGTTGAAGTCTTCTAAGTTCCCATATTGCCTTCGACAATCTGCACATTACTAAGGTCAGAGGAAGCAAATTAGTCCAAAGCAACCAAGTGTCCGCCATGCTTCACTGTAGGCAGTGTATTCTTTTCAGCATATGATTCAATATTCCTTCTCCAGACATACTTTTGATCCATAGGCCTGAAAAGTTCCAGATTTCTTTCATTACTCGATAAAACAAAAGCTCAAAACTTCTATGGCTATTTAGTTTTAAGCAGTTTGGAGCCTTTTTTTCTTGTCATTTTGCATCACAAGAGGCATACATCTTAAACTTTGGACAAGGAGATGTTCATTGCTTAGTATGTGCATTTACTGTGCAAACTGAAATCTCAGTCTATGCCACCCATTCTTGCTGCAGGCCATTTACAGTGACTTGAGGATTTTTGACAATATGCATACTCAGAAATTTGGTGGCAACCGGTGATATCTTCTTTTTTCTCCCATGTTTTGGCTGTCAGTGTGCCCGCTATTAAAGGCCATGAATATGGGAGTGGTGAATGTTCATGGCCTTTAATAGCGGGCACACTGACAGCCGAACGCAGCAGGAGCCATGCTGCGGCTACAGCATGCACGCTATGAGGGAGAATGAATGGTCACTGCTCCCACGCATGCAGTCCCGGTGTGGGGAGCAGTGACTATTCCAGCACAGAGATGGACACAGCGCTGGAGGAGAGAGGACAGTGTGAAAGTTTATTTTTTTTGTGCAGCGTGATGGGGATTAAGGGGTGCCAAGCATACCTGGATGAGGGGGGTCATACATATAGGGATGAAGGATGCCATACATACTGGGATGAGGGATGAGGGGGGCCATCTATACAGGGATGAAGGGTGCCATACATACCAGGAGCCGTGCTGTGGGCACAGTGTGCTGGTTATTAAGGAAAATTAATATTCACTGCTCCCCACACCCATGGGCATGGGGAGCAGTGAATATTCATTTTCTTTAGTAGCAGGCACAATGTAGGCTGCAGCAGGCGGCTGCTGCCTCCTCTGCTCCACTACTCCACCACTCTTGCTTTACCCACATCCCCCACCACCCACAGCCACAGTATTTATGTATATCGGACTATAAGACGCACCCCCACTTTCCTCCAAAATTTGGAGGAAAAAAGTGCATCTTATAGTCCAAAAAATACGGTAAATGCGTTGCAAAGGCGTTTTGTCAGTGTAACACTGACATGTATAATGAATTGCAATGCCTCTGCATTGCAATGCATTATACCAGTGATCAGAGTAATAGAAGTTAAAGTCCCATAGCGGAACTAAGAAAAAAAAATCACAAAATAAAGAACAAAAAAATGAAAAAAAAATTATACTAATAAATACATATAATTATGTAAAACAAAAATAAACAAAAAAGTATACATATTTGGTATTGGTGTGTCCAGAATGACCCAACCTACAAAATGTCACACTAGTTAACCCCTTCAGTCAACACCGTAAAATAAAATTAAGACAAAAGTGGCAAAAAACTGTTCTCTATTCATTATACCGCCAAACAAAAAGTGGTATAAAACACAATCAAATATCTGAATCTAAAAAATAATAATATCAGTGAAAACATCATCTTGACCAACAGAAACAAAAAACAAGCCACGATACAGCTCCATCAGCAGAGAAATAAAAATGCTATAGCCCTCAAATTATAGCAATGCAAAAAACAATTATTTTTTCTATAAAATAGTTTTTATTGTGTAAAAACAGCAAAACATAAAAAAATAAAATAAATATGATATCTATGTAATCAATCTGACCCGAAGAACAAAGCTGATTTATCACTTTTACCACATGGAGAACAACATTAAAACCCCAGCAAAAAAACAGCTGTTTTTATGTTCATTCTGCCTCACAAAAATCGGAATAGAAAGTGATCAAAAAATGTTATGTGCCCAAAAATGGTATCAAAATGTCAACTCATCCTGCAAAAAACAAGCCCTCATATGACTCTGTTAGCAGAAATATAGAAAATTTATAGCTCTCAAAATATGGCGATGAAAAAACTTTTTTTAGTAAACAAAATAATTTTTTTAGTGTGTGACAGCAGCCAAACTTAAAAAAGCTATATAAATCCATATATAAAGTGCTCTAATTATTTATACTGCAGAGTGAAAGTTGAAAAAAATAAAATCAATTCTTGACCTGTTGATTTGTCTATTCTGCCTCCTATAAATCACAGTAAGGCTTGGCTCACATTTATCCTGCACTTCACGGTGAGCGTTAACATTGGGGTTTACATGTAAATCTCTGAAATATGTGATTCAGATGGAACCCCCCATTGAAAAGTTCCCTATAATGAAGCAGATAGAGTCACTTTGGACTCTATCTGGGCTATGATCTGGTGTCTATCTTTTTAAGCATCTTTTTGAGTGTGCTCAAAAATGCGGTTAGCCACAGTTCTGTGTGCATCTGAAACAAAGGACATCTCTGAACAGAGGCCAGGAAAAGTCCAGAGGAACTTTGATGCCTCATTATACTGAATAGATTTGTTGAAGGTTTCATCTGAATCGCATTTTTCAGATATTTAGCTGGATACCCCAACTTAAATGGTCAGTATAGAGCACAGGATAAATCTGATCCAAAATTGTATGTAAAATGTTCCCAATAAAAGCTTCAACTCAATCCACAAAAAAAATAAGTCTCCACTCAGGTCCATCATCTGTCAATGAAATATAATGGCCTTCCACGTTACTGGTAGCACAAAGGCTCTGATAAAGCGCTATGGATCCTCGCCCCCCAAAAACAAATCCAGTCAAATCTGCGCTCCCAAATGCTACCCTACCTTCTGAGCCCCACAGTAGGCCTAAACCACATTTAGCGTCCACATGTTTGGCAATTCTGTAGCGATGAGAGCCCACCTAATTTACGGGTTGCAAGTCTCCAGAAGCATGAGCTGAGCACAATGTACAGTTATATGAAAAAGTTTGGGCACCCCTATTAATCTTAAGCTTAATGTTTTATAAAAATTGTTGTTTTTGCAACAGCTATTTCAGTTTGATATATGTAATAACTGTTGGACACAGCAATGTTTCTGCCTTGAAATGAGGTTTATTGTACTAACAGAAAATGTGCAATCTGCATTCAAACAATAAATAAATTCCTTGAGTGGTGTAGTTTCCAAAATGTGGTAAATTGTGGAGGGTTTCTACTATTTAGGCTCATCAGGAGCTCTGTAACCATGGCATGGTGTCCGCTATGAGTAGTTTTGCTCCACATATGGGGTTATCTGTGTACTCAGGAAAAATTGCAAAACAAATTGTATGGTTCATTTTCTCCTGTTACCCTTATGAAAATGAAAAATTTGGGGCAAAAACAACATTTTTGTGGGAAAAATTATTTTTTTCATTTTCATGACTCAATGTTATAAAATAAGTGAAGCACCTGTGGGTTGAAAGTGCTTACCACAATGCTATATAAATTCCTTGAGTGGTGCAGTTTCCAAAATGGAGTTAATTTTGTGGGGTTTCTGATGTTTAGGCACATCAGGGGCTCTGTTAACATGACATAGTGTCCACTATCTATTCCTGCCAATTTTGCGCTCCGAAACTCAAATGGTGCTCCTTCCCTTCCAAGCCCTTCTGTGCTCCCAAGCAATATTTTTCTACTACATATGGGGTCTCTGTGTACTCAGGAGAAATTGTACAACAAATTTAAAGTCCATTTTCTTCTGTTATCCTTGTGGAAATGAAAAATTTTGGACAAAATCAACATTTTTGTGAGAAAAATTAACATGTTCATTTATTCCTTCCGCAGTGCTTTAATTACTGTAAAACACCTAAAGGGTTAAACAAATTATTGAATGTGGTTTTGAGGATTTTAAGGTGTGCAGTTTAAAAATAGCATAATTTTGGAGTATTTTCTGTCACAGAGACCGCTCAACGTCACTTCAAATGTGATGTGGTCTCTAAAAAAGTTGGTTTTGTAAATTTTGTTGGAAGAATGAAAAATTGCTGATATACTTTTAACCCTTCTAACTTCCTAAGACAAAAAATATGTCTCAAAAATGATGCTGATGTAAAATAGACATGTGATAAAAGTTATGGCCATAACATTTTTAATTTTGAAAATTGCTAAACTTTCATTTTTTTGGGGGAACATTTTTAATATTTTCATAAACTAAAAAACAAATCATATCTACCAAAATAGACCAGTGTCATGAAGTACAATGTGTCACAAAAAACATTCTAACAATTACTGTTAAAGCATTCCAGTTTTTACTAGTGATGAGTGAGCATGCTCGCTACTGCTCGGTACTCTCCCGAGCATCTCACTGCTCGAGATGCTCGGCGCTCGCCGAGTATTTTCGGGTTGCTCGGGCGGGAACTCGGGTCCACTCCCTGCATGTTTGGCACTCTTTAGAGAGCCAATGAACATGCAGGGATTGCCTGCCATGCACTGTAATGCTGGAACCATGCTGGTTGTGGGCATTACAGTGATTGGCTGGCCGCACAGCGTCATCAGGTCTATATCAAACCTGGCGCCGCCATGCTCGTCACAGTCACTCCAGATCAGACAGTGTAGGGAGAGCTGTTGCTGCGTCAGGGAGAGATTTGCTTGTGTATTAGGTAGTGTAGGGAGTAAAACAGTACATTACACATATCCATATTAAAAAACAGTCCTTCTGAGTAGTGTTGAGCCACCCCCGTAGTGTTCGAGTTCGGTTCGGTTCGTCGAACACCCTTGTGTTCGCCGAACTGTTCGTCGAACTGTTCGTCGAACACCTTCGAACACCGTTAAAAATAATGGCAGGCAAACAAAAACACATAGAAACACATAGAAAACACCTTCAAAGGTGTCCAAAAGCTGACAAACTGCTCAGAAGACATAACTAACACATGGAAAAGTGACAAGTACATATAGTCATGCGAAAAGAAAAGAGGTGGAGGAGTAAAAGGAGGGGGAGACACAGATATAGGCATGTCATACCCTTCTAAAATCCAAAAAGTGAGAAGTCGACACGGCCAGTCCGTTCCTACCCGTGCCACCTCCGTTTGTGCCAGAGCCGCAGTGGACCCTGACGGCCAGCCCCCCTCTCCCAATACTGGTGCCTGTCCGCTGATGGGTCGAGCGAGCCCCCCTGTGGTGGAGGCAGCTCTAAGCTTTTTAATTTAAATTGTCTCTCTAATTTGAATGAATACACTTTAAATCCTTTTACAAGGATCTATTGAAGGGCAAGTCTCATGCCAGCAGCCGCGTAATGCATTACACCACATTGCCGTGGGGCAGGGCGAACAATATGCCCCTGAGATGGGCACGACAGTCCCTGTCCCTGGCTGGAGTGGGGGGAGGGAACACTGAGGAAGGGGAACCCTGTAGAGCAGGAGCAGGGAGGAAGCAGTTCCTGGGTGCATTGAGAAGGGAGATTAAAAGGTGGGCACCATCTTAGTTCAGTGCAGAGAAGTCTGAGCAGAAGTGACAGGGAGCAAGGGCTCTGCATGAGCTCTGCTCCAGAGGTGGGCCTAGTAACAGAGGCCCAGGCCTGGAAGAGGGAGAAGGAAGGAAGAGGAGCGGAGAAGGCTCCAGGAATGAGGAACGAAGGGATCCCAGGGGTGTGGACGGGCGAGTCGCCACCGCACGCCCGAATCCACCTGCGTGGAGGGGTCAGGCCAAAGGGGGAGACCGGTCCCCGAAACTAGTGGAGGCGGGAAACGACCCTCAGCTAGAAACCGGAGGATGTGACATTTTATGTGGCGCAGCCCCTCGCTACACCCGCTAGGAGGGCAGCACATAGGGTCAGGGAAACTGGCGCCAAGTTTACCAAGAGGAGGTCCGAGGCAGCCGGACAGAAGGGTTGGTAAGAAAGGCCAGACAAAGGACAAACAAAGGGGGTCCTATGAAGTGCTCCAAAGTTATCTGGGAGTTGTCTGAGCCCCTCACCTGGTGAGCACAGTACGACATGGGTAGCCGTTACCTGCAGAAGTGGTCTGGATAATAAGAACTGTGAGTAAAGACCCTGGACTGCATCACTGACTCAGTGTCGTTACTGCTGCTGCCCTGCACCATCACCCCCATCCTCCGCATACACTGCCATGCGGCTATACTCCTCCCGTGGGGAGTTATGCTATGCTCTGCTGCACCCACAACACCAGCCTCAGCGGTCTGCCCTGCAGCGGCGGTTCACTCTGACCGCAATCCACGAGTGGCGTAGTCGGACATTTAAACATCAAAACCACATAAATAGTTGCGCCACTGCTTTGACCGCCCAGAGCCACGGAACCGGATCGCCGCCACGGAGACTACAACCACCAGCATCCACCAAAAAGGGTCCGGCTCCGGATGTCCCAAGGCCCAGGGGGCGCGTCAGAACATTTTCATCACCTTTCATAATCACCAATGGGACAAGGCAGGGATGTCCTCTGTCCCCTCTCTTATACATCCTAGTGACGGAGCACCTGCTCTCATCAATTCGCCATAACCCCAAAATTAGGTGGATTGAGGTGGGAGGCACCGAGTACAAGTGCTCTGCATTTGCTGATGATGTCAATCACATATATCCATCAGCAGGCTGTTATGGCTGAAATAGATCACTTTGTTACATGGTCAAATTTTAAAATCAATGCAGCGAAGTCTGAGGCCCTCGATGTCTCCCTCCCCAAATCCATACAGGATTCCATCCAGTCCAACTTTCCCTATGCCTGCCCCTCACAGGATATCAAATTCTTAGGAATTCCTATTCATAGAGACCTCTCCCGTCTGTTATCTTAATTTTGGGCCCTTTATTGAACAACTCCATACAGACCACGGTTGGCAAGTTAGAACTGTAAGATTCACGACGTGAACCACTGGTGTTTTGTGGAAAAGCACATGTACACTGTGTTCCAAATTATTATGCAAAAAGTATTTAGGAGTGATAAGGGAGGAATTTTTTTGTCAGTTAAACTCATTGATGGTGATGTGTGACAGGGCTCTTTATATCACTGTAAGCAATTGCAGACACCTGTGCTAATTAGTTTGGCAGGTGTGTCCAATGAACAGCAAGACTACTTAAGAAGGCTGTCCCACATTATTAAGCAGCCTACATTTTCTGCCAAAATGGGAAAGAAAAAGGATGTGTCGGCTGCTGAGAAGCAACAAATTGTGGAGTGTTTAGGTCAAGGCATGACTACAATCAACATTGTGCGATGATCAGGATGAAGTGTCTTGGCAATCAAGAAGTATGTAGCTGATTCACAGTACACACGTGTGCGTGCTGATAAGGGCAAATTGAGGACTCTTTCCTACAAGCAATTACGTCAGGTTAAAAGAGCAGCGGCAAAAAAAGCCTTGTCATAGCAGCAGACAAGTTTTTGAAGCCGCTGGTGCCTCCAACGTCCCCCGAACAACAAGATGCAGGGTCCTTCAGAGGTTTGCAGCTGTGCGTACGCCATCCTGTCGACCTCCTCTATCCACTGCACACAAGCAGAAATGGCTCCAGTGGGCCAAACATTACATGAAGACTGATTTCAAAACTGTTTTGTTCACGGATGAGTGCCGTGCAACGCACGATGGTGCAGATGGATGGAGTGGAGGATGGCTGGTTGATGGACACCCCACACAAACATGGCTACAGCGCCAACAAGGAGGAGGTGGAGTAATGTTTTGGGCTGGAATCATGGGGAGAGAGATTGTCAGCCCCTTTAGGAACCCTGAAGGGGTAAAGATGAACTCCATAATGTATGTGGAGTTTCTCAAACAGCACTTCCTGCCATGGTTCAAGAAGAAGAACCGTGTATTCCACAGCAAGATCATTTTCATGCATGATAATGCACCGTCTCCTGCTGCACATAACACATCTGCATCTCTGGCTGATATGGGCATACAAGGGGACAAACTTATGGTGCGACCCCCATGCTCCCCTGACCTCTACCCCATTCAGAACCTCTGGAGCATCATCAAAAGGAGTGTCTATGATGGCGGGAGGCAGTTCACATCTAAGCAACAGCTCTGGGAGGGTATTCTGTCCTCATGAAAAACAATTGAAGCAGAAACCATCCAAAACCTGACAAATTCAATGGACGAGAGAGTTCAGAAGCTCCTTTCGAACAAGGGGTCCTATGTGCAAATGTAACATCACCTAGAATAAAGTTTTGAGTTGAAAACTGTTTGATTTCAGTTTCTAATAACCTGCTAATGCTTATAATTTCAAAAATGACCATTCTTTGGTCTTTATTAAAATGAAAAGGTTGATCGAAGAGTGTTGGGGATCTAAGAGTGTGGCAACCCAGTAGTCAGGATTACTTCGAATTCTGACAATCTGAGGGTCATGTTGCAGGTAATGCAGCAAGAAGGCACTTATGTGTCTTGCGCATCTCGGAGCCCCAAAATTATTTTCCGGGCTAGATGCAGCTAAAAATTATTATTCATTTTAAATCTGGTGGAGCTTAGTAAAGATGGCCTAATAGAATCAGTACTGCACACTGCTGCAAAGCCCAAATTATTTTCCAGCCAAGATACAGATAAACATGATTAGTAATTTTAAATCTGGTGGAGCTTAGCATAGATGGCCTAATAGAATCATTACTGCATACTGCTACAAAGACCAAATAATTTTCCAGCCAAGATACAGATAAACTTGATTAGTAATTTTAAATCTGGTGGAGCTTAGTATAGATGGCCTAATAGAATCATTACTGCACACTGCTACAAAGCCCAAATAATTTTCCAGCCAAGATACAGATAAACATGATTAGGAATTTGAAAGCTTAAAACGGTTGGTGAGGTGATTTTAACCAATCATCAAGCTTTTACTCTCCCCAGGATGACACATGGGTAGAAAAGTTGTTTCGGATCCATGATTTGTTCATCTTTATGAACGTGAGTCTGTCTACATTATCAGTGGAGAGCCGCGTGCGCTTATCTGTCAGCACACCACCAGCAGCGCTGAACACACGTTCAGACAGAACGCTGGCTGCGGGGCATGACAAGATCTCCAAGGCGTAAGTGGCGAGCTCCGGCCATTTATCCAGATTGGAAGCCCAAAAAGAGCAAGGGTCCAGTGACACAGTCATGGCTTCAATGTTTACTTGGAGATACTCCTGTACCATCGTCTCTAGGCATTGACTATGTGTCAGACTTCTTGTCTCCTGTCGCCTTGCAAAGGATGAGCTAAAAAAGTGGTGAAATGATTCTGCAAAATTGATGTTACCAGCAGATACTGTGTTTCTGTTACGGTTTGAGTGCTGAACACTCGACGGTCCCACGGTTGGCAAGTTGGAACTGTGAGATTCATTTTGTGCACCACTGGTGTTTTGTGGAAAAGCACATGTAAGATTCTGCAATAGTCTCTGCTGATACTCCTGCGTGCGTGCATCCCTTTCTATGGCAGGAATTATTTCTGCAAATTTACTTTTCTACCGGGGATCTAACAGTGTGGCCACCCAGTAGTCAGGATTATTTCTAATTCTCACAATTCGAGGGTCATGTTGCAGGTAGTGCAGCAAGAAGGCACTCATGTGTGTTGCGCATCCAGGAGCACCAAGTCCCTGTTGTGTTGGTGGCGAGGTAACAATCATGCTTCCTTCCTCTGTCCTCTCCCCCCAACCTCGCACAACAGAAATGTGATCAAGGTCTCCCTCATCTGATGAGTCTTCCATCAGTTCGTCCTCCACTTCTTCCTGGGCTCCTGCACCTTCCTCACTAGTTTGGCTGCTACCATGCGCCCTGGTAAAACCATCTCCCCCACCCTCACATGCCTGCCGCCTTGGTGCTGCCGACCGTCTGGACCTTGCAGATGTTAGCCCTTCCCCATACAACTCCTCCTCCTCTACTTCCTCCACCTCCTCTTGTGCCACCACCTGACTCCGAATTCTGTTTAACATGTGCTCCAGCATGTAAATCACCGGAATAGTCATGCTGATAATGGCATCGTCAGCACTAAACATCTTCGTCGCCATTTCAAAACTGTGCAGAAGGGTGCATAGGTCCCTGATCTGAGACCACTCCTCCAGCGTGATTTGCCCCACCTCTGGATCCCGTTGGCCCAGGCTATACGTCAGAATGTATTGCACCAGGGCTTGTCGGTGCTGCCACAGTCGCTGCAACATGTGCAGAGTTGAATTCCAGCGGGTAGGCACATCGCATTTTAGCCGGTGAAGTGGCAGGCCCAACGACTTCTGTAGAGATGTAAGTCGCTGAGCTGTGGGATGCAACCGGCGGAAGTGAGCACACAGCGACCGTGCCCTCTGCAGAAGGCCATCTAGTCTGGGATAGTGGGCTAAAAATTGCTGGACAACCAGGTTCAACACGTGAGTCATACAAGGCACGTGTGTGACATTGCCCCGGCGAAGGGCCGCACCCAGGTTTGCAGCATTGTAGCACACAGCCTTCCCTGGTTTCAGGTCCAGTGGAGACAACCATTCATGAAATTGGTTCTCCAGAGCTGACCACAAATCCTCAGCTGTGTGACTCACATTTCCCAGACATTTCAAAGTAAAAACCGCCTGATGACGTTGAGCCCTACTGCCAGCATAGTAAGGAGGTGAGCAGAATCCCTTCTGCGCAGTTAGAAAGCTTGTGGCATGACCAGACAGGCTTTGGGTGCAGGTGGAGGACCGAGAGGAGGTTGAGGAGGCAGAAGCAGTGGAGGAACTTTGAGATAAAGAGGATTGACGCACAACTCGTGGGGACTGCAAGACTTGGACAGCAGCCCCTTGTCCTGCTGTCACCATAGTTACCCAGTGCCCAGTCAGCGACATGTAACGCCCCTGTCCATGCCTACTCGTCCAAGTGTCTGTGGTGAAATGCACCCTGTCACACACAGAGTTTCTCAAAGAATCGGTGATGTTGTGTGCGACATGCTGGGCATCTGGTACTGGGGCACTGCGATGGACATAAGGTCTCGAAAATCCTCTGTGTCCACCAGGCGGAAAGGCAGCATTTCTGTAGCCAAGTGCTTGCAGATGGTGAAATTAAACCTCTTAGCTTTCTCATGGCTAGGAGGAAATGGTCTTTTACTTGTCCACATCTGAGGGTCTGAGGGATGGCTGTTGTGCTTAGACGGGGTTGATAAGGGTGTCCCCGGCAAACTGCCGGTCTGTGAGGAAGATGCAGGCGGACATGTTAGGTTGCCTTGATCCAAAGGTGGTGCTATCGATGTCGGACAGCGCTCAACACCAGCTGGTGTTACCACCTCCAAAGAAAATGATGACCTGCCAATCACGCTGGCTGTTGTGGATAAAGAGGTGGCAGGTCTGCGTCCCAAAACAGGTGTGACTGCTGTCCCCCCAGTCACAGAGGATGAAGAGGCCGCAGATGCACAAGATGGGACAGACGGTGGTTGGCCCGGCCGGCTAGGCCGCATTGTAGCACAGTGAGCTTCCCACTGCAACTTATGCTTCATGTCCATGTGCCGGTTCATGCATGAAGTAACCAGGGGAGGAGTCCTGAGGAGATAATTTGCATATTCCCACTGCATTTTGGGGTAAGTGAAGAGTCTCCGTGAGCTCAAAGAACACTGGATTTTGGCTGTTGGAGCTGAAAAGAGGACATCGGTAAACCAGGGGAGGAGTCCTGAGGAGATAATTTGCATATTCCCACTGCATTTTAGGGTAAGTGAAGAGTCTCCGTGAGCTCAAAGAACACTGGATTTTGGCTGTTGGAGCTGAAAAGAGGACATCGGTAAACCAGGGGAGGAGTCCTGAGGAGATAATTTGCATATTCCCACTGCATTTTGGGGTAAGTGAAGAGTCTCCGTGAGCTCAAAGAACACTGGATTTTGGCTGTTGGAGCTGAAAAGAGGACATCGGTAAACCAGGGGAGGAGTCCTGAGGAGATAATTTGCATATTCCCACTGCATTTTGGGGTAAGTGAAGAGTCTCCGTGAGCTCAAAGAACACTGGATTTTGGCTGTTGGAGCTGAAAAGAGGACATCGGTAAACCGCGCGCCTACTGGCGCGCGCATTTTGAAGCTTTTTTTTTAAGCTTTTTTCACTGTTTTCAGAACATTAACAGTAAGAACATGGAAGAGTCCAGGAGCCATTTGATGAGCTGCATATCCTGCTACATGTTCACAGACTTGCCAGTGGAAAAGCCAAACTTCACATGCCAGAAATGCAAGCTTGTGTCCCTGTTGGAGGAAAAGTTGCGAAATCTAGAAGAGAGGTTAACTACCTTGAAAATCATTAAGGAAGGTGAAGAGTTCTTAGACAGAGCAGAATTATCTCTTCATGATTCAGAAAGAGAAGAAATTCGAACTGCACCTGAGGAAACAGAGGAATGGAAGCATGTGACCCAGAGAAGCAGGAGGATAGAGAGGCAGTCAGCACCTATACTGCTCAGGAACCAGTACCAGGCTCTCTCGCAGGAGAACCATGAAGAAATACAGCAAGATAAGACTTTGCCAGCAATGAATAACCTTGTAAGCCCTCAGAATCCTCCTGGATGGAGAAAGAAGAATGTTGTGAAGAAAAAACGGAGAGTGGTGGTCATGGGGGATTCCCTGTTAAGAGGAACAGAGGCTGCTATCTGCAGACCAGACATAACCTCAAGAGAAATGTGCTGTCTTCCAGGAGCAAAAATTAAAGATGTGTCTGACAGGATATCAAGACTCTTCAGATCTACAGATCACTACCCATTCCTGCTAATACATGTGGGGACAAATGACACCGCAAGAAAGGACCTGGAAACCATCTGCAGTAACTTTGAAGACTTGGGCAAGAAAGTGAAAGAATTGGGAGCGCAGGTGGTCTTCTCATCCATCCTCCCAGTGGATGGCCATGGAACAATGAGGTGGAATAAGATTCTACAGGTGAACAACTGGCTACGTCGATGGTGCCGTCAACAAGGATTTGGATTTCTGGATCACGGAATGAATTACCTATACGATGGACTACTTGCTAGAGATGGGGTGCACCTTACGAAGACTGGAAAACATGTATTTGGAAATTGCCTTGCTGCACTCATCAGGAGAGCTTTAAACTAGAACAATGTGGGAAGGGAAGCAAAAGGCCAGAAAAAGCCATACAGCTGACAAATACTATTGAGATCTCTGCTACTGGAAGTGGAAAGGAAGAACAAAGACAAAACAATTTAAATAATAAAAATATGGGAGGAAGAGAAACCAATCACAAACTAAAATGTTTTTATACAAATGCACAAAGCATGGGCAACAAACAAGGAGAATTGGAACTACTAACGCAGGAAAAGAAATATGATGTCATTGGAATCACTGAAACTTGGTGGGACGATACACATGATTGGAATAAAAGGCTAAAAGGATACAACTTATTTGCAAGAAACAGACTTGATAAACGAGGAGGAGGTGTCGCATTGTATGTTAGAAAAGCGTATATCTGCACAGAGATTGAAGCTTCAGAGACTGGGAGTTCTGTGGAAACTGTTTGGGTAAGAATACAAGGAGAGAACAACGGAAAGGACACCATTGTAGGCATTTACTACAGGCCACCTGGGCAAGCTGAAGATATGGATGAACTCTTTATGTATCAAATGACCACGTTCTCAAAAAAATATGACGTAGTGGTCATGGGAGATTTCAACTATCCAGACATTTGTTGGGAATCTCTCTCAAGTAAAACTAACAGGTCAAGCAAATTCTTATCCTCTCTTGCTGACAACTTTATCTTCCAAAAGGTAGGGGAGAAAACAAGGGGATCTGCTACTTTGGATCTAATCCTTATAAACAAGGAGGAAATGGTTGAGGAGGTAAAAGTGGCTGGGACCCTAGGAGGCAGCGATCATGCTATTATAGAATTTTGGATAACTAGAGGAGGAAGACATGTGAAGACTCAAACTTCAAGGTTAGATTTTAGAAAGGCAGATTTTAAGAGACTCAGAAAGAGAATAGGAGGGATCCAATGGCTGGATGTCCTTAAGGACAAAAATGTCCAGGAAGGATGGGAAATTTTTAAAAATGAGATTCTCAAAGCACAATCGTTAACAATCCCGAAAAGTAGGAAGAATGGGAAGCATTTAAGGAAACCAGGATGGATGAACACAGAACTTAAACACATGCTAAAAAGAAAGAAAGAAATGTTTATTAAATGGAAAGAGGGAGGCATATCTAAAGAAGATTATAATGCAGTCTGCAGATCCTGCAGGGCATGTATCAGGTTAGCTAAAGCTGACAATGAATTAAGGCTTGCAAGAGATGTCAAAAGCAATAAAAAAGGATTTTGGGGGTATGTCAAAAGTAAAAGAAAAGTCAAAGATGCTATAGGATTTTTACAGGATGAAAATGGAGAAATGGTAAGAGAGGATGTTGAGAAGGCCAAACTTTTTAATTCCTATTTTGCATCTGTTTTCTCTCAGAAAGAAAATGTAACATCAACTGATCTTCACTGTCCTTTAAAGCAGGGTTCCCCAACTCCAGTCCTCAAGGCCCACCAACAGGTCATGTTTTCAGGATTTCCTTAGTATTGCACAGGTGATAATTCCATCATCAGCACAGGCAATAGTTACATCACCTGTGCAATACTAAGGAAATCCTGAAAACATGACCTGTTGGTGGGCCTTGAGGACTGGAGTTGGGGAACCCTGCTTTAAAGGAATAGAAGAATCCAAGTTATCTGTAAACAGAAAGATTGTGAGGGAATATTTAGCTAACATAAATGAGTTCAAGTCTCCAGGTCCAGATGAATTACACCCCAGAGTACTGAAGGAGATCGTAGAAGAAATTTTAGAACCACTCTCCATAATCTTTGAAAATTCTTGGAGAACAGGAGAAGTCCCAGAAGACTGGAGAAGAGCAAATGTTGTTCCTATCTTCAAAAAGGGGAAGAAGGTGGACCCAGGGAACTATAGGCCGGTGAGTCTGACTTCTATACCAGGAAAGATCTTTGAACAAATTATTAAACAAGATGTATGTAAGTACCTGGATAAGAATGAAGTGATTAACCAGAGTCAGCATGGGTTTATAACTAACAAGTCATGTCAGACTAACTTAATTTCCTTCTATGACAGAATCACTGACTGGGTGGATCAGGAAAATGCTGTAGATATAGTATATCTTGACTTCAGCAAAGCATTTGTCAAAGTATCTCACACCATCCTTATTGAAAAAATGACCAAGTATGCAATGGACCAGGCAACTGTTAGGTGGATTCATAACTGGCTTAGTGATCGGACTCAAAGGGTGATTGTAAATGGCTTCACATCCAGCTGGATGAATGTCTCAAGTGGGGTACCACAGGGCTCCGTCCTGGGACCTGTATTGTTCAACATCTTTATCAATGATTTAGATGAAGGAATTGAGGGTAAACTGATTAAATTTGCTGATGACACAAAACTAGGAGGGATAGCTAATACTAGAGAAGAGAGAGAGAGGATTCAAAAAGACCTAAATAAACTGGAGCAGTGGGCAGCAACCAACAGAATGGTTTTTAACATGGAAAAATGCAAAGTACTACATCTGGGCAATAAAAATGAAAAAAGCATATACAGAATGGGAGGAATAGAGCTAAGCAACAGTACATGTGAAAAAGACTTAGGTATACTAATAGATCATAGACTGAACATGAGTCAACAGTGTGATGCAGCAGCAAAAAAGGCAAATACAATTCTGGGATGTATTAACAGAATCATACAGTCTAGATCACGTGAAGTCATTATTGGTCTTTACTCCTCTTTGGTCAGACCTCATCTGGAATACTGTGTACAGTTTTGGGCACCACATTTTAAAAAAGACATAGACAAACTGGAGCAAGTTCAGAGAAGAGCGACCAGAATGGTGACTGGTCTGCAAACCATGTCCTATGAGGAACGGTTGCAGGATTTGGGAATGTTTAGCTTGCAAAAAAGAAGACTGAGAGGAGACTTAATAGCTGTCTACAAATATGTCAAGGGCTGTCACATTGTAGAAGGATCATCTTTATTCTCATTTGCACAAGGAAAGACTAGAAGCAATGGGATGAAACTAAATGGGAGGAGACACAGATTAGATATTAGAAAAAACTTTTTGACAGTTAGGGTGATTAATGAGTGGAACAGGCTGCCACGAGAGGTGGTGAGTTCCCCTTCAATGGACGTCTTCAAACAGAGGCTGGACAGACATCTGTCTGAGATGATTTAGTGAATCCTGCTTTGAGCAGGGGGTTGGACCAGATGACCCAGGAGGTCCCTTCCAACTCTACCATTCTATGATTCTAAGTACTCAAACTATGTATTTTTTGGCCTCTACTTAGCTTTTGTTGACAAATGTTACAGATAAGACGAGTTGGGTCATCTTTATCGATCTGAAAAAATGCCCAGGCTATGCAAGGCTTAGCACCCATGTGACCTGAAGAGCCACCACGATTTGTGGTCAGAGGCAGAGTTGTGTTTGAGGATGCAGTTGTTGACGTGCTTCCAGTACTACGTCTCTGTCCAGGAAGGCGCAACCTGACCTCGTCGTCACTAGCATCCTCCTCCACCTCCTCTGCTGACCTCATCGACTGGCTGACTGTGGGTTGACAATAAGTGGGATCTCCAACCTCATCATCATCACCCTGTGTGTTATCACACCCGTCGTCCTCAGAGCCAACCTGTTCCTGCCCTGACAAAAAACTAAAGTTGTCGCTCCAATCAGGTATTTGAGTCTCATCATCGTCTTACTCATTGTCTCCACCAACAGGACTTACAGTTTGGGAATGAGGGTCTACATTATGGTCAGAACCTTCTGCGTCTGGTCCTGGATCCGACTCATAAAGATTCTGGGCATCAGTGCAGATCATTTCCTCGTCTGGATTCACAGAAGCGCTGGAGCCGACCTCTGATTCCCAGGCTATAGTATGAGTAAACAGCTCTGCAGACTCAACCATCTGTTCTACCTCATACTCAGACGGGCAGCTGGAGATTTGGGGGCTGTGAGGAAGCAAGTGCGATTGGGGTGACTCCTCTGAGGACTGGAATATTTGTGATGTTGAAGTTGATGTGGAGGAGAGCCCACTTAAAGGAGCACTTGATATCCGTTGAAGCACCTGCTGTTTTTGTGCCTCATCTGGAATTTGTAGCGATTGGCGTGGCCGTAAGAAAGGGATCTTATCACATTGTCCGCTAAAAGAAGTAGACATTTTAGTTTTGCTGGAAGATGGTCTTTCTTCTGCAGATGTTACTGTTGCTTTAACACCTACCCCACGGACACAACCTTTTTTCCCCTTCCCAACACGCCTATTCCCCTTTCCACCAGCAGCAGGCCTTTTTCCACTCATTTTGGTGGTTAACTAATTCACAACTCTGGAGTTGTTTGCACAAAAAAACAATGGACGGGAACCGAGCAGAGCTGAGTGGTCAAACTGTGGTATTAGGCCAAAACTATTGTCTGGGTTAGATGCAGAAAAAAATTATATTCAGTTTGCAACCTGATGGAGGTCAGTATAGATGGACTAATAGAACAAGTCCCACACACAGCTAGAAGGCCAAATATTTTTTCAGCGCTGGATGCAGAAAAAAATTATATTCAATTTGCAACCTGATGGAGGTCAGTATAGATGGACTAATAGAACAAGTCCCACACACTGTTAGAAGGCCAAATATTTTTTCAGAGCTAGATGCAGAAAAAAATTATATTCAATTTGCAACCTGATGGAGGTCAGTATAGATGGACTAATAGAACAAGTCCCACACACTGCTAGAAGCCCAAATATTTTTTCAGCGCTAGATGCAGAAAAAAAATATATTCAATTTGCAACCTGGTGGAGGTCAGTATAGATGGATTAATAGAACAAGTCCCACACACTGCTAGAAGCCCAAACATTTTTTCAGAGGTAGATGCAGAAAAAAATTATATTCAGTTTGCAACCTGATGGAGGTCAGTATAGATGGACAAATAGAACAAGTCCCACACACTGCTAGAAGGCCAAATATTTTTTCAGAGCTAGATGCAGAAAAATATTATATTCAATTTGCAACCTGATGGAGGTCAGTATAGATGGACTAATAGAATGATGCTATGCTCAAAAGGTTTTACTTCACTAGGTGCAGTAAAAAAATTGGTATTCTATACACAGGTGGTGTAGCTTGCAACACAGATAGGCTACTCCACTGACTAACACACTCTGCAATAGGCCAAAAAGGATTAGCTTTGCTAGATTTAGCCAAATGCTGTAAACAAAACTTGCACAGCACTGGCACAGACCTGTCTGGCAAAAACTGATAGGAACTGATGTAACTTAGTCCTGAAAAGGACTGCAATTACAATTAGTCTTTACTCCCACAACCTACCTATTTAAGAGCACAGACCTGCCTGATAAAAGTCGTAGGAAATGCTGTAACCTAGTCCTTAAAAGGACTGCAATCACAACTATTCCCTACTCCCAAGCTATCTGTAGATTTTTGCGAAAATTGGCTTGAAATTAACAAGGTATAGAGCACACAGCAACAGCGGTGCCGTCTAACATGCAGCTGCAGCAGTGAGAAAATGGTGGCGACGGGGAAAATGGCTGGGTCTTATAGGGCAAGGACATGTGACATACACTGCCAATGACACATGCCCTTGCTTGTGTGAAAAAAAGCACTTCGCTCCGTGTGTGCGCTGCTGGTAGGCTGACAGATTGCACCTCCCCACTGTAAATGCGGGAAAGAGAAAAAAAAAATGGAGATCTTCATTATTCCTGCAGAGATCCATCCCCTGCCCCTCCCCCCGCCCTGCTGTACACTCAAACTGCGTATTAACATTAATTTTCATCATTACTGAGAAAAAATCCAGTTATAATTTTGGTGCAAGAACAGTTATCGAACATAACCTCGAACAGCCGAATTTTTTTCAAATCGTTCGTGTTCGCCGAACGGCTCGAACACCGCCCAAAACAGCTTGAATTTGAGATTGGCGAACAGTTCGAGTCGAACAACGCTCATCTCTACTTCTGAGGACTAATCCATGTGCAGAGATATCAGGCAGGCAGGGTGAATAGGCAGGAAGTGTATATAGCAGACTGCAGTGAATATAGCACAAGAGGCTCCATTCCAATTCTGCCTTCTGCTGCTGTTAGATATTTCTATACAAAGGCCCAGGTCTCAGGGGCCAGGAATACTTTTCTTTGGATCTTAATCCTCATTATTTGCTTAAAAAGCAAACCAAAGAACAATGTTTTTCTGTGCCATTTGCTAGTTGGAACTGCAGAATACATCCAGGTCCTTTCCATATAACAGCGCTAGAAATCCAGCTATTTAAAAGTGTGTTTTTTCCATCAAACGGATCACATATACATTGTCAGAAAATACTGCCATTTCTGGCCTCCATTAGAAATTTCCTTTAGTGAGTCAGTGAAGCAATTCAGAGCAATTTGCTGTTCAAACTACTTATCTACAGGCCAGGTATTTAAAACTCTGTTTTCTCCGTCACACGGATCACATATACGTTGTCAGAAAATACTGCCATTTCTGGCCTCCATTAAAAATTTCCTTAAGTGTGTGAGTGAAGCAATTCACAGTAGATTGCTGTTCAAACTGCTTACCAACAGGCCAGGTATGTAAAACTCTGTTTTCTTCGTCACACGGATCACATATATGTTGTCAGAAAATACTGCCAATTCTGGCCTCAATTAAAAAGCAATCCACAGAACACCGTTTTTCTGTGCCATTTGCTTGTTGGCACTGCAGAATACAGACAGGTACTTTCCATATTACAGCGAAAGAAATCCAGCTATTTAAAGTGTGTTTTCTCCGTCAAACGGAACAAATATACGTTGTCAGAAAATACTGCCATTTCTGGCCTCCATTAAAATTTATTTTCAGTGTGTCAGTGAAGCAATTCACAGCAGTTTACTGCTCAAATTACTTACCTACAGGCCAGGTATTTAAAACTCTGTTTTCTCCGTCACATGGATCACATATACGTTGTCAGAAAATACTGCCATTTCTGGCCGCCATTAAAAATTTCCTTTAGTGTTTCAGTGAAGCAATTCACAGCAGTTTGCTGCTCAAACTACTTACCTACAGGCCAGGTATTCAAAATTCTGTTTTCTCCGTCACATGGATCACATATAAGTTGTCAGAAAATACTGCCATTTCTGGCCTCCATTAAAAATTTCCTTTAGTGTGTCAGTGAAGCAATTCACAGCAGTTTGCTGTTCAAACTACTTACTTACTGGCCAGGTATTTAAAACTCTGTTTTCTACGTCACATGGATCACATATACGTTGTCAGAAAATACTGCCATTTCTGGCCTACATTAAAAATTTCTTTCAGTGTATCAGTGAAGCAATTCACAGCAGATTGCTGTTCAAACTACTTACCTACAGGCAAGGTACGTAAAACTCTGTTTTCTCCGTCACACGGATCACATATGCGTTGTCAGAAAATACTGCCATTTCTGGCCTCCATTAAATAGCAATCCAGAGAACACAGTTTTTCTGTGCCATTTGCTTGTTGGCACTGCAGAATACAGCCAGGTCCTTTCCATATTACAGCGCTAGAAATCCAGCTATTTAAAAATGTGTTTTCTCCGTCAAAAGGATCACATATACGTTGTCAGAAAATACTGCCATTTCTGGCCTCCATTAAAAATTTCTTTCAGTGTGTCAGTAGAGCAATTCACAGCAGTTTGCTGTTCAAACTACTTACCTACAGCCCAGATATGTAAAACTCTGTTTTCTCCGTCACACGGATCACATATACGTTGTTAGAAAATACTGCCATTTCTGGCCTCCATTAAAAATTTCCTTTAGTGTGTCAGTGAAGCAATTCACAGCAGTTTGCGGCTCAAACTACTTACCTACAGGCCAGGTATTTAAAACTCTGTGTTCTCCGTCACATGGATCACATATACGTTGTCAGAAAATACTGCCATTCCTGGCCTACATTAATAATTTCTTTCAGTGTACCAGTGAAGCAATTCACAGCAGTTTGCTGCTCAAACTACTTACCTACAGGCCAGGTATTTAAAACTCTGTTTTCTCCGTCACATGGATCACATATACGTTGTCAGAAAATACTGCCATTTCGGGCCTACATTAAAAATTTCTTTCAGTGTATCAGTGAAGCAATTCACAGCAGTTTGCTGTTCAAACTACTTACCTACAGGCCAGGTATGTAAAACTCTGTTTTCTCCGTCACACGGATCACATATGCGTTGTCAGAAAATACTGCCATTTCTGGCCTCCATTAAAAAGCAATCCAGAGAACACCGTTTTTCTGTGCCATTTGCTTGTTGGCACTGCAGAATACAGCCAGGTCCTTCCATATTACAGCGCTAGAAATCCAGCTATTTAAAAGTGTGTTTTCTCCGTCAAACGGATCACATATACGTTGTCAGAAAATACTGCCATTTCTGGCCTCCATTAAAAATTTCTTTCAGTGTGTCAGTAAAGCAATTCACAGCAGTTTGCTGTTCAAACTACTTACCTACAGCCCAGATATGTAAAACTCTGTTTTCTCCGTCACACGGATCACATATACGTTGTTAGAAAATACTGCCATTTCTGGCCTCCATTAAAAATTTCCTTTAGTGTGTCAGTGAAGCAATTCACAGCAGTTTGCGGCTCAAACTACTTACCTACAGGCCAGGTATTTAAAACTCTGTGTTCTCCGTCACATGGATCACATATACGTTGTCAGAAAATACTGCCATTCCTGGCCTACATTAAAAATTTCTTTCAGTGTACCAGTGAAGCAATTCACAGCAGTTTGCTGCTCAAACTACTTACCTACAGGCCAGGTATTTAAAACTCTGTTTTCTCCGTCACATGGATCACATATACGTTGTCAGAAAATACTGCCATTTCGGGCCTACATTAAAAATTTCTTTCAGTGTATCAGTGAAGCAATTCACAGCAGTTTGCTGTTCAAACTACTTACCTACAGGCCAGGTATGTAAAACTCTGTTTTCTCCGTCACACGGATCACATATGCGTTGTCAGAAAATACTGCCATTTCTGGCCTCCATTAAAAAGCAATCCAGAGAACACCGTTTTTCTGTGCCATTTGCTTGTTGGCACTGCAGAATACAGCCAGGTCCTTCCATATTACAGCGCTAGAAATCCAGCTATTTAAAAGTGTGTTTTCTCCGTCAAACGGATCACATATACGTTGTCAGAAAATACTGCCATTTCTGGCCTCCATTAAAAATTTCTTTCAGTGTGTCAGTAAAGCAATTCACAGCAGTTTGCTGTTCAAACTACTTACCTACCGGCCAGATATGTAAAACTCTGTTTTCTCCGTCACACGGATCACATATACGTCGTCAGAAAATACTGCCATTTCTGGCCTCCATTAAAAATTTCCTTTACTGTGTCAGTGAAGCAATTCACAGCAGTTTGCTGTTTAAACTACTTACCTACAGGCCAGGTATTTAAAACTCTGTTTTTTCCATCACACGGATCACATATACGTTGTCAGAAAATACTGCCATTTCTGGCCTCCATTAAAAATTTCCTTTAGTGTGTCAGTGAAGCAATTCACAGCAGCTTGTTGTTCAAACTACTTACCTAAAGGCCAGATATTTTATACTCTGTTTTCTCCATCACATATTTGTTGTCAGAAAACACTGCCATTTCTGGCCTCCATTAAAAATTTCATTCAGTGATTCAGTGAAGTGTAGCGCCCCGAGGGTTCGGCCGCTACAGAGGTATTGCATCTCAACCAGATGTGCGATATCTCACTTCCAGGTAAGGATGGAGTGTGGATCAGGACCCCGACACCTGCATGCATTACAACACATTTCCGGGGGGCGGGGCGACCGATATGCTCCAAGTAGAGCACGACAGTCCCTGTCCGTGGCTGGAGTGGGGGGAGGGAACACCGAGGAAGGGGGGACAATGTAGTGCATAGGAGGAAGAGGGCGGTTCCTGGGTCCATTTAGAAGGAGGTATAAAAGGTGGGCACCATCTTAGTTAAGAGTAGTAGGTGGAGAGAAGCTGAGTTCAGAGAGAGGAGGAGGACAGGGAGCAAAGGCTCAGGCCGAGCTCTGCTCCGCAGGCTGGCCTGAGGGAGAGGCCGGAGCCTGGAGAAAGAAGAAGGAAGGAAGAGGAGCGGAGGAGGCTCCAGGAAAGAGGAACGAAGGGACCCCAGGGGTGCGGACCGGCGAGTCGCCACCGCACGCCCGAATCTACCTGCTTAGGGGGGTCAGGCCAAAGGGGGAGACCGGTCCCCGAAGCTATTGGAGGCGGGGAACAACCCTCAACTAGAAACCGGAGGCTGTGACATTTTATGTGGCACAGCCCCTCGCTACACCCGCTGTGAAGGCAGCACATAGGGTCAGGGAAACGTCGCCAAGGTTTACCAGAGAAGGCCCGAGGCAGCCGGACCGAAGCGAGGTCACTGGCGGGGTATGACAGGCCAGAGAAAGGACACACAAAGGGGGTCCCGTGAAACGCTCCAAAGTTATCTGGGAGTAGGACGAGCCCCTCTCCTGGTGAGCACAGTGCGACGTGGGACGTTATGACCAGCTGTTGTAACGTGGATAAAGAACTGTGAGTAAAGACCGTGAATTGCATGACAGACTCCGTGTGTTACTGCTGCTCCCGCGCACCATCACCCCCAACATCCACGCTCGCTGCCCTGAGGCTATACTCCTTACGTGGGGAGTTATACTATCCTCTGCTGAACCATCAACACCAGCCTCAGCGGTCTGCCTTGCAGCGGCGGTTCACTCTGACCGCAATCCACGGGTGGCGTAGTCGGACATTTAATCACAAAACCCTATAAGAAGACTGCCATTTGGGTTGACCGCCCTGAGCCATGGGACCGGGACCCCGCCACGCGAGGACTACTATCCCCAGCATCCACAACGGGTCGGGTTCCGGGTATCCCCACACACACACGGCTCAGGGGGCGCGTCAGAAGCAATTCACAGCAGTTTGCTGTTCAAACTACTTACCTACAAGCCAGGTATTTAAAACTGTGTTTTCTCAATCACACGGAACACATATACGTTGTCAGAAAATACTGCCATTTCTGGCCTACATTAAAAATTTCCTTTAGTGTGTCAGTGAAGCAATTCAGAGCAGTTTGCTGTTCAAACTACTTACCTACAGGCCAGGTATTTCAAACTCTGTTTTCTCGGTCACACGGATCACTTATACGTTGTCAGAAAATACTGCCATTTCTGACCTCCATTAAAAATTTTCCTTTAGTGTGTCAGTGAAGCAATTCACAGCAGCTTGCTGTTCAAACTACTTACCTAAAGGCCAGGTTTTTAAAACTCTGTTTTCTCCGTCACACGGATCACATATACGTTGTCAGAAAATACTGCGGTTTCTTGCCTCCATTAAAAATTTCTTTTAGTGTGTCAGTGAAGCAATTCAGAACAGTTTGCTGTTCAAAGTACTTACCTACAGGCCAGGTATTTAAAATACTGTTTTCTCCATCACACGGATCACATATACGTTGTCAGAAAATACTGCCATTTCTGGCCTACATTAAAAATTTCCTTTAGTGTGTCAGTGAAGCAATTCAGAGCAGTTTGCTGTTCAAACTACTTAACTACAGGCCAGGTATGTAAAACTCTGTTTTCTCCGTCACACGGATCACATATACGTTGTCATTAAATACTACCATTTCTGGCCTCCATTAAAATGCAATCCAGAGAAAACCGTTTTTCTGTGCCATTTGCTTGTTGGCACTGCAGAATGCAGCCAGGTCCTTTCCGTATTACAGCGCTAGAAATCCAACTATTTAAAGTGTGTTTTCTCCGTCAAACGGATCACATATAAGTTGTCAGAAAATAATGTCATTTCTTGCCTCCATTAAAAATTTCCTTAAGTGTGTGAGTGAAGCAATTCACAGTAGATTGCTGTTCAAACTGCTTACCTATAGGCCAGGTATGTAAAACTGTTTTCTCCCTCACACGGATCACATATATGTTGTCAGAAAATACTGCCAATTCTGGCCTCAATTAAAAAGCAATCCACAGAACACCGTTTTTCTGTGCCATTTGCTTGTTGGCACTGCAGAATACAGACAGGTACTTTCCATATTACAGCGAAAGAAATCTAGCTATTTAAAGTGTGTTTTCTCCGTCAAACGGAACAAATATACGTTGTCAGAAAATACTGCCATTTCTGGCCTCCATTAAAATTTTCTTTCAGTGTGTCAGTGAAGCAATTCACAGCAGTTTGCTGCTCAAACTACTTACCTACAGGCCAGGTATTTAAAACTCTGTTTTCTCCGTCACATCGATCACATATACGTTGTCAGAAAATACTGCCATTTCTGGCCTCCATTAAAAATTTCCTTTAGTGTTTCAGTGAAACAATTCACAGCAGTTTGCTGCTCAAAGTACTTACCTACAGGCCAGGTATTCAAAACTCTGTTTTCTCCGTCACATGGATCACATATACGCTGTCAGAAAATACTGCCATTTCTGGCCTACATTAAAAATTTCTTTCAGTGTACCAGTGAAGCAATTCACAGCAGTTTGCTGCTCAAACTACTTACCTACAGGCCAGGTATTTAAAACTCTGTTTTCAATGGCACACGGATCACATATACGTTGTCAGAAAATACTGCCCTATCTGGCCTATATTAAACATTTATTTCAGTGTATCAGTGAAGCAATTCACAGCAGTTTGTTGTTCAAACTACTTACCTACAGGCCAGGTATTTAAAACTCTGTTTTCTCCACCACACGGATCACATATACGTTGTCAGAAAATACTGCCATTTCTGGCCTCCATTAAAAATTTCCTTTAGTGTGTCAGTGAAGCAATTCACAGCAGTTTGCTGTTCAAACTACTTACTTACAGGCCAGGTATTTAAAACTCTGTTTTCAATGGCACACGGATCACATATACGTTGTCAGAAAATACTGCCCTATCTGACCTATATTAAACATTTATTTCAGTGTATCAGTGAAGCAATTCACAGCAGATTGCTGTTCAAACTACTTACCTACAGGCAAGGTACGTAAAACTCTCTTTTCTCCGTCACACGGATCACATATGCGTTGTCAGAAAATACTGCCATTTCTGGCCTCCATTAAAAAGCAATCCAGAGAACACCGTTTTTCTGTGCCATTTGCTTGTTGGCACTGCAGAATACAGCCAGGTTCTTTCCATATTACAGCGCTAGAAATCCAGCTATTTAAAAGTGTGTTTTCTCCGTCAAAAGGATCTCATATATGTTGTCAGAAAATACTGCCATTTCTGGCCTCCATTAAAAATTTCTTTCAGTGTGTCAGTAAAGCAATTCACAGCAGTTTGCTGTTCAAACTACTTATCTACAGGCCAGATTTGTAAAACTCTGTTTTCTCCGTCACACGGATCACATATACGTTGTCAGAAAATACTGCCATTTCTGGCCTCCATTAAAAATTTCCTTTAGTGTGTCAGTGAAGCAATTCACAGCAGTTTGCTGCTCAAACTACTTACCTACAGGCCAGGTATTTAAAACTCTGTGTTCTCCGTCACATGGATCACATATACGTTGTCAGAAAATACTGCCATTTCTGGCCTACATTAAAAATTTCTTTCAGTGTACCAGTGAAGCAATTCACAGCAGTTTGCTGCTCAAACTACTTACCTACAGGACAGGTATTTAAAACTCTGTTTCCTCCGTCACATGGATCACATATACGTTGTCAGAAAATACTGCCAATTCTGGCCTCAATTTAAAAGCAATCCACAGAACACCGTTTTTCTGTGCCATTTGCTTGTTGGCATTTCAGAATACAGTCAGGTACTTTCCATATTAGAGCGCTAGAAATCCAGCTATTTAAAAGTGTGTTTTCTCCGTCAAAAGGATCACATATATGTTGTCAGAAAATACTGCCATTTCTGGCCTCCATTAAAAATTTCTTTCAGTGTGTCAGTAAAGCAATTCACAGCAGTTTGCTGTTCAAACTACTTACCTACAGGCCAGATATGTAAAACTCTGTTTTCTCCGTCACACGGATCACATATGCGTTGTCAGAAAATACTGCCATTTCTGGCCTCCATTAAAAAGCAATCCAGAGAACACCGTTTTTCTGTGCCATTTGCTTGTTGGCACTGCAGAATACAGCCAGGTCCTTCCATATTACAGCGCTAGAAATCCAGCTATTTAAAAGTGTGTTTTCTCCGTCAAACGGATCACATATACGTTGTCAGAAAATACTGCCATTTCTGGCCTCCATTAAAAATTTCTTTCAGTGTGTCAGTAAAGCAATTCACAGCAGTTTGCTGTTCAAACTACTTACCTACCGGCCAGATATGTAAAACTCTGTTTTCTCCGTCACACGGATCACATATACGTTGTCAGAAAATACTGCCATTTCTGGCCTCCATTAAAAATTTCCTTTAGTGTGCCAGTGAAGCAATTCACAGCAGTTTGCTGTTTAAACTACTTACCTACAGGCCAGGTATTTAAAACTCTGTTTTTTCCATCACACGGATCACATATACGTTGTCAGAAAATACTGCCAATTCTGGCCTCAATTAAAAAGCAATCCACAGAACACCGTTTTTCTGTGCCATTTGCTTGTTGGCATTTCAGAATACAGACAGGTACTTTCCATATTACAGCGCTAGAAATCCAGCTATTTAAAAGTGTGTTTTCTCCGTCAAAAGGATCACATATATGTTGTCAGAAAATACTGCCATTTCTGGCCTCCATTAAAAATTTCTTTCAGTGTGTCAGTAAAGCAATTCACAGCAGTTTGCTGTTCAAACTACTTACCTACAGGCCAGATATGTAAAACTCTGTTTTCTCCGTCACACGGATCACATATGCGTTGTCAGAAAATACTGCCATTTCTGGCCTCCATTAAAAAGCAATCCAGAGAACACCGTTTTTCTGTGCCATTTGCTTGTTGGCACTGCAGAATACAGCCAGGTCCTTCCATATTACAGCGCTAGAAATCCAGCTATTTAAAAGTGTGTTTTCTCCATCAAACGGATCACATATACGTTGTCAGAAAATACTGCCATTTCTGGCCTCCATTAAAAATTTCTTTCAGTGTGTCAGTAAAGCAATTCACAGCAGTTTGCTGTTCAAACTACTTACCTACCGGCCAGATATGTAAAACTCTGTTTTCTCCGTCACACGGATCACATATACGTTGTCAGAAAATACTGCCATTTCTGGCCTCCATTAAAAATTTCCTTTAGTGTGCCAGTGAAGCAATTCACAGCAGTTTGCTGTTTAAACTACTTACCTACAGGCCAGGTATTTAAAACTCTGTTTTTTCCATCACACGGATCACATATACGTTGTCAGAAAATACTGCCATTTCTGGCCTCCATTAAAAATTTCCTTTAGTGTGTCAGTGAAGCAATTCACAGCAGCTTGTTGTTCAAACTACTTACCTAAAGGCCAGGTATTTTAAACTCTGTTTTCTCCATCACATATTTGTTGTCAGAAAATACTGCCATTTCTGGCCTCCATTAAAAATTTCATTCAGTGATTCAGTGAAGTGTAGCGCCCCGAGGGTTCGGCCACTACAGAGGTATTGCATCTCAACCAGATGTGCGATATCTCACTACCAGGTAAGGATGGAGTGTGGATCAGGACCCCGACACCTGCATGCATTACAACACATTTCCGGGGGGCAGTGCGACCGATATGCTCCAAGTAGAGCACGACTGTCCCTGTCCCTGGCTGGAGTGGGGGGAGGGAACACCGAGGAAGGGGGGACACTGTAGTGCATAGGAGGGAGAGGGCGGTTCCTGGGTCCATTTAGAAGGAGGTATAAAAGGTGGGCACCATCTTAGTTAAGAGTAGTAGGTGGAGAGAAGCTGAGTTCAGAGAGAGGAGGAGGACAGGGAGCAGAGGCTCAGGCCGAGCTCTGCTCCGCAGGCTGGCCTGAGGGAGAGGCCAGAGCCTGGAGAAGGAAGAAGGAAGGAAGAGGAGTGGAGGAGGCTCCAGGAACGAGGAACGAAGGGACCCCAGGGGTGCGGACCGGCGAGTCACCACCGCACGCCCGAATCTACCTGCATAGGGGGGTCAGGCCAAAGGGGGAGACCGGTCCCCGAAGCTATTGGAGGCGGGGAACAACCCTAAACTAGAAACCGGAGGCTGTGACATTTTATGTGACACAGCCCCTCGCTACACCCGCTGTGAAGGCAGCACATAGGGTCAGGGAAACGTCGCCAAGGTTTACCAGAGAAGGCCCGAGGCAGCCGGACCGAAGCGAGGTCACTGGCGGGGTATGACAGGCCAGAGAAAGGACACACAAAGGGGGTCTCGTGAAACGCTCCAAAGTTATCTGGGAGTAGGACGAGCCCCTCTCCTGGTGAGCACAGTGCGACGTGCGACGTTATGACCAGCTGTTGTAACGTGGATAAAGAACTGTGAGTAAAGACCCTGAATTGCATGACAGACTCCGTGTGTTACTGCTGCTCCTGCGCACCATCACCCCCAACATCCACGCTCGCTGCCCTGAGGCTATACTCCTTACGTGGGGAGTTATACTATCCTCTGCTGAACCATCAACACCAGCCTCAGCGGTCTGCCTTGCAGCGGCGGTTCACTCTGACCGCAATCCACGGGTGGCGTAGTCGGACATTTAATCACAAAACTCTATAAGAAGACTGCCATTTGGGTTGACCGCCCTGAGCCATGGGACCGGGTCCCCGCCACGCGAGGACTACTATCCCCAGCATCCACAACGGGTCGGGTTCCGGGTATCCCCACACACACACGGCTCAGGGGGCGCGTCAAAAGCAATTCACAGCAGTTTGCTGTTCAAACTACTTACCTACAAGCCAGGTATTTAAAACTGTGTTTTCTCAATCACACGGATCACATATACGTTGTCAGAAAATACTGCCATTTCTGGCCTACATTAAAAATTTCCTTTAGTGTGTCAGTAAAGCAATTCAGAGCAGTTTGCTGTTCAAACTACTTACATACAGGCCAGGTATTTAAAACTCTGTTTTCTCGGTCACACGGATCACATATACGTTGTCAGAAAATACTGCCATTTCTGACCTCCATTAAAATTTTCCTTTAGTGTGTCAGTGAAGCAATTCACAGCAGCTTGCTGTTCAAACTACTTACCTAAAGGCCAGGTATTTAAAACTCTGTTTTCTCCATCACATGGATCACATATACGTTGTCAGAAAATACTGCCATTTCTGGCCTTCATTAAAAATTTTCTTTAGTGTGTCAGTGAAGCAATTCAGAGCAGTTTGCTGTTCAAACTACTTACCTACAGGCCAGGTATTTCAAACTCTGTTTTCTCGGTCACACGGATCACTTATACGTTGTCAGAAAATACTGCCATTTCTGACCTCCATTAAAATTTTCCTTTATTGTGTCAGTGAAGCAATTCACAGCAGCTTGCTGTTTAAACTATTTACCTACAGGCCAGGTTTTTAAAACTCTGTTTTCTCCGTCACACGGATCACATATACGTTGTCAGAAAATACTGCCGTTTCTTGCCTCCATTAAAAATTTCCTTTAGTGTGTCAGTGAAGCAATTCACAGAACTTTGCTGTTCAAACTACTTACCTATAGGCCAGGTATTTAAAATTCTGTTTTCTCCACCACACGGATCACATATACGTTGTCAGAAAATACTGCCATTTCTGGCCTACATTAAAAATTTCCTTTAGTGTGTCAGTGAAGCAATTCAGAGCAGTTTGCTGTTCAAACTACTTACCTGCAGGCCAGGTATTTAAAACTCTGTTTTCTCCGTCACATGGATCACATATACGTTGTCAGAGAATACTGCCATTTCTGGCCTCCATTAAAAATTTCCTTTTGTGTGTCAGTGAAACAAGTCACTGCAGTTTTCTGTTCAAACTACTTACCTACAGTCCAGGTCTTTAAAACTCTGTTTTCTCCATCACTCGGATCACATACAGTACAGACCAAAAGTTTGGACACACCTTTTCATTTAAAGATTTTTCTGTATTTTCATAACTCTGAAAATGGTACATTCACACTGAACACATCAAAACTATGAATTAACACATGTGGAATTATATACTTAAAAAAAAGTGTGAAACAACTGAAAATATGTCTTATATTCTAGGTTCTTCAAAGTAGCCACCTTTTGCTTTGATGACTGCTTTGCACACTCTTGGCATTCTCTAAATGAGCTTCAGGAGGTAATCACTAGAAATGGTCTTCCAACAATCTTGAAGGAGTTCCCAGGGATGCTTTGCACTTGTTGGCCCTTTTGCCTTCACTCTGCAGTCCAGCTCACCCCAAACCATCTCGATTGGGTTCAGGTCTGGTGACTGTGGAGGCCAGGTCATCTGGCGTAGCACCCCATCACTCTTGTTCTTGGTCAAATAGCCCTTACACAGCCTGGAGGTGTGTTTGGAGTCATTGTCCTGTTGAAAAACAAAATGATGGTCCAACTAAACGCAAACCGGATGGAATAGCATGCCGCTGCAAGATGCTGTGGTAGCCATGCTGGTTGAGTATGCCTTTAATTTTGAATAAATCCCCAGCAGTGTCACCAGTATAACACTCCCACACCATCACACCTCCTCCTCCATGCTTCATGGTGGGAACCAGGCATGTAAAGTCCATCCGTTCACCTTTTCTGCGTCGCACAAAGACACTGTGGTTGGAACCAAATATCTCAAATTTGGACTCATCAGACCAAAGCACAGATTCCAACTGGTCTAATGTCCATTCCTTGTGTTCTTTAGCCCAAACAAGTCTCTTCTGCTTGTTGACTGTCCTTAGCAGTGGTTTCCTAGCAGCTATTTTACCATGAAGGCCTGCTGCACCAAGTTTCCTCTTAACAGTTGTTGAAGAGATGTGTCTGCTGCTAGAACTCTGTGTGGCATTGACCTGGTCTCTAATCTGAGCTGCTGTTAACCTGCGATTTCTGAGGCTGATGACTCGGATAAACTTATCCTCAGAAGCAGAGATGACTCTTGGTCTTCCTTTCCTGGGGCGGTCCTCATGTTAGCCAGTTTCTTTGTAGCGCTTGATTGTTTTTGCAACTGCATTTGGGGACACTTTCAAAGTTTTCCCAATTTTTCAGACTTACTGACCTTCATTTCTTAAAGTAATGATGGCCACTCGTTTTTCTTTACTTAGCTACTTTTTTCTTGCCATAATACAAATTCTAACAGTCTATTCAGTAGGACTATCATCTGTGTATCCACCAGACTTCTGCACAACACAACTGATGGTCCCAACCCCATTTATAAGGCAAGAAATCACACTTATTAAACCTGACAGGGCACACCGGTGAATTGAAAACCATTTCCGGTGACTACCTCTTGAAGCTCACCAAGAGAATGCCAAGAGTGTGCAAAGCAGTCATCAAAGCAAAAGGTGGCTACTTTGAAGAACCTAGAATATAAGAGATATTTTCAGTTGTTTCACACTTTTTTGTTAAGTATATAATTCCACATGTGTTAATTCATAGTTTTGATGCCTTCAGTTCAGTGTGAATGTACAATTTTCATAGTCAAGAAAATACAGAAAAATCTTTAAATGAGAAGGTGTGTCCAAACTTTTGGTCTGTACTGTATATGTTGTCAGAAAATACTGCTATTTCTGGCATCCATTAAAAATTTCCTTTAGTGTGTCAGTGAAGCAATTCACCGCAGTTTGCTGTTCAAACTACTTACCTACAGGCCAGGTATTTCAAACTCTGTTTTCTCGGTCACACGGATCACTTATACGTTGTCAGAAAATACTGCCATTTCTGACCTCCATTAAAATTTTCCTTTAGTGTGTCAGTGAAGCAATTCACAGCAGCTTGCTGTTCAAACTATTTACCTACAGGCCAGGTTTTTAAAACTCTGTTTTCTCCGTCACACGGATCACATATACGTTGTCAGAAAATACTGCCGTTTCTTGCCTCCATTAAAAATTTCCTTTAGTGTGTCAGTGAAGCAATTCACAGAACTTTGCTGTTCAAACTACTTACCTATAGGCCAGGTATTTAAAATTATGTTTTCTCCACCACACGGATCACATATGCGTTGTCAGAAAATACTGCCATTTCTGGCCTACATTAAAAATTTCCTTTAGTGTGTCAGTGAAGCAATTCAGAACAGTTTGCTGTTCAAAGTACTTACCTACAGGCCAGGTATTTTAAACTCTGTTTTCTCCATCACACGGATCACATATTCGTTGTCAGAAAATACTGCCATTTCTGGCCTCCATTAAAAATTTCCTTTAGTTTGTGAGTGAAGAATTTCACAGCAGTTTGCTGTTCAAACTACTTACCTACAGGCCAGGTATTTTAAACTCTGTTTTCTCCGTCACACGGATCACATATACGTTATCAGAAAATACTGCCATTTCTGGCCTCCATTAAAAATTTCCTTTAGTGTGTCAGTATAGCAATTCACAGCAGTTTGCTGTTTTAACTACTTACCTACAGGCCATGTTTTTAAAAGTCTGTTTTCTCCGTCACACGGATCACATATACTTTCTCAGAAAATACTGTCATTTCTGGCCTCCATTAAAAAGCAATCCAGAGAACACCGTTTTTCTGTGCCATTTGCTTGTTGGCACTGCAGAATACAGCCAGGTCCTTTCCATATTACAGCGCTAGAAATCCAGCTATTGAAAAGTGTGTTTTCTCCGTCAAACGAATCACACATACGTTGTCAGAAAATAATGTCATTTCTAGCCTCCATTAAAAATTTCCTTTAGTGTGTCAGTGAAGCAATTCACAGAAGTTTGCAGTTCAAACTACTTACCTACAGGCCAGGTATTTAAAACTGTGTTTTCTACGTCACACGGATCACATATACGTTGTCAGAAAATACAGCCATTTCTGGCCTCCATCAAAAATTTCCTTTAGTATGTCAGTAAAGCAATTCACAGCAGTTTGCTTTTCAAACTACTTACCTACAGGCCAGGTATTTAAAACTCTGTTTTCTCCATCACGCGGATCACATATACGTTGTCAGAAAATACTGCCATTTCTGGCCTCCATTAAAAATTTACTTTAGTGTGTCAGTGAAGTAATTCAGAGCAATTTGCTGTTCAAACTACTTACCTACAGGCCAGATATTTAAAACTCTGTTTTCTCCTTCACACAGATCACATATACGTTGTCAGAAAATACTGCAATTTCTGGCCTCCATTCAAAATTTCCTTTAGTCTGTCAGTGAAGCAATTCAGAGCAGTTTGCTGTTCAAACTACTTACCTGCAGGCCATGTATTGAAAACTCTGTTTTCTCCGACACACAGATCACATATACTTTGTCAGAAAATACTGCCATTTCCGGCCTCCATTAAAAATTTCCTTTAGTGTGTCAGTAAAGCAATTCACAGCAGTTTGCTGTTCAAACTACTTACCTACAGGCAAGGTATTTAAAACTCTGTTTTCAACGTCACACGGATCACATATACGTTGTCTGAAAATACTGCCATTTCTGGCCTCCATTAAAAATTTCTTTCAGTGTATCAGTGAAGCAATTCACAGCAGTTTGCTTTTCAAACTACTTACCTACAGGCCAGGTATTTAAAACTCTGTTTTCTCCATCACGCGGATCACATATACGTTGTCAGAAAATACTGCCATTTCTGGCCTCCATTAAAAATTTACTTTAGTGTGTCAGTGAAGTAATTCAGAGCAATTTGCTGTTCAAACTACTTACCTAGAGGCCAGATATTTAAAACTCTGTTTTCTCCTTCACACAGATCACATATACGTTGTCAGAAAATACTGCAATTTCTGGCCTCCATTCAAAATTTCCTTTAGTCTGTCAGTGAAGCAATTCAGAGCAGTTTGCTATTCAAACTACTTACCTACAGGCCAGGTATTGAAAACTCTGTTTTCTCCGACACAGATCACATATACTTTGTCAGAAAATACTGCCATTTCCGGCCTCCATTAAAAATTTTCTTTAGTGTGTCAGTGATGCAATTCACAGCAGTTTGCTGTTCAAACTACTTACCTACAGGCCAGTTATTTAAATCTCTGTTTTCTCCATCACACGGATCACATTTATGTTGTCAGAAAATACTGCCATTTCTCACCTCCATTAAAAATTTCCTTTAGTGTGTCAGTGATGCAATTCACAGCAGTTTGCTGTTCAAACTACTTATCTACAGGCCAGGTATTTAAATCTCTGTTTTCTCCGTCACACGGATCACATATATGTTGTCAGAAAATACTGCCATTTCTGGCCTCCTTTAAAAGTTTCCTTTAGTGTGTCAGTGATGCAATTCACAGCAGTTTGCTGTTCAAACTATTTACCTAAAGGCCAGGTCTTTAAAACTCTGTTTTCTCCATCACTCGGATCACGTACAGTACAGACCAAAAGTTTGGACACACCTTTTCATTTAAAGATTTTTCTGTATTTTCATAACTCTGAAAATGGTACATTCACACTGAACACATCAAAACTATGAATTAACACATGTGGAATTATATACTTAAAAAAAAAGTGTGAAACAACTGAAAATATGTCTTATATTCTAGGTTCTTCAAAGTAGCCACCTTTTGCTTTGATGACTGCTTTGCACACTCTTGGCATTCTCTAGATGAGCTTCAGGAGGTAATCACTAGAAATGGTCTTCCAACAATCTTGAAGGAGTTCCCAGGGATGCTTTGCACTTGTTGGCCCTTTTGCCTTCACTCTGCAGTCCAGCTCACCCCAAACCATCTCGATTGGGTTCAGGTCTGGTGACTGTGGAGGCCAGGTCATCTGGCGTAGCACCCCATCACTCTCCTTCTTGGTCAAATAGCCCTTACACAGCCTGGAGGTGTGTTTGGAGTCATTGTCCTGTTGAAAAACAAAATGATGGTCCAACTAAACGCAAACCGGATGGAATAGCATGCCGCTGCAAGATGCTGTGGTAGCCATGCTGGTTGAGTATGCCTTTAATTTTGAATAAATCCCCAGCAGTGTCACCAGTATAGCACTCCCACACCATCACACCTCCTCCTCCATGCTTCATGGTGGGAACCAGGCATGTAAAGTCCATCCGTTCACCTTTTCTGCGTCGCACAAAGACACTGTGGTTGGAACCAAATATCTCAAATTTGGACTCATCAGACCAAAGCACAGATTCCAACTGGTCTAATGTCCATTCCTTGTGTTCTTTAGCCCAAACAAGTCTCTTCTGCTTGTTGCCTGTCCTTAGCAGTGGTTTCCTAGCAGCTATTTTACCATGAAGGCCTGCTGCACCAAGTTTCCTCTTAACAGTTGTTGAAGAGATGTGTCTGCTGCTAGAACTCTGTGTGGCATTGACCTGGTCTCTAATCTGAGCTGCTGTTAACCTGCGATTTCTGAGGCTGATGACTCGGATAAACTTATCCTCAGAAGCAGAGATGACTCTTGGTCTTCCTTTCCTGGGGCGGTCCTCATGTGAGCCAGTTTCTTTGTAGCGCTTGATTGTTTTTGCAACTGCATTTGGGGACACTTTCAAAGTTTTCCCAATTTTTCAGACTTACTGACCTTCATTTCTTAAAGTAATGATGGCCACTCGTTTTTCTTTACTTAGCTACTTTTTTCTTGCCATAATACAAATTCTAACAGTCTATTCAGTAGGACTATCATCTGTGTATCCACCAGACTTCTGCACAACACAACTGATGGTCCCAACCCCATTTATAAGGCAAGAAATCACACTTATTAAACCTGACAGGGCACACCGGTGAATTGAAAACCATTTCCGGTGACTACCTCTTGAAGCTCACCAAGAGAATGCCAAGAGTGTGCAAAGCAGTCATCAAAGCAAAAGGTGGCTACTTTGAAGAACCTAGAATATAAGAGATATTTTCAGTTGTTTCACACTTTTTTGTTAAGTATATAATTCCACATGTGTTAATTCATAGTTTTGATGCCTTCAGTTCAGTGTGAATGTACAATTTTCATAGTCAAGAAAATACAGAAAAATCTTTAAATGAGAAGGTGTGTCCAAACTTTTGGTCTGTACTGTATATGTTGTCAGAAAATACTGCTATTTCTGGCATCCATTAAAAATTTCCTTTAGTGTGTCAGTGAAGCAATTCACCGCAGTTTGCTGTTCAAACTACTTACCTACAGGCCAGGTATTTAAAACTCTGTTTTCTCCGTCACACGGATCACATATACGTTGTCAGAAAATACTGCCATTTCTGGCCCCCATTAAAAATTTCCTTTAGTGTGTCAGTGAAGCAATTTACAGCAGTTTGTTGTTCAAACTACTTACCTACAGGCCAGGTATTTAAAACTCTGTTTTCTCCATCACATGGATCACATATACGTTGTCAGAAAATGCTGCCATTTCCGACCTCCATTAAAATTTTCCTTTAATGTGTCAGAGAAGCAATTCACACCAGTTTGCTATTCAAACTACTTACCTACAGGCCAGGTATTTAAAACACTGTTTTCTCCGTCACACGGATCACATACACGTTGTTAGAAAATACTGCCATTTCTGACCTCCATTAAAAATTTCCTTTAGTGCGTCAAAGAAGCAATTCGCAGCAGTTTGCTGTTCAAACTACTTACCTACAGGCCAGGTAATTAAAACTCTGTTTTCTCCATCACATGGATCACATATACGTTGTCAGAAAATACTGCCATTTCTGGCCTCCATTAAAAATTTCCTTTAGTGTGTCAGTGAAGCAATTCACAGCAGTTTGTTGTTCAAACTACTTACCTACAGGCCAGGTATTTAAAAGTCTGTTTTCTCCATCACACGGATCACATATACGTTATCAGAAAATACTGCCATTTCTGGCCTCCATTAAAAATTTCCTTTAGTGTGTCAGTGAAGCAATTCACAGCAGTTTGCTGTTCAAATTACTTACCTACAGGCCAGGTATTTAAAACTGTTTTCTCAGTCACACGGATCACATATACCATATCAGAAAATACTGCCATTTCTGACCTCCATTAAAAATTTCCTTTAGTGTGTCACTGAAGCAATTCCCAGCAGTTTGCTATTCAAACTACTTACCTACAGGCCAGATATTTAAAACTTTGTTGTCACCGTCACACAGATCGCATATACATTGTCAGAAAATACTGTCATTTCTGGCCTTTCTGTCCTTTCTGGCCTCCAGACAGTAACCAAGCTAGGCCTAGCTCCAGGCAGGTCAGAAGCTTAGAGAATAAAGCAACGGATCAGGAGGCTCTATACCCTGGACCGTGCCTGCAACATCACAAGTAAAGGTACTGAAGCTTACCCCCTTGTGAGTGTCCGTCTTTCCTCCGGGACCGTCCTGCCGTCTCTCCCCTGCACCAGCATCCATTACACCCCACGCTGCCCTGAAGCTAGCTCTACCTGTGGAGAGCCACACCATCCCTGCTGCCGTAACACCAGCTCCAGAGGACTGCCCTGCAGCGGCGTCACCCCTTAGCCGCATTCCACAGGTGGCGTCATGAACACTTAAATCCCCTATAACTATTCCCCCCTTTTTTACTGACTGCCCTGGGTCACGGACCGGGCCAGCCACCGTGATACCCCCCAGCAGCCAGAGGCCCGGCTGCCGAGTACTCCACGGCCCAGGGGGCGCATCAGCCTTGGCGTCACGAACAGGATTCTGTGCCCGTTGCCACCGGGTACTGTGCGCCTTAAAAAAAACTGTAATACTCACTGTGGTGAAGGTTTCCCGCCATTCCCGAGATTTCCCGCCATTGTCCACCATCATCCTGTCGCTGCGCGGGAAGAAGAGGGGCGTAACCGTGGGAATCGGAGAGGCGTAACTGCTGGAAGCGTGTGAAGCCTAGGACACGCCCCGCCCCTGACGTCGAACCAGGAAGCGTCAGGTCCTGGAAGGAGCCCAGAGGACGCTCTGACTTCACACATGAGCGTCACAAGGTCCTAGAAGAAGACCGTAGCCCGCGGAGCTGCGGCCTACCCCAAAAAAGGAAGTGAAGAAGGTATGCTCCAGTTCACTAGGGGGGTCAACAATGGCCGACGACCAGGAAGCCGCCGGAGCACCGGTTAATGCTCCAGATGCCCAACCTGCGCCCGTGCTGCCCAGGCCGGAGCGGCCGCTCCACCAGCCGGGGTTATGACCCCGTTAATACCCATGGCCCTGCCGTATATATCCCTGGAGCGAAATGGCTTCCCCAGTGTAATGGCAAACCAGACACCCTGTCCGGATTCAAGAGAAAAATATGCGGTGTGCTAGACATGTATTCTCTGACTGGCAAACAGAGAGCTGCTGTTGTGCTGGGACAATTGACTGGTGCTGCAGAGCGGGAAGCTGAAACCTGGCCAGCCGCAGACCAGAAATCAGTATCCATCATCTTTAAGAGACTGCAAACTGTGTTTGAAAACCGCACTGAGACAGATCTCTGGATGAGGTTCTACCACTGTGTCCAGAAACCTTAGGATAGTGTCCGGGACAACGCCTGGCATGTACAGGAGGCCCTGCGGGCCCTGAAACAGGTTAGTCCAGCCAGCATACAAAACGAAAATAAAATGCTGACGGAATAGTTCATCCGGGGGTTGAGGTCCCAGGAGGAGAGCAGGACTGTACGGTGGTGGGCCATAGACCATCCAGATGCCACCTTTGACACCCTTAAGGACATGGCTATAAAGGGTCTGCAACCCCTGGAAACATCAGATACTGCTATCCAGCGTTACCAGGGTGGGGCCACCCCAGTGCCCGCAGCACCCACTGCTCCTTCACTAACGGCTGAAACAAAGATGCAGACAGTGCCCCCTAGCGAGCTGGACAGCCTACGCTCTGAAGTGCGTCAGCTAAGTAAAACCCTGGCCACTGTCCTGAGCACCCTGCAGATACAGGAGGAGCCCGAGCCGGAAGGAAGGATACTACTTGCCAACAGCCCTGAGGATGTCCCCTGGATGAGAAGAAGAAGGAGGACAACGCCACCCCGTAGGAGGACAACGCCACCCCGGAGGAGGACAACGCCACACCGTGGGAGGACCAACGACCAACGTCACCCTCCAGGAGAATTCATCTGCTACCGCTGCCAGAAGGCAGGCCACACAGTGCGGAACTGTCTTTTAAACGAGCAAACCCTGGGGCCGAGGGCCGACACCCAGGAGTAAATCAAGGAGGCCCATCAAGCTGGTACCATCGGTTCGTGGGAGGAAGACCTTTCCTGTCCATTGTGCTGGGTGGCATCGCGACACCTGCCCTGCTGAACACTGGATCTCAGGTAACCATCATACCTGATGTCCTGTACAAAAGGTACTGGTCCATAGATGAACTTCAGCCGCCAGCCCCAAACCTCTCCGTGTATGCCTCTAACGGCCTTCCTCTTAACCTAGTGGGGGTTAAGAATGTGACAGTGAAGGTGGGGAGAGCGGAACTAAAGAACCAAGGACTAATTGTAGTGGAGTCTAATCCTGCTGATACAGACTTGTATATGATACTTGGTACAAATGTTGTCGGTAACTGTTTGGGAGAAGTGTTGTTTTTGCTCCAGCAGATTGCTGACACCGCCAAACCAGGGCAGAGGAAGGTGCTCCAGAGAGAGATCCGAGCCCTTATGCACAAGCAACAGGTAAAGCTATCAGTTGGTGAAATTGGTAAAGTACGGGTGAGAGACCCGATACCCATTGTGATTCCCCCGATGAGTGAAATGCTGATTTGGTGTAGAGCAGCAATAGGTCTCAAAGGACAAAACTATCAGGCGGTAGTGGAGCCCATTAGTTCGGAGCACAGACCTGCACTCTTAACTGCCAGAGGGGTGGTTGATGTACGCAATGGGAGGGTACCCGTACGACTCCTAAATTATGGGGAGGATGAAGTTAAATTACCAAGATATGCCACTGTTGCCAGGTTTTATACTGTGGATAACAACGCCATACACACAGTGGAATCCTTGACCCCACCAGATACAGTGGAGGACAATGACTCCGAAGCTCAGTTGGAGGATTGGTGTCAACAGCTCCATGTTGGGACTAACGCCACTCCTGTCCATCAAAAACAAGGTGTATACAGGGTGGTCCAGGAATACGAACAGGTATTCTGCAAACACCCACTTGATTTTGGGAGGATTAAAGGGGTACAACACCATATACCCACAGGTGACCATCCACCCATCAAAGAATGTTACAGGCCAATCCCACCAGCACACTACCAGAAAGCGAAGGAAATGTTGCATGACATGAGGAAGCGAGGGCGAAACGTGCGTAGGGGCGCGGGGACACGGGCAGTACTCTCATATTTCCGCAAGTAAGTACTAACGATCATTAATCTGTACTGCGGATCTCACATATACTGGTTTTGATAGAGACAAGATATCGAGATGGGGCTTAATCCTTAATCCTTGACACAACCTTATTACTAGATGGGCTGTATGTTAGTCATATGGATATATAAATATTAATTATGGAGTGACAGATGCTATATGAGCCCAATAAGGAATTTGTTTGTACACTATGCACTGGTCACATTAATTTAAATAGGATTGTGAATTAATGATTTGAGATAATATTACCCAAGGATATATATCGTGTGCAATAATCATGTACCCCCGAGATTTTTATGCACTTTAATTATGCCGGATTGTAATTAGAACAGTATTAGAGTCAGCAGTGTCCTCTCTGTGTAGCACCATGATGTTTTTAATTATGTATTAATGTTTAAATAAAGTAATAATTTTGCTTAAAAAAAACTCTGGTTGTATGAGCTCTCTTAGTTTTGAGGGTTTCATTCCTTTTTTTGTGATATAGACTAATAAATGGAGTTTAACACGATATTCCAGAAATCCCTGTGAGTATGTTGTTGTTTATGACATGAGGAAAGCATGGGTAATAAGAGATAGCTGTAGCCCCTGAGCAGCTCCCCTGGTCCTGGTCAGAAAAAAGGATGGAAGCATGAGGATGTGTGTAGATTACAGACAGGTAAACCGCATAACACATAAAGATGCATACCCTTTGCCCCGTATAAAGGAATCTCTGGCTGCATTAAAGTCTGCAAATTACTTCTCTACCCTTGACCTCACTAGTGGGTACTGGCAAGTAGCAGTTGCTGAGGAGGATCGGGAGAAGACGGCCTTCACTACCCCGATGGGACTCTGCGAGTTCAATAGTATGCCGTTCGGACTCTGCAACGCCCCTGGAACGTTCCAGAGATTGATGGAGTGCTGTTTGGGACACCATAACTTTGAGACCATGCTGCTATACATGGATGACGTGATAGTGTACTCCAAGACGTATGAGGACCATTTGAAGCACCTGGCAGAGGTATTTGAGTCATTGTCCCGGTATGGGATGAAACTGAAGCCTTCCAAGTGCCACCTGCTCAAACGGAAGGTTCAGTACCTGGGGCACATCGTCAGTCCAGAAGGAGTAGCACCAGACCCGGAGAAGGTCACTGCCATCCAGAAATGGCCAGAGCCGAAGAATCTCAAGGAGGTACGTCAGTTCCTGGGACTGGTCAGGTATTACTGGAGGTTTGTAAAGGACTACACCAAGAAGGCAGCGCCTTTGCAAGATCTCCTGGTAGGACAGTCCCACAGAGGCAAGAACCCCCCTTCCAGTGGGGTAAAAAGCAGGCTGAGTCCTTTGCAGTGATGAAAGAGATCCTGACCGGCGAAGAAATCCTGGCCTACCCTGACTACAGCCAACCATTCCTGCTGTACACTGATGCCAGCAATGAGGGACTAGGGGCTGTGTTGAGTCAGAAGCAGTATGGCAAGGGGAAGGTGATTGCCTATGCTAGCAGGAAGCTTCTTCCGACCGAGAGGAATCCAGAAAACTATAGCTCATTCAAGTTGGAGCTCCTGGCCTTGGTCTGGGCCATCACTGAACGATTCAAGCACTACTTGGCCTCCAGTAAGTTCACGGCTTACACTGACAATAACCACTTGACGCATCTAGAGACAGCCAAGTTGGGAGCCATGGAACAGCGTTGGATGGTCCGACTGTCAAACTATCAGTTCACCATCAAGTACCGGGCAGGCCACAAGAATGTCAACGCCGATGCCCTATCCAGAATGCCTCACCAGTCGGACACTGAAGAAGAAGTTGATGACCTGGAGGAGATTGAGCTACCTGCCTTCCATAGAAATGGGATGGTCCACGAGCAGCGCACTTCCAGGAGGTATCATGGTAAGACACTAAACCCTTTACCTCATCACAGTTGGAAGGAGACCCAGGACAGCGACCCCGTTGTCAGCCGTATCAAAGAACTGATAACACAGGGAGGTTCCTCCCTGGAGAAGGACGCGTCTCCACAAGCCAAGCAACTGTGGAATGAGAGAAGCCAGCTGTTCATCTATAGAGAGAAGCTGTGCCAAAGGTATGTTAACCCCAGGACCCATGAGATGGTATGGAAGATTGTAGTGCCCAGGACAGACATTCAGATGGTATTGGAGGCCTACCACGATCAAGCAGGGCACTTTGGCTGGAAGAAGCTGGAAACCCTCCTGAAGAATCGGTTTTATTGGGTTGGAATGCAGAGTTCTATTGAGAGGTGGTGCCGGGATTGTGGACCCTGTAGCCTCAGAAGAAAGGACTACAGCAGCCAGAAGGCACCCCTGCAGTCCTTCAAGACAACCCAGCCTCTGGAGATCGTCGCTTTGGATCACGTCAAGCTGTCACCCAGCAGGTCAGGCTACTGCTATGCCCTGACCATGGTGGATCACTACTCCCGGTTCCTGGTGGTAGCCCTCGTCAAGGATCTGAAGGCATAAACTGCAGCAAGGACGTTTCAAGCCTACTTCTGCAGGCCCCATGGATACCCGGATAAGGTGCTGACGGATCAAGGCCCTGCCTTTGAAGCCGAGCTGTTCAAAGAGTTTTGCCATCTGTACGGGTGTAAGAAGATTCGGAATACACCGTACCACCCCCAAACTAATGGGTTATGTGAAAAGATGAATAACATAGTCATCGACCTGTTGAAGTCCTTACCTCTAGAAGAAAGAAACCAGTGGCCGGACAAACTACCTGACTTGGTAGACCTGTACAATCACATACCTGTGAGTTCCACCAATTGTACTCCAGCGTATGTCATGAGAGCAAGACCCGGAAGGTTGCCTATGGACCTGGAGCTTGGAGTGGTTGAGCCAGAAGCGGATATGACCACTGAAGACTGGGATGTGACTCGACAGGAGCAGTGCAGGAGAGTACAGGCCTGTTTCGAAGACAGTCTAAATAGGGTAAGAGATAAGCAGGAAGCCGAACCCTTGACACCTGGAGAAGTTGTGCTGAAACGAAAGAGAAGAAACCACAAGCTTGATGACCAGTGGGAAAGGTAACCTTACACTGTGTTGAATTCCAGATTCAACAATAGGAAAACCTGTCTAATAAGCAAAGACGGAGGAAGAACAACTGCAACGGTATCGAGAGACCATCTGAAGTTGTGCCCAAGTCCGCTGAAGCCCCAGGAGGAAGTGCCTCTCACTGTACTGGAGGAGCTTAAAGAAGAAGTACTCCATACTGTCTTAGTAGATTTCCTGGCAGATTGGCCTCAACTGGATGGAGCGGTAATAATACCTGTGCTACACTTCTACCAACAGCCAGAAGACTCTCCACTGCTAGTAAGCCCTGTAAGTGCCCCGGAAGAGCCTGCTCAGGAAGAATCCTCGGAAGAAGGATCACCGGTAGAAGCAGAGCCAGTAGGCCCAGTAACCAGTGTACTTGCCAGTCCCATAGGGAGGTTAAGGCAGTCTTGCAGTCCACTAACACATAGAGCGGAAAATAGCGCAAGCATCCCCACTACACGCATCCCGTACTACGTAGGTCATCGCGTAGCACAAAAGGCCAGACCCCTGTCAGGTATAAGGAGTAAGTTAAAAATACCTGTATTATAATTAGTTACCCAGTAGGGTGTTGCATTTGTTTATTGTATAAACTGAAATTAACCACATGTGTTTATTCTTTTTCCCGTCAAGGTATATATAAAAGACTCGGTGGCTGAGGACTGTGAGCAGCCCAAAAACTGTCATGTACATAGTTGCACTCCCTGGAGTGCCCCTTAAGTGACCACGGAACAAAAACCCGTTTGGCATGGCCGAAGACGTGGTCCAGCACCTGGATCACCTATGCCCTGTAGCCACGCCCAGAGCCTACGTTGAGGGTTTTCAGGCGGGTCCCTCATGTTCCTTCATCGGTGAAATGGACACCAAGTTACGGAACTTGCTTTAACTTTATTGTTATTTATAGTTGTAATTATTCTATTATAATGTTACCTGTAACGTTCAAGAAAAGTGCCTCCCATAAAGGGAAGAAATGTTATTGACGTGCCCCCAGGGCCGTGGGGTACTCGGCAGCTGGGCCTCTGGTTGCCAGGGGATATCACGGTGGCTGGCCCAAGCCGTAGCCCAGGGTGGTCACTCAAAAGGGGGATATGTATACATGGGGAATTTGGGAAAGTTTGTGACGCCACCTGTGGTACCTGGTGAGGATCACCAGCGCTGCAACAGTCCTCTGAGGCAGATGTTAGGGCAGCTTGTGATGGGACGGCTCCCCACAGGTGGAGCAGGCCTCAGGGTAGTGCAGTAGTAGTGAGTGGGTCATGCTGGGCGTTGTAGTGCAGGGGGGACGATAGTGCCGATGAAGAATGGACAGAGGCAGTGCAGTGCAGTCATGCAAGATTTTACTCACAGTTCTTTAGACACAGGTGCACTATACAGGTAAAGGCCTCCCGCATCGCGCTGCATTCACCGGGCAGAGGTTCAATCCTTCCTCAGGCAACTTGGGAATACTTGGCAGAACCCCACTTTCTTGTGTTCCTATTTACTCTGGTCCTTCTCCCTCCTGCTCTGTGCTGCCCACTCTCAATCCCGCTCGGGTGCTTTGAAGTCCTTCCTGTACGTCAGATCCGGGACCTACTTGACCCTCATGGGGATTAGAATGCCGCAGCGATCCCTCTGTCTTCTGACAGATGCGGGGCATACGGGTGCTGTCCTGCACGCGCCGTACCCCCTGGGATCCTCTCTGTAGAACGGAGCCTACTCCCTGCTCCCCTCCGGGGCCTTCTGACCTGGCCTTACTTGTGGAGCAGATCTCCTAATGAGACTCTGCTCCCGGACTGTTCTTCTGAACTGTCCCGAGCTGTTCTTCTGAACTGCTCCCTGACTCTGATCTGCCACCCTAAGATGGCTTCCCTATTTATACTCCTACTAAAGTGCTCCCTCTAACTACTTCCTCCACCCACACCCACTACTGGTTCCCCCTACCTTTGGGTTCCCCCCACTCCAGCCAGGGTCAGGGCTCAGCAGCTGCGCTCTGCATGTTTCCCCTCCTGCCGGCCTGGAGCAGTGTAGTGTTGGATGCAGGTGTTTTGGGTTTCCGTGCAGCACTCCCATCTTACCTGAGAGAAGGGAGACACCACCCCTCTGGATGAGGCCCATATGCAATGCTGCAGTGCCTGATGCAGTCCATGTCTGGGATTCAGACCCCACTGTGTCCCTCCCTGCTGCTGACTGCCATCATGTCTGACCAGTGACAACAGTCACAGACTAGTCAGACTCCTCAGAGTCTGAGACTAGTCAGAGACTCAGGCAGTCTGGGCTCTGTCAGGCTGGCACTGCTGCCCGCTGGCTGCACTGTCTCTGCACAGCACAGAACACAGCACCAGCGGCAGCTGCTGACTGCGCGTCTGCGCCTAAACTATGATCCCGCCGCCCGCCTCGCCGCCTGCCGCCCGCCATCATCAATTATGCCGCAGTCTAGAGCAGACTCTCTGCAGAAGCGGCAGCTCCTCAGCCAGCTGGGTGGCAGTGTCGGCGCAATGGCACATCACAACAGGACACAACTACCGGCGCTGCCTGCTGAGATGAGCCTCCACCAGCGATGTGCTGCCCGGGCCTCCGCGGGAACTTCAAGTGCCCGGCAGGGGCATACATAGAAATCATGGGGCCCCATAGCAGAAGTTCCAATTGGGCCCCCCCTCCGAAAAAAGAAAAAAACAAAAATTAAATAATTGTCGGGGTCACAGAAGAGCAAATATTACAACTTTCCTGGCTTTACATAGTAATTTTCCTCGTGCTGAAGTCCTAGATTCCTCTTTCAGTGCCCCCATAGTGAATTCCTCCACATGCACAGTACAATGACCCTACTGTACCCCACCTCAACTCCCAAGGCAAAGTATGGTGACCCCAACACAATATGACCCCCCTGACTGTGACTCCCACACAGCCCTCCATGCACATTAAAGGGCCTACGTACATTGTAATGGCCCGCACTAGCCCTCCAAACAGTAAGATGGCCCCCACACAAACCTTCATACTGTATAATTCCTTTCACACAGTATAATGGTCCCACATAACCCTCCAAATATTATAATGGCCCCACATAGCATTCCATGGAGTATAATGAGCCCCCATAATCCTCCATATTGTATAATGCGCCCACCATAATCCTCCATATAGAATAATGCGCCCACCATAATCCTCCATGCAATAAAATACACTCCCCATGGTCCTCCATGCAATGAAATGCACCCCATGGTCCTCCATATAGTATATTGCACTCCTCATAGTCCTCCACACAATATATTGCAGCCCCCATGGTCCTCCATATAGTATAATACGGCCCCTTAGTGCATAGTGCGACCACAGTCCTCCAGTAATATGGGCACCACATTTAAATATATACACACTCACCGCTCCTCGTTCCCCCGCTGCTTCAGTCTCTCAGCTCCACTGTCTGACCCGCAGTGAAGTGACGTCATCGCGCCGCTGCGTCAAACGCAGAGGGGGAATGATGTGAGAGGCAGGGCCAGTTTTAGATAAAGTGGGGCCCTAGGCAAAAGTTTAAAGTGGGGCCACAAATGCTCACATATTGCACCATCACACTCAAAGATTTTGGTTGTATTTACATGCTCTGAGCACAGGCCATTAAACGAGCGTGATTGACAGCACTGAAGTCGTTCTACAGTTTTTCCCCGGCCTCTTTACACCGGCTGAGGAAGAATGATGGAGACAGAATGATCAATCTGTCCCCATACAGTATCATATTATCAGCAGCAGATCTGCAGGTTACACCGGGCGATGTGCTGCTGAGAACAATGATGTTTGTTCTTCCATAAACAATCCAATCACCCGATGAATGAACAGAATTTTGCTCGTTCGTTGGATGTTTCCCGATATGTTTACACCTCTAAGCTCTCATCTGTGCAGTCAGGATTTAGAAGTATGGAAGCAACACACTCACCGTGTGTCACATAATGCCACTGTGTCTATATCTGGCCATCTACATATACAAGTTAGAATAATGCAATAAAATATATAAACATACATATTGGCACACACACGTACAAGGCACACACACACACAAGTACAAGGCACACATGGCACACACACACGTACAATGCACACACACAAGTACAATGCACACACACATACAAGGCACACACACACACGTACAAGGCGCATACATGTACAAGGCACACACAAGTACACAATGCACACACACGTACAAGGCACATACACGTACAATGCACACACATGGCACACACATACAAGGTACACATGCACAATGCACACACAAGGCACAAACGTACAATGCACACACAAAGCATACACACACGCGCTGAACAACTAATGCTCAGTAGATACACACATTAGACATAGCACATGTATGCAGAACAACACATGTTCATATAAACACATACAGATATCTCACAGACAGCACACACTGCACACACCTCACATACACACACTGCTTTACACTGCAGGAGCAGCACAGCACACAGGTGGACACATACTTATCTGGCAGCTCAGGTTGGTAGATGCCGGTCTCTGGCTCCCCCTCCTCCTCTGTGCAGGAGGACAGGAGCACGCTCCTCTTTCAATGCAAGGCCCTCATCAAAGGTCCTGAAGCTCTCCAGACTGCAAGACCTGAGGTGACATCACGGTCACATGACAAGTCGCATGATCGTGATGTCACTACAGGTCCTGAACCAGTCTCTACATCAGAAGCTTCACCAACAATGCTATTATCAGTGACGCTCCTGCTGTAGACAGTGGGGGCCCGATGCGGGGGTGTGGCTCCGATGCGGATGCTGGGGGGGCGGAGCCAACAGGCCGGCTCGGGGCACGAACACAAAAAAAACACACACACAAAAAAAAAAACACGCTCAGGCGCCGCCCTCTCCGAATTCCTGCGCCCTAGGCACGTGCCTACAAATGCTTAAGGGCAAATATGACCCTGCAGAAAATACTGCCATTTCTGGCCTCCATTAAAAATTTCCTTTAGTGTGTCAGTGAAGCAATTCACCGCAGTTTGCTGTTCAAACTACTTACCTACAGGCCAGGTATTTAAAACTCTGTTTTATCCATCACACGGATCACATATACGTTGTCAGAAAATACTGCCATTTCTGGCCTCCATTAAAAATTTCCTTTAGTGTGTCAGTAAAGCAATTCATAGCAGTTTGCTGTTCAAACTACTTACCTACAGGCCAGATATGTAAAACTCTGTTTTCTCCGTCACATGGATCACATATACGTTGTCAGAAAATACTGCCATTTCTGGCCTCCATTAAAAATTTCCTTTAGTGTGTCAGTGAAGCAATTCACAGCAGTTTATTGTTCAAACTACTTACCTTTTGGCCAGGTATTTAAAACTCTGTTTTCTCCGTCACACGGATAACATATACATTGTCAGAAAATACTGCCATTTCTGGCCTCCATTAAAAATTTCCTTTAGTGTGTCAGTGAAGCAATTCACCGCAGTTTGCTGTTCAAACTACTTACCTACTGGCCAGGTACTCAAAACTCTGTTTTCTCCGTCACACGGATCACATATACGTTGTCAGAAAATACTGCCATTTCTGGCCTCCATTAAAAATTTCCTTAAGTGTGTCAGTGAAGCAATTCACAGTAGTTTGCTGTTCAAACTACTTACCTACAGGCCAGGTAATTAAAACTCTGTTTTCTCCATCACACCGATCACATATACGTTGTTAGAAAATACTGCCATTTCTGGCCTCCAATCAAAATTTCTTTCAGTGTGTCAGTGAAGCAATTCACAGCAGTTTGCTGTTCAAATTACTTACCTACTGGCCAGGTATTTAAAACTCTGTTTTCTCCCACACACGGATCACATATAAGTTCACTCCAAGCTCAGTCATTTGTAGTGAGCGTGGAAGATACTGTCCTCCATTTAAAATGGGCAAGGCACGTGGCAAGGGACGGGGAACTGGACGTGATGGTAATGGTGCATGCAGAGGCCGAGGATAAGGCTGTGGGCAAGCCGAAATTGTGCCACAACAAACACCCACATCTTTTTGCCGGACCTTCCTGTTCCAATTTCTAGGGCACCGCAGCACACCACTATTGAACCCAGAGCAGTGTTAAAAGGTTGTTGGTTGGATAGCGGATAATGCTTCCAGTCACTTAGCCACCACCACCACCACCCCCCTGTCTTCCACACGATCAAGTCTCAGTAGCCGTGAGTCTGGACCGCATATTCCTCACTCTGATCCTCCTTCCTCCTACCATGCCGAGTACCCAGTGACAACTGATCCCACACTTGGACACTCTGAAGAACAGTTCATGTTTCCATTTACAGATTCGGGCCTCTCGCCCGGTTCACTTGAAGCGGGGCAAGAGGAGATCGCATGTAGCGATGCCCAAATATTTGAGCAGCCACAGTCACACGAAGGAGACAGTGGGAAAGTGTCACAAGAGGTGGATGATGATGAGACACAATTGCCAGAAAATCAGGAGGGGGACCAGGGTGCGGAAGTGGAAGATGAGGTGGTGGATGATATAGTAACTGACCCAACCTGGCAGGAGGACATGCAGAGCGAGGACAGCAGCACACAGGGGGAGGGAGGCAGAGCACCTCAAAAGGCAGGAAGAAGCAGTGTGGTGGCCGCAGACAGAAGGCAGGCAACTGTTCCCTGTAACACCAACACGAAGGAAGTTGCCAGTACAACTGTTAGGTCTTCCCGAGTCTGGCTGTTTTTTAAAGACTCTGCCGATAACCCCAAAAAGGCCATATGCACCACCTGCCAGTCCAGCATCAGCAGGGGTGGCAAAACGACCAGCCTGACCACCACCAGCATGATCACGCACATGGCAGCAAAGCACCCGATTTTGTGGGCTGAACCCCAGGGTCCAGAAACAGTGTCTGCGGGTTGCACCATTGCTTCTTCCGCTGTTGTGCATGCAAGCCAATCCCCTGTCCATGGTGCATGCGAATATGCCACCTGCCCTACACCTGTTGTTGCACACTCTCAAGTAGCAGCATCAGGAAGCACATTCATGTCCTTGTCCCAGCGCAGCGTTCAGTTGTCCATACCCCAGTCCTTGGAAAGCAAGCGCAAATATGCAGCCAATGCCTCAGAGGCCACTCTACTAAATTCTCACATTTCACGACTGCTTGCACTCAAAATGTTGCCTTTTAGGCTCGTGGAGACGGAAGCATTCCGCAACCTGATGGCGGCAGCCGTCCCTTGGTACTCGGTCCCCAGCCACCTCCGCATTACCATGCCATCTCTGCATTACACAAGTACGTGTCCTAAAACATTAGCTGTGCCCTCAACAACGCAGTTAACGGTATAGTCCACCTAACAATGGACACGTGGACAAGTGCTTGAGGGCAGGGATGGTACATCTCGCTGACGGCACACTGGGTTATCCTAGTGAAAGCCAGGACCCAGTCGGACCTTGGGACGGAACACGTCCTCCCGACGCCAAGGTTTGCGGGCCCTAGGTCAATCAGGGTTGCCCCCGTGGTCTACAGCTCCTGCACCTCATCATCCTCAGCCTCCTCCTCCTCTTCAACCTCCATCTCCGAAATGACCACACCAGTAACAAGCTGGAAGCACTGCAGCACTGCCTCGGCCAAGCGGCAACAGGCTGTGCTGAGGCTATTATGCTTAGGTGAAAAAATACACAATGCAGTAGAGTTGTGGACAGCTCTGAAAGAGCAGGCAGATCTTTGACTCACACCGCTGATCCTACAGCCAGGCATGGTCATGTGTGACAATGGCCGGAACCTGGTTGCGGCTCTGAGGTGAGGCGAGCTCACACACGTACCATGCCTGGCCCATGTGCTTAACCTCGTGGTTCAGCGGTTTCTCAAATCCTACCCGGAGCTGCCGGATCTGCTTGTTAAAGTACGCCGCCTGTGTGCCCATTTTAGAAAGTCAGCTACAGCTTCCGCTGCCCTTTCAGTGTTTCAGCAGCATTTGCAGCTTCCGTCTCACAAACTGGTGTGTGATGTCCCCACGCGTTGGAACTCTACATTGCAGATGTTGGGGAGGATTTGTGAGCAGAAGAATGCAGTTGTTGAGTACCAGCATCAACTAGGCCGTTGGTATTCAGTTCAAACTCCACACATAAGACCTCAGGAGTGGACATGGATGTCAGACATATGTACCATCATCCAAAACTTTGAGAACTCCACCAAGATGGTGAGCGGCGTTGAAGCCATAATTAGCATCACCATCCCGCTTCTCTGTCATCTGAAATGCTCTCCACTCACAATCAAAGAGGATGCATTGCAGGCGGAGCACGATGAGATGGAGCAAGGAACCATACAGGGTGAATACACACATCCAAGCCTCATCTCATCCCAGCATGGATTGGGTGACAATGAGGAAGAGGAGGAGGAGGAGGAAGGACAGGAGCTAGTTTGCACTATAGACGGTACTACCTGCACAGCTGTCATACCGTCTGTTCAGCGTGGATGGCCAGAGGACAGAGAGGAGGAGAAAGAGGAGGAGAGCATGGTCAGTCATCCTCTTGGTGAGGACACGGAAGTCTTTCCTGTTAGCAGTCTGGCAGGCATGGCTGAGTTTATGTTACGCTGCCTTTCCCATGACCCTCGCGTTCTCAAAATTTTGGGTGGCAGTCATTACTGGTTGGTGACACTTCTAGACCCATGCTACAAGGAGAATTTTATATCTCTTATTTCTGAGGTGGACAGGTCTACAAAAATGGGGCTGTACCAAAAGGTCCTTGTTGCAGAACTATTAAAAAAATTCCCATCTGAAAACGCTGGCGGCAGAGGGCACAATTCGTTGGACAAACAAGGAGTACAGGCGAGTGAGACACAACTTCAATCCAGCAGAGGCAGGGGAACACTGTCAAAGTTCTGGGAGAGTTTTCTCAGACCCTCCAATCGCACAGGCCCTGAGGCTCGGGATACTCTCACAAGGAGTGTAAAGTTTGGGAAGATGCTGAGGGAGTACCTTGCCGACCGTACCAACGTCCTTCATGATTCCGCTGTGCCTTATAATTATTGCGTATCCAAGCTGGATACGTGGAATGAACTGGCTCTTTATGCCTTGGAAGTCCTGGCCTGCCCTGCCGCCAGCGTTATATCAGAGCCCTGGTGGAATTATAACTGATAAGCGCATAAGCCTGTCAACTGAAAATGCTGACAGGCTGACTCTTATAAAAATGAACAAGGGTTGGATTGGGCCAGACTTCTCAACACCACCGAATGATAGCAGCGTAACATAAATTCAAATCCAGTGTCTTTTCTTGGAGGTGTATTCCCATGCAACTTTTCACACCCACACATGGGTATAGGCTTCCTGATTTTGGCTGTTCGCTCTTGTCCTCCTCCTTCTACTCATCCTCCACCACCATATCATCAGGGTGACCGTGGTCCGAGATGTAACACCCACATAATTTTTTTAAAGGGTGTTTATGATGCCCGTAAAAAATTTTTTTATACAGTTTGTTCATGCATACCCCCCAGGGGTAAATGTTTGTCAGCCCATACACTTAGTGCATGGGCATTACAAATATAGGAGGCCCTCTCCTTTCTAATGGGAACATTTTTTTATAAGGCCCTCCTCCACGTCTCTTCCAAGGGGTATTGAATAGCCTCCAAATTTTTGGCAGCCCTTGCATTCACTGCATAGGCCAACACTATGGGAGACTCTCTCCTTTCTAATGGGAATTTGTTACTGTGGCCCTGCCCTATGCGTCTTTAAATTATTAGTGGGGTTTTTCCTAAAATTGGTGAGCCGTTGGACTCACTGCATACCCTATAACTGCATAGCAGACTCTCTCCTTTCTAATGGAAACATGTCGTACCTTGTTACTGTGGCCCTGCTATATGTGTCTTTAAATTCTTAGTGGGGTTTTTCCTAAAATTGGTGAGCCGTTGGACTCATTGCATACCCTATAACTGTATAGCAGACTCTCTCCTTTCTAATGGGAACATGTCGTACCTTGTTACTGTGGCCCTGCTATATGTGTCTTTAAATTCTTAGTGGGGTTTTTCCTAAAATTAGTCAGCCGTTGGACTCACTGCATACCCTATAACTGTATAGCAGACTCTCTCCTTTCTAATGGGAACATGTCGTAGTTGTTACTGTGGCCCTGCTCTGTGTGTCTTTAAATTATTAGTGGGGTTTTTCCTAAAATTGGTGAGCCGTTGGACTCATTGCATACCCTATAACTGTATAGCAGACTCTCTCCTTTCTAATGGGAACATGTCGTACCTTGTTACTGTGGCCCTGCTATATGTGTCTTTAAATTCTTAGTGGGGTTTTTCCTAAAATTGGTCAGCCGTTGGACTCACGGCATACCCTATAACTGTATAGCAGACTCTCTCCTTTCTAATGGAAACATGTCGTACCTTGTAACTGTGGCCCTGCTCTATGTGTCTTTAAATTCTTAGTGGGGTTTTTCCTAAAATTGGTCAGCCGTTGAACTCACTGCATACCCTATAAAAGTATAGCAGACTCTCTCCTTTCTAATGGGAGCATGTCATAGTTGTTACTGTGGCCCTGCTCTGTGTGTCTTTAAATTCTTAGTGGGGTTTATCCTAAAATTGGTCAGCCGTTGGACTCACTGCATACCCTATAACTATATAGCACACTCTCTCCTTTCTTATGGGAATTTGTTATTACTGTGGCCCTGCTCTATGTGTCTTTAAATTCTTAGTGGGGTTTTTCTTAAAATTGGTCAGCCGTTGGACTCACAGCATACCCTATAACTGTATAGCAGACTCTCTCCTTTCTTATGGGAATTTGTCATTACTGTGGCCCTGCTCTATAAGTCTTTAAATTCTTATTGGGGTTTTTCCCAAATTTTGGCAGCCCTTGCAGTCATAGCATGGGCATAACCACTATAGGAGACCCGCTCCTTTATAATGGGAACATTTTTTTTACTGAGACCCTCCTCTATGTCTCTTCAAAGGGGTATTGGGTTGCGTCCAAATTTTTGGCAGCCCTTGCAGTCACTGGATATGCAATAACAGTATAGGAGACCCACTTGTTAATAATGGGAACAACAAAGCATAACCGGCTGATGGCTCTCTAACAATAGCGAGGGCCGACAGCTGGCCTTTTAATAATAGTAAGGGCCGTCTGATGTCTCTATAAAAATAGGCTTTATGACTTTCAGAGTCCCTCCATCATAAATAAAACAGGATGTGTCTGATGATGTGTCACACACCACATTGCCAGATAAGGTTGTAAAATGTTAAAATTACAAAACAATAGGATCTTTCTTTAGTATAAAAAACAGCGTCACCAATTTAACCTCAATGTGATCACATTGTTCAGCTCATGCACCTCCTCCTTCATCTCCGAAATAACCACATCAGTCACAAGCTGACAGCACTGCAGCACTGCCTTGGCCAAGCGGCAACAGGCTGTGCTGAAGATAACATGCTTAATGCTTTATTGACAAACCGCCCAGCCCTGCAGAATTGTTGAAAGCTGTAACACAGCAGCCTGATCTGTGGCTCTCACCACTGAACATACAGCCAGGCATGGTCGTGTGTGACAATGGGCGGAACCTGGTGACGGAGAAATGACTGCCGGAGTCGATGCGGTTTCCCTCTGTGCCAGTACTTTCACCGAGCTAAATACAACTCTGAGCAAAAAAAAGTTGTGGACTGGCTCTGTACCGTCCCCGGCCATATTCACCGGTACACATGTTTGTGGTTAGGCGGTCCTTCCCAGTAAGTGCACTGGGGAGGGCTCGGGTAATGTTGTGGGACCCGTGCTTGTGGAAGGCGGAGATGATACCGGGAGAAATAGTGGCGGCTGGGGACCGAGTATGGACACCTGGCCGCCGCCGGCATGAGGTTCTGAAAAGCTTCCGCCTCCACGAGCATAAAAGGCCATATTTCAAGTGCAGGCAGCTGCCCAGAAATCTGGCAGTTTAGTGATGCAGCCTGTGGGTGGGTGGGTGGCTGGCTGCATACTTGCACTTGCATTCCAAATAACAGAAAACTAGGCAGATGGTGGCCTCTATCATCATCATGGCCTCCCCTTGGCACTATGAACTCTCCTGAAGGAGTAGCCAGGGCCTGCCGGAGGAGTCTCCGGTTCTCTGGTGGGTCCGTCCAACCCTGCCGAGAAGCAGCCCAGGCTAAGAAAAGTGTGGCAGAAGGTTTCCGGACACTCTATGGCTGCTTTTTTAATGTGGATCGGCCATGCTTATGCATGTTATTTCTTAAACCGCATTACAGATCAGGCCATTGTCCAACTCTGTATTCAAGAAATTAAATGTGCAAAGAAAGGTGTGTGTGTGTGAAAGCACCACCGACAAGTGCGAGTTGATGTTGGATGGGCTGCCATTGCTTCTGCAACAAGCTGCATTAGAGGACTTCCTGGGAGAAATGACATGCAGGGTATATACGGTTTCCCTCTATGCCAGTCCTTTCACCGAGCTAAGTACAACTCTCAGCAAAAAAAGTTGTGGACTGGCTCCGTACCGTCCCTGGCCACATTCACCTGTCCACGTGTTTGTGGTTAGGCGGTCCTTCCCAGTAAGTGCACTGGGGAGGTCACGGGTAATGTTTTGGGACCCGTGCTTGTGGAAGGCGGTGGCGACACCCAGAGAAACAGTGGTGGCTGGGGACCGAGTATGGACACTTGGCCACCGCCTTTATAAGGTTATGAAAAGCTTCTGCCTCCACGAGCCTAAAAGACCACATTTCAAGTGCAAGCAGCTGTCAAAAATTTGGCAGTATAGTATTGCAGCCTGTGGGTGGGTGGGTGGCTGCCTGCATACTTGCGCTTGCATTCCAAGGAATGGGGTAGGGACAGCTAAACGCTGCACTGGGACAAGGACGTGGATGGTGATTGTTGCAAGTCTGCAACGACAGGTCCATGGCGGGAGGCCTGGGAGTCAAAAACGCTTCCAGAAGTCTTCCCCATGCTGTTCCCATGTCTTTTCAGCACTGTATGCATGTGTCTGATGATGTGTCACACACCACATGGCCAGATAAGGTTGTAAAATGTTAAAATGACATTTCTCAGTGAATGCATTTGTCTTTGTTGAAAGCAATGCAAAAGTGCAAAAACGCATCAAAAACGCTACGTGTGAACATAGCCCAAGGTGTGGAGGAGTATTTTTGTTTTTGGTTATTTATTTTGCTTTATATACATTGTACATGTCATGGAAAGGATGTTCCTTAACATATTTGCCAGAAAAATCCATTTTGGTTTCGTTTTGGTATGTTTTATTGTGAGTCCGTAAAAGTGGCGTAATACCTCTGACAACGTTGTTGACAGCAGTGACCTGGGAGTCAGAAATGCTTCCAGGGGTCTTCCCCATGCTGTTCCCATGTCATTTGAGCACTCTTCCCATCGATTTGGGCAATTTTTAGGCCCTCTGCAGACCGCCGGGGGGAGCCGCCTGAAAAATGCTTGAGTTTCCCATAGACTTACATTGGGCTCATTGCTCGGGTCGAGCACCCGAGTATTCCAATTTGCTCGACCCGAGCAACGAGTACCCGAGCATTTTAGTGCTCGCTCATCACTAGTTATTACCTTATAAAGCGACACTGGTCAGAATCATAAAAGGGTGAAGGGTGTTAAATAATTAGCTGTTTGTTGGAGTTGTGAAAAGTCTAGATACTGTGTTAAAAAGTTCTGTTTTTGTGAGTCTACGCTTTTAGGACCCTTTAATATAAATAAGAAATTTAAAAAAATTAAAAAATGTACAAGGCCCATTTTATGAGGTGCTGGTATTGATATTCTGTTTTTTTTTTTTTGCTTTCCTTAAATTATATCTTAGATTAAGTTTACAAATAAATGGCAGAAAACTGTGACCCCTCTTTACTGGATATTATTATTTTAACATTAGGACATGTTCATTTTTTATTTGTGGTTTACAGTAATGTGCCAATGGACGTCAAAATGGCTAGTGCTTAAACAAATGATATAGTATACCGCCCATGAGTTATAAGTGGAAAAAAATTACTTAATTGCAGTTTTATTCAAAATGTTATGAATATAACAGTCACATAAGCTTCAAAGAATGAATAGTTTGACACTTTGGCGTAGAACACGCTATTCCACATAATGTACAAAGCACACCCAGGCAGATGCTGACATTTTATTTTATTATTGTAAAAACAGTACCTGCTGTATGTTAAATTAATTTGTGATATTTTTAGTTTTAGAAAAATGTGGTAAAATATTCAAGAACATATGACTTTTAAGTAAATAAAACAGTAACTGTCACTATGGCAATAAGAATGCAAACTAGGAGTGCCAAAAATGCAAATAGTTTACAGTATTTGGAATTCTTCTGTTCCTTCTCTTTCTTCTTTAACAAAGAGTCATACCCAGGTGTATAAATATCTTCCAGCCAATAATGTAAATCATGCGGGTTCTCCTGTAAAAAAATAAGAAATGTCCTTGGTAAAGACTTGAATTAACAGTATTGGTCAAATCTTAGTTAAATATCTTTGCATTTATTATAAATCAAGTTTTTATTCCCAAGATAGTAAGTTATTGATCGCTGGCAGCCCAACCACAGGGAACCCAGCAATCCTGAAAACAGGGTTCTAGAACCTTCAACCTTTATTATACAATCCTTTAAATTAAAATTGTAACACAAAGGAGGAAAAGTCATGGAAATATGGAAATCACAGAATAATGATATCCAAAGTATGAAAAAAGGAAAAAAAATTTTCAAAACATCTTGATTTATTCAATATCCAATATGAGAGCCATGTACAAAAATATACACATTTACACACTTTGGCATGGTAACAATGAGGTTATTAATGGTTGAATAATGTTCTGCCAAGCTAAATGCAATTGGGTACACATCAAGATCCACTGCTGTCAGCTCCCTTTGCAATTGCTGGCCATCCCAGTTGTGTTCAATGGGAGACAAGTCCCGGAGACACTGCAGGGCATGGTAGCACATTTAAGCCACACAGACTACACAGATTGCTCACAGTAGCAGGAGCAATGAGTGATATAGCATTGCTGTTTTGAAAAATGGCTTCTGGGACACTTTCTGGTTCCCTCATGAAGGCTTTTTCATGGTGTTGCCCATGTGTCACCCATCAGTCTTTAGCAATCACTGCATCCAAAAGCTGGACTCATCGCTGAATAGGATAGACTTCCATTTCAGCCGCTAATAACATCTTGCTCTGGACCCTGATAGTCTTTGAGAGCGGTGGTGTGAGGTTAATAGAACACCTGTAGCTGGATGTGATCTGAGTGACAGCGTGGCAAATCAGGGATGTTCATGTGCGGAGCCGATTTTTGGGCGCGAACAAGCCGGAACCCCGAACATGAAGTGCCGAACAAATTCGCTCAACACTACTTGTGAGTAGGACCCTTATGGTCATTTTCATGGTTGGACATATTCTACCCACTTAGCAGGAGGGGAGTACACTGCCTCCAGTGGAGTAACAGGTAGAGGCCTGCACTGAATTCCATATGTATTCCCTGTCAGTGCTGCTCATTGGAACAGAAGCAGCCGACCTGGGAACAGGGACAGGTACAATAAGTCTTTTAGAACTCCTTTGGTAAATTATAAGAGAGTCAATATAGTGTTCCATGATCATATAGAATCACACATCTGAGTGCATTTAATACAGTTAACAGAAGTCAAAGATGACTTGTAATATTTTTTACAATATATACAGTATTAAAAATTATAATATTCCTTTTAATGTCCACCTTAGCTGCTGCAGTAAGGGGGAACTTTCTGTACACGATTTCTTTTATATGAGACATCTTGATCATTTTTAAAAAAATAGAGTCTGCCTGAGAACCTAAGGGTTCGCTTACATTAGCTTATAAATCAGATTGCACTCAGACCAATGTTATTCAGTGAGGAAGTGCATATCTGCGTATTTTTTTCTCAGCTGTATTCAACATGAGAAAAAAATTGCAGCATGGTGAGATTTCACTCTGAAATCGGACAGTGTGAGAAAAAAATTGCATGCCATACGGACCATGAGTATAGCATTCAATTTTTCTGAATACATTACAATTCTATTGCATAAGAAACTGTAAATGGTCCTGTAAATGATTAATAGTCGCTGAGTTAAAAAAACAGATTGTATACGGACAGCACAAAGATGGCAAGTGAGAGAAAATCATCTAGTGTGAGCGATCTCTTATATTATGATGTTCAGCAACAGGGACACAAAATCTCAGCTAATTAAAACCTTTTAAGACATTATATATCTCTAACCTTAGTATAGGCCAGGATTAGTGGTAGTTATGAGTCTTGGCGCCATCGTCAATTAGTAGTTTGGAGGGGCTGCATTACTTGTGGAATTGCTGCAGCCTCTTCTGTGTTTACATTGCTCCATCTACTCTACCTGAACGCTGCAGCTGTACTAGATATTGCATAGTTGTCTTTTCTTGTTCTTTTTTTTTAAGTGGTGTTACAACTTTGTCCATTCCTGTTAAAAAGCTAATCTGTGTGTGTGTGTGGTGGGGGGTGCAAGAGTTGGAGCCCAATAAAATTATACTTTGTCAGGAATTGTGGTTCTGTGCTTCAACCTAGGAATAGATCAGCTATGGCACAGCAGGGTACTTCTCTACGGCACCCCATGTTTGTTTGTACATTCTTTTAATTTTAATCAACTATGTTGGTTTCTGAGGCCAGCAAAGACCTGTAGCACCAATAGGCCAGTTGCCAAGGACATTTTCATGGTCACATGATCAAGACATTGATGTGAGTCTAGCATCATGGTCATGTGACCAAGACAACACACCGAAAAAAAGCACAATGAAGCTATATACATATGAAACCTTTTGAAGAGGCAGAGCTTTATTACTGGTGTGACACAATCCCAGAAGTCTTCAGTGTCTGTGGCTTTCCAGTGTAAATCCTGGCAGCCTACAGTAGAAGTGAGAAGAGCCTGTACAGCAGGAGAGAGTATCAGATAGGAAAATCTACAGGTCTGCCAACCCCTTTTGCTCCCCTTATATCACCTCCCTTTCCACATAAAGCCTGTGCCACCTGCTCCTGACCCTCCTACCCTTATGGACTGGTTGGTATATTTACCCTCTTTTACTCTTGGGTTTTTATTTAGCCCTGAAACCAATGCACTTTGTCTTGACTCCTAAGATGACTTGAGTAAAAGAGGCTAAATATACAGTAGTCTTATCCTGGGACTGAAATTTTTGGTTTGATTTGGTGTTTGAATTTATTTTAGGGTTTAATTTGAGATCAGTTTAATTTAGTAGTCTGTGCTGGGATCTAAATTTACTTGTCTTGCTATATTGGCAGCAATTGGTTCCAAGAAGACAAAAATGCCTCGGCAGTAAACTGGAATCATCAGAAGTCATCATGGCAGTCAGGTCCGAATGTTGGAGAAAAGGAAGGAAAATGTCTACAATCAGAGTATACATCACATGTGAATCACTGCACTTAACTTTACTGTATTCAGTTATATGGTCTGCAGAGTCATTGTGTAGAACTTGTATCTACCACTATATGGTCACTGGTGGTATCTTGCAATGCCTTAACATAGTACCTATTTTCACAACTATGACCTTTGTTTTCTGTCCAGCTATGTGGTTATCTCTGTTTATGCTTTCTCAAACCTCAAAGAGCTAGATGTTTTTTTTTTTTTCGGGGGGGGGGGGCCATACCCTTGCATACCTTCATATAGAGAGAGAGCTTTGGATTTGGCAACTGACTGTCATAATCCTGAACAGTCCATGATGGTTGTTTCTTCTTAGTTTCAACCTTATGTTCCTTTGGTATATCCTTGTATAGTGGGTTACTTTTAATTGTAGATTTCAGTATTTCTGGTGTAAAGTGATCGACAAGTGTTTTGTCAAGTACTGTTGGGCCGTCCAGTGTTGATGGCTGTGGAGGTTCTTTGACATTGGCAGTATCTTTCTGTTTTAAAATAAATATTCATGAATGCATACCTTAATATAAAAGACTATGTTGCAGTAACACAATCATGTATTACATTTATTACTACTTATAATTTCACTTTAGAATTTTACTACTATTTCTTTTACTATGTCAGTATTGTTTACATTCTATCATGCCTAAATTTACATTAAGACAAACAAGCAAACAAAAAAGACTGACCGTCACTTCCAAAACAAGAAATAGGTGTGTACCTATAGACACCTATTTCTTGTTTTGGAAGTGACTTTCAGTTTTTTTTGCTTATATGTATAGGATTTCTGACTGAGCACTCCGCCTCTAGGCCACAGGCGGTTTTAATTACAGCAGGATCTTACCTTCCCATACACATGCAGACTTTAGTCTCTAAGAGGTTTCACATTGGTAGGTTCCTGGTAACGAGAAACGTCTTACCGTGGCTGCCAGGTACACATAAATTGGCGAATTTATGCGCTAAGATTTCTCAGTTATTTCTATTTTCTAGAGCAGTAATGCAATTCAAATTTCATATATTTCATGTTTGCATACTTAGCGTTGCAGAGTACTACTTTGTTAGTTAAATTTACATAAAGAATATTTTTTGTTGACTAAGGAGTAACTAAGGGTTGCTGTGTTTAAATTATCTGTTTTACTGCCAATTAATATATCAGTTCTGATTATATTTTTTCTTCTTTCTCAAAATTACCTTTATCACTATAATTTTAGTGTGATGTTCATCCTCAGAAAAACAGACCAAAAATATGCACATTACTTTGATGTACAGTTTGCCGAAACAATGGGATTGGCTTTTAAAACTCTACTGTATAAGGGAAGTTTTTACTTGCATATTATGTATATATCCCTAACTATACTAGCATACGGAAATTACTATGTTAGATCCATAAAGACAATTGGTGAATCATGGGGGACATTTTTGATTATTTTCCTTACAAATGATTTCTTGTTGTTTTGACTGGTGTCAGTATTAGAAATAGGTGGATGGATTTTCGGGACTCCGGTCTCTGGCTGCTTGACAGGAAGCTCCCGAATCTCTTACCTTCTAGGATCCCCAGCGTGACTTTTGATTAGCTAGGCTGGTGCAACGTCATCAATATGGCGTGACACACAAATACGTCGTGCTAGCCCTGCTAATCAAAAGCCAGGGATCCTGATCTTAAATGTAACACCACAACAGCTGCAGCTCTCTAATCGGTCGCCCCCCTCACACATACCAAAGCTTGCACAATCAACAGGCTACGCTGGCACACAAGCCTGACTAAAGATCTGAGGCAAGCTTCCAGGGTTGCTGAGCAGAGATGGAAAAGATCCCACTCCCACGAGCACTTCACATTTAAAAAGGCCCACACCACTTTCAAGTCCACACTCACAGCAGCAAAACAAACCTACTTCTCATCTCTCCTATCCTCCCTGTCTCACAACCCTAAACAGCTATTTAACACTTTCAATTCTCATCCCCCAGCACCTCCTCCCTCTCCTCTCATCTCAGCTGAAGACTTTGCCTCATTCTTCAAGCAGAAGATTGATAACATCAGAGAAAGCTTTGGCCTACAGCCCCCACAACCCCTCCACATAACTACTCAGCCATCCTCCTCCAAAACCAGCTTCCCCACCATTACAGAAGATCAACTTTCCTCTCTACTCTCAAGATCACATCTCATCACCTGTGCACTCGACTCGATCCCATCCCACCTCATCCAAAACCTCACCACAGTCTTCATCCCAACACTAACCCATCTTTTCAACCTATCGCTAACAACTGGTGTTTTCCCCTCATGCTTCAAATATGCCTTTCACACACCCATCCTCAAAAAGCCCTCCCTTGACCCATCCTCTGCGTCATGCTATCACCCCATATCACTTCTCCCCTATGCCTCAAAACTAGTCCATCTTGAACTGTCCTCCCACCTCTCCTACTGCTCCCTCTTTGACTGTTTATAATCTGGCTTCCGACCGCATCATTCCACAGAAACTGACCTGACTAAAGTCATCTATTAACTGCCAAATCCAAGCGAGACTACTCTGTACTCCTCTACCTGGATTTGTCCTCTGTTTTTGACAAAGTGGACCATTCCCTCTTACTTCACATTCTCTCATCTCTTGGCATAACAGACTTTGCCCTATTTTTGATCTCTTTATACCTAACAGGCTGGCCATTCAATGTCTCCCACTCACACATCATCTCCCCATCTCGCACCCCTATCTGTCGGTGTCCCCCAAGGTTCAATTCTAGGACCCCTGCTCTTCTCCATCTACACCTTCGGTCTGGGACAGCTCATAGTCTCATGACTTTCAGTATCATCTCTATGCTGATGATACACAGATCTACCTCTCTGGAACCGATATCCCCTCTTTACTAACCAGAATCTCACAATGTCTGTCTGCTATTTCATCCTTCTTCTCTGCTAGATTTCTAAAACGTAACATGGACAAAACAAAATTCATCCTTTTCACCCCATCTCACTAAACCCCCCCTTAGACCTATCCATTAAAATAAATGGCTGCTCACTCTCCCCAGTCCCGTAAGCTCGGGGTAACCCTGAACTCTAATCTCTCCTTCAAACCACATGTCCAAGTCCTTTCCACTTTCTGCTGACTCCAACTCAAAAATCTTTCGTAGATCCATACAATCCTTAATCAAGAATCTGCAAAAAGTCCTCTCTTGTCAATCCCTTCACAGGCTCCCCATTACCCAGAGACTCTAGTTCAAAACCCTAACCATGGCATACAAGGCCATCCACAACCTGTCTCCTCCATACATCTGTGACCTCGTCTCCCGGTACTTACCTTCACGCAACCTCCTATCCTCACATGATCTCCTTCTCTACTCCCCTCTTATCTCCTCTTCCCACAATCGAATACTAGATTTCTCCCGTGCATCCCCCCTATTCTGGAACTCTCTACCCCAGACTCTCCGTTGCTTGATAGTAAGAGATTTGCATGTCTCCTGTCCAGTGGCCAGAGACTACTGACTTGGCTGATGGACCAGAGTCCCGCGAATCAATCTGCCCATCAGTAGTAAGTATAACAGGTAAATATTTGAACTGAATGTAAAATACCGTAAATATAATTTTGTAATTGTAAAATAGCAATGGGTGAAGCTGCAGTTGAAAGCATATAGAGGTACAGAGGCATATGGAGTATGGTCCCAAAGGTTTCAGCCATGTTTTTGAGAATTTAAAGCACCAATCCAGCAATTTTTTTATTTCAGATCTGCAGTGGTGCAACCCTAGCATTATACTCATACTAAGCGCTGATAAAATATGAAGAAGGCAGTTAATAAGTATAATACTAGGGGCAGGGAACTTTGATTAGTGGCACCACTCCATCCATGCAATAAAAAAAATGCTGGAGTGGTGCTTTAAACGTGAGTAACCGGAAAAGTGTAAAGATTCATATATTTAAAATTAAATTGTGTTATATTTTGCATCTTGGCGAGACCAAAATATACACAAAAACTTCAAAAGAAGGAATATGGCTCCGTCATATCTGTGTGGTGAACTTTTTTTAGTTAAATGATGGAGATCAAGGTAAAAATCCAATGAGCCCCAGTGTGAACTCCATATTCCTGTTCCAATGATAGAACAGAGCCTAACAGAGTTATGACGCAGCTTATAATTCACAAAATACTGCTATCTAGTAGTTCTTTTGCTTAATTTATAAAATATGACATTGTTCTTGTTACATGATGTACAGTTCTTATTGGAATGAGAAATATGGGAGGATATTGTTATGAGTAATGATAACCTTTATTTTTTCCTTGAGCGAATCATTTTTTATCTTAGAAATGCAATGCAGCTTATGTATTAAAATGTTTCCTGATGTATGAGATATACGTCTTACTCCACCAGAGCTAGAATATTTACTATAATAAATATCTTGCTCTTTTGTAGCTGAGGAAATGTTTAATGTATATAAATACGAGCATATAAAATGTCTTGGATAGGTTTCATGCCTGTGGCACAAATATGTGCTTAGGCTGAAAGATGACCTTTCTTTTCCCTGCCACATTTATATATGACCCACACTATGTTCATTTCTCATTGCACTCACCTGTTGGTAAACCCTGTTGTGCCATTGTCTTGCATGTAAAGCAGCAGAACTTGTGAGTAAATTGTTCACATCCAAACGAAGGAATTTATCTGGGTGGTTGTTGTTTGGCAAAACAGAGAGATCCATGTTTCCAGCTCATTGCAGGAGGTAAACCATATAAGCAGGCTACAGCTGCTTCAGAATACAGTCTACATTCATTATTCATATGAGGTGTCACAGCAAATGAAACTGTAATACATTACTAGTCTAGATTCCACCCTGGATAACTTTAGGTCCTTGCTCTAATTTTTTTCCAATGAGTTTATGAGTCTAGAGACTGATACATTGAAATTTTCAAAAAGTGTTAATCTATATTATTCACCATGTACAGTATGTGTAAATAAGAACTGAGTAGAGATGTAAATCAAATCCTCTAAAATTTGCAGATCCTGGTGAATTCAAACAATTTGCAATTCGATTCTTTCAGATTACTAAAAAGCAAATCAGGAAACATTTCACACATTGCTGAGGAGAGTGAGTTCATACAGTATGATGTCAGGTGTGGCCACATGGACTTCCCCATAATTCCTAGCAGTTATCACATCACAAGGTCTGGGCAGCCAATCAAGGGGGTAGTATCACAGCCACTATAAAAGATGTGAGCTGGGAAAGCAGAAGCCATTTTAGGGTTTTACAGCCTAGGGAAAGAAAGTCAGGCCGCACAGCTCATCATTACAGATAGTGATAGAAAGGCCTAAATCAAAGTGTGCTCTACTATGGCAGTGCAGAAAAAAACATAGAAAATGGGAGTGGTAATCTCAACCTGTGAGTAATAGTACATGGATTCAAGTGATAGGGAGGTGCAAGACCTGCATAGTCAGTGCATTACTTGATCTGTGATATACTGCAGTAACTTAAAAACACCTTTATTTTTAATTAATTTGGTGAGGTGATGGATAATATTATGCAGCATACAAGCTTGTGTTACTTTTTAATCTGCCATTGGTACAGTAGGTGATGATGACCATGTCACATACTGAAGCCTTTGAAAGAAGGCACAAAATTCTCTATTTATTTTGGCTCTAATTTTAGGGACACTTTATTTTTAGTTAAATTAGTTTTGGGGAGGGGGGCTGCATCTGGGTTGACTTTTCCTGGTGGGACCCTGAGCAAGAACGGGCAGAAAGGAAAATAATTGAAAAAAATTTTGAACTTCTATGCCTTCTCATTTTCATTAGGTTTTGCTTCCTCATCATATTTTGTGCATATGAATTTCAAAGGGGAAGATCTATGCTGGGGTGACTTCCCTGGTAAGAACCTATGTGGGATTGGGCCCCTGCCCAGGAATGGAAACATAAAAGGATCTGAAGTGTTTCTTCATATTCTGCCTGTATTCACTATGTCAAAAATATGAGATAGCATTGAAGACAGATGGATCCTGCTCAATGCTGCCGGATACATCTTCAACAGGGGCTGAATAGCTATTAAACCATTATTTTGAGAATGTTATTGCATTAGTAATGGCCAATTATTGTAGTGATGGAGCATCTATTGCGCAGAGTTCTTCACTTACTTCACAATTTTTGAAATACAGGATCTTCATTCAGCAGTGTCATTTGTTGGCTCTATATCACAAGGATGGATAGGGTAATCACTTAAGGTAAAAAACCCTGAATATCTATTTCCTGTGGTATTGTCACCATGTTACCCATGGAAAGGAGCATCCAAAATTGATAGGACACAAAGATGCATTGTTGTTGCCACATGAATGGATGGCTGCCATCAAATCCAAGACACTCCGTGCATAAAAAGCATGGTCAATCAGTTTGTGAGTAGACAACAGGCCTAAGCATGTGATTTCTGAGTTGAACCCACACAGGAAATTTCAGTCATTCTCATGGACTTACAGGCAACAGCAGACTCATTTACTTGATCACTAAAGTAAGAAGGATCATTTTTGGACTGTTCTTTAATTTAAAAAAGCATGAAAAGTCTGTCTGTGCTGTGTGTTATTAAATGGGCTGCTGGGTACCACTGGCTACCATTCACTGTGCTTGCATTAAAAAGCTAGAAAAGGGGTTCAAAACAGACCTATGAGATCTTAGAGTGTTTCACATCTTTTCTGGGTAATTATTGGCTTAGCAGCACTTGACATTTTTTTGGTTAAAAATTTGTTGAAAATGGCGAATTTAGATTTCAAAAGATTAGATTATCTATAGTAAAGAGTTTGGTGCAGCACGTCAGTGAATAATGTAACAACATTTATCATTGAGACCAACAAAAAAAATTGGGAGTCAGGCGATATATACATTTAACAGACCCAGGTCCATCGCAGGCAAAAAAGTCCCCTAGCCTAACAATGCAATTCATCTTTGTCACATGAAAAATGTACAAATTATCCTACATCTAGCATAGCTACAGTTACACAGGTCCTGATTTTTGTTTATATGCACATTGTGGAAAGCAGAAATTTGGAGAAATTTTTACGGAATGCATTAAGGCTTGGATAGATTGGACAAAAATTAGTGTCAGGAATAATTTTTAGGTGTTGAGAATAGTGCAAAAATGGACACAATATTACATTAACATATGAATGCTGCAAAATGCATTTGTGTCATACAGGATGACCTTATAGATGAGTGCTTACAAGCACAGATTTATTTATTTTCATTAGTTTTGTGTTTTCTTTCTTAAGTAAATCAGAAGGTTCATTTACAGTTTACATTTTTTTTTACTTATTTGAAACTTTTTACTTTTACACTTTTTTGTTTTGATTATTAGGGCGTAACACAGTGATGTAGCTGGTTTTGACCTTAAAGGGAATCTGTCACCATATAGACTGCTAAAAAAAGTCCTACCTGTATGCTTCATATCAGATGCCTTGTTGTTGAGAAATCATCTTTCATTACTTTATGTAAATTACCTCTTCCAACCTATCTTTGCCTAGAAGATAACTCTGCCTCCAGAGCTGTATGCTAAATAACACAATTGATATCGATTGCAACATTTTGGAGGGTAGGAGAGGTAGGGGGCTCCTCTCCCGTTTGATCGGTGCCCCCGTGACGTTATTGCGAGGGCCCGATATTTTTCATGACAATCTTTTTCATTATACTGCTAAACAAAAAGTGGAATAAAACGCGATTAAAAAGTCAAATGTAAATAAAAATGCTATAGCTGAAAATGTCATCTTGCCCCACAAAAATAAGCCATCATACTGCTTCATCAGTGAGAAATATAAAAGCTATCCGAATATAGCAATGCAAAAACAATTATTTTTTCTATAAAATAGTTTTTATTGTATAAACGCGGCAAAACATAAAAAAATTATATCAATGTGGTATCGCTGTAATCATAGTGACCCAAAGAATAAAGCTGAGTTATCAATTTTACCACACGCAGAACGGCATAAAAAAAAAAAGCAAAAAAAACCAATTCCCGAATTTCTGGTGTTTGTTCATTGTGCCTCCCAAAAATCGAAAAGCGATCCAAAAAATGTCATGTGCCCGAAAATGGTACCAATATAAACGTCAACTCAATTTTACGCTCCAAAAGTTGAATAGTGCTCCTTCCCCTATGTGCGCCCAAACAGTATTTTTTCACCACACATAGTGTATCGGTGTACTTAGGAGAAACTGGACAAATTGTATTGTCCATTTTCTCCTGTTACCCTTTTCAAAATCATAATTTGGGGCTAAAGCAATATTTTTGTGGTAAAAAGTATCATTTTAATTTTTTCCTTCCATATTTCTTTAATTCCTGTGAAGCCCCTAAAGGGTTAATAAACTTATTGAATGTAATTTTTTAAATTGTGTCACTTTTGGTCATTTTCTGTCACATGGGCCCCTGAAAGTCACTTGGGGCTTATAGGATGTGGTCCCCCAAAAAATTGGTTTTGTAAATTTTGTTAGAAAAATTAGGAATTGCTGAAAAACTTTAAGCCCTTCTAACTTCCTACCAAAAAATTTCTGTTTCAAATATTATGCTGATGTCAAGCGGATATGTGGTAAATGTTATTTATTATCTATTTATGTGATACAACTATTTGGTTTATGGGCATAAAAATTAGAAAATTGAAAAATATTCACATTTTTTGTAAATTTTTCGATATTTTCATAAATATTGTCAGGGATTCAGTGACAGAAATGATTGCTCAATCCGGCCACTGATGTTCTGTAATATCCCACCACTTGCCACCAATTTGTCAGGGATTCACAGAGACGACACCGGGGAGATCACAAATGTCTCACCGCTGCCGTCACTCTGTCAGGATTGAGCAGGGATTCGTGTGCACACACGATCCCGATTACTCACTACGTAGCTATTGGCAAGCAAGAAGAAAGCGTATGGCGTACACACCTCTGGCTCCCAACATATGGAATATGTGTATACGCCCAGTACGGTCACTGCGAGCTTCACGATAACACACTTATTATTATTCACTGCCACCACCGGCCGAGTTTGAAATATAATACAGACGGATACCTGCGTTCTAGCAGTGCATGGCTTCGGGGGAGGGAACGGTTACAGAGCAAAAGAAACAGGATTATTAAATTTTATATTTAATCCAAAAGGGAGGCAACCAACCATCCCAGATCAGTTCTCAATAGCACATTGGTGGGGAGACTCCCTGACATCCCCACTTCCCTTAACCCCCTCTCCGCACCCCAATCCAGGAAACTTGGGGCATCGGTATGGGACGGCGAACACCCCCAAACCCGGTGACAGTCAGGGTCTTCCCAGGAATGAGTTCTTCTGGTAACACGAACTCAGGGTGGATGAGGGTACGTTCTACGCCAGTGTCCTTAAGGCCACCAGTAACGTTGTTGCCCACAGTAACCGGTTGTAAGTTCTCACGGGCCCGGCCAACCGCCCCACCAACAAAAAGAATGGCTGCAGTAGGCCCTGGGGCCTCAGATGTGGTGTTCATCTTCTGCCTCTCCAGGCAGACAAGACTGATGTGACCCGTTTGGTCACAAATATAACACTTATGGGAGTTAAATGCAGGCCGGGTGTTGGAAGATGAGGCAGGACCCGCTGAGGACCAGCTGGCTGGAGCACTAGGGGTGGTTGTAGGCTTACCCTCTCTCCAGCTGGCGGCAGCCGACTTCTGCACCTCTGCTGTGTGGTTGGCCTCATAGGCATCCGCGATCTGGGCTACTTTGGCTGCTTCCTTTGGCTCCCAGTCCAGCACAAACTGTCGCACTTCCATGGGGCAAAGACAAAGAAACTGGTCCTTCACCATCAGATCCTTCAGGTCCTCGGAGATGGTGACTGACAGTCCTTGGACCCACTGCTCAAAGTTGGTTATGAGCCCATCCACCACATCACTGTAGCTATCGTGGTCCACACTGGAGGGCTCTGAACTTTTTCCTGTAAACCTCCGGAGTTAGCTGGTACTTTTTTATCAGAGCCTGCTTGATGGCCTCGTAGTCTCCATCTTGGTCTTGAGGGAGAGAAGCAAACACCTCTAGAGCTTTTCCTCTGACCCCTGGTGTTAAGTACCTAGCCCACTGGTCCGCAGGCAGCTGGTACTGTCTGCAGGCATTTGTAAATCCTCGCAGAAATATGCCAGTCCTTTACCATTACAGGAAAATGCTCCAGACGGGGTTTAAAGCTATTGGAATTGTTGGACTCATGGATCTGCAGGGTGGATGGCTCCTTCTGAATCCGGGCTAGCTCCAGCTAGTACAGATGCTCGTCTTGCCGCTCTCGCTCGGCTCTCTCAGCCTGTCGCTCCTCTCGGTAAGCTTGGGCCCTTTGCTCTGTTCATTTCTGGAATTTCAGGATCAGCTGCAATCGCCTGTCACGGTCGCCTGTGGCGAGCTGCTCCAAGGTCATCTGCAGGTGGGGGTCTGCACTTCGTACCAAAACTCTATTGAGATAGAGGTAACTAGAATATGTGTAAACATGAAAAACCTTTAAAATTATAATTTTTTATTCTGATTCTATTTTAAAAACACCAAAAACCCTTGTGATGTGTGAGTAAGAAAATTCATGATTATATCAAGATCCGTCCAATATCCCTTAGGGCAGAGGTCCCCAACCGCCGGTCCGCGGACCAGGACCGGGCCGTTGGGGTTTTTCAGCCGGTCCGCGGGGAGAGGGGGCCCCTCCAGCCTCCAGCAGGGCCGCCATCAGGGCATGACTGCCCTGACTCCAGTATGGGGCCCGGCCGGTAGGGGCCCCCCTCTTGTGCGTCTCTCTCCTCATAGTGCCACCGGCCCCATGCTAAGCGCCGGGTCCGGGACATCTTAGCGCTGCGCTGCTGCGGCAGCACCTTCATGATTCCCCTGACTTCCGGTCATGTGACGGCGCCGTCACATGGCCGGAAGTCAGGAGAACCTGGTGTCAGCGATTTGGACGAGCACCAGGATTCTGCAGGGATCGCATGGGGGTAAGTATAACAAGTTTTATTTTTTTTTAAATACAATTAACTAGGAGTGGGGGGAATGGGAGATGCACATGGGGGGAGGGGAGAGATGAGAGATGCACATGGGGGAGGGGAGAGATGAGAGATCCACATGGGGGGGAGGGGAGAGATGAGAGATGCACATGGGGGAGGGGAGAGATGAGAGATCCACATGGGGGGGAGGGGAGAGATGAGAGATGCACATGGGATGGAGGGGAGAGATGAGAGATGCACATGGGGGGAGGGGAGAGATGAGAGATGCACATGGGAGGGAGGGGAGAGATGAGAGATGCACATGGGGGGAGGGGAGAGATGAGAGATGCACATGGGAGGGAGGGGAGAGATGAGAGATGCACGGGGGGGTGAGAGATGCACGGGGGGGATGAGAGATGCACGGGGGGTGGATGAGAGATGCACGGAGGGGGTGAGAGATGCACGGGGGGGATGAGAGATGCACGGGAGGGTGGATGAGAGATGCACGGGGGGGTGAGAGATGCACGGGGGGTGAGAGATGCACATGGGAGGGAGGGGAGAGATGAGAGATGCACATGGGGGGAGGGGAGAGATGAGAGATGCACATGGGAGGGAGGGGAGAGATGAGAGATGCACGGGGGGTGGATGAGAGATGCACGGGGGGGTGAGAGATGCACGGGGGGATGAGAGATGCACGGGGGGGTGAGAGATGCACGGGGGGGTGAGAGATGCACGGAGGGGATGAGAGATGCACGGAGGGGATGAGAGATGCACGGGGGGTGGATGAGAAATGCACGGAGGGGGATGAGAGATGCACGGAGGGGGATGAGAGATGCACGGAGGGGGATGAGAGATGCACGGGGGTGAGCTGCACATGGGGGGGTGAGAGATGCACATGGGGGGGTTATGTTTACATAACTTTGTTGCCTTATGAAGGGCGGGGGGGGCCCCCAAAAATTTCTTGCACAGGGGCCCACTACAGTCTGTGTCCGCCCCTGGGATGAAGTAAATGCAGCTGAACAGCAGCTGTCAGGACAGCTGCCCTGTCCTGCTGCAGGGCGTGATGGGGCCTCAGTGATGCGGCTCCTGGCACAGCACATTATGTGGGGCTCCTGGCATAGCTCCTGGCGGGGACCTGGTCTACACTATATGATAAGTATGCACTAAACTCCAAATCCGGCCATTACCCCGCCCCCATATGACCAAAGCCCCGCCCACCCCACCCCCTCCTTGCTGGGCCATGGAAAAATGATCTTGCTTCAAGCCGGTCCCTGGTGCAAAAAAGGTTGGGGACCACTGCCTTAGGGGCTGTTTAACATTGAGTCAAAAATAAAAATAGATAACCACACATGGGCCAGTAAAGTCTTAAACATGATAAGCATTTGTATACAATATAGACTTAAATCTGCCCTATCTTAAAAAGCCCCAACTGATACTGCCTGTCATGGAGATTGGCACCCTAGTATATGAGTCTGGCGCCCCCATTCAACGGCGGCTGTCCTCATTTTCCCTGGTAGACCCTGATAATGTGAGTTATAAACAGGTAATGAGTGACTGCCTACTCTAATACATTTTTCATACTGTGCTAATAGATAAATAAAGAGAATGCAGCATGATGGCAGACTTATCTCATATTCTGGAAATCACCCCAACACGTTTCCCCTTTCTGTAGGTTCATCAGGAGGCCAAATGTACAGGACTCCAGAAAGTCATGAGTAAAGATGTAGCTCAATGTAGGATGTGGCAGGCTGTGCTGGTGTATGTCACGGCTGTATTTAAATATCGTACTCAATCATAGCCCCGTGAATCTCATACACCTACTTCTGATACCGTCCTCCTCACCTTATGTTGTCTCCTGTCTGCAAATTGAGACTGCGCACGCCCAGTTCCCAGGACGCTAGAGGTTGCGTCTTCAACAAGCAGCACACGTCGCTTTCTTTACCGGAAATGACGTTTGCATTCCACGATGACTCCAAAAGGGATCAGCTAAGCTCGCGCCTGCGTCCCACCGTCACTTCCGGAAACACCTCAATGCTTGCGTTCCAGGGTGAGGTGCAGGAGATAAAACAGATTACTGCTCACACGTCACCCTAGGATATCTGCGTTCAACATTGCGGCGATGGATGATAAAAACTTCCCCGCCTGTATTAATTCCAGGCTTAATAGTTATGATAAGAAGTAGCTCCTCATAGTCCAATTATAGGAAAATAGTATCTTTATCAAGTATAATTATATATAAACATACATATCAAGCCCACTACGGCCCAGGGAAGTTCTAGTCCCTGTGGAGATCATAAAAGTAAAGAGGAAGGGAGGGGATGGTAGATTTTTTGAGATCCACTCAAGGAGATTAGAGTTGATATATGTAGATTTAATAATAGATAGTCTTCCCCCAATAGGGAACCTCCAACTTGGAGGTATAGAGAAGACATCATCTCAGCAATATATCCTCATATGACAGGACACGGGTGGGGCTTCTACAGGAAGCATGTATAGGAAAGCTGCTGATATAGCCCTTTAGGGGCCACAGATTTTAATCTGAAAATCCATTTAGTTTCTTTTCTGAGAATTATTTTATTCAGATCACCCCCCTTGTTTTTGGTCTTATGCGTTCAATCATATTAACCCTAGAACGCATACCTGGGGCCTCGCAGGCCCGCCCTGTTAATTGTTTTCTATTTTCTGCAAGATTACTTTAGTTAGAATTTTGAAACTCTAGGTATTCCTCAGGTAAATAGTTGTTTGTCATTTTTGTTTGAGTTATTCCATGTTATTTGCACACGGGCCTAAAAGGCCCCAGGTATGTGAAAAAGTAGATTTTTATGGTCATGCGTTCTAGGGTTAAATTATATTTCTTTAAGTCGTCCGCCATGTATCTCATTCATATGATGTGCAATGGGGGTGTCACGCTTATTGCTAATGTCTCCTAAATGCTCACCTACCCGCACTCGTATCTCCCTAGTGGTTTTACCCACATAGTCCTTTGGGCAAGTACATGTCACTTTGTACACAACCCCCGACGACCTGCAATTGCCAAAATCTCTCAAAGAAAATTGCCTGCCAGTAGTTGAACTGGTGAATGTTTTGCAGACATTCATCCACTCGCACCTACTACAGTTACCACATCTATAATACCCACAATGTTTTCTGTCTAGCCAGGTGCCAGTTGGTTTCTGATACAGGCTATGTACCAGGCGGTCACCAATGGATTTACCCCTTCTGTATGTAATACTCGGAACAGGGGGGGATTAAGTCTTTGACATTTGGGTCTGCTAACAAGACCCCCCAATGTTTCTTAAGAATTTTAGTCACCCTCTCTGATTGATTATCACAGGTGCCTATTATTCTTAGAATGTCTTTCCCCTGGGGCTTATCTTTTTTATAATTAGCAAGAAGAGGCCCTCTGCTCCTACCCAAGGTCTCTGAATAGGATCTATCAACGACTTGGGACAGATATCCCCTTTCATGAAACCTATTGTATAGATCTGTGGCCTGTTCTCTGAAGGTGCCGATATTACTGCAATTTCTCCTCACACATAAAAATTGGCTTTTTAGAATGCCACGCTTTAAGGCCTCGGGATGGTGGCTATCCCACTTCAGAAGGCTATTTGTTGCAGTCGGTTTACAATATGTACATGTACTGATCGATCCATCCTTCTCCTTCCGTATTCTCAAATCAAAGAAGGCTATATTATCAATCTGGCATTCATATGTGAAGCTAAGTCCCAGGCCATTGATATTAATAGTACCAATGAAGGGTTTGAACTCAACCTCTGTACCAGACCAGAATACCAAAATATCATCAATATATCTGGCCCAAAGGCCAATGTGTGGATGCCACCATTTTTCCTCCTCTCCAAAAATTATTGTTTCCTCCCACCAGTCCAGGAACAGATTGGCATACGTGGGGACACAAGGACTCCCCATTGCCATGCCCCTGAGCTGGTGGAAGTACTTATCATTAAAGAGAATAAACTATAACATAACTATAACTGTGGTTTTGCAGTTCCACGGGTCAAATCTCAGTATTATCCTGCTTTTGGCATTTTTTGCCGTAAAAAAAAAAAGTAATAGTGTCTCCCTGACTGGTCAGACACCAATATATCTATTTAAAAGAGTCTGGTGAAGGCCAGAAAAATATAACTGTGGTTTTGCAGTTTCATGGGTCAAATCTCTGTATTATCCTGTTTTGGGCATTTTTTGCTGTAAAAAAAACAGTAATAGTGTCTCCCTGACTGTTCAGACACCAATATATCATGTTTAAAAGAGTCTGGTGTAAGCCAGAAGAATATAACTGTGGTTTTGCAGTTCCGCGGGTTAAATCTCTGTGTTATCCAGCTTTTGGCATTTTTTGCCGTAAAAAAAAACAGTAATAGTGTCTCCCTGACTGGTCAGACACCAATATATCTGTTTAAAAGAGTCTGGTGTAGGCCACATAACTATAACTGTGGTTTTGCAGTTCCACTGGTCAAATTGCTGTATTATCCTGCTTTTGGCATTTCTTGCCGTAAAAAACAGTAATAGTGTCTCACTGACTGGTCAGACACCAATATATCTGTTTAAAAGAGTCTGGTGTAGGCCAGAAAAATATAACTGTGGTTTTGCAGTTCCACGGGTCAAATCTCTGTATTATCCTGTTTTTGTCATTTTTTGCCGTAAAAAAAAGAACTGTAATAGTGTCTCCCTGACTGGTCAGACACCAATATATCTGTTTAAAAGAGTCTGGTGTAGGCCAGAAAAATAGAACTGTGGTTTTGCAGTTCCACGGGTCAAATCTCTGTATTATCCTGCTTTTGGCATTTTTTGCCGTAAAAAAAAACTGTAATAATAGTGTCTCGCTGACTTGTCAGACACCAATATATCTGTTTAAAAGAGTCTGGTGTAGGCCAGAAAAATATAACTGTGGTTTTGCAGTTCTACGGGTCAAATCTCTGCATTATCCTGCTTTTGGCACTTTTTGTTGTAAGAAAAAACTGTAATAGTGTCTCCCTGACTGGTCAGACACCAATATATCTGTTTAAAAGAGTCCGGTGTAGGCCAGAAAAATATAACTGTGGTTTTGCTGTTGCACGGGTCAAATCTCTGTATTATCCTGTTTTTGGCATTTTTTGCCCTAAAAAAAATTGTAATAATAGTGTCTCGCTGACTTGTCAGACACCAATATATCTGTTTAAAAGAGTCTTGTGTAGGCCAGAGAAATAGAACTGTGGTTTTGCAGTTCCACGGGTCAAATCTCTGTATTATCCTGTTTTTGGCATTTTTTGCCGTAAAAAAAACTGTAATAGTGTCTCCCTGACTGGTCAGACACCAATATATCTGTTTAAAAGAGTCTGGTATACACCAGTAAATTAGAACTGTGGTTTTGCGGTTCTACTGGTCAAATCTCTGTATTATCCAGCTTTTGGTATTTTCAGAAAAACAGTAATAGTGTCTCCCTGATTGTTCAGACACAAATATATCTGTTTGAAAGATTTTGATGTACGCCACATAACTATAACTGTTGTTTTGCAGTTCCACGGTTCAAATCTCTGTATTATCCACTTTTGGGCCTTTTTTACATAAAAAACAGTTTAACTGTGTCGCCGACTGTTCAGCCCCAAATATATATATATTTAAAAAAGTCTGGTATACGCCAGTAAATTAGAACTGTGGTTTTGCAGTTCCACTGTTCACATCCCTGTATTATCCAGATTTTGGCCTGTTTTACGTAAAAAAAAAACAGTAATTGTGTCTCCCTGTCTGTTCAGTCACAAATATATCTGTTTAAAAGATTCTGGTGTAGGCCAGAGAAATAGAACTGTGGTTTTCCTCTTCCATGGTTCTAATCTCCTTTTTATTACCCTTTTTCCATTGAAAGTGCGAGTGTGAGCTATTTTACTTCATTTACAATGGGCAAGGCGCGTGGCAAGGGACATGGAACTGGACGTTCTGGTGATGGTGCGTGTAGAGGATGGGGCCGTGGCCAAGGTGAAAATGTGCCACAACCAACAGCCACATATTCTCGCTCGCACTTCTTGACTAAATTACTAGGTAAGCACACTACAACACCAGTATTGCGAACTGATCAGTGTGAACAGGTTATTAATTGGATAGCAGATAATACTTTCAGTTACCTGGGCATCACCACCTCCGGTCTGTCTTCCACAGGGTCAAGTTTTAGTAGCAGTGAGTCTCGACTGCATACACCTCCTCACCCTGATGCTCCTTCCTCCCACCATGCCAAGTGTCATCAGACAGCATCTGATCCCACAGTTGGACACTCTGAAGAGCTGTTCACTGGTTCATTTCCATATTTGGGCCCCTTGCCTGCTCCGCTTGAAGTGGTGGAAGAGGAGATCCCATGTAGCGATGCCCAAATATTTGAACAGCCACGGCCAGAGGAAGTCGACGCTGGCAATTTGTCACAAGAGGTGGACGATGACGAGACACAATTGCCACGAAGTGAGGAGGTGGTGGATGATCTAGTAACTGACCAAACGTGGCAGGAGGACATGCAAAGCGAGGCCAGCAGCACACAGGGGGAGGAAGGCAGAGTACCCCAACAGGCAGGAAGAAGCTGTGTGGTGGTCGCACACAGAAGGCGGGCAACAGTTCCCCGTAACACCAACACGAGGGACGTTGCCAGTACAACCGGTAGGTCTTCCAGAGTCTGGAATTTTTTTAAAGACTCTGCTGATAACCCCAAAATTTGTACCACCTGCCATGCCAGCATGAGCAGGGGTGACAAAACTACTAGCCTGACCACCACCAGCATGATCACGCACATGGCAGCAAAGCACCCGACTTTGTGGGGCGAACCCCAGTGTCCACGACCAGTGTCAGCGGGTGTCACCACTGCTTCTTCCGCTGTTGTACGTGTAATAGAACCCCCTGTTGTGTGTGCAAGGCAATCTCCTGTCCATACTGCATACAAAGATGCCGCCTCCTCTCAGTCTTCACTTGTTATGGCAGTTTCTCAAGAAACAGCATCAATGTCCACGTCCCACCGCAGCATTCAATTGTCCATATCTCAAAGCTTTGAACCAAAACGCAAATTCGCAGCCAACGCCCCACAGGCCACAGTCCTAAATTCGCACATTTCACGACTGCTTGCGTTGGAAATTCTGCCTTTTAGGCTGGTGGAGAAGGAATCCTTCCGAAACCTTATGACGGTGGCCGTCCCTCGGTACTCGGTCCCCAGCCGACACTATTTTGCCCCGTGTGCCATCCCCGCAATACACAAGCATGTGTCCCAAAACATCTGCCGTGCTCTCAACAACGCAGTTACTGGGAGACGGAACACATCCTCCTCACACCGAGGATTGTGGGCCCTATGTCAGTCAGAGATGCCCCCACAGTGTACAGCTCCTGCGCATCATCCTCCTCCTCCTCCTCATGTTCAGCCTCCATCTCAGATATCACCACATCAGTTACAAGCTGGAAGCACTGCAGTACTGCCTCAGCCAAGCGGCAACAGGCTGTGCTGAAACTCATAAGCTTAGGTGATAAACCGCACAGAGCTAGTGAGTTGTGGACAGCTGTGAAAGAGCAGGCAGATCTGTGTCTGAGACCGCTGAACCTACATCCAGGCATGGTCTTGTGTGACAATGGCCGTAACCTGGTGGCGGCTCTGAGGCGCGATCACACATGTACCATGCCTGGCTCATGTGCTTAACCTCGTGGTTCAGCGGTTTCTTAAATCATACCCCGAGTTGCAAGATCTGCTCGTCAAAGTACGCTGCCTGTCAGCTCATTTTCGCAAGTCGGCTACAGCTTCCGCCGCCCTTGCTGTGTTGCAACAGCATTTGCAGCTTCCGGAACACCGACTGGTGTGTGATGTCCCCACACGTTGGAACTCTACCCTCCACATGTTGCAAAGGATTTGTGAGCAGAAGAGAGCAGTTGTGGAGAACCAGCTGCAACAAGGCCGTCAATATTCAGGTCAGACTCCACACATAAGACCTCAGGAGTGGACCTGGATGTCTGACATATGTACCATCCTGACAAACTTTGAGGAGTCCACCAAGATGGTGAGTGGCGATGACGTCATCATAAGCGTCAGCATCCCACTTGGAGGAGGAGGAGGAACAGGAGCTGGTATCATGCGCTGTAGACGGTAGTACCTGTTCAACTGTCATACCGTCGGTACAGCGTGGGTGGCCTGAGGAAAGGGGGGAGGAGGAGGAGGAGGAGGAGAGCATGGTCAGACGTCATCTTGGTGAGGACATGGAAGTCTTGCCCGTTTACAGTCTGGCACGCATGGCTGACTTTATGCCTTAACCGTGATCCTCGCGTTGTCAAAATGTTGGGTGACAGCCATTACTGGTTGGTGACACTTTTAGACCCCCGCTACAAGGAGAACTTTCACTCTCTTATTCCTGAGGTGGAAAGGTCTACCAAAATGGGGCAGTACCAGAAGGCCCTTGCTGCAGAATTGTTAATAAAATTCCCATCTGAACACGCCAGCAGCAGAGGTCACAGTTCATTGACCAACCAAGGCGTACAGGCGAGAGAGATGCAACTCCAATCCAGCAGAGGCAGGGGAACACTGTCAACATTCTGGGACAGCTTTCTGAGACCCGCCCATATTAAAGGCCCTGAGGCGCGGGGAACTCTCACAAGGAGTGGAAAGTTTCAAAAGATGGTGAGGGAGTACCTTGCCGACCGTACCAGCATCCTCCGTGATTCCTCTGTGCCTTTTAATTATTGGGTATCCAAGCTGGACTCTTGGAATGAACTCGCTCTGTACGCCTTGGAGGTCCTGGCCTGCCCTGTCGCTAGCGTGTTATCGGAGCGTGTTTTTAGTGCCGCTGGGGGAATTATAACTGATAAGCGCACTCGCCTGTCAACTGACAATGCTGACAAGCTGACCCTTATCAAAATGAACAAGGGCTGGTTTGGGCCAGACTTCTCATCACCACCAAATGACAGCAGAGTAACATAAAGTCAAATCCACTGTGTTATTTCGGAAGGTGTATTCCCATGCACCGCTTCACACCCACACATGGGTATACGCTTCCTCAATTCGGCTTTTTTTTGCTCTTCTCCTTATCTTCAGCCTCCACCACCACTATAACACCAGTGTGACCGTGGTCCATGTTGCCAGCATTGCAAGTTCCTCCGTCCTAATTTTTGGCAGCTTTGGCTTGGAAGGCATAGGCAAAGACTATGGGAGACCCACTCCCCATCAAAGGGAATAATGTTTTAAATATGCTGTACTGCATGACACTTGTAAGAGCATTAAAACCGTCTTGTTAAACCACTCTGACCTCCATGTCTCTTCCAAGGGACATTTAAACCATCTTGTTAAGCTATTGCAACCTCCACGTCTCTTCCAAGGGGCATTTAAACCGTCTTGTTAAGCTACTGCAACCTCCACGTTTCTTCCAAGGGGCATTTAAACAATCTTGTTATGCTAATGCAACCTCCACCACTTTCCCAAGGGGCATTAATACCGTCTTGTTAAGCTACTGTGACCTCCACTTCTCTTCCAAGGAGCATTGAAACCGTCTTGTTAAGCTACTGCAACCTCCACGTCTCTTCCAAGGTGCATTAAAACCGTCTTGTTAAGCTAATGCGACCTCCACCACTTTCCCAAGGGTCATTAAAACCATCTAGTTAAGCTACTGCGACCTCCACGTTTCTTCCAAGCGGCATTTAAACCGTCTTCTTAAGCTACTGCAACCTCCACGTCTTTTCCAAGTGGCATTAAAACCATCTTGTTAAGCTACTGCGACCTTCACCACTTTTCCAAGGGGCATTTAGAATGTCTTGTTAAGCTACTGTAACCTCCACCACTCTTCCAAGGGGCATTCAAACCGCCTTGTTAAGCTACTGCAACCTCCACGTCTCTTCCAAGGGGCATTAAAATTGTCTTGTTAAGCTAATGCGACCTCCAACACTTTTCCAAGGGACATTTAAACCATCTTGTTAAGCTACTGCAACCTCCACGTCTCTTCCAAGGGGCAGTAAACCATCTTGTTAAGCTACTGCGACCTCCACCACTTCTCCAAGGGGCATTAAAACCGTCTTGTTAAGCTACTGTAACCTCCACCACTCTTCCAAGGGGAATTTAAACCATCTTGTTAAGCTACTGCAACCTCCACGTCTCTTCCAAGGGGCATTAAAACCGTCTTGTTAAGCTAAAGCGACCTCCACCCCTTTTCCAAGGGGCATTAAAACCATCTTGTTAAGCTACTGCAACCTCCACGTCTCTTCCAAGGGGCATTAAAACCGTCTTGTTAAGCTAATGAGACCTCCACCACTTCTCCATGGGGCATTAAAACCGTCTTGTTAAGCTCCTGCGACCTCCACCACTTTTTCAAGGGGCATTGATATTGTCTTTTTATTCCACTGCGAACTCCACCATTCTTCCAACGGGCATTGCATTTCCTCCTAATTTTAGTCAGCTTTTGCTTTTGAATGCATAGGCGAACACTAAGGGAGACCCACTCCCCAATAATGGGTAGAAGGTTTTTAGTATGCTGTAATCCACGTCTGTTTCAAGGGGCATTGCAGTTCCTCATAATTTTTGGAAAGCCTTCCATTCACTGCTTAGGCCAACAGTGCACAGGAGATCCAGTTGCAATAAATGGAAAAAACGGTTTAGTTAATTCCCTCTGACCTCCATGTCATTTCCAAGGGGCATTGGAGTGCCTCAAAATTTTTGGTAGGCATAGCACTCACTGCATGCCCTATAACTGTGTAGCCGAACCTCTCCTTTTGGTACAGAAACATATCCTACTAGACATGTGTGGTTGACTGGCCTGATATTGATGTGAATGGTCCCTGTTCCTCCTGCTCTTTCTCCTTTGCCATCACCTCATCCATCATTCATCACCTGAAGCTTTGTTTTAACGGGAGTCATAGAACTGGGATAGTAGCAGGAAAACATCCAGCAATCCTCGGAGGAGGTAGGATATGCGCCAAAACGCTGACCACCTCAGGCCTAGCCACTACTACATACATGCGCTTGCATTTCAAGAAAACAAAGCAGATGCTAACTTCTATCATCATCATCATGCTCCTCACCTTGACACTTTCAACTCCCCTGAAGGAGAAGCCAGGGCCCACTAGAGGAGTCTTGTTCTCTTGTCGAACAAGGCCGTCGAACGAGCCGTCCAATGCTGCCCTAAAGCAGGCCGGGCTAACAAAAGTGTGTAGGGGGATGTTCCAAGGAGAAATAGGGACGGCTGTGGACCGTTTATGGACACCCGGCCGTCCCCAGGCGGCTGGGGACCGTGTGTGGACACCCGACCGCGGGGCGGCCGGGGACCGAGTATGAACTCCCGGCCGCCCCCTGGCAGCTGGGGAACGAGCATGGACACCTGGCCGCCGGGCGGCTGGGGACTGAGTATGGATACCAGGCCGCTGACGCAGCCATGACATAGTAACATAGTTTGTAAAGCCGAATAAAGACTTGCGTCCATCAAGTTCGACCTGTTAGTTCTATAATTGCTAAAGTTGATCCAGAGGAGGGCAAAAACCCCAAATGATTTAGCCAATCTTCACCTGAGGAAAAATTCCCTCCCGACTCTGAAACCAGCAGTCAGAATAAATCCCTGTATCAAGCTACTATTTTATTTTATTTTTAAGTATACGCTGAAATCTGCCTGGTATCTAGAAATGCATCCAGTCCCTGCTTGAACTGGTGTAGTGAATCCGACATTACCGTCTCCTCACTCAGTGAATTCCATATTCTCACTGCTCTTACCGTAAAGAACCCCTTCCTATGCTGGTGCTGAAACCTTTTCTCTTCCAGTCTTAGTGAATGCCCTCTTGTTACCGTAATATCCCTCCTTTTGAACAAATCCCGGGCAAGGTCTCTATACTGTCCCCTAACATATTTGTACACATTTATTATGTCCCCCCTCAACCTTCTCCTTTCCAGGCTGAATAGTCCTAGTTTTGCAAACCTCTCTGGGTATTGCAGTCCCTCCATTCCCTTTATTAATTTTGTTGCCCTCCTTTGTACCTTTTCAAGCTCATTTATATCCTTTCTATATATTGGGGCCCATAACTGAGCACAGTATTCTAAGTGTGGTCTGACCAGTGCTTTGTACAGTGGAAGAACAATGTTCTCATCCTTTACAGCTATACCTCTTCTGATACATCCCATTACCCTGTTTGCCCTTACAGCAGCGGCCTGACTTTGGGCACTCCAATTTAGTTTGCTATCAATCAAGATGCCCAAGTCCTTCACCATCTCTGAATTCCCCAATGATTTCCCATTCAGTGAGTACTGGTGACTTCCATTTTTCCTTCCCATATGTATGACCTTACATTTCTCCTCGTTAAACCTCATTTGCCATTTAATGCTCCACCTACCCAGTTTATCCAAATCCCTCTGTAGGTCTGCACTGTCCTCTTGTGTATTAATTGTTTTACATGACTTTGTGTCATCTGCAAATATTGATATTTTACTATTTATCCCATTGACTATGTCGTTAATAGAGATGAGCGTTGTTCTACTCGAACTGTTCGCCAATCTCAAATTCGAGCTGTTTTGGGCGGTGTTCGAGCCGTTCGGCGAACACGAACAATTTGAGAAAAATTCGGCTGTTCGAGGTTATGTTCGATAACTGTTCGTGCACAAAAATCATAACTGGATTTTTTCTCAGTAATGATGAAAATTAATGTTAATACGCAGTTTGAGTGTACAGCGGGGTGGGGGGAGGGGCAGGGGATGGATCTCTGCAGGAACAAAGAAGATCTCCATTTTTTTTTCTCTTTCCCGCATTTACAGTGGGGAGGTGCAATCTGTCAGCCTATCAGCAGCGCACACACGGAGCGAAGTGCTTTTTTTCACACAAGCAATGGCATGTGTCATTGGCAGTGTATGTCACATGTCCTTGCCCTATAAGACCAAGCCATTTTCCCCGTCGCCACCATTTTCTCACTGCTGCAGCTGCGTGTTAGACGGCACCGCTGTTGCTGTGTGCGCTATACCTTGTTAATTTCAAGCCAATTTTCGCACAAATCTACAGATAGCTTGGGAGTAGGGAATAGTTGTGATTGCAGTCCTTTTAAGGACTAGGTTACAGCATTTCCTACGACTTTTATCAGGGAGGTCTGTGCTCTTAAATAGATCGGTTGTGGGAGTAAAGACTAATTGTAATTGCAGTCCTTTTCAGGACTAGGTTACATGAGTTCCTATCAGTTTTTGCCAGGCAGGTCTGTGCCAGTGCTGTGCAAGTTTTTTTCACAGCATTTGGCTGAATCTAGCAAAGCTAATCCTTTTTGGCCTATTGCAGAGTGTGTTAGTCAGTGGAGTAGCCTATCTGTGTTGCAAGATATACCACCTGTGTATAGAATACCAATTTTTTTACTGCACCTAGTGAAGTAAAATCTTTTGGGCATAGCATCATTCTATTAGTCCATCTATACTGACCTCCATCAGGTTGCAAATTAAAACTAATTTTTATCTGCATCTACAGTACCTCTGAAAAAATATTTGGGCTTCTAGCAGTGTGTGGGACTTGTTCTATTAGTCCATCTATACTGACCTCCATCAGGTTGCAAACTGAATATATTTTTTTCTGCATCTACCTCTGAAAAAATATTGGGCTTCTAGCTGTGTGTGGGTCTTGTTCTATTAATCCATCTATACTGACCTCCATCAGGTTGCAAACTGAATATATTTTTTTCTGCATCTACCTCTGAAAAAATATTTGGCCTTCTAGTAGTGTGTCGGACTTTCTCTATTAGTCCATCTATACTGACCTCCATCAGGTTGCAAATTAAAACTAATTTTTATCTGCATCTACAGTACCTCTGAAAAAATATTTGGGCTTCTAGCAGTGTGTGGGACTTGTTCTATTAGTCCATCTATACTGACCTCCATCAGGTTGCAAACTGAATATATTTTTTTCTGCATCTACCTCTGAAAAAATATTGGGCTTCTAGCTGTGTGTGGGTCTTGTTCTACTAATCCATCTATACTGACCTCCATCAGGTTGCAAACTGAATATATTTTTTTCTGCATCTACCTCTGAAAAAATATTTGGCCTTCTAGTAGTGTGTCGGACTTTCTCTATTAGTCCATCTATACTGACCTCCATCAGGTTGCAAATTAAAACTAATTTTTAGCTGCATCTACAGTACCTCTGAAAAAATATTTGGGCTTCTAGCAGTGTGTGGGACTTGTTCTATTAGTCCATCTATACTGACCTCCATCAGGTTGCAAACTGAATATAGTTTTTTCTGCATCTACCTCTGAAAAAATATTGGGCTTCTAGCTGTGTGTGGGTCTTGTTCTATTAATCAATCTATACTGACCTCCATCAGGTTGCAAACTGAATATATTTTTTTCTGCATCTACCTCTGAAAAAATATTTGGCCTTCTAGTAGTGTGTCGGACTTTCTCTATTAGTCCATCTATACTGACCTCCATCAGGTTGCAAACTGAATATAATTTTTTTCTGCATCTAGCTCTGAAAAAATATTTGGCCTTCTAGTAGTGTGTCGGACTTTCTCTATTAGTCCATCTATACTGACCTCCATCAGGTTGCAAATTAAAACTAATTTTTATCTGCATCTACAGTACCTCTGAAAAAATATTTGGGCTTCTAGCAGTGTGTGGGACTTGTTCTATTAGTCCATCTATACTGACCTCCATCAGGTTGCAAACTGAATATATTTTTTTCTGCATCTACCTCTGAAAAAATATTGGGCTTCTAGCTGTGTGTGGGTCTTGTTCTATTAATCCATCTATACTGACCTCCATCTGGTTGCAAACTGAATATAATTTTTTTCTGCATCTAGCTCTGAAAAAATATTTGGCCTTCTAGTAGTGTGTCGGACTTTCTCTATTAGTCCATCTATACTGACCTCCATCAGGTTGCAAATTAAAACTAATTTTTATCTGCATCTACAGTACCTCTGAAAAAATATTTGGGCTTCTAGCTGTGTGTGGGACTTGTTGTATTAGTCCATCTATACTGACCTCCATCAGGTTGCAAACTGAATATATTTTTTTCTGCATCTACCTCTGAAAAAATATTTGGCCTTCTAGTAGTGTGTCGGACTTTCTCTATTAGTCCATCTATACTGACCTCCATCAGGTTGCAAATTCAAAATAATTTTTTTCTGCATCTAACCCAGCCAATAGTTTTGGCCTAATACCACAGTTTGGCCTCTCAGCTCTGCTCGGTTACCATCCATTGTTTTTTTGTGCAAACAACTCCAGAGTTGTGAATTAGTTAACCACCAAAATGAGTGGAAAAAGGCCTGCTGCTGGTGGAAAGGGGAATAGGCATGTTGGGAAGGGGAAAAAAGGTTGTGTCCGTGGGGTAGGTGTTAAAGCAACAGTAACATCTGCAGAAGAAAGACCATCTTCCAGCCAAACTAAAATGTCTACTTCTTTTAGCGGACAATGTGATAAGATCCCTTTCTTACGGCCACGCCAATCGCTACAAATTCCAGATGAGGCACAAAAACAGCAGGTGCTTCAACGGATATCAAGTGCTCCTTTAAGTGGGCTCTCCTCCACATCAACTTCAACATCACAAATACTCCAGTCCTCAAAGGTGTCACCCAAATCGCACTTGCTTCCTCACAGCTCCCAAATCTCCAGCTGCCCGTCTGAGTATGAGGTAGAACAGATGGTTGAGTCTGCAGAGCTGTTTACTCATACTATAGCCTGGGAATCAGAGGTCGACTCCAGCGCTTCTATGAATCCAGACGAGGAAATGATCTGCACTGATGCCCAGAATCTTTATGAGTCGGATCCAGGACCAGACGCAGAAGGTTCTGACCATAATGTAGACCCTCATTCCCAAACTGTAACTCCTGTTGGTGGAGACAATGAGGAAGACGATGATAAGACTCAAATACCTGATTGGAGCGACAACTTTAGTTTTTTGTCAGGGCAGGAACAGGTTGGCTCTGAGGACGACGGGTGTGATAACGCACAGGGTGATGATGATGAGGTCGGAGATCCCACTTACTGTCAACCCACAGTCAGCCAAGAGATGAGGTCAGCAGAGGAGGTGGAGGAAGATGCTAGTGACGACGAGGTCAGGTTGCGCCTTCCTGGACAGAGACGTAGTACTGGAAGCACGTCAACAACTGCATCCTCAAACACAACTCTGCCTCTCACCACAAGTCGTGGTGGCTCTTCAGGTCGCATGGGTGCTAAGCCTTGCATAGCCTGGGCATTTTTTCAGATCGATAAAGATGACCCAACTCGTGTTATCTGTAACATTTGTCAGCAAAAGCTAAGTAGAGGCCAAAAAATACATAGTTTGAGTACTTCATGCATGAACCGGCACATGGACATGAAGCATAAGTTGCAGTGGGAAGCTCAGTGTGCTACAATGCGGCCTAGCCGGCCGGGCCAACCACCGTCTGCCATATCTTGTGCATCCGCGGCCTCTTCATCCTCTGTGACTGGGGGGACAGCAGTCACACCTGTTTTGGGGCACAGACCTGCCACCTCTTTACCCGCAACAGCCAGCGTGATTGGCAGGTCATCATTTTCTTTGGAGGTGGTAACACCAGCTGGTGTTGAGCGCTGTCCGACATCGATAGCACCACCTTTGGATGAAGGCAACCTAACATGTCCGCCTGCATCCTCCTCACAGACCGGCAGTTTGCCGGGGACACCCTTATCAACCCCGTCTAAGCACAATAGCCAGCCCTCGGTCCCTCAGATGTGGACAAGTAAAAGACCATTTCCTCCTAGCCATGAGAAAGCTAAGAGGTTGAATTTCACCATCTGCAAGCTCTTGGCTACAGAAATGCTGCCTTTCCGCCTGGTGGACACAGAGGATTTTCGAGACCTTATATCCGTCGCAGTGCCCCAGTACCAGATGCCCAGTCGGCACTACTTCTCAAAGAAAGGTGTGTCTGCGCTCCACCAGCATGTCGCACACAACATCACCGCTTCTTTGAGAAACTCTGTGTGTGACAGGGTGCATTTCACCACAGACACTTGGACGAGTAGGCATGGACAGGGGCGTTACATGACGCTGACTGGGCACTGGGTAACTATGGTGACTGCAGGACAAGGGGCTGCTGTCCAAGTCTTGCCGTCCCCACGAGTTGTGCGTCAATCCTCTTTATGTCAAAGTTCCTCCACTGCTTCTGCCTCCTCAACCTCCTCTCGGTCTTCCACCTGCACCCAAAGCCTGTCTGGTCATGCCACAAGCTTTCTAACTGCGCAGAAGGGATCCTGCACACCTCCTTACTATGCTGGCAGTAGGGCTCAACGTCATCAGGCGGTTTTTACATTGAAATGTCTGGGAAATGTGAGTCACACAGCTGAGGAGTTGTGGTCAGCTCTGGAGAACCAATTTCATGAATGGTTGTCTCCACTGGACCTGAAACCAGGGAAGGCCGTGTGCGACAATGCTGCAAACCTGGGTGCGGCACTTCGCCGGGGCAATGTCACACACGTGCCTTGTATGGCTCACGTGTTGAACCTGGTTGTCCAGCAATTTTTAGCCCACTATCCCAGACTAGATGGCCTTCTGCAGAGGGCACGGTCGCTGTGTGCTCACTTCCGCCGTTCGCATCCCGCAGCTCAGCGACTTACATCTCTACAGAAGTCGTTGGGCCTGCCACTTCACCGGCTAAAATGCGATGTGCCTACCCGGTGGAATTCAACTCTGCACATGTTGCAGCGACTGTGGCAGCACCGACAAGCCCTGGTGCAATACGTTCTGACGTATAGCCTGGGCCAACGAGATTCAGAGGTGGGGCAAATCACGCTGGAGGAGTGGTCTCAGATCAGGGATCTATGCACCCTTCTGCACAGTTTTGAAATGGCGACGAAGATGTTTAGTGCTGACGATGCCATTATCAGCATGACTATTCCGGTGATTTACATGCTGGAGCACATGTTAAACAGAATTCGGAGTCAGGTGGTGGCACAAGAGGAGGTGGAGGAAGTAGAGGAGGAGGAGTTGTATGCGGAAGGGCTAACATCTGCAAGGTCCAGAAGGTCGGCAGCACCAAGGCGGCAGGCATGTGAGGGTGGGGGAGATGGTTTTCCAGGGCGCATGGTAGCAGCCAAACTAGTGAGGAAGGTGCAGGAGCCCAGGAAGAAGTGGAGGACGAACTGATGGAAGACTCATCAGATGAGGGAGACCTTGATCACATTTCTGTTGTGCGAGGTTGGGGGGAGAGGACAGAGGAAGGAAGCATGATTGTTACCTCGCCACCAACACAACAGGGACTTGGTGCTCCTGGATGCGCAACACACATGAGTGCCTTCTTGCTGCACTACCTGCAACATGACCCTCGAATTGTGAGAATTAGAAATAATCCTGACTACTGGGTTGCCACACTGTTAGATCCCCGGTACAAAAGTAAATTTGCAGAAATTATTTCTGCCATAGAAAGTGATGCACGCATGCAGGAGTATCAGCAGAGACTGTTGCAGAATCTTACATGTGCTTTTCCACAAAATACCAGTGGTGCACGTAGTGAAACTCACAGTTCCAACTTGCCAACCGTGGGACCGTCAAGTGTTCAGCACTCAAACCGTAACAGAACCACAGTATCTGCTGGTAACATCAATTTTGCGGAATCATTTCACCACTTTTTTAGCCCATCCTTTGCAAGGCCACAGGAGACAAGAAGTCTGACACATAGTCAACGCCTAGAGACGATGGTACAGGAGTATCTCCAAGTAAACATTGAAGCCACGACTGTGTCACTGGACCCTTGCTCTTTTTGGGCTTCCAATCTGGATAAATGGCCGGAGCTAGCCACTTACGCCTTGGAGAGCTTGTCATGCCCCACAGCCAGCGTTCTGTCTGAACGTGTGTTCAGCGCTGCTGGTGGTGTGCTGACAGATAAGCGCACGCGGCTCTCCACTGATAATGTAGACAGACTCACGTTCATAAAGATGAACAAATCATGGATCCGAAACGACTTTTCTACCCCTGTGTCATCCTGGGGAGAGTAAAAGCTTGATGATTGGTTAAAATCACCCTACCAAACGTTTTAAGCTTTCAAATTACTAATCATGTTTATCTGTATCTTGACTGGAAAATAATTTGGGCTTTGTAGCAGTGTGCAGCACTGATCCTATTAGGCCATCTATAATAAGCTCCACCAGATTTAAAATTAAAAATAATTTTTAGCTGCATCTAGCCCGGAAAATAATTTTGGGGCTCCAAGATGCGCAAGACACATAAGTGCCTTCTTGCTGCACTACCTGCAGCATGACCCTCATATTGTCAGAATTCAAAGTAATCATGACTACTGGGTTGCCACACTCTTAGATCCCCCAAACTTTTCGATCAACCTTTTCATTTTAATAAAGACCAAAAAAATGGTCATTTTTGAAATTATAAGCATTAGCAGGTTGTTAGAAACTGAAATCAAACAGTTTTCAACTCAAAACTTTATTCTAGGTGATGTTACATTTTCACATAGGACCCGTTGTTCGAAAGGAGCTTCTGAACTCTCTCGTCCATTGAATTTGTCAGGTTTTGGATGGTTTCTGCTTCAATTGTTTTGCATGAGGACAGAATACCCTCCCAGAGCTGTTGCTTAGATGTGAACTGCCTCCCGCCATCATAGACACTCCTTTTAATGATGCTCCAAAGGTTCTGAATGGGGTAGAGGTCAGGGGAGCATGGGGGTCACACCATAAGTTTGTCCCCTTTTATGCCCATATCAGCCAGAGATGCAGATGTTTTATGTGCAGCATGAGATGGTGCATTATCATGCAGAAAAATGATCTTGCTGTGAAATACACGGTTCTTCTTCTTGAACCATGGCAGGAAGTGCTGTTTGAGAAAATCCACATACATTATGGAGTTCATCTTTAGCGCCTTCAGGGATCCTAAAGGGGCCGACAATCTCTCTCCCCATGATTCCAGCCCAAAACATTACTCCACCTCCTCCTTGTTGGCGCTGTAGCCGTGTTTGCGTGGGGTGTCCATCAACCAGCCATCCTCCACTCCATCCATCTGGACCATCGAGCGCTGCACGTCACTCATCCGTGAACAAAACAGTTTTGAAATCAGTCTTCATGTAATGTTTGGCCCACTGGAGCCGTTTCTGCTTGTGTGAAGTGGATAGAGGAGGTCAACAGGATGGCGTATGCACAGCTGCAAACCTCTGAAGGACCCTGCATCTTGTTGTTCGGGGGACGTTGGAGGCACAAGCAGCTTCAAAAACTTGTCTGCTGCTATGACAAGGCTTTTTTGCCGCTGCTCTTTCAACCTGACGTAATTGCTTGTAGGAAAGAGTCCTCAATTTGCCCTTATCAGCATGCACACGTGTGTACTGTGAATCAGCTACATACTTCTTGATTGCCAAGACACTTCATCCTGATCATCGCACAATGTTGATTGTAGTCATGCCTTGACCTAAACACTCCACAATTTGTTGCTTCTCAGCAGCCGACACATCCTTTTTCTTTCCCATTTTGGCAGAAAATGTAGGCTGCTTAATAATGTGAGAGAGCCTTCTTAAGTAGTCTTGCCTTTCATTGGACACACCTGCCAAACTAATTAGCACAGGTGTCTGCAATTGCTTACAGTGATATAAAGAGCCCTGACACACATCACCATCAATGAGTTTAACTGACAAACAAACAAATTCTTCCCTTATCACTCCTAAACACTTTTTGCATAATAATTTGGAACGCGGTGTACATGTGCTTTTCCACAAAACACCAGCGGTTCACGTAGTGAATCTTACAGTTCTAACTTGCCAACCGTGGTCTGTATGGAATTGTTCAATAAAGGGCCCAAAATTAAGATAACATAGATGGGAGAGGTCTCTATGAATAGGAATTCCTAAGTATTTGATACCCTGTGAGGGCCAGGCAAAGGGAAAGTTGGACTGGATGGAATCCTATATGGATTTGGGGAGGGAGACATCGAGGGCCTCAGACTTCGCTGCATTGATTTTAAAATTTTACCATGTAACAAAGTGATCTATTTCAGCCATAACAGCATGGATGGATATATGTGATTGAGTGATATATACTAGGACATCATCAGCAAATAGAGAGCACTTGTACTCGGTGCCTCCCACCTCAATCCACCTAATATTGGGGTTATGGCGAATTGATGAGAGCAGGTGCTCCGTCACTAGGATGTATAAGAGAGGGGACAGAGGACATCCCTGCCTTGTCCCATTGGTGATTGTGAAAGGTGATGAAAATGTTCTGACGCACCCCCTGGGCCTTGGGACACCCGGAGCCGGACCCTTTTTGGTGGATGCTGGTGGTTGTAGTCTTCGTGGCGGCGACCCGGTTCCGTGGCTCAGGGCGGTCAAACCAGTGGCGGAACTATTTATGTGGTTTTGATGTTTAAATGTCCGACTACGCCACCCGTGGATTGCGGTCAGAGTGAACCGCCGCTACAGGGCAGACCGCTGAGGCTGGTGTTGTGGGTGCAGCAGAGCGTAGCATAACTCCCCACGGGAGGAGTATAGCCTCAGGGCAGTGTATGCGGAGGATGGGGGTGATGGTGCAGGGCAGCAGCAGTAACGACACGGAGTCAGTGATGCAGTCCAGGGCCTTTACTCACAGTTCTTATTATCCAGACCACGTCTGCAGGTAACGGCTGCCCACGTCGTACTGTGCTCACCAGGTGAGGGGCTCAGACAACTCCCAGATAACTTTGGAGCACTTCACAGGACCCCCTTTGTGTGTCCTTTGTCTGGCCTTTCTTACCAACCCTTCTGTCCGGCTGCCTCGGGCCTCCTCTTGGTAAACTTGGCGCCAGTTTCCCTGACCCTATGTGGTGCCTTCCTAGCGGGTGTAGCGAGGGGCTGCGCCACATAAAATGTCAGAGCCTCCGGTTTCTAGCTGAGGGTCGTTTCCTGCCTCCACTAGTTCGGGGACCGGTCTCCCCCTTTGGCCTGACCCCTCCACGCAGGTGGATTCGGGCGTGCGGTGGTGACTCGCCCGTCCGCACCCCTGGGATCCCTTCATTCCTCGTTCCTGGAGCCTTCTCCGCTCCTCTTCCTTCCTTCTCCCTCTTCCAGGCCTGGGCCTCTGTTACTAGGCCCACCTCCGGAGCAGAGCTCATGCAGAGCCCCTGCTCCCTGCCACTTCTGCTCAGACTTCTCTGCACTGAACTAAGATGGTGCCCACCTTTTATACTCCCTTCTCAATGCACCCAGGAACTGCTTCCTCCCTGCTCCTGCACTACAGGGTTCCCCTTCCTCAGTGTTCCCTCCCCCCACTCCAGCCAGGGACAGGGACTGTCGTGCCCATCTCAGGGGCATGTTGGTCGCCCTGCCCCACGGCAATGTGGTGTAATGCATGCAGGTGTCGGGTCCTGATCCACACTCCATCCTTACCTGAGAGTGAGATATCACACCTCTGGGTGAGGTGCAATACGCCTGTAGCAACCGAGCCCTCAGGGTGCTACAGTTCCATTTATCTTCAGCCTAGGTGACGTATTGCGATACAGGGCCGTGATTTTGGCTATAAAAGGGTCCCCTAGACCCCTACCCCAAGCTTTTTAAGAGAATCATATATGGCGTGCCAGGAGACTCTATGGAATGCTTTCTCAGCATCCAACGAGAGTATCTAATTACAAATTTTTAACTGCATCTAGCCCAGGAAATACTTTGTGCCTAGTAGCAGTGTCTGCTAGTCAGCGGATTATCCCGGCTGTTAAGCAAGCTACACCACCTGTAGTTTAGACACTTAATTTTTTCAAAGGAAATGCTTCGGGACCATGGGATACTCAGTGAAGAGCATCAGGAGGCACCCCAAGGCATAGGGGCTGGGACTGGCAGTAGGATGCCTTGCGGTGGACAGCCGAGCTCGATCCTTATAAAAGCTTTTTAACTGCAGCAGCTTTAGTGGACGCTACTGGAGCTGGAATTACGCGGCTGCTGGCATGAGACTTGCCCTCCAATAGATCCTTGTAAATGGATTTAAAGTGTATTCATTCAAATTAGAGAGACAATTTAAATTAAAAAGCTTAGAGCTGCCTCCACCACAGGGGGGCTCGCTCGACCCACCAGCGGACAGGCACCAGTATTGGGAGAGGGGGGCTGGCCATCAGGGTTCACCGCGGCTCTGGCACAAACCCGGCGACACGGAGGTGGCACGGGCAGGAGCGGACTGGCCGTGTCGGCTTCTCACTTTTTGGATTTTAGAAGGGCATGACATGCCTATATCTGTGTCTCCCCCTCCTTTTACTCCTCCACCTCTTTTATTTTCGCATGACTATATGTACTTGTCACTTTTCCATGTGTTAGTTGTGTCTTCTGAGCAGTTTGTCAGCTTTTGGACACCTTTGAAGGTGTTTTCTATGTGTTTCTATGTGTTTTTGTTTGCCTGCCATTGGTTTTAACGGTGTTCGAAGGTGTTCGACGAACAGTTCGACGAACAGTTCGGCGAACACACGGGTGTTCGACGAACCGAACCGAACTCGAACACTACGGGGGTGGCTCAACACTAGTCGTTAATAAAGATATTAAATAACATTGGGCCTAGTACAGACCCCTGTGGTACCCCACTAGTGACGCTTACCCAATCTGAGTATATTCCATTTATAACCACCCTCTGCCTTCTATCCTTTAGCCAGTTAGCTACCCACTTGCAGACATTTTCCCCCAGCCCCATCATTCTCATTTTGTATACCAACCTATTATGTGGCACGCTATCGAACGCTTTTGAGAAGTCGAGATACACGACATCCACTGGTTCCCCCTGATCTCCTCGAGAGCTAACCTCCTCATAGAAGTCAATCAGGTTTGTTTGGCAGGAGCGATTCCTCATGAATCCATGTTGGTTCGGGATTAAAAGATTATTAGTATCAAGATGCTCCGTAATCGCCTCTTTAATGAAGCTTTCAAAAATTTTGCCCACAACGGACGTCAGACTCACCGGCCGATAGTTTCCGGCGTCACTTTTCGCTCCCTTTTTGAATATTGGCACTACATTCGCCTGTCGCCAATCAAGTGGTACAGGCCCAGTCTCAACAGAGTCCTTAAATATAAGATATAACGGTCTGTCTATCACATTACTTAGTTCCCTTAGTACCCGTGGGTGTATGCCATCAGGTCCTGGTGATTTGTTTATTTTAATGTTACTGAGGCGTTTCTGTACCTCAACTTGGGTTAGATTAGTCATACTTAGTGGAGGATTAAGCTTGTCACTTCTCATTTCTCCTGTTAGTTCTATTTCCTTTGTGAAAGTTGTCGAAAAAAAATTATTTAATAGATTAGCTTTATCCTCATCTTTCTCTATGATTTTGTCTTCCTCACTTTTTATCGGTCCAATATTATCCGATTTAATCCTTTTACTATTTATATACGTAAAGAACAGTTTGGGATTTGATCTACTTTCCCTAGCAATACGTCTCTCTGTTTCCTCCTTCGCTATTTTTATTTGTTTTTGCAGGTTCTCGTTTTTTCCTTGTAACACATTAGTGCCTCCTTACTGTTTTCCTGTTTTAATCTCTTGAATGCCTCTTTTTTGCTATTTAACGTCCCTTTTACGTTCTTGTTCAACCATATTAGTTTCCTCTTATTTCTGACCCTTTTATTCCCATACGGTATATACCTCTCGCACTGAGTATTCAGATTTCTTTTGAAGGTTTCCCATTTACTATTCGTATTCCTTTGATTAAGTACTTTGTCCCAGTCAATAAGTTGAAGGTTTTCTATCAGCTGATCAAACTTCGCCCTCCTAAAGTTTAATGTTTTTGTTATTCCCTTATTGATAACCCTACTGAAGGGCATTTTGAAGTCGATAATATTATGATCGCTATTACCTAGGTGCCCCCCTATCTGTACCTGAGTTATTCTAGCAGGCCTATTAGTCAATATTAAGTCCAACACGGCCTTCCCTCTCGTTGGTTCCTGCACTAGTTGGGAGAGATAATTATCCTTAATATTTGTCAAGAACCTTTTTCCTTTCTGAGATCTACAGGTTTCTGTTTCCCAGTCAATATCCGGGTAGTTGAAATCACTTCATTATGTTTTGCTACTTTGTCTATTTGTACTAATAGCAGATTCTCATTCTCCTCTGTTATATTTGGTGGCTTATAGCAGACCCCCAGTAATATTTTATTATTATTTTTTGCCCCCTCTATCTCTACCCACATGGACTCGACCCCCTCTTCTCCCTCTCCTATATCTTCCCTTAGTCTGGGTTTTAGACATGACTTTACATATAAGCAGGCTCCTCCGCCTTTCCGGTCCCTTCTAAATAAACTATAATCTAATAAATTTACCGCCCAGTCGTAGCTATCATCTAGCCAAGTCTCTGTTATACCTATGATGTCATACCTCTCCTCCAATATAAGCGCCCGCAGCTCATCCGCCTTATTGGTCAGGCTTCTTGCGTTGGTCAGCATGCAAGATAAAACTTTGGGTTTATTTAGCATCCTATTCTTCTCTAACGATCTAACTGTACTATCCCCACCCCCCTCTCCACCCTCATTATATTCACTTCTCCCCTTCCCCCTTGCTTGCCTCACATCCCACCTATTTCCTTGGTTCCCCCCCCGTCTCTAGTTTAAAAACTCCTCCAACCTATTAGCCATCTTCTTCCCCAGCACCGCTGCACCCTCCCCATTGAGGTGCAGCCCGTCCCTACGGTAGAGCCTGTAGCCGACCGCGAAGTCGGCCCAGTTCTCCATGAACCCAAACCCTTCTGCCTTCCACCAACTCTTTAGCCACTTATTCACCTCCCTAACTTCCCATTGGCGCTCCTGTGTGGCTCGCAGGATTGGTAGTATTTCTGAGAAAACTACCTTGGAGGTCCTTGCCCAAAGCTTCCTACCTAGGTCCCTGAAATCATTTTTAAGGACCCTCCATCTACCACTCACTTTGTCATTGGTGCCAATGTGGACCATGACCGCTGAGTCTTCACCAGCCCCACCCAGTAACCTGTCAACCCGATCCGCGATGTGCCGGACTCGAGCGCCAGGGAGGCAGCACACCGTTCGGCGATCCCGGTCTTTGTGACAGATTGCCCTGTCTGTCCCCCTAATAATAGAGTCACCCACTACCAGGACCTGTCTTGCCTGCCCTACACTTCCCCCCTCCCCCTCATTACTGGAGCATACACTCCCCCGGCGGTCAGAGGATCTGCCGTGCTCCAATAATGCCGGTTCTGAACCAGCCTTCTTATACTTCTTCCCTCTATCCCTCCTAACTGTTATCCAGCTCCCTGCCTGTTCAGCCTGCACTTCCCCTCTATTCTCCACCCCCAGTATTGACCCATTGAGTGTCTGCTCGGTGAGCAGCAAACTCCGTTCCATGTTGTCGATGCTCCTCAGTATCGCTATCTGAGCACTTAGATCCAGAATTTGGGCTTCCAAGTGCACGATATGCTCACATCTCTCGCAGCAGTATGGATCCTCGAGCGGTTGCTCATGGAATGCATACATTGCGCAAGATGTACACTGCACGGCTGCGGCCAACATGGACGTCATTCTAAATATGGGGATACAGTCAGTATATATATACAAGTGCAAAACACAATTATTTATATATAGGTGTATGGACGGGGATCAATTAGGGATGTGCAAGTGTATCAATTAGATATCGGTGGGGGATCAGTTAAGTATGGACTGGGGATCAATTAAGTATCAAGTATGGATGGGGAATCAGCTAAGTAGGTCAGGTGGATTAATTAAGTATGGACGGTGGGTCAATTAACTATGGACTGGGGATCAATAAATATGGACTGGGGAAATAATTAATTGTGGACTGGGGAATCAATCAATTAATTATGGACAGGGGATTAATTAAATATGGATGGGGATAAGGCAAATAAATAGGGACTGGGGATCAGTAAAAGTGGACAGGGGGAATCTATTAAATATGGACAAGGAGGATCAATTGATTATGGGCTGGGGGGATCGATCAGTTAAATGTGGTCGGGGGGATCAATTTAATATGGACGGGGGTGGTTGGGGGATCAATTAAATGAGGACGGGGGGGTCAATTTAAATGTGGTCAGGGGGATCAGTTAAATATGGACAGGGGGTGATCAGGGGATCAATTTAAATATGGAGGGGGGGTGATCAATTAAATATGGACTGGGGGATCACTAAAGATGGCCGGGGGAGTTGTATTAAATATGGATAGGGGGGAGATCGATCAAGTATGGACAGGGGATTAATTTAAATAAGGCCGGGGGGGGAGCACTTAAATATAATACAATTACAATACAAATACAAATACAATACAGTACAGTACAGTACACACTCGGGTTCAGTAGGGCCGCTTATCGCGGCCTCCTGCAACTCACTCACCTCCTCTAGGGACGCTGCATGCTGCACGCTATCACAGCGCGCTCGCCCCTCCGGTTGCCTCTTACCGGTCCTCCTGGTCACCTCCTGGTCACCACCACCTGGCGCCCTCCGCCGGCCGGCGCTGCACGCTATCACAGCGCTCTCTTGCACTCGTCTCTCCGGTCGCCTCCTACCGGTCCACCCGGTCCACTCGGTCACCTCCGCTGGCTCCCTCGCCGGAGGGCCGCGAGCCGCTCACCACAGCCACACCACAGCCCACGTGCTCACACCCCGCGCGCGCTCTCACTTCCGGTCACGTGCTGTCTCTGTAGCTGGGAAGGGGTCATGGTGGCCAGCGTCTGCCTCCACATGCCTAAAAGGCCCAATTTCAAGTGCAAGCAAGCTAGCAGTATGGTATTGCAGCCTGGGAGTGGATGGGTGGCAGGTTGCAAACTTACGCTTGCATTCCAAGAAAACAAAGCAGATGCTAACTTCTATCATCATCATCATGCTCCTCACCTTGGCACTTTCAACTCCCCTGATGGAGAAGCCAGGGCCCACCGGAGGAGTCTGGTTCTCTGGTGGGCTCGTCCAATGCTGTCTTAAAGCAGGCCTGGCTAAGAAAAGTGTGGGGGGATGTTCCAAGGAGAAATAGGGACGGCTGGGGACTGTTTATGGACACCCGGCCACCCCCAGGTGGCTGGGGACCGTGTGTGGACACCCGGCCGCGGGGTGGCTGGGGACCGAGTATGGACACCCGGCCGCCCACTGGCGGCTGGGGACCGAGCGTGGACACCCGTCCACCGGGCGGCTGGGAACTGAGTATGGATACCTCGCTGCCGAAGCAGCTATGAGGTAGTGGCCAGCTTCGGCCTCCTCCAAACTAAAAGGCCCCATTTCAAGTGCAAGCAAGATAGCAGTATGGTATTGCAGCCTGGGGGTGGGTGTGTGGCAGGTTGCATACTTGCACTTGCATTGCAAGGAATGGGAGAGGTACAATTGAACACTGCCCTGGGACAAGGACTTGCACGGGGATAGTTGCAAGTCTGCATCTTCTGATGCGGCAAAGATCACTTCTGATGGGCACACTTTTAGACAGTGACCTGGGTGTCAGAGATGCTTCCAGGGGTCTTCCCCATGCTGTTCCCATGTCTTTTCAGCACTGTATACATGTGTCACACAGCACATGGCCAGATAAGGTTGTAAAATGTTAAAATGACATTTCCCCTTGAATGTATTTGTCACAGTTGAAAGCAATACAAAAGTGCAAAAACGCATAAAAAATGCTACTTGTGAACATAGCCTAAGGTGTGGAGGAGTATTTTTGTTTTTGGTTATTTATTTTACCTTATACACAAGTCTTTACCCTGGAAAGGCAGTTCCTTAACATATTTCACAGGAAAGCACTTTCAGTTTAGTTTTTGAACGTTTTCTTGTGACCCCGTACTAGTGGCTTAATACCTCTGACCACGTTGTTGACAGCAGTGACCTGGGGGTCAGAAATGCTTCTTGGTGCGATGCCCATGCTGTCCCCATGTCTTTTGAGCACTGTCACTATTGTTTTGGGCACTTTTTAGGCTGCCGGGGGTGCCGCTGCAAAAATGCTCGGGTCTCCCATAGACTAACATTGGGCTCGTTGCTCGGGTCGAGCATCCGAGTATCACGGCGAGCTCGGCCCGAGCTTCGAGCACCCGAGCATTTTAGTGCTCGCTCAACACAACTCATTATGGAAATTATACCCACTACAAATTCATCTAGGGGTGTAAAGAACATTATAAACCCAAGAGTGCTTCACTGAAATTTATAATATTAAGTCGTGAAAATAGAAAAATAATTTCACAGTGTTTCTTTGGATTTTTGGATGTACAGAAACCCCAAAGTAAATGCTTAACGTAGAGCACAGGATAAATGTAAACCTAGCCTTATTCTGATTTTAAGGAGGCATAATGGTCAAATTAACAGCAGTTCAAGAATTACTTTTATTATTTTTGTTTTGTCATGCACCATGTGGTAGAAATGATACATTAGCTTTATTCTTCAGTCAGAACGATTGTGATATCAAATTTATACAGCTTTTATTATATTTTACTCCTTTTGCACAATAAAAACAATTCTTCATAAAACAATTAATGAATCTTTAAAAAAAAAAAAAAAACATTCCGTTGCTGTATGCACAACGTTATAACTTTGCTATTTTTTGGTCGATGGAGCTGTTTGAGGGCTTGTTTTTTTGAAGAATGAACTGAAGTTTTTATTATCGCATTTTATCCTGGTTTTTCAGATGCAGAATGAACAAAAGCCAGCAATTTAGGAATTGTTGTATTTTTTTTCCTGTGCGGTAAAAGTGATCAGACAACTTGTTATATAGATTTTATTTTAATATTACAAATATTTACAAATATATTTTGCACTACTCAGACAACCCCTTCTCAATCACTGTGTTTCCCCTTTATAACATAATAACAGCTATACTCACCTCCAGCGCTGGGGTCCTGGGTTCAAATCCCTCCAAGGACAACATCTGAAAGGAATTTAGATGTTATCCCGATGGTGAATAAAGGTACTTATTTTTTACCTTCCTTTTATTTATTTATTTTTCATTTATGTCACATATTGTGCCCACCAAAATGTCATAAAAGAGCTTTGGGGCTCACAATCTAGATTCCCTATCTGTATGTCTTTGGAATATGAGATGAACCAGAGTACCCGGAGGAAACGCAAACATGGGAAGAACATACAAACTCCTTGCAGAGGTTGTTCTTGGTGGGATTTGAACCCAGGACCCCAGTGCTGCAAGGGTGCAGTGCTAACCACTGAGCCACCGTGCTGCCCAAACATATAAATATATATTTTTATAAATTAGATTTACCCTGTAACTGGGGCTTATATATATGCCCCAGTTACAGTGGAAATGCAGCCTCCTGGCTGACTGGGTGTCCAAGAACCCAACAGCTCCTGCTCCCTCCATAGACCCAGAAATCACATGACTGCTAGGTCAGCAGAAGGAGGTGCCGTTAGCACTTCCTAGCACTGTATACACAGCACTTGTTCAAGTCATCCCTGCCTTCTCTATGGAGAGCTCATCTCTGTTTGACAGAATACAGCTGCTCTACTATTCAATGGCGTTTTAGAACGATATTGCAGAATAGAGTCTGGACTGGTCAGACGTTTATAGTCTATGGGCGGTTTACAAGTAGTTAAAGTGTAATTGCACTTTCTAGTGACTATTCTGAATAAGCTTTCCTGTGTGTATATTAGGAAAAACATTATTTCTGTCCATTAAATGACCTGTATTCTCATTTTTAGCAGTATTTCCCGAGATTAAAAATCACAATAGTTCATTTCTTGCAGGTATGCCGATACTGTCCACTCTTCTTCATTCATATATTACTCTTATTCCAAAGGCAGGAAAAATCTCATTAGAGATTGGGCCCCTAGCTCTTCTTAATGCATATTTAAAAATTTTCACTAAAATCCTAGTGCTACATTTGATGCTTGTCCAATTGGCTCCCCCATTTACTTAATAAAGGAGGCGATAACACAAGAATGGTAATAGAATCATAGAAGTAGTAAACAAGACAAAGAGTTCAGAACTGCTACTCAGTCTCAGAAAAGGCCTTTGATCGCTTAATATGGTCATTTATGTTTGAAACCTTAACTCAATTTGGTATCTCAGGTCCATTTGCTAATGTTTTAAAAAGTCTTTATTCACAGCCTTCAGCTACTGTTAAATTGCTGCATGCATTATCTCAGCCCTCTCAAATTAATAATGGCACCCACCAAGGCTGCCCACTATCACCCCTACTTTTTGATATGAGTATAGAACCTCACTCTGCAGCCATACACCTTGAACCAAACATCCATGGAGTGAAGGTGAGAGGCAAGGAATTTAAACTGTCTTTATTTGCGGATGCTGTTCTATTGACATTAACCCAATTACATATTACCCTTCCTAATCTATATATTCTCTTAGGACAATTTAGTTATCTCTTGGACTACAAGGTCAACCATAGTTAAACAGAAGCCCTCCCTGTCAATATTTCCAACCCCCAATTTTACATTTTTAGCCACTTAAAATACATACAATATACTTAATTTTATTAACTGCAATTCATCATATGTGGTTTATCTTACTACCTGCAATATTTGCCAGATGCAATATGTAGACTGCATGAGCAGCCCTTTAAAAACACATAATAGACGACACCTGTCTGATGGCAGCCAATAAACGTCCTAATAAATGTTTAGTGGCCACAAAACATTTTACTATAGAACATGGAGATGATACTACTGTATGTCAAGTGTAGTGACAGGCATTGAACGAGTTAACAGACCACACAGAGGGGGTGATCACAGTAGGAAGTTACTAAACAGGGAATCATGGTGGATCTACATTCTAAATACAAGAATACCACAAGGTATGAACATTAGACATGATCTCATTTACCATTATGACAGATTTTTTGCGTTTTCTCCTCATATGTATTTCTTACAATTTCCTAAATCGATTTGATTTTAAATGTCTTCACAATTTTTAGATGTGTTCATTAGTGTTGAGCATTCCGATACGGAAATATCGGGTATCGGCCAATATTCGCGGTATCGGAATTCCGATACTTAGTTCCGATACTTTTAGAATACCGGATACCGGAATCGGAAGTTCCCATATTGCAATGAGCCAGTTTCATTTTATTCAGCCAATGAGGATGCTAAGAAGTGTGGGCACATCCTGTTAGGCATGTAGGCATGTTAACTAATGGCATGGCTGTGATTGGCTGCTGAAATGATGTCATGATGCACTATAAAAGCCGCCGCTGCCATTTTGAGCTCACTCTGCTGTGAATTCAGTTAGGGATAGGGCGCTGTTGTTCTGAGGGACAGTTTTAGCTACCTATTTGCTCTATTTTGCTTTACCCAAGCTACTTTATAAACCCCTGTGCCTTGCAGCGCTAGTGCACAGTTCTCTGGGCTGTTCACCGCTGTCTGCAAGGTCTCTGTGTGTGAGTGTAGCTCACGCTGTAGTGTGTGCTTCAGCCAAGTCTGGTTGTAGTGCGCTCAGCATGCGCACTGCCTCATACATTGTCCTTTTTTGCTAATTGATCATTTTTCCTTATTTCTCCTATTAGAGTGGTGGTTCCATCCGTATCCAGCTAAATTGGTTCCAAACACACTATATAGGAGTAGATAGAGAATTTTTTTTTTGTCTTGCAGCACTAGTGCACAGTGCTCTGCATCTGCACTGTTCACGCCTGTCTGCATGGTCTCTGTGTGTGAGTGCAGCTCACGCTGTAGTGTGTGCTTCAGCCAAGTCTGGTTGTAGTGCACTCAGCGTGCGTCACTGCCTCATACATTGTCCTTTTTTGCTAATTGATAATTTTTCCCGATTTCTCCTATTAGTGTGGTGGTTCCATCCGTATCCAGCTACATTGGTTCCAAACACACTATATAGGAGTAGATAGAGAAGTTTTATTTTGTCTTGCAGCACTAGTGCACAGTGCTCTGCATCTGCACTGTTCACGGCTGTCTGCAAGGTCTCTGTGTGTGAGTGCAGCTCACGCTGTAGTGTGTGCTTCAGCCACGTCTGGTTGTAGTGCGCTCAGCGTGCGTCACTGCCTCATAGATTGTCCTTTTTTGCTAACTGATTATTTTTCCTGATTTCTCCTATTAGTGTGGTGGTTCCATCCGTATCCAGCTACATTGGTTCCAAACACACTATATTGGAGTAAATAGAGGAGCCTTTCTGCAGCCTTGTGCCCTGCAGCCCCAGCCAGATTAGTATTAGCCTATTTTTTGTAGCCTCATCTATTGCATTGTAGGTTACCTTCCTGCATTGTAATAGCTACAAAAAGTTTGTGATACTATCGGTATTACATCTTTGGGCACATCCAGTGTCTTTTTGTGACAAAAAAATCCTAAATAATGTTGACCAAACACTCCACTTTACAGTTGTGTAGGCCACATTAGCTCATATTAAAGTCTAGTCCACACTTTATAAAATTAGTGTTTCTTATACCTGTTAGCAGCTGTTCAGGAATAAGCACACTAAGCCCTTAGTACTTTTCTGCCTATCTTTATCAGTCTACCAAGATGAAGAAGGCAGGGAGTAAGGCATGTGGTCGTGGTCGTGGGCGTGGGCGTGGAGTTTCTGCAGGGAGAGGACGTGAGGATTCTGTGCCTGCAGGGAGAGGATGTGGGGGATTCTGTGCCTGCTGTGGGCACCAGTGACTCAGCATCCCCCAGTTTTACCAGGGAACAGTCCTTTATGCGCAGCTTTGTAGGAGCTAGCCATACCCCACTGCTGCGGGAGGACCAAATTGAAGCCGTTGTCAGAAGGATGGCAGCTAACGCATCGACTTCAATTAGTTCCAGATCCTCAGGTCCTGAGCACTGAAGAGCACCCATCTGTCTCTTCACCACCTGCCAAATTGCCCAGGCAGTCAGAGAGCCCTGGACAGGAGCCATCTCTACTTCTGCTCTCTGAATCTCTTGGCTTGGAAATAGGGGGCCAGCCAAGCAGAATTTGAGAATTTGAAGAAGAGGTAGTATGCAGTGATGCGCAACCGTTTTGACTCTCTGAATCTGAAGGCGGGTGGGCCAGTGCCTATGGTCAGCAGCACACCTCAGTACGCATCTGATGATGAAACTCAGGTGCCACTTTCTGGTGCGTACTGTGCTGTCGAGACTACCCAGGAGAAGCAGTTGTTTGAAGAGGGTGGTGTAGATGATGAGGTCCTTGACCCATCATGGCGTGAGGGACAGGAAGGTGGTGGGAGCAGCTCTGAGGAAGAGATTCCCCGAACGGCCCAAAAAGGAGGGAGAGGGAGGGGGTAGACTTGGTTGCCTGTAGCCTCCACTTCGGCACCCATTAGGAGCATGGCTCTTCCAAAACCCAAAGCGGGCGCTCCCAAGACTTGCAGTACCTGGTCCTTTTTTGACACAGTTGCAGATGACATTTGCTTTGTCAAATGCAAGCTGTGTAATCAGAAGGTGAAAAGAGGGAAAAGTGTCAGCAACCTCAATACCACAAATATGTGGAAACATGTGCGGACCAAGCATGTGGTGGAGTTACAAAGACACTGCTGCGGGAGGACCAAATTGAAGCCATTGTCGGAAGGATGGCAGCTAACGCATCGACTTCAATTAGTTCCAGATCCTCTCAGGTCCTGAGCACTGAAGAGCACCCATCTGTCTCTTCACCACCTGCCAAATTGCCCAGGCAGTCAGAGAGCCCTGGACAGGAGCCATCTCTACTTCTGCTCTCTGAATCTCTTGGCTTGGAAATAGGGGGCCAGCCAAGCAGAATTCGAGAATTTGAAGAAGAGGTAGTATGCAGTGATACGCAACCGTTTTGTCTCTCTGAATCTGAAGGCGGGTGGGCCAGTGCCTATGGTCAGCAGCACACCTCAGAACGCATCTGATGATGAAACTCATGTGCCACTTTCTGGTGCGTACTGTGCTGTCGAGACTACCCAGGAGAAGCAGTTGTTTGAAGAGGGTGGTGTAGATGATGAGGTCCTTGACCCATCATGGCGTGAGGGACAGGAAGGTGGTGGGAGCAGCTCTGAGGAAGAGATTCCCCGAACGGCCCAAAAAGGAGGGAGAGGGAGGGGGTAGACTTGGTTGCCTGTAGCCTCCACTTCGGCACCCATTAGGAGCATGGCTCTTCCAAAACCCAAAGCGGGCGCTCCCAAGACTTGCAGTACCTGGTCCTTTTTTGACACAGTTGCAGATGACATTTGCTTTGTCAAATGCAAGCTGTGTAATCAGAAGGTGAAAAGAGGGAAAAGTGTCAGCAACCTCAATACTACAAATATGTGGAAACATGTGCGGACCAAGCACGTGGTGGAGTTACAAAGACACACTGAAGACCTAGGCCAACCTACAGCGCCACCTACCACCTCTTTAGCTCGTGTTGTAGCCTCTTCCTCCAGCTCACACACAGCTGGTTCGGCTTCCTCACAGGATGGCCATGGAAGAACCTCTGGCACTGTTGTACAGAGACACAGTGTCATTCCACCCACAGCACCATGTTCCCTGTCATCCTCACACTCCCAGGCCAGTCTACAGCCATAGTTAGCACAGGCATGGGAGAAAAGGCGCCCATACTCGGCAAACCACTCCCGAGCACAGGCTCTGAATGCTGGCATTGCAAAACTACTGGCCCTTGAAATGCTTTCATTCAGGCTGGAGGAGACTGACACCTTCCGTAACTTTATGGCATTGGCAGTCCCACAATACAACGTGCCCAGCCGCTTTTATTTCAGCAGGCAAGCCGTCCCTGCCCTGCAACAGCATGTGGAGGGAAAAATTAAACATGCGCTATAAAACGCCGTCAGTAGCAAGGTCCACCTGACCACCGATGCGTGGACCAGTAAGCATGGACAGGAATGATACCTTTCCCTCAATGCCCATTGGGTAAATGTTGTGGAGCCGGGTACAGATCTTGAGAGTGGCGCAGTACGTGTTCTGCCAGTGAATCTCCAGCCAGGCATGGTAGTGTGTGACAATGGCTGAAATCTGGTGGCAACTCTGGGCCTAGGCAACCTCACTCACATCCCATGTCTGGCACATGTGCTCAACTTGGTTGTGCAGAGTTTTTTGAGGGACTATCCGGATCTTGATGCACTGCTGCACAAGGTCCGCATAGAGTGCGCTCACTTGCGGCGTTCCAGCAACGCAAGATCGTGCATTGCAGCTCTGCAGCGTCGATTACGTCTTCCGGAACATCGCATCATATGTGACCTACCCACCAGGTGGAATTCAACGTCACATATGTTGGAGAGGTTGTGTGAGCAGCAGGCAGCAGTAATGGAGTACCAGCTGCAGCAGGCGCAAACAAGTCGCAGTGCGTGCCGTTCACACTTCACCACCACTGAGTGGGCCTCTATGAAGGACATTTGCCACGTTTTGCATGCCTTCGATTATTCCATGCGGATGGCGAGTGCAGATGAGGCACTAGTCAGCATGACTATCCCCCTTATCTGCCTGCTTCAAAAAAACACTGCAAGCACTAAGGGAGGAGGTTTTGGAAGAGGTGGAGGATGAGGAGTCACAAATGCCATCTGCTTCTGTACAGTCTGCGCAACGTGGTTCCTCACAAAGGCCTAGGCAGGGGACACTTTATGAGGAGGATGAGGAGGAGTCAATGGAGGAGGAAGACATCTGTCCAGAGGAGGGAGGTACACAATGCTCTAGTAGTCAGTATCTAGAGCAAGTGTGGGGTGATGCAGAGCAGGCAAAGATCACGCCTCAAGCAGGGGACAGAGTTTCTTGGCCAGTTGGCAGTCTGCAGCACATGGTTGATTTCATGCTGCAGTGCCTGAGAAACGACCGCCGCATCGCCCACATTGTCAACAAGGCTGATTATTGGGTGTATACCCTCCTAGATCCTTGCTACCGGGACAACTTACAAAGCCTCATAACACCGTTGAACCAGGAGCGTAAAATGCGGGAGTACCAAGACGCACTGGTGCATTCCATCATGTTCTCCATTCCAATCGAGAGCAGTGCTGCTAGTGCTTTACAAAGCAGCTCAGTGCGTCGAGGCAGTGGAGGAAGCTCTGCACAAAGAGGGAGCAGAAGCAGCGCCTCAGCACAAGGCAAGACCAGTATGGCCCAAATGTGGCAAAGTTTTGCGTCCCTGCCGCCACAAATGTCTACACCATCACAGACGGCTTCAGTCAGCAGGAGGCAACGTTTCCGTCAGATGGTGACAGACTACATGTCTTGCCCTCTCAGTGTACTCCCAGAAGGCTCTTCCCCCTTCAAGTTTTGGGTCTCTAAGCTGGATACATGGCCAGAGCTTAGCCAGTATTCATTGGAGGTGCTGGCTTGCCCTGCTGCTAGTGTATTATCGGAACGCGTCTTTAGTGCCGCAGGTAGTGTACTTACAGACCTTCGCATGCGCCTATCCTCCGATAACGTTGACCGGCTTACTTTTCTGAAAATGAACAAGGCCTGGATCTCGCATGAATTTGCCAGTCCTCTTCCAGAATAAATAATTGGTTTGCAACAGTATCCAGGTCTCCTGTTATGTTCATGTTTCTACCACCTGAACTGTAATCCCTGAGCTCCAACACCGCCAGTTGCTGCTCAGAAGTGCCGTCTGCACAGTCAACGCTTTCTGCCATGTTATTGGGGTTCAGTAACGTCAGCTGATCCCCTGCTGTGTGTCCGGCAAATTCTCCTGCTCTGTCCACATCCACTCTACTACTAATTTAAAACTTGCTCCAATTACACCTCTGGCTCCTCTGTTTTCAGTATTTACCCTGAGCTCCAACACCGCCTGTTGCTGCTCAGAAGTGCCGTCTGCACAGTCAATGCTTGCTCCAGTGTTATTGGGGTTCAGTAACGTCAGCTGTTCCCCTGCTGTGTGTACGGCAATTTCTCCTGCTCTGTCCGCATTCACACTACTACAGATTTTAAAATTGCTCCAATTAGGCCTCTTGCTCCTCTGTTTTCAGTATTATCGCTGAGCTCCAACACCGCCAGTTGCTGCTCAGAAGTGCCGTCTGCACAGTCAACGCTTGGTCCAGTGTTATTGGGGTTCAGTAACGTCAGCTGTTCCCCTTCTGTGTGTCCGGCAATTTCTCCTGCTCTGTCCACATTCACACTACTACAGATTTTAAAGTTGCTCCAATTAGGCCTCTGGCTCCTCTGTTTTCAGTATTTACCCTGAGCTCCAACACCGCCAGTTGCCGCTCAGAAGTGCCGTTTGCACAGTCAACACTTGCTGCCGTGTTATTGGGGTTCAGTAACATCAGCTGATCCCCAGCTGTGTGTCCGGCAAATTCTCCTGCTCTGTCCACATTCTCACTACTACTACAGATTTAAAACTTGCTCCGATTACACCTCTGGCTCCTCTCTGTGTTCAGTATTATCCCTGAGCTCCAACACCGCCAGTTGCTGCTCAGAAGTGCTGTCTGCACAGTCAACGCTTGCTGCCGTGTTATTGGGGCTCAGTAATGTCAGCTGATCCCCTGCTGTGTGTCCGGCAAATTCTCCTGCTCTGTCTACATCCACTGTACTACAGATTTAAAACTTGCTCCAATTACACCTCTTGCTCCTCTCTGTTTTCTGTATTATCCCTGAGCTCCAACACCGCCAGTTGCCGCTCAAAAGTGCCGTCTGCACAGTCAACACTTGCTGCCGTGTTATTGGGGTTCAGTAACGTCAGCTGATCCCCAGCTGTGTGTCCGGCAAATTCTCCTGCTCTGTCCACATTCTCACTACTATTACAGATTTAAAACTTGCTTCAATTACACCTCTGGCTCCACTCTTTTTTCAGTATTTACCCAGTGCTCCAACACCGCCAGTAGCTGCTCAGAAGTGCTGTCTGCATAGTCAACACTTGGTCCAGTGTTATTGGGGTTCAGTAACGTCAGCTGATCCCCAGCTGTGTGTCCGGCAAATTCTCCTGCTCTGTCCACATCCACTGTACTACAGATTTAAAACTTGCTCCAATTACACCTCTGGCTCCACTCTTTTTTCAGTATTTACCCTTTGTTACAGCCCCGCCAGCTGTTTCCCAGCAGTGTCTTTGGCATGGGTACTCCCTCCTACCCAGCCTGGTTCCAGCACGCCAGCTGTTTCCGGGTAGTGTCAACGTCACTTTGCTTCCAATACGTTGTCCTGTTGTGTTGCGGTCGGGTTAGCCGACTCTATGGTGCCTGCAGCTTAGGTGACTCCTATGTGGGTTGCGGGATCTGGCAATGAAGGCTGTTTCCATAGTGCCAATAGGACAAGCACCCCCTGTAGGACTGTGGGTTTCGGTAACTCCGGCCGACTCGTGGCCTTGCAACTTTTTTTTTCATGGGTACCTTCTGCTACACATCCGGGTTCCAGTACCATCAGCTGGTTCTCGGCAGTGCCTTTGGCTTAGGTGCCTCCTTCTCGGTATCCGAGTTCCACCAATGTCTGCTGGTCCTTGGTAGTGCTTTCTGGCACAGATATCTCCTGCTTAGTAACCGGGTTCCAGTACCGTCAGCTGGTCCTCGGTAGTTCCATTGGCTCTTTTACCTTCTGCTACCCATCCAGGTTCCAGTACCGTCAGCTGGTTCTCGTTAGTTCCATTTGCTCTTGTACCTTCTGCTACCCATCCGGGTTCCAGTGCCATCAGCTGGCTCTTGGCAGTGCCTTTGGCTTAGGTGCCTGCTTCTCAGTATCCAAGTTCCACCAACGTCTGCTGGTCCTTGGTAGTGCTTTCTGGCACAGGTACCTCCTGCTTAGTAACCGGGTTCCAGTACCGTCAGCTGGTCCTCGGTAGTTCCATTGGCTCTAGTGCCTTCTGCTACCCATCCGGGTTCCAGTACCGTTAGCTGGTTCTCGGCAGTTCCTCAGCCTTCTTGTACCTTCTGTTACATTTCCTAATTCAAGCTTTTTGAAATGGTTCTTGGTAATCACTCTGGATCTCCCTGACGATGACCCTGAAGAGAAGGACCCTGAAGACCACCCCGAAGAAGACGAGGACCCTGAAGATGACGACCCTGAAGACGAGGACCTTGAAGACCACCCTGAAGAAGACGAGGACCCCGAAGACGACGACCCCGAAGATGAGGACCCTGATGACGAGAACCCTGAAGACCACCCCGAAGAAGACGAGGACCCCGAAGATGACGACCCTGAAGACGAGGACCCTGAAGACCACCCCGAAGAAAACGAGGACCCCGAAGATGACGACCCTGAAGACCACCCCGAAGAAGACCGAGAAGATGACCCTGAAGAAGATGACCAAGAGGACAAAGAACATGAAGACAACCACCAAGATGCAGACGAACAAGAGACAGAAAACCAAGAAGCAGAAGAACAAGAAGCTGCAGAACAAAAAGTGGAAGAACTTTAAGCATAAGACTAAAAATCAGAGCAAAAGATATTATCTAAATTATAAGCAGAAGAAGACTAAGCAGTGTATGGGGGTGAGTCCGTTCCTCCTCGTGGTGCCTGTGGAAAAGACCTGCTGCTGCAGGCCAGACTGAACGCGGACAAATCCTGTTGTAAATCTTTTGTGACAGGCAGAACGAAAGGTGTAATCTTCAAACTTTTATAGATAACAACTACAGGAATGCCTGTCACAAATAAGAATATGATGAAGAAGAAGAATATGAAGAAGATGAAGAAGTAGATTATGAAGAAGAATAATAGTTGAATAAGAAGAAAATGAAGAATGTAAAAAAAAAGAATAATACGAAGAAGGTGAAGAAGAAGAAGATGAAGAAGGTGAAGAAGAAGTTGATGAAAAAGATGCTGATGCTGAGGATGATGAAGGAGAACGTGTGGGAGAAGTAAAAAGAAGGTGAAGAGCATGGAAGTAGTTAAACATAAATATCTGACAAAATATAAAAAAAACATAACATAGTCAATATTTTTGTAACTCAGAACGTCTTAAAAAAATATTAATTCCTGCTATTCCATTTGATTGGGCTAAACCTCTATGCCTTTATTGTCTCCCCCACCTCCCCCAATACATTCTACATTATTCTTAGTTGTTTTCCTTCATGTAAAATTAACCTACAAGGAAAGAAAGGGTTTATTTTCATTCCGATATTTGTGTCCCATTGACTTGCATTGGTTTCCGGTATCGGAATCGGCGATATCCGATATTTTTTGGGTATCGGCCCGATACAATCCGATCCGATATTTCTCGATATCGGAAGGTATCGCTCAACACTAGTGTTTATATGACTAATTCTGATTGGATGAGTTTGACCATGTGGTTCTAACAGGATATGACATACAGTTATATGAAAAAGTTTGGGCACCCCTATTAATCTTAAGCTTAATGTTTTATAAAAATTGGTGTTTTTGCAACAGCTATTTCAGTTTGATATATGTAATAACTATTGGACACAGTAATGTTTCTGCCTTGTAATGAAGTTTATTGTACTAACAGAAAATGTGCAATCTGCATTCAAACAAAATTTGACAGGTGCATAAGTATGAGCACCCTTATAATTTTCTTGTTTTAAATACTCCTACCTACTATTTACTGACTTACTAAAGCACTTTTTTTGGTTTTGTAACCTCATTGAGCTTTGAACTTCATAGCCAGGTGTATGCAATCATGAGAAAAGCTACTTAAAGTGGCCACTTGCAAGTTGTTCTCCTGTTTGAATCTCCTCTGAAGAGTGGCATCATGGGCTCCTCAAAACAACTGTCAAATGATCTGAAAACAAAGATTATTCAACATAGTTGTTCAGGGGAAGGATACAAAAAGCTGTCTCAGAGATTTAACCTGTCAGTTTCCACTGTGAGGAACATAGTAAGGAAATGGAAGAATACAGGGACAGTTCTTGTTAAGGCCAGAAGTGGCAGGCCCAGAAAAACATCAGAAAGGTAGAGAAGAAGAATTGTGAGATCAGTCAAGGACAATCCTCAGACCACCTCCAGAGAGCTGTAGCATCAACTTTCTGCAGATGGTGTTGTTAGAACCCTCCTGTTAGTTTTTTCTATTTTGCTGGTCACATGACTTTTTGCCTATTTAATCCAGCTCCGCCCTCCTGGCCTTGCTGGACTTCAGTGTTACATTTACTCTTAAGCTAGCCAGGTGCCTTGTACCTTACTCTGTAGTTTGCTTGGACTTTTGACCACTAGTACTTCTGTTTGTTTGTTTGTCTTTGCTCTGTTACAATTTCTGCTAGGAGGTGTCCAACTATATCCCAGCCTTAGTTCTTGTAGGGACCCCTCCCTTATATCTATAGGTCTGCGTTCAGACTAGCCGAGGACTTCGGCGGGTCTGTTCACAAGGAACAGGTCCCCCGCTGCATCATAGGGAATCAGCTTAGTCCTATTGTAGGGACAGATTTCCTATCTTTCCTTAGTGTTTGTAGCAGATCATAACAGTAAGTCCAGCCCAAAAATAAAACACTCTAAGGAAAGAAATCCTGATTTCAGCATGGTGTCGGTTCAGGAGTTGGCTCAACGCCTGCAGGGACCGTCTTTGGAGGTGGCTGAGCTCCAGCAACACGTGAATAGCTGTCCTGGAGCGCATTTTGTCAAACCGAAGGTAGGACTACCAGATTTTTTTTATGGTAAGCGGCAAGATTTTTTTTCCTTTAAAAACGCTTGTTTATTATATTTTTGTTTAAGACCCAGATCCTCGGGGAATGAATCACAGCTCATTGGGTTTATAATGTCACTTTTGCGCAAAGAACCACAGGGATGGGCCTTTTCTCTACAACCTAATGATCCGTGTTTTAGATCTGTGGAAGATTTTTTTTCTGCTATGGGGTTGTTGTATGATGATCCTGATCGAGTCTCATCTGCTGAAACTGAATTAAGACGTTTGAAGCAGGGATCAGGTGATGTGGAAAATTATTGTACATACTTCAGAAGATGGTCGGCTGAAGTGGAATGGAATGACTCAGCATTAAAATGTTTGTTTCTTGATGGTCTAGGTGAAAGGGTTAAGGATCTGCTGATTGCCTTCCCAAAACCTGGAACCTTGCAGGAGGCAATGCAATTAGCCATACGTGTGGACAGGAGACTGTGTGCTAGGAGTAATGAAGAGAAATCTACTGCTATGGCAGCTCCTAGTTTTCAGAGGGTCTGTTCGGAGGGTGGAGAACCGATGGAGACCTACTCTCAGGAAAAAGACCGCAGGTTTGCTAAAGGATTGTGTTTTTATTGTGGTAAATTTGACCACTTTATTAAGAACTGTGTGGTTCGTTTGAACAAAGAAAAAAAAAAGAGGTCAGTTACGCCCGCATAGCTTGTTTAAACTCAAAAGGAGTATTTCTTTCTGGAAGCACCTCATTCCAGGAGGAGTTGATTGAATTTCGGGTATTTGTGGATTGTGGTTCTACACTCAATGTGATTGATGAGGGTTTTTTGGAAAAATTTAAATTAGAATCCAAACTTTTGTCATCTCCTATTTCTGTGGTTGCTGTTGATGGCTCTCCCTTGAAAGGTATTACTCACAAGGTTTTTGAATTTCCCCTCTCCATTAATGGTATCCACCAAGAGAATTTGGATTTGGCGGTATTAAATAATTTGCCTGCTCCAGTGGTTTTGGGGTTACCTTGGTTAAAATTGCACAATCCTGTACTGGACTGGTCAACCAATGAAATTAAGTCTTGAAGTCCTAAGTGTTATGATAGATGTTGCAACGATCGCATTGCTGCTGTGGAAAGAGGGGAATTACCTGTACCTATTCAGGATTTTTGGAAGTTTTTTTCTGAGGAGGATTCGCAAATTTTGCCTCCTCATAGGGACTATGATTGTACTATTGAGTTTGTCCCTGGAGCAACTCTTCCCAAGAGTCGCTTATTTAATCTTACTATCCCTGAGAGAAAGGCCTTGGAGGAATGCATACAGACAAGCTTGGCCGCCGGTCACATTAGACCTTCTAAGTCACCTGTGGCTGTTGGATTCTTTTTTGTAAAAAAAAAGGACGGCGGTTTACGTCTAAGTCTGGACTTTCGCGAAATTAATAAAATTACAGTACGCAATTCCTACCCACTGCCATTAGTTCCTGACTTGTTCAACCAGATAGTGGGGGCCAAGTGGTTCTCTAAGATTGATCTCCGGGGGGCATACAATTTGTTACGTATGAAAGAAGGTGATGAGTGGAAAACTGCTTTTAACACTCCAGTGGGTCATTTTGAGAATCTGGCTATGCCCTTTGGTCTTACCAACGCACCAGCGTTTTTTCAGAACCTTATTAATGACATCCTAAGACCGTTGATCGGTAAGAATGTGGTGGTGTATTTGGATGTCATTTTGATTTTTGCGCCGGATCTGGAGTCTCATTGGCAGAGCATACGTGAGGTATTGCAGTTGTTAAGCGACAATTAACTTTTTGCTAAGCTGGAGAAATGTGAGTTCGCTGTGCAGAGAATTAGTTTTTTGGGCTACATTATCTCCAGCGAGGGCTTTGAGATGGACCCGATGAAGGGTCAGGCAGTTCAGGAATGGCCTAGGCCTATTGGTTTGAAACCAATACAGAGATTTTTGGGTTTCGCCAATTATTACAGAAAATTCATTAAGAATTTTTCTATAATTGTTAAGCCGCTGACTGATCTCACCAGGAAAGGTACGAATAAGGTCCAGTGGACTACTGAGGCCATTGAAGCTTTTGTGTATCTCAAGGAGTGGTTCAGTTCTACCCCCATCCTTATGCAGCCTGATGAGACCAAGCCTTTTTTGGTCGAGGTTGATGCTTCTTTGGTGGGGGTCGGTGCTGTTTTGTCTCAGGAAAACAAGGATGGAGTACATCCCTGTGCATTTTTTTCAAAAAATTTTTCTGAGACCGAACTTAATTACGATGTCGGTAATCGGGAATTGCTGGCGATTAAACTCGCATTTGAACATTAGTGTCATCTCTTGGAAGGTGCTAAATTTCCCATTCAGGTTTTTACTGATCATAAGAATCTGATCTATCCTGATGCTGCCAAGCGCTTGAATGCCCGTCAAGCTAGGTGGGCACTTTTTTTTTCGCGTTTTAATTTTTCTGTTACTTACATTCCGGGTACCAAGAATGTAAAAGCTGATGCTTTATCTCGCAGTTTTTCTCCCATGGTTGGTACCGAGGAGGAGGAGAGCATTTTACAGGAAGGTGTTGTGATAGCAGCATTGGACTCCGTTTTGGAAGATGGGATTCTGAAAGCCCAGGAGGATGCCCCGTCTAACACTCCCCATGGGAGGTTGTTTGTGCCTAGGAACTTTAGGAGAGATTTGTTTGTGGAGTGTCATGAGTCTCGGTTGGCAGGTCATCCAGGAATTTCGGAGACTAAGAGACTTGTAGGTCGCAGTTTTTGGTGGCCTGGGTGGCAGAAGGAAGTCATTAAGTGGGTGCGTCAATGTACTGTGTGTGCTAGATCTAAGTCTTCACATGCTCCTGCTGCGGCATTGCTTTGCCGTTTGGAGGTTCCTAGTGCTCCTTGGACGCATCTTGCTATGGATTTTATTACTGACCTTCCTGCCTCTGAGGGTTTCACTGTTATCTGGGTGCTCGTGGACCGTTTTAGCAAGATGTGTCACTTGGTTCCCTTCATCAAACTGCCCTGCGACAAGACACTCGCTAAGGCTTTTATTAAAGAAATTGTCAGGCTCCATGGCATTCCTACCGACATTTTCTCCGATAGGGGACCTCAGTTTGTGGCTCGTTTTTGGCGTGCCTTTTGTGACAGGTTGGGAGTCCATTTGTCATTTTCATCTGGTTTTCATCCTGAGTCTAATGGACAGATAGAAATAAAGAACCAGGATGTTGAACAGTTTTTGCGTTGTTTTGTGGCTGACAATCAAGAGGGGTGGTCTGAGTTTCTGCCACTGGCTGAATTTGCTCTTAACAACCATACATCCTCTTCTGCTGGGTGTTCTCCTTTTTTTGTTGTACTGGGAGACATCCGTCGTTTGGGTCATTCTCCAAATTGGTATCGGTGGTGCCAGAGGAGGAGAATTTTTCCGGTGATTTGGAGAGAGTTTGGACTGATGTACGTCGTAACCTTCAAGAGGCTAACAAAAAATCCAAGAGGTACTTTGACAGGAAACGTCAAGAGGTTTTGTTTACTGTTGGTGACATGGTTTGGTTGTCCTCTAGGAATCTGCGGTTGAGGATTCCTTCTAAGAAATTGGGCCCGAAGTTTGTGGGTCCGTTTAAGGTGCTGTTAGGTTGGAGGTTCCTACCTCCTGGAAGATTAATCCGGTGTTTCATGTTTCCTTATTGAAAAAAGCTGATGTTTCTGATAGGGACGCCACAGTCTCTGTTGCTCTGGTGGAGGAAGACGGTGAATATGAAATTTCTCGCATTCTTAATTCTAGATGGCATAGAGGTAGATTGCAGTATCTCGTCGCTTGGAAAGGTTTCAGTCCCGAGGATAACTCCTGGGTAAGGGCGGATGATGTCTGTGCTCCTAGACTTGTCGGAGCGTTTCACAGGAGGTTTCCTGATAGACCTGGGCCTGGAGGATCCGGAGGATCCTCATAGAAGAGGGGGTACTGTTAGAACCCTCCTGTTAGTTTTTTCTATTTTGCTGGTCACATGACTTTTTGCCTATTTAATCCAGCTCCGCCCTCCTGGCCTTGCTGGACTTCAGTGTTACATTTACTCTTAAGCTAGCCAGGTGCCTTGTACCTTACTCTGTAGTTTGCTTGGTCTTTTGACCACTAGTACTTCTGTTTGTTTGATTGTCTTTGCTCTGTTACAATTTCTGATAGGAGGTGTCCAACTATATCCCAGTCCTTAGTTCTTGTAGGGACCCCTCCCTTATATCTATAGGTCTGCGTTCAGACTAGCCGAGGACTTAGGCGGGTCTGTTCACAAGGAACAGGTCCCCCGCTGCATCGTAGGGAATCAGCTTAGTCCTATTGTAGGGACAGTTTTCCTATCTTTCCTTAGTGTTTGTAGCAGTTCATAACGGGTGTCACTGTGCATCGGTCAACTATACAGCGCACTTTGCACAAGGAGAAGCTGTATGGGAGAGTGATGCGAAAGAAGCCATTTCTGCAAGCACGCCACAAACAGAGTCGGCTGAGGTATGCAAAAGCACATTTGGAGAAGCCAATTTCTTTTTGGAAGAAGGTCCTGTGGACTGATGAAACCAAGATTGAGTTGTTTGGTCATACAAAAAGGCGTTATGCATGGCGGCAAAAAAACACAGCATTCCAAGAAAAACACTTGCTACCCACAGTAAAATTTGGTGGAGGTTCCATCATGCTTTGGGGCTGTGTGGCCAATGCCGGCACCGGGAATCTTGTTAAAGTTGAGGGACGCATGGATTTCACTCAGTATCAGCAGATTCTTGACAATAATGTTCAAGAATCAGTGATAAAGTTTAAGTTACGCAGGGGATGGAACTTTCAGCAAGACAATCATCCAAAACACCGCTCCAAATCTACTCAGGCATTCATGCAGAGGAACAATTACAATGTTCTGGACTGGCCATCCCAGTCCCCAGACCTGAATATCATTGAACATCTGTGGGATCATTTTAAGAGGGCTGTCCATGCTTAACTGAACTGGAATTGTTTTGTAAAGAGGAATGGTCAAAAATAGCTTCATCCAGGATCCAGGAACTCATTAAAAGCTACAGGTAGCGACTAGAGGCTGTTATTTTTGCAAAAGGAGGATCTACTAAATATTAATGTCACTTTTCTGGTGAGGTGCCCATACTTATGCACCTGTCAAATTTTGTTTGAATGCAGATTGCACATTTTCTGTTAGTACAATAAACCTCATTTCAAGGCAGAAACATTACTGTGTCCAACAGTTATTACATATGTCAAACTGAAATAGCTGTTGCAAAAACACCAATTTTTATAAAACATTAAGCATAAGATTAATAGGGGTGCCCAAACATTTTTCACAGAACTGTAAAACGCTGACCGATTTGTCTTTTAAATATGAAATGATTAAAGAAGCACAGTCTGAAACGCGTTTGCTACATTAAAATTTCCTGCGGGGTTGTGACATGTTTTTCATATATTTTATTACTTACCTAATAAATTTGATGTTTTTAAGAAGACCCAGACGCTGGAACAATCCTCTTTCCTTTCGCATTACCTGATAGTTTGAAAAATAGTTTGACTAAGCCGTGGTTCAACAATCAACTTTTTTGCTTTGCAGATATAGTTGATATACACTGCAGGGTTTTATTATCTTTTGATACATTACATTCTCATTTTAACATACCATTCATTTCTCACTATTGATATCTAAAAAATACACACTATATGTATTCTCTCTTTTCCTCCTTTAAAGTCTCCCACTTTACCCGCTTTGAACAATTATGTAGAGCTGGTGTCTCAACTAAGGGACTTATATTGGATATTTATCAGCTCTTACTTAACCCCTGCCCAGATGAACACTCATACATGAGTAAATGGAAATGTTTTCTAGGGGAATCCCTTTCGCCTTGTACCTGGCAGGAGAAATAGAGAAATGCAGCTAAGACCTCCACATGCTTCACTTATAGGAAAAAGCAATTTAAGTTTCTTATGTTTTAGTATCATACCCCTTCCTTATTACATAAACTTAATCCTAGCATCCCCAATTGTTGTTGGAGGTGTGGTAATACTGGAGGTGACTGAACCCATTGTTTTGGTCATGTACTTCAAGGTATTTTGGAAACTGTTAAGGCTATGTGCCCACGTAGCAGATTTGATGCAGAGCATTTTTGCCTCTCTCTGGCAGAAAAAAAGGCATGCAGATTTACATGCGTTTTTTCTGCCAGAGAGAAGCGTTTTTTCAGCGTTTTTACATGTGTTTTCGCATGCATTTTTTCAAGCACTTTTCCAAGCGATTTTGAGCATGACTTGGAAAAGTGCTTGACAAGTTGGTCACACAATATAAATCCAAGCAACCGGCATGGATTTATTTTGTGTGACCAACTTAGATGCTTTAAATGCTGCATCTATAGTAAAAAAAAATAATTAAAAAGTTAAAAATAAAAAAAACCTGTATACTCACCTCACCAGTCTCCTCCCGGCGGCGATCCTCTCTCTTCGGCGTCCCGCGGTGTACTGGCAGGACCTGCGGTGACGTCATTTAGTCAGCTGATGGTCATGCGACCATCACCTGACAGCTGACGTCAGCAGTCGCGTGACCATCAGCTGACTAAATGACGTCAACGCAGGTCCTGCCAGTACACCGCGGGATGCCAAGGAGAGAGGATCGCCACTGCCGGGAGGAGACCGGAGAGGTGAGTATACAGTTTTTTTTTATTTTTAATTTTTTTATTTCTTTTTTTCACCGCGTGGTAGCCGGGATGAAGAGGAGTTGTAGTCTCCTCTTCATCCTGGGTACCACACACACCACGATTACGCTGCAAATTCGCAAATTTGCAGCGTAATCATGGTAGAAATAGTCGTGCTGCGTTTAGCAATGAAATTCGAATTCGGCGCGCTAATTAGCGCATCATGTGCACAGCACATCCGAATTCACATTGCTTTGCATGGCAGACGGTTTTACAAGCGTTTTCACGGTGTTTTTGCGGCTATAAAAACGCTACAAAAACGCTACGTGGGCACATGGCCTAAGACTTTTATTTTTAAGGTCACAGGCCTTCGGATACCCCTGGATCCTAAATTTTATCCACTCAATATTACATAGTTTCAAATTAGTCGTAAATCCAATTACTATTTCAATTTCTATTTCATATGACAGCTGCTGCTAGATGTATGATAGCATGTAAATGCAGGATGGTTCAACCCTCATCACATAATGAGTTACATGTGCGTATACAGGATGTATGAAGCATGGAATACCTGGACTCTTTGGAACACATATAGGGTTCAAAGAGATTGTTATTGAGCATGGCTATGAAAAGTAACTTGGGTGGTCTATGCTGAATTAGAAATGTTTTCTAAATTCCCACCGCCCCCACTTGTGTCAATGTCTTGTCTTGTCATTGTTCTTGTCTAAATTTTCTAATTAGATGTGGACTCCTTGGTGTTGAGTCCTCTCATTGTTGATGGTAATTTGTTGAACACTCATAATGGTGTTGAGTCCACTCATTGTTGATGTTTTTTTATGTTAAACAGATATGTACCGAATAGCTACTATTTTGATATAAAAAAAAAACACAACAGTTGCTTAAACTTTTTTGCTTTTGTTTCCCTCCAGCTCCCCCCATCTGTAGAGTTTTATATTAGCAAATGTAATTTTACCCATAATTGCAAATATACATGTACAAAGAATAGAACAGGTATGAGGAGTGAATGATCAGTGTAGGATAAAAAAGGGAAAGGCATTTTATCTCAAATATTATATACGTATTACAAACGTTCTTATTTTCATCTGTACTGTTTATGAAAAAGTATACTTACTATTTGCCTACCTCTCACTGTTTTAAAATCTCATTTTGGTCCGCATATGTTTCTACAAAGACAATTTAAATAGAGGCAAACAGATCGATTTGTGGAGGATTGAGTTTGAGTAGAATTTCCTGAATTTCACAATTTTGCAAATTCAAAATTTTGAGACTCTCTCTCTCTTTAGCATGTAAAATATAAGTTCTTATGGTCAATGGGGTTCTCTACTCTCACCCATGTGTATCTTACGATCCATTACAAGCTTGCCAGTATTGAAATTCATGTGACTGGCTGAATAATGCCTTGTAATGGGTTAATATGTCAGCAACAAAATAGGGAAAATCAGCGACAAAATAAAATGATGGAACACCATGTGTCATGACCGTACAACACATACTTCATGTCGCTACTACCCCGTCAATCCTGAGATATCTCTGCGCATGCCCAGGGATGTGCCCAGCCTAGATGCCTATGGTTTCAGCATGTGGTTTTGGTAACAATAGGTGCCGAGAACTGTTTTAGGTAGAGCAGCCTGAGAGATGAGTGGCGAGGTACTATTTTTTTTAACCTTTTGCTGGCCCTGTGTGCTTCAGCAAAGTGACAGCCAGATAGCCTCCTTTTTGATGAATTCATGTGTAGTGAATTACACAAAATCTGCATTCTGAAAAATAGAGATTTTTGTAGAATTCTAATTCACGCAAATACATTTGCCCAACTTTACTTGCAATATATAGTTAGTAAAAAATAAGAAAAAAACAGGTACTTTTTTATATATATTTTCCTTCAATATTGGCAAAGAATAAAAATTTGAATATAAATGTAACATAAAAATTATGCCCCAAAGTATCATGACAAAAAGAAGCAAAAATTGTTTGAATAAGAGAAGAAAATTGTAATGTTCTTAAAACCCATGTATAAAAACCCACCAAAAAAGTGCATAGTCAAGAATAGGAAAAAATGACCTGATCTTGAACTGGTTGAGTTTCACCCATTGCTGTCCATTTCACCAATTGCATCTCATTAGGATGGAATATTTGATAATTCATCAGCATATTATATCAAATTTGCACAGACATTTTCACATTGCACAGATGAGTTTTTGCTTAAATCCCAATCACTTGTATTGTGCTATGCATTAAGATTTTCTGCTGTCGAAAAAAACGCAGTATTTATGCTATGTGGGAACACAGATGAGACTCTAATGCCAATGTGTGCTGTCCTAGTAAGGGTAGTAAGGGCATGTGCAGACGGTCAGGAGCCGCTGCGTGTTCAACTCTGCGTGTTATGGATGGCAATATGGATGAAAATTGCCTTAGTTTTCTGTACGGGCAATTTTCTCATAATAATGTCTAAGTTACAGATTTTAGGGAGTGTTTTTTGTAACAAAAAAATTGCTTAATTAATGAAAGTAACTCTTTATCCATTGAGACTTAGACATATCATTTGTGCAGTAAAAATTGTAAATGACTATAATTTTTTTTAAACAAGCTAATGTTTAAGGAAATCATGCACGTTCACATTTTTCTTTTTCTTAAATCTTTATTTTTTTCAAATATTTCACATAGATTTTTTTATGACCTTTTATTCAAAACACACAAGGCAGTGTCAATGGTAAGAGAGTATGGAGTACAACAAAGCACTGTTCAACTGCATTGATCAATTGACAGCTTTAAAACTTTTTTATCACTGGTGGCTAAAAACACAATCATTTTCATGTACATCATGAGTAAGATGCAGACAGAAGTTGAGATTCAGTGAAACAAATGTCCCGGTGTGATCTGTAATGAATTGACTATAACAGTGCAATAGTGATTCAGTGTAAATATATACAGTGTCTGTACTTTCCTGAAAAGAAAGCAGTTTGCATTGGATATGAGCAATGATCAAACTTTTCATTTTGTCATTGAAGGTCCTTTTGGTGTAAAGGAAGCGTTTTCTTGTAAAACACATTCTAGACACCTAAAATAATAGTCATTACAACACTATGGATTCCTGAAACTGAAGAGAGTAGTGATGTCAACTGTAGAGTGGCTGAAAACTAACGTATGATAGGCACATTGGTGGATATACCAATGAGGTAGCCAAATCAGCTGGCAGAGTTAAATGTCAGATATTATTTCTGTTCACATCTCTTATGCTGTCATAGGTGGTATACTGTGGGAGTGTTCTCCAACATATACCTCCAGCTGAAGCCACCAATCTATAGCACTGTTAGGCAAACATAGGCATATGTTGGCCATTGACTCCCATTGTCAAACAAAAATAATATGTCTTTCAATATGTTCCTCTGTACAGGAAAAGTACAACAAACTGTGATTTTTTTTGTTTGTGGTACAAAGGTGCGACAAGCAAAAGAGTGAATTTTGCTTTTTTCATTGGAGGTTATCCACTTTTTAAAATCCCTTTTTTGTTAAAAGTGTCTCCCAAAAACAAGCATTAAAGAGAACAGGTTAATAAACTGCCCACCATTACACAAGTGCAGCAGTCCATTTGCAGTTAAAGAAGCACTCCCATCAAAGTTTTTATCCTCTTAATATATTGCAATCATCATATTAAATAGCACTGCGCACTTACAATTGCTCATTTTGCCTTTCTAGTTAATTCTTCTCTTTTCTCTGCTCTCTGTAGAAACAGAAAGTCTCTTTTTGTCTGCAAAAATCATTCCCCTATTCAACTCCTGACCCAGCTGCTTCCTCTTCCCCCTGCTGGAGACTTTTGCAGTGATTTATGACTTGTGCAGAGAAAATTGACCTCCTGATTCAGCTAGTCAGTTTTTAATCATGTGATGTCATAGACTTAATGGAAAAGAGAAGAATTAGCTGGGTAGAAAGGTTTAATGAGCAATTGTAAGTACTCAGTGCTGTATAATATGATGATTGCAAAATATTAAGAGGATACAATTTTGATAGGAGTGCTACTTTAACCCAGAGACAAATCAATGGATGTCAGCATAACTTTAACATTCTAATAGCTAGAGCTACTTGGCAACTTTGCTTGCTCAGTATTAAGATCGCAATGTCACGATACTAAAATTGGAACTAATATTAGTGAATGTGATTTGGAATAGACTTTTGGAAATCTTTGCAACATTGTAGCCTTAAAGTCGTACAATCAAACTGCCATGCTGCCCTAGGCATAACATATACAGGCATAAAACTTTCAGCAAATTGACATTTCAACTTCTGAAAAGGCATTCCTTTAGTTTCAAGTGATGCTGACTTCCATTATTTCCCCAAATATAGGCTGATTACTAGGTGCAATGTTGTTGGATTATAATTATCTGTAACCAGTGGGAAAGCCAGGGAGAACAAGTCCATTTTATCGGCAGTGCCACAGTGGAGTTTCACAGATGAACTGTAGACATAAATGATACCCATTGAACTCAATGGCCTGACTGTGTTACAAAGGGACATGACAGATTCCCAAGCTAGAGGCTGTCTGAGCTGGCTAATTGATGGAGAACCTGAACTGAACTCGTGTTTTTGAAAAAAGTAGACTGACTTTTATGTAATGGAAGTATTTCTGAATGACTTCTGTTCATTCTAATAGGAACGTTTCAAGGTCATCAAAAGGGGGGCCTAAAAACAAAGATCACACAATATGAAACATTTACCTGATTCTATGTAGTAACAGGGTGGGCATATCTTTAAATGAAAGCAAATTCCACTGACTAAACATATTGTAAATTAAAACTCTATTTAAATCATGTCTAATCATATTTAATTTCATTTTTTACCCTCTTAACATATTGCAATAATTTTTATTAATTAATGGGCGCTCAGTAAAAAAAAATTTAAAAAAAATTGGCGTATGCACAGTTGGAAAAGAATTGTTCTTAAAAATCCTATTATATAATAAATTCTATATTTAATCTGTTACCAATTGATTGGCATAAATCACTCTGCTTAATCATAGCAAGAACTGTATGGACCTATATGATTAATGAACAGTAGCAAGAAAAGCTGAACGAAATATGCACATAATTTTTAGCTTTCTGTCTGGGCAAATACTCTGCTGCAATTTAGAGCTGCACAGTTCACTCTCTCATCCTGCCTGCATATAAACTGATCAGTAGGAAGACAAGCTACATCATGTGCACATTGCAAACAGGTTCTTTACAGGACAAACTGTGGGAACCTTGGGTGATAGCAATGTCCAGAAAATTTGTGATATCTGCAGTTTCAGTAACTCAGATATATTTACAAAGCAGAATGTAAACACTGATTTTCTCCAAAATATTAGCAAGCTGTAGAACCTACTATTTCAGGCACATTTAAGTATTTTTTAATTTAACTGGTCAACCCCTTTAACTCTCTTGCACTTCTCATTACCAGACAAATAACTAGTAGTGTGAAGTTGGGGAACTTTTTACATAAGATGTCAAGCATACAAAGAAGATGACCCATCTTCTATGACCACTAAAGAATAAAATAATAATCCCCTTTGAGCCCTACAACACTAAAATAAGAGACACCAATCTAGAAGAGTAAGCTACTTTAATGGAAATCTGTCAGCAAGTTTTTGTTATGTAATCTGAGGACAGCAAGAGGTAGGGGTCAAAAAACTGAATTCAGTGATATGTTATTAGGCTGTATGCTGTTTACTTACAATGAAGAATTTATCACCAGGACATTATCACTGCCTGGACTACAGCTTATGTGACTACTAAGCCGACCACGCTTCCTCCCTTCAAATAGCAGCTTACTCCCAATCGACAATGTACATAGAGAGCTGTGGTGTGGACGGGGTTAGCTTTCTGAGCTCTGCTGCATCCTACATCTAAGAACTCTGTCTCACAACTGCTGTACCCAGTAAGCTAAATAATACATCGTTGGATTCAGGGTCTCTTTTCCTACATTATGCTGCTCTCTGATGAGGTAGCAAAAACCTGTTGACAGATTCTCTGAAACCTCTCCATTTTCTTACACTATCAGAAAAGTCTTAATTAGTATGGAATATTTTTTCAAATTTGCTGTTCTTTAGGCCTGGGTGAGTCATGTAATCAGCGGCATTGTATAATCCGAAAAATACAGTAATTCAGTTTTAAAACTGGCATTTGCATGAAAAAGAAAAGTAGTATTTATTTGTTAGTCAACCCCTTTAAGTATATGATTTTTTTAAGCTTATGGAAAAATGCAGTAATTATGCACAGTACATAGGCACACCATACTCTCATTTAGTTAATGAGCCTGTAATATTTATAATACAGTAAATCTACTTGTACACTGATGTCATAGTGGAGTAATAGGACAAGAACACTGTCTAAGCTGTGTGCCTGTATATTCCTGATGCTTAGAGTCAGCATAATGCTTTAGACATTAAGACAGACACCCTTTTTAATATCATAGCTGCCATGGTGATTAACTGCTCATCATGGTTCTAGCTCTTGAAACAGTGATGAATAGACCAGGTCTACCAAAATTGAGCCACTATAGATTATCGGTTCTCCATTCCACGGAGTCTTGTCCATATTCCCCAATGGGTCATGTGGAAACAGTTTGACAAGATGAGACATCCCCTATAAGCAATCTTCTTCTGGGATTGAGTCTCTTGGCATTTTAGGAATGGACCATGACCAAGTAAGCAGTGAATGCCAACTAAACAACATCAGGCCATGCTAAGATCACACAAGGACATTAATATATTTTTAGTCATTTATTATAGATTGAAAGATGAAACCAGAAGATAAAAAAACACACAAACGTGTTTCTGGTATAGCACCATATTATGTGAGCAGCATGTTCTGCTGCATCAGTACTCCAAAACTACAGTACACGCTTTATATATTTTATATTGTGTGTGACATGCAATAGACTTTATTGCCAATGTAAAAACCATAGCACCTTAAATGTATGCAGCCACCAGTGATGTAATGAGGTTCAGACAAAAGTTTTCACCATTTCTTTTTGTCATAAAAAATACCCTGATAACAATAAAACTTTGAAATATTTCACGGAATTAATTTTAACATGACCAATATCACACATAACATGCCAGAAAAGGTAGTCTTGTAAAAATAGCATATTCACTCACACCAATGGCTTTCTATGTAGTCATTAAATAACTAACTCATTGATGAGCTTCACAATCTCCTTTACATAATGCCTCTATTAGATTTCAGTAGTGATCCTTTCCAGAAATCCACAAGTGTGCTTTGTGAAGACTCACGCGTCATAAGAAGCTGCAACCCCTTTCAATATGTTTAAAGGCTGAACACACTGCAGAGATCGCATAGGACCCTTGAGCAAGAAAGGCATGCAAGCCCCATGTTATGTAACCGATGACCGGAAGTAGCCTAGGTATTAGATAGATAATGCCCTGTCTGCTCTAGATATGGCCAGAGTCAGTTGGGCTAGCACCTTCGGAAGTCAAAACCAGAAAACAAAAATGAAGGCAAATTTGTTTCAGGCATAGCACCATCTGATGTGAGCAGCATGTTCTGCTACTTCACGATCTGAAAAATACAGTACATGGTGTATATTTTATATTGACTTATAATAGCAGGTTTCGTTTAGGGGAAGGAGATGCATGAAATGAATGGGGGTAAAATTTGGTTTGAATGACAAACTACCTTCTTTGCAGTCAATCCTTTGAGTTGTTTGAGGAGACTCCCAAGGTATGGAGTCATCTAGATGATGGGTAGATTAGTGTTTGTCATTTAGCTTATGATGAGTGATATATACCATATATACTATATGAGTGATATATAGATACAGTTAGTTACAGAAACATTTGGACAGTTACCGAACCTTCGTGATTTGGGCTCTGCATGCCATTTTTTGGAATTAAAATGAAACAATTGACATGCCATTGAAGTGTAGACTCTCAGGTTTAATTAAAAGGAATTTGTCAGTAGGCTCAATCCTCCTAAGTCATCTATATGGGGATCTAGGTCATAGAAAGCTGAATAAAATGATACTTTGATATCTGCGAACTGATGTCTTATTCCAAAAAAATCCAAGTTTTTCTTATATGTAAGTGACCTCTTCCAGACTATGGGGAGGATGTTGCCTGGAATATAACTTTGCCTCCAGAACTTATTTTAAATAAATAGGGGAAGTTACCAGTGTGAGACAAGTAACTAACAGAACAGGGAAAATGAAATTTATTTTCTTGCAAACACATTTTCTGCTTCTCTCTGAGCTCAGCTGTATTGCAACAATATTGAGAACCTGTCTGCCTGTGAGATAGAAGCTGAAGCTGAGAGGAACCTGCGGACGTGTCAGGTATAATCACACACAGCTCTGCAGTGAGATCAGGAGAGCAGAGATCGGCCATTACACATCACATTGGTAACTCCTCCTTCTATTTAAAATAAGCTCTGGAGGCAGAGTTATCTTCCAGGTAACATCCTCTTCAGAGCCTGGAAGATGTCATTTATATAAAGTGATAAAAGATGATTTAACAATAACAAAGCATCTGATAAGAAGCATACAAGTATGACTTTTTTCAGGAGTCTATAACCTGTATGCCCATATTAATAGTTTAGATAGGTCTAAAAAGCAAAAAAGGCAAACACAGTTCTGGGATGTATTAAGAGAAGCATAGAGTTTAGATCACGTGAAGTAATTATCCCCCTATACTCCATGGTCAGGCCACATCTGAAATACTGTGTCCAGTTCTGGGTGCCAGATTTTAAAAAAGACATTGAAAAACTGGAGCAAGTTCAGAGAAGAGAAACAAGGATGATGAGCAGACTGGAAACTATGTCCTACGAGGAATGGTTAAAGGATCTGGGAATGATTAACTTGTAAAAAAGAAGGCTAAGAGGAGACTAATAGCTGTCTACAAATATCTCAAGGGCTGTCACAGTGCAGAGGGATCATTCTTATTCTTATATGCACATGGAAACATGAGAAAGCAATGGAATGAAACTGAAATGGAGAAGATACAGATTAGATATCAGAAAAAACTTTTTGACAGTGAGGATGGTCACTGAGTGAAACAGGCTTCCACGAGAGGTGGTGAGTTCTCCTTCAATGGACGTCTTCACACAGGTTGGACAGACATCTGTCTGACAGGTTTAGTGAATCCTGTATTGAGCAGGGGGTTGGACACGATGACCCTGGAGGTCCCTTCCAACTCTAACATTCTATGATTCTATGAAATGTTGTGACAGATTCCCTTTAAAAGGGTTGAACAAAAATATCCTGTGAAACGTTTAGGAATTACAAAAATTTTCCTACAAAGCTTCCACATTTCAGGGGCTCAAAAGTAATTGGACAAATTAACTTTTCCATAAGTAAAGTGGTCATTTTGAAACCTTTGTGATGCTTTGCCAGGCCTTTACTGCAAATGACTTCAGTTGTTGCTTGTTTGTGGGTCTTTTTGCCTAAGGCCAGAGTCCCATTAGAAAATCACATCAGATGCGACAGCATTGGATGCGATATGCTAATGAAACTCCGCTTCTGCAGCGGGAGCCGAGTGTCAGTGCTCTGTGCTCCAATCCTCTTGCATGAAGAAATCGCAGCACAGCTGCAGAGGAGACTTTCTCCATCTCCTCTGTTGCTGGCGTCGGCGGGAATCGCACTGCACTCGGGTGTTATCTGAGTGCAGTGTGATGTTTCATACGCACTCATAGACTTACAGAGTATGGGTGTGTGCGATCCGAATTCCGCAAGCAATCGCAGCATGCTGCTTTTTTTTCTGTTTGATCATGGTCTGATCAGAGCAGGAAAAAAAAATGCCATTGAGAACACAAGCATAAGATTAAATTAGTACAAATGCAATCTGATGTTTAATTGGGTTGAATTTGTCTGATTTAATCACAAGTGGGAGCGAGCCCTTAAGGTTTATCTTCATCATATGAAATGCATGCTTGATGGAGTTGAGATCTGGTGACTGACTCGGCCATTGCAGGATATTTCACTTTTTTGCCTTAAAAAACTCCTAGGTTGCTCTCGCAGTATATTTTGTGTATGTCTCTACGTATGTCTGTACGTATGTCTGTACTGTGAGGCGCCATCCAGTCAACCTTGTTGCATTTGGTTCAATCTGAGTAGAAAGTATAGCTCTATATGCTTCACAATTCATCTGGCTATTTCTGTCTTTAGTCACCTCATCAATAAAAACGTGTGACTCAGTGTCATTGGAAGTCATGCCATCACCATCTTTTACAAAGGATCTTGTGTGCTTTGGATCGTGGGCCATTCCAAGCCTTCTCCATATTTTCTTCTTCCCATCATTCTGGTACAGGTTGATCTTAGTTTAATCTGTTCTAAGAATACTTTACCAGAACTGGGCTGGCCTCTTTAGATTTTTTTTTTGCAATGTCTAATCTGGCCTTTCTATTTTTGAGGTTGATTAATGCTTTGCACCTTGTGGTGAACCCTCTTTTTTTGTTCTCATGAAGTCTTCTCTTTATGACAGATTTACATACTGAAATACGTACTTCCTGGAGAATGTTCTCCACTTTTCTTTTTCACCATGAAAAGGATTCCGCGATCATCCACCACTGATGTCTTCCGTGGACGTCCAGGCCTTTTGGTCTTTTTTTTGCAGAATGTACCAAACTGTTGATTTAGCCACTCTCTCTGCTATTTTTCTGATGAATTTCCAAATGCAAATGTCACACCTAGAATAATCTTCAGACCTTTTACCTGCTTAATTGATGATGGATTGATGAGAAAATAGCCCATGCAGCCCATTAAAGATCTTTTGAGATAATTGTCCAATTACTTTTGGTCTCTTTAAAAAGTGTCAGCTACATATTAAAAAGCAGTAATTCCTAAACCCTTACTCCAATTAGGATGTGAATACCCTTAAATTAAAGCGGAGAGTCTAGACTTTAAGCCTATATTGATTATATAACTGTATCTTGAATATATTTTGGTAAACACACAAAATGTCAAAACTTGTGTCACTGTCCAAATATTTCAGGACTACAATAACTATATACTGTGTATATATATATATATATATATATACAGTACAGACCAAAAGTTTGGACACACCTTCTCATTTAAAGATTTTTCTGCATTTTCATAATTATGAAAATTGTACATTCACACTGAAGGCATCAAAACTATGAATTAACACATGTGGAATTATATACTTAACAAAAAAAGTGTGAAACAACTGAAAATATGTCTTATATTCTAGGTTCTTCAAAGTAGCCACCTTTTGCTTTGATGACTGCTTTGCACACTCTTGGCATTCTCTTGATGAGTTTCAAGAGGTAGTCACTGGAAATGGTCTTCCAACAATCTTGAAGGAGTTCCCAGAGATGCTTAGCACTTGTTGGCCCTTTTGCCTTCACTCTGTGGTCCAGCTCACCCCAAACCATCTCGATTGGGTTCAGGTCTGGTGACTGTGGAGGCCAGGTCATCTGGCGTAGTACCCTATCACTCTCTATCTTGGTCAGATAGCCCTTACACAGCCTGGAGGTGTGTTTGGGGTCATTGTCCTGTTGAAAAATAAATGATGGTCCAACTAAACGCAAACCGGATGGAATAGCATGCCGCTGCAAGATACTGTGGTAGCCATGCTGGTTCAGTATGAATTAAATTTTGAATAAATCCCCAACAGTGTCACCAGCACACCACCCCCACACCATCACACCTTCTCCTACATGCTTCACGGTGGAAACCAGGCATGTAGAGTCCATCCGTTCACCTATTCTGCGTCGCACAAAGACACGGTGGTTGGAACCAAAGATCTCAAATTTGGACTCATCAGACCAAAGCACAGATTTCTACTGGTCTAATGTCCATTCCTTGTGCTCTTTAGCCCAAACAAGTCTCTTCAGCTTGTTGCCTGTCCTTAGCAGTGGTTTCCTAGCAGCTATTGTGCCATGAAGGCCTGCTTCACAAAGTCTCCTTTTAACAGTTGTTGAAGTGATGTGTCTGCTGCTAGAACTCTGTGTGGCATTGACCTGGTCTCAAATCTGAGCAGCTGTTAACCTGCGATTTCTGAGGCTGGTGACTCGGATAAACTTATCCTCAGAAGCAGAGGTGACTCTTGGTCTCCTTTTCCTGGGGCGGTCCTCATGTGAGCCAGTTTCTTTGTAGCGCTTGATGGTTTTTGCAACTGCACTTGGGGACACTTTCAAAGTTTTCCCAATTTTTCGCACTGACTGACCTTCATTTCTAAAAGTAATGATGGCGACTCATTTTTCTTTACTTAGCTGCTTTTTTCTTGTCATAATACAAATTCTAACAGTCTATTCAGTAGGACTATCAGCTGTGTATCCACCAGACTTCTGCACAACACAACTGATGGTCCCAACCCCATTTATAAGGCAAGAAATCCCACTTATTTAACCTGACAGGACACACCTGTGAAGTGAAAACCATTTCCGGTGACTACCTCTTGACGCTCATCAAGAGAATGCCAAGAGTGTGCAAAGCAGTCATCAAAGCAAAAGGTGGCTACTTTGAAGAACCTAGAATATAAGACATATTTTCAGTTGTTTCACACTTTTTTGTTAAGTATATAATTCCACATGTGTTAATTCATAGTTTTGATGCCTTCAGTGTGAATGTACAGTTTTCATAGTCATGAAAATACAGAAAAATCTTTAAATGAGAAGGTGTGTCCAAACTTTTGGTCTGTACTGTATCTCAATATACAGCTCTGTCAAAAATTAAGAGACCACTGCAAAATTTTCAGTTTCTCTGATTTTTCTCTTTATAGGTATATTTTTGAGTAAAATGTACATTGTTGCTTTAGTCTATAAACTACTGACAACATGTCTCTAAAATTCAAAGCTAAAAATGTTGTATGTATTTGCAGCAAATGATAAAGCGTCAAAATACTAAAAAAGAAACAGTGCTTTCAGACCTCAAATTACTCATGTTTTAGCTCAGGAACAGTTCAGAAATCAATATTTGGTGGACTTACCATGATTTTTAATCACAGCTTTCATGCGTCTTGGCATGCTTTCTACCAGTCTTTCCATGCTTTCCAATAGAAAACTGTTCAGTGGTCTCTTAATTTTTGCCAGAGCTGTATATAGATCTATATACTGTATATGTCTATATATATATATATATATATATATATATATATATATATATATGTACATACAATACATGTGTGTGTATGTATATATATATATATATATATATATATATATATATATATATATATATATTATGACACCCTTTAGAGTCTGATATGTCTCCCAAAGAGAAAATCATATCATAGCTCAAAAAAAGGGAAATATTTTCTAATATTTCCCTATGTATATTTGCCCACTCCCTTTTCCTTCAATCTGATCTCTTGCAGTTCTAAAAAAAACATCCTATACAGGAGAATGGATATCTTTAACATTAAGTAAATGAGGACTTTAAACAAGTTATCCACTTTATTTTTATTTTAACAAATGTGTTGGGGTCATCTCCTGCACTTGTTAGTACAGTCTTCCTCAACGACTGCACAACTGTCCTGTTCTTAAAATGGCTGCTGATGGAGGAGCATGTGAACCGACTCATTCAGTCTCCTCCAATGGAAAAACTGCTTTCCCAGTTGCAGTGTTTTTGCATTGGAGGAGGCTCATGGACACGTCTGATTACATGCTTCCCCTTTAACCTTATAAGGTTACATTTACATCAGTGCCAAAAATCCCATAAAATGATCAGGAAAAAAAGAAAACAGCATTCTATTCTTTCTAGTAAAATGTTGGACACTATAACAGAAACTGAAAAATCCCAATATAGACAATTGGGTTAACCAGGTGCCAATGGTGTCCATCATGAGACAGATCCTTCCTCTACTCATTTGCATTTTTCTGTTCTTAGTACTAAACAGAAAACTGGAAAGGTGATAGTAAAATCTTTGTGTTTCACTTGATCGCATCTTTTTTTATCAAATTCAGGGAAACGCTAGTGAATAACAATTATTTGCTATAAACAAGACTTAATTGATTGCAAGGAGCACATTTAACAGATCGTGTGATAATATGAAGATGAAATCCTCCATTCTCAAAAAGGTACAGCTTTTGTTCTCTAGCAGTGTAGACAGCATGGATTTTTATTAAATGTTGAATAATTTCAAAGCCAAAGATATAGAAATATAGCTAATAAAGAGCAATTGCTGAAATGATGGGGTGGGCCATGTGAATAGTAACGTGGAGCAATTATAGCAGCAGTGCCTAAATGATTTGGAACATTTTCGCAAAAGATAATTAGGGAGTGCTTAGTAAATTTTCCCAATGGGGTCATAATTTCATCTTAGACCTCAAGAGAACAAGAAATGTTATAGGCATTCATTTAAACCTAAACATAAAAAGTACAGAGAGAGATGTATAATGGTATACGTGAAGCTGCAGCCAGTGAGATGGTCTACAATCTAAACACAGAACAGAAGGATGTTACCGACTTGTAAAAATGTAAGCCACTGTTATTGGTGAACGCTGATGCCTGACATGAAGGATAAAAATAAATTAAGAATTGATTAAATAATTTCAAATCTTCAAATCTGTAAAAGTTTGGTTGTAATATGCTAGAAATGTGTGCGTGTGTTTTAGATATAATATTGGCCGTGATCCATGCAAAACCAAGGTCAACTCCTGTGCTGCATTTTCTGAGCATAAAAGTCCCTGCATGTTTCACAGCAGCGTTGGTACCACCTCATGTCTTGGCAGAGATTTTTCTCTCGTATTACTTTACAATATACTGGCCACTGATCTTGAAGACATTTGAAGGTTAAAGCAGCTGAAAATAAAAATTAAACAATAAATTAGACAACCTTTTTGAATCAGAAACTGTGTTTTTTGTGTAATTGACATGATACATATACGGGCCCATTTATTAAAGTGTTTATACCAAAATTAGGTAAAACACCTTGATAAGTTGCAATATTTGTGAACAACTCAGGAATAGCGCTTCCAGCCAGCATATGCCAATATTGGCGAAGCATTGGTTGGCAGGGTATGGCTGTACCCGTCTGTCATATTCATGAAAAGTTACACCACTTTAGTGATATCACTTACTCAAAAAAATGTACTCCAGTCCCTGACTGGAATACATTTCTGGTAGTGGAGCACACCTGGTAGTAGGTGCGCCTTATTCATTAAGGGGTGAGGGCCAGTCAAATTCCAGTAAAATCATCTTTAGAACCTGTCTTAATAATCAATTAATTTACAGTTATCAGTGTAACCATCTTTGAACTTTTGGAAGCTTCAGTAATATTCATGGATAAAATACGGTTATTTTATCATAGACTCTTGTGATATTGATCCCTTGCCCAAATATAATACCACACAAATGTAAGAAGAAGGGCACAATTGATCAGTGATTGCTTTTTTCCCCTATTTTTGGTATAAATTTAGGCCAAAATTCATTAAAGCATTTAAACCAACCAGAAATCTGTTGTAAAATGTTTTGAAAAGTTGCCAAATTTTTTGCAACACAGAGTTGCCTCAAAATTTTGCCACTTGGTATATTCATGCCAGTTTTAGCCAGCTCCTCCAAAATGGGGTGCTGAATGTAGTATAGCAATGCCTGCTTGTCTAATTCATGACACGCTGTGACGTAGCTTATGCCATACAGTGGGTACGAAAAGTATTCAGACCCCTTTAAATTTTTCACTCTTTGTTTCATTGCAGCCATTTGGTAAATTCTAAAAAGTTAATTTTTTTTTTTCATTAAAGTACATTCTGCACTCCATCTTGACTGAAAAAAAACAGAAATATAGAAATTTTTGCAAATTTATGAAAGAAGAAAAAACTGAAATATCACATGGTCATAAGTATTCAGACCCTTTGCTCAGTTTTGAGTAGAAGCACCCTTTTGAGCTAGTACAGCCATGAGTCATCTTGGGAATGATGCAACAAGTTTTTCACACCTGGATTTGGGGATCCTCTGCCATTCTTCCCTGCAGATCGTCTCCAGTTCCGTCAGGTTGGATGGTGAACGTTGGTGGACAGCCATTTTCAGGCCTCTCCAGAGATGCTCAATTGGGTTTAGGTCAGGGCTCTGGCTGGGCCAGTCAAGAATGGTCACAGAGTTGTTCTGAAGCCACTCCTTTGTTATTTTAGCTGTTTGCTTAGGGTCATTGTCTTGTTGGAAGCTGAACCTTCGGCCAAGTCTGAGGTCCAGAGGCCGCATTCATGTTTCCTTCAATTGCAACCAGTCGTCCTGTCCCTGCAGCTGAAAAACACCCCCATAGCATGATGCTGCCACCACCATGTTTCACTGTTGGGATTGTATTGGGCAGGTGATGAGCAGTGCCTGGTTTTCTCCACAGATACCGCTTAGAATTATCATCAAAAAGTTCTATTTTCATCTCACCAGACCAGAGAATCTTATTTCTCATAGTTTGGGAGTCCTCCATGTGTTTTTGAGCAAACTCTATTTGGGTTTTCATATGTCTTGCACTAAGGAGAGGCTTCCGTCGGGCCACTGTGCCATAAAGGCCCGACTGGTGGAGGGCTTCAGTGCAGTGATAGTTGACTTTGTGGAACTTTCTCCCATCTCCCTACTGCATCTCTGAAGCTCAGCCACAGTGATCTTGGAGTTGTTTTTTATCTCTCTCACCAAGGCTCTTCTACCATGACTGCTCAGTAGTTTGGCTGGATGGCCAGGTCTAGGAAGACTTCTTGTGCTCCCAAACTTCTTCCATTTAAAGATTATGGAGGCCACCGTGCTCTTAGGAACCTTGAGTAATTCCGAAATTCTTTTATAAGCTTGGCCAGCTCTGTGCCTTGCCACAATTCTGTCTCTGAGCTCCTTGGGCAGTTCCTTTGAGTTCATGATTCTCATTTAGTCTGACATGCACTGTGAGCTGTGAGGTCTTATATAGACAGGTGTGTGCCTTTCCAAATCAAGTCCTATCAGTTTAATTAAACACAGCTGGACTCCAAGGAAGGAGTAGAACCATCTCAAGGAGGATCATAAGGAAATGGACAGCATGTGACTTAAATATGAGTGTCTGAGAAAAGGGTCTGAATATTTCAGTTTTTCTTTTTTTATAAATTTGCAAAAATGTCTACATTTCTGTTTTTTTTCAGTCAAGATGGGGTGCAGAGTATACTTTAATGAGAAAAAATGCACTTTTTAGAATTTACCAAATGGCTGCAATAAATCAAAGAGTAAAAAATTTAAAGGGGTCTGAATACTTTCCATACCCACTATAAATCTTACTCCAGTCTTTGACTGTAGTAAGATTTGCAGCGAGGCACACACCACTTTTAAGACATGCCTGATTCCTTAAGAGGAGCACGCCTCCTAATAAATCAGGCGCATCTCATTCCAACAGACCCTCTTATAAAGACCGGCATGAGCAATGCTGGTCTTGAAGAATCGGAGACTTCGTCTCTATCTGCTTTCGTTACTTTTCAAAAGCCCTTTTGGTAACTACCACAGTTGAAAGCTGAACAACAGAACAGAAGTAGGACATCCAGTGCTGAAACAGGAGGCCTCTTTGGGGTTGATGACCTATATTTCATGATATATCTGCTTAGGTGTGCTGTGTATTTTTCTCTCTTTTTTTAATCCTCCACTGTTAGCTCTTCCTTTCATTGTGAAGCAGAATTCGCTATTTAATAGGGAATATGAACTTGGCTTAGACAAGTTAATTTTACCCTACAGATGATGTATTGTTACTGTTATTGTTATTATTATTGATAATTTATATAACTTTGGCAGCATGCAGCCACCAATATGGGAAGCTCACTGAATATGAATTTGCTTAGCTAGTATTGAGCTCAATGGGAAATACATAAATTCAGCTCTAGTGGTGTCTGATAAAAGTGTTACAGCATACCAAGAAAGTACCGTTTTTTTCGGACTATAAGCCCCGGACCATAAGACCCACCTAGGTTTTAGAGGAGGAAAATAAAAAAATAAAAATGTAGGCAAAAAATGTGGTCATGATGCACTTTAAAGGGGGAGGGGGTCTTCTGCTGACACTGGTATAGGGGTAATATCCCCCAATTCTAACAATATCCCCCATCCTGGAATATATGCCGCCCCTCTTCCTTTTATATGTGGTCCCCATCCCCATCCTGGTATGCCTGGTATCCCTCCATCCTGGTATGCGTGGCACCCCTCATCCTTATCCTGGTATGCATGGCTCCCCTCATACCTATCCTGATATGCATGGCACCCATCATCCCTGTCCTGGTATGCATGGCACCCCTCATCCCTGTCCTGGTATGCATGGCACCCCTCATCCCTGTCCTGGTATGCATGGCACCCCTAATCCCTATCCTGGTATGCATGGCACCCCTAATCCCTGTCCTGGTCTGCATGGCACCCCTAATCCCTGTCCTGGTATGCATGGCACCCCTAATCCCTGTCCTGGTATGCATGGCACCCCTCATCCCTGTCCTGGTATGCATGGCACCCCTCATCCCTGTCCTGGTATGCAGGCACCCCTAATCCCTATCCTGGTATGCATAGCACCCATCATCCCTATCCTGGTATGCATGGCACCCCTCATCCCTGTCCTGGTATGCATGTCACCCCTAATTCCTGTCCTGGTATGCATGGCACCCCTAATCCCTGTCCTGGTATGCATGGCACCCCTAATCCCTGTCCTGGTATGCATGGCACCCCTCATCCCTGTCCTGTTATGCATGGCACCTCTCATTCCTGTCCTGGTATGCTTCGCACCCCTAATCCCTGTCCTGGTATGCATGGCACCCCTAATCCCTGTCCTGGTATGCATGGCACCCCTAATCCCTGTCCTAGTATGCATGGCACCCCTAATCCCCATCAGGCTGTACATTAAAAAAAATAAACACTCCTACTCACCTTTCTTCACTCCCCCAGCTCTGTGTCCGGTCTGCCCGTACTGATCTCTCCATGTGAGCCCCGCATGACGTCACTGCCATGCGCGGCTGACAAGGAGAGATCAGCTGTCGGAAGTCACTGCTCCCCACTAGAGATGAGCAGTGTTCAACTCGAACTGTTCGCCAATCTTAAATTCGAGCTGTTTTGGGCGGTGTTCGAGCCGTTCGGCGAACACGAAAGATTTGAAAAAAATTCGGCTGTTCGAGGTTATGTTCGATAACTGTTCGTGCACCAAAATCATAACTGGATTTTTTCTCAGTAATGCTGAAAATTAATGTTAATACGCAGTTTGAGTGTACAGCGGGGTGGGGGGAGGGGCAGGGGATGGATCTCTGCAGAAATAATGAAGATCTCCATTTTTTTTTCTCTTTCCCGCATTTACAGTGGGGAGGTGCAATCTGTCAGCCTATCAGCAGCGCACACACGGAGCGAAGTGCTTTTTTTCACAAAAGCAAGGGCATGAGTCATTGGCAGTGTATGTCACAAGTCCATGCCCCATAAGACCCAGCCATTTTCCCCGTCGCCACCATTTTCTCACTGCTGCAGCTGCGTGTTAGACGGCATCGCTGTTGCTGTGTGCGCTATACTTTGTTAATTTCAAGCCAATTTTCGCACAAATCTACAGATAGCTTGGGAGTAGGGAATAGTTGTGATTGCAGTCCTTTTAAGGACTAGGTTACATCATTTCCTACGACTTTTATCAAGCAGGTCTGTGCTCTTAAATAGATAGGTTGGGAGTAAAGACTAATTGTATTTGCAGTCCTTTTCAGGGCTAGGTTACATCAGTTCCTATCACTTTTATCAGGCAGGTCTGTGCTCTTAAATAGATAGGTTGGGAGTAAAGACTAATTGTAATTGCAGTCCTTTTCAGGGCTAGGTTATATCAGTTCCTATCACTTTTTGCAAGGCAGGTCTGTGCCAGTGCTGTGCAAGTTTTTTTCACAGCATTTGGCTAAATCTAGCAAAGCTAATCCTTTTTGTCCTCTTGCAGTGTGTGTTAGTCAGTGGAGAAGCCTATCTGTGTTGTAAGCTACACCACCTGTGTATAGAATACAAATTTTTTTACTGCACCTAGTGAAGTAAAACCTTTTGGGCATAGCATCATTCTATTAGTCCATTTATACTAACCTCCATCAGGTTGCAAATTCATTATAATTTTTTTCTTCATCTAGCTCTGAAAAACTATTTTGGCTTCTAGCAGTGTGTGGGACTTGTTCTATTAGTCCATCTATACTAACCTCCATCAAGTTGCAAATTCAATATAATTTTTTTCTGCATCTAGCTCTGAAAAATTATTTCGGATTCTAGCAGTGTGTGGGACTTGTTCTATTAGTCCATCTATACTAACCTCCATCAAGTTGCAAATTGAATATAATTTTTTTCTGCATCTAGCTCTGAAAAAATATTTTGGCTTCTAGCAGTGTGTGGGACTTGTTCTATTAGTCCATCTATACTAACCTCCAGCAGGTTGCAAATTCAATATAATTTTTTTCTGCATCTAGCTCTGAAAAACTATTCCGGCTTGTAGCAGTGTGTGGGACATGTTCCATTAGTTCATCTATACTAACCTCCATCAGGTTGCAAATTCAATATAATTTTTTTCTGCATCAAGCTCTTAAAAACTATTTTGGCTTCTAGCAGCGTGTGGGACTTGTTCTATTAGTCCATCTATACTAAGCTCCATCAGGTTGCAAATTCAATATAATTTTTTTCTGCATCTAGCTCTGAAAAACTATTTCGGCTTGTAGCAGCGTGTGGGACTTGTTCTATTAGTCCATCTATACTAATCTCCATCAGGTTGCAAACTCAATATCATTTTTTTCTGCATGTAGCTCTGAAAAACTATTTCGGTTTCTAGCAGTGTGTGGGACTTGTTCTATTAGTCCATCTATACTAACCTCCATCTGGTTGAAAATTCAATATAATTTTTTTCTGCATCTAGTTCTGAAAAACTTTGTCGGCTTCTAGCAGTGTGTGGGACTTGTTCTATTATTCCATCTATACTAACCTCCATCAGGTTGCAAATTCAATATAATTTTTTTCTGCATCTAGCTCTGAAAAATTATTTCGGATTCTAGCAGTGTGTGGGACTTGTTCTATTAGTCCATCTATACTAACCTCCATCAAGTTACAAATAGAATATAATTTTTTTCTGCATCTAGCTCTGAAAAAATATTTTGGCTTCTAGCACTGTGTGGGACTTGTTCTATTAGTCCATCTATACTAACCTCCAGCAGGTTGCAAATTCAATATAATTTTTTTCTGCATCTAGCTATGAAAAACTATTTCGGCTTGTAGCAGTGTGTGGGACTTGTTCTATTAGTCCATCTATACTAACCTCCATCAGGTTGCAAATTCAATATAATTTTTTTCTGCATCAAGCTCTTAAAAACTATTTTGGCTTGTAGCAGTGTGTGGGACTTGTTCTATTACTCCATCTATACTAACCTCCATCAGGTTGCAAATTCAATATAATTTTTTTCTGCATCTTGCTCTGAAAAACTATTTCGGCTTCTAGCAGTGTGTGGGACTTGTTCTATTAGTCCATCTATATTAAGCTCCATCAGGTTACAAATTCAATATAATTTTTTTCTGCATCTAGCTCTGAAAAACTATTTCGGCTTGTAGCAGCGTGTGGGACTTGTTCTATTAGTCCATCTATACTAACCTCCATCAGGTTGCAAACTCAATATCATTTTTTTCTGCATGTAGCTCTGAAAAACTATTTCGGTTTCTAGCAGTGTGTGGGACTTGTTCTATTAGTCCATCTATACTAACCTCCATCAGGTTGCAAATTCAATATAATTTTTTTCTGCATCTAGTTCTGAAAAACTATTTTGGCTTCTAGCAGTGTGTGGGACTTGTTCTATTATTCCATCTATACTAACCTCCATCAGGTTGCAAATTCAATATAATTTTTTTCTGCATCTAGCTCTGAAAAATTATTTCGGATTCTAGCAGTGTGTGGGACTTGTTCTAATAGTCCATCCATACTAACCTCCATCAAGTTGCAAATTGAATATAATTTTTTACTGCATCTAGTTCTGAAAAAATATTTTGGCTTCTAGCAGTGTGTGGGACTTGTTCTATTAGTCCATCTATACTAACCTCCATCAGGTTGCAAATTCAATATAATTTTTTTCTGCATCAAGCTCTTAAAAAGTATTTCGGCTTGTAGCAGTGTGTGGGACTTGTTCTATTACTCCATCTATACTAACCTCCATCAGGTTGCAAATTCAATATAATTCTTTTCTGCATCTTGCTCTGAAAAACTATTTCGGCTTCTAGCAGTGTGTGGGACTTGTTCTATTAGTCCATCTATACTAAGCTCCATCAGGTTGCAAATTCAATATAATTTTTTTCTGCATCTTGCTCTGAAAACCTATTTCGGCTTGTAGCAGCGTGTGGGACTTGCTCTATTAGTCCATCTATACTAACCTCGATCAGGTTGCAAATTCAATATAATTTTTTTCTGCATCTAGCTCTGAAAAACTATTTCGGCTTGTAGCAGTGTGTGGGACTTGTTCTATTAGTCCATCTATACTATCCTCCAGCAGGTTGCAAATTCAATATAATTTTTTTCTGCATCTAGTTCTGAAAAACTATTTTGGCTTCTAGCAGTGTGTGGGACTTGTTCTATTATTCCATCTATACTAACCTCCATCAGGTTGCAAATTCAATATAATTTTTTTCTGCATCTAGCTCTGAAAAATTATTTCGGATTCTAGCAGTGTGTGGGACTTGTTCTAATAGTCCATCCATACTAACCTCCATCAAGTTGCAAATTGAATATAATTTTTTACTGCATCTAGTTCTGAAAAAATATTTTGGCTTCTAGCAGTGTGTGGGACTTGTTCTATTAGTCCATCTATACTAACCTCCATCAGGTTGCAAATTCAATATAATTTTTTTCTGCATCAAGCTCTTAAAAAGTATTTCGGCTTGTAGCAGTGTGTGGGACTTGTTCTATTACTCCATCTATACTAACCTCCATCAGGTTGCAAATTCAATATAATTCTTTTCTGCATCTTGCTCTGAAAAACTATTTCGGCTTCTAGCAGTGTGTGGGACTTGTTCTATTAGTCCATCTATACTAAGCTCCATCAGGTTGCAAATTCAATATAATTTTTTTCTGCATCTTGCTCTGAAAACCTATTTCGGCTTGTAGCAGCGTGTGGGACTTGTTCTATTAGTCCATCTATACTAACCTCGATCAGGTTGCAAATTCAATATAATTTTTTTCTGCATCTAGCTCTGAAAAACTATTTCGGCTTGTAGCAGTGTGTGGGACTTGTTCTATTAGTCCATCTATACTATCCTCCAGCAGGTTGCAAATTCAATATAATTTTTTTCTGCATCTAGCTCTGAAAAACTATTTTGGCTTCTAGCAGTGTGTGGGACTTGTTCTATTAGTCCATCTATACTAACCTCCAGCAGGTTGCAAATTCAATATAATTTTTTTCTGCATCTAGCTCTGAAAAACTATTTCGGCTTCTAGCAGTGTGTGAGACTTGTTCTCTTAGGCCATCTATACTAACCTCCAGCAGGTTGCAAATTCAAAATAATTTTTATCTGCATCTAACCCAGCCAATACTTTTGGGCTAATACCACAGTTTGGCCACTCAGCTCTGCTCGGTTCCCATCCATTGTTTTTTGTGCAAACAACTCCAGAGTTGTCAATTAGTTAACCACCAAAATGAGTGGAAAAAGGCCTGCTGCTGGTGGAAAGTGAAATAGGCATGTTGGGAAGGGCAAAAAAAGGTTGTGTCCGTGGGGTAGGTTTTAAAGCAACAGTAACATCTGCAGAAGAAAGACCATCTTCCAGCCAAACTAAGATGTCTACTTCTTTTAGCAGACAATGTGATAAGATCCCTTTCTTACGGCCACGCCAATCGCTACAAATTCCAGATGAGGCACAAAAACAGCAGGTGCTTCAATGGATATCAAGTGCTCCTTTAAGTGGGCTCTCCTCCACCTCAACATCACAAATACTCCAGTCCTCAGAGGTGTCACCCCAATCGCACTTGCTTCCTCACAGCTCCCAAGTCTCCAGCTGCCCGTCTGAGTATGGGGTAGAACAGATGGTTGAGTCTGCAGAGCTTTTTACTCATACTATAGCCTGGGAATCAGAGGTCAGCTCCAGAGCTTCTGTGAATCCAGACGAGGAAATGATCTGCACTGATGCCCAGAATCTTTATGAGTCGGATCCAGGACCAGACGCAGAAGGTTCTGACCATAATGTAGACCCTCGTTCCCAAACTGTAACTCCTGTTGGTGGAGACAATGAGAAAGACGATGATGAGACTCAAATACCTGATTGGAGCGACAACTTTAGTTTTTTTGTCAGGGCAGGAAAAGGTTGGCTCTGAGGACGACGGGTGTTATAACACACAGGGTGATGATGACGAGGTTGGAGATCCCACTTACTGTCAACCCACAGTCAGCCAAGAGATGAGGTCAGCAGAGGAGGTGGAGGAGGATGCTAGTGACGACGAGGTCAGGTTGCGCCTTCCTGGACAGAGACATAGTACTGGAAGCACGTCAACAACTGCATCCTCAAACACAACTCTGCCTCTGACCACAAGTCGTGGTGGCTCTTCAGGTCGCATGGGCGCTAAGCCTTGCATAGCCTGGGCATTTTTTCAGATCGATAAAGATGACCCAACTCGTGTTATCTGTAACGTTTGTCAGCAAAAGCTAAGTAGAGGCCAAAAAATACATAGTTTGAGTACTTCATGCATGTACCGGCACATGGATATGAAGCATAAGTTGCAGTGGGAAGCTCACTGTGCTACAATGCGGCCTAGCCGGCCGGGCCAACCACCGTCTACCACATCTTGTGCATCCGTGGCCTCTTCATCCTCTGTGACTGGGGGGACAGCAGTCACACCTGTTTTGGGTCGCAGACCTGCCACCTCTTTACCCTCAACAGCCAGCGTGATTGGCAGGTCATCATTTTCTTTGGAGGTGGAAACACCAGCTGGTGTTCAGCGCTGTCCAACACCTTTGGATCAAGGCAACCTAACATGTCCGCCTGCATCTTCCTCACAGACCGGCAGTTTGCCGGGGACACCCTTCTCAACCCCGTCTAAGCACAACAGCCAGCCCTCGGTCCCTCAGATGTGGACAAGTAAAAGACCATTTCTTCCTAGCCATGAGAAAGCTAAGAGGTTGAATTTCACCATCTGCAAGCTCTTGGCTACAGAAATGCTTCCTTTCCGCCTGGTGGACACAGAGGATTTACGAGACCTTATGTCCGTCGCAGTGCCCCAGTACCAGATGCCCAGTCGGCACTACTTCTCAAAGAAAGGTGTGCCTGTGCTCCACCAGCATGTCGCACACAACATCACCACTTCTTTGAGAAACTCTGTGTGTGACAGGCTGTATTTGACCACAGACACTTGGACGAGTAGGCATGGACAGGGGTGTTACATGTCGCTGACTGGGCACTGGCTAACTATGGTGACAGCAGGACAAGGGGCTGCTGTCCAAGTCTTGCCGTCCCCACGAGTTGTGCGTCAATCCTCTTTATCTCAAATTTCCTCCACTGCTTCTGCCTCCTCAACCTCCTCTCGGTCCTCCACCAGCACCCAAAGCCTGTCTGGTCATGCCACAAGCTTTCTAACTGCGCAGAAGGGATCCTGCACACCTCCTTACTATGCTGGCAGCAGGGCTCAATGTCATCAGGCGGTTTTTACTTTGAAATGTCTGGGAAATGTGAGTCACACAGCTGAGGAGTTGTGGTCAGCTCTGGAGAACCAGTTTCATGAATGGTTGTCTCCACTGGACCTGAAACCAGGGAAGGCCGTGTGCAACAATGCTGCAAACCTGTGTGCGGCCCTTCGCCGGGGCAATGTCACACACGTGCCTTGTATGGCTCACGTGTTGAACCTAGTTGTCCAGCAATTTTTAGCCCACTATCCCGGACTAGATGGCCTTCTGCAGAGGGCATGGTCGCTGTGTGCTCACTTCCGCCGTTCGCATCCCGCAGCTCAGCGACTTACATCTCTAAAGAAGTCGTTGGGCCTGCCACTTCACCGGCTAAAATGCGATGTGCCTACCTGGTGGAATTCAACTCTGCACATGTTGCAGAGACTGTGGCAGCACCGACAAGCTCTGGTGCAATATGTTCTGACGTATAGTCTGGGCCAACGAGATCCAGAGGTGGGGCAAATCACACTGGAGGAGTGGTCTCAGATCAGGGACCTATGCTCCCTTCTGCACAGTTTTGAAATGGCGATGAAGACGTTTAGTGCTGACGATGCCATTATCAGCATGACTATTCCGGTGATTTACATGCTGGAGCACATGTTAAACAGAATTCGGAGTCAGGTGGTGGCACAGGAGGAGGTGGAGGAAGTAGAGGAGGAGGAGTTGTATGTGGAAGGGCTAACATCTGCAAGGTCCAGACGGTCGGCAGCACCAAGGCGGCAGGCATGTGAGGGTGGGGGAGATGGTTTTACCAGGGCGCATGGTAGCAGCCAAACTAGTGAGGAAGGTGCAGGAGCCCAGGAAGAAGTGGAGGACGAACTGATGGAAGACTCATCAGATGAGGGAGACCTTGATCACATTTCTGCTGTGCGAGGTTGGGGGGAGAGGGCAGAGGAAGGAAGCATGATTGTTACCTCGCCACCAACACAACAGGGACTTGGTGCTCCTGGATGCGCAAGACACATGAGTGCCTTCTTGCTGCATTAACTGCAACATGACCCTCAAATTGTGAGAATTAGAAATAATCCTGACTACTGGGTTGCCACACTGTTAGATCCCCAGTACAAAAGTAAATTTGCAGAAATTATTCCTGCCATAGAAAGAGATGCACGCATGCAGGAGTATCAGCAGAGACTGTTGCCGAATCTTACATGTGCTTTTCCCCAAAACACTAGTGGTGCACATAGTGAATCTCACAGTTCCAACTTGCCAACCGTGGGACCGTCGAGTGTTCAGCTCTCAAAACGTAACAGAGACACAGTATCTGCTGGTAACATCAATTTTGCGGAATCATTTCACCACTTTTTTAGCCCATCCTTTGCAAGGCCACAGGAGACAAGAAGTCTGACACATAGTCAACGCCTAGAGACGATGGTACAGGAGTATCTCCAAGTAAACATTGAAGCCATGACTGTGTCACTGGACCCTTGCTCTTTTTGGGCTTCCAATCTGGATAAATGGCCGGAGCTCACCACTTACGCCTTGGAGATCTTGTCATGCCCCGCAGCCAGCGTTCTGTCTGAACGTGTGTTCAGCGCTGCTGGTGGTGTGCTGACAGATAAGCGCACGCGGCTATGCACTGATAATGTAGACAGACTCACGTTCATAAAGATGAACAAATCATGGATCCTAAACGACTTTTCTACCCCTGTGTCATCCTGGGGAGAGTAAAGACTTTATGATTTGTTAAAATCACCTCACCAACCATTTTAAGCTTTAAAATTACTAATCATGTTTATCTGTATCTTGGCTGGAAAATAATTTGGGCCTTGTAGAAGTGTGCAGTACTGATTCTATTAGGCCATCTATACTAAGCTCCACCAGATTTAAAATTACTAATCATGTTTATCTGTATCTTGTCTGGAAAATAATTTGGGCCTTGTAGCAGTGTGCAGTACTGATTCTATTATGCCATCTATACTAAACTCCACCAGATTTAAAATTACTAAACATGTTTATCTGTATCTTGGCTGGAAAATAATTTGGGCTTTGTAGCAGTTTGCAGTACTGATTCTATTAGGCCATCTATACTAAGCTCCACCAGCTTTCAAATTAATAATAATTTTTAGCTGCATCTAGCCCGGAAAATAATTTTAGGGCTCCTAGATTCGCAAGACACATGAGTGCCTTCTTGCTGCACTACCTGCAACATGACCCTCAGATTGTCAGAATTCGAAGTAATCCTGACTACTGGGTTGCCACACTCTTAGATCCCCCACACTCTTCGATCAACCTTTTCAAAAAAATGGTTATTTTTGAAATTATAAGCATTAGCAGGTTATTAGAAACTGAAATCAAACAGTTTTCAACTCAAAACTTTATTCTAGGTGATGTTACATTTGAACATAGGACCCCTTGTTCGAAAGGAGCTTCTGAAGTCTCTCGTCCATTGAATTTGTCAGGTTTTGGATGGTTTTAGCTTCAATTGTTTTGCATGAGGACAGAATACCCTCCCAGAGCTGTTGCTTAGATGTGAACTGCCTCCCGCCATCATAGACCCTCCTTTTGATGATGCTCCAAAGGTTCTGAATTGGGCTGAGGTCAGGGGAGCATGGGGGTCACACCATAAGTTTGTCCCCTTTTATGTCCATATCAGCCAGAGATGCAGATGTATTATGTGCAGCATGAGACGGTGCATTATCATGCATGAAAATTATCTTGCTGCGGAATACACGGTTCTTCTTCTTGAACCATGGCAGGACGTGCTGTTTTAGAAACTCCACATACATTATGGAGTTCATCTTTACCCCTTCAGGGATCCTAAAGGGGCCGACAATCTCTCTCCCCATGATTCCATCCCAAAACATTACTCCACCTCCTCCTTGTTGGCGTCGTAGCCATGTTTGCGTGGGGTGTCCATCAACCAGCCATCCTCCACTCCATCCATCTGGACCATCGAGCGTTGCACGGCACTCATCGGTGAACAAAACAGTTTTGAAGTCAGTCTTCATGTATTGTTTGGCCCACTGGAGCCGTTTCTGCTTGTGTGCAGTAGATAGAGGAGGTCGACAGGATGGCTTACGCACAGCTGCAAACCTCTGAAGGACTCTGCATCTTGTTGTTCGGGGGACGTTGGAGGCACCAGCAGCTTCAAAAACTTGTCTGCTGCTATGACAAGGCTTTTTTGCCGCTGCTCTTTTAACGTGACGTAATTGCCTGTAGGAAAGAGTCCTCAATTTTCCCTTATCAGCACGCACACATGTGTACTGTGAATCAGCTACATACATCTTGATTGTGCGATGATCAGGATGAAGTGTCTTGGCTATGTTGATTGTAGTCATGCCTTGACCTAAACACTCCACAATTTGTTGCTTCTCAGCAGCCGACACATCCTTTTTCTTTCCCATTTTGGCAGAAAATGTAGGCTGCTTAATAATGTGGGACAGCCTTCTTAAGTAGTCTTGCCTTTCATTGGACACACCTGCCAAACTAATTAGCACAGGTGTCTGCAATTGCTTACAGTGATATAAAGAGCCCTAACACACATCACCATCAATGAGTTTAACTGACAAAAAAAAAATTCTTACCTTATCACTCCTAAACACTTTTTGCATAATAATTTTTAACACAGTGTACATGTGCTTTTCCACAAAACACCAGTGGTTCACGTAGTGAATCTTACAGTTCTAACTTGCCAACCGTGGTCTGTATGGAGTTGTTCAATAAAGGGCCCAAAATTAAGATAACATAGACAGGAGAGGTCTCTGTGAATACGAATTCCTACGTATTTGATACCCTGTGAGGGCCAGGCAAAGGGAAAGTTGGACTGGATGGAATCCTGTATGGATTTGGGGAGGGAGACATCGAGGGCCTCAGACTTCGCTGCATTAATTTTAAAATTTGACCATGTAACAAAGTGATCTATTTCAGCCATAACAGCAGGGATGGATATATGTGATTGAGTGATATATACTAGGACATAATCAGCAAATGCAGAGCACTTGTACTCGGTGCCTCCCACCTCAATCCACCTAATATTGGGGTTATGGCGAATTGATGAGAGCAGGTGCTCCGTCACTTGGATGTATAAGAGAGGGGACAGAGGACATCCCTGCCTTGTCCCATTGGTGATTATGAAAGGTGATGAAAATGTTCCATTTATCTTCAGCCTAGGTGACTTATTGCGATACAGGGCCGTGATTTTGCCTATAAATGGGTCCCCTAGACCCCAACCCCAAGCTTTTTAAGGGAATAATATATGGCGTGCCAGGAGACTCTATGGAGTGCTTTCTCAGCATCCAACGAGAGTATCTAATTACAAACTTTTAACTGCATCTAGCCCAGGAAATACTTTGTGCCTATTAGCAGTGTCTGCTAGTCAGCGGATTATCCCAGCTGTTAAGCAAGCTACACCACCTGTAGTTTGGACACTTAATTTTTTCAAAGGAAATGGTTCGAGCCCCCGGGACACTGAGTGAAGAGCATCGGGGAGGCACCCCAAGGCACAGGAGCTGGGACTGGCGGTAGGACGCCTTGCGGTGGACCACCAAGCTCGATCCTTATAAAAGCTTTTTAACTGCAGCAGCTTTAGTCGACGCTACTGGAGCTGGAATTACCGCGGCTGCTGGCATGAGACTTGCCTTTCAATAGATCCTTGTAAAAGGATTTAAAGTGTACTCATTCAAATTAGAGAGACAATTTAAATTAAAAAGCTTAGAGCTGCCTCCGCCGCAGGGGGGCTCGCTTGACCCACCAGCGGACAGGCACCAGTATTGGGAGAGGGGGGATGGCCGTCAGGGTCCACCGCGGCTCTGGCACAAACCCGGCGACACGGAGGTCGCACGGGCAGGAACGAACTGGCCGTGTTGGCTTCGCACTTTTTTGGTTTTAGAAGGGCATGACATGCCTATATCTGTGTCTCCCCCTCCTTTTACTCCTCCACCTCTTTTCTTTTCGCATGACTATATGTACTTGTCACTTTTCCATGTGTTAGTTGTGTCTTCTGAGCAGTTTGTCAGCTTTTGGACACCTTTGAAGGTGTTTTCTATGTGTTTCTATGTGTTTTTGTTTGTCTGCCATTGGTTTTGACTGTGTTCGACGGTGTTCGACGAACAGTTCGGAGAACATACGGGTGTTCGACGAACCGAACCGAACTCGAACACTATGGGGGTGGCTCAACACTACTCCCTACGCCAGGTCTGTGTGTGCGGGGAGCAGTGACTTCACTCTCCTTCATAGCCGGCACACAGCGGAGCCGCGCTGCTGCTGCCGGCTATCTCCTGTGCCCGCTCATTAAAGGGCATGAATATTCACCCCTCCCCACACCTATGGGCATGGAGAGAGGTTGAATATTCATGCCCTTTAACAGCGGGCACAGGAGATAGCCGGCAGCAGCAGCAGCCGCAGCGCAGCTGCACTGTATACTGCTATTAAGGAGCATGAATAAGCAGTGAAAATTCATTTTCTTTAGCAGCGGGGACAGTGTAGGCTGCAGTAGACGGCTGCTGCCTCCTGTTCCCCGCTCCTCCACCGATACTGCTCCCCCCACACCACACATAAATATACACCACCCCCCAACATTCGGACTATAAGACGCACCCCCCCATTTTCCTCCAAAATTTTGGAGGAAAAAAGTGTGTCTTATGGTCCGAAAAATACGGTACTTTAGAGCTGGGCCCTGTCTTGCAGCTACATGTCCGGGACTGTAGATTGGTCAACTAACACTTGAGTGTTTGTGGATGGTTTCCTTTAAGAGACCAAAATATCGCTGCCATAATCCTACAGTTTACCAAGGATAACAAAGTCTTTCCAATGAATCAGTCTATATAAAATAGCACTTCATAGGAAAACTTGCCAAAAATGAAAGCTTCAATTTTAAAGTGAGTCCTATTCTGCATACATACATTATGTACCTACTACATAAAGGAGATAATACCAAGGCAGAGCAGGCACTTCTCTTATTACTGACTCCAGGTCCAAAAGTTACAAATCACTTCATAAACGCTCTGTACTGTCTAGACATAGGAGAGAAGGATCCTGACCTGGAATAGAGTTACAAGAACCTAAGATGCATTTATCGGGTAATTGTGTTGTATGCTTACCAAGACGTGGTGAGGTTATTGTGTTAACATTTACTTTTTCATTACAGGCTTGTAGATGACATGGTCTATATGCTGCTGGTTTTTCAGATGAAAAGCATTCATTTCCATGCCTTCCAGTAATTCTGTGCATGCATTGAATTACTCTTGACTGCATGCCTTTTCCACAAGTCACGGAACACTAAATACAATAAAAAATATAAAAATACAAGTTAAAGCCTTATTTGTTATCTGCAATATAATGCAATATAAATATAATACATTTATACTAACAAAAAAATTTGTATTCATCTACAATTTTAAATATTAAACATTTTTCCTTCCCCAAAGGTTTTTTTAATGTATTTGTTCTCCATTTCATTTTTATTTGGTAATAATTTAGAGTATACGTGCCTGATATGAATGTTTCAGTGGTATATACCAAGGAAGGATGAAATAGTCACTACTGTAAGAAGAATATAATTTATAAATTTGCTGATTCATATGTATTAGGGATGAAATCGAAATTCTGAAACCATCAAATATTGATGTGTATTGTTGTGATTTTTTTTACTTTTTTATAACCACATGTTTAATTCTACACTATGGTGTTATTGGTCCCATTGATACCTAACCAAATTGTTGCATTTGCATCTTCCCAATGGCCCATGAGACTCATGTATAGTATTATGAAAATGAACCTTTTCAGGAAAGTTACTAGATTTCTTATTCCCTAAAATGAAGCGATTGTGTTATTCTGATTTTCAAATATAATAGCGTTATACACCCATCAACCATGAAAATGAAACCATTAAATATTTAATTTAGCATTAAATATTTAATGGCACCTGTCAAGTGAAAAGTCATTTTTTGAAGAATGATATATTTTAAGGAAAAATGGAAAATTTTATTAATCTGAAGGATTTTGACAAGGACCAAATTGTGATGGCTAGATGACTGGGTCAGAGTAGAGTATCTACAAAATAGTTTTTAGGGTGTTCCTAGTATGCAGCAATTAGAATTTAGCAAAAACTTACCAATGAAGGACAACAGTTAATATAGCAATGGGTCATAAGTAGTGTTGAGCGAGTATGTTCTGTTCACCCTTTCGGCGAGTATGCTCGGGCGAGCACCGAGTAGTTACAGCTGCTCGGTGTTATGTTTGAATCACTCCCGTGTGCATGATTTGCGACTGTTTGACAGCTTTAGCACATGTAAGGAATGTCTATTTCTTACACATTCCTCACATGTATTAAAGTTGTCAAACAGTCGCAAATCATGCACACAGGAGTGATTCAAACATATCACTGAGCAGCAGAGTGACTGCAGACTTGTAACCTAAGGCTGGACAAAGCCTTTAAGTATCTGCTGTTAATATTTTTGTGTCATCCGCTGACACCTTCAGAAGTTCTGTGCAGTCCACTGCACAAATGATAGTTCTTAGTAACAATCTTTCTTTGTTAACATTATTTAATGTTACGACTGATCAGTGTATAAAGAAAGATTGTTACTAGGAACTATCATTTGTGCAGTTTTGTATATATCACTGCAGATCCACAAAATGTCTAATTTCTTTCTTTTGGAATTTTTAATTTGCAATACTATTTTATGTACTGGGCAATCCCTGGTTTATCTTGGAACATCATCATAAATTGCCATAAAATTACAAAGGCATTAAGTCAAGAAGTATGTAACAGACAAAAAAAACAATTTAGTTGAGAGTAGTGTTGAGTGTAGTGCCAGCGTCCCTGCCCTCTGCTAGGCAGGGACGCTGTTCCCCTCACCGCTCTGCTCCGTGCCCGGCGTCCCTCTCCCGCTCTGCTGGCAGCGCGCGCTCCTTCCCGGCCACTGTGCATAGGGCGCGCGCGCGTGCCCTCCCTCCCTCTTAAAGGGGCCGCGCGCGCCGTCCTAAGGAGTCCCCGGCCAATGGCCGGAGGACTTTACCATATATAAGGCACCTCCTCCAAAATGGAGGTGCCCGAGCAATGTTGTTTGCACCTGTGTCTCACCTGTGCTTCAGCCCTCAGGTCCCGTTGCCAGTTACCTGCCAGTTACCTGCCAGATTCCTGCCTGATTACTTGCTACCTGCCTGCTAGTCTGAGGTCCGACGGTCTGCCTTACTAATCCTGTCAGTCTGTCTAAGGACCAGCCTGCCCGCTCACCTGGGAGCGCACATCAGCTACCTGCCTGCTTGCCTGTGGTCCGACGGTCTGCCTTCCAACTCCTGTCAGTCTGTCTATGGACCAGCTTGCCCACTCACCTGGGAGTGCACATCTGCTACCTGCCTGCTAGCCTACCTGGAGGCTCCGCCGTCACGTGCTGTGACCACCTGCCTGTCCAGTGACTCCTGCCCGCTCACCTGGGAGCGCTCATCTGCTACCAGTCTGCTTGCCTACCCAAAGGCTCTGCCGTCACGTGCTGTGACCACCCGCCTGTCCAGAGACTTCTGCCCGCTCACCTGGGAGCGCTCATCTGTCGCCTGTCCGCTGGTCTTCCTGGAGGCTCCGCCGTCACATGCTGTGACCACCCGTTCATCCAGAGACTCTCGCCTGCTCACCTGGGAGCTCACGTCTATCTTCAGCCGCCACAGGTCGTACCAACCCTATACCTAGAGACTGCCCCGGTCACTTGCCGTGACCTCCAGCCCGTTCACTCAGAGACTGTCCCGTTCACTCAGAGACTGTCCCGTTCACCTGATGAGACTTCCAGCCCGTCTTCCCTGGTCGCCACCCGCTCCTTTACAAGGACCGCCCCCTTGTATAGTAGCTCAGAGGTTCCGCCTCCCAGACCCGTTACATTGAGCCACCCCCGTAGTGTTCGAGTTCGGTTCGGTTCGTCGAACACCCGTGTGTTCGCCGAACTGTTCGTCGAACTGTTCGTCGAACACCTTCGAACACCGTTAAAACCAATGGCAGGCAATCAAAAACACATAGAAACACATAGAAAACACCTTCAAAGGTGTCCAAAAGCTGACAAACTGATCAGAAGACATAACTAACACATGGAAAAGTGACAAGTACATATAGTCATGCGAAAATAAAAGAGGTGGAGGAGTAAAAGGAGGGGGAGACACAGATATAGGCATGTCATGCCCTTCTAAAATCCAAAAAGTGAGAAGCCGACACGGCCAGTCCGTTCCTGCCCGTGCCACCTCCGTGTCGCCGGGTTTGTGCCAGAGCCACGGTGGACCCTGACGGCCAGCCCCCCTCTCCTAATACTGGTGCCTGTCCGCTGGTGGGTCGAGCCCCCCGCGGTGGGGGGGGAGTAATATCTGCAGAAGAAAGACCATCTTCCAGCCAAACTAACATGTCGACTTCTTTTCGTGGACAATGTGATACGATCCCTTTGTTACGGACACGCCCATCGCTACAAATTCCAGATGAGGCACAAAAACAGCAGGTGCTTCAGCGGATATCAAGTGCTCCTTCAAGTGGGCTCTCCTCCACCTTAACTTCAACATCACAAATACTCCAGTCCTCAGAGGTGTCACCCCAATCGCACTTGCTTCCTCACAGCTCCCAAGACTCCAGCTGCCCGTCTGAGTATGGGGTAACACAGATGGTTGAGTCTGCACAGCTGTTTACTCATACTATAGCCTGGGAAACGGAGGTCTGCTCCAGAGCTTCTGTTAATCCAGACGAGGAAATGATCTGCACTGATGCCCAGAATCTTTATAAGTCGGATCCAGGACCAGATGAAGAAGGTTCTGAGCATAATGTAGACCCTCGTTCCCAAACTGTAACTCCTGTTGGTGGAGACAATGATGAAGACGATGATGAGACTCAAATACCTGATTGGAGCGACAACTTGACTTTTCGGTCAGGGCAGGAAGAGGTTGGCTTTGAGGACGACGGGTGTGATAACACACAGGGTGATGATGACAAGGTTGGAGATCCCACTTACTGTCAACCCACAGTCAGCCAGTCGATGAGGTCACCCGGGCCTTTGCCTGGCCTTTGGGATGTCGCGGTTGTCGGCTCCCTGGCCCGTACCCTGGGGTCACTCTTTAAAAGGGTGGATAATTGTTAATTTTATAAGAGTTTGTGACACCACCTGTGGTATCTGGTGAGAAGCACCATCGCTGCAGCAGTCCACTGAGGCCCGTGATAAGGCAGCTCGATGGTATAGCTCCCCACAGGTGGAGCTAGGTCTCAGGGCAGCGTATGCAGGGGGAATGCAGGACAGGCGAGACCCAGCTGGGTCAGAGCAAGAACGGAAACGGACACGGTAGTCACTTCAGTACCTTTTACTGGAGGAAATTCAGGCACATCCTGGAGCACTGTAGGGTGAAGGGTGCATATCAGGATCCTCCCCAATGAGCGGGTGTAGGGCCTCCTGTTTCCTGCCTCTGCGCAGTAAGTTTCTGACCTGCCTGGAGCTAGGCCTAACTTTGTCTCTGTCCTGCGCTGGCTGACCTTGTGGTAGGGCCTTCTCTTGAAGTTCACACTCCCAGTATGCGGGGCCTAAGCGTCTCCTGGCTCTGTTACGTATCAGCACCTTAGCGATCCTGGGACTTGTAGTTCTCCAGGGATTCCGGTTATGCCTTACTGGGTCATAGAGATCCCGGTAAGCTCGGATCCGGTGTCCGGTAAATGCTTCGGGGTGAGCTGGTTAAGCTCCTCTGCCCCTTATGTACTAACTCGCCACTCGCCTTCGGCCTACTCGGGCCCTCAATAGGCTATACACACTAACGGCAGCTTGCCGCGCTTCACCGATCTTATGACGCCGGCACACATTAAGCTCTATCTGGGCTCCCTGAATCTAGCTAGCAGGAGCCTCGTGCTCCACTGCTGAACTATTAACTGAGTTCTCTAGACTAGACTGAGCTCCACTGCAGACTGACCTCTCTTAGGCTTCTCTACTGCAGGAACTCTTCAGAGGAACTGAACTGCCTAGCTCCACCTTCCCTATTTATATCCCTAACGGGCTCCCTCTGCTGGTCTGAGGTGGAAGGTGGAGATGTGTGAATGTTTATGGGGGCCTCTTGTGGAGGATTCCATCAATACACTCTTCTAGGATCTGTGATACCAAGCGCAGCGGGGCGTCACAGATGCTATTGACGACGAGGTTAGGTTGCGCCTTCCTGGACAGAGACGGAGTACTGGAAGCACGTCAACAACTGCATCCTCAACCACAACTCCGCCTCTGACCACAAGTCGTAGTGGCTCTTCAGGTCGCATGGGCTCTAAGCCTTGCATAGCCTGGGCATTTATTCAGATCGATAAGGATGACCCAACTCGTGTTATCTGTAATATTTGTCACCAAAAGCTAAGTAGAGGCCAAAAAATCCATAGTTTGAGTACTTCATGCATGTACCGTCACATGGATATGAAGCATAAGTTGCAGTGGGAAGCTCACTGTGCTACAATGCGGCCTAGCAGGCTGGGCCAACCACCGTCTGCCCCATCTTGTGCATCCGCGGCCTCTTCATCCTCTGTGACTGGGGGGACAGCAGTCACCCATGTTTTTGGACGCAGACCTGCCACCTCTTTACCTGCAACAGCTAGTGTGATTGGCAGGTCTTCAGTTCATTGGGAAGTGGAAACACCTGCTGGTGTTGAGAGCTCTCTGACATCGAGAGCACCACCTTTGGATCAAGGCAACCTAACATGTCCGCCTGCATCTTCCTCACAGACCGGCAGTTTGCCAGGGACACCCTACTCAACCCCGTCAAAGCACAACAGCCAGCCCTCGGTCCCTCAGATGTGGACAAGTAAAAGACCATTTCCTCCTAGCCATGAGAAAGCTAAGAGGTTGAATTTCACCATCTGCAAGCTGTTGGCTACAGAAATGCTGCCTTTCCGCCTGGAGGACACAGTGGATTTTTGAGACCTTATGTCCGTTGCAGTGCCCCAGTACCAGATGCCCAGTCGGCACTACTTCTCAAAGAAAGGTGTGCCTGCGCTCCACCAGCATGTCGCACACAACATCACCGCTTCTTTGAGAAACTCTGTGTGTGTCAGGGTGCATTTCACCACAGACACTTGGACGAGTAGGCATGGACAGGGGCGTTACATGTCGCTGACAGGGCACTGGGTAACTATGGTGACAGCAGGACAAGGGGCTGCTGTCCAAGTCTTGCCGTCCCCGCGAGTTGTACGTCAATCCTCTTTATCTAGAAGTTCCTCCACTGCTTCTGCCTCCTCAACCTCCTCTCGGTCCTCCACCTGCACCCAAAGCCTGTCTGGTAATGCCACCTGCTTTCTAACTGCGCACCTCCTTACTATGCTGGCAGCAGGGCTCAACGGCATCAGTGTTTACTTTGAAATGTCTGGGAAATGTGAGTCACACAGCTGAGGACTTGTGGTCAGCTCTGGAGACCCAGTTTCATGAATGGTTGTCTCCACTGGACCTGCAACCAGGGAAGGCCGTGTGCGACAATGCTGCAAACCTGGGTGCGGCCCTTCGCCGGGGCAATGTTACACACGTGCCTTGTATGGCTCACGTGTTGAACCTGGTTGTCCATAAATTTTTAGCCCACTATCCCGGACTAGATGGCCTTCTGCAGAGGGCACGGTTGCTGTGTGCTCACTTCCGCCGTTCGCATCCCGCAGCTCAATGACTTACATCTCTACAGAAGTCGTTGGGCCTGCCAGTTCACCGGCTGAAATGCGATGTGCCGACACGGTGGAATTCAACTCTGCACATGTTGCAGCGACTATGGCAGCACCGACAAGCCCTGGTGCAATAGTTTCTGACGTATAGCCTGGGCCAACGAGATCCAGAGGTGGGGCAAATCACACAGCAGGAGTGGTCTCAGATCAGGGACCTATGAAGTTGACGCGCCCTCTGGGCCGTGGGGTACCCGGAGCCGGGCCCGTAGACGCTGGGGGTTGTAGTCACTGTGGCGGTGACCCGGTCCGTGACCTAGGGCGGTCAATCCAACGGTAATTTGTATATATGGATTTTATAATGTCCGACTACGCCACCTTTGGAGTGCGGCCAAAGGGGCCGCCGCTGCGGAACAGTCCTCTGAAGCTGGTGGTTTTGCTGCAATGGTATAATTACTCACCACAGGAAGAGTGTAGCTTCAGGGCAGTGTGGGTGGATGATGGTGGTTGTAGTGCAGGGAGTCAGTAATGAACACAGAGTCCGTGTGATGCAGTCCCAAGATCTTTACTCACAGTTGTTGCAGTCCAGATTACAGGTACCAGAGCTATCTCACCCGTCGTGCTGTGCGTACTCAGTGAGGGGCTCAGTCCACCCCCAGATAGCTCCGGAGTACTTAGCAGGACCCCCTTCTGTGTGTCCTTTCTCTGGCCTTCTCCCTGCACCTCACACCCAGTGACACTTCTATCCGGTATCCTCGGGCCTTGGCGGGCGACTTGTGTTCCGCCCCCTGGGTCCTATGTGGCTACCTTCTTAGTGAGACTGGTGTGGACTTTTGCCTGCAGTACATGAAATGCTGCAGCCTCCGGTTTCTAGTTGAGCCTTGCTGTTTCTCCTCTAGTTGAGGGACCGGTTCCCCTTATCTGGCCTGACCCCTCTACCTCCTGGTAGCAGCAGGAGTACAGGTGGCCTTCTGCACGGCCCGTAGCCCTAGGGTCCCTTCGGTTCCTGGAGCCTTCCTGCTCCCACTCCTCTCTTCTCTCCTTCAGTCCTGGGCCTCCCAGGCTAGGCCCGCCTCCGGAGCAGAGCTCATGCCGAGCCTCTGCTCCTGTCACTTTTCCTCCTCTGACTGGCTTGCTCTTTCTAAGATGGCTTCCTATTTATACTCTCCCTGTCATGTGCTCCCCTAAGCTGCTCCCCTAAGCAACCACTACATAGGATCCTCCCACCAGCTAGGGACCTGGGACTGTGCTCTCCCTTAGGAGCAATCTCGCCCTAACCCCACTGCGGGTATGTGTTGGATGCAGGTGTTAGGGTCCCGAGCCATACGCCTTCCTTACCTGAGGGTGAGATACCACACCTCTGGGTGAGATGCAGTAACTCTGTGGTGACTGCACCCTCAGGGGCGCCACACACCTTTCTGCACAGTTTTGAAATGGCGACGAAGATGTTTAGTGCTGACGACGATGCCATTATCAGCATAACTATTCCGGTGATTTACATGCTGGAGCACACATTAAACAGAATTCAGAGTCAGGTGGTCGGACAAGAGGAGGTGGAGGAAGTAGAGGAGGAGTCGTATGCGGAAGGGATAACATCTCCAAGATCCAGACGGTTGGCAGCACCAAGGAGGCAGGCATGGGAGGGTGGGGGAGAGGGATTAAACAGGGCGCATGGTAGCAGCCAAACTGTTGAGGAAGGTGCAGGAGCCGAGGAAGAAGTGGAGGATGAACTGGCGATGGGCATGGAAGACTCATCAGATGAGGGAGACCTTGATCACATTTCTGTTGTGCGAGGTTGGGGGGAGAGGGCAGAGGAAAGAAGCATGATTCTTACCTCGCTACCAACACAACAAGGACTTGGTCCTCCTGGATGCGCAAGACACATGAGTGCCTTCTTGCTGCACTACCTGCAACATGACCCTCAGATTGCAGAATTCGAAGTAATCTCGACTACTGGGTTGCCACACTCTTAGATCCCCGGTAAAAAAGTAAATTTGCCGAAATAATTCCTGCCATAAAAAGGGATTGACGCATGCAGGAGTATCTGCAGACGCTGTTGCAGAATCTTACATGTGCTTTTCGACAAAACACCAGTGGTGCACGAAGTGAATCTCATAGTTCTAACTTGCCAACCGCGGGACTGTCGAGTCTTCATCACTCAAACCGTAACAGCAACACAGTATCTGCTGGTAACAGCAATTTTGTGAAATCGTTTCACCACTTTTTTAGACCATCCTTTGCAAGGCCGCAGGAGACAAGAAGTCTGACACATAGTCAATGCCTAGAGAGGATGGTGCAGGAGTATCTCCAAGTGAACATCGAAGCCATGACTGTGTCACTGGACCCTTGCTCATTTTGGCATTCCAATCTGGAAAAATGGCCGGAGCTCACACTCACGCCTTGGAGATCTTGTCATGCCATGCAGCCAGTGTTCTCTCTGAATGTGTGTTCAGCGCTGCTGATGGTGTGCTGACAGATAAGCGCACGCGGCTGTCCACTGAGAATGTAGACAGACTCACGTTCATAAAGATGAACAAATCATGGATTCGCAACGACTTTTCTAATCCTGTGTTATCCTTGGGAGGCTAAAAGCTTGAGGATTTGGTAATATCACCTCACCAACCGTTTTAAGCAACTGTGGGGCAATTGATGCCACTTAACCCTAGAACGCATGACCATAAAAATCTACACTTTCATATACCTGGGGCCTTTTAGGCCCATGTGCAAATAACATTGAATAACTCAAACTCAAATGACAAACAACTATATACATGAAGAATACCTAGAGTTTCAAAATTCTAACTAAAGTAATCTTGCAGAAAATAGAAAACAATTAACACGGCGGGACTGCGAGGCCCCAGGTATGCGTTCTAGGGTTAAGTGGTGTCTGTGCCACAATTTTGGGAAAAAATGGAAACTCTTTTTGGAGTCCCCTTGCTGTGTCTTACGTGACGTTGGCATCGTCAATTCCAGGTGGGTTGGGTCGCTCCCCCCCCCCTTTTAACTGTATGAAACTACATACACTATGGCTTGGGGTAGCACAGATGATTGAGTCTGAAGAGCTGTTTACTCAGAGGTCTGCTCCAAATCTTCAGTGTCTGCTAGTCAGCGTAGAATTTTTAACTGCATCTAGCCTAGGCAATACTTTGGGCGTAGTAGCCCAGCTGCGAAGCAAGCTGCACCGCCTGTGTATCTAATAAGAATTTTTAAATGCATCTAGCCTAGGCAGACTGTGGGGACCCCCAACCAAACCCAGACGCTCAGCCCCCCTACCGCCCCCCTTTCCTTGACAATACAATAATGTAACTGTTACAACTGGATGGGTGAGGATCGGTCACAGCTTTATTAACTCTTTATACTCATTCCATTAGAAAGACATTTTATTTCTAAAATAATTCAGCTTGTTGCAGCATGCCCTGGGTCTCCACTCCGGCAACTTGGCCAACAAGTGTAACTCTCCAACATGTCCTTTCTATTTCCAGGCCACGGAGGATCCTGCGTACTCGTATGCAGGACTCTGACCCCCACCCATCACTCTTAATGCTTGTTCCACTCCGTCCTGGAGTCCTGACAGGAATATGTCCAGTCCAATATCCATTAAGTGAACACCGTCGGGCCGTATGAGGCCTGCTTTATCTCCTTCCAGTTGTCGGTGTCGTACCACTACACCGCCTCTGTCTCATCTAAATTTTGCCATCCGAATATTTATTACCCGCCTTGTCCGTTCGATGGCCGTGATGTCTCGCGCACCTTGCCATACCGCTATCGGCACAATCTCTGACCATACTATAGCTAGTTTTGTGAAAAATTCTCTGAAGCGCTCAGTGTCTAGTTTCATTATTGCCATTAGTTATGCGCTCTTGTGATGACCTAGGTTGTTTCCCCCGGCCTGTATAACTAAGATGACCAGACATCTTGCCTCTCTCCCTACCTTGATTACCTCCATTAGTACCTGTGGCCATTGCAGGCCTCTAATACCTCTCCAGTTGAAATATGTGTTATGAAACTCTAATTTCCTCCCGCCTGGGCGGACTTTCGCCCTTTAATCTGCCCAATATATATACGAGTGGCCTATCACCCACACTGTTGGCTTAGCGTCACCTGTAAAAGAAACAAACCACGTTAGGATAACAAGTCCGGTCTTATGTATCTTGCCAAACACGTGGATCACCATCTCTCTATCCTCTGAACTTCCGTTTCTGACAGTCCTACTCTTGCTGCTTCTGTGGCCGCGCCTATGCGGAATGAGTGTGTCCCATAATCTTTGGGGTGGTTCCCTGCCGATGTTATGCATTTATTAAATATAGCTTGGAACTGGTATCTTGATAATGGCGTCCCATCAATGTGTGATAGGAACAAATTACTTTGTGATCTGATGGTTAGATATGGTTTTACTATTGTTACCCGACTCAGTGTACCGTTTGTGGGTTGTAGAAGTACCCAAGTGCCCCTGCCCGCTGGAACCATTTTTGATTTGTGTATGCGTAGACGTATTGCATTATTGCCTATGACTACGTCCTGGTGTAATAAGCCTCCACTGGTGCTAATTTTGGATTGAGGGACTAATTCGCTTATGCATAGCGCCCCGAAGAAGGCGATCACAAATGCAGTAGACAGTAGTGTTGCTTCAAATTGTGAGTGTCATGTTAATGGTGTTAGGGATATGATGTGAGAAATCAGTTTTAGTGACACGGGACGGGACGTCTACACTCCTGACTTGGCTGACCCCTTTTCCACCCTTTTATGGATTGTCTGATGATGAATCTTTGTCACATCTCCCCAATTCAGTAGTTGGAAGTGAAATGCTACTCTGGTCAGACACCGCTGCGCTGACGCCCCTGATATGCCCCTCATCATTAGCTGGTGGAGAAATTCTATGGTGACTTGTGATCTGGCTTGTTCACATTGGTCAACCCGTCTGCCTGCTACTAGTCGTGTCCACTCTTCCCATGCCTTACCGTATGCTTGCCACGTCGACGGGGCAACTGACGCTCTGATTAATGGCATCAACTATTCGCCACTAGATCCCATAGGGAAGGTGGGCAACTGTTGTCCCGATGGGTGGGCATTGTGGAAGAGCTCTGTGAAAATCTGCCAATTGAATTGTTATAAAGCGTTAGCAGCAGCTTTAGACCCCTCAGCATAGTGGCTAGCGCGGACCCATACATTGTGTTTTAGGCACAGGAATGCTAGCCTGGGTAGTAGGCCTAGCACTGGGAGAGACGATGATGCCATCTTATTAATGCAGTGCGCTAAGCTGGTGTTTTTTGCTATAAAGCGTATATTTTTGTAAGCCAGGAGCACGCCCCATATTTCTATTGCTACCACTATTGGGAAGAAAAATTATTTTCAGGGCTAGATGCAGCGAAAAATTATTATTAATTGAAAAGCTGGTGGAGCTTGGTATAGATGGCCTAATACAATGAGACCCACACACTGCTAGAAGGCCAAATATTTTTTCAGAGTTAGATGCAGACAAAAAATTATTTTGAATTTGCAACCTGATGGAGGTCAGTATAGATGACTAATAGAACAAGTCCCACACACTGCTAGAAGGCCAAATATTTTTTCAGTGATAGATGCAGAAAAAAATTATATTCAGTTTGCAACCTTATGGAGGTCAGTATAGATGGACTAATAGAACAAGTCCCACACACAGCTAGAAGCCCAAATATTTTTTCAGAGGTAGATGCAGAAAAAAATTATATTCAGTTTGCAACCTGATGGAGGTCAGTAGAGATGGACTAATAGAACAAGTCCCACACACAGATAGAAGGCCAAATATTTTTTAGAGCTAGATGCAGACAAAAATATATTCAGTTTGCAACCTGATGGAGGTCTGTATAGATGGATTAATAGAACAAGTCCCACACACAGCTAGAAGCCCAATATTTTTTCAGAGGTAGATGCAGAAAAAAATATATTCAGTTTGCAACCTGATGGAGGTCAGTATAGATGAACTAATACAACAAGTCCCACACACAGCTAGAAGCCCAATATTTTTTCAGAGGTAGATGCAGAAAAAAATATATTCAGTTTGCAACCTGATGGAGGTCTGTATAGATGGATTAATAGAACAAGTCCCACACACAGCTAGAAGCCCAATATTTTTTCAGAAGTAGATGCAGAAAAAAATATATTCAGTTTGCAACCTGATGGAGGTCTGTATAGATGGATTAATAGAACAAGTCCCACACACAGCTAGAAGCCCAATATTTTTTCAGAGGTAGATGCAGAAAAAAATATATTCAGTTTGCAACCTGATGGAGGTCTGTATAGAAGGACTAATACAACAAGTCCCACACACAGCTAGAAGCCCAATATTTTTTCAGAGGTAGATGCAGAAAAAAATATATTCAGTTTGCAACCTGATGGAGGTCTGTATAGATGGATTAATAGAACAAGTCCCACACACAGCTAGAAGCCCAATATTTTTTCAGAGGTAGATGCAGAAAAAAATATATTCAGTTTGCAACCTGATGGAGGTCTGTATAGATGGATTAATAGAACAAGTCCCACACACAGCTAGAAGCCCAATATTTTTTCAGAGGTAGATGCAGAAAAAAATATATTCAGTTTGCAACCTGATGGAGGTCAGTATAGATGGACTAATACAACAAGTCCCACACACAGCTAGAAGCCCAATATTTTTTCAGAGGTAGATGCAGAAAAAAATATATTCAGTTTGCAACCTGATGGAGGTCTGTATAGATGGATTAATAGAACAAGTCCCACACACAGCTAGAAGCCCAATATTTTTTCAGAGGTAGATGCAGAAAAAAATATATTCAGTTTGCAACCTGATGGAGGTCTGTATAGATGGATTAATAGAACAAGTCCCACACACAGCTAGAAGCTCAATATTTTTTCAGAGGTAGATGCAGAAAAAAATATATTCAGTTTGCAACCTGATGGAGGTCTGTATAGATGGATTAATAGAACAAGTCCCACACACAGCTAGAAGCCCAATATTTTTTCAGAGCTAGATGCAGAAAAAAATTATATTCAATTTGCAACCTGATGGAGGTCAGTATAGATGGACTAATAGAATGATGCTATGCCCAAAAGATTTTACTTCACTAGGTGCAGTAAAAAAATTGGTATTCTATACACAGGTGGTATATCTTGCAACACAGATAGGCTACTCCACTGACTAACACACTCTGCAATAGGCCAAAAAGGATTAGCTTTGCTAGATTCAGCCAAATGCTGTGAAAAAAACTTGCACAGCACTGGCACAGACCTGCCTGGCAAAAACTGATAGGAACTGATGTAACCTAGTCCTGAAAAGGACTCCAATTACAATTAGTCTTTACTCCCACAATCTATCTATTTAAGAGCACAGACCTGCCTGATAAAAGTCGTAGGAAATGCTGTAACCTAGTCCTTAAAAGGACTGCAATCACAACTATTCCCTACTCCCAAGCTATCTGTAGATTTGTGCGAAAATTGGCTTGAAATTAACAAGGTATAGCGCACACAGCAACAGCGGTGCCGTCTAACACGCAGCTGCAGCAGTGAGAAAATGGTGGCGACGGGGAAAATGGCTTGGTCTTATAGGGCAAGGACATGTGACATACACTGCCAATGACACATGCCCTTGCTTTTGTGAAAAAAAGCACTTCGCTCCGTGTGTGCGCTGCTGATAGGCTGACAGATTGCACCTTCCCACTGCAAATGCGGAAAAGAGAAAAAAAAATGGAGATCTTCATTGTTCCTGCAGAGATCCATCCCCTGCCCCTCCCCCCACCCCGCTGTACACTCAAACTGCGTATTAACATTAATTTTCATCATTACTGAGAAAAATCCAGTTATGATTTTGGTGCACGAACAGTTATCGAACATAACCTCGAACAGCCGAATTTTTCTCAAATTGTTCGTGTTCGCCGAACGGCTCGAACACCGCCCAAAACAGCTCGAATTTGAGATTGGCGAACAGTTCGAGTAGAACAACGCTCATCTCTAGTTGAGAGTACACCTCATATTGTTCCTGAGCCAGTTGTGTTAGGCTACATACACATGAGAATAGAACATGTGTTAATAATGACCCGTTTTTATAATTTTTATATAAATACAACAATAAATTTCTATGTTTTTAACAAACCGATCCTGAACTTGGCGTACAAAGTAATTACGGTACTCATATTTATTAATTCCATTCACTGCCAAACATATAGGATGGATGTAGGGAAATTTCTCCAAGCCAATAGCTGAGGAAGGTGTTAATGCAAAATTTAGCTGGCTAAGAAGTAAAATGAACATTTCCTAAATTAATAGGGAAACTGTCAAGGAAATGGTAACAATATTAATCACTCAATATTTAAACTTTCAACTTGTCGACAATTGAGGGCATCTCAAATCAACCATTATTCACCCCTGTTCAGTGATACTTCTGTAGATTCCTCATTACAAAGCTCACACTTTGCACTGACGAGGGTCAGTACCCCAAAACACAGTGTCTGCAAATTGAGTTTCTGGTTCTGGCTTATATCCTAAGTCATGTGATAAGGCTCGTTAAAGGGACACTATTGACTTTTAGAATTGCTACTTCCTGTAGGTGGCACTAGAGTCATAGTCCTCTTCCTCTATGAAGAGACAATTTGCATATTTCCTAGAGGAGCATTGCGGCTTTAAAAGTCTCCTCACCGTGACATGCTTAACATGTCACTCTCCGCAAGGAGAAATGTTACCCCTTAGATACAAAACTGATGTAATTTTTGGTCAGCTATAATGCCTTGTAAAAATTGCTTGAGATATTAATGCATCAAATGTACCCATAGTGACCATTGATATAGAAAATAATCAATAGTGCTATTAAAAATTATAATTGGCCAATATGTTATATTACTTTTTATACGACAGCTATATACCAGCTTTATAAAATCATGTTTTGTTTCAGCTAAAAGAAACCAAGGCTATGCCTGCAGATAATGTTAGAATGTTCTCTAAGATGTTCTATAGACAAGATATTCTCTCAGAAATTAGGCACATGGAGGTCTCCTGTGCTAGAATTATCCTTGAAAGCTAATAACTGTTTATGTATTGCAGCGCTGGCGTCCCTGCCCTCTGCTAGGCAGGGACGCTGTTCCCCTCACCCCTCTGCTCCGAGCCCAGCGTCCTCCTCCCGCTCTGCTGGCAGGGCGCGCTCCTTCCCGGCCACTGTGCTTAGGGCACGCGCGCGCGCGCTCCCTCCCTCTTAAAGGGGCCGCGCGCGCCGTCCTAAAGAGTCCCCGGCCAATGGCAGGAGGACTTCACCATATATAAGGCACCTCCTCCAAAATGGAGGTGCCCGAGCAATGTTGTTGCACTGTTCACTACTCTGCTTCAGCCCTCAGGTCCCGTTGCCAGTTACCTGCCAGAAACCTGCCAGTTTGCTGTCTGTTTCCTGCCTGACATTTCTCCTACCTGCTTGCTAGCCTGAGGTCCGACGGTCTGCCTTCCTACTCCTGTCAGTCTGTCTATGGACCAGCTTGCCCGCTCACCTGGGAGCGCACATCTGCTACCTGCCTGCTAGCCTACCTGGAGGCTCCGCCGTCACGTGCTGTGACCACCTGCCATTCCAGAGACTCCTGCCCGCTCATCTGGGAGCGCTCATCTGCTACCTGCCTGCTAGCCTACCTGGAGGCTCCGCCGTCACGTGCTGTGACCACCTGCCATTCCAGAGACTCCTGCCCGCTCACCTGGGAGCGCTCATCTGCTGCCTGTCTGTTGGCCTACCTGGAGGCTCCGCCGTCACATGCTGTGACCACCTGCTTATCCAGAGACTCTCGCCTGCTCACCTGGGAGCACTCATCTGTCATCCGCCTGCTAGCCTACCTGGAGGCTCAGCCGTCACAGGTCGTACCTACCCTATACCCAGAGACTGCCCCGGTCACTTGCTGTGACCTCCTGCCCGTTTACCCAGAGACTGTCCCGGTCACCTGCTGTGACTACCTGCCCGTCTTCCCTGGTCACCACCCGCTTCCTTACAAGGACCGCCCCCTTGTATAGTAGCTCAGAGGTTCCGCCTCCCAGACCCGTTACATGTATTACTTATGAATTGTTTAAGCATCCCTGTGCATAAACATTATTTAGCCTCTGCAAATATAGAAATTCCATGGCTGCGACCTAGAATTTTGTTTTAAATACTGCAACCTTTTGCAACAGGTCAAACACTTCTTTCATATTCAAAGGGGTTTCCATATACCGTATTTGCCGGCGTATAAGACAACTTTTTTGCCCTGAAAATCATGCCTCCAAGTGGGGGGGGGGGTCATCTTATACTCCTGGTGCACTTCAGTTGGGATGCGCCAGGTAGATGCCGGGGCCCTGAGCAGGCGGGGGACCCACTCGTGGTCAGGCAACCCGCCAGGCTATGGGCGGAGGAGAGCGGTGCCAGCACCCGCCCTTCTCCCCTGCTTGCTCAGGGCCCCGGCAGCTGGATACTTACCTCTCTCCATGCCTCCGCAGATCCGCTGTCTTCCTACTGTGCGCTCCCTGTGATGACTCAGGTCAGAGGGTGTGGTGACGTCTTTACACCGCGCTCTCTCCTGAGCCGTCACAGGCAGCGCAGAGCGGGAAGACGCCGGTGACGCTGGAGTCCAGACCAGAGCAGCGGCAGCAGGTGAGGAGGAGTGAGGTGAGTATTGGATTTTTTTTTTTTGAATGTATGGAGGCATGGGGCATAATATGGGGGGTGACATCCTGCATGGGGCATAATATGGGGGGTGACATCCTGCATGGGGCATTATATGGGAGGGTAACAGCCTGCATGGGGCATAATATGGGGGGTGACATCCTGCATGGGGCATTATATGAGAGGGGGTGAGTATATTACAAACTCTATATTTTGAGTGGAAATGTTGGGGGGTCGTCTTATACGCCCAGTCGTCTTATACGCCGGCAAATACGGTATGTATTTTTAAATCTATCCCTTTAAAATTGTAACTTTTAGGCTAAATAAATTTCCTTTTCATATAAATCACTTGTGAAGGCTGGATTTTGGTGGATTTTCTATAGCACCATACGAGAGTAAACTCTAGTGTTCTAAATTGACTGAATTAAACAGAAAATGGAATATACAGCACATTTATTCATGCAATAGTTTTCATTCTTTTTATTGTAATATGCAAATCATATATTAAGACTGATGGCAGCAAACCAAAAAGGAACACAAAAAAGGAAGTAAGGGGTAAAAAAAAAGCATGTGTGGAACAAATCAGAATATGTATTAAACCTTAGATTCCTGAAATTACTCCCTTTTGCTCTGATGACAGCTTTATACACCTTTGGCTTTTTCTCAAGCAGCTTCATCAGGCAGTCACGTGTAATAGCTTCCAATGAAAAGGTATGACTTGTCAAGAGTTCACTTGTTGAATTACTGGCCTTCAGAAAGTGTTTGCTACCATTGGGTGTGTTTTGCAAAGGCAGCGTTGGTGCACTGTTCCACAAAGAGCTGAGCCCTATTCTACAACTGTTCTAAGCCACAATATGGCAAGAACTTACTCACAAGTAAAGAAAAATGACAGTCCATCATGAAGGTATCCTCAGGGGCAGTCAAGAAAACCATCAATTGCTATGATAAAACTGGCTCTCATAAGGACTACCCCAAGTAAGGAAATGAAGACCAAGAATTACTTTTGCTGCAGAGGATAAGTTCATCAACGTTACCAGCCTCAGAAACAACAAATTGTCACCACCTCAGACAACAGTCATCATAAATCATGTCATTATTATTAAAACTAGTCAAGTAGCAGACACACCTCTGCATTAACTGTCCAGAGGAGACTGCATAAAGCAGGACTTTATGGTTGAGCATATGAGGAGATGGTTTCTACATGTGGTGTGCGCACCATGAAGCATGGAGTGGGTAGTAAGATAATATAGTGGTGCTTTCTTGGTAACACAGTTGGTGATTTATTCTAAATTTAAGGCATACTTACCCAGCATGGCTGCCGCAACATTCTGCAATAATATGCCTGCTAAAACATTGCACTTTTTGACCCCCCATGTGGTGCGTGTGTGTGCCGCGTCATCATCACCTCTCCCCCCCTGCCCAGCGTCCAATCGGAGCTCCGGCTGTGCGGGCATGAGCAATCAGACTTCCAGGACGCCGGCCACGGGGAGCGATGTGTGATGGGCAGAATACATGCGCCTGCTACCACCGAGAAGCTCCAGGTGACTCTAATCCCTTTTACACTATATTTACCCAGATAAAGCACTGCCTCAGTACTCCCCAATGAAGCAGAACGCGAAACGCGAGTAGGGGTACGACGCAGTGTGGTTCTGATATAATGGCACACGGTTGGTATGATACTATTGACTGTCCACAACTGACCAGTGTTTTTCCTTAAATTATAGGGGTAATGGTGATATAATTGGAAAACTCTGATTATCATTAGATCTCTCTATCCTCTTGTGGCATTAAGGACTATGCAATTGTGCTATATCCTGATTAATTGTGATCAAGGAAAATCCTTATGCATATAATCAATTTTTATATATAAAAATTCTGTAAATAAATGGATTTCAGTAGTTTCCTATGGCTGTAAGGACAACCTTTACAGTAGTAATAGGGATTATCTGAAGTATATAGGTTATCATTTTAGGTTTGCTTATAATCATGTACTATAATTGAAATCATGTTCACTGCTTGACCTATTATAAATTATATATACTGATATATATATATATGAAATTTGGAATATTTATAAGTCAGGCTGACTGTAATAAGCATAATAATAATAATCCCTACTACATGATTTAATCTTGATTATAATTATGTGTTGTATTTAGAATCATTGAGTGAAGAAGGAATATGTATACCTATGATGCCATATAAATACTAGCATCTAAAACCACACTGCCCAATCTCTTTAAATTGGGTTTTTTTAGGGGCTTTTTTATAGGGCTTTGTGTTTGTTTGTGTGTAAAAAAAATTCTGATATAATAAACAATATATGACTTTGTATATGATTATTTTATAATTGCGGTATTGTGGTATTAGCATTAAACAGTCCAGAGGAGACTGAATGAAGCAGAACTTTATGGTTGAGCATATGAGCAGATGGTTTCCACATGTGGTGTGTGCACCATGAGGCATGGAGTGGGTAGTATGATAATATAGTGGTGATTTTTTGGTAACACTGTTGGTGATTTATTTGAAATTTAAGGCATACTTACCCAGCATGGCTGTCCTAACATTCTGCATGGTTTTGGATAAGTTGAACGGCAAAGTTAAGTCAAAGCAGTCAAGAAGTTGTTAGGCGTCGGTCTGGTGCTGGATTTGAAATGGGTCCAGGACCTTCTGTTGTCTCCCATTTCAGTCCAGCTGGGGCTGATACTGCTCAGCATCACAGGCAGCCCCAACGCCTAGCTGGTCCACGAGCCATACAGATTGTCTCACAGGTAGTGGTGCTTTACAATGTTAAACCTGGGTTGCAGAGGGAGACAGGGCTTGTGGAGTCTAAGTCCAGGATTCGCTGCACTGAGCATGTCCGTGACCTGGCAGATCATGATTGGTGGTTTGGCACCCACCTGACCCGGTGACCTGGCACCGCCTGATTGGTCCACGGATAACGTCACCAATGGCGCGTCGGTGGGCAGGGCTTAGTCTTTAAAAGGCCCGCCCACAAACATGGCGACGCACTCAGATCAGAGCATGATGCTGTTGCGTGGACGGCTTTGCTCCACGTGTAGTTTCTGCTAGGCAGGTTAGCTCCATAGAGGCAGGCTAGTAAAAGTAGGTAGGTAGCTTCGCCTTGCAGACTGGTTCTGTCAGAGGGGGTCGCCTTACACCCCGAGCAGCCTGCGGTCTCCTGAGATCATGTAGAGATCTCTCCGGTAGCACGCCGGCAGAGGGCACTTACCCGTCGGCGTGAGTCACACACGCATATTAGCGCCAACTCCTATAGCGTAGCGCCTGTATCGAAGACAGGGTTACTGCTTTTCCCACGGTCGCATGTCTCCCTGCGGTTCTTGGAGATTGTGCGAACCGTCTTACCCTTCCGTGTGCTTTAACATGAAGGGCAAAGATAGTTTGTAGGTGTGTCGCCGGTCGTTCTCCCTCCGTGCAGTTAACGGAGATAGAGCGTACCGCTTTACCCGGTCCGGTGTGCTGTTAACACGGACGTGTTATCAGTTTAGTTGGTTTCTTCCCTTTCCACCCGGGAAGTGTTCGGCAGCAGTCCACCAGGCTGCTTCGCGGACCCCGGGGTCGGTTGCGTTCCATTTAAATAAAGTTGTCTGCAACCGCCCTCCTAACAGAAGTGCTAAGCGCCTCTGGGAACTCTTTCAGGACTGTGGGAAAGCCAATCCAGGTGACTACCTGAGAGTTGCTTGAGAGAATACGAAAGTTGTGTAAAGCTGTTATCAGGGTTAAAAAGTAGCTACTTTGAGGAATCTAAAGATAAGCACATATTGTATTTTCGTTTGTTTCCCTGGTGTTTCTTAACTCCTTGCTTTCATATGTGTTCTCTCTTAGTTTTGCTCCCTTTAGTCTGTATCAACAATGTGCACATTCCAATAAGAACAATGAAAACCATTGCATGCGCAGGTGAGTCCACTCTCCTGAGAGAGAACCAAATAGTATATTTTTATACTATGGAGCACTGTCTGTATGTAAGTCTTCATACACAACTCGGATCTCTTCAATAAGATCCAGCATTCTCCCCACACACATTGATGGATCAAAAGCATCTCACCCTGCCGACCTGCTGTGTAGTGACAAACGTACAAAAGAAAAAAAAACTTTGGTTTATTTAGTTGTAAGTATAAAAATTATTTGCATATATTTCTCTAAATGTAGACAATCATCACACATATGTAAGCATCAACCTTTTCCACCTTAAGCTGGCCAAATATTTCTAAAAGTCAATCAAACTTGCTAATATTGTCTGGATATGCAACTATCTAATATGTATGTGGGTCTGCTACTATTGGCAGAAGTTAGAGAAACAAGGTGCAAGATCCCTTTTCCTGTGGAATAAAGCCACTGCCAGGAGTTTCGAGCAGTTGCTTATTCCCCTCTCACCTTTGAAACTCAGCTAAGGTTTGGCCAATAAAAAAAAAATGTTCAAAAAGCTTCTAAGGGAGTATATACAGGAGTATGTGGCAGAAAATAATATTATAAGTGATAGCCAGAATGGTTTTACAAAAGTCATAAGTTGTCAAACTAATCTGATTAACTTTTAGACTTTAATGGAGAGGTGAGTAGAAACCTGGATAGAGGAGTAGCTGTGCATATTGTATTTTTGAACTTTTCAAAGGTGTTTGACTCAGATCCTTGATGGATAAATTAAGGCCTATAGGCTTATAAAGTAACAAATGTAATGGGACTGAAAACTGGCTCAAAGAAAGAACTCAGAGACTCATAGTGAATGGAGAATGGACTCTGAATGGACTATGGTTATAATTGGGGTACCCAAAGGTTCATTGCTGGATCTGCGATTATTTAGCTTATTAATGATATAGAAGATGAGATTAATAGTGTCATTCCTATTTTTGCAGGTGATCTGGATAGAGGAGTAGCTGTGCATATTGTATTTTTGAACTTTACAAAGGTGTTTGACTCGGATCCTTGATGGATAAATTAAGGCCTATAGGCTTATAAAGTAACAAATGTAATGGGACTGAAAACTGGTTCAAAGAAAGAACTCAGAGAGTCATGGGGAATGGAGAATGGACTCTGAATGGACTATGGTTATAATTGGGGTACCCAAAGGTTCAGTGCTGGATCTGCTATTATTTAGCTTATTAATGATATAGAAGATGAGATTAATAGTGTCATTCCTATTTTTGCAGGTGACACCAAGCTAAGCAATATAGTGCAGTCGTTGGAGACTGTTCATAAGTTGCAAGCTGAGTGTTTGTAAAAAAAGGAGAGTGACGTTTCAGAGTAGACCTCGCTGCTGTATAAAGGAAGCAGTTCAAGAGTGGAACAGCAATTTTGTAGTTTTTATTTTTGCGTGTTTCGTGCTTGCATCGAGCCCTTTTTCAAAAACAAACAACATAGCACAATCAGGGAAAGGGGGTTTGAATACTGAGGAAAAAACAAAAATACTTAAATGAGGGGAACCACTCACCTGCGCGTGAACAAATAGTTAACATTGTAAAAAGACTAAGATTGGTATAAAAATCAAAGTTATACACCTGGGAACTAATAATATGTGAGCATAATACGACTAAAGGTGTGCGGGTCTTTTAAATTTGAATTCGACAAGTTTGCTGAATTATCCCAAAAATTTTGATTTGCGGCGAATAAATTTGCGCAAATCTGAATTTTGGAAAGCTTGTAATTGCTCGGAAAATACACGTGGTGGAAAGGAGAGTGAGAGAGAGAACCCTGTTGACCATATGATACATTACATTTTAAAGATGAGAGAGAGAAAGAGGACCCCGCTGACCATAAGAGCTTAAACTCTACAGACAAGAGAGAAGACCCTGTTGACAATAACAGCTTACACACTGCAAAGCAGAGAATTCCACCGCTGTTTTTGGAGTTTTGTTTTTACTTAATTCATTCTGCAGTTAGAATGACATGGCAACGTGATTCTCCATGTTAGCATTATTATGGCAATACTAAATTTGCCCAGTTTTATTATTTTAGTTGTGAAAATAAATGTTGAAATTTGTAAAAAAAATCAGTTTGTTTGTGTCGCCGTTTTCTGACACAAGTAACTTTTTTCCATAGACCGAGCTCTGATAGTAGTTGCTTTTTATGCCCTTAGCTGAAGTGTGTACAGACACCATTTTGGAGAAAATATACTATTTTGATTGATTTTGTAACAGCAAATCAATGCAATCTTCTGCAATGTGTTAAAAAGGAGGAGGTCATTTTTCTTTTGGCAGGTGGTCATTCGATTGACACAAATCAAAACACAAATAGTTCAAATTCGCTTAAACCTGAGAATTTTATGAAATTTGTCTTAAATTCAATTTACATTGAGTTGATCATCTCTAGTCAGTGGATTTAGGTCTGTTTTCACCTTTGCTATTTTCTTATCAATGAAAAGAGTGATTAATTATGGAATCTGGGCTTACTTTAGACCAATCTCCTGTTCTCCATATGTAGCATTTAGAGTAATCTTCACAATCTTCCATATCTCGGGGTCTGGTGGACATTAGACATTTCTTACGAGGGTTTGTACATCTCACAGTCCTATGTCGTACACCTTTACCACATTTCAAGGAGCACTGAAAAAGATGAATTATTTTAGTTTTACGTTTAATGTATTCCAACCATTTTTGCTGATGAAATTTAATACTTGTGTTGAGATTGTATTTTCCTTTTATGGGTCCTTGAAGCATGCAAATACATATAGAACTGATTATTTAGTAAAGAGTAAAAATATTTATGCAGAAGGTTTCTATGAAGAGTATATCCTCTAAAAATGTCCTTTAATCACAAAGATTTTTACTCAAATCATATGGCACATTAATGTACCATCTACATTATTATTTACTGTATTCGATTTTATTTTGAATTATTATTCATCCCTGAATCCACATATGCACCATTATTTCTTCCTATTTATCAGGATGGAGTGTGGGTTTATCCTAAACAATATCAGCATGGTGGAATGCTAAGATACCCGACACTATTTTAGAGTGAGGACATTTTGTAAGTAAAGTTCAAGGATGCACATTGCCTATGGTTCACCAAAACCATACCATATTTGTTAATATTATACTGAATATAGTAGCAATGATTCTGATCCACCCTATTGATCTTCTTCATGTGTATTACTACACCTCAGACCATACTCCGGCCTCCCACACTGTCATACAGTCCTGTCCCTCACAGCGCTGGCTTGAAGGAGGCTTGTATCCAGGACAGTCTTTTTCACGGACTGTGACCAGTGTTCCATTTCTGAGTTGTTGTTTACATGCAGTCTGCCGGGTCTGAGTTCCTTTACCGCATGTCCTGGAACATGGACTCCAATCCGTCATCATCCATCTAAATAGGAAATAATTTTAGAAGTGACATTTTTTTATTAGAAGAAATTTGCTTTGTAGAGAGATATGAAGTATATTTTGTAATGCAAAAAAGTGTATAGGGATTTATATTTTTTGGGATATTTTTTTAACCATTGTTGAACGTACTACTATCAGTACAAATAATTCTAACATATATCTTTTGTTGTATTTACTGTGTTTCTGGCAGAATGTAATGGAACATATTAATAAAAACTGGTGCAAAGGAAAGGTAGTTAATAAGCCCATATCAATCAGGTTAGCAGAGCTTGAAACATTTTTGAACAGTTAGAGGAGCTGCTGACATAAGCACACATAATGTACCTCTCTCAGCTACGAGCAGCAATAACAATGAGACGGAATAAATCTTTTCACTGACTGCGCATGTATACCCACTCTAAATGGCACTGAAGCTGAAGAAACCCTACCCTGCCACTCGTGCTCAGTCCGTGAAAAGATCTATTCCACCTCATGTTAGTGTGCTTCAAGGCTGAGAGAGGTACACTACCGTTCAAAAGTTTGGGGTCATTTAGAAATTTCAATTTTTTTTAAAGAAAAGCACATTTTTTTTCAATGAAGCTAACATTAAATGAATCAGAAATATACTCTATACATTGTTAATGTGGTAAATGACTATTCTAGCTGCAAACGTCTTGTTTTTATTGCAATATCTACATAGGTGTATAGAGGTCCATTTCCAACAACCACCACTCTAATGTTTTAATGGTACATTGTGTTTGCTAACTGTGTAAGAAGGCTAATGGATGATTAGAAAACACTAGAAAACCCTTGCACAAGTATGTTAGCCCAGCTGAAAACGGTTTGGCTGATTTGAGAAGCTCTAAAATTGACCTTCCTTTGAGCTAGTTGAGAATCTGGAGCATTACATTTGTTTGTTCTATGAAACTCTCAAAATGGCCAGAAAAAGAGAACTTTCATGTGAAACTCGACAGTCTATTCTTGTTCTTAGAAATGAAGGCTATTCCATGCGAGAAGTTGCCAAGAAACTGAAGATTTCCTTCAACGGTGTGTACTACTCCTTTCAGAGGAGAGCACAAAATGGCTCTAACCAGAATAGAAAGAGAAGTGGGAGGCCCCACTGCACAACTGAGCAACAAGACAAGTACATTAGAGCCTCTAGTTTGAGAAATCGACGCCTCACAGCTCCTCAACTGGCAGCTTCATTAAATAGTACACGCAAAACGCCAGTGTCAACATCTACAGTGAAGAGGCAACTCCAGGATGCTAGCCTTCAGGGCAAAGTGGCAAAGAAAAAGCCATAGCTAAAACTGGCTAATAAAAGGAAAAGATTAATATGGGCAAAAGAACCCAGATATTGGAAAGGAAGATTGGAAAAAAGTTTTATGGACAGACAAATCAAAGTTTTAGGTGTTTGGATAACACAGAAGAACATTTGTGAGACGCAGAACAACTGAAAAGATGCTGGAAGAGTGCCTGACGCCATCAGTCAAGCATGGTGGAGGTAATGTGATGGTCTGGGGTTGCTTTTGTGCTGGTAAAGTGGGAGATTTGTACAAGGTAAATGGGATTTTGAATGAAGAACGCTATCACTCCATTTTGCAACGCCATGCCATACCCTGTGGACAGCTCTTGATTGGAGCCAATTTCTTCCTACAACAGGACAATGACCCAAAGCACACCTCCAAATTACTCATGAACTATTTAGGGAAGAAACAGGCAGCTGGTATTCTATGTGTAATGGAGTGGCCAGCGCAGTCACCAGATTTCAACCCCATTGAGCTTTTGTGGGAGCAGCTTGACCATATGGTACGCAAAAAGTGCCTATCAAGCCAATCCAACTTGTGGGAGGGGCTTCAGGAAGCATCGGGTGAAATTTCTCAAGATTACCTCAGCAAATTAACAGCTAAAATGCCAAAGGTCTGCAATGCTGTAATTGCTGCAAAGGGAGCATTCTTTGATGAAAACAAAGTTTGAAGGAGAAAATTATTCTTTCAAATAAAAATCATTATTTCTAACCTTTTCAATCTCTGGACTATATTTTCTATTCATTTTGCAACTCATTTGATAAATAAAAGTATGAGTTTTCATTGAAAACACAAAATTGTCTGGGTGACCCCAAACTTTTGAACGGTAGTGTATGTCTGCTTATATCCTCTGATAGTTGAGATACATCTTGAGCTCTTCAGCAATCAGCCATCCTGACTTGTTGCTAGGATGCTTGCAGTTTGCATTAAATCACATTTTTTTCGCATTCTTGGAAAAATCTTTGATATTTTTGGCCATATATTGAAAAGTGTCCTACACAATATTTAAGGATAAGGATTTGAGTATATAGTCCAACCTTTTGGGATTCCTGTTAGCTAAGATTTGAAAACTTCTAACAAAAATAAGGTCCAGATGGGATTGTGTTCTACCCCCATTATATCCATTGCTGTGACCTGCGCTCCGTCGCTCCCTGCCCCCTCCTCTGGGAGACACAGCATCTTAGATTGCGAGTGCGCATGTCCGGGAGTCATGGTGACGCGTCCCTGCTCCCGGAAGTGCGCGCACTGTTTGTCGCGATGAGTCGGGGGGACTTCCGGTATGGAGATGAGAGACAGGAAGTGACGTAGCGCTGCCGCGCGTCCAGTGTGTGGCAGTGCACAAATACTATGGGATATATAAAGAGGCTGCGGTTTGGGGCACATCACACTCCCCCTGATGAAGCTATAATTTAAAGAAGAAACGTACGTTGGGGTCTGTAAGCAGGGTTTTTTTTCCACTCTGGGGGTCTTGCATGGCGTTTACCTATGCCTATTTAGGCATGAGATGTATGCAATATACGGTGCATTTGTAACACTGCAGTTTACCATCTTGAGATTGGTTACCATTTGCTATTCCTACCTGTCTTATGTTTTTTCTAGCATGATGTTTGTCACTGCAGTGATGTATAGTTCCTTATATCCATTTGTTATACTAACCTATTTCCACATGGAGTGGTGACATGGTGTCATTTCTCTATTTCCGGATGATCTACCTTGACATACCGGTACATGCTTTTGTAATACGTATCATCATATGTTTATAATGATATATGGGTCTATGGTTGTATCATGTGGTTTCATAATTGCATGTGCCATGCAATGATTTTCCCCTTTATGCACCTACCTCTGTTTTCCAATAGAAGCAGCTATAAAGTATGATTATGTATTCATCACATTAAAAAATTCTTAATTGCACACTTTCTCTCCTTTTTCCTTTTTTGCTTGTCTGTTTCATGGTTGGAGGTTTTATGTGCCTGTCGACTACCGTCCACAGGACATAATTTATGGATTCTATGGGAATTGTATACATAATTATTACAAAAATATTTTGATATATTTAGTACATTTTCCTTTAAGGAACTTAAGCCGATTTTCTACAGTATTTATCCTTGAAATCCTTGAGAAGTCTTGGACTAAAATGTAGTCTTCTTTGACATACTAACCCAAAGTTTATTCCTGCCAAGTAGAACTAAGTTCCAATCTGAAAACATCCGTCATGTCTATCTAGAGCAGTGTTCTGCAGTAACACATCTGGAGGGAGGTGCCTGCTCTTATACAATGGAGGCCTCACAGACACCTGCTTTCCACACCAAACGCTTGTGTTCTGATCCCTGTGGCTATTTATCCTAACTTGATTGTAGCAGCTGCATAACACATTGAGGCTGCAGCAAATTCTGGATGATATTCCTAAATCCCTATTCGGTTTTCACATCATAATCTCAAGCTGTTATATAGCTATTTAGATGGAAATTCACAATATCTGGGCATGTACAATTATCCTCTGTTTCATGGGAAGACATACTGTATACAGATAATGAACTATATACATACAGTGTGTATATAGTACAGTACAATATAAATACAGTTCATTATAGATATATGTCTTCCCATGGAACGGGAAAATTGTACATGCACAGATTTTTGTGGATTTCCGACTAAAATAAATAAATATACATATAAATATATATATATATACACAGGGTGGGATGGCCCACAGGAGAACAGCAGAATCCTCCGGTGGGCCCCTGTGCAAGAGTGGGCCACAACCTTGTTGTATGAGCATATATGTATATATAGATCAACATTAAAATTGTAACACCGAGGAGAAGTTGTGGAATTATGGAAATCACAGGATTGACAGACATGTTAATGATATTCAAATTATGAAATAATGTGTCAGAGAGTGGTAGAACTGCTTATGCTTACTGAAAATGTTGTAACTAATGTGATGCGTTATTTCAATGCGTTTCCTTTAAGCTGCATTTTCTACATGATTACAATGTGGAAATTACTACTAGCTAAATGGGTTTAATGCAGCACGGTGGCTCAGTGGTTAGCACTGAAGCCTTGCAGCGCTGGGGTCCTGGGTTCAAATCCCACCAAGGAAACATTTACAAGGAGTTTGCGTGAGTTTCCTCCGGGTTCTCTGGTTTCCTCCCACATTCTAAAGACATACTGATAGGGAATGTAGATTGTGAGCCCCAATGGGGACAGTGCTCATAATGTCTGTGGAATTAATGGCGCTATATAAGTGAGTAAATTAAATAAATAAATACAATACCTTACTGTTATTATAGAAGGTATATTTAACAGTGGGTTTTAGGCGAGGCAAGAGTTATTGGGAAAGTGGCTTCAGTCTGCTGTAGAAGAATAGCGTGTCAAATTTTCTGTAGTTAGAGTACAGTGAGTGTCAGACAGTCAGTACTGCAGAACCCGTGGTTTAGCAAAGTGGCAAAAAATATTGATCATGAGAAAGTGAGTGCCGCTTGGTGGGAAGCTGGGAAAGGGAGAGCCCATCAAGGAATATAGGTGGCAGCAAAGGTGGAGCAGAGGTACTGAGACTACTGTAGGCAGGAATATTGTTGCCCTGGACAATGGTTAACTGATAGGTGTCAGTCTACTGTGGAAGATTTAGGCTGTGTGCCCACTATGTGTTTTTTAAGCGTTTCCGCAGCGGCAATTCCGCTGCAGAAACGCTTAAATAACGCTTGGTAGAAGGTCTGCCATGTTCCCCAATGATTATCATTGCGGAAAAATCCTCAGAACTACCAATTATTTTTTCCGCGTTTTCGCCGCCATTGACTTGCATTGGAACGCATGGAATCCACATCACTGGATCTGTACATGCGGATTTCATGCGTTTCAATGTGCAGATGGTACCCGGGTTTGGAGAAGAGGAGACTCTCCTCCGAACCGGGGTACCATAGTACCTGTGAAAAAAAGAATAAAATAAAAAATAAATATTATACTTACCTTCTGATGGCCCCGGTGTCCTTGTCTCGGCTTGCCGGCAGCTCGCGGTAGATTAAAGGACCTGTGGTGACGTCATTTAGACATGTAACGGGTCACACGACCACTGATGTCGGCAGGTCCTTTAATCTACCGCGAGCTGCCGGCAAGCCGAGACAAGGACACCGGGGGCCATCAGAAGGTAAGTATAATCTTTATTTTTTATTTTTTACCATTCTTTCGGTCACACTATATAAATTCATGCCGGTTGCATGGATTTATATAGTGTGACCAAGTTGTCAAGCACTTTCCAAGTAATGCTAAAATCGCTTGGAAAGCGCTTGACAACCCACATGCAGAAATGCATGTGAAGAACGCTTCACATCCGCATGTCCTTGGCAGGAAAAACGCATGTACAATCCGCATGCATTTTTTCTGCCAGGGAGATGCAGAAACGCTCAGGAAAAATCCTGAGCATTTCTGCATCGTGGGCACATAGCCTTAGAGAAAGAAGATTAGTCTTGCCTCATGGGAGCTTCTGGGAATGCAGCTGCTGCAGCAGTCTCACAGAAGATAGCAATTTTATTTCCATTAATTTCATGGTGCTTTACATGTGAAATATGCCAACATATGTAATTGTCAGCGTGAAGGCTCTAATAATGACCTTTTGAGAATCATCAAGTCTGTTGCCTGTTATCTGTTATGTTTATTCAACTTCAAACAGCTCAGTAAAAGACTTCCTGTTTTTAACTATAATGGCCTCCTTTTCTTCCTTGTCCACCACCTTCACCATGTTACATCACTGGCCGCTGCCACCAGCCTACGAGGTAGTGGTATAGAGAGCGTGAAGGTAGGAGCAGTCACCGTATCAAGTTTATCACTGGTGTTGAGAGGTTCCAAATTATACATTACAAATGGAAACTAATCTTTCAAAACATCTTGAATTAGTATTGAGTATGAGCGACATGTAAAACTTCTTATTAATGGTTATTTGAGAAATGTTCTGTCATGCTGAATGCACTTGGGCATGGAAATTACTATGATCCAGTACTGTGAAATTCCTTCCAACTTCATCCCAGTTGTGCTTGATGGAGGCAAGTCTAGAGATGCTAAAGGCCATGGTAGCATGTTTAGGACATGCAGGCTGTCCAAAGTACCAAAAGCAACATGCAGCCTAGCATTTTTGTGTTCAAAAACATATCCTGGACACTTTGGAAAAATGGCTGTACCATTGATTTCAGCATCAAATCAATGTAAAACCGAGCTGTTAGTGTATCTGCAATGAAGACTATAGGCATCTGGATTGAAGACAAGAGGGGTCTGGATACCGTACACCATATGCCACCTCACAACATAATCCTGAGAATAGGACTGGTGTGACATTCCCATGTGAAGGTCTTATTCATTGCCGTATAAACTGGAAGGACAAAAAGTGCAATAGGATGTTATCCAAGATAACAATAGTGATGGTAGATGAGAAACTGCTCACCTGGTAGGGGGTGTGTATCCACAACCACAGATGACACTTAAAGTATGGCTGATGAAGACCCACAGGAAGGAGAGATGATAGCTTGAGGAAGAGAAGGGGTTAAACCTAAACCTATGCTGCTGAATAGACGTGTGGAGCCTGAAAACGTAATAAAATAGGTAACTAGTTTATTGTCAATGCGTTTTGAAGTTACACCAAGAAGTTTAGGTGTAACTTTGAAATGCATTGACAATAAACTACTTATAACTATTTTATCAAGTTTTCTGGCTCCACACGTCTATTCAGCAGCATAGGTTTAGGTTTAACCCCTTCTATTCTTCCAGCTATCAAGGTCTTATTTATGGCATTGCCCACATTGTCTCTAGTTGGAGACCTGGAGCTGGAATGGCGCAATGAAGGCTCTAATACTGGTTTATCCAGTTCAGCAATGATTTTTGCTTTTGTCTTGGATGCAATGATAACTGGAGATTGGTCTCGAGACCATATGGGCAATGCCATGAAGAGGCCTTCAAAATGGAATGTCACGCCATTCCTACTCCCAAGATTATGATGTTGGGTGGCATAATGTACGGTAGCAGGACCCCTCTTGTCTTCAATAAAGGTACACTTATAGCTCGACATTATATTGATTTGGTCATAGAACCAGTAGTGCGGCCATTTCTCAAGTGTCAACACGACAATAGCAGGCCTCATGTTGAACACGATAGCATGAGCAGCCTGCATGACCTAAACATGCTTCCATGGTCTGCAGTGTTTTTCTAACTCTTCTCTCATTAAACCCATCTGAGATGACATTGGTTGGCAATTGAAAAGGTAGCCGCTAAAACAGACTTACAAAAAATATATATACAGAGCAGACCAAAAGTTTGGACACACCTTCTCATTTAAAGATTTTTCTGTATTTTCATGACTTTGAAAATTGTACATTCACACTGAAGGCATCAAAACTATGAATTAACACATGTGGAATTATATACTTAACAAAAAAGTGTGAAACAACTGAAAATATGTCTAATATTCTAGGTTCTTCAAAGTAGCCACCTTTTGCTTTGATGACTGCTTTGCATGCTCTTGGCATTCTCTTGATGAGCTTCAAGAGGTAGTCACCGGAAATGGTTTTCACTTCACAGGTGTGCCCTGTCAGGTTTAATAAGTGGGATTTCTTGCCTTATAAATGGAGTTAGGACCATCAGTTGTGTTGTGCAGAAGTCAGGTGGATACACAGCTGATAGTCCTACTGAATAGACTGTTAGAATTTGTATTATGGCAAGAAAAAAGCAGCGAAGTAAAGAAAAACTAGTGGCCATCATTACTTTAAGAAATGAAGGTCAGTCAGTCTGAAAAATTGGGCAAACTTTGAAAGTGTCCCCAAGTGCAGTTGCAAAAACCATCAAGCGCTACAAAGAAACTGGCTCACATGAGGACCGCCCCAGGAAAGAAAGACCAAGAGTCACCTCTGCTTCGGAGGGTAAGTTTATCCGAGTCACCAGCCACAGAAATCGCAGGTTAACAGCAGCTCAGATTAAAGACCAGGTCAATGCCACACAGAGTTCTAGCAGCAGACACATCTCTTTAACAACTGTTAAGAGGAGACTTTGTGCAGCATGCCTTCATGGTAAAATAGCTGCTAGGAAACCACTGCTAAGGACAGGCAACAAGAAGAAGAGACTTGTTTGGGCTAAAGAACACAAGGAATGGACATTATACCAGTGGAAATCTGTGCTTTGGTCTGATGAGTCCAAATTTGAGATCTTTGGTTCCAACCACCGTGTCTTTGTGCGATGCAGAAAAGGTGAACGGATGGACTCTACATGCCAGGTTCCCACCGTGAAGCATGGAGGAGGAGGTGTGATGGTGTGGGGGTGCTTTGCTGGTGACACTGTTGGGGATTTATTCAAAATTGAAGGCATACTGAACCAGCATGGCTACCACAGTATCTTGCAGCGGCATGCTATTCCATTCCATTTTAGTTGGACCATCATTTATTTTTCAACAGGACAATGACCCCAAACACACCTCCAGGCTGTGTAAGGGCTATTTGACCAAGAAGGAGAGTGATGTGGTGCTACGCCAGATGACCTGGCCTCCACAGTCACCAGACCTGAACCCAATCGAGATGGTTTGGGGTGAGCTGGACCGCAGAGTGAAGGCAAAAGGGCCAACAAGTGCTAAGCATCTCTGGGAACTCCTTCAAGATTGCTGGAAGACCATTTCCGGTGACTACCTCTTGAAGCTCATCAAGAGAATGCCAAGAGTGTGCAAAGCAGTCATCAAAGCAAAAGGTGGCTACTTTGAAGAACCTAGAATATAAGACATATTTTCAGTTGTTTCACACTTTTTTGTTAAGTATATAATTACACATGTGTTAATTCATAGTTTTGATGCCGTCCGTGTGAATGTACAATTTTCATAGTCATGAAAATACAGAAAAATCTTTAAATGAGAAGGTGTGTCCAAACTATTGGTCTGTACTGTATGTTACGGGTTAGTAGAAATTAGCTTATCAAATTTAACCTTTTTTCAATTCTTAAACATATTTAATATGGACAATAAAATATTTAGTGCCGAACCAAGCACAGTATAACCAAAATGGCTAAGAGAAAATGTCATGCACAAGAGAACAATAAAAGTTCTCTGCATTAGATCATATACATATAACTCAAAGGAGAAAGTGAGTTTCACACTCAATACACGAAAGAGTCAATGCCTGTCTCCCCCTTGTTTGGTCCTGCACAGTGTCCCTGCCTTGCTGCGGAGGTTGCCACCCTAGCTTGTATGCAAAATGGCGCACCTGCTCAACAATGGCTGGCTCTTCCTTTGATAAGTCAAAGGGGGCCACTAGCGGCGGATCTTGTTGTTTTGCCTGACCAATTGCATTAAGCACGGCAGAATATTCCTTAGACAATTATTAACAACCTCATTATCAAAGTGCCATATGGCACTCATACTAGATACTGAAGAGGTTCAGATTTTTTGGAAATTTTGAAAAAGCAATTATTTTTAATCCTTGCATTGCAAAATCCGAACCATAAAAGGGTACATATAAATTATTGATCATTGTGTAAAAAATCTTTTTTGCTAAGGAGCTACAGATGGAAAACTTATAGGGCTTTACTAGATAATTGTCTGCCATGGTGTCCTATCTGCACTGTACAATTACATTTTATGACACCGATGAGTTCATAAAGTAAACCCTCTACCCCATCAACTCTGATCCTATTATTTGCTGCAGGAAGCAGCTCAGAATTACAGCTGCAATTCTGTAGTTTTCTTGTAAATAAATGCTTCCACTTAAGGGCAGAGTTCTTGTCCCAGGACAACCATAATTTATATAAAAATGTCAATGTTAACAAAAATTAATTAGTGGAATTAGGAATAATAAATGTAATGCAAAGGCATCAGCTATTTTGAATACACAAAATACTCAGGATCAACCAACTCGGAGGCCCTTCTGCGTGTTGAGTCACTGATGAATGTCCAGCCACAAGTTGGTGAAGCAGGAGCAACTGAGCCTAATGCCCTCTCTATTGACCCACATACGAGGGTATATAAATGCCTTAGTGTGTCATGTTGTCATCCAACATGATTCCAAGAACATCCCTCACAGAGAATCTGTTTTCGAATACCCTAGTTTGGTTCTTTTTTCTTGGCACCTCTCCCTACATATATTGGTGTCTAGGTTCAAATATCTTGAAACTTTTTTATTAACTGAATATGAGTTATCTACAGACTAGTGGTTCAATTTGCTTTTTGAGTCAATCTATAAAAAAATAATTTATTAGAGAATATGGACATCCATTTGGAAATATTCAATTCGTTTTACTGTGTGCAGATTTCTATGCATAAAGCCTATATGGAGGTTTGCAGTATGGAGCCGTACACCACTGTTCCACAGACTTCTATGTGCCATCTTCAATCTGTGTTCGACATGGAGTTTGTTACATGGATCTTAATATGGTAGAGACATTGCTTGTAGAATGCCTGTTAGAGCAGAGAAAACAATGTTTTAGGAGGTTATAAATATAGTTACCTTGTTTGACATGGTTGTTCGTTGCATTTTCTTATTTGAGCTTCTGGCTTCATCAGATCTCTACAGCTTACATTATCTACAGTAGTTATATTTTTATTCATAATTTTCGTACAGGACACAGTTGTTCTTCTTTCACCTAGTATATAAAATAAATGCATAAATGTTCAACTGATACTACATAATGTTCAACCGATATTATATTGCATTTAATGACAGATAGTTTTATAAAAGTTTATTACATTTTTCAAAAAACCTCCAATTGATAGCATAACAGGAAAAAGATTATGTAACAGTCAGATATCTGATATTATTGAAGACAGGCCGAGCAATAGATATCAAGAATAATGTAAATAATTCCCCTTTACCCTGATCCATCATACAATTTATAGCACATAAAAGCTTAACATTTTTTTAAATTGAGCTATGAATACAACAGCTGAAAAAAGGGAAGATGCAAAATAGGCTTGCAGAGCAGAGAGGAGGGTAGCGATAAAATATTAAAAAAGGAAAAATTATTGGAATGAGGAAGCTTTAGTGAAAGAAAGCAGATTACTTGTCTAGGTGTGAGCAATTGTTTCTTAACTGGCATGACTACAGAGATAAAAAATTGTGATAGGTTTGGTATACCAGCAATATGTGTATTATCCAGGGCCTCTGATTTATACTGATGGATTTTTTTATCCAATCAAGGAAAATATGTCACATCTGTGTCTGAATCCAAAGGCGGTGAAAGTAGAGATATACGTCCGCGCCGCTGAAAAATCCTCAAGTCAGGAACATGTAATAAAATCCTTGTTTATTGGTAAATGCCTACGCGTTTCTGGGTGTTCCACACCCCTTCATCAGGGCACCAACAGATATATCAATGTATGCACTGAAACACTCCATTTATATACAGACATGAAGTGAAAAAAAATAAAAATAATAAAAATAAATGAAAAAATAAAAATAAAAATAAAAAATGTGTATTCAAAACGAAGAGCAGAAAAAAACAACATAACCTTTGCACCTAAGGCCGTGTGCAAAAAACCTTCAACAAAACTTTATCAATGAGTGTCACCAATATAAAAAGTGAGTATAAAAACATATATTAAGACACGTATTACAGATAATGTAGTGTAGAAATGTATAAATAATCAATATACAGGATAGTCAAATGTATCAGTCAATGGAGTAAATACATAAAAGTAGTATTACTTACTAATAAGTAAGCGTTTACATTAGGTAAGAACAATATAAATATATATATAACATTAAAATCTCTAATGAGAATACACCCATCAGATGTCGTTCCATAAAGGGAGATGGAAAACGAAGGAACAAAATAAAAAGTACCCCCATGTAAAAAATAGCCAGTAATATCCTCTATCAACGAAGGAATAGTACAAGGAACAGGTTATCTGACATATATCATGTAGTGACGTAGAGACCTAATGTGTAGTAATAGGACCCAGAGAAAACACCGCGATGTAGTGCAAAGGCTGCGGCACAGATAAAGGAGATACACAAACAGGTAGTGAATCACCTGATGTGCGGTGGCGTAGATGGAGAGAGGTGTGTGATAGTAGTAACCAGCAGAGCGCTACGATGTGGGTTCGAGTTGTACTGCTCCAAAGAGGAAACCATAAAAGAAGGAATATTTATAATGGCATGCAGGATTTTTGAGGAACACATTATGTGTGTCAGTAAAAACTATGATGAATGTAAAAACACAAATTTATGTGTGTATTATGTAAAAAACAATATTAACTATAAAAAAACTTCAGAGACATCATTCAGACCAAAGGGCTTAAGAGTATTCAGTCTGTAAATCCAATAAATTTCCTTTCTGTTTAGTTCTTGGAGCCTATTAGGATAATTCTCAGGAATTTGATCAATAGGGCTGATCTTTAGACTTAAAAAATCTTTATTATGCACCATTGTGCAGTGTCTAGAAAGACCTTGTTTAAGTAACACTTTAAGAACATTATGCCTATGCCCATAAAACAGTGAAAGTTTTATTACCATATGTCGTCAGATTGTATTGGCGGATCACAGTTTATCTTTGACTGTATGTTGACAAGGCAAAGGAATTCTCCATACCAGGAGGTAAAAAATTATTGTTACATAAAGAGCGTAGTAGAAGTTAGAAGTAATAAATCCTAGATACATACTCTTTAGGTGCATCAAAGGATGGTACACTAAAGACAGCCAGGTGAGGACTAGAAGTGGCAATAGCATAAGGTGAGCTGCAAAACTTGTGGCAATATTTGGTGATATTTGTCACCCTCAGTCTTCCTTAGGATTAATGTAAAAAGAGAGTGTCCCTTTTCAACCTAGAAGACATGTTTAAGGAGTACCTCTATTGCAGAAGAGAGCAAAAAGTATCAAACCTAATATCGATTGATACTGTAGTAGCTTCAGTGCCTTGAACCTTGCACTAGTGGAGCATTTAACTGATATTTCTCAAGCTTGTGCACAAGGGACAAACACAACTTGATTCTTCCCCACTGGGAATCCCAAACCAAGATTCAAGTGTACAGACATAACTGTAATTTGGGTAGAAGCTTAACATCTATGTAAAAGGGTTCATCCAAAACCATTTTTTTTTTACTGTGTGCCTAAAAACTAACGAGCCTGTTGTGCTCAGTGCCGATCTCTGCCAGCACAGAGTGGTCACAGATTGCTCTTGCCAGCTGTGACGCTGAGTCACTTTTCACAGCCAGGCCGTGAGATGGGATAGTCAAGGAGTCCGAAGTCAAAGCCAGGAGGGTACATCATAAACAGAGTGAAGAGGCAAAGGCATAGTCAGATAACGTTCCGTAAGTCAGACTATCAGGAGGAAAGTGGATCAGAGCAGAAGGGGTTAAACAGATGGTCAGAACAAGGTCCAAGGTCAGGCAACAGAAGATTAATAAACAGAACTCAAGACAGAGAGGACAAACCTCACACTAGCTGAATGTACGTCTGGCAGAGATCTGGGATAAACCGCTCAGTTAAGTAGCCAGGCATTCACCTGGAATAATGAACACCTGAAGATAGCCAGTGCTTCCCAGTCTCAGATTGGACAGCTGAGCTGTCAATCACCACACTGCACGCCCCTGTACCAGATTGGATGGTTGAGCTGTCATTAACTGCGTCCCAGACAGTGCTGACAGCTCCAGCATGCCCCTGTACAAGATTGGACGGCTGAGCTGTCATTAACTGCGTCCCAGACACAGTGAGGGGTGGAACTGTGACATCAGCGATTTAGCGGCTTCCGCTGATGTCGCGTCGACAGATCAGTGGCTTTTTTTCCGATCTGCTCTGTTGACGGGGTGTGACTGCTAACGTCATACTGCTTGATACCTGGCTCCCTACTGCTTAACTGCAGGGAGCAGGCTTTCAAACAAAATGATGTTGGTAGTCATACCCTGTCAACAAAGCAGCCCAGAAGAAGAGCTGCTCTGTTGATACTTAGCAAATGAATCGCCGACAGGAGCGGTTAAAAAATACTCTGTGCCGGTGTCGGGTAGAATAGGCAGGTAGTTAGCAGAAACCTTCCTGTTTTTGTATTTTTTAACTATGGCCTTAAAAACTGAGTCCTGTATAATCCCTTTAATAAGCAAGATAATTAATGGAGGATGGCTTTGACCAATACTCCGCTCCAATGAGGTTTTTCAGAATCTGTTCTCACAATAAGTGGTAGCTCCAGCAGTCAAACTCTAAGCGATAAGCTAATTATCAATTTATTCAATACTAAATATGCAAATCCTAGAAGGAGCTGACGTGCCCCCTGGGCCGTGGGGTACTCGGCAGCCGGGCCTATGGATGCCGGTATAGGGGAATATCACGTTGGCTGGCCCAGTCCGTGACCCAGGGCGGTCAGTAAAAAGGGGAACTTCTATTAATATGGGGTTTTGAAATAATGTTCGTGACGCCACCTGTGGAATGCGGCGAAGGGGTGCCGCCGCTGCGGAGCAGTCCTCTGTAGCTGGTGTTACGGCAGCAGGGATGGCGTGGCTCTCCACAGGTAGAGCTAGCTCCAGGACAGTGTAGGATGTGGAAGTTGCGCTGGGCGTTGTAATGCAGTGAGGGAAAGATGGCGCAGATAAAGAATGGACGGAGGCAGTGCGGTGCAGTCATCCAAGTCTTTACTCACAGTTCTTATGACAGTTCCACTGGTGCACTGTACAGTTATCGGCCTCCCACATCGCGCTGCGTTCACTAAGCAGGGGTTCAGCACTTCCTCAGGCAGATTAGGAGTACCCCACTTTCTTGTGTTCCTAGCTAGACCGACTTCACGCTGGGTCTTTCTCCCTCCTGCCCTGCGCTGCCCACTCTCAATACCGCTCGGGTGCTCTGAAGTCCCTCCTGTGCGTCGGAGTTCCCGGACCTGCTTGACCCTCACGGGGATTAGAATGCAGCTTCGGCAACTGACTATATAATCCAGAAGCCTCCGGTTTTCCCTGCCGAGACCTGGAGTAACACGGCTGGACCAGGGGCTGGTCCCCTTCTTGCGGCCTACGATCCTTCTGTTTTCTGACAGATGCGGGGCGTACGGGTGCCGTCCTGAACTCGCCATACCCCCTAGGATCCCTTCTTAGAACGGAGCCTACTCCTCTGCTCCCCACCTGGGCCTCTAGGACTGGGCCCTACTTGTGGAGCAGAGCTCCTAAAGAGCCTCTGCTCCCTGACTGTTCTCCACTGACTCCTCTACCGAACTCTCCTGCCACCCTAAAATGGCTCCCCTTTATATATACCTACTACTATAGTGCTCCCTTAAACTACTTCCTCCACCCACACCCACTACTGCTTCCCCCCTACCTCTGGATTCCCCTCACTCCAGCCAGGGACAGGGCTCAGCAGGAAAACACATTGCATCTTGCCCTTCCAGCCGGCCTGGAGCAGTGTAGTGTTGGATGCAGGTGTTTGGGGTTCCGGGCAGCACTCCCTCCTTACCTGAGAGAAGGAGATACCACACCTCTGGGTGAGGTGCAGTACCTCTGTGGCGACTGAACCCTCAGGGGAGCCACATATACAGTATATATAATTTTATCATGCATAGTGGCAGATCTCACAATGGGAAATGCTGCCTATTTTCAGATTTTTTGTATGGACCTTCATATAGTACGTTTTAGCGCTTATGTTGTTATTTACCTCCACCACAAACAGCATCACAGTCCTCCCAGCCTGAATGTGTCCACATGTACAAAGGTTCATTCACTTTTGTACTCTGGTTCTCTGGAACTCGGTTCAATGGTATTGTATATTCATAATGGAGACCATAATTCTGGTCATGAAATAGTAGCACCTGCAAAATACCCAGGATCAGGTCAATACAAAAAAGAAAAATTAGTAAAGGACATGGAACATTGGCACATGTTGCAAAGTACAGTGTCCTGATGTGCGGAAAATATGCTGGCAATTGCAGATGTCATTTTTTTCATTCAGCAAAGGCTTTGAGACTACTGTGTGTATCTGAGTGCATTTTATTGGGAAGTGGATATTTTTATTAAGTCTGTGTAATCTGGATCATAAAATCTCAGTCATTTCTAGGAAAGCAGTTGTTACTTTTGTACACATTTGCAAGTTAGCAGGTGGATATTAAAGAGTGGAATTTGCAAACAACCGTCCTCAAACACAGACCATTAAAAATAGGCTGTCACTATTGCTGTCAACAGTATTTTTCCATATGTGCAGCATATTTTGTAGTCTAAACGAGACTTGGAAAGGTCCGACTTGCAGAAAGCAACGAGAATGAAATGCTTTTCATTTTTCGCTTCAGTCTATTTTCCTGGACACAATTCATTTTAAGCTTCACTGTCTAGAAAATAATATTGTCAACATGATATGTATGATGAACATGTGAGTTAAATTTAATGCAGGTGTTTTTCTGTATTTTAGACTGGAACGGATTACAGCAAATACACATAGTGAATTTTATCAAGAAATTCTCTGAAAGCTGAAGAGCATTCTACTCCAGCGTCAACTTATTCTTCAACTTTCTGCAGTTAGTTACTACATTAATTGTTGCGTTATTACCTTAAATTTGTGACTTAGTTTTGTCCTTAAAGTTAATCTATCAACAAGTTTTTTGTCACGGAATATGAGAACAGCATAATGTAGGGGCAGTGACCCTGATTCCAGGGATGTGTCACTTAAAGGGCTGCTTGCTGTAGTTCTGATAAAATCACTATTTGATTAGCAAGAGATTATCACTAGAGGACTAGTAAACCAGCTTCCATTAAATCCTTCATATTCATGAGCTCTGTATAATCACTCCCCCACCACTGATTGGCAGCTTTCTGCCTATGCAGAATATGCACTGGCAATAGAAATCTACCAATCAGTGGTGTGGGTGGGTTATACAGAGCTCAGCATTCAGAGAACTAGTAGATCTGCAGCAGAGAAAATGTATTTTATCAAAACTGCAACAGGTAGCCCAGTAAGTGACACATCATTGGAATCTAGGTGTCTTCATCATGATGCGCATAAACCAAGTGACAGATTCCCTTAAACCAATTCATGACGGGGCCAATTTCCATTTTTGCATTTTTGTTTTTTTTTACCCTTCTTCCCAGAGCCATAACTATTTTATTTTTCTGTCCACAGAGACATACAGTATGAGGGCTTGTTTTTTGCAGGACGAGTTGTACTCTTCAAGCACACCATTCATTTTACCACATAGCTTACTGAAAAACAGAAAAAAACATCCAAGTGGGGAGAAATTGTGAAAAAAAACGTGATTCTGACATTGGGAATTGTTTTTACGGTGTACATTTTGTGGTACATGGTACCTCGAATGTGATTCTCCTCATCAGTATAATTACAGCGATACCAAACATATCCAGTTTTTTTATTATTTTAGTGGCGAAAAATATCAGAAGTTTGCAAAAAAAAAGATTTTGGAGTGTATCACCATTTTCCGAGACCCGTAACGTTTTCATTTTTCAGTCGATGGAGCTGTGTGATGGCTTAGTTTTTTTGCGTGGCAAGATTACGTATTTAATTATATGATATTGGGATAGTTGTGATGTGATCTCTTTTTATAGCATTTTTTTGTGAATTACAGCGAATAAAAAAACGTAATTTAGGCGTTCTTGAATTTTTTCATTTACGGTGTTTACCGAACGGGTTAATTAATCATAATATAGAGCAGGATGAGCTAAACTGAATGATATATAGTTTTGAGAAAACAGAACCAGTATTTGTAACTTATTGGATGAAATCCCTGCTTATTCTGGGCTTAGGAGTCCAGTGGGTGGTTTCAGTAAATAAGTGACAGTCTTCCATGTATAAGCATACATACAGAGATGTTTTATACCCAGCCATAAATGTGAATGGGTGCGCATGATCCGCGATTTGCGGAGTCATTCACAGGATGCGTTGATTTTTTTTCTCATTCCCACTGAGCATAAGAAAAAAATTGCAGATCTGCACTGCCTCATAGTATAACATTGGGTCGAGTGCGTTGTATAGCTATAACACTCGTCCAATGAAGGGCCAACCGACCTTTATTGTCCTTTCATAACTAGCAGCAGAATATCTGCGTCTACCACTGTATCCTCTGTCCTCTCCATAGAATCTTATTAGCACCAACTATTATATCAGTAATAGGAAAATCTGTACCCACTGAATACAGATTTTACCCATTAATTGAGAATTTTAACCACTTCGCACCAGAGCCTGTTTTTGTCTTCGTGACCGGGCCAATTTTTTCAATTCTGACCACTGTCAATTTATGAAGTAATTACTCTGGAACGCTTCAACGGATCCCCCTGATTCTGAGACTGTTTTATTCGTGACATATTGTACTTCATGATAGTGGTAAAATTTCTTCGATATCACTTGCGTTTATTTGTGAAAAAATCAGAAATTTGGCGAAAATTTTGAACATTTTGCAATTTTTAAAATTTGAATTTTCATGCCCTTAAATCAGAGAGATATGTCACACAAAATAGTTAATAAATAACATTTCCCACATGTCTACTTTACATCAGAAAAATTTTGGAACCAAAATTTTTTTTTGTTAGGGAGCTATAAGGGTTAAAAGTTGACCAGCGATTTCTCATTTTTTCAACAAAATTTTCAAAAACATTTTTTTAGGGACCACATCATATTTGAAGTCACTTTGAGGGGTCTTTATGACAGAAAATACCCAAAAGTGACACCATTATAAAAACTGCACCCCTCAAGGTGCTCAAAACCACATTCAAGAACTTTATTAACCCTTCAGGTGCTTCACAGGAATTTTTGGAATGTGGAAGAAAAAAAATTAACATTTAACTTTTTTCACAAAAATGTTACTTTAGACCCAATTTTTTTTATTTTCACAGGGGTAACAGGAAAAAATGGACCCCAAAATTTTTTGTGCAATTGCTCTTGAGTGCGCTGATACCCCATATGTGAGGGAAAACCACTGTTTGGGCGCACTGCAGGGATCGGAAGGGAAGGAGCACCATTTGACTTTTTGAATGTAAAATTTGTCTGAATAATTAGCAGACGCCATGTTGCGTTTGGAGAGCCCCTGATGTTTCTAAACCGTGGAAACCCCCCACAAGTGACACCATTTTGGAAACTAGACCCCTTAGGGAACTTATCTAGATGTGTGGTGAGCACCTTGAACCCCAAGGTGCTTCACAGAAGTTTATAATAATGAGCTGCAAAAATAAAATTTTCACATTTTTCCCACAAAAACGTTTTTCATCCATTAATTTTGCATTATCATAAGGGTAATAGGATAAATTGCACCATGAAATTTGTTGTGCAATTTCTCCTGAACATGCTGATACCCCATATGTGGAGGCAAACCACTGTTTGGGCGCACGGCAGGGTTTGAAAGGGAAGGAGCGCCATTTGACTTTTTGAATGTAAAATTTGTTTGAATAATTAGCGGACGCCATGTTGCATTTGGGAAGCCCTTGATGTGCCTAAACAGTGGAAACCCCCCACAAGTGACACCATTTTGGAAACTAGACCCCTTAGGGAACTTATCTAGATGTGTGTTGAGCACCTTGAACCCCAAGGTGCTTCACAGAAGTTTATAATAATGAGCTGTAAAAATAAAATTTTCACATTTTTCCCACAAAAACGTTTTTCATCCATTAATTTTGAATTTTCATAAGGGTAATAGGATAAATTGCACCATGAAATTTGTTGTGCAATTTCTTCTGAACTCGCCGATACCCCATATGTGGAGGCAAACCACTGTTTAGGCGCACGGCAGGGTTTGAAAGGGAAGGAGCGCCATTTGACATTTTGAATGTAAAATTTGTTTGAATAATTAGCGGACGCCATGTCGCATTTGGGGAGCCCCTGATGTGCCTAAACAGTGGAAACCCCCCACAAGTGACACCATTTTGGAAACTAGACCCCTTAGGGATCTTATCTAGATGTGTGGTGAGCACCTTGAACCCCAAGTTGCTTCACAGAAGTTTATAATAGTGAGCTGTAAAAATAAAATTTTCACATTTTTCCCACAAAAAATGTTTTTCATTCCCTAATTTTGCATTATCATAAGGGTAACAGGATAAATTGCACCATGAAATTTGTTGTGCAATTTCTCCTGAGTACGCCGATACCCCATATGTGGGGGAAAACCACTGCTTTGGTGTACGGCAGGGTTTGGAAGAGAAAGGAGCGCTATGTTGGCTGGGATAGGTTGCAGACACCATGTCACATTTGAAGAGTCGCTGACATGCCGAAACAGCAGAAACCCCCACAAGTGACCCCATTTTGTAAACTACACCTCTCAAGGAATTCATCTAGGGAAGTAGTGAGTATTTTTTAATTTTTTAATTTATACCATTGGGCAGTGAAAAAAGCATAATTATATTTTTACCACAAAAAAATGTTTTACCCTCTGATTTTACATTTTCACACAGGGCAATGGGTAAAATGGTGCCGAAATGTGTCAAACAATTTCTTCTAAAAGTGTTAATACCCCATATGTGGCTGTATCGTACCGCTCAGCCATACGGCGAGATCTGGGGGGGACGGAGCGCTATTTGACAATTGGAGAACAAATTATTGTAGAATAGGCATTTGGATTTGGGAGCACAAAATTTTCTGAATTTCTTTTGGGGGACAAGGGCCATTTCGCTTTTCCAGAGCCTTTCTGCTACCAGTAACTTGGAAGTCCCTTATATTTTTAACAGATGATGGACCTGAGTGGGGACTAGCTTTTTTTGAGGACTGAGTTGAAGCTTTTATTGGGAACATTTTACGTAACATTTATCCGGCGCTCTAGGCTGAGCACTTACATCGGGGTTTCCATCTAAATTTCCAAGTGATGTAATTCAGATGAAACCCCTGCGGGATCCATTCACTGTAATGAGGCAGCAGAGTTACTCTGGACTCCGTCTGGCCTCTGTTTAGTGGTGTCCTTTTTTTCAGAAGTGCACAAAACTGTGGCCAACCGCACTTTTATGCACGCCTAAAACAAATGACACCGTGGGATCACAGGCCAGACGGCATCCACAGTGGCCTACATCTGCCTCATTACAGGGAATCTTCCGTAATGGGTTCCGGCTGAATCACGTATTTCAGAGATTTACACGGAAACTCTGGTGTAAGCGCTCAGCACAGAGCGCAGGATAAATGTGAGCAGAGCCTTACTGCGATCTTTGGGAGACATAATAAACAAATCAGTAGCAGGTGAAGAATTGGTTTTATTTATTTTTTACGCCATTCCCGTGCGGTATAAGTGATGAGATTACTTTATTCTTCGGGCCGGTGCGATTACAGAGATACCAGATTTACATCGGGTTTTTATGACTGACAGCTGTCACACACTAAGAGACGCTTTTTTTTGCAAAATCTAGTTTTTGCATCGCCATATTTTGAGAGCTATAATTTTTCCATATTTCGCCCGATAGAGTCATGTGACAGCTTGTTTTTTGCGGAACGAGTTGACATTTTTATTGGTACCATTTTTGGGTACGAGACATTTTTTGATCGCTTTCTATTCCGTTTTTTGGGAGGTAAAATTAACAAAAACCAACAATTCAGGAATTGTTTTTTGAGGTTTTTTTTTATGCCGTTCTGCGTGTGGTAAAAGTGATTAGGCAGCGTTATTCTTCGGGTCAGTACATTTACAGCGATACTACACTTACTGTATATTTTTTTTATGTTTTGGCGCTTTTACACAATAAAACAATTTTATAGAAAAAATATTTTTTTTGCATTGCTTTATTCTGAGCGCTATAACTTTTTTATTTTTCGGCTGATGGAGCTGTATGGCAGCTTTTTTTTTGCAGAACAAGATGACGTTTTCAGCGGTACCATTTTTATTTCCATTTTGCTTTTTGATCGCATTTTTTTCCACTTTTTGTTTGGCGATATGATGAAAAGGCATATTTTTTTGCTCCTTTTTTTATTTCTTTTTATTACGGTGTGCACAGAAGGAGTTAATTAGTGTGACAGTTTTATAGATCGGGTTGTTTCGGACGTGGCGATACCAAATATGTGTACTTTTTTTGGTTTTGCATAAATATACGGATTTATTGGTTTAATATTTTATTTATTTATTTTTATTTATTTTGTGATTTTTTTTTAACAGTTTAAAAACATTTTTTTTACTTTTTTTTACATTTTTACTTAGTCCCTGTATGGGACATTAATTTTTATTTTTCTGATCACTGATCTCATGTAATGTAATAGACATGTATTACATTACATGAGATCCTCGCTGACTGTTTCACAGAGTCTCCTGCCAGGCTTCAGCTGCAGGCTGAGCCAGGCAGGACACAATATATGGCAGATCTGGAGGTGGTCATGTGACCTCCAGCTGCCATAGCCACGTCAGGTCCTGGAAGGTATAAGGGGGCCGTCGGAGAGGTAAGTGGACGACCCCTCTCCTCCTGCTGTCTTCTATATGCCGCGATCACTATAGATCGCGGCATATAGAAGACAGCAAAGGGTTAACATCATTGGGACCTGATCCAATCAGGTCCCGATGATGTCCCCTGTCAGAGCTAATGCTCTGCACCAGAATCGCAGCGCTTGCAGGACCCTGGGGGTCCTGAGCGCTGCGAGACCACCAACCGTTTTTAAACGTCGGCGCTGCACAGAGCCCAGCAAGCGCCGACGTTTATCTACAGTGGGCGGTCGGGAACCGGTTAAGAGCGAATGAACATTCCAGGAGGAAAAAGAAGCATACTTTATTTCTCTGATGAGATAGATTACAAAGTCTCTTATCTTTACTTGTACTATTGATTTGTGAGAAAATAAAATAAATAAAAAGACAGTTAATCTTTAACCCATTCAGGACTGGGCCGTTTTTCTCCGTTTCTGACCAGGCACATTTTTGGGTTTAATAGTACATGAGCTTTTCACGGCTTTAAAAACAATGTTCTCGTTTGGATACTGAGATGATTTTGGCCTCTTTTTTTGGTTGATACAAGACGTTTCATTTTTATGTCATTTTTATAGTCCTTTATATATGTCATTTTTATATCAGGGGAAAATGGAGATTAAAATATTAAATGTGTCTATTTTTCATTTTTTTAAGTTAAAAACGTTTTAAGATGCATTCCTCTTTCCACGGAATTTTTTTATTAGACTGGACATATTGTTTTTTTATGGGATTGGGGCTAGAAACAGCTATTTGTATTAACAGTGTCTCTTATTTTAGTTTACTGATATCTTTTTTTTTTCTTGCTTGTATTATTTTTTTTAAACTTATTTCACAATCTGTGCCCCCATAAGGTGTTAAAAGACCTTTAGGGGGCATTTTAACATATTAATACATTATTTTCAATGCTGATTTCCCCTGTAACTAGGGCTGGTAAATGAGTTACAGGGGAAATTCAGCCTCCTGGTTGCATAGCAGAGCTGACTGGGTCTCCTAGGACCCAGCAGTTACTGCTCTCTATCTACACCCAGCAATCACATGATCTCTGGATCCAGAGGAGGAAGTACTGTAAGTGTTTCCTAATCTGTACATCTGAAAGTGCTCATTCAGCATTGTATAAACAACGATCAAGATAGCAAACAGGGTAATAAACTGAGGCGAGTCTGGCTGTGTCTGAGAGACAGCTCCCTGCCCCCACAGCTCGACAATCACCCTTAAGCAGCTTACTCTGCATTGATGTTTTGGATTGTCAATGCAGAAAAAAAAGAGTGTGGACTGCTGAACATTTATAGTACATTGGCAGTCTGGTAGTAGTTAAAGGGAATCTGGTATGTTGAAAATGCAATCTAATCTGAAGGCAGGGTGTTAGAGAGCAGAATGAGCTGATCAGATTGATACACATTTTTGAAAAGTTTTAGTGAATGGTCCAATTCAGTGATTGATAGTCTTCCCTGTATAATTGTTCATGCAGAGATAGCTGTCAATCACTAAGTAGGACCGCCCACTGGACTGATATGCATACAGACACCAAAGATTGGAATTAATTACAATTGATACTTAATCTTTTCCTACAAACCTATATATCATTCTGATGAGCTTCTCCTTCTTTATGCCATACTGTCCACAGATCAGTCTGCATGTGCAACATTACATGTTCCCTTTAAGCATTTCACAATTCTCATTTGCTGCCAATTTCCACATGAGATTGAGGATCCTGAAAAGGTACGTGCCCTTCCTTACATGGCATTAACTCAGACTACCCAAGAAATTGCCTTTAATATTTGCATCTAATAAGAATTTCTCGGACTAAACAATTCCAATTCTCCTTTCAGTCAGGTTGTCATGAACTAGCCAAACATTTATTGAAAACAGACTTGTTTGGTGTCTATAGTTGTACAGTATGTTCCAGCCAATCTTTGATGGAAGAAGATACAGAAGCCGAAGCAAAATAAATTGTAATACTGGAATAGTTCTGACATTTTCTGTGATTTCCAAAATGTTGTCATTCTCAGGAATGGACTAATGTGTCCATGAAATTCAGGTCAATGACAACTATTATTTTGTTGACTATTTTTGCTTTATTTTTCAGGAAGTTATATTTGGATGTAAAGTCTAAGGCCTCCTCCACACAATAGGATATCTATGAGCTCGTACTGTAGGCTCACAAATGTTCCATCACTTAGCATAGTAGGAAGGTAAAAGAAAGGGAAGGAGGAGTGCATACAGACCTGTGGAACAGACCACCACCGAACAAGATCCGTACACATGAAGTCATACATTAGGCTCGGGCTTTGGCCAATCATGTTCACTTGTGCACAGCGGTAAATATTGCTGGTTTGTTATGTAATCTCATAGATCAGCAAGCAACTAAAAGAGATTTTCCCCTTTCAAAAATCATGGTCCCTGCTTGCAGTTTATTATTAAAAAAAAACTCCTGTTCTTTATTCACCATCCCCGGGTCAAGTGCTAAGTGTCTGGTGCTGCTCAAGGTTTCCAGGATTGGCTGCAGCGCAGAAGTCACATTGACAGAGTGGCAGCCAATCAGTGAGCTCAGAAGCTACGTGTGTAAACTGAATGCCCCACTCAGAGTAGCCGAACTGAATGATTGACTGCGGCGCTGTCACTGTGATGTCAGTGCCAGAGCCAGTACTGGACTCCGGGAGGCTCACTGATCGACTGCCACGCTGTTGACGTTATGTCAGCACCACAGCCAGCACTAGACACGAATAGCAGACCAAGAGACTCAGTGCTCGACACAGGCATGATGAGTGTACAGTGCTTTGTTTGTCTATTACAATCTGCAGCCATGGACCAAGATTTTCTCAAAGTTGATAACCCCTTTATGGTTGGATTCACACTGGCAGTAGTATGATGTTCCTGACAAATCTGCCACAAACTTTGAATTTCTTACATGTGGATTTGGGGTAGAAATGGTATGGAATTATTGCAGGCAAAATTCAAAGTAATTCCGCTGCAAATATGCATCAAGATCTGAATATAAGACATGTCGGGGGCATAGTACAACAGCCCTCATAAGTGCATGCCTTTAATATAGTCAACAATGTAGCATAGGCCGGGGTGTCTCATGTATATTCATGGGAAGCAAGTTTAATATAGAAAAACTGTACAATTAAATGGGAATCTTAATACTAATCAATTAAAGGAAAGTATTATCATGTAGTACAATTAAATCAAAAATCAACAATAAAATAAATTAAGATTAAAGTAAATTAGCAACTAATAATAGCTACCACAGTTTTTTTGTGTGAATGTATAGTAGATTGACTATTTTTTCCTTAGAGCATCAAAGACATGTCACCCCAGTATGTGTAGAAATATAAAGCTCTGTAAATATTGTACTGTCGGAAATAAAATAGTTGCCTTTCATCAGATGAGGATATTAGACAGTGTCAGCTATATAGTACATTTATTGCTTCTTACCAGTAGATGAAGGGGAGTTGTAGTTGGTCCTTTTGCAGATATCTTCTCCCAGAGTCCTCTCCGAATGTAGTTGACTGTAGTTCCAGCCATATAGAAGGTTCCAGGTTCTTCAATCTTCCAGTCATCATTAATGGACTGTTTCCCGGTGTCTCTTAAAGCTGTTTAAGATTGCACTAGTTATGGAATATAACTGACGGAATAATATATGATGTATTTTCTGTTTAGTTCATTTTTATTACATACAGGTTAAACATAATGGTTAGGCTCTGCTCACTAGTGTCATGGCTTCTATCTACAGTGGAGCTATGCTGTGTGTGTATTTGTACAGGTTAAGAGTCCATATTCTTTGTCATGAAATTCTTCCAACAAATTGTGAATACACCCTCCATTCCACAAACATGCTTTCCCAAGGGCAGGGTTTTTATTTGGTGGAGGCTGAAGGACAGGTCTGACCTCCTGCAATATGCGGACGTGACTGGCCTAATTTTAAAGATGGATATGTGAACCCTGTTTTAAAACGATGTCTCCTTCTGCTGCTATTTTGCCAATTATATACAATGGATACTCAATCATCTTGGTTTCAAAAGTACTATAACTAGTGATGAGCGAGTGTATTCATTACTATTCGCTATTCGCACGGATAGTATGGTATTCGGGTTACTCATTATATTGCGAGTATTTGTGTACTCGCTTCGCTATATTCGGATGTCCCACCCTGCAGTTTTGGCGCCTCCTTTGCAGCCACTTAACATGCTGGGCTTCTTAACCAATCACAGTAATGCCGCAGACATCTTGGTTGTGGCATTACTGTGATTGGCTGGCTGCCCAGCTTCATAGGGTCTACTTAAACCCTGCCGCCGCCATTTTGTGCACATTGCGTCCGGAGCCTGCAGTCTACAAGCATAGGGAGAGATCGTTGAGCTGCTAGGGAGAGTGTTTAGTCCTCTTGATAAAACAAAAGCCCTTTTAAGGGCTACCTGCAGTGTATACTAGGTTAGTGTAGAGTAGGGAGGGTGAGATACTCGAGCAGGGACAGTTTAAAGGAGCCGCTCACTAGCTCCATAATACCACCAAAAAATAGCTCTTTTCAGAGCTGAAGACACACAACAAAGTCAGAGTACAGGGAGGGAGATATTGTGTATTAGGTAGGGAGAGGTTAAAGTATTCTGCCAGTGTCCATCTTAAAACAGCTCTTGTCAGAGGCAAAGCAATATTTTTCCAGCACACAGAGTAGTAGCATTTTGTGCTGCCTTTTTTTTTAAAAAGCACTAGTCTATTTTCCCCGCTGTTTTAGTGGTCAGAGCCTGGCTTCTGCTGTCCACATTAGTCCACTTAAAAAGGCGGTAGTGCCCAATGCAAAGCAGTAGACCAAACATTTCCTACTGTCTGCTACCAAGCACGCACCAGCCCATTTTACCCGCTGTTTTTGGGGTGACAGCCTGCCTTCTGTCCACATTAGTCCACTTAGAAAAGCGTTTAGTGCCCTATACAAAGCTGTAGTCCAAACATTACCTACTGCCTGCTACAAAGCACGCACCAGCCCATTTTCCCCGCTGTTTTTGGGGTGACAGCCTGCCTTCTGTCCACATTAGTCCACTTAAAAAGGCGTTTAGTGCACTACGCAAAGCAGTAGTCCAAACATTTCCTATTGCTTGCTACAAAGCACGCACCAGCCCATTTTCCCCGCTGTTTTTGGAGTGACAGCCTGCCTTCTGTCCACATTAGTCCACTTAAAAAGGCGTTTAGTGCACTACGCAAAGCAGTAGTCCAAACATTTCCTACTGCCTGCTACAAAGCACGCACCAGCCAATTTTCCCCACTGTTTTTGGGGTGACAGCCTGCCCTCTGTCCACATTAGTCCACTTAAAAAGGCGTTTAGTGCACTACGCAAAGCAGTAGTCCAAACATTTCCTATTGCTTGCTACAAAGCACGCACCAGCCCATTTTCCCCGCTGTTTTTGGAGTGACAGCCTGCCTTCTGTCCACATTAGTCCACTTAAAAAGGCGTTTAGTGCCCTATGCAAAGCAGTAGTCCAAACATTTCCTACTGCCTGCTACCAAGCACGCACCAGGCCATTTTACAAACTATTTTGGCTGTGACAGCTAGCTTGGCTTGTGCCATCAACATCTGAAAATCTGTCAACAAAACCCACAATGCCAAAAAGCCTGTTGTTAAGGGACGTGGACGTGGTGTTGTCAATGGTGCGCGAGTAGGCACTCAGTCTGTGTCAGGTCAGAAGAAGCTTGATGCATCCACTATGTTCCTGGAAAAAGTTCCCGGTCTGGAACGTAAACATGTGTGGAAGTCAGAAGAGCGAGAGCAGATTCTGTCTTGGATAGCAGACAATGACTCTACGCATTTTCCAAGCAGCAACAAATCTTCCACGACCACAGAGTCTACTGTCGATACACAGAAGGCTGGCCCATCCAATCCTGAAGCTGGTTCTCCTTCCTCCCGCCATTATCAGTCACAGGAGACCGAGGATCTGTTTTGCAGGTATCCTTTGGTTGGCTCTGGCCTATCACTGTGGCAGCATTGAAGAGGGACAAGAGGAGGTGGCGTGCATTGATGCTCAAGTATTTGAGGACCTATGGCAAGAAGAAAGCCACTTAGAGGAACGTCATTTACTGTCTCCAGAGGCTGATGATGATGAGACACAGTTGCCATCAGGGAAGCCTACAATGTCAACTGGGAAGGAGGATGAGATGGATGACGAGTTGGTCGATGATGAGTCCACTGATCCGACGTTGACCGTTGGCATGCATAGCCATGACAGCAATGCAGAGGAAGATGGATATGTAGCACCAACACAGGCACCAAGGGGTCGTGGTTTGCCCAGAGTGAGAACTGGGTCAACTGTTGCAAAGAGCATCCCCGCTATGCGCCAAGTCAGGGCTAGGGGGCATTCAGCTGCTGTGTGGAATTTTTTTCTGAAAGTCCTTCAGAGAAAAACATTGTAGTCTGCAGCATCTGCCATACCAAGTTGAGCAGAGGCCAGGGCAAAGGCAACCTGAGCACCACCAGTATGCGAAACCACATGGCAGCCAAGCACCCCATTAGGTGGGCGGAACACCAGGGTACCAAATCTGCATTTGCGGGTCAAACCAATGCCATGTCACCTGGGCTTTGTCCTTCAGAATCTGCTGTTCAAGAAGCAGGCGCTCATACCTCCTGCCCACAAGCAGCGGTTGCTCACACACAACAAGCATCAACCACATCCACTTCCTTGTCCCAGCGAAGCGTCCAATTGTCCATGCCTGAGAGCTTGGAAAGAAAGAGTAAATACCCAGCCACGCACCCATAGGCACAAATACTAAACTCGCACATTGCCAAATTGCTAGCTGTGGAGATGTTGTCGTTTAGGCTTGTGGGAACACAATCTTTCCGTGGTCTCTTGGCTGCGACTGCCCCACGATACAGTGTTCCCAGCCGCCACTATTTTGTCCGGTGTGCCATCCCTGCGTTACACAAGCACGTGTTAAACAATCTGAACCGTGCTCTCACTAACGCCATAACCGGGAAGGTCCACCTAACAACAGACACCTGGACAAGTTGTTGTGGACAGGGATGATACATTTCTGTCACGGCACACTTGGTGAACCTGGTGGAGGGTGGGACAAAGGTGCAAACTGGAACATCACACATCCTACTCACGCCAAGAATAGCGGGCCCAAATTCTGTCAGGGTTTCCGCCTCTTCATATTCCATTTCATCTCTCCCCTCCTCCTGCTCCTCATCCTCTGCTGAATTACCCTCCCCATCACTGCCAAGCTGAGACCTGTGCAGCAGCGCATCGGCAAAGCAGCAACACGCTCTGCTGAAGCTGATCTGTTAAGGTCAGAAAGCACATACTGCAGCAGAGCTGTGGCAAGCTTTAAAACAACAGACTGATCAGTGTCTCTCCCTGCTGCATCTCCAACCCGAGGATTAGTGAACAGCAGAGGGCAGTAGCTGAATACCAGCTTCAACATGCCCTTCAGACTGAGAGTCAGCCATCACACAAAACAACTGTAAAGTGGGTGTGGATCGCTGACATTTGTGAGGTTCTTGAGAACTTTGAGTACTGCACCAACCTTGTGAGTGGTGATGAGGCTATTATCAGCATAACCATCCCGCTGCTGTGTCTCTTGAAACATCACTGCATAATCTCAAAGAGGAAGCTTTGAGTGCCCCCAACATGTTGGTATGGAGCCAGATTTCCCAATGGGTGATACTACCCAGCCCAGCCAATATTCTGAGGCAACATTGGGTGATGAGGAGGAAGATGAGGAGGATGAGGAGGGAGAGGACTTGTTTTTCTGTGCTACCAAGGGGACTCGTAATGCTACAGAGGGGACACCCAACCCAAGCTTCATGTCTGTCCAGCCTGCATGGGCTGGAGAGGAGGAGGTGGAGGCGAGTCAGCGTGAGGAGAGGATGGGTACTGTTTCTACTGTTGGGGACACAGAACATTTGCCTTTTTGCAGCTTGGCCCACATGGCACAGTTCATGTGTAAGTGTCTGTGGCAAGATTCTCGCATGATTCACATTTTATTCAACAACCTATACTGGTTGGCCACTTTTCTCGATCCACGGTACAAGGATAAATTTCCTTCTCACCTTTTGGAGTCACCAAAGAGTTTTACAATGGAATAGGGCCGTTATAGATCAGTTGCTGAAAACATCATCCTCAGACAATGTTGGTGGCAGAGGTACCGACTCTTTTCAACACCAAGGGATAACGGGGAGAGACACGAACACCAGCTCCAACAGAGGTGGGGGGAAAATGTGCTCAAATTGGGCAATTTTCAATAAACCAGCAAACAGCAAGAGCTATTTGTGCCTTTAACAATGCCAAGGAGGGATAAGTTGCAGAACATGGTCAAGGGGTACTTAAGTGACCATACGTGGGTCCTTTCTGATGCTTCAGTTTCCTTTAATTATTGGGTGTCTAAGCTGAACACTTGGCCCGACCTCTCCTTATATGCCTTGGAGATGCTGGCCTGCCCGGCTGCTGGTGTTGTGTCAGAGCGTGTTTTCAGTTTCGCTGGGGCAATCATCACTGTTAGGAGCACACCTCTCTCCACGGAAATTGCAGACTTACTCTGATTAAATTCAACAAGGACTGGATATCTCCACAGTTTGTAATCCCTCCAGATGACAGCAAGCCAACCTAAATTCACCAAAAATGCATATTCATGCTACTGCTGTTAACGTCACCCCCTTCCCATAAAAACCCGTTTCCTTCCTGTGTCAACCATGACTCAGCCCATAGGGCTAATTTTTACAAACCCTATTCACATTGTGCAGTGGACAAATCTGGAATGTACAGTGGTCCTACCAAACTAATATATGTCATTGGAGGCCCTTGTCACAGGTTGTGCCACATTGTGACTGAGATAGGGGATACATGTTCAATAGAAAGGTACTGTCAGTCACCCCATTTGGCAAAAAAACTTGCCTGGCTTGTGCCACATTGTGACCGAGATACGGGATACATATTCAATAGAAATTTACACTGACTGTTGATGACTGCCTGATGGCCCTCTGAAAACTTGAATTGGGGGCCACAACTACTACAGTACTCCATCATATATAATGTTTGTCAAGGAAGGCCCTTGTCATGGAATCTTCCTGCACCTATGACACAGCCCCCAGGAGTAACTTTTGGAAATACGATGCACATTTTGCACTGGACCAAGTAGTACAGTATCAAAAAGTCTTCTCTTCCTATATAATCTGGGGAATATAGACAATCAAAACTCTGAGCCATTTGGAGAAGCTTCTCCAACCCATCTTGGAGGGGGGCACCCTATATCCTTTGTCCATTGTCTTGCACAAGTGATATATTTGAGCTCATCATCCAGTCGACTAGCACAGCTTTATTTTTTCGGTTCACAGAGTTAAGCCAAACCTGAGGATCGCAGGCCGCACTCACTGCTACTTTCTAGTACTCCATGTCTCTTGGCCTTTTTCTCTGTAGTCTCTGCCCTTAAATTAGTTAAATAATAGAGTGAGGGCCCTACAATATGAATAAGTGAGGGTACTCTCCAATGTACACAAGAGGCACCTGCAAAATTTCTAGAGGAGGCACTTCAAAATGTATTTTACAGGGCCACATGAGGGCTCTCACAAAACTCAGCTTTCCTACTTACTGCAGGCCCTCTGAAAATTTTAATTTAGGGCCGCAGTATCACATGGTGATGGTGGAGGAGGAGGAGGGTCAAGCCCAACGCTACAATAGGCACATTGTAAACTTCTATGGAATATGTATTCCACTATCTGAGTGTCAATGATGTCTAAGTAACAGCTGTCCCTCCAAAACGCATGTTACAGAGCCACCTGAAGCCTCTCAGGTCAAAGATCAGCATACCTACTGGTATGTTCTAGCTGTGCTTGTAAAGTGCTGGGGAATAGTGAACTAAAAATGATGTATGACAATAGTGAATAGTGAACAAAATGTATAAGTCAGAGCCCTCCCAATTGTAAAAGGCGAAAAAAAGCCACAACAGTATGTTTCTTAACCTTTTTGGCCTGTTAAATGCAATTTAGGTTAGGTTTGGTAGTTGATCTTGTGTGTCTGTAAAAGTGGCATAATACTGCGACAAACTTATTCCCAGAAACCATATGTGAGTCAGAAATGCATGCAGGCACATTCTCCAGGCTCTTCCGATTCTGTTTCATCACTTTCCCATCCATTTCTGCCTTTTCCTCAGGCCCCCAGACACCTTTGTAGTGTACAGCAGAAAATTACTCGCATTTCCCATTGACTTACATTGTACTCGCTATTTGGAACAAATATGCGATTATTACAAAGTACTCATTATGAGTATAGCAATTACGAATATTACGGTACTCGCTTATCACTAACTATAACATGTATTACAAGTCAAAGCACAATTTTCACTAAAAACCACAAATCTCAGGAGTAGTACAATATGAATAAACAATACTCTGCTTTGTTCAAAGAATTGCTGTATGATATACTACATGAAACAATTGCTATTTCCTGTGATAAATCCAAACATCTTCTGTTTGCGAGTATAGTGGGAAAAATCTTAATGGGCTTCATTTTATCCAAAAGGGTCATTTCATAAACATCTGTGCTTAGAAATGTAGAGTATTATATCACTCGTGCGTCAGGCAAGCCCTTCTGTAATCTCCACTTTTCAATACAAAGAAGTTTTGACCACAGCCAAAATATAGCAGCTCTATTCCATCTGCACTACACAGATGATAGATGACCTTTGTTAAAGGGAGTCTGTCAGCACAAAATGACTATTCAAACCAAGCTCATGTGCTCTCTGCATCCTTGGCGTGGCCAAAGTTCAGTGACTCTTCCCACCTCCTTATTTTCCATGGATGTATCTACCCTTCTCTGGTACTTATAAAGCCACAGTTAACAATTAAGGAAGAATGGGACATGGAAAACAAGTAGGAGGGAAGGTGCATCAAACTGTTTGGCCACACCAAGGGTGCACTGACTGCCTGTGCTTAGTTTGATCAGTCATGTCATGCTTAAAGACTAGCTTTAGCAAGGTAAGTTGTATTGTAGCTATACACTTATAAAGTTGCACTGTTTCTAGTCCATTCCTTAGGAATTGCATTGGTTTTCATTCTTTCATTTTTATGCATTTTTGTAATATACTTAACAGTTCATTTTTCAGCACATTTGAAAAGAGGCAGCAATCTTTTAAAACCAATAAGAGTTGCAGAGTACGGTCAACAGGAGTGTAGGAGAGTGCCGACCCTTTTTTCATAGAAGTTCTTATGTTAGGCTGTGTTCATATTAATGTTGAGGTTTCCATTTATAATTGAAAACACAAAAGTTAATTGTCATATCGATCTAAATCGTACCCGACAGACCCTTTTCATTTAAAATGCGATTGGTCAAGTCCTGGTGTGGTTTTAAAAGGAAGCCGTCAGCTTATTCATGCTGCCCGAAGCTCTAATACTGCAGCCGTATACGGTTTACTCTGAAACACTGCGGCATTTTGGAGAAGCATAGTTCAAAATTATGTCTGGGACGAGGTGACTAGAATGACAAGTACAAGAATCACGACCTCATTGGCTTCTCCCAGCCCCATTCCCCTACACAGACAGATCTCTCCCTATTTGTGTGATTAGAGAGAAAATTGTCAGTAAAGGGGGCAGGTCATGGACAAACCAATGGGAACAAGTATCTTGTATCTCGATGCAACCCAAAAAACTTTCAATGGTGTTTGCCAGGTTTCTATTAACCTCACAACAACCAAGTGCTGTTAATTTACAGCAGTTGAAATAGGGCTTTTACCCTGTGATATTGTAAATTTATAGCACTACATTAAAGCTCCTGCAATCAATCCTCTGCCTCCTTTGCTCCATTCCCTGTCCAGCTCCACCTTCCCCTGCTTGTCTGACAGATCACCGGTTTGACCACCGCCAGCAAGCTATGCGCTAAGTAGAGGAAGATGGGGCTGGGTGGGGAATAGAGACAGGGAAGTAGCTCTTCTATGATGTTAGACAGCGATTGCCCCATTCCCACAGAAGCATCAGCGATGACGATACTTCTGTACGCTACAAAGTGCGCGTTGAGCCAATAGAGCTGGTGAAATTGTAATAAACTGCTTCTGTTTTCTCAGACTTTTGTGTGTGACAGAAAGGGGCCAGTCTTGCTATTGCTAGATCTCTGGAGTTTTCATCCCATGCCATAAATTTATAATACCGCGGGGTTAAAACCCAAAACCAAGTGCTATAAAATTTAGTTGGTTTCATTGTTATGGAGCTAAGGGGTCATGAAAGGATTAAGGTTTCTAGCATTTTGACAATAATAGTGCTGCCTGTTTCATTAAAGGTGACAAACTCACCAAAAGAAACCCCTTGTCAGATAAGAAACTGGAAGTCTGAACTTAGCAGTCTATCGCCATTGTCACCATGACATTATTCAACATGAATTCAAATCACCAATTATTTCAATATTTACACCCCATGGGGCTTGAATGACATTATATGTCAACGTTCATTTTGAACAATGACATAACAGCTCCTGGAACAGATTATCTCTCAGTTGTGAAGCCTCAGACATTGGCCTCAATTCATTTGTGTTTTTAAGTGATTCTACTGTTTTGTCTTGTAGTAATTGTTGCCATTTTTGCACCAGGGTCTTCAAAATGGCTCATAAGGTTTGAGTTTTTTTCTTCTTTTTCCTTTTACCTTTTGTTTGTGCTTTTTAGAGCACATGTCATACATTAAGATGTTTCCTTTTAGTCTTTAACAGCACAGAAAAAAAATTAGACTTTTACTGCACAAATTTTTTGTGACATTTCAAAAAGTTGCAAATGATGAATTAGTCTAAAACATCAAAACATATGGATAAGAAAAACCATAAGCACTCCATCAAACAAAAAAATATAAAACACTATGAAAAGTCAACTTAAATAAAGGCGCAAAGATGACGAAAAGGTGCAAATAAATAATGTCACTATAAGAACAATTTTTGCTTAAGGAAAAAGGCTTACAAGCAATGATGAATCGAGGCCATTGACTTTTGATTTTTCCTCCTTGAATCATGTCAGCAAAATCTTATTTTTTCATTTCTATATTAAAGAGGTTGTCCACTACTTTTTATCAGCTGATAACAGAGTCGGCGGCGGCCGTCGGCCAGAAGTACTTACTTGCAGAGCTGGCCATCAACCTGTAGTGGCCGCCACAGGGTACTACACATCTGCCTCCTATTGATTTGTATAAAAGGCAGAAGAGCAGTACCAAGTCTCTGCCACTACAAGTAGACGGCCAGCTCTGCAAGTAAGTACTTCCGGCCGACGGCCACCACCACCAACACCGATATGAGCTGATCGGCGGGGATGCTTTGTGTCGGACTCCGGCCGATCAGACATTGATGACCAATCCTAAGGATAGGTCATCAATGTGAAAGTAGTGAACAACCTCTTTAATACAGCTGTACAGAGCCTTATTTTCTTGCAAGATGAGTATATTTGACACCAAACTAGAGTACATTTAAGTTCATGTTTACTTTATATTAAGAATTTTTCACTCATGCACCCGAGATGGAGGTAAATGTATAGCATGGACAGTATATACAGTAAATGACAATGTTAATGTATGGGTAACGTTTATGTGCCATGCATGCTTCTCTGGGAAATTAAATATGCAAATTGCCTCTTCAGTGAGGAAGAGGACTTGAACTTTAGTGCCATCTATTGGAAGTAGAAATCCTAATAGTCAAATCCTAAAAGTTTGCTTTTTATCCTAAGTCATATGGCAAGGCTCGTTATAGGGTCGATATTGACTTTTAGAATTGCTACTTCCAATAGGTGGCGCTAGAGTTCAAGTCCTCTTCCTCTCTGAAAATGCAATTTGCATATTTAATTTCCCAATGTTCATGTAATGAGAGAAACAACATCATGGGCAGAGAATGTATTGACGTTTAAACTTGGTTTTCAGTGTGATCATGTCTTGGGTGTTGGCTCCCTGACTACATATTCATATATAATATAATAGCTTTACTTGCTTCCATCTGTGATGTAATTTATATGATTGTCCCAGTGGAATTTGTTGTCTCATTTCCTTACTACATACAGAAACCTACAGCTAAAAGTCAGTGAAAGTCAGTTAAGAAAAAGATCTATGTTATAAATGTATGGACTTGAAAATGTAAAAAAAATATATTTTACTTTTAACTAATAAAACACCAATAGATGACACCTAGAACATACTACGACCTCATTCACACATTTCCACACATTTGTTTTTTATGTATGTGTTCAATCCATGGTTTTCACAGGTAGAACATTTAATGATTATAATCTATAGAGTTGTTGACATATCCATTCCTTTTTGCGAACTGCGTGTCCACAAAAAATCACAGACATGTCCGTTTTTGAGCAGTGTCACAAATCAAAATTACCCATACAAGTCGCTGAGTCTGTAAAAATCAGAGCAGGGCCAGACTGGCCATTTGGCAATTCTGGTAAACACCAGATGGGCCGTGACAGCAGAGGACATTAGTCTGTAACACTTTGAACAGTATTAATGCCCTCTAATCACTAAATCTGGTAAAAACTGTAGCAGAACACAGAGCCAACTGTTGCTTATTCAGGCAGGCTGCAGGATACTTCTGGCCTGTGGCTTGTAAGAATTTGGCATCAGGCAGGAGATGTCAGGATGATGATACAATATTGCACTGCCTACACTGGCCCAGAGGCTACTAGTTTGTTTCTATCCTTTAAACAGAATGAGGGGAACTATATTATTACTAGAGATGAGCGGTGTTCGACTCGAACTGTTCGCCAATCTCAAATTCGAGCTGTTTTGGGCGGTGTTCGAGCCGTTCGCCGAACACGAACAATTTGAAAAAAATTCGGCTGTTCGAGGTTATGTTCGATAACTGTTCGTGCACCAAAATCATAACTGGATTTTTTCTCAGTAATGCTGAAAATGAATGTTAATACGCAGTTTGAGTGTACAGCGGGGTGGGGGGAGGGGCAGGGGATGGATCTCTGCATACAATGCCTACAAGTAGTATTCAACCCCTTGCAGATTTAGCTGGTTGACACATGCAGAATTAACTTGGCATTGTGACATTTGTACTGTAGATCAGCCTGGAAGTGGGAAATGCACTGCAGTAAATTTTTTTTATTTTTTTTTTTAAAACGTTAAAAGTTAATTCAGAGTGTCATTTATTATTCAACCCCTCAAACCACAAGAATTCTGTTTGGTCCCCCTAAAGTATTAAGAAGTAGTTCAGGCACCAAGAATAATGAGCTTCACATGTGTGGATTAAAGATCTCTTTTGCCAGCCTTTTTTGACTATTTAAGACCCTCCCCAAACTTGTGAACAGCACTCAGACATGGTCAACATGGGAAAGACAAAGGAGAATTCCAAGGCCATCAGAGACAAGATCGTGGAGGGTCACAAGGCTGGCAAGGGGTACAAAACCCTTTCCAAGGAGTTGGGCCTACCTGTCTCCACTGTTGGGAGCATCATCCGTAAGTGGAAGGCTTATGGAACTACTGTTAGCCTTCCACGGCCTGGACAGCCTTTGAAAGTGTCCTCCCGTGCCGAGGCCAGGCTTGTCCAAAGAGTCAAGGCTAACCCAAGGACAACAAGGAAGGAGCCCCGGGAGGATCTCATGGCAGTGGGGACATTGGTTTCAGTCAATACCATAAGTAACGTACTCCACCGCAATGGTCTCCGTTCCAGACGAGCCTGTATGGTACCTTTACTTTCAAAGCGTCATGTCAAGGCTCGTCTACAGTTTGCTCATGATCACTTGGAGGACTCTGAGACAGACTGGTTCAAGTTTCTATGGTCTGATGAGACCAAGATCGAGATCTTTGGTGCCAACCACACACGTGACGTTTGGAGACTGGATGGCACTGCATACGACCCCAAGAATACCATCGCTACAGTCAAGCATGGTGGTGGCAGCATCATCCTGTGGGGCTGTTTCTCAGCCAAGGGGCCTGGCCATCTGGTCCGCATCCATGGGAAGATGGATAGCACGGCCTACCTGGAGATTTTGGCCAAGAACCTCCGCTCCTCCATCAAGGATCTTAAGATGGGTCGTAATTTCATCTTCCAACAAGACAACGACCCAAAGCACACAGCCAAGAAAACCAAGGACTGGTTCTAGAGGGAAAAAGTCAAGGTGTTGGAGTGGCCTAGTCAGTCTCCTGACCTTAACCCAATTGAAAACTTGTGGAAGGAGCTCAAGAATAAAGTCCACATGAGACACCCAAAGAACTTAGATAACTTGGAGAAGATCTGCATGGAGGAGTGGGCCAAGATAACTCCACAGACCTGTGCCGGCCTGATCAGGTCTTATAAAAGACGATTATTAGCTGTAATTGCAAATAAGGGTTATTCCGCAAAATATTAAACATAGGGGTTGTATAATAATTGACCCACACTTTTATGTTTAAAATTTAATAAAATTCAACTGAGCAACATAACTTTTTGGTTTGTAAGATTTATGCTTCTGTTCATAAAACCTACTCTCATTTGCAGTTTGAAGGCTCTAACTTATTTGCATCTTATCAAACCAGCTAAATCTGCAGGGGGTGGAATACTACTTGTAGGCACTGTAAATAATGAAGATCTCCATTTTTTTTTCTCTTTCCCGCATTTACAGTGGGGAGGTGCAATCTGTCAGCCTATCAGCAGCGCACACACGGAGCAAACTGCTTTTTTTCACACAAGTAAGGGCATGTGTCATTGGCAGTGTATGTCACATGTCCTTGCCCTATAAGACCCAGCCATTTTCCCCGTCGCCACCATTTTCTCACTGCTGCAGCTGCGTGTTAGACGGCACCGCTGTTGCTGTGTGCGCTATACTTTGTTAATTTCAAGCCAATTTTCGCACAAATCTACAGATAGCTTGGGAGTAGGGAATAGTTGTGATTGCAGTCCTTTTAAGGACTAGGTTAAATCATTGCCTACGACTTTTATCAGGCTGGTCTGTGCTCTTAAATAGATAGGTTGGGAGTAAAGACTAATTGTAATTGCAGTCCTTTTCAGGGCTAGGTTACATCAGTTCCTATCACTTTTATAAGGTAGGTCAGTGCTCTTAAATAGATATGTTGGGAGTAAAGACTAATTGTAATTGCAGTCCTTTTGAGGGCTAGGTTACATCAGTTCCTATCGCTTTTTGCCAGGCAGGTCTGTGCCAGTGCTGTGCAAGTTTTTTTCACAGCATTTGGCTAAATCTAGCAAAGCAAATCCTTTTTGGCCTCTTGCAGTGTGTGTTAGTCAGTGGAGTAGCCTATCTGTGTTGCAAGCTACACCACCTGTGTATAGAATACCAATTTTTTTACTGCACCTAGTGAAGTAAAACTTTTTGGGCATAGAATCATTCTATTAGTCCATCTATACTAACCTCCAGCAGGTTGCAAATTCAAAATAATTTTTATCTGCATCTAGCTCTGAAAAAATATTTTGGCTTGTAGCAGTGTGTGAGACTTGTTCTATGAGTCCATCTATACTAACCTCCACCAGGTTGCAAATTCAAAATAATTTTTATCTGCATCTAGCTCTGAAAAAATATTTAGGCTTGGGCTTGTAGCAGTGTGTGGGACTTGTTCTATTAGTCCATCTATACTAACCTCCACCAGGTTGTAAATTGAAAATAATTTTTATCTGCATCTAGCTATCAAAAAATATTTGGGCTTGGGCTTGTTGCAGTGTGTAAGACTTGTTCTATTAGTCCATCTATACTAACCTCCACCAGGTTGTAAATTCAAAATAATTTTTATCTGCATCTAGCTCTGAAAAAATATTTGGGCTTGGGCTTGAAGCAGTGTGTGGGACTTGTTCTATTAGTCCATCTATACTAACCTCCACCAGGTTGCAAATTCAAAATAATTTTATCTGCATCTAGCTCTGAAAAACTATTTGGGCTTGGGCTTGTAGCAGTGTGTGGGACTTGTTCTATTAGTCCGTCTATACTAACCTCCACCAGGTTGCAAATTCAAAATAATTTTTATCTGCATCTAACCCAGCCAATACTTTTGGGCTAATACCACAGTTTGGCCACTCAGCTCTGCTCGGTTCCCATCCATTGTTTTTTGTGCAAACAACTCCAGAGTTGTCAATTAGTTAACCACTAAAATGAGTGGAAAAAGGCCTGCTGCTGGTGGAAAGGGGAATAGGCGTGTTGGGAAGGGAAAAAAAGGTTGTGTCCGTGGGGTAGGTGTTAAAGCAACAGTAACATCTGCAGAAGAAAGACCATCTTCCAGCCAAACTAAGATGTCTACTTCTTTTAGCGGACAATGTGATAAGATCCCTTTCTTACGGCCACGCCAATCGCCACAAATTCCAGATGAGGCACAAAAACAGCAGGTGCTTCAACGGATATCAAGTGCTCCTTTAAGTGGGCTCTCCTCCACCTCAACTTCAACATCACAAATACTCCAGTCCTCAGAGGTGTCACCCCAATCGCACTTGCTTCCTCACAGCTCCCAAGTCTCCAGCTGCCCGTCTGAGTATGGGGTAGAACAGATGGTTGAGCCAGCAGAGCTGTTTACTCATAGTATAGCCTGGGAATCAGAGGTTGGCTCCAGAGCTTCTGTGAATCCAGATGAGGAAATGATTTGCACTGATGCCCAGTATCTTTATGAGTCGGATCCAGGACCAGACGCAGAAGGTTGTGACCATAATGTAGACCCTCGTTCCCAAACTGTAACTCCTGTTGGTGGAGACAATGAGGAAGACGATGATGAGACTCAAATACCTGATTGGAGCGACAACTTGAGTTTTTTGCCAGGGCAGGAAGAGGTTGGCTCTGAGGACGACGGGTGTGATAACACACAGGGTGATGATGACGAGGTTTGAGATCCCACTTACTGTCAACCCACAGTCAGCCAGTCGATGAGGTCAGCAGAGGAGGTGGAGGAGGATGCTAGTGACGACGAGGTCAGGTTGAGCCTTCGTGGACAGAGACGGGCCAACCACCGTCTGCCACATCTTGTGCATCGGCAGCCTCTTCATCCTCTGTGACAGGGGGGACAGCAGCCACACCTGTTTGGGGACGCAGACCTGCCACCTCTTTACCCGCAACAGCCAGCGTGATTGGCAGGTCATCATTTTCTTTGGAGGTGGAAACACCAGCTGGTGTTCAGCGCTGTCTGACATCGATAGCACCACCTTTGGATCAAGGCAACCTAACATGTCTGCCTGCATCTTCCTCACAGACCGGCAGTTTGCCGGGGACACCCTTCTCAACCCCGTCTAAGCACAACAGCCAGCCCTCGGTCCCTCAGATGTGGACAAGTAAAAGACCATTTCTTCCTAGCCATGAGAAAGCTAAGAGGTTGAATTTCACCATCTGCAAACTCTTGGCTACAAAAATGCTGCCTTTCCGCCTGGTGGACACAGAGGATTTTCGAGACCTTATGTCCGTTGCAGTGCCCCAGTACCAGATGCCCAGTCGGCACTACTTCTCAAAGAATGGTGTGCCTGCGCTCCACCAGCATGTCGCACACAAAATCACCTCTTCTTTGAGAAACTCTGTGTGTGACATGGTGCATTTCACCACAGACACTTCGACGAGTAGGCATGGACATGGGCGTTACATGTCGCTGACTGGGCACTGGGTAACTATGGTGACAGCAGGACAAGGGGCTGCTGTCCAAGTCTTGCCGTCCCCACGAGTTGTGCGTCAATCCTCTTTATCTCGAAGTTCCTCCACTGCTTCTGCATCCTCAACCTCCTCTCAGTCCTCCACCTGCACCCAAAGCCTGTCTGGTCATGCCACAAGCTTTCTAACTGCGCAGAAGGGATCCTGAACACCTCCTTACTATGTTGGCAGCAGGGCTCAAAGTCATCAGGCGGTTTTTACTTTGAATTGTCTGGGAAATGTGAGTCACACAGCTGAGGAGTTGTGGTCAGCATTGGAGAACCAGTTTCATGAATGGTTGTCTCCACTAGACCTGAAACCAGGGAAGGCCGTGTGCGACAATGCTGCAAACCTGGGTGCGGCCCTTCGCCGGGGCAATGTCACACACGTGTCTTGATGAAGTGTCTTGGCAATGTTGATTGTAGTCATGCCTTGACATAAACACTCCACAATTTGTTGCTTCTCAGCAGCCGACACATCCTTTTTCTTTCCCATTTTGGCAGAAAATGTAGGCTGCTTAATAATGTGGGACAGCCTTCTTGAGTAGTCTTGCCTTTCATAGGACACACCTGCCAAACTAATTAGCACAGGTGTCTGCAACTGCTTACAGTGATATAAAGAGCCCTGACACACATCACCATCAATGAGTTTAACTGACAAACAAAAAAATTCTTACCTTATCACTTCTAAACCCTTTTTGCATAATAATTTGGAACAAAGTGTACATGCGCTTTTCCACAAAACACCAGTGGTTCAGGTAGTGAATCTTACAGTTCTAACTTGCCAACCGTGGTCTGTATGGAGTTGTTCAATAAAGGGCACAAAATTAAGATAACATAGACGGGAGAGGGCTCTATGAATACGAATTCCTAAGTATTTGATACCCTGTGAGGGCCAGGCAAAGAAAAGTTGGACTGGATGGAATCCTGTATGGATTTGGGGAGGGAGACATCGAGGGCCTCAGACTTCGCTGCATTGATTTTAAAATTTGACCATGTAACAAAGTGATCTATTTCAGCCATAACAGCAGGGATGGATATATGTGATTGAGTGATATATACTAGGACATCATCAGCAAATGCAGAGCACTTGTACTCAGTGCCTCCCACCTCAATCCACCTAATATTGGGGTTATGGCGAATTGATGAGAGCAGGTGCTCCGTCATTAGGATGTATAAGAGAGGGGACAGAGAACATCCCTGCCTTTTCTAATTGGTGATTATGAAAGGCGATGAAAATGTTCCATTTATCTTCATCCTAGGTGACGTATTGCGATACAGGGCCGTGATTTTGCCTATAAAAGAGTCCCCTAGACCCCTACCCCAAGCTTTTTAAGAGAATAATATATGGCATTCCAGGAGACTCTATGGAATGCTTTCTCAGCATCCAACGAGAGTATCTAATTACAAATTTTTAACTGCATCTAGCCCAGGAAATACCTTGTGCCTAGTAGCAGTGTCTGCTATTCAGCAGATTATCCCAGCTGTTAAGCAAGCTACACCACCTGTAGTTTGGACACTTAATTTTTTCAAAGGAAATGGTTTGGGCCCCGGGGACACTCAGTGAAGAGCATCGAGGAGGCACCCCAAGGCACAGGGGCTGGGACTGGCGGTAGGACGCCTTGCGGCGGACCACCAAGCTCGATCCTTATAAAAGCTTTTTAACTGCAGCAGCTTTAGTGGACGCTGCTGGAGCCGGAATTACCGCGGCTGCTGGCGTGAGACTTGCCCTCCAATCGATCATTGTAAAAGGATTTAAAGTGTACTCATTCAAATTAGAGAGACAGTTTAAATTAAAAAGATTAGACCTGCCTCCACCGCAGGGGGGCTCGCTCGACCCACCAGCGGACAGGCACCAGTATTGGGAGAGGGGGGCTGTCCGTCAGGGTCCACCACGGCTCTGGCACAAACCCGGCGACACGGAGGTCGCACGGGCAGGAACGGACTGGCCATGTTGACTTCGCACTTTTTTGGTTTTAGAAGGGCATGACATGCCTACATCTGTGTCTCCCCCTCCTTTCACTCCTCCACCTCTTTTCTTTTCGCATGACTATATGTACTTGTCACTTTTCCATGTGTTAGTTGTGTTTTCTGAGCAGTTTGTCAGCTTTTGAACACCTTTGAAGTGTTTTCTATGTGTTTTCTATGTGTTTTTATGTGTTTCTATGTGTTTTTGTTTGCCTGCCATTGGTTTTAACGGGGTTCAAAGGTGTTCGACGAACAGTTCGGCGAACATACGGGTGTTCGACAAACCGAGCCGAACACTACGGGGGTGGCTCAACACTAATCATTACTAAAAAGTGGCACACTAAGGGATCATTATTAGAAGGCACTCTGAGGGACATTATCATAAGGAGGCATACAAGAAGGTAATTATGATAAGGAGCCACACTGGAAAGGTGATTAAATTAGTGTTGAGCGAGCATGCTCGACACTGCTCGTTACTCGCCCGAGCATCACACTACTCGGGATGATGGGCGAGCACCGAGCATTTCCGGGTTACTCGGGCGGGAGCTCGGGTCTCCGCCCTGCACGTTTGGCGCTCTTTACAGAGCCAATGAACATGCAGGGATTGCCAGCCAGTCATTGTAATGCCGCAGCCATGTTGTTTGTGGGCATTACAGTGATTGGCTGGCTGCACAGCATCAACTCGAGTCTTTAAAACTGAGCGCCGCCATCTTGTGCACAGTCGCTCCGGATCAGCCAGTGTAGGGTCAGTGCTGCTGAGTTAGGAAGAGATACAGAGTGCGAAATAGGTAGTGTAGGGTCTCTAAAGCCTGCCAAATCAAACAAACAGTCCTTCTCAGGACTAATATCTATCCCTGATATCAGGCAGGCAGGCAGGCTGTATAGGAGATGCAGTGGTTATACCAGCAAACGCTGCATTACAGTCCTGTGTGCTCCTGTTGGTCAAATTGCTAGACTTATCACCCCGGTCTCAGGGGCCAGGAAAAAATTTTTTTTTTTTCATCTAAGTCCTGTATTTTTTTTTTCCTCAGTCAGACTGTCAAAATACGCATCTTATTAACTTTTTGGTATTCCCCCCCCCAAAAAAAAATTGAGTGTGTCTGTGACTGTTCAGACACCAATATATCTGTTTAAAAGAGTCTGGTGTAGGCCAGAAAAATAGAACTGTGGTTTTGCAGTTCCACGGGTCAAATCTCTGTATTATCCTGTTTTTGGCATTTTTGCTGTAAAAAAAAACAGTAATAGTGTCTCCCTGACTGGTCAGACACCAATATATCTGTTTAAAAGAGTCTGGTGTACGCCACATAACTATAACTGTGGTTTAGCAGTTCCATGAGTCAAATCCCTGTATTATCCTGCTTTTGGCATTTTTGTCCATAAAAAAAACAGTAGTAGTGTCTCCCTGACTGGTCAGACACCAATATATCTGTTTAAAAGAGTCTGGTGTAGGCCAGAAAAATATAACTGTGGTTTTTCAGCTCCACGGGTCAAATCTATGTATTATCCTGTTTTGGCATTTTTTGCCGTAAAAAAAACCTGTAATAGTGTCTCCCTGACTGGTCAGACACCAATATATCTGTTTAAAAGAGTCTGGTGTAGGCCAGAAAAATATAACTGTGGTTTTGGAGTTCCACGGGTCAAATCTCTGTATTATCCTGTTTTGGGCATTTTTTGCTGTAAAAAAAAACTGTAATAGTGTCTCCCTGACTGGTCAGACACTAATATATCTGTTTAAAAGAGTCTGGTATACGCCACATAACTATCACTGTTGTTTTGCAGTTCCACGGGTCAAATCTCTGTATTATCCTGCTTTTGGCATATTTTGGCGTAAAAAAAAAAACAGTAATAGTGTCTCCCTGACTGGTCAGACACCAATATCTGTTTAAAACAGTCTGGTGTAGGCCAAAAAAATATGACTGTGGTTTTGGAGTTCCATGGGTCAAATTTCTGTATTATCCTGTTTTTGGCATTTTTTGCTGTAAAAAAAACTGTAATAGTGTCTCCTGAATGGTCAGACACCAATATATCTGTTTAAAAGAGTCTGGTGTACACCACATAACTATAACTGTGGTTTAGCAGTTCCATGGGTCAAATCTCTGTATCATCCTGCTTTTGGCATTTTTTGCCATAAAAAAACAGTAGTAGTGTCTCCCTGACTGGTCAGACACCAATATATCTGTTTAAAAGAGTCTGGTATACGCAACATAACTATAACTGTTGTTTTGCAGTTCCACGGGTCGAATCTCTGTATTATCCTGTTTTTGGCATTTTTTGCCGTAAAAAAAACCTGTAATAGTGTCTCCCTGACTGGTCAGACACCAATATATCTGTTTAAAAGAGTCTGGTGTAGGCCAGAAAAATATAACTGTGGTTTTGGAGTTCCACGGGTCAAATCTCTGTATTATCCTGTTTTGGGCATTTTTTTGCAGTAAAAAAAAACTGTAATAGTGTCTCCCTGGCTGGTCAGACACTAATGTATCTGTTTAAAAGTGTCTGGTATAGGCCACATAACTATAACTGTTGTTTTGCGGTTCAACGGGTCAAATCTCTGTATTATCCTGCTTTTGGCATATTTTGCCGTAAAAAAAATACAGTAATAGCGTCTCCCTGACTTGTCAGACAATAATATCTGTTTAAAACAGTCTGGTGTAGGCCAGAAAAATATAACTGTGGTTTAGCAGTTCCATTCATCAAATCTCTGTATTATCCTGTTTTTGGCATTTTTTGCTGTAAAAAAAAACTGTAATAGTGTCTCCCTGACTGGTCAGACACCAATATATCTGTTTAAAAGAGTCTGGTGTACACCACATAACTATAACTGTAGTTTAGCAGTTCCATGGGTCAAATCTCTGTATTATCCTGCTTTTGGATTTTTTTGCTGTAAAAAAAACAGTAGTCGTGTCTCCCTGACTGGTCAGACACCAATATATTTGTTTAAAAGAGTCTGGTGTAGGCCAGAATAATATAACTGTGGTTTTTCAGTTCCACGGGTCAAATCCCTGTATTATCCTGTTTTTGGCATTTTTTGCTGTAAAAAAACCCTGTAATAGTGTCTCCCTGACTGGTCAGACACCAATATATCTGTTTAAAAGAGGCTGGTGTAGGCCAGAAAAATAGAACTGTTGTTTTGCAGTTCCACGGGTCAAATCTCAGTATTATCCTGCTTTTGGCATATTTTGCCGTAAAAAAAAACAGTAATAGTGTCTCCCTGACTGGTCAGACATCAATATCTGTTTAAAACAGTCTGGTGTAGGCCAGAAAAATATAACTGTGGTTTTGGGGTTCCATGGGTCAAATCTCTGTATTATCCTGTTTTTGGCATTTTTTGCTGTAAAAAAAAAACGGTAATAGTGTCTCCCTGACTGGTCAGACTCCAATATATCTGTTTAAAAGAGTCTGGGGTACACCACATAACTATAACTGTGGTTTAGCAGTTCCATGGGTCAAATCTCTGTATTATCCTGCTTTTGGCATTATTTGCCATAAAAAAAACAGTAGTAGTGTCTCCCTGACTGGTCAGACACCAATAAATTTGTTTAAAAGAGTCTGGTGTACGCCAGAAAAATATAACTGTGGTTTTGCAGTTCCACGGGTCAAATCTCTGTATTATCCTGTTTTTGGCATTTTTTGCCGTAAAAAAAAACTGTAATAGTGTCTCCCTGACTGGTCAGACACCAATATATCTGTTTAAAAGAGTCTGGTATACGCCACATAACTATAACTGTTATTTTACAGTTTCATGGGTCAAATCTCTGTATTATCCTGCTTTTGGCATATTTTGCCGTAAAAAAAAACAGTAATAGGGTCTCCCTGACTGGTCAGACACCAATATCTGTTTAAAACAGTCTGGTGTTGGCCAGAAAAATATAACTGTGGTTTTGGAGTTCCATGGGTCAAATCTCTGTATTATCCTGTTTTTGGCATTTTTTGCTGTAAAAAAACCTGTAATAGTGTCTCCCTGACTGGTCAGACACCAATATATCTGTTTAAAAGAGTCTGGTGTACACCACATAACTATAACTGTGGTTTAGCAGTTCCATGGGTCAAATCTCTGTATTATCCTGCTTTTGGCATTTTTTGCCATAAAAAAAACAGTAGTAGTGTCTCCCTGACTGGTTAGACACCAATATATTTGTTTAAAAGAGTCTGGTGTAGGCCAGAAAAATAGAACTGTGGTTTTGCAGTTCCACGGGTCAAATCTCTGTATTATCCTGTTTTTGGCATTTTTTGCCATAAAAAAAACTGTAATAGTGTCTCCCTGACTGGTCAGACACCAATATATCTGTTTAAAAAAGTCTGGTGTATGCCACATAACTATAACTGTGGTTTTGCAGTTCCACGGGTCAAATCTCTGTATTATCCTGCTTTTGGCATTTTTTGCTGTAAAAAAAAACAGTAATAGTGTTTCCCTGACTGGTCAGACACCAATATATCTGTTTAAAAGAGTCTGGTGTAGGCCAGAAAACTAGAACTGTGGTTTTGCAGTTCCACGGTTCAAATCTCTGTATTATCCCCTTTTGGGCCTTTTTTGCATAAAAAAAACAGTTTGAGTGTGTTGCTGACTGTTCAGCCCCAAATATATCTATTTAAAAAAGCCTGGTATACGCCAGTAAATTAGAACTGTGGTTTTGCAGTTCCACGGTTGAAATCTCTGTATTATCCAGTTTTTGGTATTTTTTCCGCAAAGAAAAACAGTAATAGTCTCTCCCTGATTGTTAAGACACAAATATATCTGTTTGAAAGATTCTGGTGTGCGCCACATAACTATAACTGTGGTTTTGCAGTTCCACGGTTCAAATCTCTGTATTATCCAGTTTTGGGCCTTTTTTACATAAAAAAAACAGTTTGAGAGTGTCGCTGACTGTTCAGCCCCAAATTTATCTATTTAAAAAAGTCTGGTAAACGCCAGTAAATTAGAACTGAGGTTTTGCAGCTTCACGGTTCAAATCTCTGTATTATCCAGGTTTTGGTATTTTTTCCGTAAAGAAAAACAGTTCTCCCTGATTGTTCAGACACAAATATATCTGTTTGAAAGATTATGGTGTACACCACATAACTATAACTGTGGTTTTGCAGTTCCACGGTTCAAATCTCTGTATTATCCACTTTTGGGTCTTTTTTACATAAAAAAAACAGTCTGAGTGTGTCGCTGACTGTTCAGACCCAAATATATCTATTTAAAAAAGTCTGGTATACGCCAGTAAATTAGAACTGTGGTTTTGCATTTCCACTGTTCAAATCTCTGTATTATCCAGCTTTTGGCCTGTTTTACGTAAAAAAAAAACAGTAATAGTGTCCCCCTCTCTCTGTTCAGGCACAAATAGATCTGTTTAAAAGATTCTGGTGTAGGCCAGAGAAATAGAACTGTTGTTTTCCTTTTCCACGGTTCTAATCTCCTTTTTATTACCCTTTTCCATTGATAGTGCGAGTGTAAGCTATTTTACTTCATTTACAATGGGCAAGGCGCGTGGCAAGGGACGTGGAACTGGACGTTCTGGTGATGGTGCGTGCAGAGGATGGGGCCGTGGCCAAGGTGAAAATGTGCCACAACCAACAGCCACATCTTCTCGCTCCCACTTCTTGACCGAATTACTGGGGAAGCACACTACAACACCAGTATTGCGAACTGATCAGTGTGAACAGGTTATTAATTGAATAGCAGATAATACTTCCAGCTACCTGGGCACCACCACCTCCGGTCTGTGTTCCACACAGTCAAGTTTTAGTAGCCGTGAGTCTCGACCGCATACTCCTCCTCACCCTGATGCTCCTTCCTCCCACCATGCCGAGTGTCGTCAGACAGCAACTGATCCCACACTTGGACACTCTGAAGAGCTGTTCACTGGTCCATTTCCATATTTGGGCCCCTCACCTGCTCCGCTTGGAGTGGTGGAAGAGGAGATCCCATGTAGCGATGCCCAAATATTTGAACAGCCACGGCCACAGGAAGTTGACGCTGGCAATTTGTCACAAGAGGTGGACGATGATGAGAAACAATTGCCACGAAGTGAAGAGGAGGATCGTGGTGCGCAAATGGAAGAGGAGGAGGTGGTGGATGATCTAGTAACTGACCCAACGTGGCAGGTGGACACGAAAAACGAGGCCAGCAGCACACAGGGGGAGGGAGGCAGAGTACCCCAACGGGCAGGAAGAAGCAGTGTGGTGGCCGCACACAGAAGGTGGGCAACAGTTCCCCGTAACACCAACACGAGGGATGTTGCCAGTACAACCGGTAGGTCTTCCAGAGTCTGGAATTTTTTTAAAGACTCTGCTGATAACCCCAAAAAGGCCATTTGTACCACCTGCCATGCCAGCATCAGCAGGGGTGACAAAACTACCACCTGACCACCAACAGCATGATCAGGCACATGGCAGCAAAGCACCCGACTTAGTGGGGCGAACCCCAGGGTCCACGACCAGTGTCAGCGGGTGTCACCACTGCTTCTTCCACTGTTGTGCGTGTAATAGAACCCCCTGTTGTGCGTGCAAGGCAATCCCCTGTCCATACTGCATGCAAAGATGCCCCGTCCTCTCAGCCTTCACTTGTTATGGCAGTTTCTCAAGAAACAGCATCAACGTCCACGTCCACATCCCACCGCAGCATTCAATTGTCCATATCCCAGAGCTTTGAACGAAAGCGCAAATTTGCAGCCAGTGCCCCACAGGCCACAGTCCTAAATTCGCACATTTCACGACTGCTTGCGTTGGAAATGCTGCCTTTTAGGCTGGTGGAGACAGAATCCTTACGCAACCTTATGGCGGTGGCTGTCCCTCGGTACTCGGTCCCCAGCCGACACTATTTTGCCTGGTGTGCCATCCCCGCACTACACAAGCACGTGTCCCAAAACATCTGCCGTGCCCTCAACAACGCAGTTACTGGTAGAGTCCACCCGAAAACGGACACGTGGACAAGTGCTTGTGGCCAGGGACGGTACATCTCCCTGACGGCACACTGGGTAAACATAGTTGAAGCTGGGACCCAGTCGGACCTTGGGACGGAACACATCCTCCCCGCACTGAGGATTGAGGGCCCTATGTCAGTCAGAGTTGCCCCCACAGTGTACAGCTCCTGCGCATCATCCTCCTCCTCCTCCCCATGTTCAGCCTCCATCTCAGATATCACCACATCAGTTACAAGTTGGAAGCACTGCAGTACTGCCTCAGCCAAGTGGCAACAGGCTGTGCTGAAACTCATAAGCTTAGGTGATAAACCTCACACTGCTTGTGAGTTGTGGACAGCTGTGAAAGAGCAGGCAGATCTGAGTCTGAGACCGCTGAACCTACATCCAGACATGGTCGTGTGTGACAATGGCCGTAACCTGGTGGCGGCTCTGAGGCGAGGCGAGATCACACACTTACCATGGCTGGCTCATGTGCTTAACCTCGTGGTTCAGCAGTTTCTTAAATCGTCCCCCAAGTTGCCAGATCTGCTCGTCAAAGTACGCCGCCTGTCAGCTCATTTTCGCAAGTCGGCTACAGCTTCCGCCGCTGCCAGGAGACTCTATGGAATGCTTTCTCATCATCCAACGAGAGTATCTAATTACAAATTTTTAACTGCATCTAGCCCAGGAAATACTTTGTGCCTAGTAGCAGTGTCTGCTAGTCAGCGGATTATCCCAGCTGTTAAGCAAGCTACACCACCTGTAGTTTGGACACTTAATTTTTTCAAAGGAAATGGTTTGGGCCCGGGGACACTCAGTGAAGAGCATCGAGGAGGCACCCCAAGGCACAGGGGCTGGGACTGGCGGTAGGATGCCTTGCGGCGGACCGCCAAGCTCGATCCTTATAAAAGCTTTTTAACTGCAGCAGCTTTAGTGGACGCTGCTGGAGCCGGAATTACCGCGGCTGCTGGCGTGAGACTTGCCCTCCAATAGATCCTTGTAAAAGGATTTAAAGTGTACTCATTCAAATTAGAGAGACAGTATAAATTAAAAAGATTAGACCTGCCTCCACCGCAGGGGGGCTCGCTCGACCCACCAGCGGACAAGCACCAGTATTGGGAGAGGGGGGCTGGCCGTCAGGGTCCACCACAGCTCTGGCACAAACCCGGCGACACGGAGGTCGCACGGGCAGGAACGGACTGGCCATGTCGACTTCGCACTTTTTTGGTTTTAGAAGGGCATGACATGCCTACATCTGTGTCTCCCCCTCCTTTCACTCCTCCACCTCTTTTCTTTTCGCATGACTATATGTACTTGTCACTTTTCCATGTGTTAGTTGTGTTTTCTGAGCAGTTTGTCAGCTTTTGGACACCTTTGAAGTGTTTTCTATGTGTTTTCTATGTGTTTCTATGTGTTTCTATGTGTTTTTGTTTGCCTGCCATTGGTTTTAACGGGGTTCGAAGGTTTTCGACGAACAGTTCGACGAACAGTTCGGCGAACATACCGGTGTTCGACGAAACGAGCCGAACTCGAACACTACGGGGGTGGCTCAACACTAATCATTACTAAAAAGTGGCACACTAGGGGATCATTATTAGAAGGCACTCTGAGGGACATTTTCATAAGGAGGCATACAAGAAGGTAATTATGATAAGGAGGCACACTGGAAAGGTGATTAAATTAGTGTTGAGCGAGCATGCTCGACACTGCTCGTTACTCGCCCGAGTATCACGCTACTCGGGATTGTGGGCGAGCACCGAGCATCTCCGGGTTACTCGGGCGGGAGCTCGGGTCTCCGCCCTGCACGTTTGGCGCTCTTTACAGAGCCAATGAACATGCAGGGATTGCCAGCTAGTCATTGTAATGCCGCAGCCATGTTGTTTGTGGGCATTACAGTGATTGGCTGGCTGCACAGCATCACTTCGAGTCTTTAAAACTGGGCGCCGCCATCTTGTGCACAGTCGCTCCGGATCAGCCAGTGTAGGGTCAGTGCTGCAGAGTTAGGAAGAGATACATAGTGCGAAATAGGTAGTGTAGGGTCTCTAAAGCCTGCCAAATCAAACAAACAGTCCTTCTCAGGACTAATATCTATCCCAGATATCAGGCAGGCAGGCAGGCTGTATAGGAGATGCAGTGGTTATACCAGCAAACGCTGCATTACTGTCCTGTGTGCTCCTGTTGGTCAAATTGCTAGACTTATCACCCCGGTCTCAGGGGCCAGGAAAAATTTTTTTTTTTCATCTAAGTCCTGTATTTTTTTTTTCCTCAGTCAGACTGTCAAAAAACGCATCTTATTAACTTTTTGATATCCCCACCCCCCCAAAAAAAAATTGAGTGTGTCTGTGACTGTTCAGACACCAATATATCTGTTTAAAAGAGTCTGGTGTAGGCCAGAAAAATAGAACTGTGGTTTTGCAGTTCCACGGGTCAAATCTCTGTATTATCCTGTTTTTGGCATTTTTGCCGTAAAAAAAACCAGTAATAGTGTCTCCCTGACTGGTCAGACACCAATATATCTGTTTAAAAGAGTCTGGTGTACGCCACATAACTATAACTGTGGTTTAGCAGTTCCCTGGGTCAAATCCCTGTATTATCCTGCTTTTGGCATTTTTGCCATAAAAAAAACAGTAGTAGTGTCTCCCTGACTGGTCAGACACCAATATATCTGTTTAAAAGAGTCTGGTGTAGGCCAGAAAAATATAACTGTGGTTTTTCAGTTCCACGGGTCAAATCTCTGTATTATCCTGTTTTTGGCATTTTTTGCCGTAAAAAAAAAATGGTAATAGTGTCTCCTTGACTGGTCAGACACCAATATATCTGTTTAAAAGAGTCTGGTGTAGGCCAGAAAAATATAACTGTGGTTTTGGAGTTCCACGGGTCAAATCTCTGTATTATCCTGTTTTGGGCATTTTTTGCTGTAAAAAAAAACTGTAATAGTGTCTCCCTGACTGGTCAGACACTAATATATCTGATTAAAAGAGTCTGGTATACGCCACATAACTATAACTGTTATTTTGCAGTTCCACGGGTCAAATCTCTGTATTATCCTGCTTTTGGCATATTTTGGCATAAAAAAAACTGTAATAGTGTCTCCCTGACTGGTCAGACACCAATATATTTGTTTAAAAGAGTCTGGTGTAGGCCAGAAAAATAAAACTGTGGTTTTGCAGTTCCACGGGTCAAATCTCTGTATTATCCTGTTTTTGGCATTTTTTGCTGTAAAAAAAACCTGTAATAATGTCTCCCTGACTGGTCAGACACCAATATATCTGTTTAAAAGAGTCTGGTGTAGGCCAGAAAAATAGAACTGTGGTTTTGGAGATCCACGGATCAAATCTCTGTATTATCCTGTTTTTGGCATTTTTTGCTGTAAAAAAAAACTGTAATAGTGTCTCCCTGACTGGTCAGACACTAATATATCTGTTTAAAAGAGTCTGGTATACGCCACATAACTATAACTGTTGTTTTGCAGTTCCACGGGTCAAATCTCTGTATTATCCTGCTTTTGACATATTTTGCCGTAAAAAAAAACAGAAATAGTGTCTCCCTGACTGGTCAGACACAAATATCTGTTTAAAACAGTCTGGTGTAGGCCAGAAAAATATAACTGTGGTTTTGGAGTTCCATGGGTCAAATCTCTGTATTATCCTGTTTTTGGCATTTTTTGCTGTAAAAAAAACCTGTAATCATGTCTCCCTGACTGGTCAGACACCAATATATCTGTTTAAAAGAGTCTGGTGTACACCACATAACTATACCTGTGGTTTAGCAGTTCCATGGGTCAAATCTCTGTATTATCCTGCTTTTGGCATTTTTTGCCATAAAAAAAACAGTAGTAGTGTCTCCCTGACTGGTCAGACACCAATATATTTGTTTAAAAGAGTCTGGTGAAGGCCAGAAAAATATAACTGTGGTTTTGCAGTTCCACGGGTCAAATCTCTGTTTTATCCTGTTTTTGGCATTTTTTTCCGTAAAAAAAACCTGTAATAGTGTCTCCCTGACTGGTCAGACACCAATATATCTGTTTAAAAGAGTCTGGTGTAGGCCAGAAAAATATAACTGTGGTTTTGGAGTTCCACGGGTCAAATCTCTGTATTATCCTGTTTTTTAGCATTTTTTGCTGTAAAAAAAACGGTAATAGTGTCTCCCTGGCTGGTCAGACACTAATATATCTGTTTAAAAGAGTCTGGTATACGCCACATAACTATAACTGTTGTTTTACAGTTCCACGGGTCAAATCTCTGTATTATCCTGCTTTTGGCATATTTTGCCGTAAAAAAAAAAACAGTAATAGTGTCTCCCTGACTGGTCAGACATCAATATCTGTTTAAAACAGTCTGGTGTTGGCCAGAAAAATGTAACTGTGGTTTTGGAGTTCCATGGGTCAAATCTCTGTATTATCCTGTTTTTGGCATTTTTTGCTGTAAAAAAAAACTGTAATAGTGTCTCCCTGACTGGTCAGACACCAATATATCTGTTTAAAAGAGTCTGGTGTACACCACATAGCTATAACTGTGGTTTAGCAGTTCCATAGGTCAAATCTCTGTATTATCCTGCTTTTGGCATTTTTTGCCATAAAAAAACAGTAGTAGTGTCTCCCTGACTGGTCAGACACCAATATATTTGTTTAAAAGAGTCTGGTGTAGGCCAGAAAAATATAACTGTGGTTTTGCAGTTCCACGGGTCAAATCTCTGTATTATCCTGTTTTTGGCATTTTTTGCCGTAAAAAAAACTGTAATAGTGTCTCCCTGACTGGTCAGACACCAATATATCTGTTTAAAAGAGTCTATTGTATGCCACATAACTATAACTGTGGTTTTGCAGTTCCACGGGTCAAATCTCTGTATTATCCTGCTTTTGGCATTTTTTGCTGTAAAAAAAAACAGTAATAGTGTTTCCCTGACTGGTCAGACACCAATATATCTGTTTAAAAGAGTCTGGTGTAGGCCAGAAAAATAGAACTGTGGTTTTGCAGTTCCACGGTTCAAATCTCTGCATTATCCCCTTTTGGGCCCTTTTTGTATAAAAAAAACAGTTTGAGTGTGTTGCTGACTGTTCAGCCCCAAATATATCTATTTAAAAAAGCCTGGTATACGCCAGTAAATTAGTACTGTGGTTTTGCAGTTCCACGGTTGAAATCTCTGTATTATCCAGTTTTGGTATTTTTTCCGCATAGAAAAACAGTAATAGTGTCTCCCTGATTGTTAAGACACAAATATATCTGTTTGAAAGATTCTGGTGTATGCCACATAACTATAACTGTGGTTTTGCAGTTCCACGGTTCAAATCTCTGTATTATCCAGTTTTGGGCCTTTTTTACATAAAAAAAACAGTTTGAGAGTGTCGCTGACTGTTCAGCCCCAAATTTATCTATTTAAAAAAGTCTGGTATACGCCAGTAAATTAGAACTGTGGTTTTGCAGCTTCACGGTTCAAATCTCTGTATTATCCAGGTTTTGGTATTTTTTCAGTAAAGAAAAACAGTTCTCCCTGATTGTTCAGACACAAATATATCTGTTTGAAAGATTATGGTGTACACCACATAACTATAACTGTGGTTTTGCAGTTCCACGGTTCAAATCTCTGTATTATCCACTTTTAGGTCTTTTTTACATAAAAAAAACAGTCTGAGTGTGTCGCTGACTGTTCAGACCCAAATATATCTATTTAAAAAAGTCTGGTATACGCCAGTAAATTAGAACTGTGGTTTTGCATTTCCACTGTTAAAATCTCTGTATTATCCAGCTTTTGGCCTGTTTTACGTAAAAAAAACAGTAATAGTGTCTCCCTCTCTGTTCAGGCACAAATAGATCTGTTTAAAAGATTCTGGTGTAGGCCAGAGAAATAGAACTGTTGTTTTCCTTTTCCACGGTTCTAATCTCCTTTTTATTACCCTTTTCCATTGATAGTGCGAGTGTAAGCTATTTTACTTCATTTACAATGGGCAAGGCGCGTGGCAAGGGACGTGGAACTGGACGTTCTGGTGATGGTGCGTGCAGAGGATGGGGCCGTGGCCAAGGTGAAAATGTGCCACAACCAACAGCCACATCTTCTCGCTCCCACTTCTTGACCGAATTACTGGGGAAGCACACTACAACACCAGTATTGCGAACTGATCAGTGTGAACAGGTTATTAATTGAATAGCAGATAATACTTCCAGCTACCTGGGCACCACCACCTCCGGTCTGTGTTCCACACAGTCAAGTTTTAGTAGCCGTGAGTCTCGACCGCATACTCCTCCTCACCCTGATGCTCCTTCCTCCCACCATGCCGAGTGTCGTCAGACAGCAACTGATCCCACACTTGGACACTCTGAAGAGCTGTTCACTGGTCCATTTCCATATTTGGGCCCCTCACCTGCTCCGCTTGGAGTGGTGGAAGAGGAGATCCCATGTAGCGATGCCCAAATATTTGAACAGCCACGGCCACAGGAAGTTGACGCTGGCAATTTGTCACAAGAGGTGGACGATGACGAGAAACAATTGCCACGAAGTGAGGAGGAGGATCGTGGTGCGCAAATGGAAGAGGAGGAGGTGGTGGATGATTTAGTAACTGACCCAACGTGGCAGGACACGCAAAGCGAGGCCAGCAGCACACAGGGGGAGGGAGGCAGAGTACCTCAACAGGCAGGAAGAAGCAGTGTGGTGGCCGCACACAGAAGGTGGGCAACAGTTCCCCGTAACACCAACGGGTAGGTCTTCCAGAGTCTGGAATTTTTTTAAAGACTCTGCTGATAACCCCAAAAAGGCCATTTGTACCACCTGCCATGCCAGCATCAGCAGGGGTGACAAAACTACCAGCCTGACCACCACCAGTATGATCAGGCACATGGCAGCAAAGCACCCGACTTTGTGGGGCGAACCCCAGGGTCCACGACCAGTGTCAGCGGGTGTCACCACTGCTTCTTCCGCTGTTGTGCATGTAATAGAACCCCCTGTTGTGCGTGCAAGGCAATCCCCTGTCCATACTGCATGCAAAGATGCCCCCTCCTCTCAGCCTTCAATTGTTATGGCAGTTTCTCAAGAAACAGCATCAACGTCCACGTCCACATCCCACCGCAGCATTCAATTGTCCATATCCCAGAGCTTTGAACGAAAGCGCAAATTTGCAGCCAGTGCCCCACAGGCCACAGTGCTAAATTCGCACATTTCATTACTGCTTGCGTTGGAAATGCTGCCTTTTAGGCTTATGCAACCTTATGGCGGTGGCCGTCCCTCGGTACTCGGTCCCCAGCCGACACTATTTTGCCTGGTGTACCATCCCCGCACTACACAAGCACGTGTCCCAAAACATCTGCCGTGCCCTCAACAACGCAGTTACTGGGAGAGTCCACCCGACAACGGACACGTGGACAAGTGCTTGTGGCCAGGGAGGGTACATCTCCCTGACGGCACACTGGGTAAACATAGTTGAAGCTGGGACCCAGTCGGACCTTGGGACGGAACAAATCCTCCCCACACTGAGGATTGCGGGCCCTATGTCAGTCAGAGTTGCCCCCACAGTGTACAGCTCCTGCGCATCATCCTCCTCCTCCTCCCCATGTTCAGCCTCCATCTCAGATATCACCACATCAGTTACAAGCTGGAAGCACTGCAGTACTGCCCCAGCCAAGTGGCAACAGGCTGTGCTGAAACTCATAAGCTTAGGTGATAAACCTCACACTGCTTGTGAGTTGTGGACAGCTGTGAAAGAGCAGGCAGATCTGTGTCTGAGACCGCTGAACCTACATCCAGACATGGTCGTGTGTGACAATGGCCGTAACCTGGTGGCGGCTCTGAGGCGAGGCGAGATCACACACTTACCATGGCTGGCTCATGTGCTTAACCTCGTGGTTCAGCGGTTTCTTAAATCGTCCCCCGAGTTGCCAGATCTGCTCGTCAAAGTATGCCGCCTGTCAGCTCATTTTCGCAAGTCGGCTACAGCTTCCGCCACCCTTGCTGTTTTGCAGCAGCGTTTGCAGCTTCCGGCACACCGACTGGTGTGGGATGTCCCCACACATTTGAACTCTACCCTCCACATGTTGCAAAGGATTTGTGAGCAGAAGAGAGCAGTTGTGGAGTACCAGCTGCAACAAAGCCGTCGATATTCAGGTCAGACTCCACACATAAGACCTCAGGAGTGGACCTGGATGTCTGACATATGTACCATCCTGACAAACTTTGAGGAGTCCACCAAGATGGTGAGTGGCGATGACGCCATCATTAGCATCAGCATCCCACTTGTCTGTCTTTTGCAACGCTCTCTGCAGAGAATTAAAGAAGAGGCATTGCAGCCAGAGTATGATGAGATGGATCAAGAAGCCGTAACGGGTGATTACACACAGCCCAGCCTCATCTCATCCTAATGTGCATTGGGGGACAATGAGGGAGAGGAGGAGGAGGAGGAAGAACATTAGATGGTATCATGTGCTGTCGACGGTAGTACCTGTACAACTGTCATACCGTCGGTTCAGCGTGGGTGGCCTGAGGACAGGGGGGAGGAGGAGAAGGAGGAGGAGAGAATGGTCAGTCATCATCTTGGTGAGGAAACGGAAGTCTTGCCCGTTACCAATCTGGCACGCATGGCTGACTTTATGTTACACTGCCTTAACCGTGACCCCGTATTGTCAAAATGTTGGGTGACAGTCATTACTGGTTGGTGACACTTTTAGACCCCCACTAGAAGGAGAACTTTCACTCTCTTATTCCTGAGGTGGAGAGGTCTACAAAAATGTGCCAGTACCAGAAGGCCCTTGCTGCAGAACTGTTAAAAAAAATCCCATTTGAACATGCTAGCAGCAGAGGTCACAGTTCGTTGACCAACCAAGGTGTACAGGCGATAGAGACGCAACTCCAATCCAGCAGAGGCAGGGGAACACTGTCAACATTCTGGGACAGTTTTCTGAGACCCGCCCAGCTTACAGGCCCTGAGGCGAGGGGTACTCTCACAAGGAGTGGAAAGTTTCAAAAGATGGGGAGGGAGTACCTTGCCGACCGTACCAGCGTCCTCCGTGATTCCTCTGTGCCTTTTAATTATTGGGTATCCAAGCTGTACACTTGGAATGAACTCGCTCTCTACGCCTTGGAGGTCCTGGCCTGCCCTGCCGCTAGCGTGTTATCGAAGCGTGTTTTTAGTGCCGCTGAGGGAATTATAACTGATAAGCACACTCACCTGTCAACTGACAATGCTGACAAGCTGACCCTTATCAAAATGAACAAGGGCTGGATTGGGCCTGACTTCTCATCACCACCAAATGACAGCAGACTAACATAAAGTCAAATCCACTGTTTTATTTCTGGAGGTGTATTCCCATGCACCGCTTCACACCCACACATGGGTATACGTTTCCTCAATTCGGCTTTTTTTTGCTCTTCTTCTTATCCTCAGCCTCCACCACCACTATACCACAAGGGTGACCGTGGTCCATGTTGTCAGCATTGCAAATTCCTCCATCCTAATTTTTGGCAGCTTTTGCTTGGAAGGCATAGGCAAAGACTATGGGAGACCCACTCCCCAATAATGGGAATAATGTTTTTAATATGCTGTACTGCATGGCTCTTGTAAGGGGCATTAAAACCATCTTGTTAAACAACTCTGACCTTCACGTCTCTTCCAAAGGGCATTAAAAGAGTCTTGTTAAGCTAATGCAACCTCCACCACTTTTCCAAGGTGCATTAAAACTGTCTTGTTAAACTACTGCGACCTCCACCACTTTTTCAAGGGGCATTGATATTGTCTTTTTATTCCACTGCAAACTCCACCATTCTTCCAAAGGGCATTGCATTTCCTCCTAATTTTAGTCAGCTTTTGCATAGGCGAACACTAAAGGAGACCCACTCCCCAATAATGGGTAGAAGGTTTTTAGTATGCTGTAATCCACGTTTGTTTCAAGGGTCATTGCAGTTCCTCATAATTTTTGGAAAGTCTTCCATTCACTGCTTTAGGCCAACAGTGCACAGGAGACCCAGTTGCTATAAATGGAAAAAACATTTTAGTTAAGGCCCTCTGACCTCCATGTCACTTCCAAGGGGCATTGGAGTGCCTCAAAATTTTTGGTAGGCATTGCACTCACTGCATGCCCTATAACTGTGTAGCCGAACCTCTCCTTTTGGTACAGAAATATATCCTACTAGACATGTGTGGTTGACTGGCCTGATATTGATGTGAATGGTCCCTGTTCCTCCTGCTCTTTCTCCTTTGCCACCACCTCATCCATCATTCATTACCTGAAGCTTTGTTTTAACGGGAGTCATAGAACTGGGATAATAGCAGTAAAACATCTAGCAATCCTCGGAGGAGGTAGGATATGCGCCAAAATGCTGACCATCTCTGGCCTAGCCACTGCTACATACAGGCGCTTGCATTCCAAGAAAACAAAGCAGATGCTAACTTCTATCTTCATCATCATGCTCCTCACCTTGGCACTCTCAACTACCTTGATGGAGAAGCAAGGTCCCACCAGAGGAGTCTGGTTCTCTGGTGGGCTCCTCCAATGCTGCCCTAAAGCAGGCCGGGCTATGAAAAGTGTGGGGGGATGTTCCAAGGAGAAATAGGGGCGGCTGGGACCGTTTATGGACACCCGGCCGCCCCCAGGCGGCTGGGGACCATGTGTGGACACCCGGCCGCGCGGCAGCTGGGGACTGAGTATGGATACCTCGCTGCCGAAGCAGCCATGAGGTAGTGGCCAGCTTTGGCTCCTCCAAACTAAACGGCCCCATTTCAAACTGTTTTCCTGTGAAATATGTTAAGGAACATCCAGGGTAAAGACTTGTGTATAAGGTAAAATAAATAACCAAAAACAAAAATACTCCTCCACACCTTGGGCTATGGTCACAAGTAGCATTTTTTATGGGTTTTTGCGCTTTTGTATTGCTTTCAACCGTGACAAATGCATTCACCGGGAAATGTAATTTTAACATTTTACAACCTTATCTGGCCATGTGCTGTGTGACACATGCATACAGTGCTGAAAAGACATGGGAACAGCATGGGGAAAACCACTGGAAGCATCTCTGACACCCAGGTCACTGCCTAAAAGTGTGCCCATCAGAAGTGATCCTTGCCGCATCAGAAGATGCAGACTTGCAACTATCCCAATGCAAGTCCTTGTCCCAGGGCAGTGCTCAATTGTACCTCCCCCATTCCTTACAATGCAAGCGCAAGTATGCAGCCTGTGACCCACACACCCCCAGGCTGCAATACCATACTGCTTGCTTGCACTTGAAATTGGGCCTTTTAGGCATGTGGAGGCGGAATCTGGGCACCACGTAATGGCTGCGTCGGCGGCCTGGTTTCCATACTCAGTCCCCTGCCATCCAGCGGCTGGGTGTCCACGCTTGGTCCCCAGTCGCCAGGGGCAGCCGGGTGTCCATACTCGGTCCCGAACCGCCCCACGGCCGGGTGCCCACACACGGTCCCCAGCCGCCTGGGGGCGGCCGGGTGTCCATAAACAGTCCCCAGCCACCTCTATTTGTCCTGGTGCGCCTTGTACACAAGCTCGCATACCAAAACATTATCTGTGCATTTAGTGGGAAGGACAGCCTAACCACAAACACGTGGACAAGTGAATGTGGCCAGGGATGGTCCATCTCACTAAAGCCTTCATACTGGGTTAATATTGTAGAAGCCGGGACACAGTTGGACACTGGGATGCAACACGTCCTCCAGACATAGAGGATTGCGGGTCCTGGGTCAATTAGGCTTCAACACAAAGTTCAGAAGGTAGACAGCAGCAGTGGTTGGCTTCCTACGCAACGAGTAAATTATTCATGATCATGAGGCCATCCATCTCCTTAGCTTTCTGTTCCTTGGAATGAAAGCGCATGTATGTAGTAGCGGCTAGGCCTGAGCTGGTCAGCGTTTTGGCGCATATCCTACCTCCTCCGAGGATTGCTGGATGTTTTCCTGCTACTATCCCAGTTCTATGACTCCCGTTAAAACAAAGCTTCAGGTGATGAATGATGGATGAGGTGGTGGCAAAGGAGAAAGAGCAGGAGGAACAGGGACGATCCACTTCAATATCAGGCCATTCAACCACACATGTCTTGTAGGATATGTTTCTGTACCAAAAGGAGCGGTTCGGCTACACAGTTATAGGGCATACAGTGAGTGCAATGCCTACCAAAAATTTTGAGGCACTCCAATGCCCCTTGGAAGTGACATGGAGGTCAGAGGGCTTTAACTAAACCGTTTTTTCCATTTATAGCAACTGGGTCTCCTGTACACTGTTGGCCTAAGCAGTGAATGGAAGGCTTTTCAAAAATTATGAGGAACTGAAATGCCCCTTGAAACAGATGTGGATTACAGCATACTAAAAACCTTCTACCCATTATTGGGAAGTGGGTCTCCGTTAGTGTTCGCCTATGCATTCAAAATCCAAAGCTAACTAAAATTTGGAGGAAATGCAATGCCCGTTGGAAGAGTCGTGGAGGTTAGAGGTAATTAAAAACAACATTTCAATGCCCCTTGGAAGAGCTGTGGAGTTCAGAGAGGTTTAACAAGACGGTTTTAATGACCCTTGGAAGAGACATGGCAGTCACAGTAGCTTAACAAGACGGTTTTAATGCCCCTTGGAAGAGACGTGGAAGTCACAGTGGAATAAAAAGACAACATCAATGCACCTTGGAAGAGTGGTGGAGGTCGCACAGGAATAAAAGGACAATATAAATGCCCCTTGGAAGAGTGGTGGAGGTCGCAGTGGAATAAAAAGACAATATCAATGCCCCTTGGAAGAGTGGTGTAGGTCCCTGTGGAATAAAAAGACAATATCAATGACCCGTGGAAGAGATGTGGAGGTCACAGTAGCTTAACAAGACGATTTTAATGCCCCTAGGAAGAGAAGTGGAGTTCAGAGGGGTTCAACAAGAAGGTTTTAATGCGCCTTGGTAAAGACGTGGAGGTCACAGTAGCTTAACAAGACGGTTTTAATGCCCCTTGGAAGAGACGTGGAGTTCAGATTGGTTTAACAAGATGGTTTTATTGCCCCTTGGAAGAGACATGGTGGTCACAGTGGAATAAAAAGACAATATCAATACCCCTTGGAAGAGTGGTGGAGGTCGCAGTGGAATAAAAAGACAATATCAATGCCCCTTGGAAGAGTGTTGGAGGTTGCAGTGGAATAAAAAGACAATATCAAATCCCCTTGGAAGAGTGGTGGAAGTCCCAGTGGAATAAAAAGACAATATCAATGACCCTTAGAAGAGACGTGGAGGTCACAGTAGCTTAACAAGATGGTTTTAATGCCCCTTGGAAGAGACATGGAGTTCAGAGTGGTTTAACAAGACGGTTTTAATGCCCCTTGGAAGAGACGTGGAGGTCACAGTGGAATAAAAATACAATATCAATGCCCCTTGGAAGAGACATGTAAGTCCCAGTGGAATAAAAAGACAATATCAATGACCCTTCAAAGAGACGTGGAGGTCACAGTAGCTTAAAAAAAGGATTTTAATGCCCCTTACAAGAGCCATGCAGTACAGCATATTAAAAACATTATTCCCATTATTGGGGAGTGAGTCTCTCATAGTCTTTGCCTATGTCTTCCAAGCAAAAGCTGCCAGAAATTAGGACCGAAGAACTTGCAATGCCCCTTACAAGAGCCTTGCAGTACAGCATATTAAAAACATTATTCCCATTATTGGGGAGTGGGTCTCCCATAGTCTTTTCATATGCTTCCAAGCAAAAGCAGATGCCAAAAATTAGGACGGAGGAACTTGCAATGCCCTTAACAAGAGCCATGCAGTACAGCATATTAAAAACATTATTCCCATTATTGGGGAGTGGGTCTCCCATAGTCTTTGCCTATGCCTCCCAAGCAAAAGCTGCCAAAAATTAGGATGGAGGAACTTGCAATGCCCCTTACAAGAGCCATGCAGTACAGCATATTAAAAACATTATTAACATTATTGGGGAGTGGGTCTCCCATAGTCTTTGCCTATGCCTTCAAAGCAAAAGCTGCCAAAAATAAGGACGGAGGAACTTGCAATGCCACTTACAAGAGCCATGTAGCACAGCATATTAAAAAAATTATTCCCATTATTGGGGAGTGAGTCTCCCATAGTCATTGCCTATGCCTTCCAAGCAAAAGCTGCCAAAAATTAGGATGGAGGAACTTGCAATGCCCCTTACAAGAGCCATGCATTACAGCATATTAAAAACATTATTCCCATTATTGGGGAGTGGGTCTCCTATAATCGTTGCCTATGCCTTCCAAGCAAAAGCTACCAAAAATTAGGACGGAGGAACTTGCAATGCCCCTTACAAGAGCCATGCAGTACAGCATATTAAAAACATTATTAACATTATTGGGGAGTGGGTCTCCCATAGTCTTTGCCTATGCCTTCCAAGCAAAAGCTGCCAAAAATTAGGATGGAGGAACTTGCAATGCCCCTTACAAGAGCCATGCATTACAGCATATTAAAAACAATATTCCCATTATTGGGGAGTGGGTCTCCTATAATCTTTGCCTATGCCTTCAAAGCTAAAGCTGCCAAAAATTAGGACAGAGGAACTTGCAATGCCCCTTACAAGAGCCATGCAGTAAAGCATATTAAAAACATTATTCCCATTATTGGGGAGTGGGTCTCCCATAGTCTTTGCCTATGCCTTCCAAGCAAAAGCTGCCAAAATTTAGGACAGAGGAACTTGCAATGCCCCTTACAAGAGCCATGCAGTACAGCATATTAAAAACATTATTCCCATTATTGGCGAGTGGGTCTCCCATAGTCTTTGCCTATGCCTTCCAAGCAAAAGCTACCAAATATTAGGATGGAGCAACTTGCAATGCCCCTTACAAGAGCCATGCAGTACAGCATATTAAAAACATTATTCCCATTATTGGGGAATGGGTCTCCCATAGTCTTTGCCTATGCCTTCCAAGAAAAAGGTGTCAAAAATTAGGATGGAGGAACTTGCAATGCTCCTTACAAGAGCCATGCATTACAGCATATTAAAGACATTATTCCTATTATTGAGGAGTGGGTCTCCTATAGTCTTTTCCTATGCCTTCCAAGCAAAAGCTGCCAAAAATTAGGACGGAGGAACTTTCAATGCCCCTTACAAGAGCCATGCAGTACAGCATATTAAAAACATTATTCCCATCATTGGGGAGTGGGTCTCCCATAGTCTTTGCCTATGCCTTCCAAGCAAAAGCTGCCAAAAATTAAGACGAAGGAACTTGCAATGCCCCTTAAAAGAGCCATGCAGTACAGAATATTAAAAACATTATTCCCATTATTGGGGAGTGGGTCTCCCATAGTATTTGCTTATGCCTTCCAGGCAAAAGCTGCCAAAAATTAGGATGGAGGAACTTGCAATGCCCCTTAATAGAGCGATGCAGTACAGCATATTAAAAAAATTATTCCCATTATTGGGGAGTGGGTTTCCCATAGTCTTTGCCTATGCCTTCCAAGCAAAAGCTGCCAAAAATGAGGACGGAGGAACTTTCAATGCCCCTTACAAGAGCCATGCAGTACAGCATATTAAAAACATTATTCCCATCATTGGGGAGTGGGTCTCCCATAGTCTTTGCCTATGCCTTCCAAGCAAAAGCTGCCAAAAATTAAGACGGAGGAACTTGCAATGCCCCTTACAAGAGCCATGCATTACAGCATATTAAAGACATTATTCCCATTATTGAGGAGTGGGTCTCCTATAGTTTTTGCCTATGCCTTCCAAGCAAAAGCTACCAAAAATTAAGACGGAGGAACTTGCAATGCCCCTTACAAGAGCCATGCAGTACAGAATATTAAAAACATTATTCCCATTATTGGGGAGTGGGTCTCCCATAGTATTTGCTTATGCCTTCCAGGCAAAAGCTGCCAAAAATTAGGATGGAGGAACTTGCAATGCCCCTTAATAGAGCGATGCAGTACAGCATATTAAAAAAATTATTCCCATTATTGGGGAGTGGGTTTCCCATAGTCTTTGCCTATGCCTTCCAAGCAAAAGCTGCCAAAAATTAGGATGGAGGAACTTGCAATGCCCCTTACAAGAGCGATGCAGTACAGCATATTAAAAACATTATTCCCATTATTGGGGAGTGGGTCTCCCATAGTCTTTGCCTATGCCTTCCAAGCAAAAGCTGCCAAAAATTAGGATGGAGGAACTTGCAATGACCCTTACAAGAGCCATGCAGTACAGCATATTAAAAACATTATTCCCATTATTGGGGAGTGGGTCTCCCATAGTCTTTGCCTATGCCTTCCAAGCAAAAGCTGCCAAAAATTAGGATGGAGTAACTTGCAATGCCTCTTACAAGAGCCATGCAGTACAGCATATTAAAAAAATTATTCCCATTATTGGGGAGTGGGTCTCCCATAGTGTTTGCCTATGCTTTCCAAGCAAAAGGTGCCAAAATTTAGGATGGAGGAACTTGCAATGCCCCTTACAAGAGCCATGCATTACAGCATATTAAAGACATTATTCCCATTATTGAGGAGTGGGTCTCCTATAGTTTTTGCCTATGCCTTCCAAGCAAAAGCTACCAAAAATTAAGACGGAGGAACTTGCAATGCCCCTTACAAGAGCCATGCAGTACAGCATATTAAAAACATTATTCCCATTATTGGGGAGTGGGTCTCCCATAGTCTTTCCCTATGCCTTCCAAGCAAAAGCTGCCAAAAATTAAGACGGAGGAACTTGCAATGCCCCTTAATAGAGCCATGCAGTACAGCATATTAAAAACATTATTCCCATTATTGGGGAGTGGGTCTCCCATAGTCTTTGCTTATGCCTTCCAAGCAAAAGCTGCCAAAAATTAGGATGGAGGAACTTGCAATGCCCCTTAATAGAGCCATGCAGTACAGCATATTAAAAAAATGATTCCCATTATTGGGGAGTGGGTCTCCCAGAGTCTTTGCCTATGCATTCCAAGCAAAAGCTGCCAAAAATTAAGACGGAGGAGCTTGCAATGCCCCTTAATAGAGACATGCAGTACAGCATATTAAAAACATTATTTCCATTATTGGGGAGTGGGTCTCCCATAGTCTTTGCCTATGCCTTCCAAGCAAAAGCTGCCAAAAATTAGGATGGAGGAACTTGCAATGACCCTTACAAGAGCCATGCAGTACAGCATATTAAAAACATTATTCCCATTATTGGGGAGTGGGTCTCCCATAGTCTTTGCCTATGCCTTCCAAGCAAAAGCTGCCAAAAATTAGGATGGAGTAACTTGCAATGCCTCTTACAAGAGCCATGCAGTAAAGCATATTAAAAAAATTATTCCCATTATTGGGGAGTGGGTCTCCCATAGTGTTTGCCTATGCTTTCCAAGCAAAAGGTGCCAAAATTTAGGATGGAGGAACTTGCAATGCCCCTTACAAGAGCCATGCATTACAGCATATTAAAGACATTATTCCCATTATTGAGGAGTGGGTCTCCTATAGTTTTTGCCTATGCCTTCCAAGCAAAAGCTACCAAAAATTAAGACGGAGGAACTTGCAATGCCCCTTACAAGAGCCATGCAGTACAGCATATTAAAAACATTATTCCCATTATTGGGGAGTGGGTCTCCCATAGTCTTTCCCTATGCCTTCCAAGCAAAAGCTGCCAAAAATTAAGACGGAGGAACTTGCAATGCCCCTTAAAAGAGCCATGCAGTACAGCATATTAAAAACATTATTCCCATTATTGGGGAGTGGGCCTCCCATAGTCTTTGCTTATGCCTTCCAAGCAAAAGCTGCCAAAAATTAGGATGGAGGAACTTGCAATGCCCCTTAATAGAGCCATGCAGTACAGCATATTAAAAAAATGATTCCCATTATTGGGGAGTGGGTCTCCCAGAGTCTTTGCCTATGCATTCCAAGCAAAAGCTGCCAAAAATTAAGACGGAGGAGCTTGCAATGCCCCTTAATAGAGACATGCAGTACAGCATATTAAAAACATTATTTCCATTATTGGGGAGTGGGTCTCCTATAGTTTTTGCCTATGCCTTCCAAGCAAAAGCTGCCAAAAATTAGGATGGAGTAACTTGCAATGCCTCTTACAAGAGCCATGCAGTACAGCATATTAAAAAAATTATTCCCATTATTGGGGAGTGGGTCTCCCATAGTGTTTGCCTATGCTTTCCAAGCAAAAGGTGCCAAAATTTAGGATGGAGGAACTTGCAATGCCCCTTACAAGAGCCATGCATTACAGCATATTAAAGACATTATTCCCATTATTGAGGAGTGGGTCTCCTATAGTTTTTGCCTATGCCTTCCAAGCAAAAGCTACCAAAAATTAAGACGGAGGAACTTGCAATGCCCCTTACAAGAGCCATGCAGTACAGCATATTAAAAACATTATTCCCATTATTGGGGAGTGGGTCTCCCATAGTCTTTCCCTATGCCTTCCAAGCAAAAGCTGCCAAAAATTAAGACGGAGGAACTTGCAATGCCCCTTAAAAGAGCCATGCAGTACAGCATATTAAAAACATTATTCCCATTATTGGGGAGTGGGTCTCCCATAGTCTTTGCTTATGCCTTCCAAGCAAAAGCTGCCAAAAATTAGGATGGAGGAACTTGCAATGCCCCTTAATAGAGCCATGCAGTACAGCATATTAAAAAAATGATTCCCATTATTGGGGAGTGGGTCTCCCAGAGTCTTTGCCTATGCATTCCAAGCAAAAGCTGCCAAAAATTAAGACGGAGGAGCTTGCAATGCCCCTTAATAGAGACATGCAGTACAGCATATTAAAAACATTATTTCCATTATTGGGGAGTGGGTCTCCCATAGTCTTTGCCTATGCCTTCCAAGCAAAAGCTGCCAAAAATTAGGATGGAGGAACTTGCAATGACCCTTACAAGAGCCATGCAGTACAGCATATTAAAAACATTATTCCCATTATTGGGGAGTGGGTCTCCCATAGTCTTTGCCTATGCCTTCCAAGCAAAAGCTGCCAAAAATTAGGATGGAGTAACTTGCAATGCCTCTTACAAGAGCCATGCAGTAAAGCATATTAAAAAAATTATTCCCATTATTGGGGAGTGGGTCTCCCATAGTGTTTGCCTATGCTTTCCAAGCAAAAGGTGCCAAAATTTAGGATGGAGGAACTTGCAATGCCCCTTACAAGAGCCATGCATTACAGCATATTAAAGACATTATTCCCATTATTGAGGAGTGGGTCTCCTATAGTTTTTGCCTATGCCTTCCAAGCAAAAGCTACCAAAAATTAAGACGGAGGAACTTGCAATGCCCCTTACAAGAGCCATGCAGTACAGCATATTAAAAACATTATTCCCATTATTGGGGAGTGGGTCTCCCATAGTCTTTCCCTATGCCTTCCAAGCAAAAGCTGCCAAAAATTAAGACGGAGGAACTTGCAATGCCCCTTAAAAGAGCCATGCAGTACAGCATATTAAAAACATTATTCCCATTATTGGGGAGTGGGTCTCCCATAGTCTTTGCTTATGCCTTCCAAGCAAAAGCTGCCAAAAATTAGGATGGAGGAACTTGCAATGCCCCTTAATAGAGCCATGCAGTACAGCATATTAAAAAAATGATTCCCATTATTGGGGAGTGGGTCTCCCAGAGTCTTTGCCTATGCATTCCAAGCAAAAGCTGCCAAAAATTAAGACGGAGGAGCTTGCAATGCCCCTTAATAGAGACATGCAGTACAGCATATTAAAAACATTATTTCCATTATTGGGGAGTGGGTCTCCCATAGTCTTTGCCTATGCCTTCCAAGCAAAAGCTGCCAAAAATTAGGATGGAGGAACTTGCAATGGCCCTTACAAGAGCCATGCATTACAGCATATTAAAAACATTATTCCCATTATTGGGGAGTGGGTCTCCTATAATCTTTGCCTATGCCTTCAAAGCAAAAGCTGCCAAAAATTAGGACAGAGGAACTTGCAATGCCCCTTACAAGAGCCATGCAGTAAAGCATATTGAAAACATTATTCCCAATATTGGGGAGTGGGTCTCCCATAGTCTTTGCCTATGCCTTCCAAGCAAAAGGTGCCAAAATTTAGGATGGAGAAACTTGCAATGCCCCTTGCAAGAGCCATGCATTACAGCATATTAAAGACATTATTCCCATTATTGAGGAGTGGGTCTCCTATAGTTTTTGCCTATGCCTTCCAAGCAAAAGCTACCAAAAATTAAGACGGAGGAAATTGCAATGCTCCTTACAAGAGCCATGCAGTACAGCATATTAAAAACATTATTCCCATTATTGGGGAGTGGGTCTCCCATAGTCTTTGCCTATGCCTTCCAAGCAAATGCTGCCAAAAATTAAGACGGAGGAACTTGCAATGCCCCTAAAAAGAGCCATGCAGTTCAGCATATTAAAAACATTGTTCCCATTATTGGGAAGTGGGTCTCCCATAGTCTTTGCCTATGCCTTCCAAGCAATAGCTGCCAAAAATTAGGACGGAGGAACTTGCAATGCCCCTTACAAGAGCGATGCAGTACAGCTTATTAAAAACATTTTACCCATTATTGGGGAGTGGGTCTCCCATAACCTTTGCCTATGCCTTCCAAGCAAAGGCTGCCAAAAATTAGGATGGCGGAACTTGCAATGCTGGCAACACGGACCATGGTCACCCTGGTGGTATAATGGTGGTGGAGGCTGAGGATAAAGAGAAGAGCAAAATACAGCCGAAATGAGGAAGCGTATACCCATGTGTTGGTGTGAAGCGGTGCATGGGAATACCCCTCCCGAAGTAACACAGTGGATTTAACTTTATATTACTCTGCTGTCATTTGGTGGTGATGATAAGTCTGGCCCAATCCAGCCCTTGTTCATTTTGATAAGGGTCAGCTTGTCAGCATTGTCAGTTGACAGGCGAGTGCGCTTATCAGTTATAATTCCCCCAGCGGCACTAAAAACACACTCCGATAACACGCTAGCGGCAGGGCAGGCCAGGACCTCCAAGGCGTACAGACCGAGTTCATTCCAAGTGTCCAGCTTGGATACCCAATAATTAAAAGGCACAGAGGAATCACAGAGGACGCTGGTATGGTCGGCAAGGTACTCCCTCACCATCTTTTGAAACTTTCCACTCCTTGTGAGAGTAACCAGCGCCTCAGGGCCTGTAAGCTGGGCGGGTCTCTGAAAACTGTCCCAGAACATTGACAGTGTTCCCCTGCCTCTGCTGGATTGGAGTTGTGTCTATCTCGCCTGTACGCCTTGGTTGGGCAACGAACTGTGACTTCTGCCGCTAGCATGATCACATGGGAATTTCTTTAACAGTTCTGCCGCAAGGGCCTACTGGTACTGCCCCATTTTTGTAGACCTCTCCACCTCAGGAATAAGAGAGTGAAAGTTTTCCTTGTAGCGGGAGTCTAAAAGTGTCACAAACCAGTAATGACTGTCACCCAACATTTTGACAATGCGAGGGTCACAGTTAAGGCAGCGTAACATAAAGTCAGCCATGCGTGCCAGACTGGTAATGGGCAAGATTTCCGTGTCCTCACCAAGATGATGACTGACCATGCTCTCCTCCTCCCCCCCCCCCTGACCTCAGGCCATCCATGCTGAACCGACTGTATGACAGTTGTACAAGTACTACCTTCTACAGCGCATGATAGCAGCTCCTGTTCTTCCTCCTCCTCCTCTTCTCCCTCATTGTCCCCCAATGCACGTTGGGATGAGATGAGGCTGGGCTGTGTGTAATCACCCACTGCGGCGTCTTGATCCATCTCATCATACTCTGGCTGCAATGCCTCCTCTTTAATTCTCTGCAGAGAGCGTTGCAAAAGACATACAAGTGGGATACTGATGCTAATGATGGCGTCATCGCCACTCACCATCTTGGTGGACTCCTCAAAGTTTGTCAGGATGGTACATATGTCAGACATCCAGGTCAGCTCCTGAGGTCTTATGTTTGGAGTCTGACCTGAATATCGACGGCCTTGTTGCAGCTGGTACTTCACAACTGCTCTCTTCTGCTCACAAATCATTTGCAACATGCCGACTTCCGAAAATGAGCTGACAGGCGGCGTACTTTGACGAGCAGATCTGGCAACTCGAGGTACAATTTAAGAAACCGCTGAACCACGAGGTTAAGCACATGAGCCAGGCATGGTATGTGTGAGATCTTGCCTCGCTTCAGAGCCGCCACCAGGTTACGGCCATTGTCACACACAACCATGCCTGGATGTAGGCTCAGCGGTCTCAGCCACAGATCTGCCTGCTCTTTCACAGCTGTCCACAACTCACAAGCAGTGTGAAGTTTATCACCTAAGCTTATGAGTTTCAGCACAGCCTGTTGCCGCTTTGTTGAGGCCGTACTGCAGTGCTTCCAGCTTGTAACTGATGTGGTGATATCTGAGAAGGAGGCTGAACATGAGGAGGAGGAGGATGATGCTAAACACTGTGGGGGAAACTCTGACTGACATAGGGCCCGCAATCCTCAGTGTGGGGAGGATGTGTTCCGTCCCAAGGTCCGACTGGGTCCCGGCTTCCACTATGTTTACGCAGTGTGCCGTCAGGGAGATGTACCGTCCCTGGCCACAAGCACTTGTCCACGTGTCCGTTATCATGTGGACTCTCCCAGTAACTGTGTTGTTGAGGGCACGGCAGATGTTTTGGGACACGTGCTTGTGTAGTGCGGGGATGGCACACCGGGCAAAATAGTGTCGGCTGGGGACCGAGTACCGAGGGACGGCCACCGCCATAAGGTTGCGTAAGGATTCTGTCTCCACCAGCCTAAAAGGCAGCATTTCCAACGCAAGCAGTCGTGAAATGTGCGAATTTAGGACTATGCCTGTGGGGTGTTGACTGCAAATTTGCACTTTCATTCAAAGGTTTGGGATATGGACAATTGAACGCTGCGGTGGGACGTGGACGTTGATGCTGTTTCTTGAGAAACTGCCATAACAAGTGAAGGCTGAGAGGAGGGGGCATCTTTGCATGCAGTATGGACAGGGGATTGCCTTGCATGCACAACAGGGGGTTCTATTACACGCACAACAGCGGAAGAAGCAGTGGTGACACCCGCTGACACTGGTCGTGGACCCTGGGGTTCGCCCCACAAAGTCGGAAGCTTTGCTGACATGAGCCTGATCATGCTGGTGGTGGTCAGGCTGGTAGTTTTGTCACCCCTGCTGATGCTGGCCTGGCAGGTGGTACAAATGGACTTTTTGGGGTTATCAGCAGAGTCTTTAAGAAAATTCCAGACTCTGGAAGACCTACCGGTTGTATTGGCAATGTCCCTCGTGATGGTGTTATGGGGAACGGTTGACGGCTTCTGTCTGCGGCCACCACACTGCTTCTTCCTGCCTGTTGGGGTACTCTGCCTCCCTCCCCCTGTGTGCTGCTGGCCTCGCTCTGCGTGTCCTCCTGCCACGTTGGGTCAGTACCTAGATCATCCACCACCTCCTCCTCCTCACTTCGTGGCAATTGAGTCTCGTCATCGTCCACCTCTTGTGACAAATTGCCAGCATTGCCTTCCTGTGGCCATGGGTGTTCAAATATTTGGCCATCGCTACATGGGATCTCCTCTTCCCCCACTTCTAGCGAAGCAGGCGAGCAGGCGATGGGTCCAAATATGGAAATGGACCAGTGAACAGCTCTTCAGAGTGTCCAACTGTGGGATCAGTTGCAGTCTGACGACACTCGGCATGGTGGGAGGAAGGACCATCAGGGTGAGGAGGAGTATGCGGTCAAGACTCACGGCTACTAACACTTGACCTTGTGGAAGACAGACTGGAGGTGGTGGTGTCCAGGTGACTGGAAGTATTATCTGCTATCCAATTAATAACCTGTTCACACTGATCAGTTCGCAATAGTGGTGTTGTTGTGTGCTTCCCTAGTAATTCGGTCAAGAACTGGGAGCGAGAAGATGTGGCTGTTGGTTGTGGCACATTTTCACCTTGGCCACGGCCCCATCCTCTGCACGGACCATCACCAGAACGTCCAGTTCCACGTCCCTTGCCACACGCCTTGCCCATTGTAAATGAAGTAAAATAGCTTACATTCGCATTATCAATGGCAAAAGAGTAATAAAAAGGAGATTAGAACCATGGAAGAGGAAAACCACAATTCTATTTCTCTGGCCTACACCAGAATTTTTTAAACAGATATATTTGTGTCTGAACAGTCAGCGAGACACTCAAACTGTTTTTTTTTATGTAAAAAAGGCAAAAAGGTGGATTACACCCAGATTTGAACTGTGGAATAGGAAAACCACAGTTCTAGTTCTCTGGCCGACAACAGAATCTTTTAAACAGATATATTTGTGTCTGAACAGTCAGCGAGACACTCAAACTGTTTTTTTTTTTATGTAAAAAAGGCAAAAAGGTGGATTACACCCAGATTTGAACCACGGTAGAGGAAAACCACAGTTCTAGTTCTCTGGCCTACACCAGACTCTTTTAAACAGATATATTTGTGTCTGAACAGTCAGCGAGACACTCAAACTGTTTTTTTTTTAATGAAAAAAGGCAAAAAGGTGGATAACACCCAGATTTGAACCGTGGAAGAGGAAAACCACAGTTCTAATTTCCTGGCGTATACCAGACGTTTTTAAATAGATATATTTGTGTCTGAACAGTCAGCGAGACACTCAAACTGTTTTTTTTATGGAAAAAAGGCAAAAAAGTGGATAATACAGTGATTTGAGCCGTGGAACTGCAAAACCCCAGTTCTAGTTATCTGTCCGAAAGCGGACTCTTTTAAACAGATATATTGGTGTCTGAACACTCACAGACACACTCAATTTTTTTTTTTGGTGAAGAAATACCAAAAGGTTAATAAGACGGTTATTTGTACAGTCTGACTGAGGAAAAAAAAAAAGAGTATTTAGATAAAAAAAAAAGATTTTTCCTGGCCCCTGAGACCTGGGGCTAAGTCTAGCAATTTGAGCAGCGGCAGCACACAGGACTGTAATGCATTGTTTGTTGGTATAACCACTGCATCTACTATACAGCCTGCCTGCCTGCCTGATATCTGGGATGGTTATTAGTCCTAAGAAGGACTGTTTGTTTGATTTTGCAGGCTTTAGAGACCCTACACTACCTATTTCGCAGTATAAATGTCTCCCTAGCTCAGCAGCACTCTCCCTACACTGTCTGATCCAGAGCGACTGTGTCCAAGATGGCGGCAACTGGTTTTAAATACTCGAGGTGACGCTGTGCGGCCAGCCAATCACTGTAATGCCCACAACCAACATGGCTGCGGCATTACAGTGACTGTCTGGCATTCCCTGCATGTTCATTGGCTCTGTAAAGAGCGCCAAACATGCAGGGCGGAGACCCGAGCTCCCGCCCGAGTAACCCAGAAATGCTCGGTGCTCGCCGAACATCCCGAGTAGTGAGATGCTTGGGAGAGTACTGAGCAGTGTCGAGCATGCTCGCTCAACACTACTTATGAGCATTATTACTGTCTAGGGCACTTGCTATAGTATAATATGTGTGTGGGAATGTGAGGAGGGTGCTTGAAAGGCAGTAAGCCAAAGATGTCTGAGTTACAATCTGCACAAACGAGTCAGGGATGAAAGAAGTGGTTGTCTGATGTAAGAATGATTATGATCAATGAGCGCATCAACAGTGAATCACTGATGTTTACCATTAAATGTTCAATGTATAGTGGTAATATCAGTCTTGGTACAGTAGTTTTAGTCAATGATCAGTATGGTGGCATCACTACCAAATATGCTGGTAATATGTTATTACATTCTGGGGGTTTTATCTGTCTCTTATATTGATGGTAATAATTGTCTTGGTAGAGTCATGTTTGGTAATAATAAGTATAGAGGCATTCTGTCACAATGTAGTATTAATATGAGGTCATAAAGTGATGGTTTTATTTGAACATATACTACTCTCAAAAAGTTAGGGATATTTAGATTTTGGGCAAAATTTATGGAAAACGTAAAAAGTTCACGATATAGTGATATTTTATCATGAAAATAGAGCATTTAAGTAGAAGCATGAAATAGTGATTTCCTCATCTCAAACTATTTATTGAAAGAAAAGCCAACAACAGTGGTGGGTATACCCCAATAAAAAATGTCAATGTCTCAATAACTTGTCATGTGGCCTTGAGCATCAATTGACATCCCATGCTGTTCACAAATCAACTTATTGTCTGCTTAGGCATGGCATCCTACTCTGCTTGAAGGGCGACCCTCAGGTCATTGAGGTTCTACGGTACAGAGTTACGGGCCTCTGCACGGTGCCTCAGCTGATACCATATGTTTTCTATGAGATTCAGGTCTGGGGAAAGTGCAGGACACTCCATTTGAGGTACCCCATTCTCCAGCAATTCAGCGAGGTAGAGCATATTAAATATAAAATATAACTTAAATACCCATAGTTATCACATCATAGTACCAGGCAACAGTCGCTCACAAGTGGATAAGGGATTTGTTTCATTCAGCCATTACGGCTGATATAACAGATCCAGTTGGATTTTTTGTTCTTTCTCCCCTGAAGATTCGCCAAATGAAACACGTCAGGAGTATTAGGGGTTATTCACTTATGTGATCCTGGAAGCTTGATCTAGTAGGGTATTGTGTGGCTGTTTGGAGAAAGCCCCCCTCTCCTCTGCCCCTTTAGAATTTACACCTTACCTACTCAGCACAAGGATTGGATCTGAATCCTACTAGTGAGGCACAGCACCTGGAAAATACGGTGAGACTGTTCCATTTATTTTGTGTCTGCTGAGTGGGGTTACATGATATGAATTGGTGTGTTAAGACCTATTGAGATTTATCACACCTGATCTACACTTTAGCTGGCCATATACAGTACAGACCAAAAGTTTGGATACACCTTCTCATTTAAAGTTTTTTCTTTATTTTCATGACTATCAAAATTGTACATTCACACTGAAGGCATCAAAACTATGAATTAACACGTGAATTTACATACTTAACAAAAAAGTGTGAAACAACTGAAAATATGTCTTATATTCTAGGTTCTTCAAAGTAGCCACCTTTTGCTTTGATGACTGCTTTGCACACTCTTGGCATTCTCTTGATGAGCTTCAAGAGGTAGTCATCGGAAATGGTCTTCCAACAATCTTGAAGGAGTTCCCAGAGATACTTAGCACTTGTTGGCCCTTTTGCCTTCACTCTGCGGTCCAGCTCACCCCAAACCATCTCGATTGGGTTCAGGTCTGTTGACTGTGGAGTCCAGGTCAACTGTTGTAGCACCCCATCACTCTCCTCCTTGGTCAAATAGCCCTTACATAGCCTGGAGGGTTGTTTGGGGTAATTGTCCTGTTGAAAAATAAATGATCGTCCAACTAAACGCAAACCGGATGGAATAGCATGCCGCTGCAAGATGCTGTGGTAGCCATGCTGGTTCAGTATGCCTTCAATTTTTAATAAATCCCCAACAGTGTCACCAAAAAAGCACCACCACACCATCACACCTCCTCCTCCATGCTTCACGGTGGGAACCAGGCATGTAGAGTCCATCCGTTCACCTTTTTTGCGTCGCACAAAGACTAGTGTTGAGCGAACATGCTCGACACAGCTCGGTACTCGCCCAAGCATCACGCTACTCGGGATGTTCGGCGAGCACCGAGCATTTCCGGGTTACTCGGGCGGGAGCTCGGGTCTCCGCCCTGCATGTTTGGCGCTCTTTACAGAGCCAATGAACATGCAGGAATTGCCAGCCAGTCACTGTAATGCCGCAGCCATGTTGTTTGTGGGCATTACAGTGATTGGCTGGCCGCACAGCGTCACCTCGAGTATTTAAAACCGGGCGCCGCCATCTTGGACACAGTCGCTCCGGATCAGACAGTGTAGGGACAGCGCTGCTGATTTAGGGAGAGATATATCCTGCAAAATAGTTAGTGTAGGGTCTGTAAAGGCTGCCAGATCAAACAAACAGTCCTTCTCAGGACTAATATCCATCCCAGGTATATCAGGCAGGCAGGCAGGCTGTATAGGAGACGCAGTGGTTATACCAGCAAACGCTGCATTACAGTCCTGTGTGCTGCTCCTGTTGCTGAAATTGCTGGACTTAGCTCCAGGTCCCGGGGGCCAGGAAAAATCCTTTTTTTTATCTAAATCCTCTTTTTTTTTCCTCCTTCACAATGTACAAATACCCATCTTATTATCTTTTGGTGCCCCCCCCCCAAAAAAAAAAGTGTGTCTCTGATTTTTCAGACACAAATATATCTGTTGAAAATAGTCTGGTGTAGGCCAGAGAAATACAAGTGTGGTTTTGCAGTTCCACGGTACAAACCTCTGTATTATCCACTTTTGGGCCATTTGTATCTAAAAAAAACAGTTTGAGTGTGTCGCTCACTGTTCAGCTGCAAATATATATATATTTTAAAAAGCCTGGTATACACCAGTAAATTATTACTGTGGTATTGATGTTCCATGGTAAAACATCTCTAAAATCCTGTATTTGGCATTTTTTGCTGTATAAAAATAATAATAGTGTCTCCCTGATTTTTCAGACACAAATATATCTGTTGAAAATAGTCTGGTGTAGGCCAGAGAGACGGAAGTGTGCTTTTGCTGTTCCACGGTAAAAAAATCTTTATTATCCTGCTTTTTGCATTTTTTGCTGTAAAAAAAAAAAATAGTGTCTCCCTGATTTTTCAGACACAAATATATCTGTTGAAAATAGTCTAGTGTAGGCCCGAGAAATACAAGTGTGGTTTTGCAGTTCCACAGTACAAACCTCTGTATTATCCACTTTTGGGCCATTTGTATCTAAAAAAAACAGTTTGAGTGTGTCGCTCACTGTTCAGCCGCAAATATATATATATTTTAAAAAGCCTGGTATACACCAGTAAATTATTACTGTGGTTTTGATGTTCCACGGTAAAACATCTCTATTATCCTGTTTTTGGCATTTTTTGCTGTATAAAAATAATAAGTGTCTCCCTGATTTTTCAGACACAAATATATCTGTTGAAAATAGTCTGGTGAAGGCCAGAGAGACAGAAGTGTGCTTTTGCTGTTCCACGGTAAAAAATCTCTATTATCCTGCTTTTTGCATTTTTTGCTGTAAAAAAAAAAAAATAGTGTCTCCCTGATTTTTCAGACACAAATATATCTGTTGAAAATAGTCTGGTGTAGGCCCGAGAAATACAAGTGTGGTTTTGCAGTTCCACGGTACAATCCTCTGTATTATCCACTTTTGGGCCATTTGTAACTAAAAAAAACAGTTTGAGTGTGTCGCTCACTGTTCAGCCGCAAATATATATATATTTTAAAAAGCAAGATATACACCAGTAAATTATTACTGTGGTTTTGATGTTCCATGGTAAAACATCTCTATTATCCTGTTTTTGGCATTTTTTGCTGTATAAAAATAATAATAGTGTCTCCCTGATTTTTCAGACACAAATATATCTTTTGAAAAAAGTCTGGTGTAGGCCAGAGAGACAGAAGTGTACTTTCGCTGTTCCACGGTAAAAAATCTCTATTATCCTGTTTTTTGCATTTTTGGCTGTAAAAAAGAAAAAAAATAGTGTCTCCCTGATTTTTCAGACACAAATATATCTGTTGAAAATAGTCTGGTGTAGGCCCGAGAAATACAATTGTGGTTTTGCAGTTCCACGGTACAAACCTCTGTATTATCCACTTTTGGGCTATTTGTATCTAAAAAAAACAGTTTGAGTGTGTCGCTCACTGTTCAGCCGCAAATATATATATATTTTAAAAATCCTGGTAAACACCAGTAAATTATTACTGTGGTTTTGATGTTCCACGGTAAAACATCTCTATTATCCTGTTTTTGGCATTTTTTGCTGTATAAAAATAATAATAGTGTCTCCCTGATATTTCAGACACAAATATATCTGTTGAAAATAGTCTGGTGTAGGCCAGAGAGACAGAAGTGTGCTTTTGCTGTTCCACGGTAAAAAATCTCTATTATCCTGCTTTTTGCATTTTTTGCTGTAAAAAAAAATAGTGTCTTCCTGATTTTTCAGACACAAATATGTCTGTTGAAAATAGTCTGTTGTAGGCCAGAGAGACAGAAGAGTGCTTTTGCTGTTCCACGGTAAAAAATCTCTATTATCCTGCTTTTTGCATTTTTTGCTGTAAAAAAAAAAAAGTGTCTCCCTGATTTTTCAGACACAAATATGTCTGTTGAAAATAGTCTGGTGTAGGCCCGAGAAATACAAGTGTGGTTTTGCAGTTCCATGGTACAAACCTCTGTATTATCCACTTTTGGGCCATTTGTATCTAAAAAAAACAGTTTGAGTGTGTCGCTCACTGTTCAGCTGCAAATATATATATATTTTAAAAAGCCTGGTATACACCAGTAAATTATTACTGTGGTTTTGATGTTCCACGGTAAAACATCTCTATTATCCTGTTTTTGGCATTTTTTGCTGTATAAAAATAATAAGTGTCTCCCTGATTTTTCAGACACAAATATATCTGTTGAAAATAGTCTGGTGTAGGCCAGAGAGACAGAAGTGTGCTTTTGCTGTTCCACGGTAAAAAATCTCTATTATCCTGCTTTTTGCATTTTTTGCTGTAAAAAAAAAAAAAAATAGTGTCTCCCTGATTTTTCAGACACAAATATGTCTGTTGAAAATAGTCTGGTGTAGGCCCGAGAAATACAAGTGTGGTTTTGCAGTTCCATGGTACAAACCTCTGTATTATCCACTTTTGGGCCATTTGTATCTAAAAAAAACAGTTTGAGTGTGTCGCTCACTGTTCAGCTGCAAATATATATATATTTTAAAAAGCCTGGTATACACCAGTAAATTATTACTGTGGTTTTGATGTTCCATGGTAAAACATCTCTGTTATCCTGTTTTTGGCATTTTTTGCTGTATAAAAATAATAAGTGTCTCCCTGATTTTTCAGACACAAATATATCTGTTGAAAATAGTCTGGTGTAGGCCAGAGAGACAGAAGTGTGCTTTTGCTGTTCCACTGTAAAAATTCTCTATTATCCTGCTTTTTGCATTGTTTGCTGTAAAAAAAAAAAAAATAGTGTCTCCCTGATTTTTCAGACACAAATATATCTGTTGAAAATAGTCTGGTGTAGGCCCGAGAAATACAAGTGTGGTTTTGCAGTTCCACGGTACAAACCTCTGTATTATCCACTTTTGGGCCATTTGTATCTAAAAAAAACAGTTTGAGTGTGTCGCTCACTGTTCAGCCGCAAATATATATATATTTTAAAAAGCCTGGTATACACCAGTAAATTATTACTGTGGTTTTGATGTTCCACGGTAAAACATCTCTATTATCCTGTTTTTGGCATTTTTTGCTGTATAAAAATAATAATAGTGTCTCCCTGATTTTTCAGACACAAATATATCTGTTGAAAATAGTCTGGTGTAGGCCAGAGAGACAGAAGTGTGCTTTTGCTGTTCCACGGTAAAAAATCTCTATTATCCTGCTTTTTGCATTTTTGGCTGTAAAAAAGAAAAAAAAATAGTGTCTCCCTGATTTTTCAGACACAAATATATCTGTTGAAAAAAGTCTGGTGTAGGCTCGAGAAATACAAGTGTGGTTTTGCAGTTCCACGGTACAAACCTCTGTATTATCCACTTTTGGGCCATTTGTATCTAAAAAAATCAGTTTGAGTGTGTCGCTCTCTGTTCAGCCGCAAATATATATATATATTTTAAAAAGCCTGGTATACACCAGTAAATTATTACTGTGGTTTTGATGTTCCACGGTAAAACATCTCTATTATCCTGTTTTTGGCATTTTTTGCTGTATAAAAATAATAATAGTGTCTCCCTGATTTTTCAGACACAAATATATCTGTTGAAAATAGTCTGGTGTAGGCCAGAGAGATAGAAGTGTGCTTTTGCTGTTCCACGGTAAAAAATCTCTATTATCCTGCTTTTTGCATATTTTGCTGTAAAAAAAAAAAATATAGTGTCTCCCTGATTTTTCAGACACAAATATGTCTGTTGAAAATAGTCTGGTGTAGGCCCGAGAAATACAAGTGTGGTTTTGCAGTTCCACGGTACAAACCTCTGTATTATCCACTTTTGGGCCATTTGTATCTAAAAAAAACAGTTTGAGTGTGTCGCTCACTGTTCAGCCGCAAATATATATATATTTTAAAAAGCCTGGTATACACCAGTAAATTATTACTGTGGTTTTCATGTTCCACAGTAAAACATCTCTATTATCCTGTTTTTGCCATTTTTTGCTATATAAAAATAATAATAGTGTCTCCCTGATTTTTCAGACTCAAATATATCTGTTGAAAATAGTCTGGTGTAGGCCAGAGAGACAGAAGTGTGCTGTTGCTGTTCCACGGTAAAAAATCTCTATTATCCTGCTTTTTGCATTTTTGGCTGTAAAAAAGAAAAAAAATAGTGTCTCCCTGATTTTTCAGACACAAATATATCTGTTGAAAATAGTCTGGTGTAGGCCCGAGAAATACAAGTGTGGTTTTGCAGTTCCACGGTACAAACCTCTGTATTATCCACTTTTGGGCCATTTGTATCTAAAAAAAACAGTTTGAGTGTGTCGCTCACTGTTCAGCCGCAAATATATATATATTTTAAAAAGCCTGGTATATACCAGTAAATTATTACTGTGGTTTTGATGTTCCACGGTAAAACATCTCTATTATCCTGTTTTTGGCATTTTTTGCTGTATAAAAATAATAATAGTGTCTCCCTGATTTTTCAGACACAAATATATCTGTTGAAAATAGTCTGGTGTAGGCCAAAGAGATAGAAGTGTGCTTTTGCTGTTCCATGGTAAAAAATCTCTATTATCCTGTTTTTGGCATTTTTTGCTGTATAAAAATAATAATAGTGTCTCCCTGATTTTTCAGACACAAATATATCTGTTGAAAATAGTCTGGTGTAGGCCAGAGAGACAGAAGTGTGCTTTTGCTGTTCCACGGTAACAAATCTCTATTATCCTGCTTTTTGCATTTTTTGCTGTAAAAAAAAAAAAAATAGTGTCTCCCTGATTTTTCAGACACAAATATATCTGTTGAAAATAGTCTGGTGTAGGCCCGAGAAATACAAGTGTGGTTTTGCAGTTCCACGGTACAAACCTCTGTATTATCCACTTTTGGGCCATTTGTATCTAAAAAAAACAGTTTGAGTGTGTCGCTCACTGTTCAGCCGCAAATATATATATATTTTAAAAAGCCTGGCATACACCAGTAAATTATTACTGTGGTTTAGATGTTCCACGGTAAAAAATCTCTAGTATCCTGTTTTTGGCATTTTTTGCTGTATAAAAATAATAATAGTGTCTCCCTGATTTTTCAGACACAAATATATCTGTTGAAAATAGTCTGGTGTAGGCCAGAGAGACAGAAGTGTGCTTTTGCTGTTCCACGGTAAAAAATCTCTATTATCCGGCTTTTTGTATTTTTTGCTGTAAAAAAAAAAAAAAATAGTGTCTCCCTGATTTTTCAGACACAAATATATCTGTTGAAAATAGTCTGGTGTAGGCCCGAGAAATACAAGTGTGGTTTTGCAGTTCCACGGTACAAACCTCTGTATTATCCACTTTTGGGCCATTTGTATCTAAAAAAAACAGTTTGAGTGTGTCGCTCACTGTTCAGCCGCAAATATATATATATTTTAAAAAGCCTGGTATACACCAGTAAATTATTACTGTGGTTTTGATGTTCCACGGTAAAAAATCTCTATTATCCTGTTTTTGGCATTTTTTGCTGTATAAAAATAATAATAGTGTCTCCCTGATTTTTCAGACACAAATATATCTGTTGAAAATAGTCTGGTGTAGGCCAGAGAGACAGAAGTGTGCTTTTGCTGTTCCACGGTAAAAAATCTCTATTATCCTGCTTTTTGCATTTTTTGCTGTAAAAAAAAAAAAAATAGTGTCTCCCTGATTTTTCAGACACAAATATATCTGTTGAAAATAGTCTGGTGTAGGCCAGAGAGACAGAAGTGTGCTTTTGCTGTTCCACGGTAAAAAATCTCTATTATCCTGCTTTTTGCATTTTTTGCTGTAAAAAAAAAAAAAAAATAGTGTCTCCCTGATTTTTCAGACACAAATATATCTGTTGAAAATAGTCTGGTGTAGGCCCCAGAAATACAAGTGTCGTTTTGCAGTTCCATGGTACAAACCTCTGCATTATCCACTTTTGGGCCATTTGTATCTAAAAAAAACAGTTTGAGTGTGTCGCTCACTGTTCAGCCGCAAATATATATATATTTTAAAAAGCCTGGTATACACCAGTAAATTATTACTGTGGTTTTGATGTTCCACGGTAAAACATCTCTATTATCCTGTTTTTGGCATTTTTTGCTGTATAAAAATAATAATAGTGTCTCCCTGATTTTTCAGACACAAATATATCTGTTGAAAATAGGTAAAAAAAATCTCTATTATTCAGGTTTTGGTAGTTTTTTCCGTAAAGAAAAACAGTAGTGTCTCCTGACTGTTGTGACACAAAAATATATCTGTTGAAAATAGTCTTGTGTAGGCCCAACATCCCACTGTGGTTTCGCAGTTCCACGGGTCAAATCGCTGTACTATCCAGTTTTGGGCCTTTGGTATCTAAAAAAAAAGCAGTTTGAGTGTGTCGCTCACTGTTCAGCCGCAAATATCTCTATTTAAAAAAGTGTGGTATACCCCAGTAAACAATAACTGTGGTTTTCCTCTTCCATGGTTCTAATCTACTCTTTATTACCCTTTTTCCATTGATAGTGCAAGTGTAAGCTATTTTACTTCATGTACAATGGGCAAGGCACATGGCAAGGGACGTGGAAGTGGACGTTCTGGTGATGGTTCATGCAGAGGACGGGGCCGTGGCCAAGGTGAAAATGTGCCACAACCAACAGCCACATCTTCTCGCTCCCACTTCTTGACCGAATTACTAGGGAAGCACAGAACAACACCAGTATTGAGAACTGATCAGTGTGAACAGGTTATTAATTGGATAGCAGACAATACTTCCAGTTACCTGGGCACCACCAACTCCGGTCTGTCTTCCACACGGTCAACTCTTAGTAGCCGTGAGTCTTGACCGCATACTCCTCCTCACCCTGATGCTCCTTCCTCCCACCATGCTGAGTGTCGTCAGACAGCAACTGATCCCACACTTGGACACTCTGAAGAGCTGTTCACTGGTCCATTTCCATATTTGGGCCCCTCACCTGCTCCGCTTGGAGTGGTGGAAGAGGAGATCCCATGTAGCGATGCCCAAATATTTGAACAGCCACGGCCACAGGAAGTTGACGCTGGCAATTTGTCACAAGAGGTGGACGATGATGAGAAACAATTGCCACGAAGTGAAGAGGAGGATCGTGGTGCGCAAATGGAAGAGGAGGAGGTGGTGGATGATCTAGTAACTGACCCAATGTGGAAGGAGGACATGCAGAGTGAGGCCAGCAGCACACAGGGGGAGGGAGGCAGAGTACCCCAACAGGCAGGAAGAAGCAGTGCGGTGGCCGCAGACAGAAGGCAGGCAACCATTCCCCGTAACACCAACACGAGGGACGTTGCCAGAACAAGCGGTAGGTCTTCCAGAGTCTGGAATTTTTTTTAAAGACTCTGCTGATAACCCCAAAAAGGCCATATGTTCCACCTGCCATGCCAGCATCAGCAGGGGTGACAAAACTACCAGCCTGACCACCACCAGCATGATCAGGCACATGGCAGCAAAGCACCCGACTTTGCGGGGTGAAACACAGGGTCCACGACCAGTGTCAGCGGGTGTCACCACTGCTTCTTCCACTGTTGTGTGTGCAATAGAAACCGCTGTTGTGTGTGCAAGGCAATCCCCTGTCCATACTGCATGCAAAGATGCCCCCTCCTCTCAGTCTTCACTTGTTATGGCAGTTACTCAAGAAACAGCATCAACGTCCACGTCCACGTCCCACCGCAGCGTTCAATTGTCCATATCCCAGACCTTTGAACGAAAGCGGAAATTCACAGCTAACGCCCCACAGGCCACAGTCCTAAATTCGCACATTTCACGACTGCTTGCATTGGAAATGCTGCCTTTTAGGCTGGTGGAGACGGAATGCTTCCGCAATCTTATGGCGGTGGCGGTCCCTCGGTACTCGATCCCCAGCCGACACTATTTTGCCCGGTGTGCCATCCCCGCATTACACAAGCACGTGTCCCAAAGCATCTGCCGTGCCCTCAACAACGCAGTTACTGGGAGAGTCCACCTGACAACGGACACGTGGACAAGTGCTTGTGGCCAGGGACGGTACATCTCTCTGACGGTACACTGGGTAAACATAGTGGAAGCCGGGACCCAGTCGGACCTTGGGATGGAACACATCCTCCCCACACCGAGGATTGCGGGCCCTATGTCAGTCAGAGTTGCTCCCACAGTGTACAGCTCCTGCGCATCCTCCTCCTCCTCCTCATGTTCAGCCTCCATCTCAGATATCACCACATCAGTTACAAGCTGGAAGCATTGCAGTACTGCCTCCGCCAAGCGGCAACAGGCTGTGCTGAAACTCATAATCTTAGGTGATAAAACTCACACTGCTGGTGAGTTGTGGACAGCTGTGAAAGAGCAGGCAGATCTGTGGCTGAGACCGCTGAACCTACATCCCGGCATGGTCGTGTGTGACAATGGCCGTAACCTGGTGGCGGCTCTGAGGCGAGATGAGATCACACACGTACCATGCCTGGCTCATGTGCTTAACCTCGTGGTTCAGCGGTTTCTTAAATTGTACCCTGAGTTGCCAGATCTGCTCGTGAAAGTACGCCGCCTGTCAGCTCATTTTCGCAAGTCGGCTACAGCTTCCGCCGCCCTTGCTGTGTTGCAGCAGCGTTTGCAGCTTCCGGCACACCGACTGGTGTGGGATGTCCCCACATGATGGAACTCTACCCTCCACATGTTGCAAAGGATTTGTGAGCAGAAGAGAGCAGTTGTGGAGTACCAGCTGCAATAAGGCCGTCGATATTCAGGTCAGACTCCACACATAAGACCTCAGGAGTGGACCTGGATGTCTGACATATGTACCATTCTGACAAACTTTGAGGAGGCCACCAAGATGGTGAGTGGCAATGACGCCATCATTAGTGTCAGCATCCCACTTGTCTGTCTTTTGCAACGCTCTCTGCAGAGAATTAAAGAGGAGGCATTGCAGCCAGAGTATGATGAGATGGATCAAGAAGCCGTAGCGGGCGATTACACACAGCCCAGCCTCATCTCATCCCAATGTGCATTGGGGGACAATGAGGGAGAGGAGGAGGAGGAGGAGGAAGAACAGGAGCTGCTATCATGCGTTGTAGACGGTAGTACCTGTACAAGTGTCATACCGTCGGTTCAGCGTGGGTGGCCTGAGGACAGGGGGGAGTAGGAAGAGGAGGAGGAGGAGGAGGAGAGCATGGTCAGTCGTCATCTTGGTGAGGACACGGAAATCTTGCCCGTTACCAGTCTGGCACGCATGGCTGACTTTATGTTACACTGCCTTAACCGTGACCCTCGCGTTGTCAAAATGTTGGGTGACAGTCATTACTGGTTGGTGACACTTGTAGACCCCCGCTACAAGGAGAACTTTCACTCTCTTATTCCTGAGGTGGAGAGGTCTTCAAAAATGGGGCAATACCAGAAGGCCCTTGCTGCAGAACTCTTAAAAAAATTCCCATCTGAACACGCTAGCGGCAGAGGTCACAGTTCGTTGCCCAACCAAGGCGTACAGGCGAGAGAGATGCAACTCCAATCCAGCAGAGGCAGGGGAACACTGTCAATGTTCTGGGACAGTTTTCTGACACCCGCCCAGCTTACAGGTCCTGAGGCGCGGGGTACTCTCACAAGGAGTGGAAAGTTTCAAAAGATGGTGAGGGAGTACCTTGCCGATCGTACCAGCGTCCTCCATGATTCCTCTGTGCCTTTTAATTATTGGGTATCCAAGCTGGACACTTGGAATGAACTCGCTCTGTACGCCTTGGAGGTCCTGGCCTGCCCTGCCGCTAGCGTGTTATCGGAGCGTGTTTTTAGTGCCACTGGGGGAATTATAACTGATAAGCGCACTCGCCTGTGAACTGACAATGCTGAAAAGCTGACCCTTATCAAAATGAACAAGGGCTGGATTGGGCCAGACTTCTCATCACCACCAAATGACAGCAGAGTAACATAAAGTCAAATCCACTGTGTTATTTCGGGAGATGTATTCACATGCACCGCTTCACACCCACACATGGGTATACGCTTCCTAGTTTCAGCTGTTTAATCTTCTTCTCCTTATCCTCAGCCTCCACCACCACTATACCACCAGGGTGCCAGCATTGCAAGTTCCTCCGTCCTAATTTTAGACAGCTTTTGCTGGGAAAGCATAAGCAAATACCATGGTACACCCACTCCCCAATAATGGGACTTATGTTTGTAATATGCTGTACTGCATGGCTCTTGTAAGGCGCATTGCAAGTTGCTCCGTCCTAATTTTTGGCAGCTTTTGCTGGGAAAGCATAAGCAAATACTATGGGAGACCCACTCCCCAATAATGGGACTTATGTTTGTAATATGCTGTACTGCATGGCTCTTGTAAGGGGCATTGCAAGTTGCTCCATCCTAATTTTTGGCAGCTTTTGCTGGGAAAGCATAAGCAAATACCATGGGACACCCACTCCCCAATAATGGGACTTATGTTTGTAATATGCTGTACTGCATGGCTCTTGTAAGGGGCATTGCAAGTTGCTCCGTCATAATTTTTGGCAGCTTTTGCTGGGAAAGCATAAGCAAATACCATGGGACACCCACTCCCCAATAATGGGACTTATGTTTGTAATATGCTGTACTGCATGGCTCTTGTAAGGGGCATTGCAAGTTGCTCCATCCTAATTTTTGGCAGCTTTTGCTGGGAAAGCATAAGCAAATACTATGGGAGACCCACTCCCCAATAATGGGACTTATGTTTGTAATAAGCTATACTGCATGGCTCTTGTAAGGGGCATTGCAAGTTGCTCAGTCCTAATTTTTGGCAGCTTTTGCTTGCAAGGCATAAGCAAATACTATGGGAGACCCACTCCCCAATAATGGGACTTATGTTTGTAATATGCTGTACTGCATGGCTCTTGTAAGGGGCATTGCAAGTTGCTCCGTCCTAATTTTTGGCAGCTTTTGCTTGCAAGGCATAAGCAAATACTATGGGACACCCACTCCCCAATAATGGGACTTATGTTTGTAATATGCTGTACTGCATGGCTCTTGTAAGGGGCATTGCAAGTTGCTCCGTCCTAATTTTTGGCAGCTTTTGCTTGCAAGGCATAAGCAAATACTATGGGAGACCCACTCTCCAATAATGGGACTTATGTTTGTAATATGCTGTACTGCATGGCTCTTGTAAGGGGCATCGCAAGTTGCTTCGTCCTAATTTTTGGCAGCTTTTGCTTGCAAGGCATAAGTAAATACTTTGGGACACCCACTCCCCAATAATGGGACTTATGTTTGTAATATGCTGTACTGCATGGCACTTGTAAGGGGCATTGCAAGTTGCTCCATCCTAATTTTTGGCAGCTTTTGCTTGCAAGGCATAAGCAAATACTATGGGACACCCACTCCCCAATAATGGCACTTATGTTTGTAATATGCTGTACTGCATGGCTCTTGTAAGGGGCATTGCAAGTTGCTCCGTCCTAATTTTTGGCAGCTTTTGCTGGGAAAGCATAAGCAAATACTATGGGAGACCCACTCCCCAATAATGGGACTTATGTTTGTAATATGCTGTACTGCATGGCTCTTGTAAGGGGCATTGCAAATTGCTCCGTCCTAATTTTTGGCAGCTTTTGCTGGGAAAGCATAAGCAAATACCATGGGACACCCACTCCCCAATAATGGGACTTATGTTTGTAATATGCTGTACTGCATGGCTCTTGTAAGGGGCATTGCAAGTTGCTCTGTCCTAATTTTTGGCAGCTTTTGCTGGGAAAGCATAAGCAAATACTATGGGATACCCACTCCCCAATAATGGGACTTATGTTTCTAATATGCTGTACTGCATGTAACGCGCCGCCTGGGCCGTGTGTACACGTGTGTGGGATACCCGGTGCCGGGTCTCTGGGGTCTGTAGTCTCCGTGGCGGTGACCCGGTCCCGTAGCTCAGGCTGGTCAAACCAGTGGCAGTCTTTCTTAGGTTTTGAGGTTAATTATCCGACTGCGCCACCCGTGGATTGCGGTCAGGGAGCACCACCGCTGCGAGGCAGACCGCTGAGGCTGGTGTTGTGTGCGCAGCATAGAATGGGATAACTCCAATCGGGAGGAGTATAGCCTCAGGGCAGTGAGTGTGGATGATGGGGGTGATGGTGCACGAGCGCAGCAGGAACGACTCAGAGTCTTTGCAGTGCAGTTCAGGGTCTTTACTGATGATTATAAGGTAGACCCTCCCAGGAGTACTGGCTAGCATAAGAGGCCTGGTCAGTCTGTGAGCAAGCAGGAGTTCCCCTGGCCTGGTGGAGTTGTAGGCCTCCCCGTCTGTCTGCACTCTTCATGGCTACCTTGCTGAAAGCGGGTAGAAGTAGCCCACGTCCCTGAGTGTACCGTGTAGTGCTCACCCGTATGGCTGGTGACTTGGGGCCTTCTGTTAGCCTCTGCTCCACGACGGCGGTGCTGGTCCCTTGCTTGTGACTGAGCCTCCGGGCTTCTATGGCCAGAGGACCTGAAATCCCCTGCTGGCTGGTTTCTGCTGCTGGATATATAAGTCCTCACTGCTTTGGACTCCTGTGTCCGGTTCCTATTGTCTTCTGCCAGGGCGAGCTCTGCTCAGCTTCCAGCCCCTGGTCTTTAGCTCCTAGCTCCTACAGAGCTCCTTGCTGTTACTTTCCCTTGCTCTCACTCTGACTCTGACTGTTCTCTGACTCACTCAACCCCGCCCCAGATCCAGTTTATAAGAGCAGAATTCTCCCCTCCCAGGACTGGGGCAGGAGGATGTTGCATGTTTAAGGGATCCTGACCAGGAAACCTCCCACTTGCTCTCCGACGTAATATCTCTATTACTGTGGTGACCAGACCCCTGGGGTGCCACACATGGCTCTTGTAAGGGGCATTGCAGTTCCTCATAATTTTTGGAAAGCCTTCCATTCACTGCTTAGGCCAACAGTGCACGGGAGACCCAGTTGCTATGAATCGAAAAAAAGGTTTAGTTAACGTCCTCTGACCTCCATGTCATTTCCAAGGGGCATTGGAGTGGCTCGAAATTTTTGGTAGGCATTGCATTCACTGTATGCCCTATAACTGTGTAGCGAACAGCTCCTTTTGTTACAGAAACATATCCTACAAGACATATCTGGTTGACTGGCCTGATATTGATGTGAATGGTCCCTGTTCCTCCTGCTCTTTCTCCTTTGCCACCACCTCATCCATCATTTATCACCTGAAGCTTTGTTTTAACGGGAGTCATAGAACTGGGATAGTAGCAGGAAAACATCCAGCAATCCTCGGAGGAGGTAGGATATGCGCCAAAACGCGGACCACCTCAGGCCTAGCCGCTACTACATACATGCACTTGCATTCCAAGAAAACAAAGCAGATGCTAACTTCTATCATCATCATCATGCTCCTCACCTAGGCACTCTCAACTCCCCTGATGGAGAAGCCAGGACCCACCGGAGGAGTCTGGTTCTCTGGTGGGCTCGTCCAATGCTGCCCTAAAGCAGGCCAGGCTAAGAAAAGTGTGGGGGAAGGTGACAGGAGAAATCAGGGCGGCTGGGGACCGAGTAAGGACACCTGGCCGCCACCTGGCGGCTGGGAACCGAGCGTGGACACCCGGCCGCCGGGCGGCTGGGGACAGAGTATGGATACCTCGCTGCCGAAGCGGCCATGAGGTAGTGGCCAGCTTTGGCCTCCTCCAAACTAAAAGGCCCCATTTCAAGTGAAAGCTAGCAGTATGGTTTTGCAGCCTGCGGGTGGGTCGGTGGTTGGCTGCATATTTTCGCTTGCATTGCAAGGAATGGGGGAGGTACAATTGAACACTGCCCTGGGACAAGGACTTGCACGGGGATAGTTGCAAGTCTGCATCTTCTGATGCGGCAAGGATCACTTCTGATGGGCACACTTTTAGACAGTGACCTGGGGTTCAGAGATGCTTCCAGGGGTCTTCCCCATGCTGATCCCTTGTCTTTTCAGCACTGTATGCATGTGTCACACAGCACATGGCCAGATAAGGTTGTAAAATGTTAAAATGACATTTCCCGGTGAACGCATTTGTGACGGTTGAAAGCAATACAAAAGTGCAAAAACGCATGAAAAATGCTACTTGTGAACATAGCCCAAGGTGTGGAGGAGTATTTTTGTTTTTGGTTATTTATTTTACCTTATACACAAGTTTTTACCCAGGAAAGGAAATTCCTTAACATATTTCACAGGAAAACCGTTTCAGTTTCGTTTTTGAACATTTTATTGTGAGCCCGCAAAAGTGGCTTAATACCTCTGACCACGTTGTTGACAGCAGTGACTGGGGGTCAGAAATGCTTCCAGGGGCGATCCCCATGCTGCACCCATGTCTTTTGAGCACTGTCACTATCGTTTTGGGCACTTTTTAGGCTTTCTACAGACTGCCGGGGGTGCTGCCGCAAAAATGCTCGGGTCTCTCATAGACTAACATTGGGCTCGTTGCTCGGGTCGAGCACCCGAGTATCACGGTAAGCTCGGCCCGAGCTTCGAGCACCCGAGCATTTTAGTGATCGCTCAACACTATCAGTCGTCATCTTGGTGAGGACACGGAAGTCTTGCCCGTTACCAGTCTGGCACCCAAGGCTGACTTTATGTTACGCTGCCTTAACCGTGAACCTCGCATTGTCAAAATGTTGGGTGACAGTCATTACTGGTTGATGACACTTTTAGACCCCCTCTACAAGGAGAACTTTCACTCTCTTATTCCTGAGTTGGAGAGGTCTACAAAAATGGGGCAGTACCAGAAGGCCCTTGCTGCAGAGCTATTAAAAAAATTCCCATCTGAACACCCTAGCGGCAGAGGTCACAGTTCGCTGCCCAACTAAGGCATACAGGCGAGAGAGACGCAACTCCAATCCAGCAGAGGCAGGGGAACACTGTCAATGTTCTAGGATCGTTTTCTGAGACCTGCCCAGCTTACAGGCCCTGAGGCGCAGGGTACTCTCACAAGGAGTGGAAAGTTTCAAAAGATGGTGAGGGAGCATCCTCCGTGATTCCTCTGTGCCTTTTAATTATTGGGTATCCAAGCTGGACACTTGGAATGAACTTACTCTGTATGCCTTGGAGGTCCTGGCCTGCCCTGCCGCTAGCGTGTTATCGGTGCGTGTTTTTAGTGCCGCTGGGGGAATTATAACTGATAAGCGCACTCGCCTGTCAACTGACAATGCTGACAAGCTGACCCTTATCAAAATGAACAAGGGCTGGATTGGGCCAGACTTCTCATCACCACCAAATGACAGCAGAGTAACATAGACTAACATTGGGCTCGTTGCTCGGGTCGAGCACTCGAGTATCACGGCGAGCTCGGCCCGAGCTTCGAGCACCCGAGCATTTTAGTGCTCGCTCAACACTAACAAAGACACGGTGGTTGGAACCAAAGATCTCAAATTTGGACTCATCAGACTAAAGCACAGATTTCCACTGGTCTAATGTCCATTCCTTGTGTTCTTTAGCCCAAACAAGTCTCTTCTGCTTGTTGCTTGTCCTTAGCAGTGGTTTCCTAGCAGCTATTTTACCATGAAGGCCTGCTGCACAAAGTCTCCTCTTAACAGTTGTTGAAGAGATGTGTCTGCTGCTAGAACTCTGTGTGGCATTGACCTGGTCTCTAATCTGAGCTGCTGTTAACCTGCGATTTCTGAGGCTGGTGACTCGGATAAACTTATCCTCAGAAACAGAGGTGACTCTTGGTCTTCCTTTCCTGGGGCAGTCCTCATGTGAGACAGTTTCTTTCTAGTGCTTCATGGTTTTTGCAACTGCACTTGGGGACACTTTCAAAGTTTTCCCAATTTTTCACACTGACTGACCTTCATTTCTTAAGGTAATGATGGCCACTCGTTTTTCTTTACTTAGCTGCTTTTTTCTTGCCATAATACAAATTCTAACAGTCTATTCAGTAGGACTATCAGCTGTGTATCCACCTGACTTCTGCACAACACAACTGATGGTCCCAACCCCATTTATAAGGCAAGAAATCCCACTTATTAAACCTGACAGGGCACACCAGTGAAGTGAAAACCATTTCCGGTGACTACCTCTTGAAGCTCATCAAGAGAATGCCAAGAGTGTGCAAAGCAGTCATCAAAGCAAAAGATGGCTACTTTGAAGAACCTAGAATATAAGACATATTTTCAGTTGTTTCACAATTTTTTGTTAAGCATATAATTCCACATGTGTTAATTCATAGTTTTGATGCCTTCAGTGTGAATGTACAATTTTCATAGTCATGAAAATACAGAAAAATCTTTAAATGAGAAGGTGTGTACAAACTTTTGGTCTGTACTGTATATGTATTGTGGTCTCTGTACAATTTATGTGTTTGACGCCTGAGGGCTTCTTTGGTGTTTGTTTATTGGTGTTTTTTATTTTGATTTTAGCCTATGGGCTTTTTTTAGAAATATCTTATTAAAAGTTACATTTTATATTTGTACCCCAGTTTCCAGCAGCCATTCCTTAACTATGCAACCTCAATGAGACTGGGTTGTTCTTGCAGAGGCAAAATGACTGGATTAATCATGTTATTCAAGTATAAGGGGCTTTTCACTGTACCATTCACAAAGTGCAGGGCAGTTCTGTATTGACTAGACACACCTGCCCGCACTGTAACACCACCACCACCCAAGGCTCGTCTGGTGATAACAGTGGCTGATGCATAGCACTCTACTTGACGTCTCCAACATAATTGGTGGCCATAATTTCTGCTCAGCACAAATCAACTTTCATCAGTGAACAGCACTGAGGCCCACTGGTCCCGCGTAGATGCTCCCTGGCCAATACAAGACGATGATGCCTGTGCCTGGTGGCGTGGCGTGGTCAGGTCATCTAGCATACAGACCACACTGATGTAAACGGTTTTCAATGGTCTGACGTGACACTTGGGTGACTCTCATCTCCTTTAAATGTGCCTGGAGTTGTGTGGCATTCATCTTCCGGTTCCAAAGGGCATTGTTCACAATGAAGCAGCCATCAGTGTGGGATGTGGCCAAAGGACGTTCACTTCTCTGCCTTTCTCTGACTCTTCCAGTCTCTCTGTATCTTTGTTGCCCCTGCTGATGACACTCTGTTACATGCTAAGCTCAATTGCAAGGTACTGTTGATCAAGTGTTAGGTGTTGTGTTGGTCTTATTATGTCAAAATGTGAACAGCATGATATGGAGGACTATTTAAATACCAATTCTAATTAAACCATGAAATGTATTGGCTGATATATAGATCAAACACCTGTTGTGAATTTTGCCATTAAGCTCCTTGTTAAAGAACAGCAAGTTGTGCAAAACATACTGAAACACTGAACAGTTGGACAGGTGTATTCAAAAGTTTAGAGAAGGTCACATTAAGTTCACCTGAAAAGGTTAGAGTGCATTTTCGGTTCATCAGTTTTTAACCCCATTCTTTCCCTAAAATAACCACCATTTTGCTTGATTCCAGCAAATCAATTCACTGATCTCTATTCTGTATCCAAACAGTAAGTATACTAGCAGCATCACATCCTCTGTTTACACAAGGAGTTGTGCAGCCGATAATGAAGATGTAAAGTCCCGCATAAACAAGCCAATCAAACAACAAACAAGCAAATTGACTGATTGAAGACATGTTTAGACGGTCAGTGATCACGAATGAGTGTGAATGCATTTATCATGGAAATAGTTTTCTTACCTAGATAACTGTGTGCTGGAGTTTCCTCTACCACTTTAATTCTTCTCGCTCCTGCTGGTATCACTAGTGCCTCCACATAACCTGCACATTACAGGAGAGCATATAGATTTACTTTCATTATATTCATAATTAATATGTATTTTATATTGTATATCTAGTATATTTACACTCTTCACTCTTCAGCATTGAAGTTGCAACACAAAGAAGGAAAAGTCATAGAATTATGAAAATGACAGCTATTGATATTTAAATGATGAAAAATTGAAAACAAAACTTTGAAAACATCAAAATTTATTCAGTATTGAGTTAGAGCGCCACTTCCAGAAATACACATACCTACATGCTTACCCACCAAACGCACCCAATGCGCGTTTCAAAAATGCTTCGTCAGTAGCTGCCATACTTTGCTACTATAGTATACATACCATTTTATTTTATTAATAGGGAATTACTTATTTTTTTTCTGGTACGCTATTGTGTTATTATTATGAAAATTTTAATTATTACTCATTCCATTGTATGGCATAATAGGATTACTCTTTGACCACATTTTTATGGGCTTTTCCCTATAGATTCACCCACCAAAATGTGCTTTTTTGTGTCTATTGTGTTGAAACACATATACTTGTTTTTAAAGGGAATCTGTCACCCCCTGAGCGATATCAGACCTCTACTATGGCCATACAGGGTATAGAAAAGTAAATCTATACATACCTGTATGGCCCATAGTAGAGGTCTGATTGCAGAGAAAAGCACTATAATTCTTTTTTCCACAGGCTTGGTGTCCGGGGGATGCCAAGCAATCCCCGCCTATCTGCTTATTATTCCCCTAAATCCCGGCCTCTCTGTTTAATTATCATATCCCCCTCTCCCCTGCACATCACAGGGCCCTGTGATGTGCACTGTGCTCCCCAACATCCGGTCATGTACAAAGCGCCACTCACATAGAGCACGCTTGGCTTCATCCCGGTCCCGTCTACCTGTGCTTTGCGCCGCAGGTTTCTATTGCACAGACGCCGGGGAATCACTGTCACTTTCCTGCACCTGCGCAATAGAAACCTGTGGCGCAGAGCACACGTAGATGGGGCGGGATGAAGCTAAGCGCGCTCTATGTGAGCGGCACTTTGTGCATGCCCGGAAGTCAGGGAGCCCAGTGCACGTCACAGGGCCTGTCGCAGGGCCCTGTGATGTGCAGGGGAGGGGGGGATATGATAATTAAGCAGAGAGGTGGGGCTTTAGGGGAATAATTAGCAGATAGGCGGGGATTGCTTGGCATCCCCTGGACGCCAAGCCTGTGGAAAAAATAATTGATTAATGTGCTTTTCTCTGCAATCAGACCTCTGCTATGGGCCATACAGGTATGTATAGATTTACTTTTCTATACCCTGTATGGCCATAGTAGAGGTCTGACATCTCCCAGGGGGGTGACAGATTCCCTTTAATTTATATTCAGTAAAAGCTATATTTTATTTATTCTTATCATTATAGTCCTGCACTCTATTGATTATTAGATCTAGTGTCTACAAAAGCCATCAGCAGATGTTTGGATGATATTCGGCTATGAGCCAGAGGTACAGATGCAGGTGTTCCATTGACCTCATGCCACTGCTGTCAAATGCTATAATGATGCAGAGCAATATTCCAATGCAGGCTGAAATGGAGATCTATCCTCCTGCTATTGACTTTGATGATAGCCAGAAATTGGTTTGGAGACCACATGGGCAACACCATGAAGAGACCTTCACAAGGGAAAATGCCAGGCTGCATGTTGCTTGTACTACTGTTCTCAGCTTCCATAGGCTGAACGTGTTACCCTAAACTGCAGCGTCTCCGGACTTGTCTACTTGTCTCCCATCAAGCACATCTGGGACATCTGGTTGGAAAATATAAAGGCAGCTGCCAGCATCCAATCTTGATGATTTGCAAGCTCAAGTGCATTAAGTGTGGCAGAACATTCCTTAGACAACCATTAATAACTTAATTAATAGCATGCTGAGGTATGTAGGTGTGTGTATTTCTAGGAGTAGTGCTCTTACTCAAAAATAAATAAAATTAGATGTTTTCAAAATTTTGTTTCTGATTTTTCAACATTTGCATACTATTAATATGTCTGTGATTTTCATCATTGTACAACTTTTCACTCTTCATGTTGCAATTTCATAGTTGAGGAGTGTATCTATATATATAATCGTCTTATCCCGTCTGTCTGTCTGTCTGTCTTTCTGTCTGTCTGTCTGTCCAGGAAATCCTGCGTCGCTCATTGGTCCGGCAGCGGCCAATCAGCGACGCGGGATTTCTGAAAAAAGATGGCGGCCGTTAGCGGCTCATCTGCGGGAAGGAGCTCATCTGCGCTCATCTCCCGGCCGGTAGCAGCAGAAGGACCTCGACCGACGGCGCCATCTGCGGGACCGAGATGCAGCCGGGAGATGACCGGTGCGAGGCGCTCATCTCCCGGCCGGTAGCAGCAGAAGGACCTCCACCGCCGGCGCCTGCGGGACGGAGATGCAGCCGGGAGATGACCGGCGCGAGGCGCTCATCTCCCGGCCGGTAGCAGGAGAAGGACCTCGACCGCTGGCGCCGCTGACCTTCATGCGGAAGGGAGGACCGGGGAGCGGGTCGGGATACTTCTGCTGGGAGCAGCCGCTCATCTCCCGGCTTCTCGCAGCGGAAGTAGCCGCACAGGCAGCGGCGCTGACCTCCATGCGTCTAGGATGTCAAGGGAGGACCGGGGAGTGGCGCTGTGGGTCGGGAAACTTCTGCTGCGAGCAGTCGCTCATCTCCCGACTGCTCCCCGGTCCTCACCAATACGATTCCGCTCCCCGTTCCTCACCAATACGATTCGCAGATTGGTCGCGGTCTCCGGCCGCGACCAATCACTGATCTTGCTGCGAAAGTTAAACACCGCTGTGCTGATTGGTCGCGGACGCTGCCCGCGACCAATCAGCGATCTTGCCGCCACATCTAAACACTGCTGTGCTGATTGGTCGCGGACGCTGCCCGCGACCAATCAGCGATTTTGGCGCCACATTTAAACACTGCTGTGCTGATTGGTCGCGGACGCCAGCCGCGACCAATCAGAAATTTTGGCGCAAAATTTAAACAACGCTCTGCTGATTGGTCGCAGACGCCAGCCGACCGCGACCAATCAGCGAGATTGGCGCCAAATGTAAATAACGCTCTGCTGATTGGTCGTGGACTCCAGCCACGACCAATCAGCGAGATTGGCGCTAAATTTAAACAACGCTCTGCTGATTGGTCGCGGACTCCAGCCGCGACCAATCAGCGAGATTGGCGCCAAATTTAAACAACGCTCTGATCTCCCGATGGCAAGTGTGAACGGAGGACCGAGGAGCGGCGCCGCCGGTCAGGATGCTTCTGCTGCGTGCAGCCGCTCATCTCCCAGCTGCTCGCAGCGGAAGTAGCTGCACAGGCAGCGCCGCTTCCCAGTCCTCACTAATATGACGCTGATTGGTTGTGGCCGCCGGCCGCGACCAATCAGCGATATGGGCGGCAAATTTAAACCCCGCTCTGCTGATTGGTCGCGCTGGCCGGCCGTGACCAATCAGCGATTTTGGTGCCAAATTGAAACACCGCTCGGCTGATTGGTCGCGGTCGCCAGCCGCGAACAATCAGCAGTATTGGCGCCAAATTTAAACCCCGCTCTGCTGATTGGTCGCAGAATCCAGCCACGACCAATCAGCGATTTTGGTGTAAATTTAAACAACGCTCTGCTGATTAGTCGCAATCGCCGGCCGCGACCAATCAGCAGTATTGGCGCCAAATTTAAACCCCGCTCTGCTGATTTGTCGCGACCGCCAGCCGCGACCAATCAGCAGTATTGGCGCCAAATTTAAACCAAGCCCTGATGATTAGTCGCAACCACCGGCCGTGAACAATCAGCAATATTGGTGCCAAATTTAAACACCGCTTCGCTGATTGGTCGCGGTGGCCGGCCGCGACCAAGCAGTGATATTGGCGCCAAATTTGAACACCGCTCTGCTGATTGGTCGCGGTTGCAGGCCACGACTAATCAGCATTATTGGCGCCAAATTTAAACATCACTTTACTGATTTGTCGCGGTGGCCGGCCGCGACCAATCAGCGATATTGGCGCCAAATTTAAACACCGCTCTGCTGATTGGTCGCGGTTACCGGTCGCGAATATCAGCATTATTGGTGCCAAATTTAAACACTGCTCTGCTGATTGGTCGCGGTCGTGACCAATCACCATTATTGGCGCCAAATTTAAACCCCGCTCTGCTGATTGGTCGCAGAATCCAGCCACGACCAATCAGCGATTTTGGTGTAAATTTAAACAACGCTCTGCTGATTAGTCGCAATCGCCGGCCGCGACCAATCAGCAGTATTGGCGCCAAATTTAAACCCCGCTCTGCTGATTCGTCGCGACCGCCAGCCGCGACCAATCAGCAGTATTGGCGCCAAATTTAAACCAAGCCCTGGTGATTAGTCGCAACCACCGGCCGTGAACAATCAGCAATATTGGTGCCAAATTTAAACACCGCTTCGCTGATTGGTCGCGGTGGCCGGCCGCGACCAAGCAGTGATATTGGCGCCAAATTTGAACACCGCTCTGCTGATTGGTCGCGGTTGCAGGCCACGACTAATCAGCATTATTGGCGCCAAATTTAAACATCACTTTACTGATTTGTCGCGGTGGCCGGCCGCGACCAATCAGCGATATTGGTGCCAAATTTAAACACCGCTCTGCTGATTGGTCGCGGTTACCGGTCGCGAATATCAGCATTATTGGTGCCAAATTTAAACACTGCTCTGCTGATTGGTTGCGGTCGTGACCAATCACCATTATTGGCGCCAAATTTCAATACCGCTCTGCTGATTGGTCGCGACCGCCGGCCGCAACCAATCAGCATTATTGGCGCCAAATTTAAACCCCGCTCTGCTGATTGGTCGCGTTCGCTGGCCGCAACCAATCAGCATTATTGGCGCCAAATTTAAACCCCGCTCTGCTGATTAGTCGCGACCGCCGGCCGTGACCAATCTGCGATATAGTCGCCAAATTTTAACACCGCTTTGCTGATTGGTCACGGTTGCCGGCCTCGACCAATCAGCGATTTTGGTGCCAAATTTAAACACGCTCTCCAGTCCTCACTAACACGGTTTGCTGATTGGTCGCGGCCGCCGCCTGCGACCTATCGCCGTTATTGGTGCCAAATTTAAACACTGCTTTGCTGATTACGCCCGGTCGGCCGCATACATATTCTTGAATACCCGATGCATTAGAATCGGGCCACCATCTAGTAACTGAATAATTAAATAAATACAGTGGTGTGAAAAAGTGTTTGCCCCCTTCCTGATATCTTATTCTTTTGCATATTTGTCACACGTAAACGTTTCAGATCACAAAACAAATTTAAATAATAGACAAAGATAACACAAGTAAACAAAAATGCTTTTACTAAATTAAGGTCTTTATTATTAAGGGAAAAAGAAATCCAAACCTACAGGACCCTGTGTGAAAAAGTGATTGCTCCCCCCCCCCCTTAAAACATAAATTAACTGTGGTTTAGCACATCTTTGGGAAGCTGAGTTCAATTTCTCTAGCCACACTTGTTCTCAATCAAGAAATCACCTTTATACGACCTGCCTGACGAAGTGAAGTATACCAAAAGATCCTCAAAAGCTAGACATCATGCTGCAATCCAGAGAAATTCAGGAACAAATGATAAACATAGTAATTGTGATCTATCAGTCTGGAAAAGGTTATAAAGACATTTCTAAAGCTTTGGGACTCCAACGAACCACAGTGAGAGCCATTATCCACAAAAGGTGAAATCGTGGAACAGTGGTGGACCTTCCCAGGTGTGGCCGGCCTACCAAAATTACCCCAAGAACACAGCAATGACTCATCCAAGAGGTCACAAAAGACCCCACAACAACATCCAAAGAACTGCAGGCCTCGTTGGCCTTATTTAAGTTCAGTGTTCATGACTCCACCATAACATAGAGACTGGACAAAAATGGCATGCATGGCAGAGTTCCAAGGCAAAAACCAGTGCTGAGCAAAAAGAACAAAGGCTTGTCTCAGTTTTGCCAGAAAACATCTTGAAGATTGCCAAGACTTTCTGTGGACTGATGAGACAAAAGTTGAACTTTTTTGAAGGTGTGTGTCCCATTACATCTGGTGTAGAAATATTGTGGTGGTAGTGTTATGGTCTGGGGCTGTTTTGCTGCTTCTGGACCTGGAAGACTTGCTGTGGTAAATGGAACCATGAATTCTGCTGTCTACCAAACAATCCTGAAGGAAAATATCGGCCATCTGTTTGTGACCTCAAACTGAAGCGCACTTGGGTTATGCAGCAGGACAATGATCCAAAACCCACCAGCAAGTCCACCTCTGAATGGTTTAAGAACAAAAAAAATAAGACTTTGAAGTGGCCTAGTCAAAGTCCTGATATTAATCCAATTGAGATCCTGTGGCATGACCTTAAAAAGGTGGTTCATGCTCGGAAACCCTCCAATGTGGCTGAATTACAACAATTTTGCAAAGATGAGTTGGCCAAAATTTCTCCAGAGCTTTGTAAAAGACTCATTGCCAGTTATCACAAATGCTTGATTGCAGTTGTTGCTAAGGGTGGCCCAACCAGTTATTAAATTGAGGGGCAATCACTTTTTCACACAGGGCCCTGTAGGTTTGGATTTCTTTTTCCCTTAATAATAAAGACCTTCATTTAAAAACTGCTTTTTGTGTTTACTTGTGTTATCTTTGTTTAATATTTAAATCTGTTTTGTGATCTGAAACATTAAGTGTGACAAACATGCAACAGAACAAGAAATCAGGAAGGGGGCAAACACTTTTTCACACCACTGTATATTATCTCAAGCTAATTTTTTATTAAAAGATGTAGATTTTTTTTAACTGAATATGTCCATATGTCTTTGCCAAGGATAGTTGGCATGTAAAGAATAGAACATTAAGTGATCAAGTTTCACATTACTTAGAGAGTTTGTTACATAATGGAAAGATTTAGGTAGACTAAATTACATAAAAGAAAAAAGAATGTCTCAATCTCGGTGTATAAAAATAGCTCAGTAAAATAAACCTTAAAACAAAGGATAAAACATTTTAGTACTTTACAGAACAAGCATCAGAACAAGATCTGACATGTTGTTGAAAAAATATAAACAATATGCTTGACCTATAAGGCAGAAAATGTATTAGATGGGTAACATATTTCATCATTGCTTCAATGCAGAGTCCAGCCTTATTGAGGTTATAATGCAAAACACCTGTGCTTCTATGAGTACTAAGACCAATTTCTCTATGGTCTCCTTTAACCATCCTTTTTTCAGCATTTTTTACAAATATATTTTCTGGTATTTTTTATTTATTGGCACCTTGTTAATATATTTTTCCTGACATTTTTTAATTCCTATACGGACATCTGTGGAAATAACGCCCAATAGAGCACCTTACCCAGAGCCACTGACCTCAATCATGCCACCAAAATGCATTGTATCATGGTCATTTTATATTTTAATATAGAGTTTAATGTCGCCATGATGTTTTGATGTCAAGAAAATGTTGTTAAAACTCTCTAAAAAATGGTGCAAAAAACTTTTTTAATAAAAACAATACATGAAACCAGCCATAAACTGGTGCTAAATGTATTAAATCAATAGTAGAGATGAGCAATTTGTTTGGATACACATCGAATGTGTTAGTTTTTTTTTTTATCCAATACGGTGATATAAACAATTTGTGATTTGATTGATGTGAATTGCCTACAATAGTTGCCCCATTTTACACATTGGATTAGATTGCATCAGCCAAATAACACTCACATTACCCTGGGTATGGTGGCGAGGACTAACTAATAATGCCTTGTGGCAATCACATCACATGGTGTAGCACAGACAATCAAGAGGGACCATCATAGCTTGTTAAAAGTAAAGGCAGGGAATGCAGCAGCTATTTTATGATGCATCTGGATACAGACATGATGCCGGAGCTCACAGCTCAGCAATAGAGATAAAAAGCCATAAAACTGCTAATAAACAGTACAAAAATTGTGTGACTGCACAGCAGTGAGGAACAGTTACCATCCAATCACCAACAGCCACATATGTTAAGGTCACTTTCATTACTAAGGCTATGTTTGCATTAAAGAACTTGAAATGTGTTGAATACAGTCTTCGGAGACCTCAGCATGCTATGCTAGTCTTTTCAGGGTAATTAAAGTACTTATCAGTTGCTGAGAATCTATCTTTCTGGAAAAATTCAGCGAAGTTGGTAAATTCGAGTTTCAAAAGATTCACTCCACTCATGTCTAATGGAAAGCAATTCAATTAAATGTCCTTCATGTAATTCTGCTTTTCCCTTAGGACTTGCCCTCACAGTAACAGATCACCAACAGGTCAGCTTCGTGTTTAAAAAAGGGTTGTGATAAGGGTTATGGATGACATGGAAAATATTTTTTAACCAATCCAGTATACATTGGATGGAATTTATTAAGGCCTGTGTTCTATGTGTTGGAGTAAAATGTATAAATAAATTAGATCTATGCATTATAATTTATTCGATTTTATAGTGAAAATTGTAGCAAATTTGTCAAGCTACAAGTGACCTGGCACCGTTCTACTAAGCTGTGCCTACTTTTTTACAATTTGATGTGAGGAACAGAAGAATCAAAAGTTGCAAATTATAGCATGAATATCGTGTGTAATTTGTGACTTGTGTTACATCTATTGATGTAGAGGTGATCATGAGTGTTCTTTATGGTTTTCCTCCTAATTTGTGACTTTTCTTTTAACATCAATTAGTGTAGGGGTGATCATTAATGTTCTTGTTTTCTTTCCCTACTTTCTTATGTCACAAAGGACCATATTTTACATTTAAACCCATTAAAATGTTTCTATCCCAAGATATAAAACTAAATGTAAAACGTATAATCATATTCCAGAGCCATCTGTACTAAATGCACTTTAATCAATCGTTTGAGGTGGACCTGCATATTGCTATTTGTCTACTAAGTCTGGTTTAATAAGTGATGCAGAGGCATTCCTGGTGAGCAAGCTGTCTAGGAATATGCATTCTGGTTTAACTTTTATTCTAAGTCATAAGGCAAGGGTCGACAGTGACTTTTACTTCCAATAGGTGGCACTAGAGTTAAACGACTCTTCCTCTCTGAAGAGGCAATTGGCATATTTAAGAATATGCACCATTTTATCTGCTTGTCAAGTACAATAGCATACCAAATAGTGGTAGTCAGATGGGTATCACAATGATTATCATGGGATCAGGAGGAATACTTTGTGAGAAGATTAGGAGCAGGATTGCCAACTCCCCATAAATTACTAGACAGGAAAACAGTGTTTGTGATTTTTCTTTATGCTGTTGCAGTTTATATTAATTGTAATGTTGATCATTTTATAGTTCATAATAAATGCTACTAATTAGAGATGATTTAATCTTTTCACTTCAAATTCCCCAGGTTTGACAAATTTTTCCCAAAAATTAGTTTTGCAGTGAATTGATTTGCTACAAATCATAATACTCCAAAACCTCTAATTGCCTGGCAAAAACACACGTAACACTCTGAGCTCTCCTAGGACTGTATTGGACTCTTTTCATGCGCTTTAACACAAACACAGCCTTAGTAATGTCTAAGTGATGTTAACATATAGTGCCATACAGTGGTATGTAAATGTTTGGGCACCCCTGGTCAAAAATTACTGTTATTGTGAACAGTTAAGCAAGTTGAAGATGAAATGATCTCTAAAAGGCCTAAAGTTAAAGATGACACATTTCCTTTGTATTTTGCGATGTTTTATTTTCACCACAATGACAGTTACACCATAGTGTTCTTCTGCATGTCACACGTCAATAAGGATAGATACCTTGATTAGATTTATAGCATAATGCTATTACATATGACAGTAAAATAAAATCATTACCAGCTCCTTTTGTGTGATTGAAGTCCCCTTTAATAACCCTGCATGATTTGCCGTTTCCATTGCAAACACCACAGTGATCTTCCCTAGATAAGGAGCCCAACACTCCATCGCAGCCAACTTTCTTTTGAACAAAAAAGAAGGAAAAACACAAAATGTTACTAAATCTTTACTTTATATGATATATATAAGCCGATAATATGAAATATTCACTGTAATTGGTGTGTGTATAAAGGATGTCACTCATAATTCAATATTTATGACTGATTGGTCGATTACTGAGCAGATGGGACGTTAATGAGCACTTTGGTAAAAATATGTTAAAAATGTATCTGTGATATTGACCTTTTATAATTGAAAAGCAGAGACAGAATAATGCATTGCCAGCACTGTCTCCTGAGAAGTGACCTTAGCTGGGGCAAAGTTCAATGGACTGATAATATTATTGAGAGATTTTACTATGTATGGTAAACTTTACCAATGTTAGTGAGGTTGAATACTTATTCTTCACTCTACTGTGTTCCTCTGGATGATAGAACCTGGGATGTCTAGCAGAAGTTACTAAGACTCATAGTGTATGTTTAAAAAAATGGAAAATACTTGAGTTACCCAGACGTAGTTACTAATTTACGTTTGGTTTGAGCACTATGAGCTCATATTCCTACAATTTCTGGCAGGTGCTAAGCCATAAAATAAATTCTATTAAGAGCACATTTGTTTTATAATCAAGAACTGTACATGTTCTAACATATTTGACATATAAAACACTGGTATGAGGCACTGTAAAAAATATTTTACATTCACCTGGCCTTCAACTCATTCCAATTTATTTCATACATTTTATGTTTCTTATTGTACATGCAATTCAGACCCTTAATGTTTCAATTAGATATTTTTGGCCCTAAAGGAGAATTTGTATTTTGTTCACTCGGTTTCCGCTGGTTGTAATTTTGTTTTGTTCTAACTCCTGTACAAAGACTTGCTTTCATGTTTATTTATTTTTCATGTCATTACTTTTACAAAATGTTTTTTTTTGCTTTTTTTTTTTTATATACAAAATTGACTTTAAATAACTTTTTTATTTCCACGCGTGGCCTTGTAAACCATTACTTTTGAAAGTATATTTCATGATGTTAAAGTTTAAAAAAGAAACAAGTTAATCAAGTTCAATTTATTACCTAAAGTGTGCTGACTAGCTGTCATTACAGAAAACTAAACATGATGTTTTTGAAGCTGAGATCTATAGTAAGAGATGCCATGGATTTTCCATAGCATTTGAAACTTCAAACAAACCAGGCCCAATACAAAAATACATTTTATAATGGGGATAACTTACTGAGCTGAAAGGTCCAGAATTATAACTGAATTTATAGTAAAAAAACTGTCCAAAATCTCATACAGTTGTCTGTGAAAGCCAGTCAATCTACGGACCCTAATGTATTGAATGGCCGTGGGTGTCAAGACCCGAACTCAACAACGTCATATATGCCTATGAAATTATCAAATTCTAGTCCGGAGAGTCACAGCCAGTTCATTCATCATGGCACGAAGGAGGGTGTTTCATCAAAATCTAAATGAGGTTTAACATATCTTGAACCATGGTAAGTGGGTGTGGTCTACCAGAAAGTGGATGGGGAAAGGAGTGTAACTGTTAGAACCCTCCTGTTTGTTTTTTCCATCTTGTGTTTTGCGGTCACGTGACCATCTGCCTTTATATTCCAGCTCTGCCCTTTTGGCTGTGCTGGACTTCAGTGTTTGACTGTTTCTCTAGCCAGGTGCTTCTGTGCCTTTCTTTGTCAGTTCGCTTGGTCCTTCTGGGACCTCTAGTACCTTTTTGTCAGTTTGTCTTTTTGTGTTCTGCAACTACTTCTCTGTTTAGGAGGTGTCCCATTTTTGTCCCAGTCCTTAGTTCTTTTAGGGACCCCTCCCTTTATGCTATAGGTCTTCGTTCAGACTAGCCGAGGAATTAGGCGGGTCTGTTCGCTAGGAACAGGCAGCCCGCTACATTGTAGGGATTCAGCTTAGTCTTACTGTAGGGACAACCTTCCCCTATCTTTCCTTAATTCATGTTGCAGATCATAACAGTAAGTCCTGCCCAAAAAACTAAAAGGAAAGAAATTCGGGGATCAGTATGGTTTCCGTCCAAGATTTGGCTCAACGCCTGCAGGGATTGTCTCTGGAGGTGGCCGAGCTTCAGCAACACGTGAGTAGCTGTTCTGGAGCGCATTTTGTCGAACCCAAGGTAGGACTGCCTGATGTTTTTTATGGTAAACAGCAAGATTTTTTTTCCTTTAAAAATGCTTGTTTGTTATATTTTCGTTTGAGACCAAGGTCCTCTGGGAATGAATGACAGCGCATTGGTTTTATTATGTCACGTTTACGCAATGAACCACAGGGGTGGGCCTTTTCTCTCCAAGCTAATGATCCGTGTTTAAGGTCTGTTGAAGAATTTTTTTCTGCTATGGGGCTATTATATGATGATCCTGATCGAATCTCATCTGCTGAGGCAGAACTCAGGCGTTTGAATCAGGGGTCATGTGATGTTGAAAATTATTGCACACACTTCAGGAGATGGGCCTCAGAAGTTAAATGGAATGATCTTGCGCTGAAATGTTTATTTCTTGCTGGTCTGAGTGAAAGGGTTAAGGATGTGCTAATTGCATTCCTTGCACCTGAAACTTTGCAGGATGCCGTGCAATTAGCTGTTCGTGTGGACAGGAGGCTGAGATTCAGGCTGAATGAGGTAAAGACTCCTGTAATGTCAGTTCCTAGTCCCCAGAAAATCTGCTCAGACGGTGGAGAACCAATGGAGGTGGGGGCGAAGTCGCTCCCCTCTCAGGAAAGAGACCGGAGGTTCACCGAGGGATTGTGTCTTTATTGTGGTAAGGCTGACCATTTGATTAAGTATTGTGAGCTTAGTTTAAGTAAAGAAAAAAAAAAGGTCAGTTACGCCGGTATAGCTTGTTTACGCTCTGCAGGAGTATTTCTTTCTGGGAGTACTACTTTGCAGGGAGATTTGAATTTCAGGTATTTGTGGATTGTGGTTCAACACTTAATGTGATTGATAAAGGGTTTTTGGAAAACCTTAAATTGAAATCCAAACCTTTGTCATCACCTATTTCTGTGATTGCAATTGATAACACTCCCTTGAAATGTATTACTCACAAGGTTGCTGCATTTCCCCTCACTATCAATGGAGTTCACCAAGAAATTTTGGACTTGATTGTTTTAGACAATTTACCCTCTCCGGTTGTTCTAGGATTGCCTTGGTTAAAACTGCACAATCTTTTACTGGACTGGTCTACTAATGTGATTAAGTCTTGGAGTCCGAACTGCTATGATAAATGTTGTAATGGTCGCATTGCGGCGGTGGAAAAAAGGGGAATTACCTGTACCTATTCAAGATTTTTGGAGGGTTTTTTTCTGGGGAGGAGTCGCAAGTTTTACCTCTTCATAGGGATTATGATTGCGCCATTGAGTTTGTTCCGGGAGCTATTCTTCCCAAGAGACACTTGTTTAATCTGACTATCCCTGAAAGAAAGGCCTTGGATGAATACATACAGACTAGCCTGGCTGCTGGTCACATTAGACCTTCTAAGTCGCCTGTGGCAGTTGGATTTTTCTTTGCTAAAAAAAAGGACGGGGGTTTACGTCCATGTCTGGATTTTCGTGAAATTAATAAGATTACCGTACGCAATTCCTACCCATTGCCGTTAATTCCTGACTTGTTTAACCAGTCAGTGGGGGCCAAGTGGTTCTCTAAAATTGATCTCCAGGGGGCATACAATTTGTTACGAGTGAAGGAGGGTGATGAATGGAACACTGCTTTTAACACTCCGGTAGGTCATTTTGAGAGTCTGGTGATGCCTTTTGGTCTTACCAATGCACCTGCATTTTTTCAGAACCTTATTAATGACATCCTGAGACCTGTGATTGGTAAGAATGTGGTTGTGTATTTGGATGACATTTTGATTTATTCAACAGATCTGGAGTCCCATTGGCAGAGTGTACGTGAAGTTTTGCAGTTATTGAGTGATAATTCACTCTTTGCTAAGCTGGAGAAATGTGAGTTCTCTGTGCCAAAAATTAGTTTTTTGGGCTACATTGTCTCCAACGAGGGCTTTGAGATGGACCCTGTGAAGGTTCAGGCTGTGCAGGAATGGCCTAGGCCTATTGGTTTGAAATCTATACAGAGATTTTTGGGTTTTGCCAATTATTACGGGAAATTCATTAAGAATTTTTCTGTAATTGTTAAACCTCTAACCGATCTCACCAGGAAAGGTGCGAATATGGCCCAGTGGACTACTGAGGCCATTGAAGCGTTTGAGTATCTCAAAGAGAGGTTCAGTTCTGCCCCTATCTTTATGCAGCCTGATGAGACTCAGCCTTTTTTGGTCGAGGTCAATGCTTCATCGGTGGGGGTCGGAGCAGTTTTGTCTCAGGAGAACAAGGGTGGAGTACATCCTAGTGCCTTCTTTTCGAAAAAAATTTCGGAAACCGAACTGAATTATGATGTTGGAAATCGGGAGTTGCTGGCTATTAAACTCGCATTTGAACATTGGCGTCATTTTTTGGAAGGCGCTAGATTTCCTATTCATGTGTTCACAGATCATAAGAATTTGATCTATCTGGATGCTGCCAAGCGCTTGAATGCCCATCAAGCTAGGTGGGCACTTTTTTTTTCTCGGTTTCATTTTTCTGTTAACTATATCCCTGGTACTAAGAATGTTAAAGCCGATGCTTTATCTCGCAGCTTCTCTCCTACGGTCGGTGCCGAGGAGGAGAAGAGCATTTTACAGAAAGGAGTTGTGGTGGCGGCATTGCACTCCGTGTTGGAGGATGGGATTCTGAAAGCTCAAGATGATGCTCCATCTAACACTCCCCGTGGGAGGTTGTTCGTGCTTAGAGCCTTTAGGATAGATTTGTTTGAGGAGTGTCATGAGTATCGGTTGGCAGGTCATCCAGGAATTTCGGAGACTAAGAGACTTATCAGTCGCAGTTTTGGTGGCCTGGATGGCAGAAGGAAGTCATCAAGTGGGTGTGTCAATGTACTGTGTGTGCTAGGTCAAAGGCTTCACATACTCCTGCTGCGGGGTTGCTTTGCCTTCTGGAGGTCCCTAGTGTGCCTTGGACACATCTCACAATGGATTTTATTACTGATCTTCCAGTGTCCGAGGGTTTTACTGTCATCTGGGTGGTCGTGGACCATTTTAGTAAGATGTGTCATTTGGTTCCATTCATTAAGTTGGCCTGCGCCAAGACACTCGCTAAGGCGTTTGTTAAGGAGATTGTCAAGCTCCATGGCGTTCCCATGGATTTTGTTTCTGATAGAGGACCTCAGTTTGTGGCTCGCTTTTGGCGTGCTTTTTGTGACAGGTTGGGAGTCTATTTGTCATTTTCGTCTGGTTATCATCCTGAGTCTAATGGACAGACTGAAAGAAAGAACCGGGATGTTGAACAGTTTTTGCGTTGTTTTGTGGCGAACAATCAAGAGGTGTGGTCTGAGTTTCTGCCTCTCGCAGAATTTGCTCTTAACAATCATACATCCTCCTCTGCTAGGTGTTCTCCTTTTTTTTGTTGTGCTGGGAGACATCCGTCTTTTGGTTCGTTCTCCAAATTGGGGTCAGCGGTGCCAGAGGAGGAGAATTTTTCTGGTGATTTGGAGACAGTTTGGACTAATGTACGTTGCAACCTTCAAGAGGCTAACAAGAAGTCCAAGAAGTATTTTGACAGGAAACGTAAGGAGGTTTTGTTTACTGTGGGTGACATGGTTTGATTGTCCTCAAAGAACCTGCGATTGAGGATTCCCTCTAAAAAACTGGGTCCTAAGTTTGTGGGTCCACTTAAAGTGCTTCAGGTTGTTAACCCGTTTGCTGTTAGGTTGGATGTCCCTATTTCCTGGAAGATTAATCCTGTGTTTCATGTTTCCTTGTTGAAAAAGGCTGATGTATCTGATAGGGACACCACTGTCACAGTTCCTCCTGTGGAGGAAGAAGGCGAATATGAAATTTCTCGTATCTTGAATTCTAGATGGCATAGAGGGAGATTACAGTATCTCGTCTCCTGGAAGGGTTTCGGTCCCGAAGACAACTCCTGGGTAAGGACGGATGATGTCTCTGCTCCTAGGCTTGTTAAAGCTTTCCACAAGAGGTTTAAGGATAGGCCTGGGCCTGGAGGATCCGGAGGATCCTCATAAAAGAGGGGGTACTGTTAGAACCCTCCTGTTTGTTTTTTCCATCTTGTGTTTTGCGGTCACGTGACCATCTGCCTTTAAATTCCAGCTCCGCCCTTTTGGCTGTGTTGGACTTCAGTGTTTGACTGTTTCTCTAGCCAGGTATTTCTGTGCCTTTCTCTGTCAGTTCGCTTGGTCCTTCTGGGACCTCTAATACCTTCTTGTCAGTTTATCTTTTTGTGTTCTGCAACTACTTCTCTGCTTAGGAGGTGTCCCATTTTTGTCCCAGTCCTCAGTTCTTTTAGGGACCCCTCCCTTTATGCTATAGGTCTTCGTTCAGACTAGCCAAGGACATAGGCGGGACTGTTCGCTAGGAACAGGCAGCCCGCTACATCGTAGGGATTCAGCTTAGTCTTACTGTAGGGACAGCCTTCCCCTATCTTTCCTTAGTTCATGTTGCAGATTATAACAGTAACCTCAATTGTAATTCTAGTTGTCACGAAGGTTCCATGAGAGGGTCTGAAAAAGACCCCTATGGACTTGCTTATGGTTGAGAAATCTGGAAAGATGGTTGAAAGCCTGTGTTTATATCGGGAGGTAACAAACCGGACCAGAATTATAAGACAGAAGGGGAGTCAATACATGGGCCGAGTTTAAATCCAGAAGCTGGTATCAAGAATTTGAACAAAATCTATCTGACCTTATCACTTACATAATCTGAGACCCACCCAGGTCTCACAGAAGAAAGCTAAGAGTTAGGAGGTAATTCCCAAACTCTCTGTCTGAGTAAAACTAGTAGTCCTAGAATAACCACAAAAACTACTGCACTATCTCCAGGTGCAGTCAGCAATGAATGTCTGGTGACAGAAGCTGAAATAGAGGGAACAAATGTAGAAATGGATGTGACACTAGTGCTCCAAAATTGTGCCACAATTTGGTGCAACTTGTGAACAAGAGTACATTGATCAATAGATGGTGTAAAGTGCTGAAGCATCAAGATGCTGGCTAATGGGTAATCAAAAAAAGAGATGTGGATGTCGTGAGTTAAGAGGCAATTCTCTAGGCTCCCATCCAGTGGTAACATATTACTGACCTGGCCATTGAAACTAGTCCAGCAAATTGATTTACAATAACTCTAGTGCTCACCTTTAGTGTTGAGCGAGTATGTTCTATTAACCCTTTCGCCGAGTATGCTCGGGCCGAGCTCCGAGTATTTATAGCTGCTCGGTGATAAGGTTAAATTGCTCCCGTGTGCATGATTTGCAACTGTTTGACAGCTTTATTACATGTGAGGAATGTCTCACATGTAATAAAGCTGTCAAACAGTTGCAAATCATGTACACGGGAGCGATTTAACCTTATCACCGAGCAGCTATAAATACTCGGAGCTTGGCCCGAGCATACTCGGACAGAACATACTCGCTCAACCCTACTCACCTTCTCTATGTCCAGTGTCTGCTGCCCTGGTGTTTTGGTGCAATGGTGACTTTGTGACTACACGAGGCATCACCACTGCAGCCAAAACGGAGATCACAGAAGCAGCAAAAATCAGGTGCTGGACCCAGGAAGGGTGTATACCATTTGACTTTACATGACTGCAAGCATTTGGGTCCACTTTGTTTAAAGTGGAAAACCACTTTAAGAACAGTTTGTTGACACTCAAGAAGAATGAGAAGAGTACATCAGAAGAAAGAAAAGAATGGAAAACAGAAAAATGAAGTAGGAAAGATGTACAATGAATATATTCTAGGTTGCATGTTATATAGCACAATATAATAAAAGCTAGAACTTCACTTTAAGTTGAACTTAAAAACAAAGTTACTACTCCCTGTTACCATACACAACATCTCCCAAGCACAAAGCCACAAAGGACCCAATTCATTAAAGAGATTACTCCAGAGATATGTTGGAAAATGCTTTGAAAAGTCCCCAAATTTTTGCACAACATGGAGTTGAGTTTTCAGGACAGTTTCAGACAACTTGGTGGAACAGGGGCAGAATAAGGTGTGGAGCAGCCCATTGGTCTAATTCATGATGAGCTATTGTGTAAATGAAACCACAAATCCTACTCTGGGCCTGGACAGGAGTAAGATTTGTGGAGAGGTGAACCGAAGCACACAACATTTTTAGGATGCACCCGAGATGCGAGCGCCTGTTAATGAATTAAGCGCTTCTCACTCCAACATGCACCCTCATCAAGACTGCTACAAACAGGTACAATTTTGATGTATCGGGGCCACAATTTATCATTTTTAATTGATTCAAGTAAAATTCAACTGCGTAATGAGACAAAAAAAATCACCACTCTATGAACATTCACAAGTGCAATAATATTTTGCTTATTTTTATTCAAGTTCCAAGGATTCTGTGTCTTAATTGCCCTTAACGTAAATTACTAATTTAGGTTAACTCTAAGAGCTCACTCACATGAGTGTATTCTTTAAACAAGAGCTATCTGATGTTTTATTGCACTTGGACCAATGTTATATTATGGGACAGGGCTGAGCTGCTATTTTTTTCTTATGCCAATTTGGCATAAGAAGATAATCACAGCATGATGCGAATGGCTCCACAATTCAGATCATGCGCACCCATACAAGTCTATGGGTTCAAGTAAAGCATCGGACTGCACTTGGATGTCATCCGAGTGCAGTCTGATTTATGCGGACACAGATAATGATGAAGATGGAGAAATTAAGTTCTCCTTCTTTGCACCTGTGCTGTGATTCCCTCATGCAAGAAAATCAGATCACAGTAAACTGACACTTGGCTCAAACTTGGAGCAGAGTTTGAGCTGAGTGTCATTAACATAATTGATCCGATTCTCTTGCAGAGAGAATATATGATCATGTGACCATGGCCTAAAGAAGTGGATGATAAACTACAGCACACTGTTCACAGAATAATCATTACAATTTCATACTTAACAGCTATTTTACCTGGCATCTACCATTTGAGCACATGTCCAAGCCATCAGGTCCACATGGTGTACCGTCAAGGGCTTTTTCTGCTACTAGAACAGGCTGATCCTTTCCAAGGGCAGAGCAGAAAAGTGCACAAGGTTTCTCTAAAATAAGAAGGAAATACATGTAAATATTATGAGCCAGACATCAAAATGTGATCTACTAAAATGACCCATAAGGGAACTTACCAGATTTGAAATTACAACATGTTATGAAGGAGAAGTTGAATAGATTTATATATAATTTTGAGGGAAAAGATGTTTTATAGCTTGCATTTTATTCCTTAATATCTCTGCTCATTCTGGGTTTTGAAGTTAGTGATTGGTAGGCTACCTCATATCAGACCACCTAAATTCATCAATGAGATGTACAGTTATATGAAAAAGTTTGGGCACCCCTATTAATCTTAAGCTTAATGTTTTATAAAAATTGGTGTTTTTGCAACAGCTCTTTCAATTTGATATATGTAATAACTGTTGGACACAGTAATGTTTCTGCCTTGAAATGAGGTTTATTGTACTAACAGAAAATATGTAATCTGCATTCAAACAAAATTTGACAGGTGCATAAGTATGAGCACCCTTATCATTTTCTTGTTTTAAATACTTCTACCTACTTTTTACTGACTTACTAAAGCACTTTTTTTGGTTTTGTAACCTCATTGATCTTTGAACTTCATAGCCAGGTGTATGCAATCATGAGAAAAGCTACTTAAAGTGGCCACTTGCAAGTTGTTCTCCTGTTTGAATCTCCACTGAAGAGTGGCATCATGGGCTCCTCAAAACAACTGTCAAATGATCTGAAAACAAAGATTATTTAACATAGTTGTTCAGGGGAAGGATACAAAAAGCAGTCTCAGAGATTTAACCTGTCAGTTTCCACTGTGAGGAACATAGCAAGGAAATGGAAGAACACAGGGACAGTTCTTGTTAAGGCCAGAAGTGGCAGGACAAGAAAAACATCAGAAAGGCAGAGAAGAAGAATGGTGAGATCACTCAAGGACAATCCTCAGACCACCTCCAGAGAGCTGCAGCATCAACTTGCTGCAGATGGTGTCACTGTGCATCGGTCAACTATACAATGCACTTTGCACAAGGAGAAGCTGTATGGGAGAGTGATGCGAAAGAAGCCGTTTCTGCAAGCACGCCACAAACAGATCGGCTGAGGTATGCAAAAGCACATTTGGAGAAGCCAATTTCTTTTTGGAAGAAGGTCCTGTGGACTGATGAAACCAAGATTGAGTTGTTTGGTCATACAAAAAGGCGTTATGCATGGCGGCAAAAAAACACAGCATTCCAAGAAAAACACTTGCTACCCACAGTAAAATTTGGTGGAGGTTCCATCATGCTTTGGGGCTGTGTGGCCAATGCCGGCACCGGGAATCTTGTTAAAGTTGAGGGACGCATGGATTCCACTCAGTATCAGCAGATTCTTGACAATAATGTTCAAGAATCAGTGACAAAGTTGAAGTTACGCAGGGGATGGATCTTTCAGCAAGACAATGATCCAAAACACCGCTCCAAATCTACTCAGGCATTCATGCAGAGGAACAATTACAATGTTCTGGAATGGCCATCCCAGTCCCCAGACCTGAATATCATTGAACATGTGTGGGATCATTTGAAGAGGGCTGTCCATGCTCGGCGACCATCAAACTTAACTGAACTGGAATTGTTTTGTAAAGAGGAATGGTCAAAAATACCTTCATCCAGGATCCAGGAAATCATTAAAAGCTACAGGAAGCAACTAGAGGCTGTTATTTTTGCAAAAGGAGGATCTACTAAATATTAATGTCACTTTTCTGGTGAGGTGCCCATACTTATGCACCTGTCAAATTTTGTTTGAATGCAGATTGCACATTTTCTGTTAGTACAATAAACCTCATTTCAAGGCAGAAACATTACTGTGTCCAACAATTATTATTATTATCAAACTGAAATAGCTGTTGCAAACACAACAATTTTTATAAAACATTAAGCTTAAGATTAATAGGGGTGCGCAAACTTTTTCAGATAACTGTACTTAATATTTTCTTACAATCTGTATGTCATACTAATCTGCAATTCCTGCTGTATAAAATGTTGTTGGTGGATCAGACCTCATATTTATAGCTTACCTTTAAAGGTAATCTGTCAGTAAGATCAACCTCCATAAACCTCATATAAGGGCATACAGGTCTTTAACCTCTTTACTACCAATTGTGGTTTGCACGTTAATGACCAGGCCAATTTTTACAATTCTGACCAGTGTCACTTTATGAAGTAATAACTATGGAACACTTCAACGGATCTCGCTGATTCTTGTTTTTTCATGACATATTGTACTTCATGATAGTAGTAAAATGTATTTGATATGACTGGTGTTTATTTGTGAATAAATTGGAAATTTGGAGAAAATTTTGCAATTTTCAAACTTTGAATTTTCATGCCCTTAAATCAAAGAGATATGTCACATAAAATAGTTAATAATAACATTTAACGCATGTCTACTTTTCATCAGCACAATTTTGGAACCAAATTTTTTTTTTAAGTTATAAGGTTTAAAAGTTGATCAGCGATTTCTAATTTTTCCAACAAAATTTACAAAACCATTTTTAAGGGACCACATCACATTTGAAGTGACTTTGAGAGGCCTTTATGAAAGAAAATGCCCAAAAGTGACACCATTTTAAAATCTGCACCCCTCAATGTGCCCAAAACCACATTCAAGAATTTTATTAACCCTTCAGGTGCTTCACAGGAATTTTTGGAATGTGGAAGAAAACAATGAACATTTAACTTGTTTTCACAAAAATGTTATTTAGACCCAAATTTTTTTATTTTCGCAAGGGTAACAGGAAAAAATTTACCACAAAATTTGTTGTGCAATTTCTCCTGAGCACGCCGATACCTTATATGTGGGGGAAAACTACTGTTTGTGCACACGGCAGGGCTCGGAAGGGAAGGAGCGCCATTTGAATTTTTGAATGTAAAATTTGCTTGAATAATTAGTGGGCGTCATGTCATGCTTGCAGAGCCCCTGATGTGCCTAAACAGTAGAAACTCCCCACAAGTTACATAATTTTGGAAACTAGACCTCTCAGGGAACTTATCTAGATGTGGGGTGAGCACCTTGAACCCCAAGGTGCTTTGCAGAAGTTTATAACATTGAGCTGTAAAAATAAAATTTTCACATTTTTCCCACAAAAATGTTTTTCAGCCCCCAATTTTGCATTTTCAGAAGAGTAACATGAGAAATTGCACCATACCATTTGTTGTGCAACTTCTCCTAAGTAAGCCAATACCCCATATGTGGGGGAAAACCATTGTTTGGGCACACGGCAGTGCTCGGAAGGAAAGGAGTGCCAGTTGACTTTTTGAATTAAAATTACATTATAATCTCAATAGGCAAAAGCTTGGCAAGTGCTCTTTTACAGACAGAGCACTTAATGCATAATTTGCTTATGAATAAAAATTATAATTTTTCTCAAATGTAGCAACAGATAGAAATATAAATCCATTAATACCTTAAATCTTTTAAGACCTGCATACCCAAATATGCGACGTGGGGTTTGATATTACTGACAGATTCCCTTTAATAGGAATCTGTCAGCATGTTTTTGCTATGTAATCTGAGGACAGCATGAGGTAGGAGTTAAAACTCCGAATTCAAGGATGTGTCACATGTCTGGCTGTGTGCAGTTGTTTATTTACACTGAAGGTTTTATCCTCATTCGTCCGACTCCACCCCCTCCTCTGAAAAACATCTCACTGTCTATAGCTTTGTACATACATAGTCGGGTGTGGTCATGGTTAGCTTTCTCAGCTCTGCTACATGCTAAATCTAAAAACTATGGTTGTGTCCAAACTGCTGCACCCAGTAATCAAAGTGATACGTAGCTGGAATTGGGGTCTCTTTGCCCACATCATGCTGCTCTCAGATAAGGTAGCAAAATTCTGATGACAGATTCCCTTTAAGGAGAATATGTCTTCTTTTCTGACAAGTCTGCTTTAGTAATTATTTGCATTTGTAACTATGCTGGAACATTTTTTCCCTTAAATTCTGTTTAGTGCAATTTCTTCATTATGTTAATGTCAAAGTCAATGAATAAATTGAGAATTGATTGTTACCATTCTGCATGTTCATGGAATAGGCCCCCATGCACTGGAACACTGTCCAATCAATGATGACAGTGCCAGACTATGTAATGAACGCTATTGACAAAGGGGGATGTTAACACTCAGTTGTAAAATGTTCAAACATTTCCAGCATAAAAAACAGATAAATGTTACCATTTGGGGAAAGAAAATATAATAGTTATTTTATGGGGCTTACAAATATTTACTAAAGTAAACATGCATGGAGATCTATATCATGGTAGCGTTAAAAGTGCAGTTTGGATAATAAAGAGAGAAATTTAGCAACCACTAAATTTAATGTTTCAATCAAATGCTCTTTGTTCAGACAAAGGTACTGCTGTAGCTGACATGTTAATGCTTTCCACCTTACAACTTCAAATTCAACACAATTTGTTTGCCATATACTGTAGATATTCTAAATGTAAGGGTCTATTTAAGTTATGCAAAGCTATTAGATTGTGATTTTTTTTATAATAGTATAACACTGTATTTTGCACATCATACAATCTCTATTTTAATTGTAAACTGTATAGTAAGACAAATAAAAGACCTCTGTGCTGTTAAGTGCTACTGAAAATACTGGAGACTTTGTAATTGCCATTGACTTTACAATGGTAAATGGCGATAGTGCACATGGATGTAATTTCAACTTGTGTTGCACATTTTCCAGATGATCTTCATTTCTTTAAGCAGTCAGATCTGGGTAAATACAACATGTACCATTCATTACAGATAGGCAAACAGTCTGACCAGACTGCTGAGCTGAAAATCTCTATTATGCCCCATTACTTAGTTTATTACTCTTCAGTAATTAATCTAGGTCTGCTAAATATCATGTAAAGGGAATTTCATTTGATATATGGAAATGTTTTAATAGATGTGCCCTAAAGTACCAGACAGAGGTAGTAAACACTTACAAGTTACTTAGTGGGTGAGCTGAAGGGATCAACAGTATAACTATTTATTTTTAAAGTGAGATTTTACTCTTTGTGTTTGCATAGGTTTATCTGCTAATTCTGTACAATTGTATAGTAAGTAGTGTTGAGCATTCCGATACTGTAATATCGGGTATCGGCCGATATTCGCGGTATCGGAATTCCGATACTTAATTCCGATACTTTTACAATATCGGATACCGGAATCGGAAGTTCCCATAATGCCTGCGCTCTGCAGTGTCTGTGAAGGATGACAAGTTGGATGGCAGCGCGATCCAGCCTGTCATCAGAATGCCATCCCAGCGGAGGAGAATTCTCCTGATTGTTTAAAAGCCGGCGCGCGGTAAAAAGCCGCCGGCTTTTAAACAATCACACAGCCCCATACTGCTTCCCCGCAGCCTCCCACCCCGATCCTCCGCTCCCCTCGCCACCTCCAATCCCAATCGTAAATTAGGACCGGGCGGGGAGCGCAGCACCAAGGAGCGAAGGACCCGGGCGGGGAAGCCGGCAGTGAAAAGACTTCACCGCCGGCTTTCCCGTTCTGTGCTGCGCTTTCCCGCCGGTTATTTCAAATGAACAGCTGAGGTATCAGGTGATGCCGATCAGCTGTTCATTTGAAGTCGCCGCGGTGCCCTCAGAGGGTTCATGTGAGTTCATGCTTGACTGCATGAACTCACATGAACTTTCCCACGGCCGCACAGGTCAGCCTCACCTCCCAGACCCGTCATGATTAGTGTGTGTGCGGGGTGTGTGTGCGGGGTGTGTGTGCGGGGTGTGTGTGCGATGTTTGTGCGGGTGTGTGCGGTGTCTGTGCGATGTGTGCGGGGTGTGTGTGCGGGGTGTGTGTGCGGGGTGTCTGTGCGATGTTTGTGCGGGTGTGCGCGGTGACTGTGCGTGCAGGCAGACATAGGCCGATGTGACACTACTACTCCCATCGGCCTATGTTTGTCCCCCGTCCACTCCTGCCAGCAGGATCAGCTCGATGGGAGCAGTAGTTCCCATCAGCCTGATCCTGCTATTTAAATTGCCCTACTGTGTCCCCAATAAATGTTAAATACATGTCATTGGTGGCCAGTGGTTACCTAAAAGAAATTAGTTCATACATTACCTGTCCCCGCCGATCGCCACCTAAAATAAAGTAAAAAATAAAAAACTACACCTATACTCACCTAGACACCTAATTCCCCGAAGCCATCGATCTCCTGTAATAAAATATAAAATAATAAACCACAACCTTATCCTTACCCCTCTGTAGTAGTCCACGAGTGTCCCACGAAGATCTCCAGTTCAGAGCAGCCACATAGAATGTGACCGCTCTGAACCGCTGCCGCCGCTAGAATGACGGGGCCGTAAGGGTTCACCGGAGTTCAGGCAGCGCTGCTCCGGTTAGCTCCTTTACGGCCCTGCTGTATCGTGAGAAATTCCCACGGTACAGCAGTGCCGTAAAGGAGGTCTCCGGAGCTGCGCTGCCTGAATGCACTCCGGTGACCTCAGTCAGTGGCTCCTGCTGCCGGGAGCGGACGTGTTCCCGGCAGCGTGAGCTTACAGCAGCCATGACAGCTGTCACCATCTCCAGATGTGACAGCTGTGCATGGGAGATCAGCGCAGGAACGTGGACAGGTAACTATTATTTTTAGTAAACTAAGAATTAAATAAAATTGTGTGTTTTATTTCAAATAAATTATTTTTTTCTGGGTGTAGTGTGTGTTTTTTCTTTTTAACACTTTGTAGGTTAGTAATGGGGGTGTCTTATAGACGCCCATCATTACTAACCTGGGCTTCATGGCAGCTGGCGCTGACATGAACCCCACCACTATTACCCCCTGCCACCGCACCAGGGCAGCGTGGAAGAGCGAGGCTAAGTGCCAGAATTGGTGCATCCTATGGATGCGCCATTTCTGGGGCGGCTGACGGCTGGTGTTTCTAGCCTGGGAGGGGGCCATTATTCATGGCACCCTTCCTGGGCTATTAATATCAGCCCCCAGCTGTCTGCCTAGCCTTTGCTAGCTATTAAAATAGGGGGGACCCCACGTCATTTTTTTGGGGGGGGTCCCCCATTTTAATAGCTAGTAAAGGCTAGGTATTCAGCTGGGGGCTGATATTAGTAGCCTGGGAAGCTCCGTGGGTTTTACCCCCTTCCCAGGCTTCAAACATCTGCCCCAGCCGTCTGCTTAACCTCCGCTAGAGACTAAAATTATGGGGGATCCCACGCCATTTTTTTTTTAAATAAATCCTTTATTTTAACACTAAATGACATTTGAGGAGTTAATAAAGATGCAGTCCCTAAATTATTATTTATTTTTTAATTAATTTTTCCCAAAACTTTTGACGTGGGCTTCGCCATATTTTTGTATGCCAGCCAGGTACAGCATCCAGCTTCTATGAACGCGCCATTTTCCGGGGCGGCTGCAGACTGCAATTTTCAGCGGGGGGGCAGAAAGCTTGGGCCTCCCTGCGCTGCAGATTCCATCCCCCAGCTGTCTAGTTGTACCTGGCTGGACACAAAAATAGGGAGAAGCTCCACGTTTTGTTTTTTTTAATTATTTCATGAAATTCATGGAATAATTAAGAAAAAAAGGGATTCCCTATATTGTTGTGTCCAACCAGGTACAAATAGGCAGCTGGTGGGTGGTTGGGGGCAGCCCGTTCCTGCCTGCTGTACCTGGCTGGACACAAATATAGTGCAAAGCCCCACGTCAATTTTTTTTTAATTATTTCAGGAAATTCATGAAATAATTAAAAAAAAATTATGTGGGGCTTCGCCCTATATTTGTGTCCAGTCAGGTACAGCAGGCAGGAACGGGCTGCCCCCAACCACCAGCTGCCTATTTGTACCTAGCCGGACACAACAATATAGGGAAGCCCTTTTTTTCTTAATTATTCCATGAATTTCATGAAATAATTTAAAAAAAAAATGCGTGGGGCTTCGCCCTATTTTTGTGCCCAGCCAGATACAACTAGGCAGCTGGGGGCTGGAATCCGCAGCGCAGGGAGACCCAAGCTTTCTGGGCCACCCCCGCTGCAAATTGCAGTCCGCAGCCGCCCCAGAAAATGGCGCATTCATAGAAGCGCCATCTTCTGGCGCTGTACCCAACTCATCCAGGGCCCTGGTGCGGTGGCTCACTGGGTAATAAAGGGGTTAAGGCCAGCTTGGCATTATCAGCTGGCCCTAAGCCCGAAATTCATGGGGTCACGCCAATATTAGACATGACCACCATGAATTTCTAGTAAAGTATTTAAAAAAACACAACACCCAGAATAAAGTCCTTTAATTGAAATAAACACACAATTCTTTATTGTTCTAAATTAAACCATACTTACCATCACTAGAGATGAGCGTTGTTCTACTCGAACTGTTCGCCAATCTCAAATTCGAGCTGTTTTGGGCGGTGTTCGAGCCGGTCGGCGAACACGAACAATTTGAGAAAAATTCGGCTGTTCGAGGTTATGTTCGATAACTGTTCGTGCACCAAAATCATAACTGGATTTTTTCTCAGTAATGATGAAAATTAATGTTAATACGCAGTTTGAGTGTACAGCGGGGCGGGGGGAGGGGCAGGGGATGGATCTCTGCAGGAACAATGAAGATCTCCATTTTTTTTTCTCTTTCCCGCATTTGCAGTGGGGAGGTGCAATCTGTCAGCCTATCAGCAGCGCACACACGGAGCGAAGTGCTTTTTTTCACACAAGCAAGGGCATGTGTGATTGGCAGTGTATGTCACATGTCCTTGCCCTATAAGACCAAGCCATTTTCCCCGTCGCCACCATTTTCTCACTGCTGCAGCTGCGTGTTAGACGGCACCGCTGTTGCTGTGTGCGCTATACCTTGTTAATTTCAAGCCAATTTTCGCACAAATATACAGATAGCTTGGGAGTAGGGAATAGTTGTGATTGCAGTCCTTTTAAGGACTAGGTTACAGCATTTCCTACGACTTTTATCAGGCAGGTCTGTGCTCTTAATAGATAGATTGTGGGAGTAAAGACTAATTGTAATTGGAGTCCTTTTCAGGACTAGGTTACATCAGTTCCTATCAGTTTTTGCCAGGCAGGTCTGTGCCAGTGCTGTGCAAGTTTTTTTCACAGCATTTGGCTGAATCTAGCAAAGCTAATCCTTTTTGGCCTATTGCAGAGTGTGTTAGTCAGTGGAGTAGCCTATCTGTGTTGCAAGATATACCACCTGTGTATAGAATACCAATTTTTTTACTGCACCTAGTGAAGTAAAATCTTTTGGGCATAGCATCATTCTATTAGTCCATCTATACTGACCTCCATCAGGTTGCAAACTGAATATAATTTTTTTCTGCATCTAGCTCTGAAAAAATATTTGGGCTTCTAGCAGTGTGTGGGACTTGGTCTATTAGTCCATCTATACTGACCTCCATCAGGTTGCAAATTAAAAATAATTTTTTTCTGCATCTAGCTCTGAAAAAATATTTGGGCTTCTAGCAGTGTGTGGGACTTGGTCTATTAGTCCATCTATACTGACCTCCATCAGGTTGCAAATTAAAAATAATTTTTTTCTTCATTTATCTCTGAAAAACTATTTGGGCTTCTAGCAGCGTGTGGGACTTGTTCTATTAGTCCATCTATACTGACCTCCATCAGGTTGCAAATTAAAAATAATTTTTTTCTGCATCTAGCTCTGAAAAAATATTTGGGCTTCTAGCAGTGTGTGAGACTTGGTCTATTAGTCCATCTATACTGACCTCCATCAGGTTGCAAATTAAAAATAATTTTTTTCTGCATCTAGCTCTGAAAAAATATTTGGGCTTCTAGCAGTGTGTGGGACTTGGTCTATTAGTCCATCTATACTGACCTCCATCAGGTTGCAAATTAAAAATAATTTTTTTCTTCATTTAGCTCTGAAAAAATATTTGGGCTTCTAGCAGTGTGTGGGACTTGTTCTATTAGTCCTTCTATACTGACCTCCAGCAGGTTGCAAATTGAATATAATTTTTTTCTGCATCTATCTCTGAAAAAATAGTTGGGCTTCTAGCGGTGTGTGGGACTTGGTCTATTAGTCCATCTATACTGACCTCCATCAGGTTGCAAATTAAAAATAATTTTTTTCTGCATCTAGCTCTGAAAAAATATTTGGGCTTCTAGCAGTGTGTGGGACTTGGTCTATTAGTCCATCTATACTGACCTCCATCAGGTTGCAAATTAAAAATAATTTTTTTCTGCATCTAGCTCTGAAAAAATATTTGGGCTTCTAGCAGTGTGTGGGACTTGGTCTATTAGTCCATCTATACTGACCTCCATCAGGTTGCAAATTAAAAATAATTTTTTTCTTCATTTAGCTCTGAAAAAATATTTGGGCTTCTAGCAGTGTGTGGGACTTGTTCTATTAGTCCTTCTATACTGACCTCCAGCAGGTTGCAAATTGAATATAATTTTTTTCTGCATCTAGCTCTGAAAAAATATTTGGGCTTCTAGCGGTGTGTGGGACTTGGTCTATTAGTCCATCTATACTGACCTCCATCAGGTTGCAAATTAAAAATAATTTTTTTCTGCATCTAGCTCTGAAAAAATATTTGGGCTTCTAGCGGTGTGTGGGACTTGGTCTATTAGTCCATCTATACTGACCTCCATCAGGTTGCAAATTAAAAATAATTTTTTTCTGCATCTAGCTCTGAAAAAATATTTGGGCTTCTAGCAGTGTGTGGGACTTGGTCTATTAGTCCATCTATACTGACCTCCATCAGGTTGCAAATTGAATAAAAAAATTTTTTGCATCTAGCTCTGAAAAAATATTTGGGCTTCTAGCGGTGTGTGGGACTTGGTCTATTAGTCCATCTATACTGACCTCCATCAGGTTGCAAATTAAAAATAATTTTTTTCTGCATCTAACCCAGCCAATAGTTTTGGCCTAATACCACAGTTTGGCCACTCAGCTCTGCTCGGTTACCATCCATTGTTTTTTTGTGCAAACAACTCCAGAGTTGTGAATTAGTTAACCACCAAAATGAGTGGAAAAAGGCCTGCTGCTGGTGGAAAGGGGAATAGGCGTGTTGGGAAGGGGAAAAAAGGTTGTGTCCGTGGGGTAGGTGCAGAAGAAAGACCATCTTCCAGCCAAACTAAAATGTCTACTTCTTTTAGCGGACAATGTGATAAGATCCCTTTCTTACGGCCACGCCAATCGCTACAAATTCCAGATGAGGCACAAAAACAGCAGGTGCTTCAACGGATATCAAGTGCTCCTTTAAGTGGGCTCTCCTCCACATCAACTTCAACATCACAAATACTCCAGTCCTCAAAGGTGTCACCCAAATCGCACTTGCTTCCTCACAGCTCCCAAATCTCCAGCTGCCCGTCTGAGTATGAGGTAGAACAGATGGTTGAGTCTGCAGAGCTGTTTACTCATACTATAGCCTGGGAATCAGAGGTCGACTCCAGCGCTTCTGTGAATCCAGACGAGGAAATGATCTGCACTGATGCCCAGAATCTTTATGAGTCGGATCCAGGACCAGACGCAGAAGGTTCTGACCATAATGTAGACCCTCATTCCCAAACTGTAACTCCTGTTGGTGGAGACAATGAGGAAGACGATGATAAGACTCAAATACCTGATTGGAGCGACAACTTTAGTTTTTTGTCAGGGCAGGAACAGGTTGGCTCTGAGGACGACGGGTGTGATAACGCACAGGGTGATGATGATGAGGTCGGAGATCCCACTTACTGTCAACCCACAGTCAGCCAAGAGATGAGGTCAGCAGAGGAGGTGGAGGAAGATGCTAGTGACGACTAGGTCAGGTTGCGCCTTCCTGGACAGAGACGTAGTACTGGAAGCACGTCAACAACTGCATCCTCAAACACAACTCTGCCTCTCACCACAAGTCGTGGTGGCTCTTCAGGTCGCATGGGTGCTAAGCCTTGCATAGCCTGGGCATTTTTTCAGATCGATAAAGATGACCCAACTCGTGTTATCTGTAACATTTGTCAGCAAAAGCTAAGTAGAGGCCAAAAAATACATAGTTTGAGTACTTCATGCATGAACCGGCACATGGACATGAAGCATAAGTTGCAGTGGGAAGCTCAGTGTGCTACAATGCGGTCTAGCCGGCCGGGCCAACCATCGTCTGCAATATCTTGTGCATCCGCGGCCTCTTCATCCTCTGTGACTGGGGGGACAGCAGTCACACCTGTTTTGGGGCGCAGACCTGCCACCTCTTTACCCGCAACAGCCAGCGTGATTGGCAGGTCATCATTTTCTTTGGAGGTGGTAACACCAGCTGGTCTTGAGCGCTGTCCGACATCGATAGCACCACCTTTGGATCAAGGCAACCTAACATGTCCGCCTGCATCTTCCTCACAGACCGGCAGTTTGCCGGGGACACCCTTATCAACCCCGTCTAAGCACAATAGCCAGCCCTCGGTCCCTCAGATGTGGACAAGTAAAAGACCATTTCCTCCTAGCCATGAGAAAGCTAAGAGGTTGAATTTCACCATCTGCAAGCTCTTGGCTACAGAAATGCTGCCTTTCCGCCTGGTGGACACAGAGGATTTTCGAGACCTTATGTCCGTCGCAGTGCCCCAGTACCAGATGCCCAGTCGGCACTACTTCTCAAAGAAAGGTGTGCCTGCGCTCCACCAGCATGTCGCACACAACATCACTGCTTCTTTGAGAAACTCTGTGTGTGACAGGGTGCATTTCACCACAGACACTTGGACGAGTAGGCATGGACAGGGGCGTTACATGTCGCTGACTGGGCACTGGGTAACTATGGTGACAGCAGGACAAGGGGCTGCTGTCCAAGTCTTGCCGTCCCCACGAGTTGTGCGTCAATCCTCTTTATGTCATTTTTCCTCCACTGCTTCTGCCTCCTCAACCTCCTCTCGGTCTTCCACCTGCACCCAAAGGCTGTCTGGTCATGCCACAAGCTTTCTAACTGCGCAGAAGGGATCCTGCACACCTCCTTACTATGCTGGCAGTAGGGCTCAACGTCATCAGGCGGTTTTTACATTGAAATGTCTGGGAAATGTGAGTCACACAGCTGAGGAGTTGTGGTCAGCTCTGGAGAACCAATTTCATGAATGGTTGTCTCCACTGGACCTGAAACCAGGGAAGGCCGTGTGCGACAATGCTGCAAACCTGGGTGCGGCCCTTCGCCGGGGCAATGTCACACACGTGCCTTGTATGGCTCACGTGTTGAACCTGGTTGTCCAGCAATTTTTAGCCCACTATCCCAGACTAGATGGCCTTCTGCAGAGGGCACGGTCGCTGTGTGCTCACTTCCGCTGTTCGCATCCCGCAGCTCAGCGACTTACATCTCTACAGAAGTCGTTGGGCCTGCCACTTCACCGGCTAAAATGCGATGTGCCTACCCGGTGGAATTCAACTCTGCACATGTTGCAGCGACTGTGGCAGCACCGACAAGCCCTGGTGCAATACGTTCTGACGTATAGCCTGGGCCAACGAGATTCAGAGGTGGGGCAAATCACGCTGGAGGAGTGGTCTCAGATCAGGGACCTATGCACCCTTCTGCACAGTTTTGAAATGGCGACGAAGATGTTTAGTGCTGACGATGCCATTATCAGCATGACTATTCCGGTGATTTACATGCTGGAGCACATGTTAAACAGAATTCGGAGTCAGGTGGTGGCACAAGAGGAGGTGGAGGAAGTAGAGGAGGAGGAGTTGTATGCGGAAGGGCTAACATCTGCAAGGTCCAGACGGTCGGCAGCACCAGGGCGGCAGGCATGTGAGGGTGGGGGAGATGATTTTACCAGGGCGCATGGTAGCAGCCAAACTAGTGAGGAAGGTGCAGGAGCCCAGGAAGAAGTGGAGGACGAACTGATGGAAGACTCATCAGATGAGGGAGACCTTGATCACATTTCTGTTGTGCGAGGTTGGGGGGAGAGGACAGAGGAAGGAAGCATGATTGTTACCTCGCCACCAACACAACAGGGACTTGGTGCTCCTGGATGCGCAACACACATGAGTGCCTTCTTGCTGCACTACCTGCAACATGACCCTCGAATTGTGAGAATTAGAAATAATCCTGACTACTGGGTTGCCACACTGTTAGATCCCCGGTACAAAAGTAAATTTGCAGAAATTATTCCTGCCATAGAAAGGGATGCACGCATGCAGGAGTATCAGCAGAGACTGTTGCAGAATCTTACATGTGCTTTTCCACAAAATACCAGTGGTGCACGTAGTGAATCTCACAGTTCCATCTTGCCAACCGTGGGACCGTCAAGTGTTCAGCACTCAAACCGTAACAGAACCACAGTATCTGCTGGTAACATCAATTTTGCGGAATCATTTCACCACTTTTTTAGTCCATCCTTTGCAAGGCCACAGGAGACAAGAAGTCTGACACATAGTCAACGCCTAGAGACGATGGTACAGGAGTATCTCCAAGTAAACATTGAAGCCACGACTGTGTCACTGGACCCTTGCTCTTTTTGGGCTTCCAATCTGGATAAATGGCCGGAGCTAGCCACTTACGCCTTGGAGATCTTGTCATGCCCCGCAGCCAGCGTTCTGTCTGAACGTGTGTTCAGCGCTGCTGGTGGTGTGCTGACAGATAAGCGCACGCGGCTCTCCACTGATAATGTAGACAGACTCACGTTCATAAAGATGAACAAATCATGGATCCGAAACGACTTTTCTACCCCTGTGTCATCCTGGGGAGAGTAAAAGCTTGATGATTGGTTAAAATCACCCTACCAACCGTTTTAAGCTTTCAAATTACTAATCATGTTTATCTGTATCTTGACTAGAAAATAATTTGGGCTTTGTAGCAGTGTGCAGCACTGATCCTATTAGGCCATCTATAATAAGCTTCACCAGATTTAAAATTAAAAATAATTTTTAGCTGCATCTAGCCCGGAAAATAATTTTGGGGCTCCGAGATGCGAAAGACACATAAGTGCCTTCTTGCTGCACTACCTGCAGCATGACCCTCATATTGTCAGAATTCGAAGTAATCATGACTACTGGGTTGCCACACTCTTAGATCCCCCAAACTTTTCGATCAACCTTTTCATTTTAATAAAGACCAAAAAAATGGTCATTTTTGAAATTATAAGCATTAGCAGGTTGTTAGAAACTGAAATCAAACAGTTTTCAACTCAAAACTTTATTCTAGGTGATGTTACATTTTCACATAGGACCCCTTGTTCGAAAGGAGCTTCTGAACTCTCTCGTCCATTGAATTTGTCAGGTTTTGGATGGTTTCTGCTTCAATTGTTTTGCATGAGGACAGAATACCCTCCCAGAGCTGTTGCTTAGATGTGAACTGCCTCCCGCCATCATAGACACTCCTTTTAATGATGCTCCAAAGGTTCTGAATGGGGTAGAGGTCAGGGGAGCATGGGGGTCACACCATAAGTTTGTCCCCTTTTATGCCCATATCAGCCAGAGATGCAGATGTTTTATGTGCAGCATGAGATGGTGCATTATCATGCAGAAAAATGATCTTGCTGTGAAATACACGGTTCTTCTTCTTGAACCATGGCAGGAAGTGCTGTTTGAGAAAATCCACATACATTATGGAGTTCATCTTTAGCGCCTTCAGGGATCCTAAAGGGGCCGACAATCTCTCTCCCCATGATTCCAGCCCAAAACATTACTCCACCTCCTCCTTGTTGGCGCTGTAGCCATGTTTGCGTGGGGTGTCCATCAACCAGCCATCCTCCACTCCATTCATCTGGACCATCGAGCGCTGCACGGCACTCATCCGTGAACAAAACAGTTTTGAAATCAGTCTTCATGTAATGTTTGGCCCACTGGAGCCGTTTCTGCTTGTGTGAAGTGGATAGAGGAGGTCGACAGGATGGCATATGCACAGCTGCAAACCTCTGAAGGACCCTGCATCTTGTTGTTCGGGGGACGTTGGAGGCACAAGCAGCTTCAAAAACTTGTCTGCTGCTATGACAAGGCTCTTTTGCCGCTGCTGTTTCAACCTGACGTAATTGCCTGTAGGAAAGAGTCCTCAATTTGCCCTTATCAGCACGCACACGTGTGTACTGTGAATCAGCTACACACTTCTTGATTGCCAAGACACTTCATCCTGATCATCGCACAATGTTGATTGTAGTCATGCCTTGACCTAAACACTCCACAATTTGTTGCTTCTCAGCAGCCGACACATCCTTTTTCTTTCCCATTTTGGCAGAAAATGTAGGCTGCTTAATAATGTGAGAGAGCCTTCTTAAGTAGTCTTGCCTTTCATTGGACACACCTGCCAAACTAATTAGCACAGGTGTCTGCAATTGCTTACAGTGATATAAAGAGCCCTGACACACATCACCATCAATGAGTTTAACTGACAAACAAACAAATTCTTCCCTTATCACTCCTAAACACTTTTTGCATAATAATTTGGAACGCGGTGTACATGTGCTTTTCCACAAAACACCAGTGGTTCACGTAGTGAATCTTACAGTTCTAACTTGCCAACCGTGGTCTGTATGGAATTGTTCAATAAAGGGCCCAAAATTAAGATAACATAGATGGGAGAGGTCTCTATGAATAGGAATTCCTAAGTATTTGATACCCTGTGAGGGCCAGGCAAAGGGAAAGTTGGACTGGATGGAATCCTATATGGATTTAGGGAGGGAGACATCGAGGGCCTCAGACTTCACTGCATTGATTTTAAAATTTTACCATGTAACAAAGTGATCTATTTCAGCCATAACAGCAGGGATGGATATATGTGATTGAGTGATATATACTAGGACATCATCAGCAAATAGAGAGCACTTGTACTCGGTGCCTCCCACCTCAATCCACCTAATATTGGGGTTATGGCGAATTGATGAGAGCAGGTGCTCCGTCACTAGGATGTATGAGAGAGGGGACAGAGGACATCCCTGCCTTGTCCCATTGGTGATTGTGAAAGGTGATGAAAATGTTCTGACGCACCCCCTGGGCCTTGGGACACCCGGAGCCGGACCCTTTTTGGTGGATGCTGGTGGTTGTAGTCTTCGTGGCGGTGATCCGGTTCCGTGGCTCAGGGCGGTCAAACCAGTGGCGGAACTATTTATGTGGTTTTGATGTTTAAATGTCCGACTACGCCACCCGTGGATTGCGGTCAGAGTGAACCGCCGCTACAGGGCAGACCGCTAAGGCTGGTGTTGTGGGTGCAGCAGAGCGTAGCATAACTCCCCACGGGAGGAGTATAGCCTCAGGGCAGTGTATGCGGAGGATGGGGGTGATGGTGCAGGGCAGCAGCAGTAACGACACGGAGTCAGTGATGCAGTTCAGGGCCTTTACTCACAGTTCTTATTATCCAGACCACGTCTGCAGGTAACGGCTGCCCACGTCGTACTGTGCTCACCAGGTGAGGGGCTCAGACAACTCCCAGATAACTTTGGAGCGCTTCACAGGACCCCCTTTGTGTGTCCTTTGTCTGGCCTTTCTTACCAACACTTATGTCCGGCTGCCTCGGGCCTCCTCTTGGTAAACTTGGCGCCAGTTTCCCTGACCCTATGTGGTGCCTTCCTAGCGGGTGGAGCAAGGGGCTGCGCCACATAAAATGTCAGAGCCTCCGGTTTCTAGCTGAGGGTCGTTTCCTGCCTCCACTAGTTCGGGGACCGGTCTCCCCCTTTGGCCTGATCCCTCCACGCAGGTGGATTTGGGCGTGCGGTGGCGACTCGCCCGTCCGCACCCCTGGGATCCCTTCATTCCTCGTTCCTGGAGCCTTCTCCGCTCCTCTTCCTTCCTTCTCCCTCTTGCAGGCCTGGGCCTCTGTTACTAGGCCCGCCTCCGGAGCAGAGCTCATGCAGAGCCCCTGCTCCCTGCCACTTCTGCTCAGACTTCTCTGCACTGAACTAAGATGGTGCCCACCTTTTATACTCCCTTCTCAATGCACCCAGGAACTGCTTCCTCCCTGCTCCTGCACTGCAGGGTTCCCCTTCCTCAGTGTTCCCTCCCCCCACTCCAGCCAGGGACAGGGACTGTCGTGCCCATCTCAGGGGCATATTGGTCGCCCTGCCCCACGGCAATGTGGTGTAATGCATGCAGGTGTCGGGTCCTGATCCACACTCCATCCTTATCTGAGAGTGAGATATCACACCTCTGGGTGAGGTGCAATACGTCTGTAGCAACCGAGCCCTCGGTGCTACAGTTCCATTTATCTTCAGCCTAGGTGACGTATTGTGATACAGGGCCGTGATTTTGGCTATAAAAGGGTCCCCTAGACCCCTACCCCAAGCTTTTTAAGAGAATCATATATGGCGTGCCAGGAGACTCTATGGAATGCTTTCTCAGCATCCAACGAGAGTATCTACTTACAAATTTTTAACTGCATCTAGCCCAGGAAATACTTTGTGCCTAGTAGCAGTGTCTGCTAGTCAGCGGATTATCCCGGCTGTTAAGCAAGCTACACCACCTGTAGTTTGGACACTTAATTTTTTCAAAGGAAATGCTTCGGGACCATGGGATACTTAGTGAAGAGCATCAGGAGGCACCCCAAGGCATAGGGGCTGGGACTGGCACTAGGATGCCTTGCGGTGGACAGCCGAGCTCGATCCTTATAAAAGCTTTTTAACTGCAGCAGCTTTAGTGGACGCTACTGGAGCTGGAATTACGCGGCTGCTGGCATGAGACCTGCCCTCCAATAGATCCTTGTAAATGGATTTAAAGTGTATTCATTCAAATTAGAGGGACAATTTAAATTAAAAAACTTAGAGCTGCCTCCACCACAGGGGGGCTCTCTCGACCCACCAGCGGACAGGCACCAGTATTGGGAGAGGGGGGCTGGCCGTCAGGGTTCATCGCGGCTCTGGCACAAACCCGGCGACACGGAGGTGGCACGGGCAGGAGCGGACTGGCCGTCTCGGCTTCTCACTTTTAGGATTTTAGAAGGGCATGACATGCCTATATCTGTGTCTCCCCCTCCTTTTACTCCTCCACCTCTTTTCTTTTCGCATGACTATATGTACTTGTCACTTTTCCATGTGTTAGTTGTGTCTTCTGAGCAGTTTGTCAGCTTTTGGACACCTTTGAAGGTGTTTTCTATGTGTTTCTATGTGTTTTTGTTTGCCTGCCATTGGTTTTAACGGTGTTCGAAGGTGTTCGACGAACAGTTCGACGAACAGTTCGGCGAACACACGGGTGTTCGACGAACCGAACCGAACTCGAACACTACGGGGGTGGCTCAACACTAACCATCACGCCCATTCCAGCTGAAGCCAACGATCTCCTGCAATAAAAGTAAAATAATAAAGCAACCTCATCCTTACCTTTCCATGGCTCCCACGACAGCTTCAGCTCTGCTACATCGAGATGACAGGCTGGACCGCAGCAGAACGCTGCCATCCATCCTGTCATGCCGCAGACACTGAGAAGCGCAGGCATACTTCCACTCCTCAGTGTCTGGCTGTGACGGCATCCAGATGAGCCGAGGTCATGTCCAATGAACTCAGCTCACCTCATGTACGTCACTGACAGCGTGGGAAAATTCTCCTGCACTCAGCACTTCAGCGTGAGAATTTTCCCACGCTGTCAGTGACGTGCATGAGGTGAGCTGAGTTCATTGGACATGACCTCACCTCATGTATGTCACTGACAGCGTGGGAGAATTCTCACGCTGAAGCGCTGAGTGCAGGAGAATTTTCCCACGCTGTCAGTGACGTACATGAGGTGAGCTGAGTTCATTGGACATGACCTCGGCTCATCTGGATGACGTCACAGAGAGACACTGAGGAGCGCAAGCATGCCTGCGCTTCTCAGTGTCTGCGGGATGACAGGCTGGATGGCAGCGTTCTGCTGCGGTCCAGCCTGTCATCTCGATGTAGCAGAGCTGGAGCTGTCCTGGGAACCATTGAAAGGTAAGGATGATGTTGCTTTATTATTTTTCTTTTATTGCAGGAGATCGTTGGCTTCAGCTGGAATGGGCGTGATGGTAAGTATGGTTTAATTTAGAACAATAAAGAATTGTGTGTTTATTTCAATTAAAGGACTTTATTCTGGGTGTTTGTGTTTTTCTTTAACTTTGACTATGGGTTTAGTAATGGGGGTGTCTTATAGACGCCTCTCCATTACTAACCTGGGCTTGATGTCATCTGGCATTATAAGCTGACATAAACCCCAGCCCTATTACCCCACTGCCACAACTACAGGGCAGTGGGAAGAGCGAGGCTAAGTGCCAGAATTGGCGCATCCTATGGATGCGCCATTTCTGGGGCGGCTGACGGCTGGTGTTTCTAGCCTGGGAGGGGGCCAATATTCATGGCACCCTTCCTGGGCTATTAATATCAGCCCCCAGCTGTCTGCCTAGCCTGTGCTAGCTATTAAATTAGGGGGGACCCCACGTTATTTTTTTTGGGGGGTTCCCCCATTTTAATAGCTAGTAAAGGCTAGGTATTCAGCTGGGGGCTGATATTAGTAGCCTGGGAAGCTCCGTGGGTATTACCCCCTTCCCAGGCTTCAAACATTTGCCCCAGCTGTCTGCTTAACCTCCGCTAGAGCCTAAAATTAAGGGGAACCCCACGCCATTTTTTTTTAAAATAAATCCTTTATTTTAACACTAAATGACAAGTACAGTAATCAACACTATTACTGTACTTCATATATATGTGACTGACATGTTTCTGTCTATCTAATCTATGTGTGAAGCTCTATTCTGTCTGTTATAAATTGTCGGGTACCGCTGCTGAATTGCCGGCCGGCTTTTTTAAAGAGACGGTGCACGAAAACACTAATATTTTTTTAAATAAATCCTTTACATTAAATGACAAGTACAGTAAGCAACACTGTCACAGTACTTCATATATATGTGACTGACATGTTTCTATCTATCTAATCTATGTGTGAAGCTCTATTCTGTCTGTTATAAATTGTCGGGTACCGCTGCTGAATTGCCGGCCGGCTTTCTTAAAGAGACGGTGCATGAAAACACTAATATTTTTTTAAATAAATCCTTTACACTAAATGACAAGTACAGCAAGCAACACTGTCACAGTACTTCATATATATGTGACTGACATGGTTCTATCTACCTAATCTATGTGTGAAGCTCTATTCTTTCTGTTGTAAATTGTCAGGTACCGGTGAATGCCGCTGATGAATTGCCGGCTTTTCATGTCATTCTACATTATTCTTAGTTGTTTTACTTCATGTAGAATTAACCTACAAGGAAAGAAAGGGTTTATTTTCATTCCGATATTTGTGTCCCATTGACTTGCATTGGTTTCCGGTATCGGAATCGGCGATATCCGATACTTTTTGGGTATCGGCCCGATCCAATCCGATACGATATTTCCTGATATCGGAAGGTATCGCTCAACACTAATAGTAAGCAGAGCTGTAACGTTTAGCTCTGGTGTTTAATGGTCCATGTAAAGTTTCAAAGGTGTAACCTGGTTTCGGGGATTTATTATTCCTGAAAGGTGAACACACAGCATACAACCTTCTCATTAAAAATGGTCAAATTAGTAACTGTGAATTTCTTTGAATTTCTTACTCATCTGTCCTGGCTCCAGCCCCAGGCTTTGCTTCGATCCTTATGGCAGCTCCATGTGTCCTAGTCTGCGGTGGACTACTATGCTAACCCATAACACATTTCTGAGGACATCATCTAAGGCCTTTTGAGGCTGGCTACCACTTGCTTTCTAGGAATAAAGCTATAATTCCACTTGGCTCATCTCCAGCCATATGTCTGATTTTTTGCTTAGCTGCTCCCCACTGCTATCAGCAACAAGCTACTACTACAAGCTCAGTTCTGCTAATCCTGGTGCCATCCGCACCCTCATCTCTGCTATCAAGGTACCTGATAAGAAACTTGTCCCTGTTATTCCTTGTGCTAACCACACCCTCAGCTATGCTACATCAAATTACTTGATACTCAATGCCTTTCAGCTTTTCTCATGCTCTCCACATCTTCAATTCTGCTGAATCAAGAAAATTGAAAACAAATTCATCTTTGCTATTCCTGGTTCTCTTCACACCCTCAAATCTGCTGTTAATTTCTGCTCCCACACTCATGCAATAAAATGCCAGATTGCCTTCACATCTCCGCTGTTCCTGTGTTGTCTGCATATAATGCAATTTTATGGGGAAAATTCACACTTAAAACTCAGTGTACTCGCAAGAGAAATTGACATATCACGGATTTCAAAAACGTACCACAGGTCAGTTTCCATAGTCTAAAAAAAGTAGCACAGTGGGCACGAGATTTCTTTAAATCCTATCCATATTGCTGGAACATTAAGATGGTGCATTTTTTTGTACAGAAAAAATACTGTGCATCAAAAACTTACCAAAAACTCATTCTAAGAGCTTATCCTAACACTTCCTGGTAATAGATAGAATAACTCAGATCATGTTGACTTTGCAGAGATTTTCACAAATTTGAATTTCCAGAATTAAAAATTAAATCTTTATAAAGGATGCATGATAAAAATCAATTTATAAAAATGAATTAAAACATTAATTAATGCTGATGAAAAACAAGAAAAATTAAGAAATAGCAGCATTCGCCAACATGTCCACTTTGTGCAACTGTTGCTTAACCTGACAATGCTCTGAGTGTCTGGGTCCTCGGTAGCCAAATTCTTTTTAGTGGGTTTATACATGTGGTTGGTTAATGGCTCTAATTTACTGTATGTATATTTTAGGCTAAACATTACTTTTTGCGACATATATAACTGCTTTATATGCTTTATTTAGGGTAAGTATGTCTAGAAACTTTCTGAACTTTTTGTTGTGCAAATTCTTCACTGATATCCTCAATGGCAAAATTTGCTGTGAAAATTCACAGGATATATTGACATGTCAATTATGTCAACTGACAGGTCAATTTAAGCTGCGGATTTTCTCTTCAGCATGTGGATAATATATTGTAAAATCCCATTGACCATGTTGGACCTATAATATGCTGTGGATATTTGCCCAGAAAGAGATGCAGTATATGGTTATTTAGCTATCATTATCTGCCACCTATAAAGATCCAATACAACTGGATTAAAGGAAATGTAGTGCATTTTGGAACCATTTCCAAGTATGAATTTTAGATTAATGTCTTCTACAAGTACCTTCATTAATGACAGCATGCCAGCGGTGCTTTTGCTTGAGGTAGGAAGAGCGGAAGCTAAAGGTCTGACACTGCCAGTTTCTGAAATCAGGCACTCCAGGCGGACAGCGTGGATTGTCACATAGTTTGTATTGTATTTTTGGATCGTTGCATTGCTGACCTTCAGTGCTTTGACTACAAGAGAAAAATGTTACTATTTATGTATAAAAACACATAAGAATCCAGGAATCAGCATATATATAACACCGCAACAAGTGAAAAGATGAATAATGCGAACATAATAATGTTACCTAAGACATTTACGTTGTCTGCTGCGAACTCCAGCTCCACATGTTCTGCTGCAGGAACTCCAAGAACTCCACTCCCCGGACAGGTGCTCAGAGGATGAGGTCAAACTGTTGCATTCTCCAACTCTACACCACTGGGTATAAATGCCTCTCATTAATTTTATAATACCAGGATTTTTTATTAATTTCAGTATTTAAAAAAACTGATCTAAATCAATACATTTCCCAGTCCATGATTTTTTTGTGCATCAGCTGACTCTTGCAGTTTTTATAAGATTCGTAAATCTAGCAATTCCGGTAAACAGATGCGTCTACTTCATTAAGTTGCATCATAAGTCTTAATGAATTAGCCCCTTTATATTTGTTTTAACTGCTTCACCGAGTTTACATTTATAAACTTTTATTTTTGACTAAACAAACTTTCATAAAGATTATATGTCACAGTGTGTGTTTATGTTGGAAATCCTGAAAACTGCATGGCAGGCTCAGTCTGCATTTGGCATTCTGCTTTAAGAGAATGAGAGAATTACACATAGGATAAAATATATTTGCTGTCAACATTTTACTACAAAGTGTTCTATTTTAATTGTCTATTTCATGTGAGAAAAATGCCCATATGGTATTAATGGAAACTTTGAACTCAATTAATTCTGATAGCACAAAATAAACTCTGGAAAGAGACTGGAAACTGTTGACTGATACTAAACAGAGTCCCCATTATGGATGAATCTATTCCCTGTATGCTGTAACTAATTGATGGCTTAATAACTTTAAGGAAGAATTTAATGCATTGAAAAATATCTAAAAACACATAAAAATAGTGTATATATTGGTGCAAATAAAAAGTCATATTATCGTCTCATATTATTTAACATTTAGCTAAATATACAAATTTTCAATTATACGTCTCAAATGACAAAAATAATACATTACACAAAGTACAAAGAGGGAGAACGTCCATTAGATAGTCTGAGCCAAGTAGAGTAGCTGATGACTACACTTATTATTTTTTGTATATTCTGCCACTGAAGAGATTAATCATGAAGTCATTAAAATTATTCTCACAGGTATTAATGCTCAGAAACAATGCACTTAAATCTCTTAGCCTGGAAGTGCATCTATACCTCCAGGTTTATCACATCTCTAGAGATATATACTGTATTTGCATTTTAGTGCTAGAGGTTTCTAATGAGTGCTCTCACTCTCAACTTTCCACATTCAGGACTTTGCCCTTTAGCACTTATTTCTGAATATTTATTAGGTGGCCCCTACTTATGGTATTCTTCTGACGTGCCTACTTTCAGTTAGAGTATATTGGCTTCATTTTTGATCCAGCTTTTTTCCACATAATAGACTCGTCACCACACAAACCATAACACTTAGTACGTCCTCACGAGTCAGACATGATGTTGTCATAGGCCAGGGGTGGGAAACCTCAGGCCCATAGACCTTTACTCCGGCAACCAGGCAGATTCCCATGGACCACGATGCTTGAGCCGCCTGCTGTGTTTTGTTGGCCACCGGTCTTTTAATTTCTCCTTGCTTTGTGGGCACATGCACAAACTGTTAACTACAGAACACCGAGGCATGAGCAGTGAAAGATTAAGTCCTGACACCAGTGCCAACGTCAGGACATAATTTGTGGGCGGAGTGAGCTCACACTTTTTATGCCCCCCGTAGAATAGTTTAAATGTCCAAATGGCCTTTGGAAGAAAAAAGGTTCCCTACCCCTGTTATAAGCCAAGGAGAGCAGACCTATATTGTGTGCAAATGCAGACATAGGGCTGATATAATTTCCCGAAAATCATTGCTTACTGAGTACCAAAGTGACAAGCAAGATTTACAATGCATTATAACACCATAATAAACATTATGATTATAAGTAGTGTTGAGCGAGCACTAAAATGCTCGGGTGCTCGAAGCTCGGGCCGAGCTCGCCGTGATATTCGGGTGCTCGACCCGAGCAACGAGCCCAATGTTAGTCTATGGGAGACCCGAGCATTTTTGCGGCGGCACCCCTGGCAGTATTTTAAAAGCCTAACAAGTGCCCAAAACGATAGTGGCAGTGCTCAAATTACATGGAGACAGCATGGGGATCGCCCTAGGAAGCATTTCTGACCCCCAGGTCACTGCTGTCAACAACGTGGTCAGAGGTATTAAGCCACTTTTAAGGGCTCACAATAAAACGTTCAAAAATGAAACTGAAACTGCTTTCCTGTGAAATATGTAAAGGAAGTTCCTTTCCAGGGTAAAGACTTGTGTATAATGTAAAATAAATAACCCCCCAAAAAATACTCCTCCACACCTTGGCTTATGTTCACAAGTAGCATTTTTTATGCGTTTTTGCACTTTTGTATTGCTTTCAACCGTGACAAATGCATTCACCGGGAAATGTCATTTTAACATTTTACAACCTTATCTGGCCATGTGCTGTGTGACACATGCATACAGTGCTGAAAAGACATGGGAACAGCATGGGGAAGACCCCTGGAAGCATCTCTGACACCCAGGTCACTGCCTAAAAGTGTGCCCATCAGAAGTCATCCTTGCCGCATCAGAAGATGCAGACTTGCAACTATCCACGTGCAATTTCTTGTCCCAGGGCAGTGTTCAATTGTACCTCTCCCATTCCTTGCAATGCAAGCGCAAATATGCAGCCAACCACCCACCCACCCCCTGGCTGCAATACCATACTGCTTGCTTGCACTTGAAATTGGGCCTTTTAGGCATGGGGAGGCGGAATCTGGCCACCACGTCATGGCTGTGTTGGCAGCCTAGTATCCATACTCAGTACCCAGCCGCCCCGCAGCCGGGTGTCCACTCACGGTCCCCAGCCGCCTGGGGGCAGCCGGGTGTCCATAAACGGTCCCCAGCCGCCCCTATTTCTCCTTGGAAAATCCCCCCACACACTTTTCTTAGCCCAGCCTGCTTTAGGGCAGCATTGGACGAGCTCACCAGAGAACCAGACTCCTCCGGTGGGCCCTGGCTTCTCCATCAGGGGAGTTGAGAGTGCCAAGGTGAGGACCATGATGATGATGATACAAGTTAGCATCTGCTTTGTTTTCTTGGAATGCAAGCGTAAGTGTGCAGCCTGCCACCCACCCACCCCCAGGCTGCAATACCATACTGCTTGCTTGCACTTGAAATTGGGCCTTTTAGGCATGTGGAGGCAGAATCTGGCCACCACGTCATGGCTGCGTTGGAGGCCTGGAATCCATAATCAGTCCCCAGCCGCCCAGCGGCCGGGTGTCCACACTCGGTCCCCAGCCGCCAGGGGGTGGCCGGGTGCCCACACACGGTCCCCAGCTGCCTCGGGGCAGCCGGGTGTCCATAAACGGTCCCCAGCCGCCCCTATTTCTCCTTGGAACATCCCCCACACACTTTTCTTAGCCCGGCCTGCTTTAAGGCAGCATTAGACGAGCCCACCAGAGAACCAGACTCCTCCGGTGGGCCCTGGCTTCTCCATCAGGGGAGTTGAGAGTGCCAAGGTGAGGACCATGATGATGATGATACAAGTTAGCATCTGCTTTGTTTTCTTGGAATGCAAGCGTATGTGTGCAGCCTGCCACCCACCCACCCCCAGGCTGCAATACCATACTGCTTGCTTGCTTGCTTGCACTTGAAATTGGGTCTTTTAGGCATGTGGAGGCGGAATCTGGCCACCACGTCATGGCTGCGTTGGCGGCCTGGAATCCATACTCAGTCCCCAGCCACCCGGCGGCCGGGTGTCCACACTCGGTCCCCAGCAGCCAGGGGGCGGCCGGGTGTCCATACTCGGTCCCCAGCCACCCCGCGGCCGGGTGTCCTCACACGGTCCCCAGCCGCCTGGGGGCAGTGGGGTGTCCATAAACGGTCCCCAGCCGCCCCTATTTCTCCTTGGAACATCCCCCCACACACTTTTCTTAGCCCAGCCTGCTTTAGGGCAGCATTGGATGAGCCCACCAGAGAACCAGACTCCTCCGGTGGGCCCTGGCTTCTCCATCAGGGGAGTTGAGAGTGCCAAGGTGAGGACCATGATGATGATGATACAAGTTAGCATCTGCTTTGTTTTCTTGGAATGCAAGCGTAAGTGTGCAGCCTGCCACCCACCCACCCCCAGGCTGCAATACCATACTGCTTGCTTGCACTTGAAATTGGGCCTTTTAGGCATGTGGAGGCGGAATCTGGCCACCACGTCATGGCTGCGTTGGAGGCCTGGAATCCATACTCAGTCCCCAGCCGCCCAGCTGCCGGGTGTCCACACTCGGTCCCCAGCCGCCAGGGGGTGGCCGGGTGCCCACACACGGTCCCCAGCTGCCTCGGGGCAGCCGGGAGTCCATAAACGGTCCCCAGCCGCCCCTATTTCTCCTTGGAACATCCTCCACACACTTTTCTTAGCCCGGCCTGCTTTAGGGCAGCATTGGACGAGCCCACCAGAGAACCAGACTCCTCCGGTGGGCCCTGGCTTCTCCATCAGGGGAGTTGAGAGTGCCAAGGTGAGGACCATGATGATGATGATACAAGTTAGCATCTGCTTTGTTTTATTGGAATGCAAGCGTATGTGTGCAGCCTGCCACCCACCCACCCCCAGGCTGCAATACCATACTGCTTGCTTGCTTCCACTTGAAATTGGGTCTTTTAGGCATGTGGAGGCGGAATCTGGCCACCACGTCATGGTTGCATTGGCGGCCTGGAATCCATATTCAGTCCACAGCCACCCGGCGGTCGGGTGTCCACACTCGGTCCCCAGCAGCCAGGGGGCGGCCGGGCATCCATACTCGGTCCCTAGCCGCCCCGCGGCCGGGTGTCCTCACACGGTCCCCAGCCGCCTGGGGGCAGTGGGGTGTCCATAAACGTTCCCCAGCCGCCCCTATTTCTCCTTGGAACATCCCCCCACACACTTTTCTTAGCCCGGCCTGCTTTAGGGCAGCATTGGACGAGCCCACCAGAGAACCAGACTCCTCCGGTGGGCCCTGGCTTCTCCATCAGGGGAGTTGAGAGTGCCAAGGTAAGGAGCATGATGATGATGATAGAAGTTAGCATCTGCTTTGTTTTCTTTTAATGCAAGCATAAGTGTGCAGCCTGCCACCCACCCACCCCCAGGCTGCAATGCCATAGTGCTAGCTTGCAGTTGAAATGGGGCCTTTTAGTTTGGAGGAGGCCGAAGCAGGCCACTACCTCATGGCTGCTTCGGCAGCGAGGTATCCATAATCAGTCCCCAGCCGCCCGGCGGCCGGGTGTCCACACACGGTCCCCAGCTGCCTGGGGGCAGCCGGGTGTCCATAAAAGGCCCCCAGCCACCCCTATTTCTCCTGTCAACTTCCCCCCACACACTTTTATTAGCCGGGCCTGCTTTAGGTCAGCCTTGGACGAGCCCACCAGAGAACCCGACTCCTCTGGTGGGCCCTGGCTTCTCCATCAGGGGAGTTGAGAGTGCCAAGGTGAGGAGCATGATGAGGATGATACAAGTTAGCATCTGCTTTGTTTTATTGGAATGCAAGCGTATGTGTGCAGCCTGCCACCCACCCACCCCCAGGCTGCAATACCATACTGCTTGCTTGCTTCCACTTGAAATTGGGTCTTTTAGGCATGTGGAGGCGGAATCTGGCCACCACGTCATGGTTGCATTGGCGGCCTGGAATCCATATTCAGTCCACAGCCACCCGGCGGTCGGGTGTCCACACTCGGTCCCCAGCAGCCAGGGGGCGGCCGGGCATCCATACTCGGTCCCTAGCCGCCCCGCGGCCGGGTGTCCTCACACGGTCCCCAGCCGCCTGGGGGCAGTGGGGTGTCCATAAACGTTCCCCAGCCGCCCCTATTTCTCCTTGGAACATCCCCCCACACACTTTTCTTAGCCCGGCCTGCTTTAGGGCAGCATTGGACGAGCCCACCAGAGAACCAGACTCCTCCGGTGGGCCCTGGCTTCTCCATCAGGGGAGTTGAGAGTGCCAAGGTAAGGAGCATGATGATGATGATAGAAGTTAGCATCTGCTTTGTTTTCTTTTAATGCAAGCATAAGTGTGCAGCCTGCCACCCACCCACCCCCAGGCTGCAATGCCATAGTGCTAGCTTGCAGTTGAAATGGGGCCTTTTAGTTTGGAGGAGGCCGAAGCAGGCCACTACCTCATGGCTGCTTCGGCAGCGAGGTATCCATAATCAGTCCCCAGCCGCCCGGCGGCCGGGTGTCCACACACGGTCCCCAGCTGCCTGGGGGCAGCCGGGTGTCCATAAAAGGCCCCCAGCCACCCCTATTTCTCCTGTCAACTTCCCCCCACACACTTTTATTAGCCGGGCCTGCTTTAGGTCAGCCTTGGACGAGCCCACCAGAGAACCCGACTCCTCTGGTGGGCCCTGGCTTCTCCATCAGGGGAGTTGAGAGTGCCAAGGTGAGGAGCATGATGAGGATGATAGAAGTTAGCATCTGCTTTGTTTTCAAGGAATGCAAGCGCATGTATGTAGTAGCGGCTAGGCCTGAGGTGGTCAGCATTTTGGCGCATATCCTACCTCCTCCGAGGATTGCTGGATGTTTTCCTGCTACTATCCAAGTTCTATGACTCCCGTTAAAACAAAGCTTCAGGTGATAAATGATGGATGAGGTAGTGGCAAAGGAGAAAGAGCAGTAGGAACAGGGACCATTCACATCAATATCAGGCCAGTCAACCACATATGTCTTGTAGGATATGTTTCTGTACCAAAAGGAGCGGTTCGGCTACACAGTTATAGGGCATACAGTGAGTGCAATGCCTACCAAAAATTTTGAGGCACTCCAATGCCCCTTGGAAATGACATGGAGGTCAGAGGGCCTTAACTAAACCTTTTTTTCCCATTTATAGCAACTGGGTCTCCTGTGCACTGTTGGCCTAAGCAGTGAATGGAAGGCTTTCCAAAAATTATGTGGAAATGCAATGCCCCTTGAAACAGACGTGGATTACAGCTTACTAAAAACCTTCTACCCATTATTGGGGAGTGTGTCTCCCTTAGTTTTCACATTTGCATTGAAAAGCAAAAGCTGACTAAAATTAGGAGGAAATGCAATGCCCGTTGGAAGAGTTGTGTAGATTAGAGGAAAGGTAATTAAAAACAACATTTCAATGCCCCTTGGAAGAGCTGTGGAGTTCAGAGTGGCTTAAGAAAATGCTTTTAATGCCCCTTTGAAGAGACGTGGAGGTCACAGTAGCTTAACAAGACGGTTTTAATGCCCCTTTGAAGAGCCATACAGTACAGCATCTTAAAAACATTATTACCATTATTGGGGAGTGGGTCTCCCATAGTATTTGCATATGCCTTCCAAGCAAAAGCTTCCAAAAATTAGGACGGAGCAACTTGCAATGCCCCTTACAAGAGCCATGCAGTACAGCATATTACAAACATAAGTCCCATTATTGGGGAGTGGGTCTCCCATAGTAATTGCTTATGCCTTCCAAGCAAAAGCTTCCAAAAATTAGGATGAAGCGACTTGCAATGCCTCTTACAAGAGCCATACAGTACAGCATATTACAAACATAAGTCCCATTATTGGGGAGTGGGTCTCCCATAGTATTTGCTTATGCCTTCCAAGCAAAAGCTTCCAAAAATTAAGACGGAGCAACTTGCAATGCCCCTTACAAGAGCCATGCAGTACAGCATATTACAAACATAAGTCCCATTATAGGGGAAGTGGGTCTCCCATAGTATTTGCTTATGCCTTCCAAGCAAAAGCTTCCAAAAATTAGGACGGCGCAACTTGCAATGCCTCTTACAAGAGCCATGCAGTACAGCATATTACAAACATAAGTCCCATTATTGGGGAGTGGGTCTCCCATGCCTTCCAAGCAAAAGCTTCCAAAAATCATGAGGAAATGCAATGCCCGTTCGAAGAGTCGTGGAGGTCCCAGTAGCTTAACAAGATGCTTTTAATGCCCCTCAGAAGAGACGTGGAGGTCAGAGTGGTATAACAAGACAGTTTTAATGCCCCTTGAAAGAATGATGGAGGTCCCAGTAGCTTAAGAAGACGCTTTTAATGCCCCTCAGAAGAGACGTGGAGGTCAGAGTGGTATAATAAGAATCTTTTAATGCCATTCAGAAGAGACGTGGAGGTCAGAGTGGTATAACAAGACGCTTTTAATGCCCATCAGAAGAGACATGGAGGTCAGAGTGGTATAACAAGACTCTTTTATTGCCCCTCAGAAGAAACGTGGAGGTTAGAGTGGTATAACAAGATGCTTTTAATGCCCCTCGTAAAAGTGGTGGAGGTCCCCGTAGCTTAACAAGACGCTTTTAATGCCCCTCAGAAGAAACGTGGAGGTCAGAGTGGTATAACAAGACGCTTTTAATGCCCCTCAGAATTGACGTGGAGGTCAGAGTGGTATTAAAAGACGCTTTTAATGCCCCTCAGAAGAGACGTGGAGGTCAGAGTGGTATAACAAGACGCTTTTAATGCCCCTTGAAAGAATGATGGAGGTCCCAGTAGCTTAACAAGACGCTTTTAATGCCCCTCAGAAGTGACGTGGAGGTAAGAGTGGTATAACAAGACGCTTTTAATGCCCCTCAGAAGAGACATGGAGGTCAGAGTTGTATAACAAGATGCTTTTAATGCCCCTTGAAAGAATGATGGAGGTCCCAGTAGCTTAATAAGACGCTTTTAATGCCCCTCAGAAGAGACGTGGAGGTCAGAGTGGTATAACAAGACGATTTTAATGCCCCTTGAAAGAATGATGGAAGTCCCAGTAGCTTAACAAGAAGCTTTTAATGCCCCTCAGATGAGACGTAGAGGTCAGAGTGGTATAACAAGACGCTTTTAATGCCCCTCAGAAGAGCCGTGGAGGTCAGAGTGGTATAACAAGACACTTTTAATGCCCCTTGAAAGAATGATGGTGGTCCCAGTAGCTTAACAAGATGCTTTTAAAGCCCCTTGAAAGAATGATGGAGGTCCCAGTAGCTTAACAAGACGCTTTTAATGCCCCTCAGAAGAGACGTGGAGGTCAGAGTGGTATAACAAGACGCTTTTAATGCCCTTTGGAAGAGCCATACAGTACAGCATCTTAAAAATATTATTCCCATTATAGGGGAGTGGGTCTCCCACAGTCTTTGCTTATGCCTTCCAAGCAAAAGCTGACAAAAAACAGGATGGAGGAACTTTCAATAATGGCAACACGGACCACGGTCACCCTGGTGGTATAGTGGTGGTGGAGGCTGAGGATAAGGAGAAGAGCATAAAACAGCCAAAATGAGGAAGTGTATACCCATGTGTGGGTGTGAAGCGGTGCATGTGAATACACCTCCCAAAATAACACAGTGGATTTGACTTTATGTTACTCTGCTGTCATTTGGTGGTGATGAGAAGTCTGGCCCAATCCAGCCCTTGTTCATTTTGATAAGGGTCAGCTTGTCAGCAATGTCAGTTAACAGGCGAGTGCGCTTATCAGTTATAATTCCCCCAGTGGCACTAAAAACACACTCCGATAACACGCTAGCAGCAGGGCAGGCAAGGACCTCCAAGGCGTACAGAGCGAGTTCATTCCAAGTGTCCAGCTTGGATACCCAATAATTAAAAGGCACAGAGGAATCACGGAGGACGCTGGTAAGGTCGGCAGGGTACTCCCTCACCATCTTTTGAAACTTTCCACTCCTTGTGAGAGTTCCCCACGCCTCCGGGTCTGTCCGAAGGGAGAGTCTGAGAAAACATTCCCAGAACGTTGACAGTGTTCCCCTGCCTCTGCTGGATTGTAGTTGCGTCTCCCTCACATGTACGCCTTGGTTGGGCAACAAAGAACTGTGACCTCTGCCGCTAGCGTGTTCAGATGGGAATTTTTTTTAACAGTTCTGCAGCAAGGGCCTTCTGGTACTGCCCCATTTTTGTAGACCTCTCCACCTCAGGAATGAGAGAGTGAAAGTTCTCCTTGTAGCGGGGGTCAACAAGTGTCACCAACCAGTAATGACTATCACCCAACATTTTGACAACGCGAGGGTCACAGTTAAGGCAGCGTAACATAGAGTCAGCCATGCGTGCCAGACTGGTAACGGGCAAGATTTCCGTGTCCTCACGAAGATGACGACTGGCCATGCTCTCCTCCTCCTCCTCCCCCCTGTCCTCAGGCCACCCACGCTGAACCGACGGTATGACAGTTGTAGAGGTACTACCGTCTACAGCGCATGATACCACCTCCTCCTCTCGATCATTGTCCCCCAATACACGTTGGGATGAGATGAGGCTGGGCTGTGTGTAATCGACCGCTACGGCTTCTTGATCCATCTCATCATACTCTGGCTGTAATGCCTCCTGTTTAATTCTCTGCAGAGAGCATTGCAAAAGACAGACAAGTGGAATGCTGACAATAAAGATGGCATCATCGCCACTCACCATCTTGGTGGCCTCCTCAAAGTTTGTCAGGATGGTACATATGTCAGACATCCAGGTCCACTCCTGAGGTCTTATGTGTGGAGTCTGACCTGAATATCGACGGCCTTGTTGCAGCTGGTACTCCACAACTGCTCTCTTCTGCTCACAAATCCTTAGCAACATGTGGAGGGTAGAGTTCCAACGTGTGGGGACATCACACACCAGTCGGTGTGCCGGAAGCTGCAAACGCCGCTGCAACACAGCAAGGGCGGAGGAAGCTGTAGCCGACTTGCGAAAATGAGTTGACAGGCGGCGTACTTTCACGAGCTGATCTGGCAACTCGGGGTATGATTTAAGAAACTGCTGAACCACGAGGTTAAGCACATGAGCCAAGCATGGTACATGTGTGATCTCGCCTCAATTCAGAGCCGCCACCGGGTTACGGCCATTGTCACACACGACCATGCCTGGATGGAGGTTCAGCTGTCTCAGCCACAGATCTGCCTGCTCTTTCACAGCTGTCCACAACTCACAAGTGTGAGGTTTCTCACCTAAGCTTATGAGTTTCAGCACAGCCTGGTGCCGCTTGGCGGAGGCAGTACTGCAGTGCTTCCAGCTTGTAACTGATGTGGTGATATCTGAGATGGAGGCTGAACATGAGGAGGAGGAGGAGGATGGTGCGCAGAGCTGTACACTGTGGGGGCAACTCTGACTTACATAGGGCCCGCAATCCTCGGTGTGGGGAGGATGTGTTCCGTCCCAAGGTCCGACTGGGTCCCGGCTTCCACTATGTTTACCCAGTGTGCCGTCAGGGAGATGTACCGTCCCTGGCCACAAGCACTTGTCCACGTGTCCATTGTCAGGTGGACTCTCCCAGTAACTGCGTTGTTGAGGGCACGGCAGATGTTTTGGGACACATGCATGTGTAGTGCGGGGATGGCACACCGGGCAAAATAGTGTCGGCTGGGGACCAAGTACCGAGGGACGGCCACCGCCATAAGGTTGCGGAAGGATTCCGTCTCCACCAGCCTAAAAGGCAGCATTTCCAGCGCAAGCAGTCGTGAAATGTGCGAATTTAGGACTGTGGCCTGTGGGGCGTTAGCTGCGAATTTCCGCTTTCGTTCAAAGGTCTTGGATATGGACAATTGAACGCTGCGGTGGGACGTGGACGTGGACGTTGATGCTGTTTCTTGAGAAACTGCCATAACAAGTGAAGACTGATAGGGGGGGGCATCTTTATATGCAGTATAGACAGGGGATTGCCTTGAACACACAAAAGGGGGTTCTATTGCACGCACAACAGCGGAAGAAGCAGTGGTGACACCCGCTGACACTGGTCGTGGACCCTGGGGTTTGCCCCACAAAGTCGGGTGCTTTGCTGCCATGTGCCTGATCATGCTGGTGGTGGTCAGGCTGGTAGTTTTGTCACCCCTGCTGCTGCTGGCATGGCAGGTGGTACAAATGGCCTTTTGGGGTTATCAGCAGAGTCTTTAAAAAAATTCCATACTCTGGAAGACCTACCGCTTGTACTGGCAACGTCCCTCGTGTTGGTGTTACGGGGAACGGTTGCCCGCCTTCTGTCTGCGGCCACCACACTGCTTCTTGCTGCCTGTTGGGTTACTCAGCCTCCCTCCCCCCGTGTGCTGCTGGCTTCACTCTGCATGTCCTCCTGCCACGTTGGGTCAGTTACTAGATCATCCACCACCTTCTTCTCTTTCACTTGCGCACCACAATCCTCCTCCTCACTTCCTGGCAATTGTGTCTCGTCATAGTCCACCTCTTGTGACAAATTGCCAGCGTCGACTTCCTGTGGCCGTGGCTGTTCAAATATTTGGGCATCGCTACATGGGATCTCCTCTACCACCACTTCAAGCGGAGCAAGCGAGGGGCACAAATATGGAAATGGACCAGTGAACAGCTCTTCAGAGTGTCCAACTGTGGGATCAGTTGCTCTCTGACGACACTCGGCATGGTGGGAGGAAGAAGCATCAGGGTGAGGAGGAGTATGCTGTCGAGACTCATGGCTACAAAGAGTTGACCGTGTGGAAGACAGACCGGAGGTGGTGGTGCACAGGTAACTGGAAGTATTATCAGCTATCCAATTAATAAACTGTTCACACTGATCAGTTCGCAATACTAGTGTTGTTTTGTGGATCCCTAGTAATTTGGTCAAGAAGTGGGAGCAAGAAGATGTGGCTGTTGGTTGTGGCACATTTTCACCTTGGCCACGGCCCCGTCCTCTGCATGCACCATCACCAGAAAGTCCAGTTCCACGTCCCTTGCCACGCGCCTTGCACATTGTAAAGGAAGTAAAATAGCTTACACTCGCAATATCAATGGAAAAAGGTAATAAAAAGTAGATTAGAACTGAGGAAGAGGAAAACCACAGTTCTATTTCTCTGGCCTACACCCGACTATTTTAAACAGTCAGAACAATCAGAGAGAAACTATTACTGTTTTTCTTTACGGAAAAAATTCCAAAACCTGAATAATAGAGATTTTTTACCGTGGAATGGCAAAACCACAGTTATTGTTTACTGGGGTATACCATAAAATTTTAAATATATACAGTACAGACCAAAAGTTTGGACACACCTTCTCATTTAAAGATTTTTCTGTATTTTCATGACTTTGAAAATTGTACATTCACACTGAAGGCATCAAAACTATGAATTAACACATGTTGAATTATATACTTAACAAAAATGTGTGAAACAACTGAAAATATGTCTTATATTCTAGGTTCTTCAAAGTAGCCACCTTTTGCTTTGATGACTGCTTAGCACACTCTTGGCATTCTCTTGATGAGCTTCAAGAGGTAGTCACCGGAAATGGTCTTCCAACAATCTTGAAGGAGTTCCCAGAGATGCTTAGCACTTGTTGACCCTTTTGCCTTCACTCTGCGGTCCAGCTCACCCCAAACCTTCTCGATTGGGTTCAGGACTGGTGACTGTGGGGACCAGGTCATCTGGCTTAGCACCCCATCACTCTCCTCTTTGGTCAAATAGCCCTTACACAGCCTGGAGGTGTGTTTGGGGTCATTGTCCAGTTGAAACATAAATGATGGTCCAACTAAACGCAAACCGGATGGAATAGCATGCCGCTGCAAGTTGCTGTGGTAGCCATGCTGGTTCAGTATGCCTTCAATTTTGAATAAATCCCCAACAGTGTCACCAGCAAAGCACCCCCACACCATCACACCTCCTCCTCCATGCTTCTCGGTGGGAACCAGGCATGTACAGTCCATCCATTCACCTTTTCTGCGTCGCACAAAGACACGGTGGTTGGAACCAAAGATCTCAAATTTGGACTCATCAGACCAAAGCATAGATTTCCACTGCTCTAATGTCCATTCCTTGTGTTCTTTCGCCCAAACAAGTCTCTTCTGCTTGTTGCCTGTCCTTAGCAGTGGTTTCCTAGCAGCTATTTTACCATGAAGACCTGCTGCATAAAGTCTCCTCTTAACAGTTGTTGTAGAGATGTGTCTGCTGCTAGAACTCTGTGCGGCATTGACCTGGTCTCTATTCTGAGCTGCTGTTAACCTGTGATTTCTGAGGCTGGTGACTCGGATAAACTTATCCTCAGAAGCAGAGGTGACTCTTGGTCTTCCTTTCCTGGGGCGGTCCTCATGTGAGCCAGTTTCTTTGTAGCGCTTGATGGTTTTTGCAACTGCACTTAGGAACACTTTCAAAGTTTGCCCAATTTTTCGCACTGACTGACCTTCATTTCTTAAAGTAATGATGGCCACTCGCTTTTCTTTACTTAGCTGCTTTTTTCTTGCCATAATACAAATTCTAACAGTCTATTCAGTAGGACTATCAGCTGTGTATCCACCTGACTTCTGCACAACACAACTGATGGTCCCAACAGCATTTATAAGGCAAGAAATCCCACTTATTAAACCTGACAGGGCACACCTGTGAAGTGAAAATCATTTCCGGTGACTACCACTTGAAGCTCATCAAGAGAATGCCAAGAGAGTGCAAAGCAGTCATCAAAGCAAAAGGTGGCTACTTTGAAGAACCTAGAATATATGACATATTTTCAGTTGTTTCACACTTTTTTGTTAAGTATATAATTCCACATGTGTTAATTCATAGTTTTGATGCCTTCAGTGTGAATGTACAATTTTCAAAGTCATGAAAATACAGAAAAATCTTTAAATGAAAAGTTGTGTCCAAACTTTTGGTCTGTACTGTATATTTGCGGCTGAACAGTGAGCGACACACTCAAACTGTTTTTTCATAGATACAAAAGGCCCAAAAATGGATGCTACAGAGATTTGACCCGTGGAACTGCAAAACCACACTTGGATTTGCTGGCCCTACAACAGACTATTTTCCACAGATATATTTTTGTGTGAGAACAGTCAGGAGACACTACAGGCTTTTTTAAAGCCAAAAAATGCGAAAAACAGGATAATAGAGATTTTTTACTGTGGAACAGCAAAACCACATTTTTAATTTACTGGCGTATACCAGACTTTTTTAAATATATATATTTGCGGCTGAACAGTGAGCGACACACTCAAACTGTTTTTTTTTTACATACAAAAGGCCCAAAACTGGATACTACAGAGATTTGACCCGTGGAAATGCAAAACCACACTTGGATTTGTCGGACCTACAACAGACTATTTTCAACAGATATATTTGTGTCTGAAAAATCAGGGAGACACTATTATTTTTTTTTATGGCAAAAAATGCCAAAAGCAGGATAATAAAGATTTTTTACCGTGGAACAGCAAAACCACAGTTATAATTTACTGGTGTATACCAGACTTTTTTAAATATATATATTTGTGGCTGAACAGTGAGCGACACACTCAAACTGTTTTTTTTTACATATAAAAGGCCCAAAACTGCATACTACAGAGATTTGACCCATGGAAATGCAAAACCACACTTGGATTTGTCGGGCTTACAACAGTCTATTTTCAACAGATATATCTGTGGCTGAAAAATCAGGGAGACACTATTATTTTTTTTTTACGGCAAAAAATGCCAAAAGCAGGATAATAGAGATTTTTTGCCGTGGAACAGCAAAACCACAGTTATAATTTACTGGTGTATACCAGACTTTTTTAAATATATATATTTGCGGCTGAACAGTGAGCTACACACTCAAACTGTTTTTTTTTACATACAAAAGGCCCAAAACTGGATACTACAGAGAATTGACCCTTGGAAATGCAAAACCACACTGGGATTTGTCAGGCCTACAACAGACTATTTTCAACAGATATATTTTTGAGTCAGAACAGTCAGGAGACACTACTGTTTTTTTTTAAAGCAAAAAAATGCGAAAAACAGGATAATAGAGATTTTTAACCACGGAACAGCAAAACCACAGTTATAATTTACTGGTGTATACCAGACTTTTTTAAATATATATATTTGGGGATCAACAGTGAGCGACACACTCAAACTGTTTTTTTTTTACATACAAAAGGCCCAAAACTGGATACTACAGAGATTTTACCCATGGAAATGCAAAACCACACTTGGATTTGTCGGGCCTACAACAGACTATTTTCAACAGATATATTTGTGTCTGAAAAATCAGGGAGACACTATTATTTTTTTTTTTACGGCAAAAAATGCCAAAAGCAGGATAATAGAGATTTTTTTACCGTGGAACAGCAAAACCACAGTTATAATTTACTGGTGTATACCAGACTTTTTTAAATATATATATTTGCGGCTGAACAGTGAGCGACACACTCAAACTGTTTTTTTCACATACAAAAGGCCCAAAACTGGATACTACAGAGATTTGACCCGTGGAAATGCAAAACCACACTTGGATTTGTCAGGCCTACAACAGACTATTTTCAACAGATATATTTGTGTCTGAAAGATCAGAAACACACTGTTTTTTTTTTTTGGGGGGGGGACACCAAAAGGTTAATAAGATGGGTATTTGTACAGTGTGAAGGAGGCCTACAACAGACTATTTTCAACAGATATATTTTTGAGTCAGAACAGTCTGGAGACACTACTGGTTTTTTTTAAAGCCAAAAAATGCGAAAAACAGGATAATAGAGATTTTTTTACCATGGAACAGCAAAACCACAGTTATAATTTACTGGTGTATACCAGACTTTTTTAAATATATATATTTGGGGATCAACAGTGAGCGACACACTCAAACTGTTTTTTTTTACATACAAAAGGCCCAAAACTGGATACTACAGAGATTTGACCCATGGAAATGCAAAACCACACTTGGATTTGTCAGGCCTACAACAGACTATTTTCAACAGATATATTTGTGTCTGAAAGATCAGAAACACACTGTTTTTTTTTTTTGGGGGGGGGACACCAAAAGGTTAATAAGATGGGTATTTGTACAGTGTGAAGGAGGAAAAAAAAAAGAGGATTTAGATGAAAAAAAAAAAGGATTTTTCCTGGCCCCCCGAGACCTGGAGCTAAGTCCAAAAATTTCAGCAACAGGAGCAGTACACAGGACTGTAATGCAGCGTTTGCTAGTATAACCCCACTGCGTCTCCTATACAGCCTGCCTGCCTGCCTGATATCTGGGATAGATATTATTTCTGAGAAGGACTGTTTGTTTGATCTGGAGCCTTTAGAGACCCTACACTAACTATTTCGCACTATAAATCTCTCCCTAGCTCAGCAGCGCTTTCCCTACACTGTCTGATCCCAGCTGTCTGTGTCCAAGATGGCAGCTCCCGGTTTAAAATACTCGAGGTGACGCTGTGCGGCCAGCCAATCAATGTAATGCCCGCAACCAACATGGCTGCGGTATTACAGTGACTGGCTGGAAATCCCTGCATGTTCATTGGCTCTGTAAAGAGCGCCAAACATGCAGGGCGGAGACCCAAGCTCCCGCCCGAGTAACCCGGAAATGCTCGGTGCTCGCCGAACATCCCGAGTAGCGGGATGCTCAGGCGAGTACCGAGCAATGTCGAGCATGTTCGCTCAACACGGATGTAAGTCTGCCCTACGTAACATAAAATGTTGAAAATCTGTGGCTCAGTACACATTGGGGTACACAGGACTCTACTCTGATTGCAGGTAATAAGCCACTGTGTCTTGTAGTAGTTTCTCTCTCTCCCATGAATTGAATTAGAATGCAGATTTGGCCAAGCTGAGCTTGCATGGTGTTACAGAATTTGTGGCTTATTACATGTGCCTTTTTTCATAAACATCATGTTGGGGGAATTCTGAGCGCACCATTTTTGTCCATCTTGGAAATTTTTCATTCAGGTATACAGAAAACAATTGCCGAGGAGGTTGGCAACTCTGGCCCCATAGCAGCTGATATGGCTACTATGGATATAGTTCCACCCCTGCTTCAGACTTAGTTTTCCTATACAGAGGTCAGACTTAAAATGTGAAATCTGCATTTTCTAATGGAATGACAAAATAGTCACTAACCTTTTCATTGCCACATTCTGTGCCATCCATTGGTGGATCCAGTCTTGTTCTACACTCTTTCTCGCTCTCCAACTTACACCAGAGTCCTGTACAAATAACATGCTAAAAAATATGTTAAAAATGGCAGGTACATATTTAAGGCAAATCTTTTATAAAAGTTTGCACAAGTCATAATTATATGTTTCATATAAAGCTTATGCTCAAAGCTATTATAAGGACTAATATTTTTTTTTATCCCTTTACTGGAATTTGCTTAGTGGCAGGCATCTAATAATAATCTGGAGGACTACTACAAAGAGCTACTAAGTGGACTTTCAGTGCACTGCGAGCAGCCTCCATCAGGCATAGCTGAAGGGTCTGCAGATGGAGTGGGCCCAAACTCAGACCCTAAGTCACATAGCATCGTAGTTGGGGACTTGTTACTGATATTACATTGGAGCCCAGGAGTTCTGATTTATGTCTCTGCCATAAGTACTGTAGATCAAAAGAGACTGTGTCTGAAAGAAATTAGGGTACGTTCATGGCATATGTTTTGCATTTTGTGACTGTCCTATTCATCTGAATATATCTTCCCCAATATAATTTAGAAGCTGAAAGATTTTCATATGAGAAGTTTCAATTTAAATAGAGGTCTAAGGGGTAACGTTTCTCCTTATGGAGAGTGACACACCAGCTCTGGCACGTCAAGGTAAGGAGGCTTATCCGCCATGCAATGCTCCTCTGGGAAATTTAATATGCAAATTGCCTCTTCAGAGAAAAAGAGGACTTGTACTCTATAGCGCCACCTATTGGAAGCAGCAATCCTATAAGTCACAGTCAACCCTTTAACGAGTCATGCAATAGGACTTAGGATAAAAGCCAAATCAGAATCTCAATTTGCAGACACGGTGCCTCTCACCTAGCCAAATCAGATCTCATACTTTGCACTGACGAGGGCCAACAGCCCGAAACACCGTGTCTGCAAATTGAGATTCTGATTTGACTTTTATCCTAAGTCCTATTGCATGACTCGTTAAAGGGTTGATTGTGACTTGTAGGATTGCTGCTTCCAATAAGTGGCGCTATACAGCACAAGTCCTCTTTTTCTCTGGAGAGGCAATTTGCAATGTAAATAGATATTTTTATTGAAATAATGATACCGATAATCTTTGCTTAAGACTTTCTGAACTTCTTTTATATAGCATCTGACAACTTAGACATCCTGAAAGTGTGGGACTTTTTTCAAGTATAAAGTTTAAAGTAATTTATTTTATTTTTATAAATTATTTTACTCACTTATATAGTGCCATTAATTCCACAGCGCTTTACAGGCATTATGGGCCTCCGTAATGACTACATTTGCATGTGTGTGTGTACATATATACACACACACATATATATATATAGTATAAATTTATTTTGAACAGGAATAGATAACAGCATTCTGTAGCCAATTCTTCATTATTTTTACCTCACTAGCTGTACCTGATTGATATATGTTTATTACTGATTAGTGATGAGCGAGCATGTTCTGTTAACCCTTTCGACAAGCATGCTCGGGTTCTCGCCGAGTATTTACGGTGTGCTCGAATGTTATGTTAGAGTCACTAAGAAACAGGCATTCCTCACATGTATTAAAACTGTCAAACAGTCAAAATCCTGCACACACAGTGACTCAAACATAACATTCGAGCACGCCGAAGATACTCGGAAAACACCCGAGTATGAGCGTAAATCTCGAGTAATGAGCATGCTCGCTCATCACTATTACTGATGAAACATTGTTGCTGCATTGAATGTGTACCCAGTAATGAAACCTTGACCACTGGATGATGCTATCAAGGGATTTTGATTGGCACCTAAAAGTGCATCATATCTTTTTATATTTTTGACTTACAAGCATTTCATTTAAAACAGAACTGTACTTTCAACAAACTTTGCATAAATCATTAGTACAAGTGATTACAAGAAACTTTATAATGTATCTTATCAGAGAAATCAGGAACTTTGTCAATTATGAGACACTTCTTACCCTCCCCCCTGCCTCCTAAACTTGTTATCCACTGTAAAAAAGTAGCTCAAGTCTATTGCTCACAGGAGACAGATTGCAGTTGTCATGTGAGCCCATTATCCTCTGTGGAGAGGGGAGAGTGAGGAGGAATGAGAAGCAGGGACGGAAACAGGGAGTAGCAGACAGAAAAACATTGTACAGAGTTGTATAACAAGTGTTTTTTCTTACATCAGAGGTGTATTCAGATCAACACAGCTCAGCTCTGCTGTATAATGTCCTCCATGGTGCTGTAGCTTGTGTCTGTGAGCTAAAAAGTGAATGGAGAGTAGGAAAACAAGTCTGTGCTGTGCTGTCTATGGGAGAAATTTCTGCAGCTTGTCTTCTTCCACAGCAAACAATGTAAGTTACAGATAGAGCATGGAGAGGGGGAAACTGGTGAGAATATAGGAGAATGTAGGATATAAGTCACAGTGTGGGGGAAAATTATGGAGAGGGGCAGTGTAGGGTGGATATTGTGAATAGTTTGTGTTATTGACACTTTCTATATATACTAACAGAGCTTATTACTACATTTAATTATTTTTTTTCATAAATTGTAGTAGTGGGTAAATTATCCCAACTATAATAAGCACACAAGATACTGGTACATACTGTATATTTCATGAATAAATAACAGTTATGTATAATTAAACTTAGATGATATTGATATAGGCTATTTATGTGATGAAATCTGAGAATTCTGAAACATCTTTAAAACAGATCTGTCATCAGATTTTGCAATACAGACTGCATTAAACAGATCATTTACACCTGATGGGGTGTGTATACTTACTTTAAAATGCCATGTAAGAATGGCTATATTATCCTTTTTGAAAGTTTAAATTCAATCTCTACCCATTTAGCATGATTGACAGCTCCTCAGAGTCCCTCCTCCCTGCTGCTTACACTACTCAGTACAAGCGGCCACTGCCTGTCAAGATCAATTAGCAGAGATTCAATACACTTGGACTTGTGAGATTTCATACTCTTGACTTGAACTTATTTTAATAAAAGACTTATACAGCCATTTATGCAAGGATTTTAAAAGTAAGTACACCAGCCTTAACAAGGCTAAGGGATCTATTTAATAATGTACAGAGTTCCTTTGGTGAATTCTGGTGACAGATCTGCTTTAAAGATCCTATAATCCTATAAAAACAGTATAACTAAATTTACACTGCAAAATAATTGTTTTATGATTATCTTGACATGTAAACAGGCTGCAAATTTCACCAAAATGCTTGTTCATCAGGTGAAATGATAATTTGAGAAGCAATTAGCATGATTGTTCTTTGCGGAGCATCATTCTGTGTAAACAGGACTCGAACTGCTGAGAATCATGGCGGTCTATGCACTCTGAGCGATCTAGTATAGATCACTCAGTGGGCATTGTTTGCATTGGTCTGCCCATGTAAACAGGCATTTAGACAACAGCCGATAGGTAAAAGTTTACCGATTGGCGGTTGTATTGTGCTGTCAGTTAGTGCAGAGGTCCCCAACCGCCGGTCCGCGGACCAGGACCGGGCCGTTGGGGTTTTTCAGCCGGTCCGCGGGGAGAGGGGGCCCCTCCAGCCTCCAGCAGGGCCGCCATCAGGGCATGACTGCCCTGACTCCAGTATGGGGCCCGGCCGGTAGGAGCCCCCTCGGAGCCCCCCTCTTGTGCGTCTCTCTCCTCCTGGGGCCCCCGGCCGCATGCTAAGCGCCGGGTCCGGGACATCTTAGCGCTGCGCTGCTGCGGCAGCACCTTCATGATTCCCCTGACTTCCGGTCATGTGACGGCGCCGTCACATGGCCGGAAGTCAGGAGAACCTGGTGTCAGCGATTTGGCGCCAGGATTCTGCAGGGATCGCATGGGGGTAAGTATAACAAGTTTTATTTTTTTTAAATACAATTAACTAGGAGTGGGGGGAATGGGAGATGCACATGGGGGGAGGGGAGAGATGAGAGATGCACATGGGGGAGGGGAGAGATGAGAGATCCACATGGGGGGGAGGGGAGAGATGAGAGATGCACATGGGGGAGGGGAGAGATGAGAGATCCACATGGGGGGGAGGGGAGAGATGAGAGATGCACATGGGGGAGGGGAGAGATGAGAGATCCACATGGGGGGAGGGGAGAGATGAGAGATGCACATGGGAGGGAGGGGAGAGATGAGAGATGCACATGGGGGGAGGGGAGAGATGAGAGATGCACATGGGAGGGAGGGGAGAGATGAGAGATGCACGGGGGGGTGAGAGATGCACGGGGGGGTCAGAGATGCACGGGGGGGATGAGAGATGCACGGGGGGTGGATGAGAGATGCACGGGGAGGTGAGAGATGCACGGGGGGGATGAGAGATGCACGGGGGGTGGATGAGAGATGCACGGGGGGGTGAGAGATGCACGGGGGGTGAGAGATGCACGGGGGGGATGAGAGATGCACGGGGGGGATGAGAGATGCACGGAGGGGATGAGAGATGCACGGAGGGGATGAGAGATGCACGGGGGGTGGATGAGAGATGCACGGAGGGGGATGAGAGATGCACGGAGGGGGATGAGAGATGCACGGAGGGGGATGAGAGATGCACGGGGGTGAGATGCACATGGGGGGGTTATGTTTACATAACTTTGTTGCCTTATGAAGGGCGGGGGGGCCCCCAAAAATTTCTTGCACAGGGGCCCACTACAGTCTGTGTCCGCCCCTGGGATGAAGTAAATGCAGCTGAACAGCAGCTGTCAGGACAGCTGCCCTGTCCTGCTGCAGGGCGTGATGGGGCCTCAGTGATGCGGCTCCTGGCACAGCACATTATGTGGGGCTCCTGGCATAGCTCCTGGCGGGGACCTGGTCTACAGTATATGATAAGTATGCACTAAACTCCAAATCCCTCCATTACCCCGCCCCCATATGACCAAAGCCCCGCCCACCCCACCCCCTCCTTGCTGGGCCATGGAAAAATGATCTTGCTTCAAGCCGGTCCCTGGTGCAAAAAAGGTTGGGGACCACTGAGTTAGTGCATGTAAACAAACCATTAGGACAGATTTGTAGTTCTTGTGTTGGCCACATATGGGACAACAGCACTTTAGAGCAAAAATGTAATAGAAATTTATATGAATATAATGAGCAGGATAATTACACACAATCTATTACATTCAATAATTGTTCTATTAGTGCAGCTTGTTTATTCTTGCTTACTGACATTATTTACTTGTAGCAATAGCTAATTGAATTTTTGCCATTGTCTGACCTCAACTGTAGTGACACATGAATGACCCTGAGAATTTTTTTCAGTGTATTAAAGAGGTTACGGAACTTCACATTTTATGGCATTGCTCTGCCAAGACATGTGCAATACTTACAGCTGGAGTAAGTCAATCATATTTAGCTTGTATAAAATCAATAAACAATGAAAATTTCATCCAAAAAATAAGCCGCTGTTAGCAGCCAGGACACGTATACAAGCAGATCTGCACCTCAGGGTGAGAAAATAAGAGGAAAATACATAAATAAGTGTGTTGTTACAGAATGAAGGTACCATATGTTATTCTTGTTGTTATGTGTATATATGTATGTATATATATATATACAGTGGGGAAAATAAGTATTTGATACACTGCCAATTTTGCAAGATTTCCCACCTACAAAGAATAGAGAGGTCTGTAATTTTTATCGTAGGTACACTTTACCTGTGAGAGACAGAATCTAAAAATAAAAAACAGAAAATCACATTGTATGATTTTTTAAATAATTAAATAGCATTTTATGGAAGGAAATAAGTATTGATCACCTACCAACCAGCAAGAATTCTAGCTCTCACAGACCTGTTAGTTTTTCTTTAAGAAGCCCTCCTCCTCTGCACTCATTACCTGTATTAATTACACCTGTTTGAATTTGTTACCTGTATAAAAGTTACCTGTCCACACACTCAATAACTCACACCATGGCCAAGACCAAACAGCTGTCTGAGGACACCAGGGACAAAATTGTAGACCTGCATAAGGCTGGAATGGGCTACAGGACAATAAGCAAGCAGCTTGGTGAGAACGCAAGAACTGTTGCCACAATTATTAGAAATGGAAGAAAGATAAGATGACTATCAATCTTCATCTCTCTGGGGCTGCATGTAAGATCTTACCTTGTGGAGAAAGGATGATTCTGAGAAAGGTCAGGAATCAGCCTAGAACTACACGGTAGGTCCTCGTCAATAACCTGAAGAGAGCTTGCACCACAGTATCTAAAATTACCATTAGTAGCACACTACGTCGTCATGGATTAAAATCCTGCAGGGCACTCAAGGTCCCCCTGCTCATGCCAACACATGACCAGGCTCATTTGAAGTTAACCAATGACCATCTAGATGATACAGAGGAAACATGGGAAAAGGTCATGTGATCAAATAAGACTAAAATAGAACTTTTTGGTATCAACTCCACTCGCCTTGTTTGGAGGAAGAAGAAGGATGAATACAACCCAAGAACACTGTCCCAACTATGACGCATGGTGGGGGAAACATCATACTTTGGGAGTGCTTTTTTGAAAAGGGGACAAGACAACTACAACGTATTGAAGGGAGGTCATGAGTCGTGAGTAGTGATAAGCGAGCACTAAAATGCTTGGGTGCTTGATGCTCAGGTCGAGCACACTGGAATACTCGGGTGCTTGATACGAGCAACGAGCCCAATGTAAGTCTATGGGAAACTCGAGCATTTTTCAGGGGGCTCCCCCTTGCGGTCTGCAGAGGGCATACAAATTGTCCAAATCGATGGGAACAGTGCTCAAATTACATGGGAACAGCATGGGGAAGACCCCTGGAAGCATTTCTGACTCCCAGGTCACTTCTGTAAACAACGTTGTCAGAGGTATTACGCCACTTTTATGGACTGTCAGCCTGTCAGCATTTTCAGTTGACAGGCGGATGCGCTTATCAGTTATAATTCCACCAGCGGCACTAAAAACCTGCTCTGATAAAACGCTGGCGGCAGGGCAGGCCAAGACCTCCAAGGCATAGAGAGCCAGTTTATTCCACGTATCCAGCTTGGATACCCAATAATTATAAGGCACAGAGGAATCACGGAGGACATTGGTACTGTCGGCAAGGTAGTCCCTCAGCATCTTCCCAAACTTTGCACTCCATGTGAGACTACCCCGCGCCTCAGGGCTTGTGCGACGGAAGGGGCTGAGAAAATTCTCCCAGAACTTTGACAGTGTTCCCCTGCCTCTGCTGGATTGAAGTTGTATCTCTCTCACCTTTACTCCTTGGTTGTCCAACGAAGTGTGAACTCTGCCACGAGCGTTTTCAGATGGGAATTTTTTTAATAGTTCCGCAACAAGGGCCTTCTGGTACAGCCCCATTTTTGTAGACCTGTCCACTTCAGGAATAAGAGATATAAAGTTCTCCTTTTAGCGTGGGGCTAGAAGTGTCACCAACCAGTAATGACTGTCACCCAAAATTTTGAGAATGCGAGGGTCATGGGAAAGGCAGCATAACATAAACTCAGCCATGCGTGCCAGATTACTAACAGGCAAGACTTCCGTGTCCTCACCAAAAGGATAACTGACCATGCTCTCTTCCTCCTCTCTGTCCTCTGGCCATCCACGCTGAGCAGACGGTATGACAGCTGTGCAGGTAGTACCGTCTATAGCGCATGAAACTAGCTCCTGTTCTTCCTCCTCCTCTTCCTCATTGTCCCCCAATCCACATTGGGATGAGATGAGGCTGGGCTGTGTGTAATCAGACTGCACGGTTCCTTGCTCCATCTCATCATGCTCTGTGTGCAATGCATCCTCTTTAATTGTGAGTAGAGAGCATTTCAAAAGACAGAGAAGCGGGATGGTGACGCTAATTATGGCGTCATCGCCGCTCACCATCTTGGTGGAGTCCTCAAAGTTTTGGAGGATGGAACATATGTCTGACATCCATGTCCACTCCAAAGGTCTTATGTGTGGAGTCTGGACTGAATATCGACGGCCTTGTTGATGCTGGCACTCAACAACTGCCCTCTTCTGCTCACAAATCCTTCCCATCATCTGAAGTGTAGAGTTCCAACACGTGGGGACATCACACACCAGTCTTTGAACCGGAAGCTGCAAGCGCTGCTGAAGCACGGCAAGAGCGGCGGAAGCTGTAGGTGACTTTCTAAAATGGGCACACAGGCGGCATATTTTAACAAGCAGATCCGGCAGCTCCGAGTAGGATTTGAGAAACCGCTGAACCACGAGGTTAAACACATGGGCCAGGCATGGTACGTATGTGAGCTTGTCTCGCCTCAGAGCCACCACCAGGATCCGGCCATTGTCCCACATGACCATACCAGGTTGTAGGTTCAGCGGTGTGAGCCACAGATCTGCCTGCTCTTTCAGAGCTGTCCACAACTCTTCAGCATTGTGTGGTATGTCACCTAAGCATATTAGCTTCAGCACAGCCTGTTGCCGCTTGGCTGAGGAAGTGCTGCAGTGCTTCCAGCCTGTGACTGATGTGGTCATTTCGGAGATGGAGGCTGAAGAGGAGGAGGAGGCTGAAGAGGATGAGGTGCAGGAGCTGTAGACTGTGGGGGCAACCCTGATTGACCTAGGGCCCGCAATCCTTGGAAGAGGACGTGTTCCGTCCCAAGGTCCGACTGGGTCCCAGCTTCCACTATGTTAACCCAGTGTGCCATCAGCGAGATGTACCATCCCTGCCCACATGCACTTGTCCACGTGTCCGTGGTTAGGTGGACTTTCCCGGTAACTGCGTTGTTGAGGGCACGGCTAATGTTTTGGGACACGTGCTTGTGTAATGCGGGGATGGCACACCTGGAGAAATAGTGGCGGCTGGGGACTGAGTACTGAGGGACGGCCGCCGCCAATAGGTTGCGGAATGCTTCCGTCTCCATGAGCCTAAAAGGCAATATTTCGAGCGCAAGCAGTTGTGAAATGTGAGAATTTAGTAGTTAGGCCTGTGGGGTATTGGCTGCGTATTTGCGCTTGCGTTCCAAGGACTTGGGTAGGACAACTGAACGCTGTGCTGGGATAAGGACATGGACGTGCTTCCTGATGCTGCTACTTGAGAGTGTTAAATGACAGGTGCAGGGCAGGAGGCATTTTCGCATGCACCATGGACAGGGGATTGGCTTGCATGCACAACAGCGGAAGAAGCACTGGTGCCACCAACAGACACAGTTCATGGACCCAGGAGTTTGGCCCACAAAGTCAGGTGCTTTGCTGCCTTGTGCCTGATCATGCTGTTGGTGGTCAGGCTGGTCGTTTTGCGACCCATGCTGATGCTGGCCTGGCAGGTGGTGCAAATGGCCTTTTTGGGGTTATCGGCAGAGTCTTTAAAAAACAACCAGACTCGGGAAGACCTAACAGTTGTACTGGCAACTTCCTTCATGTTGGTGTTACGGGGAACAGTTGCCTTCCTTCTGTCTGCGGCCGCCACACTGCTTCTTCCTGCCTGTTGGGGTGCTCTACCTCCCTCTCCATGTGTGCTGCTCTCCTCTCTCTGCATGTCCTCCTTTCAGGTTGGGTCAGTTACTATATCATCCACCACCTCATCTTCCACTTCCGCACCCTAGTCCTCCTCCTGACTTTCTGGCAATTGTGTCTCATCATCATCCACCTCGTGACACTTTCCCACCATCGCCTTCATGTGACCGTGGCTGCTCAAATAGTTGGGCATCGCTACATGCAATCTCCTCTTGCCTCGCTTCAAATGGACCGGGCGAGAGGCCCGAATCTATAAATGAAAAAGTGAAAAGCTCTTCAGAGTGTCCAAGTGTGGGATCATTTGTCTCCGGGCACTCGGCAAGGTGGGAGGAAGGAGGATCAGGGTGTGGAATATGCAGTCCAGACTCACGGCTACTGAGACTTGACCATATGGAAGACAGGGTGGTGGTGGCTAAGTGACTGGAAGCGTTATCCGCTATCCAACTAACAACCTTTTGACACTGCTCTGGGTTCAATAGTGGTGTGCTGCGGTCCCCTAGGAATTGGGACAGGAAGGTTGGGCGAGAAGATGTGGGTGTTTGTTGTGGCACAATTTCAGCTTGCCCACGGCCTTGGCCTCGGCCTCTGCATGCACCATCACCATCACGTCCAGTTCCCCGTCCCTTGCCACGTGCCTTGTCCATTTTAAATGGAGGACAACATCTTCCACGCTCACTACAAATGACTGCATTTGGAGCGAACTTATATGTGATCCGTGTGACGGAGAAACCACAGTTTTAAATATCTGGCCTGTAGGTAACTATTTTGAACAGCAATCTGGTGTCAGTTACTTCATTGACACACTGAAACAAATTTTTAATGGAGGTCAGAAATGGCAGTATTTCCTGAAAACGTATATGTGATCCGTGTGACGGAGAAAACACAGTTTTAAATGCCTGGCCTGTAGGTAACTATTTTGAACAACAATCTGGTGTCAATTGCTTCAATGACACACTGAAACAAATTTTTAATGGAGGTCAGAAATGGCAGTATTTTCTGAAAACGTAAATGTGATCCGTGTGACAGAGAAAACACCGTTTTAAATGCCTGGCCTGTAGATAACTATTTGGAACAGCAATCTGGTGTCAATTGCTTCACTGACACACTGAAACAAATTTTTAATGGAGGTCAGAAAAAGCAGTATTTTCTGAAAACGTATATGTGATCCGTGTGACGGAGAAAACAGTTTTAAATGCCTGGCCTGTAGGTAACTATTTTGAACAGCAATCTGGTGTCAATTGCTTCACTAACACACTGAAACAAATTTTTAATAGAGGTCAGGAATGGCAGTATTTTCTGAAAACTTATATATGTGATCCGTGTGATGGAGAACACACACTTTTAAATCCCTGGCCTGTAGGTAACTATTTTGAACAGCAATCTGGTGTCAATTGCTTTACTGACACACTGAAACAAATTTTTAATGGAAGTCAGAAATGGCAGTATTTTCTGAAAACGTATATGTGATCCGTGTGATGGAAAAAACACAATTTAAATAGCTAGATTTTTAGCGCTGTAATATGGAAAGGAGCTGGCTGTATTCTGCAGTGCCAACAAGCAAATGGCGCAGAAAAACTGTGTTCTCTGGATTGCTTTTGAAGCAAATAATGAGGATTAAGATACAAAAAAAAATATTCCTGGCCCCTGGGACCTGGGCCTATTTCTAGAAATATCTAACAGCAGCAGAAGGCAGAACTGGAATGGAGACTCTTGTGCTATATGCATTGCAGTCTGCTATAAACACTGCCTGCCTTCCTATATACACTGCCTGCCTGATATCTCTGCAGATGGATTAGTCCTCAGAAGGACTGTTTTTTGAGATGGATATGTGTAATGTACATGTTTTCTCCCTACACTACCTAATACACAAGCAAATCTCTCCCTAGCTCAGCAGCACCTCTCCCTACTCTGCCTGATTCCGGAGTGACTGTGATGAGCACAGCGGCGCCAGGTCTGATATAGACCTGATGACGCTGTGCGGCCAGCCAATCACTGTAATGCCACAACCAACATGGCTGCGGCATTACAATGAGTGGCAGGCAATCCCAGCATGTTGATTGGCACTCTAAAGAGCGCCAAACATGCAGGGAGGGGACCCGAGCATCCTCCCGAGCCACTCGCAAGTACTCGGCGAGCTCCGATCATCTCGAGTACTGAGATGCTCGGGCGAGTATCGAGTACTTGCTAGTATGCTCGCTCAAGACTAGTCGTGAGATTTTGGCCAACAACCTCCTTCCCTCAGTAAGACCATTGAAGATGGGTCATAGCTGGGTCTTCCAGCATGGAATAAAAAAGCCAGGACAACTAAGGAGTGGCTCCGTAAGAAGCATTTCAAGGACCTGGAGTAGCGTAGCCAGTCTTCAGACCTGAACCCAATAGAAAATCTTTGGAGGGAGCTGAAACGCCATGTTGCCCAGCGACGGCCCTAAAACCTGAAAGATCTGGAGAAGATCCGTATGGAGAAGCAGGCCAAAATCCCTTCTGCAGTCTGTGTAAACTTGGTCAAGAACTACAGCTAACGTCTGGCCCCTGTAATTTCAAACAAAAGTTTCTGTACCAAATATTAAGTTCCGTTTTTCTATTATACCCAATACTTATTTCATGCAATAAAATGCAAATTAATTATGTAAAAATCATGCAATGTGATTTTATGTTTTTTTTTTAAGATTCTGTCTCCCACAGGTGAAGTGTACCTACAATAAAAATCACAGATCTGTCCATTCTTTGTAGATGGGAAAACTTGCAAAATCGGCAGTGTATCAAATACTTATTTTGCCCACTCTATTAATTGTTTCATGCAGTTGGACAACATGGCTGAAATTGCAGCAAAAAAAAAAAAATACTCCAAATTGTAAGTTAATATTAACCCCTTTAACCCTGAAGGTGGTTTGCACGTTAGTGACAAGGCCAATTTTTACAATTCTGACCACTGTCACTTTATGAGGTAATAACTCCGAAACGCGTCAATGTATTCTCCTGATTCTGACTGTTTTTTCATGACATATTGTACTACATGATAGTGATAAAATATCTTCAATACGTCTTGCATTACCTTGTGAAAAAATCAGAAATTTGGCAAAAATGTAGAAAATTTAGCAATTTTCAAACTTTGAATTTTCATGCCCTTAAATAAGAGAGATATGTCACACAAAATAGTTAATAAATAACATTTCCCACATATCTACTTTACATCAGCACAATTTTGGAATCAAAAATTTTTTTCTTAGGCAGTTATAAGGGGTAAAGGTTGACCAGCAATTTTTCATTTTTCCAACAAAATTTATAAAACAATTTTTTTAGGGACTACATCACATTTGAAGTCACTTTGAGGGGCCTTTATAACAGAAAATACCCGAAGTGACACCATTCTAAAAACTGCACCCCTCAATGTGCTTAAAATCACATTCAAGATGTTTATTAACCCTTCAGGTACTTCACAGGACTTTTTGGAATGTGGAAGAAAATTTAACATCTTTTCACAAAAATGTTACTTTTGACCCAATTTTTTTTATTTTTGAAAGGTTGACAGGAAAAAATTGACCACCAAATTTGTTGTGGAATTTCTCCTGAGCTCGCTGATACCCCGTATGTGGAGGAAAACCACTGTTTCAGCAAAAGGCAGGGCTTGAAAGGGAAGGAGAGCCATTTGACTTTTTGAATGTAAAAATTGCTTGAATAATTAGTGGATGCCATGACGTGTTTAGGGAGTCCTGATGTGCCTAAACAGTGGAAACCCCACACAAGTGACACCATTTTGGAAACTAAACCCCTCAGGGAACTTATCTAGATGTGTGGTGAGCACCGTGAGCCCCCAGGTGCTTTTCAGACGTTTAAAACATTGAGCTGTAAAAATAAAATTTTCACATTTTTCCCACAAAAATGTTTTTCAGCCCCCAATTTTACATTTTCATAAGGGTAACAGGACAAATTGCACCATACCATTTGTTCTACAATTTCTCCTGAGTAAGCCACTACCCCATATGTGGGAAAAAAACACTGTTTTGGTGGATGGAAGGGTTTGGAATGGAAGGAGTGCCATTTGACTTTTTGAATGTAAAATTTGCTTGAATATTTAGCGGATGCAATGTCACTCTTGGAGAGCCCCTGATGTGCCTAAACAGTGGAAACCCCCCACAAGTGACACCATTTTGTAAGTAGACCCCTCAGGGTCTTATCTAGATGTGTGGTGAGCACCTTAAACCCCCAGGTGTTTCACCGAATTTTATAACGTAGAGCCATAAAAATAAAATTTTCACATTTTTCCCACAAAAATGTTTTTCAGCCCCCAATTGTGCATTTTCAAAAGGGCAACAGGAGAAATTGCACCATATAATTTATTGTGCTATTTATTCTGAGTAAGGTGATACCTCATATGGGGGGGGGAAACACTGTTTGGGCGCACGACAGGGATCCGAAGGGAAGGATCGTCATTTGACTTTTTGACTGTAAAATTAGCTTGAATAATTAGCAGACGCCATGTTGCATTTTGAAAGCCCCTGATGTGCCTTAACATTGGAAACCGCCTACAACTGACCCCATTTTTGAAACTAAACCCCTGAAGGAACTTCTCTAGATGTGTGGTGAGCACCCTGAACCCCCAGGTGCTTCACAGAAGTTTATAACATAGAGCTGTGAAAATAAAAAAATCAAACTTTTTCCACAAAAAATATTTTTTAGCCTCAATTTTTTTATTTATGCAAGGGTAAGAAGAGAAAATGGAACCCAAAAACTGTTCTGCTATTTCTCCTAAGTATGCCAATACCCCATATGTGGGGAAAATACACTGTTTTGGCGCATGGCAGGGTTCCGAATGGAAGGAGCACTGTGTGACTTTTATAACGCAAAATTGGCTGGAATCGAGAGCGGATGCCATGTCGCGTTTAGAGAGCCCCTGATGCGCCTAAACAGTGGAAATCCCCCACAAGTGACCCCATTTTGAAAACTAGTCCCCTTAAGGATTTTATCAAGGGATATAGTGAACATTTTGAACCCAGAAGTACGACACAGAATTTGATAACATTAGGTCATCATATTGAATAAGTTGTCATTAGTCTTGAGCGCAAGTGTTCACTACTTGAGTTTGCATTGGGAACTCGGGTATGCACCATGCATCGCGGGTACTCGAGTGACATGCTCGAGACTCCGCCCCGCATGTTTCACGGTTGTTAGACACCCAAAGAAAAACATGCTGGGATCGCTCATGCATGGCATGTATAACAGCTGCAAAACATATGGGGTGGAGACTCGAGCTTGTCACTCGAACATGCGTAATACTCGGTGCATACCCGAGCACCCGATGCAAACTCAAGTAGTGACGACTTACGCTCAACACTAGTCGCCATATTGTCATCATTTTTTTTTCTTTACTTTTGAAAAAATCCCAACCTCAAAACAACCGTAACCCAACCCTAATACAACCCCAACCCTAATACAACCGGAACCCTAATACAACCCTAACAAAACCCTAATCCTAACACAACCCTAACCCTTGCACAACCCTAACCCTAGCACACCCCTAACCTTAGCACAGCAATAACCCTAGCATAACCCTAACCCTAACACAACCCTAAACCTAACACAACCCTAGCCCTGGCACAACCCTAACCCTAACACAACCTTAACCCTAGCACAACCCTAATCCTAGCACAACCCTAACCCTAGCCCAACCCTAATCCTAGCACAACCCTAACCCTAGAACTTATTTTTTACGCCGTTCCTCGTGCGGTATAAGTGATTGGACAACTTTATTCTTCGGGTCGGTGCGATTACAGTAATACCAGATTCATATCGGGTTTTCATGTTTGGCAGCTGTCATACACTAAAAGACGCATTTTTTTGCAAAGACTAGTTTTTGCAATCATTTTTCAATATATCAGCTGACAAGAGTCATGTAGGGGTTTGTCTTTTACGAGAAAAGTTTACGTTTTTATTGGTACCATTTTCGGGCCAATTACATTTTTTGATCGCTTTCTATTCCGATTTTTGTGAGGCAGAATAAACAAAAACCAACAATTCAGGAATTGTTTTTTTTTTATGCCGTTCTGCGTGTTGTAAAATTGATAAGGCAGCTTTATTCTTCGGGTCAGTCCCATTACAGCGATACTACATTTATATAGTTTTTTTATGTTTTGGCTCCTTTATACAATAAAAACTATTTTATAGAAAAAAATATTTATTTTTGCATCGCTTTATTCTGAGAGCTATAACGTTTTTATTTTTCGGCTGATGGAGGTATATGGTGGCTTGTGTTTTGCAGGATAAGATGACTTTTTCAGCAGTATCATTTTTATTGACTTTCATCTTTTTGATGGCGTTTTATTAAATTTTTTGTTTGGCAGTATGATGATAAAGCATCGTTTTTTGCTTTGCTTTTTTATTATTATTTTTTACCATGTTCACTAACGGGGTTAACTAGTGGGACAGTTTTATAGGTCAGGTCATTACGTATGCGGCGATAATAAATATGTGTACTTTTATTGTTTTTTTTTTGTATAATGATATTTATTTATGGGTACAGTATATTTTTATATTTTTTAGATTATTTTTTCATTTTAAAAAAAATGTTTTTACATTTTTTTAATTTCTTTTTCACTTTCTGACACTTTCACTTTTATACTTTGTCCCACTATGGGACTTTCATTTTTTGCAGGGTGATCACTTGTATAGCATAGGAGATGCAGCAGCATCCTTATGCTATGCAGGCTATCAGCTCTGCACTGGCACAAGTTAGATAAATCGTGCATTGCGCACGATATGTCTAACATCCTGATTCCTGGTGACATCGGGTCAGCATGGCAACGATCGGGACCCCACGCACATATCGCGAGGACTTTGATCCAAGGTAACAGGGGCTCTCTTACCTCTGCCTACTCCCGCAATTCTGTGATCAACTTAATGTGCCGGGAGAGGTGCAGGATCGCTCCTGGCACGTAGCTGACATCTGGTGGCAATCGCGCCTGCACAGCCTCTGAGGTGTAATAATATGCACCTGGTTATTAAGGCCAAGGTCACAGGTACGTGTCATTATGCCTCACGTCTGAAAGGGGTTAAAGAGGTTTTCCAGGGCTAGAATATTGATGACTTATCTTCAGGATTGGTCATCAATATCAGACTTAAAGGGTCTGATACAAGGCCCCTCCACCAATTAGCTGTTATCAGCTCTGACAGCATCCAGATATAAGCAGTGAAGGTGCGAAACACCCACTGCTCCATCATACGGTTTAGTGGCCACTACCAGGTACTGCTGATCAGTTCCCATTTATTTGTGGAAACTATTTATTTTATTTATTATCTAAGGACAGATCATAAGTATCATGGTACAGAAAAACCCATTTAGGATTCTTATCATTCCATTTGAACCTACACTTTCAAATAACATAGTGAATTGGCAGTTGCCATCGAAAATCAGCACAGGACAACCAGCAAAAATTCCAATTTTAATGCAATATGTATAGAATCTCTGAATTTTATTTGTCCTTTAGATCTTTGTTAACAGCATATAGTCTGCCCACAGGGCAGTAGGGAAATCTGATTATTAATAGATAGTTCTCTCAAGTCATAAGCAAAGTGTCAATAAGAAGATCTCCTAGTCCTAATCAGTCCAGAATAAGAAAAATGTAGAGTTCTCTGATAAGGTATATTACAAACTTACTTCTTTTCATCTGTTATTTTTTTAAATTAAAATTAAAATGGTGATTACTCTTTAACCCCTTCACGACATATGACATATACTTACTTCATATGTCGCGTCCCTGACTTTGATGCGGGCTCGCACGCTGAGCCCGCATCTTTCCCAGCAGATGATGGTTAATTTAAAAGGAATCAATCATTGTGTTCCTTTATCATAGCGGTGCAAAAATAAGTAATCACACAGCACTATATACAGAAAATTGAAAGCGTAACAAGTTTCAGAAAATGGTGACGCAAGGTTTTTTTTTTTTAACATTTTTAATATCAACAATTTTCAAATTTTTTCACCACTTAAATAGAAAAACTATACTTTAGGCATATGCTTAAACGTACTGACCTAAAGAAGTAAATTGCTAGATAAATTTTAACGTATAGTAAACATGGTAAATAACCCCTCCTCACCGCAAAAAAATTGTGAAATTGCACTTTTTTTGCAATTTCAACACTTAGAATTTTTTTTACCGCTTTCCAGTCACATGATGAAATGAATAATGTCATTTATAAGTAAAATTCATCCCACAAAAAAGAAACCCTCATACGGCTATGTAGAAGGAGAAATAAAAAAGTTATGGCTCTTGGAAGAAGGGGAGGAAAAAAAAGAAAATAAAAAAAAAATAGAAAATCGCGCTGGGGTGAAGGGATTATTGGATCACTGAGGTGAAGGGGTTAAGAGATTATTACATGCAAATTCCAGCACTTATTGGGAACAGATGAATAAGTCCATCTGAATCCCAGCAGATGACAGCTGTGATATTCAGCCATCATCTGTCTCTAACAGCCATTGGTGAAGTGGCACTTGTGCCATGGCTGTTAATCTGTTATATACTGCTGTCATTCTTCATAGCGACATTCACAGCGTGTGGTTTGGGGGGAGCACTGTTCTAATCTTCCATGGCCCCCTTCCCTCCCTGTGACACAAACGCGGGGCACCAATGGGTTTCCATGACAGTCAAAGGCCTGTTGAAGCCCGCGGCTGGTGTTCATAGAAAACCGTGATTTGTGCCATATATTGCCATACTGTGATATTGCTGTAAGTAGAATAAGTGATCAGACGATTGCAGGTTCAAGTCCTCTAAGGAGATTAAGAAATAAAGTAAAAAAAATGTATTAAAAAGTAAAGACAACATAAAAATTAGAATCTTTAGCCTTTTTCCCCATTTAAATACATCTTAATTGAAAAAAAATAGTGAAATAGCCATACTTATAAATGTCTGATCTATCAAAATATAAAGTTAATTAACCAGAATTACATTTTTTGTGGTTGGCACAACTCTTCAAAAAATACTATAAGAAGCGATCAAAAAGTATCAAACTTAAAATGGTATAAACAAAAATATCAGATCGCCCTGCGAAAAAAAAACCAAGCCCTTACACAGAATCAAATGCAAAATGAAAACGTTATAGGTCTTTAAAAATGGCAATACAAGCTATTTTTTTAATGAATTTCCGATTTTGATTTTTTTTTCACCATTTAAAAAAAAGTATGCAAGTATGGTATTGCCGAAATTATACTGACCTGAAAAATCATATTTCCAGGTCATTTTTTTACTGCAAAATGAACACTATAAAAAAACAAAACCCAAAAAAGAAAATGTGGAATAGCCTTTTTTGCAATTTCACCACACTAGGATTTTTTTCCCCATTTTCCAAAACATTATATGGTAAAATGAATTAAGTAATTCAAAAAAACAACTTGTTCTCCAAAACCAAGCCCTCATATGGCTATGTTGACTGAAAAATAAAAAAGTTATGTTTTTTGGAAGAAGGGGAGGAAATAACGAAAACGCAAAAAATTGCCTCAGGTTATAATATGTTTAACATAAAATTGCCTAAGCCATTGTAGAATGAAACCTCATTCAAATTACAAAGACACAAATATCTGTGACACATGTGATTCACTGGAATGTCCAGCCAATCGTCATAATCATGTCACAGATAAAAAAAAGTATTAAAGAAATACAGTACATGCACTGATAGAAGCATCTCTGCACATACAATACCAAACCCTATGTTCTGTTCTGCACTTTATCTGTGCCAGTATGAGCACCATATTAGACACAATGACACTTTATACTATACAGGACCCTGAAGAAGCCCCTGCCTTAAATCTGTTCCTCTTAGGCCAGTAGACATAATGGTGCCTGCCTGCAATATGCTTATACAGCCAAATATGATGCACGACAGGGCACACAGTGACTCTGTCTGCATTATTAAAGTCAATGGCCTGTCGGGTCATACGCCCAAGTCCTGTTTTGCAAAGGGTTCAGACATAAGCCCCGATAGGGCCACTGAACATGGAAAAAATGCTATATGAACCCACTCTTAGGAACCATATAGTAGATATAAAAGTATGGATTTAGCTTTCAAAGGCCAACATTTCTATAAATGCTATAATGCAGATTCCCTTTAAGGATAGATACAGTACCCCTAATAAGTGGAATAGGCAAGAGTTTTATGTTCTTCTCAGGAGAAACCAAATATTCAATTTACCAAGTATTCGTCACAGAGATAAATGAATTGGCTCGGGCACTCAGATTTAAAAGAATAAATGGATTCTTCTGAGTCAGAAATTTTCTGATTTGCTGTGTGCCAAGTAGGCTTATGACATCACAAGGCACGTCGTGGCATCACCAAATTCATCGCCCAAGGTACTGATGTGGCCTTAGGTGATGCACGTTGTGACATCAGATGGTTATTCAGTACTGGAAACCATGGTGCAGAGTAAAGAGTGGGGAAGAGGGCGGCTCTCATGGTGGACAATTAAATCAATGACCGTAGGGTGCTGTGAGGAGAACCAGATGGGTGGCCAGCAAGATGGACATTTCTTTTTCACTCAATGTCTATTGTGCTTTGGGGCCTGGAGAGACCCCAGAGCATAATAAGGAACATTCAATTTGCTTTGACTGTCTTTCATATAATATCACCTCCATACAAATTTGAGCAAAGCGATGAATTCGAATTTCAGCAGATTCTCTCATCATCTTGGTCACACTGTTTAATTTTTGTTAGGACTGAAAAAATAAAAAAATGTACTGTATTATTTCCTATGATTTTATTCTATTCCAATATTGAATTTATGTATTCACATCTAAATAGCCATAGGCCTTGAAACGAACAGCTATAATTTTCCTAATATAGGCAAGAACATTAGAGACATGGAAGACTAATATGTGGGTCTTTAAGTAATAGTCTCTATTAGTAGAAATGCAATGCCTTTTTAGATTTTCTAGAGGAAAGTGCACAATGAATGCTTTAATTAAAAGTGTGATGAATTGAACTCTACAACTGAGTTCAATCATAATGTAAACTTCATAAAGAGCTGGAAAGACTCACAAGCCAGAAAATGCTCTAATTTGGAGTTGGTCCCTGTGCCTGGTATTCACTTTCTCATCACCTTTACTGATCCAGAAAATTATCTGTTTCAGCACAGTTCATGTCCCAACACTAAATTCTAATGACCTACCAGGCATTCTTTATATTATCTGCAGAAGTGCTCTGGTGAGACATTGTGGCTCACCATCTAAAATATGTAATTATAATTTATATTTAATTTACTTTAATTATGCAAGAAATCTAGCATATCAGCATAGTTTTGATCTGATGCAAAATTTGCTGATCTGGGTTATATTGTTCATATGCACGAATGGGATTTGTGTAAAGACTTAGCAGATTGTGTTATTTCAATAATTTTCCAAGACAGCACTTAGAAAAGCATTGCCTTAAGTAATTACATTATAACAGATGTTACCTTTTCTTAGCTGAAGTCAAGACATCTGTATAAAATAAGTATGTCTGCACTGTAGAGTAATCACAAGTGTTTGGTTATATCGGATGAAGGAACTTTTCAAGATCTTGCCGAAGCCATAAACCTTTTTTTTTAATGCAAATGAAACTTCAGACACAAGCGCATTTACAACATTGCACTCAGTGCTCACTTACAAGTTTCTTGATATCTCTCTTTTCCTTACTTTATCTATCCCAGCTGTACTCAACTCATGGAAAGCGTGATAGACCATTACCCGTCCCTCATTGCTTATAAAAGTTCTGTTCTGTAAAATATGCCAGAACACTGTCATCAGCAAAGAATTAAGAAAACATTTTGTTTGGGCTTGGTTGTGATTCAAATACAAGTTCAACATATGCAATATGTCTTGACCTTGTCTCTGTAATATACCCCATAGGCAAAGACCCTCATTATTCTCATTACCACAAAGTTCAGGTTCAGGTCACTCTCTGTGTGACTTATTAAATCACAAATGCAAACAGTTACCCCAAGGGTCACGTGATTGTCAAGATATCTTCCACTCCATTGGTAGACCATAAAGGGTCTGATGAACGTCTTACATTTTGAACTAATGTCATAGATACTAGAAGACAGTTGGACATTCCCACCGTCAAGAAATCTTTTGCCTTTAAGCCTTTCCATAAACATACATTTGTACTATAGCCAGAATGTGACTGTTTATGTCATTGCAGCTGGGTGGGGAGAAGAGAGCCAAACATCTCGCTTGGGGTTGGCATATATGACGTGGATAATAACAATCAACCAAAACTTTCAACTCTTAGCAAATCACTACTTTCAGTAAGTTGAAAAGGCTGATATATAGGAATAATGAATGCTAAATCAGTAGAATCAACAAAAATAAGAGCATTACTCATAGATATTTTTGCAGTTTAAGATTTTGTTTGCAGTTTTGTGTAATTTTGTAAATCTCCACGTAATGTTTGTGTACAGTTTACATACAGGAATAAAACATTAATTTCTGCATTTTCATTTGACTAAAAAAAGACGAAATATAACAGTATATGAAGATCATAGGGCTCCATAGCAAAATTTACAATTGACCCCTTTCATATGATGACTCATAATATAATGCAGGTAAACAGTATGCAACAGTGGAGACACAGGCAGAACAACAGTATATTTCTTTTACTTAACAAGTAATATAAACTGAAAAACATGTATTATAGGGTAAAAAATTTCTTTACAACATTTGACAGTAAAATAAGCAGTAAATCACATAACAGAATAAATCAGAATACACTAGAATTCAGGGGCTGGTAGTTTAAAATGATCTACTGGAGGGAAGGGGAACTATATTAACTATAGTTGGGAAGGGGCAGTATTTTAAAGCTTTGGCAATACACTATTCCTATAACAACTCGCTGCCCTTTTCCCCATCACTCTCTATCCACTTTTGCGATGTCACTCTGGCGCTACCATATATCTCTGTCAGAGGTAACGACCCGCCTTGCGCGTCCTTCCTGGTCGCCGACCCGACCGTGATTCTCCGATCTGACACTTCCAGAGCTTCTGCGACGTCCTGTCACTGGCGCACATGTCTGAGAACCATGCCGCCGCAACCTTTTCCCTTTCTCTCGACGGACGTCATCCGGGTGAGGAATCTTGACTGGCATCGCTCGGGTTTTCGGGGCTTGACCGTCGACGTCTGGGCTGGGAACCTTGACTGGCGTCGCTCGGGTCTTCGGGGCTTGACCATCGACGCCTGGGCTGGGCAGATACGCTGCACCTTTCTTCCTGACAGGAGCTCTGGATTCTGCTGTTGCTCCTCCCGTCTCTCTCTGAATCACCTCAGAACTTGCACACATGCTGTTTGTCTCCTGAGCAGGTTTTCCTGACAACGCTGTCCCCAGAGGTCTGATTAAACTCCTCCCCTCTGCCACGTCTCCATGCCGTTCTGGTTCCACAGTGTCTTGTCTCTTTACAATCCTCCCTTCTTTTATCTCGCCAGTCCCTGGGCAAGGGAATTTTACAAATGTGTGCTGCTTCTTTAAGTGTAGTCCTACTTCTGCCAAGAGCCGCACTTATTCCTGAGTTTTCTGTTGGATTTGCATCCAGGTGAACTCATCTTGTGCGTACCGCCTAGGAGGAATGCCTGCATTGGCTCGTTCTGTCCTGCGCAGGTCTCCAGATAGAGGTTCTTCTGAGAGATCTGAGGTTCTAGTCGGTTCACTAGGCGTCGGCCCCAGTAGTTCCGTCGGTACATTGATCCACCCTTCATCATCATCATCGACCGCTGGTTCATTAACTGTTTTTAGTGGGGTCTTCAAGGGGAGCACCTTTTCCCATTTTTCCGCCACTCTGTGAAACACTCGCGTCAGAGCACTCTCTTCACCTTCCGGTCGAATTTCATAAACCGGGCTATTTGGGTGGACTCGCCTCACAATTCGATAGGGCACATCTTCCCACCGGTAATCTAACTTATTCTTGGGTAGCTTGGCTCGTATTAACACCCGCTCTCCTGCCTATGTTGGACTTTTGTCGTGGTATTCTATCTCCTTAAGTCTCTGTTCCACCAAGCATCTCATCATTTGAAGTCGATGACGATGACCCCAAACCCAGGTAGTTGGGTGACTTCCCGGATATTCATCCTCTAACTCTAGTCCTAACTCGGTAATTTCTCGACCACCTCGCCCAATCAGTAATGTGTAGGGTGTGTATCTAGTGGTTGCATGAACCCGATTGTTATACACCAAAAACAGCTCAGAGACAAACTCAGGCCACCTCATTTTCTGATCTTCTTCCCGTAGCATTTGTAACAGAATTCTATTGAAGCGTTCGCAAGCGCCATTTCCCTGTGGGTGGTATGGCGTGGTCCAGGATTTGTCTATACCATAGAGATGGTGCACTTCCTCCATTATCTTCCCTTGGAAGCAGGCTCCTTGATCTGAATGAATTCTCTTCGGGCACCCATGCACAAGGATGAAATCTCAGGAAATTGCTTTGGCCGCTGTTTCTACCATCTGATCTCGAGTCGGAGTGACCACAGCGAACTTTGTGAAGTGGTAGGTCATTATCAAACAATGCTCATAATCGTTGTAGGATGTTCCAATCATCAAGTAATCCACCATCAATACTTCCAATGGGGCAGATATCTTTATAGTTTGGACTGGTGCCCTTTGTTCTGGAGGCTTGCTTAACTCACACTGACTGCACCTTCGACAGGCTTCTTCCACTGTCTGTCGCAGCTGAGGCCAGTACACTAATCGTTGCAGCCATCGGAAAGTCTTTTCAGTGCCAAAAAGGGCTTCTCGTTCATGAGCTTCCTTTGCCAGACTCATCGCCATTTTCTCAGAAATCACCACTTGCCAGGTGACGTCCATCTCCCGAGGCAGCTTAATCTTTCGGCAGCAGCAGACCATTGTTCATGACTAGTGATGAGTGAGAACTAAAATGCTCGGGTACTCGTTGATTGGGTCGAGCAAATTGGAATACTCAGGTGCTCGACCCGAGCAACGAGCCCAATGTAAGTTTATGGGAAACTTGAGCATTTTTCAGGCGGCTCCCCCGGCGGTCTGCAGAGGGCCTAAAAATTGCCCAAATCGATGGGAGCAGTGCTCAAATGACAAGGGAACAGCATGGGGAAGACCCCTGGAAGCATCTCTGACTCCCAGATCACTGCTGTCAGCAACGTGGTCAGAGTATTACGCCACTTTTACGGACTCACAATAAAACATACAAAAACAAAACCAAAATGGATTTTCCTGGGAAATATGTTAAGGAACATCCTTTCCAGGGTAAAGATTTGTATATAAGGCAAAATAAATAACCAAAAACAAAAATACTCCTCCACAACTTGGGCTGTGTTCACACGTAGCGTTTTTGATGCGTTTTTGCACTTTTGAATTGCTTTCAACCAAGACAAATGCATTCACCAGGAAATGTCATTTTAACATTTTACAACCTTATCTGGCCATGTGGTGTGACACATCATCAGACACATGCATACGGTGGTGAAAAGACATGGGAACAGCATGGGGAAGACCTCTGGAAGCATCTCTGACTCCCAGGTCACTGCCTAAAAGTGTGTCCATTATAAGTGATACTTGGCGCATGTGAAGATGCCTCCCGCCATGCACCTGTCGTTGCAGACTTGCAACAATCATCGTCCATATCCTTGTCCCACTGCAGTGTTCAGTTGTCCCTACCCTATTCCTTGGAATGCAAGCGCAAGTATGCAGGCAGCCACCCACCCACAGGCTGCAATACTATACTGCCAAATTTTTGACAGCTGCTTGCACTTGAAATGTGGCCTTTTAGGCTCGTGGAGGCGGAAGCTTTTCACAACCTCATGCCGGCGGCGGCCGGGTGTCCATACTCGGTCCCCAGCCGCCACTATATTTCCCGGTATCGCCTCCGCCTTTCACAAGCACGGGTCCCACAACATTACCAGTGCCCTCCCCAGTGCAGTTACTGGGAAGAACCGCCTAACCACAAACACATGGACAGGTGAATGTGGCCAGGGATAGTACGGAGCCAGTCCACAACTTTTTTTGCTAAGAGTTGTATTTAGCTTGGTGAAAGGACTGGCATAGAGGGAAACCGTATGTACCCTGCGTGTCATTTCTCCCAGGAAGTCCTGTATTTGAGCTTGTTGCAGAAGCAATGGCAGCCCGTCCAACATCAACTCGCACTTGTCCGTGGAGATTTGACACACACACATCTTTCTTTGCGCATTTAATTTCTTGAATACAGAGTTGGACAATGGCCTGATCTGTAATGCGTTTTGAGAAATAACATGCATAAGCATGGCCGATCCACATAAAACAAGCAGCCATAGAGTGTCCGGGAACCTTCCCCCACACTTTTCTTAGCCAGGGCTGCTTTTCGGCAGGGTTGGACGGGCTCACCAGAGAACCGGAGACTCCTCCAGCGGGCCCTGGCTTCTCCTTCAGGAGAGTTCATAGTGCCGAGGTGAGGCCATGATGATGATAGAGGCCACCATCTGCTTAGTTTTCTGTTACTTGGAATGCAAGTGCAAGTATGCAGCCAGCCACCCACCCACAGGCCGCAACACTAAACTGCCAGATTTCTGGGCAGCTCTTTGCACTTGAAATATGGCCTTTTAAGCTCATGGAGGCGGAAGCTTTTCACAACCTCATGCCGGCGGCGGCTGGGTGTCCATACCCGGTCCCCAGCCGCCACTATATTTCCCGGTATCGCCTCTGCCTTCCACAAGCACGGGTCCCACAGCATTACCCGTGCCCTCCCCAGTGCACTTACTGGGAAGGACCGCCTAAACACAAACACGTGGACAGGTGAATGTGGCCAGGGACAGTACAGAGCCAGTCCACAACTTTTTTGCTGAGAGTTGTATTTAGCTCGGTGAAAGGACTGGCATAGAGGCAAACCGTATCTACCCTGTGTGTCATTTCTCCCAGGAAGTCCTCTAAAGCTGCTTGCACTTGAAATGTGGCCTGAAGATCACTGCTGTACTTTTCTGTGGGAATTTGCATGCCTCCTACCAGCCTGGAATATTTCCAGCAAACTATGGTACAACGCCATGGTATTAGCACTGCCCCCAATACCAGTAGCGAAGCCTTCCCCAATTTCCTTCTCAGGAATTTTATTTGGTAGACTGAGTGGCTGCCCAAATACATTTTCTCACAAAGGAGCTGAAGATAGAGTGGCAGTAGGTGCAAGTTTCTCCAGCCTGTTACATATTAGAGGGTGAACGGCAGCACATTGGATCAGTGGTTAGCACTGAAGCCTTGCAACGCTGGGATCCTGGGTTCAAATCCCAGCAAGGACAACATCTGCAAGGACTTTGTATGTTCTCCCCGTGTTTGCGTGTGTTTCCTCCTCAGTAAAAAAGCAGCCATAGAGTGTCCGGAACCTTCCCACTTATTTTTCTTAGCCAGTACTGCTTCTCGGCAGGGTTGGACGGTCCCACCAGAGAATCCTCTGGTGTGCCTTGCCTTCTACCTCAGGAGAGTTCATGATAGCGCTAACTTTGCAGCTGGTATGGGGCTCTTGAGTGGGTGAGAAAGGTTAGCCCTCAGAATCAAATCCTCTGGTGGGCACAATTTTTTTCAATCAGAAACAGCTTCTTAGTGGGAGATGTATTTCACCACAGCCATATTCTTTAGCTCGCTAAAAGGACTGGCATAGAGGGAAACCGTATCTACCCCGGCTGTCATTTCTCCGTCACCAGGTTCCGCCCATTGTCACACACGACAATGCCTGGCTGTATGTTCAGCGGTGAGAGCCACAGATCAGGCTGCTGTGTTACAGTTTTCAACAACTCTGCAGCACTGGGCGGTTTGTCAATTAAGCATTAAGCATGTTATCTTCAGCACAGCCTGTGCTGTCAGCTTGTGACTGATGTGGTCATTTCGGAGATGGAGGAGGAGGTGCATGAGCTGAACAATGTGATTAAATTGAGGTTAAATTGGTGACGCTGTTTTTTATACTAAAGAAATATCCTATTGTTTTGTTTTTTTACGTTATTTTTTAAGAGAAATGCATTCACCGGGAAATGTCAATTTAAAATTTTACAACCTTATCTGGCAATGTCATGTGTGACATATCATCAGACACATCCTTTTTTATTTATGATGGAGGGACTCTGAAAGTCATAAAGCCTATTTTTACAGGAACATCAGACATCCCTTACTATTCTTAAAAGGCCAGCAGTCGGCCCTAGCTATTGTTAGAGAGCCATCAGCCGGCTATGCTTTGTTGTTCCCATTATTAACAAGTGGGTCTCCTATACTGTTATTGCGTATCCAGTGACTGCAAGGGCTGCCAAAAATTTGGACGCAACCCAATACCCCTTTGAAAAGACATAGAGAAGGGTCTCAGTAAAAAAAATGTTCACATTAAAAAGGAGGGGGTCTCCTATAGTGGTAATGCCCAAGCTGTGACTGCAATGGCTGCCAAAATTTGGGAAAAACCCTACTAAGAATCCGACACATAGAGCAGGGCCACAGTATTAAGGTACGACATGTTCACATTATAAAGTAGAGGGTCTGCTATACAGTTATAGGGTGTGCAGTGAGTCCAATGGCTGACCAATTTTAGGAAAAACGCCACTAAGAATTTAAAGACACATGGAGCAGGGCCACAGTAACAAGGTACGAAATGTTCCCATTAGAAAGGAGAGGGTCTGCTATACAGTTATAGGGTATGCAGTGAGTCCAATGGCTGACCAATTTTAGGAAAAACCCCACTAAGGATTTAAAGACACACAAAGCAGGGCCACAGTAATGACAAATTCCCATTAGAAAGGAGAGAGTCTCCCATAGTGTTGGCCTATGCAGTGAATGCAAGGGCTGCCAAAAATTTGGAGGCACTTCAATGCCCCTTGGAAGAGACGTGGAGGAGGGCCTCATAAAAAAATGTTCCCATTAGAAAGGAGCTGGCCTCCTATACTTGTAATGCCCATGCACTAACTGTATGGGCTGACAAACATTCACCACTGGGGGGTATACATGAACATACTGCATCATAAACACCCTTTAAAAAAATTATGTGGGTGTTGAATCACGGACCACGGTCACCCTAGTGATATGGTGGTCGAGGATGAGGAGAAGGAGGAGGACAACAGCAAATAGACCAAATAAGGAAGCGTATACCCATGTGTGGGTGTGAAAAGGTGCATGGCAATACACCTCCCAAGAAAAGACACTGGATTTGAGTTTATGTTACGCTGCTATCATTCGGTGGTGTTGAGAAGTCTGGCCCAATCCAGCCCTTGTTCACTTTTATAAGAGTCAGCCTGTCAGCATTTTCAGTTGACAGGCGGATGAGCTTATCTGTTACAATTCCACCAGCGGCACTAAAAACCCTCTCTGATAAAACACTGGTGGCAGGGCATGCCAGGACCTCCAAGGCATAGAGAGCCAGTTCATTACACGCATCCAGCTTGGATACCCAATAATTATAAAGCACAGAGGAATCACGGAGGACATTGGTACGGTCGTCAAGGTACTCCATCAGCATCTTCCCAAACTTTGAACTCCTTGTGAGAGTATCCCGCACCTCAGGGCCTGTGCGATGGGAGGGTCTGAGAAAACTCTCCCAGAACTTTGACAGTATTCCCCTGCCTCTGCTGGATTGAAGTTGTGTCTCTCTCGCCTGTACTCCTTGGTTGTCCAATGAAGTGTGCCCTCTGCTGCCAGCGTTTTCAGCAAGGGAATTTTGTTAATAGTTCCGCAACAAGTGCCTTCTGGTACTGCCCCATTTTTGTAGACCTGTCCACCTCAGGAATAAGAGATATAAAGTTCTCCTTGTAGCATGGGTCTAGAAGTGTCACCAACCAGTAACGACTGTCACCCAAAATTTGGCGAACACGAGGGTCATGGGAAACGTAAACTCAGCCATGCGTGCCAGACTACTAACAGGCAAGACTTCCATGTCCTCACCAAGAGGATGACTGGCCATGCTCTCCTCCTCCTCTCTGTCCTCTGGCCATCCATGCTGAACAGACGGTATGACAGCTGTGCAGGTAGTACAAACTATAGTGCTTGAAACTAGCTCCTGTCCTTCCTCCTCCTCTTCCTCATTGTCACCCAATCCACGTTGGGATGAGATGAGGCTTGGCTGTGTGTAATCACCCTGTATGGTTCCTTGCTCCATCTCATCGTGCTCTGCCTGCAATGCATCGTCTTTAATTGTGAGCAGAGAGCGTTTCAGAAGACAGAGAAATGGGATGGTGACGCTAATTATGGCGTCATCGCCGCTCACCATCTTGGTGGTGTCCTCAAAGTTTTGGAGGATGGTACATATGTCTGACATCCATGTCCACTCCTGAGGTCTTATGTGTGGAGTCTAAACTGAATACCGACGGCCTTGTTGATGCTGGTACTCAACAATTGCCCTCTTCTGCTCACAAATCCTTCCCAACATCTGCAGTGTAGAGTTCCAACGCGTGGTGACATCACACACCAGTCTGTGAGCCGGAAGCTGCAAATGCTGCTGAAACACTGCAAGGGTGGCGGATGCTGTAGCTGACTTTCTAAAATGGGCACACAGGCTGCTTACTTTAACAAGCAGATCCGGCAGCTCCGGGTAGGATTTGAGAAACCACTGAACCACTGAGCCACTGAGCCACTGAGCCACTGAGCCAGGCATGGTACGTGAGTGAGCTTGCCTCGCAGCCGCCATCAGGTTCCAGCCATTGTCACACATGACCATGCCTGGCTGTAGGTTCAGCAGTGTGAGCCTCAAATCTGCCTGCTCTTTGAGAGCTGTCCACAACTCTTCAGCATTGTGCGTGTTAGGCATCAGTCTGGGGCTGGATTTGAAATGGGTCCAGGACCTTCTGTGGTCTCCAATTCCAGGTCAGCCAGGGCTGATACTGCTCAGCATTGCTGTCAGTCCCAACGCCTTGCTGCTCCACGAGCCCTGCAGATTGTCTCCCAGGCATTTGTGCCCAGCAGTGTTAAGCATAGGCTGCAGAGGGAGACAGGGCTCGTGGAGTCTAAGTCCAGGATTCGCCGCACTGAGCATGTCCGTGACCTGGCGGATCATGATTGGTGGGTTGGCACCCACCTGACTCGGTGACCTGGTACTCCCTGATTGGTTCACAGGTAACGTCACCAATAGCGCGTCGCTGGGCAGGGCTTAGTCTTTAAAAGGCCCGCCCACAAACATGGCGGCGCGCTCAGATCATTTGAGCTAGCTGTTTGGTGTGCATGCTTACTCTGGGCTCAAAGAGCCATAGCTTTAGTTAGGCAGGCCGGGCTCAAAGAGCCATAGCTTTAGCTAGGCAGGCCGGGCTCAAAGAGCCATAGCTTTAGTAGGCAGGTAGCTTCGCCTCGCTGACTGGCTCTAACCAGGGGGTTCGCCTTACACCCCGAGCCGCCTGTGAGCTAAATAGAGCGGGTTTGCTCAGTCCGGTAGCACGCCGGCTGAGTGCTCAATTACCCGACGAGAATCACCCGCACGCTAGCGCCGTCTCCTATAGTGTAGCGCCTGTACCGAAGACAGGGCTACTGCTCATAGTCCGGTCACACGTCTCCCTGCGGTTCTTGGAGATTGTGTGAACCGCTTTAGCGCCAATCCCCATAGCGTAGCGCCTGTATCAAAGACAGGACTACTGCTGTTCCCACGGACGCACGTCTCCCTGCGGTTCTTGGAGATTGTGCGTACCGTCTTACCCTTCCGTGTGCGTTAACACGAAGGGCTAAGATATTTGTTAGGTGCATCGCCGGTCGCTCTCTCCTCCGTGCTATACCCTGTCCGGTGTGTAGTTAACACGGAAGGGTTTATCTTTTAGTTGTCGTTTGCCTTTCCACCCGGGCAGTGTTCGGCAGCAGTCCTCTAGGCTGCATCGCGGACCCCGGGGTCGGTTGCGCTCCATTAAATAAAGTTGTCTGCAACCGCTCCCCCTAACAGTGCGGTTTTTCACCTAAGCATATTAGCTTCAGCACAGCCTGTTGCCGCTTGGCCGAGGCAGTGCTGCAGTGCTTCCATCTTGTGACTGATGTGGTAATTTCGGATATGGAGGCTGAAGAGGAGGAGGAGGCTGAGGAAGATGAGGTGCAGGAGCTGTAGACCGTGGGGGCAACCCTGATAGACCTAGGGCCCGCAATCCTTGGCGTCGGGAGGACTTGTTCCATCCCATGGTCTGACTTGGTCCCGGTTTCCACTATGTTAAACCAGTGTGCCGTCAGCAAGATGTACCGTCCCTGCTCACAAGCACTTGTCCACGTGTCCGTGGTTAGGTGGACTTTACCGGTAACTGTGTTGTTGAGAGCACGGCTAATGTTTTGGGACATGTGCTTGTGTAATGCGGGGACGGCACACCGGGAGAAATAGTGGCGGCTGGGGACTGAGAACCGAGGGACGGCCGCCGCCATCAGGTTGCGGAATGCTTCTGTCTCCACGAGCCTAAAAAGCAACAATTTGAGCGCAAGCAGTCGTGAAATGTGAGAATTTAGTACTGTGGCCTGTGGGTCGTTGGCTGCATATTTGCATGTACATTCCAAGGACTGGGGTATGGACAACTGAACGCTGCGCTGGGACAAGGACATGGACATGCTTCCTGATGCTGAAACTTGAGAGAGTGCAACGACAGGTGCAGGGCAGGAGGCGTCTTCGCATGCACCATGGACAGGGGATTGGCTTGCATGCACAACAGCGGAAGAAGCAATGGTGCAGACACTGTTCCTGGTTCCTGGGGTTCGGACCACAAAGTCGGGTGCTTTGCTGCCATGTGCCTGATCATGCTGGTGGTGGTCAGGCTGGTTGTTTTGCCACCCCTGCTGATGCTGGCCTGGCAGGTGGTGCAAATGGCCTTTTTGTGGTTATCAGCAGAGTCTTTAAAAAAACAACCAGACTCGGGAAGACCTAACAATTGTACTGGCAACTTTCTTCGTGTTGGTGTTACAGGGAACAGTTGCCTGCCTTCTGTCTGTGGCCACCACACTGTTTCTTCCTGCCTGTTGGGGTGCTCTACCTCCCTCCCCCTGTGAGCTGCTGTCCTTGCTCTGCATGTCCTCCTGCCAGGTGAGGTCAGTTACTATATCATCCACCACCTCGTCTTCCACTTCGGCACCCTGGTCCTCATCCTGACTTTCTGGCAATTGTGTCTCATCATCGTCCACCTCTTGTGACACTTTCCAACCGTCGCCTTCGTGTGACCGTGGCTGCTCAAATATTTGGGCATCGCTACACGCAATCTCCTCTTGCCCCACTTCAAGTGGACCGGGCGAGAGGCCCGAAACTATAAATGGAAAAGTGAACAGCTCTTCAGAGTGTCCAAGTGTGGGATCAGTTGTCTCTGGGTACTCGGCATTGTGGGAGGAAGGAGGATCAGGGTGAGGAATATGCGATCCAGGCTCACGGCTACTGAAACTTGACCGTGTGGAAGACAGGGTGGTGGTGGGGGTGGCTACGTGACTGGAAGCATTATCCGCTATCCAACCAACAACCTTTTGACACTGATCTGGGTTCAATAGTGGTGTGCTGGGGTGCCCTAGAAATTGGGACAGGAAGGTCAGGCGAGAAGATGTGGGTGTTTGTTGTGGCACAATTTCGGCTTGCCCACGGCCTTGTCCTCGGCCTTTGCATGAACCATTACCATCACGTCCAGTTCCCCGTCCCTTGCCATGTGCCTTGCCCATTTTAAATTGAGGACAGTATCTTCCACGCTCACTACAAATGACTGAGTTTGGAGCGAACTTATATGTGATCCGTGTGATAGAGAATAGTGTTGAGCCACCCCCGTAGTGTTCGGGTTCGGTTCGTCGAACACCGGGATGTTCATGGAACTGTACGTCGAACACCGTTAAAACCAATGGCAGGCAAACAAAAACACATAGAAACACATAGAAAACACATAGAAAACACCTTCAAAGGTGCCCAAAAGCTTACAAACTGCTCAGAAGACACTCTCTTTAAAAAAGCCGGCCGGCTATTCAGCAGCGGCATACACCGGTACCCGACAATTTAGAACAGAAAGAATAGAGCATCACACATAGATTAGATAGATAGAAACATGTCAGTCACATATATAAGAAGTACAGTGACAGTGTTGATTACTGTACTTGTCATTAAGTGTTAAAATAAAGGATTTATTTAAAAAAAAATTGGCGTGGGGTTCCCCGTAATTTTAGTCTCTAGCGGAGGTTAAGCAGACGACTGGGGCAGATGTTTGATGCCTGGGAAGGGGGTAATACCAACGGAGCTTCCCAGGCTACTAATATCAGCCCCCAGCTGAATACCTAGCCTTTACTTGCTATTAAAATGGGGGACCCCAAAAAAAATGACGTGGGGTCCCTCCTATTTTAATAGCTAGCAAAGGCTAGGCACACAGCTGGGGGCTGATATTAATAGCCCCAGAAGGGTGCCATGAATATTGGCCCCCTCCCAGGCTAGAAACACCAGCCGTCAGCCGCCCCAGAAATGGCGCATCCATAGGATGCGCCAATTCTGGCACTTAGCCTCGCTCTTCCCACTGCCCTGTAGCAGTGGCAGTGGGGTAATAGGGCTGGGGTTGATGTCAGCTTATTATGCCAGCTGACATCAAGCCCAGGTTAGTAATGGAGAGGCATCTATAAGACACCCCCATTACTAACCCCATAGTCAGAGATAAAAAAAACACAAACACCCAGAGTAAAGTCCTTTAATTGAAATAAACACACAATTCTTTATTGTTCTAAATTAAACCATACTTACCATCACGCCCATTCCAGCTGAAGCCAATGTCTTCTGCAATAAAAGTAAAATAATAAACCAACATCATCCGTACCTTTCCATGGTTCTCACGACGGTTCCCGCTCTGCTACATTCACATGACAGGCATGATCGCAGCCGAAAGCTGCCATCCAGCTTGCCATGCCGCAGACACTGAGAAGTGCAGGCATGCTTGGGCTCCTCAGTGTTTGGCTGTGACGGCATAAAGATGAGCCGAGGTCATGTCCAATGAACTCGGCTCACCTCATGCACGTCACTCACAGCGTGGGAAAATTCTCATGCGCTTGCAGTGAGCGTGAGAGAATTCTCATGCTGAAGCGGTGAGCGCAGGAGAATTTTCCCACGCTGTCAGTGACGTGCATGAGGTGAGCTCATGTCCAATGAACTCAGATCACCTCATGCACGTCACTGACAGCGTGGGAAAATTGCCCTGTGCTCAGCGCTTCAGGAGGAGAATTCTCCCACGCTGGGATGGCATTGAGATAACAGGCTGTCTCGCAGCTGAACGCTGCCATCCAGCTTGTCATCCTTCAGAGACACTGCAGAGCGCAAGCATGTACCTGGCTGGACACAAAAATAGGGCGAAGACCCACGTATTTTTTTTAAACTATTTCATGAAATTAATGAAATAATTAAAAAAAAAGGGCTTCCCTATATTGTTGTGTCCGGCCAGGTACAAATAGGCAGCTGATGGTTGGGGGCAGCCCATTCCTGCCTGCTGTACCTGGCTGGACACAAAAATAGGGCGAAGCCCCATGTATATATTTTTTAAATTATTTCATGAAATTCATGAAATAATTAAAAAAAAAGGGCTTCCCTATATTGTTGTGTCCGGCCAGGTACAAATAGGCAGCTGATGGTTGGGGGCAGCCCATTCCTGCCTGCTGTATCTGGCTGGACACAAAAATAGGGTGAAGCCCCACGGCAATTTTTTTTTAATTATTTCATGAAATTCATGAAATAATTAAAAAAAGGGCTTCCCTGTATTTTTGTTTCCAGCCAGGTACAAATAGGCATCTGGGGGTTGGGGGCAGCCCGTTCCTGCCTGCTGTACCTGGCTGGACACAAAAATATGGCGAAGGCCACGTCAAATTTTTGGTGAAAAATTCAATAAAAAAAAAAAAAACACATTTAGGGACTGCATCTTTATTAACCCCTCCACGTGAGGGGTTAATAAAGATGCAGTCCCTAAATTATTAATTTTTTTTTATTATTTTTTAATAAATTTTTCCCAAAAATTTTGACGTGGGATTCGCCATATTTTTGTATGCCAGCTAGGCACAGCATCCAGGAACGGGTTGCCCCTAACCACCAGCTGCCTATTTGTACCTGGCCGGACACAACAATATAGGGAAGCCCTTTTTTTTAAATTATTTCATGAATTTCATGAAATAATTAAAAAAAAAAAAATATGTGGGGCTTCGCCCTATTTTTGTGTCCAGCCAGGTACAACTAGGCAGCTGGGGGCTGGAATCCACAGCGCAGGGAGGTCCAAGCTTTCTGGGCTCCCCCCGTGGCAAATTGCAGTCTGCAGCCACCCCAGAAAATGGCACGTTCATAGAAGCGCAATCTTCTGGCGCTGTACCCAACTCATCCAGGGCTCACTGGGTAATAAAGGGGTTAGGGCCAGCTTGGCATTATCAGCTGGCCCTAAGCCCAAAATTCATGGGGTCACGCCAATATTAGACATGACCGCCATGAATTTCTAGTAAAGTATTTAAAAAAACACAACACCCAGAATAAAGTCCTTTAATTGAAATAAACACACAATTTTTTAATGTTCTAAATTAAACCATACTTACCATCACGCCCATTCCAGCTGAAGCCAATGTCTTCTGCAATAAAAGTAAAATAATAAAGCAACCTCATCCTTACCTTTCCATGGTTCCCAGGACGGCTCTAGCTCTGTTACATTGACATGACAGGCTGGATCGCAGCCGAAAGCTGCCATCCAGCTTGCCATGCCGCAGACACTGAGAAGCGCAGGCATGCTTGCGCTCTGCAGTGTCCGGCTCTGACGGCATCCAGATGAGCCGAGGTCATGTGCAATGAACTCAGCTCACCTCATGCATGTCACTGACAGCGTGGGAGAACTCTACTGCGCTCAGCGCTTCAGCAGGAGAATTCTCCCATGCTGGGATGGCATTGAGATGACAGGCTGGATCGCAGCTGAGCGCTGCCATCCAGCATGCCATCCTTCATAGACACTGCAGAGCGCAGGCATGCTTGCGCTCTGCAGTGTTTCTGAAGGATGACAAGCTGGATGGCATGCGCTAAGAAGTGATCCAGCCTGTCATCTCAATGCCATCCCAGCGTGGGCCAAAAAGTGCTAAGCATCTCTGGGAACTCCTTCAAGATTGTTGGAAGATCATTTCCGGTGACTACCTCTTGAAGCTCATCAAGAGAATGCCAAGAGTGTGCAAAGCAGTCATCAAAGCAAAAGGTGGCTACTTTGAAGAACCTAGAATATAAGACATATTTTCAGTTATTTCACACTTTTTTGTTAAGTATATAAATTCCACATGTGTTAATTCATAGTTTTGATGCCTTCAGTGTGAATGTGCAATTTTCATAGTCATGAAAATACAGAAAAATCTTTAAATGAGAAGGTGTGTCCAAACTTTTGGTCTGTACTGTATATGTGACTGACATGTTTCTATCTATCTAATCTATGTGTGATGCTCTATTCTTTCTATTCTAAATTGTCGGGTACAGATGCTGAATTGCTGGCCGGCTTTTTTAAAGAGACAGTGCATGAAAACACTATTATTTTTTTTTAATAAATCCTTTAACACTAAATGACAAGTACAGTAAGCAACACTGTCACTGTACTTCTTACATATGTGACTGACATGTTTCTATCTATCTAATCTATGTGTGATGCTCTATTCTTTCTGTTCTAAATTGTCGGGTACCGGTGTATGCCACTGCTGAATTGCCGACTTTTTATGTTTCACTGTGAGCACTGTTCCCATCGGTTTGGGCAACCACTGTAATGCCACAACCTCCATGGCTGTGGCATTACAGTGAGTGGCAGACAATCCCTGCATGATTGGTGCTCTAAATAGCGCCAGACATGCAGGACATGCTTTTGGTGCACGAACAGTTATCGAATATAACCTCGAACAGCAAAATTTTTTGCAAATCGTACGCGTTCGTCGAACGATTCGAACACCGCCCAAAACTGCTCGAATTTGAGATTGGCGAACAGTTCTAGTCAAACACCGCTCATCTCTAATAGAGAAAACAGAGTTTTAAATACCTGGCCTGTAAGTATTTTGAACAGCAAACTGTGGTGAATTTCTTCAATGACACACTAAAGGAAATTTTTAATGGAGACCAGAAATGGCAGTATTTTCTGACAACCTATATGTGATCCGTTTGACGGAGAAAACACAGTTTTAGAAAGCTGGATTTCTAGCGCTTTAATATAGAAAGGACGTGGCTGTATTCTGCAGTGCCAACAAGCAAATGGCGCAGAAAAAATGGTGTGTATTAAGATCCAAAGAAAAGTATTCCTGGCCCCTGAGACCTGGGCCTTTGTATAGAAATATCTAACAGCAGCAGAAGGCAGAATTGGAATGGAGCCTCGTGTGCTGCATGCACTGCAGTCTGCTATATACACCACCTGCCTATATACCCTGCCTGCCTGATATCTGCAGATGGATTAGTCCTCAGAAGGACTGTTTGTTAAGATGGATATGTGTAATGTACGCTTTTTCTCCCTACACTACCTAATACACAATCAAATCTCTCCCTGACACAGCAGCAGCTCTCCCTACACTGTCTGATCCGCAGTGACTGTGACGAGCATGACGGCGCCAGGTCTGATATAGACCTGATGACGCTGTGCGGCCAGCCAATCACTGTAATGCCCACAACCAACATGGCTGCGGCATTACAGTGCATGGCAGGCAATCCCTGCATGTTCATTGGCTCTCTAAAGAGTGCCAAACATGCAGGGAGGGAACCTGAGTTCCCGCCCGAGCAACCTGGAAATACTTGGCGAGCGCTGAGCATCTCGAGCAGTGAGATGCTCGGGCGAGCACCGAGCAGTAGCGAGCATGCTCGCTCATCACTATTCATGACAAGTCGTTCCCATTGGCCTAAGATCTGTAACTTACTAGCTGATAGAGACACTCTTAACTCCTGATCAGGCTTCTGCCCCAAGGTAACCCATTTCCTCAGCTCTGCAAGTTCAGGATTGGACTGCTGGAGATAAATCCCTTGGACGTCCCAGGACCTGGGCGGGTTTACGCTTGCTTTCTTTTTCTTGAGCAGCCACCACGGCAGCTGCGAAACGAGTGAAATCTGGGATCTCGTCGCCTTCTAGATCTTCATCTTTGTCTCCCTTTGAACTTATTGGAGTGACTCAAGTCAGTGCATCTGCATGGGTATTCTGGTCTTTTGGCCGATATGCGATTCTGTACCGGTAATTGGACATTCTGGCAACCCACCTTTGTTCCAGCGCTCCTAACTTTGCATTTTCGAGATGAGCAACGGGATTGTTATTGGTTCTCACCTGAACCTCTGACCCTGACAGATACTCAGCAAACTTTTCAGTCATGGCCCACACTAGTGCCAGCAGCTCTAACTTGAATGAACTGTAGTTATCAGGGTTCCTTTCGGTTTCTCTCAGTGACTGACTAGCATGTGCAATCATCCGTTCTTTGACTTCTTGAATTTGCACTAATATGGCTCCTAAGCCGTACAGGCTTCCATCGGTGTATAGTAAGAAGGGTTGGGAGGACTCGGCATAGGTCAATATGGGAGCTTTGGTAAATGCCATCTTCAGGGCACAATAGGCTTCTTCCTGTCGGGGCCCCCACTGAATGGCAAGTTGTTTATTTTCCCCGGCTAATCCTCTCAGAAGCTCATGGAAAGGGGTCGCTATTTTGGCAAAATCTTTGCTGAATCTTCGATAGTAACTGCCAGGCCCAGGAATGCTCTTAGCTCTCTTATATTAGTCGGAATGGGCCACTTCTGTACAGCCGACACTTTTTCGGGGGTGGGTTATAACCAGAACTGGAAATTATGTGCCCCAGATACTCAATCTCCCTCTGGAACAAGTGATATTTCTGAGGTTTAAACTTCAGCCCATGCTTTTGGAGTCTCTCTAGCACTTGTTCTAACCGACTGAGATGTTCCTCAAAGGTGGAGGAGAATACTACAATGTCGTCCAGATAGATTAAGGTCGCTTGGAAATTGAGATCCCAAAAACATCTCCATCAACCGTTGAAAAGTTCCAGGTGCATTAGTTAGGCCGAAGGGCATCCGGTTGAACTCAAATAGACCCATGGGGAGGATGAAGTCAGCCTTCGACCGATCCTTATCGGCCATAGGATCTTGCCAGTAACCGCTGGCCAGATCGAGGGAGTAAAAATATTTAGCTTTTCTTAAAGCAGACAGGGACTCTTCAATCTGCGGCAGGGTTAAGAATCCCGCACTGTACAAGCGTTCAACCATCGATAATCTATGCAGAACCTCAAGGTCCCATCCTTCTCTGAACTAGTACAATGGGTGCAGTTCAAGGGCTCTGACTTTCTCAAATTACTCCATTTTGTAAAATATGGGACAAGAGGTTTTTCACTTCTTGATACATTTGTGGCGGAATCTGACGGTATCTCTCTCTAATAGGAGCGGTGTCCCCCGTAGAGATCTCATGCTGAATAGCCTCTGTGCACCCAAAATTGTTTTCATGACAAGCGAACACCCCGTGATAATGCAGCAGTAGGCCCTCAATTTGTTCTAGTTGTTCTGGGGAAAATTCTGTAAGGTCAGCATTCATCTGTTCCAGGAGAGCGCGACCAACTCGTGCTCCCCCTTTATTCACTCTCTTAGCAAGAGACACTGATAAAGTCCATGGATCTCCTTCCAGGAGTGTCAACTCAATGGAGTCGAGTTTGGGAAGATCCTATGGCATTATGTTCATCTGGGCAATTTCTTCCCAAGGCTTCAACTGTAAATTTATTTCGCTCAAGTTGATACAGCGTACCGCACTGTGCCGCACTGTGGTGAGAGTTCAGGCGACTTGGAGCCCAGGTATTGTTTCATCTCCTTCTATGGGCTCAATTTGCACCTCCACCCCCTCGACTGGTACAAAGGCCCTTACTCCCTGTAAGGGTGAGTACGGTTTATCTAATGGGTAGAGTCATGGCAGCCTCCGCAGGTATAATCATTTTGCCAAGAAGCTGAGAGGTGTCTGGTAAGTTCTGGACCTGACTCACTCAGATGAGTTGTTAAAAAACCCTTCGTCTAGCGTGACACCTGGCTACGCGATTCCGGTTGCCTCTTTGTGATTCACCAATCAGGAACTTCCCTACTTCCTTCAGGATATTCATTCCCAACGTCACTTTGGGCCTGGGGCTTATTGGGCCTTTCACCAACACAATCCCTTTCTTTCCTAATTCTCGTCCGCACATACAGACAGTCATCCATACCACCCCGGCCACTGGAATGGGGAGCTGGTTGGCAGGTACTAGTCTAATATTCGGCCCCTTGTTGAACCAGCCGACTGAAGGGAAGTGAGCGTCGAAGTATTCTTCAGGCATAGTGGTCACCTGAGACCCCGTGTCCATTAAACATTGAATACATGTCCCATCAAATTCTGCCCAAATCAGGGGCCTTTCAGAGACAATATTTTCATAGCTTACCTCCCCTTCTCCTGGGATATGGTAGCCTACAGTGTGCTCCTCAACCGTGGGGCTCCTTAGATTAAAGGATGCCCCCTTCTTCCTTGGCTCCAGCTTGTACACTCTCGGGATATATGTCCTTGGCCACCAAAGTTCCAACATTTAACTCTTCGCTCTTCAGTCCAGCGACGAGTCTGAGACGAGGAATTAGGGGGTATAGCAGTCTCTCCTTGGTCCTTCTCCTTATATCTAGCTGAGGGGCCATCCCTTGGCAAGTTACTAGAGGCTCCTTTGAGATTGCGTAACTCTCCTCGGATATCTCTGATCTCCTGACATTATTCTTGTGCCCAGTCAGGTTGCCTGCCGGCATGTTCTAAAGCGGTAGCTACCTGGTGACTCCGAACCGTGCCCATCAAGGCGGGTGTCTCTTTTTCTCGAACTGGTGCCTCAGCCCCGGTTTCCAAGAAAGTCATGTCCGGATTAGTCCGTAACCGCTCCTTCAGAGTCTGTCGCAGGTGGGAGTCCCTTAGTCCAGTAAAAAATTTATCCCACAGTAATTCATCTAAGGATCCCAGCCCTTGATATTCCTCTTAAGTCTACTTGGCGATATGGGACATCACCTGCTGCAGAGCATTGACATACTGCGTAATAGTCTCACCTTCCACATGAATTTGTTTAAATAAGTGCATGCGTAAGTTACCAAGGTCAGTAGTGTCACTGTGCATATCTTCCAAAATCCCAATCACTTTTTCTATTGTGTCACGGTCCTTAGGTAGTTGGTACATAACAGTCTGTAGTGCCTCCTTATCAAGAGTCAGTAAGGCTAGCTCTGCCTGCATGGCTGGGGTCATAGGGTACATCCTGACCATGCTCTACAGTCTCTCCACCCAATCCCTTAACTGTAAATTATTCCCCAGAAATTTTGGGAGGTCACTGAGCATGGCCCCCAGGGGAATACTTCCCCAGACAAGCCCACCATCACCCTGTTCCACCATTTACGCACTGGAATGTTGCATCCTGCTGACTATGCCAAATATAATGCAGGTAAACAGTATGCAACAGCTGAGACACAGGCAGAACAACAGTATATTTCTGTTATTTAACAACTAATATAAACTGTAAAACATGTATTATATGGTAACAATTTCTTTACAACATTTGACAGTAAAATAAGCAGTAAATCACATAACAGAATAAATCAGAATACACTAGAATTCAGGACCTAGTAGTTTAAAATGATCTCTTGGAGGGAAGGGAACTATATTAACTATAGTGGGCAAGGGGCAGTATTTTAAAGCTTTGGCAATACACTGTTCCTATCGCAACTCGCTGCCCGTTTCCCCAGTCACTCTCTATCCACTTTTGCGATGTCACTCTGGCGCCTGCTGGTCCCCGTTTGACTACTGTCTTTCCCTCTATCCGTGCCCGGTACCATATGTCCCTGACAGAGGTAATGGCCCGTCTCACGTGTCCTTCCTGGTCACCGACCCGACTGTAAATCTCCGATCTAACACCTCTGGAGCTTCTGCGACGTCCTGTCACTGGCGCACACATCTGAGAACTGTGCCACCGCAACCTTTTCCCATTCTGTCGACCGACGTCACCCGAGTTAGGAACCTTGACTGGCGTCGCTCGAGTCTTCGGGGCTTGACCGTCGATGTCCGGGTTGGGAACCTTGACTGGCGTCGCTCTGGTCTTCGGGGCTTGACCATCGATGTCTGGGCTGGGCGGATACGCGGCACCTTTCTTCCTGGCAGGAGCTCCAGATGCTGCTGTTGCTCCTCCTGTCTCTCTCTGCGGCATCAGAATCACCTCAGAACTTGCACACATGCTGTTTTTCTCCTCAGCTAGTTTCCCCGACAAGGCTGTCCCCAGAGGTCTGATCAAACTCCTCCCTTCTGCCACATCTCCATGCTGTTTTGGTTCCACAGTGTCTTGTCTCCTTACAATACCATTACATGCCCCCATTTGAGTCAAAAGAATCCGCTACTTATTTACCTACCCATCTATTCATGCACTGCTGGAGAGAAGAGAAGTGGAAGCCTTCAACGCTTTGGTTACTTCTTCATGTGTGCTAAGGTGGCAGAGTTTTGGAAAGAGAGCTAACACTGACCTAAATCTTTTTGCATTACAGTATATATTCCCTGGGTAATCGGCCTAGAACAGTCCAGTAATGCCACTATTTCATGGAAATGTACACACTTTTGTATATCTGAAAATATTGTTTTAATATATTTGAAGATCATTGCAAGAAAATATTTTTCAAGTCATGTCATAAAGTTGCAGGAAACAGCAGTATCATGTAGCCAAAGTAACTTGAAACTTGTCTCATGTTAAATGGTCCAAACCAGATAAGAAACTCTGGCAAACCTATATGTATTTTGATTTCAAATACATACTTTGTAAATAAAATCTACAAAGATCATGTTTTGCAACTACATTTCTCACACAAATAGTGCATACAGTATATGTATACCCCCACAGGTAAATGTTTTTCAGTCCTTGCACTTAGTGCATAAGCTTTTTGAGTCTATTAGTCCCACTACCGAACAATTTTAACAAAATGTATATGAGGCCCTATTTATGTCTAATACAGGGTGTATCAGAGTCCCTCTTCCTTCTAATTTTTGGCAGTTCTTGCATTGTCCACATAAGCTTTGTGAGTTTCAGAGTCCCTCCTTCAGAAATTAAACAAGATGTGGCTGACCATGCCACACACCCCACATGCCCAGATAAGGTACTAAAATGTTAAAATTACATTTAGCGTGACTACCTGTGGGTGTAGTTTTATTTCCCTCTCTACTATGTCATCTACTGTAGTCATAGGCGACGGGAAAATTAGGTGAGAGATGGCCAGGCTACAGTGCTGGTCACTATTATTGCTACTGCTTCATTTTTTTATAGACTGTACAATATCTTCTGAAATAGATGGAAATGTACCAAAGTTATATCATCAGGATTTTTTAATTAGTGGTCCAAAGTAATACAACAATAAAACATTGTTTTTCAACTTCCATGTTGCAATTTCAAAGAAGAAACAGAATAAACAGCATGTGTAGCAATAAAGGCACCTCTAATTAATACTTGGTTGCACACCCTTTGGCATTGATACCAGCCTCCAAACGTTTCATATAGTCATCTATAAGCTTATTGCACTTCTCATCTGGAATTCTCTCCCACCCTTCCTTTGCAGTTTGTTCAAGCTCTTGAATGTTTGCAGGGTTCTTTTTCCCAATATCAGATTTCAGCTCACCCCAAAGATTTTCAATGGGATTAATGTCAGGACTCATTGTTGGCCATTTTAAAACAGTCCATTTTTTCTTTTTCAACCATTCCTGTGTACTTTTGGATGTATGATTTGGGTCATTGTCTTGCTGGAGGACTCATGATCTTTGACTCAAACCCAGTTTTCTTACACTGGGTACGACATTTCGCTCTAAAATCTCTTGATAATTCTCTGATTTCATGATTCGTGTGATACGGTCAAGGCCTCCAGTAACAGACACAACAAAGCAAGTGTTGGTAAGGTGTTCTTTTCCTTATAAGCTTCATTGCGCTGTCTGTAAACAAACTGTTGCTTTGCTTTGCCAAAAGCTCTATTTTTGTTTCATCTGTCCACAGAACATTTTTCCAGAAGTATTGTGGTTTTTCAAGGTACTCTTTTGGCAAAGATCAGTCTTTCCTTTTTATGTCTTTTCTTCAGCAATGGTTTCTTCCTTGGCCTTCGCCCATAAAGCTCTGCTTGGGTTAGTGTATGGCGTATAATACTTCTTGAAACCATGACCCCAGACTGTTCCAGGTTGGCCTTCAGGTCTTTGGATGTTTGACGTGGTGTTTTTATCACCATTCGCACGAACCTTCAAAGACATCTCTTGTCAATTTTCCTCTTTCCCCCAAGTCCAGGGAGGTTCGTGACAGTTCCATGCTTTGCAAACTTTTTAATAACATTGTGCACTGTTGAGACTGGGATACCAAGGTCTTTGGAAATGGCCTTATACCCTTTCGAAGTCTTATCTTTGCTAATAATAGCAGTTCTGATGTCCACAGACAGCTCCTTTGTCTTCACCATTGTGACAAAGGAACAGGGCCTACCATGTGGCTTTTTAAAACAGTGAAGTCATCAATCATTGACTAATTCATGTCACATGGGCACCGACAATTATTCACAGGAGAATCTCTTTTGTGATTTACCACAGGCAAGTTAAAATGTGTTTCCATATTAAATTAATGTAAAGGTTTCCAATACGAGTGTCAAAGCAAGCTTTAGGTTTTTCTATTTTTCCCTCCCATTGTTTTTGGTTTTAAATTATTGTTTATCATTTGCTTTTTTGGATTTAACACGAGTGCTCTATACAAAAAAACTGTTTCACTTGATTCATTTTTTTCAGGAGATATTCCACATTATGTACTTAAACTTCATGGGTGCCAATAATGATGAGCAGGACTGTATTAAAGGGTGAAGGAGTTTTTGTTTTTTTTTCTCTTTTTTTGCCTTATATACAAGTCATTATCAAGGAAAGAATGTTTCCTAACATTTTTCCTGTAAAATCCATTTTGTATTCAGTGTTTTCTATGTTTTATTGTCAGTCTGTAAAAGTGGAGTAGCACTCTAACAACATTGTTCCCAGCAGTGACTTAGGAGTCAGAGATGTGTCCAGGCATCTTCCCCATGCTGTTTCCATTCAATTTGAGAGCTGTTTCCATCCACTTCAGCGATTCCACTCCCCACCCTCAGCCCTCCTCTTAGGGTCTTCTAGAAAACTGCTTGAGTTTCCCATTGACTTCCATTAAACTTGTTACTAGAGTCGAGCCTGTCCGATCTTCTGACCTGCTCTATTTGAGTACTGTGCACTCGAGCATTTTAGTGCTCGATCATCATTAGTCATTAATATTTGTAGCCATGTTGTTTGTTACACCTTCAACCACTATGCTAAAAATTTGGAGGTTTTAGTACTCAAAACTGTTTTAACAGTCTGGACTGTGATATGAGAATTGTGTCTCCTTAGATTCTAAGCATTGTTTTCTACTCACTGATTATGTTGAGTTATGAATCGATGCCATTAAATCAAAAATGATACCCATATGTGTACAATCTAATTCTCATCATCCATTACGAGAAAAATTCTGACAGTCTAGCCCTTGTTTCTAGCACAGAACTGACAGATAATCTCGAATCTCATAAAACCCAGAGCTGTGAAATGAGCAGCAATAACTAAGGTTAAGCTTCTGCTTGCACTTTTTTTTAGTATGTTTGGGTCAGGTCCACATTAGAGTTTTTTGTTTCCATACTTTGATGTTTTTTGCTGAAGTCTTGTAGATAGAATTCATTCATTCCTATCGTAAATAGGTTATATTCACATTTTTACACCTTTTTTATAAGATCGTAAAGGCAAGAATCCTTTCTCAGATTCCATTAATTTCAGTGGGATGCAGACTAATGTAAAAATGTATCAGTATGTGTAGGTCTGTATCAATTTATGAAGAACTGTTGAATCCATTGGCAGATTCTAATATTTTTTATGGGACTGAAACCAAAGTCACAGTTCAATCTCATCGGTTTTATCACGATTTTTAATATAATTGATAAAAGACATATAATTATATTAGATAAACAAATGGTTAATGTATGATTTTCAATACCATGTAAAAAATTGAATGTCCATTTAGTTGTTGGATAGAAATAGAATCATTTCAGGGCATGTGAAAAACTCTAGGATTCATTTATATTTCCCATCTCTGTGCCCCCAATACAAGCTATGCCAGGGGTCCTTCTCTGAAAAAGGAGCCACAAGACTGCAGATCAGTCACTATATGAAGATCACCACAATATCCCCTATGTGTTTCATTGCAAAATATAAGTGATGCGTAATATTGTGTGGATGTAAAATGCAGGTCTTATGATCTCACTTCCATAATAAGACCAGCGAGAACATTTGATCCAGCGAAAAATGCCTGCAGTGACAATTTTAAAGCTGATTTGTCAACAAATTTCACAATACAAACTGTATACATTATTAGTTCTTGTAGACTTTATTCGACTTTTAGTTACTTTGAAAATCCATACCAGATTGGCAATATAATCCTGACACTGAGATGAACATTGAGTCCAGCTATAAATTGAAATTTCTCATGAATCCAAGTATATCCAGTCTCCACTAATACAACCTGACTGACAGCTGCAGCTTCTACTGAGCAGTCTGAGATCTCAGCAGTGAGAAGAGACACTGAGGAGTTGTCAATCGGTCAATCATGCTATGTGGTGGGAGAATAAGTTAAACTTTCAAAAACTATTATAGAGACATTCTGACATGGATCTTCAAAGGAATGATTAGCATGTTTTATTTCACCTGTATTTTATATTGGGCTGTTTTACTGTATTTTTTCATCTTACAGGGTGCAGCCAGGCCCATCAATGTTGACCTTGTAAATTAGGGGCTTTCACCTCTGTTATGCACTGATAGGGTGCCAGGCATCCCACCTAATTGAATAGTAGGGGCATGTAATAGGTTGCTGGTTAGGCACGGTGCTACATGAGTATGAACTGCGCCCTATTGCAAGCTTCATCTGTGTGCAGATTTAGTGCTGGGCAATCACCCCCTCCATGGAGTGAGAGGCTGAGAGTGGTTGTTCATCAGCATTCGGCACCTGTGTTACCTCCTTCAACAGAAGGGGGCTGCAGCATCCTGTTTGTGCATTTTCCTTGACATCTGGGCTGGTAACTAGCATTGCCTTTTTGCTATTTTCTAATTGAATTTTGGATTTCTTTTAAAAAAGATTCCATTAATTGCTTTGGCTGTTTTGTCTGTTTTCCTGTAGTTTCGCACATTTTGAACTGGTTATGAACAGTGTTCAGCTATCTGTTTGGACTCTCTTGTATTAGTTTGTTTGGGAGAGTCCTTTTCACTTTTGCAAGTGATTTATATACACAGGAAACAATTGGAATATCTACAGACTACTGAGCTGTCCTGATACATATTAGATCATTGCTCAACTCCACTAAAATCAGTTGATTCAGCCAACATTTATGGAATTTGAGTGTTCATCTTGACAAGTGAGGTTTTTGTTCAAAGAATAATGTTAAACAATAAAATTGTAATAAATTGAATGTTTATACTTTTATCTACTGCACTAGGATGAGAAATGGAGCCCCAGAACTCACCCCCACCCTTTACCAAATGAGAAAACCAATCCGTTTTAACTATATGATTCTCTATGCTGCCATTTTCAACAGTCAATACTCTCCTTGTATTCCTATTTCTAAGCAATATTTTTAATAATTCTCAAGTGTTGATCTGCTTGTGCTTAAAAATAAATAAAAGTAGCTAATTTCATAGTGGCTTTATTATCCTTTGAGTAAATGGTTATGGAGCATATGTTTTATAGAACTTATCCTTTCGACATTTTATTATCTACTGTACCTGCATTTCTTGACAAAATGAAGCTGTAGGTCCAAACAAGATCTGACATTGCTCATCTGCTGTATACGTCATGCCTGGCAGTTTGGAGGGAATAATCACAGAGCTGATGCTTTGGGGATTTGTCTGCAGCAAACAGTTACTGGCTTTTGACCTGGCAACATACACAGAAGTGGAACAAAAAGAGAGGTGCTTATGACTAAACTGCTATAAACATGTATACTACAGTAAAAGTAAGGAGAGAGAGCACAGAAATACAACTGTATTCAGACTTTACACTTGAGACTTAAGTCACTGTTTACTGTCCACTCTGTGTTTAAGTGTTCAGATCCAAAATATTTGAGTAACCTTTCCCTCAATGATTGTGATTCTATTTATTAATCTCCAGATGTTGCACGACCATTACGTGATTTTAGGGTCAGTTCCAGTTCCCGAAAAATAATGTTATGTCATGTAAATCATGTATGTGATTGATGCTGATCGAAAACAGGTTAATGAGATGCCCCTCCACTAGCAAAGTGAATTTAAAGGTTTTAATACTACTATATACTCTTCGCCAGTCGCTGGTTAAGAGAAAAACATATACACAAAACAGACCTCTGCATATCTGTCTATCTCCATCTTTTTACTGCAAATAGGAGGCATATGATATCAATCAGTGCACAAAAACAAGTACTGCTAGAAAATCTTTGTAAGACCTGACGTGTGAACTATAAGAGGAGATTCCTGGATTTTTGCTACATTTTAGAGGCAGGCAGCAATATTTGGAGTTAATCCATAAGGTGCACATTAGACTAACTATGAGACAAGTTGGCAATAATAATAACGATGCCTGGCACTTTACGGTATATTGTCTAATAAAGCAAAGCACTGTAGATATCGAGTTCATGTTAACTCTTCTTTTATCATGTAAATATATCATTTCATTTGGTTTCATTAATTAGATTTGATTCTGCAGAAGAAAAATAAATGGTTAAGATTTATTTATTTATTTTTTTATTTAGACATCTTAACACTAATTTTGTCAACACGCAGTTTGATCGATTTGGTGCATCTGGATAGATGTGTTAATCCATTTTTACTATACACCACCATATGGTTGAAACAATATCCACAAAGCAGAATTCATAGTTATAAGATTAAACTTAAGGGTCTATTCCATATCTACGAAGAGCCTGCATACATATGCTGTGAACATTCCTATTGAGATTCATACAAGAAAAAACATGGAATAACCAGTCCATCCATAAGTATTTCATAAGTTTTTAAAATTCTACTGATAAAAACATCTAGTTTATGTAAAGACTGAATATTTACAATATTCACCCTTATTTTTCAAAACTTCTGCAATGCTGGATATCAGCTTCTGGCCCAGATACTGACTAATAGAAACCCAGTGATTTGAGTTTATAACAATTTCTATGTTTTTGTGTGTCCACTAGCTTTTTAAGAATTGACCACAGTTTCTCAATAGGATTAAGATCTGGGGATTTTCCAGGCCATGGACCCAAAATTTCAATATTTTGATCACCCAGCCACTTAGTTATCACTTTTTTCCTTGTGACATGGTGCTCCATCATGTTGGAAAAAGCATTGTTTATCACTAAATTTCTCCTGAGTCCTGGACTGTTGAGAGACGTCACTGTTGGACAATGTTTAGATACCATTCTTTAATCTTATCAGTGTTCTTAGGAAAACATGCGAGTGATCCCACTCTCTTGGATGAAAAGTAACCCATCACATGAATAATCTCAGGATTCTTTACTGTTAGTATGACATCAGAATCATGTTAGCGCTCACTTTTTCTTCTCTGGACAATCATTTTTTTAGATGTCACAAACAGTCTAAATGGGGCTATATCAAAGAAAATAGTTTGATCCCAGTCCTCTGCTGTATAATTCCTGTAGATCTTCCAGAATGTCAGTCTGTTCTTGACATTTTTCTTGGAGAGAACTGGCTTTTTTGCTGCCCTTCTTGGACCAGGCCAGCTTCCAAAACATTTGCTTCACTATGCATGTAGTTTCATTGACACCTACCTGCTGCCATTCCTAAGCAAGCTATGCACTAATGTTAAATCGATAGCATAGCTGAATCCTCTTTAGTAGACAATCATGACACTTGCTAAACTTTCTTGGGGACCCTGAAGCCTTCTTCACAGCAGTTGAACTTCTATCTTTGAAGTTTTTGATGATCCAACAAATGGTTGATTTATGACTAATCATTTCCTTGGCAGTAACCATGGTTAACAGAAGAAGATAATGATTTTGATCACCACCCCCTTTTAAAACAACCAGTATGCTCTTATAATTTAATCAGTGTGATAAAATGATATCAGCTACCTTGCCCTTGTTAACACTTTCTTCTGATCTAACGAGAAGATCACTGAAATTTTTTGTCAGGGCTCAAATTTAGTGAAATTGTTTTTTGTGATTAAGTTAATTCTCATGGCAAGGAATGATAGTGCATTGAAAACGCATAAATCACACAAAGTATAAATATAGTATATTTTTAAGTCAGTAATGTTATTAGTGTAACCAAAGACTGAAATTAATTAAATAATTATGTATGTAATTTGTGTTATAACTAAAGAATCATTAATTTGTCATCTACTTTGGACTGTACAATATAAGATAATCTAATAATGCATGTAGGACATGCCAGGTAAAAGTCATACAATTTATAATGTTACATTTCATTTGCTCTGGGAGCATCACTAAGTTGACAGTTTAATTATGTGTTTCTACAATGTAGACAGTAACACTTCTCATTATTTGTTACTATACAATAACATTACTCTGTGAATAGACAGCCTTTCCACCACAGTGTATAACACAATGTTTCATAATAAGTTAATTACCTAAGGAATTTTTCAAGGTCTTCTCGGCTACATCTGGACCATGAAACATCGCCAAGATTCTGCCCCTTGATCCATTCTCCTGACATAATATGAAGACCATCTGCACAGGATGGGTGGTCATTGTCATGATTTATACCCATGCTGATTTCATAACATATAAGAAAAAAGCAAACTCAAAAATTAAAAATAAATGTCTCATTAAAAAAAACAGAACTTTTTCCTAAACAGTTATTAGACATGAAAAGAAAAACTATTTAGTCCTTCTATAGAGTGTTTTCTTCAATGCAAACCATGGAAAAGTTTATTAAATGCAGTTAGATATTACAAACATATTTATCTCATAGCACTATGTTCGCAGTAAAGACATCTAAACGTGACTTTTCAGAATAAACCATCCTGAGTGTGTGCATGCAGCACTTTTGGCTTCCACATGACTTATATCCAGCATTTTCACCAGTTGTAGACTCTATTTGACAGTTGTCCCTGATGTCTCCATCACACTGCACACATAGAAAAAAGTTGATCCTGCTCCCTCATCTCTCTGTAACACAGTTTTAGAAGCACCAGCAGGAGGACATTATATAATTTTACTGAACAATGTAGCTATGAATCAAGCACTGGTATGACATACACCAGTTACTAGAAAAAAGTTCTCCCATTTACTTCTCCTTGCATTTTTCCCTCATTCCCTTCAACAGAACTCTAAGGACAACATGTATCCTGATAGCTCAGTATGCTGAATGTCCATATTCTGTTTCAAATTTGACTTATAGGGAATCTGTCAGCTGTTTTTTGCTTCCTCAACTGAGAGCGACATAATGTAGGAAAAGAAACCCAGATTTCAATGATGTATCACTTAGATTACTGGGTACAGCAGTTGTGACACAATAAGAGGTCTTAGATGTAAAATGCAACAGAGATCAAAAAGCGAACCCTGTCCACACCACAGCTCTCTATGTACAATGTCTGAGCTGCTTATCAGAGGAGGGGGCGTGGTCAGCCAGGGCTCATGTGCACTGTGGTCTGAGCAGTGATTATCTCCTTTTGATAAAACCTTCACTATATGGAAACAACAGGAAACAACAGGAAACAGCCTAATAAGCGACACATCCCTGAAATCTGCCTCAGCCCCTAGCTCATGCTGTCCTCAGATTACATAGCAAAAACTGCCAACAGATTCCCTTTAAGCAGTTCTTGAGAGTAAGGTTAAGTGCACACAAAGTGTTCTTGATGCATTTTTGCGGCGGTTTTCTCGCTGCGGAAATGCTGTGAAAACGCTTGTTAATAGGTCTGCCAGGTATAGCAATGCTAAGGCTGTGCACATGATGCGGAAATTTCCGCTCCGGATTCGCATTGTGTTAAAAAACGTAACATGACCATTTCTTGTGCGATCCCGCCGCAAATTTGCGCCCATTGATTTGCATTGAATCGCAGCAAACCCGCTGGTATAATATCTATTCCTGTGAATTTGCAGCATTTCAATTAAAGCCAATGGCCGCAAATTTGCGGCGGAAACGTGGTGCGGGTGGTACCTGGGTCAGGAGAGGACTACTGCTCCTCTCATCTGATCATAGTCAGCTCTGCCCAGCCCGCGTGCCCGCGGTAAAAGAAAAAGTAAAAAAAAGTAAAAAATAAAAAAAAAACTTATACTCACCAGTCCGGCGGCCCCCGGTGTCCTCCTGGTCCCCGGCGGCGATCCTCTCCTCCTGGCGGCCAGCAGTGTACTGTGGGAGCGTGCACACTCCCGCAGTGTACAGAGCTGCCAGGGCCTGTGGTGACGTGACCGATCAGATGATCGGTGATGTCAGCGACCAGCTGAGGTGTTTTTTATGGAAGTGATCAAGTGGCGGAAGGAGAGGCATTTTTTTCTAATAAGGTACTCCATAAGACAAAGTTTGCTATATTCATGTGTATTAATGATTTATGCAAAGTTTAATGAAGTGACTCTGACCATTCAAAAATGTTTTTTTAAACTTTATAATTATATAATGAAAAGTACTATTGCTTTCTAATAGCTTCAGCTTTTCAGGATTTTTAAGAATCGCTAAGAATATTTAATGATTTATACCATGAATGTTTTGCTTCTGTGACCCACACCTATGTCTCATAGACCTTGTTTCCACCAGATGAAATGGCTACTAGCTGCCACTACCGAGTCAAGAGCGAATGGAAAGGTGTCCATGTATGCTCTGTATGTGGTTCATGCCTCTAAGGCCACGTGCACACGTTCAGTATTTGGTCAGTATTTTACCGCAGTATTTGTAAGCCTAAACCAGGAGTGGGTGATAAATACAGAAGTGATGACTTGTTTCTATTATACTTTTCCTCTGATTGATCCACTCCTCGTGGCCAAAAAATTATTAAAGCAGTCAAATAGACATGCTTGTCTGTTCATAAGTGGGATCCACGCCAATTAGCGATTTAGGGCATATAAGGTAGACTCCAAGTAATGCCTGACATGTGTGCCCTGATAGCACTGTTCAGAAATATTCACTGGAAAACCAAAAATGTAAAACTGACCCTTATTCATCAAAATTACATGTTATAAAAAAATGCCTTGCCTCTAGCAATCAATCACAATATAGCTTTCATGTTTCCAGATTAGACTAATTAAATCATTGATTGCTTTTATTTATTGGCAACTAAGCTATTTTTCTGATAGGCAGTTTAGATAAATGAGCATGAAAGAAATAAGTAAAATACATAATTTAGTGCACATCTACTGAAATTGACAAAAGTTTGACATTTAATAGCCCTTGGAAATACCTGGGAAGTCCCTGAAAACACATAGAAACTTTCACGTTTAGGCAGTTTTTGCACGAACCCCTTTTTTGCTGTCTGGTTCACTTAATTTTCCAAGCAAAATCTATGACGGTTGGCATGTATGTACACAGTATTTGCAGTTTCACATCACTAATATGTCAGAAGCAGGAAACAAACACAGCTCAGCTGTGCACTGCCAAGTTACTATAAGCTTCATTGTGGAGAAGTGCAGGGCAGCTAATAATGATATCAGCTAGCAATGATGCAAAATTATTCAGGCAGCTACACTGTTGTAGATGGCAGGAGATAATATCGGTCAGTAAGGGTACTGTACAGAATAAGGTGGATTCTAAGGCTGCGTACCCACTATGCGTTTTCAAGCGTTTTTGCCGCGGAATTTCCGCAGCGAAAACGCTTAAAAAAACGCTTGGTAATACGTGCCCCATGGTCCCCAATGATAATCCGCATGTGCTGTGCACATGCTGCTGAAATTTACGCTGCAGATTATCATTGCGGAAAAATACGTAGCATGTCTATTAATTTTGCGGACACGCAGCATAATTGCCGCCATTGACTTGCATTGAAACGCATAATATCCGTATGAGCACATTTGCACATACGGATATTATGCGATTCTATGTCTGGATGGTACCCGGGTTTGGAGAAGAGGAGACTCTCCTCCAGACCCAGGTACCATAGAACCTGTTAAAAAAAGAATTTAAAATAAAAATTAAAGATTATACTTACCTTCCGATGGCCCCCGGTATTTTCTCCACTCCGTCCGGTCTGTTGTTGTGAAGGACCTGCGATGACGTCATTGAGTCATGTGACAGGTCACGCGACCGCTGATGTCGGCAGTCACGTGACCTGTCACATGACTCAATGACGTCATCACAGGTCCTTTCACACCACCGCGACCCATACAACAGACTGGACGGAGCGGAGAAAATACCGGGGGCCATAGGAAGGTAAGTATAATCTTTATTTTTTATTTTTTAACATTTTTATTATTTTTTTTTTAACTATTACTTGGTCACACTATATATGCCGGTTGCATGGATTTATATAGTGTGACCAAGTTGTCAAGCACTTTTCAAAGTGATGCTAAAATCGCTTGGAAAAGCGCTTGATAACCCGCATGCAGAAATGCATGCAAAAACGCTTGACAAACACTTCTACCTGGCGGGAAAAACGCATGTAAAATCTGCATGCGTTTTTCCTGTCAGGGAGAAGTGTAAAAAATATGCAGCATTTCTGCAACGTGGGCACTTAGTCTAAAGGTAGGATATACTTGTAGTGCTGGAGGCAGAGCAGGGCTATGCTGGCAGAAATCTGACTAGGAGCACTGGAACTACAGCAGGATAATCCCAATGAAAACTCGAGAGCCTGGAGGGGCATTCTTTGGTGAATAATATGTGCAAAACGGGGCAGATTTAGGGCTCGTGCACATGGCCATATTTTCAGTCCGAGTGCGTCCGATAATCAAGTCATCAAGCCATGCAAGCCAATGGGTCTATGAAAAACATTGGACTGCACATGGATGACATCTGAGTGCAATTTGATTTCCGTGCACCAACAGAATGGAGAAGATGGAGAAATAGTTTTCTCCATCTTCTCCTCATCCAAGAGAATCAGATCACACTGTGTTCACAATCTGATCAATCTTTGGCCAGAGTGTTATCAGAGTGTGATTTGCATAATCGGCCTGATTCTCTCAGATGAGAGAATACACTGTCTTGTGCACCTAGCCTTAAAGCACCACTCCAGCGCTGCTTTTTTTTCAGAGCTGGAGTAGCGCTTTAAGTTTAAATTCCCAGCCATATACTCACCCTCCGGCGTCTTCACAGTTTTTTCGGTACCGCTCTGGTCCCCCCTGCGCCATCTTGTGTGAGTAACTTCTGACTGTCCGGAAGTCAGAAACTATGTCATGCGCTCTAAATACAAGTCTATGAGTGCCAGAACAAGGATCTCATAGACTTGTATTGAAAACTGACCTCTGCCCAGCACCATCAAACACTGGAGCTGTGAGCAGATTACTTTTCGCCGGAGACAGACCAGAGCAACGCTGGAAATGGATGAAGGCGGCGGAAAGTGAGTATCAGACAGGGGGTAGGGGGCTTACATTTAAAGCACCACTCAGACGGTGCAATGAAAAAATAACACTGGAGTGGTACTTGAAAAGGAGATATATTGGCACGATTTAATACATGTTTACATTATTATATGACCACATTGTGATTTTGGTAATAGTCCTTTAACTTTTTCTTAAGAAACAAATATTATGATCAGTATTGTCAAGCTATTTGCATAAACATTCAGTTAAATATAAAAAAGACAAGTGTTATATATAAATTTGTATACATTTCTAAATGAAAAAATACAGTAAATTCATTTAATAAAAGGGTAAAAAATTTGTTGCATGCATGTATTTTGTATCCATCTCAGTGATTTAGATTTACTGACCGGCATTTTATTATATTATGTGCTACGATAGGAATACAGAATTGAAATTCTCATTAACGACATTGAAACTAAAAAATATCAACCTCTTCCTGACACGTCGAATTTTTACTTTTGTTCTTTCGTTTTTCTTCCCTTTCTCCCAAGAGCCATAATTTTCCATTGACATAGCCATGGCATGGCTTATTTTCTTGTGGGAAAAATTGTAGATTTGAATGACGCCATTCACTTTATCATAAATGACGTGACAAAATGTAACATTCTAAGGGTATGTTCACACTAGGCATTGTTTCAGCGGGTTTTTTTTCTGCAGAAAAACCTGATCTCTTGACTAGTGTTGAGCCACCCCCGTAGTGTTCGAGTTCGGTTCGGTTCGTCGAACACCCGTGTGTTCGCCGAACTGTTCGTCGAACTGTTCGTCGAACACCTTCGAACACCGTTAAAACCAATGGCAGGCAAACAAAAACACATAGAAACACATAGAAAACACCTTCAAAGGTGTCCAAAAGCTGACAAACTGCTCAGAAGACACAACTAACACATGGAAAAGTGACAAGTACATATAGTCATGCGAAAAGAAAAGAGGTGGAGGAGTAAAAGGAGGGGGAGACACAGATATAGGCATGTCATGCCCTTCTAAAATCCAAAAAGTGAGAAGCCGAGACGGCCAGTCCGCTCCTGCCCGTGCCACCTCCGTGTCGCCGGGTTTGTGCCAGAGCCGCGGTGAACCCTGACGGCCAGCCCCCCTCTCCCAATACTGGTGCCTGTCCGCTGGTGGGTCGAGAGAGCCCCCCTGTGGTGGAGGCAGCTCTAAGCTTTTTAATTTAAATTGTCCCTTTAATTTGAATGAATACACTTTAAATCCATTTACAAGGATCTATTGGAGGGCAAGTCTCATGCCAGCAGCCGCGTAATTCCAGCTCCAGTAGCGTCCACTAAAGCTGCTGCAGTTAAAAAGCTTTTATAAGGATCGAGCTCGGCTGTCCACCGCAAGGCATCCTAGTGCCAGTCCCAGCCCCTATGCCTTGGGGTGCCTCCTGATGCTCTTCACTGAGTATCCCGTGGTCCCGAAGCATTTCCTTTGAAAAAATTAAGTGTCCAAACTACAGGTGGTGTAGCTTGCTTAACAGCCGGGATAATCCGCTGACTAGCAGACACTGCTACTAGGCACAAAGTATTTCCTGGGCTAGATGCAGTTAAAAATTTGTAAGTAGATACTCTCGTTGGATGCTGAGAAAGCATTCCATAGAGTCTCCTGGCACGCCATATATGATTCTCTTAAAAAGCTTGGGGTAGGGGTCTAGGGGACCCTTTTATAGCCAAAATCACGGCCCTGTATCACAATACGTCACCTAGGCTGAAGATAAATGGAACTGTAGCACCGAGGGCTCGGTTGCTACAGACGTATTGCACCTCACCCAGAGGTGTGATATCTCACTCTCAGATAAGGATGGAGTGTGGATCAGGACCCGACACCTGCATGCATTACACCACATTGCCGTGGGGCAGGGCGACCAATATGCCCCTGAGATGGGCACGACAGTCCCTGTCCCTGGCTGGAGTGGGGGGAGGGAACACTGAGGAAGGGGAACCCTACAGTGCAGGAGCAGGGAGCAAGCAGTTCCTGGGTGCATTGAGAAGGGAGTATAAAAGGTGGGCACCATCTTAGTTCAGTGCAGAGAAGTCTGAGCAGAAGTGGCAGGGAGCAGGGGCTCTGCATGAGCTCTGCTCCGGAGGCGGGCCTAGTAACAGAGGCCCAGGCCTGCAAGAGGGAGAAGGAAGGAAGAGGAGCGGAGAAGGCTCCAGGAAAGAGGAATGAAGGGATCCCAGGGGTGCGGACGGGCGAGTCGCCACCGCACGCCCGAATCCACCTGCGTGGAGGGGTCAGGCCAAAGGGGGAGACCGGTCCCCGAACTAGTGGAGGCAGGAAACGACCCTCAGCTAGAAACCGGAGGCTCTGACATTTTATGTGGCGCAGCCCCTTGCTCCACCCGCTAGGAAGGCACCACATAGGGTCAGGGAAACTGGCGCCAAGTTTACCAAGAGGAGGCCCGAGGCAGCCGGACAGAAGTGTTGGTAAGAAAGGCCAGACAAAGGACACACAAAGGGGGTCCTGTGAAGCGCTCCAAAGTTATCTGGGAGTTGTCTGAGCCCCTCACCTGGTGAGCACAGTACGACGTGGGCAGCCGTTACCTGCAGACGTGGTCTGGATAATAAGAACTGTGAGTAAAGGCCCTGAACTGCATCACTGACTCCGTGTCGTTACTGCTGCTGCCCTGCACCATCACCCCCATCCTCCGCATACACTGCCCTGAGGCTATACTCCTCCCGTGGGGAGTTATGCTACGCTCTGCTGCACCCACAACACCAGCCTTAGCGGTCTGCCCTGTAGCGGCGGTTCACTCTGACCGCAATCCACGGGTGGCGTAGTCGGACATTTAAACATCAAAACCACATAAATAGTTCCGCCACTGGTTTGACCGCCCTGAGCCACGGAACCGGATCGCCGCCACGAAGACTACAACCACCAGCATCCACCAAAAAGGGTCCGGCTCCGGGTGTCCCAAGGCCCAGGGGGTGCGTCAGAACATTTTCATCACCTTTCACAATCACCAATGGGAGAAGGCAGTGATGTCCTCTGTCCCCTCTCTTATACATCCTAGTGACGGAGCACCTGCTCTCATCAATTCGCCATAACCCCAATATTAGGTGGATTGAGGTGGGAGGCACCGAGTACAAGTGCTCTCTATTTGCTGATGATGTCCTAGTATATATCACTCAATCACATATATCCATCCCTGCTGTTATGGCTGAAATAGATCACTTTGTTACATGGTAAAATTTTAAAATCAATGCAGCGAAGTCTGAGGCCCTCGATGTCTCCCTCCCTAAATCCATATAGGATTCCATCCAGTCCAACTTTTCCTTTGCCTGGCCCTCACAGGGTATCAAATACTTAGGAATTCCTATTCATAGAGACCTCTCCCATCTATGTTATCTTAATTTTGGGCCCTTTATTGAACAATTCCATACAGACCACGGTTGGCAAGTTAGAACTGTAAGATTCACTACGTGAACCACTGGTGTTTTGTGGAAAAGCACATGTACACCGCGTTCCAAATTATTATGCAAAAAGTGTTTAGGAGTGATAAGGGAAGAATTTGTTTGTTTGTCAGTTAAACTCATTGATGGTGATGTGTGTCAGGGCTCTTTATATCACTGTAAGCAATTGCAGACACCTGTGCTAATTAGTTTGGCAGGTGTGTCCAATGAAAGGCAAGACTACTTAAGAAGGCTCTCTCACATTATTAAGCAGCCTACATTTTCTGCCAAAATGGGAAAGAAAAAGGATGTGTCGGCTGCTGAGAAGCAACAAATTGTGGAGTGTTTAGGTCAAGGCATGACTACAATCAACATTGTGCGATGATCAGGATGAAGTGTCTTGGCAATCAAGAAGTATGTAGCTGATTCACAGTACACACGTGTGCGTGCTGATAAGGGCAAATTGAGGACTCTTTCCTACAGGCAATTACGTCAGGTTGAAAGAGCAGCGGCAAAAAAGCCTTGTCATAGCAGCAGACAAGTTTTTGAAGCTGCTTGTGCCTCCAACGTCCCCCGAACAACAAGATGCAGGGTCCTTCAGAGGTTTGCAGCTGTGCATACGCCATCCTGTCGACCTCCTCTATCCACTTCACACAAGCAGAAACGGCTCCAGTGGGCCAAACATTACATGAAGACTGATTTCAAAACTGTTTTGTTCACGGATGAGTGCCGTGCAGCGCTCGATGGTCCAGATGAATGGAGTGGAGGATGGCTGGTTGATGGACACCCCACGCAAACACGGCTACAGCGCCAACAAGGAGGAGGTGGAGTAATGTTTTGGGCTGGAATCATGGGGAGAGAGATTGTCGGCCCCTTTAGGATCCCTGAAGGCGCTAAAGATGAACTCCATAATGTATGTGGATTTTCTCAAACAGCACTTCCTGCCATGGTTCAAGAAGAAGAACCGTGTATTTCACAGCAAGATCATTTTTCTGCATGATAATGCACCATCTCATGCTGCACATAAAACATCTGCATCTCTGGCTGATATGGGCATAAAAGGGGACAAACTTATAGTGTGACCCCCATGCTCCCCTGACCTCTACCCCATTCAGAACCTTTGGAGCATCATTAAAAGGAGTGTCTATGATGGCGGGAGGCAGTTCACATCTAAGCAACAGCTCTGGGAGGGTATTCTGTCCTCATGCAAAACAATTGAAGCAGAAACCATCCAAAACCTGACAAATTCAATGGACGAGAGAGTTCAGAAGCTCCTTTCGAACAAGGGGTCCTATGTGAAAATGTAACATCACCTAGAATAAAGTTCTGAGTTGAAAACTGTTTGATTTCAGTTTCTAACAACCTGCTAATGCTTATAATTTCAAAAATGACCATTTTTTTGGTCTTTATTAAAATGAAAAGGTTGATCGAAAAGTTTGGGGGATCTAAGAGTGTGGCAACCCAGTAGTCATGATTACTTCGAATTCTGACAATATGAGGGTCATGCTGCAGGTAGTGCAGCAAGAAGGCACTTATGTGTCTTGCGCATCTCGGAGCCCCAAAATTATTTTCCAGGCTAGATGCAGCTAAAAATTATTTTTAATTTTAAATCTGGTGAAGCTTATTATAGATGGCCTAATAGGATCAGTGCTGCACACTGCTACAAAGCCCAAATTATTTTCCAGTCAAGATACAGATAAACATGATTAGTAATTTGAAAGCTTAAAACGGTTGGTAGGGTGATTTTAACCAATCATCAAGCTTTTACTCTCCCCAGGATGACACAGGGGTAGAAAAGTCATTTCGGATCCATGATTTGTTCATCTTTATGAACGTGAGTCTGTCTACATTATCAGTGGAGAGCCGCGTGCGCTTATCTGTCAGCACACCACCAGCAGCGCTGAACACACGTTCAGACAGAACGCTGGCTGCGGGGCATGACAAGATCTCCAAGGCGTAAGTGGCTAGCTCCGGCCATTTATCCAGATTGGAAGCCCAAAAAGAGCAAGGGTCCAGTGACACAGTCGTGGCTTCAATGTTTACTTGGAGATACTCCTGTACCATCGTCTCTAGGCGTTGACTATGTGTCAGACTTCTTGTCTCCTGTGGCCTTGCAAAGGATGGGCTAAAAAAGTGGTGAAATGATTCCGCAAAATTGATGTTACCAGCAGATACTGTGGTTCTGTTACGGTTTGAGTGCTGAACACTTGACGGTCCCACGGTTGGCAAGTTGGAACTGTGAGATTCGCTACGTGCACCACTGGTATTTTGTGGAAAAGCACATGTAAGATTCTGCAACAGTCTCTGCTGATACTCCTGCATGCGTGCATCCCTTTCTATGGCAGGAATAATTTCTGCAAATTTACTTTTGTACCGGGGATCTAACAGTGTGGCAACCCAGTAGTCAGGATTATTTCTAATTCTCACAATTCGAGGGTCATGTTGCAGGTAGTGCAGCAAGAAGGCACTCATGTGTGTTGCGCATCCAGGAGCACCAAGTCCCTGTTGTGTTGGTGGCGAGGTAACAATCATGCTTCCTTCCTCTGTCCTCTCCCCCCAACCTCGCACAACAGAAATGTGATCAAGGTCTCCCTCATCTGATGAGTCTTCCATCAGTTCGTCCTCCACTTCTTCCTGGGCTCCTGCACCTTCCTCACTAGTTTGGCTGCTACCATGCGCCCTGGTAAAATCATCTCCCCCACCCTCACATGCCTGCCGCCTTGGTGCTGCCGACCGTCTGGACCTTGCAGATGTTAGCCCTTCCGCATACAACTCCTCCTCCTCTACTTCCTCCACCTCCTCTTGTGCCACCACCTGACTCCGAATTCTGTTTAACATGTGCTCCAGCATGTAAATCACCGGAATAGTCATGCTGATAATGGCATCGTCATCACTAAACATCTTCGTCGCCATTTCAAAACTGTGCAGAAGGGTGCATAGGTCCCTGATCTGAGACCACTCCTCCAGCGTGATTTGCCCCACCTCTGAATCTCGTTGGCCCAGGCTATACGTCAGAACGTATTGCACCAGGGCTTGTCGGTGCTGCCACAGTCGCTGCAACATGTGCAGAGTTGAATTCCACCGGGTAGGCACATCGCATTTTAGCCGGTGAAGTGGCAGGCCCAACGACTTCTGTAGAGATGTAAGTCGCTGAGCTGCGGGATGCGAACGGCGGAAGTGAGCACACAGCGACCGTGCCCTCTGCAGAAGGCCATCTAGTCTGGGATAGTGGGCTAAAAATTGCTGGACAACCAGGTTCAACACGTGAGCCATACAAGGCACGTGTGTGACATTGCCCCGGCGAAGGGCCGCACCCAGGTTTGCAGCATTGTCGCACACGGCCTTCCCTGGTTTCAGGTCCAGTGGAGACAACCATTCATGAAATTGGTTCTCCAGAGCTGACCACAACTCCTCAGCTGTGTGACTCACATTTCCCAGACATTTCAATGTAAAAACCGCCTGATGACGTTGAGCCCTACTGCCAGCATAGTAAGGAGGTGTGCAGGATCCCTTCTGCGCAGTTAGAAAGCTTGTGGCATGACCAGACAGGCTTTGGGTGCAGGTGGAAGACCGAGAGGAGGTTGAGGAGGCAGAAGCAGTGGAGGAACTTTGACATAAAGAGGATTGACGCACAACTCGTGGGGACGGCAAGACTTGGACAGCAGCCCCTTGTCCTGCTGTCACCATAGTTACCCAGTGCCCAGTCAGCGACATGTAACGCCCCTGTCCATGCCTACTCGTCCAAGTGTCTGTGGTGAAATGCACCCTGTCACACACAGAGTTTCTCAAAGAAGCGGTGATGTTGTGTGCGACATGCTGGTGGAGCGCAGGCACACCTTTCTTTGAGAAGTAGTGCCGACTGGGCATCTGGTACTGGGGTACTGCGACGGACATAAGGTCTCGAAAATCCTCTGTGTCCACCAGGCGGAAAGGCAGCATTTCTGTAGCCAAGAGCTTGCAGATGGTGAAATTCAACCTCTTAGCTTTCTCATGGCTAGGAGGAAATGGTCTTTTACTTGTCCACATCTGAGGGACCGAGGGCTGGCTATTGTGCTTAGACGGGGTTGATAAGGGTGTCCCCGGCAAACTGCCGGTCTGTGAGGAAGATGCAGGCGGACATATTAGGTTGCCTTGATCCAAAGGTGGTGCTATCGATGTCGGACAGCGCTCAAGACCAGCTGGTGTTACCACCTCCAAAGAAAATGATGACCTGCCAATCACGCTGGCTGTTGCGGGTAAAGAGGTGGCAGGTCTGCGCCCCAAAACAGGTGTGACTGCTGTCCCCCCAGTCACAGAGGATGAAGAGGCCGCGGATGCACAAGATATGGCAGACGGTGGTTGGCCCGGCCGGCTAGGCCGCATTGTAGCACACTGAGCTTCCCACTGCAACTTATGCTTCATGTCCATGTGCCGGTTCATGCATGAAGTACTCAAACTATGTATTTTTTGGCCTCTACTTAGCTTTTGCTGACAAATGTTACAGATAACACGAGTTGGGTCATCTTTATCGATCTGAAAAAATGCCCAGGCTATGCAAGGCTTAGCACCCATGCGACCTGAAGAGCCACCACGACTTGTGGTGAGAGGCAGAGTTGTGTTTGAGGATGCAGTTGTTGACGTGCTTCCAGTACTACGTCTCTGTCCAGGAAGGCGCAACCTGACCTCGTCGTCACTAGCATCTTCCTCCACCTCCTCTGCTGACCTCATCTCTTGGCTGACTGTGGGTTGACAGTAAGTGGGATCTCCGACCTCATCATCATCACCCTGTGCGTTATCACACCCGTCGTCCTCAGAGCCAACCTGTTCCTGCCCTGACAAAAAACTAAAGTTGTCGCTCCAATCAGGTATTTGAGTCTTATCATCGTCTTCCTCATTGTCTCCACCAACAGGAGTTACAGTTTGGGAATGAGGGTCTACATTATGGTCAGAACCTTCTGCGTCTGGTCCTGGATCCGACTCATAAAGATTCTGGGCATCAGTGCAGATCATTTCCTCGTCTGGATTCACAGAAGCGCTGGAGTCGACCTCTGATTCCCAGGCTATAGTATGAGTAAACAGCTCTGCAGACTCAACCATCTGTTCTACCTCATACTCAGACGGGCAGCTGGAGATTTGGGAGCTGTGAGGAAGCAAGTGCGATTTGGGTGACACCTTTGAGGACTGGAGTATTTGTGATGTTGAAGTTGATGTGGAGGAGAGCCCACTTAAAGGAGCACTTGATATCCGTTGAAGCACCTGCTGTTTTTGTGCCTCATCTGGAATTTGTAGCGATTGGCGTGGCCGTAAGAAAGGGATCTTATCGCATTGTCCGCTAAAAGAAGTAGACATTTTAGTTTGGCTGGAAGATGGTCTTTCTTCTGCACCTACCCCACGGACACAACCTTTTTTCCCCTTCCCAACACGCCTATTCCCCTTTCCACCAGCAGCAGGCCTTTTTCCACTCATTTTGGTGGTTAACTAATTCACAACTCTGGAGTTGTTTGCACAAAAAAACAATGGATGGTAACCGAGCAGAGCTGAGTGGCCAAACTGTGGTATTAGGCCAAAACTATTGGCTGGGTTAGATGCAGAAAAAAATTATTTTTAATTTGCAACCTGATGGAGGTCAGTATAGGTGGACTAATAGACCAAGTCCCACACACCGCTAGAAGCCCAAATATTTTTTCAGAGCTAGATGCAGAAATTTTTTTTATTCAATTTGCAACCTGATGGAGGTCAGTATAGATGGACTAATAGACCAAGTCCCACACACTGCTAGAAGCCCAAATATTTTTTCAGAGCTAGATGCAGAAAAAAATTATTTTTAATTTGCAACCTGATGGAGGTCAGTATAGATGGACTAATAGACCAAGTCCCACACACCGCTAGAAGCCCAAATATTTTTTCAGAGCTAGATGCAGAAAATTTTTTTATTCAATTTGCAACCTGATGGAGGTCAGTATAGATGGACTAATAGACCAAGTCCCACACACTGCTAGAAGCCCAAATATTTTTTCAGAGCTAGATGCAGAAAAAAATTATTTTTAATTTGCAACCTGATGGAGGTCAGTATAGATGGACTAATAGACCAAGTCCCACACACTGCTAGAAGCCCAAATATTTTTTCAGAGCTAGATGCAGAAAAAAATTATTTTTAATTTGCAACCTGATGGAGGTCAGTATAGATAGACTAATAGAACAAGTCCCACACGCTGCTAGAAGCCCAAATATTTTTTCAGAGATAAATGAAGAAAAAAATTATTTTTAATTTGCAACCTGATGGAGGTCAGTATAGATGGACTAATAGACCAAGTCCCACACACTGCTAGAAGCCCAAATATTTTTTTAGAGCTTGATGCAGAAAAAAATTATTTTTAATTTGCAACCTAATGGAGGTCAGTATAGATGGACTAATAGACCAAGTCCCACACACTGCTAGAAGCCCAAATATTTTTTCAGAGCTAGATGCAGAAAAAAATTATTTTTAATTTGCAACCTGATGGAGGTCAGTATAGATGGACTAATAGAACAAGTCCCACACGCTGCTAGAAGCCCAAATATTTTTTCAGAGATAAATGAAGAAAAAAATTATTTTTAATTTGCAACCTGATGGAGGTCAGTATAGATGGACTAATAGAACAAGTCCCACACGCTGCTAGAAGCCCAAATATTTTTTCAGAGATAAATGAAGAAAAAAATTATTTTTAATTTGCAACCTGATGGAGGTCAGTATAGATGGACTAATAGACCAAGTCCCACACACCGCTAGAAGCCCAAATATTTTTTCAGAGCTAGATGCAGAAAAAAATTATATTCAATTTGCAACCTGCTGGAGGTCAGTATAGAAGGACTAATAGAACAAATCCCACACACTGCTAGAAGCCCAAATATTTTTTCAGAGCTAAATGAAGAAAAAAATTATTTTTAATTTGCAACCTGATGGAGGTCAGTATAGATGGACTAATAGAATGATGCTATGCCCAAAAGATTTTACTTCACTAGGTGCAGTAAAAAAATTGGTATTCTATACACAGGTGGTATATCTTGCAACACAGATAGGCTACTCCACTGACTAACACACTCTGCAATAGGCCAAAAAGGATTAGCTTTGCTAGATTCAGCCAAATGCTGTGAAAAAAACTTGCACAGCACTGGCACAGACCTGCCTGGCAAAAACTGATAGGAACTGATGTAACCTAGTCCTGAAAAGGACTCCAATTACAATTAGTCTTTACTCCCACAATCTATCTATTTAAGAGCACAGACCTGCTTGATAAAAGTCGTAGGAAATGCTGTAACCTAGTCCTTAAAAGGACTGCAATCACAACTATTCCCAAGCTATCTGTATATTTGTGCGAAAATTGGCTTGAAATTAACAAGGTATAGCGCACACAGCAACAGCGGTGCCGTCTAACACGCAGCTGCAGCAGTGAGAAAATGGTGGCGACGGGGAAAATGGCTTGGTCTTATAGGGCAAGGACATGTGACATACACTGCCAATCACACATGCCCTTGCTTGTGTGAAAAAAAGCACTTCGCTCCGTGTGTGCGCTGCTGATAGGCTGACAGATTGCACCTCCCCACTGCAAATGCGGGAAAGAGAAAAAAAAATGGAGATCTTCATTGTTCCTGCAGAGATCCATCCCCTGCCCCTCCCCCCGCCCCGCTGTACACTCAAACTGCGTATTAACATTAATTTTCATCATTACTGAGAAAAAATCCAGTTATGATTTTGGTGCACGAACAGTTATCGAACATAACCTCGAACAGCCGAATTTTTCTCAAATTGTTCGTGTTCGCCGACCGGCTCGAACACCGCCCAAAACAGCTCGAATTTGAGATTGGCGAACAGTTCGAGTAGAACAACGCTCATCTCTACTCTTGACAGGAAAGAAGCTGTGTCAAAAACGCAGGTTTTGTTGCATTTTTTGTGTGTTTTCTGATGTGTTTTTCAGGATTCCAAAGTTCTGCTTTGATTCCACTACAGAAGCATGAACACAGGTCACCAATGCAAGAAATATGTGAAACCATATTAATCAGAATTACAAATGTAACAGTGAGGGGAGGTGAATTGTTCAGGAATAGTTTTTCTAAGACATTGGCAGTGCATTGAGTTTGTAGTACACTATTTATTTTCCCACTATGGTCTGCAGTTAAGTTGCTCAGGGATTGCTCAATTTCACACCTCTGTGGGCCACAGGAATTGTTTAATCTCACACCTAGCTCAGCCAATGTTTACATTACATCACTAATTTAATTAAACTGTATTAATTTTTTTAATAGTTCCGCAACAAGGGCTTTCTGGTACTGCCCCATTTTTGTACACCTGTCCGCCTCAGGAATAGAGATGAGCGGTGTTCGACTAGAACTGTTCGCCAATCTCAAATTCGAGCTGTTTTGGGCGGTGTTCGAGTTGTTCGACGAACCCGAACGATTTGCAAAAAATTCGGCTGTTCGAGGTTATGTTCGATAACTGTTCGTGCACCAAAAGCGTGTCCTGCATGTCTGGCGCTATTTAGAGCACCAATCATGCAGGGATTGTCTGCCACTCACTGTAATGCCACAGCCATGGTGGTTGTGGCATTACAGTGATTGCCCAAATCGATGGGAACAGTGCTCACAGTGAAACATGGAAAGCCGGCAATTCAGCAGCGGCATACACCGGTACCCGACAATTTAGAACAGAAAGAATAGAGCTTCACACATAGATTAGATAGATAGAAACATGTCAGTCACATATATATGAAGTACAGTGACAGTGTTGCTTACTGTACTTGTCATTTAGTGTAAAGGATTTATCAAAAAAAATAATAGTGTTTTCATGCACCGTCTCTTTAAAAAAGCCGGCCGGCAATTCAGCAGCGGTACCCGACAATTTATAACAGACAGAATAGAGCATCACACATAGATTAGATAGATAGAAACATGTCAGTCACATATATATGAAGTACAGTGACAGTGTTGATTACTGTACTTGTCATTTAGTGTTAAAATAAAGGATTTATTTAAAAAAAAATTGGCGTGGGGTTCCCCTTAATTTTAGTCTCTAGCGGAGGTTAAGCAGACTGCTGGGGCAGATGTTTGAAGCCTGGGAAGGGGGTAATACCCACGGAGCTTCCCAGGCTACTAATATCAGCCCCCAGCGGAATACCTAGCCTTTAGTAGCTATTAAAATGGGGGACCCCCCAAAAAAATGACGTGGGGTTCCCCCTATTTTAATAGCTAGCAAAGGCTAGGCAGACAGCTGGGGGCTGATATTAATAGCCCAGGAAGGGTGCCATGAATATTGGCCCCCTCCCAGGCTAGAAACACTAGCCGTCAGCCGCCCCAGAAATGGCGCATCCTTAGAATGCGCCAATTCTGGCACTTAGCCTCGCTCTTCCCACTGCCCTGTAGCGGTGGCAGTGGGGTAATAGGGTTGGGGTTGATGTCAGCTTATAATGCCAGCTGACATCAAGCCCAGGTTAGTAATGGAGAGGCGTCTATAAGACACCCCCATTACTAACCCCATAGTCAAAGTTAAAAGAAAACACAAACACCCAGAATAAAGTCCTTTAATTGAAATAAAGACACATTCCTTTATTGTTCTAAATTAAACCATACTTACCATCACGCCCATTCCAGCTGAAGCCAACGATCTCCTGCAATAAAAGAAAAATAATAAAGCAACCTCATCCTTACCTTTCCATGGTTCCCACGACAGCTTCAGCTCTGCTACATCGAGATAACAGGCTGGACCGCAGCAGAACGCCGCCATCCAGCCTGTCATCCCGCAGACACTGAGAAGCGCAGGCATTTTTGCGCTCTGCAGTGTCTGGCTGTGACGGCATCCAGATGAGCCGAGGTCATGTCCAATGAACTCGGCGCACATCATGCACGTCACTGACAGCGTGGGAGAATTCTCCTGCACTCAGCACTTCAGCGTGAGAATTCTCCCACGCTGTCAGTGACGTACATGAGGTCAGCTGAGTTCAATGGACATGAATGAGCTCACCTCATGCACGTCACTGACAGCGTGGGAGAATTCTCACGCTGTAGCGCTGAGTGCAGGAGAATTTTCCCACGCTGTCAGTGACGTGCATGAGGTGAGCTGAGATCATTGGACATGAATGAGCTCACCTCATGCACGTCACTGACAGCGTGGGAAAATTCTCCTGCACTCAGCGCTTCAGCGTGAGAATTTTCCCACGCTGTCAGTGACGTGCATGAGGTGAGCTCATTCATGTCCAATGAACTCAGCTGACCTCATGTACGTCACTGACAGCGTGGGAGAATTCTCACGCTGAAGTGCTGAGTGCAGGAGAATTCTCCCACGCTGTCAGTGACGTGCATGAGGTGAGCCGAGTTCATTGGACATGAACTTGTCTCATCTTTATGCCGTCACAGCCAGACACTGCAGAGCGCAAGCAAGCCTGCGCTTCTCAGTGTCCGCGGGATGACAGGCTGGATGGCAGCTTTCTGCTGCGGTCCAGCCTGTCATCTCGATGTAGCAGAGCTGAAGCTGTCCTGGGAACCATGGAAAGGTAAGGATGATGTTGGTTTATTATTTTACTTTTATTGCAGAAGACATTGGCTTCAGCTGGAATGGGCGTGATGGTAAGTATGGTTTAATTTAGAACAATAAAGAATTGTGTGTTTATTTCAATTAAAGGACTTTATTCTGGGTGTTTGTGTTTTTTTAAATACTTTACTAGAAATTCATGGTGGTCATGTCTAATATTGGCGTGACCCCATCAATTTCGGGCTTAGGGCCAGCTGATAATGCCAAGCTGGCCTTAACCCCTTTATTACCCAGTGAGCCACCGCACCAGGGCCCTGGATGAGTTGGGTACAGCGCCAGAAGATGGCGCTTCTATGAACGCGCCATTTTCTGAGGCGGCTGCGGACTGCAATTTGCAGCGGGTGGGGCCCAGAAAGCTTGGGCCTCCCTGCGCTGCGGATTCCAGCTCCCAGCTGCCTAGTTGTACCTGGCTGGGCACAAAAATAGGGCGAAGCCCCACGCATTTTTTTTTTAAATTATTTCATGAAATTCATGGAATAATTAAGAAAAAAAGGGCTTCCCTATATTGTTGTGTCCAACCAGGTACAAATAGGCAGCTGGTGGTTGGGGGCAGCCCGTCCCTGCCTGCTGTACCTGGCTGGACACAAATATAGTGCGAAGCCCCACGTCAATTTTTTTTTAATTATTTCATGAAATAATTTTTTTAAAAAAGGGCTTCCCTATATTGTTGTGTCTGGCCAGGTACAAATAGGCAGCTGGTGGTTGGGGGCAGCCCGTTCCTGCCTGCTGTACCTGACTGGACACAAATATAGGGCGAAGCCCCACGTCAATTTTTTTTTAATTATTTCAGGAAATTCATGAAATAATGAAAAAAAAATTGATGTGGGGCTTCGCCCTATATTTGTGTCCAGTCAGGTACAGCAGGCAGGAACGGGCTGCTCCCAACCACCAGCTGCCTATTTGTACCTAGCCGGACACAACAATATAGGGAAGCCCTTTTTTCCTTAATTATTCCATGAATTTCATGAATCTAAAAAAAAAATGCGTGGAGCTACGCCCTATTTTTGTGTCCAGCCAGGTACAACTAGGCAGCTGGGGGCTGGAATCTGCAGCGGAGGGAGGCCCAAGCTTTCTGGGCCCCACCCGCTGCAAATTGCAGTCCGCAGCCGCCCCGGAAAATGGCGCGTTCATAGAAGCGCCATCTTCTGGCGCTGTACCCAACTCATCCAGGGCCCTGGTGCGGTGGCTCACTGGGTAATAAAGGGGTTAAGGCCAGCTTGGCATTATCAGCTGGCCCTAAGCCCGAAATTCATGGCGTCACGCCAATATTAGACATGACCACCATGAATTTCTAGTAAAGTATTTAAAAAAAACACAACACCCAGAAAAAAGTCCTTTAATTGAAATAAACACACAATTCTTTATTGTTCTAAATTAAACCATACTTACCATCACGCCCATTCCAGCTGAAGCCAACGATCTCCTGCAATAAAAGAAAAATAATAAAGCAACATCATCCTTACCTTTCCATGGCTCCCACGACAGCTTCAGCTCTGCTACATCGAGATGACAGGCTGGACCGCAGCAGAACGCTGCCATCCAGCCTGTCATCCCGCAGACACTGAGAAGCGCAGGCTTGCTTGCGCTACTCAGTGTCTGGCTGTGACGGCATCCAGATGAGCCGAGGTCATGTCCAATGAACTCGGCGCACCTCATGCACGTCACTGACAGCGTGGGAAAATTCTCACGCTGAAGCGCTGAGTGCAGGAGAATTTTCCCACGCTGTCAGTGACGTACATGAGGTGAGCCGAGTTCATTGTCGGCTCATCTGGATGCCGTCACAGTCAGACACTGAGGAGCGCAAGCATGCCTGCGCTTCTCAGTGTCCGCGGGATGACAGGCTGGATGGCAGCGTTCTGCTGCGGTCCAGCCTGTCATCTCGATGTAGCAGAGCTGGAGCTGTCCTGGGAACCATGGAAAGGTAAGGATGAGGTTGCTTTATTATTTTTCTTTTATTGCAGGAGATCGTTGGCTTCAGCTGGAATGGGCGTGATGGTAAGTATGGTTTAATTTAGAACAATAAAGAATTGTGTCTTTATTTCAATTAAAGGACTTTATTCTGGGTGTTTGTGTTTTTTTTTTAACTTTGACTATGGGGTTAGTAATGGGGGTGTCTTATAGACGCCTCTCCATTACAAACCTGGGCTTGATGTCAGCTGGCATTATAAGCTGACATCAACCCCAACCCTATTACCCCCTGCCACCGCACCAGGGCAGCGTGGAAGAGCGAGGCTAAGTGCCATAATTGGCGCATCCTATGGATGCGCCATTTCTGGGGCGGCTGACGGCTGGTGTTTCTAGCCTGGGAGGGGGCCAATATTCATGGCTCCCTTCCTGGGCTATTAATATCAGCCCCCAGCTGTCTGCCTAGCCTTTGCTAGCTATTAAATTAGGGGGGACCCCACGTCATTTTTTTTGGGGGGGTCCTCCATTTTAATAGCTAGTAAAGGCTAGGTATTCAGCTGGGGGCTGATATTAGTAGCCTGGGAAGCTCCGTGGGTATTACCCCCTTCCCAGGCTTCAAACATCTGCCCCAGCCGTCTGCTTAACCTCCGCTAGAGACTAAAATTACGGGGAATCCCACGCCAATTTTTTTTAATAATAAATCCTTTATTTTAATACTAAATGACAAGTACAGTAACCAACACTATCACTGTACTTATTATATATGTGACTGACATGTTTCTATCTATCTAATCTATGTGTGAAGCTCTATTCTGTCTGTTATAAATTGTCGGGTACAGATGCTGAATTGCCGGCCGGCTTTCTTAAAGAGACGGTGCATGAAAACACTATTATTTTTTTTGATAAATCCTTTACACTAAATGACAATTACAGTAAGCAACACTGTCACTGTACTTCATATATATGTGACTGACATGTTTCTATCTATCTAATCTATGTGTGATTCTCTATTCCTTCTATTCTAAATTGTCGGGTACAGATGCTGAATTGCCGGCCGGCTTTTTTAAAGAGACGGTGCATGAAAACACTATTATTTTTTTTAATAAATCCTTTGCAGTAAATGACAAGTACAGTAAGCAACACTGTCACTGTACTTCATATATATGTGACTGACATGTTTCTATCTATCTAATCTATGTGTGAAGCTCTATTCTGTCTGTTATAAATTGTCGGGTACCGCTGCTGAATTGCCGGCCGGCTTTTTTAAAGAGACGGTGCACGAAAACACTATTATATTTTTTAATAAATCCTTTACACTAAATGACAAGTACAGTAAGCAACACTGTCACTGTACTTCATATATATGTGACTGACATGTTTCTATCTATCTAATCTATGTGTGATGCTCTATTCCTTCATGTCTAAATTGTCGAGTACCGGTGTATGCCGCTGCTGAATTGCCGGCCGGCTTTTTTAAAGAAAGCGTCTTCTGAGCAGTTTGTCAGCTTTTGGACACCTTTGAAGGTGTTTTCTATGTGTTCCTATGTGTTTTTGTTTGCCTGCCATTGGTTTTAACGGTGTTCGACGGTGTTCTAAGGTGTTCGACGAACAGTTCGACGAACAGTTCCTCGAACATCCCGGTGTTCGACGAACCGAACCGAACCCGAACACTACGGGGGTGGCTCAACACTACTCAGGAATAAGAGACAGAAAGTTCTCCTTGTAGCGTGGGTCTAGAACTGTCACCAATCAGTAATGACTGTCATCCAAAATTTTGAGAACGAGAGGGTCATGAGAAAGGCAGCGTAACATAAACTCAGCCATGCGTGTCAGACTGCTAACAGGCAAGACTTCGGTGTCCTCACCAAGAGGATGACTGACCATGCTCTTCTCCTCCTCCTCCTCTCTGTCCTCTGGCCATCCACACTGAACACACGGTATGACAGTTGGGCAGGTAGTACCATCTATAGCTTCTGAAACTAGCCCCTGTTCTTCCTCCTCCTCTTCCTCATTGTCACCCAATCCACATTGGGAGGAGATGAGGCATGGCTGTGTGTAATCACTGTGTATGGTTCCTAGCTCCATCTCATTGTGCTCCACCTGCAATGCATCCTCTTTGATTGTGAGCAGAGAGCATTTCAGAGGACAGAGAAGCGGGATGGTGATGCTAATTATGGCATCATTGCCGCTCACCATCTTGGTGGAGTCCGCAGGTTTTGTTGCATTTTTTGTGTGTTTTCTGGTGTGTTTTTCAGGATTCCAAAGTTCAGCTTTGATTCCACTACAGAAGCATGAACACAGGTCACCAATGCAAGAAATATGTGAAACCATATTAATCAGATTTACAAATGTAACAGTGAGGGGAGGTGAATTGTTCAGGAATAGTTTTTCTAAGACATTGGCAGTGCATTGAGTTTGAAGTACACTATTTATTTTCCCACTATGGTCTGCAGTTAAGTTGCTCAGGGATTGCTCAATTTCACACCTCTGTGGGCCACAGGAATTGTTTAATCTCACACCTAGCTCAGCCAATGTTTACATTACATCACTAATTTAATTAAACTGTATTAATCCAAACAGCCATCGCAAGTGACCAAGAGATGATAGTAAACTTGGGAAAATCACAAAAATCACATACTGCTGTACTTGTTTTTTTCACTAAAAATGCAGCAAAACCTGATAGCTATGATCACACTAGGCATTTTTTTAGAATTTTTTCATTACTGATTACTTTTAATGAGTGAAAAACGCTAAAAAAACGCTGAAGTGTGCATGAGATTTATGAAATCTCATAGACTTTGCTGGTACTGTAAAACGCGGCTGAAAATTTGCATAAAAAAACGCATTAAAAAACGCTGACAAAACGCCTAGTGTGAACAAAGCCTAAATAGTATAAATTGATAAAAATGTGATTCCATATTTTTGTTAATTTTTATTTTTAACTGTTCAGTAAAAACAATACCAAATTTATATTTATTTTTATAGATTTCACTGCTTTTAAAAAATTCAGAGCTTTAAGAAAACATCTTTTTTTACAGCTTTTACCAATTGGATTAAATAATGTTTTAATTGGAAAGATTGGACTTTCTTTATTGCATATGAATTAGAGCATGATTTATTGTGTTTTTATATTTCAGAATTTTTTTTCAAACTATTTTTACACACTTTTTCACAGTCTTTTAGCTTGAACCTGCGATTGTTTGCATGCTTGTACAGAAAACTGCATGGGTTTCATCAGATTTTATACATAGTATCAATGAGGGCTTTCAGTATGCCCCTGTCTGCCTTGAAAATACCCTCATCACCCCACAATATGGGAAGGTTAATGATGGGTAAGTGAATCGATTTCCTGCAATCTAGTCTATATATCTATATAGACATAGAATTCGATTAAATCATGCTTGTGAGAAGGGTGAGCTATATATTTTTTTCATAGAACAGATGCCTGTTCCGTTCAAGCCTTTGTTATTTGAAAGGCTGACTAGTACTTGTTCTATCCTGCCTGCACATTATGGCCCCATATTTATCATCATGTGGTATTAATTGCTTTTTCTGCCACCTAATTCTTCAAGATGGTGCAGTTGATGCAGGAAGTTGCCTAAGAATCAAAAATGGTCTTTTTTTCTGTCTTCTCCAGGATTTCAAGCACAACATTTGCTAGAAAGTCAGCCCTTTTCATAGAATCAGAGTCTAAGGCTAAGTGCCCACGTAGCGTTTTTCAAGCGTATATGCTGCGGAATTTCCGCAGCATAAACGCTTGTTAAACGCTAGGTAATCCGCCCCCCATGGTCCCCAAGGGGATTCCGCAAGTTCTATGCCCATGCTGCGGATTTTTCCGCAGCGTTTATACTGCGCTCAAAAATCCGCAGTGTGTCCATTAATTTTGCGGAAGTGCGGCGTAATCGCCGCCATTGACTTGCATTGAGACGCACATAATCTGTGTCAGTACATTTGTACTCACGGATTATATGCGTTTCAATGTGTGGATGGTACCAAGTTCTGGAGGAGAGGAGACTCTCATCCAGACCTGGGTACCATTGTACCTGTAAAAAAAGAATAAAATAAAAAATAAAGTTTATATTCACCTTCTGACGGCCCCCGGTCTCCTTCCCTTTGCTTGCGGGCAGGACTTAAGGACCTGCAGTGACGTCACAGTCATGTGACCGCAGGCCCTTCAGTGCAGTGTCCCGCGATCAGCTGGCAGACAGGAGCGAGCGCAGCTACACACGCCGGGCCATCAAAGGGTAAGTATAGGTTTATTTTTTTATTTTTAAACATTCTTACGATCACACTATATAAATCCATGCTGTTTGCATGGATTTATATAGTGTGACCTAGTTGTCAAGCACTTTCCAAGTGATGCTAAAATCGCCTGGAAAGCGCTTGTCAATCCGCATGCAGAAACGCATGTGAAAACGCTTCAAATCCGCATGTATTTGGCAGGAAAAACGCATGTACAATCCGCATGCGTTTTTTCTGCCAGGGAGATGCAGAAATGATGCAGAAATTTTCTGCTTCATTTCTGCATCGTGGGCACATAGCCTTAGAATGTTAGAGTTGGAAGGGGCCTCCAGGGTCATCTGCTCCAACCCCCTGCTCAAGGCAGGATTCACTAAACCATCTCAGACAGATGTCTGTCCAGCCTCTGTTTGAAGATTTCCATTGAAGGAGAACTCACCATCTCTCGTGGCCGCTTGTTCCACTCATTCAGCACCCTCACTGCCAAAAAGTTTTTTCTAATATCTAATCTGTATCTTCTTCCATTCAGTTTCATCCCATTGCTTCTAGTCTTTCTTTGTGCAAATGAGAATAAAGCTGATCCCTCTACAGTTCAGGGGACATTAGGGAGTCTTCTGTGTACTTTTATCAATAACTCTTATTTAGAAAAATTACCAGTTTGGGGCTGCCCACTCTCATATTAAATAAAAAAAGCAGCTCCAGACTGGTAATAGTTGCTCTTTAATTTTGTATATTTGGAAACTTGGGTCTTAAAAATAAATACACAATTTTATTACTCGTTTTTTCCTGTAAAAAGCCACAGGCAAATATACTCATTGCAAGTTGAACACATGGTTGTCAAGTCAACAAAAATATTTTTATCTTATAAAACCTTTGTAGGAAAGCTGCTGCCAGAAAATGTTGTGATCATCTTGCAAAAAAAGTTGATGCCAATTGTAATGGAGTTTAAAGATGAACTCTTCACAGTGTGTCTAGCAGACGTCTGCCAAAAGGGCTTTCAGATTTGCAGCTTACAATGCTAGACACTACACTGAATTATTTATCACCTCATATCAACTAAACACATATGAATGAACCAGGTGTAATCAAAACACTTTTTTGGCTTTTGAAGTGAAAATAAACACAAGTGTAAAGCTATGCAGGCAGCTCAAGACAAAATGATTGGTCTTAAATGATGTATATAATGGAAACTGTATGTGTAATTTTGTGTAGGAAAATTTATATTTTTTTCACTGCTTTTAGTACAAATGTTTCCTCTATAAACATTTGCTAGAATAAGAAAAAAAATAACTTCAGTGTCACATGCTTTCTTTTTAACGGTTTCTTAGGTATTTGGGTTATGCACCTAAGAGCACACATTTTTAGGGTTACTAGGTAGCTTGGTGCTATATTAACCCAGTGACATTTTCTGGATTCATGATAAAAAAATATGTTTCAAGTTATATTATAGTTTCCCATTCTTACAAATTATAGATACAGTAGCTACAACCTTCATGAAAAGTTGAACATTGGTATAACAAATTTTTATTTAATTAAGCTTTTTAAACTGATCAGAAAGAAAAACAGAGCTCCTTTCTAAGCAATAATTGAGCCTGTATATATTCTTCCTTGAGAAGATTTTCAAGCTCTGTAAAGTTGTAATGCTAGTTCTTGATTGGATTTAAAGTGCAAAAATCTGACTTAGTCAAATCAAGACACACTGCCAGCTCACTGAGGTATCAGATAACAATTGTCTATTAAAGTGTGTAGAGAGGGGAGTAAAACTATTATTTTCCTCATAGTAGCAATCTTTTACTGATGATAATTCTAGTGATGTATTCAATTCATGTATTAATGATAGTTCTAGTTCTGTATTCCTGTACTGATGGTGAAATTGGTGCTGTATTCATGTAGTGATTGTGGCTCTGATGCATTATTCATCTACTCCTGGTGGTTCTGGTGATGCAATAATGTACTTATGGCGATTTTGGTGCTGCATTTATGTACTGATGATGGCTCTGCTACTGTATTCATGTATTGGTGATGGTTCTGCTGCTGCTTTCATGCACTGTAAGTGTTTTGGTGATCTATACACGTATTGATGATGTTTCTGTTAATGCATTCATGTACTGATGGTGGTTTCGGTGAACTATTAATTTATTGATGATGGCTATGGTCCAGTATTAATGTACTGATTATAGTTTTGGTGCTGAAATCAGGCCCCAGTGATACATTTATATACTGAAAATGGTTCTGGTATTGTGCTCATCTATTTATAGATCATTATAGGTTCAGTGTGCCGTCCATTGCGCACAAAAAAATACAGCTGTCTGAACAAAGCCATAGTTGTCAGTCGAACAGATGATTGGCTAAAGCCTTATAGACTTTAAATAGCCGTTGGAAGAACCATGGTTCAGCTCATTTGGCCAGCAGATATGTTTCCTAACTCTCTCATACACAGGAGTGTTCACTCTGCCAAGTGCTTCTGTATTTTCTGCAGTCCAAAATCGGATATATGAGATCCTTATTTACCCGGACAATCATCTTTCTGAGTTTCCAATATACATTAGACTGTTGGCTTATCTATCAATATTGATGGATTTGTAGTTAAGACCTCCAAATGCAATAGACTATCTAGAGTGTATGGGCACTCTTAGTGTGACTTACTAGAAGGGGCCATGATGACCACACTTAATGTGCTTGGGGCAGCATGAACACCAAATACAAACATGATGAGTCCATTTTTAATGCTTGAGACTGGTGTTTGGATTCTGGCAGTTTTACCAAACTCAACCATAATATACTGGAACAATTCATCCCTGTGTGTAAGTATACAGCAAATTGCACTAAATTAATTTATATGCATTGGATGTCACCAAGAGGTTAGTAAGTTATGGCTTTTATAAACATTGATGAAATACCCATTCCCTACAAAACGACATACTGGTACGTTGTGGTGATCATGTTGTCACGCAAGGTGTGGGAAAAACTTAGTGCAACACAAAGGGAAGAGGGAAAGGGAGCCCAGACTCTAGGGAAAGGGGGGAAATTGGAGCCTCCTCGGTTGATCTAGCGTCACCCTGTCTCCCCTAACATCCCTGTATTGGCTCTTCACCAATCGCCGCATGTGTATCTCGCCCTGTCTTTCCCTGGCGTTTGGCTCAGGCTAGGGAAGGGAGGGGATGAGCACTAGTCAATCTCAACTAAACACTATAGACAACAAGGAAGGACAAACAGGGGGAAATTGCTTAGCTTTAGATGACTCCAGACAAATGCGCACACGTCCTCAGGCTCCAGAGAGGACAAAATACTGCTCTTGCTAAAGCCTCCACCAGTAGTAATGAATATCGCTGGCAATTTCATCTGGAACACACCAGGTATTTATACACCCAGGCCAGGAAGTTAATTAGCCAGAGGAAGGCAGCCGCTGGGTCCTAGTGACAGGCTCTAAGAAGATGTCTGTAATGCCAAATGTAGAGATCTCCTGCAACCAACCGCAGGGCGACTGTCTGTCACTACTGACACACCCTTGAAACATGTAGATACAGAAGCTATGCCCAATGTGATCACTGTGGGATCTCTGCTTAACTCACGACCAAGCTCTTTCAGTAATAGCCAGTGCTAACACCATCCCCGGCCATTCAACACTATAAATGCGGCAGTTAGTTGTGTCCGTTGCATCTATAGGGTTGTTACAGGAAGTGGACTCCCTTTCTCACCCCATCAGCTCCCCTTGAAGCAATCATTGAGTGCCAATGGTTGGTGTAGAGTTGTGAGAGGTAGTGAGCTCTCTCTCTTACACCATCCACCTCTCTGCAATGCGATTGTGGAATACCAAAAGTTGTCATGGCAACCAGAGGTCAAAGCATGACTTCATGGCCTGACAGGTATGGAGGCCTGTTAGGCACTGCCATAAGCAGTGTCTAACAGGTGTCCAGTCAATGTAGCACTGAAAGGTCCGATACCCTACAACACATAAGTATTGCATGGGAATAGATCATCAATCAGACAAAAAATCAAGTCCTACTGAGGAACTAGAAAAAATAAGCACAAAATAATGTAAAAATCAAAAATAAGCAAAAAAAGAAACACATTTAGTATCATCATGTCCTGAATGACCAGATCTATAAAGCTGTTACACTATATAACTGCTACTGCGAATACCATAAATAATTAAAATCACAGCAAAAATGCTGTTTCACATCATTCCACTGAATATAAAGTGTAATAAATGTGGTCAAAAAGATGTATGTAAATAAAAATGGTACTGCTGAAAATTTCATCTTATCCTGCAAAAAACACGCCCCACTCAGCTACGTCAGTGGAGAAATACAAGCCTTGCAGCTCTCGTAATATTGCGATGATTAAAATTAACATTAACATTTTTTTTTCTACAAAATAACTGTTAGTGTGCAAGAGTAACAGAATATTAAAAACCTACATAATTGTGGTATTACTGTAATCATACTGACCCAAAGAACAAAGTTGTTTTAATTTTTTTATAAGATAGTGTATGGCGGCTTGCAAAAATCGGAATAGAAAGTGATCCACAAACTTTATGTATCCAAAAATAGTGCAATATAAAAGCTTAGACTCATCCCATAAAAAATAAGCCCTCACATGACTCTGTCGGCAGAAAAGTAGACAAGTTGCAAAAACAGCAATTTTAATGTTACAGTTGCAAAATAAAAAGCTATATAAATCTGGTACCACTGTATTCATACTGACCCAAAGATTAATGCTGTCGTTTTACTTAAAAGGTTAATTGTATTAAAAAATTAAAAAATCTTCATGATGACCTGGTCCGTTTCATCATAAATCTGCCCCATAGCCTTAAAAAATTGATCCACTGACGAGACTATGGGTGAACCTGAGGGTAATGAAAATGCCCAAGACTGGGCATCCCCTATAAGAAGGAAAATAACAAGACTCACCCAAGTATCTTTCCGGAGGAAACAGGGCGCAGTTGGAAGTATAATTTGCACCCCTCCTTAAAATTATTAAACTGTTTCCGATCTCCCCCAAAAAAATCAGGAAGGGGCCCCTAAGATTCTATGTGAAAGACCCCCGCTGCAGGTCTGGGGTAAGAACTTGCCCCCTGAGCCAAGGTCCGGCTGTGCTGGTTCACGGTGCCCGCCAAATCCTGGAACATTCTCAAAAGACCCAGCATCTGGTCAGTAAGCTGCTTGACTTGATCCATTTTTTATATACAGGGTGGGCCATTTATATGGATACACCTAAATAAAATGGGAATGGTTGGTGATATCAACTTCCTGTTTGTGGCACATTAGTATATGAGAGGGGGAAAACTTTTCCAGATGGGTGGTGACCATGGTGGCCATTTTGAAGACAGCCATTTTGGATGCAACTTTATTTTTTTCAATGGGAAGAGGGTCATGTGACACATCAAACTTATTGAGAATTTCATAAGAAAAATAATGGTGTGCTTAGTGGCTACTTTGAAGAACCTAGAATATAAGACATATTTTCAGTTGTTTTACACTTTTTTGTTAAGTATATAATTCCACATGTGTTAATTCATAGTTTTGATGCCTTCAGTGTGAATGTACAATTTTCATAGTCATGAAAATACAGAAAAATCTTTAAATGAGAAGGTGTGTCCAAACTTTTGGTCTGTATATATATATATATATATATATATATATATGTATAATATATAATATATATAATATAATATATAAAAGGCTGTTTATTCTGTTATGCGCTTCGCAGAGGGATCCAGAAAGACTGGTACCAAAGCAGCAAAGGCACAGTCACAGATGCACCTGGCACAAGCTACCCAGCTAAGCAAGCCCTTGAGGGCCGGAAATTCTCTTCATCCAGCTCCCAGTAAATAGAAGGGTGACTTTGGCAGAGCCCTTTCCAGGCCCACTGTCGCCGGAGAGCTGGCATCTGGTGACGCGGCTGGTGCCTAGTCAAGAACCAGGTGAATACCTATGCAAGAACCCCAGGAAGTGAAACCAGAAGAGAAAATGAGAAAACCTCAGAAAAGATAGCAATACTATGCTAACACCACTCACCATACAGCACATAGGAACTGCAATAAAGAGCAAAGGACTGAGCAGGGAGCAGGATTATATAGCCCGCCTAATGAACAGGTGTTGATTACCTCCCAATCATCCCCAGACAGCCACTCCCTACTAGTTTCAACAGCAGACTGGACAAAATACCACCATTGATTAGTACCAAACAAAACAGCATCCTGCATTGCCTGGCAACCGGGGAAGACAGTGTCCCATCTTCCCCGGGCAAAAAAATCAATGAGAGACACCGCGTCCCGTGTCTTCACACATCTCACAGCACCAAAACGTGACACTCCACAAGATTGGAACAGTTTCCTTGCATGTGTAGTAACTCCGTCTCCAAGGTCAGGAGAATGGCGACGCTTGCGACCGGAGTAGCGTAGCACCAGACCTGCTCTATTCCCATCTAGGAGCACAGAACCACAATTCTTAACAATATCTAGGCAACAACAGTCTCAGAATCACTGGGATGTGTAAAATTCCAGAGTTAACATCATATAAAGTGACACGTGTAAGATTTGAAATATTTGATATGTTCAGGAAGGTGAAAACTGACCTAGTTGGTAAGGTGTTAAGATCCAAACACCTGCATCCAATAAAATCAATAAATTTGCATCAATAATTTTTAGAAAGTGTCCCACAGCACTCCTTGTGCTGAAAATTAAGCTAGTAGTTTTTGAAAAGAGTAAGGGTTCATGCACACGTCTGTGTAAATCAGCATGGACCAAAATGCATGGATTGGTCGTGGCTAGTGTTGAGCCACCGCCGTAGTGTTCGAGTTCGGTTCGGTTCAGTTCGTCGAACACCCTTGTGTTCGCCGAACTGTTCGTCGAACTGTTCGTCGAACACCTTCGAACACCATTAAAACCAATGGCAGGCAAATAAAAACACATAGAAACACATAGAAAACACCTTCAAAGGTGTCCAAAAGCTGACAAACTGCTCAGAAGACATAACTAACACATGGAAAAGTGACAAGTACATATAGTCATGCGAAAAGGAAAGAGGTGGAGGAGGGGGAGACACAGATATAGGCATGTCATGCCCTTCTAAAATCCAAAAAGTGAGAAGCCGACACGGCCAGTCCGTTCCTGCCCGTGCCACCTCCGTGTCGCCGGGTTTGTGCCAGAGCCGCGGTGGACCCTGACGGCCAGCCCCCCTCTCCCAATACTGGTGCCTGTCCGCTGGTGGGTCGAGCGAGCCCCCCTGTGGTGGAGGCAGCTCTAAGCTTTTTAATTTAAATTGTCTCTCTAATTTGAATGAATACACTTTAAATCCTTTTACAAGGATCTATTGAAGGGCAAGTCTCATGCCAGCAGCCGCGTAATTCCAGCTCCAGTAGCGTCCACTAAAGCTGCTGCAGTTAAAAAGCTTTTATAAGGATCGAGCTCGGCTGTCCACCACAAGGCGTCCTACCGCCAGTCCCAGCCCCTATGCCTTGGGGTGTCTCCTGATGCTCTTCACTGAGTATCCCGTGGTCCCGAAGCATTTCCTTTGAAAAAATTAAGTGTCCAAACTACAGGTGGTGTAGCTTGCTTAACAGCCGGGATAATCCGCTGACTAGCAGACACTGCTATTAGGCACAAAGTATTTCCTGGGCTAAATGCAGTTAAAAATTTGTAATTAGATACTCTCGTTGGATGCTGAGAAAGCATTCCATAGAGTCTCCTGGCACGCCATATAATACTCTCTTAAAAAGTTTGGGGTAGGGGTCTAGGGGACCCTTTTATAGCCAAAATGACGGCCCTGTATTGCAATACGTCACCTAGGCTGAAGATAAAAGGAACTGTAGCACCCCAAAGGCTCGGTTGCTACAGAGGTATTGCACCTCACCCAGAGGTGTGATATCTCACTCTCAGGTAAGGATGGAGTGTGGATCAGGACCCGACACCTGCATGCATTACACCACATTGCCGTGGGGCAGGGCGACCAATATGCCCCTGAGATGAGCACGGCAGTCCTTTTCCCTGGCTGGAGTGGGGGGAGGGAACACTGAGGAAGGGGAACCCTGTAGTGCAGGAGCAGGGAGGAAGCAGTTCCTGGGTGCTTTGAGAAGGGAGTATAAAAGGTGGGCACCATCTTAGTTCAGTGCAGAGAAGTCTGAGCAGAAGTGACAGGGAGCAGGGGCTCCGCATGAGCTCTGCTCCGGAGGCGGGCCTAGTAACAGAGGCCCAGGCCTGGAAGAGGGAGAAGGAAGGAAGAGGAGCGGAGAAGGCTCCAGGAACGAGGAACGAAGGGATCCCAGGGGTGTGGACGGGCGAGTCGCCACCGCACACCCGAATCCACCTGCGTGGAGGGGTCAGGCCAAAGGGGGAGACCGGTCCCCGAAACTAGTGGAGGCGGGAAGCGACCCTCAGCTAGAAACCGGAGGCTGTGACATTTTATGTGGCGCAGCCCCTCGCTACACCCGCTAGGAGGGCAGCACATAGTGTCAGGGAAACAGGCGCCAAGTTTACCAAGAGGAGGCCCAAGGCAGCCGGACAGAAGGGTTGGTAAGAAAGGCCAGACAAAGGACACACAAAGGGGGTCCTGTGAAGCGCTCCAAAGTTATCTGGGAGTTGTCTGAGCCCCTCACCTGGTGAGCACAGTACGACGTGAGCAGCCGTTACCTGCAGAAATGGTCTGGATAATAAGAACTGTGAGTAAAGGCCCTGGACTGCATCACTGACTCCGTGTCGTTACTGCTGCTGCCCTGCACCATCACCCCCTTCCTCCGCATACACTGCCCTGAGGCTATACTCCTCTGCTGCACCCACAACACCAGCCTCTGCGGTCTGCCCTGCAGCGGCGGTTCACTCTGACCGCAATCAACAGGTGGTGTAGTCGGACATTTAAACATCAAAACCACATAAATAGTTCTGCCACTGGTTTGACCGCCCTGAGCCACGGAACCGGGTCGCCACCACGGAGACTACAACCACCAGCATCCACCAAAAAGGGTCCAGCTCCGGATGTCCCAAGGCCCAGGGGGCGCGTCAGAACATTTTCATCACCTTTCATAATCACAAATGGGACAAGGCAGGGATGTCCTCTGTCCCCTCTCTTATACATCCTAGTGACGGAGCACCTGCTCTCATCAATTCGCCATAACCCCAATATTAGGTGGATTGAGGTGGGAGGCACCGAGTACAAGTGCTCTCTATTTGCTGATGATGTCCTAGTATATATCACTCAATCACATATATCCATCCCTGCTGTTATGGCTGAAATAGATCACATTGTTACATGGTCAAATTTTATAATCAATACAGCGAAGTCTGAGGCCCTCGATGTCTCCCTCCCCAAATCCATACAGCATTCCATCCAGTCCAACTTTGCCTTTGCCTGGCCCTCACAGGGTATCAAATTCTTAGGAATTCCTATTCATAGAGACCTCTCCCGTCTATGTTATCTTAATTTTGGGCCCTTTATTGAACAACTCCATACAGACCACGCTTGGCAAGTTAGAACTGTAAGATTCACTACGTGAACCACTGGTGTTTTGTGGAAAAGCACATGTACACTGTGTTCCAAATTATTATGCAAAAAGTGTTTAGGAGTGATAAGGGAAGAATTTGTTTGTTTGTCAGCTAAATTCATTGATGGTGATGTGTGTCAGGGCTCTTTATATCACTGAAAGCAATTGCAGACACCTGTGCTAATTAGTTTGGCAGGTGTGTCCAATGAACGGCAAGACAACTTAAGAAGGCTGTCCCACATTATTAAGCAGCCTACATTTTCTGCTAAAATGGGAAAGAAAAAGGATGTGTCGGCTGCTGAGAAGCAACAAATTGTGGAGTGTTTAGGTCAAGGCATGACTACAATCAACATTGTGCGATGATCAGGATGAAGTGTCTTGGCAATCAAGAAGTATGTAGCTGGTTCACAGTACACACATGTGCGTGCTGATAAGGGCAAATTGAGGACTCTTTTCTACTGGCAATTACGTCAGGTTAAAAGAGCAGCGGCAAAAAAGCCTTGTCATAGCAACAGACAAGTTTTTGAAGCTGCTGGTGCCTCCAATGTCCCCCGAACAACAAGATGCAGGGTCCTTCAGAGGTTTGCAGCTGTGCGTACACCATCCTGTGGACCTCCTCTATCCACTGCACACAAGCAGAAACGGCTCTAGTGGGCCAAACAATACATGAAGACTGACTTCAAAACTGTTTTGTTAACGGATGAGTGCCGTGCAACGCTCGATGGTCCAGATGGATGGAGTGGAGGATGGCTGGTTGATGGACACCCCACGCAAACATGGCTACAGCGCCAACAAGGAGGAGGTGGAGTAATGTTTTGGGCTGGAATCATGGGGAGAGAGATTGTCGGCCCCTTTAGGATCCCTGAAGGGGTAAAGATGAACTCCATAATGTATGTGGAGTTTCTCAAACAGCACTTCCTGCCATGGTTCAAGAAGAAGAACCGTGTATTCCACAGCAACATCATTTTCATGCATGATAATGCACCGTCTCATGCTGCACATAACACATCTGCATCTCTGGCTGATATGGGCATAAAAGGGGACAAACTTATGGTGTGACCCCCATGCTCCCCTGACCTCTACCCCATTCAGAACCTCTGGAGCATCATCAAAAGGAGTGTCTATGATGGAGGGAGGCAGTTCACATCTAAGCAACAGCTCTGGGAGGGTATTCTGTCCTTATGCAAAACAATTGAAGCAGAAACCATCCAAAACCTGACAAATTCAATGGATGAGAGAGTTCAGAGGCTCCTTTCGAACAAGGGGTCCTATGTGCAAATGTAACCTAACCTAGAATAAAGTTTTGAGTTGAAAACTGTTTGATTTCAGTTTCTAATAACCTGCTAATGCTTATAATTTCAAAAATGACCATTTTTTTGGTCTTTATTAAAATGAAAAGGTTGATCGAAGAGTGTGGGGGATCTAAGAGTGTGGCAACCCAGTAGTCAGTAGTCGAATTCTGACAATCTGAGGGTCATGTTGCAGGTAGTGCAGCAAGAAGGCACTTATGTGTCTTGCGCATCTCGGAGCCCCAAAATTATTTTCCAGGCTAGATGCAGCTAAAAATTATTATTAATTTTAAATCTGGTGGAGCTTAGTATAGATGGCCTAATAGAATCAGTACTGCACACTGCTACAAAGCCCAAATTATTTTCCAGCCAAGATACAGATAAACATGATTAGTAATTTGAAAGCTTAAAACGGTTGGTGAGGTGATTTTAACCAATCATCAAGCTTTTACAATCCCCAGGATGACACAGGGGTAGAAAAGTCCTTTCGGATCCATGATTTGTTCATCTTTATGAACGTGAGTCTGTCTACATTATCAGTGGAGAGCCGCGTGCGCTTATCTGTCAGCACACCACCAGCAGCGCTGAACACACGTTCAAACAGAACACTGGCTGCGGGGCATGACAAGATCTCCAAGGCGTAAGTGGCGAGCTCCGGCCATTTATCCAGATTGGAAGCCCAAAAAGAGCAAGGGTCCAGTGACACAGTCATGGCTTCAATGTTTACTTGGAGATACTCCTGTACCATCGTCTCTAGGCGTTGACTATGTGTCAGACTTCTTGTCTCCTGTGGCCTTGCAAAGGATGGGCTAAAAAAGGGGTGAAATGATTCCGCAAAATTGATGTTACCAGCAGATACTGTGTTTCTGTTACGGTTTGAGAGCTGAACACTCGACGGTCCCACGGTTGGCAAGTTGGAACTGTGAGATTCACTACGTGCACCACTGGTGTTTTGTGGAAAACAACTCTGCTGATACTCCTGCATGCGTGCATCCCTTTCTATGGCAGGAATAATTTCTGCAAATTTACTTTTGTACCGGGGATCTAACAGTGTGGCAACCCAGTAGTCAGGATTATTTCTAATTCTCACAATTCGAGGGTCATGTTGCAGGTAGTGCAGCAAGAAGGCACTCATGTGTCTTGCGCATCCAGCAGCACCAAGTCCCTGTTGTGTTGGTGGCGAGGTAACAATCATGCTTCCTTCCTCTGTCCTCTCCCCCCAACCTCGCACAACAGAAATGTGATCAAGGTCTCCCTCATCTGATGAGTCTTCCATCAGTTCGTCCTCCACTTCTTCCTGGGCTCCTGCACCTTCCTCACTAGTTTGGCTGCTACCATGAGCCCTAGTAAAACCATCTCCCCCACCCTCACATGCCTGCCGCCTTGGTGCTGCCGACCGTCTGGACCTTGCAGATGTTAACCCTTCCGCATACAACTCCTCCTCCTCTACTTCCTCCACCTCCTCTTGTGCCACCACCTGACTCCGAATTCTGTTTAACATGTGCTCCAGCATGTAAATCACCGGAATAGTCATGCTGATAATGGCATCGTCAGCACTAAACATCTTCGTCGCCATTTCAAAACTGTGCAGAATGGTGCAAAGGTGCCTGATCTGAGACCACTCCTCCAGCGTGATTTGCCCCACCTCTGGATCTCGTTGGCCCAGGCTATACGTCAGAACGTATTGCACCAGGGCTTGTCGGTGCTGCCACAGTTGCTGCATCATGTGCAGAGTTGAATTCCACTGGGTAGGCACATCGCATTTTAGCCAGTGAAGTGCAGGCCCAAGGACTTCTGTAGAGATGTAAGTCGCTGAGCTGCGGGATGCGAACGGTGGAAGTGAGCACACAGCGACCGTGCCCTCTGCAGAAGGCCATCTAGTCCGGGATAGTGGGCTAAAAATTGCTGGACAACCAGGTTCAACACGTGAGCCATACAAGGCACGTGTGTGACATTGCCCCGGTGAAGGGCCGCACCCAGGTTGGCAGCATTGTTGCACACGGCCTTCCCTGGTTTCAGGTCCAGTGGAGACAACCATTCATTAAATTGGTTCTCCAGAGCTGACCACAACTTCTCAGCTGTGTGACTCACATTTCCCAAACATTTCAAAGTAAAAACCGCCTGATGACGTTGAGCCCTACTGCCAGCATAGTAAGGAGGTGTGCAGGATCCCTTCTGCGCGGTTAGAAAGCTTGTGGCATGACCAGACAGGCTTTGGGTGAAGGTGGAGGACCGAGAGGAGGTTGAGGAGGCAGAAGCAGTGGAGGAACTTTGAGATAAAGAGGATTGACGCACAACTCGTGGGGACGGCAAGACTTGGACAGCAGCCCCTTGTCCTGCTGTCACCATAGTTACCCAGTGCCCAGTCAGCGAAATGTAACGCCCCTGTCCATGCCTACTCGTCCAAGTGTCTGTGGTGAAATGCACCCTGTCACACACAGAGTCTCACAAAGAAGCGGTGATGTTGTGTGCGAAATGCTGGTGGAGCACAGGCACACCTTTTTATGAGAAGTAGTGCTGACTGGGCATCAGGTACTGGGGCACTGCGACGGACATAAGGTCTCGAAAATCCTCTGTGTCCACCAGGCGGAAAGGCAGCATTTCTGTAGCCAAGAGCTTGCAGATGGTGAAATTCAACCTCTTAGCTTTCTCATGGCTAGGAGGAAATGGTCTTTTACTTGTCCACATCTGAGGGACCGAGGGCTGGCTGTTGTGCTTAGACGGGGTTCATAAGGGTGTCCCCGGCAAACTGCCGGTCTGTGAGGAAGATGCAGGCGGACATGTTAGGTTGCCTTGATCCAATGGTGGTGCTATCGATGTCAGACAGCGCTCAACACCAGCTGGTGTTACCACCTCCAAAGAAAATGATGACCTGCCAATCACGCTGGCTGTTGCGGGTAAAGAGGTGGCAGGTCTGCGCCCCAAAACAGGTGTGACTGCTGTCCCCCCAGTCACAGAGGATGAAGAGGCCGCGGATGCACAAGATATGGCAGACGGTGGTTGGCCCGGCCGGCTAGGCCGCATTGTAGCACACTGAGCTTCCCACTGCAACTTATGCTTCATGTCCATGTGCCGGTTCATGCATGAAGTACTCAAACTATGTATTTTTTGGCCTCTACTTAGCTTTTGTTGAGAAATGTTACAGATAACACGAGTTGGGTCATCTTTATCGATCTGAAAAAATGCCCAGGCTATGCAAGGCTTAGCACCCATGCGACCTGAAGAGCCACCACGACTTGTGGTCAGAGGCAGAGTTGTGTTTGAGGATGCAGTTGTTTGACGTGCTTCCAGTACTATGTCTCTGTCCAGGAAGGCGCAACCTGACCTCGTCGTCACTAGCATCCTCCTCCACCTCCTCTGCTGACCTCATCTCTTGGCTGACTGTGGGTTGACAGTAAGTGGGATCTCCGACCTCATCATCATCACCCTGTGCGTTATCACACCCGTCGTCCTCAGAGCCAACCTGTTCCTGCCCTGACAAAAAACTCAAGTTGTCGCTCCAATCAGGTATTTGAGTCTCATCATCGTCTTCCTCATTGTCTCCACCAACAGGAGTTACAGTTTGGGAATGAGGGTCTACATTATGTTCAGAACCTTCTGCGTCTGGTCCTGGCTCTGACTCATAAAGATTCTGGGCATCAGTGCAGATCATTTCCTCGTCTGGATTCACAGAAGCGCTGGAGCCGACCTCTGATTCCCAGGCTATAGTATGAGTAAACAGCTCTGCAGACTCAACCATCTGATCTACCTCATACTCAGACGGGCAGCTGGAGATTTGGGAGCTGTGAGGAAGCAAGTGCGATTGGGGTGACACCTCTGAGGACTGGAGTATTTGTGATGTTGAAGTTGATGTGGAGAAGAGCCCACTTAAAGGAGCACTTGATATCCGTTGAAGCACCTGCTGTTTTTGTGCCTCATCTGGAATTTGTAGCGATTGGCGTGGCCGTAAGAAAGGGATTTTATCACATTGTCCGCTAAAAGAAGTACACATTTTAGTTTGGCTGGAAGATGGTCTTTGTTCTGCAGATGTTACTGTTGCTTTAACACCTACCTTACGGCCACAACCTTTTTTCCCCTTCCTAACACGCCTATTCCCCTTTCCACCAGCAGCAGGCCTTTTTCCACTCATTTTGGTGGTTAACTAATTCACAACTCTGGAGTTGTTTGCACAAAAAAACAATGGATGTGAACCGAGCAGAGCTGAGTGGCCAAACTGTGGTATTAGGCCAAAACTATCGTCTGGGTTAGATGCAGAAAAAAATTATATTCAATTTGCAACCTGATGGAGGTCAGTATAGATGGACTAATAGAACAAGACCCACACACTGCTAGAAGCCCAAATATTTTTTCAGAGCTAGATGCAGACAAAAAATTATTTTGAATTTGCAACCTGATGGAGGTCAGTATAGATGGACTAATAGAACAAGTCCCACACACTGCTAGATGGGCAAATATTTTTTCAGAGCTAGATGCAGACAAAAAAATATTTTTAATTTTCAAAATGATGGAGGTCAGTATAGATGGACTAATAGAACAAGTCCCACACACTGCTAGAAAGGCAAATATTTTTTCAGAGCTAGATGCAGATAAAAATTATTTTTAATTTGCAACCTGATGGAGGTCAGTATAGATGGACTAATAGAACAAGTCCCACACACTGCTAGAAGGGCAAATATTTTTTCAGAGCTAGATGCAGACAAAAAATTATTTTCAATTTGCAACCAGATGGAGGTCGGTATAGATGGACTAATAGAACAAGTCCCACACACAGCTAGAAGGCCAAATATTTTTTCAGAGCTAGATGCAGACAAAAAATAATTTTTAATTTGCAACCAGATGGAGGTCAGTATAGATGGACTAATAGAACAAGTCCCACACACTGCTAGAAGGCCAAATATTTTTTCAGAGCTAGATGCAGAAAAAAATGATATTCAATTTGCAAACTGATGGAGGTCAGGATAGATGGACTAATAGAATGATGCTATGCCCAAAAGGTTTTACTTCACTAGGTGCAGTAAAAAAATTGGTATTCTATACACAGGTGGTGTAGCTTGCAACACAGATAGGCTACTCCACTGAGTAACACACTCTGCAATAGGCCAAAAAGGATTAGCTTTGCTAGATTTAGCCAAATGCTGTGAAAAAAACTTGCACAGCACTGGCACAGACCTGCCTGGCAAAAACTGATTGGAACTGATATAACTTAGTCCTGAAAAGGACTGCAATTACAATTAGTCTTTACTCCCAACCTATCTATTTAAGAGCACAGACCTGCCTGATAAAAGTCGTAGGAAATGCTGTAACCTAGTCCTTAAAAGGACTGCAATCACAACTATTCCCTACTCCCAAGCTATCTGTAGATTTGTGCGAAAATTGGCTTGAAATTAACAAGGTATAGCGCACACAGCAACAGCGGTGCCGTCTAACACGCAGCTGCAGCAGTGAGAAAATGGTGGCGACGGGGAAAATGGCTGGGTCTTATAGGGCAAGGACATGTGACATACACTGCCAATGACACATGCCCTTGCTTGTGTGAAAAAAAGCAGTTCGCTCCATGTGTGCTCTGCTGATAGGCTGACAGATTGCACCTCCCCACTGTAAATGCGGGAAAGAGAAAAAAAAATGGAGATCTTCATTATTCCTGCAGAGATCCATCCCCAGCCCCTCCCCCCGCCCCGCTGTACACTCAAACTGCGTATTAACATTAATTTTCAGCATTACTGAGAAAAAATCCAGTTATGGTTTTGGTGCGCGAACAGTTATCGAACATAACCTCGAACAGTCGAATTTTTTTCAAATCGTTCGTGTTCGCCGAACGGCTCGAACACCGCCCAAAACAGCTCGAATTTGAGATTGGCGAACAGTTCGAGTCGAACAACGCTCATCTCTAGTCGTGGCTCTCCTGACTCGAGCGTCACAGTCTCATAGATACGGCCGGCGTTACCACCTGGCTCACATAAGCAAGTGTCGGGGCCATGAGCAAGGAGGGGGCCCTCTCGCTGTTGGGAACACTGGCACGTTATGAGGCCCATGATTTGGGGGGCTCATTGCCAGCGCCGGCGCTTGCACCGGGGCCCTCATGCTTTAAACTGTTCACAATACTTACCTCTCCATGTTCCTCCACAGCTCCGGTGATTTCCATGTCTTCTGATTCAGTGGCATTTCAGGGCAGAGGGCACAATGATGTCACTACAGTGTGCCCTCTTCACTGAGCAGTGCACAGAGCCAGAAGATGCTGAGGAGACAGGACCTGTCAGCAAGGAACGAGGAGAGGTGGGTATTGATCTTTTTATGTATGGATCATTATATGGGTCCCATACTGTATGGAGAATTATATAGGGTCCATACTGTATGGAGCATTATATGGGGCCCATATTGTATGGAGCAATATATGGGGAACGTTCTATATTGAGCAATATATGAGGCCCATTCTGTATAAAGCATTATATGGGGTCCATTATTATGCATGGATCATTATATGGGGTCTATTATTATGTATGAACTATTATATGGGGTCTATTATTCTGTATGGAGTATTATATGGGGTCCATTATTCTGTATGAAGCATTATATGGGGTCCATTATTCTGTATGGAGCATTATATGAGGCCCATTATTCCGTAAGGAGCAATATAAAGGGTCCATAATTCTGTATCGAACATTATATGGGGTCCATTATTCTGTATCGAGCATTATATGGGGTCCATTATTCTGTATCAAGCATTATATGCGGTTCATTATTCTGTATCGAGCATTATATGGGGTCCATTATTCAGTATCGAGCATTATATGGGGTCCATTATTTTGTATGGAGCATCATATGGGGCTCATTATTCTGTGCCATATATGGGGCTCATTATCCTGTATGGAACAATATATAGGGCTCATTATATTGTATGGAGCAATATATGGGATTCATTATTCTATATGGAACATCATATGGGGCTCATTATTCTGTGCAATATGTGGGGCTCATTATACTGTATGGAGCCCTATATGGGACTCATTATACTGTATGGAGCACTATATGGGGCTCATTATTCTGTATAGAGCAATATATGGGGCTCCTCATACTGTATGGAGCAATATATGGGGCTCATTATTTTGTATGAAGCAATATATGGGACCCATAATACTGTATGGAGGACTATGTGGTGCCCATAATACTGTATGGAAGACTATACTGTCCGGTCTGCACTGTGCGCTGCGAGGATTCGCTGGTTTCTGAGCTATTGTAGAAATTACAATAGATATCACTCATGTAATGTAAGAAGTAAGTGAAATCTTTGGCATTGTAATATATATATTTCTCTGCCGTATCTGTGCATCATTAATCGTGGTATGTGATGAAGGCACACTGAACCCTAACAGCTCAACAGCTCCTAATAGATTAACATCCTTCATGTCTAAACGTGAAGACTTTTTATACATGTGTGTCATTTTCCTAACAACCACTGAAAAAATGTATTGACAATTATTAAAAAAATACATAGATATAAATAGTAAGGTTTTAGAATTATTTAATCATAATTAGTTTATTTTAGTAAACAGTGAGTAACTTACTTGTGACCCATTTCATGAGCAATAGTAAAGGCGAGGTTTAGTCCATTATCTTCAGCAATGATGCATTTTCTTTTGTCACTGCACATTCCATTTAGATAAGCAATGCCTGAAATTACATTTTCACGGGATAAGAAATGTTGTTTTTTTAAGTTGTACAAACTAAGAATCATATACAAAGCCAAAAGAAAAAATAATTCAATTAAATTCCCAAGAGATAATACAGTGACTCACTTGCAGCTTTAGAATTAAGGTATGTAAATTATCATAACCTCTATTTTCATTAGTTAAAAATGTAGGAGGAATTGATTTTTATGCACTTCTTTAAAATTTCACATAAGGTACCTATAACTTGGAATTGCCAAATTGGACTGTACTACTGAACACTCAGTGAGACAAAAACCTACTTATGTAAAGTATATTCATTAGTTTGAACTTTTTATAATGTAGACATACAAAGAATGAATAATTATTATTTATTATGCATGTCACTAGAAAATGATCTTTTGTTTAAACGGTAACTATACTTTGAAGTAACACTTCAGAACAAGGCCTCTTTCACACGTATGTGTAAAAAACGGATGTGAAAAACCGGTACCGGTGACATCAGTGTTTTTCACCAGTGTGTCATCCGTGTGTCCATTTTTCCCATCAGTGTGACATCAGTGTTCCCAACTGTACTCCCTACACTAACTTACTAACTTACTGGAACTAGGCCTCACAAATGAATTACCATTTTTATTATTACTGCACTATTACAATTACTAAAGAACCAGTTTATAATTTTTTAATTAGTTTTATTTTTTGTATTACTGTTATGGTATTATTAAAATCCCTGTACCTAAATCTGTTGATCCAGAAGAAGGCAAAAACCCCAGGATACATTGAGCCAATTTGCATCACAGGGAAAAATGTGTGTCATCCGTGTGTCCATTTTTCTCATCAGTGTGTCATCAGCGTTTTCCACCAGTGTGTCATCCGTGTTGTCCATTTTTACCATCAGTGTGACATCAGAGTTTTCTACCAGTGTGTCATTTGTATGTCTGTTTTTACCATCAGTGTCATCAGTGTTTTTCTGGTTTGGAAAAATAAATTAATTAATTATAAAGTTTCTCTTATACTTTGCAATGTTAAACATGGACAGCAAACGGATGGCACACAAATGCCAACCATGTGCTTTATATGTTTTTCACCAACCCATAGACTTGTATTGGCCCTTGTTATTTATGCTGCTGTTAAAAAATGGACATGTCTCCATGTGGCTTGCATGGACACACAAATCTGAACCAGCCCCCCGCAAAACGGGATTCGGAGGGATTATAGTCTATGGCTCCGTCTGCGCATATGTCCAAATCCTAGATTCTGAATAGTTACCTATTCAATTGGCCAGTAATAGAGGGAAAGTCGTGTCTTGAGTGCAGATTAATGCATTTTCATATTTGAAAGTTTATTACCTTCATACGCACTATTGATATTTAGGGAAATGTAAATGATAGGTACACAGTACAGTTTAATATTTCAAAGTTCAAATTAATAAGTTGAGCAGCCATGTTCCATTGAGTGCCGTATCATAGTGGGAACATACTGTATATTGTAATTGGAATTGTGGGGACTCCAAATGTCATTGTACAGGCTTCAAGCTCAATACGTCATATGAGCTCTCACAATGCGCTGCATATAAATACATTTATCTATCTATCTATCTATCTATCTATCTATCTATCTATCTATCTATCTATCTACAGTATCTATCTATCACTCTCTCTTTCTCTCTCTACAGGGAAAGGGCATTCACCGCAGTGCATTATGGGAACTCAGATGATAGACTGAGTTTAGATTGAGCCTGTACAGTAACATATGGAGTCCTTATAAATTACAGAGTTGTAGGAACTGTCTGTGTCACTGTATATTGACCTCTTGAGACAATGTATGTTCCCTAAATGATGTGGTCTGCATATAGAGTACTGTGCAAATGTTTTAGGTAGCTGTAGAAAAAATACTTCAAACTAAAAATACGTAAAAAAAAATAGAAGTGTTAATAATTTATTTTTATCAATTAGCAAAATAGAAAGTAAAAGAATAAAATAGAAAGCTAAATCAAATTGATATTTGGTGTGTCCACCCTTTGCCTTCAAAACAACATTTATCCTTATAGGTACACGTGTGCACAGTTTTTGAAGGAACAGGGAGCTTGTTGTAAGTGTGGAGAACTAACCATAGGTGTAGCTTTGTGAAAATGCTTCTGTTTCTTCATGTATTCTCACACAGATTCTATGATATTGAGATCAGGGTCAGTATCAAAACTTCCAGAAGTCTTTGTTCTTTTTTACGCTGAAGATAGTTCTTAAAGAGAACCTGTCAGCAGGATTTCGCAAAGTAAAGAACACACATATCCAGATTGTCGCTGGGATACTGATTAAAATGATACTTGCAGTGAAGAAATCCATTTTATGTTTTTTATGTAATCTTTGTGTGAAGTTTTCATTTAATGATATCTTCGTGCATCGGGGCAGGACTGTGGTAGGGTCTTTTCTTGGTGCTCTGGTCCCTTATTCATCCTCCTGTTTGAGTGACAGATCACTGATCCGTAAGTGGTCTGCCTCCTATTTTAAATATCGTGATGGTACAATAATTGCTGTGATCTCTAAAAAAAACATTGTCTCCAACAAAATGCCGCCTCTCCAAGTTATCCCCCTAGTTCTTAACCTGCACCTATACAACCCACTGCCTTCACTAGCAAGATGTTTTGTGCAGCAGCGATATATGTCTTCTCTTCGGCGAGAAGACATATATTGCTGTTGCTCAAAACATCTTGCTAGTGAAGGCAGGGGGTGGCCTTCCATGAACAGTAGATGGATGTAGCTGGGTCCCACAGGTCGTTGCCCAATCTGAGCTGATGGATCTGCTGGACATATTCTGATTTTGAACAGAAATAAGCATGCTGTGTCTTTCATCTACTTCACTATGTTTCTTTGGCTAACCACTAATTCAACAATCCTTAACATTGCCCATTTCTTGGTGCTTCTTCAAAAGAGCTTAAGCAGCACATCTTGAAACCCCAATCTGTTTTGAAATCTTTTCTTCGGATAGACCTTGCTAATTCAGTGTCTTGTTGCTTGCTGCACTTAGTCTTGATGGTGTTTGATCTGTGACATGAAATTGTCTTCCACAGTCTCACCTTTGTAGCAAAGTTTGGCTGTTCCTCACCCAGTTTTAAACCTCCTACATAGCTGTTTCTGCATATTTAATGACTGCGTTTCAACCTACATGTGAAAATGATGCTCATTATCACCAGATTTGGTGTAATTGGTTACTTATACACCAGACAATAATCTTACAAAATCCTTGTTGTAGTGCAAGTGTACCTTGAAGAATTTTTGCTATTTTGAAGACAAAAGGCGGTCACACCAAACATTTTTTTTTTAGATTTCTTTTTTGCTGATCCATTTTGCATTTTTTTTAAATTGATAAATAATACTAACACTTCTAATTTTGAAAGCTTTCTTACTTTGCAGAATTTTTTTCCACACCTGCCTAAAACTTTTGCACAGTGCTGCATATTACTAGGTAAAGTAAATTACCCAGTACCAGACTGAGGTACCAAGGGCTAACCAGTAAGATTGACTCTAGGGGCCCACGGTTCAGCTACATGCAAATATTACATTGCTTTCAATCACAAATTTACCCTGTGAACTTTTAAACATTTTTACACCCAAAAAGTTAAATTGATTTTATTGGGATTTTATATGAGAAACTATACATGGTTTTCTAAATATTTTAAAAATATAAATCTGAAAAGAGTGACTCGCATTTGTATTTAGCCCCCTGTAGTCTGATACCCCTAAATAAAATCCAGAGTGACCAATTGCCTCCAGAAGTCGCATAATTAGTAAATTGAGTCCACTTGCATGTAATTTATTCTCAGTACAGCTACAGTAGTTCTGTGAAAGCCTCAGAGGTTTGTTTGAGGACATTTGGGATCAAACAGCATCATAAAATCCAAGTAACACAGCAGACAGGTCAAGGAAAAGAGTAAAGCAGAGTTAGGTTATAAATAAAAAGCCAAGTTCTGAACATATCATGGAGCAGTTCAATCCATCATCCAAAAATGGAAGCAGTATGACACAACTGCAAACCTACCAAGACATGGCCATCAACCTAAACTGACATTCCAAGCAAGGGAAGCATTAATTAGAGAAACAGCCAAGAGACACATGGTCAATCTGAAGAAGGTGTAGAGATCCACAGCTCAGCTGGGAGAATCTTTTCACAGGACAACTATTAGTCATATGCTCCACAAATTTGACCTTTATCAAAGAGTGGGAAGAAAAAAGCCATTTTGAAAGCAAGCTATAAGAAGTCCCATTTGAAGTTTGCAAAAAGCCATTTAGCGGGGACATGTGGAAGAATGTGCTCTGGTCACATGAGACCAAAGTAGAACTTTTTGGACTAAATGCAAAAAGCTATGTGTGGCGGAAAACGAACAATGCACATCACATTGAAAATACCATCTCCACCGTCAAACATGTTGGTGGCAGCATCATGCTGTGGAGATTCTTTTATTAAACAGGGACTGGAAAGCTGGTCAGAGTTGATGGGAAGAAAGATGAAACTAAATTCAGGGCAATCCTGGAGGAAAACCTAATAGGAGCTACAAAAGACTTTAGACTGGGGCGTAGGTTTCAGCAGCACAATGATGCTATACATACTGCCAGAGCTACAATGGAATGGTTTAGATCAAAGCATACTCATGTGTTTGAATAGCCCAGTCAAAAGTGCAGACCTAAATCCCATTGAGAATCTGTGGTGAGCGTTGAAGATTGCTATTCGCAGCTGCTCGCTAACTAATCTCACTGAGCTAGAGCTAGTTTGCAAAGAAGAACAGGCAAAAATTTCAGCTTCTAGATGTGAAAAGTTGGTAGAGACATACCAAAAAGGTTTGAATCAGTAACGTATAGACACGGAGACTGAATACAAATGCACATCAAATACGTGTCATGAGCGATTTTCAGAGTCAAAGTTGTTGTTTGCAAAGCCTATGAAGCCATAGGTATTGTACAGCTGATTCGCTGGACTTTGTTGGATTTGCTGGACTATGTCGGATTCGGTGTACTACGTCAGACCTGCGTGGGATTTTTTTTTTTTAATAAAGTGGTGAACCAGGGAAAGTGTGAGGGAGTGTTTATTTCAATAAAGTATTTGTGTGTTTTTTTTCCTGGGTTAGTAACGGAGGTGTCTGTTAGACACCTCTCCATTACTAACACCAGGGCTTGATGTCAGCTGTGTTTTTGGGCAACTCTCAGCTGACATCAACCCCAAGCACCATTATCCTGATTGCCAAAGCACAAGGGCATTGGGAAGATCCAATGCGAAGCACCATAATCGCAGCATCTCATGTGATACTCCACTTCTGGAGTGGCTGCGGGTTGGTATTTTTAGGCTAGGAAGGGCCCACTAACCATGGACCTTCCCAGCCAGATATCAGCTCTGAAAAAATGGTCATGTCTCCGTGTGGTTCACACACACAGTGCGTGTAAAAACATGGACATGTGACGTGCACTACAAAAAAAACAAAAACTGCCCAGCATCTCCTAACAGACTATAGCAAATGTAAGCATTACAGTTGGTGCAAATCAATTGGCACGACTCGGTTCATTGCCTGTGGAAGTAATCTGTGCCTATGAAAAACTGACTCTTACTTGATGACAACCGCAGCTTTTCTTTTGATTAGCCAGCCTGGTGCAAAGTCATTGTTACACCATTATGCACATGTGACATCATGTGCATATGGCTAATCTAAAGAAGAGTGTTGGATGTCATCAGGTATAAAAGGCTGTTCTCATAAGCACTGTTCTATGATCACGGATTAATGTTGTGGCTGGTGGACCGAGTCATGCAAATCATTTCAAGCTGCTATTTGAAGCGGGTTCAAGCTGCTATGACTGCATAATTTATAAAGCAATGTGTACAGTAGCAAAGTATGTGCGCCAAGATTTACTGTATGCAAACTTTGAACATATGATGCCATTTTAACATTCATATATTCAATGTTTGCATGTATTTTGGCGCACACAGTTTGCTGCTATACTCTTTGGTTTGTAAATAATGCAGTCATAGCAGCTTGCACCTACTTACTTTTGCGTCATTCTGCTAGGAGGTTCTAGTCAGTCCTTGTTTTTCTTGCAATTCTTATGCATGCATACATTAACCCCTTAAGGACGAGCCAATTATGTACTTAATGATCAGGCCAATTTTTACAATTCTGACCAGTGTCAGTTTATGAGGTAATAACTCTGGAATGCTTCAACAGATCCCAATGATTCTGAGACTGTTTTTTCGTGACATATTGTACTTCATGATAGTGATAAAATTTCTTTGGTAAGACTTGCGTTTACGTGTGAATTTTTGCAATTTTCAAACTTTGAATTTTCATGCCCTTAAATCAGAGAGATATGTCACACAAAATAGTTAATAAATAAAATTTCCAACATGTCTACTTTACATCAGAACAATTTTGGAAGCAAATTTTTTTTTGGGTTCGGAAGTTATAAGGGTTAAAAGTTAACCAGCGATTTCTCATTTTTTCCAACAAAATTTACAAAAACATTTTTTTAGGGACCACATCACATTCGAAGTGACTTTGAGGGATCTATATGACAGAAAATACCCAAAAGTGACACCATTCTAAAAACTGCACCCTTGAAGGTGCTCAAAATCACATTCAAGAAGTTTATTAAGAACTGAAGCAACGTGGAAGGAAAAAATGAACAACTAACTTTTTTTTCACAAAATGTTTACTTCAGACTCAATTATTTTACTTTCACAATGGTAGCGAGAGAAAATGGACCATGAAATTTGTTGTGAAATTCCTCCTGAGTAAGAGGAAACCCCATATGTGTGGGAAAACCACTGTTTGGGTGCACGGCAGGGTTCAGAAGTGAATGAGCGCCATTTGACTTTTTGAATGTAAAATTTGCTTGAATAATTAGCGGATGCCATATCGCGTTTACGTAGCCCCTGATGTGCCTGAGCAGTGAAAAACCCCCACAAGTAGTGTTGAGCCAATCCCGTAGTGTTCGAGTTCGGTTCGGTTCGTCGAACACCCGTGTGTTCGCCGAACTGTTCGTCGAACTGTTCGTCGAACACCTTCGAACACCGTTAAAACCAATGGCAGGCAAACAAAAACACATAGAAACACATAGAAAACACCTTCAAAGGTGTCCAAAAGCTGACAAACTGCTCAGAAGACACAACTAACACATGGAAAAGTGACAAGTACATATAGTCATGCGAAAAGAAAAGAGGTGGAGGAGTAAAACGAGGGGGAGACACAGATATAGGCATGTCATGCCCTTCTAAAATCCAAAAAGTGAGAAGCCGACACGCTCAGTCCGCTCCTGCCCGTGCCACCTCCGTGTCGCCGGGTTTGTGCCAGAGCCGCGGTGAACCCTGACGGCCAGCCCCCCTCTCCCAATACTGGTGCCTGTCCGCTGGTGGGTCGAGCGAGCCCCCCTGTGGTGGAGGCAGCTCTAAGCTTTTTAATTTAAATTGTCTCTCTAATTTGAATAAATACACTTTAAATCCATTTACAAGGATCTATTGGAGGGCAAGTCTCATGCCAGCAGCCGCGTAATTCCAGCTCCAGTAGCGTCCACTAAAGCTGCTGCAGTTAAAAAGCTTTTATAAGGATCGAGCTCGGCTGTCCACCGCAAGGCATCCTACTGCCAGTCCGAGCCCCTATGCCTTGGGGTGCCTCCTGATGCTCTTCACTGAGTATCCCGTGGTCCCGAAGCATTTCCTTTGAAAAAATGAAGTGTCCAAACTACAGGTGGTGTAGCTTGCTTAACAGCCGGGATAATCCGCTGACTAGCAGACCCTGCTACTAGGCACAAAGTATTTCCTGGGCTAGATGCAGTTAAAAATTTGTAATTAGATACTCTTGTTGAATGCTGAGAAAGCATTCCATAGAGTCTCCTGGCACGCCATATATGATTCTCTTAAAATGCTTGGGGTAGGGGTCTAGGGGACCCTTTTATAGCCAAAATCACGGCCCTGTATCGCAATACGTCACCTACGCTGAAGATAAATGGAACTGTAGCACCCTGAGGGCTCGGTTGCTACAGAGGTATTGCACCTCACCCAGAGGTGTGATATCTCACTCTCAGGTAAGGATGTAGTGTGGATCAGGACCCGACACCTGCATGCATTACACCACATTGCCGTGGGGCAGGGCGACCAATATGCCCCTGAGATGGGCACGACAGTCCCTGTCCCTGGCTGGAGTGGGGGGAGGGAACACTGAGGAAGGGGAACCCTGTAGTGCAGGAGCAGGGAGGAAGCAGTTCCTGGGTGCATTGAGAAGGGAGTATAAAAGGTGGGCACCATCTTAGTTCAGTGCAGAGAAGTCTGAGCAGAAGTGGCAGGGAGCAGGGGCTCTGCATGAGCTCTGCTCCGGAGGCGGGCCTAGTAACAGAGGCCAAGGCCTTGAAGAGGGAGAAGGAAGGAAGAGGAGCGGAGAAGGCTCCAGGAACGAGGAATGAAGGGATCTCAGGGGTGCGGACGGGCGAGTCGCCACCGCACGCCCGAATCCACCTGCGTGGAGGGGTCAGGCCAAAGGGGGAGACCGGTCCCCGAAACTAGTGGAGGCAGGAAACGACCCTCAGCTAGAAACAGGAGGCTGTGACATTTTATGTGGCGCAGCCACTCGCTACACCCGCTAGGAAGGCACCACATAGGGTCAGGGAAACTGGCGCCAAGTTTACCAAGAGGAGGCCCGAGGCAGCCGGACAGAAGGGTTGGTAAGAAAGGCCAGACAAAGGACACACAAAGGGGGTCCTGTGAAGCACTCCAAAGTTATCTGGGAGTTGTCTGAGCCCCTCACCTGGTGAGCACAGTACGACGTGGGCAGCCATTACCTGCAGACGTGGTCTGGATAATAAGAACTGTGAGTAAAGGCCCTGGACTGCATAACTGACTCTGTGTCATTACTGCTGCTGCCCTGCACCATCACCCCCATCCTCCGCATACACTGCCCTGAGGCTATACTCCTCCCGTGGGGAGTTATGCTACGCTCTGCTGCACCCACAACACCAGCCTCAGCGGTCTGCCCTGGAGCGGCGGTTCACTCTGACCGCAATCCACGGGTGGCGTAGTCGGACATTTAAACATCAAAACCACATAAATAGTTCCGCCACTGGTTTGACCGCCCTGAGCCACGGAACCGGGTTGCCGCCACGGAGACTACAACCACCAGCATCCACCAAAAAGGGTCCGGCTCCGGGTGTCCCAAGGCCCAGGGGGCGCGTCAGAACATTTTCATCACCTTTCACAATCACCAATGGGACAAGGCAGGGATGTTCTCTGTCCCCTCTCTTATACATCCTAGTGACGGAGCACCTGCTCTCATCAATTCGCCATAACCCCAATATTAGGTGGATTGAGGTGGGAGGCACCGAGTACAAGTACTCTCTATTTGCTGATGATGTCCTAGTATATATCACTCAATCACATATATCCATCCATGCTGTTATGGCTGAAATAGATCACTTTGTTACATGGTCAAATTTTAAAATCAATGCAGCGAAGTCTGAGGCCCTCGATGTCTCCCTCCCCAAATCCATATAGGATTCCATCCAGTCCAACTTTCCCTTTGCCTAGCCCTCACAGGGTATCAAATACTTAGGAATTCCTATTCATAGAGACCTCTCCCATCTATGTTATCTTAATTTTGGGCCCTTTATTGAACAACTCCATACAGACCACGGTTGGCAAGTTAGAACTGTAAGATTCACTACGTGAACCACTGGTGTTTTGTGGAAAAGCACATGTACACTGTGTTCCAAATTATTATGCAAAAAGTGTTTAGGAAGTGATAAGGGAAGAATTTGTTTGTTTGTCAGTTAAACACATTGATGGTGATGTGTGTCAGGGCTCTTTATATCACTGTAAGCAATTGCAGACACCTGTGCTAATTAGTTTGGCAGGTGTGTCCAATGAAAGGCAAGACTACTTAAGAAGGCTGTCTCACATTATTAAGCAGCCTACATTTTCTGCCAAAATGGGAAAGAAAAAGGATGTGTCGGCTGCTGAGAAGCAACAAATTGTGGAGTGTTTAGGTCAAGGCATGACTACAATCAACATTGTGCGATGATCAGGATGAAGTGTCTTGGCAATCAAGAAGTATGTAGCTGATTCACAGTACACACGTGTGCGTGCTGATAAGGGCAAATTGAGAACTCTTTCCTACAGGCAATTACGTCAGGTTGAAAGAGCAGCGGCAAAAAAGCCTTGTCATAGCAGCAGACAAGTTTTTGAAGCTGCTTGTGCCTCCAACGTCCCCCGAACAACAAGATGCAGGGTCCTTCAGAGGTTTGCAGCTGTGCATACACCATCCTGTCGACCTCCTCTATCCACTTCACACAAGCAGAAACGGCTCCAGTGGGCCAAACATTACATGAAGACTGATTTCAAAACTGTTTTGTTCACGGATGAGTGCCGTGCAGTGCTCGATGGTCCAGATGGATGGAGTGGAGGATGGCTGGTTGATGGACACCCCACGCAAACACGGCTACAGCGCCAACAAGGAGGAGGTGGAGTAATGTTTTGGGCTGGAATCATGGGGAGAGAGATTGTCGGCCCCTTTAGGATCCCTGAAGGCGCTAAAGATGAACTCCATAATGTATGTGGATTTTCTCAAACAGCACTTCCTGCCATGGTTCAAGAAGAAGAACCGTGTATTTCACAGCAAGATCATTTTTCTGCATGATAATGCACCATCTCATGCTGCACATAAAACATCTGCATCTCTGGCTGATATGGGCATAAAAGGGGACAAACTTATGGTGTGACCCCCATGCTCCCCTGACCTCTACCCCATTCAGAACCTTTGGAGCATCATTAAAAGGAGTGTCTATGATGGCGGGAGGCAGTTCACATCTAAGCAACAGCTCTGGGAGGGTATTCTGTCCTCATGCAAAACAATTGAAGCAGAAACCATCCAAAACCTGACAAATTCAATGGACGAGAGAGTTCAGAAGCTCCTTTCGAACAAGGGGTCCTATGTGAAAATGTAACATCACCTAGAATAAAGTTTTGAGTTGAAAACTGTTTGATTTCAGTTTCTAACAACCTGCTAATGCTTATAATTTCAAAAATGACCATTTTTTTGGTCTTTATTAAAATGAAAAGGTTGATCGAAAAGTTTGGGGGATCTAAGAGTGTGGCAACCCAGTAGTCATGATTACTTCGAATTCTGACAATATGAGGGTCATGCTGCAGGTAGTGCAGCAAGAAGGCACTTATGTGTCTTGCGCATCTCGGAGCCCCAAAATTATTTTCCGGGCTAGATGCAGCTAAAAATTATTATTAATTTTAAATCTGGTGAAGCTTTAGTATAGATGGCCTAATAGGATCAGTGCTGCACACTGCTACAAAGCCCAAATTATTTTCCAATAAGAGACAGATAAACATGATTAGTAATTTTAAATCTGGTGGAGCTTATTATAGATGGCCTAATAGAATCAGTGCTGCACACTGCTACAAAGCCCAAATTATTTTCCAGCCAAGATACAGATAAACATGATTAGTAATTTGAAAGCTTAAAACGGTTGGTAGGGTGATTTTAACCAATCATCAAGCTTTTACTCTCCCCAGGATGACACAGGGGTAGAAAAGTCATTTCGGATCCATGATTTGTTCATCTTTATGAACGTGAGTCTGTCTACATTATCAGTGGAGAGCCGCGTGCGCTTATCTGTCAGCACACCACCAGCAGCGCTGAACACACGTTCAGACAGAACGCTGGCTGCGGGGCATGACAAGATCTCCAAGGCGTAAGTGGCTAGCTCTGGCCATTTATCCAGATTGGAAGCCCAAAAAGAGCAAGGGTCCAGTGACACAGTCGTGGCTTCAATGTTTACTTGGAGATACTCCTGTACCATCGTCTCTAGGCGTTGACTATGTGTCAGACTTCTTGTCTCCTGTGGCCTTGCAAAGGATGGGCTAAAAAAGTGGTGAAATGATTCCGCAAAATTGAGGTTACCAGCAGATACTGTGATTCTGTTACGGTTTGAGTGCTGAACACTTGACGGTCCCACGGTTGGCAAGTTGGAACTGTGAGATTCACTACGTGCACCACTGGTATTTTGTGGAAAAGCACATGTAAGATTCTGCAACAGTCTCTGCTGATACTCCTGCATGCGTGCATCCCTTTCTATGGCAGGAATAATTTCTGTAAATTTACTTTTGTACCGGGGATCTAACAGTGTGGCAACCCAGTAGTCAGGATTATTTCTAATTCTCACAATTCGAGGGTCATGTTGCAGGTAGTGCAGCAAGAAGGCACTCATGTGTGTTGCGCATCCAGGAGCACCAAGTCCCTGTTGTGTTGGTGGCGAGGTAACAATCATGCTTCCTTCCTCTGTCCTCTCCCCCCAACCTCGCACAACAGAAATGTGATCAAGGTCTCCCTCATCTGATGAGTCTTCCATCAGTTCGTCCTCCACTTCATCCTGGGCTCCTGCACCTTCCTCACTAGTTTGGCTACTACCAGGCGCCCTGGTAAAACCATCTCCCCCACCCTCACATGCCTGCCGCCTTGGTGCTGCCGACCGTCTGGACCTTGCAGATGTTAGCCCTTCCGCATACAACTCCTCCTCCTCTACTTCCTCCACCTCCTCTTGTGCCACCACCTGACTCCGAATTCTGTTTAACATGTGCTCCAGCATGTAGATCACCGGAATAGTCATGCTGATAATGGCATCGTCAGCACTAAACATCTTCGTCGCCATTTCAAAACTGTGCAGAAGGGTGCATAGGTCCCTGATCTGAGACCACTCCTCCAGCGTGATTTGCCCCACCTCTGGATCTCGTTGGTCCAGGCTATACGTCAGAACGTATTGCACCAGGGCTTGTCGGTGCTGCCACAGTCGCTGCAACATGTGCAGAGTTGAATTCCACCGGGTAGGCACATCGCATTTTAGCCGGTGAAGTGGCAGGCCCAACGACTTCTGTAGAGATGTAAGTCGCTGAGCTGCGGGATGCGAACGGCGAAAGTGAGCACACAGCGACCGTGCCCTCTGCAGAAGGCCATCTAGTCTGGGATAGTGGGCTAAAAATTTGCAGGTTTGCAGCATTGTCGCACACGGCCTTCCCTGGTTTCAGGTCCAGTGGAGACAACCATTCATGAAATTGGTTCTCCAGAGCTGACCACAACTCCTCAGCTGTGTGACTCACATTTCCCAGACATTTCAATGTAAAAACCGCCTGATGACGTTGAGCCCTACTGCCAGCATAGTAAGGAGGTGTGCAGGATCCCTTCTGCGCAGTTAGAAAGCTTGTGGCATGACCAGACAGGCTTTGGGTGCAGGTGGAAGACCGAGAGGAGGTTGAGGAGGCAGAAGCAGTGGAGGAACTTTGACATAAAGAGGATTGACGCACAACTCGTGGGGACGGCAAGACTTGGACAGCAGCCCCTTGTCATGCTGTCACCATAGTTACCCAGTGCCCAGTCAGCGACATGTAACGCACCTGTCCATGCCTACTCGTCCAAGTGTCTGTGGTGAAATGCACCCTGTCACACACAGAGTTTCTCAAAGAAGCGGTGATGTTGTGTGCGACATGCTGGTGGAGCGCAGGCACACCTTTCTTTGAGAAGTAGTGCCGACTGGGCATCTGGTACTGGGGCACTGCGACGGACATAAGGTCTCGAAAATCCTCTGTGTCCACCAGGCGGAAAGGCAGCATTTCTGTAGCCAAGAACTTGCAGATGGTGAAATTCAACCTCTTAGCTTTCTCATGGCTAGGAAGAAATGGTCTTTTACTTGTCCACATCTGAGGGACCGAGGGCTGGCTATTGTGCTTAGACGGGGTTGATAAGGGTGTCCCCGGCAAACTGCCGGTCTGTGAGGAAGATGCAGGCGGACATGTTAGGTTGCCTTGATCCAAAGGTGGTGCTATCGATGTCGGACAGCGCTCAACACCAGCTGGTGTTACCACCTCCAAAGAAAATGATGACCTGCCAATCACGCTGGCTGTTGCGGGTAAAGAGGTGGCAGGTCTGCGCCCCAAAACAGGTGTGACTGCTGCCCCCCCAGTCACAGAGGATGAAGAGGCCGCGGATGCACAAGATATGGCAGACGGTGGTTGGCCCGGCCGGCTAAGCCGCATTGTAGCACACTGAGCTTCCCACTGCAACTTATGCTTCATGTCCATGTGCCGGTTCATGCATGAAGTACTCAAACTATGTATTTTTTGGCCTCTACTTAGCTTTTGCTGACAAATGTTACAGATAACATGAGTTGGGTCATCTTTATCGATCTGAAAAAATGCCCAGGCTATGCAAGGCTTAGCACCCATGCGACCTGAAGAGCCACCACGACTTGTGGTGAGAGGCAGAGTTGTGTTTGAGGATGCAGTTGTTGACGTGCTTCCAGTACTACGTCTCTGTCCAGGAAGGCGCAACCTGACCTCGTCGTCACTAGCATCTTCCTCCACCTCCTCTGCTGACCTCATCTCTTGGCTGACTGTGGGTTGACAGTAAGTGGGATCTCCAACCTCGTCATCATCACCCTGTGCGTTATCACACCCGTCGTACTCAGAGCCAACCTGTTCCTGCCCTGACAAAAAACTAAAGTTGTCGCTCCAATCAGGTATTTGAGTCTTATCATCGTCTTCCTCATTGTCTCCACCAACAGGAGTTACAGTTTGGGAATGAGGGTCTACATTATGGTCAGAACCTTCTGCGTCTGGTCCTGGATCCGACTCATAAAGATTCTGGGCATCAGTGCAGATCATTTCCTCGTCTGGATTCACAGAAGCGCTGGAGTCGACCTCTGATTCCCAGGCTATAGTATGAGTAAACAGCTCTGCAGACTCAACCATCTGTTCTACCTCATACTCAGATGGGCAGCTGGAGATTTGGGAGCTGTGAGGAAGCAAGTGCGATTGGGGTAACGCCTTTGAGGACTGGAGTATTTGTGATGTTGAAGTTGATGTGGAGGAGAGCCCACTTAAAGGAGCACTTGATATCAGTTGAAGCACCAGCTGTTTTTGTGCCTCATCTGGAATTTGTAGCGATGGGCGTGGCCGTAAGAAAGGGATCTTATCACATTGTCCGCTAAAAGAAGTAGACATTTTAGTTTGGCTGGAAGATGGTCTTTCTTCTGCAGATGTTACTGTTGCTTTAACACCTACCCCACGGACACAACCTTTTTTCCCCTTCCCAACACGCCTATTCCCCTTTCCATCAGCAGCAGGCCTTTTTCCACTCATTTTGGTGGTTAACTAATTAACAACTCTGGAGTTGTTTGCACAAAAAAACAATGGATGGGAACCGAGCAGAGCTGAGTGGCCAAACTGTGGTATTAGGCCAAAACTATTGGCTGGGTTAGATGCAGAAAAAAATTATATTCAATTTGCAACCTGATGGAGGTCAGTATAGATGGACTAATAGAGAAAGTCCCACACACTGCTAGAAGCCCAAATATTTTTTCAGAGCTAGATGCAGATAAAAATTATTTTTAATTTGCAACCTGATGGAGGTCAGTAAAGATGGACTAATAGAGAAAGTCCCACACACTGCTAGAAGGCCAAATATTTTTCCAGAGGTAGATGCAGAAAAAAATATATTCAGTTTGCAACCTGATGGAGGTCAGTATAGATGGACTAATACAACAAGTCCCACACATAGCTAGAAGCCCAATATTTTTTCAGAGGTAGATGCAGAAAAAAATATATTCAGTTTGCAACCTGATGGAGGTCTGTATAGATGGATTAATAGAACAAGTCCCACACTCAGCTAGAAGCCCAATATTTTTTCAGAGGTAGATGCAGAAAAAAATATATTCAGTTTGCAACCTGATGGAGGTCAGTATAGATGGACTAATACAACAAGTCCCACACACAGCTAGAAGCCCAATATTTTTTCAGAGGTAGATGCAGAAAAAAATATATTCAGTTTGCAACCTGATGGAGGTCTGTATAGATGGATTAATAGAACAAGTCCCCCACACAGCTAGAAGCCCAATATTTTTTCAGAGGTAGATGCAGAAAAAAATATATTCAGTTTGCAACCTGATGGAGGTCAGTATAGATGGACTAATACAACAAGTCCCACACACAGCTAGAAGCCCAATATTTTTTCAGAGGTAGATGCAGAAAAAAATATATTCAGTTTGCAACCTGATGGAGGTCTGTATAGATGGATTAATAGAACAAGTCACATACACAGCTAGAAGCCCAATATTTTTTCAGAGGTAGATGCAGAAAAAAATATATTCAGTTTGCAACCTGATGGAGGTCAGTATAGATGGACTAATACAACAAGTCCCACACACAGCTAGAAGCCCAATATTTTTTCAGAGGTAGATGCAGAAAAAAATATATTCAGTTTGCAACCTGATGGAGGTCTGTATAGATGGATTAATAGAACAAGTCCCCCACACAGCTAGAAGCCCAATATTTTTTCAGAGGTAGATGCAGAAAAAAATATATTCAGTTTGCACCCTGATGGAGGTCAGTATAGATGGACTAATACAACAAGTTCCACACACAGCTAGAAGCCCAATATTTTTTCAGAGGTAGATGCAGAAAAAAATATATTCAGTTTGCAACCTGATGGAGGTCTGTATAGATGGACTAATACAACAAGTCCCACACACAGCTAGAAGCCCAATATTTTTTCAGAGGTAGATGCAGAAAAAAATATATTCAGTTTGCAACCTGATGGAGGTCAGTATAGATGGACTAATACAACAAGTCCCACACACAGCTAGAAGCCCAATATTTTTTCAGAGGTAGATGCAGAAAAAAAATATATTCAGTTTGCAACCTGATGGAGGTCTGTATAGATGGATTAATAGAACAAGTCCCACACACAGCTAGAAGCCCAATATTTTTTCAGAGCTAGATGCAGAAAAAAATATATTCAGTTTGCAACCTGATGGAGGTCAGTATAGATGGACTAATAGAATGATGCTATGCCCAAAAGATTTTACTTCACTAGGTGCAGTAAAAAAATTGGTATTCTATACACAGGTGGTATATCTTGCAACACAGATAGGCTACTCCACTGACTAACACACTCTGCAATAGGCCAAAAAGGATTAGCTTTGCTAGATTCAGCCAAATGCTGTGGAAAAAACTTGCACAGCACTGGCACAGACCTGCCTGGCAAAAACTGATAGGAACTGATGTAACCTAGTCCTGAAAAGGACTCCAATTACAATTAGTCTTTACTCCCACAATCTATCTATTTAAGAGCACAGACCTGCCTGATAAAAGTCGTAGGAAATGCTGTAACCTAGTCCTTAAAAGGACTGCAATCACAACTATTCCCTACTCCCAAGCTATCTGTAGATTTGTGCGAAAATTGGCTTGAAATTAACAAGGTATAGCGCACACAGCAACAGCGGTGCCGTCTAACACGCAGCTGCAGCAGTGAGAAAATGGTGGCGACGGGGAAAATGGCTTGGTCTTATAGGGCAAGGACATGTGACATACACTGCCAATGACACATGCCCTTGCTTGTGTGAAAAAAAGCACTTCGCTCCGTGTGTGCGCTGCTGATAGGCTGACAGATTGCACCTCCCCACTGTAAATGCGGGAAAGAGAAAAAAAAAATGGAGATCTTCATTGTTCCTGCAGAGATCCATCCCCTGCCCCTCCCCCCACCCCGCTATACACTCAAACTGCGTATTAACATTAATTTTCATCATTACTGAGAAAAAATCCAGTTATGATTTTGGTGCACGAACAGTTATCGAACATAACCTCGAACAGCCGAATTTTTCTCAAATTGTTCGTGTTCGCCGAACGGCTCGAACACCGCCCAAAACAGCTCGAATTTGAGATTGGCGAACAGTTCGAGTAGAACAACGCTCATCTCTACCCACAAGTGACACCATTTTGGAAACTAGACCTATCAGTGAACTTATATAGATGTGTGGTGAACACTTTGAACCCCCAGGTGCTTCACAGAAGTTAATAACATTGAGCGGTAAAAATACAATTTTCACATTTTTCCCGCAAAAATGTTTTTCAGCCCCCAATTTTGCATTTTCATAAGGGTAACAGGAGAAATTACCCCATATCATTTGTTGTTCAATTGTTCCTCAGTAAGACAATACCCCAAATGTGGGGAAAAACGACTGTTTGGGCGTACGGAAGGGTTCGGAATGAAAGGAGCACCATTTGACTTTTTGAATATAAAATTTGCTTGAATAATTAGAGGACACCATGTCGGGTTTGAGGAGCCCCTGATATGTCTAAACAGTGGAAAACCCCCACAAGTGACCCCATTTTGGAAACCAGACCCCTCAGAGAACTTATCTAGATGTGTGGTGAGCACCTTGAACTGCAAGGTTCTTCACAGAAGTTTATAACGTAGAGCCGTGAAATTAAGAAATCAAATTGTTTTCCACAAAAATGTACTTATAGCCCCAATTTTTTATTTTCACAAGGGTAACAGGAGAAAATGGACCCCAAAATTTGTTGTGAAATTGCTCCTGAGTATGGACATACCCTATATGTAGGGGAAAACTATTGTTTGGGAGCATGGCATGGATTGTAAAGGAAGGAGTGACATTTGGAATGCAGACTTTGATGGAATGGTCTGCGGGTGTCATGTTGCGTTTGGAGAGCACCTGATGTGCCTAAACAGTGTAAAACCCTGACAAATTACCCCATTTTGGAAACTACACCCCTCAAGGATTTTGTCCAGGAGTATAGTGAGCATTTTGAACTCACAGGTACTACAAAGAATTTGATTAGGTGGTCATACTGAAAATTTTCATTTTTTTCATGAAAATGTAGTTTTAGCCCCAAATTTGTAATTTTTGCAATGGATTAGAGAAGAAAAAGACCCCACAATTTGTTATGCTATTTCACCCGAACGCAATGATGCCCCATATGTCATCAGAAATTACTGTTAGGCCACACGTCAGGGCTGAGAAGGAAGGAGCACTATTTGGCTTTTGGAGCATAGATTTTGGTGGAATAGTTTGTGGGCGACATTTGCAGAGCCCCCAAGGTGCCAGAACAGTAGAAAAAAACCAAAAGTGACCCCATTGTAGAAATTGCACTCAATGAATTCATCTACTGCTGCAGTGACTATTATGTAACATCCACGACAGGCTTTATTATTATGCCAGTTTAGTGCCCATACATTGTGCCCCCATAAAGTGTAGTGCCCCCATATATTTCTCCTGGTGACACACACCCCATAAATTAAGTGCTCTCCCCACTACAATAATGCCAAACATGTGGCTGCTTACTGCTGTTTAGGTACAGTGGGGCTCAGAAGGAGGTGGCATTTGGATTTGGGAGCGCAGAATTCACTGGATTTTATTTGAGGGGGCAGGAGCCATGTCGCTTTTCCAGAGTCTTTGTTCTACCAGTAATGTGGGATCCCCTATAGTCCCAGTAACAGATGACGGACCTGAGAGGGGGCTGGTTTTGTGTGGGATAAATTAGTGGTTTAATTTGTAACATTTTGGGGTGCATAATTTTCGATTGCTTCCAGAATAAGGCTGGATCACATTCTTGTGTTCTACGCTGAGCACTGGGTTTCCGTGTAAAGCCCACAAAAATGCGATTCAGACAAAACCCCCAGTGGAACCACGCACCACAAAAAGGCAGGTGGAGACACTTTGGAGTAAGTTTGGTGTCACCTTCGGTAGTATCCATCTTTTTAGGCATGAACAGATCTGTGGTCGTCCACACTTATGCGCTAAAAAAAAGCCTAAAATGATGGTACGTCGCCGAAACAGGGACCAGTCCAAAGGGACTCCAACGGCCTCATAAGTGAGTGGCTCCACCTGGATTTTTTGTCTGAATTGTGGTTTTGGTGAATTTACAGGGAAACCCCAACGTAAGTGCTCAGCAGAGAGCGGAGGATAAACGTGAGCTGAGCCTTATTCCAATTTTGTGACTTATGACTCATTCATAGCAAGTCTAAGAATGTGTTTACATTCGAAAAGCGTCTGGTAGTTTCATCTATTAATTGCCTCCCTTTGTTCCCCCTTGCTGTGGAGTATATCTCCGTCATTTTGTCGACCTTATCTTTTGGACTTTAGCCATGAAAGAATAAAGTAATCATATGTTTTTAATTAAATTTGGCTTCCTGGGCGCTGGATCAACTCTTCCTTCTCAGCAATTACCAGAGTGCCTGCAGTAGCGCTGATCACAGACCCCGGGCTGAATACAAACAACAGAGGGTGAGCTGGTATTTTTCTTTGTCTCTTTCCAAAATAAATTAACTACCTGTTTGATTAAAATGTCTCAAATCTTTAAATATTAAATATGACAACCGGTTAAAAGGCCTAATAATATAGTTTTACCACAGAATAATAAAAAAGTATTAGATATTGCAAATATTTCTTGTTTGTACACGCTCTTTTAGGCAGCTTGGATGTGGCACTTGTTAGATCTTAAGCAGTATATGTGTGGCTGCCTTTTTAATGATAAGACATATTGCAAACACATAAAAGGACACTTCAAGAACACTTCATAAAAATAGTTAGGCATTGTGCCACTTGAAGCTTAGAAAGCTTGTCAAGAAAGGGCTCATCGGCATTTTAGCACATGTCCTCTATGGACATTTGCATTACCAGTCAGAAGCTTCTCAGGCTATATTTTCACTGCAATGAAAACCGATTTAATCATTAGAATAAAAACAAAAGTTTAAAGGCTATGGACACCATTATCATGGAAAATGTGATTTCTACATACAGTATGCTGCTCTTAATCTTTAGCTAATAAAATTACTCCAAGTTCCAGCCTACAATCTTAATCCATTTTAATACCCCTAATGTGCAATTAGCAACCTGATTCAAGTTTCAGATTTTTTTTCTCTAGTGGGGGCGTCTCTCCCTTTAATACATGCCCATTGTAAGGACAGTGTATATTAAGGGTACTGCTGTCTTCACTTGCTTTCATAAATTAGCATACCTATCCTGAACTTATTTCCTCTCAATTTGCTTTCCTTTTTATCTGTAGCCTATTTTCTTTGCCCTCTCTGAAACCATTGACACTTTCTTCCCTATTCAGAGCAGATCTGTGTTCAACCCCTCCACCTTCCTCCTGCCATCTCTATAGCTAAAAAAAGGTAAGAGGAACAGAGAGAGACTTCAAAACCAAGAGTAGGAACTCTGGTGGATATTAGTATTGCAAAAGCTTTGTGCTAGATAAAGGACTTACAGACACTCTGCATCATCAAAATGGTAGAAAACTTTTAATGAATAAGGTTGATTAAAGGGGTTGTCTGGTCCAAATTGATAAGCCTGAAGTCACTCTGTGTGACTGCAGACTTTTGAATGCCCTCAGCGCAGGGGATTCACCAGTTTCTAAGCCAGGACCAGAAGGTATGTATGCCAGAGTTCCACTAGTGGCCAGAGTTTTACTAGTGGGTGTGGCCTTGCTCCATACAGTTGTATGGAGCGAGGCCGTGCCCCTACTAGTGATGCAGCTGTCCAGTGGGCATGGCCAACTAGAGGGCATGGCCTTGCTCCATATAAGTGTAGGGAGCGAGGCCACGTCTGAGGAATTTAAGATGGCTCTTGGAAGGTGCAGGCCATAACTGGTTGGGTTCAACCTTATCACCTTAAAGCATTGAAAAAATTTCTAGGATTTGCCAACAACTATATAAAAATTTTTAGGGTTTTTTCTCAGATCGTCAAACCTCTTATGGATCTCACGCGTAAGGGGGCGAATCTTAAAGTTTAGTCATCGGATGCTATTGGGGCTTTTAATAAATTGAAAGAGTGTTTCATGTCCATCCCAGTTTTAATCCAACCCGAATTCCAAAACCGTTCAATGTAGAAGTGGATGCTTCAGAGGTCGGGGTAGGGGCTGTATTATCTCAAGGTTCCAAAACTCTAATCAACTTGTGGCCATGTGCATTTTTTTCTAGGAAATTTTTGTCTGCTGAGAGAAATTATGAATTGCGTGCTTCTCCCAGTCAAATTAGCTTTTGAAGAATGGAGAAACTTTTTGGAGGGAGCAGTTCATCAAGTTACGGTGGTGATGGATCATAAAAATTTAGCTCATATTGAATCAACTAAATGGTTTACCCCAATTTTTCTATCACGATCAGCTCAGGGTCCAAGAATGTGTATGCTGATACTTTATCATGTAGCCTTGATTAATTTTCTCATCTAGAACCTCAATTCTCCATTCTTCCTTGGGGCAATGTGATTTCCATGGTATCCTCAGAGTTGTAAGTGGAGATATGTAGAGCCCAATCTTAGGCTGCTTTCACTACTTCAAGGACCAAATTATTTGCATAGGTGTACCTTAGATTCGTTTGTTACAAGAGTTTCATGATTCTGTCTTGAGTGGTTACACTGGGATCACAACTATGCAAAAATCAATTGTTAGGCATTTAGTGGCCATCAATATATAATGATGTTACAGATTTTATTTTCGCCTGTGAAGTTTGCAAATGCGCTAAAGTCTGTCATAACCGGCTGGCCGGGGAATTGGCTCCATTGTTAATTCTAGAAAGACCGTGAACTCATTTGTTCATAGACTTCATCATGGACTTGCCGTTGGTGGGAAAACTGTTTTTTGAGTGGTGGTTGACCGATTCAGTAAACAAGTTCATTTTGTTCCTTTATCTGGGTTACCAAATGTTGAAACACTTTCCAGAATGTTTATCAAGCATGTGGAGAGATTGCATGGAAACCATCTGAACATTGTATCTAATAGAAGGGTGCAGTTTGTCTCCAAATTATGTCATTTTCCTCTGGCTACCACCCTGAAACCAACAGTCAGACAAAAAGGACAAATCAATCGTTTGATCAAATTTTAAGGTGTTTTGTTGCGGCTCAGCAGGAGGACTGGTCCTCATATTTACCTCTTGCTAAATTCACCTTTAACAGTCGAGTCGGGTCAGTCAGTCTACTGGAACCTTGCTTTTTTTTATAATTATGGTTTTCATCCTTACTTTGATGAATTTTCTAGGTATCCTGGAGTAGAGGTTGCCATACAGAAACCTAGGGATGTCTGGAGGGAGGTTCAAAAGAATATTTTAAGTGGCTCAGCTTAGCCAAAAAGGAAAGGCTGGTAGGACATTTTTGTCAGGTCCCATCTTCAAAGTAGGTGATAAGGTTTGGTTTTCATAAAAAAAATTTAAACTTAAAGTACCATCGGTGAAGTTGGGTTCTAAATTTATTGACCCCTATGAGATTCCGGAGGTAGTCAATCCAGTCGCCTTTAGATTAAAATTCTTCCCTCTCTTCGCATTCCGAATGTTTTCCACAGGTCCCTATTAAAAGACTTAATCCCTTTGTTAATCTGCCTCGTCCCCGCCTCCTATTGTTTCTGTTGATGAGGGTTTAGAGTATGAAGTGCAAAGTATCTTGGATTCTCTGAGGGTCCAAAATTTCCTCCAATATCTTTTTCACTGGAGGGGATACGAACCCCAGGAGAGATCCTGGGTTCCGGCTCGTTCTGTGAAGGCCGATCATCTGGTCAGGGCCTTCCATCTTAGGTTTCTTAGGAAGCCTGTGGGTCTGATAGCCCCTTATAAAAGAGGGGGTTCTGTAACAATTCCAGAACTTATTGTGTCTTTGACGTAGTGAGAGACAGTTCAGCCGTGCAATCTGGGGCAAAGACATGCTGAGCTGTCGGTATTGTGATTGATGGCCCAGCCATCCAACCTGAGGCTGGGGTGTGCTGAGCCATCAGTGTTGTGAGTGACAGTAGAGCTGTCCAATTAGGGCCAGGGCATGCTGGGTTTCCTCCAGGTGACTCTCGTCCTGAGTTACTACCTACTTTCTAGATCTGACCGGACTATGCCTTTGTCTTTCCCCTTAGTTTCAGATGAGCTCTCTTGGTATCTCACCCTGAACCTCTTAACTACCCTGCCTCGCGGTATGTCCATGAGTAGAGACTAGCGTCACAAAAACAGCAGCTCTGAGAGAACTCACAAGTTCAAAGAATGCAAAAATGATGAAGGTTATATCAAAGAAGGGGTTCTTTGTTAACTTGGCCTGTTATAATAATACTACTACTAATAATAATAATAATAATAATATTTTTTATTTCTATAGCACCAACATATTCTGCAGCACTTTACATTTTACAGGGGGATTGTACAGACAATAAGACATTACAGAATAACAATCACATAAATCAACAGATACCAAGAGTAGTGAAGGCCCTGCTCGCAAGCTTACAATCTATGAGGAAATAGAGGAGACACGAAAGGAGGATGGTAACAGTTGCTTAAATTATATGGTCAACCATCAATGTAATAAATAGGGTATTCACATAATGCTGAATGAATGAGTCGCCAACCAGTATGTGTACAAGTACAGACACAGAGGGCTATTAAATTCATGAAGGGTGTGTAAACAGATGATATGAGGGTCCTGATTTGGAAAGAAATTTTGTATGGGAAAAACAGGGATACTTAGATAAGTGTGGTGAGGCAATAGGCCAATCTAAAGAAATGAATTTTTAGGGTGCGCTTAAAACTGTGGGTATTGGGGATTAATCAAGTGTCCTGGGTAGTGCGTTCCAAAGAATTGGCGCAGCACGCAAGAAGTCTTGAAAACGGAAGTGGGAGGTTCAGATTATTGAGGATGTTAATCTTAGGTCATTAGCAGAATGGAGGACACGGGTAAGGTGGTAGACCGAGACGAGGGAGGAGATGTAGGGTGGTGTTGAAGCATGGAGCACTTTGTGTATGAGAGTGATGAGTTTATATTGAACTCTGTAGCGGCTGGGTAACCAGTGCAATGACTGGCATGGGGTAGAAACATTGGTGTAGCGGTTGGCGAGAAATATTATCCTGGTTGCTGAATTCAGTACAGATTGGAGAGGAGAGAGCTTGGTAAGAGAGAAACCGATTAGTAGAGAGTTGCAGTAGTCCAGACAAGAATGAATAAGAGCAACAGTAAGAGTTTTTGCAGAGTCAAAGGTAAGAAAAGGGCTAATTCTATAAATGTTTTTGAGGTGTAGATTTCATGATCGAGCGAGTGATCGGATGTAGGGAGTGAATGAAAGATCTGAATAAAGTAACATCCCAAGACAGCGGACATGTTGCTGGGGAGTAATGGTGGAGCCACACATGGAGATGGCAATATCGAGCATAGGTAGGTTAGTGGAGGAAGGAAACACAAGGAGTTCAGTTTTGATGGGCTCAGTTTCAGAGAGGGAGGCCATAATGTTAGAGACAGCGGAAAGACAATCACTGGTATTTTGTAATAATGCAGGGCTGATGACAGGAGATGATATGTATAACTGGGTGTCATCAACATAGAGATGGTACTGAAAACCAATTCTACTGATTGTTTGTCCAATAGGGGAAGTGAACAGGGAGAAGAGCAGGGGGCCTAGGACTGATCCTTGAGGAACCCCGACAGTAAGGGAAAAAGGAGAGGAAGAGGAGCCAGCAAAAGATACAGTGAAGGAGCGGTCAGTGTTGAATGCTGAAGAGAGATCCAGGAGAATCAGCGGAGAGTAGTGACCATTAGATTTAGCTGTTAGTAGATCATTAGAGACATTAGTGAGGGCAGTTTAAGTGTAATGTAAAGAGTGGAAACTGGATAAGGTCAAGAAGAGAGCTATCTGAGAGATAGTGGATAAGACAGGAGTGGACGAAGCATTCCAGGAGTTTAGAGATGAAAGGAAGATTAGACACAGGTCTGTAGTTAGGAAAAGATTACAGACAAGAGAGAGATGAAATATTTTAGTTAGGTGAGGGGTGACTGAAGGAGATGTGAGGGAACAGGGTCACTGATGCAAGTAGAGGGGTGAGAAGATACAATGAGCCTGATCACTTCTTATTCCGTGACTGGTGCAAAGACAGAGAGTGAGCTAGATGCAATGAGGGAGGGAGGACTGTGCATGGTATTAGGGGATTAGGAGAAAATTTCCTGTCGCAAATGGTCAATATTTTGTTTCAAATAATTGGCCAGATTGTCAATGCTGAGGTCAGTGGTTAGGGCCTGTACTCTTGGATTGAGGAGGGAATGAAAAGTGTCAAAGGGATGTTTAGGATTGTTGGAAAGTGAGGTGATAAGAGTGTTGAAATTGGTTTGTTTGGAGAGGTGAAGGGCACAGTTGTAAGTTTTAAGCATAAATGTATGATGGATGAAATCTTCTGCCAGATTGGATTTTCTCCACAGATGTTGGGCGCACCTGGAGCACTGCTGGAGAAAACATGTTTGCAGCATGTGCCAGGGTTGTCACCATCTGAACCAAGTTGTTTGATGTGTAGGAAGTGCAGCTTTATCCAAAGCACTTTGCAGTGTTTCATTATGTTTTAATGCAGAGTCTGGACATGAGAGGGAGGAGACTTGGGTCAATGATGACTGTAGATTCTTCATAATTTTCTGGGTGTTAATGACACATATATTTCTACATGTGTCGTAAATGGGTGTGTTCTGAGCAAGGTGAGAGTTCCTGACAGAGAAGGAAAGAAGGTTGTGGTCAAATAGTGGGAGAGGGGAGTTAGTAAAGTCATGCACTGAGCAGAGTCGGAAGAAGATCAGGTCCAGCGTGTTTCCATCTTCGTGCGTAGGAGAGTTTGTAATTGTAAGCTGTGAAAAGCCGAAGGAGGAGGTTAGAAATAAAAGGTTAAGATTAGTGTTGAGTGAGTATGCTCTGTTCCGAGTATGCTCGGGCCGAGCTCCGAGTATTTACAGCTGCTCGGTGAGGGAGCATGATTTGCAACTGTTTGAAATAGACATTCCTCACATGCATTAAAACTGACAAACAGTCGCAAATCATGCACCCGGGAGTGATTCAAACATATCACCGAGCAGCTGTAAATACTCGGAGCTTGGCCCGAGCATACTCGGCGAAAGGGTTAATAGAACATACTTGCTCAACACTAGAGATGAGCGTTGTTCTACTCGAACTGTTCGCCAATCTCAAATTCGAGCTGTTTTGGGCGGTGTTCGAGCCGTTCGGCGAACACGAACAATTTGAGAAAAATTCGGCTGTTCGAGGTTATGTTCGATAACTGTTCGTGCACCAAAATCATAACTGGATTTTTTCTCAGTAATGATGAAAATTAATGTTAATACGCAGTTTGAGTGTACAGCGGGGTGGGGGGAGGGGCAGGGGATGGATCTCTGCAGGAACAATGAAGATCTCCATTTTTTTTTTCTCTTTCCCGCATTTACAGTGGGGAGGTGCAATCTGTCAGCCTATCAGCAGCGCACACACGGAGCGAAGTGCTTTTTTTCACACAAGCAAGGGCATGTGTCATTGGCAGTGTATGTCACATGTCCTTGCCCTATAAGACCAAGCCATCTTCCCCGTCGCCACCATTTTCTCACTGCTGCAGCTGCGTGTTAGACGGCACCGCTGTTGCTGTGTGTGCTATACCTTGTTAATTTCAAGCCAATTTTCGCAAAAATCTACAGATAGCTTGGGAGTAGGGAATAGTTGTGATTGCAGTCCTTTTAAGGACTAGGTTACAGCATTTCCTACGACTTTTATCAGGCAGGTCTGTGCTCTTAAATAGATAGATTGTGGGAGTAGAGACTAATTGTAATTGGAGTCCTTTTCAGGACTAGGTTACATCAGTTCCTATCAGTTTTTGCCAGGCAGGTCTGTGCCAGTGCTGTGCAAGTTTTTTTCACAGCATTTGGCTGAATCTAGCAAAGCTAATCCTTTTTGGCCTATTGCAGAGTGTGTTAGTCAGTGGAGTAGCCTATCTGTGTTGCAAGATCTACCACCTGTGTATAGAATACCAATTTTTTTACTGCACCTAGTGAAGTAAAATCTTTTGGGCATAGCATCATTCTATTAGTCCATCTATACTGACCTCCATCAGGTTGCAAATTGAATATAATTTTTTTCTGCATCTAGCTCTGAAAAAATATTGGGCTTCTAGCTGTGTGTGGGACTTGTTCTATTAATCCATCTATACAGACCTCCATCAGGTTGCAAACTGAATATATTTTTTTCTGCATCTACCTCTGAAAAAATATTGGGCTTCTAGCTGTGTGTGGGACTTGTTGTATTAGTCCATCTATACTGACCTCCATCAGGTTGCAAACTGAATATATTTTTTTCTGCATCTACCTCTGAAAAAATATTGGGCTTCTAGCTGTGTGTGGGACTTGTTCTATTAATCCATCTATACAGACCTCCATCAGGTTGCAAACTGAATATATTTTTTTCTGCATCTACCTCTGAAAAAATATTGGGCTTCTAGCTGTGTGTGGGACTTGTCGTATTAGTCCATCTATACTGACCTCCATCAGGTTGCAAACTGAATATATTTTTTTCTGCATCTACCTCTGAAAAAATATTGGGCTTCTAGCTGTGTGTGGGACTGGTTCCATTAATCCATCTATACAGACCTCCATCAGGTTGCAAACTGAATATATTTTTTTCTGCATCTATCTCTGAAAAAATATGTGGCCTTCTAGCAGTGTGTGGGACTTTCTCTATTAGTCCATCTATACTGACCTCCATCAGGTTGAAAACTGAATATAATTTTTTTCTGCATCTAGCTCTGAAAAAATATTTGGCCTTCTAGCAGTGTGTGGGACTTTCTCTATTAGTCCATCTATACTGACCTCCATCAGGTTGCAAATTAAAAATAATTTTTATCTGCATCTACACTACCTCTGAAAAAATATTTGGGCTTCTAGCTGTGTGTGGGACTTGTTCTATTAGTCCATCTATACTGACCTCCATCAGGTTGCAAATTGAATATAATTTTTATCTGCATCTAGCTCTGAAAAAATATTTGGCCTTCTAGCAGTGTGTGGGACTTTCTCTATTAGTCCATCTATACTGACCTCCATCAGGTTGCAAATTGAATATAATTTTTATCTGCATCTAGCTCTGAAAAAATATTTGGCCTTCTAGCAGTGTGTGGGACTTTCTCTATTAGTCTATCTATACTGACCTCCATCAGGTTGCAAATTAAAAATAATTTTTATCTGCATCTACCTCTGAAAAAATATTTGGGCTTCTTGCTGTGTGTGGGACTTGTTCTATTACTCCATCTATACTGACCTCCATCAGGTTGCAAACTGAATATATTTTTTTCTGCATCTACCTCTGAAAAAATATTGGGCTTCTAGCTGTGTGTGGGACTTGTTGTATTAGTCCATCTATTCTGACCTCCATCAGGTTGCAAATTAAAAATAATTTTTATCTGCATCTACAGTACCTCTGAAAAAATATTTGGGCTTCTAGCTGTGTGTGGGACTTGTTCTATTAGTCCATCTATACTGACCTCCATCAGGTTGCAAATTGAATATAATTTTTATCTGCATCTAGCTCTGAAAAAATATTTGGCCTTCTAGCAGTGTGTGGGACTTTCTCTATTAGTCTATCTATACTGACCTCCATCAGGTTGCAAATTAAAAATAATTTTTATCTGCATCTAGCTCTGAAAAAATATTTGGCCTTCTAGCAGTGTGTGGGACTTTCTCTATTAGTCCATCTATACTGACCTCCATCAGGTTGCAAATTAAAAATAATTTTTATCTGCATCTACACGACCTCTGAAAAAATATTTGGGCTTCTAGCTGTGTGTGGGACTTGTTCTATTAGTCCATCTATACTGACCTCCATCAGGTTGCAAATTGAATATAATTTTTATCTGCATCTAGCTCTGAAAAAATATTTGGCCTTCTAGCAGTGTGTGGGACTTTCTCTATTAGTCCATCTATACTGACCTCCATCAGGTTGCAAATTGAATATAATTTTTATCTGCATCTAGCTCTGAAAAAATATTTGGCCTTCTAGCAGTGTGTGGGACTTTCTCTATTAGTCTATCTATACTGACCTCCATCAGGTTGCAAATTAAAAATAATTTTTATCTGCATCTACCTCTGAAAAAATATTTGGGCTTCTTGCTGTGTGTGGGACTTGTTCTATTACTCCATCTATACTGACCTCCATCAGGTTGCAAACTGAATATATTTTTTTCTGCATCTACCTCTGAAAAAATATTGGGCTTCTAGCTGTGTGTGGGACTTGTTGTATTAGTCCATCTATTCTGACCTCCATCAGGTTGCAAATTAAAAATAATTTTTATCTGCATCTACAGTACCTCTGAAAAAATATTTGGGCTTCTAGCTGTGTGTGGGACTTGTTCTATTAGTCCATCTATACTGACCTCCATCAGGTTGCAAATTGAATATAATTTTTATCTGCATCTAGCTCTGAAAAAATATTTGGCCTTCTAGCAGTATGTGGGACTTTCTCTATTAGTCCATCTATACTGACCTCCATCAGGTTGCAAATTAAAAATAATTTTTATCTGCATCTAGCTCTGAAAAAATATTTGGCCTTCTAGCAGTGTGTGGGACTTTCTCTATTAGTCCATCTATACTGACCTCCATCAGGTTGCAAATTAAAAATAATTTTTATCTGCATCTACAGTACCTCTGAAAAAATATTTGGGCTTCTAGCTGTGTGTGGGACTTGTTCTATTAGTCCATCTATACTGACCTCCATCAGGTTGCAAATTGAATATAATTTTTATCTGCATCTAGCTCTGAAAAAATATTTGGCCTTCTAGCAGTGTGTGAGACTTTCTCTATTAGTCCATCTATACTGACCTCCATCAGGTTGCAAATTGAATATAATTTTTATCTGCATCTAGCTCTGAAAAAATATTTGGCCTTCTAGCAGTGTGTGGGACTTTCTCTATTAGTCCATCTATACTGACCTCCATCAGGTTGCAAATTAAAAATAATTTTTATCTGCATCTACCTCTGAAAAAATATTTGGGCTTCTAGCTGTGTGTGGGACTTGTTCTATTACTCCATCTATACTGACCTCCATCAGGTTGCAAACTGAATATATTTTTTTCTGCATCTACCTATGAAAAAATATTGGGCTTCTAGCTGTGTGTGGGACTTGTTGTATTAGTCCATCTATACTGACCTCCATCAGGTTGCAAATTAAAAATAATTTTTATCTGAATCTACAGTACCTCTGAAAAAATATTTGGGCTTCTAGCTGTGTGTGGGACTTGTTCTATTAGTCCATCTATACTGACCTCCATCAGGTTGCAAATTGAATATAATTTTTATCTGCATCTAGCTCTGAAAAAATATTTGGCCTTCTAGCAGTGTGTGGGACTTTCTCTTTTAGTCCATCTATACTGACCTCCATCAGGTTGCAAATTAAAAATAATTTTTATCTGCATCTAGCTCTGAAAAAATATTTGGCCTTCTAGCAGTGTGTGGGACTTTCTCTATTAGTCCATCTATACTGACCTCCATCAGGTTGCAAATTAAAAATAATTTTTATCTGCATCTACAGTACCTCTGAAAAAATATTTGGGCTTCTAGCTGTGTGTGGGACTTGTTCTATTAGTCCATCTATACTGACCTCCATCAGGTTGCAAATTGAATATAATTTTTATCTGCATCTAGCTCTGAAAAAATATTTGGCCTTCTAGCAGTGTGTGGGACTTTCTCTATTAGTCCATCTATACTGACCTCCATCAGGTTGCAAATTGAATATAATTTTTATCTGCATCTAGCTCTGAAAAAATATTTGGCCTTCTAGCAGTGTGTGGGACTTTCTCTATTAGTCCATCTATACTGACCTCCATCAGGTTGCAAATTAAAAATAATTTTTATCTGCATCTACCTCTGAAAAAATATTTGGGCTTCTAGCTGTGTGTGGGACTTGTTCTATTACTCCATCTATACTGACCTCCATCAGGTTGCAAACTGAATATATTTTTTTCTGCATCTACCTATGAAAAAATATTGGGCTTCTAGCTGTGTGTGGGGCTTGTTGTATTAGTCCATCTATACTGACCTCCATCAGGTTGCAAATTAAAAATAATTTTTATCTGAATCTACAGTACCTCTGAAAAAATATTTGGGCTTCTAGCTGTGTGTGGGACTTGTTCTATTAGTCCATCTATACTGACCTCCATCAGGTTGCAAATTGAATATAATTTTTATCTGCATCTAGCTCTGAAAAAATATTTGGCCTTCTAGCAGTGTGTGGGACTTTCTCTATTAGTCCATCTATACTGACCTCCATCAGGTTGCAAATTAAAAATAATTTTTATCTGCATCTAGCTCTGAAAAAATATTTGGCCTTCTAGCAGTGTGTGGGACTTTCTCTATTAGTCCATCTATACTGACCTCCATCAGGTTGCAAATTAAAAATAATTTTTATCTGCATCTACCTCTGAAAAAATATTTGGGCTTCTAGCTGTGTGTGGGACTTGCTCTATTACTCCATCTATACTGACCTCCATCAGGTTGCAAACTGAATATATTTTTTTCTGCATCTACCTCTGAAAAAATATTGGGCTTCTAGCTGTGTGTGGGACTTGTATTAGTCCATCTATACTGACCTCCATCAGGTTGCAAATTAAAAATAATTTTTATCTGCATCTACAGTACCTCTTAAAAAATATTTGGGCTTCTAGCTGTGTGTGGGACTTGTTCTATTAGTCCATCTATACTGACCTCCATCAGGTTGCAAATTGAATATAATTTTTATCTGCATCTAGCTCTGAAAAAATATTTGGCCTTCTAGCAGTGTGTGGGACTTTCTCTATTAGTCCATCTATACTGACCCCCATCAGGTTGCAAATTAAATATAATTTTTATCTGCATCTAGCTCTGAAAAAATATTTGGCCTTCTAGAAGTGTTTGGGACTTTCTTTATTAGTCCATCTATACTGACCTCCATCAGGTTGCAAATTAAAAATAATTTTTATCTGCATCTACAGTACCTCTGAAAAAATATTTGGGCTTCTAGCTGTGTGTGGGACTTGTTCTATTAGTCCATCTATACTGACCTCCATCAGGTTGCAAATTGAATATAATTTTTATCTGCATCTAGCTCTGAAAAAATATTTGGCCTTCTAGCAGTGTGTGGGACTTTCTCTATTAGTCCATCTATACTGACCTCCATCAGGTTGCAAATTGAATATAATTTTTATCTGCATCTAGCTCTGAAAAAATATTTGGCCTTCTAGCAGTGTGTGGGACTTTCTCTATTAGTCCATCTATACTGACCTCCATCAGGTTGCAAATTAAAAATAATTTTTATCTGCATCTACCTCTGAAAAAATATTTGGGCTTCTAGCTGTGTGTGGGACTTGTTCTATTACTCCATCTATACTGACCTCCATCAGGTTGCAAACTGAATATATTTTTTTCTGCATCTACCTCTGAAAAAATATTGGGCTTCTAGCTGTGTGTGGGACTTGTTGTATTAGTCCATCTATACTGACCTCCATCAGGTTGCAAATTAAAAATAATTTTTATCTGCATCTACCTCTGAAAAAATATTTGGGCTTCTAGCTGTGTGTGGGACTTGTTCTATTAATCCATCTATACAGACCTCCATCAGGTTGCAAACTGAATATAATTTTTTTCTGCATCTAGCTCTGAAAAAATATTTGGACTTCTAGCAGTGTGTGGGACTTGTTCTATTAGTCCACCTATACTGACCTCCATCAGGTTGCAAATTCAAAATAATTTTTTGTCTGCATCTAGCTCTGAAAAAATATTTGGCCTTCTAGCAGTGTGTGGGACTTTCTCTATTAGTCCATCTATACTGACCTCCATCAGGTTGCAAACTGAATATATTTTTTTTCTGCATCTACCTCTGAAAAAATATTGGGCTTGTAGCTGTGTGTGGGACTTGTTCTATTTATCCATCTATACAGACCTCCATCAGGTTGCAAACTGAATAAAAAAATTTTCTGCATCTACCTCTGAAAAAATATTTTGGCTTCTAGCTGTGTGTGGGACTTGTTCTATTAGTCCATCTATACTGAGCTCCATCAGGTTGCAAATTGAATATAATTTTTTTCTGCATCTAACCCAGCCAATAGTTTTGGCCTAATACCACAGTTTGGCCACTCAGCTCTGCTCGGTTCCCATCCATTGTTTTTTTGTGCAAACAACTCCAGAGTTGTGAATTAGTTAACCACCAAAATGAGTGGAAAAAGGCCTGCTGCTGGTGGAAAGGGGAATAGGCGTGTTGGGAAGGGGAAAAAAGGTTGTGTCCGTGGGGTAGGTGTTAAAGCAACAGTAACATCTGCAGAAGAAAGACCATCTTCCAGCCAAACTAAAATGTCTACTTCTTTTAGCGGACAATGTGATAAGATCCCTTTCTTACGGCCACGCCAATCGCTACAAATTCCAGATGAGGCACAAAAACAGCAGGTGCTTCAATGGATATCAAGTGTTCCTTTAAGTGGGCTCTCCTCCACATCAACTTCAACATCACAAATACTCCAGTCCTCAAAGGTGTCACCCCAATCGCACTTGCTTCCTCATAACTCCCAAATCTCCTGCTGCCCGTCTGAGTATGAGGTAGAACAGATGGTTGAGTCTGCAGAGTTGTTTACTCATACTATAGCCTGGGAATCAGAGGTCGACTCCAGCGCTGCTGTGAATCCAGATGAGGAAATGATCTGCACTGATGCCCAGAATCTTTATGAGTCGGATCCAAGACCAGACGCAGAAGGTTCTGACCATAATGTAGACCCTCATTCCCAAACTGTAACTCCTGTTGGTGGAGACAATGAGGAAGACGATGATAAGACTCAAATACCTGATTGGAGCGACAACTTTAGTTTTTTGTCAGGGCAGGAACAGGTTGGCTCTGAGGACGACGGGTGTGATAACGCACAGGGTGATGATGATGAGGTTGGAGATCCCACTTACTGTCAACCCACAGTCAGCCAAGAGATGAGGTCAGCAGAGGAGGTGGAGGAAGATGCTAGTGACGACGAGGTCAGGTTGCGCCTTCCTGGACAGAGACGTAGTACTGGAAGCACGTCAACAACTGCATCCTCAAACACAACTCTGCCTCTCACCACAAGTCGTGGTGGCTCTTCAGGTCGCATGGGTGCTAAGCCTTGCATAGCCTGGGCATTTTTTCAGATCGATAAAGATGACCCAACTCGTGTTATCTGTAACATTTGTCAGCAAAAGCTAAGTAGAGGCCAAAAAATACATAGTTTGAGTACTTCATGCATGAACCGGCACATGGACATGAAGCATAAGTTGCAGTGGGAAGCTCAGTGTGCTACAATGCGGCCTAGCCGGCCGGGCCAACCACCGTCTGCCATATCTTGTGCATCCGCGGCCTCTTCATCCTCTGTGACTGGGGGGACAGCAGTCACACCTGTTTTGGGGCGCAGACCTGCCACCTCTTTACCCGCAACAGCCAGCGTGATTGGCAGGTCATCATTTTCTTTGGAGGTGGTAACACCAGCTGGTGTTGAGCGCTGTCCGACATCGATAGCACCACCTTTGGATCAAGGCAAACTAACATGTCCGCCTGCATCTTCCTCACAGACCGGCAGTTTGCCGGGGACACCCTTATCAACCCCGTCTAAGCACAATAGCCAGCCCTCGGTCCCTCAGATGTGGACAAGTAAAAGACCATTTCCTCCTAGCCATGAGAAAGCTAAGAGGTTGAATTTCACCATCTGCAAGCTCTTGGCTACAGAAATGCTGCCTTTCCGCCTGGTGGACACAGAGGATTTTCGAGACCTTATGTCCGTCGCAGTGCCCCAGTACCAGATGCCCAGTCGGCACTACTTCTCAAAGAAAGGTGTGCCTGCGCTCCACCAGCATGTCGCACACAACATCACCGCTTCTTTGAGAAACTCTGTGTGTGACAGGGTGCATTTCACCACAGACACTTGGACGAGTAGGCATGGACAGGGGCGTTACATGTCGCTGACTGGGCACTGGGTAACTATGGTGACAGCAGGACAAGGGGCTGCTGTCCAAGTCTTGCTGTCCCCACGAGTTGTGCGTCAATCCTCTTTATGTCAAAGTTCCTCCACTGCTTCTGCCTCCTCAACCTCCTCTCGGTCTTCCACCTGCACCCAAAGCCTCTCTGGTCATGCCACAAGCTTTCTAACTGTGCAGAAGGGATCCTGCACACCTCCTTACTATGCAGGCAGTAGGGCTTAACGTCATCAGGCGGTTTTTACATTGAAATGTCTGGGAAATGTGAGTCACACACCTGAGGAGTTGTGGTCAGCTCTGGAGAACCAATTTCATGAATGGTTGTCTCCACTGAACCTGAAACCAGGGAAGGCCATGTGCGACAATGCTGCAAACCTGGGTGCGGCCCTTCGCCGGGGCAATGTCATACACGTGCCTTGTATGGCTCACGTGTTGAACCTGGTTGTCCAGCAATTTTTAGTCCACTATCCAAGACTAAATGGCCTTCTGCAGAGGGCACGGTCGCTGTGTGCTCACTTCCCCGGTTCGCATCCCGCAGCTCAGCGACTTACATCTCTACAGAAGTCGTTGGGCCTGCCACTTCACCGGCTAAAATGCGATGTGCCTACCCGGTGGAATTCAACTCTGCACATGTTGCAGCGACTGTGGCAGCACCGACAAGCCCTGGTGCAATACGTTCTGACGTATAGCCTGGGCCAACGAGATCCAGAGGTGGGGCAAATCACGCTGGAGGAGTGGTCTCAGATCAGGGACCTATGCACCCATCTGCACAGTTTTGAAATGGCGACGAAGATGTTTAGTGCTGACGATGCCATTATCAGCATGACTATTCCGGTGATTTACATGCTGGAGCACATGTTAAACAGAATTCGGAGTCAGGTGGTGGCACAAGAGGAGGTGGAGGAAGTAGAGGAGGAGGAGTTGTATGCGGAAGGGCTAACATCTGCAAGGTCCAGACGGTCGGCAGCACCAAGGCGGCAGGCATGTGAGGGTGGGGGAGATGGTTTTACCAGGGCGCATGGTAGCAGCCAAACTAGTGAGGAAGGTGCAGGAGCCTAGGAAGTAGTGGAGGACGAACTGATGGAAGACTCATCAGATGAGGGAGACCTTGATCACATTTCTGTCGTGCGAGGTTGGGGGGAGAGGACAGAGGAAGGAAGCATGATTGTTACCTCGCCACCAACACAACAGGGACTTGGTGCTCCTGGATGCGCAACACACATGAGTGCCTTCTTGCTGCACTACCTGCAACATGACCCTCGAATTGTGAGAATTAGAAATAATCCTGACTACTGGGTTGCCACACTGTTAGATCCCCGGTACAAAAGTAAATTTGCAGAAATTATTCCTGCCATAGAAAGGGATGCACGCATGCGGGAGTATCAGCAGAGACTGTTGCAGAATCTTACATGTGCTTTTCCACAAAATACCAGTGGTGCACGTAGTGAATCTCACAGTTCCAACTTGCCAACCGTGGGACCATCAAGTGTTCAGCACTCAAACCGTAACAGAACCACAGTATCTGCTGGTAACATCAATTTTGCGGAATCATTTCACCACTTTTTTAGCCCATCCTTTGCAAGGCCACAGGAGACAAGAAGTCTGACACATAGTCAACGCCTAGAGACGATGGTACAGGAGTATCTCCAAGTAAACATTGAAGCCATGACTGTGTCACTGGCCCCTTGCTCTTTTTGGGCTTCCAATCTGGATAAATGGCTGGAGCTCGCCACTTACGACTTGGAGATCTTGTCATGCCCCGCAGCCACTGTTCTGTTTGAACGTGTGTTCAGCGCTGCTGGTGGTGTGCTGACAGATAAGCGCACGTGGCTCTCCACTGATAATGTAGACAGACTCACGTTCATAAAGATGAACAAATCATGGAGCCGAAACGACTTTTCTACCCCTGTGTCATCCTGGGGAGAGTAAAAGCTTGATGATTGGTTAAAATCACCCTACCAACCGTTTTAAGCTTTCAAATTACTAATCATGTTTATCTGTATCTTGGCTGGAAAATAATTTGGGCTTTGTAGCAGTGTGCAGCACTGATTCTATTAGGCCATCTATAATAAGCTCCACCAGATTTAAAATTACTAATCATGTTTATCTGTATCTTGACTGGAAAATAATTTGGGCTTTGTAGCAGTGTGCAGCACTGATCCTATTAGGCCATCTATACTAAAGCTTCACCAGATTTAAAATTAATAATAATTTTTAGCTGCATCTAGCCCGGAAAATAATTTTGGGGCTCCGAGATGCGCAAGACACATAAGTGCCTTCTTGCTGCACTACCTGCAGCATGACCCTCATATTGTCAGAATTCGAAGTAATCATGACTACTGGGTTGCCACACTCTTAGATCCCCCAAACTTTTCGATCAACCTTTTCATTTTAATAAAGACCAAAAAAATGGTCATTTTTGAAATTATAAGCATTAGCAGGTTGTTAGAAACTGAAATCAAACAGTTTTCAACTCAAAACTTTATTCTAGGTGATGTTACATTTTCACATAGGACCCCTTGTTCGAAAGGAGCTTCTGAACTCTCTCGTCCATTGAATTTGTCAGGTTTTGGATGGTTTCTGCTTCAATTGTTTTGCATGAGGACAGAATACCCTACCAGAGCTGTTGCTTAGATGTGAACTGCCTCCCGCCATCATAGACACTCCTTTTAATGATGCTCCAAAGGTTCTGAATGGGGTAGAGGTCAGGGGAGCATGGGGGTCACACCATAAGTTTGTCCCCTTTTATGCCCATAACAGCCAGAGATGCAGATGTTTTATGTGCAGCATGAGATGGTGCATTATCATACAAAAAAATGATCTTGCTGTGAAATACACGGTTCTTCTTCTTGAACCATGGCAGGAAGTGCTGTTTGAGAAAATCCACATACATTATGGAGTTCATCTTTAGCGCCTTCAGGGATCCTAAAGGGGCCGACAATCTCTCTCCCCATGATTCCAGCCCAAAACATTACTCCACCTCTTCCTTTTTGGCGCTGTAGCCGTGTTTGCGTGGGGTGTCCATCAACCAGCCATCCTCCACTCCATCCATCTGGACCATCGAGCGCTGCACGGCACTCATCCGTGAACAAAACAGTTTTGAAATCAGTCTTCATGTAATGTTTGGCCCACTGGAGCCGTTTCTGCTTGTGTGAAGTGGATAGAGGAGGTCGACAGGATGGCGTATGCACAGCTGCAAACCTCTGAAGGACCCTGCATCTTGTTGTTCGGGGGACGTTGGAGGCACCAGCAGCTTCAAAAACTTGTCTGCTGCTATGACAAGGCTTTTTTGCCGCTGCTCTTTCAACCTGACATAATTGCCTGTAGGAAAGAGTCCTCAATTTGCCCTTATCAGCACGCACACGTGTGTACTGTGAATCAGCTACATACTTCTTGATTGCCAAGACACTTCATCCTGATCATCGCACAATGTTGATTGTAGTCATGACAATCAAACAAATTCTTCCCTTATCACTCCTAAACACTTTTTGCATAATAATTTGGAACACAGTGTACATGTGCTTTTCCACAACACACCAGTGGTTCACGTAGTGAATCTTACAGTTCTAACTTGCCAACCGTGGTCTGTATGGAGTTGTTCAATAAAGGGCCCAAAATTAAGATAACATAGATGGGAGAGGTCTCTATGAATAGGAATTCCTAAGTATTTGATACCCTGTGAGGGCCAGGCAAAGGGAAAGTTGGACTGGATGGAATCCTATATGGATTTGGGGAGGGAGACATCGAGGGCCTCAGACTTCGCTGCATTGATTTTAAAATTTGAGCATGTAACAAAGTGATCTATTTCAGCCATAACAGCATGGATGGATATATGTGATTGAGTGATATATACTAGGACATCATCAGCAAATAGAGAGCACTTGTACTCGGTGCCTCCCACCTCAATCCACCTAATATTGGGGTTATGGCGAATTGATGAGAGCAGGTGCTCCGTCACTAGGATGTATAAGAGAGGGGACAGAGAACATCCCTGCCTTGTCCCATTGGTGATTGTGAAAGGTGATGAAAATGTTCTGACGCGCCCCCTGGGCCTTGGGACACCCGGAGCTGGACCCTTTTTGGTGGATGCTGGTGGTTGTAGTCTCCGTGGCGGCGACCCGGTTCCGTGGCTCAGGGCGGTCAAACCAGTGGCGGAACTATTTATGTGGTTTTGATGTTTAAATGTCCGACTACGCCACCCGTGGATTGCGGTCAGAGTGAACCGCCGCTCCAGGGCAGACCGCTGAGGCTGGTGTTGTGGGTGCAGCAGAGCGTAGCATAACTCCCCACGGGAGGAGTATAGCCTCAGGGCAGTGTATGCGGAGGATGGGGGTGATGGTGCAGGGCAGCAGCAGTAACGACACGGAGTCAGTGATGCAGTCCAGGGCCTTTACTCACAGTTCTTATTATCCAGACCACGTCTGCAGGTAACGGCTGCCCACATCGTACTGTGCTCACCAGGTGAGGGGCTCAGACAACTCCCAGATAACTTTGGAGCGCTTCACAGGACCCCCTTTGTGTGTCCTTTGTCTGGCCTTTCTTACCAACCCTTCTGTCCGGCTGCCTCGGGCCTCCTCTTGGTAAACTTGGCGCCAGTTTCCCTGACCCTATGTGGTGCCTTCCTAGCGGGTGTAGCGAGGGGCTGCGCCAAATAAAATGTCACAGCCTCCTGTTTCTAGCTGAGGGTCGTTTCCTGCCTCCACTAGTTTCGGGGACCGGTCTCCCCCTTTGTCCTGACCCCTCCACGCAGGTGGATTCGGGCGTGCGGTGGCGACTCGCCCGTCCGCACCCCTGGGATCCCTTCGTTCCTCGTTCCTGGAGCCTTCTCCACTCCTCTTCCTTCCTTCTCCCTCTTCCAGGCCTGGGCCTCTGTTACTAGGCCCGCCTCCGGAGCAGAGCTCATGCAGAGCCCCTGCTCCCTGCCACTTCTGCTCAGGCTTCTCTGCACTGAACTAAGATGGTGCCCACCTTTTATACTCCCTTCTCAATGCACCCAGGAACTGCTTCCTCCCTGCTCCTGCACTACAGGGTTCCCCTTCCTCAGTGTTCCCTCCCCCCACTCCAGCCAGGGACAGGGACTGTCGTGCCCATCTCAGGGGCATATTGGTCGCCCTGCCCCACGGCAATGTGGTGTAATGCATGCAGGTGTCGGGTCCTGATCCACACTACATCCTTACCTGAGAGTGAGATATCACACCTCTGGGTGAGGTGCAATACCTCTGTAGCAACCGAGCCCTCAGGGTGCTACAGTTCCATTTATCTGCAGCCTAGGTGACGTATTGCGATACAGGGCCGTGATTTTGGCTATAAAAGGGTCCCCTAGACCCCTACCCCAAGCTTTTTAAGAGAATCATATATGGCGTGCCAGGAGACTCTATGGAATGCTTTCTCAGCATCCAACGAGAGTATCTAATTACAAATTTTTAACTGCATCTAGCCCAGGAAATACTTTGTGCCTAGTAGCAGTGTCTGCTAGTCAGCGGATTATCCCGGCTGTTAAGCAAGCTACACCACCTGTAGTTTGGACACTTAATTTTTTCAAAGGAAATGCTTCGGGACCATGGGATACTCAGTGAAGAGCATCAGGAGGCACCCCAAGGCATAGGGGCTGGGACTGGCAGTAGGATGCCTTGCGGTAAACAGCCGAGCTCGATCCTTATAAAAGCTTTTTAACTGCAGCAGCTTTAGTGGACGCTACTGGAGCTGGAATTACGCGGCTGAGACTTGCCCTCCAATAGATCCTTGTAAATGGATTTAAAGTGTATTCATTCAAATTAGAGAGACAATTTAAATTAAAAAGCTTAGAGCTGCCTCCACCACAGGGTGGCTCGCTCGACCCACCAGCAGACAGGCACCAGTATTGGGAGAGGGGGGCTGGCCGTCAGGGTTCACCGCGGCTCTGGCACAAACCCGGCGACGCGGAGGTGGCACAGGCAGGAGCGGACTGAACGTGTCGGCTTCTCACTTTTTGGATTTTAGAAGGGCATGACATGCCTATATCTGTGTCTCCCCCTCCTTTTACTCCTCCACCTCTTTTCTTTTCGCATGACTATATGTACTTGTCACTTTTCCATGTGTTAGTTGTGTCTTCTGAGCAGTTTGTCAGCTTTTGGACACCTTTGAAGGTGTTTTCTATGTGTTTCTATGTGTTTTTTTTTGCCTGCCATTGGTTTTAACGGTGTTCGAAGGTGTTCGACGAACAGTTCGACGAACAGTTCGGCGAACACACGGGTGTTCGACGAACCGAACTCGAACACTACGGGGGTGGCTCAACACTACTCAACACTAGTTAAGATCTTAACTGTGTCATTAAAATCTAAAGCTCCTGATCTCAGTATTTTAGTGAGGATAGGACCGTGAGTAAGAGCAATAGTATACAGAGAACAACCATTCAGTTTCACTACGAATGTCAACTCTGTGATGTTAATTGGAAATATTTTATTTCGATGGTAGATGTTAAGATGTTTTTGATTGAAAAAGCTTTTGATTTCAGTAAATGTGACCTCATAATGCTGCAAATTCAACAAATGACCATTTTCAGCTCTTTACAACCTATAAAATGTTTGGAAACTTTGTTTTGCATAATTATTTGGAACAGAAAATTGTAAGTTTTTCTAGTTTTGAAAAAAAAAAATACCGTTGGAAAGTTTGTCCAATAAAATTTGATTTAAACTTTAATGGTTGAAGATTTGAACATTACACAGACTCATTTATATCGACCATTTAGTAAAATCAGAAAAAAATAGCATTTGCATAATTTGGAACGGGGTGTATACTGCACTACCATGGAAATAAAATATTTCCAATTAACGTCACAGAGATGACATTCTTTGTGTAACTGAATAGTTGTTCTCTGTATACTATTGCATCTTACTCACAGTCCTATCCTCACTAAGGGTATGTGCCCACGATGCAGAATTGAAGCAGAAAATTTCTGCAGCGTTTCTGCATGGTCTTGGCAGTAAAAAAAGCTTGCGGATTTAACACGCGTATTTTAAGCGTTTTTGCAGCGTTTTTACATGCGGATTTGACTTGCATTTTTCAAATGCATTGGGACCTCAAATCCGCAAGCAGAAACGCACATATAAAGGACATGCTGCGGATTTTTCCGCAAGGAAAATCCACTGCGGAAAATTCCGCAGCATGGGCACCGAACATGCAGATTTTCATTGGGGATCATCGGGCACGGATTACCAAGCATTTACAGTGCAGAAATTCCGCAGCAAAAACGCTTGAAAAACGCATAGTGAGCACACAGCCTAAAGCTCTAAGATCAGGAATTTTAGATTTAATGACACAGTTATGGGATGAAGAAGAAAGGCAAGGAGGCAAGGACAGCTGGTCGCCTTCTGTGAAATGTTATAGTGGTGTTCCTTGATGAGCAATGACATTGAGATGCCTCAGAAGTGCCATTTTTCCCAACACCATGTTTAAGTTTAATGTTTTACATCACATAATTAATTGTAAGCCTGAAAAGTATTTTTTTTTTGTTAAATTATGTCTGTGGTGGTCTCATCTAAAGAGTCCAGAAATCTCCAATTATTGGATAAAATGAATCAGACTACATTCTCACCTAATGCAACCAAGAATACAGCTGGGAGAAGAGCAACTGTAATTGAAGCCATAATTAAACTGTGATGTAACAGTGCAATGCTTTATCATTGTCTATGACATCTCACTTCAAGTTGTCATGTTTAATTACAATATTTGCTTTTAATATTCATTATTAATCCTTAGTTATTACCATAGTGCACATATGCAGTGCACATGGAAACACATTTCACCCAATGCATTGCTTAGCTGGAGCCATGCATCAACCTCTTTACAATTTCACACTTTGCAAATATATAACTACTAGATGGTGGCCCGATTCTAACGTATCGGGTTTTCTAGAATATGTCTGCGGCCGACCGGGTGCAATCAGCAGAGCGGTGTTTAAATTTGGCACCAAATTTGGCGGCCAATCAGCGAACCGTGTTAGTGAGGACCAGAGAGCGTGTTTAAATTTGGCGCCAAAATCGCTGATTGGTCGCGGCCGGCGGAAGATAACCGGCTGTCCGCAGCAGAAGTATCCCGACCGGCGGCGCTGCTCCCCAGTCCTCCCTTCACACTTGCCGTCGGGAGATCAGCGGCCCTAGGGTAATGACTTATATATAAGGCAAAATAAATATGCAAAAACAAAAATGCTCCTCCACACCTTGGTCTATGTTCACACCTAGCGTTTTTGATGCGTTTTTGCACTTTTGCATTGCTTTCAACCAAGACAAATGCATTCACTGGGAAATGTCATTTTAACATTTTACTACCTTATCTGGCCATGTGGTCTGTGACACATCATCAGACACATGCATACAGTGCTGAAAAGACATGGAAACAGCATGGGGAAGACCTCTGGAAGGATCTCTGAATCCCAGGTCAGTGCCTAAAAGTGTGCCCATCATAAGTGACCCTTGGTGCATGCGAAGATGCCTCCCGCCATGCACCTGTCATGGCAAACTTGCAACAATCACCGTCCACGTCCTTGTCCCAGCGCAGCATTCAGTTGTCCCTACCCCATTCCTTGAAATGCAAGCGCAAGTATGCAGCCAGCCACCCACAGGCTGCACCATTATACTGCCAAATTTTTGACAGCTGCTTGCACTTGAAATGTGTCCTTTTAGGCTCTTGGAGGTGGAAGCTGTCCACAACCTTATAGCGGCGGTGGCCGGGTGTCCATACTCAGTCCCCAGCTGCCACTATTTCTCCTGGTATCGTCTTTGCCTTCCACCAGCACGGGTCCTACAACATTACCCATGCCCTCCCCAATGCACTTACTGGGAAGGACTGCCTAACCACAAACACGTGGACAAGTGGATGTGGCAAGGAACAGTACGGAGCCAGTCCGCAGCTTTTTGTGAGAGTTGTATTTCACCACAGCCATATTTTTTAGCTAGGTGAAAGGACTGACTTGGGAAATCTACTCCAGCTGTCATTTCTTTCACGAAGTCCTCTAATGCAGCTTGGCGCATAAGCAATGGCAGCCCATCCAATATCAGCTCGCACTTGTCAGTGGTGCTTTCACACACAAACATGTTTCTTTGCCCTTTAATTTCATGACTACAGAGTTGGGCAATGGCCTGATCTGCAATGCAGTTTCAGAAATAACATGCAATTAAGCATGTCCAATCCACATTAAAAAAAAGCAGACATAGAGTGTCCGGGAACCTTCCCACACACTTTTCTTAGACAGGACTGATTCTCTGTAGGGTTGGGCAGTCCCACCAGAGAATCCTCGGGTGGGCCCTGGCTTCTCCATCAGGAGAGTTCATGATAGCGCAAACTTTGCAGCAGCTATGGGGCTCTTGAGCGGGGGAGAAAGGTGAGCCCTCAGAATTAAATCCTCTGGTGGGCCCAATGTTTTTCAGTTTGAAATTGCTTCTCAGTGGGAGTTGTATTTCAAAACAGCCATAGTCTTTAGCTCGGTGAAAGGACTGGCATAGAGGGAAACCATATCTACTCCTGCTGTCATTTCTCCATCGCCAGGTTCTGCCCATTGTCACACACGACCATGCCTGGCTGTATGTTCAGCGGTGAGAGCCACAGATAAGGCTGCTTTCAACAACTCTGCAGTGGTGGGCGGTTTGTCACCTAAGCATTAAGCATGTTATCTTCAGCACAGCCTGTTGCCGCTTGGCCAAGGCAGTGCTGCAGTGCTTCCAGCTTGTGACTGATGTGGTCATTTCGGAGATGGAGGCTGAACTGAAGGAGGAGGTGCAGGAGCTGAACAATGTGATTACGTTGAGGTTACATTGGCGCATATGGTTTGTATACTAAACCAATATCCTACTGGGTTGTTATTTATTTTTTTAACGTTATTTTTTAAGACAAATGCATTCAACGGGAAATGTCATTTTAACATTTTACAACCGTATCTGGTCATGTGGTGTGTGACACATCATCAGATACATCTTGTTTCATTTATGATGGAGGGACTCTAAAAGTTACAAAGCCTGTTTTTATAGGGTCATCAGGCAGCCCTTATTAGTTTTAAAAGGCAAGCAGTCTGCCCTAGCTATTGTTAGAGAGCCATCAGCCGGCTATGCTTTGTTGTTCCCATTATTAACGAGTGGGTCTCCTATACTGTTATTGTGTATGCATTGACTGCAAGGGCTGCCAAAAATTTGGACGCAACACATTACCCCTTTGAAGAGACATAGAGAAGAGTCTCAGTAAAAAAAAACATCTTCCCATTATAAAGGAGCGGGTCTCCGAAAGTGGTAATGCCCATGCTTTGACTGCAAGGGCAGCCAAAAATTTGGGAAAAGCCCCACGAACAATTTAAAGACACATAGAGCTGGGCCACAGTAAATAAATGTTCCCATTAGAAAGGAGAGGGTCTCCTATACAGTTATAGGGTATGCAGTGAGTCCAACGGCTGCCAAAATTTAGGAAAAACCCCCCTAACAATTTAAAGACACATAGAGCAGGGCCACAGTAACAACATGTTCCCATTAAAAAGGAGAGGGTCTGCTATATAGTTATAGGGTATGAAGTGAGTCCAATGGCTGCCAAAATTTAGGAATAACCCCACTAACAATTTAAAGGACATAGAGCAGGGCCACAGTAATGACATGTTGCCATTAGAAAGGAAAGGGTCTGCTATACAGTTAAAGGGTATGAAGTGAGTCCAACAGCTGCCAAAATTTAGGAAAAACCCCAATAACAATTTAAAGACACATAGAGCTGGGCCTGAGTAACGACATATTCCCATTAGAAAGGAGCGGGTCTCCAATACTGTTTGCCTATGCAGGGTCTGCAATGGCTGTCAAAAATTTGGAGGCACTCCAATGCTCCTTGCAAGAGACGTAAAGGTCAGAGGGCCTCCTGGAAAAAATATTTCCATTATTAGGAAATGGGTCTCCCATACTGTTTGCCTATGCAGTGAAGCAACGGCTGCCAAAAATTTGGATTAACTCCAATGCCCCTCTGAAGAGATGTAGATATGTTGATATGGTACAAATGGTGGTGATATGGTGGTGGAGGATGAGGATGCAGAGAAGAAAGAGGACAAGACCAAATAGACAAAATCATGAAGCGTATACCCATGTCTGGCTGTGAAGATGGATGTGCATGGGAATAGAGTTAGACCTCCCAAAACAAAACCACTTGAGTTTTATTTTACGCTGCTATCATTCAATGGTGTTGAGAAGTCTGGCCCAATCCAGCCCTTGTTAATTTTTATAAGAGTCAGCCTGTCAGCATTTTCAGTTGACAGGCGGCTGCTCCTATCAGTTATAATTCCACCAGTGGCACTAAAAACACGCTCTGACAAAACACTAGCGGCAGGGCAGGCCAGGACCACCAAGGCGTAGAGAGCCAGTTCATGCCACATGTCCAGCTTGGATACCCAATAATTGTAAGGCACAGAGGAATCACGGAGGACATTGGTACGGTCGGAAAGGTACTCCCTCAGAATCTTCCGCAACTTTTCCCTCCTTGGCAGAATACCCCGCGCACCAGGGCTTGTGCGATGGGAGGGTCTGAGAATACTGTCCCAGAACTTTGACAGTGTTCCTCTGCTTCTGCTGGATTGGAGTTGTATCTCTCTCGGCTGCACTTCTTGGTTGTCCAATGAACTGTGACCTCTGCCGCCAGTGTTTTCAGATGGGAAGTTTTTAAATAATTCCTCAACAAATGCCTTCTCACACTGCCCCATTTTAAAAGGCCTGTTCTGCAGGGGAATAAGAGACAGAAAGTTCTCCTTGTAGCGTGGGTCTAGAAGTGTCACCAACCAATAATGACTGTCACCCAAAATTTGAACAACGCAAGGGTCACGAGAAAGTGAGCGTAACATAAACTCGGCCATGTGTGCCAGACTGCAAAGATGCAAGACTTCCATGTTCTCACGAAGAGGATGACTGACCATGCTCTCCTCCTCATCCTCCTCCTCCCTGTCCTCAGGCCATCTACGATGGTATGACAGTTGTGCAGGTAGTACCGCCTATAGCGCATGAAGCTAGCTCCTGTTTTTTCCCCTCCTCTTCCTCAATGTCACCCAATCTACGTTGGGATGAGATGAGGCTGGGCTGTGTGTAATCACCCTGCACGGTTCCTTGCTCCATCTCATTATGCTCCGCCTGCAATGCATCCTCTTTAATTGTGAGCAGAGAGCGTTTCAGAAGACAGAGAAGCAGGATGGTCACGCTAATTATGGCGTCAATGCCGCTCACCATCTTGGTGGAGTCCTCAAAGTTTTGGAGGATGGTACATATGTCTGTCATCCATGTCCACTTCTGAGGTCTTATGTGTGGAGTCTGAACTGAAATACCAACAGCCTTGTTGATGCTGGTAGTCAACAGCTTCCCTCTTCTGCTCACAAATCCTTCCCAACATCTGCAATGTAGAGTTCCAATGCGTGGGGACATCACACACCAGTCGGTGAGAAGGAAGCTGCAAATGCTGCTGAAGCTCGGCAAGTATGGCGGAAGCTGTAGCTGACTTTTTAAAATGGGCACACAGGCGGCGTACTTTGACAAGCAGATCCGGGTATGGTTTTGAGAAGCCACTGAACCACGAGGTTAAGCACATGGGCCTGGCATAGTACGTGTGTGAGCTTGCCTCACCTCAGAGCCGCCATCAGGTTCTGGTCATTGTCACACACGACCATGCCTGGCTGTAGATTCAGCGGTATCAGCCACAGATCTGCCCACAACTCTTTAGCATTGTGCGGTTTGCCAACTAAGCATATTAGCTTCAGCACAGCCTGTTGCCGCTTGGCTGAGGCAGTGCTCCAGTGCTTCCAGCTTGTGACTGATGTGGTCATTTCGGAGATGGAGGCTGAAGAGGAGGATGAGGTGCAGGAGCTGTCGAATGTGGGGGCAACCCTGATTGACCTAGGGCCCGTAATCGTCGGTGTCAGGAGGACGTGTTCCGTCCCAAGGTCCGACTAGGTCCCGGCTTCCATTTTGTTAACCCAGTGTGCCGTCAGCGAGATGTACCATCCCTGCTCACAAGCACTTGTCCACATGTCCGTGGTTAGGTAGACTTTCCCAATAACTGCATTGTTGAGGGCACGGCTAATGTCGTGGGACACGTGCTTGTGTAATGCGGAGACGGCACAATGGAAGAAATAGTGGTGGCTGGAGACCGAGTACCGGGGGATGGCCGCCGTCTTCAGGCTAGGGAAAGCTTCCATCTCCACGAGCCTAAAAAGCAACATTTTGAGCGCAAGCATTCACGAAATGTGTGATTTTAGTAGTGTGGCCTGTGGGGCGTTAGCTGCGTATTTGCGCTTGCGTTCCAAGGACTGGGGTAGAGACAACTAAACACTGAGCTGGGACAAAGACGTGGACGTGCTTGTTGAGGGTGCTAGCTGAGAGTGTTCAATGACAGGTGCAGGGAGGGAGACATTTTGGCATGCGCCATGGACAGGGGATTGATGTGCACGTGACGCGCCCCCTGGGCCGTGGGGTACTTGGTGCCGGGCCAGTCGTTGTTAGAGGAGATGTCACAGTGGCAGTGACCCGGTCTGTGACCCAGAGCGGTCAGTAAAAAGGGGATATTTACAGTGGAATTAAAGTTCTTATATACAGTTCGTGACGCCACCTGTGGTATGCGGCTAAAGGGAGCCGCCACTGCAGAGCAGGTCCTCTGGAGCTGTTGTTAATACAGCAGAATTGGTTTAACTCTCCACAGGTAGAGCTGAGCTCCAGGGCAGTGCAGACATTGCTGTTATGGTGTAGTGCAGAGGATAGCGCAGTTAATAATCAGTCCACAACTTAATGGCGGTTTCCTCCTATTTTTACTTGCGGTGGTTAGGCAGACCGGGGCATGGGTACTAGCTGGTAGTAGAGGTCTGGGCGGCCTGGAAGCAAGTTGGGGGATCCACCTAGCAAGGTGGAGTTGTAGGCCTTCCCTTTGCACTACCTCTTTGGCCCTGTTGCGTATAGCTATGCTGGGCCCTCGTCCCTGAGTAAAACGTCTTTGTGCTCACCCGTACGGCAGGCAGCTCGGGCCTTCCAGAAGTGTCGCTACCACGGGGCGGTGCTGGGCCCTATCGTACTGCTGAGCCTTTGGGCGTCTGATGGGGCCAGGAGACCTGCAGTCTCCTGCCCTCCGGGTTCTGCTGCTGGGCCTTCGGTGCCCCACAACCTCGGACTCCGGTGTCCGGTTCTTCTGCGCTTCCTTCTGGGGTGAACTGCCATGCAGCTCCACTCGCTAGGTCTTTCCTTGTCGACGTCCTGACTTTAACTCCTCTCTGCTCTCCTCACACTAACTAACCCCGCCTCCAGTTGCTAAGGGGAGGAGCTCCCCTTGCTGGTCTGGAGCCAGGAAAGTGTTGCATGCTAGCAAAACCTGCACCCCCTTGTGAGGGAGGCAATGCCACTGTGGCAACCGGACTCCTGGGGTGCCAAATTCCCCCCTATTTAACTTCAGTACTCCCGGACTGAGGATACCTTTTAAAATTAACAATTAATAATAACAATTCACATTACAAACAGTTTACAAAATCTGAAAAAGCAAAAACTGCAAAAACCCAAGCAAAAAAGTACAGCAGTCACTGCAGCGCTTAGTCTTTACACCACAATCCGGGTAACTGAAATTTGGCTGGTGGAAACCGCATCAACCCACTTTGTGTATCGTCCCTGGGCGTGGCTTCAGGGCACTCTTTCGGTGGGCCTGGACTTCAGCCACGCCTGCGGTTTATTTTCTAGGCCTATTAGTAACTATATCCAACATTGTCCTGACCACACCTACTCCTGTGGTCCAACTGTCCATAAATTTAACAAATATATATATTTCTAGCATTATTTAATGATTTCAACTATTTTTCACATACTCTTTAGTAGAGATGAGCGTTGTTCGACTCGAACTGTTCGCCAATCTCAAATTCGAGCTGTTTTGGGCGGTGTTCGAGACGTTCGGCGAACACGATCGATTTGAGAAAAATTCGGCTGTTCGAGGTTATGTTCGATAACTGTTGGTGCACCAAAATCATAACTGGATTTTTTTCTCAGTAATGATGAAAATTAATGTTAATACGCAGTTTGAGTGTACAGCGGGGCGGGGGGAGGGGCAGGGGATGGATCTCTGCAGGAATAATGAAGATCTCCATTTTTTTTTCTCTTTCCCGCATTTACAGTGGGGAGGTGCAATCTGTCAGCCTATCAGCAGCGCACACACGGAGCGAAGTGCTTTTTTTCACACAAGCAAGGGCATGTGTCATTGGCAGTGTATGTCACATGTCCTTGCCCTATAAGACCCAGCCATTTTCCCCGTCGCCACCATTTTCTCACTGCTGCAGCTGCGTGTTAGACGGCACCGGTGTTGCTGTGTGCGCTATACCTTGTTAATTTCAAGCCAATTTTCGCACAAATCTACAGATAGCTTGGGAGTAGGGAATAGTTGTGATTGCAGTGCTTTTAAGGACTAGGTTACAGCATTTCCTACGACTTTTATCAGGCTGGTCTGTACTCTTAAATAGATAGGTTGTGGGAGTAAAGACTAATTGTAATTGCAGTCCTTTTCAGGACTAAGTTACATCAGTTCCTATCAGTTTTTGCCAGGCAGGTCTGTGCCAGTGCTGTGCAAGTTTTTTTCACAGCATTTGGCTGAATCTAGCAAAGCTAATCCTTTTTGGCCTATTGCAGAGTGTGTTAGTTAGTGGAGTAGCCTATCTGTGTTGCAAGATACACCACCTGTGTATAGAATACCATTTTTTTTACTGCACCTAGTGAAGTAAAACCTTTTGGGCATAGCATCATTCTATTAGTCCATCTATACTGACCTCCATAAGGTTGCAAATTGAATATAATTTTTTTCTGCATCTAGCTCTGAAAAAATATTTGTCTTTCTAGCAGTGTGTGGGACTTGTTCTACTAGTCCATCTATACTGACCTCCATCAGGTTGCAAATTCAAAATAATTTTTTGTCTGCATCTAGCTCTGAAAAAATATTTGGGCTTCTAGCAGTGTGTGGGAATTGTTCTATTAGTCCATCTATACTGACCTCCATCAGGTTGCAAATTAAAAATATTTTTTTGTCTGCATCTAGCTCTGAAAAAATATTTGGCCTTCTAGCAGTGTGTGGGACTTGGTCTATTAGTCGATCTATACTGACCTCCATCAGGTTGCAAATTAAAAATATTTTTTTGTCTGCATCTAGCTCTGAAAAAATATTTGGCCTTCTAGCAGTGTGTGGGACTTGTTCTATTAGTCCATCTATCCTGACCTCCATCAGGTTGCAAATTAAAAATAATTTTTATCTGCATCTAGCTCTGAAAAAATATTTGGGCTTCTAGCAGTGTGTGGGACATGTTCTATTAGTCCATCTATACTGACCTCCATCAGGTTGCAAATTAAAAATAATTTTTATCTGCATCTAGCTCTGAAAAAATATTTGGCCTTCTAGCAGTGTGTGGGACTTGTTCTATAAGTCCATCTATACTGACCTCCATCAGGTTGCAAATTAAAAATAATTTTTTGTCTGCATCTAGCTCTGAAAAAATATTTGGCCTTCTAGCTGTGTGTCGGACTTGTTCTATTAGTCCATCAATACTGACCTCCATCAGGTTGCAAATTGAGTATAATTTTTTTCTGCATCTAGCTCTGAAAAAATATTTGTCCTTCTAGCAGTGTGTGGGACTTGTTCTACTTGTCCATCTATACCTACCTCCATCAGGTTGCAAATTAAAAATAATTTTTATCTGCATCTAGATCTGAAAAAATATTTGTCCTTCTAGAAGTGTGTGGGACTTGTTCTACTAGTCCATCTATACTAACCTCCATCAGGTTGCAAACTGAATATAATTTTTTCTGCATCTACCTCTGAAAAAATATTTGGGCTTCTAGCAGTGTGTGGGACTTGTTTTATTAGTCCATCTATACTGACCTCCATCAGGTTGCAAATTAAAAATAATTTTTATCTGCATCTAGCTCTGAAAAAATATTTGGCCTTCTAGCAGTGTGTGGGACTTGTTCTATTAGTCCATCTATACTGACCTCCATCAGGTTGCAAATTAAAAATAATTTTTTGTCTGCATCTAGCTCTGAAAAAATATTTGGCCTTCTAGCAGTGTGCGGGACTTGTTCTATTAGTCCATCTATACTGACCTCCATCAGGTTGCAAATTGAATATCATTTTTTTCTCCATCTAGCTTTGAAAAAATATTTGTCCTTCTAGCAGTGTGTGGGACTTGTTCTACTAGTCCATCTATACTGACCTCCATCAGGTTGCAAATTCAAAATAATTTTTTGTCTGCATCTAGCTCTGAAAAAATATTTGGGCTTCTAGCAGTGTGTGGGACTTGGTCTATTAGTCCATCTATACTGATCTCCATCAGGTTGCAAATTGAATATAATTTTTTTCTGCATCTACCTCTGAAAAAATATTTGGGCTTCTAGATTTGTGTGGGACTTGTTCTATTAGTCCATCTATACTGACCTCCATCAGGTTGCAAATTGAATACAATTTATTTCTGCATCAAACCCAGCCAATAGTTTTGGCCTAATACCACAGTTTGGCCACTCAGCTCTGCTCGGTTCCCATCCATTGTTTTTTTGTGCAAACAACTCCAGAGTTGTGAATTAGTTAACCACCAAAATGAGTGGAAAAAGGCCTGCTGCTGGTGGAAAGGGGAATAGGCGTGTTGGGAAGGGGAAAAAAGGTTGTGTCCATGGGGTAGGTGTTAAAGCAACAGTAACATCTGCAGAAGAAAGACCATCTTCCAGCCAAACTAAAATGTCTACTTCTTTTAGCGGACAATGTGATAAGATCCCTTTCTTACGGCCACGCCAATCGCTACAAATTCCAGATGAGGCACAAAACGAGCAGGTGCTTCAACGGATATCAAGTGTTCCTTTAAGTGGGCTCTCCTCCACATCAAATTCAACATCACAAATACTCCAGTCCTCAAAGGTGTCACCCCAATCGCACTTGCTTCCTCACAGCTCCCAAATCTCCAGCTGCCCGTCTGAGTATGAGGTAGAACAGATGGTTGAGTCTGCAGAGCTGTTTATTCATACTATAACCTGGGAATCAGAGGTCGGCTCCAGCGCTTCTGTGAATCCAGACGAGGAAATGATCTGCACTGATGCCCAGAATCTTCATGAGTCGGATCCAGGACCAGACGCTGAAGGTTCTGACCATAATGTAGACCCTCATTCCCAAACTGTAACTCCTGTTGGTGGAGACAATGAGGAAGACGATGATGAGACTCAAATACCTGATTGGAGCGACAACTTTAGTTTTTTGTCAGGGCAGGAACAGGTTGGCTCTGAGGACGACGGGTGTGATAACGCACAGGGTGATGATGATGAGGTTGGAGATCCCACTTACTGTCAACCCACAGTCAGCCAAGAGATGAGGTCAGCAGAGGAGGTGGAGGAGAATGCTAGTGACGACGAGGTCAGGTTGCGCCTGACAGAGGCGTAGTACTGGAAGCACATCAACAACTGCATCCTCAAACACAACTCTGCCTCTCACCACAATTCGTGGTGGCTCTTCAGGTCACCTGGGTGCTAAGCCTTGCATAGCTTGGGCATTTTTACAGATCGATAAAGATGACCCAACTCGTGTTATCTGTAACATTTGTCAGCAAAAGCTAAGTAAAGGCCAAAAAATACATAGTTTGAGTACTTCATGCATGAACCGGCACATGGACATGAAGCATAAGTTGCAGTGGGAAGCTCAGTGTGCTACAATGCGGCCTAGCCGGCCGGGCCAACCACAGTCTGCCATATCTTCTGCCTTGAAATGAGGTTTATTGTACTAACAGAAAATGTGCAATCTGCATTCAAACTAAATTTGACAGGTGCATAAGTATGGGCACCCTTATCATTTTCTTATTTTAAATACTCCTACCTACTTTTTACTGACTTACTAAAGCACTTTTTTTGGTTTTGTAACCTCATTGAGCTTTGAACTTCATAGCCAGGTGTATGCAATCTTGAGAAAAGCTACTTAAAGTGGCCACTTGCAAGTTGTTCTCCTGTTTGAATCTCCTCTGAAGAGTGGCATCATGGGCTCCTCAAAACAACTGTCAAATGATCTGAAAACAAAGATTATTCAACATAGTTGTTCAAGGGAAGGATACAAAAAGCTGTCTCAGAGATTTAATCTGTCAGTTTCCACTGTGAGGAACATAGTAAGGAAATGGAAGAACACAGGGACAGTTCTTGTTAAGGCCAGAAGTGGCAGGCCAAGAAAAACATCAGAAAGGCAGAGAAGAAGAATGGTGAGATCAGTCAAGGACAATCCTCAGACCACCTCCAGAGAGCTGCAGCATCAACTTGCTGCAGATGGTGTCACTGTGCATCGGTCAACTATACAACGCACTTTGCACAAGGAGAAGCTGTATGGGAGACTGATGCGAAAGAAGCCGTTTCTGCAAGCACGCCACAAACAGAGTCGTCTGAGGTATGCAAAAGCACATTTGGAGAAGCCAATTTCTTTTTGGAAGAAGGTCCTGTGGACTGATGAAACCAAGATTGAGTTGTTTAGTCATACAAAAAGGCGTTATGCATGGCGTCAAAAAAACACAGCATTCCAAGAAAAACACTTGCTACCCACAGTAAAATTTGGTGGAGGTTCCATCATGCTTTGGGGCTGCGTGGCCAATGCCGGCACTGGGTATCTTGTTAAAGTTGAGGGACGCATGGATTCCACTCAGTATCAGCAGATTCTTGACAATAATGTTCAAGAATCAGTGATAAAGTTGAAGTTACGCAGGGGATGGATCTTTCAGCAAGACAATGATCCAAAACACCGCTCCAAATCTACTCAGGCATTCATGCAGAGGAACAATTACAATGTTTTGGAATGGCCATCCCAGTCCCCAGACCTGAATATCATTGAACATCTGTGGGATCATTTGAAGAGGGCTGTCCATGCTCGGCGACCATCAAACTTAACTGAACTGGAATTGTTTTGTAAAGAGGAATGGTTAAAAATACCTTCATCCAGGATCCAGGAACTCATTAAAAGCTACAGGAAGCGACTAGAGGCTGTTATTTTTGCAAAAGGAGGATTTGCTAAATATTAATGTCACTTTTCTGGTGAGGTGCCCATACTTATGCACCTGTCAAATTTTTTTTTGAATGCAGAGTGCACATTTTCTGTTAGTACAATAAACCTCATTTCAAGGCAGAAACATTACTGTGTCCAACAGTTATTACATATATCAAACTGAAATAGCTGTTGCAAAAACACCAATTTTTATAAAACAATAAGCTTAAGATTAATAAGGGTGCCCAAACTTTTTCATATAACTGTACTTCTTGATTGTCAAGACACTTCATCCTGATCATCGCACAATGTTGATTGTAGTCATGCCTTGACCTAAACACTCCACAATTTGTTGCTTCTCAGCAGCCGACACATCCTTTTTCTTTCCCATTTTGGCAGAAAATGTAGGCTGCTTAATAATGTGGGACAGCCTTCTAAAGTAGTCTTGCCTTTCATTGGACACTCCTGCCAAACTAATTAGCACAGGTGTCTGCAATTGCTTACAGTGATATAAAGAGCCCTGACACACATCACCATCAATGAGTTTAACTGACAAACAAACAAATTCTTCCCTTATCACTCCTAAACACTTTTTGCATAATAATTTGGAACACAGTGTACATGTGCTTTTCCACAAAACACCAGTGGTTCACGTAGTGAATCTTACAGTTCTAACTTGCCAACCGTGGTCTGTATGGAGTTGTTCAATAAAGGGCCCAAAATTAAGATAACATAGATGGGAGAGGTCTCTATGAATAGGAATTCCTAAGTATTTGATACCCTGTGAGGGCCAGGCAAAGGGAAAGTTGGACTGGATGGAATCCTGTATGGATTTGGGGAGGGAGACATCGAGGGCCTCAGACTTCGCTGCATTGATTTTAAAATTTAACCATGTAACAAAGTGATCTATTTCAGCCATAACAGCAGGGATGAATATATGTGATTGAGTGATATATACTAGGACATCATCAGCAAATAGAGAGCACTTGAACTCGGTGCCTCCCACCTCAATCCACCTAATATTGGGGTTATGGCGAATTGATGAGAGCAGGTGCTCCGTCACTAGGATGTATAAGAGAGGGGACAGAGGACATCCCTGCCTTGTCCCATTGGTGATTATGAAAGGTGATGAAAATGTTCTGACGCGCCCCCTGGGCCTTGGGACACCCGGAGCTGGACCCTTTTTGGTGGATGCTGGTGGTTGTAGTCTCCGTGGCGGCGACCCGGTTCCGTGGCTCAGGGCGGTCAAACCAGTGGCGGAACTATTTATGTGGTTTTGATGTTTAAATGTCCAACTACGCCACCCGTGGATTGCGGTCAGAGTGAACCGCCACTCCAGGGCAGACCGTTGAGGCTGGTGTTGTGGGTGCAGCAGAGCGTAGCATAACTCCCCACGGGAGGAGTACAGCCTCAGGGCAGTGTATGCGGAGGATGGGGGTGATGGTGCAGGGCAGCAGCAGTAACGACATGGAGTCAGTGATGCAGTCCAGGGCCTTTACTCACAGTTCTTATTATCCAGACCACGTCTGCAGGTAACGGCTGCCCACGTCGTACTGTGGTCACCAGGTAAGGGGCTCAGACAACTCCCAGATAACTTTGGAGCGCTTCACAGGACCCCCTTTGTGTGTCCTTTGTCTGGCCTTTCTTACCAACCCTTCAGTCCGGCTGCCTCGTGCCTCCTCTTGGTAAACTTGGCGCCAGTTTCCGTGACCCTATGTGGTGCCTTCCTAGCGGGTGTAGCGAGTGGCTGTGCCACATAAAATGTCACAGCCTCCGGTTTCTAGCTGAGGGTCGTTTCCCACCTCCACTAGTTTCGGGGACCGGTCTCCACCTTTGGCCTGACCCCTCCACGCAAGTGGATTCGGGTGTGCGGTGGCGACTCGCCCGTCCGCACCCCTGGGATCCCTTCGTTCCTCGTTCCTGGAGCCTTCTCCGCTCCTATTCCTTCCTTCTCCCTCTTCCAGGCTTGGGCCTCTGTTACTAGGCCCGCCTCCGGAGCAGAGCTCATGCAGAGCCCCTGCTCCCTGTCACTTCTGCTCAGACTTCTCTGCACTGAACTAAGATGGTGCCCACCTTTTATACTCCCTTCTCAATGCACCCAGGAACTGCTTCCTCCCTGCTCCTGCACTACAGGGTTCCCCTTCCTCAGTGTTCCCCCCCCACTCCAGCCAGGGACAGGGACTGTCGTGCCCATCTCAGGGGCATATTGTTCGCCCTGCCCCACGGCAATGTGGTGTAATGCATGCAGGTGTCGGGTCCTGATCCACACTCCATCCTTACCTGAGAGTGAGATATCACACCTCTGGGTGAGGTGCAATACCTCTGTAGCAACCGAGCCCTCAGGGTGCTACAGTTCCATTTATCTTCAGCCTAGGTGACGTATTGCAATACAGGGCCGTGATTTTGGCTATAAAAGGGTCCCCTAGACCCCTACCCCAAACTTTTTAAGAGAATAATATATGGCGTGCCAGGAGACTCTATGGAATGCTTTCTCAGCATCCAACGAGAGTATCTAATTACAAATTTTTAACTGCATCTAGCCCAGGAAATACTTTGTGCCTTGTAGCAGTGTCTGCTAGTCAGCGGATAATCCCGGCTGTTAAGCAAGCTACACCACCTGTAGTTTGGACACTTAATTTTTTCAAAGGAAATGCTTCAGGACCACGGGATACTCAGTGAAGAGCATCAGGAGGCATCCCAAGGCATAGGGGCTGGGACTGGCAGTAGGATGCCTTGCGGTGGACAGCCGAGCTCGATCCTTGTAAAAGCTTTTTAACTGCAGCAGCTTTAGTGGACGCTACTGGAGCTGGAATTACGCAGCTGCTGGCATGAGACTTGCCCTCCAATAGATCCTTGTAAATGGATTTAAAGTGTATTCATTCAAATTAGAGAGACAATTTAAATTAAAAAGCTTAGAGCTGCCTCCACCACAGGGGGGCTCGCTCGACCCACCAGCGGACAGGCACCAGTATTGGGAGAGGGGGGCTGGCCGTCAGGGTTCACCGCGGCTCTGGCACAAACCCGGCGACACGGAGGTGGCACGGGCAGGAGCGGACTGGCCGTGTCGGCTTTTCACTTTTAGGATTTTAGAAGGGCATGACATGCCTATATCTGTGTCTCCCCCTCCTTTTACTCCTCCACCTCTTTTCTTTTCGCATGACTATATGTACTTGTCACTTTTCCATGTGTTAGTTTTGTCTTCTGAGCAGTTTGTCAGCTTTTGGACACCTTTGAAGGTGTTTTCTATGTGTTTCTATGTGTTTTTGTTTGCCTGCCATTGGTTTTAACGGTGTTCGAAGGTGTTCGACGAACAGTTTGATGAACAGTTCGGCGAACACACGGGTGTTCGACGAACCGAACCGAACTCGAACACTACGGGGGTGGCTCAACATTACTCTTTAGTTCTCTTACACTTTAGTTCCTCCAGCGGTCAGGGAGCTGACCTTTAGTACTCCGGGTCGACCTACGTAGTACATTTGTTGTCACTGACCTACCCTGGTCCCTAGTGTCTACCCCTGGTGTGGTGGGTTCAGTGTGAACTACACTACGGGTAGTCTGAGGTAACACCGGTAGGCTGGGTAATCTCCTACGAATTCTTTGACTCACCCTGGGTACGACAGGTTCACTGCTAGCAGAGGGTAGATTCTCCTGATCTGCTGCTGATGAAGCATCTGGCTCTGGGGCAGACTGGTCTTCCAGATGTTCTGGAGCCTCTGCAGCTTCCGGTGAGGCCGCTTGGAGAAAGGTTAGGACAGGTACCACAATTTCTCTGTTCACCTGCGTCCAAGACCGGTGAAATGCTCCAAGGACTGTCTGGACCGTTTCCTCCACTTTTTCTGTGGGCTGAGGGCTGTCTTGGTCTTCTTCTCTGTGTTTCAACTGTTCAGGACATATCTTCAAGTGGTCTCTTGAGACTGCCACTGAAGTTTCCCCTCCATCTTTACTGATGAGGCACACTTTGGTGTTATCATAATTTGAGGGTAGGGTGGTGTATGGCTCAACCTCCCACTGGTCATCTAATTTGTGGACTTGTCTCTTCCTTTTGAGTACTTGTTCTCCAGGTGACAAGGGAACTGCAGGCGCATGTTGATTGTAAGTTTTCTCCTGCTTCTGTCTCCCGGGACAAACTTCTCTCCACACATTCTTGCACCTTGCGGTATTGTTGCTGCCGCTCTGTATCCCAATCTGCATCTGGTGATGTCGTCTCTGGTGTTAAGACTCCCATGTCTAAGTCGATGGGTAGCTTATCAGGTCTTTCTCTAATCAGGTAAGTGGGTGTACAGTTGGTGTAGTTCACCGGGATGTGGTTATATAGGTCCACCAAATCTGGTAACTTCTCTGGCCACAGGCTACGTTCTTCAAGGGGCAACGTCTTCAACAGGTCTATTACTACCTGGTTCATCTTCTCACAGAACCCATTTGTCTGGGGATGATATGGCGTCGTCCTTATTTTCTTGCAGCCGTACAAGTTACAGAATTCCGGGAACACCTCTGCTTCAAAGGCTGGACCTTGGTCGGTAAGCACCCATTCAGGGTAACCGTGCGGGCGACAAAAGTACTGTTGGAACGCTTTGGCTGCCATCTGAGCTGTCTGGTATTTCACTGACAATACTACCAAGAACCTGGAGTAGTGGTCTACTATGGTGAGAGTGTAGACATAGCCTGACCGGCTTGGGGCTAGCTTCACGTGGTCCAAGGTTACCAGTTCAAGTGGTTGCTTGGTGATTATGGGCTGCAGGGGAGCCCTCTGGCTATAACGGTCTTTCCTTCTCAGGTTGCATGGACCACATTCTCGACACAATCTCTCGATTGCTTTTTTACATAGTTACATAGTTTATAAGGCCGAAAAAAGACAAGCGTCCATCCAGTTCAGCCTATTTCTTGTGCACTGCAGCTATTCCACAGCGTTGATCCAGGGGAAGGTAAAAAAAAAACATGCGGTATAGGCCAATTTACATCATTGAGGAAAAATTCACTTCCGGACTCCAATCTGGCAGTCAGATTAAATCCCTGGATTAATAAACTATCACTAAGCATAAGACGTAATTTTATTGTTCTCAAGAAAGGCGTCCAGGCCTCTCTTGAACTCATTAAGTGAGTTGGACATCACCACTTCCTCTCCCAGAGAGTTCCAGAGTCTCACGGCTCTGACCGTAAAGAATCCCCTTCTATGCTGGTGCAGGAACCTCTTTTCCTCCAGACGCATAGTGTGTCCCCACGTCTTTATCACCATCCTTGGTATAAACAGGTCATGGGAGAGATCTCTGTACTGCCCCCTGATGTATTTATACATGTTTATGAGGTCTCCCCTAAGCCTTCTCTTTTCCAACGTAAATAGGCCTAATTTTGACAACCTCTCTGGGTATTCTAGTCCCTCCATTCCCTTTATTACCTTAGTCGCCCTCCTTTGTACCCTCTCTAGCTCCAATATGTCTTTCCTGTGCACAATATTCTAAGTGCGGCCTTACCAGCGCTTTATACAGAGGAAGAACAATGTTCTCATCATATGCCCCTATTCCTCTTCTGATGCATGCCATGACTCTATTTGCCTTCGCAAATCCATCATTGTTCTAGGACACCAAGCTTTCCTCATGCCAACCCAGTAGAATCGCTCACGTAGCAGGACTTCCAACTTCTTCCACCTGAAGTGTCCTGCTCCATCGTGGTACGCTTCTAAGACCATTGGCGCATCCCGCCTCGGGACTACCACCTGCCAGACCAGTTCGTGTGTCCAGGAGTTGATACTTCTTCGACACAGCTTTCCCTCATAGATGAACAGTTTGCCCTTCTCCTTCCACAACTGTTGGGTCTCCTGTGGAGCATCTAGATCAGGGTGTGAGTTAGCTTGTGCCTGAAACTACTTTACCAGGCGGACAGCTGGGTCGCTATCCTGCGTCTCTGCCCATCCATGATGGGGCAACGGGTTGAATGTGGCCTCACTGCTGGTGGAGCGCTTGTACCTCACACAGTGGGAGCACTAGGTCACCCCGTGACGATGGAAAGTGGGTAGCTCTACCTCCTCCAGATCTTCCGGGTCTACTCCCCCATCTGGCAAGTTGGGCATCCTGGACAGCGCGTCAGCATTTGTGTTTTTATGCCCCGCCCAATACTTGATGGTAAACTCATAGTTAGACAGTCGGGCGATCGATCATTGTTCTAGGACACCAAGCTTCGAAGTTTCCAGGTGCGTCAGCCGGTTGTTATCCGTGAAGACGGTAAATCTGGAGGAGGCGAGGTAGTGTTTGAAGCGCTCTGTTACAGACCAGACTATGGCTAGAAACTCCAACTTAAAGGATCTATAGTTGTTGGGGTTCCTTTCCGTGGGCCGGAGCTTCCTGCTGGCGTAGGCAATCACTCTCTCTCGCCTTGCTGTACCTGGGACAGCACCGCTCCCAATCCCACATTGCTGGCATCCGTATGAAGCATAAAGGGTTGCCCATAGTCGGGGTAGGCCAGGAATTTGTCTCCAGTAAGAGCCATTTTCAGTCGAGTGAAAGATTCGTCTTCTGGCTTACCCCATTTGAATGGAGGTTTGGGTTCTTGGCCTTCTTGGACTGGCCCACTAAGAGGTCCTGCATGGGTGCCACTATCTTGGTGAAACCCTTGATGAATCTCCTGTAGTAGCCTACCAGCCCGAGGAACTGATGCACTTCCTTGATAGTGGAAGGTCTTGGCCAGTCCTTGATCATGGTGACTTTTTCAGGGTCTGGTGCTACACCTTCGGGGCTTACCACATGACCTAGTTACTGTACCTTGGGCTTCAACAGGTGGCACTAGGACGGCTTTACCTTCAGGCCATAACCAGATAGGGCTTCAAACACCTTGGCCAGGTGCTCCAGGTGGTCTTCATATGTCTTCGAGTAGACAATTACATCGTCTAGGTACAGCAGGACGGTTTCAAAGTTTTTGTGTCCCAGGCAACACTCCATTAACCGCTGGAAGGTTCCTGGGGTGTTGCAGAGCCCAAATGGCATACAGTTGAACTCGCTGACACCCATTTGTGTTGTAAATGCGGTCTTTTCTCTGTCCGCCTCTGCCACAGGAACCTGCCAATACCCACTGGTGAGATCCAAAGTGAAGAAATAGTTAGCTGATCTCAAGGCTGCTAATGATTCCTCAATTCTGGGTAATGGGAGGCGTCCTTATGTGTAATGCAGTTAATCTGCCTGTAATCAACAAACATCCTCACTGTACCATCTTTCTTTCTAACGAGAACTAATGGAGCGGCCCAGGGGCTACAACTATCTCTGATCACCCCAGACTCCTTCATCTCCCGTAACATTCCTTTGGCACATTGATAGTGAGCTGGGGGTACAGATGATCTCCTGTGGACATATGATTTTGGACCCCTTTTACCTGCCCAAAGTCTAGTGGGTGTTTGCTGAAGACTCGCTCATATTCTTGGACCACCCGGTATACTCCATGCTTTTGGTGCAAAGGGGTGTAATCAATGCCTACTTGTAGCTTCTGACACCAATCCTCCATCTGCCCCTTGGAGCCATTATCCTCCGCCGGTTTGGATGGAGGCAAGGGTTCCACTGCCTTTATTGCATTGTTACTAACAGTGAACAGCTTAGCAAGGGTAGCATACCGGGGTAAATGGACCTCTTTCTCCCCACAATTCAGGATGCGTATTGGTACTCTCCCCTTGCGGACATCGACTACCCCCCCTGGCTGTCAAGATGGTGGGCCTACTATCAGAGTACACAGGTTCTACCAGGGCCTGATATTCTTGACCCCTGAGACCTATTGCTGCCCGACACCATATTAACATTTCACTCCTAGGGGGCATTGCAATGGGGAATGGATCACTCATCCTGACATTGCCAACTTCTCCACCAGACAGCTCTACCTGTTGTCTTTTCATCAGGGCTCTGATCTCCTTCTGCAGAACTCGCTGCTGACTGGAACTGGCAGTCTCTGCGACCTGCTGCAACAAAAGAATAATTTCCCCAAGACAATTCTCTATCACATTGGTGCCTATAGTTATCTTAGGATGACTTTCTCGGTGTTCAATATCAACAATAATCATTCCTTGTGATGGCAGTTCTACTCGGCCAACTTTTATGGTCACCTCTTTATACCCCACCGGAGACAAGGGCTGACCATTGCTGCCATAGATACTAAGATGTTCATCTGGACGGCAGGTAATGTCTGAATCAGTCCACTATTTTTTATAAAGGATATATGGCATCGTTGTCACCTGGGACCCAGTGTCCAGCAGTGCCTTCATCGGAATGCTATCAAGCACGACAGGTAGGACCGGCCATCCTCCCACGTACTTGTCTCGCTAGCTTTGTGGGCCTGGTCGTCTTACTCCTGGGGGTTGGCCCTCTGCCCCAGGGGTTGCTCGTTTAAATTAAAGAATCTTGCGTAGTGCCCCGCCTTTTGACAGCGGCTGCAGATGGGTTGTCCGTTCTGGTCGTAGCGATCGCTGTTCCTACCTCTGGTCTGTGGAATTCTTCTCTGTCGTCGCCATGGAACATCATCTAGACTGGAAGCCAGCTGGATCTTTTCCTTTGGAGACACTTGCATGGCCTGCATGATTTTAGTTAGTGTAGCCACACTTTTGGTCAGCTCCTGGACCTGAAGGCGTAGGTCTGCAGACGGGTCATTGTCTAGAGTCTGCGCGTCAGTCTCCACAGGTGCTGGGGTAAAGGACGCCACCTCCTGGTGGTATGTGATAGCTGTACGCCGGAGGGATGCAGTGCCGCCTGGGGTTGGTTCTCGCAGCACCCGGATGGCTCTGTCTTTAAATTGCGCAAAGTCCAGATCAGGGTTTTACAGAGCCATAATGCGCAGCTGTGTCTAGTGAGCGTTAGACAGGAGCACCTCAATAAACTTCCCATTTAGCAATCTGTCCTCATCTTGCACACTGTCGGGGTCCACCAATTTAGTGGCACGCAGCGCCTCCTGCAGGTTTAGAGCATAGTCCCGTACACTGTCCTGCACCCTTTCTTTGCACCTGTAGAACTTCATTTTAATTTCTGCTGCAGTGCGGGTGTCAAAGGTATCCTTCAACCAGGCCAGTATTTCCTTGACAGTGCCTTTGTCCCTGCCCGGCCAGGAATTCACCTCTCTCTGGGCTGCACCGATTAGCTGGCCTATGACACACTGCAACAAAATTTAAATGGAGACCAGAAATGGCTGAATTTGTGATACGTGTGATGGAAAAGCACAGTTTTAAATCGCTGGCTTGTGGGTTACTATTTTTCACAGTGACCTCATGTCAATAACTTCACTGACACACTGCATCAAAATTTAAATGGAGGCCAATATTTTCCACGTTCACTACAAATTTCTGGATTTTTATTGTTGTAATATAGAAAGGATCTGGCTGTATTCTGCAGTGCCAACAAGCAAATGGAGCAGAAAAATGGTGTACTCTGGATTGCTTTTTAAGCAAATAACAAGGATTAAGATAAAAAAAAAAAATCCCTGGCCCCTGATATCTGGGACTATGTCTACAAATATCTGTAAGAACAGCAGCAGCAGGAACGTTCAATTGCACTATATGCACTGCAGTCTGCCATATACACTGCTTGCCTGCCTAATTCCTGCTATCACCACTGAATATATGCAGCTGGACTAGTGTTCAGAAGGACTGTCAGTTCAGATGGATATATATATATATGTTGTGGAATACCTATACTAACGAAACGTTCAATGGACCCTCTTGCACTATATGCACTGCAGTCTGCCACATACACTGCCTGCCTGCCTAATTCCTGCTATCACCACTGGCTGAGGGCTGATGTTCTTAGTTTGAGAGGGGGGGGGGGCAATATCCATGGCCCCTTCCCTGGCTATTAATATCAGCCCACAGCCATCTGTTTCAACTTTACTGGTTAGCAATTATGGGGTACCCTATGTAATTGTTTTTTCTGGGGTCCCCCTTTAAACTAACCAGGAAAGGCTAACCAAACAGCTGTGAACTGTTATTAATAGTCTGGGAACCTTTAGGGCTATTTGCCCCTTTCCCAGAATATTAACATCAGCTCCCAACTGTTGGTTTAACCTCAGCTGGTTATGAAAATTATGGGGGATCCTACTCCATTTTTTTTTTACTATTTATTTACTAAAAAAAAAAAAACACAAACCACTGATTAAATAGAAGACTGACATGTATCTATCTATCTATCTATCTATCTATCTATCTATCTAAGAACCTCCATTTTTTTGTAAGTAAAGCTTACTGAGTAATAACACAGTTTAGATCAAATGTTTTTATTGTCTTTATGTATCTTGGCCATAATGGAGTGCTGATGCGCTTTCTTTTCATATATATTGTGCAGTTTCTGCAGCTAGCACCTGTTCACACTTAGGATATGCTGGCCTTATTATCTATCTATATATCTTGTTCCTCATCGCTATCTATCTCTATCTTTGAACATCTTTAATACCTAAACTCTTTATCCCCTTTCTGATACAGTATATACGGCATATGTCGAGTCTCTCCCTTTCCGGGGACATGACAGCTGGTCTGATCAGCTGTCATGTACCACTAACAGCCATGGGTGGAATTGAGATTCAGCTGTTAACATGTTAAATGCCGCTATCAATCTCTGACAGTGGCATTTAACATGGCCTCGGAGGAAGGACATCATAAGTCCCGCCCATCAGCGCCCATGTCACATGACCGCGGGACACCGATGGATTAGCATGACAACCCGGGGTCTGCAGGAGATCACTGCTCAGCCATGCAATCCAGATGTAGCAGATTTAACACAGCTCAAGATAGAGATTCATATTAAAACTCTAATTTTATTAGTATTAAACTTAAAAATACACCAAAAAGACAGAAAAACAAACTAGAATTAAAAACTAGATTAGGGACAGTATAGGATACACATGCAGTCAGATATTATACCAACTTGTCCATGGATCCACAGTACAGGGTAGACAACAAAAACAATTGTTTCTGAGATCTTCCGTAATAATCAAATATTAGCCAAAAAGCTTATATAGCTACTACACTAGTAAACTTTCTCTCTGACTGTTCATTCAGCTCAATATGACAAATTTGAATCCAGTCCCCGAAACATATGGATTATCATCGGACAGGTGAGGAATATGGTGTTTTATTATTTTTAATTTTACAGTAATAAATTGGTAAAAGAGGGTGGGGAGTATTTCTTTTGAATAAAGAAGTCTGTTTTTAATTCAATTAAAGGACTTTTTTCTGTGTGTGTGTTTTTATTACATTTGACTTTTGGGTTAGTAATAGGGGCGTATTACCACACTTACCACCACTTAAGTGGGAAGAACCAGGCAAAGCTGCAGAATTAGCGCATCTAATAGATGCACCTTTTCTGGAGCGGCTGCAGGCTCCTATTTTTAGGCTGGGGTGGGACAATATCCGAGGCCCCTTCCCAGTCTGAGAATACCAGCCTCCAGCTGTTTCCTTTAGCTTGCCTGGCTGTCAAAAATGGGGGGACCCCTCTATTTTTGATAGCCAGCCAATATAAAGCTGAAAGATAGGGGCTGCAGCCCGCAGATGTCAGCTTTACATGTGCTGGTTATCAAAGATAGATGTGAACCCACACCATTTTTTTTTATTATGTATTTATTGCACAGGCGCTGGCTGGTGAATACTCTCATTTGCCCCGCCTGCTCTCGCTGCTATCAGCGAGACCAGGCGTACGCTGATGAGAGTAGTACTCTCATCACCCTGATGCCTGTGACCGACAGTAACATTTTTACCACCAGTCAGAGCTGCTGGTTCACCTGCTGTCATCTGTGTGACAGCGTGGGAACCGCAGAGCTGTGACCAGCGGTAACGAACTTACTGCCGATCAGAGTCGGTATTTCCTACGCTGTCACGCATATTACACCAAGCGAAAAAGCGGATGTTAGGGCCCCCCGAAACAAACTTTTTTAAAATGTTCAGCCGAACCTGACGGCCGGAACATCCACTAGTTGGCATTCCATCCTAGGTGCATTTTCCCCTTCAGACATCTTATCCAGATTGTTTTGTAATAAATCAACGATCTGAGATACAGGATATTTATAAAATACATAAATTATATATAAATGTAGATAATAGATATAAAAAATAAATAGTTATAGTACAAATGTAACTTTTGTTCCATTTTTGTAATTTGAAACAATCTATATAACCATAGCTGGCCATCAATCTCCCTGAACCCATACGGGTACTGTTTTGTACAGAAGCACATGTGTTTTACACCTGTGCCCTCTCGCTGAGAGATACAAGATGTAACCTAAAGCTATCCTGACTACAAAGTAAAGTAACAAGTTTCATGTGTGTTCATTGATGAAGGCATGAATTATTGCCCCATTCCGGCAAACTAAGTTCATGTCCCGAGAGAGTAAAATATTGCAAGAATATTTATTCATTATTGTTTCCCTTTGTAAAAAAATAATTGCCTCAAATTTTATTAGTAGTTTATTTTTTTATGGAAATATGATAATTACTAACTCCAAACCCCATAAAATGCAGAAATTAATTCTACAGGGAAATTGCCAGTAGGCAATAAAGGTCTATTAATTGTTGCACTGGAGAATGTAGAATTGTAAGTAATTAGTAGAATAAAGTGGGGAGAAATTGACAAATTGTTATTTTCACTGTGTGATATCACATCTGTGTGTGATCAATAGCTGAAGCTTTCCATCACACATAAGAAATAATATGCCAAAAGCATTATTGCTTGCGGCATGCATAATGGTTGTTCATGTGGAAGAAAGGAGCAAACCTTAATGAATCTGGCACACAACTGAGCCATGTGAGGAGAGTCTGTACAAAGCCAAATAGCCTCTGTGGGATCCATGTTACGGTATTAAATGAAACATGCCGCGCATAAAAGGTTTGTGTGTTTTACCTTACATTTACTGTATATGAAATTACATGGCCAGTATGATTGGTAGGAGGAGTAGGGGGCCTTTTAGGGCATCATTATAGGCTTATTGCTATTTATTGTTAAAGCACCATTAATCCCTTGGTGCTAAACATGTGTAAAGGGAGGACCTTGCTCTCACGGCCTTATAATCTAGCATTTAGAACCATCTCAATCATTCATGGCTCTATGTGCTGGCCACAGGAAGTCTTTACAGAAGAATCGGCTGACCAAGCTGTGCAAAGCTGTTTCCATAACTATCATAGAACTGAACAAGAGTTGCAGAATCAGCATAGCACAAAAATTATGTTGCTTTCATAACTCGGGACTTAACCATGTAGATTTTAGTCCTAAAATATTTTAAGAACTCCCATTTATGTCTATGAGAGTTACAGAATCCCTGTAGAGCAATACCGACTTCTTATCATAGACAAAGATATTCCTGTCTCAGGCAATCATAGGAATACCCCTTTAAAAGGAAAAGCTTAAATTATGTTATTAGCACATTTCTTGTACAAATATTTGGTCATCATTCATCAGTACACTCCTGATAATATAGATTGTAGGCCTACGCAGGCATTGTCACGCTTCCTCTCTACCTATTATTATTGTTATTATTATTTTTTATTTATATAGCGCCATTGATTCCATGGTGCTGTACACAGGAAGAGTGTACCTATCTTTCACTTACTCATTCATTCATTTATGTTTATTGACTATTGTACTTGTTTCTTGTCTGGTGTCATGTAGGTAAAGAGGAAAGGGTTGTCTCATTATATTAAAGGTCTTACCTTATTAAATTACAAAGTATAAACATAAGAAACTTATTCCGCACTTTCAATGCCCATGCTGCGGATTTTTCCGCAGCGTTTATGCTGCGCTGAAAAATACGCAGCATGTCCATTAATTTTGCGGAAGCGCTGCATTTTCGCCGCCATGGACTTGCATTAGAACGCGCCAATTCCGCAAGACTGCATCTGTACTTGCGTAATTGGCGCGTTCTAATGTGCGGATGGTACCCGGGTGTAGAGGAGAGGAGAGTCTCATCCACACCCAGGACCTGCGCTGACGTCAGAGTCATGTGACGGGTCACGCGATGCTGACGTCAGCAGGTCCTTCACTCTACCGCTGCCGGCAGCCAGGACCGAGCGAAGCAAGACAGAGCGGGCCATCGGAGGGTAAGTATATATTTATTTTTTTATTTTTGACATTCTCTCAGGTCACACTATATAAATCCATGCTGTTTACATGGATTTATGTAGTGTGACCAAGTTGACAAGCACTTTCCAAGTGATGCTAAAATCGCTTGGAAAGCGCTTGTCAACCCGCATGCGGAAATGCATGTGAAGAACGCTTTTTTTTCTGCCAGGGAGATGCAGAAACGCTCAGGAAAAATCCTGAGCATTTCTGCATCGTGGGCACATAGCCTTATTGTTAGTAAGTCATATATCCAGGTGTTAGATTGAGTTCTATTGTCAAAGACGAACATTCCTATTTTATCTTATTCTTAGTCTTTTCATATTCTTAGTCTTATCATATTCTTAGACTTATTTTATTCTTAGTCTAATCTTATTCTTAGTCTTATTTTATGTTACTGTATCATAGGAGTTGCCTCATGTTCCTGAAGATCGAAACATGAGGCAAGCTTTTAAATTTTTCATATGTACAACTTGGAATAAAAGTCGCTTTAAAAAATAATACATATGATAGCAATGCTGAACACTGTATGCCGTTTTCAATTGAAACAGTTTCAGCTCTAAGAATATTGTACACTGACAAGAACAAAATAGGTTGCAAAGTCAAGTCCAGACCCCACTGGTATAGGACAACTTTCCAATAATTTGAACCTCTTCTGTGATCTTCATTATTTGACAGACCAAGAACATCTGACTTTCTAAGTCAAATATGAAACAAATTGCAGTTTTCATTCTAGATGTCCATCAAATGCACACAAGTCAGGTATTATTGTTATTGGTCTGTTCCCCATAAATGTGTTTAAACTTTGAAGTTGTCGACATATGTTAATGGTTAACTTGAGAAAGCTGTTTTTTCCTTTTGACTACATTAACCCACAAATGTCCCTAAGAAGTATATCACTTTGGAACATATCTGCATCTGAGTGACATAAACAAATTTGCTTTAAATCTGAAAGACTACATAGCCTCTTTGCATATAATCGCCCTCCTTTCTACAGTTTCACACTACTGTCCTGGTAACAATATTTATTCTCTTTCTCTCTCTGAAATTTAATATAAAACTAACAATTTATAAATTTTGTATCTGCTGCTTGGTTTAGAACTGTGGCTAACCTGCCATTCCCCTATGTTATGGTGGATCAATGTAATTCACTTATGGTTTATTTCTGTCAGTGACAATTAAGAAAACATTAAACAGCCCTGTTGGCTGTCATGCTTTTATTTGCAGTTATTTTAATTTTATTAAAACTTTTAGGAAACTACTTGAAACAAGTACCCTTAATTGGTCTGTGCACAAAGGGAATAGTGATTTGATACAAAAAGTGTCCGGTGGGTCTAAATACTTCTGTTTTGTTATTTTTAATGAAACATTCATTCAAATAGAGGATCACAGAAACAATCTGTAGTATTGCTGGAGAGAAACTAGGTTTAAGTAGGAACAATCACGTAACTACAACAACAAAAGAAGAGACAGATATAGGGAGCGAGAGTGAGTGACAGTGATTTTACTATAACATTTAAGCCTCTTCCGAAAGCACAAATCTACTATTTGTGAACTTCAGGATTTACACTATGCATTAAACCTTAGTATAGTTTGTCATCTAAAGTGTAAAAAGTTACATTGCTAAGCTTTAGACACCTTTGCACATTTTTTTTGTTTATTTTTTTCCAAAATGTACAATTAAAAAAATTGTTTTAATCACAAATATTTCATTATTGTTCTGCTGTAGAGTCTCTAAAACTCCCTCACTAAGCTGGCTGTCCTTCAGCCTGTAATAGAGATCTGACAGCATAGTGCTCCACGTGGTGTGTACTCTCTCTTCACCTGCCATCCCTTTTCTAAGTGTTAGAGATAACCACAAAAGGGAGGAGATGGGGGTAAGAGGTTGTAAATGCCAAATATGAAAGAAAAGGAAATCAAAAAGCAAACTTCATTGAGGTAGGTACGAAATAGAGAGAGAGAGAGAAAGTCCCCATCAGTGACTGTGGAGAAGAAATCCCACATGAGATGTAGAATCAGAAATTAGTACAAGGACAAAGCTATACTTTTATATGAGAGCTGTTGAAGGCAGAAGCATCTAGGACACAAAGTCCTCACATTCAGCTTAGATTACTGGGAGACGGTTCCACAGAGAAAAGTCTAAAAGTAGGAGCTAGTGAACTGCATATCAGAGGAGTCTGAAAAAAGTGAAGGATTTTGCGATTGTAGCCTGAAATTTTTAAAGTCAATATAAACCAAAATATTTTTTTCATGTCAGAAGTCTCCATAGCTAGAAAACCACTTTCCTAAGTGTATGTGCACACAGCGTATATCAGATTCCAGGGTGCCGCCAAGTTTTTTGTTAGAGATGCTGCTTCAGGATGATCTTTTTCCAGATGCGGCTTCACAGTTGGTTTCCCCATCACTTTTTGGTTAGGCTCTGCCATCGGTGACTTTTACTTACACCTTCAACTATAAAGAGCATGCAGATTTGAAACAAAGCTTTCACCCGAAAAATTAACATGTTACGGTATTTCTTTTAGCCGCTTCATGGATTCCGAACCCTGAAGTGGTTAAAAAAGTAATGAACGACTGGACAAGTAAACAGTAATGTAGTTTTTACATTCCAGTACATTATGTTCACTTTGTGCTGTGGCTTCGTGAGGCTTTTTCAGGCGGTTTCCAGGCGGAATCCACCTGAAAAACACATTGTGTGCACATACTGTAAGGGTGATGGTCACAAACTATATATTTTTAAAACTGAAGATTGTTTGGCTGCTCTTCTTCAACTCAACTGTATTAGGACATTGTGATGATCATAAATGGCAACTAAGCTGCTTGGTAGTCAAATGCTTCCTATTTCATCAGTCCTTCAGGCTACTGCCCTGACCCCCTATTCCTTTATACCGTGGCACACTGTATATTGATTAGCTGCTATGTATGAGCATAAGTTCTTTGGGAAGTCAGCATACAAAATAAGATTTACATGAAGGGTAAAACATGAAAATAGATTATTATTACTATTAATAATTACAATAATAATAACTAACCTTATATCCATTGTTCATTTATGACCCTGTTCAATTATGAGTGTAAAATTTTAACTATGACAAGTAGAGAAAAATCGTATTCTTCTACATTGAAAATGTATATACAGATTTAGCAAAGCTGAATGCCATTTAACTGCTTGATTGCTGCTATGTATTTTCAATAAATTTAAGATAAACATATTGAATCCAACATATAATAGAAATACATAGTGCAAATCCATTTTACTCACCCACTGTATCACATGGTTCATCTTTATGGACACAGAAATCCGTCCTAGGAGGAGGGGAAACAACTACACATTAATCACAATCAACTCTGTCAGACTAATAATAATTATGAGACCAATTTGCACAGATTTAATATGCCTCAGTTGGTAGAAACAAGAATCCATTATTGTAACCAAGACTACAGAAAAGTAAAGATTTGGATTAGCAAATAGGTATTGCAAACTTTATCTAATTCTGTTGGGAAGTTTGGTATTGAGAGGGAGAAATCAGCATCTGACAGCGAATTTCATTATGCGTTTACAAGTGAAACTGATTTTCATATGTAATGTTTTATACAATGTTTTTTTGGAATCAATTGCATGTAATAATATTACAATAATATTTACATTTAAAACAGATTATAAGCAAAATTCCAAATGAGGTCTAAAAAGTGTATTTTAGCAAATCTACAGTGGTGTGAAAAAGTGTTTGCCCATTTCTGATTTCTTATTCTTTTGCATGTTTGTCACTCTTAAATGTTTCAGATCACAAAACAAATCAGTCTGGAAAAGGTTATAAAGCAATTTCTAAAGCTTTGGGACTCCAGCGAACCTCAGTGATAGCTATTATCCACAAATGGTGAAAACACTGGTGAACCTTCCCAGGCGTGGCCAGCCGACCAAAATGACCCTAAGAGCGCAGCGACAACTCAGCCAAGAGGTCGCAAAATACCCCATAACAACATCCAAAGTACTGCCTGAGTCATTTGCATCAGTTAAGGTCAGTGTTCATGACTTCACCATAAGAAGGAGACTGGGTAAAAATGGCATGCATCACAGAGTTCCAAGACGAAAACCACTGCTGAGCAAAAAGAACATAAAGGCTCGTCTCAGTTTTGCCAGAAAACATCTTGATGATCGCCAAGACTTTTGGGATAATACTCTGTGGGCTGACTAGACAAAAGTTTAACTTTTTGGAAGGTATATGGCCTAATACTTCTGGTATAAAAGTAACATAGCATTTCAGAAAAGGAACATCATGCGAACAGTAAAATATGGTGGTAGTAGTGTGATATTCTGGGGCTGTTTTGTTTCTGTGCACATGGTCAGGATTTTTTCTGCGTGGATTTTACTTGCAGAAAAAATACGGACATGACCAATTCTTGTGCGTTTCTGCATGTGTATTTGCCTATACAATGCATTGGAAAAACGCATGGCAAATACGCATGCAAAAACGTATCAAAAATGCATGCGTTTTTTTGCCAAGGAGATGCAGGAATGCTCAGGAAAATTTCTGCTTCATTTCTGCATCGTGAGCACTAAGCCTTACACTGCAGGTCTGTGTTCTTGAACAGGCCCAACACATGATGGCGAGATGGATTTTTTTACTGCTCTGGGTACTAAAATTCAAGTATGAAAAATAAGATTTTGCTTTAATTGACACATATATTGAGTCAAATAGACTCCAAATGGGAAGCCTAGACTTTAATTTGGCTGTTATTTAGTGTTTACAATCTATTTTAGGGTAATTGATTAATTTCTGAAATCTAAGTATACCTAATTAGATCAAAATTATTTGAATTAATGAAAATCCAGAATGCAGACAATACAATAATATATACAGAATATATATATATATATATATATATATATATATATATATATATATACAGTACAGACCAAAAGTTTGGACACACCTTCTCATTTAAAGAGTTTTCTGTATTTTCATGACTATAAAAATTTGTACATTCACACTGAAGGCATCAAAACTGTGAATTAACACATGTGGAATTATATACTTAACAAAAAAGTGTGAAACAACTGAAAATATGTCTTATATTCTAATTTCTTCAAAGTAGCCACCTTTTGCTTTGATGGCTGCTTTGCACACTCTTGGCATTCTCTTGATGAGCATCAAGAGGTAGTCACCGGAAATGGTTTTATGATGTTTGTGACTTGGATGGATCATTATGCTTTATTTATGATAGAATTTTTTATTTCAATGCAAACACTGTAAAAATCCATATCACAAGAATTATTTTAATAACAAATTTTCACCTTAAATAAAAAAAAATCAGCTGTATTACTTGTTATTTGTTATCTCTGTCCCAGATATATCAAATATTTTCCTTATTTAAAAATGAACTGTACTTTCAATAAACCTTGCATTAATCAATAGTACAAGCGGATATAAGACATTTTGTAATATATCTCATCAGAGAGATTTGCTCCTTCCCCACTTTTTAGCCACTTTTTCTCCTCCATCTGCCTTCTAACTTTATCATTCATGTTAAAAAAACAGCTTATTTTCTTCTTGTGCCATCTATTTTATAGGAAGTCTATCAATGACATAGGCCATGATTGTAGTATTATGTAAAAGGTATTAAGGGTTGCAGGTTTGGGCCAAAAATGTGTAATTAGTATAAGGTGTTACAGAATTACGATACTTATAATGTATGGTTTCTAAGAATGTTTTAATTCTTTAGTTGATAAAACAATGTATAGTTAGATATATACATATACTATATTATCCCCAGTATGTACCAGTACAAATAGAAGTAGAGCAAAAATCCTACTATTTCCTAATTCTGACTCTTGGAAGTTGGCACTATAACCATTGGTGTTAGCTCTACTCAAGGCAGACTTGCCCTAATAACCCTTAAATAGGCCTTACACCAAGTCATAAATCAGCCCTTTATCGGTAGTGAAGTCTCCCACATAAGGAAAGGAGACACATGAAGAAAGTGCAGAGCCTTCCAACAAGTCTTTTACTTCATCGTAGAGCAAAATTCACATCTACACTGCTCCGTACTGCTTTGTGATATCCTTCATACCATTGCTGTGCCTGTCTGTGTGCTATTTAAGGAATGAGGAAAAGGAATTTACCCTGTGTGCTGTGTTTTGTTTGGAAGACATCATGGCAGCTAGGTTCTTCTCACATACTTAGAAATAAATGCAAATTAAAGGAAATCTGTCACCAGGTTTTTGTTATAAGGCTAATGTAGGCATGGAGGGGCTGAATCCAGTGAGGTATCACTTAGATTACTGCATACAGTCGATCTGACACAATCAGAGCTTTTAGATATAGCAATGAAGCAGAGCTGACAAAGCTAACGCCTCCCACACCAGTCTCTGCATGTAATTAAGCAGAGCTGAGAAAGCTATCCCCGCCCATACCAGGCTCTGTATGTAATTAAGCAGAGCTGAAAAAATCTAACCCCGCCCACACCAGGCTCTGTGTGTACAAAGTCCATAGACAGTGAGTTACCTGTCACAGGAGAGGTGTTGCGGAACCAGAAGGCAAGATCTGTTGGGTCACTGCAATGATCAGCGCCTGGTGCTAAAACACTCATTGCAGGCAAACAAAACCACAGAGCTTGATAAAAGAGGCATCACTGACATCTGTGTTTTAACCCCTACAGCATGCTGTCTTCATATTACATAGCAAAAACCTGCTGACAGATTCCCCTTAAGAAATAGAGGCTACAGAAGGTAAACTGGTGAACATGTAGAATAAAAGTCCTATAATGGCCATAAATATTGTTATTCCCTATGTACACATACAGGAAATCGTATTCTGAAAAGTTACTTGAAAGTAGTTACCTTTTAAGAAACTTATATATGGGAACTATTTCTTTCTCCTGATCTATAACCATTTCATCCAAAGATAACATTTTCTTTTACACCAGACCCAAAATCCTGTCATACTGGCCAGTTACTTTTGCCACCTCTTTGTGTTTTGCTCATAATTATCATCAGGTCATCTGCAAACAGAGCTAGGATTTTTTTCCCTAAACACATATCTAATATTTACCATCTCTTTATTTACATGGAGTTTTCTGCCAGCCCTTCTATAACAAGTGAAATATAATTTTCACTTTCAGCAAAGCCCATTATACTCTTACAATATATTCATTTCTATGTGATTTTTTGAATGCAAAATCTTTACAATGATTGACAATACCCTGGCAATGTTAGTCTTGGATTTTGGTTATTTGGCTTCACTTGATGGTTGCTATGGATGGCATAAATCTTTCTGTAAATTTGGTGCTATTCCATATTTACTATTGTAGGCCTCAGCTCTTATAGACCATCATTTAGGCAAAGCCAGGAATATTGGGGATCAAATAAAAACTTGTCATTTTACCAGCCAAAGGCATGGTACCACTAAACAATGTACATAGCTGCGGTGTTCCTCTCCATATATTGCTTACATCTGGCCACTGATCAGGTATCAGACCCCCAGAGGACTTATATTGATGATCTATCCTTCAGACAGGTCATCAATCGTTAAACTCCTGACAGCTTATGTGAGTAGATGAAAGGCTGCTTTTTGGTTGAGCACCTAAATCTTCAAGGTTGCAGCATCAGTTTCTTCTCTTTCTCTTCTCTCTATATGCAGTGGATGCAGTATGGAAGAATTCTGGGCAATATTTAGCATGAGGCACACTGACAAGTAGCCATACTAACCAATAATAAGAATTGTTTTGATTATTTCTACTATTATAACATTTGACATATTTTAACAAACACTTTTTGTAACTTTTTAACAAATAAGATATAAATAAAATGTATCTGGATCATAAGCGATATGTTTTGTGTTAGTAGATACAGACCATAATACTGACAGTTTCAGTAGCTGTAAACTAGTAAAATTAAATTACTACTTTCATTTTCCCAACATTCCACATGTCGAAGTGAACAAGCAAGCTAGTTACTTACATTCCACACAACATTCACAAAGCAACACATGCACTGGCTTTTGTCAAGATCATTTACACAATTAACTTCTCTTCAAACCTTAACAAAATGATGTGAAATGATCAGCATACCACAAGGCATTAAATGTGTACCCCCACTCTAGTGGAAAAGCCAAGGAAACATGAATTTCAAATAAAAAGGTAAAAAATAATTGTGACAAGTAGAAGTTATTATTTGCAGAAGATGTCAAAGTAGGTTTTGTTCTTGAACATAGTCTTGCCCAAGGATGGTCTAAATTATATCTACTTTAGCTTCAGGTAAATTTTGCTTTTATTTCAAAGGAATCATAAAAAGAATCAAAAAGTCTTCTGTAAACTTCTCGGCCACCTCATCTCAATGTAGCTCTGAAAGCCCTGAAAGCAGACCTGCTGGATGCAATGATCAATGCAAACCACCAACTCATCTGAAATGTACCATGAGGCTTTTCCCCATATATGTTTGGAGATCTGGTGGCATCACTTGATGGCAGCTTCATCTTCTTCTAAACCTGAACATATTAATTTCAAAAGCTAGAAAGCAGCATACATACAATATTAGTTCAAAGAGAACTGTCATCTCCGGATATAGATGCAGTATCTACAGGTTATGCCAGAAAAGCCTGTTACTTGTAGATTCACACTTTCTATATAATATAGCGGAGAGGTAGACACTCATCTGAATTAAACAGACAAAAAGTGTTGTGTACAAGCACAATCACATCTGCACTCAACTGTATAGAGAATGTGATGACCATGAGTCCATGACCCAAAGGACTGGAACTCAGAACTCCTGAAAAGCAAGAGTTCTTGACAAGATATCCATATTTACCAAGGATTTATACCATATCCAGGGTTGTATTTAGCACTCATGCTGCCGTACGCACTTGTTTTAATGCACCATAGGGGTAAGTCAGCCTAAAGCCTCTTTCAGTTTTTCTTCATACAAGAAAAAAATATGGTGGAGCTGATTCTCTATTTCTGGTCCAAGCATCAGTTTTTACCATCAATGCAGCATCCACTTTTTTCTTGTAAGCAAGAAAAAAAGATCTCCAAACTTCTCTTACTCATTAAACAGTAAAAAAAGACAGCATATGGGTGATGTCCATGTGCTGTTTTTGCACATACAGTGGGGAAAATACTATAAGTATTTGATACACTGCCGAATTTGGAAGTTTTCCCACCTACAAGGAATGGAGAGGTCTGTAATTTTTATGGAATGTACACTTCAGCTGTAAGAAACAGAATCTTAAAAAAAATCCAGAAAATCACATTGTATGATTTTTACATAATTAATTTGCAGTATATTGCATGAAATAAGTATTTGATACAGTAGAAAAACAGAACTTAATATTTGGTATTGAAATCTTTGTTTGCAATTACAGAGTTCTGACATAGTTCTTGACCAAGTTTGCACACACTGCAGCAGGGATTTTGGCCCACTCCTCCATACAGATCTTTTTCAGATCTTTCAGGTTTTGGGGCTGCCGCTGGGCAACATTGAGTTTCAGCTCCCTCCAAAGATTTTCTATTGGGTTTAGGTCTGGAGACTGGCTAGGCCACTCCAGGAAAGAGCCACTCTTTAGTTGCCCTGGCTGTGTGTTTTTGGTCATTGTCATTCTGGAAGACCCAGCCACGACCCATCTTTAATGCTCTTACTGCGGGAAGGAGGTTGTTAACCAAAATCTCACGATACATGACCCCGTCCATCCTCCCTTCAATACGGTGCAGTCGTCTTGTCACCCTTGCAGAAAATCACCCCCAAAGTACGATGTTTCCCCCACCATGCTTCACGGCTGAGACAGTGTTCTTGGGGTTGTGCTCATCCTTCTTCTTCCTCCAAACACGGCGATTGGAGTTGATACCAAAAAGTTCTATTTTAGTCTCATCTGACCACATAACCTTCTCCCATGCCTCCTCTGGATGATCCAGATGACCTTTGGCGAACTTCAAACTGACCTTGACGCGTGCGGGTGTGTGGTCCCAGCTCTCTTCATGTCATTGACAAAATCCTCCCATGTAGATCTGGGCTGATTCCTGACCATTCTCAGTATTATCCTTACCCTACGAGGCGAGATATTGCATTGAGCCCAAGACCGAGGAACATTGACAGTCATCTTGTGTTTCTTCCTTCTTCTAATAACTGGGCCAACAGTTGTTGCCTTCTTACCAAGCTGCTTGCCTATTGTCCTGTAGCCCATCCCAGCCTTATGCAGGTCTACAATTTTGTCACTGGTGTCCTTAGACAGCTGTTTGGTCTTGGCCAGGGTGGAGAGGTTGGAGTGTGATTGATTGAATATGTGGACAGGTGTTTTTTATACAGGTAACGAGTTCAAACAGTTGCACTTAATACAGGTGATGAGTGCAGAGTAGGAGGGCTTCATAAAGAAAAACAGGTCTGTGAGAGCCAGAAAGAATTCTTGCTGGTTGGTAGGTGATCAAATACTTATCTCATGAAATAAAATGCAATTTAATTGTTTAAAAATCATACACTGTGATTTTCTGTTTTTTATTTTTAGATTCTGTCTCTCACAGTTGAAGTGTATCTACAATAAAAATTACAGACCTCTCCATTTTTTGTAGGTGGGAAAACTTGCAAAATCGGCAGTGTATCAAATACTTATTTTCCCCACTGTATCTGTTTAATTGAATGGTTGAATTTGATATGTGACTCGGATGTAAAATGCACATGTCTTCCATTTTTTATGCTATGTTAATTTTTACACTTTTTTTTATGTACGTGTTCTATTCGTGAAAAACACAAATAGATCTAGGCCTCATTCCGATGGCTACATTTTCTATGTCCATTCAAATAAGATAGCTGTCAGCAAAATGCATTGAGCAGTGACAGCTTTCATGAACTACCCCATAGACATGCATGCTCGGAGAAAAAAATACTGCATGCCAAGCTGAGAGCTGACCCATGACTACATTTTAATAGGACATTTTTAGCTGGTATGCAATATTTCTGCTCACATATGAGCACCAATCAACTATGTACAAGTCAACTTGCACCCGTGTCAATTAACTTTTAAGTTCAGTTCCCATGATGAGTATTTGGTGAGATTTTGATATTGCGTATTTTCCCTGCACAAAAAACATAGCATCCTATAGTTCCAGCAAAGAAGATGGGATGTATTGAAATCTCATGCTGTGCTTTTCATTACTCAGCCTAAACTGACCTGCAGTGCATTTTTGAGCTCTGCAACATGTCATTTTCTCGTGCGGGTACGCTGAGGTTTATGTGTGAATTTTCCTAGTAGAATTGAATGCGCAATAAATGTGTTAAATCTACAGGTAGAAAACGCACATAATCCACTCATGACTGTATGAGTAAAGTTTTGTCAGCCAAGTACCAGGAATCGTCAAATACAAAATAGCTTTATTTAAAATATGACATAGCAAACAAGATAAAAAATGCATGTAAAAAGACGCACTCAAAAATGCAATTACCCTAATTTACATAATAAGGGCAGAAATTTTGTTCTTATTCATTCTCATAGGACTACCGCAATTCTCTACTTATCAGTCTCCCTTTTACTAAACTCTCTCCTCTCCAATCTGTCTTGAATGCTGCAGTGAGGGTCGTATTTCTGTCCAGCCACTACACCTATGCCTCCACCTTGTGCCAGTCATTGTACTGGTTACTCATCCACTACAAAGTACAATATAAACTTATCACTCTCACCCACAAAGTTCCCCACAGTTCTGTACCACCCTACATCTCCTCTGTCATCTCTATCTAACCCCCTTTCAGTGCTCTCCATTCTGCTAATGATCTAAGACTGGTGCAACACACTCAACTTCACTGACATAAATGTACTACATGAGTGCAATCCAATTGCAATATTCATTGATCCAAAACTAATACCCTTTCAATCCGGACCTCTCAAACCTGTCTCCAAGTTTTCTCTTGTGCTGCGCCATTGTGCATTTCTTTAGACTGGCTTACCATCTCGCCTCACTAATCAAACTATTCCCTGTTCTCCCTTCCTAAAGTTTCCTCATAGTATGGTCTATTCTATCATCTGTTCCACACTCTCAATGCATTGAGTAATACTTTGTATCTATACTAGTGCAGTTGCTGGCTGATGACTGGTTCATGCAGTATTATTTGAATACTACTATTTATTATATGCATTGACCATACACAACAAGAACTTTTTGACCTTTTGTGTCTCATCTACCTACTTGTAGATTGTAAGATGTTGTAAGGCTATGTGCCGACGATGCAGAAATGAAGCAGAAAATTTCTGCAGCATTTCTGCATCTCCCTGGCAGAAAAAACGCATGCAGATTGTGCATGCGTTTTTCCTGCAGAATACATGCGGAATACATGCGGATTCACATGCGTACCCACATGCGTTAACGCGTGTGTTTCCGCATGCGGACTGACAAGCACTTTCCAAGCGATAGCATCACTTGGAAAGTGCTTGACAACTAGGTCACACTATATAAATCCATGCAAAAGGCATGGATTTATATAGTGTGACCGTAAAAATAAAAAAATATAGCTATACTTACCCCCGATCCCCCGCCGCGTGTGCTGTTGCGCTCCCTCCTGCCTTCTTCCGGGTTGCCGGCATCTCGCGAGACAGCCTGCGGTCACATGACCGCGACGTCATCTCAGGTCCTGGAAGGAGAAGCGCTGCTGGGGCCGCCGAACAGGTGAATATAAACTTTATTTATTATTTTATTCTTTTTTTTACAGGTACAATGGTACCCAGGTCTGGATAAGAGTCTTCTCTCCTCCAGAACTGGGTACCATCCGCACATAGAGACGCATAAAATCCGCTTGTACAAATGTACAGACACGGATTCTATGCGTCTCAATGCAAGTCAACGGTGGCGCTTCCGCTGCGCTTCCGCAAAATTAATGAACATGCTGAGGATTTATTTGCGCTGCAGAAACGCTGCAGAAAAATCCGCAGCATGTGCATTGACATTGCGGAATGCCATTGGGGACCATGGGGTGCGGATTACCATGCGTTTTTTATGCGTTTCCGCTACGGAAATTCCGCAGCATAAACGCATCAAAAACGCATCGTGTGCACGCAGCCTAATTGTTAAATTAAGTGTTACTTTCTAATGTATTGTCTGTAAATGTACCCCCTGATTTGTAAACTACGGAATATGTTGGCGTTACAGACAAAAAATTATTATTCTTATTATCATTCTATGCTATTCAAGACCTTTTTAAGACTTACATACCTGCATCATTACAATAAAAACCTGTAAGTAATTGTCAGAATAAAAAGACAATATGATTACATTTATAGAAATTAACAATAGTTTAAGGAAAGGATTTTCTTACATCAACCAACCATTGTTTATCCTTTGAACTTTGTCATTTTCTGTAATGTAGACGATATAAGGGAATGCGTAGCATGGGGCTTTCAAGTAGTCACTAATTTTCCCTGTGAGTCTTAGAACCCTAACGCTTGACAGTATGGGGCACATTCTTCCATACATAATAAATTATGTATGATGTAAAAACTCAAAAATTGTAACCTTCTTCTGTATAATAAATTGCTTCTCTGTTGGGGGTTACACAGGGAAATAATTCACACTGCTATTTGCTGAAAGGAACCTAAGACATAAGATGATTGATACACAGCAAAATGTATGGGATAGATAGATACATTTTCTACGTTTAGTAGCTTTTTTCTGTCTCTTTTTTGTTTGCAAAAGTAACTTTATCAGTTTATACCAATGCTTTTTACTTACAGTAGTTACATATAAAAAATAAATATTCTTTAAACAGAATATATCATTTGTCAAATAATAGAAATCGCAAATGTTCTGGGTTTATTGGTTTAACTTTACCATTTATGTGTTCATTACCAAAAGTACCTATTAAAGTAGCACTCCCATCAACATTTTTATCCTCTTAATATAGTGCAATCATCATATTATATAGCACTGTGTACTTACAGTTGCTCATTTTGCCTTTCTACCCAGCTAATTCTTCTATTTTCCATTAGATCTATGACACACATGATCAAAACTGATTAGCTGCATCCTTCTAAGCTCTATGTAGAAACAGGAGGTCAATTTTCCCTGTATGATCTTGAGTTACTTCAAAAGCCCCTGGCAGAGGAAGAAGGAAGCAGCTGGGTCAGGAGATGAAGAAGGGGATGAAAACTGCAAGGACAAGAGACTTCCTGTTTCTACATAGTGTAGAGAAAAGAGAAGCATTAGCTGGGTAGAATGTCAAAATGAGCAATTGTAAGTACACAGTGCTGTATAATATCATGATTGCAATATATTAAGAGGATAAAAACTTTGATGGGAGTGCTTCTTTAATTCAATGATTATCCATTGATTTAAATGGCCATTCTGTAACATATTTATTTTTCTAAAACCCAATTTACAATTGAGAATCATGGTATGTACTAATTTAATTTAGATCCTACTAACTATATACCACACTAGATAAGATTAAAATGTAATTTTTATTAACAACATCTAAAAACATCAAAATAACATCTAAAACAAACATCTACAAAAGGAAGAACAAAGTCAAAGAAATACATTAAACATCTATGGGCAGCAAATTAGAGATCATAAAGTGGATATAAATACATACAATTCTGCCATGAAGTATTCTATGTATACAAAATACAGGAACAGACAATCTTTGTATAGTTATATAGTAAGGATAATATATTACATATTAAATATTCCAACACCATGTTGAAAAAGTAAATAGCAGATAATCCAATATAAAATCAATGGTTACAAGAGATAATAATTATAATAATAATAATAATCTGTATTTCTATAGCACCAACATATTCTGCAGAATTTTATCAAAACGGATCTGATAAAATTAAAATTTGCCTGTTTTGTGGATCTTCCTAGAAATTTCAAATTGCAGAAAAGTTATTCTCTGCAAATTGAATGTCCCTTATCATGCTCTGGGGTTTCTCCAGACTTCAGGGTATAATAAAAATCGACTGTAAAAGATAAAAAAATCCATATACTCACCTTATCACTCACCTCTTTGGTTGCTTCCGCTGCTCCCTGCCTAATGTCGTGTCACATCTCTGGCTCAGTGTCCATTCTAGGCCGAAGATTCCAGCCATGAGCAGGCTCTGGAATTGACTACATATGCACAGTGACCTCTGGAGCCTGCAATCGGAAGCTGTGGCCTGGTGTTCACTCTATGTTGGGACTTCCTGCCACGTGTAGGCCACAAAGCATGCACAGTGAACTCCAGGGCTTGCTTGTGACTGGAAGTCCCAGCCTACAGAGAACACCGGAACGAAACTGCAATGGAATGAAATCACAGAGGACTGAACAGTATGCAGAGAGCAGTGGGGGCACCCGAACAACTAAACAGCCTTACAAAAAGTTAAAAAGAAAAAAAACAACATACTTCACTGTCCACCTTTCTGGCCGATCCTGCTGCTTCTTGCCTGTTGTCCGATCTTCTATGCCTTTGATGTGTCACATATCTGCAACAAAGTGCACTCTATGCTGGGACTTCCAGCTGAAAGTAGGTTACAAAGCATCTGTAGTTGGCTGCCATTTTGCTGAATTTGCTTGAAGTAAATTACAAAAAAAATTGTGATTTCCAAAATGTGGATTTTTGCAAGATTCAATTAAAGTTGAATAAATTCGTCCATCTCTAATAGTTACCCAACAGCTAAATAAATTACTGCACCCTAATGCTTGTTTCTCATTATGTTTTGCCTCTAAACTGCTGTCCATATATGCCTGATACATTTCTTTGACTTTCTTGTCTTTTATGATTTTTTTAGATGTTTCTAATTAAAATTGCATTTTAATCTGTTCTAGTGGTGCATTGTTTATAGGATCTAAATATTTTTTATGCATTGTCAATTACAAGGAACCTGCCATGATTATTGGTGGGCATGACAATTTCATAAGGTTACTTCTTAGATTTGGGTCTAGTAAACTGCTAAATGGTCACTGGTATTTTCACAAACGTTTCCTTTATCAATAATACAACCAAATATAAGAAACTTTGTAATATAGCTTATCTGAGAGTCCCCTCTTCTCCTCCACCCTACCTCTTGAATTCATCATTCACTGAAAAACTGCTAAATTCTGTTTTGCTCAAGATGGACTGTTAGCTTACTGAAGGATCATGCCTATTGGAGTCTTTGGAGAGGAGAAGGAGAAGGAAGAGCAGATAAAAAAAATACATAAAATAACAGATAGACAATGCTGCTGCTACAACCCCAATTCTAAAAAATGTAGTCGTCTTCTTTTGGCCAAAACTTACTTAAAAAAGATAAAGGCAAAATGAAAAAACAAAACTGAAAATTCTTTATGGAAAACACAGATGCCAATTCCTACGGACTCAAGACGACCATACAGATTGTTATTGGTTCCCAGTTAAAAAGCCTGCATCTCTGATGGTATTAAGGTTACATTAGTTCATAGGACATGGGCAGCTAACACATCTTGAAAGGCATTATCAATGTTTTAACCCCTTAAGGACCGAGCCAATTATGTCCTTAATGACCGGGCAAAATTTTACAATTCTGACCACTGTCACTTTATGAGGTAATAATTCTGGAACGCTTTAACGGATCCCACTGACTCTGAGATTGTTTTTTTTTGTGACATATTGTACTTCATGATAGTGGTAAAATTTCTTTGATAAGACTTGCATTTACTTGTGAAAAAAATGGAAATTTGGCAAAAATTTTGAAAATTATGCAATTTTCAAACTTTGAACTTTCATGCCCTTAAATAAGAGAGATACAGTACAGACCAAAAGTTTGGACACACCTTCTCATTTAAAGATTTTTCTGTATTTTCATGACTTTGAAAATTGTACATTCACACTGAAGGCATCTTCAAAGTAGCCACCTTTTGCTTTGATGACTGCTTTGCACACTCTTGGCATTCTCTTGATGAGCTTCAAGAGGTAGTCACCGGAAATCGTTTTCACTTCACAGGTGTGTCCTGTCAGGTTTAATAAGTGGGATTTCTTGCCTTATAAATGGGGTTGGGACCATCAGTTGTGTTGTGCAGAAGTCAGGTGGATACACAGCTGATAGTCCTACTGAATAGAATGTTATAATTTGTATTATGGCAAGAAAAATGCAGCTAAGTAAAGAAAAACGAGTGCCCATCATTACTTTAAGAAATGAAGGTCAGTCAGTGCGAAAAATTGGGAAAACTTTGAAAGTGTCCCCAAGTGCAGTTGCAAAAACCATCAAGCGCTACTATGAAACTGGCTCACATGAGGACCGCCCCAGGAAAGGAAGACCAAGATTCACCTCTGCTTCTGAGGATAAGTTTATCCGAGTCACCAGCCACAGAAATCGCAGGTTAACTGCAGCGCAGATTAGAGACCAGGTCAATGCCACACAGAGTTCTAGCAGCAGACACATCTCTTCAACAACTGTTAAGAGGAGACTTTGTGCAGCTGGCCTTCATGGTAAAAGAGCTGCTAGGAAACCACTGGTAAGGACAGGCAACAAGCAGAAGAGACTTGTTTGGGCTAAATAACACAAGGAATGGACATTAGACGAGTGGAAATCTGTGCTTTGGTCTGATGAGTCCAAATTAGAGATCTTTGGTTCCAACCACCGTGTCTTTGTGCGACGCAGAAAAGGTGAACAGATGGACTCTACATGCCTAGTTCCCACCGTGAAGCATGGAGGAGGAGGTGTGATGGTGTGGGGGTGCTTTGCTGGTGACACTGTTGGGGATTTATTCAAATTGAAGGCATACTGAACCAGCATGGCTACCACAGCATCTTGTAGCGGCATGCTATTCCATCTGGTTTGCGTTTAGTTGGACCATCATTTATTTTTCAACAGGACAATGACCCCAAACACACCTCCAGGCTGTGTAAGGGCTATTTGACCAAGAAGGAGAGTGATGGGGTGCTACACCGGATGACCGGGCCTCCACAGTCACCAGACCTGAACCCAATCGAGCTGGTTTGGGGTGAGCTGGACTGCAGAGTACAGGCAAAAGGGCCAAGAAGTACTAAGCATCTCTGGGAACTCCTTCAAGATTGTTGGAAGACCATTTCCGGTGACTACCTCTTGAAGCTCATCAAGAGAATGCCAAGAGTGTGCAAAGCAGTCATCAAAGCAAAAGATGGCTACTTTGAAGAACCTAGAATATAAGACATAATTTCAGTTGTTTCACACTTTTTTTGTTAAGTATATAATTCCACATGTGTTAATTCATAGTTTTGATGCCTTCAGTGTGAATGTACAATTTTCATAGTCATGAAAATACAGAAAAATCTTTAAATGAGAGAGTGTGTCCAAACTTTTGGTCTGTACTGTATGTCACACAAAATAGTTAATAAATAACATTTCCCACATGTCTACTTTACATCAGCACAATTTTGGAGCCCAAATTTTTTTTTATTCAGAAGTTATAAGGGTTAAAATTGTCCAGCGATTTCTAATTTTTCCAACAAAATTTACAAAACCATTTTTTAGGGACCACATCACATTTGAAGTGACTTTGAGGGATCTATATGATAGAAAATACCCAAAAGTGACATCATTCTAAAAACTGCACCCCTGAAGGTGCTCAAAACCACATTCAAAAAGTTTATTAACCCTTCACGTGCTTCACAGGAACTGAAGTAACATGGAAGGGAAAAATTAACATTTAACTTTTTTTCACAAAATGTTTAATTCAGACCCAATTTTTTTTTTTCACAAGGGTAGCAAGAGAAAATGGACCACAAAATTTGTTGTGCAATTTCTCCTGAGCATGTCGATATCCCATATGTGGGGGAAAACCACTGTTTGGGTGCACGGCAGGGTTTGGAAGGGAAAGAGCACCATTTGACTTTTTGAATGTAAAATTTGCTTGAATAATTATCGGACACCACATCGCGTTTGGGGAGCCTCTGATGTACCTAAACAGTGGAAACCCCACACAAGTGATACCATTTTGGAAACTAGACCCCTCAGGGAACTTATCTAGATGTGTGGTGAACACCTTGAACCCCCAGGTGCTTCACAGAAGTTTATAACATTGAGCCATAAAAATAACATTTTCACATTTTTCCCACAAAAATGTTTTTCAGCCCCCAATTTTGCATTTTCATAAGGGTAGCAGGAGAAATTTTCCCATACCATTTGTTGGAAAATTCCTCCTGAGTAAGCCAATACCCTATATGTGAGTAAAAACCACTGTTTGGGCGCACTGCAGGTTTGGAAGGGAAAGAGCACCATTTGACTTTTTGAATGTAAAATTTGCTTGAATAATTAGCGGACACCATTTCGTGTTTGGGGAGCCCCTGATGTGCCTAAACAGTGAAAATTCCCCACAATTGAAACAAAATCCGTAAGGGAACTTATCTAGATGTGTGGTGATCACCATGAGCCCCCTGGTGCTTCACAGAAGTTTATAACATAAAGCCGTGAAATTAAGAAATTTAATTTTTTTCCACAAAAATTTACTTTGTGCCCCAATTTTTTTATTTTCACAATGGTAACAGAAGAAAATTGACCCCAAAATTGTTGTGCAATTTCTCTTGAAATACAGTACAGACCAAAAGTTTGGACACACCTTCTCATTTAAAGATTTTTCTGTATTTTCATGACTATGAAAATTGTACATTCACACTGAAGGCATCAAAACTCTGAATTAACACATGTGGAATTATATACTTAACAAAAAAGTGTGAAACAACTGCAAAAATGTCTTATATTCTAGGTTCTTCAAAGTAGCCACCTTTTGCTTTGATGACTGCTTTGCACACTCTTGACATTCTCTTGATGAGCTTCAAGAGGTAGTCACCGGAAATGGTTTTCACTTCACAGGTGTGCCCTGTCAGGTTTAATAAGTGGGATTTCTTGCCGAACAAATGGGGTTGGGACCATCAGTTGTGTTGTGCAGAAGTCTGGTGGATACACAGCTGATTGTTCTACTGAATAGACTGTTAGAATTTGTATTATGGCAAGAAAAAAGCAGCTAAGTAAAGAAAAATGAGTGGCCATCATTACTTTAAGAAATGAAGGTCAGTCAGTCCGAAAAATTGGGCAAACTTTGGAAGTGTCCCCAAGTGCAGTTGCAAAAACCATCGAGCGCTACAAAAAAACTGGCTCACATGAGGACCACCCCAGGAAAGGAAGACCAAGAGTCACCTCTGCTTCCGAGGATAAGTTTATCCGAGTCACCAGCCTCAGAAATCGCAGGTTAACAGCAGCTCAGGTTAGAGACCAGGTCAATGCCACACAGAATTCTAGCAGTAGACACATCTCTACAACAACTGTTAAGAGGAGACTTTGTGCAGCAGGCCTTCATGATAAAATAACTGCTAGGAAACCACTGCTAAGGACAGGCAACAAGCAGAAGAGACTTGTTTGGGCTAAAGAACACAAGGAATGGACTTTAGACCAGTGGAAATCTGTGCTTTGGTCTGATGAGTCCAAATTTGAGATCTTTGGTTCCAACCACCGTGACTTTGTGCGACGCAGAAAAGTTGAACGGATGGACTCTACATGCCTGGTTCCCACTGTGAAGCATGGAGGAGGAGGTGTGATGGTGTGGGGGTGCTTTGCTGGTGACACTGTTGGGGATTTATTCAAAATTGAAGGCATACTGAACCAGCATGGCTACCACAGCATCTTGTAGCGGCATGCTATTCCATCCGGTTTGCGTTTAGTTGGACCTTCATTTATTTTTCAACAGGACAATGACCCCAAACACACCTCCAGGCTGTGTAAGGGCTATTTGACCAAGAAGGAGAGTGATGGGGTGCTACGCCAGATGACCTGACCTCCACAGTCACCAGACCTGAACCCAATCGAGATGGTTTGTGGTGAGCTGGACCTCAGAGTGAAGGCAAAAGGGCCAACAAGTGCTAAGCATCTCTGGGAACTCCTTCAAGATAGTTGGAAGACCATTTCCGGTGACTACCTCTTGAAGCTCATCAAGAGAATGCCAAGAGTGTGCAAAGCAGTCATCAAAGCAAAAGGTGGCTACTTTGAAGAACATAGAATATAAGACATTTTCAGTTGTTTCACACTTTTTTGTTAAGTATATAATTCCACATGTGTTAATTCATAGTTTTGATGCCTTCAGTGTGAATGTGCAATTTTCATAGTCATGAAAATACAGAAAAATCTTTAAATGAGAAGGTGTGTCCAAACTTTTGGTCTGTACTGTATATGTAAGGGAAAACTATTGTTTGGGCGCACGGCAGGGCTTGTAAAGGAAGGAGTGACGTTTGGAACGCAGACTTTGATGGAATGGTCAGCGGGTGTCATGTCGCATTTGGAAAGCCCCTGATGTGCCTAAACAATGGAAACCCCCCCAATTGACCCCATTTTGGAAACCACACCCCTCAAGGATTTTATCCAGGAGTATAGTGAGCATAGTCTCCATCGTTTTAAGTGCACATCTTTTTAGATCTGTGGTCTTCCACACTTGTGCGCTAAAGAAAAGTCTAAAATGATGGTACGCCGCCGGAACAGAGACCAGTCCAAAGGGACTCCATCGGACTCATAAGTGAGTGGCCCCATTTGTTTTTTTTGTCTGAATTGTGGTTTTGGTGAATTTACACATAAACCCCAACGTAACCGCTTAGCAGAGAGTGCAGGATAAACATGAGCTGAGCTTTATTCCGATTTTTTTGGAGGCAGAATGAAGAAATAAACAGCAGTACCAGAATAGTTCTTATTTTTATTTTTTCGCAGTTCACCATGCAGTATAAGTGATAAGGTGGATTTATTCTTCGGGTCGGTGCGATTACAGCGGTACCAGATTTATATGGGTTTTTTAGGTTTTGTTGCTATCACACAGTAAAAATGCTTTTTTATATAAAAAGTAGTTTTTTTCGTCGCCATATTCTGAGAGCTGTACCTTTTTTATTTTTTGGTGAACAGAGCAGTATGATGGCTTATTTTTTGCAGGACGAGTTGCAGATTTTTTTGCTACCATTTTGGGGCATATAGTAATTTTTGATCGCTTTTTAATCAGATTTTTCAGTCACAGAATGAACAAAAAACAGAAATTCAGTTATTTTTTTTATTTTTTGCGCTGTTCGCCGAGCAGTAAAAGTGATAAGACCGTTTTGTCCGCCGGGATGGCATGATTACAGCGATACCAGATTTATCTTTTTTTTTTTTTTATTTTTTTTTTTTTTTTTTATGCTTTTCTATTTGTACACATTAAAAACAGTATTTTACAAAAAAGAACTTGATTTTGCATCGTCGCATTCTGAAAGCTGTAACTTTTTTATTTTTGTGCCGAATGAGCCATATTATGGCTTGTTTTTTGTGGGACGGTTTGGCGTTTTTACTTGTATAATTTTTTTTTTACATACGTCTTTTTTATTGCTTTTTATTTACTTTTTTGTGAGTCAGTATGACGAAAAAGCATAATTTTTGGTGTGTTTTTTATTTATTTTTTACGGCATTTGCCAAACGGACTAAATAAAGCTACAGTTTTATAGAACGGGTCGTTCTAGACGCGGAAATACCAATTATATGTATGTTTTCTCATTTAGTTTTGTTTTATCACAAACGCTGCGTTTTGAGCGGCGAAAAAGATTTTAGTGATTTGTGTTTTTTTTTACTTTTTTACACATTTTATCTAACTTTTTTTAACTTTTTCATGAAGTCCCACTGTGGGACATGTGTGATTGTCACTTTGATAGTTGGTTTCATACTCTGTAGTACTCCAGTACTCCTGTACTGCAATGCATGTCTGACTCACTGACTACCTGTGAGATCCCACTCATTGGATTAAAAAAACATATGCTCCTAACATTGGAGGTGGACAAAAAGAGACCTTCCTAATTCATCATGAATAGTATTGAGCGAGCACTAAAATGCTCGGGTGCTCGAAGCTCGGGCCGAGTTCACCGTGATACTCGGGTGCTCGACCCGAGTTCACCGTGATACTCGGGTGCTCGACCCGAGCAACGAGCCCAATGTTAGTCTATGGGAGACCCGAGCATTTTTGCGGCGGCACCCCCGACAGTCTGTAGAAAGCCTAAAAAGTGCCCAAAACGATAGTGACAGTGCTCAAATGACATGGGGAAAGCATGGGGATCTCCCCAGGAAGCATTTCTGACCCCCAGGTCACAGCTGTCAGCAACATGGTCAGAGGTATTAAGCCACTTTTACGAACAATAAAACGTTTAAAAACAAAACTGAAACTGCTTTACTGTGAAATATGTTAAGGTACTTCCTTTCCAGGGTAAAGACTTCTGTATAAGGTAAAATAAATAACCAAAAACAAAAATACTCCTCCACACCTTGGGCTATGTTCACAAGTAGCATTTTTTATGTGTTTTTGCACTTTTGTATTGCATTCACCGGAAAATGTCATTTTAACATTTTACAACCTTATCTGGCCATGTGCTGTGTGACACATGCATACAGTGCTGAAAAGACATGGAAACAGCATGGGGAAGACCGCTGGAAGCATCTCTGACACACAGGTCACTGCCTAAAAGTGTGCCCATCAGAAGTGATCCTTGCCGCATCAGAAGATGCAAACTTGCAACTATCCCCGGTCAAGTCCTTGTCCCAGGGCAGTGTTCAATTGTACCTCCCCCATTCCTTGCAATTCAAGCGCAAGTATGCAGCCTGTCACCCACCCACCCCCAGGCTGCAATACCATACTGCTTGCTTGCACTTGAAATTGGGCCTTTTAGAAATGTGGAGGCGGAATCTGGCCACCACGTCATGGCTGTGACGGTAGCCTGGTATCCATACTCAGTCCCCAGCCGCCCCGCGGCCGGGTGCCCACACACGGTCCCCAGCTGCCTGGGGGCGGCCGGGTGTCCATAAATGGTCCCCAGCCGCCCCTATTTGAAGGACAGCCTAACCACAAACACGTGGACAAGTGAATGTGGCCAGGGATGGTCCATCTGACTGACGCCGTCACACTGGGTTAATATTGTGGAAGCCGGGACACAGTTGGACACTGGGATGCAACACGTCCTCCAGATATAGAGGATTGCGGGTCCTGGGTCAATCAGGCTTCAACACAAAGTTCAGAAGTTAGACAGCAGCAGTGGTCGGCCTCCTACACAACGAGTAAATTATTCATGATCATGAGGCCATCCATCTCCTTAGCTTTCTGTTCCTTGGAATGCAAGTGCATGTATGTAGTAGCGGCTAGGCCTGAGGTGGTCAGCGTTTGGCGCATATCCTACCTCCTCCGAGGATTGCTGCATGTTTTCCTGCTACTATCAAAGTTCTATGACTCCCGTTAAAACAAAGCTTCAGGTGATGAATGATGGATGAGGTGGTGGCAAAGGAGAAAGAGCAGGAGGAACAGGGACCATTCACACCAATATCAGGCCGGTCAACCACACATGTCTTGTAGGATATGTTTCTGTACCAACAGGAGCGGTTCGGCTACACAGTTATAGGGCATACAGTGAGTGCAATGCCTACCACAAATTTTGAGGCACTGCAATGCCCCTTGGAAGTGACATGGAAGTCAGAGGGCCTTAACGAAACCGTTTTTTCCATTTATAGCAACTGGGTCTCCTGTGCACTGTTGGCCTAAGGAGTGAATGGAAGGCTTTCCAAAATTATGAGGAACTGCAATGCCCCTTGAAACAGACGTGGATTACAGCATACTAAAAACCTTCTACCCGTTATTAGGGAGTGGGTCTCCCTTAGTGTTCGCCTATGCATTGAAAAGCAAAAGCTGACTAAAATTAGGAGGAAATGCAATGCCCATTGGAAGAGTCGTGGAGGTTAGAGGTAATTAAAAACAACATTTCAATGCCCCTTGGAAGAGCTGTGGAGTTCAGAGTGGTTTAACAAGACGGTTTTAATGCCCCTTGGAAGAGACGTGGAGTTCAGAGAGGTTTAACAAGACGGTTTTAATGCCCCTTGGAAGAGACGTGGAGGTCAGAGTGGTTTAACAAGACGGTTTTAATGCCCATTGGAAGAGACGTAGAGGTCACAGTAGCTTAACAAGACGGTTTTAATGCCCCTTGGAAGAGACGTGGAGTTCAGAGTGGTTTAACAAGACGGTTTTAATGCCCCTTGGAAGAGACGTGGAGTTCAGAGTGGTTTAAAAAGACTCTTTTAATGCCCATTGGAAGAGACGTGGAGGTCAGAGTGGTTTAACAAGACGGTTTTAATGCCCCTTGGAAGAGACGTGGAATTCAGAGTAGCTTAACAAGATGGTTTTAATGCCCCTTGGATGAGACGTGGAGGTAACAGTAGCTTAACAAGACGGTTTTAATGCCCCTTGGAAGAGTGGTGGAGGTCACAGTAGCTTAACAAGATGGTTTTAATGCCCCTTACAAGAACCATGCAGTACAGCATATTAAAAACATTATTCCCATTATTTGGAAGTGGGTCTCCCATAGTCTTTGCCTATGCCTTCCAAGCAAAAGCAGCCAAAAATTAGGACGGAGGAACTTGCAATGCTGGCAAACAAGAGCCATGCAGTACAGCATATTAAAAACATTATTCCCATTATTGAGGAGTGGGTCTCCCACAGTCTTTGCCTATGTCTTCCAAGCAAAAGCTGCCAAAAATTAGGACGGAGGAACTTGCAATGCTGGCAAACAAGAGCTATGCAGTACAGCATATTAAAAACATTATTCCCATTATTGGGGAGTGGGTCTCCCATAGTCTTTGCCTATGCCTTCCAAGCAAAAGCTGCCAAAAATTAGGACGGAGGAACTTGCAATGCTGGCAACATGGACCATGGTCACCCTGGTGATATAGTGGTGGTGGAGGCTGAGGATAAGGAGAAGAGCAAAAAACAGCCGAAATGAGGAAGCATATACCCATGTGTGGGTGTGAAGTGGTGCATGGGAATACACCTCCCGAAATAACACAGTGGATTTGACTTTATGTTACTCTGCTGTCATTTGGTGGTGATGAGAAGTCTGGCCCAATCCAGCCCTTGTTCATTTTGATAAGGGTCAGCTTGTCAGCATTGTCAGTTGACAGGCGAGTGCGCTTATCAGTTATAATTCCCCCAGCGGCACTAAAAGCACGCTCCGATAACACGCTAGTGGCAGGGCAGGCCAAGACCTCCAAGGCGTACAGAGCGAGTTCATTGAAAGTGTCCAGCTAGGATACCCAATAATTAAAAGGCACAGAGGAATCACAGAGGACGCTGGTACGGTCGGCAAGGTACTCCCTCACCATCTTTTGAAACTTTCCACTCCTTGTGAGAGTACCCGCGCCTCAGGGCCTGTAAGCTGGGCGGGTCTCAGAAAACTGTCCCACAATGTTGACAGTGTTCCCCTGCCTCTGCTGGATTGGAGTTGCGTCTCTCTCACCTGTACGCCTTGGTTGGTCAACGAACTGTGACCTCTGCCGCTAGGGTGTTCAGATGGGAATTTTTTTAACAGTTCTGCAGCAAGGGCCTTCTGGTACTGCCACATTATTGTAGACTTCTCCACCTCAGGAATAAGAGAGTGAAAGTTCTCCTTGTAGCGGGGGTATAAAAGTGTCACCAACCAGTAATGACTGTTACCCAACATTTTGACAACCCGAGGGTCACGGTTAAGGCAGTGTAACATAAAGTCAGGCATGCGTGCCAGACTGGTAACCGGCAAGACTTCCGTGTCCTCACCAAGATGACGACTGACCATGCTCTCCTCCTCCTCCTCCCCCCTGTCCTCAGGCCACCCATGCTGAACTGACGGTATGACAGTTGTACAGGTACTACCGTCTACAGTGCATGATACCAGCTCCTGTTCTTCCTCCTCCTCCTCCTCTCCCCCATTGTCCCCCAATGCATGTTGGGATGAGATGAGGCTGGGCTGTGTGTAACCGTCCATTACAGCTTCTTGATCCATCTCATCATACTCTGGCTGCAATGCATCCTCTTTAATTCTCTGCAGAGAGCGTTGCAAAAGACAGACAAGTGGGATGCTGACGCTAATGATGTCGTCATCGCGACTCACCATCTTGGTGGACTCCTCAAAGTTTGTGAGGATGGTACATATGTCAAACATCCAGGTCCACTCCTGAGGTCTTATGTGTGGAGTCTGACCTGAATATCGATGGCCTTGTTGCAGCTGGTACTCCACAACTGCTCTCTTCTGCTCACAAATCCTTTGCAACATGTGGAGGGTAGAGTTCCAATGTGTGGGGACATCACACAACAGTCGGTGTGCCGGAAGCTGCAAACGCTGCTGCAACACAGCAAGGGCGGCGGAAGCTGTAGCCGACTTGCGAAAATGAGGTGACAGGCGGCGTACTTTGACGAGCAGATCTGGCAACTCGGGGTACGATTTAAGAAACCGCTGAACCATGAGGTTAAGCACATGAGCCAGGCATGGTACGTGTGTGATCTTGCCTCGCCTTTGAGCCGCCACCAGGTTACGGCCATTGTCACACATGAGCATGCCTGGATGTAGGTTCAGCGGTCTCAGCCACAGATCTGCCTGCTCTTTCACAGCTGTCCACAACTCACAAGCAGTGTGAGGTTTATCACCTAAGCTTATGAGTTTCAGCACAGCCTGTTGCCGCTTGGCTGAGGCAGTACTGCAGTGCTTCCAGCTTGTAACTGATGTGGTGATATCTGAGATGGAGGCTGAACATGAGGAGGAGGAGGATGATGCGCAGGAGCTGTACACTGTGGGGGCAACTCTGACTGACATAGGTGGGGGGAGGATGTGTTCCATCCCAAGGTCCGACTGGGTCCTGGCTTCCACTATGTTTACCCAGTGTGCCGTCAGGGAGATGTACCGTCTGTAACATACCTGGTGGCGTCCTTGCATAGTGGTCCATCTCCCACTGTGCAAGAGCGCGCACTTGATCTCCAGTCCAGAATGTCTCTGGCTTCCCTCCATGCTGTCTGTTTGTGTCTGTTTCTGCTGCTTAGGGGCAGCGCCCGATCACTTCCTGCTTTTTGTACCTGCTGCAGGCACACCCCTTGTGCGTCCTCAGCCTATTGCTGTCTGTCACCTGGTATTTAACCCAGCTGCTCCAATCAATCCCTGCCTGAGCATTGTGCTTCATTTAGTGTGCTCTTGCACTCTGAATGTGCCAGGTCCCTTCTGTGTTCTCTTGTCTGCCTATCCTGAAGGCTGTATTTCCAGGCCTGTCTGAACACGCTCTTAGCCCGTTCCTCCCGCCCTCTAGGGGCTGAATTCCTAGACCCGCTCCTGTATCCAGTCTGTCCTGTCTGAACACGCTCCTAGCCTGTTCCTCCCGCTTTCTAGGGGCTGCTACCTAGACCCGCTCCTGTATTTTGCTACTGTGTCTGTTCTTGTCTGTATTCTCTTCTAGCCTGTTTCCCGTGTTTCTCTATGTCCGTACCTTTCCTTTTTCTGCAGAGTCTGAACTCGTACCTAACTCCTGCTCGTTGTCACTGTACTCCCGTTTGTGAGTTTGTGGTCCACTCGCTACTTCACTGCAAGTACCCTGTGGGTATCTGGTTCTGCCTTTCCCTTCCTGTCTGTTCCATGTGAACAGAGCCCTGTCCCCCCTGCTCTGCCTTTGCTCACCGCTCTGGCGGTTCTAGCCTGCTCTGCCTTAGCTCACCGCTCCGGCGGTTCTAGCCTGCTCTGCCTTTGCTCACTGCTCTGGCGGTTCTAGCCTGCTCTGCCTTTGCTCACCGCTCCGGCGGTTCTAGCCTGCTCTGCCTTTGCTCACCGCTCTGGCGGTTCTAGCCTGCTCTGCCTTTGCTCACCGCTCCGGCGGTTCTAGCCTGCTCTGCCTTTGCTCACCGCTCCGGCGGTTCTAGCCTGCTCTGCCTTTGCTCACTGCTCCGACGGTTCTAGCCTGCTTTGCCTTTGCTCACTCCTCCGGCGGTTCTAGCCTGCTCTGCCTTTGCTCACCGCTCCGGCGGTTCTAGCCTGCTCTGCCTTTGCTCACCGCTCCGGCGGTTCTAGCCTGCTCTGCCTTTGCTCACCGCTCCGGCGGTTCTAGCCTGCTCTGCCTTTGCTCACCGCTCCGGCGGTTCTAGCCTGCTCTGCCTTTGCTCACCGCTCTGGCGGTTCTAGCCTGCTCTGCCTTTGCTCACTGCTCTGGCAGTCTCGCTCTGCTCTGACTCCTTGCTCACTGCTCCGGCAGTCTCGCTCAGCTCGGACCCTTTGCTCACCGCTCCAGGCGGCCTTGTCCTGCTCTACTCTTGCTCACCGCTTCAGGCGGCATTGTCCTGCTCTACTCTTGCTCACTGCTCCAGGCGGCATCATCCTGCTCTACTCTTGCTCACCGCTCCAGGCGGTCTCGTCCTGCCCTGCTCTCGCTCACCTCTCTGGGCGGCCTCACTCTGCTGTGTTTGTCCGCCACATCTGTGGTTCTGTTTCTGAGTCCCAGTGTGTACTGGGTCCTATCCCGCCTGTGTTCCTACCTGCTAGTGCCTCCCTGTCTGCACTCTAGCCGTGCTTGCCTGTACCCCCCTGCCTGCATACCCGCCTGCCTGCATACCAGTCGTGCCAGCCTATTTCCACCAGTCTGTTTGCCAGCCTAACCAGTCTGTTCCTATATTCCCCTGTGTGGGTCAACAGCCGTGTCCGGGGTCTGTCCTTGAGTAGCACCTGGTCCCTCTGCTCGGTTCCTCCTTGGTGCACTGGTGTCGTATGCCATCGTGCGACCCTGGTCGGATCGGGTGAATACCTAGTTACGCCCCTCCAGGCATTCACTCTCCGGCACGGTCCTGTGGAATCACACGCACACGCCGCTCAGCCCGGGCGTGTGCATTACACCGTCCCTGGCCACAAGCACTTGTCCACGTGTCCGTTGTCAGGTGGACTCCCCCAGTAACTGCATTGTTGAGGGCACGGCAGATGTTTTGGGACACGTGCTTGTGTAGTGCGGGGATGGTACACCGGGCAAAATAGTGTCGGCTGGGGACCGAGTGCCGAGGGACGGCCACAGCCATAAGGTTGCGGAAGGATTCCGTCTCCACCAGCCTAAAAGTCAGCATTTCCAACGCAAGGACTGTGGCCTGTGGGGCGTTGGCTGCGAATTTGCGCTTTCGTTCAAAGCTCTGGGATATGGACAATTGAACGGGGATTGCCTTGCATGCACAACAGGGGGTTCTCTTACACGCACAACAGCGTAAGAAGCAGTGGTGACACCCGCTGACACTGGTCGTGGACCCTGGGGTTTGCCCCACAAGGTCGGGTGCTTTGCTGCCATGTGCCTGATCATGCTGGTGGTGGTCAGGCTGGTAGTTTTGTCACCCCTGCTGTCACCCCTGCTGATGCTGGCATGGCAGGTGGTACAAATGGTCTTTTTGGGGTTATCAGCAGAGTCTTTAAAAAAATTCCAGACTCTGGAAGACCTAACAGTTGTACTGGCAACGTCCCTCATGTTGGTGTTACGGGGAACTGTTGCCCACCTTCTGTGTGCAGCTGCCACACTGCTTCTTCCTGCCTGCTGGGGTACTCTGCCTCCCTCCCCCTGTGTGCTGCTGGCCTCGCTCTGCGTGTCCTCCTGCCACATTGGGTCAGTTACTAGATCATCCACCACCTCCTCCTCTTCCACTTGCGCACCACAATCCTCCTCCTCACTTCGTGGCAATTGTGTCTCGTCATCGTCCACCTCTTGTGACAAATTGCCAGTGTTGACTTCCTGTGGCCATGGCTGTTCAAATATTTGGGCATCGCTACATGGGATCTCCTCTTCCACCAGTTCAAGTGGAGCAGGCGAGGGGCACAAATATGGAAATGGACCAGTGAATAGCTCTTCAGAGTGTCCAAGTGTGGGATCAGTTGCTGTCTGATGACACTCGGCTTGGGAGGAAGGAGCATCAGGGTGAGGAGGAGTATGCGGTCGAGACTCACGACTACTAAAACTTGATCATATGGAAGACAGACCGGAGGTGGTGGTGCCCAGGTAACTGGAAGTATTATCTGCTATCGAATTAATAACCTGCTCACACTGATCAGTTCGCAATACTGGTGTTGTAGTGTGCTTCCCTAGTAATTCGGTCAAGAAGTGGGAGCGAGAAGATGTGGCTGTTGGTTGTGGCACATTTTCACCTTGGCCACGGCCCCGTCCTCTACACGCACCATCACCAGAACGTCCAGTTCCACATCCCTTGCCCATTGTAAATGAAGTAAAATAGCTTACACTCGCATTACCAATGGAAAAAGGGTAATAAAAAGGAGATTAGAACCGTGAAAGAGGAAAACCACAGTTCTATTTCTCTTGCCTACACCAGAATCTTTTAAACAGATATATTTGTGTCTGAACAGTCAGGGAGACACTACTACTGTTTTTTTTTACGGAAAAAAGGCCAAAAGCAGGATAATACAGAGATTTGAACCGTGGAACTGCAAAACCACAGTTCTAGTTATCTGGCCTACACCAGAATCTTTTAAACAGATATATTTGTGTCTGAACAGTCAGGGAGACACTATTACTGTTTTTTCTTACGGAAAAAAGGCCAAAAGCAGGATAATACAGAGATTTGAACTGTGGAACTGCAAAACCACAGTTCTAGTTATCTGGCCTATACCAGAATCTTTTAAACAGATATATTTGTGTCTGAACAGTAAGGGAGACACTATTACTGATTTTTTTATGGAAAAAAGGCCAAAAGCAGGATAATGCAGAGATTTGAACCGTGGAACTGCAAAACCACAGTTCTAGCTATCTGGCCTACACCAGGATCTTTTATACAGATATATTTGTGTCTGAACAGTCAGGGAGTCACTATTACTGTTTTTTTTTACTTAAAAAAGGCCAAAAGCTGCATAATACTGAGATTTGAACAGTGGAACTGCAAAACCACAGTTCTAGTTATCTGGCCTACACAAGAATCTTTTAAACAGATATATTTGTGTCTGAACAGTCAGCGAGACACTATTACTGTTTTTTTTTTTACAGAAAAAAAAGGCCAAAAGCAGGATAATACAGAGATTTGAACCGTGGCACTGCAAAACCACAGTTCTAGTTATCTGGCCTACACCAGAATCTTTTAAACAGATATATTTGTGTCTGAACAGTCAGTGAGACACTATTACTGTTTTTTTACGGAAAAAAGGCCAAAAGCAGGATAATACAGAGATTTAAACCGTGGAACTGTAAAACCACAGTTCTAGTTATCTGGCCTACACCAGACTCTTTTAAACATATATATATTGGTGTCTGAACAGTCACAGACAAACTCAATTTTTTTTTTTTTGGGGGGGGGGGGGATACCAAATGGTTAATAAGACGTGTATTTGTACAGTCTGACTGAGGAAAAAAAAAATACAGGATTTAGATGAAAAAAAAAGGAATTTTCCTGGCCCCCAAGACCGGGGGATAAGTCTAGCAATTTGACCAGCAGGAGCACACAGGACTACCTATTTTGCACTATATATCTCTCCCTAACTCGGCAGCACTGACCCTACACTGTCTGATCCCGGGCGACTGTGTCCAAGATGGCGGCGCCCGGTTTTAAATACTAGAGGTGATGCTGTGCGGCCAGCCAATCACTGTAATGCCCACAAACAACATGGCTGCGGCATTACAGTGACTGGCTGGCAATCCCTGCATGTTCATTGGCTCTGTAAAGAGCGCCAAACATGCAGGGCGGAGACCCGAGCTCCTGCCCGAGTAACCCGGAAATGCTCGGTGCTCGACGAACATCCCGAGTAGTGAGATGCTTGGGCGAGTACCGAGCAGTGTCGAGCATGCTCGCTCAACACTAATCATGAATAGATCCACTTTTCAGACATGTCAACAACAACAAACAATAGCTTGTGTAGTACTATTATAGCACATGGGGTTAATGTGTAATTAGGTAATGCATCAAAGCTGATTTATTGATCAGTTCTGGTAGAGGGACCCTTTTAGAACCAATGTAGAGACAATACACTGGGCTCAAACTAGAGATCCCATTTCATAATGGTAAGGGATTCTTCCAAACATCTATACTTGGTTTCATAATTAATAGACAATTGTCCAACACAAGTTTCTGTTGTAACCAATTGTGGAAGGGTTAACTGCATTTTGGCATTGATGCTTTTTAATTAGCTAAGCTTTGTTAATGACGTTTTCAATTGGCTAAGTTAAAATAGGAACACAAGGACAGTGCAGAGACTAAATACAAGTTTCAAAGCTATAGCAAAATTGCTTATAGCACCTTACTAGCTGCATTCCAAGAGAAGCGTTCACAGAAAGCGAGCTTACACTGTAAATATACAAAGACTGTTTCACAGAAGACTTAGTAAATCATATCAGTGGTCAGAGAATTTTTCCTATCTGCAGGCAGAAACAGGAATGCACAAAAAAAGTTTCTAGCCTATGGCAAAAAACACTTGCAAAATGTGCATAAGAAAAGTACATTTAAGTATGATTTTTCCTTACCCCTTCAGGTTCATTATATTTCTCTGGTTATGTTTTTACTATACACATTCCAGCTACTGACATTTCACATTTTAATACTGGTTGCATAAAATACTTATTACATCAATCTAACTATACGACAAGTAACTGAGTTTAAAAAGGGTAACGTATGCCAGGTATGAAAAGAGCAAAGATCACTACAAGAATCTTCAGCTGAATAGGGGAGATGTTTGACCTATTGATGAGTTCATGCATGTACAGTCATGGCCAAAAGTATTGAGAATGAGACAAATAGTAATTTTTCCAAAGTTTACTGCTTCATTTTTTGTATTGGCAATTTGCATATACTCCTGAATGTCAAAGAGTGATCAGCTTAACAGCAATTACTGTACTTGCAAAGTCAATATTTGCCCAGAAAATGAACTTTAACCCCCAAAACACATTTGAACATCATTGCAGTCCTGCCTTAAAAGGAGCAGCAAACATCGTTTTAGTGATTGATCCATTAACACAGGTGTGGGTGTTGATGAGGACAGGGCTGGCGATCAATCAGTCATGATTAAGTAAGAATGACATCACTGGACACTTTAAAAGGATGCTGGTTCTTGGTATCATTGTTTCTCTTCAGTTAACCATGGTTATCTCTAAAGAAACACATGCAGCCATCATTGCACTGCACAAAAATGGCCTAACAGGGAAGAGTATCACAGCTACAAAGATTGCACCTCAGTCAACAATCTATCGCATCATCAAGAACTTCAAGGAGAGAGCTTCCATTGTTGTCAAAAAGGCTCCAGGGCGCCCAAGAAAGACCAGCCAGCGCCAGGACCGTATCTTAAAACTGTTTCAGCTGCGGGATCGGACTACCAGCAGTGCCGAGCTTGCTCAGGAATGGCAGCAGGCTGGTGTGAGTGCTTCTGCACGCACTGTGAGGCGGAGACTCTTTGAGCAAGGGCTGGTTTCAAGGAGGGCAGCAAAGAAGCCACTTCTCTCCAGAAAAAACATCAGGGACCGACTGATATTCTGCAAAAGGTACAGGGAGTGGACTGCTGAGGACTGGGGCAAAGTCATTTTCTCTGATGAATCCCCTTTTCGATTGTTTGGGACATCTGGAAAACAGCTTATTCGGAGAAGAAGAGGTGAGCGCTACCACCAGTCTTGTCTCATGCCAACTGTAAAGCATCCTGAAACCATTCATGTGTGGGGTTGCTTCTCAGCCAAGGGAATCGGCTCACTCACAGTCTTGCCTAAAAACACAGCCATGAATAAAGAATGGTACCAGAATGTCCTCCAAGAGCATCTTCTCCCAACCATCCAAGAGCAGTTTGGCGCCCAACAATGCCTTTTCCAGCATGATGGAGCACCTTGCCATAAAGCAAAGGTGATAACTAAATGGCTCATGGAACAAAACATAGAGATTTTGGGTCCATGGCCTGGAAACTCCCCAGATCTTAATCCCATTGAGAACTTGTGGTCAATCATCAAGAGACGGGTGGACAAACAAAAACCAACAAATTCTGGCAAAATGCAAGCATTGATTATGCAAGAATGGACTGCTATCAGTCAGGATTTGGTCCAAAAGTTGATTGAGAGCATGCCAGGGAGAATTACAGAGGTCTTGAAGAAGAAGGGGCAACACTGCAAATATTGACTTGCTGCATTAACTCATTCTAACTGTCAATATAACCTATTGGTACTGATAATATGATTGCAATTATATTTCTGTATGTGATATAAACATCAGACAAACACTAATAAAAACCAGAGGCCAGCAGATCATGTGAAAATATAATTTTGGTGTCATTCTCAAAACTTTTGGCCATGACTGTATACAAATCGTTAGTTTTTTTCTGGGTTTTCTTTGAGAGGACTACATTGCCACATTTCTAGTACAAACTAGAAACTTGTCTAATTTGTTAGAACATGACTGCCATAAATGTTATACAGTATTTCTTCCTAAAAAGTTTCACAATTTTAATTTTTATGTTTTCAATTATTGGCAGTGTGCTTTATAGTGCAGATGTCAAAATTGAGAAGCTGCAAAAAAAAAAGGGCTCAGGTAAATGAATAAATATAGATACAAGGAAAAAAAACAATAGTCATGTCTCCGCTCATGTGTCCCGCCACCACAGCTCCCTATTTGGTCCTTCATGCAGCTCCTTTCAGCCTCCTCTTTACTTTTCTATGGCATATGACATCATCTTCCTCTGTTTAGGTCTCAGGTGATGCATGTGGTGATATATTGTGACATCACAATGTGTGTCAAGGTGTTAAGTAGGCCTCTGACCCCTCCACAGAGTGATGATGGAGAGAGAAAAGAGGACATCCAGTGCCATGGAGAAGTATAGAAGAAATTGTAAGGACTGAACATGGGACTTCAGTGGCTGGACAGGTGGGCAACGGGTGAATATTAAATTTTTTTTTCACACCGTTCCTGGGTAGAGATGAGCGTTGTTCTACTCGAACTGTTCGCCTATCTCAAATTCGAGCTGTTTTGGGCGGTGTTCGAGCCGTTCGGCGAACACGAACAATTTGATAAAAATTCGGCTGTTCGAGGTTATGTTCGATAACTGTTCGTGCACCAAAATCATAACTGGATTTTTTCTCAGTAATGATGAAAATTAATGTTAATCCGCAGTTTGAGTGTACAGCGGGGTGGGGGGAGGGGCAGGGGATGGATCTCTGCAGGAACAATGAAGATCTCCATTTTTTTTTCTCTTTCCCGCATTTGCAGTGGGGAGGTGCAATCTGTCAGCCTATCAGCAGCGCACACACGGAGCGAAGTGCTTTTTTTCACACAAACAAGGGCATGTGTCATTGGCAGTGTATGTCACATGTCCTTGCCCTATAAGACCAAGCCATTTTCCCCGTCGCCACCATTTTCTCACTGCTGCAGCTGCGTGTTAGACGGCACCGCTGTTGCTGTGTGCGCTATACCTTGTTAATTTCAAGCCAATTTTCGCACAAATATACAGATAGCTTGGGAGTAGGGAATAGTTGTGATTGCAGTCCTTTTAAGGACTAGGTTACAGCATTTCCTACGACTTTTATCAGGGAGGTCTGTGCTCTTAAATAGATAGGTTGTGGGAGTAAAGACTAATTGTAATTGGAGTCCTTTTCAGGACTAGGTTACATCAGTTCCTATCAGTTTTTGCCAGGCAGGTCTGTGCCAGTGCTGTGCAAGTTTTTTTCACAGCATTTGGCTGAATCTAGCAAAGCTAATCCTTTTTGGCCTATTGCAGAGTGTGTTAGTCAGTGGAGTAGCCTATCTGTGTTGCAAGATATACCACCTGTGTATAGAATACCAATTTTTTTACTGCACCTAGTGAAGTAAAATCTTTTGGGCATAGCATCATTCTATTAGTCCATCTATACTGACCTCCATCAGGTTACAAATTAAAACTAATTTTTATCTGCATCTACAGTACCTCTGAAAAAATATTTGGGCTTCTAGCTGTGTGTGGGACTTGTAGTATTAGTCCATCTATACTGACCTCCATCAGGTTGCAAACTGAATATATTTTTTTCTGCATCTACCTCTGAAAAAATATTGGGCTTCTAGCTGTGTGTGGGTCTTGTTCTATTAATCCATCTATACTGACCTCCATCAGGTTGCAAACTGAATATAATTTTTTTCTGCATCTAGCTCTGAAAAAATATTTGGCCTTCTAGCAGTGTGTCGGACTTTCTCTATTAGTCCATCTATACTGACCTCCATCAGGTTGCAAATTAAAACTAATTTTTATCTGCATCTACAGTACCTCTGAAAAAATATTTGGGCTTCTAGCTGTGTGTGGGACTTGTTGTATTAGTCCATCTATACTGACCTCCATCAGGTTGCAAATTAAAACTAATTTTTATCTGCATCTACAGTACCTCTGAAAAAATATTTGGGCTTCTAGCTGTGTGTGGGACTTGTTGTATTAGTCCATCTATACTGACCTCCATCAGGTTGCAAACTGAATATATTTTTTTCTGCATCTACCTCTGAAAAAATATTTGGGCTTCTAGCTGTGTGTGGGACTTGTTGTATTAGTCCATCTATACTGACCTCCATCAGGTTGCAAACTGAATATATTTTTTTCTGCATCTACCTCTGAAAAAATATTGGGCTTCTAGCTGTGTGTGGGACTTGTTGTATTAGTCCATCTATACTGACCTCCATCAGGTTGCAAACTGAATATATTTTTTTCTGCATCTACCTCTGAAAAAATATTGGGCTTCTAGCTGTGTGTGGGACTTGTTGTATTAGTCCATCTATACTGACCTCCATCAGGTTGCAAACTGAATATATTTTTTTCTGCATCTACCTCTGAAAAAATATTGGGCTTCTAGCTGTGTGTGGGTCTTGTTCTATTAATCCATCTATACTGACCTCCATCAGGTTGCAAACTGAATATAATTTTTTTCTGCATCTACCTCTGAAAAAATATTGGGCTTCTAGCTGTGTGTGGGTCTTGTTCTATTAATCCATCTATACTGACCTCCATCAGGTTGCAAATTAAAACTAATTTTTATCTGCATCTACAGTACCTCTGAAAAAATATTTGGGCTTCTAGCTGTGTGTGGGACTTGTTGTATTAGTCCATCTATACTGACCTCCATCACGTTGCAAACTGAATATATTTTTTTCTGCATCTACCTCTGAAAAAATATTTGGGCTTCTAGCTGTGTGTGGGACTTGTTGTATTAGTCCATCTATACTGACCTCCATCAGGTTGCAAACTGAATATATTTTTTTCTGCATCTACCTCTGAAAAAATATTGGGCTTCTAGCTGTGTGTGGGACTTGTTGTATTAGTCCATCTATACTGACCTCCATCAGGTTGCAAACTGAATATATTTTTTTCTGCATCTACCTCTGAAAAAATATTGGGCTTCTAGCTGTGTGTGGGACTTGTTGTATTAGTCCATCTATACTGACCTCCATCAGGTTGCAAACTGAATATATTTTTTTCTGCATCTACCTCTGAAAAAATATTGGGCTTCTAGCTGTGTGTGGGTCTTGTTCTATTAATCCATCTATACTGACCTCCATCAGGTTGAAAACTGAATATAATTTTTTTCTGCATCTAGCTCTGAAAAAATATTTGGCCTTCTAGCAGTGTGTCGGACTTTCTCTATTAGTCCATCTATACTGACCTCCATCAGGTTGCAAATTAAAACTAATTTTTATCTGCATCTACAGTACCTCTGAAAAAATATTTGGGCTTCTAGCTGTGTGTGGGACTTGTTGTATTAGTCCATCTATACTGACCTCCATCAGGTTGCAAACTGAATATATTTTTTTCTGCATCTACCTCTGAAAAAATATTGGGCTTCTAGCTGTGTGTGGGTCTTGTTCTATTAATCCATCTATACTGACCTCCATCAGGTTGCAAACTGAATATAATTTTTTTCTGCATCTAGCTCTGAAAAAATATTTGGTCTTCTAGCAGTGTGTCGGACTTTCTCTATTAGTCCATCTATACTGACCTCCATCAGGTTGCAAATTAAAACTAATTTTTATCTGCATCTACAGTACCTCTGAAAAAATATTTGGGCTTCTAGCTGTGTGTGGGACTTGTTGTATTAGTCCATCTATACTGACCTCCATCAGGTTGCAAACTGAATATATTTTTTTCTGCATCTACCTCTGAAAAAATATTGGGCTTCTAGCTGTGTGTGGTCTTGTTCTATTAATCCATCTATACTGACCTCCATCAGGTTGCAAACTGAATATAATTTTTTTCTGCATCTAGCTCTGAAAAAATATTTGGCCTTCTAGCAGTGTGTGGGACTTTCTCTATTAGTCCATCTATACTGACCTCCATCAGGTTGCAAATTAAAAATAATTTTTATCTGCATCTACAGTACCTCTGAAAAAATATTGGGCTTCTAGCTGTGTGTGGGACTTGTTGTATTAGTCCATCTATACTGACCTCCATCAGGTTGCAAACTGAATATATTTTTTTCTGCATCTAACCCAGCCAATAGTTTTGGCCTAATACCACAGTTTGGCCACTCAGCTCTGCTCGGTTACCATCCATTGTTTTTTTGTGCAAACAACTCCAGAGTTGTGAATTAGTTAACCACCAAAATGATTGGAAAAAGGCCTGCTGCTGGTGGAAAGGGGAATAGGCGTGTTGGGAAGGGGAAAAAAGGTTGTGTCCGTGGGGTAGGTGTTAAAGCAACAGTAACATCTGCAGAAGAAAGACCATCTTCCAGCCAAACTAAAATGTCTACTTCTTTTAGCGGACAATGTGATAAGATCCCTTTCTTACGGCCACGCCAATCGCTACAAATTCCAGATGAGGCACAAAAACAGCAGGTGCTTCAACGGATATCAAGTGCTCCTTTAAGTGGGCTCTCCTCCACATCAACTTCAACATCACAAATACTCCAGTCCTCAAAGGTGTCACCCAAATCGCACTTGCTTCCTCACAGCTCCCAAATCTCCAGCTGCCCGTCTGAGTATGAGGTAGAACAGATGGTTGAGTCTGCAGAGCTGTTTACTCATACTATAGCCTGGGAATCAGAGGTCGACTCCAGCGCTTCTGTGAATCCAGACGAGGAAATGATCTGCACTGATGCCCAGAATCTTTATGAGTCGGATCCAGGACCAGACGCAGAAGGTTCTGACCATAATGTAGACCCTCATTCCCAAACTGTAACTCCTGTTGGTGGAGACAATGAGGAAGACGATGATAAGACTCAAATACCTGATTGGAGCGACAACTTTAGTTTTTTGTCAGGGCAGGAACAGGTTGGCTCTGAGGACGACGGGTGTGATAACACACAGGGTGATGATGATGAGGTTGGAGATCCCACTTACTGTCAACCCACAGTCAGCCAAGAGATGAGGTCAGCAGAGGAGGTGGAGGAAGATGCTAGTGACGACGAGGTCAGGTTGCGCCTTCCTGGACAGAGACGTAGTACTGGAAGCACGTCAACAACTGCATCCTTAAACACAACTCTGCCTCTCACCACAAGTCGTGGTGGCTCTTCAGGTCGCATGGGTGCTAAGCCTTGCATAGCCTGGGCATTTTTTCAGATCGATAAAGATGACCCAACTCGTGTTATCTGTAACATTTGTCAGCAAAAGCTAAGTAGAGGCCAAAAAATACATAGTTTGAGTACTTCATGCATGAACCGGCACATGGACATGAAGCATAAGTTGCAGTGGGAAGCTCAGTGTGCTACAATGCGGCCTAGCCGGCCGGGCAAACCACCGTCTGCCATATCTTGTGCATCCGCGGCCTCTTCATCCTCTGTGACTGGGGGGACAGCAGTCACACCTGTTTTGGGGCGCAGACCTGCCACCTCTTTACCCGCAACAGCCAGCGTGATTGGCAGGTCATAATTTTCTTTGGAGGTGGTAACAGCAGCTGGTGTTGAGCGCTGTCCGACATCGATAGCACCACCTTTGGATCAAGGCAACCTAACATGTCCGCCTGCATCTTCCTCACAGACCGGCAGTTTGCCGGGGACACCCTTATCAACCCCGTCTAAGCACAATAGCCAGCCCTCGGTCCCTCAGATGTGGACAAGTAAAAGACCATTTCCTCCTAGCCATGAGAAAGCTAAGAGGTTGAATTTCACCATCTGCAAGCTCTTGGCTACAGAAATGCTGCCTTTCCGCCTGGTGGACACAGAGGATTTTCGAGACCTTATGTCCGTCGCAGTGCCCCAGTACCAGATGCCCAGTCGGCACTACTTCTCAAAGAAAGGTGTGCCTGCGCTCCACCAGCATGTCGCACACAACATCACCGCTTCTTTGAGAAACTCTGTGTGTGACAGGGTGCATTTCACCACAGACACTTGGACGAGTAGGCATGGACAGGGGCGTTACATGTCGCTGACTGGGCACTGGGTAACTATGGTGACAGCAGGACAAGGGGCTGCTGTCCAAGTCTTGCCGTCCCCACGAGTTGTGCGTCAATCCTCTTTATGTCAAAGTTCCTCCACTGCTTCTGCCTCCTCAACCTCCTCTCGGTCTTCCACCTGCACCCAAAGCCTGTCTGGTCATGCCACAAGCTTTCTAACTGCGCAGAAGGGATCCTGCACACCTCCTTACTATGCTGGCAGTGGGGCTCAACGTCATCAGGCGGTTTTTACATTGAAATGTCTGGGAAATGTGAGTCACACAGCTGAGGAGTTGTGGTCAGCTCTGGAGAACCAATTTCATGAATGGTTGTCTCCACTGGACCTGAAACCAGGGAAGGCCGTGTGCGACAATGCTGCAAACCTGGGTGCGGCCCTTCGCCGGGGCAATGTCACACACGTGCCTTGTATGGCTCACGTGTTGAACCTGGTTGTCCAGCAATTTTTAGCCCACTATCCCAGACTAGATGGCCTTCTGCAGAGGGCACGGTCGCTGTGTGCTCACTTCCGCCGTTCGCATCCCGCAGCTCAGCGACTTACATCTCTACAGAAGTCGTTGGGCCTGCCACTTCACCGGCTAAAATGCGATGTGCCTACCCGGTGGAATTCAACTCTGCACATGTTGCAGCGACTGTGGCAGCACCGACAAGCCCTGGTGCAATACGTTCTGACGTATAGCCTGGGCCAACGAGATTCAGAGGTGGGGCAAATCACACTGGAGGAGTGGTCTCAGATCAGGGACCTATGCACCCTTCTGCACAGTTTTGAAATGGCGACGAAGATGTTTAGTGCTGACGATGCCATTATCAGCATGACTATTCCGGTGATTTACATGCTGGAGCACATGTTAAACAGAATTCGGAGTCAGGTGGTGGCACAAGAGGAGGTGGAGGAAGTAGAGGAGGAGGAGTTGTATGCGGAAGGGCTAACATCTGCAAGGTCCAGACGGTCGGCAGCACCAAGGCGGCAGGCATGTGAGGGTGGGGGAGATGGTTTTTCCAGGGCGCATGGTAGCAGCCAAACTAGTGAGGAAGGTGCAGGAGCCCAGGAAGAAGTGGAGGACGAACTGATGGAAGACTCATCAGATGAGGGAGACCTTGATCACATTTCTGTTGTGCGAGGTTGGGGGGAGAGGACAGAGGAAGGAAGCATGATTGTTACCTCGCCACCAACACAACAGGGACTTGGTGCTCCTGGATGCGCAACACACATGAGTGCCTTCTTGCTGCACTACCTGCAACATGACCCTCGAATTGTGAGAATTAGAAATAATCCTGACTACTGGGTTGCCACACTGTTAGATCCCCGGTACAAAAGTAAATTTGCAGAAATTATTCCTGCCATAGAAAGGGATGCACGCATGCAGGAGTATCAGCAGAGACTGTTGCAGAATCTTACATGTGCTTTTCCACAAAATACCAGTGGTGCACGTAGTGAATCTCACAGTTCCAACTTGCCAACCGTGGGACCGTCAACTGTTCAGCACTCAAACCGTAACAGAACCACAGTATCTGGTGGTAACATCAATTTTGCGGAATCATTTCACCACTTTTTTAGCCCATCCTTTGCAAGGCCACAGGAGACAAGAAGTCTGACACATAGTCAACGCCTAGAGACGATGGTACAGGAGTATCTCCAAGTAAACATTGAAGCCACGACTGTGTCACTGGACCCTTGCTCTTTTTGGGCTTCCAATCTGGATAAATGGCCGGAGCTAGCCACTTACGCCTTGGAGATCTTGTCATGCCCCGCAGCCAGCGTTCTGTCTGAACGTGTGTTCAGCGCTGCTGGTGGTGTGCTGACAGATAAGCGCACGTGGCTCTCCACTGATAATGTAGACAGATTCACGTTCATAAAGATGAACAAATCATGGATCCGAAACGACTTTTCTACCCCTGTGTCATCCTGGGGAGAGTAAAAGCTTGATGATTGTTTAAAATCACCCTACCAACCGTTTTAAGCTTTCAAATTACTAATCATGTTTATCTGTATCTTGACTGGAAAATAATTTGGGCTTTGTAGCAGTGTGCAGCACTGATCCTATTAGGCCATCTATAATAAGCTCCACCAGATTTAAAATTAAAAATAATTTTTAGCTGCATCTAGCCTGGAAAATAATTTTGGGGCTCTGAGATGCGCAAGACACATAAGTGCCTTCTTGCTGCACTACCTGCAGCATGACCCTCATATTGTCAGAATTCGAAGTAATCATGACTACTGGGTTGCCACACTCTTAGATCCCCCAAACTTTTCGATCAACCTTTTCATTTTAATAAAGACCAAAAAAATGGTCATTTTTGAAATTATAAGCATTAGCAGGTTGTTAGAAACTGAAATCAAACAGTTTTCAACTCAAAACTTTATTCTAGGTGATGTTACATTTTCACATAGGACCCCTTGTTCGAAAGGAGCTTCTGAACTCTCTTGTCCATTGAATTTGTCAGGTTTTGGATGGTTTCTGCTTCAATTGTTTTGCATGAGGACAGAATACCCTCCCAGAGCTGTTGCTTAGATGTGAACTGCCTCCCGCCATCATAGACACTCCTTTTAATGATGCTCCAAAGGTTCTGAATGGGGTAGAGGTCAGGGGAGCATGGGGGACACACCATAAGTTTGTCCCCTTTTATGCCCATATCAGCCAGAGATGCAGATGTTTTATGTGCAGCATGAGATGGTGCATTATCATGCAGAAAAATGATCTTGCTGTGAAATACACGGTTCTTCTTCTTGAACCATGGCAGGAAGTGCTGTTTGAGAAAATCCACATACATTATGGAGTTCATCTTTAGCGCCTTCAGGGATCCTAAAGGGGCCGACAATCTCTCTCCCCATGATTCCAGCCCAAAACATTACTCCACCTCCTCCTTGTTGGCGCTGTAGCCGTGTTTGCGTGGGGTGTCCATCAACCAGCCATCCTCCACTCCATCCATCTGGACCATCGAGCGCTGCACGGCACTCATCCGTGAATAAAACAGTTTTGAAATCAGTCTTCATGTAATGTTTGGCCCACTGGAGCCGTTTCTGCTTGTGTGAAGTGGATAGAGGAGGTCGACAGGATGGCGTATGCACAGCTGCAAACCTCTGAAGGACCCTGCATATTGTTGTTCGGGGGACGTTGGAGGCACAAGCAGCTTCAAAAACTTGTCTGCTGCTATGACAAGGCTTTTTTGCCGCTGCTCTTTCAACCTGACGTAATTGCCTGTAGGAAAGAGTCCTCAATTTGCCCTTATCAGCACGCACACGTGTGTACTGTGAATCAGCTACATACTTCTTGATTGCCAAGACACTTCATCCTGATCATCGCACAATGTTGATTGTAGTCATGCCTTGACCTAAACACTCCACAATTTGTTGCTTCTCAGCAGCCGACACATCCTTTTTCTTTCCCATTTTGGCAGAAAATGTAGGCTGCTTAATAATGTGAGAGAGCCTTCTTAAGTAGTCTTGCCTTTCATTGGACACACCTGCCAAACTAATTAGCACTGGTGTCTGCAATTGCTTACAGTGATATAAAGAGCCCTGACACACATCACCATCAATGAGTTTAACTGACAAACAAACAAATTCTTCCCTTATCACTCCTAAACACTTTTTGCATAATAATTTGGAACACAGTGTACATGTGCTTTTCCACAAAACACCAGTGGTTCACGTAGTGAATCTTACAGTTCTAACTTGCCAACCGTGGTCGGTATGGAGTTGTTCAATAAAGGGCCCAAAATTAAGATAACATAGATGGGAGAGGTCTCTATGAATAGGAATTCCTAAGTATTTGATACCCTGTGAGGGCCAGGCAAAGGGAAAGTTGGACTGGATGGAATCCTATATGGATTTGGGGAGGGAGACATCGAGGGCCTCAGACTTCGCTGCATTGATTTTAAAATTTGACCATGTAACAAAGTGATCTATTTCAGCCATAACAGCATGGATGGATATATGTGATAGAGTGATATATACTAGGACATTATCAGCAAATAGAGAGCACTTGTACTCGGTGCCTCCCACCTCAATCCACCTAATATTGGGGTTATGGCGAATTGATGAGAGCAGGTGCTCCGTCACTAGGATGTATAAGAGAGGGGACAGAGAACATCCCTGCCTTGTCCCATTGGTGATTGTGAAAGGTGATGAAAATGTTCTGACGCGCCCCCTGGGCCTTGGGACACCCGGAGCCGGACCCTTTTTGGTGGATGCTGGTGGTTGTAGTCTCCGTGGCGGCAACCCGGTTCCGTGGCTCAGGGCGGTCAAACCAGTGGCGGAACTATTTATGTGGTTTTGATGTTTAAATGTCCGACTACGCCACCCGTGGATTGCGGTCAGAGTGAACCGCCGCTCCAGGGCAGACCGCTGAGGCTGGTGTTGTGGGTGCAGCAGAGCGTAGCATAACTCCCCACGGGAGGAGTATAGCCTCAGGGCAGTGTATGCGGAGGATGGGGGTGATGGTGCAGGGCAGCAGCAGTAATGACACGGAGTCAGTGATGCAGTCCAGGGCCTTTACTCACAGTTCTTATTATCCAGACCACGTCTGCAGGTAACGGCTGCCCACGTCGTACTGTGCTCACCAGGTGAGGGGCTCAGACAACTCCCAGATAACTTTGGAGTGCTTCACAGGACCCCCTTTGTGTGTCCTTTGTCTGGCCTTTCTTACCAACCCTTCTGTCCGGCTGCCTCGGGCCTCCTCTTGGTAAACTTGGCGCCAGTTTCCCTGACCCTATGTGGTGCCTTCCTAGCGGGTGTAGCGAGGGGCTGCGCCACATAAAATGTCACAGCCTCCTGTTTCTAGCTGAGGGTCGTTTCCTGCCTCCACTAGTTTCGGGGACCGGTCTCCCCTTTTGGCCTGACCCCTCCACGCAGGTGGATTCTGGCGTGCGGTGGCGACTCGCCCGTCCGCACCCCTGAGATCCCTTCGTTCCTCGTTCCTGGAGCCTTCTCCGCTCCTCTTCCTTCCTTCTCCCTCTTCCAGGCCTGGGCCTCTGTTACTAGGCCCGCCTCCGGAGCAGAGCTCATGCAGAGCCCCTGCTCCCTGCCACTTCTGCTCAGACTTCTCTGCACTGAACTAAGATGGTGCCCACCTTTTATACTCCCTTCTCAATGCACCCAGGAACTGCTTTCTCCCTGCTCCTGCACTACAGGGTTCCCCTTCCTCAGTGTTCCCTCCCCCCACTCCAGCCAGGGACAGGGACTGTCGTGCCCATCTCAGGGGCATATTGGTCGCCCTGCCCCACGGCAATGTGGTGTAATGCATGCAGGTGTCGGGTCCTGATCCACACTACATCCTTACCTGAGAGTGAGATATCACACCTCTGGGTGAGGTGCAATACCTCTGTAGCAACTGAGCCCTCAGGGTGCTACAGTTCCATTTATCTTCAGCCTAGGTGACGTATTGCGATACAGGGCCGTGATTTTGGCTATAAAAGGGTCCCCTAGACCCCTACCCCAAGCTTTTTAAGAGAATCATATATGGCGTGCCAGGAGACTCTATGGAATGCTTTCTCAGCATCCAACGAGAGTATCTAATTACAAATTTTTAACTGCATCTAGCCCAGGAAATACTTTGTGCCTAGTAGCAGGGTCTGCTAGTCAGCGGATTATCCCGGCTGTTAAGCAAGCTACACCACCTGTAGTTTGGACACTTAATTTTTTCAAAGGAAATGCTTCGGGACCACGGGATACTCAGTGAAGAGCATCAGGAGGCACCCCAAGGCATAGGGGCTGGGACTGGCAGTAGGATGCCTTGCGGTGGACAGCCGAGCTCGATCCTTATAAAAGCTTTTTAACTGCAGCAGCTTTAGTGGACGCTACTGGAGCTGGAATTACGCGGCTGCTGGCATGAGACTTGCCCTCCAATAGATCCTTGTAAATGGATTTAAAGTGTATTCATTCAAATTAGAGAGACAATTTAAATTAAAAAGCTTAGAGCTGCCTCCACCACAGGGGGGCTCGCTCGACCCACCAGCGGACAGGCACCAGTATTGGGAGAGGGGGGCTGGCCATCAGGGTTCACCACGGCTCTGGCACAAACCCGGCGACACGGAGGTGGCACGGGCAGGAGCGGACTGGCCGTGTCGGCCTCTCACTTTTTGGATTTTAGAAGGGCATGACATGCCTATATCTGTGTCTCCCCCTCCTTTTACTCCTCCACCTCTTTTATTTTCGCATGACTATATGTACTTGTCACTTTTCCATGTGTTAGTTATGTCTTCTGAGCAGTTTGTCAGCTTTTGGACACCTTTGAAGGTGTTTTCTATGTGTTTCTATGTGTTTTTGTTTGCCTGCCATTGGTTTTAACGGTGTTCGAAGGTGTTCGACGAACAGTTCGACGAACAGTTCGGCGAACACACGGGTGTTTGACGAACCGAACTGAACTCGAACACTACGGGGGTGGCTCAACACTATTCCTGGGCATCTACAATTTAACAAAGCAAAGTCTGGATGGCCACCATTTTGCTGGATTTGTATGAAGCAAATCACAAAAAATTAATATTTGGGAGAACCCAATATTTTTGTAGAGTTCAAGATGAATTAAATTCCTGTCAAATCAATTTGCTCATCAGTTGTTATGTATTATACAACCTTGTTGATAAATGGGACAGGTGCAGAAATTCCTGGCCTATGGAACAGGTCTGAAGTCATAACATTTGTCATAAGAAAATGCAGAACTGAAAATCTACCAGACAACAAATTGAGAGCGACCTGTCAGAGCTTAAAATTTTCAGTGCAGCAGAGTTTCATGTGCATGTATCTCTATAAAGCCAGAGGGGAGAAAATATTAAGGGTTTTGAACCCGTTTTTTGCTTTAAAATGTGTGATTTTTCTGCTATATTTTACTTCTTTAAATACTGTATTTTTAAAAACTGAATGTAATCCGGGTATGGTTAGCTAAGCAAATAAGCTCAAGTGCTGCCATATTTACTAATTAGCGGGCTTTTGATCACTGTGATAGGGTATATCACAGCGATCAAATGTCAGGATCCAATAGAAAAAGCCCTGTGATTGCCAAATGCCCGCTGGAAAGTCTCGGCGGGCGCACTGCTCATTTTGCTTCAGCAACAGAAAAAGGAGAGCTGGGAGATTGCGGTTACGGCACTAAAGTAGCATGGGGAGCCTGAGGACACAATTTCTCTCTCCTCTGACATGTTAGGCCATGTCAGAGAACAGATAAATGATTTTTATACCGGATCTCACTTTTTTTAGGTGATCGCCGTTTTTCGTTGAATAATGGCAGTAATGTGATCATGTTCTCCAGGATCTCAGCAACCCTGGAAGCTGAAACCTCTGAGATTTTCTGTCTCTGGGAGCACTATTCTCTTATTTCCAAGCGCCATTTTAAAATGGCAATGAGGGAATAAGACCCATTAGCAGCAGCCATTTTTATGTGTATTGGCGGTCGTTAAGGGGTTAAAATATGACATTGCAAAAACAAATTATTCTGTTACGATATATTGATTTTAGTGTTCAAAAGTAGGATATACAAAAACACAAATATAAAACTAGTATCATTGTAATCGTACTGACCCAAAGAACAAAGCCATCTCATCACTTTTATTGCATAGTGAAAAGCATAAAAAACAATTAGAGAATTGAGGAGATCATAAATATTGAGGAGATCATAAAAAGTAATGTAACCCAAAATAATACAAATAAATACCCCAACTCATCTCCCAAAAATCAAGCAGTTATACAGCTCTGTCTGCCACAAAATTATAAAAGTTCTAAGAATATGGCGATGAGAAAACAATTTTTGATTAAAATTACCTTTTAGTGTGTAAAAGTAGTAAAACATTATATATATATATATATATATATAAATATATATATAACTCTAGCAACGCTGTAATCATACTGACCCGAATGATAAAGCTATCTTTCCACATAGCACCCTTAATGCCATAAGAAAAGTAAATACATTAAAGCCATTCTATAACTGCTGTTTATTTGTTCATTCTACCTCCCTAAAATCACTGTTAGGCCTCATATCGACGTTCGTTTTTCTCATATACGAGAAAAACAGACCAATTACTTTCATCAGAGTTTGATCAGAGTGTGCTCTGAGCTTCATCCATTTTTCTTATACGTGGAGAAATACAAAAGTAAAAAAAAAAAAAAGGAAAAGTCAGCTCGCCCATAAAAAAATCCACTGCACGGAGACTTATAATGCGGCAAGAGGTTGGCAACTTCATTTCCAAAAAATATTTAAAAAGTTGTACAAATGGATTTGAGACCACTGCCCTAAAAATGTGATTCCAATTCCCTAGGTCCATCCCATATCAGGAGCAAGTCATCAATATAATGACCATACCACATGGCATGAGAGGAGAAAGGATTGGCATCAGAAAACATACACATTTTTTCCCATCTAGACATATAAATATTAGTTATAGAGGTAGAGAATTCCAGCCTCATTGGTGTGCCTATTTTCTGAAGGAAAATTTGTCCATTGAAAGAAAAATAATTATGCCCTAATAAAAATTCCACTGACATGACCATGAATTCTTGTATTTGTGGAGAATATGTACTGTATTTTAAAATATTAATTGATAAAGCTTGTAAAGCTAAGTCCTGAGGTATGGAGGGCTATAATGTAATGGCATCACATGATTTCCATATACAGATATCTAGACATAAGGTTCAATCTAGTGATGAAATTACATGTTTGGCATCTCTAATATGTTCTGGTAAATTGGAGACTAAGGGTTGCATATGAAGATCTAACCAGAAACTAAGTTTCTCACCTAAACTGCCTATGCCTGACACAACTGGTCTTAATGGAGGAGGAAACTGATTTTTATGAATTTTGAGTCAGGAATGAAAAATAGGAATAATGGAAAATTGAACACAGAGATCTTCAGAAAGTTTTTCATCCAGTGCTCCTAATGTTAAACCTTCCGAGAGGAGTCGTGCCATTTTTCCTGCAAATTAATGGTAGGATTGACTTGATTTACAATAAATGTCACTATTGTCCGACATTGCCATGTTCAATTTTTCATAAAACCTAGCATCAAGGGAAACTAGTGTTGCTGTTTGGAAGACACCCTCAACAGATCTATTCCCTGAAATGATTCAGATAATTTGGACACCGTTTGGCCTCTGTTCCATTGTTTTCTGTCTTTTTAGGCATCTTTTAAGTCCACAAAAGCATGGTCGGGCTCCTGTTGTGTGAATATCTAAAAAGTGAGGAAACTGGCGAAAAAGGGGACAGATGGGGTTTAAAGTGATGTCATCAGCCTCAATATAGTGAATTGATCCATTGGGGGTGTTTTGTCAATTTCTCATTTTTTGGCAATTTAGACAGAAACCCCAACATAAGTGCTCAGCACAGAGCACAGAATAAATGTAAACCTAGCCTTAAAACAAATTATGTATCCCCAAATGCTATCAAGAAAAACTTCAACTCAACCCCCCAAAAAACAAGTTCTCTCTCAGATCCATCATCTGTTAACAGAAAACTAGTACATTTCTACATTACTGGTAACACAAAGCCTCTGGGAAAACCACATGACTCCCCAAATAAAATACAGTGAAAATCTGCATTCCCAAATCCTAATTGCACCCTCCCTACGGAGAATCACAGTGTACCTATACAGCAGTTAGTATCAATTTATCGAGTGCATGTCTCCAATAGCACAAGCTGGGCAAATGCATGGACACTAACCTGACATATTTGAAATTTTTACTCTGCAACATCCATTGTAGGATTTTTTTATGGAAAACCTCGGTAGGGCCGTGCTGTTATGGCACGTGAGGGGCTCTGAAAATGGCACTTGCAAACTATTAACAGAAAATTTGCTTTCCAAAAGAGAAGTGGTGCCCCTTCTTTCTGAAACCTGCTGCGTGGTCAAACAGTAGTTTCTGATGGCATATGGGGTATCACTGCTTTCAGCCAAAATTGGATATCCAACTGCAGGGATTATTTTCTCCTATTACATGTAAAAAATAAAAATGTTCAGCTAATTTTAAATTTTAGTGGTAAAAATGGGCCATGAAAATAAAAAAGGAATAGGGTTTGGCATGTGGTGAAGCAGATTGATACATTACTACAGGGGGCTGGTGATGATCCAGCTGTTGTGGTCCACGTGAGAGCCAATGATAAAATAATTGGCTAGTGGAGGATGTTTAAGAATGTTTTTAAAGAATAAGGCTGCAAATTCCAAGTTAATATTCTCTGTGATGCTGCCTGATCGATGCACATCACAGGAATGAGAGCAGAAGCTTAGGGAGAAAAATGCATGGCTTAAGTCTTTGTGCACAGCAAAATGTTTTCTATTCCTAGGTTCCTAGAGAGCTAGGCTGACTTCTTATTGGGTTACAATCTGTATTCTGCAGATAAATTGCACCTGAATGGAAGGGGGCTGCTGTGCTGGAGGGGAGAATTCATTCAGAGGGGTCAGAGAAATTAATCTAGGGACAAGAGGGGAGGACAAGGCAAAAAGCAAAGGGACAGGTAGGTTAAAGAGTTGTCAGATCCATAAGGAGATCCATGTGGTACAAACAAAATGTGAAAATAAATTTGCGAACAAATTTGGAATTAGTGTTTCTAAAAGTAAATGTAGGAAAACAGATGGAAACCTAAATTATATGTTCACAATTGCGAGGAGTCTAGCAAGCAAAACGGGAGAGATTGAGGCCATGGTAATGGAGGAACACAACATTGTAGTTGGTATTGCAGAGACATAGCTGGACTCCTCACAAGATTTCACTGTAAATCTTCCTGACTTTATGATCTTTTGCAAAGCAGGTCAAATAGATAAAGGGGAATATGTCTGCATGGTAGGAGTGATATGAAAGCAAGTGAGGCAATAGGAGAGGAAGTTGGAATTACATAGTGAGCTAAAAGCTGAGAAAGTATTTTTTTGGCGTTATGGATAGACACCCCACCATCACTGATGACTTGGAGTTTCGGCTGCATAGTCACATGGTGCAAGCAGCACAGGCTACTACAAGCTATTTTGACTAGCAAGGTCTTTAGTGGAGTCATTGTTCTACTTCAACTGCAATGGGAAAAAAAATTCTCAGATAGTTGCAGGATTATTTTATGGGCCAGTTCGGCAAAGACCTGACAAGGGGCAATGTTCAAGTTGATCTAGTCATTCTTAACAATGCAGAGCTTGTTGGAAATTTCACTATTCATGAAAATATTAATTCAAGTGACCACAATACATTTCATTGTGTTTATACTGTAAAAAACATACTCTGATAGGGAGATCCAAAACACTGAAATTTAAAAAGTCCACTTTCCCAAGTTTAAGGCTGCACTTCAGGATATTGACTGGAAGCAGCCACTGTTAGCTAACAGCCTGCAGTATCGCCCCCTGCCAGTTTTGAAGCTGATTGGGGATGATTAACCCATTAAATACCGTTGTCAATCGCGACAGCAGTACTTATGTGGTTTCAAGGGGGTCATAAGACCACCTTAGTAACCATCGGACCCCAGCAATGAGAATTGCAGGTCTCAAAAAATAAAAACAATAACTGAATTGCTGGTTTTTGTTCATTCTGTGTCTGAAAAATCTGAATAAAAAGCGATCAAAAATTACTATGTGCCCCAAAATGGTACTAAAAAAATCTGCAACTCGTCACGCAAAAAATAAGCCCTCACATAGCTCTGTTTGCCAAAATAAAAAAGTTACAGCTCTCAGAATATGGCAACACAAAACCTACTTTTTATAAAAAAGCATTTTTACTGTGTGATAGCAGCAAAACTGAAAAAAACTATATAAATCTGCTATCGCTGTAATTGCACCGACCGTCAGAATAAATCTTATCACTTACACCGCACGGTGAACCGTGCAAAAATAAAAGAACTATTCTTGTACTGCTGTCTATTTGTTCATTCTATCTCCCAAAAATCAGAATAAGGCTCAGCTCATATTTATCCTGTGCTCTATGCGGAATGCTTACGTCAGGGTTCCTGTGTAAATTCCCCAAAACCCCTGACGAAACCACTCACTTATGAGGCAGATAGAGTCACTTTGGACTGGTCTGTGTTCTGGCTGTGTCAAATCATTTTAGGCGTCTTTTTAGCACACAAGTGTGGGCAACCACAGTTCTGTACATGCCTAAAAAGATGGAGACCACCGGAGCACACACAACACGCCAAACGGACTTCAAAGTGTCTCCATCTGCTTCATTATGGTGGGTGGTTCTGTTTGGGGTTTCATCTGAATCGCATTTTTGTGGTATTTACATGGAAACCCAGACATAAGTGCTCAGCATAGAACACACGATTGGGATCCCAACCTTATTCTGGAAAAGATCGAAAAATACAGTGGGTACGGAAAGTATTCAGTCCCCTTTAATTTTTTCACTCTTTGTTTCATTGTAGCCATTTGGTAAATTCTAGAAAGTTCATTTTTTTTCTCATTAACCCCAGAACGCATACCTGGGGCCTCGAAGGCCCGCCCTGTTAATTGTTTTCTATTTTCTGCAAGATTACTTTAGTTAGAATTTTGAAACTCTAGGTATTCCTCAGGTATATAGTTGTTTGTCATTTTTGTTTGAGTTATTCCATGTTATTTGCACACGGGCCTAAAAGGCCCCAGGTATGTGAAAAAGTAGATTTTTATGGTCATACGTTCTAGGGTTAAAGTACACTCTGCACCCCATCTTGACTGAAAAAAAAACAGAAATGTTGAAATGTTTGCATATTTATTAAAAAAGAAAAGCTGAAATATCACATGGTATTCAGACCCTTTGCTCAGTATTCAGTAGAAGCACCCTTTTGAGTTAGTACAGCCATGAGTCTTCTTGGGAATGATGCAACAAGTTTTTCACACCTGGATTTGGGGATCCTCTGCCATTCTTCCTTGCAAATCCTCTCCAGTTCCATCAGGTTGGATGGTGAACATTGGTGGATAGCCATTTTCAGGTCTCTCCAGAGATGCTCAATTGGGTTTAGGTCAGGGCTCTGGCTAGGCCAGTCATGAATGGTCACAGAGTGGTTCTGAAGCCACTCCTTTGTTATTTTAGCTGTGTGCTTAGGGTCATTGTCTTGTTGGAAGGTGAATCTTCGGCCAAGTCTAAGGTCCAGAGCACTCAAAGAGTGAACAATTTAACGTGATCTGAATACTTTCTGTACCCACTGAATTATGTACCCCAAAATGTTACCAATAAAAACCATAATTCATTCACGCAAAACCAACCCCCACTCAGATCTGTCATCTGTCACTGTAACAATAGGGGGTCCCACATTACTAGTAGAACAAAGATTATGAAAGAGCGACATGGCTCCCGTCTCCTCAAATAAAATCCAGTCAATTCTGAGCTCCCAAAACCAAATGCTCCCTCCTTCTGAGCCCCACTGTGCCTAAACCACAGTAAGTGGCCACGTTTTTTGGCATTATTATAGTGGGGAGTGCGCACCTAACAATTTACGGGGCGCATATCACCAGAAGCACAAGCTGGGAACAATGTATGGGGTGCTACAATATATGGGGGCACAATGTATGGGCACTAAACTGATATATTTGCAATTCTCCAGAAAAAAAGCATGGCGTGGATGTTACAAAATAGTCACTGCAGCCATAGATGAATTCATTGAGAGGTGAAATTTCTACAATGGGGTCACTTTCGTTTTTTTTTTTGCTGTTCTGGCACCTTCGGGGCTCCACAAATGTTGCCCGCAAACTATTCTACCAAAATCTGTACTCCAAAAGCCAAATAGCGCTCCTTTCTTCTCAGCCCTTAAGTGTGGCCTAACATTAATTTCTGACAACATATGGGGCACCACCACATTCGGGAGAAATTGTGCAATAAATTCTGGGGTCCAGTTTCTCCTATTAACCTTTGTGTACCTGACAAGTTTGCAGCAAATACGAAAATTCAATTTTTACCACACAAATGTCGTAATTCCAAATCTCCATGTTATAAAATTCTGTGAGGCATTTTTGGGTTTAAAATACTCACTACACCCCTAGATGAATTCCTTAGGCGGTGAAGTTTCCAATATGGGGTCACCTGGGGGGGAGGAGTTTGCTGTTCTGGCACCTCAGGGGCTCAGCTAATGGAGTCCACAATCTATTAAATCGAAATCTGCATTCTAAAAGCCAAGTAGAGCTCCTTCCCATCTGATCCCTACCATGTGCTCAAACAGTAGTGTGCAACCACATATGGGGCATTACTGTGTTCAGTAAAAATTGCATAACAAATTGCAGGGTCTGTTTTCTCCTATTACCCCTCATGTAAATTATAAATTTGGTGCTAAAACAGTATTTTAGTGGAAAAAATTTTAGTTTTTGTTCCACATCTAGAAGATATAAAGTTTTGTGAATCACCTGTAGATTAAAAATACTCAGTACACCCCTCAATGAATTCCTTGAGGGGATTAATCATAGAATCATAGAATGGTAAAGTTGGAAGGGACCTCCTGGGTCATCTGGTCCAACCCCCTGCTCAAAGCAGGATTCACTAGATCATCTCAGACAGATGTCTGTCCAGCCTCTGTTTGAAGACGTCCATTGAAGGGGAACTCACCACCTCTCGTGGCAGCCTGTTCCACTCATTAATCACCCTAACTGTCAAAAAGTTTTTTCTAATATCTAATCTGTGTCTCCTCCCATTTAGTTTCATCCCATTGCTTCTAGTCTTTCCTTGTGCAAATGAGAATAAAGATGATCCTTCTACAATGTGACAGCCCTTGACATATTTGTAGACAGCTATTAAGTCTCCTCTCAGTCTTCTTTTTTGCAAGCTAAACATTCCCAAATCCTGCAACCGTTCCTCATAGGACATGGTTTGCAGACCAGTCACCATTCTGGTCGCTCTTCTCTGAACTTGCTCCAGTTTGTCTATGTCTTTTTTAAAATGTGGTGCCCAAAACTGTACACAGTATTCCAGATGAGGTCTGACCAAAGAGGAGTAAAGACCGATAATGACTTCACGTGATCTAGACTGTATGCTTCTGTTAATACATCCCAGAATTGTATTTGCCTTTTTTGCTGCTGCATCACACTGTTGACTCATGTTCAGTCTATGATCTATTAGTATACCTAAGTCTTTTTCACATGTACTGTTGCTTAGCTCTATTCCTCCCATTCTGTATATGCTTTTTTCATTTTTATTGCCCAGATGTAGTACTTTGCATTTTTCCCTGTTAAAAACCATTCTGTTGGTTGCTGCCCACTGCTCCAGTTTATTTAGGTCTTTTTGAATCCTCTCTCTCTCTTCTCTAGTATTAGCTATCCCTCCTAGCTTTGTGTCATCAGCAAATTTAATCAGCTTACCCTCAAATCCTTCATCTAAATCATTGATAAAGATGTTGAACAATACAGGTCCCAGGACGGAGCCCTGTGGTACCCCACTTGAGACATTCATCCAGCTGGATGTGAAGCCATTTACAACCACCCTTTGAGTCCGATCACTAAGCCAGTTATAAATCCACCTAACAGTTGCCTGGTCCATTGCATACTTGGTCATTTTTTCAATAAGGATGGTGTGAGATACTTTGTCAAATGCTTTGCTGAAGTCAAGATATACTATATCTACAGCATTTCCCTGATCCACCCAGTCAGTGATTCTGTCATAGAAGGAAATTAAGTTAGTCTGACATGACTTGTTAGTTACAAACCCATGCTGACTCTGGTTAATCACTTCATTCTTATCCATGTACTTACATACATGTTGTTTAATAATTTGTTCAAAGATCTTTCCTGGTATAGAAGTCAGACTCACCGGCCTATAGTTCCCTGGGTCCACCTTCTTCCCCTTTTTGAAGATAGGAACAACATTTGCTCTTCTCCAGTCTTCTGGGACTTCTCCTGTTCTCCAAGAATTTTCAAAGATTATGGAGAGTGGTTCTAAAATTTCTTCTACGATCTCCTTCAGTACTCTGGGGTGTAATTCATCTGGACCTGGAGACTTGAACTCATTTATGTTAGCTAAATATTCCCTCACAATCTTTCGGTTTACAGATAACTTGGATTCCTCTATTCCTTTAAAAGGACAGTGAAGATCAGTTGATGTTACATTTTCTTTCTGAGAGAAAACAGATGCAAAATAGGAATTAAAAAGTTCGGCCTTCTCAACATCCTCTCTTACCATTTCTCCATTTTCATCCTGTAAAAATCCTATAGCATCTTTGACTTTTCTTTTACTTTTGACATACCCCCAAAATCCTTTTTTATTGCTTTTGACATCTCTTGCAAGCCTTAATTCATTGTCAGCTTTAGCTAACCTGATACGTGCCCTGCAGGATCTGCAGACTGCATTATAATCTTCTTTAGATATGCCTCCCTCTTTCCATTTAATAAACATTTCTTTCTTTCTTTTTAGCATGTGTTTAAGTTCTGTGTTCATCCATCCTGGTTTCCTTAAATGCTTCCCATTCTTCCTACTTTTCGGGATTGTTAACGATTGTGCTTTGAGAATCTCATTTTTAAAAATTTCCCATCCTTCCTGGACATTTTTGTCCTTAAGGACATCCAGCCATTGGATCCCTCCTATTCTCTTTCTGAGTCTCTTAAAATCTGCCTTTCTAAAATCTAACCTTGAAGTTTGAGTCTTCACATGTCTTCCTCCTCTAGTTATCGAAAATTCTATAATAGCATGATCGCTGCCTCCTAGGGTCCCAGCCACCTTTACCTCCTCAACCATTTCCTCCCTGTTTATAAGGATTAGATCCAAAGTAGCAGATCCCCTTGTTCTCTCCCCTACCTTTTGGAAGATAAAGTTGTCAGCAAGAGAGGATAAGAATTTGCTTGACCTGTTAGTTTTACTTGAGAGAGATTCCCAACAAATGTCTGGATAGTTGAAATCTCCCATGACCACTACATCATATTTTTTGGAGAACTTGGTCATTTGATACATAAAGAGTTCATCCATATCTTCAGCTTGCCCAGGTGGCCTGTAGTAAATGCCTACAATGGTGTCCTTTCCGTTGTTCTCTCCTTGTATTCTTACCCAAACAGTTTCCACAGAACTCCCAGTCTCTGAAGCTTCAATCTCTGTGCAGATATACGCTTTTCTAACATACAATGCAACACCTCCTCCTCGTTTATCAAGTCTGTTTCTTGCAAATAAGTTGTATCCTTTTAGCCTTTTATTCCAATCATGTGTATCGTCCCACCAAGTTTCAGTGATTCCAATGACATCATATTCCTTTTCCTGCATTAGTAGTTCCAATTCTCCTTGTTTGTTGCCCATGCTTTGTGCATTTGTATAAAAACATTTTAGTTTGTGATTGGTTTCTCTTCCTCCCATATTTTTATTATTTAAATTGTTTTGTCTTTGTTCTTCTTTTCCACTTCCAGTAGCAGAGATCTCAATAGTATTTGTCAGCTGTATGGCTTTTTCTGGCCTTTTGCTTCCCTTCCCACATTGTTCTAGTTTAAAGCTCTTCTGATGAGTGTAGCAAGGCGACTTCCAAATACATGTTTTCCAGTCTTCGTAAGGTGCACCCCATCTCTAGCAAGTAGTCCATCGTATAGGTAATTCATTCCGTGATCCAGAAATCCAAATCCTTGTTGACGGCACCATCGACGTAGCCAGTTGTTCACCTGTAGAATCTTATTCCACCTCATTGTTCCATGGCCATCCACTGGGAGGATGGATGAGAAGACCACCTGCGCTCCCAATTCTTTCATTTTCTTGCCTAAGTCTTCAAAATCACTGCAGATGGTTTCCAGGTCCTTTCTTGCGGTGTCATTTGTCCCCACATGTATTAGCAGGAATGGGTAGTGATCTGTAGGTCTGAAGAGTCTTGATATCCTGTCAGACACATCTTTAATTTTTGCTCCTGGAAGACAGCACATTTCTCTTGAGGTTATGTCTGGTCTGCAGATAGCGGCCACTGTTCCTCTTAACAGGGAATCCCCCATAACCACCACTCTCCGTTTTTTCTTCACAACATTCTTCTTTCTCCATCCAGGAGGATTCTGAGGGCTTACAAGGTTATTCATTGCTGGCAAAGTCTTATTTTGCTGTATTTCTTCATGGTTCTCGTGCGTGAGAGCCTGGTACTGGTTCCTGAGCAGTATGGGTGCTGACTGCCTCTCGATCCTCCTGCTTCTGTGGGTCACATGCTTCCATTCCTCTGTTTCGTCAGGTGCAGTTCGAATTTCTTCTCTTTCTGAATCATGAAGAGATAATTCTGCTCTGTCTAAGAACTCTTCACCTTCCTTAATGATTTTCAAGGTAGTTAACCTCTCTTCTAGATTTCGCAACTTTTCCTCCAACAGGGACACAAGCTTGCATTTCTGGCATGTGAAGTTTGGCTTTTCCACTGGCAAGTCTGTGAACATGTAGCAGGATATGCAGCTCACCAAATGGCTCCTGGACTCTTCCATGTTCTTATTGTTAATGTTCCCAAAATGCAGTGGGAATATGCAAATTATCTCCTCAGGACTCCTCCCCTGGTTTTGATTAGTTTCCAAAATGAGGTCATTTGTGGGGGTTCCACTGTTTAGGTACATCAGGGGCTCTCTAAACGCGTCATGGCATCTGCTCTCGATTCCAGACATTTTTGCATTCAAAAAGTCAAATGGTTCTCCTTCCCTTCCAAACCCTGCCGTGTGCCCAAACAGTAGTTTTACTTCACATATGGGGTATCAGCATACTCAGGAGAAATAGCACAACATTTTGCAGTTCATTTTCTCCTGTTACCCTTGTGAAAATAAAATACAAGGCTAAAGGCTAAAGTAAAGTTTTTGTGAAAAAAAAGCATTTTTGTTCCCCTGATCACAGCATAAAAGATATGAAATTACTAGTATTAAAAGGTAACTTCAAATCTCAAACAGAAAGAAGAATCTCAGAATATAAACTGATGATGACCTTTAACACTTTCAGAGCAGGAATGAATGTGTCGCATGGATTTATGTCATTCTACATCAACTAAGGAATGTGCTCCTCAGAAGTGTGAGGCCATCACAACACTGGACCTGGTCAAAGGACAATAAAATCTTCACACTCCTTATCTATTAATTGCTGAAATATTTATAGCCAGAACTGTTTATCTCTTCCATAATAACTCTGCTTTTCATCACCTGTCTTACCTACTGCATTTTTTTTTTCTTGTGTGTCTTATTGTGTATAAATATGTGACTCTTCAGATTTTATGGTATACTATGCCTGATGAAGAGACCTGAGTAGTCTCTAAAGCTTGTTACCATCTTTTCAGTTAGCCATTAAAAGCCATTGAATATTGTGAAAAAAATAAAATGTTAATTTTTTCCTTCCACATTGCTTTAGTTCCTGTGAAGCACCTGAAGCAGGGCCGGCGTCAGCACCCGGCACACCCGGGCAAATGCCGGGGCCCTGAGCAGGCAGAGGGGCCCACTGGCGGTCGCGCACCCCACTGGGCTATGGGCGGAGGAGAGCGGTGTCAGCGCCCGCCCTTCCCCCCGCTTGCTCAGGGCCCCGGCAGCCGGATACTTACCTCTCCCCGTGCCTAAGCAGATCAGCTGTCTTCCTGCTCTGCGCTCCCTGTGACGTCTCAGGTCAGAGGGCGCGGTGACGTCTTTACACCGCGCCCTCCCCTGAGCCGTCACAGGGAGCGCTGAGCGGGAAGACACTGACAACGCTGGAGTTCGGACCCGGGCAACAGGCAGCAGGTAGCAGGTGAGGAGAAGGGAGGTGAGTATTTGGTTTTTTTTTTTAATGTATGGAGGCATGAGGCAGTAGAGAAGGGGGGGGGCATCCTGCATGGGGCATTATAAAGAGAGGGGGGGACATCCTGCATGGGGCATTATAAAGAGAGGGGAGGACATCCTGCATGGGGCATTATAAGGTGGGGAACAGCCTGCATGGGGCATTATAAAGAGGGGGGGGATTCCTGCATGGGGCATTATAATGAGGAGGGGTGACAGCCTGCATGGGGCATTATAAGGTGGGGAACAGCCTGCATGGGGCATTATAAGGTGGGGAACAGCCTGCATGGGGCATTATAAAGAGAGGGGGGGACATCCTGCATGGGGCATTATAAAGAGGGGGGGGCATCCTGCATGGGGCATTATAAAGAGGGGGGGAGCATCCTGCATGGGGCATTATAAAGAGGAGGGGTGACAGCCTGCATGAGGCATTATAAAGGGGGGGCAGCCTGTATGGGGCATTATGTGGGGGGTAACAGCCTGCATGGAGCATTAAAAGGGGGGGCCTGTATGGGGCATTATGTGGGGGGGAACAGCCTGCATGGTGCATTATAAGGGGGGGGCAGCCTGTATGGGGCATTATGTGGGGGGTAACAGCCTGCATGGAGCATTAAAGGGGGGGGGGGCTGTATGGAGCATTATGTGGGGGGTAACAGCCTGCATGGAGCATTATAAGGGGGGGACAGCCTGTATGGGGCATTATGTGGGGGGTAACAGCCTGCATGCAGCATTATATGGGGGCCAGTATCCTGTATGGAGCGTTATAAGGGGACCGGTATCCTGTATGGAGCGTTATATGGGGGCCAGTATCCTGTATGGAGTTTTATAAGGGGACCAGTATCCTGTATGGAGCATTATATGGGGGCCAGTATCCTGTATGGAGCTTTATAAGGGGACCAGTATCCTGTATGGCGCGTTATATGGGGGCCAGTATCCTGTATGGAGCTTTATAAGGGGACCAGTATCCTGTATGGAGCGTTATATGGGGGCCAGTATTCTGTATGGAGCCTTATATGGGGGCCAGTATTCCGTATGGAGCCTTATATGGAAGCCAGTATTCCGTATGGAGCCTTATATGGGGGGCCAGTATTCCATATGGGGGCCAGTATTCCGTATGGAGCCTTATATGGGGGCCAGTATTCCGCATGGAGCCTTATATGGGGGTCAGTATTCCGCATGGAGCCTTATATGGGGGTCAGTATTCCACATGGAGCCTTATATGGGGGTCAGTATTCCGTATGGGGCCTTATATGGGGGCCAGTATTCCTTATGGGGCCTTATATGGGGGCCAGTATTCCGTATGGGGTCTTATATGGGGGCCAGTATTCCGTATGAAGCGTTATATGGGGGCCAGTATTCTGTATGGGCGTTATATGGGGGCCACTATTCTGTGTGGAGCGTTATATGGGAGCCAGTATTCTGTGTGGAGCGATTCACCGGTTTCTGAGCTATTGTGGAATTTACAATAGATATCACTCATGTAATGTAAGAAGTGAAATCTTTGCATTGTACTATATATATATATATATATATATATATATATATATATATATATATATATTTCTCCGCCGTATCTCTGCATCATGAATCGTGGTATGTGTTAAAGGGGCCCACTGAGACTCTTTCGCCCGGGGCCCAGAAAAACCTGGAGCCGGCCCTGACCTGAAGGGTTAATAAACTTCTTGAATGTGGTTTTGAGGGGTGCAGTTTTTTGAGTGATGTCACTTTTGGGTATTTTCTGTCATATAGACCCTCCAAAGTCACTTCAAATGTGATGTGGTCCCTAAAAAAATGGTTTTGTAAATTTTGTTGGAAAAATGAGAAATCGTTGGTCAACTTTTAACTCTTATAACTTCCTAACAAAAAAATTATGTTTCAAAAATGATGCAGATGTAAAGTATACATGTGGGAAATGTTATTTATTAACTATTGTTGTTACATAACTCTCTGGTTTAAGGGCATAAAGAATTAAAAGTTTGAAAATTGCTAAATTTTTGCCAAATTTCCGATATTTTCACAAATAAATGCAAGTCATATCGAAGAAATTTTACCACTATTATGAAGTACAATATGTCTCAAAAAACAGTCTCAGAATCAGTGGGATCCGTTTAAGCGTTCCAGAGTTATTACCACATAAATTTCAAAACTTTGGCCTGGTCATTAAAGTCAAAATTGGCTCTGTCACTAAGGAGTTAAGTAACAAGTATAGACATCAAAAATGAAACCCCACATGGCTTACACCTATGGTCAGGAAGGTTATTAATGGCAAAAAAGGGCATTTAGAAAATATGTATCTAAGGATTTAACTTGGGCATTTAAAAAAATATAAACAGATGAATAGAATCTATAAAAAAATGTTTGAATCAGCTAAATAGAAATCCCAATATTTTTTTTAAATATATAAATACAAAACAGCAAGGTCTGCACTGGTGGGTCTCCTAAATAATAGGAATGTGGAGTTGGTCAATGAGGATCAACAGAAGGCAAAATTACTAAATAGGTTCTTTACCTCTGTATATACCAAAGAAGAAGAAGTGTCGGTTGTGGTCGATCCGAATGCTCTTAATATGACATCTAATATTTAATTTAATATGATTAAAGGAAAATATGGCTCAAGCTAAGTTATATGAACACAATGTGAACAATGTCCAGGACCCAGATGGGAAGCATCCAAGGGTTTTTAGAGACTCTCTAGTGACTGGCTCTGTTCCAAATGATTGGCGCAAAGCGAATTTTCAAAGAAGGGCTCTAGGCGTTACCCGGGTAATTGGAGGGTAAGTTTGACATCCATTGTGGGAATAATGTTCTAGGAGCTTGTAGGGGGACTATATACATGGGGATAGAGGAATATACAGTAATAGAAAATAAAATTATAAGTGATAATAACCATGGTTTTACAAAGGACAGGAGTTGTCACACTAACCTGATTAGTTGTTATGAGCAGGTGAGTAGAGACCTGGGCTGTGGTGAGTGACTGCTATTATGAAAGGTCTTCCATTATAAGAGATCTACCTCAAGGTTTAGTGTTGGATCAGCTATTATTCAACTTATTTATTAAAGGGAATCTGTCACCACATTTTACCTATCTAAACTAGTAACCCCTTTACGATCTATGACATAAAGGTACTTCATAGGTCGCCGCCTCCAGTTTGATGCGGGCTCTGACGATGAGCCACATCTTTTCAGGCACATGACAGCTGATTTAACAGCTGAAATGTGCCCCTAACAGCCGCAAGTGGAATCGTGATCCACCCGCAGCAGTTAACATGATAAATACCCCTGTCAAACTCCAACAGCAGCATTTAATATGGCCGCGCCGGAAGCGTGTCACTAGCTCCGCCCATCGGCGCCCCTGTCACATGATCACGGGTTTTCAGGAGACCCCTGTGGTTGTCATTGCCAATCTGTATGAGCGCCGCCCCACAGCCGGCACTCAGGGCTGGCTCCAGGTTTTCATGGGCGGCGAAAGAGTCTCAGTGGGCTCCTTTAACACATATCACGATTCATGATGCACAGATGCGGCAGAGAAATATAGATATAGTACAATGCAAAGATTTCACTTACTTCTTACATTACATGAGTGATATCTATTGTAAATTCTACAATAGCTCAGAAACCAGCGAATCCTCGCAGCACACAATGAGTGCCCTGGAAGGGTTCAAAAGTTTTCATTTGAGACTGGACAGTATAGTCTTCCATACAGTATTATGGCCACTACATAGTTCTCTATACAATATTATGGGCCCCACATAGTCCTCCATACATTATTATGGGCACCACATAGTGCTCCATACAATATAATGAGCCCCATATATTGCTTCATACAGAATAATGAGCCCCATATATTGCTTCATACAGAATAATGGACCCAATATTATGCTACATACAGAATAATGGGCCTCATATAATGCTCCATACAGAATAATGGGGCTCATATAATGCTCCATACAGAATAATGGACCACATATAATGCTCCATACAGAATAATGGGCCTCATACAATGCCCAATACAGAATAATGGACCCCACATAATACTCCATACAGAATAATGGACCCTATATAATTCTCCATACAGAATAATGGATCCTATATAATGCTCCATACAGAATAATTGACCTCATATAATGCTTATACAGAATAATGAACCCCATATAATGCTCCATACAAAACAATGAACCTTTATATAATGTTCCATACAGAATAATGGACCCCATATAGTGCTCGATACAGAATGGGCCTCTTATAATGCTACATACATAATGTGCCCCTTATAAAGCTCCATACAGGATGGGCCCCATATATAGCTCCATACTGTATGGAGCAATATATGGAGCCCATACTGTATGGAGCAAGATATGGGGCCCATATTGTATGGGCCCCATATCTTTCTCCATACAGTATTTGCCCCATATATTGCTCCATACAGTATAGGCCCCATATATTGCTCCATACAGAATAGGCACCATATAATGCTTCAAACAGAATGGGTCCCATATATAGCTCCATACAGTATGGGCCCTATATAATGCTCCATATATAATGGGCCGCATTTATTGCTCCATACAGTATGGGCCCCATATAATGCTCCATACATTATGGGTCCCATATATTGCTCCATACAGTATTGGCCCCATATATTGCTCCATACAGTATGGGCCCCATATATTGCTTCATACAGTATGGGCCCATATATTTTTCCATACAGTATGGGCCCCAAATAAAGCTCCATACAGAATGGGCCCGATATAATGCTTCATACAGAATTGGCCCCATATAATGCTCCATACAGTATGGGCCCCGTATACTGCTCTCTACAGTATGGGAACCATTTATTGCTCCATACAGAATGGGCCCCATATAATGCTTCATATAGTATGGGCCCCATAAAATGTTCCATGTAGTATGGAGCGCATATATTGCGCCATACATAAAAAAAAATTAAATACTTACCTCTCCTTGCTGGCCACAGGTCCTGTCTCTTCACGGTCTTCCGGCTCCCTGCACTGTGACTGCTCAGAACAGAGAGCGCGCTGTACTGACGTCATCATGCCCTCTGCCCTGAGACGTCAGAGTCAGAAGACGTGGAAGACAATGGAGCTCTGGTGGAACAGGGAGAGGTAAGTATTGCAAGTGCTGGGGTCCTAAGCAAACGGGGGGCCCACTTGCGGGAGCTGGCACCAGGCTCCCCCAAATCAAAGGCACCATAGCGTGCCAGTGTCCCTGAAGGCGAGTGAGCCCCCCCAGCGCTCATAGCAGATGAGCATTTTTGCCAGACATAGCAGGGCTTATGTGCAGCACAAGCGATCAAATGATCGCAGCTTCTAGTCTCCCATGAAGACTACTGAAGCCAGTGAAAAGTAAAAAAAAATGTTTTTAAAAATATTAAAAAAAAAATAAAAATTATAAAAGTTCAAATCACCCCGCTTTTGCTTAATTCAAAATAAAACAATTAAAATAAAATCAAAAAGACACATTTTGTATCACCACGTTCAGAAATGCCAGATCTAATCAAACATAAAAGAATTAGTCCGGTATGTAAACGGCGTAATGAGAAAAAAAATCAAAACGCCAGAATTACATTTTTTTGGTAGCCGCAACATTGCAATAAAATGCAATAACGGGCGTAAAAAAGCATTGTATGTATTCCAAAATGGTATCAATAAAAATGTCAGCTCAGCGCGCAAAAATTAACCCCTCACCCAGTTTAAGATCCCAAAAAATGGAGACACTACAGGTCTTGGAAAATGGCATCATTTTAAGAAAAAAATTTTTTTTTCAAACTTTGGATTTGTTTTCTACCACTTAAATAAAAAAGAACCTATTCATGTTTGGCATCTACGAACTCATAATGGAAAATCATAATGGCAGGTCAGTTTTAGCATTTAGTGAACATGACTAAAAAAAACCAAGAAACTATTGTGGAATTGCATTTTGTTTGCAATTTCACCTCACTTGGAATTTTTTTCCCGTTTTCCAGTTCATTATACAGTAAAATCAATGGTGTGATTCAAAAGTAAAACTCTACCCTCACATGGCCATACTAACAGCAAAATAAAAAAGTTATGGCTCTGGAAGAAGGGGAGCAAAAAATGAAAACGCAAAAGCGAAAAAACCCAAAGTGATGAAGGGGTTAATATGGGCATACAGGTTATAGACTGCAAAAAAGAGTCCTACCTGTATGCCTCATATCAGATGCCTTGATGTTGATAAATCATGTTTTATCACTTGATATAAATTACCTCTTGTTGATGGTTTCAAAAACAGCTTAGATGTTATTTTAGATGTAAATATAAATAATGATAATTTTAATGTTCTTTTCTGAAAGCTTGGGCACATATTTGTAAAATATAAAAGTGTTAAAAATGGTACGTCAACTTTAATCCCTTTCTGACTTATGATCTACAGTTACATCATATTCACTAATCCCTGACTTTGATGCAGGCTCAGCTCCTGAGTCACATCTTTCCCAGGAAATTATGACTTTGATACTCAGTCGTTATGTGCCTCTAACCTGTCAAATGATGTTGTCAATCCCACACAGCAGCCTTTGCAGCACACTGACAGGGGGCGCATCATTCCATGCGCCCATCAGCACATCCATGACATGATCTCAGGGCACTGATGACATGACAGTCGGGGATCGGCTGTCATGATGGTACTCCTGTGAATGCCAGCTTCTGGGTGGTGTTCATAGGAGACTGTGATTTTTGCTATATACAGCAATATTGTGTTATTGCTATACCATAGCAAAAACGATGGGATGATTGCAAGTTTAAGTGGACCAACAAGTAGAGTGAAAAGTAAAAAAAAAGTTTTAAAAAGTCTAAAAAAATATAAAAGTTCAAATCATCCTTATTTTACTCCATTAAAAAAATAAATTAATAAAAAATAACCACACATATTTGTTATATGACTTACGTTCGTAACAGTCCGATCTATCAAAATCTAAAATTAATTTACCTGATCAGTAAATGGCATAATGAGAAAAAAATCTAAAAGCTAGAATTATGGATTTTTGGACATCGCAACACTGCAAAAACATGCAATAATATGCAATTAAAACATCATATCTACCTCAAAAAGGTGTCAATAAAAACATCAACTCAGGGCACAAAAAATAAGCCCTCACCGCACGTATCCAAATCGACCAAAAATTAAAAACGTTACGGGTCTCGGAAACTGGTGACACAAGCACAAATTTCTGAATTAAATAAAAAATATGCATGTTTGGTATCTCTATAATTGTACTGACCTGGAGAATCAAATTGACAGGTTATTTTTACTATATTGTGAACATGGCAAATAAAATAAAAAATTGTGGAATTGCATTTTTTTTAAATTTTGCTGCACTTGGAATTTTCTTCCCGCTTTCCAAAACTACAACTTGTTACACAAAAGAAAGCTATGTCGGTGGAAAAGTAAGAAAGTTATTGTTCTTGGAAGAAGACGAAAAAATGAAAATGCTAAAATGGAAAATAGCCATGTCAGGAAGGAGTTAAGGGGTCAAACTATATACACTGCTCAAAAAAATAAAGGGAATACTTAATCAACAGAATATAACTCCAAGTACATCAAACTTCTGTAAAATCAAACTGTCCACTTAGGAAGCAACACTGATTAACAATCAATTTCACATGCTGTTGTGCAAATGGAATAGACAATAGATGGAAATTATTGGCAATTATCAAGACACAATCAATAAAGGAGTGGTTCTGCAGGTGTGGACAACAGACCACATCTCAGTACCAATGCTTTCTGGTTGATGTCTTGGTCACTTTTGAATGCTGGTTGTGCTTTCACACTCGTGGTAGCATGAGACGGACTCTACAACCCACAGAAGTTGCTCAGGTAGTGCAGCTCATCCATGATGACACATCAATGCGAGCTGTGGCAAGAAGGTTTGCTGTGTCTGTCAGCGTAGTGTCCAGAGGCTGGAGGCGCTACCAGGAGACAGGCCAGTACACCAGGAGATGTGGAGGGGGCTGTAGGAGGGCAACAACCCAGCAGCAGGACCGCTACCTCCGCCTTTGTGCAAGGAATAACAGAAGCAGCACTGCCAGAGCCCTGCAAAATGACCTCCAGCAGGCCACAAATGTGCATGTGTCTGCACCAATGGTTAGAAACCGACTCCATGAGGGTGGTATGAGGGCCCAACGTCCATAGATGGGAGTTGTGCTCACAGCCCAACACCATGCAGGACGCTTGGCATTTGCCACAGAACCCCAGGATTGGCAAAGTCGCCATTGGCGCCCTGTGCTCTTCACAAATGAAAGCAGGTTCACACTGAGCACATGTGACAGATGTGGCAGAATTTGGAGATGCCGTGGAGAGTGATCTGCTCCCTGCAACATCCTTCAGCATGACCGGTTTGGCAGTGGGTCAGTAATGGTGTGGGGAGGCATTTTTTTGAAGGGCCGCACAGCCCTCCATGTGCTTGCCAGAGGTAGCCTGACTGCCTTTAGGTTCCCGAGATGAGATCCTCAGACCCCTTGTGAGACCATATGCTGGTGTGGTTGGCCCTGGGTTCCTCCTAATGCAGGACAATGCCAGCCCTCATGTGGCTGGAGTGTGTCAGCAGTTCCTGCAAGATGAAGGCATTGAAGCTATGGACTGGCCCACCCGTTCCCCAGACCTGAATCTGATTGAGCACATCTGGGACATCATGTCTCGCTCCATCCACCAAAGTCACGTTGCACCACAGACTGTCCAAGAGTTGGCGGATGCTTTAGTCCTGGTCTGGGAGGAGATCCCACAGGAGACCATCCGCAACCTCATCAGGAGCATGCCCAGGCGTTGTAGGGAGGCCATACTTGCACGTGGAGGCCACACACAATACTGAGCCTCATTTTGACTTGTTTTAAGAACATTACATCAAAGTTGGATCAGCCTGTAGTGTGTTTTTCCACTTTAATTTTGGGGGTGACTCCAAATCCAGGCCTCCATTGGTTAATAAATTTGATTTCCATTAATGATTTTTGTGTGATTTTGTTGTCAGCACATTCAACTTTGTACAGAACAAAGTATTCAATGAGAATATTTCATTCATTCAGATCTAGTATGTGTTATTTGAGTGTTCCCTTTATTTTTTTGAGCAGTGTATTACCAAACTCTGAATTCCTTATGAACAGATATCCAATGTTGCAGAGTTGAAAGTTTACATGCTGTTATCATTTGCCTTTACCTTGTTATAAGAACTGCAGCATCTACTGCTGAATATTCATCACCCCAGCTTGTAGACATCTCCATGTGGACATTATTCTTCTTTCCAAATTCATCAAGCTGCCATTTACAAAAGCTTTCCAACATTTTTTCTCCATGTTGTCCTATATACATATCTGCCTATAAAAGATGAAAGTATGATAAGTTAGGAAATGATTTTTCCAGCTCATTTTGTACAGAATATTAGTTCTGTTTGAACTATTTTTATGACTCCAGACCTCAGCATTCTTAAAAATGTTAACTAATATTAATTTAACCAACATGCTGTATCCTTATATCTACAGCTATTCCTGCAAGATTATCTTGCAATTGTGTAAATAATTTCTTTGAATTATATGAGTATAGGGTTTTTTTTATGTTATGGTGTGGTGAATACAAAAATTAATGATAACTCCGGCACTCAAAATTTCATGAAAATTTTAAAAGTTTGTTATTGTTATTTATCAATAATAAACTTTTGAAATTTTCATGAAATTTTGAGTGCCGGAGTTATCATTAATTTTTGTATTCTCTATATTTACTCCTGAGCACCACCTAAACAGTGAGCACCCAATCTTTCATACTGATGGTATGGTGAATGGCAGTAAGGACATTTTGTGACATTTGTAGCATTTTTGACACAACATTAATTTAATAAATGATTTATTAGAAAAATATTTTAGATTGCTACTTACTGGTGTTTCATGAAGAAGAATCAATTTTGTAACCCGGAGATTCATTTGTATTCCAAGACTTTTGTGCTGAAAAAGATTATATACCTAGAGAAGAATTTAAAGCAAAAAAAAAACAAAAAAAAAAAACAATCACTATGTGATCTGTACGTTTCCTCAGCTTGTAAATATGTGTATGGATAGGGAGAAAGGAATATGTTAATACCAAACGTGTTTGTACGTGGCTTATCTTTCATGAAACCAAAAGATCAAGCATATCAAAATTCAACATGCCCTATCCTTTCTTCCCCATAGTCATCTGTTGGGGGAGACTCAGAATGCATATAGTTATATTTGGAGTAATTTTCACTTTTAAATGGAGGTATACTATAATTATTCGTCAACTCTGGATTTGACTGAGTAAATACCATAATTTTATGCTTACACTATGAGCACTTTACAATCAATAGATGAGTAGACGTGATTTAGGAACTTCTCAAAGCAATACACTGTAAAGTAAATACTTACCATGTTGAGAATAGTAAGAATAAATTTTCTTGTTGACTCTGACCCATGGTAAGAAACCATTGCAGGGTCAGCAACCACTACAGTTTCTATGTTGTATTCTTGGCTTTGTTTGAATGAGTATCGTTTTCCTCTTCCTGTTTCAGTTCCTTTATAGGGTTTTGTTTTTCTTTTATCTAGAAAATAAAAAGTAAAAATGTAATATCTATATTAGAAATTATGTGCAATATGTTTGGGTTTTTACATACATGCACTTTAAACAGATCTAAAACATCTTTCCTGTTTAGATATTCATATATATTTTGCCAGAAATGCTAGCTTGTGTCCCTGTTGGAGGAAAAGTTGCAAAGTCTAGAAGAGAGAATAGCTACATTGAAAATTCTTAAGGAAGGTGAGGAATGTGTAGACAGAGCAGAAGTATCTCTTCAGAATGCAGAAAGAGAAGAAATTTGTAGTGCACATGAAGAAACAGAGGAATGGAAGCATATGATCCAGAGAATCAGGAAGATCGTGAGGCAGTCAGCACCCATACTACTCAGGAACCAGTACGAGGCTCTCACGCAGGAGAACTATGATCAAATACATCAAGATAAGACTTTGCCCACAAAGAACAACCTTGTAAGCACGCAGAGTTCTCTTGAATGGAGAAAGAAAAATGTTGAGAAGAAGAAACGGAGAGTGGTGGTCATGGGGGATTCCCTATTGAGAGGAACAGAGGCTGCTATCTGCAGACCAGACATAACCTCAAGAGAAATGTGCTGTCTTCCAGGTGCAAAAATCAAAGATGTGTCTGACAGGATATCAGGACTTTTGAGACCTACAGATGACTACCCATTCCTGCTAATACATGTGGGGACAAATGACACAGCAAGAAAGGACCCGGAAACCATCTGCAGTGACTTTGAAGACTTAGGCAAAAAAATGAAAGAACTGCGAGTGCAGGTGGTCTTCTCATCTATCCTCCTAGTGGATGGCCATGGAACAAGGAGGTGGAACCAGATTCTACAGGTAAACAACTGGCTACATTGATGGTGCCATCAGCAAGGATTTGGATTTCTGGATCATGGAGTGAATTACCTATACGATGGACAACTTGCTAAAGATGGGCTGCACCTTACCAAGATAGGAAAACACATATTTGGAAGTCACCTTGCTACATTCATCAGGAGAGCTTTAAACTAGAACATTGTGGGAAGGGAAGCAAAAGGCCAGGGAAAGCCATACAGCGAACAAATACTATTAATAGCTCTGCTATTAGATGTGGAAAGCAAAAACAAATAGAAAAACATCTGAATAATAAAAATATTGGAGAAAGAGAAACCAATCACAAACTAAGATGTTTCTATACAAATGTACAGAGCATGGGCAACAAGCAAGGAGAATTGGAGCAACTAATGCAGGAAAATAAATATGATGTCATTGGCATCACTGAAACTTGGTGGGACGATACACATGATTGGAATACAAGGCTAGAAGAATACAACTTATTTGCAAGAAACAGACTTAATAAATGGGGAGAAGGTGTTGCATTATATGTTAGAAAAGCATATACAGGTGCATCTCACTAAATTAGAATATCATCAAATAATTAATTTATTTCAGTTCTTCAATACAAAAAGTGAAACTCATATTTTATATAGAGTCATTACAAACAGAGTGATCTATTTTATTTGTTTATTTCTGTTAATGTTGATGATTATGGCTTACAGCCAATGAAAACACAAAAGTCATTATCTCAGTAAATTAGAATACTTTATAGCAACAGCTTGAAAAATGTTTTTAAAATCCGAAATGTTGGCCTACTGAAATGTATGTTCAGTCGATGCACTTAATACTTGGTCGGTGCTCCTTTTGCATCAATTATTGCATCAATGTGGCGTAGTATGGAGGCGATCAGCCTGTGGCACTGCTGAGGTGTTATGGAAGCCCAGGTTGCTTTGATAGCAGCCTTCAGCTCATCTGCATTGTTGGGTCCGGTGTCTCTCATCTTCCTCTTGACAATACCCCATAGATTCTCTATGGGGTTAACGTCAGGGAGTTTGCTGGCCAATTTAGCACAGTCTCCAGGTCCAGATGAATTGCATCCTAAGGTACTAAAGGAGATAGCAGAGGAAATTATTGAACCACTCTCCACAGTCTTTGAAAATTCTTGGAGAACAGGAGAAGTCCCAGAAGATGGGAGACGAGCAACTGTTGTCCCTGTCTTCAAAAAGGGGAAGAAGGTGGACCTAGGGAACTATAGGCCTTTAAGTCTTAGGTCTATACCAGGAGAGATCTTTGAACAAATTATTAAACAGCATGTATGTAAGTACTTGAATAAGAATACAGTAATTAACTATAGAAAGCATGGGTTTGTAACTAACAAGTTATGTCAGAATAACTTAATTTTCTTCTATGACAGAATCACTGACTGTGTGAAGGGGAGCGGTTGCAGACAACTTTATTTAATGGAACGCAACCGACCCCGGGGTCCGCGATGCAGCCTAGAGGACTGCTGCCGAACACTTTCCGGGTGGAAAGGCAAACGACAACTAAAAGATAAACCCCTCCATGTTAACTACACACCGGACAGGGTATAGCGGTACGCTCTATCTCCGTTTACTGCACGGAGGAGAGAGCGACCGGCGACGCACCTAACAATAATCTTATCCCTTCGTGTTAACGCACACGGAAGGGTAAGACGGTACGCACAATCTCCAAGAACCGCAGGGAGACGTGCGTCCGTGGAACAGCAGTAGCCCTGTCTTTGATACAGGCGCTACGCTATGGGGATTGGCGCTAGCGTGCGGGTGATTCCCGCTGGGTATTCGAGCACTCTGCCGGCGTGCTACCGGACTGAGCAAACCCACTCTATTTAGCTCACAGGCGGCTCGGGGTGTAAGGCAAACCCCCAGGTTAGAGCCAGTCAGCGAGGCGAAGCTACCTGCCTACTTAAAGCTATGGCTCTTTGAGCCCGGCCTGCCTAGATAAAGCTATGGCTCTTTGAGCCCGGCCTGCCTAGCTAAAGCTATGGCTCTTTGAGCCCGGAGTAAGCGTGCACACCACAAACAGCTAGCTCAAATGATCTGAGCGCGCCGCCATGTTTGTGGGCGGGCCTTTTAAAGACTAAGCCCAGCCCAGCGACTCGCTATTGGTGACGTTACCCGTGGACCAATCAGGGAGTGCCAGGTCACCGAGTCAGGTGGGTGCCCACCCACCAATCATGATCCGCCAGGTCACGGACATGCTCAGTGCGGCGAATCCTGGACTTAGACTCCACGAGCCCTGTCTCCCTCTGCAGCCTATGCTTAACACTGCTAGGCACAAATGCCTGGGAGACAATCTGCAGGGCTCGTGAAACAGCTAGACGTTGAGGCTGACAACAATGCTGAGCAGTATCAGCCCTGGCTGGCCTGGAAAGGGAGACCACAGAAGGTCTTGGACCTATTTCGAATCCAGCCCCAGATAGACACCTAACAGACTGGATGGATCAGGGAAACACAGCAGATATAGTATATCTTGACTTCAGCAAAGCATTTGACAAAGTATCTCATACCATCCTTATTGAACAAATGACCAACTATGGAATGGCCACGCAACTGTTAGGTGGATTCATAACTGGCTTAGTGATCAGACCCAAAGAGTGGTCATAAATGGTTGCACATCCAGTTGGAAGAATGTCTCAAGTGGGGTACCACAATGCTCTGTCCTGGGCCCTGTGTTGTTCAACATCTTTATCAATGATTTAGATTAAGTAATTGAGGGAAAACTGATTAAATTTGCTGATGAGATGACACAAAGCTAGGAGGGATAGCTAATACTAGAGAAGAGAGAGAACATATTCAAAAAGATCTAAACAAACTGTAACTGTGAGTAGCAACTATCAGAATGTTTTTTAACAGGGAGAAATGCAAAGTCCTACATCTGGGCAAGAAGAAATGAAAAAAACATATACAGAATGGGAGGAATAGGGCTAGGCAACAGCACATGTGAAAAAGACTTGTGTATACTAATAGATCACAGACTGAACATGAGTCAACAGTGTGATGCAGCTGCTAAAAAGGCAAACACAATTCTGGGTTGCATTAACAGAAGCATACAGTCTAGATTAAGTGAAGTAATTATTGCCCTCTACACTCTAGTTTACTCAGACCTCATCTGGAATGCTGTGTCCAGTTCTGGGCGCACATTTTAAAAAAGACATCGAAAAACTGGAGCAAGTTCAGAGAAGAGCGACCAGAATGGTGACCGGTCTGCAAACAATGTCGTACGAGGATTGGTTAAAGAATCTGAGAATGTTTAGCTTGCAAATTAAAAGACTGAGAGGAGACCTAATAGCGGTCTATAAATATCTCAAGAGCTGTAACATTGTAGAGGGATCATCCTTATTCTCATTTGCACAAAGAAAGACTAGAAGCAATGGGATGAAACTGAATGGGAGAAGATACAGATTAGATATTAGAAAAAACTTTTTGACAGTGCGGGTGATCAATGAGTGGAACAGGCTTCCACGAAAGGTGGTGAGTTCTCCTTCAATGGAAGTCTTCAAACAGAGACTGAACAGACATCCGTCTCAGATGGTTTAGTGAATCCTGCATTGAGCAGGAGGTTGGACACGATGATCATGGAGGTCCCTTCCAACTCTCACATTTTATGCCTCTTTTTTTGCATACATGGGGACTCATTTTTATGTAATTTAATTTTTCTTTCATGGATATCAGGGGAAAAAGTAAAAAAAAATATTGGAAATACGAGCACTTGCAGCATCTTTTTTTTTTTCTTTTTTTTTCTTTTGCCTTTTTGTGTATTTATTTTTTCATTTGTTTAACACACTCTGTGCCACACACAAGGTCTTAAAACATTTTCTGCAGGGGAATGTTAACATATTAAGATATTCTTTTTATTGCTCATTTCCCATGTAACTGGTATATTCGTCCCAGTTACAGGGGAAATTTAATCTTCAGTTCAGTGCAGTGTATATAGTAATCAGAAAAGCAAGAATGGCAATAAACCCTTTCTGCCTTCTCTGTGGGGAGTTTGACCATGTCTGACAGCCAGCTTCCTGCTCCTACTACTGCACAGTTTTGGGCAAGCAGCTTACACTGTATTGATGTTTTATGGCATCATGAAGAGCAAAGTGAGGACTGCCAGGATGTTTAAAGTTTACGGGCAATCCGGAAGTAGTTTATAATATTTGGACAACAAATGTAAATAAACTAAACAGATTTGAATGAAATTGAAAAGCAAATAACAGAAATTTTCTTTAGGGAGAGTATAAGGTCTAGTATGGTCATGCATGTGATCCCTAATAACTGAAGGTACTTGTTTAATTGTCCGTTCTACTCCTTCAGACTCTATAAAATCTCTGAGAAGACAGAAAGGGCTATCACAAGAGTACTTCTAGCCAGAAAAGGGAACCACCTGAATTCCACACTTGTTATTTCTGGTACACACATAGGCATATACTGTATATATATATATATATATATATATATATATATATATATATATAGTACAGACCAAAAGTTTGGACACACCTTGTCATTTAAAGATTTTTCTGTATTTTCATGACTATGAAAATTGTACATTCACACTGAAGGCATCAAAACTATGAATTAACACATGTGGAATTATATACTTAACAAAAAGTGTAAAACAACTGAAAATATGTCTTATATTCTAGGTTCTTCAAAGTAGCCACCTTTTGCTTTGATGACTGCTTTGCACACTCTTGGCATTCTCTTGATGAGCTTCAAGAGGTAGTCACCGGAAATGGTTTTCACTTCACAGGTGTGCCCTGTCAGGTTTAATAAGTGGGATTTCTTGCCTTATAAATAGGGTTGGGACCATCAGTTGTGTTGTGCAGAAGTCAGGTGGATACACAGCTGATAGTCCTACTGAATAGACTGTTAGAATTTGTATTATGGCAAGAAAAAAGCAGCTAAGTAAAGAAAAACGAGTGGCCATCATTACTTTAAGAAATGAAGGTCAGTCAGTGCGAAAAATTGGGCAAACTTTGACAGTGTCCCCAAGTGCAGTTGCAAAAACCATCAAGCGCTACAAAGAAACTGGCTCACATGAGGACCGCCCCAGGAAAGGAAGACCAAGAGTCACCTCTGCTTCTGAGGATAAGTTTATCCGAGTCACCAGTCTCAGAAATCGCAGGTTAACAGCAGCTCAGATTAGAGACCAGGTCAATGCTACACAGAGTTCTAGCAGCAGACACATCTCTAGAACAACTGTTAAGAGGAGACTTTGTGCAGCAGGCCTTCATGGTAAAATAGCTGCTAGGAAACCACTGCTAAGGACAGGAAACAAGCAGAAGAGACTTGTTTGGGCTAAAGAACACAAGGAATGGACATTAGACCAGTGGAAATCTGTGCTTTTGTCTGATGAATCCAAATTTGAGATCTTTGGTTCCAACCACCGTGTCTTTGTGCGACGCAGAAAAGGTGAACGGATGGACTCTACATGCCTGGCTCCCACCGTGAAGCATGGAGGAGGAGGTGTGATGGTGTGGGGGTGCTTTGCTGGTGACACTGTTTGGGATTTATTCAAAATTGAAGGCATACTGAACCAGCATGGCTACCACAGCATCTTGCAGTGGGATGCTATTCCATCCGGTTTGCGCTTAGTTGGACCATCATTTATTTTTCAACAGGACAATGACCCCAAACACACCTCCAGGCTGTGCAAGGGCCATTTGACCAAGAAGGAGAGTGATGGGGTGCTACGCCAGATGACCTGGCCTCCACAGTCACCAGACCTGAACCCAATCGAGATGGTTTGGGGTGAGCTGGACCGCAGAGTGAAGGCAAAAGGGCCAACAAGTGCTAAGCATCTCTGGGAACTCCTTCAAGATTGTTGGAAGACCATTTCCGGTGACTACCTCTTGAAGCTCATCAAGACAATGCCAAGAGTGTGCAAAGCAGTCATCAAAGTAAAAGGTGGCTACTTTGAAGAACCTAGAATGTAAGACATATTTTCAGTTGTTTCACACTTTTTTGTTAAGTATATAATTCCACATGTGCTAATTCATAGTTTTGATGCCTTCAGTGTGAATGTACAATTTTCATAATCATGAAAATACAGAAAAATCTTTAAATGAGAAGGTGTGTCCAAACTTTTGGTCTGTACTGTATATATATATATATATATATATATATATATATATATATATATATTGTGGTAAGACGACTCGCTCTGCCGCTTCTGGAAGTAGACTCAGAAACATGGGTTTTCGCTGCAGGCATTATTAAACGGGATAAGGCTCTGCACTCCAGCAAAATAAACACAGCCTTACTGGCAAAATGACAAAACTAAAGAATAAACGATAGCAGAGTCCATATGTGTATGGGATTCGCCCACACAGGTTGTAGTCCCAGCCTTCAGCTCTGTCCTGAGCTGAAGCTCTCCCAGTCTGGAGAGCTTGCCTCTCCAAACCACACAGAAAAAAAAAAAACAGGACTGAACATTTAAATGTTGCTCAGCCACACCCTGAGGTGGAGGTATGGGGACTGATGTCCCTCCCATCTCTATGTCATTCCCATAAAACCACACCCATTAAAAGAGTTAACCCCCATCATATAACATGCTCGCAGAAAGTTTATTGGTTTCAGTTCACAGAGACTAGCAACCTGCGTGACACATACTGTACCTCCCCTCATATATCATACCAGTGACTGTGTCACAATATATATATGTATATATATATATACACTGCTCAAAAAAATAAAGGGAACACTTAAACAACAGAATATGACTCCAAGTACATCAAATTTCTGTGAAATCAAACTGTCCAGTTAGGAAGCAACACTGATTGACAATCTATTTCACATGCTGCTGTGCAAATGGAATAGACAATAGATGGAAATTATTGGCAATTATCAAGACACAATCAATAAAGGAGTGGTTCTGCAGGTGGGGACCACAGACCACATCTCAGTACCAATGCTTTCTGGCTGATGTTTTGGTCACTTTTGAATGCTGGTTGTGCTTTCACACTCGTGGTAGCATGAGACGGACTCTACAACCCACAGAAGTTGCTCAGGTAGTGCAGCTCATACAGGATGGCACATCAATGCGAGCTGTGGCAAGAAGGTTTGCTGTGTCTGTTAGCGTAGTGTCCAGAGGCTGGAAGCGCTACCAGGAGACAGGCCAGTACATCAGAAGATGTGGAGGGGGCCATAGGAGGGCAACAACCCAGCAGCAGGACTGCTACCTCCGCCTTTGTGCAAGGAGGAACAGGAGGAGCACTGCCAGAGCCCTGCAAAATGACCTCCAGCAGGCCACAAATGTGCATGTATCTGCACAAACGGTTAGAAACCGACTCCATGAGGGTGGTATGAGGGCCCGACGTCCACAGATGGGGGTTGTGCTCACAGCCCAACAACATGCAGGACGCTTGACATTTGCCACAGAACACCACGATTGGCAAAGTCGCCATTGGCGCCCTGTGCTCTTCACAGATGAAAGCAGGTTCACACTGAGCACATGTGTCAGACGTGGCACAGTCTGGAGACACCGTGGAGAGTGATCTGCTGCTTGCAACATCCTTCAGCATGACCAGTTTGGCAGTGGGTCAGTAATGGTGTGGGGTGGAATTTCTTTGAAGAGCCGCACAGCCCTCCATGTGCTCGCCAGAGGTAGCCTGACTGCCATTAGGTATCGAGATGAGATCCTCAGACACCTTGTGAGACCATATGCTGGTGTGGTTGGCCCTGGGTTCCTCCTAATGAAGGACAATGCCAGACCTCATGTGGCTGGAGTGTATCAGCAGTTCATGCAAGATGAAGGCATTGAAGCTATGGACTGGCCTGCCCGCTCCCCAGATCTGAATCCGATTGAGCACATTTGGGACATCATGTCTCGCTCCATCCACCAACGTCACGTTGCACCAACGTCCAGGGTTTGGCGGATGCTTTAGTCTGGGAGGAGATCCCAGAGGAGACGATCCGCAACCTCATCAGGAGCATGCCCAGGCGTTGTAGGGAGGTCATACAGGCACGTGGAGGCCATACACAATACTGAGCCTCATTTTGACTTGTTTTAAGGACTTTACATCAAAGTTGGATCAGCCTGTAGTATGTTTTTCCACTTTAATTTTGGGGGTGACTCCAAATCCAGGCCTCCATTGGTTAATAAATTTGATTTCCATTGATGATTTTTGTGTGATTTTGTTGTCAGCACATTCATCTTTGTACCGAACAAAGTATTTAATGAGAATATTTCATTCATTCAGATCTAGGATGTGTTATTTGAGTGTTCCCTTTATTTTTTGAGCAGTGTATATATATATATATATATATATATATATATATATATATATATATATATATATATATATATAAAGTTTCAAAAAACATCACAGTAAAAGATAATGCCTTACCAGCAACCAGGAGGCACTACAGGCCACCCCCTCCATGAAGTGGTAGGTTAGCTAGTGGCTGTCTGCATCAATATTTTGCACATATGTTGCCCCCGCCTTTATCATGGACGCTTGCTGCATCCTGAAGTGCATTGGTAATCTGACCTGGTTGTTGGTAAGTTTTCATGAGCGAATGTGCTCGCCACTACTCGGTACTCGGCGAGTATTTCCGGGCTGCTTGCGCAGGAACTCGGGTCCCCTCCCTGCATGTTTGGCACTCTTTAGAGAGGCAATGAACATGCAGGGATTGCCTGCCATGCACTGTAATGCCGTAGCCATGTTGGTGGTGGGCATTACAATGATTGGCTGGCCGCACACCGTCATCAGGTCTATATCCGTCCTGGCACCACCATGGTCGTCACAGTCACTCCGGAATCAGACAGTGTAGGGAGAGCTGCTGCTGTGTCAGGGAGAGATTTGATCGTGTATTAGACAGTGTAGGGAGAAAAACCGTACATTACATATATCCATCTTAACAAACAGTCCTTTTGAGGACTAACTAATCCAATCTGCAGAGATATCAGGCAGGCAGTGTATATAGGCAGGCAGGCAGTGTGTATAGCAGACTGCAGTGCACATAGCACTCCAGTCCAGTTCTGTCGACTGCTGCTGTTAGATATTTCTGGAAATAGGCCCAGGTCTCAGCGGCCAGGAATAATTTTTTTTGCATCTTAATCCTCATTATTTGCTTAAAAAGCAATCCAGAGAACACGGCTTACAGCGCTTAAAATCCATCTATTTAAAACTGTGTTTTCTCTGTCACACAGATCACATATACGTTTTCAGAAAATACTGCCATTTCTGGCCTCCATTAAATTTTTTTTTCAGTGTGTCAGCAAAGTTTTTGACACTTGTTTGCTGTTCAAAACAGTTACCTACATACCAGGTATTTAAAACTGTGTTTTCTCCGTCACACGGATCACATATACGTTTTCAGAAAATACTGCCATTTCTGGCCTCAATTAAAAAAAATTTTTCAGTGTGTCTGCGAAGTTTTTGACACTGGTTTGCTGTTCAAAACAGTTACCTACAGGCCAGGTATTTAAAACCGTGTTTTCTACATCACACGGATTACATATACGTTTTCTGAAAATACTGCCATTTCTGGCCTCCATTAAAAAAAAATTTCAGTGTGTCACTGAAGCAATTGACACCAGAATGCTGTTCAAAACAATTACCTACAGGCCAGGTATTTAAAATTGTGTTTTCTCCGTCACACGGATTACATATACGTTTTGAGAAAATACTGCCATTTCTGGCCTCCATTAAAAAAATTTTTCAGTGTGTCAGTGAAGCAATTGACACCAGATTGCTGTTCAAAATAGTTATCTACAGGCCAGCTATTTAAAACTGTGTTTTCTCCGTCACACGGATTACATATACTTTTTCAGAAAATACTGCCATTTCTGGCCTCCATTAAAAAAAATTCTCCGTCACACGGATCACATATAAATTCGCTCCAAACTCAGTCATTTGTAGTGAGCGTGGAAGATACTGTCCTCCATTTAAAATGGGCAAGGCACGTGGCAAGGGACGGGGAACTGGACGTGATGGTAATGGTGCATGCAGAGGCCGAGGAAAAGGCTGTGGGCAAGCCGAAATTGTGCCACAACAAACACCCACATCTTCTCGCCTGACCTTCCTGTCCCAATTTCTAGGGGAACGCTGCACACCACTATAGAACCCAGAGCAGTGTCAAAAGGTTGTTGGTTGGATAGTTGATAATGCTTCCAGTCACTTAGCCACCACCACCACCACCCTGTCTTCCACACGGTCAAGTCTCAGTAGCCGTGAGTCTGGGCTGCATATTCCTCACCCTGTTCCTCCTTCCTCCCACCATGCCGAGTACCCAGAGACAACTGATCCCACACTTGGAAACTCTGAAGAGCTGTTCACTTTTCCATTTATATATTCGGGCCTCTCGCCCGGTCCACTTGAAGCGGGGCAAGAGGAGATCGCCTGTAGCAATGCCCAAATATTTGGGGAGCCACGGTCACATGAAGGCAACGGTGGGAAAGTGTCACAAGAGGTGGACGATGATGAGACACAATTGCCAGAAAGTCAGGAGGAGGACCAGGGTGCGAAAGTGGAAGACGAGGTGGTGGATGATATAGTAACTGACCCAACCTGGCAGGAGGACATGCAGAGCGAGGACAGCAGCACAGAGGGGGAGGGAGGCAGAGCACCCCAACAGGCAGGAAGAAGCAGTGTGTTGGCCGCAGACAGAAGGCAGGCAACCGTTCCCCGTAACACCAACACGAAGGAAGTTGCCAGTACAACTGTTAGGTCTTCCCGAGTCTGGTTGTTTTTTAAAGACTCTGCCGATAACCCCAAAAAGGCCATTTGCAACACCTGCCAGGCCGGCATCAGCAGGGGTGGCAAAACGACCAGCCTGACCACCACCAGCATGATCAGGCACATGTCAGCAAAGCACCCCACGTTGTGGGCTGAACCCCAGGGTCCAGGAACAGTGTCTGCGGGTGGCACCATTGCTTCTTCCGCTGTCGTGCATGCAAGCCAATCCCCTGTCCATGGTGCATGCGAAGATGCCTCCGGCCCTGCACCTGTTATTGCACACTCTCAATTAGCAGCATCAGGAAGCATGTCCATGTCCTTGTCCCAGCGCAGTATTCAGTTGTCCATACCCCAGTCCTTGGAACGCAAGCGCAAATATGCAGCCAACGCCCCACAAGCCACACTACTAAATTCGCACATTTCACGACTGCTTGCCCTCGAAATGTTGCCTTTTAGGGTCGTGGAGACGGAAGCCTTCCGCAACCTGATGGCGGCGGCCATCCCTCAATATTCAGTCCCAAGCCGCCACTATTTCTCCCGATGTGCCGTCCCCGCATTACACAAGCACGTGTCCCAAAACATTAGCCGTGCTCTCAACAACGCAGTTACCGGTAAAGTCCACCTAACCACGGACACGTGGACAAGTACTTGTGGGCAGGGACGGTACATCTCCTGACGGCACACTTTGTTAACATAGTGGAAGCCGGGACCCAGTCGGACCTTGGGACCGAACATGTCCTCCCAACGCCAAGGATTGTGGGCCCTAGCTCAATCAGGGTTGCCCCCACGGTCTAAAGCTCCTACACCTCATCCTCCTCAGCCTCCTCCGCCTCTTCAGCCTCCATCTCCGAAATGACCACATCAGTCACAAGCTGGAAGCACTGCAGCACTGCCTCGGCCAAGCGGCAACAGGTTGTGCAGAAGCTAATATGCTTAGGTGAAAAACCACACAATGCTGAAGAGTTGTGGACAGCTCTGAAAGAGCAGGCAGATCTGTGGCTCACACCGCTGAACCTACAGCCAGGCATGGTCGTGTGTGACAATGGCCGGAACCTGGTGGCAGCTCTGAGGCGAGGCGAGCTCACACATGTACCATGCCTGGCCCATGTGCTTAACCTTGTGGTTCAGCGGTTTCTCAAATCCTACCCGGAGCTGCCGGATCTGCTTGTTAAAGTACGCAGCCTGTGTGCCCATTTTAGAAAGTCAGCTACAGCTTCCGCCACCCTTGCAGTGTTTCAGCAGCGTTTGCAGCTTCCGACTCACAGACTGGTGTGTGATGTCACCACGCGATGGAACTCTACACTGCAGATGTTGGGAAGGATTTGTGAGCAGAAGAGGGCAATTGTTGAGTACCAGCATCAACAAGGCCGTCGGTATTCAGTTTAGACTCCACACATAAGACCTCAGGAGTGGACATGGATGTCAGACATATGTACCATCCTCCAAAACTTTGAGGACACCACCAAGATGGTGAGCGGCGATGACGCCATAATTAGCATCACCATCCCATTTCTCTGTCTTCTGAAACGCTCTCTGCTCACAATTAAAGACGATGCATTGCAGGCGGAGCACGATGAGATGGAGCAAGGAACCATACAGGGTGATTACACACAGCCAAGCCTCATCTCATCCCAACGTGGATTGGGTGACAATGAGGAAGAGGAGGAGGAGGAAGGACAGGAGCTAGTTTCATGCACTATAGATGGTACTGCCTGCACAGCTGTCATAGCGTCTGTTCAGCATGGATGGCCAGAGGACAGATAGGAGGAGGAGGAGGAGGAGAGCATGGTCAGTCATCCTCTTGGTGAGGACACGGAAGTCTTGCCTGTTAGTAGTCTGGCACGCATGGCCGAGTTTATGTTACGCTGCCTTTCCCATGACCCTCGCGTTCTCAAAATTTTGGGTGCCAGTCATTACTGGTTGGTGACACTTCTAGACCCACGCTACAAGGAGAACTTTATATCTCTTAATCCTGAGGCGGTCAGGTCTACAAAAATGGGGCTGTACCAGAAGGCCCTTGTTGCAGAACTATTAACAAAATTCCCATCTGAAAACGCTGGCGGCAGAGGGCACACTTCGTTGGACAACGAAGGAGTACAGGTGAGAGAGACACAACTTCAATCCAGCAGAGGCAGGGGAACACTGTCAAAGTTCTGGGAGAGTTTTCTCAGACCCTCCTGAGACGCGGGGTACTCTCACAAGGAGTGCAAAGTTTGGGAAGATGCTGAGGGAGTACCTTGCCGACCATACCAACGTCCTCCATGATTAAGCTGTGCCTTATAATTATTGGGTATCAAAGCTGGATACGTGAAATGAACTGGCTCTCTATGCTTTGGAGGTCCTGGCCGGCCCTGCTGCCAGCGTTTTATCAGAGCGGGTTTTTAGTGCCGCTGGTGGAATTATAACTGATAAGCGCATCCGCCTGTCAACTGAAAATGCTGACAGGCTTACTCTTATAAAAATGAACAAGGGCCAGCCTTCTCAACACCACCGAATGATAGCAGCCAAACATAAACTCCAATCCAGTGTCTTTTCTTGGGAGGTGTATTCCCATGCACCTTTTCACACCCACACATGGGTATACGCTTCTTGATTTTGGCTATTTGCTCTTGTCCTCCTCCTTTTCCTCATCCTCCACCACCATATCACCAGGGTGACCATGGTCCGTGATGCAACACCCAAAGTGTTTATGATGCCCGTAAAAAAATTTTTTTATACAGTATGTTCATGTATACCCTCCAGGGGTAAATGTTTGTCAGCCCATACACTTAGTGCATGGGCATTACAAGTATAGGAGGCCCGTTCCTTTCAAATGGGAACATTTTTTTATGAGGCCCTCCTCCACGTCTCTTCCAAGGGTCATTGAAGTGCCTCCAAATTTTTGGCAGTCCTTGCATTCACTGCATAGGCCAACCCTATGGGAGACTCTCTCCTTTCTAATGGAAATTTGTAGTTACTGTGGCCCTGCTCTGTGTCTTTAAATTCTTTATGGGGTTTTTCCTAAAATTGTCAGCCTTTGGACTCACTGCATACCCTATAAATGTATAGCAGACGCTCTACTTTCTAATGGGAACATGTCGTACTTGTTACTGTGGCCCTGCTCCATGTGTCTTTAAATTCTTAGTGGTGTTTTTCCTAAAATTGTCAGCTGTTGGACTCACTGCATACCCTATAACTGTATAGCAGACCCTCTCCTTTCTAATGGGAACATGTCGTACCTTGTTACTGTGGACCTGCTCCATGTGTCTTTAAATTCTTAGTGGTGTTTTTACTTGAATTGGTCAGCCGTTGGACTTACAGCATACCCTACAACTGTATAGCAGACCCTCTCCTTTCTAATTGGAACATGTCATACCTTGTTACTGTGGCCATGATCCATGTGTCTTTAAATTCTTAGTGGTGTTTTTACTAAAATTGGTCAGCCGTTGGACTCACTGCATACTCTATAACTGTATAGCAGACCCTCTCCTTTCTAATGGGAACATGTCGTAGCTTGTTACTGTGGCCCTGCTCTGTGTGTCTTTAAATTCTTAGTGGACTTTTTCCTAACATTGTCAGCCGTTGGACTCACTGCATACCCTATAACTGTATAGCAGACTCTCTCCTTTCTAATGGGAACATGTCATACCTTGATACTGTGGCCCTGCTCTATGTGTCTTTAAATTTTTAGTGTGGTTTTTCCCAAATTTTGGCAGCCCTTGCAGTCACAGCATGGGCATTACCACTATAGGAGACCCGCTCCTTTATAATGGGAACATTTTTTTTAATGAGACCCTCCTCTATGTCTCTTCAAAGGGGTATTAAGTTGCGTTAAAATTTTTGGCAGCCCTTGCTGTCACTGGATACACAATAACAGTATAGGAGACCCACTTGTTAATAATGGGAACAACAAAGCATAGCCGACTGATGGCTCTCTAACAATAGCTAGGGCCGACTGCTGGCCTTTTAAGAATAGTAAGGGCCGTCTGATGTCCCTATAAAAATAGGCTTTATGACTCCATCATAAATAAAACAGGATGTGTCTAATGATGTGTCACACACCACATTGCCAGATAAGGTTGTAAAATGTTAAAATGACATTTCCCGGTGAATGCATTTGTCTTAAAAAAAAACGTAAAAAAACAATAGGATCTTTCTTTAGTATTAAAAACAGCTTCACCAATTTAACAACAATGTAATCACATTGTTCAGCTCATGCACCTCCTCCTCCATCTCTGAAATGACCACAAAAGTCACAAGCTGACAGCACTGCAGCACTATCTTGGCCAAGCGGCAACAGGCTGTGCTGAAGATAACATGCTTAATTGACAAACCGCCCAGCGCTGCAGAGTTGTTGAAAGCTGTAACACAGCAGCCTGATCTGTGGCTCTCACCGCTGAACATACAGCCAGGCATGGTCGTGTGTGACAATGGGTGGAACCTGGTGACGGAGAAATGACAGCCGGGGTTGATACGGTTTACCTCTATGCCAGTCCTTTCACCGAGCTAAAGAATATGGCTGTGGTGAAATACAACTCCCACTGAGAAGCTGTTTCAGACTGAAAAACATTGTGCCCACCAGAGGATTTGATTCTGAGGGCTAACCTTTCTCCCCCACTCCAGAGCCCCATTGCAGCAGCAAAGTTAGCGCTATCATGAACTCTCCTGAGATAGAAGCCAAGGCACACCAGAGGATTCTCTGGTGGGACCGTCCAACCCTGACAAGAAGCAGTCCTGGCTAAGAAAAGTATGTGGAAAGGTTCCCGGACACTCTATGGCTGCTTTTTTACTGAGGAGGAAAGGACACGCAAACACGGGGAGAACATACAAAGTCCTTGCAGATGTTGTCCTTGCTGGGATTTGAGTGCTAACCACTGATCCAATTTGCTGCCGTTCACCCTCTGATATCTAACAGGCTGGAGAAACTTGCCACAAATGAGAAAGGGAAGAGGCTCCAGCCACAGGTGAGTCCCAAAAAGTCTTCTTTATTTAGATTAAAATACAGACACTACAGCACATGTCCAAAAAAAGGCCCATAAGAGCAACGCGTTTCGAACGCCTATAGTGAGTTCTTTGTCAAGCTACAGACATATGGCAAATGCCTAGTATATATATGTGGCCCAACCAATAAAACAAAAATAAAAAAATCATGTGACAATTAAGAAACACCCACTGAAATGGGGTGTTGTCTATGACAAAGTAGAAAATTAAATACTATAACAAGCAAAAGAAAACACGCACAAAAAGACTTATGATTAGTGTTGAGCCACCCCCGTAGTGTTCGAGTTCGGTTCGGTTCGTCGAACACCCGTGTGTTCGCCGAACTGTTCGTCGAACTGTTCGTCGAACACCTTCGAACACCGTTAAAACCAATGGCAGGCAAACAAAAACACATAGAAACACATAGAAAACACCTTCAAAGGTGTCCAAAAGCTGACAAACTGCTCAGAAGACACAACTAACACATGGAAAAGTGACAAGTACATATAGTCATGCGAAAAGAATAGAGGTGGAGGAGTAAAAGGAGGGGGAGACACAGATATAGGCATGTCATGCCCTTCTAAAATCCAAAAAGTGAGAAGCCGAGACGGCCAGTCCGCTCCTGCCCGTGCCACCTCCGTGTCGCCGGGTTTGTGCCAGAGCCGCGGTGAACCCTGACGGCCAGCCCCCCTCTCCCAATACTGGTGCCTGTCCGCTGGTGGGTCGAGAGAGCCCCCCTGTGGTGGAGGCAGCTCTAAGCTTTTTAATTTAAATTGTCCCTCTAATTTGAATGAATACACTTTAAATCCATTTACAAGGATCTATTGGAGGGCAAGTCTCATGCCAGCAGCCGCGTAATTCCAGCTCCAGTAGCGTCCACTAAAGCTGCTGCAGTTAAAAAGCTTTTATAAGGATCGAGCTCGGCTGTCCACCGCAAGGCATCCTAGTGCCAGTCCCAGCCCCTGTGCCTTGGGGTGCCTCCTGATGCTCTTCACTAAGTATCCCGTGGTCCCGAAGCATTTCCTTTGAAAAAATTAAGTGTCCAAACTACAGGTGGTGTAGCTTGCTTAACAGCCGGGATAATCCGCTGACTAGCAGACACTGCTACTAGGCACAAAGTATTTCCTGGGCTAGATGCAGTTAAAAATTTGTAAGTAGATACTCTCGTTGGATGCTGAGAAAGCATTCCATAGAGTCTCCTGGCACGCCATATATGATTCTCTTAAAAAGCTTGGGGTAGGGGTCTAGGGGACCCTTTTATAGCCAAAATCACGGCCCTGTATCACAATACGTCACCTAGGCTGAAGATAAATGGAACTGTAGCACCGAGGGCTCGGTTGCTACAGACTTATTGCACCTCACCCAGAGGTGTGATATCTCACTCTCAGATAAGGATGGAGTGTGGATCAGGACCCGACACCTGCATGCATTACACCACATTGCCGTGGGGCAGGGCGACCAATATGCCCCTGAGATGGGCACGACAGTCCCTGTCCCTGGCTGGAGTGGGGGGAGGGAACACTGAGGAAGGGGAACCCTGCAGTGCAGGAGCAGGGAGGAAGCAGTTCCTGGGTGCATTGAGAAGGGAGTATAAAAGGTGGGCACCATCTTAGTTCAGTGCAGAGAAGTCTGAGCAGAAGTGGCAGGGAGCAGGGGCTCTGCATGAGCTCTGCTCCGGAGGCGGGCCTAGTAACAGAGGCCCAGGCCTGCAAGAGGGAGAAGGAAGGAAGAGGAGCGGAGAAGGCTCCAGGAACGAGGAATGAAGGGATCCCAGGGGTGCGGACGGGCGAGTCGCCACCGCACGCCCGAATCCACCTGCGTGGAGGGGTCAGGCCAAAGGGGGAGACCGGTCCCCGAACTAGTGGAGGCAGGAAACGACCCTCAGCTAGAAACCGGAGGCTCTGACATTTTATGTGGCGCAGCCCCTTGCTCCACCCGCTAGGAAGGCACCACATAGGGTTAAGGAAACTGGCGCCAAGTTTACCAAGAGGAGGCCCGAGGCAGCCGGACAGAAGTGTTGGTAAGAAAGGCCAGACAAAGGACACACAAAGGGGGTCCTGTGAAGCGCTCCAAAGTTATCTGGGAGTTGTCTGAGCCCCTCACCTGGTGAGCACAGTACGACGTGGGCAGCCGTTACCTGCAGACGTGGTCTGGATAATAAGAACTGTGAGTAAAGGCCCTGAACTGCATCACTGACTCCGTGTCGTTACTGCTGCTGCCCTGCACCATCACCCCCATCCTCCGCATACACTGCCCTGAGGCTATACTCCTCCCGTGGGGAGTTATGCTACGCTCTGCTGCACCCACAACACCAGCCTTAGCGGTCTGCCCTGTAGCGGCGGTTCACTCTGACCGCAATCCACGGGTGGCGTAGTTGGACATTTAAACATCAAAACCACATAAATAGTTCCGCCACTGGTTTGACCGCCCTGAGCCATGGAACCGGATCGCCGCCACGAAGACTACAACCACCAGCATCCACCAAAAAGGGTCCGGCTCCGGGTGTCCCAAGGCCCAGGGGGTGCGTCAGAACATTTTCATCACCTTTCACAATCACCAATGGGACAAGGCAGGGATGTCCTCTGTCCCCTCTCTTATACATCCTAGTGACGGAGCACCTGCTCTCATCAATTCGCCATAACCCCAATATTAGGTGGATTGAGGTGGGAGGCACCGAGTACAAGTGCTCTCTATTTGCTGATGATGTCCTAGTATATATCACTCAATCACATATATCCATCCCTGCTGTTATGGCTGAAATAGATCACTTTGTTACATGGTAAAATTTTAAAATCAATGCAGCGAAGTCTGAGGCCCTCGATGTCTCCCTCCCTAAATCCATATAGGATTCCATCCAGTCCAACTTTCCCTTTGCCTGGCCCTCACAGGGTATCAAATACTTAGGAATTCCTATTCATAGAGACCTCTCCCATCTATGTTATCTTAATTTTGGGCCCTTTATTGAACAATTCCATACAGACCACGGTTGGCAAGTTAGAACTGTAAGATTCACTACGTGAACCACTGGTGTTTTGTGGAAAAGCACATGTACACCGCGTTCCAAATTATTATGCAAAAAGTGTTTAGGAGTGATAAGGGAAGAATTTGTTTGTTTGTCAGTTAAACTCATTGATGGTGATGTGTGTCAGGGCTCTTTATATCACTGTAAGCAATTGCAGACACCTGTGCTAATTAGTTTGGCAGGTGTGTCCAATGAAAGGCAAGACTACTTAAGAAGGCTCTCTCACATTATTAAGCAGCCTACATTTTCTGCCAAAATGGGAAAGAAAAAGGATGTGTCGGCTGCTGAGAAGCAACAAATTGTGGAGTGTTTAGGTCAAAGCATGACTACAATCAACATTGTGCGATGATCAGGATGAAGTGTCTTGGCAATCAAGAAGTATGTAGCTGATTCACAGTACACACGTGTGCGTGCTGATAAGGGCAAATTGAGGACTCTTTCCTACAGGCAATTACGTCAGGTTGAAAGAGCAGCGGCAAAAAAGCCTTGTCATAGCAGCAGACAAGTTTTTGAAGCTGCTTGTGCATCCAACGTCCCCCGAACAACAAGATGCAGGGTCCTTCAGAGGTTTGCAGCTGTGCATACGCCATCCTGTCGACCTCCTCTATCCACTTCACACAAGCAGAAACGGCTCCAGTGGGCCAAACATTACATGAAGACTGATTTCAAAACTGTTTTGTTCACGGATGAGTGCCGTGCAGCGCTCGATGGTCCAGATGAATGGAGTGGAGGATGGCTGGTTGATGGACACCCCACGCAAACACGGCTACAGCGCCAACAAGGAGGAGGTGGAGTAATGTTTTGGGCTGGAATCATGGGGAGAGAGATTGTCGGCCCCTTTAGGATCCCTGAAGGCGCTAAAGATGAACTCCATAATGTATGTGGATTTTCTCAAACAGCACTTCCTGCCATGGTTCAAGAAGAAGAACCGTGTATTTCACAGCAAGATCATTTTTCTGCATGATAATGCACCATCTCATGCTGCACATAAAACATCTGCATCTCTGGCTGATATGGGCATAAAAGGGGACAAACTTATGGTGTGACCCCCATGCTCCCCTGACCTCTACCCCATTCAGAACCTTTGGAGCATCATTAAAAGGAGTGTCTATGATGGCGGGAGGCAGTTCACATCTAAGCAACAGCTCTGGGAGGGTATTCTGTCCTCATGCAAAACAATTGAAGCAGAAACCATCCAAAACCTGACAAATTCAATGGACGAGAGAGTTCAGAAGCTCCTTTCGAACAAGGGGTCCTATGTGAAAATGTAACATCACCTAGAATAAAGTTTTGAGTTGAAAACTGTTTGATTTCAGTTTCTAACAACCTGCTAATGCTTATAATTTCAAAAATGACCATTTTTTTGGTCTTTATTAAAATGAAAAGGTTGATCGAAAAGTTTGGGGGATCTAAGAGTGTGGCAACCCAGTAGTCATGATTACTTCGAATTCTGACAATATGAGGGTCATGCTGCAGGTAGTGCAGCAAGAAGGCACTTATGTGTCTTGCGCATCTCGGAGCCCCAAAATTATTTTCCGGGCTAGATGCAGCTAAAAATTATTTTTAATTTTAAATCTGGTGAAGCTTATTATAGATGGCCTAATAGGATCAGTGCTGCACACTGCTACAAAGCCCAAATTATTTTCCAGTCAAGATACAGATAAACATGATTAGTAATTTGAAAGCTTAAAACGGTTGGTAGGGTGATTTTAACCAATCATCAAGCTTTTACTCTCCCCAGGATGACACAGGGGTAGAAAAGTCGTTTCGGATCCATGATTTGTTCATCTTTATGAACGTGAGTCTGTCTACATTATCAGTGGAGAGCCGCGTGCGCTTATCTGTCAGCACACCACCAGCAGCGCTGAACACACGTTCAGACAGAACGCTGGCTGCGGGGCATGACAAGATCTCCAAGGCGTAAGTGGCTAGCTCCGGCCATTTATCCAGATTGGAAGCCCAAAAAGAGCAAGGGTCCAGTGACACAGTCGTGGCTTCAATGTTTACTTGGAGATACTCCTGTACCATCGTCTCTAGGCGTTGACTATGTGTCAGACTTCTTGTCTCCTGTGGCCTTGCAAAGGATGGGCTAAAAAAGTGGTGAAATGATTCCGCAAAATTGATGTTACCAGCAGATACTGTGGTTCTGTTACGGTTTGAGTGCTGAACACTTGACGGTCCCACGGTTGGCAAGTTGGAACTGTGAGATTCACTACGTGCACCACTGGTATTTTGTGGAAAAGCACATGTAAGATTCTGCAACAGTCTCTGCTGATACTCCTGCATGCGTGCATCCCTTTCTATGGCAGGAATAATTTCTGCAAATTTACTTTTGTACCAGGGATCTAACAGTGTGGCAACCCAGTAGTCAGGATTATTTCTAATTCTCACAATTCGAGGGTCATGTTGCAGGTAGTGCAGCAAGAAGGCACTCATGTGTGTTGCGCATCCAGGAGCACCAAGTCCCTGTTGTGTTGGTGGCGAGGTAACAATCATGCTTCCTTCCTCTGTCCTCTCCCCCCAACCTCGCACAACAGAAATGTGATCAAGGTCTCCCTCATCTGATGAGTCTTCCATCAGTTCGTCCTCCACTTCTTCCTGGGCTCCTGCACCTTCCTCACTAGTTTGGCTGCTACCATGCGCCCTGGTTAAACCATCTCCCCCACCCTCACATGCCTGCCGCCTTGGTGCTGCCGACCGTCTGGACCTTGCAGATGTTAGCCCTTCCGCATACAACTCCTCCTCCTCTACTTCCTCCACCTCCTCTTGTGCCACCACCTGACTCCGAATTCTGTTTAACATGTGCTCCAGCATGTAAATCACCGGAATAGTCATGCTGATAATGGCATCGTCAGCACTAAACATCTTCGTCGCCATTTCAAAACTGTGCAGAAGGGTGCATAGGTCCCTGATCTGAGACCACTCCTCCAGCGTGATTTGCCCCACCTCTGAATCTCGTTGGCCCAGGCTATACGTCAGAACGTATTGCATCAGGGCTTGTCGGTGCTGCCACAGTCGCTGCAACATGTGCAGAGTTGAATTCCACCGGGTAGGCACATCGCATTTTAGCCGGTGAAGTGGCAGGCCCAACGACTTCTGTAGAGATGTAAGTCGCTGAGCTGCGGGATGCGAACGGCGGAAGTGAGCACACAGCGACCGTGCCCTCTGCAGAAGGCCATCTAGTCTGGGATAGTGGGCTAAAAATTGCTGGACAACCAGGTTCAACACGTGAGCCATACAAGGCACGTGTGTGACATTGCCCCGGCGAAGGGCCGCACCCAGGTTTGCAGCATTGTCGCACACGGCCTTCCCTGGTTTCAGGTCCAGTGGAGACAACCATTCATGAAATTGGTTCTCCAGAGCTGACCACAACTCCTCAGCTGTGTGACTCACATTTCCCAGACATTTCAATGTAAAAACCGCCTGATGACGTTGAGCCCTACTGCCAGCATAGTAAGGAGGTGTGCAGGATCCCTTCTGCGCAGTTAGAAAGCTTGTGGCATGACCAGACAGGCTTTGGGTGCAGGTGGAAGACCGAGAGGAGGTTGAGGAGGCAGAAGCAGTGGAGGAAAAATGACATAAAGAGGATTGACGCACAACTCGTGGGGACGGCAAGACTTGGACAGCAGCCCCTAGTCCTGCTGTCACCATAGTTACCCAGTGCCCAGTCAGCGACATGTAACGCCCCTGTCCATGCCTACTCGTCCAAGTGTCTGTGGTGAAATGCACCCTGTCACACACAGAGTTTCTCAAAGAAGCGGTGATGTTGTGTGCGACATGCTGGTGGAGCGCAGGCACACCTTTCTTTGAGAAGTAGTGCCGACTGGGCATCTGGTACTGGGGCACTGCGACGGACATAAGGTCTCGAAAATCCTCTGTGTCCACCAGGCGGAAAGGCAGCATTTCTGTAGCCAAGAGCTTGCAGATGGTGAAATTCAACCTCTTAGCTTTCTCATGGCTAGGAGGAAATGGTCTTTTACTTGTCCACATCTGAGGGACCGAGGGCTGGCTATTGTGCTTAGACGGGGTTGATAAGGGTGTCCCCGGCAAACTGCCGGTCTGTGAGGAAGATGCAGGCGGACATGTTAGGTTGCCTTGATCCAAAGGTGGTGCTATCGATGTCGGACAGCGCTCAAGACCAGCTGGTGTTACCACCTCCAAAGAAAATGATGACCTGCCAATCACGCTGGCTGTTGCGCGTAAAGAGGTGGCAGGTCTGCGCCCCAAAACAGGTGTGACTGCTGTCCCCCCAGTCACAGAGGATGAAGAGGCCGCGGTTGCACAAGATATGGCAGACGGTGGTTGGCCCGGCCGGCTAGACCGCATTGTAGCACACTGAGCTTCCCACTGCAACTTATGCTTCATGTCCATGTGCCGGTTCATGCATGAAGTACTCAAACTATGTATTTTTTGGCCTCTACTTAGCTTTTGCTGACAAATGTTACAGATAACACGAGTTGGGTCATCTTTATCGATCTGAAAAAATGCCCAGGCTATGCAAGGCTTAGCACCCATGCGACCTGAAGAGCCACCACGACTTGTGGTGAGAGGCAGAGTTGTGTTTGAGGATGCAGTTGTTGACGTGCTTCCAGTACTACGTCTCTGTCCAGGAAGGCGCAACCTGACCTCGTCATCACTAGCATCTTCCTCCACCTCCTCTGCTGACCTCATCTCTTGGCTGACTGTGGGTTGACAGTAAGTGGGATCTCCGACCTCATCATCATCACCCTGTGCGTTATCACACCCGTCGTCCTCAGAGCCAACCTGTTCCTGCCCTGACAAAAAACTAAAGTTGTCGCTCCAATCAGGTATTTGAGTCTTATCATCGTCTTCCTCATTGTCTCCACCAACAGGAGTTACAGTTTGGGAATGAGGGTCTACATTATGGTCAGAACCTTCTGCGTCTGGTCCTGGATCCGACTCATAAAGATTCTGGGCATCAGTGCAGATCATTTCCTCGTCTGGATTCACAGAAGCGCTGGAGTCGACCTCTGATTCCCAGGCTATAGTATGAGTAAACAGCTCTGCAGACTCAACCATCTGTTCTACCTCATACTCAGACGGGCAGCTGGAGATTTGGGAGCTGTGAGGAAGCAAGTGCGATTTGGTTGACACCTTTGAGGACTGGAGTATTTGTGATGTTGAAGTTGATGTGGAGGAGAGCCCACTTAAAGGAGCACTTGATATCCGTTGAAGCACCTGCTGTTTTTGTGCCTCATCTGGAATTTGTAGCGATTGGCGTGGCCGTAAGAAAGGGATCTTAACACATTGTCCGCTAAAAGAAGTAGACATTTTAGTTTGGCTGGAAGATGGTCTTTCTTCTGCACCTACCCCACGGACACAACCTTTTTTCCCCTTCCTAAGACGCCTATTCCCCTTTCCACCAGCAGCAGGCCTTTTTCCACTCATTTTGGTGGTTAACTAATTCACAACTCTGGAGTTGTTTGCACAAAAAAACAATGGATGGTAACCGAGCAGAGCTGAGTGGCCAAACTGTGGTATTAGGCCAAAACTATTGGCTGGGTTAGATGCAGAAAAAAATTATTTTTAATTTGCAACCTGATGGAGGTCAGTATAGATGGACTAATAGACCAAGTCCCACACACTGCTAGAAGCCCAAATATTTTTTCAGAGCTAGATGCAGAAATTTTTTTTATTCAATTTGCAACCTGATGGAGGTCAGTATAGATGGACTAATAGACCAAGTCCCACACACTGCTAGAAGCCCAAATATTTTTTCAGAGCTAGATGCAGAAAAAAATTATTTTTAATTTGCAACCTGATGGAGGTCAGTATAGATGGACTAATAGACCAAGTCCCACACACTGCTAGAAGCCCAAATATTTTTTCAGAGCTAGATGCAGAAAAAAATTATTTTTAATTTGCAACCTGATGGAGGTCAGTATAGATGGACTAATAGACCAAGTCCCACACACTGCTAGAAGCCCAAATATTTTTTCAGAGCTAGATGCAGAAAAAAATTATTTTTAATTTGCAACCTGATGGAGGTCAGTATAGATGGACTAATAGACCAAGTCCCACACACCGCTAGAAGCCCAAATATTTTTTCAGAGCTAGATGCAGAAAAAAATTATATTCAATTTGCAACCTGCTGGACGTCAGTATAGAAGGACTAATAGAACAAGTCCCACACGCTGCTAGAAGCCCAAATATTTTTTCAGAGATAAATGAAGAAAAAAATTATTTTTAATTTGCAACCTGATGGAGGTCAGTATAGATGGACTAATAGACCAAGTCCCACACACTGCTAGAAGCCCAAATATTTTTTCAGAGCTAGATGCAGAAAAAAATTATTTTTAATTTGCAACCTGATGGAGGTCAGTATAGATGGACTAATGGAACAAGTCCCACACGCTGCTAGAAGCCCAAATATTTTTTCAGAGATAAATGAAGAAAAAAATTATTTTTAATTTGCAACCTGATGGAGGTCAGTATAGATGGACTAATAGAATGATGCTATGCCCAAAAGATTTTACTTCACTAGGTGCAGTAAAAAAATTGGTATTCTATACACAGGTGGTATATCTTGCAACACAGATAGGCTACTCCACTGACTAACACACTCTGCAATAGGCCAAAAAGGATTAGCTTTGCTAGATTCAGCCAAATGCTGTGAAAAAAACTTGCACAGCACTGGCACAGACCTGCCTGGCAAAAACTGGTAGGAACTGATGTAACCTAGTCCTGAAAAGGACTCCAATTACAATTAGTCTTTACTCCCACAATCTATCTATTTAAGAGCACAGACCTGCCTGATAAAAGTCGTAGGAAATGCTGTAACCTAGTCCTTAAAAGGACTGCAATCACAACTATTCCCTACTCCCAAGCTATCTGTATATTTGTGCGAAAATTGGCTTGAAATTAACAAGGTATAGCGCACACAGCAACAGCGGTGCCGTCTAACACGCAGCTGCAGCAGTGAGAAAATGGTGGCGACGGGGAAAATGGCTTGGTCTTATAGGGCAAGGACATGTGACATACACTGCCAATCACACATGCCCTTGCTTGTGTGAAAAAAAGCACTTCGCTCCGTGTGTGCGCTGCTGATAGGCTGACAGATTGCACCTCCCCACTGCAAATGCGGGAAAGAGAAAAAAAAATGGAGATCTTCATTGTTCCTGCAGAGATCCATCCCCTGCCCCTCCCCCCGCCCCGCTGTACACTCAAACTGCGTATTAACATTAATTTTCATCATTACTGAGAAAAAATCCAGTTATGATTTTGGTGCACGAACAGTTATCGAACATAACCTCGAACAGCCGAATTTTTCTCAAATTGTTCGTGTTCGCCGACCGGCTCGAACACCGCCCAAAACAGCTCGAATTTGAGATTGGCGAACAGTTCGAGTAGAACAACGCTCATCTCTACTTATGATCATACTTAAATGCAAGAAAACACAAATGAATAATAAATGCATGTAGCAGTTATTCATGATAATGAAAAAGAAGCTCTCTCCGCATATTTAACCCAGCCGGATGACATGTATCAAGAAAGTACATCCAGAAAGCTTCACGATCCAGGAGGCGTCTCTGGTTATCACCTCCTCTTGGATTCAATGACAGACATTCAATTCCACATATTTAGAGAGAAGAAATGTTTCTATTGTGGGACTGTATAAAATGCCTGGAAGCGTAAGATACATTGCGGTTAATAACATTCACAATATCTCTGATATGCTCCGCAATGCATTTTTTTCGTTTTTGTATTGTTGAGCCCACATAGAATAAATTACAAGCTGTACATTCTATTATATATACCAGATATTCACTATTGCAATTAATAAATTGTTTTATCTCGTATTGTTGTATTTTCTCTGTGTTGGAAAATTCCTTTGTGATTTTAACATATCGACATATTCCACAACGATTCTGACCACATCTAAAAAAGCCCTTACAATTGAGCCACGTGTGGTGTTGTTTCTTGGGGATAATGAAACTAGGAGATAATAAATTACCTAAAGTTTGAGCCCGTTTAGCTACCACTCTACATCCTGATTGCAATATCCTGGCTAATATAGTATCATCATACAGCATTGGTATGTTTCAATATGATTTGTTTGATTTGGAAAAATTGGGGACTACTACATTTCAACAAAATGAGAGGTTTATTCTCTTGTGCAACAATGGAAACGGGCTTAGATGAAATGTTCCTCTGTGATGGCTGAATCAAATTAGCTCTAGATTTATTTTTGACTATGGTTTCAGCTCTCTTAAGTGTCCACACTGGATACCCCCTTTTCCTGAGCTTATTTTTGCACACCTCAATTTCACTGTGCAATTTAGCAGCATTACCACAATTCCTTTTTATGCGGGTAAATTCTCCCACTGGAATAGCTTTAATGGTGGATAGTGGGTGACCACTAATAGCATGTAGAATGCTGTTACCTGCCATGGGTTTCACAAATGTAGATGTAATAATTTTACCTTCAATGATCTGCAATTTGAGATCTAAAAAGGAAATACAGGTAGAATCAAAAAAATAGGTGAACGACAAATTGAAAGCATTGTTATTGAGGTATGCCACAAAATCCGCTATGGCAGACACATTGCCCCTCCAAATGAATAACAGATCGTCAATGTATCTGCCATACCAGAAGAGGTGATCAGACCAAGGATTAGAGATAGCGTATAGCATTTCATATTCCCAAAAAGACATAACCATATTAGCAATGGACGGGGAGTATTTCGCTCCCATAGAGACTCCTCTGGATTGGAGGTTATACTGCTGCCCATACATGAAGAAATTGTGAGTCATCAGGAATTGTGCCACAGTTAGTAAATAATTACACAATTCAGGAGTGTATGTACTATATTTCTGTAGATGAAACTCTAATGCCTGCATTGCGATGTGGTAAGGTATACAAGTGTATAACGAAACCACATCACAACTGAGCCATGTGTACTCTCCTTTCCATTTTATTGGTGCCAAATGATCTAATACATCCCTCGAATCCTTGAAACCGGCAGATCTTTGCGCTAGTGGTTGTAATAATGAATCAAGCCAGTCACCCAGATGTTCTGTTACTGATTGAATACTAGAGACCAGAGCCGGCTCCAGGTTTTTCTGGGCCCCGGGCGAAAGAGTCTCAGTGGGCCCCTTTAACACATACCACGATTCATGATGCAGAGATACGGCGGAGAAATATATTATATATATAGTACAATGCAAAGATTTCACTTCTTACATTACATGAGTGATATCTACTGTAAATTTCACAATAGCTCAGAAACCGGTGAATCGCTCCACACAGAATACTGGCCCCCATATAAGGCTCCGCACAGAATACTGGCCCCCATATAAGGCTCCATATGGAATACTGGCCCCCATATAACGCTTCATACGGAATACTGGCCCCCATATAAGGCCCCATATGGAATACTGGCCCCCATATAAGGCCCCATAAGGAATACACGCCCCCATATAAGGCCCCATACGGAATACTGGCCCCCATATAAGGCTCCATGCGGAATACTGACCCCCATATAAGGCTCCATGGGGAATACTGGCCCCCATATAAGGCTCCATACAGAATACTGGCCCCCATATAACGCTCCATACAGGATACTAGTCCCCTTATCAAACTCCATACAGGATACTGGCCCCCATATAACGCTCCATACAGGATACCGGTCCCCTTATAACGCTCCATACAGGATACTGGTCCCCATATAACGCTCCATACAGGATACTGGTCCCCTTATAAAACTCCATACAGGATACTGGTCCCCTTACAAAACTCCATACAGGATACTGGCCCCCATATAACGCTCCATACAGGATACCGGTCCCCTTATAACGCTCCATACAGGATACTGGTCCCCATATAACACTCCATACAGGATACCGGTCCCCTTATAACGCTCCATACAGGATACCGGTTCCCTTATAACGCTCCATACAGGATACTGGCCCCCATATAATGCTGCATGCAGGCTGTTACCCCCCACATAATGCCCCATACAGGCTGTCCCCCACCCTTATAATGCTCCATGCAGGCTGTTACCCCCCACATAATGCCCCATACAGGCCCCACCCCTTTTAATGCTCCATGCAGGTTGTTACCCCCCACATAATGCCCCATACAGGCTGCCCCCCCCTTATAATGCCCCATGCAGGATGTCACCGCCCCCTCTTTATAATGCCCCATGCAGGATGTCCCCTCCTCTCTTTATAATGCCCCATGCAGGATGTCCCCCCCTCTCTTTATAATGCCCCATGCAGGATGCCCCCCCTCTTTATAATGCCCCATGCAGGATGTTCCCCCCCCTCTCTTTATAATGCCCCATGCAGGATGTCCCCTCCTCTCTTTATAATGCCCCATGCAGGATGTCCCCCCCTCTCTTTATAATGCCCCATGCAGGATGCCCCCCCCCTCTTTATAATGCCCCATGCAGGATGTTCCCCCCCCCTCTCTTTATAATGCCCCATGCAGGATGCCCCCCCCTCTCTTTATAATGCCCCATGCAGGATGCCCCCCCCTCTTTATAATGCCTCATGCAGGATGTCCCCCCCTCTCTTTATAATGCCCCATGCAGGATGTCCCCTCCTCTCTTTATAATGCCCCATGCAGGATGCCCCCCCCTCTTTATAATGCCCCATGCAGGATGTCCCCTCCTCTCTTTATAATGCCTCATGCAGGATGCCCCCCCCCCTCTTTATAATGCCTCATGCAGGATGTCCCCCCCCCTCTCTTTATAATGCCCCATGCAGGCTGTCACCCCTCCTCTTTATAATGCCCCATGCAGGCTGTCACCCCTCCTCTTTATAATGCCCCATGCAGGCTGTCACCCCTCCTCTTTATAATGCCTCATGCAGGATGTCCCCCCCTCTCTTTATAATGCCCCATGCAGGATGTCCCCCCCTCTCTTTATAATGCCCCATGCAGGATGTCCCCCCCTCTCTTTATAATGCCCCATGCAGGATGCCCCCCCCTCTTTATAATGCCTCATGCAGGATGTCCCCCCCTCTCTTTATAATGCCCCATGCAGGATGCCCCCCCCTCTTTATAATGCCTCATGCAGGATGTCCCCCCCCCTCTTTATAATGCCCCATGCAGGCTGTTCCCCACCTTATAATGCCCCATGCAGGCTGTCACCCCTCCTCATTATAATGCCCCAAGCAGGAATCCCCCCCTCTTTATAATGCCCCATGCAGGCTGTTCCCCACCTTATAATGCCCCATGCAGGCTGTCACCCCTCCTCTCTTTATAATGCCCCATGCAGGATGCCCCCCCTCCCCTCTTTATAATGCCCCATGCAGGCTGTCACCCCTCCTCTTTATAATGCCCCATGCAGGCTGTCACCCCTCCTCTTTATAATGCCCCATGCAGGCTGTCACCCCTCCTCTTTATAATGCCTCATGCAGGATGTCCCCCCCTCTCTTTATAATGCCCCATGCAGGATGTCCCCCCTCTCTTTATACTGCCCCATGCAGGATGTCCCCCCCTCTCTTTATAATGCCCCATGCAGGATGCCCCCCCCTCTTTATAATGCCTCATGCAGGATGTCCCCCCCTCTCTTTATAATGCCCCATGCAGGATGTCCCCCCTCTCTTTATACTGCCCCATGCAGGATGCCCCCCCCTCTCTTTATAATGCCCCATGCAGGATGGCCCCCCCTCTTTATAATGCCTCATGCAGGATGTCCCCCCCTCTCTTTATAATGCCCCATGCAGGATGTCCCCCCCTCTCTTTATACTGCCCCATGCAGGATGCCCCCCCCTCTCTTTATAATGCCCCATGCAGGATGCCCCCCCCTCTTTATAATGCCTCATGCAGGATGCCCCCCCCTCTCTTTATAATGCCCCATGCCGGCTCCATACATTAAAAAAAAAAAATCAAATACTCACCTCCCTCCTCCTCACCTGCTGCAGCTGCTCGGGTCCGGACTCCAGCGTTGGCGGCGTCTTTCCGCTCTGCGCTCCCTGTGACGGCTCAGGGGAGGGCGCGGTGTAAAGATGTCACCGCGCCCTCTGACCTGAGACGTCACAGGGAGCGCAGAGCAGGAAGACAGCGGATCTGCGGAGGCACGGGGAGAGGTAAGTAACCGGCTGCCGGGGCCCTGAGCAAGCGGCGGAGAAGGGCGGGCGCTGACACCGCTCTCCTCCGCCCATAGCCCAGCGGGGTGCACGACCGCCAGTGGGCCCCTCTGCCTGCTCAGGGTCCCGGCATTTGCCCGGGTGCGCCGGGTGCTGACGCCGGCCCTGCTAGAGACAATAGGTCTCATCTGTGGGGGTAAAATATCCTTATGGGTTTTGGGTAGCCCATATAAACAAGGTAACATGGGATGATCCACTATCAAGAATTCTTTTTGTTTCTGTGAAATAACTCCTAAAGCGCATCCTTCTAGAATGATAGTATGTGTGGCCAATTTATACGACTCTAATGGATTTGAGGGAAGTTTTTTATATGTGATAGTATCGGACAACAATAGGGAAATCTGGGTATCATACATAGTTCTGTCCATAACAACCACCCGACCTCCTTTGTCTGACACTTTTACTACAATTTCCTCATTACGCATGAGTTCCTGGAGAGCTTTGTTTTGTCTTTTATTAAGATTGTTCGCAAATTTGTACATTTCCGTAGATGTGTGCAGATTTTTCAGTTCCCGCTGGACACTATCCTGAAAGCTGTCCATAGATTCAGTCCTGGATTGTACAGGATAAAAATATGGGTTACGGATCTTGAAGGATGAGGATTGATTTATCAGACGTTGTTGTGAACTTGATGTTTCCTGAAGATCTTCAACGCTAATTGTGGCTTGTTGTTCCTGAAAGTTTAAATTACGGTATTGATTATGAGATTGTTGCATATTGTCCTGAGTATGCTCTTCGGAGTTTTCCTCAAAAAAATGTCTCTTCACTGTTAAATTTCTGACAAATTTATTGATGTCCATCAACGTGCCAAATAAATCAAATTTGTTATCTGGTACAAAATTAAGACCATATGATAAAACTTGCAATTTTTCTGGTATCAAAATCTGTTTTGATAAGTTTAATACATTTGAAGTGTCACTATCCACCATTAAAGCTATTCCAGTGGGAGAATTTACCCGCATAAAAAGGAATTGTGGTAATGCTGCTAAATTGCACAGTGAAATTGAGGTGTGCAAAAATAAGCTCAGGAAAAGGGGGTATCCAGTGTGGACACTTAAGAGAGCTGAAACCATAGTCAAAAATAAATCTAGAGCTAATTTGATTCAGCCATCACAGAGGAACATTTCATCTAAACCCGTTTCCATTGTTGCACAAGAGAATAAACCTCTCATTTCGTTGAAATTTAGTCCCCAATTTTTCAAAATCAAACAAATCATATTGAAACATATACCAATGCTGTATGATGATACTACAGTATATTAGCCAGGATATTGCAATCAGGATGTAGAGTGGTGGCTAAACGGGCTCAAACTTTAGGTAATTTATTATCTCCTAGTTTCATTAACCCCAAGAAACAACGCCACACGTGGCTCAATTGTAAGGGCTTTTTTAGATGTGGTCAGAATCGTTGTGGAATATGTCGATATGTTAAAATCACAAAGGAATTTTCCAACACAGAGAAAACACAACAATACGAGATAAAACAATTTATTAATTGCAATAGTGAATATCTGGTATATATAATAGAATGTACAGCTTGTAATTTATTCTATGTGGGCTCAACAATATGAAAACTAAAAAAACGCATTGCAGAGCATATCAGAGATAATGTGAATGTTATTAACCGCAATGTATCTTACGCTTCCAGGCATTTTATACAGTCCCACAATAGAAACATTTCTTCTCTCCAAATATTTGGAATTGAATGTCTGTCATTGAATCCAAGAGGAGGTGATAACCAGAGACGCCTCCTGGATCGTGAAGCTTTCTGGATGTACTTTCTTGATACATGTCATCCTGCTGGGTTAAATATGCGGAGAGAGCTTCTTTTTCATTATCATGAATAACTGCTACATGCATTTATTATTCATTTGTGTTTTCTTGCATTTAAGTATGATCATAAGTCTTTTTGTGCGTGTTTTCTTTTGCTTGTTAAAGTATTTAATTTTCTACTTTGTCATAGACAACACCCCATTTCAGTGGGTGTTTCTTAATTGTCACATGATTTGTTTATTTTTGTTTTATTGGTCGGGCCACATATATATACTAGGCATTTGCCATATGTCTGTAGCTTGACAAAGAATGCACTCTAGGCGTTCAAAATGCGTTGCTCTTATGGGCCTTTTTTTGGGAATGTGCTGTAGTGTCTATATTTTAATCTAAATAAAGAAGACTTTTTGGGACTCACCTGTGGCTGGAGCCTCTTCCCTTTCTCATTTGTGTCAATTTTGAGGTGGTTCTTCGTACTCCGTGCCCCAGGACGCTCATACTCAGGTGAGCTGGTGTTTCTCTTGTTTCCTCACACATGGAGAAACTTGCACCTACTGCCACTCTATCTTCAGCTCCTTTGTGAGAATATGTCTACCAAATAAAATTCCTGAGAAGGAAATTCGGGATGGCTTCGCTACTGGTACTGGAGGCAGTGCTGATATCATGGCGTCGTACCATAGTTTGCTGGAAATATTCCAGGCTGGTAGGAGGCAAGCAAATTCCCACAGAAAAGTACCAACAGTAATGTTCAGGGACAAGCGCTTGTAGAAGACGGAGACAACACCGGGAGAAATAGTGACGGCTGGGGACCGAGTATGGACACGAGGCATGTGGTATGTGGTTGTGAAAAGCTTCCGCCTTCACGAGCCTGAAAGGCCACATTTCAAGTGAAAGCAGCTTTACAGGACTTCCTGTGAGAAATGACAAGCAGGGTAGATATGGTTTCCCTCTATGCCAGTCCTTTCACCGAGCTAAATACAACTGTCAGCAAAAAAAAGTTGTGGACTGGCTCTGTACCATCCCTGGCCACATTCACCTGTCCACGTGTTTGTGGTTAGGCGGTCCTTCCCAGTAAGTGCACTCAGGAGGGCACGGGTAATGTTGTGGGACCCGTGCTTGTGGAAGGCGGAGGCGATACAGGGAAATATAGTGGCGGCTGGGGACCGAGTATGGACACCCGGCCGCCGCCGGCATGAGGTTGTGAAAAGATTCCACCTCCACGAGCTTAAAAGGCCATATTTCAAGTGCAAAAAGCTGCCCAGAAATCTGGCAGTTTAGTGTTGCGGCCTGTGGGTGGGTGGGTGGCTAGCTGCATACTTGCACTTGCATTCCAAGTAACAGAAAACTAAGCAGATGGTGGCCTCTATCATCATCATGGCCTCACCTCGGCACTATGAACTCTCCTGAAGGAGAAGCCAGGGCCCGCCGGAGGAGTCTCCGGTTCTCTGGTGGGCCCGTCCAACCCTGCCGAAAAGCAGCCCTGGCAAAGAAAAGTGTGGGGAAAGGTTCCCGGACACTCTATGGCTGCTTTTTTAATATGGATCGGCCATGCTTATGCATGTTATTTCTCAAACCGCATTACAGATCAGGCCATTGTCCAACTCTGTATTCAAGAAATTAAATGTGCAAAGAAAGATGTGTGTGTGTCAAAACACCACCGACAAGGGCGACTTGATGTTGGATGGGCTGCCATTGCTTCTGTAACAAGCTGCATTACAGGACTTCCTGTGAGAAATGACATGCAGGGTAAATAGGGTTTCCCTCTATGCCAGTCCTTTCACCGAGCTAAACACAACTGTCAGCAAAAAAAGTTGTGGACTGGCTCCGTACCATCCCTGGCCACATTCATCTGTCTACGTGTTTGTGGTTAGGCGGTCCTTCCCAGTAAGTGCACTGGGGAGGGCACGTGTTAGAACCCTCCTGTTTGTTTTTGTTTCTATCTTGTGTTTTGTGGTCACGTGACTATCTTCCTATATATTCCAGCTCTGCCCTTCTGGCTTTGCTGGACTTCAGTATTGTTTTGACTGTCACTCTAGCCAGGTGCTTTTGTGCCTATCTATCTCTAGTTTGCTTGGTCCTCTGGGACCTCTAGTACTTTTGTCAGTTTATCTTTTGCTCTGCAACAACTTCTGTTAGGAGGTGTCCCATTTTTGTCCCAGTCCTTAGTTCTTTTAGGGACCCCTCCCTTTCTCTATAGGTCTCCGTTCAGACTAGCCGAGGACGAAGGCGGGTCTGTTCACAAGGAACAGGTTGCCCGCTACAACGTAGGGACTCAGCTTAGTCTTACTGTAGGGACAGCTCTCCTAATATTTCCCTAGTTTATGTTGCAGGTCATAACAGTAAGTCCAGCCCAAACAAAAACTTTAAGGAAAGAAATCTGGGGATCAGTATGGTTTCTGTTCAAAAATTGGCTCAACGCCTGCAAGGATTGTCTCTGGAGGTGTTCGAGCTCCGGCTACACGTGAGTAGCTGTTCTGGAGCGCATTTTGTCGAACCCAAAGTAGGACTGCCTGATATTTTTTATGGTAAACAACAAGATTTTTTTTCCATTAAAAATGCTTGTTTATTATATTTTCGTTTGAGACCAAGGTCCTCTGGGAATGAATCACAGCGCATTGGGTTTATCATGTCACTTTTGCGCAAGGAACCACAGGGGTGGGCCTTTTCTCTCCAACCTAATGATCCGTCTTGTTTGCATTCTGTGCAAATTAAGGGTGTGGCATCCCCTTTGTTGAGCTGATTAGTATATATGTAGCTTACCACGGGCCTAGGTGGTCTGGAGTTGGGACCCGGTCCTATTTGTCTACCCTTTTATATGCATTACTTCAACTTTGATATACAGTAAGGTTTTTAATATAGACAGTGTAGGTACCATCCCAATTTAGGGTCACCTTGTCGCTGGTGGGACGGCTTGAATACTTTTTTTGATCAAAAATAGTTCACTAAATACCCTATATTTAATATGCAACTTTGCTTTACATTTATATATAATGATGGTAGGGTATGAGATATATTTTTTGTCTTTTGTAGGTTTTGCTTCTTTTTGCTAGTGTGAACATGCTCCTATTTCTTGCATGTGTACCATCTTAGACCTCAGTTCACATTGCTTGGTTTTTTTGTCTTGTTTGCATTCTGTGCAAATTAAGGGTGTGGCATCCCCTTTGTTGAGCTGATTAGTATATATGTAGCTTACCACGGGCCTAGGTGGTCTGGAGTTGGAACCCGGTCCTATTTGTCTACCCTTTTATATGCATTACTTCAACTTTGATATACAGTAAGGTTTTTAATATAGACAGTGTAGGTATCGTCCCAATTTAGGGTCACCTTGTCGCTGGTGGGACGGATTGAATACTTTTTTTGATCAAAATAGTTCACTAAGTACCCTATATTTAATATGCAACTTTGCTTTACATTTATATATAATGATGGTAGGGTATGAGAAATATTTTTTGTCTTTCGTAGGTTTTGTTCCGTGTTTTAGGTCAGTGGAGGATTTTTTTTCTGCTATGGGGCTATTGTATGACGATCCTGATCGAGTCTCATCTGCTGAGACAGAACTGAGGCATTTGAATCAGGGGTCAGGTGATGTTGAAAATTATTGTACACACTTCAGAAGGTGGTCCTCAGAAGTGAAATGGAATGATTCGGTGTTAAAATGTTTTTTTCTTGCTGGTCTAAGGGAAAGGGTTAAGGATCTGCTGATTGCATTTCCTGCACCTGAGACCTTGCAGGAAGCCATGCAATTAGCTAAACGATGATGAAAAAATTCCTGCAATGGCAGCTCCTAGTTCCCAGAGGGTCTGCTTGGACGGCGGAGAACCGATGGAGATTGGGGCGATGTCACTCCGCTCTCAGGAAAGAGACCGCAGGTTTTCCAAGGGATTGTGTTTTTATTGTGGTAAAACTGACCATTTGATTAAGAACTGTGAGCTTCGTTTAAGTAAAGAAAAAAAAAAGGTCAGTTACGCCCATATTGATTGTTTGAGCTCTAAGGGAGTATTTCTTTCAGGGAGTACCTCATTGCAGGAAGATTTGATTGAATTTCAGGTATTTGTGGATTGTGGTTCAACACTTAATGTGATTGATAAGGGGTTTTTGGAAAAACTTAAATTGGAATCCAAACCTTTGTCATCACCTATTTCTGTGATTGCAATTGATAACACTCCTTTGAAATGTATTACTCACAAGGTTGCTGCATTTCCCCTCACTATCAATGGCATTCACCAATAAATTTTGGATTTGGTGGTATTAAATAATTTACCCTCTCCAGTCGTTTTAGGTTTGCCTTGGTTAAAACTGCACAATCCTTTACTGGACTGGTCTACTAATGAGACTAAGTCTTGGAGTCCTAAGTGCTATGATAAATGTTGTAATGGTCGCATTGCGGCTGTGGAAAAAGGGGAATTACCTGTACCTATTCAGGATTTTTGGAAGGTTTTTTCAGAGGAGGAGTCGCAAGTTTTACCTCCTCATAGGGACTATCATTGCACCATTGAGTTTGTTCCTGGAGCTACTCTCCCCAAGAGTCGCTTATTTAATCTGACTATCCCTGAGAGAAAGGCCTTGGAGGAATACATACAGACGAGCTTGGCTGCTGGTCACATTAGACCTTCTAAGTCGCCTGTGGCCGTTGGATTTTTCTTTGTTAAAAAAAAGGACGGCGGTTTACTTCCATGTCTGGACTTTCGTGAAATTAATAAGATTACCGTTCGCAATTCCTACCCATTGCCGTTAATTCCTGACTTGTTTAACCAGTTAGTGGGGGCCAAGTGGTTCTCTAAAATTGATCTCCGGGGGGCATACAATTTGTTACGAATGAAGGAGGGTGATGAATGGAAAACTGCTTTTAACACTCCGGTAGGTCATTTTGAGAATCTGGTGATGCCTTTTGGTCTTACCAATGCACCTGCGTTTTTTCAGAATCTTATTAATGACATCCTGAGACATTTGATTGGTAAGAATGTGGTTGTGTATTTGGATGACATTCTGATTTATTCACCAGATCTGGAGTCCAATTGGCAGAGCGTATGTGAGGTGTTGCAGTTATTGAGTGATAATTCACTTTTTGCTAAGCTGGAAAAATGTGAGTTCGCTGTGCAGAGAATTAGTTTTTTGGGCTACATTATCTCCAGCGAGGGCTTTGAGATGGACCCGGTGAAGGTTCAGGCTGTGCAGGAATGGCCTAGGCCTATTGGTTTGAAATCTATACAGAGATTTTTAGGTTTCGCCAATTATTACAGGAAATTCATTAAGAATTTTTCTATAATTGTTAAGTCGCTGACCGATCTCACCAGGAAAGGTGCTAATACGGTCCAGTGGACTACTGAGGCCATTGAAGCTTTTGTGTATCTCAAGGAGAGGTTCAGTTCTGCCCCTATCCTTATGCAGCCTGATGAGACCAAGCCTTTTTTGGTCGAGGTTGATGCTTCTTCGGTGGGGGTCGGTGCAGTTTTGTCTCAGGAGAACAAGGATGGAGTACATCCCTGTGCTTTTTTTTAAAAAAAATTTTCAGAAACCGAACTTAATTACGATGTTGGTAATCGGGAATTGCTGGCTATTAAACTTGCGTTTGAACATTGGCGTCATTTCTCGGAAGGTGCTAAATTTCCTATTCACGTTTTCACAGATCATAAGAATTTGATCTATCTGGATGCTGCCAAACGCTTGAATGCCCGTCAAGCTAGGTGGGCACTTTTTTTTCTCGGTTTAATTTTTTGGTTACTTACATCCCTGGTACTAAGAATGTTAAAGCCGATGCTTTATCTCACAGCTTTTCTCCCATGGTTGGTACCGAGGAGGAGGAGAGCATTTTACAGGAAGGAGTTGTGGTAGCAGCATTGGACTCCATTTTGGAAGAAGGGATTCTGAAAGCCCAAGAGGATGCCCCATCTAACACTCCTCATGGGAGGTTGTTTGTGCCTAGAACCTTTAGGAGAGATTTGTTTGTGGAGTATCATGAGTCTCGGTTGGCAGGTCATCCAGGAATTTCTGAGACTAAGAGACTTATCAGTCGCAGTTTTTGGTGGCCTGGGTGGCAGAAGGAAGTCATCAAGTGGGTGCGTCAGTGTACGGTGTGTGCTAGGTCAAAGGCTTTGCATACCCCTGCTGCGGGGTTGCTTTGCCCTCTGGAGGTTACTCGTGCGCCTTGGATGCATCTGGCAATGGATTTTATTACTGACCTTCCTGTGTCCGAGGGTTTCACTGTCATCTGGGTGGTCGTGGACCGTTTTAGCAAGATGTGTCATTTGGTCCCATTCATTAAGCTACCCTGCGCTAAGACACTCACTAAGGCGTTTGTTAAGGAAATTGTCAGGCTCAATGGCGTTCCCACCGACATTGTTTCTGATAGGGGACCTCAGTTTGTTGCTCGCTTTTGGCGTACTTTCTGTGACAGGTTGGGAGTCCATTTGTCATTTTCATCTGGGTATCATCCTGAGTCTAATGGACAGACAGAAAGAAAGAACCAGGATGTTGAACAGTTTTTGCGTTGTTTTGTGGCAGACAATCAAGAGGGGTGGTCTGAGTTTCTGCCACTCGCAGAATTTGCTCTTAACAACCATACATCCTCCTCTGCTGGGTGTTCTCCTTTTTTTTGTTGTACTGGGAGACATCCGTCTTTTGGTTCATTCTCCAAATTGGAGTCGGTGGTGACGGAGGAGGAGAATTTTTCCGGTAATTTGGAGAGAGTTTGGACTAATGTACGTTGTAACCTTCAAGAGGCTAACAAAAAGTCCAAGAAGTATTTTAACAGGAAACGTAAAGAGGTTTTGTTTACTGTGGGTGACATGGTTTGGTTGTCCTCAAAGAATCTGCGGTTGAGGATTCCCTCTAAAAAATTGGGTCCGAAGTTTGTGGGGCCATTTAAGGTGCTTCAGGTGGTTAACCAGTCTGCTGTTAGGTTGGAGGTTCCCACCTCCTGGAAGATTTATCCTGTGTTTCATGTTTCCTTGTTGAAAAAGGCTGATGTATCGGATAGGGATGCCACTGTCACAGTTCCTCTGGTTGTGGAAGACGGCGAATATGAAATTTCTCGTATCTTGAATTCCAGAGGGCATAGAGGGAGATTGCAGTATCTCGTCGCTTGGAAAGGTTTCGGTCCCGAGGATAACTCCTGGGTAAAGGCGGATGATGTCTCTGCCCCTAGACTTGTCAGAGCTTTCCACAGGGGATTTCCGGATAGGCCTGGGCCTGGAGGATCCGGAGGATCCTCATAAAAGAGGGGGTACTGTTAGAACCCTCCTGTTTGTTTTTGTTTCTATCTTGTGTTTTGCGGTCACGTGACCATCTTCCTATATATTCCAGCTCCGCCCTTCTGGCTTTGCTGGACTTCAGTGTTGTTTTCACTGTCACTCTAGCCAGGTGCTTTTGTGAATATCTATCTCTAGTTTGCTTGGTCCTCTGGGGCCTCTAGTACTTTTGTCAGTTTTTCTTTTGCTCTGCAACAACTTCTGTTAGGAGGTGTCCCATTTTTATCCCAGTCCTTAGTTCTTTTAGGGACCCCTCCCTTTCTCTATAGGTCTCCGTTCAGACTAGCCGAGGACGAAGGCGGGTCTGTTCACAAGGAACAGGTTGCCCACTACAACGTAGGGACTCAGCTTAGTCTTACTGTAGGGACAGCCTCCTCATCTTTCCCTAGTTTATGTTGCAGATCATAACAGCACGGGTAATGTTGTGGGACCCGTGCTTGTGGAAGGCGGAGGCGATACCGGGAAATATAGTGGCTGCTGGGGACCGAGTATGGACACCCAGCTGCCGCTGGCATGAGGTTATGAAAAGCTTCCACCTCCGCGAGCCTAAAAGGCTACATTTCAAGTGCAAGCAGCTGTCAAAAATTTGGCAGTATAGTATTGCAGTCTGTGGGTGGGTGGCTGGCTGCCTGCATACTTGCGCTTGCATTCCAAGGAATGGGGTAGGGACAACTGAATGCTGCAGTGGGACAAGGACATGGACGGTGATTGCTGCAAGTCTGCAATCACAGGTTCATGGCGGGAGGCATCTTCGCATGTGCCAAGGATTACTTATGATGGGCACACTTTTAGGCAGTGACCTTGGATTCAGAGATGCTTCCAGAGGTCTTCCCCATGCTGTTCCCATGACTTTTAAGTACTGTATGCATGTGTCTGATGATGTGTCACAGACCACATGGCCAGATAAGGTTGTAAAATATTAAAATGAAATTTCCTGGTGAATGCATTTGTCTTGGTTGAAAGCAATGCAAAAGTGCAAAAATGCGTCAAAAACGCTATGTGTGAACATAGCCCAAGGTGCGGAGGTGTATTTTTGTTTTTGGTTATTTATTTTGCTTTATATACATTGTACATGTCATGGAAAGGATGTTCCTTAACATATTTCCCAGGAAAATCCATTTGGGTTTTGTTTTGGTATGTTTTATTGTGAGTCCGTAAAAGTGGCGTAATACCTCTGACAACGTTGTTGACAGAAGTGACCTGGGAGTCAGAAATGCTTCCAGGGGTCTTCCCCATGCTGTCCCCATGTAATTTGAGCACTGTCTCCTTCGATTTGGGTAATCTTTAGGCCCTCTGCAGACCGCCGGGGGGAGCCGCATGAAAAATGCTCGAGTTTCCCATAGACGTACATTGGGCTCGTTGCTCGGGTCGAGCACTCGAGTATTCCAATTTGCTTGACCCGAGCAACGAGTAACCGAGCATTTTAGTGCTCGCTCATCACTATTGGTAAGGGATTATCTTTTACTGTGATGTTTTTTGAAATTATGTCCAATATTCACCATTTTTAATGTTTAGTGTTAGGGCTCGCAAGTATGAGGACCCTTGACATTTGAGTTGCGAGCTTGTGTATTTTGGCCAAAATATCGACCAATACCTCATGTGGTGTATTTATCTTATACACTATTTTTCATCTTTTTTGCACATTTTTTTGCAGGATGCGGCCAGGCCTCTTTAGCGTTGGCTGGGTGAATTGGGGAGTCTGTCCTGTGGGGGTGCATGTGTGGCACCCCAGGGGTCTGGTTTCCACAGTAATGTAGTGTTATGTCTGAGAGCAGGTGGGAGGTCCTTTGGTCAGGGATCCTGTGCATGCCACACCTCCTGCCCAGTCTTGGGAGGGGAAGAACTTCCCCTATAAAAAGCTAGGGCTGAGGCAGGGTTAGTGAGTAGAGAAGAAGTAGAGACGAGAAACAGTCATAGGAAGAAACAGCAGAAGCTCAGTGGGAGCAATACTACTACGAGTCAGGGGCTGGCAGCTGCAGAGCTCGCCCTGACTGAGAAGCTTTCTTACCGGACCCGGCGTCCGAGGCTGTGGGGACTAACTCTTACCCAGCAGCAGAAGCCGACCGGCAGGGGATTTCTGGTCCTCAGGCCCAGAAACCCGAAGGCACGGTCACACGCGTGGGACCAGCACCGCCATCGTGGAGCGGAAGCCATTAGAAGGCCCCGAGTCACCGGCCATACGGGTGAGCACCACACGGTACACTCAGGGACGTGGGCTACTTATATCCGCTTCTAGCAAGGTAGCCAGAAGAGTACAGTCAGTTTGGGAGGCCTACAACTCCGCCTGGCCAGGGGAGATCCCATCTGCTCAAGGACTGACCAGGCCCCGTTCGCTAGCAAGTACTCCGGGAGGGTCTATCGTTGTTACCAGTAAAGACCCTGAATTACACCGCACCGTCTCTGAGTGGTTCCTGCTACCCCCATCTTCCCACTCAAATAACATCTATCAAGACTGCCACACACTGAGTTTGACTCCCTGGGCACGGACCGGGTCCCCGCCACTCGGAGACTACAACCCTCATCTGATCCGGTTCCGGGTAAGCCCCCGTGCGCGAGACGCTGCGCGACACAGCAGGCCCAGGGGCGCGTCACATGTATATAGTGCTGGGCAACCCACCTAATCTAATAGTATGGGCATCATCAATAGGCTGCAAGACACTGTGCATCACACATATCTGTGTGACTGGCGCCATATGCAGACTCCATCGGTGTGCATATATAATACTACACATCCACCCCCTCCATGAATTGGTAGGTTAGTGAGTGGCTGTCTTCAACAGTATTTTGAACATGTGTTGCCCCCACCTTTATCATGGAGGCTTGCTGCATCCTGTAGTGCATTGGTAATCTGACCTGGTTGTTGGTAAGGCATTATCTTTTACTGTGATGTTTTTTTATATACATATATACATACAGTTTAAACCAGAAGTTTACATACACTATATAAAGAGACACATATGCATATAAATAAACCTTTCCCGTTTTAGGTCAATTAGGATTATCATAATTTTTAATATTTGCCAAATGGCAGGATAATGAGACAGAATCTTTTAAGGCATTTTTAGTACTTACTCCAAAGTCAAATGTTTACATATATTTCATTAGTATTTGGTACCATTGCCCTTAAACTGAATGACTTGGGTCAAACGTTTGGGATATTCTACCACAAGCTTCTCACAATAGTTGGTCGGAATTTGGGCCCATTCCTCCTGGCAAAACTGGTGTAAATGATCCAGGTTTGTAGGTCTCCTTGCTCTCACCTGCCTTTTCAGCTTTGCCCATAAATTTTCAATAGGATTGAGGTCAGGGTTTTGTGATGGCCACTCCAAAAACATTGACTTTGTTATCCCTAAGCCACTTTGCTACCATTTTGGCAGTATGCTTCGGGTCATTGTCCATTTGGAAGACCCATTTCCGCCCAAGCTTTAACTTCCTGGCTAATGTTCTTAGGCTTCCAAGCTTCTCCCTTTTTCCTCCCAACGTAACGATGGTCATTATGCCCAAAAAGTAAAATTTTTGTTTTATCAGACCACAGGACATGTCTCCAAAAATTAAGATCTCTGTTCCTGTGTGAGAAGCTTCGAAACACAAGACATCATCATATGGGCAGTCCAGAATTGTTTAAAGGCATAGTAATCTTAGTGTATATAAATGTTTGACTTTGCAGTAAGTAACAAAAATGCCTTAAAACATTCTCTCTCTCTCATTATTATGGCATTTGGCAAATATTAAAAATTATGGTAATCCTAATTGACCTAAAATGGGAAAGGTTTATTCTGATTTCATGTCAGTTATTGAGAAAAACATGCATATGTGTCTTTTTATATAGTGTATGTAAACCTTTGGTTTCAACTGTATATATATTTATATATATATATATATATATATATATATATATATACATATATATATACACTACCGTTCAAAAGTTTAGGGTCACCCAGAGAATTTTGTGTTTTCCATGAAAACTCATACTTTTATTTATCAAATGCGTTGCAAAATGATTAGAAAATATAGTCCAGATATTGACAAGGTTAGAAATAATGATTTTTATAAGAAAGAATAATTTTCTCCTTCAAACTTTGCTTTCGTCAAAGAATGTTCCCTTTGCAGCAACTACAGCATTGCAGACCTTTGGCATTCTAGCTGCTAATTTGCTGAGGTAATCTTGAGAAATTTCACCCCATGCTTCCTGAAACCCCTCCCACAAGTTGGATTCGCTTTTTTGCGTACCATACGGTAAAGCTGCTCCCACAACAGCTCAATGGGGTTGAGATCTGGTGACTGCGCTGGCCACTCCATTACAGATAGAATACCAGCTGCCTGCTTCTTACCTAAATAGTTCATGCATAATTTGGAGGTGTGCTTTGGGTCATTGTCCTGTTGTAGGATGAAATTGGCTCCAATCAAGCGCTGTCCACAGGGTATGGCATGGCTTTGCAAAATGGAGTGATAGCCTTCCTTATTCAAAATCCCATTTACCTTGTACAAATCTCCCACTTTACCAGCACCAAAGCAACCCCAAACCATCACATTACCTCCACCATGCTTGATAGATGGCGTCAGGCACTCTTCCAGCATCTTTTCAGTTTCAGACTATTGTATTATAAAATGTGATGTAATATAGCAGTTTCTTAAAAGGATTGTCCCCTTTGAGTAAATGTTGGTATGAAAAACAAACTGCGCTATATTCACCCTTCCCGGGTTTAACGGTAAGTCTCTGTCGCTGCTCTCCTTGGCTCGCATTGGCTGTGAAACTAACCTCACAACATGATAGCCAATTGGCTGGTTTCTACTGTGGATGAAATGGCCCACTCAGAGCAGCGGAGCTTGTTGATTGGCTGCCGTCGTGATTTCAGTGCCACAACCACTTCTAGACCTGGGAGCAGCGCCAAAGACTCCTTGCTGGACCCAGGGATTTAGCACTTGTTTTTTATCTCAAGCTGCACCTGGATACCAATATTTCCTAATTGCATATTAATAAACTCAAGAATAGAAGGTTATCCTTGAAGACCATTATAATCGAAAATAGCATGTAATATTGTATAATTGAAAAGTCATCTCAAAGCACAGGACAAATCACATTACATTATTAGCCAGATGCATCACAGCCTGTCACGAGGGCACTGTTTGTGGTCACCTGACAGCCTCAAAATGGCTATCACGAACAGATTTGGTGCTAGCTACTCCATGTTCCATGTTCCAGAATGCAGGGGTTGCCCTGGCATTCACTCTTTAACCACTATATTGAGTTCAAGACTGGGATCTCTGGGATCTCTGGTCTAGGGCCACAGAATCAACTGCTGTTAGGTGGCGCATGCTGGCAAGAAGGATAGTCAGGCATCCGGGTCAGAATCAGTAGATACGAGAGGTAGAAAATCATCAGGCAGAAGAGACGTCAATAAACTAGCCGAGGTCAGAGAATGGGATAAGTCAGGATGAAAGAACACAGGTAAAACACGGTAGCACAAAAATTGACTGGCAGTGGGTACAGACTCTGAGGGGTTTATATAGTGAGTTGCCCCACCCAGCGCTGACAGCAGGAAGAAACCCAAACTAACATGATTAACCCCATAGCTTCTGGACTGGCCAGAGCTACAAGTTCTAGGAGCAAAATAGGATTGATGCTGTCAAGTATCACCTGCAACAAAGGCTCGGTGCCGCCTAACGGCTAAAGCAGGAGCCGTACCAGATGTTGCAAAGGCACTGTCTTCACTAAAAACAGAGATATTGAATTCTTCATACCCTCTTCAACTCTTTTCCATTAGGTCTATGACATCACATGATTAAAAACAGACAAGCTGAATCATTTTATGCCGTATGTAGAAACAGGAAGTCTCTTGTCCCTGCAAGAATCATCTCTTCTTCTACTCCTGACCCAGCTGCTCTATAATCCCCCCTACCAGGAACTTTTACAGTGATTCATGACTCATACAGGGAAAAGAGACTTCCTGTTTCTACACAGACCTTAGAAGGATTCAGATAGTCTTTTTTTTAATCACGTGATGTCGTAGACCAAATGGAAAAGAATTGAAGAGGGGATGATTCATGCAGGGAAAAGAGACTTCCTGTTTCTACAAAGAGCAGAGAAAAGCAAAGAATTAACTGGGTAGAAAGGCAAAATGAGGATTTGTAAGTACAGTGGTATATAATATGATGATTGCAATATATTGAGAGGATAAAAATTTTGATGGGAGGAGTGATTCTTTAACATCTCAAAATGCAGCAAGATATCCCGATGCATAAACATTGGACATCTAACTAAACCGGTTTGATAGCTTTTGTTGTGTTAAGTGTTAACTCTCTGCATCATGACATCTTTCTTGTGTAAGGAATGCTACATCTGTTTTTCACATAATATTCTGAGTTATGACTTTGGATAAAACATTATGATGCCATGCCTAAATAACTTTTGAACCCAGAAAAATATGCACCTAAAGAATCTTTTTTCAAAGTAATGTACTGAACATCTTTGTTTTTGTAATGGAGCACTGTCAATGGGAGGCTGGCAGCTATTAAAGGGTCTTCCAAGGACAGACTTAGTCCACAATCTGAATACCGGTACTGTGCAAGGGCAGAGGTAGTGGGAGCATGTTCAGACACTGATGTTACAGCATTCATGACCGCCACTTTATGAAACCAAAAAGTAAAGAACAGAAAACATATTTTAACTTGTATCCTACCATGGTGTTATTCCAATTAATGCCATGATCCAAGAATACTCCCTAATTCATGTCTTTATACACAGGCACTTGTATTTCATGGGAAGGCTACAGGGGAGGTTGATTTGGGTGCTAAATTCCATGGAGGCACAAAAATTATTTTTGAACAGAGCAGGAGTGCAGAAAGTGCCCGCTTACCTGCTAGCAAGCTAGAAGCTTATAGCAATCCCTGCTTTGGCATCTTGGTTGGTACCACATGTTCCTATGTAAAGTGCAGCACTCAAGATGAGTTTGTCAATGGCTGCTGTGCTCTGCATAGGCAGTGAGATGACAAAGCTCTCAGTATGGTGAAGTGAGTTGCTGCTGTATTTCTTTTGCTACCTATGCAGAGCACAATAGCTGATGAAAAGCTCATCCGGACAGCTACACTCTGCATAGGCAACAACTTCGATGATAAAGGCTGCAGCTCTCACCTCTTCTTCCACTTGAAATTTTGTGAGAGGATAGACAGAGACTTGCTGGGGGAAAATTGTACCTTTGAAAAGCCGCATAATTGTGGCACAATTGACAGCTGCGCTAAACTTTTGCGACTTTTGGGATTTTCACGCTATTTCTGCTACGCTCCGACAAAATGGGCAGAGGTGGGGCAGGACAAGTGGAGGCATGGTGATCACCACTCATCAAATTCTTGACATACGTCAAGTTTCTCTATGCCACAAATCTTACTCCAGCAGGGACTGAAGAATGATTTGTGGTGAAGCGCATATAGAAGTGTATGCCACTTATCCGGTGCTCCTGGTTCACAAAAATGCTTAAGGTTCTTTGTGAATCAGAAACATTTACCTCCAGCCCATCTAGACTGGCATGAACAACATCGGTCTTGATGTATCAGGCCCTTTAGTATTTGCTCTCAACTTTTACCTTGACTTGTGATATTGACATATTCTGACCTTTGATCTCTTTTCTTCTTTATAGATATGCATCATCTGTTAGAACCTTGCTGTTAGGTTTTTTTTTCCTTTGCTGGTCACATGACCTTGTTGGCCTATTTAATCCTGCTCCGCCCTTCTGGCTTTGCTGGACTTCATTGTATATCTACTTTCTAGCTAGCCTGTGCTCTGTATCTAACTCTGTTAGTTTGCTTGGTCTACGGACCTCTATGTTCTATCTATTTTGTTTGTTCGTCTGTCTGCTACTATTTCTGTTAGGAGGTGTCCCATATTCCTCCCAGTCCTTAGTACTTGTAGGGATTCCTCCCCCACATCTATAGGTCTTCGTACAGACTAGCTTAGGACTTTAGCAGGTCTGATCGCAGGATCAGGTTCCCTGTTACATCGTAGGGATTCAGCTGAGTTCTATCGTAGGGACAGATCTCCTCTCTTTCCTTAGCTCTGGTAGCAGAACATTACAGTAAGTCCAGCCAGCAAATTCTCTAAGGAAAGATTTTTCTGTTCCATCATGGTGTCGGTTCAGGATTTGGCTCATCGCCTGCAGGGACTCTCTCTGGAAGTGGCCGAGCTCCGTCAGCACGTGAGTAACTGTTCTGGAGCACATTTCTTGGAGCCTAAGGTATGTTTGCCGGATTTATTTTTTGGTGAACATCGAGAATTTTTTTCATTTAAGAATGCTTGCTTATTGTATTTTCGTTTGAGACCCAAGTCCTCTGGGGATGAATCCCAGCGCGTAGGGTTCATAATGTCACTTTTGCGCAAAGAGCCTCAGGAGTGGGCCTTTTCTTTGCAACCTAGTGATACATGCTTCAGATCAGTGGATAGTTTTTTTTCTGCTTTAGGACTATTATATGATGATCCTGACCGTGTCGCATCAGCTGAGACTGAGTTGAGACGTTTAAAACAAGGATCAGGTAATGTCGAAAAATATTGTACACATTTTCGTCGTTGGTCCACTCAAACAGGGTGGAACGATTCTGCTCTGAAAAGTCTATTTCTTGCTGGGCTCAGTGAAAGGGTTAAAGACCTGCTAATTGCTTATCCTACACCTGAGGATTTGCAACAGGCTATGCAATTAGCTATACGGGTGGATAGAAGACTGCGTGCTAGGGTTAATGAGAGCAAATCCTCTGCTATGTCAGTTTCTGGTTATGATAATGTGTGTACTAACAGTGGTGAACCGATGGAGATTGGATCGGTGGCACCTCGCTCTCAAGAAAAAGACCGTCGTTTTTCGAAAGGCTTGTGTTTCTATTGCGGAAAATCTGGTCATTTGATTAAAGGCTGTGAGCTTCGTATGAAGAAAGAAAAAAAAATGGTCAGTCACGCCCGTATTGCCTGTTTAAATTCCAAGGGTATATTTTTAGCTGCTTCCACGATTGCTCAGGAAAAATTAATGGAATTTCGGGTGTTTGTTGATTGCGGGTCTACACTGAATGTAATTGATGGGGGATTCGTGGAAAAACTCAATTTAAAACCTGAACCTTTATCATCCCCCATTGCTGTGGTTTCTGTGGATGGCTCCCCTTTGAAGAATATTACTCTCAAGGTCTGTGACTTTCCTCTCACTATTAATGGTGTTCACCATGAGAAATTGGATTTGGTAGTGTTGAATAACTTGCCTTCTCCAGTAATATTGGGATTGCCTTGGTTAAAATGTCACAATCCTGTACTGGATTGGTCTACCAGTGAAATTAAATCCTGGAGCCATAAATGTTATGACAAGTGTTGTAACGGGCGTATTGCAGCTTTGGATAGGGGAGAATTGCCTGTTCCTATTCAGGATTTTTGGAGAGTTTTTTCTGAGAAGGAATCGCAGGTTTTGCCTCCCCATAGAGACTATGATTGTTCTATTGAATTTGTCCCTGGAGCGACTCTTCCTAAAAGTCGTTTATTTAACCTTACTATTCCTGAGAGGAAGGCTTTGGAGGAATACATACAGACAAGTTTGGCCGCCGGTCACATTAGGCCCTCTAAATCTCCTGTGGCGGTTGGATTTTTTTTTGTAAAAAAAAAGGACGGCGGTTTACGTCCTTGTCTGGATTTTCGTGAGATTAACAAAATTACGGTACGCAATCCTTACCCACTGCCATTGATTCCTGATCTGTTTAACCAGTTATTGGGGGCCAAGTGGTTCTCTAAAATTGACCTTAAGGGGGCATACAATCTGTTGCGCATGAAGGAGGGTGATGAATGGAAGACTGCTTTTAACACTCCTGTGGGTCATTTTGAGAATCTGGTTATGCCTTTTGGTCTTACTAATGCTCCTGCATTTTTTCAGAATCTGATTAATGACATCCTTAGACCTTTGATCGGTAAAAATGTGGTTGTGTATTTGGATGACATTTTGATTTATTCGCCAGATCTGGAGTCTCATTGGCGGAGCGTGCGTGAGGTATTACAGTTATTAATGGACAATTCGCTTTTTGCTAAGCTGGAGAAATGTGAGTTCGCTGTACAGAGAATTAGTTTTTTGGGCTACATTATCTCCAGCAAAGGTTTTGAGATGGATCCGGTTAAGGTTCAGGCTGTGCAGGAATGGCCTAGGCCTATTGGTTTGAAATCGATACAGAGGTTTTTGGGTTTCGCCAATTACTATAGAAAATTCATAAAAAATTTTTCTAGTATTGTCAAACCTCTGACTGATCTCACCAGGAAAGGTGCTGATGCGGTTCAGTGGTCTTCTGAGGCCATTGAAGCTTTTTTGTATCTCAAGGAGAGGTTCACCTCTGCTCCCATCCTTATGCAGCCTGATGTTACTAGGCCGTTTTTGGTTGAGGTTGATGCTTCCTCTGTGGGGGTTGGCGCAGTATTGTCTCAGGATAACGGGGATGGATTACATCCCTGTGCCTTTTTTTTCAAAAAAATTTTCGGAGACTGAATTGAATTACGATATTGGTAATCGGGAATTATTGGCTATTAAACTCGCATTTGAACACTGGCGCCACTTCTTGGAAGGTGCGGAATTTCCCGTTCAGGTTCTTACGGATCATAAAAATCTGATATATCTTGACGCTGCCAAGCGCCTGAATGCCCGTCAGGCTAGGTGGGCACTGTTTTTCTCGCGGTTTAATTTCTCCGTTACTTACATCCCTGGTACTAAGAATGTTAAGGCGGATGCCTTGTCTCGCAGTTTTTCTCCCATAGTCGGTGCTGAGAAAGAGGAAAACATTTTACAAGAAGGTGTTGTGATAGCTGCTTTAGACTCCGTTTTGGAAGATGAGATTCTTAAAGCTCAGGAGAATGCCCCATCTAACACTCCTCATGGGAGGTTGTTTGTGCCTGGGACCTTTAGGAGAGATTTGTTTGTTGAGTGTCACGAATCTCGGTTGGCAGGTCATCCCGGAATCTCTGAGACCAAGAGACTGGTGGGTCGCAGTTTTTGGTGGCCTGGATGGCAGAAGGAAGTCATTAAGTGGGTACGCCAATGTACTGTATGTGCTAGATCTAAGTCCTCACATACTCCTGCTGTGGGGTTGCTTTGTCCTTTGGAGGTCCCCAGTGCTCCTTGGACACATTTGGCTATGGACTTTATAACTGACCTTCCCCCCTCTGAGGGTTTTACTGTCATCTGGGTGGTCGTGGACCGTTTTAGTAAGATGTGTCACTTGGTTCCCTTCATCAAACTGCCCTGCGCTAAAACTCTCGCTAAGGCCTTTGTCAAGGAAATTGTCAGACTTCATGGCGTTCCTACTGACATTGTTTCTGATAGGGGTCCTCAGTTCGTGGCTCGTTTTTGGCGTGCCTTTTGTGACAGGTTGGGAATTCATTTGTCATTTTCGTCCGGATATCATCCTGAATCTAATGGCCAGACAGAAAGGAAAAACCAGGATGTTGAGCAGTTCTTGCGTTGTTTTGTGGCAGACAATCAAGAGGGGTGGTCTGAGTTTCTGCCACTTGCCGAATTTGCTCTGAACAATCATACATCTTCTTCTGCTGGTTGTTCGCCTTTTTTTTGTTGTTCTGGGAGACATCCGTCGTTTGGGTCGTTCTCCAAGTTGGGATCTGCCGTGCCTGAGGAGGAGAATTTTTCCGGTGATTTGGAAAGAGTTTGGACGGATGTGCGTGGTAATCTTCAGGAGGCCAACAGAAAATCTAAAGACTACTTTGATAGGAAACGACAGGAGGTTTTGTTCGCTGTTGGTGACATGGTTTGGTTGTCCTCTAGGAATCTGCGGTTGAGGATTCCTTCTAAGAAATTGGGTCCCAAGTTTGTAGGGCCCTTTAAGGTGCTTCAGGTTGTCAACCAATCTGCTGTTAGGTTGGAGGTTCCTACCTCCTGGAGAATTAATCCGGTCTTTCATGTCTCTCTGTTAAAAAAAGCTGTTGTGTCGGATGGTGACGCCTCTGCCTCTGTTCCTCCGGTGGTGGAGGACGGGGAATATGAAATTTCTCGCATCCTTGACTCTAGACGGTATAGAGGTAGTTTGCAGTATCTTGTGGCCTGGAAAGGTTTCGGACCCGAGGATAACTCTTGGGTGAGGTCAGATGATGTTTCCGCGTCCAGACTTATCAGAGCGTTTCACAGGAGATTTCCTGATAAGCCTGGTCCTAGGGGATCCGGAGGATCCTCTTAGAAGGGGGGGTACTGTTAGAACCTTGCTGTTAGGTTTTTTTTTCCTTTGCTGGTCACATGACCTTGTTGGCCTATTTAATCCTGCTCCGCCCTTCTGGCTTTGCTGGACTTCATTGTATATCTACTTTCTAGCTAGCCTGTGCTCTGTATCTAACTCTGTTAGTTTGCTTGGTCTACGGACCTCTATGTTCTATCTATTTTGTTTGTTCGTCTGTCTGCTACTATTTCTGTTAGGAGGTGTCCCATATTCCTCCCAGTCCTTAGTACTTGTAGGGATTCCTCCCCCACATCTATAGGTCTTCGTACAGACTAGCTTAGGACTTTAGCAGGTCTGATCGCAGGATCAGGTTCCCTGTTACATCGTAGGGATTCAGCTGAGTTCTATCGTAGGGACAGATCTCCTCTCTTTCCTTAGCTCTGGTAGCAGAACATTACATCATCCCTATAGCTGCCCATACAAAAACCTACAAAGTTTACATATAACTGTCTTCTAAAACCTGTGAGAAATAGATGAATGCAATACAGCACAATATTAATGAGGGAATAAACAAAAGAACATACCTGTAACTCCGCAGTATGAATGATGACTACTGGTTCTATTTCCTGTTTTCTCATCTGTCGTTCTTCTCTTTCTATATACTCTATGAGCATTGCTTGCTGGTGCAAGGGTCCTATTTACTGGTTCAATGTAGATGAAATCTTCAGACATTTGTATGAAGCCCATCTAGTGAAAAAATAAATATTTTTTTTAAATTCCCAGCTAGGGAAAAAATGAATTATATTATACAAAATATAATGAAAATCTCTCTTTTCTATTTATTTTTTTTACATAAAGGTATTTATAGTACATGTTTTTTTCCGGTTAACACAATTCTCAATAAATTTTTTGTTGTACAATGTGAAATATAACAAGATGAATGTGTATATTTACTGAAATGCATAATTGCATACTCCTAAATCCAATTAACAAAAGGAAATTATGTTGATTTTCCAGATTTTTTGCCATTATGAATACAAATAGCACTCAGATAACTGAATTATGAAAGATATAATCATCATTTTTATTTTTTATTTTGTTTTACTTTTACTTGACATTTAACGCATCATGTCATTGAAATGAATAACTTATTGAGTGTCAAATTACAGTTTGCTACATCTGTGTCAGTGTCCATTTATATATTGTTCAGTGTTTGCTACTAATGATTACATATGCATTATATGTATGTTTTGCATATATATACTGTATATATAAATATTTATAATTTGACTATATACATTTACTGATATACAGTATATGTCAGTGCTGGCTGTATAAAAATTAAGAGTCCATGGTAAAAAAGTTGCATGATAAGAAATATTATGTGAACATGGGCAACTTAAAAAGCATTATCGGTAAGAATTAAGATGGCATAATAAAAAAAAAGATGTTACACTTTTATGAAAATTTTCCATCATATCTTGATCTCTTTAATATGTCAGGAAGCACGGGAAAGAACACAAAAAAATCTTCATATGGAATGAATAGGACACATCTGGAGGAGGCTCCAAAGTTTTGTTACTCTATTTACTAGGAGGAAGTATTAAATATGCAGCACTATAGACTATAAAAAGCTTCTTTCTATGAATCTAATAGAGGTTATTTTCTGCAACCATATAATACCTGACGATTAAAAACTTTGGAAAAAGGACATGGAGGCGAACATGAGACCAAATTCACACACATCACTTATTTAATGTTTTACCTTTTTTATGGCTATTTTATAGTAGCTAAAAAACAGGTATATGCTGACAGTGAGTAGGATAATATAAAAATCTCTATACACAATGCATTTTGGGGGGTGTTTTTGACCAAAATGTAGTTATTCCCTAAAATGCTCTATAATTCTCAGCACCATTCTTATGAGTACCCTCATCAAGTGCTATTCAGCGAACATCAAGTCTTAAAAACATATACCATATACTTAAGAAAGGACAAGTGTCCCCTGTAATATTGCATGATTAGTATGTTGTGAGTAGAAGACTTGTGGCACCACCGGAGGTCTGGTTGCCACAGTGGTAGAAATACCATGTCTGAGAGCGAGCATGGGTTTTCCTGGTCAGGAGCACATTTGCATGCAATGCCTCCTGCCCCAGTCCAGGGAGGGGAGGAACCTGCCCTTTATAAACTGGATCTGGGGCGGGGTTAGTTAGTTAGTTCCAGAGGAAGAGACAGAGCAGCAGCAAGGAGCTCTGTAAGAGCCAGGAGCTGAAGACCAGGGACTGGAGCAGAGCTTGTCCTGGCAGAAAGACGCAGAGAACCGGACACCAGAGTCCGAGGCTGTGGGGATTATACACCCAGCAGCAGAAACCACCTGGCAGGGGATTTCAGGTCCTCTGGCCATAGAAAGACCAGAGGCTCAGTCGCACGCAAGGGACCGGCACCGCGATCGAGGATCGGAAGGAACCAAAGGCCCCAAGTCACCAGCCATATGGATAAGCACCACACGGTACACTCAGGGACGTGGGCTACTACACGACTACAGCAGGGTAGCCAGGAAGAGTGCAGTCAGACGAGAAGGCCTACATCTCCACCTGGCCAGGGGGACTCTTGTTTACTCACAGACTGACCAGGCCTCTAATGTTAGCCAGTACTCCCGGCAGGGCCTTCTTCTTTTCCAACAGTAAAGACCCTGAACTGCACTGCACGGACTTTGAGTCATTTCTGCTGCGCCTATGCACCACAACCCTCACCATCTACACACGCTGCCCTGAGGCTATACTCCTCCCGTGGGGAGTTATACTACCCTCTGCTGCGCACATTACAACAGCCTCAGAGGTCTGCCCTGCAGCGGCGGTTCTCAGTGACCGCAATCCACGGGTGGCGTAGTCGGACATTTAAACATTAAAAACCAAGTGAACAGATCCGCCACTGGTTTGAACACCCTGAGCCACGGGACCGGGTCACCGCCACGGAGACTACAACCCCCAGCATTACACAGAGACCCGGCTCCGGTTAATCCCCCACACACACGGCCCAGGGGTCGCGTCAACTTTGGCGTAGTCGGCAGGATTTCGTGCCCGCAACCACCGGGTACTGCATGCCTGAAGAAAAACTGTGATACTTACGTGGTGAAGTTTCCCGCCATCCACAGCCATTTTCCCACCATCCGCAGCCATTTTCCCGCCATTGGGCGCCATTTTAGGGATGCCGCGCGGGAAGAAGAGGGGCGTGGACACCAAAAGCGCGCCAGAGCAGAAGCCCCGCCTTGCGCACTGACGCTGGGCAAGGTCCTGGAAAGAGCCCAGCGACGCTGACGTCACCAGCGCGCGACGCAAGGTCCTCGACCCCGAAAATTGCCTGCGGAGCCGCGGCCTACGGAAAAGAAGCAACGGAAGGTAGGCCACGGTTAACTAGGGGGGAGGAAGACACAAGGAATGGAGGGAGCTCCCACCGCTAGCGTGGCTGCTGCCGCAGTGATGCCATTCACGATGCCGTATATCCCCGGAGCGACATGGTTACCCCAGTACTCAGGGGAGTCGCATACCCTGAGCGACTTTAAAGAAAGACTGTATAGCCTATTCAAAGTATACCCCCTGTCCGAGGAACAAAAAGTGAGTATCCTGATAGGCCAGTTAATTGGAGCAGCCCAAAGAGAAGTGAAGTCCTGGTCAGCCAGGGTAAAGGGGACTGTAAAAGAAATACTGGCCCGTCTAAAGGACACTTTTGATACCTGCACCTCAGCAGAGATCAAACTAAAATTTTATGGATGCAAACAGCGGGCACAAGACAGTATGCGGGACTATGCTTTGAATTTGCAGGAGGCCCTGAGAGCCATTAAGCAGGCAGACCCTGACAGTGTGCGGAATGAGGATAAGCTGCTAACTGAACAGTTCATTGAGGGTCTACAGTCCAGCGCCCACCGAACCCAGTTGCGTGTAATGGCCTTGTAGAACCCTGATTTGGACTTTGCGCAGTTTAAAGACAGGGCCATCCGGGTGCTCCGAGAACCGGCCACAGGCGCCCTGCTATCCCCTATCACCAGGAGGCGGCGCCCTTGTCTGCAGAGCCTGTGGGAGCTGATGCACAGGCTTTGGACAAAGCCCCGGCTGCAGACCTGCACCATCAGGTCCAAGAACTGACCAAAAGCGTTGCCGCGCTAACCAGAACTGTGCAGTCTTTACAGCTGTCTTCCCCAGGAAAGATCCAGCTGGCTTCCAGTCCGGAGGACGTCCCTTGGAGTCGACAGAGGAGGATCCCATCGTACAGAGGAAGGCCCAGCGACCGCTACGACCAGGACGGACAACCCATCTGCCGCCGCTGCAACCAACCAGGACATATGGCAAGGTACTGTCATTTAAATGGGCCCAACCTGGGGCAGAGGGCCGACCCCCCAGGCATAAGACCATCAGGTCCATCGAGCTGGCGTGATAAGTATGCAGGGGGACAACCGGTCTTGCCTCTGGTGCTGAATGGCATTCCTATGAGTGCACTACTGGACACCGGGTCACAGGTAACCACCATCCCCTATGTGCTTTTTAAGTGGTACTGGAATGACTCGGATATTACCCGCTACCTAGATGACGATTTGAGCATCATCGCCAGCAATGGTCAGCCCATACCGCAGGTGGGGTTCAAGGATGTAACCATCAAAATTGGTAAAGTTGAACTGCCAGAGCAAGGACTGATTATTGTGGACATTGACCGTCGTGAAAGCCACCCTAAGATAACCTAATAACTAATGTTATTGAAAATTGTCTTTCAGAGATAATTGTCATAGTACAGCAGGTGGCGGTGAACGCCAGCTCCAGCCAGCAACGTGTCCTACAAAAGGAGATCAGAGCCCTGATGAAAAGGCAACAGGTAGAACTGTCTGGTGGTGAGATTGGTAGTGTAAGGATGAGTGACCCGTTTCCTATCGCCATGCCCCCAAAGAGTGAGATGATGATCTGGTGCCGGACTGCAATCGGGATAAGAGGAAGGGACTACCAAGCCATGGTAGAACCTGTCTACTCGGACAGTAGGCCCACCATTTTGACAGCATGGGGGGTGGTCGATGTTCGCCATGGGAGGGTACTCGTCCGTATCTTAAACATTGGGGAAAGAGAAGTATACTTGCCCCGGTATGCCACTCTAGCCAAATTGTTCACCGTTAACCAAAACTCTGTAAAGGCCGTGGAACCCTTGCCTCCATCTCAACCAGAGGAGGGTAACGGCTCCAAGAAACAAATGGAGGACTGGTGTCAGAAGCTGCATGTGGGCACCGACCCCACTCCCTCACACCAAAAACAGGGAGTCTACCGGGTGGTGCAGGAGTACGAAAGAGTCTTTAGCAAACACCCGCTAGACTTTGGGCAAGTAAAGGGGGTAGAAAACCACATCCCCATGGGAGACCATCCACCCATAGAGGAAAGATACCGACCTGTACCCCCTGCACACTATCAGAATGCCAAGGGAATGTTGCGAGAAATGAAGGAGGCTGGGGTAATCAAGGACAGCTGTAGCCCCTGGGCAGCTCAACTAGTTCTTGTGAAAAAGAAAGATGGCACAATGAGAATGTGTATAGACTACAGGAAGGTCAACCGTATCACACACAAAGATGCGTACCCGTTACCTAGGATAGAGGAATCTTTAGCTGCATTGAAGTCTGCTAACTTCTTCTCCACTTTGGATCTTACTAGCGGGTACTGGCAGGTTCCTGTAGCAGAGGCTGACAAGGAGAAGACCGCAATCACCACCCCAATGGGTCTCAGCGAATTCAACTGTATGCCGTTCGGGCTCTGCAACGCACCAGGAACCTTCCAGCGGTTGATGGAGTGCTGCCTGGGGCACAGGAATTTCGAGACGGTCCTGCTATACCTGGACGATATCATCGTGTATTCCAAAACATATGAGGACCATCTGAAACACCTGGCAGAGGTGTTTGACACCCTGGCAGGCTACGGCCTAAAGGTGAAACCCTCCAAGTGTCATCTACTGAAACCAAAGGTACAGTACCTGGGACACGTGGTGAGTGCTGACGGAGTTGCTCCACACCCTGATAAGATCACCATGATTAAAGACTGGCCAAGACCCTCCAGCATAAAGGAAGTGCGGCAGTTCCTCGGGTTGGTAGGCTACTAGCGAAGATTCATCCCCAGGTCCACCAAAATGGCAGCCCCTATGCAGGACCTCCTGATAGGCCATTCCAGGAAGGCCAAAAACCAGAAGCCACCCTTCAAATGAGACAAGCTGGAGGATGAGCCTTTCCGCCAGCTGAAGATGGCCCTCACGGGGGATGAAATCCTGGCGTACCCTGATTACGGCCAGCCTTTTATTCTCCACACAGACGCGAGCAACATCGGGTTAGGGGCGGTGCTGTCCCAGATCCAATAGGGCAGAGAACGGGTAATCGCTTATGCCAGCAGGAAGCTCCGGCCCACAGAAAGGAATCCTGAAAATTACAGCTCCTTCAAGCTAGAGTTCCTCGCAGTGGTATGGGCAGTGACAGAGCGCTTTAAACATTACCTTGCCTTTTCCAAGTTCACCGTGTACATGGACAACAACCCGTTGACACACCTGGACACTGCAAAACTTGGTGCCCTGGAGCAGAGATGGATGGCCCGCCTATCCAACTATGAGTTCACCATCAAATACCGGGCGGGACGCACAAATGCCAATGCAGACGCCCTGTCCAGGATGCCGAACTTGCCGGACGGAGGGGAAGATCCAGAAGAACTGGAAGAGATTGAATTCCCTGCATTCCACCGTCGTGGGATTACCCAGTGTTCCCACCATGTAAGGGACAGGCACTCTGCCACGTTCAATCCCTTACCCCACCACAGCTGGGCGGAGACGCAAGACAGTGACCCAGCCGTCCACCTGGTAAAAGAGATGCTGACACAGGCTGATGCCCGCCTTGACCCAGACGCTCCGGAAGAAACTAAATAGCTGTGGAAGGAGAAGACTAAACGGTTTCTCTACAAGGGGAAGCTGTGCCGGAGAATTGTCAACTCCCGGACACATGAGCTGACCTGGCAGGTAGTGGTCCCGAGACGAGAAGCTGCTATGGTCCTGGAGGCATACCACGACGGAGCAGGGCACTTTGGATGGAAGAAGTTGGAGTTCCTGTTGAGTGAATGGTTCTTCTGGGTAGGCATGAGAGGGGCCAGTGAGAGATGGTGCAGAGACTGCGGCCCGTGCAACCTGAGAAGAAAGGACCGTGCCAGCCAGAAGACTCCCCTGCAGCCCATCATCACCAAGTAGCCACTAGAACTTGTAGCCCTGGACCATGTGAAGCTGACTCCAAGTAGGTCTGGGTATGTCTACGCCCTCACCATCGTAGACCACTACTCCCGGTTCCTGTTGGTGGTCCCTGTCAAGGACTTAACAGCTCAGACAGCCGCTAGAGCCTTCCAGCAGCCCTTCTGCCATCCGCACGGGTATCCGGAGCAAGTGTTGACTGACCAAGGTCCAGCCTTCGAAGCGGAGGTCTTCCAGCAGTTCTGTAACCTCTATGGCTGCAAGAAGATAAGGACAATGCCCTATCACCCCCAAACCAACGGATTGTGCGAGAAGATGAACCAGGTGGTGATAGACTTGCTGAAAACGTTGCCCCTGGAAGAACGCAGTCTGTGGCCTGAAAAACTGCCTGATCTGGTGGACTTGTATAACCACATCCCAGTAAATTCCACCAACTGCACCCCGGCTTACCTAATGAGAGCAAGACCTGGTAAGCTGCCTATTGACCTGGATATGGGGGTCCTGACGCCCGAGGACACCTCGCCAGAGGCAGACTGGGATACAGAACGGCAGCAGCAGTACCGGAAAGTGCAGGAGAGTGTTGAGAGAAGTCTGTCTCAAGCAAGAGAAAGGCAAGAGAGGACTTACAACCAGCATGCTCCCGCTGTTCCCCTGGCACCTGGAGAGCCGGTCTTGAAGAGGAAGAGGCAGCTCCATAAGTTGGATGACCAGTGGGAGAAAGACCAGTACACAGTACTGCCCTCAAGTCATGAAAATCCGAAAGTATGCGTTATCACTAAGGATGGAGGAGAGACCACAGCCACTGTCTCCAGAGTCCACCTGAAGAAGTGTCCCGAGCAGCTGCAAAGCATTGATGAAGACCAAGATAGCCCTCAACCCGCAGAGGAAAGGGAAGAAATGGTCAGTACAGTACTCAGAGAATTTCCCCAGTCCTGGACACAAATTAACAACGCTATTGTGGTACCCGTCCTTACCTTTCTCCAGCCAGCCCCTCAAGGGCCTACAGAAGAGCAAGTAGTGTTGGGAGAGCAACCGGCCCCGGAGGCAGAAGATTCCATACCAGCAGCCCAGGAAAATCAACCCTCTGCTAGTAGTGAGCCTGCCGTGCCCGTGGTAAGCCAAAGAGTATGCAGAAAGCTGCCCAACCTACCCAAAACAGCTCCAAACACCTGTAGTGCAGACACTAGCGAGCCCACTACACAAGGGGTGGGAACAGGGGACCCAGAAAGAACACCACCAGATAGTGTGTTACGTAGGTCCACCAGGAGCACTAGGGGTCAAATGCCCGCTCGCTGGAGAATTTAAATGTGATATACAGTGCCTACAAGTAGTATTCAACCCCCTGCAGATTTAGCTGGTTTGATAAGATGCAAATAAGTTAGAGCCTTCAAACTGCAAACGAGAGTAGGTTTTATGAATAGAAGCATAAATCTTACAAACCAAAAAGTTATGTTGCTCAGTTGAATTTTATTAAATTTTAAACATAAAAGTGTGGGTCAATTATTATACAACCCCTATGTTTAATATTTGTGGAATAACCCTTGTTTGCAATTACAGCTAATAATCGTCTTTTATAAGACCTGATCAGGCCGGCACAGGTCTGTGGAGTTATCTTGGCCCACTCCTCCATGCAGATCTTCTCCAAGTTATCTAGGTTCTTTGGGTGTCTCATGTGGACTTTATTCCTGAGCTCCTTCCACAAGTTTTCAATTGGGTTAAGGTCAGGAGACTGACTAGGCCACTCCAACACCTTGACTTTTTCCCTCTTGAACCAGGCCTTGGTTTTCTTGGCTGTGTGCTTTGGGTCATTGTCTTGTTGGAAGATGAAATTACGACCCATCTTAAGATCCTTAATGGAGGAGCGGAGGTTCTTGGCCAAAATCTCCAGGTAGGCCGTGCTATCCATCTTCCCATGGATGCGGACCAGATGGCCAGGCCCCTTGGCTGAGAAACAGCCCCACAGCATGATGCTGCCACCACCATGCTTGACTGTAGGGATGGTATTCTTGGGGTCGTATGCAGTGCCATCCAGTCTCCAAACGTCACGTGTGTAGTTGGCACCAAAGTTCTCGATCTTGGTCTCATCAGACCATAGAACCTTGAACCAGTCTGTCTCAGAGTCCTCCAAGTGATCATGAGCAAACTGTAGATGAGCCTTGACATGACGCTTTGAAAGTAAAGGTACCATACAGGCTCGTCTGGAACGGAGACCATTGCGGTGGAGTAGGTTACTTATGGTATTGACTGAAACCAATGTCCCCACTGCCATGAGATCTTCCCGGAGCTCCTTCCTTGTTGTCCTTGGGTTAGCCTTGACTCTTCGGACAAGCCTGGCCTCGGCACGGGAGGACACTTTCAAAGGCTGTCCAGGCCGTGGAAGGCTAACAGTAGTTCCATAAGCCTTCCACTTACGGATGATGCTCCCAACAGTGGAGACAGGTAGGCCCAACTCCTTGGAAAGGGTTTTGTACCCCTTGCCAGCCTTGTGACCCTCCACGATCTTGTCTCTGATGGCCTTGGAATGCTCCTTTGCCTTTCCCATGTTGACCATGTCTGAGTGCTGTTCACAAGTTTGGGGAGGGTCTTAAATAGTCAGAAAAGGCTGTCAAAAGAGATCTTTAATCCACACATGTGAAGCTCATTATTCTTGGTGCCTGAACTACTTCTTAATACTTTAGGGGGACCAAACAGAATTCTTGTGGTTTGAGGGGTTGAATAATAAATGACACTCTGAATTAACTTTTAACGTTTTAAAAAAAAAAAAAAATTTGCTGCAGTGCATTTCCCACTTCCAGGCTGATCTACAGTACAAATGTCACAATGCCAAGTTAATTCCGCATGTGTCAACCAGCTAAATCTGCAGGGGGTTGAATACTACTTGTAGGCACTGTATATACCTGTATATTGCCAATGTTGAAATGTTTTATGTTTGTTACCTGAATACTAATTATGTTTCTCAAGTTACCCGACAGGGTTTATGGACTGACAGGTTATGGACAATGAATAACCGGAACTGTAGCTTGTAAATAGTTGCACCTGTAAAGGGCCCCTTTTGTCCAGACCACAGAACAAAAACCCGTGGAGGTGGCTGAAGACGTGGTCCAACGCTGGATCATCGATGCCCTGTTGCCACCCCAGGGCCTACATGGAGGGTTTGGGACGGGTCCCTCAAAATACTTCTTGGGTGACATGGACACATGGTTACGGAAGCGCCGTGACCTATAAAGACTAAACTTCTTGTACATATGTTGTTGTGTTATTGTTTATACCCTGCTATGTATGTTCCATAAAATGTGTTTAGTCCCGGAGTACTAAAATTTACTAGGGGGGAATGTGGCACCCCAGGGGCTCTGGTTGCCACAGTGGTAGAAATACCATGTCTGAGAGCGAGCATGGGTTTTCCTGGTCAGAAGCACATTTGCCTGCAACGCCTCCAGCCCCAGTCCAGGGAGGGGAGGAACCTGCCCTTTATAAACTGGATCTGGGGCGGGGTTAGTTAGTTAGTTCCAGAGGAAGAGACATAGCAGCAGCAAGGAGCTCTGTAGGAGCCAGGAACTAAAGACCAGGGACTGGAGCAGAGCTCGTCCTGGCAGAAAGACGCAGAGAACCGGACACCAGAGTCCGAGGCTGTGGGGATTATACACCCAGCAGCAGAAACCACCTGGCAGGGGATTTCAGGTCCTCTGGCCATAGAAAGCCCGAAGGCTCAGTCACACGCAAGGGACCGGCACCGCCATCGAGGAGTGGAAGGAACCAAAGGCCCCAAGTCACCAGCCATACGGGTGAGCACCACACGGTACACTCAGGGACGTGGGCTACCACACGACTACAGCAGGGTAGCCAGGAAGAGTGCAGTCAGAAGGGAAGGCCTACATCTCCACCTGGCCAGGGGGACTCTTGTTCACTCACAGACTGACCAGGCCTCTAATGTTAGCCAGTACTCCCGGCAGGGCCTTCTTTATTTCCAGCAGTAAAGACCCTGAACTGCACTGCACGGACTTTGAGTCATTTCTGCTGCGCCTATGCACCACAACCCTCACCATCTACACACGCTGCCCTGAGGCTATACTCCTCCCGTGGGGAGTTATACTACCCTCTGCTGTGCACATTACAACAGCCTCAGAGGTCTGCCCTGCAGCGGCGGTTCTCAGTGACCGCAATCCACGGGTGGCGTAGTCGGACATTTAAACATTAAAAACCAAGTGAACAGATCCGCCACTGGTTTGACCACCCTGAGCCACGGGACCGGGTCGCCGACATGGAGACTACAACCCCCAGCATTGCACAGAGACCCGGCTCCAGGTATTCCCCCACACACACGGCCCAGGGGTCGCGTCAGACTCAGCTTTCAATATTACACTCTTTGCAGGTTTATGCTATTATTACAAAAAATTAAGTGGACTTATAGCATTACTGACTGTCTGTTTCTCAACCATGTCTGTTATTACATTGAGATACCGTGGCTGCAAAAAGGACCATTATTGCATTAGAAGAAGAGTGAATAATTAATAATAATAAGGGTAGGTTAATTAATAATGGTAAGTCATGGAGAATTGACTTCTAATTGAATTTCCTGAAGTTAGCAGGTCCCCGCAAATTCGAACACTTTGCTACTTGATTCATGAAGATCGACCAAAAAAACATGCCCAGCGACATTTCATACAATGCTGAAGACTCAGACAGCAGGCCAATGGTATCAGGCGTGGCCTCGTGGACGTCGCCATAATTCCCTAAAGCTAACAATCACAATGTTAACCCCACAAATCAGGAAGGCTATCAAGAGCTGTTTAAAAGATGAGGGCTGGCAAAGAATCACGATTTTAGGCTTGTGACCAAGGTGAAAACCAGGGATTGGCACTGTCTTTGCCACCAGTGCAATCAAGCTGAAACTCTTCAGATTGATGCAGTAGGAATTTATTTGTACCAATAAAACCATTTAAAAACAAACCATATACACAAAGGGCTTCAGCTGCAAAGGCAGCGCCAATCCCTGGTTTTCACCTTTTCTCTATACTGTGGGAAATCCCTGGAAGCATTTTTTTTCACTCCAGGTTGGCTGAAGTCCATTGCAAAAAAAAACCCATGTCAAAGCGGTAGTTGTGCCTCAGATTGCAAAACCACATCAGGTGAGTAAGTTTCTCTTACAACTCACCTTTTCATTTGATCCAATTTTACTACGCTTAGATAGCGTCACATCTTTTCTCATTTAGGATCTTCCATCATTTGACACATTTTAGGCTTGTACAGTGTAGGGATAGGAGATCAGAGCACAGAGTTCATTCCACCTAGGGTTGGCCTAATCTGATTGTGGTGTACTACTTTCAGTTCTTAGGAAAATTGGAAATGGAAGTGCTAGTCGCAATTTGTGAATACTAAGACAAAGATTTAAATGATATATTGGAAACTGTAGCTGTATTCAGTGTGTATTCAGTGTGACTGAATTGATAAATCAAAGATATACTGCCTTACCTTAATGGTAACATTTTTGATTCTTCACATATTACAAACCTGGGGGTGCTAAACCCCTCAGTGCTAATTCTCTTTCTATTTCATTAATGGAGTTTCAGTGTTGCTATTCGCTCTGAATTTTTTGGTCACAAATTGAATTTTTGGTGAAAATTCATCAAACTCAGTGAATATGAATTTCTAAGATTTGTCACCAGTAATGTCCAACCCTCTGAACATTGAGAGGCTCATTATTCTTGTGCAGGAGAGCCCTGAACTTTGCGATAATATACCGCCATCTTACAGTAAAAAAAAAAAAAGGAAGCCGCTTGGAATAAGAAATCCAAGATACTCACACCTTCTGAAAAACAAATGACTGGTGTGTATATTCAGACATTTGATACCCTAGAGTATGTGATCCCCATTTATGCTGCTTAATAAATCTTTAATGCCACTGTATATACCCTTAAAAGATGTTTATGACATTTAATGGACTGGCCAGTTGCCCGACCAAGCAGATTCCCTCTGGGCCTTGCTTCTCAAACCCACAATGAGCCACCCCTCCTGGCACATAAACATGCCAGAAGCAGGCATTTTTTGGATTTTGGAGTCTAGCTGCTGGCTAGCAACTGGGTTATCTACTGCAACTGCAAAAAACAAGTGTTTATCTGCCGTACATAGTGGCTGGCAAAAAAAAATAATGTCCATAGTATTTTTTGTTTTCCAGTTTGTACTAAAATGGCTGACACGTGCAGTACAAATATGACCTGAACAGAAGGAGAAGGACTTCACTAATCATAAGCTTCTGCCTCTGAGCTCTGATTCATGCTGCCCATGGTTTGGGCACCATGAATCAGAAGACAGGTTACCTTCAACATTTAGGAATTGTAATACAAAGTATATAAGAAAGTTGTAAATGTATTTATACAGTTATTAAATGTAATGGCATTTGCCTCTTCATTTATATTTTACTTTATTCTAAAAATGTGTTGGGGACATGATTTTTAGGCATTCACTAATATTTAAGAATTATATGTTTTCCTGAAACTGTTAGTGCCACAGACTACGCAGCTCTCCTGTCTTTATGGCTGCTTATGTAGGAGCATGTGACCAGACCTGTTCATCACTCTCCTCCAATTGAATAATATTTCATATGGGAAAGTCATTTTTCAATTGGAAGAGGCTGATGGACAAGTCTGGTCACATGCTCCATCATTAGTGACTATATGGACAGGAGATCTCTGCAGCTTGTGAGGAAAGCTGCAGTAACAAGACCAGGAGGTGACCTGCCATACCTACCACCACCTAGTAAGTGCCACAAAATCATGTCCACAATATATTTGTTTAAGTAAAGATAAAGTGACCATCCCCTTTAATTAACCAAAGCTGGAAACAATAACTACACACTGTAGAAGAAATATAATAAGAATGAACCACAATGCCCTCTAAGTGGCATAAGACAACATAACAATAATCTTTTAAAATCTAGAAACTGTTCAAAAATTCCTTATTGCATCTATTGTTCTATCATAGTATATGCAAAGGACTATCTGGATAAAAGCAATGTGGGGCATTTGTATTTCAATACGATTATTGTACCACACTGCTGAGATTAGTTTACAGATCCATCTGGTCAGAAATCTAACATTTGCTCCAGAGCTATTAATTTCTGTCATCACATGTATGGCTGGTCTGGCCATGGATACATCTGTTTCTGTACAATAGACTTCTCATTGATATATTAGCACTGGATTTCTTTTCCCTGACTCTGTCTGTTTTGTAGCATATTCCAGCTGTGTATCAGTTGTTCACGTGTGCTCTTGCTTTAGCACTTGTCAGTATATTGACCTTTGCATTATATGATATATTACCCTTTATTCCAGTTAGGATTAATATTACACAAAATAAATGAATCTGAAAGGTTATCAGTCACAAATCCATGCCTCTTTCACCTGGTCGTGTTTTGCAATCCATGTTTCCATGTTTGTAGGTTCCATTCTTGGCTTTGGCTTACAAATACTGATGAAAAATGCTGCCCACATTACTTTTGAGTGAAAGTAGCCCTACTTAGAGGAATGACATATCTGTTTATATAAAAAAGTAGAAAGTTTGTGGTCTGTATCAGCACTGCCAGCTGATGAAGAAATGTCAATTTTTTTTGTTGTTGTTTTTTTCTATGCATTTCAAAGTGTAGCCCACTTCTTTTTCAGGAAACAAAAACCATACTGATATGTTTTTTGTTTCCTGGAGAAGAAGTGGGCTACACTTCAAAATGCGTAGAAAAATAGGAAAAAAAAAAAAAAAAACTGTATTTTACATTATCTCTGGCATTTGAAGTTTCTTCATCAGCTGGCAGGGAGGATACAGACCTCAAACCTTCCACTTTTTTTATATTTTTCTGGTGAAATCACCCGTGGATCTTCAGCAGCCACATAACCTGGGATCAGGTCAGCATATATTGATACCATCCTCGATAACTATTACCGGATAAGACCCGGTTATTTTTTTCTTCTATCCTCAGCTGTTTATATATCTGTTTATATATCGCTGTCTTTGGAAAGGGTAATATACTTTGCAAAATTGTGAAGACACATTTCTTCAATTTGACTTTTTTTTAAGCAAAACAATAGGTAACGTACAGCAATGAAAGTTACATATTCTGAAAGGGCTGCCCAGGCCCTATTATAGGATACTATTATTATGGTACGCAAAAATTACTCGACAGATTCCCTTTAAAAACTGAATAGCTGAATCCTTCTAAGCTCTATGTAGAAACAGGAAGTCTTTTTCTCTATATGAGTCACTACAAAACTCCCTGGCAGGAGGGAGGAAGGAGCAGCTGGGTCAAGAGTTGAAGAGGGGAATGATAGACGCAGGGACAAGAGACTTCCTGTTTCTACATAGAGCAGAGAAAAGAGAAGAAATAACTGGGTAAAAAGGCACAATGAGCAGTTGTAAGTACATAGTGCCAACTAATAATGATTATTATGGGGGACTTCAACTACCCCGATATAGACTGGGAAACCGAAAGCTGTAGATCTCAGAAAGGAAACATGTTTCTGTCAATTATCAAAGACAATTATTTGTCACAACTTGTGCAGGAACCAACTAGAGGGACGGCCCTTTTAGACTTAATATTAACTAACAGGCCAGACAGAATAACTGAGGTGCAGGTCGGGGGGCACCTGGGAAATAGTGACCACAACATTATACAATTCCACATGTGCTTCAGTAGGGTGCCCAGCAAGGGAGTCACAAAAACACTGAACTTCAGGAGGGCAAAGTTTGAGGTAAAGCAAACCTACTCAATAGCTTCTTCTCCACTGTTTTCACAAAAGAAAACAATTTATCGGAGGAAATGCAGAGTGATAAAGTAAACCCTCCGCAAAATATCACCCACCTAACCCAGGAGGAAGTTCAGAAACGCCTAAATAATGTCAAAATAGACAAGTCACCAGGCCCAGATGGCATACACCCCGGGTACTAAAAGAATTAAGTAATGTGATAGACAGACCGCTGTATCTTATATTCAAGCACTCTTTATGGACAGGGACTGTCCCACTAGACTGGCGCCAAGCAAATGTGGTACTGACGCGCCCCCTGGGCCATGTTCAAGGGATAACCGGAGCCGGATCTGGATGGGGGTAGTAGTCCTTGTGGCGGTGACCCGGTCCGTGCCCAGGGTGTCAAACTAAGTGGCAGTCTATGGCAGAAGATGTTAACTTGGATGTCGACTACGCCACCCGTTGAGTGCGGCTTTGCAGCCGCCGCTGCACAACAGTCTGCTGAGGCCGGTGGTATGGGTGCAGCGATGATGTTATAACCCCCAACGGGAGGGGTATGGCCTCAGGGCAGCAGGTGAAGATGATGGGGGTTGTGACGGTGCAGTAAGAAGAGTCAGAGTCAGGAGATGCAGTTTCAGGGTTTTTACTCACGGGTGTTCTCTCAGTCACTCTGGCCTTGAGTGACCACCCGAGCCGTGCTGCGTCCACCAGGTCCTGGACTCGGCTAACCCCCAGGCAGTTCCGGAGCGTGGTCCTGAGCTCCCTTCTCTCTCTCTGTCTCTGGCCGTTCCCACCAGGGATCCACCTTTGGCCGGCTCCCTCGGGTCTCTTGGTGGTCAAACCTCCTCTGGGTTCCCTGACCCTATACTTGGTGTGCCTTTCTGGTGGATTTGGTGAGGGTCGTGGCAAATCTTGACCACGACCTCCGGTTCCTGGCTGAGGATAAGTGGCCTCCACCAGTTCGGGTTCCGGTACCCGTGTCCGCCAACCCTTCACCCTTTTCGGTCTGATTCTGGGTTCTTAGGGTTCCCTCTGGTCTTCCACTCTGGGCCTTTCTTTCTCCTCTCTCCTCTGCAGGCTTGGCTCTGGAGCTGGGCCCAACTGGAGCCACAGCTCCCAGTCAGCCCTCCTGGCTGAGCTCCTCTGCTCTGCTCCTCCTCAGGCTGAACTTGACCCTCTTCTAAGATGGTGCCCACCTTATATACTCCCTCTATGTGTGAGCCCAGGTGACTAGCACCCAATGAGCTCCTAGCTTTACCCAGAGTACTCCCCCTATCTGCCCCTACACTACTGGGATGTTCCACCCCCCTCCCACTCCAGCCAGGGACAGACGCTGTCGTACCTGCACATATACTTGGTGGGAGTACCGTAGTTCTGTCCCCCGGAAATGGGATGTATGTAGTGCATGCAGCCTACTGAGCTCAGTCCCACACTCCATCCTTACCCGGGAGTGGAATACCACACCTCTGGGTCGAGGTGCAATACCCCTGTAGCAGCCGAGTCCTCAGGGTGCTACATTCCCCCCTGGTAAATCACAGCATGTCCTCGGGCTGTAAAAGAATAAAATATCCAAAAACATACAATTTTTTCAAAACATACAAGAACATATCAAACATTAAACATTATCAGATTTAAACAAGATAAACTTTTTCTTTCATATAAAACTCTTTCATAATAATGTTCTTTGAGTTACTGGCCACTGTGCGCTTGTGACCAGGTAGAAGTGCAACAGTCAGTTCAAGAACAACAGTTTCCTATAAAACCAGTAGGGGGCGCCTTAGAAAGCGCAACTATATACAAGGGGAGGTGGCCGCTCTCAGTCCTCGGCCAGTGGGGAAAAGGAATGGCTGTTCACAGTCCTCAGCCTGTTAAGGGATAGGGGACTCACGGGTTTAAGTTCACACTTGTCCCAACGGGGAACATATTTAAATTAGCAGCAGTTCTTATACCCTTACGGATAACTATGTACAGTTCTTTTTTACCGTACTCTAATAACGGCGTCCTCCTGATGCTTCCTCCCTGTATTCTTCAGACCCGTCCGGGTCCTCTTGCTCCTCCTGACACCTCAGCTCTTCCTCCGTCAACCGGTGTACATGAAGGGCATAGGGTCCTTTGGCACATTGGTGCCGGGTAAAGGTGACCTCATCACCCAGGTATAGGTCACGACCTCTGTGTCCCTCCGGCAGGTGGGACTCAACATCCCTGCGGGTCACGAAGACGTCGCCAGGGGTGCGGTGATCCCGGATGAAGCCCCAACCGTGCTGCAGTTGGAATTTAATTACAGTCCCGGTGGCACGGGGACCGTGGGCTGCACGGGGGTTCCGTCGGGTCCGGCTCTTCTGTTCTGCACTCCTCACTTGCAGCCGCTCCTCGCGGACCCGCCTCTCTCGTCGTTCCCGGTCGAAAACCTTTAGCTGTTGCCGGCAGCACTCTGCTCGCTGGGCTGCGGCCGCCCGGGTCTCTTGGGTGAAGCCGACGAGGTTTTCCCCGGTGGGGTCCCATTCAAATTGGGCCTCCTCCAGCGGGAGCGGGACGATCTTGACAGGCGCCGGAGCCGGAATCAGGGGCTCATCCAGGGGCCTTTCCTTCCGGAGTCGGGGATGGTAGTACTCCGGTGGCCACTCAAAGGGCTGCCCATCCGGGCAAGTATGCTGGGCTAACAAGTCTTCACCCAGGTGCGGCACTGTGGAGGTTGAGGGCGCGGTGGTGGTAGCGGCGCCCGGGTTCACCAGGCCTTGCGACCAGGCCTGGGGCACCCTGAAGGTGAAGGGCACCGTGAAGACGGCGGCGCCCGGGTGCACTTGACTTTGCGACCAGGCCGGTGGCGTCTCCTGCTTGGCCGCGCTCAGGGTTGAGGCGCGTGACGTCACAAGAGGCGTGGCCGCGGCTCCTGCTTGAGGCCTAGTCTGGAGCGGTAGCGGTGCGGCAACGGGCACGATCGGTGGGATTTCGGGCTCTGCGACGGGGAGCGGGGGTAGGCTTACGGTGGCTGGGCTTGGGGTAGTGACGTCCCCTTTACTTGCCTCCGTCTCTTCAGCTCCCTCTGCGGCGTCGTCTCCGGCCTCCGTCCCTTCTGCATCCTCTTCAGGGGCAGGCGTGCTCCTCGTTGCGGGTGGTGTGCTTCGCTGGTGGGTTCCAGCCTGCTGGGCCATCTCCCTGCTCCACTCCGTCAGCGTTTCTCGCTGCACCTGGGCCATCCTCCGTGCGAGGCCCTCCAGCGCGGTCTGTGCACGCTCCCGGTCTCGGGGGAGCTGTGCCAGGATCTCCACCAGGTCTTGTGGAGTGGTAGCTTGCAACAGGCTCCTGACCACAGGGTCGGTGCTGCCTGACTCTCCCTCCATCTCCGGGTACGGCTTCTCCAGACTCCTCCAGGCTGCACCCATCTTCTCTGTTTTGTTCTTGATCCGCCCATACTGAGGGCGGTCCTGGGGCAACTTGGTGATTGTCAGTTCCAGGGGCAGTCCTCCCACGCTGATGGACATCTCTATCATTACAGTCTCTGATGGTGGGGGCGGTCTTCGCTTTTGGCGCCATTCTTGGTCCTGGCCCACGATGGGAGGTGGCCTCTTGCCACCCTCTGGCACGCCCATAATGGCGTCCGCTCTGCCAGGGCGGGAAATCTTCTCAGATGGCGGGAACCGCTTCCCAATGGCGGGAAACTCTGTGGATGGCGGGAAAAGACTGCAGATGGCGGGCAACCGGCGGGAAACGACTCGTGATGGTGTCCGATGGCGGGGACCCTCTGGAATTGGCGGGAGACTTCTTTTTACGGTAAATATGAACTTTTCTTCAGGCACGCAGTACCCGGTGGTTGCGGGCACGTTATCCTGCCGACTACGCCAAAGTTGACGCGCCCCCTGGGCCATGTTCAAGGGATACCCGGAGCCGGATCTGGATGGGGGTAGTAGTCCTTCTGGCGGTGACCCGGTCCGTGCCCAGGGTGTCAAACTAAGTGGCAGTCTATGGCAGAAGATGTTAACTTGGATGTCGACTACGCCACCCGTTGAGTGCGGCTTTGCAGCCGCCGCTGCAGAACAGTCCGCTGAGGCCGGTGGTATGGGTGCAGCGATGATGTTATAACCCCCAACGGGAGGGGTATGGCCTCAGGGCAGCAGGTGAAGATGATGGGGGTTGTGACGGTGCAGTAAGAAGAGTCAGAGTCAGGAGATGCAGTTTCAGGGTTTTTACTCACGGGTGTTCTCTCAGTCACTCTGGCCTTGAGTGACCACCCGAGCCGTGCTGCGTCCACCAGGTCCTGGACTCGGCTAACCCCCAGGCAGTTCCGGAGCGTGGTCCTGAGCTCCCTTCTCTCTCTCTGTCTCTGGCCGTTCCCACCAGGGATCCACCTTTGGCCGGCTCCCTCGGGTCTCTAGGTGGTCAAACCTCCTCTGGGTTCCCTGACCCTATACTTGGTGTGCCTTTCTGGTGGATTTGGTGAGGGTCGTGGCAAATCTTGACCACGACCTCCGGTTCCTGGCTGAGGATAAGTGGCCTCCACCAGTTCGGGTTCCGGTACCCGTGTCCGCCAACCCTTCACCCTTTTCGGTCTGATTCTGGGTTCTTAGGGTTCCCTCTGGTCTTCCACTCTGGGCCTTTCTTTCTCCTCTCTCCTCTGCAGGCTTGGCTCTGGAGCTGGGCCCAACTGGAGCCACAGCTCCCAGTCAGCCCTCCTGGCTGAGCTCCTCTGCTCTGCTCCTCCTCAGGCTGAACTCGACCCTCTTCTAAGATGGTGCCCACCTTATATACTCCCTCTATGTGTGAGCCCAGGTGACTAGCACCCAATGAGCTCCTAGCTTTACCCAGAGTACTCCCCCTATCTGCCCCTACACTACTGGGATGTTCCACCCCCCTCCCACTCCAGCCAGGGACAGACGCTGTCGTACCTGCACATATACTTGGTGGGAGTACCGTAGTTCTGTCCCCCGGAAACGGGATGTATGTAGTGCATGCAGCCTACTGAGCTCAGTCCCACACTCCATCCTTACCCGGGAGTGGAATACCACACCTCTGGGTCGAGGTGCAATACCCCTGTAGCAGCCGAGTCCTCAGGGTGCTACAGTACCAATATTCAAAAAGGGGTCTAAAAGTGACCCTGGGAACTATAGACCAGTAAGCTTAACGTCTGTTGTGGGTAAATTGTTTGAAGGATTTCTTAGAGATGCTATTGTAGAATATCTTAATGATAATAACTGTCTAACTCCATATCAACATGGATTCATGAGGGATCGCTCCTGCCAAACAAACCTGATCGCCTTCTACGAGGAGGTGAGCTCACATCTGGACCGGGGAGAGTCAGTGGATGTTGTATACCTTGACTTCTCCAAAGCGTTTGATACCGTGCCACACAAAAGGTTGGTATATAAAATGAGAATGCTTGGTCTGGGGGATTATGTGTGCAAGTGGGTAAATAGCTGGCTGAGTGATAGAAAGCAGAGGGTGGTTATCAATGGAGTAAGCTCAGGGTGTGTCAGGGTTACTAGCGGGGTGCCTCAAGGGTCTGTCTTGGGCCCTATATTATTTAATATATTTATTAATGATCTAGTGGAAGGGTTGCATAGTAAAATAGCAATATTTGCAGATGATACTAAACTTTGTAAAGTAGTTAATACAGATGAGGATAGGGCACAGCTACAGGAGGATTTAGATAAATTGGGGAGTTGGGCCAAAAAATGGCAAATGGGGTTCAATGCCGATAAATGTAAGGTTATGCACATGGGAAAGAAAAACAGCAGTCACCCATACATATTAAATGGGAAACCGTTGGTGAAATCTGACATGGAGAAAGACCTGGGCGTCTTGGTTAATAGCAAATTAAATTGGAGTGCCCAGTGTCAGGCAGCAGCTGCGAAGGCAAATAGAGTCATGGCATGCATCAGAAGAGGAATAGGGGCATATGATGAGAACATTGTTCTTCCTCTGTATAAAGCGCTGGTAAGGCCGCACTTAGAATATTGTGCACAGTTCTGGGCTCCGGTGCTCAGGAAAGACATATTGGAGCTAGAGAGGGTACAAAGGAGGGCGACTAAGGTAATAAAGGGAATGGAGGGACTAGAATACCCAGAGAGGTTGTCAAAATTAGGCCTATTTACGTTGGAAAAGAGAAGGCTTAGGGGAGACCTCATAAACATGTAAAAATACATCAGGGGGCAGTATAGAGATCTCTCCCATGACCTGTTTATACCAAGGATGGTGACAAAGACGAGGGGGCACACTATGCGTCTGGAGGAAAGGAGGTTCCTGCACCAGCATAGAAGGGGATTCTTTACGGTCAGAGCCGTGAGACTCTGGAACTCTCTGGGAGAGGAAGTGGTGATGTCCAACTCACTTAATGAGTTCAAGAGAGGCCTGGACTCCTTTCTTGAGAACAATAAAATTACATCTTATGCTTAGTTAATTAATCCAGGGATTTAATCTGACTGCCAGATTGGTGTCGGGAAGTGAATTTTTCCTCAATGATGTAAATTGGCCTTCCCCTGGATCAACGCTGCGGAATAGCTGCAGTGCACAAGAAATAGGCTGAACTGGATGGACGCTTGTCTTTTTTCGGCCTTATAAACTATGTAACTATGTAAATATGATGACTGCAATATATTAAGAGGATAAAAACTTTGATGGGAGGAGTGCTTCTTTAACATTGGTTTTTAGAAGTTAAAGGGGGTGTCCAGTCACTAGGTATTGAATACCCAGGGACATAACTATAATAGATTTAGGGTTGCAATTGCACCTGGGCTCTGGAACTTAGGGGCCTTGGCCCATATGAAAAGACCATTACTATTAAAGACTTGCAATAATTGAGGGCCCCGTTGGAGCATCTACATTGGGGCCCACAAGCTTCAAGTTATGCCTCTGTGAATACCTATCTTTAGGATAGGTCTTCAATATTACATGAGTGGGGGTACAACATCTGTTACTCCCACCAAACAGCTGTTTTAAGCTCGGGCAGCTTGTGTTCTTTTGAACTGCTCCTATTATTTTGAATAGGTGGTGTTCTACAGGACCCAGCCAAAGTCATTACCCATTGAATGGAGCTGTCCATTGCAGCTTCCATCGGTGTCTTTATAACCTGCCCCCGCATGAGCCCAGAAGAACGGCTTATGTAGAGATTCCAGGTGTGAGACCCCCCACTGATCTGAGATCAATGACCTATTCTGAGGATATGTCATCAGTATCTTCTGATCAGACAACCGCTTTGATAAGTTGTATTAAAAAATTCTTAGTATTAATACAGCTAATATGTAAATATTTGTTTTACTTTTATCAACCATATTTTTACAACATTGCAAAAACAACAAAAATAAAACCCCATGATCAAAAGACTACACTATTTTATCCAGCTAAAATGATGGACTCCACCGCAAACAAGTCAAATGGAATTCTGAGGTTCATATATTTGACTTTGTTTGCCTCGTAGTCAATTGCACCATTGGAGGAACATTTAAATTACATTTTTCTGAGATTCAAACAGAAGTCGCACATGGAGTGAACCCAGGACACAGTGAGCAAGGACCACTCAAATACACAGCAGCTTTTCCACCTCAAATACAGTACAGACCAAAAGTTTGGACACACCTTCTCATTTAAAGATTTTTCTGTATTTTCATGACTATGAAAATTGTACATTCACACTGAAGGCATCAAAACTATGGATTAACACATGTGGAATTATATATTTAACAAAAAAGTGTGAAACAACTGAAAATATGTCTTATATTCTAGGTTCTTCAAATTAGCCACCTTTTGCTTTGATGACTGCTTTGCACACTCTTGGCATTCTCTTGATGAGCTTCAAGAGGGAGTCACCGGAAATGGTCTTCCAACAATCTTGAAGGAGTTCCCAGAGATGCTTAGCACTTGTTGGCCCTTTTGCCTTCACTCTGCGGTCCAGCTCACCCCAAACCATCTCGATTGGGTTCAGGTCTGGTGACTGTGGAGGCCAGGTCATCTGGCGTAGCACCCCATCACTCTCCTTCCTGGTCAAATAACCCTTACACAGCCTGGAGGTGTGTTTGGGGTCATTGTCCCGTTGAAAAATAAATGATGGTCCAACTAAACGCAAACCGGATGGAATAGCATGCCGCTACAAGATGCTGTGGTAGCCATGCTGGTTCAGTATGCCTTCAATTTTGAATAAATCCCCAACAGTGTCACCAGCAAAGCACCCCCACACCATCACACCTCCTCCTCCATGCTTCATGGTGGGAACCAGGCATGTAGAGTCCATACGTTCACCTTTTCTGCGTCACACAAAGACACGGTGGTTGAAACCAAAGATCTCAAATTTGGACTCATCAGACCAAAGCACAGATTTCCACTGGTCTAATGTACATTCCTTGTGTTCTTTAGCCCAAACAAGTTTCTTCTGCTTGTTGCCTGTCCTTAGCAGTGGTTTCCTAGCAGCTATTTTACCATGAAGGCCTGCTGCATAAAGTCTCCTCTTAACAGTTGTTGTACAGATGTGTCTGCTGCTAGAACTCTGTGTGGCATTGACCTGGTCTCTAATCTGAGCTGCTGTTAACCTGCGATTTCTGAGGCTGGTGACTCGGATAAACTTATCCTCAGAAGCAGAGGTGACTCTTGGTCTTCCTGTTAAGGGGACGGTTGCAAACAACTTTATTAATAATGGAAAGCAACCGAACCCAGGGTCCGCGATGCAGCCTAGAAGACTGCGGCCGAACACCTTCCAGGTAAGAAGGTAAAATAACCAACTAATATATAAATCCCTCCAGTGTTACTGCACACCGAGACAGGAAAAGGGATTCGCACTATCTCCGTTAACTGCATGAGAGATGTGCGACAAATAACGTAGCCGTAGCCCTGTTAACTGCACAGAGGCTATGCAGCAGATGCTAAGAATTGTGTGTGACTTACGCCGGCGTATACGTCCTCCCAGCCGGTGTGCGACTGCACTGCGGAGTAACTTTCCACGTGGCTAACAGGCGGTGCCAGGAATACAGAGTCCGCAGTCTGCTCGGGGTGTATAGCGACCCCCTTGTCGGAGCCAGACTGTCAAACAGAACTACCTGCCTCCCTCCAGCTAAGACTGCCTATCCCCAGCTAAACCTGCCTGTCCAAAGCTAGAGCAGCAAGAGAGCACGTGGAGCTCAAACTGACAAGTGTCCACACATGAACACAACCTTAGCTCAATGATCAGAGTGCGCCGCCATGCTTGTGGGCGGTCTATTTAAAGACTAAGCCCTGCCCCTAGTCGCATTATTGGTCGCACTACTGATGACGTCACCCGCGACCAATCAGGCGGTGCCAGGTCACCGGATCAGCTGACACCAAACCACCAATCACGGTCTGCCATGTCACGGGCATGCTCAATGCAGTGCACCCTGGACTTAGGCTGTAGCAGTCCTGTTCCTTCCCGGAGCCGATGCTTAATGCTACTAGGAAAAAAGACCCAAGAGACAGCCTGTACATCTTGTGCACTAGATAGGCGATGGGACCAACGGCAATGCTGAGCAGTGTTTGCCCTGGCTGGAGCTGAATGGGAGACCACAGAATCCACTGATGATTCTGACCTAATTTCAGATCCAGCACACGCCTGATGCTTAACACTTCCTTTCCTGGGGCAGTCCTCATGTGCGCCAGTTTCTTTGTAGCGCTTGATGGTTTTTGCAACTGCTCTTGGGGACACTTTCAAAGTTTGCCCAATTTTTCGGACTGACTGACCTTCATTTCTTAAAGTAATGATGGCCACTCGTTTTTCTTTACTTAGCTGCTTTTTTCTTGCCATAATACAAATTCTAACAGTCTATTCAGTAGGACTATCAGCTGTGTATCCACCTGACTTCTGCACAACACAACTGATGGTCCCAACCCCATTTATAAGGCAAGAAATCCTACTTATTAAACCTGACAGGGCACACCAGTGAAGTGAAAACCATTTCCGGTGACTACCTCTTGAAGCTCAGCAAGAGAATGCCAAGAGTGTGCAAAGCAGTCATCAAAGCAAAAGGTGGCTACTTTGAAGAACCAAGAATATAAGAGATATTTTCAGTTGTTTCACACTTTTTTGTTAAGTATATAATTCCACATGTGTTAATTCATAGTTTTGATGCCTTCAGTGTGAATGTACAATTTTCAAAGTCATGAAAATACAGAAAAATCTTTAAATGAGGTGTGTCCAAACTTTTGGTCTGTACTGTATGTCTACATAAAACCTGTTGTGTATTACAGTCCCAGCAGTGTAGATGAGATTTTACAGCTAAATGCACACATTGTATATAAGTTGTGGTTTTGACACAGAAATTTTCCAATGACAAATCCATAACGTAATACAGAAACAATAGTGTAGATGAGCTCTTAAAAAAATATATAGATTTGAGAGTCCTCAGTGGTTGATACCTTTTAATGGCTAACTGAAAATATGATGAGCTCTTACAAATCCTAATTATATCTTACATTGACATGCTATGCAGATTTTCAGATTTTCAGATCCGCATCATGTCAATTCTTTTTTCGTAAGTCATCTCAGGCTTCAAAATGCAATGCACATGGTTAAATTTGTGACAATTCCACAACAAAATCTTTACAAGTTAAGAAGAAAATATGCAGTGGAAGTAAAATCTTTGATTTATGATGTGGATTTTCACTGTGAATTTCACCTTGTGCAACACGAAGGGTGACAATTTTGGAAACTGCAACATTTTTGCAACAAATTCTCAGAATTTTGCTGCTGTGGATTTTCCACAGCTGATCTGTCCCATTCTGTTTTATCATTGTGGGAGCTACACAGCAACTTTGGCCATGACACACGCAGGCAAAGATTACTGTATGCCAATGCTAACTCAGAACATAGTGCAAATGAATTGGGTCGAATTGCACGACGCAAGTTACTGCGACCACAACGAGCAAGTCGTAGAAGGCCGGAATCTTTTGAAATTTTTGTGACTGGTCACGCTACTTGGAGAGTGCTATCCCACCCACTTGCACTATGCTGCAATATCGTCGCAGCATACAGCAACCTTTAGCTGCAAGACCTCTTACAGCCAAAGTCATCATGTAGCACAAGGGGCTCGATCACACAAGCGTGTACATCGGACGAGTGATATCCAATGTTTTATCAGAGAGCACTCAGACCAATGTTACTCTATGGGGCAGTCCAGATCTACTGTTTTTTTCTCATGCCGATTCGGAATCAGAAAAAAAATCACTGCATGCTGCAAATGGTTCTGCAATTTGGACCACCTGCACCCATACAAGTCTATGGGTGCATGAAAAACATTAGAAGGAAAAAAAGGGGATTTAAGTCAGCTCACCCATTATAGAATCTAAGGCATGGAACAACAGCAGTGCAGCAGGAAAACCAATCAATAGCAGAATAGATTCAGCCTCAGAAGTATGTAAAATCCAAGTTTTATTAAATAAAGATAAAAAAACATGTATCTCATGGCAATATGTCACAACCCCAGAGGGGGAGGGGGATTCCCTGGGCAGACGCATTTCACACTCTTTTCACAGATTTGCAAATAACTTGGTGTGGGAAAACAAAAAACTCACCGACTCAAACACCATATAGTAATTAGAAAACTCTAAAATACAACTTTTAATAGAATTATTTCAAAGTAAAAAACTCAAAGAATCATTTAAAGACAAAAATGAGAAAAATTATCCAATAGTCAGAAAGTACAGGGACAAGGCTCTACAATGATCCTAATGTCACCCTGCGAGTTGTTTATAGCTTGGAGGGTTTTTTTTATAACCTAACCCTGCTTCTCCACATCTTTATCCCTGTCCTGTCCTGACCTGTCTGGTGTGTTTTTTGGTTTTCATGCTGGTTGATCCCTAATGATCTCAACTGTTTAAAAAAACGTAATTCCGGTGTTTTTGATTTTTTTTCTCGTTACGCCGTTTACCGATCGGATTATTTATTTTTTTATATATTGAAAGATCGGGCGATTCTGAATGTGGCAATACCAAATATGTGTATATTTGATTTTTTATTGTTTTATTTTGAATGGAGCGAAAGGGGGGTGATTTGAACTTTTATAATTTTTAATTTTTTTATATTTTTAAATCATGTCACGATGCCTTACTGAAGCAGCGGCTACATGAAGGAAATTAAGTTATATTCTCAAGAACCCCCATTGGGTCAGGGCAGGGAGCTGTTATAGTCACTGCTCACTATAAAGAAGCAGTCTATAATCATCGCACTGCATATTTATTGACAGCTGGCTTTACAGCACATGTGTGTGGAGCTGGCTGTCAATGAATATGAGGGGGAGTGATTACAATGCGGTGATTGTGTTAGAACTCTCCTGTTAGGTTTTTTTTAGTTTGCTGGTCACATGACCATTTTTGCCTGTTTAATCCGGCTCCGCCCTCCTGGCCTTGCTGGACTTCATTGTATTTACTACTCTTGAGCTAGCTTGGTGCTCTGTTGCCGTTCTCTGTTAGTTTTGCTAGGTCTTCTGACCTCTATGCTTTTTGTTGTGTGTTTGTCTTTGACAGCTACTATTTCTGCTAGGAGGTGTCCAACTTATCCCAGTCCCTAGTTCTTGTAGGGATCCCTCCCTCACATCTATAGGTCTTCGTACAGACTAGCCGAGGACTTTAGCGGGTCTGATCGCAGGATCAGGTTCCCCGTTACATCGTAGGGATCTAGTTTAGTTCTATTGTAGGGACAGATCTCCTGTCTTTCCTTAGTCCCTGTAGCAGATCATAACAGTAAGTCCAGCCCTAAAAGAAAAAAAAAAAAAAAAATTTCTCTAAGGAAAGACCTCCAGTTTTCCATCATGGTCTCGGTTCAAGATTTGGCTCAACGCCTGCAGGGACTCTCTCTGGAGGTGGCCAAGCTCCAACAACACGTGAGTAGCTGTTCTGGAGCACATTTTGTGGAACCAAAGGTACGTCTGCCTGATTTATTTTTTGGCGAACAACAAGATTTTTTTTCTTTTAAAAATGCTTGTTTATTGTATTTTCGTTTGAGACCCGGATCCTCTGGTGATGAATCACAGCGCATAGGGTTCATAATGTCACTTTTGCGCAAAGATCCTCAGGGATGGGCCTTCTCTCTCCAACCTAGTGATCCGTGCTTTAGATCAGTGGATAGTTTTTTTTCTGCTTTGGGTTTGTTGTACGATGATCCTGATCGTGTCTCATCTGCTGAGTCTGAATTGAGACGTTTGAGGCAGGGATCAGGTAATGTGGAAAAATATTGTTCTCACTTCCGTCGGTGGTCTGCCCAGGTGGAGTGGAACGATTCAGCTTTTAAAAGCTTGTTTCTTGCAGGGCTAGGTGAAAGGGTTAAGGATTTACTGATTGCTTATCCCACACCTGGAAACTTGCAGGAGGCAATGCAATTAGCTATACGGGTGGACAGGAGACTGCGTGCAAGGGTTAATGAGAGCAAATCCTCTGCTATGTCAGCTCCGAGTCCTGAGAGGGTTTGTGCTGACAATGGAGAGCCGATGGAGATTGGGGCGATGGCACCCCGCTCTCAGGAAAAAGACCGCAGGCTTTCTGAAGGCTTGTGCTTCTATTGCGGAAATTCTGGTCATTTTATTAAGAACTGTGTGCTTCGTATGAAGAAAGAAAAAAATGGTCAGTCATGCACGTATTGCCTGTTTAAATTCTAAGGGAGTATTCCTATCTGCTACTACCGCTGCTCAGGATGAATTAATTGAATTTCGGGTATTTGTGGATTGTGGTTCTACTCTGAATGTGATTGATGGGGGATTCTTGGAAAAACTTAGATTAGAACCTAAAACTTTGTCATCCCCTATTGCTGTGGTTTCTGTTGATGGCTCTCCCTTGAAGAGTGTTACTCATAAGGTCTGTGAATTTCCCCTCACTATTAATGGTATTCACCAAGAAAATTTGGATTTGGTGGTATTGGATAATTTGCCTTCTCCAGTAATATTAGGGTTACCCTGGTTAAAATTGCACAATCCTGTACTGGATTGGTCTACCAATGAAATTAAGTCCTGGAGCCCTAAGTGTTATGACAAGTGTTGTAATGGACGTATTGCTGCGGTGGAAAAAGGGGAATTACCTGTACCTATTCAGGATTTTTGGAGAGTTTTTTCTGAGGAGGAGTCACAAATTTTGCCTCCCCATAGAGACTATGATTGTACCATTGAATTTGTCCCTGGAGCGACTCTTCCTAAAAGTCGTTTATTTAATCTTACTATTCCTGAGAGAAAGGCTTTGGAGGAATACATACAGACAAGCTTGGCCGCCGGTCACATTAGGCCTTCCAAGTCTCCTGTGGCTGTTGGATTTTTTTTTGTAAAAAAAAAAGATGGCGGTTTACGTCCTTGTCTGGACTTTTGTGAGATTAATAAAATTACTGTACGCAATCCTTACCCACTGCCATTGATTCCTGATTTATTTAACCAGTTAGTGGGGGCCAAGTGGTTCTCTAAAATTGATCTCCGGGGGGCATACAATTTGTTGCGCATGAAGGAGGGTGATGAATGGAAGACTGCTTTTAACACTCCTGTGGGTCATTTTGAGAATCTGGTGATGCCTTTTGGTCTTACCAATGCTCCAGCATTTTTTCAGAATCTTATTAATGACATCCTTAGACCTTTAATCGGCAAAAATGTGGTTGTGTATTTGGATGACATTCTGATTTATTCGCCTGATCTGGAGTCTCATTGGCGGAGCGTACGTGAGGTATTACAGTTATTAATGGACAATTCGCTTTTTGCTAAGCTGGAGAAATGTGAGTTCGCTGTACAGAGAATTCGTTTTTTGGGCTACATTATCTCCAGTGAAGGTTTTGAGATGGACCCGGTTAAAGTTCAAGCTGTGCAGCAATGGCCTAGGCCTATTGGTTTGAAATCGATACAGAGGTTTTTGGGTTTCGCCAATTATTACAGAAAATTCATAAAAAATGTTTCTATTATTGTCAAGCCGCTGACCGATCTCACCAAGAAAGGTGCTAATGCGGTTCAGTGGACTTCTGAGGCCATTGAAGCTTTTGTGTTTCTAAAGGAGAGGTTCACCTCTGCTCCCATCCTTATGCAGCCTGATGTGACTAAGCTGTTTTTGGTTGAGGTTGATGCTTCTTCGGTGGGGGTCGGTGCGGTGTTGTCTCAGGAAAACAAGGATGGAGTACATCCCTGTGCCTTTTTTTCAAAAAAAATTTCTGAGACTGAACTTAATTACAATATTGGTAATCGGGAATTGCTGGCGATTAAACTCGCATTTGAACACTGGCGTCACCTCTTGGAAGGTGCTGAATTTCCCATTCAGGTTTTCACTGATCATAAAAGTCTGATCTATCTTGATGCTGCCAAGCGTTTGAATGCCCGTCAGGCTAGGTGGGCACTTTTTTTCTCGCGGTTTAATTTTTCCGTTACTTACATCCCGGGTACCAAGAATGTTAAAGCGGATGCTTTGTCTCGCTGCTTTTCTCCCATGGTCGGTGTTGAGGAGGAAGAGGAGAGCATTTTACAAGAAGGTGTTGTGATTGCTGCTTTGGACTCCGTTTTGGAGGATGAGATTCTTAAAGCTCAGGAGAATGCCCCATCTAACACTCCCCATGGGAGGTTGTTTGTGCCTAGGACCTTTAGGAGAGATTTGTTTGTTGAGTGTCATGAGTCTCGGTTGGCAGGTCATCCAGGAATTTCTGAGACCAAGAGACTTGTGGGTCGCAGTTTTTGGTGGCCTGGATGGCAGAAGGAAGTCATTAAGTGGGTGCGCCAATGTACTGTGTGTGCGCCAATGTACTGTGTGTGCTAGATCCAAGTCTTCGCATGCTCCTGCTGCGGGGTTGCTTTGCCCTCTGGAGGTTCCTAGTGCACCTTGGACACATCTGGCTATGGACTTTATTACTGACCTTCCCCCCTCTGAAGGTTTCACGGTCATCTGGGTGGTCGTGGACCGTTTTAGCAAGATGTGTCACTTGGTTCCCTTCATCAAACTGCCTTGCGCTAAGACACTCGCTAAGGCCTTTGTCAAGGAAATTGTCAGACTACATGGTGTTCCTACTGACATTGTTTCTGATAGGGGACCTCAGTTCGTGGCTCGTTTTTGGCGTGCCTTTTGTGACAGGTTGGGAGTTCATTTGTCGTTTTCATCCGGATATCATCCTGAGTCTAATGGCCAGACAGAAAGGAAGAACCAGGATGTTGAGCAGTTCTTGCGTTATTTTGTGGCAGACAATCAAGAGGGGTGGTCTGAGTTTCTGCCACTTGCTGAATTTGCTCTTAACAACCATACATCCTCTTCTGCTGGGTGTTCGCCTTTTTTTTGTTGTTCTGGGAGACATCCGTCTTTTGGGTCATTCTCCAAATTGGTTTCGGCTGTGCCTGAGGAGGAGAGTTTTTCCGGTGATTTGGAGAGAGTTTGGACGGATGTGCGTGGTAATCTTCAGGAGGCTAACAAAAAATCTAAGAGGTACTTTGATAGGAAACGGCAAGAGGTTTTGTTTGCTGTTGGTGACATGGTTTGGTTGTCCTCTAAGAATCTGCGATTGAGGATTCCTTCTAAAAAATTGGGTCCCAAGTTCGTAGGGCCCTTTAAGGTGCTTCAGATAGTTAACCAATCTGCTGTTAGGTTGGAGGTTCCTATGTCCTGGAAGATTAACCCGGTGTTTCATGTTTCTCTGTTGAAAAAAGCTGATGTGTCAGATGGTGACGCCTCTGCCACTGTTCCTCCGGTGGTGGAGGACGGGGAATATGAAATTTCCCGCATCCTAAATTCTAGACGGTATAGAGGGAGTTTGCAGTATCTCGTCGCTTGGAAGGGTTTCGGACCTGAGGATAACTCATGGGTGAAGGCAGATGATGTTTCTGCTTCCAGACTTGTCAGAGCTTTTCACAGGAGGTTTCCTGGTAAGCCTGGGCCTAGGGGATCCGGAGGATCCTCTTAGAAGAGGGGGTACTGTTAGAACTCTCCTGTTAGGTTTTTTTTAGTTTGCTGGTCACATGACCATTTTTGCCTATTTAATCCGGCTCCGCCCTCCTGGCCTTGCTGGACTTCATTGTATTTACTACTCTTGAGCTAGCTTTGTGCTCTGTTGCCGTTCTCTGTTAGTTTTGCTAGGTCTTCTGACCTCTATGCTTTTTGTTGTGTGTTTGTCTTTGACTGCTACTATTTCTGCTAGGAGGTGTCCAACTTATCCCAGTCCCTAGTTCTTGTAGGGATCCCTCCCTCACATCTATAGGTCTTCGTACAGACTAGCCGAGGGCTTTAGCGGGTCTGATCGCAGGATCAGGTTCCCCGTTACATCGTAGGGATCTAGTTTAGTTCTATTGTAGGGACAGATCTCCTGTCTTTCCTTAGTCCCTGTAGCAGATCATAACAGATTGCATAGTAAGCGGTGTAATGCCGGTAGCTCACATGCCTTCTCAGTGCTGTCCTACTCACTACATTCACCGCTCTGCTCCTTTCAGTGTCACGCTATCATGCTGAACAGCCTCATGCAGCACTCACAGCACTGCTGCATTCCCATATTGCTGGAGAGCCTTCACCTGGCTATAGGAAGGCATGGCCAGACTATGCATAAATTTAACCCACTGTGTCCTACAGGGTTTTGCATCCCTGGCCTATCCCTAGCCAGTAGCGGATATATTGGACAGCTCCTCCCTCCACACCTTGCCTGAGCTTAGGTTCTGTGGCTGTTTGCCTCCAGTTTCCTGGCTAGATGCATTCTTGTTCAGTCTCTTCTGTTGCAGACCTGGCTTGCTAACCTGTTTTTGTCTGATCTCTCCGCTCCTGACCCTGGCTTAATATTTTGAACTTGTGCTGCCTACCCCAACCTTGGACTGCCTGACCACGTCTCTGTTTTTGTCTTTTGTGTCTGGCATTTCTGCCTTGACCACAGGTCAGCAGCTGGAGGTCCGGGCACTGCCCAGCAGTGGCACTTAGTGACTACACCAATGGCATAAGTCTTTCCTCACCATCAGAGGCTTTAGATGTTTTTTTTATGGCTGCAGCGGCGATGTCACATCTACATCTCTGCAGTCAATCACTGAGCTCAGCAACTCTGCTGATGTAGATAGCATGATCATCTGTGCTCAGTGATTGGCTGCAGTGATGTTCATGTGATGTCATCGCTGAAGTCAAACAACAGAGAATGGGGCAGGAGACACAACATTGGACATTGGGCACATAGCACAGTATATTTGACTTTTTTGCAGCAAACTATGCATATTGAGAAACGTTTTCTGAAACTAACTTTAACTAATTTCCTAAGGTAGAATACAATCTCTTAGGCCACGCTCACATGTTCAGTATTTGGTCAGTATTGTACATCAGTATTTGTAAGTCAAAACCAGGAGTGGAACAATCAGAGGAAAAGTATAATAGAAACACATCACCACTTCTGCATTTATCACCCACTCCTGGTTTTGGCTTACAAATACTGATGTAACACTGAACATGTGAACATGGCCTTAGAGGACCACACAAAATCTTTTTCAGGCAGGCGAACCTGCCTAGTTTTTCCAAAGAAAGATGCTTCAAGAAAATATATATATTTTTTTTTTTGCTGAAGTGTCTTTTTTGTGGGTTTTTTGGACATTTCCTAAACGCTTTTTTGATGTTTTTAGTCAATGGCTGTTTTTTGAGAGTTTCCATAGTTTTTGGGACATCTTTTTTACTGACATTTTCTGTATGTTTTTTTTTTTAACTCCATTAAACAATTGAAAAAAAGAGTGGTTTTTGAAGCAAAACTTTCCCATGGACTTTCCCACTGTAAACTATATAGTGTCTTCATTGTGGAATATGCCTGGAGAATGGTCATCTCACTTCTAACTGCTTTGCATCTTTGGAAACCGGAAGGCATTAAAACATGCTCAAAATATTGAAAATATGAACAGCAAGTCATTTTTACATAGAAATGCATATGTTCATTCTTTTTACTGTTCTTTTCAGACGAATTTCTAAGCAGAATCTGCATAAAAACGACTTTGTGCCCAAAGCAGATGATTTAGAACATGTCCCCTACCCTTGATCTCTAACTTACACTGTATAGCTTTTAAATGTACACTATTTCAGCCCACAAGTATCAATATTGCTGACACAGAGATATCTGCTTTTTATTAGCAGCTCTAGCTCACGTGGTGCGCTAAGCACGGAATTATGTCTTCTATATCGGCCATATGGAAAGAAGTTGTTTTGATGAGACAGCCACTTCATATAACATATTCATATGATGGGTGACCAAACTTTGTTCACATTCTTCCAGTGTGAGCATAAAGGTTTTCTGTTACAGTGATGTGTTCTCATATGACAGGTAATGACATTTTCCACTTGAACCTCAACAGTAGTTTTAACACATTTTAATAACGATTCAGGCAAGATACTTGTATGAACATGCAGATTGGAAGTTTACTTTTATACAGACAAGTACAGAAAGATTATATATCATCAGAATTATTCCTTCAATTTAACCAAATATGTAGTAAGTCTTTAAAAAGATCAATTCCATTCATGAAAAGTACATTCTTAATGCACATTTTTTGTAAGAGAAATGCTTACTTTACTAACTCCACAGCATTATGACCTGAAGGCCAGCACAATTACATTACCCAAGTGCACTGCTATATTATAAATTAAAGTGACTACCCTATAGAACATTACACCAAGGCCTCAAAAAACAGTGCATGGTAATAAATGATTTGATCTCACCCAATTTCCAGGAACATATTTGTGATGTCCATGAGCATGTAGGAGATCTAGAAGGTTAATGATGGTCTATGCATTGCCTAAACCTCCCTTCCTCTGCTTTGCTCCTGCCCATACAATAGCAGTACCAAACTGTAGGACTGTCACTAATGTTATTCAGTACTCCAAATAGCTTCTCCACGTTTCATCCTCTTTCATGAAGATTCATCAGGTGATGTACTGGATGGGGGCATAAAATAGATCAGGGGAACAATGGTCATCAGAACACCAGTAACAGACATGCAGAGTGCTCCACTGCCTGGAGCCCTCACTTTCTCTGGATACTCTGCATGTTTGTTACTGGGATCCTGTTATGCAAGAGGTACATTGCTAAAATTAGCTGGGTTGAGCGAATTTGTAAAAATTAGACATAAATTTGATTTGCATTCAAACCATTCACTCATCTCTGCTATTGAGTATTAATAAATATCTCAGTTACCTATGAGTGATGGACCTAAAGTATGTCTGTTAAGGTCCAGATGCTCTGGAAAGCTCAACTTATGTTTCATCTGTGATTTCTCACCACAGAATATTTTACATTGAGTGATCAAATATTCATCAAATGCTTTTTGTTCTATGTATGATTCTACATTGTCAATGCAATTTATTTAAAACATATTAGCTTTTAATTTTTATTTCAACTTACCAACCCTCCACATGTGCTGAAGGAAGCAAATGATCCTTCATGTCCAAGAACAGTGCCACTATAATAGCAGTCTCTATCAATATTCCCAGCATTCAACGATTCTTTCCTGTCTCTCTTCCTCTCTTCAACCACAAAGCTTGGAGACAAAAAGCGGTTATCCTTTTTCAATAACAGATACAGGTCCTTCCCAAAGGCAGAAATCCTCACCTTTATCTTTCCATTGTTATCTAATGTTTGGCTAGTAGAATTGTTACATTTTCCAGAACGGGATGTCATAGTGGGTGAAGACATACTGGGGGGAAGTGATTTTTTTGATTTTGACAACCAAGGAATACGGGCAAAATGGTAAAGTTCATGAGACTCATGTTCTTCATATTGCTCCTCATTCTGATCCATCTGTTGGTGAAAATAACTTGGAGTAGATGAAAGAGAAGATACAGAACGAGCTTCCCGAGAACTAACAGCAGCCTGATTATTTGTCGAATGAAGTTCCTCACTGCTATGATTTCTGTAGACATCTTGGACACCTGACTCCACAACAGTCCTTCCGTCTTGACCTTTTTCCTGTGAGCCCCATAAAGATGGAAACACAACTTCCCATTCCTCATCCCACTGGAAAGATGAAATAAGACCTTAAAAATATAATGTCAAAGCAGATGATTATTTGAAAGGCAGTAGTCCTATTCATGTACCAAGGTAAACATAAAGTCTAAAAATTCAGTATAACAACATTTATGTTAATATTAAAGGGGTGGTCTAAACTTAGAAGGAGTCCAGGAGTTTTCTGGTATTGCAATTAAGCTCTATTGAAATGAACAGGGATGAGTGCCAATATCAGACAAACCCTGAAGATGTTTTGGAAGAATGCAGCCAATAATTTTTTAGTCCTCTTTTATGGTTTCATGCATAAACTTCCAAGGGTGGCATTAAATCCTTTCAAGGGAGATGAAGAAAACCTTTCATAAAGGTTTCCTTTTCATGAGAAAGGCATGTCTAATCTACCAAAGCAGAAGGCCATTCCTTCCTTCACATTGGATATACGTTAGTTTTACCATGTGCATCAATGTAAAAAAACAATCTCACCTAGTTTTCAACATTAATATTATTTTTATAATATTAATATAATTGTTTTCATGTCACTGATATGTCCATCATCTGTTTTAAGAATTCTTATGAAACACATTTTAAGGCAATATTATTGTAGAATCTTAATAAATTTATATTTATAAATACAAATATAGATAATAACATAAATAATAGATTTATAATATAACATGAAACAAATAAACAACATTTCTATTTAGTCTTTACTCTGTAGTGTGGTGTATAGCTGCAACCTCATCCTTCTAGCTAAAGGACCTGATTTCTCCTCTAACCAGGATGTAGAGATACAGTATGACCTCATGCTTACTAAGCAAATTACTTGGGATGTACATCATTCACAGAGAAGCCATCTTAGAACATTTTAACAAAAAGTTTGAACCACACAAAAAATCACTACCTATAATAACCCGATCACAATTCATGATGACCCCACAGCATACTATATTACCTAAATTCAACAATTTATGACTAAACACAATTTGCCATATTGTTAATTTTTAATCAAGTATTGATTAATAATTTAAAGATTTTGCTGAAACCATGTGCATTTGACTTAAAGGGTTTGTCGACCACTTAGAAAACTTTATGCCATACGCTAAGTTAGTTATAAAACCAATTACATCACATGTGACATCAACTATGACATCACATCGACAGCGCTGCAGTCAATCAGTGAGTTCAGCGGCTCATTAATTATCACTACGGTATAAAGTCTTTCTGCAAGACTGAACATAGCCTTTAAATCAAGAACATATTGGTGTGTATGCTACATTATATACATTACAATCCTACATAGTATTTGACTTTTTATTGCTGTTTTTTGTAGTCTATGCTTAGCTACTTGTGAATAGTTACATTAATAATAACATTTAACATATGTATTTAGTGGATGTTGAGCTAAAATGGTCTTCACACCAATAGTGATTAACTACAATGTTTTGATTTAAAGTATACCCAGTGCCATTTAGGCTGTGTGCCCACTATGCGTTTTTCAAGCATTTTTGCCGCGGAATTTCCACAGCAAAAACGTTTAAAAAGACGCTTGGTAATACGTGTACCATGGTCCCCAATGATAATCCGCATGTGCTGTGCATATGCTGCGGAAATTTCCGCTGCGGATTATCATTGCGGAAAAATACGCAGCATGTCCATTAATTTTGCGGACACGCAGCGTAATTGCCGCCATTGACTTGCATTGAACCTCATAATATCCGTATGAGCACATTTGCACAAAACACAAAGAAATGCATGCAAAAACGCTTGACAAATGCTTCTACCTGGCAGTAAAAATGCATGTAATATCCGCATGCGTTTTTCCTGCCAGGGAGAAGCAGAAAAAATATGCAGCATTTCTGCATTGTGGGCACTTAGCCTTAATCTTTAGCCACAGCCATTTTAATATCATTGGTTAGGTTAAAGAGGTTATCCTGGACCATTTTATTATTTTTTAGTATGGGCTTTAAAACTAACAGGCAGGTAGTTGCTAACAGAGGCAATTACCTGCCTGTTCAAACCGGTGCGGCTCAAAGCCGTCACCGACCGCTCCTGGTGGCAATTCAGCTGCTCCACATCAACAGAGCAGCTCTTCTTCTTCTGGGCTGCTCTGTTGACAGGATGTGGCTGCCAACATCATGCTGATTGACAGCCGGCTCCTCACAGTTAGGCTGTCAATCAGCTTGACGTCAGGTGTCACTCACGTCAACAGAGCAGACCAGACAAGAAGCTGCTGCTCTGTCAACAGGACGTCAACCACTCTCTAAGTGGTTGGCTAGGCTTATGGTAATCAAGGGTATTTGTTCAAGACTGTCTAGTGATATTACTTTATAGCTTATTTTGTGTTTCAATTTCTCAGCATTATCAAGATTTCTGTTTGATTTCAATGTATGGCAATATACTTCTTAAAGAGAACCTGTCACATGCTCAAAAAATGCATTTAAATATATTGTAAAAATCCATTCACTCCTCTAATTCTGCCTTTGTTTTCTGTTTTGTGCTGCATGACAGTATTGAAGAGATATTCACATTTGTTAGTTTTAAAGTGCCGAATGTGAAATTTCTGTTTGCAGACTAACTGGGTGTTTCACCACTCCCTCTCAGATGCTGCCAATCACAGCTAGACAGCATTTGAGACTACTAGATCCTCTGTCAAGATGTGATTGGCAGCATCTGGGAGGTAGGAGTGAAAGTGCTTGCCCCCAGAGAAGATGCTGAAGAAACACCCAGTTGGTTTGCAGGCAGAAATTTCACATACTGAACTCCAAAAGCAACAAATGTGAATATCTCTGCAATGGAATGATATAGCGCAAAATGGAAAAGAGTGTCAGAATCAAGGGCGCACAAAGGTGTTTACAAGGTATTTTTTTTTAAATTTTGAGCATATGAGAGGTCCTCTTCAAAAAATATATTGCTATGCACTTAATTAAACAGATATCTTGATAATGGTGAGAAACTGAAACTCAACATAAACTATAAAGTACTATCATTAGGTAGTATACACCGAATACCCTTTATTAAAATAAGACTAGCCAACCACTACTAGGACAAGCCCTTCTTAATCTGAGTGTTTGCCCTAGATAAAATAAAAACACTTATACTAACCTCACAGTTCAGTGATGTCGGCACTCACGTGAGGTTATGTCATGTGAGCCCTGCACCCAATCAGCGCTGGCGTCATTGTTACCGTCTTTGGACGTATAAGTAATCAAGAGGAAGTGAGCGGCTATCCGCAGCTCTAACTTACTGTTGATTACTTATATGTCTGAAGGCGGTAACTGTGACGCCAGCACTCATTGGGCGCAGGGCTCATGTGACGTATCAAACTCACATGAGCCCTGGGAACGCGAGTGCCAACACAGCTGGAAATGCACCAAAAGTGAGTATAACTGTTTTTATTTTAACTGGGACAAATATGCAGATTGAGAAGGGTTTGTCCTAGTAGTGGACAACCCTTTAACCTAACCAATCATGTTAAAATGGGTGTGGCTAAAGACTGAATAGGCATGGGTGTGTCTTAATCCAAAATAGTGTAGTAATCACTACTGTGTGAGGGCCTTCTTAGCTTAGTACACACTAAACAAATATATGTTACCTGTTGTTATTAAAGGGGTGCTTAATCTCCAAAATCCTATCCCAATATGTAGATAATATTAGCAAATGCCTCCAATTTGAAATGTAGTATATCTTTCCTGATTCTCTATGTCTCTTTCCTCATGTGCAGGCATTGCAGGACCTTACGTATCCATGGTTACAACCAATAGCAAGTAGCTAAACAACTGTCACTATATATGAGTGGTCGTAACCATGGATACCTAAGGTCCTGCAATGCTTGAACAAGAGAAAAGAGACATAGCGAATCAGAAAAACAATACTACATTTCTAATTGGAGGTATTTGCTAATATTATTATTATTATTATTACACCTACTACATATTAGGATAGGATCTTGGAGATGGAAATACCCCTTTAATGTAACTATTGACAAGTAGCTAAGCACAGAGACAAAAAGTCAAATACTATATAGCATTATAAGATATATAATTCAGCGTGTACACCAATATTTTCTTGATTTAAAGGCTGTGTTCAGTCTTGTAGAAAGACTTTATACTGTAGTGATAATGAATGAACTGTTTATTCACACTGTGGTAAGAATCACATCATGCCCTTTACCTACATTTTTGTGATGTTTCTGTAATATTTCCCTCATTTTTGTCAAAGTGGAAAATATAACACACAAAAAATATGGTAAAACTGTTATCCTAGACAGGGATATAGGCAGAGGTGAGGGAGGCTTACAGCTAATTTTAAAATAAGTTTCTGAATGTGGCGCTGGTTAACACAACTACACCTCCCATCACCTGCGATAGCCCTTATTCTCCAGGAGCAGCTGCATGAACATTCACTATAGTACGCATCCCTCTACTGTGTATTATTACCGGTGCCCTTTAGAATGGTACCACCCTCTACATTCCTAGAATAAACAATCAGGTAAATTATTTAATTACTTGATATTTAATTATTTAATTATAAAATATATTCGCATATTGAATTTTTGTTGCACCACCCCTGGTATTTTACATCTCAACTTTACGCTAGTAAACTAAATATAGTGAAAATGATCTATACCTGTGTATTATCTGTCCCTATAATGTACAGAACCTAATTTATTCATTTGAAATGTATCTTTCTGCAACTGACACCCTTCTGAAACTTTAATAACAGCAGTTCAGATTTCATTCAAAGTTAACTACTGTCATTTTGGTCATTGACAAACTACCCAACTATCAGCAATTTGACACAGCAACTATAGCAACGCTGAGTGTATTTTGCCTTCAGCACAACCTATGAATAGTCGTGTCGACCTGTGAATCTGAGTATGCACTGAGTGAAGTGATTTGGTGTTGCAAATGTTCAGATGATACATTCTACACATTTTTTTTTTAAAACAGTTTGTGAAAATCAGGTCACTGGTGTGAATAACAGTAGTCCAACAAGGTATCAAGATACAGTTAACAAACTTTATAAAGTTACATTTTGAGTGTTAAGCTTAGTTTATTGCTAATTTATAGTGTGTAGTTGGCATTAGACTTCTATTAATGTACATCACAATGCCACTCTCTGTGCCTGTACCACTAAGAGCTGTTTAATTATAAATGTGATGCACAAGTTAGAAAGGCATGGAATGTAACTAATTACACATCAATGGAGTAATGCAAATGACAGAAGACCTGCAAGAATGGCCTTCTTATAGGGCTTATATCACCAGTTGTCTAAGTAGCCAGCAATGATGAAAATATATGGGAGCAGCATAAGATATAAAGTAGCATGCACACAACAGAAGCATTCCACCTACCTGTACTGATCCCACATGACAGGATACACAAGAACAGATAGACAAGGCAGCAGTTGCAGTGCAGTCCCATCCCTTTTTCTTGCCCCATCCACTTAATGGTCTAAACACATGGAACAGACGCTGAAAGAGTCTTAAATCTGCCAATGTGTGTTGCTTGCTTCCCCAGCTTTTTTTTTTTCCAGCAAAGTTAGTGAATCACTGCCCAGTGAACAACTTTGCCTTTTTTTTTTTTCCACCGTCGTCTGTGTGGATTTATTGAAGGGGGGCAAAAAGGGGAAAAATTATAACTTTAGGTTCAAGTATTTCTTCTGTAATGAAAGAGTGAATATTTAGTGTAATTGATGCAAATCAGATTCCTCAAAAGCACAATCAAAGCAAGAGCTTCCTATTAAAGGAACCCACTGGATTGGGAGACAGATGAAAGAAAAGAGTTTTTGTGCAGGAAGAGAGAAACATAAAGCTGCTGCAAAGCAGACAAAAGAGGGAAAGAGATCAGATCTCCCTTGCAGTCACACACATGCACATGCTGTACTGAATACTGCACACATTATCTTTGCCTCACACAGTTATAAGAGCAGCAGGAGGGGAGGAGAAGTAGGGAGAATGCTGTAACTAACTAGGTGGCTGTACAAGCTCAGACATTCTCAGAGGAGGGGGCTCTCTCCATCCAATGACACCGGATTGGCTGCAAGCAATGAATTATTAGCATAAATTGCACGTGAAATGGGAGCAGGTAGGACTACAGCGGCTTGCAGGAGAGCCATGAACTTCCCGATCAGCAGTAGTAGTGGGAAGACTGGACCAGTGCCACTGCCAATGCTTTCTAGGCACTATGATGTGCCCTTTCTTATTACAGCACACTTCACTACAAATCTAAATGACATCTTTTGGCTTTCTTGGTGGATTAAGACAATAATAATGTCTATGAGATAGTCAAAATATATATCTTTGTACCGTGTTAGCCAATAGATAGAGAAATATTAAGATTTGAGAATCCTCAGTGGTTGATACCTTTTAATGGCTAACTGAAACGATGGTAACAAATTGCAAGCTAACTGTGAGATAGTTAGACATTCTTGAGATCACTTCAGTAATTGAAGCTATCCATGTAAAGGGTTTCTCAACTGAAAATAAGTTTTCACCTATCCATAACATAGGTGATGACTTACTGATCGGTTCAGGTCCAGTCATCAAGTGGCATCAATTTTTATCCATGACAGGATGCTTTTATCCGCGTTAGAAAATGGAGCATTAAATCAGAAGCCTCACTGCTGCTTTAGTCATTCTCTATTGGGCTACTGGAAAAAGCCAAGTAGAGTGTTGAGCAGCCATATAGTGAAGAAATGGAGTAGTGATCGAATATACAGTACAGACCAAAAGTTTGGACACACCTTCTCATTTAAAGATTTTTCTGTATTTTCATGACTATGAAAATTGTACATTCAAGCTGAAGGCATCAAAACTATGAATTAACACATGTGGAATTATATACTAAAGAAAAAAGTGTGAAACAACTGAAAATATGTCTTATATTCTAGGTTTTTTCCAAAGTAGCCACCTTTTGCTTTGATGACTGCTTTGCACACTCTTGGCATTCTCTTGATGAGCTTCAAGAGGTAGTCACCGGAAATGATTTTCACTTCACAGGTGTGTCCTGTCAGGTTTAATAAGTGGGATTTCTTGCTTTATAAATGGGGTTGGGACCATCAGTTGTGTTGTGCAGAAGTCAGGTGGATACACAGCTGATAGTCCTACTGAATAGTCTGTTAGAATTTGTATTATGCCAAGAAAAAAGCAGTAAAGTAAAGAAAAACGAGTGGCCATTATTACTTTAAGAAATGAAGGTCAGTCAGTCCGAAAAATTGGGAAAAGTTTGAAAGTGTCCCCAAGTGCAGTTGCAAAAACCATCAAGCGCTGAAAAGAAACTGGCGCACATGAATACCGCCCCAGGAAAGTAAGACCAAGAGTCACCTCTGCTTCTGAGGATAAGCTTATCTGAGTCACCAGCCTCAGAAATCGCACCTCAGATTAGAGACCAGGTCAATGCCACACAGAGTTCTAGCAGCAGACACATCTCTTTAACAAATGTTAAGAGGAGACTTTGTGCAGCAGGCCTTCATGGTAAACTAGCTGCTAGGAAACCATTGCTAAGGACAGTCAACCAGCAGAAGAGACTTGTTTGGGCTAAAGAACACAGTGAATGGACATTAGACCAGTGGAAATCTGTGCTTTGGTCTAATGAGTCCAAATTTGAGATCTTTGGTTCCAACCACCGTGTCTTTGTGCGATGCAGAAAAGGTGAATGGATGGACTCTACATGCCTGGTTCCCACCGTGAAGCATGGAGGAGGAGGTGTGATGGTGTGGGGGTGCTTTGCTGGTGACACTGTTGGGGATTTATTCAAAATTGAAAGCATACTGAACCAGCATGGCTACCACAGCATCTTGCAGTGGCATGCCATTCCATCCGGTTTGCGTTTAGTTGGACCATCATTTATTTTTCAACAGGACAATGACCCCAAACACACCTCCAGGCTGTGTAAGGACTATTTGACCAAGAATGAGAGTGATGGGGTGCTACGCCAGATGACCTGGCCTCCACAGTCACCAGACCTGAACCCAATCGAGATGGTTTGGGGTGAGCTGGACCGCAGAGTGAAGGCAAAAGGACCAACAAGTGTTAAGCATCTCTGGGAACTCTTTCAAGATTGTTGGAAGACCATTTCCGGTGAATACCTCTTGAAGCTCATCAAGGGAATGCCAAGAGTGTGCAAAGCAGTCATGAAAAATATTTAGATTTGAGAGTCCTCAGTGGTTGATACCTTTTAATGGCTAACTGAAAAGATGGTAACAAATTGCAAGCTTTTGAGACTACGCAGGTCTCTTCATCAGGCTAGTATACCACAAAATCTGAAGAGTCACATGTTTATACACAATAAGACACACAAAAAATGCAATAGGTAAGACAGGTGATGAAAAGCAGAGTTATTATGGAAGAGATAAACAGTTCTGGCTATAAATATTTTAGCAGTTAATAGATAAGGAGTGTGAAGGTTTTATTGTCCTGTGACTAGGTCCAGTGTTGTGATGGCCTCACAAGTCTGAGGAGCACATTACTTAGTTGATGAAGAATGACATAAATCCATGCGACACATTCATTCCTGTTCTGAAAGTGTTAAAGGTCACCATCAGTTTATATTCTGAGATTCTTCTTTCTCTTTCAGAGTTGAAGTTACCTTTTAATACCAGTAATTTCATGTCTTTTATGCTGTGATCGGGGATACAAAAATGCTTGGCTACAGGTAGATCTATTCTTTTTTCTCTTATTGTGTGGCAATGATGACAGACCAAAAGTTTGGACACACCTCATTTAAAGATTTTTCTGTATATTCATGACTTTAAAAATTGTACATTCACACTGAAGGCATCAAAACTATGAATTAACACATGTGGAATTATATACTTAAAAAAGTGTGAAATAACTGAAAATATGTCTTATATTCTAGGTTTTTCAAAGTAGCCACCTTTTGCTTTGATGACTACTTTGCACACTCTTGGCATCCTCTTGATGTGCTTCAAGAGGTAGTCACCGGAAATGGTCTTCCAACAATCTTGAAGGAGTTCCCAGAGATGCTTAGCATTTGTTGGCCCTTTTGCCTTCACTCTGCGGTCCAGCTCACCCCAAACCATCTCGATTGGGTTCAGGTCTTGTGACTGTGGAGGCCAGGTCATCTGGCGTAGCAACCCATCACTCTCCTTCTTGGTCAAATAGCCCTTACACAGCCCATAGGTGTGTTTGGGGTCATTGTCCTGTTGAAAAATAAATGATGGTCCAACTAAGCGCAAACCGGATGGAATAGCATGCCGCTGCAAGATGCTGTGGTAGCCATGCTGGTTCAGTATGCCTTCAATTTTGAATAAATCCCCAACAGCGTCATCAGCAAAGCACCCCCACACCATCACACCTCCTCCATGCTTCACGGTGGGAACCAGGCATGTAGAGTCCATCCGTTCACCTTTTCTGCGTCGCACAAAGACACGGTGGTTGGAACCAAAGATCTCAAATTTGGACTCATCAGACCAAAGCACAGATATCCACTGGTCTAATGTCCATTCCTTGTGTTCTTTAGCCCAAACAAGTCTCTTCTTCTTGTTGCCTGTCCTTAGCAATGGTTTCCTAGCAGCTATTTTACCATGAAGGCCTGTTGCACAAAGTCTCCTCTTAACAGTTGTTGAAGAGATGTGTCTGCTGCTAGAACTCTGTGTGGCATTGACCTGGTCTCTAATCTGAGCTGCTGTTAACCTGCGATTTCTGAGGCTGGTGACTCGGATAAACTTATCCTCAGAAGCAGAGGTGACTCTTGGTCTTCCTCTCCGGGGGCGGTCTTCATGTGAGCCAGTTTCTTTGTAGCACTTGATGGTTTTTGCAACTGCACTTGGGGACACTTTCAAAGTTTTTCCAATTTTTCAGACTGACTGACCTTCATTTCTTAAAGTAATGATGGCCACTCGTTTTTCTTTACTTAGCTGCTTTTTTCTTGCCATAATACAAATGATAGCAGTCTATTCAGTAGGACTATCAGCTGTGTATCCACCAGACTTCTGCACAACACAACTGCTGGTCCCAACCCCATTTACAAGGCAAGTAATCCCACTTATTAAACTTGACAGGGCACACCTGTGAAGTGAAAACCATTTCCTGTGACTACCTCTTGAAGCTCATCAAGAGAATGCCAAGAATGTGCAAAGCAGTCATCAAAGCAAAAGGTGACTACTTTGAAGAACCTAGAATATAAGACATATTTTCAGTTGTTTCACACTTTTTTGTTAAGTATATAATTCCACATGTGTTAATTCATAGTTTTGATGCCTTCAGCTTGAATGCACAATTTTCAAAGTTATGAAAATACAGAAAAATCTTTAAATGAGGTGTGTCCAAACTTTTGGTCTGTACTGTACCTTAAATGGGACAGTTTCCATCCAAAACACATAAAAAACTCTATTGTTTACAGCCAAGCCATCAGATACAATCGGATATGTTCCAACAAGATGGATAGAGAGAAACACCTTGATGGCCTCAGAAAGACTCTTTTGAAACAGGGCTACCATCCAAGAACAATTGAGAACCAGATTACAAGAGCCACCAGAATATCAAGGAATCATCTCCTACATTACAAAACCAAACAAGAAAACAACCGGGTGCCTCTAGTAGTCACCTACAATCCAAATCTGGAGGCGCTAAGAAGAGCTGCACGGAAACTACAACCCTTACTACAAAAAGATGCCCTATTACAATCCATATTTCCATACCCCCCACTTCTGTGTTTCAGGCAGCCCCCAAATCTAAGAAGCATCATTGTCAAAAGCTCCCTGTCATCTCCACCAGCTACAGGTACCTTTCCTTGCAACCAGAAAAAATGTAAAACCTGTCCGTTTATAACGACCACAGACAAGATAAAGATTCCCAATTCACATCAGGACTATAAGATCCCAGCTACGTTCAGCTGTATCACATCTAATGTAGTGTACTTAATTATATGTACCAAATGTCCAGCTGGGGGTCTTTATGTAGGGGAGACAGGGCAAAAACTAAGAACAAGGATGAATCATCATCGCTACACAATAAAAGAAAAAAGAATAGATCTACCTGTAGCCAAGCATTTTTCTATCCCTGATCACAGCATAAAAGACATGAAATTATTGGTATTAAAAGGTAACTTCAACTCTGAAAGAGAAAGAAGAATCTCAGAATATAAACTGATGGTGACCTTTAACACTTTCAGAACAGGAATGAATGTGTCTCATGGATTTATGTCATTCTACATCAACGAAGGAATGTGCTCCTCAGACTTGTGAGGCCATCACAACACTGGACCTAGTCACAGGACAATAAAACCTTCACACTCCTTATCTATTAACTGCTAAAATATTTATAGCCAGAACTGTTTATCTCTTCCATAATAACTCTGCTTTTCATCACCTGTCTCACCTATTGTATTTTTTGTGTGTCTTATTGTGTATAAATATGTGACTCTTCAGATTTTGTGGTATACTAGCCTGATGAAGAGACCTGCGTAGTCTCGAAAGCTTGCAATTTGTTACCATCTTTTCAGTCAGCCATTAAAACGTATCAACCACTGAGGACTCTCAAATCTAAATATTTTTCTATCTACTGGCTAACACGGTACAAGAATATATATTTTCCCTATATCAAAGCAGTCATCAAACAAAAGGTGGCTACTTTGAAGAACCTAGAATATAAGACATATTTTCAGTTGTTTCACACTTTTTTGTTAAGTATATAATTCCACATGTGTTAATTCATAGTTTTGATGCCTTCAGTGTGAATGTACAATTTTCATAGTCAAGAAAATACAGAAAAATCTTTAAATGAGAAGGTGTGTCCAAACTTTTGGTCTGTACTGTATGCACTTATTCTTCATTGTAGTTGGGAGCTAGTGGCCTGTTCTGCTGATCAGTATGGGTCCCAGCTGTTGGACCCCCGCTGAACAAGAAGTTATCACTTATTTTATGGATAGGTGTTACTTGTTTTCCCCATACAATCCCATTAAGTAACTGTTCATTCCTCAAGTCTGTACAGACCAGTGATTTCTAACTTTATGACCAAGGAGAGCTCTTGAACATTTTCCAAACCAAGGGAACCAATACTTCAATACCTCCCTCAAGTAGGCTTGGTGTATTGGCATTCATTTACAATTCTTGTCTAGTGCTGTATTCTGGCTAAGATGAGTAGACTGTTTTGCCAAGAATTGATGAGCAGGTTGGAATCAGTTTGCCATTCTGCTGCAAGAGCAACAGAAGCTATACTACCTACTATTCATAAGTTATAATTTCAGGAGGATAATAATATATTATGCCATAAATGTCTTCTAGTCTGGTCTGAATACCACTTTAACTCGTTAAAAACGACACAATGAACATATATTCTGCCTGGTTCTGGGCAAGAATCATGCATTGTAGCAAAAATATGATACTGATTTAGAGGCTAACCGTACTTTCAAGTAAGTTTTCATGTGTTTATTCAAGAAGAGCAACAATATTTCTGGCCATTACAGTGGCATATAAAGGTTTGGGCACCCCTGGTCAAAATTACTGTTATTGTGAACAGTTAAGCAAGTTGAAGATGAAATGATCTCTAAAATGCCTAAAGTTAAAGATGGCATGCTCCCTTTGTATTTTATGCAAAAATATATGTATATTTTCATCTTTTACCGTTTTTAAATTACAAAAAGGAAAATGGGATGATGCAAAAGTTTGGGCACCCTGCATGGTTAGTACCTAGTAGCACCCCCTTTTGCAAGTATCACAGCTTGTAAACGCTTTTTGTAGCCAACCACAAAAATCTTTCAATTCTTGTTTGAGGGATTTTTATCCATTCTTCCTTGGAAAATGTTTCCAGTTCTGTGAGATTGCTGGGTCGTCTTGTATGCACTGCTATTTTGAGTAGTGTTGAGCCACCCCCGTAGTGTTCGAGTTCGGTTCGGTTCGTCGAACACCCGTGTGTTCGCCGAACTGTTCGTCGAACTGTTCGTCGAACACCTTCGAACACCGTTAAAACCAATGGCAGGCAAACAAAAACACATAGAAACACATAGAAAACACCTTCAAAGGTGTCCAAAAGCTGACAAACTGCTCAGAAGACACAACTAACACATGGAAAAGTGACAAGTACATATAGTCATGCGAAAAGAAAAGAGGTGGAGGAGTAAAAGGAGGGGGAGACACAGATATAGGCATGTCATGCCCTTCTAAAATCCAAAAAGTGAGAAGCCGAGACGGCCAGTCCGCTCCTGCCCGTGCCACCTCCGTGTCGCCAGGTTTGTGCCAGAGCCGCGGTGAACCCTGACGGCCAGCCCCCCTCTCCCAATACTGGTGCCTGTCCGCTGGTGGGTCGAGAGAGCCCCCCTGTGGTGGAGGCAGCTCTAAGCTTTTTAATTTAAATTGTCCCTCTAATTTGAATGAATACACTTTAAATCCATTTACAAGGATCTATTGGAGGGCAAGTCTCATGCCAGCAGCCGCGTAATTCCAGCTCCAGTAGCGTCCACTAAAGCTGCTGCAGTTAAAAAGCTTTTATAAGGATCGAGCTCGGCTGTCCACCGCAAGGCATCCTAGTGCCAGTCCCAGCCCCTATGCCTTGGGGTGCCTCCTGATGCTCTTCACTAAGTATCCCGTGGTCCCGAAGCATTTCCTTTGAAAAAATTAAGTGTCCAAACTACAGGTGGTGTAGCTTGCTTAACAGCCGGGATAATCCGCTGACTAGCAGACACTGCTACTAGGCACAAAGTATTTCCTGGGCTAGATGCAGTTAAAAATTTGTAAGTAGATACTCTCGTTGGATGCTGAGAAAGCATTCCATAGAGTCTCCTGGCACGCCATATATGATTCTCTTAAAAAGCTTGGGGTAGGGGTCTAGGGGACCCTTTTATAGCCAAAATCACGGCCCTGTATCACAATACGTCACCTAGGCTGAAGATAAATGGAACTGTAGCACCGAGGGCTCGGTTGCTACAGACGTATTGCACCTCACCCAGAGGTGTGATATCTCACTCTCAGATAAGGATGGAGTGTGGATCAGGACCCGACACCTGCATGCATTACACCACATTGCCGTGGGGCAGGGCGACCAATATGCCCCTGAGATGGGCACGACAGTCCCTGTCCCTGGCTGGAGTGGGGGGAGGGAACACTGAGGAACGGGAACCCTGCAGTGCAGAAGCAGGGAGGAAGCAGTTCCTGGGTGCATTGAGAAGGGAGTATAAAAGGTGGGCACCATCTTAGTTCAGTGCAGAGAAGTCTGAGCAGAAGTGGCAGGGAGCAGGGGCTCTGCATGAGCTCTGCTCCGGAGGCGGGCCTAGTAACAGAGGCCCAGGCCTGCAAGAGGAAGAAGGAAGGAAGAGGAGCGGAGAAGGCTCCAGGAACGAGGAATGAAGGGATCCCAGGGGTGCGGACGGGCGAGTCGCCACCGCACGCCCGAATCCACCTGCGTGGAGGGGTCAGGCCAAAGGGGGAGACCGGTCCCCGAACTAGTGGAGGCAGGAAACGACCCTCAGCTAGAAACCGGAGGCTCTGACATTTTATGTGGCGCAGCCCCTTGCTCCACCCGCTAGGAAGGCACCACATAGGGTCAGGGAAACTGGCGCCAAGTTTACCAAGAGGAGGCCCGAGGCAGCCGGACAGAAGTGTTGGTAAGAAAGGCCAGACAAAGGACACACAAAGGGGGTCCTGTGAAGCGCTCCAAAGTTATCTGGGAGTTGTCTGAGCCCCTCACCTGGTGAGCACAGTACGACGTGGGCAGCCGTTACCTGCAGACGTGGTCTGGATAATAAGAACTGTGAGTAAAGGCCCTGAACTGCATCACTGACTCCGTGTCGTTACTGCTGCTGCCCTGCACCATCACCCCCATCCTCCGCATACACTGCCCTGAGGCTATACTCCTCCCGTGGGGAGTTATGCTACGCTCTGCTGCACCCACAACACCAGCCTTAGCGGTCTGCCCTGTAGCGGCGGTTCACTCTGACCGCAATCCACGGGTGGCGTAGTCGGACATTTAAACATCAAAACCACATAAATAGTTCCGCCACTGGTTTGACCGCCCTGAGCCACGGAACCGGATCGCCGCCACGAAGACTACAACCACCAGCATCCACCAAAAAGTGTCCGGCTCCGGGTGTCCCAAGGCCCAGGGGGTGCGTCAGAACATTTTCATCACCTTTCACAATCACCAATGGGACAAGGCAGGGATGTCCTCTGTCCCCTCTCTTATACATCCTAGTGACGGAGCACCTGCTCTCATCAATTCGCCATAACCCCAATATTAGGTGGATTGAGGTGGGAGGCACCGAGTACAAGTGCTCTCTATTTGCTGATGATGTCCTAGTATATATCACTCAATCACATATATCCATCCCTGCTGTTATGGCTGAAATAGATCACTTTGTTACATGGTAAAATTTTAAAATCAATGCAGCGAAGTCTGAGGCCCTCGATGTCTCCCTCCCTAAATCCATATAGGATTCCATCCAGTCCAACTTTCCCTTTGCCTGGCCCTCACAGGGTATCAAATACTTAGGAATTCCTATTCATAGAGACCTCTCCCATCTATGTTATCTTAATTTTGGGCCCTTTATTGAACAATTCCATACAGACCACGGTTGGCAAGTTAGAACTGTAAGATTCACTACGTGAACCACTGGTGTTTTCTGGAAAAGCACATGTACACCGCGTTCCAAATTATTATGAAAAAAGTGTTTAGGAGTGATAAGGGAAGAATTTGTTTGTTTGTCAGTTAAACTCATTGATGGTGATGTGTGTCAGGGCTCTTTATATCACTGTAAGCAATTGCAGACACCTGTGCTAATTAGTTTGGCAGGTGTGTCCAATGAAAGGCAAGACTACTTAAGAAGGCTCTCTCACATTATTAAGCAGCCTACATTTTCTGCCAAAATGGGAAAGAAAAAGGATGTGTCGGCTGCTGAGAAGCAACAAATTGTGGAGTGTTTAGGTCAAGGCATGACTACAATCAACATTGTGCGATGATCAGGATGAAGTGTCTTGGCAATCAAGAAGTATGTAGCTGATTCACAGTACACACGTGTGCGTGCTGATAAGGGCAAATTGAGGACTCTTTCCTACAGGCAATTACGTCAGGTTGAAACAGCAGCGGCAAAAAAGCCTTGTCATAGCAGCAGACAAGTTTTTGAAGCTGCTTGTGCCTCCAACGTCCCCCGAACAACAAGATGCAGGGTCCTTCAGAGGTTTGCAGCTGTGCATATGCCATCCTGTCGACCTCCTCTATCCACTTCACACAAGCAGAAACGGCTCCAGTGGGCCAAACATTACATGAAGACTGATTTCAAAACTGTTTTGTTGACGGATGAGTGCCGTGCAGCGCTCGATGGTCCAGATGAATGGAGTGGAGGATGGTTGGTTGATGGACACCCCACGCAAACACGGCTACAGCGCCAACAAGGAGGAGGTGGAGTAATGTTTTGGGCTGGAATCATGGGGAGAGAGATTGTCGGCCCCTTTAGGATCCCTGAAGGCGCTAAAGATGAACTCCATAATGTATGTGGATTTTCTCAAACAGCACTTCCTGCCATGGTTCAAGAAGAAGAACCGTGTATTTCACAGCAAGATCATTTTTCTGCATGATAATGCACCATCTCATGCTGCACATAAAACATCTGCATCTCTGGCTGATATGGGCATAAAAGGGGACAAACTTATGGTGTGACCCCCATGCTCCCCTGACCTCTACCCCATTCAGAACCTTTGGAGCATCATTAAAAGGAGTGTCTATGATGGCGGGAGGCAGTTCACATCTAAGCAACAGCTCTGGGAGGGTATTCTGTCCTCATGCAAAACAATTGAAGCAGAAACCATCCAAAACCTGACAAATTCAATGGACGAGAGAGTTCAGAAGCTCCTTTCGAACAAGGGGTCCTATGTGAAAATGTAACATCACCTAGAATAAAGTTTTGAGTTGAAAACTGTTTGATTTCAGTTTCTAACAACCTGCTAATGCTTATAATTTCAAAAATGACCATTTTTTTGGTCTTTATTAAAATGAAAAGGTTGATCGAAAAGTTTGGGGGATCTAAGAGTGTGGCAACCCAGTAGTCATGATTACTTCGAATTCTGACAATATGAGGGTCATGCTGCAGGTAGTGCAGCAAGAAGGCACTTATGTGTCTTGCGCATCTCGGAGCCCCAAAATTATTTTCCGGGCTAGATGCAGCTAAAAATTATTTTTAATTTTAAATCTGGTGAAGCTTATTATAGATGGCCTAATAGGATCAGTGCTGCACACTGCTACAAAGCCCAAATTATTTTCCAGTCAAGATACAGATAAACATGATTAGTAATTTGAAAGCTTAAAACGGTTGGTAGGGTGATTTTAACCAATCATCAAGCTTTTACTCTCCCCAGGATGACACAGGGGTAGAAAAGTCGTTTCGGATCCATGATTTGTTCATCTTTATGAACGTGAGTCTGTCTACATTATTAGTGGAGAGCCGCGTGCGCTTATCTGTCAGCACACCACCAGCAGCGCTGAACACACGTTCAGACAGAACGCTGGCTGCGGGGCATGACAAGATCTCCAAGGCGTAAGTGGCTAGCTCCGGCCATTTATCCAGATTGGAAGCCCAAAAAGAGCAAGGGTCCAGTGACACAGTCGTGGCTTCAATGTTTACTTGGAGATACTCCTGTACCATCGTCTCTAGGCGTTGACTATGTGTCAGACTTCTTGTCTCCTGTGGCCTTGCAAAGGATGGGCTAAAAAAGTGGTGAAATGATTCCGCAAAATTGATGTTACCAGCAGATACTGTGGTTCTGTTACGGTTTGAGTGCTGAACACTTGACGGTCCCACGGTTGGCAAGTTGGAACTGTGAGATTCACTACGTGCACCACTGGTATTTTGTGGAAAAGCACATGTAAGATTCTGCAACAGTCTCTGCTGATAGTCCTGCATGCGTGCATCCCTTTCTATGGCAGGAATAATTTCTGCAAATTTACTTTTGTACCGGGGATCTAACAGTGTGGCAACCCAGTAGTCAGGATTATTTCTAATTCTCACAATTCGAGGGTCATGTTGCAGGTAGTGCAGCAAGAAGGCACTCATGTGTGTTGCGCATCCAGGAGGACCAAGTCCCTGTTGTGTTGGTGGCGAGGTAACAATCATGCTTCCTTCCTCTGTCCTCTCCCCCCAACCTCGCACAACAGAAATGTGATCAAGGTCTCCCTCATCTGATGAGTCTTCCATCAGTTCGTCCTCCACTTCTTCCTGGGCTCCTGCACCTTCCTCACTAGTTTGGCTGCTACCATGCGCCCTGGTAAAACCATCTCCCCCACCCTCACATGCCTGCCGCCTTGGTGCTGCCGACCGTCTGGACCTTGCAGATGTTAGCCCTTCCGCATACAACTCCTCCTCCTCTACTTCCTCCACCTCCTCTTGTGCCACCACCTGACTCCGAATTCTGTTTAACATGTGCTCCAGCATGTAAATCACCGGAATAGTCATGCTGATAATGGCATCGTCAGCACTAAACATCTTCGTCGCCATTTCAAAACTGTGCAGAAGGGTGCATAGGTTCCTGATCTGAGACCACTCCTCCAGCGTGATTTGCCCCACCTCTGAATCTCGTTGGCCCAGGCTATACGTCAGAACGTATTGCACCAGGGCTTGTCGGTGCTGCCACAGTCGCTGCAACATGTGCAGAGTTGAATTCCACTGGGTAGGCACATCGCATTTTAGCCAGTGAAGTGGCAGGCCCAACGACTTCTGTAGAGATGTAAGTCGCTGAGCTGCGGGATGCGAACGGCGGAAGTGAGCACACAGCGACCGTGCCCTCTGCAGAAGGCCATCTAGTCTGGGATAGTGGGCTAAAAATTGCTGGACAACCAGGTTCAACACGTGAGCCATACAAGGCACGTGTGTGACATTGCCCCGGCGAAGGGCCGCACCCAGGTTTGCAGCATTGTCACACACGGCCTTCCCTGGTTTCAGGTCCAGTGGAGACAACCATTCATGAAATTGGTTCTCCAGAGCTGACCACAACTCCTCAGCTGTGTGACTCACATTTCCCAGACATTTCAATGTAAAAACCGCCTGATGACGTTGAGCCCTACTGCCAGCATAGTAAGGAGGTGTGCAGGATCCCTTCTGCGCAGTTAGAAAGCTTGTGGCATGACCAGACAGGCTTTGGGTGCAGGTGGAAGACCGAGAGGAGGTTGAGGAGGCAGAAGCAGTGGAGGAACTTTGACATAAAGAGGATTGACGCACAACTCGTGGGGACGGCAAGACTTGGACAGCAGCCCCTTGTCCTGCTGTCACCATAGTTACCCAGTGCCCAGTCAGCGACATGTAACGCCCCTGTCCATGCCTACTCGTCCAAGTGTCTGTGGTGAAATGCACCCTGTCACACACAGAGTTTCTCAAAGAAGCGGTGATGTTGTGTGCGACATGCTGGTGGAGCGCAGGCACACCTTTCTTTGAGAAGTAGTGCCGACTGGGCATCTGGTACTGGGGCACTGCGACGGACATAAGGTCTCGAAAATCCTCTGTGTCCACCAGGCGGAAAGGCAGCATTTCTGTAGCCAAGAGCTTGCAGATGGTGAAATTCAACCTCTTAGCTTTCTCATGGCTAGGAGGAAATGGTCTTTTACTTGTCCACATCTGAGGGACCGAGGGCTGGCTATTGTGCTTAGACGGGGTTGATAAGGGTGTCCCCGGCAAACTGCCGGTCTGTGAGGAAGATGCAGGCGGACATGTTAGGTTGCCTTGATCCAAAGGTGGTGCTATCGATGTCGGACAGCGCTCAACACCAGCTGGTGTTACCACCTCCAAAGAAAATGATGACCTGCCAATCACGCTGGCTGTTGCGGGTAAAGAGGTGGCAGGTCTGCGCCCCAAAACAGGTGTGACTGCTGTCCCCCCAGTCACAGAGGATGAAGAGGCCGCGGATGCACAAGATATGGCAGACGGTGATTGGCCCGGCCCGCTAGGCCGCATTGTAGCACACTGAGCTTCCCACTGCAACTTATGCTTCATGTCCATGTGCCGGTTCATGCATGAAATACTCAAACTATGTATTTTTTGGCCTCTACTTAGCTTTTGCTGACAAATGTTACAGATAACACGAGTTGGGTCATCTTTATCGATCTGAAAAAATGCCCAGGCTATGCAAGGCTTAGCACCCATGCGACCTGAAGAGCCACCACGACTTGTGGTGAGAGGCAGAGTTGTGTTTGAGGATGCAGTTGTTGACGTGCTTCCAGTACTACGTCTCTGTCCAGGAAGGCGCAACCTGACCTCATCGTCACTAGCATCTTCCTCCACCTCCTCTGCTGACCTCATCTCTTGGCTGACTGTGGGTTGACAGTAAGTGGGATCTCCGACCTCATCATCATCACCCTGTGCGTTATCACACCCGTCGTCCTCAGAGCCAACCTATTCCTGCCCTGACAAAAAACTAAAGTTGTCGCTCCAATCAGGTATTTGAGTCTTATCATCGTCTTCCTCATTGTCTCCACCAACAGGAGTTACAGTTTGGGAATGAGGGTCTACATTATGGTCAGAACCTTCTGCGTCTGGTCCTGGATCCGACTCATAAAGATTCTGGGCATCAGTGCAGATCATTTCCTCGTCTGGATTCACAGAAGCGCTGGAGTCGACCTCTGATTCCCAGGCTATAGTATGAGTAAACAGCTCTGCAGACTCAACCATCTGTTCTACCTCATACTCAGACGGGCAGCTGGAGATTTGGGAGCTGTGAGGAAGCAAGTGCGATTTGGGTGACACCTTTGAGGACTGGAGTATTTGTGATGTTGAAGTTGATGTGGAGGAGAGCCCACTTAAAGGAGCACTTGATATCCGTTGAAGCACCTGCTGTTTTTGTGCCTCATCTGGAATTTGTAGCGATTGGCGTGGCCGTAAGAAAGTTATCTTATCACATTGTCCGCTAAAAGAAGTAGACATTTTAGTTTGGCTGGAAGATGGTCTTTCTTCTGCACCTACCCCACGGACACAACCTTTTTTCCCCTTCCCAACACGCCTATTCCCCTTTCCACCAGCAGCAGGCCTTTTTCCACTCATTTTGGTGGTTAACTAATTCACAACTCTGGAGTTGTTTGCACAAAAAAACAATGGATGGTAACCGAGCAGAGCTGAGTGGCCAAACTGTGGTATTAGGCCAAAACTATTGGCTGGGCTAGATGCAGAAAAAAATTATTTTTAATTTGCAACCTGATGGAGGTCAGTATAGATGGACTAATAGAACAAGTCCCACACGCTGCTAGAAGCCCAAATATTTTTTCAGAGATAAATGAAGAAAAAAATTATTTTTAATTTGCAACCTGATGGAGGTCAGTATAGATGGACTAATAGACCAAGTCCCACACACTGCTAGAAGCCCAAATATTTTTTCAGAGCTAGATGCAGAAAAAAATTATTTTTAATTTGCAACCTGATGGAGGTCAGTATAGATGGACTAATAGACCAAGTCCCACACACTGCTAGAAGCCCAAATATTTTTTCAGAGCTAGATGCAGAAAAAAATTATTTTTAATTTGCAACCTGATGGAGGTCAGTATAGATGGACTAATAGACCAAGTCCCACACACCGCTAGAAGCCCAAATATTTTTTCAGAGCTAGATGCAGAAAAAAATTATTTTTAATTTGCAACCTGATGGAGGTCAGTATAGATGGACTAATAGACCAAGTCCCACACACTGCTAGAAGCCCAAATATTTTTTCAGAGCTAGATGCAGAAAAAAATTATTTTTAATTTGCAACCTGATGGAGGTCAGTATAGATGGACTAATAGAACAAGTCCCACACGCTGCTAGAAGCCCAAATATTTTTTCAGAGATAAATGAAGAAAAAAATTATTCTTAATTTGCAACCTGATGGAGGTCAGTATAGATGGACTAATAGACCAAGTCCCACACACTGCTAGAAGCCCAAATATTTTTTCAGAGCTAGATGCAGAAAAAAATTATTTTTAATTTGCAACCTGATGGAGGTCAGTATAGATGGACTAATAGACCAAGTCCCACACACTGCTAGAAGCCCAAATATTTTTTCAGAGCTAGATGCAGAAAAAAATTATTTTTAATTTGCAACCTGATGGAGGTCAGTATAGATGGACTAATAGACCAAGTCCCACACACCGCTAGAAGCCCAAATATTTTTTCAGAGGTAGATGCAGAAAAAAATTATTTTTAATTTGCAACCTGATGGAGGTCAGTATAGATGGACTAATAGACCAAGTCCCACACACTGCTAGAAGCCCAAATATTTTTTCAGAGCTAGATGCAGAAAAAAATTATTTTTAATTTGCAACCTGATGGAGGTCAGTATAGATGGACTAATAGAACAAGTCCCACACGCTGCTAGAAGCCCAAATATTTTTTCAGAGATAAATGAAGAAAAAAATTATTTTTAATTTGCAACCTGATGGAGGTCAGTATAGATGGACTAATAGACCAAGTCCCACACACTGCTAGAAGCCCAAATATTTTTTCAGAGCTAGATGCAGAAAAAAATTATTTTTAATTTGCAACCTGATGGAGGTCAGTATAGATGGACTAATAGACCAAGTCCCACACACTGCTAGAAGCCCAAATATTTTTTCAGAGCTAGATGCAGAAAAAAATTATTTTTAATTTGCAACCTGATGGAGGTCAGTATAGATGGACTAATAGACCAAGTCCCACACACCGCTAGAAGCCCAAATATTTTTTCAGAGCTAGATGCAGAAATTTTTTTTATTCAATTTGCAACCTGATGGAGGTCAGTATAGATGGACTAATAGACCAAGTCCCACACACTGCTAGAAGCCCAAATATTTTTTCAGAGCTAGATGCAGAAAATTTTTTTATTCAATTTGCAACCTGATGGAGGTCAGTATAGATGGACTAATAGACCAAGTCCCACACACTGCTAGAAGCCCAAATATTTTTTCAGAGCTAGATGCAGAAAAAAAATATTTTTAATTTGCAACCTGATGGAGGTCAGTATAGATGGACTAATAGACCAAGTCCCACACACTGCTAGAAGCCCAAATATTTTTTCAGAGCTACATGCAGAAAAAAATTATTTTTAATTTGCAACCTGATGGAGGTCAGTATAGATGGACTAATAGAACAAGTCCCACACGCTGCTAGAAGCCCAAATATTTTTTCAGAGATAAAGGAAGAAAAAAATTATTTTTAATTTGCAACCTGATGGAGGTCAGTATAGATGGACTAATAGACCAAGTCCCACACACTGCTAGAAGCCCAAATATTTTTTCAGAGCTAGATGCAGAAAAAAATTATTTTTAATTTGCAACCTGATGGAGGTCAGTATAGATGGACTAATAGACCAAGTCCCACACACTGCTAGAAGCCCAAATATTTTTTCAGCGCTAGATGCAGAAAAAAATTATTTTTAATTTGCAACCTGATGGAGGTCAGTATAGATGGACTAATAGAACAAGTCCCACACGCTGCTAGAAGCCCAAATATTTTTTCAGAGATAAATGAAGAAAAAAATTATTTTTAATTTGCAACCTGATGGAGGTCAGTATAGATGGACTAATAGACCAAGTCCCACACACTGCTAGAAGCCCAAATATTTTTTCAGAGCTAGATGCAGAAAAAAATTATTTTTAATTTGCAACCTGATGGAGGTCAGTATAGATGGACTAATAGACCAAGTCCCACACACTGCTAGAAGCCCAAATATTTTTTCAGAGCTAGATGCAGAAAAAAATTATTTTTAATTTGCAACCTGATGGAGGTCAGTATAGATGGACTAATAGACCAAGTCCCACACACCGCTAGAAGCCCAAATATTTTTTCAGAGCTAGATGCAGAAAAAAATTATATTCAGTTTGCAACCTGATGGAGGTCAGTATAGATGGACTAATAGAATGATGCTATGCCCAAAAGATTTTACTTCACTAGGTGCAGTAAAAAAATTGGTATTCTATACACAGGTGGTATATCTTGCAACACAGATAGGCTACTCCATTGACTAACACACTCTGCAATAGGCCAAAAAGGATTAGCTTTGCTAGATTCAGCCAAATGCTGTGAAAAAAACTTGCACAGCACTGGCACAGACCTGCCTGGCAAAAACTGATAGGAACTGATGTAACCTAGTCCTGAAAAGGACTCCAATTACAATTAGTCTTTACTCCCACAATCTATCTATTTAAGAGCACAGACCTGCCTGATAAAAGTCGTAGGAAATGCTGTAACCTAGTCCTTAAAAGGACTGCAATCACAACTATTCCCTACTCCCAAGCTATCTGTATATTTGTGCGAAAATTGGCTTGAAATTAACAAGGTATAGCGCACACAGCAACAGCGGTGCCGTCTAACACGCAGCTGCAGCAGTGAGAAAATGGTGGCGACGGGGAAAATGGCTTGGTCTTATAGGGCAAGGACATGTGACATACACTGCCAATCACACATGCCCTTGCTTGTGTGAAAAAAAGCACTTTGCTCCGTGTGTGCGCTGCTGATAGGCTGACAGATTGCACCTCCCCACTGCAAATGCGGGAAAGAGAAAAAAAAATGGAGATCTTCATTGTTCCTGCAGAGATCCATCCCCTGCCCCTCCCCCCGCCCCGCTGTACACTCAAACTGCGTATTAACATTAATTTTCATCATTACTGAGAAAAAATCCAGTTATGATTTTGGTGCACGAACAGTTATCGAACATAACCTCGAACAGCCGAATTTTTCTCAAATTGTTCGTGTTCGCCGACCGGCTCGAACACCGCCCAAAACAGCTCGAATTTGAGATTGGCGAACAGTTCGAGTAGAACAACGCTCATCTCTAATTTTGAGGTCTAGCCACAGATTTTCAATGATATTCTGATCAGGGGACTGTGAGGGCCATTGTAAAACCTTCAGCTTGTGCCTTTTGAGGTAGTCTGTTGTGGATTTGGACAAGTGTTTAGGATCATTATCCATTTGTAGAAGCCATCCTCTTTTCAACTTCAGCTTTTTTTTACAAATGGTGTTATGTTTGCATCAAGAATTTGTTGAAATTTCATATGCAAATTGCCTCTTCATAGAGTATGTAACGCTCCACAAGGAGAAACGTTTCCCCTTGAAATTTCATTTCAATTCCTTCTACCTGTGAAATGTTCTCCGTGTCATTGGCTGCAACACAACCACAAAGCATGATTGATCCACCTCCATGTTAATGGTTGGCGAGATGTTCTTTTCCTGAAATTATGTGCCCTTTTTTCTTCACACATACCTTTGATCATTGTGGCCAAAGAGTTTTATTTTAACCTCACAGGTCCCCAGGATTTGTTTCTAAAATGCATCAGGCTTGTATAGATGTTCTTTCGCATACTTCTGATATTGAATTTCATGGTAAGGAAGGAGGGGAGGTTTTCTTCTGATGACTCTTCCATGAAGGCCATATTTGTGCAGGTGTCTCTGAACAGTAGAACAATGTACCACAACTCCAGAGTCTGCTAAATGTTTCTGAAGATCTTTTGCAGTGAAGTGGGGATTTTGATTTGCCTCTCTAGCAATCCTATGAGCAGATCTCAGTGAAATTTTGCTTGGCCTTCCAGACCTTATCTTGACCTCAACTGTTCCTGTTAACTGCCATTTCTTAATTACATTTTTCAAATTGAGGAAAGGGCAACTTGAAAACGCTTTGCTGTCTTCTTATAGCCTTCTCCTGCTATGTGTGACTCCACCATTTTCATTTTCAGAGTGCTAGGCAGCTGCTTAGAAGAACCCATGACTGCTCTTTTTTGGCACAAGGTTAGAGGTGGCTGGGTTTTTATGAAGCTAGGAAATTTGCATCACCTGGCCTTTCCTAACGATGATAGTGAACAAGCCATAACCTTGGTCAAAGTTATCTGAGCACACAAATCTTCAAGGGAGCCCAAACTTTTGCATCGGCCCATTTTCTTTTTTGTAATTTTTAAAATTTAAAAAGTGACAATATATTTTTGTTTACTAAAATACAAAGGAAATGTATCATCTTTAACTTTAGGCCTTTTAGAGATAATTTCATCTTCAACTTCCTTAACTGTTCACAATAACAGTAATTTTGACCAGGGGTGCCCTAACTTTTACATACTACTGTATATGACTTGTATCCTGCATTTTCACAAGTTTTTCCCACTGCAGCGATATATCTTAATTTGCAATTGACTCTGAGCTCTGAGAGAAGACTAACTGCTATACTCTTTCCCATATACATCTCAGCACACAGAGGAGGATTCCTTATATTCATTCATTTTTTAGTACACAGACAAAAGAAGTAGCAGCATGTAGGACATTATATAGCAGTTCTATGCAGTGTGAATATGAGTCCAGTTCTGGGGTGAGGTAAAAGACTTGAACAAAAGCTCAACACAATCTTTCTTTGGCTCTTTCTGTCTGTTTCCTCACTCTGCTTCCCTTTCGTCCGCCCGTATCCTCTTTCTATAGAGTTCAAAACGAAGTGTATCCTGACAATCAAAGTGAGCTGGCATTCTGTCTTGTCTGAGCAAGATAGAGTTGAGCTGTAATCTCAGACTGGATGACAAGTTTAGAAGGCAGAGGAAAGGGGCAGAAGGGGCTCATAAGTGGAGAAGGAAGAAGATTTATATGTTAAGATGTATTACAAAGTTTCTTATATTAGCTTGCACCACTGATTTATCCAAAGTTGGTTGAAAGCACAGTTCTGTTTTTATCAATGCAACTGGGGTTGCTAAGTTATCATACAGAAAGAAAGAAAAGATGAATTAAATATTACTTACAATATGTAGACAGCATTTATGTGATAATTGATAAGGCCACAAAATATAATATGAATCAGTGATTTACATCTAGGCAAACATTTGAAACACTACAACAGGCTTTTACATATGTACAGTGAAGGAAATAAGTATTTGATCCCTTGCTGTTTTTGCAAGTTTGCCCACTGACAAAGACATGAACAGTCTGTAATTTTAAGGGTAGGTTAATTTTAACATTGAGAGATAGAATATCCCCAAAAAATTAAGAAAATCACATGGTATAAATTAGATAAATTTATTTGCATTTTGCAGTGAGAAATAAGTATTTGATTCCTCTGGCAAACAACACTTAAAACCCTTGTTGGCAAGCACAGCAGTCAGATGTTTTTTGTAGTTGATGATTAGGGTTGCGCACATGTCAGGGGGAATTTTGGTCCATTCCTCTTTGCAGATCATCTCTAAATCATTCAGATTTTGAGGACGTCGCTTGGCAACTCGGAGCTTCAACTCTCTCCATAAGTTTTCTATGGGATTAAGGTCTGGAGACTGGCTAGGCCACTCCATGACCTTAATGTGCTTCTTTTTGATCCACTCCTTTGTTGCCGTGGCTGTATGTTTTGGGTCATTGTCTTGCTGGAAGACGTAGCCACGATCCATTTTTAATGTTCTGGCAGCGGGAAGGAGATTGTCACTCAGGATTTTACGGTACATGGCTCCATCCATTCTCCCATTGATGCGGTGAAGTAGTCCTGTGCCCTTAGCAGAGAAGCATCCCCAAAACATAATGTTTCCACCTCCATGCTTGACAGTGGGGACGGTGTTCTTTGGGTTATATTCAGCATTTACAGTACAGACCAAAAGTTTGGACACACCTTCTCATTTAAAGATTTTTCTGTATTTTCATGACTATGAAAATTGTACATTCACACTGAAGGCATCCAAACTATGAATTAACACATGTGGAATTATATACTTAACAAAAAAGTGTGAAACAACTGAAAATAGGTCTTATATAGTGTTGAGCCACCCCCGTAGTGTTCGAGTTCGGTTCGGTTCGTCGAACACCCGTGTGTTCGCCGAACTGTTCGTCGAACTGTTCGTCGAACACCTTCGAACACCGTTAAAACCAATGGCAGGCAAACAAAAACACATAGAAACACATAGAAAACACCTTCAAAGGTGTCCAAAAGCTGACAAACTGCTCAGAAGACACAACTAACACATGGAAAAGTGACAAGTACATATAGTCATGCGAAAAGAAAAGAGGTGGAGGAGTAAAAGGAGGGGGAGACACAGATATAGGCATGTCATGCCCTTCTAAAATCCAAAAAGTGAGAAGCCGAGACGGCCAGTCCGCTCCTGCCCGTGCCACCTCCGTGTCGCCGGGTTTGTGCCAGAGCCTCGGTGAACCCTGACGGCCAGCCCCCCTCTCCCAATACTGGTGCCTGTCCGCTGGTGGGTCGAGAGAGCCCCCCTGTGGTGGAGGCAGCTCTAAGCTTTTTAATTTAAATTGTCCCTCTAATTTGAATGAATACACTTTAAATCCATTTACAAGGATCTATTGGAGGGCAAGTCTCATGCCAGCAGCCGCGTAATTCCAGCTCCAGTAGCGTCCACTAAAGCTGCTGCAGTTAAAAAGCTTTTATAAGGATCGAGCTCGGCTGTCCACCGCAAGGCATCCTAGTGCCAGTCCCAGCCCCTATGCCTTGGGGTGCCTCCTGATGCTCTTCACTAAGTATCCCGTGGTCCCGAAGCATTTCCTTTGAAAAAATTAAGTGTCCAAACTACAGGTGGTGTAGCTTGCTTAACAGCCGGGATAATCCGCTGACTAGCAGACACTGCTACTAGGCACAAAGTATTTCCTGGGCTAGATGCAGTTAAAAATTTGTAAGTAGATACTCTCGTTGGATGCTGAGAAAGCATTCCATAGAGTCTCCTGGCACGCCATATATGATTCTCTTAAAAAGCTTGGGGTAGGGGTCTAGGGGACCCTTTTATAGCCAAAATCACGGCCCTGTATCACAATACGTCACCTAGGCTGAAGATAAATGGAACTGTAGCACCGAGGGCTCGGTTGCTACAGACGTATTGCACCTCACCCAGAGGTGTGATATCTCACTCTCAGATAAGGATGGAGTGTGGATCAGGACCCGACACCTGCATGCATTACACCACATTGCCGTGGGGCAGGGCGAACAATATGCCCCTGAGATGTGCACGACAGTCCCTGTCCCTGGCTGGAGTGGGGGGAGGGAACACTGAGGAAGGGGAACCCTGCAGTGCAGGAGCAGGGAGGAAGCAGTTCCTGGGTGCATTGAGAAGGGAGTATAAAAGGTGGGCACCATCTTAGTTCAGTGCAGAGAAGTCTGAGCAGAAGTGGCAGGGAGCAGGGGCTCTGCATGAGCTCTGCTCCGGAGGCGGGCCTAGTAACAGAGGCCCAGGCCTGCAAGAGGGAGAAGGAAGGAAGAGGAGCGGAGAAGGCTCCAGGAACGAGGAATGAAGGGATCCCAGGGGTGCGGACGGGCGAGTCGCCACCGCACGCCCGAATCCACCTGCGTGGAGGGGTCAGGCCAAAGGGGGAGACCGGTCCCCGAACTAGTGGAGGCAGGAAACGACCCTCAGCTAGGAACCGGAGACTCTGACATTTTATGTGGCGCAGCCCCTTGCTCCACCCGCTAGGAAGGCACCACATAGGGTCAGGGAAACTGGCGCCAAGTTTACCAAGAGGAGGCCCGAGGCAGCCGGACAGAAGTGTTGGTAAGAAAGGCCAGACAAAGGACACACAAAGGGGGTCCTGTGAAGCGCTCCAAAGTTATCTGGGAGTTGTCTGAGCCCCTCACCTGGTGAGCACAGTACGACGTGGGCAGCCGTTACCTGCAGACGTGGTCTGGATAATAAGAACTGTGAGTAAAGGCCCTGAACTGCATCACTGACTCCGTGTCGTTACTGCTGCTGCCCTGCACCATCACCCCCATCCTCCGCATACACTGCCCTGAGGCTATACTCCTCCCGTGGGGAGTTATGCTACGCTCTGCTGCACCCACAACACCAGCCTTAGCGGTCTGCCCTGTAGCGGCGGTTCACTCTGACCGCAATCCACGGGTGGCGTAGTCGGACATTTAAACATCAAAACCACATAAATAGTTCCGCCACTGGTTTGACCGCCCTGAGCCACGGAACCGGATCGCCGCCACGAAGACTACAACCACCAGCATCCACCAAAAAGGGTCCGGCTCCGGGTGTCCCAAGGCCCAGGGGGTGCGTCAGAACATTTTCATCACCTTTCACAATCACCAATGGGACAAGGCAGGGATGTCCTCTGTCCCCTCTCTTATACATCCTAGTGACGGAGCACCTGCTCTCATCAATTCGCCATAACCCCAATATTAGGTGGATTGAGGTGGGAGGCACCGAGTACAAGTGCGCTCTATTTGCTGATGATGTCCTAGTATATATCACTCAATCACATATATCCATCCCTGCTGTTATGGCTGAAATAGATCACTTTGTTACATGGTAAAATTTTAAAATCAATGCAGCGAAGTCTGAGGCCCTCGATGTCTCCCTCCCTAAATCCATATAGGAGTCCATCCAGTCCAACTTTCCCTTTGCCTGGCCCTCACAGGGTATCAAATACTTAGGAATTCCTATTCATAGAGACCTCTCCCATCTATGTTATCTTAATTTTGGGCCCTTTATTGAACAATTCCATACAGACCACGGTTGGCAAGTTAGAACTGTAAGATTCACTACGTGAACCACTGGTGTTTTGTGGAAAAGCACATGTACACCGCGTTCCAAATTATTATGCAAAAAGTGTTTAGGAGTGATAAGGGAAGAATTTGTTTGTTTGTCAGTTAAACTCATTGATGGTGATGTGTGTCAGGGCTCTTTATATCACTGTAAGCAATTGCAGACACCTGTGCTAATTAGTTTGGCAGGTGTGTCCAATGAAAGGCAAGACTACTTAAGAAGTCTCTCTCACATTATTAAGCAGCCTACATTTTCTGCCAAAATGGGAAAGAAAAAGGATGTGTCGGCTGCTGAGAAGCAACAAATTGTGGAGTGTTTAGGTCAAGGCATGACTACAATCAACATTGTGCGATGATCAGGATGAAGTGTCTTGGCAATCAAGAAGTATGTAGCTGATTCACAGTACACACGTGTGCGTGCTGATAAGGGCAAATTGAGGACTCTTTCCTACAGGCAATTACGTCAGGTTGAAACAGCAGCGGCAAAAAAGCCTTGTCATAGCAGCAGACAAGTTTTTGAAGCTGCTTGTGCCTCCAACGTCCCCCGAACAACAAGATGCAGGGTCCTTCAGAGGTTTGCAGCTGTGCATATGCCATCCTGTCGACCTCCTCTATCCACTTCACACAAGCAGAAACGGCTCCAGTGGGCCAAACATTACATGAAGACTGATTTCAAAACTGTTTTGTTCACGGATGAGTGCCGTGCAGCGCTCGATGGTCCAGATGAATGCAGTGGAAGATGGCTGGTTGATGGACACCCCACGCAAACACGGCTACAGCGCCAACAAGGAGGAGGTGGAGTAATGTTTTGGGCTGGAATCATGGGGAGAGAGATTGTCGGCCCCTTTAGGATCCCTGAAGGCGCTAAAGATGAACTCCATAATGTATGTGGATTTTCTCAAACAGCACTTCCTGCCATGGTTCAAGAAGAAGAACCGTGTATTTCACAGCAAGATCATTTTTCTACATGATAATGCACCATCTCATGCTGCACATAAAACATCTGCATCTCTGGCTGATATGGGCATAAAAGGGGACAAACTTATGGTGTGACCCCCATGCTCCCCTGACCTCTACCCCATTCAGAACCTTTGGAGCATCATTAAAAGGAGTGTCTATGATGGCGGGAGGCAGTTCACATCTAAGCAACAGCTCTGGGAGGGTATTCTGTCCTCATGCAAAACAATTGAAGCAGAAACCATCCAAAACCTGACAAATTCAATGGACGAGAGAGTTCAGAAGCTCCTTTCGAACAAGGGGTCCTATGTGAAAATGTAACATCACCTAGAATAAAGTTTTGAGTTGAAAACTGTTTGATTTCAGTTTCTAACAACCTGCTAATGCTTATAATTTCAAAAATGACCATTTTTTTGGTCTTTATTAAAATGAAAAGGTTGATCGAAAAGTTTGGGGGATCTAAGAGTGTGGCAACCCAGTAGTCATGATTACTTCGAATTCTGACAATATGAGGGTCATGCTGCAGGTAGTGCAGCAAGAAGGCACTTATGTGTCTTGCGCATCTCGGAGCCCCAAAATTATTTTCCGGGCTAGATGCAGCTAAAAATTATTTTTAATTTTAAATCTGGTGAAGCTTATTATAGATGGCCTAATAGGATCAGTGCTGCACACTGCTACAAAGCCCAAATTATTTTCCAGTCAAGATACAGATAAACATGATTAGTAATTTGAAAGCTTAAAACGGTTGGTAGGGTGATTTTAACCAATCATCAAGCTTTTACTCTCCCCAGGATGACACAGGGGTAGAAAAGTCGTTTCGGATCCATGATTTGTTCATCTTTATGAACGTGAGTCTGTCTACATTATCAGTGGAGAGCCGCGTGCGCTTATCTGTCAGCACACCACCAGCAGCGCTGAACACACGTTCAGACAGAACGCTGGCTGCGGGGCATGACAAGATCTCCAAGGCGTAAGTGGCTAGCTCCGGCCATTTATCCAGATTGGAAGCCCAAAAAGAGCAAGGGTCCAGTGACACAGTCGTGGCTTCAATGTTTACTTGGAGATACTCCTGTACCATCGTCTCTAGGCGTTGACTATGTGTCAGACTTCTTGTCTCCTGTGGCCTTGCAAAGGATGGGCTAAAAAAGTGGTGAAATGATTCCGCAAAATTGATGTTACCAGCAGATACTGTGGTTCTGTTACGGTTTGAGTGCTGAACACTTGACGGTCCCACGGTTGGCAAGTTGGAACTGTGAGATTCACTACGTGCACCACTAGTATTTTGTGGAAAAGCACATGTAAGATTCTGCAACAGTCTCTGCTGATACTCCTGCATGCGTGCATCCCTTTCTATGGCAGGAATAATTTCTGCAAATTTACTTTTGTACCGGGGATCTAACAGTGTGGCAACCCAGTAGTCAGGATTATTTCTAATTCTCACAATTCGAGGGTCATGTTGCAGGTAGTGCAGCAAGAAGGCACTCATGTGTGTTGCGCATCCAGGAGCACCAAGTCCCTGTTGTGTTGGTGGCGAGGTAACAATCATGCTTCCTTCCTCTGTCCTCTCCCCCCAACCTCGCACAACAGAAATGTGATCAAGGTCTCCCTCATCTGATGAGTCTTCCATCAGTTCGTCCTCCACTTCTTCCTGGGCTCCTGCACCTTCCTCACTAGTTTGGCTGCTACCATGCGCCCTGGTAAAACCATCTCCCCCACCCTCACATGCCTGCCGCCTTGGTGCTGCCGACCGTCTGGACCTTGCAGATGTTAGCCCTTCCGCATACAACTCCTCCTCCTCTACTTCCTCCACCTCCTCTTGTGCCACCACCTGACTCCGAATTCTGTTTAACATGTGCTCCAGCATGTAAATCACCGGAATAGTCATGCTGATAATGGCATCGTCAGCACTAAACATCTTCGTCGCCATTTCAAAACTGTGCAGAAGGGTGCATAGGTTCCTGATCTGAGACCACTCCTCCAGCGTGATTTGCCCCACCTCTGAATCTCGTTGGCCCAGGCTATACGTCAGAACGTATTGCACCAGGGCTTGTCGGTGCTGCCACAGTCGCTGCAACATGTGCAGAGTTGAATTCCACCGGGTAGGCACATCGCATTTTAGCCGGTGAAGTGGCAGGCCCAACGACTTCTGTAGAGATGTAAGTCGCTGAGCTGCGGGATGCGAACGGCGGAAGTGAGCACACAGCGACCGTGCCCTCTGCAGAAGGCCATCTAGTCTGGGATAGTGGGCTAAAAATTGCTGGACAACCAGGTTCAACACGTGAGCCATACAAGGCACGTGTGTGACATTGCCCCGGCGAAGGGCCGCACCCAGGTTTGCAGCATTGTCGCACACGGCCTTCCCTGGTTTCAGGTCCAGTGGAGACAACCATTCATGAAATTGGTTCTCCAGAGCTGACCACAACTCCTCAGCTGTGTGACTCACATTTCCCAGACATTTCAATGTAAAAACCGCCTGATGACGTTGAGCCCTACTGCCAGCATAGTAAGGAGGTGTGCAGGATCCCTTCTGCGCAGTTAGAAAGCTTGTGGCATGACCAGACAGGCTTTGGGTGCAGGTGGAAGACCGAGAGGAGGTTGAGGAGGCAGAAGCAGTGGAGGAACTTTGACATAAAGAGGATTGACGCACAACTCGTGGGGACGGCAAGACTTGGACAGCAGCCCCTTGTCCTGCTGTCACCATAGTTACCCAGTGCCCAGTCAGCGACATGTAACGCCCCTGTCCATGCCTACTCGTCCAAGTGTCTGTGGTGAAATGCACCCTGTCACACACAGAGTTTCTCAAAGAAGCGGTGATGTTGTGTGCGACATGCTGGTGGAGCGCAGGCACACCTTTCTTTGAGAAGTAGTGCCGACTGGGCATCTGGTACTGGGGCACTGCGACGGACATAAGGTCTCGAAAATCCTCTGTGTCCACCAGGCGGAAAGGCAGCATTTCTGTAGCCAAGAGCTTGCAGATGGTGAAATTCAACCTCTTAGCTTTCTCATGGCTAGGAGGAAATGGTCTTTTACTTGTCCACATCTGAGGGACCGAGGGCTGGCTATTGTGCTTAGACGGGGTTGATAAGGGTGTCCCCGGCAAACTGCCGGTCTGTGAGGAAGACGCAGGCGGACATGTTAGGTTGCCTTGATCCAAAGGTGGTGCTATCGATGTCGGACAGCGCTCAACACCAGCTGGTGTTACCACCTCCAAAGAAAATGATGACCTGCCAATCACGCTGGCTGTTGCGGGTAAAGAGGTGGCAGGTCTGCGCCCCAAAACAGGTGTGACTGCTGTCCCCCCAGTCACAGAGGATGAAGAGGCCGCGGATGCACAAGATATGGCAGACGGTGATTGGCCCGGCCGGCTAGGCCGCATTGTAGCACACTGAGCTTCCCACTGCAACTTATGCTTCATGTCCATGTGCCGGTTCATGCATGAAGTACTCAAACTATGTATTTTTTGGCCTCTACTTAGCTTTTGCTGACAAATGTTACAGATAACACGAGTTGGGTCATCTTTATCGATCTGAAAAAATGCCCAGGCTATGCAAGGCTTAGCACCCATGCGACCTGAAGAGCCACCACGACTTGTGGTGAGAGGCAGAGTTGTGTTTGAGGATGCAGTTGTTGACGTGCTTCCAGTACTACGTCTCTGTCCAGGAAGGCGCAACCTGACCTCGTCGTCACTAGCATCTTCCTCCACCTCCTCTGCTGACCTCATCTCTTGGCTGACTGTGGGTTGACAGTAAGTGGGATCTCCGACCTCATCATCATCACCCTGTGCGTTATCACACCCGTCGTCCTCAGAGCCAACCTGTTCCTGCCCTGACAAAAAACTAAAGTTGTCGCTCCAATCAGGTATTTGAGTCTTATCATCGTCTTCCTCATTGTCTCCACCAACAGGAGTTACAGTTTGGGAATGAGGGTCTACATTATGGTCAGAACCTTCTGCGTCTGGTCCTGGATCCGACTCATAAAGATTCTGGGCATCAGTGCAGATCATTTCCTCGTCTGGATTCACAGAAGCGCTGGAGTCGACCTCTGATTCCCAGGCTATAGTATGAGTAAACAGCTCTGCAGACTCAACCATCTGTTCTACCTCATACTCAGACGGGCAGCTGGAGATTTGGGAGCTGTGAGGAAGCAAGTGCGATTTGGGTGACACCTTTGAGGACTGGAGTATTTGTGATGTTGAAGTTGATGTGGAGGAGAGCCCACTTAAAGGAGCACTTGATATCCGTTGAAGCACCTGCTGTTTTTGTGCCTCATCTGGAATTTGTAGCGATTGGCGTGGCCGTAAGAAAGGGATCTTATCACATTGTCCGCTAAAAGAAGTAGACATTTTAGTTTGGCTGGAAGATGGTCTTTCTTCTGCACCTACCCCACGGACACAACCTTTTTTCCCCTTCCCAACACGCCTATTCCCCTTTCCACCAGCAGCAGGCCTTTTTCCACTCATTTTGGTGGTTAACTAATTCACAACTCTGGAGTTGTTTGCACAAAAAAACAATGGATGGTAACCGAGCAGAGCTGAGTGGCCAAACTGTGGTATTAGGCCAAAACTATTGGCTGGGCTAGATGCAGAAAAAAATTATTTTTAATTTGCAACCTGATGGAGGTCAGTATAGATGGACTAATAGACCAAGTCCCACACACTGCTAGAAGCCCAAATATTTTTTCAGAGCTACATGCAGAAAAAAATTATTTTTAATTTGCAACCTGATGGAGGTCAGTATAGATGGACTAATAGACCAAGTCCCACACACTGCTAGAAGCCCAAATATTTTTTCAGAGCTAGATGCAGAAAAATTTTTTATTCAATTTGCAACCTGATGGAGGTCAGTATAGATGGACTAATAGACCAAGTCCCACACACTGCTAGAAGCCCAAATATTTTTTCAGAGCTAGATGCAGAAAAAAATTATTTTTAATTTGCAACCTGATGGAGGTCAGTATAGATGGACTAATAGACCAAGTCCCACACACTGCTAGAAGCCCAAATATTTTTTCAGAGCTACATGCAGAAAAAAAATATTTTTAATTTGCAACCTGATGGAGGTCAGTATAGATGGACTAATAGAACAAGTCCCACACGCTGCTAGAAGCCCAAATATTTTTTCAGAGATAAATGAAGAAAAAAATTATTTTTAATTTGCAACCTGATGGAGGTCAGTATAGATGGACTAATAGACCAAGTCCCACACACTGCTAGAAGCCCAAATATTTTTTCAGAGCTAGATGCAGAAAATTTTTTTATTCAATTTGCAACCTGATGGAGGTCAGTATAGATGGACTAATAGACCAAGTCCCACACACTGCTAGAAGCCCAAATATTTTTTCAGAGCTAGATGCAGAAAAAAAATATTTTTAATTTGCAACCTGATGGAGGTCAGTATAGATGGACTAATAGACCAAGTCCCACACACTGCTAGAAGCCCAAATATTTTTTCAGAGCTACATGCAGAAAAAAATTATTTTTAATTTGCAACCTGATGGAGGTCAGTATAGATGGACTAATAGAACAAGTCCCACACGCTGCTAGAAGCCCAAATATTTTTTCAGAGATAAATGAAGAAAAAAATAATTTTTAATTTGCAACCTGATGGAGGTCAGTATAGATGGACTAATAGAACAAGTCCCACACGCTGCTAGAAGCCCAAATATTTTTTCAGAGATAAATGAAGAAAAAAATTATTTTTAATTTGCAACCTGATGGAGGTCAGTATAGATGGACTAATAGACCAAGTCCCACACACCGCTAGAAGCCCAAATATTTTTTCAGAGCTAGATGCAGAAAAAAATTATATTCAGTTTGCAACCTGATGGAGGTCAGTATAGATGGACTAATAGAATGATGCTATGCCCAAAAGATTTTACTTCACTAGGTGCAGTAAAAAAATTAGTATTCTATACACAGGTGGTATATCTTGCAACACAGATAGGCTACTCCACTGACTAACACACTCTGCAATAGGCCAAAAAGGATTAGCTTTGCTAGATTCAGCCAAATGCTGTGAAAAAAACTTGCACAGCACTGGCACAGACCTGCCTGGCAAAAACTGATAGGAACTGATGTAACCTAGTCCTGAAAAGGACTCCAATTACAATTAGTCTTTACTCCCACAATCTATCTATTTAAGAGCACAGACCTGCCTGATAAAAGTCATAGGAAATGCTGTAACCTAGTCCTTAAAAGGACTGCAATCACAACTATTCCCTACTCCCAAGCTATCTGTATATTTGTGCGAAAATTGGCTTGAAATTAACAAGGTATAGCGCACACAGCAACAGCGGTGCCGTCTAACACGCAGCTGCAGCAGTGAGAAAATGGTGGCGACGGGGAAAATGGCTTGGTCTTATAGGGCAAGGACATGTGACATACACTGCCAATCACACATGCCCTTGCTTGTGTGAAAAAAAGCACTTCGCTCTGTGTGTGCGCTGCTGATAGGCTGACAGATTGCACCTCCCCACTGCAAATGCGGGAAAGAGAAAAAAAAATGGAGATCTTCATTGTTCCTGCAGAGATCCATCCCCTGCCCCTCCCCCCGCCCCGCTGTACACTCAAACTGCGTATTAACATTAATTTTCATCATTACTGAGAAAAAATCCAGTTATGATTTTGGTGCACGAACAGTTATCGAACATAACCTCGAACAGCCGAATTTTTCTCAAATTGTTCGTGTTCGCCGACCGGCTCGAACACCGCCCAAAACAGCTCGAATTTGAGATTGGCGAACAGTTCGAGTAGAACAACGCTCATCTCTAGTCTTATATTCTAGGTTCTTCAAAGTAGCCACCTTTTGCTTTGATGACTGCTTTGCACACTCTTGGCTTTCTCTTGATGAGCTTCAAGAGGTAGTCACCGGAAATGGTTTTCACTTCACAGGTGTGCCCTGTCAGGTTTAATAAGTGGGATTTCTTGCCTTATAAATGGGGTTGGGACCATCAGTTGTGTTGTGCAGAAGTCAGGCGGATACACAGCTGATAGTCCTACTGAATAGACTGTTAGAATTTGTATTATGGCAACAAAAAAACAGCTAAGTAAAGAAAAATGAGTGGTCATCATTACTTTAAGAAATGAAGGTCAGTCAGTGCTAAAAATTGGGAAAACTTTGAAAGTGCCCCCAAGTGCAGTTGCAAAAACCATCAAGCGCTACAAAGAAACTGGCTCACATGAGGACCGTCCCAGGAAAGGAAGACCAAGAGTCACCTCTGCTTCTGAGGATAAGTTTATCCGAGTCACCAGCCTCAGAAATCGCAGGTTAACAGCAGTTCAGATTAGAGACCAGGTCAATGCCACACAGAGTTCTAGCAGCAGACACATCTATTCAACAACTGTTAAGAGGAGACTTTGTGCAGCAATCCTTCATGGTAAAATAGCTGCTAGGAAACCACTGCTAAGGACAGGCAACAAGCAGAAGAGACTTGTTTGGGCTAAAGAACACAAGGAATGGACATTAGACCAGTGAAAATCTGTGCTTTGGTCTGATGAGTCCAAATTTGAGATCTTTGGTTCCAACCACCGTGTCTTTGTGTGATGCAGAAAAGGTGAACGGATGGACTCTACATGCCTGGTTCCCACCGTGAAGCATGGAGGAGGAGGTGTGATGGTGTGGGGGTGCTTTGCTGGTGACACTGTTGGGGATTTATTCAAAATTGAAGGCATACTGAACCAGCATGGCTACCACAGCATCTTGCAGCGGCATGCTATTCCCTCCGGTTTGCGTTTAGTTGGACCATCATTTATTTTTCAACGGGACAATGACCCCAAACACACCTTCAGGCTGTGTAAGGGTTATTTGACCAAGAAGGAGAGTGATGGGGTGCTACGCCAGATGACCTGGCCTCCACAGTCACCAGACCTGAACCCAATAGAGATGGTTTGGGGTGAGCTGCACCGCAGAGTGAAAGCAAAAGGCCCACAAGTGCTAAGCATCTCTGGGAACTCCTTCAAGATTGTTGGAAGACCATTTCCGGTGACTACCTCTTGAAGCTCATAAAGAGAATGCCAAGAATTTGCAAAGCAGTCATCAAAGCAAAAGGTGGCTACTTTGAAGAACCTAGAATATAAGACATATTTTCAGTTGTTTCACACTTTTTTGTTAAGTATATAATTCCACATGTGTTAATTCATAGTTTTGATGCCTTCAGTGTGAATGTACAATTTTCATAGTCATGAAAATACAGAAAAATCTTTAAATGAGAAGGTGTGTCCAAACTTTTGGTCTGTACTGTATCTTCCTCCAAACACGGCGAGTTGAGTTAATGCCAAAGGGCTCAATTTTTGTCTCATCTGACCACAGCAACTTCTCCCAGTAACTCACAGAATCATCCAGGTGTTCATTGGCAAACTTCATATGGGCCTGCATATGTGCCTTCTTGAGCAGGGGGACCTTGCGGGCACTGCAGGATTTTAAACATTTAAGGTGTAATGTGTAACCAATGGTTTTCTTGGTGACTGTGGTCCTAGCTGCCTTGAGATCATTAACAAGTTCCCCCCGTGTAGTTTTAGGCTGATATCTCTCCTTCCTCATGAGCAAGGATACCCCACGAGGTGAGACTTTGCATAGTGCCCCAGATCGATGTCGACTGACAGTCATTTTGTATTTCTTCCATTTTCTTACTACTGCACCAAAGTTGTCTCCTTCTCACCCAGCGTCAAACTTATGGTTTTGTAACCCATTCCAGTTTTGTGCTGGTCTATGATTTTGTCCCTGACATCCTTAGAAAGCTCTTTGGTCTTGCTCATGTTGTAGAGGTTAGAGTCTGACAGGTTAATTGAGTCTGTGGACAAGAGTCTTTTATACAGGTGACTATGTAAGCCAGCTGTCTTTAATGCAGGTAATGAGTTGATTAGGAGCATCTAAGTGGTCTGTAGGAGCCAGAACTCATAATGGTTTGTACGGGATCAAATATTTATTTCTCACTGCAAAATGCAAATAAATGTATCTAATTTATACAATATGATTTTCTTGATTTTTTGGGGGGATATTCTATCTCTCAATGTTAAAATTATCCTACCCTTAAAATTATAGACTGTTCATGTCTTTGTCAGTGGGCAAACTTACAAAAACAGCAAGGGGTCAAATAATTATTTCCTTCACTGTATAAATAGATCTAGTACAACATATTAATTTGCTATGACCGGTTATGGCATAATAATATCATATACGGGGGCATTCACTGGATAAGACAGCCAAGCAATAAGCTTTTAGGCCGTTGGCACTTCCGGAGCCGTCACAGCCATGCCAAGTATTGGAGTAATTGGCCGGCGCACCACGTGACCCCGCCTGTATAAATGCCACTGCCATTCTGCTCTGATTAGTGTAGGGACAGGACACAGCTGGCGAGAGGGACAGTATTAGACTTTGTGTGTGCGTACTCTACAAAAAAGCCTCTGTGTGTACTCTACACGCGTCTCAGTGGGAGTACTGTGCCTTTAAGCCTCTGTCTGTACTCTGCATGTGTCTCAATTTGAGTACTGTGCCAAAAAGCCTCTGTGTACTCTGCAAATGTGTCTGTGGGAGTACTGTGCCTAAAAACCTCTGTATACTCTGAAGCTGTGTCTGTGGGAGTACTATGTCTTTAAGCCTCTGTGGGTACTCTGCACCTGTGTCTGTGGGAGTACTGTGACAAAAAGCCTCTGCGTACTCTGCAGCCATGTCTGTACCAGAAGTGTGCCTAAAAAAAGACTCTGCAGTCATGTCTGTATAAGCATTGTGTGACACCCCAGGGGTCTGGTTGTCACAGTGATAGAGATATTACGTCTGAGAGCAGGTGGGAGGTCCTTTGGTCAGGGATCCTGTGCATGCCACACCTCCTGCCCAGCCTTGGGAGGGGAAGAACTTCCCCTGTATAAACCCGGGGCTGAGGCAGGGTTAGGGAGTCCAGGAAGAGTAGAGACAAGAGCAGCATAGGAAGCAGCAGAGTCACAAGGAGTCAGGGGCTGGCAGCTAAAGAGCTCGCCCTGACTAAGAAGATTCTTTACCGGATCCGGAGTCCGAGGCTGTGGGGACTAACTTCTACCCAGCAGCAGAATCCGTCAGGCAGGGGATTTCAGGTCCCCTGGCCCAGAAGCCCGAAGGCCCGGTCACACGCGTGGGACCAGCACCGCCATCGTGGAGCGGAAGCCATTAGAAGGCCCCGAGTCACCGGCCATACGGGTGAGCACCACACGGTACACTCAGGGACGTGGGCTACTTACATCAGCTTCTAGCAAGGTAGCCAGAAGAGTACAGTCAGCTTGGGAGGCCTACAACTACGCCTGGCCAGGGGAGATCCCATCTGCTCAAGGACTGACCAGGCCCCGTTCGCTAGCAAGTACTCCGGGAGGGTCTATCGTTGTTACCAGTAAAGACCCTGAACGCTACCATACCGTCTCTGAGTGGTTCCTGCTACCCCCATCATCCACGTCGGCTGCCCTGAGGCCATACCCCTCCCGTTGGGGGTTATACTATCACGCTGCACCATCCTTCCACCGGCCTCAGCGGTCTGCCCTGCAGCAGCAGCCCCCTGGCTGCATTCAACGGGTGGCGTAGTCATCAACCATTTTCTACCGCTAACAGACTGCCGTCCAGTTTGACTCCCTGGGCACGGACCGGGTCACCGCCACGAGACTACAACCCTAAACAGATCCGGCTCCGGGTAAGCTCCCGCGTGCGCAACGCAGCGCGACACAGGCCCAGGGGCGCGTCAACTTTGGCGTAGTCGGCAGGATCACGTGCCCGCAACCACCGGGTACTGCGTGCCTGAAAAGCAAAGACTGTTCAAACTTACCAGTGGTGAAGATTCCCGCCATCGGTGAAGATTCCCGCCATCCGGCGCCATCTTCAGCCTTCTTCCCGCCATCGGTGAAGTTTCCCGCCATCTTCAGCCTTCTTCCCGCCATCCGTGGAGTTTTCCCGCCATTGGACGCCATCTTGAGGACGCCGCGCGGGAAGAAGAGGGGCGTGGACTCCGAAAGCGCGCGAGAACTGAAGCCCCGCCTCACGTCCGGACGTTGCGTAAGGTCCTGGAAGGAGCCCAGCAGACGCCGACGTCACAGGAGCGCGACGGAAGGTCCTCAACCCTGACGATCCACTGCGGAGCCGCGGCCTACGGAACAGGATCATCGCAAGGTAGGCCACGGTCCACTAGGGGGGAGGAAGATGTCGGATACGGAGGGGAGCTCCACTGCCTCAACCCCCGCCAGCGCTACCGCTGTTGCAGTTATGCCCTTCACCATGCCCTATATCCCGGGAGCAGCTTGGCTACCCCAGTACTCAGGGGAGTCACATACCCTGCATGACTTTAGAGAAAAGCTGGATAGCCTCTTCCAGGTGTACCCCCTCACAGAAGAGCAAAAAGTGAGCATCCTGGTGGCCCAACTAACTGGGGCAGCCAAAAGGGAAGTAAAATCCTGGCCACCTGGGAGGAAGACTGTCGCAGGGATACTAACCCGGCTGAAGGACACCTTTGATACCCGCACCTCAGCCGAGATTAAACTTAGATTCTACGGGTGCAAGCAGCGAGCGCATGAGAGTATAAGGGACTATGCACTCAACCTACAAGAGGCCCTGAGGGCCATTAAGCAGACCGACCCTAATGGAGTGGGAAACGAGGACAGGCTGTTGACCGAACAATTTATAGAGGGTTTATATTGCAATGCCCACCGCACCCAGTTGCGGGCAATGGCCTTACAGGACCCTCATCTAGAATTTGCACAGTTCAAGGACAGAGCCATCCGGGTGCTCCGAGAACCGGCACCAGGTGGCGTTGTGACCCACAGACGCCCCACTACCACTTACTACCAGGAGGCGGCGCCCTTGTCAGCAGGGCCTGTGGGAGCTGATGCGCAGGCTTTGGACAATGACCCGGCTCCAGACCTACACCATCAGGTCCAAGAGCTAGCTAAAAGCGTTGCTGCGCTAACCCGAACTGTGCAGTCTTTACAGGTTTCCACTCCAGGGAAGATCCAGCTGGCATCCGGACCGGAGGACATCCCGTGGCGTCGACCAAGGAGGACCCCACCGGCCAGAGGAAGACCCAGTGACCGATACAGCGAGGACGGACGACCCATCTGCCGCCGCTGCAATCAACCCGGACATATGGAAAGGTACTGTTCTTTAAACGGGCACAACCTGGGGTAGAGGGCCAACCCCCAGGAAAAAGATCACCAGGCCCATCGAACTGGCGCGACAGATATGTGGGAGGACGTCCAGTCTTGCCTGTGGTACTGGATGGCATTCCCATGAGTGCCCTACTGGACACCGGGTCACAGGTCACCACCATCCCGTACGTGCTCTTCAAGCAGTACTGGAATGACTCGGATATTACCCGCTACCCTGACGACGACTTGAGTATCATCGCCAGCAATGGTCAGCCCGTGCCACAGATCGGATTTAAAGAGGTGACCATCAAAATTGGTAGAGTCGAACTGGCCGCACAGGGACTGATCATTGTAGATATTGACAAACATGAGAGTCACCCAAAAATAACTCTAGGAACTAATGTAATTGAAAATTGTCTTGCAGAGGTGATTTTCCTTTTACAGCAGGTTGCCAAGAATGCCAGCTCCGGCGAGCAGCGGGTGCTCCAGAAAGAGATCCGGGCACTGATGCAACGGCAACAAGTGGAACTCTCCGGCGGTGAGATTGGTAGCGTAAGAATGTGTGACCCTTTTCCTATTGCCATGCCCCCAAAAAGTGAAATGATGATTTGGTGCCGGGCAGCTATTGGTCTGAGAGGTAGAGATTACCAGGCAATGGTAGAACCAGTTTACTCAGACAGTAGGCCCACCATTTTGACAGCACGGGGGGTGGTCAATGTACGCCATGGGAGGGTGCCCGTTCGCATAATAAATATCGGGGAGAGGGAAGTGTACCTGCCCCGGTATGCCACGCTGGCCAAATTATATACCACTAATCAAAATTCTATACAATCTGTGGAACCCTTGCCTCCATCTCACCCGGAGGAAGGTAACGGCTCTAAGAAAGACATGGAGGACTGGTGTCAGCAACTACATCTGGGTACTGACTCCACTCCCTCACACCAGAAACAAGGAGTCTATCGGGTGGTTCAAGAGTATGAGAGAGTGTTTAGTAAACACCCGTTAGACTTCGGGCGAGTCAAGGGGGTAGAACACCGCATCCCCACGGGAGATCATCCTCCCATAAAAGAGAGGTATCGACCCGTACCCCCTGCACATTACCAACACGCCAAGGGGATGCTTAGAGACATGAAGGAGGCTGGGGTAATCCGGGATAGCTGTAGCCCCTGGGCAGCCCCACTAGTTTTAGTCAAAAAGAAAGACAACACCATGAGGATGTGTGTAGATTACCGGAAAATCAACCGTATCACACACAAGGATGCGTACCCCTTACCAAGGATAGAGGAGTCATTGGCTGCTTTAAGATCTGCTAACTTCTTCTCTACCTTGGATCTCACTAGCGGGTACTGGCAGGTTCCTGTAGCAGAGGCGGACCGGGAGAAGACCGCATTCACCACCCCGATGGGACTTAGCGAGTTCACCTGCATGCCGTTCGGACTCTGCAACGCCCCAGGAACCTTCCAACGATTAATGGAGTGCTGTCTGGGCCACAGAAACTTCGAGACGGTCCTGTTGTACCTGGACGATGTCATCGTATACTCCAAAACTTATGAGGACCACCTGAAACACCTGGCGGAGGTGTTCGAAGCTCTGGCGAGTTACGGCCTAAAGGTGAAACCCTCCAAGTGTCACCTCCTGAAACCAAAGGTGCAATACCTGGGACACGTGGTGAGCGCTGACGGAGTGGCTCCCGACCCCGATAAGATCACCGCAATCAAAGGATGGCCAAGCCCTTCCAGCGTAAAAGAAGTGCGGCAGTTCCTAGGGTTGGTAGGCTACTACCGAAGGTTTATTCCCGGTTTCACCAAAAAGGCGGCGCCTATGCAGGACCTCCTGATAGGCCAGTCCCGGAAGGCCAAGAACCAGAAGCCGCCCTTCAAATGGGAAGAGCTAGAGGAAGAGTCCTTCCGCCAGCTGAAGATGGCCCTCACGGGGGATGAAATCTTGGCGTATCCGGACTATAGCCAGCCCTTCATCCTCTACACCGACGCCAGTAACGTCGGGCTAGGAGCCGTACTGTCCCAGATTCAGCAGGGGAAAGAGCGAGTAATCGCCTATGCCAGCCGAAAACTGCGACCCACCGAAAGGAATCCCGAGAATTATAGCTCATTTAAGCTAGAGTTCCTGGCCGTGGTATGGGCAGTCACCGAGCGCTTTAAGCATTACCTCGCTTCTTCCCGGTTCACCGTATACACGGATAACAACCCGCTGACACACCTGGACACGGCAAGACTCGGTGCCCTGGAGCAGAGGTGGATGGCCCGTCTGTCCAACTACGAGTTCACAATTAAATACCGGGCAGGGCGCTCCAATACCAACGCGGACGCCCTGTCCAGGATGCCCAACCTGCCGGACGGAGGAGAAGATCCGGAGGGACTGGAAGAAGTTGAACTCCCTGCGTTCCACCGTCATGGGACTATCCAGTATTCCCACCGGGTAAGGAGTAAGCAGGCTGCTACGTTGAACCCCTTACCTCACTACAACTGGGCGGAAACGCAAGACAGCGACCCTGCCGTCCGACTGGTGAAGGAGATGCTGACTCGCCCGGAGGCTAGCCTGGAATCAGACGCTCCAGAGGAAGCCAAACAACTATGGGCAGAGAAGAGTCGACTGTTCCTTTACAAGGGGAAGTTGTGCCGCAGAATGGTTAACTCCAGGACGCATGAACTACTCTGGCAAGTAGTGGTGCCACGAAGAGACGCAGCCATGGTGATGGAGGCATACCACGACGGAGCTGGACACTTCGGGTGGAAAAAGCTGGAGTTCCTGCTGCGCGAGCGGTTCCACTGGGTAGGCATGAGGGGAACCATCGAGAAGTGGTGCAGAGACTGTGGCCCGTGCAATCTGAGAAGGAAGGACCGGGCCAGCCAGAAGACTCCCCTGCAGTCCATCGTCACCCGGCAACCGTTGGAACTGGTAGCCTTGGATCATGTAAAACTGACCCCCAGCAGAAGTGGCTACGTCTACGCGTTAACCATCGTGGATCATTACTCCCGGTTTCTGGTTGTCGTCCCCGTCAAGGACTTAACGGCTCGAACAGCAGCTAGAGCCTTCCAGCAGCACTTTTGCCGTCCACACGGGTACCCGGACCAAGTGCTGACGGACCAGGGACCTGCCTTTGAAGCGGAGGTCTTCCAGGAATTCTGCAATCTGTATGGCTGCCGGAAGATAAGGACGACACCCTACCATCCGCAAACTAATGGACTTTGTGAGAAAATGAACCAGGTGGTAATGGATCTTCTAAAAACGTTGCCCCTGGAAGAACGCAGTCTGTGGCCTGAGAAGTTGCCCGATCTGGTGGACCTATACAACCACATCCCGGTAGGTTCCACCAACTGTACCCCGGCTTACCTAATGAGGGCAAGACCAGGTAAGTTACCTGTTGACCTGGAAATGGGAGTCCTGACGCCCGAGGACACTTCACCAGAAACAGACTGGGACACAGAGAGGCAGCAGCAGTACCGGAAAGTACAGGAGAGCGTGGAGCGAAGTCTCTGTCAGGCTAGGGAAAGACAAGAGAAGACTTACAACCAGTATGCTCCCGCTGTTCCCCTAGTACCCGGAGAGCAGGTCTTGAAGAGGAAGAGACGGCTCCACAAGTTGGACGACCAGTGGGAGAAGGACCCGTACACCGTACTGCCCTCAAGCCACGAGAACCCGAAGGTCTGTACCATCAGTAAAGACGGGGGGGAAACCACAGCCATTGTATCCCGGGACCACCTGAAGAAGTGCCCCGAACAACTGAGGAACCCTGAGGAGGAACAGGAAGACCATCGACCCGTGGAAGAAAGGGAAGATATGGTTAGTACCGTGCTCGGGGACTTCCCTCGGTCTTGGACTCAAGTCAATGGTGCAGTTGTGGTACCCGTACTCACCTTCCTCCAACCATCATCCCAAGAACCTACGGAGCAACGGGTAGAGCTGGAAGAGCAGCCGGTCCAGGAGGCAGAAGACTCCACCCAAGCGGAACAGGAGAATCCACCCTCTGCTTATAGTGAGCCTGCCGTACCCCTAGTGAGACAAAGAGCCGGTAGACAGCTGCCCAGTTTACCCTTGACAGCTCCTACACCCTGTAGTTCAGGGCCAGACAGTCAGCTCCGTAGGTCCACTAGGGCCACTAGAGGCCAGTTACCCGCACGTTGGAGGATCTAAATGTTTAAGTTGTTTTACAATGTTTACCTGTTTATTGTTGCTTGTGTGTAATTTTGTGTTTCTAGTTGTTTTCAGGAGTCTTCGGTGGATTTACCGGGAATCCTTTGTATATAGTTGGAGCGTAACCCAGGATGGACTAGAGACTGTTAAGGACTCGGGGTAGGACAGACCCCTACCTGGTTACGTCTCCCTGTGTTGGTGAAATGGACACCTTTGCTTTTCTTCAAAGACTGCACCCGGTTGCGGACATCCGTGACCATCTTATTGTGTTTCCTTATTGTATTTTATTGTTCTTTGATATACCTTGTTATATTTTTCTAAAAAGTGTTTAGTCCCGGAGTACTAAATTTCACTAGGGGGGAGTGTGACACCCCAGGGGTCTGGTTGTCACAGTGATAGAGATATTACGTCTGAGAGCAGGTGGGAGGTCCTTTGGTCAGGGATCCTGTGCATGCCACACCTCCTGCCCAGCCTTGGGAGGGGAAGAACTTCCCCTGTATAAACCCGGGGCTGAGGCAGGGTTAGGGAGTCCAGGAAGAGTAGAGACAAGAGCAGCATAGGAAGCAGCAGAGTCACAAGGAGTCAGGGGCTGGCAGCTAAAGAGCTCGCCCTGACTAAGAAGATTCTTTACCGGATCCGGAGTCCGAGGCTGTGGGGACTAACTTCTACCCAGCAGCAGAATCCGTCAGGCAGGGGATTTCAGGTCCCCTGGCCCAGAAGCCCGAAGGCCCGGTCACACGCGTGGGACCAGCACCGCCATCGTGGAGCGGAAGCCATTAGAAGGCCCCGAGTCACCGGCCATACGGGTGAGCACCACACGGTACACTCAGGGACGTGGGCTACTTACATCAGCTTCTAGCAAGGTAGCCAGAAGAGTACAGTCAGCTTGGGAGGCCTACAACTACGCCTGGCCAGGGGAGATCCCATCTGCTCAAGGACTGACCAGGCCCCGTTCGCTAGCAAGTACTCCGGGAGGGTCTATCGTTGTTACCAGTAAAGACCCTGAACGCTACCATACCGTCTCTGAGTGGTTCCTGCTACCCCCATCATCCACGTCGGCTGCCCTGAGGCCATACCCCTCCCGTTGGGGGTTATACTATCACGCTGCACCATCCTTCCACCGGCCTCAGCGGTCTGCCCTGCAGCAGCAGCCCCCTGGCTGCATTCAACGGGTGGCGTAGTCATCAACCATTTTCTACCGCTAACAGACTGCCGTCCAGTTTGACTCCCTGGGCACGGACCGGGTCACCGCCACGAGACTACAACCCTAAACAGATCCGGCTCCGGGTAAGCTCCCGCGTGCGCAACGCAGCGCGACACAGGCCCAGGGGCGCGTCAATTGTATCTACAAAATAATGATACTCTTCAGCTTTGTCTGTAGTAGTTTGCCTACTAAATAACTATACTCTGCAGCCACGTCTGTACGGGTTACGGGCCTAAAAAATAATTATACTCTGCCTCTGTGTCTGTATGAGTTGTGCGCCTAAAAAATAATTATACTCTGCCTCTGCGTCTGTGCGAGTTGTGGGCATTAAAAATAATTATACTCTGCAGCCGTCTCTGTGCGACTAGTGTGCCTACAAAATAATTATACTTTGCCACTGTGTCTGTGCCAGTTATGGGCCTAAAAAATAATAATACTCTACAGCTGTCTTTGTGCAAGTAGTGCGCCTAAATACTAATTATACTCTGCAGCAGTTTCTGTGCAAGTATTGTGCCTAAAAAAAATTATACTCTGCTGCTGTGTCTGTGCCAGTTGCGGACCTAAAAAATAATTATACTTTGCAGCCATCTCTGAACTGTGCCTAGAAAAAATAAAATACTCTGCCGCTGTGTCTGTGTGAGTAATGTGCCTAATATCCACTTCAAAAAATGAGGAGAGCATCAATGAGGAGACGAAGACGTGACCTAGGTGGTGCTGGTGTAGCTGCTGCAAGTGGTGGTGATGTAGCTCCTGCAGGTAGAGCACGTGGCCGTTCTGTGTCTGCTACATGCCCAAATACAACATCTCCCTCTGGTGCATGCAAACGACAGAACGTTATGCGTCATTTCATAGGGCCGAATACTGCTTCATGAATGGTGAGGCCTCAACATGTTGAGGCAGTGTTAGATTGGTTGGCTGAGAGTGCCTTCATTTCCTTCGAACTATCTTTCACCCAGTCTCTTGCAGAAAATGCAGAGTTGGCACCTGAGTACCATGGTCACCTGGCTTCCACCTCAAGTCATGCAGCAGTCACTTCTGCTTTTTGATGACTCCACTGGCTGGGATTCTGTGGGCCATCCACCTGGCCCTGTCCCACAACTGGAGTAGATTGAGTGCACTGATGCCCAACCACTTGCTCAGTTGGAGGATGAGTACGTGGGAAGGTTAGTACACATGATCAATAGACCACCGCACCACATCTCTGTTAATGACGAAACACAGGTGCCAACTGCTGCGTCTTTCTGCAGTGTGCAGACCGGCAATGAGGGCAGGGGTGAGGACTGGGTGGAAGATGATGCGGTGGATGATGAGGTCCTATACCCATGATGGAGCAAGGCCATCCTGGTGATGTGCGCAGTTCGGAGGAAGAGAAGGTGGTCACACTGCCCCAGCAGCACAGCAAAAGAGGGAGCAAGGTGAAAAAGCACAGCGGGCGGCCCCTAGCCTGTACATCGGCTGCTACTGGCCACCATGCTGAGGAAATGAGAACAACAAAGTCAGCTCAAAGGAGCTCCCTGGCATGGGATTTCTTCAGCCAATGTGCTTACGAAAAGACATGGGTGGTTTGCACGCTGTGCCATCAGAGCCTGAAGCGAGGCATAAATGTTCTGAACCTGAGCACCACCTGTATGACGAGGAATCTGAATTCCAAGCACAGGGTGCAGTGGAGTACACACCTTAGAAAGCATGACAGATCTGAACCTCCTCCTGCTCCCTATTCTGCTGTGGCACTGGACTCTTCCTCCCGCTCACGATCAACAAGACCTACCTCCCCAAAAAGAGAGGTTGTGACAGCACCACCACCAGCAGTATCACCGAGTATGTCTACACCATCCCATGGAAGTGTTCAGCTTTCCATCCTCCAAACCTTCGAGAGAAAGAGGAAATACCCCCTACCAACCCATAAGCCATGGTTCTGAATGATGGCATTTCCAAATTCCTGGCCTTTGAAATGCTGCCATTCCGGCTTGTGGATATTAACAGTTTTAAAAAACTGATGGTGGAGCCTGTTCCAAAGTACGTTGATCCCAGTATGTTGATCCCAGTTGATGCCACTACTTTTCCAGGCGGGTAATCCCTGCCTTGCACACATATGTTGCAGACCAAATCATGTGCGCACTTCACTACACCATCAGTGGCAAGGTCCACATAACCACCGATACGTTGACCAGTAAGCACAGCTAGGGATGTTACATCTCCCTAACTGCCAACTGGGTAAATGTAGTGGCAGCTGGGCCTGAGGCGGAAGGCGTTCTAGTGCATGTCCTACCACCACCGAGGATTGCTGGACATTTCTCTGTCCAGGTTGCCTCCTCCTCCTACTCCTCTTCCTCCACCACCTCCTCATTCGGTCACCGTAAGACTTGCACCACCAACTTCAACACAGCAAGGCGGATCAAACAGCAGAGAGATGAGTGGTTGGTGTCGATGAACCTCAAGTCTGGCCTGGTGGTGTGCAATAACAGACAAAATCTCATAGCAGCTCTGGGCCTAGCTAGTTTGATGCATATGTGCTAAATTTTGTAATGCAGAGCTTCCTTAAAAATTACCCACATATTTGTAGGCATAGAGCCAGATATCAGTGGCCAGGGCTAATTTTTTTGCTATTTTAATGCTGATTATTTGCTTAAAAATCAAGGCAGGCAGGGTTTGTGGTAGTGTATGCAGCACAAGTGGGTCCATTACCCAGCTGAGTTGCTCTGCGGAACAACATTACGTTCACCACCAATGAATTGGCCTCTATGCGGGACATGTGTGCCGTGCTGTGCTGCTTTGAATACTCCACCAACATGGCCCGCGCTGATGACGCCATCATGAGCCTTACTATACCACTTCTATGCCTGCTGGAAAAAAAAACTTCAGGCGATGATGGATGAGGTGGTGGCCCAGGAGGAAGAGGAGCAGGAGGCACAGGGACCATTCACCATGTTATCAGGCTCAGAAGGTGTGTTCCTGTACCAACAGTGGCCAGATACGCAACTGTCCAGCCAGGGGACAGGTTTGGAGGATGAGGAAGAACCGTGTTCACAGCATTGTAGCACTCAAATCATCTCAAGGGCATCAATGGAGTGTGGCTGGGGGATACACAGGACTCAGACCATACACATCCCACCAAGGCCAGCTTGTCATTGCCTCTGGGCAGCCTGGAACAGATGAGCCAAAATATGCTACTGTGCCTATGCAATGACTGCCGAGTTGCCCAAATTGTTACCACTGCTGATTACTGAATGGCCACTGAATGACCACTGCTGGATCCCCGCTACAAGGACAATGTACCATCATTACTTCTGTCACTGGACCGGGATCACAAAATGCGTGAATACAAGCACATGTTGGTAGAGGGACTATTGACGACGTTCCCACCTGACAGCGGGGCTCATTGGAAGAACAAAGCGGGGGGGGGGGGTTACCAATGCAGCTGGTGCACTGGCAACACCTCGGAAGGCAGGGTTAGCATTGCCGAAATGAGACAAAACTTTATGAGCACGCCACAACATCCGGCACCACCATCTGATATGGTCCGTAGTAGCAGGAGGCAGCGTTACAACAACATGGTGGAAGAGTATCTTTCCAAATATCTCCACGTACTAACTGATGGGTCTGACCCATTTAACTTCTGGGTGTCCAAATTGGAAACATGGCCTGAGTTTGCCCTTTATGCCTTGGAGGGGCTGGCCTGCCCTGAGGCAAGTGTATTGTCATAATGTGCGTTTAGGACAGCAGGAGGTGTGATCAAAGACAGATGCATACGCCTGTTCACAGCAAATGTGGGGAAGCTAACATTTATTAAAATGAACTAGTCGTGGATCCAATAAGACTTTTCTGTACCTTTGGCTGACTAGACAACTATATCAGCCACACTCAGCCATTGTTCAACTCTATTTGCCATTTGTTTCATTTTGGTGCCTCCCCAAATAAAAAAAAAGCAGAAAACAGTGTTGACTACCTCCTCCTCTGCCTGTTCCCTCTACACTGCCATGTCCACCTCCACCTATTCCACCTCCTTCTCCACTTGGACCTCCGCCTCCTGGTTCTGGATTATTTTTTGCTTTATTAATTCTATGTTTTTTTAAGTCAGTTCCATAAAACAAAGAAAAAAAACGCTTTAAAAAAAAAGAAGCAAAAAACACAAAAACAGTGTTGGATTACTCTTCCTTTGCTTATTTCACCTACACCACCACATCCACCTCCTCCTACACTTGGACTTCCGCCTCCTAGTTCTAGATTGTAATTTTTTGTTTGGTTCATTCTATGTTCTTTTACGTCAGTTCCATAAAAAAAAGAGAAATTTTGAAAAAAAATTAGAAACCCCTCACACAAAATTAATGTTGGATTACTTCTCTCTTGCCTCTTCCACCTACACCACCATGTCCATCTCCTCCTCCATTTGGACCTCTGCCTCCTGGATATAGATTATTTATTTTTTCTTGGTTAACTCTATGTTATTTTACGTCAGTTCCATTAAAAAAAAGAGAAATAAAACATGAAAAAAATTAGAAAAAAAAACAAAAATAACTCCCACAAAAGCAGTGTTGGATTACTCCTCCCTTGCCTTTTCCACCTACTATGTCCATCTCTTCCTCCAGTTGGACCTCTGCCTCCTGGTTTTATATTGTTATTTTTTGTTAATTCTATTTTGGTTAATTCTATGTTCTTTCACGTCAGTTCCATAAAAAAAAGCATGGAAAAAAAAGAAAAAACTGGCAAAAAAAAATGAAAAAAAAACCCCAAAATGAAGATCCCTCCCCACCCACAAAAACAGGGTTGGTTACTCTTCTCTTGCCTTTTCCACCTACATTGCCATGTCCACCTCCTCCTCCACTTGAACCTTTTTGTTTGATGAATTCTATGTTCTTTCATGTCAGTTCCATAAAAAAAACATAAAAGAAAGGGAAAAAAAACAACTACCCACTTCCTCGTCCTACCCCACTTGGAACTCCACCTCCTGGGTCAGGATTACTTTTATTTTTTTTTATTCTAAGTTTTTCTAAGTAATTTCTCTATCTACATTTGTTTGCAGGGCAATTGTCCTGCCCCCTTTTATCTTCGTTTTGCAGCCCCCTAGCCCTTACTATGACCATTTTACATCCATTTTAAATACCAAAGTTCAGGTCCTCATTGACTTCTATTGGGTTCTGGGTAAAGTGTGAGGTCAAGTTCGGATGCCGAATTGAACTTTGAAATACAGTTCGGCCAAACCTGACAAACCCTAACATCCACAGGCCCTCTTATCCCTAGTAATGCCCAGTTTTATAGCCTATAGTTCTATTAACAACCATACAGGCTTTATTGCTAAAATCTCAATGTCTACACAACACTTGCTATAGTGATTTGCATTCCAGCAAACATTTCTATTCCATATAGTGGACATGTTACCGTTATCTTAGAAAAACTATCCCATTGCATCATCGGAACTAAGCTAAGCTGCTAGATATGTGTGCATATCTGTGATTTCCAATAACAATAAGCAGAGATGCAAATGCAGCTGTGGATTAGAAGTAGGCTATTATTTAGGATCAGAACCAGATCAGAAGTAATTGTTCCTCTCTGATTTATTCAATGTTTGAGCTAATTTGTCACAATTTATCATTTAAACATTGAAGTTAGTTGTAAGTTAACATTAAGAAAAGCATTTTTAAAAGCATCTAAAATTTATTGAGTGAACTTGTAAATGTTTTGTTATAATTGTGTTTTGATTTAAGTATGTGACTTGAGATTGAGTCGAAAGATATTTATTAGTGATGAGCGAGCACTAAAATGCTGGGGTTACTCGGTTTGATTAAATCAGAATGCTCTGGTGCTCGACCCGAGCAACGCGCCCAATGTAAGTCAAATGGAAACTTGAGCATTTTTCCGGCGGCCCTCACTCCCTGAAGGTCTGGAGGGGGGGCTTAAAAATTGGTCAAATCAATGGAACCAGTGTTGAAATGACATAAGAACAGCATGGGGAAGACCCCTGGAAACATCTGGAAATCCCAGGTCATTGCTGTGAACAATGATGTCAGAGTATTACACCACTTTTACGGACTGACAATAAAACATACAAAAATGAAGCTAAAATGGATTTTCCTGGAATAAATGTTAAGAAACATTCTTTCCAGGGTTATGGCTTGTATACAAGTCAAAATTAATAACAAAAAGCAAAAATGCTCCTCACACCTTGGGCTAGGTTCACATGTAATGTTTTTGAAGTGTTATTGCACTTTTGCATTGCTTTCAACAGTGGATAAATATATTCATCAGTAAATGTAATTTTAACATTTTACTACCTTATCTGGCCATGTGGTGTGTGAGACATTATCAGACACATCCTGTTTCATTTATGAAGGAGGGACTCTGAAAGTTACAAAGCCTATATTTACAGGGCCGCCTAATGGCCCTCACTATTGTTAGAGGGCCATCAGCCGGCTATGCTTTGCATATCCGTATATTGCTATTGCAATATAACGTATCCATCTGAGGTGGTCAAATATTCTTTTTCGTATATATTCAGCAAAGTTTGAAATTTGGATGTCCAGCAGTCGGCACTCACAATTTATAGAGTGCCAGAAGGCAGCCTCCACTATTTTTAGAGGGCAAGCAGGTGTCTTGGGGATGAGATGAGACCAATATAGAGCTTTTTGGTAAAGCACATCATTCAACTGTTTGCTGTAAATGGAATGAGTCCTACAAATAAATGAACACTGCTTACAGTCAAATATGGTGGAGGTTCAAAGATATTTAGGGGTTGTCTTCAATGTGTGCAAGGCATCATGAAATGTGAAGATTCCCAAAGGATTTTGGGTTGCACTGTAGTGCCCAATGTCAGAAAGCAGGGTTTGCATCCTAAGCCATGGGTCTTCCAGCAGGACAATGACCCCAAGCATACTTCAAGAAACACCCAGAAATGGATGTAAACAATGCACTGAAGAGTTCTGAAGTGGTAATTCCAACTCCAGTAGCATCAAGTCTCTCACCACTACCTCTTACATACAAAAGCTACAGAGAAACTGTGAATGGACACATTAAATTAATAATAATTCTATAACACTAATAATTTTGTTAACTTTGATTAATTTCTGTCAATTTTGGAAAATTTCTGCCAACTTCAATGACTTTCTGCCAACTATGATAAATTTCTGCCAACTCTGATTCATTTCTGAGTACAGATCACCGTAATAATTAAATTATGAATCGGTCAATGAGAGTATGGAAAAAATCAATCTAGTTATGGACTGTGGAAGACATGAATGTGACCATGTATATTTTTTATTTTAAATTCTTTTTTTTAACAGGTACTATGGTACCCGGGTCTGGAGGAGAGTCTCCATTCCCAAACCCGGGTACCATCCGCACATTGACCATATATATTAATAAATAATGCCAGCATATCTTTTGCATACAGCAATGGATAATTGAAAATAATACAGTTTTATTTTATACGGTAGTACGATATATATGAATATCTAGATGAAAGTTGGAATAAACCGGACTAATTAAACTGGTCACCTCCCACTGTGGGAGATTTTTTTATTCAGCTATACATACAAATATTTCGATGGTATATATTGTGTTTCATATACTTATTACTGTTTCCAACGTACAGAATCTATACTGTTTTGTTCCAATTCTCTTGCCAGAAACTTCAATGTCAGGACTTTTATTATAACGTCTGTAGCATTAAATAACCACAAAAAGAAAAATCCTGTCTCCAGCTTGGAAACGAAGATGTAACACCTGAACGTCACAAGAATTAATTAAGTAACTGATTGGACTTCCTTTGTCAGTTTGCTGTTCTTTTGTATTTATACCCTGCTTGTATTCCAATGTATGTACCATGATTAAGGCCTTTCTAAGCTGAAACACGTAGCGTTTTTTTTACTCTATTTACCCATATGGTGTGAATTGGCTCTCTTTGAAAGTGCATTTTTTATGGAAATATCATTCTTCAAATAAAAGAAAATTTTAATTACACCACATCGCTGGAGTCTCCTCACTCGCTGGATTTTGGTCTGAAGTTGTATCCGCACATTGAATCGCTTAATATCTGCATGTGCACATGTAGTCATGCGGATATTAAGCGATTCAATGCAAGTCAATGGCGGCAATTACGCTGCGTGTCCACAAAATTAATGGACATGCTGTGGATTTTTCCGCAATGAAAATCCGCAGGGGAAATTTCCGCAGCATGTGCACAGCACATGCGGATTATCATTGGGGACCATGGGACACGTATTACCAAGCGTTTTTTTAAGCGTTTTCGCTGCGGAAATTCCGCTTTAAAAATGCTTGAAAAATGCATAGTGACCACGCAGCCTTAAAGCTGGGGCGATTGTATTACAATGTGCAAATCCAGTATATGAAGCGACAATACACAGATCTTCCTAATATTCATTTTACACCTAGACCTGCAATGATGACAATTGGGCATCTTCTATGACTAAAGGAAATAAGGTTTAATCAACTTCATGGATGCAGATAATTCACTGAACGAGCAAGAAGATTATGGAACTCTCTGCCACAGCTTGTTGTAATGGTCTATTCACTAAAAAAGGCCAAGGAGGGTATGAGTGACTTTTTTGAATAACATATTAAAGGTTATTAATAGTGATGAGCGAGCATGCTCGCTACTGCTCGGTGCATCTCACTGCCGAATATTTCCGGGGTTGCTCGGCGGGAGCTCGGAACCCCTCCCTGCACTTTTGGCGCTCTTTACAGAGCCAATGAACATGCAGGGATTGCCTGCCACTCACTGTAATGCCGTAGCCATGTTGGTTGTGGCATTACAGTGATTGGCTGGCCACACGGCATCATCAGGTCTATATCAGACCTGGCGCCGCCATACTCGTCACAGTCACTCCGGAATCAGACAGTGTAGGGAGAGGTGCTGATGAGCTAGGGAGAGATTTACTTGTTTCTAGTTAGTGTAGGCGTACCAAACTATATTAGAGACACATATCCATCTCAACAAACAGTCCTTGTGAGGACTAATCCATATGAAGATATCAGGCAGGCAGTGTATATAGGAAGGTAGGCAGGGTATATAACAGACTGCAGTGCACATAGCACAAGAGGCTCCATTCCAATTTTGTCTCCTGCTGCTGAAAAAGGTCCAGGTCTCAGGGGCCAGGAATATTTTTTTTTGGATCTTAATCCTCATTATTTGCTAAAAATAAATCCAGAGAACACCGTTGTTCTGCGCCATTTGCTTGTTGGCACTGCAGAATACAGCCAGGTCCTTTCCATATTACAGCGCTAAAAATCCGGCTATTTAAAAACTGTGGTTTGTCCGTCACACGGATGACATATATTTGCGCAGAAAATACTGCCATTTCTGGCATCCATTAAAAATTTGTTTCAGTGTGTCAGTGAAGCAATTGACACCAGTTTGCTGTTCAAAATAGTTAACTACAGGCCAGGTATTTAAAACTGTGGCTTCTCCGTCACACGGATCACATATACATTCTCAGAAAATACTGTTATTTCTGGCCTCCATTAAAAATTTGTTTCAGTGTGTCAGTAAAGCAATTGACACCAGTTTGCTGTTGATAATAGTTACCTAGAGGCCAGGTATTTAAAACTGTGGTTTCTCCATCACACGGACTACATATAACTTCGCTCCAAATTCAGCCATTTGTAGTGAGCGTGGAAGATATTGTCCTCCATTTAAAATGGGCAAGGCGCGTGGCAAGGGATGGGGAATAGGACGTGATGGTGATGGTGCAAGCAGAGGCCGAGGGCAAGCTGAAATTGTACCACAACAAACACCCACATCTTCTTGCCCGACCTTCTTGTCCCAATTCCTAGGGGACTGCAGCACACCACTATTGAACCCAGAGCAGTGTCAAAAGGTTGTTGGTTGGATAGCGGATAATGATTCCAGTCACTTTGCCACTACCACCACCACCACCCTGTCTTCCACACGGTCAAGTCTCAGTAGCCGTGAGTCTGGACCGCATATTCCTCACCCTGATCCTCCTTCCTCCAGCCATGCCGAGTGCCTGGAGACAACTAATCCCACACTTGGATACTCCGAAGAGCTGTTCACTTTTCCATTTATATATTTGGGCCTCTCGCCCGGTCCACTTGAAGCGGAGCAAGAGGAGATCGCATGTAGCATGTCCAAATATTTGAGCAGCCACGGTCACACGAAGGCAATGGTGGGAAAGTGTCACAAGAGGTGGACAATGATGAGACACAATTGCCAGAAAATCAGGAGGAGGAACAGGGTGCGGAAGTGGAAGATGGCGTGGTGGATGGTGTAACGGGTCTGGGAGGTGGAACCTCTGAGCTACTATACAAAGGGGCAGTCCTTGTAAGGAAGCGGGTGGCTCCCAGGGAAGGCGGGCAGGTAGTCACGGCAAGTGACAGGAACAGTCTCTGGGTAGAAGGGCAGGAGGTCACGGCAAGTGACGGGAACAGTCTCTTGACAGGCGGGTGGTCACGGCAAGTGACAGCAGGGTAAGAGTCTCTAGACAGGCAGATGGTCACGGCAAGTGACAGCAAGGTAAGAGTCTCTATAGACAGGCTGGTGGTCATGGCAAGTGACGGCAGGGCCTCCAGGTAGGGTAGCAGGCGGGTAGCAGGTGAGCGCTCCCAGGTGAGCGGGTAAGAGTCTCTCGGCTGGCTGGCAGGTGGTCACGGCAAGTGACGGCAGAGCCTCCAGGTAGGCTAGCTGGCGGGTAGCAGGTGAGCGCTCCCAGGTGAGCGGGTAAGAGTCTCTCGGCTGGCTGGCAGGTGGTCCCAGGCAGGTATCAGGCAGGTATCAGGTAGGTATCAGGCAGGTGCTTCCTGATCCGCCGGCGGACTGGTCCATAGACAGACTGGCGGATGCAGGTAGACAGACTGTCGGACCGCAGGAATGCAAGCAGGTAAACAGAGCTGGAAAGCTGACTGGCAATGGGACCTGAGGGCTGAAGCAGAGGTGAAAGGCTTTGCAACAACTTTGCTCGGGCACCTCCATTTTGGAGGAGGTGCCTTATATATGGGAGCTCCACCGGCAATTGGCCGGGGACTCCTTAGGACGGCATGCGCAGCCCCTTTAAGAAAGAGGGAGCGCGCGCGCCCTAAGCACAGTGCCCGGGAAGCGGCGAGCGCTGCCAGCAGCGTGGGAAGAGGACGCCGAGGACGGAGCAGGGAGGTGAGAGGAACGGCGTCTCTGCATAGCAGGAGGCAGGGACGCCAACGCTACCGTAACCCCCCCTTTAGGCCCCCCCTTTTTTAGGCCGGAGAGAAATTTATCAAGGATGAGTGGGGCATGGATGTTCTACCGGGGCTCCCACGTTCTCTCCTCAGGACCAAACCCCTTCCAATCCACTAGAAAAAAGGTCTTTCCTCTTACCCTTTTGGTGGCCTGAATGCTCTCTACCTCAAACTCGTCTTCAGCGGAAACCGGAGCAGGAGGTGTACCTGTAGACTTGGAAAAAGAGTTAAGTACCACAGGTTTGAGGAGAGATACATGGAAGGAGTTAGGGATCCGCAAGTTGGCCGGGAGTTTCAATTTATAGGCCACCGGGTTGATTTGTTTGATAACTTCCAGTGGGCCGATGAACCGAGGCCCTAACTTGTAGGAAGGAATCTTGAGCCGGACATACTTGGACGAGAGCCAGACTTTATCTCCAGGATGGAATTGGGGAGGATCTAGACGTCTTTTGTCAGCCTGTTTCTTCATCCGCTCGGAGGACTGAAGAAGTGCGGATCTGGTACTCTCCCAAATGGAGGAGAATTCGCTAGCAAGAGATTCCGCGGCCGGATTTTCCACCGAGGCAGAGACGGGAAACGGGATCCGAGGATGTTGACCGTAGACAATAAAAAACGGGGATTTGGAGGAAGACTCGCTCTCGTGATTATTATAGGAAAATTCGGCCCACGGTAAAAGATCCACCCAGTCAGAATGGTGGGCATTAACAAAGTGCTGGAGGTAACTGGTTAAAATTTGGTTGATCCGCTCTACTTGACCATTGGACTGTGGGTGATAAGCAGAGGAGAAGTCCAAGGTGACCCCCAGCAGTTTACACATGGCTCTCCAGAAGCGAGAGGTGAACTGAACTCCTCGGTCGGATACGATGTGGAGAGGGAGACCATGAAGACGGAAAATATGATGGATAAAGTCTTTAGCCAATTCGGATGCAGATGGAAGGCCCGGCAGGGGAATGAAGTGAGCCATCTCAGAGAAGCGGTCAGCGACCACCCAAATGACCATACAACCAGCAGAGACAGGGAGATCCGTTATAAAGTCCATGGCTGTATGCTGCCACGGGGCAGCAGGTATGGGAAGAGGCAGAAGGCGGCCGGCTGGCAGATGTCTAGGAACCTTGTTGGGGGCGCAGGACGCACAGGCTGAGACAAAGTCTATTACGTCCTTGTGCAGGGTAGGCCACCAGTAATGCCGGGTAATAAGCAGGATGGTCTTTTTCTGGCCAGCATGGCCAGCTAGCTTAGATGAATGTCCCCAGTGTAGGACTTTCTCACGATCAGGCACTGTTACGAACGTCTTACCGGGTGGAAGACGATTTAGATCCACGGGAGCCACCAGCATTACCTTGGCGGGGTCGATGATGTGCTTTGGCTCCTACTCTAGATCAGAGAACAAAAAGGATCGGGACAAGGCATCAGCTTTGATATTTTTGTCTGCCAGGCAAAAATGAAGAATGAAATCAAAGTGGGTGAAGAACAAGGACCACTGGGCTTGGCGCGGGTTAAGTCTTTGGGCACTCTGGAGATAAGCCAAGTTTTTGTGATCCATGTAGATTATTACCGGGTGAAGAGCCCCCTCGAGCAGCTAACGCCACTCCTCCAGTGCCAACTTAATGGCTAACAATTCTCGGTCTCCTATAGAATAATTGCGCTCAGATGAGGAGAAGAGTTTGGAGAAGAAGCCGCAGGTTACCATTCTTCCGGATGACGACTTTTGGGTGAGCACCGCTCCGGCTCCGGAGGAGGAAGCGTCTACTTCTAAGAAGAATTGTTTGTTGCTGTCTGGACGGTGCAGCACAGGAGCGGAGGAGAAAGCTTGTTTCATAAACAGGAAGGCCTCCTCTGCCTCGGGTGGCCATTCTTTGGGATTAGCGCCCTTACGGGTGAGCGCAGAGATAGGGGCAGTCCGGGAAGAGAAGTGCGGAATGAAGAGGCGGTAGTAGTTGGCGAAGCCCAGGAACTGCTGCATAGCCTTCAACCCCTCCGGTCGGTGCCACTTCTGGATGGCAGAAAGTTTCTCAGTATCTATTCGTAGACCGGTCTGAGAGATGATGTAGCCCAGAAATGGAAGCGAGGTCTGCTCAAAGAGGCACTTCTCATATTTTGCGTAGAGGTGGTTTTGCCAGAGCCTGAGCAGGACCTGACGAACGTCCCTCCGGTGTGTGGGGAGATCCGGAGAGAAGACCAAGATGTCGTCCAGGTATACCACCACGCAGGAGTAGAGAAGGTCACGGAAGATATCATTGACCAACTCTTGAAAGACGGCGGGAGCATTACAGAGACCGAAGGGCATTAGGGGTAATCATAGTGGACGTCCCGGGTGTTGAATGCCGTCTTCCATTCATCCCCCTGACGGATACGAACCAGGTTATAGGCCCCACGGAGATCCAGCTTGGTGAAGATTCTAGCACCCCTCAGGCGGTCAAATAATTCAGGAATGAGCGGAAGGGGGTATTTATTCTTCACCGTGATCTGGTTAAGACCTCTATAGTCTATGCAGGGACGAAGTGAGCCATCCTTCTTTTTAACGAAGAAGAAGCCTGCTCCCGTCGGGGAGGTAGATTTCCGGATAAATCCCCGGGCCATGTTCTCCTCGATATATTCAGACATGGACCGGGTCTCAGCAGCGGACAAAGGGTAGATACGCCCTCGGGGCGGAGTAGCGCCAGGTACCAAGTCGATAGGGCAATCGTATGGTCTATGAGGAGGTAATGTCTCTGCTTCCTTTTTATTAAAGACATCAGCATAAGACCAATAGGGTACCGGCAGGCCGGGTAGATTGGCTGGGGGAGGAGAAGGATGGGCAGGACGAACGGGAACTAAACAAGTCTTATGGCAGTCCTGTCCCCAGTGAAGGACTTCTCCGGTCTGCCAATCAAGCACGGGTGCATGTCTCTGAAACCAAGGTAGGCCAAGCAAAAGGGCATGAGAGAGTCCAGGTAGAACATGAAAGAAGATGCTCTCAGAGTGCAGCATTCCCACCTGCAAAGTTATGGGTTCGGTGATAAGTTAGATGGGATGCGTTAAGAGACCCCCGTCCACGGAGGCGACAGATAAGGGTGTGGCCACAGGTTTGGTGGGAATGCGGTATTTCTCTACCAGGGACTGAGATATAAGATTTCCGGCAGCTCCAGAATCAAGTTGAGCTAGTTCAAAGTAACGGTTCTCCCCGCAGATGATAGAGACCGACAGCATCAGAGATGGAGAGGGTTTATTCTTGTCTAGGACGACCTCTCTGAGCGAACCTAGACACAGGCGTTTCCCGACCTCTCCGGGCAGGAACGGATCCGGTGCTCCTTACTGCCACAGTAGAAGCAGCTCCCCTCGGCACGGCGTGACTCTTGACGGGTTTTGACCACCTTGGTCTGGTCGACCTGCATAGGCTCGGGTGAGTGCACCTGGGGAGTAACAGAGGAAGTGACGGGATTCTGGAAGGTAGGAGCAAGGTGAGGAAACCTCCTCTCACAGGTGACCTCTTTGGTACGCTCCTGGAACCGGATGTCAATCAGGGTGGCAAGTGTTATTAAATCTTCGAGAGTGGTAGGAATGTCCCGACCGGCAAGTTCATCCGGCCGGATAGACCCTCCCAGAAGACAGACACCAGGGCGTCGTTATCCCAGGCAAGCTCAGAAGCAAGGGTAAGGAACCGTATGGCATATTGACCCACGGTGAGACTCCCTTGACGGAGGCGTAGCAGAGATGAGGCGGATGAGGTCTTTCGTCCTGGTTTGTCGAAGACTCTCCGGAAGGCCGTGAGAAAGACTGGCAGGTTGGACATCAGGAGGTCTCCTCTCTCCCATAGAGGATTTAGCCAAGCCAGCGCCTCCCCAGTGAGATGGGACATAATGAAGTCCACTTTGGCTCGGTCGGTGGAAAACTGGTGTGCCAAAAGTTCGAAGTGCAGTGTGCACAGGTTAATGAAGCCCCGTGCCTGTCCGGGATCTCCACCAAAACGAGGCGGGGCGGAAAGGCGTGGACCGGGAAGGGATGCCATGGTATTGATGGGCAGCGGCGCTGCCGGGGTAGTAGTTGTGCGAGTGGAAGCAGCTCCCGACGAGGCAGTCAGTGTGTCCAGGCGGGAGTGAACACTACGCAGGTGGCCCAAGATGGAGTCCTGTTGGGACTTCTGACGGGAAAGTTCATGACCTAGGTACGAGAGTGAGGGAGCTTGGGTGCCACCGGGTTCCATGGCCCGAGCAAACTGTAACGGGTCTGGGAGGTGGAACCTCTGAGCTACTATACAAAGGGGCAGTCCTTGTAAGGAAGTGGGTGGCTCCCAGGGAAGGCGAGCAGGTAGTCACGGCAAGTGACTGGAACAGTCTCTGGGTAGAAGGGCAAGAGGTCACGGCAAGTGACGGGAACAGTCTCTTGACAGGCGGGTGGTCACGGCAAGTGACAGCAGGGTAAGAGTCTCTAGACAGGCAGATGGTCACGGCAAGTGACAGCAAGGTAAGAGTCTCTAGACAGGCTGGTGGTCACGGCAAGTGATGGCAGGGCCTCCAGGTAGACTAGCAGGCGGGTAGCAGGTGAGCGCTCCCAGGTGAGCGGGTAAGAGTCTCTCAGCTGGCTGGCAGGTGGTCACGGCAAGTGACGGCAGAGCCTCCAGGTAGGCTAGCTGGCGGATAGCAGGTGAGCGCTCCCAGGTGAGCGGGTAAGAGTCTCTCGGCTGGCTGGCAGGTGGTCACGGCAAGTGACGGCAGAGCCTCCAGGTAGGCTAGCTGGCGGGTAGCAGGTGAGCGCTCCCAGGTGAGCGGGCAAGAGTCTCTCGGCTGGCTGGCAGGTGGTCCCAGGCAGGTATCAGGCAGTTATCAGGCAGGTATCAGGCAGGTTCTTCCTGATCCGGCGGCGGACTGGTCCATAGACAGACTGGCGGATGCAGGTAGACAGACTGTCGGACCGCAGGAATGCAAGCAGGTAGACAGAGCTGGAAAGCAGACTGGCAATGGGACCTGAGGGCTGAAGCAGAGGTGAAAGGCTTTGCAACAGCTTTGCTCGGGCACCTCCATTTTGGAGGAGGTGCCTTATATATGGGAGCTCCACCGGCAATTGGCTGGGGACTCCTTAGGACGGCGCGCGCGGCCCCTTTAGGAGAGAGGGAGCGCGCGGGCCCTAAGCACAGTGCCCGGGAAGCGGCGAGCGCTGCCAGCAGCGCGGGAAGAGGACGCCAAGGACAGAGCAGGGAGGTGAGAGGAACGGCGTCTCTGCCTAGCAGGAGGCAGGGACGCCGACGCTACAGATGGTATGGTAACTGACCCAACCTGGCAGGAGGACATGCAGAGCGAGGACAGCAGTACACAAGGGGAGGGAGGCAGAGGACCCCAACAGGCAGGAAGAAGCAATGTGGTGGCCGCAGACAGAAGGCAGGCAACCGTTCCCCGTAACACCAACACGAAGGAAGTTGCCAGTACAAATGATAGGTCTTCCCGATTCTGGTTATTTTTTAAAGACTCTGCCGATAACCCCAAAAATGCCATTTGCACCACCTGCCAGGCCAGCATCAGCATGGGTGGCAAAACTAGCAGCCTGACCACCACCAGCATGATCAGGCACATGGCAGCAAAGCACCTGACTTTGTGGACCGAACCCCAGGGTCCAGGAACAGTGTCTTCAGGTGGCACCACTGCTTCTTCCGCTGTTGTGCATGCAAGACAATCCCCTGTCCATGGTGCATGCAAAGATGCCTCCTGCCCTGCACCTGTCGTTGCTTACTCTCAAGTAGCATGTCCTTCTCCCAGCTCAGCGTTCAGTTGTCCATACCCCAGTCCTTGGAACGCAAGCACAAATACGCAGTCAACGCGCCACAAGCCACACTACTAAATTCTCACATTTCACGACTGCTTGTGCTCGAAATGTTGCCTTTTAGGCTCGTGGAGACGGTAGAATTCCGCAACCTGATGGCGGTGGTTGTCCCCCAGTACTCGGTCGCCAGCCGCCACTATTTCTCCTGATATGCCATCCCCACATTACACAAGCACTTGTCCCAAAACATTAGCCGTGCCCTCAACAACACAGTTACCGGGAAAGTCCACCTAACCATGGACATGTGGACAAGTGCTTGTGGGCAGGGACGGTACATTTCGCTGACGGCACACTGGGTTAACATAGTGGAAGCCGGGACCCAGTCAGACCTTGGGACGGAACACGTTCTCCCAACGCCAAGGATTGCGGGCCCTAGATCAATCAGGGTTGGCCCCACAGTCTACCGCTAATGCAGCTCATCCTCCTCAGCCTCCTCCTCCTCTTCAGCCTCCATCTCTGAAATGACCACATCAGTCACAAGCTGGAAGCACTGCAGCACTGCCTCGGCCTACCGGCAACAGACTGACAGACTGTACTGAAGCTAATATGCTTAGTTGACAAACTGCACAATGCTGAAGAGTTGTGGACAGCTCTGAAAGAGCAGACAGATCTTTGGCTCACACCGCTGAACCTAGAGCCAGGCATGGTCATGTGTGACAATGGCCAGAACCTGGTGGCGGCTCTGAGGCGAGGCGAGCTGATGCACTTACCAAGCCTGGCCCTTATGCTTAACCTCATGGTTCAGCGGTTTCTCAAATCCTACCCAGAGCTGCCGGATCTGCTTGTTAACGTACGCAGCCTGTGTGCCCATTTTAGAAACTCAGCTACAAATTCCACCGCCCATGCCATGTTTCAGCAGCATATGCAGTTTCCGGTTCACAGACTGGTGTATGATGTCCCCACGTGTTGGAACTCTACACTGCAGATGTTGGGAAGGATTTGTGAGCAGAAGAGGGCAGTTGTGGAGTACCTTCATCAACAAGGCCGTCTGTATTCAGTTCAGACTCCACACATAAGACCTTAGGAATGGACATGGATGTCAGACATCTGTACCATCCTCCAAAACTTTGAGGACGCCACCAAGGTTGTGAGCGGCGATGACGCCATAATTAGCGTCACCATCCCGCTTCTCTGTCTTCTAAAATGCTCTCTGCTCACAATCAAAGAGGATGCATTGCAGGCGGAGCACAATGAGATGGAGCAAGTAAACATACAGGGTGATTACACACAGCCCAGCCTCATCTCATCCCAACATGGATTGGGTGACAATGAGGAAGAGGAGGAGGAGGAGGAAGAACAAGAGCTAGATTCATGCTCTATAGATGGTGCTACCTGCACAACTGTCATACCGTCATACCGTCTGTTCTACATGGATGGCCTGAGGACAGAGAGGATGAGGAGGAGAGCATGGTCACTAGTCCTTTTGGTGAGGACACGGAAGTCTTGCCTGTTAGCAGTCTGGTACGCATATCTGAGTTTATGTTACGCTACCTTTCCCATGACCTTCTCAAAATTTTGGGTGACAGTCATAACTGGTTGGTGACACCTCTAGTCCCATGCTACAAGGAGAACTTTATGTCTATTTAAAGGGTGTTTATAATGCCCGTAGAAAAAAAATGTTTTCATACTGTATGTTCATGTATACCCCCCAGGGGTAAATGTTTGTCAGCCCATACACTTAGTTCATGGGCATTACAAGTATAGGAGACCCGCTCCTTTCTAATGGGAAATTTTTTTATGAGGCCCTCCTCCACGTCTCTACCAAGGGGCATTGGAGTGCCTCACAATTTTTGACAACCCTTGCATTCACTGCATAGGCAAACATAATGGGAGACCCACTTAATAATAATGGGGATATTTTTTTTCATGAGGCTCTCCTCTATGTCTCTTCCAAGGGGCATTGGAGTGCCTCCAAATCTTTGGCAAAACCTGTATTCACTGCATAGGCAAACATAATGGGAGACCCACTTCCTAATAATGGGAACATTGTTTTCAGGAGACCCTCCTCTAAGTCTCTTCAAAGGAGTATTGGGGTGTGTCCAAATTTTCAAAGTGGTATTGGGGTGCATCCAAATTTTGGGCAGCCCTGCCACTCATTGCATACGCAATAACAGTATAGGAGACCCACTCTTTAGTAATGGAAACAATAAAACACAGCCGGCTGATGGCTCTCTAAGAATTGTGAGGGCCACTGCTGGCCCTTTAAGAATAGTAAAGGCCGCCTGATGGCCCTGTAAAAATAGGCTTTTTGACTTTCAGAGTCCCTCCTTCATAAATGAAACACGATGCGTCTGATGATATCTTACACACCACATGGCCAGATAAGGTTGTAAAATGTTAAAATGACATTTCCTGGTGAATGCATTTGTCACAGTTGAAAGCAATGCAGAAGTGCAAAAACACATCAAAAATGTTAAGTGTGAACATAGCCCAAGGTGTGAAGGAGTATTTTTGTTTTTGGTTCTTTATTTTGCTTTATATACAAGTCATTACACTGGAAAGGATGTTCCTTAACATATTTCCCAGGAAAATTCATTTTGTTTTTGTTTTTGTATGTTTTATTGTGAGTCCGTAAAAGTGGCATAATACCTCTTACAACGTTGTTGACAGAAGTGACCTGGGAGTCAGAAATGCTTCCAGGGGTCTTCCCCATGCTGTTCCCATGTCATTTGAGCACTGTTCCCATCGATTTGGGGAATTTTAAGGCCCCCTGGAGACCGCCGGGGGGAGCCGCCTGAAAAATGCTCAAGTTTCCCATAGACTTACATTGGGCTCATTGCTCGGGTCGAGCACCCGAGTATTTGAATGTGCTCGACCCGAGCATCGAGCACCCGAGCATTTTAGTGCTCACCCATCACTAGTTATTATGAGTACTAAATTTTGGGGATGGGCCATACATGCAGAGAGCTAGTCTAATTGCTAAATATGGAGTTGGGAAGGGATTTTTTCGTTAACAAGGGGCAATTAGCATATGCCATATGGGGATTTATCCTTCCTCTGGATTGACATATTAGATTTCAGGTCAATCTCAATGGACTTGTTTTTTCTTTGAACCTTAAAACTATGAAATCAAGAAATGTTTAAGATCATCCAACTAATTTTATTATAAAGTAAAGATGACATGAATAACTACAAAACGTGGCTTTTGTATGTTCATTCTAATTAATAAAGATAATGATTTATTCAAAACGTCCTATATCTCTCATGTGAAAATGTTATTGTCTTCTAAATAAACTTCTGCCACCCTTGGAAGTAAGAACTGCCATCAAACATCTGTAAGAATTTATGATGAGTCTTTTGGATAGCTGTGGAAGAATTTTTTTTTATTTGGCTACATTGGAAGATGTTAACATAGGAATTGACCATTTAAAATCTTGCTACAGAATCTTAATGATATTCAAGTTTGGCTTTGAACTTGGCAACTCCAAGACCTTAATTTTGTTTCTTTGATCCTATCAGAGGTAGACTTGCTTATATGCTTTAGATTATTTTCCTGCTGCATAACACAACTGTGATTGATATTTAGGTCACAAATTGACAGGCAGATTTTCTTTTTCAGGATTTTTATGGTAAAAAGCAGAATGCATTGTTCCATGAATTATGACAAGGCCTGGTCCTGCAGAACCAAAGCAGCACACTACCACCTCCTGATTTGATGGTATGATGTGGAATGTGGTATCAGCGTTACACCAGGTAATAGGATCCATGTGTTCCAAAAAAAGATCTACTTTTGACTTATCAGTCCACAGAATATTATCTCAAAAGTCTTGGAAGTCATCTAAATGGCTTCTTTTGGAAAATGCAAGGCAAGCAATTGTGAATTTTTTAGTCAGAAGTGGTTTGCACTTAGCAATTGTTCTATGGGTGTCATTTTTCCTCAAAGCCTTTCTTAGGGTCCGTGCCCACGATGCGTTTTTCAAGCGTTTATGATGCGGAATTTTTGCAGCGTAAACGCTTGGGAAACGCTTGGAAATCCTTCCCCCATGGTCCCTAATGAAATTCCACACTTTCAATGCCCATGCTGCGGATTTTTCCGCAGCGTTTTTGATGCGCTCAAAAATGCACAGCATGTCAATTATTTGTGCGGAATTGCCATCTACATTGCATTAGAAAATCATGGCAATTCCGCATTTGCAAAACGTGCGAAAAACATGTGAAAAACGCGTGTCAAATTCCGCGTTTTTCCGGGCAAGGAGATGCAGAAATGAAGCAGAAATTTTCTGCTTCATTTCTGCATCGTGGGCAAATAGCCTTATTGTAAAATCATATACCTTGACCTCAACTTAGAAAAATGAGACCTCCAGTCCTTTAGATGTTTCTCAGGGTTGTATTTAAACTTCAAAGTGATGTGAAATTTTCATGGACAAGCCACTACTAGGAAGATACACCACTGTTCTTTCCTTTGAGGATACTGTCTCTTACTGTGGTTTGCTGGAGTTCCGGCGCTTCAGCACTGGCTTTGTAAACATTTCCAGAATGGAACATTTCAAATCTGTATTTGAATTTTTTTTCAATGTTGCGCTATGTGTGGCTTTTTGACACCTTCTTGCCTTTTTTACATTGCCAGAAAGGTTCTATATATGGTAAGTGATGTTTATATTCCAAAGGTCTAGAAGTAATCATGGCTGGTGTAGCTATTGAAATTTAATGCATTCGCCAATTGAATTTGGTTAAATGGTTGATGTAGTTTCTAATGGGGCAATTGCTTTTTCCACCTAGGATTAGGTAGGGCTGAACAGCATTTTTTTATTGCAGTAAATTAAATAATAATTTAATAAAGCATTTTGTATAATATTAAAAGTTAAAAAAATGGGGGAAATATTAATTTACAGCACTACAAGTAATACACTGTACTTACAAACATATTATATTTTTAAATAAACAATGAAGTTGTGTTCAAAGACAATTATATGGTTGTGGGTCAAATTACGCATTAAAGTGTTACTGTCATCATATAAAAGCTTTTATATATGGTAGGCGCTGCACAGTGCTACTAATTGATGGGGTCCGGGTCCTGAAACCCCCACCAATCAGTCAATTTACCACTCTAATGTCTGTAGCCACTGCATGAGCTGCATACACATACAATTGAAATCAGAAGTTTACATACACTATATAAAAAGACACATGCAAGTTTTTCTCAATATCTGACATCAAATCAGAATAAACCTTTCCCGTTTTAGGTCAATTAGGATTACCATAATGTTTAATATTTGCCAAATGCCAGAATAATGAGAGAGAGAGAATGTTTTAAGGTATTTTTATTAATTACTGCAAAGTCAAAAGTTTACATACATTTCATTAGTATTTGGTACCGTTGCCTTTAAACTGAATGACTTGAGTCAAACGTTTGGGATATCCTTCCACAAGCTTCTCACAATAGTTAGTCAGAATTTGGGCCCATTCCTCCTGACAAAACTGGTGTAACTGATCCAGGTTTGTAGGTCGCCTTGCTCATACCTGTCTTTTCAGCTTTGTCCATATATTTTCAATAGGATAGAGATCAAGGCTTTTTGATAGCCACTCCAAAACTTTGACTTTGTTATCCTTAAGCCACTTTGTTACCATTTTGGCAGTATGCTTCGTGTCATTGTCCATTTGGAAGACCCATTCCCGCCAAAGCGGTAACTTCCTGTCTGATGTCTTGAGATGTTGCTTCAGTATTGCCACAAAATCTTTTCTCTTGATACCATCTATTTAGTGAAGCGCACCAGTCCCTCCTGCAGCAGAACAACCCAACAGCATGATGCTTCCAGCCCCATGTTTCACAATTGGGATGATGTTTTTAGGCTTCCAAGCTTCTCCCTTTTTCCTCCCAACATAACGATGGTCATTATGCCAAAAATGTTCAATTTTAGTTTCATCAGACCACAGGACATGTCTCCAAAAATTAAGGTTTTTGTTCCTGTGTGCATTTGCAAACGTTGATCTGGCTTTTTCATGTTTCTTTTGGAGTAATGGCTTCTTCCTGGCAGAGTGGCCTTTCAGCCCATATTGATACAGTACTCGTTTCACTGTGGATATTGACACAATCTTACCATCTTCTGCCATCATCTTATCAGTCTCTTTTACTTTTATCCTTGGGTTAATATGCACATGTCGAACCAAAGCACGTTCATCTCTGGGACACAGAACTCGTCTCCTTCCTGAGTGGTATGATGGCTGGACATTCCCATCTTGTTTGTACTTGCGTATAATTGTTTGTACAGATAAGCGAGACACCTTCAGGTATCTTGAAATTGTACCCAAGGATGAGCCAGACTTGTGCAAGTCCACAATTCTCTTCCTGATATCTTGGCAGATTTCTATAGATTTTCCCATGATGCTACTCAAAGAAGCAGTGTGTTTCAGGTGTCTCTAATTAACTCAGATGTTGCCAAAAAAACTATCAGAAGCTTCCAAACACATGACATCATCATATGGGCAGTCCAAAATTGTTTAAAGGCATAGTAATCTTAGTGTATATAAACTTTTGACTTTGTAGTAAGTAATAAAAATGTCTTAAAACATTCTCTCTCTCTCATTATTCTGGCATTTGGCAAATATTAAAATTATGATAATCCTAAGGGACCTTAAATGGAAAAGGTTTATTCTGATTTTATGTCAGATATTGAAAAAAACGTGCATATGCTTCTTTTTATATAGTGTATGTAAACTTCTAGTTTCAACTGTAAGTCTATAATTCTGTACATTTACTCTCACAGAGCTGTCGATGGACCCATAGACTTACTATTGAGCCCAAAGACTGCTCTGTGGATGTAGCTTATGCAGGAGCTGTGGACTAGAGAGTGGCATTTTTAATGAAAGGTGGGGATCTCAGGGATCAGACTCTCACCGATGACCAGTATTTTGCAGCGCCAATCATATTGAAACACAATGTCTGCAAATTGAGTTTCTGGTCTTAGCTTTTTATCCTAAGTCATGTGATAAGGCTTGTTCAAGGGTCACTATTGACTTTTAGGATTGCTACTTCCTATAGGTGGCACTAGAGTTCTAGTCTTCTTCCTCTCTGAAGAGGCAATTTGCATATTTCCCAGAGGAGCATTGCGGCTTTAAAACTCTCCTCACCTGACGTCACTTTCTACAAGGAGAAATATTACCCCTAGATACTGGTCTGACGCCTCTCATCCAGCCAAACCAGAACTCACACTTTGCTGACACTGTGTTTCGGGGTACTGCCCCTCGTCAGTGCAAGCTGAGTTTCAGGCCTTGGCTTTTTATCTTAAGTCATGTGATAAAGTTCGTCAAAGGGTCAATACTGACTTTTAAGATTGCTACTTCCTGTAGGTGGCACTAGAGTTCTAGTCTTCTTCCTCTCTGAAGAGACAACTATCATATATAAAAACTTTCATATAATGACAGTTACACTTTAAGTAACTAAAGCCCAGTCCTTTCCACACAGACAAACTAATAAGCTGCTATTATGGTGTCACCCTTGAAATGTGCCATGAACTGCTCCTTCAGGTCATACAATCGAAATAATTGGTGCAAGGACTGACTGTGGTCTCTAATAACCAGGTAACATGGATAAACCATCTTTTTAATTGATAACCTAACCAACATACTAAATAATACATTATTTAAAACAAATAAAAAATTCCCAATTATTTTTCTTTGTTTAGATTTTCATGTTTTCCGGAAAAATGTGAATTGTTTTATCAGAACGTTTTATGGTATTTAAATAAATTTACCAAATCTAATTTTCCATCATGAAAAATTATCATTTCAAGGCAAGAGCAAAGCCACATTTCACAAATGAAATTCTATATATCTTTTTTGTTTTCCACCTGCTTTATGCATCAAGTGGCTACAATTGTGCTCTGTGGTTAACCATATCATTGCCACTGCTCTGCAAAACTTGAATTTGTACAAAAATTGTATAATTTTAGAACTTTGATATGTAGAGATAGATATAATTCCCATTTATATAATAATGTAAACATAAAATTGTATATACACATTTTAGGCAATCGGCTTGGTAACATGGACATAAAGAATATGTTTGACAAAACATGATTGGACAATAGTAGTTAGACCACAGGTTCACCAAGTAGTGTCAAAGGGCTGAATAGCCACATAGGAAATCTGAAAAAGTACTTTTGCTCCCAAAGGAAACTAAATGAGTTGAACAGTATTACAGCTGATAACTTTCTGGTGTCATGTTCTGTCTTTGTTACAGTCTACCATATATCACTGCACTTGGTATATGATCTTGACATGAAGCTGGCTGTACCTCTATGTATCCCAGACCATAAGAAAATAATTTTGGTGAGTCACAAAAATAATTAAAATTCTCAATTTATTACAAAATATTTTTATTTAAATAAAAATAATCCCAGACCATAATCAATAAGACCAAAAAATTAAAGGGTTATTCTGATTGGAAAAGTTATACAATTTTCTAATATACTTTTTGTATACATTTCTCATAGATTTTAACATATCTTCTTTTTGTCATTTACTTTCAATGGTAATGTGACAAAGATGTGCAGTGGATTTAAAATGTCTTCACACGTTAAAATGCCAGTTTTTTGTCATGTAAAAAAATCATGGCAAGGAAAATAATTTCAGAACGTTTTCCACCTTTAATGTCACACATAATCTGTACAAATTCACTGAGATATAAATTGAAATCATTCTGAGGTGCAAAGCAAAAAAAATAACAAAACTAAAATAATGTGGTTCTCTAAGTGTGATCACCGTCTTTTAACTGGGGATATAGCTGTGTTCAGAATTAGCAAATCACATTTAAACAAATGTTAAATAGCAGTCAGTACACAGATGCCATCATTTACAGTGATTCTGATTAACCCCATATAAAGTTTAGCTTTTCTAGAAGGATTTTCCTGACATTTTCATAGTTGTATTTTAAAGCAAAAGTCACTGTTTTGTAAACAGCTCACAACACAGCAAGGGGATCTCATTGTTGAAAGTTATCATTCAGGCCCTTACTTATCTTGTGACATTGAAATTTGTTATTAAATATTCCTTCTCCAGCTGAAATATGCATGCAATATATATGTATGCAAAATTACTTCATAATAAAACAGAATGAAGTTAAATGAGTCACTTTATGTTTATATCAGCTTTATCTTTATTTTGTCACATCAAATATGTTGGGAAAGGAATTTTGTAGCATCCATTTAACAATATATATATATATTACAGGTTCTCCTCCTGCACAGCGCGAAGGAGGAAAAAATATAATAGTTGTGTTTTAATAAGATCATCACTTTACTGTGCTTCCGACGCAAATTACTGACAGGTCTCTCCCTATACATTCACATTGGAAGAAACTTGACAGTCATGAGGAGAAGGACTTGGAGAAGCCACTAAGGACATGACTAGTTATCTGATTCAGAAAGTCCCTGGACAGCTTTACAAAGTATATTTTTTTCTGAAATGCTGCAGCATTTTAGAGTAATATATACAGTGTGTCAAGCAAAAAATTGGAATCCCATGCACCAGTGTATATTTCTGTGCTATCTCGGTTCGGCCTCCCACCAAGTCGATCCAAATAGCAATAGTATTTCAGAAAAGTGTGAGGCACAAGTTATAATGTCACTTTGTACTTAAATGATGAAATAAAAGTTATATTTTTTTCTAAATTAGACATTACATCTGGTGCCTCAGACATTTTCTGATATACTTAAATATATAGTGCTACAGTAATGTAATAATACAGGTGACGCTGATTCCTGCTGTCCATGGTTCAGGCAACTTGAATCAGCTGACAAGTTCCTTTTAAGATTTTGTCATAGCCTCTGTTACCATCTATTCAGCCATCTGCCTTTTCTTCCCTCTGGGGTGGCAGTGCCGGAGGGAGACTGATACAAGAACTGATCCCATAGTTTACCGTGAAAACATTCACATTCAACCATTTTGACATCAGTTGTGATCAGTTGAGGCACAGAAAAACTGATTCGTAGGCCAAAGCCAAAGCTATATGGAACTCAGCCTTATTCTGGTCTTCTGGAAGTATTAATTCTTTAGTTTTTTGTCCACGCCTTCTAGGAGCTGTAATTTTTTTTCCCATTAACATTGCTGAATAAGACTTGTGTTTTGTCGGATGAGTTATATTTTCTCTGTCAACAGAGATGTTTATTTTTGGGGCACTATTTGATCTTTTCATTGGGGCCATTAAGCAACTTTTAAGAAAAAAGTGGCATTCATCATCCCATAAAATGGATCCTTTATTTCCAATACATTAAAAACTGGTTGCAGGGGGGCACAAGTAACGCTTTGGACGATGACTGTTTCGTGTTCTACTAACACTTCAACGAGTCCTAATACCTGTTGAATTAGGAACCGTTGAAGCGTTAGTATAATGCAAAATAAACGTCGTCCACAGCATTACCTGCACCCTCTGCAACCAGTTTTTAATGTGTTGAAAATAAAGTATCTATTTTATGGGATGGTGAGTGCCAGTTTTTTCTCATTTCATTAAAAACATTTATATTTGCTCTAGTTAAAGTTGAGCACCACGAGATCGCATCAGTCACATGGTGCATCCTAGTTACCGGAGAACAAAGTTTTTTGTTCATGATGCTGAATCAGCCTACTGTTTCTTTCTATTGGGCAACTTAACCCTTTGATCCTGCAACCAATTTATGTTTTTGAATTTCACTTTTTACCTCCCATTATTCCAAGAGCCATAACTTTTATTTTTCTTTGTTCTTTGCAGAGCAAGTTGTAGTTTATGAATACCAAATGCCATTTTACCGTATAATGTACGGAAATTACAAGAAAAAAATTCCAAGTGGGATGAAATGGTGAAAAAAATACAATTCTGCCAATTGTTGTTTGGGTGTTGTCTTTACAGTGCTGTTTGTATGGTAAAAATGACCAGGCAGCACGATTGTCCAGGTGAGTACCAATATGGTGATAACAAACTTGCATAGATTTTTTTATTATTATTTAAATTGTGAAAATAATTAAGTTTTTTAAGTTTTTAAAACAAAAATTGGTTTGTGTTGCCATTTTCTAAGAGACCCTTAACGTTTCTATTTTTCTGTTGATTGAGCTATTTACAGTAAGGCCTTTTGCATGGTGTAGTTTTATTGATACCAATTAGAGGTACACACAATGTTTTGATCGCTTTTTACTGCATTTTTTAGGGAGGTGCGGTGACCAAAAATAAATAATAATTCTTGCGTTTTGATTTTTCTCTCTTTATGGTGTTTACTGTATGAATTAATTAATTTTATATTTTGCTAGACCAGACTGTTATGGATGTGACAAAATAAACTAGGTTCAATGTTTTAAAAAATACAAGATATTCACCAGCGCTAATTATCCGTTCCTTTCCCAAGCTGCAGCAAAAGGCAAACTCCACGTATAGTATTTATATTCAAAATACAAACCAACTCGCGATATGGGAAGTAAATGAGATGTAAAAATAAAAAAAATAACCATAAGAAGGCAAATGTAAAGCTATACCCCCATATTGCACACATACTTTGCCCTAGTGGTTTAACGTAATGTATTGCACTTGTATTTCACACCAATATACTGGCCTTGATATATTGTGCTTGGTAGATATTTTAATATATTGCACTCATATATTGCACTTGTATATTGCACTGATACTTTTGCATTAATATATTATGCATAATTGATGTTTTTGGGCTCAAAATTACACCCTGACTTATATCCTCGTGTGTATTATTACACTTTATTTACCTCAAAATTTGTTCAAAATTTAACTATAGCACATGCATACATGTAGTTCAGTGATGGATAGCATATACAATTAATTCTGGTGTCCAAATAACGCCTATACATTGGGCTTGTGAATTGAGCATATAAGTCTTAGGCCCCCCAATAACACTTTTGTATAAAAAGCCACCTTCTATAAGGAACAGTGTCATACAACCAAAATGCTGCCGTGTGTTAAATCATGCCAGAGCTGAAATGACAATATCAATTAACGCATTAATATTCCCTCATACATATGATAAAGTTGCACATATATACTTTCACAATAGCAGGTTGGACCTCTATGTGCTACTATCTGCTAGAGTCCAAATACTTGTTCATCTTCTGTTTGATTTCCAAATTTAGATGTAGAGTCCACGTCAAGTTGTGTAGGCGTGTTAACGTACACTCATGGGCCCATTAACTCGTGAATCTATTTGGTATATGGTTGCTATTTTTTTCTTTTTTCATCTCATTTACTTCCCATAGCGGAAGGTGGTTTGTTTTTTTGAATATAAATACTGTTTTTATTTTAACCTCTTACCGAAAAGCCTGTTTTCACCTTACTGACAGAGACCCATTTTCCAAATCTGTTGTATCACTTTATGTGGTAAAAACTTTGAATGTTTCTTCAAATCCCAGCGATTCTGAGATTGTTTTTTCATGACAATTTGTACTTCTTAATAGCAGTAACCCTTAGGTAGATAAAATTAATGTTTATATATGAGAATATCAGAAATTTGGCTACATTTTTGAATGTTCACACCTGTTTTCTGTTTGGAAGTGACGCTCAGTCTTTGATATTTGTATACATTGGCTCTCTGACTGAGCACTCCACCCATCAACGTATGGTGGTTTTAATCACAGCAGGATCCTACCTACCCATATAAATGTAGGCTATCAGTCCAGGAGCAGTATCATATTAGGTTAGGTTCAAAGCAAAGAGGATTGTCTTATTGGTGACTTCTGGGCACACATGAATTGGCAAATTTATGCGCTAAGTATCTTCATTTTAACCTATTTTCTAGAGCAGTAAAGCAATTCCAATTTCATGCTTGCATTCTATAGCGGTACAGAGTGCAGCTTTAATTTGTTAGTTGCATATGGATGCAGCTACTATTAGTTTGCACCTGTTCACATCTGTTTTCTGTTTGGAAGTGACGGTCAGTCTTTGCTATAACTACTCACAGACAAGCCGCGAGGCTTGGAAGTCAAGAGGTCCGAGGTCAAAAGCCATAATGGTACATCCTAGACCAAAGGATGAGACAAAGTTTTAGTCAGGTCACAGTCCAGGGTCAGAATTCCAAAAGGGTAGCGGATAACAACAAATGGGTTAGGCAAACTCAAGGTCAAAGACAAATCCAAGGTCGAGAAACAAAGATTACAATACGAGACTAGGAGCACAGAACAAACACACACATCTTGAGCCAAGCTACAATTGGCAGTAACCTAAGACACAGCTGGATAAATAGCCAGGTAATTACTCCAAACAGGAGACACATGTAGGATGCCTCAACACATCCTAGAATGGACAGCAGAACTGTTATTCACTGCGTCCAGACACACTGTTAGGAGGAATCGCAACACTAGTAATCTTTATTTTTCAATTAACAATTATTTTTCAATTGATGACAGATCTGAGTCTTAGCTTGTTTTTTCTGGGATGAATTGTAGTTTTTGTTGCCACATGTAGTTGGCAGAGCTTCCTTGAAAAATACAGGAGGGAATACACCAGCACCCATATATGTATTTGCAACACCTGAATTTTCTGTCTGCAGTCATGGATTTGCATGCATAAGGAGAAATTCTTTAGATTACCTAATGCTTGAAATGTATGCTTTTAATAATATTGATGAGGCAAGTAGTTCCGATTTAGAGCAGGTATTGAGTATGTCTGACCTGACTACAATTTCTTCTGAGGAAGAAAGCAATGCAGCACAGAGCGCAGTACTGAAATTTAGACCCAGTTCAGAGCACAACCAGGGATACCATAATAACTCCCTTTAGAAGCACTTTTTAGAACCTCTGTCAACTATTATCCAGTCGACAGCTCCAGGCTCAACCACTGCTCCAGTTTCAAGCACTGCTCAGGTCACAGCTCTAGGGCTCTTTCCCACGTCCTGATATTGCCGGTACTGGAAAAAACAGTACTGGAGATATCAGTGTCCGTGCGTCTGTGTGTACCTGTGTGGCATACTTGTGGCAACTGTGTGCTGCCCGTGTGCTGGATCAGGATCACACGTACCGCTGCCTGGGAATCAACGGTACAGTTAGCGCTGTCCCCAAGTGTCAGGTGCTGAAGACAAGTCTCATCATTGTCCCCTGCTTGCACTGTGATCAGTGCCAGCAAGGGATGATGCTGACAGTTGTATTGTGCCCCCGTTGTGTCCAGAAAGTGTAAAAATAAGAATAAGATAAGAAAAACCTTACACTCACCTGTCCAAAGTTAAAAAAAATCCAGTGTCCCTTGCTGTAACCCATCTGACCGACAGGCAAGCACACACGCCGAGGAGCAGGGCAGAATGACAGGACATCGCTCAGTGAGCTCACTGCAGTTCAGGGGTCCGCTCGCTGCAGCGAAGTCATTCTGCACAATACAACTGTCAGCATTGTCCCCTGCTGGTGGTGATCGCATCACAAGCAGGGAAGAATGATAATAGATACCTTCAGCACCCGGCACTTGGGAACAGGGTACTGCTGATTCACAGGTGCAAGTATTTGTCACACTAATGACACATGGATGACATCCATGTGTCATCAGTTTGAGATATTTTGCGTAAACACAGACGTGTGAAAGAACCCTTAGTCTCAGCAAGTGATCATGAGTAGAGATGAGCAAATAAATTCGAGTAAAATTGAATTCTACTTCAATTTTGCAAACATCAGCATATGCCAAAATATGCTTTTTTTTAAATGCTATTCAGTTCAGATCCAGAAAAGTGGTGGCCGGAATCTGCAATTTTACGGAACCTTAATAGGCCACCAAAAGGTTAAAAAATTGTAAAAAATCATTATAATCACCTCACCACTCACATTTTCAGCACTTCTTTAGGGTACTTCTAAACTACTGTTTACTTTATATTATTGTTTTTTTTTGCAATGCAAATATAATAAAAGTATGTGTACGTTTTTGTTATTTTCTCACATGCATGTAATAAACTGTATTTTACGTGAAAAATTAGGGTTCTCATATGCTTGTTTCTTTGCAATAGAAACTATGCTTTTTCATCCATTTTCCTGCTCTTTTTTATGCATATTTTGTTTACACATTTTGATACACAAGAGATAATCAAAGATCTCTGTTGAATATATTTTTATATTTTTTCATGTTTCATTTTTTAACACTGTAGTTAGGGCATCAATAGTGACCCCATTGCAGGGGAATAAAGCTCCCCAGATCTGCTATTCCAGCCATGTGATAGCTGATGCTTCTATACACTATATGTATATGTATATATATATATATATATATATATATATATATATATATATATATATATATATACAGTTCAGACCAAAAGTTTGGACACACCTTCTCATTTAAAGATTTTTTCTGTATTTTCATTACTATGAAAATTGTACATTCACACTGAAGGCATCAAAACTATGAATTAACACATGTGAATTATATACTTAACAAAAAAGTGTGAAACAACTGAAAAAATGTCTTATATTCTAGGTTCTTCAAAAGTAGCCACCTTTTGCTTTGATGACTGCTTTGCACACTCTTGGCATTCTCTTGATGAGTTTCAAGAGGTAATCACCGGAAATGGTCTTCCAACAATCTTGAAGGAGTTCCCAGAGATGCTTAGCACTTGTTGGCCCTTTTGCCTTCACTCTGCGGTCCAGCTCACCCCAAACCATCTCGATTGGGTTCAGGTCTGGTGACTGTGGAGGCCAGGTCATCTGGCGTAGCACCCCATCACTCTCCTTCTTGGTCAAATGTCCCTTGCACAGCCTGGAGGTGTGTTTGGGGTCATTGTCCTGTTGAAAAATAAATGATGGTCCAACTAAGCGCAAACCGGATGGAATAGCATCCCGCTGCAAGATGCTGTGGTAGCCATGCTGGTTCAGTATGGCTTCAATTTTGAATAAATCCCAAACAGTGTCACCAGCAAAGCACCCCCACACCATCACACATTCTCCTCCATGTTTCACGGTGGGAGCCAGGCATGTAGAGTCCTTCCGTTCACCTTTTCTGCGTCGCACAAAGACACAATGGTTGGAACCAAAGATCTCAAATTTTGACTCATCACACCGAAGCACAGATTTCCACTGGTCTAATGTCCATTCCTTGTGTTCTTTTGCCCAAACAAGTGTCTTCTGCTTGTTGCCTGTCCTTAGCAGTGGTTTCCTAGCAGCTATTTTACCATGAAGGCCTGCTGCACAAAGTCTCCTCTTAACTAGAGATGAGCGGTGTTTGACTCAAACTGTTCGCCAATCTCAAATTCGAGCTGTTTTGGGCGGTGTTCGAGCCGTTCGGCGAACACGAACGATTTGAAAAAAATTCGGCTGCTCGAGGTTATGTTCGATAACTGTTCGTGCACCAAAATCATAACTGGATTTTTTCTCAGTAATGCTGAAAATTAATGTTAATACGCAGTTTGAGTGTACAGCGGGGCAGGGCGAGGGGCACGGGATGGATCTCTGCATAAATAATGAAGATCTCCATTTTTTTTTCTCTTTCCTGCATTTACAGTGGGGAGGTGCAATCTGACAGCCTATCAGCAGCGCACACACGGAGCAAACTGCTTTTTTTCACACAAGCAAGGGTATGTGTCATTGGCAGTGTATGTCACATGTCCTTGCCTATAAGACCCAGCCATTTTCCACGTAGCCACCAGTTTCTCACTGCTGCAGCTGCGTGTTAGACGGCACCGCTGTTGCTATGTGCCCTATACTTTGAGTGTTAATTTCAAGCCAATTTTCGCACAAATCTACAGATAGCTTGGGAGTAGGGAATAGTTGTGATTGCAGTCCTTTTGAGGACTGGTTACATCATTTCCTACGACTTTTATCAGGCAGGTCTGTGCTCTTAAATAGATAGGTTGGAAGTAGGGACTAATTGTAATTGCAGTCCTTTTGAGGGCTAGGTTACATCAGTTCCTATCACTTTTTGCCAGGCAGGTCTGTGCCAGTGCTGTGCAAGTTTTTTCACAGCATTTGGCTAAATCTAGCTAAGAAAATCCTTTTTGGCCTCTTGCATTGTGTGTTAGTCAGTGGAGTAGCCTATCTGAGTTGCAAGCTACACCACCTGTGTATAGAATACAATTTTTTTTACTGCACCTAGCCAAGTAAAACCTTTTGGGCATAGCATCATTTTATTAGTTCATCTATACTAACCTCCACAAGGTTGCAAATTAAAAATAATTTTATCTGCATCTAGCTCTGAAAAAATATTTGGGCTTGCAGCAGTGTGTGGGACTTGTTCTATTAGTCCATCTATACTAACCTCCACCAGGTTGCAAATTAAAAATAATTTTTATCTGCATCTAGCTCTGAAAAAATTTTTGGGCTTGTGGCAGTGTGTGGGACTTGTTCTATTAGTCCATCTATACTAACCCCCACCAGGTTGCAAATTAAAAATAATTTTAATCTGCATCTAGCTCTGAAAAAATATTTGGGCTTGTAGCAGTGTGTGGGACTTGTTCTATTGGTCCATCTATACTAACCTCCACCAGGTTGCAAATTAAAAATAATTTTAATCTGCATCTAGCTCTGAAAAAATATTTGGGCTTGTAGCAGTGTGTGGGACTTATTCTATTAGTCCATCTATACTAACCTCCACCAGGTTGCAAATTCAAAATAATTTTTATCTGCATCTAGCTTTGAAAAAATATTTGAGCTTGTAGCAGTGTGTGGGACTTGTTCTATTAGTCCATCTATACTAACCTCCACCAGGTTGCAAATTAAAAATAATTTTTATCTGCATCTAGCTCTGAAAAATTATTTGGGCTTGTAGCAGTGTGTGGGACTTGTTCTATTAGTCCATCTATACTAACCTCCACCAGGTTGCAAATTAAAAACAATTTTTAACTGCATCTAGTTCGGAAAAAATATTTTGGCTTGTAGCAGTGTGTGGGACTTGTTCTATTAAGCCATCTATACTAACCTCCACCAGGTTGCAAATTAAAAATAATTTTATCTGCATCTAGCTCTGAAAAAATATTTGGGCTTGTAGCAGTGTGTGGGACTTGTTCTATTGGTCCATCTATACTAACCTCCACCAGGCTGCAAATTAAAAATAATTTTTATCTGCATCTAGCTCTGAAAAAATATTTGGCTTGTAGCAGTGTGTGGGACTTGTTCTATTAGTCCATCTATACTAACCTCCACCAGGTTGCAAATTAAAAATAATTTTTATCTGCATCTAGCTCTGAAAAAATATTTGGTCTTGTAGCAGTGTGTGGGACTTGTTCTATTAGTCCATCTATACTAACCTCCACCAGGCTGCAAATTAAAAATAATTTTTATCTGCTTCTAGCTCTGAAAAAATATTTGGGCTTGTAGCAGTGTGTGGGACTTGTTCTATTAGCCCATCTATATTAAGCTGCTCCAGGTTGCAAATTAAAATTATTTTTTATCTGCATCTAGCTCTGAAAAAATATTTGGGCTTGTAGCAGTGTGTGGGACTTGTTCTATTAGTCCATCTATACTAACCTCCACCAGGTTGCAAATTCAAAATACTTTTTATCTGCATCTAGCTCTGAAAAAATGTTTGGGCTTGTAGCAGTGTGTGGGACTTGTTCTAATAGTCCATCTATACTAACCTCCACCAGGTTGCAAATTCAAAATAATTTTTATCTGCATCTAGCTCTGAAAAAATGTTTGGGCTGGTAGCAGTGTGTGGGACTTGTTCTAATAGTCCATCTATACTAACCTCCACCAGGTTGCAAATTAAAAATAATTTTTATCTGCATCTAGCGCTGAAAAAATATTTGGGCTTGTAGCAGTGTGTGGGACTTGTTCTATTAGTCCATCTATACTAACCTCCACCACCTGTGTATGTAATAAAATTGTTTTACTGCATCTAACCCAGCCAATACTTTTGGGCTAATATCACAGTTTAGCCACTCAGCTCTGCTCAGTTCCCATCCATTGTTTTTTGTGCAAACAACTCCAGAGTTGTCAATTAGTTAACCACCAAAATGAGTGGAAAAAGCCCTGCTGCTGGTGGAAAGGGGAATAGGCGTGTTGGGAAGGGAAAAAAAGGTTGTTAAAGCAACAGTAACATCTGCCGAAGAAAGACCATCTTCCAGCCAAAATAAGATGTCTACTTCTTTTAGCGGACAATGTGGTACGATCCCTTTCTTAGGCCACGCCAATCGCTACAAAATCATGATGAAGCACAAAAACAGCAGGTGCTTCAACGGATATCAAGTGCTCCTTTAAGTGGGCTCTCCTCCACCTAAACTTCAACATCACAAATACTCCAGTCCTCAGAGGTGTCACCCCAATCGCACTTGCTTCCTCACAGCTCCCAAGTCTCCAGCTGCCCATCTGAGTATGGGGTAGAACAGATGGTTGAGTCTGCAGAGCTGTTTACTCATACTATAGCCTGGGAATCAGAGGTCGGCTTCAGAGCTTCTGTGAATCCAGACGAGGAAATGATCTGCACTGATGCCCAGAATCTTTATGAGTCGGATCCAGGACCAGACGCAGAAAGTTCTGACCATAATGTAGACCCTCGTTCCCAAACTGTAACTCCTGTTGGTGGAGACAATGAGGAAGACAATGATGAGACTCAAATACCTGATTGGAGCGACAACTTGAGTTTTTTGTCAGGGCAGGAAGAGGTTGGCTCTGAGGACGAAGGGTGTTATAACACACAGGGTGATGATGATGAGGTTGGAGATCCCACTTACTGTCAACCCACAGTCAGCCAGTCGATGTGGTCAGCAGGAGAGGTGGAGGAGGATGCTAGTGACGACGAGGTCAGGTTGCGCCTTCCTGGACAGAGACGTATTACTGGAAGCACGTCAACAACTGCATCCTCAAACACAACTCTGCCTCTGACCACAAGTCGTGGTGGCTCTTCAGGTCGCATGGGTGCTAAGCCTTGCCTAGCCTGGGCATTTTTTCAGATCGATAAGGATGACCCAACTCGTGTTATCTGTAACATTTGTCAGCAAAAGCTAAGTAGAGGCCAAAAAATACATAGTTTGAGTACTTCATGCATCAACCGGCACATGGATATGAAGCATAAGTTGCAGTGTGAAGCTCACTGTGCTACAATGCGGCCTAGCTGGCCGGGCCAATCACCGTCTGCCACATCTTGTGCATCTGCTGCCTCTTCATCCTCTGTGATTGGGGGGACAGCAGTCACACCTGTTTTGGGACGCAGACCTGCCACCTCTTTACCCGCAACAGCCAGCGAGATTGGCAGGTCATCATTTTCTTTGGAGGTGGAAACACCAGCTGGTGTTTAGTGCTGTCCGACATCGATAGCACCACCTTTGGATCAAGACAACCTAACATCTCCGCCCGCATCTTCCTCACAGACCGGCAGTTAGCCGGGGACACCCTTCTCAACCCTGTCTAAGCACAACAGCCAGCCCTTGGTCCCTCAGATGTGGACAAGTAAAAGACCATTTCCTCCTAGCCATGAGAAAGCTAAGAGGTTGAATTTCACCATCTGCAAGCTCTTGGCTACAGAAATGCTGCCTTTCCGCCTGGTGGACACAGAGGATTTTCGAGACCTTATGTCCGTCGCAGTGCCCCTGTACCAGATGCCCAGTCGGCACTACTTCTCAAAGAAAGGTGTGCCTGCGCTCCACCAGCATGTCGCACACAACATCACCGCTTCTTTGATAAACTCTGTGTGTGACAGGGTGAATTTCACCACAGACACTTGGACGAGTAGGCATGGACAGGGGCGTTACATGTCGCTGACTGGGCACTGGGTAACTATGGTGACAGCAGGACAAGGGGCTGCTGTCCAAGTCTTGTCGTCCCCACGAGTTGTGCATCAATCCTCTTTATCTTGAAGTTCCTCCACTGCTTCTGCCTCCTCAACCTCCTCTCGGTCCTCCACCTGCACCCAAAGCCTATCTGGTAATGCCACAAGCTTTCTAACTGCGCAGAAGGGATCCTGCACACCTCCTTACTATGCTGGCAGCAGGGCTCAACGTCATCAGGCGGTTTTTACTTTGAAATGTCTGGGAAATGTGAGTCACACAGCTGAGGAGTTGTGGTCAGCTCTGGAGAACCAGTTTCATGAATGGTTGTCTCCACTGGACCTGAAACCAGGGAAGGCCGTGTGCGACAATGCTGCAAACCTGGGTGCGGCCCTTCGCCGGGGCAATGTCACACACGTGCCTTGTATGGCTCACGTGTTGAACCTGGTTGTCCAGCAATTTTTAGCTCACTATCCCAGACTAGATGGCCTTCTGCAGAGGGCACAATCGCTGTGTGCTCACTTCCGCCATTCGCATCCCGCAGCTCAGCTACTTACATCTCTACGGAAGTCATTGGGCCTGCCACTTCACCGGCTAAAATGCGATGTGCCTACCCGGTGGAATTCAACTCTGCACATGTTGCAGCGACTGTGGCAGCACCGACAAGCGCTGGTGCAATATGTTCTGACGTATAGCCTGGGCCAACGAGATCCAGAGGTGGGGCAAATCACGCTGGAGGAGTGGTCTCAGATCAGGGACCTATGCACCCTTCTGCACAGTTTTGAAATGGCGACAAAGATGTTTAGTGCTGACAATGCCATTATCAGCATGACTATTCCGGTGATTTACATGCTGGAGGTCATGTTAAACAGAATTCGGAGTCAGGTGGTGGCACAATAGGAGGTGGAGGAAGTAGAGGAGGAGGAGTTGTATGCGGAAGGGCTAACATCTGCAAGGTCCAGACTGTCGGCAGCACCAAGGCGGCAGGCATGTGAGGGTGGGGGAGATGGTTTTACCAGGGCGCATGGTAGCAACCAAACTAGCGAGGAAGGTGCAGGAGCCCAGGAAGAAGTGGAGGACGAACTGATGGAAGACTCATCAGATGAGGGAGACCTTGATCTCATTTCTGTTGTGCGAGGTTGGGGCGAGCGGGAAGAGGAAGGAGGCATGATTGTTACCTCGCCACCAACACAACAGGGACTTGGTGCTCCTGGATGCGCAAGACACATGAGTGCCTTGTTGCTGTACTACCTGCAACATGACCCTCGAATTGTGAGAATTAGAAATAATCCTGACTACTGGGTTGCCACACTGTTAGATCCCGGGTTCAAAAGTAAATTTGCAGAAATTATTCCTGCCATAGAAAGGGATGCACGCATGCAGGAGTATCAGCAGAGACTGTTGCAGAATCTTACATGTGCTTTTCCACAAAACACCAGTGGTGCACGTAGTGAATCTCACTGTTCCAACTTGCCAACCGTGGGACCGTCGAGTGTTCAGCACTCAAAACGTAACAGAAACACAGTATCTGCTGGTAACGTCAATTTTGCGGAATCATTTCACCACTTTTTTAGCCCATCCATTGCAAGGCCACAGGAGACAAGAAGTCTGACACATAGTCAACGCCTAGAGACGATGGTGCAGGAGTATCTCCAAGTAAACATTGAAGCCATGACTTTGTCACTGGACCCTTGCTCTTTTTGGGCTTCCAATCTGGATAAATGGCCGGAGCTCGCCACTTACGCCTTGGAGATCTTGTCATGCCCCGCAGCCAGCGTTCTGTCTGAACGTGTCTTCAGCGCTGCTGGTGGTGTGCTGACAGATAAGTGCACGCGGCTCTCCACTGATAATGTAGACAGACTAAAGATGAACAAATCATGGATCCGAAAGGACTTTTCTACCCCTGTGTCATCCTGGGGAGAGTAAAAGCTTGATGATTTGTTAAAATCACCTCACCAACCATTTTAAGCTTTCAAATTACTAATCATGTTTATCTGCATCTTGGTTGGAAAATAATTTGGGCCTTGTAGCAGTGTGCAGTACTGATTCTATTAGGCCATCTATACTAAACTCCACCAGATTTAAAATTACTAATCATGTTTATCTGTATCTTGGCTGGAAAATAATTTGGGCCTTGTAGCAGTTTGCAGTACTGATTCTATATTAGGCCATCTATACTAAACTCCACCAGATTGAAAATTACTAATCATGTTTATCTGTATCTTGGCTGGAAAATAATTTGGGCCTTGTAGCAGTTTGCAGTACTGATTCTATTAGGCCATCTATACTAAACTCCACCAGATTTAAAATTAATTATCATCTTTATCTGTACCTTGGCTGGAAAATAATTTGGGCCTTGTAGTAGTTTGCAGTACTCATTCTATTAGGCCATCTATACTAAACTGCACCATAATTAAAATTACTAATCATGTTTATCTGTATCTTGGCTGGAAAACAATTTGGGCCTTGTAGCAGTTTGCAGTACTGATTCTATTAGGCCATCTATACTAAGCTCCACCAGATTTCAAATTAATAATAATTTTTAGCTGCATCTAGCCCGGAAAATAATTTTGGGGCTCCTAGATGCGCAAGACACATGAGTGCCTTCTTGCTGCACTACCTGCAACATGACCCTCAGATTGTCAGAATTCGAAATAATCCTGACTACTGGGTTGCCACACTCTTCGATCCCCCACACTCTTCGATCAACCTTTTCATTTTAATAAAGAACAAAAAAATGGTCATTTTTGAAATTATAAGCATTAGCAGGTTATTAGAAACTGAAATCAATCAGTTTTCAACTCAAAACTTTATTCTAGGTGATGTTACATATGCACATATGACCCCTTGTTTGAAAGGAGCTTCTGAACTGTCTTGTCCATTGAATTTGTCAGGTTTTGGATGGTTTCTGCTTCAATTGTTTTGCATGAGGACAGAATACCCTCCCAGAGCTGTTGCTTAGATGTGAACTGCCTCCCGCCATCATAGACACTCCTTTTGATGATGCTCCAGAGGTTCTCAATTGGGGTTGAGGTCAGGGGAGCATGGGGGTCACACCATAAGTTTGTCCCCTTTTATGCCCATATCAGCCAGAGATGCAGATGTGTTATGTGCAGCATGAGACGGTGCATTATCATGCATGAAAATGATGTTGCTGTGGAATACACGGTTCTTCTTCTTGAACCATGGCAGGAAGTGCTGTTTGAGAAACTCCACATACATTATGGAGTTCATCTTTACACCTTCAGGGATCCTAAAGGGGCCGACAATCTCTCTCCCCATGATTCCAGCTCAAAACATTACTCCACCTCCTCTTTGTTGGCGCCGTAGCCGTGTTTGCATGGGGTGTCCATCAACCAGCCATCCTCCACTCCATCCATCTGGACCATCGAGCGTTGCACGGCACTCATCGGTGAACAAAACAGTTTTGAAGGCCGTCTTCATGTATTGTTTGGCCCACTGGAGCCGTTTCTGCTTGTGTACAGTGGATAGAGGAGGTCGACAGGATGGCTTACACACAGCTACAAACCTCTGAAGGACCCTGCATCTTGTTGTATGGGGGACGTTGGAGGCACCAGCAGCTTCAAAAACTTGTCTGCTGCTATGACAAGGCTTTTTTGCCGCTGCTCTTAACCTGATGTAATTGCCTGTAGGAAAGAGTCCTCAATTTTCACTTATCAGCACGCACACGTGTGTACTATGAATCAGCTACATACTTCTTGATTGTGTGATGATCAGGATGAAGTGTCTTGGCAATGATGATTGTAGTCATGCCTTGACTTAAACACTCCACAATTTGTTGCTTCTCAGCAGCCGACAAATCCTTTTTCTTTCCCATTTTGGCAGAAAATGTAGGCTGCTTAATAATGTGGGACAGCCTTCTTAAGTAGTCTTGCCTTTCATTGGACACACCTGCCAAGCTAATTAGCACAGGTGTCTGCAATTGCTTACAGTGATATAAGAGCCCTGACACACATCACCATCAATGAGTTTAACTGACAAACAAAAAAATTCTTACCTTATCACTCCTAAACACTTTTTGCATAATAATTTGGAACACAGTGTACATGTGCTTTTCCACAAAACACCAGTGGTTCACGTAGTGAATCTTACAGTTCTAACTTGCCAACCGTGGTCTGTATGGAGTTGTTCAATAAAGGGCCCAAAATTAAGATAACATAGACAGGAGAGGTCTCTATGAATACGAATTCCTAAGTATTTGATACCCTGTGAGGGCCAGGCAAAGGGAAAGTTGGACTGGATGGAATCCTATATGGATTTGGGGAGGGAGACATCGAGGGCCTCAGACTTCGCTGTATTGATTTTAAAATTTGACCATGTAACAAAGTGATCTATTTCAGCCATAAAAGCAGGGATGGATATATGTGATTGAGTGATATATACTAGGACATCATCAGCAAATGCAGAGCACTTGTACTCGGTGCCTCCCACCTCAATCAACCTAATATTGGGGTTATGGCGAATTGATGAGAGCAGGTGCTCCGTCACTAGGATGTATAAGAAAGGGGACAGAGGACATCCCTGCCTTGTCCCATTGGTGATTATAAAGGGTGATGAAAATGTTCCATTTATCTTCAGCCTAGGTGAAGTATTGCTATACAGTGCCGTGATTTTGCCTATAAAAGGGTCCCCTAGACCCCTACCCCAAGCTTTTTAATAGAATCTAATTACAAATTTTTAACTGCATCTAGCCCAGGAAATACTTTGTGCCTAGCAGCAGTGTCTGCTAGTCAGCGGATTATCCCTGCTGTTAAGCAAGCTACACCACCTGTAGTTTGGACACTTAATTTTTTCAAAGGAAATGCTTCGGGCCCCCGGGACACTCAGTGAAGAGCATCGGGGAGGCACCCCAATGCACAGGGGCTGGGACTGGCGGTAGGACGCCTTGCGGTGGACCACCAAGCTCGATCCTTATAAAAGCTTTTTAACTGCAGCAGCTTTAGTGGACGCTACTGGAGCTGGAATTACCGTGGCTGCTGGCATGAGACTTGCCCTCCAATAGATCCTTGTAAAAGGATTTAAAGTGTACTCATTCAAATTAGAGAGACAATTTAAATGAAAAAGATTAGATCTGCCTCCACCGCAGGGGGGCTCGCTCGACCCACCAGCGGATAGGCACCAGTATTGGGAGAGGGGGGCTGGCCGTCAGGGTCCACCGCGGCTCTGGCACAAACCCGGTGACATGGAGGTCGCACGGGCAGGAACGGACTGGCTGTGTCGGCTTCGCACTTTTTTGGTTTTAGAAGGGCATGACATGCCTATATCTGTGTCTCCACCTCCTTTTACTCCTCCACCTCTTTTCCATGTGTTAGTTGTGTCTTCTGAGCAGTTTGTCAGCTTTTGGACACCTTTGAAGTGTTTTCTATGTGTTTTCTATGTGTTTCTATGTGTTTTTGTATGCCTGCCATTGGTTTTAACGGTGTTCAAAGGTGTACGACGAACAGTTCAACAAACAGTTCGGCGAACATACGGGTGTTCGACGAACAGAACCGAACTCGAACACTACGGGGGTGGCTCAGCACTACTTCCGAACCCTGCCGTGCAGCCAAACAGTGGTTTTCCCCCACATATGGGGTATCGGCTTACTCAGGAGAAATTGCACAACAAACTGCATGGTGCAATTTCTCCTGTTACCCTTATGAAAATGCAAATTGGGGGCTGAAATACATTTTTGCTGAAAAAATGTGAAAATTTTATTTTTATGGTTCAGTGTTATAAACTTCTGTGAAGCACCTGGGGTTCAAGGTGTTCACCACACATCCATATAAGTTCCCTGAGGGGTCTAGTTTCAAAAACGGTGTCACTAGTGGGGGGTTCCACTGTTTAGGCACATCAGGGGCTCCCCAAATGCAACATGGTGTCTGCTAATTATTTAAGCAAATTTTACATTCAAAAAGTCAAATGGCGCTCTCTTTCGAGCCCTGCCGTGCGCCCAAACAGTGGTTTTTCCTCACATATGGTGTATCTTCATGCTCACGGGAAATTGCACAACACATTTTGGGGTCCATTTTTTCCTGTTACACCTGCGAAAATAAAAAAAAAGATTGAGTCTAAAGTAACATTTTTGTGAAAAAAGTTAAATGTTCATTTTTTTCTTCCACATTCCAAAAATTCCTGTGAAGCACCTGAAGGGTTAATAAAGTTTTGGAATGTGCTTTTGAGCACCTTAAGGGGTTCAGTTTTTAGAATGGTGTCACTTTTTGGTATTTTCTGTCATAAAGGCTCCTCAAAGTCGCATCAAATGTGATGTGGTCTCTAAAAAATGGTTTTGTAAATTTTGTTAAAATGAGAAATCGCTGGTCAACTTTTAACCCAAAATTGTGCTGATGTAAAGTAGACATGTGGGAAATGTTATTTATTAACTTTTCTGTGTAACATATCTCTCTGATTTCATAGAATCATAGAATCATAGAATGGTAGAGTTGGAAGGGACCTCCTGGGTAATCTGGTCCAACCCCCTGCTCAAAGCAGGATTCACTACATCATCTCAGACAGATGTCTGTCCAGCCTCTGTTTGAAGACGTCCATTGAAGGGGAACTCACTACCTCTCGTGGCAGCCTGTTCCACTCATTAATCACCCTAACTGTCAAAAAGTTTTTTCTAATATCTAATCTGTGTCTCCTCCCATTTAGTTTCATCCCATTGCTTCTAGTCTTTCATTGTGCAAATGAGAATAAAGATGATCCTTCTACAATGTGACAGCCCTTGACATATTTGTAGACAGCTATTAAGTCTCCTCTCAGTCTTCTTTTTTGCAAGCTAAACATTCCCAAATCCTGCAACCGTTCCTCATAGGACATGGTTTGCAGACCAGTCACCATTCTGGTCGCTCTTCTCTGAACTTGCTCCAGTTTGTCTATGTCTTTTTTAAAATGTGGTGCCCAAAACTGTACACAGTATTCCAGATGAGGTCTGACCAAAGAGGAGTAAAGACCGATAATGACTTCACGTGATCTAGACTGTATGCTTCTGTTAATACATCCCAGAATTGTATTTGCCTTTTTTGCTGCTGCATCACACTGTTGACTCATGTTCAGTCTATGATCTATTAGTATACCTAAGTCTTTTTCACATGGACTGTTGCTTAGCTCTATTCCTCCCATTCTGTATATGCTTTTTTTCATTTTTATTGCCCAGATGTAGTACTTTGCATTTTTCCCTGTTAAAAACCATTCTGTTGGTTGATGCCCACTGCTCCAGTTTATTTAGGTCTTTTTGAATCCTCTCTCTCTCTTCTCTAGTATTAGCTATCCCTCCTAGCTTTGTGTCATCAGCAAATTTAATCAGTTTACCCTCAATTCCTTCATCTAAATCATTGATAAAGATGTTGAACAATACAGGTCCCAGGACGGAGCCCTGTGGTACCCCACTTGAGACATTCATCCAACTGGATGTGAAGCCATTTACAACCACCCTTTGAGTCCAATCACTAAGCCAGTTATGAATCCACCTAACAGTTGCCTGGTCCATTGCATACTTGGTCATTTTTTCAATAAGGATGGTGTGAGATACTTTGTCAAATGCTTTGCTGAAGTCAAGCTATACTATATCTACAGCATTTCCCTGATCCACCCAGTCAGTGATTCTGTCATAGAAGGAAATTAAGTTAGTCTGACATGACTTGTTAGTTACAAACCCATGCTGACTCTGGTTAATCACTTCATTCTTTTCCATGTACTTACATACATGTTGTTTAATAATTTGTTCAAAGATCTTTCCTGGTATAGAAGTCAGACTCACCGGCCTATAGTTCCCTGGGTCCACCTTCTTCCCCTTTTTGAAGATAGGAACAACATTTGCTCTTCTCCAGTCTTCTGGGACTTCTCCTGTTCTCCAAGAATTTTCAAAGATTATGGAGAGTGGTTCTAAAATTTCTTCTACGATCTCCTTCAGTACTCTGGGGTGTAATTCATCTGGACCTGGAGACTTGAACTCATTTATGTTAGCTAAATATTCCCTCACAATCTTTCTGTTTACAGATAACGTGGATTCCTCTATTCCTTTAAAAGGACAGTGAAGATCAGTTGATGTTACATTTTCTTTCTGAGAGAAAACAGATGCAAAATAGGAATTAAAAAGTTTGGCCTTCTCAACATCCTCTCTTACCATTTCTCCATTTTCATCCTGTAAAAATCCTATAGCATCTTTGACTTTTCTTTAACTTTTGACATACCCCCAAAATCCTTTTTATTGCTTTTGACATCTCTTGCAAGCCTTAATTCATTGTCAGCTTTAGCTACCCTGATACGTGCCCTACAGGATCTGCAGACTGCATTATAATCTTCTTTAGATATGCCTCCCTCTTTCCATTTAATAAACATTCCTTTCTTTCTTTTTAGCATGTGTTTAAGTTCTGTGTTCATCCATTCTGGTTTCCTTAAATGCTTCCCATTCTTCCTACTTTTCGGGATTGTTAACGATTGTGCTTTGAGAATCTCATTTTTAAAAATTTCCCATCCTTCCTGGACATTTTTGTCCTTAAGGACAACCAGCCATTGGATCCCTCCTATTCTCTTTCTGAGTCTCTTAAAATCTGCCTTTCTAAAATCTAACCTTGAAGTTTGAGTCTTCACATGTCTTCCTCCTCTAGTTATCCAAAATTCTATAATAGCATGATCGCTGCCTCCTAGGGTCCCAGACACCTTTACCTCCTCAACCATTTCCTCCCTGTTTATAAGGATTAGATCCAAAGTAGCAGATCCCCTTGTTTTCTCCCCTACCTTTTGGAAGATAAAGTTGTCAGCAAGAGAGGATAAGAATTTGCTTGACCCGTTAGTTTTACTTGAGAGAGATTCCCAACAAATGTCTGGATAGTTGAAATCTCCCATGACCACTACGTCATATTTTTTGGAGAACTTGGTCATTTGATACATAAAGAGTTCATCCATATCCTCAGCTTGCCCAGGTGGCCTGTAGTAAATGCCTACAATGGTGTCCTTTCCGTTGTTCTCTCCTTGTATTCTTACCCAAACAGTTTCCACAGAACTCCCAGTCTCTGAAGCTTCAATCTCTGTGCAGATATACGCTTTTCTAACATACAATGCAACACCTCCTCCTCGTTTATCAAGTCTGTTTCTTGCAAATAAGTTGTATCCTTTTAGCCTTTTATTCCAATCATGTGTATCGTCCCACCAAGTTTCAGTGATTCCAATGACATCATATTCCTTTTCCTGCATTAGTAGTTCCAATTCTCCTTGTTTGTTGCCCATGCTTTGTGCATTTGTATAAAAACATTTTAGTTTGTGATTGGTTTCTCTTCCTCCCATATTTTTATTATTTAAATTGTTTTGTCTTTGGTCTTCCTTTCCACTTCCAGTAGCAGAGATCTCAATAGTATTTGTCAGCTGTATGGCTTTTTCTGGCCTTTTGCTTCCCTTCCCACATTGTTCTAGTTTAAAGCTCTTCTGATGAGTGTAGCAAGGCGACTTCCAAATACATGTTTTCCAGTCTTCGTAAGGTGCACCCCATCTCTAGCAAGTAGTCCATCGTATAGGTAATTCATTCCGTGATCCAGAAATCCAAATTCTTGTTGACGGCACCATCGACGTAGCCAGTTGTTCACCTGTAGAATCTTATTCCACCTCATTGTTCCATGGCCATCCACTGGGAGGATGGATGAGAAGACCACCTGCGCTCCCAATTCTTTCACTTTCTTGCCTAAGTCTTCAAAGTCACTGCAGATGGTTTCCAGGTCCTTTCTTGCGGTGTCATTTGTCCCCACATGTATTAGCAGGAATGGGTAGTGATCTGTAGGTCTGAAGAGTCTTGATATCCTGTCAGACACATCTTTAATTTTTGCTCCTGGAAGACAGCACATTTCTCTTGAGGTTATGTCTGGTCTGCAGATAGCGGCCTCTGTTCCTCTTAACAGGGAATCACCCATGACCACCACTCTCCGTGTTTTCTTCACAACATTCTTCTTTCTCCATCCAGGAGGATTCTGAGGGCTTACAAGGTTATTCATTGCTGGCAAAGTCTTATTTTGCTTTATTTCTTCATGGTTCTCCTGCGTGAGAGCCTGGTACTGGTTCCTGAGCAGTATGGGTGCTGACTGCCTCTCGATCCTCCTGCTTCTGTGGGTCACATGCTTCCATTCCTCTGTTTCGTCAGGTGCAGTTCGAATTTCTTCTCTTTCTGAATCATGAAGAGATAATTCTGCTCTGTCTAAGAACTCTTCACCTTCCTTAATGATTTTCAAGGTAGTTAACCTCTCTTCTAGATTTCGCAACTTTTCCTCCAACAGGGACACAAGCTTGCATTTCTGGCATGTGAAGTTTGGCTTTTCCACTGGCAAGTCTGTGAACATGTAGCAGGATATGCAGCTCACCAAATGGCTCCTGGACTCTTCCATGTTCTTATTGTTAATGTTCTGAAAACAGTGAAAAAAGCTTAAAAAAAAAAAGCTTCAAAATGCGCGTGCCGGTAGGCGCGCGGTTTACCGATGTCCTCTTTGCAGCTCCAACAGCCAAAATCCAGTGTTCTTTGAGCTCGCGGAGACTCTTCACTTACCCCAAAATGCAGTGGGAATATGCAAATTATCTCCTCAGGACTCCTCCCCTGGTTTACCGATGTCCTCTTTTCAGCTCCAACAGCCAAAGTCCAGTGTTCTTTGAGCTCACGGAGACTCTTCACTTACCCCAAAATGCAGTGGGAATATGCAAATTATCTCCTCAGGACTCCTCCCCTGGTTTACCGATGTCCTCTTTTCAGCTCCAACAGCCAAAATCCAGTGTTCTTTGAGCTCGCGGAGACTCTTCACTTACCCCAAAATGCAGTGGGAATATGCAAATTATCTCCTCAGGACTCCTCCCCTGGGCATAAAAATTACAATTTTGAAAATTGCGAAATTGTAAAAATTTTCGCCAAATTTCCGATTTTTTCACAAATAAACGCAAGTGATATCGGAGAAATTTTACCACTATCATGAAGTACAATTTGTCAAAAAAACAATCTCAGAATCAGCGGAATCCGGTGAAGCGTTCCAGAGTAATTACTAGTGATGAGCGAGAATACTCGCAAGTACTCGGTACTCGCCCGATCATCTCAGTACTCGAGTTGCTCGGAGCTCGCCGAGAACTTGCGAGATGCTCGGGCGAATGCTCGGGTCCCCTCCCTGCATGTTTGGTGCTCTTTAGAGCGCCAATCAACATGCAGGGATTGCCTGGCACTCATTGTAATGCCGCAGCCATGGAGGTTGTGTCATTACAGTGATTGACTGGCCGCACAGCGTCATCAGGTCTATATCAGACCAGGCGCCGTTGTGCTCGTCACAGTCACTCCAGAATCAGGCAGAGTAGGAAGAGGTGCTGCTGAGCTAGGGAGAGATTTGCTTGTGTATTAGGTAGTGTAGGGAGAAAAACCATACATTACACATATTCATTGTTATGATCTGCAACATAAACTAATGAAAGATTGGGAAAAGCTGTCCCTACAGTAAGACTAAGCTGAATCCCTACGATGTAGCGGGCAGCCTGTTCCTTGTGAACAGACCCGCCTTCGTCCTCGGCTAGTCTGAACGGAGACCTATAGAAGAAAAGGGAGGGGTCCCTAAAAGAACTAAGGACTGGGGCAAAAATGGGACACCTCCTAACAGAAGTTGTTGCAGAGCAAAAAGACAAACTGGCAAAAAGTACTAGAGGTCCCAGAGGACCAAGCAAACTAGACAGAGATAGGTACTGAAGCACCTGGCTAGAGAGACAGGCAAAAAACACTGAAGTCCAGCAAAGCCAGAAGGGCGGAGCTGGAATATATATGCAGCTGGTCATGTGACCGCAAAACACAAGATAGCAAAACAAACAGGAGGGTTCTAACATTCATCTTAACAAACAGTCCTTCTGAGGACTAGTCCATCTGCAGAGATATCAGGCAGGCAGGGTATATAGGCAGGCAGTGTATATAGCAGACTGCAGTGCATATAGCACAAGAGGCTCCATTACAATTCTGCCTTCTGCTGCTTTTTGATATTTCTATACAAAGGCCCAGGTCTCAGGGGCCAGGAATACTTTTTTTGGATCTTAATCCTCATTATTTGCTTAAAAAGCAATCTAGAGAACACAGTTTTTCTGCACCATTTGCTTGTTGGCACTGCAGAATACAGCCAGGTCCTTTCCATATTACAGCGCTAGAAATCCAGCTACTTAAAACTCTGTTTTCTCCATCACACGGATCACATATACGTTGTCAGAAAATACTGCCATTTCTGGCCTCCATTAAAAATTTGTTTCAGTGTGTCAGTGAAGCGATTCACACCAGTTTGCTGTTCAAACTAGCTACCTACAAGCCAGGTATTTAAAACTCTGTTTTCTCTGTCACACGGATCACATATAAGTTCGCTCCAGACTCAGTCATTTGTAGTGAGCATGGAAGATACTGTCCTCCATTTAAAATGGGCAAGGCACATGGCAAGGGATGGGGAACTGGATGAGATGGTGATGGTGCATGTGTAGCACCCCGAGGTCTCGGCTGCTACAGGGGTATTGCACCTCAAACCAGAGGTGTGATATTCCACTCCCGGGTAAGGATGGATTGTGGACCAGGACTCGGTAGGCTGCATGCACCACACACACCCCATTTCCGAGGGACAGCTCAACGGTGCTCCCACTAGACAGAAGTGCAGGCACGACAGCATCTGTCCCTGGCTGGAGTGGGGAGGGGGAGGAAAACCCAGTGGTGTAGAAGAAGATAGGGGTGGGTCTCTGGGCAAAGGTAGGAACCCATTGGTTGCTAGTCACCTGGGCTCACACATAGAGGGAGGTATATAAGGTGGGCACCATCTTAGGACAGGAGTCAGTTCAGTCCGGGGAGTCTGTTCAGAGAGGAGTTCAGCCAGAGAGGGCTGACAGGGAGCTGTGGCTCAGTCTGGGCCCAGCTCCACGAGGCAGGCCTGAAGTGGAGGCCAGAAACAGCAGAGAGAACAGGAACAGAAGGGAAAGGAATCAAGGAACAGCACATTAAGAGAGGCCCAGAGACACGAGAGAAGAAGGAACCCCATAGGCCCAGGAGATTGCGGGTGACAGGTTGGCAGAAAAGGGTACCGGATCCCAAATTGGTGGAGGCGACTAATCCTCAGCCAAAGACCGGCGGTCGTGACTATATCTCGGTGCGACCCCTCACAACACCTACCAGGAAGGCACACCACATAGGGTCAGGGACGCAGAGATCAGCGTACCAAGAGAAGGCCCGAGGCAGCCGGACAAACGTAGAGTCACTGGTGGGGCACGGCCAGAGAAGGGAAGAGAAGGGAGCCCTGTGCCACGCTCTGGAATTGCCTGGGAGTTGGTCGAGCCCCTTGCCTGGTGGACGCAGCACGGCTTGGGCAGTCACTGCCGATACCGAGGTGACTAGGACCAGTAAAGAACTGTGAGTAAAGCATTGGAAACTGCAACCACACGTCTCTGTGCTTCTTCGCCGCACCAGCACTACTAGTGCTGGGACGCTCGTGCACCATCACTCCCATCATCCACACTAACTGCCCTGAGGCTATACTTCTCCTGTGGGGAGTCATCCCATTCGTAGCTGCACACATAACACCGGCCTCAGCGGTCTGCCTTGCAGCGGCGGCCCCCACTGACCGCAATCCACGGGTGGCGTAGTCGGACTATTATCTCACTAATAAGACTGCCACTGAATTGACCACCCTGGGCACGGACCGGGTCAGCACCACGGAGACTACAACCCCCAGCGATCCGGCTCCGGGTATTCCCTGCACAACACAGGCCCAGGGGGCGCGTCACATGCAGAGGCCGAGGACAAGGCCGTGGGCAAGCTGAAATTGTGCCACAGCAAACACCCACATCTTCTCCCCTGACCTTCCCAATTCCCGACTCTGTCCCAATTCCTAGGGGACCGCAGCACACCACTATAGAACCCAGAGCAGTGTCAAAAGGTTGTTGGTTGGATAGCGGATTATGCTTCCAGTCACTTAGCCACCATCACCACCCTGTCTTCCACATGGTCAAGTCTCAGTAGCCATGAGTCTGGCCCGTATATTCCTCACCCTGATCCTCCTTCCTCCCACCATGCCGAGTTCCTGGAGACAACTGATCCCACACTTGGACACTCTGAAGAGCTGTTCAGTTTTCCATTTATAGATTCGGGCCTCTCGCCCGGTCCACTTGAAGCGGGACAAGAGGAGATCGCATGTAGCAATGTCCAAATATTTTAGCAGCCACGGTCACATGAAGGTCGACGGTGGGAAAGTGTCACAAGAGGTGGACAATGATGAGACACAATTGCCAGAACGTCAGGAGGAGAACCAGGGTGCGGAAGTGGAAGACGAGGTGGTGGATGATATAGTGACTGACCGAACCTGGCAGGAGGACATGCAGAGTGAGGAGAGCAGCACACAGGGGGAGGGAGGCAGAGCACCCCAACAGGCAGGAAGAAGCAGTGTATTGGCCACAGACAGAAGGAAGACAACCGTTCCCCGCAGCACAAACACGAAGGAAGTTGACAGTACAACTATTAGGTCTTCCCGAGTATGTTTGTTTTTTGAAGACTCTGCCGATAACCCCAAAAAGGCCATTTGCACCACCTTCCAGGCCCGCATCAGCAGGGGTGGCAAAACGATCAGCCTGACCACCACCAGCATGATCAGGCACATGGCAGCAAAGCACCCGACTTTGTGGACCGAACCCCAGGGTCCAGGAACAGTGTCTGCGGGTGGCACCATTGCTTCTTCCGCTGTCGTGCATGCAAGCCAATCCCCTGTCCATGGTGCATGCGAAGATGCCTCCTGTCCTGCACCTGTCGTTGCACACTCTCAAGTTGCAGCATCAGGAAGCACGTCCACGTCCTTGTCCCAGTGCAGCGTTCAGTTGTCCATACCCCAGTCCTTGGAATGCAAGTGCAAATACGCAGCCAATGCCCCACAGGCCACACTACTAAATTCTCACATTTCAGGACTGCTTGCACTCGAAATGTTGCCTTTTAGGCTCGTGGAGACGGAAGCATTCCGCAACCTGATGGCGGCGGCCGTCCCTCACTACTCGGTCCCCAGCCGCCACTATTTCTCCCGGTGTGCTGTCCCCACATTACACCAGCACATGTCCCAAAACATTAGCCGTGCCCTCAACAACGCAGTTACCGGGAAAGTCCACCTAACCACGGACACGTGGACAAGTGCTTGTGGGCAGGGACCGTACATCTCACTGACGGCACACTGGGTTAACATAGTGGAAGCCGGGACCCAGTCAGACCTTGGGACAGAACACGTCCTCCCGATGCCAAGGATTGCGGGCCCTAGGTCAATCAGGGTTGCCCCCACGGTCTCAGCCTCCTCCTCTTCAGCCTCCATCTCCAAAATGACCACATCAGTCACAAGCTGGAAGCACTGCTGCACTGCCTCGACCAAGCAGCAACAGGCTGTGCTGAAGCTAATATGCTTAGGTGACAAACCGCACAATGCTGAAGAGTTGTGAACAGCTCTGAAAGAGCAGGCAGATCTGTGGCTCACACTGCTGAACCTACAGCCAGGCATGGTTGTGTGTAACAATGGCCGGAACCTGGTGGCGGCTCTGAGGCAAGGCGAGTTCACACACGTACCATGCCTGGCCAATGTGCTTAACCTCATGGTTCAGCGGTTTCTCAAATCCTACCCGGTGCTGCCCTATCTGCTTGTTAAAGTACGCCGCCTGTGTGCCCATTTTAGAAAGTCACTTCCAGCTTCCGCTGCCCTTGCCGTGTTTCAGCAGCGTTTGCAGCTTCCGGCTCACAGACTGATGTGTGATGTCCCCACGCGTTGGAACTCTACACTGCAGATGTTGAGAAGGATTTGTGAGCAGAAGAGGTCAGTTGTTGAGTACCTTCATCAACAAGGCCGTCGGTATTCAGTTCAGACTCCACACATAAGACCTCAGGAGTCGACATGGATGTCAGACATATGTACAATCCTCCAAAACTTTGAGGACTCCACCAAGATGGTGAGCGGTGATGACGCCATAATTAGCATCACCATCCCGCTTCTCTATCTTCTGAAATGCTCTCTGCTCACAACCAAAGAGGATGCATTGTAGTCGGAGCATGATGAGATGGAGCAAGGAACCATACAGGGTGATTACACACAGCTCAGCCGCATCTCATCCCAACGTGGATTGGGTGACAATGAGGAAGAGGTGGAGGAGGAGGAAGGACAGGAGCTAGTTTCATGCGCTATAGATGGTACTACCTGCACAGCTGTCATACCGTCTGTTCAGCGTGGATGGCCGGAGGAGAGAGAGGAGGAGAAGGAGGAGGAGGAGAGCATGGTCAATCATCCTCTAGGTGAGGACACGGAAATCTTGCCTGTTAGTAGTCTGGCACGCACGGCTAAGTTTATGTTACACTGCCTTTCCCATGACCCTCGCATTGTCAAAATTTTGGGTGACTGTCATTACTGGTTGGTGACACTTCTAGACCCACTCTACAAGGAGAACTTTATACCTCTTATTCCTGAGGCGGACACGTCTACAAAAAAGGGGGTGTACCAGAAGGCCCTTGTTGCGAAACTATTAATAAAATTCCCATCTGAAAATGCTGGTGGCAGAGGACACACTTCGTTGGACAACCAAGGAGTACAGGCGAGAGAGGCACAACTTCAATCCAGCAGAGGCAGGGGAACACTGTCAAAGTTCTGGGAGAGTTTTCTCTGCCCCTCCCATCGCACAGGCCCTGAGGCGCGGGGTACTATCACAAGGAGTGCAAAGTTTGGGAAGATGCTGAGGGAGTACCTTGCCAACCGTACCAACGTCCTCTGTGATTCCTCTGTGCCTTACAATTATTGGGTATCCGAGCTGGATACGTGGAATGAAATGGCTCTCTATGCCTTGGAAGTCCTGGCCTGCCCTGCCGCCAGCATTTTATCAGAGCGGGTTTTTAGAGCCGCTGGTGGAATTATAACTGATAAGCGCATCCGCCTGTCAACTGAAAATTCTGACAGGCTTATTCTTATAAAAATGAACAAGGTCTGGATTGGGCCAGACTTCTCAACACCACCGAATGATAGCAGCATAACATAAACTCAAATCCAGTGTCTTTTCTTAGGAGGTGTATTCCCATGCACCTTTTCACACCCAGACATGGGTATACGCTTCCTGATTTTGGCTATTTGCTCTTGTCCTCCTCCTTCTCCTCATCCTCAGCAGGGTGACCATGGTCCATGATGCAACACCCACATCATTTTTTAAAGGGTGTTTATGATGGCTGTGAAACATTTTTTTATACAGTATATTCATGCATACCCCCCAGGGGTAAATGTTTGTCAGCCCATACACTTAGTGCATGGGCATTACAAGATTAGGAGGCCCGCTCCTTTTTAATGGGAACATTTTTTTTATGAAGCCCTCCTCCACGTCTCTTCCAAGGGGCATTGGATTGCCCCCCAATTTTTGGCAGCCATTGCATTCACTACATAGGCCAACACTATGGGAGACACACTTCCTAATAATGGGAATATTTTTTTATGAGGCCCTCTACGTCTCTTCCAAGGGGCATTGGAGTGCCTCCAAATTTTTGGCAACCCTTGCATTCACTGCATAGGCAAGCACAATGGGAGACCCACTTCCTAATGATGGGAACATTGTTTTCAGGAGGCCCTCTGACCTCCACGTCTCTTCCAAGGGGCATTGGAGTGCCTCCAAATTTTTGGCAACCCTTGCATTCACTGCATAGGCAAACAAAATGGGAGACCCACTTCCTAATAATGGGAACATTGCTTTCAGGAGACCCTCTGACCTCCTCTACGTCTCTTCCAAGGGGCATTGGAGTGCCTCCAAATTTCTGGCAGTCCTTGCATTCACTGCATAGGCAAACACAATGGGAGACCTACTTCCTAATAATGGGAATATTGTTTTCTGGAGGCCTTCCTCTAAGTCTCTTCAAAGGGGTATTGGGGTGCATCCAAATTTTCAAAGTGTTATTTGGGTGCACTCACTGCATATGCAATAACAGTATAGGAGACCCACTCTTTAGTAATAGGAACAATAAAACATAGCCGGCTGATGGCTCTCTAAGAATAGTGAGGGCCGACTGCTGGCCCTTTAAGAATCGTAAAGGCCACCTGATGGCCCTATAAAAATATGCATTATGACTTTCAGAGTCCCTCCTTCATAAATGAAACACGATGTGTCTGATGATATCTCACACACCACATGGCCAGATAAGGTTGTAAAATGTTAAAATGACACAAATGTTAAAATGACATTTCCTGGTGAATGCATTTGTCATGGTTGAAAGCAATGCCAAATTGAAAAAAACGCATCAAAAACACTACGTGTGAACATAGCCCAAGGTGTGGAGGAGCATTTTTGTTTTTGGTTATTTATTTTGCTTTATATACCAGTTACACTGGAAAGGATGTTACTTAACATATTTCCCAGGAAACTCCATTTTGGTCTCGTTTTGGTATGTTTTATTGTGAGTCCGTAAAAGTGGCGTAATACCTCTAACAACGTTATTGACAGAAGTGGCCTGGGAGTCAGAAATGCTTCCAGGGGTCTTCCCCATGCTGTTCCCATGTCATTTGAGCACTGTTCCTATCGATTTAGGCAATTTTTAGGCCCTCTGCAGACCGCCGGGGGCAGCTGCCTGAAAAATGCTCTAGTTTCCCATAGACTTACATTGGGCTCGTTGCTCGGGTCGAGCACCCGAGTATTCCAATGTGCTCGACCCGAGCATCGAGCACCCGAGCATTTTAGTGCTCGCTCATCACTAGTAATTACCTCATAAAGTGACAGTGGTCAGAATTGTTAAAATTGGCCTGGTCATTAACGTGCAAACCTCCCCTATCCCCATTTTTCTCATTTTACACACCTTTTTCTTGGTCCAGTCCGGAACTTACCTCTTCATAAAAGCTGATCAGATTAATTTGACAGGAATGGTCCTTCGTAAACTAATATTGGGTCATGAGGTTATTTTTCTTCAGATACTCTAGTATAGCATCTCTTAGGAAACCCTCCAGGATTTTACCTACAGTAGAGGTTAAGCTTACTGGCCTATAATTTCCAAGTTCGGTTTTTGCCCCCTTTTTGAATATTGGCACCACATTTGCTATATGCCAGTCCTGTGGTACAGACCCTGTTATTATGGAATCTTTAAAGATTAAAAATAATGATCTATCTATGACTTTACTTAATTCCTGCAGTACTCGCGGGTGTATCCCATCCGAGCCCGGGGATTTATCAATTTTAGTGATTTTTAGATGCCGCCGTACTTCCTGATGGGTTAAGCAAATGACATTTAACCCTTTACCCCCCAAGGTGGTTTGCACATTAATTACCGGGCCAATCTTTACAATTCTGACCACTGTCACTTTATGAGGTAATTACTCTGGAACGCGACATGTCGTTCTCAATTCCAGCCAATTTTGCGTTCAAAAAGTCACACAATCCTCCTTCCCTTCTGAACTCTGTCGTGCGCCCAAACCCTGTATTTTCCACACATATGGGGTATTGGCATACTCAGGAGAAATTGCACAACAGTTTTTCGGGTCCATTTTCTCCTCTTACCCTTGTGAAAATAAAAAAATTGGGGCTAAAACATTATTTTTGTGGAAAAAGTTAGATTTCTTTATTTTCACAGCTCCATGCAAAGTATTTGGAGGTTCAGGGTGCTCACCGCACATCTAGATAAGTTCCATGAGGGGTCTAGTTTCCAAAATGATGTCACTTGTGGGGGTTTTCCACTGTTTAGGCACATCAGGGGTACATCCTCTAATTATTCAAGCAAATTTTACATTCAAAAAGTTTAATAGTGCTCTTTCACTTCCGAACCCTGCTGTATGCCCAAGCAGTGGTTTTCCCCAACATATGGGGTATCTTCTTACTCAGGAGAAATTGCACAACAAACTTCATGGTGCAATTTCTCCTGATACCCTTATGAAAATGCAAAATTGGGGGCTGAATGACATTTTTGTGGGAAAAATGTGAAAATTTCATTTTTACGGCTCAACGTTATAAACTTCTGTGAAGCACCTGGAGGTTCAAGGTGCTCACCAGACATCTAGATAAGCTCCCCAAGGGCATAGTTTCCAAAATTATGTCACTTGAGGGGGGTTTCCACTTTTTAGGCACATCAGGGCTCCCCAAATGAAACATAGCGTCCGCTAATCATTCAAGCAAATTTTACATTCAAAATGTCAAATGGCGCTCCTTCTCTTCCGAGCTCTGCCGTGCGCCCAAACAGTGTTTTTTCCCCACGTATGGGGTATCTCCGTGCTCAGGGGAAATTTCACAACAAATTTTGGGGTCCATTTTTTCCTGTTACCCCAGCAAAAATAAAAAAAAATGTGTCTAAAGTAACATTTTTCTGAAAAAAGTTAAATGTTAATTTTTTTCTTCCACATTCCAAAACTTACTGTGAAGCACCTGAAGGGTTAATAAAGTTCTTGAATGTGGTTTTGAGCACCGTGAGGGGTGCAGTTTTTAGAATGGTGTCACTTTTGGGTATTTTCTGTCATAAAGACCCCTCAAAGTGACTTCAAATGTGATGTGGTCCCTAAAAAAATGGTTTTGTAAGTTTTGTTGGATAAATGAGAAATCGCTGGTCATCTTTTAACCCTTATAGCTCCCTAATAAAAGAAAATTTTGGTTCCAAAATTGTGCTGATATAAAGTATACATGTGGGAAATGTTATTTATTAACTACTTTGTGTGACATATCTCTCTGATTTAAGGGCATAAAAATTAAAATTTTAAAAATGACAAAATGTTCTAAATTTTTGCCAAATTACCAATTTTTTCACAAATAAACACAAGTGATATCGAATAAATTTTACCACTATCATGAAGTACAATATATTATAAAAAAACAATCTCAGAATCAGCGGGATCCGTTGAAGCGTTCCAGAGTAATTACCTCATAAATTGACAGTGGTCAGAATTGTAAAAATTGACCCGGTCATTAACGTGCAAACCACCCTCGGGGGTAAAGGGGTTAATGTGCCGGGAGCAGTGCAGGACCACTCCCTGAACATAGCACCGGGTGTCAACTGTGACAATCAGCTGACACCCAGCGGCGATCGCGCCCGCACAGCCTTTGTGCGGGTGCGATCGCCGTGACATACTATTCCATACCTGGCTCTTAAGTCCCAGGGCGCAGGTACGTATTATTACGTCATAGGCTTTTAAGGGGTTAATGGAGAATTTTTGTAATCACTGATCATGTTTTTTGTCATGCAATTTTCTTGTGTAAATACTGTTGAAAAAAAATCATTTAGCATATTGGCTTTTTTCCTCATCCTCATCCACCATTTCACCCATACTATTTTTAATGGGACCAACACTATAATTTTTTAGTTTCTTACTATTTATGTAAAGAATATTTTGGGATTATTTTTACTTTCACGGGCAATAAGTCTCTCTGTCTCAATCTTTGCTGCCTTGTTTTATGGGTCCGGGTGGTGGAACCTCTGTGCTTCGGTGCAAGGAGGGACCAGAAGGGCGTGACTAAGAGCCTACTCGGCCTGACCCAGGTCACATGGCGGCTTAGTCGACTCCATGAACCCGGGAGTGACCGGGCAGGTGAACCTGGTGCCACTCTGGGATCGACCTTGTGTGAGAGCAGGTGACTCCCACGGGTCAGATGACAGGAGCTGACCGGTACAGCGGATGAGCACGGCTGGCAGGCTGGCGGATGGTCCGGGTAGATAAACAGGCAGGTACGGCTGATAGCCAGATAGGCGCTCCGGGTAGGCAAGCAGGCGGGCATGACAGGTTACTTGGCAGGTGCTCCGGGTAGACAGGCTCGTGGGCACGGCAGGTAACTGGCAGGTACTCCGGGTAGGCAGGCTGGCGGACACGGCAGGTAACTGGCAGGTGCTCCGGGTAGACAGGCTCATGGGCAGAGCAGATAACTTGTAGGTAACTTGCAGGTGCTCCAGGTAGACAGGCTGGCGGGCACGGCAGGCCGAACTATTAGACAGACTGGCGGGCTGGACTGTAGACAGACTGGCAGGCTGGACTGTTAGACAGACTGGTGGGCAGGACTGACAGGCAGCGGGACCTGAGGGCTGAAGCAAGTGTTAGCACACGGAACAACAACCTTGCACAGGCACCTCCATTTTGGATGAGGTACCTTATATAGAAGTCCTCCGGCCATAGGCCGGGGACTTTTTAGGATGGCGTGTGTGCCCCTTTAAGTGGGAGGGCGCGCGCTCCCTAAGCACAGTGCCAGGGAAGCTGCACGCGGTGCACGCCACAGCAGCACTGGAGCAGGAAAACGCCGGACCAGTACCGCAGCGGTGAGGGGAACGGCGTATCTGCCCGGCAGGAGGCAGAGACGACAATGCTACAGTACCCCTCTTTATGTCCCCTCATCTTTAGGCCCGTGAGAAATTTTTTAAGAAGATGAGGGGCATGAATGTTCTCCCTGGGTTGCCAAGACCTCTCCTCCGGACCAAACCCCTTGCAATCCACAAGATAGAAAGTCTTTCCTCTTACTCTCTTGGTGGCCAAAATGTTTTCTACCTCAATGACGTCCTCAGCAGAGACCGGAGCTGGGGTGGTACCTCCTTCATCAAAGAAGGAATTAAGGACAACTGGTTTGAGGAGGGATACATGAAGGGAGTTGGGAATCCGTAAGGTGACCGGGAGTTTCAGCTTGTAAGCCACGGGATTGATTTGGTTCAGAACCTCGAACGGAACGATGAACCGCGGACCCAACTTATAAGAAGGTATCTTGAGACGGACAAATTTGGAGGAAAGCCAGACCTTGTCTCCCGGACGGAACTGAGGCGGATCCAGACGTCTCTTATCAGCATGTCTCTTCATCTGCTCAGAGGACTGAAGAAGTGCAGATCTAGTTTCTTCCCAAATAGCCGAAAATTCGCTGACAAGAGACTCCGCGGCAGGATTGTCCATTGAAGAGGAGACAGGAAATAGAATCCAGGGGTGTCGACCGTAGACCACAAAAAACGGGGATTTAGAAGAAGACTCGCTCTCATGGTTGTTATAGGAGAACTCGGCCCAGGGCAGGAGCTCAACCCAATCGTTATGGTGAGCGTTGACAAATTGCCGAAGAAAGCTGGTAAGGATCTGGTTGATACATTCCACTTGACCATTGGACTGAGGATGATAAGCAGAAGAAAAATCCAAAGAGACATCCAGCAGCTTGCACGTAGCTCTCCAGAAGCACGAAGTGAACTGAACCCCGCGATCAGACACAATGTGGAGGGGTAGGCCGTGAAGATGGAAGATGTGATGGATGAAGTCCTTAGCCAGCAGAGATGCAGATGGAAGACCAGGCAGAGTGATGAAGTGAGCCATTTTAGAAAAGCGGTCAGCGACCACCCAAATCACAGTACAACCGGCAGAAACAGGGAGATCCGTGATGAAGTCCATTGCAATGTGCTGCCACGGAGCGGAAGGTACGGGAAGAGGAAGGAAATGGCTGGCTGGAAGGTGCTTGGGAAGCTTGTTACGGGCACAAGAGGAACGAAGTTCGCAACATCCTTGCGCAGGGAAGGCCACCAGTAATGTCGAGCGACTAGCAGAAAGGTCTTCCTCTGGCCAGTATGACCGGATAGTTTGGAAGAATTGCCCAAGAGTAGAACCTTCTTTCGATTTGGAACTGCTTCAAAGGTCTTACTGGGTGGAAGATGAGACAGGTCCAACGGAGCAACAGTCATCACTTTGGAGGGGTCAATGATATGTAGAGGCTCCTCCTCTTGGTCAGAAAACAGGAATGAGCAGGATAGAGCGTCAGCTTTAATGTTCTTGTCCGCCGGGCGGTAATTCAGAGTGAAGCAGAATCGGGCAAAGAATAGAGACCACCTGGCCTGACGTGGATTTAGTCTTGGGCGTTCTGCAAATAAGCGAGGTTTTTGTGGTCAATGTAGATGACTACCGGGTGCAGAACCCCCTGCAGCAAGTAGAGCCGTTCCTCCAGCGCTAATTTGATGGCCAGAAGCTCACAATCTCCTTTGGAGTAGTTGCGCTCGGACGAGGAGAAGAGCTTGGAGAAGAAGCCACAGGTTACCATTCTCCCGGACGATGATTTCTGGGTGAGCACCGCTCCGGCTCCGGAGGAGGATGCATCAAGCTCCAGGAAGAACTGCTTGTTGCAATCCGGACGGTGCAGCACAGGAGCGGAAGAGAAGACTTGTTTAAGGGAGACGAAGGCCTTCTCTGCTTCCGAAGTCCATTCCCTGGGATTTGCTCCTTTACTGGTGAGTGCAAAGATGGGAGCAGTCCAGGAGGAGAAATGAGGAATAAAGAGGTGGTAATAGTTTGCGAAGCCCAGGAAACACTGGATCTCCTTCAACCCCTCCAGTTGAGGCCACTTTAAGACGGCAGACACCTTCTTGGGATCCATCCGCAGACCAGTCTCGGAGATAATATAGCCCAGGAACGGAAGGGAGGTCTGCTCAAAGAGGCATTTCTCAAATTTAGCGTATAGGCGATTCTTCCGGAGCCTTAGCTGAACCTGACGAACATCCCTCCGGTGTGAGGGCAGATCCGGAGTGAAAACCAAGATATCGTCCAGGTACACCACCACGCAAGAATACAGGAGTCAATATGATTGTAACATACCTGGTGGCGTCCTTGCATAGTGGTCCATCTCCCACTGTGCAAGAGCGTGCACTTGATCTCCAGTCCAGTCTGCTAGCCTGGCTTCCCTCCATGCTGTCTGCTTGCCTCTGTTTCTGCTGCTTAAGGGCGGCGCCCGATCACTTCCTGCTTCTTGTAGCTGCTGCAGGCACACCCCTTGTGCGTCCTCAGCCTATTGCTGTCTGTCACCTGGTATTTAACCCAGCTCCTCCCTGGAATCCATGCCTGAGCATTGTGTTCTGTCAGTTGGCTTCCAGTCACTGATGTGCCAGGTCCTGTCTATGCTTCCTGCCTTGCGGTATCAGTTCCCGTGTCTGAACTGTGTCCTGTCTGAACTATCTTCTAGCCTGTTGTCTTCCGCCTATCCTGGAGGCTGTATTTCCAGGCCAGTGTGAACACGCTCCTAGCCTGTTCTTTCCGCCTTCTAGGGGCCGCATACCTAGACCCACTCCTGTATCTTGCTGCTGTGTCTGTTCTTGTCTGAATACTCTCCTAGCCTGTTACCTGTTTTTCTCTATGTCCGTACCTTCCCTTTTCCTGCAGAATCTGATCCCGTACCTAACTCCTACTCAATGTCCCTGTACTCCCGTTTGTGAGTTTAGAGTCCACTCGCTACTTCATTGCAAGTATTCTGTGTGTACCTGGTTCTGCCTTTCCCTTCCAGTCTGTTCCGTGTGAACAGAGCCCTGTCCCCTCTGCTCTGCCTTGCTCACCGCTCCGGCTGTTCTTGCCTGCTCTACCTTGCTCACCGCTCCTGCGGTTTCTGCTCTGCTTTGCCTTGCTCACCGCTCCTGCGGTTTCCGCTCTGCTCTGACCCTTTGCTCGCTGCTCCGGCAGTCTCGCTCTGCTCTGACCCTTTGCTCTCAGCTCCGGCAGTCTCGCTCTGCTCTGACCCTTTGCTCGCTGCTCCGGCAGTCTCGCTCTGCTCTGACCCTTTGCTCGCTGCTCCGGCAGTCTCGCTCTGCTCTAACCCTTTGCTCGCTGCTCTAGCAGTCTCGCTCTGCTCTGACCCTCTGCTCACTGCTCCGGCAGTCTCGCTCTGCTCTGACCCTTTGCTCGCTGCTCCACCAGTCTCGCTCTGCTCTGACCCTTTGCTCGCTGCTCTGGCAGTCTCGCTCTGCTCTGACCATTTTCTCGCTGCTCCGGCAGTCTCGCTCTGCTCTGACCCTTTGCTCGCTGCTCCGGCAGTCTCGCTCTGCTCTGACCCTTTGCTCGCTGATTCGGCAGTCTCGCTCTGCTCTGACCCTTTGCTCACTGCTTCGGCAGTCTCGCTCTGCTCTGACCCTTTGCTCGCTGCTCCGGCAGTCTCGCTCTGCTCTGACCCTTTGCTCGCTGCTCCGGCAGTCTCGCTCTGCTCTGACCCTTTGCTCGCTGCTTCGGCAGTCTCGTCCTGCTCCTCTCTCGCTCACCGCTCCAGGCGGCCTTGTCCTGCTCTTCTCTCGCTCACCGCTCCAGGTGGTCTCATCTTGTTCTGCTCTTGCTCGCCGCTCTGGGCGGCCTCACTCTGCTGTTTGTCCACCGCATCTGCGGTTCTGTTCCTGAGTCCCAGTCTGTACTGGGTCCTATCCACTCGGTGCTCCAACCTGTCGTACCTGCCAGTACCTCCCTGCCTGCATACCAGTCGTGCTTACCAGCAACCACCAGTCTGCATACCAGCCGTGTCTGCCTATACCCAGCAGTCTGTGTGCCAGCCTAACCTGCCTGTTCCTGTATTCCCCTGTGTGGGTCAACAGCCGTGTCCGGGGTCTGTCCTGGAGTAGCACCTGGTCCCTCTGCTCGGTTCCTCCTTGGTGCACTGGCGTCGTATGCCGTCGTGCGACCCTGGTCGGATCGGGTGGATACTTAGTTACGCCCCTCCAGGCATTCACTCTCCGGCACGGTCCAGTGGAATCACTACATATACACGCACACGCCACTGAGCCCGGGCGTGTGCATTACAACGGTCAGTCCGGGGTGTTGAATGCCATCTTCCACTCGTCTCCCTGGCGGAACTGGACCAAATTGTACGCCCCACAAAGTTCGAGCTCGGTGAAGATCTTCGCGCCTTTAAGGAGGTCAAACAGCTCCGAGATGAGAGGCAGGGGGTACTTATTTTTTATGGTAATCTGGTTAAGGCCCCTGTAATCAATACAGGGACGTAGAGAGCCGTCTTTCTTCTTGACGAAGAAGAATCCTGCTCAAGCCGGAGAGGTGGATTTCTGGATAAATCCCCTAGCAAGATTCTCTTCTATGTACTCAGAAATGGCCCTGATCTCAGCTAGCAACAAGGGGTAGATTCAGCCACGGGGAGGAAAAGCACCAGGTACCAGGTCGATGGGGCAATCATACGGCCTATGAGGTGGTAGTGTCTCCGCTTCCTTTTTGTCCGGCAGACCAGGTAGATTAGCCGGAGAAGACGGGAGTCGAGCAGGACGAACCGGAACCAGACAGGACTCATGGCATTCCTGACCCCAATGGAGCGCTTCACCAGATATTCAATTCAGGATGGGCTCATGTCTTTGTAACCACGGTAGACAAAGCAAGAGGGGGAGAGAGAGCCCGGACAGCACATGAAAGGAGATCTTCTCTGAGTGCAGCATTCCCACCTGAAGGGTTACAGGCTCTGTGATGAGCAAGATGGTGTCCGGAAGAAGCCTCCCATCCATGGAGACAACCACCAACGGTTCAGCCAGACGTACTGTGGGAATCTGATACCGCTCCACAACAGCCTGTTGAATGAGATTCCCAGCGGCTCCAGAATCCAGATGGGCATTCTTGAAGAAGCTGGTCTCACCACTGGAAATAGAAACAGACAGAGTCAAGGATGGAGAGGATTTACTATTGCCTAGGACGACCTCTCCGAGCGGTCCTAGACACTGGAGTTTCCTAGCCTCACCGGCCGGGCAGGAACAGATTGGATGCTCTATACTGCCACAGTGGAAGGAACTCCCCTCTGCTCGGCGCGTCTCCAGGCGAGACTTGACCATCTTGGTTTGGTCAATTTGCATAGGTTCAGGCGAACACGCCCGGGGAATTGCTGGTTGTGGGGCTGGTTTTTGGAATGTTGGAGCGAGACACGGAAATCTTCTCTCCCGGGTAGTCTCCTTAGCACGTTTCAGAAAACGGATGTCAATCCGGGTAGCTAATGACACCAGATCGTCCAGGGTGGAAGGGATGTCACGACCGGCTAGTTCATCCTTGATCTGTCCGGAAAGACCCTCCCAAAAGGTGGACACCAGGGCCTCATTGTTCCAGGCAAGTTCAGATGCGAGGGTTCGGAACTGTATGGCATACTGGCCCACAGTGAGACTCCCTTGGCGGAGACGGAGAAATGAGGAGGCAGTAGAAGATTTTCGTCTGGGCTCATCGAAGACCTTCCGGAAGGCAGTGAGGAAAGCCAGAAGTTTGGACACCAGGGGATCCCCTCTTTCCCACAGAGGGTTTAGCCATGCCAATGCCTCCCCGGTGAGGTGAGACATGATGAATGCCACCTTGGCCCGGTCGGAGGTGAACAGGTGTGCCAGGAGTTCAAAGTGCAGCATGCACTGATTTATAAAGCCCCAACATAAGACGGGGTGACCACCAGAATGTGGAGGTGCAGAGAGCCGTGGTCCAAAGCCGGGTGACACAGCGTCACTTGGTTGAGGTGCCGCCGGAGTGGGTGCCGCTCGGCTAGAGATGGACACAGACGGGGTGGACAGCGTGTCCAGGCAGGAGTTGACAGTGCGTGGTTAGGAAAGGATAGTTTCCTGTTGGGATCTCTGACATGAGACCTCCTGGTACAGGTCAGAGAGCAAAGGAGCCTGGAAGCCACCGGGTTCCATGGCCTGTGCAAACTGTTAAGGGTCGGAGTGGTGGAACCTCTGTGCTTCAGTGCAAGGAGGGACCAGAGGGTCATGAATGAGTGCCTACTCGGCCTGACCCAGGTCACATGGCGGCTTAGTTGACTCCGTGAACCAGGGAGGGACCAGGCAGGTGAACCAGGTGCCACTCTGGGACTCACCTTGTGTGAGAGCAGGCGACTCCCACGGGTCAGATGACAGGAGCTGACCAGTACAGCGGATGAGTACGGCAGGCAGGCTGGCGGGTGGTCCGGGTATATAAACAGGCAGGTACGGCTGATAGTCAGACAGGTGCTCTGGGTAGGCAAGCAGGCAGGCATGACAGGTTACTTGGCAGGTTCTCCGGGTAGACAGGCTGGCGGGCACGGCAGGTAACTGGCAGGTGCTCCGGATAGGCAGGCTGGCGGGCACGGCAGATAACTGGCAGGTGCTCCTAGTAGATAGGCTAGCGGGCACGGCAGGTAACTGGCAGGTGCTCCAGGTAGGCAGGCTGGCGGGCACAGCAGGTAACTGGCAGACTGGTGGGCAGAACTATTAGACAGACTGGCGGGTTGGACTGTAGACAGAATGGCGGGCTGGACTGTTAGACAGACGGGTGAGGTGGAATGACAGGCAGCGGGACCTGAGGGCAGAAGCAAGTGTTAGCACACGGAACAACAACCTTGAACAGGCACCTCCATTTTGGAGGAGGTGCCTTATATAGGTGAAGTTCTGGCCGGGGACTTTTTAGGACGGCGCGCGCGGCCCCTCTAAGAGGGAGGGAGCGCGCGTGCACCCTAAGCACAGTGCCCTGGAAGCTGCACGCAGTGCGCGCCACAGCAGCAGGGGAGCAGGAAGACGCCAGACCCGGACCGCGGCAGTGAGGGGAAAGGCGTCTCTGCCCGGCAGGAGGCAGAGACGCCGATGCTACACCTTGATTTGGTTTTTACAGAATTTATTTAATTTTCTATATTTATTTAATGCCTCATCACTACCTACTTGCTTTAGCTCTCGAAATGCTTTCTTTTTGTCACTTATTGTACCCCTTACAGCTCTATTTAGCCATAGTGGTTTCCTCCTATTTCTTGCATGTTTATTCCCATAGGGTATATATTGTGTACAGGCCCTATTCAGGATGCTAATAAATGTCTCCCATTTGCTTTGTGTAGTTTTATGTCTCAGGATATCGTCCCAGTTTATTGCACTAAGATCATCTCTCAACCATTGGGAATTTGCCTTCCTGAAGTTTAGTGTCCTTGTAACCCCTCTACCACACATCTTATTAAAGGATACATGAAAACTTATTATTTTGTGATCACTATTACCCAAGTGACCCCCAACTCAACTTGATATGCGGTCTGGCTTTGTTGGTTAATATTAGGTCTAGCAGTGCTCCCCTACTTGTTGGGTCCCGAACCAGTTGTGAAACGTAATTGTCTCTCATAGTTGTCAAAAACCTATTACCTTTGCTGGAACTACAGGTTTCTGTTCCCCAATGTATTTCAGGGTAGTTAAAGTCCCCCATAGTAATGACTTCTTGAGTCGCTGCTTCATCTATTTGCTTTATGAGGATATTCCCCGCTGCTTCCATTATTATTGGAGACTTATAACAAACCCCTATCAGTAATTTATTATTTTTCCCCCTCCCCTTATCTCCACCCACAGGGACTCTACATTTTCATTAGATTCACATATATTCTCACACAAGATGGGTTTTAACGATGATTTTACATATAAACACACACACCCTGTTTGCTTGTTTGTGCAGTCATTTCTATAGCTCTGTAAATTAACTGCCAAGTCATGGCTCTCGTCCAGCCATGTCTCAGATATCCCCACCATGTCATAATTATTTTCCAACAAAATTCTAATTCCTCCTTTTTGTTTGTGAGGCATCTGGCATTAGTGTACATGCATTTTATGTATATCTCTGTACCTCTATTCCTTCTTACTATATTGACTTTTCTAACCACACCCCCAATTTCTTTATTTGTGCCCAGGTCACCATCTGCACTATCTTCCCCACCTATAAAATGAATACCCCCCAATCCCTAGTTTAAACACTCCTCCAACCTTCTAGCCATTTTTCCCTCAGCACAGTTGCACCCTCCCCATTGAGGTGCAGCCCGTCCCTAGCGTAGAGCAGTAACCAACTAAGAAGTCGGCCCAGTTCTCCAGGAACCCAAACCCCTCCTTCTTACACCAATTCCTGAGCCACTTATTTATCTCCCTAATCTTCCGTCGCCTCTCTGGCATGGCACGTGGTACAGGCAGTATTTCAGAGAATAAAACCTTGGAGACCCTTGCTTTAAGCTTGCAGCCTAATTCTCTGAAATCATCTTTAAGGACATTCCACCTACCTCTAACTTTGTCATTTTTGCCAATGTGCACCATGACCGCTGGGTCCTCACCAGCCCCTACCAGTAATCTGTCAATCCGATCAGCAATGTGCCGGACTCGAGCGCCAGGTAGGCAGCACACTGTTTGATGATCCCCGTCTTTGTGACAGATTGCCCTATCTGTTCCCCTAATAATTGAGCCCCCACTACCAGCACCTGCCTGGCCTGCCCTGCTCTCCTATTTCCCCCTTTACTGGAGCTGACACTCCTCCAGCTTTCAGAGGACATGCCTTGCTGCAGCAGTGCTACCCCTGTACTGACACCCCCTTCATCTGCCAACTTTGCAAACTTTTTGGGGTGTGGCAGATCAAGACTAGCCTCCCTGGCACTCTTTCCTCTACTCCCATCCTTCTAACTGTCACCCCGTAGCTTTCTCACTGTCCTGCAGCTCCCTACTACCACACTCACCCACATCCACCCCAGAGAGACTCCTTTCCATATTGTCTATGGATCTCAGTGTTGCCAGCTGCTCATTTAGATCCAGTATCTGGGCTTCCAAACACACAACGTGCACACATCTCGCACAGCAATATGCACCCAAGATCGGCTGTTCAAGGATTGCATACATGTGGCCAGATATACACTGGATAGCATTGTCAATAATGGAGCTCATTTCCTAATGGGGATTGCACTAGACAGAAATGTTAATTAAAAAAAAATGTTAAGAATTAATAAAATACAGACAGCAATTCAGTCCAAATTTCTCCTTCCAAACTCCCTGAATCCAAAGTCACTGAATCACAAGTCACACACTTACTTCCGTTTGCACTTACACTCCTGTCACACTCAGTTTATTCACACTCGCTAAGGAAGAAGATTTAAAGAGTTTTTTTTCCTTTAGCAGCAATCCAACCAACAGCTCAATGCACTTATAAAGGATAGTGGATTACCCATCTGTGCCTATGCTATCAAAGCAACATACAGATGGAGTGGACTATGCATCTGAGCTGACACCATCACAGCTCCATACAAATATAGCAGATTACCCATCTGAGCCTACACCATCACAGCACCATACAGATGTAGTTGACTACGCATATGAGCTGACACCATCACAGCACAGTACAGATGTAGTGGATTACCCATCTGTGCCTACGCCATCACAGCACCATAAAGATGCGGTGGACTGTGCATCTGAGCCGACACCATCACAGAACCATACAGATGTAGTGGATTACCCATCTGAGCTAATGCCATCAAAGCATCATACAGATGCGGTGGACTATGCAACTGAGCTGACACCATCGCAGTACCATACAAATGTAGTGGATTACCCATCTGAGCCTACGCCATCACAGCACCATAGAGATGCAGTGGACTATGCACATGAGCTGACACCATCACAGCACCATACAGATGCAGTGGATTACTCATCTGTTTCTATGCCATCACAGCACCATACCGATGCGGTGGACTATGCATATGAGCTGACACTATCACAGCACCATACAGATGTAGTGGATTACCCTTCTGTGCCTACACCATCACAACAACATACAGATGCGATGAACTATGCATCTGAGCCGACACCATCACTTCACCATACAAATGTAGTGGATGACCCATCTCAGCCTATGCCATCACAGAACCATACAGATGCAGTGGACTATGCACCTGAGCCGACACCATCACAGAACCATACAAATGTAGTGGACTACTCATCTGTGCCTATGCCATCGCAGCACCATACAGATATAGTGGATTACCCATCTGAGCCAACGATATCACAGCACCATACAGGTGCGGTGGACTATACATCTGAGCTAACAGCGTCACGGCACCATACAAATATAGTGGATTACCCTTCTGAGCATACAGCATCACAGCACCATATAGATGAAGTGGACTATGCATTTAAGCTGACACCATCATAGCACTATACAAATATAGCAGATTGCCCATCTGAGCCTACTCCATTAGAGCACCATACGAACGTAGTGGATTACCCATCTGAGCCTATGTAATCACAGCAATATACAAACATAGTAGATTACCCATTTGAGCCTATGTCATCACAGCAACATACAAAAGTAGAGGATTACCCATCTGATCCTACTCCATCAGAGCACCATACAAACATAGAGGATTACCCATTTGAGCTTATGTCATCACAGCAACATATAAAAGTAGTGGATTACTCAATTCAGCCTATGCAATCACAGCAACATACAAACGTAGTAGATTACCCATCTGAACCTATGTCATCACAGCAACATACAAAAGTAGAGGATTACCCATCTGAGCCTATGCCATCAAAGCAACATACAAACGTAATGGATTACTCATCTGAGCCTATGTCATCACAGCAACATACAAATGTAGTGGATTACCCATCTGAGCCTACACCATCACAGCACCATACGGATCCGGTGGATTATGCATCTGAGCTGACACCATCATAGCACCATACAAATATAGCGGATTGCCCATCTGAGCCTACTCCATCAGAGCACCATACAAACGTAGAGGATTACCCATCTGAGCCTATGTCATCACAGCAACATACAAAAGTAGTGGATTACTCATCTGAGTCTATGCCATCACAGCAACATACAAACGTAGTGTATTACCCAGTAGTGGATTACTCATCGGAGCCTATGTCATCACTAGTGTTGAGCCACCCCCGTAGTGTTCGAGTTCGGTTCGGTTCGTCGAACACCCGTGTGTTCGCCGAACTGTTCGTCGAACTGTTCGTCGAACACCTTCGAACACCGTTAAAACCAATGGCAGGCAAACAAAAAGAACATAGAAACACATAGAAAACACCTTCAAAGGTGTCCAAAAGCTGACAAACTGCTCAGAAGACACAACTAACACATGGAAAAGTGACAAGTACATATAGTCATGCGAAAAGAAAAGAGGTGGAGGAGTAAAAGGAGGGGGAGACACAGATATAGGCATGTCATGCCCTTCTAAAATCCAAAAAGTGAGTAGCCGACACGGCCAGTCCGCTCCTGCCCGTGCCACCTCCGTGTCGCCGGGTTTGTGCCAGAGCCGCGGTGAACCCTGATGGCCAGCCCCCCTCTCCCAATACTGGTGCCTGTCCGCTGGTGGGTCGAGCAAGCCCCCCTGTGGTGGAGGCAGCTCTAAGCTTTTTAATTTAAATTGTCTCTCTAATTTGAATGAATACACTTTAAATCCATTTACAAGGATCTATTGGAGGGCAAGTCTCATGCCAGCAGCCGCGTAATTCCAGCTCCAGTAGCGTCCACTAAAGCTGCTGCAGTTAAAAAGCTTTTATAAGGATCGAGCTCGGCTGTCCACCGCAAGGCATCCTACTGCCAGTCCCAGCCCCTATGCCTTGGGGTGCCTCCTGATGCTCTTCACTGAGTATCCCATGGTCCCGAAGCATTTCCTTTGAAAAAATTAAGTGTCTAAACTACAGGTGGTGTAGCTTGCTTAACAGCCGGGATAATCCGCTGACTAGCAGACACTGCTACTAGGCACAAAGTATTTCCTGGGCTAGATGCAGTTAAAAATTTGTAATTAGATACTCTCGTTGGATGCTGAGAAAGCATTCCATAGAGTCTCCTGGCACGCCATATATGATTCTCTTAAAAAGCTTGGGGTAGGGGTCTAGGGGACCCTTTTATAGCCAAAATCACGGCCCTGTATCGCAATACGTCACCTAGGCTGAAGATAAATGGAACTGTAGCACCCTGAGGGCTCGGTTGCTACAGACGTATTGCACCTCACCCAGAGGTGTGATATCTCACTCTCAGGTAAGGATGGAGTGTGGATCAGGACCCGACACCTGCATGCATTACACCACATTGCCGTGGGGCAGGGCGACCAATATGCCCCTGAGACGGGCACGACAGTCCCTGTCCCTGGCTGGAGTGGGGGGAGGGAACACTGAGGAAGGGGAACCCTGTAGTGCAGGAGCAGGGAGGAAGCAGTTCCTGGGTGCATTGAGAAGGGAGTATAAAAGGTGGGCACCATCTTAGTTCAGTGCAGAGAAGTCTGAGCAGAAGTGGCAGGAAGCAGGGGCACTGCATGAGCTCTGCTCCGGAGGCGGGCCTAGTAACAGAGGCCCAGGCCTGGAAGAGGGAGAAGGAAGGAAGAGGAGCGGAGAAGGCTCCAGGAACGAGGAATGAAGGGATCCCAGGGGTGCGGACTGGCGAGTCGCCACCGCACGCCCGAATCCACCTGCGTGGAGGGGTCAGGCCAAAGGGGGAGACCGGTCCCCGAACTAGTGGAGGCAGGAAACGACCCTCAGCTAGAAACCGGAGGCTCTGACATTTTATGTGGCGCAGCCCCTCGCTACACCCGCTAGGAAGGCACCACATAGGGTCAGGGAAACTGGCGCCAAGTTTACCAAGAGGAGGCCCGAGGCAGCCGGACAGAAGTGTTGGTAAGAAAGGCCAGACAAAGGACACACAAAGGGGGTCCTGTGAAGTGCTCCAAAGTTATCTGGGAGTTGTCTGAGCCCCTCACCTGGTGAGCACAGTACGACGTGGGCAGCCGTTACCTGCAGACGTGGTCTGGATAATAAGAACTGTGAGTAAAGGCCCTGGACTGCATCACTGACTCCGTGTCGTTACTGCTGCTGCCCTGCACCATCACCCCCATCCTCCGCATACACTGCCCTGAGGCTATACTCCTCCCGTGGGGAGTTATGCTACGCTCTGCTGCACCCACAACACCAGCCTCAGCGGTCTGCCCTGTAGCGGCGGTTCACTCTGACCGCAATCCACGGGTGGCGTAGTCGGACATTTAAACATCAAAACCACATAAATAGTTCCGCCACTGGTTTGACCGCCCTGAGCCACGGAACCGGGTCGCCGCCACGAAGACTACAACCACCAGCATCCACCAAAAAGGGTCCGGCTCCGGGTGTCCCAAGGCCCAGGGGGTGCGTCAGAACATTTTCATCACCTTTCACAATCACCAATGGGACAAGGCAGGGATGTCCTCTGTCCCCTCTCTTATACATCCTAGTGACGGAGCACCTGCTCTCATCAATTCGCCATAACCCCAATATTAGGTGGATTGAGGTGGGAGGCACCGAGTACAAGTGCTTTCTATTTGCTGATGATGTCCTAGTATATATCACTCAATCACATATATCCATCCATGCTGTTATGGCTGAAATAGATCACTTTGTTACATGGTAAAATTTTAAAATCAATGCAGCGAAGTCTGAGGCCCTCGATGTCTCCCTCCCCAAATCCATATAGGATTCCATCCAGTCCAACTTTCCCTTTGCCTGGCCCTCACAGGGTATCAAATACTTAGAATTCCTATTCATAGAGACCTCTCCCATCTATGTTATCTTAATTTTGGGCCCTTTATTGAACAATTCCATACAGACCACGGTTGGCAAGTTAGAACTGTAAGATTCACTACGTGAACCGCTGGTGTTTTGTGGAAAAGCACATGTACACCGCGTTCCAAATTATTATGCAAAAAGTGTTTAGGAGTGATAAGGGAAGAATTTGTTTGTTTGTCAGTTAAACTCATTGATGGTGATGTGTGTCAGGGCTCTTTATATCACTGTAAGCAATTGCAGACACCTGTGCTAATTAGTTTGGCAGGTGTGTCCAATGAAAGGCAAGACTACTTAAGAAGGCTCTCTCACATTATTAAGCAGCCTACATTTTCTGCCAAAATGGGAAAGAAAAAGGATGTGTCGGCTGCTGAGAAGCAACAAATTGTGGAGTGTTTAGGTCAAGGCATGACTACAATCAACATTGTGCGATGATCAGGATGAAGTGTCTTGGCAATCAAGAAGTATGTAGCTGATTCACAGTACACACGTGTGCGTGCTGATAAGGGCAAATTGAGGACTCTTTCCTACAGGCAATTACGTCAGGTTGAAAGAGCAGCGGCAAAAAAGCCTTGTCATAGCAGCAGACAAGTTTTTGAAGCTGCTTGTGCCTCCAACGTCCCCCGAACAACAAGATGCAGGGTCCTTCAGAGGTTTACAGCTGTGCATACGCCATCCTGTCGACCTCCTCTATCCACTTCACACAAGCAGAAACGGCTCCAGTGGGCCAAACATTACATGAAGACTGATTTCAAAACTGTTTTGTTCACGGATGAGTGCCGTGCAGCGCTCGATGGTCCAGATGGATGGAGTGGAGGATGGCTGGTTGATGGACACCCCACGCAAACACGGCTACAGCGCCAACAAGGAGGAGGTGGAGTAATGTTTTGGGCTGGAATCATGGGGAGAAAGATTGTCGGCCCCTTTAGGATCCCTGAAGGCGCTAAAGATGAACTCCATAATGTATGTGGATTTTCTCAAACAGCACTTCCTGCCATGGTTCAAGAAGAAGAACCGTGTATTTCACAGCAAGATCATTTTTCTGCATGATAATGCACCATCTCATGCTGCACATAAAACATCTGCATCTCTGGCTGATATGGGCATAAAAGGGGACAAACTTATCGTGTGACCCCCATGCTCCCCTGACCTCTACCCCATTCAGAACCTTTGGAGCATCATTAAAAGGAGTGTCTATAATGGCGGGAGGCAGTTCACATCTAAGCAACAGCTCTGGGAGGGTATTCTGTCCTCATGCAAAACAATTGAAGCAGAAACCATCCAAAACCTGACAAATTCAATGGACGAGAGAGTTCAGAAGCTCCTTTCGAACAAGGGGTCCTATGTGAAAATGTAACATCACCTAGAATAAAGTTTTGAGTTGAAAACTGTTTGATTTCAGTTTCTAACAACCTGCTAATGCTTATAATTTCAAAAATGACCATTTTTTTGGTCTTTATTAAAATGAAAAGGTTGATCGAAAAGTTTGGGGGATCTAAGAGTGTGGCAACCCAGTAGTCATGATTACTTCGAATTCTGACAATATGAGGGTCATACTGCAAGTAGTGCAGCAAGAAGGCACTTATGTGTCTTGCGCATCTCGGAGCCCCAAAATTATTTTCCGGGCTAGATGCAGCTAAAAATTATTTTTAATTTTAAATCTGGTGGAGCTTATTATAGATGGCCTAATAGGATCAGTGCTGCACACTGCTACAAAGCCCAAATTATTTTCCAGTCAAGATACAGATAAACATGATTAGTAATTTGAAAGCTTAAAACGTTTGGTAGGGTGATTTTAACCAATCATCAAGCTTTTACTCTCCCCAGGATGACACAGGGGTAGAAAAGTCGTTTCGGATCCATGATTTGTTCATCTTTATGAACGTGAGTCTGTCTACATTATCAGTGGAGAGCCGCGTGCGCTTATCTGTCAGCACACCACCAGCAGCGCTGAACACACGTTCAGACAGAACGCTGGCTGCGGGGCATGACAAGATCTCCAAGGTGTAAGTGGCTAGCTCCGGCCATTTATCCAGATTGGAAGCCCAAAAAGAGCAAGGGTCCAGTGACACAGTCGTGGCTTCAATGTTTACTTGGAGATACTCCTGTACCATCGTCTCTAGGCGTTGACTATGTGTCAGACTTCTTGTCTCCTGTGGCCTTGCAAAGGATGGGCTAAAAAAGTGGTGAAATGATTCCGCAAAATTGATGTTACCAGCAGATACTGTGGTTCTGTTACGGTTTGAGTGCTGAACACTTGACGGTCCCACGGTTGGCAAGTTGGAACTGTGAGATTCACTACGTGCACCACTGGTATTTTGTGGAAAAGCACATGTAAGATTCTGCAACAGTCTCTGCTGATACTCCTGCATGCGTGCATCCCTTTCTATGGCAGGAATAATTTCTGCAAATTTACTTTTGTACCGGGGATCTAACAGTGTGGCAACCCAGTAGTCAGGATTATTTCTAATTCTCACAATTCGAGGGTCATGTTGCAGGTAGTGCAGCAAGAAGGCACTCATGTGTGTTGCGCATCCAGGAGCACCAAGTCCCTGTTGTGTTGGTGGCGAGGTAACAATCATGCTTCCTTCCTCTGTCCTCTCCCCCCAACCTCGCACAACAGAAATGTGATCAAGGTCTCCCTCATCTGATGAGTCTTCCATCAGTTCGCCCTCTACTTCTTCCTGGGCTCCTGCACCTTCCTCACTAGTTTGGCTGCTACCATGCGCCCTGGTAAAACCATCTCCCCCACCCTCACATGCCTGCCGCCTTGGTGCTGCCGACCTTCTGGACCTTGCAGATGTTAGCCCTTCCGCATACAACTCCTCCTCCTCTACTTCCTCCACCTCCTCTTGTGCCACCACCTGACTCCGAATTCTGTTTAACATGTGCTCCAGCATGTAAATCACCGGAATAGTCATGCTGATAATGGCATCGTCAGCACTAAACATCTTCGTCGCCATTTCAAAACTGTGCAGAAGGGTGCATAGGTCCCTGATCTGAGACCACTCCTCCAGCGTGATTTGCCCCACCTCTGAATCTCGTTGGCCCTGGCTATACGTCAGAACGTATTGAACCAGGGCTTGTCGGTGCTGCCACAGTCGCTGCAACATGTGCAGAGTTGAATTCCACCGGGTAGGCACATCGCATTTTAGCCGGTGAAGTGGCAGGCCCAACGACTTCTGTAGAGATGTAAGTCGCTGAGCTGCGGGATGCGAACGGCGGAAGTGAGCACACAGCGACCGTGCCCTCTGCAGAAGGCCATCTAGTCTGGGATAGTGGGCTAAAAATTGCTGGACAACCAGGTTCAACACGTGAGCCATACAAGGCACGTGTGTGACATTGCCCCGGCGAAGGGCCGCACCCAGGTTTGCAGCATTGTTGCACACGGACTTCCCTGATTTCAGGTCCAGTGGAGACAACCATTCATGAAATTGGTTCTCCAGAGCTGACCACAACTCCTCAGCTGTGTGACTCACATTTCCCAGACATTTCAATGTAAAAACCGCCTGATGACGTTGAGCCCTACTGCCAGCATAGTAAGGAGGTGTGCAGGATCCCTTCTGCGCAGTTAGAAAGCTTGTGGCATGACCAGACAGGCTTTGGGTGCAGGTGGAAGACCGAGAGGAGGTTGAGGAGGCAGAAGCAGTGGAGGAACTTTGACATAAAGAGGATTGACGCACAACTCGTGGGGACGGCAAGACTTGGACAGCAGCCCCTTGTCCTGCTGTCACCATAGTTACCCAGTGCCCAGTCAGCGACATGTAACGCCCCTGTCCATGCCTACTCGTCCAAGTGTCTGTGGTGAAATGCACCCTGTCACACACAGAGTTTCTCAAAGAAGCGGTGATGTTGTGTGCGACATGCTGGTGGAGCGCAGGCACACCTTTCTTTGAGAAGTAGTGCCGACTGGGCATCTGGTACTGGGGCACTGCGACGGACATAAGGTCTCGAAAATCCTCTGTGTCCACCAGGCGGAAAGGCAGCATTTCTGTAGCCAAGAGCTTGCAGATGGTGAAATTCAACCTCTTAGCTTTCTCATGGCTAGGAGGAAATGGTCTTTTACTTGTCCACATCTGAGGGACCGAGGGCTGGCTATTGTGCTTAGACGGGGTTGATAAGGGTGTCCCCGGCAAACTGCCGGTCTGTGAGGAAGATGCAGGCGGACATGTTAGGTTGCCTTCATCCAAAGGTGGTGCTATCGATGTCGGACAGCGCTCAACACCAGCTGGTGTTACCACCTCCAAAGAAAATGATGACCTGCCAATCACACTGGCTGTTGGGGGTAAAGAGGTGGCAGGTCTGCGCCCCAAAACAGGTGTGACTGCTGTCCCCCCAGTCACAGAGGATGAAGAGGCCGCGGATGCACAAGATATGGCAGACGGTGGTTGGCCCGGCCGGCTAGGCCGCATTGTAGCACACTGAGCTTCCCACTGCAACTTATGCTTCATGTCCATGTGCCGGTTCATGCATGAAGTACTCAAACTATGTATTTTTTGGCCTCTACTTAGCTTTTGCTGACAAATGTTACAGATAACACGAGTTGGGTCATCTTTATCGATCTGAAAAAATGCCCAGGCTATGCAAGGCTTAGCACCCATGCGACCTGAAGAGCCACCACGACTTGTGGTGAGAGGCAGAGTTGTGTTTGAGGATGCAGTTGTTGACGTGCTTCCAGTACTACGTCTCTGTCCAGGAAAGCGCAACCTGACCTCGTCGTCACTAGCATCTTCCTCCACCTCCTCTGCTGACCTCATCTCTTGGCTGACTGTGGGTTGACAGTAAGTGGGATCTCCGACCTCATCATCATCACCCTGTGCGTTATCACACCCGTCGTCCTCAGAGCCAACCTGTTCCTGCCCTGACAAAAAACTAAAGTTGTCGCTCCAATCAGGTATTTGAGTCTTATCATCGTCTTCCTCATTGTCTCCACCAACAGGAGTTACAGTTTGGGAATGAGGGTCTACATTATGGTCAGAACCTTCTGCGTCTGGTCCTGGATCCGACTCATAAAGATTCTGGGCATCAGTGCAGATCATTTCCTCGTCTGGATTCACAGAAGCGCTGGAGTCGACCTCTGATTCCCAGGCTATAGTATGAGTAAACAGCTCTGCAGACTCAACCATCTGTTCTACCTCATACTCAGACGGGCAGCTGGAGATTTGGGAGCTGTGAGGAAGCAAGTGCGATTTGGGTGACACCTTTGAGGAATGGAGTATTTGTGATGTTGAAGTTGATGTGGAGGAGAGCCCACTTAAAGGAGCACTTGATATCCGTTGAAGCACCTGCTGTTTTTGTGCCTCATCTGGAATTTGTAGCGATTGGCGTGGCCGTAAGAAAGGGATCTTATCACATTGTCCGCTAAAAGAAGTAGACATTTTAGTTTGGCTCGAAGATGGTCTTTCTTCTGCAGATGTTACTGTTGCTTTAACACCTACCCCACGGACACAACCTTTTTTCCCCTTCCCAACACGCCTATTTCCCTTTCCACCAGCAGCAGGCCTTTTTCCACTCATTTTGGTGGTTAACTAATTCACAAATCTGGAGTTGTTTGCACAAAAAAACAATGGATGGTAACCGAGCAGAGCTGAGTGGCCAAACTGTGGTATTAGGCCAAAACTATTGGCTGGGTTAGATGCAGAAAAAAATTATTTTGAATTTGCAACCTGATGGAGGTCAGTATAGATGGACTAATAGAGAAAGTCCGACGCACTACTAGAAGGCCAAATATTTTTTCAGAGGTAGATGCAGAAAAAAATATATTCAGTTTGCAACCTGATGGAGGTCAGTATAGATGGATTAATAGAACAAGACCCACACACAGCTAGAAGCCCAATATTTTTTCAGAGGTAGATGCAGAAAAAACTATATTCAGTTTGCAACCTGATGGAGGTCAGTATAGATGGACTAATAGAACAAGTCCCACACACTGCTAGAAGCCCAAATATTTTTTCAGAGGTACTGTAGATGCAGATAAAAATTAGTTTTAATTTGCAACCTGATGGAGGTCAGTATAGATGGACTAATAGAGAAAGTCCGACACACTACTAGAAGGCCAAATATTTTTTCAGAGGTAGATGCAGAAAAAAATATATTCAGTTTGCAACCTGATGGAGGTCAGTATAGATGGATTAATAGAACAAGACCCACCCACAGCTAGAAGCCCAATATTTTTTCAGAGGTAGATGCAGAAAAAAATATATTCAGTTTGCAACCTGATGGAGGTCAGTATAGATGGACTAATAGAACAAGTCCCACACACTGCTAGAAGCCCAAATATTTTTTCAGAGGTACTGTAGATGCAGATAAAAATTAGTTTTAATTTGCAACCTGATGGAGGTCAGTATAGATGGACTAATAGAGAAAGTCCGACACACTACTAGAAGGCCAAATATTTTTTCAGAGGTAGATGCAGAAAAAAATATATTCAGTTTGCAACCTGATGGAGGTCAGTATAGATGGACTAATACAACAAGTCCCGCACACAGCTAGAAGCCCAAATATTTTTTCAGAGGTACTGTAGATGCAGATAAAAATTATTTTTAATTTGCAACCTGATGGAGGTCAGTATAGATGGACTAATAGAGAAAGTCCGACACACTACTAGAAGGCCAAATATTTTTTCAGAGCTAGATGCAGAAAAAAATTATATTCAGTTTGCAACCTGATGGAGGTCAGTATAGATGGACTAATAGAGAAAGTCCGACACACTACTAGAAGGCCAAATACTTTTTCAGAGGTAGATGCAGAAAAAAATATATTCAGTTTGCAACCTGATGGAGGTCAGTATAGATGGATTAATAGAACAAGACCCACACACAGCTAGAAGCCCAATATTTTTTCAGAGGTAGATGCAGAAAAAACTATATTCAGTTTGCAACCTGATGGAGGTCAGTATAGATGGACTAATAGAACAAGTCCCACACACTGCTAGAAGCCCAAATATTTTTTCAGAGGTACTGTAGATGCAGATAAAAATTAGTTTTAATTTGCAACCTGATGGAGGTCAGTATAAATGGACTAATAGAGAAAGTCCGACACACTACTAGAAGGCCAAATATTTTTTCAGAGGTAGATGCAGAAAAAAATATATTCAGTTTGCAACCTGATGGAGGTCAGTATAGATGGATTAATAGAACAAGACCCACACACAGCTAGAAGCCCAATATTTTTTCAGAGGTAGATGCAGAAAAAAATATATTCAGTTTGCAACCTGATGGAGGTCAGTATAGATGGACTAATAGAACAAGTTCCACACACTGCTAGAAGCCCAAATATTTTTTCAGAGGTACTGTAGATGCAGATAAAAATTAGTTTTAATTTGCAACCTGATGGAGGTCAGTATAGATGGACTAATAGAGAAAGTCCGACACACTACTAGAAGGCCAAATATTTTTTCAGAGGTAGATGCAGAAAAAAATATATTCAGTTTGCAACCTGATGGAGGTCAGTATAGATGGATTAATAGAACAAGACCCACCCACAGCTAGAAGCCCAATATTTTTTCAGAGGTAGATGCAGAAAAAAATATATTCAGTTTGCAACCTGATGGAGGTCAGTATAGATGGACTAATAGAACAAGTCCCACACACTGCTAGAAGCCCAAATATTTTTTCAGAGGTACTGTAGATGCAGATAAAAATTAGTTTTAATTTGCAACCTGATGGAGGTCAGTATAGATGGACTAATAGAATGATGCTATGCCCAAAAGATTTTACTTCACTAGGTGCAGTAAAAAAATTGGTATTCTATACACAGGTGGTATATCTTGCAACACAGATAGGCTACTCCACTGACTAGCACACTCTGCAATAGGCCAAAAAGGATTAGCTTTGCTAGATTCAGCCAAATGCTGTGAAAAAAACTTGCACAGCACTGGCACAGACCTGCCTGGCAAAAACTGATAGGAACTCATGTAACCTAGTCCTGAAAAGGACTGCAATTACAATTAGTCTTTACTCCCACAACCGATCTATTTAAGAGCACAGACCTCCCTGATAAAAGTCGTAGGAAATGCTGTAACCTAGTCCTTAAAAGGACTGCAATCACAACTATTCCCTACTCCCAAGCTATCTGTATATTTGTGCGAAAATTGGCTTGAAATTAACAAGGTATAGCGCACACAGCAACAGCGGTGCCGTCTAACACGCAGCTGCAGCAGTGAGAAAATGGTGGCGACGGGGAAAATGGCTTGGTCTTATAGGGCAAGGACATGTGACATACACTGCCAATGACACATGCCCTTGCTTGTGTGAAAAAAAGCACTTCGCTCCGTGTGTGCGCTGCTGATAGGCTGACAGATTGCACCTCCCCACTGTAAATGCGGGAAAGAGAAAAAAAAATGGAGATCTTCATTGTTCCTGCAGAGATCCATCCCCTGCCCCTCCCCCCACCCCGCTGTACACTCAAACTGCGTATTAACATTAATTTTCATCATTACTGAGAAAAAATCCAGTTATGATTTTGGTGCACGAACAGTTATCGAACATAACCTCGAACAGCCGAATCTTTCTCAAATTGTTCGTGTTCGCCGACCGGCTCGAACACCGCCCAAAACAGCTCGAATTTGAGATTGGCGAACAGTTCGAGTAGAACAACGCTCATCTCTAGTCATCACACCAACATACAAACGTAGTGGATTACCCATCTGAGCTGATGTCATCACAGCAACATACAAACATAGAGGATTACCCATCTGAGCCTATGCCATCACAGCAACCTACAAACATAGTGGATTACTCATCTTAGCCTATGTCATCACAGCAACATGCCAACGTATTGGATTACCCATCTGAGCCTATGTCATCACAGCAACATACAAACATAGTGGATTACTCATCTGAGCCTGTGTCATCACAGCAAAATACAAACGTAGAGGATTACTCATCTGAGCCTTTGTCATCTCAGCACGGTACACTTGTATTACGCTTGTTGCCAAGGCGTTACCTCGTGTGAAAAGAAAAATTCTCAGCAAATGATATAAAACAAAGACTCACCTCTTTTAATCTACTGCCAGAAATCCCCTGTTCTTTGTTTTCAAGCTCACATACCATATTTTTCGGACTATAAGATGCACTTTTTTCCTCCTAAATTTTGGAGGAAAGTGGGGGGTGCTTCTTATAGTCCGAATACAACATTATTGTATGCCGAATGGTGGTGGGTGTGGGGGAGCGGCAGCCAGGGATCAGCGGGGCACAGGAGGCAGCAGCCACCTGCTGCAGCCTACCCTGTGCCCGCTACTAAAGAAAATGAATATTCCCTGCTCCTCACGCCCATGGGCGTGGAGAGCAATGAATATTCATTTCTCTTAATAGCCGACACACTGGAGCCGCAGCATGGCTCCTGCTGCCGCTCTGTGGTCAGTGTGCCCGCTATTAAAGCTCATGAATATTCGCTACAACCCACTCCCATGGGTTATAGTGAATATCCATGGTCTTTAATAGCAGACACATTGACCACAGAATGGCAGCAGGAGCCCCGCTGCGGTACAGTGTGCTGGCTATTGAATAGACTGAATGGTCACTGCTCCCCACGCACAGAGTCCCGGCTTGGGGAGCAGTGACTATTCCAACACAGCATCTCACACTGTGTGAGGGTGCATGGCAGGGACGCCATGCGCTCCTTACCATGCGCGGCTCACAAAGTGAGAGTGTCGGCAGCAGAGCGGGACAGCGCTGGAGGAGAGAGGAGGTGATTATGAGTGTTTATTTTTTTTGTAGGCAGCGTGTTGGGGGTTCAGAGGGATGCCATGCATACCAGGATGGGGGCTCAGAAAGTGCCATACATACCAGGATGGGAGCTCAGAAGGTGCCATACATACCAGGATGGGGGATCAGAAGGTGCCATACATACCAGGATGGGGGATCAGAAGGTGCCATACATACCAGGATGGGGGCTCAGAAGGTGCCACGCATACCAGGATGGGGGCTCAGAGGGTGCCATGCATACCAGGATGTGGGCTCAGAGGGTGCCATGCATACCAGGATGGGGGCTCAGAGGGTGTCATGCATACCAGGATGGGAGCTCAGAGGGTGCCATGCATACCAGGATGGGGGCTCAGAAGGTGCCATACATACCAGGATGGGGGCTCAAGGGGTACCATGCATACCAGGATGGGGGAATAAAGGGGTGCCATGCATACCAAGGATGGGGTATAAAGGGGTGCCATGCATACCAGGATAGGATGGGGGCCACTTATACTAGGAAGGAGAGGCCATACATACCAGGATGGAGGATATTAACAGAATTGGGAAACATTACCCCAATACCAATGTCAGCAGCAGACCCCCTCCTCCATAACAGGGCATCATGACCACATTTTTTGCTTACATTTTTATTTCCTATTTTCCTCCATTAAAACCTATGTGCGTCTTATGGTTCGGTGCGTCTTATAGTCCGAAAAATACGGTAATGTGACCACTGCAGCTAAACAGCGGTCACAGCAGTCTCATTTATTTAATTATTTTACTCACTTATATAGCGCCATTAATTTTTACAGCGCTTTACATACATCATCGTATCCCTACACACTGTATCCACCGCCATAACTGATTGACTGGCTAAATAGCGACTTGGTGACCTCTGGAGCATCAGCGCTGAATTTGCGACAGATAAAAGAGTACTGTTTTGGTTTTACTTATAGCATTTGCTAATATGAACCAACAATATTGCAATGGTGTACATAGTTTTAAATCTTGTTTTGTGTTGCAAAGATCACAAAACACAATTTCTCTAGAACTAAAAAAGGCTAAATTGCTTTGGTTCCCTAATCAATAGAGAACTGAAATTTTGTCTTAAACCACATGACAGCACTGATGTAAACCTCATGCTAGAAAAAAATGAAAAATACATGTTACCATTAAAATATTTTTGTGTATAAGAAATTGTTATAGGCCTATATCTGAACTTTAAAGTTAGTTAAACTGCACCTTAAATAATGTGAGTATAGTATAGTAATTATAGTAATTTCAGTTCCATTCTGGATGTAAAAAAAGTTATAATTACTTCATGTATAATATTTATTAATGTCATAAAAATAAAAGCCCCGGAACAGAATACAATGTCATAAATTAACTTTGCAGCAATCAGCTAAGCAGTGCCATAAGTAAATTCATAATTCTGTACCAGGATTTGCCATCTGACAAGCATTTACGTGCAGTTACACATCCATCAAGAGCTCGGTTCAGCTTGTAAATGTATTTCATTTTTTTAATCATAGGAACTGTAAATATTGATGAATGATTTTTGTGCAAGGGGGGATTCTATTGGAAGTATTTCATTTGTTTTCCAGCCAGACAACCCATGGGAAACTATTTTTGCAATATCTTCATCTTTTCAAAAGTAATAGTAAAAACACATTGAAAGTCATAAACCAGCTAAAAATGGGAAAAAAAAGTCAGGTTACAGTAGTTACAATTGTTAGAAAATTATTAAAGTCTGTGCTCCAGAGATCAACAAAATGCAAAGCAGTACTAGTATAGTTATTTTTTATTAGGTAAGGTATAATCCATATAAAAAATACAATTCATGGAGGAAAGGTAGTGAAATAACCCAAAATCAGGTATATTCTCAAAGTAATTATACAAATATTATTTATACCAATTGACACTACCTATACTGGACTATATATGCCCCATCGTCAAAAAACGTATAAGACACCAAAAAACAGAAAAAACGATAGAGGGGCCACAAATTAAGCAAAATAGCAAAGTTTATTAAATATAATCATGTGCACAATGGGGGAAATGGAAAAAGTACAACAAAGAGGGTTAAAACCACATCCCGCCCCGCATGACAAACTCCGCACAAAGTGCCCCACTAGTCAAAAAGTACATCATGAGATTACAAACATATCCAAACAGAGGAGACATCACCATAGAGAAAAACAAAAGAGAGAGAGGGAGGAGAAGGGAGGGGGGAGGGGAGGGGGAGGGGGAAAGAAAAAAGAGAAAAGGAGAAGGAAAGGGGGAAGGAAAAGAAAAGGAAGGAGGGTAGGGGAAAGGAGGGGGAAGGGGGGGGGAGGAAGAAAAAAAAAAAAAAAAAGGGGGAGATCAACTCTGCATAATATTACCACAATAAATGTATATATAATAATGTTTATAAAAGGATCCCTATGACATTGGGATAAAATACGATCCAATACATTAAATGTCTCCCATGTGTATGTATATTCCCCAGAATATATCCAGTACGTACCAAGGAGTTAGAGCCCACGTCACAGGGAAATCAAGAAAGCATTCAGTAGTGGAGGACTGTGTGAGGAGAGCGCACACGCGGGACGGATACCCCGACGCGCGTTTCGGTCACCCTTCGTCAGGGGGTATATGGGTGAGGGGGAACTGCCATGCTTTATATACGACGAGTAGCCGCAAGGCGGAAATAGCCCGAATGTCTCAATGAACGGGGGAATGCCGGCAGGAGACCGGAAGTGACGCATGCGTCGCCATGGAGCCCAAGACGCCAGCCAGCGTCCGCATCACATGACACCCAGACACAGACCTCTGCATCGGGTATCACTAAAGACACAGAGAGCGGGCGGGCCTCCAGAGCCACATAGCACGCATGCGTGCTCGGTCCCCATATTCCTATTTAAACAAACAGAAGAAAAAAAGTCAGAAGAGAAAACCACATAATAGTGGAACCAATACAAGAATAGTTAGGTAGTAGCATCTATTTATCAATACAAGGAGGGGAAAAGCTAAATGTACATAGACTTCACTCTGGGTCACACAGCAGAAAATACATCATTAGCACAGGTTAGATAGTTAAAGCCAGGTATAATCACATGTATTGTCCACATACAATAGCTTAGATAAAACAATTCATATATAAATATATTTAGAGGCCCACTATCAATGGAGACAGTACATATACGTAATAAGGACTCAATGTGTATCTCTATTATAATTACATCATGACAGAACTTATTTGTTATTATATATCTCCATTTAACATTATAAGAGACTACACAGAATGCATAAATCCACAGTATATACATGATCAGTGCTTATAGATATCCTATTTTCCTCCAGATTCTTCAAGCTTGTACGGTCTCCCCGTGGACTCCGATGCAGACCAAGCGCCAACACCAGCCAAACCAACAGTGCGGCCCCCAAGGAAAAGCAGACAGACTGCATCCAAGACCAAAGATAAGGAAAACAAGAAAAGAGATTCCTAAAAAATATTCAGAAAAAATAGCGATGGTAAGTAAAAGCATGATAAAACCATATTGTAAAATCAAACCACCACATTGTTGAACCAATACGGATATAGTTAGTTATACTGGGTGGCAGGTCACAGGAAGGAGGAGTAACTTTTGCTCTCATTTAATCCTTTAGGGTGCAGAGTATTAAGGGTCCAGATCCAGCGGGACTCCATTTGGGCAAGTTTAAGTCCCAACTTGCCACCCCGTACATTAGGGACGATGCAATCAATGCCTCTTATTTTAAATAGTGAGACATTGCAGTCATGATATGTCTTAAAATGACGTGGTATAGTCTTTAGGGTGGAGGTGTCCGTGTGGTCGGCCGCAGCTATAATGCCCAAAACGTGTTCACGGATCCGTATCTTAAATTGACGGGTAGTCATACCCACATATATAAGTCCACATGGACAAGTGGCAAAGTAGATCACATATTTTGTAGTACATGTAATTGCCTTTTTAATTTTATATGTCTTAGATCTCTCAGAGTCAAAAAATGTATCGGTCCGTTCAACGTTTGGGCATGCTACACACCGACCACAGGGGACACATCCACCCCTTCTTATCTGACCATCCAAAAATGTGGTGACTGTCGAACCTTCATGGTGTGAATTTACCAGATAGTCCCGAAGGTTCTTAGAACGTCTGATAGAGATGGACGGCCTATCAGGAATGAACCTAGATATAACATTGTCAGTTTTGAGAATATGCCACGACCGAGCGAGGATATTTCTCATACGATGAAATTGACAATGAAAATTGGTGACAAACCGCACTTGTTCATCACTTCTTTTGGTTCGGCCACCATATATTAGACTATGCCGAGACGAAAATTTTGCCCTGTTGTATGCCCTCTTGATTGTACGACGGCTATATCCTCTAGCATAGAATTTCTCCTTAAGTTCCAAGGCTTGGCTCTCAAATTCGGCATCAGTGGAGCAGATCCTCCGAATCCGGAGGAACTGTCCCACCGGTACCGACCGAACCATATATTCAGGGTGTGAGGATGTAGCATGCAAAAGCATATTTGTAGATGTAGGCTTACGAAATACAGTAGTTTGAAGACAATTGGAGTCATCCCTACTAAGGGAGACATCCAAAAAATCAACTTTATATGAATTGAATTGATAAGTAATATGAATATTACAATTATTAAGATTCCATTTACTCATGAATGCTTGTAATGATGCTACTGAGCCCTGCCAGATCATGAAGACATCATCGATGAAGCGCGTCCAAAAGAGGACGCGGTCCATCGCCCCCCCATGATCTGACAGGCAGAGGTCCCTTTCCCACAGACCCAGGAACAGATTAGCATAGGCGGGCGCAAAAGCCGCGCCCATGGCTGTCCCCTGGAGCTGCAGGAAAAAGGACCCCTTAAATGTGAAGAAACTATGATTGAGGGTGAATTCAAGCAACTCACAGATAAGTCTCCTTAGTGGTACTGGTAGTGTCGAAGTGTCGAGAAAAAACTGAACAGCCGAGAGACCATCCACGTGTCTAATGTTCGTGTAGAGGGACTCCACATCCGCAGTCACCAGGACCGTGTCACCCTCAATGTACAATCCATCAACCTTCCTCAATAGATCACCAGTGTCTCTAAGGAAGGAGGGCAGGCACTCAACTAGCGGCTGCAGATGCGAGTCAATCCATCTATTGACATGTTCCAGGAAATTGCCTACTCCTGAGATGATTGGACGGCCAGGAGGTGTGGAAGCATCCTTATGGATCTTGGGTAATAGATAAAATGTGGGAATTGTAGGTTCATTAATCAAGAGGGCAGAAGCCAATTCCTGGGTAATAGTTTGATCTACTACAGCCCGATTAACAATCGACTTCAATTCAGACGTATATGAGATGAGAGGGTTATACGTTAGCTTTTTGTAGCAGGTCTTATTATTTAGTTGTCGATACGCCTCTTTCTCATACATTGATGTTGGCCACACAACAATATTGCCACCTTTGTCTGCCGGCTTGATTACAATACCCGGCAGTTTTTGTAACACATCCAATCTATCCCGTTCACCTTTAGTCAGGTTGTCGCGTGAGATATGGCGAGGAACCGCCAAAAATTCATCCGCGACAATCTTAACAAAAAGGTCCACATTAGTACATGATGTAAGGGGAGGAAATTTCCTAGACCGGGGCCGTATAGAGTCTGGAATCTTACCTCCAATTGGAGTGTTATGCTCAATAGACAGGTCCTCCAGTATTCTCACCGCAGCCTGTTCCTCCTCTGTAGGAAAGAGATCATGGAGACTACCATCAAAAAAATGCCTCTTAAAAATCAACGCCCTTGCAAATATATGCAGGTCTTTAATTGCTGCAAAGGCATCAAATTGGGCAGCTGGAGCAAATGATAATCCCTTACATAAAAGCGACATATCAAAATCTGTCAGAACATGATCACTAAGATTAATTACCTTGAAGTCATTCCTCTTATGGTCTGGTGATTTATATTCTTGACGTTTGTAGGGGTGGAAATTGGCTTCCCGCACTCTTTTGTTGGAAGTACCAGACCTTGTCATCATTGATGAAGAGGCGGCTTCAGATTGGTCACTCAGAGATGTAACAGAAGAGTTTGATAATTTACGCAAAGGATTAAGGACCTGCGATCCAGACTTGCGCCAGAAGTATACCTTTTTAAGGTGGTAGTCTCTCATGTCTCTACTAAATTTAGACATCTGTGTGTCTTGAATCTTCTTGACTGTGGAGTCCAACATTTTATCAATTTGTAGATCAAAGTTGGGAATTTTTTCAGGTGGACATTTGGAATGAAAGTCCGCTTGTGCCGTGTCTATTTGTGCATCCAATTTCATGATGGATTGAGAGTTAAGATCCACCAACAAAAGAGTGCGGGAAGCCAATTTCCACCCCTACAAACGTCAAGAATATAAATCACCAGACCATAAGAGGAATGACTTCAAGGTAATTAATCTTAGTGATCATGTTCTGACAGATTTTGATATGTCGCTTTTATGTAAGGGATTATCATTTGCTCCAGCTGCCCAATTTGATGCCTTTACAGCAATTAAAGACCTGCATATATTTGCAAGGGCGTTGATTTTTAAGAGGCATTTTTTTGATGGTAGTCTCCATGATCTCTTTCCTACAGAGGAGGAACAGGCTGCGGTGAGAATACTGGAGGACCTGTCTATTGAGCATAACACTCCAATTGGAGGTAAGATTCCAGACTCTATACGGCCCCGGTCTAGGAAATTTCCTCCTCTTACATCATGTACTAATGTGGACCTTTTTGTTAAGATTGTCGCGGATGAATTTTTGGCGGTTCCTCGCCATATCTCACGCGACAACCTGACTAAAGGTGAACGGGATAGATTGGATGTGTTACAAAAACTGCCGGGTATTGTAATCAAGCCGGCAGACAAAGGTGGCAATATTGTTGTGTGGCCAACATCAATGTATGAGAAAGAGGCGTATCGACAACTAAATAATAAGACCTGCTACAAAAAGCTAACGTATAACCCTCTCATCTCATATACGTCTGAATTGAAGTCGATTGTTAATCGAGCTGTAGTAGATCAAACTATTACCCAGGAATTGGCTTCTGCCCTCTTGATTACTGAACCTACAATTCCCACATTTTATCTATTACCCAAGATCCATAAGGATGCTTCCACACCTCCTGGCCGTCCAATCATCTCAGGAGTAGGCAATTTCCTGGAACATGTCAATAGATGGATTGACTCGCATCTGCAGCCGCTAGTTGAGTGCCTGCCCTCCTTCCTTAGAGACACTGGTGATCTATTGAGGAAGGTTGATGGATTGTACATTGAGGGCGACACGGTCCTGGTGACTGCGGATGTGGAGTCCCTCTACACGAACATTAGACACGTGGATGGTCTCTCGGCTGTTCAGTTTTTTCTCGACACTTCGACACTACCAGTACCACTAAGGAGACTTATCTGTGAGTTGCTTGAATTCACCCTCAATCATAGTTTCTTCACATTTAAGGGGTCCTTTTTCCTGCAGCTCCAGGGGACAGCCATGGGCGCGGCTTTTGCGCCCGCCTATGCTAATCTGTTCCTGGGTCTGTGGGAAAGGGACCTCTGCCTGTCAGATCATGGGGGGGCGATGGACCGCGTCCTCTTTTGGACGCGCTACATCGATGATGTCTTCATGATCTGGCAGGGCTCAGTAGCATCATTACAAGCATTCATGAGTAAATTGAATCTTAATAATTGTAATATTCATATTACTTATCAATTCAATTCATATAAAGTTGATTTTTTGGATGTCTCCCTTAGTAGGGATGACTCCAATTGTCTTCAAACTACTGTATTTCGTAAGCCTACATCTACAAATATGCTTTTGCATGCTACATCCTCACACCCTGAATATATGGTTCGGTCGGTACCGGTGGGACAGTTCCTCCGGATTCGGAGGATCTGCTCCACCGATGCCGAATTTGAGAGCCAAGCCTTGGAACTTAAGGAGAAATTCTATGCTAGAGGATATAGCCGTCGTACGATCAAGAGGGCATACAACAGGGCAAAATTTTCGTCTCGGCATAGTCTAATATATGGTGGCCGAACCAAAAGAAGTGATGAACAAGTGCGGTTTGTCACCAATTTTCATTGTCAATTTCATCGTATGAGAAATATCCTCGCTCGGTCGTGGCATATTCTCAAAACTGACAATGTTATATCTAGGTTCATTCCTGATAGGCCGTCCATCTCTATCAGACGTTCTAAGAACCTTCGGGACTATCTGGTAAATTCACACCATGAAGGTTCGACAGTCACCACATTTTTGGATGGTCAGATAAGAAGGGGTGGATGTGTCCCCTGTGGTCGGTGTGTAGCATGCCCAAACGTTGAACGGACCGATACATTTTTTGACTCTGAGAGATCTAAGACATATAAAATTAAAAAGGCAATTACATGTACTACAAAATATGTGATCTACTTTGCCACTTGTCCATGTGGACTTATATATGTGGGTATGACTACCCGTCAATTTAAGATACGGATCCGTGAACACGTTTTGGGCATTATAGCTGCGGCCGACCACACGGACACCTCCACCCTAAAGACTATACCACGTCATTTTAAGACATATCATGACTGCAATGTCTCACTATTTAAAATAAGAGGCATTGATTGCATCGTCCCTAATGTACGGGGTGGCAAGTTGGGACTTAAACTTGCCCAAATGGAGTCCCGCTGGATCTGGACCCTTAATACTCTGCACCCTAAAGGATTAAATGAGAGCATAAGTTACTCCTCCTTCCTGTGACCTGCCACCCAGTATAACTAACTATATCCGTATTGGTTCAACAATGTGGTGGTTTGATTTTACAATATGGTTTTATCATGCTTTTACTTACCATCGCTATTTTTTCTGAATATTTTTTAGGAATCTCTTTTCTTGTTTTCCTTATCTTTGGTCTTGGATGCAGTCTGTCTGCTTTTCCTTGGGGGCCGCACTGTTGGTTTGGCTGGTGTTGGCGCTTGGTCTGCATCGGAGTCCACGGGGAGACCGTACAAGCTTGAAGAATCTGGAGGAAAATAGGATATCTATAAGCACTGATCATGTATATACTGTGGATTTATGCATTCTGTGTAGTCTCTTATAATGTTAAATGGAGATATATAATAACAAATAAGTTCTGTCATGATGTAATTATAATAGAGATACACATTGAGTCCTTATTACGTATATGTACTGTCTCCATTGATAGTGGGCCTCTAAATATATTTATATATGAATTGTTTTATCTAAGCTATTGTATGTGGACAATACATGTGATTATACCTGGCTTTAACTATCTAGCCTGTGCTAATGATGTATTTGGTGCTGTGTGACCCAGAGTGAAGTCTATGTACATTTAGCTTTTCCCCTCCTTGTATTGATAAATAGATGCTACTACCTAACTATTCTTGTATTGGTTCCACTATTATGTGGTTTTGTCTTCTGACTTTTTTTCTTCTGTTTGTTTAAATAGGAATATGGGGACCGAGCACGCATGCGTGCTATGTGGCTCTGGAGGCCCGCCCGCTCTCTGTGTCTTTAGTGATACCCGATGCAGAGGTCTGTGTCTGGGTGTCATGTGATGCGGACGCTGGCTGGCGTCTTGGGCTCCATGGCGACGCATGCGTCACTTCCGGTCTCCTGCCGGCATTCCCCCGTTCATTGAGACATTCGGGCTATTTCCGCCTTGCGGCTACTCGTCGTATATAAAGCATGGCAGTTCCCCCTCACCCATATACCCCCTGACGAAGGGTGACCGAAACGCGCGTCGGGGTATCCGTCCCGCGTGTGCGCTCTCCTCACACAGTCCTCCACTACTGAATGCTTTCTTGATTTCCCTGTGACGTGGGCTCTAACTCCTTGGTACGTACTGGATATATTCTGGGGAATATACATACACATGGGAGACATTTAATGTATTGGATCGTATTTTATCCCAATGTCATAGGGATCCTTTTATAAACATTATTATATATACATTTATTGTGGTAATATTATGCAGAGTTGATCTCCCCCTTTTTTTTTTCTTTTTTTTTTTTTTTTTCTTCCTCCCCCCCTTCCCCCTCCTTTCCCCTACCCTCCTTCCTTTTCTTTTCCTTCCCCCTTTCCTTCTCCTTTTCTCTTTTTTCTTTCCCCCTCCCCCTCCCCTCCCCCCTCCCTTCTCCTCCCTCTCTCTCTTTTGTTTTTCTCTATGGTGATGTCTCCTCTGTTTGGATATGTTTGTAATCTCATGATGTACTTTTTGACTAGTGGGGCACTTTGTGCGGAGTTTGTCATGCGGGGCGGGATGTGGTTTTAACCCTCTTTGTTGTACTTTTTCCATTTCCCCCATTGTGCACATGATTATATTTAATAAACTTTGCTATTTTGCTTAATTTGTGGCCCCTCTATCGTTTTTTCTGTTTTTTGGTGTCTTATAAGGTATAATCCATGTATATAGTATTGGAGTAATATAGTTCACAGAACAGTTATCCTCAACCACTGACCAATGATCAATGGTTGAGAAGATATGTACAGTAAGAAGGGTTGCTTTTAGCCCTCGTTCAGACAGCTATATTGTCAGTCAGTATATGGTCTACATGCTCCATGCTCCGCACACTGAGTGGGCACCACTAGTCTGTGTGATGAAAATTGCAACATGCACTAGTCTGGTCCAATTTACAAGTAATATTATAGAAAACTTTACCTTCCTCTATCCCAATATCCTTTGACATAAAATTATATTAAAAGTTCTACAGGAATGAAAATCTTAACCACAGGTTCCTGTGTCCTTGCTGATTTGAATGGGAGCATCACAGCTAAGAAGTAAAGGTATAGAAAGAAACCCATAAAGCACTGAAGAAACTGTACAGATAGTGTGTGACACCTCAGCAATGAGGAATATTAGTGTGCAAGGTAAAGATAGTAGTTCATATATGTATTTTCATTGCAATTGTAGACTTTGGAGTACTTTCAATTCGCTTCACATCCAAATACATGGGAAAATACGGCGAAGTAGGCTAATTCAAAATTTTAAACATTTGCTTTAAAACTCATCATAAGCAAATATTTAAAACATGTTTCTTTCACCATTAACTCATCAAAATGCGAATCAGTGTGATTCATTGCAAATTATAAATTTGGCAAAAAAAAGTTCTACCATCTCTATTACCATCAATGGGATCCACAAGAATCCTACAGATTGCAACTTCTCTCGTCCCACATTGTGGAGAAATATCTGCCAGCCCTAAATGTGACATGTGGGAACACTATGCTTATGTATGTGGTGTGCTCTTCAATATTCTGCTCAGTCGGGTGTACCATAAATCCTACAATGTATATACTTGCCATGCTTACAATTCATAGGATTCCTCAGCAATTTTTCCTCATAAACTTGGTCCAGATTTATCTGATAAATAACTTGGTTGAGCATGTTCCAACAAGTCTTGCAACTTGTAGAATATGCCTCCTAAGGAGCATACTGCATAAAGCTTGCTTCAAAATTGCTTTAGAATCGGCAAGATATATATGTATATATATGGTATAACATCAGTTGGTTTTACCTGGAGTTTTAACCATTAACGTTATATATGTAGCTGAAAGCCAACTATGACATTAATGTGATTAAGGTTACAGTTTATGAGTAGTGTACTGTATGTAATATTAGCATGTTAATTCAGGATTTTTTGCAGACGGTTTTCTAACTTTTAAGGAGGTTTTATATATATAATCTATTAATCCACAGTACTTGATAATCCAACACCTACGGATAATGAGTTAAAGGAGTATCACTATAGCATGTGCAGTTAAAGTGAATCTGTAAGATTAATTATTCATGTGGTAATTATAATTTTGAAAGACAGAGTTGACTTTAGCATATAATGTACTGAAAAAAAAGCAAAAAATGATGCTTTGTGTAAAAAACAGCAAATCCTCAGTTGTTTTTTGGATTTCGTTTATAAGATATTCATCATAAGATATTCATGTGCCGCACAACAACAATTCTCTGAAGAGTCACGACTACTTTAAAACTCTGATTTTGCTGTAAATAAAACAGCCAAGTTGCAGACAAGTGGCATACAAGTCACATGTTTTATGTGATTTGCATTGAAGTCTATTGCAAGTGTGTTTGCATGTACCTTGTGACCAGTGACAGAAAATCACATTTGGAAACGTGCGACTTTGTGTCACAGAATGTCGCAGATCGCAACACCATGGGAAATCATTACACAACATATATCACGTGTAGCAATAACCGTATTATTACTACCTTTCAAAACATTGTTGTCACGCCGGATACAGAGATCAGGGGACGTGGCTCCGAACAGGGACCCACACCTGACCCTGCAACTGTTGGGGAACCCTGGCTTTCCTTTATGTTGAAGGTATGGATAATGGTGCCGAGGTTTGAGCCTCCAGCGTATCCCTGACTCCTACCGAAGCCCTGTCAGTGACCCCCTCTCGCTCCGGGAAGAAGGGAACAGAACCGACAGAACAGGGGAACACACACAGGGATAACAGAAAAGCAAGCTTCCCAAAAATACACACTCAGCCACAAAGGTAAACACCGGGAAAGAGAAGGTAGGTAAACTAAATGGGACCGAGGATAGGAAAACAGCAAGCAGAAACACAAGGAAAACCTCCAACTTCTCCAGACGACAGACTCCTACTCCTCACACCAGGTTAGGCTGAATGAACTGAACACCAATATCAGCTGAAGGGGCATGAGACTATTTCTAAGGTGGAGCAATAGGCCACACCCACATCAGCAGAACAATCAACACATCAAGCTAGGCAAGGAAAACAGGCATTAACCCCTGACAGCGCAAAGGGAAAAAACAGCAAAGAAGACAGAGCCGCCACGAATCATTTAATACTTTGTGACAGTACCCCCTCCTCTACGAGTGGCTCCAGGACACTCAAGACCAGATTTATCTGGCAAATGACCGGCAGAAGTGACACTTCGAATGTCAGAGGTCACTTCCGCAGACATATGGTCCCCATAGTCATAATACACTAAAGAAGGTGATAGAGATGCAGGCTTCAAAGTCAGTACTAAATCGCCTAAGTGATGACCTGTGGAAAACATTATGGTATGGTATCACCGAGGGTAACTCCACCTGAAAGGTCGTAGGGCTGAGTATGGCCGAGAATCTATATGGGCCAATCTCCCGAGAACCTTAAGACCCTGATGAATACCTCCACTTGCTATTCCTAGTGCACACCCATATGTGATCATTCACACACAGGTCCAGACCTGGATGTTTATTGCCACTTACACATGACTGGGAGTAGATGTATCTCCCCTTGAAAGACCGACTAAGGAAGAGTTTCCCCTTATCCGAGAACTCTTATCCACTGAATTTCTTGTGGCAATTACCACCCCCACCTGGTCACACCCCCCAGGGGGCACAGCAGTATCCCATTAACCAGAAGTATGGAAAGAGACACACCCCTATTCTCTGATTGCACCTCTGCCCCTCCCCCACCAGAGAATGGGTAGGTTTCCTCAGGACGGCAGAAATAGTGGTAGCCAGGCAATTTTTACCACAAAAGTTGCCCCAGCTGACTACCCTACTGGACCGCCAATCAATGACCGGGTTGCGTCTTTTCAACCAGGGATAATCCAAAGCAATGGGCACAGGCAGACCCGAAAACACATAACATGACATAGACTCACTATGTTCAGAACCCATGCGCAAGTTCACGCCATGAATCACATGAGTCAGACTCTTCTGGCTGAGAGGAGCTGAGTCAATGGCAAAGACTGGAATGGAACTCGCAGGGCCTTAGATGTTAGACCAATTTCAGGTTCATACCATCCATGTACTTAATAGCCTCGGTCAGGACTGTACACATACTGGCTGGTGACCAGTCCATGTATTATTATTTATCCTATTTAGTATATCAAGGCTGCATTATACAATATATGTACACTTTACCTTTTGTGTCTCCCCAATTTCTTCATAGACTGTAAGCTTGCGAGCAGGGCCCTCACTCCTTTTGATTTGAGATATGCTTATTCTGTATTCTCTGTATAAGTCCCCCCTAAAACTGTAAAGTGCTGCGGAATATGTTGGCGCTATAAAAATAAAAAATTATTATTATTATTACTAAATGACCCAGGGAGTGAGGCTTCTGCGATGGAGTAGCTGCCTTGGCACGAGCCGGATAGCCGTTAATATAATGGTCCATGTGACCATAGAAAAAACATGCTTCTTTACCCCGGGGAACCGCAGGCATCCCAGTTCGAACGGAGGTACCCCCCAACTGCATGGGTTCCTCAGGTGACATCTGTGGGTCCTCCCCCCTAGGGCCAACAACAGAGGGCAATGTAGGTCTTAGTCTCTCCCTGAGGTGTCTATCCACCCTGATAGCAAGATCCATGGCGGCCTCCAACAAACCCGGAGCAGCATACTGGACCAGAGAATCCTTTGGCCTACCTGACAGACCCTGAATAAACTGACTCCTCAGTGCAGGGTCATGCCACTGAGTGTCAGTGGCCCATCTCCGGAACTCCGAGCAATACTCTTGAGTCGACTGCGCACCTTGCCTGATCTTCTGGAGTTTAGACTCTGCCAGGGAGACGGCATCAGGGTTACCATAAACCGAGGCCAAAGCTGCAAAAAACTCGTCCACCTACCGTAGGGATGGACAGTCGGTTGGCAGAGAGAAAGCTGGATGCCCCCCAAGGAGGGAGACCACAATCCCCACCCATTGTTCCTCACTCTGAGAGGAACAAGGGCGAAGCCTGAAATACAATTTACAGGCTTCCTTGAACACCAAAAATGTGTCCCTCCCCCCACGGAACTTATCGGAAAGAGAGAGATCTTGGGTTCCGGTTGATCCAGGGCATAAGCCGTGACCCAAAACCCAGAAATTAGCTGAATCTGTTGCACCACCTGAGATCTTAACTTAGCAACCTCATCCTTGAAGAGCTGGAGCAGGTGAGCAAACGCTTGAGCCTGAGCCATAGGGACTCAGAAAATACAGTGATGGTTGGTGTTACTCTCACGCCGGATATGGAGATTGGGGGACGTGGCTACGAACGGGGTCCCACACCTGACCCTGCAACTGGTGGGGCATCCTGGCTTTCCCTTATCCCAAATGCACGGCTAATGGTGCCGAGGTTTGAGCCTCCAGCGTATCCCTGACTCCTACCGAAGCCCTGTCAGTGACCCCCTCTCCTCCCGGGAAGAATGGAACAGAACCGACAGAACAGGGGAACACACACAGGGATAACAGAAGAGCAAGCTCCCCAAAAATACACACTCAGCCACAAAGGTAAACACTGAGATAGAGAAGGTAGGTAAACTAAATGGGACCAGGGATAGGAAAACACTCAGCCAAATAGCAAGCAGAAAACACAAGAAAAACCTCCATCTTCTCTAGACAACAGACTCCTACCAGGTTAGGCAGAATGAACTGAACAACATCAGCTGAAGGGGCATGAGACTATTTATAAGGTGGAGCAAAAGGCCACACCCACATGAGCAGAACAATCCACAAATCAAGCTAGGCAAGGAAAACTGACATTAACCCCTGACAGACCAAAGGGAAAAAAACAGCAAAGAAGACAGGACCGCCATGACGCCACTAATCATTTAATACTTCGTGACAATTGTTACATACAAAGTTCATCCCCTTCACGGCAACAATATTTCCTAATTTTAGTGTCCTCTTTCAGCAAAAACCATTCATGAATAATTGGAACATGAAAAATTGTTCAATGCATTGATTTGTCAAAGTCTCCAGATCCTAATGTAACACATAACTCTGTTCTACATATTTTTAAAAGTTGTCAGGTTCAGTTATGAAAAGAGCCATTTCTTAATTATTCTGACCTCCTGAATTCAAATATGACAATGTAAATTTTTAGTTGGCTCTTGTTTCTATGATATTAAAGAGTTTTCCTTTAACTGGTACACTTTGAAACATTATTATTTTTGCAAGCATAAAGATGCAGAATATTTTGTTATGCCAATTTTCTGATATTTATTTAGAGGAAACTTAGCAGCAATACAAATAACTAAAACATGTCTAAACACTATTACAAATTATAAACAGTTACAGAAATTGCACTACAATATTTGGTCCTCATTCAGTGACAACTCTTTTATGCTTGTCTCTTGTACTCCTGCATTGGATTATCTCTTACAATTGTCCAACAGTAATCTACAAGCATTGATGGACTACATTTTCCTTGATATCTTTTCTCCATAGCTGCAATATCTTGGTGAAATTTCTCACCGTGCTCGTCGCTCTCTACTCCGCAGTTTAGTGGAAAGAAATCTAGATGTGAATATAAGAAATGAATTTTTAAGGACATGTTACAGCCAAGATCCTTATATGTTTTGAGGAGATTTTCCAACAAATTTTCATAGTCATCTGCTCTTGAGTTTCCCCCCAAAAAATTTGGCACTAATGCGAATGCTACCCATGCAGCTTTTTCCTTGCCCTGCAACAAACAGAGAAATTCCTCATCTTGAAAATGCTTACGAATCTGAGATCCACTAAAGACTCCTTCCTTTATCTTTGCTTCACTTAACCCTGGAAATTTACAGTACAGACCAAAAGTTTGGACACATCTTCTCATTTAAAGATTCTTCTGCATTTTCATGACTATGAAAATTGTACATTCACACTGAAGGCATCAAAACTATGAATTAACACATGTGGAATTATATACTTAACAAAAAAAGTGTGAAACAACTGAAAATATGTCTTATATTCTAGGTTCTTCAAAGTCAAAGTAGCCACCTTTTGCTTTGATGACTGCTTTGCACACTCTTGGCGTTCTCTTGATGAGCTTCAAGAGGTAGTCACCGGAAATGGTCTTCCAACAATCTTGAAGGAGCTCCCAGAGATGCTTAGCACTTGTTGGCCCTTTTGCCTTCACTCTGGGGTCCAGTTCACCCCAAACAATCTCGATTGGGTTCAGGTCTGGTGATTGTGGAGGCCAGGTCATCTGGCGTAGCACCCCATCACTCTCCTTCTTGGTCAAATACCCCTTACACAGCATGGAGGTGTGTTTGGGGTCATTGTACTGTTGAAAACTAAATGATGGTCAAACTAAACGCAAACCGGATGGAATAGCATGCCGCTACAAGATGCTGTGGTAGCCATGCTGGTTCAGTATGCCTTCAATTTTGAATAAATCCCCAACAGTGTCACCAGCAAAGCACCCCCACACCATCACACCTCCTCCTCCATGCTTCACGGTGGGAACCAGGCATGTAGAGTCCATCCATTCACCTTTTCTGCGTCGCACAAAGACACGGTGGTTGGAACCAAAGATCTCAAATTTGGACTCATCAGACCAAAGCACAGATTTCCACTGGTCTAATGTCCATTCCTTGTGTTCTTTAGCCCAAACAAGTCTCTTCTGCTTGTTGCCTGTTCTTAGCAGTGATTTCCTAGGAGCTATTTTAGCATGAAGGCCTGCTGCACAAAGTCTCCTCTTAACAGTTGTTGAAGAGATGTGTCTGCTGCTAGAACTCTGTGTGGCATTGACCGGGTCTCTAATCTGAGCTGCTGTTAACCTGTGATTTCTGAGGCTGGTGACTCGGATAAACTTATCCTCAGAAGCAGAGGTGACTCTTGGTCTTCCTTTCCTGGGGTGGTCCTCATGTGAGCCCGTTTCTTTGTAGCGCTTGATGGTTTTTGCAACTGCACTTGGGGACACTTTCAAAGTTTTCCCAATTTTTCACACTGACTGACCTTCATTTCTTAAAGTAATGATGGCCACTCATTTTTCTTTACTTAGCTGCTTTTTTCTTGCCATAATACAAATTCTAACAGTCTATTCAGTAGGAATATCAGCTGTATATCCACCAGACTTCTGCACAACGCAACTGATGGTCCCCACCCCATTTATAAGGCAAGAAATCCCACTCATTAAACCTGACAAGGCACACCTGTGAAGTGAAAACCATTTCCAGTGACTACCTCTTGAAGCTCATCAAGAGAATGCCAAGAATGTGCAAAGCAGTCATCAAAGCAAAAGGTGGCTACTTTGAAGAACCTAGAATATAGGACATATTTTCAGTTGTTTCACATTTTTTGTTAAGTATATAATTCCACATGTGTTAATTCATAGTTTTGATGCCTTCAGTGTGAATGTACAATTTTCATAGTCATGAAAATACAGAAAAATCTTTAAATCAGAAGGTGTATCCAAACTTTTGGTCTTTACTATATCTTCATTTTTGTTAGGGATTCCAGACAGAGGGACCACACAGGGGAGATCACGTGATATCTCGCCTTTGCCGTCACGCTGTCAGTATCTCGTCCGGAGTCGTGAGCACGCAATCCAGACTACTCGCTGCGTAGGTATCGGTAAGCAACTAGTGAGCAATTGGCATCACACATCTGGGTTCCACCGAATGGAATCCGTGTTTACACCCCGTACTGTCACTGTCAGCTTCACGATTGCCCAATTATTAATATTCTCTGCAACCACTGGCCGAGTTTGAAATATAATACAGGCCTGGCTGGACGCTTGTGTTTTGGTAGCATATATGGCTTCAGGGAAGGGAACCATTACGGGACAAAAGAAGCAGAACTATTAAATTTTATATTTAATCCAAAAGGGAGGCAGTGTTTAGGAAAAATATATACGAGGATGTTACAAAGGAGCCATTACAATACATAAGCAGTTACACAAATAAAACAGGATAAAAGGAGAAGCTTACACTATAAAGACCGCTGCGATGATTCAATATAGGTGGAGAGTAGACGATACATTTACTGTTATCGAACCGGGTCCTCCGCTATGATAGACATATACTCCTGGGCAAAGAACACGGCTTCATTCTCAATAAACTATTTTATGCTGAAGGGAGAGGCACCCCCCTGTGATCACATCACAGGGGTTGGGCTCCACCCTTCAGATTTGAATTAAAAACCTGTTTTTTGGGATAACTCATCACGCGTTGATCCCAGAAGCCCAAAAGTAATATCATATTTTCTATTATGATTTTACCTTCATGTAGAGACCACACATCTCATAGCTGCAGTCTGCTATTCTGGTGTTTTTGCGCTACAGCTCCCTGATTTTGCTTACAGCCCTGGAAACCTAAGGATGCATTCCTGGGCTGGTTCGGTCACTAAAAATATGGGTCCCGTTATTGTCAGACGCATGGAACATACAATATTTCATATTTTGTTTCATAGTCGGATTGTCTGGAGATTTCTGTTAAACTCTCTTTGAAGCTTGGGAAAGCAACTTTACCAGTTACACGCAAATTAGTGCAACTCTTCCAGTAATTACCCCTTTCCTTTTCCAGGGACAAGATGCTTGCTTCTAAATGAAGTAATAACACTTCTTGGCTGTCATTTGTTTGTGTAAGGCCTTACTCATGACTGTGTTAATTGGGGCTTTGTGCTGAGCAAAAGGGGAAAGCTTGGTACTGACAAGTGGTGAGGTGAATAAGGGAGGGAGGTGAATATCCATGTCAGGCACATAAGGAAGAACATTTTTCATGACATTAATATTTCCCTGACAATTAGGCCCAACTTGATATGCAATGGTGGTAATGAAACTTTATGTGGGTCAACAATTGCTGGATGTAGGACATTTTTACTCCCTGGCTGAAGTGAATGTCGGAGAGGCCAGTCTCTTTTATTGCAGTGATATTCTCTTGCATGAATATCCCACTCACACAGAAAGTAGTAGTGCTTTGTGTATCTACCCTGGAGACTAAGAGGCCAACCACCTTTAAGTCACCACAGAGGGGCCACAAATGTTGGTCATAGTTCAGGCACCTCAACAACTGTTTCATGTTGTCGTAGGTTTTTTTCTTGTGGACTGCATAACCAACTAGAATTGAAGGTAGCACATTGACATTATGCAGCAAGACGGCATTTAGGCTTCCTTTGGACAAACTGATGAAGAACCTCCATTCCTCTGGATTATGACTTATCTTTAGAGCTTCCATTAAACTGTTGATGTCGTTGCATGCCACAAGATCACCCTCCATGAAGAAGTATTGGACAAGATCTTTATCACATTTGCAGAACAAAGACATCACATGGCCCAAAGAACCTCACCCGCGAGGAGGTCTCTGGAACCTAAAAGCTCAGCCTTACTCTTGGGCACATCCAAATCTCTAACAAGATAGTTGTTATACACACGCCCGGGCTGACTGGCGTGTGCGTGATATTTAGTGATTCCACTGTGCCATGAACCGGAGAGAGCCTGGAGGGGCGTAACTAAGTATCAACCCGATCCGACCAAGGTCGCCTGACGGCTAACGACGCCGTGCACCAGGGAGGAACCGAGCAGAGCGACCAGGTGCTACCCCAGGCCAGACCCCGAACACAGCGGTTGACCCACACCGGGGAATACAGGAACAGGCAGGTTAGGCAGGAACCGCCGGAGCAGTGAGCAAGACAGAGCAGGCAGGAACCGCCGGAGCTGTGAGCAAGGCAGAGCAGGCAGGAACCGCCAGAGCGGTGAGCAAGGCTGAACAGAGAGGACAGGGCTCTGTTCACACTGAACAGACTAGAAGGGAAAAGCAGAACCAGATACACACAAGGTACTTGCAATGAAGTAGCGCATTGACTCTAAATTCACAACAGAAGTACAGAGGCATCCAGTAGGAGTTATGTGCAGGTTCAGAGACTGCAGGAAAAGGGAAGGTACGGACACAGAGACAAACAGGCTAGGAGAGTGTTCAGACAGGAACTGACACTGAAACAAGATACAGGAGCGAGTCTGGGTATACAGCCCCCAGAGAAGCGGACAAACAGGCTAGGAGAGTGTTCAGACAGGAACTGACACTGCAACAAGATACAGGAGCGTGTCTGGGTATATGGCCCCCAGAGAGGTGAACAAACAGGCTAAGAGATAGTTCAGATAGGCCTGGGAATACAGCCCCCAGGTTGGCGGACAGGCAAGAACAGAACGGGACCTGGCACATCAGAGGCAAGGAGCCCTCTGAAGGTAAGAGTTGCTCAGACACCAGCTTCAGGGTGGAGCTGGTTTAAATATCCAGTGACAGACAGCAATAGGCTGGAGACGCATTAGGGGTGTGCCCACAGCAGCTACAAGAAACAGGAAGTAACCGGGCCGCCATCCTAAGCAGTCAGGACAGGGACAAGCAGACAGCAAGAACAGAAGCCAGCCTGGCAGACTGGACTGAAGATTAAGTTTGCGATCTTGCATAGTGGGAGATGGCGCACTATGCAAGTACGCCACCAGGTATGTTACAGTACCCCCCCCTTACGCCCTCTCTTCTTCAAGCTTGCAATAGTCATCTGAAGGGAATTTGGAGGCCAATCCTCTTCTTAAAGAGGATTACCTCTTCTGTCCATTAGAGGAAACGAAACTGGTCTCATCATCTTGGTAACTATGATGCTTCCTCCCATCGAGCCATCCTCAGCAACAGATGAAGTGGGTGAAGTACCGGGAACAGCACACAGAAAAGTTTCTCTCCATTTTTTATCAGGTAACACTCTGGTGGATTCAGGAGACAACTGGAGGTCCTCCGCCTGGTTGGAGGGGTGCAGAGATTCAGGGGTAACCACCACCTTGACGTTCACTTTGCCAAGCTTACTGGATGCAGTGGGCGGCGTACCAGGTACCGGGTGTAGGAAAGTCTCTCTCCGTTTAACAGGTAGCACCCCGGGAAATTCAGGAGACAACTGGAGGTCCTCCGCCTCTTTGGAGGGATGCAGAGACTCGGGGGTAATCACTGCTTCAAAGTACATTTTGCCAAGCTTACTGGATGAAGTGGGCGGCGTACCCGGTACCGGGTGTAGGAAAGTCTCTCTCCGTTTAACAGGTAGCACCCTGGGGAATTCAGGAGACAACTGGAGGTCCACCGCCTGGTTGGAGGGGTGCAGAGACTCGGGGGTAATTACCGCCTTGATGGATGTAGGACCAGATTTATTAAAGACGGAGGGTCCTTGCTTTGGGACCATCTTAAGTCTGGTTTTAGAGATGACATGTCTGTGAGGCGGGACGGTACCTGAAGCCAGATCATTGGCACAATCGTTGAGACTGTGTGGGGACATTGCCTCCGCTTCTCTTCCTTCGGAGACTTCAGCGCACAGCGAGTCAGCGACTAGCAGATCTGGTGAAGAAGAAGAAGAAACTGCTGACTGTCCTGAAGATATGGGGACTGGACACCCCTTGTACCTTAGCAGTCCCCCAGGATACACCATACAGGGTCTCCAGACCTGAGTGGGCACTAGATCTCTCGGCTCTGGATGACTTGTGGGTAAACCAGTCAGCACCTGGAATGTAAGCTTCTTCATATGTAATGCTCCAATCTGGAGCTTAATTTGTACAGACATATTTTGACTGTTTCTGAGTAGGGCTCGTCCTTCCGCTGACAATGCCCAAACCGGCTTCTGGAGTTTTCGGACGGGAATCAAACATAGGCTCTTCAAGGCTTTAAGCCCGAAACTTTCGGTTAATCCGATGCTTTTTCTTGCCACGGAGACAGTCATGGTCATCTGTGGAGAGGAAACACTAAGGCCAAGGGCAGCCTCTCCTACAGGCCTAATGTCTTGGGATTCTCCAACCCTCTCAGGACAAAGACCGTCAGGGGGTTCCAAACAACCCCAGCGGGACCGCAATCCAATTTTGCGACTGAGTTCCGGCCTCTGCTTCGCCTGACGAACATGGTCAACCTTCATGGATTCAGTGCGGTAGCTGCTTCTACAGGCTGAGGAACAAGAGGTCTTTGGGAGGACAGAACCTGGCGTGATGGTTTGCCTCTACACCTTGCACATCTGGACTGCCTCTTGAGGTTGGGAAGAGAAGTAAACTGCGGAGCGTAGTCATCCTGTGTGGATTCTGGGTGGGCAACAGACTCTTCGGGCTGGAGAACTGGTGAGCTACCCACACACATTACCCATCGGGGCTGCTCAAGGATACTGGGAAGTGAAGACTTTAGCAGAGGCTATAGGATTGGGGTCATTGAAGACCATTAGAAAGGCCACCAGGAAGGCCTGCAGGTCAAAGACAATAGGATCCCATGCTTCCCATAGGGGAGTGATCCATTTCAAGGCATCACCCGCTAGGTAGGACATCATAAATGCCACTTTAACCCGATCGGTAGGAAAATAGTGAGGATAGAACTTGAAATGCAGCATGCATTGCTCCACAAACGCACGACTTCGTTTTGGATCCCCATAGTACCGTGGGGATCCGCAGGAACGAGTGCTGATAGCTCTATTTGGACTGGTGCGTACATCGCCTGGACATCAGCTTGTGAAAAAAAATTTTCTCGGTGCACATATTCGCCAGATAAGGATTCAAATGTCTCTGAGAGCGAAGGGCCGTGGGGCTCAATAGGAACCATGGCCTGAGCATACTGTTATGCACACGCCCGGGCTGACTGGGTGTGCGTGATTTAGTGATTCCACTGTGCCATGAACCGGAGAGTGCCTGGAGGGGCGTAACTAAGTATCAACCTGATCTAACCGGGGTCGCATGACGACTAACGACGCCATGCACCAGGGAGGAACCGAGCAGAGCGACCAGGTGCTACTCCAGGCCAGACCCCAGACACGGCTGTTGACCCACACCGGGGAATACAGGAACAGGCAGGTTAGGCTGGCACACAGACAGGTGGGTGTTGGCAGACACGGCTGGCATGCAGACAGGTGGGCACTGGCAGGCACGGCTGGAGTGCAGACAGGAGGATACTGGCAGGCACGGCTGGTATGCAGACAGGAGGGCACTGACTAGTACGGCTGGCGTGCAGACGGGGAGGTACTAGCAGGTTGGAGCACAGGCTGGATAGGGTCCAGTACAGACTGGGATTCAGGAACAGAATCACAGATGTGGTAGACAAGCAGAGCAGAGAGGAACCACTGAAGAGATGGGCAAGGCGGAGCAGAGAGGTACCGCCGGAGCGGTGAGCAAGCAGAGCAGGGAGAAACCGCCAGAGCGGTGAGCAAGGCAGAGCAGGCAGGAACCGCCGGAGCGGTGAGCAAGGCAGAGCAGGCAGGAACCGCCGGAGCGGCGAGCAAGGCAGAGCAGGCAGGAACCACGGAGCGGTGAGCATGGCAGAGCAGAGAGGAACCACCGGAGCGGTGAGCAAGGTAGAGCAGAGAGGAACCGCCGGAGCGGTGAGCAAGGCAGAGCAGGAAGGAACCGCCGGAGCGGTGAGCAAGGCAGAGCAGGCAGGAAATGCCGGAGCGGCGAGCAAGGCAGGGCAGGCAGGAACCGCCGGAGCGGTGAGCAAGGCAGAGCAGGCAGGAACCGCCGGAGCGGTGAGCAAGGCAGAGCAGGCAGGAACCGTCGGAGCGGTGACCAAGGCAGAGCAGGCAGGAACCGCCGAAGCGGTGAGCAAGGCTGAGCAGAGAGGACAGGGCTCTGTTCACACTGAACAGACTGAAAGGGAAAAGCAGAACCAGATACACACAAGGTACTTGCAATGAAGTAGCGAGTGGACTCTAAACTCACAACAGAAGTACAGAGACATCCAGTAGAAGTTAGGTGCAGGTTCAGAGACTGCAGGAAAAGGGAAAGTATGGACACAGAGACAAACAGGCTAGGAGAGTGTTCAGACAGGAACTGACACTGCAACAAGATACAGGAGCGTGTCGGGGTATACGGCCCCCAGAGAGGCGGACAAACAGGCTAAGAGATAGTTCAGACATGCCTGGGAATACAGCCCCCAGGTTGGCCGACAGGCAAGATCAGAACGGGACCTGGCACATCAGAGGCAAGGAGCCCTCTGAAGGTAAGAGTTGCTCAGGCACCAGCTTTAGGGTGGAGCTGGTTTAAATATCCAGTGACAGACAGCAATAGGCTGGAGACGCATTAGTGGTGTGCCCACAGCAGCTACAAGAAACAGGAAGTAACCGGGCCGCCGTCCTAAGCAGTCAGGACAGGGACAAGCAGACAGCAAGAACAGAAGCCAGGCTGGCAGACTGGACTGAAGATTAAGTTTGCGATCTTGCATAGTGGGAGATGGTGCACTATGCAAGTACGCTGCCAGGTATGTTACAATAGTTCTGTTCACTTTGTGTTATAATGTGTGGTTCAGTTGAGGTTGCTGACAGAAAGTCTGGGTCATGAGAGTAAGATGCTTCATGACACCAAAAGCCTTCTTCTTTCTCACCTCAAACTAAAAATGTTTCTGGTGCTTTTGGAACCAGCAGTTCTTCTGTATGTAGTACTGGGCATATTGCAGATGAAATGTTTGGATACTGTAAAGTCCACTTCTTACTTGAATCTCCCTTGTTAATGGGGGCCACCATGCGGAAATAGCAATTGGTAGTGTGATAGGTTGGCTCTCTCCAGATCACTGGGACTGCAAACGGCATAGATTGCATCATCCCATGCCACAACTGGGTAAGATGTGAGGCACATCTTTTGCAGCAATTGTGTGGAACCCAACTTTTGTCCCAATCTCCTATTCTGTAGCCAAAATTTACGTTGTAGTCTTTCCTTATCATGGTAGTTAAGTTTCACCTTTGTGACGCAAATTTTCTTCTCCACATATGAGGCAAAAACTATCCACTTTGTCAATGCAAGAACTAGGCATATCTGAAAAAAACTAAGCTAAGAAATCCTAAAACTGTATACCTTACACTGAGAGCATTCATAAAAGTAGGTAATGCAACTGTAATTAGGAATACGTCATCAGAGCTGAGTTGGCGCTTTTTTATTGGTCACACTAAGATGATAGAATACTGAAGACTCAATAGACTACATAGATGATGTAATAGACTAGCTACTAACAACACAATAATGATGATGAAATATTAAAGACGCAATTTTTTTGTAAGCCTGCATGAAAGGTGTCATAAGTAATTACAACCTCCTCTAGATCTTGATAATTAGAGCTAAACAGCAAATTTAAGCATCATATTCATTTCAGCACCACAAAATGAGTTGAGTTCAACCGTTTTGATCTCTGAACCAATTTGGCTGTAGAACAGTGTTATCTGTGGGATGTGGTTGAAAATCAAGTCTAATCCACGGATGTCCCATTTTGAAACTTCTATGACATAAGGTATCTGCTGCTAATGTCTTAGTAACAAGATACTGCGGGACACCTTCAAGGGTCTTATGGAGTCTATGCTTATCGGTTTTGGTGTTGGACCTAAATAAAATTAGGCAAGTGGTTTTAATAATATGGATGATTAGTGTATTTTTATCATATATCATGTTATTACTAGTGATGAGCGAGCACTAAAATGCTCGGGTACTCGTTGTTTGAGTTGAGCAAATTGGAATGCTCGAGTGCTTGGTCTGAGTAGCGAGCCCAAGTCTATGGGAAAGCCGAGCAATTTTCTGGCGGCCCCCTCCGGCGGTTTGCAGAGGGACTAAAGATTGCCCAAATCGATGGGAACAGTGCTCAAATTACATGGGAACAGCATGGGGAAGACCCCTGGAAGCATTTCTGACTCCCAGGTCACTGCTGTCAACAAAGTTGTCAGAAGTATTACGCCACTTTACGGACCCACAATAAAACATACAAAAATGAAACCAAAATGGATTTTCCTGGGAAATATATTAGGCAACATCCTTTCCAGGATAATGACTTGTATATAAGGTAAAATAAGTAACCAAAAACAAAAATGCTCTTACACATCTTGGGCTATGTTCACACGTAGCGTTTTTGATGCGTTTTTGCACTTTTGCATTGCTTTCAACCAAGACAAATGCATTCACCGGGAAATGTCATTTTAACATTTTACAATCTGGTCATGTGGTGTGTGACATGGGAACAGCATGGGGAAGACCCCTCGGGCTGGAAGCATCTCTGACTCCCAGGTCACTGCCTAAAACTGTGGTCATCTCAACAGACGTAATCCTATATTACTGCGGTAATAATACAGACATTTTTGGCAACGTGACAAATCTTAAGGGACGGGGGAGTGGACGTTATGGTGATGGTGATAGTGCACGCAGAGGCTGTGGGCAAGATGAAACTGTGCTTGCTGAGGGAGCACAACCAACACCCACGTCATGTCGAACTACCTTCCTGTCCCAATTTCTAGGGGGCCGTGGAACACCACTATTGAAGCCAGAGCAGTGTGAAAAGGTTGTTGGTTGGATAGCAGATAAAGCTTCCAGTCAGTTTGCCACCACCAACACCCTGTGTTCCTCATGGTCCAGTCTCAGTAGCTGTGAGTCTGGATCACATTATTATTATTAATTTATCGCCATTTATTCCATGGCACTTTACATGTCAAAAAGGGGTATACATCGCAAAAACAATTACAATAATCTTGAACAAAAATGTGACAGCGACTGGTACAGGAGAGGAGAAGACCCTGCCCATGAGGGCTCAGTCTACAAGACATGGGTGAAGATACAGTAGGTGAGGATAGAGCTGGTCTTGCAGCAGTATGCTGGAGTGAGGGTTACTGCAGGATGTACGCATGTCACTAGAGGTGGGTCTTCAGCTTCCTTTTAAAGGTTTCAACAGTAGGCGAGAATCAAAAATGGTGGGGTAGAGAGTTCCAGAGAAGGAGGGATGCATGGGAGAAATCTTGTATGCGATTGTGGGAAGAGGAGATAAGAGAGGCGTAGAGAAGGAGATCTTTAGAGGATCGGAGGTTGCGTGCAGGTAAGTACCGGGAGATGGAGTAGACTGGTTGTGGATAGCTTTGTATTCTAAGGTTAGGGTTTTGAACTGGAGTTTCTGGGTAATGGGGAGCCAGTGAAGGGATTGACAGAGAGAAGAGGCCAGGGAATAGCAAGGGGACAGGTGGATTAGTCGGGCAACAGAGTTTAGGATAAATTGGAGGAATGCGAAAGTGTTAGAAGGGAGGCCACAGAGCAGGAGGTTGCAGTCGTCGAGAAGGGAGATAATGAGCGTGTGCACTAGTGTTTTTATAGATTTGTGGTTGAGGAATGTGCGGATCCGGAAGATTTTTTTTACTTGGAGTCGGCAGCTTCCTCACCCTGATCCTTCTTCCTCCCACCATTCCGAGTGCCCTGAGACAACGGATCCCACACTTGGACACTTCGAAGAGCTGTTTTGTTCATCTTTCCATTTATAGATTCTGGCCTCTCGCCCGGTCCGCTCGGAAGTGGAAAGAGCTTGGATATGTGGTTTGAAGGAGAGATTAGAGTCCAGAGTTACCCCAAGAGCTGTTCACTTTTCCATCAATAAATTTGGACCTCTCGACCGGCCAGCTTCGAGCAGGGCAGCAGAAAATCACATATATCGATTTGAGGAGCCATGGTGACGGTGGGAAAGTGCAAATACTGTCGCAAGAGGTGGCTAATGATGAGACACAATGGACAGAAAGTCAGGAGGAGGACCAGGGTGCGGAAGTGGAAAATGAAGCGGTGGACGATGAAGTCACTAACCCAACCTGGCAAGGGGACATGCAGAGTGAGGACAGCAGCACACAGGGGGAGGGAGGCATAGCACCACAACAGGCAGGAACAAGCAGTGTGGTGGCCACAGACACAAGGCGGACAACTGCTCCCCGGAACACCAACATGACGGAAGTTGCCAGTATAACTGTTAGGTCTTCCCTACTGATTCTTTTTTAAAGACTATTTAGATAACCCCAAAAAGGCCATTTGCAACATCGGCCAGGCCAGCATCAGCAAGAGTACCAGCCTGACCACCACCAGCATGCTCAGGCACATGACAGCAAAGCACCTGACAAGCTGGGCTAAACACCAAGGTCCAGAAATAGTGTCTGCAGGTGACACCACTGCCTCTTCCGCTGATGTGCGTGCACGCCAATCCCATGTCCATATCACATGCGAAGCTGCCTCCCATCCTGCACCTGTCATTGCAAACTTCCAACCATCACCGTCCACGTCCTTGTCCCTTTGCAGCATTTAGTTGTTCCTACCACAGTTCTTGGAATGCAAGCACAAGTATGCAGTCAGCCAGCCACCCACCGACAGGCCACAATACTAAACTGCCACATTTCTGGACTGCTTGCACTTGAAATGTGGCCTTTTAGGCTCTTGGAGGCGGACGCTTTCCACAACCTCATGGCGGCAGCGGGCCGGGCGTCCATACTCGGTCCCCTGTCGCCAATATTTCTCCTGGTATCATCTCCACCTTCCACAAGTGCGAGTCCCAGAAGATTACCCATGCCCTCCCTAGTGCAGTTAAGTGGGAAGGACCACCTAACCACAAACACGTGGAAAAGTGAATGTGGCCAGGGACTGTTCATCTCACTGACGAATTCCACTGGGTTAATACTGTGGAAGCCGGGACCCAGTGGGACCCTAGAACGGAACACGTCCTCCCGACGCAGAGGATTGCGGGTCCTGGGTAACTCAGGGTTACCCCTACATTCTACACCTCCTGCACCACCTCCTCCTCCTCCTCTTCAGCCTCCATCTCCATCACTTGATTCATTTTTTCAGGACATATTCCAGATTATTTACTTAAACCTTGTGTGTGGCAATAACAATAAGCAGGATTGTATGCTTAGGCGACAAACCGCACACCATTTCAGAGTTGTTGAAAGCTGTATCAGAGAACCTGGTGTTAGCGCTGAAGCTAGGCAAGCTCGCGCATGTACCATGCCTGACCCATGTGCTCAACTTAGTGGTTCTGCTGTTTCTCAAAATCTACACGGATCTGCCAGAGCTACATGTGAAAGTATGCCGCGTGTGTGCCCATTTGAGAAAGTCAGCTACAGCTTCTGCCACCCTGCCAGGGCTTCAGCAGCATTTGCCGCTTCCAGCTCACCGCTGTGCGATGTGGCTACGCATTGGAAATCAACGTTGCAGATGTTTCAAATGATTTTGAGCAGCACAGAGCATTTGTTGAGTACTAACTTCAACACGTCCTTCGGCATTCAGGTCAACCTCCACACATAAGAGCTGATGAGTGGGCATGGATGTCTGACATCTGTGCCCTCCTCCAAAAATTTGAGGACTCCACCAAGAGGGTGAGTGGCAATGACGACATAATTAGCGTCACCATCCCACTTCTCTGTCTACTGAAATGCTTGCTGCTCACAATTAACGAGGAGGCATTGCAGGTGGAGCAAGGAACTGTACAAGGTGATGCTACCCAGCCCAGCCTCAACTCAGCGCGGATTGGGTGATAATGAGGAGGAGAAAGAAGAGAACATAGACAGTTATACTCTTGGTGAGAACAGGGAAATCTTGGCTGTTTGCAGTCTGGCACACAAGGCCGACTTTATGTTCCCCTGCCTTTACCGTGACCATCACGTTGTACGCATTTTGGGCATTACAGAAAACTGGCATGGCACGAGAGATTTCTTGAAGATGGAGGTGTGAGGTTCTGATTAAGGAGGATGTCCGTCTTAGATCAGTTGCAGAACGAAGGGCACAGGAGGGGTGATACACAGAAATGAGGGAAGAGATATAGGGCTGTGCAGAACTGTGGTAAGCTTGGTGGGTAAGAGAGATGAGTGTGTATTATATTCTGTAGTGATTGTTTAACCTAACCCGTGCAATGACTGGCACAGGGTAGAGGCGTCGGTGAAAGAGCTTGATAGAAATACGACCCTGGCTGCTGCATTCAGAAAGGATTGGAGAGGAGACAGTTTGTTTATAGGGAGACCGATTAGAAGAGAGTTGCACTAGTGAATAAGAGTGACAGTAAGAGTTTTTGCAGTATCAAAGGTGAGAAAAGGTTGACTTCTGGAGACATTTTTAAAGTGCAGGTGATAAGAGCGAGTGAGTGATTTTCCAAGTTGCATAAAGGAAAGTTGTGTGTCAAATATGACTCCAAGATAGCAGGCGTGCCTAGTGGGAGTTATGGTGGCAGCACCTAAAGGAAATTGCAAAGTCAGGTATAGGTAGGTTAGTAGAGGGAGGAAGCCAAACGATATTAAGTTCAGACTCTTGTTGAAGAATTATAACAAAAAAAAAAATTCTCATCTGACAATGCTGGCAGCAGAGGTCACAGTCAGACAGTTCATTGGACAACCAAGGAGTACAAGCGAGGAAGACACAAACCAGATGCGGCAGAGGCAGGAGAACGCTGTCAAAGGTCTGGGACAGTTTTCTCAGACCCTTCTAGCGCCTAGGCCCTGATACATGGGGTACTCTGACAGGGAGGGAAAAGTTTTGGAAGATGCAAGCTGGACACGTGGCATAAACTGTCTTTCTATGCCTTGGAGGTCCTTGCTGCTAGTTTTTAGTGCCACCGGGGGCATTATAACTGATAAAACTGATAGGCGCATCCGCCTGTCAACTGAAAATTCTGACAGGCTGACTCTTATAAAAATGAACAAGGGCTGAATTGGGCCAGACTTCTCAACACCACCAGATGATAGCATCAAACATAAACTCAAATCCAGTGGTTATTTTTTGGGGGGTCTATGCCCATGCACCCCTTCACACTCAGATATGGGTATACCCTTCAGGAATTGTTCTATTTTATGTCACCCTCCTCCTTCTCTTCATCCTCCACCACCATATCTGCAGGGAGACCGTGATGCAACACCCACATAATTTTTTTAACGGTGTTTCTGATTAGAGACAAGCAAATATTTCAATATTCGTTTCGGATTACAATTGCCGTTTTTGCAATATTCGCCAATGTAATTGTCGAATATTCCCGAACATTGCCAAACGCCATTGGATTCAATGGGTGCCAAAACCAAACGTATGCATAAAACCTTCAAAAAAAGCTGCCAAAACACATCAATTTAGGGGCAGTCACTAGGAAAGTGCCATCAATTGACCCAGAGTACAAGTAGTATAATTATTATTATTCATTATTATAGCGATATTTATTTCATTGCTCTTTACATGTGAAAAGAAGTCACTGATTGGTACAAGAGCAGAAAGGACCCTGCCCGTGAGGGCGCACAAACAGTCTATAAGGAATGGGTGAGGAGCAAGCGGTATGGCCAGGGTTACTACAAGTTGTAGGCTTGTCGGAAGAGGTGGGTCTTCAGCTTCCTTTTAAAGGTTTCAACAGTAGGTGAGAGTCTGATATGTTGGGGTACACAGGTCAAGAGTAGAAGGGTAGAAGGGATGTACAGGATAAATCTTGTATGTGATTGTCGGAAGAGAAGACAGGAGTAGAGAAGGAGATCTTGTGAGGATCAGATGTTGCGTGCTGGTATGTACCGGGACACTAGGTTAAAGATATATGGAGCTGACAGGTTGTGGATGGCTTTGCATGTCATGGTTATGGTTTTGAACTGAAGTCACTGGCCAATGGGGAGCCAGTGAAGGGATCATAGATTGCAATCTTATAGATTTCTGAAGCCAGTCCACAGTAAAAAAGCAGCCAGAGAGTGTCCAGGAACCTTCCCACACACTTTTCTTAGCTAGGGCTGCTTCTCGGCAGGGTTTTACGGGCCCACCAGAGAATCCTCGTGTGGGCCCTGGCTTCTCCATAAGGAGAGTTCATGATAGCGCAAACTTTGCAGCTGCTATGGGGCTCTTCAGCGGGGAGAGAAAGGTGGGCCCTCAAAGTCAAATCCTCTGGTGGGACCAATGTTTTTCACTGACACTGCTTCTCGGTGAGAGTTGTATTTCACCACAGCCATATTCTTTAGCTCAGTTAAAGGACTGGCATAGAGGAAAACCGTATCTACTCTGTTGTTTCTCTGCCACTAGGTTCCACCCATTGTCATACACGACCATGCCTGGCTGTATGTTCAGCGGTGAGAGCCACAGATCAGGCTGCTGTGTTACAGCTTTCAACAACTCTGCAGCGGTAGGCTTTTTGTCACCTAAGCATTAAGCATATTATTTTCAGCACAGCATGTTGCCGCTTAGCCAAGACAGTGCTGCAGTGCTTCCAGCTTGTGACTGATGTGTTCATTTTGGAGATGGAGGCCGAACTGGAGGAGGAGGTGCAGGAGCTGAACTTTTTGATTACATTGAGGTTACATTGGCAAGTCTGGTTTTTATACTAGAGAAAGATCCTACTGAGTTTTTATATTTTTTTTTTACGTCTCTTCAAATGTGTATTGTAGTGCGTCCTAATTTTTTGGCAGCCCTTGAAATTGTTGCATATGCAATAACAGTATATAGGAGACACATGCCTTAATAATGGGAAGGACAATTCAAACAAATTCTATGTTCTAGAATATTAACTGTCTTATCTGAAATTCTTTTACGGGTGAGGTATCGCAGTATGGATAGTATATTACATCGATCCAGCCAGGTATTATTGCCGTATACTGCGTGCTGCTGGTGCTGCCCAAAAAAATTAAAAAATTAAATTTAAAATCTATTCTATTTCCTATCGATTACGTTGTCAGAAACATTTACAATAGGAACAGGTGCTCCTAGGTGGGATCATCACCAGCAGCACATGAGTGTTCATTCTGGTTGCATAAACGTCTTCCACAGTCCATAAATTTAGCTTTTTTTTTCTGTGGCCTTATATACAAGTCATTACCCTGGAAAGAATGTTTCTTAACATTTTTTCCCTTTTAGCTTGTTTTTTGTATGGTTTTTTTTTGTCTGTCCGCAAAAGTGGCGTAATACTCTGACAACATTGTTCACAGATATGCTATATGTCAGCAGCCAACTGAGAATAGGTTTGAACCCTCAACTGCAATACTTTAAATGGACTGTAATATTTGACACGCTCACAATAATTGCTGGATTATTAGGCCAGTCATATACGTCTGATGGCCACGGTTTCAGGCAGTTGCCTAATAGTATGGTATTTGTCAGCGACCAAGTGTCAATTGGTTCAACAAAACACAGGTGGCTAACATTAAAATGAGTGGAATATTTGGTACACTCCACAAAATTTCTGCATTACTACGGCAGTCATATGGATCACGTGGGTCTGATCATTGAAAAAAGTTCCTCTGCTTCCACAATACAGTAATATGAATAAAACAAAAAAAATCTGGCTTTATTCTGTGAACAGCAAATGAAACTGTAAAATGGTGTACACTGACACCCTGCTACAATCTATAAATGGGGAACAATATTTTCCACGTTCACTACAAATGGCTGGATTTGAACCGCAGTTATATGTGATACGTCTGACAGAGAACCACGGTTTTAAATAGCAGGCCTGTAATTTACTAATACTATTCTTCACAGACACCTAGTATGAATAGCTTGACCGACACACTGCAACAGAATGGAAAAGGAGGCCAATATTTTCCACGTCCAGTTTAAATTTCTGGATTTTTATCGCTGAAATATGGAACAGACCGGGCTTTATTATGCAGTGAGTACAAGCAAATAGAGCAGAAAAATGGTGTACTCTGGATTGCTTTTTAAGCAAATAACCAGGATTAAGATAAAAAAAAATTTGCCCCTGATATCTGGGGTTATGTCTACAATATCTGTAATTATTACAGTAGCAGCAGACAGGATGTTCAATGGACCCTCTTGTGCTGTATCATGCACTGCAGTCTGCCAGATACACTGCCTGCCTGCCTAGCACTGATTATATGCAGCTTGGTTAGTCCTCAGAAGGATTCAAATGGATATATCTATACATATATATATATATATATATATATATATATATATATATGATGTGGAATACCTATACTAACAGGACGTTCAATTACCCTCTTGTGCTGTATCATGCACTGCAGTCTGCCACATACCCTGCCTGCCTGCCTAACCACTGCCATCACCACCGAATATATGCAGCTTGAATAGTCCTCAGAAGAACTGTTAATTCAGTTGAGTATACAGTTGTGCTTAAAAGTTTACATACCCCGGCAGAAATTTTGCTTTCTTGGCCTTGTTTCAGAGAATATGAATGATAACAAAAAAACTTTTTCTCCACACATTGTTATTGATTGAGTGAAGCCATTTATTGTCAAACTACTGTGTTTTCTCTTTTTAAATCTTAATGACAACCAAAAACATCCAAATAACCCTGATCAAAAGTTTAAATACTCCAGTTCTTAATACCGCGTATTGCCCCCTCTAACATCAATGACAGCTTGAAGTCTTTTGTGGTAGTTGTGGATGAGGTTCTTTATTTTCTCATATGGTAAAGCTGCCCATTCTTCTTGGCAAAAAGCCTCCAGTTCCTGTAAATTCCTGGGCTGTCTAGCATGAACTGCGCGGTTGAGATCTCCCCAGATTGGTTCAATGATATTGAAGTCAGGAGACTGAGATGGCCACTCCAGTACCTTCACTTTGTTCTGCTATAGCCAATGACAGGTCGACTTGGCCTTGTCTTTTGGATCATTGTCATATTGGAACGTCCAAGTACGTCCCATACGCAGCTTCCGGGCTGATGAGTGCAAATTTGCCTCCAGTATTTGCTGATAACGTGCTGCATTCTTCTTTCCCTCAACCTTTACCAAGTTTCCTGTGCCTTTGTAGCTTACACATCCCCAAAAGATCAGCGATACACCTCCGTGCTTTACAGTAGGAATGGTGTTCCTTTCATCATAGGCCTTGTTGACCCCTCTTCAAATGTAACATTTATTGTTGTGGCCAAAAAGTTCAATTTTGGTCTCATCACTCCAAATTACCTTGTTCCAGAAGTTTTGAGGCTTGTCTCTGTGCTGTTTGGTGTATTGTAAGCGAGATACTTTGCGGCATTTGTGAAGTAATGGCTTTCTTCTGGCGACTCGACCATGCAGCCCATTTTTCTTCAAGTGCCTCCTTATTGTGCATTTTAAAACAGCCACACCGCTAATTTTTAGAGAGTCCTGAATTTCAGCTGATGTTATTTGTGGGGTTTTTTTGCATCCCGAACAATTTTCCTGGCAGTTGTGGCCGAATTTTTTATTGGTCTCCCTGACCGTGGTTTGGTTTTTACTGAGCCCCTGATTTTCCATTTGTTAATCACAGTTTGAACGCTGCTGACTGGCATTATCAATTCCTTGGATATCTTTTTGTATCCCTTTACTGTGTTATACAGTTCAACTACCTTTTCCCGTAGATCCATTGACAATTCTTTTGCTTTCCGCATGACTCACAATTCAGAAACGTCAGTGACTGGTTGAAAGATGCAAGAGTCTGTCTCTTTCCCAGAAACTCACTCATCTTTTATGCACACGCACTTATTACAAGTAGTGATGAGAGAGTATGTTTTGTTAACCCTTTCGCCGAGTATGCTCGGCCAAGCACCGAGTATTTATAGCGTGCTCAGTGATAAATTTGAATCACTCCCGTGTGCATGATTTGCGACTTTTTGACAGCATTGATACACGTGAGGAATGTGTAAGAAATAGACATTCCTCACATGTATTAAAGCTGTCAAAAAGTCACAAATCATGCACACGGGAGTGATTCAAACATATCACCGAGCACGCTATAAATACTCGGTGCTCGCCCGAGTATACTCGGCGAAAGGGTTAACAAAACATACTCTCTCATCACTAATTACAAGCAAACTGGTCACAAGTGAGGATGTTACCTTTAGTAGCCATTCAAACCCATTTGTGTCAAATTTTGTGCATGTTATCAGGCCAAAATCACGATGGCATGTAAACTTTTGATCAGGGTCATTTGGATGTTTTTGGTTGTAATTAAGATTTAAAAAGAGAAAACACAGTAGTTTGACAATAAATAGCTTCACCCAACTAATAACCATGAGTGGAGAAAAAGTTTTTTTTTATCATTCACATTCTCTGAAACAAGGCCAGGAAAGCAAAACTTCTGCCGGGGTATGTAAACTTTTGAGCACAACTGGTCATTACAGTGATTGGCTGGCCGCACAGCATCATCAGGTCTATATAAGACCTGGCGCCGCTATGCTCGTCACAGTCTACACCGGAAACAGGCAGAGCAGACTGTGGAATACCTATAATACCTATAATACCTATAATAACTATAAACAAGCACATCTCTCCCTGACACAGCAGCACCTCTCCCTACTCTGCCTGTTTCCAGTGTAGACTGTGACGAGCATAGCGGCGCCAGGTCTTATATAGACCTGATTATGCTGTGCGGCCAGCCAATCACTGTAATGCCCACAACCAACATGGCTACGGCATTACAATGCATGGCAGGCAATCCCTGCATGTTCATTGGCTCTCTAAAGAGCGCCAAACATGCAGGGAGGGAACCCGAGTTCCCGCCCAAGCAACCCGGAAATACTCGCCGAGCTTGTCGAGCACAGTGATGCTCGGGCAAGTACCGAGCAGAGGCGAGTACGTTCGCTCATCACTACTGATTACCATAGCTGTGTAATGTGCAACTGGAATCTATAAGCACCTCCTGGAATGACTTTAATGCAGGAAAGTTGGAAAATAATTTCTAGATTAAATTTACTACAAGAATTGTACTGTATTCTGGAACTGAGCTCTGGATGATGCGATACAGAAACACTAATGATAGAGAGGTATAGCATTCATTTATTGTAATGTACCTAGCACACTGCTTCATGTTTCTTGGCACGGACACAATTAGAGTAAGCAGTGTAATTTCAATGTTCTATCAAGAATCGCATTCCATTTGGATTAAGCTGCCCCGGTCAGATAGTGACCTCGTTGGCTGTCCAGTAGGATGACTTGACTTACTTTTGGAATAGATTTTAAGTCATAGGGCTGTAATTTTCTTAGATTTAAATTAATCTCTATCTTTTAAAAATGCTGTGGAGAATACAACGTGAATCTGGATAATAAAAATATTCTGAAATCGAAACAGAAATGTTCTGACTGAAAGTACAAGACAAACCTCTCAAGATTGTAAACGGCACTCTCCATGGAATCTCTGTATCATATGCTGAGGTTGTCAAAGATGGATGCATGATTGATATGAAACTGTACAAAAACAATCACAGTAATTTCATGGGTGGATGTGTCACTTAAAATGCAAACTGTATATATTATATGTCTTAGACCTTATGAGGCTGGTATGCTTACTTGAAAAATCAAGGTCAGAATTGCTGTTTAATGCTTTATAAAAATTTGAGTCCAGCATGAGAATAAGAGCTTATCAGTCCAAGTATAGTCTTGAATTATGCCCAATCTCGTGCCACCCAGCCTGACTGACTGACAATTTGCTATCATTTCATTATTAATCCCTGTAATTTTCACAGCAATCTCCAATATGGCATCTTTTGCTATTATCTCAAATTCACAGAATCTTCCTATAAGCTTTGAGCAGTTACAAATTGCTGCCATGACTTTTTTTTTATACTTGACAACTACTTCTGTAACTACCACTCTGTAGACTATCTCATTTACTTTTTATTGACCACACTTTTATAGTAAAACAGTTATTCTGATCGTCTACAGCCTTCATGTATTTTTCTGAGCGTAAAGATAAGTTTATACAAACGTAAATTCTCTCATCCAAGACAATCAGGTCAATTATGGAAATCACACTCTGATCAAACTCTGATCAGAGTTAAACCAGAGAATGAGCACAGTGTGATCTGATTCTCTTTGATGAGGAGAAGATGGAGAAAAAAATGTCTCTATCTTCTCCATTCTGTCAGTCCGTGGAAATTGGACTGCACTCAGATGTCAGCCAAGTGCCCTCTGATATTTCTATGTACTCATTGATTTGCATAGCCGAGTGCGATCTGAATATCAGATCAAACTCGGTCATGCCGCAATTCTTTTCCCCGGGCTCTGTCCGAGGAAAATAACTGGTATTGAGCAAGTTCACATAGAATAACGTGAGGACGAGTGCTATCCATCAACAAGACAGATAGCACTCGCCCAATTATTACGGTTGTCTTCCCCAGGCTTAAAAATGTTTTTTTCTGCTATGAAAAAAATGTGAAGGCTGCAGCTGATCAGGCAATAGGTAAATGTAGGTTATTTATACTTTATACAGCACCCTTGGGTCATTGATAAGGGATTCTCCAATAGTGGACAACCCTTTTAATCTGTACTATGCTCTGTATATACAGTTAGGTCCATATATATTTGGACAGAGACAACATTTTTCTACTTTTGGTTCTAGACATTACCACAATGTATTTTAAAAAAAACAATTCAGATGCAGTTGAAGTTCAGACTTTCAGCTTTCATTTGAGGGTATCCACATTAAAATTGGATGAAGGGTTTAGGAGTTTCAGCTCCTTAACATGTGCCACCCTGTTTTTAAGGGGTCCAAAAGTAATTGGACAATTGACTCCAAGGCTATTTCATGGACAGGTGTGGGCAATCCCTTCGTTATGTCATTCTCAATTAAGCAGATTAAAGGCTGGAGTTGATTTGAGGTGTGGTGCTTGCATTTGGAAGGTTTTGCTGTGAAGTAAACATGCGGTCAAAGGAGCTCTCCATGCAGGTGAAACAAGCCATCCTTAAGCTGCAAAAACAGAAAAAACCCATCCGAGAAATTGCTACAATGTTAGGAGTGGCAAAATCTACAGTTTGGTACATCCTGAGAAAGAAAGAAAGCACTGGTGAACTCATCAATGCAAAAAGACCTGGGCACCCATGGAAGACAACAGTGGTGGATGATCGCAGAATAATCTCCATGGTGAAGAGAAACCCCTTCACAACCGCCAACCAAGTGAACAACACTCTTCAGGAGGTAGGCGTATCAATATCCAAATCTACCATAAAGAGAAGACTGCATGAAAGTAAATACAGAGGGTTCACTGCACGGTGCAAGCCACTCCTAAGCATCAAGAATAAAAAGGCTAGACTGGACTTTGCTAAAAAACATCTAAAAAAGCCAGCACAGTTCTGTAAGAACATTCTTTGGACAGATGAAACCAAGATCAACCTCTACCAGAATGATGGAAAGAGAAAAGTATGGCGAAGGCGTGGTACAGCTCATGATCCAAAGCATATCACATCATCTGTAAAACACGGCGGAGGCAGTGTGATGGCTTGGGCATGCATGACTGTCAGTGGCACTGGGTCACTAGTGTTTATTGATGATGTGACACAGGACAGAAGCAGCCGAATGAATTCTGATGTATTCAGAGCCATACTGTGTGCTCAGATCCAGCCAAATGCAGCCAAACTGATTGGTCGTCGTTTCATACTACAGATGGACAATGACCCAAAACATAAAGCCAAAGCAACCCAGGAGTTTATTAAAGCAAAGAAGTGGAATATTCTTGAATGGCCAAGTCAGTCACCTGATCTCAACCCAATTGAGCATGCATTTCACTTGTTAAAGACTAAACTTCAGACAGAAAGGCCCACAAACAAACAGCAACTGAAAACCACCGCAGTGAAGGCCTGGCAGAGCATCAAAAAGGAGGAAACACAGCGTCTGATGTCCATGAGTTCAAGACTTCAGGCAGTCATTGCCAACAAAGGGTTTTCAACCGAGTACTAGAAATGAACATTTTATTTACAATTATTTAATCTGTCCAATTACTTTTGATCCCTTTAAAAACAGGGTGGCACATGTTAAGGAGCTGAAATTCCTAAACCCTTCATCCAATTTTAATGTGGATACCCTCAATTGAAAACTGAAAGTCTGAACTTCAACAGCATCTGAATTGTTTTTTTAAAATTCATTGTGATAATGTCTAGAACCAAAATTAGAAAAATGTTGTCTCTGTCCAAATATATATGGACCTAACTGTACTTTGAAAAAAAGGGAATTACTGTCAAACATTTCATAATATGGAAATCAAGCACTTTATAAATATATTAACGACTTTTATTAAGTAACTTGAAGCAATCTTTACTTGCACCTTGTCTATATGCTTAGTTTTATATCTATTACTTAATAACATTAAAGAAAAGTCAAATACAAAATCCTTTTTGCTTTAAAGGAGGGAAAAAAATAAATATATTTTTCCATGGCAACTGCAAAAACAATGAGTTGGAATATAAATGTATTATTCATAGAGTTGTGCCTTTGCAGACAGATGGATTACTTCATGGATAAATAAATAAGGCACATATCCAGGAAATTCTGTTCCTGAAAAGTTCATGGTGATTTGTATATAACCTCTCATTGACCTGACCCAAAATATATACCTCTTCATTGGTTCTGGTTTCTGTTACTATGCTGACTTGTTTTTTTATCTTTTCAAATTAATTGTATCAGCAGCTGTGTGGATTTACTATGACACAATTACACAACAAAATACTCTTACCACACGATTATTACACCATCTTCAGTTAAATGACCCTTCATCATGCAATAGCATTGGCTAAAAATCATAGGAAGCACACAACATTAAAGGGGTATTCCCATCTCCAAGATCCTATCTCAATATGTAGTAGGTGAAATAATAATAATATTAGCCAATACCTCCAATTAGAAATGTAGTATAGTATTTTGTATTCGCTATGCCACTTACCTCATGTGCAGGCATTGCAGGACCTTAGGTATCCATGGTTATGACCACTAGCATCACGCTAACTGTCACTTTATCTGTGGGCGTAACCATGGATACCTAAGGTCCTGCAATGCCTGCACATGAGGAAAGAGACATAGCGAATCAAAAATACTACACTACATTTCTAATTGGAGGTATTGGCTAATATTATTATTATTACACCTACTACATATTGGGATAGGATCTTGGAGATTGGAATACCCCTTTAAAGCAAATATGTCACAATAAAACCAAATGAGGACAGTGTACTTACTTTGAAAATCTAAGAATGGCTTTGTAAGGCTCACCTTGTGAAGTGGATCCAGTAAGCCTCTGGTCCAGGTGAGTGAAGCTTCCTAGAGGACACGTGGAACCATGAGGACTTGGACTATCCAGAATCCGAGGAGCAGTTCGACCAATGAAGTGGAACCCAGTAGGGATAAATACAAGTTGAAATACAATAGGTACAGATGATGGAGCAAACCAAACATGAGACTCTAGAGTCTCAATCCTAAAACACAGGTATGTGTCTTAGTGGGCCTTTAATAGTATTAGGGAGATGATGTCACTGAATCCAACGTGGAGCACAACAGAGGGCAGCAGACTGAGGTGAAGCAAACCGAGCCCGGGATACATGGGATAAGTATTTAACATGCTGTATAATCCTGATCTTAAAATATGAAATGTATTTATGAGTCAAGCTAAAGAATAAGATCTCATGTTTATCATGAGTGCATGCAGTCTCTCCTCTCACTCAACCAGACTAACAGATATTCATTTGCTGCCTATCCACCTTGACGTACAGCTGCAGCTTGTAATGAGTAGTGTGAGATTGCAGCAGCAGCAGGAGAAGAAGGATGCTGAAAAACTGTTAGCTAGGCTGAGTGGGTGGAGATTCGGTAGCATCAGAAGATAGAAAGTCAATCAGCTTATGTGAGAGGAGATTCTGTCAGCACAGAATGACTGTTCAAATCAAGCACAGGCACTCCGTGCATCATGGCCAAACATTTAAGTTCATCTTCTCACCTACCGGTTTTCTATCTATCTTCAGCCCCCACCCTCTTCATTGATTGAAAGCTCTGCCTTCAGAGCCAGAGAAGGGCTGAGATAGATGGAAACCAAACAGGTTGGAACGTGCACTTTAATGTTTGGCCACGCCATGACATACTGAGTCCCTGTACCTGGTTTGAGTCATTCTGTGCTGAGAGAGTCCCTTTGAACTTTTAAAAAATTATACTGACATTCAGAGTTGAATGTTTAAAGTAAATACATCACCCTCTTTGCGTCTGATAAAGTATGTCGATTGTATTGTGACATCTGATAAAAGATCTACTTTAAAGTATAAAAGCACATTGTAACACCTTTAATATATTAGGAAACTTGGTTATACAATTTCTTCATAGTTACCTTGCAAGAACCAATTAAGATTGCATGTTGCACTAAGCTGATGGACTTCTACCATGAAGCAATGTTCACATCATGTTTTATCTTACATTCATTGACTTACGTCTGTACCCCCGCAATACGGGATTCAGGCTCATGCGCTGATGAGTCCACTGACAGTAATGATGCAGACGGATGATGTAAACACATTGCCATATTCGTGTGTCCATGATTTCTTTTAAAGCTGGAGGTGTTTGTAATTTTAATTATCATCATGTTACAGTCTACAGTAAATTATACTAGTCATTTATAATCTTCATGACTCACTTTTGGAAAAGTTGTTCAGAAAAAAAAGAATGTTGGCAACCCTGCAGTTTGTTGATGGTTGAACGCATAGCCATGAACGTCGATATTCACATTTTAGCTGATTTTGGCCATAAAATGATTTACCGAATAAATCTAGTTTTGCTCAACAGTATAGAATTTATAAGAAATGGATCACAGCTGTATACCCACTAAATTCAAAAACTTTATTGGATACTCTTTAAAAAAATCTTTAGGTAATATCAAAGCAAATTCAGACGACAAAAAGAAACACACACCCAAAGAAATGTCACAAAGACATAGAAAATAGAGTGAGGCTATGTGCCCATGACTCGCCCCCTGGGCCGTGGGGCACTCGGATCCGGGCAGTAGGGGAATAATGGGAGTAGTAGTGGCAACCCGGTTCCGTGGCTCAGGGTGGTCAGGCCAGTGGTAGTCCGTTATGTGCTATTGATAATGTCCGACTACGCCACCCGTGGATTTGCGGTCATTAGGTACCGCCGCTGCAAGGCAGACCGCTGGGGCTGATGAGGTGTGCAGCTGGGATGGTGTGACTCCCCACGGGAAGAGTGCGGCCCCAGGGCAGTGTAGTGGATGGTGGGAGTGATGGTGGTGAGAGTCCCAGTACCGGTAGTGCTGGAGGCGCGAAGGAGCACACAGAAAATAGGTTGCAGTCCAGGGTCTTTACTGAAACAGGTAAACTGACCCATAAACAGTCCCAGCTAGGAGGGGACCTGGATGTCTGAGAGCAACGGGGAAATTGGCCCTGGTCAGGGTGAGGGTGTAGGCCTACCGTGCTTTCTGCGCTCCTTCTGGCTATCTCCTCGCTATAGGGTAACAGCCCATGTTTCCGAGCTTTCCGTGTATTCTCGCCTGTATGGCCTGCGACGTGGGTTCCTTTCTGCTCCCAGCCTTGTACGGCTTTACTGGTCCCTTCGGTTGTGGCAGGGCCTCCAGGCTTCTGAGGCCAAGGAATATACAGTCCCTTGCGGACTGGTTCTCTGCTGGAGGATGTAGAATCCTCCCAGCCTCAGACACCAAAGTCTGGTAAAGTCAGTCTCTTATCTGCCAAGACAGGCTTGCTTCGCCTCTTGTCTCTGGCTTGTGGCTCTCCTCCTGCCACACTTCCTCTTAGGTGCAGTGCAACTGTCTGTCCCTGCTCCGCTCTGGGACAAGTCTCAGTGCTGAGACAGGCCATCAAGTTCTCTCTAACCCTGCCCCCAGTACCAGCTTTTATAGGGGCAGCCTGCTCCCCCTACTGGCCTGAGACAGGAGGCATTGCATGCTAATGTTCCCCTGACTAGAGAACCTCCCCCTTGCTCTCAGACACAGCTTTAATTACACTTGTGGCATCCAGGCCAGGGTGACACATTCCCCCCTAGTAAAATTTAGTACTCCGGGACTAAACAATAAACAAAGACAATATGCATAACCATAAAAAATTAACAGACAGACGACGCACAGATTGAGTTCTTAAGGTCACAGTGTGGCCTGTGACCGGGTGTCCATATCACCAGCACAACGGGGAGCCTTAACCATTTGGGGGTCTGTCCTACCCCAAGTCCTTCACAGTCTTAGTTCATTCCTGAGTTAGGCTCCGAACGCAGTCCATACAAGGCCCCGGTTATAAAAAGTCCATAACCTTTGAGTCCTTACGGTAGCTGCAAGAAACTGAAACACAGAATTACCAAACATGCATGTAACTTTGGCAAACAATTCAACATTTGGCAACAGGGTTATTTACAATTTAGTGCATCCTATATTCTCCAGCGAGCGGGTATCTGTCCCTTTGTGCTCCTAGTTGACCTACGTAGCCCACTGTCTGGTGGTGGACCAACCTGGCTTTCCCCACTAACGTTAGGGGTACAGCTACCAGCTGGGTGTACAGGTAGGGCAGGCAGCTGTCTGCGGGTCCTTTGGCTTACCGCAGGCATGGCAGGCTCACTGTCAGCAGAGGGTTGACTCTCCTGGGCTGCTGGTACAGGCTCTTCTGCCTCTGGAACCGCTTGCTCCTCTTCACCTTCCGGCTCTGGTGTTGGTTGTTGCTGTGCCGGTTGCAGGAAATGCAGGACGGGTACCACTATGGCATCATTTATGCGAGTCCAGGACTGAGGGAACTCTCCGAGAACGGTGCTGATCATTTCTTCCTTGTCCTCTGCGGGTTCAAGGTCTCTCTGATCCTCTTCTGCACTACGGAGTTGCTCGGGGCATCTTTTGAGGTGGTCCCTGGAGACGACACTAGTGGTTTCTCCTCCGTCCTTGGTGATTACGCACACCTTTGGGTTGTCGTGGTCAGACTGCAGTACGGTGTAGGGTTCCCTTTCCCACTGTTCGTCCAACTTATGTAGCCTTCTTTTTCACTTTAGGACTTGCTCACCAGGTTCTAGGGGACCAGCAGGGGCGTGTTGATTGAAGAGTTTTTCTTGCCTCTCTCTCACCTGGGCCAGGCTCTTCTCCACACTCTCCTGTACCTTCTTGTACTGCAGTTGCCTTTCCTTATCCCAGTAAACATCCGGGGAGGTGTCCTCAGGTATTAGGACTCCCATCTCCAGGTCTACGGGCAGCTTACCTGGTCTAGCTCGCATCAGGTAAGCCGGGGTGCAGTTTGTAGTATTCACCGGGATATTGTTGTATAGGTCGATCAGGTACGGCAGTTTTTCTAGCCACAGGCTGCGTTCCTCCAGGGGCAACGTCTTCAGGAGATCAATGACTATATTGTTCATCTTCTCACACATCCCGCTGGTTTGGGGATGGTAAGGTGTTGTACGAATGTTCTTACAGCCATAGAGGTTGCAGAACTCCTGGAAGATTTCAGCCTCGAACGCTGGACCCTGGTCTGTCAGGACCTGTTCCGGATACCCGTGTGGATGGCAGAAATATTGCTGGAAGGCTCTGGCCGCTGTTTGGGCTGTCAAGTCTTTTACCGGGACCACCACGAGAAAACGGGAATAGTGGTCCATGATTGTCAGGGCGTAGATGTATCCTGACCGGCTGGGAGCCAATTTGACATGGTCCAGAGCTACCAGCTCAAGAGGCTGCGTGGTGACGATGGGCCTCAAGGGTGTCTTCTGGCTGGCATGGTCCTTCCTCCTTAGGTGACAAGGGCCACAGTCTCTGCACCATTTTTCTACAGCTCCTCTCATGCCGACCCAAAAGAACCTTCCTCTTAGCAGGAACTCCAGTTTCTTCCAACCAAAGTGTCCCGCTCTGTCATGGTAAGCCCCCAGGACCATAGCTGCATCCCGCCTTGGGACCACGACTTGCCAGGTCAGCTCGTGCGTCCGGTGGTTGACGATCCTTCTGCACAACTTGCCTTCGTAGAGGAACAGCTTGCTCTTCTCTTTCCATAGCTGCTTGGCTTCCTCTGGGGCATCCGGATCCATGCGGGCGTCTTCCTGGGTCAGCAGATCTTTCACCTGGCGGATGGCAGGGTCACTATCTTGGGTCTCGGCCCAGCTGTGGTGAGGTAGGGGATTGATCATCACGGTTGTTAGATCCTCCTCCTTCACGCGGTGGGAGTATTGAGCGGCTCCATACCGGTGAAACGCGGGGAGTTCTACCTCCTCCAGCTCTTCTGGGTCTTCGTCACCTTCAGGTAAGTGAGGCATCCTCGATAGGGCGTCAGCGTTGGCATTGGTTTTGCCGGCCCGGTACTTGATCACGAAGTCATAGATGGAGAGACGGGCCATCCACCGCTGTTCTAGGGCACCCAGTCTTGCATTGTCCAGGTGTGTCAACGGGTTGTTGTCCGTGTACACGGTGAACTTTGCGGAGGCCAGGTAATGCTTGAAGCGTTCCGTCACGGCCCACACCACCGCCAAGAATTCTAGCTTGAAGGAGCTGTAATTCTCCGGGTTCCTCTCGGTGGGCCTCAGCTTCCGGCTGGCATAAGCGATCACCCTTTCTCTGCCCTGTTGGTTTTGGGACAGTACGGCTCCCAGTCCCACATTACTGGCGTCTGTGTGAAGGATAAAAGGCTGGCCATAATCAGGGTAGGCCAGGATCTCATCCCCCGTGAGGGCCATCTTCAACTGGCGGAAGGACTCCTCTTCCGGTTTATCCCACTTGAAGGGTGGCTTTTGACTTCTGGACTTAGACTGTCCGATTAGGAGGTCCTGCATAGGAGCTGCCATCTTAGTGAACCCGGGGATGGACCTTCGGTAGTAGCCTACCAACCCGAGAAACTGTCTCACCTCCTTGATGTTCGAGGGGCTTGGCCAGCTCTTGATTGCCGTGACCTTTTCAGGGTCAGGGGTTACTCCTTCCGCACTTACCACGTGCCCTAGGTACTGGACCTTTGGTTTCAGCAGGTGACACTTCGATGGTTTCACCTTCAGGCCGTAGCCTGCCAGGGCTTCGAACACCTCGGCCAGGTGCTTTAGGTGGTCCTCGTAGGTCTTCGAATAGACGATCACGTCGTCCAGGTAAAGGAGGACCGTCTCGAAGTTTCGGTGCCCTATACAGCATTCCATCAGCCGCTGGAAGGTCCCTGGTGCGTTGCAGAGCCCGAAAGGCATACAGTTGAACTCGCTCAGTCCCATCGGGGTGGTGAAGGCGGTCTTCTCCTTGTCAGCCTCTGCCACAGGAACCTGCCGGTACCCGCTAGTAAGGTCCAAAGTAGAAAAGAAGTTAGCAGATTTTAGTGCGGCTAAAGACTCCTCTATTCTAGGCAGCGGATATGCGTCTTTGTGGGTGATACGGTTGATTTGTCTATAGTCCACGCACATTCTCATGGTGCCGTCTTTCTTTTTGACCAGAACCAAAGGGGCTGCCCAGGGGCTACAACTGTCTCTAATAACCCCAGCTTCTTTCATCTCTCTTAGCATGCCCTTTGTGTTCTGATAATGTGCAGGGGGTGCAGGTCTGTGCCTCTCTTTTATTGGTGGGTGGCTCCCGGTGGGGATGTGGTGTTCTATCCCCTTTACTCTGCCGAAGTCTAGCGGGTGCTTACTAAAGACTAGAGATGAGCGTTGTTCTACTCGAACTGTTCGCCAATCTCAAATTCGAGCTGTTTTGGGCGGTGTTCGAGCCGTTCGGCGAACACGAACAATTTGAGAAAAATTCGGCTGTTCGAGGTTATGTTCGATAACTGTTCGTGCACCAAAATCATAACTGGATTTTTTCTCAGTAATGATGAAAATTAATGTTAATACGCAGTTTGAGTGTACAGCGGGGTGGGGGGAGGGGCAGGGGATGGATCTCTGCAGGAACAATGAAGATCTCCATTTTTTTTTTCTCTTTCCCGCATTTACAGTGGGGAGGTGCAATCTGTCAGCTTATCAGCAGCGCACACACGGAGCGAAGTGCGTTTTTTCACACAAGCAAGGGCATGTGTCATTGGCAGTGTATGTCACATGTCCTTGCCCTATAAGACCAAGCCATTTTCCCCGTCGCCACCATTTTCTCACTGCTGCAGCTGCGTGTTAGACGGCACCGCTGTTGCTGTGTGCGCTATACCTTGTTAATTTCAAGCCAATTTTCGCACAAATCTACAGATAGCTTGGGAGTAGGGAATAGTTGTGATTGCAGTCCTTTTAAGGACTAGGTTACAGCATTTCCTACGACTTTTATCAGGCAGGTCTGTGCTCTTAAATAGATAGATTGTGGGAGTAAAGACTAATTGTAATTGGAGTCCTTTTCAGGACTAGGTTACATCAGTTCCTATCAGTTTTTGCCAGGCAGGTCTGTGCCAGTGCTGTGCAAGTTTTTTTCACAGCATTTGGCTGAATCTAGCAAAGCTAATCCTTTTTGGCCTATTGCAGAGTGTGTTAGTCAGTGGAGTAGCCTATCTGTGTTGCAAGATATACCACCTGTGTATAGAATACCAATTTTTTTACTGCACCTAGTGAAGTAAAATCTTTTGGGCATAGCATCATTCTATTAGTCCATCTATACTGACCTCCATCAGGTTGCAAATTGAATATAATTTTTTTCTGCATCTAGCTCTGAAAAAAATATTGGGCTTCTAGCTGTGTGTGGGACTTGTTGTATTAGTCCATCTATACTGACCTCCATCAGGTTGCAAACTGAATATATTTTTTTCTGCATCTACCTCTGAAAAAATATTGGGCTTCTAGCTGTGTGTGGGACTTGTTCTATTAATCCATCTATACAGACCTCCATCAGGTTGCAAACTGAATATATTTTTTTCTACATCTACCTCTGAAAAAATATTGGGCTTCTAGCTGTGTGTGGGACTTGTTGTATTAGTCCATCTATACTGACCTCCATCAGGTTGCAAACTGAATATATTTTTTTCTGCATCTACCTCTGAAAAAATATTGGGCTTCTAGCTGTGTGTGGGACTTGTTCTATTAATCCATCTATACAGACCTCCATTAGGTTGCAAACTGAATATATTTTTTTCTGCATCTACCTCTGAAAAAATATTGGGCTTCTAGCTGTGTGTGGGACTTGTTCTATTAATCCATCTATACAGACCTCCATCAGGTTGCAAACTGAATATATTTTTTTCTGGATCTACCTCTTAAAAATATGTGGCCTTCTAGCAGTGTGTGGGACTTTCTCTATTAGTCCATCTATACTGACCTCCATCAGGTTGCAAACTGAATATAATTTTTTTCTGCATCTAGCTCTGAAAAAATATTTGGCCTTCTAGCAGTGTGTGGGACTTTCTCTATTAGTCCATCTATACTGACCTCCATCAGGATGCAAATTAAAAATAATTTTTATGTGCATCTACAGTACCTCTGAAAAAATATTTGGGCTTCTAGCTGTGTGTGGGACTTGTTCTATTAGTCCATCTATACTGACCTCCATCAGGTTGCAAATTGAATATAATTTTTATCTGCATCTAGCTCTGAAAAAATATTTGGCCTTCTAGCAGTGTGTGGGACTTTCTCTATTAGTCCATCTATACTGACCTCCATCAGGTTGCAAATTGAATATAATTTTTATCTGCATCTAGCTCTGAAAAAATATTTGGCCTTCTAGCAGTGTGTGGGACTTTCTCTATTAGTCCATCTATACTGACCTCCATCAGGTTGCAAATTAAAAATAATTTTTATCTGCATCTACCTCTGAAAAAATATTTGGGCTTTTAGCTGTGTGTGGGACTTGTTCTATTACTCCATCTATACTGACCTCCATCAGGTTGCAAACTGAATATATTTTTTTCTGCATCTACCTCTGAAAAAATATTGGGCTTCTAGCTGTGTGTGGGACTTGTTGTATTAGTCCATCTATACTGACTAGAGATGAGCGTTGTTCTACTCGAACTGTTCGCCAATCTCAAATTCGAGCTGTTTTGGGCGGTGTTCGAGCCGGTCGGCGAACACGAACAATTTGAGAAAAATTCGGCTGTTCGAGGTTATGTTCGATAACTGTTCGTGCACCAAAATCATAACTGGATTTTTTCTCAGTAATGATGAAAATTAATGTTAATACGCAGTTTGAGTGTACAGCGGGGCGGGGGGAGGGGCAGGGGATGGATCTCTGCAGGAACAATGAAGATCTCCATTTTTTTTTCTCTTTCCCGCATTTGCAGTGGGGAGGTGCAATCTGTCAGCCTATCAGCAGCGCACACACGGAGCGAAGTGCTTTTTTTCACACAAGCAAGGGCATGTGTGATTGGCAGTGTATGTCACATGTCCTTGCCCTATAAGACCAAGCCATTTTCCCCGTCGCCACCATTTTCTCACTGCTGCAGCTGCGTGTTAGACGGCACCGCTGTTGCTGTGTGCGCTATACCTTGTTAATTTCAAGCCAATTTTCGCACAAATATACAGATAGCTTGGGAGTAGGGAATAGTTGTGATTGCAGTCCTTTTAAGGACTAGGTTACAGCATTTCCTACGACTTTTATCAAGCAGGTCTGTGCTCTTAAATAGATAGATTGTGGGAGTAAAGACTAATTGTAATTGGAGTCCTTTTCAGGACTAGGTTACATCAGTTCCTATCAGTTTTTGCCAGGCAGGTCTGTGCCAGTGCTGTGCAAGTTTTTTTCACAGCATTTGGCTGAATCTAGCAAAGCTAATCCTTTTTGGCCTATTGCAGAGTGTGTTAGTCAGTGGAGTAGCCTATCTGTGTTGCAAGATATACCACCTGTGTATAGAATACCAATTTTTTTACTGCACCTAGTGAAGTAAAATCTTTTGGGCATAGCATCATTCTATTAGTCCATCTATACTGACCTCCATCAGGTTGCAAATTAAAAATAATTTTTTTCTGCATCTAGCTCTGAAAAAATATTTGGGCTTCTAGCAGTGTGTGGGACTTGGTCTATTAGTCCATCTATACTGACCTCCATCAGGTTGCAAATTAAAAATAATTTTTTTCTTCATTTATCTCTGAAAAAATATTTGGGCTTCTAGCAGCGTGTGGGACTTGTTCTATTAGCCCATCTATACTGACCTCCATCAGGTTGCAAATTAAAAATAATTTTTTTCTGCATCTAGCTCTGAAAAAATATTTGGGCTTCTAGCAGTGTGTGGGACTTGGTCTATTAGTCCATCTATACTGACCTCCATCAGGTTGCAAATTAAAAATAATTTTTTTCTGCATCTAGCTCTGAAAAAATATTTGGGCTTCTAGCAGTGTGTGGGACTTGGTCTATTAGTCCATCTATACTGACCTCCATCAGGTTGCAAATTGAATAAAAAAAATTTCTGCATCTAGCTCTGAAAAAATATTTGGGCTTCTAGCGGTGTGTGGGACTTGGTCTATTAGTCCATCTATACTGACCTCCATCAGGTTGCAAATTAAAAATATTTTTTTTCTGCATCTAGCTCTGAAAAAATATTTGGGCTTCTAGCAGTGTGTGGGACTTGGTCTATTAGTCCATCTATACTGACCTCCATCAGGTTGCAAATTAAAAATAATTTTTTTCTTCATTTAGCTCTGAAAAAATATTTGGGCTTCTAGCAGTGTGTGGGACTTGTTCTATTAGTCCTTCTATACTAACCTCCAGCAGGTTGCAAATTGAATATAATTTTTTTCTGCATCTAGCTCTGAAAAAATATTTGGGCTTCTAGCGGTGTGTGGGACTTGGTCTATTAGTCCATCTATACTGACCTCCATCAGGTTGCAAATTAAAAATAATTTTTTTCTGCATCTAGCTCTGAAAAAATATTTGGGCTTCTAGCAGTGTGTGGGACTTGGTCTATTAGTCCATCTATACTGACCTCCATCAGGTTGCAAATTAAAAATAATTTTTTTCTTCATTTATCTCTGAAAAAATATTTGGGCTTCTAGCAGCGTGTGGGACTTGTTCTATTAGTCCATCTATACTGACCTCCATCAGGTTGCAAATTAAAAATAATTTTTTTCTGCATCTAGCTCTGAAAAAATATTTGGGCTTCTAGCAGTGTGTGGGACTTGGTCTATTAGTCCATCTATACTGACCTCCATCAGGTTGCAAATTGAATAAAAAAAATTTCTGCATCTAGCTCTGAAAAAATATTTGGGCTTCTAGCAGCGTGTGGGACTTGGTCTATTAGTCCATCTATACTGACCTCCATCAGGTTGCAAATTAAAAATATTTTTTTTCTGCATCTAGCTCTGAAAAAATATTTGGGCTTCTAGCAGTGTGTGGGACTTGGTCTATTAGTCCATCTATACTGACCTCCATCAGGTTGCAAATTAAAAATAATTTTTTTCTTCATTTAGCTCTGAAAAAATATTTGGGCTTCTAGCAGTGTGTGGGACTTGTTCTATTAGTCCTTCTATACTGACCTCCAGCAGGTTGCAAATTGAATATAATTTTTTTCTGCATCTAGCTCTGAAAAAATATTTGGGCTTCTAGCGGTGTGTGGGACTTGGTCTATTAGTCCATCTATACTGACCTCCATCAGGTTGCAAATTAAAAATAATTTTTTTCTGCATCTAGCTCTGAAAAAATATTTGGGCTTCTAGCAGTGTGTGGGACTTGGTCTATTAGTCCATCTATACTGACCTCCATCAGGTTGCAAATTAAAAATAATTTTTTTCTTCATTTATCTCTGAAAAAATATTTGGGCTTCTAGCAGCGTGTGGGACTTGTTCTATTAGTCCATCTATACTGACCTCCATCAGGTTGCAAATTAAAAATAATTTTTTTCTGCATCTAGCTCTGAAAAAATATTTGGGCTTCTAGCAGTGTGTGGGACTTGGTCTATTAGTCCATCTATACTGACCTCCATCAGGTTGCAAATTGAATAAAAAAATTTTCTGCATCTAGCTCTGAAAAAATATTTGGGCTTCTAGCGGTGTGTGGGACTTGGTCTATTAGTCCATCTATACTGACCTCCATCAGGTTGCAAATTAAAAATAATTTTTTTCTGCATCTAACCCAGCCAATAGTTTTGGCCTAATACCACAGTTTGGCCACTCAGCTCTGCTCGGTTACCATCCATTGTTTTTTTGTGCAAACAACTCCAGAGTTGTGAATTAGTTAACCACCAAAATGAGTGGAAAAAGGCCTGCTGCTGGTGGAAAGGGGAATAGGCGTGTTGGGAAGGGGAAAAAAGGTTGTGTCCGTGGGGTAGGTGCAGAAGAAAGACCATCTTCCAGCCAAACTAAAATGTCTACTTCTTTTAGCGGACAATGTGATAAGATCCCTTTCTTACGGCCACGCCAATCGCTACAAATTCCAGATGAGGCACAAAAACAGCAGGTGCTTCAACGGATATCAAGTGCTCCTTTAAGTGGGCTCTCCTCCACATCAACTTCAACATCACAAATACTCCAGTCCTCAAAGGTGTCACCCAAATCGCACTTGCTTCCTCACAGCTCCCAAATCTCCAGCTGCCCGTCTGAGTATGAGGTAGAACAGATGGTTGAGTCTGCAGAGCTGTTTACTCATACTATAGCCTGGGAATCAGAGGTCGACTCCAGCGCTTCTGTGAATCCAGACGAGGAAATGATCTGCACTGATGCCCAGAATCTTTATGAGTCGGATCCAGGACCAGACGCAGAAGGTTCTGACCATAATGTAGACCCTCATTCCCAAACTGTAACTCCTGTTGGTGGAGACAATGAGGAAGACGATGATAAGACTCAAATACCTGATTGGAGCGACAACTTTAGTTTTTTGTCAGGGCAGGAACAGGTTGGCTCTGAGGACGACGGGTGTGATAACGCACAGGGTGATGATGATGAGGTCGGAGATCCCACTTACTGTCAACCCACAGTCAGCCAAGAGATGAGGTCAGCAGAGGAGGTGGAGGAAGATGCTAGTGACGACGAGGTCAGGTTGCGCCTTCCTGGACAGAGACGTAGTACTGGAAGCACGTCAACAACTGCATCCTCAAACACAACTCTGCCTCTCACCACAAGTCGTGGTGGCTCTTCAGGTCGCATGGGTGCTAAGCCTTGCATAGCCTGGGCATTTTTTCAGATCGATAAAGATCACCCAACTCGTGTTATCTGTAACATTTGTCAGCAAAAGCTAAGTAGAGGCCAAAAAATACATAGTTTGAGTACTTCATGCATGAACCGGCACATGGACATGAAGCATAAGTTGCAGTGGGAAGCTCAGTGTGCTACAATGCGGCCTAGCCGGCCGGGCCAACCACCGTCTGCCATATCTTGTGCATCCGCGGCCTCTTCATCCTCTGTGACTGGGGGGACAGCAGTCACACCTGTTTTGGGGCGCAGACCTGCCACCTCTTTACCCGCAACAGCCAGCGTGATTGGCAGGTCATCATTTTCTTTGGAGGTGGTAACACCAGCTGGTCTTGAGCGCTGTCCGACATCGATAGCACCACCTTTGGATCAAGGCAACCTAACATGTCCGCCTGCATCTTCCTCACAGACCGGCAGTTTGCCGGGGACAACCTTATCAACCCCGTCTAAGCACAATAGCCAGCCCTCGGTCCCTCAGATGTGGACAAGTAAAAGACCATTTCCTCCTAGCCATGAGAAAGCTAAGAGGTTGAATTTCACCATCTGCAAGCTCTTGGCTACAGAAATGCTGCCTTTCCGCCTGGTGGACACAGAGGATTTTCGAGACCTTATGTCCGTCGCAGTGCCCCAGTACCAGATGCCCAGTCGGCACTACTTCTCAAAGAAAGGTGTGCCTGCGCTCCACCAGCATGTCGCACACAACATCACCGCTTCTTTGAGAAACTCTGTGTGTGACAGGGTGCATTTCACCACAGACACTTGGACGAGTAGGCATGGACAGGGGCGTTACATGTCGCTGACTGGGCACTGGGTAACTATGTTGACAGCAGGACAAGGGGCTGCTGTCCAAGTCTTGCCGTCCCCACGAGTTGTGCGTCAATCCTCTTTATGTCAAAGTTCCTCCACTGCTTCTGCCTCCTCAACCTCCTCTCGGTCTTCCACCTGCACCCAAAGCCTGTCTGGTCATGCCACAAGCTTTCTAACTGCGCAGAAGGGATCCTGCACACCTCCTTACTATGCTGGCAGTAGGGCTCAACGTCATCAGGCGGTTTTTACATTGAAATGTCTGGGAAATGTGAGTCACACAGCTGAGGAGTTGTGGTCAGCTCTGGAGAACCAATTTCATGAATGGTTGTCTCCACTGGACCTGAAACCAGGGAAGGCCGTGTGCGACAATGCTGCAAACCTGGGTGCGGCCCTTCGCCGGGGCAATGTCACACACGTGCCTTGTATGGCTCACGTGTTGAACCTGGTTGTCCAGCAATTTTTAGCCCACTATCCCAGACTAGATGGCCTTCTGCAGAGGGCACGGTCGCTGTGTGCTCACTTCCGCCGTTCGCATCCCGCAGCTCAGCGACTTACATCTCTACAGAAGTCGTTGGGCCTGCCACTTCACCGGCTAAAATGCGATGTGCCTACCCGGTGGAATTCAACTCTGCACATGTTGCAGCGACTGTGGCAGCACCGACAAGCCCTGGTGCAATACGTTCTGACGTATAGCCTGGGCCAACGAGATTCAGAGGTGGGGCAAATCACGCTGGAGGAGTGGTCTCAGATCAGGGACCTATGCACCCTTCTGCACAGTTTTGAAATGGCGACGAAGATGTTTAGTGCTGACGATGCCATTATCAGCATGACTATTCCGGTGATTTACATGCTGGAGCACATGTTAAACAGGATTCGGAGTCAGGTGGTGGCACAAGAGGAGGTGGAGGAAGTAGAGGAGGAGGAGTTGTATGCGGAAGGGCTAACATCTGCAAGGTCCAGACGGTCGGCAGCACCAAAGCGGCAGGCATGTGAGGGTGGGGGAGATGATTTTACCAGGGCGCATGGTAGCAGCCAAACTAGTGAGGAAGGTGCAGGAGCCCAGGAAGAAGTGGAGGACGAACTGATGGAAGACTCATCAGATGAGGGAGACCTTGATCACATTTCTGTTGTGCGAGGTTGGGGGGAGAGGACAGAGGAAGGAAGCATGATTGTTACCTCGCCACCAACACAACAGGGACTTGGTGCTCCTGGATGCGCAACACACATGAGTGCCTTCTTGCTGCACTACCTGCAACATGACCCTCGAATTGTGAGAATTAGAAATAATCCTGACTACTGGGTTGCCACACTGTTAGATCCCCGGTACAAAAGTAAATTTGCAGAAATTATTCCTGCCATAGAAAGGGATGCACGCATGCAGGAGTATCAGCAGAGACTGTTGCAGAATCTTACATGTGCTTTTCCACAAAATACCAGTGGTGCACGTAGTGAATCTCACAGTTCCAACTTGCCAACCGTGGGACCGTCAAGTGTTCAGCACTCAAACCGTAACAGAACCACAGTATCTGCTGGTAACATCAATTTTGCGGAATCATTTCACCACTTTTTTAGCCCATCCTTTGCAAGGCCACAGGAGACAAGAAGTCTGACACATAGTCAACGCCTAGAGACGATGGTACAGGAGTATCTCCAAGTAAACATTGAAGCCACGACTGTGTCACTGGACCCTTGCTCTTTTTGGGCTTCCAATCTGGATAAATGGCCGGAGCTAGCCACTTACGCCTTGGAGATCTTGTCATGCCCCGCAGCCAGCGTTCTGTCTGAACGTGTGTTCAGCGCTGCTGGTGGTGTGCTGACAGATAAGCGCACGCGGCTCTCCACTGATAATGTAGACAGACTCACGTTCATAAAGATGAACAAATCATGGATCCGAAACGACTTTTCTACCCCTGTGTCATCCTGGGGAGAGTAAAAGCTTGATGATTGGTTAAAATCACCCTACCAACCGTTTTAAGCTTTCAAATTACTAATCATGTTTATCTGTATCTTGACTGGAAAATAATTTGGGCTTTGTAGCAGTGTGCAGCACTGATCCTATTAGGCCATCTATAATAAGCTTCACCAGATTTAAAATTAAAAATAATTTTTAGCTGCATCTAGCCCGGAAAATAATTTTGGGGCTCCGAGATGCGCAAGACACATAAGTGCCTTCTTGCTGCACTACCTGCAGCATGACCCTCATATTGTCAGAATTCGAAGTAATCATGACTACTGGGTTGCCACACTCTTAGATCCCCCAAACTTTTCGATCAACCTTTTCATTTTAATAAAGACCAAAAAAATGGTCATTTTTGAAATTATAAGCATTAGCAGGTTGTTAGAAACTGAAATCAAACAGTTTTCAACTCAAAACTTTATTCTAGGTGATGTTACATTTTCACATAGGACCCCTTGTTCGAAAGGAGCTTCTGAACTCTCTCGTCCATTGAATTTGTCAGGTTTTGGATGGTTTCTGCTTCAATTGTTTTGCATGAGGACAGAATACCCTCCCAGAGCTGTTGCTTAGATGTGAACTGCCTCCCGCCATCATAGACACTCCTTTTAATGATGCTCCAAAGGTTCTGAATGGGGTAGAGGTCAGGGGAGCATGGGGGTCACACCATAAGTTTGTCCCCTTTTATGCCCATATCAGCCAGAGATGCAGATGTTTTATGTGCAGCATGAGATGGTGCATTATCATGCAGAAAAATGATCTTGCTGTGAAATACACGGTTCTTCTTCTTGAACCATGGCAGGAAGTGCTGTTTGAGAAAATCCACATACATTATGGAGTTCATCTTTAGCGCCTTCAGGGATCCTAAAGGGGCCGACAATCTCTCTCCCCATGATTCCAGCCCAAAACATTACTCCACCTCCTCCTTGTTGGCGCTGTAGCCGTGTTTGCGTGGGGTGTCCATCAACCAGCCATCCTCCACTCCATTCATCTGGACCATCGAGCGCTGCACGGCACTCATCCGTGAACAAAACAGTTTTGAAATCAGTCTTCATGTAATGTTTGGCCCACTGGAGCCGTTTCTGCTTGTGTGAAGTGGATAGAGGAGGTCGACAGGATGGCGTATGCACAGCTGCAAACCTCTGAAGGACCCTGCATCTTGTTGTTCGGGGGACGTTGGAGGCACAAGCAGCTTCAAAAACTTGTCTGCTGCTATGACAAGGCTTTTTTGCCGCTGCTGTTTCAACCTGACGTAATTGCCTGTAGGAAAGAGTCCTCAATTTGCCCTTATCAGCACGCACACGTGTGTACTGTGAATCAGCTACATACTTCTTGATTGCCAAGACACTTCATCCTGATCATCGCACAATGTTGATTGTAGTCATGCCTTGACCTAAACACTCCACAATTTGTTGCTTCTCAGCAGCCGACACATCCTTTTTCTTTCCCATTTTGGCAGAAAATGTAGGCTGCTTAATAATGTGAGAGAGCCTTCTTAAGTAGTCTTGCCTTTCATTGGACACACCTGCCAAACTAATTAGCACAGGTGTCTGCAATTGCTTACAGTGATATAAAGAGCCCTGACACACATCACCATCAATGAGTTTAACTGACAAACAAACAAATTCTTCCCTTATCACTCCTAAACACTTTTTGCATAATAATTTGGAACGCGGTGTACATGTGCTTTTCCACAAAACACCAGTGGTTCACGTAGTGAATCTTACAGTTCTAACTTGCCAACCGTGGTCTGTATGGAATTGTTCAATAAAGGGCCCAAAATTAAGATAACATAGATGGGAGAGGTCTCTATGAATAGGAATTCCTAAGTATTTGATACCCTGTGAGGGCCAGGCAAAGGGAAAGTTGGACTGGATGGAATCCTATATGGATTTAGGGAGGGAGACATCGAGGGCCTCAGACTTCGCTGCATTGATTTTAAAATTTTACCACGTAACAAAGTGATCTATTTCAGCCATAACAGCAGGGATGGATATATGTGATTGAGTGATATATACTAGGACATCATCAGCAAATAGAGAGCACTTGTACTCGGTGCCTCCCACCTCAATCCACCTAATATTGGGGTTATGGCGAATTGATGAGAGCAGGTGCTCCGTCACTAGGATGTATAAGAGAGGGGACAGAGGACATCCCTGCCTTGTCCCATTGGTGATTGTGAAAGGTGATGAAAATGTTCTGACGCACCCCCTGGGCCTTGGGACACCCGGAGCCGGACCCTTTTTGGTGGATGCTGGTGGTTGTAGTCTTCGTGGCGGCGATCCGGTTCCGTGGCTCAGGGCGGTCAAACCAGTGGCGGAACTATTTATGTGGTTTTGATGTTTAAATGTCCGACTACGCCACCCGTGGATTGCGGTCAGAGTGAACCGCCGCTACAGGGCAGACCGCTAAGGCTGGTGTTGTGGGTGCAGCAGAGCGTAGCATAACTCCCCACGGGAGGAGTATAGCCTCAGGGCAGTGTATGCGGAGGATGGGGGTGATGGTGCAGGGCAGCAGCAGTAACGACACGGAGTCAGTGATGCAGTTCAGGGCCTTTACTCACAGTTCTTATTATCCAGACCACGTCTGCAGGTAACGGCTGCCCACGTCGTACTGTGCTCACCAGGTGAGGGGCTCAGACAACTCCCAGATAACTTTGGAGCGCTTCATAGGACCCCCTTTGTGTGTCCTTTGTCTGGCCTTTCTTACCAACACTTCTGTCCGGCTGCCTCGGGCCTCCTCTTGGTAAACTTGGCGCCAGTTTCCCTGACCCTATGTGGTGCCTTCCTAGCGGGTGGAGCAAGGGGCTGCGCCACATAAAATGTCAGAGCCTCCGGTTTCTAGCTGAGGGTCGTTTCCTGCCTCCACTAGTTCGGGGACCGGTCTCCCCCTTTGGCCTGACCCCTCCACGCAGGTGGATTCGGGCGTGGGGTGGCGACTCGCCCGTCCGCACCCCTGGGATCCCTTCATTCCTCGTTCCTGGAGCCTTCTCCGCTCCTCTTCCTTCCTTCTCCCTCTTGCAGGCCTGGGCCTCTGTTACTAGGCCCGCCTCCGGAGCAGAGCTCATGCAGAGCCCCTGCTCCCTGCCACTTCTGCTCAGACTTCTCTGCACTGAACTAAGATGGTGCCCACCTTTTATACTCCCTTCTCAATGCACCCAGGAACTGCTTCCTCCCTGCTCCTACACTGCTGGGTTCCCCTTCCTCAGTGTTCCCTCCCCCCACTCCAGCCAGGGACAGGGACTGTCGTGCCCATCTCAGGGGCATATTGGTCGCCCTTCCCACGGCAATGTGGTGTAATGCATGCAGGTGTCGGGTCCTGATCCACACTCCATCCTTATCTGAGAGTGAGATATCACACCTCTGGGTGAGGTGCAATACGTCTGTAGCAACCGAGCCCTCGGTGCTACAGTTCCATTTATCTTCAGCCTAGGTGATGTATTGTGATACAGGGCCGTGATTTTGGCTATAAAAGGGTCCCCTAGACCCCTACCCCAAGCTTTTTAAGAGAATCATATATGGCGTACCAGGAGACTCTATGGAATGCTTTCTCAGCATCCAACGAGAGTATCTACTTACAAATTTTTAACTGCATCTAGCCCAGGAAATACTTTGTGCCTAGTAGCAGTGTCTGCTAGTCAGCGGATTATCCCGGCTGTTAAGCAAGCTACACCACCTGTAGTTTGGACACTTAATTTTTTCAAAGGAAATGCTTCGGGACCACTGGATACTCAGTGAAGAGCATCAGGAGGCACCCCAAGGCATAGGGGCTGGGACTGGCACTAGGATGCCTTGCGGTGGACAGCCGAGCTCGATCCTTATAAAAGCTTTTTAACTGCAGCAGCTTTAGTGGACGCTACTGGAGCTGGAATTATGCGGCTGCTGGCATGAGACTTGCCCTCCAATAGATCCTTGTAAATGGATTTAAAGTGTATTCATTCAAATTAGAGGGACAATTTAAATTAAAAAGCTTAGAGCTGCCTCCACCACAGGGGGGCTCTCTCGACCCACCAGCGGACAGGCACCAGTATTGGGAGAGGGGGGCTGGCCGTCAGGGTTCACCGCGGCTCTGGCACAAACCCGGCGACACGGAGGTGGCACGGGCAGGAGCGGACTGGCCGTCTCGGCTTCTCACTTTTTGGATTTTAGAAGGGCATGACATGCCTATATCTGTGTCTCCCCCTCCTTTTACTCCTCCACCTCTTTTCTTTTCGCATGACTATATGTACTTGTCACTTTTCCATGTGTTAGTTGTGTCTTCTGAGCAGTTTGTCAGCTTTTGGACACCTTTGAAGGTGTTTTCTATGTGTTTCTATGTGTTTTTGTTTGCCTGCCATTGGTTTTAACGGTGTTCGAAGGTGTTCGACGAACAGTTCGACGAACAGTTCGGCGAACACACGGGTGTTCGACGAACCGAACCGAACTCGAACACTACGGGGGTGGCTCAACACTAATACTGACCTCCATCAGGTTGCAAATTAAAAATAATTTTTATCTGCATCTACAGTACCTCTGAAAAAATATTTGGGCTTCTAGCTGTGTGTGGGACTTGTTCTATTAGTCCATCTATACTGACCTCCATCAGGTTGCAAATTGAATATAATTTTTATCTGCATCTAGCTCTGAAAAAATATTTGGCCTTCTAGCAGTGTGTGGGACTTTCTCTATTAGTCCATCTATACTGACCTCCATCAGGTTGCAAATTAAAAATAATTTTTATCTGCATCTAGCTCTGAAAAAATATTTGGCCTTCTAGCAGTGTGTGGGACTTTCTCTATTAGTCCATCTATACTGACCTCCATCAGGTTGCAAATTAAAAATAATTTTTATCTGCATCTACAGTACCTCTGAAAAAATATTTGGGCTCCTAGCTGTGTGTGGGACTTGTTCTATTAGTCCATCTATACTGACCTCTATCAGGTTGCAAATTGAATATAATTTTTATCTGCATCTAGCTCTGAAAAATATTTGGCCTTCTAGCAGTGTGTGGGACTTTCTCTATTAGTCCATCTATACTGACCTCCATCAGGTTGCAAATTGAATATAATTTTTATCTGCATCTAGCTCTGAAAAAATATTTGGCCTTCTAGCAGTGTGTGGGACTTTCTCTATTAGTCCATCTATACTGACCTCCATCAGGTTGCAAATTAAAAATAATTTTTATCTGCATCTACAGTACCTCTGAAAAAATATTTGGGCTTCTAGCTGTGTGTGGGACTTGTTCTATTAGTCCATCTATACTGACCTCCATCAGGTTGCAAATTGAATATATTTTTTTTCTGCATCTAACGCAGCCAATAGTTTTGGCCTAATACCACAGTTTGGCCACTCAGCTCTGCTCGGTTCCCATTCATTGTTTTTTTGTGCAAACAACTCCAGAGTTGTGAATTAGTTAACCACCAAAATGAGTGGAAAAAGGCCTGCTGCTGGTGGAAAGGGGAATAGGCGTGTTGGGAAGGGGAAAAAAGGTTGTGTCCGTGGGGTAGGTGTTAAAGCAACAGTAACATCTGCAGAAGAAAGACCATCTTCCAGCCAAACTAAAATGTCTACTTCTTTTAGCGGACAATGTGATATGATCCCTTTCTTACGGCCACGCCAATCGCTACAAATTCCAGATGAGGCACAAAAACAGCAGGTGCTTCAACGGATATCAAGTGCTCCTTTAAGTGGGCTCTCCTCCACATCAACTTCAACATCACAAATACTCCAGTCCTCAAAGGTGTCACCCCAATCGCACTTGCTTCCTCACAGCTCCCAAATCTCCAGCTGCCCGTCTGAGTATGAGTTAGTACAGATGGTTGAGTCTGCAGAGCTGTTTACTCATACTATAGCCTGGGAATCAGAGGTCGACTCCAGCGTTTCTGTGAATCCAGACGAGGAAATGATCTGCACTGATGCCCAGAATCTTTATGAGTCGGATCCAGGACCAGACACAGAAGGTTCTGACCATAATGTAGACCCTCATTCCCAAACTGTAACTCCTGTTGGTGGAGACAATGAGGAAGATGATGATAAGACTCAAATACCTGATTGGAGCGACAACTTTAGTTTTTTGTCAGGGCAGGAACAGGTTGGCTCTGAGGATGACGGGTGTGATAACGCACAGGGTGATGATGATGAGGTTGGAGATCCCACTTACTGTCAACCCACAGTCAGCCAAGAGATGAGGTCAGCAGAGGAGGTGGAGGAAGATGCTAGTGACGACGAGGTCAGGTTGCGCCTTCCTGGACAGAGACGTAGTACTGGAAGCACGTCAACAACTGCATCCTCAAACACAACTCTGCCTCTCACCACAAGTCGTGGTGGCTCTTCAGGTCGCATGGGTGCTAAGCCTTGCATAGCCTGGGCATTTTTTCAGATCGATAAAGATCACCCAACTCGTGTTATCTGTAACATTTGTCAGCAAAAGCTAAGTAGAGGCCAAAAAATACATAGTTTGAGTACTTCATGCATGAACCGGCACATGGACATGAAGCATAAGTTGCAGTGGGAAGCTCAGTGTGCTACAATGCGGCCTAGCCGGCCGGGCCAACCACCGTCTGCCATATCTTGTGCATCCGCGGCCTCTTCATCCTCTGTGACTAGGGGGACAGCAGTCACACCTGTTTTGGGGCGCAGACCTGCCACCTCTTTACCCGCAACAGCCAGCGTGATTGGCAGGTCATCATTTTCTTTGGAGGTGGTAACACCAGCTGGTGTTGAGCGCTGTCCGACATCGATAGCACCACCTTTGGATCAAGGCAACCTAACATGTCCGCCTGCATCTTCCTCACAGACCGGCAGTTTGCCGGGGACACCCTTATCAATCCCGTCTAAGCACAATAGCCAGCCCTTGGTCCCTCAGATGTGGACAAGTAAAAGACCATTTCCTCCTAGCCATGAGAAAGCTAAGAGGTTGAATTTCACCATCTGCAAGCTCTTGGCTACAGAAATGCTGCCTTTCCGCCTGGTGGACACAGAGGATGTTCGAGACCTTATGTCCGTCGCAGTGCCCCAGTACCAGATGCCCAGTCGGCACTACTTCTCAAAGAAAGGTGTGCCTGCGCTCCACCAGCATGTCGCACACAACATCACAGCTTCTTTGAGAAACTCTGTGTGTGACAGGGTGCATTTCACCACAGACACTTGGACGAGTAGGCATGGACAGGGGCGTTACATGTCGCTGACTGGGCACTGGGTAACTATGGTGACAGCAGGACAAGGGGCTGCTGTCCAAGTCTTGCCGTCCCCACGAGTTGTGCGTCAATCCTCTTTATGTCAAAGTTCCTCCACTGCTTCTGCCTCCTCAACCTCCTCTCGGTCTTCCACCTGCACCCAAAGCCTGTCTGGTCATGCCCCAAGCTTTCTAACGGCGCAGAAGGGATCCTGCACACCTCCTTACTATGCTGGCAGTAGGACTCAACGTCATCAGGCGGTTTTTACATTGAAATGTCTGGGAAATGTGAGTCACACAGCTGAGGAGTTGTGGTCAGCTCTGGAGAACCAATTTCATGAATGGTTGTCTCCACTGGACCAGAAGCCAGGGAAGGCCGTGTGCGACAATGCTGCAAACCTGGGTGCGGCCCTTCGCCGGGGCAATGTCACACACGTGCCTTGTATGGCTCACGTGTTGAACCTAGTTGTCCAGCAATTTTTAGCCCACTATCCCAGACTAGATGGCCTTCTGCAGAGGGCACGGTCGCTGTGTGCTCACTTCCGCCATTCGCATCCCGCAGTTCAGCGACTTACATCTCTACAGAAGTCGTTGGGCCTGCCACTTCACCGGCTAAAATGCGATGTGCCTACCCAGTGGAATTCAACTCTGACCATGTTGCAGCGACTGTGGCAGCACCGACAAGCCCTGGTGCAATACGTTCTGACGTATAGCCTGGGTCAACGAGATCCAGAGGTGGGGCAAATCACGCTGGAGGAGTGGTCTCAGATCAGGGACCTATGCACCCTTCTGCACAGTTTTGAAATGGCGACGAAGATGTTTAGTGCTGACGATGCCATTATCAGCATGACTATTCCGGTGATTTACATGCTGGAGCACATGTTAAACAGAATTCGGAGTCAGGTGGTGGCACAAGAGGAGGTGGAGGAAGTAGAGGAGGAGGACTTGTATGCGGAAGGGCTAACATCTGCAAGGTCCAGACGGTCGGCAGCACCAAGGCGGCAGGCATGTGAGGGTGGGGGAGATGGTTTTACCAGGGCGCATGGTAGCAGCCAAACTAGTGAGGAAGGTGCAGGAGCCCAGGAAGAAGCGGAGGACGAACTGATGGAAGACTCATCAGATGAGGGAGACCTTGATCACATTTCTGTTGTGCGAGGTTGGGGGGAGAGGACAGAGGAAGGAAGCATGATTGTTACCTCGCCACCAAGACAACAGGGACTTGGTGCTCCTGGATGCGCAACACACATGAGTGCCTTCTTGCTGCACTACTTGCAACATGACCCTCGAATTGTGAGAATTAGAAATAATCCTGACTACTGGGTTGCCACACTGTTAGATCCCCGGTACAAAAGTAAATTTGCAGAAATTATTCCTGCCATAGAAAGGGATGCACGCATGCAGGAGTATCAGCAGAGACTGTTGCAGAATCTTACATCTGCTTTTCCACAAAATACCAGTGGTGCACGTAGTGAATCTCACAGTTCCAACTTGCCAACCGTGGGACCGTCAAGTGTTCAGCACTCAAACCGTAACAGAACCACAGTATCTGCTGGTAACATCAATTTTGCGGAATCATTTCACCACTTTTTTAGCCCATCCTTTGCAAGGCCACAGGAGACAAGAAGTCTGACACATAGTCAACGCCTAGAGACGATGGTACAGGAGTATCTCCAAGTAAACATTGAAGCCATGACTGTGTCACTGGACCCTTGCTCTTTTTGGGCTTCCAATCTGGATAAATGGCCGGAGCTAGCCACTTACGCCTTGGAGATCTTGTCATGCCCCGCAGCCAGCGTTCTGTGTGTTCAGCGCTGCTGGTGGTGTGCTGACAGATAAGCGCACGCGGCTCTCCACTGATAATGTAGACAGACTCACGTTCATAAAGATGAACAAATCATGGATCCGAAACGACTTTTCTACCCCTGTGTCATCCTGGGGAGAGTAAAAGCTTGATGATTGGTTAAAATCACCCTACCAACCATTTTAAGCTTTCAAATTACTAATCATGTTTATCTGTATCTTGGCTGGAAAATAATTTGGGCTTTGTAGCAGTGTGCAGCACTGATTCTATTAGGCCATCTATAATAAGCTCCACCAGATTTAAAATTACTAATCATGTTTATCTGTATCTTGACTGGAAAATAATTTGGGCTTTGTAGCAGTGTGCAGCACTGATCCTATTAGGCCATCTATACTAAAGCTTCACCAGATTTAAAATTAATAATAATTTTTAGCTGCATCTAGCCCGGAAAATAATTTTGGGGCTCCGAGATGCGCAAGACACATAAGTGCCTTCTTGCTGCACTACCTGCAGCATGACCCTCATATTGTCAGAATTCGAAGTAATCATGACTACTGGGTTGCCACACTCTTAGATCCCCCAAACTTTTCGATCAACCTTTTCATTTTAATAAAGACCAAAAAAATGGTCATTTTTGAAATTATAAGCATAAGCATTAGCAGGTTGTTAGAAACTGAAATCAAACAGTTTTCAACTCAAAACTTTATTCTAGGTGATGTTACATTTTCACATAGGACCCCTTGTTCGAAAGGAGCTTCTGAACTCTCTCGTCCATTGAATTTGTCAGGTTTTGGATGGTTTCTGCTTCAATTGTTTTGCATGAGGACAGAATACCCTCCCAGAGCTGTTGCTTAGATGTGAACTGCCTCCCGCCATAATAGACACTCCTTTTAATGATGCTCCAAAGGTTCTGAATGGGGTAGAGGTCAGGGGAGCATGGGGGTCACACCATAAGTTTGTCCCCTTTTATGCCCATATCAGCCAGAGATGCAGATGTTTTATGTGCAGCATGAGATGGTGCATTATCATGCAAAAAAATGATCTTGCTGTGAAATACACGGTTCTTCTTCTTGAACCATGGCAGGAAGTGCTGTTTGAGAAAATCCACATACATTATGGAGTTCATCTTTAGCGCCTTCAGGGATCCTAAAGGGGCCGACAATCTCTCTCCCCATGATTCCAGCCCAAAACATTACTCCACCTCCTCCTTGTTGGCGCTGTAGCCGTGTTTGCATGGGGTGTCCATCAACCAGCCATCCTCCACTCCATCCATCTGGACCATCGAGCGCTACACGGCACTCATCCGTGAACAAAACAGTTTTGAAATCAGTCTTCATGTAATGTTTGGCCCACTGGAGCCGTTTCTGCTTGTGTGAATTGGATAGAGGAGGTCGACAGGATGGCGTATGCACAGCTGCAAACCTCTGAAGGACCCTGCATCTTGTTGTTCGGGGGACGTTGGAGGCACCAGCAGCTTCAAAAACTTGTCTGCTGCTATGACAAGGCTTTTTTGCCGCTGCTCTTTCAACCTGACGTAATTGCCTGTAGGAAAGAGTCCTCAATTTGCCCTTATCAGCACGCACACGTGTGTACTGTGAATCAGCTACATACTTCTTGATTGCCAAGACACTTCATCCTGATCATCGCACAATGTTGATTGTAGTCATGCCTTGACCTAAACACTCCACAATCTGTTGCTTCTCAGCAGCCGACACATCCTTTTTCTTTCCCATTTTGGCAGAAAATGTAGGCTGCTTAATAATGTGAGACAGCCTTCTTAAGTAGTCTTGCCTTTCATTGGACACACCTGCCAAACTAATTAGCACAGGTGTCTGCAATTGCTTACAGTGATATAAAGAGCCCTGACACACATCACCATCAATGAGTTTAACTGACAAACAAATTCTTCCCTTATCACTCCTAAACACTTTTTGCATAATAATTTGGAACACAGTGTACATGTGCTTTTCCACAAAACACCAGTGGTTCACGTAGTGAATCTTACAGTTCTAACTTGCCAACCGTGGTCTGTATGGAGTTGTTCAATAAAGGGCCCAAAATTAAGATAAAATAGATGGGAGAGGTCTCTATGAATAGGAATTCCTAAGTATTTGATACGCTGTGAGGGCCAGGCAAAGGGAAAGTTGGACTGGATGGAATCCTATATGGATTTGGGGAGGGAGACATCGAGGGCCTCAGACTTCGCTGCATTTATTTTAAAATTTGACCATGTAACAAAGTGATCTATTTCAGCCATAACAGCATGGATGGATATATGTGATTGAGTGATACATACTAGGACATCATCAGCAAATAGAGAGCACTTGTACTCGGTGTCTCCCACCTCAATCCACCTAATATTGGGGTTATGGCGAATTGATGAGAGCAGGTGCTCCGTCACTAGGATGTATAAGAGAGGGGACAGAGAACATCCCTGCCTTGTCCCATTGGTGATTGTGAAAGGTGATGAAAATGTTCTGACGCGCCCCCTGGGCCTTGGGACACCCGGAGCCGGACCCTTTTTGGTGGATGCTGGTGGTTGTAGTCTCCGTGGCGGCGACCCGGTTCCGTGGCTCAGGGCGGTCAAACCAGTGGCGGAACTATTTATGTGGTTTTGATGTTTAAATGTCCGACTATGCCACCCGTGGATTGCGGTCAGAGTGAACCGCCGCTCCAGGGCAGACCGCTGAGGCTGGTGTTGTGGGTGCAGCAGAGCGTAGCATAACTCCCCACGGGAGGAGTATAGCCTCAGGGCAGTGTATGCGGAAGATGGGGGTGATGGTGCAGGGCAGCAGCAGTAACGACACGGAGTCAGTGATGCAGTCCAGGGCCTTTACTCACAGTTCTTATTATCCAGACCACGTCTGCATGTAACGGCTGCCCACGTCGTACTGTGCTCACCAGGTGAGGGGCTCAGACAACTCCCAGATAACATTGGAGCGCTTCACAGGACCCCCTTTGTGTGTGCTTTGTCTGGCCTTTCTTACCAACCCTTCTGTCCGGCTGCCTCGGGCCTCCTCTTGGTAAACTTGGCGCCAGTTTCCCTGACCCTATGTGGTGCCTTCCTAGCGGGTGTAGCGAGGGGCTGCGCCACATAAAATGTCACAGCCTCCTGTTTCTAGCTGAGGATCGTTTCCTGCCTCCACTAGTTTCGGGGACCGGTCTCCCCCTTTGGCCTGACCCCTCCACGCAGGTGGATTCGGGCGTGCGGTGGTGACTCGCCCGTCCGCACCCCTGGGATCCCTTTGTTCCTCGTTCCTGGAGCCTTCTCCGCTCCTCTTCCTTCCTTCTCCCTCTTCCAGGCCTGGGCCTCTGTTACTAGGCCCGCCTCCGGAGCAGAGCTCATGCAGAGCCCCTGCTCCCTGCTACTTCTGCTCAGACTTCTCTACACTGAACTAAGATGGTGCCCACCTTTTATACTCCCTTCTCAATGCACCCAGGAACTGCTTCCTCCCTGCTCCTGCACTACAGGGTTCCCCTTCCTCAGTGTTCCCTCCCCCCACTCCAGCCAGGGACAGGGACTGTCGTGCCCATCTCAGGGGCATATTGGTCGCCCTGCCCCACGGCAATGTGGTGTAATGCATGCAGGTGTCGGGTCCTGATCCACACTACATCCTTACCTGAGAGTGAGATATCACACCTCTGGGTGAGGTGCAATACCTCTGTAGCAACCGAACCCTCAGGGTGCTACAGTTCCATTTATCTTCAGCCTAGGTGACGTATTGCGATACAGGGTCGTGATTTTGGCTATAAAAGGGTCCCCTAGACCCCTACCCAAAGCTTTTTAAGAGAATCATATATGGCGTGCCAGGAGACTCTATGGAATGCTTTCTCAGCATCCAACGAGAGTATCTAATTACAAATTTTTAACTGCATCTAGCCCAGGAAATACTTTGTGCCTAGTAGCAGTGTCTGCTAGTCAGCGGATTATCCCGGCTGTTAAGCAAGCTACACCACCTGTAGTTTGGACACTTAATTTTTTCAAAGGAAATGCTTCGGGACCACGGGATACTCAGTGAAGAGCATCAGGAGGCACCCCAAGGCATAGGGGCTGAGACTGGCAGTAGGATGCCTTGCGGTGGACAGCCGAGCTCGATCCTTATAAAAGCTTTTTAACTGCAGCAGCTTTAGTGGACGCTACTGGAGCTGGAATTACGCGGCTGCTGGCATGAGACTTGCCCTCCAATAGATCCTTGTAAATGGATTTAAAGTGTATTCATTCAAATTAGAGAGACAATTTAAATTAAAAAGCTTAGAGCTGCCTCCACCACAGGGGGGCTCGCTCGACCCACCAGCGGACAGGCACCAGTATTGGGAGAGGGGGGCTGGCCGTCAGGGTTCACCGCGGCTCTGGCACAAACCCGGCGACGCGGAGGTGGCACGGGCAGGAGCGGACTGAACGTGTCGGCTTCTCACTTTTTGGATTTTAGAAGGGCATGACATGCCTATATCTGTGTCTCCCCCTCCTTTTACTCCTCCACCTCTTTTCTTTTCGCATGACTATATGTACTTGTCACTTTTCCATGTGTTAGTTGTGTCTTCTGAGCAGTTTGTCAGCTTTTGGACACCTTTGAAGGTGTTTTCTATGTGTTTCTATGTGTTTTTGTTTGCCTGCCATTGGTTTTAACGGTGTTCGAAGGTGTTCGACGAACAGTTCGACGAACAGTTCGGCGAACACACGGGTGTTCGACGAACCGAACCGAACTCGAACACTACGGGGGTGGCTCAACACTACTAAAGACTCTCTCGTACTCCTGTACCACCCGGTAGACTCCTTGTTTTTGGTGCAGGGGAGTGGAGTCAGCACCCACATGGAGTTTCTGGCACCAGTCCTCCTTTAATTTCTGGGAGCCATTACCCTCCGCCTGTGGAGATGGAGGCAAGGGTTCCACGGCCCTGATAGCTTTGTGTTCGACGACAAACAGTTTGGCGAGTGTAGCGTACCTGGGTAAGTGTACTTCCCTCTCCCCAATGTTGAGGATGCGGACGGGCACCCTCCCATGACGGACATCAACCACCCCCCGGGCTGTCAAAATGGTGGGCCTGCTGTCTGAGTACACGGGTTCTACCATGTCTTGGTAGTCTCTACCTCTCAACCCGATTGCAGTCCGACACCAGATCATCATTTCACTTTTGGGAGGCATGGAAATGGGGAATGGGTCACTCAGTCTTACGCTACCGATCTCACCACCAGACAGTTCTACCTGCTGCCGTCTCATCAGGGCTTTTATCTCCTTGTTGAGGACTCTCTGTTGGCTGGAACTAGCATTCACCGCCACCTGTTGTAGAATTACAATTACCTCTGAAAGACAATTTTCAATTACATTAGTACCCACAGTTATTTTAGGGTGACTTTCACGACGGTCAATGTCCACAATAATCACTCCCTGTGCCGGCAGTTCAACTTTACCAATTTTAATGGTCATCTCCTTGAACCCCATCTGCGGCACGGGTAAGCCATTACTGGCGATGATGCTCAAGTTACTGTCTGGATACCGTGTGATGTCAGCATCAGTCCAATACTGCTTAAAAAGTACATAAGGGATAGTGGTTACTTGCAACCCAGTATCCAGCAAGGCGCTCATGGGGATACCGTCCAGCACCACGGGTAAAACCGGGCGCCCCCCAACGTACTTATCACGCCAATTATAAGGGCCTGGTGATCTTATGCCTGGGGGTTGGCCCTCTGCCCCAGGTTGGACCCGTTTAAATTACAGTACCTGGAAATGTGTCCGGGCTGGTTGCATCGACGGCAAATGGGCTGTCCATCCTCTGCGTAGCGGTCTGTCGGCCTCCCTCGGAACGACGGGATCCTCCTCTGTCGACGCCACGGGACATCCTCCAGACTTGAAGCCAGGTCGATGGGTCTTGACGGGTCCACTTGCAACGCCTGGACGGTCCTGGTCAACGCTGCGACGCTCCTGGTCAGCTCCTGGACTTGGTGGTGCAGGTCTTTCGACGGGGCTTGGTTAAGGGCCTGTGCATCAGCCCCCACGGGGTCCATAGAGGAGGGCGCCGCCTCCTGGTGGTAGGTGAGAGCAGGGCGCCGGGGGTTTATAGCGCCACTGGTTGCAGATTCACAGAGCACCCTTATGGCCCTGTCCTTAAATTGGGCAAAGGTCAGGTCGGGGTTCTGAAAGAACATGAGGCGCAGCTGGGCCCTGTGGGCGCTGGACAGCAGACCTTCTATGAATTGTTCTGTTAGCAGCTTATCCGTTTCCTGCACACTGCCAGGGTCAGTTTGGTGAATAGCCCTCAAGGCTTCCTGCAGATTTAGGGCATAGTCTCTGATGCTGTCCTGTGCCCGCTGCTTACATCCATAGAACCTCATTTTAATTTCAGCGGAGGTACGTGTGTCAAAGGTACCCCGCAGCTGGGCCAGAATACCCTTCACAGTCCTTTTCTCCTCAGTGGGCCATGATTTTACCTCCCTTTGGGCTGCGCCAGTTAACTGCCCTGTCAATATGCTGACCTTCTGTTCCTCTGTCAGGGGGTAAACCTGGAACAAACTGTATAGCCTTTCCTTAAAGTCAGTTAGGGCATGGGGCTCCCCTGAGTACTTGGGCAGCCAGGCCGCTCCAGGGATGTAGGGCAGGGAAATGGGCATCACCGCTGCTACAGCTGCGTTGGTGGTAGTGGGCGCTTCTGTATCCGACATCTTCCTCCCCCCTAGTTAAGCGTGGCCTACCTTCCGACGATCCTCTTCTGTAGGCCGCGGCTCCGCTGCTGCTGCTATGGACGAGGACCTGGCGTCGCGTCCTGATGACGTCAGCGTCGCTCTCTCTCCCTTCCAGGACCTTGCGCAGCGTTGGTGCGTGGGGCGGAGCTTCGGATCTCGCGCGGTTTTGACGTCCACGCCCCTCTTCTTCCCGCGCGGCGTCCTGAAGATGGCGTCCGATGGCGGGAAGCAGCTGCGGATGGCGGGAAGACGGCAGAAGACGGCGGGAAACGGTCCAAGATGGCGTCTGATGGCGGGAATCGGCTCCGGATGGCGGGAAACGACTCCAGATGGCGGGAAACTTCGCCACAGGTAAGTTACAAAAGTGTTTTTCAGGCACGCAGTACCCGGTGGTTGCGGGCACGAAATCCTGCCGACTACGCCAAAGCTGACTCGCCCCCTGGGCCGTGGGGCACTCGGATCCGGGCAGTAGGGGAACGATGGGAGTAGTAGTGGCAACCCGGTTCCGTGGCTCAGGGTGGTCATGCCAGTGGTAGTCCGTTATGTGCTATTGATAATGTCCGACTACGCCACCCGTGGATTTGCGGTCATTAGGTACCGCCGCTGCAAGGCAGACCGCTGGGGCTGATGAGGTGTGCAGCTGGGATGGTGTGACTTCCCACGGGAAGAGTGCGGCCCCAGGGCAGTGTAGTGGATGGTGGGAGTGATGGTGGTGAGAGTCCCAGTACCGGTAGTGCTGGAGGCGCGAAGGAGCACACAGACAATAGGTTGCAGTCCAGGGTCTTTACTGAAACAGGTAAACTGACCCATAAACAGTCCCAGCTAGGAGGGGACCTGGATGTCTGAGAGCAACGGGGAAATTGGCCCTGGTCAGGGTGAGGGTGTAGGCCTACCGTGCTTTCTGCGCTCCTTCTGGCTATCTCCTCGTTATAGGGTAACAGCCCACGTTTCCGAGCTTTCCGTGTATTCTCGCCTGTATGGCCTGCGACGTGGGTTCCTTTCTGCTCCCAGCCTTGTACGGCTTTACTGGTCCCTTTGGTTGTGGCAGGGCCTCCAGGCTTCTTAGGCCAAGGAATATACAGTCCCTTGCGGACTGGTTCTCTGCTGGAGGATGTAGAATCCTCCCAGCCTCAGACACCAAAGTCTGGTAAAGTCAGTCTCTTATCTGCCAAGACAGGCTTGCTTCGCCTCTTGTCTCTGGCTTGTGGCTCTCCTCCTGCCACACTTCCTCTTAGGTGCAGTGCAACTGTCTGTCCCTGCTCCGCTCTGGGACAAGTCTCAGTGCTGAGACAGGCCATCAAGTTCTCTCTAACCCTGCCCCCAGTACCAGCTTTTATAGGGGCAGCCTGCTCCCCCTACTGGCCTGAGACAGGAGGCATTGCATGCTAATGTTCCCCTGACTAGAGAACCTCCCCTTTGCTCTCAGACACAGCTTTAATTACACTTGTGGCATCCAGGCCAGGGTGACACACCCACGATGCAGAAATGCTCCGGATTTTTCTTGAGCGTTTCTGCATCTCCCTGGCAGAAAAAACGCATGCGGATTTTACATGCGTTTTTCCTGCCAGGGACATGCGGATGTGAAGCGTTCTTCACATGCATTTCTGCATGCGGGTTGTCAAGGGCTTTCCAAGCGATTTTAGCATCACTTGGAAAGTGCTTGACAACTTGGTCACACTATATAAATCCATGCAAACGGCATGGATTTATATAGTGTGACCGAAAGAATGGTAAAAAATAAATATTATACTTACCTTCTGATGGCCCCCAGTGTCCTTATCCAATCCGTCCGGTGTCACCAGTGTCTCGTGGTGGTCTAAAACCACCTTCCATGACGTCATTTAGTCCTGTGATGGGTCACACGACCGCCGACGTCAGTGGTCGCGTGACCAATCACATGACTAAATGACGTCATGGCAGGTCCTTTTAGACCATCGCGAGCTGCCGTGGACACGGACGGATCACTATGAAGACAGGGGGCCATCAGAAGGTGAGTATAATGTATATATATTTTTTTTATTCTTTTTTTTTACAGGTACTATGGTACCCGGGTCTGGAGGAGAGTCTCCTCTTCTCCAAACCCGGGTACCATCCGCACATTTAACCGCATGATATCCGCATAATATCCGCATGGGCACATGTAGTGATGCGGATACTACGCGATTCAAAGCAAGTCAATGGTGGCGAAAACGCCACGATTCCGCAAAATAATTGGTAGCACATGCAGATTATCATTCGGGAACATGGCAGTCCTTCTACCATGCGTTTTTTAAGCGTTTCTGCAGCGGAATTGCCGCTGCGGAAACGCTGAAAAAATGCATAGGGGGCACACAGCCTTACTGATACTGAATTTCACCTACATGATATATCCTGACAAAGGGTATAGCCCTTTCAAGGAAACTATGGATGTACAGATACTATGTTAAAAAATATAGTCCCAGTGGTGCAGGGCATAGTATGAATATTTAAAGAACTAAGACTGAGTATAGATGATATGATATGTTATGCAAAACATAAGGCTAAAAAGCCCTATTCATATTAATTTTACTTGCTTATACAACACCATTAATTCCACAGCGCTTTAAAGACACTATCATCATTTTCCCCATTGGGGCTCACAATCTAAATTCACTATCAGTGTGTCTTGTCCCATCAGTATGTCTGGAGTGGGGTAGGAAACCTAAACCAACAGAGAGCATATAATCTATTTGCAGGTGTTGTCCTTGATGGGATTTGAACCCAGGACTCCAGTGCTGCAAAGCAACAGTGCTAACCACTGAGCTACCATGCGATCCCTACCTGACCCCAGAGGTTGGCACCTTAATATGTGCAAGGGTACACAGGGCCGCCTTTACTGCTGTATGGGGCCCAGTGCCAAGAAGCAAAAAAGGGGGGCCCCGCCAGCCCATGCCCCAAGCCCACGGCCCGGGGCCCCAATCTCTTTGCTTCTGCTTACCGGGCCCTTAGGGACAGCAGCTCGGCGCATGATGCACCCGGCGGACAGAAATGAGTGCTGTATCTATAATCCACCGGGTGCATCATGGTCCTGTGACAGGCTTCGCGGCTGTGTGTGCTCATCTTCAATCTGTTACTGCTACTGGATGGCGGTGGGCGGTCAGGCAAGTGAGTGAGTGTGTGTATGTCAGTCAAGGCATCGTGTGTGTGTGTTTGTTAGTGAGGAGGCGGCGTGCAGTGTGTCTGTGTGTGATAGTGAGGGCGATTCTGAGGTGGAGGCTGCTGAGAGGAGGCTACTGAGGGGAGGCTGCTGAGAGGGAGGCTATTGGGGGAGCTACTGAGGGGATGCTGCTGAGTGGAGGCTGATGACAGGGAGGCTACAGAGGGGATGCTGCTAAGGGGATGCTGCTGAGAGGGAGGCTACTGAGGGGATGCTGCTGATGGGAGGCTGATGAGAGGGAGGCTACTGAGGGGAGGCTGATGAGAGGGAGGCTACTGAGGGGAGACTGATGAGAGGGAGGTTACTGAGGGGATGCTGCTGTGGGGAGGCTGATGAGAGGGAGGCTATTGAGGGGAGGCTGATGAGAGGGAGGTTACTGAGGGGAGGCTGATAAGAGGGAGGCTGCTGAGGGGAAGCTGATGAGAGGGAGGCTACGGAGGGGATGATGCTGAGGGGAGGCTGATGACAGGGAGGCTACTGAGGGGATGCTGCTAAGGGGATGCTGCTGAGAGGGAGGCTACTGAGGGGATGCTGCTGATGGGAGGCTGATGAGAGGGAGGCTACTGAGGGGAGGCTGATGAGAGGGAGGCTACTGAGGGGAGACTGATGAGAGGGAGGTTACTGAGGGGATGCTCCTGTGAGGAGGCTGATGAGAGGGAGGCTATTGAGGGTAGGCTGATGAGAGGGAGGTTACTGAGGGGAGGCTGATAAGAGGGAGGCTGCTGAGGGGAAGCTGATGAGAGGGAGGCTACGGAGGGGATGATGCTGAGGGGAGGCTGATGAGAGGGAGGCTACTGAGGGGATGCTGCTGAGGGGAGGCAACTAAGGGGAGGCTGCTGAGGGGAGGCTGATGAGAGGGAGGCTACTGAGGGGATGCTGCTGAGAGGGAGGCTACTGAGGGGATGCTGCTGAGGGGAGGCAACTAAGGGGAGGCTGCTGAGGGGAGGCTGATGAGAGGGAGGCTACTGAGGGGATGCTGCTGAGAGGGAAGCTACTGAGGGGATGCTGCTGAGAGGGAGTCTACTGAGGGGATGCTGCTGAGTGGGAGGCTACTGAGGGAATGCTGCTGAGGGCAGGCTGCTGAGTGGAGGCTGATGAGAGGGAGGCTACTGAGGGGATGCTGCTAAGGGCAAGCTGCTGAGGGGAGGCTAATGAGAGGGAGGCTACTGAGGAGATGCTGATGAGAGGGAGGCTGTTGAGGGGAAGGCTGGTGAGAGGGAGGCTGGTGAGGTGAGGCTGGTGAGAGAGAGGCTGCTTATGGGTGGCTGTTGAGGGGGATTAGGCTGAGGGAATTCTTCTGAGGGGGAGGCTGCTGAGGGGGAGGCTGCTGAGGGGGAGGCTGCTGAGTGGGAGGCTGCAGAGAGGACTCTGGTGAGTGGCTGCGGAGCGGGGGTGCCAATTTTGTTTCAAGGGGGTGCCAACCTCCACAGACAGGTAGGGGCGAGTAGTTTCTAAATGAGGTGGCCCCCCTTTACTCTTGACTACTTAATAATTTTTTTATATTATCACTTTGATTTATCATGTTTTTAGGTGTATTTGTATTTGTATTCTAGAATTTATAGGTTTTTAATGAATGCCAATAAAGATATTTTTAGTAGCGTATAATCGGTGAATATACAGGTGCATCTCACTAAATTAGAATATCATCAAAAAGTTAATTTATTTCAGTTCTTCAATACAAAAAGTGAAACTCATATATTATATAGAGTCATTACAAACAGAGTGATCTATTTCAAGTGTTTATTTCTGTTAATGTTGATGATTATGGCTTACAGCCAATGAAAAAACAAAAGTTATCTCAGTAAATTAGAATACTTTATAACAACAGCTTGAAAAATGTTTTTCAATCCGAAATGTTGGCCTACTGAAATGTATGTACATTACATTAACCCTACAAAGCACCATTTTGAGTCATAAGGGACCAAAGAATAGTTCATCACAATCTGGTTAAGTCATCATTAGTGTTGAGCATTCCGATACTGAAATATCGGGTATCGACCGATATTCGCGGTATCGGAATTCCGATACTTAATTCCGATACTTTTAGAATATCGTATACCGGAATCAGAAGTTCCCATAATGCAATAAGCCAGTTTCATTTTATTCAGCCAATGAGGATCCTAAGAAGTGTGGGCACATCCTGTTAGGCATGTAGGCATGTTAACTAATGGCATGGCTGTGATTGGCTGCTGAAATGATGTCATGATGCACTATAAAAGCCGCCGCCGCCATTTTGAGCTCACTCTGCTGTGAATTCAGTTAGGGATAGGACGCTGTTGTTGTGAGGGACAGTTTTAGCTACCAATTTGCTCTGTTCTGCTTTACCCAAGCTACTTTATAAATCGCTGTGCCTTGCAGCGCTAGTGCACTCAACGTGCGTCACTGCCTCATACATTGTCCTTTTATTGCTAATTGATAATTTTTCCTGATTTCTCCTATTAGTGTGGTGGTTCCATCCGTATTCAGCTAAATTGTTTCCAAACACACTATATAGGAGTAGATAGAGAATTTTTTTTTTGTCTTGCAGCGCTAGTGCACAGTGCTCTGCATCTGCACTGCTCACGCCTGTCTGCAAGCTCTCTGTGGGTGAGTGCAGCTCACGCTGTAGTGTGTGCTTCTGCCACGTCTGGTTGCAGTGCGCTCAGCGTGCGTCACTGCCTCATACATTGTCCTTTTTTGCTAATTGATCATTTTTCCTGATTTCTCCTATTAGTGTGGTGGTTCCATCCGTATTCAGCTACATTGGTTCCAAACACACTATATAGGAGTAGATAGAGATTTTTTTTTTGTCCTGCAATGCTAGTGCACAGTGCTCTGCATCTGCACTGTTCACGCCTGTCTGCATTGTCTCTGTGTGTGAGTGCAGCTCATGCTGTAGTGTGTGCTTCAGCCACGTCTGGTTGTAGTGCGCTCAGCATGCGTCACTGCCTCATACATTGTCCTTTTTTGCTAATTGATCATTTTTCCTAATTTCTCCTATTAGTGTGGTGGTTCCATCTGTATTCAGCTACATTGGTTCCAAACACACTATATAGGAGTAGATAGAGGAGCCTTTCTGCAGCATTGTGCCCTGCAGCCCCAGCCAGATTAGTATTAGCCTATTTTTTGTAGCCTCATCTATTGCATTGTAGGTTACCTTCCTGCATTGTAATAGCTACAAAAAGTTTGTGATACTATTGGTATTACCTCTTTGGGCACATCCAGAGTCTTTTTGTAATGAAAAAAACCTAAATAAAGTTCACCAAACACTCCACTTTACAGTTGTGTAGGCCACATTAGCTCATATTAAAGTCTAGTCCACACTTTATAAAATTAGTGTTTCTTATACCTGTTAGCAGCTGTTCAGGAATAAGCACACTAAGCCCTTAGTACTTTTCTGCCTATCTTTATCAGTCTACCAAGATGAAGAAGTCAGGGAGTAAGGCATGTGGTCGTGGTCGTGGGCGTGGGCGTGGAGTTTCTGCAGGGAGAGGATGTGAGGATTCTGTGCCTGCAGGGAGAGGACGTGGGGATTCTGTGCCCACTGCGGGCACCAGTGACTCAGCATCCCCCAGTTTTACCAGGGAACAGTCCTTTATGTGCAGCTTTGTAGGAGCTAGCCGTACCCCACTGCTGCGGGAGGACCAAATTGAAGCCGTTGTCGGATGGATGGCAGCTAACGCATCAACTTCAATTGGTTCCAGATCCTCTCAGGTCCTGATCACTGAAGAGCACCCATCTGTCTCTTCACCACCTGCCAAATTGCCCAGGCAGTCAGAGAGCCCTGGACAGGAGCCATCTCTACTTCTGTTCTCTGAATCTCTTGGCTTGAAAAGAGGGGGCCAGCCAAGCAGAATTCTAGAATTTGAAGAAGAGGTAGTATGCAGTGATGCGCAACCGTTTTGTCTCTCTGAATCTGAAGAGGCGGGTGGGCCAGTGCCTATGGTCAGCAGCACACCCCAGTTCGCATCTGATGATGAGACTCAGGTGCCACTTTCTGGTGCGTACTGTGCTGTCGAGACTACCCAGGAGAAGCAGTTGTTTGAAGAGGGTGGTCCTTGACCCATCATGGCGTGAGGGACAGGAAGGTGGTGGGAGAAGCTCTGAGGAAGAGATTCCCCGAACGTCCCAAAAAGGAGGGAGAGGGAGGGGGCAGACTTGGTTCCCTGTAGCCTCCACTTTGGCTTCGGAACCCATTAGGAGCATGGCTCTTCCAAAATCCAAAGCGGGCGCTCCCAAGACTTGCAGTGCCTGGTCCTTTTTTGACACAGTTGCAGATGACATTTGCTTTGTCAAATGCAAGCTGTGTAATCAGAAGGTGAAAAGAGGGAAAAGTGTCAGCAACCTCAATACCACAATATGTGGAAACATGTGCGGACCAAGCACGTGGTGGAGTTACAAAAACACACTGAAGACCTAGGCCAACCTACAGCGCCACCTACCACCTCTTCAGCTCATGTTGTAGCCTCTTCCTCCAGCTCACACACAGCTGGTTCGGCTTCCGCACAGGATCGCCATGGAAGAACCTCTGGCACTGTTTTACAGAGACACAGTATAATTCCACCCACAGCACCACTTTCCCTGTCAACCTCACACTTCCAGGCCAGTCTACAGCCATCATTAGCACAGGCATGGGAGAAAAGGCGCCCATACTCGGCAAACCACCCCCGAGCACAGGCTCTGAATGTTGGCATTGTTAAACTACTGGCCCTTGAAATGCTATCATTCAGGCTGGTGGAGACTGACACCTTCCGTAACTTTATGGCATTGGCAGTCCCACAATACAATGTGCCCAGCCGCTTTTATTTCAGCAGGCAAGCCGTCCCTGCCCTGCAACAGCATGCGGAGGGAAAAATTAAACATGCGCTACAAAACACCGTCAGTAGCAAGGTCCACCTGACCACCGATGTGTGGAACAGTAAGCATGGACAGGGACGATACCTTTCCCTCACTGCCCATTGGGTAAATGTTGTGGAGTCGGGTACAGATCTTGAGAGTGGCGCTGTACGTGTTCTGCCAACTCCAAGGATTGCAGGAATCCAGTCTGTACACATTGACTCCTCCTCATACTCAGTTCCTCTGAATCAGCACTGCAGGAGCCATCACGGTCTACCTCCACATCGACCCGTGATCGGTTACCTGTTATGATGACCGATATGAGCAGAGCCGTGGCCAAACATCAACAGGCCGTATTAAAATTAATTTCTTTGGGGAATCGAAGACATGCAGCGCAGGAGCTCTGGAATGCCATCAAGCAGCAGAGCGACGTGTGGTTTGTGCCAGCGAATCTCCAGCCAGGCATGGTAGTATGTGACAATGGCCGAAATCTGGTGGCAGCTCTGGGCCTAGGCAACCTCACTCACATCCCATGTCTGGCACATATGCTCAACTTGGTTGTGCAGAGTTTTTTGAGGGACTATCCGGATCTTGATGCACTGCTTCACAAGGTCCGCATAGAGTGCGCTAACTTGCGGCGTTCCAGCAGCGCAAGATCACGCATTGCAGCTCTGCAGCGCCGATTACGTCTTCCGGAACACCGCATCATATGTGACCTACCCACCAGGTGGAATTCAACGTTACATATGTTGGAGAGGTTGTGTGAGCAGCAGGCAGCAGTAATGGAGTAAGAGCTGCAGCAGGCGCAAACAAGTCGCTGTGCGCGCCGTTCACCCTTCACCACCACTGAGTGGGCCTCTATGAAGGACATTTGCCACGTTTTGTGTGCCTTCGATTATTCCACGCGGATGGCGAGTGCAGATGATGCACTAGTCAGCATGACTATCCCCCTTATCTGCCTGCTTGAAAAAACACTGCAAGCACTAAGGGAGGAGGTTTTGGAAGAGGTGGAGGATGAGGAGTCACAAATGCCATCTGCTTCTGTACAGTCTGCGCAACGTGGTTCCTCACAAAGGCCTAGGCAGGGGACACTTTGTGAGGAGAATGAGGAGGAGTCAATGGAGGAGGAAGACATCTGTCGAGAGGAGGGAGGTACACAATGCTCTAGTAGTCAGTATCTAGAGTGAGGGTGGGGTGATGCAGAGCAGGCAGAGATCACGCCTCAAGCAGGGGACAGCGTTTCTTGGCCAGTTGGCAGTCTGCAGCACATGGTTGATTTCATGCTGCAGTGCCTGAGAAACGACCGCCGCATCGCCCACATTCTCAACACGGCTGATTATTGGGTGTCCACCCTCCTAGATCCTCGCTACCATGACAACTTACAAAGCCTCATAACACCGTTGAACCGGGAGCATAAAATGCGGGAGTACCAAGACGCACTGGTGCATTCCATCATGTTCTCCATTCCAACAGAGAGCAGTGCTGCTAGTGCTTTACAAAGCAGCTCAGTGCGTCGAGGCAGTGGAGGAAGCTCTGCACAAAGAGGGAGCAAAAGCAGTGCCTCAGCACAAGGCAAGACCAGTATGGCCCAAATGTCGCGAAGTTTTTTGCCCCTGCCGCCACAAATGTCTACACCATCAGAGACGGCTCCAGTCAGCAGGAGGCAACGTTTCCGTCAGATGGTGACAGACTACATGTCTTGCCCTCTCAGTGTACTCCCAGACGGCTCTTCCCCCTTCAAGTTTTGGGTCTCTAAGCTGGATACATGGCCAGAGCTTAGCCAGTATGCATTGGAGGTGCTAGCTTGCCCTGCTGCTAGTGTATTATCAGAACGCGTCTTTAGTGCCGCAGGTGGTGTACTAACAGACCGTCGCATGCTACTATCCTCCGATAACGTTGACCGGCTTACTTTTCTGAAAATGAACAAGGCCTGGATCTCGCATGTATTTGCGAGTCCTCTTCCAGAATAAATAATTGGTTGGCAACAGTATCCAGGTCTCGTGTTGTGTTCATGTTTCTACCACCTGAACTGTAATCCCTGAGCTCCAACACTGCCAGTTGCTGCTCAGAAGTGCAGTCTGCACAGTCAATGCTTGCTGCCGTGTTATTGGGGTTCAGTAACGTCAGCTGATCCCCAGCTGTGTGTCCGGCAAATTCTCCTCCTCTGTCCACATCCACTGTACTACAGATTTAAAACTTGCTCCAATTACACCTCTGGCTCCTCTGCTTTTAGTATTTACCCTGGGCTCCAACACCGCTAGTTGCTGCTCAGAAGTGCCGTCTGCACAGTCAGTGCTTGCTGCCGTGTTATTGGGGTTCAGTAAGGTCAGCTGATCCCCAGCTGTGTGTCCGGCAAATTCTCCTGCTCTGTCCACATCCACTGTACTACAGATTTAAAACTTGCTCCAATTACACCTCTGGCTCCTCTGTTTTTAGTATTTACCCTGGGCTCCAACACCGCTAATTGCTGCTCCGAAGTGCCGTCAGCACAGTCAACGCTTGCTCCAGTGTTATTGGGTTTCAGTAGCGTCAGCTGTTCCCCTGCTGTGTGTACGGCAATTTCTCCTGCTCTGTCCACATTCACACTACTACAGATTTTAAAGTTGCTCCAATTACACCTCTGGCTCCTCTGTTTTCAGTATTATCCCTGACCTCCAACTCCAACACCACCAGTTGGTGCTCAGAAGTGCCGTCTGCACAGTCAACACTTGCTGCCGTGTTATTGGGGTTCAGTAACGTCAGTTGTTTCCCTGCTGTGTGTACGGCAATTTCTCCTGCTCTGTCCACATTCACACTACTACAGATTTTAAAGTTGCTCCAATTAAACCTCTGGCTCCTCTGTTTTCAATATTATCCCTGAGCTCCAACACCGCCAGTTGGCGCTCAGAAGTGCCGTCTGCACAGTCAACGCTTGCTGCCGTGTTATTGGGGTTCAGTAACGTCAGCTGATCCCCAACTGTGTGTCCGGCAAATTCTCCTGCTCTGTCCACATCCACTGTTCTACAGATTTAAAACTTGCTCCAATTACACCTCTGGCTCCTCTGCTTTTAGTATTTTCCCTGGGCTCCAACACTACCAGTTGGCGCTCAGAAGTGCCATCTGCACAGTCAACACTTGCTGCCGTGTTATTGGGGTTCAGTAACGTCAGCTGTTTCCCTGCTGTGTGTACGGCAATTTCTCCTGCTCTGTCCACATTCACACTACTACAGATTTTAAAGTTGCTCCAATTAAACCTCTGGCTCCTCTGTTTTCAATATTATCCCTGAGCTCCAACACCGCCAGTTGGCGCTCAGAAGTGCCGTCTGCACAGTCAACGCTTGCTGCCGTGTTATTGGGGTTCAGTAACGTCAGCTGATCCCCAGCTGTGTGTCCGGCAAATTCTCCTGCTCTGTTCACATCCACTGTTCTACAGATTTAAAACTTGCTCCAATTACACCTCTGGCTCCTCTGCTTTTAGTATTTTCCCTGGGCTCCAACACCGCGAGTTGCTGCTCAGAAGTGCAGTCTGCACAGTCAGCGCTTGCTCCAGTGTTATTGGGGTTCAGTAACGTCAGCTTATCACCTGCTGTGTGTCCGGCAATTTCTCCTGCTCTGTCCACATTCACACTATTTCAGATTTTAAAGTTATTCCAATTACACCTCTGGCTTCTCTGTTTTCAGTATTATCACTGAGCTCCAACAATGCCAGTTGGCGCTCAGAAGTGCCGTCTGCACAGTCAACACTTGCTGCCGTGTTATTGGGGTTCAGTAACGTCAGCTGTTCCCCTGCTGTGTGTACGGCAATTTCTCCTGCTCTGTCCACATTCACACTACTACAGATTTTAAAGTTGCTCCAATTACACCTCTGGCTCCTCTGTTTTCAGTATTATCCCTGAGCTCCAACACTACCAGTTGGCGCTCAGAAGTGCCATCTGCACAGTCAACACTTGCTGCCGTGTTATTGGGGTTCAGTAACGTCAGCTGTTCCCCTGCTGTGTGTACGGCAATTTCTCCTGCTCTGTCCACATTCACACTACTTCAGATTTTAAAGTTATTCCAATTACACCTCTGGCTTCTCTGTTTTCAGTATTATCCCTGAGCTCCAACAATGCCAGTTGGCGCTCAGAAGTGCCGTCTGCACAGTCAACACTTGCTGCCGTGTTATTGGGGTTCAGTAACGTCAGCTGTTCCCCTGCTGTGTGTACGGCAATTTCTCCTGCTCTGTCCACATTCACACTACTACAGATTTTAATGTTGCTCCAATTACACCTCTGGCTCCTCTCTTTTCAGTATTATCCCTGAGCTCCAACACCGCCAGTTGACGCTCAGAAGTGCCATCTGCACAGTCAACGCTTGCTGCCGTGTTATTGGGGTTCTGTAACGTCAGCTGATCCCCAGCTCTTTGTCCGGCAAATTCTCCTGCTCTGTTCACATCCACTGTACTACAGATTTAAAACTTGCTCCAATTACACCTCTGGCTCCTCTACTTTTAGTATTTACCCTGGGCTCCAACACCGCCAGTTGGCGCTCAGAAGTGCCGTCTGCACAGTCAACACTTGCTGCCGTGTTATTGGGGTTCAGTAACGTCAGCTGTTCCCCTGCTGTATGTCCGGCAATTTCTCCTGCTCTGTCCACATTCACACTACTACTGATTTTAAACTTGCTCCAATTAGGCCTCTGGCTCCACTCTGTTTTTAGTATTTACCCTGGGTTCCAGCAGTGTCTTTGGCACGGGTACTCCCTCCTGCCCAGCCTGGTTCCAGCACGCCAGCTGGTAGTTCCATTGGCTCTTGTACCTTCTGCTACCCATCCGGGTTCCAGTACCATCAACTGGCTCTCGGAAGTGCCTTTGGCTTAGGTGCCTCCTTCTCGGTATCCAAGTTCCACCAACGTCTGCTGGTCCTTGGTAGTGCTTTCTGTCACAGGTACCTCCTGCTTAGTAACCAAGTTCCAGTACCATCAGCTGGTCCTCGGTAGTTCCATTGGCTCTTGTACCTTCTGCTACCCATCCGGGTTCCATTACCGTCAGCTGGTCCTCGGTAGTTCCATTTGCTCTTGTACCTTCTGCTACCCATGCGGGTTCCTGTACCATCATCAGGTTCTCGGCAGTGCCTTTGGCTTAGGTGCCTCCTTCTCGGTATCCAAGTTCCACCAACGTCTGCTGGTCCTTGGTAGTGCTTTCTGGCACAGGTACCTCCTGCTTAGTAACCGGGTTCCAGTACTGTCAGCTGGTCCTCGGTAGTTCCGTTGGCTCTTGTAACTTCTGCTACCCATCCGGGTTACAGTACCATCAGCTGGTTCTCGGCAGTTCCTCAGCCTTCTTGTACCTTCTGCTACATTTCCAAGTTCAAGCTTTTTGAAATGATTTTTGGTAATCACTCTGGATCTCCCTGACGAGGACCCTGAAGACGAGGACCCTGAAGACCACCCCGAAGAAGACGAGGACCCCGAAGACGACGACCCTGAAGACGACCCTGAAGACCACCCCGAGGGAAGACCAAGAAGATGACCTTGAAGAAGATGACCAAGAGGACAAAGAACAAGAAGACAACCACCAAGATACAGAAGAACAAGAGACAGAAAACCAAGAAGCAGAAGTACAAGAAGCTGCAGAACAAAAAGCGGAAGAACATTAAGCATAAGACTAAAAATCAGAGCAAAAGATATTATCTAAATTATAAGCAGAAGATGACTAAGCAGTGTATGGGGGTGAGTCTGTTCCTCCTCGTGGTGCCCCTGGAAAAGACCTGCTGCTGCAGGCCAAACTGAACACGGACAAATCCTGTTGTAAATCTTTTGTGACGGGCAGAGCGAAAGGTGTAATGTTCAAACTTTAATAGATAACAACTACAGGAATGCCTGTCACAAATAAGAATATGATGAAGAAGAAAAATATGAAGAAGATGAAGAAGTAGAATATGAAGAAGAATAATAGTTGAATAAGAAGAATATGAAGAATGTGAAAAAAAAGAATAATACGAAGAAGGTGAAGAAGAAGAAGATGAAGAAGGTGAACAAGTTGATGAAAAAGATGCTGATGCTGAGGATGATGAAGGAGAAAGTGTGGGAGAAGTAAAAAAGAAGGTGAAGAGCATGGAAGTAGTGAAACATAAATATCTGACAAAATATAAAAAAACTTAACATAGTCAATATTTCCGTAACTCAGAACGTCTTGCATTGGGTTCCGGTATCGGAATCGGCGATATCCGATACTTTTTGGGTATCGGTCCGATCCAATCCGATCCGATATTTCCCGATATCGGAAGGTATCGCTCAACACTAGTCATCATTTTATTAAATAACACACTTACACTGATAGACATGCATTTAAAAACTAGCCATGCTCATTAGCATTAGCACACAGGGAAAATTCTTTCTTAATTATATGGAGGTATAAGCAACTGTTCACAACAAGAACAAAAAGGACATAATTAAGGAAGCAAACTCCTGAAGTGATTCTAGAATCCTGATCTAGTGCTACTTGCTTTACATAGTACTGTATATGTCAGAGTTCCATGTGTGATCCCCACATCTATTATCGTGGATCAAATGATCACAGTGATTGAGACTGTTTGTCTCCTATGAAGAGATAGAGATGCTTGGAGCACAATATGAAAGCTGATCCGTAAGTCAGCTAGTCACAGCCAATGGTTCAATGCTACAGCAAGTGGTAGTGAATATATAGTATTGTATACTTAAGACATAATTAACAGTTGCACCACATCAATTTAATCATTACCTTGTCAGCGTGCTTCCCTGTCCAGTTTAGTGCCCCTACGCACGTTTTGGTGCTTCCTGCACCTTTTTTAAGGGGAGTGTCTTGTCTGGTGTACTGACTGTTTTGGCTCCCTTTTTATAGTGTCCATAGTCTCCAGGTGTCACTAATGCATTGGGCTTTTTGGCACTTGCGCTCCAGTCTCAGACGCCGTATCGCACGGAGCATCCGGGTCCCCCCGAAGATGCACATGGGTCAGTAGGTGCACTTCTTATGCCCCTTGTGCGCGCGCCCCGCGAGGACCACGGAGACCGAGCAGCGGGATCTGAGTCATAGAGCACATGCGCACATCCGACGCCATAATGTAGAAGTCTCTGAACACCGCCATTATGTCATATATACATTCCATCAAAATTCATGGGGCATTTTAATAATGGGGCATTTAGAGGGGGATTTACCTGTATAGATGTTGATATTTTGACGGGATGTATATATGACATAATGGTGGCATACCGAGGAAAGTGACAAAGCAGAGTTCCTACTCTGGAACTCCCGAAGCTCCTCCCCAACTAAAGGTACCAAACTGTGGGTGATAACTGTATGTATCAAAGAGCAGTGACCTGCCAGTGGATTCTTGATGATGATTATTAACGGCAATTCTGCCAGCGGTAAGTAGGATACCCAATCCTCCTGATTTTCGGAGACAAAACACCTGAGGTAGGTATCCAAATTCTGATTGACACGCTTGGTCTGTCCATTTGACTGAGGGTGGAAGGCAAAGGAGAAGGACAGCTGCACCCCCAGTTGAGAACAGAATGCCTTCCAGAACCTGGAAACAAACTGGGTCCCCCGATCTGACACCACATCGGAGGGAATCCCGTGAAGCTTCACAATCTCATTTATGAACACCTGAGCAAGTGTCTTGGCATTTGGAAGTGCAGGTAATGCGACGAAGTGAACCATTTTACTGAACCTATCTACAACCACCAAAACCACCGTTTCGCCTGCAGAAACTGGTAGGTCAGTAATAAAATCCATGGACAAGTGTGTCCATGGCCTACTAGGGATAGGTAGCGGAAGAAGAGTACCAGACGGACGGGTATGCGAAACCTTAGAACGTGCGCAAATACTACAAGCAGATGTGTGTTCAATCACATCCCGATGCAACCCCGGCCTCCAAAAAATGATGAGAGAGGTTTTCCGTAGTTGCCTTTCCACCTTGATGCTTAGCAAGCACAGATTTATGATATTCCTTAATTACTTTGCGGCGCAGATTAGATGTACAAATAACCTTCCTGAAGGGCAGGAGGCAGGGGCATCCCCCTGAGCCTCCAACACCTCACCCTCCAGTTCAGGATACAGTGCCGAAATGACTACCCCTTTCTGTAATATCGGGGCAGGGTTCTCATGGTCACCACCACCAGGGAAGCTCCAGGACAAAGCATCAGCCTGGAGATTTTTGACCCCTGGACGAAAAGTGACAACAAAATTGAACCTAGTAAAAAACAGGGACCATCTGGCTTTCCTAGGGTTGAGATGTTTAGCTGACTGGAGATATGACAAGTTCTTAGGGTCAGCAACAGCAGTAATAGGATGGACAGCCCCCTCCAACCAATGGCGCCATTCTTCAAAAGCCAATTTGATCACCAAAAGTTCCCTATTACGTCATAATTTCTCTCATCCAAAGACAATTTTTTAGAAAATAAGGCGCATGGACACCATTTACTTAGGGGACCCTGAGACAACACAGCCCCAACCCCGACATCCGATGCGTCAACCTCCACAAGAAAGGGTTGGGAAACATCAAATTGACTGAGTATAGGTGCAGTGGCAAAATGATTCTTTAAGGAAGATAAAGCCTGTAGGGAGGCATCCGACCATTTGGAAAAATCAGACCCCTTCTTAGTCATGTCAGTAAGGGGTTTCACAATGATGGAGTGATTTTGGATGAATTTCCATAAAAAATTAGTAACACCCAGAAAACATTGTAAAGTCTTCAGGTTCTCGGGACGGGCCCAGTCAAGGAATGCACGGATTTCTCCGGATCCATCCAAAAACCCAAAGATGACAACAAGTACCCGAAAAACTGTACCTCCCTTAATATCTGGACCACCTGCTTAACACGCCCCCGATGTGTCTCCAAATCAGGTGAGTAAACCAAAATATTGTCCAGATAGACCACCACAAACCTCCCCACAAAATGATGGAAAATATAATTTATGAAATGCTTGAATACCACAGGTGCATTGGTCAAACCAACTCTCGAAATGCCCTTCAGGGGTATTGAACGCTGTTTTTCATTCGTCCCCTTCTCTGATCCTAACCAGATTGTAGGCTTCCCTTAAATCCAACTTGGAGAATACCTTAGCTCCTACAACCTGGCTGAAGAAATCAGGAATCAGAGGAAGAGGGTATTGATCACAGATGGTAATTTGATCTAATTCCCGGAAATATAAACAGGGACGTAGACCGCCATCTTTTTTCTTCACAAAGAAGAACCCTGCCACCACGGGTGAAGATGAGGGTCTGATATGTCCCTTCTCCAGACTTTCCGCAATGAAATCCAATCCTTCATGGCTTGTCTCTCAGAGCCAGAAAGATTATACAGTCTGGACTTTGGTAGTTTAGCTCCAGGGGTCAGGTTAATAGGACAGTCATAAGCATGATGAGGAGGCAAATGCTGACACCCCCTCTCAGAAAAAACGTCCTCAAAACCAGATAGAAAAGCAAGTAATATTTTCATAGAGACAATAGCAAGGGAAATATCTAAACAGTTCTCATGGCAGTAATCTCCCCATACAATAATCTTCTCGGTTTGCCAATCCACCAACGGATTATGTTTAACAAAACAAGGAATACCCCAAACAATAGGTGTGGGAAGATTGTCAAGGACATAGCAAGGGATGATTTCACAATGAACTGACCCCACCCTCAGTTTTACATTATGTACAATCTGAGTAAATGCTTTCTGTGCAAGTGGCGCCGAGTCGATGGCGAAGATGGAAATAGGTTTAACTAAAGTACAGCAAGCAAGACCATGAGTTTTCACAAACTCAGCATCAACCATGCTGACACCGGCTCCACTGTCAACAAACACAGAAATGCTCTCGGTTTTGCTCTCTAGCACCACCTCTGCTGTCAGGACAAACCGGGAACTGCAGGTTGGCAGCAAATGCACCCCTTGTTTATCCAACTCCACACAACCAAGAGTTAATCGAGTCTCCTTTTGTTTAGGAATTAAAGGACATGTCCCAACATAATGTTCCTTTTTTCCACAAAAAAACATACGCTCACATGGAGGTTCAACGGGATCCATCTGTTGCCCTGCCTTGATGGATATCGGCATGAGAGGATTTTGGAAGATAGAGGTGGTAGTAGTTAACTGGCCCGTGGGACAGGACTTGCAATATATTTGGATTTCTCTGTGACATCTGGGCCAATAGAACCTCTGCATGACTCGTTCTTGAGTTTTGTCCATCCCCCAGATGGTCACCTAAGACATGTGAATGGGCTCTATCCAACACCTTTTTCTATAGGGTGCTGGTACCAACTTCTGCTCCACTATCTCCTCCCTCACTTTATTAACTCGGTACAGTAAATCCCCACTCAATATAAAATAGGGAAACTTGATGTCACCCTAGCACTAAGATGGCTGATTAACCCCTTTCTATACTTTGTGTGCTGAAACACTTTTTCTATGTTTATATCACTGGAGCTAACAATCTTAGTGTTACACATCTTCTTTCCATTACTTTGCCAGTGACCTTGTCACACCCTTAAGGATGGGCAATTTTTCAATTTTGCTCTTTGGCTTTTTCCTCTCTTTCTTCAGAGCTATAACTTTTTTATTTTTCTGTCGATAGCCATATAAGGGCTTATTTTTTGCAGAACACGTTGTAGGTTTGACCTGCAATATGACATTAGCCTGCTTTCTGATGCTTCAGCAGTGTGGGAAAAGGTGCCAGGCAAGTTTTTTTTGGTAATAGTAAAGGAAATCTCACCATGTTTGAATTTGAGTGAAACCATGAATTCGACTCAAACTCATTACTCCTTAGATCAATTCTCTCATCTCTAAATTGCCATTGTTGTTATGGTTTTCTTTTTACTGCATTCATTGCAAGGTAAAATTGACATGCTAACATGAGTATCCAGTTCGGTACAATTATGACTATTCCAAATTTGCATAGAGTTTTTACTTTTTATTTAAGTGGCAAAAAAAAAAAATTTCAGATATTTGTAAAAAAAAAATTTTTGTATTGCCGTTTTCTGTGACCCTTAACTTTTCTATTTTTATGATGATCTGTCTTACCATTTTGGAGCATGTAAGATGTTTTTATTGCTTTTAATTGTATTTTTGTTAAGATGATGTGACTGAAAAACTTACATTTTGAAAGCTTTCTTTATTTTCTTTTTTAGGCTGAGTTCACACGATGCGGCTTTAGTGCGTTTCCGAGGCGGTTTTTCCACTGCATAAACGCATTAAAACCGCTTGGTGATAGGTCTACCATGTAGAGCAATGATAATCCGCATGTATTGTGCACATGATGCAGAAATTTCTGCTGCGAATTATCATTGCGGCACAAACCGCAGCACAACCAATTCAGGCGCGATTTTGCGGCAAAATCGGGCCAATTGACTCACATTGAATCGCAGCAAACCCGCATGTATAATATCTATACATGAGGATTTGCTGCGTTTCAATGTAAAACAATAGGCGCAAAATCGCGCCGGAATTGCGCCACGGCTTGTACCTGGGTCGGGAGAGGAGACTGCTACTCCTCTCATCCAACAGCTGCTCTGGCTGATAACAGCGAGAGCAGCGTGGATGGGAGAAGCAACAGCCTGCTCCTCCCAGACCGCATCAGTGATGTCACTGATCAGCTGATGGTCACGTGACCATCAGGTGATTGCTGAAGCCGGTAATCAGCTGATCAGTCTCATGACCAATCAGCTGATGCTTAGCGTGGGAACATTCACAAGAATGTTCCCACAGTCTGTAGCTCACCGGGGTTCATCAGCTGATCTTCAGCTGATCAACCCCAGTGACCCCCTGCAGCACTGTATACTGACAGGTGTGATTTTACACCCCTGTCAGTATACAGTGCTGTATTCTACAGCTGTGACATCAGTGATTTCTGATGTCACAGCTGTAAAAATGATCCAGATCGTCGTGGGACAGTTGTGATCTTGGACTACGTCGTTGACGGCAGACAGGTGAGGAATATTGTTGTTTTTATTTTATGTTTTTTTTTCAGAAGATCGAGGGCTTCGCGGAGGTGGGTAATAAAAAAATTTGTAGAACTGTGTGCATTTTTTATTTCATTAAAATACTTTATTCTGGTGGTGTCTTTTATTGAAAAAGCGGCGACCATTTAACCACGCGGTTAGTAATGGGGGCGTCTTATAGACGCCCTCCATTACTAACCTGGGAATCAAGTCAGCCGCCAATACAAGGCTGACGTGAACCCCAACCCCATTACCCCCTGCCACCACTACAGGGCAGTGTGGAAGAGCGAGGCTAAGCACCAGATTTGGCACATCTTATGGATGTGCCATTTCTGGGACTGCTGAGGAGTCATATTAATAGCTGCGGAGGGGGCTAGTATCCATGGCCCATTCCCTGGCTGTTAATATCAGCCCGCAGCTGTCTAGTTTAGCCTTTGCTGGCTAGATTTTATAGGGGGACCACATGTCAATTTTTTTCCTGATGCCCCCTGTAATTTAGCTAGTAGAGGCTAAAAAAACAGCTGTGGGCTGATATTAATAGCTAGGAAATATTTTTGCCTAATGGCCCCTTCCGCGGCTACTAATATCAGATCCCAGCAGTCGGCTTTCCCTCTGCTGGTTATAAAAATAACTTGGGAGCCCACACCATTTTTTTTAATTTTAGGCTTTGTGCCCATAATTCAGACGTAGCAGAGCTTTGGATGCAAATTTTTGCTGCATCCAAAATGTTGCATTATATTGAATGCAGATAAATCCACATGTGTTCACTGAACCATGCGGATTTACTGCATTCAATACATTCTAGTGGTCAAATTTCTGTTGTGGAGACTAGCGACTCCACAAGAGGATTTGACATGCTGTGGTCCCGAAAGACGTGCCGCATGTCAGTGTCCATGGGTGATTCGCAGCCTCTGATGCACGAATAGTGGACGTGGGATTTCTAGAGATCCCATCCACTGCACTGTAACATCTGGATGCAGCGGGTTTGACACTGTATATACAAGTAGTGTCAAACTTGCAGCGGCTCCTGATCGTGGCCACGTACCCAAACTCACCCGCTGCATGTCAATTTCTGTAGCGGACACGCTAGTCTCCGCTGCAGATTTTGACCAATTGAAGTGTCATTATATGTAGTGGATTCACATGTACCGACAACAAAAGTGCGGCATTAGAACACCACGTTTTGGACGCAACATAAATACGTTGTGTCCAAAGCGCTGCTGAATGCTGATCGGGGGCACATAGCGGCTAACAAACCAGATGTGAGATGTTATTTAATGGCCAGGGAAATGTTTGTCTAGTGGCATCTTCTCAGGCTAAAAAAAAACAGCTCACAGCAGTCGCATGAATTGCATGAATAGAAATGCTAATGAAGATTGGGTGAATGGGACTAGCTGACACCCAGCTCTTTTTTTTGGTAATGTAAAGGTGTCAATCAGACCTTTCATGAGCAAACAAAGTAAAGAAACACACTGACAAACAAAGTAAAGAAACACACTGACACAGCGTGAACACTTGATTTGAAATAAAACAAACACATTCTTTAATCATTTAAATGAACCAATACACTCACCCCAGTTCTTATGGTAATCCAAAGGCTTAAGCAATGCCCCACCAACTTTATTTAGCTTCAAAAATCATTCATTGATGCTCAAAAAGCTTCAAAAAACACATGTAAGGCTATGTGCCCACGTTGCATTTATGAAGCAGAAAATTTCTGCTGCATAAATGCAAGTCCTCTCCCGGAAAAACGCATGCGGAATTCCGCACGCGTTTATCGCGCATTTTTCGCGCGTTTATCACGCGTTTTCCACATGCGGAATTGCCTTGCGTTTTTTATGCATTGGACAAAGGCAATTCCGCTTGCGGAAACGCAAAATTAAATGACATGGTGCGTATTTTTGAACGCGGCATAAACGCTGCGGAAAAATCCGCAGCATGTGCATAGAACTTGCGGAATCCCATTGGGGACCATGGGGTGCGGATATACATGCGTTTTTCAAGCGTTTAGGCTGCGGAAATTCCGCAGCATATACGCTTGAAAAATGCTACGTGGGCACACAGCCTAAAACTGCATGTAAAAACGCGTCAAAAATGCGTCAAAAGTTCATGTAAATCCGCATGCGTTTTTTTCTGCCAGGGAGAGGCAAAAATGCTCAGGAAATTTCTGCTTTAATTCCTGAACGTGTGCACATACCCTTACAGTATGAATTAATTAACTTTATATTTTTATATACCCAACTTATACGAATGAGGCAATACAAGATATGTTTATTTATTTTATTAATTTCTTTATTTTTAATCATGGAAAATAGGAGTGATTTGAATATTTATATTTCTAAAAACACACACACAAACACATGGAGAGAGTATAAACTCCTTGCTGATATTGTTCTTGGTAGATTTTGAACTCAGGACCCAAGTGCTGCAAGAATACTGTGCTAACCACTGTGCCACCATGCTGTTTCATGCCTAATAGTGATGAGCGAACATGTTCTGTTAACCCTTTCGGCGAGCACGCTCTGATGCTCGCTGAGTATTTTTGGCATGCTCATCTATGTTAGTGTCGCCACAGCTGCATGTGTCACGGCAGTTAGACACCTGTGACAGATGCAGGGATTGCATGTTTGTTAGGCTGTGCATGCTGCACTGTGTCCCGGTGGCGTGCCTAGGGCATGTGTGTGCGCGCTCCCCTGTTCTTAAAGGGACAGCGTGCGCACATGGTAAATGCTCCAAACCAATCGCTGGTAGACATCTTGTATAAAAGGCACCCTCCCCAATAGGAAGATGCCTGAGCAACCACTATAGTTCAGTTAGGTGGTTTGGTGTGCAACTGTATGTTGCCAGGTTCCCCGTCCCTAATCTGTTATAGCTTCCCATAAACTGTGTCCTGTCTTTTTAGTCCAGTATAGTTGTCCTTGCTCCTGTGACTGTTTCAGGGGAGTCTGTATCCTGAAACTGTATCTATGGTACCTGTCTGCCACCCTATGGGCTGATTACCCAGGCCAAAACCCTGTACCTGAAATGGCGTCGGTGGTGTCTATACCCCATGACCGCATCGGCAGTACCTGCCTGCCTGCTAACCCGAGACCTATGCTTCTGCAAAGTGTGAGCCTGTCCCAGTGGCGGTCCTGTCTGCATATGGTGAACATGTCCCTGTGGACATTCTGTCTGCACAGTGTGAACCTGTCCCAGTGGCCGTCCTGTCTGCACAGTGTGAACATGTCCCAGTGACCATTCTGTCTGAAGAGTTTGAACCCATCCCAGTGGCCGTCCTGTCTGTACAGTCTGAACTTGTCCCAAGTGGCCGTCTTGCCCTGTTGAGAATCTGAAGTATTGTCTCTGCCCTTTGGGGTCAGCTGCTACTGCCGGACGCTCCCTGGAGTGGCACCTGGCAGCTACCTGCTGCACAAGCCTGACCTCTCCACTAGAGGCTCCAGTGAACCCAAAGGTAGCTGCTTATTCATGCCCCTCCAGGGTAAGTCTGGTCTGTGGCACAGTCTGCCACCTAGGAGCATAACACTAATGACATATTGTTGATTGTAGTAATAATTAATTTGTCTAATACATATTAATACATATACAAAATGTATTCTAATACCAATAATTGCATTCAGATTTATGTGTTTTGCAAATATTGATTGACATTTATACCATTTATTTTTTGTATGGTGTACCATAAGTTGACCTCTCAGTCATTTAGTCAGGACTACCGTAAGGCATGTTTTCATTAGTGGCTATTTCAATTTTCCATTAACAGCCACTGGGTAAAAACTGTCTATCACTTTAACAGGTACCTGTCAGGTGATTCATGCTGCCTAACCCACATTCAGCATGAATCAACACCTGGCAGCACGAATGCATTATTAAAGAGTGTGTCTCCTAAACTGTTATTGGGTATGCAGTGACTGCAAGGGATGCCAAAAATTTGGATGCACCCCAATACCCCTTTGAAGAGACATAGAGGAGGGTCTCAGCAAATAAAATGTTCCCATTATAAAGGAGTGGGTCTCCTATAGTGATAATGCCTATGCAGTGATTGCAAGGGCTGCCAAAATTTGGGAAAAAACACAATACCAATTTAAAGACACATAGAGCTGGGTCAAAGTAACAACATGTTCCCATTAGAAAGGAGCGAGTCTGCTATACATAGGGTATGCAGTGAGTCCAACAGCTGCCAAAATAAGGAAATACCCCAATAACAATTTAAAGACACATTGAGCTGGGCCACAGTAACGACATGTTCCCATTAGAAAGGAGTGGGTCTCCCATACTGTTTGCCTATGCAGTGAATGCAACAGCTGCCAAAAATTTGGAGGAACTCCAATGTCCAATGGAAAAGACGTAGAGATTGGAGGGCTTCCTGAAAACAATGTTCCCATTTTTAGCAAGTGGGTCTCCCATACTGTTTGCCTATGCAGTGAATACAACAGCTGCCAAAAATTTGGAGGAACTCCAATGTTCCTTGCATGAGACGTAGAGGTTGGAGGGCCTCCTGAAAACAATGTTCCCATTTTTAGGAAGTGGGTCTCCCATACATTTTGCCTATGCAGTGAATGCAACGGCTGCCAAAAATCTGGAGTAACTCCAATGTCCCTTGCAAGAGACGTAGAGGTAGGAGGGCCTCCTGAAAACAATCTTCCTACTATTAGGAAGTGGGTCTCCCAAACTGTTTGCCTATGCAGTGAATGCAACAGCTGCCAAAAATTTGGAGGAACTCCAATGTCCCTTGCAAGAGACGTAGAGGTCGGAGGGCCTCCTGAAAACAATGTTCCCATTATTAGGAAGTGGGCCTCCCATCCTTTTTGCCTATGCAGTGAAAGCAACGGCTGCCGAAAATCTGGAGTAACTGCAATGTCCCTTGCATGAGACGTAGAGGTAGGAGGGCCTCCTGAAAGCAATGTTCCCATTATTAGGAAGTGGGTCTCCCATACTGTTTAGCTATGCAGTGAATGCAACAGATGCCAAAAATTTGGAGGAACTCCAATGTCCCTTGCAAGAGACGTAGAGGTCGGAGGGCCTCCTGAAAACAATGTTCCCATTTTTAAGAAGTGGGTCCCCATACTGTTTGCCTATGCAGTGAATGAAATGCTGCCAAAAATTTGGAGTAACTCCAATGTCTCTTGCAAGAGCCGTAGAGGTCGGAGGGCCTCCTGAAAGCAATGTTCCCATTTTTAGGAAGTGGGTCCCCATACTGTTTGCCTATGCAGTGAATGAAATGCTGCCAAAAATTTGGAGGAACTCCAATGTCCCTTGCAAGAGACGTAGAGGTCGGAGGGTCTCCTGAAAACAAAGTTCCCATTTATAGGAAGTGGGTGTCCCATACTATTTGCCTATGCAGTGAATGCAACAGCTGCCAAAAATTTTGAGGAACTCCAATGTCCCTTATAAAAGAAGTAGATATGGTGATATGGTAGATATTGTGGTGATATGGTGGTGGAGGATGAGGATGAGGAGAAGTAGGAGGACAAGAGCAAATAGACAAAATCAGGAAGCTTATACCCATGTCTGGGTGCATGTGAATAGAGTTAGACCTCCCAAAAAACACTGTATTTGAGTTTATGCTACTCTGCTATCATTCGGTGGTGTTGAGAAGTCTGGCCCAATCGAGCACTTGTTCATTTTTATAAGGGTCAGCCTGTCAGCATTTTCAGTTGACAGGCGGATGCGCCTATCGGTTATAATTTCACCAGTGGCACTAAAAACCCGCTCTGACAAAACGCTATTGTCAGGGCAGGCCAGGACCTCCAAGACGTAGAGAGCCAGTTCATGCCATGTGTCCAGCTTGGATATCCAATAATTATAAGGCACAAAGGAATCACGGAGGACGTTGGTATGGTCGGCAAGGTACTCCCTCAGCATTTTTTCCTCCTTGGGAGAGTACCCCATGCCTCAGGGCCTGTGCAATGGGAGGGTCTGAAAAAACTATCCCAGAACTTTGACAGTGTTCCACTGCCTCTGCTGGATTGCATTTGTGTCTCTCTTGCCTGTACTCCTTGGTTGTCCAACGAATTGTAACCTCTGCCACCAGCGTTTTCAGATGGGAATTTTTTTAATAATTCCACAACAAGGGCATTCTGGTACTGCTCTATTTTATTAGGCCTGTCCGGCAAGGGAATAAGAGACAGAAACTTCTCCTTGTAGCTTGGATCTAGAAGTGTCACCAACCAGAAATGACTGTCACCCAAAATAAGGACAATGCGAGGGGCACGGGAAAGGCAGCATAATATAAACTCAGCCATGTGTGCCAGACTGCAAAGAGGCAAGACTTCCGTGTCCTCACCAAGAGGACGACTGACCATGCTCGCGTCCTCATCCTCCTCCTCTTCCTCCTCCTCCCTGTCCTCAGGCCATCCACACTGAACAGATGGAATGACAGTTGTGCAGGTAGTACCTTCTGTAGTGCAAGAAACTCACTCCTTTTCTTCCTCCTCCTCCTCCTCATTGTTACCCAATCCACGTTGGAATGAGATGAGGCTGGACTGTGTGTAACCACCCTGTATGGTTCCTTTCTCCATCTCATCATGCTCCGCCTGCAATGCATTCTCTTTAATTGAGAGTATTTCAGAAGACAGAGAAGCGGGATGGTGATGCTAATTATGGCGTCATCGCCGCTCACATTAGAGATGAGCGTTGTTCTACTCGAACTGTTCGCCAATCTCAAATTCGAGCTGTTTTGGGCGGTGTTCGAGCCGGTCGGCGAACACGAACAATTTGAGAAAAATTCGGCTGTTCGAGGTTATGTTCGATAACTGTTCGTGCACCAAAATCATAACTGGATTTTTTCTCAGTAATGATGAAAATTAATGTTAATACGCAGTTTGAGTGTACAGCGGGGCGGGGGGAGGGGCAGGGGATGGATCTCTGCAGGAACAATGAAGATCTCCATTTTTTTTTCTCTTTCCCGCATTTGCAGTGGGGAGGTGCAATCTGTCAGCCTATCAGCAGCGCACACACGGAGCGAAGTGCTTTTTTTCACACAAGCAAGGGCATGTGTGATTGGCAGTGTATGTCACATGTCCTTGCCCTATAAGACCAAGCCATTTTCCCCGTCGCCACCATTTTCTCACTGCTGCAGCTGCGTGTTAGACGGCACCGCTGTTGCTGTGTGCGCTATACCTTGTTAATTTCAAGCCAATTTTCGCACAAATATACAGATAGCTTGGGAGTAGGGAATAGTTGTGATTGCAGTCCTTTTAAGGACTAGGTTACAGCATTTCCTACGACTTTTATCAAGCAGGTCTGTGCTCTTAAATAGATAGATTGTGGGAGTAAAGACTAATTGTAATTGGAGTCCTTTTCAGGACTAGGTTACATCAGTTCCTATCAGTTTTTGCCAGGCAGGTCTGTGCCAGTGCTGTGCAAGTTTTTTTCACAGCATTTGGCTGAATCTAGCAAAGCTAATCCTTTTTGGCCTATTGCAGAGTGTGTTAGTCAGTGGAGTAGCCTATCTGTGTTGCAAGATATACCACTTGTGTATAGAATACCAATTTTTTCACTGCACCTAGTGAAGTAAAATCTTTTGGGCATAGCATCATTCTATTAGTCCATCTATACTGACCTCCATCAGGTTGCAAATTAAAAATAATTTTTTTCTGCATCTAGCTCTGAAAAAATATTTGGGCTTCTAGCAGTGTGTGGGACTTGGTCTATTAGTCCATCTATACTGACCTCCATCAGGTTGCAAATTAAAAATAATTTTTTTCTTAATTTATCTCTGAAAAAATATTTGGGCTTCTAGCAGCGTGTGGGACTTGTTCTATTAGTCCATCTATACTGACCTCCATCAGGTTGCAAATTAAAAATAATTTTTTTCTGCATCTAGCTCTGAAAAAATATTTGGGCTTCTAGCAGTGTGTGGGACTTGGTCTATTAGTCCATCTATACTGACCTCCATCAGGTTGCAAATTAAAAATAATTTTTTTCTGCATCTAGCTCTGAAAAAATATTTGGGCTTCTAGCAGTGTGTGGGACTTGGTCTATTAGTCCATCTATACTGACCTCCATCAGGTTGCAAATTAAAAATAATTTTTTTCTTCATTTAGCTCTGAAAAAATATTTGGGCTTCTAGCAGTGTGTGGGACTTGTTCTATTAGTCCTTCTATACTGACCTCCAGCAGGTTGCAAATTGAATATAATTTTTTTCTGCATCTAGCCCTGAAAAAATATTTGGGCTTCTAGCAGTGTGTGAGACTTGGTCTATTAGTCCATCTATACTGACCTCCATCAGGTTGCAAATTAAAAATAATTTTTTTCTTCATTTATCTCTGAAAAAATATTTGGGCTTCTAGCAGCGTGTGGGACTTGTTCTATTAGTCCATCTATACTGACCTCCATCAGGTTGCAAATTAAAAATATTTTTTTTCTGCATCTAGCTCTGAAAAAATATTTGGGCTTCTAGCAGTGTGTGGGACTTGGTCTATTAGTCCATCTATACTGACCTCCATCAGGTTGCAAATTAAAAATAATTTTTTTCTTCATTTATCTCTGAAAAAATATTTGGGCTTCTAGCAGAGTGTGGGACTTGTTCTATTAGTCCATCTATACTGACCTCCATCAGGTTGCAAATTAAAAATAATTTTTTTCTGCATCTAGCTCTGAAAAAATATTTGGGCTTCTAGCAGTGTGTGGGACTTGGTCTTTTAGTCCATCTATACTGACCTCCATCAGGTTGCAAATTAAAAATAATTTTTTTCTTCATTTAGCTCTGAAAAAATATTTGGGCTTCTAGCAGTGTGTGGGACTTGTTCTATTAGTCCTTCTATACTGACCTCCAGCAGGTTGCAAATTGAATATAATTTTTTTCTGCATCTAGCTCTGAAAAAATATTTGGGCTTCTAGCGGTGTGTGGGACTTGGTCTATTAGTCCATCTATACTGACCTCCATCAGGTTGCAAATTAAAAATAATTTTTTTCTGCATCTAGCTCTGAAAAAATATTTGGGCTTCTAGCAGTGTGTGGGACTTGGTCTATTAGTCCATCTATACTGACCTCCATCAGGTTGCAAATTGAATAAAAAAAATTTCTGCATCTAGCTCTGAAAAAATATTTGGGCTTCTAGCGGTGTGTGGGACTTGGTCTATTAGTCCATCTATACTGACCTCCATCAGGTTGCAAATTAAAAATATTTTTTTTCTGCATCTAACCCAGCCAATAGTTTTGGCCTAATACCACAGTTGGCCACTCAGCTCTGCTCGGTTACCATCCATTGTTTTTTTGTGCAAACAACTCCAGAGTTGTGAATTAGTTAACCACCAAAATGAGTGGAAAAAGGCCTGCTGCTGGTGGAAAGGGGAATAGGCGTGTTGGGAAGGGGAAAAAAGGTTGTGTCCGTGGGGTAGGTGCAGAAGAAAGACCATCTTCCAGCCAAACTAAAATGTCTACTTCTTTTAGCGGACAATGTGATAAGATCCCTTTCTTACGGCCACGCCAATCGCTACAAATTCCAGATGAGGCACAAAAACAGCAGGTGCTTCAACGGATATCAAGTGCTCCTTTAAGTGGGCTCTCCTCCACATCAACTTCAACATCACAAATACTCCAGTCCTCAAAGGTGTCACCCCAATCGCACTTGCTTCCTCACAGCTCCCAAATCTCCAGCTGCCCGTCTGAGTATGAGGTAGAACAGATGGTTGAGTCTGCAGAGCTGTTTACTCATACTATAGCCTGGGAATCAGAGGTCGACTCCAGCGCTTCTGTGAATCCAGACGAGGAAATGATCTGCACTGATGCCCAGAATCTTTATGAGTCGGATCCAGGACCAGACGCAGAAGGTTCTGACCATAATGTAGACCCTCATTCCCAAACTGTAACTCCTGTTGGTGGAGACAATGAGGAAGACGATGATAAGACTCAAATACCTGATTGGAGCGACAACTTTAGTTTTTTGTCAGGGCAGGAACAGGTTGGCTCTGAGGACGACGGGTGTGATAACGCACAGGGTGATGATGATGAGGTCGGAGATCCCACTTACTGTCAACCCACAGTCAGCCAAGAGATGAGGTCAGCAGAGGAGGTGGAGGAAGATGCTAGTGACGACGAGGTCAGGTTGCGCCTTCCTGGACAGAGACGTAGTACTGGAAGCACGTCAACAACTGCATCCTCAAACACAACTCTGCCTTTCACCACAAGTCGTGGTGGCTCTTCAGGTCGCATGGGTGCTAAGCCTTGCATAGCCTGGGCATTTTTTCAGATCGATAAAGATGACCCAACTCGTGTTATCTGTAACATTTGTCAGCAAAAGCTAAGTAGAGGCCAAAAAATACATGGTTTGAGTACTTCATGCATGAACCGGCACATGGACATGAAGCATAAGTTGCAGTGGGAAGCTCAGTGTGCTACAATGCGGCCTAGCCGGCCGGGCCAACCACCGTCTGCCATATCTTGTGCATCCGCGGCCTCTTCATCCTCTGTGACTGGGGGGACAGCAGTCACACCTGTTTTGGGGCGCAGACCTGCCACCTCTTTACCCGCAACAGCCAGCGTGATTGGCAGGTCATCATTTTCTTTGGAGGTGGTAACACCAGCTCTTGAGCGCTGTCCGACATCGATAGCACCACCTTTGGATCAAGGCAACCTAACATGTCCGCCTGCATCTTCCTCACAGACCGGCAGTTTGCCGGGGACACCCTTATCAACCCCGTCTAAGCACAATAGCCAGCCCTCGGTCCCTCAGATGTGGACAAGTAAAAGACCATTTCCTCCTAGCCATGAGAAAGCTAAGAGGTTGAATTTCACCATCTGCAAGCTCTTGGCTACAGAAATGCTGCCTTTCCGCCTGGTGGACACAGAGGATTTTTGAGACCTTATGTCCGTCGCAGTGCCCCAGTACCAGATGCCCAGTCGGCACTACTTCTCAAAGAAAGGTGTGCCTGCGCTCCACCAGCATGTCGCACACAACATCACCGCTTCTTTGAGAAACTCTGTGTGTGACAGGGTGCATTTCACCACAGACACTTGGACGAGTAGGCATGGACAGGGGCGTTACATGTCGCTGACTGGGCACTGGGTAACTATGGTGACAGCAGGACAAGGGGCTGCTGTCCAAGTCTTGCCGTCCCGAGTTGTGCGTCAATCCTCTTTATGTCAAAGTTCCTCCACTGCTTCTGCCTCCTCAACCTCCTCTCGGTCTTCCACCTGCACCCAAAGCCTGTCTGGTCATGCCACAAGCTTTCTAACTGCGCAGAAGGGATCCTGCACACCTCCTTACTATGCTGGCAGTAGGGCTCAACGTCATCAGGCGGTTTTTACATTGAAATGTCTGGGAAATGTGAGTCACACAGCTGAGGAGTTGTGGTCAGCTCTGGAGAACCAATTTCATGAATGGTTGTCTCCACTGGACCTGAAACCAGGGAAGGCCGTGTGCGACAATGCTGCAAACCTGGGTGCGGCCCTTCGCCGGGGCAATGTCACACACGTGCCTTGTATGGCTCACGTGTTGAACCTGGTTGTCCAGCAATTTTTAGCCCACTATCCCAGACTAGATGGCCTTCTGCAGAGGGCACGGTCGCTGTGTGCTCACTTCCGCCGTTCGCATCCCGCAGCTCAGCGACTTACATCTCTACAGAAGTCGTTGGGCCTGCCACTTCACCGGCTAAAATGCGATGTGCCTATCCGGTGGAATTCAACTCTGCACATGTTGCAGCGACTGTGGCAGCACCGACAAGCCCTGGTGCAATACGTTCTGACGTATAGCCTGGGCCAACGAGATTCAGAGGTGGGGCAAATCACGCTGGAGGAGTGGTCTCAGATCAGGGACCTATGCACCCTTCTGCACAGTTTTGAAATGGCGACGAAGATGTTTAGTGCTGACGATGCCATTATCAGCATGACTATTCCGGTGATTTACATGCTGGAGCACATGTTAAACAGAATTCGGAGTCAGGTGGTGGCACAAGAGGAGGTGGAGGAAGTAGAGGAGGAGGAGTTGTATGCGGAAGGGCTAACATCTGCAAGGTCCAGACGGTCGGCAGCACCAAGGCGGCAGGCATGTGAGGGTGGGGGAGATGATTTTACCAGGGCGCATGGTAGCAGCCAAACTAGTGAGGAAGGTGCAGGAGCCCAGGAAGAAGTGGAGGACGAACTGATGGAAGACTCATCAGATGAGGGAGACCTTGATCACATTTCTGTTGTGCGAGGTTGGGGGGAGAGGACAGAGGAAGGAAGCATGATTGTTACCTCGCCACCAACACAACAGGGACTTGGTGCTCCTGGATGCGCAACACACATGAGTGCCTTCTTGCTGCACTACCTGCAACATGACCCTCGAATTGTGAGAATTAGAAATAATCCTGACTACTGGGTTGCCACACTGTTAGATCCCCGGTACAAAAGTAAATTTGCAGAAATTATTCCTGCCATAGAAAGGGATGCACGCATGCAGGAGTATCAGCAGACACTGTTGCAGAATCTTACATGTGCTTTTCCACAAAATACCAGTGGTGCACGTAGTGAATCTCACAGTTCCAACTTGCCAACCATGGGACCGTCAAGTGTTCAGCATTCAAACCGTAACAGAACCACAGTATCTGCTGGTAACATCAATTTTGCGGAATCATTTCACCACTTTTTTAGCCCATCCTTTGCAAGGCCACAGGAGACAAGAAGTCTGACACATAGTCAACGCCTAGAGACGATGGTACAGGAGTATCTCCAAGTAAACATTGAAGCCACGACTGTGTCACTGGACCCTTGCTCTTTTTGGGCTTCCAATTTGGATAAATGGCCGGAGCTAGCCACTTACGCCTTGGAGATCTTGTCATGCCCCGCAGCCAGCGTTCTGTCTGAACGTGTGTTCAGCGCTGCTGGTGGTGTGCTGACAGATAAGCGCACGCGGCTCTCCACTGATAATGTAGACAGACTCACGTTCATAAAGATGAACAAATCATGGATCCGAAACGACTTTTCTACCCCTGTGTCATCCTGGGGAGAGTAAAAGCTTGATGATTGGTTAAAATCACCCTACCAACCGTTTTAAGCTTTCAAATTACTAATCATGTTTATCTGTATCTTGACTGGAAAATAATTTGGGCTTTGTAGCAGTGTGCAGCACTGATCCTATTAGGCCATCTATAATAAGCTTCACCAGATTTAAAATTAAAAATAATTTTTAGCTGCATCTAGCCCGGAAAATAATTTTGGGGCTCCGAGATGCGCAAGACACATAAGTGCCTTCTTGCTGCACTACCTGCAGCATGACCCTCATATTGTCAGAATTCGAAGTAATCATGACTACTGGGTTGCCACACTCTTAGATCCCCCAAACTTTTCGATCAACCTTTTCATTTTAATAAAGACCAAAAAAATGGTCATTTTTGAAATTATAAGCATTAGCAGGTTGTTAGAAACTGAAATCAAACAGTTTTCAACTCAAAACTTTATTCTAGGTGATGTTACATTTTCACATAGGACCCCTTGTTCGAAAGGAGCTTCTGAACTCTCTCGTCCATTGAATTTGTCAGGTTTTGGATGGTTTCTGCTTCAATTGTTTTGCATGAGGACAGAATACCCTCCCAGAGCTGTTGCTTAGATGTGAACTGCCTCCCGCCATCATAGACACTCCTTTTAATGATGCTCCAAAGGTTCTGAATGGGGTAGAGGTCAGGGAAGCATGGGGGTCACACCATAAGTTTGTCCCCTTTTATGCCCATATCAGCCAGAGATGCAGATGTTTTATGTGCAGCATGAGATGGTGCATTATCATGCAGAAAAATGATCTTCCTGTGAAATACACGGTTCTTCTTCTTGAACCATGGCAGGAAGTGCTGTTTGAGAAAATCCACATACATTATGGAGTTCATCTTTAGCGCCTTCAGGGATCCTAAAGGGGCCGACAATCTCTCTCCCCATGATTCCAGCCCAAAACATTACTCCACCTCCTCCTTGTTGGCGCTGTAGCCGTGTTTGCGTGGGGTGTCCATCAACCAGCCATCCTCCACTCCATTCATCTGGACCATCGAGCGCTGCACGGCACTCATCCGTGAACAAAACAGTTTTGAAATCAGTCTTCATGTAATGTTTGGCCCACTGGAGCCGTTTCTGCTTGTGTGAAGTGGATAGAGGAGGTCGACAGGATGGCGTATGCACAGCTGCAAACCTCTGAAGGACCCTGCATCTTGTTGTTCGGGGGACGTTGAAGGCACAAGCAGCTTCAAAAACTTGTCTGCTGCTATGACAAGGCTTTTTTGCCGCTGCTCTTTCAACCTGACGTAATTGCCTGTAGGAAAGAGTCCTCAATTTGCCCTTATCAGCACGCACACGTGTGTACTGTGAATCAGCTACATACTTCTTGATTGCCAAGACACTTCATCCTGATCATCGCACAATGTTGATTGTAGTCATGCCTTGACCTAAACACTCCACAATTTGTTGCTTCTCAGCAGCCGACACATCCTTTTTCTTTCCCATTTTGGCAGAAAATGTAGGCTGCTTAATAATGTGAGAGAGCCTTCTTAAGTAGTCTTGCCTTTCATTGGACACACCTGCCAAACTAATTAGCACAGGTGTCTGCAATTGCTTACAGTGATATAAAGAGCCCTGACACACATCACCATCAATGAATTTAACTGACAAACAAACAAATTCTTCCCTTATCACTCCTAAACACTTTTTGCATAATAATTTGGAACGCGGTGTACATGTGCTTTTCCACAAAACACCAGTGGTTCACGTAGTGAATCTTACAGTTCTAACTTGCCAACCGTGGTCTGTATGGAATTGTTCAATAAAGGGCCCAAAATTAAGATAACATAGATGGGAGAGGTCTCTATGAATAGGAATTCCTAAGTATTTGATACCCTGTGAGGGCCAGGCAAAGGGAAAGTTGGACTGGATGGAATCCTATATGGATTTAGGGAGGGAGACATCGAGGGCCTCAGACTTCGCTGCATTGATTTTAAAATTTTACCATGTAACAAAGTGATCTATTTCAGCCATAACAGCAGGGATGGATATATGTGATTGAGTGATATATACTAGGACATCATCAGTAAATAGAGAGCACTTGTACTCGGTGCCTCCCACCTCAATCCACCTAATATTGGGGTTATGGCGAATTGATGAGAGCAGGTGCTCCGTCACTAGGATGTATAAGAGAGGGGACAGAGGACATCCCTGCCTTGTCCCATTGGTGATTGTGAAAGGTGATGAAAATGTTCTGACGCACCCCCTGGGCCTTGGGACACCCGGAGCCGGACCCTTTTTGGTGGATGCTGGTGGTTGTAGTCTTCGTGGCGGCGATCCGGTTCCGTGGCTCAGGGCGGTCAAACCAGTGGCGGAACTATTTATGTGGTTTTGATGTTTAAATGTCCGACTACGCCACCCGTGGATTGCGGTCAGAGTGAACCGCCGCTACAGGGCAGACCGCTAAGGCTGGTGTTGTGGGTGCAGCAGAGTGTAGCATAACTCCCCACGGGAGGAGTATAGCCTCAGGGCAGTGTATGCGGAGGATGGGGGTGATGGTGCAGGGCAGCAGCAGTAACGACACGGAGTCAGTGATGCAGTTCAGGGCCTTTACTCACAGTTCTTATTATCCAGACCACGTCTGCAGGTAACGGCTGCCCACGTCGTACTGTGCTCACCAGGTGAGGGGCTCAGACAACTCCCAGATAACTTTGGAGCGCTTCACAGGACCCCCTTTGTGTGTCCTTTGTCTGGCCTTTCTTACCAACACTTCTGTCCGGCTGCCTCGGGCCTCCTCTTGGTAAACTTGGCGCCAGTTTCCCTGACCCTATGTGGTGCCTTCCTAGCGGGTGGAGCAAGGGGCTGCGCCACATAAAATGTCAGAGCCTCCGGTTTCTAGCTGAGGGTCGTTTCCTGCCTCCACTAGTTCGGGGACCGGTCTCCCCCTTTGGCCTGACCCCTCCACGCAGGTGGATTCGGGCGTGCGGTGGCGACTCGCCCGTCCACACCCCTGGGATCCCTTCATTCCTCGTTCCTGGAGCCTTCTCCGCTCCTCTTCCTTCCTTCTCCCTCTTGCAGGCCTGGGCCTCTGTTACTAGGCCCGCCTCCGGAGCAGAGCTCATGCAGAGCCCCTGCTCCCTGCCACTTCTGCTCAGACTTCTCTGCACTGAACTAAGATGGTGCCCACCTTTTATACTCCCTTCTCAATGCACCCAGGAACTGCTTCCTCCCTGCTCCTGCACTGCAGGGTTCCCCTTCCTCAGTGTTCCCTCCCCCCACTCCAGCCAGGGACAGGGACTGTCGTGCCCATCTCACGGGCATATTGGTCGCCCTGCCCCACGGCAATGTGGTGTAATGCATGCAGGTGTCGGGTCCTGATCCACACTCCATCCTTATCTGAGAGTGAGATATCACACCTCTGGGTGAGGTGCAATACGTCTGTAGCAACCGAGCCCTCGGTGCTACAGTTCCATTTATCTTCAGCCTAGGTGACGTATTGTGATACAGGGCCGTGATTTTGGCTATAAAAGTGTCCCCTAGACCCCTACCCCAAGCTTTTTAAGAGAATCATATATGGCGTGCCAGGAGACTCTATGGAATGCTTTCTCAGCATCCAACGAGAGTATCTACTTACAAATTTTTAACTGCATCTAGCCCAGGAAATACTTTGTGCCTAGTAGCAGTGTCTGCTAGTCAGCGGATTATCCCGGCTGTTAAGCAAGCTACACCACCTGTAGTTTGGACACTTAATTTTTTCAAAGGAAATGCTTCGGGACCACGGGATACTCAGTGAAGAGCATCAGGAGGTACCCCAAGGCATAGGGGCTGGGACTGGCACTAGGATGCCTTGCGGTGTACAGCCGAGCTCGATCCTTATAAAAGCTTTTTAACTGCAGCAGCTTTAGTGGACGCTACTGGAGCTGGAATTACGCGGCTGCTGGCATGAGACTTGCCCTCCAATAGATCCTTGTAAATGGATTTAAAGTGTATTCATTCAAATTAGAGGGACAATTTAAATTAAAAAGCTTAGAGCTGCCTCCACCACAGGGGGGCTCTCTCGACCCACCAGCGGACAGGCACCAGTATTGGGAGAGGGGGGCTGGCCGTCAGGGTTCACCGCGGCTCTGGCACAAACCCGGCGACACGGAGGTGGCACGAGCAGGAGCGGACTGGCCGTCTCGGCTTCTCACTTTTTGGATTTTAGAAGGGCATGACATGCCTATATCTGTGTCTCCCCCTCCTTTTACTCCTCCACCTCTTTTCTTTTCGCATGACTATATGTACTTGTCACTTTTCCATGTGTTAGTTGTGTCTTCTGAGCAGTTTGTCAGCTTTTGGACACCTTTGAAGGTGTTTTCTATGTGTTTCTATGTGTTTTTGTTTGCCTGCCATTGGTTTTAACGGTGTTCGAAGGTGTTCGACAAACAGTTCGACGAACAGTTCGGCGAACACACGGGTGTTCGACGAACCGAACCGAACTCGAACACTACGGGGGTGGCTCAACACTACTCACCATCTTGGTGGAGTCCTCAAAGTTTTGGAGTATGGTACAGATGTCTCACATCCATGTCCACTGCTGAGGTCTTATGTGTGGAGTCTGACCTGAATATAGACGGCCGTGTTGATACTGGTAGTCAACATCTGGCTTCTTCTGCTCACAAATCCTTCCCAACATCTGCAATGTAGAGTTCCAACGCATGGAGACATTACACACCAGTCGGTGAGCTGGAAGCTGCAAAAGCTGCTGAAGCACGGCAAGGGCGGCGGAAACTGTAGCTGACTTTCTAAAATGGGCACACACATGGCATATTTTGACAAGAAGATGCAACAGATCTGGGTAGTTTTGGAGAAACCACTGAACCATGACAATAAGCACATGGGCCAGGCATTGTACGTGTGTGATCTTGCCTCTCTTCAGAGCCGCCACCAGGTTCCGACCATTGCCACACATGACCATGCCTGGCTGTAGGTTCAGCGGTGTCAGCCACAGATCTGCCTGCTCTTTCAGAGCTGTCCACAACTCTTCAGCGCTGTGCAGTTTGTCACCTAAGCATATTAGCTTCAGCACAGCCTGTTGCCGCTTGGCTGAGGTAGTGCTACAGCTCTTCCAGCTTCGGACTGATGTGATCATTTCTGAGATGGAGGCTAAAGAGGAGGAGGTGCAGGAGTTGTAGAATGTGGAGGCAACCCTGATTGACCCATGGCCCGCAATCTTCGTCGTCGGGAGGACGTGTTCCGTCCCAAGGTCTGACTGGGTCCTGGATTCCACTATATTAACCCAGTGTGCCGTCAGCGAGATGTACCATCCCTGCCCACAAGCACTTGTCCACGTGTCCGTGGTTAGGTGGACTTTCCCTGTAACTGCGTTGTTGAGGGCACTGCTAATGTTGTGGGACATGTGCTTGTGTAATGAGGGGATGGCACAGCGGGAGAAATAGTGGTGGCTGGGGACCGAATACCGAGGGATGGCCGCCGCCATCAGGCTGTGGAAAGCTTCCATCTCCATGAGCCTAAAAGGCAACATTTCGAGCGCAAGCAGTCGCGAAATGTGTGAATTTAGTAGTGTGGCCTGTGGGGCGTTGCCTGCGTATTTGCGCTTGCGTTTCAAGTACTGGGTATGGACAACTGAACGCTGCGCTGGGACAAGGAAGTGAACGTGCATGCGGATGATGCTAGTTGAGAGTGTGCAATAACAGGTGCAGGGCGGAAGGCATCTTCGCATGCGCCATGGACAGGGGATTGACATGCACGCAAAATAGTGGAAGAAGCAGTGGTGTCTCTCACAGACACTGTTTCTGAACCCTGAGGTTCAACCTACTAGTAGGGTGCTTTGCTGCCATGTGTCTGATCATGCTGGTGGTGGTCAGGCTGCTGAATTTTGCTACCCCTGCTGATGCTGGAATGGCAGGTGGTGAAAATGGCCTTTTTGGGGTTATCTGCAGAGTCTTTAAAAAACAAGCAGACTCGGGAAGACCTAACAGTTGTACTGGCAACTTCCGTCGTGTTGGTGTTACAGGGAACATTTTCCCACCTTGTGTCTGCAGCCACCTCACTGCTTCTTCCTGCCTGTTGGGGTGCTCTGCCTCCCTCCTACTGTGTGCTGCTGTCCTCGCTCTGCATGTCCTCCTGCCAGGTTGGGTCAGTTACTATATCATCCACCACCTCGTCTTCCACTTCTGCACTCTGGTCCTCCTCCTGACTTTCTGGCAATTGTGTCTCATCATCATCATCATCCACCTCTCGCGACAGTAATTTCCCAACGTTGCCTTTATGTGACTGTGGCTGCTCAAATATTTAGGCATCACTACACGCATTCTCCTCTTGACTCGCTTGAAGCTGGCAGGGCGAGAGGCCCGAATCTATAAATGGAAAAGTGAATAGCTCTTCAGAGTGTCCAAGTGTGGGATCAGTTGTCTCCAGGCACTCAGCATGGTGGGAGGAAGGAGGATCAGGGTGAGGAATGTGCGGTCCAGACTCATGGCTTCTGAGACTTGATCGTGTGGAAGACAGGGTGGTGGTGGTGGTGGCAAAGTGACTGGATGCATTATCTGCTATCCAACCAACAACCTTTTGACATTGCTTTGGGTTTAATAGTGGTGTGCTGCAGTCCCATAGCAATTGGAACAGGAAGGTTGGGCGACAAGATGTGGGTGTTTGTTATGGCACAATTTCAGCTTGCTCACAGCCTCGACCTCGACCTCTGCATGCACCATCACCATCACGTCCACTTCCCCATCCCTTGCCACGCACTTTGCCCATTTTAAATGGAGGACAATATTTTCCACGTTCATTAGAAATGGCTGATTTTGGAACGCAGTTATATGTGATACGTCTGGCAGAGAACCAAGGTTTTAAATAGCAGGCCTGTAATTTTCTAATATTATTCTTCAAAGAGACCTAGGATGAGTCAGGGAGAGATTTGCTTGTTTAGAGTTAGCATTAGTATTCCACAGCATATATCTATATATCTATCTGAACTAATAGTTCTTCTGAGGACTAATCCAGGTGCATATTTTCAGTGGTGAAGGTGATAGCAGGAATTAGGCAGGCAGGTAGTGTATGTGGCAGACTGCAGTGCATATAGCGCAAGAGGGTCCATAACACATTCCTGCTGCTGTTGCTCTTACAGATATTTAGAACACACCACAGGGATATACATCTCAGTGGGAATGCTTACTGACCGATAATAAAGGGCATCGCAATTGATCGACACACTGCAACGAAATGGAAGGCAGAAATGGCTGATTTTGGAACACTGTGATTTGTGATATGTCTGACAGAGAACCACGGTTCTAAATAGCAGGCCTGCAATTTAATGATATTATTCTTCACAGGGACCTAGTGTGAATAGCTTGACCGACACACTACAACGAAATGGAAGGCAGAAATGGCTGATTTTGGATCACTGTTATATGTGATATGTCTGACAGAGAACCATGGTTTTAAATAGCAGGCCTGTAATTTACTAATATTATTCTACACAGACACCTAATGTGACTAGCTTGACCGACACACTGCAACAGAATGGAAAAGGAGGCCAATAATTTCCATGTTCAGTTCAAATATCTGGATTTTTATCGCTGAAATATGGGACAGATCTGGCTGTATTCTGCAGTGCTGACAAGCAAATAGAGCAGAAAAATGGTGTACTCTGGATTGCTTTTTAAGTAAATAACCAGGATTAAGATAAAAATAAATTGCCCAGGCCCCTGATACCTGTGGCTATGTCTACAAACATTTGTCACAGCAGGATCTCTTAGAAGTTGAACATGTAATGGACCCTCTTGTGCTGTATAATGCACTGCATTCTGTCACATGCCCTGCCTGCCTTGGTTTTTAAGCAAATAACCAGGATTAAGATAAAAAAAAAATGGCCCTGTTCCATGATGCCTGGAGCTATGTCTACAAATATCTTGCTTGCTTTAATTGCGATGCCCTTTATTATCGGTCAGTAAGCATTCCCACTGAGATGTATATCCCTGTGGTGTGTTCTAAATATCTGTAAGAGCAACAGCAGCAGGAATGTGTTATGGACCCTCTTGCGCTATATGCACTGCAGTCTGCCACATACACTACCTGCCTGCCTAATTCCTGCTATCACCTTCACCACTGAAAATATGCACCTGGATTAGTCCTCAGAAGAACTATTAGTTCAGATGGATATATAGATATATGCTGTGGAATACTAATGCTAACTCTAAACAAGCAAATCTCTCCCTGACTCAGCAGTAGCTCTCCCTACTCTGCCTGATTCCGGGGTAGACTGTAATGAGCATAGCGGCGCCAGGTCTTATATAGACCTGATGACGCTGTGTGACCAGCCAATCACTGTAATGCTCACAACCAACATGGCTACGACATTATAGTGTGTGGAAAGCAATCCCTGCATGTTCATTGGCTCTCTAAACATGCAGGGTGGGGACCCTAGTTCCTGTCCAAGCAACCTGGAAATACTCGCCGAGCTTCGAGCTTGTCGAGCACAGTGATGCTCAGGCGAGTACCGAGCAGCGGCGAGCACCTTCGCTCATCACTAGATGTGACATCTCAACTTGAACCTGCTCCAGCGACGATGGCCGCTGACGTCAGGCACTTTCATATTCACTCTGTGCCTGGTACTGGTAATGGAGGAGACATCATGACCAGTATCTCTAGGTGGCACAGACACAGTTCAGCCAAGGTTAAGTGTGGCGGGACTTGTAGTGTTGTCAAGCCATGCTAATGGGTGGCTGTGCTGTCAAGCAGTACAGCATGTGTATCAGCTCTCAGCTGTGGCCAAGTGACAATTCCATCAGCATTAACCTTTATAGAAATCTGACAATTCTGAATTTAGTCTTAAATGCTACTAGTTGTCATCACCACCATGTGGTCAAAAATCTTCCTGTGGGAGAGTTCATCAGGGTTCGTCGTGCTTGTTCTGGTGATCTGTCCTTCAGGGAGGAATGTGTAACCATTAGAAACAGATTGGCATCAAGAGGTCACAATAGTTCAATTTTGACATGGGCCCAAAAAATAGCCACTTCAAAACAGCGACAACTATTATTGGGTGACTCACATTTAAACACTCATAACAATGCATCCGAGACCACTACTTTTGGCACATCTTTCAGCACTGACTATCAAGCCATAGTATCCATTTTTAATAAAAATCTTCCGATACTTTTTCAGGATTATAAATTGGCCAGCATACTTTCCCAAGGTATTAGACATTTTGCCTGTAATGCTGAGTCCTTGGGTGACACGCTCTCTCCTAGTCTCTTTTGTGAACATTCCCTTACCCCATACACTTGGCGGACCACCAAAGGCAATTTTATATGCGGCCTTTCTAAATGTAGCTTGTGTATATATATGTTTAAAACATCTCAATTTTCATCTCACAATTCTCCTGTTCAATTTCATATTAATTATTTTATCAACTGCAATACTATTTTTTATTTGGCAGAATGCCGAACTTGTGCTGTCCAATATGTAGGATGTACCACATGGAAATTTAAAATCATGTTAGCGGAATATACTCATGACACCAAGTATAATCCACTTAAGATCAAACGCTCTATGTCGGGCATTTCTAGGCACTTCTTAGACAAACATCAGGGTGATATCTCTTCCCTAATAGTCACTGGTATTGAAAATGTTAATAAACCTCCTAAGGGTGGTGATTGGATCAAACATTACTGAAACGTGAAGCGCATTAGATCCTGAAACTGGACAATAGGCATCCTAAATGTCTCAATTACAAAATCGATTTGCTGTACTTGCATTAATCCAGTATACTTATAATTACTGTTGGTTTGAAGTGTATCAGGATATAGTTTTTTATGTTTGCATGTTATAATTATATACTTACTTTAGTGTTGTTATACGGTTTATGTTTTTTTTCTTCTATTACTTGTGCTATATTCCTGTAATGTGCGGCTTTCCTCATTAGTGTTAATTTATTTCATGCTCTGAGATTCATTGTATCTGAATTCTCATTGGTCTTTCCCTAACACTGTTTTCCCATAAATCTTTGGTTTTTGGATATACAGTACAGACCAAAAGTTTGGACACACCTTCTCATTTCAAGATTTTTCTGTATTTTCATGACTATGAAAATTGTACATTCACACTGAAGGCATCAAAACTATGAATTAACACATGTGGAATTATATAGTTAACAAAAAATGTGAAACAACTGAAAATATGTCTTATATTCTAGGTTCTTCAAAGTAGCCACTTTTTGCTTTGATGACTGCTTTGCACACTCTTGGCATTCTCTTGATGAGCTTCAAGAGGTAGTCACCGGAAATGGTTTTCACTTCACAGGTGTGCCCTGTCAGGTTTAATAAGTGGGATTTCTTGCGTTATAAATGGAGTTGGGACCATCAGTTGTGCTGTGCAGAAGTCAGATGGATACACAAGCTGATAGTCCTACTGAATAGACTGTTAGAATTTGTATTATGGCAAGAAAAAAGCAGCTAAGTAAATAAAAAGGAGTGGCCATCATTACTTTAAGAAATGAAGGTCAGTCAGTGCGAAAAATTGGGCAAACTTTGAATGTGTCCCCAAGTGCAGTTGCAAAAACCATCAAGCACTACAAAGAAACTGGCTCACATGAGGACCGCCCCAGGAAAGGAAGACCAAGTGTCACCTCTGCTTCTGAGGATAAGTTTATCCGAGTCATCAGTCTCAGAAATCGCAGGTTAACAGCAGCTCAGATTAGAGACCAGGTCAATGCCACACAGAGTTCTAGTAGCAGACACATCTCTTCAACAACTGTTAAGAGGAGACTTTGTGCAGCAGGCTTTCATGGTAAAATAGCTGCTAGGAAACCACTGCTAAGGACAGGCAACAAGCAAAACAGACTGGTTTTGGCTAAAGAACACAAGGAATGGACATTAGACCAGTGAAAATCTGTGCTTTGGTCTGATGAGTCCAAATTTGAGATCTTTGGTTCCAACCACCGTGTCTTTGTGCGACGCAGAAAAGGTGAACGGATGGACTCTACATGCCTGGTTCCCACTGTGAAGCATGGAGGAGAAGGTGTGATGGTGTGGGGGTGCTTTGCTGTTGACACTGTTGGGGATTTATTCAAAATTGAAGGCATACTGAACCAGCATGGCTACCACATCATCTTGCAGTGGCATGCTATTCCATCCGGTTTGCGTTTAGCTGGACCATCATTTATTTTTCACCAGGACAGTGACCCCAAACACACCTCCAGGCTGTGTAAGGGCTATTTGACCAAGAAGGAGAGTGATGGGGTGCTACGCCAGATGACTTGGCCTCCACAGTCACCAGACTTGAACCCAATTGAGATGGTTTGGGGTGAGCTGGACCGCAGAGTGAAGGCAAAAGGCCAACAAGTGCTAAGCATCTCTGGGAAATCCTTCAAGATTGTTGTAAGACCATTTCCGTTGACTACTAGTGTTGAGCCACCCCTGTAGTGTTCGGGTTCGGTTCGGTTCGTCAAACACCGGGATGTTCGAGGAACTGTTAATCGAACACCTTAGAACACCATCGAACACCGTTAAAACCAATGGCAGGCAAACAAAAACACATAGAAACACATAGAAAACACCTTCAAAGGTGTCCAAAAGCTGACAAACTGCTCAGAAGACGCTCTCCTTAAAAAAGCCGGCCGGCAATTCAGCAGCGGCATACACCGGTACCCGACAATATAGACAAGAAGGAATAGAGCATCACACATAGATTAGATAGATAGAAACATGTCAGTCACATATATATGAAGTACAGTGACAGTGTTGGTTACTGTACTTGTCATTTAGTGTAAAGGATTTATTAAAAAAAATATTTGTGTTTTCATGCACCGTCTCTTTAAAAAAGCCGGCCGGCAATTCAGCAGCGGTACCCGACAATTTACAACAGAAAGAATAGAGCTTCACACATAGCTAAGATAGATAAAAACTTGTCAGTCAAATATATATGAAGTACAGTGACAGTGTTGGTGACTGTACTTGTCATTTAGTGTTAAAATAAAGGATTTATTAAAAAAAAATTGGCGTGGGGTTCCCCATAATTTTAGTCTCTAGCGGAGGTTAAGAAGACAGCTGGGAAAGATGTTTGAAGCCTGGGAAGGGGGTAATACCCATGGAGCTTCCCAGGCTACTAATGTCAGCCCCCAGCTGAATACCTAGCCTTTACTAGCTATTAAAATGGGGGACCCCCCCAAAAAAATGATGTGGGGTCCCCCCTATTTTAATAGCTAGCAAAGGCTAGGCAGACAGCTGGGGGCTGATATTAATAGCCCAGGAAGGGTGCCATGAATATTGGCCCCCTCCCTGGCTAGAAACACCAGCCGTCAGCCGCCCCAGAAATGGCACATCCATAGGATGCGCTAATTCTGGCACTTAGCCTAGCTCTTCCCACTGCCCTGTAGCGGTGGCAGTGGGGTAATAGGGTTGGGGTTGATGTCAGCTTATAATGCCAGCTGACATCAAGCCCAGGTTAGTAATGGAGAGGCGTCTATAAGACACCCCCATTACTAACCCCATAGTGAAAGTTAAAAAAAACACAAACACCCAGAATAAAGTCCTTTAATTGAAATAAACACACAATTCTTTATTGTTCTAAATTAAACCCTACTTACCGTATCGCCCATTCCAGCTGAAGCCAACGATCTCCTGCAATAAAAGAAAAATAATAAAGCAACATCATCCTTACCTTTCCATGGTTCCAAGGACAGCTTCAGCTCTGCTACATCGAGATGACAGGCTGGACCGCAGCAGAACGCTGCCATCCAGCTTGCCATGCCGCAGACACTGAGAAGCGCAGGCATGCTTGCGCTCCTCAGTGTCTCGCTGTGACGGCATCCAGATGAGCCGAGGTCATGTCCAATGAACTCGGCTCACCTCATGTACGTCACTGACAGCGTGGGAAAATTCTCCTGCACTCAGTGCTTCAGCGTGAGAATTTTCCCACGCTGTCAGTGACGTGCATGAGGTGAGTTCATGACCAATGATCTCAGCTCATCTCATGCACGTCACTGACAGCATGGGAGAATTCTCACGCTGAAGCGCTGAGTGCAGGAGAATTCTCCCATGCTGTCAGTGACGTGCATGAGGTGAGCCGAGTTCATTGGACATGAACTCGGCTCATCTGGATGCCGTCACAGCGAGACACTGAGGAGCGCAAGCATGCCTGCGCTTCTCAGTGTCTGCGGCATGGCAAGCTGGATGGCAGCGTTCTGCTGCGGTCCAGCCTGTCATCTCGATGTAGCAGAGCTGAAGCTGTCCTTGGAACCATGGAAAGGTAAGGATGATGTTGCTTTATTATTTTTCTTTTATTGCAGGAGATCGTTGGCTTCAGCTGGAATGGGCGTGATGGTGAGTATGGTTTAATTTAGAACAATAAAGAATTGTGTGTTTATTTCAATTAAAGGACTTTATTCTGGGTGTTGTGTTTTTTTTAAATACTTTACTAGAAATTCATGGCGGTCATGTCTAATATTGGCGTGACCCCATGAATTTCGGGCTTAGGGCCAGCTGATAATACCAAGCTGGCCCTAACCCCTTTATTACCCAGTGAGCCACCGCACCAGGGCCCTGGATGAGTTGGGTACAGCGCCAGAAGATGGAGCTTCTATGAACGCGCCATTTTCCGGGGTGGCTGCGGACTGCAATTTGCAGTGGGGGGGGCCCAGAAAGCTTGGGCCTCCCTGCGCTGCAGATTCCAGCCCCCAGCTGCCTAGGTGTACCTGGCTTGACACAAGAATAGGGCGAAGCCCCACGTATTTTTTTTTTAATTAATTCATGAAATTCATGAAATAATTAAGAAAAAAAGGCCTTCCCTATATTGTTGCGTCCAGCCAGGTACAAATAGGCAGCTGGTGGTTGGGGGCTGCCCGTTCCTGCCTGCTGTACCTGGCTGGACACAAATATAGTGCGAAGCCCCACGTCAATTTTTTTTTAATTATTTCATGAAATAATTTAAAAAAAAAGGGCTTCCCTATATTGTTGTGTCCGGCCAGGTACAAATAGGCAGCTGGTGGTTGGGGGCAGCCCGTTCCTGTCTGCTGTACCTGGCTGGACACAAATATAGTGCGAAGCCCCACGTCAATTTTTTTAAATTATTTCAGGAAATTCATGAAATAATTAAAAAAAAATTGACGTGGGGCTTCGCACTATATTTGTGTCCAGCCAGGTACAGCAGACAGGAACGGGCTTCCCCCAACCACCAGCTGCCTATTTGTACCTGCCCGGACACAACAATATAGGGAAGCCCTTTTTTTAAAATTATTTCATGAAATAATTAAAAAAAGATTGACGTGGGGATTTGCACTATATTTGTGTCCAGCCAGGTACAGCAGGCAGGAACGGGCTGCCCCCAACCACCAGCTGCCTATTTGTACCTGGCCGGACACAACAATATAGGGAAGCCCTTTTTTTTAAATTATTTCATGAAATAATTAAAAAAAATTGACGTAGGGCTTCGCGCTATATTTGTGTCCAGCCAGGAACAGCAGGCAGGAACGGGCTTCCCCCAACCACCAGCTGCCTATTTGTACCTGGCCGGACACAACAATATAGGGAAGCCCTTTTTTTTAAATTATTTCATGAAATAATTTTAAAAAAAAAATACGTGGGGCTTCGCCCTATTTTTGTGTCCAGCCAGGTACAACTAGGCAGCTGGGGGCTGGAATCCGCAGCGCAGGGAGGCCCAAGCTTTCTGAGCCCTCCCCCCCTGCTGCAAATTGCAGTCCGCAGCCACCCCAGAAAATGGCGCGTTCATAGAAGCGCCATCTTCTGGCGCTGTACCCAACTCATCCGGGGCCCTGATGCGGTGGCTCACTGGGTAATAAAGGGGTTAGAGCCTGCTTAGCATTATCAGCTGGCCCTAAGCCCGAAATTCATGAGGTCAAGCCAATATTAGACATGACCGCCATGAATTTCTAGTAAAGTATTTAAAAAAAACACAACACCCAGAAAAAGTCCTTTAATTGAAATAAACACACAATTCTTTATTGTTCTAAATTAAACCATACTCACCATCAAGCCCATTCCAGTTGAAACCAACGATCTCCTGCAATAAAAGAAAAATAATAAAGCAACATCATCCTTACCTTTCCATGGTTCCCACGACAGCTTCAGCTCTGCTACATCGAGATGACAGGCTGCACCGCAGCAGAACGCTGCCATCCAGCCTGTCATCCCGCAGACACTGAGAAGCGCAGGCATGCTTGCGCTCCTCAGTGTCTCGCTGTGACGGCATCCAGATGAGCCGAGGTCATGTCCAATGAACTCGGCTCACCTCATGTACGTCACTGACAGCATGGGAAAATTCTCCTGCACTCAGCGCTTCAGTGTGAGAATTCTCCCACGCTTTCAGTGACGTGAATGAGGTGAGCTGAGATCATTGGACATGAACTCACCTCATGCACGTCACTGACAGCGTGGGAAAATTCTCACACTGAAGCGCTGAGTGCAGGAGAATTTTCCCATGCTGTCAGTGACGTACATGAGGTGAGCCGAGTTCATTGGACATGACCTCGGCTCATCTGGATGCCATCACAGCGAGACACTGAGGAGTGCAAGCATGCCTGCGCTTCTCAGTGTCTGCGGGGTGACAGGCTGGATGGCAGCGTTCTGCTGCGGTCCAGCCTGTCATCTCGATGTAGCAGAGCTGAAGCTGTCCTGGGAACCATGGAAGGTAAGGATGATGTTGCTTTATTATTTTTCTTTTATTGCAGGAGATCGTTGCCTTCAGCTGGAATGGGCGTGACGGTAAGTAGGGTTTAATTTAGAACAATAAAGAATTGTGTCTTTATTTCAATTAAAGGACTTTATTCTGGGTGTTTGTGTTTTTTTTAACTTTCACTATGGGGTTAGTAATGGGGGTGTCTTATAGACGCCTCTCCATTACTAACCTGGGCTTGATGTCAGCTGGCATTATAAGCTGACATCAACCCCAACCCTATTACCCCACTGCCACCGCTACAGGGCAGTGGGAAGAGCGAGGCTAAGTGCCAGAATTGGCGCATCCTATGGATGCGCCATTTCTGGGGCGGCTGACGGCTGGTGTTTCTAGCCAGGGAGGGGGCCAATATTCATGGCACCCTTCCTGGGCTATTAATATCAGCCCCCAGCTGTCTGCCTAGCCTTTGCTAGCTATTAAAATAGGGGGGACCCCACGTCATTTTTTGGGGGGGGTCCTCCATTTTAATAGCTAGTAAAGGCTAGGTATTCAGCTGGGGGCTGGTATTAGTAGCCTGGGAAGCTCCGTGGGTATTATCCCCTTCCCAGGCTTCAAACATCTGCCCCAGCCTTCTGCTTAACCTCCGCTAGAGCCTAAAATTATGGGGAACCCCACGCCAATTTTTTTTTAAATTAATCCTTTATTTTAACACTAAATGACAAGTACAGTAATCAACACTGTCACTGTACTTCTTATATATGTGACTGACATGTTTCTATCTATCTAATCTATGTGTGATTCTCTATTCCTTCTACTCTAAATTGTCGGGTACCGCTGCTGAAATGCCGGCCGGCTTTTTTAAAGAGACGGTGCATGAAAACACTATTATTTTTTTTTAATAAATCCTTTACACTAAATGACAAGTACAGTAAGCAACACTGTCACTGTACTTCATATATATGTGACTGACATGTTTCTATCTATCTAATCTATGTGTTAAACTCTATTCTTTCTGTTCTAATTTGTCGGCTACCGGTGTATGCCGCTGCTGAATTGCCGGCTTTTCATGTTTCACTGTGAGCAGTGATCCCATCGATTTGGGCAATCACTGTAATGCCACAACCACCATGGCTGTGACATTACAGTGAGTGGCAGACAATCCCTGCATGATTGGTGCTCTAAATAGCGCCAGACATGCAGGACACGCTTTTGGTGCACGAACAGTTATCGAACATAACCTCTAACAGCCGAATTTTTTGCAAATTGTTCGGGTTCGTCGAACAACTCGAACACCGTCCAAAACAGCTCGAATTTGAGATTGGCGAACAGTTCTAGTCGAACACCGCTCATCTCTATTGACTACCTCTTGAAGCTCATCAAGAGAATGCCAAGAGTGTGCAAAGCAGTCATCAAAGCTAAAGGTGGCTACTTTGAAGATCTTAGAATATAAGACATATTTTCAGTTGTTTCACACTTTTTTTGTTAACTATATAATTCCACATGTATTAATTCATAGTTTTGATGCCTTCAGTGTGAATGTACAATTTTCATAGTCATGAAAATACAGAAAAATCTTTAAATGAGAAGGTGTGTCCAAACTTTTGGTCTGTACTGTACATTGTCAGGACTAAGAGAGGTTGAGCTCGAAATGCGTTGACCTGTGTCCCTTCCTTTCCCACCCTCCCTTTTTTCAAAAATGTTCGGTTATGTTTATGTTCTTATAATTCTTCTTTTTAAATGTTGCAAGTAAACGTCATGTATTAACCTTTTCACCTATTTGCTGCAGATGTTGGATTTTTTTCTTTGTTCGTTTGCTATCCAAACTAACTGTCCTTAATCCTAATTTTAGAAGCAATCCCGAATCTATAAAGTCAACTGCAGACCCAGTTAATAAAAGCCAACGCCAATCTTATTAAGCAGCACAGAGAAAAAGCATGCTTGGATGTCTGGGTGACCCCCTCGACAATTATCCAGACTTAGGAGTTTCGAGATGGCTTGCTTGCTTGAGGGTGAATTGGACAGTCCTTTAATAAAATGTCCAGCTAGACCACATTAGATACAGAGTCCAAGATTGTGTCTATGTTTTATCTCTACAGCACGAGCACTAGCAACTCCAACCTCTATGGGCTCCACTTCAGGTAAACAGACATGCTCCGGGGAAGAATAAAAGGCACCATACTGTTCACCACATCACTCATGAATTCTGTGGTCCATTTGTATTGCCTGAGTCATGGCCACCACCAAAGAACAAGGGGGCGCATGAAGAGCCAGAGCGTCCTTAAGAGCATCAGAAAGGCCTCTGTGTAATTGGCACTTGAGAGCCGCATTGTTCCACTGAACTTCGGTGGCTCATTGCCGGAATTCGGTACAATAATCCTCAGCGGTGCGACTACCCTGTGTCAGGTTCATGATCTTAGCCTCAGCTACCTGGATTCTGTCAGGTTCATCATAAATTAAACCTAATACACAAAAGAAAGCCGCAACAGAAATCTGTTCTGGGACTTGTGGATACAGTGAAAACGCCCAGATCTGAGGACCCCCTGGCAGGAAGAATATAATTATTCCTACCCATTGGGGCTCATCCCCTGAGGACCGAGGATGCAAACGCAGGGTAAAAAATAACTTACAGGTCTCCATGAATATGCTAATCTGATTCTTTTCTCCCAAAAATTCAAGAAGGGCCACTACAGATTCAGAATAGGTCAACTGCATGTCTGAAGGTACAGACATCGCAGCCACTGCCGGCAGTAAAGAGCTATAGGGGGCTTTCAAAAAGCTTGACACCTGGCTCTGCAACTGAAACTGTGATGATTCAAGGTTCTGGTGCTCTTTAGCCAGATCCTGAATCGTTTGGGTCAGATTCACCACCTGATCACAAAGCATGTGAATCGGATGCATACTGGTAAATAAACAAGCTGAACAAGCCATGTGATAACGAAGTCAAGGATTCCGGAGTCAGATACCAGGAGGGAAAATTAAAGGCAAAAAAATGGTAAAAGGCAAAGTGCGAGGTCAGGAAACAAAGACCTGAATAGCTGAACACAGAGCTCAAGACACACACACCATCGAGCAAAGCTACAACAGCCAACTAAATAGCTAGGTAATCACCCAGAATGGGTGACGCCTGGAGGAAACCCAGTAAGTCAGATTGGGAGACTGGGTTGTCACTCGCAATATTGACAGTCCAGCACACCCCTGATTCCATAGGGCGGCTGAGCTGTCACTCACTGCTAGAGATGAGCGTTGTTCTACTCGAACTGTTCGCCAATCTCAAATTCGAGCTGTTTTGGGCGGTGTTCGAGCCGGTCGGCGAACACGAACAATTTGAGAAAAATTCGGCTGTTCGAGGTTATGTTCGATAACTGTTCGTGCACCAAAATCATAACTGGATTTTTTCTCAGTAATGATGAAAATTAATGTTAATACGCAGTTTGAGTGTACAGCGGGGCGGGGGGAGGGGCAGGGGATGGATCTCTGCAGGAACAATGAAGATCTCCATTTTTTTTTCTCTTTCCCGCATTTGCAGTGGGGAGGTGCAATTTGTCAGCCTATCAGCAGCGCACACACGGGGCGAAGTGCTTTTTTTCACACAAGCAAGGGCATGTGTGATTGGCAGTGTATGTCACATGTCCTTGCCCTATAAGACCAAGCCATTTTCCCCGTCGCCACCATTTTCTCACTGCTGCAGCTGCGTGTTAGACGGCACCGCTGTTGCTGTGTGCGCTATACCTTGTTAATTTCAAGCCAATTTTCGCACAAATATACAGATAGCTTGGGAGTAGGGAATAGTTGTGATTGCAGTCCTTTTAAGGACTAGGTTACAGCATTTTCTACGACTTTTATCAGGCAGGTCTGTGCTCTTAAATAGATAGATTGTGGGAGTAAAGACTAATTGTAATTGGAGTCCTTTTCAGGACTAGGTTACATCAGTTCCTATCAGTTTTTGCCAGGCAGGTCTGTGCCAGTGCTGTGCAAGTTTTTTTCACAGCATTTGGCTGAATCTAGCAAAGCTAATCCTTTTTGGCCTATTGCAGAGTGTGTTAGTCAGTGGAGTAGCCTATCTGTGTTGCAAGATATACCACCTGTGTATAGAATACCAATTTTTTTACTGCACCTAGTGAAGTAAAATCTTTTGGGCATAGCATCATTCTATTAGTCCATCTATACTGACCTCCATCAGGTTGCAAACTGAATATAATTTTTTTCTGCATCTAGCTCTGAAAAAATATTTGGGCTTCTAGCAGTGTGTGGGACTTGGTCTATTAGTCCATCTATACTGACCTCCATCAGGTTGCAAATTAAAAAGTAATTTTTTTCTTCATTTAGCTCTGAAAAAATATTTGGGCTTCTAGCAGTGTGTGGGACTTGTTCTATTAGTCCTTCTATACTGACCTCCAGCAGGTTGCAAATTGAATATAATTTTTTTCTGCATCTAGCTCTGAAAAAATATTTGGGCTTCTAGCGGTGTGTGGGACTTGGTCTATTAGTCCATCTATACTGACCTCCATCAGGTTGCAAATTAAAAATAATTTTTTTCTGCATCTAGCTCTGAAAAAATATTTGGGCTTCTAGCAGTGTGTGGGACTTGGTCTATTAGTCCATCTATACTGACCTCCATCAGGTTGCAAATTAAAAATAATTTTTTTCTTCATTTATCTCTGAAAAAATATTTGGGCTTCTAGCAGCGTGTGGGACTTGTTCTATTAGTCCATCTATACTGACCTCCATCAGGTTGCAAATTAAAAATATTTTTTTCTGCATCTAGCTCTGAAAAAATATTTGGGCTTCTAGCAGTGTGTGGGACTTGGTCTATTAGTCCATCTATACTGACCTCCATCAGGTTGCAAATTAAAAATAATTTTTTTCTGCATCTAGCTCTGAAAAAATATTTGGGCTTCTAGCAGTGTGTGGGACTTGGTGTATTAGTCCATCTATACTGACCTCCATCAGGTTGCAAATTGAATAAAAAAAATTTCTGCATCTAGCTCTGAAAAAATATTTGGGCTTCTAGCGGTGTGTGGGACTTGGTCTATTAGTCCATCTATACTGACCTCCATCAGGTTGCAAATTAAAAATAATTTTTTTCTGCATCTAGCTCTGAAAAAATATTTGGGCTTCTAGCGGTGTGTGGGACTTGGTCTATTAGTCCATCTATACTGACCTCCATCAGGTTGCAAATTAAAAATAATTTTTTTCTGCATCTAGCTCTGAAAAAATATTTGGGCTTCTAGCAGTGTGTGGGACTTGGTCTATTAGTCCATCTATACTGACCTCCATCAGGTTGCAAATTAAAAATAATTTTTTTCTTCATTTAGCTCTGAAAAAATATTTGGGCTTCTAGCAGTGTGTGGGACTTGTTCTATTAGTCCTTCTATACTGACGTCCAGCAGGTTGCAAATTGAATATAATTTTTTTCTGCATCTAGCTCTGAAAAAATATTTGGGCTTCTAGCAGTGTGTGAGACTTGGTCTATTAGTCCATCTATACTGACCTCCATCAGGTTGCAAATTAAAAATAATTTTTTTCTTCATTTAGCTCTGAAAAAATATTTGGGCTTCTAGCAGTGTGTGGGACTTGTTCTATTAGTCCTTCTATACTGACCTCCAGCAGGTTGCAAATTAAAAATAATTTTTTTCTTCATTTAGCTCTGAAAAAATATTTGGGCTTCTAGCAGTGTGTGGGACTTGTTCTATTAGTCCTTCTATACTGACCTCCAGCAGGTTGCAAATTGAATATAATTTTTTTCTGCATCTAGCTCTGAAAAAATATTTGGGCTTCTAGCGGTGTGTGGGACTTGGTCTATTAGTCCATCTATACTGACCTCCATCAGGTTGCAAATTAAAAATAATTTTTTTCTGCATCTAGCTCTGAAAAAATATTTGGGCTTCTAGCGGTGTGTGGGACTTGGTCTATTAGTCCATCTATACTGACCTCCATCAGGTTGCAAATTAAAAATAATTTTTTTCTGCATCTAGCTCTGAAAAAATATTTGGGCTTCTAGCAGTGTGTGGGACTTGGTCTATTAGTCCATCTATACTGACCTCCAGCAGGTTGCAAATTAAAAATAATTTTTTTCTTCATTTAGCTCTGAAAAAATATTTGGGCTTCTAGCAGTGTGTGGGACTTGTTCTATTAGTCCTTCTATACTGACCTCCAGCAGGTTGCAAATTGAATATAATTTTTTTCTGCATCTAGCTCTGAAAAAATATTTGGGCTTCTAGCGGTGTGTGGGACTTGGTCTATTAGTCCATCTATACTGACCTCCATCAGGTTGCAAATTAAAAATAATTTTTTTCTGCATCTAGCTCTGAAAAAATATTTGGGCTTCTAGCGGTGTGTGGGACTTGGTCTATTAGTCCATCTATACTGACCTCCATCAGGTTGCAAATTAAAAATAATTTTTTTCTGCATCTAGCTCTGAAAAAATATTTGGGCTTCTAGCAGTGTGTGGGACTTGGTCTATTAGTCCATCTATACTGACCTCCATCAGGTTGCAAATTGAATAAAAAAAATTTCTGCATCTAGCTCTGAAAAAATATTTGGGCTTCTAGCGGTGTGTGGGACTTGGTCCATTAGTCCATCTATACTGACCTCCATCAGGTTGCAAATTAAAAATAATTTTTTTCTGCATCTAACCCAGCCAATAGTTTTGGCCTAATACCACAGTTTGGCCACTCAGCTCTGCTCGGTTACCATCCATTGTTTTTTTGTGCAAACAACTCCAGAGTTGTGAATTAGTTAACCACCAAAATGAGTGGAAAAAGGCCTGCTGCTGGTGGAAAGGGGAATAGGCGTGTTGGGAAGGGGAAAAAAGGTTGTGTCTGTGGGGTAGGTGCAGAAGAAAGACCATCTTCCAGCCAAACTAAAATGTCTACTTCTTTTAGCGGACAATGTGATAAGATCCCTTTCTTACGGCCACGCCAATCGCTACAAATTCCAGATGAGGCACAAAAACAGCAGGTGCTTCAACGGATATCAAGTGCTCCTTTAAGTGGGCTCTCCTCCACATCAACTTCAACATCACAAATACTCCAGTCCTCAAAGGTGTCACCCAAATCGCACTTGCTTCCTCACAGCTCCCAAATCTCCAGCTGCCCGTCTGAGTATGAGGTAGAACAGATGGTTGAGTCTGCAGAGCTGTTTACTCATACTATAGCCTGGGAATCAGAGGTCGACTCCAGCACTTCTGTGAATCCAGACGAGGAAATGATCTGCACTGATGCCCAGAATCTTTATGAGTCGGATCCAGGACCAGACGCAGAAGGTTCTGACCATAATGTAGACCCTCATTCCCAAACTGTAACTCCTGTTGGTGGAGACAATGAGGAAGACGATGATAAGACTCAAATACCTGATTGGAGCGACAACTTTAGTTTTTTGTCAGGGCAGGAACAGGTTGGCTCTGAGGACGACGGGTGTGATAACGCACAAGGTGATGATGATGAGGTCGGAGATCCCACTTACTGTCAACCCACAGTCAGCCAAGAGATGAGGTCAGCAGAGGAGGTGGAGGAAGATGCTAGTGACGACGAGGTCAGGTTGCGCCTTCCTGGACAGAGACGTAGTACTGGAAGCACGTCAACAACTGCATCCTCAAACACAACTCTGCCTCTCACCACAAGTCGTGGTGGCTCTTCAGGTCGCATGGGTGCTAAGCCTTGCATAGCCTGGGCATTTTTTCAGATCGATAAAGATGACCCAACTCGTGTTATCTGTAACATTTGTCAGCAAAAGCTAAGTAGAGGCCAAAAAATACATAGTTTGAGTACTTCATGCATGAACCGGCACATGGACATGAAGCATAAGTTGCAGTGGGAAGCTCAGTGTGCTACAATGCGGTCTAGCCGGCCGGGCCAACCACCGTCTGCCATATCTTGTGCATCCGCGGCCTCTTCATCCTCTGTGACTGGGGGGACAGCAGTCACACCTGTTTTGGGGCGCAGACCTGCCACCTCTTTACCCGCAACAGCCAGCGTGATTGGCAGGTCATCATTTTCTTTGGAGGTGGTAACACCAGCTGGTCTTGAGCGCTGTCCGACATCGATAGCACCACCTTTGGATCAAGGCAACCTAACATGTCCGCCTGCATCTTCCTCACAGACCGGCAGTTTGCCGGGGACACCCTTATCAACCCCGTCTAAGCACAATAGCCAGCCCTCGGTCCCTCAGATGTGGACAAGTAAAAGACCATTTCCTCCTAGCCATAAGAAAGCTAAGAGGTTGAATTTCACCATCTGCAAGCTCTTGGCTACAGAAATGCTGCCTTTCCGCCTGGTGGACACAGAGGATTTTCGAGACCTTATGTCCGTCGCAGTGCCCCAGTACCAGATGCCCATTCGGCACTACTTCTCAAAGAAAGGTGTGCCTGCGCTCCACCAGCATGTCGCACACAACATCACCGCTTCTTTGAGAAACTCTTTGTGTGACAGGGTGCATTTCACCACAGACACTTGGACGAGTAGGCATGGACAGGGGCGTTACATGTCGCTGACTGGGCACTGGGTAACTATGGTGACAGCAGGACAAGGGGCTGCTGTCCAAGTCTTGCCGTCCCCACGAGTTGTGCGTCAATCCTCTTTATGTCATTTTTCCTCCACTGCTTCTGCCTCCTCAACCTCCTCTCGGTCTTCCACCTGCACCCAAAGCCTGTCTGGTCATGCCACAAGCTTTCTAACTGCGCAGAAGGGATCCTGCACACCTCCTTACTATGCTGGCAGTAGGGCTCAACGTCATCAGGCGGTTTTTACATTGAAATGTCTGGGAAATGTGAGTCACACAGCTGAGGAGTTGTGGTCAGCTCTGGAGAACCAATTTCATGAATGGTTGTCTCCACTGGACCTGAAACCAGGGAAGGCCGTGTGCGACAATGCTGCAAACCTGGGTGCGGCCCTTCGCCGGGGCAATGTCACACACGTGCCTTGTATGGCTCACGTGTTGAACCTGGTTGTCCAGCAATTTTTAGCCCACTATCCCAGACTAGATGGCCTTCTGCAGAGGGCACGGTCGCTGTGTGCTCACTTCCGCCGTTCGCATCCCGCAGCTCAGCGACTTACATCTCTACAGAAGTCGTTGGGCCTGCCACTTCACCGGCTAAAATGCGATGTGCCTACCCGGTGGAATTCAACTCTGCACATGTTGCAGCGACTGTGGCAGCACCGACAAGCCCTGGTGCAATACGTTCTGACGTATAGCCTGGGCCAACGAGATTCAGAGGTGGGGCAAATCACGCTGGAGGAGTGGTCTCAGATCAGGGACCTATGCACCCTTCTGCACAGTTTTGAAATGGCGACGAAGATGTTTAGTGCTGACGATGCCATTATCAGCATGACTATTCCGGTGATTTACATGCTGGAGCACATGTTAAACAGAATTCGGAGTCAGGTGGTGGCACAAGAGGAGGTGGAGGAAGTAGAGGAGGAGGAGTTGTATGCGGAAGGGCTAACATCTGCAAGGTCCAGACGGTCGGCAGCACCAGGGCGGCAGGCATGTGAGGGTGGGGGAGATGATTTTACCAGGGCGCATGGTAGCAGCCAAACTAGTGAGGAAGGTGCAGGAGCCCAGGAAGAAGTGGAGGACGAACTGATGGAAGACTCATCAGATGAGGGAGACCTTGATCACATTTCTGTTGTGCGAGGTTGGGGGGAGAGGACAGAGGAAGGAAGCATGATTGTTACCTCGCCACCAACACAACAGGGACTTGGTGCTCCTGGATGCGCAACACACATGAGTGCCTTCTTGCTGCACTACCTGCAACATGACCCTCGAATTGTGAGAATTAGAAATAATCCTGACTACTGGGTTGCCACACTGTTAGATCCCCGGTACAAAAGTAAATTTGCAGAAATTATTCCTGCCATAGAAAGGGATGCACGCATGCAGGAGTATCAGCAGAGACTGTTGCAGAATCTTACATGTGCTTTTCCACAAAATACCAGTGGTGCACGTAGTGAATCTCACAGTTCCAACTTGCCAACCGTGGTCTGTATGGAATTGTTCAATAAAGGGCCCAAAATTAAGATAACATAGATGGGAGAGGTCTCTATGAATAGGAATTCCTAAGTATTTGATACCCTGTGAGGGCCAGGCAAAGGGAAAGTTGGACTGGATGGAATCCTATATGGCTTTAGGGAGGGAGACATCGAGGGCCTCAGACTTCGCTGCATTGATTTTAAAATTTTACCATGTAACAAAGTGATCTATTTCAGCCATAACAGCAGGGATGGATATATGTGATTGAGTGATATATACTAGGACATCATCAGCAAATAGAGAGCATTTGTACTCGGTGCCTCCCACCTCAATCCACCTAATATTGGGGTTATGGCGAATTGATGAGAGCAGGTGCTCCGTCACTAGGATGTATAAGAGAGGGGACAGAGGACATCCCTGCCTTGTCCCATTGGTGATTGTGAAAGGTGATGAAAATGTTCTGACGCACCCCCTGGGCCTTGGGACACCCGGAGCCGGACCCTTTTTGGTGGATGCTGGTGGTTGTAGTCTTCGTGGCGGCGATCCGGTTCCGTGGCTCAGGGCGGTCAAACCAGTGGCGGAACTATTTATGTGGTTTTGATGTTTAAATGTCCGACTACGCCACCCGTGGATTGCGGTCAGAGTGAACCGCCGCTACAGGGCAGACCGCTAAGGCTGGTGTTGTGGGTGCAGCAGAGCGTAGCATAACTCCCCACGGGAGGAGCATAGCCTCAGGGCAGTGTATGCGGAGGATGGGGGTGATGGTGCAGGGCAGCAGCAGTAACGACACGGAGTCAGTGATGCAGTTCAGGGCCTTTACTCACAGTTCTTATTATCCAGACCACGTCTGCAGGTAACGGCTGCCCAGGTCGTACGGTGCTCACCAGGTGAGGGGCTCAGACAACTCCCAGATAACTTTGGAGCGCTTCACAGGACCCCCTTTGTGTGTCCTTTGTCTGGCCTTTCTTACCAACACTTCTGTCCGGCTGCCTCGGGCCTCCTCTTGGTAAACTTGGCGCCAGTTTCCCTGACCCTATGTGGTGCCTTCCTAGCAGGTGGAGCAAGGGGCTGCGCCACATAAAATGTCAGAGCCTCCGGTTTCTAGCTGAGGGTCGTTTCCTGCCTCCACTAGTTCGGGGACCGGTCTCCCCCTTTGGCCTGACCCCTCCACGCAGGTGGATTCGGGCGTGCGGTGGCGACTCGCCCGTCCGCACCCCTGGGATCCCTTCATTCCTCGTTCCTGGAGCCTTCTCCGCTCCTCTTCCTTCCTTCTCCCTCTTGCAGGCCTGGGCCTCTGTTACTAGGCCCGCCTCCGGAGCAGAGCTCATGCAGAGCCCCTGCTCCCTGCCACTTCTGCTCAGACTTCTCTGCACTGAACTAAGATGGTGCCCACCTTTTATACTCCCTTCTCAATGCACCCAGGAACTGCTTCCTCCCTGCTCCTGCACTGCAGGGTTCCCCTTCCTCAGTGTTCCCTCCCCCCACTCCAGCCAGGGACAGGGACTGTCGTGCCCATCTCAGGGGCATATTGGTCGCCCTGCCCCACGGCAATGTGGTGTAATGCATGCAGGTGTCGGGTCCTGATCCACACTCCATCCTTATCTGAGAGTGAGATATCACACCTCTGGGTGAGGTGCAATACGTCTGTAGCAACCGAGCCCTCGGTGCTACAGTTCCATTTATCTTCAGCCTAGGTGACGTATTGTGATACAGGGCCGTGATTTTGGCTATAAAAGGGTCCCCTAGACCCCTACCCCAAGCTTTTTAAGAGAATCATATATGGCGTGCCAGGAGACTCTATGGAATGCTTTCTCAGCATCCAACGAGAGTATCTACTTACAAATTTTTAACTGCATCTAGCCCAGGAAATACTTTGTGCCTAGTAGCAGTGTCTGCTAGTCAGCGGATTATCCCGGCTGTTAAGCAAGCTACACCACCTGTAGTTTGGACACTTAATTTTTTCAAAGGAAATGCTTCGGGACCACGGGATACTCAGTGAAGAGCATCAGGAGGCACCCCAAGGCATAGGGGCTGGGACTGGCACTAGGATGCCTTGCGGTGGACAGCCGAGCTCGATCCTTATAAAAGCTTTTTAACTGCAGCAGCTTTAGTGGACGCTACTGGAGCTGGAATTACGCGGCTGCTGGCATGAGACTTGCCCTCCAATAGATCCTTGTAAATGGATTTAAAGTGTATTCATTCAAATTAGAGGGACAATTTAAATTAAAAAGCTTAGAGCTGCCTCCACCACAGGGGGGCTCTCTCGACCCACCAGCGGACAGGCACCAGTATTGGGAGAGGGGGGCTGGCCGTCAGGGTTCACCGCGGCTCTGGCACAAACCCGGCGACACGGAGGTGGCACGGGCAGGAGCGGACTGGCCGTCTCGGCTTCTCACTTTTTGGATTTTAAAAGGGCATGACATGCCTATATCTGTGTCTCCCCCTCCTTTTACTCCTCCACCTCTTTTCTTTTCGCATGACTATATGTACTTGTCACTTTTCCATGTGTTAGTTGTGTCTTCTGAGCAGTTTGTCAGCTTTTGGACACCTTTGAAGGTGTTTTCTATGTGTTTCTATGTGTTTTTGTTTGCCTGCCATTGGTTTTAACGGTGTTCGAAGGTGTTCGACGAACAGTTCGACGAACAGTTCGGCGAATACACGGGTGTTCGACGAACCGAACCGAACTCGAACACTACGGGGGTGGCTCAACACTACTCACTGCTCCCTAGGACACCATGAGTGGTGGAATCGTGCACCAAGATTCTTCTATCTGCCAAGTCTGTCTAAGTTAGACCTTTTGAGCTGACAGCCTTAAGTTTTGTTTCTAGTAAGTTAAAAGCTCAATCAGGCGGACATCATTGAAGAAAAATCCATTGCCTTAGGCCTCATTCAGATGTCCGTGAGTCAAACATGTGTCCTATATGTGTTTTTTTTATAGATAGAACAAGTGCCCATTAAAGCCTATTGGGCTGTTCACATTGTCGCAGAGTGCATCTTCTTACAGTCACCACTGCTTACGAGAGCTTCAATCAGCAAGATATCTTGAGTAAAAAGTATTTACTTCATACTGGATAAACATGAGATACAATTCAGTGCCACACAGTCCGTGTGCTGCTGACATAACACATTTAGGAAAAGAAAAAAAAAGGAAGTAAGAAAACAACCAACAATTGAGAGCTTCCCTCCCCACATTACAGCAAGCATATAACTTTACACACTATCGTCATCTGCTGTCAGGTTAGTATAAAGTCCTCCTTTCACTTATACTAAGTCCTAATCTGTTGCATATGCCAACACCCTTTCTCAACAGTAAGGACTTATTCAATCAAACCCAACTTTTTTATTAGTCTCTGGTGTTTATCAGCATTCAACGCCTTCGTGAAGATGTCTGCTGTCATTTCTTCAGTAGGACCATACTCTAACTTCAAGACTCCTTGTTCCTGATGATCTCTCAAGAAATGATATTTCACATCAATATGCTGGGTTCTTGGATTGACTCTTTCCATCTGAGCAAGAACAAGACATCCTTGATTGTCCTCTTTCAGTTTTGTTGGTTCCAACTGTGGTTGTCCTAATTCTGTCAACAATTGTCTTAACCATAGTTCTTCTTGACTCGCATGTGCTGCGGCAACATATTCTGCTTCTGTTGAAGACAGTGTCACAATTGACTGTTTCTTACTTGTCCAACTTATTGGTCCACCTGAGAGAAAAAAATATGTCCACTGATAGATCTTCTGTCAGTTGGATCTCCAGCCCAATCTGCATCAACATATCCTGTTAAAATGCAATTATCACTTGTGGGTAATTTCAGCTTAACATTGCTAGTTCCTTTCAATTAATGCATTACTCTCTTCACGGCATTCCAATCAGCTTTATTTGGTTTTGATACCTTTCTACTCAGGATTCCTACTGCTGCTGTGATGTCTGGTCTTGTAAAGGTCGCTAGATACAGTAGTTTTCCTATTGCTGTTCTGTATTCTTCATTATTTGGTAGCATATTTTTTTCACTGTTCATCTCTTTGAGATAATTAGTTTCCATTGGAGACTTTACTGTTTTTGCATCCTTTAATCCAAATTTTTCTGTTATGTCTTGAATCATGTGATTTTGATTCAGTAGGAAACGTCCATCTTCTTCTCTTTCTACCTGTATTCCTAGGTACTGTTTTACATTGCCCGTGTCTTTGATTTTGAAATGTTGCTTCAGGATTTTTAGAAAGTTTTCTTTAACCCTTTCTTGTTTAAAACAAATCAAAATGTTGTTTACATACAGTTATATGAAAAAGTTTGGGCACCCCTATTAATCTTAAGCTTAATGTTTTCTTAAAATTTGTGTTTTTGCAACTGCTATTTCAGTTTGATATATGTAATAACTGTTGGACACAGTAATGTTTCTGCATTGAAATGAGGTTTATTGTACTAACAGAAAATGTGCAATCTGCATTCAAACTAAATTTGACAGGTGCATAAGTATGGGCACCCTTATCATTTTCTTGTTTTAAATACTCCTACTTACTTTTTACTGACTTACTAAAGCACTTTTTTTGGTTTTGTAACCTCATTGAGCTTTGAACTTCATAGCCAGGTGTATGCAATCATGAGAAAAGCTACTTAAAGTGGCCACTTGCAAGTTGTTCTCCTGTTTGAATCTCCTCTGAAGAGTGGCATCATGGGCTCCTCAAAAGAACTGTCAAATGATCTGAAAACAAAGATTATTCAACTTAGTTGTTCAGGGGAAGGATATAAAAAGCTGTCTCAGAAATTTAACCTGTCAGTTTCCACTGTGAAGAACATAGTAAGGAAATGGAAGAACACTGGGACAGTTCTTGTTAAGGGCAGAACTGGCAGGCCAAGAAAAACATCAGAAGGGCAGAGAAGAAGAATGGTGAGATCAGTCAAGGACAATCCTCAGACCACCTCCAGAGAGCTGCAGCATCAACTTGCTGCAGATGGTGTCACTGTGCATCGGTCAACTGTACAACGCACTTTGCACAAGGTGAAGCTGTATGCGAGAGTGATGCGAAAGAAGCCGTTTCTGCAAGCACCCCACAAACAGAGTCGGCTGAGGTATGCAAAAGCACATTTGGAGAAGCCAATTTCTCTTTGGAAGAAGGTCCTGTGGACTGATAAAACCAAGATTGAGTTGTTTGGTCATACAAAAAGGCGTTATGCATGGCGGCAAAAAAACACAGCATTCCAAGAAAAACACTTGCTACCCACAGTAAAATTTGGTGGAGGTTCCATCATTCTTTGGGGCTGTGTGGCCAATGCCGGCACCGGGAATCTTGTTAAAGTTGAGGGACGCATGGATTCCACTCAGTATCAGCAGATTCTTGACAATAATGTTCAAGAATCATTGATAAAGTTGAAGTTACGCAGGGGATGGATCTTTCAGCAAGACAATGATCCAAAACACCGCTCCAAATCTACTCAGGCTCTCATGCAGAGGAACAATTACAATGTTCTGGAATGGCCATCCCAGTCCCCAGACCGGAATATCATTGAACATCTGTGGGATCATTTGAAGAGGGCTGTCCATGCTCGGCGACCATCAAACTTAACTGAACTGGAATTGTTTTGTAAAGAGGAATGGTCAAAAATACCTTCATCCAGGATCCAGGAACTCATTAAAAGCTACAGGAAGCGACTATAGGCTGTTATTTGTGCAAAAGGAGGATCTACTAAATATTAATGTCACTTTTCTGGTGAGGTGCCCATACTTATGCACCTGTCAAATTTTTTTTGAATGCAGATTGCACATTTTCTGTTAGTATAATAAACCTCATTTCAAGGCAGAAAAATTACTGTGTCCAACAGTTATTACATATATCAAACTGAAATAGCTGTTGCAAAAACACCAATTTTAAGAAAACATTAAGCTTAAGATTAATAGGGGTGCCCAAACTTTTTCAAATAACTGAATATGAGTACATAAATCCATCTATTAATCAGCCTTTTTGTGTATAAGCATGGATCAGCTTTGCTTCTTTGAAATTTTTCATTTGTAAGTACTTCCGTGATTTTGTCATTCCACGCTTTAGCTGCTTGCTTTAAACCATATATGCTTTTCTGTAGTTTGCAAACTTTGTTTGGATTTCTTTCATCTTTGAATCCTAGAGGTTGTTCCATGTAAATGCCTTCTGTTAAATCTCCATTCAGAAAAGCTATCTTTACATCCAGATGTCTCAGTTCCATCTGTTTCATTGCTGCAACTGTAAGTAAAGTTCTTATTGTAGTGTGTTTGACAACTGGAGCAAATGTCTCATCATAGTCTTCTCCATATTTTTGAGAATACCCTTTATCTACGAGTCTCGCTCGGTATCTTTCAGCTGTGCCATCTGTTTGGTATTTTACTTTAAAAATCCATTTACATCCTATGGCTTTTCTTCCTTCTGGTAAATCTGTTAGTGTCCATGTATTTGAATCATGCATGATTTAATTTCTGTTTCTGTTGCTTCTATCCATTTATTAGCTTCTTCTTCCGGAAGTTTAGATATGTTTTCCCAATAGGTAGGCTCATAGATTTTCCTTATGCTTGTCTTGTATGAGAGACGTTTTGGTGGTTTTCCTTTGTTCTCTCTCATTGAACGTCTTGGTTCTGTGTCTGTTTGTAGTTGTGATTCTTCACTTTCAGTATTTTGTTCTTCATAAATTTCTACTTCTTTCTCATCAGATATTTCTTCAGTTATGTCACTATTGTTTTTCTCATTTTTTGTTTCAACTGAAATCATAATGTCTTCATTTAAATTTTCAATTAATGTCACACTGTTACTCACCGTAACTCTGTCTGTTTTGGGATCTAGGATTCTATATCCCTTGCAATTTTCACTTTATCCAACGAATATTCCTTCCATGGATCTATTTTGAAGTTTGGAACGTTTTTCTGTTGGAATGAATATAAAAACTTTACATCCAAAAACTTTTAAATGATTGACACTTGGTTTCATACCTTGCCACAGTTCATATGGAGTTTTCGTCAGTTTTCTGGAAAAAAGTCGGTTCTGTAGATATGTAGCTGTCATTGCTGCCTCACCCCAATATTTCTCTGGTAGTTTGGAATCCGTCAGCATACATCTTATCATTTCTGTTAGAGTTCTGTTTTTCCTTTCGGCTACTCCATTTTTTTCAGGTGTGTATGGAACAGTTTTCTGGTGTTCTATTCCCTTTTGTCTTAAGTAGTCTTCTATTCTGTGACCTGTAAATTCACCTCCATTATCACTTCTGATGACAATTGGCTTCCTTTGAAATGTGTTACTTGATCTTGTTACATAGTCTACAAGTTTATCAAAAACTTCACTTTTGTTTTTAATTAAGTATGTGACTGTGTATCTTGAGTAGTCGTCTAAAAAAGTCAACATATATCTATTGCCTCCTGATGTAGTCACTTTCATGGGTCCACATACGTCAGTATGCACCAAATCAAGTGGTCTTTCGCTTTTCATCTCATTTTCTTTTGGAATAGATATCCTTGTGGCTTTGGATTTTATACAACATTCACATCTTACGGTAATTAAGCAATCTGATATCTTTAAATCTTTTGTCAATTCTTTTCTCTGTAGTTCCCTTATACTGTCAGGGTGTCTATGTCCTAGACGTCTATTCCGCATGTGAATACAGTTTTTGTGATCATGTGTACATACCTTCATCTGTTCCTTTGGTGTGTCAAAATGATATAATTGTTCATCTGCCTTGACTTTGGTTATCACTTTGTTTCCTGCAATAATTGCACACTCATTGTCTTTGAATTTTACTGTAAGTCCTTTTGCTGTTAAACGTTTCACAGATAATAATCTGCCTTCCAATTTTGGAACATACAACACATCCTGTACAAGTATCTTTGAATCTTGTCCGAACTTGTTTGAACAATTTAGCATACCTTGTCCGATACCTTCTGCGGTTATTTTGCTTCCATCTGCAAGATAAATGGCTTCTTTCTTATCTGAATGAAGATCAGTAAAGAAATTCTTGTCACTTGTCATATGACTCGTTGCTCCTGAATCAATAAACCAACCAAGTGATGATTTCTTGTCTGTTGCTTTAAATGTGCCATTCCAATTATTCTCACATGAATCGGAAATTGTGTTTTTTGCTTTCTGTGTATGTTTTTATGTTGTAATTTTTGTTGTTCTGCTTTCCATATGGTACAGTTTTTCTTTAAATGACCTTTTTTCTTACATCTGAAGCATTCTCTTGTCTCTTTATTATAGGGTTTTTTAAATTCTGTAGCTTTAAGAGCGTTTTCACTGTCCTTTTCAGTAGAAGAATAATTTCTTTGTTCTTTTCTTCTCTGATATTCATCTATTAGTCTTGGTTTCACAAAATCTAATGTAATGTCAGTTTCTTGTCTCGTCTCAAGGGCATTTATCCAGGCTGTATACGAATCTGGTAAACTGCACAATAATATAGCTGCTACATGACTTTCTTTAATGTCTTCACCAATAGATCTTAGCTGTGATATCACTTCCATCATTGAGAATATGTGCTTCTGCATGTCATCATTTGCACTCAATCTCATACTGTAAAGCTTTCTTAATAAAAATAACTTGTGATTCAAGCTAGGTCTTTCATACAGTTTTCTTAATTCTTCCCACATTCCTTTCGCTGTTTCTTCATTTCTTATATGTATTAATTGAGCATCATCCACTAATAAGCTAATGGTGGCTCTCGCTTGTCTATTCTTCTTATCCCATGTCTGATTATCTTGATCTGGTCTTTCTGTAACAATTACTTCCCATAAATCATCCTTAGATAACAACATCTCTACTTTGAATTTCCATAACTGATAATTTTCGCTATTCAGTTTAGCTACTGTGAATTTCAGTTCTGTGTTACTCATCATCTTTATATAGTCTTACTTGTTTAGAGAATTGTACTGAAGATATTCTCCCGTTTTTTTTTTCTTCTTGATAGTTCCTGTATGTCCTGCCTGTGTTGAATTCTCTGTAATTATATCCAGCTCCTGGGATCATGAATTCCTCTGTCACTCTGTATCTGGATTTATTTCCTTCTGTTTACAGAGCTTATCTGTGTGCTCCGTTATCTGGGGTTATAAACCGGGATCCTGCTGCCTGGGCTTGTAGTGCGGGCCTGTAGTGTCTGGGCCCATAACCTGTCGCAGAGTGCATCTTCTTACAGTCACTACTGTACTTACGAGAGCTTCAATCAGCAAGATATCTTGAGTAAATAGTATTTACTTCATACTGGACAAACATGAGATACAATTCAGTGTCACACAGTCCGTGTGCTGCTGACATAACACATTCAGGAAAAGAAAAAAACAGGAAGTAAAAAAACAACCAACAATTGAGATATCTTTCCTCCCCACATTACAGCAAGCATATAACTTTACACACTATCGCCATCTGCTGTCTGGTTAGTATAAAGTCCTCCTTTCACTTATAATAAGTCCTAATCTGTTGCATACGCCAACACACATGTCCTTGTTTTATTTGAGGACTGCGTGGTCTGTAAAAAATCACATCACATGTTTAATCCGTGCCCTGTATCAAAATTACCCATACAAAATTAATAACACCACATGGATGTCAATGAAAAGAAGAAACATTGAATTGATATATTTATTAGTGAAAATCCATGATGAAACACTGATTGTTAAAACTGACACTCTGGCCATACCCTGATGAATATTGGATACAAAACACTGATGAACAATGCTCCATGTTTTTATGTTCAAGAAAAATCACAAAGTAGGCCTTAAGAAGCTATTGGGTTGCCTTTGCTGCATGTTTTTGACATTATCCATCTATAATAAGCATCAATTTGCAGCATGTGACTGCACTTGTGCAGAATATATCGGTTTAGAGTTCTTAACTTAGGTTTGTTTCTACTGCCAGGAACCACTTTGTGGACACAACCCAGGGGGCCTCATGATAAGTCCAGATCCCTGTCAGGAGTTAAATAGGGAATACCAAAATTCTTCAGGGATCTGCCAAATGGAATGGCTAGCACCAAGTCTGTCCAAGGTAACTTTTTGAGCTGACGGTCTTCAGTATTGTTGCAAGTAGGTGAAAAGACTAGCCCTAAGCTATAAGCTTGCAGTCACTTTATCTGACTGCAGACTTGTAAATCTTCACATCATGCACACTGCGCACTGTGAGGATTCTCCGGTGCTGGGAGCAGGCGGTCAACCCTAAATATGCAATTTGTATACTTGCGGCCATATTACGTCTAGACTTGTCCAGCCTCGCTCAATACACTTGCACCCTGGTGAGAATCCTCACAGAGCACTGTGCACACAATGTGAGGATTCATAAGTATGCAATCACATGGAGAGACTGCAGACTTGTAGCCTAAGGCCGCACAAACCCTTTAAGAAGCTATTGGGCTGCTTTTGCTGCATGGTTTGGTCATTATCTATCTACTCGATGGTGGCCCGATTCTAATGCATCGGGTATTCTAGAATATGTAAGCAGCCGACCGGGCACAATTAGCAGAGCGGTGTTTAAATTTGGCGCCAATATCGCTGATTGATCGCGGCCGGCGGCCGCAACCAATCAGCAGAGAGGTGTTTAAATTTGGCGCCAATATTGCTGATTGGTCGTGGCCGCCGCCGCTGATCTCCCGACGGTAGCCGCATGGAGGTCAGCGGCGCCGCCGGTCGGGGTACTTATGCTGCGAGCAGCCGGGAGATGACCGGCTATCACCGCTGATCTCCCGGCTGCGTCGCCGCTGATCTCCCAACGGTGGCCTGCATATTTCAAATCCGGCGCGAATTCGCGGCCGGGCTGCGCCAGTCGCTGATTGGTCACGGCTGGGTGGCCGCGACAAATCAGAGAAGCAGGTTTTTAAATTTGGCGCCAATATAGCTGATTGGTCACGGCCGGGCGGCCGCAACCAATCAGCGAACCATATTAGTGAGGACTGGGGAGCGGAGCTGCCTGTGCGGGTACTTCCGCTGCGAGCCTTCACACTTGCCGTCGGCAGATCAGTGGCCCTAGCCGCTGATTTCCCGACGGTAGCCGCATGGAGGTCAGCGGCGCCACTGGTCGGGGTACTTATGCTGCGAGCAGCCGGGAGATGACCGGCTAGCGCCGGTCATCTCCCGGCTGCTTCACCACTGACCTCCGTGCGGCAGATGAGCCACTAACGACTGCTATCTTTTTATGAAATCCCGCGTCGCTGATTGGCCACGGCCGGACCAATCAGCGACGCGGGATTTCCTGGATGGACAGACAGACGGGATAAGATGATTATATATATTAGATACTGTGAAGTATCAATTTGCAGCATGTGACTGGATATGTTGAGAATACAGGGTGGGCCATTTATATGGATACACTTAAATGGGAATGATTGGTGATATCAACTTCCTGTTTGTGGCAATTTAGTATATGGGAAGGGGAAAACTTTTCCAGATGGGTGGTGATCATGGCAGCCATTTTGAAGTCGGCCATTTTGGGTCCAACTTTATTTTTTTCAATGGTAAGAGGGTCATGTGACACATCAAACTTATTGAGAATTTCATAAGAAAAACAATGGTGTGCTTGGTTTTAACATAACTTTATTCTTTCATGAGTTTTTACAAGTTTATGACCACTTATAAAATGTGTTCAAAGTCCTGCCCCTTGTGTTGGATTGTCAATGCAACCCTCTTCTCCCACTCTTGACACACTGATAGCAACACTGCAGAAGAAATGCTAGCACTGACTTCCAGTATCTGTTGTTTCAGATGCTGCACATCTAGTATAGTTCTATACATTTTAGAATTCACCCTAATAACTCTATGTGTAGTTACATCATTAGTATTCATCAGTGACCAAGTCCCACTGTAATCCATACATGCCTATGCCGTAATACTGCCTTCGCCATGTGTTGCAGATAATGTAGTATGTTTCAAATTAATTTTTCCCTCTTCATATTGTTGTCTTCCCATAATTTGGTTCATGATAATCTTTTTTTGTTTTAGTGAAGCCTAATCTGGTATTTCTGTTCTTGATAGTTTGCATTCTTAGATTGCCTCTGAATTTACATTCATTAAAGCATCTTTTGATTGTGGATTTTATTATTTATCCACCAATCAGGTAATATGAATGCTCAGCTGACAGATATTTGGTGTACATAGCCGCTTTGGACACAAGGCCCCAGGGTAATATGAATGGAAAAACATGAAATGATACTAAATAATAATAGATTGAGTCATGGACTAGTAAGGCCTCGCTGATGTTCTACAGTGTTATTAATCTTCTTATACATGAATACCGGCATTGAACCTGAAAATTCCCATTTCCACCTTAAAGATAACAATTATATTGCCAGAGAACATATGATCTGTGCATATTCCATATGGTATGTAATGTGAATGAAACTCTGCATTTTCTCTATGCTTTATTAGTCGTGACATTCACAATGCATGTTAATCTATCAGTGTCTATTCTTTCACATATTTTCACATGCAATTACACAGAAACATCTCTCTGACTAATGAATGTCTTTATCCCGAATTATTTTCCACCAGATGGCTCCCATGCCCGAGATGTGTTCCCTATGTTATCAAATTCACTAAAGTCAAAGTAATGTGGATCTACAGAACAGAAAACACATTGGCCTAGATTAGCAAGATGATGTCATCCTTTTCTGTTGCATTCAGCAAGGAATACATTGCAGTGATATCTAGCAAATCATAAGATATAGTGATCAGCTCATGGAGTGATATACAATATGTTGCTCATATAGTCAAATTCATCAGTTTGATTGATAGGATTTGTCACATACAGGAATTTATGTCTAAATGGTAAAAAATACAAAGTCCTCATACATTATGTTGTGCTTTCAATACCTGAATCATTTGGAAGGGGTACAATAGTTCATTATTTGGGATTACCAGAGTCCAGACAAAATAGAATTAATTAAGGCAATGCTGTCACTTGTTTAAGAATGATTATATATGCACTAACAACTCACTTATGTGTCATCTTACTTTGGATTTCTATTGAATTTCCACTATTATCTGGGACTCTTGGGGACTGTTACACTATAAGATGTGCATTGGTAAATGTACTTGTAAGTATTTGGCAATATTTGTATCCACATTTCTACCCACCAGAGATGAGAGTCAGAAATCAACTTAAAATATAAAGGTTACAACTCAGAACAAGTTTACCCACAGATTCAATGTTAACTCATTTTTAAAGGGAATCTTTCACCACGTTTTGCCACTCCATCTGTCAGCAGCATGAAGTAGGGGCACAGACCCTGATTCCAGTGATGTGTGACTTATTGGGCTGCTTGCTGTCAATTTGGTAAAATCACTGTTTTCCTGCTGCAGATTTAGTGGTTCTCTGAATGCTGAGCTCTATATAAAACCGCCCACACCACTGATTGGTCACTTTCTGTCCATCTAAAGTGTTCACAGAAAGCTGACAATCAGTGGTGGGGGCGGGGTTATACGGAGCTGATGAATATGGAAGACAACATGGCAGCCGATTTACTAGTCCTCTAGTGATAAAATCACTGTTTAATCAATAAGAGAGTATCAAAACTACAGCAAGCAGCCCAGTAAGTGACACATCACTGGGATCAAGATCTCTGTCTCTACACAATGCTGCTCTCAGATTAGGTGGTACAAACTTTGTAGTAGGATCCCTTGAATAAAAACCCTATATAAAAATAATTTTAGTAAAAGAAAATTAAACAAAAAAATGTCTCCCCACCCCAAAATATGTCTATACACTTTAATGGTAGAGAGTAAATATTTGACCAGTCTTTTGGCATGATTAAAAATATTTAGTGACTAGAAATAGAATAGGACCATCCCGATTGTGAAAACCTTGTCGCGGAGGGATGGCTTTCACTTTTTTGATCAAAATAGTGTTAACTAAGTACTATATGTTATTTACATGTACTATTACTATTTAATTATTTACTTACTATAGGATATATGCTCATTTTGTTTTTTTCTTGAGGTTTGTCTGTAAAGTGGCCACAGTGTGAATGTGCTCTTACACATTGCATGTATGCCAACTCATGCTCCGGCTCAATTATTTGGTTTTGCTAAAGATATTTAGCATGTTCAGAGTATTCTATGAAACAAAAATACCCATCCATTACTGACAACTGTTTTTGCATTCTTGCCCTTTGTCAATGCAGCTGGTTGGGTGGATGAGAGACCTTTGATGAATGTGATGGAGGTAATATTTCACTTTGTGGAGACTGCCAGCTAACTTATTGACCCCAGAAACAGCTGTATACAGATGGGTTTCTTTTCCTTTTAGAGAACGCTCTGATTTTCCTAAATCTCCTTAGTCATGTTAGAAAGTTCATTTAAGGCTTGTAGATTTACCTACAGTGTAGCTACCTTCAGCAGGTGACACGAGAAAGTCAACTTTCTTCTTCCTGGAGAAGAGTTAATTTTCATAACAAATGTCAGAGTTACAACTGTGAAGCATCACCACTGCAACAGAAAAGAGACAGCACCAACAAAAAGTCAGCGTTAGGTCTGCTTTCCATCAATATTTTATCAACATAAAGTAGATGAGGCTTTTTACACCAGCAGTAAGGAGATACAAAAAGGGAAACAGTTGGACCATGAATAACAATGTAGCCTAAACTACCCATAGTCAAAAATCTGAATTGTGGTCCCTAACATAATATGAATTGCTATTACACCCACATACAAGGATCTATCAGGACAAATATTTGTGGATATGTGAGTGGGTTATTTTTTGTAACATTATAGTCATTCAACTTGTTAAAAAGAAAAAAAAAGTTGGGTTATAGGAGGAGACACGTTTTCATAGTAAACTATGACAGCCAAAGTTTAGACATATTGTTATGACCATGTGGAACTTATCTGAATTTAACTACAAATTACAAACGTGATTAACAATTTCTTTTGTTTAGAACTAACAAGCCAAGCCTCAGAAAACTCTTTGTTGTTTTCCAGCTGTTAAAGAACGTGTGCCTACTGACGAAAGTTCACCAAAACAGCGGACTTAGCTGTAATTACAGTGAGTCATGCTGATTAAAGGCATCTCAAAATAACCCCTTCAAAACTTTTTATGTTCTTACTCCTAAAAGCCTTCTATGAATTTGCTGTAACATGTGTACCTTATTCATCAAAAAATGTATATATGGAAATATGTTGTCATGTATGGTATGTTATTTATTCCCCAAAGTTGGTCATGCGATGGTAAGTGCTGAGACATGCACGTTTGGATATTATTTTAAATGTACCCTGCATACAGTATTTAATGCTATTTCATAGGGTAACAAATGTTATTTACCACAAAAATGGAAAATTCAGCTAACGTACTTTTGCAGGCTCATATTTAAATTATTTTATTCAGCAGTAGATGTTACATATCCATTGGTGCCGACTATTCTTCACAGTGTAAATTAACATCTATTACATTAGACAAGTTTAGACTAGGAGGCATTCTCTTTGGTTTGGAAAAAAGTTTCAACCTTCTTTACTTTCAGAGCTACAGTATAAAGCAGAGGAATGGTCATCGCAGGAAAAGGTTTTTGCAGAAATAATGTATGCCTTTATAATATATAAAATAAAGTTCTTAAATATACCCCTCTCACTTCCTTTCATCCATATCCTCACTTCTGTCCTGGTTGAACCCTATGGACATACGTAATATGGTCAAGGTGGTATGGTTTCCCTGTGGGGAAAAAAAACAATTGTAGACAAGCTGAATGCATTGCACAATGGACTTTTCTAGTAATAATAGCAAATTCTGAGACTGAATAAATTACAGTATATCCAGGTTTAGGAAAATACACTATGAAAATTCAAATACTGTATGTCACCAGCACACTATATGGTGTGTAAAGATTGTGGTCATGCTTTGGTCATGGAGCCTAAGAGAGTCTAAAACAGGGGTCTCAAAGACGTGGCCCGTGGGCTGCATGCGGCCCCTGAAGCTGCTTCATGTGGCCCACAGGCAGCATAGACCCCTTGACGATCCCGGCCCGGTCCAGGAGCCGCCAAAAGCAGCGCTTTATTTCAGCTGAATGTGCTTCCTTGGACGCACATATAATTAAAATGTATTGCTGCGCAGAGACCGGCTCTCTGCACAACAATACCAATGCCTGCTGCCAGCCAATCAGAGGCCAGCAGCTGACATCTGTGCATGGCAGTGATGACATACGCCGCTGTGTCGGGATGCAGATGTCAGCTGTTGGCCTCTGATTGGTCGGCGGCTGGAATTGGAATTGCTGTGCAGAGAGCCGGTCTCTGTGTGGCAATACATTTCAAGTGAATGTGTGTCCAAGGACGCACATTCAACTGAAATAAATCGCTGCTGTCGGCAGCTCCTCGACCGGGCCAGGATCGTCAAGGGGTCTTCAATGCCTGCAGGCTGCATGTGCAGAAAGGACACCAAGGGAATGGAGGACAGGTGAGAAGAATTGTTTTTTCTCTTTTATGTGTATGTGAAGAATGGCACAATAGGAGACATATCTACAATATGGGGACCTGGATGGGGACATAACTACAATATAGGGACCTGGATGGGGACATAACTACAATATGGTGTAAGGCAGCGCTAGTCATCATGCTGGGGGACACTCGCTTCATTGGGTCAAGTAAAGCATACATGCAACGTTTTCCGGTATTTCACAATCCAGCAGTTTATCACACTTCATAACTGCTTATAACATAGTCCATCTCAATGGCTCACCGGCATGTTTACACACATAACATCCAAGAGCCTTTCAAGTGGCAGACAGGCCCACTTGGCTCCAATTACAGCCTTCAGCAAAGAAACTATATCAATGTTCATATAACGCACCGCTTTTACCTTTTGCCGGGTCTAGCGGTTTCCATCAGATTTGTTCTGCCACAGCTGTGGCTTTACGGCTTCCCAGATGGGGGTCTCCAGCCCTCGTACCTTCCCAGGCTACTGGCATCTCTTACACACAAGGATCCAGCCTCTACCTTTCAGGACTCTTGTCTTCCAAGCCTCTGGCCCTCCAAGGCTACTGGCATCTCTTACACACAAGGCTCCAGCCTCTGCCTTTCAGGCTTCACCAGGCTTCACCAGGCCTCTCTAGGCCTCACTAAGCCTCTCCAGGCTAACGGTGTCCCACACACGGGGAACAGGCCTCATGCCTTTCACACCCTGATTCAAAAGCACCAAGATTTATATATCCTCCAGTGCACAGAACCTGTGCTGATATCACAGTCATGTGATCAGTCACCTGAGGGAGAGGTACATGGTCAGCCTGAACACACCCCGGACCATTACAGTAATGCCGCAAGCTTCTGCATTACATAGGGGACCTGGATGTGTACATAACTACAATATGAGGACATAACTACAATATGGGGACTGGGATGGGGTCATAACTACAATATGGGGACCTGGATCGGGACATAACTACAATATGGGGGGCAGAATGGGACAGCATTACAAGATGAAGATGAGTTCACATTACTACAAGAAGGGGACCTGGATGGGTCATTAGTACAACATGGGCCATTAGTACAAGATAGGGACCAGGATGAGGACATTGCTACAAGATGGGGACATTACTACAAGAAGGGGTCCAGGATGGGGCATTACTACAAGCTGGGGACCAGGATGGGACATTACTACAAGATGGAGACCAGGATGGGGGACATTATGACAAGATAGGGACATTACTACAAGATAGAGACCAGGATGGGGCACACTAATACAAGATGTTTGCCAGAATTACTATATGGTGCTAATTGTATATTACTGTATGTGGCCAAGTGAGGGGAAACAGAATAAAAAAAATAAATAAAAATAAAGCATGGAAAAAAAATTTCCACTAAAAATGCTGTTTTCTATATAAACTAAAGTAAACAAAAAAAGTGCACGTTTATTATCGCCACATCCATAACAACCCAAGCTATAAAAAAATTAAATAAACAAGGCAAAAATGTTCAAAAGATGTAAAGAAAAAAAAATGGTATCACTAAAAATGTCACTTTTTCCTGCAAAGAATGTGGCCCCCAAATTATTTTTTTTTCTATGTGCGACCCATATACCCAGTCGAGTTTGAGACTCCTGTTATAAAAGGTCATTTTGTTTCATATGAAGCACAGGTCCTGTAAACTACAAATGATGGCGGTAGACCCTGTTCAATCTACTATATAATCGGCTTATCGCTTCTGTCTGTCCGTCCGGGAAATCCCACGTCGCTGATTGGTCCGGCCGCGGCCAATCAGCGATGCAGGATTTCAGAACAAGTCGGGAGATAGCAGGGCTGACTCCACCCTTGTGGTCATGTGACTCACCAACTGCCCATGACGTACTGAACATGTTTTGTTAGTCACAGTGTGTGATGTACTTCTGTCACGTTTAATGAATACGTTCTGTTAGTCACAGTGCGACATAGTTCAGTCACATTTACTAAACATGGTCAGTCAGAGTGTGATGTACTTCTGTCACGTTCAGTGAACACGTTCTGTCAGTCACAGTGTGACGTACTTCTGTCACGTTTCATTCACCGTGGTACGCGGAACAGGAGACCACTGGCTGCAGCCGCAAATAGTCGTGATGTAAGCGGAAGCAAGAGCCGGCTGTAGCCGGGGGAATTACGTGCTGGCTGTGCGTGGTCAGTGATGTTGTCACAAGCAGTATTGACAACATGACGTAATTATAAAATTCATTAGGGGCCCCGGGGGGATACATTGGGGGGTTAATTTAAAGTATTGCACAACCCATTTAAACACTGCTTCGCTGATTAGTCGCGCCCGGTCGGCCGCATACATATTCTAGAATACCTGATGCGTTAGAATCGGGCCACCATCTAGTATGTTATATTGGAGTCCAGGAGAGTTAGGTTACTCTCTTGGAAAAGAAAACAATTTTAGTGTTAGCCTTTCAATTTCTTTAGTGTTTGCAAAAAGATTTTTATTTTTAATAAGTTGGGGAGTTTTTGTTAAGTGCAGTTATGGAAAAGAGTTACACTTACAAGATATTTTAGTAATTTTTGTTGATAGTTGACAAAAGTATAGGATTGTGTTTAACTGTTCAGCCTTTTTCTGCTTTTTCTTCCAGAGCACTTTTTATTTTTCCTCTAAAATATGAAAAACATAAGGGATAACTTATTGATCTCTGGGGGTCTGACTGTTATGATCTGTCTCGATCCAAAGATTAGTTCTCTGGAACCTGGGAGCCAGGCTCCTCTACAGAGCCCCATCTTGAACAGAGCAGAAGTTCCGCTGCATTCATTGTCTATGGTACTGCTGAGAAAACCAAGCACAGTTGTTGCTACCGCTATGTAGTTCAACACATAATATGGACATTAGTTGGCGCTATTATGCAGACATTAAGCGTCACTATTACTTTTAGCATTAGGACATTGTTTAGTAAAACTAATATAGACAAAAACTGATGAAACTAAACTGATTCTAGATTTAGTTTTTACATGACAATGGGAAACTACACCACTATTTTTCTCTACTAATTTTCCTATAGAAGCCATGCTTATATCCTTATGCAAAAAGTGGGCGATACATAACGTTTTGTTAAAGGGCCCGCATCAACCTTCATCATTTACAGTACCTACCTATCTTTATTTATGGTACTGTAGCGTAGCTCTGCCAATGTATAATAGATGTGGCCTGTTGGCATATATTGCTCATGTAATGAAATTGTGTTGGGTGGTTTTATCTTTTCAGATTTTATTTCTACTACAAAGCGTAGTGAAGGATTTTTAAGTTAATTGGGATTTCATGACATAAAAGTCATGTTAACCCAGCTGTTATGTTTATTGGCATAAACCCAGTGTCAGATGTGCTGATGGATTGCAGCTAGCAAGTAATAATACTTCACATTCCCATCACTAATGTTTTGTTATTTCTACCGGACCATGGATAAGGGCATTCTCTTCTGATGGTCAAATACTTGCAAATTCAAGGACAATTAAAACTGTTTATATGTAAACTAATTGCAGAACAAACATTATGCTTAAAACCTTAATAAACTGAACTTGCTGAACAAACTGAATAAACTTAATAAACTGAACTTTATATACTATGCTAGGCCACCAACACATTGCTTCATGTTTATGCTATTATATAAATTATAAGGGTATTTGCAGACGACATCTTTTAGATACCAGCATACCCGCTGAGTTTTGATACAGCAAGACGCGTCAGGAAAATGGTAGCAGTGTTTTTCCTGAAGCATCTTCTTGTCTATGGTGTCGTCTTTTGAAGCCTGAAACAGTTAATAGAAGCTCAAATAGACTGACCATGTGCACAGCAAGTCGTTTTGTCATTGCAGGGCATATGATCACTCTTTTTAGAATCTCTTAAGCAATTTTTCCGGTGGGTATAATAAGAATGTGTCTTATTATGCTAAGAGAATTTTTAAAAAATCATGATTGAAGGAATAAAAATGATATAAAAAAAATATATATACTCACCTTGCATCAGCCCTGAACTATCCATCTGCATTTCCCAGCTCCGGTTTTCCGTATGACTTCTGGCATCTTTAGCCGGTGCTAACTAGGCCTTATGTGATATCATAACTTGCATTGCCCTGTGACGTCATAACATTGTGAGACCTAGTCAGCGCCGGAGGCAACGAAATGAAAGAAGGCAGAGAGAGACTGAAGCAGGGCTACACAGTGGGATAGGTCAAGGAAAGGTGAGTATAATTATTTTTAATTGTTTAACCCCCTCAGAACTCATTACAGTCTTCCAAAATAGCACTCAGGTGTAGTTATTTTGCTGGATTTGTGCAATTCGTAAAAAAAACTGATTCTGTTCAATCTGAATAGTTTGTGAAGTTTGAAGCGAATTTAACTTGCCATGAAGAGATTCGATCATTCCTACTTGTAAAATTACAAAAATAAAGGGTATGTTCATGAGAGTGTGAGGGATGATGCATAACTGTTTCACTTTATGTCTTCAATTGTTGTTGTAGAACATCTATTTTCTGTAAAACTTTCATTTCTGTAACAAATAGCAACAACACAATTGAGAAGTTTCACCCAAGTTCATCAATTACAACCCACTATAAACAACGTTAGCATGAGAAACGCCGACTTTATAAAGAAATAGAACATGAAAACCCACAGGTTGTTTTCCTGTAAACTTAAAAACATTTGTAATTATGATCCCATAGATCAAACTTTTTCCACAATTTCTGGTCATTCCATAAAGCAACAGACTTGGTCTGTTTTGTAGCAATAAGATCTTCAGAGAAGAGTGATAAAATATATGGGGCTTTTCCAGTCTTGTTTGGCTTTTGATCATAGGAAAAAAAGAGGAAAATGGACGACCAAAGATTGGAATTGTACAGAGACACTGAATAAACAGAAGTAAAAAGAAGAAAGAATTCTAAGTGTGGTCTGCTGTAAAGCAGGAAATGACAGCCACTTCTTTACAATGGTTCTTTACATTATGAAAAGTCACTGTCACTTACATTTACCCTTAATTGGAGAACAGAGCTCTCCATCCAAGTAATACTGAATTATCACTACATTTTCAAAAGATTCTCTAGGGTGTTTCTGTGCCATTAAACACAAAAGGAAAAAAAGATATAGAGCCATAAAGACATAGAGTACAGTAATCACATCCACAGCTGATGTCTACAGAAAGACACCTGGTATGTACATATGTTCGTCTGGCTAAGAGTAACATACAAGCTGTTTTCCAAAAAATTTGTCTATAAAGATAAAGACATTTCCTTTGTGTCATGGAGCGCTAATGTAAAGTGAACAATTCAATCAAATGTCATTAGGGAAATAGTGGCAGAAGTAAAATGACAGATTCAGCTATCATCCTTCTGTTGAACTTACTCTCTATAAATTAGGAATATCACTTTTGCAGATTCACTGCATAATTTGAGTTTCAGTCACTCAAAAACTGTTGTTCTATTTCACATAACTCATAATCTAAAATTAAAAGACTAAAATGGCTATACACTGGAGGTTTTGAACTGCATGATACAGGATCTGCAGGCATTAGAAATGAGCTAAATTGTTTGAAGCAAATCAAATTTGTATTGAATTTCAGAAAATTTGGAGGTCCCAGTGAATTTGAGCAATTTGTGATTCAATTCAAACAAATTGCCAAATAATAATGAAGCCAACCAGGAAGAACTATCATATCCTGAATAAAAGCTGAAGCAGAGATTGTAGCAGCCATTTTATGGTGATTTAAGGATATTGAGAGATCACCTGAGCTCACAGCTCATCAATAGAGATCAGAAGAGAAAACATTTGACAAATACTGCAAACAGTAATGCGCTATGCAACTGCAGCAGTGAAGAAGATGAATGTAGTAGTCTGTGAATGATACAAAGATTCAATTTATATAGGGTGTGACAAAGTCACTGGCAAAGTACTGGAGGGGAGATATATAGCACTGAGATTGTTAGCTCCACTAATTAAACATAGGAAAAAGGTTCCAACACACAAAGGAAGCCATCTTTAGTGCTAGGGTGATTAAACACCTGTAGAGAGGGAGGAGTTCAGAGGATAAATTCCCAGCCTTTTAGAGCATTTGGTGTGAGGTGGGTCTGGAGATGCAAGCTCCAGAGCTATTTTGTCATGTGAAGGAAAACTACACCTTTGGTTGTTTGTTCCTGAAGTGGGCGGTTACCAGTAGCAACAAGGATTATGCCATATGTTATGTTTTGTTTTTTCTGTTAGGCCCGGGAAGGCCAAGTTTGTTTTGCTAATGTTGCAGTGGTTTATGCAGTTTCCTTAATAAACCACAGAAGATTTAAAGAGACAGTGTTCCTATGTCTACCTCTATGTGCAACCAAGTGAGCCGATCTACCACAAGGCATAGAGAGATAGTATTGGTGCCAGCAAAAGCGCTAATTGAGAACTGAGTATCTAATAAAACCCTTTAGGGATGAGAAATCATGCTAACAAATTACCCAAAGGGTAAATGGATCCAACTTAAGGGATAATGTGATTAAAACGTGACATTTATTATAATTAATTAATATGGTCTAACAAATAAAGATTAAAATAACTGTGGTATTGCTGTGTAGCATTTCTTTGGGACTCCTCTATGGGATATCACTCTCCTAAAGCTACTATATCTCCTACCTAGATTAATGGCTGCAGTCCACTAGCTAGGATAGCTTTTGTACGAACAATTCTAGATGTCAGTTGCAAGACCACTAGAGCTGATTAAAATTCACTCATAGCTTCCCCAACATGTTTCACCATGACTGGCTTCATCAGGGGACTACACTCTCTACACTCCCATCACCGTTCCTTAAGCATAGAAAGAGCAAAGGTTTCAATGCATAAAATACAAGTTATACTGAATATTTTCCTATAAAACTATATACCTGTTCAACTACTTTTGCTTCATAACATGCTGCCTGGAGATCAGACACATTTAGTAGAATTATTACAGAATAATACATGACAATAATATATTGTACTATACTACAAAACTTTAATAGATTTACGAAATCTACCAGTGACTTCCGTATGTGTCCTTGTTATATATTTTGTGACAGAAGAGCTAATGTGCATAGAAAGCTTATCATAAATTTACTGCATAATACAACATTGGAAATTAATTATTTTGTTTACATCTGGAATTTACAAGAGGTTTGTATCAGATTTATGCTGTAGAGCAAGCTAATGGAATTGTGTACTAATGATTACGTGTACTTATTAAGCCAACACTGCCAAATGATGACTAAAAGGTCAGAACTCAATACTAAGTAGTCTCTGGCTGTCATCATATAATTTATGTGAACATCAAATATACTGATAGCTTTTTCCTGTGCAAAAATTACAGAATAAATCTGGCTAAAAGTTGAAATAAATCTGGACTGATGCTAATTAAAAAAAAATCCCAACTTTTTCTTAATTTATATCAATTGATCAAATTTTTTCTTTAAGTTTACCCTTTCAATGCCCCCAGAGTTGGGCACAGACTGCAGTAGGCATCTGTCCACTTATATCTTGCTATCATTCCACCAGTAATAATGACCTATGCAACTAATTAATGCAATACCTTAAAGGGGTATACTCAAGTTGTTTCTTGGGAATTTCAGAACAATGCATTCTCCTCAGTTTCCTTACTTTCTGGGATCTAGCTCTCATATCCTTCAGTGACAGCTCTGATGAATAGTAGATATGCGGTTGATATGCGATGTGCCGACATGGTGTAATTCAACTTTGCACATGTTGCAGTGACTGTGGCAGCAGCGATGAGCCTTGACGCAGAATCTCATGTCGTATAGCCTGGGCAAATGCAGTACGGATGTGGTGCAAATGACACTTGCGGAGTGGACACAGATGAAGGACCTCTGCACCCATCGGCACATTTTCTAAATGGCTACAAAGAAGGTTAGCGCTGACGATGCCGTCATTAGCACCACTATTCCGGTCATCTACATGCTAGAGCACACTTTGAATGGTCTGTGGGAGGAGGTGGTGGTGGTCCCAGGAGAAGAAGAGGAAGAAGCAGAAGCAGAGGAGGATGCAGAAGGGTTAACAATATCTCTAAGTTCCGGTTTGTTGTCTCACAGGCGGTTGCCATGGGAGGAACAAATGGAGAAGGACGAAGAGGAAGACATGATGGACGCGCAAGAGTTAGGAGATGAAGAGGATAATGAGGATAAGAGGATAATGATTCCCTCTCTTGTCCGTGGTTGCCAGCAGGGGATGGAGGAAGCAAGCTGGAGTTTTATTCCGCCACCAACACACTATGGACTTGTACCTCATGAGAGAGACCGACCCATGAGCACCTTCTTGCAGCACTATCTGCAACATGATTGTTGCCAGTATTGTTAGAATTCTAAATAGTGCTGACTACTGGGTTGCCAGTCTGTTCGATCCACAGTACAAAAGTAAATTTTGCCTGTTGCTTCTCTCCCTGGAAAGGGACACGCCCATGCTGCAGTATCAAAACATGCTTGAAGACAATCTTGAGAGTGTTTTTCTCCAAGACAGCAGTGAGGCACACAGTGTTCCAACTCCACCAAGGACAACATCTGCAAGGAGTTTCCATACTGATAAGAAATTTAGATTGTGAGACCACATAGGGACAGTGCCACTAATGTCTGTATATGTCTGTAAAGCGCTGTGGAATTATTGGCGCTATATAAATGAGTAAAATAAATAGAAATTGGTGCCACTTTAGTGGTATCTGCCCATAATTTTTGGAAATGTTTGGTCTCCAAGTTGGGTCTTCTTCATTTGTGTTGCCTGAATTTGGCAGAGCTCTCAGAGCACCAGGCCTACACCTGTCACTCATCCACCAGTTACTGATCAAACTTTAAGCAAGAAATACTGCTCCACGCCCTGTCCAATGCTCAAATGTGGCATGGTTTCAGGACAATGCTATTAGCACAAAGAATTTATATTGTGAAATGTGGACTCCTGGCTGGAACACAATACTAGCACAAAATAATTAAAAGATAAAATGTGGCCTGCTTTACGTAGCACGGTAGTAACTGAAAAAAATTTGATTTTTTTTTACTGTGGACAAGCTTTGGATAAAACAGAAACTCAGCGCAAAAGAATTACAACCTCAGATGTGGCCTTCTTTCTGTAGCACGGTAGTAGCAAAACAAATTTTATATTTTATCATGTCAACCCCTGTATAGAGAAGAATATCAGCACCAAAGAATTAAAAGATGAAATGTAGCCAGCTTTATATACCACGGTAGCAAGAAAACCAATTTTGATGTTATCATGTGTACCCGTGTGGATAATAATTTCAGCACCAAAGAATTAAAAGATGAAATATAGCTTGCTTTAGGTAGCTCCAAGAAATTTCAAACTCAGATCTAGCCTGCTGTATCACCTTAGTAACAGAAGAAAGTTTTTTTTTTTTACTGTGGATGATGCCTGTATTAAATAAAATATATACTCCAAACAATTTCAAACTGAGATCTGGCCTGCTGTATCATGTTAGTAACAGAAGAAAGTATTTTTTGTTACTGTGGATGAGACCTGTATACAATAGAACATATGCTCTAAGAAATTTCAAACTCAGATCTAGCCTGTTGTATCACCTAAGTAACAGAAGAAGCTATTTTTTTTACTGTGCATGAGGCCTGATTACAATAGAATATATCCTCCACTAAATTTCAAACTAAGATCTAGCCTGCTATATCACGTAAGTAGCAGAAAAATATTTTTTTTTACTGTGGATGAGGCCTGTATTAAATAGAATATATGCTCCAAACAATTTCAAACTGAGATCTCCCCTGCAGTATCACATTAGTAATAGATTTTATTTACTCTGAATGAGCTCTGCATACACCTGAATTTCGGCACCACAAAATTAGAAACTGAGATATGGCATGCTGTTTCACGTTTGTCACAGAAAAAAAATAGATTTTTTTATTCTGCATGAGCTCTGCATACAGCTGAATTTCAGCACCAAAAAATGACAAGGTGAGATATGAAGTGCTGTATCACGCTAGCAACAAAAAAAATTTTTTTTTTTAATCTGCACACAGCTGAATGTCAGCGCCACAAATTGAATAGGTGAGATATGGCGTGCTATATCATATTAGCAACAGAAAAAAAAGGTTTTTTTAACTCTGCACACAGCTGAATTTCAGTGCCACAAAATGACAAGGTGATATATGGCATGCTGTATCATGATAGCAATAGTGATGAGCGAGCACTAAAATGCTCGGGTGCTCGATGCTCGACCCGAGCAATGAGCCCAATGTAAGTCTATGGGAAACTCGAGCATTTTTCAGACGGCTCCCTCCGGGGGTCTGCAGAGGGCCTAAAATTGTGACATGACATGGGGACAGCATGGGGAAGACCCATGGAAGCATTTCAGACTTACAGGTCACTTCTGTCAACAACGTTGTCAAAGGTATTACGCCACTTTTACTGACTCACAATAAAACATACAAAAACGAAACCAAAATGGATTTTCCTGGGAAATATTGAGGAAAATCCTTTCCAGGGTAATGACTTGTATATAAAACAAAATAAATAACCAAAAACAAAAATGCTCCACCATACTTTGGGCTATGTTCACACGTAGCATTTTTGATGCATTTTTTCACTTTTGCATTGCTTTCACCCGTGACAAATGCATTCACCAGGAAATTTAATTTTAACATTTTACAACCTTATCTGGCCATGTGGTGTGTGAGATATCATCAGACACATCATGTTTCATTTATGAAGGAGGAACTCTGAGAGTCACAAAGCCAATTTTTATAGGGCCATCAGGTGGCCTTTAATATTTTTAAAGGGCCAGCAGTCGGCCCTCACTATTCTTAGAGCCATCAGCTGGCTATGTTTTATTGTTCCCATTACTAAAGAGTGGGTCTCCTATATTGTTATTGCGTATGCAGTGAGTGCCAGGGCTGCCCAAAATTTGGACGCACCCGAATACCACTTTGAAAATTTGGATGCACCCCAATACCGATTTGAAGAGACTTAGAGGAGGGCCTCCTGAAAACAATATTCCCATTATTAGGAAGCAGGTCTCCCATTGTGTTTGCATATGCAGTGAATGCAAGGGTTGCCAAAAATTTGGAGGCACTCCAATTCCCCTTGAAAGAGACGTGGAGGTCAGAGGGCCTCCTGAAAGCAATGCTCCCATTATTAGGAAGTGGGTCTCCCATTGTGTTTGCCTATGCAGTGAATGCAAGGGTTGCCAAAAATATGGAGGCACTCCAATGTCCCTTGGAAGAGACATAGAGGGCCTCATAAAAAAATATTCCCATTATTAGGAAGTGGGTCTCCCATAGTGTTGACCTATGTAGTGAATGCAAGGGCTGCCAAAAATTGGGAGGCACTCCAATGCCCCTTGGCAGAGACGTGGAGGAGGGCCTCATAAAAAATGTTCCCAATAGAAAGGAGCGGGCCTCCTTTACTTGTAATACTCATGCGCTAAGTGTATGGGCTGACAAACATTTACCCCTGGGGGTATACATGAACATCATAAACACCTAAAAAATTATGTGGGTGTTGCATCACGGACCATGGTCACCCTGGCGATGTGGTGGAGTATGAGGAGAAGGAGGAGGACAAGAACAAATAGCCCAAATCAGGAAGCGTATACCCATGTCTGGGTGTGAAAAGGTGCATGGGAATACACCTCCCAAGAAAAGACACTGGATTTGAGTTTATGTTACGCTGCTATCATTCGGTGGTGTTTAGAAGTCTGGCCCAATCCAGCCCTTGTTCATTTTTATAAGAGTCAGCCTGTCAGCATTTTCAGTTGACAGGCGGATGCGCTTATCAGTTTTAATTCCACCAGCGACACTAAAAACCCGCTGTGATAAAACGCTGGCGGCAGGGCAGGCCAGGACCTCCAAGGCATAGAGAGCCAGTTCATTCCATGTACCCAGCTTGGATACCCAATAGCTATAAGGCACAGAGGAATCACGGAGGACGATGGTACGGTCGGCAAGGTACTCCCTCAGCATCTTCCCAAACTTTGCACTCCTTGTGATAGAACCCCGCTCCTCAGGGCCTGTGCGATGGGAAGGGCTGAGAAAACTCTCCCAGAACTTGGACAGTGTTTCCCTGCCTCTGCTGGATTGAAGTTGTGTCTCTCTCGCCTTTACTCCTTGGTTGTCCAACGCTGTGTGCCCTCTGCCGCCAGCGTTTTCATATGGGAATTTTTTTAATAGTTCCGCAACAAGGGCCTTCTGGTACAGCCCCATTTTTGTAGACCTGTCCGCCTCAGGAATAAGAGATATAAAGTTCTCCTTGTAGCATGGGTCTAGAAGTGTCACCAACCAGTAATGACTGTCACCCAAAATTTTCAGAACGAGAGGGTCATGGGAAAGGCAGCGTAACATAAACTACTAACAGGCAAGACTTCCGTGTCCTCACCAAGAGGATGACTGACCATGCTCTCCTCCTCCTCCTCCTCTCTGTCCTCTGGCCATCCACGCTGAACAGACGGTATGGCAGCTGTGCAGCTAGAACCATCTGTAGCGCATGAAACTAGTTCCTGTCCTTCCTCTTCCTCCTCCTCCTCCTCTTCCTCATTGTCACCCAATCCACGTTGGGAAGAGATGAGGCTGGGCTGTGTGTAATCACCCTGTATGGTTCCTTGCTCCATCTCATCGTGCTTCGCCTGCAATGCATCCTCTTTGATTGTGAGCAGAGAGCGTTTCAGAAGACAGAGAAGCGGGATGGCATCATCGCCACTCACCATCTTTGTGGAGTCCTCAAAGTTTTGGAGGATGGTACATATGTCTGACATCCATGTCCACTCCTGAGGTCTTATGTGTGGAGTCTGAACTGACTACCGACGGCCTTGTTATGCTGGTACTCAACAACTGCTCTCTTCTGCTCACAAATCCTTCCTAATATGTGCAATGTAGAGTTCCAATGCGTGGAGACATCGCAGATCAGTCAGTGAACTGGAAGCTGCAAACGCTGCTGAAGCACAGCAAAGGCGACGGAAGCTGTACTGATTTTCTAAAATGAGAAAACAGGCATAATACTTTGACAAGCAGATCCGACAGATCCAGGTAGGGTTTGAGAAACTGCTGAACCACGAGGTTAAGCACATGGGCCCGACATTGTACATATGTGACCTCACCTCGCCTCAGAGCCACCATCAGGTTTCAGCCATTATCACACATGACCATGCCTGGCTGTGGGGTCAGCGGTGTCAGCCACAGATATGCCTGCTCTTTCAGAGCTGTCCACAACTCTTCAGCGTTGTGCATTTTGTCACCTAAGCAAATTAGCTTCAGCACAGCCTGGTGACGCTTGGCCGAGGCAGTGCTGCAGTGCTTCCAGCATGCGACTGATATGGTCATTTCGGAGATGGAGGCTGAAGAGGAGGAGGAGGTGCACGAGCTGTAGAATGTGGGGGGAACCCTGATTGATCCAGGGCCCACAATCCTCGACGTCGGGAGGATGTGTTCCATCCCAAGGACCGACTGAGTCCCGGCTTCCACTATATTAACCCAGTGTGCCATCAGCAAGATGTACAGTCCCTGCCCACAAGCACCTGTCCACGTGTCCGTGGTTAGGTGGACTTTCCCAGTAACTGAGCGGTCTGGGCATGTCTAATGTTTTGGGACACATGCTCGTGTAATGCGGGGATGACACACTGGGAGAAATAGTGGCGGCTGGGGAACGAGTACCGAGGGATGGCCCCTGCCATCAGGTTGCAGAAAGCTTCCGTCTCCACAAGCCTAAAAGGCAACATTTCAAGCGCAAGCATTCGCAAAATGTGTGAATTTAGTAGTGTGACCTGTGGGGCGTTGGCTGCGTATTTGCGCTTGTATTCCAAGGACTGGGGTAGGGACAACTGAACGCTGCGCTGGGACAAGGACATGGACGTGCTTGCTGATGGTGCTATTTTAGAGTGTGCAACGACAGTTGCAGGGCGGGAGGCATCTTCGCATGCGCCATGGACAGGGGATTGACATCTGCAGTGTAGAGTTCCAACGCATGGGGACATCACACACCAGTCTGTGAGACAGAAGCTGCAAACGCTGCTGAAAAAAGGCAAGGGTGGCGGAAGCTGTAGGTGACTTTCTAAAATGGGACACAGGCGGCGTAATTTTACATGCAGATCCGGCAGCTCCACGTTGGATTTGAGAAACCGCTTAACCATGAGGTTAAGCACATGAGCCAGGCATGGTACGTGTGTGAGCTCGCCTCAGAACCGCCACCAGGTTCCGGCCATTGTCACACACGACCATGCCTGGCTGTAGGTTCAGCGGTGTGAGCCACAGACCTGCCTGCTCTTTCAGAGCTGTCCACAACTCTTCAGCATTGTGCGGTTTGTCACCTAAGCATATTAGCTTCAGCACAGCCTGTTGCTGCTTGGTTGAGGCAGTGCTGCAGAGCTTCCAGCTTGTGACTGATGTGGTCATTTCGGAGACGGAGGCTGAAGAGGAGGAGGAGGCTGAGGAGGATGAGGTGCAGGAGCTGTAGACCGTAGGGGCAACCCTGATTGACCTAGGGCCCGCAATCCTTAGCATCGGGAGGACGTGTTCCGTCCCAAGGTCCAACTGGGTCCTGGCTTCCACTATGTTAACCCAGTGTGCCGTCAGCGAGATGTACCATCCCTGTCCACAAGCACTTGTCCACGTGTCCGTGGTTAGATGTACTTTCCCGATAACTGCGTTGCTGAGGGCACGGCTAATGTTTTGGGACATGTGCTTGTGTAATGCGGGGACGGCACACCGGGAGAAATAGTGGCGGCTGGGGACCGAGTACCGAGGGACGGCCGCCACCATCAGGTTGCGGAAAGCTTCCATCTCCATGAGCCTAAAAAGCAACATTTCAAGCGCAAGCAGTCGTGAAATGTGTGAATTTAGTAGTGTGGCCTGTGGGGCGTTGGCTGCATATTTGCGCTTGCGTTCCAAGGACTGGGGTATGGACAACTGAACGCTGCGTTGGGACAAGGACATGGACGTGCTTCCTGATGCTGCTACTTGAGAGTGTGCAACGACAGGTGCAGGGCAGGAGGCATCTTCGCATGCACCATGGACAGGGGATTGGCTTGCATGCACAACAGCGGAAGAAGCAATGGTGCCACCCGCAGACACTGTTCCTGGACCCTGGGGTTCGGCTCACAAAGCCGGATGCTTTGCTGCCATGTGCCTGATCTTGCTGTTGGTGGTCAGGATGGTCGTTTTGCCACCCCTGCTGATGATGGCTTGGCAGGTGGTGCAAATCGCCTTTTTGGGGTTGTCGGCAGAGTGTTTAAAAAACCACCAGACTCGGGAAGACCTAACAGTTGTACTGGCAACTTCCTTCGTGTTGGGGTTACAGGGAACGGTTGCCTGCCTTCGGTCTGCGGCCACTACACTGCTTCTTCCTGCCTGTTGGGGTGCTCTGCCTCCCTCCCCCTCTGTGCTGCTGTCCTTCCTCTGCATGTCCTCCTGCCAGGTTGGGTCAGTTACTATATCATCCACCACCTCGTCTTCCACTTCCGCACTCTGGTCCTCCTCCTGACTTTCTGGCAATTGTGTCTCATCATCTTCCACCTCTTGTGACACTTTCCCACCATCGCCTTCGTGTGACCATGGCTGCTCAAATATTTGGGCATCGCTACATGCGATCTCCTCTTGCCCCGCTTCAAGTAGACCCTGCGAGAGGCCCGAATCTATAAATGGAAAAGTGAACAGCTCTTCAGAGTGTCCCAGTGTGGGATCAGTTGTCTCCGGGCACTCGGCATGGTGGGAGGAAGGAGGATCAGGGTGCATAATATGCAGTCCAGACTCACGGCTACTGAGACTTGACCGTGTGGAAGACAGGGTGGTGGTGGTGGTGGCTAGGTGACTGGAAGCATTATCCGCTATCCAACTAACAACCTTTTGACACTGCTCTGGGTTCAGTAGTGGTGTGCTGCGGTCCCCTAGAAATTTGGACAGGAAGGTCGAGTGAGAAGATGTGGGTGTTTGTTGTGGCACAATTTCAGCTTGCCCACGGCCTTGTCCTCGGCCTATGCATGCACCATCACCATCACGTCCAGTTCCCCGTCCCTTGCCACGTGCCTTGCCCATTTTAAATGGAGGACAGTATCTTCCACGCTCACTACAAATAACTGAGTTTGAAGCGAACTTATATGTGATCCGTGTGACAGAGAAAATAGAGTTTTAAATACCTGGCTTGCAGGTAGCTAGTTTGAACAGCAAACTGGTGTGAATTGCTTCACTGACACACTGAAAGAAATTTTTAATGGAGACCAGAAATGGCAGTATTTTCTGACAACGTATATGTGATCTGGGTGATGGAGAAAACTGAGTTTTAAATACCTGGCCTGTAGGTAGCTAGTTTGAACTACAAACTGGTGTGAATTGCTTCACTGACATACTGAAAGAAATTTTTAATGGAGGCCAGAAATGGCAGTATTTGTGATCCGTGTGACGGAGAAAACAGAGTTTTCAATACCTGGCCTGTAGGTAACTAATTTGAACAGCAAACCGGTGTTAAAAACTTCGCTGACACAGTGAAAAAAAATTGGAATGAAGGCCAGAAATGGCAGTATTTTCTGAAAACATATATGTGATCCGTGTGATGGAGAAAACACAGTTTTAAATAGCTGGATTTATAGCGCTGTAATATGGAAAGGACCTGGCTGTATTCTCCAGTGCCCACAAGCAAATGGCGCAGAAAAACAGTGTTCTCTGGATTGCTTTTTAAGCAAATAATGAGGATTAAGACGCAAAGAAAAGTATTCCTGGCCTCTGAGACCTGGGCCTTTGTATAGAAATATCTAACAGCAGCAGAAGGCAGAATTGGAATGGAGCCTCTTGTGCTATATGCACTGCAGTCTGTTATATACACTGCCTGCCTATGCACCCTGCTTGCCTGATATCTCTGCAGATGGATTATTCCTCAGAAGGACTGTTTGTTAAGATGGATATGTGTAATGTATGGTTTTTCTCCCTAATACACAAGCAAATCTCTCCCTGATGCAGCAGCACCTCTCCCTACTCTGCCTGATTCTGGAGTGACTGTGATGAGCACAGCGGCGCCAGGTCTGATATAGACCTGATGGCGCTGTGCGGCCAGCCAATCACTGTAATGCCACAACCACCATGGCTGCGGCATTACAATAAGTGGCAGGCAATCCCTGCATGTTGATTGGCGCTCTAAAGAGTGCCAAACATGCAGGGAGGGGACCTGAGCATCCGCCCGAGCATCTTGCAAGTACTCGGCGAGCTCCGAGCATCTCGAGTACTGCGTTGCTTGGGTGAGTACCAAGTACTTGCGAGTTTGCTCGCTCATCACTAGTTAGCAACGGAAAAAATAGCACAGCTGAATTTCAGCGCCACAAAATGACAAGGTGAGATATGGTGTGCTGTATCACAATAGCAACAGAAAATAATAGATTTTTAATGGTGTACTCATGCATGGAGTACAATAAAAGCAGTACAAAACAGAGTTCTATGAAATATGCCCTGCTGTCTTTGTCTGGACTTCAGTAATGGCACAAGAAAAAAAAATCTGCTGGAAGGTCAATTTCGCAGCCACACAAGACACTAGCTATCTAAACTATCTGACTTAGAAGCAACCGCCTAGCTAACTAGTTAAAATCTCTAATGAATCCAGGAGCAGACCAGGAATATCGCCTCTGATCTCTTATAGTCACAGAATGGCGCTAAAAGAACATGTCTGCTCTTTACATAGAGAGGGACATGTGATTTCAGCAGCCAATGGCACAAGCCCTTGTGTCTAGACCTTGTGGATGGTTCCTGCGCCCTGATAGGCTAGCTGCAATTTGCACACGTAAAGTTAGGAGATATGGCATGCTGTTTCCCGTTTGTCACAGAAAAAAATAGATTTTTTTATTCTGCATGAGCTCTGCATACAGCTGAATTTCAGCGCCACAAAATGACAAGGTGAGATATGGCATGCTGTATCATGTTAGCAACAAAAATAAATATTTTCTTTTCTCTGCACACAGCTGAATTTCAGTGCCACAAAATGACAAGGTGAGATATGGCGTGCTGTATCATGTTAGCAGCAGAAAAAATAGTTTTTTACTCTGCACACAGCTGAATTTCAGTGCAAAAAAATGACAAGGTGAGATATGGTGTGCTGTTTCATGTTAGCAACAGAGCAAAATATTTTTCTTTACTCTACGCACAGTTGAATTTCAGCGCCACAAAATGACAAGGTGAGATATGGTGTGCTGTTTCACATTAGCAACAGAAAATAATAGATTTTTAATGGTGTACTCATGCATGGAGTACAATAGAAGCAGTACAAAACAGAGATCTGTGAAATATGCCCTGCTGTCTTTGTCTGGACTTCACTAATGGCACAAGGAAAAAAAATCTGCTGGAAGGTCAATTTCGCAGCCACACAAGACACTAGCTATCTAAACTATTTGACTTAGAAGCAGCTGCCTAGTTAACTAGCTAAAATCTCTAATGAATCCAGGAGCAGACCAGGAACATCGTCTCTGATCTCTCATAGTCACAGAATGGCACTGAAAGATCATGTGTGCTCTTAACATAGAGAGGGACATGTGATTTCAGCAGCCAATGGCACAAGCCCTTGTTTCTGGACATTGTGGATGGTTCCTGAGCCCTGATAGACTAGCCGCAATTTGCACACATTAAGTTAGGAAAAAAAAAAAAGATTACAAGCACTCCGCTTCTCTTACCTCTCCCCACTCCCTCCCCTTATCAAACACATCCCCCCCGCTCATCATACACCACCTGCATCCTAGCCAAATTGATAAAAATCCTTTAGTGGCAACGCAATCATTTCCCACACTTTTACCGATTTTAAGAAAAAATGCTCGTGTGTCCGATCACGAATCCGAATGTGCCATATTCGTGTCGAATTTGAAATTGGCGATCGTTTTTTGAACCAATTCGCTCACCTCTAGTAGTGGGATCTGTGCAACCCCCCTGGCTGATATCTGTGACAAGCGGTAATGTTATTATTGTTTGTACAGGTGTGCCATTTATATGGATACATCTAAATAAAATGGGAATGGTTGGTGATATCAACATCCTGTTTGTGGCACATTAGTATATGGGAGGGGAAAACTTTTCCATATGGGTGGTGACCATGGCGGCCATTTTGAAGTCGGCCATTTTGGATCCAACTTTATTTTTTTCAATGGGAAGAGAGTCATGTGACACATCAAACTTATTTAGAATGTCATAAGAAAAACAATGGTGTGCTTGGTTTTAGCGTAACTTTATTCTTTCATGAGTTATTTACAAGTTTATGACCACTTATAAAATGTGTTCAAAGTGCTACCCATTGTGTTGGATTGTCAATGCAACCCTCTTCTCCCACGCTTGACACGCTGATAGCAACACCGCAGAAGAAATGCTAGCACAGGCTTCCATTAGCCGTTGTTTCAGATGCTGCACATCTTGTACCTTCACAGCATAGACAACTGCCTTCAGATGATCCCAAAGATAAAAGTCTAAGGGAGTCAGATCTGGAGACCTTGGTGGCCATTCAACTGGCCCACAATGACCAATCCACTTTCCAGGAAACTGTTCATGTACGAATACTCGGACCTGACACCCATAATGTTGTGGTGCACAATCTTGTTGGAAAAACTCAGGGAACGTGCCATCTTCAGTGCATAAAGAGGGCAATACATCATCCTGTAGCAATTTCAGATATCCAGTGGCATTGAGGTTTCCATTGATGAAGAATGGCCCCACTATCTTTGTACCCCTTATACCACACCATACCATCAATTTTTGTGTTCCAACAGTCTTGGAGGGATCTATCCACCTTGGGTTAGTGTCAGACCAATAGCAATGGTTTAGTTTGCTAACTTCACCATTCACAAAAAAGTTTGCCTCATCACTGAACATGATGTGCTGTGTAAACTGAGGATCCTGTTCCAATTTTTGTTTTGCCCATTCTGCAAATTCAGTGCGCTGATCTGGGTCATCCTTGTTGAGATGCTGCAGCAGATGGATTTTGTAAGGGTGCCATTTATGAGTAGCTAATATCCGCCAAAGGGATGTTCGACTGATGCCACTCTCCAGTGACATGCGGCGAGTGCTACGCTGTGGGCTCTTCCTGAATGAAGCTAGGTCAGCCACCGATGTTTCTTCATTAGTGACAGTTTTCTTGCGTCCAAATTTTGGCCAATCCCACACTGAACCTGTTTCACGAAATTTGGCAAGCAGTTTGCTAACTCTAGCATGGGAGATGAGTGGTCTCGTAGGGTGTCTTGCTTTGAAATCTGCTGCAAAGACCCGGGTACTGCGTTCACCAAACATCAACACAATTTCTATCCGTTCTTCACGTGTTAACCTCTGCCACATGTCAATGGCTGTAAACAAAGAGAAACTTGTAAAGAACTCATGAAAGAATAAAGTTACGTTAAAACCAAGCACACCATTGTTTTTCTTATGAAACTCTCAATAAGTTTGATGTGTCACAAGCACCTCTTCCCATTGAAAAAAATAAAGTGGGATCCAAAATAGCCGACTTCAAAATGGCCGCCATGGTCACCACCCATCTGGAAAAGTTTTCCCTCTCCCATATACAAATGTGCCACAAAAAGGAAGTTGATATCACCAACTATTCCCATTTTATTTAGGTGTATCCATATCAATGGCCCACCCTGTACATGTCCCTGCTTAATTGTAAAATACTGCGGAATATGTTGCCGCTATATAAACAATTTATAATTATTATTATTATTATTGAATATTTGAATTATTGAATCCATAATATTTCTTTGGAACCAAACACACTATATAAATGCCATTATTACCAATAATGGGCCACATCATGACCTCTACCATTACCACTGCATAGTGAATACATAATACTTCTACGAAAACAACAGACTAAACAAAGACCAATATTACACTATAAACTTCTATATATTATAGGTAACTACAGGCAGACTGAGTTGCACAATCAAACAGTCCCAAAACAAACAAAAGAAGCACTATGAATATGCTAATATTACCCACATATCCACAAAGTGGTAGACAATTAATATTGTATAAAGGAATAGCACACCAAGAATAGGCGGCAAAATGTTTATTACAATGCTTTTAATTTTCTACCCTCATATCTAAAAAAAAGTTATTACACTGAGGAGTGAAGTATAGCAACGTTTTGGGGAAAGTACAACATGCTGTAGATACAGAAGAATTCGATATGTCACAAAACATTTCTATATTTCACTCTGCGGTGGCATAACTTTTTTGGATATGAGGGTAGAAAATTAAAATCACTAAAAAAAGTTCTATTCTGTGCCTTTTCTTGGTGTGATATTCCTTTTTATAATATGAATTTTCTGTATGGAATAATGTGGCCCACTCCATTGGACTAAGCACCCAATTTTTTGTTTGGAACATAAATTGGAGGTTGATTAACCCACCTTTTCTCTATTACATATAGAGGTAAATACTAGTTCTGGAGACCATATAAGTCATTACAGTACAGTTATATACTATTGGAGTCATTCACTTTTCCCAACTTTTCAATGTTACGCAGACAACCATGGTGGCTTCTAGACAATTTGTATCTTCTGCAGAGTCTGTAACACAAACGCATTTTACTTCTCACATTTCCTACACAATCCCTAGCTATTCATCCCTAGCTATTCTCAACTAGAGATGAGCGTTGTTCTACTCGAACTGTTCGCCAATCTCAAATTCGAGCTGTTTTGGGCGGTGTTCGAGCCGGTCGGCGAACACGAACAATTTGAGAAAAATTCGGCTGTTCGAGGTTATGTTCGATAACTGTTCGTGCACCAAAATCATAACTGGATTTTTTCTCAGTAATGATGAAAATTAATGTTAATACGCAGTTTGAGTGTACAGCGGGGCGGGGGGAGGGGCAGGGGATGGATCTCTGCAGGAACAATGAAGATCTCCATTTTTTTTTCTCTTTCCCGCATTTGCAGTGGGGAGGTGCAATCTGTCAGCCTATCAGCAGCGCACACACGGAGCGAAGTGCTTTTTTTCACACAAGCAAGGGCATGTGTGATTGGCAGTGTATGTCACATGTCCTTGCCCTATAAGACCAAGCCATTTTCCCCGTCGCCACCATTTTCTCACTGCTGCAGCTGCGTGTTAGACGGCACCGCTGTTGCTGTGTGCGCTATACCTTGTTAATTTCAAGCCAATTTTCGCACAAATATACAGATAGCTTGGGAGTAGGGAATAGTTGTGATTGCAGTCCTTTTAAGGACTAGGTTACAGCATTTCCTACGACTTTTATCAGGCAGGTTTGTGCTCTTAAATAGATAGATTGTGGGAGTAAAGACTAGTGTTGAGCCACCCCCGTAGTGTTCGAGTTCGGTTCGGTTCGTCGAACACCCGTGTGTTCGCCGAACTGTTCGTCGAACTGTTCGTCGAACACCTTCGAACACCGTTAAAACCAATGGCAGGCAAACAAAAACACATAGAAACACATAGAAAACACCTTCAAAGGTGTCCAAAAGCTGACAAACTGCTCAGAAGACACAACTAACACATGGAAAAGTGACAAGTACATATAGTCATGCGAAAAGAAAAGAGGTGGAGGAGTAAAAGGAGGGGGAGACACAGATATAGGCATGTCATGCCCTTCTAAAATCCAAAAAGTGAGAAGCCGAGACGGCCAGTCCGCTCCTGCCCGTGCCACCTCCGTGTCGCCGGGTTTCTGCCAGAGCCGCGGTGAACCCTGACGGCCAGCCCCCCTCTCCCAATACTGGTGCCTGTCCGCTGGTGGGTGGAGAGAGCCCCCCTGTGGTGGAGGCAGCTCTAAGCTTTTTAATTTAAATTGTCCCTCTAATTTAAATGAATACACTTTAAATCCATTTACAAGGATGTATTGGAGGGCAAGTCTCATGCCAGCAGCCGCGTAATTCCAGCTCCAGTAGCGTCCACTAAAGCTGCTGCAGTTAAAAAGCTTTTATAAGGATCGAGCTCGGCTGTCCACCGCAAGGCATCCTAGTGCCAGTCCCAGCCCCTATGCCTTGGGGTGCCTCCTGATGCTCTTCACTAAGTATCCCGTGGTCCCGAAGCATTTCCTTTGAAAAAATTAAGTGTCCAAACTACAGGTGGTGTAGCTTGCTTAACAGCCGGGATAATCCGCTGACTAGCAGACACTGCTACTAGGCACAAAGTATTTCCTGGGCTAGATGCAGTTAAAAATTTGTAAGTAGATACTCTCGTTGGATGCTGAGAAAGCATTCCATAGAGTCTCCTGGCACGCCATATATGATTCTCTTAAAAAGCTTGGGGTAGGGGTCTAGGGGACCCTTTTATAGCCAAAATCACGGCCCTGTATCACAATACGTCACCTAGGCTGAAGATAAATGGAACTGTAGCACCGAGGGCTCGGTTGCTACAGACGTATTGCACCTCACCCAGAGGTGTGATATCTCACTCTCAGATAAGGATGGAGTGTGGATCAGGACCCGACACCTGCATGCATTACACCACATTGCCGTGGGGCAGGGCGACCAATATGCCCCTGAGATGGGCACGACAGTCCCTGTCCCTGGCTGGAGTGGGGGGAGGGAACACTGAGGAAGGGGAACCCTGCAGTGCAGGAGCAGGGAGGAAGCAGTTCCTGGGTGCATTGAGAAGGGAGTATAAAAGGTGGGCACCATCTTAGTTCAGTGCAGAGAAGTCTGAGCAGAAGTGGCAGGGAGCAGGGGCTCTGCATGAGCTCTGCTCCGGAGGCGGGCCTAGTAACAGAGGCCCAGGCCTGAAAGAGGGAGAAGGAAGGAAGAGGAGCGGAGAAGGCTCCAGGAACGAGGAATGAAGGGATCCCAGGGGTGCGGACGGGCGAGTCGCCACCGCACGCCCGAATCCACCTGCGTGGAGGGGTCAGGCCAAAGGGGGAGACCGGTCCCCGAACTAGTGGAGGCAGGAAACGACCCTCAGCTAGAAACCGGAGGCTCTGACATTTTATGTGGCGCAGCCCCTTGCTCCACCCGCTAGGAAGGCACCACATAGGGTCAGGGAAACTGGCGCCAAGTTTACCAAGAGGAGGCCCGAGGCAGCCGGACAGAAGTGTTGGTAAGAAAGGCCAGACAAAGGACACACAAAGGGGGTCCTGTGAAGCGCTCCAAAGTTATCTGGGAGTTGTCTGAGCCCCTCACCTGGTGAGCACAGTACGACGTGGGCAGCCGTTACCTGCAGACGTGGTCTGGATAATAAGAACTGTGAGTAAAGGCCCTGAACTGCATCACTGACTCCGTGTCGTTACTGCTGCTGCCCTGCACCATCACCCCCATCCTCCGCATACACTGCCCTGAGGCTATACTCCTCCCGTGGGGAGTTATGCTATGCTCTGCTGCACCCACAACACCAGCCTTAGCGGTCTGCCCTGTAGCGGCGGTTCACTCTGACCGCAATCCACGGGTGGCGTAGTCAGACATTTAAACATCAAAACCACATAAATAGTTCCGCCACTGGTTTGACCGCCCTGAGCCACGGAACCGGATCGCCGCCACGAAGACTACAACCACCAGCATCCACCAAAAAGGGTCCGGCTCCGGGTGTCCCAAGGCCCAGGGGGTGCGTCAGAACATTTTCATCACCTTTCACAATCACCAATGGGACAAGGCAGGGATGTCCTCTGTCCCCTCTCTTATACATCCTAGTGACGGAGCACCTGCTCTCATCAATTCGCCATAACCCCAATATTAGGTGGATTGAGGTGGGAGGCACCGAGTACAAGTGCTCTCTATTTGCTGATGATGTCCTAGTATATATCACTCAATCACATATATCCATCCCTGCTGTTATGGCTGAAATAGATCACTTTGTTACATGGTAAAATTTTAAAATCAATGCAGCGAAGTCTGAGGCCCTCGATGTCTCCCTCCCTAAATCCATATAGGATTCCATCCAGTCCAACTTTCCCTTTGCCTGGCCCTCACAGGGTATCAAATACTTAGGAATTCCTATTCATAGAGACCTCTCCCATCTATGTTATCTTAATTTTGGGCCCTTTATTGAACAATTCCATACAGACCACGATTGGCAAGTTAGAACTGTAAGATTCACTACGTGAACCACTGGTGTTTTGTGGAAAAGCACATGTACACCGCGTTCCAAATTATTATGCAAAAAGTGTTTAGGAGTGATAAGGGAAGAATTTGTTTGTTTGTCAGTTAAACTCATTGATGGTGATGTGTGTCAGGGCTCTTTATATCACTGTAAGCAATTGCAGACACCTGTGCTAATTAGTTTGGCAGGTGTGTCCAATGAAAGGCAAGACTACTTAAGAAGGCTCTCTCACATTATTAAGCAGCCTACATTTTCTGCCAAAATGGGAAAGAAAAAGGATGTGTCGGCTGCTGAGAAGCAACAAATTGTGGAGTGTTTAGGTCAAGGCATGACTACAATCAACATTGTGCGATGATCAGGATGAAGTGTCTTGGCAATCAAGAAGTATGTAGCTGATTCACAGTACACACGTGTGCGTGCTGATAAGGGCAAATTGAGGACTCTTTCCTACAGGCAATTACGTCAGGTTGAAACAGCAGCGGCAAAAAAGCCTTGTCATAGCAGCAGACAAGTTTTTGAAGCTGCTTGTGCCTCCAACGTCCCCCGAACAACAAGATGCAGGGTCCTTCAGAGGTTTGCAGCTGTGCATATGCCATCCTGTCGACCTCCTCTATCCACTTCACACAAGCAGAAACGGCTCCAGTGGGCCAAACATTACATGAAGACTGATTTCAAAACTGTTTTGTTCACGGATGAGTGCCGTGCAGCGCTCGATGGTCCAGATGAATGGAGTGGAGGATGGCTGGTTGATGGACACCCCACGCAAACACGGCTACAGCGCCAACAAGGAGGAGGTGGAGTAATGTTTTGGGCTGGAATCATGGGGAGAGAGATTGTCGGCCCCTTTAGGATCCCTGAAGGCGCTAAAGATGAACTCCATAATGTATGTGGATTTTCTCAAACAGCACTTCCTGCCATGGTTCAAGAAGAAGAACCGTGTATTTCACAGCAAGATCATTTTTCTGCATGATAATGCACCATCTCATGCTGCACATAAAACATCTGCATCTCTGGCTGATATGGGCATAAAAGGGGACAAACTTATGGTGTGACCCCCATGCTCCCCTGACCTCTACCCCATTCAGAACCTTTGGAGCATCATTAAAAGGAGTGTCTATGATGGCGGGAGGCAGTTCACATCTAAGCAACAGCTCTGGGAGGGTATTCTGTCCTCATGCAAAACAATTGAAGCAGAAACCATCCAAAACCTGACAAATTCAATGGACGAGAGAGTTCAGAAGCTCCTTTCGAACAAGGGGTCCTATGTGAAAATGTAACATCACCTAGAATAAAGTTTTGAGTTGAAAACTGTTTGATTTCAGTTTCTAACAACCTGCTAATGCTTATAATTTCAAAAATGACCATTTTTTTGGTCTTTATTAAAATGAAAAGGTTGATCGAAAAGTTTGGGGGATCTAAGAGTGTGGCAACCCAGTAGTCATGATTACTTCGAATTCTGACAATATGAGGGTCATGCTGCAGGTAGTGCAGCAAGAAGGCACTTATGTGTCTTGCGCATCTCGGAGCCCCAAAATTATTTTCCGGGCTAGATGCAGCTAAAAATTATTTTTAATTTTAAATCTGGTGAAGCTTATTATAGATGGCCTAATAGGATCAGTGCTGCACACTGCTACAAAGCCCAAATTATTTTCCAGTCAAGATACAGATAAACATGATTAGTAATTTGAAAGCTTAAAACGGTTGGTAGGGTGATTTTAACCAATCATCAAGCTTTTACTCTCCCCAGGATGACACAGGGGTAGAAAAGTCGTTTCGGATCCATGATTTGTTCATCTTTATGAACGTGAGTCTGTCTACATTATCAGTGGAGAGCCGCGTGCGCTTATCTGTCAGCACACCACCAGCAGCGCTGAACACACGTTCAGACAGAACGCTGGCTGCGGGGCATGACAAGATCTCCAAGGCGTAAGTGGCTAGCTCCGGCCATTTATCCAGATTGGAAGCCCAAAAAGAGCAAGGGTCCAGTGACACAGTCGTGGCTTCAATGTTTACTTGGAGATACTCCTGTACCATCGTCTCTAGGCGTTGACTATGTGTCAGACTTCTTGTCTCCTGTGGCCTTGCAAAGGATGGGCTAAAAAAGTGGTGAAATGATTCCGCAAAATTGATGTTACCAGCAGATACTGTGGTTCTGTTACGGTTTGAGTGCTGAACACTTGACGGTCCCACGGTTGGCAAGTTGGAACTGTGAGATTCACTACGTGCACCACTGGTATTTTGTGGAAAAGCACATGTAAGATTCTGCAACAGTCTCTGCTGATACTCCTGCATGCGTGCATCCCTTTCTATGGCAGGAATAATTTCTGCAAATTTACTTTTGTACCGGGGATCTAACAGTGTGGCAACCCAGTAGTCAGGATTATTTCTAATTCTCACAATTCGAGGGTCATGTTGCAGGTAGTGCAGCAAGAAGGCACTCATGTGTGTTGCGCATCCAGGAGCACCAAGTCCCTGTTGTGTTGGTGGCGAGGTAGCAATCATGCTTCCTTCCTCTGTCCTCTCCCCCCAACCTCGCACAACAGAAATGTGATCAAGGTCTCCCTCATCTGATGAGTCTTCCATCAGTTCGTCCTCCACTTCTTCCTGGGCTCCTGCACCTTCCTCACTAGTTTGGCTGCTACCATGCGCCCTGGTAAAATCATCTCCCCCACCCTCACATGCCTGCCGCCTTGGTGCTGCCGACCATCTGGACCTTGCAGATGTTAGCCCTTCCGCATACAACTCCTCCTCCTCTACTTCCTCCACCTCCTCTTGTGCCACCACCTGACTCCGAATTCTGTTTAACATGTGCTCCAGCATGTAAATCACCGGAATAGTCATGCTGATAATGGCATCGTCAGCACTAAACATCTTCGTCGCCATTTCAAAACTGTGCAGAAGGGTGCATAGGTCCCTGATCTGAGACCACTCCTCCAGCGTGATTTGCCCCACCTCTGAATCTCGTTGGCCCAGGCTATACGTCAGAACGTATTGCACCAGGGCTTGTCGGTGCTGCCACAGTCGCTGCAACATGTGCAGAGTTGAATTCCACCGGGTAGGCACATCGCATTTTAGCCGGTGAAGTGGCAGGCCCAACGACTTCTGTAGAGATGTAAGTCGCTGAGCTGCGGGATGCGAACGGCGGAAGTGAGCACACAGCGACCGTGCCCTCTGCAGAAGGCCATCTAGTCTGGGATAGTGGGCTAAAAATTGCTGGACAACCAGGTTCAACACGTGAGCCATACAAGGCACGTGTGTGACATTGCCCCGGCGAAGGGCCGCACCCAGGTTTGCAGCATTGTCGCACACGGCCTTCCCTGGTTTCAGGTCCAGTGGAGACAACCATTCATGAAATTGGTTCTCCAGAGCTGACCACAACTCCTCAGCTGTGTGACTCACATTTCCCAGACATTTCAATGTAAAAACCGCCTGATGACGTTGAGCCCTACTGCCAGCATAGTAAGGAGGTGTGCAGGATCCCTTCTGTGCAGTTAGAAAGCTTGTGGCATGACCAGACAGGCTTTGGGTGCAGGTGGAAGACCGAGAGGAGGTTGAGGAGGCAGAAGCAGTGGAGGAAAAATGACATAAAGAGGATTGACGCACAACTCGTGGGGACGGCAAGACTTGGACAGCAGCCCCTTGTCCTGCTGTCACCATAGTTACCCAGTGCCCAGTCAGCGACATGTAACGCCCCTGTCCATGCCTACTCGTCCAAGTGTCTGTGGTGAAATGCACCCTGTCACACACAGAGTTTCTCAAAGAAGCGGTGATGTTGTGTGCGACATGCTGGTGGAGCGCAGGCACACCTTTCTTTGAGAAGTAGTGCCGACTGGGCATCTGGTACTGGGGCACTGCGACGGACATAAGGTCTCGAAAATCCTCTGTGTCCACCAGGCGGAAAGGCAGCATTTCTGTAGCCAAGAGCTTGCAGATGGTGAAATTCAACCTCTTAGCTTTCTCATGGCTAGGAGGAAATGGTCTTTTACTTGTCCACATCTGAGGGACCGAGGGCTGGCTATTGTGCTTAGACGGGGTTGATAAGGGTGTCCCCGGCAAACTGCCGGTCTGTGAGGAAGATGCAGGCGGACATGTTAGGTTGCCTTGATCCAAAGGTGGTGCTATCGATGTCGGACAGCGCTCAAGACCAGCTGGTGTTACCACCTCCAAAGAAAATGATGACCTGCCAATCACGCTGGCTGTTGCGGGTAAAGAGGTGGCAGGTCTGCGCCCCAAAACAGGTGTGACTGCTGTCCCCCCAGTCACAGAGGATGAAGAGGCCGCGGATGCACAAGATATGGCAGACGGTGGTTGGCCCGGCCGGCTAGACCGCATTGTAGCACACTGAGCTTCCCACTGCAACTTATGCTTCATGTCCATGTGCCGGTTCATGCATGAAGTACTCAAACTATGTATTTTTTGGCCTCTACTTAGCTTTTGCTGACAAATGTTACAGATAACACGAGTTGGGTCATCTTTATCGATCTGAAAAAATGCCCAGGCTATGCAAGGCTTAGCACCCATGTGACCTGAAGAGCCACCACGACTTGTGGTGAGAGGCAGAGTTGTGTTTGAGGATGCAGTTGTTGACGTGCTTCCAGTACTACGTCTCTGTCCAGGAAGGCGCAACCTGACCTCGTCGTCACTAGCATCTTCCTCCACCTCCTCTGCTGACGTCATCTCTTGGCTGACTGTGGGTTGACAGTAAGTGGGATCTCCGACCTCATCATCATCACCCTGTGCGTTATCACACCCGTCGTCCTCAGAGCCAACCTGTTCCTGCCCTGACAAAAAACTAAAGTTGTCGCTCCAATCAGGTATTTGAGTCTTATCATCGTCTTCCTCATTGTCTCCACCAACAGGAGTTACAGTTTGGGAATGAGGGTCTACATTATGGTCAGAACCTTCTGCGTCTGGTCCTGGATCCGACTCATAAAGATTCTGGGCATCAGTGCAGATCATTTCCTCGTCTGGATTCACAGAAGCGCTGGAGTCGACCTCTGATTCCCAGGCTATAGTATGAGTAAACAGCTCTGCAGACTCAACCATCTGTTCTACCTCATACTCAGACGGGCAGCTGGAGATTTGGGAGCTGTGAGGAAGCAAGTGCGATTTGGGTGACACCTTTGAGGACTGGAGTATTTGTGATGTTGAAGTTGATGTGGAGGAGAGCCCACTTAAAGGAGCACTTGATATCCGTTGAAGCACCTGCTGTTTTTGTGCCTCATCTGGAATTTGTAGCGATTGGCGTGGCCGTAAGAAAGGGATCTTATCACATTGTCCGCTAAAAGAAGTAGACATTTTAGTTTGGCTGGAAGATGGTCTTTCTTCTGCACCTACCCCACGGACACAACCTTTTTCCCCTTCCAAACACGCCTATTCCCCTTTCCACCAGCAGCAGGCCTTTTTCCACTCATTTTGGTGGTTAACTAATTCACAACTCTGGAGTTGTTTGCACAAAAAAACAATGGATGGTAACCGAGCAGAGCTGAGTGGCCAAACTGTGGTATTAGGCCAAAACTATTGGCTGGGTTAGATGCAGAAAAAAATTATTTTTAATTTGCAACCTGATGGAGGTCAGTATAGATGGACTAATAGACCAAGTCCCACACACCGCTAGAAGCCCAAATATTTTTTCAGAGCTAGATGCAGAAAATTTTTTTATTCAATTTGCAACCTGATGGAGGTCAGTATAGATGGACTAATAGACCAAGTCCCACACACTGCTAGAAGCCCAAATATTTTTTCAGAGCTAGATGCAGAAAAAAATTATTTTTAATTTGCAACCTGATGGAGGTCAGTATAGATGGACTAATAGACCAAGTCCCACACACCGCTAGAAGCCCAAATATTTTTTCAGAGCTAGATGCAGAAATTTTTTTTATTCAATTTGCAACCTGATGGAGGTCAGTATAGATGGACTAATAGACCAAGTCCCACACACTGCTAGAAGCCCAAATATTTTTTCAGAGCTAGATGCAGAAAAAAATTATTTTTAATTTGCAACCTGATGGAGGTCAGTATAGATGGACTAATAGACCAAGTCCCACACACCGCTAGAAGCCCAAATATTTTTTCAGAGCTAGATGCAGAAATTTTTTTTATTCAATTTGCAACCTGATGGAGGTCAGTATAGATGGACTAATAGACCAAGTCCCACACACTGCTAGAAGCCCAAATATTTTTTCAGAGCTAGATGCAGAAAAAAATTATTTTTAATTTGCAACCTGATGGAGGTCAGTATAGATGGACTAATAGACCAAGTCCCACACACCGCTAGAAGCCCAAATATTTTTTCAGAGCTAGATGCAGAAAATTTTTTTATTCAATTTGCAACCTGATGGAGGTCAGTATAGATGGACTAATAGACCAAGTCCCACACACTGCTAGAAGCCCAAATATTTTTTCAGAGCTAGATGCAGAAAAAAATTATTTTTAATTTGCAACCTGATGGAGGTCAGTATAGATGGACTGATAGAACAAGTCCCACACGCTGCTAGAAGCCCAAATATTTTTTCAGAGATAAATGAAGAAAAAAATTATTTTTAATTTGCAACCTGATGGAGGTCAGTATAGATGGACTAATAGACCAAGTCCCACACACTGCTAGAAGCCCAAATATTTTTTCAGAGCTAGATGCAGAAAAAAATTATTTTTAATTTGCAACCTGATGGAGGTCAGTATAGATGGACTAATAGACCAAGTCCCACACACCGCTAGAAGCCCAAATATTTTTTCAGAGCTAGATGCAGAAAATTTTTTTATTCAATTTGCAACCTGATGGAGGTCAGTATACATGGACTAATAGACCAAGTCCCACACACTGCTAGAAGCCCAAATATTTTTTCAGAGCTAGATGCAGAAAAAAATTATTTTTAATTTGCAACCTGATGGAGGTCAGTATAGATGGACTAATAGAACAAGTCCCACACGCTGCTAGAAGCCCAAATATTTTTTCAGAGATAAATGAAGAAAAAAATTATTTTTAATTTGCAACCTGATGGAGGTCAGTATAGATGGACTAATAGAACAAGTCCCACACGCTGCTAGAAGCCCAAATATTTTTTCAGAGCTAGATGCAGAAACAAATTATTTTTAATTTGCAACCTGATGGAGGTCAGTATAGATGGACTAATAGAACAAGTCCCACACGCTGCTAGAAGCCCAAATATTTTTTCAGAGATAAATGAAGAAAAAAATTATTTTTAATTTGCAACCTGATGGAGGTCAGTATAGATGGACTAATAGACCAAGTCCCACACACTGCTAGAAGCCCAAATATTTTTTCAGAGCTAGATGCATAAAAAAATTATTTTTAATTTGCAACCTGATGGAGGTCAGTATAGATGGACTAATAGACCAAGTCCCACACACCGCTAGAAGCCCAAATATTTTTTCAGAGCTAGATGCAGAAAAAAATTATATTCAGTTTGCAACCTGATGGAGGTCAGTATAGATGGACTAATAGAATGATGCTATGCCCAAAAGATTTTACTTCACTAGGTGCAGTAAAAAAATTGGTATTCTATACACAGGTGGTATATCTTGCAACACAGATAGGCTACTCCACTGACTAACACACTCTGCAATAGGCCAAAAAGGATTAGCTTTGCTAGATTCAGCCAAATGCTGTGAAAAAAACTTGCACAGCACTGGCACAGACCTGCCTGGCAAAAACTGATAGGAACTGATGTAACCTAGTCCTGAAAAGGACTCCAATTACAATTAGTCTTTACTCCCACAATCTATCTATTTAAGAGCACAGACCTGCCTGATAAAAGTCGTAGGAAATGCTGTAACCTAGTCCTTAAAAGGACTGCAATCACAACTATTCCCTACTCCCAAGCTATCTGTATATTTGTGCGAAAATTGGCTTGAAATTAACAAGGTATAGCGCACACAGCAACAGCGGTGCCGTCTAACACGCAGCTGCAGCAGTGAGAAAATGGTGGCGACGGGGAAAATGGCTTGGTCTTATAGGGCAAGGACATGTGACATACACTGCCAATGACACATGCCCTTGCTTGTGTGAAAAAAAGCACTTCGCTCCGTGTGTGCGCTGCTGATAGGCTGACAGATTGCACCTCCCCACTGCAAATGCGGGAAAGAGAAAAAAAAATGGAGATCTTCATTGTTCCTGCAGAGATCCATCCCCTGCCCCTCCCCCCGCCCCGCTGTACACTCAAACTGCGTATTAACATTAATTTTCATCATTACTGAGAAAAAATCCAGTTATGATTTTGGTGCACGAACAGTTATCGAACATAACCTCGAACAGCCGAATTTTTCTCAAATTGTTCGTGTTCGCCGATCGGCTCGAACACCGCCCAAAACAGCTCGAATTTGAGATTGGCGAACAGTTCGAGTAGAACAACGCTCATCTCTAGTAAAGACTAATTGTAATTGGAGTCCTTTTCAGGACTAGGTTACATCAGTTCCTATCAGTTTTTGCCAGGCAGGTCTGTGCCAGTGCTGTGCAAGTTTTTTTCACAGCATTTGGCTGAATCTAGCAAAGCTAATCCTTTTTGGCCTATTGCAGAGTGTGTTAGTCAGTGGAGTAGCCTATCTGTGTTGCAAGATATACCACCTGTGTATAGAATACCAATTTTTTTACTGCACCTAGTGAAGTAAAATCTTTTGGGCATAGCATCATTCTATTAGTCCATCTATACTGACCTCCATCAGGTTGCAAACTGAATATAATTTTTTTCTGCATCTAGCTCTGAAAAAATATTTGGGCTTCTAGCAGTGTGTGGGACTTGGTCTATTAGTCCATCTATACTGACCTCCATCAGGTTGCAAATTAAAAATATTTTTTTTCTTCATTTAGCTCTGAAAAAATATTTGGGCTTCTAGCAGTGTGTGGGACTTGTTCTATTAGTCCTTCTATACTGACCTCCAGCAGGTTGCAAATTGAATATAATTTTTTTCTGCATCTAGCTCTGAAAAAATATTTGGGCTTCTAGCGGTGTGTGGGACTTGGTCTATTAGTCCATCTATACTGACCTCCATCAGGTTGCAAATTAAAAATAATTTTTTTCTGCATCTAGCTCTGAAAAAATATTTGGGCTTCTAGCAGTGTGTGGGACTTGGTCTATTAGTCCATCTATACTGACCTCCATCAGGTTGCAAATTAAAAATAATTTTTTTCTTCATTTATCTCTGAAAAAATATTTGGGCTTCTAGCAGCGTGTGGGACTTGTTCTATTAGTCCATCTATACTGACCTCCATCAGGTTGCAAATTAAAAATATTTTTTTTCTGCATCTAGCTCTGAAAAAATATTTGGGCTTCTAGCAGTGTGTGGGACTGGGTCTATTAGTCCATCTATACTGACCTCCATCAGGTTGCAAATTAAAAATATTTTTTTTCTGCATCTAGCTCTGAAAAAATATTTGGGCTTCTAGCAGTGTGTGGGACTTGGTCTATTAGTCCATCTATACTGACCTCCATCAGGTTGCAAATTGAATAAAAAAATCTTCTGCATCTAGCTCTGAAAAAATATTTGGGCTTCTAGCGGTGTGTGGGACTTGGTCTATTAGTCCATCTATACTGACCTCCATCAGGTTGCAAATTAAAAATAATTTTTTTCTGCATCTAGCTCTGAAAAAATATTTGGGCTTCTAGCGGTGTGTGGGACTTGGTCTATTAGTCCATCTATACTGACCTCCATCAGGTTGCAAATTAAAAATATTTTTTTTCTGCATCTAACCCAGCCCATAGTTTTGGCCTAATACCACAGTTTGGCCACTCAGCTCTGCTCGGTTACCATCCATTGTTTTTTTGTGCAAACAACTCCAGAGTTGTGAATTAGTTAACCACCAAAATGAGTGGAAAAAGGCCTGCTGCTGGTGGAAAGGGGAATAGGCGTGTTGGGAAGGGGAAAAAAGGTTGTGTCCGTGGGGTAGGTGCAGAAGAAAGACCATCTTCCAGCCAAACTAAAATGTCTACTTCTTTTAGCGGACAATGTGATAAGATCCCTTTCTTACGGCCACGCCAATCGCTACAAATTCCAGATGAGGCACAAAAACAGCAGGTGCTTCAACGGATATCAAGTGCTCCTTTAAGTGGGCTCTCCTCCACATCAACTTCAACATCACAAATACTCCAGTCCTCAAAGGTGTCACCCAAATCGCACTTGCTTCCTCACAGCTCCCAAATCTCCAGCTGCCCGTCTGAGTATGAGGTAGAACAGATGGTTGAGTCTGCAGAGCTGTTTACTCATACTATAGCCTGGGAATCAGAGGTCGACTCCAGCGCTTCTGTGAATCCAGACGAGGAAATGATCTGCACTGATGCCCAGAATCTTTATGAGTCGGATCCAGGACCAGACGCAGAAGGTTCTGACCATAATGTAGACCCTCATTCCCAAACTGTAACTCCTGTTGGTGGAGACAATGAGGAAGACGATGATAAGACTCAAATACCTGATTGGAGCGACAACTTTAGTTTTTTGTCAGGGCAGAAACAGGTTGGCTCTGAGGACGACGGGTGTGATAACGCACAGGGTGATGATGATGAGGTCGGAGATCCCACTTACTGTCAACCCACAGTCAGCCAAGAGATGAGGTCAGCAGAGGAGGTGGAGGAAGATGCTAGTGACGACGAGGTCAGGTTGCGCCTTCCTGGACAGAGACGTAGTACTGGAAGCACGTCAACAACTGCATCCTCAAACACAACTCTGCCTCTCACCACAAGTCGTGGTGGCTCTTCAGGTCGCATGGGTGCTAAGCCTTGCATAGCCTGGGCATTTTTTCAGATCGATAAAGATGACCCAACTCGTGTTATCTGTAACATTTGTCAGCAAAAGCTAAGTAGAGGCCAAAAAATACATAGTTTGAGTACTTCATGCATGAACCGGCACATGGACATGAAGCATAAGTTGCAGTGGGAAGCTCAGTGTGCTACAATGCGGTCTAGCCGGCCGGGCCAACCACCGTCTGCCATATCTTGTGCATCCGCGGCCTCTTCATCCTCTGTGACTGGGGGGACAGCAGTCACACCTGTTTTGGGGCGCAGACCTGCCACCTCTTTACCCGCAACAGCCAGCGTGATTGGCAGGTCATCATTTTCTTTGGAGGTGGTAACACCAGCTGGTCTTGAGCGCTGTCCGACATCGATAGCACCACCTTTGGATCAAGGCAACCTAACATGTCCGCCTGCATCTTCCTCACAGACCGGCAGTTTGCCGGGGACACCCTTATCAACCCCGTCTAAGCACAATAGCCAGCCCTCGGTCCCTCAGATGTGGACAAGTAAAAGACCATTTCCTCCTAGCCATGAGAAAGCTAAGAGGTTGAATTTCACCATCTGCAAGCTCTTGGCTACAGAAATGCTGCCTTTCCGCCTGGTGGACACAGAGGATTTTCGAGACCTTATGTCCGTCGCAGTGCCCCAGTACCAGATGCCCAGTCGGCACTACTTCTCAAAGAAAGGTGTGCCTGCGCTCCACCAGCATGTCGCACACAACATCACCGCTTCTTTGAGAAACTCTGTGTGTGACAGGGTGCATTTCACCACAGACACTTGGACGAGTAGGCATGGACAGGGGCGTTACATGTCGCTGACTGGGCACTGGGTAACTATGGTGACAGCAGGACAAGGGGCTGCTGTCCAAGTCTTGCCGTCCCCACGAGTTGTGCGTCAATCCTCTTTATGTCATTTTTCCTCCACTGCTTCTGCCTCCTCAACCTCCTCTCGGTCTTCCACCTGCACCCAAAGCCTGTCTGGTCATGCCACAAGCTTTCTAACTGCGCAGAAGGGATCCTGCACACCTCCTTACTATGCTGGCAGTAGGGCTCAACGTCATCAGGCGGTTTTTACATTGAAATGTCTGGGAAATGTGAGTCACACAGCTGAGGAGTTGTGGTCAGCTCTGGAGAACCAATTTCATGAATGGTTGTCTCCACTGGACCTGAAACCAGGGAAGGCCGTGTGCGACAATGCTGCAAACCTGGGTGCGGCCCTTCGCCGGGGCAATGTCACACACGTGCCTTGTATGGCTCACGTGTTGAACCTGGTTGTCCAGCAATTTTTAGCCCACTATCCCAGACTAGATGGCCTTCTGCAGAGGGCACGGTCGCTGTGTGCTCACTTCCGCCGTTCGCATCCCGCAGCTCAGCGACTTACATCTCTACAGAAGTCGTTGGGCCTGCCACTTCACCGGCTAAAATGCGATGTGCCTACCCGGTGGAATTCAACTCTGCACATGTTGCAGCGACTGTGGCAGCACCGACAAGCCCTGGTGCAATACGTTCTGACGTATAGCCTGGGCCAACGAGATTCAGAGGTGGGGCAAATCACGCTGGAGGAGTGGTCTCAGATCAGGGACCTATGCACCCTTCTGCACAGTTTTGAAATGGCGACGAAGATGTTTAGTGCTGACGATGTCATTATCAGCATGACTATTCCGGTGATTTACATGCTGGAGCACATGTTAAACAGAATTCGGAGTCAGGTGGTGGCACAAGAGGAGGCGGAGGAAGTAGAGGAGGAGGAGTTGTATGCGGAAGGGCTAACATCTGCAAGGTCCAGACGGTCGGCAGCACCAAGGCGGCAGGCATGTGAGGGTGGGGGAGATGATTTTACCAGGGCGCATGGTAGCAGCCAAACTAGTGAGGAAGGTGCAGGAGCCCAGGAAGAAGTGGAGGACGAACTGATGGAAGACTCATCAGATGAGGGAGACCTTGATCACATTTCTGTTGTGCGAGGTTGGGGGGAGAGGACAGAGGAAGGAAGCATGATTGCTACCTCGCCACCAACACAACAGGGACTTGGTGCTCCTGGATGCGCAACACACATGAGTGCCTTCTTGCTGCACTACCTGCAACATGACCCTCGAATTGTGAGAATTAGAAATAATCCTGACTACTGGGTTGCCACACTGTTAGATCCCCGGTACAAAAGTAAATTTGCAGAAATTATTCCTGCCATAGAAAGGGATGCACGCATGCAGGAGTATCAGCAGAGACTGTTGCAGAATCTTACATGTGCTTTTCCACAAAATACCAGTGGTGCACGTAGTGAATCTCACAGTTCCAACTTGCCAACCGTGGGACCGTCAAGTGTTCAGCACTCAAACCGTAACAGAACCACAGTATCTGCTGGTAACATCAATTTTGCGGAATCATTTCACCACTTTTTTAGCCCATCCTTTGCAAGGCCACAGGAGACAAGAAGTCTGACACATAGTCAACGCCTAGAGACGATGGTACAGGAGTATCTCCAAGTAAACATTGAAGCCACGACTGTGTCACTGGACCCTTGCTCTTTTTGGGCTTCCAATCTGGATAAATGGCCGGAGCTAGCCACTTACGCCTTGGAGATCTTGTCATGCCCCGCAGCCAGCGTTCTGTCTGAACGTGTGTTCAGCGCTGCTGGTGGTGTGCTGACAGATAAGCGCACGCGGCTCTCCACTGATAATGTAGACAGACTCACGTTCATAAAGATGAACAAATCATGGATCCGAAACGACTTTTCTACCCCTGTGTCATCCTGGGGAGAGTAAAAGCTTGATGATTGGTTAAAATCACCCTACCAACCGTTTTAAGCTTTCAAATTACTAATCATGTTTATCTGTATCTTGACTGGAAAATAATTTGGGCTTTGTAGCAGTGTGCAGCACTGATCCTATTAGGCCATCTATAATAAGCTTCACCAGATTTAAAATTAAAAATAATTTTTAGCTGCATCTAGCCCGGAAAATAATTTTGGGGCTCCGAGATGCGCAAGACACATAAGTGCCTTCTTGCTGCACTACCTGCAGCATGACCCTCATATTGTCAGAATTCGAAGTAATCATGACTACTGGGTTGCCACACTCTTAGATCCCCCAAACTTTTCGATCAACCTTTTCATTTTAATAAAGACCAAAAAAATGGTCATTTTTGAAATTATAAGCATTAGCAGGTTGTTAGAAACTGAAATCAAACAGTTTTCAACTCAAAACTTTATTCTAGGTGATGTTACATTTTCACATAGGACCCCTTGTTCGAAAGGAGCTTCTGAACTCTCTCGTCCATTGAATTTGTCAGGTTTTGGATGGTTTCTGCTTCAATTGTTTTGCATGAGGACAGAATACCCTCCCAGAGCTGTTGCTTAGATGTGAACTGCCTCCCGCCATCATAGACACTCCTTTTAATGATGCTCCAAAGGTTCTGAATGGGGTAGAGGTCAGGGGAGCATGGGGGTCACACCATAAGTTTGTCCCCTTTTATGCCCATATCAGCCAGAGATGCAGATGTTTTATGTGCAGCATGAGATGGTGCATTATCATGCAGAAAAATGATCTTGCTGTGAAATACACGGTTCTTCTTCTTGAACCATGGCAGGAAGTGCTGTTTGAGAAAATCCACATACATTATGGAGTTCATCTTTAGCGCCTTCAGGGATCCTAAAGGGGCCGACAATCTCTCTCCCCATGATTCCAGCCCAAAACATTACTCCACCTCCTCCTTGTTGGCGCTGTAGCCGTGTTTGCGTGGGGTGTCCATCAACCAGCCATCCTCCACTCCATTCATCTGGACCATCGAGCGCTGCACGGCACTCATCCGTGAACAAAACAGTTTTGAAATCAGTCTTCATGTAATGTTTGGCCCACTGGAGCCGTTTCTGCTTGTGTGAAGTGGATAGAGGAGGTCGACAGGATGGCATATGCACAGCTGCAAACCTCTGAAGGACCCTGCATATTGTTGTTCGGGGGACGTTGGAGGCACAAGCAGCTTCAAAAACTTGTCTGCTGCTATGACAAGGCTTTTTTGCCGCTGCTGTTTCAACCTGACGTAATTGCCTGTAGGAAAGAGTCCTCAATTTGCCCTTATCAGCACGCACACGTGTGTACTGTGAATCAGCTACATACTTCTTGATTGCCAAGACACTTCATCCTGATCATCGCACAATGTTGATTGTAGTCATGCCTTGACCTAAACACTCCACAATTTGTTGCTTCTCAGCAGCCGACACATCCTTTTTCTTTCCCATTTTGGCAGAAAATGTAGGCTGCTTAATAATGTGAGAGAGCCTTCTTAAGTAGTCTTGCCTTTCATTGGACACACCTGCCAAACTAATTAGCACAGGTGTCTGCAATTGCTTACAGTGATATAAAGAGCCCTGACACACATCACCATCAATGAGTTTAACTGACAAACAAACAAATTCTTCCCTTATCACTCCTAAACACTTTTTGCATAATAATTTGGAACGCGGTGTACATGTGCTTTTCCACAAAACACCAGTGGTTCACGTAGTGAATCTTACAGTTCTAACTTGCCAACCGTGGTCTGCATGGAATTGTTCAATAAAGGGCCCAAAATTAAGATAACATAGATGGGAGAGGTCTCTATGAATAGGAATTCCTAAGTATTTGATACCCTGTGAGGGCCAGGCAAAGGGAAAGTTGGACTGGATGGAATCCTATATGGATTTAGGGAGGGAGACATCGAGGGCCTCAGACTTCGCTGCATTGATTTTAAAATTTTACCATGTAACAAAGTGATCTATTTCAGCCATAACAGCAGGGATGGATATATGTGATTGAGTGATATATACTAGGACATCATCAGCAAATAGAGAGCACTTGTACTCGGTGCCTCCCACCTCAATCCACCTAATATTGGGGTTATGGCGAATTGATGAGAGCAGGTGCTCCGTCACTAGGATGTATAAGAGAGGGGACAGAGGACATCCCTGCCTTGTCCCATTGGTGATTGTGAAAGGTGATGAAAATGTTCTGACGCACCCCCTGGGCCTTGGGACACCCGGAGCCGGACCCTTTTTGGAGGATACTGGTGGTTGTAGTCTTCATGGCGGCGATCCGGTTCCGTGGCTCAGGGCGGTCAAACCAGTGGCGGAACTATTTATGTGGTTTTGATGTTTAAATGTCCGACTACGCCACCCGTGGATTGCGGTCAGAGTGAACCGTCGCTACAGGGCAGACCGCTAAGGCTGGTGTTGTGGGTGCAGCAGAGCGTAGCATAACTCCCCACGGGAGGAGTATAGCCTCAGGGCAGTGTATGCGGAGGATGGGGGTGATGGTGCAGGGCAGCAGCAGTAACGACACGGAGTCAGTGATGCAGTTCAGGGCCTTTACTCACAGTTCTTATTATCCAGACCACGTCTGCAGGTAACGGCTGCCCACGTCGTACTGTGCTCACCAGGTGAGGGGCTCAGACAACTCCCAGATAACTTTGGAGCGCTTCACAGGACCCCCTTTGTGTGTCCTTTGTCTGGCCTTTCTTACCAACACTTCTGTCCGGCTGCCTCGGGCCTCCTCTTGGTAAACTTGGCGCCAGTTTCCCTGACCCTATGTGGTGCCTTCCTAGCGGGTGGAGCAAGGGGCTGCGCCACATAAAATGTCAGAGCCTCCGGTTTCTAGCTGAGGGTCGTTTCCTGCCTCCACTAGTTCGGGGACCGGTCTCCCCCTTTGGCCTGACCCCTCCACGCAGGTGGATTCGGGCGTGCGGTGGCGACTCGCCCGTCCGCACCCCTGGGATCCCTTCATTCCTCGTTCCTGGAGCCTTCTCCGCTCCTCTTCCTTCCTTCTCCCTCTTGCAGGCCTGGGCCTCTGTTACTAGGCCCGCCTCCGGAGCAGAGCTCATGCAGAGCCCCTGCTCCCTGCCACTTCTGCTCAGACTTCTCTGCACTGAACTAAGATGGTGCCCACCTTTTATACTCCCTTCTCAATGCACCCAGGAACTGCTTCCTCCCTGCTCCTGCACTGCAGGGTTCCCCTTCCTCAGTGTTCCCTCCCCCCACTCCAGCCAGGGACAGGGACTGTCGTGCCCATCTCAGGGGCATATTGGTCGCCCTGCCCCACGGCAATGTGGTGTAATGCATGCAGGTGTCGGGTCCTGATCCACACTCCATCCTTATCTGAGAGTGAGATATCACACCTCTGGGTGAGGTGCAATACGTCTGTAGCAACCGAGCCCTCGGTGCTACAGTTCCATTTATCTTCAGCCTAGGTGACGTATTGTGATACAGGGCCGTGATTTTGGCTATAAAAGGGTCCCCTAGACCCCTACCCCAAGCTTTTTAAGAGAATCATATATGGCGTGCCAGGAGACTCTATGGAATGCTTTCTCAGCATCCAACGAGAGTATCTACTTACAAATTTTTAACTGCATCTAGCCCAGGAAATACTTTGTGCCTAGTAGCAGTGTCTGCTAGTCAGCGGATTATCCCGGCTGTTAAGCAAGCTACACCACCTGTAGTTTGGACACTTAATTTTTTCAAAGGAAATGCTTCGGGACCACGGGATACTTAGTGAAGAGCATCAGGAGGCACCCCAAGGCATAGGGGCTGGGACTGGCACTAGGATGCCTTGCGGTGGACAGCCGAGCTCGATCCTTATAAAAGCTTTTTAACTGCAGCAGCTTTAGTGGACGCTACTGGAGCTGGAATTACGCGGCTGCTGGCATGAGACTTGCCCTCCAATAGATCCTTGTAAATGGATTTAAAGTGTATTCATTCAAATTAGAGGGACAATTTAAATTAAAAAGCTTAGAGCTGCCTCCACCACAGGGGGGCTCTCTCGACCCACCAGCGGACA